>NC_136433.1:309690690-319690690 GCF_052849685.1 Lactuca virosa | reverse complement strand
ACTCTAAGTTGATGGTATCCCGACCTTGGACCAACTTTCTGTGAAATAGCTCATTCTTTGAAGTTGGTTGAACATGTCGTCGATTCGGGGTAGGGGTATTGGTCCTTAATGGTTAGTTCGTTCGACTCTTGACAGTCAATGCACATATGGAACAATGTGCCCTTCTTCTTTACGAGCCAGACGGGCGCTCCCTGAGGCAAAGAGCTCGGTCTATTAATTCTTTTACTCATTAGCTCGTTCCGTTGACTGGACGATTCCTGCATTTCTGTTGGCGTTGATCGATATGGGATTTGGCTATGAGAGCGACTTCAGGAATTAAGTCAATTATGAACTCATCTTGGCGCACGGATGGTATTTCTGGAAGGTCTTCTAGGGAATACATCGGGAAGTTACAGATTCTTGGAATATTCCTAGATGTCCTTCACTTCCTGATTCCTATTTCTATCGAGGCCTAAGGAAGAGCGTGGTGCCTCGTTCCTAGGTACTTCGGGTCCTTGATGCAAGGTATGATTTGGAGGTTTGTGTCAGATTTTTCATCACAGATAACGAGGGTTTTATTATTTGGTAAGTTAAGTCGAACGGCCTTTTCGTAACATATGGTATTGGTATGATGAGGATTTAACCAAAACATGTAAATGGTTGCGTCGAAGTTTCCTATTGTCACCGGTATTAGGTCAATTTAGAAGGAATGTTTGCTTAGAGTTAGAGTGCATCCTAGTTATGTGTTGTTGGTGGTTTCGATTCTTACCCTAGCCATCTCTATCGGAAATATTTTCGTGAATGTTTGGGGTTTTTCTTTGAGTATGCATTTATATTTTGTGACTCACGAGCCTCCTCTCCGCACCCTTATTGTAATGTATGCATACATGTGAGTTATTTGAGGAGAAACGTACCAGTAATCACAGTGAGGTCCCTCGTTGGTTTCTCATGTCCTGTTGTTGGAACTCTTCCCATACTTCCAGCATTCCTGTTAGTGACTTTTGGACACTTCCTCTTGAAATGTCCCATTTCTCCACATCTTTAACAAGTCTGACCTAGCCCGACATTAGTGGATTGGGTGGTCCGTTGAGTTGGCACCCTACAAAAGCGAGCGGTGTGCCCCTTTTTTTACAGTTGTTGCAGTGCCTCTCTCGACAGATCCCAAAGTGATGGAAGTTACACTTGCTGCACTTAAGCAGGTTCCCAACATATGGTTTCATTGACACATAGGCAGTGGGGATAGTGGTGGTATGAGCTGTCACAATTCGTTGTCTTTTGGCAGGCTTCTGAGTCGAACGACCCCTTCTCTTGTTCCAGAACTTTCGTTTCTTGGGTAGTATCTGTCCCTTGTTGTGGCTGTTCTTAGGTTTGTAGTTTGGTGTGTCCTTGCAGGAACACACCCGTTGGTGTTCTTGGTTGCCACCGTGATTGGAACTGTTGGCAACGTTCCCCCTTCTGTTTGCATTGTTAGTGCTAAGTTGTACCATGATGGTTGTCACAGCGGCTATTACAGCGGCTTGAATGTAACGGGGTCCATTTGTAAAACTGGTGTTGCGTCGGTATGCTAGCTACTTCCGCGTTGCGGCATGATTCTGTTGTATGGTATGAAACGAGTTCATAAGTAACTATGGTCGTTGCTAGTTGTATCCCATCTACATTTATATTTATATACATATAAACTACATGTTTTTCTGTATGATTCCCAAATGTTTTGACCAACATTATAATATGCTTACGGTAGTAAGTAGTAGTAGGTATTGTACGAACATTAAGTTGCTAAAATAGAACATAGACGTCAAAACGTTAAGTTTCTTCGGGGTACACTGGCTTTGGAGGACGTATCTCGCTTGATTCACTACTACTGGTTGTGATAAAAGACGCAATAAGTCCAACACATATTGGAAGTAGCGTAGTCACTAACTTGCTAGGCTATACTAGCCTATCATATGCCACGGTGACGCGCAAGGTGCCCCGCCACCTCAAACATCTCGTGAGTGGCCTCCTTCGCTCTCTGTTCTGCTATGACTGCCCTAGCTTCAGCTGGATTTACCCTCTCCTCGAGGGCCGAGTGTCTCTCTCGGTACTCCCTCGTTTCTGCTCGTGCGGTGGTGAGGTTCTCATGGAGGCGATGAAAGAGATGGCATGTCTGGGGGTAGTCCCTCTCCAGTAGTCGAGTGCCTGCGTCAGTGGCCTCAGCAGTGGCCCCCAGCTCCATGATCCGATTCGCTGATGCTCTGGTCTGATCTACGAGATGCGAGATTCTCTGAACCATGATAGGGAGGGCCCTGTCTGCCGGTCCTCCGTCGCTGAGGTTATAGAAACCTCGTTGCATGCCATAGGGTGAACGTTGGTGTTTCTGCCTTCTCCATCTTTCCAGGTCATCTGCCCAACGGGGCGGGGGTCCCTGGTAGCCCATCCAATTTGCGGGAACCCGGGCGACGTAGGGTGGATTAATGACTTCGGACTCTGCATCTGAGTCCTCCTCTTCCTCTTCCTCGTCTTCTTCTTCCTCCTCCTCCGGATGCTCTTCGGGATCCTCCTCGGGTTCTTCTTCCATTAGTTCCTCAGGATCCTTTTCAGGATCCTCTTCAGTCCACCCACCATTTCCCTGGTTAGGGAAATAGGGATCTCCGGGCTTGTGAAATTATGCCATGACGTCTGTGTGAGAATAGAGATTTGAGAAATACATGAAGGGTTTAAGTGTGTGATCCTATAGTATCCTAAAATACTCCTATAGTATTTTAATCTTTATGTTCGATTCTAGAGTTTCTCGGTGTATAGGGTTGGTAAGTTTTAGATTCGTTGCCCACCACGACCATTCCTAAACACATGTTGGTAATATCTCGTATAAATATAGTTTATCATGCTATATTTATCCCATATATTATTACATAAGTGTATGAGCTTAACCGTAGTGTTTAACTCCTCTAAATACTTTTTATACGGTTCTTATTATGACATTGCTTCTAGTATGTATGCATGTATGTATACTTTTTATGAAAATACATTTTATTTTAAAAGTATACTTCTTGGTCAGAGTGTTTTAGCCCCATTGTATTTATAGTTGTATATCTTACATGGTTTGATATACTTAGTTCACTATAAACAATGCTCTGATACCAATCTGTCACACCCCCAAACCAGAACGGCGGAAACGTCTAGGGGCGGATGACTTCATGTGTAGTATCATAACAATTGGATGATAGAGATCAAAGCATTACAACCATTGTATTGAATATTTAATAAGTTACATTGTGCTCAAAACATTGTTTACATGATATCAAATGCATATGACAAAAATAAATATCGTGATGCAACGACGTCCCATCCACCAAAAACTCTTGTGGTTACCTGTTTACGGGTTTCCTGAGAATACAGGTGATTTTGAAAAGTGTCAACAATTAAGTTGGTGAGTTCATAAGCATTTTGTATGAGAAGGATTTTATAATTGTTTCGTGTAAAATGATAGTGTATACTTCTAGAAAATCCAATATTTCCTTTATAACTGAGCTGTAAGTCTTAATCCAAAGACTAAAAATGTAAGTAATGTTGTACTGAAAAGTAGTGTTATGAAATTTTATCTTTATATAAAACTACCTAAATGTATGTTAACCCGTAAATCAAATGTTGTGTCGATACCTTATGTGAGTTATTATAACCATACTTAATGTGACTAGTTGCCTGAACGACGTGCTTCAGACGTCGAAACTGTTACGACATTTGTCACCCTAGACTTGTCGGTCTAACTGTAGCTAACAGCCTAGGTGTGGGGTTGTCAATCTCGTATAGATCTATACACAAGTGTCACGCTCTCCCTACAAGATACTCTGTTAATAATGCAGGTCTTAGTTGTGTACTCTGGTAGGTACGGTGAATCCAAATGTCTCACAACCAGTATCAACCGATTTACGTGAACTGTAAACTCCTTTTTCTTGTAAATGAAATAATTATACCTTTAAATAATTATATGTTTCTTCTGAAATGGTAGTGTAGTTTTGTGACTCCCAAACTATACCAATTATAGTTTATCATGTTTGTTTGTCAAGAACATTTATATAATCATTTATATAAATACATAGTTTCAAAATGTAAGGTCAAACATCATATTTTTCGGTTGTAACCCACAAAATAGTGAAATAACTAGAATGTACCCTTTTTTGTTAGAAGATCTATATTTTGGTAAAACTTCAAAAATCATGTAGTTTTGCAAATCATAATTTTTTTTATGATTTTATAACATAGATTATGTTTCATTTTTGTTAGTTTTGCATTTCAAAACTAATATATCACAAATAGTTGTATAAAATCTAGTAATAACCATATCTCATGCAAATAATATCTTATTTTTAACATAAAGATGAAACATTGCAAGTATATGTGTGGCAAACCAAGTTTTACTTGTATCCCCCCCCCCCACCTAAAACATGAAAAACTCGAAAATGTGGGGGTATGAACTCAACTTGAGTGGATTTGTGGGTTGTTTGAAGAGATGATGTGAAGATTTCCAAGCCTAGACACTTGAATATGGTTGATGAACTTCCTTGGAAATGATCTTATCCTAAGAGTTTTAACACATAATAATGTGTGTAAATAGGATGAAACTAACATGAAAGTATATAAAAACACTAGATTAACAATAAAAATTTACCAAAATTCTAAGAATAAGCTTGGAGAATTAATCTTTGAAAAATCTTGCACTTGTTCTTTGAGAGAAAGGATGAAGAGAAATGAAAGAAGTTGAAGAATGAGATATGGTGGGGTTTGTGGGTGCTTCCTGTCGTGTTTAAGGAGGAAACGGTGAAGTGATGTTTGCCTAGTTAACTGTTGGTTAATAACATAGATATTTGCTGGGTATTAATTTGCATGGGAAAAGGGTAAAATATCTAATCATAAAGTCAACTTCCTTATCTTTTCTTCTCTTAACCGAAAACCCACTAAAACTCCCTAGTATGACCGAAATCACATGTGATTTCGGTCCTAGGCATGAGTTTGACCAAGTGTGATTTCGGTCGTAGTGATTCCATGTGATTTCGGTTTTGGGGTCATCCATAAAGGGTGATTTCGGTCCTAGGCCAACCGAAATCACTAGGTTGGTGGGGTACTAGGCCGAAATCTCTAAACAATGTGTAATTCATGATTGGTTCCAACTATTTGACTTGTCTTGACTTGTTATAATTTGTTGACTTTCAAGTGTTTATTACAAATATGATTTTCAAAGTATATATACATATATATATATATATATATATATATATATATATATATATATATATATATATATACTTATACCAACAATGCTCTTTTGGCTTTCAAAGTTTTATTGCAACAAAGTCATGATGTGGTTGCACTTATACATAGATACATTTTAAACCTTGCTTGACACAAAATTTGCTAGTTGTTACATCTAAGGGCCAACGTTTGATTATGTCAGAGTTCAACAGTGGCTTTGGAAAAGATACTTCGCTAGTCATTCAAAGTCTATATTTGAAATTGTAGTTGATGACTTTTCTAAGTGAGAGACTATTGGAATAGGTGTCCAAGTTCATAACTAAATTGGTATAACTTTATAGAATAATAGTAATGTCCTTTCTGGGTTGCCCTCAAAAGCTAGAAACAGCTACAAATGAATTTAGGATAGAGAGGGGGGGGGGAATAAAATGATTTGTTAATTTACTATGTGATTAATAAATTAAAATTGAAATCGTTAATAATGAATTATGAATTAATTAGAGATCGTCAGAATTGGTTAATTATTAATCTGAATTAATCTAGAATTAATTTCACATTAATTGGAATTAACTAAAGGTGCAAAAGGTGAATTTTAACTGTTTAATAGTTGATCAAAATAGGCAATTCTAGAAGGGTCCATGGCATGGAAGGTTTTAGGAGCTTCTTTAAGGTTTCCAGAAGCCTCCTGATAGCAGATAAGGAAATGATTTGAATTGAAATCTGGATTCATCAGCAAGTTACCTAGACTATAAATAGGATCCTTGGGCACCAAGATTTCGTGGCTTCTCATACCTAAAAGGTGGAGAATGAAATTATCATCATATCTCCTCCCTCCTCTTCATTCTAGGGTTTCTAGGGTTTTGTTGTGAGCCATTAGAGGCAATCATTTTTTGGGTGCTAGCTTTTTGAAGATCAAGAAGGGATTCAAGGGTATTGTCTACTAGTTGAATATCAAAGGTATGTAATCTTAACCAGTATTTTTTATTACATCTAGGGTTTCTTTTAGTTTCATAAGTATGTTGCTATTAGTTGTTAAATGACATAGATCCAATAGGTTGCATATACCCTTAAGTGTTAAGTGACTTTCCACATAAACATTGATTTTGTAACCTATAAATTCCATCAAATATGAACTCTCATCTCTATGAATACCTATAACGCATCAATAAAATTGATTTAGTTCATTTATCAAGTATTACTAAATATTATTTTTTACGTTTTAGCTTTTTACTTGTAAAATCGTTATTATAATCACTTTATGGACCGCTATAACGCTCCTAACCCCATTCCCATGAAAGGTTGATACTAACTAGTAACCCTTAGCTTTCCATGTATATAAAGCACATGCTCTAATTATTTTTCTATCATCTTCTAATGATTTCACAATTTAACTATAAAAATTAATCATTTTCTAGACCAAACAACAAATAATTTGTTGGATTAAGAACTTTGATCAATTTAAGTTATAAACAACACTCTTCACATTAAGCTTATAAGAAGCGATTTGGGGGTTTGGTCTTCAACAAAACCCATTAAGCACTTAATGACTAAAGATATAGCTGGAAATTGAAGTATACATCATCCCTCATGGAGTGGTGGTGAAATGGTGGAGCTATGGTGGTCAATATATGCGCAAAACCTTCACATTAAGCTTACATTCATCAATTGAATAAGGACTAGAATTTGAAAAGAAAGAATTTCAATATATGAACAACTTAGCTATGGAATTTGTACCCAAAAGGCCTCGCCACCACAAAAATGACATTATGGTGGTTGTGGGAGTGTTTCCCGACGATTGCTACCATCGTCGATGGTGGCGGCATTTGGTGGTCATGTGTGCTTGTTTGAATAGAAAAGAAGAATAAGAAGAAGATGATGATTAGAAATGTACCTACAAAGCTATAGCAACAAGACTACAACAATCTAGTTTCCTTTCTATCTTTCTAGCGACAAATTACAGCGGCCAACGACGGTGGAATCTAGCAAGGCTTCAAGAATACTCCTAACCCCTACCTAATAAACCGGTTGTATGCACCCTCATGGGCTAGGGTTTGACTCATTAGGTAAAAGGGTGCACCCAGTAACTTTCAGATTTTGCAAAATGGTTACTCTGATCAAATGTCTCTACAATATAAATTCATAACTTGATAATGTCTTTCATTAATTTAGATGATATATATGTGAATATCACTTTTTTTCTTTCATTTAATTTTTTAATGGAAGTTCAAGTCTCTTAATACTAATCATATATATGTGTCACATCACTTTTTTCTTTTTCATTTCATTTCTTTAAATGGATGTAACTTAGAGTCTGTTGTTATTAATCAAATACGTATGGATAAAAATGCACCCAAATAGAAAAGGAAAAATGAAGATAGACACACTTAGGTTGCGTTTAGTTACGGAAAAACAATTTTCATTTTCCGTTTGTTGTTTTCCCTTTTCGATTTTCGTTTTCCGTTTTCATTTTTCATTGGAAAATTTAGAAAACGCGTTTAGTTAAACTTATTCATTTTTCATTTTCAGTTTTAGAAAATTAGAAAACGTGTTTAGATGTGTATTTTTCTATCGGTTTTCATTTTTAGAAAACGGTAGCGGTGGTAGGGTGTGGGTGGGGGCGGTGACAGTGACGGTAGCGGGTCGGCGGCGGTGGCGGTGGTGGTGATGACAGGCGATGGTGGTGGTGGCGGCAATTGTGTCAGTGGTGGTGATGGCGGCGGAAGCGGTGGTGGTGGTGCTAGTGACGGGTTAGTGGTGGTGGTGGTGGTGATGGTGATGGTAGGTCGGTGATTGTGGTGGTGGTGTTGAGTTGGTAGGGGTGCGAGTGTGTGTTTGTGTGTGTATGTGTGTGTTTGTGGGGGTAGGTGTGGGTTTGTGTGTGTGTGTGGGTGTGTGTGTCTGTGAGGGTGGGGGTGGGGGTAGGTGTGGGTTTGTGTGTGTGTGGGTGTGTGTTTGTGGGGGTGTGGGTGGGTATGTGTATGTGTGTTTGTGGGTTGTGTGTGTGTGTGTGCGGGTGGGTATGTATATGTGTGTGTGTGTGGGTGGGGGGTGTTAAGGTGGGGGTAGGTAGAGGTGGATGGGGTGGGAGTGGGTGTGTGTTTATATTTTAGAAAAATTTTGGAATTAGAAAAATGTGGAAAACAATGATTATTGGTTTTCCAAAAATTTCCAACTTCTTTGTAATTTTAGAAAACGGAAAATTTTCATTTTTCGTGAAAAATTTAGAAAAATATTCGAACTAAACGCGTTTTCAAAATTCTCATTTTTCTTGGAAAATTTTTCCGGAAAACGGCCTATTTTTCCGCAGCTAAATGCACCCTTAGTTTTAGGGACTTTTCTCTCTATTATATTACTCCAAACAATGAAAAGTACAATCGGGAGATATGAAAGCTTTAAGATAAATAGAACAGAAAAAACTAACTTCCTAAACTAGTAGGTAGACTTCCAGTAGCATGCTAACCCACGTGCACCTAATTATATGACACCCACTCATATTTTATTCTACATTATACATAGTCCAAAATCCTTGACCGACCTGTAACACCTGAACGAAACCCGATTAGCCCAAAAATACCCCCTTAATCGGTCTCATCATACCACTTGTTCATAGCAACCCTTAATCACCCTTTTTACATCTCAATTCTCAACCTTTCCCGGACACCCGACCTCCACCTCAGTCACGTCCAAAGTCCTCCATATCCAGCTGTTGTTTGTCACCACACAGAACCCGTTTGCGCATAACACTTCTGTGACACTAGAGCCTTCTTCCACCGATCAAGAAAACAAAGCCACCTGCTTCTACTGTTTTCTTTCCCCTGTAAAATGAAACAAACACACAGCCACCTGCTTTGACGGATCTTTTACATTCGTTTTCTCACGCATCTTCAGTAAATCTTTCCATTTTCCGGTGACCCCCACAACCTACCGCCGGAAGCACCACCTTGTCGGACACCACCAAAAGAAAAATGCAGTCGTCATAGAAACCCACCAACCGAACCACCTTCTCCGTTATTAACCACTGACGAACACCAGCACATTCACAACTTCTATTTACCTTCAACCCACCGGCTGCTTCACCTGTAAACTTCGTCGACAACGGTTGCTACAACAAGTTGTGATCATCCCACCACCGACGATCCATCACCCTCTTCACCGAAACCCGGTTCCCTGCTGCATTTGCCCTGCAACAAAGGGCTACCCCTTTTCTTGAAACTGACTCTCAAACTGGCCCTCTTCCTCTCCTCAACTTTCGCTATGATACCAAATGTTGGAAATCAAATACATATGGATCAAAATACACCCAAATAAAAAAGGTAATTTGAAGATAGACACACTTAGTTTTGGGGACTTTTCTCTCATTGTATTATTCCGAACAACGAAAAGTACAACCGGGAAATATGAAAGGCATCAAAATAGATGGAATAAAAAAACAACTAATTTCCTAAACTAGTGGGTAGACTTTCGGTAGCATGCTAACCCACGATGCACCTAATTATATGAGACTCACTCATATTTTATTCTACACTAATACATAGTCAACAATGACCAAATCAAAATTACCATTAACCATGCAACCTCATTAATCCTTGACCGACCCATTACCCGTGAACGAAACCCGATTAACCCAACATGTGGGAGTGTTTTATGTAGATAATAATTTGGTTTTAAAACTAGCTGTTTAATTAGGTCCAGAAAAAGAGAGCTATGACTCCAACCCAACACCGTATCAAATTTTCCGTACCGGCCACAACGAAACCATGAAGTCGGCAGTACTGAAGAGAAGTTGGAGGCCAACCAGCCTCCATTCCGTCCACTCAACCAACTCCACCCAATGTAATGAAAACAAACCCAAGAAAAAAAAATCACATTCGGTAAGGAATAGTACTCAATCCGAATCCTTTGGGGCAACAAACAAAATTTTCTCATTCAGTTATAATGCTCAATTTCTTTCCATATGCGACTACAATATACAAAACACCAACCAACCGTGTGGACTTTGTTTTGTTTGATAATGTACAAGGCTTCATCTTTTGATACAAAGCTTATCTACATCATATCTAATCTAAGGCCTAAGCCAAATTATAATAAACATTTACGTAGGTACATATAGCATGGAGGTTAGAGAGTTTGTATATGAAAATAAATATAAATTTTACCGAAAGAAGAAGCAGTTAGATTAATTAAGACGAAGGATATAATATCCAATATGTTATATGTTTGCGTTTTGACCGAGTGACAATGAGATGGTGATGAAGAAGGTAAAAAAGGGAAACAGCCAAAGAGGAAGGAATCTATGCAGAAAAGGGTTGTACGGTACTACTGCAACACCATCACTGTTGGATAGAGATTGATGCTGTGATTTTGGTGCTGTCCCCAGTACTTGACATAACAAACACAAACACAAACACACCCCCTCCATTCCGTCCACTCAACCAACTCCACCCAATGTAATGAAAACAAACCCAAGAAAAAAAAATCACATTCGGTAAGGAATAGTACTCAATCCGAATCCTTTGGGGCAACAAACAAAATTTTCTCATTCAGTTATAATGCTCAATTTCTTTCCATATGCGACTACAATATACAAAACACCAACCAACCGTGTGGACTTTGTTTTGTTTGATAATGTACAAGGCTTCATCTTTTGATACAAAGCTTATCTACATCATATCTAATCTAAGGCCTAAGCCAAATTATAATAAACATTTACGTAGGTACATATAGCATGGAGGTTAGAGAGTTTGTATATGAAAATAAATATAAATTTTACCGAAAGAAGAAGCAGTTAGATTAATTAAGACGAAGGATATAATATCCAATATGTTATATGTTTGCGTTTTGACCGAGTGACAATGAGATGGTGATGAAGAAGGTAAAAAAGGGAAACAGCCAAAGAGGAAGGAATCTATGCAGAAAAGGGTTGTACGGTACTACTGCAACACCATCACTGTTGGATAGAGATTGATGCTGTGATTTTGGTGCTGTCCCCAGTACTTGACATAACAAACACAAACACAAACACACCCCCTCCCTTCGTTTCTTTTTATTCCTTTCTATTATTCTTTCCCTCCTAGACCATCAAGATACAACCTCTCTTCTGCTACCTATTCTGAAAAAATAAGTTTGTTTTCTTTTTAATTAATAAAAAAAAAATTAAAATAAAGGAATAATGTCATGTCTATTTTCTACCTCGAGGAACCCCTAATGTATATATAAAAGAGAAATAGAAAAATCGAAAAACCAACACGTCTCCGTCATTACCCACTAATGATAATGATAAAATTAGTATTCGAGTGTGTTGACTTGATCATGCCCACTATTTTCTGGAATTTACTTAAATGGTAATCAACAAACACTATATTTAATGCACGATGATAAAATGTCTATTAATATACTAGAACATGTTTATGAAAAATAATATTCTTCAGTTTTCGTCAATTTCAACTAGAAGGAAAAAAAAAAACAGTTCGTTGTTAAAAAATCGACAAAAAGAATTACCATAAATTAATCTCATTTCAAAATCCACACATCAAACCTCCAGAAGAAAACGCCCACATGATTGATCCATCATATTTTCTTCATTTTTCCCCATATCCCCCCCAAAAAAAATGGAAAAAAGAGAAAGAAGAAAAAATTCAACACAAAACAACAAAGAATGAGAGAATCAGGAAAAAGAAAAATGAAAATCAATTCATGGCCCTAAGCATTATCATCGGATCGGTCAAAGTGAAGGAGTTGACCACAACATTTGGGGCAATCCTCCACCTGTTTAGGCACCATGAAGTACATGAAACATCCTTTGCATCCGGCAACCACTAATACATGCCCTCCTATCCTACTTCCATTTTCATATATATTTTCATCTTCATCTTCATCTTCTTCCTCATCTTCGACTTCTTCTTCTTCTTCTTCTTCTTCTTCTTGGTTTTGATTTTGTTTTCTTGATGATGAAGCTGCCGGAGATGACTCCACCGAAGATCCTCCACTGCCATATGAGCTCTCCTCTTCCTCTTCCGCTTCCTCTTCGTCGCTGTAAAAGTATCCGCTAAATCCGCCATCAACCGTTCTTGGATCCTCTTTTGATTTCATCCCTGTTCTCCAGTTTATGTAATACACCTCCCCTGTCTGTTTTCCGTCAAACCCCAGGGTCACATGACATGTATATCTAAATTAAACTTCTTTACCACTAAAATACTCACATAATATTTGATTTTATAGCCTTTTTTTTCTTTTTCTTTTTTCAAGTATTGCAAAAACAAAAACCGGGGCGTTAAAGGTAACAACTTTTTCCGAAGAAAGCAACAAAAAGGGACGGAATTTAAGCAAGATCCGTGTTTGAGGTTTTGTTGAGTATACACATGAACAATAAATAGATAATTCTTTTTATTCATGTCCAAAATTAAAATCTTTTTATCTTAAAGACTGATTTAATGTGGGGCAGACGCAGTAATTTAGCAATTAAGGAGGGTGTATATGAATATAAAGACGAACCTTCAAATCCAGGCATTGCTCCCAATGGTAGGGTAGTGTTATATTAGAATTGAGCTCCAAGGTGGCGTCGGAGGAGTTTGTTGAGCTGAGGCAACGATTATTCTGATACCCTGAAGAGGAGGACGATGACCTCCCAAACCCCAAACCTTCGTAGCCGTTGATGCTGATGCTGCTCTGGTGGTGGTTTAGAGAGAAGCTTTGAAGAGATCTTTCCAAGGATGCAGTGATCGCCGCCATGTTTGGCGCTGTCATTCTCAATCAATTATACCTTCTCCCCTTACCAAAACAAAAAAAAACAACCACCCAAGAAAGAGAAACAAATTAACGCTTAATAAACAAAGAAAGAGATCACCAACCAAGACTTGGTTTGAGAGAGAGAGAGAGAGAGAGAGTGAGTTAAGTATGTTAGGATTTGATAAGTTTTAGAGAATATGAAAACTTGGACCTTGAACCATAAAAAATAAACTGGATTACAAAAGTGGTCCCTCCATTATCATCAGTATGTTGTTTTCATCCTTCCGCTTTTGATTTTAAATTAATCGCCTTTAAATGGTAATTGTAGCTCTAAGGCCTATGATCTCTATTCTCTCCTACCAAGCATCAAGGAAACACCCATCAATATCAAAATATATATATATATATATATATATATATATATATATATATATATATATAATGTACGGGTAATGTTGTGCGTTGCACAACAATACAACTATATAGTTAAAATACTTGTGGGCAAATCCAAAAATTTGGATATTGAACGTATAAATACACTTAAAATAAAAAATTACTACTTCATAAAATTATCTAATGTATAAAGCTGTGCATCTAAAATATAATATAAACAAAAAAATTGCAATTGAATCTAATGATTTTCGTTCGTTGAAAATGATTGATTATATTTTTATAAAAAAATCTATACAAACCCATATTTTTTTAAATGAAAATGACCAAAAATTAATAAATCTTTCTTTTGAAATGAGACGTAGAAAAAAAATTTCTATAATGACATAGACTATGATACTATGATAAAATAAAATACTAAATGCATCCTATATTTGTGTGAGATGTAATAAAAGCTTGAATCATATATAGATAAAAATTATACATCTGAAAGATATATTATGATTTATACAAAGCTTTTTATATTGAAATGTCACACCCCTGGCCAAGGCGGAACATGCCGGGAGTGCGACTAATTTCATGGATCACAGATAAATTGAATATATAGCACAAGTACAACGATAAACAAAACAGCATATATATTTCATCATAAGATTTGACTACAAGGTTCTTACAAGTGATAACAGATAGTAGTTGCCTTAAACAAGTAGGCAGATAACAAAAACTAGATAGCTAAGTCGTTTGTAATCCACGACAAATCTTTCGTCTGAAAGCCTATCTAATGATTCCCTGAGAATACATGTAAGTTTGAGGGTCAACACAAAGGTTGGTGGGTGTCACAGGTTTTCTGCTTAACCGCAATATAATACTTTTAAAAATTCTAAAAAGTATTACCATGGTAAGAAAACTGTGTTTGGAAGAATATTTGATAAAGATAGAAATATAAAACATGGTTTCTAGGTAATAAAAGTCTAGTCCAATTTATAGTAACGAATTTGTACGGAAAGTCTAGTCCAATTTATAGTAACGAATTTGTACGGATAGACATATAAACTATGGTTTCTAGGTAATAAACATCTAGTCAAGTTTATAGTAACGAAATGGTACAGATAGACCTATAAACTATGGTTTCTAGGTAATAAATATCTATTCAAGTTTATAGTGACAAAATTATACGGATAACGGATAAACAGACATACGAATATACGGATAAAGTTATCTACCAAGGTTGTACTTTGGCAACCGCAGATACGGATAAACAGATAAATGACAAGTATATTTGATAAGCGTACACGTAGAAGAGTACGATATTTGTTTAAACAGTTGATAAAAACTTAGGGTGGTGTACACAAACATGTATATGAGCCTAAGATACAAGTTTATAACTTGTATAAATATATAAACCTATATATTTTTGTGTATGTATGAGATATATTGAAACTACCAAGTTGATAACCGTCTATACAGTCATAACACGTTTGTAGTCGGAATGTATATGTTATTTTTATTTGTTATATTATTTTAACAACATAACATATATAAATATTGATGTTTAAAACAATTTTGTGTACTTAATATGTAAGCGTTTAAACAATTATTTCTCAAACTGGTAAAGTGTTTACACAAAACAATGATATTTCATATGTATTATGTATGATAAATATTACTTAGTACACGTATTATCATGTACAGACGAGGGCAAGACATGAAACACCGAGGGCAGGATCATTTTGGCATTCTAGCACTTCTGAAATCCAACAACCCATGCTAACCTTCAAACCAGATTCCCCGTAATGTAAGTAGTAAAGTAGTAAATAATATTTTTGTTTGATTTATATTGCATAAAAATGATGATATTGTTTGTATAAACAAAGCATTTAGGAAAATATATATAATATATATTATAAGTAGAACATGTATCCCCCCTCTCCCCCCCCCCCGAAAATATGTAAAAGTGGGGCCGTAATACTCATCTTAACGTATGATTGGCGAGTACATGATGCGAGAAAATCCGAGATGTTGGTTGTGAAATTAAACCTCGAGATTAGCTTGATTTTGAGGAAGAGAGAGACGATAGCAATCTTTGGTGATGATGTGAGGCACTGAAAGTGGTAAAAATTCCGAGGTGTAGAAGTTTCGAGGTGCAAAATGTGACAACCCGAATGATTTGGATCAAGCAAGGTTTGATTGTAACCATGTGCAAGCTCTAGATTGTAACCATGTGCAAGTGAATTCACAATGTAACCTTGTTGCAAATAAACTCTTGAAAGCCATAAAGGCATTAGTGGTATGGGTATGTATATAAGTTCATATATATATATATATATATATATATATATATATATATATATATATATATATATATATACCTTAGAAATCATATTTATAACAAGCCCTTGAAAGTAAACAAACTATAACAAGTCAAGACAAAATCAAATAGTTGAAACATAAATCATGAACTAATACCTTGCCTTATAAACTTAAGCATAGAACCCCACCCATTTAATGATTTGGATTGCCCAAGACCGAAGTCACCCCTTAGTGGGTGATCTCCAAACCGAAAACAACATAAACCAAAAGCACATAAGACCGAAATCACCATTTGAAAAGGATGTAGGACCGAAAACACCCTTAGTGGGTGATCTCCAAAACCGAAAACATCCCCATGGACCACAATAAGGCCGAAAACTACTTGTGTGAGGGAGTTAGGACCGAAATCTGAAAGGGAATGAGGACATTTCGGTCATGCATGGCCGAAAACACGACCTTCCTAAGGTGATTTCAGTAGAATTTAAGAGGATAAGGTAGTTGACTTTTGTGATAAGATACTTCATCATTTTCCCATGCAAAACAATACACAACGTATATCCATGTATTAACCCACAGTTAACCAAGTAAACATCACATCACTTTCCTTTCCTTATATTTGGATGAAATCACACCCAAACTCCACCATTTCTTCATCCTACTTCCTGTTAACTTATTCTCTCAAAAATCCATTTTCAAGTTTCAAATGACTTTAAGCTCCAAGTCCATCCTTAGATTTTGGTAAGTATTTTCATAATACCCTAGTGTTTATATACATTTTTATGTTGGTTTAATCATCTTTACACACATTAATATGTGTTAAACACTTAGGATAATACTCTTTCCAAAGAAGTTCAATAATCTCATTCAAGAGTTTAGGCTTGAAATCTTCACTCTGTCACTCCAAACAAACCACAAACCCACCCAAGGTGAGTTCATACCCCCCCCCCCCGCCATATTTTCAAGCTTTTTCATGTTTTTTAAGGGGGGGGGGGGAGGGGGGAATACAAGTAAAACTTTGTTATCACACAAATACTTACATGTTTGCATCTTTATGTTAAAAATAAGATATTATTAGCATAAGGTATGATTATCACTACTTTTATACAATATTCATGATATATTAGTTTTGATATGCAAAGTTAACCAAAACGTAACTCATTATATGCTACAAATATCATAAGGAAAAACATGATCTGGAAAACTACAAGGTTTTGGCAACTTTTACTAAAAGATAGCTTTTCTAGCACAAATGGTTGCAATATAGTTATTTACTATTTTGGTGGGTTACAACCCAAAGACATTATATTTTGACTACATATTTTAACACTAGGCAAGATTACAATATAAAAGATTATATAAATAGTCTCAACAAACATATAAGATAAACTATAATTGGTATAGTTTGGGAGTCATAAAACCACACTTTCATTTCAGAAGAACCAAATAATTATTCAAATGTATAATTACTTCATTTTACAAGAAAAAGGAGTCATAGTTCATGTAAATCTATTGATGCTCTTGTGAGACGTTCCTTCACCATACCTACCTAGTGTACACTTTAAGTCATGCATTATAACCAGAGTCTCCTTGACGGAAAGCGAGATAGTTGTGTATAGATCTATACGGGATTGACAACCCCGCACCTCAGCTATTCGCTACAGTTAGAACTGTAAGTCTAGGGTGACAAAAGTCTACCGACTCCGATGCCTGAAGAACGTCATTCAGGCATATCATTCATATTAAGCATGGTTATAATAACTCACATAGGGATTGACAAAACGATTTGGTTTACAGAGTAACTTACACTTCATTAGTTTTATAAAAAGATATAACTACATACTATTGTTCAGTACAACAATACTTATACATTTTTGGTCTTAGGGCTTAAGACTAGAGTTCAGTTTTAAGAAAATATTGGATTTTCTGGAAATATGCATTATCATTTTACAAGAAAAATATACAAAGGAAATACTGCTGGATTAGATGTCTAAGCTCATAACTATTATTGGTATGTACTCGACCTGAGAGTAGCATGGTCCATTTGGGTTACATAACACCAGGAAAATTTGTTAGGACGGACTCTTGAGATAAGGTTATATATGATTTATTAATATATTATAAGTTCTAATATATTAATATGAAATCATATGTTTTAATTAGTATTGATCAAGAATTAATTTGGAATTAATTTAGTGATCAAAAGAGACTAATTAAATCTATGGGGACTAATTATGATAATTAGTTATATTTATATGTGTTGGGCTTATGATCCATGTTGGACCAAGTTTATGTATGGAAACATAAAGAGTTGGGCCACATGAACCATGGATCATAATACCCATGGGTATGGATTTGGGTTATATCCATGACCCTTGGAATCCTACATATAAATAGGTCACTCCATAGCCAAAATCGCCACTTGTAAGACTAGTAGTTCGTGGAGCGTATGGAGTTGATTTTGGTGTTGATGGATTTCTCTCTCAAGAGCCACCTTTTCCCTAGGTGAGTTGTGAGCCATTTGGGGCATTCGTACTTTTGGTGCTAAGCTCTTAAGGCCAAATACATCAAGACTTCAAGCTACATAAAAGGTATGTTACCCTAACTAGTATCTTGTATGGTATTTGTCAATTGCATGCTAGTTATAGGCTTAATACCTTGGAAACATCATTGCATGTATAATTAGTGAAAACATAGATCCAAGGTATTTAGGGTTGTATGTGCACCATAGGATGTTGTAGCGTAGAAAACCCATCAGTGGTATCAAAGCCAAGGCTTGTTTTCAATTATACTTGATGCAAATTGCTGAAAAAATCAATTTTCTGGCTGTCTGGACTATGGACTCTCCGAGTCCATGAACAAATTGATCCTACTCGTCGAGTAGGTTCATACACTCGACGAGTAGGAGGCCCAGAGTGCATATTTTCGACTTTTAAGGCTGGAATTGGACTAAAATCGTTACCCTAAGCTGTTTTTGAACTTATAAACCTGTTTTTGATGTGGTAATGATCATTCTAATCCAATTCAAAAGATAATTGTCAAAAGTTTCATGTTTTTTATTAGTTTAATGGTTAGGCTAATTACATGAAAATTGTTTGATGTGAATTGTCTTGTTCATATGAGTTTAATCTAGATCATAGTTTTCTTGACATGCTTGTTAGTTGAATTGATGATCTTGGTGTTTTTAATGGATTCCATAACTTGTCCTCAATTTAAGGAAAACCAAAAGTTTTTTGTGTTAAATCTTCATTAAAGCCATAGGTTACACAATTGAAGAGTCTTTTTCCTCATAAATAGTTTTATGAACTCCATAACTTGTCCTCAAGTTATGGATGTTCAAGAGTCTCTTCATTATAGGTTGTAAATCCTACATTAAACTCATATGTTATGGAATTGAAAAGTTTTTGAATTGTTCAAAACTTGCCCTCAAGTTTTGGAATTTGTAAAGTTACCCCCCCCATGTATACTTTAATTCCAACCCTTAGAATTTTAATAGTTTAAAATTCAACCCTTATACTATTATAATATTATAGGTTTAATATTTATATATATATATGTATAAGAGTAAGTCAGTCTTACCGTTAGTAGGCCTCATTCACGAAGCCGGTCTATAAGGGGGGTATAATGTAACGACGTAAATTTCCAAAACAATTTTTCATTTTAAAAACATACTCTCATTCATAAAATATCATAGTAATCCAATGTAACACATGTTATCCCAATAAAAAAATCCCAAGATCCTCAAATACATAAATCCTCTCAGTGTGTACGGATCATGCCGGCGCCTTCCTGCGATCCTCGCTAGTACCTAAAACACATAACACAAAAACTGTAAGCATAAATGCTTAGTGAGTTTCCCAAAATACCACATGCAACACATACGCCACTCGAGGCTACATTACGACCCTCCGGTCGATGTGTCTCAGCAGGACCCTCCAGTCCCGTAGCTCGTTGGACCCTCTGGTCCGGTCATAGCTCGTCGGACCCTTCGGTCCAGTCTGTGTCGTTGGACCCTTCGGTCCGGTGTATATCGTTGGGCCCTCCGGCCCGGTCTGTTCAACACATAGCATACATACAACACAATGCACATAACTCATATATATACACATAGCATACAAGACCCTCTGGTCTACACATAAATACCATTCTAGGTAATGTATAGTGAGAAGACTCACCTCAATGAAATCCGATAAACTCTCGTGCTCAACGTCCCGACTTAGCCTCCTCCTATTATTCAGATAACATCCCCGATCAATATTCACTCATGATCTCATCTCTACAGATTGGGTAGAAGGCCATTCTACCCTTCCCTGAACTCTCCTGAATCAGTCTTGACCCGAACCCTAAAGTCAACGAAAGTCAACGGTCAACTTTGACCCGACTCGTCGAGTGCACAAGGGCGACTCGGCGAGTCCATGCGGGTCCTCTAAATCCTTTCAGCCTCTCTTGGCTCGTCGAGTCATCCTTCCACTCGACGGGTTACACCTGTCACGAATCGCGGGGCAACCCCGACTCGACTCGTCGAGTCCACTTATGGACTCAGCGAGTTGCCTCCATGTTCATCCTCAAATGACCTCCTAAGGTCAGATCTGCTTCCCTAACTATCATATCTACCCTTCAAATGTTCAAATGTCACGTAAAGGTGCAACCTTTACGTGCATGCAACCCACAACAAGTCAGAAATGGAGAAATAACTCTAAAAATGGCAACCTAGTCCCCAATCTTTCATTTGCTTGCATAAAGCTGAGGGATAGTGACTCTATGGACCTCTCATGGTCCAGATCTGATGCTATTAACACAAAGGGGGCCTCATACTCACTAGATCTTACATAAAATGGAGGTAAAAACCCTAAAATCATGAAATCTATCATATCAACACGAAATAGAAGGGATTATACCTCCAGAGATGAACTCTCAAGATGATTAGCCCAGATCCAAGCTCCCTTCACGCTCTAGATGGGTGTTTCCTTCTTCCTTGTAGCAAAACTACACCAAAAGTGATGTATTAGCCTCTTCTTGCTTTCAACTCTCTCACTGCTCTCTCTCTAGGGTTTCTCTGGGGTGCATTGGCCGCAAATGGATGCCATAAAGGCCTTTAAATAGGGCACATGCCTGGGGATTTAGGGTTTCACTTTACAGCGCGGACTCGCCGAGTCCACGTATCTACTCGCCGAGTCCGATCATTAATCC
Organism: Lactuca virosa; assembly: GCF_052849685.1. NCBI lineage: Eukaryota > Viridiplantae > Streptophyta > Magnoliopsida > Asterales > Asteraceae > Lactuca > Lactuca virosa. The sequence goes on along the minus strand of NC_136433.1, from coordinate 319,669,870 downwards.
AGTCAAGAACTCGCGATCCTACTCGGCGAGTCTGAGCGTCTACTCGCCAAGTCCCTCCATAAAACCCAAAATAAATAACTAAAATAAGATACCTGGGAATCCGGATGTTACAATTCTCCCCCACTAGAATCATACTTCGCCCTCGAAGTCTTGCCCCGCAAACAACTCTGGATGCTGCTCCCGCATCTCCAACTCCGACTCCCAAGTCAGCTCGGACCCTCTCCGATGTTGCCACTGGACCTGAACCAGGGGCACCTCCTTGTTCCTCAGAACCTTGATCTTCCGATCCATAATCGCGATCGGTTCCTCTACATAATTCAACCTCGCATCTCCTGAATGTCCTCCAGCGGTACTACCGCTGACTCATCAGCTATACACTTCCTCAACTGAGACACATGGACGGTATCATGAATCTGGCTCAACTCCGCAGGTAGCTCCAAATAATACGCTACCCTGCCCACTCTAGCGGTCACTCTGAACGGACCGATGTACCGGGGCCCCAGCTGGCCCCTCTTCCTGAACCGAATCACTCCTTTCCAAGGAGACACCTTCAGGCGTACGAAGTCTCCCACCTGGAACTCAAGCTCGGATCGTCGCCTATCCGCATAACTCTTCTGACGACTCTGAGCCGTCAATAACCTCTGTCTAACCTGCTGTATCTGCTCTGTCGTCTGAAGCACTATCTCGGTGCTACCCATCACACGCTGCCCTACCTCTCCCCAGCAAATGGGAGTCCGACACCTCCTCCCACACAACAACTCGAAGGGAGGCATACCAATACTCGAATGGTGGTTGTTGTTGTAGGAAAACTCAGCCAACGGCAAGTACGTGTCCCAACTTCCCCCGAAGTCCAACACACATGCTCGAAGCATGTCCTCGAGTGTCTGAATCGTCTGCTCACTCTGTCCGTCCGTCCGTCTGGGGGTGGTAGGCGGTACTGAAATGAAACCTCGTACCCAACTCCTCGTCGAACTTCTTCCAGAACCTGGAAGTGAAACGTACATCTCGATCTGACACAATCGAGATCGACACCCCATGCCGCGATACCACCTCCCTCACATACAACTCTGCCAGCCTCTCAGCAGAAGAGCTCTCACTGATAGCAAGGAAATGCGCGCTCTTCGTCAGCCGGTCGACGATCACCCAAATTGCGTTGACACCCCGTGCGGTCCTCAGCAATTTGGTGATGAAATCCATAGAAATCTGTTCCCACTTCCATTGGGGAACCTCAAGTGGTTGCAACTTGCCATGCGGACGCTGGTGCTCGGCCTTAACCCTGCGACAGGTCAAGCACCTCTCAACAAACCATGCTACATCCCTCTTCATACAGGGCCACCAATAGTCCCTCTTCAGGTCCAAATACATCTTAGTGGCCCCGGGATGGATCGAGAACCTCGATCGGTGCGCCTCCTCCATCAAAGTGGTGCGCGTCCCGCCTGCATACGACACCCAAATCCGACCCTGAAAGGTCATCAGCCCACGACTATCGGTAACAAACTCAGGTACCTGCCCAATCACCCGCTCTCTCTTGCGGTTCTCCGGTCTCACGGCCTCTGCCTGGGCCTCCTGAATGGTGTCCAACACCGTAGTCATCACTGTCAATCGCATACAAGTGTCTCGAATCGGGGCACTCTCCGCCCTACGACTCAACGCATCAGCTACAACATTAGCTTTGCCCGGGTGGTACAGGATCTCACAATCGTAATCCTTTACCACATCCAACCATCTCCTCTGGCGCATATTCAGGTTGGGCTGATCCATCAGATACTTCAAACTCTTGTGGTCCGTGTATAGGGTACACCGAACCCCATACAGGTAATGGCGCCAGATCTTGAGGGCGAACACCACTGCCCCCAACTCCAGATCGTGGGTGGGATACCTCGTCTCATGAGGCTTCAGCTGCCTCGATGCATACGCTATCACATGCCCTCTCTGCATAAGCACCGCACCCAACCCTGATATCGATGCGTCGCAGTACACCACAAAATCCTCCATTCCCTCTGGAAGGGATAACACCGGGGCTTCGCACAACCTCTGGCGAAGAGTCTCAAACGAGGCCTGCTGCTCAGGACCCCACGAAAAAGTAACGCCCTTCCGGGTCAACCTGGTGAGAGGCACGGCGATCTTGGAGAAATCTTTAATAAATCTCCTATAATAGCCGGCCAACCCCAGGAAACTCCTGATCTCGGTGGGGGATCTCGGCACCTCCCAACTCATCACCGCCTCAATCTTGGCCGGATCGACCAATATCCCATTCTGATTAATGAGATGTCCCAGGAACTGGACCTCTCGTAACCAGAAATCACACTTGGAGAATTTGGCGTAAAGCCTCTCCGATCTCAGAACTCCGAGGATTTCCCTCAAATGCTCCTCATGTTGCTCTCTAGATCTCGAATACACCAATATGTCATTGAGGAACACGATCACCGATCGATCCAACATCGGCCTACACACCCTGTTCATGAGATCCATGAACGCTGCCGGTGCATTGGTGAGCCCGAAAGGCATCACCACGAACTCGTAATGCCCGTAACGAGTCCTGAACGCCGTCTTCTGGACATGCTCATCACACACTCTCATCTGATGATATCCAGACCTTAGATCAATCTTGGAGAACCAAGACGCTCCCTGCAACTGATCAAACAGATCATCAATCCTCGGCAATGGGTAACGGTTCTTGACCGTTAACTTGTTCAACTCCCGGTAATCAATGCACATCCGGTGTGAACCATCCTTTTTCTTGACAAAAAGGATCGGCACTCCCCATGGCGAGCTACTCGGTTTGATAAATCCCTTCCCCCAACAACTCCTGAAGCTGTGAGGATAACTCCTGCATCTCTGGTGGCGCAAGGCGATAGGGCGCCTTGGCGATAGGTGCCGCTCCCGGAACCAAATCGATGCGAAACTCCACCTGCCTCTCGGGAGGCACACCAGGAAACTCCTCGGGGAAAACATCCGGGAACTCACACACTATCGGCACATCATCAACAGAACTAGGCCTCTCCGCTGCTACTCGTGTATCCATCACGTAGGCCACAAACCCACTACAACCCTGCTGTAGACTCTGCCTCACTCTAGCAGCCGAACAGAATGCTGACCCTGAACGGGTACCCTCGCCGTACACCGTAAGAACTCCCCCACTAGGGTCTCATATGGTCACCAACTGTCGCTCGCAGTCGATAACCGCTCCAAACCTGCTCAACCAGTCCATGCCCACGATGACACAGACATCTCCCATCGCAATCGGGACCAAATAAATCGGAAACTCAACGCCGAAGATCTCGAGTACACATCCTCGGATCACATCAGTAGCATACACCACTCGCTCGTCGGCTATAGAAACTCGTAGAGGTCGACTCAACGCCTCTCGCTGAACACTGATGTGCTGACTAAATGCTAATGACACGAAAGATCGACCCGCACCCAAGTCGAATAACACCAACGCAGGTACAGAACTCATAAGAAAAGTACCTAAGCATAACACAATATAAGCACAAAATCTCAAACTCAAAATAGGTAAGTAAAAGAATACATACCGGCCACGACATCGGGCGCTGCGCGGACCTCCTCCGCTGTCAACTGGAAGGCTCTCCCGCGAGCCTTCGGTGCCTCGGCCTTCGCTGGCCGGACCTCGATAGCTCTAGCAACAGGTGTAGACCCCTGTGTTGATCCCTGTAGTAGCTGAGGGCACTTGGCCTTCCGATGGCCGGTCTGGTTGCAATGAAAGCAAACCGAGAATCCCTTGGGGCAATCCCTCGCGAAATGCCCCTCCTTCCCACACTTGTAACACACCCCAGCTCTGCACACCCCCTCGTGACTCTTGCCGCACTTCCCACAAGTGCGGCCCTTCGGACCCCCAGATCTCAAATCAGCGGGCTTTGCACGCTTGGCTGCCGGCTGCACCTGTGTCGGTCGTCTGTCCCTCCTCTGAGACTCGGCCTCCTCCCTGACCTGAGTCTCCAGCTCAATCTCTCTCTTCCGGGCATTTACCTGAAGCTCGGAAAATGTCCGGTATGACGAGTTCGCCACGAACTCACAGATATCCCTCCTCAGTATGCTCAAGTACCGGCTCATACATGCCTGCTCAGTCGACACGTGCTCAGGGCAAGACAACGCCCTCTCGTGAAACATCCTCATAATCACCGTCACAGACTCAGTTCCCTGCTTGAGGGATAAGAACTCCTGGGCTAGACGTTCCCTCTCCACAGGGGGAACATACTCATCTCGAAACATCGTGGTGAACCTCTCCCAGGTCACCGCAGTAAGCTCTGCCGTAGTGAAGTCTGTCGTCACAAACTTCCACCAATCCTTCGCTCCCAAGCGAAGCTGGTTAAGCATAAACCTAACCCTCAGATGCTCCGGACACGAGCAGGTGTAGAAGCATCCCTCGATGTCAGAAATCCACCTCATCGTAGAAATCGGGTCTTGTGTCCCATCAAGCTCTGGTGGCTTCGTGTTGCTGAACTCTCGGTACAGCAACGAGTCACCTCCCTGGGGCCTGGCAGCAGCGACAGCTACGATGGCCGCAGCAACAGCAGCCTCAGTAAGAGCAGTGTACCGCTCATCAAAAGTCTCGATCAGCGTGGTCTTGATAGACCCGAATATCTCTGGTATCTCAGCTCGAATGGCCGCAGCCACCTCCTCGTTAATCAACCTACGAATCTCCTCATCGTTGGTACCACTGGTACCACTGCCTCCTGGGTGGTGGCGCGTCCCAACCATGATGTCTCTGAAATACAACACAAAAGAATCAGAGACTCGTTCGAGTATACTCGCACTCGATACTCAACCCTACTTGTTCTTTAGTACCCTGAGGATTCTTACTTGGACTGCTCACCGATCCGGTGTTTCCAGTAGTACGGGCCCTTATACTACCTTCCACAACGCATCGGTATTCACCCCAAGTCCTCCTCTTAGGATCCCAGATCACAAGTACTCTATATCTCACTAAACTCAGGCTACCCTCTGGTAGACCACTCATAAGTTCCTCGCTGCTACCTACTTACTCTCGAAGTATCTCATAGTAGCAGTAACTCCTAGGCTAAGGCAATACCTAGCCTACTCTAGCATGCATAACATATCACATAATATCTCATAACACATAATGCAAGGGTATTTTGGGAAATCACCGTTCGGGCGCTGGCTGATCGTACACACTGCTTCGTTCCGCTTTTCTCAAAAGTCCTTTACTCTTTTGGAAAAATTGTTTCTTTTATGAAAAATTCTCTCAAATCCTCAGTTTGAGTTCAGATACGCCCGGAGGTGTATCCGAGTCTCTCAAACCAAGGCTCTGATACCAACTTGTAACGACGTAAATTTCCAAAACAATTTTTCATTTTAAAAACATACTCTCATTCATAAAATATCATAGTAATCCAATGTAACACATGTTATCTCAATAAAAAAATCCCAAGATCCTCAAATACATAAATCCTCTCAGTATGTACAGATCATGCCGACGCCTTCCCGTGATCCTCGCTAGTACCTGAAACACATAACACAACAACTGTAAGCATAAATGCTTAGTGAGTTCCCCAAAATACCACATGCAACACATACGCCACTCGAGGCTACAATATGACCCTCCGGTCGATGTGTCTCAGCAGGACCCTCCAGTCCCGTAGCTCGTTGGACCCTCTGGTCCGGTCATAGCTCGTCGGACCCTTCGGTCCAGTCTGTGTCGTTGGACTCCTCGGTCCGGTGTATATCGTTGGGCCCTCCGGCCCGGTCTGTTCAACACATAGCATACATACAACACAATGCACATAACTCATATATATACACATAGCATACAAGACCCTCTGGTCTACACATAAATACCACTCTAGGTAATGTATAGTGAGAAGACTCACCTCAATGAAATCGGATAAACTCTCGTGCTCAACGTCCCGACTTAGCCTCCTCCTATTATTCAGATAACATCCCCGATCAATATTCACTCATGATCTCATCTCTACAGATTGGGTAGAAGGCCATTCTACCCTTCCCTGAACTCTCCTGAATCAGTCTTGACCAGAACCCTAAAGTCAATGCTTAGTGAGTCATCCTTCCACTTGACGGGTTACACCTGTCACGAATCGCGGGGCAACCCCGACTCGACTCATCGAGTCCACTTATGGACTCGGCGAGTTGCCTCCATGTTCATCCTCAAATGACCTTCTAAGGTCAGATCTGCTTCCCTAACTATCAGATCTACCCTTCAAATGTTCAAATGTCACGTAAAGGTGCAACCTTTACGTGCATGCAACCCACAACAAGTCATAAATGGAGAAATAACTCTAAATATGGCAACCTAGTCCCCAATCTTTCATTTGCTTGCATGAAGCTGAGGGATAGTGACTCTATGGACCTCTCATGGTCCAGATCTGATGCTATTAACACAAAGGGGGCCTCATACTCACTAGATCTTACATAAAATGGAGGTAAAAACCCTAAAATCATGAAATCTATCATATCAACACGAAATAGAAGGGATTATACCTCCAGAGATGAACTCTCAAGATGATTAGCCCAGATCCAAGCTCCCTTCACGCTCTCGGTGGGTGTTTCCTTCTTCCTTCTAGCAAAACTACACCGAAAGTGATGTATTAGCCTCTTCTTGCTCTCAACTCTCTCACTGCTCTCTCTAGGGTTTCTCTGGGGTGCCTTGGCCGTAAATGGAGGCCATAAAGGCCTTTAAATAGGGCACAGGCCCGGGGATTTAGGGTTTCACTTTACAGCGCAGACTCGCCGAGTCCACGTATCTACTCGTCGAGTCCGGTCATTAATCCAGTCAAGAACTCGCGATCCTACTCGGCGAGTCTGAGCATCTACTCGCCGAGTCCCTCCATAAAACCCAAAATAAATAACTAAAATAAGATACCTGGGAATCCAGATGTTACATATAAGGTTACTGCCTATAAAATGGCAGTTTAATGGGTGTCCACTCTCACCCACCACTTCCTTAACTGGTGGAGGGTCGTTAGCCGAACGGGTAGGACAAGACTTTAATTATCCCTTCATTAAAAGTATAATGATAAATACTAAGTAACTAAACACTTATAAATTCTCATTCTTAGTTACTTAGGAAAATGTGAATTTGGTGCTAACCCATGAAATTACACTTTGCACCTTGTTAAGTCGTTAGTGGAGCGTATGTGGTTAACCGACACACTAATCTGGGACTGACAATGTGTGGCAAAGGGTAGCTTGATGTTAATCTTAGATCAATGGAGCGTGAGTGGTTAACCGGTACATTGATTAGGTGGTTGTAACATTAAGTGTACCAAGTTAATTTTCATGGTTATTCACTCCTTGTTTGTGATCCTCGGCATCCCAGTCACAAACTTGAAGGGCACAATCGAGATTTAAACATGCCATTGAATAGTTCAATGAATCTTAAAAGATCTAGGAGTTTCAATTCATTTAAAACCTAATGTTAAATTTCGTTTTTCATGGTGGAAATTGGTAAATCGTCATTTACCTACCTTCAAATATTTTGTAGCTTGGATTACGGCATCCGTCTTCCAAGTTATAAAATATTGTGTTGGGTCCTAGCCTTAATATTTCATATTGGGTGATATATTAAGGACTTAAATCAACTAAACTTGAATTTCTCCCTCATAGATGTCTAGTTATGACAAGTATGGTCTTCCTTATCCTTTTGGATAAAGCTTTCCTAATGAAGATGATATCCCAAATGAAGATCAAGGTGAAAGATTAATCCCTTGATTGTGCATTAATGGGACTGGAAATCATACTTCACTTCCTCCACCTCCTCCAATAGTTCTCCCTAATCCACAAGTTCAAGGTCACTCAAGCCCAATTGGCAAGCAAAGTCTATGAGTGCTCACATCTTGGAGATGAAGTCACATATTGACAAGCTGGGAGAGTTGGGTGTCGAAGTCTCAAGGAAGTTTACTGTTGACTGGGTTCTTCAATCACTTTCTGAGTCATATAGTGAGTTCATTAAGGACTACTATGTGACAGACTACGACATGACCCTTAATGATCTTACATATTTGCTTGTTGCTGTTGAATCAGTAATGATTAGGGGCACTGGTAAAGCAAATTTGATTGGAAGATCTACTTCCCAAACTTTCATGGACATTGACAATGGAAACATTGGAAGTCCAGAAAAGTCTTCTCTTCCCAATGGAAAGGGATTGGTCATAGTCAACCCGGTTGACCAAATGGTAAAGAGAAAGGCTAAGTCTGAGATAGTCCCATGTACCATTACCAAAGAGTCCATGTGTTTCTATTGCCAAAGGAAGGGGCATTGGTTGCGAAGCTGCCTTATTTACCTAAAAGTTCACTAGGATGGTAAAAGTCAATAAATTTAACTATGCTTCAGGTAAAGTCCACTATCTAACTCTATTAAGTTCATATTTGGAGATTCTTATTGCATGATGTGACTAGGTCACATTTTGATGGTTTCTAGGTAATAAACATCTAGTCAAGTTTATAGTAACGGAATGGTATGGATAGACATATAAACTATGGTTTCTAGGTAATAAACTTCTAGTCAAGTTTATAGTGACAAAATTATACGGATAATAGAAAAACAGACATACGAATATACGGATAAAGTTATCTGCCAAGGTTGTACTTTGGCAACCGCAGATACGGACAAACAGATAAAATAACAAGTATATTTTATAAGCGTACACGTAGAAGAGTACGATACTTGTTTAAACAGTTGATATAAACTTAGGGTAGTGTACATAAGGACCTATATGAGCCTAAGATAAAGTTCTATAACTTGTATAAATATATAAACCTATATATTTTTGTGTATGTATGAGGTATATTGAAACTACCAAGTTGATAGCCGTCTATACAGTCATAGCATGTTTGTAGTCGGAATGTATATGTTATTTTTATTTGTTGTATTATTTTAACAACATAACATATGTAAATATTGATGTTTAAAACGATTTTGTTTACTTAATATGTAAGTGTTTAAACAATTATTTCTCATACTAGTAAAGTGTTTACACAAAACAATGATACTTTATGTGTATTTTGTATGATAAATATTACTTAGTACACGTACTATCATGTACAGACGAGGGCCAGCCATGAATCACCGAGGGTAGGATCGTTTTGGCATTATAGAACTTCTGAAATCCAACAACCCATGCGACCCTTCAAACCAGATTACCCGTACCGTAAGTAGTAGAGTAGTAAATAATATTTTTGTGTGATTTGTATTGCATAAAAATGGTGATGTTGTTTGTATAAACAAAGCATTGAGGAAAATACATATAATATCTATTATAAATAGAACATGTATCCCCCCCCCCCCCCCGAAAATATGTAAAAGTGGGCCGTAATACTCATCTTAACGTATGATTGGCGAGTACGTGATGCGAGAAAAGCCGAGATGTTGGTTGTAAAGCTAAACCTACGAGATTAGCTTGATTTTGATGAAGAGAGAGACGATAGGAAACTTTGGTGATGATGGGAGGCACCCAAAGTGGTAAAAATTCCGAGGTATAGAAGTTTCGAGGTGCAAAAGTTTCGAGGTTTGTTGAAATTCCGAAGCTATAGAAATCAGAGGTGAAAAATGATTCAAAGTTGCAAAAATCCGAAACTGGTGGTGACGTCCGAAGTGGGGATCCGAAATCAGGAGGATCTGAATATGGTAGAAGATCCGAAGTCGAAGAGCTCTGAAATTGGAAGAGGGTCCGAAGTGGGAAAATTTTGAAGCAGAAGGTTTCAAAGCTCAACAGTAAATTCCAAAGTGGGCAGTTCCGAAACAGTAGATTCTGAAGCTGAATGGTTCCGAGGCTGAATGGTTCTGAGGCAAAAAACGAAATTCCGAAATGGGCTTGCTGTTCTTGGTTTTCTTCTTCTGTTTCGAGCTGATTTCATTAAAGGAAGAGTTAGAATGATGTTGGTGTTTAAAGGAGAGGTTAGAAGTATGGTGTTTGTTACCAAGAGAGATTCGGGAGAGATTTGAGAGAGATTTGGGAGAGATTTGAGAGAGATTTGGGAGAGAAAGAAGAGAGAGAGGGAGCGCGCGAGAGAGGGAGAGAGAGAAGAGAGAGAGATATTGTGATCAAGGTTGAGAGAGAGGTTGGAGAACTGGTGTTTTTTGCTGAAGATGGAGGGCCAAGACATCATGTAAGTTTGGATACTTACACACTCTATGCCACCTTGCTTGTACCTTATGAGGTGGAGTGTAAGAAATGAAGTAGATGATGGAGGAAAATGAGTTGGTCACGTGTGAGAAAAGTATGAGAAAAGCTGGACATTTTCTTCTTCAAATCCTAGTGGGTCCCACATAAAGTTACACCCTTATTAATGGCTCAAAAGTACACATAATTGGATAGTTCGGGATCCGGATGTCGAGAATATTTTTCGAATATGTCGATAGATTGGATTTAATTCAAGGATTTCAAAAACTCAAACGGACTAATTTTTGGGGTTACGGAACTCCGGGAAATCGCATTTGAAGTTTTGGGTCTAAACGGCTCAATGTGTCATTTTTGCGACTTTTGTAAATATTTTTGTTAAAAATATTTTGAGTATGAAATTAAATAATAGACTATAGTCTGATTTCAAAAACGTTCTCAAAAATCTCGTCGGTAATGCGTAAGTGTCTCAACGGTGTGAAATAGTTTACTTAGAACAGGTAAAAAAAAACAGTGTTATACCGGTTTGATTTCTTAAAACTGTCGTATCTTTTGCATACGAACTCCGTTTTGGAGGTTCTTTATATTGTTGGACTCAGGGAAACACGTACTATGAGACTAGAATAAGTGCTTCACTTAAAATGACTTTTTACAAATTTTCAGTTTTTCAGACGTATTCCTAAGGTTACAGTTTGTGCGGTTTGAATTGTTGTACATTTGAAAGTATGATATCAACAAGTATCATATAATAATTAAAATGAACTTATTTATTTTACTTAAGATATAGTAAAACTTAATAAGTCAAGTTACAACGAGATTCACGGTTAAATGGCCGGTTATAATTTTTGCCGTAAATTTTGGAATGTCACATGAAAGTTATAATAGAATAATTATATTAAATTACTTGTGTGATAAAAATATAATAATAAATTAAATAAATAGAATAATAAAATAAAATAACAATCAAAATAGACGATGATGTGACCTTTTGAGGTTGAAAAAATAGTTATATATATATATATATATATATATATATATATATATATATATATATATATATATATATATATATAATAAAAGAAGTGTATTTGGATTGTGGGATTGTTTTTGAAGGATTTACGATGTGAATAGATTTATTGAAATGATTGAGAATAAATAGTTATCAAGATAATTTATGGATGCATTTCACTAATTCACGAAATAAAAATATCGCGGAACATTAAAAAAACATTAATAACTACGTTAAAAAAATATTACACTAAACTCCAAACACCTCAAAGTTGTTTTGAGCAAACAATCTCAATTCCAAATAAGATATTGTCTCTCCAACATATTTCATCATTAAAATATTTATTTTAGACATCAAACAACTACAATCTTTTTCTCCATTGTCAAGCTCTCCATATACCAAAAATGAAAAGAGGAAAGAAGAAAATATGAGTAACCAATAATGGAAGATAATGCTTTTATATAGGCAAAAGATGATAGAGTAAATTATGAGTAGCCAAAAAATGAAAGATAATATCATTATATAGGCAAAAGATTGGAATTAATCATTTAGTTAAGTGAAGTTGAAAAGTTTTAGAGTTACAAATAAACATGATTAAAAGCAATTAAGTAGAAGAAGTTGTAAAGTTGGGGAGTTTCAAATCAATGTGGTTGAAAATAGAACCCACACTTGAACCATATTGATTTTGAATGACCTTATATGCCCGCGCGTTGCACAGAAACACGTATATAGTTGAAACTATATAAATATATGTTTTTTTAAATATAACAATAACATTGTTTTTAAATTTGATATAATAATTTGCATACTAAATTGATATAATATATTGATTATGTTGAATTATTGATAATATATACATCTATTATAACTGTATAATCTCAACCGTTTGAATGACTTCTACCCACGAGTTACTCATGAATAAAATTAAGTATAATATATGATTTAATGTTATGTATAGTTGTTGTTATTGTTAATTAATTTTTTAAAATTTATTTGTTTAACGTTTTAATTTCTATCATTATAATTATTTAAAACATCAAACATTGTTTTTTGATTTTAAAGGTAAAAATATAATCATTTATATAGAGTTATATTTAACTATTGTTATTGTAAGTTATTTTAAGTTACTTATTTGAAAACTCTTAACGATTATACAAATATCTTTAGGAAATATTTTAGCTAAATTGAGATTATAATTCATTTTTTGCATTTAGCACTACAATTGATCACTTTTAACTATTTACAAAATATTCATTGGGTTTTTTAAGTGGAACTGAAATTTATATTTAAGTTGACACTGTAATGTTATATTTAAATTAACAATTTAAGTATTTTGTCCAAACTGTTCAAAAGTTGTAGCTTTAAATTGATAATGGCTTACATACAACATCTTAATCTAATAAATTAAGTATAATCTGTTAAAAATTAAAGACATAACTTTATAAGTAGAAGTAAAGATGTTATTTTAATATTGAAATTTAGTTTATTTATGATTACACTTTAGGTTTGTTATTTATTTAACTTTATTAACCAACTTATAATCATTATTGGATAGACACTACAGTTTATCACTTTTAACTATTTACAAAATATTATTTGGGTTATTTGAGTTAAACTAAAATTTATATTTAAGTTGATCCTGTAATGTTATATTTAAATTTATAATTTAAGTATTTTATACAAATTGTTCAAAAGTTGTAGCTTTAAAATGATAGTGGTTTACACCCAACAATATATTAAAACTAATAAATTAATTATAATATGTTAAACGTTAAAAAACATAACTTTATAAGTAGAAGTAAATATATTCTTTTAATATTGAAATTTAGTTTGTATATGATTACACTTTATGTTTGATATTTATTTAATCTTATTAACCAACTTATAACAATTATTATGAAGAAATTGAAAAGTCATGGGAGTTTCAAATGAATGTGGTGAAAGGAAAAATGCTAGCTTTATAATATATATATATATATATATATATATATATATATATATATATATATATATATATATATATATATATATATATATATATATATATATAGTTTCAGCTCTCGTTATTCATATGTGAATAAAAGTGCATCAGATTTATTTACACTACATTCGTTATTTACTTATAAATAAAACGTATGATTAATTTTTTTTTTACATTTTAAGTATCATTCATATATAAATATAACACGCACTACTAGAAAATAGTCATTTAATGACACACAAGGATTTACGATATGCATGTTTTGCATGTCCTAAGAATAATGCCAGCTTTCCAAAAAGTGAAGGATAGAGGACATGCATTTGTGCGTGGCCTAAAATTAGTGTCAAACAAAAAAATTACAAACACGGAGGGTGCTTATCTTAAATGTGTGTCATGTAAAGGTGTCGTTTTAAAGGTTTTTTTTACATGGACGCACGTTCTACGATTTTTTAATAGACAAAGGGGGAAATGAAATCCTAAAAAATTAAAAACCCCGCCTTGTTCTATCTCTCTTTTTCCCTCTACCCTCTACCGATGCCTCCACCCTCTTCACAAATTCTATAGCTTTTTGTTCAGGACCACACAAAAGCAAACCAACCCAAAGCATGGGTGGACCTTTCATAACCTATATATGTCGGCTTCACCATTGTTTACCGGCTTCCCCTAAAAAAATTTAAATCCCTGCCCCTTCTGATACCTCCCTCCATAAACAACAATGGAAATTGTCGTTTTGGAGAGCTTCTCCTCTCAAATCTCTCAAAACCGTACCCTTTCTCTCTATTCAAGAACCATCATCTCATGTTCAAATGCAACAACAACTTCATGGGTGACTGCAACTCCTCTCTATTCACACACCGACGACTGAAACTCCTCTCTATTCCTACAACTCATCTCTCTATTCCCACACTGAAGTCCAATTTCTTTCACATCGATCCTCATACAAAATGGTTTAGAGACTACAACTCTTCTCGATTATAGTGTTGATCGACAACTACGACTCATCAACCGTCAATCGAAGCTACCAGTTCAACGACCCCTAATCGGCACCTCCAACTTCTCGTCTCTCCTTCTCCACTAGGTTTTCTCTCATCTCTATCCTCCACCATATGAAGATTTACGAAGATGTGAAGGGGGTAACCGAAGGAAACCCTAAATCCCTATCGCAGTCAACCACTACAACCCTAAATCTCTCTTCTTTACACTAGAAGATATTTTTGAGCGATAGTGTTCGTGACTTGGATGAATTCTTCCAATCGGCCACTACAACTAAAAGCAGCTCGACAACCACCTGTTCATCAATTTCTGGTTACAAGAAAAAGGTTTTTGACACGGGAAAACGGAAAGGGGATAAAGGTTTGGTTCCTGTATTGGAGAACATAGTGGGTCTTCCTCTTCCTTCTACTATGCATATTGCTCGTTATCTCTCTTCGCACACCCCTCCTAATCTCATCCACAAGGTATTATATTTTTCATTTTCTTTTTCTTTCTACTCTTGTTTACTTACGTGCCTGATTCGATGATCTTCTGTTACCTGGTAATGTTAAGTTTGTTATCCTCTTCAAATTTATGGATACACTTCGATTTTGAATCAATTAGCGATTTAGCCAATATGTGAAGCTATTGAATGTAGTATCTTAAAAAGTGTTTCCATATTTTATTGACCATTGGGTCACTACATGGTGATATTGACTTTGGTACCCTCATACCGAGTCTTGTTTTACCCTGATTTCAAAAGGCATGACCAATTCATCATTAACATGTGCCACCTGTCATTAGGGTGTATTTTGGTAATTGGATTTGCTACACTTGATTAACGATTGAATGATGCATTTAGATTCTTCGTGCTCATGAGTTTGAGGAACATGTTGTTGGAAAAACTAGGCACCCTAATAATCACATATATCTAGGGAATGGGAAACATGTATACAATATAATTCAGGCAATGAAGAATTCTCCTCTCAACACAATAGATGAAGCAATAAGAAACGTACATGGTTCATCGGTTAATGAGGAATTCCTTCAAGTTTGGAAAGGTGAGACTGATGCCATTTTTGTTATTTATAGATGAAAGGCTTTTATTACTTCTTTTTGGTATATTTTCTTGTAATCTGCAGGAGGTCTTCAAGGAAACATGGACAGGGGTAAAACAGACAACAATAATCATATGAAGCTTATGAACTTGTATCATTCTACAACAAGGTGCAGACCACTACTCTTATATCTTTTCTTCTGTCCTTTTCCATAAGTAGTAACAGCCTTTTTCTTGGATTTTATAGGCTATAAAGTTATTAAAGTTTTTTATTATGTTTCTTTTAGCTGCACCAATCATACAAGAGAAGATGGTTCTAGCCCGTATTATTCTTATCGTAAGAGTTCAACTTTGGAACCTAAAACATTTGTTAGTGACACCACGAAAGAACGGAAAACCCAATTCAAAAAGTATGCTCTTTCTTGTATCCTCTCTCCCTCTCTCATACACACACATACATGCATATCAGTATCAGTGTATTACAATACTTCACGGTCATACACATCTAGCACTGCTGTTGAAAAAAAATGAAATACTGAAGGTGGTAATAAGAAAAGGTAGGCCTTAGGCAAATGGGTAATCTAGTCTTTTTTACGTTGGGTGTTACATTTTCACTCCTGAAAATTTTTGTATGTGATGAAAACTGACAAGGATAATGATTTACACGGCTTACTATTTATGCCAACTGGACTTCCTGATGGAACTGAATTGGCTTATTATGCCAGAGGAAAGGTGACTAATATAGTTTGTAGAAAATATTCTGTTTTTATAATGCCATAAAATCCTCAAATACTTTTTATGTAGAAAATACTTGAGCGTTACAAGCAAGGAACAAATATAGTTTGTAGCCATTGTGACACTGAGGTAAACATTATTATCATGTTCATTGTATTTCAATTTTTTTTTAAAATATTAATTCATTTACTTTGTTGCGACAAATCGGTCCTTCACAGTTTGAAGCTCATGTTGGACGAGCTGCCAAACGCCAACCGTGAGTGGTGTTTCTAGAAGCAAAGTTATAGAATGATTTTTACATTTATGAATCTATTAATATCCCATTTCATTTTCAGGTATCGCCATATTTATATCCCTAATGGGCTAACACTCCATGATAGCTTTGTTGCTTGCAAATGGTCAAAGTATCACAACCAACAACAATGATGAGATGTGTGCAGTAAGTGGAGACAGAGGAGAGTTGATGATTTGTGATGGATGCCCTCGTGCTTTCCATGTAGGTACTAATTAATTTAGTTTTTTTTTCTTATTTAAATATTGTTTGAAGTGAGTTGGTAGGTCTAATTAGTTATTAACTCAATATGCAGACTCGGCATCGGATGGACTTCAGCGTGTAAGACAGGCAGTTAGATTTCTGGTATGCTTATTTACTTTTTTCCAAAATTTAAATTATCTAAAAATCCACCAAAAAAATCAAAACTAAACATGAATTTTTGAGTTTTTGCAGGTTATAGAAAAAAAGTCTAAAATCACATATGATCAACTCACAACTATTATATGTATTGTAAGTCTCTCTTTGTTTCTCCTGTTGTTTGACTTGTGTAATCAATCTATAGTAATAAGTTAAATGATTGATATATATATATATATATATATATATATATATATATATATATATATATATATATATATATATATTGAGTTTCTTGGGTTCTAAGTATTTAACAAATTCACAAAATATGCACATTCTATGTAAGTGACAATGAAGAAAGCAATAGTGTCCCCCCAGAAGTAAGGATAGAACTATAAGAGATGTTTATTTGTAGATGCCTACCTGGCACTCATGGTTTTCAATAATATGTTTATAACAAACAATTTATTTCCAAGTTCAAATTTCTAATGCATGAGGACACTAAAAGCCCTAATAGTGACTCCTATTTGTTGGATGACAATTCTAGGTATGTATGTTTAATAGTAAATTGCATATAAACATTAGTTTATATCATTTGAATGTATGTACAATATTATGTATTAAAATAGTGAAAGGTCTGATGGTGTTGAACTAATTCTATTTGGTTGCAGCACCCCTTTGCTAGTTGAGGAAATTAGTAAGTCAATAAACGAGAAAGGTTTTTCAGACATGAAACCTCCAAATGAACTCCTTGAAAACCCATAGTTTCAGTTTTCAAATGAGTAGGGCTCTGTGTTTGTGTCTTCTTTTATTTATTAATTTTTTCGGTTGGAAGGACACATACACACATGCGTATTCATGGGAGAGATTTCCCTTCCCAATCCAAAGTCCAAACCAAACCTTGGTGCACCCCAAATCTTGCCAAACCTCATTGCAAACCTCCAAGATACTTTCATTTATTTGTGTATTATATAGCATCCTACTTTCATTTCCTTCTATTACAACATTATATATTTATATTTTCATTTGATTTTTATAGTATAGAGCTAAAGGATTAAAGAGCATTTATTTTTGTATCAAAGCATATCCTACTATAATTTCTTTCCATTACAACACTATATATGTTCATTTGATTTTCATTTATTTGTGTATTTCTTATATTTCTTTCTATTACAACATTTTATTCTCTCCAGATATTTCACAAGTGAATGCCACCCGAAGCAGTTGACCGTGGCTCACGCCTACTCCAATACTAACAAAAACTTCGATGTAGCGCTGTGTAAATATTATTATTATTATTATTTTCCCATTTCTTTAAATAACAAGCAACAAATCCTATTTTTTTTGTTTTTTCTTCATTTTAGATGTTTTATAAAATGGATTAAATTATAGGGATATTGATGATTTTTTTTTCAGTTGGAGGCATGTGCTCACCCATTTTTTGATGGATTAAAACGATGATCCTTATTCAAATTTGTAGGTCTTGTTGATGTACATAGTGTCAAGTAAAGTAGCTCGGATGTTGTGAAGATGGGCAACAAGTTCTTGTAGTTCGACTATTATTTGTTGATAACTTTTATCTCTTTCACATTTGATGTATTACATTTGTCTACTATTGGAACGATTATTTGTATGACATTAAATTTTGTGCAATGTATTGTATTTTTTGTATATGATATTTTATTTCTATTATGAGACATTAAATGCAAATTTAATTTGAAAATCAGTAAATCTATAAATATATATATTTTAAATATTCAAATTTACGATACACAAAAATGTGTGTCATCTTCATTTATGACAAGGCCTTTCTTGACAGGCGCTTTAATGATACGCATTGCATGTCGTAAATGCATGTCGTAAATGCGCGTCGTAAGGTTACGACACGCAAATGTGTGTCGTCTTCCTTTATGACATGGCTTTCCTTGACACACATTTGTATGTCATCTGTACCCTTTTATGACACACAATGCGTGTCATTAAAGGGTATTTTTCTAGTAGTGATGTAATAAAGTTTTTCTTACCTAAAAATATACAACACCTTTTGTCACATTTATATTCATATATGAATAAAATGTGCATTATCTTTTGTCATATATTATATCCATATATGAATTAAACATTTATCAGATTTTTGTTACAATTTATTTATTATACATATATGAATGAGTAGTATGTTAATAAAAGACGAAGTGTTTTGAAAATTCAAACTACGCATTCGTATATAAATATCAAATTAACTTTAACAAAATTCTGATAAATGTTGTATTAACATATGAATATACCTTTTGAGGAGAACTAAAACACATTTTTTTCATATATGAATATAATATGTGATTATTCATATATAAATGATACTTAAATGATTTATTCATAAGTAAATAACGAAAGTACTGTAACAAAAATATGATATACTTTTATTCACATACAAATAAAATAGTATTTTAGGTAAGAAAAAACTTTATTACATGTTATATTCATATATGAATGATACTTAAACTGTAAAAATGTTAAGCATATGTTTTAGTTATTAGTGAATAAGGAATGTAGTGTACTAAAAATATGATGCACTTTTATTCACTTATGATTAACGAGAGTTGAAACTATACAAAAATTATTTTATGTTAAAACTATATCAATATGGATGTCTATTTATAAATAATAGAAAAATATGAATTTTGATAGACTTTAAATCTGTTTTTGATAAAAAAAATAGTTTATTAAAAAATTTAAAAAATAAAATTCTTTGCATATATTAAGTTAATGATTATCATAGTTTAAGGAAACATATTACAACTTTGAAAAACACATGTGTATTCTTATCCCCCTTTCCCCGGTATAATGAAATGTTTTGCGGCAAAATAAATGCGTGGTTGAGATTTATTCCCTCATTTTCAACCTTTTTTCTCAATTGAACTTACTGATGGGTTTTCTAGGTTACAAACAATAAAAATTACACAGCGAACACTTTATGGGTACATTCAAGCTAGAGATCTATGACATTCTCACAATTATAGCAACATACTTTATGAAACAATCATTTTACCTATGTAATATCGTAATTCGTATGGTTATAGACCCTATTTAGAGCTGGTGGAAACCCTAATTTGAATAACAAAATAATAATGTTTTAAACCAATTCAAATTAGTTTCCTTATCATCTTCAGGAGGCTTCCAGAACCCTTCTCGTTCCTCCTCAAAACCGTCCAATATATGGGAGGTTCTAGAATTTCCTCCTTTGCTCACAGTTGTAATTCAACGCTTGCACCCTTAATTAATTCTAATTAACCAAAAATTGATTTCCAATCAATTCTGATTAATTCTTAACTATTTCTAATTAATATATTAATCATATAATATATCAACAAATCATTTTATCTATCGCCTAATATCATTTCTTGTGATTTGAGGTTATGAGGGCAACCCAAAAAGGATATTACTCTTATTCGAAAAAGTTATATGAATTTAGTTATGACCTTAGACACCTTAATTAAATAGTCTCTGTAGAGGACAATATTTTATGAAGATATTCTTTATCGATGTCCTAGGGTCAAAGTGTTGAAGTATTGTCTATAAGGTTATGCACCTTCGATATATCTATGTATTTTAGAGAGCATATATGTTGTAACACTTTATATGTCGAAGTCTCTCTATATATTTTGTGTCTGTTGAGGGTATTATGTGTAGTAATGTAGTATGGGTTATGAGTAGCGCTTTTTCTAGAAAACTCTTTGTACCTTGTAACCTTTGCTACTTCCAGACAATCAAGAGTTTAAACAGATTTATTTACATTTCGTGTTCATTTCCTTTCTGAAATCATTACCTGATTGAATTCTTGACTCATCAAGTGGTATCAGAGCATGAATCATCAAATTATTTGGAGAATTTATTTTTCATTTTAATCCGTTGTTCAATCTTTCTGAATTCAACTACTTCCGCGTTTGATAATTGTTTTTCTTCGAACGGTGTTTGAGATTATATGATTCTGCAATTGAGATTCAATCAATCTATTTTGATTTCAATCAAATTCAATTCCTTATTCTTTCTAATAAAATCGATGGAATATATGAATGTGAACATGACGATAAACTATGCAAACCTTCTTGGATCCTCCACAAAGCCCTGATGTTGCTTCAAGACTATTACGACAATAGGTGGATCGTATGGAAGATTTTCTGACATGAATCGATGAAGATTTGTGGTCTCTAATTAAGGATGATCCATTTCGTGGAAATGTAGTTGAAGCAGTTGGAACATCTGCTCAAAATGAAAATCTGACTACAACGCGACTTAATAAAGAAGCGAATGACAAAAGGTGTGTTCGAGAACTAAGGGCTACATTAGCTCCAGTGGTCTATAACTATATTTAAGGTTGTAAGACAACACAAGAAATCTGGAATACACTAAAAGAAAAGTTTGAAGGGAATGAGAAAACCAAGAAGAGCTCAGTAACTCAATGTTTATCTGAGTTGTCTGAATTTAAGCAAAAAGAGACGGAGTCCATTGAACCATATTATGATCAATTCAACAATTTAATCTACAAGTGTCTGAGGAGAATGTTGTCCATTTAGTCTTGGATTTCAACATAACATTCATTCAAGATTTGAGCAAGGAACGGAAAACCATTTGCCCGATGATCAAAACTCAAGAGAATTCTGATTCATATTCTCTGTCAAACTTGTACAACATCCTAAAAGCATATGAAGCTGAAGTCAAAGATATTGCAGGTGAAAAGGACAAAAAAAGTTTTATTGGTCCTTTAGCTCTTGTTTCAAAAACCAATGCCAATGATGGTTGTTCTGATGTCGAAGATGGCGAAAATGAAGATGGTTTGATTGTGAACTCTGATGATGAAGCTATGGAATATTATTCATATAACAATTTCAATAAGTTTTACTAGAAACAAGTAAAGGAAGCTTCAAGAACAACACGTTCAAGAAAACAACTTTGACATCCAATTCTAGTGTTCAGAACAAGAAAGATGAAAGTTCTGGTGAGAATAAGTTAGAGAAAAAGCTTGTTGGTGACTCTGGATATGATTACAACTATTGTAATGGTAAAAATAATTTTTCAATGGATTGTACGCTTAAGAAGAAATAGGAGAAATAGGATAAGGTCAAAGATAAAGCATATTATGCTTTGAAGATTAAAGAGCTGAAGGACAAGTCGAAGAATCTATTACTGGTGGCAAAGGGAGTCGATGAAAATGAAGGCACTTACCAGATTTGGTCATCCGGATCTGATGATGAAGATATGTGTCATCTGGCACATGGTGCTATGTTTCTAAATCACACTTATGATGGAGTTGATGATGAAAAGCATGAGAGTGACAAGATTTTGTTTGATGTCAAAGGTTGGAGTGATGATGGAGAGAATTTCGAAGGTCATTGTTTCATGGCTACAACCTCCAAATCTACAATTACTGAGAAGGTTTGTAATCTCTTGATCTCACTTAATGTTCCATCAAATTCATATATAATTCAATATTATCGGATATTAATGATGCTTGTGCTTACTTAAATGATTTGTTGAATTTTATGAGTAGTGATTTTGAGAAAAACCAAGGCTGAATTGTATGAAGATAGGAATAAGATCAAAGAAACAAACTCTAGGATAGTGAGTTTAAACTTGAAGCTAAATAGTATTACAATAGACATGCACTATGTTAGGATGGAAAACATTTTATTAATCAAACATAGGAACATTATTGTAATACATCCAAGCGTTTTTATGGAAAATTAACTCTTTTATATTATTCTTCTAACATTTGCAAAGAGCAACATAGGAAACTTCTACCTTTCATTACTTTTAGAAAGGTGTTGGTTGATGAAGTGTTATTTGATTGTGAATGTAGGGTTTCTATGTTTGATCAAGTACCAAATGATTCTTATGTGTATGGTGTTGTTAATATTGATAAATATTTGGATGCTGATGATTTGATGAATACTGTTAATGATACCTTGAGTAAAAATGAAAAAATGAAAATTCTGAACAAAACTGAATCTTTGACATAATGTTCTAAAGAAAATTTTGCTGATATCGAATATGATTATGACAATATCAGAGAAATTGAAGAAGAATGACAGATTGTTCAAATTTTTCGGTTATAAAAACTAATTCATTAGCTAAAGGTGTAGAAAATGATGATTCAATGTCGAATCTTAATATTGATTCACCTTCGAAAACCGATAACAATATCGAAAACATAACAAACAATGAACGTGACTTTGATGATATCTCTCATCAAGAGGAAATTCCACATGTTGTCGAAGCACATGTTTTTGCATATACAGACGAGTATACAAAGGTTTTAAATGAAAAGGGAAAACATTATCTTGAACAAAAAGTTGTTTTGTATCTACAATTCAAGGATTTATCAAATCAAGTTTTTGTGACATCAGGAAATGGAGAGAATGTAAATTCAATGTTAAAGGATTTGTTGGAAGAGCATAATATGAAATTAATTGATGAGGGATTTTACTTAAGTCAAAAGATCTAGGAAAAGAATTTGAATAAAACATCAAAGACTTTTCAAAGAAATAAAAATCAAAATTCAAGTTTTAAACAAAACAAGAATGTCAAAACAGGTGTTTGGGTTGTGAAATGAACTAAATCTCCTGTTAAAGACATGTCAAAATCTGTTGATGTGTCTATTTCAGAAGAGACGAAGTTTCAAAATTCAAAAAAACATTGCACAAAAATCGCCTTTGAAAAAGTCTCAAACCAATATGGATGTTCGATATAACTCTTACTGGAAGAATAGACGTAATCTTCAAAATCAAATTCGATTTCCATAAAATCCTCAAAATCATTTTAAAAATAACTCTCAAAAGCAATTTCCAAATCATTTTCAAAAATGTTCACAAAATAATTTTCAAAACCATTCTCAAAATCGTTTTTCAAACAATTCACAAAACCATGTTTAAAAAGGTGTTCAAAATCATTTTCAAAATAATCAAAATCATTTTCGACATGGATCTAACTATGGTATTCAACAACGTTATCAAAACCGTTTTCAACAAAGACCAAAATCTTATCCACAACCAAATCAAGCAAGAACCTCAACAAATGTTGTTAAGAAGAATATAACTTATACCCCAAATAATCTAAATTTTCCAAATCCAAAATCAAAACAAAAGTCGAAGGTTACCTTTTCTAAAGGTAAAAGTGATATCGATAATTTCAATCATTGGTTTGAAAATAAAGGAAAAATGTATCAATCCAACGACTTTTCTCAAACTCAAGTAAAAGTTGCGTATGAAAGTTATTTGTGTGAATCAACAAATGGGAGTTCTTGTTCACAAGAAAAAATATTAAAGCCATCAAAATGGAGTGATGTGAAAAGAAAACCAAAAATTGAGTTTGCAGAGTATAAAGTTAAGAAAGAGAAAGTCAATGTTGATACTTCGATGTCGAATGAATATGTTTCTTTGCCTCAAACTAATAAAGTTGATTTGATTGACCGAATGAAGTTCAAAGTTTTAAATTAGATTTGTAATTCCACTTCTCATACTACATTCCATGCTAATGTTTATGGATGCCAAAAGCCTTGGGTACATAAATCTCTTTTATTGATTGCAGGTGCTATTTGACGACCAATATGATGACAATTGGTATATCGATAGTTGTTGCTCGCGTCACATGAGTGGAAGAAGAGAGTGTTTGAGAGATTTTAGGAAGCTTACAAATGCAGGAGTAGTGAAATTTGGGAATAACAATAAGTGCACAATCAAAGGTTGTGGTAAAATAACTAATGGAAATTTTACAATAAATAGAGTTGTCTATGTCGAAGGCTTGAAACATAACCTCATAAGTGTATCTCATTTGGTTGTAGGAACTGGAAGTCAAGTGTTATTTGATGAGGAAGGAATTTTCATCTCCAACAAAGTAACAAACGAAGTATCATTAAAATCCAAAAGAAAAGAGGTATGTTTACGTTAGATATGAAGCCTATTGTTGGTTTACCTTCAATTTGGTAACTATCGAAGGCTTCCTCAGATCTAAGCTTACTTTGGCAACGAAGGCTTTCCCACTTGAATTTCAAAAATCTTAATAAGCTTGTTCTAAATGATTTCGTTCGAGGTTTATCTGTACTAAATTTAGATAATGATTCCTCGTGTGCAACTTGTGAACAAGCAAAACAACATTGACAAGGACATCTAATTGTTATTGACTCGAATATAGTTGAACCCCTAGAACTTCTACATATTGATTTATATGGACCTTTGACAATTGAGTCAACTAGTGGGAAAAAGGATATTATCGTCATTGTATATGACCTTTCAAGATTTACTTTGGTTCATTTTCTTCAACAAAAGTATGAAACAACGCAAGTCATGATTGACTTCATCAAAAGCATTGAAGTAAGCTTGAAAAATAAAGTCCAAAGAATCAGAAGTGACAGTGGAACAAAATTCAAGAATTATGTTCTTTATTCTTTCTTGATCAGTCATGGGATGTATCATAATATTTTAGCCCCATATACACCTCAACATAATGGAGTATTGGAAAGAAGAAATTGATCATTTTGTGAAGCAACTTGAAAAATGCTAACATATGCGAATCTACCTATTTCTACTGCTTGTTTCACCCAAAATCTTTCTTTCATACATCGAAGATTCGATATCACTCCATATGAAATCATCAAAAAAAGGAAACCTAATGTTAAATTTTTCCATGTTTTTGGTTGTAGGTGTTTCATCATGAATTTGAAAGATCATCTTTAAAAATTTCAAGTTAAATCTGATGAAGGAATATTTCTTGGATATTACAAAATTCAGTTGCATATAGGGTGATGAACAAAAGAACAAGGAGGATAGAAGAAACGTTCAATTTAACATTTGATAACTATTATGTCAAAAGTGTCAAGAATGTTTTTTCATCAGAATCCAATTCCTTTTACTTCTAAAGAATATTCTGATCCAATGTTACATTTGATTTAGATTTAGATTTGATTTTTGGTATTCCTAATAGGGCAACCAATGTTGAAGTGAATATCGAAAATAATCAAGTTTTTGAGGCATTTTTACATTCAAATGATTCCATAATCATTGATGAAAGAAATGATGAATGTGTCACTTTGATACCTAGTGCTCAAGTCGAGGGAGAGCAACCCACAATACATGATCATGTCGACGGGGAGCAACTACCTACATCTACTCACGTTGAGGGAGAGAAACTAATGGCGAATGCTTATGTTGATGGGGAGCAATATACAATAAATGTACATGATTAAGGGGAGCAATGTCAAAAACATGTCGAAGTTGGAAATGATGCATCAGGAGATACAAATTTCAATGATGATATTAATGATTCTCGTTCTGTTGCAGAACAGTTTTCTGATGCAGAAGAAATCTTTGATGATGCAGATCTAGACTTTGATCCATCATATCCATTAATGGATAAGTGGACAAGAGATCTTCCTAAGAACAATTTTTTTGGTAATCCTAACTATGGTGTTTTGACAAGAGCAAAAATAAGAGCTAGAAATGAAGTTATTAATGTCCATCAAGAGTTTTGCATGTTTAATGTTTTTATATTGAAAATCGAACCAAAGATAGTTAAGGTTGCATTAGAACACCTTGATTGGGTTGTTTCTATGCAAGTTGAACTAGCTGGATTTGATAGAAACAAAGTGTGGATGTTAATACCTAAACCTGAGAATGTTTATATTGTTGGACTTAAATGGGTTTTCAAAAAATGTTTTTAAAGAAGGAAATGTTGTTTGTAACAAAGCACGACTTGTTGTTAAAGGTTATAGTCAACAAGAGGGTATTGATTATGATGAAACTTTTTCTCCTATTGCAGGACTCAAAGCTATTAGAATTTTTCTTGCTTATGCAGCTCACAAGAACTTCGATGTTTACTAAATGGATGTCAAATGTGCCTTTCTCAATGGTGTCTTCGAATAGACAGTGTATATCGAACAACGACCTGGATTTGCAAATGATAAGTTTCCTAATCATTGTTATATTTTTGGTAAAGTTGTTTATGGGTTAAAACAAGCACCAAGGGCATGGTATGCAACATTAACCGATTTTTTGTAAATCTCTAAATTTTAAGCAAGGATCAGTTAATCCTACTCTATTTTGAAAGAAAGTAAGGGATCATCTCATGCTTGTTCAAGTTTATGTAGATGGTATTATTTTTGGTTCTATTGACCCTGCTTTATTGAAGGAATTTGAGGATCTAATGTATAGTCAGTTTGAGATGATCATGATGGGAAAAATCAATTATTTCTTGGGGTTGAACATTCGACAACATAAAGAAGGCATGTTTATCAATCAGGAGTCTTATATAAAGAACTTGCATGAAAGGTTTGAGATGACGAATTGCTCAGATTCTACAGTACCAAGTGGCATGAGATTGAGTCCATATTTGTATAAACTAGTTGTTGATATCAAGACATATCGAAGAATGATAGGTTCTTTATTATACTTGACCACAACTTAACCTAATATCATGTTTTCTATGTTTAATTATGCCAGGTATCCAGCTAACCCAAGGGAGCCATATATTACTGTTGTGAAGAATATCTTTCGATATCTTCATCGAACTCCCACACTTGCATTTGGTATCCATCGAATACTGGATTTTTCATCCAATCTTATTGAAATGCAGATTTGGGTGGTTGTCAGCTTGATCGAAAAAAGTACAACTGGTGGTTGTCAATTTCTCGATGGGAAGTTAGTAACTTGGCAGTCGGAGAAGCCGATGGGTGTCTCGATATCCACAGTAGAGGCGAAGTATGTTGTTGTTGTTACTTGTACTTTTCAAGTAATATGGATACAAAGTCAGATTTGTGACTATGAGATCAACAAGAAGAAAATACCTTTATTTTGTGACTCTAAAAGTGCAATACGTATTTTTCACAATCCAGTTCAACATTCCAAGACTAAACATATTACTCATCGATACCATTTTATCAAAAATTGTTGGGTTATTTATTAGATTGTGTCAAATTTTGTTATGTATGTAGTTAGCCTTTTTACAGTTTGGGCCTGTCCATCCGTCTTTATGATGCTAGGATTAGGCTTTAAATACTTCATGCATGTATTGTTTTAGGGTTAATCGTTTTGTGATTCCCTACCATGCCTTTAAAATAGAAGTTCTTCATCGAGCTCTTCTAAGGCGCTAATTCTAATCATTCAGCACAACTTTGATCTTAATTCTTTATGTTTGATTCTTATTCCTGTTCTTGAATCTATCGATCTTATTTTATTGACTCAACAATTGGTATCAGAGCATGAGATTGTGTAAACCATACATAATTCTTCTGTTGAGTGTTCTAGGGTTTTCTGCTTTTATTGCATCTATTCTAGCCATCTTCATCGTTTTTCATCGATTGTAGACATTGGATCTTGCTCCTTATTTTGCACTAAACTCGATCAAAGTTTTACACATCTGATTCTTTATAGGTTATTAGTGAATCAACATCATGCATTCAGAAGATCGTCACACTCTTTCCTTCAACCTATCTAACAGTATTGGCTCCACAACCAGGATCCCTATTTTATTTCCACAAGATTACGAAGTATGGGCACTGCACTTTGAAGACTATGCGCTTGGTCTTGAAGATCTTGGTATGTTGATATGGGAAGCAATGACCCAGCAGACGTTCTCACATACTTCGACCAGGAAGGTTGTTAAAACTCAAGCCGACTATAATGCTCTTCTTCTTAAGGTTACGAATGTTCCTCAAGATGAAAAGGATAAGCTTTCAAGCAATATCAAGGCTATGAGAATTATCAGATTCGCTCTACCACCAGACACGTTTTGATTGCTGAGTTCGTGTGAGACTGCAAAGGAAATATGGGACAGGTTGAAAAGTGATGCAAATCTTGAACATTTTGTTCAAACGGTACTGCTTTATGAGTTTGGTGCTTTTACCCAGAAGTCTGACAAAAAGCTTGATCAAACTTTCAATCACTTTAACCATCTTTTGAGCAGGATGCTTAAGCACAACCTGAGGCGGGAAAAGATTGAGCAAAAGGTTACCTTTATGAATGGCTTAAGGCCTGAGTGGAAGGCGATTGTTTCCACAGTTAAAGCTCATGAACAATTCAAGAATTATTCTGTGGCACAGCTAGTGGGAATACTTAGGTCCCACGAAGATGAAATAACAAAGGAAGGGAAAGTTGTTTCTGGTATGGGTTCGTTGGCCCTAGTTGCGAAGGGCGAAAAGATTGCAGAAGATGATTCGGAGTATGATATCTCAGATTGTGAACTCTCGAAGGAGGAATATGATTTAATGGTGTCTAATCCCAAAAGGTTCACCACAAAGAACTTTTGACGTCTCAAAAACAAAAATTGGCAGGGGAATTACAGTTTTGAAAAGGCGAAGGATGAAAGCATCAACAACTCTCAAAAGGATGAAGTGAAGAATGAGAAAAAGCTGATGGGAGACACCGAGCAAAAAATCATTTGGCTAAGGAATGCATGTTGAGAAGAATGAATGAGAAGAAAGACGAAGAAGATGATGAAGCTTACTATCTCAGAAAGTTAGAGGAACTTAAAAAGAAGAAGAATGTAGATAATTCTAAGCCTGCTTTGATTGTGCAGGAAGATGATGACGAGTTTGGAAGAGTTGAAGTTTGGTCGACAGATTCGGAAGATAAAGAGGTTCGCGGGCCCACACATGGTGAATGCTTTGCTGCGAAGGCAGAGGTCCCTGAGTACGAGGGAAAATGCTTGATGGTTCGCAACGATGTTTCGGAACAAAAGTGGTACGCTACTGATGGCCTCCATGTTACCGACAACTGTTTCCCAACGAAACTCGTTTCAGAGTAGATCAGTGAATGCGAAAGAGTTATAAGCAAGGTACAATCTATTCTTTTATCCCTTAATATTCCTGTTGCTAGGTATGAAACTAAATTAAATTATTTAAAATTTATTCTTTCTAGCTTTAGCGATAGTTTAAAAAGAACCCATTTAAGTAATTCTAACTTGACTGATAAAATTAGTAGGGTTACGAACAAAATTGAAGAGAGGCGGATGTGGATTGAGAAGTTAGAGTTGGAGTTGTCTAGGTCTAAGGATCATTTGATTTATTTGCAACGAGACAAGTTAGGGTTGTTAAAACATAGAAATATATTTTTTTAATTTCTAAACATCTTTATTTTAATATCACCCAACTGCATCTTGATTGTGAAATAGGCAAGAATATCCATAAAATGTTTTGCCCTTTATCGAATTGAAAGAGGACGAAATCGATGCAGAGTGCTACAAATGCGAATCCATTGTTTCCTCTGACGATGTATCTGATTCTTACAAGATTGGACTGGACAAAATTGAAGCTTACATACAGTCCAAAGAACATAAGGACATGCTAAAACAAATTTTGAGTGAAAAAGATAAAGAGCAGATTAAATCTGACACTGTATAGAAATTTGACTCGTTATGCACCAAATTAAGTTCAGAAAATACTCTTAATGTTGAAAATGTATCTGAATTTGATGATGAAAGTGACATGAGCAAACATTCTGTGGAGGATGAGATTGATTGTTCAGAATTTGTAAAAAGTGAACCTAAACCAAATAAAAATCTAATTTATTAAAATTCTGTTGAGTATGTTTGTATTTCTGAAAATAAAGGTTCAAAGGTTTTTAAAGAAAAGGCAATAGAGTTTCCAAAAGTTCAAATTGTTCCAAATCATGTTTTCTCAACTTCTGGACTAAACAAAAATCAGACTTTAGAATTATCGTCCCTTGTAGAAGAAGATAATGCAGATGGGTGTGATGAATACTTTTGGTCTGCTCCCATTGACAATGTAGATGAAACCAAAGGTCTTTCTGAAATGACCTCTTGGAAAACGAAGGGAAGATATGTGGCTGGACTACTAAACAAAGTCAACTCAAGTTACGAGAAAGGCAGTCCAAGTGGAAGCAAAAGTATTCCAACTAATACGTCTTCCGAATAGGCTGATACTCCTGTTAGAAAAACAAAACCTAGGGCTAGTTATCATAAGTCATCTGAGGAATTCGTTGCTCAAAAACGTCAAAGAAATGCTAGATATCAGAAAAACTTAAAAGAAATGAATCATTTTTGGAGATTAAAAATTCAAATTTTGTCAATCAAGAAAGATCTGTAACTCTGAATGCGAAAGTCTCTTCAAAACCGAATCTTAAAAGGTTCTCAAATCCACCGTCTTTTCCTCCACAGGTTTCAAAACCAAAAGTTTTTCAAAAACCATCATTTTCAAAGCAAGAGAAACCTATGGAAAAGACAAAACCCAATTTCTCTCCAAAAACTAATGTTTCAAATTTTGCTAACACGTCGAAAGATATTAAAGGCAAAGGAAAAGTTGTTTCGGAAACTAAAATTCCTTTCAAAAGGTTCGAAACACACTTGAAAAGGGAGGGAAAGAAGTTTGAGAAAAAGGTTGTCAGGGAACAAATTGAAGCTAAACAAAGAAAAATTTCTTTAAAAGGAAACAATCCTAAAGATGACAGGATTGTAGTTTTCAAAATCACGAAAGAATAGAATTCAACTTTGGTAAACGATCATAATTGGTTGATAAAGCAATAACTTTTCCTGTTTATAAGAAATCCTCTCGTGGATCCAAACAACTTTGGGTTCCTAAATCTCTCTGATTTTTGTAGGTAATTCGTGACGAACAGTTTGACTCCGAATGGTATATCGATAGTGGTTGTTCACGTCACATGACGGGAAGGAGAGAAGAATTGAGGGAATATAGATCGTTGAAAGATGGAGGGTGAGTCAAATTTGGAAATAATTCGATTGGGGAAATCAAAGGATATGGCATGATCACGAATGGGGAATTCTCCATTCAGAAGGTAGCCTACGTGGAAGGCCTGCAACATAACCTAAACAGTATATCTCAATTGGTTGTAGGTACTGGTCTGAAAGTGTCATTCAATGATGAGGGATCTGAGATTATTGAAAAGAAGTCCAATATAGTGCTTCTAAAGTCCGAGTGAAAAGGCGAAATGTACCAATTGAATCTGAATCCTATCAAATGAAAGCCTCCTATTTGCCTTCTGATTAAAGCATCTTCGGATGATAGTTGGCTTTGGAACTGAAGGCTTTCGCATATTAACTTTAAGGACATCAACAAACTCGTACTTGGCGATCATGTGCGAGGACTTCCATTTTTGAAGTTTGATAAGGAACATCTCTGTGCAGCTTGCAAGCTTGGGAAGCAGAATAGGAAGAGTCATTCGAAAATCATAAATACCAAAGTGATTGAGCCACTTGAATTACTTCATATAGATCTTTGTGGTCCATCAACCATCGAAAGTATTGGTGGTAACAAATATATTCTAGTTATTGTTGATGATTTTTCCAGATTCACCTGGGTTTATTTTCTTAAACAGAAATCGGAAGCCACTCCCAAGCTTAAAGACTTTATCAAGCAAATAGAGCTTTAACTACGAAAGCTGGTTACAAAAGTTCGCAGTGATAATGGTTCGGAGTTCAAGAACTAAGTGTTTGAATGAGAATGAAAACAGTGATTAAGATGCTCAGTCAGAGTTTGAGGACGTGAATGCAGAATTGGATCCATCCTATGATCTAAACTATCCTCCTATGACCAAATGGACCAAGGATCATCCTAAAACCCAAGTAATATGAGAAGCATCTTCAGAAGTTCTTACGAGAGCACAACAAAAGGTGAAGCAGACTGTATTATTCTCCAAGATGGAATTTTGCATGTTCAATTCATTTATCTCCAAGATTGAGCCCAAAAATGTTAAGATTGCTCTTGATCACTCTGATTGGTTGCAAGCAATGCAGGAGGAGCTCAATGACTTTGAGCGTAACAAGGTTAAGATATTAATCCCAACTCCGAAGAATGCATCAGTGGTAGGACTAAAATGGGTGTTTCGAAATAAGCTTGACAAAGAATGTAACGTAGTAAGAAACAAAGCTCGCTTGGTTATGAAAGGGTATTGTCAATAGGAAGGGATAGACTACGAAGAAACTTTCGCACCAGTAGCACGGCTGGAGTCTGTTCGCATCTTCTTGCCATATGCAGCCCATAAGAACTTTGAAGTCTATCAAATGGACGTCAAGTGTGCTTTTCTGAACAGGGAACTAGAAGAAGCAGTTTATGTGGAACAGCCACCTGTTGGATAAGGCTATGTATGGTCTGAAGCAAGCTCCACGAGCCGGGTATGAAACTCTAACTCGATTTTTAAAACAATCTAAGTTTAAACAAGGCTCGACCGACCCAACCTTCTTTTGCAAGAAAGATGGTGAACATTTGATGATCGTCCAAACTTATGTTGACAATATCATTTTCGGATCTATTAATCCTAGATTAACTGCTGAATTCCGAAAACTGATGGAGACTAAGTTTGAGATGAGCTCAATGGGTCCGATTAACTTTTTCCTTGGATTGAATATTAGACAGAGTCAAGAGGGAATATTCATCAATCAGGAAGCTTATAGGAAGACATTGTTGGCCAAGTTCAAAATGATGGGAGATTCGAAGGTAAAGGTTCGAATTGCATTCGGAACGAAACTTACACCGTCATTTGACAAACCGGCTGCTGATATGACTCTATATCAACAAATGATAGGATCTTAAATGTATCTAAAAGCAAGTCGTCCATACATTATGTTTTTGGTTTGCTATTGTGCCAGGTTTCAGGCTAATCCTCGCAAACCCCACATGACTGCAGTTAAGAATATCTTCAGATACCTGAAACGAACATCCTCGCTCGGAATTTGGTACCCTTCCAGCTCAGGGTTCTTTGTGCAAGCATTCTCTGACGCTTATCTTTGCGGTTGCGGTCTTGATCGAAAAAGTACTATTGGGGGATGTCAATTTCTTGATGGCAAACTCGTTAGTTAGCAATAAAAGAAACAAACATGTGTATACCTATCGACTGCAAAAGTTGAGTATATCGCAGCTGCTTCTTGTACCTCGCAAGTGATTTAGATCCAAAGTCAGCTAAGCAATTATGGAATTAACATGAAGAGAATCCCTTTATACTGTGATTCCGAAAGTGCAATTCGCATTTCCCATAACCCAGTTCAACATTCCAACAGTAAACATATTGCACTGAGGTATCACTTCATAAAGGATCATGTGGAGGATGGCAATGTTGAAATTCATTTTTTAAGATCTGCTGATCAACTGGATGATGTCTTTACGAAAGCCTTACCTGAGCAAAATTTCAATCATATTCTTCAAGGCCTAGGAATGATAGAAACAAAAACTGTTCCGAAACCATCTTCATAATCGAAGAGCCTTTCTTAAGTTCCGAACCAGTCCGAACCCTCAGAGGTACTCGTAACTCACTGTTCACACTCTGAATGGGTCCGAACGCTCGGAGCGGTTCGTAGTCCACTGTTCACACTGCGAATAGGCCTGAACATTCGTAACGGCTCGCAGTCCACTGTTCATCTGAGTTTGGAACATCATATATCCTTTGTATAATATATATTTTTGTTAGTTTGTAGTCTATTTTTATTTTTTCAAGAAAAATCCAAAATACAAAAATATTTTCTTTCTTTGTATAATATATATCCTTTGGGAAGAATCGATTGGTATTATCGATTCATTAAGGCTTTCCAATCAGGCTAATATTCACATAAGTCATTGAGCTACCTTATTCTTCTCATAATGAGTTTAAAGTTAACTGCTTGGTCATTTTTTCATAGCAGAGGTACATTTTTATCTTCGGAACCATCTTTATTTATTCTCCATATCACTTTCGCATCCACACTCGTAACCCTTGAGACTCTCAGAAATTACCACTGAGGTTTACGGTTACACAACTTCAGTGTTAATGATCTTAAATTCGTTATCACCACGAATTGAGTGAAACCCAAAATGCAAAACTAACTTTTGAATTAACGGTGAACAATTAACATGTTCTAGATTTTTCACCATGGAATTGACGAGAATCCATCTTCGTGGCTTGTACCTTGAAATCTCATTATTTTATTTTTCGAGATCTTAATGAAATGTTCTAGGCCTAAGACATTTCTTTCCATTAGATCCAGTTGTTATTTTTCTTGAGATTTCTATTTTAACCTGTCACTTAAATATTTCCAAAGCATACTTGTTTTTATGACTACACTGGTCAGACAAGTACTTGTTCCGAACGTTCGAACTTATGATAAGTTTCGGAGTTTGGTTGAAGAAGAAGCCACCCTACAAGCCTTATGAAAAGAAGCCTTTCACTATTTCTCAACAAACGGATGATTGTAATTCAACGGGATACCAAACAGGCACTTCCTAGTCTCTCTTGACTTCGAAGGAAGAGATGGTTGCCCGGGATCCAACTGTTTTCATGTCGATTTATTGATATCAATAGAATCCCAGATATATTTGTTTTATTTCTTTATCTTTGGCACACTCTCGCACGAAAATCCTCGTGATTTTCCAAAGTCTGGTTTGTTACTCTGAATGGTTACTTTCACTCCAAAAACAGGTTATGGCGAATATTATTAAACTGCGAATGTTGCTATACTCCGAATGTGCAAAACTGAAAAGGCGGTCTTTAAGGGATAAGAATCGATTTGGGCGCATGAATTTTTCAAACAATTCCTAACATCATGCTGTCAATTCCGCCTCCTGACGCACACCTGTCAGTCACACTTTTCCAGGCAACTTTATCGGGATTTTGAAACGTCAAACACCAGATTTCTCTCACCTATCACATCGTATAAAAGGGAAATCAACGCTTCCTTATCATTCATCACTCTCATACTTTCAAAATCTCCGGCAAGTCAATTTCTCTCTCTCTTGAGCACTGTTCATCTTCTCCATCTGCAACAATGGCGGCTTCTTCTGAAACTCCATCAGTGGCTTAGCAAATGGCTTTATCGAGGTTACTAAACATCAAGGCCAACCGAAACCTAATCCTGGATCTCGAATCATCAAAATATTCTGTGTCTCTCCAACAATTAATCGAATGCCTACGTCTCTCTCCGTTGGCTGCACCTCCCACCATTGCTGAAAACGTCCCCTTGGTTCATCTATCCAAGGCCTTCTCCACTGCTAGTTATCAAGAAGATGAGGCTGTTATCACGTTTGATATTGGTACCCACAAAACCTCCATCTCTAAGTCAAGGTTCAGTCGATTGCTAGGGTTTTATCAGGGTAGGGATCTTGTCGATCTAGAATCCATCTCCTCTTCTGCCATACTTGAGATGTTTTATTAGATGGGTTATGTGGGCAACCTAACTGTCTTGTCAAAATTCAAGAAGACCAATCTTCCTCCAATGTGGAATGGGCTTTTCACTCTAATTTTCAAAAGTTTTTCAGAGAGGGTTACAGGTTCGGACAGTGCAAGCAAACTCTTCTGCACCATTCTCTACAGTTTATATCACGAAATTAATATGGATTATGGCTCTGTCCTTTTGGCTCAACTGGTTCAGAGTACTCTTTCCACAACTCGGCACTCAGAAATTTCGTGTGCTCGATTTTGGTCCAACATCGTTCAAAGGGCCATCAATCGCCTCAACATTCCTGTGATAGAAGGTTCTATAATGGCGGCCATCCCTATTTTTTACACTTCGTACTTCATCGTAGCTGATCCTACGAGGTTCGCATTTATCGGCTCGCTTCCTGAGGCAATGCTCAACTATGCTCCAACAGACAACGTCATCATCAACAACTATCGGAAACAACCTACATCATGTCCTTGCCCTTTAACACCTGAAATGCAACATGCTTTGGAGGAAGCGAACAATCCCAAGAGGGGAGGTAAGCGAAATACTAAAGCTGGATCTTCCGAACCACCTCAAGTTCCGAAGAATAAAGTAAAGAAATTGACTCGTAAGCCAAGGTCTCATTCTCCTGTTGCTGCAGAGGATTTAGATTCTCATACTATTTTCGACATTCAACGGATAAAGCAAGTCCAACGTGAAACTAAAGATACAGCTAAGACTTTGCAACCTATGGTCTTGGAACCATCTGCTGCTAAAACTAATCCAGAGGTAACTTTCTCAATGCCCACCTCAGTTCCATTAACAAAATCTTTCTTTCAGGGCTTTACCCATCCATCTTCTCCAAATCACACCTCTACTCAAACCACCACTCCAATTACCATTGCTCCGTGTCCAAATGTATATGTGGAAGTTTCGCAACCTTAGATCTCTATTGCGCAATCAACTCCCCTTTTCACTGAATCCACTACAACAATAACAACTATCACTAGTACACCTCCATTCAACATATCTTATATGGGGACAGGTGCTTCTGGTGTCACTGTTGGTCCGATTTCTCCAACTATCTCTCCTTTACGAACAACTGATCCAGATACAGTTTTTGGGGATAGTTTTGATGACTTTCAAAACTTCCATTACAGCCCCTTCATTGTATAACAAGAGAGTGATAAAGATGATGCTCCAATGAAAAAAGGGCAATTCAAGGCCCTAAATATCAAGTTGGATTCTCTGCTTGAGTCCACCAAAGCCTCATCCAGCAGTGAATACTCCCAGGCGTCTGTCAAAGACTTCTTTGAAACACTTACAAAGGAGCATGTTGTGAATCTTACCCTCACAAACAAAGCAGTTGCTGATTCTGTGAAAACTTGCAAGGAAACGACCGAAAAAGTAGAGAAACTACTTTCTGAGGTTACAACTTTCATGGGTACTTTCCAAAACTCTTTCGAATCAAACACTACAAATGCGAACAAAGTGATATCCAGTCTCGGTGAAACTCTTCAAACCAAGAGAAACCGCTCTTGCAAAGGTTTGAACTGAAATTCAAAATGATCATGGTAAACTGCAAACATCCATTACTTCAAAGCTTTACAAGCTTCAAGAGGAGTTGGCCATTCAGAACAAGATCATGGATGAACTCGTTGTTAAAACTTAGAAGGTGAAGGTTCTCTCCGTGAAATTATCGCATGCGAACTCACAGATTGATTAGCTCAAATCTGAGAAAGCAATGAGGAAAAGTTGTGTTGCTGATATCAACTTGTTTCTACAATATCTCATTGAGACTCATGATTCTCTTCTCACTGTCTCTGTTCGACAGCATCTGGCTGATAAGCTCAAGCCGGTCTTTTCTATGCTGAATCGACTTGAAGGTGTTTCAGAGTCTGGTGCACTTCTAAAACATGGGGGAGAGGAAATGCAAACAACTGCGAAAGGTTCTGATAAGCATGAGCAAAAGCCAAAGTCATATGATCCTAAGGATAATGAAGATTCGGGATCAAAATGTAAAGAAAAGCTTGTTGATGATGATGAGGAGGAAGAAGAGGATGAAAATGCAAAGCTTAAGCGAAAATCTCGTGATGAAGAGATTGATGATAATTTGAGAATTGTCAGAGAAGCTGAAACATGAGAGAAGGAAGCTCGTGAAGCCCAAGATACTTTGAAAACTCACAAATCTCTTTTTCCTCCCTGGTCAATAGAACGAATCTTGAACAAAGCCATCGACATTCCAAGTGTTTTTGCAGCTTGATTTTCCTATGACTCCGAAGGCGTTCCTATTTTGGAGTTTTGACAAAGTTGAGAATGCTCCTGATTCTGATAACGATGTCAATCTTATGCTTGTCTCCTTTTATCTAAAGCATGGAAAGCCCAAGTACCAAACTTGGAACTCAAAGAAGATTACTGCTGTCAAAGTTGTTGGTCCAATTGAAAAAGAAAGCTTCCTCAATGCTCGTTTTAAAACCGCTCGAAGTGCTGCGAGTTCGGTGTTTGTATTTACACTCGCAGACCTGCCGTGCCTTAAACCTTATGACTGGATATCTCTGTTACATCTCTTGCTAAAGGATGAACAGAAATATGAACCTATTGTGGCGCATCTCAAAAAGGATGTTGGTCTCGTACATCTACGAAGTCGGAAAAATGGATATAGAGACAGCGGTAGTACTCCGAAAGAAACCCATTGTCAAACCCAAAGAAGCTTCGTAAGATGTTTACAAGGTGAACCTCGGTAGAATTTATAAAGACGATTGGAGTTTGGGTTTTCAACAGAGTGCTAGAGATGGTTCAAATGCTCTAAGGTGCTTCTTCTCTCTTTCAGACAAGCATCTTTACTCCACTTATTGATTAAACTACATTTTGGAGTTAATCGGGCAATCTAAAGCGAATGATGTTGCAAGTAAGAAATGCTTTGAAGATATGATCCGATGGTATATTGCGTTTCGCAGCACCCTTCTCATTCTCATGCCAAAGCTCTTCAAGGTCCAGAAGCAGCAACAGAACCGAAGAATCTGCCTTCCTTATTTGACACAAAGGGGGAGATTGTTAGGTAATTTATTAGATTGTGTCAAAATTTTTTATGTATGTAGTTAGCCTTTTTACGGTTCGGGCATGTCCATCCGTCTTTATGATGCTCGGGTTAGGCTTTAAATACTGCAAGTATGTATTGTTTTAGGGTTAATCGGTTTGTGATTCTCTACCGTGCCTTTACAATAGAAGTTCTTCATCGAGCTCTTCTAAGGCATTGATTTTAATCATTCAGCATGACTTTGGTCTTAATTCTTTGTGTTTGATTCTTATTCCTGTTCTTGAATCTATCGATCTTATTTTATTGTCTCAACAAAGATCACGTCGAAGATGGCAATATCGAGGTACATTTTACTCAAACAACAGATCAACTGGCAGGCATTTTCACAAAGGCTCTTGATGTGAAATATTTTCTAAGGATCTTAAATGGATTAAGAATGATGGAGTCATGTTATGTTCCAAAATCAAACTAATTTTCATGTTATTGATATCAAATCCATTGTTCACTGATGAAGAATTTGATACTCTTTAAACATCGACATTGGAACAGAATCGTTCAGAGGTTATTGTTCACGTTCAGAGCTTTAATATTGTTCGTATTCGACATTCTCGCTGAATCATTCAGAGGAGAAAGGCTACTATCGAAGTTCAATATATTTCTTCTGTGACACTGAAAAATTTCTTTACTTTTGTCTTTTATGTAAAACTCAAAAATACCATAAAACTAATTTATTTTTTACTTTTCTTTAAAAAAATCAAAAATATTTTCTTTCTTTTTGTCTTTTCTTTAAAAATCAAAAATTCCAAAAAGAATTTCTCTATTTTTGTATTTTATTCACAAATTCCAAAACATCAATTTTTTTTTGGGATACTTTTGTTCTAGTTTAGAACATATGAAATGACAAATATATCAAAAATAATTTATGATTAACCATTGACAATCGACTTCTAATATTTTTATTAACCCTTCACTTTGTAAATGATAGTAAGTAGGATTCACATTGTGAAAGGAAAAACCGAAATATTTAGAATTCAGATTGACAATATGAATATGAGTGAATCAAGGTGAAAAAAATAATTTTTATATCGATGTTGATGTCTATTTATAGAGGAAAAAGTTAATAATTTTGTATATTTGGTTTTTTTGGAGAAAAAACAAAACCAAAATATTTGAAGAAAAATACAAAATGAAATGAGTTTTTTTCAAAAAAAAATAAATATTGTTTTTATATATAAATATGGATGACTGCGGAAAGTGGATAAAATATATGTGTTTTGGTATATTCTTTTTGTTTTCGATAAAAAACATGGCTTACAAAAGTAAAAGGAAAATGTGAAATGAGTGTTTTGGTATAATCTTGTGCATGTTTGTCTAATGTACAAATCTTCAAATATTCCCTTAGTCTTTGATCGTTATAAATCTTGACAATCATAATTAATTCCTTGATTCATTGTCGCTATATATATATATATATATATATATATATATATATATATATATATATATATATATATATATATATATATATATATATATATATATATATATATATACAGTAGCCATTTACCCGCGCCAAGCGACGGGTGCGAATAGTTTTTTTTTGGCAATTATTTCTGTTCGGAAACATATATGATTGGACGCACAACTTTGACAAGAAGGTAATAAAAGGTAAACTGTTAAATCAGATGCATATATGATTCAACAACTCGTTTATTTTTGGGACGAAAACCATTTATTTACCATATATGTAACGAAAAAATTTGGAACAAAAACCAAGAATCTGGAAACCACCGAGACCATTTATGTTATTTTGTCTAATATTTATTAATATTTTCAAATATAATTTCTTTTGTGAAATAGTTTTCATTATGTTTAAGGTTTAGCGTTTTGGAGAATAGTTAACCGCATAAATTTGGAGAATAGTTAACTACATAATATGGCGACAGTGAATGGTTTCTTTTCGGTATATAGTTTCATCAATAGTTTTATCAAAGTATAATGCTTAAAATAAGAAAAAAATATGAAACAAAAATCAAAGTAAGATTATATGGTAATCAATAAACTGAAGTACGTTGATATTTCTTGGATTTACTCACAGTAAATAGCAAAATACCAAATATAAATAAGGTAAGTGACAAAAGATAGAAATTTGGAATACAAAACGTTACATATCTTTAATCTAGGAGAAAAGGAAAATAAAAAATAAAAAACCATTTGAACATGAAATGTAACACCAATCCTTTAACCATCCAAACCTTTGAAAAACATATAATATAAGTAATGTTGTTAAAATCATGCTTTAATCCTCTAAATCACATAAAATTGAGTCAGTAGTTGTATACAAAACACTACAACAACATACCTACAACAGCAACATCATGTTACCTATTTCTCTATATCTTGTAAATAAGAAGGGTCTATGACAGTTTTTCAAAAGTCAAGGTGCCCTACCTCGGCGCCAACAATTTAACTTTTTTAAAATCCCTTGTTCATTCATTTTAAATATCATTAAATCAAACACTTAACACACCTCCAAACACTACTGACTACTTTTATAATAGAAAAAAGAAAACATACCACATTGAGTAGAGAAGCATGATCTCAGCTACAAGTAACCATATAATTACACTTATAAGGCATCCAACAGACCATGTCAACACAAAAAGAGTCACTTTCTACCTTTGCAATACCACTTTTCTCATTAATGACATCTCTTCCCTGAAAACAGAGAAATCGACCATGAATACTTACAACTTTGCTTGATAAGATCCAATTTCATCTCTTTACCTTAATTGCATCTCCATGTAAAATGACTATTTTATCCTTGAAAATAATTGCTTTGTGAAACTTTGGTCCCAAATTAATTAATTAATATGAGCTACGTATCCAAAACATTACAAAATCCTCAAAAAAATTACCCAAAATGCAATTCACTCTCGATATTGTTACAAGAACTAAGCAACCAATTTATATTTCTTAAAATCAATAACAAAACATATTAGTATGAGGAAGGTAGTCATCTAAAAAAGGGTTAACATACCTTAACCCACAGAAAGATGTCGATTCAAAATCGTATTTGCAATAAGTAGTCAAACTTTAATAAATCATTACTTGGAACCATCCACTTGTTGAGAAATTCTTTATATTGATTTTTTTATTGTTACCAATTACTATCTTTGTTTTGTCGGTGGTTAATTTTGTGACTACACACTTCTGTGTTGGTCAATAAAATACTCAACTGCTAGAAAGTAAAGATAATTTTAGTATATTCAAAAGAATGAAGACTATGGCCCAGACTACCTTCTTACTTCGATCACCAATTGATTCTAATTGTTTATTTGCAAATTCCATTATATGAAACAATTTAGATTAGATTCAAGCATCATTCAACAACGGTAAATTAGAAAGTACCTTTAATTTCAAAGCAAAGTCAAACTATCAATAAACCGTCCCAAAAATTCAAAAGGCTTCAAGATCGTAAGACTTTGAGCCAAGTTATCTGGGAGAAACTTGTGACAACCCGAAATTTCTATCTTGTACAACACTTAAACTCAGTCAAAGTCAGACTTGTGTCTGCTATCTTCTAAAACTGTTTAGAGTCTGTTTGAGCATTCTGAGCCTAGTACACCAAAGGAATGAGTGAAAGGAAGTGTCAATTGAAGTTCAAAACCATCAAGCAAGCCATAAACCCCTTTCACGAGGAGTTTACGGCCAAGACACATGAGTTTACGGCCGTAAACTCATGGTGGCCGTAAACTCTTGGCTATATATATGATACTTGGGCATTTTTCAACACTTTTACCATTTCCAAGCCAAGAAATCGAGTTTTGCTCTCAACTATCATCAAGGATCTTCATTTTCTTCCAAATATGTAAGTGATTCATCCCTTGATTTGTTACTACACCTTCTTATCTAGCATAACCCCTTTGATTCCATCCATTAACATCATCTTTTGGGTTAGATCTTCAAGTGTTCTTCATTTCTTCAAGAACACTCTTGTTCTTTGGGCTGAAAACTACTCTTTCAAGCTTCTTCATTGCAAGTATCCTCCTATATACTTACTACCTTGTAAAGACCCTTGAATTACTCCTTGAAATCAAGCATTTCCCAAGAACATGAGGTGTTTACGGCCAAGAGCATCTCCCTTGGCCGTAAACCCTAATTAGTGGTGCATATGGACCATAACCTCTTCCTAGGGCTTGGACTTAAGGCTAGAACACTTCCTTGTGCTTTATAAGACCTTAAAACACCTTTTGGACACAAATCATCTTGAGTTTACGGTCGTAAACTCATGAGGCCGTGAACACATGGCCGTAAACTCTAGTGGCCGTGAACACATGGCCGTAAACACCATGGTGTGGCCTTAAACTCCTTAGATGAAATCCTTTGTGATTATAACACTTCCATATAAGTGTTTCCTAGTTGCTTAGGTGTGTTCCTTACATGATTAGTAGTATAAACACTAATTACATACATATATGTGTCTTTATATGCTTATTAGGATCCGTTGTGCTCAAGTCTTCACTTAGCACTTAGCATCCTAGAAACCGATCTTTCATTCGTATCACTCAATGCATGTGAGTTCATACCCCTTAACTTATCTTTTAAATGATTTTAAATGCTTTTATGGGGGGGGGGGGGGGGAATACAAGTTGAACTATTATAGTTATTATATCAATCACATGTGATTAATAACTATCAAACATATGGATTTTGTTACATTTGAAACTGTGTTATCAAACAAACTGCTTCAAATCGTTTTATAAACTCTTTTACATGTTAAATACTTTCTATTAAACTCTTTTAAACTTATATTTTGTCAAAATCATATCTATACAGATATAGTTATATAAGTAGGATTGAAAGGACTTAGGACTGATAGCTCGCCTTACTTCCTGTTCCTTGTTTGGTTGTGGACTTAGGGTATCAGTTGTTTGTCAGAAGGTCGTTTGAATCTTAATTATATATTATGTATATGTGTATAAATATAAAAGTCCTTCATTCAGTTCAATACCTTTGGGTAGCAAAGGTATACAAACATATTCATTCATACAAACAACATTGCTAGTAAACTATAATAGGTATAGTTTACGAAGTTACTAATACTATTACTAGAACAACGAAACATACAAAGAGTCAGTTCATACATGAGTTAATACATACTATAACGAGAAACAATACTCACTATAAAGAGAAACAGATAGAGCATACTATAACGAGAATCAATACATACTACACACTATACACTAGAGAACATACTACATACTAGAAAGAGAGAATACTACATTAGTACATACTATACAAATACAAGAATACTATAACATTAATGTGAGATACTACTTCATGACTCGGCATATACTGTTGTGTCATGTTTTGTACCCAGGGTCTCCTGGAGGGAGAGCGTGAATTTGTGTATAGATCTATACGGGACTGACCCTCCTACACCTTGCTGCTAGCTACAGTGGGACCTGCAGGTCTGCGGGTGACGAATGTCATATCATTTTGACGTCTCGAATGTCGTGTTTTACTGGTCAATCGAGTATGGTTACAATTATATCACATTTTACCTTAATTAACTAACAAGTTTAAAGGTAGTTAGTACATTAGTAGTTACATAGATAAAACTACAGTACATCTTTATTTTT
This sequence comes from Lactuca virosa, assembly GCF_052849685.1. Lineage (NCBI taxonomy): Eukaryota > Viridiplantae > Streptophyta > Magnoliopsida > Asterales > Asteraceae > Lactuca > Lactuca virosa. The sequence goes on along the minus strand of NC_136433.1, from coordinate 319,625,560 downwards.
CCCAATTCATTGACATTGTGATCTTCTCACATTAACGGTAATGAGAAACTATATTTTTGTAATGATAGTCATACTTTGGGAAAACTCATACTTTTACAAAAGAACAAACGTAGAGAACAATTGAGTCTTGGTAGAAGACTACTTTAGTAGAAAACATAGGATTTTCTTGGAAGTTACAAACATTTACATCAAACACTTACAAACTTTTACATCAAACATTTACAATTACACTTCTTCAAACTTATACAAACAATGACACTAAAATACTTATGAACTCACCAGCTTTAATGCTGATCTACGCTTTCATAATAACTTGTATTCTCAGGTCGCCAATAGACAGGTACCGATGGCCAGGTTTTGAGAAGATGGAGCACATTCAAGACTCATCTTTTATTTTGATTATTCATTTTGGTGTCTTATAAACTTTAGAACACACTTGTATTAAAATTATTACTATTAATGCAATGGATGATGTTGTTGCTTGTTTACTATTATGCATTGTTGTGATACTGTACATGACGTCCTCCGCCCCCGAACGTTTCCGCCGTTCCGGTTTTGGGGTGTGACAGATTGGTATCAGAGCATTGTTTATAGTGAATTGAGTATATCAACCCATAAAAGATATACAACTATAAACACAACGGGATTAAAATACTCTGACCAAGAGTTTATACTTTTAAATAATAAAATATTTAACCTAAGTATACATACCTGCATTCATACTAAAACCAGTGTCACTAGGACAGAACAAAAGTATTACTATTGTTAGACAACGCGAATAGTCTTGGGGACATATAAGCAGATCTGGGAGTGATATAGCCTGATCAACTATATCTTTCCGAGAAGTGATTAGCATGTGTCCATGATTGTTTGTGATGTTGCAGCAAGTCTAAAAACTTACCAACACTACTACAATGAAAACATTAGAACAGAACATAAACTTAAAATACTATAGGAGTATTTTGTGTTACTATAGTTACTTATGTGCAAATTAAAAAGGTCTTTATTAGTATGTCAATAGTTGCGGAGTGGATACGCTAAGGTTACATGTAACTAGGGTGTTATAGACTTAGAATCTGTGACCTTTGCTTTACTTACTGTTCCTTGTTTGGTTGTGGGCTTAGAGTTAGGGTCACTTATTCGAAGGTCTATCCTGTTTTGGTTACATATGACTGGTATGTCCTACGCAAATGTTGGAGTAACTAGTAAGGATCATCTTATAATTATCTTAATTAGTTCGTATATTAATTATTTCTCTTACCCCTTTTCTCGCTTAGATAACATGGCTGGATTCCATCTCCCCGGAGACCCGTACTTTCCCAACCAAGGCGACGGAGGATGGCTTGATGTTGAGCCTGAAGAGGAACTTGCAATTCCACTGGATGATGACCTTGCTAAAAACTTCCCGGAGGATTCTGACTCCGAACCCGAAGTCAACAACCTACCCCCAGTGGCTCAAATCCCAAATCCTAACCCTCGTCCAGCATTTCAAGGTCCCACACCTCTGTGGGCAGCAAACTTGAACAAATGGAGCCACGAGCAGAGTCAACCTTTACCTTACAACGGAGATCGAAGCTTCTATGACTTGAATGAGGGAGGCTCAGCGGACAGAATCTTGCCTATTCTAGTTCGCAGGGTTGTTCGTACTGATGAGCAGGGTAGAGCAGCTATCAACCAAATCATGGAGGTTGGTGCTAATGCGGGAGTCAATACCGTACGCATTCGTCATCTGGAGTCTGCTCAGGCGAGAACTTAGAGTCAGAATGCGGCTCTACAGAGAGAACTTGCTGAAACCCAAGCCGAAGTCAGGGAACTTCGAGCTCGGCAGGCTATGTCTGAAAGGCGCATGAGGGACATTGAGCGCCGTCTTTCAGAATCAAGAACTCACTCTAGTGGTTCTCGTCACAGATAGAGCCTACTCAACTTTCTCTTTTGGATATAAATTAGGACTATGTAAAAGCTCTAGTTTTAGTTTTCCTGTCTATGTTAAGACCTTGAACTTTCGATAGTTAGGTCTTAATTCTGTCAAATTTTCTCATCTTGGTTTTATGTAAGACCTACTTTTAGGTTGTTTTTTCTGAACTAGTTACATTTGTAATACCAGTATTATTGACATATATCTAATCTATTAGAAATTAAGTATTCTATCATGCTTTCATTTGTGTTGTTGGGCTATGGAGAGTTAGTCCATGAGTCACTCTCATCATACTCTCTATTAAATTCTTATCAATATCTTCATCTTTGTGATCTTATAGCTTGAAGATGCCTCCACGTCGATCAGCGAGACGCACTACTCCAATCACTCCAATTCCAACTCCTCCTCCTCAATACAACCCAGCAGCTATCCAAGCTGCTGTGAATGCGGCTGTTACTGCAGCTCTAGCATAATTCAACTCAACCGGTACTAGCGGGAGTGGGACTAATGTGCCTCCCACCCCAGTTGAAACTCCTGTGCGCTCCAGGGAGTGCTCATACAAGGATTTCACCAGCTGCAAACCCAGGGCCTTAAATGGAACTGGCGGAATCATTGCCCTCTCGCAATGGTTCGAGAAGATGGAGTCGATCTTTGAGATCTGCTCCTGTCCGGAAGGGAGCAAGGTAAAATTTGTCGCTTGCACCTTCGCGGACCGAGCTCTGACATGGTGGAACAGCCATGTCAAGTCACTATCCCTTATAGTGGCAAATGCCATCGGCTGGGAAGCTCTTAAGGAGCTGATGATCGAGGAGTACTGCCCGAGGGGCGAAGTACAGAAGTTAGAGCAGGAGCTCTGGAGCCTAACCATGAAGGGCTCCGACATAGTCTCCTACACTGCCAGATTTACCGACCTGGTAGCACTATGTCCAGGAATGGTCCCTTCTGAGGCCAAGAAGGTGGACAGGTACATATGGGGGCTGGTGCCTCCATTTCAAGGGAACGTCCTAACTTCCAACCCCACTACCTTCGATAGTGCCAAGAGATTGGCACAAAGGCTCATCGACCATGGGGTTCGTACCCCGTCAGCAACAACAACCCTAGCCATCTCAGAACCCTCCAAAGCCGCCGACAACAAGCGGAAATTCTGGGATGACAAGAAGAAGCAGAAAACTGCCAAAAAGTAGTAGGTCGTAGTTGTTCACGCTGCGATAGCACCTGCCGCTGATGCACCGGTAAAGCAGTACGCGGGAAACTTGCCGAAGTGCAACAAGTGCAGCTTCCACCATAACGGACCCTGCCGTGAAATGCAGTGCTCTAACTGCAACAGGAAGGGGCACACTGCCCGTTTCTGCAAGGCTCCGACAAAGCCAATTACCCAAGTCCCCGGTGCTGGTGTGGGCCAGGCTTGCTACGGTTGTGGCGAGGTGGGCCACTACAAGAGGAACTGCCCAAAGGCAGGGAATGCCGGCGGCGTGGGAAGAGTTTTGGCTATAGGCCATGAGGAAGCAGTTGCTGACCCCACAGTGGTCACTGGTACATTTCTCCTCGATAACTCATATGCATGCATTCTGTTTGATAGTGGAGCGGAGAGGAGTTTCGTCAATCAAAAATTTGCTCACCTGCTTAAACATAAGTCTCATGCACTTAAAGAACCATTCATAGTATAAATGGCTAACGGAAAGACAGAGAGTACTAGCTGCATATACATATGTTGTTCACTAACACTAGATAGCCATTCATTTCCGATCGACCTCATGCCGGTCTCAATAAAAAGTTTCGACGTCATAATCGGCATGGATTGGTTGAGCTCTCATCGTGCCGACATCATGTGTTACGAAAAGGCTGTTCGCCTTAATCTGCCGTCTAGCGAAACCCTAGTGATCTACGACGACAAACCCGACACCAACCTTCGCCTCATCTCGAGTATCCAAGCCTAGAAATTCTTGCGAAAGGAATGTCGCGCATTCCTTACTCATGTCGTCGATGTGAGCCAAGAAACGAAAGACATAAAGAATATTCCAGTAGTATGCGATTTTCCCGACATCTTTCCAGAAGAACTCCCCGGATTACCTCCACAACGTCAAGTCGAGTTCAGAATCGACTTAGTTCCAAGGACTACCCCCGTAGCCAAATCGCCCTATCGTCTAGCACCAGCTGAGATGCAGGAGCTATCCGGTCAACTTAACGAATTGCTCAACAAGGGCTTCATTAGGCCAAGCTTCTCACCCTGGGGAGCACCGGTCTTGTTCGTCAAGAAGAAAGACGGATCGTTCCGTATGTGCATCGACTACAGAGAACTTAACAAACTAACCGTCAAGAATCGTTACCCTCTGCCTCACATACAGGATTTGTTCGACCAACTGCAAGGGGCGAATTACTTCTCAAAGATTGACCTGAGATCCGGGTATCACCAGTTACGAGTGTTAGGAGAGGATGTTCCGAAGACAGCCTTCCGAACTCGTTATGGACACTACGAGTTTGTAGTGATGCCGTTCGGATTGACCAATGCGCCCGCAGTATTCATGGACTTAATGAATAGGGTGTGCCGTCCTTACTTGGATCAGTTCGTCATCGTCTTCATCGATGACATACTTATCTACTCTCGTAGTAAGGAGGAGCATAGTCAACATCTGCGTCGGGTCATGGAAACACTACGATCTGAGAAGGTCTATGCGAAGTTCTTGAAATGCGAATTTTGGATCCGAAGAGTCGAATTCTTAGGGCACGTGGTTAGCGAAGAGGGAATACACGTGGACCCTTCCAAAATTAAAGCCATTGAGAACTGGTCAGCACCGAAGACGCCTACAGAAATTCGTCAATTTCTAGGCCTCGCTGGCTACTATTGCAGGTTCATTCAGAATTTCTCGCGGATTGCGAAACCTCTTACAACATTGACCCATAAGGGCGTGGCCTTTGACTGGGAAGAGAAGCAAGAGAAAGCGTTCCAAACGCTAAAGCAAGCTTTATGCACCGCACCGATACTGTCCCTCCCCGAGGGACAGAAGACTTCGTGGTTTATTGTGATGCGTCCAATCAAGGGCTCAGCTGTGTTCTGATGCAACGAGGAAAGGTCATCGCCTATGCCTCAAGACAGCTGAAGACACACGAGGTCAACTACACCACACACGATCTTGAGTTAGGAGCAGTAGTGTTTGCTCTGAAGATCTGGAGACACTACCTGTATGGTACAAAAAGCACTATCTTTACAGACCACAAAAGCCTACAACATATATTCGACTAGAAGGAGCTCAACATGAGACAACGACGGTGGGTCGAATTACTCGGTGATTACGAATGCGAAATTCGTTATCATCCCGGCAAGGCCAACATAGTAGCTGACGCCCTGAGTCGGAAAGAATATTCTGGTCGTAGAGTCAAATCATTGACTATGACTATCCATTCACACTTGTCCACACAAATTAAGGAAGCTCAGCTCGAAGCCGTGAAACCTGAAAATGTGGCGAGTGAATCCCTGAGAGAGATGGATAAGAACTTAGTAGTCAAGGGTGGCGGAGCCTTATATCTCGTGGATCGGATCTGGACACCGAAACACGGTGGTTTCAGAGACTTGATCATGACCGAAGCTCACGACACTCAATATTTCGTCCACCCAGGTTCAGATAAGATGTATCTGGATCTTAAAAAGTTATACTGGTGGCCTAACATGAAAGTAGAGATTGCTACCTTCGTGAGTAAATGCCTTACTTGCGCCAAGGTTAAGGTCGAATACCAAAAACCATCAGGTTTACTTCAGCAACCGGAGATACCTGAGTGGAAGTGGGAGCGGATCACGATGGACTTCATAACCAAGTTGCCCAAGACGACGGGTGGCATCGATACCATTTGGGTGATCGTAGACAGGTTAACCAAGTCCGCACACTTCCTACCTATCAAAGAGACTGACAAGATGGAGAAACTAACAAGAACATATATCAGAGAGATTGTACGACTGCATGGTGTTCCCATATCCATTATCTCTGATAGGGATAGTAGATTCACTTCGAGGTTCTGGCAGTCGCTACAAAGTTCCCTAGGAACTAGGCTGGACATGAGTACAGCCTACCATCCACAAACCGACGGACAAAGTGAGAGGACTATTCAGACTTTGGAAGATATGTTGCGAGCCTGCGTGATTAAATTTGGGAAGGCATGGGATACTCATTTACCCCTTTTCGAATTCTCCTACAATAATAGTTATCACACGAGCATAAAGGATGTTCCATTTGAAGCCCTCTATGGCCGTAAGTGCAGATCCCCTCTGTGTTGGGCTGAGGTGGGTGACACTCAGTTATCTAAAGGACGAGTTCCTGACAGCACCCTCACAGGTCCGGAGATCATTCGGGAAACGACAGAGAAGAGCGTTCAGATTCGTGAACGATTAAAAGCCTCTAGAGACCGTCAGAAAAGCTATGCAGACAAACGAAGGAAACCGTTAGAATGGTGGGCGACTGTATTCTATTGAAGGTATCACCCTGGAAGGGCTTAATACGCTTCAGAAAGCATGGAAAGCTAAATCCAATATACGTAGGGCCTTTCGAGATTCTCGCTAGATTCGGCCCTGTAGCTTACAAACTCAAACTACCTCGCGAACTCAGTAACGTACATTCTACTTTCCACGTCTCGAACTTGAAAAAGTGTCTGTCCGACGAGACTCTTGTAATCCCACTCGATGAGATCGAGATCAACGAGAGCCTCAACTTCGTGGAAGAACCAGTAGAGATCATAGACCGAGAGGTCAAGCAAACGAAGCAAAGCCGTATCCCGATAGTGAAGGTTCGCTGGAACGCCAAGGGAGGACCTAAATTCACTTGGGAGCACGAGGATCAAATGAAACTGAAATATCCACATCTTTTCGTTTAGTTATTTGTAATATCTTATTTGGTAAACTCTAATTTCGTGACGAAATTCTCTCTAACGGGGGGATGATGTGACAACCCGAAATTTCTATCTTGTACAACACTTAAACTCAGTCAAAGTCAGACTTGTGTCTTCTATCTTCTAACACTGTTTAGAGTCTGTTTGAGCATTCTGAGCCTAGTACACCAAAGGAATGAGTGAAAGGAAGTGTCAATTGAAGTTCAAAACCATCAAGCATGCCATAAACCCCTTTCATGAGGAGTTTACGACCAAGACACATGAGTTTACGGCCGTAAACTCATGGTGGCCATAAACTCTTGGCTATATATATGATACTTGGCCATTTTTCAACACTTTTACCATTTCCAAGCCAAGAAATCGAGTTTTGCTCTCAACTATAATCAAGGATCTTCATTTTCTTCCAAATATGTAAGTGATTCATCCCTTGATTTGTTACTACATCTTCTTATCTAGCATAACCCCTTTGATTCCATCCATTAATAACATCTTTTGGGTTAGATCTTCAAGTGTTCTAGATTTCTTCAAGAACACTCTTGTTCTTTGGGCCGAAAACTACTCTTTCAAGCTTCTTCATTGTAAGTATCCTCCTATATACTTACTACCTTGTAAAGGCCCTTGAATTACTCCTTGAAATCAAGCATTTCCCATGAACATGAGGTGTTTACGGCCAAGAGCATCTCCCTTGGCCGTAAACCCTAATTAGTGGTGCATATGGACCATAACCTCTTCCTAGGGCTTGGACCGTAAACTCTAGTGGTCGTGAACACATGGCCGTAAACACCATCGTGTGGCCTTAAACTCCTTAGATGAAATCCTTTGTGATTATAACACTTCCATATAAGTGTTTCCTAGTTCCTTAGCTGTGTTCCTTACATGATTAGTAGTATAAAGACTAATTATATATATATATATATATATATATATATATATATATATATATATTTATATATATATATATATGTGTGTGTGTGTGTGTCTTTATATGCTTATTAGGATCCGTTGTGCTCAAGTCTTCACTTAGTACTTAGCATCCTACAAATCGATCTTTCATTCGTATCACTCACTGTAGGTGAGTTCATACCCCTTAACTTATCTTTTAAATGATTTTAAATGCTTTTATGGGGGGGGGGGGGAATACAAGTTGAACTATTATAGTTATTATATCAATCACATGTGATTAATAACTATCAAACATATGGATTTTGTTACATTTGAAATTGTGTTATCAAACAAACTTCTTCAAATTGTTTTATAAACTCTTTTACATGTAAAATACTTTCTATTAAACTCTTTTAAACTTATATTTTGTCAAAATCATATCTATACAGATATAGTTATATAAGTAGGATTGAAAGGACTTACGACTGATAGCTCGCCTTACTTCCTGTTCCTTGTTTGGTTGTGGACTTAGGGTATCGGTTGTTTGTCCGAAGGTCGTTTGAATCTTAATTATATATTATGTATATGTGCATAGATATAAAAGTCCTTCATTTAGTTCAATACCTTTGGGTAGCAAAGGTATACAAACATATTCATTCATACAAACAACATTGCTAGTAAACTATAACAGGTATAGTTTAGAAAGTTATTAATACTATTACTAGAACAACGAAACATACAAAGAGTCAGTTCATACATGAGTCAATACATACTATAACGAGAAACAATACTCACTATAAAGAGAAACAGATAGAGAGAATACTACACTAGTACATACTATACAAATACAAGAATACGATAACATTAATGTGTGATACTACTTCATGGCTCGACATATACTGTTGTGTCACGTTTTATACCCAGAGTCTCCTGGAGGGAGAGCGTGAATTTGTGTATAGATCTATACGGGACTGACCCTCCTACACCTTGCTGATAGCTACAGTGGGACCTGCAGGTCTGCGGGTGACGAATGTCATATCATTTCGACGTCTCGAACATCGTGTTTTACCGGTCAATCGAGTATGGTTACAATTATATCACATTTTACCTTAATTAACTAACAAGTTTAAAGGTAGTTAGTACATTAGTAGTTACCTAGATAAAACCACAGTACATCTTTATTTTTCCCAATTCATTCACATTGTGATCTTCTCACATAAACGGTAATGAGAAACTATATTTTGGTAATGATAGTCATACTTTGGGAAAACTCAAACTTTTACAAAAGAACAAACGTAGAGAACAATTGAGTCTTGGTAGAAGACTACTTTAGTAGAAAACATAGGATTTTCTAGGAAGTTACAAACATTTACATCAAACACTTACAAACTTTTACATCAAACATTTACAATTACACTTCTTCAAACTTATACAAACAATGACACTAAAATACTTATGAACTCACCAGCTTTAATGTTGATCTACGCTTTCAAAATAACTTGTATTCTCAGGTCGCCAATAGACAAGTACCGATGGCCAGGTTTTGAGAAGATGGAGCACATTCAAGACTCATCTTTTATTTTGATTATTCATTTTGGTGTCTTATAAACTTCAGAACACACTTGTATTAAAATTATTACTATTAATGCAATGGATGATGTTGTTGCTTGTTTACTATTATGCATTGTTGTGATACTGTACATGACGTCCTCCGCCCCCGAACGTTTCCCTCGTTCCGGTTTTGGGGTGTGACAAAACTATAAAAAAAATATACTAAAATATAAATGAATCCATATAATAAAAAAAACTAATATATTAACACGTTTTAAACATTATTTAATAGATGAAAAGGTAAATAATATATAGTATTGAGTGAGTACTTTCAACCTAGTTTTCTTTTACTGCATCATGAAAACCCTAGGTCTGATGGACTTGTTGGGTCTTTGTCACTATACAAAGCTATATACAAAAAAACATAGAAATCAACACAAAGAAAAACCTCAATATATTTATGAAATCTATGTTTAGGGAACCTGAAAATGTGATTAGGGTACAATTAGCAAAACTTTTAATGGGTACGGTGATAGCAAAAGTTTTAAATCCTTACCTCAGCCATCATCTTTTTTTGTTGTAGTTTACCAACTCCACCTTACCATATTGCAATCTACAAGAGAGGAAAAATAAATTTACAACAATACAGATCTTGCCCAACATAAGTAAGATTCCATTTATGTTACAGACAACTTTGGTGTCTGCATAGCGCGTGCACACAGACACATACTGTGACAACCCGAAATTTTGTTTAAATTTAAAGCCCAGTCAATCAACTCAAATGAGTGTCAAACTCATTAGTACTGAGTTCTAGCCCGGTTAAAGGTCTTTCTAAGGAGTTTTAGCCTAGTACACTTAAGGAATAAGTGTTGGATTTCATCTACTAAAGGCCACAGTACAAGATTCAAGCCCTAAACTCCATCCTGTGGAGTTTACGACCGTAAACATGGAGTTTACGGCCGTAAACTCATGTAGGCCGTAAACTCCTCCATATAAGTTCATTTCCTTCACTTTTCTTCATTCTTTCACTTTCACCTCAAGAACACATGAGTTTTCTCTCAAGTATCATCCCGATCTTCATACTTAATCTTCAAAAATCATAAGTGTTCTTTCTCTAGTTAGTTGTTAATCCTTCTTAACTAGCTTTATCCTTATGATTCATCCATGGAAATCATGTTTTCATAGATCTTCAAGTTTCACCAAGAACACACACTAGTGTTCTTGGCCAATATCAACCATTTCAACCTTCTAGATCATAAGTACACTCCCTTATACTTCATATCTAGTTAGTATCCATGCTTAGAGACTTGAACACATCAAGAACACAAGATCAAAGGGAGTTTATGGCCGTAAACTCCCAAGACCGTAAACCCCTTTTTGGTGGCCATTAGGGCCATAAACCCTATAGGATGCAAGACAAATGACCCAGAACCCTTCCTTGATGTTTGAAGGACCTTAAACTTCACTCAAGTTCACAATGACCATGAGTTTACGACCGTAAACCCCTTTGGGCCGTAAACTCATCAAAAGCCTCATTTGAGGTGGTCTTTCTCATACAAGTGTAGAACAAAAGTCCTTAAAGTTTCCCTAGCTTTCAAACCAACACTTAGCCATGTTTGACCATGAGTTTACGGCCGTAAACTCATGAGGAATGGTCCATGGGCCGTAAACTCTAAAAGGTGGTGCAATGGTGCCACAATTACTTCCTAAGGCTTGGACTTGATCATAGTATGCTTAACCTTGACTTGTTAGACCTTAAAACACCAAATGGTAGAAGTTACCATGGGTTTACGGCCGTAAACCCATTAGGACCATAAACCCATGACCTTAAACTCATGTTAGTGCCATTTCACTTTCCTTTAATGAATCACATGTGATTCCAACACTTGGTCAAGGTGTTTCCTAGTCCCGGAAGGTGTTTCCTTTCATATAGTTGTTTATAAACATTATATTCATGTCAATATGTGTCCTTATATGTCATTTAGGACTTATTGAGTCTCGGGACTTCATTCGTGGAACTTCTCATCCTTACACGCATACCCGTTTGAATCACCCACATCAGGTGAGTTCACACCCCGTAATGAATCTTTTAACTGCTTTAATTGTTTTAAGGGGGGGGGGGAATACAAGTTGAACACAATGATAATTGTGTAAATGTTTGTTATAGAAATCTTTCAAAATGTTACTTATGTCATTTATAAGTCGTCAAAACATTTCAAAACTCTTTTAAAGTTATGTTACGTTCTAGTTATACAAAACTTTGTTTTTAAAGTACAAACATAACCTAGTAGATAAACGAGTCTTTCCAGTAACAGTCCAAGTAGAACATTAGTAAGCTATAATAGGTATAGTTTAGAAGAATGCTAATCATTGCTTCTAGTACAATGAAGCACATAAACAAACAATACCATACAGAACATATAGTGAAGAGAATCAAACAATACCATACAGAGAGAACACACAATTACTAGAAACAAACAGAACGTACAAGATACAGTACAAAACAAACAAGTTTGGTTGCTATAGCATGATAACACATATAGGATCTAATTATACCAATGAATCACTAACTCATTGTTTTAAACAAAAGGTGATAGTTATATTGGGTATACATGATCATATACTTTAATGTGAATTACACGGCTTGCAAGAATTTGCAGAGGTCGTGTTTAGTTCCCCTAATCTCCTGACGGGGAGAGCGTATAGTAAGGGTTCTAGCCTTCACATTATAACCGTAATAAAACAAATATGTTTTTAGGTTATTAGTACATCTGCATGTCATTATAAACGACAACGGTGTACTTACATTTCCAATTTCTTTCATAAAGTGACATTACCACTTGAAAGTCCAACCCAAACTATTTTCGAGTCAAGATAGTTATAAATTAGGGAAAATATACATTCTTACAAACGACAAACGGAACAGTCGAGTCTAGCACATAACAGAAGATGCCTTGGTAGAAGGATACGATTAAAAGAAAAGACCATAATGCTAGTCTTATGATTCCTTAATGTATACATCATAGGATATATATATACCAATAGGGTCCGACAGGTAATAGGATGTGTGCTCTCCGCTTCATTTCCTGTTCCTTGTTTGGTTGTGGGCTTGGAACGAATTCACCCAATCTATTTTCTACCCGATTCTATATATATGTATGCTTAGTATACATTAAGTCATCATAAGGGTACCAGGTATGGGTCAGGATATAGGACACAGAGTCATAGCACAGTTTTTCTAGTACAAAACATACTTTCCAAAAATCAGTACTTTTTGTATTCAAAACTAGAAACTTCCCAGTAAAGGGTTTAATCCATTTTATTAAACCGGTACAATTTAAAAGACCTTATATGAGTAACTCTATAATACCTTAGTTTATACACCATGTTTATGTATAAAACTAATACCCAATAGGTAGTTGGATGTGTGCTTTCCGCCTTACTTCCTGTTCCTCGTTTGGTTGTGGAATTAGGACAGATTCGCTCAATTAACTTTGTATCCGATATTAGATTATATATAGCAGTATAAACTAAGCTATTATAAAAGTAGTCACTATGGTCACTATTTTATTATAAGAAATAAGGGTTTTCTTAAAGAACTTCTTCATTAGATATAAAGGAAACATTACAATTAACTCCATGAGTAACAAGTGATTACACCAGGGTTATATATGACGATGATCTAACAACCAATGGAATGTGTGCTATCCGCCTTAATTCCTGTTCCTTGTTTGGTTGTGAGCTTAGGGCAGCTGCGAACAATCGATTGTTTGTTTACTCTGAGTCTTATATAACTTGTACCCACTTAGTAGCCATAGAATGGGTTGTAGTATCATTTTACTTAACTTCCATCAAAGTAGGAAATATATGATTTTCTAGAGGAACATGCGAACTTTTCCAAAACAGAACTTACAACTTACAACATTTTACAACTACATGTTACAACTACATTTTCAACACCATTTTACATCTATATTTTCAACAACACTTTACAACTACTTACATCACTAACCTCTTATGAACTCACCAGCTTAATTGCTGACCAACTCTTTCAAATAACTTGTATTCTCAGGAGACTATTAGACAGGTGCTCGTGCTGGGGATTCAGAAGATGAAGCATTATAGCTTCAAGTCTTGTTTTGTTATTTGTGTATGAATTCTATGTTTTGTGAACACACACATTGTAAACACTTTCTTTTGAAATGAAATGGTTGTTCATTACTTGCTTACCATATACATATCTCGTGATACTAAACATGACGTCCTCCACCCCCGAACGATTCCACCGTTTCGGTTTTGGGGTGTGACAGATTGGTATCAGAGCATTGTTTATAGTGAACTAAGTATATCAACCGATAAAAGATATACAACTATAAATACAATGGGGCTTAAGTGCTCTGGATAATGATATATTTTTAGAATATAACTATAGGTTATAAAAATATACCTACTTGCTTATACTTGTACATAATAGAACTAGTGTCACGAGGAGAACATAACTAAAAGTATTTAAAGGTTGGGCATTGTCGTCAACCTGAACAGTTATGTAATCATAGCTAGGATCAATATAGCCTGATCAACTATATTCATTCGAGATGTGACCGACATGTGTTTGGGAATGATGTGGTGTTGCAACAGTGTTAAAACTTACCTGAGCACTAGAACAAGTACATTACGTTAGAATACTATAGGAGTATTTTAGTTCATATAAATAACTTATGTGACAACTTAAAGACCCTTACGGATAGGTCTATAATCTTGCAAGGTATATTCCTAAAGTTTTATATATGATCAAGATCTTATAGACTTAGAATATGTGGTCTACGCTTCACTATCCATTCCTCTTAAGGGTGTAGTTTTGGAGTAGGATCACTTATTCGAAGGTCAATTTAATCTTCAAATATATACAAACTTGTGTACCTTGTACAATTATAGGAGGACTCCGTAAGGATCACCCCATAAAGTTACCTTAAAGATCATAGATTCTTTAGTCACTTTCATTCTCGCACGACAAGCCTAGATAGATGTAACCACTTCCTCATAGTAGACAACAGAAGAGTCCAGGAGGAACAAGAACAAGTTCATGAGAAGTTTGCAAAGAAGGACCAGCCGAAGTAACCAAAACGTCTTACACGTCACACTAATAAATAATAATCTGGTTAATTTAATGAGCGAGTGGAAACACTGCTCACATTATATGTTAAGATTATTTTCTTACATGCAATTGGTAACAGTTATTCAGGAAACAGATATTCATTCGAGGATAGTTATTTCAAATTCATAGAGTTTATTAGGTATAGACTCTTTTATGAATTGTTTCTAGAACCCTGTGGAAGTCAGGACCCGATACATCCAGAACTAGGATAACCTTGTCTTTTCAGCTTTCGGCTTGTGTCCATTGCTTTAGACTTATTCCGTCTCATCTTTGTATTCTTTTAGCAAAGATGCCTCCTCGCAGATCTAACAGACACACTACTCCAATAACTCCAATAGCGCCTCCTTCGCAAATCGATATGGCAGCTATAAACGCTGCAATGGCTGCGGCTGTGGCAACAACCATGGCTCAATATCACTCCATCAGTACCAATGGAGGTGGAACGCCTACTGATTCTACTCGAGGTGAGGTCCTCGTGCGCTCGAGAGATTTCTCGTACAAGGACTTCACCAAATGCCAGCCATTGTCCTTTAATGGGACTGAAGGAGTCATTGCCCTCATGCAATGGTTCGAGAAAACAGAGTCGATCTTCGAAATCTTTTTATGCCCAGAAGGAAGCAAAGTGAAGTTTGCTGCCTGCACCTCCTCTGGCAAGGGCCTAACATGGTGGAACAGCCACGTTAAATCACTGACTCTATCAATGGCTAACTCAATAGGTTGGGAAAACCTAAAAGAGTTAATGCGGGAGGAATACTGCCCGTTAGGCGAAATTCAAAAGCTGGAACAAGAGCTGTGGGGTCTCACTATGGTCGACTCTGACATAGTGACCTACACCGACCGGTTCAGCGAGCTAGCAGCTCTATGCCCCGAGATGATTACCTCGGAGAGCAAGAAGATAGAAAGATACATTTGGGGTCTAACTGCTCCGACCCAAGGAAATATGTTGTCTTCTAACCCAGCCACGTTCGATAGTGCTAAACGCCTGGCTCAGCGACTCAGCGACCATGGAGTTCGCCATGGTGTAAAAGTCCCTATTCCCGAGCCATCGAGGGAAGAGGACTGTAATCAGAAGTCGGGGAACAAGAGAAAGAAGAAGCGAACAACAGAAGACACCCCGCAAGAGCAACGAGCGAGTACTATGTACGCCGCTACGACGCCTACTGCTTCAGCACCTACCAGTCGATATGCTGGAAACCTTCCGAAGTGTGGAAAGTGCAACTTTCACCACCACGGAGTATGCCGGGAAATGCAGTGTCTGAACTGCCACAGAAAGGGACACACAGTCCGTTTCTGCAAGGCACCGGCTCAACCGATCTCCCAAGTCCTCGGAGCTGAAGAAAACCAAGCCTCCTATGGCTGTGGTGAGGCTGGACATTTTCAGAGGGACTGCCCGATAAAAAGGAACTCAGGCGCGGATGGACGCAATCTTATGATCACCGCAGGAGAATCTACCCCGGAGTCGTCGACGAGTAGCGGTACGTTTTCGAAATAGTAATTACTTTTAAAATTAATTTTATATTCATATAAGATTAAAATTTCGGGATAACACTTAAAAGTAACTATAACTACTCACATGTTGAAATAGGTCACAGTATTCAAGAGAACTAAAGGATCCCTTAGAGAAGCTATTATGGCTTATCATATACATCAGGGTTGTACACAACTAAGATGTTGCAGACTTAGAGTGAGTGACTCCGCTTAGGTTCCCATTCCTTGATTGGTTGAGGATTTGAGGCAGAGTTACTCAGTCGACTGCCTGGTTCATCTTAAATATTCATAACTTGTATATGGCAGGCGATTGTAGTGGTACCAAGGAGAATTATGATATAAAGTATCCCCACCAGTTAGTAGAGCACTTTTGTTTGTATGTATTCGCACATAGCGATACGATACGTAGGAGTGTTAACTTCATGAAGAAAACAGGAAACACTAGAACATTTACAAGAGTACATTGTCGAACATACTAGGAGTACAGTATCGAGCATACAAGGAATACATCGTCGTATATCAGACGTTTCTTTCATTTGACCAAAACTTTGTTCAGTAAGGAGTCCGTTGTTTTCATTCGTCATGAGTTGGCGTGGTCCTCACCATACTGAGTTCATATGTTTCTATCGCCTCGATCGGCAAGTTCTCGAAACTTTTGTCATTCGTATCGAAGGTCCGACCTAAACCTAAATTTTATCTTTCATATTCTAAACCCCCGAAGTACTCGTGCGAAGAGTACTTTGCCCTCCGAAGCCTTATCGTCAGATGTCCACAGACCGTCACGAAATACCACTCGTCCAACGGACCAAGTTCGAGCACAGAGGCTAAGGACGAATACAGCCCACCTATTACTATTCCGTGTATACGCGAGGGTAGTATATGATTATGATTACGCAGATTTAGTATGTGTGTTTCCGCCCTATCTCATGTTCCTTGTTTGGTTGTGGACCTGGGGCTGAGTCGCACATCCGACCGTCTTACTAACCCTAATTATATACGACTTGTATACACGAGGTAATGATAGATGGACAAAGTACAAATCCTATCATGAACAGAAGCGCAAAGTTGCCAAGTCTACGAGTGGGTATTCTGCCAATCAGAGGAGCGCAACCCCAGTAGTAATGCTAAGAAAGCTAATTTCGGGACGAAATTCCATCTAACGGGGGGATGATGTGACAACCCGGAAAAATTTTTAAATTTAAAGCCCAGTCAATCAACTCAAATGAGTGTCAAACTCATTAGTACTGATTTCTAGCACGGTTAAAGTTCTTTCTAAGGAGTTTTAGCCTAGTACACTTAAGGAATAAGTGTTGGATTTTATCTGCTAAAGGCCACAGTACAAGATTCAAGCCCTAAACTCCATCCTGTGGATTTTACGACCGTAAACATGGAGTTTACGGCCGTAAACTCATGTAGGCTGTAAACTCCTCCGTATAAGTTTATTTCCTTCACTTTTCTTCATTCTTTCACTTTCACCTCAAGAACACATGAGTTTTCTCTCAAGTATCATCCCGATCTTCATACTTGATCTTCAAAAATCATAAGTGTTCTTTCTCTAGTTAGTTGTTAATCCTTCTTAACTTGCTTCATCCTTATGATTCATCCATGGAAATCATGTTTTCATAGATCTTCAAGTTTCACCAAGAACACAAAGAACACACACTAGTGTTCTTGGCCAATATCAACCATTTCAAGCTTCTAGATCGTAAGTACACTCCCCTATACTTCATATCTAGTTAGTATCCATGCTTAGAGACTTGAAAACATCAAGAACACAAGATCAAAGGGAGTTTACGGCCGTAAACTCCCAAGACCGTAAACCCCTTTTTGGTGGCCATTAGGGCCATAAACCCTATAGGATGCAAGGCAAGTGACCCATAACCCTTCCTTGATGTTTAAAGGACCTTAAACTTCACTCAAGTTCACAATGACCATGAGTTTACGGCCGTAAACTCCTTTGGGCCGTAAACTCATCAAAAGCCTCATTTGAGGTGGTCTTTCTCATACAAGTGTAGAACAAAAGTCCTTAAAGTTTCCCTAGCTTTCAAACCAACACTTAGCCATGTTTGACCATGAGTTTATGGTCGTAAACTCATGAGGAATGGTCCATGGGCCGTAAACTCTAAAAGGTGGTGCAATGGTGCCACAATTACTTCCTAAGGCTTGGACTTGATCATAGTATGCTTAACCTTGACTTGTTAGACCTTAAAACACCAAATGGTAGAAGTTACCATGGGTTTACGGCCGTAAACCCATTAGGACCGTAAACCCATGACCTTAAACTCATGTTAGTGCCATTTCACTTTCCTTTAATGAATCACATGTGATTCCAACACTTGGTCAAGGTGTTTCCTAGTCCCGGAAGGTGTTTCCTTTCATATAGTTGTTTATAAACACTATATTCATGTCAATATGTGTCCTTATATGTCATTTAGGACTTATTGAGTCTCAGGACTTCATTCGTGGAACTTCTCATCCTTACACGCATACCCGTTTGAATCACCCACATCAGGTGAGTTCACACCCCGTAATGAATCTTTTAACTGCTTTAACTGTTTTAAGGGGCGGGGGGGGGGGGGAATACAAGTTGAACACAATGATACTTGTGTAAATGTTTGTTATAAACATCTTTCAAAATGTTACTTATGTCATTTATAAGTCGTCAAAACATTTCAAAACTCTTTTAAAGTTATGTTACGTTCTAGTTATACAAAACTTTGTTTTTAAAGTACAAACATAACCTAGTAGATAAACGAGTCTTTCCAGTAACAGTCCAAGTAGAACATTAGTAAGCTATAATAGGTATAGTTTAGAAGAATGCTAATCATTGCTTCTAGTACAATGAAGCACATAAACAAACAATACCATACAGAACATATAGTGAAGAGAATCAAACAATACCATACAGAGAGAACACACAATTACTAGAAACAAACAGAACGTACAAGATACAGTACAAAACAAACAAGTTTGGTTGCTATAGCATGATAACACATACAGGATCTAATTATACCAATGAATCACTAACTCATTGTTTTAAACAAAAGGTGATAGTTATATTGGGTATACATGATCATATACTTTAATGTGAATTACACGGCTTGCAAGAATTTGCAGAGGTCGTGTTTAGTTCCCCTAATCTCCTGACGGGGAGAGCGTATAGTAAGGGTTCTAGCCTTCACATTATAACCGTAATAAAACAAATATGTTTTTAGGTTATTAGTACATCCACATGTCATTATAAACGACAACGGTGTACTTACATTTCCAATTTCTTTCATAAAGTGACATTACCACTTGAAAGTCCAACCCAAACTATTTTCGAGTCAAGATAGTTATAAATTAGGGAAAATATACATTCTTACAAACGACAAACGGAACAGTCGAGTCTAGCACATAACAGAAGATGCCTTGGTAGAAGGATACGATTAAAAGAAAAGACCATAATGCTAGTCTTATGATTCCTTAATGTATACATCACAGGATATATATATACCAATAGGGTCCGACAGGTAATAGGATGTGTGCTCTCCGCTTCATTTCCTGTTCCTTGTTTGGTTGTGGGCTTGGAACGAATTCACCCAATCTATTTTCTACCCGATTCTATATATATGTATGCTTAGTATACATTAAGTCATCATAAGGGTACCAGGTATGGGTCAGGATATAGGACACAGAGTCAAAGCACAGTTTTTCTAGTACAAAACATACTTTCCAAAAATCAGTACTTTTTGTATTCAAAACTAGAAACTTCCCAGTAAAGGGTTTAATCCATTTTATTAAACCGGTACAATTTAAAAGACTTTATATGAGTAACTCTATAATACCTTAGTTTATACACCATGTTTATGTATAAAACTAATACCCAATAGGTAGTTGGATGTGTGCTTTCCGCCTTACTTCCTGTTCCTCGTTTGGTTGTGGAATTAGGGCAGATTCGCTCAATTAACTTTCTATCCGATATTAGATTATATATAGCAGTATAAACTAAGCTATTATAAAAGTAGTCACTATGGTCACTATTTTATTATAAGAAATAAGGGTTTTCTTAAAGAACTTCTTCATTAGATATAAAGGAAACATTACAATTAACTCCATGAGTAACAAGTGATTACACCAGGGTTATATATGACGATGATCTAACAACCAATGGAATGTGTGCTATCCGCCTTAATTCCTGTTCCTTGTTTGGTTGTGAGCTTAGGGCAGATGCGAACAATCGATTGTTTGTTTACTCTGAGTCTTATATAACTTGTACCCACTTAGTAGCCATAGAATGGGTTGTAGTATCAATTTACTTAACTTCCATCAAAGTAGGAAATATATGATTTTCTAGAGGAACATGCGAACTTTTCCAAAACAGAACTTACAACTTACAACATTTTACAACTACATGTTACAACTACATTTTCAACACCATTTTACATCTACATTTTCAACAACACTTTACAACTTACTTACATCACTAAACTCTTATGAACTCACCAGCTTAATTGCTGACCAACTCTTTCAAATAACTTGTATTCTCAGTAGACTATTAGACAGGTGCTCGTGCTGGGGATTCAGAAGATGAAGCATTATAGCTTCAAGTCTTGTTTTGTTATTTGTGTATGAATTCTATGTTTTGTGAACACACACATTGTAAACACTTTCTTTCGAAATGAAATGGTTGTTCATTACTTGCTTACCATATACATATCTCGTGATACTAAACATGACGTCCTCCACCCCCGAACGATTCCGCCGTTCCGGTTTTGGGGTGTGACACATACATACATAGAGAGAAAGAGAGAGTACCTTATACAACCAAAACCAAATAATTTTCGATATTAAGAAAAACATTATGAAAGGGTGGCATGGTTCCTGGTGAATAAAGAAGGAGGGTCGGCGACGACTATTAGTGTTGAGTGGTAATTTTACACTATTTCCTCCCGTAATAATTAATAGAAGGACTAAATGTAAATTTATGAATAAAAAAGACAATGCAAGAACCTACCATGAACGATGAGCTTGCTAAAAATTTCAGTAGAAATTCTTCCTCCGCCACAACTGACAAATGCATCACCATCACAAGCACTTATGTTACCATTTCCAGTCATAAGCCTTGAGGTAGATCAATAGATGTTGCCACCAGAACCACCTCTTCCTCTAGTACCTCCATCTCTTCTTTACCTTATTTCCTAAAAATACAGAAATCAACTTCAAGATTTCTAAATCAAAGGAAGTTTAATATAATTTTTAAAAAAATAGGAACTTTGGGAGATTACATGCCATGAAGCTTAAAATTGAAACAACATGAATGAAATAATCATACTTTGCCAATGCCTCTAAGCTTTGTTGCTGGTCCGAAAGAGGTAGCAATTGATCACTTGTTCTTCATCATCATCTTCAATCGCTACTCAAGAGGACTACTTTGTGGAGTTGATTTGATGAAGTAAGAATATAATAGAATCAAAACTAAAAAGAGATGATATTAAAATAAAAATGAAATATTAACAACAAGAAAAAAGGAAATACATGACTTCCCCCGTCTCTCTGTTAGGCTTTTCTTCCAAAATACCTGGATTTTTAGATCAAAGGTTTTTCGGATTTGGGATTTTCGAATTTTCGATTTTAGATGTAGAGGTATAATATTTAGAGTTATTAGATGTAGTCATGGAAACATATATGGTTTGTTGAAGGAGGTAGTAAGCACCTGTAGGTAGTTGTGGTTGGTTTTAACAGTAACGGAGGTGAAAATCGTTTTTAGAGTAACAAATGTAGGTGGTTGAAGGAGAAAGGAGGCAGAACATGGGAGTAGTGAGATGTGGGTTCAATGGTAGTGTAGTGCTCCAATGAAGGGGATATAGTCTGATGGTGGTGTAGCGGTTCTGGTGTCGTCTCGACTAACGGTTATCTTTCTAAAGGGAATAAGATGAAATAGAGATAAAGATAGGGTTTCTTACAAAAGTGTGGGGATAGATGGTTGAAGGAGATGTTTAGGGTTTCTCTTAAAGGGAAGAAGAGAGATTGAGGAAGGTGGTGAAAGAGTGTGGAGGTGAAGGTGATGAAGCTCAAGTGCTCAACAAAAAGATGCCAGATATAGGGGAGACTGGCCAGATTCCTCGTATATTTGCCAAGATCATGGATTCAACAGACTTCATCTGGTCAAACGCATTCTATGCAGGCTTTCAGAAAAATTTGAATCTAATGACCCATTCTCAGCCTTTGACTTTTGCCAAATAAGATTCAATGCATAAACTTGTTGTATATCATGTTTTAAGAGGTTGTACCTCTTAAAATTCAGCATTTGAGGCTATATGTTTATTAAAGTATAAAGATATATATATATATATATATATATATATATGTATCTGTGAAAGATTTTTATACAAAAGATTCATCATATATTGATATTTTCTAATGCCATATGATCATATATGGTCACACCTTATAGCAAGTTGATTATTTATTAAAAAAATTGGTTATTAGTAAACATAATCAACACTTGTATTTCAAATGAGAATTATTGTTTCGAGGAAATAATAATAAAATAGAATAAAAGCTAGTCATATCCATATGGAATTCATGTATATATGTCATATACATTTGTTTTGTCCCTTAACATTTCATTTAAATGTTACATGGTGTAAGTTAGTTTTACACTTGAGTGAAAGACACACCATGGTCCCACTCTTTCCATCTTCATTTTTGGGACCATCTACTTAGGAGGAGAGGTTGCTTGTTACTTAAAGTCTTTCACCCATGCTTCTTACAACATCTTACTTATGAATTAAATGGAAGCATGGTGCTTCATGTGTTTATGTAAGTATATAAATAATAGATTAGACAAAAACTTTGCTTGTTTTTCCAAGCCTTTTTCTTTTCTTCTTTCTCTCTAAAACCGAGAGCACATGGTGCTATTTCCCCCTCTTCATTCTTGCAAGGGTTGTCTATAATTTAGTGCTTAATGTGCCTCTCCTTTTAAGGCTTATTACGTATAAGTTCTTTAAGGCTTAGGAAGTATATTATACAATTGAAGACTAGGATCTTTTAGTGGTTTACTCTTTCTTGGTGGATACATATAGAGAGATTCTACTTTGCATCTTTGCCACACTTCATCAACTTCCAATCTCCCATGAGAATCGAAGTCTTCAAATATTGTAGTTCTCTTTGTAAAATGATCCTTGGTGAGTTAAAATGATTTTAATATTATTTAACTTTTAATGCTTCCGTTGCTAAACTCGTAGTTTATTATGGACTATTTTTGAATAAAACCCATATATATATATATATATATATATATATATATATATATATATATATATATATATATATATATATATATATATATATATATATATATATATATATATATATGTATATATATATATATATATATATATATATATATATATATATATATATATATATATATATATATATATATATATATATATGGAAATGGTGTACAATTTCATTAACAGTTTTGATAGTATTTCTAATAATATCAGGGTACTTTTGATTGGCCTAATGACATAAATATCATTAAGGAAATGGAGAAAATAAGTTGTTAATTTATGAATTGATTAATAAATTAATTAGAAATTATTTTGGTAATTACTTAAAGGGCTTGAATATTAATTAAGTCCTAGAGATTAATTGGAATATTCCAGAA
The DNA here is from genome assembly GCF_052849685.1 of Lactuca virosa. Taxonomy (NCBI): domain Eukaryota; kingdom Viridiplantae; phylum Streptophyta; class Magnoliopsida; order Asterales; family Asteraceae; genus Lactuca; species Lactuca virosa. The sequence goes on along the minus strand of NC_136433.1, from coordinate 319,602,037 downwards.
GCTCCTGAAGAGCTGATATGGACGGTTCAGCTTATCCTTGGATAAAGATAAGGCAGGTTCTAAATAAGGTAAGGATAAACCCTAAGAGTTTGAAACCCTGAAGGATTTATCTACTTTCTATAAATAGACTGCAAGGTTAAAACCCTAAAAGCTTATTCCTTCATAATTTTAGTCCTCTCTATCTCTCTCTGTCTCTCTCTCTCTCTCTCTCTCTCTCTCTCTCTCTCTCTCTCTCCCACTCACTCTCTCGCTCTCTCATTGAATAAAAGGGTTAGTAAAATTTTCATTAACCCAAGTCTTGGGTTCCTCCTTTTTGCTTTTGGAGGTTGTGGGTCTGACTACATTAAATGGGTTTTACTTTGGGCCCTTCATCATTGCATCAACTAGAATTCACAATATCTCAAGAAGAACCCAAAAGTTAGTATGATTTTTATTCTTGTTTTTAAAGTATGTTGTTATAACTAGTAAAACCGAGATCTAAATTATTATGCTACCTTCTTAATGTTTATTGATGATAATAAGTTCTAACAATGGTATCAAATCATATAGGCCTTAGTTTTATTGTACAAACTTTGTAAAAATCGAATATTAAAAAGAAACATGCTGAATCGCAGACACAGTGCGACCATCTGCTAGACGCGGAGCGTCTAGCTAATTTTCAGCTTTTTTTGATATATCTTTTTTTCAAAAGCTAGAGATAAGACTCTTGTTTAAATTATTATTTTAAGTAATTTAAATCGGATAATTCAAATTTTAGGTTAATTTCAAATATTGTTTGATAAGAATTTAAATTTGAATATTTATTTAATTAATATTTGAATTATATTTAAACTTTAATTTAAAATTTGAATTATTATATTGAACTTTATTTAATAAGAGAAATAAATTAGGAATACAAGAATATATAAAATTAAATGGTTTAAATTTAGTATATGGTATAACTATTATATGTATAACAATTGTACCACATGTGTCCTCACATGTTAATTAAAACACATGAGATTATTCTGTTGATGGAGCATGTGCGCTTAACCGGCACATTAACCATCTACTCAATGATCTGTGTCATTCATGTCATTGAATCGAGATAGGCACAATCGAGATTAACATGTCATTAAATGTAAATGAATCTCAAATGATCTAGGAGTTTCGAAAGTTCAAAACTGGAAAGTTGCAAAGCCAATTATAGATCCTAGCCTTTTTAATAATTCATTTAGGGTTAATAATTATTTTATGGATAAATTCAAACTAACTAAACCTTTTTGTCTTATATATGTCGAATGATAACAACAACTCTAATCCTCCTCCTCCTCCTCCACCTCCATCAAACTCAAAATTCTCTCTCTTTTCGATTATATCTAAGGAGAAACTGACCAGTTAGAACTATGTGGACTAGTTTCATACCTTGAGGATTACCCTAATATAAGATGGAAAGAGTATGTACTCGATCAAGATCTCCCTTATGTGGATGATGAGTCTACTGAAGCAGAAATGGCAGCTTGTCACAAGCATGATGATCAATCTATTAAAGTTGCTTGCATAATGTTGGCGACCATGTCTTCTAAGCTCTAAAAGAGCTTTGAGAACCGTGAGGTGTACGAAATTAATGAGCATCTCAAGAAAATGTTCCAAGAGCAAGCTCGGCAAGAAAGATTCGAGATTGTGAATTCTATGATGGCATGCAAACATCAAGATGGGAATTCTATATTTTTGTGTGCATGTTCAGAAAATGAAGTCGTATATTGATAGACTACGGAACTTGGGTATCATTAGTTCATCATGAAGTAAAATATAAACAATCTCAATAAGACTCTCATGGAGTTACATGGCATGGTGAAAACTATAGAGGCTAGTTTGCGTAAAGCAAAAAGCTGCAACCCCACTTCTAATATGTTGGCCATTGGACATGATGGTGCTGACAAGAAGAAGAAATTTTCTCACAAAAAGTGTAAGACCAAGGTTGGACCTTCCAATCAAGGTCTTAAGAGAAAAGATGACTCTGAGATAGCTCCTAACACTAACCCAAAGGAGGCCATTTGCTTTTATTGCCAAGATAAGGGTCACTGGAGACGTAGTTGGCAAAAGTACCTTGAAGACATGAAGAAGAAAAAAGCCAAGGGTATTGGCACGTTAGGCATTTTTATGATTGAACTTCATAGTATGTCAACTTCCAAGTATTAGCTTCTTGATATGGAATATGGTACTTACATTTACTCGGATTTGTAGTGACCAAAGGAAAGTAGAAGACTAAAGCATGGGGAGTTGAACCTGATCATGGGGAACATATGAACTTCACCTATTTCAAGGATCAAGGAATACAAGCTTGTGTTGAATAATTATGTGTCTTTTAGTTTATTTAATTGTTGCTACTCACTAAATATGACATAAAACATTATTTATTTCATGCATTGTACAGGCATGGATTTTATTTTGCTTTTCATAATGATAATGGTGATATTTTGGTTTACAAAAGTGGTGTATTTATTTTCAAAGCTAGTCCTTTTATGGTGTTTATTAAAGTGATGTTTGTGTAGCCAATACTAATAATCTACTATTAAATGTTGGTTCTTCTAAATCTAATGTGTTTAATAAACCGTGTTTGTGGCATTGTCATCTTCATGTGAAAAAGAAATGCATAATTCCTAATCCTTCCTAAAGAGGGAGTTAATATCCAAAAATATTTTTTGGAGTCTCATAGATCTTGAAGAAACTCAAGAGTCAAACGAAGAAGGACCAATATTTGAAACTAGCACTCAACCCGAGGTTAATCAACCTGTTGAGTTAACTGGCATAATTCCTACTCCTTCGCTTCATAGATCTAATAGGGTTTGTTTTCCTCTTGAGTTTTATGGATTCCATATTGAAACTATAGGAGAAATACTGATCAACGATCGTACATGGGCCATCTAACTACATGGAAGCAAAGGCATGCACCGAAGCTGCTAAACGGAAGGAGAGCATGGAAAGTGAAATTCAATCAATGTATAACAACCAAGTTTGGAATTTAGTTGATCCATTGTCTTCCATTAAAACCGTTGGGTGCAAGTGGATCTTCAAGAAGAAGGTCAATATGGATGGGAACATGCACGCTTTTAAATCAAGGTTGGTTATGGAGGCCTATACTTAGACTCAAGGTATTGACTATGCGGAAACCTTCCCACTAGTAGCCAAGATTAAATTTATTATAATATCACTTGCCATAATTGCTTTCTATGACTATGAAGTATAACAAATGGATGTGAAGACTGCTTTCCTTAATGGGAAATTGACAAAGGACATCTATATGGCATAGCCCAAATGCTTCATTGATCCAAAACATCTTAATAGAGCATGCAAGCTTGAGAGAACAATTTATGGACTCAAACAAGCATCACGAAGATGGAATCTTTTTTTCCTGAAAAGGTCAAGAAAGTTGGATTTTCTAAGTGATGATGAGTCTTGCATATATGTCAAAGCCTGTGGGAGTAATGTGGTCTTCCTAGTATTGTATATTAATGACATACTTATTATAGGAAACAACATTCCAATGTTGAAAAGTGTGAAGACTTGGATTAGAAAGTGTTTAGCTATGATGGATCTAGGGGAGGCTGTCACACCCCAAAACCGGAACGGCGAAAACTTTCTGGGGTGGAGGACGTCATGTTTAGTATCACAAGACATGCATCATAGTAAGCAAAGTAATAAGCAACCATTTCATTAGAAAGAAAGTGTTTACAAGGTATGTGATTCACATAATATAGAATACATAGCAAATAACAAAAAGACATGAAGCTATACTGCTCCATCTTCTGAATCCCAGTGCGCGAACCTGTCTACTGGTCTCCTGAGAATACAAGTTATTTTGAAAGCGTAGATCAACATTTAAGCTGGTGAGTTCATAAGATTTTAGTGATGTAGTAAGTAGTAAGAAAGTTTGTAGAAAGTTGTAGTAAGTTGTAGTAAGTTCTTGTTTACAAAAGTTTTCTCGTTCCTCCAGAAATTCCTATATTTCCTGCTTTGATGAAAGATAAGTAAAAATGACTCTACACTCCTTTCTATGAGTATTAAATGGATACAAGTTATATAAAACTCAGAGTAAACAAACAATCGGTTGTGTGTATCTGTCCTAAGCCCACAACCAAACAAGGAATAGGAAATGAGGCGGAAGACACACATCCCATTGTTTGTTAGATCATTGTTGTATATAACCCCTGCGTATTCACTCGGTGCTCACGGAGTTAACTGTAATAGTTCCTTTATATTTGATGAAAAGATCCTTTAAGAAAACGCTTATTTCTTATAATAAAATGATAACCACAGTAGTTCCTTCTATAATCACTTAGTTTATACTAGTTATATATAATCTAATATCGAACAGATAGTAAATTGTGTGAATCTGCCCTAAACCCACAACCAAACAAGGAATAGGGAATGAGGCGGAAGGCACACATCCAACTACCTATCGGATATTAATTATATATAATCCTGGTGTATAAACTAAGGCATTATAGAATTAACCACCTAAGGTCCTTTAAGTTTTACGGGTTTAATAAAATGGATTAAACCTTTTACTGGTTAAGTTTCTAGTTTTGTATTCCAAAAGTTCTTCATTTGAAAAGTATGTTTTGTACTAGAAAACAGTGCATTGAATTAGTGTCCTATGACCTGACCCATACATGGTACCCCTTATGATTACTTGGTGTATACGGAACAGATATATAGCTAAGCACGGATAGATAGTAGGGTCGGTGTATCTGCTCTAAGCCCACAACCAAACAAGGAACAGGAAATGAAGCGGAAAGCACACATCCTACTACCCGTCGGACCCGATTAATATATATCCCTGAATGCATACACTAAGGAATCATTAAGTTAGCATTATAGATCCCTTTCTACTGAATGTACTAGACTCGATTGTTCTGTGTGTCGTTTGTAAAATGTAAGTTTTCCCTAGTTTATAACTATCTTGACTCGAAAATAGTTTGTATTAGCTTTCAAGTGGAACTGTCACTTACTGAAAGTAATGGGAATTTATAAGTACGCAGTTGTCTTTTGAATTGACATCCTGTAGTGCTAATTACCTTAAAACATGTTTGTTTTAGTAAGGTCATAATGTGAAGGCTAGTACCCATACTATACACTCTCCCTGTCAAGAGATTTTGGGAACCAAACGCGACTGCAGCAAACAATTGCTAGCCATGTAATTCACATTAAAGTTATATGATCATGTATACCCAATTTAACTATCACCTTTTGTTAAGAACAAAGAGTTAGTGATTCATTGGTATAATTAGATCCTGTAGTGTTCTCATGCTTTAGCATCTTAGTATGTTCGTTCTATTTATAGTGTATAGTGTGTCTCTCTGATGTATTGTATCTACCTCCTTGTTTCTCTTTATGTTATCGTGTATTGTATCTACCTCCCTGTTTCTCTTTATGTTATCGTGTATTGTATCTACCTCCCTGTTTCTCTTTATGTTATCGTGTATTGTATCTAGTATGAACTGAACCTCTAAACTATACCCATTATAGTTTACTAGTGTGTTACTTGAACTGTTATTGAAAAGACTCATTTTTCTACTAATTTATGTTGGTAATTTAAAAACTTAGTTTTGTTAAACTATAAAGTAACATAACTATAAAAGATTTTTTGAAATGTTTTGATCATTTGTAAAAGACACAAGCAACCTTTTGAAAGATGTTTATAACAAACAATTACACAATTATCATTGTGTTCAACTTGTATTCCCCCCCTTAAAAGCATTTAAAACAGTTTAAAAGATTAATTACGGGGTATGAACTCACCTTATGTGGGTGATTCAAACGAATATGCGCGTAAGGATGAGAAATTCCACAAATGAAGTCCCAAGACACAAACGAGTCCTAAATGACATATATGGCATGAATATAGTGTTTACAAGCAATTATATGAAGAGAAACACCCCTAGGGACTAGGAAACACTTGGACCAAGTGTTAGAATCACATGTGATTCATCTAAGGGATGTTTAAGGCCAAAGAATGGTGTTTACGGCCATAGGTTTACGGCCATGGAGTTTACGGCCGTAAACTCATGGTAAAAAGGTGCATAAGAGGGTGCTTGAAGGCTTGGGAAGCTTGAGGGACCATTGCTCTACACAAGGATGAGAAAAACCAACTTTATGGAAGGTGTTCAGGTGTTTACGGCCACACCATAAAGTGTATGGCCGTAAACTCACCAAATGGTCATATTTTGGTTCTTAAAGCATTGAGGAAGGGTTCTAGGTTCATGTACAAGCCTTAGGAAGAGTTTAAGGTCCAAATGCACAACAAACTAGGGTTTACGGCCAAGGGAGTTGCTCTTGGCCGTAAACACCTCATGTTCTTGGGAAAACTTGTTTTCAAGGTGCTAAGCATGAGTCTTAACTAGATAGTAAGTATAGGGAAAGAATAATCACCTTTGGGAGGCTTTATGGAATTCACGGCCACCAAGAACAAGTGTGTGTTCTTGGTGTTCTTGGTGAAAGATGAAGACCTAGACTCAAAGATGAAATCCATAGATGAAATCAATGGTGATTCAAGGATAAGAGAAGTATAAACACATAGATGGAAGGAATCACTTACATTTTGAGGGGTTTGAAGCAAGATCCTATGATACTTGAGAGAGTTTTCGAGTTCCAAGCCTTGGAAATGGAAAAAGTGAAGAAAATGGCACAAGCTTCATACTTATAGGCTGGAGTTTACGGCCACCGTCAGTTTACGACCGTAAACTCATGGGTCCTGGCCGTAAACTCCTCATTTGAGGGTTTATGGCTTGCTTGATGGTTTGGAACTTTAGTTGACCCATTCATACACTTAATCCTTAATCGTACTTGGTTAAAACTCCTTACAATGACCCTTAACAAGGCTATAAGCCATTAGAAATGAGTCTGACTTAAGGTTGATTGGCTTGACTTATAAGGCAAAAAAATTTGGGTTGTCACATCATCCCCCCGTTAGATGGAATTTCGTCCCGAAATTAGCTTTCTTAGCAGTATTACTGGGGTTGCGCTCCTCTGATTGGCAGAATACCCACTCGTAGACCTGGCACTTTGCCCTACTGTTAATGATAGGATTCATACTCGGTCCATCTATAATTATCTCGTGTATACAAGTCGTATATAATTAGGATTAGTTTGACGGTCGAATGTGCGACTCTGCCCCAGGTCCACAACCAAACAAGGAACAAGAGATAGGGCGGAAGCACACATACTAGATCTGCGTAACCATAATCATATACTACCCTCGCGTATACACTTAATAGTGATAGGTGGGCTGTATTCGTCCTTAGCCTCTATGCTTGAACTTGGTCTGCTGGACGAGTGGTATTTCGGAAAGGTCTGCGGACATATGACGGCAAGGCTTCGGAGGACAAAGTACTCTTCGCATGAGTACTTCGGGGTTTAGAATATGAAAGACAAAACTGAGTTTCAGGTCGAACTGTCGTTACGAATGACGAAGGTTTCGTGAACTTGACGGTCGAGGCGATAGAAACATATGAACTTAGTATGGTGAGGACCACGCCAACTCATGACGAAAGATAGTAACAGACTCTTTACTGAACAAAGTTTTTGGCCGATTTGAAAGAAATGTATGTTATACGATGATGTACTTCCTTAGTGTGCTCGAAAATGTACTCTTTGTTAATGTTCTAGTCGTTTTCTGTTTTCCTCTTGTTGTTAACACTTCTACGTATCGTACCGCGATGTACGCGTACATACCGCGAAAGTGCTTTGTTATCTAGAATCGATACTTAAACTACGATCCTCCTTGGTACCACTACGATAGCCTTGAATATACAAGTTATGAATAATTAAGATGAATTGGACGGTCGACTGAGTAACTCTGCCTCAAATCCACAACCAAACAAGGAACAGGAATTAAGGCGGAATCAATCACTCTAAGTCTGCAAAATCTTAGCTATGCACAACCCTAACGTACATATTAAGCCATCATAGCTTCTCAGAATGGATCTCTTAGTTCTCTTGAATACTGTGACTTATTTCCATAAGTAAGTTATTATAATTACTTTTAAGTGTTATCCCCAAGTTTTAATCTTATATAAATATAAATTAATTTTCAAAGCAATTACTATTTCGAAAACGTATCGCTGCTCGATGGCGACTCCGAGGTCGATTCTCCTGCGGTGAGCATCAGAATTTGTCCATCCGCTCCTGAGTTCTTTGTTATCGGGAAGTCCTCCTGGTAGTGTCCTATCTCACCACAGCCATAGCAGGCTTGGTTTTCTTCAACTCCAGGGACTTGGGAGATCAGTTAAGCCGGTGCCCTGCAGAAATGGACTGTGTGTCCCTTTCTGTGGCAGTTCAGGCACTGCATTTCCCAACATGCTCCAGTGTGGTGATAGTTGCACTTACCACACTTCGGGAGGGTTCCACCATATCTACTGGCAGGTGCTGGAGTAGCAGGTGTTGTGGCGGTGTACATAGTACTCGTTTGTTCCTCCTGCGGGGTGTCATGTGTTGTTAGCTTCTTCTTCCTCTTGTTCCCCGACTTCCGTTTATTGTCCTCTCCCCTTGATGGCTCGGGAACAGGGACTTCCACACCATAGCGGAATCCATGGTCGATGAGTCGCTGAGCCAGGCGTTTAGCAGTATCGAATGTGGCTGGGTTAGAAGACAGCACATCTCCTTGTATCGGGGCAGATAGACCCCAGATGTATCTTTCTATCTTCTTGCTCTCCGGGGTAACCATCCCGGGGCATAGAGCTACTAGGTCGCTGAACCGGTCAATGTAGGCTGCTATGTCTGAGCCGGCCATAGTGAGCTCCCACAGTTCTTGTTCCAGCTTTTGAACTTCGCCCAACGGGCAGTATTCTTCCAGCATTAACTCTGTTAGGTTTTCCCAACCTATTGAGTTAGCCACTGATAGGGTTAGTGACTTTACATGGCTGTTCCACCATGTCAGGGATCTGTCAGAGAAGGTGCAGGCAGCAAACTTCACTTTGCTCCCTTCAGGGCACGAACAGATTTCGAAGACCGAATCTGTTTTCTCAAACCATCGGATCAGAGCGATGACTCCACCATTTCCATCGAAGGAATTGGGTTTGCAGTTCATGAAGTCTTTATACGAACACTCCCATCGGTGTTCGTGAGTAACTCCAGGGTTGGTTAAGTGGGTACCGCTACCAGATTCGAGGGTACCACCTTCACCGAAGTGAGCTAGAGCAGTTGCCACTGCGGAGGATATCGCTGCTTGAAGATCAGGAGGATCGAATTGCGACGGTGGAGTTAGAGTTATCGGAGTAGCGCGTCTGTTTGATCTGCGAGGAGGCATCTTTGCTAAAAGAATACAAAGATGAGATGGAATAAGTCTAAAGCAATGGACACAAGCCAAAAGCTGAAAAGACAAGGTTTATCCTAGTTCTGGGTGTATCGGGTCCTGACTTCCACAGGGTTTTGGAAACAATTCATAAAAGAGTCTATACCTAATAAACTTTATGAATTTGAAATGGCTATCCTCGAATGAATATCTGTTGCCTGAATAACTGTTACCAGCTGCATGTAAGAAAATAATCCTAACATATAATGTGAGCAGTGTCTCCACTCGCTCATTAAGTTAACAAGATTATTATTTATTAGTGTGACGCATAAGACGTTTGGGTTACTTCGGTTGATCCTTCTTTGAAAGCTCCTCATGAACTTGCTCTCGTTTCCTCCTGACTCTTATGTTGTCTACTATAAGGAAGTGGTTACTTCTACCTGGGCTTGTCGTGCGAGAATGGAAGTGACTAAAGAATCTATGAGATTAAGTGAAACATTATGGGGTGATCCTTACAGAGTCCTCCTATAATTTCACAAGGTATACAAGTTGTATATATTTCAAGATTAAATAGACCTTCGAATAAGTGATCCTACTCCAAAACCACAACCAAACAAGGAACAGGTTGTGAAGCGTAGATTACAAATTCTATGTCTATAAAATCTCAATTATATATAACCTTGGGAGTACACATTGCAAGATTATAGACCTATCCGTAAGGGTCTTTTAAGTTATCACATAAGTTATTTGTATAGTGCCTAAAATACTCCTATAGTATTTTAATGTAATCTACTTGGTATCTTTTAAACTTGTTATCGCGTTATAGTATCATAGAATACTCCTATAGTATTCTAAATCTAATGTACTTGATCTAGTATTCTCTTGACTTAGTATTAGGTAAGTTTTAAGACCGTTGCAACACCACATCACTCCCAAACACATGTCGGTCACATCTCGAATGAATATAGTTGATCAGGCTATATTGATCCTAGCTATGATTACATAACTGTCCAGGTTTGACCATAGTGTTCAACCTTTAACTTCTTATGTTCTGTTCTTCTCGTGATACTTGTTCTAGTATGCATATATGTATAAGCAAGTATGTATACTTTTATAAGGTATCATTATATATTTAAAATATAATCTTATCCAGGGCACTTCGGCCCCATTGTATTTATAGTTGTATATCTTTTATCGGTTGATATACTTAGTTCACTATAAACAATGCTCTGATACCAATCTGTCGCACCCCAAAACCGGAATGACGGAAACGTTCTGGGGCGGAGGACGTCATGTTTAGTATCACAAGACATGCATCATAGTAAGCAAAGTAATAAACAACCATTTCATTAAAAAGAAAGTGTTTACAAGGTATGTGATTCACATAATATAGAATACATAGCAAATAACAAAAAGACATGAAGCTGTACGGATCCATCTTCTGAATCCCAGTGCGTGAACCTGTCTACTGGTCTCCTGAGAATACAAGTTATTTTGAAAGCGTAGATCAACATTTAAGCTGGTGAGTTCATAAGATTTTAGTGATGTAGTAAGTAGTAAGAAAGTTTGTAGAAAGTTGTAGTAAGTTGTAGTAAGTTCTTGTTTACAAAAGTTTTCCCGTTCCTCCAGAAAATCCTATATTTCCTGCTTTGATGAAAGATAAGTAAAAATGACTCTACACTCCTTTCTATGAGTATTAAATGGATACAAGTTATATAAAACTCAGAGTAAACAAACAATCGGTTGTGTGTATCTGCCCTAAGCCCACAACCAAACAAGGAACAGGAAATGAGGCGGAAGAAACACATCTCATTGTTTGTTAGATCATTGTTGTATATAACCCCTGCGTATTCACTCGGTGCTCACGGAGTTACCTGTAATAGTTCCTTTATATTTGATGAAAAGATCCTTTAAGAAAACCTTTATTTCTTGTAATAAAATTATAACCACAGTAGTTCCTTCTATAATCACTTAGTTTATACTAGTTATATATAATCTAATATCGAACAGATAGTTAATTGTGTGAATCTGCCCTAAACCTACAACCAAACAAGGAACAGGGAATGAGGCGGAAGGCACACATCACACTACCTATCGGATTTTAATTATATATAACCCTGGTGTATAAACTAAGGTATTATAGAATTAACCACCAAAGGTCCTTTAAGTTTTACTGGTTTAATAAAATTGATAAAACCTTTTACTGGTTAAGTTTCTAGTTTTGTATTCCAAAAGTTCTTCATTTGAAAAGTATGCTTTGTACTAGAAAACAGTGCATTAGATTAGCATCCTATGACCTGACCCATACATGGTACCCCTTATGATTACTTGGTGTATACGGAAAATATATATAGCGAAGCTCGGATAGATAGTAGGCCGGGTGTATCTGCTCTAAGCCCACAACCAAACAAGGAACAGGAAATGAAGCGGAAAGCACACATCCTACTACCTGTCGGACCCGATTAATATATATCCCTGAATGCATACACTAAGGAATCATAAAGTTAGCATTATAGATCCCTTTCTACTGAATGTACTAGACTCGATTGTTCTGTGTGTCGTTTGTAAAATGTAAGTTTTCCCTAGTTTATAACTATCTTGGCTCGAAAATAGTTTGTATTAGCTTTCAAGTGGAACTGTCACTTACTAAATGTAATGGGAATTTATAAGTACGCAGTTGTCTTTCGAATTGACATCTTGTAGTACTAATTACCTTAAAACATGTTTGTTTTAGTAAGGTCATAATGTGAAGGCTAGTACCCATACTATACGCTCTCCTTGTCAAGAGATTCTGGGAACCAAACGCGACTGCAGCAAATAATTGCTAGCCGTGTAATTCACATTAAAGTTATATGATCATGTATACCCAATTTAACTATTACCTTTTGTTAAGAACAATGAGTTAGTGATTCATTGGTATAATTAGATCCTGTAGTGTTCTCATGCTTTAGCATCTTAGTATGTTCGTTCTATTTATAGTGTATAGTGTGTCTCTCTGATGTATTGTATCTACCTCCTTGTTTCTCTTTATGTTATCGTGTATTGTATCTACCTCCCTGTTTCTCTTTATGTTATCGTGTATTGTATCTACCTCCCTGTTTCTCTTTATGTTATCGTGTATTGTATCTAGTATGAACTGAACCTCTAAACTATACCCCTTATAGTTTACTAGTGTTTTACTTGAACTGTTATTGAAAAGACTCATTTTTCTACTAAGTTATGCTGGTACTTCAAAAACGGAGTTTTGTTCAATTATAAAGTAACATAACTATAAAAGAGTTTTTGAAATGTTTTGATCACTTATAAAAGACATAAGCAACCTTTTGAAAGATGTTTATTATGAACAATTACACAAATATCATTGTGTTCAACTTGTATCCCCCCCCCCCTTAAAAGCATTTAAAACAGTTTAAAAGATTGATTACGGGGTATGAACTCACCTTATGTGGGTGATTCAAACGAATATGTGCGTAAGGATGAGAAATTCCACGAATGAAGTCCCAAGACACAAACGAGTCCTAAATGACATCTATGGCATGAATATAGTGTTTACAAGCAATTATAGGAAGGGAAACACCCCTAGGGACAAGGAAACACTTGGACCAAGTGTTAGAATCACATGTGATTCATCTAGGGGATGTTTAAGGCCAAAGAATGGTGTTTACGAACATGGAGTTTATGGCCATAAACTCATGGTAAAAAGGTTCATAAGAGGGTGCTTGAAGGCTTGGGAAGCTTGATGGACCATTGCTCTACACAAGGATGAGAAAAACCAACTTTATGGAAGGTGTTGAGGTGTTTACGACCACACCATAAAGTGTATGGCCGGAAACTCACCAAATGGTCATATTTTGGTTCTTAAAACATTGTGGAAGCGTTCTAAGTTCATTTCCAAGCCTTAGGAAGAGTTTAAGGTCCAAATGCACAACAAACTAGGGTTTACGGCCAAGGGAGATGCTCTTGGCCGTAAACACCTCATGTTCTTGGGAAAACTTGTTTTCAAGGTGCTAAGCATGAGTCTTAACTAGATAGTAAGTATCGAGAAAGAATAATCACCTTTGGGAGGCTTTATGGAGTTCACGGCCACCAAGAACAAGTGTGTGTTTTTGGTGTTCTTGGTGAAAGATGAAGATCTAGACTCAAAGATGAAATCCATGGATAAAATCAATGGTGATTCATGGATAAGAGAAGTATAAACACATAGATGGAAGGAATCACTAACATTTTGAGGGTTTTGAAGCAAGATCCTATGATAATTGAGAGAGTTTTCGAGTTCCAAGCCTTGGAAATGGAAAAAGTGAAGAAAATGGCCCAAGCTTCATACTTATAGGTTGGAGTTTACGGCCACCATGAGTTTACGGCCGTAAACTCATGGGTCCTGGCCGTAAACTCCTCATTTGAGGGTTTGTGGCTTGCTTGATGGTTTGGAACTTTAGTTGACCCATTCATACACTTAATCCTTAAGTGTACTTGGTTAAAACTCCTTACAATGATCCTTAACAAGGCTATAAGTCATTAGAAATGAGTCTGACTTAAGGTTGATTGGCTTGACTTATAAGGCAAAAATTTTAGGGTTGTCACAGAGGCTGCTTATATATTGGGCATAAAGATATATATATATATATATATATATATATATATATATATACAGAGAGAGAGAGAGGGAGAGAGAGAGAGAGATATCAACGTTTAATTGGACTAAGACAAAGTACATACTTAAATAAAGTTCTAAAAAGATTCAGAATGGAAGATTCTAAGAAAGTCTATGTACCCATACAACATGGTATAAGATTGACTAAGGATCAATCGCTCAGTACTATTAAGGAACTAGAAAGAATGAGTCGACTCTCATATGCTTCTGCTATAGGATCAATCATATATGCCATGAAATGTACTAGACCTGATATCTTATACACTCTGAGCATGTTGAGTCGATATCAAGACAATAGTAAGTCAGATTCACATTGTGAATTTTGAACATTAATTTATATACAGTTCAATTTCACAATGTGAATAAATCCATTTGTTGATTTTACAAAACTAATTTACGAGTAATCAAAACGTTAAAAAATTATAAAATTACATGGAAATATATTTTGATTCATATGTAAATTTCACTAAATAAAGTTGTTAATGATCAAAGAGTTGAAATAGTAAGTCATATTCACATTGTGAATGTTTAAATTTAAATATTTATAGTTCAGATTCACGGTGTGTATCTGAACTGATCGAGGAGTTTTTTAAGCAATGTTGATGTTTATTAATAGATAACAAAAATTTGTGATTTTTGGTATAATTTGTTTTTTTTGGATAAAAATAAACTTAAATACTAAAAAAACATCAAAACGAAGTGAGTTTTTTTTTTGAATTTTTTTTTATATATCAACATGAATCTTTATGGAAGAGGATGAATAATCGTGATGGGTTTTTTGGTATAATTTGGTGTATATGTGTCCAATGTACAAGTGTACATCTATTCTCTTGGCTGTTGATCTTTATGATTTCCGATATCACGATTGGTTCCTTGGTTTCTTGTTAATAATGGTTCTCTATTCAATCCTACCGTATGTGTGTGTGTATATATATATATATATATATATATATATATATATATATAATATATATATATATATATATATATATATATATATGTTGTGACATGTCTTCGAGCTTAACGTCGTCTGAGGTGGTTTCGTCTGAGTTAAGCCTGAGAATCACTGTAAACAAAGAGTCGATATTAGTCGTCATTCAGGAGGGGGTCCCGGAAGGAGACTCCTACAGTCTAGTCAGTAATTAGATGAGAGAATTAGGCTTTTGCTTGAGGTAGAGAAATAGGTGATCCCTTCTTTCGGGGATTAAGGATCTCTTTTATACATGTCATCAGGGGAGCATGTCCCTGACAGTTCCTTTTGTCTTGCTGGACCAACGATACATGTAGACGTCCTATTGGTGAATCGTGCACCACTAGTAGTTATCTGCTATTGGTGCAGAACCACCAAAGGGTAGCATTCTGAACGCTACACTTGTCGCTCCGGCAAGTGTTTTTTTTACTCTTTTGGCTCGTTATGGACAGGAGCCTCTCGTTTTGAGTTGGACCGTGGCGCTAGAGCGTTGGGATCTAAGTGCTAGGCCGCGGGGACGAGGTCCCGGGCCTATAACTTATACGAGGCAACGACCGTTAACTAGCTCGTCCTTTAGATAACTGCTCTATTATCTTTGACGTATTCTTGGAGCGATACGTTAATAAGTCCCCTAGGTTAGTAGACTTCTGAATTGGGATAAAGTAGCTGAGTTGTTGTAGTCTAGATCAGGACATGAATTTTACGAGGATGGCTCTAGTGTCCGTTGGTGCGATAGAGTCGTTCTGCACAAACGATTTTTTTGGGATGACCGCTCAATTCTCCCGCTTTGTATTTAAAATTCCCCTTTATTATGGGTGGTTTTTTTTCTTTGTATCTCCTACGCTTCAACTGTATCAATCGTCTTCTATGTTATTCTTTTCCTTCCTTTTTGTTCGAGCTCTACAATGACATCCATTCGATCTGGGAGCAACCCAACATCGGAAGAGTTCGAGTCTCTTCAGTTCTAGTTTAGGTTTATGCCTAAACACGGAGTGCAATTTCCGAAGAAAGGGCCTATCTTCTATTAGCCGCAGACAAGGAAAGTTGGAGTCCCTGTGTCTATTTTTGAAGCGGGGCTTCGACTGCCAATATCAGATTTCATTGACGAGGTTATGTGTGATTATGGCTTCTATGTGGACGACCTCACTCCTAATGTTGTTAATACGATTGTTGGGTTCAAGTTCGCTTATCGAGCCTTGGGTGTACTTCCTCAACTCCGGGCCTTCCAGTTTTTCTTTAACTAGTCCACCTAATCTGGCGTACATACGTTTTCTCAAGAACGCAATACACACACGTTTATTGTTAACCAGAGGGCTCCTCGAAAGAACTGGTAGGATCGGTGGTTGTGGATTAACAACGACCACATTGGTCCTGGCTATCCTCATGTGACAATCTCTTCGGATGGGGCACCTCAGATGTTGGGCACTAGTTTCTCTGTGGTTTAAGCGTTGAAGGGGATCTACTTCAACGGGAAAGACTGGTAGGACTGCATCCTAGCGGCGATAGGAGTGAGTGCTGCTTGGCGAGCTCGAGGGATGATGCCTTAATTTTACTTGGAGAAAGACGGAAAGTGCCATTTCCCTACCCCCCCTTCTTTTTTCGCTTTGAGAAGCTTCCTTGGGGAGGAAGTTGGTAATTTAATGATTGCTGTTTCGTTTGGAGGTGCTGATAGGGTTTTGTCCTTCGAGAGGGTGTTGCATGGGAAGTTTAAGGGTGACCTTCAGTATCACGAAGTTCCTTTGGTGGAGGTTTTCTCACCACCCACTGGCACTACTCATGCGCTTTTTCTGAACGATCCTCCCATAGATGCACATGAACGGCCTTGCGCTCAAGCCGATTCCGGACCGTTGGGTATAGGTGTGGAAGGTGATTCCTGTGGCAATTCTTCATTTTGTTTTCCAAAGAGTGGACGGTGAAAGATGGGTCTGATGACGGTAATCGGACCACCGTTAAGCGGCGCACAACTTAGGCGGCTTCCCCACTCATGGGTGATGTTGGGGCCAGCATGATTGGTGGTCGATTGCGCAAGAAACATAACATTGATTTCCTGCATGGAGGTTCACCTGATGTGATCGAAATTCTCGATGATTACACTTCACATTAGTTGGAGAAGGTAAGCCAAGAAACGATTGCACCACATCAACGATCGGAAGAGGGAACAAGGTATGCAATCGATTCAGGTGATGGTGATATTGGAAAGAAGCCTACGACTGGTTCTAAAGTTGCCTCCAGCTCCAGCTCTGTTCCACCTCCTGGAAGTGCCATATATGGCATCGTGTCTACATAACTGGGAAGTGATGATGTGTATCGCCTGGAGTGGAATCTCATTCATGGATCTCTTCTAATGCAACCTTCCAGCGCCCATGAATGGTGTGATCATGTGTTTCCTCCGGTCACTTTTGGAGTCAGTGGAACTCCTTTCTCATTCCCATATGGTGACTGATCTCCAATATGATGTAACGTAGGTTGCTCTGTATTTGGTGGCGGCAACCATTCGCTTTCGCTACTTGGGTGCCGAGTTGGTGGAGTTGGCCGCCATCAAGACTGAGCGCGATGAGCTTAGTGAGAAGGTGTGGATCCTTGAGGATGAGAAACACAAGTTTGAGGAGCATTATGTTGTTCTAGCTAGAGATAAGTTTGTTTTTGAAGACGAAGTAACTAGCTTCGATGGGGAGGTGGAACGTTTTTCGCAGCAAGTGCGAGATCTAGTGGCAGAGAAGGAAGCACTGGAAGCGAGTGTGAGACAACAAGGCGAGAAGCTGGCAGTCGAAGTGTCGACGAAGAGAGCATTGGAAGAAAATTTGGCCTGGATCCTTCAATAGGGGTGGTTCATGTAGTTGACCGGGTCATTGAGAGTGAAGAATTTTCACCTGGGGTTTAGCGCCTGAAGGCGGCATGCGTGGCCGCTGGTATTGAGAGTGGTAAGCAGGCGGTGTGGAAGCAGTTGGCTATTGGCAATTTTAATCCGGTGAAGACGAGTGCTTCGGCGCAGTCAGCACAGGCGATGCATGATGTCATTAAGGCGTTATTAGAGATAGATTTCGCCTCGGATCTCCGCCTTGATGAGTTAGACTTGGCAGGCTCCGTCAACTTTGTTTGGATCCTCCGGTGGAGGAATGTTCTTCGATGGGCTATTCAGGGGACGTCAGACCCTCTTCTGCTCCTCCTGGAAATTAACTCTTCTTTTTCCCTAAATCAATTTTTCTTTCGTTACTAGCTTGTCTTTGGCCCTGTGTGGTCTTCATGTATGTTTGGGGGATGTCCAATGGACAATATATATTTATCTTTTGGTTTTATGGCATTATGCTTTTGTTCAAAAATTGGTTTGCCTCAGTTTCCTGTGGTTTATGTTGGCCACCGGTGTGTGTGTGTGTGTGTGTGTGTGTGTTCACTTCTTTTCTTAATTAAGTAATCTTTCCCATGGTTTATGTTGGCCTTGGGTCTTGTTTGGGCCGATAATTGAGCCATCTGCTCGATCTACGACACCATAGCACTTATTTGTCTAAGTCCCCTTGAGTCTATCCCTGGGACTCGCGTTGGGAACTTGGGACATGCCCCCTTTTCGAGTCGTGGGCCTGTTTTTCTAGGCCAAATCGTTTTAGTTAGCTTTTGGATGTAAGATTTGGCTAACTCATCATATTGGGGTATCAGTTTTTGCTAAAGTTTATTGATTACCATGTTAGGAATTTGCTCTAAGTCCTGGGCCTTAGAGAGTTGCACTCCGGCCATAATCATCTAAGTCAAGTCGAGATCGTCACCTCGAGGCTTTTAGGGCTTAGGTATTGTTTGTTTTAAGGGAAAGGTTATGAGCCTTTGAAACCTTTATTCATGTCATGGTCGAGGCTTGTGGCCTTTCGGGATGAATTGATATGTTTAGGAAAAGGTTGTGAACCTTTGACGCCTATGGTTGCATTCTCACAATGGTTTGGCTCAAATGATGTGGATGATCAATCCTTGTTACCATTTGGTAAAGGTGCACAACCTCTTATGATATCAAGCTTGAATTGTGAAAAACGTTATAATATTTTTTATAGTGGTCAAT
Organism: Lactuca virosa; assembly: GCF_052849685.1. Lineage (NCBI taxonomy): Eukaryota > Viridiplantae > Streptophyta > Magnoliopsida > Asterales > Asteraceae > Lactuca > Lactuca virosa. The sequence continues at coordinate 319,583,100 of NC_136433.1, read as the reverse complement.
TTGCATCACTTTATTGATAACATGTGTAGAAGTGGCACAAGTTATGCGTGTTCTAGGTGCGAGGGATCGGTCTCCCATTCTGTGCTTCCATGACATAGGCTCCATTATGGTGTTCCTCTATAACTTTTTACAGTCCTTCCCAAACGACGCTCAGCTTGCCTTGGGGCTGTGCGTGGCTGGACTCGTTCTTGCGCAATACTTATTCCCCCACCTTGAAGTTTTTTACACCGGTTGTAGTAATTTTCGGTGCAGACTTTGTAGGCCGCTTGGCAGAGTTGGCCAGCTTCATGCTTTTTGTCACAACCAGGAATTCTGATACCTTGTAAAACCCTTAACAAAGATAACATTGTAGTTAAAGCTTGGAAAACATGTATTATGCTTGTTCAATGATCACAAAAATTCCATCAAATACTCTACACAAACATTCAACTAGTCAACAAAGGATGGAAACCTTAAAAATCCCGGTTCAAGTCCATTTTGGACTAGGATTTTCTTATTGGGCCTAATGGACCCATAAGCTTCCAATTTGACTATTTTGGGCTTAGAACTCTTATATGGGCTCTAATTGGACCCACTTTCTTTTATTTTAACATATTGGGCCATAATAGGCCTAGAATGAAATAAAATACTCTTATTGGGCCATAACAAATTTAATTAGCCCTAAAGGGCCATAAAACTCATACTTTGATGTATATTGGGCCCATATCTTGGACTTAAGCACTCAAGGCCCAAACCCTCTCCTCTCTTCTATCTCTCTCTCGACCCAAGTAAAAAAAAGGGAAATTAGAGGATTAAGGAGGATTAGCCACCTCCTTATTACCTTTGGGGTATCCATGCAAATCCCATATTTCCATGCATGTCAACTCAATTATCTCTCTTTTCCCTCTCCTTTCTATCCTCGGCCGAAGACACACACCCACACACACATTACATCCATCTCTCTAAAACAAACTCTCTCAAGAACACACCACCACTTCTTCACTTCTCCTTCAAAATTTTCGAGATTAAGAGCTTTTCAAGGAGGTTATTCCACAAAAATCATCATCTTAGGTAAGTTGATGCTTGGATCCATGATCTAGATTCCTTGTTTTATCAAAAATCTCTTCTTAACTCATATAAACTCATGATCATCATCCTAGAAACCTCTAAGATCGAGATCCACCCAAGAAGGCTTGCTAGGACCAAAATTTCTTCATTTCTTCCTTCAAAATCGAAAACAACAAGAAAAGGTGAGTTCATACCCCTCTATTTTCGGTTTTCACAAGTTTTATGGGGGAGAATACAAGTAAAATGTGTAGATCTATGTGTATGTGTATGTTATGTATGATTTCATGTATGTATGTGTGATTTTATGTGTTTATGTTGTAAATATGTAACAAAAAGGGAAGAAATCTCGAGATCTATGGCACAAAAGAGGAAATAAACATGATCTAATATACTTTTTTTTGAACAAGTCAAGAAAAGTTTCTAGCTTAAGTCATAATAAACAAAATGCAACATAAAACTCATTTTTGGGCTAAATTTGTCAAACAATTAAAAGTTGAGTTGAAAGTTGTCATTCATGGACTAAAAGAGTCAAAACAGTAAAAATAAATGTTTTTATGAATATCATACTCTTAAAAGGGCTAGAAATGTAATTTGTAGCTTAATGGGCCAATTTTTGGGCTTTTCGGCCCATTGAGCCAAAAATTGCGAAAAATATAATTTTCAAGGGATTGAAATGATAAACTTCTCAAAACAAGGGTAAAAGGGTAAACAAAACCAATTCAGGGGTTAAAATGATTTTTTTCCAAATAAGGATAAAAAATGTAAACTTTTTGGATTTTGGGCCAAAATAGTAAAAGTTGCGAAAAGTGTGGACTTTAACTGAGGAACTCTTTACTGGAGGGGCTGAAACTGCCAAAGAGTAAATTTTGAACTAAAAACATCACTTAAGCAAGTATATGGGTCAAAAATGTAAAGAAAATGGTTTAAGGGCCTAAAATGTCTTTTTTTAAAATAAGGGACTAAATTGTCATTTTTATTAAAGAAGGGCTGAAAAGGGTCAAACTAATATTTTGAACCAATTATTTTATTATTAAGATATTTGAGTCAAAAATACCAAACTACAACTCATGAAAATAGAAAGATGAATATACGTAAAATTCCAAATATCGTTATAAACAACCAACCGGCCTCGTGCCGATACGAAATTAACAATCGTTCAATCAAACTTTCCAACAATTATACTATACCTAAAACAAGTAAATATTCAAATCCTTGGGCTTGAAAGTCTCAAATCATGCTTATTGGGCCTTCGTGACCCATTAACATAACTTTTGAGCCCAACGATGAAAATAAACGTTTATTGGGCCTCCTGTGACCCAATTACATGTTTAAGGGACCCTCAATAGCCTTCAAGTGCTATTGGGCCTCAGTGGCCCATTAGCATTGCTAGTAAGGTCCAAACAAATCAAATGCGAAATGGGCCAACTCGTCCTTCGTATAACCAACAGCTTTAAATAACACACGTAATTAGCAGGACCTTCTAATCCTCTTCTCCTTGTTTGTTAGGCTTACCTTCAATTCAAGTAAACAAATACAGGTCGTTAATCAATAGTAATAAATTCCGTTTGGATTAAGTGAGTAATAACGGGCGACACCTCTAAGGGTCGTTCGTAGTCTGTAGTTATAATCAAAGTCTCCTGGAAGGAGAGCGAGAGTTTGTGTATAGATCTATACGGGGGTGACTCCCCCACACCTCAGCTGTTCGCTACAGTTAGACTCGGCCAGTCTATGGTGACAAAATCTTAAGATCAATTCTGGCATTCATTAGGATGCCATGACAGACGAACTAGTCATTATTATGCATGGTTATAACGACTCATGAAATTAAATAAATCCAATACTATCCGAGTAATCAAGGAAAAGTAATTAAAATCACTTGTGTGGCGGTATAACAATTTGAAACAATTATATTATGTTATCGGAAAACATCGGGTTTTTCGAGGAAATCAACACCACTCTCTTGTATTTTCAATAACTATAATGCAAAACTTCCCATTTATACACGTTTTGAAATCATTCATGCACCAACTTATGGATCTTCACACTTTGGTAAACACTTGTCTTTTCAGAAAATATCGGATTTTCTGGGTTTTATAAACTACACAAATCATTTTTATCACAACCCTCCTTATGAACTCACCAACATTTCATATGTTGACGTTTTCAAAATAACTTGTATTCTCAGGTAACAGGTAAGTTGAAGGGTAATATCAAGTATGTTAGGATGTTATGTTTTGAAAACACTCGAACAATTGATGCTATGGATATGTAATATTTAAACAATGTACTGGATGTGAACAATGTCAATCGTTATGTATTAATGCATGGTGAAGTTTATGTTGTGTTTCATGTATAATCATTGTGATGATATTCAATTTAAGTTACGCAAGCCCTCGGACGTTTCCGCCGTCTGGTTCGGGGGTGTGACAGGTTGGTATCAGAGTTCTGTTTATAGTGAACTAGCATATTTCACCACACATTGATATGAAATTATAAACCAAAGAGGGACAAAAACAACTCTGAACAAAACAAATAACACACAACGATAAAACATCTTTACTTGTGCGATATAGGAAAAAGAACATAATACCAAATCAAATAAGATGATACCGACATCTCGGTTGAGTCGGGACTGTTCCTAGTTGTATTAAGGGGATGGATGTAGCCTGATCAACTACATTTTTCTCCAAGGTACAACTATCACATGCCCCGGGGAAACCTCGATGGTTGGTAAACCTAAAAACATACCCCTTTGTTACCAAGAAAAGAACATCAACTCAATTTACGTAATAATTAAAACATCTTAGGAGTAATAATAGTTTATTCATATACCTCCTCTCAGTCACCATGGAAGGGGAGCACCAGGGCATTCAGTTTCATCAGGCCTTAGTGGCCCACGGAGTAATCGAGGACGAACCCGAGGGAGATAAGGGGGAGCACATGGCGTTGGGCCCGACGAGTACATGGACACGGACTACGAGTTTGATGGGACCGATGACGACATGGAGGAAGAACAAGACACAAACGAGGAGTATGTCACACCACCTACCAGCGACACGCAACAGAAACCCCCTGCCCCGCCAGGAAATTCCACAAGAAAGAATCATTCTCCAGAAGCTGAGATTGCCGCTTTGCGGCAACAACTATTCACCATGGAAGCACGAGTGGTGCAGTCCAACCAGGAAAGAGATGAAGTCATTGGAGAAATGACAGAGATGGCCTAGTTGTTGGCACAACATTTTGGTATATGACCTCACTACCGCCGTCGAGCGCTCCTTAGAGTGTTAGGACTAGTCATATCTATCTTTAGTATTATGCTTATATGAGCTATGCTATGTACCATCGACTCTATGTTCAAGTGATTACACTACTCATGGAGTCGTTATGCTGCCGAACTTGCACCACTTATGTATGCTCCTTCGAGCAAATTTTCATGTATCAAAGTACGGATATTATTAATGGAAAATTTTATGTGCTCTATTGTGATGTTGTTATCTGTTATGTATCCATGATGGTATTCTAATTTGTGAAACCACTTAAGTACATGCAATACACCTAGTTTATAGGACCACAATCTCACAAAAAAAAATCATAGGCACTCAACATCTTTCCGTTCAATGACAGAAAGATGCCTCAACGACCAACCCGTAGAAACCTTGGACTAACCCCACCCGAAGTCAACTCAGCTGCATTCCAAGCTGCTGTATCTGCTGCGGTTACTGCAGCCATGGCGCAAATCCACCAAGGGAACAATGGTGGAGGCAATGGACAAGGGGATGGAAGTTCGAACAACGGAATAAATCAAGGACCTACGAAGATGTGCTCTTACAAGGATTTCAGCAATGCCAAGCCACGAACCTTTAATGGCACGGGTGGAATGATAACCCTAAAGAGATGGATGGAAAAGGTGGAATCGGTATTTGAGATATGTGAATGTCCCGAGGAGGTGAAAGTGAATTTCGCCGCATGCACATTCGTTGACCAAGCTCTCACCTGGTGGAATGGACATGTGGAGTCCATGACTCTCCCCGTAGCCAACGCCATGCCGTGGGCGGAGTTGAAAGAAATGTTGATGGTTGAGTACTGCCCGCGAGGCGAAATTCAGAAAATGGAGCAAGAGTTATGGAATCTTACCGTCCGAAACTCTGATATAGATGCATACATATCAAGGTTTAGCGAACTGTCACTGTTGTGCCCTGGCATGATTACTTCAGAGGGAAAGAAAATCGAACGATTCATCTGGGGATTAACCTCCCCAATTCAAGGAAATGTGATAGCTGTAAATCCCGAAACCTTCGACAGTGCCAAGAGGTTGGCCAAGAAACTGTACGACCACAACAACAAGAAGGGCGAGAAGCTAGTGGAAACTGAGGGCAAGAAGGAGAGTGACAACAAGAAAGGAAAGAACAACAAGAGAAAAGGGCGACAAGGCTCAGAGTCGTCAAAGAAGCAACAAACAGTAACAGTCAATGCTGCAACCACCCAAGTTCCCTCCACACCACATGCTCCAGCCTCAGCTAATCCAAGTACCCCTAGGCAGTATTCCGGGAATCTCCCAAAGTGCAACAAGTGCAGTCTCCATCATAATGGCGAATGCAGGGAGATGCATTGTACAAGTTGCAATCGGAAGGGTCACACGGCAAAATATTGCAGGACCTATCCTCCCCAGAACTAGCAGCAAGGAAACAACAACAACAACCGCAACAACAACAACAACAACACCAACAACAGCGGCAATAATGCGGGATCAAGCCCCACCTTCTATGGATGTGGAAAGACTGGGCATATCCGTCGAAACTGCCCCAACATCAACAACCCCGGGAATGGAGGAGCAGGAAGAGTGCTGACCATGGGACAGGGAGAAGCGGTCAGGATCCCCCTGTTGTTACCGGTACGTTTTTCCTAAACCACACTTATGCATGCATCCTATTTGATACCGGGGCAGAACGAAGCTTTGTGAGTAATAAATTCAAACACTTGTTAAAACAACAACCCCAGAAGCTTAATGAAACCTTTACGGTGGAAATGGCTAATGGGAAAACAGAATCCACTGGGGAAATCTACATCGGATGTACCCTGACCTTGAACCATCACGTCTTTCAAATAAACTTAATGTCCGTATCCATTAGGAGTTTTGATGTGATTATCAGCATGGACTGGTTAAGCCCCCACCATGCTGAAATTATGTGTCACGAGAAGGCCGTTAGCCTTCACCTCCCAAATCATGAAACCATAACTATATACGGAGACAAACCCAGCACGAACCTTCGTCTCATTTCGTGCATTAAGGCACAAAAGTGTCTACGAAAGAAGGACTTGAAGTTTCTGGCTCACATAATGGATAAGTCCAAAGAAGAGGTCCATATTCGAGACATCCCGATGGCTTGTGAATTCCCGGATGTATTTCCTGAAGACCTTCCGGGGATACCCCCAGAAAGACAAGTCGAGTTCCGAATTGACCTCGTTCCAGGAGCTACACCCATCGCCAAATCACCCTACAGATTGGCTCCTGCGGAAATGCAAGAGTTGTCCAGCCAACTCAGCGAACTTTTGGACAAAGGATTCATCCGACCCAGTTTCTCACCTTGGGGAGCTCCGGTTCTCTTTGTTAAGAAGAAAGACGATACCTTTAGGATGTGTATTGACTAGCAAGAACTTAGATCCCCTTGGGGCAACTGGGAACGATCGTATGATATCTATGCCCCATTGATGAAAAGGCCACGAATTGCTGATGTTGGTTAGAGACATGGCGGGCTGGTTCTGAAAGGGAGCGAAGGCTTGACACTCTTGGCATTTCTTTGTGAGTTCAGATGCATCCTTATATATGTCAGTCTAGTATACTCCTAGACGGAGTATCTTTCCCATGAGCGTCCGTGTACCTTTGTGTGCCCCGCTTTTGCTTGCATGACTTTCTTCCATGAGCAATCGACCTTCTGCATGGGTGATGCATCTGAGCAACAACACTAGATACCCTCTCTTGTACAGTTGTTTCTCCCTATGGCGAACTGCAGGGCATTTAGTTTGACTTCTTGGCTACCGCATGATCATCTGGGAGGGCGTCTTGTAGGAGCTAGTCTAGATAGGGCTTGGTCCAGTCTGGGGCATTGTAATAGAATCGGTTTGTCTATTTTCAATGCTCTTCTCCGTGAGTACTTCTTCCATCACTTTCTTGGTCAAGTGATCGAAAGATGTCGATGCTAACTTATTGAGAGCATCGGCCCTCGCTTTTTTTCCTTGGGAAATCTGCTTGATCTTCATGTAAGTCCACTATCTAATCTATTAAGTTCCTATTTGGAGATCCTTAATACATGATGTAATGTAATTACATTTTGGTGTTTTGAAGAATCGAAGAAATGAAAGGAAGCTTAAAGGAAGAGTATGTTGAGTCTGATCGCAAAGAGATGGATTTCGATTGCATGATTCGATGATAAGATTTGTGAGCTGCTGCTTAAGAGTTATGATAGATTGCTTAGGAATAGATAACAACATATTTTCATTTGTAATTGCATTGTAAGGAAAAGTTTTCCGTGTTTTATAAATAAATAAAATTTTGTTTTTGTTTTATTTTATATCTCCTTACAATGGCATTTGTGAAAAATTGTTGCTTATATGTTTCCATTGATAGCAATATTGGAATATGAATTTGATTCCTTCGTTTGTGGTAGTGTCGAGAATTTGCCAAATAAGGAAAGATTCTCATCACCCAAGTTTCAGTTGGATAGAAACTTGGAATCATGCAACTTGTAGTGTGTTATGAATGAGAACCTTCATCTTTCCGAAATTAAGACTACTTCCTTGATCACATGTATATGTGAGTCAAGTGAAGGACTAAGGGATCGAGTACACATTCTTGTGCAATTATCAAGGTCCGCCACAAAGATCAATAAGACTGTTCATCATGATTTACTGAAAGTAAATAAATATGGTTATGCTTACAAGTTTAAGTATAATTCTGAAACATTGGAAAAGTTTCAATGTATGGCAGAACGAATGAGAAGAATCAAATTAGGCAGAAAGATAAAAAAAATTTCCAATCTGAAAAGATGGTAGAGTACTTTAGTATCGTGTTTTATGATCATCTTAATGATTATGAAAACCATATCACAATTGATCCTCTAAGGTCGTCTTAGTGCATTTCTATGGCTAAGAATCGGAATCGTGAATTGTTGAAATGGTTAAATCTAGAAGATGGGTCATACTTCGTTCCAAAACAAGTCTTAGAGTCATACTCCAAGATTGTGCCTTGAGTGACACTAAATTAATAAGGTTTATAACAGTCATCAAATGTAGAGTAAAATGTTTTCTACTCTTGTGCATTTGAAATTGGTAAGTTGTGATGTTTTGGATAAAACAAAGACCAACTAAGACCAATTGTGTGAATCCTCACTAACTCTTGAATATTTGTTTGTCAAGTTATGTTCCTTGACAAAGTGAATCTTATATGTCAAGAGGTCAGAGGGAGTCTTAAAGATATTGAAAGTTTCAAGAACTAATCAAGAGTAAACCTATTGTTAAACACTAGCACACGACTTGAGGTTTGTAACCTATCGTGTTGACATATTCTTGTTTCTGTGCCCATTCTAGTTGAAAGTTGACTATGCATGTGAGTTCTATGAGTTCTCAATTGTTTGCATAACAACCCTGGAAGAAATGGTAGGCCTTTGTGCTGCCAGGTGGCAAGAAATTAAGATTGAACAAGTTCAGTCCATATGAGTTTGGATTTGTCACTAACCTTGTCTTGTAATTATGGTTATGACAAATTCACATGGATAGGAACACATACACCATAAAATATAAGTTTCATAAGGTTTCTCTCCGATTCATGAAAATGATGGTGAGGAAACGCTTTCACTAAATAGATTTTAAGGAGATAGCAGTTGTGATATTTGCATTCTCAAATTTGATTATGATTACGGCATCCCTTTTCATAATTCGAATTGTGAGGAATGGTAAAAAGTCTAAACATTTGAGACTTATTGATGTAAGTTCTTAAATTGTTTAGACACACATGTGAGCTATCTAAGGAAAGGTGTATGAGTTTGAGAAGCCTAGATAAAGTCTTATCAAAGCATTTTGTATCAGAAATCTGAACTTTGGTAATGAAATTCAATAAGTATTGATTTCTAGAAGTCCAGCTGATTTCTGGGTACATGTCAAAGCTAGTGGGAGCATAAATGTTATGCTAGTAAAAGTAATGATTATTAGGCTAGTGGGAGCATAATCTATTATGGTAAGTGTTGCAAGTTAGCAATGTTAATTATAGAAAACAAAAGTTTCAATTCGCAAAGTTGTGGGTTTGAAAAGTTGTTTTGCTATAATTAGGGGAGAGGAAATTATACTTCATTTCAAAAGCTAAAACCTTAGATTGAGTTTTTAATCAAATTTAGTCAAATATATATATATGAATGTTATGTTGGAATGGTTCAACATAAGGAAATTCTATATATGGAAATGTTAATTGAGTTCTCAAAATTCAATTATGATTACGGCATCCCTCTTCATAATTCGAATTATGAGAACATGGCAAATAGAGATATTATAGCAAAATATTGATCAAGTATCATGTCTTTATGTTAGACATTACGAATCGCATCCCATATGCTTCGGGTATAGGATCGATTTCATATGCTATAATATTCTCATGTTCTAATTTTCCAAATGCCTAGGGCATTAAGAGGGAAAAAGGAATAGAACCGGATATGACTAAAGTGGTTAAACAACTGTTAAGGACAATCTAAGGTTCGCCAAGGATTGTTCTCTTAAGGACAGTTGGAAGTATAGTAATGGATGGACCATATTGACATTATTATGAATAGACAGGAGTCTATTAATAATGAGTTGTCATATGGCAAATATGGAATGTTTCCATATTGGGAGTTGAACAATAGATGACGAAGTTAGAAACTTTTATGCAAGAAGGATGTTCAAAGGAATGTACTTTGAATTTGAGACTTCATTTCCATGGAATTGTCTTGTAACAATCTCCAAAGGAATATTTTGTAATATCGTTGGTCAAGTCTCTGTGACTTTTGGTACCTAGACACTACAAAATAATCATTGCATGATAGTTTAGAATCTAACACTTCCTAGCAGCGGCAAGAATTTGAAATTCTTACACTTGCAATAAAGATTTGGAATTGTGAAATGAGCATCATTGAAATGTTTTCAATTGATCTATTTAACAAAGTAAGGATCATATGTAAACATAGTGTGCATCCTTGGAGCATGGGACAGCTATTGTTTTAATTCAAGTATTAAGCTGATTATACGAAACATTATACAATGAATAATGAGTAATCAATATGGCACTCAAAAGTTTTGGGGCCATATAGGATTAGTATTATTCTTGTGTTTCACTTTGCATGTTTTGACTTCTCGAATAACTAGGTTATTCAAACAATCCACAGTCGATCATACTTTAGAAGTAGGCATTGAGGCAAGACTGTCATGAATGGGTCTGTAGTTTGTCTAGGACAAGGTGGCTACAATGTTCACGAGTACTCTTGGAATAAGATTCGAGTATTGGATTCAACCCATGCTCATTTGAATCATTTCATGGATTTTATCACGAGTGATCATGAGACGATAATATCTTATATTCTTGAAACGGAGAGATATGAGTTGCAGTGTACAAGTCGGTTGCACATTGATGATATGTAAACGCACTTGTAACTCGGTGTTATAAAACATATCTTTGTGTGTGATTTGATGAATAGATAGAGCAAGCATATGAGTCGAAGTTTATCCATTCCTTTTACCCTTGGAGGGATAAAAGCGATATTTATGGGCCCGTCGATGATTTAGTGATGACACTCGAAGTGCTTGGCCAAGGCTGGACTGATTTAATTTGTTCAATTAGTCGGTCGTCATAAATCGGAAATCGAGAAACAACAGAAGGACGAAGAGAATGATTTTAAATCCGTGTCTCAGTCCATATGATATCTAGAATGGAGGAATATATGATCCCTTATCTAATGGACGCGTCATTGACTAGGTCAGAGTTCGACATCGACTTTTAGGAGCTACGATTGCTAGTCGGGATTTTGGAGTCGTACTTGCAATTATAGTTATTAGACTTATCCAAGTGGGAGACTGTTGGATTAGGTGTCTAATCCCATAACTATTATTGGTATGTACTTGACCCGAGAGTAGCATGGTCCATTTGGGTTGCATATCATCAGGACAATTTGATAGGATGGACTTTTGAGAAGAGGTTACTTATGGTTTATTAATATATTATAAGTTCTAATATATTAATATGAAATCATATTATTTAATTAGTATTGATCAAGAATTAATTTGGAATTAATTTTGTGATCAAAAGAGACTAATTAAATATATGGGGATTGGTTATGTAAATCATTCATTCTTATAATGTGGGCTTATGATCCATAGTTCTATATGTTGGGCAAAACCCATGTGGTGACCCATGGATGATCCATGGAGGTTTAAACCCATCGAGTATGAGGAATATGGAAGGTCATGCACATTAGGGTTTGCATGGTGTAACCCTAATTAAGCCACACTATATAAGAAGCCCCTAGCTCATGAAATCGGTTACACACATGTGCTCTTTAGAAGAGCTAGCCGAATTTGAGTGCAAAACACCTTCTCTCAAGTTATCCTTTGTCCTAGGTGTGTTGTGATTCCATTTGAGGCATTCATATTATTGATGCTAAGTTCTTAAAGGTCCAAGGTTTCCAGCTACAACAAAAGGTATGTCATCTAACTAGATTTTTGTAGTATAGATACTCCATTGTATGCTAGTTAGGATGATGCTTTGGAATTTTGAAACTTTGCATGTATATTAGAGAAAACATAGATCCAAAGCATCTAGGGTTGCATATATACCATAGGAGTGTTAGAATGCTCAAAACCCATCATCTATGTCATGCTCTCCTAGCTCGATGGCCCATTTCGCCAGCCATCCTGACTTTTCCGGTCTTAGGAGGATGTGCTTCACTGGGAAGTTCGTTAGAACCTCAACCTTGTGAGCCTGGAAGTAGCGTCGGAGGCGTCTGACTGCGTAAATCAAGGCTTGGACTAATTATTCTAGAATTGAGTAATTAAGCTCTAGGCCCTGTAATGCTCTGCTCACGAAGTGTATCGACAATTGCTTCTAGTCCTTTTCAACTGTTATTGTGTTACGTGGTTTAGAGAACCAAGTTCAATGTAGCATCTGACTTAAGCTAAAAGATTGAAGTGAAAGATAATCGAAGCGATCGACGTTAAATTAAGAATCTTGTAGCGAGAAGTGTTACATGCTAGAATGTGATTATATCACATTAGAACATGAAGGAAGGTATCTTCCATTCTATAATCTAACTCAAAAAGACATGTGTCTAAGCGTTGCATCATATGATGAGAGGTGATTAGAACATGACCCATAAGTCTGTTACCGTAATTGAAGTAAAGAACTTATCTTAAGTTAAGTCTGTTAAGAAGGAGAAGGAATCTCCAATAGGATCGAGTTTGTAAATCGAACGTTACGATTGAAAGTACAACATATGATAAAGAGCAAGTGTAAGATTGAGCACCGCCAACAGTTAAGAAGTCCACGAGTTAGATACTCATTTGAAAGAACATAAGAGTTACGGTCATTACCTAGGATGAAAAGATAACATGCGGATTCATTATAAAAGCCCTGTTTTGTTGATGATTCCGGGACGTAATCATCCTAAGGGAGAGATAATTGTAACGCCCGCAGCTTCGGGCTAGTCAATTTAGAGACAATAAGGCTATAAATGACTTTTTGATAGAAGATTATTTATGTCACACCCCAAAACCGGAAAGGCGGAACATTCTGGGGTGGAGGACGTCATCTACAGTATCACAACAATGCATAATAGTAAACAAGCAACAACAGCATCCATTGCATTAATAGTGACAATTTTAATACAAGTGTGTACTGTAGTTTATAAGGCACCAAAAATGAATAATCAAAATGAAATATGAATCTTGAATGTGCTCCATCTTCTCAAAAACCTGATCATCGATACCTGTCTACTGGCGACCTGAGAATACAAGTTATTTTGAAAGCGTAGATCAGCATTTAAGCTGGTGAGTTCATAAGTATTTTAGTGTCGTTGTTTGTATAAGTTGAAGAAAGTATTTGTAAATGTTTGATGTAGAGTTTGTAAGTGTTGTGAAAATGTTTGTAAACTTCCTAGAAAATCCTATATTTTCTACTAAAGTGGTCTTCTACCAAGACCCAACTGTTTTGTATGTTTGTTCTTCTGTAAAAGTGTGAGTTTTCCCAAGTGTAACTATCACTAATAAAAATATAGCTTTCCATTACCGTTATGTGAGAAGATCACAATGTGAATGAAATGGGAAAATAAAGATGTACTAGTATTTTTATCTAAGTAACTACTGATGTACTAACTACCCTTAAACTTGTTAGTTTAATTAAGGTAAAATTTGATATGATTGTATCCATGCTTGATTTGACTTAGTATAACACGACGTTCGAGGCGTCGAAAAGATATGACATTCGTCACCCGTAGACCTGCAGGTCCCACTGTAGCTAGCAGCAAGGTGTGGGATGGTCAATCCCGTATAGATCTATACACAAACTCATGCTCTCCCTCCAGGAGACTCTGATACAAAACGTGACACAGCAGTATATGCCGCACCATAAAGTAGTATCTCACATTAACGTTATAGTATTCTTGTATTATAGTATGTTCTAGTGTAGTATTCTCTCCGTCTAGTATGTAGTATGTTCTCTAGTATGTAGTATGTAATATGTATTGATTCTCGTTATAGTATTCTCTATCTGTTTCTCTTTATAGTGAGTATTGTTTCTCGTTATAGTATGTACTGACTCATGTATGAACTAACGCTTAGTATGTTTTGTTGTTCTAGTAATAGTATTAGTGACTTCCTCAGCTATACCTATTATAGTTTACTAACAATGTTGTTGGTATGAATGAATATGATTGAACATCTTTGCTACCCAAAGGATCTGAACTGAATAAAGAACTTTTATATCTATATACATAAACATAATATATAACTAAGATTCAAACAACTTTCGGACAAACAACCGATACCCTAAGTCCACAACCAAACAAGGAACAGGAAATAAGGCGAGTTGTCAGTCCTAAGTCCTTTTAATCCTACTTATATAACTATATCTATATAGATATGCTTTTGACAAAGTATAAGTTTAAAAGAGTTTGATAAAGAGTTTTGCATATGAAAGAGTTTGTAAAACGATTTGAAATAGTTTGTTTGAAAACACAATTTAAAGTATAATAAATCCATTTTTTATAGCTATAAATCACATGCGATTGATTTAATAACTATAATGTTTCTACTTGTATTCACCCCCATAAAAGTATTTAAATTCATTTAAAAGGTAATTTAAGGGGTATGAACTCACCTGCAGTGAGTGGTACGAATGAAAGTTCGGTTTGTAGGATGCTAAGTTCAAAGTGAAAACTTGAGCACAACGGGTCCTAATAAGCATATATTGGCACATATATGTATATAATTAGTCTTTATACAACTAATCATGAAAGGAAAACACCCTAGGACTTAGAAAACACTTAGATTGAAGTGATAAAAGCACTAAAGGTTGCATATAATCGGTGTACGGCCACACATGTGCGTGTGCGGCCACCAGGTGTGCTGCCTCTTGGGTGTGCGGCCTGGTGTGTGCGGCCATGGAGTGTGCGGCCGCACACTCCTAGGAAAAATGGTCAAAAAGTGTATTCCAAGGTTATATCTTGCATCCCCTAAGTGTCCTTGATCATGTGCTAGCATACAACTTGAGTTTGAGGTCCTTAAGCACTAAACAAAGGGGTGTACCGCCACATGGGGTGTGTGCGGACGTACACTCCTTGATGATCATGGTTTGGACGTTTTCTAAGGCTCCTAACTAGCAAGTAACATGCAAAAGAAGGTTACTTACGATATAGAAGCATTTAGGGGTGTTTAGAGCCCAAGAACTTAGTAGGTGTTCTTGGTGAAACTGAAGAACACTTGAAGATCTACTAAAAAGGAGTGATTTCATGGATGAAATCAATGATCTTTACTAGATGGAGTAAGGAATCAACAAATTAAAGGAAAGAAACACTTACCACTTGAAGATCTGGCTGAAAAATCGGATGCTACTTGAGAGAGAATGATTTCTTGACCAGGAGTGTGAAAAGAGGTAAATGGAGGCTAAGACTCTCATTTATACATGAGAGTGTGCTTCCAGGAGGGGTGTGTGCGGCCGCCCACCCAAGTGTACGGCCGTACACTCCTCATGTTGGAGTGTTTGGCCATTTTGGGAAGTGGTTAACTTATGGAACCCAATTCTAAACCCTAACTTTGAAGGTACTTGGCTTAAAACACTCAAATTGACTCTAAAAAATGGGATAAGATAGCAAAAACGAGTCTAACTTTGATTGATTTGAATAACAGTACAAGAAAGGAATTTCGGGTTGTCACATCATCCCCCCGTTAGAGAGATTCTCGTCCCGAAATTAGAGTTTAAACAAGTAAGCTATTACAAATAATCTAAACGAAAAGATGAGGATATTTCAGTTTAAACTGATCATCGCGCTCCCAAGTGAATTTGGGTCCTCGCTTGGCGTTCTAGCGAACCTTCACTATCGGGATACGACTTTGTTTCATTCGCTTGACCTCTCGGTCCATGATCTCTACCAGTTCTTCCATGAAGTTGAGGCTCTCGTTGATCTCGATCTCGTCGAGTGGGATAACAAGAGTCTTGTCGGACAGACACTTTTTCAAGTTCGAGACGTGGAAGGTAGAATGTACGTTGCTGAGTTCGCGAGGTAGTTTGAGTTTGTAAGCTACAGGGCCGATCCTAGCGAGAATTTTAAAAGGCCATACGTATCTTGGATTTAGCTTTCCACGCTTTCCGAAGCGTATCAATCCCTTCCAGGGTGAGACCTTCAATAGAACACGGTCGCTCACCTGGAATTCCAAAGGTTTCCTTCTCGTGTCTGCGTAGCTTTTCTGTCGGTCTCTAGAGGCTTTCAATCGTTCACGAATCTGGACGATCTTCTCTGTCGTTTACCAAATGATTTCCGGACCTGTGAGAGTGCTGTCAGGAACTCGTCCTTTAGCTAACTGCGTGTCGCCCACTTCAGCCCAGCACAGAGGGGATCTGCACTTACGGCCATAGAGGGCTTCAAAGGGAGCAGCCTTTATGCTCGTGTGATAACTATTGCTGTAGGAAAACTCGACAAGGGGTAAATGAGTATCCCATGCCTTCCCAAAGTCTATTACGTAGGCTCGCAACATATCTTCCAAGGTTTGGATAGTCCTCTCACTTTGTCCGTCGGTTTTCGGATGGTAGGTTGTACTCATGTCCAACCTAGTTCCTAGGGAACTTTATAGCGACTGCCAGAACCTCAAAGTGAATCTACTATCTCTATCAGAGATAATGGATATGGGAACACCGTGCAGTCGTACTATCTCCCTATTGTATGTTCTTGTTTGCTTCTCCATCTTTTCAGTTTCTTTGATCGACAGGAAGTGTGCGGACTTTGTTAACCTGTCTACGATCACCCATTTGGTATCGAGACCACAAGTTGTCTTGGGCAACTTGGTTATGATGTCCATCGTGATCCGCTCCTACTTCCATTCAGGTATCTCCGGTTGCTGAAGCAAACCTGATGGTTTCTGGTATTCGACCTTAACCTTGGCGCAAGTAAGGCATTTACTTACGAAGGTAGCAATCTCTGCTTTCATGTTAGGCCACCAGTATAACTTTTTAAGATCCAGATACATTTTATCCGAACCTGGGTGGACGGAATATCGAGTGTTGTGCGCTTCGGTCATGACCAAGTCTTCTATTCCTTACCTCGTTGCATCAGAATAGAACCGTACCTCGTTGCATCAGAATACAACCGAGCCCTTGATTTGGATGCATTGCAATAGACCATGAAGTCTTCTATTCCTTCTAGGAGGGATAGTATCGGTGCGGTGCATAAGGCTCGCTTAAGCGTTTGGAACGCTTTCTCTTGCTTCTTTTCCCAGTCAGAGGCCACGTCCTTTTGGGTCAAAGTCGTAAGAGGTTTCGCAATTTGGAGAGAAGTTCTGAATGAACCTACGGTAGTAGCCAGCGAGACCTAGAAATTTATGAATTTATGTAGGTGTCTTCGGAGCTGACCAGTTCCCAATGGCCTTGATTTTGGAAGTGTCCACATGAATTCCCTCTTCACTAACAACGTGACCCAGGAATTCGATTCTTCGAATCCAAAACTCGCATTTAGGGAACTTCGCGTAGAGCTTCTCTGATCGTAATGTTTCCAAGATCTGACGTAGATGCTTACTATGCTCTTCCTTACTACGAGAGTAGATAAGTATGTCATTGATGAAGACAATGACGAACTGATCCAAGTAAGGACGGCATACCCTATTCATTAAGTTCATGAATATTGCGGGTGCATTGGTCAATCCGAATGGCATCACTACAAACTCGTAGTGTCCATAACGAGTTCGGAAGGCTGTTTTTGCAACATCCTCCCCTAGCACTCGTAATTGGTGATACCCGGATCTCAGATCTATCTTTGAAAAGTAATTCGCCGCTTGCAGTTGGTTGAACAAATCGTCTATGTGAGGCAGTTGGTAACGTGTCACACCCTCGAACCGTCGGAACGGACGGCGGAAACGTCCGGGGGAGGGGTGACGTCATGCGTAGTATCGCAACAGTTGTATCATAGTAAGCGAAGTAAACACAACCATTACATTATAATAAGAATACTTACATTGTTTGAAAACATAGTTTGTACATAACAGTATATGACAAAAGTAAAAGACGTGACTCCAAAATGCTCTGTCTTCTCCAAAAGTTGGCAAGAGTACCTGTCTATTGTTGCCCTGAGAATACAAGCAGTTTTAAAAATATCAGCATAAAGCTGGTGAGTTCATGAGCGTTTAGTTCTGGTGAAAGAAATGTTTCTTTGAGCCTTTGAAAAGTGTTTCCCAAGAAAATCATGTATCTTCTTATGCAAGATGTATGATTAACCATTAGTTGTATGTTAAACAGTTCGTTTATGTAAAGTTGTGTTCTCCCAGGAAAATCCTATATTTTCCTTAAAAGTTGATAGTTGGTTATATGTTCTTGTCTGAGGTGTACAAGTATCTACCATACTTCTATCGTTAGATGTAGTTTCCTTGAAAAACCCTGTTTGCTCTCTGCGAGGTGTATTAGCCTTATTACATAAATAAAACTAATAAATAAGTAGTGAACTAAATCCTAAGGGTATTATCAATACCCTCTAGTAATCAAATCGGTTATTACTTTGAGGTTAGTTCACTTGTTTTATTATTACAAAAGTAAGTTATGTTATCTAGGTTGTGAGTGTCATAACCGTACTTAGACTTGATATGGCACGTAACAGGGCCAGTATCTTTTATGACTTTGTCACCCGTAGACCTGACGGTCCCACAGTAGCTAGCAGCGAGGTGCGGGATAGTGAGTCCCGTATAGATCTATACACAACAGTCACGCTCTCCCTACAAGAGATTCTGGTTACAAGTGCTAGTCCTACACTCTCGAATTCGATGGGAGTGTTACCAAGGACGTGTCTCCAACTTTAGACTAACAATTTGCATGTAATAATACCGAAAATCATGTTTATGATTTGTATGAATCCTTATTAAAATATCACATTTTATGACAAGATTCACAAGTTCATTGCTTTAGTTTTGAAAACTGTTTCTACGAGTTGATTTCTTAATCGTTTGGTAAAACTGGTTTCTGTGTTAGAAGCATATTGAACATATAATTATTTTATACAAAATAATATACTTTGAGCACAAGTTTCCTTGTACTTTTGCTTGTATTCCCCCCTGAAAACATGAAAAACTCTAAAAAAGCGTAGGGGTATGAACTTACAGTTTGACGTGGGATTCGAGTATAAGTTGCTAGGAATTGCTGAGTGTCAAATAAAGCCTCGGGCACAAATGGATCCTATTTAGCATGTAAAAGTACATATATGCATTAGGTGAGGGCTTAACACTATTCGTTATGGAAGGAAATCATCCTAGAGACCAAGAAACACTTGAAACTAAGTGTTAGGATCGCATGATTTGAAAATAGGGAGTTTACGGTCGTAAAATGAGTGTACGGTCATGGGTTTGCGGTCCAATAGAGTTTACGACCCATATGTCTACGGCCCAAGTGTTTACGGTCCATGGGTTTGCGGCCCATGGGTTTACGGCCTATGGGTTTACGGCCCATGTGTTTACGGCCGTAAACACTTGATGAAAAATGCGATTTTTGGTGTTTCTAGGTTCTTTCTAGCCTTCTGGAAGTGTTCTAGGCTTAGTTTCTAGGCTTAGGAGGATGTTGTGGCAACTTTGCACCACATAAATAGAGTTTATGGTCAAGGGAGATTGCCTTGGCCGTAAACACCCTTCTGGTCACGATTTCTAGATGTTTAATAAGTGATTCTTGTATCCAACAAGCTAAGGGTAGTGTACTTACGTAGTGGAAGCTTGAAAGGGTGGTTAGAGTCCAAAAACACTAGTGTGTGTTCTTGGTGTTCTTGGTGAGAGAGAAAATCTAGAAAAATATGAGATTTAGGAGATGAGACATGGATTCATCACTAGAAATGGATTTGTAACAACATTTAAGGTGGAAAAACACTTACTTCTTGAAGATTCTTGAGCAAATTCGAAGTTTGTAGAGAGAGAGAGAGAGAGAGAGCTTATGGAGTGTGTAAAGTGAGAAATGATGGCCACTCATCCCTTATATAGGGGTGAGTTTACGGCCAAGGGGTAGGGTGGAGGGTTTACGACCGTGAACAGGGTTTACGGTCGTAAACTGAGTTTGCGGCCGTAAACTCCTCTCGAAGGGTTTTTTGGCCCGGATGCTATGCTTTGACTTAGAAAACCTCGTTTTTGAATCCAAAACTCTATTGAACTGAGGTTAGAATATTCCGTTAGACCAAAAATAATACTAACGTGAACGAAATTTAATAAAAACCCAAATTTTATTAACGGAAACTGGGTAAGGATAACGGAAAAAGTTTCGGGTTGTCACATCATCCCCCCGTTAGAGGTAATTTCGTCCTGAAATTCGAACATAGAATACAAATCATAGATTAGAAAAGAGATGCGGATACTTCTGTTTCATCTGATCTTCGCGCTCCCAAGTGAATTCGGGTCCCCGCTTGGCATTCCAGCGAACCTTCACTATCGAGATGCGACTTTGTTTCGTTCGTTTGATCTCTCTATCCATGATTTTGAATGGTTGTTCCACAAAGTTCAGGTTCTTGTTGATCTCAATCTCGTCGAGAGGAATCGTAAGGGTTTCATCAGATACGCATTTCTTAAGATTCGAAACGTGGAATACAGGATGAATGTTGCTAAGTTCTTGAGGTAAACGAAGTTTGTAGGCTACGGGACCGATCCTAGCGAGGATCTCAAAGTGTCCTATGTATCTTGGATTTAGCTTTCCACGGTTTCCAAAGCGTATCATGCCCTTCCAGGGTGAGACTTTTAGCAGGACACGATCTCCAACCTGGAACTCCAAGGGTTTTCGTCGTTTATCGGCGTAGCTCTTTTGTCTATCTCGTGAGGCCTTAAGTCGTTCTCGGATTTGTACGATCTTTTCGGTGGTTTCGCGGATGATTTTTTGGCCAGTAAGAGTGATGTCAGTGACTTGTCCCTTGGCTAGCTGCGTGTCACCCACCTCAGCCCAGCACATAGGAGATTTGCACTTGCGGCCATAAGGGGCTTCGAAAGGCGCAGCCTTGATACTGGTATGGTAACTGTTGTTGTAGGAAAACTCGACCAAGGGCAAATGGGCGTCCCACGACTCACCGAAGTCAATGACACATGCTCTCAACATGTCTTCCAAGGTCTAGATGGTTCTCTTACTCTGCCCATCTGTCTGAGGATGGTAAGCTGTGCTCATATCCAGCTTAGTTCCAAGAGCCTTCTGCGGTGACTGCCAGAACCTCGAAGTGAACCTGCTATCTCAATCGGAGATAATGGACACAGGTACACCATGCAGTCGAACTATCTCTCGGATATAAGTTTGCGTGAGTCTCTCCATTTTGAAGTTTTCTTTGATCGGCAGGAAGTTGGCGGATTTAGTCAGTCGGTCGACAATTACCGAAATGGCGTCGTGCCCACTCGGAGACTTGGGTAATTTGGCGATAAAATCCATAGTAATTCTCTCCCACTTCCACTCAGGTATCTCTGGCTGGTGGACTAGACCTGAGGGCTTCTGATATTCGACCTTCACCTTGGCGCAAGTCAGGCACTTGCCTACGAAGTTAGCGATCTCTGCTTTCATGTTCGGCCACCAATACAGTTTCTTAAGATCGAGGTACATCTTGTCCGAGCCTGGATGAATGGAGTATCTAGTCTTATGAGCTTCGTTCATTACGACCTCTCTGTATCCACCGAACTTTGGGGTCCAGATCCGGTCCATGAAATAATAGACTCCGTCTCCTTCGATCTCTAGGTTCTTTTCCATTCCTCTTAAGGCTTCACCCGGCATGTTCTCTGGTTTTAAGGCTTCCAGTTGAGCCTCCTTGATTTGCGTGGATAAATTGGAATGGATGGTCATGGTCAGTGCCTTCACTCTACGACCTGAGTACTCCTTTCGGCTGAGGGCATTTGCCACCACATTGGCCTTGCCGGGATGGTAGCGGATTTCGCACTCGTAATCCCTGAGTAGCTCAACCCATCGCCGTTGTCTCATGTTCAGTTCCTTCTGGTCGAAAATATGCTGCAGGCTTTTATGGTCAGTGAAGATAGTGCACTTGGTTCCGTAGAGATAATGTCTCCATATCTTCAATGCGAAGACCACTGCTCCCAATTCCAGGTCGTGCGTTGTGTAGTTGACTTCGTGTGTTTTCAGCTGTCTTGAGGCATAAGCAATGACTTTTCCCCGTTGCATGAGCACACAGCCTAGGCCCTGATTAGATGCATCACAGTAGACAACGAAGTCCTCCGTCCCTTCGGGCAGAGACAAGATAGGCGCGCTGCACAGGGCCTGCTTCAATGTTTGGAACGCAGTGTCTTGTTTTTCACTCCAACAAAAGGGTACGCCTTTCTGAGTCAGGGTGGTTAAGGGTTTGGCAATTCTGGAGAAATTCTGGATGAATCTGCGATAGTAGCCAGCGAGACCCAAGAATTGACGGATTTATGTGGGTGTCTTCGGTGCTGACCAGTTCTCTATCGCTTTGATTTTGGAGGGGTCCACGTGTATGCCTTCCTCGCTTACCACGTGACCTAGGAAGGTTACTTTTCGAATCCATAATTCGCACTTGGAGAATTTCGCGTACAGCTTCTCCGTCCTTTAGGTTTCCAGCACCGATCTCAAGTGTTGTCGATGATCTTCCTTACTTCTAGAATAGATAAGTATATCGTCGATGAACACGATTACGAACTTGTCCATGAAAGAACGGCACACCCGATTCATCAGGTCCACGAATACCGCCGGTGCGTTGGTTAGACCGAAGGGCATTACTAAAAATTCGTAGTGACCATACCGAGTCCGAAATGCTGTCTTAGGAACATCACTCTCATGGACTCGCAGCTGATGGTACCCTGATCTTAGGTCTATTTTGGAGAAGTAGCTGGCTCCCTGAAGTTGATCGAAGAGGTCGTCGATTAGAGGAAGAGGGTAACGGTTTTTTACAGTAAGCTTGTTCAGTTCTCGATAATCAATGCACATCCGAAAGGATCCGTCCATATTTTTCACAAATAAGATCGGGGCTCCCCAGGGTGAGGAACTCGGTCTGATGAATCCTTTGTTGAGCATCTCATTGCGCTAACTGGATAACTCCTGTATTTCCGCCGGCGCTAATCGGTATGGGGATTTAGCTACGGGGGTAGCTCCGGGGACTAAGTCGATGTGAAACTCGACTTGGCGCTCGGGAGGGATTCCTGGGAGATCTTCGGGAAAAACATCGGGAAAGTTGCAGACTTCGGGGATGCTCTCGAGGTCTTTAACTTCCCGCTTCTCGTTAATGACGTGGGCTAGGAATGCATGACACTCCTTTCGCAGAAGTTTCTGGGCTTTGATGCACGAAACGATACGGAGGTTTGTGCTAAGTTTATCGCCATAAATCATGAGAGTTTCACCAGAGGAAAGATTGAGACGGATAGCTTTTTCATAACAAAGGATATCAGCATGATTGGGGCTCAACCAATCCATGCCGATGATGACATCAAATCTTTTTATGGAGACTGGCATGAGGTCGATAGGAAAAGAATGATCGTTTAAGGTAAGGGTACAGCCTACGTATATATCATTAGTGCTCTCTTTCTCACCGTTAGCCATCTCGACGGTAAATGTTTCGGTTAGTGGTTGAGGTTTATGTTTGAGAAGATGTTTGAATGCATGACTAACAAAACTTCTCTCCGCACCAGAATCGAAAAGAATGCATGCATAAGAGTTGTCAAGGAGGAACGTACCCGAAACAATGGTGGGATCAGCGACTGCATCCTCTTGCCCCATCGTTAGTACTCTCCCTGTGTTACTTTTTGTTGTTGGCTTGGGGCAGTTTCTCTTGTAGTGCCCGACTTCTCCACAACCATAGCAGGCTTGACCGACGCCTGCTCCAGATGCCTGATTGGTTGGTTGGACCGGTATCTTGCAAAATCGAACTATGTGCCCCTTCTTGCCACAGTTAGTGCATGACATTTCACGACATGGATCGGTATTATGATGGTAATTGCACTTGTCGCACCGAGGAAGGGTACCAGCATATTTACTGGTAGGTGCTTGAGTGGCACGAGCAGCGGCAAGAGTAGTAGCAGCGTGGACTGCCACCGTTTGCTGTTTCTTTGAGGGCTCCTGTGAAGACTGGCCCTTCCGCTGCTTCCAGAACTTTCTTTTCTCACCACTCCCTTTTGCTGGCTCAGGAGCGGTTGCCACTTTATCAAGATCAACTCCGTGATCTATGAGAGTTTGTGCCAGGCACTTGGCGCTGTCAAAAGTGTTTGGCCTAGCAGCCAATACATTTCCTTTGGTGGGTTGCGTCAGTCCCCAAATGTATCTCTCTATCTTCTTGCTTTCCGGGATGACCATTCCCGGGCAAAGAAGTGCTAGGTCTTCAAACCTAGAAATATAGGCAGCAATGTCGGATTCCTTCATCCTTAGGTTCCAGAGTTTATGCTCTAGTTTCTGCATCTCGCCCCATGGGCAGTACTCAGCCAGCATGAGTTTCTTTAAACTTTCCCAACCCATAGTATTCGTCACTGGCAGGGTTAGGGATTTGACGCGACCATTCCATCAGGTCAGTGCTCTGTTGGCGAAAGTGCAAGCGACGAATTTTACTTTGTTGGCTTCAGAACAGGAACAGATTTCGAAAATGGATTCGATCTTCTCGAACCCTCCTCCATCACCTTGGTTAGGGAAGTACGGGTCGCCGTAGGGATGGAATCCAACCATGTTATCTACGCGAGAAATAGGGATAAAGAAATAATTAATAGACGTACTAATTGGATAATTATAAGATGATCTTTATCAGTTACTTCAATACTTGTATAGTGTATACCAGTTATATGAAATCAAAATAGGATAGACCTTCGAATAAGTGACCCTAACTCCAAATCCACAAGGGACAGGGAGTAAAGCAAAGGTCACAGATTCTAAGTCTATGACATCCTAGTTACATATAACCTTAGCGTATCCACTTAGCAATTATTGACCTACTAATGAAGACCTTTAGTTCTCAGATAAGTAATTATGGTATACAAAATACTCCTATAGTATTTTAGGTTTATGTTTTGTTCTAATGTTTTTGTTGTAGTATTGGTAAGTTTTTAGACTTGTTTCCACATCACAACCATTCTCGGGCATATTCTAATCACTTCTCGGATCAACATAGTTGATCAGGCTATGTCACTCCCAGAACTGATCATACATCCCCGAGTCTACTCGTGATGTTCAACAATCGTAATACTTTTGTTTTGTCCTAGTGACACTGTTTTTAGTATGAATGCAGGTATGTATACTTAGTTAAATATTTTATTATTTAAAAGTATAAACTCTGGATCAGAGTATTTTAATCCCGCTGTGTTTATACTTTGTATATCTTTTATGGGTTGATATACTCGATTCACTATAAACTCTTGGTCAGAGTATTTTATCCCGTTGTGTTTATAGTTGTATATCTTTAAGGGGTTGATATACTCAATTCACTATAAACAATGCTCTGATACCAATCTGTCACACACCAAAACCGGAAAGGCGGAACATTCTGGGGTGGAGGACGTCATGTACAGTACAAGATAGAATGGTTTGTCGCAATTTAAGATAAATGATCTTAACAAAAGTTAGAGTATATGTCACAAGGATTTCATACATATAAAGAACACTGAAATCCGAATTATAACGAAGAAGTTATGACTCGTTGAAGTTTTACGGATAAACCGGCACGGCTCTGTGTATCATAAAAAATGAATTTTTGATAAACTACTTTTTAGCCTTAGCGATCTAAACGAAAGTCTTAGTATATGTTTAACCGAGAGCGTTCATATAGAGAACGTCAAAATATGACTTTGTTTGAGAAAGTTATGATTTTTCTAAGATTTAGCATAACAGTTTGCAGCCTGAAAATCGAATTTAAGATTGATCGATTTTTAGACGACACAAACTCAATGAAAATTGAATATCTAATTAATAGGAGCTCAACGATATAAAGACAGTTGAAAATGGACGCCGGATTACAAAGTTATGAATTTTTAACGAACTTAAATTGTCTAAGTCTGTTAAAATATAAATTTAAAAATAAAGCCAAAATTAGCCGACGGAGTATAAACAAAAGTTGTAGATCACGTCGCTACCTATGCGTGGATATAAAGAACGTCAAAATCAGAGCCCGTATGCGAAAGTTATGGAATTTAGAAGATAATTAAGGTTTGGGATTAACAAGCGAGTGACATGTGGCAAGATCTAGGCCACACCTTCTTCCCCACGACTTGGAATCTGATCGCGACATGTGGCATAAGTACGCCCAGTGTACCCTTGCGTACGCCCAACGTACGCGAGTGCTGCCAACCTATAAATAGAGCTCGTTTTTTCTCATTTCTCCACACCAATCTCATCCATTTCTCTCCCAAACACCCCCAAACCCTCGAGGCTTTTCCCTAGCACCTCCTAGGTGTTAGTAGTGAGTCCCGGAGCGCCAGAAGGCCCCGAGAAGAAGAGATTTCAGCTCAGAAGTTTTGCCCGCACAGAGCCCGGTTCCTCGCTAAACCCCTTTTAAGTGAGTTATGCTTACCCTACTTTAAGTATGAATTTTTTTTAAGTTCATTATCGTTATTATGAACCTATAAACAAGATTTATCAGTGATTCCAAGTCGTTATAATGATTAATCTACTTACGGGGGTTGATGTCTAGGCTGTGATTTAGTATGGTGTGTAAAGTGGGATTTCCAAACAGTATACTTCGTATACCAAACGGACCCTGCCTCCGATATGATCCTACCTGGTTGTTCCATACTTGATAGATCGTGAAGTAGACTTGGAGTTAATGATAAATCTAGACTAATAATTAGTCGCAATAAATATTAGACTAAAACTTAGTGATAATAATACTAGGTTTCCTCAAAGGAAAAGACAATTGTTAGAAGTGAAGTGATGCCCGAATTTTGAGTCGTTGCTTTAACAAGTGAGTGCATAGTTACTTTCATCTTACACATATATATGAAGTATTAATACATGCTATATGTACTTATTATCTGTGTTTCTAATATCTATGCTAGATGAACGATTTATACATGTTTTACGTGATTTAAACTGTATATGTATTTTTATACCTATAAATATATTAGGTAAAGATGGGTAGATGAATGATGAGATATGAAAGATGATATAGATGATGAGAGATGAAAGATGATGAGAATCCTTGACTTTAACGATCATGCAGTCATCTAGCAGAGTATAGATGACGACCACAGACTATTCTAGACAGTCCAGTGGAACGCTAGCAGGCTCGCAACCTGTAGGTGTTTGTGAACGACGTGTTCACCAGATGTACTCTGAAAATCCTGGAAGATATGGACTTAGTGCCATATAAGTGAATGTTGGCAGCTATGGATTTAGTGCCCTATAGATGAACATTGGCAGCTATGGACTTGGTGCCTAATAGATAACGTTGGCATCTATGGACTTAGTGTCTGTTGGGTAAACCCTGACAGCGATGGACTTCATGCCTATTCCTTAGGACAATCCTTAGAAATGAATGAATAAAGACTAGATGATTCTTAGGGTAGATCCTTAGGAATAAAGAAGATAATGGGGATGAGAAGTTGGGTTAACTGTTTGATGATTAAACATAATAATTATATTATTGTGGGTTGAAAACCCATGTACTCACCAGGTTTCCCAACATGACCCACTCAGTTTATTTGTATCACAGGCGTCGATACGAATATACATTACACTGAGAGATTAAAGGAGATGTAAATTATTAGTGTAAATGAATGTAAACTCTGTTTATTCTTATGTTTCTGTATTGACGATGACATCCCAATGTTTTACTATAAACAAAATAAATTTCTTCAAAATGCTTTGATAATATCTTTATCATGTTTTATGGAAACAAATTCCGCAATATTATTCTTTAAAATGGATACTTTGATTTTTCAATAAGCATAAATAAAGTTTTTAAAATCACCGTGAATTTGGGGATGTCACACTACTGTAAGGTCTGTTTATGCTTATGTTTTATATCAGTTATGACATTCCAAACTTTTGTAAATCAATGAAAAAAATTTCTTTGAAAATATACTTTTCCGGGACCAAATTCCACATTTATAAATAAAATCTGTTTTAAATAAACATAAATAAAATGTTTTAAAATGACCGTAAAAATGAAGAGGTCATATATATATATATATATATATATATATATATATATATATATATATATATATATATATATATATATAGGGAAAAGTTCAATAGAGAACCATAATTATTGGTTCTCCAAGGAACCAAATTTTGTTTTAAGTTCTAGAGCTTATTCTTTATCGAAAAAAAAAAACTAAAAATATCTAAATTCATAACTTAACATTAATTGTGAATGTTAAATATATTTTTCGGATTCACCGTGTGAATTTAGATTCACATTGTGAATTTGACGATAAAAATAATTTTTTTATCAAATTTGATATCACTGGAAAAAGGATAAAAAGTTATGAATTTCTGTATTTTTAGTTTTTTTTTTTTTTTTTGATAAAAAATAAGCTCTAAAAGTTGAAAAAAAGATTGGTTCCTTGGTTCCTTGGTTAATTATGGTTCTCTATTGAACCTCACCCTATATATATATATATATATATATATATATATATATATATATATATATATATATATATATATATATATATACACTAGACGAACGGTGCAGGTTAATAATATATTGTTATAATATTGAAAAATATATGTTTATAATGGTTATGTTATTGACATTAACTTTGACATAATATTTTTACACTAATATATATATATATATATATATATATATATATATATATATATATATATATATATATATATATATATATATATATATATATAACCTCAACTATTTTGAACAATAATATTCATTGACATCAACCCACATTCGTCATTAATAGAATTAAATATAATTATCTATTTAGTATTATTTTTAACAATTTTTATGATTGATTAATTTAAATTTTTACTTATGCAATTATTTTCTAATTTCATTAATGATGTTCATTTAAAATACAATTGATTTGTAGCTAACATTATGTAATTTATAATTTGATGATATTATCATTTAAAATTATTGTTCATTAATTTTAAACCACTTATTATTATTAATAAGTTAAAGAAGACTTTTAAGAAACCTTAATATTATTATTCAAATCTGAAACATATACTAAATAATAAAGTGATAAGATTAACAATTTGCATTTCAAAAGAGACTCGCGTGGATAATATCACATGTCCATGATTTTTATAATTTGATTTTATTATTTATAACTATTGTTCGTTAATTTTAAAACCACTATTATTATTAATAGGTGAAAGAAAACTTTTAAAAAACACTTATTATTATACTTAAAATGTTAAACATATACTAAAATATAAAGTGATAAGATAGAACATTTGCATTTTAAAATAGACTTACATGGATAATATGGATAATATGACATATCCATGATTTTTAATTAATTATTGCTTTGAAGCAACACAAACATACAAACATATATACAATATTTAATTAAATATTATCTATATCACATTGCATAACATATGATCGATAACATGAATGTAATCTAATTTACATTAAAATTTCAACCGCAACATACAATGATTGTCTTAAAAGAGTACTTAAACCAAGAAAAATAAAATAAAATAAAGAATTAGTATATAACAAACTTACAAATTAAAACTTTAACATAATAACATGGCTCGAAAAACGGCTCAAAGCCCTCAAACCAACACAAAAACCTTTAGACTTGTTTTCTTTGTGAATTTTGTATGTGATTGGTATTTGTGTATCTACTCAAAGAGATTGACCTTTTATAGTAGACTATCCATTAATTTATTATTAAACATATTATGTAAGTTATAGAACCTTTGAATGGTTAATCATTATTAAGAGACTTTTGAGTGGTATTCATTAAAATAAGAGATTTCAAATGAATATGGTTTGAGTACAATGCATTATGGGAGTTTCAAATGAATATGGTGAAAGGAAAAATGCTTCCTTTATGAGTATATATATATATATATATATATATATATATATATATATATATATATATATATATATATATATATATATATATATATATGGTTGAGATCCGTTGAGAACTCATAGTTTCCCGAGAACCTGAGAACTAAAGGTGGAACGTTAGATCAAAATTAACTTATTAAAAGCATGATCGTCATCTTACCGATCTCATTTAATGTTTAATTTTTTTTTGTTATTGGAAAAATTAATAAAAAGTTTTAAAAATTAACATAACAAATCAAATTTCATATTTTTTTTAATAATTTTTGTTTTTAAAAAACAGATGCAGATTTTTTAATTTTTTTTTCAGAAAACATAATATTTTTAAAAAATTGAAAAAAATATATATATTTTTTTTAAAATTGCAATTTTTTAAAAAAACTGCATTTTTCTTAAAGAAACTGCAATTTTTTTAGAAAAAAAAATTGCATTTTTCTTAAAAAAACTGTATTTTTTTTTTCAAAAAAACTACAATTTTTTCAAAAAATGTGCAATTTAAAAAAAAAACTATATTTTTTAAAAAAAGTAAAATGTTAAAAATCAGTAAGTTCACCAAAAAAAACTAGATTAGTTAAAAAAAACTTTAATTTTTTTAACAAAAAAAATCAACGTTTTAGGTGCATATGTATATTTTTTCAAATGCATATATGCATATTTATTATACTATAATATTCATAAGTAAATCATAAAAAATCTCATTTTTATTAATCAATCTATAAACATAATATAACAAATAATTTATTCGATACATAATAAAACATAAAAAATAAAAAATGCTACGAAGATTCACAGTCTTATCATTTCTTTATATCAAGATTTCCATATTTTCTTCAATTTATCACTTTTCACATCTTCAATATTTTCAACAAATTCATTAAAACCTACAAGAAATTTTTTTTAAAAAATTGATTAATGCAAGAACACTCAGAAAAATGCACAAGTATATATCATGTAAGATTCACATGTGATTATATCATGTAAAATTCAAATGTGATTATATAATGTGATATTCACATGTGATTGTATCTTTTAAGATTCAAATGTGAAATTCACAAGAAAATTAAAAAATAATAATTAACGAAGACCACTCACACAAAATGCATGTGTGCATATAAACGTAATTCATATGTGATTCAGTAGTGATTTACATGTGAATTACATGTAATTCATATGTTATTCACTTGTGATTTACATGTGAATCACATGTGATTAATATATGAATTACATGTAATTTATATGTGAATCACATATAATTCTTATGTGATTCACTTGTGAATCACATGTAATTCATATGTGATTTACATGTGAATCACAAGTGAATCATATGTGAATTAAATGTGATTTACATGTGAATCACATGTAATTCATATGTGAATTATATATTATATACATGTAAATCACATGTAATTCATATGTGATTCAGTAGTGATTTACATGTGAATCACATGTAATTAATATGTGATTCACTTGTGATTTACATGTGAATCACAAGTGAATCATATGTGAATTACATGTGAATCATATGTAATTCATATGTGAATTACATGTGAATTACATGTGAATCACACGTAATTCATATGTGATTTACATATGAATCATGTGTGAATTACATGTGAATCACATATAATTCTTATGTGATTTACATGTGAATCACATGTAATTTATAATTACATGTGAATCACATGTAATTTATATGTAAATTACTTGTGATTTACATGTGAATCACATGTAATTCACATATGAATTACATGTGATTTACTTATAACCGTCACACCATGATTCAGACAAATAGAAAAATTCAAGAAAATTCGAACATGAACCATTATCAATTATGATTGACCTGATAGAAGAGTTGTTGGATGACACTTTGAATCATATCCACATGGAGATCCTTGTTATTCTTTCGAGTCTTGTTCTTCCATTTTTACAGTTGAGTTCTCATGCATATATCATTATATATTGCACTGCTTCCCGTGAATGCAATCTGTAAAACATGCTTCCTTCCATGCATCTCCAAAGGCATGTTATGTAACATACATGAAAATAAAAATAATCCCCTTAATGACTCCATCAACACATTCAAGAAAGACTATATATTTATATCACCTTTGTGTCATCAGAAACTCCATCTCCAACAGCACCAAAGCTATCAACATTTACAAGAACCCTGACACCACGTTCATCACCTGACCATGATGGCAAGTCAGAATCATCTTCTATTTTTAAACTTTTATCCTCAAGCATGTCCAAGGAGTCAGAAAAATTGCTTCCTTCATACTCACAAACCAACAATAGAGACAGAGAAAGAAAAGAAATAAATACAAGAGTGCTCATGATTTATAAGTTGTGAATACTTTTTTTTTATGTATAGAAATCAAATGAAGACGTGATATTTTAATTTATATGTATTAATTAATTAATACATATAAATTAAATAAGTTATTTGAGATCTGCTTGCATCACTTCCTTTTGTCATTGCTTCTAGAGATCCCATTCCTCGATATTTTTTAACCCGTTGACCGCCCTAGTTGACCAAAATGAGAAAAAGGACTTAATCTGGTAAGTCATATACAAGTGTTTTCTTTTTTGCTTAATAAATTTAAAACTGCAAGTTACCAACCTGATTTGTATAAGCTCCAGGAGCTTCCGTACTTCCTGCTAAAAAGCTCCCCATCATGACAGTTGATGCTCCTAAAGTCAAAGCTTTATATAGCCTTTGCAACAAGAACAACGAACAGGTCCACTTTCACCAAAATCCACTATCTGGAAAAATAATTCACATATTTTCAGTATATATTGAAATTATTATATCTCAATTTCAATAATTTCAAGAAAACAAGTATTTTCCAATTTCCAGTCTTACTTGGATAAGCTCCTCGGATGGATGTGGAAGAGCTAATGGCTGAACCAATAAATCCAATTGCATGCCAGATGTGTTTAAAAGATCTGAAGTGCAAGGAATCTAAACAAACAACAACAAAATCAATCTTACATTAAAACATTTCACAAGAAAAGTAGATGAAAATGAAAGACATTAAGACAACATGTATCACCTGATTAATGGTGCACCTCATGTACCTAGGGCTGCAATTTCCAGTATCCCTTACAATAAAATCACTTGTAGCAGGTTTCAATATCAGAAAAAATGAGAATATAAGATTAAACCAATTGAATTCAAGCATAAATGAGATTTACAGAAGTTATGAAAACATTATCCGTACATTTTTAAACAAAATGTTTGCTTCCAATTTTTTTTTTAAATAAGTTAACTAACCTAAAAATTATCACATTTTGGATATAGCGCATGATCTGGTTGATAACTCTGCATCCATTAAGACTTCGAACCATCTGTTCGTCTGCATTCTACAGTATTGAATCCTGAGAAATATCCAAATCCTGTAAAATGGAGTTCATTAGTAAAGTAACCAACTAGTTTTCAGTAACAGATGGAAATGAAAGAAAGATAGGAAAGTTTAGTTACTTCAGGTATGACCCAAAGTGAAAGTTTTGCATAAAGAAGATATATAGATACACCATTCAACTTGAATTTCCATAGGAACGTGAGCCTTAGGTATAGGATGCAATTCTGTGACATCAGGCATATCTGAGAGCATTCTTTTTAATTAAGATGTTCTCTACCTAATTGTTGTGTTTATATATATATAAGAAGTATAAGAAGTATGGTTAAATTGTGATGTTTTTATAACTTGGATGGTCATTTAATTCAAAAATCATTTGTAAACATATGAAAACTTGAATACAAATAAATCATAAAAATATGCAGAGTGTTCAACTATGAGAAATCATAAAAATCTCAAATTCTATTATGTCAAAAATCCATAAATTAACCAAATATTTTCCAACAATCAAGAACAAAAATGACATGTAACTTAGTTTACAAACAAACAGACCAAAAAAAAAATAATAAAATAAAAAGATATCTGGCCCGACTAACCGACAACCAAAGCAGATGTAAGATCTCAAACTTTAAGTCTGCCATTTCCTCTCTGTTACAAACACATCACATAATCAACACATAAACAACATAAGTGGAACCTAATAAATAAACATGATGAAGAGTCTGAAATGAGTGTTCTTAATCCTCACTTTCCCAATTTTGATTCAGATCGAATGGAAAATTCATTTCAAGATTACCAGGTGTGGTTTGCATATTATGATGATGGCATGCCACAGTTATATGCATTGATTCAAATGAAAATGAATCAGAATCAAAGAATTCCAGCCACACAATGTTACAGAAAACCTAGTTAAATCCACACATTGTTACAGAAACCTTAGTTAAATCAACCAAATGTGAAGAGTATCAGTTTAGATGAAAGAAGAGAGATAATTCTACAGATGAATTGATTTCATACCTAATTAAAAACTGAATAATACAAGTAGGTAAGGATTAATGATACCTGATGATCGAAGTTGAGTGAATTGACGAAGCAACTTTGATTAGATAATTTTGCCACTTCTATTCCAAATCTACTGCAATCGGTAAGGAATGAGAGACATCAATTATGTTTTAGGTCAAATCAACGATTCATCATTGTGGAGGAGCAGATGCGGTGTTGGTAGACTCTAGCGATTGAAGACGATGGTGAGAATGGCGCGGCGACTGAAAACAACCATTTCTATTCCAGATATACGGTGGTAGATAACCAATCGGAGATATAACAAGCGTTTTAGGGAAAATCAATGACAATGATACAATTGGTGATTCACAGGAGTGTGGAGGAGCAAAGGTGGAGGTGATACACTCCGGCGACTGAAGACGACAATAAGAACATGACGAGATTCGAGGATTTCATCTCAAAATCTGGGATGAAGAGGTGAGATTCAACGATTTCATCTCAAAATCTGGGATGAAGATGAACATGGGGGAAAGAGAAAGACGATGAGAGAGAGTTGTATTTTCAAAATTAATTTTGATTAATTATTATGTATGTTAATTTTTATCCCTTAACTATCCTTGTAATTTATTGTAAAAAGTCAATGTTACCATTAAAATTGTTAATAATTACAAATATGTCATGTTTGATTTAGGCCATTAAAAGTTTTGATCTAACGTTCCACTTTTAGTTTTCGGGTTCTCGGGAAACTTTAGGTTGTCAAATATCCTTCCTATATATATATATATATATATATATATATATATATATATATATATATATATATATATATATATTCTCACAAGTGCCCATGTTTCTTTCAATTCTTTTTATGATTATTTTATTGTATGATATTTTTTTTATTGGGTAGTGCATGATAGAAAAGAAAGGTGTTAGATATTTTAGATGTATTGGTATGCATACTTGATAGTTTACAATACACCGGATGTTTGTGTGTATCTGAGTTAGTATACAATTATGTTTGTATGTTTAATATATGGTATGTTTTTTAAAATTATATACATATTTTTTATATTTATGTTTGGTTTGTTTTGTTAGTAATTGAAATTGCAATTGTACACGTGTTGTAACAATTTTGTTTGTTGAAGACATTTGATATATAGTATAGGTATAAGTTGCAATGAATTGAAATATCCAAGTGAAAACGAAAGAGACATAAAAAAGATGAACTTGGTATTTGCATTCGAAAGAAAGACAAATAATATCCATTCAGAATCTATATATATATATATATATATATATATATATATATATATATATATATATATATATATATATATATATATATATATATAGAGAGAGAGAGAGAGAGAATGGAAGTAGGAAACAAGAGTTGGGGAATCTAATTCTCTAAGATGGACAGAAGAGCTGGCCAAGTTTGTCTCGCATGACATGACAACAACATTACCTTTTCCTTTGGTAGTGTGGGTTAAATTTCCCACATGCAAGCCACCTGACCCAACTCCAAAACCCTAAAATATGTATCAATGAACGAAGCCCTGATATTATAAACAAATCAAATCACGACACCATCATTATCAGGCTGAAATACGTATTTAAATCCTATGCATAATCATCATATTATTTACATATATATAACTACAACATGTCAAGATAGATAAATTTATGAGGGGATGAAAATGCAGTTTTTACATGCATGCGAACAGCAAAATCATTCAACAAAAGAAGTTAAATCGGTTATCATAACAAGACGTTTGAAGGAAAGAAAGATGCATATATTAAAATACGAAATAATAAGAATTTTGAAACATTGGAATAAGTGAGTTGGAGGAATAAAAAGGAATAGTGGTGTGGGGAAAGGTAATTCGACAAGACGAATGGCATCGGGCAGGGTGCAGGCAGGCACTGAAAGAATATATAGATACAAAAGGATGTATGTATAATGGAGGGAGAGGTGGGTATATATTCGGAGGGGCACAGGCAGGGAGGTTCACGAGGCTCATTAAAAAGTATGGAGATGATTGGTGTGTCTTTCTCTGATGTGGGAATCTCCTCTGACTGCTTCCTACCAGTTTCTACACACCCATCCCTATCTATCTATCCTTCCTTTTTCTTTTCCATAATTTCACATTTTCCATCCATAACTTTTTCAATTTTATCAATTTCTTACCAACCATCAAACTAAACTTATACTCATATTGTAACTTATATAAAGCTTTATTTTTAAGTCATTTAAATTTATTTATTAAAAAGACAATATTGGTTTCTTTCCAAGGAAAGCCGATGATACAAGTTTTATCCGGACATAAAATAGAATAAACATAAAATAGAATAAGGAGTAATTTAAAAGTAAAGTATATTTGTTTTTTCAGAAAAAAAAAAATCCATTTGAAAGTCTATTTAATGGCTTGAGAAAGCTCATATCAGTACACTAACATTATAAGTTTCTAGAAAGAATACCAATACATTATAAATTTATAAGTTTGGTTGAAAAAATTAATTGAAAAAGCTCATATAATCAAAAGGATGTAATTTTTTTATTGCTTTTTAAAAATAAAAGGCTTTAAAAGTGCTCTTGTATAAATTTATAAGTTTGGTTGAAAAAATTAATTGAAAAAGCTCATATAATAAAAAGGATGTAATTTTTTTATTGCTTTTTAAAAATAAAAGGCTTTAAAAGTGCTCTTGTTGTGAATGTCGTCAATTTGTTTTGTAGAACCAACACACACACATATATATATATATATATATATATATATATATATATATATATATATATATATATATATATATATATATATATATATATATATATATGGACTTAGATTATTTTGTTTTTAGTAACTATTGTGTGTCAGAATGCACAGATCTAGACTATCGGATGAATAGAATCAACAATTATGATCTGATAGTCTATGATATTAAAATAGGATAGCATGTATCATATAATCACACAAACTTTAACAAAATGGTATTTTGGTCCATTAACCTATTTTAAAAAAGGAAATTTTTGGATTTTAAGGGATCATTAATTCCCTTATTTTTAGAAAATCTGAATTTTTTAGATTAATTCTAATTAAATTTCAATGCTATTTTTAATAATAACCGATTTCATTCTGTCAGAATGACAAAAAGTCAATAATAAACTAGTAATATATTTGCGGTTTTATTCTTGCAGAATATGGTTTCATTCAAGATACTTTTTATATTAAACATGCTTAAGGAATTATACAACATATTATCAAGAATAACATTTTCTAAAGAATACGAATTTTATTCTTTAAAAATCACTATTTACATTCATCCGTAAAGAATAAGACTATAAACAATTATTACATTCATTCTAAAAAAATTATGACCGATAATGGTTTAAGGATTATATTTATTCTTAAAGATTAAAACTAAAATGGTTAAAAAGGAAAAAAAAAACATCAAAATCTAACAAAAACACTAACCCATTCCGAAAGAATATTATTGTTAAGAAACACTTTATACATTCTAGCATAATACATTTTGCAAGAATACACTCTAGTTCTCCATTTTTTTCTCTTTTTCCACATCAATGACAGTCTCTTAAAAACCTAAATCCACAAAAAAAAAAAAAAAAAAAAAAAACATAATCAACTTTCAGATATTAAAAACTGCAGAGCATTCTAAAAGAATAAAAACTATAAATTCTGATAGAATGTACTAGACATTAAACAATTGTAATTTATTCTAATAACATGCATTACTAGTTATTCTGCTAGAATATACTATCGCTATTCAAATAACATGCATTACTCATAATTCTTCTAGAATGCATTACTCGTAATTCTGCTACAATGCATTACCAGTTAAACAAATATACTTGTTGTTAACAAAACATTCTTAAAGACATTTTGACAGAATGTATTTATATAAATAAATTCTGACAGAATACACACAAGTTTTAACTACACATATTAACATCAATTCTAAACTAATATTTCATTTCTATTTGTTGCTTAAACTTAAATTCCTTAAGAATTCTAACAAAATATTATCTACTTTACTTCTAACATAATATTTCAACACAAGTATAAACATGTTACCTTAACATATTCTTACAAAATCTTCCCAATAAGTCCAACATATCAAACTTGCCTCTTTTACACAAAAAACTTTCTCTTTTTGACAATATATCAAACACTTGGAAGACATATTTTATTATCAACATTCAGAAAACGCAACAGTACAAGCAACACTCAAAAGCATTGATAACAGAAAAAATTGATTCTTGATTCTGATTCACTACCAAAATCAAAACTAGTAAATAGAAAATTTGAGTGTAATATTTCAATATTTTCTTAGGATTCAAGCCCTAAAACAGAATAAGACAGGTCCAATTCCATTATTGAATTCTCAGATTGGAAATTTGTAATCATACAAACAAATTGAGAAATAAACCAAAACTGAAAATAAAGGAAAGTAAAACCACACCTGGATTGAAGAAGGAACAAATTCATATCAGCTAAGTTATGCTCTGGTGATGGCGGCTAATGTGAGGGTGGAAAATTTCTTTGTCAACGATTGTGATTAACAAAGATGACGATGGTGGGTGGTCTAAACCCTGGAAATTGCACAGGGGAACAATTTTAGCGGGTAGAATCAGACCTTTAGACATTGAAGGTGGAATGGCAGCTACCAAGCAAGTTGACTAACTTATTTTTCCTTCTTGCTTAATGGTCGACGAGTAGGAAAATCGAGGGAGAAGAACGACAACATCACGAGAACCAACAGGTGAAGAAGAAGAAAGTGGTCGACGACTGATAAAGGGTTGTTGTCAGTGTTGATTGAAAAATGGAGATGCATAATGTCGAGGGAGAAGAACGACATGATCAGGATAACCAACAAATGAATACTGTGATATAGAATTAGGGTTTTGAGGATGAAGGAACCATGATTTAAGGGATCAAATATGTGATTTTGAAGGTAATTAAAGATTTTAATTATTTACCATAAATAATTACAGCTAAGTTACTAATATACCCTTATCAATTTAATTAATTATTAATTATTTCCTTAATTCTCATTGGTTCCTAAAAACACACAATAATTATAGAAAACATATGAACCTATATATATATATATATATATATATATATATATATATATATATATATATATATATATATATATATAATCATGTTTACGGTTGATATTTATTGAGTTTACATAAAGGTCATGCAAAACTTTTTGTGAGGGTGTTAGATTTTTATTTTTATTTTGTTTTTTTGTATATAGAATCTTGCGTTTTAAACTCCTATCATTCATAGTTTCCACCAGAATGCATTTAAAAATGACTTATAAATGTAATTACGTTTCAATTTTATACAAAAAACACTATTAAAGTTTAGAAGAAATTATATGATTCGTCCCTCGTGCAAGTGCTAAAAGCTACGTTTAGTACTTGTTTTAAAAATTAACTCAGAACATCCATCGTTATTTTAAAAGTTGCACGCTTGATCCCTACCGATATGATATGACAATATTGCCCTTATTAATTTATTTTTATATTTTTAAATAATTTATATTGCCCATAATTCATTTATGTAAATATTTTAATTATTAAATAGTAGGTCCAACCCTTTTTTTTATCATTTCTCTTCATCTTCTTCTCTCTATTGAAGCAGTCCTCCAATAGTTGTTGGAGCTTCAACACCACCGACCAACTCCGACAACCATCTCCGGTAATCGCCATCACTAGCTAAAAAAACCTAATATCAAAATCAATATTAAGATGCTTAAATCGAACCTAAAACACACACACACACACACAACCTCATTTTGATAATTGTTTGAACAAATCCCAAAAAACCATTTAAATATATTAAGTTCTAAATTCAATAATATTGACACAATTTTTGAACAAGTCTTAAAAATCGTTTGGCTGAATCAAATCTGCAGAAAATGTTAACACTATATGAACAAGATGATAGTGTATGTGCGTGTTTCTAAACACGAACCCGAAAATTCAAACACCTA
This sequence comes from Lactuca virosa, assembly GCF_052849685.1. Lineage (NCBI taxonomy): Eukaryota > Viridiplantae > Streptophyta > Magnoliopsida > Asterales > Asteraceae > Lactuca > Lactuca virosa. The sequence goes on along the minus strand of NC_136433.1, from coordinate 319,542,962 downwards.
GAACTCTATGAAATCGTTTTAGATCTAAAATTGTTTGCAGATCTGATTATGAACCCGCTTTTTAGAAACCCTATATCGAACCTAAATAAATTTCCACCATCGCATATCTGGAACATTGTGTTTGGATTTCGATTTCCTTTTTCTAAATCGAGTTCATCTATAGTAGATTGAACCTAAATCGAGGTGACGGTTGAGGGTTGTTTTGAGATCAGAGATAAGATTATTGAGGGTTGCAATATGGTTGTCGGAGTATGATGACGCGAGATTATGGTCGCCTGACGTGATGGTCACTGGAGGTTGATTAGATAAGATGTGAGAGTTTGAGAGATACAGAGAGAAAGAGAATATAGCTGGTTCATCTGGTTTAAAAGGGAACTAGGTGGGGTGGGGGTGAGGTGATGGTTGCTTGAGGAAGATGATGTAGGAGGTAGTGCTCGTCAGTGAGGTGTAATGTAGAGAGAAGTGGGAGGGGGAGGGGTGAGGGGTAATTTTGGTGTGAGAGTTACAGTGAGAGAGACGTAAAATACATCTAAATTCACATTTTGTTCTTATTTTACCTTGTAGCATCCGTATATTCCGGTTAGCATGTAAACATTACCACGAAAAACAATCAGGTATTAAGTTGAATTACCCTCATTTCTAACCTAAGCAAACTAGGAACACAGGGGACGTTCGAAAATTTTACACAAAGAAATTTGATAAGTGGGGAAATTAAGGTTCGATCGATCTTCATTGTGAAGCTCGATTTACACCACCAAACATGTTTAAGGTACAAGTTATGCTCACTATCAATGTTTACTTAAAGGAACCTTTGTTCATAATCCATTAGTATACTTCGGTCATGTGAAAAAAGTCTGTTATGATACTCGATTTCAGAAGCATGGGGTTCAAGGAGTTCATCATACAACTTCAGAAATTAGATGGCGATATGTGCAATGATGTATATTACTATGTTGGAAATTGGGCCATGTTAGATGGGTTGGGAGAAGTTAGAGATGATAATGACTATGTAAGATTTATTGATATTAGGTATGATAATGATTGTAAAATCTATGTGTACCTTGATGAATATCAAGAGCTAATCAAGGAGTGGATTAATGAAGAAAAGGTTGAAGAAGGAGGCACAAAGAGTGATACATGTGAGGATGATGTAGACTCAATCATGTTAGATGACATATCACTGTACCATGAAGTTGATGATGAATGTATTTCATTAAAGAAATATGTAGATCTGTTTTTGGCACAGACAAATGTTATTCCATTAGGAGGGGTTAATGACAAAAATAATGGACACAAAAATGAAGTTCACTTTGATGTTTATGATCCTAACCGGTAATGGGACACAATGGAACCCATCTTCGGTAGGAGAGTCTATGACCATTATGAACTTAATCAAATGATTACCAATTATGTTGTTGCTAAAGATTATAAATAGTGGTATGAAGAAAAGATGCAAGTAGATTGTTAATTATGTGTTGTAAAACTGAAGGAAAGTCACATTGCCCTTATAGATTGTGGGCTACTTAGATGAGCCACAAAAATTCATTATAGATCAAGTTACTAATTACTAAACATAATTGTTGTAGAGCTTTAAATCTATGGTCAATTGTGACATATAAATGGATTGAGAAAATGTTAAATGGTGACATATTGGAAATGCCCATGATTTGTTACATGAAAATAAAAGGGGTAATGAAGTTCAATTTTTCTCTCAATGGAAGTTCAATTTTGCTCTCATGAAACTTCAAGATAGAAATTCTCTAGAATGTATGCACCAAAGCAAGATTAGAACCAGTAAAACATGTTAGTCTTCACTTGTATTAAGTTGTTCTTAAGCTTTAAGACCGATACCAAATAAGTGCTTAAAGAGAACTGTGACATCCCCCATTTTTCAGAACCAAAAAACTTTTCTTTACACTTTAAAGTCATAACATATTTATTTGCAAAAAATCCCAATATATTAAAACATTTTTTAGTACAGATGTTTATTTCAAAAATTCTAAGGATATCATAATCAATACACAACATAGTTATATCGTAAAGACCTAACGGTCCTAAACACTATTGTAAGTTGTTTTTTAATCACTCAGCGTCCTGATCAAGTTCCAACAGCTTTAGCCTAGTTACCTATGATGCATATAATTTGAGTGGGTCAGGTTGGGAAACCTGGTGAGACACATAGGTATTTTGAATCCCACAATATTATTATGATAATAATTTATAATTATCAAACCTGCAAAACCAACTGTTATCAAACAATATAGATTTATCCATAACTAAGATATCAATAAAACATTACACCGATACATACCCATCCCAACCGATTCTCACAAATCCTAGACCACGATTATCAGGAAAAATCAACTCATCTGTTGAATTGTTTAGAGAAATGGTTTTACTACACAACGAGTGGATTCCTTTTCCAGTGTGAGTCATAAAGGCACTCAAGCTATCAAAAAATTTGATGAATATGGTATCCCGTTTAATCTATGTCTATGGGTTATAAGTCTACACTAGCAACGTAATTCACAAGACCGTATAGAATGATCAAGTGTTGTCATCTTACTTTGGGAGATGACTAAACATATTGTTTCAGTTGCCTGATCGAACCCACCGTATATAGCTATTCAAAGGAATAATATATTGTACTTTGGTAGGTAATCTGTATGTCGACACCTTATAGTATCACAGAACAGAGTTCTACTCTCCGTTCCTATCATACACACCCTTAATATGATGCTACCCAATATCCAAACTTAACTGAACCAAGCATCCCTTTTTGTCTTAATTTGAAACTAGACAGGGTTTCAATACCCGTAATCAACTTAAAATTTTAATTTCCTACATATGTGGGTATAACTAAGCACTCTTTTAAGTTAGTTTGAACTAATTATCCTTGACAAAACTTAGTTTGTGAATGTTTGTATCAATCAGATACACTCAAGTATGAATAACAAAGAAAAAATAAACAAAGCAAAGATTATATAAAAAAACTGAAGAACACGTATAATCATAAAGATGCTTTCACTAAGAAAGAAGAGTTCTCACAAAGAGAACGAGGTCACAAAGACAACACAAAGAATTACATATGGTTTCACCCTAAGGTTGGTTATATACGACTATAATAACTAATATCCCACTATTTTAGAGATGTATACCTATCTAAGTAAAGGTATGATCATAATCTCTAAGATTATGGATCAAATATATATGCTATATATATAATGTATAACTGCCTAATAGGGGTGAGCAAACCCAAACCAAGAAACCGAGAAACCGACAAAAACCAACGAAACCGAAACCGAATCAAAACCGACGGTGTGGGTTTTAAATTTTTAAAAACCGACTTTTCGGGTTCGGTTTCGGTTTTGGCCCCAGAAACCGACCCAACAACCCGAGAAACCGACCCCTCTTTAAAACCGAGAAACCGACCCAGTAAACCCGCAAACCCGATGCTTTTTACTGATTATTTTATGTATATATATATATATATATATATATATATATATATATATATATATCTATATATATATATATATATATATGTATATTAAAAAAAATAAAAATAAATAAAAGAAGCCTAGGTCTTTTACTCCTGTTTTCGTTTTGTCCTACTCGATACTCACAGTCTCGCATTCCCCATCGGCCATCGGCGCATCCCACTGAACTGAAGACGAGTAGACGACTGAAGATTGAAGTGAAGGTGCTCCGTCCTCCGGCGCTTAGCCGCTCGCACACATCCGAGGCTCCGACGGAACCCCAAACCTCCGACGCCGCCAAATACGGTTCGTTCCTCTGATTTCGTTTTTTTTTTCTGATTTCCCTTGCTGTGCTTATGTTCTGAATGTTTTGTTCATGTAGAATGTGTCAATGTGTATCTGATTTCGTTTTTTTTTTTTTCTGATTTCTGTTCTTTTTTGTCAATTTGGCAATTTGCCATTGAAGAATTCTGGAAATCTGGAAATCTTGGGTTCGTGACTTCGTTTTTTTCTGATTTCGTTTTTTTTCTTATTTGGGTTTGTGACTTCGTTCCAAGCATTTAAGAATTCTGGAATCTTGCAACCCAATCCCGTGGTTTTTGTTAGATTTTGCCTGAAATCTTGCTGTGAAATGTTGATAAATATTGCTTAAATATTGTAATATTATTCTGAAAGCTGTGAATCTTATGGTTTGCTGTGAAATGTTGATGAATATTGCTGAATTGAAGCTTCTTATTTCCTGAAATCTTTTGGTTTACATATGGATTGTTGATTGTTTTTTTTCTATGTAGATGGAAAGGTCTCAACTAGATGCACAAACTATTGATGTTGATGCTCCACAAACTGTTGATGTTGATCTTGATGTTGATGAAGGAGATGATGAAGAAGTTGCAGATAATAAGGGTGGTGGTCATAGAGTATCTTGGGTATGGCAACATTTTGATCGAGATGCCGTAAAGAAGGGTGCTAAGAAAGTGAAATGCCCATATTGTTCAACAATGATGTGTGCAAATTCAAAGAAAAATGGTACCAGTGCAATGGGAAATCATTTAAGACTCTATTGTCCAACATCTCCTGTTTACGACCCTAAAGGCAAAGTTGGTGATACGAAAAAACAATCTGTGTTGAGTTTCAAAAAGGTGGGAGACTCGGGGGCTACTTCTTTGGAAGTTCATTCCTTCAGCCAAGAGATATGTAGGAATTCCTTAGTCTGCATGTGTATTAAAGACAATCAACCTTTTAGTATAGTTGAAGATGAAGGATTTAGGGAATATTCACGGGATTTGCAACCTCTATTTAAATTGCCTTCAAGGTGGACTGTTGCAAGGGATTGTTTGCAGATATACAAAGAAGAAATGTATAAATTGAAGGATGTTTTAAAAAACCAAACCATCTCCATTACAACTGATACTTGGACATCCATCCAAAACATTAACTATAGTTGTTTAACGGTACATTGGGTTGATGAGACGTGGGTTTTGAGAAAGAAAATTCTAAACTTTTGTCCCATTGCAAATCACAAAGGTGTAACCATAGGAAAACTCGTTTACAAATGCTTACAGAATTGGGAAATTGAGAAGGTGTTACAGTGACTGTGGATAATGCTTCCTCAAATGATGGGGCAATTAGGTATCTAGCGACCATGCTTAGGGGACCCCATGCTTTTTTTGGATTGCAAATACTTGAATTTGAGGTGTTGTGCTCATATCATAAATCTTGTGGTTAGGGACGGGTTAGAAGAACATTTTAGTTCCATCACAAAGATCTGAAATGCTGTGAAGTATGTGAGGTCATCGGGTGCTAGGTTTGCTACATTCCTAGAATGTGTTGAGAAAGTGAAGATTAATTGTAGTAAGAAACCATCCCTTGATGTTGACACAAGATGGAATTCTGCTTTTTTGATGTTAGAGACGGCAGAAAAGTATGAGGCAGCGTTTGATAGGTATTTTATATACTATTAAGTATGATATATTAATTTTTTTTCATAATTTACATACTAATGTTTTTATTGAATTTTATTTTGTATTGTAGGCTTCTTGCGATTGATAGTGGTTTTAAAACTTTTTGCGGAAGTGAGGTTGATGATGGTGAGGTGACTACGAGAAAAAGAAGAAGAAATGAGAAAGTTGTGGGGACTCCCGATGCCGACGATTGGGAGGTTGCTAGGTATATTTTATCTATATATATATATATATATATATATATATATATATATATATATATATACTTCAATTGTGAAATCTGATATTATTTAATTTCTTTGGTAGGTATTTTATCGAGTATTTGAGGATCTTTACAATGTCACAAAAAAGATATATGGGTCCAAGTATGTGACATCAAATATATTTTTTAAGGAACTTGTGACGATGCAAGCAAGCATAACTAGAATGTGTGCAAGCACAGACGAGAAAAAGAAAAGGATGGCAAAGTCGATGAAAGAAAAATACGACAAATATTGGGACAACATTGAGAACATGAACTTCATGCTTCATGTTGCTGTCGTTTTAGATCCCCGCAATAAGATGTTTTATTTGGAGTATTGCTTGGAGTTGATTTATGGTAAGAATTCTACCAAAACAAAAACAATTCTAGAGCATGTCAACAAAACACTAGAAGACTTGTTTCAACACTTCAAGAACAAGACGGAGAGAGAAAGACGTGAAAAGACAAGGAGTGCATCGTCTTCTACACCTAGTTATTTTATTTTTGGGCATGGAGTTGATATGGAAGACGATTTTGAAAGGTTTATGGAACAACGTGGGCATGGGGTTAATAAAACAGAGCTTGAGATTTATTTATCAGATGGGATGGAAAAGCGAGCGGAGGATTTCCAGATTTTGGGGTGGTGGAAATCTAATTCAACAAAGTTTCTTGTACTTTATGAGGTGGCGAAACTTGTTTTAGGAATGCCAATCTCTACAGTTGCATCAGAGTCTGCATTCAGTACTGGCGGGAGGGTGATGGATGAAAGTAGAAGCTCCCTTACACATGTGACTGCCGAAGCTTTGATTTGCACACAAGATTGGATACGGGACACCCCAATTGATATCCAGTTTAAAAATATGACGACTTTATATATGGAAGAGATGCGAGAGAAGTTGGTGCCAATAGAAACCGGTAAATATTTTACTATTTTTTACATAATTATAAGTTTGTAATCATATATGTTTATAATTAATTAATTACCTACTATTGTTTTGTACGTTTGTGTTTGTAGAGGAATTGGGGTGTGGTCAAGGGAGTTGCATGGATGAGGATTTTACTTGAATTTTAAAGGTTTATAACTCAATTATTATAATTTTATACTTTTACACAAGTTTATTACTCAATAATCATTGATCAATACTAATGTTTTTTGGTTTGTAGATGAATGGGGAATTGGTGAAGAGATTTACATGGATGTGGATTGAAGATTTCTGTTTGCGTGTTTTGGACTTTTGGTTGTAATCGACTATTTGACTATTCCGGACTTTATGTTTTAGTGTGATTGTATGTTTGGTTGTAATCGTCTAATCGACAATTTCAGACTTTGTGTTTTAGTTTGATTGTGTGTTTGGTTGTAATAGACAATTTGGTTGTAGAACTCATGTTTTTTGAAGTATTTAACTTCAATTAGGTGTTTTTTGAATTATTTAACTAATTGTTACATTTCTGGAAAATAGGTTCAAACCCAAAACCCATGGGTTTAAACCCAGAAACCGTAAGTGTATGGGTTGAACCCAAGAAACCGAGAAACCGCCCAAACCGATATCAGAAACCGAGAAACCGAACCGACCAGAAACCGATCCTATTGGGTTCTGAAAACCAGAAACCGATCATTTACGGGTTGGGTTGGGGTCCAAAACCGACCCAAACCGACCCATGCACAGCCCTACTGCCTAATATATAAAGATTACTTAAATTATGAATTTCATGCTGACGCTGATAAACTGACACTAGCGCTGAAAATGACGTTGGTGCTAGCGCTGGTGATCAGCGTGAAGTGTTTAACTCATCAGATCATAAGGTGTGATATTATAATCTCCCTATCTGATCAAAAAATTCTTTCGGTTTAATGAATGCTCCCCCTGCGAAAGTGTACGAGTCTTCCCATTTTTGGTTATCAGTCGTAGAAGCAGTAAGAGCAGCAGAAACAATCAGCGTATCATGAGTTGTAGCATAATGATAGATGAAAAGGAGATCATATAATGTTGATATCTGCTCCCCCTCAGATAATTAACATCTAAAGTTGATATCATGAGTCGCTGCGATTAGTTTCGCAGTAGTTCGCTTCCTAGTTTATATCTTAATATTAGAGACTGTGATGACTTGCGATCATTCACATTCATTCGTATCCAATTGCAACCTGATTTCTAGATTGCAATGAATTGTGATCGTTCGTATCCAGTTGCATCCAATCGCAACTTGAATTCTTCTCATAATAATTTTTGCATTAAATACTCTTTTTTGATGATAGAGACTAATCTTCATTTAGAGATTTTTGAATGGACACGAATGAACATATCTCCCCCTATGAATATAAATATGTTACGATATATCTATCTCTCCCCTTTTTGACATCAACAACATTGTTGTATTAGTGGAAGTGATTAGCGTGTCAACGAATCAAGGTTCTAGCTGTCAATCAAATGAGATTGTGTTGTCTCTTGATAACATGGGTTTGAACTACCATTCACTGACATAGTATTGCGAAGCTTCATCAACATATGGTTTCATGTGCTAAATCATCAATTTCTTTTATTAGAAGAATAAAGGGCGAGAGTGGGATGATACATGTAATATATTCTGGTACGAAATGTACCCATTGGCATAGAGTGTCGACGTTTCATCTGTGTATGGCTAATATAGTGAATGATCAAGTTATTTAATAGAATATTTGTTGGGAGAGAATGGGTAGGTGAGCGTAATACATCACGGAACGTGATATACCCATCGTCATAGATTTTTTGAATTCTCATCAGCATCTGGTTTCATATGGTGAATCATAAAATTCTAAAGAAGAATTTAAGGGAAAGAATGGATTGATGCATGTGATAGCCTACGATACATAGACTAACCATCGACATAGAGTTCTAAACTTTTATCAGTGTGTGGTATATCATAGTTAATCGTTAAGTTTTATAAAGAAGAGTAAGGAGAGAATGAAATGTTTCAATCACGCTGGGGTGTAATCAACATGAATCATAAACAGTGTAAACTTATCAGTAAGAAGTGGTTCAGCTTCTGTATCATAAAATTAAGTTTCAGTCTAAAATTTAAAATTCACTATCAATTCATTTAATATACTACACGAAAAGAATGGTAAGGGGATAATAAAGAAATGTATTGTAAACCAATGAATAGTTAAAAAGGAATATACAACTTTTTCATAGAATCAGTACGTAGCGTTTTTCAGGGGAATCATAAATTTGATGGTAGAAAATATTTTGTTTTTAAAGCTTCATGAATGAGTTTCCTTTCTTCGAGAAATCTCCCACTCAACACTGTCTACAAAAGGATACACAAGCAAGATCAAAAACATTAATCATAAAGCACAAATCACAACAAACCAAGAAAGAAGATGCCTTTAACCATTAAGGTTTTGCATATAGATTCCAAGATTCTTGTTCACCAAGAACAAGAGAAAAACAAGAACCAATATTTGTAACCAACGAGTTAAAGGGCTCTAATATGTGAAACCATTGAGTAGACAAGATCAACATGAGGGCACTCAGGGTTTTATCAGATTATGAGTCAATAAATGAAAGTAAGACTCATTGTATTGATGAAGGATTTTTGCATCCATAACAGTGAGTAGAGGAGAAAGAGGGCATTCTCAAGAAGAAGAAGACATGTTGACAACATTCTCCTCAACAACCAGAGCACCAGAACATTATGAATGGCCCTAACTATTTCTAACTCCAGAAGGAGGAGATGCAGATCACTTGTAGATAAAATATGGATAAACCTGAAGAAAAGAATAAAGAGACAAGAAAGCACTTATAAATAGAAATGTGCCATTTAAACCAACCCGACCTCAATTTCTCAGTCCATCCTCGAGGAAGCAAAGTAATGTTTCGTTCTCAAAAGGAATAACCAATGTTAAAAACATCAATCATTGGTTGGAAGGGAAAGGAAAAGTTTATCAAAATATTTTTTACCATCAAATTTATGATTCTCCTGAAAAACGCTACATACTGATTCTATGAAAAAGCGGTATATTCCTTTTTAACTATTCATTGGTTTACAATACATTTCTTTATTATCCCCTTACCATTCTTTTCGTGTAGTATATTAAATGAATTGATAGTGAATTTTAAATTTTAGACTGAAACTTAACTTTATGATACAGAAGCTGAACCACTTCTTACTGATAAGTTTACACTGTTTATGATTCATGTTGATTACACCCCAACGTGATTGGAACATTCCATTCTCTCCTTACTCTTCTTTATAAAACTTAACAATTAACTATGATATACCACACACTGATAAAAGTTTGAAACTCTATGTCGATGGTTAGTCTATGTACCGTAGGCTATCACATGCACCAATCCATTCTTTCCCTTAAATTCTTCTTTAGAATTTTATGATTCAACATATGAAACCAGAAGCTGATGAGAATTCAAAAAATCTATGACGATGGGTATATCACGTTCCGTGATGTATTACACTCACCTACACATTCTCTCCCAACAAATATTCTATTAAATAACTTGATGATTCACTATATTAGCCATACACAGATGAAACGTCGACACTCTATGCCAATGGGTACATTTCGTACCGGAATATATTACACGTATCATCCCACTCTCGCCCTTTATTCTTCTAATAAAAGAAATAGATGATTCAGCACATGAAACCATACGTTGATGAAGCTTTGCAATACTATGTCAGTGAATGGTAGTTCAAACCCATGCTATCAAGAGACAACACAATCTCACTTGATTGACAGCTAGAACCTTGATTCGTTGACACGCTAATCAATCAAAGTAAATTTCTATCTTGTAAAGTCAATCCAATCAATCAAAGTTAGGCTTGTATCTGTTACCTTTTAGCCGTGCTAAGGGTTATTCTGTGAGTTTTTAAGCCCCGTACACTTAGGACTTGATGCTATGAAGTGTGGGTAACGAATCTATGACTTTCAAATTGAGCCAAGATCATCCATCAAGGGATGTTTACGGCTCAAAGTCGGTTTACGACTGTAAACCCAAGCTTGGCCGTAAACCCCTTTCTATTAGTATAGATTTCCTTCATTATTCTTCATTTCTCACATCTTTCAATCAAGAACACTCAAACTCCCTCAAGTATCATCAAGGGAATCCATCCTTTCTCTTCAAAAACGTAAGTGATTCATCCCTTTTACTAGTTAATTTTCATGATCATATGAATCCTATGAATCACATCCTTGAATTCATCACTTTTCCTTCAAAATCTTCAAGTCTTCATCTTTTCACCAAGAACACCAAGAACACACACACATGTTCTTGGGCCGTAAGCACCTTCAAGACTTCCATTAAGTAAGTATCATTTCCATGTACTTGTTATCCATTGGAATTTCTTGTATCCTCATGAAACAAACACCCTATAAGCATGAATCAAGATCCAAAATGCATCATCTTCAAGTGTTTATGGCCGTAAACACTTCTTGTGGTCGTAAACCCTTCTTAATTTATGGAGTGGCCGTGAACCCTTCAACCCATGGTCGTAAACCCTTCATAGAATCAAGCCTAGGGCCGTAAACACTCCATGTGTGGCCGTAAACTCCCCTTGTTCGTGAACACATCTTTGTGTCGCCGTAAACTCCCTTTGACACAATAATATGTGATTGTAACACTTCATTAAAAGTGTTCCTAGTACCCAAGGTTGTTTCCCTTTCATGCTAGTTGTTATAGACACTAATTATATACATATATGTATCAATATATGTCAATTAGGACTCGTTTGTGCCTCGGGACTTCATTCGTCGAACTTCTCATCCATACCCGAATCTTCAGTTGAATTACCCACATAAGCTGAGTTCATACCCCTATAATCAATCTTTTAAATGTTTTTAAATGCTTTTAAGGGGGGAATACAAGTTGAACCCAATGATATTGTGTAAATATTTACCTGTGATAACCACCATATTAAAAGATTTCTTATGCTTTTGTAAGAGATCAAATCTATTCAACAACTCTTTTAAAAAGATGTTAGTTTATTGTTTATAAAACTCTGTTTTAAGGTACATGTTTAACTCGGTAGATAATTGAGTCTTTTCTTCAAGCCAGTAACAGTTCAAACAAGCATACTAGTAAACTATAATAGGTATAGTTAAGGGTTCAGAACATACAATAACAAGAACAGGAAGGAACATACGATAACAAGAACAGAGGAACAAATCATGATTCACGAACTTATACTTTACATTTCCAGTAACCTAGGAAGGAAACGTATCATTAACTCATTTTTCTAAACAAAAGATGATAATAAACATGGTATAAGGTTATATATATATATGGTGCATCTACAAAGTGCCAGGATTTATATATATGGGGTACATCTACAAAGTACCGGATTTTATTTAAAAAGGGCACATCTACAAAGTACCGGACCATAATAAATTAAACATGTTAATATATACAAAACTCACAACAGTATCGACTGAGGCGTTAAGAGTGCAGGATTTCATTACTTCTAGTAGTCGTCCTAACAATAGAACAACGCCACATAACTTACTCGAAACATGAACATTCAGTTAGAAGGGGGCCTATAATGCTAACTTTATGATTCCTTAGTGGATACATTAGGCATATATATTAATAGGATCCGATAGACAGTGGGATGTGTGCTTTCCGCTTCATTTCCTGTTCCTTGTTTGGTTGTGGGCTTAGAGCAGATTTACCCAGTCTACTATCTATTCGATCTTAGTTATATATATCCCGTATGCACCAAGTAATCATAAGGAGTATCAGGTATGGGTCAGGTCATAACATACAAATTCAATATACCGCTTACTAGTACAAAAAAATACTTTTCAGATAGAACACTGAGTAAACTAAACTAGAAACTTTTCAGTAAAAGGTTTAATTCATTTTATTAAACCAGTATAACTTAAAGGACCTTTAGTGGTTAATTATATAATACCTTAGTTTATAAATCAGGGTTCTATATAATTAATATCCGATAAGCAGTTGGATGTGTGCTTTCCGCCTTACTTCCTGTTCCTTGTTTGGTTGTGGGCGGAAGGCAGATTCACCCATTTAAATGTCCGTTCGATATTAGATTATATATAGCTAGTATAAACTAAGTGATTATAGAAGTAACTATTGTGGTTACCATTTTTACTAAAGGAAATATATGATTTTCTTTAAGAATGTTGTCAACAAATATAAAGAACTATTACACTTAACTCCGTAAGTACCAAATGAATACGCCAGGGTTATATACAGTGAAGATCTAACAAACAATGGGATGTGTGACTTCTGCCTCATTCCCTGTTCCTTGTTTGGTTGTGGGCTTAGGGCAGATTCACACAATCGATTGTCTGTTTACTCTAAATTGTATATAACTTGTATCCATTTAGTACTCATAGAAAGAATTGTAGAGTCATTTTTATTTTCATTCATCATATCAGAAAATATAGGATTTTATGGAGGAACAGGCGAACTTTTCTAAAAGACCTTACAACTTACTTTTCATCACTTAAATACTTATGAACTCACCAGTTTAAATGCTGATTTACTCTTTCAAAATAACTTGTATTCTCAGGAAACTAGTAGACAGGTACGCGCACTGGGATTCAAAAGATGGAGTATAGTAGCTTCATGTCTTGTTTTCTTATTTACTTTTGAAGTCAATCTTTTGTGAATCACATACTTTGTAAATACTTTAATAATAATGCAATGGTTGTTTATTACTTCAATTACTATGATGCATGTGTTGTGATACTACATATGACGTCCTCCGCCCCCGAACGTTTCCGCCGTTCCGGTTTGGGGGTGTGATAGATTGGTATTAGAGCATTGTTTATAGTGAACTAAGTATATCAACCTATAAAAGATATACAACTATAAATGCAATGGGGCCGAAGTGCTCTGACTAAAAGTATATTTTAAAAATATAACCATATTTTATAAAAGTATACATACATGCTTATACATATATACATACTAGAACAAGTATCACAAGAAGAACAGAACAGAAGTATTTAAAGGTTGGACACTGCGGTCAAACCTGGACAGTTATGTAATCATATATGTGATCAATATAACCTGATCAACTATATTCATTTAAGATATGACCGACATGTGTTTGGGAGTGATGCGGTGTTGCAACAGTCTTAAAACTTACCTAACTCTATTCAAGGGATTTCTAGACCAGAACATAAGGTTAAAATACTATAGGAGTATTTTATGATACTCTAAGACAACAACAAGGTTAAAACATACCAAGTTCATTACACTAAAATACTATAGGAGTATTTTAGGCACTATCAATAAAATATGTGAACATTTAAAAGACCTTTCTGGTAGGTCTATGATTCCGGAGTGTATACTTCCAAGGTTTTATATAATTGAGATTTTATAGACTTAGAATTGTGATCTATGCTTCACTTCCTGTTCCTTGTTTGGTTGTGGTTTTGGAGTTGGATCACTTATTCGAAGGTCTATTAATCTTGAATTATATACAACTTGTATACATTACGCAGTTATAGGAGGACCCGGTAAGGATCACCCCATAATGTTACACTTAATCTCATAGATTCATTAGACACTTCCATTCTCACATGACAAACCCAGATAGATGTAACCACTCCATCATAGCAGTCAGCAGAGGAGTCAAGGGGAAACAAGAAGAGATTCAAGAGGAATTTTCCAAGAAGGGATCAGCCGAAGAAACTAAAACGTCTTATGCGTCACACTAATAAATAATAACCTTAATTGACTTAGTGAGCTAGTGATTTCACTACTCACACTATGTGTTAGGATTATTTCTTTCCATGCAACCAATATCAGTTATTCAATTCATAGAAATTCATTCGAGGATAACCACTTCTGATTCATAAAGTTTATTTTATATAGACTCCCTTTATGAATTGTTTCCAGAATCCTATGAAAGTCAGAACCAGATACACTCAGAACAGGGATAACTTAGTTTATATATCACTCGTACAATACCTACTTCTACCCACTACCAAGGGCACATCTCAGGAATGTTGTCAGAAACATTGAGAATAGTCCAGCAAAGCGTGAAATTATTAAGTATATTTAATATGTTGGAATACAACTAGCGATGACCATCATTACTCATGAAATCATTCTTCGCCATGCAACAGAATCATGTCTTCCCAAGGAGGAAACAAACCGACAGGCGAGGCACCAATTCTGCAGATAGACTCCGCCACTTTTCAGGCTACGATCACAGCCGCTGTGACAGCCGTCATGGCACAGTTCAATGCTAATAACGCCAAGGGAAGCGGAAGCAGTGCCGGTTATGCTAATCACAATAACAATCAAGGGAACCCGCAAGTTTCTGCTGACAAGGACACCCCAGACCACAAACCTAAGAATAAGAAACGAAAGTTCTGGGACAAAAAGGGGAAAAAGTCGGCTCAAGGTTCTACCAAGAGACGACAGCTCGTGACTACCCTGACGGTCACAACAGCAGTCACAACATCTCGCACTTCATCTGCCACTACAACCCCCGTCAACCAATATGCTGGAAATCTTCCAAGATGCGACAAATGCACCTACCACCACAACGGAGCTTGCCGAGAGATGCAGTGAATGAATTTCCCCAGGAAGGGGCACACTGCCCGTTTCTACAGGGAGTCGGCACGACCAATCCCCCAAGTAAACCTGGCTTGTTTCAAGTGCGGCAAATCTGGACACTTCAGGAGGGAATGTCTAACAGAGAGAAATGACGAAAGAGCTCGCTTTTGTGGAACTCCGACTCAGCACATCACTTCAACCACCGATGTTGGTACAGTTCAGGTATGCCATACATATGGTGAAATGGGACATGACAAGAGAGACTACCCAACAAAGAGAAATGATGGAGGAAAAGGAGAAATCTAATGACAAGACACAAGGGAGCAACGAGGAACTCCTCTTTTGAGATTTTGGTACGTCTTCGAAATAAGAATTACTTTGAAAATTTAATTTATATTTATATAAGATTAAAAACTTGGGGAACATTTAAAAGTAATTATAATAACTCACTCGTCTGAACAAGTCACAACATTCATAAGAGAACTAAAGATCCGTACAAATAAGCTATGATGGCTTAGTATGTACATCAGGGTTGTGCATAACTAAGATTTTGCAGACTTAGAGTGAGTGATTCCGCCTTAATTCCTGTTCCTTGTTTGGTTGTGGATTTGGGGCAGAGTTACTCAGTCGACCGTCTTATTCATTTTAATTATACATAAGTTGTATATGCCAGGCGATCATAGAGGTACCGAGGAGGATCATAATATAAAGTATCGACACTAGTTATCAAAGCACTTTCACTGTTAGTACTCGCTCATCGCGGTACGATGTGTGGGATTGGTAATATCAAGGAGAAAACTGAAAGCACTAGAAAGTCTACACATAATACATTGTCGAGCACACTCAGAATACACCGTCGTATAACAAACGTTTCTTTCAAAATCGGCCTAACTTTTGTTTCTGTAAAGAGTCTGTTATCATCATTCGTCATGGATTGGCGTGATCCTCACCATACTAAGTTATGTGTTTCGAAATTCCATCGCAATAACCGACAAGTTAATGAAACCCTCGTCATTCGTAACGACAACCCGGCCTAGACTTCAGTATTGTCTCTTGTCTTCTACACCCCGAAGTACTCATACGAAGAGTACCATGTCCTCCGAAACCTTTCCGCCTTTTACTCAACATAACTTCTTGAACTACCGCTCGTCCAACAGATCAAGTTCAAGCACAGAGGCTAAGGACAAATACATCCCACCTATCATTATTGAGTGTATACGCGAGGGTGGTATATAATTATGATTATGCAGATTTAGTATGTGTGTTTCCGCCCTATCTCCTGTTCCTTGTTTGGTTGTGGACCTGGGGCAGAGTCACACATCCGACCGTCTTACTAATCTTAATTATATACAACTCGTATACACGAGGTAATGATAGATGGACCAGGTTTGAATCCTATCATGAACGTTAGGGCAAAGTTACCCAGGTCTACGAGTGGGTATTCTACCATTCAGAGGAGCACAACACCAGGAGTACTGCTAAGAAAGCTAATTTTGGGACGAAATTCCATCTAACGGGGGGATGATGTGACAACCCGTAAATTTCTATCTTGTAAAGTCAATCCAATCAATAGAATTTAGATTTGTATCTGTTACCTTTTAGTCGTGCTAAGGGTTATTCTGTGAGTTTTTAAGCCCCGTACACTTAGGACTTGATGCTATGAAGTGTGAGTAACGAATCTATGACTTTCAAATTGAGCCAAGATCATCCATCAAGGGATGTTTACGGCCCAAAGTAGGTTTACGGCCGTAAACCCAAGCTTGGCCGTAAACCCCTTTCTATTAGTATAGATTTCCTTCATTATTCTTCATTTCTCACATCTTTCAATCAAGAACACTCAAACTCTCTCAAGTATCATCAAGGGAATCCATCCTTTCTCTTAAAAAATGTAAGTGGTTCATCCCTTTTACTAGTTAATCTTCATGATCATATGAATCCTATGAATCACATCCTTGAATTCATCACTTTTCCTTCATGATCTTCAAGTCTTCATCTTTTCACCAAGAACACCAAGAACACACACACACATGTTCTTGGGCCGTAAACACCTTCAAGAGTTCCATTAAGTAAGTATCCTTTCCATGTACTTGTTATCCATTAGAAGCTCTTGTATCCTCATGAAACAAACACACTATAAGCATGAATCAAGATGCAAAATGCATCATCTTCAAGTGTTTACGGCCGTAAACACTTCTTGTGGCTGTAAACCCTTCTTAATTCATGGGGTGGCCGTGAACCCTTCAACCCATGGCCGTAAAACCTTCATAGGATAGCGCCTAGGTGTCACACCCCCAAACCAGAATGGCGGAAACATTCGAGGGTGGATGACTTCACATAGTATCATAACAATTGAATATTTGTAAAGAAAGTAACCCTACCATCATAAATATAATAAAAGTTACATCGTTGCATGTAATACATGTTTCAAAAGAATATTACAAATATGATGATTTAAAATGTTTTGATAACAGACGCTTTAGCGTTCATTCTCCAAAAGCTGATGGTTACCTGTATTACTGATTCCCTGAGAAATACAAGTAGTTTTGAAAAAGTGTCAACAATTAAGTTGGTGAGTTCATAAGTGTTTTTGTACTAAAATTTGTATGTCTTTAGGTAAAATAATTGAACGTGTTTTCCAGAAAATCCAATAGTTTCTATGTAAGTGTGATAGTTTGAACAAGTACCAAAGGCTGGAATGCAATAGTATCTTTCATGCTAAAATGGTGAAAGTGGATTTATACATATATAATGTAACACTGAATGCATTTAAGAGTCTCGCCAATCAAAATATTTCAATATTCCATGTGAGATTTATAACCATGCTATTGACCCAGACTGCCTGTAACAACGTTCTTCAGGCGTTGCAGTGTTATGACGTTTGTCACCACAGACCTGCCGGTCTAACTGTAGCTAACAGTTTAGGTGCAAGATTGTCAATGCCGTATAGATCTATACACAAGTATCACGCTCTCCCTACAAGAGATTATGGTTTATAATACAGGACTTGAAATGCGTACTTGAGAGTACGGTGAAGCCGGATGTCTCACAAAATTTAGTATCAATAGATTTACAGAATGAAAAGACCACATTACTTGTAAATAAAAGTATTTCCTTTTTATCGTGTTTATGTAAAGTTGTCATGAATATTTCGTAAACTATACCTATTATAGCTTTTCAAAAGTGTGTTCCATTTGGTGATAAAAACTTGACGTAATACCAACTTTGCATGTAAGGTGTAACGTTGGTATTAATGTTGTTTAACATTTATAAACAGGATGTAAGTAAAATATTCGAAACCATATATAACGGTGCGTATTTGAACATAAATTTTTCTCGTGTTTCACTTGTATTTCCCCCCCTAAAATATGAAAAAGACGTGAAAATTTAGGGGTATGAAATCACCTGGAAAGTGCGATGAGTTGATGAAAACGAGACTTTACTCGGGTAGCGCTTCGACCGGGAAGTGGTAAGTTTCTTGGGATTCTCGGAGCTTCGGACCTTCGTCGGAACTTGGATATGTAACCGGGGTGTCGGGTCGTCTCGGATGCTAAACGTAGAGTAAAAGTGAGAGAGAAGAGGGAAATGAGCAAGGGAAGTCGAAACCCTCGCATCTTATTTATAGGGGCTGGTCATGGTGCGAACGCGGGACGTTCCTACTGGGTACGCAGGGCGTTCCCCCTACGTAGAGCGTTCCCCTGAACGCAGAGCGTTCCGAAGCTAAATTACGTCATCGCTTACGAACCTCGGATGGGACGGCAAAGCGTCAGGTCTGCGAGCACGAACGCGACGCGTTCCCTCGGAACGCAGGGCGTTCCCTTCGGACCCGCCTCGAAGTGTGTGCCCAAAACTTGTAAAATCCGTAACTTTCGCGTACGAGCTCTTTTTTCGATGTTCTTTATATGCACGCGAAGGTGAGAATGTACTCTACAACTCTCGTTTAGACTTCATCGGCAAATTTTGAATTTGTTTTTAATAATATATTTTTAACAGGCCGGGACTGGAAAAGTCCGTTAAAAATCGATAACTTCTTCATCCGACGTCCGTTTTCGTCTGTCTTTTTACCGTTGTATTACCATTGACGAGATCTCCGATTCTCGTTTAGGTCGCGTCGGCTAAAAATTGTTCGATTTCTATTTCGAGTTTTTAGCTGTCTACTGCTACTCCGAAACTTAGAAAAATCATAACTTCTTCATACAAAGTCAGATTTGGACGTTTTTTTTATACACGCTCACGGTTTAACATAATCTACGATTTTCGTTTAGATACCTAAGGCTAAAAAGTATTTTATTGAGATTTCACTTTTTACGCTTAACGGTGTTTTACCGGTTGTGTCGCGGATTTTCGATTGATCATAACTTCTTCGTTATAACTCGGATTTGAGTGTTCTTTATATTTCTGAAAACCTTGACGCGATATCTAACACTTTATGTATCCCAATTGAGATTTTAGAACACTTCATTTTTTTTGACGCTATTTTTTTATTGATTCAAAATAGTTTATAATATTTGACTTTTTGAACATTACATTGACTCGAAATATCGGGTTGTCACACTAGGGCCGTAAACACTCCATTTGTGGCCGTAAACTCCCCTTGGCCGTGAACACATAAGGTGAGTTCATACCCCTATAATAAATATTTTAAATGTTTTTAAATGCTTTTAAGGGGGAGAATACAAGTTGAACACAATGATATTGTGTAAATATTTACCAGTGATAACCATCACATTAAAGGATTTCTTATGCTTTTGTAAGAGATCAAATCTATTCAACAACTCTTTTAAAAAGATGTTAGTTTATTGTTTATAAAACTCCGTTTTAAGGTACATGTTTAACTCGGTAGATAATTGAGTCTTTTCTTCAAGCCAGTAACAGTTCAAACAAGCATACTAGTAAACTATAATAGGTATAGTTTAGGGTTCAGAACATACAATAACAAGAACAGGAAGGAACATACGATAACAAGAACAGAGGAACAAATCATGATTCACGAACTTATACTTTACATTTCTAGTAACCTAGGAAGGAAACGTATCATTAACTCATTGTTCTAAACAAAAGATGATAATAAACATGGTATAAGGTTATATATATATATATATATATATATATATATATATATATATATATATATATATATATATATATATTATATATATATATATATATATATATATATATATATATATATATATATATATATATATGGTGCATCTACAAAGTGCCAGGATTTATATATATGGGGTACATCTATAAAGTACCGGATTTTATTTAAAAATGGTACATCTACAAAGTACCGGACCATAATAAATAAAACATGTTAATATATACAAAACTCACAACAGTATCGACTGAGGCGTTGAGAGTGCAGGATTTCATTACTTCTAGTAGTCGTCCTAACAATAGAACAACGCCACATAACTTACTCGTAACATGAACATTCAGTTAGAAAGGGGCCTATAATGCTAAATTTATGATTCCTTAGTGGATACATTAGGGATATATATTAATAGGATCCGAAAGACAGTAGGATGTGTGCTTTCCGCTTCATTTCCTGTTCCTTGTTTAGTTGTGGGCTTAGAGCAGATTTACCCAGTCTATTATCTATTCGATCTTAGTTATATATATCTCATATGCACCAAGTAATCATAAGGAGTATCAGGTATGGGTCAGGTCATAGCATACAAATTCAATATACCGCTTACTAGTACAAAAACATACTTTTCAGATAGAACACTGAGTAAACTAAACTAGAAACTTATCAGTAAAAGGTTTAATTCATTTTATTAAACCAATATAACTTAAAGGACCTTTAGTGGTTAATTCTATAATACCTTAGTTTATAAATCAGGGTTCTATATAATTAATATCCGATAGGTAGTTGGATGTGTGCTTTCCGCCTTACTTCCTGTTCCTTGTTTGGTTGTGGGCTTCGGGCAGATTCACCCATTTAACTGTCCGTTCGATATTAGATTATATATAGCTAGTATAAACTAAGTGATTATAGAAGTAACTATTGTGGTTACCATTTTTCCTAAAGGAAATATATGATTTTCTTAAAGAATGTTTTCATCAAATATAAAGAACTATTACAGTTAACTCTGTAAGTACCAAATGAATACGCCAGGGTTATATATACAGTGAAGATCTAACAAACAATGGGATGTGTGACTTCCGCCTCATTCCCCGTTCCTTTTTTGGTTGTGGGCTTAGGGCAGATTCACACAATCGATTGTCTGTTTACTCTAAATTGTATATAACTTGTATCCATTTAGTACACATAGAAAGAATTGTAGAGTCATTTTTACTTTCATTCATCATATTAGAAAATATAGGATTTTCTGGAGGAACAGGCGAACTTTTCTAAAAGAACTTACAACTTACTTTTCATCACTTAAATACTTATGAACTCACCAGCTTAAATGTTGATCTACTCTTTCAAAATAATGTGTAGTCTCAGGAAACTAGTAGACAGGTACGCGCACTGGGATTCAGAAGATGGAGTATAGTAGCTTCATGTCTTGTTTTGTTATTTACTTTTGAAGTAAATCTTTTGTGAATGACATACTTTGTAAATACTTTAATAATAATGCAATGGTTGTTTGTTACTTCGATTACCATAATGCATGTGTTGTGATACTACATATGACGTCCTCCGCCCCAGAACGTTTCCGTCGTTCCGGTTTGGGGGTGTGACAATAACTGCTTCAACAACAACAACAACAACAACAAGACCTTTAACTAAAGGAATTGTGATTGATTCTAGAGTTGGAGGTTCAAGTTCTTCTAAACCACCTTCATCGACAGAAGAGTTGAAAGACAAGGGCAAAGGCATTTCTACTGAACCCACGAAAGAAGAAAAGAAAGTTGCAGTAGAAAAAGAGATGGAGAAGCAGAGGTAAATACAAAGCATTCTTTATAAAAGGGCTAATGATCCTACTGGTCTTGACAAGGGTGATCCTTCGAAACACTATTGTTACGAATATATTGAAGCACATGTCATAACTGGTGAGATGCATGTTTTTGAGAAGATTCCCAAGAAGAGCTTTTCCACAGAAAATTCTGACTTCAATCAGTTTGATTTTCCAATAAACAAGATGATGTTTATGGCTGAACAGTACCAAATTGATGATAAATTTGAAGATAAAGAAGAATTTAAGATAATGAAGATTCGTTTCCGTGCAGTTCTGGGAAAAAGGGAAGAGGAGATCTGGTCACTTGTCAATATTGTTCATGTTCTTAGCATATCCAAAGACATTTTGTTTGAGGGCGTGTTGCAGAGTTATTGGTTTCATGCAGTAAGAGCTAATAATGTTGCATTTGATTTCTCAGTGGCTGACTTCCCTATGATGAATATTCATGATCTGATATGTGTTGAAAGGATTCTGAAGGGAACTGATTTCTCGAAGCTTCAGTTAACAAGCAAAGAAGATTTTTTTGATTGGATTTGCTCACATCAAGCTGTTCATAGACAATTACTATGAATATTTAGCTTTAACTGATGTCGAATTAGCCTTGGCCATTGGTAAACAAATCACTGTGCCACAATCGATGTTAAAAACTAAGGCTAGTTTGAATAGTTATGAAGATGGAGAGATATGCTTGAAGCCTTTGGGGATAGTGTTCGTTAGAAAGAATAAGAAGGGGAAGATTACAAAGTTTTTTTTTCAAGACTGTGATGTTGAAAGATATACCACACCACATTACACAAACCTTATTGTTCGAATGAACAGTTGTGCTAAGAACAATAAAGGTGACAAAGCAGAAATTCGCAAGGTGGTTAATTGGTATACTGAGATTCGAAGAATGATACATCAAGCTTCTCAGATGCTGATGACTTAGATTCGACACTTCGCACAAAGGGGGAGAATGTTAAGGTCGAATGTTGTTGTGAGGTGTCGAAGGTTTTTTAGGTCATGCATAGTATCGAATGTTTGTATGCTAAGTTTATTATAAGGGAATTTCTGTATTGAAGCTTTAGTGTTTTAGTCCCTTTTTTTTGTATGCTTTCTCAATCCCTATATATATGGGATGAGTACTAGAGTTAGAGGATACCTTTTAGCAATTCATCTTATACTCTCTATTTCTTCTCTGTATTCGTTGAAAGCATAATTGAGCCATCCATATTATATTTAGATCTCGTGTTCGTAATTCTTACATTATTATGATCTCGTATAACAAACTCGATTAAATCGTAACTACAAGTTTTGAGTGTAACAAGTTGTGTTGACTGCTTCAGCCCAAAAGGATAGAGGAAGACCAGCTTCAACAACCATAGTTTGCCCAGCTTCAATGAGAGTCCAATTTCGTCTTTCAGCAACGCCATTTCGTTGGGGGGGGGGGAGGTTCTAATAGCATTGAAATTTTGAGAAATTCTTGAATTTAAGCAAAAATATTATAGAGAGGAATTTCTGAATTCAGTACCATGATCACTATGTAATTGCCTGATTTTATGTTCATAAAGAACTTCCCATTGCTTGATGAGAGAATGATTTCATCAGCAACATGACTTTTCTTTCTCAAAATGATCACCCATGTAAATCTTGAATATTCATCTACGGTGACAAGGGTGAACTTCTTTCCAGATCTCGACTTGATAGGAACATGTCCAAATAGGTCCGTATAGAGAAGATGGAATGGTTTGGTGATGGAGGAACGGGACTTTGGCTTAAAGGATGACTTAGTTTTCTTTCCTCTTTCACACTATGGACATAATTTATCTTTAACAAACTGCATCTTAGGAATTCCTCCCATAAGTTGACTCCCAGAAATCTTTGATACGTTCTTAAAGTTCAAGTGAGATAGTCTCTTTTTCCACATCTAGTTCAGATGAGATTGAACACGAGAGAAGAACAACGTCGAAGAGAATTGTCTGCAGAAAGCATGTCCAAAACATAGATGTCATTATGTCGATTTGTAGTTAGTACAGTTACATTCTTTTGATCAACAACTTTTCCTTCCTTCTTGTTGAAATGAATTTCATAGTCAGCATCACACAGTTGGCTGATTGATATGAGATTGTGCTGAAGACCTTTTACGTATGAAACATTCTTGAATACAACAGAGTTTCATTTAATAGTGTTGTATCCCTTTGTAGCTCCCTTACCATTATCTCCATATGTTACAGTTGGCCCATCCTTTTCTACAAATTCGTCCAGAAGTGACTTGAATCATGTTATATGTCTTGAACAACCACTATCTAAGTACTAAATATGTTGTTTACCTTGAAAACTCAGATATACTATTAGTATACACTAACCCATTTTGCAATGGGTCATTTATGAGAAAATATGATAACATGCATCAGGGAGACCATTTAATGAGTTTTCCTTCTTGATCCATTTATTATTTCGTGTCAATATATTGTCAGCGCAAACAATGCTTTAGTTAAAAGTACACCCGCTAACTCTGTGAGAAGCATCACCACACCGATAACAAACTCTTGTTCTAGAATTCTTTCTTTTAATATTAGAACTTTGATTTCTTTTGATAGTCGACTTTGAGGAATCTTGATCATTATATTTGAAAACTTTTGCTTTAGTTATGGATCAGGGAGTGTCATCGATGATGTGCTCAGATGCCATTTGGTCATGGGACATAGAAGAGAAGGATGAATCATCTGAGGTAGAGACCCTTGAGTGACCTATAGATTCAGTTTTGCTATCAGAACACTGAAGAAACATGTTGAGAATTTCGTTTACATAATGAACTTCACCATTAGAGATGGGAAATTTTAGCAATATCTTAATGGAGGGCAAAACATACTCATGATGAAGAGGTTGAAGAGAGGGGTCAAGATCAGATAAACGAGATATACATTTAGTATTACCATTTGAGTCAGTAGTACAATGATTATCAATCAGAGTTTGATATATGTAACAAGTACTGCCAAATCTAGTTTTAAAATGTTTCTCGAGACTATCACCGTTATAAAAAATGTTGTTTAGTCTCAACCTTTTTGATTAAATAAATAACACCCTTAATATCACCACCAAGGATTTTCTCATACTGATCAAGAATTTGGTCATTAAGAATTCTCGTGACATTACAGTGGGAGGAAGCCCAATTATTCAAAATATGCTTAATGCTTCTTGCATGATTAACAACTTTTTCCTTTTCAGTGTGATGAAAACTATTCGTCAGTAAGATACAAGAGTATTCCCTTTTTAAAAGAAAAAGGGATTTCTCAGAAAAAGATATTTTTTCTTTAAGGTTTTTCAAATCAAACATGAGAGAAGATTTTTCTTTATTGGAGATAGAAAGATGAAAACGTAAATTATCAAACATGTTAGCATTTTCAATAGAAGAGTAGTTAACAACATTCTTTACCTGATACATGGAGGCTGAGTCCCAGTCCTGAG
The DNA here is from genome assembly GCF_052849685.1 of Lactuca virosa. Classification (NCBI taxonomy): domain Eukaryota; kingdom Viridiplantae; phylum Streptophyta; class Magnoliopsida; order Asterales; family Asteraceae; genus Lactuca; species Lactuca virosa. The sequence continues at coordinate 319,517,390 of NC_136433.1, read as the reverse complement.
ACTTAGATTCCTTAGCAGCTTGAGACTGGTTAGCGTCAAAAGTACTGATGTTGTTCTTTGGTGCTTCAGCATGGGAGTCATTGATTTGAGCCATGAGACACTTACCTTTTTAAACTTCATCATCAGAAAGTCATTCTCTATCGAAAGAGGCTGATAAGGTGTTCATCATCTCTTGTGCAGTTGATCAGTTTTGAACCAAATGATACACACGATATGGAAGAGAGTTTCCAATAACAAGCCTCAGCTTTACATTGAGATTTAGAACTCTTTTCTCTTCCTTATTGTATCGTAGTACATACTTCTGCTTTAGTCCACTACCACATGCATTATCATTGGATAACCGATGCATGGTGGTGGTAGTACCCTTGTTAATGACATCAAGCATGTCATAGTCCATGATCTCAAGAACATCCATAGCCTTTGATTTCCATGCAATGAAGTTGAGTTTATCAAAAGTAGGGATCATGCCAACAACAGTCGATTTGGGATTAAAAGAGGTCGACATGATGACTTGAGTGTATCGTAAACCTGCTTTGATACCAAGTGTGAATAACAAAGAACAAATATACAAAGCAAAGAATAAACTGAAAAACTGAAGAACATGTATAATCATAAGACGCTTTAACTAAGAAAGAAGAGTTATCACAAAGAGAACGAGGTCACAAAGACATTGCAAAGCATTACCTTAGGGTTTCACCTTAAGGCTGATTATATACGAATACAATAACTAATATCACACTATTTTGGGGATTTATACCTGTCTAAGCAAAGGTCCGATCCTAATCATTAATATTACAGATAAAATTAGGGGTGTTCATAATCGGATATCCGAAAATTCGGATATCCGAAATTTCGGATAGTTGATTTTTGGTATCCGATTCCGTATCCGAAATTTCGGATACGGATTCGGATACCAAAACGGATATCCAAAAATTTGTAATTTTGTTCAAATTTGAAAATTTTATATTGGAAAAACATATTTTTAAAATAGAAAGGCATATGAAGTAATATATGTATCTAATTAAAGGTATTATGAATATGTTTTAGTTACTAACATTCATATTATAAGACATATGTGATTAAAATAACATATAATGTATAAACTACAATCAAAATTTTTGGATATCGGATATCCGAATTATCCGAAAAATCTGAAAAACACTATCCAATTCCGATTCCGAAAAATCGGATATCCGAAATTTCGGATATCCGAAAATTCGGATATCCGATTTTTCGGATAATTCGGATTCGGAATTTCGGAATTTTGGATATGGATATTTTTGAACACCCCTAGATAAAATATCTATTATATATATACAACGTATAACTGCCTAATATATAAAGATTTCTTAAATTACAAAGTTCACGCCGACGCTGATAAACTAGGGTTGGCGTTGGCGCTGACGCTGGTGATCGGCGTGAAGTATTTAACTAATCAGAGCATAAGGTGTGACATTATAGTTTGCAACCAGACCGACTCACTATTTATTATTAATAAAGTCTTCACGATATTATCACGATATAAAGTATGACTATACTATTATCCAACTTAATTGGATATAAACATCCTTCACACGTCTCAATTTAAAAACTTAGACAAGATTACAAACCTTGTAACCAGCTTCCAATACTAACCCTGTTTTGACAATACTACTATAATTTATTGTATGTATTAAACACATGGTGTCAGGTATTTCAATATACAATTATCTGTCTATGTAATAATACTTATTTTTAAGATTATCATTTAATAATATCATGTAAACACTTTAACACATATATAACCATATTTGGTTCTCACAATGTATATCATCAAATATACATATAACAATTATTCCACATATTCAACATTTAATTCACATATTAACTTTCAATACATATCTAATATTTTTTAATAATTACTTGTATTAAATCGTATTCATGAAAGTAACTACGTACTGAATTGATTGAGGTGGAAGATCCAGGGGAAAGCTAACTCCCCAGTTAATACTTCATCTTATCCCTTTTAGAGATTTCGATTTATAGAGAGAGAATAGATTTCTAGAGAGAGAAACTCAGAATGGGCAAGGAAGAAGTGAAGTGAGGCTTGCTATTTATAGGGTGACACTTGACCAGAAAGCATGCATTCCTTATGGGGGCGCCGCACCATCGTGCTTAACTCTTATGGTGCATTGTGTCGAGATGTTGTGGTGCCACATCGTTTGATCTTCTAGCGAAGCAGGTCGTCTGACAAAGCCACATGGCGCTCTCTGGGTTGTGCCACGTCATCGCCTTCGCATGTGTTTTTCGTAACTTTAAAAAAAATCATAAATTTCGCATACGAACTCCATTTTCAACATTCTTTGTATCCATGTATTCCTATCGACGAGTAGTACAACTTTCCTTTAGACTATCTCGGCTAATTCTCATTCCATTCTAATTTTACAGTCTAGTAAGATTTAACTATAATAGACCATGCAAAATTCATAACTTCTTCATACTGACTTCGTTTTCGATGTTCTATATATCGACGGTTTCATATTTACGAGAACTTCAACTCTCGTTTACATTTTTTGGCTTACAATTAACCGATTTTCATTTTAATTTGTATGTCGCATAGTGTTGTACTGTATCATACCGAAACATCGAAAAATCAAAACTTCCTCATACGAAGTTAAATTTAGACATTCTTTATATGCGCACTTTCGTAATTTTGATTAATACAACTTTCATTTAGATAACTTGGTATAATAAGAAACCTATCTCTAATTATATTTTATGACACACTTTGCCATATAGGGTTGAACGCGAAACTTTGAAAAATCATAACTTCCTTATACGAAGTCAGATTTAAGCGTTCTTTATACCCACATAATCGTCATTATGGCCACTAAAACATTCTTTAAGATTATTTATCTCAAATAATATTTTATTTTTAAACATTTATTTAACGTAATTCGTTACATTTATAATACTGTTTTATACAAATATTAAAAGCCCAATAATATTTTTCCATAGAAAATGTATGTAATATATAAAGATAATTTATATAACTCGCATCACGTATGGAAGATTCTTAATTATTTATGATTATCCTATTCGAGGATTTAAATATTCAATAAAATGAATATTTATAATCTATGATCCTTAAAATGTCTAGCTCAAATTTGCGGGCGCTACGGTTACCTCCTACTTCGGATGATTACGTCTCCGAATCATATAGCAACAAAACAACTCTAAATAATGATTCCTAAGTCACCTTCCGATCCCCTAGTAAGGAGTTGCCTAAGTACTTGTTTTCACATACTACTATCTCAACCAATCCTATCGTGTTATACACGAAATAATATTTTAGGTTCTTTTATGAAAGTTTTGTTGGATTAGGTGTCTAAGCCCATAACTATAATTGGATGTATTGGACCCAATAGTAGCATGGTCATTTTGGGTTGCATTCACCAGGGCAATTTGATAGGATGGATATTTGAGAAAGAGGTTATTTGTGATTTATTAATATATTATAAGAATAATATATTAATTGAGAAATCATATTATTTAATTGGTATTGGTCAAGAATTAATTTGGAATTAATCTAGTGAACAAAAGAGACTGATTAAATTAACGAGGACTGATTAAGTAAATCAGTAATACATATAATTTGGGCTAATGATCCATGTTGATTAGGATGGACTAACTTTATGTGGGAGTCCATGTAGAGTTAGTCTAAAGGGCTTATCATATGGATTATTACACTAAAGGCCCAAGGAAGTGAATTAGGGTTTACAAGTGCAACTCTAGGAATTCCACACTATCAATGTAACCCCTAGCATCACCAAAAAGGCCCCTAAGATTCCAAGATGAACCCTAGCCGTTTTGGTGCTTCCTAGCCTCTCTCTCATTATCCTCCGTTTCCTTTTGGTGTTTTGTGACTCCATTAGAGGCATCACATTTAAGGTGATAAGCTCTTGAAAGGTCAAGTTCTACAAGCTACAACAAAGAGGTAATCATCTTACTTGTTTTTATGTTTCAATTATCAATGTTGTATGCTAGTTAGGCTTCATGCTTTGGAAAATGAAAATTGCATGTATAACTAGAGAAAACTTAGATCCAAAGCATTAGGGTTGTATATGCACCATAAGGATGTTATAGTGCTCAAAACCCATCAGTGGTATCAGAGCCTAGGGTGTTTTCTGTTATATTGATGCAATTGTCTGATTTTCAAAGCTGGAAAAATGTCATTTTTTTGGCCACTAACTGTTGGACTCATCGAGTCCCATAAGGGAACTCGACGAGTTGGATCATATGTGATGAACTCGTCGAGTCCATGCCATGAACTCGACGAGTAGCATCCCCTGTTTGCAATTTTTCGAGTTTTTTGGCCAGAATTGGATTAGGATTATTAGCACAAGCTGTTTTGTATCATCAAATCTGATTTTTCTGATATGGTAGTGACTATCCTCATCCAATTAAAAGATAAATTGTCAAATTTTAAGATAATTACTAGATTATATGATAAGCTAATTATTTGTATTATTTGATTTGAAATTATCTTTACTATATGAGTTGAATTAGATCAAATTGGTAAATGATAAAAAAAAATATGTGATTATTTTACTTGTTTAAAATTTGATCTAAATGGCTTTGAAGAGTTACAAAACTTGCTATCAAGTTTTGGAATTCAAAAGGTCTTGAAGAGTTACAAAACTTGTCATCAAGTTTTTGAATCCAAAACGTTTTGAAGTGTTTCAAAACTTGTCCTCAAGTTTTGGAATTTAAAAGGTTTCAATGTTGAAATATTAAATTCTAAATCCCTAGTAATTTGAAAAGGTTCAAAAATGCACCTCTAGGTTTTGTAACTTAAAATTTAATTAAATGGCCTTAATTTTGAAATCTTAAAGTTAGAACCTTGAAATTTTGAATAATTCAAATTACACCCTTATGATTTTATTAAATTAATTAAGTGTTTAATTAAAAGAGACAATTAATAAATCCATAATGACATGGTTTAAGTTTAATTAAATTAAAAGTCTAATTTATTAATAGATTAAACCACTTAGTATTTTAAATGGCGACTGAATGGGTGTCCACTCTCACCCACTGCTTTTTTGACTAGTGGAGGGTCGTTAGCCGAACGGGTAGGATAGGACACTAAGCTCTCATTAAAAGTATAATGAACATATAAAGTAACTAAACCTTTTATAAATTCTCAATCTTAGTTACTTTAGGAAAAATGTGAATTTGGAGCTAACCCATGAAATTGCACATTGCACCTTATTGGTCGTTAGTGGAGCGTGTGTGGTTAATCGGCACACTAATTGTTGGATTAGGTGTCTAAGCCCATAACTATAATTGGTATGTACTTGAATTGATAGCAGCACAGTCCTTTTGGGTTGCCCTCAACCTAGCAACTAGACAAGGAAATTATGAAAGGAGAGATATTAATTTATAAGATTAATAAATTAATATAAATGATTTATTAATATGTTAATGGATTAATATATTAATTAGAAATCATTATGTTTAATTAATTGTTAGCCAGAAATTAATCAGAATTAATTTTAGGGTTAAAAGAATTAATTATAAAGTGTAGGGACTAGTTTGCAATTAACTAATAGTTGAGTGGAAGGTTCCAGAACCCCCTTGGAAGAGGGTGGACGAAAACCCTAGGGGAAACCCTAGAGAATTCGTCCAAGGGCTCCAAGATAAGGCCTTGGGTCTTGCTTAGGCCCTAAGCAAAGGATAACTAGGGTTTTCCCTAAACCCTAGTTCCCTCAACTATTTAAGGAGCCTCCTGGCTCACATTTTGTGTACTGAATTCTTTAGAAGAAACCCTAGTGGCCGAAATTGCATACTCCCTCCCCTCTCTCTTCTTCTACTTTCCTTCTTGCTAGTTTGGGTGTGATTCCATTAGAGGCATTACACTTGTGGTGCTAAAGCTTCCAAGAAGATCAAGATCAAGATCAAGGGAATATCAATTGTTTGCTATAACAATTGAAAGGTATGTAAACCCTAAACCCTAGTTTGTTAATTTCGAAATTAGCCTCTCTCCTCTAGGGTTCTTGTTTTGCAATTCAAAGTTGTATGTTCAATAGTTAAAACATAGATCCAAAGTAGGTTGCATGTGAACTTAGGAATTGTTTTTCTAGTTTATTTGTTTTACCTAAAACCCATCAGTGGTATCAGAGCCATTGTTGTTTTAAATTGAATTGCTACAATTGTTGAATTGCAAATTAGGGTTTATAGCTATTAAACCCTGAAGGCCAATTTTCGATTTCTAGGGTTTTGGATCAAAGGGTTTTTTTTTCGAAAACCATAGCCTCCAAAGAACCCTAATCGAAATTAGGGTTAGGGTTTTGAAAACCCTAGCCTCCTCCCTTGTAAATTTCGAAATATGCTAGAGGATAACTAGGGTTTCTTGTTTTTGGATAATTGTTACTTAATTAGATTAATTGGATAATTATCCTTACCCTATTTTTCGAAATTTAGAGGGATAAGGATTAGGATTAAATTAATGGATTAATTTAATTAGATAATCCTTACAAGATTTAATAATTTGATTAATAGTTAATTAAAAGATAAATATTAAATCTAGTTAATTGGTTTATTTAAATTTAAATTTAATAGCTTAAATTTCGAAATTTATAAACCCTTGAAGTTTTAAAATGTTTTAAAACACACCTTATATATATATTATAATTAAAAGTTTAATATTATATATGTATAAGAATATGGTCAGTCAAATCGCTAGTATGCCTCATTCACGAAGCTAATCTATAAGGGGGGTATAAGGAAACTGCCTATAAAATGGTAGTTGAATGGGTGTCCACTCTCACCCACCGCTTCCTTGATTAGTGGAGGGTCGTTAGCAGAACGGATTTGATAGGACAACTACTTCTCATTAAAAGTATAATGATATTAAAGAAAGTACTAGAACATTATTTTTCAAAATCCCAACTCTAGTTACTTTAGGAAAAATGTGAAAAGTATGCTAATCCATGAAATTGCACATTATGCTTTATTGGTCGTTAGTGGAGCGTGTGTGGTTAACCAGCACACTAAAAGGCACTAATAAAGAGTAGTAATGGGTATCTCATAATTGTCATTTTGATGGAGCGTGTGTGGTTTACCAGCACATCAATAGTTAATGATAAAGACAATGAGGTTACCAAGCACATTTGCATGGTTATTCACATCTTGTTTGTGATCCTCGGCATCCCAGTCACAAATAGAAGAGCATAATCTGAGATTAAAACATGCCATTGAATAGTTTCAATGTATCTCAAAAGAATTAGGAATTTCACTTCGTTTGTTTCGTCTAATGGTGGAATTGGTGAATCGTCATTCACCTACCTTTATGAAATTTGCACTTGGATCTCGGCATCCCATTTCTGAGTTGTGAATCTTCATAGTTGGATCCTAACCTTGATATTATATCTTTGGGTTATTTTATTAAGGTATCTTGAAATCTAACTAAAACTTTCTTTCTTTTCAGATGTCTACTCCTGGAAACACTTCTGCTTCGTCCTCCTCAAACCAAAACTTCTCTTTGCTCAATATTTGCTCCAAAGTCGTAATGGGTGGCTCAAACTATAACGATTGGATGCGCAACATCAAGATGGCTCTTCGTTTCGAGAACAAAGAATATGTTCTTGAAAAGGAGCTCAAAGAGCTTGATGAGAATGAAGCTACTCCTGAAGATCTTGCTGCCTACAAGAAACATTACGATGATGCTACCAAAGTGGCATGCATCATGGTGGCAACTATGTCCCCAGAACTGCATAGGTACTATGAGGACTACTGGCCTTTCGAGATGAACAAGGACCTTATGGAAAAGTACCATAAGCGAGCTCGTCAAGAAAAGTTCGAAGTAGTCAAGTCACTCATGGCTTGCAAGATGAAAGATGGGGAGTCAGTTGTGTCACATGTGCAAAGAATGCAACGCTACATAGAGCGTTTGGTCAAGCTCAATATTCACTTTGATGAGGAATTGGCCATTGACATGGTCTTGAACTCACTTCCTGAATGTTATGGTCAGTTTATTCTAACTTACCATTTGAACAATACTGAGCAGACCTTGGCCCAATTGCACAACTTGTTGCAGACAGCTGAGGCAGAGATGAAGGGTAAAAGTATACCCTCCACACCTACGAGTGCCCCTGTTTTGGCTATTGGACAGGGAAAGGGGAAAAAGAGGAAAGGTCCTCCCAAGCAAAACTGGAAGAGCAAGGCTCAAGCTGGGTCATCTAGTAATGGCCCAAAGGCTAAGCCCAATGGTTCCACTCCCCATGTTTCTGATCCAAAAGAGGCAGTTTGCTTTTACTGCAACCAAAAGGGGCATTGGAAGAGATCTTTCCCACAATATCTGCAAGATATCAAGGATGGCAAAGTGAAGCCATCTTCGGCAGGTATTTACACTATTTCTGCTAATAACTCATTATCTTCTCGTTCATGGGTCCTTGATACAGGATGTGGTTTTCATATCTGTTCTGATTTGCAGGGTCTAAAGGAAAGTGAGGAGATAGAGCGAGGAAGGATAAACCTGATCATGGGAAACAGAAAGTCTTCACCAGTAACCAAGATCGGAGTTTATCAGCTTCTGCTTAGTAATGATGTTAGATTAGATTTAATAAATTGTTGCTATTCGTCTGAGATGACGAGAAACATTATTTCATTTCATGCATTGTTCAGACAAGGTTTTACATATTCTTTTAATGATTTGAATGGTTCAATTTCTGTTTATAAGAATGGTGTTTTTATGTTTGAAGCTTTGCCTTGTAATGGTGTGTATGAAACAGTGACTTGTGTTGATAGCTTAGGAAATAGTGTACTTAATATTGACTTGTCTAATAGTGTAGACAAGGCATGCTTGTGGCATTGTCGTCTTGGACACATTAACAAGAAACGCATAGCCCAACTCCAAAAGGATGGAGTGTTGGAATCATTTGACCTAAAGTCAGATGATATGTGTGAATCTTGTCTTTTGGGAAAGATGACAAAATCACCATTCACAGGGTCTTGTGAAAGAGGTGAAGGTCTGTTGGATCTCATACACACAGATGTGTGTGGGCCCTTCAGATCAACTACAAGAGATGCTAATCGATTCTATGTGACTTTCACTGACGATTATAGCAGATATGGATATATCTACTTGATCAAGCATAAGTCAGAAACTTTTGAAAAGTTCAAAGAGTTTAAGCATGAAGTCGAAAATCAATTGGGCAGAAAGATAAAGATACTTAGATCCGATAGAGGCGGGGAGTATCTTAGTATCGAGTTTAACGACTATCTGAAAGAATGTGGGATAGTCTCACAATTGACTCCTCCTAGGACACCACAGTTAAATGGTGTAGCTGAGAGGCGTAATCGAACCTTGTTAGACATGGTTCGTTCTATGATGAGTCGGGCTTCGCTTCCCATTCACTTCTGGGGGTATGCCTTAGAGACAGCCGCCCACATCCTCAATCTTGTCCCTACAAAGAAGGTTGCCAAAACACCTCACGAAATGTGGACAGGGAAAGTTCCCTCGTTAGCACATGTTAAAGTCTAGGGTTGTGAAGCTTTCGTAAGACGAGAGACTCACGACAAGCTAGCAGCTAGAAGTGAGAAATGTGTTTTCATTGGTTACCCAAAGCAGTCTTTTGGATATTTGTTCTACAGGCCTAGTGAGAACGTGGTCTTTATAGCACGAAGAGGAGTCTTTCTTGAAAGAGAGCTCATATTCAAAGAGGACAGTGGGAGCACTGTTGATCTTGAAGAAATTCAAGAGTCAGCCAATGAAGGAACCTTAGATGACACTAGCACTCAACCAGAGGAAACAGTTCCTGTTGAACCAATCGATAACTCATTACCTCTTAGAAGATCCACTAGGGTGAGTGTGCCACCTGAGTTGTATGGTTTTCATATTACTTCAGATGGTGACACATTCATAAGTGACAGAACACTGGTAAACTTAGATGAACCAGTCACTTATAAGGAAGCAATGGCAGGCCCAGAGGCTTCCAAGTGGAAAGAGGCAATGGACAGCGAGATTAAGTCCATGTATGACAACCAAGTTTGGAATTTGGTTGATAGTGCACCAGGTCGTAAGACAGTTGGGTGCAAATGGATCTTCAAGAAGAAGACAGACATGGATGGAAATGTGCACACATTCAAGGCTCGACTGGTTGCAAAAGGTTTCACTCAAACCCCAGGGGTTGACTATGATGAGACCTTCTCGCCAGTAGCTAAGATTAAATCTATTAGGATATTGCTCGCCATAGCTGCCTTTCATGATTATGAAATCTGGCAAATGGATGTCAAAACTGCTTTCCTTAATGGGAAGTTGGCTGAAGATGTTTACATGAGTCAGCCAGAGGGTTTTGTTGATGCAAAGTTCCCCAATAGAGTGTGCAAGCTTGAGAAATCCATTTATGGATTGAAACAAGCATCTCGCAGTTGGAATCTTTGCTTCCATGAGAAAGTCAAAGAATTTGGTTTCTCTAGAAGTGAAGATGAGTTCTGTGTGTATATCAAAGCTAGTGGGAGTATAGTAACTTTTCTGGTGTTGTATGTCGATGACATATTACTCATTGGTAACGACGTTCCAACCTTGAAAGAAGTTAAGTCTTGGCTTGGAAAGTGTTTTGCCATGAAAGACCTTGGAGAAGCTGCCTATATTCTTGGGATTAGAATATTGAGAGATAGAAAGAAGAGACTAATTGGACTTCGTCAGAGCACATACTTGGATAAGGTACTAAAGAGGTTTAGTATGGAAAATTCCAAGAAGGGAGAGCTACCTATCCAGAGCAATACCAAATTGAGTAAGACTCAATGCCCGAGTACAGATGTTGAAATAGATGACATGAATCGTGTACCTTATGCTTCCGCTGTCGGATCGATCATGTACGCTATGACATGTACTCGCCCTGATGTGGCATTTGCTTTGAGCATGGTCAGTCGCTATCAGGGAAACCCAGGTAGAGCTCATTGGATAGCAGTTAAGAATATACTCAAGTATTTGCGAAGGACAAAGGACTGGGTTCTTGTGCTTGGTGGCAGTGATACTTTGAGAGTAGATGGTTACAGTGATGCCAGCTTTCAGACGGATAGAGATAACTTCCGTTCTCAGTCAGGCTGGGTATTTTTACTGAATGGAGTCGCAGTTACTTGGAAGAGTTCCAAGCAAAATACGGTGGCTGATTCTACTTGTGAATCAGAGTACATTGCAGCAAGTGAAGCGTCGAAAGAAGCAGCTTGGTTGAGGAACTTCATCGGGGATCTCGGAGTTGTTCCAACCATCCAGGAGCCTATGGAACTCTTCTGCGATAATGAAGGAGCGGTTGCCTTGACAAAGGAACCGAGAGATCATGGTAAGACCAGACATATCGACAGAAAGTACCATTTCATTAGACATAGAGTTGAAGAAGGCCATCTTATAGTAAAGAGGGTGTCATCTGAAGATAACCCAGCAGATCCCCTCACAAAGGGTCTGAGTAGGGCTAAGCATATTCAGCATGCTCGGAGCATAGGACTGAAAGATGATATTAGTTTTAGTAGTTAGATTAGTTTTTGAAACTTGTAACAAAGTAACTGTAATTGACTTTTGGTGATTAAATAATAAAGTATTATTTATAAGTTTGGCTACTACCTTTTGTCAATTGTTTATTATTGTGTTTCATATTTTGCATGTTTTACTTCCTGAATAATGAGATTATTCAAACTCCACAGTCGCTCGTACTCTTGGAAGTAAGTAGTGAATTAAGACTGTCATGAATTGGATTACAGATTGTCTAAGGATAGACATGGCAATAGAATTGCTGCAATGTTCATGAGTACTCAGAAATTGAGATTTGAGTATTGGATAAACCCACGCTCAGAGTATTACTTCATGGAATTCATCACGAGTAATACTGAGACGATAATATCTTATAATCTTGAAACGAAGATATATGAGTTGTAATTTACAAGTCGGTTGTGCATTGGTGATACGAAAACGCATCAGTAACTTGGTGTTATAAAACGTATTGTCATGCATAATTTGATGAGTAAAAGATACAAGCATATGAGTCAACGTTTATTCGTTCCTTTTGCCCTAACAGGAAAAGCGATATCTGTGGGCCCCTCGATGATTTGGTGTTGACTTATGTGCTGGGCCCAGCCAGGACTAAATTGATGTGTTCGATTAGAAGTCCTACATCATCACAAATCAGGAATCGGGAAACATAGATTCTGGACAAACAGATTGATTACATTCCATGTCTTTTGTCTGGGGATATCAAGCAGAACGAAGGGTTATATAATCACTTATCTTAGGACACGTAACTGACTGGGTCAGAGTTCGGCAGCAGCTTTTTGGAAGCTACAATTTGCTGGTCAAATTTAGAAGGCATACTAGCAATTATAGTTACAGACTTATCCAAGTGGGAGACTGTTGGATTAGGTGTCTAAGCCCATAACTATAATTGGTATGTACTTGAATTGATAGCAGCACAGTCCTTTTGGGTTGCCCTCAACCTAGCAACTAGATAAGGAAATTATGAAAGGAGAGATATTAATTTATAAGATTAATAAATTAATATAAATGATTTATTAATATGTTAATGGATTAATATATTAATTAGAAATCATTATGTTTAATTAATTGTTAGCCAGAAATTAATCAGAATTAATTTTGGGGTTAAAAGAATTAATTATAAAGTGCAGGGACTAGTTTGCAATTAACTAATAGTTGAGTGGAAGGTTCCAGAACCCCCTTGGAAGGGGGTGGACGAAAACCCTAGGGGAAACCCTAGAGAATTCGTCCAAGGGCTCCAAGATAAGGCCTTGGGTCTTGCTTAGGCCCTAAGCAAAGGATAACTAGGGTTTTCCCTAAACCCTAGTTCCCTCAACTATTTAAGGAGCCTCCTGGCTCACATTTTGTGTACTGAATTCTTTAGAAGAAACCCTAGTGGCCGAAATTGCATACTCCCTCCCCTCTCTCTTCTTCTACTTTCCTTCTTGCTAGTTTGGGTGTGATTCCATTAGAGGCATTACACTTGTGGTGCTAAAGCTTCCAAGAAGATCAAGATCAAGATCAAGGGAATATCAATTGTTTGCTATAACAATTGAAAGGTATGTAAACCCTAAACCCTAGTTTGTTAATTTCGAAATTAGCCTCTCTCCTCTAGGGTTCTTGTTTTGCAATTCAAAGTTGTATGTTCAATAGTTAAAACATAGATCCAAAGTAGGTTGCATGTGAACTTAGGAATTGTTTTTCTAGTTTATTTGTTTTACCTAAAACCCATCACTAATATGGGACTAATGAAGGATGGAAATGGGTAGGTCGTAGGTTATCATAGATCAATGGAGCGTGTGTGGTTAACCGGCGCATTGATTAGGTGATAAATGACTTCGAGAGTACCAAGCTAATTTGCATGGTTATTCACACCTTGTTTGTGATCCACGGTATCCCAGTCACAAACTTGAAGGGCATAATCGAGATTAAACATGCCATTGAAAAGTTCAATGAATCTCAAAAGATCTAGGAGTTTCATTTATAACCTAATTCGTTTAAAATTTTTCGTTTTCGTGGTGGAATTGGTAAATCGTCATTTACCTACCGACAAATAGTTTGCAATTGGATTACGGCATCCCTCTTCCGAATTGTAAATTATTGTGTCGGGTCCTAGCCTTAATATATCATTTGTGTGTTATATTAAGGATTAAATCAACTTACTTGAATTTCTCCCCTTGTAGATGTCTAGTTTAGACAACTATGGTCTTCCTTATCGTTTTGGAAAAAGCTTTCCTCATGAAGATGATGTTCCACGTTTCGATCGAGGAACTAGAAAACATTCTTCACTTCCTCCACCTCCTCAAAATAATTCTCCCTAACCCACATGTTCCTCGACTTGAAAAGTTCAAGTTCACTCAAGCACTGTTGGCTAGTAAACGCGAAGATGGAAAGTCTGTATATGCTCACGTCTTGGAGATGAAGTTGCATATTGACAGAATGGGAATGTTGGATGTCGCTTTCTCGAGGAAGTTGGCTGTTGACTTGGTTCTTCAGTCACTTCCCGAGTCGTATGGTCAGTTTGTTAAAGACTACTATATGATAGATCACAACATGACCCTTATTGATCTTACATATTTGCTAATTGCTGCTAAATCAGCAATGATTTGGCACACTGGTCAAACGAATTTGATTGGAAGATCTACATCCCAAATTGCCATGGACATAGACATCCCAGAAATGATTCCTTCTCATAAGGGAAAGGAATTTGCCATGGTCAAAAGATTTGACCATAAGAGAAGAGCCAGTTCTGAGATAGTTTCATGTGTGAATGCCAAAGAGACCACTTGTTCCTACTGCCATTTAAAGGGACATTGGAAGCGAAGCTGCCCTGACTATTTGAGAGATCTAAGAGATAGTAAAATCAAATTGTATGGTTCTACTACAGGTAAGTCTACTATCTAACTCTATTAAATTCCTATTTATAGATTCTTAATACATGATGTGATAAGATTGCATTTTGATGTTCTGTAGGATCGAAGAAACCGCATATCAGACACATACACCAGAAAACCCATGCAACCCTGCTGCAAGCTCTGCCTAACTCAAGCAACCGAACAAAATGCTGACCCAGATCGGATACCCTCGCCGAATACTGTAAGTACTCCCCCACTAGGGTTCCGGATGGTCACCAATTGACGCTCACAGTCGATCATAGCCCTGAATCGGCTCAACCAGTCCATGCCCACGATGACACAGACATCCCCCATCGCGATAGGTACCAAATCTATCGGAAACTCGACTCCAAAAATATCAAGCACACATCCACGGATCACATCAGTCGCAAAAACAGCATGCTCATCAGCTATGGAGACTCTCAAAGGTCGACTCAACGCCTCATGTCGGATACTAATGTGACGACTAAATTCTAGCGATACGAAGGATCGACTCGCACCCGAGTCAAACAACACCAAGGCATGTACATAACTCACAAGAAAAGTACCAGCCACAACATCAGGTGTTGCGCAGACCTCCTCCCCTGGCAACTGGAAGGCTCTACCGCGAGCCTTCGGTGCCTCGGCCTTCACGGGCCGAATCTGTGTAGATCGAGTAGAAGAAGGCGCAGATCCTTGCGCTGATCCCTGAAGCAGCTGCGGGCACTCGGCCTTCCTATGGCCAGTCTGGTTGTAATGGAAGCAAACCGAAAATCCCTTGGGGCAATCCCTCGCGATATGCCCCTCCTTCCCGCACTTGTAACACACACCTCCTCTACACACCCCATCATGGCTCTTGCCGCACTTCCCACAAGTGCGGCTCTTCTGACCTCCCGATCTCGAATATGCGGGCTTTGCCCGCTTGGCCGCCGATTGAGACTGTGCCGGCCGCCTATCCCCCCTCTGAGACTCCGCCTCCTCCCTGGCCTGAGTCTCTAGCTCAATCTCCCTCTTCCGAGCATTTGCCTAGAGCTCGGCAAATGTTCGGTATGTCGAGTTCGCCACGAACTCATGAATGTCTCTCCTTAGAATGCTCAGATATCGGCTCATACGTGTTGGAGATAGTGTCTAAGTCCATAACTATATTTGGTATGTACTTGACCCGACCCAGCATGGTCCATTTGGGTTGCACTTCACCCGAACAATTTACGGATAATCTTTTGAGAATAGTATAAGTTATGATTTATTAATATATTATAAGTTCTAATATATTAATATAAAATCATATTATTTAATTAGTGTTGATCTATAATTAATTTAGAATTAATTTAGAGATCAAAAGTATGACTAATTAAATATGGGCTCTTGTATTTATATAGTGTGGGCTAATGCTTATTTGGAATGGGCTAGGCTTGCATGGAAAGTCCATGGATACTCCATGGAGCTTTAACCCATGGATCTCATGGAAATGAAAAGACATGGGTATTAGGGTTTACATGGATGTAACCCTAATCCACCACACTATATAAAGGAGGCTTTGGTTCTTGAAATTGCACTAGTTGATGTGTGTAAACTAAGAGGGCCGATTTCAAGAAGTTTGTGACTATTCTCTCAAGTTTCCAAGTTTGTGGTGATTTGTGACTTCCATTTGAGGCATCCACATTATTGGTGCTAGGCTCTCAAACTCCAAGCAATCAACTACTACTACAAGGTAAGTAATTCTACTAGTTTTATTTGATTCAAGTACCCCATGCCATGCTAGTTAGGATAAGAACCTTGGAAAAATAATTATTTGCATGTATCTTAGTCAAACATAGATCCAAGGTTTCTAGGGTTGCATGTACACCATAAGTGTTAGAATGCTGAAAACCCATCAGTGGTATCAGAGCCAGGTTTGTTTATTTGATACTTGATGCAAAAAAAAAAAAAAAACATGAAAATCGAAGTTTTGTTCAAAAGCAGGTATCAAAATTTCAAGTTTTGTATATGTACTTACGATTCTTGAAATTTTTGATATGAGCATTCATAAACATATGAGTTTAGAAGATCATAGAAATTATGTGCTAATAACTGATTAGATTAATTCTTGATCTTTATGTGTTTTAATGGAGTCCATAACTAGTTCTTAAGTTATGGATAACCAAAAGTCACATTTATAAATAACCATTAAAAGAACACATAGGTTACAAAAAATGAAGAGTCTTCATTTTTAATAACCATTAACTCATAAGTTATGAGAAAGGAAAAGTTTTGAAAGTTTACAAAACTTGCCCTCAAGTTTTGGAACATGTAAAGTCATATTAAAAACTTTAGTTCCAACCCCTAGAATTTTAAAAGTTAAAATTCAACCCTTGTACTTTATAATATTATAAGTTTAATAATATTTATATATGTATAAGATCAAGTCGTCTTACCGCTAGTACGCCTCATTCACGAAGCCGGTCTATAAGGGGGGTATAAGGTTGTTGCCTATAAAATGGCAACTTAATGGGTGTCTACTCTCACCCACCGCTTCCTTGATCGGTGGAGGGTCGTTATCCGAACGGGTAGGACAAGGACTTATAAATTCTCATTAAAAGTATAATGATAATACTAAAGTAACTAAAATTTATTGAATTCCCAATCTTATTTATTTTAGGAAAATGTGAATAAGGTGCTATTCCATGAAATTACACTTTACACTTTGTTTAAGTCGTTAGTGGAGCGTGTGTGGTTAACCGGCACACTAACTTGAACTTAACAAGGTAGGTAAAGGGTGACTTAATGTTTATCATAGTATCGATGGAGCGTGTGTGGTTAACCGACACATCGATTGAGGGGTAATACATTAAGGGTACCAAGTAATTTGCATGGTTACTTCACACCTTGTTTTGTGATCCTCGGCATCCCAGTCACAAAACTTGAAGGGCACACTCGAGATTGAAACATGCCATTGAAGAAAGTTCAATGAATCTCAAAGAATCTAGGAGTTTCTAAACCAATTAAAACCTAATTAAATATTTCGTTTTTCAAGGTGGAAATTGGTGAATCGTCATTCACCTACCTTCAAATATCTTATAGCTTAGATTACAGCATCCCTCTTCTAAGTTATAAAATATTGTGTTGGGTCCTAGCCTTAATATTACATTTGGGTGTTTTGTTAAGGACTATCTCTATATCTAATCTAATATATTCCTTCTTCTTTTCAGATGTCTTCCAATAACAATGCTTCTAGCTCAAACCATACTAGCTCCTTCTCTCTCATGAATCTTTGTGGGAGAGTCATATTTGATGGGTCCAACTTTACAGATTGGATCAGAAACATTAGGATGGTCACTCGGTATGAGAACAAAGAATATGTTCTCGACAAGGAGCTGAAGGTGCCCGAGCCAACTGCTACTCCTGAAGAGCTTGCTGAATATGAGGTACATGAAAGAGATGCTACAAAAGTGGCATGCATCATGATGGCCACCATGACAGCCGAGCTCCAAAAGTCCTATGAGGACTATTATCCTTTTGAGATGCACCAGGACTTGATGGACCGCTACCATCAAAGTGCTCGTCAAGAGCGATATGAAATAATCTCCTCCATGATAACAACCCGAATGAAGGATGGTGAACCCATCACGGGCCACATGCAGAAAATGCAAAGGTATGTGGACCGTTTACTGAAGCTGAATGTGAACTTCCCTGAGGAGTTAGCAATAGACATCATTTTGCACTCCTTGCCATCGTGTTATGATCAATTCCGCATGACATATCACATGAACAAGGAGGAAGTCACCCTCAGCAAACTTCAAGGACTCTTGAAGACCGCCGAAAGTGGTCTAAAGGGTAAGTTGGTTGTTACTACTCCTACTCATACTCCAACTGCGGCCAATGTCTTGGCAATCGGGCATGGCAAAGGGGAGAAGAGAAAGAACCCTTCTAAGGGTACCAAGGGTAAGACCCTTGAAGGCTCCTCTTCAAGCAAAACCAAGAAAGGTTTTGTCACTCCTTCTGCTAACCCTAATGAGGCTGAATGCTTCTATTGCCATGAAAAGTCGCACTGGAAGCGAAACTGCCCAAAGTACCAGCAAGATTTGAAGGATGTGAAAGTAAAACCCAACCATGCAGGTATATACACTATATTGTCTAATAACTCACCTCATTCTAAGTCTTGGGTCCTTGATACAGGTTGTGGTATTCACATATGTTGTGATTTGCAGGGACTAAAAAGAAGTGAGAATGTGGAGCAGGGAAAGATAAACTTGATCATGGGAAACAGGAAAGCTTCACCTGTCACCAAGATAGGAGTTTATTCCTTAGTGCTAAATAGTGGGTTTACATTAGATTTGAATAAATGTTATTATTCGCCAGAAATGGCAAGAAATGTTATTTCCTTTCATGCATTGTATAAACAAGGTTTTACCTTTTATTTTGATAATAATAATGGTAGTATTGATGCTTTCTTTAATAATGTTCTTTATTTTAAAGCATTACCTTGTGATGGCGTGTATGAAACTGTATCTGTTGTAGATAATCTAGGAAATAATGTATTGTGTATTACCTCTTCCACTAGCTTAGATAAAGCATCCTTATGGCATTGTCGTCTTGGATATGTAAGCAAGAAACGCTTAGGCCAACTCCAAAAGGATGGAGTCTTGGAGTCATTTGACCTAAAGTCAGATGATAGTTGTGAATCTTGTTTGCTTGATAAAATGACAAAGTCACCTTTTACTGGCACTTGTGCTAGGGGTGAAGGTTTGTTGGACCTCATACACACGGATGTGTGTGGACCCTTCAGAACCGCCACAAGAGATGCTAATCGGTTCTATGTGACTTTTACTGATGATTTTAGTAGATATGGATATGTCTACCTAATCAAGCATAAGTCAGAAACCTTTGAGAAATTCAAAGAGTTTAAGCAAGAAGTGGAGAATCAGTTGGGCAGGAACATTAAGATGCTTCGATCCGATCGTGGTGGTGAGTATCTTAGTACTGAGTTCCTTGACTATCTTAAGGAATGTGGGATTGTCTCACAATTGACACCTCCTAGGACAACATAGTTGAATGGTGTAGCTGAGAGGC
Organism: Lactuca virosa; assembly: GCF_052849685.1. Classification (NCBI taxonomy): domain Eukaryota; kingdom Viridiplantae; phylum Streptophyta; class Magnoliopsida; order Asterales; family Asteraceae; genus Lactuca; species Lactuca virosa. Next base: position 319,497,962 of record NC_136433.1, on the reverse strand, counting down.
ACAATCGGACCTTGTTGGACATGGTTCGTTCCATGATGAGTCGAGCTTCGCTACCAATCTCATTTTGGGGGTATGCCTTAGAGACTGCCGCCCATATCCTTAATCTAGTCCCTACAAAGAAGGTTGCCAAAACACCTCACGAGGTGTGGACTGGAAAAGTTCCCAATCTAGACCACATCAAGATTTGGGGTTGCGAGGCTTTTGTGAGACGCAAGACTCACGATAAGCTCGAACCCCGAAGCGAAAGGTGTATTTTCATCGGCTACCCACATAAATCCTTTGGTTAAATCTTCTACAGACCCAGTGATAATGTGGTCTTTGTAGCAAGAAGAGGATTCTTTCGAGAGAGAGAATTCATGAGCCAAGGAGACAGTGGGAGGCAAATTGACCTTGAGGAAATTCAAGAGTCAAGTGGTGAAGGAACCTCAAACCCTAGCCCTCAACCTGAGGAGGAAACTCATGTTGAGCCGACTGAAGAATCTATACCTCTGAGTCGTTCCACCAGAGTTAGGAATGCACCTGAGCATTATTATGGTTTTCATATTACTGCAGAAGGTGAGACACTTATCAGTGATAACACACTGGTAAATCTGGATGAGCCTAACAGCTATACGGAAGCCATGGCAGGCCCTGAGGCTGCTAAATGGAAAGAAGCTATGGATAGCGAGATACAGTCCATGTATGACAATCAAGTTTGGAACTTGGTTGACAATGTACCTGATCGTAAGATAGTTGGGTGCAAATGGATCTTCAAGAAGAAGACCGACATGGATGGTAATGTACACACTTATAAGGCACGACTGGTTGCAAAGGGTTATTCTCAAACTCCGGGAGTTGATTATGATGAGACGTTTTCACCAGTGGCCAAGATTAAGTCTATTAGGGTTCTGTTAGCCATTGCTGCATTTCATGATTATGAAATATGGCAAATGGATGTCAAAACCGCTTTCCTTAATGGAAAGTTGGCTGAAGATGTTTACATGGTTTAGCCAGAGGGTTTTGTCAGTACAGAGTACCCCAGTAGAGTGTGTAAGCTCGAGAAATCCATTTATGGATTAAAACAGGCACCTCGCAGATGGAATCTTTGCTTTGATGAGAAAATCAAAGAATTTGGCTTTTCAAGGAGTAAAGATGAATCTTGTGTCTATATCAAGGCTAGTGGGAGTATAGTTAGCTTTTTGGTACTGTATGTGGATGACATACTACTCATAGGAAATGACATCCCAACCCTGCAGGAAGTAAAGTCCTGGCTTGTGAAGTGTTTCGCTATGAAGGACCTTGGAGAAGCTGCCTATATCCTAGGGATAAGGATTTTGAGAAACAGGAGTAAAAGACTAATTGGACTTAGTCAAAGCACCTATGTGGACAAAGTGTTGAAGAGGTTCAACATGCATAACTCCAAGAAAGGAGAGTTACCCATCCAGAGTAACGCCAGATTGAGTAAGACACAAAGCCCTAGTACTGAGGCTGAGATAGCAGAAATGAGTCGATTACCTTATGCTTCAGCTGTAGGATCGATCATGTATGCTATGACGTGTACTCGACCTGATGTAGCCTTTGCTTTGAGCATGGTTAGCAGGTATCAGGGGAACCCTGGCAAGGCACACTGGACTGCGGTAAAGAATATCCTCAAGTACCTACGGAGGACTAAGGACTGGGTCCTTACCCTCGGTGGCAGTGAGGACTTGAGAGTTGTAGGGTACAGTGATGCTAGCTTTCAGACTGACAGGGATAATTTCCGCTCTCAGTCGGGCAGAGTCTTTACTCTAAACGGAGGGGCAATTACTTGGAAAAGTTCCAAGCAGGAGACAGTGGTTGATTCCACTTGTGAATCAGAGTATATAGCAGCAAGCGAGGCAGCAAAGGAGGCTATATGGCTAAAGAACTTCAGCGGAGACCTTGGAGTTGTACCAGCTATAAAGGAGCCAATGGAGATTTTCTGTGACAGCAATAGTGTGGTTGCCTTAGCCAAGGAACCAAGAGATCATGGGAGATCCAGACACATTGACAGAAAATATCACTTCATCAGACATCGAATAGAAGAAGGAATCCTCGTGGCAAATAGGGTATCATCGGATGAGAACCCAACAGATCCCCTCACGAAGGGACTGACTCGGGCTAAGCATCTCCAGCATGCTCGGAGCATAGGGCTGAAGGATGATATTAGTTTTAGTAGTTAGATAATCTTGAAATTTGTAAAATGTAATTGACATTTAATGATAAATAAAAGCTGCTATTTATGAGTAAAGTGTTGCTATCTCTTGTCAATCGTTTACTATTATTTCTTCTTGCATGCTTTGACTTCCAGAATAATTATGTTATGGTTTATATCATATTATTCAAACTCTCCACAGTCGGTCGTATGTTGGAAGTAGATATGAATCAAGACTGTCATGGGTTGGCTTGTAGAGGTTTAAGATGTTAGACAAAGCGGGGCTACATCACTCATGAGTGCTCATAAGTCTTCAAACCTAGAGATATGATTTGTTGCCTATGAGTTGGTTATGCATTGATTGCACGAAAACGCATTGGTAACTCGATGTTATAAACCGTGCTTTTGTGTGTAATTCAACAAGTAGTAGAGCAAACATATGAGTCGAAGTTTATCTGTTCCTTCTAGGATTAGAAGTGATATCTGGGCCCCTCGATGATTTTGTTTTGACCTATGTACCGGGCCCGGTTAGAACTAAATTGATGTGTTCAGTTAAGTTCTATATCAAACAAATCGGAAATCATGAAACAAATGCTGGACAATAAGCAAGACCATGTTCCATGTATTTGTCCGGCTGATATCTAGAACAGAGGATTATATGATCACTTATCTAAAATGGCGCTTCATAGTTCAACAGAGTTTTAAGAGCTACGATTGCTGATCGGTTCCTGAAGTCATACTTGCAACTATAGTTATTAGACTTATCCAAGTGGGAGACTGTTGGAGATAGTGTCTAAGTCCATAACTATATTTGGTATGTACTTGATCCGACCCGGCATGGTCCATTTGGGTTGCACTTCACCCGAACAATTTACGGATAATCTTTTGAGAATAGTATAAGTTATGATTTATTAATATATTATAAGTTCTAATATATTAATATAAAATCATATTATTTAATTAGTGTTGATCTATAATTAATTTAGAATTAATTTAGAGATCAAAAGTATGACTAATTAAATATGGGCTCTTGTATTTATATAGTGTGGGCTAATGCTTATTTGGAATGGGCTAGGCTTGCATGGAAAGTCCATGGATACTCCATGGAGCTTTAACCCATGGATCTCATGGAAATGAAAAGACATGGGTATTAGGGTTTACATGGATGTAACCCTAATCCACCACACTATATAAAGGAGGCTTTGGTTCTTGAAATTGCACTAGTTGATGTGTGTAAACTAAGAGGGCCGATTTCAAGAAGTTTGTGACTATTCTCTCAAGTTTCCAAGTTTGTGGTGATTTGTGACTTCCATTTGAGGCATCCACATTATTGGTGCTAGGCTCTCAAACTCCAAGCAATCAACTACTACTACAAGGTAAGTAATTCTACTAGTTTTATTTGATTCAAGTACCCCATGCCATGCTAGTTAGGATAAGAACCTTGGAAAAATAATTATTTGCATGTATCTTAGTCAAACATAGATCCAAGGTTTCTAGGGTTGCATGTACACCATAGGAGTGTTAGAATGCTGAAAACCCATCAATACGTGCCTGCTCAGAAGACACGTGCTCAGGGAAAAACAACACCCTCTCATGAAACATCCGTGTGATCACAGTCACAGACTCAGTCCCCTGCTTGAGGGACAAGAACTCCTGGGCCAACCGTTCCTTATCCACCGGGGGAACGTACTCATCTCGAAACATAGCAGTGAACCTCTCCCAAGTCACTGCGGTAAGCTCTGCAGTAGTAAAGTCAGTTGTCACAAACTTCCACCAGTCCTTCGCTCCCAAGCGAAGCTGGTTCAGCGCGAACCGTATCCTCAGATTCTTTGGACAAGAACATGTGTATAAGCATCCCTCAATGTCAGAGATCCATCTCATCGCGGCTATCGGATTCTGAGTCCCACCAAACTCTGGTGGCTTCGTGTTGCTGAACTCCTGGTACAGCAACGAGTCACCCCCTGTGGCCTAGCAGCGGCGACGGCTCAGTAAGAGCAGCATATCGCTCGTCAAACGTCTCAATCAGCATGGTCTTGATAGACCCAAACATCTCTGGTATCTAAGCTCGAATGGATGCGGCCACCTCCTCATGAATCAACCTACGAATCTCCTCATCATTGGTACCACTGGTACCACTGTCTCCTGCGCTGTGGCGCGTAACCACCATGATGCCTCTGAAACACAACATAAAATAATCAGAGACTCGACCGAGATTACTCACACTCGGCCAACCGATCCTACTTGTTCCTTAGCACCCTGAGGATGCTTACTTGGAATGCTTACCGATCCGATGCTTTCAGTAGTACGGGCCCAATACAACCTTCCACATCGTATCCGTATCCACCCCAAGTCCTCCTCCTAGGATCCCAACTCGCAAGTACTCTATACCACTCTGAACCCAGCCTACTCTCTAGCAGACTTCTCATAAGCTACTCTCTGCTACCTAAGTGCACTCAAAACCACTCACAGCAGCAGAAACTCCTAGGCTAAGGCATCACAAATCAGGCCACTCTAGTACTAACATATGAATTACCTAGCCTACTCTAGCATGCAAAACACTTCACATAATATCATAACACGTAACGTAAGGGTATTTTGGGAAATCACCGTTCGGGCGTTGGCTGATTGTACACACTGCTCTTTTCCGCTCGTTTTGGAAATCTTTTACTCTTTTTAGAAAAATTGTTTCTTTTTGAAAACTTTTCTCAAATCCTTAGTTTGAGTCCAGATATGCCCAAAGGTGTATCCGAATCCCTCAAACCAAGGCTCTGATACCAACTTGTAACGACACGATTTTCCAAAACAAAATTTTCAGTTTTAAACTCATAAACATATGTCTCATCATAAATTCTCAAAAACAAACAATAAGTTTTCAATACAATTATTCAATCCAGGATCCACAATCACAGTTCCATATCGAGAGTGTGTGTACAATCATGCCGGTGCCTTCCCGCGATCCTCGGAATTCCCTAAAACACATAACACATAACACGGTAAGCACAAATGCTTAGTGAGTTCCCTAAAATACCACATACAACAATTTGCCACTCGAGGCTATACTCTGTAAGACCCTCTTGTCTATGTGTCTCAGCGGGACCCTCCAGTCCCGTAGCTCGTTGGACCCTCCGATCCAGTCTGATTGAGGACCCTCTGGCCTCATAGTTCGTTGGACCCTCCGGTCCGGTCTAGGCAATAAATAATATGGCATACAATACATACCAAATAATCATGCACAACTCAAGCAAGCACATAAGACCCTCTGGTCACACATAATTACCACTCTAGGTAAAGTACAGTGAGAAGACTCACCTCGTAAGATAGCTAGTAAAAGTCTCGTGCCCGAAATCCTCGGTCTAGCCTCCGCCTATCACAATTAATATTTCTAATTAATATTCTAATATTATCTCTGAAAAGTGGGTAGAAGACCATTCTACCCTTCCCTGACCTCTTTCACTCATTTTGACCAAGCCCTAAAGTCAACAGAAGTCAACTCCAGTCGACGGTCCAACTTTGACCAGACTCGTCGAGTGCACTCGGGAGACTCGTCGAGTCCAGTCGATTCATGGCAACCCCGGCAAGCTCCAACTCGACGAGCTAACCCCTAACTCGATGGGTCACCGTCTGACTCAATTCATTGGGACAAAACCCTAACCGCCTCGTCGAGTCGGCTCATCAACTCGGCGAGTCCGTTCGGTCTCAACTTGTATTCAGAAGTTTTCAAGGCAGAAAACTCTCTCACACCCTAGATCTAAGCTCCCAAGGCCTGAATATCACGTAAAGCCTCGAGCTTTACGTTCATGCATAACACTAAGGGCTAAAAATTCCAAGAACAAGCTTGAGAAGAAGTCTCTCATTCAAGGGGCTATCATGGCTGAATAAAGCAGGGGACTTTCGACTCTAGGGACCTCACTAGGTCCAGATCTGATGTCTATTTCAATGAAGGTGCTCAAAACCTTCAAGGTCCCCAAAAAAGGTGGAAATGGAGCCCTAACTCTAAAACCATGAGATCTATCCATACAAGAGAGAAAGGTACGAACTTTATACCTTGAATAGAAGCTCCTGGATGACTAAGCAGAAGATCTAGCAACTTCTTCACAATCCTTTCTTGGGAATCCTCTTTCTCTCTACCAAAATGCACCAAAGATCTCAAACAATGGCTCAAAACTCTCTCTATAGCTCAAGGGGGCGATTAGGGTTTCTCTCAGTGAAAGGAGACAGATGGAGAGCCGCAAATGAGGCTATACTTATCCTTATATAGGACCCAAACCCGGGGATTTAGGGTTTCAACTCACAGCGCCTACTCAGCGAGTCTACATCCGGACTCGTCGAGTAGATCATTAAACCCACGTGGCCATCCTGACTCTACTCGGCGAGTTATAGCGCCAACTCGTCGAGTAGGTCAATGATCCTCAAAATAAATACTTAAAATGACATACCTGGGAATCCAGATGTTACATACACTGTGCGAAATTCGTCCAATTCGGAGACTGCATCATTCTACTCGAAAAGTTCGCGCGCCATCCGATAACCGAAAAATGCCATTATGACCCCCTAAACAGTCTCGAATGGCCAAAAAACGCAACAGCTCATGGCAGAGCGACGAGTCTTTTTTTATTTGCCCATTTTACATTAACCGTGCGAAATTCAACCAATTCGGAGACTGCATCATTCTACTCGAAAATTTCGCGCGCCACCTCAAAACTGAAAAATGCCATTTTGACCCCCTAAAAAGTCCCGAATGGCCGAAATAACATCGCAGGTGATCACAAAGTGATATATAGTTTTAGCATCTAAATACACTGAGCGAAATTCATCCAATTCGGAGACTGCATCATTCTAATCGAAAAGTTTGCGTGCCACCCTAAAACCGAAAAATGCCATTTTGACCCCTTAAAAAGTCCCGAATGGCTGAAATAACATCGCAGGTGATCACGAGGTGATGTATAGTTTTAACATCCAAGTACACTGTGCGATTTTCGACCAATTCGGAGACTGCATCATTCTACTCGAAAAGTTTGCGTGCCACACGATAACCGAAAAATGCTATTTTGACCCCCAAAACAGTCCCGAATAGCCAAAAAACGCAACAGCTCATGGTAGAGCGATGAGTTTTGTTTATTTGCCCGTTTTACATTAACCGTGTGAAATTCAACCAATTCGGAGACTGCATCATTCTACTCGAAAATTTCGCGCGCCACCCCAAAACTGAAAAATGCCATTTTGACCCCTTAAAAAGTCCCCAATGGCCGAAATAAAATCGCAAGTGATCACGAAGTGATGTATAGTTTTAGCATCTAAATAAACTGTGCGAAATTCGTCTTATTCGGAGACTGCATCATTCTACTCGATAAGTTCGCGCGCCACCCGAAAACCGAAAAAATGCCATTTTGACCGCTAAAAAGTTCCGGATGGCCGAAATAACATCGCAGGTGATCACGAAGTGATGTATAGTTTTAGAATCTAAATACACTGTGCGAATTTCGTCCAATTCGGAGACTGCATCATTATACTCGAAAAGTTCGTGCGCCACCCGATAACCGAAAAATGCCATTTTAACCCCCAAAACAGTCCCGAATGGCCAAAAAACGCAACAGCTCATGGTAGAGCGATGAGTCTTGTTTATTTGCCCATTTTTCACTAACCGTGCGAAATTCAACCAATTCGAAGACTGCATCATTCTACTCGAAAATTTCGCGCGCCACCCCAAAACTGAAAAATGCCATTTTGACCCCCTAAAAAGTCCCGAATGGCCGAAATAAAATCGCAAGTGATCACGAAGTGATGCATAGTTTTAGCATCTAAATACACTAAGCGAAATTCGTCCAATTCGGAGACTGCATCATTCTACTCGAAAAGTTCGTGCGCCACGCGAAAACCAAAAAAATGCCATTTTGACCCCTAAAAACTCCCGAATGGCCGAAATAACATCGCAGGTGATCATGAAGTGATGTATAGTTTTAGCATCTAAATACACTGTGCGAATTTCGTCCAATTCGGAGACTGCATCATTTTACTCGAAAAGTTCGTGCGCCACCCGAAAACCGAAAAATGCCATTTTGACCCCTCAAAAAGTCTCGAATGGCCGAAATAACATCGCAGGTGATCATGAAGTGATGTATAGTTTTAGCATCTAAATACACTATGCGAATTTTGTCCAATTCGGAGGCTACATCATTCTACTCGAAAATTTCGCGCGCCACCCGATAAACGAAAAATGTCATTTTAACCCCCTTAAAAGTTCCGAATGGCCGAAATAACATCGCAGGTGATCACAAAGTGATGTATAGTTTTAGCATCTAAATACACTGTGCAAAATTCGTCCAATTCGGAGACTGCATAATTCTACTCGAAAAGTTCGCGCGCCACCCGATAACCGAAAAATGCCATTTTGACCCCCTAAACAGTCCCGAATGTCCAAAAAACGCAACAGCTCATGGCAAAGCGTTGAGTTTTCTTTATTTGCCCATTTTACATTAACCGTGCAAATTTCGTCCAATTCGGTGACTGTATCATTCGACTCGAAAATTTCGCGAGCCACCCCAAAACTGAAAAAATGCCATTTTGACCCGTAAAAAGTCCCGAATGGCCGAAATAACATCGCAGGTGATCACAAGGTGATGTGTATTTTTAAAATCTAAATACACTGTGCAGAATTTGTCCAATTCGGAGACTGCATCATTCTACTCGAAATGTTCGCGCACCACCCGAAAACCGAAAAATGCCATTTTGACCCATCAAAAAGTCCCGAATGGCCGAAATAACATCCCAGCTGATCATGAAGTGATGTATAGTTTTAGTATCTAAATACACTATGCGAATTTCGTCCAATTCGGAGACTGCATCATTTTACTCGAAAATTTCACGCGCAACCCGAAAACCGAAAAATGTCATTTTGACCCCCTTAAAAGTCCCGAATGGCCGAAATAACACTGCATGTGATCACAAAGTAATGTATAATTTTAGCACCTAAATACACTGTGCGAAATTCGGCCAATTCGGAGACTGCATCATTTTACTCGAAAAGTTCGCGCGCCACCCGATGAATGAAAAATGCCATTTTGACCCCTCAAAAAGTCCCGAATGGCCGAAATAACATCGCAGGTGATCATGAAGTGATGTATAGATTTAGCATCTAAATACAATGTGTGAATTTCATCCAATTCGGAGACTACATCATTCTACTCGAAAATTTCGCGCGCCACCCGAAAACCAAAAAATGTCATTTTGACGCCCTTATAAGTCCCGAATCGCCGAAATAACATCGCAGGTGATCACGACGTGATGTATAGTTTTAGCATCTAAATACACTGTGCAAAATTCGTCCAATTCGGAGACTGCATCATTCTACTCGAAAAGTTTGTGCACCACCCGATAACCGAAAATGCCATTATGACCCCCTAAACAGTCCCGAATGTCCAAAAAACGCAACAACTCATGGTAGAGCGATGAGTCTTGTTTATTTGCCCGTTTTACATTAACCGTGCGAAATTCAACCAATTCGGAGACTGCATCATTCTACTCGAAAATTTCGCGCGCCACCCCAAAATTGAAAAAATCCCATTTTGACCCCCTAAAAAGTCATGAATGGCCGAAATAACATCGCAGGTGATCACGAAGTGATGTATAGTTTTAGCATCTAAATACACTGTGCGAAATTCGTCCAATTCGGAGACTGCATCATTCTACACGAAAAGTTCGCGCGCCACCCGAAAACCGAAAAATGCCATTTTGACCCCCTAAAAAGTCCCGAATGGCCGAAATAACATCACAGGTGATCACGTGGAGATGTATAGTTTTAGCCTCTAAATATACTATGGGAATTTCGTCCAATTCGGAGACTGCATCATTCTACTCGAAAAGTTCGCGCGCCACCCGGAAACCGAAAAATGCCATTTTATCCCCTTAAAAGTCCTGAATGGCCAAAATAACATCGCAGGTGATCACGAAGTGATGTATAGTTTTAGCATCTAAATACAATGTGTGAATTTCATCCAATTCGGAGACTACATCATTCTACTCGAAAATTTCGCGCGCCACCCGAAAACCGAAAAATGTCATTTTGACGCCCTTAAAAGTCCCAAATGGCCGAAATAACATCACAGGTGATCACGAAGTGATGTATAGTTTTAGCATCTAAATACACTGTGCAAAATTCGTCCAATTCAGAGACCGCATCATTCTACTCGAAAAGTTCGCACGCCACCCGGAAACCGAAAAATGCCATTTTGATCCCCTAAAAAGTCCCGAATGGCCGAAATAACATCGCAGGTGATCACGAAGTGATGTATAGTTTTAGCATCTAAATACAATGTGTGAATTTTATCCAATTCGGAGACTACATCATTCTACTCGAAAATTTCGCGCGCCACCCGAAAACCGAAAAATGTCATTTTGACGCACTTAAAAGTCCCGAATGGCGGAAATAACATCGCATGTGATCACGAAGTGATGTATAGTTTTAGCATCTAAATATACTGTGCATCGTCCAATTCGGAGACTGCATGATTCTACTCGAAAAGTTCGCGCGCCACCCGGTAACCGAAAAATGCCATTTTGACCCCCCTTAAAAGTCCTAAATGGCCAAAATAACATCGCAGGTGATCCCGAAGTGATGTATAGTTTTAGCATCTAAATACACTGTGCGAATTTAGTACAATTCGGAAACTGCACCATTCTACTCGAAACGTTCGCGTACCACCTTATACCCGAAAAATGCCATTTTGACCCCCTAAACAGTCCCGAAAAATGCGATGAGTCTTATTTATTTGCCCATTTTACATTAACCGTGCAAATTTCATCCAATCCGGTGACTGCATCATTCGACTCAAAAATTTCGCGCGCCACCCCAAAACTGAAAAATGCCATTTTGACCCCTAAAAAGTCCCGAATGGCCGAAATAACATCGCAGGTGATCACAAGGTGATGTATATTTTTAGCATCTAAATACACTGTGCGGAATTCGTCCAATTCGGAGACTGCATCATTCTACTCGAAAAGTTCGAGCACCAGCCGAAAACCAAAAAATGCCATTTTGACCCCTCAAAAAGTCCCGAATGGCCGAAATAACATCCCAGCTGATCATGAAGTGATGTATACTTTTAGTATCTAAATACACTGTGCGAATTTCTTCCAATTCGGAGACTGCATCATTCTACTCGAAAATTTCACACTCCACCCGAAAACCGAAAAATGTCATTTTGACCCCCTTAAAAGTCCCGAATGGCCGAAATAACACCGCAGGTGATCACAAAGTAATGTATAGTTTTAGCACCTAAATACACTGTGCGAAATTCGGCCAATTCGGAGACTGCATCATTCTACTCGAAAAGTTCGCGCGCCACCCGATTACCGAAAAATGCCATTTTGACCCCTCAAAAAGTCTCGAATGGCCGAAATAACATCGCAGGTAATCAAGAAGTGATGTATTGATTTAGCATCTAAATACAATGTGTGAATTTCATCCAATTCGGAGACTACATCATTCTACTCGAAAATTTCGCGCGCCACCCGAAAACCGAAAAATGTCATTTTGACGCCCTTAAAAGACCCGAATCGCCGAAATAACATCGCAGGTGATCACAAAGTGATGTACATTTTTAGCATCTAAATACACTATGCAAAATTCGTCCAATTCGGAGACTGCATTATTCTACTCGAAAACTTCGCGCGCCACCCGAAACCGAAAAATGTCATTTGGACCCCCTAAAAAGTCCCGAAGCCGAAATAACAACGCAGGTGGTCACGAAGTGATGTATAGTTTTAGCATCTAAACACACTGTGCGACATTCGTCAAATTCGGAGACTGCATCATTCTACTCGAAAAGTTCGCGCGCCACCCGAAAACCGAAAAATGTCATTTTGACCTCCATAAAAGTCCCGAATGGCCGAAATAACATCGCAGGTGATCACGAAGTGATGTATAGTTTTAGCATCTAAATACACTGTGTGAAATTCGTCCAATTCGGAGACTGCATCATTATACTCGAAAAGTTCGCACGCCACCCGAAAGCCGAAAAATGTCATTTTGACCCCTAAAAAGTCTCGAATGGCCGAAATAACAACGTAGGTGATCACGAAGTGATGTATAGTTCTAGCATCTAAATACACTGTGCGAAATTCGTCCAATTCGGAAACTGCATCATTCTACTCGAAAAGTTCGTGCGCCACCCGAAAACCGAAAAATGTCATTTTGACCCCCTAAAAAGTCCCGAAGCCGAAATAACAACGCAGGTGGTCACGAAGTGATGTTTAGTTTTAGCATCTAAACACACTGTGCGAAATTCGTCCAATTCGGAGACTGCATCATTCTACTCGAAAAGTTCGCGCGCCACCCGAAAACCGAAAAATGTCATTTTGACCCCCTAAAAGTCCCGAAGCCGAAATAACAACGCAGGTGGTCACGAAGTGATGTTTAGTTTTAGCATCTAAATACACTGTGCGAAATTCGTCCAATCCGGAGACTGCATTATTCTACTCGAAAACTTCGCGTGCCACCCTAAAACCGAAAAATGTCATTTGGACCCCCTAAAAAGTCCCGAAGCCGAAATAACAACGCAGGTGGTCACGAAGTGATGTATAGTTTTAGCATCTAAACACACTGTGCGACATTCGTCCAATTCGGAGACTGCATCATTCTACTCGAAAAGTTCGCGCGCCACCCGAAAACCGAAAAATGTCATTTTGACCTCCATAAAAGTCCCGAATGGCCGAAATAACATCGCAGGTGATCACGAAGTGATGTATAGTTTTAGCATCTAAATACACTCTGTGAAATTCGTCCAATTCGGAGACTGCATCATTCTACTCGAAAAGTTCGCGCGCCACCCGAAAGTCGAAAAATGTCATTTTGACCCCTAAAAAGTCCCGAATGGCCGAAATAACAACGCAGGTGATCACGAAGTGATGTATAGTTCTAGCATCGAAATACACTGTGCGAAATTCTTCCAATTCGGAGACTGCATCATTCTACTCGAAAAGTTCGCGCGCCACCCGAAAACCGAAAAATGTCATTTTGACCCCCTAAAAAGTCCCGAAGCCGAAATAACAACGCAGTTGGTCACGAAGTGATGTATAGTTTTAGCATCTAAACACACCGTGCGAAATTCGTCAAATTCGGAGACTGCATCATTCTACTCGAAAACTTCGCACGCCACCCGATAACCGAAAAATATCATTTTGACCCCCTTAAAAGTCCCGAATGGCCGAAATAACAACGCAGGTGATCACCAACTGATGTATAGTTCCAGCATCTAAATAAACTGTGCGAAATTCGTCCAATTCGGAAACTGCATCATTCTACTCGAAAAGTTCGCGCGCCACCCGAAAACCGAAAAATGTCATTTTGACCCCCTAAAAAGTCCCGAAGCCGAAATAACAACGCAGGTGGTCACGAAGTGATGTTTAGTTTTAGCATCTAAACACACTGTGCGAAATTCGTCCAATTCGGAGACTGCATCATTCCACTCGAAAAGTTCGCGCGCCACCCGAAAACCGAAAAATGTCATTTTGACCCCCTAAAAAGTCCCGAAGCCGAAATAACAACGCAGGTGGTCACGGAGTGATGTTTAGTTTTAGCATCTAAATACACTGTGCGAAATTCGTCCAATTCGGAGACTGCATTATTCAACTCGAAAACTTCGCGCGCCACCCGAAAACCGAAAAATGTCATTTGGACCCCCTAAAAAGTCCCGAAGCCGAAATAACAACGCAGGTGGTCACGAAGTGATGTATAGTTTTAGCATCTAAACACACTGTGCGACATTCGTCCAATTCGGAGACTGCATCATTTTACTCGAAAAGTTCGCGCGCCACCCGAAAACCGAAAAATGTCATTTTGACCTCCATAAAAGTCCCGAATGGCCGAAATAACATCGCAGGTGATCACGAAGTGATGTATAGTTTTAGCATCTAAATACACTGTGTGAAATTCGTCCAATTCGGAGAATGCATCATTATACTCGAAAAGTTCGCACGCCACCCGAAAGCCGAAAAATGTCATTTTGACCCCTAAAAAGTCTCGAATGGCCGAAATAACAACGCAGGTGATCACGAAGTGATGTATGGTTCTAGCATCTAAATACACTGTGCGAAATTCGTCCAATTCGGAAACTGCATCATTCTACTCGAAAAGTTCGCGCGCCACCCGAAAACCGAAAAATGTCATTTTGACCCCCTAAAAAGTCCCGAAGCCGAAATAACAACGCAGGTGGTCACGAAGTGATGTTTAGTTTTAGCATCTAAACACACTGTGCGAAATTCGTCCAATTCGGAAACTGCATCATTCTACTCGAAAAGTTCGCGCGCCACCCGAAAACCGAAAATTGTCATTTGGACCCCCTAAAAAGTCCCGAAGCCGAAATAACAACGCAGGTGGTCACGAAGTGATGTTTAGTTTTAGCATCTAAATACACTGTGCGAAATTCGTCCAATCCGGAGACTGCATTATTCTACTCGAAAACTTCGCGCGCCACCCGAAAACCGAAAAATGTCATTTGGACCCCCTAAAAAGTCCCGAAGCCGAAATAACAACGCAGGTGGTCACGAAGTGATGTATAGTTTTAGCATCTAAATACACTGTGCGACATTCGTCCAATTCGGAGACTGCATCATTCTACTCGAAAAGCTCGCGCGCCACCCGAAAACCGAAAAATGTCATTTTGACCTCCATAAAAGTCCCGAATGGCCGAAATAACATCGCAGGTGATCACGAAGTGATGTATAGTTTTAGCATCTAAATACACTGTGTGAAATTCGTCCAAGTCGGAGACTGCATCATTCTACTCGAAAAGTTCGCACGCCACCCGAAAGCCGAAAAATGTCATTTTGACCCCTAAAAAGTCTCGAATGGCCGAAATAACAACGCAGGTGATCACGAAGTGATGTATAGTTCTAGCATCTAAATACACTGTGCGAAATTCTTCCAATTCGGAAACTGCATCATTCTACTCGAAAAGTTCGCGCGCCACCCGAAAACAGAAAAATGTCATTTTGACCCCCTAAAAAGTCCCGAAGCCGAAATAACAACGCAGGTGGTCACGAAGTGATGTTTAGTTTTAGCATCTAAACACACTGTGCGAAATTCGTCCAATTCGGAGACTGCATCATTCCACTCGAAAAGTTCGCGCGCCACCCGAAAACTGAAAAATGTCATTTTGACCCCCTAAAAAGTCCCGAAGCCGAAATAACAACGCAGGTGGTCACGAAGTGATGTTTAGTTTTAGCATCTAAATACACTGTGCGAAATTCGTCTAATTCGGAGACTGCATTATTCTACTCGAAAACTTCGCGCGCCACCCGAAAACCGAAAAATGTCATTTGGACCCCCTAAAAAGTCCCGAAGCCGAAATAACAACGCAGGTGGTCACGAAGTGATGTATAGTTTTAGTATCTAAACACACTGTGCGACATTCGTCCAATTCGGAGACTGCATCATTCTACTCGAAAAGTTCGCGCGCCACCCGAAAACCGAAAAATGTCATTTTGACCTCCATAAAAGTCCCGAATGGCCGAAATAACATCGCAGGTGATCACGAGGTGATGTATAGTTTTAGCATCTAAATACACTGTGTGAAATTCGTCCAATTCGGAGACTGCATCATTCTACTCGAAAAGTTCGCGCGCCACCCGAAAGCCGAAAAATGTCATTTTGACCCCTAAAAAGTCTCGAATGGCCAAAATAACAACGCAGGCGATCACGAAGTGATGTATAGTTCTAGCATCTAAATACACTGTGCGAAATTCGTCCAATTCGGAAACTGCATCATTCTACTCGAAAAGTTCGCGCGTCACCCGAAAACCCAAAAATGTCATTTTGACCCCCTAAAAAGTCCCGAAGCCGAAATAACAACGCAGGTGGTCACGAAGTGATGTTTAGTTTTAGCATCTAAACACACTGTGCGAAATTCGTCCAATTCGGAGACTGCATCATTCTACTCGAAAAGTTCGCGCGCCACCCGAAAACCAAAAAATGTCATTTTGACCCCCTAAAAAGTCCCGAAGCCGAAATAACAACGCAGGTGGTCACGAAGTGATGTTTAGTTTTAGCATCTAAATACACTGTGCGAAATTCGTCCAATCCGAAGACTGCATTATTCTACTCGAAAACTTCGCGCGCCACCCGAAAACCGAAAAATGTCATTTGGACCCCCTAAAAAGTCCCGAAGCCGAAATAACAACGCAGGTGGTCACGAAGTGATGTATAGTTTTAGCATCTAAACACACTGTGCGACATTCGTCCAATTCGGAGACTGCATCATTCTACTCGAAAAGTTCGACCGCCACCCGAAAACCGAAAAATGTCATTTTGACCTCCATAAAAGTCCCGAATGGCCGAAATAACATCGCAGGTGATCACGAAGTGATGTATAGATGTAGCATCTAAATACACTGTGTGAAATTCGTCCAATACGGGGACTGCATCATTCTACTCGAAAAGTTCGCGTGCCACCCGAAAACCGAAAAATGTCATTTTGACCCCTAAAAAGTCTCGAATGGCCGAAATAACAACGCAGGTGATCACGAAGTGATGTATAGTTCTAGCATCTAAAAACACTGTGCGAAATTCTTCCAATTCGGAGACTGCATCATTCTACTCGAAAAGTTCGCGCGCCACCCGAAAACCGAAAAATGTCATTTTGACCCCCTAAAAAGTCCCGAAGCCGAAATAACAACGCAGGTGGTCACGAAGTGATGTTTAGTTTTAGCATCTAAACACACTGTGCGAAATTCGTCCAATTCGGAGACTGCATCATTCTACTCGAAAAGTTCGCGCGCCACCCGAAAACCGAAAAATGTCATTTTGACCCCCTAAAAGTCCCGAAGCCGAAATAACAACGCAGGTGGTCACGAAGTGATGTTTAGTTTTAGCATCTAAATACACTGTGCGAAATTCGTCCAATCCGGAGACTGCATTATTCTACTCGAAAACTTCGCGTGCCACCCTAAAACCGAAAAATGTCATTTGGACCCCCTAAAAAGTCCCGAAGCCGAAATAACAACGCAGGTGGTCACGAAGTGATGTATAGTTTTAGCATCTAAACACACTGTGCGACATTCGTCCAATTCGGAGACTGCATCATTCTACTCGAAAAGTTCGCGCGCCACCCGAAAACCGAAAAATGTCATTTTGACCTCCATAAAAGTCCCGAATGGCCGAAATAACATCGCAGGTGATCACGAAGTGATGTATAGTTTTAGCATCTAAATACACTCTGTGAAATTCGTCCAATTCGGAGACTGCATCATTCTACTCGAAAAGTTCGCGCGCCACCCGAAAGTCGAAAAATGTCATTTTGACCCCTAAAAAGTCCCGAATGGCCGAAATAACAACGCAGGTGATCACGAAGTGATGTATAGTTCTAGCATCGAAATACACTGTGCGAAATTCTTCCAATTCGGAGACTGCATCATTCTACTCGAAAAGTTCGCGCGCCACCCGAAAACCGAAAAATGTCATTTTGACCCCCTAAAAAGTCCCGAAGCCGAAATAACAACGCAGTTGGTCACGAAGTGATGTATAGTTTTAGCATCTAAACACACCGTGCGAAATTCGTCAAATTCGGAGACTGCATCATTCTACTCGAAAACTTCGCACGCCACCCGATAACCGAAAAATATCATTTTGACCCCCTTAAAAGTCCCGAATGGCCGAAATAACAACGCAGGTGATCACCAACTGATGTATAGTTCCAGCATCTAAATAAACTGTGCGAAATTCGTCCAATTCGGAAACTGCATCATTCTACTCGAAAAGTTCGCGCGCCACCCGAAAACCGAAAAATGTCATTTTGACCCCCTAAAAAGTCCCGAAGCCGAAATAACAACGCAGGTGGTCACGAAGTGATGTTTAGTTTTAGCATCTAAACACACTGTGCGAAATTCGTCCAATTCGGAGACTGCATCATTCCACTCGAAAAGTTCGCGCGCCACCCGAAAACCGAAAAATGTCATTTTGACCCCCTAAAAAGTCCCGAAGCCGAAATAACAACGCAGGTGGTCACGGAGTGATGTTTAGTTTTAGCATCTAAATACACTGTGCGAAATTCGTCCAATTCGGAGACTGCATTATTCAACTCGAAAACTTCGCGCGCCACCCGAAAACCGAAAAATGTCATTTGGACCCCCTAAAAAGTCCCGAAGCCGAAATAACAACGCAGGTGGTCACGAAGTGATGTATAGTTTTAGCATCTAAACACACTGTGCGACATTCGTCCAATTCGGAGACTGCATCATTTTACTCGAAAAGTTCGCGCGCCACCCGAAAACCGAAAAATGTCATTTTGACCTCCATAAAAGTCCCGAATGGCCGAAATAACATCGCAGGTGATCACGAAGTGATGTATAGTTTTAGCATCTAAATACACTGTGTGAAATTCGTCCAATTCGGAGAATGCATCATTATACTCGAAAAGTTCGCACGCCACCCGAAAGCCGAAAAATGTCATTTTGACCCCTAAAAAGTCTCGAATGGCCGAAATAACAACGCAGGTGATCACGAAGTGATGTATGGTTCTAGCATCTAAATACACTGTGCGAAATTCGTCCAATTCGGAAACTGCATCATTCTACTCGAAAAGTTCGCGCGCCACCCGAAAACCGAAAAATGTCATTTTGACCCCCTAAAAAGTCCCGAAGCCGAAATAACAACGCAGGTGGTCACGAAGTGATGTTTAGTTTTAGCATCTAAACACACTGTGCGAAATTCGTCCAATTCGGAAACTGCATCATTCTACTCGAAAAGTTCGCGCGCCACCCGAAAACCGAAAATTGTCATTTGGACCCCCTAAAAAGTCCCGAAGCCGAAATAACAACGCAGGTGGTCACGAAGTGATGTTTAGTTTTAGCATCTAAATACACTGTGCGAAATTCGTCCAATCCGGAGACTGCATTATTCTACTCGAAAACTTCGCGCGCCACCCGAAAACCGAAAAATGTCATTTGGACCCCCTAAAAAGTCCCGAAGCCGAAATAACAACGCAGGTGGTCACGAAGTGATGTATAGTTTTAGCATCTAAATACACTGTGCGACATTCGTCCAATTCGGAGACTGCATCATTCTACTCGAAAAGCTCGCGCGCCACCCGAAAACCGAAAAATGTCATTTTGACCTCCATAAAAGTCCCGAATGGCCGAAATAACATCGCAGGTGATCACGAAGTGATGTATAGTTTTAGCATCTAAATACACTGTGTGAAATTCGTCCAAGTCGGAGACTGCATCATTCTACTCGAAAAGTTCGCACGCCACCCGAAAGCCGAAAAATGTCATTTTGACCCCTAAAAAGTCTCGAATGGCCGAAATAACAACGCAGGTGATCACGAAGTGATGTATAGTTCTAGCATCTAAATACACTGTGCGAAATTCTTCCAATTCGGAAACTGCATCATTCTACTCGAAAAGTTCGCGCGCCACCCGAAAACAGAAAAATGTCATTTTGACCCCCTAAAAAGTCCCGAAGCCGAAATAACAACGCAGGTAGTCACGAAGTGATGTTTAGTTTTAGCATCTAAACACACTGTGCGAAATTCGTCCAATTCGGAGACTGCATCATTCCACTCGAAAAGTTCGCGCGCCACCCGAAAACTGAAAAATGTCATTTTGACCCCCTAAAAAGTCCCGAAGCCGAAATAACAACGCAGGTGGTCACGAAGTGATGTTTAGTTTTAGCATCTAAATACACTGTGCGAAATTCGTCTAATTCGGAGACTGCATTATTCTACTCGAAAACTTCGCGCGCCACCCGAAAACCGAAAAATGTCATTTGGACCCCCTAAAAAGTCCCGAAGCCGAAATAACAACGCAGGTGGTCACGAAGTGATGTATAGTTTTAGTATCTAAACACACTGTGCGACATTCGTCCAATTCGGAGACTGCATCATTCTACTCGAAAAGTTCGCGCGCCACCCGAAAACCGAAAAATGTCATTTTGACCTCCATAAAAGTCCCGAATGGCCGAAATAACATCGCAGGTGATCACGAGGTGATGTATAGTTTTAGCATCTAAATACACTGTGTGAAATTCGTCCAATTCGGAGACTGCATCATTCTACTCGAAAAGTTCGCGCGCCACCCGAAAGCCGAAAAATGTCATTTTGACCCCTAAAAAGTCTCGAATGGCCAAAATAACAACGCAGGCGATCACGAAGTGATGTATAGTTCTAGCATCTAAATACACTGTGCGAAATTCGTCCAATTCGGAAACTGCATCATTCTACTCGAAAAGTTCGCGCGTCACCCGAAAACCCAAAAATGTCATTTTGACCCCCTAAAAAGTCCCGAAGCCGAAATAACAACGCAGGTGGTCACGAAGTGATGTTTAGTTTTAGCATCTAAACACACTGTGCGAAATTCGTCCAATTCGGAGACTGCATCATTCTACTCGAAAAGTTCGCGCGCCACCCGAAAACCAAAAAATGTCATTTTGACCCCCTAAAAAGTCCCGAAGCCGAAATAACAACGCAGGTGGTCACGAAGTGATGTTTAGTTTTAGCATCTAAATACACTGTGCGAAATTCGTCCAATCCGAAGACTGCATTATTCTACTCGAAAACTTCGCGCGCCACCCGAAAACCGAAAAATGTCATTTGGACCCCCTAAAAAGTCCCGAAGCCGAAATAACAACGCAGGTGGTCACGAAGTGATGTATAGTTTTAGCATCTAAACACACTGTGCGACATTCGTCCAATTCGGAGACTGCATCATTCTACTCGAAAAGTTCGACCGCCACCCGAAAACCGAAAAATGTCATTTTGACCTCCATAAAAGTCCCGAATGGCCGAAATAACATCGCAGGTGATCACGAAGTGATGTATAGATGTAGCATCTAAATACACTGTGTGAAATTCGTCCAATACGGGGACTGCATCATTCTACTCGAAAAGTTCGCGTGCCACCCGAAAACCGAAAAATGTCATTTTGACCCCTAAAAAGTCTCGAATGGCCGAAATAACAACGCAGGTGATCACGAAGTGAGGTATAGTTCTAGCATCTAAAAACACTGTGCGAAATTCTTCCAATTCGGAGACTGCATCATTCTACTCGAAAAGTTCGCGCGCCACCCGAAAACCGAAAAATGTCATTTTGACCCCCTAAAAAGTCCCGAAGCCGAAATAACAACGCAGGTGGTCACGAAGTGATGTTTAGTTTTAGCATCTAAACACACTGTGCGAAATTCGTCCAATTCGGAGACTGCATCATTCTACTCGAAAAGTTCGCGCGCCACCCGAAAACCGAAAAATGTCATTTTGACCCCCTAAAAGTCCCGAAGCCGAAATAACAACGCAGGTGGTCACGAAGTGATGTTTAGTTTTAGCATCTAAATACACTGTGCGAAATTCGTCCAATCCGGAGACTGCATTATTCTACTCGAAAACTTCGCGTGCCACCCTAAAACCGAAAAATGTCATTTGGACCCCCTAAAAAGTCCCGAAGCCGAAATAACAACGCAGGTGGTCACGAAGTGATGTATAGTTTTAGCATCTAAACACACTGTGCGACATTCGTCCAATTCGGAGACTGCATCATTCTACTCGAAAAGTTCGCGCGCCACCCGAAAACCGAAAAATGTCATTTTGACCTCCATAAAAGTCCCGAATGGCCGAAATAACATCGCAGGTGATCACGAAGTGATGTATAGTTTTAGCATCTAAATACACTCTGTGAAATTCGTCCAATTCGGAGACTGCATCATTCTACTCGAAAAGTTCGCGCGCCACCCGAAAGTCGAAAAATGTCATTTTGACCCCTAAAAAGTCCCGAATGGCCGAAATAACAACGCAGGTGATCACGAAGTGATGTATAGTTCTAGCATCGAAATACACTGTGCGAAATTCTTCCAATTCGGAGACTGCATCATTCTACTCGAAAATTTCGCGCGCCACCCGAAAACCGAAAAATGTCATTTTGACCCCCTAAAAAGTCCCGAAGCCGAAATAACAACGCAGTTGGTCACGAAGTGATGTATAGTTTTAGCATCTAAACACACCGTGCGAAATTCGTCAAATTCGGAGACTGCATCATTCTACTCGAAAACTTCGCACGCCACCCGATAACCGAAAAATATCATTTTGACCCCCTTAAAAGTCCCGAATGGCCGAAATAACAACGCAGGTGATCACCAACTGATGTATAGTTCCAGCATCTAAATAAACTGTGCGAAATTCGTCCAATTCGGAAACTGCATCATTCTACTCGAAAAGTTCGCGCGCCACCCGAAAACCGAAAAATGTCATTTTGACCCCCTAAAAAGTCCCGAAGCCGAAATAACAACGCAGGTGGTCACGAAGTGATGTTTAGTTTTAGCATCTAAACACACTGTGCGAAATTCGTCCAATTCGGAGACTGCATCATTCCACTCGAAAAGTTCGCGCGCCACCCGAAAACCGAAAAATGTCATTTTGACCCCCTAAAAAGTCCCGAAGCCGAAATAACAACGCAGGTGGTCACGGAGTGATGTTTAGTTTTAGCATCTAAATACACTGTGCGAAATTCGTCCAATTCGGAGACTGCATTATTCAACTCGAAAACTTCGCGCGCCACCCGAAAACCGAAAAATGTCATTTGGACCCCCTAAAAAGTCCCGAAGCCGAAATAACAACGCAGGTGGTCACGAAGTGATGTATAGTTTTAGCATCTAAACACACTGTGCGACATTCGTCCAATTCGGAGACTGCATCATTTTACTCGAAAAGTTCGCGCGCCACCCGAAAACCGAAAAATGTCATTTTGACCTCCATAAAAGTCCCGAATGGCCGAAATAACATCGCAGGTGATCACGAAGTGATGTATAGTTTTAGCATCTAAATACACTGTGTGAAATTCGTCCAATTCGGAGAATGCATCATTATACTCGAAAAGTTCGCACGCCACCCGAAAGCCGAAAAATGTCATTTTGACCCCTAAAAAGTCTCGAATGGCCGAAATAACAACGCAGGTGATCACGAAGTGATGTATGGTTCTAGCATCTAAATACACTGTGCGAAATTCGTCCAATTCGGAAACTGCATCATTCTACTCGAAAAGTTCGCGCGCCACCCGAAAACCGAAAAATGTCATTTTGACCCCCTAAAAAGTCCCGAAGCCGAAATAACAACGCAGGTGGTCACGAAGTGATGTTTAGTTTTAGCATCTAAACACACTGTGCGAAATTCGTCCAATTCGGAAACTGCATCATTCTACTCGAAAAGTTCGCGCGCCACCCGAAAACCGAAAATTGTCATTTGGACCCCCTAAAAAGTCCCGAAGCCGAAATAACAACGCAGGTGGTCACGAAGTGATGTTTAGTTTTAGCATCTAAATACACTGTGCGAAATTCGTCCAATCCGGAGACTGCATTATTCTACTCGAAAACTTCGCGCGCCACCCGAAAACCGAAAAATGTCATTTGGACCCCCTAAAAAGTCCCGAAGCCGAAATAACAACGCAGGTGGTCACGAAGTGATGTATAGTTTTAGCATCTAAATACACTGTGCGACATTCGTCCAATTCGGAGACTGCATCATTCTACTCGAAAAGCTCGCGCGCCACCCGAAAACCGAAAAATGTCATTTTGACCTCCATAAAAGTCCCGAATGGCCGAAATAACATCGCAGGTGATCACGAAGTGATGTATAGTTTTAGCATCTAAATACACTGTGTGAAATTCGTCCAAGTCGGAGACTGCATCATTCTACTCGAAAAGTTCGCACGCCACCCGAAAGCCGAAAAATGTCATTTTGACCCCTAAAAAGTCTCGAATGGCCGAAATAACAACGCAGGTGATCACGAAGTGATGTATAGTTCTAGCATCTAAATACACTGTGCGAAATTCTTCCAATTCGGAAACTGCATCATTCTACTCGAAAAGTTCGCGCGCCACCCGAAAACAGAAAAATGTCATTTTGACCCCCTAAAAAGTCCCGAAGCCGAAATAACAACGCAGGTGGTCACGAAGTGATGTTTAGTTTTAGCATCTAAACACACTGTGCGAAATTCGTCCAATTCGGAGACTGCATCATTCCACTCGAAAAGTTCGCGCGCCACCCGAAAACTGAAAAATGTCATTTTGACCCCCTAAAAAGTCCCGAAGCCGAAATAACAACGCAGGTGGTCACGAAGTGATGTTTAGTTTTAGCATCTAAATACACTGTGCGAAATTCGTCTAATTCGGAGACTGCATTATTCTACTCGAAAACTTCGCGCGCCACCCGAAAACCGAAAAATGTCATTTGGACCCCCTAAAAAGTCCCGAAGCCGAAATAACAACGCAGGTGGTCACGAAGTGATGTATAGTTTTAGTATCTAAACACACTGTGCGACATTCGTCCAATTCGGAGACTGCATCATTCTACTCGAAAAGTTCGCGCGCCACCCGAAAACCGAAAAATGTCATTTTGACCTCCATAAAAGTCCCGAATGGCCGAAATAACATCGCAGGTGATCACGAGGTGATGTATAGTTTTAGCATCTAAATACACTGTGTGAAATTCGTCCAATTCGGAGACTGCATCATTCTACTCGAAAAGTTCGCGCGCCACCCGAAAGCCGAAAAATGTCATTTTGACCCCTAAAAAGTCTCGAATGGCCAAAATAACAACGCAGGCGATCACGAAGTGATGTATAGTTCTAGCATCTAAATACACTGTGCGAAATTCGTCCAATTCGGAAACTGCATCATTCTACTCGAAAAGTTCGCGCGTCACCCGAAAACCCAAAAATGTCATTTTGACCCCCTAAAAAGTCCCGAAGCCGAAATAACAACGCAGGTGGTCACGAAGTGATGTTTAGTTTTAGCATCTAAACACACTGTGCGAAATTCGTCCAATTCGGAGACTGCATCATTCTACTCGAAAAGTTCGCGCGCCACCCGAAAACCAAAAAATGTCATTTTGACCCCCTAAAAAGTCCCGAAGCCGAAATAACAACGCAGGTGGTCACGAAGTGATGTTTAGTTTTAGCATCTAAATACACTGTGCGAAATTCGTCCAATCCGAAGACTGCATTATTCTACTCGAAAACTTCGCGCGCCACCCGAAAACCGAAAAATGTCATTTGGACCCCCTAAAAAGTCCCGAAGCCGAAATAACAACGCAGGTGGTCACGAAGTGATGTATAGTTTTAGCATCTAAACACACTGTGCGACATTCGTCCAATTCGGAGACTGCATCATTCTACTCGAAAAGTTCGACCGCCACCCGAAAACCGAAAAATGTCATTTTGACCTCCATAAAAGTCCCGAATGGCCGAAATAACATCGCAGGTGATCACGAAGTGATGTATAGATGTAGCATCTAAATACACTGTGTGAAATTCGTCCAATACGGGGACTGCATCATTCTACTCGAAAAGTTCGCGTGCCACCCGAAAACCGAAAAATGTCATTTTGACCCCTAAAAAGTCTCGAATGGCCGAAATAACAACGCAGGTGATCACGAAGTGATGTATAGTTCTAGCATCTAAAAACACTGTGCGAAATTCTTCCAATTCGGAGACTGCATCATTCTACTCGAAAAGTTCGCGCGCCACCCGAAAACCGAAAAATGTCATTTTGACCCCCTAAAAAGTCCCGAAGCCGAAATAACAACGCAGGTGGTCACGAAGTGATGTTTAGTTTTAGCATCTAAACACACTGTGCGAAATTCGTCCAATTCGGAGACTGCATCATTCTACTCGAAAAGTTCGCGCGCGCACCCGAAAACCGAAAAATGTCATTTTGACCCCCTAAAAAGTCCCGAAGCCGAAATAACAACGCAGGTGGTCACGAAGTGATGTTTAGTTTTAGCATCTAAATACACTGTGCGAAATTCGTCCAATTCGGAGACTGCATTATTCTACTCGAAAACTTCGCGCGCCACCCGAAACCGAAAAATGTCATTTGGACCCCCTAAAAAGTCCCGAAGCCGAAATAACAACGCAGGTGGTCACGAAGTGATGTATAGTTTTAGCATCTAAACACACTGTGCGACATTCATCCAATTCGGAGACTGCATCATTCTACTCGAAAAGTTCGCGCGCCACCCGAAAACCGAAAAATGTCATTTTGACCTCCATAAAAGTCCTGAATGGCCGAAATAACATCGCAGGTGATCACGAAGTGATGTATAGTTTTAGCATCTAAATACACTGTGTGAAATTCGTCCAATTCGGAGACTGCATCATTCTACTCGAAATGTTCGCGCGCCACCCGAAAGCCGAAAAATGTCATTTTGACCCCTAAAAAGTCTCGAATGGCCGAAATAACAACGCAGGTGATCACGAAGTGATGTATAGTTCTAGCATCTAAATACACTGTGCGAAATTCGTCCAATTCGGAAACTGCATCATTCTACTCGAAAAGTTCGCGCGCCACCCGAAAACCGAAAAATGTTATTTTGACCCCCTAAAATGTCCCGAAGCCGAAATAACCACGCAGGTGGTCACGAAGTGATGTTTAGTTTTAGCATCTAAACACACTGTGCGAAATTCGTCCAATTCGGAGACTGCATCATTCTACTCGAAAAGTTCTCGCGCCACCCGAAAACCGAAAAATGTCATTTTGACCCCCTAAAAAGTCCTGAAGCCGAAATAACAACGCAGGTGGTCACGAAGTGATGTTTAGTTTTAGCATCTAAATACACTGTGCGAAATTCGTCAAATCCGGAGACTGCATTATTCTACTCGAAAACTTCGCGCGCCACCCGAAAACCGAAAAATGTCATTTGGACCCCCTAAAAAGTCCCGAAGCCGAAATAACAACGCAGGTGGTCACGAAGTGATGTATAGTTTTAGCATCTAAACACACTGTGCGACATTCGTCCAATTCGGAGACTGCATCATTCTACTCGAAAAGTTCGCGCGCCACCCGAAAACCGAAAAATGTCATTTTGACCTCCGTAAAAGTCCCGAATGGCCGAAATAACATCGCAGGTGATCACGAAGTGATGTATAGTTTTAGCATCTAAATACACTGTGTGAAATTCGTCCAATTCGGAGACTGAATCATTCTACTCGAAAAGTTCGCGCGCCACCCGAAAGCCGAAAAATGTCATTTTGACCCCTAAAAAGTCTCGAATGGCCGAAATAACAACGCAGGTGATCACGAAGTGATGTATAGTTCTAGCATCTAAATACACTGTGCGAAATTCTTCCAATTCGGAGACTGTATCATTCTACTCGAAAAGTTCGCGCGCCACCCGAAAACCGAAAAATGTCATTTTGACCACCTAAAAAGTCCCGAAGCCGAAATAACAACGCAGGTGGTCACGAAGTGATGTAAAGTTTTAGCATCTAAACACACCGTGTGAAATTCGTTCAATTCGGAGACTGCATCATTGTACTCAAAAAGTTCGCGCGCCACCCGAAAATCGAAAAATGTCATTTTGACCCCTAAAAAGTCCCGAAGCCGAAATAACAACGCAGGTGGTCACGAAGTGATGTATAGTTTTAGCATCTAAACACACCGTGCGAAATTCGTCCAATTCGGAGAATGCATCATTCTACTCGAAAAGTTCGCGCGCCACCCGAAAACCGAAAAATGTCATTTTGACCCCCTTAAAATTCCCGAATGGCCGAAATAACATCGCAGGTGATCACCAAGTGATCTATAGTTTTAGCATCTAAATACACTATGTGAAATTCGTCAAATTCGGAGACTGCATCATTCTACTCGAAAACTTCGCACGCCACCCGATAACCGAAAAATTTCATTTTGACCCCCTTAAAAGTCCCGAATGGCCGAAATAACAACGCAGGTGATCACTAACTGATGTATAGTTCTAGCATGTAAATAAACTATGCGAAATTCGTCCAATTCGTAAACTGCATCATTCTACTCGAAAAGTTCGCGCGCCACCCGAAAACCGAAAAATGTCATTTTGACCCCCTAAAAAGACCCGAAGCCGAAATAACAACGCAAGTGGTCACGAAGTGATGTTTAGTTTTTGCATCTAAGCACACTGTGCGAAATTCGTCCAATTCGGAGACTGCATCATTCCACTCGAAAAGTTCACGCGCCACCCGAAAACTGAAAAATGTCATTTTGACCCCCTAAAAAGTCCCGAAGCCGAAATAACAACGCAGGTGGTCACGAAGTGATGTTTAGTTTTAGCATCTAAATACACTGTGCGAAATTCGTCCAATTCGGAGACTGCATTATTCTACTCGAAAACTTCGCGCGCCACCCGAAAACCGAAAAATGTCATTTGGACCCCCTAAAAAGTCCCGAAGCCGAAATAACAACGCAGGTGGTCACGAAGTGATGTATAGTTTTAGCATCTAAACACACTGTGCGACATTCGTCCAATTCGGAGACTGCATTATTCTACTCGAAAACTTCGCGCGCCACCCGAAAACCGAAAAATGTCATTTGGACCCCCTAAAAAGTCCCGAAGCCGAAATAACAACGCAGGTGGTCACGAAGTGATGTATAGTTTTAGTATCTAAACACACTGTGCGACATTCGTCCAATTCGGAGACTGCATCATTCTACTCGAAAAGTTCGCGCGCCACCCGAAAACCGAAAAATGTCATTTTGACCTCCATAAAAGTCCCGAATGGCCGAAATAACATCGCAGGTGATCACGAGGTGATGTATAGTTTTAGCATCTAAATACACTGTGTGAAATTCGTCCAATTCGGAGACTGCATCATTCTACTCGAAAAGTTCGCGCGCCACCCGAAAGCCGAAAAATGTCATTTTGACCCCTAAAAAGTCTCGAATGGCCAAAATAACAACGCAGGCGATCACGAAGTGATGTATAGTTCTAGCATCTAAATACACTGTGCGAAATTCGTCCAATTCGGAAACTGCATCATTCTACTCGAAAAGTTCGCGCGTCACCCGAAAACCCAAAAATGTCATTTTGACCCCCTAAAAAGTCCCGAAGCCGAAATAACAACGCAGGTGGTCACGAAGTGATGTTTAGTTTTAGCATCTAAACACACTGTGCGAAATTCGTCCAATTCGGAGACTGCATCATTCTACTCGAAAAGTTCGCGCGCCACCCGAAAACCAAAAAATGTCATTTTGACCCCCTAAAAAGTCCCGAAGCCGAAATAACAACGCAGGTGGTCACGAAGTGATGTTTAGTTTTAGCATCTAAATACACTGTGCGAAATTCGTCCAATCCGAAGACTGCATTATTCTACTCGAAAACTTCGCGCGCCACCCGAAAACCGAAAAATGTCATTTGGACCCCCTAAAAAGTCCCGAAGCCGAAATAACAACGCAGGTGGTCACGAAGTGATGTATAGTTTTAGCATCTAAACACACTGTGCGACATTCGTCCAATTCGGAGACTGCATCATTCTACTCGAAAAGTTCGACCGCCACCCGAAAACCGAAAAATGTCATTTTGACCTCCATAAAAGTCCCGAATGGCCGAAATAACATCGCAGGTGATCACGAAGTGATGTATAGATGTAGCATCTAAATACACTGTGTGAAATTCGTCCAATACGGGGACTGCATCATTCTACTCGAAAAGTTCGCGTGCCACCCGAAAACCGAAAAATGTCATTTTGACCCCTAAAAAGTCTCGAATGGCCGAAATAACAACGCAGGTGATCACGAAGTGATGTATAGTTCTAGCATCTAAAAACACTGTGCGAAATTCTTCCAATTCGGAGACTGCATCATTCTACTCGAAAAGTTCGCGCGCCACCCGAAAACCGAAAAATGTCATTTTGACCCCCTAAAAAGTCCCGAAGCCGAAATAACAACGCAGGTGGTCACGAAGTGATGTTTAGTTTTAGCATCTAAACACACTGTGCGAAATTCGTCCAATTCGGAGACTGCATCATTCTACTCGAAAAGTTCGCGCGCGCACCCGAAAACCGAAAAATGTCATTTTGACCCCCTAAAAAGTCCCGAAGCCGAAATAACAACGCAGGTGGTCACGAAGTGATGTTTAGTTTTAGCATCTAAATACACTGTGCGAAATTCGTCCAATTCGGAGACTGCATTATTCTACTCGAAAACTTCGCACGCCACCCGAAACCGAAAAATGTCATTTGGACCCCCTAAAAAGTCCCGAAGCCGAAATAACAACGCAGGTGGTCACGAAGTGATGTATAGTTTTAGCATCTAAACACACTGTGCGACATTCATCCAATTCGGAGACTGCATCATTCTACTCGAAAAGTTCGCGCGCCACCCGAAAACCGAAAAATGTCATTTTGACCTCCATAAAAGTCCTGAATGGCCGAAATAACATCGCAGGTGATCACGAAGTGATGTATAGTTTTAGCATCTAAATACACTGTGTGAAATTCGTCCAATTCGGAGACTGCATCATTCTACTCGAAATGTTCGCGCGCCACCCGAAAGCCGAAAAATGTCATTTTGACCCCTAAAAAGTCTCGAATGGCCGAAATAACAACGCAGGTGATCACGAAGTGATGTATAGTTCTAGCATCTAAATACACTGTGCGAAATTCGTCCAATTCGGAAACTGCATCATTCTACTCGAAAAGTTCGCGCGCCACCCGAAAACCGAAAAATGTTATTTTGACCCCCTAAAATGTCCCGAAGCCGAAATAACCACGCAGGTGGTCACGAAGTGATGTTTAGTTTTAGCATCTAAACACACTGTGCGAAATTCGTCCAATTCGGAGACTGCATCATTCTACTCGAAAAGTTCTCGCGCCACCCGAAAACCGAAAAATGTCATTTTGACCCCCTAAAAAGTCCTGAAGCCGAAATAACAACGCAGGTGGTCACGAAGTGATGTTTAGTTTTAGCATCTAAATACACTGTGCGAAATTCGTCAAATCCGGAGACTGCATTATTCTACTCGAAAACTTCGCGCGCCACCCGAAAACCGAAAAATGTCATTTGGACCCCCTAAAAAGTCCCGAAGCCGAAATAACAACGCAGGTGGTCACGAAGTGATGTATAGTTTTAGCATCTAAACACACTGTGCGACATTCGTCCAATTCGGAGACTGCATCATTCTACTCGAAAAGTTCGCGCGCCACCCGAAAACCGAAAAATGTCATTTTGACCTCCGTAAAAGTCCCGAATGGCCGAAATAACATCGCAGGTGATCACGAAGTGATGTATAGTTTTAGCATCTAAATACACTGTGTGAAATTCGTCCAATTCGGAGACTGAATCATTCTACTCGAAAAGTTCGCGCGCCACCCGAATGCCGAAAAATGTCATTTTGACCCCTAAAAAGTCTCGAATGGCCGAAATAACAACGCAGGTGATCACGAAGTGATGTATAGTTCTAGCATCTAAATACACTGTGCGAAATTCTTCCAATTCGGAGACTGTATCATTCTACTCGAAAAGTTCGCGCGCCACCCGAAAACCGAAAAATGTCATTTTGACCACCTAAAAAGTCCCGAAGCCGAAATAACAACGCAGGTGGTCACGAAGTGATGTAAAGTTTTAGCATCTAAACACACCGTGTGAAATTCGTTCAATTCGGAGACTGCATCATTGTACTCAAAAAGTTCGCGCGCCACCCGAAAATCGAAAAATGTCATTTTGACCCCTAAAAAGTCCCGAAGCCGAAATAACAACGCAGGTGGTCACGAAGTGATGTATAGTTTTAGCATCTAAACACACCGTGCGAAATTCGTCCAATTCGGAGACTGCATCATTCTACTCGAAAAGTTCGCGCGCCACCCGAAAACCGAAAAATGTCATTTTGACCCCCTTAAAATTCCCGAATGGCCGAAATAACATCGCAGGTGATCACCAAGTGATCTATAGTTTTAGCATCTAAATACACTATGTGAAATTCGTCAAATTCGGAGACTGCATCATTCTACTCGAAAACTTCGCACGCCACCCGATAACCGAAAAATTTCATTTTGACCCCCTTAAAAGTCCCGAATGGCCGAAATAACAACGCAGGTGATCACTAACTGATGTATAGTTCTAGCATCTAAATAAACTATGCGAAATTCGTCCAATTCGTAAACTGCATCATTCTACTCGAAAAGTTCGCGCGCCACCCGAAAACCGAAAAATGTCATTTTGACCCCCTAAAAAGACCCGAAGCCGAAATAACAACGCAAGTGGTCACGAAGTGATGTTTAGTTTTTGCATCTAAACACACTGTGCGAAATTCGTCCAATTCGGAGACTGCATCATTCCACTCGAAAAGTTCACGCGCCACTTGAAAACTGAAAAATGTCATTTTGACCCCCTAAAAAGTCCCGAAGCCGAAATAACAACGCAGGTGGTCACGAAGTGATGTTTAGTTTTAGCATCTAAATACACTGTGCGAAATTCGTCTAATTCGGAGACTGCATTATTCTACTCGAAAACTTCGCGCGCCACCCGAAAACCGAAAAATGTCATTTGGACCCCCTAAAAAGTCCCGAAGCCGAAATAACAACGCAGGTGGTCACGAAGTGATGTATAGTTTTAGCATCTAAACACACTGTGCGACATTCGTCCAATTCGGAGACTGCATCATTCTACTCGAAAAGTTCGCGCGCCACCCGAAAACCGAAAAATGTCATTTTGACCTCCATAAAAGTCCCGAATGGCCGAAATAACATCGCAGGTGATCACGAAGTGATGTATAGTTTTAGCATCTAAATACACTGTGTGAAATTCGTCCAATTCGAAGACTGCATCATTCTACTCGAAAAGTTCGCGCGCCACCCGAAAGCCGAAAAATGTCATTTTGACCCCTAAAAAGTCTCGAATGGCCAAAATAACAACGCAGGTGATCACGAAGTGATGTATAGTTCAAGCATCTAAATACACTGTGCAAAATTCGTCCAATTCGGAAACTGCATCATTCTACTCGAAAAGTTCGCGCGCCACCCGAAAACCCAAAAATGTCATTTTGACCCCCTAAAAAGTCCCGATGCCGAAATAACAACGCAGGTGGTCACGAAGTGATGTTTAGTTTTAGCATCTAAACACACTGTGCGAAATTCGTCCAATTCGGAGACTGTATCATTCTACTCGAAAAGTTCGCGTGCCACCCGAAAACCGAAAAATGTCATTTTGACCCCCTAAAAAGTCCCAAAGCCGAAATAACAACGCAGGTGGTCACGAAGTGATGTTTAGTTTTAGCATCTAAATACACTGTGCGAAATTCGTCCAATCCGGAGACTGCATTATTCTACTCGAAAACTTCGCGCGCCACCCGAAAACCGAAAAATGTCATTTGGACCCCCTAAAAAGTCCCGAAGCCGAAATAACAACGCAGGTGGTCACGAAGTGATGTATAGTTTTAGCATCTAAATACACTGTGCGACATTCGTCCAATTCGGAGACTGCATCATTCTACTCGAAAAGTTCGCGCGCCACCCGAAAACCGAAAAATGTCATTTTGACCTCCATAAAAGTCCCGAATGGCCGAAATAACATCGCAGGTGATCACGAAGTGATGTATAGTTTTAGCATCTAAATACACTGTGTGAAATTCGTCCAAGTCGGAGACTGCATCATTCTACTCGAAAAGTTCGCGCGCCACCCGAAAGCCGAAAAATGTCATTTTGACCCCTAAAAAGTCTCGAATGGCCGAAATAACAACGCAGGTGATCACGAAGTGATGTATAGTTCTAGCATCTAAATACACTGTGCGAAATTCTTCCAATTCGGAAACTGCATCATTCTACTCGAAAAGTTCGCGCGCCACCCGAAAACCGAAAAATGTCATTTTGACCCCCTAAAAAGTCCCGAAGCCGAAATAACAACGCAGGTGGTCACGAAGTGATGTTTAGTTTTAGCATCTAAACACACTGTGCGAAATTCGTCCAATTCGGAGACTGCATCATTCCACTAGAAAATTTCGCGCGCCACCCGAAAACTGAAAAATGTCATTTTGACTCCCTAAAAAGTCCCAAAGCCGAAATAACAACGCAGGTGGTCACGAAGTGATGTTTAGTTTTAGCATCTAAATACACTGTGCGAAATTCGTCCAATTCGGAGACTGCATTATTCTACTCGAAAACTTCGCGCGCCACCCGAAAACCGAAAAATGTCATTTGGACCCCCTAAAAAGTCCCGAAGCCGAAATAACAACGCAGGTGGTCACGAAGTGATGTATAGTTTTAGCATCTAAACACACTGTGCGACATTCGTCAAATTCGGAGACTGCATCATTCTACTCGAAAAGTTCGCGCGCCACCCGAAAACCGAAAAATGTCATTTTGACCTCCATAAAAGTCCCGAATGGCCGAAATAACATCGCAGGTGATCACGAAGTGATGTATAGTTTTAGCATCTAAATACACTGTGTGAAATTCGTCCAATTCGGAGACTGCATCATTCCACTCGAAAAGTTCGCGCGCCACCCGAAAGCCGAAAAATGTCATTTTGACCCCTAAAAAGTCTCGAATGGCCAAAATAACAACGCAGGCGATCACGAAGTGATGTATAGTTCTAGCATCTAAATATACTGTGCGAAATTCGTCCAATTCGGAAACTGCATCATTCTACTCGAAAAGTTCGCGCGCCACCCGAAAACCCAAAAATGTCATTTTGACCCCCTAAAAAGTCCCGAAGCCGAAATAACAACGCAGGTGGTCACGAAGTGATGTTTAGTTTTAGCATCTAAACACACTGTGCGAAATTCGTCCAATTCGGAGACTGCATCATTCTACTCGAAAAGTTCGCGCGCCACCCGAAAACCAAAAAATGTCATTTTGACACCCTAAAAAGTCCCGAAGCCGAAATAACAACGCAGGTGGTCACGAAGTGATGTTTTGTTTTAGCATCTAAATACACTGTGCGAAATTCGTCCAATCCGAAGACTGCATTATTCTACTCGAAAACTTCGCGCGCCACCCGAAAACCGAAAAATGTCATTTGGACCCCGTAAAAAGTCCCGAAGCCGAAATAACAACGCAGGTGGTCACGAAGTGATGTATAGTTTTAGCATCTAAACACACTGTGCGACATTCGTCCAATTCGGAGACTGCATCATTCTACTCGAAAAGTTCGACCGCCACCCGAAAACCGAAAAATGTCATTTTGACCTCCATAAAAGTCCCGAATGGCCGAAATAACATCGCAGGTGATCACAAAGTGATGTATAGTTTTAGCATCTAAATACACTGTGTGAAATTCGTCCAATTCGGAGACTGCATCATTCTACTCGAAAAGTTCGCGTGCCACCCGAAAACCGAAAAATGTCATTTTGACCCCCTAAAAAAACCCGAAGCCGAAATAACAACGCAAGTGGTCACGAAGTGATGTTTAGTTTTTGCATCTAAACACACTGTGCGAAATTCGTCCAATTCGGAGACTGCATCATTCCACTCGAAAAGTTCACGCGCCACCCGAAAACTGAAAAATGTCATTTTGACCCCCTAAAAAGTCCCGAAGCCGAAATAACAACGCAGGTGGTCACGAAGTGATGTTTAGTTTTAGCATCTAAATACACTGTGCGAAATTCGTCCAATTCGGAGACTGCATTATTCTACTCGAAAACTTCGCGCGCCACCCGAAAACCGAAAAATGTCATTTGGACCCCCTAAAAAGTCCCGAAGCCGAAATAACAACGCAGGTGGTCACAAAGTGATGTATAGTTTTAGCATCTAAACACACTGTGCGACATTCGTCCAATTCGGAGACCGCATCATTCTACTCGAAAAGTTCGCGCGCCACCCGAAAACCGAAAAATGTCATTTTGACCTCCATAAAAGTCCCGAATGGCCGAAATAACATCGCAGGTGATCACGAAGTGATGTATAGTTTTAGCATCTAAATACACTGTGTGAAATTCGTCCAATTCGAAGACTGCATCATTCTACTCGAAAAGTTCGCGCGCCACCCGAATCCGAAAAATGTCATTTTGACCCCTAAAAAGTCTCGAATGGCCAAAATAACAACGCAGGTGATCACGAAGTGATGTATAGTTCAAGCATCTAAATACACTGTGCAAAATTCGTCCAATTCGGAAACTGCATCATTCTACTCGAAAAGTTCGCGCGCCACCCGAAAACCCAAAAATGTCATTTTGACCCCCTAAAAAGTCCCGATGCCGAAATAACAACGCAGGTGGTCACGAAGTGATGTTTAGTTTTAGCATCTAAATACACTGTGTGAAATTCGTCCAATTCGAAGACTGCATCATTCTACTCGAAAAGTTCGCGCGCCACCCGAAAGCCGAAAAATGTCATTTTGACCCCTAAAAAGTCTCGAATGGCCAAAATAACAACGCAGGTGATCACGAAGTGATGTATAGTTCAAGCATCTAAATACACTGTGCAAAATTCGTCCAATTCGGAAACTGCATCATTCTACTCGAAAAGTTCGCGCGCCACCCGAAAACCCAAAAATGTCATTTTGACCCCCTAAAAAGTCCCGATGCCGAAATAACAACGCAGGTGGTCACGAAGTGATGTTTAGTTTTAGCATCTAAACACACTGTGCGAAATTCGTCCAATTCGGAGACTGCATCATTCTACTCGAAAAGTTCGCGTGCCACCCGAAAACCGAAAAATGTCATTTTGACCCCCTAAAAAGTCCCAAAGCCGAAATAACAACGCAGGTGGTCACGAAGTGATGTTTAGTTTTAGCATCTAAATACATTGTGCGAAATTCGTCCAATCCGGAGACTGCATTATTCTACTCGAAAACTTCGCGCGCCACCCGAAAACCGAAAAATGTCATTTTGACCCCCTAAAAAGTCCCGAAGCCGAAATAACAACGCAGGTGGTCACGAAGTGATGTATAGTTTTAACATCTAAATACACTGTGCGACATTCGTCCAATTCGGAGACTGCATCATTCTACTCGAAAAGTTCGCGCGCCACCCGAAAACCGAAAAATGTCATTTTGACCTCCATAAAAGTCCCGAATGGCCGAAATAACATCGCAGGTGATCACGAAGTGATGTATAGTTTTAGCATCTAAATACACTATGTGAAATTCGTCCAAGTCGGAGACTGCATCATTCTACTCGAAAAGTTCGCGCGCCACCCGAAAGCCGAAAAATGTCATTTTGACCCCTAAAAAGTCTCGAATGGCCGAAATAACAACGCAGGTGATCACGAAGTGATGTATAGTTCTAGCATCTAAATACACTGTGCGAAATTCTTCCAATTCGGAAACTGCATCATTCTACTCGAAAAGTTCGCGCGCCACCCGAAAACCGAAAAATGTCATTTTGACCCCCTAAAAAGTCCCGAAGCCGAAATAACAACGCAGGTGGTCACGAAGTGATGTTTAGTTTTAGCATCTAAACACACTGTGCGAAATTCGTCCAATTCGGAGACTGCATCATTCCACTCGAAAATTTCGCGCGCCACCCGAAAACTGAAAAATGTCATTTTGACCCCCTAAAAAGTCCCAAAGCCGAAATAACAACGCAGGTGGTCACGAAGTGATGTTTAGTTTTAGCATCTAAATACACTGTGCGAAATTCGTCCAATTCGGAGACTGCATTATTCTACTCGAAAACTTCGCGCGCCACCCGAAAACCGAAAAATGTCATTTGGACCCCCTAAAAAGTCCCGAAGCCGAAATAACAACGCAGGTGGTCACGAAGTGATGTATAGTTTTAGCATCTAAACACACTGTGCGACATTCGTCAAATTCGGAGACTGCATCATTCTACTCGAAAAGTTCGCGCGCCACCCGAAAACCGAAAAATGTCATTTTGACCTCCATAAAAGTCCCGAATGGCCGAAATAACATCGCAGGTGATCACGAAGTGATGTATAGTTTTAGCATCTAAATACACTGTGTGAAATTCGTCCAATTCGGAGACTGCATCATTCCACTCGAAAAGTTCGCGCGCCACCCGAAAGCCGAAAAATGTCATTTTGACCCCTAAAAAGTCTCGAATGGCCAAAATAACAACGCAGGCGATCACGAAGTGATGTATAGTTCTAGCATCTAAATATACTGTGCGAAATTCGTCCAATTCGGAAACTGCATCATTCTACTCGAAAAGTTCGCGCGCCACCCGAAAACCCAAAAATGTCATTTTGACCCCCTAAAAAGTCCCGAAGCCGAAATAACAACGCAGGTGGTCACGAAGTGATGTTTAGTTTTAGCATCTAAACACACTGTGCGAAATTCGTCCAATTCGGAGACTGCATCATTCTACTCGAAAAGTTCGCGCGCCACCCGAAAACCAAAAAATGTCATTTTGACCCCCTAAAAAGTCCCGAAGCCGAAATAACAACGCAGGTGGTCACGAAGTGATGTTTTGTTTTAGCATCTAAATACACTGTGCGAAATTCGTCCAATCCGAAGACTGCATTATTCTACTCGAAAACTTCGCGCGCCACCCGAAAACCGAAAAATGTCATTTGGACCCCGTAAAAAGTCCCGAAGCCGAAATAACAACGCAGGTGGTCACGAAGTGATGTATAGTTTTAGCATCTAAACACACTGTGCGACATTCGTCCAATTCGGAGACTGCATCATTCTACTCGAAAAGTTCGACCGCCACCCGAAAACCGAAAAATGTCATTTTGACCTCCATAAAAGTCCCGAATGGCCGAAATAACATCGCAGGTGATCACAAAGTGATGTATAGTTTTAGCATCTAAATACACTGTGTGAAATTCGTCCAATTCGGAGACTGCATCATTCTACTCGAAAAGTTTGCGTGCCACCCGAAAACCGAAAAATGTCATTTTGACCCCTAAAAAGTCTCGAATGGCCGAAATAACAACGCATGTGATCACGAAGTGATGTATAGTTCTAGCATCTAAAAACACTGTGCGAAATTCTTCCAATTCGGAGACTGCATCATTCTACTCGAAAAGTTCGCGCGCCACCCGAAAACCGAAAAATGTCATTTTGACCCCCTAAAAAGTCCCGAAGCCGAAATAACAACGCAGGTGGTCACGAAGTGATGTTTAGTTTTAGCATCTAAACACACTGTGCGAAATTCGTCCAATTCGGAGACTGCATCATTCTACTCGAAAAGTTCGCGCGCGCACCCGAAAACCAAAAAATGTCATTTTGACCCCCTAAAAAGTCCCGAAGCCGAAATAACAACGCAGGTGGTCACGAAGTGATGTTTAGTTTTAGCATCTAAATACACTGTGCGAAATTCGTCCAATTCGGAGACTGCATTATTCTACTCGAAAACTTCGCGCGCCAACCGAAACCGAAAAATGTCATTTGGACCCCCTAAAAAGTCCCGAAGCCGAAATAACAACGCAGGTGGTCACGAAGTGATGTATAGTTTTAGCATCTAAACACACTGTGCGACATTCGTCCAATTCGGAGACTGCATCATTCTACTCGAAAAGTTCGCGCGCCACCCGAAAACCGAAAAATGTCATTTTGACCTCCATAAAAGTCCTGAATGGCCGAAATAACATCGCAGGTGATCACGAAGTGATGTATAGTTTTAGCATCTAAATACACTGTGTGAAATTCGTCCAATTCGGAGACTGCATCATTCTACTCGAAATGTTCGCGCGCCACCCGAAAGCCGAAAAATGTCATTTTGACCCCTAAAAAGTCTCGAATGGCCGAAATAACAACGCAGGTGATCACGAAGTGATGTATAGTTCTAGCATCTAAATACACTGTGCGAAATTCGTCCAATTCGGAAACTGCATCATTCTACTCGAAAAGTTCGCGCGCCACCCGAAAACCGAAAAATGTTATTTTGACCCCCTAAAATGTCCCGAAGCCGAAATAACCACGCAGGTGGTCACGAAGTGATGTTTAGTTTTAGCATCTAAACACACTGTGCGAAATTCGTCCAATTCGGAGACTGCATCATTCCACTCGAAAAGTTCGCGCGCCACCCGAAAACTGAAAAATGTCATTTTGACCCCCTAAAAAGTCCCAAAGCCGAAATAACAACGCAGGTGGTCACGAAGTGATGTTTAGTTTTAGCATCTAAATACACTGTGCGAAATTCGTCCAATTCGGAGACTGCATTATTCTACTCGAAAACTTCGCGCGCCACCCGAAAACCGAAAAATGTCATTTGGACCCCCTAAAAAGTCCCGAAGCCGAAATAACAACGCAGGTGGTCACGAAGTGATGTATAGTTTTAGCATCTAAACACACTGTGCGACATTCGTCAAATTCGGAGACTGCATCATTCTACTCGAAAAGTTCGCGCGCCACCCGAAAACCGAAAAATGTCATTTTGACCTCCATAAAAGTCCCGAATGGCCGAAATAACATCGCAGGTGATCACGAAGTGATGTATAGTTTTAGCATCTAAATACACTGTGTGAAATTCGTCCAATTCGGAGACTACATCATTCTACTCGAAAAGTTCGCGCGCCACCCGAAAGCCGAAAAATGTCATTTTGACCCCTAAAAAGTCTCGAATGGCCAAAATAACAACGCAGGCGATCACGAAGTGATGTATAGTTCTAGCATCTAAATATACTGTGCGAAATTCGTCCAATTCGGAAACTGCATCATTCTACTCGAAAAGTTCGCGCGCCACCCGAAAACCCAAAAATGTCATTTTGACCCCCTAAAAAGTCCCGAAGCCGAAATAACAACGCAGGTGGTCACGAAGTGATGTTTAGTTTTAGCATCTAAACACACTGTGCGAAATTCGTCCAATTCGGAGACTGCATCATTCTACTCGAAAAGTTCGCGCGCCACCCGAAAACCAAAAAATGTCATTTTGACCCCCTAAAAAGTCCCGAAGCCGAAATAACAACGCAGGTGGTCACGAAGTGATGTTTTGTTTTAGCATCTAAATACACTGTGCGAAATTCGTCCAATCCGAAGACTGCATTATTCTACTCGAAAACTTCGCGCGCCACCCGAAAACCGAAAAATGTCATTTGGACCCCGTAAAAAGTCCCGAAGCCGAAATAACAACGCAGGTGGTCACGAAGTGATGTATAGTTTTAGCATCTAAACACACTGTGCGACATTCGTCCAATTCGGAGACTGCATCATTCTACTCGAAAAGTTCGACCGCCACCCGAAAACCGAAAAATGTCATTTTGACCTCCATAAAAGTCTCGAATGGCCGAAATAACATCGCAGGTGATCACGAAGTGATGTATAGTTTTAGCATCTAAATACACTGTGTGAAATTTGTCCAATTCGGAGACTGCATCATTCTACTCGAAAAGTTCGCGTGCCACCCGAAAACCGAAAAATGTCATTTTGACCCCTAAAAAGTCTCGAATGGCCGAAATAACAACGCATGTGATCACGAAGTGATGTATAGTTCTAGCATCTAAAAACACTGTGCGAAATTCTTCCAATTCGGAGACTGCATCATTCTACTCGAAAAGTTCGCGCGCCACCCGAAAACCGAAAAATGTCATTTTGACCCCCTAAAAAGTCCCGAAGCCGAAATAACAACGCAGGTGGTCACGAAGTGATGTTTAGTTTTAGCATCTAAACACACTGTGCGAAATTCGTCCAATTCGGAGACTGCATCATTCTACTCGAAAAGTTCGCGCGCGCACCCGAAAACCAAAAAATGTCATTTTGACCCCCTAAAAAGTCCCGAAGCCGAAATAACAACGCAGGTGGTCACGAAGTGATGTTTAGTTTTAGCATCTAAATACACTGTGCGAAATTCGTCCAATTCGGAGACTGCATTATTCTACTCGAAAACTTCGCGCGCCAACCGAAACCGAAAAATGTCATTTGGACCCCCTAAAAAGTCCCGAAGCCGAAATAACAACGCAGGTGGTCACGAAGTGATGTATAGTTTTAGCATCTAAACACACTGTGCGACATTCGTCCAATTCGGAGACTGCATCATTCTACTCGAAAAGTTCGCGCGCCACCCGAAAACCGAAAAATGTCATTTTGACCTCCATAAAAGTCCTGAATGGCCGAAATAACATCGCAGGTGATCACGAAGTGATGTATAGTTTTAGCATCTAAATACACTGTGTGAAATTCGTCCAATTCGGAGACTGCATCATTCTACTCGAAATGTTCGCGCGCCACCCGAAAGCCAAAAAATGTCATTTTGACCCCTAAAAAGTCTCGAATGGCCGAAATAACAACGCAGGTGATCACGAAGTGATGTATAGTTCTAGCATCTAAATACACTGTGCGAAATTCGTCCAATTCGGAAACTGCATCATTCTACTCGAAAAGTTCGCGCGCCACCCGAAAACCGAAAAATGTTATTTTGACCCCCTAAAATGTCCCGAAGCCGAAATAACCACGCAGGTGGTCACGAAGTGATGTTTAGTTTTAGCATCTAAACACACTGTGCGAAATTCGTCCAATTCGGAGACTGCATCATTCCACTCGAAAAGTTCGCGCGCCACCCGAAAACTGAAAAATGTCATTTTGACCCCCTAAAAAGTCCCAAAGCCGAAATAACAACGCAGGTGGTCACGAAGTGATGTTTAGTTTTTGCATCTAAATACACTGTGCGAAATTCGTCCAATTCGGAGACTGCATTATTCTACTCGAAAACTTCGCGCGCCACCCGAAAACCGAAAAATGTCATTTGGACCCCCTAAAAAGTCCCGAAGCCGAAATAACAACGCAGGTGGTCACGAAGTGATGTATAGTTTTAGCATCTAAACACACTGTGCGACATTCGTCAAATTCGGAGACTGCATCATTCTACTCGAAAAGTTCGCGCGCCACCCGAAAACCGAAAAATGTCATTTTGACCTCCATAAAAGTCCCGAATGGCCGAAATAACATCGCAGGTGATCACGAAGTGATGTATAGTTTTAGCATCTAAATACACTGTGTGAAATTCGTCCAATTCGGAGACTACATCATTCTACTCGAAAAGTTCGCGCGCCACCCGAAAGCCGAAAAATGTCATTTTGACCCCTAAAAAGTCTCGAATGGCCAAAATAACAACGCAGGCGATCACGAAGTGATGTATAGTTCTAGCATCTAAATATACTGTGCGAAATTCGTCCAATTCGGAAACTGCATCATTCTACTCGAAAAGTTCGCGCGCCACCCGAAAACCCAAAAATGTCATTTTGACCCCCTAAAAAGTCCCGAAGCCGAAATAACAACGCAGGTGGTCACGAAGTGATGTTTAGTTTTAGCATCTAAACACACTGTGCGAAATTCGTCCAATTCGGAGACTGCATCATTCTACTCGAAAAGTTCGCGCGCCACCCGAAAACCAAAAAATGTCATTTTGACCCCCTAAAAAGTCCCGAAGCCGAAAT
This sequence comes from Lactuca virosa, assembly GCF_052849685.1. NCBI lineage: Eukaryota > Viridiplantae > Streptophyta > Magnoliopsida > Asterales > Asteraceae > Lactuca > Lactuca virosa. The sequence continues at coordinate 319,454,812 of NC_136433.1, read as the reverse complement.
AACAACGCAGGTGGTCACGAAGTGATGTTTTGTTTTAGCATCTAAATACACTGTGCGAAATTCGTCCAATCCGAAGACTGCATTATTCTACTCGAAAACTTCGCGCGCCACCCGAAAACCGAAAAATGTCATTTGGACCCCGTAAAAAGTCCCGAAGCCGAAATAACAACGCAGGTGGTCACGAAGTGATGTATAGTTTTAGCATCTAAACACACTGTGCGACATTCGTCCAATTCGGAGACTGCATCATTCTACTCGAAAAGTTCGACCGCCACCCGAAAACCGAAAAATGTCATTTTGACCTCCATAAAAGTCCCGAATGGCCGAAATAACATCGCAGGTGATCACGAAGTGATGTATAGTTGTAGCATCTAAATACACTGTGTGAAATTTGTCCAATTCGGAGACTGCATCATTCTACTCGAAAAGTTCGCGTGCCACCCGAAAACCGAAGAATGTCATTTTGACCCCTAAAAAGTCTCGAATGGCCGAAATAACAACGCATGTGATCACGAAGTGATGTATAGTTCTAGCATCTAAAAACACTGTGCGAAATTCTTCCAATTCGGAGACTGCATCATTCTACTCGAAAAGTTCGCGCGCCACCCGAAAACCGAAAAATGTCATTTTGACCCCCTAAAAAGTCCCGAAGCCGAAATAACAACGCAGGTGGTCACGAAGTGATGTTTAGTTTTAGCATCTAAACACACTGTGCGAAATTCGTCCAATTCGGAGACTGCATCATTCTACTCGAAAAGTTCGCGCGCGCACCCGAAAACCAAAAAATGTCATTTTGACCCCCTAAAAAGTCCCGAAGCCGAAATAACAACGCAGGTGGTCACGAAGTGATGTTTAGTTTTAGCATCTAAATACACTGTGCGAAATTCGTCCAATTCGGAGACTGCATTATTCTACTCGAAAACTTCGCGCGCCACCCGAAACCGAAAAATGTCATTTGGACCCCCTAAAAAGTCCCGAAGCCGAAATAACAACGCAGGTGGTCACGAAGTGATGTATAGTTTTAGCATCTAAACACACTGTGCGACATTCGTCCAATTCGGAGACTGCATCATTCTACTCGAAAAGTTCGCGCGCCACCCGAAAACCGAAAAATGTCATTTTGACCTCCATAAAAGTCCTGAATGGCCGAAATAACATCGCAGGTGATCACGAAGTGATGTATAGTTTTAGCATCTAAATACACTGTGTGAAATTCGTCCAATTCGGAGACTGCATCATTCTACTCGAAATGTTCGCGCGCCACCCGAAAGCCGAAAAATGTCATTTTGACCCCTAAAAAGTCTCGAATGGCCGAAATAACAACGCAGGTGATCACGAAGTGATGTATAGTTCTAGCATCTAAATACACTGTGCGAAATTCGTCCAATTCGGAAACTGCATCATTCTACTCGAAAAGTTCGCGCGCCACCCGAAAACCGAAAAATGTTATTTTGACCCCCTAAAATGTCCCGAAGCCGAAATAACCACGCAGGTGGTCACGAAGTGATGTTTAGTTTTAGCATCTAAACACACTGTGCGAAATTCGTCCAATTCGGAGACTGCATCATTCTACTCGAAAAGTTCGCGCGCCACCCGAAAACCGAAAAATGTCATTTTGACCCCCTAAAAAGTCCTGAAGCCGAAATAACAACGCAGGTGGTCACGAAGTGATGTTTAGTTTTATCATCTAAATACACTGTGCGAAATTCGTCAAATCCGGAGACTGCATTATTCTACTCGAAAACTTCGCGCGCCACCCGAAAACCGAAAAATGTCATTTGGACCCCCTAAAAAGTCCCGAAGCCGAAATAACAATGCAGGTGGTCACGAAGTGATGTATAGTTTTAGCATCTAAACACACTGTGCGACATTCGTCCAATTCGGAGACTGCATCATTCTAATCGAAAAGTTCGCGCGCCACCCGAAAACCGAAAAATGTCATTTTGACCTCCGTAAAATTCCCGAATGGCCGAAATAACATCGCAGGTGATCACGAAGTGATGTATAGTTTTAGCATCTAAATACACTGTGTGAAATTCGTCCAATTCGGAGACTGAATCATTCTACTCGAAAAGTTCGCGCGCCACCCGAAAGTCGAAAAATGTCATTTTGACCCCTAAAAAGTCTCGAATGGCCGAAATAACAACGCACGTGATCACGAAGTGATGTATAGTTCTAGCATCTAAATACACTGTGCGAAATTCTTCCAATTCGGAGACTGTATCATTCTACTCGAAAAGTTCGCGCGCCACCTGAAAACCGAAAAATGTCATTTTGACCACCTAAAAAGTCCCGAAGCCGAAATAACAACGCAGGTGGTCACGAAGTGATGTAAAGTTTTAGCATCTAAACACACCGTGTGAAATTCGTCCAATTCGGAGACTGCATCATTCTACTCGAAAAGTTCGCGCGCCACCCGAAAATCGAAAAATGTCATTTTGACCCCCTAAAAAGTCCCGAAGCCGAAATAACAACGCAGGTGGTCACGAAGTGATGTATAGTTTTAGCATCTAAACACACCGTGCGAAATTCGTCCAATTCGGAGACTGCATCATTCTACTCGAAAAGTTCGCGCGCAACCCGAAAACCGAAAAATGTCATTTTGACCCCCTTAAAATTCCCGAATGGCCGAAATAACATCGCAGGTGATCACCAAGTTATCGCACGCCACCCGATAACCGAAAAATGTCATTTTGACCCCCTTAAAAGTCCCGAATGGCCGAAATAACAACGCAGGTGATCACTACCTGATGTATAGTTCTAGCATCTAAATAAACTGTGCGAAATTCGTCCAATTCGTAAACTGCATCATTCTACTCGAATAGTTCGCGCGCCACCCGAAAACCGAAAAATGTCATTTTGACCCCCTAAAAAGACCTGAAGCCGAAATAACAACGCAAGTGGTCACGAAGTGATGTTTAGTTTTTGCATCTAAACACACTGTGCGAAATTCGTCCAATTCGGAGACTGCATCATTCCACTCGAAAAGTTCACGCGCCACCCGAAAACTGAAAAATGTCATTTTGACCCCCTAAAAAGTCCCGAAGCCGAAATAACAACGCAGGTGGTCACGAAGTGATGTTTAGTTTTAGCATCTAAATACACTGTGCGAAATTCGTCCAATTCGGAGACTGCATTATTCTACTCGAAAACTTCGCGCGCCACCCGAAAACCGAAAAATGTCATTTGGACCCCCTAAAAAGTCCCGAAGCCGAAATAACAACGCAGGTGGTCACGAAGTGATGTATAGTTTTAGCATCTAAACACACTGTTCGACATTCGTCCAATTCGGAGACTGCATCATTATACTCGAAAAGTTCGACCGCCACCCGAAAACCGAAAAATGTCATTTTGACCTCCATAAAAGTCCCGAATGGCCGAAATAACATCGCAGGTGATCACGAAGTGATGTATAGTTTTAGCATCTAAATACACTGTGTGAAATTCGTCCAATTCGGAGACTGCATCATTCTACTCGAAAAGTTCGCGTGCCACCCGAAAACCGAAAAATGTCATTTTGACCCCTAAAAAGTCTCGAATGGCCGAAATAACAACGCAGGTGATCACGAAGTGATGTATAGTTCTAGCATCTAAAAACACTGTGCGAAATTCTTCCAATTCGGAGACTGCATCATTCTACTCGAAAAGTTCGCGCGCCACCCGAAAACCGAAAAATGTCATTTTGACCCCCTAAAAAGTCCCGAAGCCGAAATAACAACGCAGGTGGTCACGAAGTGATGTTTAGTTTTAGCATCTAAACACACTGTGCGAAATTCGTCCAATTCGGAGACTGCATCATTCTACTCGAAAAGTTCGCGCGCGCACCCGAAAACCGAAAAATGTCATTTTGACCCCCTAAAAAGTCCCGAAGCCGAAATAACAACGCAGGTGGTCACAAAGTGATGTTTAGTTTTAGCATCTAAATACACTGTGCGAAATTCGTCCAATTCGGAGACTGCATTATTCTACTCGAAAACTTCGCGCGCCACCCGAAACCGAAAAATGTCATTTGGACCCCCTAAAAAGTCCCGAAGCCGAAATAACAACGCAGGTGGTCACGAAGTGATGTATAGTTTTAGCATCTAAACACACTGCGCGACATTCGTCCAATTCGGAGACTGCATCATTCTACTCGAAAAGTTCGCGCGCCACCCGAAAACCGAAAAATGTCATTTTGACCTCCATAAAAGTCCTGAATGGCCGAAATAACATCGCAGGTGATCACGAAGTGATGTATAGTTTTAGCATCTAAATACACTGTGTGAAATTCGTCCAATTCGGAGACTGCATCATTCTACTCGAAATGTTCGCGCGCCACCCGAATGCCGAAAAATGTCATTTTGACCCGTAAAAAGTCTCGAATGGCTGAAATAACAACGCAGGTGATCACGAAGTGATGTATAGTTCTAGCATCTAAATACACTGTGCGAAATTCGTCCAATTCGGAAACTACATCATTCTACTCGAAAAGTTCGCGCGCCATCCGAAAACCGAAAAATGTTATTTTGACCCCCTAAAATGTCCCGAAGCCGAAATAACCACGCAGGTGGTCACGAAGTGATGTTTAGTTTTAGCATCTAAACACACTGTGCGAAATTCGTCCAATTCGGAGACTGCATCATTCTACTCGAAAAGTTCGCGCGCCACCCGAAAACCGAAAAATGTCATTTTGACCCCCTAAAAAGTCCTGAAGCCGAAATAACAACGCAGGTGGTCACGAAGTGATGTTTAGTTTTAGCATCTAAATACACTGTGCGAAATTCGTCAAATCCGGAGACTGCATTATTCTACTCGAAAACTTCGCGCGCCACCCGAAAACCGAAAAATGTCATTTGGACCCCCTAAAAAGTCCCGAAGCCGAAATAACAACGCAGGTGGTCACAAAGTGATGTTTAGTTTTAGCATCTAAATACACTGTGCGAAATTCGTCAAATCCGGAGACTGCATTATTCTACTCGAACACTTCGCGCGCCACCCGAAAACCGAAAAATGTTATTTTGACCCCCTAAAATGTCCCGAAGCCGAAATAACAACGCAGGTGGTCACGAAGTGATGTTTAGTTTTTGCATCTAAACACACTGTGCGAAATTCGTCCAATTCGGAGACTGAATCATTCTACTCGAAAAGTTCGAGCGCCACCCGAAAGCCGAAAAATGTCATTTTGACCCCTAAAAAGTCTCGAATGGCCGAAATAACAACGCAGGTGATCACGAAGTGATGTATAGTTCTAGCATCTAAATACACTGTGCGAAATTCTTCCAATTCGGAGACTGTATCATTCTACTCGAAAAGTTCGCGCGCCACCTGAAAACCGAAAAATGTCATTTTGACCACCTAAAAAGTCCCGAAGCCGAAATAACAACGCAGGTGGTCACGAAGTGATGTAAAGTTTTAGCATCTAAACACACCGTGTGAAATTCGTCCAATTCGGAGACTGCATCATTCTACTCGAAAAGTTCGCGCGCCACCCGAAAGTCGAAAAATGTCATTCTGACCCCCTAAAAAGTCCCGAAGCCGAAATAACAACGCAGGTGGTCACGAAGTGATGTATAGTTTTAGCATCTAAACACACCGTGCGAAATTCGTCCAATTCGGAGACTGCATCATTCTACTCGAAAAGTTCGCGCGCCACCCGAAAACCGAAAAATGTCATTTTGACCCCCTTAAAATTCCCGAATGGCCGAAATAACATCGCAGGTGATCACCAAGTGATCTATAGTTTTAGCATCTAAATACACTGTGTGAAATTCGTCCAATTCGGAGACTGCATCATTCTACTCGAAAACTTCGCACGCCACCCGATAACCCAAAAATGTCATTTTGACCCCCTAAAAAGTCCCGAAGCCGAAATAACAACGCAGGTGGTCACGAAGTGATGTTTAGTTTTAGCATCTAAACACACTGTGCGAAATTCGTCCAATTCGGAGACTGCATCATTCTACTCGAAAATTTCGCGCGCCACCCGAAAACCAAAAAATGTCATTTTGACCCCTAAAAAGTCCCGAAGCCGAAATAACAACGCAGGTGGTCACGAAGTGATGTTTTGTTTTAGCATCTAAATACACTGTGCGAAATTCGTCCAATCCGAAGACTGCATTATTCTACTCGAAAACTTCGCGCGCCACCCGAAAACCGAAAAATGTCATTTGGACCCCCTAAAAAGTCCCGAAGCCGAAATAACAACGCAGGTGGTCACGAAGTGATGTATAGTTTTAGCATCTAAACACACTGTGCGACATTCGTCCAATTCGGAGACTGCATCATTCTACTCGAAAAGTTCGCGCGCCACCCGAAAACCGAAAAATGTCATTTTGACCCCCTAAAAAGTCCTGAAGCCGAAATAACAACGCAGGTGGTCACGAAGTGATGTTTAGTTTTAGCATCTAAATACACTGTGCGAAATTCGTCAAATCCGGAGACTGCATTATTCTACTCGAAAACTTCGCGCGCCACCCGAAAACCGAAAAATGTCATTTGGACCCCCTAAAAAGTCCCGAAGCCGAAATAACAACGCAGGTGGTCACGAAGTGATGTATAGTTTTAGCATCTAAACACACTGTGCGACATTCGTCCAATTCGGAGACTGCATCATTCTAATCGAAAAGTTCGCGCGCCACCCGAAAACCGAAAAATGTCATTTTGACCTCCGTAAAAGTCCCGAATGGCCGAAATAACATCGCAGGTGATCACGAAGTGATGTATAGTTTTGGCATCTAAATACACTGTGTGAAATTCGTCCAATTCGGAGACTGAATCATTCTACTCGAAAAGTTCGCGCGCCACCCGAAAGCCGAAAAATGTCATTTTGACCCCTAAAAAGTCTCGAATGGCCGAAATAACAACGCAGGTGATCACGAAGTGATGTATAGTTCTAGCATCTAAATACACTGTGCGAAATTCTTCCAATTCGGAGACTGTATCATTCTACTCGAAAAGTTCGCGCGCCACCTGAAAACCGAAAAATGTCATTTTGACCACCTAAAAAGTCCCGAAGCCGAAATAACAACGCAGGTGGTCACGAAGTGATGTAAAGTTTTAGCATCTAAACACACCGTGTGAAATTCGTCCAATTCGGAGACTGCATCATTCTACTCGAAAAGTTCGCGCGCCACCCGAAAATCGAAAAATGTCATTTTGACACCCTAAAAAGTCCCGAAGCCGAAATAACAACGCAGGTGGTCACGAAGTGATGTATAGTTTTAGCATCTAAACACACCGTGCGAAATTCGTCCAATTCGGAGACTGCATCATTCTACTCGAAAAGTTCGCGCGCCACCCGAAAACCGAAAAACGTCATTTTGACCCCCTTAAAATTCCCGAATGGCCGAAATAACATCGCAGGTGATCACCAAGTGATCTATAGTTTTAGCATCTAAATACACTGTGTGAAATTCGTCCAATTCGGAGACTGCATCATTCTACTCGAAAACTTCGCACGCCACCCGATAACCGAAAAATGTCATTTTGACCCCCTTAAAAGTCCCGAATGGCCGAAATAACAACGCAGGTGATCACTAACTGATGTATAGTTCTAGCATCTAAATAAACTGTGAGAAATTCGTCCAATTCGTAAACTGCATCATTCTACTCGAATAGTTCGCGCGCCACCCGAAAACCGAAAAATGTCATTTTGACCCCCTAAAAAGACCCGAAGCCGAAATAACAACGCAAGTGGTCACGAAGTGATGTTTAGTTTTTGCATCTAAACACACTGTGCGAAATTCGTCCAATTCGGAGACTGCATCATTCCACTCGAAAAGTTCACGCGCCACCCGAAAACTGAAAAATGTCATTTTGACCCCCTAAAAAGTCCCGAAGCCGAAATAACAACGCAGGTGGTCACGAAGTGATGTTTAGTTTTAGCATCTAAATACACTGTGCGAAATTCGTCCAATTCGGAGACTGCATTATTCTACTCGAAAACTTCGCGCGCCACCTGAAAACCGAAAAATGTCATTTGGACCCCCTAAAAAGTCCCGAAGCCGAAATAACAACGCAGGTGGTCACGAAGTGATGTATAGTTTTAGCATCTAAACACACTGTGCGACATTCGTCCAATTCGGAGACTGCATCATTCTACTCGAAAAGTTCGACCGCCACCCGAAAACCGAAAAATGTCATTTTGACCTCCATAAAAGTCCCGAATGGCCGAAATAACATCGCAGGTGATCACGAAGTGATGTATAGTTTTAGCATCTAAATACACTGTGTGAAATTCGTCCAATTCGGAGACTGCATCATTCTACTCGAAAAGTTCGCGTGCCACCCGAAAACCGAAAAATGTCATTTTGACCCCTAAAAAGTCTCGAATGGCCGAAATAACAACGCAGGTGATCACGAAGTGATGTATAGTTCTAGCATCTAAAAACACTGTGCGAAATTCTTCCAATTCGGAGACTGCATCATTCTACTCGAAAAGTTCGCGCGCCACCCGAAAACCGAAAAATGTCATTTTGACCCCCTAAAAAGTCCCGAAGCCGAAATAACAACGCAGGTGGTCACGAAGTGATGTTTAGTTTTAGCATCTAAACACACTGTGCGAAATTCGTCCAATTCGGAGACTGCATCATTCTACTCGAAAAGTTCGCGCGCGCACCCGAAAACCGAAAAATGTCATTTTGACCCCCTAAAAAGTCCCGAAGCCGAAATAACAACGCAGGTGGTCACGAAGTGATGTTTAGTTTTAGCATCTAAATACACTGTGCGAAATTCGTCCAATTCGGAGACTGCATTATTCTACTCGAAAACTTCGCGCGCCACCCGAAACCGAAAAATGTCATTTGGACCCCCTAAAAAGTCCCGAAGCCGAAATAACAACGCAGGTGGTCACGAAGTGATGTATAGTTTTAGCATCTAAACACACTGTGCGACATTCGTCCAATTCGGAGACTGCATCATTCTACTCAAAAAGTTCGCGCGCCACCTGAAAACCGAAAAATGTCATTTTGACCTCCATAAAAGTCCTGAATGGCCGAAATAACATCGCAGGTGATCACGAAGTGATGTATCGTTTTAGCATCTAAATACACTGTGTGAAATTCGTCCAATTCGGAGACTGCATCATTCTACTCGAAATGTTCGCGCGCCACCCGAATGCCGAAAAATGTCATTTTGACCCCTAAAAAGTCTCGAATGGCCGAAATAACAACGCAGGTGATCACGAAGTGATGTATAGTTCTAGCATCTAAATACACTGTGCGAAATTCGTCCAATTCGGAAACTGCATCATTCTACTCGAAAAGTTCGCGCGCCACCCGAAAACCGAAAAATGTTATTTTGACCCCCTAAAATGTCCCGAAGCCGAAATAACCACGCAGGTGGTCACGAAGTGATGTTTAGTTTTAGCATCTAAACACACTGTGCGAAATTCGTCCAATTCGGAGACTGCATCATTCTACTCGAAAAGTTCGCGCGCCACCCGAAAACCGAAAAATGTCATTTTGACCCCCTAAAAAGTCCTGAAGCCGAAATAACAACGCAGGTGGTCACGAAGTGATGTTTAGTTTTAGCATCTAAATACACTGTGCGAAATTCATCAAATCCGGAGACTGCATTATTCTACTCGAAAAGTTCGCGCGCCACCCGAAAACCGAAAAATGTCATTTGGACCCCCTAAAAAGTCCCGAAGCCGAAATAACAACGCAGGTGGTCACGAAGTGATGTATAGTTTTAGCATCTAAACACACTGTGCGACATTCGTCCAATTCGGAGACTGCATCATTCTACTCGAAAAGTTCGCGCGCCACCCGAAAACCGAAAAATGTCATTTTGACCTCCGTAAAAGTCCCGAATGGCCGAAATAACATCGCAGGTGATCACGAAGTGATGTATAGTTTTAGCATCTAAATACACTGTGTGAAATTCGTCCAATTCGGAGACTGAATCATTCTACTCGAAAAGTTCGCGCGCCACCCGAAAGCCGAAAAATGTCATTTTGACCCCTAAAAAGTCTCGAATGGCCGAAATAACAACGCAGGTGATCACGAAGTGATGTATAGTTCTAGCATCTAAATACACTGTGCGAAATTCTTCCAATTCGGAGACTGTATCATTCTACTCGAAAAGTTCGCGCGCCACCTGAAAACCGAAAAATGTCATTTTGACCACCTAAAAAGTCCCGAAGCGGAAATAACAACGCAGGTGGTCACGAAGTGATGTAAAGTTTTAGCATCTAAACACACCGTGTGAAATTCGTCCAATTCGGAGACTGCATCATTCTACTCGAAAAGTTCGCGCGCCACCCGAAAATCGAAAAATGTCATTTTGACCACCTAAAAAGTCCCGAAGCCGAAATAACAACGCAGGTGGTCACGAAGTGATGTATAGTTCTAGCATCTAAATACACTGTGCGAAATTCTTCCAATTCGGAGACTGTATCATTCTACTCGAAAAGTTCGCGCGCCACCTGAAAACCGAAAAATGTCATTTTGACCACCTAAATAGTCCCGAAGCGGAAATAACAACGCAGGTGGTCACGAAGTGATGTAAAGTTTTAGCATCTAAACACACCGTGTGAAATTCGTCCAATTCGGAGACTGCATCATTCTACTCGAAAAGTTCGCGCGCCACCCGAAAATCGAAAAATGTCATTTTGACCCCCTAAAAAGTCCCGAAGCCGAAATAACAACGCAGGTGGTCACGAAGTGATGTATAGTTTTAGCATCTAAACACACCGTGCGAAATTCGTCCAATTCGGAGACTGCATCATTCTACTCGAAAAGTTCGCGCGCCACCCGAAAACCGAAAAATGTCATTTTGACCCCCTTAAAATTCCCGAATGGCCGAAATAACATCGCAGGTCATCACCAAGTGATCTATAGTTTTAGCATCTAAATACACTGCGTGAAATTCGTCCAATTCGGAGACTGCATCATTCTACTCGAAAACTTCGCACGCCACCCGAGAACCGAAAAATGTCATTTTGACCCCCTTAAAAGTCCCGAATGGCCGAAATAACAACGCAGGTGATCACTAACTGATGTATAGTTCTAGCATCTAAATAAACTGTGCGAAATTCGTCCAATTCGTAAACTGCATCATTCTACTCGAATAGTTCGCGCGCCACCCGAAAACCGAAAAATGTCATTTTGACCCCCTAAAAAGACCCGAAGCCGAAATAACAACGCAAGTGGTCACGAAGTGATGTTTAGTTTTTGCATCTAAACACACTGTGCGAAATTCGTCCAATTCGGAGACTGCATCATTCCACTCGAAAAGTTCACGCGCCACCCGAAAACTGAAAAATGTCATTTTGACCCCCTAAAAAGTCCTGAAGCCGAAATAACAACGCAGGTGGTCACGAAGTGATGTTTAGTTTTAGCATCTAAATACACTGTGCGAAATTCGTCCAATTCGGAGACTGCATTATTCTACTCGAAAACTTCGCGCGCCACCCGAAAACCGAAAAATGTCATTTGGACCCCCTAAAAAGTCCCGAAGCCGAAATAACAACGCAGGTGGTCACGAAGTGATGTATAGTTTTAGCATCTAAACACACTGTGCGACATTCGTCCAATTCGGAGACTGCATCATTCTACTCGAAAAGTTCGCGCGCCACCCGAAAGCCGAAAAATGTCATTTTGACCCCTAAAAAGTCTCGAATGGCCAAAATAACAACGCAGGTGATCACGAAGTGATGTATAGTTCTAGCATCTAAATACACTGTGCAAAATTCGTCCAATTCGGAAACTGCATCATTCTACTCGAAAAGTTCGCGCGCCACCCGAAAACCCAAAAATGTCATTTTGACCCCCTAAAAAGTCCCGATGCCGAAATAACAACGCAGGTGGTCACGAAGTGATGTTTAGTTTTAGCATCTAAACACACTGTGCGAAATTCGTCCAATTCGGAGACTGCATCATTCTACTCGAAAAGTTCGCGTGCCACCCGAAAACCGAAAAAGTCATTTTGACCCCCTAAAAAGTCCCGAAGCCGAAATAACAACGCAGGTGGTCACGAAGTGATGTTTAGTTTTAGCATCTAAATACACTGTGCGAAATTCGTCCAATCCGGAGACTGCATTATTCTACTCGAAAACTTCGCGCGCCACCCGAAAACCGAAAAATGTCATTTGGACCCCCTAAAAAGTCCCGAAGCCGAAATAACAACGCAGGTGGTCACGAAGTGATGTATAGTTTTAGCATCTAAATACACTGTGCGACATTCGTCCAATTCGGAGACTGCATCATTCTACTCGAAAAGTTCGCGCGCCACCCGAAAACCGAAAAATGTCATTTTGACCTCCATAAAAGTCCCGAATGGCCGAAATAACATCGCAGGTGATCACGAAGTGATGTATAGTTTTAGCATCTAAATACACTGTGTGAAATTCGTCCAAGTCGGAGACTGCATCATTCTACTCGAAAAGTTCGCGCGCCACCCGAAAGCCGAAAAATGTCATTTTGACCCCTAAAAAGTCTCGAATGGCCGAAATAACAACGCAGGTGATCACGAAGTGATGTATAGTTCTAGCATCTAAATACACTGTGCGAAATTCTTCCAATTCGGAAACTGCATCATTCTACTCGAAAAGTTCGCGCGCCACCCGAAAACCGAAAAATGTCATTTTGACCCCCTAAAAAGTCCCGAAGCCGAAATAACAACGCAGGTGGTCACGAAGTGATGTTTAGTTTTAGCATCTAAACACACTGTGCGAAATTCGTCCAATTCGGAGACTGCATCATTCCACTCGAAAAGTTCGCGCGCCACCCGAAAACTGAAAAATGTCATTTTGACCCCCTAAAAAGTCCCGAAGCCGAAATAACAACGCAGGTGGTCACGAAGTGATGTTTAGTTTTAGCATCTAAATACACTGTGCGAAATTCGTCCAATTCGGAGACTGCATTATTCTACTCGAAAACTTCGCGCGCCACCCGAAAACCGAAAAATGTCATTTGGACCCCCTAAAAAGTCCCGAAGCCGAAATAACAACGCAGGTGGTCACGAAGTGATGTATAGTTTTAGCATCTAAACACACTGTGCGACATTCGTCCAATTCGGAGACTGCATCATTCTACTCGAAAAGTTCGCGCGCCACCCGAAAACCGAAAAATGTCATTTTGACCTCCATAAAAGTCCCGAATGGCCGAAATAACATCGCAGGTGATCACGAAGTGATGTATAGTTTTAGCATCTAAATACACTGTGTGAAATTCGTCCAATTCGGAGACTGCATCATTCTACTCGAAAAGTTCGCGCGCCACCCGAAAGCCGAAAAATGTCATTTTGACCCCTAAAAAGTCTCGAATGGCCAAAATAACAACGCAGGCGATCACGAAGTGATGTATAGTTCTAGCATCTAAATACACTGTGCGAAATTCGTCCAATTCGGAAACTGCATCATTCTACTCGAAAAGTTCGCGCGCCACCCGAAAACCCAAAAATGTCATTTTGACCCCCTAAAAAGTCCCGAAGCCGAAATAACAACGCAGGTGGTCACGAAGTGATGTTTAGTTTTAGCATCTAAACACACTGTGCGAAATTCGTCCAATTCGGAGACTGCATCATTCTACTCGAAAAGTTCGCGCGCCACCCGAAAACCAAAAAATGTCATTTTGACCCCCTAAAAAGTCCCGAAGCCGAAATAACAACGCAGGTGGTCAAGAAGTGATGTTTAGTTTTAGCATCTAAATACACTGTGCGAAACTCGTCTAATCCGAAGACTGCATTATTCTACTCGAAAACTTCGCGCGCCACCCGAAAACCGAAAAATGTCATTTAGACCCCCTAAAAAGTCCCGAAGCCGAAATAACAACGCAGGTGGTCACGGAGTGATGTATAGTTTTAGCATCTAAACACACTGTGCGACATTCGTCCAATTCGGAGACTGCATCATTCTACTCGAAAAGTTCGACCGCCACCCGAAAACCGAAAAATGTCATTTTGACCTCCATAAAAGTCCCGAATGGCCGAAATAACATCGCAGGTGATCACGAAGTGATGTATAGTTTTAGCATCTAAATACACTGTGTGAAATTCGTCCAATTCGGAGACTGCATCATTCCACTCGAAAAGTTCGCGTGCCACCCGAAAACCGAAAAATGTCATTTTGACCCCTAAAAAGTCTCGAATGGCCGAAATAACAACGCATGTGATCACGAAGTGATGTATAGTTCTAGCATCTAAAAACACTGTGCGAAATTCTTCCAATTCGGAGACTGCATCATTCTACTCGAAAAGTTCGTGCGCCACCCGAAAACCCAAAAATGTCATTTTGACCCCCTAAAAAGTCCCGAAGCCGAAATAACAACGCAGGTGGTCACGAAGTGATGTTTAGTTTTAGCATCTAAACACACTGTGCGAAATTCGTCCAATTCGGAGACTGCATCATTCTACTCGAAAAGTTCGCGCGCGCACCCGAAAACCGAAAAATGTCATTTTGACCCCCTAAAAAGTCCCGAAGCCCAAAAACAACGCAGGTGGTCACGAAGTGATGTTTAGTTTTAGCATCTAAATACACTGTGCGAAATTCGTCCAATTCGGAGACTGCATTATTCTACTCGAAAACTTCGCGCGCCACCCGAAACCGAAAAATGTCATTTGGACCCCCTAAAAAGTCCCGAAGCCGAAATAACAACGCAGGTGGTCACGAAGTGATGTATAGTTTTAGCATCTAAACACACTGTGCGACATTCGTCCAATTCGGAGACTGCATCATTCTACTCGAAAAGTTCGCGCGCCACCCGAAAACCGAAAAATGTCATTTTGACCTCCATAAAAGTCCTGAATGGCCGAAATAACATCGCAGGTGATCACGAAGTGATGTATAGTTTTAGCATCTAAATACACTGTGTGAAATTCGTCCAATTCGAAGACTGCATCATTCTACTCGAAATGTTCGCGCGCCACCCGAAAGCTGAAAAATGTCATTTTGACCCCTAAAAAGTCTCGAATGGCCGAAATAACAACGCAGGTGATCACAAAATGATGTATAGTTCTAGCATCTAAATACACTGTGCGAAATTCGTCCAATTCGGAGACTGCATCATTCTACTCGAAAAGTTCGCGCGCCACCCGGAAACCGAAAAATGTTATTTTGACCCCCTAAAATGTCCCGAAGCCGAAATAACCACGCAGGTGGTCACGAAGTGATGTTTAGTTTTAGCATCTAAACACACTGTGCGAAATTCGTCCAATTCGGAGACTGCATCATTCTACTCGAAAAGTTCGCGCGCCACCCGAAAACCGAAAAATGTCATTTTGACCCCCTAAAAAGTCCTGAAGCCGAAATAACAACGCAGGTGGTCACGAAGTGATGTTTATTTTTAGCATCTAAATACACTGTGCGAAATTCGTAAAATCCGGAGACTGCATTATTCTACTCGAAAACTTCGCGCGCCACCCGAAAACCGAAAAATGTCATTTGGACCCCCTAAAAAGTACCGAAGCCGAAATAACAACTCAGGTGGTCACGAAGTGATGTATAGTTTTAGCATCTAAACACACTGTGCGACATTCGTCCAATTCGGAGACTGCATCATTCTACTCGAAAAGTTCGCGCGCCACCCGAAAACCGAAAAATGTCATTTTGACCTCCGTAAAAGTCCCGAATGGCCGAAATAACATCGCAGGTGATCACGAAGTGATGTATAGTTTTAGCATCTAAATACACTGTGTGAAATTCGTCCAATTCGGAGACTGAATCATTCTACTCGTAAAGTTCGCGCGCCACCCGAAAGCCGAAAAATGTCATTTTGACCCCTAAAAAGTCTCGAATGGCCGAAATAACAACGCAGGTGATCACGAAGTGATGTATAGTTCTAGCATCTAAATACACTGTGCGAAATTCTTCCAATTCGGAGACTGTATCATTCTACTCGAAAAGTTCGCGCGCCACCTGAAAACCGAAAAATGTCATTTTGACCACCTAAAAAGTCCCGAAGCCGAAATAACAACGCTGGTGGTCACGAAGTGATGTAAAGTTTTAGCATCTAAACACACCGTGTGAAATTCGTCCAATTCGGAGACTGCATCATTCTACTCGAAAAGTTCGCGCGCCACCCGAAAATCGAAAAATGTCATTTTGACCCTCTAAAAAGTCCCGAAGCCGAAATAACAACGCAGGTGGTCACGAAGTGATGTATAGTTTTAGCATCTAAACACACCGTGCGAAATTCGTCCAATTCGGAGACTGCATCATTCTACTCGAAAAGTTCGCGCGCCACCCGAAAACCGAAAAATGTCATTTTGACCCCCTTAAAATTCCCGAATGGCCGAAATAACATCGCAGGTGATCACCAAGTGATCTATAGTTTTAGCATCTAAATACACTGTGTGAAATTCGTCCAATTCGGAGACTGCATCATTCTACTCGAAAACTTCGCACGCCACCCGATAACCGAAAAATGTCATTTTGACCCCCTTAAAAGTCCCGAATGGCCGAAATAACAACGCAGGTGATCACTAACTGATGTATAGTTCTAGCATCTAAATAAACTGTGCGAAATTCGTCCAATTCGTAAACTGCATCATTCTACTCGAATAGTTCGCGCGCCACCCGAAAACCGAAAAATGTCATTTTGACCCCCTAAAAAGACCCGAAGCCGAAATAACAACGCAAGTGGTCACGAAGTGATGTTTAGTTTTTGCATCTAAACACACTGTGCGAAATTCGTCCAATTCGGAGACTGCATCATTCCACTCGAAAAGTTCACGCGCCACCCGAAAACTGAAAAATGTCATTTTGACCCCCTAAAAAGTCCCGAAGCCGAAATAACAACGCAGGTGGTCACGAAGTGATGTTTAGTTTTAGCATCTAAATACACTGTGCGAAATTCGTCTAATTCGGAGACTGCATTATTCTACTCGAAAACTTCGCGCGCCACCCGAAAACCAAAAAATGTCATTTGGACCCCCTAAAAAGTCCCGAAGCCGAAATAACAACGCAGGTGGTCACGAAGTGATGTATAGTTTTAGCATCTAAACACACTGTGCGACATTCGTCCAATTCGGAGACTGCATCATTCTACTCGAAAAGTTCGCGCGCCACCCGAAAACCGAAAAATGTCATTTTGACCTCCGTAAAAGTCCCGAATGGCCGAAATAACATCGCAGGTGATCACGAAGTGATGTATAGTTTTAGCATCTAAATACACTGTGTGAAATTCGTCCAATTCGTAGACTGAATCATTCTACTCGAAAAGTTCGCGCGCCACCCGAAAGCCGAAAAATGTCATTTTGACCCCTAAAAAGTCTCGAATGGCCGAAATAACAACGCAGGTGATCACGAAGTGATGTATAGTTCTAGCATCTAAATACACTGTGCGAAATTCTTCCAATTCGGAGACTGCATCATTCTACTCGAAAAGTTCGCACGCCACCAGAAAACCGAAAAATGTCATTTTGACCCCCTAAAAAGTCCCGAAGCCGAAATAACAACGCAGGTGGTCACGAAGTGATGTTTAGTTTTAGCATCTAAACACACTGTGCGAAATTCGTCCAATTCGGAGACTGCATCATTCTACTCGAAAAGTTCGCGCGCGCACCCGAAAACCGAAAAATGTCATTTTGACCCCCTAAAAAGTCCCGAAGCCGAAATAACAATGCAGGTGGTCACGAAGTGATGTTTAGTTTTAGCATCTAAATACACTGTGCGAAATTTGTCCAATTCGGAGACTGCATTATTCTACTCGAAAACTTCGCGCGCCACCCGAAACCGAAAAATGTCATTTGGACCCCCTAAAAAGTCCCGAAGCCGAAATAACAACGCAGGTGGTCACGAAGTGATGTATGGTTTTAGCATCTAAACACACTGTGCGACATTCGTCCAATTCGGAGACTGCATCATTCTACTCGAAAAGTTCGCGCGCCACCCGAAAACCGAAAAATGTCATTTTGACCTCCATAAAAGTCCCGAATGGCCGAAATAACATCGCAGGTGATCACGAAGTGATGTATAGTTTTAGCACCTAAATACACTGTGTGAAATTCGTCCAATTCGGAGACTGCATCATTCTACTCGAAAAGTTCGCGCGCCACCCGAAAACCGTAAAATGTCATTTTGACCCCTAAAAAGTCTCGAATGGCCAAAATAACAACGCAGGTGATCACGAAGTGATGTATAGTTTTAGCATATAAATACACTGTGTGAAATTCGTCCAATTCGGAGACTGCATCATTCTACTCGAAATGTTCGCGCGCCACCCGAATGCCGAAAAATGTCATTTTGACCCCTAAAAAGTCTCGAATGGCCGAAATAACAACGCAGGTGATCACGAAGTGATGTATAGTTCTAGCATCTAAACACACTGTGCGAAATTCGTCCAATTCGGAAACTGCATCATTCTACTCGAAAAGTTCGCGCGCCACCCGAAAACCGAAAAATGTCATTTTGACCCCCTAAAAATTCCCGAAGCCGAAATAACAACGCAGGTGGTCACGAAGTGATGTTTAGTTTTAGCATCTAAACACACTGTGCGAAATTCGTCCAATTTGGAGACTGCATCATTCTACTCGAAAAGTTCGCGCGCCACCCGAATACCGAAA
Organism: Lactuca virosa; assembly: GCF_052849685.1. Classification (NCBI taxonomy): domain Eukaryota; kingdom Viridiplantae; phylum Streptophyta; class Magnoliopsida; order Asterales; family Asteraceae; genus Lactuca; species Lactuca virosa. The sequence goes on along the minus strand of NC_136433.1, from coordinate 319,436,329 downwards.
AATGTCATTTTGACCCCATAAAAAGTCCCGAAGCCGAAATAACCACGCAGGTGGTCACGAAGTGATGTTTAGTTTTAGCATCTAAACACACTGTGCGAAATTCGTCCAATTCGGAGACTGCATCATTCTACTCGAAAAGTTCGCACGCGCACCCGAAAACCGAAAAATGTCATTTTGACCCCCTAAAAAGTCCCGAAGCCGAAATAACAATGCAGGTGGTCACGAAGTGATGTTTAGTTTTAGCATCTAAATACACTTTGCGAAATTCGTCCAATTCGGAGACTGCATTATTCTACTCGAAAACTTCGCGCGCCACCCGAAAACCGAAAAATGTCATTTGGACCCCTTAAAAAGTCCCGAAGCCGAAATAACAACGCAGGTGGTCACGAAGTGATGTATAGTTTTAGCATCTAAACACACTGTGCGACATTCGTCCAATTCGGAGACTGCATCATTCTACTCGAAAAGTTCGCGCGCCACCCGAAAACCGAAAAATGTCATTTTGACCTCCGTAAAAGTCCCGAATGGCCGAAATAACATCGCAGGTGATCACGAAGTGATGTATAGTTTTAGCATCTAAATACACTGTGTGAAATTCGTCCAATTCGGAGACTGAATCATTCTACTCGAAAAGTTCGCGCGCCACCCGAAAGCCGAAAAATGTCATTTTGACCCCTAAAAAGTCTCGAATGGCCGAAATAACAACGCAGGTGATCACGAAGTGATGTATAGTTCTAGCATCTAAATACACTATGCGAAATTCTTCCAATTCGGAGACTGTATCATTCTACTCGAAAAGTTCGCGCGCCACCCGAAAACCGAAAAATGTCATTTTGACCACCTAAAAAGTCTCGAAGCCGAAATAACAACGCAGGTGGTCACGAAGTGATGTAAAGTTTTAGCATCTAAACACACCGTGTGAAATTCGTCCAATTCGGAGACTGCATCATTCTACTCGAAAAGTTCGCGCGCCACCCGAAAATCGAAAAATGTCATTTTGACCCCCTAAAAAGTCCCGAATGGCCGAAATAACATCGCAGGTGATCACGAAGTGATGTATAGTTTTAGCACCTAAATACACTGTGTGAAATTCGTCCAATTCGGAGACTGCATCATTCTACTCGAAAAGTTCGCGCGCCACCCGAAAACCGAAAAATGTCATTTTGACCTCCATAAAAGTCCTGAATGGCCGAAATAACATCGCAGGTGATCACGAAGTGATGTATAGTTTTAGCATATAAATACACTGTGTGAAATTCGTCCAATTCGGAGACTGCATCATTCTACTCGAAATGTTCGCGCGCCACCCGAATGCCGAAAAATGTCATTTTGACCCCCTTAAAAGTCCCGAATGGCCGAAATAACAACGCAGGTGATCACTAACTGATGTATAGTTCTAGCATCTAAATAAACTGTGCGAAATTCGTCCAATTCGGAAACTGCATCATTCTACTCGAAAAGTTCGCGCGCCACCCGAAAACCGAAAAATGTCATTTTGACCCCCTAAAAATTCCCGAAGCCGAAATAACAACGCAGGTGGTCACGAAGTGATGTTTAGTTTTAGCATCTAAACACACTGTGCGAAATTCGTCCAATTTGGAGACTGCATCATTCTACTCGGAAAGTTCGCGCGCCACCCGAATACCGAAAAATGTCATTTTGACCCCATAAAAAGTCCCGAAGCCGAAATAACCACGCAGGTGGTCACGAAGTGATGTTTAGTTTTAGCATCTAAACACACTGTGCGAAATTCGTCCAATTCGGAGACTGCATCATTCTACTCGAAAAGTTCGCACGCGCACCCGAAAACCGAAAAATGTCATTTTGACCCCCTAAAAAGTCCCGAAGCCGAAATAACAATGCAGGTGGTCACGAAGTGATGTTTAGTTTTAGCATCTAAATACACTTTGCGAAATTCGTCCAATTCGGAGACTGCATTATTCTACTCGAAAACTTCGCGCGCCACCCGAAAACCGAAAAATGTCATTTGGACCCCTTAAAAAGTCCCGAAGCCGAAATAACAACGCAGGTGGTCACGAAGTGATGTATAGTTTTAGCATCTAAACACACTGTGCGACATTCGTCCAATTCGGAGACTGCATCATTCTACTCGAAAAGTTCGCGCGCCACCCGAAAACCGAAAAATGTCATTTTGACCTCCGTAAAAGTCCCGAATGGCCGAAATAACATCGCAGGTGATCACGAAGTGATGTATAGTTTTAGCATCTAAATACACTGTGTGAAATTCGTCCAATTCGGAGACTGAATCATTCTACTCGAAAAGTTCGCGCGCCACCCGAAAGCCGAAAAATGTCATTTTGACCCCTAAAAAGTCTCGAATGGCCGAAATAACAACGCAGGTGATCACGAAGTGATGTATAGTTCTAGCATCTAAATACACTATGCGAAATTCTTCCAATTCGGAGACTGTATCATTCTACTCGAAAAGTTCGCGCGCCACCCGAAAACCGAAAAATGTCATTTTGACCACCTAAAAAGTCTCGAAGCCGAAATAACAACGCAGGTGGTCACGAAGTGATGTAAAGTTTTAGCATCTAAACACACCGTGTGAAATTCGTCCAATTCGGAGACTGCATCATTCTACTCGAAAAGTTCGCGCGCCACCCGAAAATCGAAAAATGTCATTTTGACCCCCTAAAAAGTCCCGAAGCCGAAATAACAACGCAGGTGGTCACGAAGTGATGTATAGTTTTAGCATCTAAACACACCGTGCGAAATTCGTCCAATTCGGAGACTGCATCATTCTACTCGAAAAGTTCGCGCGCCACCCGAAAACCGAAAAATGTCATTTTGACCCCCTTAAAATTCCCGAATGGCCGAAATAACATCCCAGGTGATCACCAAGTGATCTATAGTTTTAGCATCTAAATACACTGTGTGAAATTCGTCCAATTCGGAGACTGCATCATTCTATTCGAAAACTTCGCACGCCACCCGATAACCGAAAAATGTCATTTTGACCCCCTTAAAAGTCCCGAATGGCCGAAATAACAACGCAGGTGATCACTAACTGATGTATAGTTCTAGCATCTAAATAAACTGTGCGAAATTCGTCCAATTCGTAAACTGCATCATTCTACTCGAAAAGTTCGCGCGCCACCCGAAAACCGAAAAATGTCATTTTGACCCCCTAAAAAGACCCGAAGCCGAAATAACAACGCAAGTGGTCACGAAGTGATGTTTAGTTTTTGCATCTAAACACACTGTGCGAAATTCGTCCAATTCGGAGACTGCATCATTCCACTCGAAAAGTTCACGCGCCACCCGAAAACTGAAAAATGTCATTTTGACCCCCTAAAAAGTCCCGAAGCCGAAATAACAACGGAGGTGGTCACGAAGTGATGTTTAGTTTTAGCATCTAAATACACTGTGCGAAATTCGTCCAATTCGGAGACTGCATTATTCTACTCGAAAACTTCGCGCGCCACCCGAAAACCGAAAAATGTCATTTGGACCCCCTAAAAAGTCCCGAAGCCGAAATAACAACGCAGGTGGTCACGAAGTGATGTATAGTTTTAGCATCTAAACACATGTGCGACATTCGTCCAATTCGGAGACTGCATCATTCTACTCGAAAAGTTCGCGCGCCACCCGAAAACCGAAAAATGTCATTTTGACCTCCATAAAAGTCCCGAATGGCCGAAATAACATCGCAGGTGATCAGGAAGTGATGTATAGTTTTAGCATCTAAATACACTGTGTGAAATTCGTCCAATTCGAAGACTGCATCATTCTACTCGAAAAGTTCGCGCGCCACCCGAAAGCCGAAAAATGTCATTTTGACCCCTAAAAAGTCTCGAATGGCCAAAATAACAACGCAGGTGATCACGAAGTGATGTATAGTTCTAGCATCTAAATACACTGTGCAAAATTCGTCCAATTCGGAAACTGCATCATTCTACTCGAAAAGTTCGCGCGCCACCCGAAAACCCAAAAATGTCATTTTGACCCCCTAAAAAGTCCCGAAGCCGAAATAACAACGCAGGTGGTCACGAAGTGATGTTTAGTTTTAGCATCTAAACACACTGTGCGAAATTCGTCCAATTCGGAGACTGCATCATTCTACTCGAAAAGTTCGCGCGCCACCCGAAAACCGAAAAATGTCATTTTGACCCCCTAAAAAGTCCCGAAGCCGAAATAACAACGCAGGTGGTCACGAAGTGATGTTTAGTTTTAGCATCTAAATACACTGTGCGAAATTCGTCCAATCCGGAGACTGCATTATTCTACTCGAAAACTTCGCGCGCCACCCGAAAACCGAAAAATGTCATTTGGACCCCCTAAAAAGTCCCGAAGCCGAAATAACAACGCAGGTGGTCACGAAGTGATGTATAGTTTTAGCATCTAAACACACTGTGCGACATTCGTCCAATTCGGAGACTGCATCATTCTACTCGAAAAGTTCGCGCGCCACCCGAAAACCGAAAAATGTCATTTTGACCTCCATAAAAGTCCCGAATGGCCGAAATAACATCGCAGGTGATCACGAAATGATGTATAGTTTTAGCATCTAAATACACTGTGTGAAATTCGTCCAATTCGGAGACTGCATCATTCTACTCGAAAAGTTCGCGCGCCACCCGAAAGCCGAAAAATGTCATTTTGACCCCTAAAAAGTCTCGAATGGCCGAAATAACAACGCAGGTGATCACGAAGTGATGTATAGTTCTAGCATCTAAATACACTGTGCGAAATTCTTCCAATTCGGAGACTGCATCATTCTACTCGAAAAGTTCGCGCGCCACCCGAAAGCCGAAAAATGTCATTTTGACCCCCTAAAAAGTCTCGAAGCCGAAATAACAACGCAGGTGGTCACGAAGTGATGTTTAGTTTTAGCATCTAAACACACTGTGCGAAATTCGTCCAATTCGGAGACTGCATCATTCTACTCGAAAAGTTCGCGCGCGCACCCGAAAACCGAAAAATGTCATTTTGACCCCCTAAAAAGTCCCGAAGCCGAAATAACAATGCAGGTGGTCACGAAGTGATGTTTAGTTTTAGCATCTAAATACACTTTGCGAAATTCGTCCAATTCGGAGACTGCATTATTCTACTCGAAAACTTCGCGCGCCACCCGAAACCGAAAAATGTCATTTGGACCCCCTAAAAAGTCCCGAAGCCGAAATAACAACGCAGGTGGTCACGAAGTGATGTATAGTTTTAGCATCTAAACACACTGTGCGACATTCGTCCAATTCGGAGACTGCATCATTCTACTCGAAAAGTTCGCGCGCCACCCGAAAACCGAAAAATGTCATTTTGACCTCCATAAAAGTCCTGAATGGCCGAAATAACATCGCAGGTGATCACGAAGTGATGTATAGTTTTAGCATATAAATACACTGTGTGAAATTCGTCCAATTCGGAGACTGCATCATTCTACTCGAAATGTTCGCGCGCCACCCGAATGCCGAAAAATGTCATTTTGACCCCTAAAAAGTCTCGAATGGCCGAAATAACAACGCAGGTGATCACGAAGTGATGTATAGTTCTAGCATCTAAATACACTGTGCGAAATTCGTCCAATTCGGAAACTGCATCATTCTACTCGAAAAGTTCGCGCGCCACCCGAAAACCGAAAAATGTCATTTTGACCCCCTAAAAATTCCCGAAGCCGAAATAACAACGCAGGTGGTCACGAAGTGATGTTTAGTTTTAGCATCTAAACACACTGTGCGAAATTCGTCCAATTTGGAGACTGCATCATTCTACTCGAAAAGTTCGCGCGCCACCCGAATACCGAAAAATTTCATTTTGACCCCCTAAAAAGTCCCGAAGCCGAAATAACCACGCAGGTGGTCACGAAGTGATGTTTAGTTTTAGCATCTAAACACACTGTGCGAAATTCGTCCAATTCGGAGACTGCATCATTCTACTCGAAAAGTTCGCGCGCCACCCGAAAACCGAAAAATGTCATTTTGACCCCCTAAAAAGTCCTGAAGCCGAAATAACAACGCAGGTGGTCACGAAGTGATGTTTAGTTTTAGCATCTAAATACACTGTGCGAAATTCGTCAAATCCGGAGACTGCATTATTCTACTCGAAAACTTCGCGCGCCACCCGAAAACCGAAAAATGTCATTTGGACCCCTTAAAAAGTCCCGAAGCCGAAATAACAACGCAGGTGGTCACGAAGTGATGTATAGTTTTAGCATCTAAACACACTGTGCGACATTCGTCCAATTCGGAGACTGCATCATTCTACTCGAAAAGTTCGCGCGCCACCCGAAAACCGAAAAATGTCATTTTGACCTCCGTAAAAGTCCCGAATGGCCGAAATAACATCGCAGGTGATCACGAAGTGATGTATAGTTTTAGCATCTAAATACACTGTGTGAAATTCGTCCAATTCGGAGACTGAATCATTCTACTCGAAAAGTTCGCGCGCCACCCGAAAGCCGAAAAATGTCATTTTGACCCCTAAAAAGTCTCGAATGGCCGAAATAACAACGCAGGTGATCACGAAGTGATGTATAGTTCTAGCATCTAAATACACTATGCGAAATTCTTCCAATTCGGAGACTGTATCATTCTACTCGAAAAGTTCGCGCGCCACCCGAAAACCGAAAAATGTCATTTTGACCACCTAAAAAGTCTCGAAGCCGAAATAACAACGCAGGTGGTCACGAAGTGATGTAAAGTTTTAGCATCTAAACACACCGTGTGAAATTCGTCCAATTCGGAGACTGCATCATTCTACTCGAAAAGTTCGCGCGCCACCCGAAAATCGAAAAATGTCATTTTGACCCCCTAAAAAGTCCCGAAGCCGAAATAACAACGCAGGTGGTCACGAAGTGATGTATAGTTTTAGCATCTAAACACACCGTGCGAAATTCGTCCAATTCGGAGACTGCATCATTCTTCTCGAAAAGTTCGCGCGCCACCCGAAAACCGAAAAATGTCATTTTGACCCCCTTAAAATTCCCGAATGGCCGAAATAACATCCCAGGTGATCACCAAGTGATCTATAGTTTTAGCATCTAAATACACTGTGTGAAATTCGTCCAATTCGGAGACTGCATCATTCTACTCGAAAACTTCGCACGCCACCCGATAACCGAAAAATGTCATTTTGACCCCCTTAAAAGTCCCGAATGGCCGAAATAACAACGCAGGTGATCACTAACTGATGTATAGTTCTAGCATCTAAATAAACTGTGCGAAATTCGTCCAATTCGTAAACTGCATCATTCTACTCGAAAAGTTCGCGCGCCACCCGAAAACCGAAAAATGTCATTTTGACCCCCTAAAAAGACCCGAAGCCGAAATAACAACGCAAGTGGTCACGAAGTGATGTTTAGTTTTTGCATCTAAACACACTGTGCGAAATTCGTCCAATTCGGAGACTGCATCATTCCACTCGAAAAGTTCACGCGCCACCCGAAAACTGAAAAATGTCATTTTGACCCCCTAAAAAGTCCCGAAGCCGAAATAACAACGGAGGTGGTCACGAAGTGATGTTTAGTTTTAGCATCTAAATACACTGTGCGAAATTCGTCCAATTCGGAGACTGCATTATTCTACTCGAAAACTTCGCGCGCCACCCGAAAACCGAAAAATGTCATTTGGACCCCCTAAAAAGTCCCGAAGCCGAAATAACAACGCAGGTGGTCACGAAGTGATGTATAGTTTTAGCATCTAAACACATGTGCGACATTCGTCCAATTCGGAGACTGCATCATTCTACTCGAAAAGTTCGCGCGCCACCCGAAAACCGAAAAATGTCATTTTGACCTCCATAAAAGTCCCGAATGGCCGAAATAACATCGCAGGTGATCAGGAAGTGATGTATAGTTTTAGCATCTAAATACACTGTGTGAAATTCGTCCAATTCGAAGACTGCATCATTCTACTCGAAAAGTTCGCGCGCCACCCGAAAGCCGAAAAATGTCATTTTGACCCCTAAAAAGTCTCGAATGGCCAAAATAACAACGCAGGTGATCACGAAGTGATGTATAGTTCTAGCATCTAAATACACTGTGCAAAATTCGTCCAATTCGGAAACTGCATCATTCTACTCGAAAAGTTCGCGCGCCACCCGAAAACCCAAAAATGTCATTTTGACCCCCTAAAAAGTCCCGAAGCCGAAATAACAACGCAGGTGGTCACGAAGTGATGTTTAGTTTTAGCATCTAAACACACTGTGCGAAATTCGTCCAATTCGGAGACTGCATCATTCTACTCGAAAAGTTCGCGCGCCACCCGAAAACCGAAAAATGTCATTTTGACCCCCTAAAAAGTCCCGAAGCCGAAATAACAACGCAGGTGGTCACGAAGTGATGTTTAGTTTTAGCATCTAAATACACTGTGCGAAATTCGTCCAATCCGGAGACTGCATTATTCTACTCGAAAACTTCGCGCGCCACCCGAAAACCGAAAAATGTCATTTGGACCCCCTAAAAAGTCCCGAAGCCGAAATAACAACGCAGGTGGTCACGAAGTGATGTATAGTTTTAGCATCTAAACACACTGTGCGACATTCGTCCAATTCGGAGACTGCATCATTCTACTCGAAAAGTTCGCGCGCCACCCGAAAACCGAAAAATGTCATTTTGACCTCCATAAAATTCCCGAATGGCCGAAATAACATCGCAGGTGATCACGAAATGATGTATAGTTTTAGCATCTAAATACACTGTGTGAAATTCGTCCAATTCGGAGATTGCATCATTCTACTCGAAAAGTTCGCGCGCCACCCGAAAGCCGAAAAATGTCATTTTGACCCCTAAAAAGTCTCGAATGGCCAAAATAACAACGCAGGTGATCACGAAGTGATGTATAGTTCTAGCATCTAAATACACTGTGCGAAATTCGTCCAATTCGGAAACTGCATCATTCTACTCGAAAAGTTCGTGCGCCACCCGAAAACCCAAAAATGTCATTTTGACCCCCTAAAAAGTCCCGAAGCCGAAATAACAACGCAGGTGGTCACGAAGTGATGTTTAGTTTTAGCATCTAAACACACTGTGCGAAATTCGTCCAATTCGGAGACTGCATCATTCTACTCGAAAAGTTCGCGCGCCACCCGTAAACCGAAAAATGTCATTTTGACCCCCTAAAAAGTCCCGAAGCCGAAATAACAACGCAGGTGGTCACGAAGTGATGTTTAGTTTTAGCATCTAAATACACTGTGCGAAATTCGTCAAATCCGGAGACTGCATTATTCTACTCGAAAACTTCGCGCGCCACCCGAAACCGAAAAATGTCATTTGGACCCCCTAAAAAGTCCCGAAGCCGAAATAACAACGCAGGTGGTCACGAAGTGATGTATAGTTTTAGCATCTAAACACACTGTGCGACATTCGTCCAATTCGGAGACTGCATCATTCTACTCGAAAAGTTCGCGCGCCACCCGAAAACCGAAAAATGTCATTTTGACCTCCATAAAAGTCCTGAATGGCCGAAATAACATCGCAGGTGATCACGAAGTGATGTATAGTTTTAGCATATAAATACACTGTGTGAAATTCGTCCAATTCGGAGACTGCATCATTCTACTCGAAATGTTCGCGCGCCACCCGAATGCCGAAAAATGTCATTTTGACCCCTAAAAAGTCTCGAATGGCCGAAATAACAACGCAGGTGATCACGAAGTGATGTATAGTTCTAGCATCTAAATACACTGTGCGAAATTCGTCCAATTCGGAAACTGCATCATTCTACTCGAAAAGTTCGCGCGCCACCCGAAAACCGAAAAATGTCATTTTGACCCCCTAAAAATTCCCGAAGCCGAAATAACAACGCAGGTGGTCACGAAGTGATGTTTAGTTTTAGCATCTAAACACACTGTGCGAAATTCGTCCAATTTGGAGACTGCATCATTCTACTCGAAAAGTTCGCGCGCCACCCGAATACCGAAAAATTTCATTTTGACCCCCTAAAAAGTCCCGAAGCCGAAATAACCACGCAGGTGGTCACGAAGTGATGTTTAGTTTTAGCATCTAAACACACTGTGCGAAATTCGTCCAATTCGGAGACTGCATCATTCTACTCGAAAAGTTCGCGCGCCACCCGAAAACCGAAAAATGTCATTTTGACCCCCTAAAAAGTCCTGAAGCCGAAATAACAACGCAGGTGGTCACGAAGTGATGTTTAGTTTTAGCATCTAAATACACTGTGCGAAATTCGTCAAATCCGGAGACTGCATTATTCTACTCGAAAACTTCGAGCGCCACCCGAAAACCGAAAAATGTCATTTGGACCCCTTAAAAAGTCCCGAAGCCGAAATAACAACGCAGGTGGTCACGAAGTGATGTATAGTTTTAGCATCTAAACACACTGTGCGACATTCGTCCAATTCGGAGACTGCATCATTCTACTCGAAAAGTTCGCGCGCCACCCGAAAACCGAAAAATGTCATTTTGACCTCCGTAAAAGTCCCGAATGGCCGAAATAACATCGCAGGTGATCACGAAGTGATGTATAGTTTTAGCATCTAAATACACTGTGTGAAATTCGTCCAATTCGGAGACTGAATCATTCTACTCGAAAAGTTCGCGCGCCACCCGAAAGCCGAAAAATGTCATTTTGACCCCTAAAAAGTCTCGAATGGCCGAAATAACAACGCAGGTGATCACGAAGTGATGTATAGTTCTAGCATCTAAATACACTATGCGAAATTCTTCCAATTCGGAGACTGTATCATTCTACTCGAAAAGTTCGCGCGCCACCCGAAAACCGAAAAATGTCATTTTGACCACCTAAAAAGTCTCGAAGCCGAAATAACAACGCAGGTGGTCACGAAGTGATGTAAAGTTTTAGCATCTAAACACACCGTGTGAAATTCGTCCAATTCGGAGACTGCATCATTCTACTCGAAAAGTTCGCGCGCCACCCGAAAATCGAAAAATGTCATTTTGACCCCCTAAAAAGTCCCGAAGCCGAAATAACAACGCAGGTGGTCACGAAGTGATGTATAGTTTTAGCATCTAAACACACCGTGCGAAATTCGTCCAATTCGGAGACTGCATCATTCTTCTCGAAAAGTTCGCGCGCCACCCGAAAACCGAAAAATGTCATTTTGACCCCCTTAAAATTCCCGAATGGCCGAAATAACATCCCAGGTGATCACCAAGTGATCTATAGTTTTAGCATCTAAATACACTGTGTGAAATTCGTCCAATTCGGAGACTGCATCATTCTACTCGAAAACTTCGCACGCCACCCGATAACCGAAAAATGTCATTTTGACCCCCTTAAAAGTCCCGAATGGCCGAAATAACAACGCAGGTGATCACTAACTGATGTATAGTTCTAGCATCTAAATAAACTGTGCGAAATTCGTCCAATTCGTAAACTGCATCATTCTACTCGAAAAGTTCGCGCGCCACCCGAAAACCGAAAAATGTCATTTTGACCCCCTAAAAAGACCCGAAGCCGAAATAACAACGCAAGTGGTCACGAAGTGATGTTTAGTTTTTGCATCTAAACACACTGTGCGAAATTCGTCCAATTCGGAGACTGCATCATTCCACTCGAAAAGTTCACGCGCCACCCGAAAACTGAAAAATGTCATTTTGACCCCCTAAAAAGTCCCGAAGCCGAAATAACAACGGAGGTGGTCACGAAGTGATGTTTAGTTTTAGCATCTAAATACACTGTGCGAAATTCGTCCAATTCGGAGACTGCATTATTCTACTCGAAAACTTCGCGCGCCACCCGAAAACCGAAAAATGTCATTTGGACCCCCTAAAAATTCCCGAAGCCGAAATAACAACGCAGGTGGTCACGAAGTGATGTATAGTTTTAGCATCTAAACACATGTGCGACATTCGTCCAATTCGGAGACTGCATCATTCTACTCGAAAAGTTCGCGCGCCACCCGAAAACCGAAAAATGTCATTTTGACCTCCATAAAAGTCCCGAATGGCCGAAATAACATCGCAGGTGATCAGGAAGTGATGTATAGTTTTAGCATCTAAATACACTGTGTGAAATTCGTCCAATTCGAAGACTGCATCATTCTACTCGAAAAGTTCGCGCGCCACCCGAAAGCCGAAAAATGTCATTTTGACCCCTAAAAAGTCTCGAATGGCCAAAATAACAACGCAGGTGATCACGAAGTGATGTATAGTTCTAGCATCTAAATACACTGTGCAAAATTCGTCCAATTCGGAAACTGCATCATTCTACTCGAAAAGTTCGCGCGCCACCCGAAAACCCAAAAATGTCATTTTGACCCCCTAAAAAGTCCCGAAGCCGAAATAACAACGCAGGTGGTCACGAAGTGATGTTTAGTTTTAGCATCTAAACACACTGTGCGAAATTCGTCCAATTCGGAGACTGCATCATTCTACTCGAAAAGTTCGCGCGCCACCCGAAAACCGAAAAATGTCATTTTGACCCCCTAAAAAGTCCCGAAGCCGAAATAACAACGCAGGTGGTCACGAAGTGATGTTTAGTTTTAGCATCTAAATACACTGTGCGAAATTCGTCCAATCCGGAGACTGCATTATTCTACTCGAAAACTTCGCGCGCCACCCGAAAACCGAAAAATGTCATTTGGACCCCCTAAAAAGTCCCGAAGCCGAAATAACAACGCAGGTGGTCACGAAGTGATGTATAGTTTTAGCATCTAAACACACTGTGCGACATTCGTCCAATTCGGAGACTGCATCATTCTACTCGAAAAGTTCGCGCGCCACCCGAAAACCGAAAAATGTCATTTTGACCTCCATAAAAGTCCCGAATGGCCGAAATAACATCGCAGGTGATCACGAAATGATGTATAGTTTTAGCATCTAAATACACTGTGTGAAATTCGTCCAATTCGGAGACTGCATCATTCTACTCGAAAAGTTCGCGCGCCACCCGAAAGCCGAAAAATGTCATTTTGACCCCTAAAAAGTCTCGAATGGCCAAAATAACAACGCAGGTGATCACGAAGTGATGTATAGTTCTAGCATCTAAATACACTGTGCGAAATTCGTCCAATTCGGAAACTGCATCATTCTACTCGAAAAGTTCGTGCGCCACCCGAAAACCCAAAAATGTCATTTTGACCCCCTAAAAAGTCCCGAAGCCGAAATAACAACGCAGGTGGTCACGAAGTGATGTTTAGTTTTAGCATCTAAACACACTGTGCGAAATTCGTCCAATTCGGAGACTGCATCATTCTACTCGAAAAGTTCGCGCGCCACCCGTAAACCGAAAAATGTCATTTTGACCCCCTAAAAAGTCCCGAAGCCGAAATAACAACGCAGGTGGTCACGAAGTGATGTTTAGTTTTAGCATCTAAATACACTGTGCGAAATTCGTCAAATCCGGAGACTGCATTATTCTACTCGAAAACTTCGCGCGCCACCCGAAAACCAAAAAATGTCATTTGGACCCCCTAAAAAGTCCCGAAGCCGAAATAACAACGCAGGTGGTCACGAAGTGATGTATAGTTTTAGCATCTAAACACACTGTGCGACATTCGTCCAATTCGGAGACTGCATCATTCTACTCGAAAAGTTCGCGCGCCACCCGAAAACCGAAAAATGTCATTTTGACCTCCATAAAAGTCCCGAATGGCCGAAATAACATCGCAGGTGATCACGAAGTGATGTATAGTTTTAGCATCTAAATACACTGTGTGAAATTCGTCCAATTCGGAGACTGCATCATTCTACTCGAAAAGTTCGCGCGCCACCCGAAAGCCGAAAAATGTCATTTTGACCCCTAAAAAGTCTCGAATGGCCAAAATAACAACGCAGGTGATCACGAAGTGATGTATAGTTCTAGCATCTAAATACACTGTGCGAAATTCGTCCAATTCGGAAACTGCATCATTCTACTCGAAAAGTTCGCGCGCCACCCGAAAACCCAAAAATGTCATTTTGACCCCCTAAAAAGTCCCGAAGCCGAAATAACAACGCAGGTGGTCACGAAGTGATGTTTAGTTTTAGCATCTAAACACACTGTGCGAAATTCGTCCAATTCGGAGACTGCATCATTCTACTCGAAAAGTTCGCGCGCCACCCGTAAACCGAAAAATGTCATTTTGACCCCGTAAAAAGTCCCGAAGCCGAAATAACAACGCAGGTGGTCACGAAGTGATGTTTAGTTTTAGCATCTAAATACACTGTGCGAAATTCGTCCAATCCGGAGACTGCATTATTCTACTCGAAAACTTCGCGCGCCACCCGAAAACCGAAAAATGTCATTTGGACCCCCTAAAAAGTCCCGAAGCCGAAATAACAACGCAGGTGGTCACGAAGTGATGTATAGTTTTAGCATCTAAACACACTGTGCGACATTCGTCCAATTCGGAGACTGCATCATTCTACTCGAAAAGTTCGCGCGCCACCCGAAAACCGAAAAATGTCATTTTGACCTCCATAAAAGTCCCGAATGGCCGAAATAACATCGCAGGTGATCACGAAGTGATGTATAGTTTGAGCACCTAAATACACTGTGTGAAATTCGTCCAATTCGGAGACTGCATCATTCTACTCGAAAAGTTCGCGCGCCATCCGAAAGCCGAAAAATGTCATTTTGACCCCTAAAAAGTCTCGAATGTCCAAAATAACAACGCAGGTGATCACGAAGTGATGTATAGTTCTAGCATCTAAATACACTGTGCGAAATTCGTCCAATTCGGAAACTGCATCATTCTACTCGAAAAGTTCGCGCGCCACCCGAAAACCCAAAAATGTCATTTTGACCCCCTAAAAAGTCCCGAAGCCGAAATAACAACGCAGGTGGTCACGAAGTGATGTTTAGTTTTAGCATCTAAACACACTGTGCGAAATTCGTCCAATTCGGAGACTGCATCATTCTACTCGAAAAGTTCGCGCGCCACCCGAAAACGAAAAATGTCATTTTGACCCCCTAAAAAGTCCCGAAGCCGAAATAACAACGCAGGTGGTCACGAAGTGATGTTTAGTTTTAGCATCTAAATACACTGTGCGAAATTCGTCAAATCCGGAGACTGCATTATTCTACTCGAAAACTTCGCGCGCCACCCGAAAACCGAAAAATGTCATTTGGACCCCCTAAAAAGTCCCGAAGCCGAAATAACAACGCAGGTGGTCACGAAGTGATGTATAGTTTTAGCATCTAAACACACTGTGCGACATTCGTCCAATTCGGAGACTGCATCATTCTACTCGAAAAGTTCGCGCGCCACCCGAAAACCGAAAAATGTCATTTTGACCTCCATAAAAGTCCCGAATGGCCGAAATAACATCGCAGGTGATCACGAAGTGATGTATAGTTTTAGCATCTAAATACACTGTGTGAAATTCGTCCAATTCGGACACTGCATCATTCTACTCGAAAAGTTCGCGCGCCACCCGAATGCCGAAAAATGTCATTTTGACCCCTAAAAAGTCTCGAATGGCCAAAATAACAACGCAGGTGATCACGAAGTGATGTATAGTTCTAGCATCTAAATACACTGTGCGAAATTCGTCCAATTCGGAAACTGCATCATTCTACTCGAAAAGTTCGCGCGCCACCCGAAAACCCAAAAATGTCATTTTGACCCCCTAAAAAGTCCCGAAGCCGAAATAACAACGCAGGTGGTCACGAAGTGATGTTTAGTTTTAGCATCTAAACACACTGTGCGAAATTCGTCCAATTCGGAGACTGCATCATTCTACTCGAAAAGTTCGCGCGCCACCCGAAAACCGAAAAATGTCATTTTGACCTCCATAAAAGTCCCGAATGGCCGAAATAACATCGCAGGTGATCACGAAGTGATGTATAGTTTTAGCATCTAAATACACTGTGTGAAATTCGTCCAATTCGGAGACTGCATCATTCTACTCGAAAAGTTCGCGCGCCACCCGAAAGCCGAAAAATGTCATTTTGACCCCTAAAAAGTCTCGAATGGCCAAAATAACAACGCAGGTGATCACGAAGTGATGTATAGTTCTAGCATCTAAATACACTGTGCGAAATTCGTCCAATTCGGAAACTGCATCATTCTACTCGAAAAGTTCGCGCGCCACCCGAAAACCCAAAAATGTCATTTTGACCCCCTAAAAAGTCCCGAAGCCGAAATAACAACGCAGGTGGTCACGAAGTGATGTTTAGTTTTAGCATCTAAACACACTGTGCGAAATTCGTCCAATTCGGAGACTGCATCATTCTACTCGAAAAGTTCGCGCGCCACCCGTAAACCGAAAAATGTCATTTTGACCCCGTAAAAAGTCCCGAAGCCGAAATAACAACGCAGGTGGTCACGAAGTGATGTTTAGTTTTAGCATCTAAATACACTGTGCGAAATTCGTCCAATCCGGAGACTGCATTATTCTACTCGAAAACTTCGCGCGCCACCCGAAAACCGAAAAATGTCATTTGGACCCCCTAAAAAGTCCCGAAGCCGAAATAACAACGCAGGTGGTCACGAAGTGATGTATAGTTTTAGCATCTAAACACACTGTGCGACATTCGTCCAATTCGGAGACTGCATCATTCTACTCGAAAAGTTCGCGCGCCACCCGAAAACCGAAAAATGTCATTTTGACCTCCATAAAAGTCCCGAATGGCCGAAATAACATCGCAGGTGATCACGAAGTGATGTATAGTTTGAGCACCTAAATACACTGTGTGAAATTCGTCCAATTCGGAGACTGCATCATTCTACTCGAAAAGTTCGCGCGCCATCCGAAAGCCGAAAAATGTCATTTTGACCCCTAAAAAGTCTCGAATGTCCAAAATAACAACGCAGGTGATCACGAAGTGATGTATAGTTCTAGCATCTAAATACACTGTGCGAAATTCGTCCAATTCGGAAACTGCATCATTCTACTCGAAAAGTTCGCGCGCCACCCGAAAACCCAAAAATGTCATTTTGACCCCCTAAAAAGTCCCGAAGCCGAAATAACAACGCAGGTGGTCACGAAGTGATGTTTAGTTTTAGCATCTAAACACACTGTGCGAAATTCGTCCAATTCGGAGACTGCATCATTCTACTCGAAAAGTTCGCGCGCCACCCGAAAACGAAAAATGTCATTTTGACCCCCTAAAAAGTCCCGAAGCCGAAATAACAACGCAGGTGGTCACGAAGTGATGTTTAGTTTTAGCATCTAAATACACTGTGCGAAATTCGTCAAATCCGGAGACTGCATTATTCTACTCGAAAACTTCGCGCGCCACCCGAAAACCGAAAAATGTCATTTGGACCCCCTAAAAAGTCCCGAAGCCGAAATAACAACGCAGGTGGTCACGAAGTGATGTATAGTTTTAGCATCTAAACACACTGTGCGACATTCGTCCAATTCGGAGACTGCATCATTCTACTCGAAAAGTTCGCGCGCCACCCGAAAACCGAAAAATGTCATTTTGACCTCCATAAAAGTCCCGAATGGCCGAAATAACATCGCAGGTGATCACGAAGTGATGTATAGTTTTAGCATCTAAATACACTGTGTGAAATTCGTCCAATTCGGACACTGCATCATTCTACTCGAAAAGTTCGCGCGCCACCCGAATGCCGAAAAATGTCATTTTGACCCCTAAAAAGTCTCGAATGGCCAAAATAACAACGCAGGTGATCACAAAGTGATGTATAGTTCTAGCATCTAAATACACTGTGCGAAATTCGTCCAATTCGGAAACTGCATCATTCTACTCGAAAAGTTCGCGCGCCACCCGAAAACCCAAAAATGTCATTTTGACCCCCTAAAAAGTCCCGAAGCCGAAATAACAACGCAGGTGGTCACGAAGTGATGTTTAGTTTTAGCATCTAAACACACTGTGCGAAATTCGTCCAATTCGGAGACTGCATCATTCTACTCGAAAAGTTCGCGCGCCACCCGAAAACCGAAAAATGTCATTTTGACCCCCTAAAAAGTCCCGAAGCCGAAATAACAACGCAGGTGGTCACGAAGTGATGTATAGTTTTAGCATCTAAACACACCGTGCGAAATTCGTCCAATTCGGAGACTGCATCATTCTACTCGAAAAGTTCGCGCGCCACCCGAAAACCGAAAAATGTCATTTTGACCCCCTAAAAAGTCCCGAAGCCGAAATAACAATGCAGGTGGTCACGAAGTGATGTTTAGTTTTAGCATCTAAATACACTGTGCGAAATTCGTCCAATCCGGAGACTGCATTATTCTACTCGAAAACTTCGCGCGCCACCCGAAAACCGAAAAATGTCATTTGGACCCCCTAAAAAGTCCCGAAGCCGAAATAACAACGCAGGTGGTCACGAAGTGATGTATAGTTTTAGCATCTAAACACACTGTGCGACATTCGTCCAATTCGGAGACTGCATCATTCTACTCGAAAAGTTCGCGCGCCACCCGAAAACCGAAAAATGTCATTTTGACCTCCATAAAAGTCCCGAATGGCCGAAATAACATCGCAGGTGATCACGAAGTGATGTATAGTTTTAGCATCTAAATACACTGTGTGAAATTCGTCCAATTCGGAGACTGCATCATTCTACTCGAAAAGTTCGCGCGCCACCCGAAAGCCGAAAAATGTCATTTTGACCCCTAAAAAGTCTCGAATGGCCAAAATAACAACGCAGGTGATCACGAAGTGATGTATAGTTCTAGCATCTAAATACACTGTGCGAAATTCGTCCAATTCGAAAACTGCATCATTCTACTCGAAAAGTTCGCGCGCCACCCGAAAACCCAAAAATGTCATTTTGACCCCCTAAAAAGTCCCGAAGCCGAAATAACAACGCAGGTGGTCACGAAGTGATGTTTAGTTTTAGCATCTAAACACACTGTGCGAAATTCGTCCAATTCGGAGACTGCATCATTCTACTCGAAAAGTTCACGCGCCACCCGTAAACCGAAAAATGTCATTTTGACCCCCTAAAAAGTCCCGAAGCCGAAATAACAACGCAGGTGGTCACGAAGTGATGTTTAGTTTTAGCATCTAAATACACTGTGCGAAATTCGTCCAATCCGGAGACTGCATTATTCTACTCGAAAACTTCGCGCGCCACCCGAAAACCGAAAAATGTCATTTGGACCCCCTAAAAAGTCCCGAAGCCGAAATAACAACGCAGGTGGTCACGAAGTGATGTATAGTTTTAGCATCTAAACACACTGTGCGACATTCGTCCAATTCGGAGACTGCATCATTCTACTCGAAAAGTTCGCGCGCCACCCGAAAACCGAAAAATGTCATTTTGACCTCCATAAAAGTCCCGAATGGCCGAAATAACATCGCAGGTGATCACGAAGTGATGTATAGTTTTAGCACCTAAATACACTGTGTGAAATTCGTCCAATTCGGAGACTGCATCATTCTACTCGAAAAGTTCGCGCGCCACCCGAAAACCGAAAAATGTCATTTTGACCCCTAAAAAGTCTCGAATGGCCAAAATAACAACGCAGGTGATCACGAAGTGATGTATAGTTCTAGCATCTAAATACACTGTGCGAAATTCGTCCAATTCGGAAACTGCATCATTCTACTCGAAAAGTTCGCGCGCCACCCGAAAACCCAAAAATGTCATTTTGACCCCCTAAAAAGTCCCGAAGCCGAAATAACAACGCAGGTGGTCACGAAGTGATGTTTAGTTTTAGCATCTAAACACACTGTGCGAAATTCGTCCAATTCGGAGACTGCATCATTCTACTCGAAAAGTTCGCGCGCCACCCGAAAACCGAAAAATGTCATTTTGACCCCCTAAAAAGTCCCGAAGCCGAAATAACAACGCAGGTGGTCACGAAGTGATGTATAGTTTTAGCATCTAAACACACCGTGCGAAATTCGTCCAATTCGGAGACTGCATCATTCTACTCAAAAAGTTCGCGCGCCACCCGAAAACCGAAAAATGTCATTTTGACCCCCTAAAAAGTCCCGAAGCCGAAATAACAATGCAGGTGGTCACGAAGTGATGTTTAGTTTTAGCATCTAAATACACTGTGCGAAATTCGTCCAATCCGGAGACTGCATTATTCTACTCGAAAACTTCGCGCGCCACCCGAAAACCGAAAAATGTCATTTGGACCCCCTAAAAAGTCCCGAAGCCGAAATAACAACGCAGGTGGTCACGAAGTGATGTATAGTTTTAGCATCTAAACACACTGTGCGACATTCGTCCAATTCGGAGACTGCATCATTCTACTCGAAAAGTTCGCGCGCCACCCGAAAACCGAAAAATGTCATTTTGACCTCCATAAAAGTCCCGAATGGCCGAAATAACATCGCAGGTGATCACGAAGTGATGTATAGTTTTAGCATCTAAATACACTGTGTGAAATTCGTCCAATTCGGAGACTGCATCATTCTACTCGAAAAGTTCGCGCGCCACCCGAAAGCCGAAAAATGTCATTTTGACCCCTAAAAAGTCTCGAATGGCCAAAATAACAACGCAGGTGATCACGAAGTGATGTATAGTTCTAGCATCTAAATACACTGTGCGAAATTCGTCCAATTCGGAAACTGCATCATTCTACTCGAAAAGTTCGCGCGCCACCCGAAAACCCAAAAATGTCATTTTGACCCCCTAAAAAGTCCCGAAGCCGAAATAACAACGCAGGTGGTCACGAAGTGATGTTTAGTTTTAGCATCTAAACACACTGTGCGAAATTCGTCCAATTCGGAGACTGCATCATTCTACTCGAAAAGTTCACGCGCCACCCGTAAACCGAAAAATGTCATTTTGACCCCCTAAAAAGTCCCGAAGCCGAAATAACAACGCAGGTGGTCACGAAGTGATGTTTAGTTTTAGCATCTAAATACACTGTGCGAAATTCGTCCAATCCGGAGACTGCATTATTCTACTCGAAAACTTCGCGCGCCACCCGAAAACCGAAAAATGTCATTTGGACCCCCTAAAAAGTCCCGAAGCCGAAATAACAACGCAGGTGGTCACGAAGTGATGTATAGTTTTAGCATCTAAACACACTGTGCGACATTCGTCCAATTCAGAGACTGCATCATTCTACTCGAAAAGTTCGCGCGCCACCCGAAAACCGAAAAATGTCATTTTGACCTCCATAAAAGTCCCGAATGGCCGAAATAACATCGCAGGTGATCACGAAGTGATGTATAGTTTTAGCACCTAAATACACTGTGTGAAATTCGTCCAATTCGGAGACTGCATCATTCTACTCGAAAAGTTCGCGCGCCACCCGAAAGCCGAAAAATGTCATTTTGACCCCTAAAAAGTCTCGAATGGCCAAAATAACAACGCAGGTGATCACGAAGTGATGTATAGTTCTAGCATCTAAATACACTGTGCGAAATTCGTCCAATTCGGAAACTGCATCATTCTACTCGAAAAGTTCGCGCGCCACCCGAAAACCCAAAAATGTCATTTTGACCCCCTAAAAAGTCCCGAAGCCGAAATAACAACGCAGGTGGTCACGAAGTGATGTTTAGTTTTAGCATCTAAACACACTGTGCGAAATTCGTCCAATTCGGAGACTGCATCATTCTACTCGAAAAGTTCGCGCGCCACCCGAAAACGAAAAATGTCATTTTGACCCCCTAAAAAGTCCCGAAGCCGAAATAACAACGCAGGTGGTCACGAAGTGATGTTTAGTTTTAGCATCTAAATACACTGTGCGAAATTCGTCCAATCCGGAGACTGCATTATTCTACTCGAAAACTTCGCGCGCCACCCAAAAACCGAAAAATGTCATTTGGACCCCCTAAAAAGTCCCGAAGCCGAAATAACAACGCAGGTGGTCACGAAGTGATGTATAGTTTTAGCATCTAAACACACTGTGCGACATTCGTCCAATTCGGAGACTGCATCATTCTACTCGAAAAGTTCGCGCGCCACCCGAAAACCGAAAAATGTCATTTTGACCTCCATAAAAGTCCCGAATGGCCGAAATAACATCGCAGGTGATCACAAAGTGATGTATAGTTTTAGCATCTAAATACACTGTGTGAAATTCGTCCAATTCGGAGACTGCATCATTCTACTCGAA
Source organism: Lactuca virosa (assembly GCF_052849685.1). NCBI lineage: Eukaryota > Viridiplantae > Streptophyta > Magnoliopsida > Asterales > Asteraceae > Lactuca > Lactuca virosa. The sequence goes on along the minus strand of NC_136433.1, from coordinate 319,414,464 downwards.
AAGTTCGCGCGCCACCCGAAAGCCGAAAAATGTCATTTTGACCCCTAAAAAGTCTCGAATGGCCAAAATAACAACGCAGGTGATCACGAAGTGATGTATAGTTCTAGCATCTAAAAACACTGTGCAAAATTCTTCCAATTCGGAGACTGCATCATTCTACTCGAAAAGTTCGCGCGCCACCCGAAAACCGAAAAATGTCATTTTGACCCCCTAAAAAGTCCCGAAGCCGAAATAACAACGCAGGTGGTCACGAAGTGATGTTTAGTTTTAGCATCTAAATACACTGTGCGAAATTCGTCCAATTCGGAGACTGCATTATTCTACTCGAAAACTTCGCGCGCCACCCGAAAACCGAAAAATGTCATTTTGACCCCCTAAAAAGTCCCGAAGCCGAAATAACAACGCAGGTGGTCACGAAGTGATGTATAGTTTTAGCATCTAAACACACTGTGCGAAATTCGTCCAATCCGGGGACTGCATCATTCTACTCGAAAACTTCGCGCGCCACCCGAAAACCGAAAAATGTCATTTTGACCTCCATAAAAGTCCCGAATGGCCGAAATAACATCGCAGGTGATCACGAAGTGATGTATAGTTTTAGCATCTAAATACACTGTGTGAAATTCGTCCAATTCGGAGACTGCATCATTCTACTCGAAAAGTTCGCGCGCCACCCGAAAACCGAAAAATGTCATTTTGACCCCTAAAAAGTCTCGAATGGCCGAAATAACAACGCAGGTGATCACGAAGTGATGTATAGTTCTAGCATCTAAATACACTGTGCGAAATTCGTCCAATTCGGAAACTGCATCATTCTACTCGAAAAGTTCGCGCGCCACCCGAAAACCGAAAAATGTCATTTTGACCCCCTAAAAAGTCCCGAAGCCGAAATAAGAACGCAGGTGGTCACGAAGTGATGTTTAGTTTTAGCATCTAAATACACTGTGCGAAATTTGTCCAATTCGGAGACTGCATTATTCTACTCGAAAACTTCGCGCGCCACCCGAAAACCGAAAAATGTCATTTGGACCCCCTAAAAAGTCCCGAAGCCGAAATAACAACGCAGGTGGTCACGAAGTGATGTATAGTTTTAGCATCTAAACACACTGTGCGACATTCGTCCAATTCGGAGACTGCATCATTCTACTCGAAAAGTTCGCGCGCCACCCGAAAACCGAAAAATGTCATTTTGACCTCCATAAAAGTCCCGAATGGCCGAAATAACATCGCAGGTAATCACGAAGTGATGTATAGTTTTAGCATCTAAATACACTGTGTGAAATTCGTCCAATTCGGAGACTGCATCATTCTACTCGAAAAGTTCGCGCGCCACCCGAAAGCCGAAAAATGTCATTTTGACCCCTAAAAAGTCTCGAATGGCAAAAATAACAACGCAGGTGATCACGAAGTGATGTATAGTTCTAGCATCTAAATACACTGTGCGAAATTCGTCCAATTCGGAAATTGCATCATTCTACTCGAAAAGTTCGCGCGCCACCCGAAAACCCAAAAATGTCATTTTGACCCCCTAAAAAGTCCCGAAGCCGAAATAACAACGCAGGTGGTCACGAAGTGATGTTTAGTTTTAGCATCTAAACACACTGTGCGAAATTCGTCCAATTCGGAGACTGCATCATTCTACTCGAAAAGTTCGCGCGCCACCCGTAAACCGAAAAATGTCATTTTGACCTCCATAAAAGTCCCGAATGGCCGAAATAACATCGCAGGTGATCACGAAGTGATGTATAGTTTTAGCACCTAAATACACTGTGTGAAATTCGTCCAATTCGGAGACTGCATCATTCTACTCGAAAAGTTCGCGCGCCACCCGAAAGCCGAAAAATGTCATTTTGACCCCTAAAAAGTCTCGAATGGCCAAAATAACAACGCAGGTGATCACGAAGTGATGTATAGTTCTAGCATCTAAATACACTGTGCGAAATTCGTCCAATTCGGAAACTGCATCATTCTACTCGAAAAGTTCGCGCGCCACCCGAAAACCCAAAAATGTCATTTTGACCCCCTAAAAAGTCCCGAAGCCGAAATAACAACGCAGGTGGTCACGAAGTGATGTTTAGTTTTAGCATCTAAACACACTGTGCGAAATTCGTCCAATTCGGAGACTGCATCATTCTACTCGAAAAGTTCGCGCGCCACCCGAAAACGAAAAATGTCATTTTGACCCCCTAAAAAGTCCCGAAGCCGAAATAACAACGCAGGTGGTCACGAAGTGATGTTTAGTTTTAGCATCTAAATACACTGTGCGAAATTCGTCCAATCCGGAGACTGCATTATTCTACTCGAAAACTTCGCGCGCCACCCAAAAACCGAAAAATGTCATTTGGACCCCCTAAAAAGTCCCGAAGCCGAAATAACAACGCAGGTGGTCACGAAGTGATGTATAGTTTTAGCATCTAAACACACTGTGCGACATTCGTCCAATTCGGAGACTGCATCATTCTACTCGAAAAGTTCGCGCGCCACCCGAAAACCGAAAAATGTCATTTTGACCTCCATAAAAGTCCCGAATGGCCGAAATAACATCGCAGGTGATCACGAAGTGATGTATAGTTTTAGCATCTAAATACACTGTGTGAAATTCGTCCAATTCGGAGACTGCATCATTCTACTCGAAAAGTTCGCGCGCCACCCGAAAGCCGAAAAATGTCATTTTGACCCCTAAAAAGTCTCGAATGGCCAAAATAACAACGCAGGTGATCACGAAGTGATGTATAGTTCTAGCATCTAAAAACACTGTGCAAAATTCTTCCAATTCGGAGACTGCATCATTCTACTCGAAAAGTTCGCGCGCCACCCGAAAACCGAAAAATGTCATTTTGACCCCCTAAAAAGTCCCGAAGCCGAAATAACAACGCAGGTGGTCACGAAGTGATGTTTAGTTTTAGCATCTAAATACACTGTGCGAAATTCGTCCAATTCGGAGACTGCATTATTCTACTCGAAAACTTCGCGCGCCACCCGAAAACCGAAAAATGTCATTTTGACCCCCTAAAAAGTCCCGAAGCCGAAATAACAACGCAGGTGGTCACGAAGTGATGTATAGTTTTAGCATCTAAACACACTGTGCGAAATTCGTCCAATCCGGGGACTGCATCATTCTACTCGAAAACTTCGCGCGCCACCCGAAAACCGAAAAATGTCATTTTGACCCCCTAAAAAGTCCCGAAGCCGAAATAACAACGCAGGTGGTCACGAAGTGATGTTTAGTTTTAGCATCTAAACACACTGTGCGAAATTCGTCCAATTCGGAGACTGCATCATTCTACTCGAAAAGTTCGCGCGCCACCCGTAAACCGAAAAATGTCATTTTGACCTCCATAAAAGTCCCGAATGGCCGAAATAACATCGCAGGTGATCACGAAGTGATGTATAGTTTTAGCACCTAAATACACTGTGTGAAATTCGTCCAATTCGGAGACTGCATCATTCTACTCGAAAAGTTCGCGCGCCACCCGAAAGCCGAAAAATGTCATTTTGACCCCTAAAAAGTCTCGAATGGCCAAAATAACAACGCAGGTGATCACGAAGTGATGTATAGTTCTAGCATCTAAATACACTGTGCGAAATTCGTCCAATTCGGAAACTGCATCATTCTACTCGAAAAGTTCGCGCGCCACCCGAAAACCCAAAAATGTCATTTTGACCCCCTAAAAAGTCCCGAAGCCGAAATAACAACGCAGGTGGTCACGAAGTGATGTTTAGTTTTAGCATCTAAACACACTGTGCGAAATTCGTCCAATTCGGAGACTGCATCATTCTACTCGAAAAGTTCACGCGCCACCCGTAAACCGAAAAATGTCATTTTGACCCCCTAAAAAGTCCCGAAGCCGAAATAACAACGCAGGTGGTCACGAAGTGATGTTTAGTTTTAGCATCTAAATACACTGTGCGAAATTCGTCCAATCCGGAGACTGCATTATTCTACTCGAAAACTTCGCGCGCCACCCGAAAACCGAAAAATGTCATTTGGACCCCCTAAAAAGTCCCGAAGCCGAAATAACAACGCAGGTGGTCACGAAGTGATGTATAGTTTTAGCATCTAAACACACTGTGCGACATTCGTCCAATTCGGAGACTGCATCATTCTACTCGAAAAGTTCGCGCGCCACCCGAAAACCGAAAAATGTCATTTTGACCTCCATAAAAGTCCCGAATGGCCGAAATAACATCGCAGGTGATCAGGAAGTGATGTATAGTTTTAGCACCTAAATACACTGTGTGAAATTCGTCCAATTCGGAGACTGCATCATTCTACTCGAAAAGTTCGCGCGCCACCCGAAAGCCGAAAAATGTCATTTTGACCCCTAAAAAGTCTCGAATGGCCAAAATAACAACGCAGGTGATCACGAAGTGATGTATAGTTCTAGCATCTAAATACACTGTGCGAAATTCGTCCAATTCGGAAACTGCATCATTCTACTCGAAAAGTTCGCGCGCCACCCGAAAACCCAAAAATGTCATTTTGACCCCCTAAAAAGTCCCGAAGCCGAAATAACAACGCAGGTGGTCACGAAGTGATGTTTAGTTTTAGCATCTAAACACACTGTGCGAAATTCGTCCAATTCGGAGACTGCATCATTCTACTCGAAAAGTTCGCGCGCCACCCGAAAACGAAAAATGTCATTTTGACCCCCTAAAAAGTCCCGAAGCCGAAATAACAACGCAGGTGGTCACGAAGTGATGTTTAGTTTTAGCATCTAAATACACTGTGCGAAATTCGTCCAATCCGGAGACTGCATTATTCTACTCGAAAACTTCGCGCGCCACCCAAAAACCGAAAAATGTCATTTGGACCCCCTAAAAAGTCCCGAAGCCGAAATAACAACGCAGGTGGTCACGAAGTGATGTATAGTTTTAGCATCTAAACACACTGTGCGACATTCGTCCAATTCGGAGACTGCATCATTCTACTCGAAAAGTTCGCGCGCCACCCGAAAACCGAAAAATGTCATTTTGACCTCCATAAAAGTCCCGAATGGCCGAAATAACATCGCAGGTGATCACGAAGTGATGTATAGTTTTAGCATCTAAATACACTGTGTGAAATTCGTCCAATTCGGAGACTGCATCATTCTACTCGAAAAGTTCGCGCGCCACCCGAAAGCCGAAAAATGTCATTTTGACCCCTAAAAAGTCTCGAATGGCCAAAATAACAACGCAGGTGATCACGAAGTGATGTATAGTTCTAGCATCTAAAAACACTGTGCAAAATTCTTCCAATTCGGAGACTGCATCATTCTACTCGAAAAGTTCGCGCGCCACCCGAAAACCGAAAAATGTCATTTTGACCCCCTAAAAAGTCCCGAAGCCGAAATAACAACGCAGGTGGTCACGAAGTGATGTTTAGTTTTAGCATCTAAATACACTGTGCGAAATTCGTCCAATTCGGAGACTGCATTATTCTACTCGAAAACTTCGCGCGCCACCCGAAAACCGAAAAATGTCATTTTGACCCCCTAAAAAGTCCCGAAGCCGAAATAACAACGCAGGTGGTCACGAAGTGATGTATAGTTTTAGCATCTAAACACACTGTGCGAAATTCGTCCAATCCGGGGACTGCATCATTCTACTCGAAAACTTCGCGCGCCACCCGAAAACCGAAAAATGTCATTTTGACCTCCATAAAAGTCCCGAATGGCCGAAATAACATCGCAGGTGATCACGAAGTGATGTATAGTTTTAGCATCTAAATACACTGTGTGAAATTCGTCCAATTCGGAGACTGCATCATTCTACTCGAAAAGTTCGCGCGCCACCCGAAAACCGAAAAATGTCATTTTGACCCCTAAAAAGTCTCGAATGGCCGAAATAACAACGCAGGTGATCACGAAGTGATGTATAGTTCTAGCATCTAAATACACTGTGCGAAATTCGTCCAATTCGGAAACTGCATCATTCTACTCGAAAAGTTCGCGCGCCACCCGAAAACCGAAAAATGTCATTTTGACCCCCTAAAAAGTCCCGAAGCCGAAATAAGAACGCAGGTGGTCACGAAGTGATGTTTAGTTTTAGCATCTAAATACACTGTGCGAAATTTGTCCAATTCGGAGACTGCATTATTCTACTCGAAAACTTCGCGCGCCACCCGAAAACCGAAAAATGTCATTTGGACCCCCTCAAAAGTCCCGAAGCCGAAATAACAACGCAGGTGGTCACGAAGTGATGTATAGTTTTAGCATCTAAACACACTGTGCGACATTCGTCCAATTCGGAGACTGCATCATTCTACTCGAAAAGTTCGCGCGCCACCCGAACACCGAAAAATGTCATTTTGACCTCCATAAAAGTCCCGAATGGCCGAAATAACATCGCAGGTAATCACGAAGTGATGTATAGTTTTAGCATCTAAATACACTGTGTGAAATTCGTCCAATTCGGAGACTGCATCATTCTACTCGAAAAGTTCGCGCGCCACCCGAAAGCCGAAAAATGTCATTTTGACCCCTAAAAAGTCTCGAATGGCAAAAATAACAACGCAGGTGATCACGAAGTGATGTATAGTTCTAGCATCTAAATACACTGTGCGAAATTCGTCCAATTCGGAAACTGCATCATTCTACTCGAAAAGTTCGCGCGCCACCCGAAAACCCAAAAATGTCATTTTGACCCCCTAAAAAGTCCCGAAGCCGAAATAACAACGCAGGTGGTCACGAAGTGATGTTTAGTTTTAGCATCTAAACACACTGTGCGAAATTCGTCCAATTCGGAGACTGCATCATTCTACTCGAAAAGTTCACGCGCCACCCGTAAACCGAAAAATGTCATTTTGACCTCCATAAAAGTCCCGAATGGCCGAAATAACATCGCAGGTGATCACGAAGTGATGTATAGTTTTAGCACCTAAATACACTGTGTGAAATTCGTCCAATTCAGAGACTGCATCATTCTACTCGAAAAGTTCGCGCGCCACCCGAAAGCCGAAAAATGTCATTTTGACCCCTAAAAAGTCTCGAATGGCCAAAATAACAACGCAGGTGATCACGAAGTGATGTATAGTTCTAGCATCTAAATACACTGTGCGAAATTCGTCCAATTCGGAAACTGCATCATTCTACTCGAAAAGTTCGCGCGCCACCCGAAAACCCAAAAATGTCATTTTGACCCCCTAAAAAGTCCCGAAGCCGAAATAACAACGCAGGTGGTCACGAAGTGATGTTTAGTTTTAGCATCTAAACACACTGTGCGAAATTCGTCCAATTCGGAGACTGCATCATTCTACTCGAAAAGTTCGCGCGCCACCCGAAAACGAAAAATGTCATTTTGACCCCCTAAAAAGTCCCGAAGCCGAAATAACAACGCAGGTGGTCACGAAGTAATGTTTAGTTTTAGCATCTAAATACACTGTGCGAAATTCGTCCAATCCGGAGACTGCATTATTCTACTCGAAAACTTCGCGCGCCACCCAAAAACCGAAAAATGTCATTTGGACCCCCTAAAAAGTCCCGAAGCCGAAATAACAACGCAGGTGGTCACGAAGTGATGTATAGTTTTAGCATCTAAACACACTGTGCGACATTCGTCCAATTCGGAGACTGCATCATTCTACTCGAAAAGTTCGCGCGCCACCCGAAAACCGAAAAATGTCATTTTGACCTCCATAAAAGTCCCGAATGGCCGAAATAACATCGCAGGTGATCACGAAGTGATGTATAGTTTTAGCATCTAAATACACTGTGTGAAATTCGTCCGATTCGGAGACTGCATCATTCTACTCGAAAAGTTCGCGCGCCACCCGAAAGCCGAAAAATGTCATTTTGACCCCTAAAAAGTCTCGAATGGCCAAAATAACAACGCAGGTGATCACGAAGTGATGAATAGTTCTAGCATCTAAAAACACTGTGCAAAATTCTTCCAATTCGGAGACTGCATCCTTCTACTCGAAAAGTTCGCGCGCCACCCGAAAACCGAAAAATGTCATTTTGACCCCCTAAAAAGTCCCGAAGCCGAAATAACAACGCAGGTGGTCACGAAGTGATGTTTAGTTTTAGCATCTAAATACACTGTGCGAAATTCGTCCAATTCGGAGACTGCATTATTCTACTCGAAAACTTTGCGCGCCACCCGAAAACCGAAAAATGTCATTTTGACCCCCTAAAAAGTCCCGAAGCCGAAATAACAACGCAGGTGGTCACGAAGTGATGTATAGTTTTAGAATCTAAACACACTGTGCGAAATTCGTCCAATCCGGGGACTGCATCATTCAACTCGAAAACTTCGCGCGCCACCCGAAAACCGAAAAATGTCATTTTGACCTCCATAAAAGTCCCGAATGGCCGAAATAACATCGCAGGTGATCACGAAGTGATGTATAGTTTTAGCATCTAAATACACTGTGTGAAATTTGTCCAATTCGGAGACTGCATCATTCTACTCGAAAAGTTCGCGCGCCACCCGAAAACCGAAAAATGTCATTTTGACCCCTAAAAAGTCTCGAATGGCCGAAATAACAACGCAGGTGATCACGAAGTGATGTATAGTTCTAGCATCTAAATACACTGTGCGAAATTCGTCCAATTCGGAAACTGCATCATTCTACTCGAAAAGTTCGCGCGCCACCCGAAAACCGAAAAATGTCATTTTGACCCCCTAAAAAGTCCCGAAGCCGAAATAAGAACGCAGGTGGTCACGAAGTGATGTTTAGTTTTAGCATCTAAATACACTGTGCGAAATTTGTCCAATTCGGAGACTGCATTATTCTACTCGAAAACTTCGCGCGCCACCCGAAAACCGAAAAATGTCATTTGGACCCCCTAAAAAGTCCCGAAGACGAAATAACAACGCAGGTGGTCACGAAGTGATGTATAGTTTTAGCATCTAAACACACTGTGCGACATTCGTCCAATTCGGAGACTGCATCATTCTACTCGAAAAGTTCGCGCGCCACCCGAAAACCGAAAAATGTCATTTTGACCTCCATAAAAGTCCCGAATGGCCGAAATAACATCGCAGGTGATCACGAAGTGATGTATAGTTTTAGCATCTAAATACACTGTGTGAAATTCGTCCAATTCGGAGACTGCATCATTCTACTCGAAAAGTTCGCGCGCCACCCGAAGCCGAAAAATGTCATTTTGACCCCTAAAAAGTCTCGAATGGCAAAAATAACAACGCAGGTGATCACGAAGTGATGTATAGTTCTAGCATCTAAATACACTGTGCGAAAGTCGTCCAATTCGGAAACTGCATCATTCTACTCGAAAAGTTCGCGCGCCACCCGAAAACCCAAAAATGTCATTTTGACCCCCTAAAAAGTCCCGAAGCCGAAATAACAACGCAGGTGGTCACGAAGTGATGTTTAGTTTTAGCATCTAAACACACTGTGCGAAATTCGTCCAATTCGGAGACTGCATCATTCTACTCGAAAAGTTCGCGCGCCACCCGTAAACCGAAAAATGTCATTTTGACCCCCTAAAAAGTCCCGAAGCCGAAATAACAACGCAGGTGGTCACGAAGTGATGTTTAGTTTTAGCAACTAAATACACTGTGCGAAATTCGTCCAATCCGGAGACTGCATTATTCTACTCGAAAACTTCGCGCGCCACCCGAAAACCGAAAAATGTCATTTGGACCCCCTAAAAAGTCCCGAAGCCGAAATAACAACGCAGGTGGTCACGAAGTGATGTATAGTTTTAGCATCTAAACACACTATGCGACATTCGTCCAATTCGGAGACTGCATCATTCTACTCGAAAAGTTCGCGCGCCACCCGAAAACCGAAAAATGTCATTTTGACCTCCATAAATGTCCCGAATGGCCGAAATAACATCGCAGGTGATCACGAAGTGATGTATAGTTTTAGCATCTAAATACACTGTGTGAAATTCGTCCAATCCGGGGACTGCATCATTCTACTCGAAAACTTCGCGCGCCACCCGAAAACCGAAAAATGTCATTTTGACCTCCATAAAAGTCCCGAATGGCCGAAATAACATCGCAGGTGATCACAAAGTGATGTATAGTTTTAGCATCTAAATACACTGTGTGAAATTCGTCCAATTCGGAGACTGCATCATTCTACTCGAAAAGTTCGCGCGCCACCCGAAAACCGAAAAATGTCATTTTGACCCCTAAAAAGTCTCGAATGGCCGAAATAACAACGCAGGTGATCACTAAGTGATGTATAGTTCTAGCATCTAAATACACTGTGCGAAATTCGTCCAATTCGGAAACTGCATCATTCTACTCGAAAAGTTCGCGCGCCACCCGAAAACCGAAAAATGTCATTTTGACCCCCTAAAAAGTCCCGAAGCCGAAATAACAACGCAGGTGGTCACGAAGTGATGTTTAGTTTTAGCATCTAAATACACTGTGCGAAATTCGTCCAATTCGGAGACTGCATTATTCTACTCGAAAACTTCGCGTGCCACCCGAAAACCGAAAAATGTCATTTGGACCCCCTAAAAAGTCCCGAAGCCGAAATAACAACGCAGGTGGTCACGAAGTGATGTATAGTTTTAGCATCTAAACACACTGTGCGACATTCGTCCAATTCGGAGACTGCATCATTCTACTCGAAAAGTTCGCGCGCCACCCGAAAACCGAAAAATGTCATTTTGACCTCCATAAAAGTCCCGAATGGCCGAAATAACATCGCAGGTGATCACGAAGTGATGTATAGTTTTAGCATCTAAATACACTGTGTGAAATTCGTCCAATTCGGAGACTGCATCATTCTACTCGAAAAGTTCGCGCGCCACCCGAAAGCCGAAAAATGTCATTTTGACCCCTAAAAAGTCTCGAATGGCCAAAATAACAACGCAGGTGATCACGAAGTGATGTATAGTTCTAGCATCTAAATACACTGTGCGAAATTCGTCCAATTCGGAAACTGCATCATTCTACTCGAAAAGTTCGCGCGCCACCCGAAAACCCAAAAATGTCATTTTGACCCCCTAAAAACTCCCGAAGCCGAAATAACAACGCAGGTGGTCACGAAGTGATGTTTAGTTTTAGCATCTAAACACACTGTGCGAAATTCGTCCAATTCGGAGACTGCATCATTCTACTCGAAAAGTTCGCGCGCCACCCGAAAACCGAAAAATGTCATTTGGACCCCCTAAAAAGTCCCGAAGCCGAAATAACAACGCAGGTGGTCACGAAGTGATGTATAGTTTTAGCATCTAAACACACTGTGCGACATTCGTCCAATTCGGAGACTGCATCATTCTACTCGAAAAGTTCGCGCGCCACCCGAAAACCGAAAAATGTCATTTTGACCTCCATAAATGTCCCGAATGGCCGAAATAACATCGCAGGTGATCACGAAGTGATGTATAGTTTTAGCATCTAAATACACTGTGTGAAATTCGTCCAATCCGGGGACTGCATCATTCTACTCGAAAACTTCGCGCGCCACCCGAAAACCGAAAAATGTCATTTTGACCTCCATAAAAGTCCCGAATGGCCGAAATAACATCGCAGGTGATCACGAAGTGATGTATAGTTTTAGCATCTAAATACACTGTGTGAAATTCGTCCAATTCGGAGACTGCATCATTCTACTCGAAAAGTTCGCGCGCCACCCGAAAACCGAAAAATGTCATTTTGACCCCTAAAAAGTCTCGAATGGCCGAAATAACAACGCAGGTGATCACTAAGTGATGTATAGTTCTAGCATCTAAATACACTGTGCGAAATTCGTCCAATTCGGAAACTGCATCATTCTACTCGAAAAGTTCGCGCGCCACCCGAAAACCGAAAAATGTCATTTTGACCCCCTAAAAAGTCCCGAAGCCGAAATAACAACGCAGGTGGTCACGAAGTGATGTTTAGTTTTAGCATCTAAATACACTGTGCGAAATTCGTCCAATTCGGTGACTGCATTATTCTACTCGAAAACTTCGCGTGCCACCCGAAAACCGAAAAATGTCATTTGGACCCCCTAAAAAGTCCCGAAGCCGAAATAACAACGCAGGTGGTCACGAAGTGATGTATAGTTTTAGCATCTAAACACACTGTGCGACATTCGTCCAATTCGGAGACTGCATCATTCTACTCGAAAAGTTCGCGCGCCACCCGAAAACCGAAAAATGTCATTTTGACCTCCATAAAAGTCCCGAATGGCCGAAATAACATCGCAGGTGATCACGAAGTGATGTATAGTTTTAGCATCTAAATACACTGTGTGAAATTCGTCCAATTCGGAGACTGCATCATTCTACTCGAAAAGTTCGCGCGCCACCCGAAAGCCGAAAAATGTCATTTTGACCCCTAAAAAGTCTCGAATGGCCAAAATAACAACGCAGGTGATCACGAAGTGATGTATAGTTCTAGCATCTAAATACACTGTGCGAAATTCGTCCAATTCGGAAACTGCATCATTCTACTCGAAAAGTTCGCGCGCCACCCGAAAACCCAAAAATGTCATTTTGACCCCCTAAAAACTCCCGAAGCCGAAATAACAACGCAGGTGGTCACGAAGTGATGTTTAGTTTTAGCATCTAAACACACTGTGCGAAATTCGTCCAATTCGGAGACTGCATCATTCTACTCGAAAAGTTCGCGCGCCACCCGAAAACCGAAAAATGTCATTTGGACCCCCTAAAAAGTCCCGAAGCCGAAATAACAACGCAGGTGGTCACGAAGTGATGTATAGTTTTAGCATCTAAACACACTGTGCGACATTCGTCCAATTCGGAGACTGCATCATTCTACTCGAAAAGTTCGCGCGCCACCCGAAAACCGAAAAATGTCATTTTGACCTCCATAAATGTCCCGAATGGCCGAAATAACATCGCAGGTGATCACGAAGTGATGTATAGTTTTAGCATCTAAATACACTGTGTGAAATTCGTCCAATCCGGGGACTGCATCATTCTACTCGAAAACTTCGCGCGCCACCCGAAAACCGAAAAATGTCATTTTGACCTCCATAAAAGTCCCGAATGGCCGAAATAACATCGCAGGTGATCACGAAGTGATGTATAGTTTTAGCATCTAAATACACTGTGTGAAATTCGTCCAATTCGGAGACTGCATCATTCTACTCGAAAAGTTCGCGCGCCACCCGAAAACCGAAAAATGTCATTTTGACCCCTAAAAAGTCTCGAATGGCCGAAATAACAACGCAGGTGATCACTAAGTGATGTATAGTTCTAGCATCTAAATACACTGTGCGAAATTCGTCCAATTCGGAAACTGCATCATTCTACTCGAAAAGTTCGCGCGCCACCCGAAAACCGAAAAATGTCATTTTGACCCCCTAAAAAGTCCCGAAGCCGAAATAACAACGCAGGTGGTCACGAAGTGATGTTTAGTTTTAGCATCTAAATACACTGTGCGAAATTCGTCCAATCCGGAGACTGCATTATTCTACTCGAAAACTTCGCGCGCCACCCGAAAACCGAAAAATGTCATTTGGACCCCCTAAAAAGTCCCGAAGCCGAAATAACAACGCAGGTGGTCACGAAGTGATGTATAGTTTTAGCATCTAAACACACTGTGCGACATTCGTCCAATTCGGAGACTGCATCATTCTACTCGAAAAGTTCGCACGCCACTCGAAAACCGAAAAATGTCATTTTGACCTCCATAAAAGTCCCGAATGGCCGAACTAACATCGCAGGTGATCACGAAGTGATGTATAGTTTTAGCATCTAAACACACTGTGTGAAATTCGTCCAATTCGGAGACTGCATCATTCTACTCGAAAAGTTCGCGCGCCACCCGAAAGCCGAAAAATGTCATTTTGACCCCTAAAAAGTCTCGAATGGCCAAAATAACAACGCAGGTGATCACGAAGTGATGTATAGTTCTAGCATCTAAAAACACTGTGCAAAATTCTTCCAATTCGGAGACTGCATCATTCTACTCGAAAAGTTCGCGCGCCACCCGAAAACCGAAAAATGTCATTTTGACCCCCTAAAAAGTCCCGAAGCCGAAATAACAACGCAGGTGGATTGGACGAATTCGTCCAATCCGGGGACTGCATCATTCTACTCGAAAACTTCGCGCGCCACCCGAAAACCGAAAAATGTCATTTTGACCTCCATAAAAGTCCCGAATGGCCGAAATAACATCGCAGGTGATCACGAAGTGATGTATAGTTTTAGCATCTAAATACACTGTGTGAAATTCGTCCAATTCGGAGACTGCATCATTCTACTCGAAAAGTTCGCGCGCCACCCGAAAACCGAAAAATGTCATTTTGACCCCTAAAAAGTCTCGAATGGCCGAAATAACAACGCAGGTGATCACGAAGTGATGTATAGTTCTAGCATCTAAATACACTGTGCGAAATTCGTCCAATTCGGAAACTGCATCATTCTACTCGAAAAGTTCGCGCGCCACCCGAAAACCGAAAAATGTCATTTTGACCCCCTAAAAAGTCCCGAAGCCGAAATAACAACGCAGGTGGTCACGAAGTGATGTTTAGTTTTAGCATCTAAATACACTGTGCGAAATTCGTCCAATTCGGAGACTGCATTATTCTACTCGAAAACTTCGCGCGCCACCCGAAAACCGAAAAATGTCATTTGGACCCCCTAAAAAGTCCCGAAGCCGAAATAACAACGCAGGTGGTCACGAAGTGATATATAGTTTTAGCATCTAAACACACTGTGCGACATTCGTCCAATTCGGAGACTGCATCATTCTACTCGAAAAGTTCGCGCGCCACCCGAAAACCGAAAAATGTCATTTTGACCTCCATAAAAGTCCCGAATGGCCGAAATAACATCGCAGGTGATCACGAAGTGATGTATAGTTTTAGCATCTAAATACACTGTGTGAAATTCGTCCAATTCGGAGACTGCATCATTCTACTCGAAAAGTTCGCGCGCCACCCAAAGCCGAAAAATGTCATTTTGACCCCTAAAAAGTCTCGAATGGCCAAAATAACAACGCAGGTGATCACGAAGTGATGTATAGATCTAGCATCTAAATACACTGTGCGAAATTCGTCCAATTCGGAAACTGCATCATTCTACTCGAAAAGTTCGCGCGCCACCCGAAAACCGAAAAATGTCATTTTGACCACCATAAAAGTCCCGAATGGCCGAAATAACATCACAGGTGGTCACGAAGTGATGTATAGTTTTAGCATCTAAATACACTGTGTGAAATTCGTCCAATTCGGAGACTGCATCATTCTACTCGAAAAGTTCGCGCACCACCCGAAAACCGAAAAATGTCATTTTGACCCCTAAAAAGTCTCGAATGGCCGAAATAACAACGCAGGTGATCACGAAGTGATGTATAGTTCTAGCATCTAAAAACACTGTGCGATATTCGTCCAATTCGGAGACTGCATCATTCGACTCGAAAAGTTCGCACGCCACCCGAAAACCGAAAAATGTCATTTTGACCCCCTAAAAAGTCCCGAAGCCGAAATAACAACGCAGGTGGTCACGAAGTGATGTTTAGTTTTAGCATCTAAATACACTGTGCGAAATTCGTCCAATTCGGAGACTGCATTATTCTACTCGAAAACTTCGCGCGCCACCCGAAACCGAAAAATGTCATTTGGACCCCCTAAAAAGTCCCGAAGCCGAAATAACAACGTAGGTGGTCACGAAGTGATGTATAGTTTTAACATCTAAACACACTGTGCGACATTCGTCCAATTCGGAGACTGCATCATTCTACTCGAAAACTTCGCGCGCCACCCGAAAACCGAAAAATGTCATTTTGACCTCCATAAAAGTCCTGAATGGCCGAAATAACATCGCAGGTGATCACGAAGTGATGTATAGTTTTAGCATCTAAATACACTGTGTGAAATTCGTCCAATTCGGAGACTGCATCATTCTACTCGAAAAGTTCGCGCGCCACCCGAAAGCCGAAAAATGTCATTTTGACCCCTAAAAAGTCTCGAATGGCTGAAATAACAACGCAGGTGATCACGAAGTGATGTATAGTTCTAGCATCTAAATACACTGTGCGAAATTCGTCCAATTCGGAAACTGCATCATTCTACTCGAAAAGTTCGCGCGCCACCCGAAAACCGAAAAATGTCATTTTGACCCCCTAAAAATTCCCGAAGTCGAAATAACAACGCAGGTGGTCACGAAGTGATGTATAGTTCTAGCATCTAAATACACTGGGCAAAATTCGTCCAATTCGGAAACTGCATCATTCTACTCGAAAAGTTCGCGCGCCACCCGAAAACCGAAAAATGTCATTTTGACCCCTAAAAAGTCTCGAATGGCCGAAATAACAACGCAGGTGATCACGAAGTGATGTATAGTTCTAGCATCTAAAAACACTGTGCGAAATTCGTCCAATTCGGAGACTGCATCATTCGACTCGAAAAGTTCGCACGCCACCCGAAAACCGAAAAATGTCATTTTGACCCCCTAAAAAGTCCCGAAGCCGAAATAACAACGCAGGTGGTCACGAAGTGATGTTTAGTTTTAGCATCTAAATACACTGTGCGAAATTCGTCCAATTCGGAGACTGCATTATTCTACTCGAAAACTTCGCGCGCCACCCGAAACCGAAAAATGTCATTTGGACCCCCTAAAAAGTCCCGAAGCCGAAATAACAACGCAGGTGGTCACGAAGTGATGTATAGTTTTAGCATCTAAACACACTGTGCGACATTCGTCCAATTCGGAGACTGCATCATTCTACTCGAAAAGTTCGCGCGCCAGCCGAAAACCGAAAAATGTCATTTTGACCTCCATAAAAGTCCTGAATGGCCGAAATAACATCGCAGGTGATCACGAAGTGATGTATAGTTTTAGCATCTAAATACACTGTGTGAAATTCGTCCAATTCGGAGACTGCATCATTCTACTCGAAAAGTTCACGCGCCACCCGAAAGCCGAAAAATGTCATTTTGACCCCTAAAAAGTCTCGAATGGCCGAAATAACAACGCAGGTGATCACGAAGTGATGTATAGTTCTAGCATCTAAATACACTGTGCGAAATTCGTCCAATTCGGAAACTGCATCATTCTACTCGAAAAGTTCGCGCGCCACCCGAAAACCGAAAAATGTCATTTTGATCCCCTAAAAATTCCCGAAGCCGAAATAACAACGCAGGTGGTCACGAAGTGATGTTTAGTTTTAGCATCTAAACACACTGTGCGAAATTCGTCCAATTTGGAGACTGCATCATTCTACTCGAAAAGTTCGCGCGCCACCCGAATACCGAAAAATTTCATTTTGACCCCCTAAAAAGTCCCGAAGCCGAAATAACAACGCAGGTGGTCACGAAGTGATGTTTAGTTTTAGCATCTAAATACACTGTGCGAAATTCATCCAATCCGGAGACTGCATTATTCTACTCGAAAACTTCGCGCGCCACCCGAAAACCGAAAAATGTCATTTGGACCCCCTAAAAAGTCCCGAAGCCGAAATAACAACGCAGGTGGTCACGAAGTGATGTATAGTTTTAGCATCTAAACACACTGTGCGACATTCGTCCAATTCGGAGACTGCATCATTCTACTCGAAAAGTTCGCGCGCCACCCGAAAACCGAAAAATGTCATTTTAACCTCCATAAAAGTCCCGTATGGCCGAAATAACATCGCAGGTGATCACGAAGTGATGTATAGTTTTAGAATCTAAATACAATGTGTGAAATTCGTCCAATTCGGAGACTGAATCATTCTACTCGAAAAGTTCGCGCGCCACCCGAAAGCCGAAAAATGTCATTTTGACCCCTAAAAAGTCTCGAATGGCCGAAATAACAACGCATGTGATCACGAAGTGATGTATAGTTCTAGCATCTAAATACACTGTGCGAAATTCTTCCAATTCGGAGACTGCATCATTCTACTCGAAAAGTTCGCGCGCCACCCGAAAACCGAAAAATGTCATTTTGACCCCCTAAAAAGTCCCGAAGCCGAAATAACAACGCAGGCGGTCACGAAGTGATGTATAGTTTTAGCATCTAAACACACCGTGCGAAATTCGTCCAATTCGGAGACTGCATCATTCTACTCGAAAAGTTCGCGCGCCACCCGAAAACCGAAAAATGTCATTTTGACGCCCTTAAAATTCCCGAATGGCCGAAATAACATCGCAGGTGATCACCAAGTGATCTATAGTTTTAGCATCTAAATACACTGTGTGAAATTCGTCCAATTCGGAGACTGCATCATTCTACTCGAAAACTTCGCACGCCACCCGATAACCGAAAAATGTTATTTTGACCCCCTTAAAAGTCCCGAATGGCCGAAATAACAACGCAGGTGATCACTAACTGATGTATAGTTCTAGCATCTAAATAAACTGTGCGAAATTCGTCCAATTCGGAAACTGCATCATTCTACTCGAAAAGTTCGCGCGCCACCCGATAACCGAAAAATGTCATTTTGACCCCCTAAAAAGTCCCGAAGCCGAAATAACAACGCAGGTGGTCACGAAGTGATGTTTAGTTTTAGCATCTAAATACACTGTGCGAAATTCGTCCAATCCGGAGACTGCATTATTCTACTCGAAAACTTCGCGCGCCACCCGAAAACCGAAAAATGTCATTTGGACCCCCTAAAAAGTCCCGAAGCCGAAATAACAACGCAGGTGGTCACGAAGTGATGTATAGTTTTAGCATCTAAACACACTGTGCGACATTCGTCCAATTCGGAGACTGCATCATTCTACTCGAAAAGTTCGCGCGCCACCCGAAAACCGAAAAATGTCATTTTGACCTCCATAAAAGTCCCGAATGGCCGAAATAACATCGCAGGTGATCACGAAGTGATGTATAGTTTTAGCATCTAAATACACTAAATACACTGTGTTAAATTCGTCCAATTCGGAGACTGCATCATTCTACTCGAAAAGTTCGCGCGCCACCCGAAAACCGAAAAATGTCATTTTGACCCCTAAAAAGTCTCGAATGGCCGAAATAACAACGCAGGTGATCACGAAGTGATGTATAGTTCTAGCATCTAAAAACACTATGCGAAATTCTTCCAATTCGGAGACTGCATCATTCTACTCGAAAAGTTCGCGCGCCACCCGAAAACCGAAAAATGTCATTTTGACCCCCTAAAAATTCCCGAAGCCGAAATAACAACGCAGGTGGTCACGAAGTGATGTTTAGTTTTAGCATCTAAACACACTGTGCGAAATTCGTCCAATTCGGAGACTGCATCATTCTACTCGAAAAGTTCGCGCGCCACCCGAAAACCGAAAAATGTCATTTTGACCCCCTAAAAAGTCCCAAAGCCGAAATAACAACGCAGGTGGTCACGAAGTGATGTTTAGTTTTAGCATCTAAATACACTTTGCGAAATTCGTCCAATTCGGAGACTGCATTATTCTACTCGAAAACTTCGCGCGCCACCCGAAACCGAAAAATGTCATTTGGACCCCCTAAAAAGTCCCGAAGCCGAAATAACAACGCAGGTGGTCACGAAGTGATGTATAGTTTTAGCATCTAAACACACTGTGCGACATTCGTCCATTTCGGAGACTGCATCATTCTACTCGAAAAGTTCGCGCGCCACCCGAAAACCGAAAAATGTCATTTTGACCTCCATAAAAGTCCCGAATGGCCGAAATAACATCGCAGGTGATCACGAAGTGATGTATAGTTTTAGCATCTAAATACACTGTTTGAAATTCGTCCAATTCGGAGACTGCATCATTCTACTCGAAAAGTTCGCGCGCCACCCGAAAGCTGAAAAATGACATTTTGACCCCTAGAAAGTCTCGAATGGCCGAAATAACAACGCAGGTGATCACGAAGTGATGTATAGTTCTAGCATCTAAATACACTGTGCGAAATTCGTCCAATTCGAAAACTGCATCATTCTACTCGAAAAGTTCGCGCGCCACCCGAAAATCGAAAAATGTCATTTTGACCCACTAAAAAGTCCCGAAGCCGAAATAACAACGCAGGTGGTCACGAAGTGATGTTTAGTTTTAGCATCTAAACACACTGTGCGAAATTCGTCCAATTCGGAGACTGCATCATTCTACTCGAAAAGTTCGCGCGCCACCCGAAAACCGAAAAATGTCATTTTGACCCACTAAAAAGTCCCGAAGCCGAAATAACAACGCAGGTGGTCACGAAGTGATGTTTAGTTTTAGCATCTAAATACACTGTGCGAAATTCGTCCAATCCGGAGACTGCATTATTCTACTCGAAAACTTCGCGCGCCACCCGAAAACTGAAAAATGTCATTTGGACCCCCTAAAAAGTCTCGAAGCCGAAATAAGAACGCAGGTGGTCACGAAGTGATGTATAGTTTTAGCATCTAAACACACTGTGCGACATTCGTCCAATTCGGAGACTGCATCATTCTACTCGAAAAGTTCGCGCGCCACCCGAAAACCGAAAAATGTCATTTTGACCTCCATAAAAGTCCCGAATGGCCGAAATAAAATCGCAGGTTATCACGATGTGATGTATAGTTTTAGCATCTAAATACACTGTGTGAAATTTGTCCAATTCGGAGACTGAATCATTCTACTCGAAAAGTTCGCGCGCCACCCGAAAGTTGAAAAATGTCATTTTGACCCCTAAAAAGTCTCGAATGGCCGAAATAACAACGCAGGTGATCACGAAGTGATGTATAGTTCTAGCATCTAAATACATTGTGCGAAATTCTTCCAATTCGGAGACTGCATCATTCTACTCGAAAAGTTCGCGCGCCACCCGAAAACCGAAAAATGTCATTTTGACCCCCTAAAAAGTCCCGAAGCCGAAATAACAACGCAGGTGGTCACGAAGTGATGTATAGTTTTAGCATCTAAACACACCGTGCGAAATTCGTCCAATTCGGAGACTGCATCATTCTACTCGAAAAGTTCGCGCGCCACCTGAAAACCGAAAAATGTCATTTTGACGCCCTTAAAATTCCCGAATGGCCGAAATAACATCGCAGGTGATCACCAAGTGATCTATAGTTTTAGCATCTAAATACACTGTGTGAAATTCGTCCAATTCGGAGACTGCATCATTCTACTCGAAAACTTCGCACGCCACCCGATAACCGAAAAATGTTATTTTGACTCCCTTAAAAGTCCCGAATGGCCGAAATAACAACGCAGGTGATCACTAACTGATGTATAGTTCTAGCATCTAAATAAACTGTGCGAAATTCGTCCAATTCAGAAACTGCATCATTCTACTCGAAAAGTTCGCGCGCCACCCGAAAACCGAAAAATGTCATTTTGACCCCCTAAAAAGTCCCGAAGCCGAAATAACAACGCAGGTGGTCACGAAGTGATGTTTAGTTTTAGCATCTAAACATACTGTGCGAAATTCGTCCAATTCGGAGACTGCATCATTCCACTCGAAAAGTTCGCGCGCCACCCGAAAACCGAAAAATGTCATTTTGACCCCCTAAAAAGTCCCGAAGCCGAAATAACAACGCAGGTGGTCACGAAGTGATGTTTAGTTTTAGCATCTAAATACATTGTGCGAAATTCGTCCAATTCGGAGACTGCATTATTCTACTCGAAAACTTCGCGCGCCACCCGAAAACCGAAAAATGTCATTTGGACCCCCTAAAAAGTCCCGAAGCCGAAATAACAACGCAGGTGGTCACGAAGTGATGTATAGTTTTAGCATCTAAACACACTGTGCGACATTCGTCCAATTCGGAGACTGCATCATTCTACTCGAAAAGTTCGCGCGCCACCCGAAAACCGAAAAATGTCATTTTGAACTCCATAAAAGTCCCGAATGGCCGAAATAACATCGCAGGTGATCGCGAAGTGATGTATAGTTTTAGCATCTAAATACACTATGTGAAATTCGTCCAATTCGGAGACTGCATCATTCTACTCGAAAAGTTCGCGCGCCACCCGAAAGCCGAAAAATGTCATTTTGACCCCTAAAAAGTCTCGAATGGCCGAAATAACAACGCAGGTGATCACGAAGTGATGTATAGTTCTAGCATCTAAATACACTGTGCGAAATTCGTCCAATTCGGAAACTGCATCATTCTACTCGAAAAGTTCGCGCGCCACCCGAAAACCGAAAAATGTCATTTTAACCCCCTAAAAAGTCCCGAAGCCGAAATAACAACGCAGGTGGTCACGTAGTGATGTTTAGTTTTAGCATCTAAACACACTGTTCGAAATTCATCCAATTCGGAGACTGCATCATTCTACTCAAAAAGTTCGCGCGCCAACCGAAAACCGAAAAATGACATTTTGACCCCCTAAAAAGTCCCGAAGCCGAAATAACAACGCAGGTGGTCACGAAGTGATGTTTAGTTTTAGCATCTAAACACACTATGCGAAATTCGTCCAATTCGGGGACTGCATCATTCTACTCGAAAAGTTCGCGCGCCACCCGAAAACCGAAAAATGTCATTTTGACCCACTAAAAAGTCCCGAAGCCGAAATAACAACGCAGGTGGTCACGAAGTGATGTTTAGTTTTAGCATCTAAATACACTGTGCGAAATTCGTCCAATCCGGAGACTGCATTATTCTACTCGAAAACTTCGCGCGCCACCCGAAAACCGAAAAATGTCATTTGGACCCCCTAAAAAGTCCCGAAGCCGAAATAACAACGCAGGTGGTCACGAAGTGATGTATAGTTTTAGCATCTAAACACACTGTGCGACATTCGTCCAATTCGGAGACTGCATCATTCTACTCGAAAAGTTCGCGCGCCACCCGAAAACCGAAAAATGTCATTTTGACCTCCATAAAAGTCCCGAATGGCCGAAATAAAATCGCAGGTTATCACGATGTGATGTATAGTTTTAGCATCTAAATACACTGTGTGAAATTTGTCCAATTCGGAGACTGAATCATTCTACTCGAAAAGTTCGCGCGCCACCCGAAAGTTGAAAAATGTCATTTTGACCCCTAAAAAGTCTCGAATGGCCGAAATAACAACGCAGGTGATCACGAAGTGATGTATAGTTCTAGCATCTAAATACATTGTGCGAAATTCTTCCAATTCGGAGACTGCATCATTCTACTCGAAAAGTTCGCGCGCCACCCGAAAACCGAAAAATGTCATTTTGACCCCCTAAAAAGTCCCGAAGCCGAAATAACAACGCAGGTGGTCACGAAGTGATGTATAGTTTTAGCATCTAAACACACCGTGCGAAATTCGTCCAATTCGGAGACTGCATCATTCTACTCGAAAAGTTCGCGCGCCACCTGAAAACCGAAAAATGTCATTTTGACGCCCTTAAAATTCCCGAATGGCCGAAATAACATCGCAGGTGATCACCAAGTGATCTATAGTTTTAGCATCTAAATACACTGTGTGAAATTCGTCCAATTCGGAGACTGCATCATTCTACTCGAAAACTTCGCACGCCACCCGATAACCGAAAAATGTTATTTTGACCCCCTTAAAAGTCCCGAATGGCCGAAATAACAACGCAGGTGATCACTAACTGATGTATAGTTCTAGCATCTAAATAAACTGTGCGAAATTCGTCCAATTCAGAAACTGCATCATTCTACTCGAAAAGTTCGCGCGCCACCCGAAAACCGAAAAATGTCATTTTGACCCCCTAAAAAGTCCCGAAGCCGTAATAACAACGCAGGTGGTCACGAAGTGATGTTTAGTTTTAGCATCTAAACATACTGTGCGAAATTCGTCCAATTCGGAGACTGCATCATTCCACTCGAAAAGTTCGCGCGCCACCCGAAAACCGAAAAATGTCATTTTGACCCCTTAAAAAGTCCCGAAGCCGAAATAACAACGCAGGTGGTCACGAAGTGATGTTTAGTTTTAGCATCTAAATACACTGTGCGAAATTCGTCCAATTCGGAGACTGCATTATTCTACTCGAAAACTTCGCGCGCCACCCGAAAACCGAAAAATGTCATTTGGACCCCCTAAAAAGTCCCGAAGCCGAAATAACAACGCAGGTGGTCACGAAGTGATGTATAGTTTTAGCATCTAAACACACTGTGCGACATTCGTCCAATTCGGAGACTGCATCATTCTACTCGAAAAGTTCGCGTGCCACCCGAAAACCGAAAAATGTCATTTTGAATTCCATAAAAGTCCCGAATGGCCGAAATAACATCGCAGGTGATCGCGAAGTGATGTATAGTTTTAGCATCTAAATACACTATGTGAAATTCGTCCAATTCGGAGACTGCATCATTCTACTCGAAAAGTTCGCGCGCCACCCGAAAGCCGAAAAATGTCATTTTGACCCCTAAAAAGTCTCGAATGGCCGAAATAACAACGCAGGTGATCACAAAGTGATGTATAGTTCTAGCATCTAAATACACTGTGCGAAATTCGTCCAATTCGGAAACTGCATCATTCTACTCGAAAAGTTCGCGCGCCACCCGAAAACCGAAAAATGTCATTTTGACCCCCTAAAAAGTCCCGAAGCCGAAATAACAACGCAGGTGGTCACGTAGTATGTTTAGTTTTAGCATCTAAACACACTGTTCGAAATTCATCCAATTCGGAGACTGCATCATTCTACTCAAAAAGTTCGCGCGCCAACCGAAAACCGAAAAATGACATTTTGACCCCCTAAAAAGTCCCGAAGCCGAAATAACAACGCAGGTGGTCACGAAGTGATGTTTAGTTTTAGCATCTAAATACACTGTGCGAAATTCGTCCAATCCGGAGACTGCATTATTCTACTCGAAAACTTCGCGCGCCACCCGAAAACCGAAAAATGTTATTTGGACCCCTTAAAAAGTCCCGAAGCCGAAATAACAACGCAGGTGGTCACGAAGTGATGTATAGTTTTAGCATCTAAACACACTGTGCGACATTCGTCCAATTCGGAGACTGCATCATTCTACTCGAAAAGTTCGCGCGCCACCCGAAAACCGAAAAATGTCATTTTGACCTCCATAAAAGTCCCGAATGGCCGAAATATCATCGTAGGTAAGTGATGTATAGTTTTAGCATCTAAATACACTGTGTGAAATTCGTCCAATTCGGAGACTGCATCATTCTACTCGAAAAGTTCGCGCGCCACCCGAAAGCCGAAAAATCTCATTTTGACCACTAAAAGGTCTCGAATGGCCGGAATAACAACGCAGGTGATCACAAAGTGATGTATAGTTCTAGCATCTAAATACATTGTGCGAAATTCGTCCAAGTCGGAGACTGCATTATTCTACTCGAAAACTTCGCGCGCCACCCGAAAACCGAAAAATGTCATTTGGACCCCCTAAAAAGTCCCGAAGCCGAAATAACAACGCAGGTGGTCACGAAGTGATGTATAGTTTTAGCATCTAAACACACTGTGCGACATTCGTCCAATTCGGACACAGCATCATTCTACTCGAAAAGTTCGCGCGCCACCCGAAAACCGAAAAATGTCATTTTGACCTCCATAAAAGTCCCGAATGGCCGAAATAACATCGCAGGTGATCACGAAGTGATGTATAGTTTTAGCATCTAAATACACTGTGTGAAATTCGTCCAATTCGGAGACTGCATCATTCTACTCGAAAAGTTCGCGCGCCACCCGAAAGCCGAAAAATGTCATTTTGACCCCTAAAAAGTCTCGAATGGCCGAAATAACAACGCAGGTGATCACGAAGTGATGTATAGTTCTAGCATCTAAATACACTATGCGAAATTCCTCCAAGTCGGAGACTACATCATTCTACTCGAAAAGTTCGCGCGCCACTCGAAATTGAAAAATGTCATTTTAACCCCCTAAAAAGTCCCGAAGCCGAAATAACAACGCAGGTGGTCACGAAGTGATGTTTAGTTTTAGCATCTAAATACACTGTGCGAAATTCGTTCAATTCGGAGACTGCATTATTCTACTCGAAAACTTCGCGCGCCACCCGAAAACCGAAAAATGTCATTTGGACCCCCTAAAAAGTCCCGAAGCCGAAATAACAACGCAGGTGGTCACGAAGTGATGTATAGTTTTAGCATCTAAACACACTGTGCGACATTCGTCCAATTCGGAGACAGCATCATTCTACTCGAAAAGTTCGCGCGCCACCCGAAAACCGAAAAATGTCATTTTGACCTCAATAAAAGTCCCGAATGGCCGAAATAACATCGCAGGTGATCACGAAGTGATGTATAGTTTTAGCATCTAAATACACTGTGTGAAATTCGTCCAATTCGGAGACTGCATCATTCTACTCGAAAAGTTCGCGCGCCACCCGAAAGCCGAAAAATGTCATTTTGACCCCTAAAAAGTCTCGAATGGCCGAAATAACAACGCAGGTGATCACGAAGTGATGTATAGTTCTAGCATCTAAATACACTGTGCGAAATTCCTCCAAGTCGGAGACTGCATCATTCTACTCGAAAAGTTCGCGCGCCACCCGAAACCGAAAAATGTCATTTTGACCCCCTAAAAAGTCCCGAAGCCGAAATAACAACGCAGGTGGTCACGAAGTGATGTTTAGTTTTAGCATCTAAATACACTGTGCGAAATTCGTCCAATTCGGAGACTGCATTATTCTACTCGAAAACTCCGCGCGCCACCCGAAAACCGAAAAATGTCATTTGGACCCCCTAAAAAGTCCCGAAGCCGAAATAACAACGCAGGTGGTCACGAAGTGATGTATAGTTTTAGCATCTAAACACACTGTGCGACATTCGTCCAATTCGGAGACTGCATCATTCTACTCGAAAAGTTCGTGCGCCACCCGAAAACCGAAAAATGTCATTTTGAACTCCATAAAAGTCCCGAATGGCCGAAATAACATCGCAGGTGATCGCGAAGTGATGTATAGTTTTAGCATCTGAATACACTATGTGAAATTCGTCCAATTCGGAGACTGCATCATTCTACTCGAAAAGTTCGCGCGCCACCCGAAAGCCGAAAAATGTCATTTTGACCCCTAAAAAGTCTCGAATGGCCGAAATAACAACGCAGGTGATCACGAAGTGATGTATAGTTCTAGCATCTAAATACACTGTGCGAAATTCGTCCAATTCGGAAACTGCATCATTCTACTCGAAAAGTTTGCGCGCCACCCGAAAACCGAAAAATGTCATTTTGACCCCCTAAAAAGTCCCGAAGCCGAAATAACAACGCAGGTGGTCACGAAGTGATGTTTAGTTTTAGCATCTAAACACACTGTGCGAAATTCGTCCAATTCGGAGACTGCATCATTCTACTCGAAAAGTTCGCGCGCCAACCGAAAACCGAAAAATGACATTTTGACCCCCTAAAAAGTCCCGAAGCCGAAATAACAACGCAGGTGGTCACGAAGTGATGTTTAGTTTTAGCATCTAAATACACTGTGCGAAATTCGTCCAATCCGGAGACTGCATTATTCTACTCGAAAACTTCGCGCGCCACCCGAAAACCGAAAAATGTCATTTGGACCCCTTAAAAAGTCCCGAAGCCGAAATAACAACGCAGGTGGTCACGAAGTGATGTATAGTTTTAGCATCTAAACACACTATGCGACATTCGTCCAATTCGGAGACTGCATCATTCTACTCGAAAAGTTCGCGCGCCACCCGAAAACCGAAAAATGTCATTTTGACCTCCATAAAAGTCCCGAATGGCCGAAATATCATCGTAGGTAAGTGATGTATAGTTTTAGCATCTAAATACACTATGTGAAATTCGTCCAATTCGGACACTGCATCATTCTACTCGAAAAGTTCGCGCGTCACCCAAAAGCCGAAAAATGTCATTTTGACCCCTAAAAAGTCTCGAATGGCCGGAATAACAACGCAGGTGATCACGAAGTGATGTATAGTTCTTGCATCTAAATACACTGTGCGAAATTCGTCCAAGTCGGAGACTGCATCATTCTACTCGAAAAGTTCGCGCGCCACCCGAAACCGAAAAATGTCATTTTGACCCCCTAAAAAGTCCCGAAGCCGAAATAACAACGCAGGTGGTCACGAAGTGATGTTTAGTTTTAGCATCTAAATACACTGTGCGAAATTCGTCCAATCCGGAGACTGCATTATTCTACTCGAAAACTTCGCGCGCCACCCGAAAATCGAAAAATGTCATTTGGACCCCCTAAAAAGTCCCGAAGCCGAAATAACAACGCAGGTGGTCACGAAGTGATGTATAGTTTTAGCATCTAAACACACTGTGCGACATTCGTCCAATTCGGAGACTGCATCATTCTACTCGAAAAGTTCGCGCGCCACCCGAAAACCGAAAAATGTCATTTTGACCTCCATAAAAGTCCCGAATGGCCGAAATAACATCGCAGGTGATCGCGAAGTGATGTATAGTTTTAGCATCTAAATACACTATGTGAAATTCGTCCAATTCGGAGACTGCATCATTCTACTCGAAAAGTTCGCGCGCCACCCGAAAGCCGAAAAATGTCATTTTGACCCCTAAAAAGTCTCGAATGGCCGAAATAACAACGCAGGTGATCACGAAGTGATGTATAGTTCTAGCATCTAAATACACTGTGCGAAATTCGTCCAATTCGGAAACTGCATCATTCTACTCGAAAAGTTCGCGCGCCACCCGAAAACCGAAAAATGTCATTTTGACCCCCTAAAAAGTCCCGAAGCCGAAATAACAACGCAGGTGGTCACGAAGTGATGTTTAGTTTTAGCATCTAAACACACTGTGCGAAATTCGTCCAATCCGGAGACTGCATTATTCTACTCGAAAACTTCGCGCGCCACCCGAAAATCGAAAAATGACATTTTGACCCCCTAAAAAGTCCTGAAGCCGAAATAACAACGCAGGTGGTCACGAAGTGATGTTTAGTTTTAGCATCTAAACACACTGTGCGACATTCGTCCAATTCGGAGACTGCATCATTCTACTCGAAAAGTTCGCGCGCCACCCGAAAACCGAAAAATGTCATTTTGACCTCCATAAAAGTCCCGAATGGCCGAAATAACATCGCAGGTGATCACGAAGTGATGTATAGTTTTAGCATCTAAATACACTGTGTGAAATTCGTCCAATTCGGAGACTGCATCATTCTACTCGAAAAGTTCGCGAGCCACCCGAAAGCCGAAAAATATCATTTTGACCCCTAAAAAGTCTCGAATGGCCGAAATAACAACGCAGGTGATCACGAAGTGATGTATAGTTCTAGCATCTAAATACACTGTGCGAAATTCCTCCAAGTCGGAGACTGCATCATTCTACTCGAAAAGTTCGCGCGCCACCCGAAACCGAAAAATGTCATTTTGACCCCCTAAAAAGTCCCGAAGCCGAAATAACAACGCAGGTGGTCACGAAGTGATGTTTAGTTTTAGCATCTAAATACACTGTGCGAAATTCGTCCAATTCGGAGACTGCATTATTCTACTCGAAAACTTCGCGCGCCACCCGAAAACCGAAAAATGTCATTTGGACCCCCTAAAAAGTCCCGAAGCCGAAATAACAACGCAGGTGGTCACGAAGTGATGTATAGTTTTAGCATCTAAACACACTGTGCGACATTCGTCCAATTCGGAGACTGCATCATTCTACTCGAAAAGTTCGTGCGCCACCCGAAAACCGAAAAATGTCATTTTGAACTCCATAAAAGTCCCGAATGGCCGAAATAACATCGCAGGTGATCGCGAAGTGATGTATAGTTTTAGCATCTAAATACACTATGTGAAATTCGTCCAATTCGGAGACTGCATCATTCTACTCGAAAAGTTCGCGCGCCACCCGAAAGCCGAAAAATGTCATTTTGACCCCTAAAAAGTCTCGAATGGCCGAAATAACAACGCAGGTGATCACGAAGTGATGTATAGTTCTAGCATCTAAATACACTGTGCGAAATTCGTCCAATTCGGAAACTGCATCATTCTACTCGAAAAGTTCGCGCGCCACCCGAAACCGAAAAATGTCATTTTGACCCCCTAAAAAGTCCCGAAGCCGAAATAACAACGCAGGTGGTCACGAAGTGATGTTTAGTTTTAGCATCTAAACACACTGTGCGAAATTCGTCCAATTCGGAGACTGCATCATTCTACTCGAAAAGTTCGCGCGCCAACCGAAAACCGAAAAATGACATTTTGACCCCCTAAAAAGTCCCGAAGCCGAAATAACAACGCAGGTGGTCACGAAGTGATGTTTAGTTTTAGCATCTAAATACACTGTGCGAAATTCGTCCAATCCGGAGACTGCATTATTCTACTCGAAAACTTCGCGCGCCACCCGAAAACCGAAAAATGTTATTTGGACCCCTTAAAAAGTCCCGAAGCCGAAATAACAACGCAGGTGGTCACGAAGTGATGTATAGTTTTAGCATCTAAACACACTGTGCGACATTCGTCCAATTCGGAGACTACATCATTCTACTCGAAAAGTTCGCGCGCCACCCGAAAACCGAAAAATGTCATTTTGACCTCCATAAAAGTCCCGAATGGCCGAAATATCATCGTAGGTAAGTGATGTATAGTTTTAGCATCTAAATACACTATGTGAAATTCGTCCAATTTGGAGACTGCATCATTCTACTCGAAAAGTTCGCGCGCCACCCAAAAGCCGAAAAATGTCATTTTGACCCCTAAAAAGTCTCGAATGGCCGGAATAACAACGCAGGTGATCACGAAGTGATGTATAGTTCTAGCATCTAAATACACTGTGTGAAATTCGTCCAAGTCACCCGAAAAGTTCTACTCGAAAAGTTCGCGCGCCACCCGAAACCGAAAAATGTCATTTTGACCCCCTAAAAAGTCCCGAAGCCGAAACAACAACGCAGGTGGTCACGAAGTGATGTTTAGTTTTAGCATCTAAATACACTGTGCGAAATTCGTCCAATCCGGAGACTGCATTATTCTACTCGGAAACTTCGCGCGCCACCCGAAAACCGAAAAATGTCATTTGGACCCCCTAAAAAGTCCCGAAGCCGAAATAACAACGCAGGTGGTCACGAAGTGATGTATAGTTTTAGCATCTAAACACACTGTGCGACATTCGTCCAATTCGGAGACTGCATCATTCTACTCGAAAAGTTCGCGCGCCACCCGAAAACCGAAAAATGTCATTTTGACCTCCATAAAAGTCCCAAATGGCCGAAATAACATCGCAGGTGATCACGAAGTGATGTAGAGTTTTAGCATCTAAATACACTGTGCGAAATTCGTCCAATTCGGAGACTGCATCATTCTACTCGAAAAGTTCGCGCGCCACCCGAAAGCCGAAAAATGTCATTTTGACCCCTAAAAAGTCTCGAATGGCCGAAATAACAACGCAGGTGATCACGAAGTGATGTATAGTTCTAGCATCTAAATACACTGTGCGAAATTCCTCCAAGTCGGAGACTGCATCATTCTACTCGAAAAGTTCGTGCGCCACCCGAAACCGAAAAATGTCATTTTGACCCCCTAAAAAGTCCCGAAGCCGAAATAACAACGTAGGTGGTCACGAACTGATGTTTAGTTTTAGCATCTAAATACACTGTGCGAAATTCGTCCAATCCGGAGACTGCATTATTCTACTCGAAAACTTCACGCGCCACCCGAAAACCGAAAAATGTCATTTGGACCCCCTAAAAAGTCCCGAAGCCGAAATAACAACGCAGGTGGTCACGATGTGATGTATAGTTTTAGCATCTAAACACACTGTGCGAAATTCGTCCAATTCGGAGACTGCATCATTCTACTCGAAAAGTTCGCGCGCCAACCGAAAACCGAAAAATGACATTTTGACCCCCTAAAAAGTCCCGAAGCCGAAATAACAACGCAGGTGGTCACGAAGTGATGTTTAGTTTTAGCATCTAAATACACTGTGCGAAATTCGTCCAATCCGGAGACTGCATTATTCTACTCGAAAACTTCGTGCGCCACCCGAAAACCGAAAAATGTCATTTGGACCCCTTAAAAATCCCGAAGCCGAAATAACAACGCAGGTTGTCACGAAGTGATGTATAGTTTTAGCATCTAAACACACTGTGCGACATTCGTCCAATTCGGAGACTGCATCATTCTACTCGAAAAGTTTGCGCGCCACCCGAAAACCGAAAAATGTCATATTGACCTCCATAAAAGTCCCGAATGGCCGAAATATCATCGTAGGTAAGTGATGTATAGTTTTAGCATCTAAATACACTATGTGAAATTCGTCCAATTCGGAGACTGCATCATTCTACTCGAAAAGTTCGCGCGCCACCCAAAAGCCGAAAAATGTCATTTTGACCCCTAAAAAGTCTCGAATGGCCGGAATAACAACGCAGGTGATCACGAAGTGATGTATAGTTCTGGCATCTAAATACACTGTGCGAAATTCGTCCAAGTCGGAGACAGCATCATTCTACTCGAAAAGTTCGCGCCCCACCCGAAACCGAAAAATGTCATTTTGACCCCCTAAAAAGTCCCGAAGCCGAAATAACAACGCAGGTGGTCACGAAGTGATGTTTAGTTTCAACATCTAAATACACTGTGCGAAATTCGTCCAATCCGGAGACTGCATTATTCTACTCGAAAACTTCGCGCGCCACCCGAAAACCGAAAAATGTCATTTGGACCCCCTAAAAAGTCCCGAAGCCGAAATAACAACGCAGGTGGTCACGAAGTGATGTATAGTTTTAGCATCTAAACACACTGTGCGACATTCGTCCAATTCGGAGACTGCATCATTCTACTCGAAAAGTTCGTGCGCCACCCGAAAACCGAAAAATGTCATTTTGACCTCCATAAAAGTCCCGAATGGCCGAAATATCATCGTAGGTAAGTGATGTATAGTTTTAGCATCTAAATACACTATGTGAAATTCGTCCAATTCGGAGACTACATCATTCTACTCGAAAAGTTCGCGCGCCACCCAAAAGCCGAAAAATGTCATTTTGACTCCTAAAAAGTCTCGAATGGCCGGAATAACAACGCAGGTGATCACGAAGTGATGTATAGTTCTAGCATCTAAATACACTGTGCGAAATTCGTCCAAGTCGGAGACTGCATCATTCTACTCGAAAAGTTCGCGCGCCACCCGAAACCGAAAAATGTCATTTTGACCCCCTAAAAAGTCCCGAAGCCGAAATAACAACGCAGGTGGTCACGAAGTGATGTTTAGTTTTAGCATCTAAATACACTGTGCGAAATTCGTCCAATCCGGAGACTGCATTATTCTACTCGAAAACTTCGCGCGCCACCCGAAAATCGAAAAATGTCATTTGGACCCCCTAAAAAGTCCCGAAGCCGAAATAACAACGCAGGTGGTCACGAAGTGATGTATAGTTTTAGCATCTAAACACACTGTGCGACATTCGTCCAATTCGGAGACTGCATCATTCTACTCGAAAAGTTCGCGCGCCACCCGAAAACCGAAAAATGTCATTTTGACCTCCATAAAAGTCCCGAATGGCCGAAATAACATCGCAGGTGATCGCGAAGTGATGTATAGTTTTAGCATCTAAATACACTATGTGAAATTCGTCCAATTCGGAGACTGCATCATTCTACTCGAAAAGTTCGCGCGCCACCCGAAAGCCGAAAAATGTCATTTTGAACCCTAAAAAGTCTCGAATGGCCGAAATAACAACGCAGGTGATCACGAAGTGATGTATAGTTCTAGCATCTAAATACACCGTGCGAAATTCGTCCAATTCGGAAACTGCATCATTCTACTCGAAAAGTTCGCGTGCCACTCGAAAACCGAAAAATGTCATTTTGACCCCCTAAAAAGTCCCGAAGCCGAAATAACAATGCAGGTGGTCACGAAGTGATGTTTAGTTTTAGCATCTAAACACACTGTGCGAAATTCGTCCAATTCGGAGACTGCATCATTCTACTCGAAAAGTTCGCGCGCCAACCGAAAACCGAAAAATGTCATTTGGACCCCCTAAAAAGTCCCGAAGCCGAAATAACAACGCAGGTGGTCACGAAGTGATGTATAGTTTTAGCATCTAAACACACTGTGCGACATTCGTCCAATTCGGAGACTGCATCATTCTACTCGAAAAGTTCGCGCGCCACCCGAAAACCGAAAAATGTCATTTTGACCTCCATAAAAGTCCCGAATGGCCGAAATAACATCGCAGGTGATCACGAAGTGATGTATAGTTTTAGCATCTAAATACACTATGTGAAATTCGTCCAATTCGGAGACTGCATCATTCTACTCGAAAAGTTCGCGCGCCACCCGAAAGCCGAAAAATGTCATTTTGACCCCTAAAAAGTCTCGAATGGCCGAAATAACAACGCAGGTGATCACGAAGTGATGTATAGTTCTAGCATCTAAATACACTGTGCGAAATTCGTCCAAGTCGGAGACTGCATCATTCTACTCGAAAAGTTCGCGCGCCACCCGAAACCGAAAAATGTCATTTTGACCCCCTAAAAAGTCCCGAAGCCGAAATAACAATGCAGGTGGTCACGAAGTGATGTTTAGTTTTAGCATCTAAATACACTGTGCGAAATTCGTCCAATCCGGAGACTGCATTATTCTACTCGAAAACTTCGCGCGCCACCCGAAAACCGAAAAATGTCATTTGGACCCCCTAAAAAGTCCCGAAGCCGAAATAACAACGCAGGTGGTCACGAAGTGATGTTTAGTTTTAGCATCTAAACACACTGTGCGAAATTCGTCCAATCCGGAGACTGCATTATTCTACTCGAAAACTTCGCGCGCCACCCGAAAATCGAAAAATGACATTTTGACCCCCTAAAAAGTCCCGAAGCCGAAATAACAACGCAGGTGGTCACGAAGTGATGTTTAGTTTTAGCATCTAAACACACTGTGCGAAATTCGTCCAATCCGGAGACTGCATTATTCTACTCGAAAACTTCGCGCGCCACCCGAAAATCGAAAAATGACATTTTGACCCCCTAAAAAGTCCCGAAGCCGAAATAACAACGCAGGTGGTCACGAAGTGATGTTTAGTTTTAGCATCTAAACACACTGTGCGAAATTCGTCCAATCCGGAGACTGCATTATTCTACTCGAAAACTTCGCGCGCCACCCGAAAACCGAAAAATGTCATTTGGACCCCTTAAAAAGTCCCGAAGCCGAAATAACAACGCAGGTGGTCACGAAGTGATGTATAGTTTTAGCATCTAAACACACTGTGCGACATTCGTCCAATTCGGAGACTGCATCATTCTACTCGAAAAGTTCGCGCGCCACCCGAAAACCGAAAAATGTCATTTTGACCTCCATAAAAGTCCCGAATGGCCGAAATAACATCGCAGGTGATCACGAAGTGATGTATAGTTTTAGCATCTAAATACACTGTGTGAAATTCGTCCATTTCGGAGACTGCATCATTCTACTCGAAAAGTTCGCGCGCCACCCGAAAGCCGAAAAATGTCATTTTGACCCCTAAAAAGTCTCGAATGGCCGAAATAACAACGCAGGTGATCACGAAGTGATGTATAGTTCTAGCATCTAAATACACTGTGCGAAATTCCTCCAAGTCGGAGACTGCATCATTCTACTCGAAAAGTTCGTGCGCCACCCGAAACCGAAAAATGTCATTTTGACCCCCTAAAAAGTCCCGAAGCCGAAATAACAACGCAGGTGGTCACGAAGTGATGTTTAGTTTTAGCATCTAAACACACTGTGCGACATTCGTCCAATTCGGAGACTGCATCATTCTACTCGAAAAGTTCGCGCGCCACCCGAAAACCGAAAAATGTCATTTTGACCTCCATAAAAGTCCCGAATGGCCGAAATAACATCGCAGGTGATCACGAAGTGATATATAGTTTTAGCATCTAAATACACTGTGTGAAATTCGTCCAATTCGGAGACTGCGTCATTCTACTCGAAAAGTTCGCGCGCCACCCGAAAGCCGAAAAATGTCATTTTGACCCCTAAAAAGTCTCGAATGGCCGGAATAACAACGCAGGTGATCACGAAGTGATGTATAGTTCTAGCATCTAAATACACTGTGCGAAATTCCTCCAAGTCGGAGACTGCATCATTCTACTCGAAAAGTTCGCGCGCTACCCGAAACCGAAAAATGTCATTTTGACCCCCTAAAAAGTCCCGAAGCCGAAATAACAACGCAGGTGGTCACGAAGTGATGTATAGTTTTAGCATCTAAACACACTGTGCGACATTTGTCCAATTCGGAGACTGCATCATTCTACTCGAAAAGTTCGTGCGCCACCCGAAAACCGAAAAATGTCATTTTGAACTCCATAAAAGTCCCGAATGGCCGAAATAACATCGCAGGTGATCGCGAAGTGATGTATAGTTTTAGCATCTAAATACACTATGTGAAATTCGTCCAATTCGGAGACTGCATCACTCTACTCGAAAAGTTCGCGCGCCACCCGAAAGCCGAAAAATGTCATTTTGACCCCTAAAAAGTCTCGAATGGCCGAAATAACAACGCAGGTGATCACGAAGTGATGTATAGTTCTAGCATCTAAATACACTGTGCGAAATTCGTCCAATTCGGAAACTGCATCATTCTACTCGAAAAGTTCGCGCGCCACCCGAAAACCGAAAAATGTCATTTTGACCCCCTAAAAAGTCCCGAAGCCGAAATAACAACGCAGGTGGTCACGAAGTGATGTTTAGTTTTAGCATCTAAACACACTGTGCGAAATTCGTCCAATCCGGAGACTGCATTATTCTACTCGAAAACTTCGCGCGCCACCCGAAAATCGAAAAATGACATTTTGACCCCCTAAAAAGTCCCGAAGCCGAAATAACAACGCAGGTGGTCACGAAGTGATGTTTAGTTTTAGCATCTAAACACACTGTGCGAAATTCGTCCAATCCGGAGACTGCATTATTCTACTCGAAAACTTCGCGCGCCACCCGAAAACCGAAAAATGTCATTTGGACCCCTTAAAAAGTCCCGAAGCCGAAATAACAACGCAGGTGGTCACGAAGTGATGTATAGTTTTAGCATCTAAACACACTGTGCGACATTCGTCCAATTCGGAGACTGCATCATTCTACTCGAAAAGTTCGCGCGCCACCCGAAAACCGAAAAATGTCATTTTGACCTCCATAAAAGTCCCGAATGGCCGAAATAACATCGCAGGTGATCACGAAGTGATGTAGAGTTTTAGCATCTAAATACACTGTGTGAAATTCGTCCATTTCGGAGACTGCATCATTCTACTCGAAAAGTTCGCGCGCCACCCGAAAGCCGAAAAATGTCATTTTGACCCCTAAAAAGTCTCGAATGGCCGAAATAACAACGCAGGTGATCACGAAGTGATGTATAGTTCTAGCATCTAAATACACTGTGCGAAATTCCTCCAAGTCGGAGACTGCATCATTCTACTCGAAAAGTTCGTGCGCCACCCGAAACCGAAAAATGTCATTTTGACCCCCTAAAAAGTCCCGAAGCCGAAATAACAACGCAGGTGGTCACGAAGTGATGTTTAGTTTTAGCATCTAAACACACTGTGCGACATTCGTCCAATTCGGAGACTGCATCATTCTACTCGAAAAGTTCGCGCGCCACCCGAAAACCGAAAAATGTCATTTTGACCTCCATAAAAGTCCCGAATGGCCGAAATAACATCGCAGGTGATCACGAAGTGATATATAGTTTTAGCATCTAAATACACTGTGTGAAATTCGTCCAATTCGGAGACTGCGTCATTCTACTCGAAAAGTTCGCGCGCCACCCGAAAACCGAAAAATGTCATTTTGACCCCTAAAAAGTCTCGAATGGCCGGAATAACAACGCAGGTGATCACGAAGTGATGTATAGTTCTAGCATCTAAATACACTGTGCGAAATTCCTCCAAGTCGGAGACTGCATCATTCTACTCGAAAAGTTCGCGCGCTACCCGAAACCGAAAAATGTCATTTTGACCCCCTAAAAAGTCCCGAAGCCGAAATAACAACGCAGGTGGTCACGAAGTGATGTTTAGTTTTAGCATCTAAATACACTGTGCGAAATTCGTCCAATTCGGAGACTGCATTATTCTACTCGAAAACTTCGCGCGCCACCCGAAAACCGAAAAATGTCATTTGGACCCCCTAAAAAGTCCCGAAGCCGAAATAACAACGCAGGTGGTCACGAAGTGATGTATAGTTTTAGCATCTAAACACACTGTGCGACATTCGTCCAATTCGGAGACTGCATCATTCTACTCGAAAAGTTCGCGCGCCACCCGAAAACCGAAAAATGTCATTTTGACCTCCATAAAAGTCCCGAATGGCCGAAATAACATCGCAGGTGATCACGAAGTGATGTATAGTTTTAGCATCTAAATACACTGTGTGAAATTCGTCCAATTCGGAGACTGCATCATTCTACTCGAAAAGTTCGCGCGCCACCCGAAAGCCGAAAAATGTCATTTTGACCCCTAAAAAGTCTCGAATGGCCGAAATAACAACGCAGGTGATCACGAAGTGATGTATAGTTCTAGCATCTAAATACACTGTGCGAAATTCCTCCAAGTCGGGGACTGCATCATTCTACTCGAAAAGTTCGTGCGCCACCCGAAACCGAAAAATGTCATTTTGACCCCCTAAAAAGTCCCGAAGCCGAAATAACAACGCAGGTGGTCACGAAGTGATGTTTAGTTTTAGCATCTAAATACACTGTGCGAAATTCGTCCAATCCGGAGACTGCATTATTCTACTCGAAAACTTCGCGCGCCACCCGAAAACCGAAAAATGTCATTTGGACCCCCTAAAAAGTCCCGAAGCCGAAATAACAACGCAGGTTGTCACGAAGTGATGTATAGTTTTAGCATCTAAACACACTGTGCGACATTCGTCCAATTCGGAGACTGCATCATTCTACTGGAAAAGTTCGCGCGCCACCCGAAAACCGAAAAATGTCATTTTGACCTCCATAAAAGTCCCGAATGGCCGAAATAACATCGTAGGTGATCACGAAGTGATGTATAGTTTTAGCATCTAAATACACTGTGTGAAATTCGTCCAATTCGGAGACTGCATCATTCTACTCGAAAAGTTCGCGCACCACCCGAAACCCAAAAAATGTCATTTTGACCCCTAAAAAGTCTCGAATAGCCGAAATAACAACGCAGGTGATCACGAAGTGATGTATAGTTCTAGCATCTAAATACACTGTGCGAAATTCGTCCAAGTCGGAGACTGCATCATTCTACTCGAAAAGTTCGCGCGCCACCCGAAACCGAAAAATGTCATTTTGACCCCCTAAAAAGTCCCGAAGCCGAAATAACAACGCAGGTGGTCACGAAGTGATGTATAGTTTTAGCATCTAAACACACTGTGCGACATTCGTCCAATTTGGAGACTGCATCATTCTACTCGAAAAGCTCGCGCGCCACCCGAAAACCGAAAAATGTCATTTTGACCTCCATAAAAGTCCCGAATGGCCGAAATAACATCGCAGGTGATCACGAAGTGATGTATAGTTTTAGCATCTAAATACACTGTGTGAAATTCGTCCAATTCGGAGACTGCATCATTCTACTCGAAAAGTTCGCGCGCCACCCGAAAGCCGAAAAATGTCATTTTGACCCCTAAAAAGTCTCGAATGGCCGAAATAACAACGCAGGTGATCACGAAGTGATGTATAGTTCTAGCATCTAAATACACTGTGCGAAATTCGTTCAATTCGGAAACTGCATCATTCTACTCGAATAGTTCGCGCGCCACTCGAAAACCGAAAAATGTCATTTTGACCCCCTAAAAAGTCCCGAAGCCGAAATAACAACGCAGGTGGTCACGAAGTGATGTTTAGTTTTAGCATCTAAACACATTGTTCGAAATTCGTCCAATTCGGAGACTGCATCATTCTACTCGAAAAGTTCGCACGCCACCCGAAAACCGAAAAATGACATTTTGACCCCCTAAAAAGTCCCGAAGCCGAAATAACTACGCAGGTGGTCACAAAGTGATGTATAGTTTTAGCATCTAAATACACTGTGCGAAATTCGTCCAATCCGGAGACTGCATTATTCTACTCGAAAACTTCGCGCGCCACCCGAAAACCGAAAAATGTCATTTGGACCCCCTAAAAAGTCCCGAAGCCGAAATAACAACGCAGGTGGTCACGAAGTGATGTATAGTTTTAGCATCTAAACACACTATGCGACATTCGTCCAATTCGGAGACTGCATCATTCTACTCGAAAAGTTCGCGCGCCACCCGAAAACCGAAAAATGTCATTTTGACCTCCATAAAAGTCCCGAATGGCCGAAATAACATCGCAGGTGATCACGAAGTGTTGTATAGTTTTAGCATCTAAATACACTGTGTGAAATTCGTCCAATTCGGAGACTGCATCATTCTACTCGAAAAGTTCGCGCGCCACCCGAAAGCCGAAAAATGTCATTTTGACCCCTAAAAAGTCTCGAATGGCCGAAATAACAACGCAGGTGATCACGAAGTGATGTATAGTTCTAGCATCTAAATACACTGTGCGAAATTCCTCCAAGTCGGAGACTGCATCATTCTACTCGAAAAGTTCGCGCGCCACCCGAAATCGAAAAATGTCATTTTGACCCCCTAAAAAGTCCCGAAGCCGAAATAACAACGCAGGTGGTCACGAAGTGATGTTTAGTTTTAGCATCTAAATACACTGTGCGAAATTCGTCCAATCCGGAGACTGCATTATTCTACTCGAAAAATTCACGCGCCACCCGAAAACCGAAAAATGTCATTTGGACCCCTAAAAAGTCCCGAAGCCGAAATAACAACGCAGGTGGTCATGAAGTGATGTATAGTTTTAGCATCTAAACACACTGTGCGATATTTGTCCAATTCGGAGACTGCATCATTCTACTCGAAAAGTTCGCACGCCACCCGAAAACCGAAAAATGTCATTTTGACCTCCATAAAAGGCCCGAATGGCCGAAATAACATCGCAGGTGATCACGAAGTGATGTATAGTTTTAGCATCTAAATACACTGTGTGAAATTCGTCCAATTCGGAGACTGAATCATTCTAATCGAAAAGTTCGCGCGCCACCCGAAAGCCGAAAAATGTCATTTTGACCCCTAAAAAGTCTCGAATGGCCGAAATAACAACGCAGGTGATCACGAAGTGATGTATAGTTCTAGCATCTAAATACACTGTGCGAAATTCTTCCAATTCGGAGACTGCATCATTCTACTCGAAAAGTTCGCGCGCCACCCGAAAACCAAAAAATGTCAGTTTAACCCCCTAAAAAGTCCCGAAGCCGAAATAACAACGCAGGTGGTCACGAAGTCATGTATAGTTTTAGCATCTAAACACACCGTGCGAAATTCGTCCAATTCGGAGACTGCATCATTCTACTTGAAAAGTTCTCGCGCCACCCGAAAACCGAAAAATGTCATTTTGACCTCCTTAAAATTCCCGAATGGCCGAAATAACATCGCAGGTGATCACCAAGTGATCTATAGTTTTAGCATCTAAATACACTGTGTGAAATTCGTCCAATTCGGAGACTGCATCATTCTACTCGAAAACTTCGCACGCCACCCGATAACCGAAAAATGTCATTTTGACCCCCCTTAAAAGTCCCGAATGGCCGAAATAACAACGCAGGTGATCACTAACTGATGTATA
Source organism: Lactuca virosa (assembly GCF_052849685.1). Lineage (NCBI taxonomy): Eukaryota > Viridiplantae > Streptophyta > Magnoliopsida > Asterales > Asteraceae > Lactuca > Lactuca virosa. The sequence goes on along the minus strand of NC_136433.1, from coordinate 319,373,268 downwards.
GTTCTAGCATCTAAATAAACTGTGCGAAATTCGTCCAATTCGGAAACTGCATCATTCTACTCGAAAAGTTCGCGCGCCACCCGAAAGCCGAAAAATGTCATTTTGACCCCCTAAAAAGTCCTGAAGCCAAAATAACAACGCAGGTGGTCACGAAGTGATGTTTAGTTTTAGCATCTAAACACACTGTGCGAAATTCGTCCAATTCGGAGACTGCATCATTCCACTCGAAAAGATCGCGCGCCACCCGAAAACCGAAAAATGTCATTTTGACCCCCTAAAAAGTCCCGAAGCCGAAATAACAACGCAGGTGGTCACGAAGTGATGTTTAGTTTTAGCATCTAAACACATTGTGCGAAATTCGTCCAATTCGGAGACTGCATCATTCTACTCGAAAAGTTCGCACGCCACCCGAAAACCGAAAAATGACATTTTGACCCCCTAAAAAGTCCCGAAGCCGAAATAACAACGCAGGTGGTCACGAAGTGATGTTTAGTTTTAGCATCTAAATACACTGTGCGAAATTCGTCCAATCCGGAGACTGCATTATTCTACTCGAAAAATTCACGCGCCACCCGAAAACCGAAAAATGTCATTTGGACCCCCTAAAAAGTCCCGAAGCCGAAATAACAACGCAGGTGGTCACGAAGTGATGTATAGTTTTAGCATCTAAACACACTGTGCGACATTCGTCCAATTCGGAGACTGCATCATTCTACTCGAAAAGTTCGCACGCCACCCGAAAACCGAAAAATGTCATTTTGACCTCGATAAAAGTCCCGAATGGCCGAAATAACATCGCAGGTGATCACGAAGTGATGTATAGTTTTAGCATCTAAATACACTGTGTGAAATTCGTCCAATTCGGAGACTGAATCATTCTACTCGAAAAGTTCGCGCGCCACCCGAAAGCCGAAAAATGTCATTTTGACCCCTAAAAAGTCTCGAATGGCCGAAATAACAACGCAGGTGATCACGAAGTGATGTATAGTTCTAGAATCTAAATACACTGTGCGAAATTCTTCCAATTCGGAGACTGCATCATTCTACTCGAAAAGTTCGCGCGCCACCCGAAAACCAAAAAATGTCAGTTTAACCCCCTAAAAAGTCCCGAAGCCGAAATAACAACGCAGGTGGTCACGAAGTGATGTATAGTTTTAGCATCTAAACACACCGTGCGAAATTCGTCCAATTCGGAGACTGCATCATTCTACTTGAAAAGTTCTCGCGCCACCCGAAAACCGAAAAATGTCATTTTGACCCCCTTAAAATTCCCGAATGGCCGAAATAACATCGCAGGTGATCACCAAGTGATCTATAGTTTTAGCATCTAAATACACTGTGTGAAATTCGTCCAATTCGGAGACTGCATCATTCTACTCGAAAACTTCGCACGCCACCCGATAACCGAAAAATGTCATTTTGACCCCCCTTAAAAGTCCCGAATGGCCGAAATAACAACGCAGGTGATCACTAACTGATGTATAGTTCTAGCATCTAAATAAACTGTGCGAAATTCGTCCAATTCGGAAACTGCATCATTCTACTCGAAAAGTTCGCGCGCCACCCGAAAGCCGAAAAATGTCATTTTGACCCCCTAAAAAGTCCCGAAGCCGAAATAACAATTTAGCATCTAAACACACTGTGCGAAATTCGTCCAATTCGGAGACTGCATCATTCCACTCGAAAAGATCGCGCGCCACCCGAAAACCGAAAAATGTCATTTTGACCCCCTAAAAAGTCCCGAAGCCGAAATAACAACGCAGGTGGTCACGAAGTGATGTTTAGTTTTAGCATCTAAACACATTGTGCGAAATTCGTCCAATTCGGAGACTGCATCATTCTACTCGAAAAGTTCGCACGCCACCCGAAAACCGAAAAATGACATTTTGACCCCCTAAAAAGTCCCGAAGCCGAAATAACAACGCAGGTGGTCACGAAGTGATGTTTAGTTTTAGCATCTAAATACACTGTGCGAAATTCGTCCAATCCGGAGACTGCATTATTCTACTCGAAAAATTCACGCGCCACCCGAAAACCGAAAAATGTCATTTGGACCCCCTAAAAAGTCCCGAAGCCGAAATAACAACGCAGGTGGTCACGAAGTGATGTATAGTTTTAGCATCTAAACACACTGTGCGACATTCGTCCAATTCGGAGACTGCATCATTCTACTCGAAAAGTTCGCACGCCACCCGAAAACCGAAAAATGTCATTTTGACCTCCATAAAAGTCCCGAATGGCCGAAATAACATCGCAGGTGATCACGAAGTGATGTATAGTTTTAGCATCTAAATACACTGTGTGAAATTCGTCCAATTCGGAGACTGTATCATTCTACTCGAAAAGTTCGCGCGCCACCCGAAAGCCGAAAAATGTCATTTTGACCCCTAAAAAGTCTCGAATGGCCGAAATAACAACGCAGGTGATCACGAAGTGATGTATAGTTCTAGCATCTAAATACATTGTGCGAAATTCCTCCAAGTCGGAGACTGCATCATTCTACTCGAAAAGTTCGCGCGCCACCCGTAACCGAAAAATGTCATTTTGACCCCATAAAAAGTCCCGAAGCCGAAATAACAACGCAGGTTGTCACGAAGTGATGTTTAGTTTTAGCATCTAAATACACTGTGCGAAATTCGTCCAATCCGGAGACTGCATTATTCTATTCGAAAACTTCGCGCGCCACCCGAAAACCGAAAAATGTCATTTGGACCCCCTAAAAAGTCCCGAAGCCGAAATAACAACGCAGGTGGTCACGAAGTGATGTATAGTTTTAGCATCTAAACACACTGTGCGAGATTCGTCCAATTCGGAGACTGCATCATTCTACTCGAAAAGTTCGCGCGCCACCCGAAAACCGAAAAATGTCATTTTGACCTCCATAAAAGTCCCGAATGGCCGAAATAACATCGCAGGTGATCACGAAGTGATGTATAGTTTTAGAATCTAAATACACTGTGTGAAATTCGTCCAATTCGGAGACTAAATCATTCTACTCGAAAAGTTCGCGCGCCACCCGAAAGCCGAAAAATGTCATTTTGACCCCTAAAAAGTCTCGAATGGCCGAAATAACAACGCAGGTGATCACGAAGTGATGTATAGTTCTAGCATCTAAATACACTGTGCGAAATTCTTCCAATTCGGAGACTGCATCATTCTACTCGAAAAGTTCGCGCGCCACCCGAAAACCGAAATATGTCAATTTAACCCCCTAAAAAGTCCCGAAGCCGAAATAACAACGCAGGTGGTCACGAAGTGATGTATAGTTTTAGCATCTAAACACACCGTGCGAAATTCGTCCAATTCGGAGACTGCATCATTCTACTTGAAAAGTTCTCGCGCCACCCGAAAACCGAAAAATGTCATTTTGACCCCCTTAAAATTCCCGAATGGCCGAAATAACATTGCAGGTGATCACCAAGTGATCTATAGTTTTAGCATCTAAATACACTGTGTGAAATTCTTCCAATTCGGAGACTGCATCATTCTACTCGAAAACTTCGCACGCCACCCGATAACCGAAAAATGTCATTTTGACCCCCCTTAAAAGTCCCGAATGGCCGAAATAACAACGCAGGTGATCACTAACTGATGTATAGTTCTAGCATCTAAATAAACTGTGCGAAATTCGTCCAATTCGGAAACTGCATCATTCTACTCGAAAAGTTCGCGCGCCACCCGAAAGCCGAAAAATGTCATTTTGACCCCCTAAAAATGCCGAAGCCGAAATAACAACGCAGGTGGTCACGAAGTGATGTTTAGTTTTAGCATCTAAACACACTGTGCGAAATTCGTCCAATTCGGAGACTGCATCATTCCACTCGAAAAGATCGCGCGCCACCCGAAAACCGAAAAATGTCATTTTGACCCCCTAAAAAGTCCCGAAGCCGAAATAACAACGCAGGTGGTCACGAAGTGATGTTTAGTTTTAGCATCTAAATACACTGTGCGAAATTCGTCCAATTCGGAGACTGCATTATTCTACTCGAAAACTTCGCGCGCCACCCGAAAACCGAAAAATGTCATTTGGACCCCCTAAAAAGTTCCGAAGCCGAAATAACAACGCAGGTGGTCACGAAGTGATGTATAGTTTTAGCAACTAAACACACTGTGCGACATTCGTCCAATTCGGAGACTGCATCATTCTACTCGAAAAGTTCGCGCGTCACCCGAAAACCGAAAAATGTCATTTTGACCTCCATAAAAGTCCCGAATGGCCGAAATAACATCGCAGGTGATCACGAAGTGATGTATAGTTTTAGCATCTAAATACACTGTGTGAAATTCGTCCAATTCGGAGACTGCATCATTCTACTCGAAAAGTTCGCGCGCCACCCGAAAGCCGAAAAATGTCATTTTGACCCCTAAAAAGTCTCGAATGGCCGAAATAACAACGCAGGTGATCACGAAGTGATGTATAGTTCTAGCATCTAAATACACTGTGCGAAATTCCTCCAAGTCGGAGACTGCATCATTCTACTCGAAAAGTTCGCGCGCCACCCGAAACCGAAAAATGTCATTTTGACCCCCTAAAAAGTCCCGAAGCCGAAATAACAACGCAGGTGGTCACGAAGTGATGTTTAGTTTTAGCATCTAAATACACTGTGCGAAATTCGTCCAATCCGGAGACTGCACTATTCTACTCGAAAACTTCGCGCGCCACCCGAAAACCGAAAAATGTCATTTGGACCCCCTAAAAAGTCCCGAAGCCGAAATAACAACGCAGGTGGTCACGAAGTGATGTATAGTTTTAGCATCTAAACACACTGTGCGAGATTCGTCCAATTCGGAGACTGCATCATTCTACTCGAAAAGTTCGCGCGCCACACGAAAACCGAAAAATGTCATTTTGACCTCCATAAAAGTCCCGAATGGCCGAAATAACATCGCAGGTGATCACGAAGTGATGTATAGTTTTAGCATCTAAATACACTGTGTGAAATTCGTCCAATTCGGAGACTGCATCATTCTACTCGAAAAGTTCGCGCGCCACCCGAAAGCCGAAAAATGTCATTTTGACCCCTAAAAAGTCTCGAATGGCCGAAATAACAACGCAGGTGATCACGAAGTGATGTATAGTTCTAGCATCTAAATACACTGTGCGAAATTCTTCCAATTCGGAGACTGCATCATTCTACTCGAAAAGTTCGCGCGCCACCCGAAAACCGAAATATGTCAGTTTAACCCCCTAAAAAGTACCGAAGCCGAAATAACAACGCAGGTGGTCACGAAGTGATGTATAGTTTTAGCATCTAAACACACCGTGCGAAATTCGTCCAATTCGGAGACTGCATCATTCTACTTGAAAAGTTCTCGCGCCACCCGAAAACCGAAAAATGTCATTTTGACCCCCTTAAAATTCCCGAATGGCCGAAATAACATCGCAGGTGATCACCAAGTGATCTATAGTTTTAGCATCTAAATACACTGTGTGAAATTCGTCCAATTCGGAGACTGCATCATTCTACTCGAAAACTTCGCACGCCACCCGATAACCGAAAAATGTCATTTTGACCCCCCTTAAAAGTCCCGAATGGCCGAAACAACAACGCAGGTGATCACTAACTGATGTATAGTTCTAGCATCTAAATAAACTGTGCGAAATTCGTCCAATTCGGAAACTACATCATTCTACTCGAAAAGTTCGCGCGCCACCCGAAAGCCGAAAAATGTCATTTTGACCCCCTAAATAGTCCCGAAGCCGAAATAACAACGCAGGTGGTCACGAAGTGATGTTTAGTTTTAGCATCTAAACACACTGTGTGAAATTCGTCCAATTCGGAGACTGCATCATTCCACTCGAAAAGATCGCGCGCCACCCGAAAACCGAAAAATGTCATTTTGACCCCCTAAAAAGTCCCGAAGCCGAAATAACAACGCAGGTGGTCACGAAGTGATGTTTAGTTTTAGCATCTAAATACACTGTGCGAAATTCGTCCAATTCGGAGACTGCATTATTCTACTCGAAAACTTCGCGCGCCACCCGAAAACCGAAAAATGTCATTTGGACCCCCTAAAAAGTTCCGAAGCCGAAATAACAACGCAGGTGGTCACGAAGTGATGTATAGTTTTAGCAACTAAACACACTGTGCGACATTCGTCCAATTCGGAGACTGCATCATTCTACTCGAAAAGTTCGCGCGTCACCCGAAAACCGAAAAATGTCATTTTGACCTCCATAAAAGTCCCGAATGGCCGAAATAACATCGCAGGTGATCACGAAGTGATGTATAGTTTTAGCATCTAAATACACTGTGTGAAATTCGTCCAATTCGGAGACTGCATCATTCTACTCGAAAAGTTCGCGCGCCACCCGAAAGCCGAAAAATGTCATTTTGACCCCTAAAAAGTCTCGAATGGCCGAAATAACAACGCAGGTGATCACGAAGTGATGTATAGTTCTAGCATCTAAATACACTGTGCGAAATTCCTCCAAGTCGGAGACTGCATCATTCTACTCGAAAAGTTCGCGCGCCACCCGAAACCGAAAAATGTCATTTTGACCCCCTAAAAAGTCCCGAAGCCGAAATAACAACGCAGGTGGTCACGAAGTGATGTTTAGTTTTAGCATCTAAATACACTGTGCGAAATTCGTCCAATCCGGAGACTGCATTATTCTACTCGAAAACTTCGCGCGCCACCCGAAAACCGAAAAATGTCATTTGGACCCCCTAAAAAGTCCCGAAGCCGAAATAACAACGCAGGTGGTCACGAAGTGATGTATAGTTTTAGCATCTAAACACACTGTGCGAGATTCGTCCAATTCAGAGACTGCGTCATTATACTCGAAAAGTTCGCGCGCCACACGAAAACCGAAAAATGTCATTTTGACCTCCATAAAAGTCCCGAATGGCCGAAATAACATCGCAGGTGATCACGAAGTGATGTATAGTTTTAGCATCTAAATACACTGTGTGAAATTCGTCCAATTCGGAGACTGAATCATTCTACTCGAAAAGTTCGCGCGCCACCCGAAAGCCGAAAAATGTCATTTTGACCCCTAAAAAGTCTCGAATGGCCGAAATAACAATGCAGGTGATCACGAAGTGATGTATAGTTCTAGCATCTAAATACACTGTGCGAAATTCTTCCAATTCGGAGACTGCATCATTCTACTCGAAAAGTTCGCGCGCCACCCGAAAACCGAAATATGTCAGTTTAACCCCCTAAAAAGTACCGAAGCCGAAATAACAACGCAGGTGGTCACGAAGTGATGTATAGTTTTAGCATCTAAACACACCGTGCGAAATTCGTCCAATTCGGAGACTGCATCATTCTACTTGAAAAGTTCTCGCGCCACCCGAAAACCGAAAAATGTCATTTTGACCCCCTTAAAATTCCCGAATGGCCGAAATAACATCGCAGGTGATCACCAAGTGATCTATAGTTTTAGCATCTAAATACACTGTGTGAAATTCGTCCAATTCGGAGACTGCATCATTCTACTCGAAAACTTCGCACGCCACCCGATAACCGAAAAATGTCATTTTGACCCCCCTTAAAAGTCCCGAATGGCCGAAATAACAACGCAGGTGATCACTAACTGATGTATAGTTCTAGCATCTAAATAAACTGTGCGAAATTCGTCCAATTCGGAAACTGCATCATTCTACTCGAAAAGTTCGCGCGCCACCCGAAAGCCGAAAAATGTCATTTTGACCCCCTAAAAAGTCCCGAAGCCGAAATAACAACGCAGGTGGTCACGAAGTGATGTTTAGTTTTAGCATCTAAACACACTGTGCGAAATTCGTCCAATTCGGAGACTGCATCATTCCACTCGAAAAGATCGCGCGCCACCCGAAAACCGAAAAATGTCATTTTGACCCCCTAAAAAGTCCCGAAGCCGAAATAACAACGCAGGTGGTCACGAAGTGATGTTTAGTTTTAGCATCTAAATACACTGTGCGAAATTCGTCCAATTCGGAGACTGCATTATTCTACTCGAAAATTTCGCGCGCCACCCGAAAACCGAAAAATGTCATTTGGACCCCCTAAAAAGTTCCGAAGCCGAAATAACAACGCAGGTGGTCACGAAGTGATGTATAGTTTTAGCAACTAAACACACTGTGCGACATTCGTCCAATTCGGAGACTGCATCATTCTACTCGAAAAGTTCGCGCGTCACCCGAAAACCGAAAAATGTCATTTTGACCTCCATAAAAGTCCCGAATGGCCGAAATAACATCGCAGGTGATCACGAAGTGATGTATAGTTTTAGCATCTAAATACACTGTGTGAAATTCGTCCAATTCGGAGACTGCATCATTCTACTCGAAAAGTTCGCGCGCCACCCGAAAGCCGAAAAATGTCATTTTGACCCCTAAAAAGTCTCGAATGGCCGAAATAACAACGCAGGTGATCACGAAGTGATGTATAGTTCTAGCATCTAAATACACTGTGCGAAATTCGTCCAAGTCGGAGACTGCATCATTCTACTCGAAAAGTTCGCGCGCCACCCGTAACCGAAAAATGTCATTTTGACCCCCTAAAAAGTCCCGAAGCCGAAATAACAACGCAGGTGGTCACGAAGTGATGTTTAGTTTTAGCATCTAAATACACTGTGCGAAATTCGTCCAATCCGGAGACTGCATTATTCTACTCGAAAACTTCGCGCGCCACCCGAAAACCGAAAAATGTCATTTGGACCCCCTAAAAAGTCCCGAAGCCGAAATAACAACGCAGGTGGTCACGAAGTGATGTATAGTTTTAGCATCTAAACACACTGTGCGATATTCGTCCAATTCGGAGACTGCATCATTCTACTCGAAAAGTTCGCGCGCCACCCGAAAACCGAAAAATGTCATTTTGACCTCCATAAAAGTCCCGAATGGCCGAAATAACATCGCAGGTGATCACGAAGTGATGTATAGTTTTAGCATCTAATTACACTATGTGAAATTCGTCCAATTCGGAGACTGCATCATTCTACTCGAAAAGTTCGCGCGCCACCCGAAAGCCGAAAAATGTCATTTTGACCCCTAAAAAGTCTCGAATGGCCGAAATAACAACGCAGGTGATCACGAAGTGATGTATAGTTCTAGCATCTAAATACACCGTGCGAAATTCGTCCAATTCGGAAACTGCATCATTCTACTCGAAAAGTTCGCGCGCCAACCGAAAACCGAAAAATGACATTTTGACCCCCTAAAAAGTCCCGAAGCCGAAATAACAACGCAGGTGGTCACGAAGTGATGTATAGTTTTAGCATCTAAACACACTGTGCGACATTCGTCCAATTCGGAGACTGCATCATTCTACTCGAAAAGTTCGCACGCCACCCGAAAACCGAAAAATGTCATTTTGACCCCTAAAAAGTCTCGAATGGCCGAAATAACAACGCAGGTGATCACGAAGTGATGTATAGTTCTAGCATCTAAATACACTGTGCGAAATTCGTCAAATTCGGAGACTGCATCATTCTACTCGAAAAGTTCGCGCGCCACCCGAAACCGAAAAATGTCATTTTGACCCCCTAAAAAGTCCCGAAGTCGAAATAACAACGCAGGTGGTCACGAAGTGATGTATAGTTTTAGCATCTAAACACACTGTGCGACATTCGTCCAATTCGGAGACTGCATCATTCTACTCGAAAAGCTCGCGCGCCACCCGAAAACCGAAAAATGTCATTTTGACCTCCATAAAAGTCCCGAATGGCCGAAATAACATCGCAGGTGATCACGAAGTGATGTATAGTTTTAGCATCTAAATACACTGTGTGAAATTCGTCCAATTCGGAGACTGCATCATTCTACTCGAAAAGTTCGCGCGCCACCCGAAAGCCGAAAAATGTCATTTTGACCCCTAAAAAGTCTCGAATGGCCGAAATAACAACGCAGGTGATCACGAAGTGATGTATAGTTCTAGCATCTAAATACACTGTGCGAAATTCGTCCAATTCGGAAACTGCATCATTCTACTCGAATAGTTCGCGCGCCACCCGAAAACCGAAAATGTCATTTTGACCCCCTAAAAAGTCCCGAAGCCGAAATAACAACGCAGGTGGTCACGAAGTGATGTTTAGTTTTAGCATCTAAACACATTGTGCGAAATTCGTCCAATTCGGAGACTGCATCATTCTACTCGAAAAGTTCGCGCGCCAACCGAAAACCGAAAAATGACATTTTGACCCCCTAAAAAGTCCCGAAGCCGAAATAACAACGCAGGTGGTCACGAAGTGATGTTTAGTTTTAGCATCTAAATACACTGTGCGAAATTCGTCCAATCCGAAGACTGCATTATTCTACTCGAAAACTTCGCGCGCCACCCGAAAACCGAAAAATGTCATTTGGACCCCCTAAAAAGTCCCGAAGCCGAAATAACAACGCAGGTGGTCACGAAGTGATGTATAGTTTTAGCATCTAAACACACTGTGCGACATTCGTCCAATTCGGAGACTACATCATTCTACTCGAAAAGTTCGCGCGTCACCCGAAAACCGAAAAATGTCATTTTGACCTCCATAAAAGTCCCGAATGGCCGAAATAACATCGCAGGTGATCACGAAGTGATGTATAGTTTTAGCATCTAAATACACTGTGTGAAATTCGTCCAATTCGGAGACTGCATCATTCTACTCGAAAAGTTCGCGCGCCACCCGAAAGCCGAAAAATGTCATTTTGACCCCTAAAAAGTCTCGAATGGCCGAAATAACAACGCAGGTGATCACAAAGTGATGTATAGTTCTAGCATCTAAATACACTGTGCAAAATTCGTCCAAGTCGGAGACTGCATCATTCTACTCGAAAAGTTCGCGCGCCACCCGAAAACCGAAAAATGTCATTTTGACCCCCTAAAAAGTCCTGAAGCCGAAATAACAACGCAGGTGGTCACGAAGTGATGTTTAGTTTTAGCATCTAAATACACTGTGCGAAATTCGTCCAATTCGGAGACTGCATTATTCTACTCGAAAACTTCGCGCGCCACCCGAAAACCGAAAAATGTCATTTGGACCTCCTAAAAAGTCCCGAAGCCGAAATAACAACGCAGGTGGTCACAAAGTGATGTATAGTTTTAGCATCTAAACACACTGTGCGACATTCGTCCAATTCGGAGACTGCATCATTCTACTCGAAAAGTTCGCGCGTCACCCGAAAACCGAAAAATGTCATTTTGACCTCCATAAAAGTCCCGAATGGCCGAAATAACATCGCAGGTGATCACGAAGTGATGTATAGTTTTAGCATCTAAATACACTGTGTGAAATTCGTCCAATTCGGAGACTGCATCATTCTACTCGAAAAGTTCGCGCGCCACCCGAAAGCCGAAAAATGTAATTTTGACCCCTAAAAAGTCTCGAATGGCCGAAATAACAACGCAGGTGATCACGAAGTGATGTATAGTTCTAGCATCTAAATACACTGTGCGAAATTCGTCCAATTCGGAAACTGCATCATTCTACTCGAATAGTTCGCGCGCCACCCGATAACCGAAAAATGTCATTTTGACCCCCTAAAAAGTCCCGAAGCCGAAATAACAACGCAGGTGGTCACGAAGTGATGTTTAGTTTTAGCATCTAAACACATTGTGCGAAATTCGTCCAATTCGGAGACTGCATCATTCTACTCGAAAAGTTCGCGCGCCAACCGAAAACCGAAAAATGACATTTTGACCCCCTAAAAAGTCCCGAAGCCGAAACAACAACGCAGGTGGTCACGAAGTGATGTTTAGTTTTAGCATCTAAATACACTGTGCGAAATTCGTCCAATCCGGAGACTGCATTATTCTACTCGAAAACTTCGCGCGCCACCCGAAAACCGAAAAATGTCATTTGGACCCCCTAAAAAGTCCCGAAGCCGAAATAACAACGCAGGTGGTCACGAAGTGATGTATAGTTTTAGCATCTAAACACACTGTGCGACATTCGTCCAATTTGGAGACTACATCATTCTACTCGAAAAGTTCGCGCGTCACCCGAAAACCGAAAAATGTCATTTTGACCTCCAAAAAAGTCCCGAATGGCCGAAATAACATCGCAGGTGATCACGAAGTGATGTATAGTTTTAGCATCTAAATACACTGTGTGAAATTCGTCCAATTCGGAGACTGCATCATTCTACTCGAAAAGTTCGCGCGCCACCCGAAAGCCGAAAAATGTCATTTTGACCCCTAAAAAGTCTCGAATGGCCGAAATAACAACGCAGGTGATCACGAAGTGATGTATAGTTCTAGCATCTAAATACACTGTGCAAAATTCGTCCAAGTCGGAGACTGCATCATTCTACTCGAAAAGTTCGCGCGCCACCCGAAAACCGAAAAATGTCATTTTGACCCCCTAAAAAGTCCTGAAGCCGAAATAACAACGCAGGTGGTCACGAAGTGATGTTTAGTTTTAGCATCTAAATACACTGTGCGAAATTCGTCCAATTCGGAGACTGCATTATTCTACTCGAAAACTTCGCGCGCCACCCGAAAACCGAAAAATGTCATTTGGACCCCCTAAAAGTCCCGAAGCCGAAATAACAACGCAGGTGGTCACAAAGTGATGTATAGTTTTAGCATCTAAACACACTGTGCGATATTCGTCCAATTCGGAGACTGCATCATTCTACTCGAAAAGTTCGCGCGTCACCCGAAAACCGAAAAATGTCATTTTGACCTCCATAAAAGTCCCGAATGGCCGAAATAACATCGCAGGTGATCACGAAGTGATGTATAGTTTTAGCATCTAAATACACTGTGTGAAATTCGTCCAATTCGGAGACTGCATCATTCTACTCGAAAAGTTCGCGCGCCACCCGAAAGCCGAAAAATGTCATTTTGACCCCTAAAAAGTCTTGAATGGTCGAAATAACAACGCAGGTGATCACGAAGTGATGTATAGTTCTAGCATCTAAATACACTGTGCGAAATTCGTCCAAGTCGGAGACTGCATCATTCTACTCGAAAAGTTCGCGCGCCACCCGTAACCGAAAAATGTCATTTTGACCCCCTAAAAAGTCCCGAAGCAGAAATAACAACGCAGGTGGTCACGAAGTGATGTTTAGTTTTAGCATCTAAATACACTGTGCGAAATTCGTCCAATCCGGAGACTGCATTATTCTACTCGAAAACTTCGCGCGCCACTCGAAAACCGAAAAATGTCATTTAGACCCCTAAAAAGTCCCGAAGCCGAAATAACAACGCAGGTGGTCACGAAGTGATGTATAGTTTTAGCATCTAAACACACTGTACGACATTCGTCCAATTCGGAGACTGCATCATTCTACTCGAAAAGTTCGCGCGCCACCCGAAAACCGAAAAATGTCATTTTGACCTCCATAAAAGTCCCGAATGGCCGAAATAACATCGCAGGTGATCACGAAGTGATGTATAGTTTTAGCATCTAAATACACTGTGTGAAATTCGTCCAATTCGGAGACTGAATCATTCTACTCGAAAAGTTCGTGCGCCACCCGAAAGCCGAAAAATGTCATTTTGACCCCTAAAAAGTCTCGAATGGCCGAAATAACAACGCAGGTGATCACGAAGTGATGTATAGTTCTAGCATCTAAATACACTGTGCGAAATTCTTCCAATTCGGAGACTGCATCATTCTACTCGAAAAGTTCGCGCGCCACCCGAAAACCGAAAAATGTCAGTTTAACCCCCTAAAAAGTCCCGAAGCCGAAATAACAACGCAGGTGGTCACGAAGTGATGTATAGTTTTAGCATCTAAACACACCGTGCGAAATTCGTCCAATTCGGAGACTGCATCATTCTACTCGAAAAGTACTCGCGCCACCCGAAAACCGAAAAATGTCATTTTGACCCCCTTAAAATTCCCGAATGGCCGAAATAACATCGCAGGTGATCACCAAGTGATCTATAGTTTTAGCATCTAAATACACTGTGTGAAATTCGTCCAATTCGGAGACTGCATCATTCTACTCGAAAAGTTCGCGCGCCACCCGAAAGCCGAAAAATGTCATTTTGACCCCTAAAAAGTCTCGAATGGCCGAAATAACAACGCAGGTGATCACGAAGTGATGTATAGTTCTAGCATCTAAATACACTGTGCGAAATTCGTCCAATTCGGAAACTGCATCATTCTACTCGAATAGTTCGCGCGCCACCCGAAAACCGAAAAATGTCATTTTGACCCCCTAAAAAGTCCCGAAGCCGAAATAACAACGCAGGTGGTCACGAAGTGATGTTTAGTTTTAGCATCTAAACACATTGTGCGAAATTCGTCCAATTCGGAGACTGCATCATTCTACTCGAATAGTTCGCACGCCACCCGAAAACCGAAAAATGACATTTTGACCCCCTAAAAAGTCCCGAAGCCGAAATAACAACGCAGGTGGTCACGAAGTGATGTTTAGTTTTAGCATCTAAATACACTGTGCGAAATTCGTCCAATCCGGAGACTGCATTATTCTACTCGAAAACTTCGCGCGCCACCCGAAAACCAAAAAATGTCATTTGGACCCCCTAAAAAGTCCCGAAGCCGAAATAACAACGCAGGTGGTCACGAAGTGATGTATAGTTTTAGCATCTAAACACACTATGCGACATTCGTCCAATTCGGAGACTGCATCATTCTACTCGAAAAGTTCGCGCGCCACCCGAAAACCGAAAATGTCATTTTGACCTCCATAAAAGTCTCGAATGGCCGAAATAACATCGCAGGTGATCACAAAGTGATGTATAGTTTTAGCATCTAAATACACTGTGTGAAATTCGTCCAATTCGGAGACTGCATCATTCTACTCGAAAAGTTCGCGCGCCACCCGAAAGCCGAAAAATGTCATTTTGACCCCTAAAAAGTCTCGAATGGCCGAAATAACAACGTAGGTGATCACGAAGTGATGTATAGTTCTAGCATCTAAATACACTGTGCGAAATTCGTCCAATTCGGAAACTGCATCATTCTACTCGAAAAGTTCGCGCGCCACCCGAAAACCGAAAAATGTCATTTTCACCCCCTAAAAAGTCCCGAAGCCGAAATAACAACGCAGGTGGTCACGAAGTGATGTTTAGTTTTAGCATCTAAACACATTGTGCGAAATTCGTCCAATTCGGAGACTGCATCATTCTACTCGAAAAGTTCGCGCGCCACCCGAATACCGAAAAATGACATTTTGACCCCCTAAAAAGTCCCGAAGCCGAAATAACAACGCAGGTGGTCACGAAGTGATGTTTAGTTTTAGCATCTAAATACACTGTGCGAAATTCGTCCAATCCGGAGACTGCATTATTCTACTCGAAAACTTCGCGCGCCACCCGAAAACCGAAAAATATCATTTGGACCCCCTAAAAAGTCCCGAAGCCGAAATAACAACGCAGGTGGTCACGAAGTGATGTATAGTTTTAGCATCTAAACACACTGTGCGACATTCGTCCAATTCGGAGACTGCATCATTCTACTCGAAAAGTTCGCGCGCCACCCGAAA
Organism: Lactuca virosa; assembly: GCF_052849685.1. Classification (NCBI taxonomy): domain Eukaryota; kingdom Viridiplantae; phylum Streptophyta; class Magnoliopsida; order Asterales; family Asteraceae; genus Lactuca; species Lactuca virosa. The sequence goes on along the minus strand of NC_136433.1, from coordinate 319,357,897 downwards.
ACCGAAAAATGTCATTTTGACCTCCATAAAAGTCCCGAATGGCCGAAATAACATCGCAGGTGATCACGAAGTGATGTATAGTTTTAGCATCTAAATACACTGTGTGAAATTCGTCCAATTCGGAGACTGCATCATTCTACTCGAAAAGTTCACGCGCCACCCGAAGGCCGAAAAATGTCATTTTGACCCCTAAAAAGTCTCGAATGGCCGAAATAACAACGCAGGTGATCACGAAGTGATGTATAGTTCTAGCATCTAAATACACTGTGCGAAATTCGTCCAAGTCGGAGACTGCATCATTCTACTCGAAAAGTTCGCGCGACACCCGTAACCGAAAAATGTCATTTTGACCCCCTAAAAAGTCCCGAAGCAGAAATAACAACGCAGGTGGTCACGAAGTGATGTTTAGTTTTAGCATCTAAATACACTGTGCGAAATTCGTCCAATCCGGAGACTGCATTATTCTACTCGAAAACTTCGCGCGCCACCCGAAAACCGAAAAATGTCATTTGGACCCCCTAAAAAGTCCCGAAGCCGAAATAACAACGCAGGTGGTCACGAAGTGATGTATAGTTTTAGCATCTAAACACACTGTGCGACATTCGTCCAATTCGGAGACTACATCATTCTACTCGAAAAGTTCGCGCGTCACCCGAAAACCGAAAAATGTCATTTTGACCTCCATAAAAGTCCCGAATAGCCGAAATAACATCGCAGGTGATCACGAAGTGATGTATAGTTTTAGCATCTAAATACACTGTGTGAAATTCGTCCAATTCGGAGACTGCATCATTCTACTCGAAAAGTTCGCGCGCCACCCGAAAGCCGAAAAATTTCATTTTGACCCCTAAAAAGTCTCGAATGGCCGAAATAACAACGCAGGTGATCACGAAGTGATGTATAGTTCTAGCATCTAAATACACTGTGCGAAATTCGTCCAAGTCGGAGACTGCATCATTCTACTCGAAAAGTTCGCGCGCCACCCGTAACCGAAAAATGTCATTTTGACCCCCTAAAAAGTCTCGAAGCAGAAATAACAACGCAGGTGGTCACGAAGTGATGTTTAGTTTTAGCATCTAAATACACTGTGCGAAATTCGTCCAATCCGGAGACTGCATTATTCTACTCGAAAACTTCGCGCGCCACCCGAAAACCGAAAAATGTCATTTGGACCCCCTAAAAAGTCCCGAAGCCGAAATAACAACGCAGGTGGTCACGAAGTGATGTATAGTTTTAGCATCTAAACACACTGTGCGACATTCGTCCAATTCGGAGACTGCATCATTCTACTCGAAAAGTTCGCGCGCCACCCGAAAACCGAAAAATGTCATTTTGACCTCCATAAAAGTCCCGAATGGCCGAAATAACATCGCAGGTGATCACGAAGTGATGTATAGTTTTAGCATCTAAATACACTGTGTGAAATTCGTCCAATTCGGAGACTGCATCATTCTACTCGAAAAGTTCGCGCGCCACCCGAAAGCCGAAAAATGTCATTTTGACCGCTAAAAAGTCTCGAATGGCCGAAATAAGAACGCAGGTGATCACGAAGTGATGTATAGTTCTAGCATCTAAATACACTGTGCGAAATTCGTCCAATTCGGAAACTGCATCATTCTACTCGAATAGTTCGCGCGCCACCCGAAAACCGAAAAATGTCATTTTGACCCCCTAAAAAGTCCCGAAGCCGAAATAACAACGCAGGTGGTCACGAAGTGATGTTTAGTTTTAGCATCTAAACACATTGTGCGAAATTCGTCCAATTCGGAGACTGCATCATTCTACTCGAAAAGTTCGCGCGCCAACCGAAAACCGAAAAATGACATTTTGACCCCCTAAAAAGTCCCGAAGCCGAAATAACAACGCAGGTGGTCACGAAGTGATGTTTAGTTTTAGCATCTAAATACACTGTGCGAAATTCGTCCAATCCGGAGACTGCATTATTCTACTCGAAAACTTCGCGCGCCACCCGAAAACCGAAAAATGTCATTTGGACCCCCTAAAAAGTCCCGAAGCCGAAATAACAACGCAGGTGGTCACGAAGTGATGTATAGTTTTAGCATCTAAACACACTGTGCGACATTCGTCCAATTCGGAGACTACATCATTCTACTCGAAAAGTTCGCGCGTCACCCGAAAACCGAAAAATGTCATTTTGACCTCCATAAAAGTCCCGAATGGCCGAAATAACATCGCAGGTGATCACGAAGTGATGTATAGTTTTAGCATCTAAATACACTGTGTGAAATTCGTCCAATTCGGAGACTGCATCATTCTACTCGAAAAGTTCGCGCGCCACCCGAAAGCCGAAAAATGTCATTTTGACCCCTAAAAAGTCTCGAATGGCCGAAATAACAACGCAGGTGATCACGAAGTGATGTATAGTTCTAGCATCTAAATACACTGTGCAAAATTCGTCCAAGTCGGAGACTGCATCATTCTACTCGAAAACTTCGCGCGCCACCCGAAAACCGAAAAATGTCATTTGGACCCCCTAAAAAGTCCCGAAGCCGAAATAACAACGCAGGTGGTCACGAAGTGATGTATAGTTTTAGCATCTAAACACACTATGCGACATTCGTCCAATTCGGAGACTGCATCATTCTACTCGAAAAGTTCGCGCGCCACCCGAAAACCGAAAATGTCATTTTGACCTCCATAAAAGTCTCGAATGGCCGAAATAACATCGCAGGTGATCACAAAGTGATGTATAGTTTTAGCATCTAAATACACTGTGTGAAATTCGTCCAATTCGGAGACTGCATCATTCTACTCGAAAAGTTCGCGCGCCACCCGAAAGCCGAAAAATGTCATTTTGACCCCTAAAAAGTCTCGAATGGCCGAAATAACAACGTAGGTGATCACGAAGTGATGTATAGTTCTAGCATCTAAATACACTGTGCGAAATTCGTCCAATTCGGAAACTGCATCATTCTACTCGAAAAGTTCGCGCGCCACCCGAAAACCGAAAAATGTCATTTTCACCCCCTAAAAAGTCCCGAAGCCGAAATAACAACGCAGGTGGTCACGAAGTGATGTTTAGTTTTAGCATCTAAACACATTGTGCGAAATTCGTCCAATTCGGAGACTGCATCATTCTACTCGAAAAGTTCGCGCGCCACCCGAATACCGAAAAATGACATTTTGACCCCCTAAAAAGTCCCGAAGCCGAAATAACAACGCAGGTGGTCACGAAGTGATGTTTAGTTTTAGCATCTAAATACACTGTGCGAAATTCGTCCAATCCGGAGACTGCATTATTCTACTCGAAAACTTCGCGCGCCACCCGAAAACCGAAAAATATCATTTGGACCCCCTAAAAAGTCCCGAAGCCGAAATAACAACGCAGGTGGTCACGAAGTGATGTATAGTTTTAGCATCTAAACACACTGTGCGACATTCGTCCAATTCGGAGACTGCATCATTCTACTCGAAAAGTTCGCGCGCCACCCGAAAACCGAAAAATGTCATTTTGACCTCCATAAAAGTCCCGAATGGCCGAAATAACATCGCAGGTGATCACGAAGTGATGTATAGTTTTAGCATCTAAATACACTGTGTGAAATTCGTCCAATTCGGAGACTGCATCATTCTACTCGAAAAGTTCACGCGCCACCCGAAGGCCGAAAAATGTCATTTTGACCCTTAAAAAGTCTCGAATGGCCGAAATAACAACGCAGGTGATCACGAAGTGATGTATAGTTCTAGCATCTAAATACACTGTGCGAAATTCGTCCAAGTCGGAGACTGCATCATTCTACTCGAAAAGTTCGTGCGCCACCCGTAACCGAAAAATGTCATTTTGACCCCCTAAAAAGTCCCGAAGCAGAAATAACAACGCAGGTGGTCACGAAGTGATGTTTAGTTTTAGCATCTAAATACACTGTACGAAATTCGTCCAATCCGGAGACTGCATTATTCTACTCGAAAACTTCGCGCGCCACCCGGAAACCGAAAAATGTCATTTGGACCCCCTAAAAAGTCCCGAAGCCGAAATAACAACGCAGGTGGTCACGAAGTGATGTATAGTTTTAGCATCTAAACACACTGTGCGACATTCGTCCAATTCGGAGACTACATCATTCTACTCGAAAAGTTCGCGCGTCACCCGAAAACCGAAAAATGTCATTTTGACCTCCATAAAAGTCCCGAATGGCCGAAATAACATCGCAGGTGATCACGAAGTGATGTATAGTTTTAGCATCTAAATACACTGTGTGAAATTCGTCCAATTCGGAGACTGCATCATTGTACTCGAAAAGTTCGCGCGCCACCCGAAAGCCGAAAAATGTCATTTTGACCCCTAAAAAGTCTCGAATGGCCGAAATAACAACGCAGGTGATCACGAAGTGATGTATAGTTCTAGCATCTAAATACACTGTGCGAAATTCGTCCAAGTCGGAGACTGCATCATTCTACTCGAAAAGTTCGCGCGCCACCCGTAACCGAAAAATGTCATTTTGACCCCCTAAAAAGTCTCGAAGCAGAAATAACAACGCAGGTGGTCACGAAGTGATGTTTAGTTTTAGCATCTAAATACACTGTGCGAAATTCGTCCAATCCGGAGACTGCATTATTCTACTCGAAAACTTCGCGCGCCACCCGAAAACCGAAAAATGTCATTTGGACCCCCTAAAAAGTCCCGAAGCCGAAATAACAACGCAGGTGGTCACGAAGTGATGTATAGTTTTAGCATCTAAACACACTGTGCGACATTCGTCCAATTCGGAGACTACATCATTCTACTCGAAAAGTTCGCGCGTCACCCGAAAACCAAAAAATGTCATTTTGACCTCCATAAAAGTCCCGAATGGCCGAAATAACATCGCAGGTGATCACGAAGTGATGTATAGTTTTAGCATCTAAATACACTGTGTGAAATTCGTCCAATTCGGAGACTGCATCATTCTACTCGAAAAGTTCGCGCGCCACCCGAAAGCCGAAAAATGTCATTTTGACCCCTAAAAAGTCTCGAATGGCCGAAATAACAACGCAGGTGATCACGAAGTGATGTATAGTTCTAGCATCTAAATACACTGTGCGAAATTCGTCCAAGTCGGAGACTGCATCATTCTACTCGAAAAGTTCGTGCGCCACCCGTAACCGAAAAATGTCATTTTGACCCCCTAAAAAGTCTCGAAGCAGAAATAACAACGCAGGTGGTCACGAAGTGATGTTTAGTTTTAGCATCTAAATACACTGTGCGAAATTCGTCCAATCCGGAGACTGCGTTATTCTACTCGAAAACTTCGCGCGCCACCCGAAAACCGAAAAATGTCATTTGGACCCCCTAAAAAGTCCCGAAGCCGAAATAACAACGCAGGTGGTCACGAAGTGATGTATAGTTTTAGAATCTAAACACACTGTGCGACATTCGTCCAATTCGGAGACTGCATCATTTTACTCGAAAAGTTCGCGCGCCACCCGAAAACCGAAAAATGTCATTTTGACCTCCATAAAAGTCCCGAATGGCCGAAATAACATCGCAGGTGATCACGAAGTGATGTATAGTTTTAGCATCTAAATACACTGTGTGAAATTCGTCAAATTCGGAGACTGAATCATTCTACTCGAAAAGTTCGCGCGCCACCCGAAAGCCGAAAAATGTCATTTTGACCCCTAAAAAGTCTCGAATGGCCGAAATAACAACGCAGGTGATCACGAAGTGATGTATAGTTCTAGCATCTAAATACACTGTGCGAAATTCTTCCAATTCGGAGACTGCATCATTCTACTCGAAAAGTTCACGCGCCACCCGAAAACCGAAAAATGTAAGTTTGACCCCCTAAAAAGTCCCGAAGCCGAAATAACAACGCAGGTGGTCACGAAGTGATGTATAGTTTTAGCATCTAAACACACCGTGCGAAATTCGTCCAATTCGGAGACTGCATCATTCTACTCGAAAAGTTCTCGTGCCACCCGAAAACCGAAAAATGTCATTTTGACCCCCTTAAAATTCCCGAATGGCCGAAATAACATCGCAAGTGATCACCAAGTGATCTATAGTTTTAGCATCTAAATACACTGTGTGAAATTCGTCCAATTCGGAGACTGCATCATTCTACTCGAAAACTTCGCACGCCACCCGATAACCGAAAAATGTCATTTTGACCCCCGTAAAAGTGCCGAATGGCCGAAATAACAACGCAGGTGATCACTAACTGATGTATAGTTCTAGCATCTAAATAAACTGTGCGAAATTCGTCCAATTCGGAAACTGCATCATTCTACTCGAAAAGTTCGCGCGCCACCCGAAAACCGAAAAATGTCATTTTGACGCCCTAAAAAGTCCCGCAGCCGAAATAACAACGCAGGTGGTCACGAAGTGATGTTTACTTTTAGCATCTAAACACACTGTGCGAAATATGGCCAATTCGGAGACTGCATCATTCCACTCGAAAAGTTCGCGCGCCACCCGAAAACCGAAAAATGTCATTTTGACCCCCTAAAAAGTCCCGAAGCCGAAATAACAACGCAGGTGGTCACGAAGTGATGTTTAGTTTTAGCATCTAAATACACTGTGCGAAATTCGTCCAATCCGGAGACTGCATTATTCTACTCGAAAACTTCGCGCGCCACCCGAAAACCGAAAAATGTCATTTGGACCCCCTAAAAAGTCCCGAAGCCGAAATAACAACGCAGGTGGTCACGAAGTGATGTATAGTTTTAGCATCTAAACACACTGTGCGACATTCGTCCAATTCGGAGACTGCATCATTCTACTCGAAAAGCTCGCGCGCCACCCGAAAACCGAAAAATGTCATTTTGACCTCCATAAAAGTCCCGAATGGCCGAAATAACATCGCAGGTAATCACGAAGTGATGTATAGTTTTAGCATCTAAATACACTGTGTGAAATTCGTCCAATTCGGAGACTGCATCATTCTACTCGAAAAGTTCGCGAGCCACCCGAAAGCCGAAAAATGTCATTTTGACCCCAAAAAAGTCTCGAATGGCCGAAATAACAACGCAGGTGATCACGAAGTGATGTATAGTTCTAGCATCTAAATACACTGTGCGAAATTCGTCCAATTCGGAAACTTCATCATTCTACTCGAATAGTTCGCGCGCCACCCGAAAACCGAAAAATGTCATTTTGACCCCCTAAAAAGTCCCGAAGCCGAAATAACAACGCAGGTGGTCACGAAGTGATGTTTAGTTTTAGCATCTAAACACATTGTGCAAAATTCGTCCAATTCGGAGACTGCATCATTCTACTCGAAAAGTTCGCACGCCACCCGAAAAACAAAAAATGACATTTTGACCCCCTAAAAAGTCCCGAAGCCGAAATAACAACGCAGGTGCTCACGAAGTGATGTTTAGTTTTAGCATCTAAATACACTGTGCGAAATTCGTCCAATCCGGAGACTGCATTATTCTAATCGAAAACTTCGCGCGCCACCCGAAAACCGAAAAATGTCATTTGGACCCCCTAAAAAGTCCCGAAGCCGAAATAACAACGCAGTTGGTCACGAAGTGATGTATAGTTCTAGCATCTGAACACACTGTGCGACATTCGTCCAATTCGGAGACTGCATCATTCTACTCGAAAAGTTCGCGCGCCACCCGAAAACCGAAAAATGTCATTTTGACTTCCATAAAAGTCCCGAATGGCCGAAATAACATCGCAGGAGATCGCGAAGTGATGTATAGTTTTAGCATCTAAATACACTATGTGAAATTCGTCCAATTCGGAGACTGCATCATTCTACTCGAAAAGTTCGCGCGCCAGTCGAAAGCCGAAAAATGTCATTTTGACCCCTAAAAAGTCTCGAATGGCCGAAATAACAATGCAGGTGATCACGAAGTGATGTATAGTTCTAGCATCTAAATACACTGTGCGGAATTCGTCCAATTCGGAAACTTCATCATTCTACTCGAAAAGTTCGCGCGCCACCCGGAAACCGAAAAATGTCATTTTGACCCCCTAAAAAGTCCCGAAGCCGAAATAACAACGCAGGTGGTCACGAAGTGATGTTTAGTTTTAGCATCTAAACACACTGTGCGAAATTCGTCCAATTCGGAGACTGCATCATTCTACTCGAAAAGCTCGCGCGCCAACCGAAAACCGAAAAATGACATTTTGACCCTCTAAAAAGTCCCGAAGCCGAAATAACAACGCAGGTGGTCACGAAGTGATGTTTAGTTTTAGCATCTAAATACACTGTGCGAAATTCGTCCAATCCGGAGACTGCATTATTCTACTCGAAAACTTCGCGCGCCACCCGAAAACCGAAAAATGTCATTTGGACCCCCTAAATAGTCCCGAATCCGAAATAACAACGCAGGTGGTCACGAAGTGATGTATAGTTTTAGCATCTAAACACACTGTGCGACATTCGTCCAATTCGGAGACTGCATCATTCTACTCGAAAAGTTCGCGCGCCACCCGAAAGCCGAAAAATGTCATTTTGACCCCTAAAAAGTCTCGAATGACCGAAATAACAACGCAGGTGATCACGAAGTGATGTATAGTTCTAGCATCTAAATACACTGTGCGAAATTCGTCCAAGTCGGAGACTGCATCATTCTACTCAAAAAGTTCGCGCGCCACCCGAAACCGAAAAATGTCATTTTGACCCCCTAAAAAGTCCCGAAGCCGAAATAACAACGCAGGTGGTCACGAAGTGATGTATAGTTTTAGCATCTAAACACACTGTGCGACATTCGTCCAATTCGGAGACTGCATCATTCTACTCGAAAAGCTCGCGCGCCACCCGAAAACCGAAAAATGTCATTTTGACCTCCATAAAAGTCCCGAATGGCCGAAATAACATCGCAGGTGATCACGAAGTGATGTATAGTTTTAGCATCTAAATACACTGTGTGAAATTCGTCCAATTCGGAGACTGAATCATTCTACTCGAAAAGTTCGCGCGCCACCCGAAAGCTGAAAAATGTCATTTTGACCCCTAAAAAGTCTCGAATGGCCGAAATAACAACGCAGGTGATCACGAAGTGATGTATAGTTCTAGCATCTAAATACACTGTGCGAAATTCGTCCAATTCGGAAACTGCATCATTCTACTCGAATAGTTCGCGCGCCACCCGAAAACCGAAAAATGTCATTTTGACCCCCTAAAAAGTCCCGAAGCCGAAATAACAACGCAGGTGGTCACGAAGTGATGTTTAGTTTTAGCATCTAAACACATTGTGCGAAATTCGTCCAATCCAGAGACTGCATTATTCTACTCGAAAACTTCGCGCGCCACCCGAAAACCGAAAAATGTCATTTGGACCCCCTAAAAAGTCCCGAAGCCGAAATAACAACGCAGGTGGTCACGAAGTGATGTATAGTTTTAGCATCTAAACACACTGTGCGACATTCGTCCAATTCGGAGACTGCATCATTCTACTCGAAAAGTTCGCGCGCCACCCGAAAACCGAAAAATGTCATTTTGACCTCTATAAAAGTCCCGAATGGCCGAAATAACATCGTAGGTGATCACGAAGTGATGTATAGTTTTAGCATCTAAATACACTGTGCGAAATTCGTCCAATCCGGAGACTGCATTATTCTACTCGAAAACTTCGCCCGCCACCCGAAAACCGAAAAATGTCATTTGGACCCCCTAAAAAGTCCCGAAGCCGAAATAACAACGCAGGTGGTCACGAAGTGATGTATAGTTTTAGCATCTAAACACACTGTGCGACATTCGTCCAATTCGGAGACTGCATCATTCTACTCGAAAAGCTCGCGCGCCACCCGAAAACCGAAAAATGTCATTTTGACCTCCATAAAAGTCCCGAATGGCCGAAATAACATCGCAGGTGATCACGAATTGATGTATAGTTTTAGCATCTAAATACACTGTGTGAAATTCGTCCAATTCGGAGACTGCATCATTCTACTCGAAAAGTTCGCGAACCACCCGAAAGCCGAAAAATGTCATTTTGACCCCAAAAAAGTCTCGAATGGCCGAAATAACAACGCAGGTGATCACGAAGTGATGTATAGTTCTAGCATCTAAATACACTGTGCGCAATTCGTCCAATTCGGAAACTGCATCATTCTACTCGAATAGTTCGCGCGCCACCCGAAAACCGAAAAATGTCATTTTGACCCCCTAAAAAGTCCCGAAGCCGAAATAACAACGCAGGTGGTCACGAAGTGATGTTTAGTTTTAGCATCTAAACACATTGTGCAAAATTCGTCCAATTCGGAGACTGCATCATTCTACTCGAAAAGTTCGCGCGCCACCCGAAAAACGAAAAATGACATTTTGACCCCCTAAAAAGTCCCGAAGCCGAAATAACAACACAGGTGGTCACGAAGTGATGTTTAGTTTTAGCATCAAAATACACTGTGCGAAATTCGTCCAATCCGGAGACTGCATTATTCTACTCGAAAACTTCGCGCGCCACCCGAAAACCGAAAAATGTCATTTGGACCCCCTAAAAAGTCCCGAAGCCGAAATAACAACGCAGGTGGTCACGAAGTGATGTATAGTTTTAGCATCTAAACACACTGTGCGACATTCGTCCAATTCGGAGACTGCATCATTCTACTCGAAAAGTTCGCGAGCCACCCGAAAACCGAAAAATGTCATTTTGACTTCCATAAAAGTCCCGAATGGCCGAAATAACATCGCAGGTGATCGCGAAGTGATGTATAGTTTTAGCATCTAAATACACTATGTGAAATTCGTCCAATTCAGAGACTGCATCATTCTACTCGAAAAGTTCGCGCGCCACCCGAAAGCCGAAAAATGTCATTTTGACCCCTAAAAAGTCTCGAATGGCCGAAATAACAACGCAGGTGATCACGAAGTGATGTATGGTTCTAGCATCTAAATACACTGTGCGGAATTCGTCCAATTCGGAAACTGCATCATTCTACTCGAAAAGTTCGCGAGCCACCCGAAAACCGAAAAATGTCATTTTGACCCCTTAAAAAGTCCCGAAGCCGAAATAACAACGCAGGTGGTCACGAAGTGATGTTTAGTTTTAGCATCTAAACACACTGTGCGAAATTCGTCCAATTCGGAGACTGCATCATTCTACTCGAAAAGTTCGCGCGCCAACCGAAAACCGAAAAATGACATTTTGACCCTCTAAAAAGTCCCGAAGCCGAAATAACAACGCAGGTGGTCACGAAGTGATGTTTAGTTTTAGCATCTAAATACACTGTGCGAAATTCGTCCAATCCGGAGACTGCATTATTCTACTCGAAAACTTCGCGCGCCACCCGAAAACCGAAAAATGTCATTTGGACCCCCTAAAAAGTCCCGAAGCCGAAATAACAACGCAGGTGGTCACGAAGTGATGTATAGTTTTGGCATCTAAACACACTGTGCGACATTCGTCCAATTCGGAGACTGCATCATTCTACTCGAAAAGTTCGCGCGCCACCCGAAAACCGAAAAATGTCATTTTGACCTCTATAAAAGTCCCGAATGGCCGAAATAACATCGTAGGTGATCACGAAGTGATGTATAGTTTTAGCATCTAAATACACTGTGTGAAATTCGTCCAATTCGGACACTGCATCATTCTACTCGAAAAGTTCGCGCGCCACCCGAAAGCCGAAAAATGTCATTTTGACCCCTAAAAAGTCTCGAATGGCCGAAATAACAACGCAGGTGATCACAAAGTGATGTATAGTTCTAGCATCTAAATACACTGTGCGAAATTCGTCCAAGTCGGGGACTGCATCATTCTACTCGAAAAGTTCGCGCGCCACCCGAAACCGAAAAATGTCATTTTGACCCCCTAAAAAGTCCCGAAGCCGAAATAACAACGCAGGTGGTCACGAAGTGATGTATAGTTTTAGCATCTAAACACACTGTGCGAAATTCGTCCAATTCGGAGACTGCATCATTCTACTCGAAAAGTTCGCGCGCCACCCGAAAACCGAAAAATGTCATTTTGACTTCCATAAAAGTCCCGAATGGCCGAAATAACATCGCAGGTGATCGCGAAGTGATGTATAGTTTTAGCATCTAAATACACTATGTGAAATTCGTCCAATTCGGAGACTGCATCATTCTACTCGAAAAGTTCGCGCGCCACCCGAAAGCCGAAAAATGTCATTTTGACCCCTAAAAAGTCTCGAATGGCCGAAATAACAACGCAGGTGATCACGAAGTGATGTATAGTTCTAGCATCTAAATACACTGTGCGAAATTCGTCTAATTCGGAAACTGCATCATTCTACTCGAAAAGTTCGCGCGCCACCCGAAAACCGAAAAATGTCATTTTGACCCCCTAAAAAGTCCTGAAGCCGAAATAACAACGCAGGTGGTCACGAAGTGATGTTTAGTTTTAGCATCTAAACACACTGTGCGAAATTCGTCCAATTCGGAGACTGCATCATTCTACTCGAAAAGTTCGCGCGCCAACCGAAAACCGAAAAATGACATTTTGACCCTCTAAAAAGTCCCGAAGCCGAAATAACAACGCAGGTGGTCACGAAGTGATGTTTAGTTTTAGCATCTAAATACACTGTGCGATTCTCGTCCAATCCGGAGACTGCATTATTCTACTCGAAAACTTCGCGCGCCACCCGAAAACCGAAAAATGTCATTTGGACCCCCTAAAAAGTCCCGAAGCCGAAATAACAACGCAGGTGGTCACGAAGTGATGTATAGTTTTAGCATCTAAACACACTGTGCGACATTCGTCCAATTCGGAGACTGCATCATTCTACTCGAAAAGTTCGCGCGTCACCCGAAAACCGAAAAATGTCATTTGACCTCTATAAAAGTCCCGAATGGCCGAAATAACATCGTAGGTGATCACGAAGTGATCTATAGTTTTAGCATCTAAATACACTGTGTGAAATTCGTCCAATTCGGAGACTGCATCATTCTACTCGAAAAGTTCGCGCGCCACCCGAAAGCCGAAAAATGTCATTTTGACCCCTAAAAAGTCTCGAATGGCCGAAATAACAACGCAGGTGATCACGAAGTGATGTATAGTTCTAGCATCTAAATACACTGTGCGAAATTCGTCCAAGTCGGAGACTGCATCATTCTACTCGAAAAGTTCGCGCGCCACCCGAAACCGAAAAATGTCATTTTGACCCCCTAAAAAGTCCCGAAGCCGAAATAACAACGCAGGTGGTCACGAAGTGATGTATAGTTTTAGCATCTAAACACACTGTGCGACATTCGTCCAATTCGGAGACTGCATCATTCTACTCGAAAAGCTCGCGCGCCACCCGAAAACCGAAAAATGTCATTTTGACCTCCATAAAAGTCCCGAATGGCCGAAATAACATCGCAGGTGATCACGAAATGATGTATAGTTTTAGCATCTAAATACACTGTGTGAAATTCGTCCAATTCGGAGACTGCATCATTCTACTCGAAAAGTTCGCGAGCCACCCGAAAGCCGAAAAATGTCATTTTGACCCCAAAAAAGTCTCGAATGGCCGAAATAACAACGCAGGTGATCACGAAGTGATGTATAGTTCTAGCATCTAAATACACTGTGCGAAATTCGTCCAATTCGGAAACTGCATCATTCTACTCGAATAGTTCGCGCGCCACCCGAAAACCGAAAAATGTCATTTTGACCCCCTAAAAAGTCCCGAAGCCGAAATAACAACGCAGGTGGTCACGAAGTGATGTTTAGTTTTAGCATCTAAACACATTGTGCGAAATTCGTCCAATTCGGAGACTGCATCATTCTACTCGAAAAGTTCGCGCGCCACCCGAAAAACGAAAAATGACATTTTGACCCCCTAAAAAGTCCCGAAGCCGAAATAACAACGCAGGTGGTCACGAAGTGATGTTTAGTTTTAGCATCTAAATACACTGTGCGAAATTCGTCCAATCCGGAGACTGCATTATTCTACTCGAAAACTTCGCGCGCCACCCGAAACCGAAAAATGTCATTTTGACCCCCTAAAAAGTCCCGAAGCCGAAATAACAACGCAGGTGGTCACGAAGTGATGTATAGTTTTAGCATCTAAACACACCGTGTGAAATTCGTCCAATTCGGAGACTGCATCATTCTACTTGAAAAGTTCGCGTGCCACTCGAAAACCGAAAAATGTCATTTTGACCCCCTTAAAAGTCCCGAATGGCCGAAATAACATCGCAGATGATCACGAAGTGATGTATAGTTTTAGCATCTAAATACACTGTTTGAAATTCGTCCAATTCGGAGACTGCATCATTCTACTCGAAAAGTTCGCGCGCCACCCGAAAGCCGAAAAATGTCATTTTGACCCCTAAAAAGTCTCGAATGGCCGAAATAACAACGCAGGTGATCACAAAGTGATGTATAGTTCTAGCATCTAAATACACTGTGCGAAATTCGTTCAATTCGGAGACTGCATCATTCTACTCGAAAAGTTCGCGCGCCACCCGAAAACCGAAAAATGTCATTTTGACCCCCTAAAAAGTCCCGAAGCCGAAATAACAAAGCAGGTGGTCACGAAGTGATGTATAGTTTTAGCATCTAAACACACCGTGCGAAATTCGTCCAATTCGGAGACTGCATCATTCTACTCGAAAAGTTCGCGCGCCACCCGAAAACCGAAAAATGTCATTTTAACCCCCTTAAAAGTCCCGAATGGCCGAAATAACATCGCAGGTTATCACCAAGTGATATATAGTTTTAGCATCTAAATACACTGTGCGAAATTCGTCCAATTCGGAGACTGCATCATTCTAATCGAAAACTTCGCACGCCACCCGATAACCGAAAAATGCCATTTTGACCCCCTTAAAAGTCCCGAATGGCCGAAATTACAACGCATGTGATCTCGAAGTGATGTATAGTTCTAGCATCTAAATAAACTGTGCGAAATTCGTCCAATTCGGAGACTGCATCATTCTACTCGAAAAGTTCGCGCGCCACCCGAAAACCGAAAAATGTCATTTTGACCCCCTAAAAAGTCCCGAAGCCGAAATAAAAACGCAGGTGGTCACGAAGTGATGTATAGTTTTAGCATCTAAACACACTGTGCGAAATTCGTCCAATTCGGAGACTGCATCATTCTACTCGAAAAGCTCGCGCGCCACCCGAAAACCGAAAAATGCCATTTTCACCCCCTAAAAAGTCCCGATTGGCCGAAATAACATCGTAGGTGATCACGAAGTGATGTATAGTTTTAGCATCTAAATCCACTGTGCGAAATTCGTCCAATTCGGAGACTGGATCATTCTACTCGAAAAGTTCGCGCGCCACCCGAAGACCGAAAAATGTCATTTTGACCCCCTTAAAAGTCCCGAATGGCCGAAATAACATCGCAGGTGATCACAAAGTGATGTATAGTTTTGGCAATCTAAATACACTGTGTGAAATTCGTCTAATTCGGAGACTGCATCATTCTACTCGAAAAGTTCGCGCGCCACCCGAAAACCGAAAAATGTCATTTTGACCCCTAAAAAGTCCCGAATGGCCGAAATAACAACGCAGGTGATCACAGAGTGATGTATAGTTCTAGCATCTAAATATACTGTGCGAAATTCGTCCAATTCGGAGACTGCATCATTCTACTCGAAAAGTTCGCTGGCCACCCGAAAAACCGAAAAATGTCATTTTGACCGCCTAAAAATTCCCGAAACCGAAATAACAACGCAGGTGGTCACGAAGTGATGTATAGTTTTAGCATCTAAACACAATGTGCGAAATTCGTCCATTTCGGAGACTGCATCATTCTACTCAAAAAGTTCGCGCGCCACTCGAAAACCGAAAAATGTTATTTTGACCCCTTAAAAGTGCCGAATGGCCGAAATAACACGCAGGTGATCACGAACTGATGTATAGTTTTAGCATCTAAACACACTATGCGAAATTCGTCCAATTCGAAGAGTGCATCATTCTATTCGAAAAGTTCGCCCGCCACCCGAAAACCGAAAAATGTCATTTTGATCCCCTTAAAAGTCCCGAATGGCCGAAATAACGTCGCATGTGATCACGAAGTGATGTATAGTTTTAGCATCTAAATACACTGTGTGAAATTCGACCAATTCGGAGACTGCATCATTCTACTCGAAAAGTTCGCGTGCCACCCGATAACCGAAAAATGCCATTTTGACCCTCTAGAAAGTCCCGAATGTCCGAAATAACAACGCATATGATCACGAAGTATTGTATAGTTCTAGCATCTAAATACACTGTGCGAAATTCGTCCAATTCGGAGAATGCATCATTCTACTCGAAAAGTTCGAGCGCCACCCGAATACCGAAAAATGCCATTTTGACCCCCTAAACAGTCCCGAATTGCCGAAATAACAACACAGGTGATCATGAAGTGATGTATAGTTTTAGCATCTAAAGACAATATGCGAAATTCGTCAAATTCGGAGACTGCATCATTCTACTCGAAAAGTTCGAGCGCCACCCGAATACCGAAAAATGCTATTTTGACACCCAAAACAGTCCCGTATGGCCAAAAAACGCAACAGCTAATGGCAGAGCAATGAGACTTTTTTATTTGCCCGATTTACATTAATCGTGCGAATTTCGTCCAATTCGGAGACTGCATCATTCTACTCGAAAATTTCGCGCGCCACCCAAAAACTGAAAAATGCCATTTTGACCCCATAAAAAGTCCCGAATGGCCGAAAAATAATCGTAGGTGATCATGAAGTGATGTATAGTTTTACTATCTAAATACACTGTGCGAAATTCGTCCAATTCGGAGACTGCATCATTCTACTAAAAAAGTTCGCGCGCCACCCGGAAACCCAAAAATGTTATTTTGACATCCTAAAAAGTCCCGAAGCCGAAATAACAACGCAGGTGGTCACGAAGTGATTTACAGTTTTAGCATCTAAACACACTGTGCGAAATTCGTCCAATTCGGAGACTGTATCATTCTACTCGAAAAGTTCGCGCGCCACCCGAAAACCGAAAAATGTTATTTTGACCCCCTAAAAAGTCCCGAGTGGCGAAAATAACAACGTAGGTGATCATGAAGTGATGTATAGTTTTAGCATCTAAATACACTATGCGAAATTCATCCAATTCGGAGACTGCATCATACTACTCGAAAAGTACGCGCGCCACCCGAAAACCGAAAAATGTTATTTTGACCTCCTAAAAAGTCCGGAGTGGCCGAAATAACAAAGCAGGTGGTCACGAAGTGATGTATAGTTTTAGCATCTAAACACACCGTGCGAAATTCGTCAAATTCGGAGACTGCATCATTCTACTCGAAAAGTTCGCGCGCCACCCGAAAACCGAAAAATGTCATTTTGACCCCCTTAAAAGTCACGAATGGCCGAAATAACATCGCAGGTGATCACCAAGTGATCTATAGTTTTAGAATCTAAATACACCGTGTGACATTCGTCCAATTCGGAGACTACATCATTCTACTCGAAAACTTCACACGCCAACCGATAACCGAAAAATGCCATTTTGACCCCCTTAAAAGTCCCGAATGGCCGAAATAACAACGCAGGTGATCACAAAGTGATGTATAGTTCTAGCATCTAAGTAAACTGTGCGAAATTCGTCCAATTCGGAGACTGCATCATTCTACTCGAAAAGTTCGCGCGCCACCCGAAAACTGAAAAATGTCATTTGGACCCCCTAAAAAGTCCCGAAGCCGAAATAACAACACAGGTGGTCAGGAAGTGATGTATAGTTTTAGCATCTAAACACACTGTGCGACATTCGTCCAATTCGGAGACTGCATCATTCTACTCGAAAAGTTCGCGCGCCACCCGAAAACCGAAAAATGTCATTTTGACCTCCATAAAGAGTCTCGAATGGCCGAAATAACAACGCAGGTGATCACGAAGTGATGTATAGTTCTAGCATCGCAGGTGATCACAAAGTGATGTATAGTTTTAGAATCTAAATACATTGTGTGAAATTCATCCAATTCGGAGACTGCATCATTCTACACGAAAAGTTCGCGCGCCACCCGAAAACCGAAAAATGTCATTTTGACCCCTAAAGAGTCTCGAATGGCCGAAATAACAACGCAGGTGATCACGAAGTGATGTATAGTTCTAGCATCTAAATACACTGTGCGAAATTCGTCCAATTCGGAGACTGCATCATTCTACTCGAAAAGTTTGCGCGCCACCCGAAAACCGAAAAATGTCATTTTGACCCCCTAAAAAGTCCCGAAGCCGAAATAACAAAGCAGGTGGTCACGAAGTGATGTATAGTTTTAGCATCTAAACACACCGTGCGAAATTCGTCCAATTCGGAGACTGCATCATTCTACTCGAAAAGTTCGCGCGCCACCCGAAAACCGAAAAATGTCATTTTGACCCCCTTAAAAGTCCCGAATTGCCGAAATAACATCGCAGGTGATCACCAAGTGATCTATAGTTTTAGCATCTAAATACACTGTGTGAAATTCGTCCAATTCGGAGACTGCATCATTCTACTCGAAAACTTCGCACGCCACCCGATAACCGAAAAATGCCATTTTGACCCCCTTAAAAGTCCCGAATGGCCGAAATAACAACGCAGGTGATCTCGAAGTGATGTATAGTTCTAGCATCTAAATAAACTGTGCGAAATTCGTCCAATTCGGAGACTGCATCATTCTACTCGAAAAGTTCGCGCGCCACCCGAAAACCGAAAAATGTCATTTTGACCCCCTAAAAAGTCCCGAAGCCGAAATAACAACGCAGGTGGTCACGAAGTGATGTATAGTTTTAGCATCTAAACACACTGTGCGAAATTCGTCCAATTCGGAGACTGCATCATTCTACTCGAAAAGTTCGCGCGCCACCCGAAAACTGAAAAATGTCATTTTCACCCCCTAAAAAGTCCCGATTGGCCGAAATAACATCGTAGGTGATCACGAAGTGATGTATAGTCTTAGCATCTAAATACACTGTGCGAAATTCGTCCAATTCGGAGACTGGATCATTCTACTCGAAAAGTTCGCGCGCCACCCGAAGACTGAAGAATGTCATTTTGACCCCCTTAAAAGTCCCGAATGGCCGAAATAACATCGCAGGTGATCACAAAGTGATGTATAGTTTTGGCAATCTAAATACACTGTGCGAAATTCGTCTAATTCGGAGACTGCATCATTCTACTCGAAAAGTTCGCGCGCCACCCAAAAACCGAAAAATGTCATTTTGAGCCCCTAAAAAGTCCCGAATGGCCGAAATAACAACGCAGGTGATCACAAAGTGATGTATAGTTTTAGCATCTAAACACAATGTGCGAAATTCGTCCAATTCGGAGACTGCATCATTCTACTCAAAAAGTTCGCGCGCCACCCGAAAACCGAAAAATGTTATTTTGACCCCTTAAAAGTGCCGAATGGCCGAAATAACACGCAGGTGATCACGAACTGATGTATAGTTTTAGCATCTAAACACACTATGCGAAATTCGTTTAATTCGAAGACTGCATCATTCTATTCGAAAAGTTCGCGCGCCACCCGAAAACCGAAAAAAGTCTTTTGATCCCCTTAAAAGTCCCGAATGGCCGAAATAACGTCGCAGGTGATCAAGAAGTGATGTATAGTTTTAGCATCTAAATACACTGTGTGAAATTCGTCCAATTCGGAGACTGCATCATTTTGACCCTCTAAAAAGTCCCGAAATTCGTCCAATTCGGAGACAGTGCGAAAAGTTCGCGTGCCACCCGATAACCGAAAAATGCCATTTTGACCCTCTAAAAAGTCCCGAATGGCCGAAATAACAACGCATGTGATCACGAAGTATTGTATAGTTCTAGCATCTAAATACACTGTGCGAAATTCGTCCAATTCGGAGAATGCATCATTCTACTTGAAAAGTTCGATCGCCACCCAAATACCAAAAAATGCCATTTTGACCCCCTAAACAGTCCCAAATGGCCGAAATAACAACACAGGTGACACGAAGCGATGTATAGTTTTAGCATCTAAATACACTATGCGAAATTCGTCAAATTCGGAGACTGCTTCATTCTACTCGAAAAGTTCGAGCGCCACCCGAATACCGAAAAATGCCATTTTGACACCCAAAACAGTCCCGTATGGCCAAAAAACGCAACAACTAATGGCAGAGCAATGAGACTTTTTTATTTGCCCGATTTACATTAACCGTGCGAATTTCGTCCAATTCGGAGACTGCATCATTCTACTCGAAAATTTCGCGCGCCACCCCAAAACTGAAAAATGCCATTTTGACCCCATAAAAAGTCCCGAATGGCCGAAAAATAATCGTAGGTGATCATGAAGTGATGTATAGTTTTACTATCAAAATACACTGTGCGAAATTCGTCCAATTCGGAGACTGCATCATTCTAGTAAAAAAGTTCGCGTGCCACCCGGATACCCAAAAATGTCATTTTGACATTCGAAAAAGTGCCGAAGCCGAAATAACAACGCAGGTGGTCACGAAGTGATGTACAGTTTTAGAATCTAAACACACTGTGCGAAATTCGTCCAATTCGGAGAATGCATCATTCTACTCGAAAATTTCGCGCGCCACCCGAAAACCGAAAAATGTCATTTTGACCCCCTAAAAAGTCTCGAGTGGCCAAAATAACAACGTAGGTGATAATGAAGTGATGTATAGTTTTAGCATCTAAATACACTATGCGAAATTCGTCCAATTCGGAGACTGCATCATTCTACTCGAAAAGTACGCGCGCTACCCGAAAACCGAAAAATGTTATTTTGACCTCCTAAAAAGTCCGGAGTGGCCGAAATAACAACGCAGGTGATCACGAAGTGATGTATAGTTTTAGCATCGAAATACACTGTGCGAAATTCGTCCAATTCGGAGACTGCATCATTCCACTCGAAAATTTCGCGCGTCACCCAAAAACCGAAAAATGTCATTTTGACCTCCTTAAAAGTCCCGAATGGCCGATATAACATCGCAGGTGATCACGAAGTGATGTATAGTTTTAGCATCTAAATACACTATGTGAAATTCGTCCAATTCGGAGACTGCATTATTCTACTCGAAAAGTTCGCTCGCCACCCGAAAACCGAAAAATGTCATTTTGACCGCCTAAAAAGTCCCGAAGCCGAAATAACAACGCAGGTGGTCACGAAGTGATCTATAGTTTTAGCATCTAAACACACTGTGCGAAATTCGTCCAATTCGGAGACTACATCATTCTACTCGGAAAGTTCGCGCGCTACCCGAAAACCAAAAAATGTTATTTTGACCCCCTTAAAAGTCCCAAATGGCCGAAATAATATCGCAGGTGATCACGAAGTGATGTATAGTTTTAGCATCTAAATACACTGTGCAAAATTCGTCCAATTCTGAGACTTCATCATTCTACTCGAAAAGTTCGCGCGCCACCCGAAAACCGAAAAATGTCATTTTGACCCCTTAAAAGTCCCGAATGGCCGAAATAACATCGCAGGTGATCACATGGAGATGAATAGTTTTAGCATCTAAATACACTGTGCGAAATTCGTCCAATTCGGAGACTGCATCATTCTACTCAAAAAGTTCGCGCGCCACCCGAAAACCGAAAAATGTCATTTTGACCCCCTTAAAAGTCCCGATTGGCCGAAATAACATCGCAGGTGAACACGAAGTGATGTATAGTTCGGAGACTGCATCATTCTACTCGAACAAAATTCGCACGCCACCCGAATACCGAAAAATGTCATTTTGACCCCCTTAAAAGTCCCGAATGGCCGAAATAACATCGCATGTGATCACAAAGTGATGTATAGTTCTAGCATCTAAATACACTGTGCGAAATTCGTCCAATTCGAAGACTGCATCATTCTACTCGAAAAGTTCGAGCGTCACCCGAATACCGAAAAATGCCATTTTAACCCCCTAAACAGCCCCGAATTGCCGAAATAACAACGCAGGTGATCACGAAGCGATGTATAGTTTTAGCATCTATATACACTGTGCGAAATTCGTCCAATTCGGAGACTGCATCATTCTACTCGAAAAGTTCGAGCGCCACCCGAATACCGAAAAATGCCATTTTGACCCCCTAAACAGTCCCGTATGGCCAAAAAACGCAACAGCTCATGGCAGAGCAATGAGTCTTGCTTATTTGCCCGTTTTACATTAACCGTGCGAATTTCGTCCAATTCGGAGACTGCATCATTCTACTCGGAAATTTCGCGCGCCACCCCAAAACTGAAAAATGCCATTTTGACCCCGTAAAAAGTCCCGAATGGCCGAAATAACATCGCAAGTGATCACGAAGTGATGTATAGTTTTAGCATATCTAAATACACTGTGCGAAATTCGTCCAATTCGGAGACTGCATCATTCTACTCAAAAAGTTCGCGCGCCACCCGAAAACTGAAAAATGTCATTTTGACCCCCTAAAAAGTCCTGAACCCGAAATAACAACGCAGGTGATCACGAAGTGATGTATAGTTTTAGCATCTAAACACACTGTGCGAATTTCGTCCAATTCAGAGACTGCATCATTCTACTCGAAAAGTTCGCGCGCCACCCGAAAACCGAAAAATGTCATTTTCACCCCCTAAAAAGTCCCGAGTGGCCGAAATAACAACGTAGGTAATCACAAAGTGATGTATAGTTTTAGCATCTAAATACACTGTGCGAAATTCGTCCAATTCGGAGACTGCATCATTCTACTCGAAAAGTTCGCGCGCCACCCGAAAACCGAAAAATGTCAATTTGACCCCTTAAAAGTCCCGAATGGCCGAAATAACATCGCAGGTGATCACGAAGTGATCTATAGTTCTAGCATCTAAATACACTGTGCGAAATTCGTCCAATTCGGAGACTGCCTCATTCAACTCGAAAAGTTCGCGCGCCAACCGAAAACCGAAAAATGTCATTTTGACCCCCTAAAAAGTCCCGAAGCCGAAATAACAACGCAGGTGGTCACGAAGTGATGTATAGTTTTAGCATCTAAACACACTGTGCGAAATTCGTCCAATTCGGAGACTGCATCATTCTACTCGAAAAGTTCGCGCGCTACCCGAAAACCGAAAAATGTCATTTTGACCCCCTTAAAAGTCCCGATTGGCCGAAATAACATCGCAGGTGATCACGAAGTGATGTATAGTTTTAGCATCTAAATACACTGTGCGAAATTCGTCCAATTCGGAGACTGCATCATTCTACTCGAAAAATTCGCGTGACACCCGAATACAGAAAAATGTCATTTTGACCTCCTTAAAAGTCCCGAATGGCCGAAATAACATCGCATGTGATCACGAAGTATTGTATAGTTCTAGCATCTAAATACACTGTGCGAAATTCGTCCAATTCGGAGACTGCATCATTCTACTCGAAAAGTTCGAGCGCCACCCGAATACCGAAAAATGCCATTTTGACCCCCTAAACAGTCCCGAATGGCCGAAATAACAATGCAGGTGAACACGAAGCGATGTATAGTTTTAGCATCTAAATACACTGTGCGAAATTCGTCCAATTCGGAGACTGCATCATTCTACTCGAAAAGTTCGAGCGCCACCCGAAAACCGAAAAATGTCATTCTGACCTCCTTAAAAGTCCCGAATGGCCGATATAACATCGCAGGTGATCACAAAGTGATGTATAGTTTTAGCATCTAAATACACTATGTGAAATTCGTCCAATTCGGAGACTGCATTATTCTACTCGAAAAGTTCGCTCGCCACCCGAAAACTGAAAAATGTCATTTTGACCGCCTAAAAAGTCCTGAAGCCGAAATAACAACGCAGGTGGTCACGAAGTGATGTATAGTTTTAGCATCTAAACACACTGTGCGAAATTTGTCCAATTCGGAGACTGCATCATTCTACTCGAAAAGTTCGCACGCCACCCGAAAACCGAAAAATTTTATTTAGACCCCCTAAAAAGTCCCGAAGCCGAAATAACAACGCAGGTGGTCACGAAGTGATCTATAGTTTTAGCATCTAAACACACTGTGCGAAATTCGTCCAATTCGGAGACTGCATCATTCTACTCGGAAAGTTCGCGCGCCACCCGAAAACCGAAAAATGTCATTTTGACCCCCTTAAAAGTCCCAAATGGCCGAAATAACATCGCAGGTGATCACGAAGTGATGTATAGTTTTAGCATCTAAATACACTGTGCAAAATTCGTCCAATTCGGAGACTGCATCATTCTACTCGAAAAGTTCGCGCGCCACCCGAAAACCAAAAAATGTCATTTTGACCCCTTAAAAGTCCCGAATGGCCGAAATAACACGCAGGTGATCACGTAGTGATGTATAGTTTAAGCATATAAACACACTATGCGAAATTCGTCCAATTAAGAGACTATATCATTCTACTCGAAAATTTCGCGCGCCGCCACAAAACTGAAAAATGCCATTTTGACCCCCTAAAAAGTCCCGAATGGCTGAAATAACATCGCAGGTGATCACATGGAGATGAATAGTTTTAGCATCTAAATACACTGTGCAAAATTCGTCCAATTCGGAGACTGCATCATTCTACTCAAAAAGTTCGCGCGCCACCCGAAAACCGAAAAATGTCATTTTGACCCCCTTAAAAGTCCCGATTGGCCGAAATAACATCGCAGGTGAACACGAAGTGATGTATAGTTTTAGCATCTAAATACACTGTGCGAAATTCGTCCAATTCGGAGACTGCATCATTCTACTCGAACAAAATTCGCACGCCACCCGAATACCGAAATATGTCATTTTGACCCCCTTAAAAGTCCCGACTGGCCGAAATAACATCGCATGTGATCACAAAGTGATGTATAGTTCTAGCATCTAAATACACTGTGCGAAATTCGTCTAATTCGGAGACTACATCATTCTACTCGAAAAGTTCGAGCGTCACCCGAATACCGAAAAAATGCTATTTTGACCCCCTAAACAGCCCCGAATGGCCGGAATAACAACGCAGGTGATCACGAAGCGATGTATAGTTTTAGTATCTAAATACACTGTGCAAAATTCGTCCAATTCGGAGACTGCATCATTCTACTCGAAAAGTTCGAGCGCCACCCGAATACCGAAAAATGCCATTTTGACCCCCTAAACAGTCCCGTATGGCCAAAAAACGCAACAGCTCATGGCGGAGCAATGAGTCTTGCTTATTTGTCCGTTTTACATTAACCGTGCGAATTTCGTCCAATTCGGAGACTGCATCATTCTACTCGGAAATTTCGCGCGCCACCCCTAAACTGAAAAATGCCATTTTGACCCCGTAAAAAGTCCCGAATGGCCGAAATAACATCGCAAGTGATCACGAAGTGATGTATAGTTTTAGCAAATCTTAATACACTGTGCGAAATTCGTCCAATTCGGAGACTGCATCATTCTACTGAAAAAGTTCGCACGCCACCCGAAAACTGAAAAATGTCATTTTGACCCCCTAAAAAGTCCCGAACCCGAAATAACAATGCAGGTGGTCACGAACTGATGTATAGTTTTAGCATCTAAACACATTGTGCGAAATTCGTCCAATTCAGAGACTGCATCATTCTACTCGAAAAGTTCGCGCGCCACCCAAAAACCGAAAAATGTTATTTTGACCCCTTAAAAGTGCCGAATGGCCGAAATAACACGCAGGTGATCACGAACTGATGTATAGTTTTAGCATCTAAACACACTATGCGAAATTCGTCCAATTCGAAGAGTGCATCATTCTATTCGAAAAGTTCGCCCGCCACCCGAAAACCGAAAAATGTCATTTTGATCCCCTTAAAAGTCCCGAATGGCCGAAATAACGTCGCATGTGATCACGAAGTGATGTATAGTTTTAGCATCTAAATACACTGTGTGAAATTTGTCCAATTCGGAGACTGCATCATTCTACTCGAAAAGTTCGAGCGCCACCCGAAAACCGAAAAATGTCATTCTGACCTCCTTAAAAGTCCCGAATGGCCGATATAACATCGCAGGTGATCACAAAGTGATGTATAGTTTTAGCATCTAAATACACTATGTGAAATTCGTCCAATTCGGAGACTGCATTATTCTACTCGAAAAGTTCGCTCGCCACCCGAAAACTGAAAAATGTCATTTTGACCGCCTAAAAAGTCCTGAAGCCGAAATAACAACGCAGGTGGTCACGAAGTGATGTATAGTTTTAGCATCTAAACACACTGTGCGAAATTTGTCCAATTCGGAGACTGCATCATTCTACTCGAAAAGTTCGCACGCCACCCGAAAACCGAAAAATTTTATTTAGACCCCCTAAAAAGTCCCGAAGCCGAAATAACAACGCAGGTGGTCACGAAGTGATCTATAGTTTTAGCATCTAAACACACTGTGCGAAATTCGTCCAATTCGGAGACTGCATCATTCTACTCGGAAAGTTCGCGCGCCACCCGAAAACCGAAAAATGTCATTTTGACCCCCTTAAAAGTCCCAAATGGCCGAAATAACATCGCAGGTGATCACGAAGTGATGTATAGTTTTAGCATCTAAATACACTGTGCAAAATTCGTCCAATTCGGAGACTGCATCATTCTACTCGAAAAGTTCGCGCGCCACCCGAAAACCAAAAAATGTCATTTTGACCCCTTAAAAGTCCCGAATGGCCGAAATAACACGCAGGTGATCACGTAGTGATGTATAGTTTAAGCATATAAACACACTATGCGAAATTCGTCCAATTAAGAGACTATATCATTCTACTCGAAAATTTCGCGCGCCGCCACAAAACTGAAAAATGCCATTTTGACCCCCTAAAAAGTCCCGAATGGCTGAAATAACATCGCAGGTGATCACATGGAGATGAATAGTTTTAGCATCTAAATACACTGTGCAAAATTCGTCCAATTCGGAGACTGCATCATTCTACTCAAAAAGTTCGCGCGCCACCCGAAAACCGAAAAATGTCATTTTGACCCCCTTAAAAGTCCCGATTGGCCGAAATAACATCGCAGGTGAACACGAAGTGATGTATAGTTTTAGCATCTAAATACACTGTGCGAAATTCGTCCAATTCGGAGACTGCATCATTCTACTCGAACAAAATTCGCACGCCACCCGAATACCGAAATATGTCATTTTGACCCCCTTAAAAGTCCCGACTGGCCGAAATAACATCGCATGTGATCACAAAGTGATGTATAGTTCTAGCATCTAAATACACTGTGCGAAATTCGTCTAATTCGGAGACTACATCATTCTACTCGAAAAGTTCGAGCGTCACCCGAATACCGAAAAAATGCTATTTTGACCCCCTAAACAGCCCCGAATGGCCGGAATAACAACGCAGGTGATCACGAAGCGATGTATAGTTTTAGTATCTAAATACACTGTGCAAAATTCGTCCAATTCGGAGACTGCATCATTCTACTCGAAAAGTTCGAGCGCCACCCGAATACCGAAAAATGCCATTTTGACCCCCTAAACAGTCCCGTATGGCCAAAAAACGCAACAGCTCATGGCGGAGCAATGAGTCTTGCTTATTTGTCCGTTTTACATTAACCGTGCGAATTTCGTCCAATTCGGAGACTGCATCATTCTACTCGGAAATTTCGCGCGCCACCCCTAAACTGAAAAATGCCATTTTGACCCCGTAAAAAGTCCCGAATGGCCGAAATAACATCGCAAGTGATCACGAAGTGATGTATAGTTTTAGCAAATCTTAATACACTGTGCGAAATTCGTCCAATTCGGAGACTGCATCATTCTACTGAAAAAGTTCGCACGCCACCCGAAAACTGAAAAATGTCATTTTGACCCCCTAAAAAGTCCCGAACCCGAAATAACAATGCAGGTGGTCACGAACTGATGTATAGTTTTAGCATCTAAACACATTGTGCGAAATTCGTCCAATTCAGAGACTGCATCATTCTACTCGAAAAGTTCGCGCGCCACCCAAAAACCGAAAAATGTTATTTTGACCCCTTAAAAGTGCCGAATGGCCGAAATAACACGCAGGTGATCACGAACTGATGTATAGTTTTAGCATCTAAACACACTATGCGAAATTCGTCCAATTCGAAGAGTGCATCATTCTATTCGAAAAGTTCGCCCGCCACCCGAAAACCGAAAAATGTCATTTTGATCCCCTTAAAAGTCCCGAATGGCCGAAATAACGTCGCATGTGATCACGAAGTGATGTATAGTTTTAGCATCTAAATACACTGTGTGAAATTTGTCCAATTCGGAGACTGCATCATTCTACTCGAAAAGTTCGCGTGCCACCCGATAACCGAAAAATGCCATTTTGACCCTCTAAAAAGTCCCGAATGTCCGAAATAACAACGCATGTGATCACGAAGTATTGTATAGTTCTAGCATCTAAATACACTGTGCGAAATTCGTCCAATTCGGAGAATGCATCATTCTACTCGAAAAGTTCGAGCGCCACCCGAATACCGAAAAATGCCATTTTGACCCCCTAAACAGTCCCGAATTGCCGAAATAACAACACAGGTGATCATGAAGCGATGTATAGTTTTAGCATCTAAGGACAATATGCGAAATTCGTCAAATTCGGAGACTGCATCATTCTACTCGAAAAGTTCGAGCGCCACCCGAATACCGAAAAATGCTATTTTGACACCCAAAACAGTCCCGTATGGCCAAAAAACGCAACAGCTAATGGCAGAGCAATGAGACTTTTTTATTTGCCCGATTTACATTAACCGTGCGAATTTCGTCCAATTCGGAGACTGCATCATTCTACTCGAAAATTTCGCGCGCCACCCCAAAACTGAAAAATGCCATTTTGACCCCATAAAAAGTCCCGAATGGCCGAAAAATAATCGTAGGTGATCATGAAGTGATGTATAGTTTTACTATCTAAATACACTGTGCGAAATTCGTCCAATTCGGAGACTGCATCATTCTACTAAAAAAGTTCGCGCGCCACCCGGAAACCCAAAAATGTCATTTTGACATCCAAAAAGTCCCGAAGCCGAAATAACAACGCAGGTGGTCACGAAGTGATGTACAGTTTTAGCATCTAAACACACTGTGCGAAATTCGTCCAATTCGGAGACTGCATCATTCTACTCGAAAAGTTCGCGCGCCACCTGAAAACCGAAAAATGTTATTTTGACCCCCTAAAAAGTCCCGAGTGGCGAAAATAACAACGTAGGTGATCATGAAGTGATGTATAGTTTTAGCATTTAAATACACTATGCGAAATTCGTCCAATTCGGAGACTGCATCATTCTACTCGAAAAGTACGCGCGCCACCCGTAAACCGAAAAATGTTATTTTGACCTCCTAAAAAGTCCGGAGTGGCCGAAATAACAAAGCAGGTGGTCACGAAGTGATGTATAGTTTTAGCATCTAAACACACCGTGTGAAATTCGTCCAATTCGGAGACTGCATCATTCTACTCGAAAAGTTCGCGCGCCACCCGAAAACCGAAAAATGTCATTTTGACCCCCTTAAAAGTCACGAATGGCTGAAATAACATCGCAGGTGATCACCAAGTGATCTATAGTTTTAGAATCTAAATACACCGTGTGACATTCGTCCAATTCGGAGACTACATCATTCTACTCGAAAACTTCGCACGCCAACCGATAACCGAAAAATGCCATTTTGACCCCCTTAAAAGTCCCGAATGGCCGAAATAACAACGCAGGTGATCACGAAGTGATGTATAGTTCTAGCATCTAAGTAAACTGTACGAAATTCGTCCAATTCGGAGACTGCATCATTTTACTCGAAAAGTTCGCGCGCCACCCGAAAACTGAAAAATGTCATTTGGACCCCCTAAAAAGTCCCGAAGCCGAAATAACAACACAGGTGGTCAGGAAGTGATGTATAGTTTTAGCATCTAAACACACTGTACGACATTCGTCCAATTCGGAGACTGCATCATTCTACTCGAAAAGTTCGCGCGCCACCCGAAAACCGAAAAATGTCATTTTGACCTCCATAAAGAGTCTCGAATGGCCGAAATAACAACGCAGGTGATCACGAAGTGATGTATAGTTCTAGCATCGCAGGTGATCACAAAGTGATGTATAGTTTTAGAATCTAAATACATTGTGTGAAATTCGTCCAATTCGGAGACTACATCATTCTACTCGAAAAGTTCGCGCGCCACCCGAAAACCGAAAAATGTCATTTTGACCCCTAAAGAGTCTCGAATGGCCGATATAACAACGCAGGTGATCACGAAGTGATGTATAGTTCTAGCATCTAAATACACTGTGCGAAATTCGTCCAATTCGGAGACTGCATCATTCTACTCGAAAAGTTCGCGCGCCACCCGAAAACCGAAAAATGTCATTTTGATCCCCTAAAAAGTCCCGAAGCCGAAATAACAAAGCAGGTGGTCACGAAGTGATGTATAGTTTTAGCATCTAAACACACCGTGCGAAATTCGTCCAATTCGGAGACTGCATCATTCTACTTGAAAAGTTCGCGCGCCACCCGAAAACCGAAAAATGTCATTTTGACCCCCTTAAAAGTCCCGAATTGCCGAAATAACATCGCAGGTGATCACCAAGTGATCTATAGTTTTAGCATCTAAATACACTGTGTGAAATTCGTCCAATTCGGAGACTGCATCATTCTACTCGAAAACTTCGCACGCCACCCGATAACCGAAAAATGCCATTTTGACCCCCTTAAAAGTCCCGAATGGCCGAAATAACAACGCAGGTGATCTCGAAGTGATGTATAGTTCTAGCATCTAAATAAACTGTGCGAAATTCGTCCAATTCGGAGACTGCATCATTCTACTCGAAAAGTTCGCGCGCCACCCGAAAACCGAAAAATGTCATTTTGACCCCCTAAAAAGTCCCGAAGCCGAAATAACAACGCAGGTGGTCACGAAGTGATGTATAGTTTTAGCATCTAAACACACTGTGCGAAATTCGTCCAATTCGGAGACTGCATCATTCTACTCGAAAAGTTCGCGCGCCACCCGAAAACCGAAAAATGTCATTTTCACCCCCTAAAAAGTCCCGATTGGCCGAAATAACATCGTAGGTGATCACGAAGTGATGTATAGTTTTAGCATCTAAATACACTGTGCGAAATTCGTCCAATTCGGAGACTGGATCATTCTACTCGAAAAGTTCGCGCGCCACCCGAAGACCGAAGAATGTCATTTTGACCCCCTTAAAAGTCCCGAATGGCCGAAATAACATCGCAGGTGATCACAAAGTGATGTATAGTTTTGGCAATCTAAATACACTGTGCGAAATTCGTCTAATTCGGAGACTGCATCATTCTACTCAAAAAGTTCGCGCGCCACCCGAAAACCGAAAAATGTCATTTTGACCCCCTAAAAAGTCCCGAATGGCCGAAATAACAATGCAGGTGATCACAAAGTGATGTATAGTTTTAGCATCTAAACACAATGTGCGAAATTCGTCCAATTCGGAGACTGCATCATTCTACTCAAAAAGTTCGCGCGCCACCCGAAAACCGAAAAATGTTATTTTGACCCCTTAAAAGTGCCGAATGGCCGAAATAACACGCAGGTGATCACGAACTGATGTATAGTTTTAGCATCTAAACACACTATGCAAAATTCGTTTAATTCGAAGACTGCATCATTCTATTCGAAAAGTTCGCGCGCCACCCAACAACCGAAAAAAGTCATTTTGATCCCCTTAAAAGTCCCGAATGGCCGAAATAACGTCGCAGGTGATCACGAAGTGATGTATAGTTTTAGCATCTAAATACACTGTGTGAAATTCGTCCAATTCGGAGACTGC
This sequence comes from Lactuca virosa, assembly GCF_052849685.1. Lineage (NCBI taxonomy): Eukaryota > Viridiplantae > Streptophyta > Magnoliopsida > Asterales > Asteraceae > Lactuca > Lactuca virosa. Next base: position 319,326,446 of record NC_136433.1, on the reverse strand, counting down.
ATCATTTTGACCCTCTAAAAAGTCCCGAAATTCGTCCAATTCGGAGACTGTGCGAAAAGTTCGCGTGCCACCCGATAACCGAAAAATGCCATTTTGACCCTCTAAAAAGTCCCGAATGGCCGAAATAACAACGCATGTGATCACGAAGTATTGTATAGTTCTAGCATCTAAATACACTGTGCGAAATTCGTCCAATTCGAAGACTGCATCATTCTACTCGAAAAGTTCGAGCGTCACCCGAATACCGAAAAATGCCATTTTAACCCCCTAAACAGCCCCGAATGGCCGAAATAACAACGCAGGTGATCACGAAGCGATGTATAGTTTTAGCATCAATATACACTGTGCGAAATTCGTCCAATTCGGAGACTGCATCATTCTACTCGAAAAGTTCGAGCGCCACCCGAATACCGAAAAATGCCATTTTGACCCCCTAAACAGTCCCGTATGGCCAAAAAACGCAACAGCTCATGGCAGAGCAATGAGTCTTGCTTATTTGCCCGTTTTACATTAACCGTGCGAATTTCGTCCAATTCGGAGACTGCATCATTCTACTCGGAAATTTCGCGCGCCACCCCAAAACTGAAAAATGCTATTTTGACCCCGTAAAAAGTCCCGAATGGCCGAAATAACATCGCAAGTGATCACGAAGTGATGTATAGTTTTAGCATATCTAAATACACTGTGCGAAATTCGTCCAATTCGGAGACTGCATCATTCTACTCAAAAAGTTCGCGCGCCACCCGAAAACTGAAAAATGTCATTTTGACCCCCTAAAAAGTCCCGAACCCGAAATAACAACGCAGGTGATCACGAAGTGATGTATAGTTTTAGCATCTAAACACACTGTGCGAATTTCGTCCAATTAAGAGACTGCATCATTCTACTGGAAAAGTTCGCGCGCCACCCGAAAACCGAAAAATGTCATTTTCACCCCCTAAAAAGTCCCGAGTGGCCGAAATAACAACGTAGGTAATCACGAAGTGATGTATAGTTTTAGCATGTAAATACACTGTGCGAAATTCGTCCAATTCGGAGACTGCATCATTCTACTCGAAAAGTTCGCGCGCCACCCGAAAACCGAAAAATGTCAATTTGACCCCTTAAAAGTCCCGAATGGCCGAAATAACATCGCAGGTGATCACGAAGTGATCTATAGTTCTAGCATCTAAATACACGGTGCGAAATTCGTCCAATTCGGAGACTGCCTCATTCAACTCGAAAAGTTCGCGCGCCAACCGAAAACCGAAAAATGTCATTTTGACCCCCTAAAAAGTCCCGAAGCCGAAATAACAACGCAGGTGGTCACAAAGTGATGTATAGTTTTAGCATCTAAACACACTGTGCGAAATTCGTCCAATTCGGAGACTGCATCATTCTACTCGAAAAGTTCGCGCGCCACCCGAAAACCGAAAAATGTCATTTTCACCCCCTAAAAAGTCCCGATTGGCCGAAATAACATCGTAGGTGATCACGGGGTGATGTATAGTTTTAGCATCTAAATATACTGTGCGAAATTCGTCCAATTCGGAGACTGGATCATTCTACTCGAAAAGTTCGCGCGCCACCCGAAGACCGAAGAATGTCATTTTTGACCCCCTTAAAAGTCCCGAATGGCCGAAATAACATCGCAGCTGATCACAAAGTGATGTATAGTTTTGGCAATCTAAATACACTGTGCGAAATTCGTCTAATTCGGAGACTGCATCATTCTACTCGAAAAGTTCGCGCGCCACCCGAAAACCGAAAAATGTCATTTTGACCCCCTAAAAAGTCCCGAATGGCCGAAATAACAACGCAGGTGATCACAAAGTGATGTATAGTTTTAGCATCTAAACACAATGTGCGAAATTCGTCCAATTCGGAGACTGCATCATTCTACTCAAAAAGTTCTCGCGCCACCCGAAAACCGAAAAATGTTATTTTGACCCCTTAAAAGTGCCGAATGGCCGAAATAACACGCAGGTGATCACGAACTGATGTATAGTTTTAGCATCTAAACACACTATGCGAAATTCGTTTAATTCGAAGACTGCATCATTCTATTCAAAAAGTTCGCGCGCCACCCGAAAACCGAAAAAAGTCATTTTGATCCCCTTAAAAGTCCCGAATGGCCGAAATAACGTCGCAGGTGATCACGAAGTGATGTATAGTTTTAGCATCTAAATACACTGTGTGAAATTCGTCCAATTCGGAGACTGCATCATTTTGACCCTCTAAAAAGTCTCGAAATTCGTCCAATTCGGAGACTGTGCGAAAAGTTCGCGTGCCACCCGATAACCGAAAAATGCCATTTTGACCCTCTAAAAAGTCCCGAATGGCCGAAATAACAACGCATGTGATCACGAAGTATTGTATAGTTCTAGCATCTAAACACACTGTGCGAAATTCGTCCAATTCGGAGAATGCATCATTCTACTCGAAAAGTTCGATCGCCACCCAAATACCAAAAAATGCCATTTTGACCCCCTAAACAGTCCCAAATGGCCGAAATAACAACACAGGTGATCACGAAGCGATGTATAGTTTTAGCATCTAAATACACTATGCGAAATTCGTCAAATTCGGAGACTGCATCATTCTACTCGAAAAGTTCGAGCGCCACCCGAATATCGAAAAATGCCATTTTGACACCCAAAACAGTCCCGTATGGCCAAAAATGCAGAGCAATGAGACTTTTTTATTTGCCCGATTTACATTAACCGTGCGAATTTCGTCCAATTCGGAGACTGCATCATTCTACTCGAAAATTTCGCGCGCCACCCCAAAACTGAAAAATGCCATTTTGACCCCATAAAAAGTCCCGAATGGCCGAAAAATAATCGTAGGTGATCATGAAGTGATGTATAGTTTTACTATCTAAATACACTGTGCGAAATTCGTCCAATTCGGAGACTGCATCATTCTACTAAAAAAGTTCACGCGCCACCCGGAAACCCAAAAATGTCATTTTGACATCCTAAAAAGTCCCGAAGCCGAAATAACAACGCAGGTGGTCACGAAGTGATGTACAGTTTTAGCATCTAAACACACTGTGCGAAATTCGTCCAATTCGGAGACTGCATCATTCTACTCGAAAAGTTCGCGCGCCACCCGAAAACCGAAAAATGTCATTTTGACCCCCTAAAAAGTCTCGAGTGGCCAAAATAACAACGTAGGTGATCATGAAGTGATGTATAGTTTTAGCATCTAAATACACTATGCGAAATTCGTCCAATTCGGAGACTGCATCATTCTACTCGAAAAGTACGCGCGCCACCCGAAAACCGAAAAATGTTATTTTGACCTCCTAAAAAGTCCGGAGTGGCCGAAATAACAACGCAGGTGATCACGAAGTGATGTATAGTTTTAGCATCTAAATACACTGTGCGAAATTCGTCCAATTCGGAGACTGCATCATTCTACTCGAAAAGTTCGAGCGCCACCCGAATACCAAAAAATGCCCTTTTGACCCCCTAAACAGTCCCGTATGGCCAAAAAACGCAACAGCTCATGGCAGAGCAATGAGTCTTGCTTATTTGCCCGTTTTACATTAACCGTGCGAATTTCGTCCAATTCGGAGACTGCATCATTCTACTCGGAAATTTCGCGCGCCACCCCAAAACTGAAAAATGCCATTTTGACCCCATAAAAAGTCCCGAATGGCCGAAATAACATCGCAAGTGATCACGAAGTGATGTATAGTTTTAGCATATCTAAATACACTGTGCGAAATTCGTCCAATTCGGAGACTGCATCATTCTACTCAAAAAGTTCGCGCGCCACCCGAAAACTGAAAAATGTCATTTTGACCCCCTAAAAAGTCCCGAACCCGAAATAACAACGCAGGTGATCACGAAGTGATGTATAGTTTTAGCATCTAAACACACTGTGCGAATTTCGTCCAATTCAGAGACTGCATCATTCTACTCGAAAAGTTCGCGCGCCACCCGAAAACCGAAAAATGTCATTTTCACCCCCTAAAAAGTCCCGAGTGGCCGAAATAACAACGTAGGTAATCACGAAGTGATGTATAGTTTTAGCATCTAAATACACTGTGCGAAATTCGTCCAATTCGGAGACTGCATCATTCTACTCGAAAAGTTCGCGCGCCACCCGAAAACCGAAAAATGTCATTTTGACCCCCTTAAAAGTCCCGATTGGCCGAAATAACATCGCAGGTGATCACGAAGTGATGTATAGTTTTAGCATCTAAATACACTGTGCGAAATTCGTCCAATTCGGAGACTGCATCATTCTACTCGAAAAATTCGCGTGACACCCGAATACAGAAAAATGCCATTTTGACCTCCTTAAAAGTCCCGAATGGCCGAAATAACATCGCATGTGATCACGAAGTATTGTGTAGTTCTAGCATCTAAATACACTGTGCGTAATTCGTCCAATTCGGAGACTGCATCATTCTACTCGAAAAGTTCGAGCGCCACCCGAATACCGAAAAATGCCATTTTGACCCCCTAAACAGTCCCGAATGGCCGAAATAACAAAGCAGGTGAACACGAAGCGATGTATAGTTTTAGCATCTAAATACACTGTGCGAAATTCGTCCAATTCGGAGACTGCATCATTCTACTCGAAAAGTTCGAGCGCCACCCGAAAACCGAAAAATGTCATTCTGACCTCCTTAAAAGTCCCGAATGGCCGATATAACATCGCAGGTGATCACGAAGTGATGTATAGTTTTAGCATCTAAATACACTATGTGAAATTCGTCCAATTCGGAGACTGCATTATTCTACTCGAAAAGTTCGCTCGCCACCCGAAAACTGAAAAATGTCATTTTGACCGCCTAAAAAGTCCCGAAGCCGAAATAACAACGCAGGTGGTCACGAAGTGATGTATAGTTTTAGCATCTAAACACACTGTGCGAAATTTGTCCAATTCGGAGACTGCATCATTCTACTCGAAATGTTCGCACGCCACCCGAAAACCGAAAAATGTTATTTAGACCCCCTAAAAAGTCCCGAAGCCGAAATAACAACGCAGGTGGTCACGAAGTGATCTGTAGTTTTAGCATCTAAACACACTGTGCGAAATTCGTCCAATTCGGAGACTGCATCATTCTACTCGGAAAGTTCGCGCGCCACCCGAAAACCGAAAAATGTCATTTTGACCCCCTTAAAAGTCCCAAATGGCCGAAATAACATCGCAGGTGATCACGAAGTGATGTATAGTTTTAGCATCTAAATACACTGTGCAAAATTCGTCCAATTCGGAGACTGCATCATTCTACTCGAAAAGTTCGCGCGCCACCCGAAAACCGAAAAATGTCATTTTGACCCCTTAAAAGTCCCGAATGGCCGAAATAACACGCAGGTGATCACGTAGTGATGTATAGTTTAAGCATATAAACACACTATGCGAAATTCGTCCAATTCAGAGACTATATCATTCTACTCGAAAATTTCGCGCGCCACCACAAAACTGAAAAATGCCATTTTGACCCCCTAAAAAGTCCCGAATGGCTGAAATAACATCGCAGGTGATCACATGGAGATGAATAGTTTTAGCATCTAAATACACTGTGCGAAATTCGTCCAATTCGGAGACTGCATCATTCTACTCGAACAAAATTCGCACGCCACTCGAATACCGAAAAATGTCATTTTGACCCCCTTAAAAGTCCCGACTGGCCGAAATAACATCGCATGTGATCACAAAGTGATGTATAGTTCTAGCATCTAAATACACTGTGCGAAATTCGTCCAATTCGGAGACTGCATCATTCTACTCGAAAAGTTCGAGCGTCACCCGAATACCGAAAAATGCTATTTTGACCCCCTAAACAGCCCCGAATGGCCGGAATAACAACGCAGGTGATCACGAAGCGATGTATAGTTTTAGCATCTAAATACACTGTACGAAATTCGTCCAATTCAGAGACTGCATCATTCTACTCGAAAAGTTCGAGCGCCACCCGAATACCGAAAAATGCCATTTTGACCCCCTAAACAGTCCCGTATGGCCAAAAAACGCAACAGCTCATGGCAGAGCAATGAGTCTTGCTTATTTGCCCGTTTTACATTAACCGTGCGAATTTCGTCCAATTTGGAGACTGCATCATTCTACTCGGAAATTTCGCGCGCCACCCCTAAACTGAAAAATGCCATTTTGACCCCGTAAAAAGTCCCGAATGGCCGAAATAACATCGCAAGTGATCACGAAGTGATGTATAGTTTTAGCAAATCTTAGTACACTGTGCGAAATTCGTCCAATTCGGAGACTGCATCATTCTACTCAAAAAGTTCGCACGCCACCCGAAAACTGAAAAATGTCATTTTGACCCCCTAAAAAGTCCCGAACCCGAAATAACAACGCAGGTGGTCACGAACTGATGTATAGTTTTAGCATCTAAACACATTGTGCGAAATTCGTCCAATTCAGAGACTGCATCATTCTACTCGAAAAGTTCGCGCGCCACCCGAAAACCGAAAAATGTCATTTTCACCCCCTAAAAAGTCCCGAGTGGCCGAAATAACAACGTAGGTGATCACGAAGTGATGCATAGTTTTAGCATCTAAATACACTGTGCGAAATTCGTCCAATTCGGAGACTGCATCATTCTACTCGAAAAGTTCGCGCGCCACCCGAAAACCGAAAAATGTCATTTTGATCCCTTAAAAGTCCCGAATGGCCGAAATAACATCGCAGGTGATCACGAAGTGATGTATAGTTCTAGCATCTAAATACACTGTGCGAAATTCGTCCAATTCGGAGACTGCCTCATTCTACTCGAAAAGTTCGCGCGCCACCCGAAAACCGAAAAATGTCATTTTGACCCCCTAAAAAGTCCCGAAGCCGAAATAACAACGCAGGTGGTCACGAAGTGATGTATAGTTTTAGCATCTAAACACACTGTGCGAAATTCGTCCAATTCGGAGACTGCATCATTCTACTCGAAAAGTTCGCGTGCCACCCGAAAACCGAAAAATGTCATTTTGACCCCCTTAAAAGTCCCGATTGGCCGAAATAACATCGCAGGTGATCACGAAGTAATGTATAGTTTTAGCATCTAAATACACTGTGCGAAATTCGTCCAATTCGGAGACTGCATCATTCTACTCGAAAAATTCGCGCGACACCCGAATACAGAAAAATGTCATTTTGACCTCCTTAAAAGTCTCGAATGGCCGAAATAACATCGCATGTGATCACGAAGTATTGTATAGTTCTAGCATCTAAATACACTGTGCGAAATTCGTCCAATTCGGAGACTGCATCATTCTACTCGAAAAGTTCGAGCGCCACCTGAATACCGAAAAATGCCATTTTGACCCCCTAAACAGTCCCGAATGGCCGAAATAACAATGCAGGTGATCTCAAAGCGATGTATAGTTTTAGCATCTAAATACACTGTGCCAAATTCGTCCAATTCGGAGACTGCATCATTCTACTCGAAAAGTTCGAGCGCCACCCGAATATCGAAAAATGCCATTTTGACCCCCTAAACAGTCCCGTATGGCCAAAAAACGCAACAGCTCATGGCAGAGCAATGAGTCTTGCTTATTTGCCCGTTTTACATTAACCGTGCGAATTTCGTCCAATTCGGAGACTGCATCACGAAGTGATGTATAGTTTTAGCATATCTAAATACACTGTGCGAAATTCGTCCATTTCGGAGACTGCATCATTCTACTCAAAAAGTTCGCGCGCCACCCGAAAACTGAAAAATGTCATTTTGACCCCCTAAAAAGTCCCGAAGCCGAAATAACAACGCAGGTGGTCACGAAGTGATGTATAGTTTTAGCATCTAAACACACTGTGCGAAATTCGTCCAATTCGGAGACTGCATCATTCTACTCGAAAAGTTTGCGTGCCACCCGAAAACCGAAAAATGTCATTTTGACCCCCTTAAAAGTCCCGATTGGCCGAAATAACATCGCAGGTGATCACGAAGTAATGTATAGTTTTAGCATCTAAATACACTGTGCGAAATTCGTCCAATTCGGAGACTGCATCATTCTACTCGAAAAATTCGCGCGACACCCGAATACAGAAAAATGTCATTTTGACCTCCTTAAAAGTCTCGAATGGCCGAAATAACATCGCATGTGATCACGAAGTATTGTATAGTTCTAGCATCTAAATACACTGTGCGAAATTCGTCCAATTCGGAGACTGCATCATTCTACTCGAAAAGTTCGAGCGCCACCCGAATACCGAAAAATGCCATTTTGACCCCCTAAACAGTCCCGAATGGCCGAAATAACAATGCAGGTGATCTCAAAGCGATGTATAGTTTTAGCATCTAAATACACTGTGCCAAATTCGTCTAATTCGGAGACTGCATCATTCTACTCGAAAAGTTCGAGCGCCACCCGAATATCGAAAAATGCCATTTTGACCCCCTAAACAGTCCCGTATGGCCAAAAAACGCAACAGCTCATGGCAGAGCAATGAGTCTTGCTTATTTGCCCGTTTTACATTAACCGTGCGAATTTCGTCCAATTCGGAGACTTCATCACGAAGTGATGTATAGTTTTAGCATATCTAAATACACTGTGCGAAATTCGTCCATTTCGGAGACTGCATCATTCTACTCAAAAAGTTCGCGCGCCACCCGAAAACTGAAAAATGTCATTTTGACCCCCTAAAAAGTCCCGAAGCCGAAATAACAACGCAGGTGGTCACGAAGTGTTGTATAGTTTTAGCATCTAAACACACTATACGAAATTCGTCCAATTCAGAGACTGCATCATTCTACTCGAAAAGTTCGCGCGCCACCCGAAAACCAAAAAATGTCATTTTCACCCCCTAAAAAGTCCCGAGTGGCCGAAATAACAACGTAGATGATCACGAAGTGATGTATAGTTTTAGCATCTAAATACACTGTGCGAAATTCGTGCAATTCGGAGACTGCATCATTCTACTCGAAAAGTTCGCGCGCCACCCGAAAACCGAAAAATGTCATTTTGAACCCTTAAAAGTCCCAAATGGCCGAAATAACATCGCAGGTGATCACGAAGTGATGTATAGTTCTAGCATCTAAATACACTGTGCGAAATTCGTCCAATTCGGAGACTGCCTCATTCTACTCGAAAAGTTCGCGCGCCACCCGAAAACCGAAAAATGTCATTTTGACCCCCTAAAAAGTCCCGAAGCCGAAATAATAACGCAGGTGGTCACGAAGTGATGTATAGTTTTAGCATCTAAACACACTGTGCGAAATTCGTCCAATTCGGAGACTGCATCATTCTACTCGAAAAGTTCGCGCGCCACCCGAAAACCGAAAAATGTCATTTTGACCCCCTTAAAAGTCCCGATTGGCCGAAATAACATCGCAGGTGATCACGAAGTGATGTATAGTTTTAGCATCTACATACACTGTGCGAAATTCGTCCAATTCGGAGACGACATCATTCTACTCGAAAAGTTCGAGCGCCACCCGAATACCGAAAAATGCCATTTTGACCCCCTAAACAGTCCCATATGGCCAAAAAACGCAACAGCTCATGGCAGAGCAATGAGTCTTGTTTATTTGCCCGTTTTACATTAGCCGTGCGAATTTCGTCCAATTCAGAGACTGCATCATCCTACTCAAAAAGTTCGCGCGCCACCCGAAAACCGAAAAATGTCATTGACCCCCTTAAAAGTCCCGATTGGCCGAAATAACATCGCAGGTGATCACGAAGTGATGTATAGTTTTAGCATTTAAATACACTGTGCAAAATTCGTCCAATTCGGAGACTGCATCATCCTACTCGAAAAATTCGCGCGCCACCCGTATACCGAAAAATGTCATTTTGACCCCCTTAAAAGTCCCGAATAGCCGAAATAACATCGCATGTGATCACGAAGTGATGTATAGTTCTAGCATCTACATACACTGTGCGAAATTCGTCCAATTCGGAGACTGCATCATTCTACTCGAAAAGTTCGAGCGCCACCCGAATACCGAAAAATGCCATTTTGACCCCCTAAACAGTCCCGAATGGCCGAAATAACAATACAGGTGATCACGAAGCGATGTATAGTTTTAGCATCTAAATACACTGTGCGAAATTCTTCCAATTCGGAGACTGCATCATTCTACTCGAAAAGTTCGAGCGCCACCCGAATACCGAAAAATGCCATTTTGACCCCCTAAACAGTCTCGTATGGCCAAAAAATGCAACAGCTCATGGCAGACCAATGTGTCTTGTTTATTTGCCCGTTTTACATTAACCGTGCGAATTTCGTCCAATTCGGAGACTGCATCATTCTACTCGAAAATTTCGCGCGCCACCCCAAAACTGAAAAATGCCATTTTGACCCCGTAAAAACTCCCGAATGGCCGAAATAACATTGCAAGTGATCACGAAGTGATGTATAGTTTTAGCATATCTAAATACATTGTGCGAAATTCGTCCAATTCGGAGACTGCATCATTCTACTCAAAAAGTTTGTGCGCCACCAGAAAACTAAAAAATGTCATTTTGACCCCCTAAAAAGTCCCGAAAACGAAATAACAACGCAGCTGGTCACGAAGTGATGTATAGTTTTAGCATTTATACACATTGTGTGAAATTCGTCCAATTCTGAGACTGCATCATTCTACTCGAAAAGTTCGCGCGCAACCCGAAAACCAAAAAATGTCATTTTTACCCCCTAAAAAGTCCTGAGTGGCCGAAATAACAACGTAGGTGATCACGAAGTGATGTATAGTTTTAGCATCTAAATACACTGTGCGAAATTCGTCCAATTCGGAGAAAGCATCATTCTACTCGAAAAGTTCGCGCGCCACCCGAAAACCGAAAAATGTCATTTTGACACCTTAAAAGTCCCGAATGGCCGAAATAACATCGCAGGTGATCACGAAGTGATGTATAGTTCTAGCATCTAAATAAACTGTGCGAAATTCGTCCAATTCGGAGACTGCATCATTCTACTCGGAAAGTTCGCGCGCCACCCGAAAACCGAAAAATGTCATTTTGACCCCCTTAAAAGTCCCAAATGGCCGAAATAACATCGCAGGTGATCACGAAGTGATGTATAGTTTTAGCATCTAAATACACTGTGCAAAATTCGTCCAATTCGGAGACTGCATCATTCTACTCGAAAAGTTCGCGCGCCACCCGAAAACCGAAAAATGTCATTTTGACCCCTTAAAAGTCCCGAATGGCCGAAATAACACGCAGGTGATCACGTAGTGATGTATAGTTTAAGCATATAAACACACTATGCGAAATTCGTCCAATTCAGAGACTATATCATTCTACTCGAAAATTTCGCGCGCCACCACAAAACTGAAAAATGCCATTTTGACCCCCTAAAAAGTCCCGAATGGCTGAAATAACATCGCAGGTGATCACATGGAGATGAATAGTTTTAGCATCTAAATACACTGTGCGAAATTCGTCCAATTCGGAGACTGCATCATTCTACTCGAACAAAATTCGCACGCCACTCGAATACCGAAAAATGTCATTTTGACCCCCTTAAAAGTCCCGACTGGCCGAAATAACATCGCATGTGATCACAAAGTGATTTATAGTTCTAGCATCTAAATACACTGTGCGAAATTCGTCCAATTCGGAGACTGCATCATTCTACTCGAAAAGTTCGAGCGTCACCCGAATACCGAAATATGCTATTTTGACCCCCTAAACAGCCCCGAATGGCCGGAATAACAACGCAGGTGATCACGAAGCGATGTATAGTTTTAGCATCTAAATACACTGTACGAAATTCGTCCAATTCAGAGACTGCATCATTCTACTCGAAAAGTTCGAGCGCCACCCGAATACCGAAAAATGCCATTTTGACCCCCTAAACAGTCCCGTATGGCCAAAAAACGCAACAGCTCATGGCAGAGCAATGAGTCTTGCTTATTTGCCCGTTTTACATTAACCGTGCGAATTTCGTCCAATTTGGAGACTGCATCATTCTACTCGGAAATTTCGCGCGCCACCCCTAAACTGAAAAATGCCATTTTGACCCCGTAAAAAGTCCCGAATGGCCGAAATAACATCGCAAGTGATCACGAAGTGATGTATAGTTTTAGCAAATCTTAGTACACTGTGCGAAATTCGTCCAATTCGGAGACTGCATCATTCTACTCAAAAAGTTCGCACGCCACCCGAAAACTGAAAAATGTCATTTTGACCCCCTAAAAAGTCCCGAACCCGAAATAACAACGCAGGTGGTCACGAACTGATGTATAGTTTTAGCATCTAAACACATTGTGCGAAATTCGTCCAATTCAGAGACTGCATCATTCTACTCGAAAAGTTCGCGCGCCACCCGAAAACCGAAAAATGTCATTTTCACCCCCTAAAAAGTCCCGAGTGGCCGAAATAACAACGTAGGTGATCACGAAGTGATGCATAGTTTTAGCATCTAAATACACTGTGCGAAATTCGTCCAATTCGGAGACTGCATCATTCTACTCGAAAAGTTCGCGCGCCACCCGAAAACCGAAAAATGTCATTTTGATCCCTTAAAAGTCCCGAATGGCCGAAATAACATCGCAGGTGATCACGAAGTGATGTATAGTTCTAGCATCTAAATACACTGTGCGAAATTCGTCCAATTCGGAGACTGCCTCATTCTACTCGAAAAGTTCGCGCGCCACCCGAAAACCGAAAAATGTCATTTTGACCCCCTAAAAAGTCCCGAAGCCGAAATAACAACGCAGGTGGTCATGAAGTGATGTATAGTTTTAGCATCTAAACACACTGTGCGAAATTCGTCCAATTCGGAGACTGCATCATTCTACTCGAAAAGTTCGCGTGCCACCCGAAAACCGAAAAATGTCATTTTGACCCCCTTAAAAGTCCCGATTGGCCGAAATAACATCGCAGGTGATCACGAAGTAATGTATAGTTTTAGCATCTAAATACACTGTGCGAAATTCGTCCAATTCGGAGACTGCATCATTCTACTCGAAAAATTCGCGCGACACCCGAATACAGAAAAATGTCATTTTGACCTCCTTAAAAGTCTCGAATGGCCGAAATAACATCGCATGTGATCACGAAGTATTGTATAGTTCTAGCATCTAAATACACTGTGCGAAATTCGTCCAATTCGGAGACTGCATCATTCTACTCGAAAAGTTCGAGCGCCACCCGAATACCGAAAAATGCCATTTTGACCCCCTAAACAGTCCCGAATGGCCGAAATAACAATGCAGGTGATCTCAAAGCGATGTATAGTTTTAGCATCTAAATACACTGTGCCAAATTCGTCCAATTCGGAGACTGCATCATTCTACTCGAAAAGTTCGAGCGCCACCCGAATATCGAAAAATGCCATTTTGACCCCCTAAACAGTCCCGTATGGCCAAAAAACGCAACAGCTCATGGCAGAGCAATGAGTCTTGCTTATTTGCCCGTTTTACATTAACCGTGCGAATTTCGTCCAATTCGGAGACTGCATCACGAAGTGATGTATAGTTTTAGCATATCTAAATACACTGTGCGAAATTCGTCCATTTCGGAGACTGCATCATTCTACTCAAAAAGTTCGCGCGCCACCCGAAAACTGAAAAATGTCATTTTGACCCCCTAAAAAGTCCCGAAGCCGAAATAACAACGCAGGTGGTCACGAAGTGATGTATAGTTTTAGCATCTAAACACACTGTGCGAAATTCGTCCAATTCGGAGACTGCATCATTCTACTCGAAAAGTTCGCGTGCCACCCGAAAACCGAAAAATGTCATTTTGACCCCCTTAAAAGTCCCGATTGGCCGAAATAACATCGCAGGTGATCACGAAGTAATGTATAGTTTTAGCATCTAAATACATTGTGCGAAATTCGTCCAATTCGGAGACTGCATCATTCTACTCGAAAAATTCGCGCGACACCCGAATACAGAAAAATGTCATTTTGACCTCCTTAAAAGTCTCGAATGGCCGAAATAACATCGCATGTGATCACGAAGTATTGTATAGTTCTAGCATCTAAATACACTGTGCGAAATTCGTCCAATTCGGAGACTGCATCATTCTACTCGAAAAGTTCGAGCGCCACCCGAATACCGAAAAATGCCATTTTGACCCCCTAAACAGTCCCGAATGGCCGAAATAACAATGCAGGTGATCTCAAAGCGATGTATAGTTTTAGCATCTAAATACACTGTGCCAAATTCGTCTAATTCGGAGACTGCATCATTCTACTCGAAAAGTTCGAGCGCCACCCGAATATCGAAAAATGCCATTTTGACCCCCTAAACAGTCCCGTATGGCCAAAAAACGCAACAGCTCATGGCAGAGCAATGAGTCTTGCTTATTTGCCCGTTTTACATTAACCGTGCGAATTTCGTCCAATTCGGAGACTGCATCACGAAGTGATGTATAGTTTTAGCATATCTAAATACACTGTGCGAAATTCGTCCATTTCGGAGACTGCATCATTCTACTCAAAAAGTTCGCGCGCCACCCGAAAACTGAAAAATGTCATTTTGACCCCCTAAAAAGTCCCGAAGCCGAAATAACAACGCAGGTGGTCACGAAGTGTTGTATAGTTTTAGCATCTAAACACACTATACGAAATTCGTCCAATTCAGAGACTGCATCATTCTACTCGAAAAGTTCGCGCGCCACCCGAAAACCAAAAAATGTCATTTTCACCCCCTAAAAAGTCCCGAGTGGCCGAAATAACAACGTAGATGATCACGAAGTGATGTATAGTTTTAGCATCTAAATACACTGTGCGAAATTCGTGCAATTCGGAGACTGCATCATTCTACTCGAAAAGTTCGCGCGCCACCCGAAAACCGAAAAATGTCATTTTGAACCCTTAAAAGTCCCAAATGGCCGAAATAACATCGCAGGTGATCACGAAGTGATGTATAGTTCTAGCATCTAAATACACTGTGCGAAATTCGTCCAATTCGGAGACTGCCTCATTCTACTCGAAAAGTTCGCGCGCCACCCGAAAACCGAAAAATGTCATTTTGACCCCCTAAAAAGTCCCGAAGCCGAAATAATAACGCAGGTGGTCACGAAGTGATGTATAGTTTTAGCATCTAAACACACTGTGCGAAATTCGTCCAATTCGGAGACTGCATCATTCTACTCGAAAAGTTCGCGCGCCACCCGAAAACCGAAAAATGTCATTTTGACCCCCTTAAAAGTCCCGATTGGCCGAAATAACATCGCAGGTGATCACGAAGTGATGTATAGTTTTAGCATCTACATACACTGTGCGAAATTCGTCCAATTCGGAGACGACATCATTCTACTCGAAAAGTTCGAGCGCCACCCGAATACCGAAAAATGCCATTTTGACCCCCTAAACAGTCCCATATGGCCAAAAAACGCAACAGCTCATGGCAGAGCAATGAGTCTTGTTTATTTGCCCGTTTTACATTAGCCGTGCGAATTTCGTCCAATTCAGAGACTGCATCATCCTACTCAAAAAGTTCGCGCGCCACCCGAAAACCGAAAAATGTCATTGACCCCCTTAAAAGTCCCGATTGGCCGAAATAACATCGCAGGTGATCACGAAGTGATGTATAGTTTTAGCATTTAAATACACTGTGCAAAATTCGTCCAATTCGGAGACTGCATCATCCTACTCGAAAAATTCGCGCGCCACCCGTATACCGAAAAATGTCATTTTGACCCCCTTAAAAGTCCCGAATAGCCGAAATAACATCGCATGTGATCACGAAGTGATGTATAGTTCTAGCATCTACATACACTGTGCGAAATTCGTCCAATTCGGAGACTGCATCATTCTACTCGAAAAGTTCGAGCGCCACCCGAATACCGAAAAATGCCATTTTGACCCCCTAAACAGTCCCGAATGGCCGAAATAACAATACAGGTGATCACGAAGCGATGTATAGTTTTAGCATCTAAATACACTGTGCGAAATTCTTCCAATTCGGAGACTGCATCATTCTACTCGAAAAGTTCGAGCGCCACCCGAATACCGAAAAATGCCATTTTGACCCCCTAAACAGTCTCGTATGGCCAAAAAATGCAACAGCTCATGGCAGACCAATGTGTCTTGTTTATTTGCCCGTTTTACATTAACCGTGCGAATTTCGTCCAATTCGGAGACTGCATCATTCTACTCGAAAATTTCGCGCGCCACCCCAAAACTGAAAAATGCCATTTTGACCCCGTAAAAACTCCCGAATGGCCGAAATAACATTGCAAGTGATCACGAAGTGATGTATAGTTTTAGCATATCTAAATACATTGTGCGAAATTCGTCCAATTCGGAGACTGCATCATTCTACTCAAAAAGTTTGTGCGCCACCAGAAAACTAAAAAATGTCATTTTGACCCCCTAAAAAGTCCCGAAGCCGAAATAACAACGCAGGTGGTCACGAAGTGATGTATAGTTTTAGCATTTATACACATTGTGTGAAATTCGTCCAATTCTGAGACTGCATCATTCTACTCGAAAAGTTCGCGCGCAACCCGAAAACCAAAAAATGTCATTTTTACCCCCTAAAAAGTCCTGAGTGGCCGAAATAACAACGTAGGTGATCACGAAGTGATGTATAGTTTTAGCATCTAAATACACTGTGCGAAATTCGTCCAATTCGGAGAAAGCATCATTCTACTCGAAAAGTTCGCGCGCCACCCGAAAACCGAAAAATGTCATTTTGACACCTTAAAAGTCCCGAATGGCCGAAATAACATCGCAGGTGATCACGAAGTGATGTATAGTTCTAGCATCTAAATAAACTGTGCGAAATTCGTCCAATTCGGAGACTGCCTCATTCTACTCGAAAAGTTCGCGCGCCACCCGGAAACCGAAAATGTCATTTTGACCCCCTAAAAAGTCTCGAAGCCGAAATAACAACGCAGGTGGTCACGAAGTGATGTATAGTTTTAGCATCTAAACACACTGTGCGAAATTCGTCCAATTCGGAGACTGCATCATTCTACTCGAAAAGTTCGAGCGCCACCCGAATACCGAAAAATGCCATTTTCACCCCCTAAACAGTCCCGAATGGCCGATATAACAACGCAGGTGATCACGAAGCGATGTATAGTTTTAGCATCTAAATACAATGTGCGAAATTCGTCCAATTCGGAGACTGCATCATTCTACTCGAAAAGTTCGCGCGCCACCCGAAAACCGAAAAATGTCATTTTGACCCCCTTAAAAGTCCCGAATGGCCGAAATAACATTGCAGGTGATCACAAAGTGATGTATAGTTTTAGCATCTAAATACACCGTGCGAAATTCGTCTAATTCGGAGACTGCATCATTCTACTCGAAAAGTTCGCGAGCCACCCGAAAACCGAACAATGTCATTTTGACCCCTAAAAAGTCTCGAATGGCCGAAATAACAAAGCAGGTGATCACGAAGTGATATATAGTTCTAGCATCTAAATACACTATGCGAAATTCGTCTAATTCAGAGACTGCATCATTCTACTCGAAAAGTTCGCGCGCCACCCGAAAACCGAAAAATGTCATTTTGACCCCCTAAAAAGTCCCGAAGGCGAAATAACAACGCAGGTGGTCACGAAGTGATGTATAGTTTTAGCATCTAAACACACCGTGCGAAATTCGTCCAATTCGGAGACTGTATCATTCTACTCGAAAAGTTCGCGCGCCACCCGAAAACCGAAAAATGTCATTTTGAACCGCTAAAAAGTCCCGAGTGGCCGAAATAACAACGTAGGTGATCATGAAGTGATGTATAGCTTTAGCATCTAAATACACTGTACGAAATTCGTCCAATTCGGAGACTGCATCATTCTACTCGAAAGGTTCGCGTGCCACTCGAAAACCGAAAAATGTCATTTTGACCCCCTTAAAAGTCCCGAATGGCCGAAATAACATCGCAGGTGATCACGAAGTGATGTATAGTTTTATCATCTAAATACACTGTGTGAAATTTGTCCAATTCGGAGAGTGCATCATTCTACTCGAAAAGTTCGCGGCCACCCGAAAACCGAAAAATGTCATTTTGACCCCCTTAAAAGTCCCGAATGGCCGAAATAACATCGCAGGTGATCGTGAAGTGATGTATAGTTTTAGCATCTAAATACACTATGTGAAATTCGTCCAATTCGGAGACTGCATCATTCTACTCGAAATGTTCGCGCGCCACCCGATAACCGAAAAATGCCATTTTGACCCTCTGAAAAGTCCCGAGTGGCCGAAATAACAACGCATGTGATCACGAAGTATTGTATAGTTCTAGCATCTAAATACACTGTGCGCAATTCGTCCAATTCAGAGACTGCATCATTCTACTCGAAAAGTTCAAGCGCCACCTGAATACCGAAAAATGCCATTTTAACCCCCTAAACAGTCCCGAATGGCCGAAATAACAACACAGGTGATCACGAAGCGATGTATAATTTTAGCATCTAAATACACTGTGTGAAATTCGTCCAATTCGGAGACTGCATCATTGTACTCGAAAAGTTCGAGCGCCACCCGAATACCGAAAAATGCCATTTTGACACCCTAAACAGTCCCGTATGGCCAAAAAACGCAACAGCTCATGGTTATGAGTCTTTTTTATTTGCCCGTTTTACATTAACCGTGCGAATTTCGTCGAATTCGGAGACAACATCATTCTACTCGAAAATTTCGCGCGCCACCCCAAAAATGAAAAATGTCATTTTGACCCCATAAAAAGTCCCGAATGGCCGAAATAAAATCGCAGGTGATCACAAAGTGATGTATAGTTTTAGCATCTAAATACACTGTGCGAAATTCGTCCAATTCGGAAACTGCATCATTCTACTCAAAAAGTTCGCGTGCCACCCGAAAACCGAAAAATATCATTTTGACATCCTAAAAAGTCCCGAAGCCGAAATAACAACGTAGGTGGTCACGAAGTGATGTATAGTTTTAGCATCTAAACACATTGTGCGAAATTCGACCAATTCGGAGACTGAATCATTCTACTCGAAAAGTTCGCGGCCACCCGAAAACCGAAAAAATCTCATTTTGACCCCCTAAAAAGTCCCAAGTGGCCGAAATAACAACGTAGGTGATCACAAAGTGATGTATAGTTTTAGCATCTAAATACACTGTGCGAAATTCGTCCAATTCGGAGACGACATCATTCTACTCGAAAACTTCGCGCGCCACCCGAAAACCGAAAAATGTCATTTTGACCCCATTAAAAGTCTCGAATGGCCGAAATAACATCGCAGCTGATCACAAAGTGATGTACAGTTTTAGCATCTAAATACACTGTGTGAAATACGTCCAATTCGGAAACTGCATCATTCTACTCGAAAAGTTCGCGCGCCACCTGATAACCGAAAAATGCCATTTTGACCCCCTTAAAAGTCCCGAATGGCGGAAATAACAACGCAGGTGATCACAAAGTGATGTATAAGTTCTAGCATCTGAATACACTGTGTGAAAATCGTCCAATTCGGAGACTGCATCATTCTACTCAAAAAGTTCGCGCGCCACCCGAAAACCAAAAAATGTCATTTTGACCCCCTAAAAAGTCACGAAGCCGAAATAACAACGCAGGTGGTCACGAAGTGATGTATAGTTTTAGCATCTAAACACACTGTGCGAAATTCGTCCAATTCGGAGACTGCATCATTCTACTCGAAAAGTTCGCGCGCCACCCGATAACCGAAAAATGTCATTTTGACCCCCTTAAAAGTCCCGAATGGCCGAAATAACATCGCAGGTGATCACGAAGTGATGTATAGTTTTATCATCTAAATACACTGTGTGAAATTTGTCCAATTCGGAGAGTGCATCATTCTACTCGAAAAGTTCGCGGCCACCCGAAAACCGAAAAATGTCATTTTGACCCCCTTAAAAGTCCCGAATGGCCGAAATAACATCGCAGGTGATCGTGAAGTGATGTATAGTTTTAGCATCTAAATACACTGTGTGAAATTCGTCCAATTCGGAGACTGCATCATTCTACTCGAAATGTTCGCGCGCCACCCGATAACCGAAAAATGCCATTTTGACCCTCTGAAAAGTCCCGAGTGGCCGAAATAACAACGCATGTGATCACGAAGTATTGTATAGTTCTAGCATCTAAATACACTGTGCGCAATTCGTCCAATTCAGAGACTGCATCATTCTACTCGAAAAGTTCAAGCGCCACCTGAATACCGAAAAATGCCATTTTAACCCCCTAAACAGTCCCGAATGGCCGAAATAACAACACAGGTGATCACGAAGCGATGTATAATTTTAGCATCTAAATACACTGTGTGAAATTCGTCCAATTCGGAGACTGCATCATTGTACTCGAAAAGTTCGAGCGCCACCCGAATACCGAAAAATGCCATTTTGACACCCTAAACAGTCCCGTATGGCCAAAAAACGCAACAGCTCATTGTTATGAGTCTTTTTTATTTGCCCGTTTTACATTAACCGTGCGAATTTCGTCGAATTCGGAGACAACATCATTCTACTCGAAAATTTCGCGCGCCACCCCAAAAATGAAAAATGTCATTTTGACCCCATAAAAAGTCCCGAATGGCCGAAATAAAATCGCAGGTGATCACAAAGTGATGTATAGTTTTAGCATCTAAATACACTGTGCGAAATTCGTCCAATTCGGAAACTGCATCATTCTACTCAAAAAGTTCGCGTGCCACCCGAAAACCGAAAAATATCATTTTGACATCCTAAAAAGTCCCGAAGCCGAAATAACAACGTAGGTGGTCACGAAGTGATGTATAGTTTAAGCATCTAAACACATTGTGCGAAATTCGACCAATTCGGAGACTGAATCATTCTACTCGAAAAGTTCGCGGCCACCCGAAAACCGAAAAAATCTCATTTTGACCCCCTAAAAAGTCCCAAGTGGCCGAAATAACAACGTAGGTGATCACAAAGTGATGTATAGTTTTAGCATCTAAATACACTGTGCGAAATTCGTCCAATTCGGAGACGACATCATTCTACTCGAAAAGTTCGCGCGCCACCCGAAAACCGAAAAATGTCATTTTTACCCCATTAAAAGTCTCGAATGGCCGAAATAACATCGCAGCTGATCACAAAGTGATGTACAGTTTTAGCATCTAAATACACTGTGTGAAATTCGTCCAATTCGGAAACTGCATCATTCTACTCGAAAAGTTCGCGCGCCACCTGATAACCGAAAAATGCCATTTTGACCCCCTTAAAAGTCCCGAATGGCGGAAATAACAACGCAGGTGATCACGAAGTGCTGTATAAGTTCTAGCATCTGAATACACTGTGTGAAAATCGTCCAATTCGGAGACTGCATCATTCTACTCAAAAAGTTCGCGCGCCACCCGAAAACCAAAAAATGTCATTTTGACCCCCTAAAAAGTCACGAAGCCGAAATAACAAAGCAGGTGGTCACGAAGTGATGTATAGTTTTAGCATCTAAACACACTGTGCGAAATTCGTCCAATTCGGAGACTGCATCATTCTACTCGAAAAGTTCGCGCGCCACCCGATAACCGAAAAATGTCATTTTGACCCCCTTAAAAGTCCCGAATGGCCGAAATAACATCGCAGGTGATCACGAAGTGATGTATAGTTTTAGCATCTAAATACACTGTGTGAAATTCGTCCAATTCGGAGACTGCATCATTCTACCTGAAAAGTTCGCGCGCCACCCGAAAACCGAAAAATGTCATTTTGACCCCCTTAAAAGTCCCGAATGGCCAAAATAACATCGCAGGTGCTCACGAAGTGATGTATAGTTTTAGCATCTAAATACACTGTGTGAGATTCGTCCGATTCGGAGACTGCATCATTCTACTCGAAAAGTTCGTGCGTCACCCGATAACCGAAAAATGCCATTTAGACCCTCTAAAAAGTTCTGAATGGCCGAAATAACAACGCATGTGATCACGAAGTATTGTATAGTTCTAGCATCTAAATACACTGTGCGAAATTCGTCCAATTCGGAGACTGCATCATTCTACTCGAAAAGTTTGAGCGCCACCCGAATACCGAAAAATGCCATTTTGACCCCCTAAACAGTCCCGAATGGCCGAAATAACAACACAGGTGATCACGAAGCGATGTATAGTTTTAGTATCTAAATACACTGTGCGAAATTCGTCCAATTCGGAGACTGCATCATTCTACTCGAAAAGTTCGAGCGCCACTCGAATACCGAAAAACGCCATTTTGACACCCTAAACAGTCCCGTATAGCCAAAAAACGCAACAGCTCATGGCAGAGCAATGAGTCTTTTTTATTTGCCCGTTTTACATTAACCGTGCGAATTTCGTCCCATTCGGAGACTGCATCATTCTACTCGAAAATTTCGCGCGCCACCCCAAAACTGAAAAATGCCATTTTGACCCCATAGAAAATCCCGTATGGCCGAAATGAAATCGCAGGTGATCGCGAAGTGATGTATAGTTTTAACATCTAAATACACTGTGCAAAATTCGTTCAATTCGGAGAGTGCATCATTCTACTCAAAAAGTTCGCGCGCCACCCGAAAACCGAAAAATGTCATTTTGACATCCTAAAAAGTCCCGAAGCCGAAATAACAACGCAGGTGGTCACGAAGTGATGTATAGTTTTAGCATCTAAACACATTGTGCGAAATTCGACCAATTCGGAGACTGAATCATTCTACTCGAAAAGTTCGCGGCCACCCGAAAACCGAAAAAATCTCATTTTGACCCCCTAAAAAGTCCCAAGTGGCCGAAATAACAACGTAGGTGATCACAAAGTGATGTATAGTTTTAGCATCTAAATACACTGTGCGAAATTCGTCCAATTCGGAGACTGCATCATTCTACTCGAAAAGTTCGCGCGCCACCCGAAAACCGAAAAATGTCGTTTTGACCTCGTTAAAAGTCTCGAATGGCCGAAATAACATCGCAGCTGATCACAAAGTGATGTATAGTTTTAGCATCTAAATACACTGTGTGAAATTCGTCCAATTCGGAAACTGCATCATTCTACTCGAAAAGTTAGCGCGCCACCTGATAACCGAAAAATGCCATTTTGACCCCCTTAAAAATCCCGAATGGCGGAAATAACAACGCAGGTGATCACAAAGTGATGTATAAGTTCTAGCATCTGAATACACTGTGCGAAAATCGTCCAATTCGGAGACTGCATCATTCTACTCAAAAAGTTCGCGCGCCACCTGAAAACCAAAAAATGTCATTTTGACCCCCTAAAAAGTCACGAAGCTGAAATAACAACGCAGGTGGTCAGGAAGTGATGTATAGTTTTAGCATCTAAACACACTGTGCGGAATTCGTCCAATTCGGAGACTGCATCATTCTACTCGAAAAGTTCGCGCGCCACCCGGTAACCGAAAAATGTCATTTTGACCCCCTTAAAAGTCACGAATGGCCGAAATAACATCGCAGGTGATCACGAAGTGATGTATAGTTTTAGCATCTAAATACACTGTGTGAAATTCGTCCAATTCGGAGACTGCATCATTCTACCTGAAAAGTTCGCGCGCCACCCGAAAACCAAAAAATGTCATTTTGACCCCCTAAAAAGTCCCGAAGCCGAAATAACAACGCAGGTGGTCACGAAGTGATGTATAGTTTTAGCATCTAAACACACTGTGCGAAATTCGTCCAATTCGGAGACTGCATCATTCTACTCGAAAAGTTCGCGCGCCACCCGAAAACCGAAAAATGTCATTTTGACCCCCTTAAAAGTCCCAAATGGCCGAAATAATATCGCAGGTGATTACGCAGTGATGTTTAGTTTTAGCATCTAAATACACTGTGCGAAATTCGACCAATTCGGAGACTGCATCATTCTACTCGAAAAGTTCGAGCGCCACTCGAATACCGAAAAAATGTCATTTTGACCCTCTAAAAAGTCTCGAGTGGCCAAAATAACAACGTAGGTGATCACGTAGTGATGTGTAGTTTTAGCATCTAAATACACTTGCGAAATTCGTCCAATTCGGAGACTGCATCATTCTACTCGAAAAGTTCGCGCGCCACCCGAATACCGAAAAATGTCATTTTGACCTCCTTAAAAGTCCCGAATGGCCGAAATAACATCGCAGGTGATCACAAAGTGATGTATAGTTTTTGCATCTAAATACACTGTGTGAAATTCATCCAATTCGGAGACTGCATCATTCTACTCGAAAAGTTCGCGCGCCACCCGATAACCGAAAATGCCATTTTGACCCCCTTAAAAGTCCCGAATGGCCGGAATAACAACGCATGTGATCACGAAGTGATGTATAGTTCTAGCATCGAAATACACTATGCGAAATTCGTAAACAGTCCCGAATGGACGAAATAACAACACAGGTGATCACAAAGCGATGTATAGTTTTAGCATCTAAATACACTGTGCGAGATTTGTCCAATTCAGAGACTGCATCATTCTACTCGAAAAGTTCGAGTGCCACCCGATTACCGAAAAATGCCATTTTGACACCCTAAACGGTCCCGTATGGCCAAAAAACGCAACAGCTCATGACAGAGCAATGAGTCTTGTTTATTTTCCCGTTTTACATTAACCGTGCGAATTTCGTCCAATTCGGAGACTGCATCATTCTACTCGAAAATTTCGCGCGCCACCCCAAAACTGAAAAATGCCATTTTGACCCCTTAAAAAGTCCCGAATGGCCTAAATAACATCGCAGGTGATCACAAAGTGATGTATAGTTTTAGCATCTAAATACACTGTGCGAAATTCGTCCAATTCGGAGACTGCATCATTCTACTCGAAAAGTTCGCGCGCCACCCGAAAACCAAAAAATGTCATTTTGACCCCCCTAAAAAGTCACGAAGCCGAAATAACAACGCAGGTGGTCACGAAGTGATGTATAGTTTTAGCATCTAAACACACAGTGCGAAATTCGTCCAATTCGGAGACTGCATCATTCTACTCGAAAAGTTCGCGCGCCACACGAAACTGAAAAATGTCATTTTGACCCCCTTACAAGTCCCAAATGGCCGAAATAACATCGCAGGTGATCACGTAGTGATGTTTAGTTTTAGCATCTCAATACACTGTGCGAAATTCGACCAATTCGGAGACTGAATCATTCTACTCGAAAAATTCGCGGCCACCCGAAAACCGAAAAAATCTCATTTTGACCCCCTAAAAAGTCCCAAGTGGCCGAAATAACAACGTAGGTGATCACAAAGTGATGTATAGTTTTAGCATCTAAATACATTGTGCGAAATTCGTCCAATTCGGAGACTGCATCATTCTACTCGAAAAGTTCGCGCGCCACCCGGAAACCGAAAAATGTCATTTTGACCCCGTTAAAAGTCTCGAATGGCCGAAATAACATCGCAGGTGATCACAAAGTGATGTATAGTTTTAGCATCTAAATACATTGTGTGAAATTCGTCCAATTCGGAAACTGCATCATTCTACTCGAAAAGTTCGCGGGCCACCCGATAACCGAAAAATGCCATTTTGACCCCCTTAAAAGTCGCGAATGGCGGAAATAACAACGCAGGTGATCACGAAGTGATGTATAAGTTCTAGCATCTGAATACACTGTGCGAAAATCGTCCAATTCGGAGACTGCATCATTCTACTCGAAAAGTTCGCGCGCCACCCGAAAACCAAAAAATGTCATTTTGACCCCCTAAAAAGTCACGAAGCCGAAATAACAACGCAGGTGGTCACGAAGTGATGTATAGTTTTAGCATCTAAACACACTGTGCGAAATTCGTCCAATTCGGAGACTGCATCATTCTACTCGAAAAGTTCGCGCGCCACCCGAAAACCGAAAAATGTCATTTTGACCCGCTTAAAAGTCCCAAATGGCCAAAATAACATCGCGGGTGATCACGTAGTGATGTTTAGTGTTATAATCTAAATACACTGTGCGAAATTCGACCAATTCAGAGACTGAATCATTCTACTCGAAATGTTCGCGCGCCACCCGAAAACCGAAAAAATGTCATTTTGACCCCCTAAAAAGTCCCGAGTGGCCGAAATAACAACGTAGGTGATCACAAAGTGATGTATAGTTTTAGCATTTAAATACACTGTGCGAAATTCGTCCAATTCGGAGACTGCATCATTCTACTCGAAAAGTTCGCGCGCCACCCGAAAACCGAAAAATGTCATTTTGACCCCCTTAAAAGTCCCAAATGGCCGAAATAACATCGCGGGTGATCACGTAGTGATGTTTAGTTTTATAATCTAAATACACTGTGCGAAATTCGACCAATTCGGAGACTGAATCATTCTACTCGAAAAGTTCGCGCGCCACTCGAGAACCGAAAAAATGTCATTTTGACCCTCTAAAAAGTCCCGAGTGGCCAAAATAACAACGTAGGTGATCACGTAGTGATGTATAGTTTTAGCATCTAAATACACTTGCGAAATTCGTCCAATTCGGAGACTGCATCATTCTACTCGAAAAGTTCGCGCGCCACCGGAAAACCGAAAAATGTCATTTTGACCCCCTTAAAAGTCTCGAATGGCCGAAATAACATCGCAGGTGATCACAAAGTGATGTATAGTTTTAGCATCTAAAGACACAGTGTGAAATTCGTCCAATTCGGAAACTGCATCATTCTACTCGAAAAGTTCGCGCGCCACCCGATAACCGAAAAATGCCATTTTGACCCCCTTAAAGTCCCGAATGGCTGAAATAACAACGCAGGTGATCACGAATTGATGTATAAGTTCTAGCATCTGAATACACTGTGCGAAAATCGTCCAATTCGGAGACTGCATCATTCTACTCGAAAAGTTCGCGCGCCACCCGAAAACCAAAAAATGTCATTTTGACCCCCTAAAAAGTCACGAAGCCGAAATAACAACGCAGGTGGTCACGAAGTGATGTATAGTTTTAGCATCTAAACACACTGTGCGAAATTCGTTCAATTCGGAGACTGCATCATTCTACTCGAAAAGTTCGCGTCACCCGAAAACCGAAAAATGTCATTTTGACCCGCTTAAAAGTCCCAAATGGCCGAAATAACATCGCAGGTGATCACGTAGTGATGTTTAGTTTTATAATCTAAATACACTGTGCGAAATTCGACCAATTCGGAGACTGAATCATTCTACTCGAAAAGTTCGCGCGCCACCCGAAAACCGAAAAAATGTCATTTTGACCCCCTAAAAAGTCCCGAGTGGCCGAAATAACAACATAGATGATCACGAAGTGATGTATAGTTTTAGCATTTAAATACACTATGCGAAATTCGTCCAATTCGGAGACTGCATCATTCTACTCGAAAAGTTCGCGCGCCACCCGGAAACCGAAAAATGTCATTTTGACCCCCTTAAAAGTCTCGAATGGCCGAAATAACATCGCAGGTGATCACAAAGTGATGTATAGTTTTAGAGCATGTAAATACACTGTGTGTAATTCGTCCAATTCGGAGACTGCATCATTCTACTCGAAAATTTCGCGCGCCACCCCAAAACTGAAAAATCCCATTTTGACCCCATAAAAAGTCCCGAATGGCCGAAATAACATCGCAGGTGATCACGAAGTGATGTATAGTTTTAGCATCTAAATACACTGTGCGAAATTCGTCCAATTCGGATACTGCATCATTCTACTCAAAAAGTTTGTGCGCCACCCGAAAACCGAAAAATGTCATTTTGATATCCTAAAAAGTCCCGAAGCCGAATAACAACGCAGGTGGTCACGAAGTGATGTATAGTGTTAGCATCTAAACACACTGTGCGAAATTCGTCCAATTCGGAGACTGCATCATTCTACTCGAAAAGTTCGCGCGCCTCCCGAAAACCGAAAAATGTCATTTTGACCCCCTAAAAAGTACCGAGTGGCCGAAATAACAACGTAGGTGATCATGAAGTGATGTATAGTTTTAACATCTAAATACACTGTGCGAAATTCTTCCAATTCGGAGACTGCATCATTCTACTCGAAAAGTTTACGCGCCACCCGAAAACCGAAAAATGTTATTTTGACCCCCTTAAAAGTCCCGAATGGCCGAAATAACATCGCAGGTGATCACGAAGTGATGTATAGTTTTAGAATCTAAATATACTGTGTGAAATTTGTCCAATTCGGAGACTGCATCATTATACTCGAAAAGTTCGTGCGCCACCCGATAACCGAAAAATGCCATTTTGACCCCCTAAAAAGTCCCGAATGGCCGAAATAACAACGCATGTGATCACGAAGTGATGTATAGTTCTCGCGTCGAAATACACTGTGCGAAATTCGTCCAATTCGGAGACTGCATCATTCTACTCGAAAAGTTCGAGCGCCACCCGAATACCGAAAAATGCCATTTTGACCCCTAAACAGTCCCGAATGGCCGGAATAGCAACACAGGTGATCACGAAGCGATGTATAGTTTTTGCGTCTAAATACACTGTGCGAAATTCGTCCAATTCGGAGACTGCATCGTTCTACTCGAAAAGTTCGAGCGCCACGCGAATATCGCAAAATGCCATTTTGACACCCTAAATAGTCCCGTATGGCCAAAAAACGCAACAGCTCATGGCAGAGCAATGAGTCTTGTTTATTTGCCCGTTTTACATTAACCGTGCGAATTTCGTCCAATTCGGAGACTGCATCATTCTACTCAAAAAGTTCGCGCGCCACCCGAAAACCAAAAAATGTCATTTTGACATCCTAAAAAGTCCCGAAGCCGAAATAACAACGCAGGTGGTCACGAAGTGATGTATAGTGTTAGCATCTAAACACACCGTGCGAAATTCGTCCAATTCGTAGACTGCATCATTCTACTCGAAAAGTTCGCGCGCCTCCCGAAAACCAAAAAATGTCATTTTGACCCCCTAAAAAGTACCGAGTGGCCGAAATAACAACGTAGGTGATCATGAAGTGATGTATAGTTTTAACATCTAAATACCCTGTGCGAAATTCTTCCAATTCGGAGACTGTATCATTCTACTCGAAAAGTTCGCGCGCCACCCGAAATCCGAAAAATGTCATTTTGACCCCCTTAAAAGTCCCAAATAGCCGAAATAACATCGCAGGTGATCACAAAGTGATGTATAGTTTTAGCATCTAAATACACTGTGCAAAATTCATCCAATTCGGAGACTGCATCATTCTACTCGAAAAGTTCGCGCGCCACCCGAAAACCGAAAAATGTCATTTTGACCCCCTTAAAAGTCCCGAATGGCCGTAATAACAACGCAGGTGATCACGAACTGATGTATAGTTCTAGCATCTAAATACACTGTGTGAAATTCGTCCAATTCGGAGACTGCATCATTCTACTCGAAAATTTCGCGCGCCACCCGAAAACCGAAAGATGTCATTTTGACCCCCTTAAAAGTCCCAAATGGCCGAAATAACTTCGCAGGTGATCATGTAGTGATGTTTAGTTTTAGCATCTAAATACACTGTGCGAAATTCGTCCAATTCGGAGACTGCATCATTCTACTCAAAAAGTTCGCGCGCCACCCGAAAACCGAAAAATGTCATTTTGACCCTCTTAAAGTCTCGAATGGCCGAAATAACATCGCACGTGATCATAAAGTGATGTATAGTTTTAGCATCTAAATACACTGTGTGAAATTCGTCCAATTCGGAGACTGCATCATTCTACTCGAAAAGTTCGCGCGCCACCTGATAACTGAAAAATGCAATTTTAACCCCCTTAAAAGTCCCGAATGGCTGAAATAACAACGCAGGTGATCACAAAGTGATGTATAGTTCTAGCATCTAAATACACTGTGCGAAATTCGTCCAATTCGGAGACTACATCATTCTACTCGAAAAGTTCGCGCGCCACCCGAAAACCGAAAAATGTCATTTTGACCCCCTAAAAGGTCCCGAAGCCGAAATAACAATGCAGGTGGTCACGAAGTGATGTATAGTTTTAGCATCTAAACACACTGTGCGAAATTCGTCCAATTCGGAGACTGCATCATTCTACTCGAAAAGTTCGCGCCCCACCCGAAAATAAAAAAATGTCATTTTGACCCCCTTAAAAGTCCCAAATGGCCGAAATAACATCGCTGGTGATCACGTAGTGATGTTTAGTTTTAGCATCTAAATGCACTATGCGAAATTCATCTAATTCGGAGACTGCATCATTCTACTCGAAAAGTTCGCGCGCCACCCGAAAACCGAAAAATGTCATTTTGACCCCCTTAAAAGTCTCGAATGGCCGAAATAACATCGCAGGTGATCACAAAGTGATGTATAGTTTTAGCATCTAAACACACTGTGCGAAATTCGTCCAATTCGGAGACTGCATCATTCTACTCGAAAAGTTCGCGCGCCACTCGAAAACCAAAAAATGTCATTTTGACCCCCTAAAAAGTCCCGAAGCCGAAATAACAACGCAGCTGGTCACGAAGTGATGTATAGTTTTAGCATCTAAACACACTATGCGAAATTCGTCCAATTCGGAGACTGCATCATTCTATTGGAAAAGTTCGCGCGCCACCCGAAAACCAAAAATTGTCATTTTGACCCCCTAAAAAGTGCCGAGTGGCCGAAATAACAACGTAGGTGATCACGAAGTGATGCATAGTTTTAGCATCTAAATACACTGTGCAGAATTCATCCAATTCGGAAACTGCATCATTCTACTCGAAAAGTTCGCGCGCCACTCGAAAACCGAAAAATGTCATTTTGACCCCCTTAAAAGTCCCGAATGGCCGAAATAACATCGCAGGTGATCACGAAGTGATGTATAGTTTTAGCATCTAAATACACTGTGCGAAATTCGTCCAATTCGGAGACTGCATCATTCTACTCGAAAAGTTCGCACGCCACCCGAAAACCGAAAAATGTCATTTTGACCCCCTAAAAAGTCCCGAATGGCCGAAATAACAACGCAGGTGATCACGAAGTGATGTATAGTTTTAGCATCTAAATACACTGTGCGAAATTCGTCCTATTCGGAGACTGCATCATTCTACTCGAAAAGTTTGCGCGCCACCCGAAAACCGAAAAATGTCATTTTGACCCTCTTAAAAGTCTCGAATGGCCGAAATAACATCGCACGTGATCACAAAGTGATGTATAGTTTTAGCATCTAAATACACTGTGCGAAATTCGTCCAATTCGGAGACTGCATCATTCTAGTCGAAAAGTTCGCGCGCCACCCGAAAACCGAAAAATGTTATATTTACCCCCTAAAAAGTCTCGAATGGCCGAAATAAGATCGCAGGTGATCACAAAGTGATGTATAGTTTTAGCATCTAAACACACTGTGCGAAATTCGTCCAATTCGGAGACTGCATCATTCTACTCGAAAAGTTCGCGCGCCACTCGAAAACCAAAAAATGTCATTTTGACCCCCTAAAAAGTCCCGAAGCCGAAATTTCAACGCAGGTGGTCACGAAGTGATGTATAGTTTTAGCATCTAAACACACTGTGCGAATTTCGTCCAATTCGGAGACTGCATCATTCTATTGGAAAAGTTCGCGCGCCACCCGAAAACCAAAAATTGTCATTTTGACCCCCTAAAAAGTGCCGAGTGGCCGAAATAACAACGTAGGTGATCACGAAGTGATGCATAGTTTTAGCATCTAAATACACTGTGCGGAATTCATCCAATTCGGAAACTGCATCACTACTCGAAAAGTTCGCGCGCCACTTGAAAACCGAAAAATGTCATTTTGACCCCCTTAAAAGTCCCGAATGGCCGAAATAACATCGCAGGTGATCACGAAGTGATGTATAGTTTTAGCATCTAAATACACTGTGCGAAATTCGTCCAATTCGGAGACTGCATCATTCTACTCGAAAAGTTCGCACGCCACCCGAAAACCGAAAAATGTCATTTTGACCCCCTAAAAAGTCCCGAATGGCCGAAATAACAGCGCAGGTGATCACGAAGTGATGTATAGTTTTAGCATCTAAATACACTGTGCGAAATTCGTCCTATTCGGAGACTGCATCATTCTACTCGAAAAGTTTGCGCGCCACCCGAAAACCGAAAAATGTCATTTTGACCCTCTTAAAAGTCTCGAATGGCCGAAATAACATCGCACGTGATCACAAAGTGATGTATAGTTTTAGCATCTAAATACACTGTGCGAAATTCGTCCAATTCGGAGACTGCATCATTCTAGTCGAAAAGTTCGCGCGCCACCTGAAAACCGAAAAATGTCATATTTACCCCCTAAAAAGTCTCGAAGCCGAAATAAAAACGCAGGTGGTCACGAAGTGATGTATAGTTTTAGCATCTAAACACACTATGCGAAATTCGTCCAATTCGGAGACTGCATCATTCTACTCGAAAAGTTCGCGCGCCACCCGAAAACAGAAAAATGTCATTTTGACCCCCTTAAAAGTCTCAAATGGCCGAAATAACATCGCAGGTGATCACGTAGTGATGTTTAGTTTTAGCATCTAAATACACAGTGTAAAATTCGTCCAATTTGGAGACTGCATCATTCTACTCGAAAAGCTCGCGCGCCACCCGAAAACCGAAAAATGTCATTTTGACCGCCTAAAAAGTCCCGAATGGCCGAAATAACATCGCAGGTGATCACGAAGTGATGTATAGTTTTAGCATCTAAATACACTGTGCAAAATTCATCCAATTCGGAGACTGCATCATTCTACTCGAAAAGTTCGCGCGCCACCCGAAAACCAAAAAATGTCATTTTGACCCCCTAAAAAGTCCCGAATGGCCGAAATAACAATGCAGGTGATCACGAAGTGATGTATAGTTTTAGCATCTAAATACACTGTGCGAAATTCGTCCAATTCGGAGACTGCATCATTCTACTCGAAAAGTTCGTGCGCCACCCGAAAACCGAAAAATGTCATTTTGACCCCCTTAAAAGTCCCAAATGGCCGAAATAACATCGCAGGTGATCACGTAGTGATGTTTAGTTTTAGTATCTAAATACACTATGCGAAATTCATCCAATTCGGAGACTGCATCATTCTACTCGAAAAGTTCGCGCGCCACCCGAAAATCGAAAAATGTCATTTTCACACCCTAAAAACTCCCGAGTGGCCGAAATAACAACGTAGGTGATCACGAAGTGATGTATAGTTTTAGCATCTAAATACACTGTGCGGAATTCGTCCAATTCGGAAACTGCATCATTGTACTCGAAAAGTTCGCGCGCCACCCGAAAACCGAAAAATGTCATTTTTACCCCCTTAAAAGTCCCGAATGGCTGAAATAACAACGCAGGTGATCACGAAGTGATGTATAGTTCTAGCATCTAAACACACTGTGCGAAATTTGTCCAATTCGGAGACTGCATCATTCTACTCGAAAAGTTCGCGCGCCACCCGAAAACCGAAAAATGTCATTTTTACCCCCTTAAAAGTCCCGATTGGCCGAAATAACATCGCAGGTGATCATGAAGTGATGTATAGTTTTAGAATCTAAATACACTGTGTGAAATTCGTCCAATTCGGAGACTGCATCATTCTACTCGAAAAGTTCGCGCGCCACCCGAGAATCGAAAAATGTCATTTTGACCCCCTAAAAAGTCCCGAGTGGCCGAAATAACAACGTAGGTGATCACGAAGTGATGTATAGTTTTTGCATCTAAAAACACTGTATGAAATTCGTCCAATTCGGAGACTGCATCATTCTACTGGAAAAGTTCGCGCGCCAACCGATAACCGAAAAATGCCATTTTGACCCCCTAAAAAGTCCCGAATGGCCGAAATAACAACGCAGGTGATCACGAAGTGATGTATAGTTCTAGCATCTATATACACTGTGCGAAATTCGTCCAATTCGGAGACTGCATCATTCTACTAGAAAAGTTCGCGCGCCACCCTAAAACCGAAAAATGTCATTTTGACCCCCTTAAAAGTCCCGAATGGTCGAAATAACATCGCAGGTAATCACGAAGTGAGGTATAGTTTTAGCATCTAAATACACTGTGTGAAATTCGTCCAATTCGGAGACTGCATCATTATACTCGAAAAGTTCGCGCGCCACCCGAATATCGAAAAATGCCATTTTGACACCCTAAACAATCACGTATGGCCAAAAAACGTAACAACTCATGGCAGAGCAATGAGTCTTGTTTATTTGCCCGTTTTACATTAACCGTGCGAATTTCGTCCAATTCGGAGACTGCATCATTCTACTCAAAAATTTCGCGCGCCACCCCAAAACTAAAAAATGTCATTTTGACCCCATAAAAAGTCCCGAATGGCCGGAATAACGTCGCAGGTGATCACGAAGTGATGTATAGTTTTAGAATCTAAATACACTGTGCGAAATTTGTCCAATTCGGAGACTGCATCATTCTACTCAAAAATGGCGCGCCACCCGGAAACCGAAAAATGTCATTTTGACATCCTAAAAAGTCCCGAAGCCGAAATAACAACGCAGGTGGTCACGAAGTGATGTATAGTTTTAGCATCTAAACACACTCTGCGAAATTCGTCCAATTCGGAGACTGCATCATTCTACTCGAAAAGTTCACGCGCCACCCGAAAATCGAAAAATGTAATTTTGACCCCCTAAAAAGTCCCGAGTGGCCGAAATAACAACGTAGGTGATCACGAAGTGATGTATAGTTTTAGCATCTAAATACACTGTATGAAATTCGTTCAATTCGAAGACTGCATCATTCTACTGGAAAAGTTCGCGCGCCACCCGATAACCGAAAAATGCCATTTTGACCCCCTAAAAAGTCCCGAATGGCCGAAATAACAACGCAGGTGATCACGAAGTGATGTATAGTTCTAGCATCTAAATACACAGTGCGAAATTCGTCCAATTCGGAGACTGCATCATTCTACTCGAAAAGTTCGTGCGCCACCCGAAAACCGAAAAATGCCATTTTGACCCCCTGAACAGTCCCGAATGGCCAAAATAACAACACAGGTGATCACGAGGTGATGTATAGTTTTAGCATCTAAATACACTGTGCGAAATTCGTCCAATTCGGAGACTGCATCATTCTACTCGAAAAGTTCGAGAGCCACCCGAATACCGAAAAATGCCATTTTGACACCCTCAACAGTCCCGTATGGACGAAAAACGCAACA
The DNA here is from genome assembly GCF_052849685.1 of Lactuca virosa. NCBI lineage: Eukaryota > Viridiplantae > Streptophyta > Magnoliopsida > Asterales > Asteraceae > Lactuca > Lactuca virosa. The sequence continues at coordinate 319,291,696 of NC_136433.1, read as the reverse complement.
GCTCATGGCAGAGCAATGAGTCTTGTTTATTTGCCCGTTTTACATTAACGGTGCGAATTTCATCCAATTCGCAGACTGCATCTTTCTACTCAAAAATTTCGCGCGCCACCCCATAACTGAAAAATGCAATTTTGAACCCATAAAAAGTCCCGAATGGCCGAAATAACATCGCAGGTGATCACAAAGTGATGTATAGTTTTAGCATCTAAATACACTGTGCGAAATTCGTGCAATTCGGAGACTGAATCATTCTACTGAAAAAGTTCGCGCGCCACCCGAAAACCGAAAAATGTCATTTTGACATCCTAAAAAGTCCCGAAGCCGAAATAACAATGCAGGTGGTCACGAAGTGATGTATAGTTTTAGCATCTAAACACACTCTGCGAAATTCATCCAATTCGGAGACGGCATCATTTTACTCGAAAAGTTCGCGCGCCACCCGGAAACCGAAAAATGTCATTTTGACCCCTTTAGAAGTCCCGAATGGCCGAAATAACATCGCAGGTGATCATGAAGTAATGTATAGTTTTAGCATCTAAATACACTGTGCAAAATTCATCCAATTCGGAGACTGCATCATTCTACTCGAAAAGTTCGCGCGCAACCCGAAAACCGAAAAACGTCATTTTGACCCCCTTAAAAGTCCCGAATGGCCGAAATAACAACGCAGGTGATCACGAAGTGATGTATAGTTCTAGTATCTAAACACACTGTACGAAATTCGTCCAATTCGTAGACTGCATCATTCTACTTGAAAAGTTCGCGCGCCACCTGAAAACTGAAAAATATCATTTTGACCCCTTTAAAAGTCTCAAATGGCCGAAATAACATTGCAGGTGATCACGTAGTGATGTTTAGTTTTAGCATCTAAATACACTGTGCGAAATTCGTCCAATTCGGAGACTGCATTATTCTACTCGAAAAGTTCGTGCGCGCACCCGAGAACCGAAAAATGTCATTTTGGCCCCCTAAAAAGTCCCGAGTGGCCGAAATAACAACGTAGGTGATCACGGAGTGATGTATAGTTTTAGCATCTAAATACACTGTGCGAAATTCGTCCAATTCGGAGACTGCATCATTCTACTCGAAAAGTTCGCGCGCCACCCGAAAACCGAAAAATGTCATTTTGACCCCCTTAAAAGTCTCGAATGGCCGAAATAACATCGCAGGTGACCACAAAGTGATGTATAGTTCTAGCACCTAAATACACTGTGCGAAATTCGTCCAATTCGGAGACTGTATCATTCTACTCAAAAAGTTCGCGCGCCACCCGAAAACCGAAAAATGTCATTTTGACATCTTAAAAAGTCCCGAAGCCGAAATAACAACGCAGGTGGTCACGAAGTTATGTATAGTTTTAGCATCTAAACACACTGTGCGAAATTTGTCCTATTCGAAGACTGCATCATTCTACTCGAAAAGTTCGTGCGCCACCCGAAAACCGAAAAAAATCATTTTGACCCCCTAAAAAGTACCGAGTGGCCAAAATAACAACGTAGGTGATCATGAAGTGATGTGTAGTTTTAGCATCTAAATACACTGTGCAAAATTCATCCAAATCGAAGACTGCATCATTCTACTCGAAAAGTTCGCGCGCCACCCGAAAACCGAAAAATGTCATTTTGACCCCCTAAAAAGTCCCGAGTGGCCGAAATAACGACGTAGGTGATCACGAAGTGATGTATAGTTTTAGCATCTAAATACACTGTGCGAAATTCGTCCAATTCGGAGACTGCATCATTCTACTCGAAAAGTTCGCGCGCCAGCCGAAAACCGAAAAATGTCATTTTGACCCCCTTAAAAGTCTCGAATGGCCGAAATAACATCGCAGATGATCACAAAGTGATGTATAGTTTTAGCATCTAAATACACTGTGTGAAATTCGTCCAATTCGGAGACTGCATCATTCTACTCGAAAAGTTCGCGCGCCACCCGAAAACCGAAAAATGTCATTTTGACCCCCTAAAAAATCTCGAAGCCGAAATAACAACGCAGGTGGTCACGAAGTGATGTATAGTTTTAGCATCTTAACACACTGTGCGAAATTCGTTCAATTCGGAGACTGCATCATTCTACTCGAAAAGTTCGCGCGCCACCCGAAAACCGAAAAATGTCATTTTGACCCCCTTAAAAGTCCCTATTGGCCGAAATAACATGGCACGTGATCACGAAGTGATTTATAGTTTTAGCATCTAAGCACACTGTGCGAAATTCGTCCAATTCGGAGAATGCATCATTCTAGTCGACAAGGTCGCGCGCCACCCGAAAACCGAAAAATGTCATTTTGACCCCCTAAAAAGTTCCGAGTGGCCGAAATAACAACGTAGGTGATCACGAAGTGATGTATAGTTTTAGCATCTAAATACACTGAATGGCCGAAATAACAATGCTGTTGATCACGAAGTGATGTATAGTTTTAGCATCTAAATACACTGTGTGAAATTCGTCCAATTCGAAGACTGCATCATTCTACTCGAGAAAAGTTCGAGCGCCACCTGAATACCGAAAAATGCCATTTTGACCCCCTAAACTGTCCCGAATGGCCGAAATACCAACGCAGTTAATCACGAAGCGATGTATAGTTTTAGCATCTAAATACACTGTGCAAAATTCGTCCAATTCGGAGACTGCATCATTCTACTCGAAAAGTTCGAGCGCCACCCGTATACCGAATAATGCCATTATGACCCCCTAAACAATCCCGTATGGCCAAAAAACGCAACGGCTCATGGCGCAGCAATGAGTCTTGTTTATTTCCCGTTTTACATTAACCATGCGAATTTCGTCCAATTTGGAAACTGCATCATTCTACTCGAAAATTTCGCGCGCCATCCCAAAACTGAAAAATGCCATTTTGACCTCATAAAAAGTCCCGAATGGCCGAAATAACATCGCAATGTATATTTTTAGCATCTAAATACACTGTGCGAAATTCGTCCAATTCGGAGACTGCATCATTCTACTCGAAAAGTTCGCGCGCCACCCGAAAACCGAAAAATGTCATTTTGACCCCCTAAAAAGTCCCCAATGGCCGAAATAACAACGCAGGGGATCACGAAGTGATTTATAGTTTTAACATCTAAGCACACTATGCGAAATTCGTCCAATTCGGAGACTGCATCATTCTAGTCGACAAGTTCGCGCGCCACCAGAAAACAGAAAAATGTCATTTTGACCCCCCCTTAAGTGTCCCGAATGACCGAAATAACATCGCAGGTGATCACGAAGTGATGTATAGTTTTAGCATTTAAATACACTGTGCGAAATTTGTCCGATTCGGAGACTGCATCATTCTACTCGAAAAGTTCGTATGCCACCTGAAAACCGAAAAATGTCATTTTGACCCCCTTAAAAGTCTCGAATGGCCAAAATAACATCGCAGGTGATCACAAAGTGATGTATAGTTTTAGCATCTAAATACACTGTGTGAAATTCGTCCAATTCGGAGACTGCATCATTCTACTCGAAAAGTTCGCGCGCCACCCGATAACCGAAAAATGCCACTTTGACCCCCTTAAAAGTCCCGAATGGCTGAAATAACAACGCAGGTGATCACAAAGTGATGTATAGTTCTAGAATCTAAATACACTGTGCGAAATTCGTCCAATTCGGAGACTGCATCATTCTACTCGAAAAGTTCGCGCGCCACCCGAAAACCGAAAAATGTCATTTTGACCCCCTAAAAAGTGCCGAGTGGCCGAAATAACAACGTAGGTGATCACAAAGTGACATATAGTTTTAGCATCTAATTACACTGTGCTAAATTCGTCCAATTCGGAGACTGCATCATTCTACTCGAAAAGTTCAAGCGCCACTCGAATACCGAAAAATGCCATTTTGACCACCTAAACAGTCCCGAATGGCCAAAAAACGCAACAGCTCATGGCAAAGCGATGAGTCTTGTTTATTTTCCTGTTTTACATTAACCGTGCGAATTTCGTCCAATTCGGAGACTGAAAAACGCCATTTTGACTCCATAAAAAGTCCCGAATGGCCGAAATTCGTCCAATTCGGAGACTGAAAAACGCCATTTTGCATTTAAATACACTCTGCGAAATTCGTCCAATTCGGAGACTGCATCATTCTACTCGAAAAGTTCGAGCGCCACCCGTATACCGAAAAATGCCATTTTGACCCTAAACAATCCCCTATGGCCAAAAAACGCAACGGCTCATGGCGCAGCAATGAGTCTTGTTTATTTGCCCGTTTTACATTAACCATCCGAATTTCGTCCAATTCGGAAACTACATCATTCTACTCGAAAATTTCGGGCGCCATCCCAAAACTGAAAAATGTCATTTTGACCCAGTAAAAAGTCCCGAATGACCGAAATAACATCGCATGTAATCACAAAGTGATGTATAGTTTTAGCATCTAACTACACTGTGCGAAATTCGTCCAATTCGGAGAGTGCATCATTCTACTCGAAAAGTTCGTGCGCCACCCGAAAACCGAAAAAAGTCATTTTGACCCCCTAAAAAGTCCCGAATGGCCGAAATAACAACGTAGGGGATCACGAAGTGATTTATAGTTTTAGCATCTAAGCACACTGTGCGAAATTCGTCCAATTCAGAGACTGCAGCATTCTAGTCGACAAGTTCGTGCGCCACCAGAAAACAGAAAAATGTCATTTTGACCCCCTTAAATGTCCCGAATGACCGAAATAACATCGCAGGTGATCAAGAAGTGGTGTATAGTTTTAGCATTTAAATACACTGTGCGAAATTCGTCCGATTCGGAGACTGCATCATTCTACTCAAAAAGTTCGCGTGCCACCCGTAAACCGAAAAATGTCATTTTGACCCCCTAAAAAGTCCCGAATGGCCGAAATAACAACACAGATGATCAACAAGTGATGTATAGTTTTAGCATCTAAACACACTGTGCGAAATTCGTCCAATTCGGAGACTGCGTCATTCTACTCAAAAAGTTCGCGCGCCACCCGAAAACCGAAAAATGTCATTTTGACCACCCTAATAGTCCCGAATGGCCGAAATAACATCGCAGGTGATCTGAAAGTGACATATAGTTTTAGCATCTAAATACACTGTGTGAAATTCGTCCAATTCGGAGACTGCATCATTATACTCGAAAAGTTCGCGCGCCACCCGATAACCGAAAAATACCATTTTGACCCCCTAAAAAGTCTCGAATGGCCGAAATAACAACGTAGGTGATCACGAAGTGACATATAGTTGTAGCATCTAATTACACTGTGCTAAATTCGTCCAATTCGGAGACTGCATCATTCTACTCGAAAAGTTCAAGTGCCACTCGAATACCGAAAAATGCCATTTTGACCCCCTAAACAGTCCCGAATGGGCAAAAAACGCAACAGCTCATGGCGAAGCGATGAGTCTTGTTTATTTTCCTGTTTTACATTAACAGTGCGAATTTCGTCCAATTCGGAGACTGCATCATTCTACTCGAAAATTTCGCGCGCCACCCCAAAACTGAAAAACGCCATTTTGACTCCATAAAAAGTCCCGAATGGCCAAAATAACATCGCAGGTGATCACGAAGTGATGTATAGTTTTTGCATCTAAATAGACTCTGCGAAATTCGTCCAATTCGGAGACTGCTTCATTCTACTCGAAAAGTTCGAGCGCCACCCGTATACCAAAAAATGCCATTTTGACCCCCTAAACTATCCCCTATGGCCAAAAAACGCAACGGCTCATGGCGCAACAATGAGTCTTGTTTGTTTGCCTGTTTTACATTAACAATGCGATTTTCGTCCAATTCGGAAACTGCATCATTCTACTCGAAAATTTCGCGCGCCATCCCAAAACTGAAAAATGTCATTTTGACCGAGTAAAATGTCCCGAATGGCCGAAATAACATCGCATGTAATCACAAAGTGATGTATAGTTTTAGCATCTAACTACACTGTGCGAAATTCGTCCAATTCGGAGAGTGCATCATTCTACTCGAAAAGTTCGTGCGCCACCCGAAAACCGAAAAAAGTCATTTTGACCCCCTAAAAAGTCCCGAATGGCCGAAATAACAACGCAGGGGATCACGAAGTGGTTTATAGTTTTAGCATCTAAGCACACTGTGCGAAATTCGTCCAATTCAGAGACTGCAGCATTCTAGTCGACAAGTTCGTGCGCCACCAGAAAATAGAAAAATGTCATTTTGACCCCTTTAAATGTCCCGAATGACCGAAATAACATCGCAGGTGATCACGTAGTGATGTATAGTTTTAGCATTTAAATACACTGTGCGAAATTCGTCCGATTCGGTGACTGCATCATTCTATTCGAAAAGTTCGTGTGCCACCCGAAAGCCGAAAAATGTCATTTTGACCCCCTAAAAAGTCCCGAATGGCCGAAACAACAACGCAGGTGATCACGAAGTGATGTATAGTTTTAGCATCTTAACACACTGTGCGAAATGCGTTCAATTCGGAGACTGCATCATTCTACTCGAAAAGTTCGCGCGCCACCTGAAAACCGAAAAATGTCATTTTGACCTCCTTAAAAGTCCCGAATGGCCGAAATTACATTGTCGGCGATCACAAAGTGATGTATAGTTTTAGCACCTTAATACACTATGCGAAATTCGTCCGATTCGGAGACTTCATCATTCTACTCGAAAAGTTCGCGTGCCACCCGAAAACCGTAAAATGTCATTTTGACCCCTAAAAAGTCCCGAATGGCGGAAATAACAATGCAGGTGATCAAGAGGTGATGTATAGTTTTAGCATCTAAACACACTGTGCGAAATTCGTCCAATTCGGAGACTGCATCATTCTACTCAAAAAGTTCGCGCGCAACCCGAAAACCGAAAAATGTCATTTTGACCCCCTTAAAAGTCCCGAATGGCCAAAATAACATCGCAGGTGATCTGAAAGTGACGTATAGTTTTAGCATCTAAATACACTGTGTGAAATTCGTCCAATACGGAGACTGCATCATTATACTCGAAAAGTTCGCGCGCCACCCGATAACCGAAAAATGCCATTTTGACCCCCTAAAAAGTCCCGAATGGCCGAAATAACAACGTAGGTGATCACGAAGTGACATATAGTTGTAGCATCTAATTACACTGTGCTAAATTCGTCCAATTCGGAGACTGCATCATTCTACTCGAAAAGTTCAAGCGCCACTCGAATACCGAAAAATGCCATTTTGACCCCCTAAACAGTCCCGAATGGCCAAAAAACGCAACAGCTCATGGGAAAGCAATGAGTCTTGTTTATTTTCCTGTTTTACATTAACCGTGCGAATTTCGTCCAATTCGGAGACTGCATCATTCTACTCGAAAATTTCGCGCGCCACCCCAAAACTGAAAATTGCCATTTTGACTCCATAAAAAGTCCCGAATGGCCGAAATAACATCGCAGGTGATCACGAAGTGATGTATAGTTTTTGCATCTAAATACACTTTGCGAAATTCGTCCAATTCGGAGACTGCATCATTCTACTTGAAAAGTTCGAGCGCCACCCGTATACCGAAAAATGCCATTTTGACCCCGAAACAATTCCGTATGGCCAAAAAACGCAACGGCTCATAGCGCAGCAATGAGTCTTGTTTATTTGCCAGTTTTACATTAACCATGCGAATTTCGTTCAATTCGGAAACTGCATCATTCTACTCGAAAATTTCGTGCGCCATCCCAAAACTGAAAAATGTCATTTTGACCCAGTAAAAAGTCTCGAATGGCCGAAATAACATCGCATGTAATCACAAAGTGATGTATAGTTTTAGCATCTAAATACACTGTGCGAAATTCGTCCAATTCGGAGAGTGCATCATTCTACTCGAAAAGTTTGTGCGCCACCCGAAAACCGAAAAATGTCATTTTGACCCCCTAAAAAGTCCCGAATGGCCGAAATAACAACGCAGGGGATCACGAAGTGATTTATAGTTTTAGCATCTAAGCACACTGTGCGAAAAGTTCGTGCGCCACCAGAAAACAGAAAAATGTCATTTTGACCCCATTAAATGTCCCGAATGACCTAAATAACATCGCAGGTGATCACGATGTGATTTATAGTTTTAGCATTTAAATACACTGTGCGAAATTCGTCCGATTCGGAGACTGCATCATTCTACTCGAAAAGTTCGTGTGCCACCCAAAAACCGAAAAAAGTCATTTTGACCCCCTAAAAAGTCCCGAATGGCCGAAATAACAACGCAGGTGATCAAGAAGTGATGTATAGTTTTAGCATCTAAACACACTGTGCGAAATGCGTTCAATTCGGAGACTGCATCATTCTACTCGAAAAGTTCTTGCGCCACCTGAAAACCGAAAAATGTCATTTTGACCTCCTTAAAAGTCCCGAATGGCCGAAATTACATCGCAGGTGATCACGAAGTGATGTATAGTTTTAGCACCTTAATACACTGTGCGAAATTCGTCAGATTCGGAGACTTCATCATTCTACTCGAAAAGTTCGCGTGCCACCCAAAAACCGTAAAATGTCATTTTGACCCCCTAAAAAGTCCCGAATGGCCGAAATAACAACGCAGGTGATCAAGAAGTGATGCATATTTTTAGCATCTAAGCACACTGTGCGAAATTCGTCCAATTCGGACACTGCATCATTCTACTCAAAAAGTTCGTGCGCCACCCGAAAACCAAAAAATGTCATTTTGACCCCCTTAAAAGTCCTGAATGGCCGAAATAACATCGCAGGTGATCTGAAAGTGATGTATAGTTTTAGCATCTAAATACACTGTGTGAAATTCGTCCAATTCGGAGACTGCATCATTATACTCGAAAAGTTCGCGCAACATCCGATAACCGAAAAATGCCATTTTGACCCCCCTAAAAAGTCCCGAATGGTCGAAATAACAACGTAGGTGATCACGAAGTGACATATAGTTTTAGCATCTAATTACACTGTGCTAAATTCGTCCAATTCGGAGACTGCATCATTCTACTCGAAAAGTTCAAGCGCCACTCGAATACCGAAAAATGTCATTTTGACCCCCTAAACAGTCCCGAATGGCCAAAAAACGCAACAGCTCATGGCAAAGCAATGAGTCTAGTTTATTTTCCTATTTTACATTAACCGTGCGAATTTCGTCCAATTCGGAGACTGCATCATTCTACTCGAAAATTTCGCGCGCCACCCCAAAACTGAAAAATGCCATTTTGACTCAATAAAAAGTCCCGAATGGCTGAAATAACATCACAGATGATCACAAAGTGATGTATAGTCTTTACATCTAAATACAATCTGCGAAATTCGTCCAATTCGGAGACTGCATCGTTCTACTCTAAAAGTTCGAGCGCCACCCGTATACCGAAAAATGCCATTTTGACCCCCTAAACAATCCCGTATGGCCAAAAAACGCAACGGCTCATGGCGCAGCAATGAGTCTTGTTTATTTGCCCGTTTTACATTAACCATGCGAATTTCGTCCAATTCGGAAAATGCATCATTCTACTCGAAAATTTCGCGCGCCATCCCAAAACTGAAAAATGTCATTTTGACCCAGTAAAAAGTCCCGAATGGCCGAAATAACATCGCATGTAATCACAAAGTGATGTATAGTTTTAGCATCAAAATACACTGTGCGAAATTCGTCCAATTCGGAGAGTGCATCATTCTACTCGAAAAGTTCGTGCGCCACCCGAAAACCGATTAATGTCATTTTGACCCCCTAAAAAGTCCCGAATGGCCGAAATAACAACGCAGGGGATCACGAAGTGATTTATAGTTTTAGCATCTAAGCACACTGTGCGAAATTCGTCCAATTCAGAGACTGCATCATTCTAGTCGACAAGTTCGTGCGCCACCAGAAAACAGAAAAATGTCATTTTGACCCCATTAAATGTCCCGAATGACCGAAATAACATCGCAGGTGATCACGAAGTGATTTATAGTTTTAGCATTTAAATACACTGTGCGAAATTCGTCCGATTCAGAGACTGCATCATTCTACTCGAAAAGTTCGTGTGCCACCCGAAAACCGAAAAAAGTCATTTTGACCCCCTAAAAAGTCTCGAATGGCCGAAATAACAACGCAGGTGATAAAGAAGTGATGTATAGTTTTAGCATCTAAACACACTGTGCGAAATGCGTTCAATTCGGAGACTGCATCATTCTACTCGAAAAGGTCGCGCGCCACCTGAAAACCGAAAAATGTCATTTTGACCTCCTTAAAAGTCCCGAATGGCCGAAATTACATCGCAGGCGATCACGAAGTGATGTATAGTTTTAGCACCTTAATACACTGTGCGAAATTCGTTCGATTTGGAGACTTCATCAATCTACTCGAAAAGTTCACGTGTCACCCGAAAACCGTAAAATGTCATTTTGACCCCCTAAAAAGTCCCGAATGGCCGAAATAACAACGCAGGTGATCAAGAAATGATGTATAGTTTTAGCATCTAAACACACTGTGCAAAATTCATCCAATTTGGAGACTGCATCATTCTACTCAAAAAGTTCGCGCGCCACCCAAAAACCGACAAATGTCATTTTGACCCCCTTAAAAGTCCCGAATGGCCGAAATAACATCGCAGGTGATCTGAAAGTGACGTATAGTTTTAGCATCTAAATACACTGTGTGAAATTCGTCCAATTCGGAGACTGCATCATTATACTCGAAAAGTTCGGGCAACACCCGATAACCGAAAAATGCCATTTTGACCCCCTAAAAAGTCCCGAATGGCCGAAATAACAACGTAGGTGATCACGAAGTGACATATAGTTGTAGCATCTAATTACACTGTGCTAAATTCGTCGAATTCGGAGACTGCATCATTCTACTCGAAAAGTTCAAGCGCCACTCGAATACCGAAAAATGCCATTTTGACCCCCTAAACAGTCCCGAATGGCCAAAAAACGCAACAGCTCATGGCAAAGCAATGAGTCTTGTTTATTTTCCTGTTTTACATTAACCGTGCGAATTTCGTCCAATTCGGAGACTGCATCATTCTACTCGAAAATTTCGCGCGCCACCCCAAAACTGAAAAATGCCATTTTGACTCCATAAAAAGTCCCGAATGGCCGAAATAACATCGCAGGTGATCACGAAGTGATGTATAGTTTTTGCATCTAAATACACTGTGCGAAATTCGTCCAATTCGGAGAGTGCATCATTCTACTCGAAAAGTTCGTGCGCCACCCGAAAACCGATAAATGTCATTTTGACCCCCTAAAAGTCCCGAATGGCCGAAATAACAACGCAGGGGATCACGAAGTGATTTATAGTTTTAGCATCTAAGCACACTGTGCGAAATTCGTCCAATTCAGAGACTGCATCATTCTAGTCGACAAGTTCGTGCGCCACCAGAAAACAGAAAAATGTCATTTTGACCCCATTAAATGTCCCGAATGACCGAAATAACATCGCAGGTGATCACGAAGTGATTTATAGTTTTAGCATTTAAATACACTGTGCGAAATTCGTCCGATTCGGAGACTGCATCATTCTACTCGAAAAGTTCGTGTGCCACCCGAAAACCGAAAAAAGTCATTTTGACCCCCTAAAAAGTCTCGAATGGCCGAAATAACAACGCAGGTGATAAAGAAGTGATGTATAGTTTTAGCATCTAAACACACTGTGCGAAATGCGTTCAATTCGGAGACTGCATCATTCTACTCGAAAAGTTCGCGCGCCACCTGAAAACCGAAAAATGTCATTTTGACCTCCTTAAAAGTCCCGAATGGCCGAAATTACATCGCAGGTGATCACGAAGTGATGTATAGTTTTAGCACCTTAATACACAGTGCGAAATTCGTCCGATTTGGAGACTTCATCATTCTACTCGAAAAGTTCGCGTGCCACCCGAAAACCGAAAAATGTCATTTTGACCCCCTAAAAAGTCCCGAATGGCCGAAATAACAACGCATGTGATCAAGAAGTGATGTATAGTTTTAGCATCTAAACACACTGTGCAAAATTCATCCAATTTGGAGACTGCATCATTCTACTCAAAAAGTTCACGCGCCACCCAAAAACCGACAAATGTCATTTTGACCCCCTTAAAAGTCCCGAATGGTCGAAATAACATCGCAGGTGATCTGAAAGTGATGTATAGTTTTAGCATCTAAATACACTGTGTGAAATTCGTCCAATTCGGAGACTGCATCATTATACTCGAAAAGTTCGCGCAACACCCGATAACCGAAAAATGCCATTTTGACCCCCCTAAAAAGTCCCGAATGGTCGAAATAACAACGTAGGTGATCACGAAGTGACATATAGTTTTAGCATCTAATTACACTGTGCTAAATTCGTCGAATTCGGAGACTGCATCATTCTACTCGAAAAGTTCAAGCGCCACTCGAATACCGAAAAATGCCAATTTGACCCCCTAAACAGTCCCGAATGGCCAAAAAACGCAACAGCTCATGGCAAAGCAATGAGTCTTGTTTATTTTCCTGTTTTACATTAACCGTGCGAATTTCGTCCTATTCGGAGACTGCATCATTCTACTCGAAAATTTCGCGCGCCACCCCAAAACTGAAAAATGCCATTTTGACTCCATAAAAAGTCCCGAATGGCCGAAATAACATCGCAGGTGATCACGAAGTGATGTATAGTTTTTGCATCTAAATACACTCTGCGAAATCCGTCCAATTCGGAGAGTGCATCATTCTACTCGAAAAGTTTGTGCGCCACCCGAAAACCGAAAAATGTCATTTTGACCCCTAAAAAGTCCCGAATGGCCGAAATAACAACGCAGGGGATCACGAAGTGATTTATAGTTTTAGCATTTAAATACACTGTGCGAAATTCGTCCGATTCGGAGACTGCATCATTCTACTCGAAAAGTTCGTGTGCCACCCGAAAACCGAAAAATGTCATTTCGACCCCCTAAAAAGTGCCGAATGGCCGAAATAATAACGCAGGTGATCAAGAAGTGATGTATAGTTTTAGCATCTAAACACAATGTGCGAAATTCGTCCAATTCGGAGACTGCATCATTATACTCAAAAAGTTCGCGCGCCACCAGAAAACCAAAAAATGTCATTTTGACCCCCTTAAAAGTCCCGAATGGCCGAAATAACATCGCAGGTGATCTGAAAGTGATGTATAGTTTTAGCATCTAAATACACTGTGTGAAATTCATCCAATTCGGAGACTGCATCATTATACAAGAAAAGTTCGCGCGCCACCCAATAACTGAAAAATGCCATTTTGACCCCCTAAAAAGTCCCGAATGGCCGAAATAACAACGTAGGTGATCACAAAGTGACATATAGTTTTAGCATCTAATTACACTGTGCTAAATTCGTCCAATTCGGAGACTGCATCATTCTACTCGAAAAGTTCAAGCGTCACTCAAATATCGAAAAATGCCATTTTGACCCCCTAAACAGTCCCGAATGGCCAAAAAACACAACAGCTCATGGCAAAGCAATGAGTCTTGTTTATTTTCCTGTTTTACATTAACCGTACGAATTTTGTCCAATTCGGAGACTGCATCATTCTACTCGAAAATTTCGCGCGCCACCCCAAAACTGAAAAATGCCATTTTGACTCCATAATAAGTCCCGAATGGCCGAAATAACATCGCAGGTGATCACGAAGTGATGTATAGTTTTTGTATCTAAATACACTCTGCGAAATTCGTCCAATTCGGAGACTGCATCATTCAACACGAAAAGTTCGAGCGCCACCCGTATTCCGAAAAATGCCATTTTGACCCCCTAAACAATCCCGTATGGCCAAAAAACGCAACGGCTCATGTCACGGCAATGAGTCTTGTTTATTGGCCCGTTTTACATTAACCATGCGAATTTCGTCCAATTCGAAAACTGCATCATTCTACTCGAAAATTACGCGCGCCATCCCAAAACTGAAAAATGTCATTTTGACCCAGTAAAAGTCCCGAATGGCCGAAATAACATCGCATGTAATAACAAAGTGATGTATAGTTTTAGCATCTAAATACACTGTGCGAAATTCGCCAATTCGGAGAGTGCATCATTCTACGCAAAAAGTTCGTGCGCCACCCGAAAACCGAAAAATGTCATTTTGACCCCCTAAAAAGTCCCGAATGGCCGAAATAACATCGCAGGTGATCACGAAGTGATGTATAGTTTTTGCATCTAAATACACTCTGCGAAATCCGTCCAATTCGGAGAGTGCATCATTCTACTCGAAAAGTTCGTGCGCCACCCGAAAACCGAAAAATGTCATTTTGACCCCCTAAAAAGTCCCGAATGGCCGAAATAACAACGCAGGGGATCACGAAGTGATTTATAGTTTTAGCATTTAAATACACTGTGCGAAATTCGTCCGATTCGGAGACTGCATCATTCTACTCGAAAAGTTCGTGTGCCACCCGAAAACCGAAAAATGTCATTTTGACCCCCTAAAAAGTCCCGAATGGCCGAAATAACAACGCAGGTGATCAAGAAGTGATGTATAGTTTTAGCATCTAAAGACACTGTGCGAAATGCGTTCAATTCGGAGACTACATCATTCTACTCGAAAAGTTCGCGCGCCACCTGAAAACCGAAAAATGTTATTTTGACCTCCTTAAAAGTCCCGAATGGCCGAAATTACATCGCAGGTGATCACGAAGTGATGTATAGTTTTAGCACCATAATACATTGTGCGAAATTCGTCCGATTCGGAGACTTCATCATTCTACTCGAAAAGTTCGCGTGTCACCCGAAAACCGAAAAATGTCATTTTGACCCTCTAAAAAGTTCCGAATGGCCGAAATAACAACGCAGATGATCATGAGGTGATGTATAGTTTTAGCATCTAAACACACTGTGCGAAATTCGTCCAATTCGGAGACTGCATCATTCTACTCAAAAAGTTCGCGCGCCACCCGAAAACCGAAAAATGTCATTTTGACCCCTTAAAAGTTCCGAATGGCTGAAATAACATCGCAGGTGATCTGAAAGTGATGTATAGTTTTAGCATCTAATTACACTGTGTGAAATTCGTCCAATTCGGAGACTGCATCATTATACTCGAAAAGTACGTGCGCCACCCAATAACCGAAAAATGCCATTTTGACCCCCTAAATAATCCCGAATGGCCGAAATAACAACGTAGGTGATCTTGAAGTGACATATAGTTTTAGCATGTAATTACACTGTGCTAAATTCGTCCAATTCGGAGACTGCATCATTCTACTCGAAAAGTTCAAGCGTCACTCGAATACCGAAAAATGCCATTTTGACCCCCTAAACAGTCCCGAATGGCCAAAAAACGCAACAGTTCATGGCAAAGCAATGAGTCTTGTTTATTTTCCTGTTTTACATTAACCGTGCGAATTTCGTCCAATTCGGAGACTGCATCATTCTACTCGAAAATTTCGCGCGCCACCCCAAAACTGAAAAATGCCATTTTGACTCCATAAAAAGTCTCGAATGGCCGAAATAACATCGCAGGTGATCACGAAGTGATGTATAGTTTTTGTATCTAAATACACTCTGCGAAATTCGTCCAATTCGGAGACTGCATCATTCTACACGAAAAGTTCGAGCGCCACCCGTATACCGAAAAATGCCATTTTGACCCTCTAAACAATCCCGTATGGCCAAAAAACGCAACGGCTCATAGCGCAGCAATGAGTCTTGTTTATTTGCCCGTTTTACATTAACCATGCGAATTTCGTCCAATTCGGAAACTGCATCATTGTACTCGAAAATTTCGCACGCCATCCCAAAACTGAAAAATGTCATTTTGACCCAGTAAAAACTCCCGAATTGCCGAAATAACATCGCATGTAATCGCGAAGTGATGTATAGTTTTAGCATCTAAATACACTGTGCGAAATTCGTCCAATTCGGAGAGTGTATCATTCTACTCGAAAAGTTCGTGCGCCACCCGAAAACCGAAAAATGTCATTTTGACCCCCTAAAAAGTCTCGAATGGTCGAAATAGCAACGCAGGGGATCACGAAGTGATTTATAGTTTTAGCATCTAAGCACACTGTGCGAAATTCGTCCAATTCAGAGACTGCATCATTCTAGTCGACAAGTTCGTGCGCCACCAGAAAACATAAAAATGTCATTTTGACCCCCTTAAATGTCCCGAATGACCGAAATAACATCGCAGGTGATCACGAAGTGACGTATAGTTTAGCATTTAAATACACTGTGCAAAATTCGTCCGATTCGGAGACTGCATCATTCTACTCGAAAAGTTCGTGTGCCACCCGAAAACCGAAAAATATCATTTTGACCCCCTACAAAGTCCCGAATGGCCGAAATAACAACGCATGTGATCAAGAAGTGATGTATAGTTCTAGCATCTAAACACACTGTGCGAAATGCGTTCAATTCGGAGACTGCATCATTCTACTCGAAAAGTTCGCGGCTATCTGAAAACCGAAAAATGTCATTTTGACCTCCTTAAAAGTCCCGAATGGCCGAAATGACATCGCAGGTGATCTCAAAGTGATGTATCGTTTTAGCACCTTAATACACTGTGCGAAATTCGTCCGATTCGGAGACTTCATCATTCTACTCGAAAAGTTCGCGTGCCACCCGAAAACCGAAAAATGTCATTTTGACCCCCTAAAAAGTCCCGAATGGCCGAAATAACAACGCAGGTGATCATGAAATGATGTATAGTTTTAGCATCTAAACACACTGTGCGAAATTCGTCCAATTCGGAGACTGCATCATTATACTCGAAAAGTTCGCGCCACCCGATAACCGAAAAATGCCATTTTTACCCCCTAAAAAGTCCCGAATGGCCGAAATAACAACGCAGGTGATCACGAAGTGACATATAGTTTTAGCATTTAATTACACTGTGCTAAATTCGTCGAATTCGGAGACTGCATCATTCTACTCGAAAAGTTCAAGCGCCACTCGAATACCGAAAAATGCCATTTTGACCCCCTAAACAGTCCCGAATGGCCAAAAAACGCAACAGCTCATGGCAAAGCAATGAGTCTTGTTTATTTTCCTGTTTTACATTAACCGTGCGAATTTCGTCCAATTCGGAGACTGCATCATTCTACTCGAAAATTTCGCGCGCCACCCCAAAACTGAAAAATGCCATTTTGACTCCATAAAAAGTCCCGAATGGCCGAAATAACATCGCAGGTGATCACGAAGTGATGTATAGTTTTTGCATCTAAATAGACTCTGCGAAATCCGTCCAATTCGGAGAGTGCATCATTCTACTCGAAAAGTTCGTGCGCCACCCGAAAACCGATAAATGTCATTTTGACCCCCTAAAAAGTCCCGAATGGCCGAAATAACAACGCAGGGGATCACGAAGTGATTTATAGTTTTAGCATCTAAGCACACTATGCGAAATTCGTCCAATTCAGAGACTGCATCATTCTAGTCGACAAGTTCGTGCGCCACCAGAAATCAGAAAAATGTCATTTTGACCCCATTAAATGTCCCGAATGACCGAAATAACATCGCAGATGATCACGAAGTGATTTATAGTTTTAGCATTTAAATACACTGTGCGAAATTCGTCCGATTCGGAGACTGCATCATTCTACTCGAAAAGTTCGTGTGCCACCCGAAAACCGAAAAAAGTCATTTTGACCCCCTAAAAAGTCTCGAATGGCCGAAATAACAACGCAGGTGATAAAGAAGTGATGTATAGTTTTAGCATCTAAACACACTGTGCGAAATGCGTTCAATTCGGAGAGTGCATAATTCTACTCGAAAAGTTCGCGCGTCACCTGAAAACCGAAAAATGTCATTTTGACCTCCTTAAAAGTCCCGAATGGCCGAAATTACATCGCAGGTGATCACGAAGTGATGTATAGTTTTAGCACCTTAATACACTGTGCGAAATTCGTCCGATTTGGAGACTTCATCATTCTACTCGAAAAGTTCGCGTGCCACCCGAAAACCGAAAAATGTCATTTTGACCCCCTAAAAAGTCCCGAATGGCCGAAATAACAACGCAGGTGATCAAGAAGTGATGTATAGTTTTAGCATCTAAACACACTGTGCAAAATTCATCCAATTTGGAGACTGCATCATTCTACTCAAAAAGTTCGCGCGCCACCCAAAAACCGACAAATGTCATTTTGACCCCCTTAAAAGTCCCGAATGGTCGAAATAACATCGCAGGTGATCTGAAAGTGATGTATAGTTTTAGCATCTAAATACACTGTGTGAAATTCGTCCAATTCGGAGACTGCATCATTATACTCGAAAAGTTCGCGCAACACCCGATAACCGAAAAATGCCATTTTGACCCCCCTAAAAAGTCCCGAATGGTCGAAATAACAACGTAGGTGATCACGAAGTGACATATAGTTTTAGCATCTAATTACACTGTGCTGAATTCGTCGAATTCGGAGACTGCATCATTCTACTCGAAAAGTTCAAGCGCCACTCGAATACCGAAAAATGCCATTTTGACCCCCTAAACAGTCCCGAATGGCCAAAAAACGCAACAGCTCATGGCAAAGCAATGAGTCTTGTTTATTTTCCTGTTTTACATTAACCGTGCGAATTTCGTCCAATTCGGAGACTGCATCATTCTACTCGAAAATTTCGCGCGCCACCCCAAAACTGAAAAATGCCATTTTGACTCCATAAAAAGTCCCGAATGGCCGAAATAACATCGCAGGTGATCACGAAGTGATGTATAGTTTTTGCATCTAAATACACTCTGCGAAATCCGTCCAATTCGGAGAGTGCATCATTCTACTCGAAAAGTTCGTGCGCCACCCGAAAACCGAAAAATGTCATTTTGACCCCCTAAAAAGTCCCGAATGGCCGAAATAACAACGCAGGGGATCACGAAGTGATTTATAGTTTTAGCATTTAAATACACTGTGCGAAATTCGTCCGATTCGGAGACTGCATCATTCTACTCGAAAAGTTCGTGTGCCACCCGAAAACCGAAAAATGTCATTTTGACCCCCTAAAAAGTCCCGAATGGCCGAAATAACAACGCAGGTGATCAAGAAGTCATGTATAGTTTTAGCATCTAAACACACTGTGCGAAATTCGTCCAATTCGGAGACTGCATCATTATACTCAAAAAGTTCGCGCGCCACCTGAAAACCAAAAAATGTCATTTTGACCCCCTTAAAAGTCCCGAATAGCCGAAATAACATCGCAGGTGATCTGAAAGTGATGTATAGTTTTAGCATCTAAATACACTGTGTGAAATTCGTCCAATTCGGAGACTGCATCATTATACAAGAAAAGTTCGCGCGCCACCCAATAACTGAAAAATGCCATTTTGACCCCCTAAAAAGTCCCGAATGGCCGAAATAACAACGTAGGTGATCACGAAGTGACATAAAGTTTTAGCATCTAATTACACTGTGCTAAATTCGTCCAATTCGGAGACTGCATCATTCTACTCGAAAAGTTCAAGCGTCACTCAAATACCGAAAAATGCCATTTTGACCCCCTAAACAGTCCCGAATGGCCAAAAAACACAACAGCTCATGGCAAAGCAATGAGTCTTGTTTATTTTCCTGTTTTACATTAACCGTACGAATTTCGTCCAATTCGGAGACTGCATCATTCTACTCGAAAATTTCGCGCGCCACCCCAAAACTGAAAAATGCCATTTTGACTCCATAATAAGTCCCGAATGGCCGAAATAACATCGCAGGTGATCACGAAGTGATGTATAGTTTTTGTATCTAAATACACTCTGCGAAATTCGTCCAATTCGGAGACTGCATCATGCAACACGAAAAGTTCGAGCGCCACCCGTATTCCGAAAGATGCCATTTTGACCCCCTAAATAATCCCGTATGGCCAAAAAACGCAACGGCTCATGTCACGGCAATGAGTCTTGTTTATTGGCCCGTTTTACATTAACCATGCGAATTTCGTCCAATTCGAAAACTGCATCATTCTACTCGAAAATTACGCGCGCCATCCCAAAACTGAAAAATGTCATTTTGACCCAGTAAAAGTCCCGAATGGCCGAAATAACATCGCATGTAATCACAAAGTGATGTATAGTTTTAGCATCTAAATACACTGTGCGAAATTCGCCAATTCGGAGAGTGCATCATTCTACGCAAAAAGTTCGTGCGCCACCCGAAAAACGAAAAATGTCATTTTGACCCCCTAAAAAGTCCCGAATGGCCGAAATAACAACGCAGTGGATCACAAAGTGATTTATAGTTTTAGCATCTAAGCACACTGTGCGAAATTCGTCCAATTCAGAGACTTCATCATTCTAGTCGACAAGTTCGTGCGCCACCAGAAAACAGAAAAATGTCATTTTGACCCCTTTAGATGTCCCGAATGACCGAAATAACATCGCAGGTGATCACGAAGTGATGTATAGTTTTAGCATTTAAATACACTGCGCGAAATTCGTCCGATTCGGAGACTGCATCATTCTACTCGAAAAGTTCGTGTGCCACCCGAAAACCGAAAAATGTCATTTTGACCCCCTAAAAAGTCCCGAATGGCCGAAATAACAACGCAGGTGATCAAGAAGTGATGTATAGTTTTAGCATCTAAACACACTGTGCGAAATGCGTTCAATTCAGAGACTACATCATTCTACTCGAAAAGTTCGCGCGCCACCTGAAAACCGAAAAATGTTATTTTGACCTCCTTAAAAGTCCCGAATGGCCGAAATTACATCGCAGGTGATCACGAAGTGATGTATAGTTTTAGCACCATAAAACACCGTGCGAAATTCGTCCGATTCGGAGACTTCATCATTCTACTCGAAAAGTTCGCGTGCCACCCGAAAACCGAAAAATGTCATTTTGACCCTCTAAAAAGTTCCGAATGGCCGAAATAACAACGCAGGTGATCATGAGGTGATGTATAGTTTTAGCATCTAAACACATTGTGCGAAATTCGTCCAATTCGGAGACTGCATCATTCCACTCAAAAAGTTCGCGCGCCACCCGAAAACCGAAAAATGTCATTTTGACCCCTTAAAAGTCCTGAATGGCTGAAATAACATCGCAGGTGATCTGAAAGTGATGTATAGTTTTAGCATCTAATTACACTGTGTGAAATTCGTCCAATTCGGAGACTGCATCATTATACTCGAAAAGTACGTGCGCCACCCAATAACCGAAAAATGCCATTTTGACCCCCTAAATAATCCCGAATGGCCGAAATAACAACGTAGGTGATCTTGAAGTGACATATAGTTTTAGCATGTAATTACACTGTGCTAAATTCGTCCAATTCGGAGACTGCATCATTCTACTCGAAAAGTTCAAGCGTCACTCGAATACCGAAAAATGCCATTTTGACCCCCTAAACAGTCCCGAATGGCCAAAAAACGCAACAGCTCATGGCAAAGCAATGAGTCTTGTTTATTTTCCTGTTTTACATTAACCGTGCGAATTTCGTCCAATTCGGAGACTGCATCATTCTACTCGAAAATTTCGCGCGCCACCCCAAAACTGAAAAATGCCATTTTGACTCCATAAAAAGTCTCGAATGGCCGAAATAACATCGCAGGTGATCACGAAGTGATGTATAGTTTTTGTATCTAAATACACTCTGCGAAATTCGTCCAATTCGGAGACTGCATCATTCTACACGAAAAGTTCGAGCGCCACCCGTATACCGAAAAATGCCATTTTGACCCTCTAAACAATCCCGTATGGCCAAAAAACGCAACGGCTCATAGCGCAGCAATGAGTCTTGTTTATTTGCCCGTTTTACATTAACCATGCGAATTTCGTCCAATTCGGAAACTGCATCTTTGTACTCGAAAATTTCGCACGCCATCCCAAAACTGAAAAATGTCATTTTGACCCAGTAAAAAGTCCCGAATGGCCGAAATAACATCGCATGTAATCGCGAAGTGATGTATAGTTTTAGCATCTAAATACACTGTGCGAAATTCGTCCAATTCGGAGAGTGCATCATTCTACTCGAAAAGTTCGTGCGCCACCCGAAAACCGAAAAATGTCATTTTGACCCCCTAAAAAGTCTCGAATGGCCGAAATAGCAACGCAGGGGATCACGAAGTGATTTATAGTTTTAGCATCTAAGCACACTGTGCGAAATTCGTCCAATTCAGAGACTGCATCATTCTAGTCGACAAGTTCGTGCGCCACCAGAAAACATAAAAATGTCATTTTGACCCCCTTAAATGTCCCGAATGACCGAAATAACATCGCAGGTGATCACGAAGTGACGTATAGTTTTAGCATTTAAATACACTGCGCGAAATTCGTCCGATTCGGAGACTGCATCATTCTACTCGAAAAGTTCGTGTGCCACCCGAAAACCGAAAAATGTCATTTTGACCCCCTACAAAGTCTCGAATGGCCGAAATAACAACGCAGGTGATCAAGTGATGTATAGTTTTAGCATCTAAACACACTGTGCGAAATGCGTTCAATTCGGAGACTACATCATTCTACTCGAAAAGTTCGCGCGCCACCTGAGAACCGAAAAATGTTATTTTGACCTCCTTAAAAGTCCCGAATGGCCGAAATTACATCGCAGGTGATCACGAAGTGATGTATAGTTTTAGCACCATAATACACTATGCGAAATTCGTCCGATTCGGAGACTTCATCATTCTACTCGAAAAGTTCGCGTGCCACCCGAAAACCGAAAAATGTCATTTTGACCCTCTAAAAAGTCCCGAATGGCCGAAATAACAACGCAGGTGATCATGAGGTGATGTATAGTTTTAGCATCTAAACACACTGTGCGAAATTCGTCCAATTCGGAGACTGCATCATTCTACTCAAAAAGTTCGCGCGCCACCCGAAAACCGAAAAATGTCATTTTGACCCCCTTAAAAGTCCCGAATGGCTGAAATAACATCGCAGGTGATCTGAAAGTGATGTATAGTTTTAGCATTTAAGTACACTATGTGAAATTCGTCCAATTCGGAGACTGCGTCATTATACTCGAAAAGTTTGCGCGCCACCCCATAACCGAAAAATGCCATTTTGACCCCCTAAAAAGTCCCGAATGGCCGAAATAACAACGTAGGTGATCACGAAGTGACATATAGTTTTAGCATCTAATTACACTGTGCTAAATTCGTCCAATTCGGAGACTACATCATTCTACTCGAAAAGTACGTGCGCCACCCCATAACCGAAAAATGCCATTTTGACCCCCTAAATAGTCCCGAATGGCCGAAATAACAACGTAGGTGATCACGAAGTGACATATAGTTTTAGCATGTAATTAGACTGTGCTAAATTCGTCCAATTCGGAGACTGCATCATTCTACTCGAAAAGTTCAAGCGTCACTCGAATACCGAAAAATGCCATTTTGACCCCCTAAACAGTCCCGAATGGCCAAAAAACGCAACAGCTCATGGCAAAGCAATGAGTCTTGTTTATTTTCCTGTTTTACATTAACCGTGCGAATTTCGTCCAATTCGGAGACTGCATCATTCTACTCGAAAATTTCGCGCGCCACCCCAAAACTGAAAAATGTCATTTTGACTCCATAAAAAGTCTCGAATGGCCGAAATAACATCGCAGGTGATCACGAAGTGATGTATAGTTTTTGTATCTAAATACACTCTGCGAAATTCGTCCAATTCGGAGACTGCATCATTCTACACGAAAAGTTCGAGCGCCACCCGTATACCGAAAAATGCCATTTTGACCCTCTAAACAATCCCGTATGGCCAAAAAACGCAACGGCTCATAGCGCAGCAATGAGTCTTGTTTATTTGCCCGTTTTACATTAACCATGCGAATTTCGTCCAATTCGGAAACTGCATCATTGTACTCGAAAATTTCGCGCGCCATCCCAAAACTGAAAAATGTCATTTTGACCCAGTAAAAAGTCCCGAATGGCCGAAATAACATCGCATGTAATCGCGAAGTGATGTATAGTTTTAACATCTAAATACACTGTGCGAAATTCGTCCAATTCGGAGAGTGCATCATTCTACTCGAAAAGTTCGTGCGCCACCCGAAAACCGAAAAATGTCATTTTGACCCCCTAAAAAGTCTCGAATGGCCGAAATAACAACGCAGGGGATCACGAAGTGATTTATTGTTTTAGCATCTAAGCACACTGTGTGAAATTCGTCCAATTCAGAGACTGCATCATTCTAGTCGACAAGTTCGTGCGCCACCAGAAAACAGAAAAATGTGATTTTGACCCCCTTAAATGTCCCGAATGACCGAAATAACATCGCAGGTGATCACGAAGTGATGTATAGTTTTAGCATTTAAATACACTGCGCGAAATTCGTCCGATTCGGAGACTGCATCATTCTACTCGAAAAGTTCGTGTGCCACCCGAAAACCGAAAAATGTCATTTTGACCCCCTAAAAAGTCTCGAATGGCCGAAATAACAACGCAGGTGATCAAGAAGTGATGTATAGTTTTAGCATCTAAACACACTGTGCGAAATGCGTTCAATTCGGAGACTACATCATTCTACTCGAAAAGTTCGCGCGCCACCTGAGAACCGAAAAATGTTATTTTGACCTCCTTAAAAGTCCCGAATGGCCGAAATTACATCGCAGGTGATCACGAAGTGATGTATAGTTTTAGCACCATAATACACTGTGAGAAATTCGTCCGATTCGGAGACTTCATCATTCTACTCGAAAAGTTCGCGTGCCACCCGAAAACCGAAAAATGTCATTTTGACCCTCTAAAAAGTCCCGAATGGCCGAAATAACAACGCAGGTGATCATGAGGTGATGTATAGTTTTAGCATCTAAACACACTGTGCGAAATTCGTCCAATTCGGAGACTGCATCATTCTACTCAAAAAGTTCGCGCGCCACCCGAAAACCGAAAAATGTCATTTTGACCCCCTTAAAAGTCCCGAATGGCTGAAATAACATCGCAGGTGATCTGAAAGTGATGTATAGTTTTAGCATTTAAGTACACTATGTGAAATTCGTCCAATTCGGAGACTGCGTCATTATACTCGAAAAGTTTGCGCGCCACCCCATAACCGAAAAATGCCATTTTGACCCCCTAAAAAGTCCCGAATGGCCGAAATAACAACGTAGGTGATCACGAAGTGACATATAGTTTTAGCATCTAATTACACTGTGCTAAATTCGTCCAATTCGGAGACTACATCATTCTACTCGAAAAGTACGTGCGCCACCCCATAACCGAAAAATGCCATTTTGACCCCCTAAATAGTCCCGAATGGCCGAAATAACAACGTAGGTGATCACGAAGTGACATATAGTTTTAGCATGTAATTAGACTGTGCTAAATTCGTCCAATTCGGAGACTGCATCATTCTACTCGAAAAGTTCAAGCGTCACTCGAATACCGAAAAATGCCATTTTGACCCCCTAAACAGTCCCGAATGGCCAAAAAACGCAACAGCTCATGGCAAAGCAATGAGTCTTGTTTATTTTCCTGTTTTACATTAACCGTGCGAATTTCGTCCAATTCGGAGACTGCATCATTCTACTCGAAAATTTCGCGCGCCACCCCAAAACTGAAAAATGTCATTTTGACTCCATAAAAAGTCTCGAATGGCCGAAATAACATCGCAGGTGATCACGAAGTGATGTATAGTTTTTGTATCTAAATACACTCTGCGAAATTCGTCCAATTCGGAGACTGCATCATTCTACACGAAAAGTTCGAGCGCCACCCGTATACCGAAAAATGCCATTTTGACCCTCTAAACAATCCCGTATGGCCAAAAAACGCAACGGCTCATAGCGCAGCAATGAGTCTTGTTTATTTGCCCGTTTTACATTAACCATGCGAATTTCGTCCAATTCGGAAACTGCATCATTGTACTCGAAAATTTCGCGCGCCATCCCAAAACTGAAAAATGTCATTTTGACCCAGTAAAAAGTCCCGAATGGCCGAAATAACATCGCATGTAATCGCGAAGTGATGTATAGTTTTAACATCTAAATACACTGTGCGAAATTCGTCCAATTCGGAGAGTGCATCATTCTACTCGAAAAGTTCGTGCGCCACCCGAAAACCGAAAAATGTCATTTTGACCCCCTAAAAAGTCTCGAATGGCCGAAATAACAACGCAGGGGATCACGAAGTGATTTATTGTTTTAGCATCTAAGCACACTGTGTGAAATTCGTCCAATTCAGAGACTGCATCATTCTAGTCGACAAGTTCGTGCGCCACCAGAAAACAGAAAAATGTGATTTTGACCCCCTTAAATGTCCCGAATGACCGAAATAACATCGCAGGTGATCACGAAGTGATGTATAGTTTTAGCATTTAAATACACTGCGCGAAATTCGTCCGATTCGGAGACTGCATCATTCTACTCGAAAAGTTCGTGTGCCACCCGAAAACCGAAAAATGTCATTTTGACCCCCTAAAAAGTCTCGAATGGCCGAAATAACAACGCAGGTGATCAAGAAGTGATGTATAGTTTTAGCATCTAAACACACTGTGCGAAATGCGTTCAATTCGGAGACTACATCATTCTACTCGAAAAGTTCGCGCGCCACCTGAGAACCGAAAAATGTTATTTTGACCTCCTTAAAAGTCCCGAATGGCCGAAATTACATCGCAGGTGATCACGAAGTGATGTATAGTTTTAGCACCATAATACACTGTGAGAAATTCGTCCGATTCGGAGACTTCATCATTCTACTCGAAAAGTTCGCGTGCCACCCGAAAACCGAAAAATGTCATTTTGACCCTCTAAAAAGTCCCGAATGGCCGAAATAACAACGCAGGTGATCATGAGGTGATGTATAGTTTTAGCATCTAAACACACTGTGCGAAATTCGTCCAATTCGGAGACTGCATCATTCTACTCAAAAAGTTCGCGCGCCACCCGAAAACCGAAAAATGTCATTTTGACCCCCTTAAAAGTCCCGAATGGCTGAAATAACATCGCAGGTGATCTGAAAGTGATGTATAGTTTTAGCATTTAAGTACACTATGTGAAATTCGTCCAATTCGGAGACTGCGTCATTATACTCGAAAAGTTTGCGCGCCACCCCATAACCGAAAAATGCCATTTTGACCCCCTAAAAAGTCCCGAATGGCCGAAATAACAACGTAGGTGATCACGAAGTGACATATAGTTTTAGCATCTAATTACACTGTGCTAAATTCATCCAATTCGGAGACTACATCATTCTACTCGAAAAGTACGTGCGCCACCCCATAACCGAAAAATGCCATTTTGACCCCCTAAATAGTCCCGAATGGCCGAAATAACAACGTAGGTGATCACGAAGTGACATATAGTTTTAGCATGTAATTAGACTGTGCTAAATTCGTCCAATTCGGAGACTGCATCATTCTACTCGAAAAGTTCAAGCGTCACTCGAATACCGAAAAATGCCATTTTGACCCCCTAAACAGTCCCGAATGGCCAAAAAACGCAACAGCTCATGGCAAAGCAATGAGTCTTGTTTATTTTCCTGTTTTACATTAACCGTGCGAATTTCGTCCAATTCGGAGACTGCATCATTCTACTCGAAAATTTCGCGCGCCACCCCAAAACTGAAAAATGTCATTTTGACTCCATAAAAAGTCTCGAATGGCCGAAATAACATCGCAGGTGATCACGAAGTGATGTATAGTTTTTGTATCTAAATACACTCTGCGAAATTCGTCCAATTCGGAGACTGCATCATTCTACACGAAAAGTTCGAGCGCCACCCGTATACCGAAAAATGCCATTTTGACCCTCTAAACAATCCCGTATGGCCAAAAAACGCAACGGCTCATAGCGCAGCAATGAGTCTTGTTTATTTGCCCGTTTTACATTAACCATGCGAATTTCGTCCAATTCGGAAACTGCATCATTGTACTCGAAAATTTCGCACGCCATCCCAAAACTGAAAAATGTCATTTTGACCCAGTAAAAAGTCCCGAATGGCCGAAATAACATCGCATGTAATCGCGAAGTGATGTATAGTTTTAGCATCTAAATACACTGTGCGAAATTCGTCCAATTCGGAGAGTGCATCATTCTACTCGAAAAGTTCGTGCGCCACCCGAAAACCGAAAAATGTCATTTTGACCACCTAAAAAGTCTCGAATGGCCGAAATAGCAACGCAGGGGATCACGAAGTGATTTATAGTTTTAGCATCTAAGCACACTGTGCGAAATTCGTCCAATTCAGAGACTGCATCATTCTAGTCGACAAGTTCGTGCGCCACCAGAAAACATAAAAATGTCATTTTGACCCCCTTAAATGTCCCGAATGACCGAAATAACATCGCAGGTGATCACGAAGTGACGTATAGTTTTAGCATTTAAATACACTGCGCGAAATTCGTCCGATTCGGAGACTGCATCATTCTACTCGAAAAGTTCGTGTGCCACCCGAAAACCGAAAAATGTCATTTTGACCCCCTACAAAGTCTCGAATGGCCGAAATAACAACGCAGGTGATCAAGTGATGTATAGTTTTAGCATCTAAACACACTGTGCGAAATGCGTTCAATTCGGAGACTACATCATTCTACTCGAAAAGTTCGCGCGCCACCTGAGAACCGAAAAATGTTATTTTGACCTCCTTAAAAGTCCCGAATGGCCGAAATTACATCGCAGGTGATCACGAAGTGATGTATAGTTTTAGCACCATAATACACTATGCGAAATTCGTCCGATTCGGAGACTTCATCATTCTACTCGAAAAGTTCGCGTGCCACCCGAAAACCGAAAAATGTCATTTTGACCCTCTAAAAAGTCCCGAATGGCCGAAATAACAACGCAGGTGATCATGAGGTGATGTATAGTTTTAGCATCTAAACACACTGTGCGAAATTCGTCCAATTCGGAGACTGCATCATTCTACTCAAAAAGTTCGCGCGCCACCCGAAAACCGAAAAATGTCATTTTGACCCCCTTAAAAGTCCCGAATGGCTGAAATAACATCGCAGGTGATCTGAAAGTGATGTATAGTTTTAGCATTTAAGTACACTATGTGAAATTCGTCCAATTCGGAGACTGCGTCATTATACTCGAAAAGTTTGCGCGCCACCCCATAACCGAAAAATGCCATTTTGACCCCCTAAAAAGTCCCGAATGGCCGAAATAACAACGTAGGTGATCACGAAGTGACATATAGTTTTAGCATGTAATTAGACTGTGCTAAATTCGTCCAATTCGGAGACTGCATCATTCTACTCGAAAAGTTCAAGCGTCACTCGAATACCGAAAAATGCCATTTTGACCCCCTAAACAGTCCCGAATGGCCAAAAAACGCAACAGCTCATGGCAAAGCAATGAGTCTTGTTTATTTTCCTGTTTTACATTAACCGTGCGAATTTCGTCCAATTCGGAGACTGCATCATTCTACTCGAAAATTTCGCGCGCCACCCCAAAACTGAAAAATGTCATTTTGACTCCATAAAAAGTCTCGAATGGCCGAAATAACATCGCAGGTGATCACGAAGTGATGTATAGTTTTTGTATCTAAATACACTCTGCGAAATTCGTCCAATTCGGAGACTGCATCATTCTACACGAAAAGTTCGAGCGCCACCCGTATACCGAAAAATGCCATTTTGACCCTCTAAACAATCCCGTATGGCCAAAAAACGCAACGGCTCATAGCGCAGCAATGAGTCTTGTTTATTTGCCCGTTTTACATTAACCATGCGAATTTCGTCCAATTCGGAAACTGCATCATTGTACTCGAAAATTTCGCGCGCCATCCCAAAACTGAAAAATGTCATTTTGACCCAGTAAAAAGTCCCGAATGGCCGAAATAACATCGCATGTAATCGCGAAGTGATGTATAGTTTTAACATCTAAATACACTGTGCGAAATTCGTCCAATTCGGAGAGTGCATCATTCTACTCGAAAAGTTCGTGCGCCACCCGAAAACCGAAAAATGTCATTTTGACCCCCTAAAAAGTCTCGAATGGCCGAAATAACAACGCAGGGGATCACGAAGTGATTTATTGTTTTAGCATCTAAGCACACTGTGTGAAATTCGTCCAATTCAGAGACTGCATCATTCTAGTCGACAAGTTCGTGCGCCACCAGAAAACAGAAAAATGTGATTTTGACCCCCTTAAATGTCCCGAATGACCGAAATAACATCGCAGGTGATCACGAAGTGATGTATAGTTTTAGCATTTAAATACACTGCGCGAAATTCGTCCGATTCGGAGACTGCATCATTCTACTCGAAAAGTTCGTGTGCCACCCGAAAACCGAAAAATGTCATTTTGACCCCCTAAAAAGTCTCGAATGGCCGAAATAACAACGCAGGTGATCAAGAAGTGATGTATAGTTTTAGCATCTAAACACACTGTGCGAAATGCGTTCAATTCGGAGACTACATCATGCTACTCGAAAAGTTCGCGCGCCACCTGAGAACCGAAAAATGTTATTTTGACCTCCTTAAAAGTCCCGAATGGCCGAAATTACATCGCAGGTGATCACGAAGTGATGTATAGTTTTAGCACCATAATACACTGTGAGAAATTCGTCCGATTCGGAGACTTCATCATTCTACTCGAAAAGTTCGCGTGCCACCCGAAAACCGAAAAATGTCATTTTGACCCTCTAAAAAGTCCCGAATGGCCGAAATAACAACGCAGGTGATCATGAGGTGATGTATAGTTTTAGCATCTAAACACACTGTGCGAAATTCGTCCAATTCGGAGACTGCATCATTCTACTCAAAAAGTTCGCGCGCCACCCGAAAACCGAAAAATGTCATTTTGACCCCCTTAAAAGTCCCGAATGGCTGAAATAACATCGCAGGTGATCTGAAAGTGATGTATAGTTTTAGCATTTAAGTACACTATGTGAAATTCGTCCAATTCGGAGACTGCGTCATTATACTCGTAAAGTTTGCGCGCCACCCCATAACCGAAAAATGCCATTTTGACCCCCTAAAAAGTCCCGAATGGCCGAAATAACAACGTAGGTGATCACGAAGTGACATATAGTTTTAGCATCTAATTACACTGTGCTAAATTCGTCCAATTCGGAGACTACATCATTCTACTCGAAAAGTACGTGCGCCACCCCATAACCGAAAAATGCCATTTTGACCCCCTAAATAGTCCCGAATGGCCGAAATAACAACGTAGGTGATCACGAAGTGACATATAGTTTTAGCATGTAATTAGACTGTGCTAAATTCGTCCAATTCGGAGACTGCATCATTCTACTCGAAAAGTTCAAGCGTCACTCGAATACCGAAAAATGCCATTTTGACCCCCTAAACAGTCCCGAATGGCCAAAAAACGCAACAGCTCATGGCAAAGCAATGAGTCTTGTTTATTTTCCTGTTTTACATTAACCGTGCGAATTTCGTCCAATTCGGAGACTGCATCATTCTACTCGAAAATTTCGCGCGCCACCCCAAAACTGAAAAATGTCATTTTGACTCCATAAAAAGTCTCGAATGGCCGAAATAACATCGCAGGTGATCACGAAGTGATGTATAGTTTTTGTATCTAAATACACTCTGCGAAATTCGTCCAATTCGGAGACTGCATCATTCTACACGAAAAGTTCGAGCGCCACCCGTATACCGAAAAATGCCATTTTGACCCTCTAAACAATCCCGTATGGCCAAAAAACGCAACGGCTCATAGCGCAGCAATGAGTCTTGTTTATTTGCCCGTTTTACATTAACCATGCGAATTTCGTCCAATTCGGAAACTGCATCATTGTACTCGAAAATTTCGCGCGCCATCCCAAAACTGAAAAATGTCATTTTGACCCAGTAAAAAGTCCCGAATGGCCGAAATAACATCGCATGTAATCGCGAAGTGATGTATAGTTTTAACATCTAAATACACTGTGCGAAATTCGTCCAATTCGGAGAGTGCATCATTCTACTCGAAAAGTTCTTGCGCCACCCGAAAACCGAAAAATGTCATTTTGACCCCCTAAAAAGTCTCGAATGGCCGAAATAACAACGCAGGGGATCACGAAGTGATTTATTGTTTTAGCATCTAAGCACACTGTGTGAAATTCGTCCAATTCAGAGACTGCATCATTCTAGTCGACAAGTTCGTGCGCTACCAGAAAACAGAAAAATGTGATTTTGACCCCCTTAAATGTCCCGAATGACCGAAATAACATCGCAGGTGATCACGAAGTGATGTATAGTTTTAGCATTTAAATACACTGCGCGAAATTCGTCCGATTCGGAGACTGCATCATTCTACTCGAAAAGTTCGTGTGCCACCCGAAAACCGAAAAATGTCATTTTGACCCCCTAAAAAGTCTCGAATGGCCGAAATAACAACGCAGGTGATCAAGAAGTGATGTATAGTTTTAGCATCTAAACACACTGTGCGAAATGCGTTCAATTCGGAGACTACATCATTCTACTCGAAAAGTTCGCGCGCCACCTGAGAACCGAAAAATGTTATTTTGACCTCCTTAAAAGTCCCGAATGGCCGAAATTACATCGCAGGTGATCACGAAGTGATGTATAGTTTTAGCACCATAATACACTGTGCGGAATTCGTCCGATTCGGAGACTTCATCATTCTACTCGAAAAGTTCGCGTGCCACCCGAAAACCGAAAAATGTCATTTTGACCCTCTAAAAAGTCCCGAATGGCCGAAATAACAACGCAGGTGATCATGAGGTGATGTATAGTTTTAGCATCTAAACACACTGTGCGAAATTCGTCCAATTCGGAGACTGCATCATTCTACTCAAAAAGTTCGCGCGCCACCCGAAAACCGAAAAATGTCATTTTGACCCCCTTAAAAGTCCCGAATGGCTGAAATAACATCGCAGGTGATCTGAAAGTGATGTATAGTTTTAGCATTTAAGTACACTATGTGAAATTCGTCCAATTCGGAGACTGCGTCATTATACTCGAAAAGTTTGCGCGCCACCCCATAACCGAAAAATGCCATTTTGACCCCCTAAAAAGTCCCGAATGGCCGAAATAACAACGTAGGTGATCACGAAGTGACATATAGTTTTAGCATCTAATTACACTGTGCTAAATTCGTCCAATTCGGAGACTACATCATTCTACTCGAAAAGTACGTGCGCCACCCCATAACCGAAAAATGCCATTTTGACCCCCTAAATAGTCCCGAATGGCCGAAATAACAACGTAGGTGATCACGAAGTGACATATAGTTTTAGCATGTAATTAGACTGTGCTAAATTCGTCCAATTCAGAGACTGCATCATTCTACTCGAAAAGTTCAAGCGTCACTCGAATACCGAAAAATGCCATTTTGACCCCCTAAACAGTCCCGAATGGCCAAAAAACGCAACAGCTCATGGCAAAGCAATGAGTCTTGTTTATTTTCCTGTTTTACATTAACCGTGCGAATTTCGTCCAATTCGGAGACTGCATCATTCTACTCGAAAATTTCGCGCGCCACCCCAAACCTGAAAAATGCCATTTTGACTCCATAAAAAGTCTCGAATGGCCGAAATAACATCGCAGGTGATCACAAAGTGATGTATAGTTTTTGTATCTAAATACACTCTGCGAAATTCGTCCAATTCGGAGACTGCATCATTCTACACGAAAAGTTCGAGCGCCACCCGTATACCGAAAAATGCCATTTTGACCCTCTAAACAATCTCGTATGGCCAAAAAACGCAACGGCTCATAGCGCAGCAATGAGTCTTGTTTATTTGCCCGTTTTACATTAACCATGCAAATTTCGTCCAATTCGGAAACTGCATCATTGTACTCGAAAATTTCGCGCGCCATCCCAAAACTGAAAAATGTCATTTTGACCCAGTAAAAAGTCCCGAATGGCCGAAATAACATCGCATGTAATCGCGAAGTGATGTATAGTTTTAACATCTAAATACACTGTGCGAAATTCGTCCAATTCGGAGAGTGCATCATTCTACTCGAAAAGTTCTTGCGCCACCCGAAAACCGAAAAATGTCATTTTGACCCCCTAAAAAGTCTCGAATGGCCGAAATAACAACGCAGGGGATCACGAAGTGATTTATTGTTTTAGCATCTAAGCACACTGTGTGAAATTCGTCCAATTCAGAGACTGCATCATTCTAGTCGACAAGTTCGTGCGCTACCAGAAAACAGAAAAATGTGATTTTGACCCCCTTAAATGTCCCGAATGACCGAAATAACATCGCAGGTGATCACGAAGTGATGTATAGTTTTAGCATTTAAATACACTGCGCGAAATTCGTCCGATTCGGAGACTGCATCATTCTACTCGAAAAGTTCGAGTGCCACCCGAAAACCGAAAAATGTCATTTTGACCCCCTAAAAAGTCTCGAATGGCCGAAGTAACAACGCAGGTGATCAAGAAGTGATGTATAGTTTTAGCATCTAAACACACTGTGCGAAATGCGTTCAATTCGGAGACTACATCATTCTACTCGAAAAGTTCGCGCGCCACCTGAAAACCGAAAAATGTTTTTTTGACCTCCTTAAAAGTCCCGAATGGCCGAAATTACATCGCAGGTGATCACGAAGTGATGTATAGTTTTAGCACCATAATACACTGTGCGGAATTCGTCCGATTCGGAGACTTCATCATTCTACTCGAAAAGTTCGCGTGCCACCCGAAAACCAAAAAATGTCATTTTGACCCTCTAAAAAGTCCCGAATGGCCGAAATAACAACGCAGGTGATCATGAGGTGATGTATAGTTTTAGCATCTAAACACACTGTGCGAAATTCGTCCAATTTGGAGACTGCATCATTCTACTCAAAAAGTTCGCGCGCCACCCGAAAACCGAAAAATGTCATTTTGACCCCCTTAAAAGTCCCGAATGGCTGAAATAACATCACAGGTGATCTGAAAGTGATGTATAGTTTTAGCATTTAAGTACACTATGTGAAATTCGTCCAATTCGGAGACTGCGTCATTATACTCGAAAAGTTTGCGCGCCACCCCATAACCGAAAAATGCCATTTTGACCCCCTAAAATGTCCCGAATGGCCGAAATAACAACGTAGGTGATCACGAAGTGACATATAGTTTTAGCATCTAATTACACTGTGCTAAATTCGTCCAATTCGGAGACTACATCATTCTACTCGAAAAGTACGTGCGCCACCCCATAACCGAAAAATGCCATTTTGACCCCCTAAATAGTCCCGAATGGCCGAAATAACAACGTAGGTGATCACGAAGTGACATATAGTTTTAGCATGTAATTAGACTGTGCTAAATTCGTCCAATTCGGAGACTGCATCATTCTACTCGAAAAGTTCAAGCGTCACTCGAATACCGAAAAATGCCATTTTGACCCCCTAAACAGTCCCGAATGGCCAAAAAACGCAACAGCTCATGGCAAAGCAATGAGTCTTGTTTATTTTCCTGTTTTACATTAACCGTGCGAATTTCGTCCAATTCGGAGACTGCATCATTCTACTCGAAAATTTCGCGCGCCACCCCAAAACTGAAAAATGTCATTTTGACTCCATAAAAAGTCTCGAATGGCCGAAATAACATCGCAGGTGATCACGAAGTGATGTATAGTTTTTGTATCTAAATACAGTCTGCGAAATTCGTCCAATTCGGAGACTGCATCATTCTACACGAAAAGTTCGAGCGCCACCCGTATACCGAAAAATGCCATTTTGACCCTCTAAACAATCCCCTAAAAAGTCCCGAATGGCCGAAATAACAACGTAGGTGATCACGAAGTGACATATAGTTTTAGCATCTAATTACACTGTGCTAAATTCGTCCAATTCGGAGACTACATCATTCTACTCGAAAAGTACGTGCGCCACCCCATAACCGAAAAATGCCATTTTGACCCCCTAAATAGTCCCGAATGGCCGAAATAACAACGTAGGTGATCACGAAGTGACATATAGTTTTAGCATGTAATTAGACTGTGCTAAATTCGTCCAATTCGAAGACTGCATCATTCTACTCGAAAAGTTCAAGCGTCACTCGAATACCGAAAAATGCCATTTTGACCCCCTAAACAGTCCCGAATGGCCAAAAAACGTTTTGGGAAAAACATTTGAAACTTTATTTTGGATTTGATGTATTGGTTTGGTTTCTAAGACAATGTCAAATGGTAATGAAGAATTTTATTTTATGTTTGAAAACTTTTACTATGAGGTCAAACCCTAGAATTTATTTGGTAAATGGTCGAATAAAGATATTTTTCTTTTCTTTTCTTTCTAAAATATATATGTCTAGTATTAATGCAAACCAATGATTTGACAACACTTACGGTTTTCAACATAGTAGTGAACTAAATATTATACATTATTTTATGTATTTATACGTATTTCTTCTCCTGTGTAATAGAACCATGTCAGGAAGGCCTAATCGCGGGCGCCCATAGAACGAAACACCCGATGTTGCTCAAGTGGTAGCACAACAACTCATGGCAGCAATCCCAAACATTGTCACTCAAGTAACTGCGGAACTTAATGCTAACCAAGGAAGTAGTGGAGGAAACCGGGGAAACAATGAAAGAGAATGCAACTACAAGTCCTTTATGGCCTGTAAACCTAAGGAATTCCATGGAAAGGAAGGTGCGGTTGGGTTGCTGAAATGGATTGACAGTATGGAGTCGGTCCTTTACATTAGCAAATGCCTCGAACGCAACAAAGTGGAGTATGCAACTTGTCTACTCCAAGATAGGGCATTGACCTGGTGGAATACTCTAGTGCAAACCCGAGGTCGTGCAGCGGCATATCAGCTAACTTGGGAAGACCTAAAGAAGCTGCTGATAGAGGAGTATTGTCCCAAGGATGAAATTCAGAAGCTTGAATCTGAGTTCTGGAACCATTCTATGGTTGGAACACAAATAGAGAAGTACACAGTCCGATTTCATGAACTAGCAAAACTGGTACCTCACATGGTTACTCCTGAGGAGAAACGGATAGATCGTTACATCTGGGGTCTGGCACCAGAGATTCGGGGAATGGTTACCTCAGCAAACCCAACTACTATTCAAAGTGCAGTAAGCCTAGCAAATCGACTAACCAATGATGTGATAAGGATGGGAGCATCGACAAAGGAAAGCTCTAGTAGCAAGAGGAAGCCAGCAGATCAGGGAGAGAAGAAGTATGGAGGCAAGTCAGGGAGGAAGCAGAAAGTCTCAAGAAACTTTATGGTAAGAGCCCAGGAGCAAGAATCAGTGAAAACTCAAGAACGGGAAGTGCAGGAACGAAAGCAGTACTCAGGGCCGCTTCCGAAGTGCAATAAGTGTAACTTCCATCACAAGGGAGCTTGCCCAGTGTGCCAAAACTGTAAGCAAACAGGCCATTACCCGAAGTATTGTAAGCTGAATAAGGATGGAAAAAGGGCATGTTACGAGTGCGGGAGTACTGATCATCTCCGTAGAGCATGTCCCAAACTGAACAATGGACCTGGTAACAATGGACAAGGCCAAGCCAGGCAAAACTTTCAAGGAAATCAAGTTGGACGGCCAAGAGGTGTAGCCTTTGTGATTGGTGCAGAAGAAGCTCGTCAGAACCCTGAAGTGATAACATGTACGTTTCTCCTGAACAACCATTTTGCATCAGTAATATTCGATGCGGGAGCAGATAGGAGTTTTGTTTCTTTAGCATTTAGACCGTTAATTGGCTTGAAATCGAGAAAGATAAGGAATGCTTATGCTATTGAACTTGCTGATGGGTATGAAATTAGGGCTAATGATATAATTCCTGGTTGTACTCTGAATTTAGCTGATAAACTCTTTAGCATTGACCTAATTCCTATAGAGCTAGGTAGTTTTGATGTGATAATAGGGATGGATTGGTTATACAAAAATAAAGCAGATATTGGTTGTTTCGAGAAAGTCATTAGAGTGCCTCTCCCTAATGGAGAAACCCTTATCATACACGGTGAGAAGCCAGGAAGAAGTTTAAACATAGTATCAAGCGTGAAGGTTCACAAGTACCTGAAAAAGAATTGTATTGCATTCATGGCCCACGTGCTAGAAAGAGAACCTGAAGCTAAGCAACTCAAGGAGATTCCAGTGGTTCAAAACTATCCCGAGGTGTTTCCAGAGGAATTGCCCGGTCTACCCCCCTATCTATCATTTCTGATAGAGATAGTCGTTTTACATCTCGATTTTGGTGGATGTTACAGAAGGCACTAGGAACCAAGATAGATTTGAGCACAGCTTACCACCCTCAGACAGATGGGCAAACAGAGAGAACAATACAAACATTGGAAGACATGCTACGAGCGTGTGTCATTGAGTTCAAAGGAAATTGGGATACTCATTTGCCTCTAATTGAGTTTTCCTACAATAACAGTTACCACACGAGTATCCAATGTGCCCCATACGAAGCATTGTATGGACGCAAGTGTCGTTCTCCATTGTGTTGGACAGAAATCGGAGACAGACAATTGACTAGACTCGACCTTATCCATGAAACAACTGACAAGATTGCTATCATCAAAGATAGGCTTAAAGCTGCTAGAGATCGTCAGAAAAGTTATGCGGATAATCGTCGTAAACCATTAGAATTCCAAGTAGGAGACAAGGTACTTTTAAAAGTGTCACCTTGGAAAGGGCTTGTGCGTTTTGGTAAGAAAGGAAAACTAAGCCCGAGATATGTTGGACCCTTTGAAGTCATTGAAAGGATTGGTCTGGTAGCTTATAAACTCCAGTTGCCCCAAGAGTTAAGCGCCATTCATGACACATTCCACGTCTCCAACCTTAAGAAATGTCTAGCCGACGAAACATTGATAGTACCCCTGGAGGAAATTAAGATCAATGATAAGCTAAACTTCGTTGAGGAACCGATAGAAATCCTTGGCAGGGAGGTAAAACAACTTAAGCGGAGTAAGATTCCAATTGTGAAAGTTCGATGGAACTCAAAACGCGGGCCGGAGTACACCTGGGAGCGTGAGGACTTCATGAAGGAAAAGTATCCACAACTTTTCCCATGCGATGCAAGCGATGACATAGAATGAATTTCGGGACGAAATTCTTTTTAAGTGGGGGATACTGTGACAACTGTCAATTCAGGTCATTCTCGGACTCATGCATCTTTATAATAACCATTCATGCACATCATGCCATGGCCTAGTAGTATAAATTAGGTCAAAATCTTGCATAAACTAGGATCCATCTAAGACCTAGGATTAATATACTTGACACTTACGATTCTAGTAAGTTGCTTAACTACAATAGGAAATGTCAATGCTATAATTTGAATGAAACTTTCAAGCTTTGTTATAATTGAAAAAGGGTATAAAACCCTAAAAATAAATTAAAATATTCTAATTATACTTCATTATGATGATGAATATCAAGCAATATTCCAAAAACCCTAAAAGAGCTAAAAATCCAAATTTATAAATCATAAAGCTTAAAAAACCTTATAAAATTTGGCTATAAACTTTCTAATATCAAATTTTTATTAATCAAATTATGGATTTTAATCAATGAAATAGAAATTAAATTATCATGCAATAATCATATTTTATTAGTTAAAAACAAGATTTTAAAATAAATCAAGAATTGCTTAATAAATACTTTTATAAAAATTGGGGTTTTTATAAAAATAATGGAGGGAATTTTATAAAATTTGAAATTAGGAGAGAGGAGGCCTAATGCATGATAGGTCCAGCCATTCTCCCCTCCCCATGCACTATCTCTTCCCAAAACTCAATCATTAGACTTAAACCTTCACTCTACCTCTTCTCTCTTCACTCTCTCACACTCCACCCTCCTAACCCACAAACTCTCTTCCTCTCTCTCTCTAACCCATGAAATTTCTCTCATTCCTCTGCCAAATTTCGAGATTTTGAAGACCTTGAAGTGTTCTTACTTCCCTCAAGATCAAAACCAAGGTAAACAACAACATCTTCTCCCATAGTTTCATGATTCTACTTCCTCTTCTTCTTAGTTTTCTCTTCTTTTCGGATTCTATGCCTTTCCATGGCTAGAAATCTTTATTTTTCCCTTGTGGTTTGTAGATTCTCACCATAACACAATGCATGTGTTTGAAATGGTGAAAATCCGGGATCAAACCCATGCAAGGAGTGAAAATGATGCACATATGTTCATGTGACTTCAAAAACAAGTATTACATCTTCTTCTCCATTTCTTTTGTGTTCTTGCATGATCAAAAGCATTTAAACCATTTCTAGTACATCTTAGATGCTCATTCACTCCATGCATGTGCTAGAAATCGGACCTTATCAAAGGCATGCATGATGTTCTTGTCAAAATGTCCTAAGGATGCACTCAAAGCAAACATGCAATCTGCCAGATTACTTTATTCAGCTTTGAACGACCATATCTCGGTCATTACTTAACTAAATCATGATATTCTTTTTGTATTGGATAGTTCCATGAGTTAACTTTCAAACCCAACTGGTCTCACTGTAAAATATTAAATATCCGATTTTTGGCAATTTTTACAAAATGGTTGCACAAACAGCTCTTTTTCTATGATCACCATTTTTGCCTTGCATGATCAATGGCCTTAAACCCAACCATAAATCTGGAGAAAAATACTTTAGAAACTTAACATATCCAGTGAATGATGGTTGAAATTTCGTGGCTTAAAACCCCACAGAATGTGCTTCATAAATTCATGAACTTCAGCCACATTTACATCTCATGCACCATTGCATGCAACATTTCTTATCTTGTTTGGGTTCAATACCCCTATTTCCCTTCTGATTAAATTTTGAACATTTTTCCTTTTGAAAGCCCTCACATGCATGTGATAATCTGTAAAATACCAAAAGCTTTTATTATTTCTTTGATTTATTAAAATTATTGCTAGAAACCAAGGGCATAAATCACATAAAATACTTCCAGAGGTCAATAAATCCGGAACAAATTCATGAATGACCCTTATGAAGGATAATGACCCCTCACTAAATTTCATCAATTTTTGTTGCTGTTTGGTATGCTTTCCGATTTTCTTTTTGTTAGGATATAATAAATCGCAAAACCACTTTGGAGAGTGTGAAAATTTTATCTAACAATTTTCGCATACCTTACCTGTAATGGATGACTCAGAAAAATAATTTCAACATTTTTCATCATGCCTTGCTATTTTTCCCAATTTTTGGTAATTATAATGGTTTAAAAATAGGAAAAATAGTTCTGATTATCCAAAATTGTTGTACAGTAGGAGGTTACATAAAAATTTTAAGGATTTTTCTCCACTGTAAACTATTTTTCTCTTAATTTCTAAAGTTAATTACACTTAAATTCACATAAATACCCAAAACCGGATTATACAATATGAAGACCACTTTTGGTATTTTTCCCAGGTTATTTATACTGTAAATGATGTTACAAAAATTTTTGGTAAATTATTTTAACTGTTTAATATTATTTCTTCAATTAATGATTATTTAAAGGAATAAAACAAGGAAAAATAGAAATACCCACTGAAAAATATCTTTTATATTTTTCCCAGCCTATTTATGTACAATAACAGTTAATTAAAAAGTTTGGGTAATTTTGGAAACTGTTTTCTATTTATTTCAATTTTTATTGGAATAAATGCTCAAAAACAAATCATAAAATATAATTAAACAGCTTGGAAATCCATTTTTATAATTTTCCCAGCTTAGTATTGTGTAATAACAGTTAAATAAAAAGTTTGGGAATTTTTATCCTTTGAATGCTATTTTCGTAAATTTATGTTGTAATAAGGACTTAAAAATTTGGAAAATTTATATTCCAATGTGGTAATTAATCGCACGATTTGTAGAATTTCATTATTTCAGAAAAAGTGTAACCAATTAATATAAAATCAAATATTAAAACATAAATTGGCATTTCACTATATGTAGAGTTTAGTATATTAGCATTAGATTTCGACATTGAAACTCACTAGTGTGTGTTTGATGTCGTAGGATCCTGGTAGTAAGACGTTGGTGCATTCCGAAGTACCACTTGTACCTACTCGAAACATTGTGAGTATTCACCACTCCCCTATTTTCGGTTTTTAAATGTTTTGGGTGGAAAAGCATGTCCTAAACTATTTATATTCGTTGTATTTATTTGACTCGTATAAACTTGGTTACTATATTTTATATATAGTGAGTATTCACGCACTCCCCTATTTTCAGTTTTTATGTTTTGGGGTGGAAAAGCATGTCCAGAAAAACTATTATTTGCATGTTGTATTTAAATTGAATTGTATCAAACACGATTGCTATTGTATTGCTATGTTTCTTTATGTATGTCTATGCAACACGGAACATGAGAACTTATCGTACTAAGGCCCTTCCCTTATCTCTAACCATTAACTCTTTGAGCCAATGGTCATTATGGATAGCGCTATTAGGAATTGACAACTCCTCACTCGCCCGAATCGCTGGAGTGCATGATACCATATTCATCTATGGAACGATAAGCATAGATCTCGATAGGGCTTCAGTCATAGGTTTGGTTGAGACTCATTGTTTGCTCATACACATACAAACTCGTTTCTCGTTATAGCAATAATCTTGTATTCATTAATAGCAATCAACTTTGTTTATCATCAAAGCAATGTACTTGTATTTACGAAAAGCCTTATTCCAAGCTCGATTTTATAAACTTGTGAACTCACCAACTATTTTCATAGTTGACGCTCGTTTTACATGCTTTTTCAGGAAATAATTAGTAAGTGGATATAAAGATTCATCATCATAGAGCATGCTGCATCGTGTTGAAGTTAATTGTGGAGTTTTCTTTGAACAATGTTATTTTGGAAAAACTTGTATTTTGTTTCTTTTGAAGCTATGGGTTGTAAAGTTTTAAATACTGCTATGGTGATGTATCATTATCTTTTGCAATGAAACCGTTATCGCTGTCATACCTTGCGTTTCCGCTTTAGCGGGGTGTGACATTGACCCCCTAAAAAGTTCGGAATGGCCGAAATATCAACGCAGGTGATCACGAAGTGATGTATAGTTTTAGCATCTATGCACACTGTGCGAAATTCGTCCAATTCGGAGAATGCATCATTTTACTCGAAAAGTTCGCGCGCCACCCGAAAACCGAAAAATGTCATTTTGACCCCGTTAAAAGTCCCGAATGGCCGAAATAACAACGCAGGTGATCACAGAGTGATTTATAGTTTTAGCATCTAAGCACACTGTGCGAAATTCGTCAAATTCGGAGACTGCATCATTCTACTCGAAAAGTTCGCGCGCCACCTGAAAACCGAAAAATGTCATTTTGACCTCCTTAAAAGTCCCGAATGGCCGAAATAACATCGCAGGTGATCACGAAGTGATGTATAGTTTTAGCATCTTAATACATTGTGCGAAATTCGTCCGATTCGGAGACAGCATCATTCTACTCGAAAACTTCGCGCGCCGCCAGAAAACAGAAAAATGTCATTTTGACCCTCTTAAAAGTCACGAATGGCCGAAATAACATCTCAGGTGATCACCAAGTGATGTATAGTTTTAGCATCTAGCTACACTTTGCGAAATTTGTCCGATTCGGAGACTGCATCATTCTACTCGAAAAGTTCGCGTGCCACCCGAAAACCGAAAACTGTCATTTTAACCCCCTTAAAAGTCCCCAATGGCCGAAATAACATCGCATGTTATCTGAAAGTGATGTATAGTTTTAGCATCTAAAAACACTGTGTGAAATTCGTACAATTCGGAGACTGCATCATTCTATTCGAAAAGTTCGCGCGCCACCCGAAAATCGAAAAATGTCATTTTGACCCCCTAAAAAGTCCCGAATGGCCGAAATATCAACGCAGGTGATCATGAAGTGATGTATAGTTTTTGCATCTAAGCACACTGTGCGAAATTCGTCCAATTCGGAGACTGCATTATTCTACTCGAAAAGTTCGCGCGCTACCAGAAAACAGAAAAATGTCATTTTGACCCCCTTAAAAGTCCCGAATGGCCGAAATAACATCGCAGGTGATCACAAAGTAATGTATGGTTTTAGCATCTAAATACAATGTGCGAAATTCGTCCGATTCGGAGACTGCATCATTCTACTCGAAAAGTTCGCGTACAACCCGAAAACCGAAAAATGTCATTTTGACCCCCTAAAAAGTCCCGAATGGCCGAAATAACGACACAGGTGATCATGAAGTGATGTATAGTTTTAGCATCTAAATACAATGTGCAAAATTCGTCCAATTCGGAGACTACATCATTCTACTCGAAAAGTTCGAGCGCCACCCGAATACCGAAAAATTCCATTTTGCCCGTTTTACATTAACCGTGCGAATTTCTTCCAATTCGGAGACTGCATCATTCAACTCGAAAATTTCGCGCGCCACCCCAAAACTTAAAAATGCCATTTTGAACCCATAAAAAGTCTCGAATGGCCGAAATAACATCGCAGGTGATCACGAAGTTATGTATAGTTTTAGCATCTAAATACACTGTGTGAAATTCGTCCAATTCAGAGACTATATCATTCTACTCGAAAAGTTCGCGAGCCAACCGAAAACCGAAAAATGTCATTTTGACCCCCTAA
Organism: Lactuca virosa; assembly: GCF_052849685.1. NCBI lineage: Eukaryota > Viridiplantae > Streptophyta > Magnoliopsida > Asterales > Asteraceae > Lactuca > Lactuca virosa. The sequence continues at coordinate 319,247,572 of NC_136433.1, read as the reverse complement.
AAAGTCCAAAATCGCCGAAATAACAACGCAGGTGATCACAAGTGATTTATAGTTTTAGCATCTAAACTCACTGTGCGAAATTCATCCAATTTGGAGACTACATCATTCTACTCAAAAATTTCGCACGCCACTCCAAAACTGAAAAATGTCATTTTGACCCCATAAAAAGTCCCGAATGGACGAAATAACATCGCAGGTGATCACGAAGTGATGTATAGTTTTAGCATCTAAATACACTGTGCGAAATTCGTCCAATTCGGAGACTGCATCATTCTACTCGAAAAGTTCGCGCGCCACCCAAAAACCGAAAAATTTTAGTTTGACCCCCTAAAAAGTCCCGAATGGCCGAAATAACCACGTAGGTGATCACGAAGTGATGTATAGTTTTAGCATCTAAATACACTATGCGAAATTCGTCCAATTCGGAGACTGCATCATTCTACTCGAAAAGTTCGAGAGCCACCCGAATACCAAAAAATGTCATTTTGACCCCCTAAACAGTTTCGAATGGCCGAAATAACAACGCAGGTGATCACGAAGTAATGTATAGATTTAACATCTAAATACACTGTGCGAAATTCATCCAATTCAGAGACTGCATAATTCTACTCGAAAAGTTCGAGCTTTACCCGAATACCGAAAATTTCCATTTTGACCCCCTAAACAGTCCTGAATGGCCAAAAACCGCAACAGCTCATGGCGGAGCAATGAGTCTTGTTTATTTGTCCGTTTTACATTAACCGTGCGAATTTTGCCCAATTCGAATACTGCATCATTCAACTTGAAAATTTCGCGCGCCACCCCAAAACTGAAAAATGCCATTTTGACCCCATAAAAAGTCCCGAATGGCCGAAATAACATCGCAGGTGATCACGAAGTTATGTATAGTTTTAGCATCTAAATACTTTGTGTGAAATTCGTCCAATTCAGAGACTGCATCATTCTGACTCGAAAAGTTCGCGCGCCACCCGAAAAACGAAAAATGTCATTTTGAGCCCCTAAAAAGTCCAAAATGGCTGAAATAACAATGCAGGTGATCACAAAGTGATGTATAGTTTTAGCATCTAAACACACTATGCGAAATTCGTCCAATTCGGAGACTACATCATTCTACTCAAAAATTTCGCGCGCCACTCCAAAACTGAAAAATGCCATTTTGACCCCATAAAAAGTCCCGAATGGCCGAAATAACATCGCAGGTGATCACGAAGTGATGTATAGTTTTAGCATCTAAGCACACTGTGCGAAATTCGTCCAATTCGGAGACTGCATCATTCTACTCGAAAACTTCGCGCGCCGCCAGAAAACAGAAAAATGTCATTTTGACCCTCTAAAAAGTCCCGAATGGCCGAAATAACATCTCAGGTGATCACCAAGTGATGTATAGTTTTAGCATCTAGCTACACTTTGCGAAATTCGTCCGATTCGGAGACTGCATCATTCTACTCGAAAAGTTCGCGTACCACCCGAAAACCGAAAAATGTCATTTTGACCCCCTAAAAATTCCCGAATGGCCGAAATAACAACGCAGGTGATCACAAAGTGATGTATAGTTTTAGCATCTAAGCACACTGTGCGAAATTCATCCAATTCGGAGACTGCGTCATTCTACTCGAAAAGTTCGTGCGCCACCCGAAAACCGAAAAATGTCATTTTGACACCTTAAAAGTCCCGAATGGCCGAAATAACACGCAGGTGATCACGAAGTGATGTATAGTTTTAGCATCTAAACACAATGTGCGAAATTCATCCAATTCCGAGACAGCATCATTCTACTCGAAAAGTTCGCGCGCCACTCGAAAACCGAAAAATGTCATTTTGACCCCGTTAAAAGTCCCGAATGGCCGAAATAACAATGCAGGTGATCACGGAGTGATTTATAGTTTTAGCATCTAAGCACACTGTGCGAAATTCGTCCAATTCGGAGACTGCATCATTCTACTCGAAAAGTTCGCGCGCCACCTTAAAACCGAAAAATGTCATTTTGACCTCCTTAAAAGTCCCGAATGGCCGAAATAACATCGCAGGTGATCACGAAGTGATGTATAGTTTTAGCATCTTAATACATTGTGCGAAATTCGTCCGATTCGGAGACAGCATCATTCTACTCGAAAACTTCGCGCGCCGCCAGAAAACAGAAAAATGTCATTTTGACCCTCATAAAAGTCCCGAATGGCCGAAATAACATCTCAGGTGATCACCAAGTGATGTATAGTTTTAGCATCTAGCTACACTTTGCGAAATTTGTCCGATTCGGAGACTGCATCATTCTACTCGAAAAGTTCGTGTGCCACCCGAAAACCGAAAACTGTCATTTTAACCCCCTTAAAAGTCCCCAATGGCCGAAATAACATCGCATGTTATCTGAAAGTGATGTATAGTTTTAGCATCTAAAAACACTGTGTGAAATTCGTACAATTTGGAGACTGCATCATTCTATTCGAAAAGTTCGCGCGCCAACCGAAAATCGAAAAATGTCATTTTGACCCCCTAAAAAGTCCAAAATGGCCGAAATTACAACGCAGGTGATCACAAGTGATTTATAGTTTTAGCATCTAAACTCACTGTGCGAAATTCGTCCAATTCGGAGACTACATCATTCTACTCAAAAATTTCGCACGCCACTCCAAAACTGAAAAATGTCATTTTGACCCTATAAAAAGTCCCGAATGGCCGAAATAACATCGCAGGTGATCACAAAGTGATGTATAGTTTTAGCATCTAAATACACTGTGCGAAATTCGTCCAATTCGGACACTGCATCATTCTACTCGAAAAGTTCGCGCGCCACCCAAAAACCGAAAAATGTTAGTTTGACCCCCTAAAAAGTCCCGAATGGCCGAAATAACCACGTAGGTGATCACGAAGTGATGTATAGTTTTAGCATCTAAATACACTATGCAAAATTCGTCCAATTCGGAGACTGCATCATTCTACTCGAAAAGTTCGAGCGCCACCCGAATACAAAAAAATGCCATTTTGACCCCCTAAACAGTTTCGAATGGCCGAAATAACAACGCAGGTAATCACGAAGTAATGTATAGATTTAACAACTAAATACACTGTGCGAAATTCATCCAATTCGGAGACTGCATAATTCTACTCGAAAAGTTCGAGCGCAACCCGAATACCGAAAATTTCCATTTTGACCCCCTAAATAGTCCTGAATGGCCAAAAACCGCAACAGCTCATGGCGGAGCAATGAGTCTTGTTTATTTGTCCGTTTTACATTAACCGTGCGAATTTTGTCCAATTCGGAGACTGCATCATTCAACTTGAAAATTTCGCGCGCCACCCCAAAACTGAAAAATGCCATTTTGAACCCATAAAAAGTCCCGAATGGCCGAAATAACATCGTATGTGATCTGAAAGTGATGTATAGTTTTAGCATCTAAACACACTGTGTGAAATTCGTACAATTTGGAGACTGCATCATTCTATTCGAAAAGTTCGCGCGCCAACCGAAAATCGAAAAATGTCATTTTGAGCGCCTAAAAAGTCCCGAATGGCCGAAATATCAACGCAGGTGATCATAAAGTGATGTATAGTTTTTGCATCTAAGCACACTGTGCGAAATTCGTCCAATTCGGAGGCTGCATTATTCTACTCGAAAAGTTCGCGCGCTACCAGAAAACAGAAAAATGTCATTTTGACCCCCTTAAAACTCTCGAATGGTCGAAATAACATCGCAGGTGATCACAAAGTAATGTATAGTTTTAGCATCTAAATACAATGTGCGAAATTCGTCCGATTCGGAGACTGCATCATTCTACTCGAAAAGTTCGCGTACAACCCGAAAACCGAACAATGTCATTTTGAGCCCCTAAAAAGTCCCGAATGGCCGAAATAACAACACATGTGATCATGAAGTGATGTATAGTTTTAGCATCTAAATACAATGTGCAAAATTCGTCTAATTCGGAGACTGCATTATTCTACTCGAAAAGTTCGAGCGCCACCCGAATACCGAAAAATGCCATTTTGCCCGTTTTACATTAACCGTGCGAATTTCTTCCAATTCGGAGACTGCATCATTCAACTCGAAAATTTCGCGCGCCACCCCAAAACTTAAAAATGCCATTTTGAACCCATAAAAAGTCTCGAATGGCCGAAATAACATCGCAGGTGATCACGAAGTTATGTATAGTTTTAGCATCTAAATACACTGTGTGAAATTCGTCCAATTCAGAGACTACATCATTCTACTCGAAAAGTTCGCGCGCTAACCGAAAACCGAAAAATGTCATTTTGACCCCCTAAAAAGTCCAAAATGGCCGAAATAACAACGCAGGTGATCACAAGTGATTTATAGTTTTAGCATCTAAACTCACTGTGCGAAATTCGTCCAATTCGGAGACTACATCATTCTACTCAAAAATTTCGCACGCCACTCCAAAACTGAAAAATGTCATTTTGACCCTATAAAAAGTCCCGAATGGCCGAAATAACATCGCAGGTGATCACAAAGTGATGTATAGTTTTAGCATCTAAATACACTGTGCGAAATTCGTCCGATTCGGAGACTGCATCATTCTACTCGAAAAGTTCGCACGCCACCCAAAAACCGAAAAATGTTAGTTTGACCCCCTAAAAAGTCCCGAATGGCCGAAATAACCACGTAGGTGATCACGAAGTGATGTATAGTTTTAGCATCTAAATACACTATGCAAAATTCGTCCAATTCGGAGACTGCATCATTCTACTCGAAAAGTTCGAGCGCCACCCGAATACCAAAAAATGCCATTTTGACCCCCTAAACAGTTTCGAATGGCCGAAATAACAACGCAGGTAATCACGAAGTAATGTATAGATTTAACATCTAAATACACTGTGCGAAATTCATCCAATTCGGAGACAGCATAATTCTACTCGAAAAGTTCGAGCGCCACCCGAATACCGAAAATTTCCATTTTGACCCCCTAAACAGTCCTGAATGGCCAAAAACCGCAACAGCTCATGGCGGAGCAATGAGTCTTGTTTATTTGTCCGTTTTACATTAACCGTGCGAATTTTGTCCAATTCGGAGACTGCATCATTCAACTTGAAAATTTCGCGCGCCACCCCAAAACTGAAAAATGCCATTTTGACCCCATAAAAAGTCCCGAATGGCCGAAATAACATCGCAGGTGATCACGAAGTTTGTATAGTTTTAGCATCTAAATACTTTGTGTGAAATTCGTCCAATTCAGAGACTGCATCATTCTGACTCGAAAAGTTCGCGCGCCACCCGAAAAACGAAAAATGTCATTTTGAGCCCCTAAAAAGTCCAAAATGGCCGAAATAACAATGCAGGTGATCACAAAGTGATGTATAGTTTTAGCATCTAAACACACTATGCGAAATTCGTCCAATTCGGAGACTACATCATTCTACTCAAAAATTTCGCGCGCCACTCCAAAACTGAAAAATGCCATTTTGACCCCATAAAAAGTCCCGAATGGCCGAAATAACATCGCAGGTGATCACGAAGTGATGTATAGTTTTAGCATCTAAGCACACTGTGCGAAATTCGTCCAATTCGGAGACTGCATCATTCTACTCGAAAACTTCGCGCGCCGCCTGAAAACAGAAAAATGTCATTTTGACCCTCTTAAAAGTCCCGAATGGCCGAAATAACATCTCAGGTGATCACCAAGTGATGTATAGTTTTAGCATCTAGCTACACTTTGCGAAATTCGTCCGATTCGGAGACTGCATCATTCTACTCGAAAAGTTCGCGTACCACCCGAAAACCGAAAAATGTCATTTTGACCCCCTAAAAAGTCCCGAATGGCCGAAATAACAACGCAGGTGATCACAAAGTGATGTATAGTTTTAGCATCTAAGCACACTGTGCGAAATTCATCCAATTCGGAGACTGCGTCATTCTACTCGAAAAGTTCGCGCGCCATCCGAAAACCAAAAAATGTCATTTTGACACCTTAAAAGTCCTGAATGGCCGAAATAACACGCAGGTGATCACGAAGTGATGTATAGTTTTAGCATCTAAACACAATGTGCGAAATTTGTCCAATTCGGAGACTGCATCATTTTACTCGAAAAGTTTGCGCGCCACCCGAAAACCGAAAAATGTCATTTTGACCCCGTTAAAAGTCCCGAATGGCCGAAATAACAACGCAGGTGATCACGGAGTGATTTATAGTTTTAGCATCTAAGCACACTGTGCGAAATTCGTCCAATTCGGAGACTGCATCATTCTACTCGAAAAGTTCGCGCGCCACCTGAAAACCGAAAAATGTCATTTTGACCTCCTTAAAAGTCCCGAATGGCCGAAATAGCATCGCAGGTGATCACGAAGTGATGTATAGTTTTAGCATCTTAATACATTGTGCGAAATTCGTCCGATTCGGAGACTTCATCATTCTACTCGAAAACTTCGCGCGCCGCCAGAAAACAGAAAAATGTCATTTTGACCTTCTTAAAAGTCCCGAATGGCCGAAATAACATCTCAGGTGATCACCAAGTGATGTATAGTTTTAGCATCTAGCTACACTTTGCGAAATTCGTCCGATTCGGAGACTGCATCATTCTACTCGAAAAGTTCGCGTGCCACCCGAAAACCGAAAAATGTCATTTTAACCCCCTTAAATGTCCCGAATGGCCGAAATAACATCGTATGTGATCTGAAAGTGATGTATAGTTTTAGCATCTAAAAACACTGTGTGAAATTCGTACAATTTGGAGACTGCATCATTCTATTCGAAAAGTTCGCGCGCCAACCGAAAATCGAAAAATGTCATTTTGACCCCCTAAAAAGTCCCGAATGGCCGAAATATCAACGCAGGTGATCATGAAGTGATGTATAGTTTTTGCATCTAAGCACACTGTGCGAAATTCGTCCAATTCGGAGACTGCATTATTCTACTCGAAAAGTTCGCGCGCTACCAGAAAACAGAAAAATGTCATTTTGACCCCCTTAAAACTCTCGAATGGTCGAAATAACATCGCAGGTGATCACAAAGTAATGTATAGTTTTAGCATCTAAATACAATGTGCGAAATTCGTCCGATTCGGAGACTGCATCGTTCTACTCGAAAAGTTCGCGTACAACCCGAAAACCGAAAAATGTCATTTTGACCCCCTAAAAAGTCCCGAATGGCCGAAATAACAACAGATGTGATCATGAAGTGATGTATAGTTTTAGCATCTAAATACAATGTGCAAAATTCGTCTAATTCGGAGACTGCATTATTCTACTCGAAAAGTTCGAGCGCCACCCGAATACCGAAAAATGCCATTTTGCCCGTTTTACATTAACCGTGCGAATTTCTTCCAATTCGGAGACTGCATCATTCAACTCGAAAATTTCGCGCGCCACCCCAAAACTTAAAAATGCCATTTTGAACCCATAAAAAGTCTCGAATGGCCGAAATAACATCGCAGGTGATCACGAAGTTATGTATAGTTTTAGCATCTAAATACACTGTGTGAAATTCGTCCAATTCAGAGACTACATCATTCTACTCGAAAAGTTCGCGCGCCAACCGAAAACCGAAAAATGTCATTTTGACCCCCTAAAAAGTCCAAAATGGCCGAAATAACAACGCAGGTGATCACAAGTGATTTATAGTTTTAGCATCTAAACTCACTGTGCGAAATTCGTCCAATTCGGAGACTACATCATTCTACTCAAAAATTTCGCACGCCACTCCAAAACTGAAAAATGTCATTTTGACCCTATAAAAAGTCCCGAATGGCCGAAATAACATCGCAGGTGATCACAAAGTGATGTATAGTTTTAGCATCTAAATACACTGTGCGAAATTCGTCCAATTCGGACACTGCATCATTCTACTCGAAAAGTTCGCGCGCCACCCAAAAACCGAAAAATGTTAGTTTGACCCCCTAAAAAGTCCCGAATGGCCGAAATAACCACGTAGGTGATCACAAAGTGATGTATAGTTTTAGCATCTAAATACACTATGCAAAATTCGTCCAATTCGGAGACTGCATCATTCTACTCGAAAAGTTCGAGCGCCACCCGAATACCAAAAAATGCCATTTTGACCCCCTAAACAGTCTCGAATGGCCGAAATAACAACGCAGGTAATCACGAAGTAATGTATAGATTTAACATCTAAATACACTGTGCGAAATTCATCCAATTCGGAGACTGCATAATTCTACTCGAAAAGTTCGAGCGCCACCCGAATACCGAAAATTTCCATTTTGACCCCCTAAACAGTCCTGAATGGCCAAAAACCGCAACAGCTCATGGCGGAGCAATGAGTCTTGTTTATTTGTCCCTTTTACATTAACCGTGCGAATTTTGTCAAATTCGGAGACTGCATCATTCAACTTGACAATTTCGCGCGCCACCCCAAAACTGAAAAATGCCATTTTGACCCCATAAAAAGTCCCGAATGGCCGAAATAACATCGCAGGTGATCACGAAGTTATGTATAGTTTTAGCATCTAAATACTTTGTGTGAAATTCGGCCAATTCAGAGACTGCATCATTCTGACTCGAAAAGTTCGCGCGCCACCCGAAAAACGAAAAATGTCATTTTGAGCCCCTAAAAAGTCCAAAATGGCCGAAATAACAATCCAGGTGATCACAAAGTGATGTATAGTTTTAGCATCTAAACACAGTATGCGAAATTCGTCCAATTCGGAGACTACATCATTCTACTCAAAAATTTCGCGCGCCACTCCAAAATTGAAAAATGCCATTTTGACCCCATAAAAAGTCCCGAATGGCCGAAATAACATCGCAGGTGATCACGAAGTGATGTATAGTTTTAGCATCTAAGCACACTGTGCGAAATTCGTCCAATTCGGAGACTGCATCATTCTACTCGAAAACTTCGCGCGCTGCCAGAAAACAGAAAAATGTCATTTTGACCCTCTTAAAAGTCCCGAATGGCCGAAATAACATCTCAGGTGATCACCAAGTGATGTATAGTTGTAGCATCTAGCTACACTTTGCGAAATTCGTCCGATTCGGAGACTGCATCATTCTACTCGAAAAGTTCGCGTACCACCCGAAAACCGAAAAATGTCATTTTGACCCCCTAAAAAGTCCCGAATGGCCGAAATAACAACGCAGGTGATCACAAAGTGATGTATAGTTTTAGCATCTAAGCACACTGTGCGAAATTCATCCAATTCGGAGACTGCGTCATTCTACTCGAAAAGTTCGCGCGCCATCCGAAAACCAAAAAACGTCATTTTGACACCTTAAAAGTCCCGAATGGCCGAAATAACACGCAGGTGATCACGAAGTGATGTATAGTTTTAGCATCTAAACACAATGTGCGAAATTTGTCCAATTCGGAGACTGCATCATTCTACTCGAAAAGTTCGCGCGCCACCCGAAAACCGAAAAATGTCATTTTGACCCCGTTAAAAGTCCCGAATGGCCGAAATAACAACGCAGGTGATCACGAAGTGATTTATAGTTTTAGCATCTAAGCACACTGTGCGAAATTCGTCCAATTCGGAGACTGCATCATTCTACTCGAAAAGTTCGCGCGCCACCTGAAAACCGAAAAATGTCATTTTGACCTCCTTAAAAGTCCCGAATGGCCGAAATAGCATCGCAGGTGATCACGAAGTGATGTATAGTTTTAGCATCTTAATACATTGTGCGAAATTCGTCCGATTCGGAGACTTCATCATTCTACTCGAAAACTTCGCGCGCCGCCAGAAAACAGAAAAATGTCATTTTGACCCTCTTAAAAGTCCCGAATGGCCGAAATAACATCTCAGGTGATCACCAAGTGATGTATAGTTTTAGCATCTAGCTACACTTTGCGAAATTCGTCCGATTCGGAGACTGCATCATTCTACTCGAAAAGTTCGCGTGCCACCCGAAAACCGAAAAATGTCATTTTAACCCCCTTAAATGTCCCGAATGGCCGAAATAACATCGTATGTGATCTGAAAGTGATGTATAGTTTTAGCATCTAAAAATACTGTGTGAAATTCGTACAATTTGGAGACTGCATCATTCTATTCGAAAAGTTCGCGCGCCAACCGAAAATCGAAAAATGTCATTTTGACCCCCTAAAAAGTCCCGAATGGCCGAAATATCAACGCAGGTGATCATGAAGTGATGTATAGTTTTTGCATCTAAGCACACTGTGCGAAATTCGTCCAATTCGGAGACTGCATTATTCTACTCGAAAAGTTCGCGCGCTACCAGAAAACAGAAAAATGTCATTTTGACCCCCTTAAAACTCTCGAATGGTCGAAATAACATCGCAGGTGATCACAAAGTAATGTATAGTTTTAGCATCTAAATACAATGTGCGAAATTCGTCCGATTCGGAGACTGCATCATTCTACTCGAAAAGTTCGCGTACAACCCGAAAACCGAAAAATGTCATTTTGACCCCCTAAAAAGTCCCGAATGGCCGAAATAACAACAGATGTGATCATGAAGTGATGTATAGTTTTAGCATCTAAATACAATGTGCAAAATTCGTCTAATTCGGAGACTGCATTATTCTACTCGAAAAGTTCGAGCGCCACCCGAATACTGAAAAATGCCATTTTGCCCGTTTTACATTAACCGTGCGAATTTCTTCCAATTCGGAGACTGCATCATTCAACTCGAAAATTTCGCGCGCCACCCCAAAACTTAAAAATGCCATTTTGAACCCATAAAAAGTCTCGAATGGCCGAAATAACATCGCAGGTGATCACGAAGTTATGTATAGTTTTAGCATCTAAATACACTGTGTGAAATTCGTCCAATTCAGAGACTACATCATTCTACTCGAAAAGTTCGCGCGCCAACCGAAAACCGAAAAATGTCATTTTGACCCCCTAAAAAGTCCAAAATGGCCGAAATAACAACGCAGGTGATCACAAGTGATTTATAGTTTTAGCATCTAAACTCACTGTGCGAAATTCGTCCAATTCGGAGACTACATCATTCTACTCAAAAATTTCGCACGCCACTCCAAAACTGAAAAATGTCATTTTGACCCTATAAAAAGTCCCGAATGGCCGAAATAACATCGCAGGTGATCACAAAGTGATGTATAGTTTTAGCATCTAAATACACTGTGCGAAATTCGTCCAATTCGGACACTGCATCATTCTACTCGAAAAGTTCGCGCGCCACCCAAAAACCGAAAAATGTTAGTTTGACCCCCTAAAAAGTCCCGAATGGCCGAAATAACCACGTAGGTGATCACAAAGTGATGTATAGTTTTAGCATCTAAATACACTATGCAAAATTCGTCCAATTCGGAGACTGCATCATTCTACTCGAAAAGTTCGAGCGCCACCCGAATACCAAAAAATGCCATTTTGACCCCCTAAACAGTCTCGAATGGCCGAAATAACAACGCAGGTAATCACGAAGTAATGTATAGATTTAACATCTAAATACACTGTGCGAAATTCATCCAATTCGGAGACTGCATAATTCTACTCGAAAAGTTCGAGCGCCACCCGAATACCGAAAATTTCCATTTTGACCCCCTAAACAGTCCTGAATGGCCAAAAACCGCAACAGCTCATGGCGGAGCAATGAGTCTTGTTTATTTGTCCCTTTTACATTAACCGTGCGAATTTTGTCAAATTCGGAGACTGCATCATTCAACTTGACAATTTCGCGCGCCACCCCAAAACTGAAAAATGCCATTTTGACCCCATAAAAAGTCCCGAATGGCCGAAATAACATCGCAGGTGATCACGAAGTTATGTATAGTTTTAGCATCTAAATACTTTGTGTGAAATTCGGCCAATTCAGAGACTGCATCATTCTGACTCGAAAAGTTCGCGCGCCACCCGAAAAACGAAAAATGTCATTTTGAGCCCCTAAAAAGTCCAAAATGGCCGAAATAACAATCCAGGTGATCACAAAGTGATGTATAGTTTTAGCATCTAAACACAGTATGCGAAATTCGTCCAATTCGGAGACTACATCATTCTACTCAAAAATTTCGCGCGCCACTCCAAAATTGAAAAATGCCATTTTGACCCCATAAAAAGTCCCGAATGGCCGAAATAACATCGCAGGTGATCACGAAGTGATGTATAGTTTTAGCATCTAAGCACACTGTGCGAAATTCGTCCAATTCGGAGACTGCATCATTCTACTCGAAAACTTCGCGCGCTGCCAGAAAACAGAAAAATGTCATTTTGACCCTCTTAAAAGTCCCGAATGGCCGAAATAACATCTCAGGTGATCACCAAGTGATGTATAGTTGTAGCATCTAGCTACACTTTGCGAAATTCGTCCGATTCGGAGACTGCATCATTCTACTCGAAAAGTTCGCGTACCACCCGAAAACCGAAAAATGTCATTTTGACCCCCTAAAAAGTCCCGAATGGCCGAAATAACAACGCAGGTGATCACAAAGTGATGTATAGTTTTAGCATCTAAGCACACTGTGCGAAATTCATCCAATTCGGAGACTGCGTCATTCTACTCGAAAAGTTCGCGCGCCATCCGAAAACCAAAAAACGTCATTTTGACACCTTAAAAGTCCCGAATGGCCGAAATAACACGCAGGTGATCACGAAGTGATGTATAGTTTTAGCATCTAAACACAATGTGCGAAATTTGTCCAATTCGGAGACTGCATCATTCTACTCGAAAAGTTCGCGCGCCACCCGAAAACCGAAAAATGTCATTTTGACCCCGTTAAAAGTCCCGAATGGCCGAAATAACAACGCAGGTGATCACGAAGTGATTTATAGTTTTAGCATCTAAGCACACTGTGCGAAATTCGTCCAATTCGGAGACTGCATCATTCTACTCGAAAAGTTCGCGCGCCACCTGAAAACCGAAAAATGTCATTTTGACCTCCTTAAAAGTCCCGAATGGCCGAAATAGCATCGCAGGTGATCACGAAGTGATGTATAGTTTTAGCATCTTAATACATTGTGCGAAATTCGTCCGATTCGGAGACTTCATCATTCTACTCGAAAACTTCGCGCGCCGCCAGAAAACAGAAAAATGTCATTTTGACCCTCTTAAAAGTCCCGAATGGCCGAAATAACATCTCAGGTGATCACCAAGTGATGTATAGTTTTAGCATCTAGCTACACTTTGCGAAATTCGTCCGATTCGGAGACTGCATCATTCTACTCGAAAAGTTCGCGTGCCACCCGAAAACCGAAAAATGTCATTTTAACCCCCTTAAATGTCCCGAATGGCCGAAATAACATCGTATGTGATCTGAAAGTGATGTATAGTTTTAGCATCTAAAAATACTGTGTGAAATTCGTACAATTTGGAGACTGCATCATTCTATTCGAAAAGTTCGCGCGCCAACCGAAAATCGAAAAATGTCATTTTGACCCCCTAAAAAGTCCCGAATGGCCGAAATATCAACGCAGGTGATCATGAAGTGATGTATAGTTTTTGCATCTAAGCACACTGTGCGAAATTCGTCCAATTCGGAGACTGCATTATTCTACTCGAAAAGTTCGCGCGCTACCAGAAAACAGAAAAATGTCATTTTGACCCCCTTAAAACTCTCGAATGGTCGAAATAACATCGCAGGTGATCACAAAGTAATGTATAGTTTTAGCATCTAAATACAATGTGCGAAATTCGTCCGATTCGGAGACTGCATCATTCTACTCGAAAAGTTCGCGTACAACCCGAAAACCGAAAAATGTCATTTTGACCCCCTAAAAAGTCCCGAATGGCCGAAATAACAACACATGTGATCATGAAGTGATGTATAGTTTTAGTATCTAAATACAATGTGCAAAATTCGTCTAATTCGGAGACTGCATTATTCTACTCGAAAAGTTCGAGCGCCACCCGAATACTGAAAAATGCCATTTTGCCCGTTTTACATTAACCGTGCGAATTTCTTCCAATTCGGAGACTGCATCATTCAACTCGAAAATTTCGCGCGCCACCCCAAAACTTAAAAATGCCATTTTGAACCCATAAAAAGTCTCGAATGGCCGAAATAACATCGCAGGTGATCACGAAGTTATGTATAGTTTTAGCATCTAAATACACTGTGTGAAATTCGTCCAATTCAGAGACTACATCATTCTACTCGAAAAGTTCGCGCGCCAACCGAAAACCGAAAAATGTCATTTTGACCCCCTAAAAAGTCCAAAATGGCCGAAATAACAACGCAGGTGATCACAAGTGATTTATAGTTTTAGCATCTAAACTCACTGTGCGAAATTCGTCCAATTCGGAGACTACATCATTCTACTCAAAAATTTCGCACGCCACTCCAAAACTGAAAAATGTCATTTTGACCCTATAAAAAGTCCCGAATGGCCGAAATAACATCGCAGGTGATCACAAAGTGATGTATAGTTTTAGCATCTAAATACACTGTGCGAAATTCGTCCAATTCGGACACTGCATCATTCTACTCGAAAAGTTCGCGCGCCACCCAAAAACCGAAAAATGTTAGTTTGACCCCCTAAAAAGTCCCGAATGGCCGAAATAACCACGTAGGTGATCACAAAGTGATGTATAGTTTTAGCATCTAAATACACTATGCAAAATTCGTCCAATTCGGAGACTGCATCATTCTACTCGAAAAGTTCGAGCGCCACCCGAATACCAAAAAATGCCATTTTGACCCCCTAAACAGTCTCGAATGGCCGAAATAACAACGCAGGTAATCACGAAGTAATGTATAGATTTAACATCTAAATACACTGTGCGAAATTCATCCAATTCGGAGACTGCATAATTCTACTCGAAAAGTTCGAGCGCCACCCGAATACCGAAAATTTCCATTTTGACCCCCTAAACAGTCCTGAATGGCCAAAAACCGCAACAGCTCATGGCGGAGCAATGAGTCTTGTTTATTTGTCCGTTTTACATTAACCGTGCGAATTTTGTCAAATTCGGAGACTGCATCATTCAACTTGACAATTTCGCGCGCCACCCCAAAACTGAAAAATGCCATTTTGACCCCATAAAAAGTCCCGAATGGCCGAAATAACATCGCAGGTGATCACGAAGTTATGTATAGTTTTAGCATCTAAATACTTTGTGTGAAATTCGGCCAATTCAGAGACTGCATCATTCTGACTCGAAAAGTTCGCGCGCCACCCGAAAAACGAAAAATGTCATTTTGAGCCCCTAAAAAGTCCAAAATGGCCGAAATAACAATCCAGGTGATCACAAAGTGATGTATAGTTTTAGCATCTAAACACAGTATGCGAAATTCGTCCAATTCGGAGACTACATCATTCTACTCAAAAATTTCGCGCGCCACTCCAAAATTGAAAAATGCCATTTTGACCCCATAAAAAGTCCCGAATGGCCGAAATAACATCGCAGGTGATCACGAAGTGATGTATAGTTTTAGCATCTAAGCACACTGTGCGAAATTCGTCCAATTCAGAGACTGCATCATTCTACTCGAAAACTTCGCGCGCCGCCAGAAAACAGAAAAATGTCATTTTGACCCTCTTAAAAGTCCCGAATGGCCGAAATAACATCTCAGGTGATCACCAAGTGATGTATAGTTGTAGCATCTAGCTACACTTTGCGAAATTCGTCCGATTCGGAGACTGCATCATTCTACTCGAAAAGTTCGCGTACCACCCGAAAACCGAAAAATGTCATTTTGACCCCCTAAAAAGTCCCGAATGGTCGAAATAACAACGCAGGTGATCACAAAGTGATGTATAGTTTTAGCATCTAAGCACACTGTGCGAAATTCATCCAATTCGGAGACTGCGTCATTCTACTCGAAAAGTTCGCGCGCCATCCGAAAACCAAAAAACGTCATTTTGACACCTTAAAAGTCCCGAATGGCCGAAATAACACGCAGGTGATCACGAAGTGATGTATAGTTTTAGCATCTAAACACAATGTGCGAAATTTGTCCAATTCGGAGACTGCATCATTCTACTCGAAAAGTTCGCGCGGTACCCGAAAACCGAAAAATGTCATTTTGACCCCGTTAAAAGTCCCGAATGGCCGAAATAACAACGCAGGTGATCACGAAGTGATTTATAGTTTTAGCATCTAAGCACACTGTGCGAAATTCGTCCAATTCGGAGACTGCATCATTCTACTCGAAAAGTTCGCGCGCCACCTGAAAACCGAAAAATGTCATTTTGACCTCCTTAAAAGTCCCGAATGGCCGAAATAGCATCGCAGGTGATCACGAAGTGATGTATAGTTTTAGCATCTTAATACATTGTGCGAAATTCGTCCGATTCGGAGACTTCATCATTCTACTCGAAAACTTCGCGCGCCGCCAGAAAACAGAAAAATGTCATTTTGACCCTCATAAAAGTCCCGAATGGCCGAAATAACATCTCAGGTGATCACCAAGTGATGTATAGTTTTAGCATCTAGCTACACTTTGCGAAATTCGTCCGATTCGGAGACTGCATCATTCTACTCGAAAAGTTCGCGTGCCACCCGAAAACCGAAAAATGTTATTTTAACCCCCTTAAATGTCCCGAATGGCCGAAATAACATCGTATGTGATCTGAAAGTGATGTATAGTTTTAGCATCTAAAAACATTGTGTGAAATTCGTACAATTTGGAGACTGCATCATTCTATTCGAAAAGTTCGCGCGCCAACCGAAAATCGAAAAATGTCATTTTGACCGCCTAAAAAGTCCCGAATGGCCGAAATATCAACGCAGGTGATCATGAAGTGATGTATAGTTTTTGCATCTAAGCACACTGTGCGAAATTCGTCCAATTCGGAGACTGCATTATTCTACTCGAAAAGTTCGCGCGCTACCAGAAAACAGAAAAATGTCATTTTGACCCCCTTAAAACTCTCGAATGGTCGAAATAACATCGCAGGTGATCACAAAGTAATGTATAGTTTTAGCATCTAAATACAATATGCGAAATTCGTCCGATTCGGAGACTGCATCATTCTACTCGAAAAGTTCGCGTACAACCCGAAAACCGAAAAATGTCATTTTGACCCCCTAAAAAGTCCCGAATGGCCGAAATAACAACACATGTGATCATGAAGTGATGTATAGTTTTAGCATCTAAATACAATGTGCAAAATTCGTCTAATTCGGAGACTGCATTATTCTACTCGAAAAGTTCGAGCGCCACCCGAATACCGAAAAATGCCATTTTGCCCGTTTTACATTAACCGTGCGAATTTCTTCCAATTCGGAGACTGCATCATTCAACTCGAAAATTTCGCGCGCCACCCCAAAACTTAAAAATGCCATTTTGAACCCATAAAAAGTCTCGAATGGCCGAAATAACATCGCAGGTGATCACGAAGTTATGTATAGTTTTAGCATCTAAATACACTGTGTGAAATTCGTCCAATTCAGAGACTACATCATTCTACTCGAAAAGTTCGTGCGCCAACCGAAAACCGAAAAATGTCATTTTGACCCCCTAAAAAGTCCAAAATGGCCGAAATAACAACGCAGGTGATCACAAGTGATTTATAGTTTTAGCATCTAAACTCACTGTGCGAAATTCGTACAATTCGGAGACTGGATCATTCTACTCAAAAATTTTGCACGCCACTCCAAAACTGTAAAATGTCATTTTGACCCTATAAAAAGTCCCGAATGGCCGAAATAACATCGCAGGTGATCACAAAGTGATGTATAGTTTTAGCATCTAAATACACTGTGCGAAATTCGTCCAATTCGGAGACTGCATCATTCTACTCGAAAAGTTCGCGCGCCACCCAAAAACCGAAAAATGTTAGTTTGACCCCCTAAAAAGTCCCGAATGGCCGAAATAACCACGTAGGTGATCACGAAGTGATGTATAGTTTTAGCATCTAAATACACTATGCAAAATTCGTCCAATTCGGAGACTGCATCATTCTACTCGAAAAGTTCGAGCGCCACCCGAATACCAAAAAATGCCATTTTGACCCCCTAAACAGTTTCGAATGGCCGAAATAACAACGCAGGTAATCACGAAGTAATGTATAGATTTAACATCTAAATACACTGTGCGAAATTCATCCAATTCGGAGACTGCATAATTCTACTCGAAAAGTTCGAGCGCCACCCGAATACCGAAAATTTCCATTTTGACCCCCAAAACAGTCCTGAATGGCCAAAAACCGCAACAGCTCATGGCGGAGCAATGAGTCTTGTTTATTTGTCCGTTTTACATTAACCGTGCGAATTTTGTCCAATTCGGAGACTGCATCATTCAACTTGAAAATTTCGAGCGCCACCCCAAAACTGAAAAATGCCATTTTAACCCCATAAAAAGTCCCGAATGGCCGAAATAACATCGCAGGTGATCACGAAGTTATGTATAGTTTTAGCATCTAAATACTTTGTGTGAAATTCGTCCAATTCAGAGACTGCATCATTCTGACTCGAAAAGTTCGCGCGCCACCCGAAAAACGAAAAATGTCATTTTCAGCCCCTAAAAAGTCCAAAATGGCCGAAATAACAATGCAGGTGATCACAAAGTGATGTATAGTTTTAGCATCTAAACACACTATGCGAAATTCGTCCAATTCGGAGACTACATCATTCTACTCAAAAATTTCGCGCGCCACTCCAAAACTGAAAAATGCCATTTTGACCCCATAAAAAGTCCCGAATGGCCGAAATAACATCGCAGGCGATCACGAAGTGCTGTATAGTTTTAGCATCTAAGCACACTGTGCGAAATTCGTCCAATTCGGAGACTGCATCATTCTACTCGAAAACTTCGCGCGCCGCCAGAAAACAGAAAAATGTCATTTTGACCCTCTTAAAAGTCCCGAATGACCGAAATAACATCTCAGGTGATCACCAAGTGATGTATAGTTTTAGCATCTAGCTACACTTTGCGAAATTCGTCCGATTCGGAGACTGCATCATTCTACTCGAAAATTTCGCGTACCACCCGAAAACCGAAAAATGTCATTTTGACCCCCTAAAAAGTCCCGAATGGCCGAAATAACAACGCAGGTGATCACAAAGTGATGTATAGTTTTAGCATCTAAGCACACTGTGCGAAATTCATCCAATTCGGAGACTGCGTCATTCTACTCGAAAAGTTCGCGCGCCATCCGAAAACCAAAAAATGTCATTTTGACACCTTA
Source organism: Lactuca virosa (assembly GCF_052849685.1). Lineage (NCBI taxonomy): Eukaryota > Viridiplantae > Streptophyta > Magnoliopsida > Asterales > Asteraceae > Lactuca > Lactuca virosa. Next base: position 319,228,612 of record NC_136433.1, on the reverse strand, counting down.
AAAGTCCCGAATGGCCGAAATAACACGCAGGTGATCCCGAAGTGATGTATAGTTTTAGCATCTAAACACAATGTGCGAAATTTTTCCAATTCGGAGACTGCATCATTCTACTCGAAAAGTTCGCGCGCCACCCGAAAACCGAAAAATGTCATTTTGACCCTGTTAAAAGTCCCGAATGGCCGAAATAACAACGCAGGTGATCACGAAGTGATTTATAGTTTTAGCATCTAAGCACACTGTGCGAAATTCGTCCAATTCGGAGACTGCATCATTCTACTCGAAAAGTTCGCGCGCCACCTGAAAACCGAAAAATGTCATTTTGACCTCCTTAAAAGTCCCGAATGGCCGAAATAGCATCGCAGGTGATCACGAAGTGATGTATAGTTTTAGCATCTTAATACATTGTGCGAAATTCGTCCGATTCGGAGACTTCATCATTCTACTCGAAAACTTCGCGCGCCGCCAGAAAACAGAAAAATGTCATTTTGACCCTCTTAAAAGTCCCGAATGGCCGAAATAACATCTCAGGTGATCACCAAGTGATGTATAGTTTTAGCATCTAGCTACACTTTGCGAAATTCGTCCGATTCGGAGACTGCATCATTCTACTCGAAAAGTTCGCGTGCCACCCGAAAACCGAAAAATGTCATTTTAACCCCCTTAAATGTCCCGAATGGCCGAAATAACATCGTATGTGATCTGAAAGTGATGTATAGTTTTAGCATCTAAAAACACTGTGTGAAATTCGTACAATTTGGAGACTGCATCATTCTATTCGAAAAGTTCGCGCGCCACCCGAAAATCGAAAAATGTCATTTTGACCCCCTAAAAAGTCCCGAATGGCCGAAATATCAACGCAGGTGATCATGAAGTGATGTATAGTTTTTGCATCTAAGCACACTGTGCGAAATTCGTCCAATTCGGAGACTGCATTATTCTACTCGAAATGTTCGCGCGCTACCAGAAAACAGAAAAATGTCATTTTGACCCCCTTAAAACTCTCGAATGGTCGAAATAACATCGCAGGTGATCACAAAGTAATGTATAGTTTTAGCATCTAAATACAATGTGCGAAATTCGTCCGATTCGGAGACTGCATCATTCTACTCGAAAAGTTCGCGTACAACCCGAAAACCGAAAAATGTCATTTTGACCCCCTAAAAAGTCCCGAATGGCCGAAATAACAACACATGTGATCATGAAGTGATGTATAGTTTTAGCATCTAAATACAATGTGCAAAATTCGTCTAATTCGGAGACTGCATCATTCTACTCGAAAAGTTCGAGCGCCACCCGAATACCGAAAAATGCCATTTTGCCCGTTTTACATTAACCGTGCGAATTTCTTCCAATTCGGAGACTGCATCATTCAACTCGAAAATTTCGCGCGCCACCCCAAAACTTAAAAATGTCATTTTGAACCCATAAAAAGTCTCGAATGGCCGAAATAACATCGCAGGTGATCACGAAGTTATGTATAGTTTTAGCATCTAAATACACTGTGTGAAATTCGTCCAATTCAGAGACTACATCATTCTACTCGAAAAGTTCGCGCGCCAACCGAAAACCAAAAAATGTCATTTTGACCCCCTAAAAAGTCCAAAATGGCCGAAATAACAACGCAGGTGATCACAAGTGATTTATAGTTTTAGCATCTAAACTCACTATGCGAAATTCGTCCAATTCGGAGACTACATCATTCTACTCAAAAATTTCGCACGCCACTCCAAAAATGAAAAATGTCATTTTGACCCCATAAAAATTCCCGAATGGCCGAAATAACATCGCAGGTGAGCACGAAGTGATGTATAGTTTTAGCATCTAAATACACTGTGCGAAATTCGTCCAATTCGGAGACTGCAACATTCTACTCGAAAAGTTCGCGCGCCACCCAAAAACCGAAAAATGATAGTTTGACCCCCTAAAAAGTCTCGAATGGCCGAAATAACCACGTAGGTGATCACGAAGTGATGTATAGTTTTAGCATCTAAATACACTATGCGAAATTCGTCCAATTCGGAGACTGCATCATTGTACTCGAAAAGTTCGACCGCCACCCGAATACCAAAAAATGCCATTTTGACCCCCTAAACAGTTTCGAATGGCCGAAATAACAAAGCAGGTGATCACGAAGTAATGTATAGATTTAACATCTAAATACACTGTGCGAAATTCATCCAATTCGGAGACTGCATAATTCTACTCGAAAAGTTCGAGCGCCACCCGAATACCGAAAATTTCCATTTTGACCCCCTAAACAGTCCTGAATGGCCAAAAACCACAACAGCTCATGGCGGAGCAATGAGTCTTGTTTATTTGTCCGTTTTACATTAACCGTGCGAATTTCGTCCAGTTCGGAGACTGCATCATTCAACTAGAAAATTTCGCGCGCCACCCCAAAACTGAAAAATGCATTTTGACCCCATAAAAAGTCCCGAATGGCCGAAATAACATCGCAGGTGATCACGAAGTGATGTATAGTTTTAGCATCTAAGCACACTCTGCGAAATTCGTCCAATTCGGAGACTGCATCATTCTACTCGAAAACTTCGCGCGCCGCCAGAAAACAGAAAAATGTCATTTTGACCCTCTTAAAAGTCCCGAATGGCCGAAATAACATCTCAGGTGATCACCAAGTGATGTATAGTTTTAGCATCTAGCTACACTTTGCGAAATTCGTCCGATTCGGAGACTGCATCATTCTACTCGAAAAGTTCGCGTACCACCCGAAAACCGAAAAATGTCATTTTGCCCCCCTAAAAAGTCCCGAATGGCCGAAATAACAACGCAGGTGATCACAAAGTGATGTATAGTTTTACCATCTAAGCACACTGTGCGAAATTCATCCAATTCGGAGACTGCATCATTCTACTCGAAAAGTTCGCGCGCCACCCGAAAACCGAAAAATGTCATTTTGACACCTTAAAAGTCTCGAATGGCCGAAATAACACGCAGGTGATCACGAAGTGATGTATAGTTTTAGCATCTAAACACAATGTGCGAAATTTGTCCAATTCGGAGACTGCATCATTCTACTCGAAAAGTTCGCGCGCCACCCGAAAACCGAAAAATGTCATTTTGACCCCCTTAAAAGTCCTGAATGGCCGAAATAACATCGCAGGTGATCACAGAGTGATGTATAGTTTTAGCATCTAAATACATTGTGTGAAATTCGTCCAATTCGGAGACTGCAACATTCTACTCGAAAAGTTCGCGCGCCACCTGAAAACCGAAAAATGCCATTTTGAACTCCTTAAAAGTCCCGAATGGCCGAAATAACAACGTAGGTGATCACGAAGTGACATATAGTTTTAGCATCTTAATACATTGTGCGAAATTCGTCCGATTCGGAGACTGCATCATTCTACTCGAAAAGTTCAAGCGCCACTCGAATACCGAAAAATGCCATTTTGACCCCCTAAACAGTCCCGAATGGCCGAAATAACCACGTAGGTGATCACGAAGTGATGTATAGCTTTAGCGTCTAAGCACACTGTGCGAAATTCGTCCAATTCGGAGACTACATCATTCTACTCGAAAAGTTCGCGCGCCACCAGAAAACCGAAAAATGTCATTTTGACCCCGTTAAAAGTCCCGAATGGCCGAAAAAACATCGCAGGTGATCACGAAGTGATGTATAGTTTTAGCAACTAAATACACTATGTGAAATTCGTTCAGTTCGGAGAATGCATCATTCTACACGAAAAGTTCGCGCGCCACCCGATTATCAAAAAATGCCATTTTGACTTCCTAAAAAGTCCCGAATGGCCGAAATAACAACGCACGTGATCAGGAAGTGATGTATAGTTTTAGCATCTAAACACACTGTGTGAAATTCGTCCAATTCGGAGACTGCATCATTCTAATTGAAAATTTCGCGCGCCACCCGAAAACCGAAAAATGTCATTTTGACCCCCTTAAAAGTCCCGAATGGCCGAAATAACATCGCAGGTGATCTGAAAGTGATGTATAGTTTTAGCATCTAAAAACACTGTGTGAAATTCGTCCAATTTGGAGACTGCATCATTCTATTCGAAAAGTTCGCGCGCCACCCGAAAACTGAAAAATGTCATTTTGACCCCCTAAAAAGTTCCGAATGGCCAAAATATCAACGCAGGTGATCATGAAGTGATGTATAGTTTTAGCATCTAAGCACACTGTGCGAAATTCGTCCAATTCGGAGACTGTATTATTCTACTCAAAAAGTTCGCGCGCTACCAGAAAACAGAAAAATGTCATTTTGACGCCCTTAAAAGTCCCGAATGGCCGAAATAACATCGCAGGTGATCACGAAGTGATGTATAGTTTTGGCATCTAAATACAATGTGCGAAATTCGTCCGATTCGGAGACTGCATCATTCTACTCGAAAAGTTCGCATACAACCCGAAAACCGAAAAATGTCATTTTGACCCCCTAAAAAGTCCCGAATGGCCTAAATAACAACGCAGGTGATCATGAAGTGATGTATAGTTTTAGCATCTAAACACAATGTGCAAAATTCGTCCAATTCGGAGACTGCATCATTCTACTCGAAAAGTTCGAGCGCCACCCGAATACCGAAAAATGCCATTTTGCCCGTTTTACATTAACCGTGCGAATTTCTTCCAATTCGGAGACTGCATCATTCAACTCGAAAATTTCGCGCGCCACCCCAAAACTTAACAATGCCATTTTGACCCCATAAAAAGTCTCGAATGGCCGAAATAACATCGCAGGTGATCACGAAATTATGTATAGTTTTAGCATCTAAATACACTGTGTGAAAATCGTCCAATTCAGATACTACATCATTCTACTCGAAAAGTTCGCGCGCCAACCGAAAACCGAAAAATGTCATTTTGACCCCCTTGAAAATCCAAAATGGCCGAAATAACAACGCAGGTGATCACAATGTGATTTATAGTTTTAGCATCTAAACTCACTGTGCGAAATTCGTCCAATTCGGAGACTACATCATTCTACTCAAAAATTTCGCACGCCACTCCAAACCTGAAAAATGTCATTTTGACCCCATAAAAAGTCCCGAATGGTCGAAATAACATCGCAGGTTATCATGAAGTGATGTATAGTTTTAGCATCTATATACAATGTGCGATATTCGTCCAATTCGGACACTGCATCATTCTACTCGAAAAGTTCGCGCGCCACCCAAAAACCGAAAAATGTCAGTTTGACCTCGTACAAAGTCCCGAATGGCCGAAATAACCACATAGGTGATCACGAAGTGATGTATAGCTTTAGCGTCTAAGCACACTGTGCGAAATTCGTCCAATTCGGAGACTACATCATTCTACTCGAAAAGTTCGCGCGCCACCAGAAAACCGAAAAATGTCATTTTGACCCCCTTTAATGTCCCGAATGGCCGAAATAACATTGCTGGTGATCACGAAGTGATGTATAGTTTTAGCATCTAAATACACTATGTGAAATTCGTTCAATTCGGAGACTGCATCATTCTACACGAAAAGTTCGCGTGCCACCCGATTATCAAAAAATTCCCATTTTGAACTCCTAAAAAGTCCCGAATGTCCGAAATAACAACGCAGGTGATCACGAAGTGATGTATAGTTTTACCATCTAAATACACTATGCGAAATTCGTCCAATTCGGAGACTACATCATTCTACTCGAAAAGTTCGAGCGCCACCCGAATACCAAAAAATGCCATTTTGACCACCTAAACAGTTTCGAATGGCCGAAATAACAACGCAGGTGATCACGAAGTAATGTATAGATTTAGCATCTAAATACACTGTGCGAAATTCATCCAATTCGGAGACTGCATAATTCTACACGAAAAGTTCGAGCGCCACCCGAATACCGAAAAATTCCATTTTGACCCCCTAAATAGTCCTGAATCGCCAAAAAACGCAACAGCTCATAGCGGAGCAATGAGTCTTGTTTATTTGTCCGTTTTACATTAACCGTGCGAATTTTGTCCAATTCGGAGACTGCATCATTCAAATCGAAAATTTCGCGCGCCACCCCAAAACTGAAAAATGCAATTTTGACCCCATAAAAAGTCCTGAATGGCCGAAATAACATCGCAGGTGATCACGAAGTTATGTATAGTTTTAGCATCTAAATACTTTGTGTGAAATTCGTCCAATTCAGAGACTGCATCATTTTACTCGAAAAGTTCGCGCGCCACTCCAAAATGCCCCTAAAGTGATGTATACTTTGTCATTTTGAACCCCTAAAAAGTCCAAAATGCCCGAAATAACAATGCAGGTGATCACAAAGTGATGTATAGTTTTAGCATCTAAACACACTGTGCGAAATTCGTCCAATTCGGTGACTACATCATTCTACTCGAAAATTTCGCGCGCCACTCTTAAACTGAAAAATGCCATTTTGACCCCATAAAAAGTCCCGAATAGCCGAAATAACATCGCAGGTGATCACGAAGTGATGTATAGTCTTAGCAACTAAGCACACTGTGCGAAATTCGTCCAATTCGAAGACTGCATCATTCTACTCGAAAAGTTCGCGCGCCGCTAGAAAACAGAAAAATGTCATTTTCACCCTCTTAAAAGTCCCGAATGGCCGAAATAACATCGCAGGTGATCACGAAGTGATGTATAGTTTTAACATCTAGCTACACTGTGCGAAATTCGTCCGATTCGGAGACTGCATCATTCTACTCGAAAAGTTCGCGTACCACCCGAAAACCGAAAAATGTCATTTTGACCCCCTAAAAAGTCCTGAATGGCCGAAATAACAACGCAGGTGATCACAAAGTGATGTATAGTTTTAGCATCTAAGCACACTGTGCGAAATTCGTCCAATTCGGAGACTGCATAATTCTACTCGAAAAGTTCGCGCGCCACCCGAAAACCGAAAAATGTCATTTTGACCACCTTAAAAGTCCCGAATGGCTGAAATAACATCGCAGGTGATCTGAAAGTGATGTATAGTTTTAGCATCTAAAAACACTGTGTGAAATTCGTCCAATTTGGAAACTGCATCATTCTATTCGAAAAGTTCGCGCGCCACCCGAAAACCGAAAAATGTCATTTTGACTCCCTAAAAAGCCCCGAATGGCCGAAATATCAATGCAGGTGATCATGAAGTGATGTATAGTTTTAGCATCTAAGCACACTGTGCGAAATTCGTCCAATTCGGAGACTGCATTATTCTACTCGAAAAGTTCGCGCATTACCAGAAAACAGAAAAATGTCATTTTGACCCCCTTAAAAGTCCCGAATGGCCGAAATAACATCGCAGGTGATCACGAAGTGATGTAAAGTTTTAGCATCTAAATACAATGTGCGAAATTCGTCCGATTCGGAGACTGCATCATTCTACTCGAAAAGTTCGAGCGCCACCCGAATACCGAAAAATGCCATTTTGCCCGTTTCACATTAACCGTGCGAATTTCTTCCAATTCGGAGACTGCATCATTCAACTCGAAAATTTCGCGCGCCACCCCAAAACTTAAAAATGCCATTTTTCACCCCATAAAAAGTCGCGAATGGCCGAAATAACATCGCAGGTGATCACGAAGTTATGTATAGTTTTAGCATCTAAATACACAGTGTGAAATTCGTTCAATTCAGAGACTACATCATTCTACTCGAAAAGTTCGCGCGCCAACCGAAAACCAAAAAATGTCATTTTGACCCCCTAAAAAGTCCAAAATGGCCGAAATAACAACGTAGGTGATCACAATGTGATTTATAGTTTTAGCATCTAAACTCACTGTGCGAAATTCGTCCAATTCGGAGACTACATCATTCTACTCAAAAATTTCGCACGCCACTCCAAAACTTTAAAATGACATTTTGACCCCATAAAAAGTCCCGAATGGCCGAAATAACATCGCAGGTGATCAAGAAGTGATGTATAGTTTTAGCATCTAAATACACTGTGCGAAATTCGTCCAATTCGGAAACTGCATCATTCTACTCGAAAAGTTCGCGCGCCACCCAAAAACCGAAAAATGTCAGTTTGACCCCCTAAAAAGTCCCGAATGGCCGAAATAACGACGTAGGTGATCACGAAGTGATGTATAGCTTTAGCGTCTAAGCACACTGTGCGAAATTCGTCCAATTCGGAGACTACATCATTCTACTCGAAAAGTTCGCGCGCCACCAGAAAACCGAGAAATGTCATTTTGACCCCCTTAAAAGTCCTGAATGGCCGAAATAACATCGCAGGTGATCACGAAGTGATGTATAGTTTTAGCATCTAATTACACTATGTGAAATTCGTTCAATTCGAAGACTGCATCAATCTACACGAAAAGTTCGCGCGCCACCCGATTATCAAAAAATGCCATTTTGACCTCCTAAAAAGTCCCGAATGTCCGAAATAACAACGCAGGTGATCACGAAGTGATGTATAGTTTTAGCATCTAAATACACTATACGAAATTCGTCCAATTCAGAGACTGCATCATTCTACTCGAAAAGTTCGAGCGCCACCCGAATACCGAAAAATGCCATTTTAAACCCCTAAACAGTTTCGAATGGCCGAAATAACAACGCATGTGATCACAATGTAATGCATAGATTTAGCATTTAAATACACTGTGCGAAATTCATCCAATTCGAAGACTGCATCATTCAACTCGAAAATTTCGCGCGCCACCCCAAAACTGAAAAATGCCATTTTGACCCCATAAAAAGTCCCGAATAGCCGAAATAACATCGCAGGTGATCACGAAGTTATGTATAGTTTTAGCATCTAAATACTTTGTGTGAAATTCGTCCAATTCAGAGTCTGCATCATTCTACTCGAAAAGTTCGCGCGCCACCCGAAAAACGAAAAATATCATTTTGAGCCCCTAAAAAGTCCAAAATGGCCGAAATAACAATGCAGGTGATCACAAAGTGATGAATAGTTTTAGCATCTAAACACACTGTGCGAAATTCGTCCAATTCGGTGACTACATCATTCTACTCGAAAATTTCGTGCGCCACTCCAAAACTGAAAAATGCCATTTTGACCCCATATATAGTCCCGAATGGCCGAAATAACATCGCAGGTGATCACGAAGTGATGTATAGTTTTAGCATCTAAACACACTGTGCGCAATTCGTCCAATTCGGAGACTGCATCATTCTACTCGAAAAGTTCGTGCGCCGCCAGAAAACAGAAAAATGTCATTTTGACCCTCTTAAAAGTCCCGAATTGCCGAAATAACATCGCAGGTGATCACGAAGTGATGTATAGTTTTAGCATCTAGCTACACTGTGCGAAATTCGTCCGATTCGGAGACTGCATCATTCTACTCGAAAAGTTCGCGTACCACCCGAAAACCGAAAAATGTCATTTTGACCCCCCAAAAAGTCCCGAATGGCCGAAATAACAGCGCAGGTGATCACGAAGTGATGTATAGTTTTAGCATCTAAGCACACTGTGCGAAATTCGTCCAATTCGGAGACTACATCATTCTACTCGAAAAGTTCGCGCGCCACCCGAAGACCGAAAAATGTCATTTTGACACCTTAAAAGTCCCGAATGGCCGAAATAACACGCATGTGATCACGAAGTGATGTATAGTTTTAGCATCTAAACACAATGTGCAAAATTTGTCCAATTCGGAGACTGCATAATTCTACTCGAAAAGTTCGAGCGCCACCCGAAAACCGAAAAATGTCATTTTGACCCCCTTAAAAGTCATGAATGGCCGAAATAACATCGCAGGTGATCACGAAGTGATGTATAGTTTTAGCATCTAAATACATAATGTGAAATTCGTCCAATTCGGAGACTGCATCATTCTACTCGAAAAGTTCGCGCGCCACCCGGTAACCGAAAAATGCCATTTTGACCCCCTAAAATGTCCCGAATGGCCGTAATAACAACGCAGGTGATCAGGAAGTGATGTATAGTTTTAGCATCTAAATACACTGTGCGAAATTCGTCCAATTCGGAGACTGCATCATTCTACTCGAAAAGTTCAAGCGCCACCTGAATACCGAAAAATGCCATTTTGACCCCCTAAACAGTCCCGAATGGCCAAAAAACGCAACAGCTCAGGGCGGAGCAATGAGCCTTGTTTATTTACCTGTTTTACATTAACCGTGCAAATTTCGTCCAATTCGGAGACTGCATCATTCTACTCGAAAATTTCGCGCGCCACCGTAAAACTGAAAAATGCCATTTTGACCCCATAAAAAGTCTCGAATGGCCGAAATAACATCGCAGTTGATCACGAAGTGATGTATAGTTTTAGCATCTAAGTACACAGTGCGAAATTCGTCCAATTCAGAGACTGCATCATTCTACTCGAAAAGTTCGAGCGCCACCCGAATACCGAAAAATGCCATTTTGACCCCCTAAAGAGTCCCGAATGGCCGAAATAACAACGCAAGTGATCACGAAGTGATGTATAGATTTAGCATCTAAATACACTGTGCGAAATTCATCCAATTCGGAGACTGCATAAATCTACTCGAAAAGTTCGAGCGCCACCTGAATACCGAAAAATGCCATTTTATCCCCCTAAACAGTCCTGAATGGCCAAAAAAACGCAACAGCACATGGCGGAGCAATGAGTCTTGTTTATTTGTCCGTTTTACATTAACCGTGCGAATTTCGTCCAGTTCGGAGACTGACTCATTCAACTAGAAAATTTCGCGCGCCACCCCAAAACTGAAAAATGCCATTTTGACCCCATAAAAAGTCCCGAATGGCCGAAATAACATCACAGGTGATCACGAAGTTATGTATAGTTTTAGCATCTAAATACTTTGTGTCAAATTCGTCCAATTCAGAGACTGCATCATTCTACTCAAACAGTTTGCGCGCCACACGAAAAACGAAAATTGTCATTTTGAGCCCCTAAAAAGTCCAAAATGGCCGAAATAACAATGCAGGTGATCACAAAGTGATGTATAGTTTTAGAATCTAAACACACTGTGCGAAATTCGTCCAATTCGGAGACTACATCATTCTACTCGAAAATTTCGCGCGCCACTCCAAAACTGAAAAATGCCATTTTGACCCCATAAAAAGTCCCGAATGGCCGAAATAACATCGCAGGTGATCACGAAGTGATGTTTATTTTTTTAGCATCTAAGCACACTGTGCAAAATTCGTCCAATTCGGGGACTGCATCATTCTACTCGAAAAGTTCGCGCGCCGCCAGAAAACAGAAAAATGTCATTTTGTCCCTCTTCAAAGTCCCGAATGGCAGAAATAACATCGCAGGTGATCACGAAGTGATGTATAGTTTTAGCATCTAGCTACACTGTGCGAAATACGTCCGATTCGGTGACTGCATCATTCTACTCGAAAAGTTCACGTACCACCAGAAAACCGAAAAATGTCATTTTGACCCCCTAAAAAGTCCTGAATGGCCGAAATAACAACGCAGGTGATCACGAAGTGATGTATAGTTTTAGCATCTAAGCACACTGTGCAAAATTCGTCCAATTCGAAGACTGCTTCATTCTACTCGAAAAGTTCGCGCGCCACCCGAAAACCGAAAAATGTCATTTTGACACCTTAAAAGTCCCGAATCGCCGAAATAACACGCAGGTGATCACGAAGTGATGTGTAGTTTTAGCATCTAAACACAATGTGCGAAATTTGTCTAATTCGGAGACTGCATCATTCTACTCGAAAAGTTCGCGCGCCACCCGAAAACCGAAAAATGTCATTTTGACCCCCTTAAAAGTCCTGAATGGCCGAAATAACATCGCAGGTGATCACGAATTGATGTATAGTTTTAGCATCTAAATACAGTGTGTGAAATTCCACCAATTCGGAGACTGCATCATTCTACTCGAAAAGTTCGCGCGCCACCCGGTAACCGAAAAATGCCATTTTAACCCCCTAAAATGTCCCGAATGGCCGTAATAACAACGCAGGTGATCAGGAAGTGATGTATAGTTTTAGCATCTAAATACACTGTGCGAAATTCGTCCAATTCGGAGACTGCATCATTCTACTCGAAAAGTTCGAGCGCCACCTGAATACCGAAAAATGCCATTTTGACCCCCTAAACAGTCCCGAATGGCCAAAAAACGCAACAGCTCATGGCGGAGCGATGAGCCTTGTTTATTTACCTGTTTTACATTAACCGTGCGAATTTCGTCCAATTCGGAGACTGCATCATTCTACTCGAAAATTTCGCGCGCCACCGCAAAACTGAAAAATGCCATTTTGACCCCATAAAAAGTCTCGAATGGCCGAAATAACATCGCAGTTGATCACGAAGTGATGTATAGTGTTAGCATCTAAGCACACTGTGCGAAATTCGTCCAATTCAGAGACTGCATCATTCTACTCGAAAAGTTCGAGCGCCACCCGAATACCGAAAAATGCCATTTTGACCCCCTAAAGAGTCCCGAATGGCCGAAATAACAACGTAGGTGATCACAAAGTGATGTATAGATTTAGCATCTAAATACACTGTGCGAAATTCATCCAATTCGGAGACTGCATAATTCTACTCGAAAAGTTCGAGCGCCACCTGAATACCGAAAAATGCCATTTTATCCCCCTAAACAGTCCTGAATGGCCAAAAAAACGCAACAGCACATGGCGGAGCAATGAGTCTTGTTTATTTGTCCGTTTTACATTAACCGTGCGAATTTCGTCCAGTTCGGAGACTGCATCATTCAACTAGAAAATTTCGCGCGCCACCCCAAAACTGAAAAATGCCATTTTGACCCCATAAAAAGTCCCGAATGGCCGAAATAACATCACAGGTGATCACGAAGTTATGTATAGTTTTAGCATCTAAGTACTTTGTGTCAAATTCGTCCAATTCAGAGACTGCATCATTCTACTCAAAAAGTTCGCGCGCCACACGAAAAACGAAAATTGTCATTTTGAGCCCCTAAAAAGTCCAAAATGGCCGAAATAACAATGCAGGTGATCACAAAGTGATGTACAGTTTTAGAATCTAAACACACTGTGCGAAATTCGTCCAATTCGGAGACTACATCATTCTACTCGAAAATTTCGCGCGCCACTCCAAAACTGAAAAATGCCATTTTGACCCCATAAAAAGTCCCGAATGGCCGAAATAACATCGCAGGTGATCACGAAGTGATGTATATTTTTAGCATCTAAGCACACTGTGCAAAATTCGTCCAATTCGGGGACTGCATCATTCTACTCGAAAAATTCGCGCGCCGCCAGAAAACAGAAAAATGTCATTTTGTCCCTCTTCAAAGTCCCGAATGGCAGAAATAACATCGCAGGTGATCACGAAGTGATGTATAGTTTTAGCATCTAGCTACACTGTGCGAAATACGTCCGATTCGGTGACTGCATCATTCTACTCGAAAAGTTCGCGTACCACCCGAAAACCGAAAAATGTCATTTTGACCCCCTAAAAAGTCCTGAATGGCCGAAATAACAACGCAGGTGATCACAAAGTGATGTATAGTTTTAGCATCTAAGCACACTGTGCAAAATTCGTCCAATTCGAAGACTGCTTCATTCTACTCGAAAAGTTCGCGCGCCACCCGAAAACCGAAAAATGTCATTTTGACACCTTAAAAGTCCCGAATCGCCGAAATAACACGCAGGTGATCACGAAGTGATGTGTAGTTTTAGCATCTAAACACAATGTGCGAAATTTGTCTAATTCGGAGACTGCATCATTCTACTCGAAAAGTTCGCGCGCCACCCGAAAACCGAAAAATGTCATTTTGACCCCCTTAAAAGTCCTGAATGGCCGAAATAACATCGCATGTGATCACGAATTGATGTATAGTTTTAGCATCTAAATATAGTGTGTGAAATTCCACCAATTCGGAGACTGCATCATTCTACTCGAAAAGTTCGCGCGCCACCTGGTAACCGAAAAATGCCATTTTAACCCCCTAAAATGTCCCGAATGGCCGTAATAACAACGCAGGTGATCAGGAAGTGATGTATAGTTTTAGCATCTAAATACACTGTGCGAAATTCGTCCAATTCGGAGACTGCATCATTCTACTCGAAAAGTTCGAGCGCCACCTGAATACCGAAAAATGCCATTTTGACCCCCTAAACAGTCCCGAATGGCCAAAAAACGCAACAGCTCATGGCGGAGCAATGAGCCTTGTTTATTTACCTGTTTTACATTAACCGTGCGAATTTCGTCCAATTCGGAGACTGCATCATTCTACTCGAAAATTTTGCGCGCCACCGCAAAACTGAAAAATGCCATTTTGACCCCATAAAAAGTCTCGAATGGCCGAAATAACATCGCAGTTGATCACGAAGTGATGTATAGTGTTAGCATCTAAGCACACTGTGCGAAATTCGTCCAATTCAGAGACTGCATCATTCTACTCGAAAAGTTCGAGCGCCACCCGAATACCGAAAAATGCCATTTTGACCCCCTAAAGAGTCCCGAATGGCCGAAATAACAACGCAGGTGATCACAAAGTGATGTATAGATTTAGCATCTAAATACGCTGTGCGAAATTCATCCAATTCGGAGACTGCATAATTCTACTCGAAAAGTTCGAGCGCCACCTGAATACCGAAAAATGCCATTTTATCCCCCTAAACAGTCCTGAATGGCCAAAAAAACGCAACAGCACATGGCGGAGCAATGAGTCTTGTTTATTTGTCCGTTTTACATTAACCGTGCGAATTTCGTCCAGTTCGGAGACTGACTCATTCAACTAGAAAATTTCGCGCGCCACCCCAAAACTGAAAAATGCCATTTTGACCCCATAAAAAGTCCCGAATGGCCGAAATAACATCACAGGTGATCACGAAGTTATGTATAGTTTTAGCATCTAAATACTTTGTGTCAAATTCGTCCAATTCAGAGACTGCATCATTCTACTCAAACAGTTTGCGCGCCACACGAAAAACGAAAATTGTCATTTTGAGCCCCTAAAAAGTCCAAAATGGCCGAAATAACAATGCAGGTGATCACAAAGTGATGTATAGTTTTAGAATCTAAACACACTGTGCGAAATTCGTCCAATTCGGAGACTACATCATTCTACTCGAAAATTTCGCGCGCCACTCCAAAACTGAAAAATGTCATTTTGACCCCATAAAAAGTCCCGAATGGCCGAAATAACATCGCAGGTGATCACGAAGTGATGTTTATTTTTAGCATCTAAGCACACTGTGCAAAATTCGTCCAATTCGGGGACTGCATCATTCTACTCGAAAAGTTCGCGCGCCGCCAGAAAACAGAAAAATGTCATTTTGTCCCTCTTCAAAGTCCCGAATGGCAGAAATAACATCGCAGGTGATCACGAAGTGATGTATAGTTTTAGCATCTAGCTACACTGTGCGAAATACGTCCGATTCGGTGACTGCATCATTCTACTCGAAAAGTTCACGTACCACCAGAAAACCGAAAAATGTCATTTTGACCCCCTAAAAAGTCCTGAATGGCCGAAATAACAACGCAGGTGATCACGAAGTGATGTATAGTTTTAGCATCTAAGCACACTGTGCAAAATTCGTCCAATTCGAAGACTGCTTCATTCTACTCGAAAAGTTCGCGCGCCACCCGAAAACCGAAAAATGTCATTTTGACACCTTAAAAGTCCCGAATCGCCGAAATAACACGCAGGTGATCACGAAGTGATGTGTAGTTTTAGCATCTAAACACAATGTGCGAAATTTGTCTAATTCGGAGACTGCATCATTCTACTCGAAAAGTTCGCGCGCCACCCGAAAACCGAAAAATGTCATTTTGACCCCCTTAAAAGTCCTGAATGGCCGAAATAACATCGCAGGTGATCACGAATTGATGTATAGTTTTAGCATCTAAATACAGTGTGTGAAATTCCACCAATTCGGAGACTGCATCATTCTACTCGAAAAGTTCGCGCGCCACCCGGTAACCAAAAAATGCCATTTTAACCCCCTAAAATGTCCCGAATGGCCGTAATAACAACGCAGGTGATCAGGAAGTGATGTATAGTTTTAGCATCTAAATACACTGTGCGAAATTCGTCCAATTCGGAGACTGCATCATTCTACTCGAAAAGTTCGAGCGCCACCTGAATACCGAAAAATGCCATTTTGACCCCCTAAACAGTCCCGAATGGCCAAAAAACGCAACAGCTCATGGCGGAGCGATGAGCCTTGTTTATTTACCTGTTTTACATTAACCGTGCGAATTTCGTCCAATTCGGAGACTGCATCATTCTACTCGAAAATTTCGCGCGCCACCGCAAAACTGAAAAATGCCATTTTGACCCCATAAAAAGTCTCGAATGGCCGAAATAACATCGCAGTTGATCACGAAGTGATGTATAGTGTTAGCATCTAAGCACACTGTGCGAAATTCGTCCAATTCAGAGACTGCATCATTCTACTCGAAAAGTTCGAGCGCCACCCGAATACCGAAAAATGCCATTTTGACCCCCTAAAGAGTCCCGAATGGCCGAAATAACAACGTAGGTGATCACAAAGTGATGTATAGATTTAGCATCTAAATACACTGTGCGAAATTCATCCAATTCGGAGACTGCATAATTCTACTCGAAAAGTTCGAGCGCCACCTGAATACCGAAAAATGCCATTTTATCCCCCTAAACAGTCCTGAATGGCCAAAAAAACGCAACAGCACATGGCGGAGCAATGAGTCTTGTTTATTTGTCCGTTTTACATTAACCGTGCGAATTTCGTCCAGTTCGGAGACTGCATCATTCAACTAGAAAATTTCGCGCGCCACCCCAAAACTGAAAAATGCCATTTTGACCCCATAAAAAGTCCCGAATGGCCGAAATAACATCACAGGTGATCACGAAGTTATGTATAGTTTTAGCATCTAAGTACTTTGTGTCAAATTCGTCCAATTCAGAGACTGCATCATTCTACTCAAAAAGTTCGCGCGCCACACGAAAAACGAAAATTGTCATTTTGAGCCCCTAAAAAGTCCAAAATGGCCGAAATAACAATGCAGGTGATCACAAAGTGATGTACAGTTTTAGAATCTAAACACACTGTGCGAAATTCGTCCAATTCGGAGACTACATCATTCTACTCGAAAATTTCGCGCGCCACTCCAAAACTGAAAAATGCCATTTTGACCCCATAAAAAGTCCCGAATGGCCGAAATAACATCGCAGGTGATCACGAAGTGATGTATATTTTTAGCATCTAAGCACACTGTGCAAAATTCGTCCAATTCGGGGACTGCATCATTCTACTCGAAAAATTCGCGCGCCGCCAGAAAACAGAAAAATGTCATTTTGTCCCTCTTCAAAGTCCCGAATGGCAGAAATAACATCGCAGGTGATCACGAAGTGATGTATAGTTTTAGCATCTAGCTACACTGTGCGAAATACGTCCGATTCGGTGACTGCATCATTCTACTCGAAAAGTTCGCGTACCACCCGAAAACCGAAAAATGTCATTTTGACCCCCTAAAAAGTCCTGAATGGCCGAAATAACAACGCAGGTGATCACGAAGTGATGTATAGTTTTAGCATCTAAGCACACTGTGCAAAATTCGTCCAATTCGAAGACTGCTTCATTCTACTCGAAAAGTTCGCGCGCCACCCGAAAACCGAAAAATGTCATTTTGACACCTTAAAAGTCCCGAATCGCCGAAATAACACGCAGGTGATCACGAAGTGATGTGTAGTTTTAGCATCTAAACACAATGTGCGAAATTTGTCTAATTCGGAGACTGCATCATTCTACTCGAAAAGTTCGCGCGCCACCCGAAAACCGAAAAATGTCATTTTGACCCCCTTAAAAGTCCTGAATGGCCGAAATAACATCGCAGGTGATCACGAATTGATGTATAGTTTTAGCATCTAAATACAGTGTGTGAAATTCCACCAATTCGGAGACTGCATCATTCTACTCGAAAAGTTCGCGCGCCACCCGGTAACCGAAAAATGCCATTTTAACCCCCTAAAATGTCCCGAATGGCCGTAATAACAACGCAGGTGATCAGGAAGTGATGTATAGTTTTAGCATCTAAATACACTGTGCGAAATTCGTCCAATTCGGAGACTGCATCATTCTACTCGAAAAGTTCGAGCGCCACCTGAATACCGAAAAATGCCATTTTGACCCCCTAAACAGTCCCGAATGGCCAAAAAACGCAATAGCTCATGGCGGAGCGATGAGCCTTGTTTATTTACCTGTTTTACATTAACCGTGCGAATTTCGTCCAATTCGGAGACTGCATCATTCTACTCGAAAATTTCGCGCGCCACCGCAAAACTGAAAAATGCCATTTTGACCCCATAAAAAGTCTCGAATGGCCGAAATAACATCGCAGTTGATCACGAAGTGATGTATAGTGTTAGCATCTAAGCACACTGTGCGAAATTCGTCCAATTCAGAGACTGCATCATTCTACTCGAAAAGTTCGAGCGCCACCCGAATACCGAAAAATGCCATTTTGACCCCCTAAAGAGTCCCGAATGGCCGAAATAACAACGTAGGTGATCACAAAGTGATGTATAGATTTAGCATCTAAATACACTGTGCGAAATTCATCCAATTCGGAGACTGCATAATTCTACTCGAAAAGTTCGAGCGCCACCTGAATACCGAAAAATGCCATTTTATCCCCCTAAACAGTCCTGAATGGCCAAAAAAACGCAACAGCACATGGCGGAGCAATGAGTCTTGTTTATTTGTCCGTTTTACATTAACCGTGCGAATTTCGTCCAGTTCGGAGACTGCATCATTCAACTAGAAAATTTCGCGCGCCACCCCAAAACTGAAAAATGCCATTTTGACCCCATAAAAAGTCCCGAATGGCCGAAATAACATCACAGGTGATCACGAAGTTATGTATAGTTTTAGCATCTAAGTACTTTGTGTCAAATTCGTCCAATTCAGAGACTGCATCATTCTACTCAAAAAGTTCGCGCGCCACACGAAAAACGAAAATTGTCATTTTGAGCCCCTAAAAAGTCCAAAATGGCCGAAATAACAATGCAGATGATCACAAAGTGATGTACAGTTTTAGAATCTAAACACACTGTGCGAAATTCGTCCAATTCGGAGACTACATCATTCTACTCGAAAATTTCGCGCGCCACTCCAAAACTGAAAAATGCCATTTTGACCCCATAAAAAGTCCCGAATGGCCGAAATAACATCGCAGGTGATCACAAAGTGATGTATATTTTTAGCATCTAAGCACACTGTGCAAAATTCGTCCAATTCGGGGACTGCATCATTCTACTCGAAAAATTCGCGCGCCGCCAGAAAACAGAAAAATGTCATTTTGTCCCTCTTCAAAGTCCCGAATGGCAGAAATAACATCGCAGGTGATCACGAAGTGATGTATAGTTTTAGCATCTAGCTACACTGTGCGAAATACGTCCGATTCGGTGACTGCATCATTCTACTCGAAAAGTTCGCGTACCACCCGAAAACCGAAAAATGTCATTTTGACCCCCTAAAAAGTCCTGAATGGCCGAAATAACAACGCAGGTGATCACAAAGTGATGTATAGTTTTAGCATCTAAGCACACTGTGCAAAATTCGTCCAATTCGAAGACTGCTTCATTCTACTCGAAAAGTTCGCGCGCCACCCGAAAACCGAAAAATGTCATTTTGACACCTTAAAAGTCCCGAATCGCCGAAATAACACGCAGGTGATCACGAAGTGATGTGTAGTTTTAGCATCTAAACACAATGTGCGAAATTTGTCTAATTCGGAGACTGCATCATTCTACTCGAAAAGTTCGCGCGCCACCCGAAAACCGAAAAATGTCATTTTGACCCCCTTAAAAGTCCTGAATGGCCGAAATAACATCGCAGGTGATCACGAATTGATGTATAGTTTTAGCATCTAAATACAGTGTGTGAAATTCCACCAATTCGGAGACTGCATCATTCTACTCGAAAAGTTCGCGCGCCACCTGGTAACCGAAAAATGCCATTTTAACCCCCTAAAATGTCCCGAATGGCCGTAATAACAACGCAGGTGATCAGGAAGTGATGTATAGTTTTAGCATCTAAATACACTGTGCGAAATTCGTCCAATTCGGAGACTGCATCATTCTACTCGAAAAGTTCGAGCGCCACCTGAATACCGAAAAATGCCATTTTGACCCCCTAAACAGTCCCGAATGGCCAAAAAACGCAACAGCTCATGGCGGAGCAATGAGCCTTGTTTATTTACCTGTTTTACATTAACCGTGCGAATTTCGTCCAATTCGGAGACTGCATCATTCTACTCGAAAATTTCGCGCGCCACCGCAAAACTGAAAAATGCCATTTTGACCCCATAAAAAGTCTCGAATGGCCGAAATAACATCGCAGTTGATCACGAAGTGATGTATAGTGTTAGCATCTAAGCACACTGTGCGAAATTCGTCCAATTCAGAGACTGCATCATTCTACTCGAAAAGTTCGAGCGCCACCCGAATACCGAAAAATGCCATTTTGACCCCCTAAAGAGTCCCGAATGGCCGAAATAACAACGCAGGTGATCACAAAGTGATGTATAGATTTAGCATCTAAATACGCTGTGCGAAATTCATCCAATTCGGAGACTGCATAATTCTACTCGAAAAGTTCGAGCGCCACCTGAATACCGAAAAATGCCATTTTATCCCCCTAAACAGTCCTGAATGGCCAAAAAAACGCAACAGCACATGGCGGAGCAATGAGTCTTGTTTATTTGTCCGTTTTACATTAACCGTGCGAATTTCGTCCAGTTCGGAGACTGCATCATTCAACTAGAAAATTTCGCGCGCCACCCCAAAACTGAAAAATGCCATTTTGACCCCATAAAAAGTCCCGAATGGCCGAAATAACATCACATGTGATCACGAAGTTATGTATAGTTTTAGCATCTAAGTACTTTGTGTCAAATTCGTCCAATTCAGAGACTGCATCATTCTACTCAAAAAGTTCGCGCGCCACACGAAAAACGAAAATTGTCATTTTGAGCCCCTAAAAAGTCCAAAATGGCCGAAATAACAATGCAGGTGATCACAAAGTGATGTTTAGTTTTAGAATCTAAACACACTGTGCGAAATTCGTCCAATTCGGAGACTACATCATTCTACTCGAAAATTTCGCGCGCCACTCCAAAACTGAAAAATGCCATTTTGACCCCATAAAAAGTCCCGAATGGCCGAAATAACATCGCAGGTGATCACGAAGTGATGTATATTTTTAGCATCTAAGCACACTGTGCAAAATTCGTCCAATTCGGGGACTGCATCATTCTACTCGAAAAATTCGCGCACCGCCAGAAAACAGAAAAATGTCATTTTGTCCCTCTTCAAAGTCCCGAATGGCAGAAATAACATCGCAGGTGATCACGAAGTGATGTATAGTTTTAGCATCTAGCTACACTGTGCGAAATACGTCCGATTCGGTGACTGCATCATTCTACTCGAAAAGTTCGCGTACCACCCGAAAACCGAAAAATGTCATTTTGACCCCCTAAAAAGTCCTGAATGGCCGAAATAACAACGCAGGTGATCACAAAGTGATGTATAGTTTTAGCATCTAAGCACACTGTGCAAAATTCGTCCAATTCGAAGACTGCTTCATTCTACTCGAAAAGTTCACGCGCCACCCGAAAACCGAAAAATGTCATTTTGACACCTTAAAAGTCCCGAATCGCCGAAATAACACGCAGGTGATCACGAAGTGATGTGTAGTTTTAGCATCTAAACACAATGTGCGAAATTTGTCTAATTCGGAGACTGCATCATTCTACTCGAAAAGTTCGCGCGCCACCCGAAAACCGAAAAATGTCATTTTGACCCCCTTAAAAGTCCTGAATGGCCGAAATAACATCGCAGGTGATCACGAATTGATGTATAGTTTTAGCATCTAGATACAGTGTGTGAAATTCCAACAATTCGGAGACTGCATCATTCTACTCGAAAAGTTCGCGCGCCACCTGGTAACCGAAAAATGCCATTTTAACCCCCTAAAATGTCCCGAATGGCCGTAATAACAACGCAGGTGATCAGGAAGTGATGTATAGTCTTAGCATCTAAATACACTGTGCGAAATTCGTCCAATTCGGAGACTGCATCATTCTACTCGAAAAGTTCGAGCGCCACCTGAATACCGAAAAATGCCATTTTGACCCCCTAAACAGTCCCGAATGGCCAAAAAACGCAACAGCTCATGGCAGAGATATGAGCCTTGTTTATTTACCTGTTTTACATTAACCGTGCGAATTTCGTCCAATTCGGAGACTGCATCATTCTACTCGAAAATTTCGCGCGCCACCGTAAAACTGAAAAATGCCATTTTGACCCCACAAAAAGTCTCGAATGGCCGAAATAACATCGCAGTTGATCACGAAGTGATGTATAGTTTTAGCATCTAAGCACACTGTGCGAAATTCGTCCAATTCAGAGACTACATCATTCTACTCGAAAAGTTCGAGCGCCACCCGAATACCGAAAAATGCCATTTTGACCCCCTAAAGAGTCCCGAATGGCCGAAATAACAACGCAGGTGATCACGAAGTGATGTATAGATTTAGCATCTAAATACACTGTGCGAAATTCATCCAATTCGGAGACTGCATAATTCTACTCGAAAAGTTCGAGCGCCACCTGAATACCGAAAAATGCCATTTTATCCCCCTAAACAGTCCTGAATGGCCAAAAAAACGCAACAGCACATGGCGGAGCAATGAGTCTTGTTTATTTGTCCGTTTTACATTAACCGTGCGAATTTCGTCCAGTTCGGAGACTGCATCATTCCACTAGAAAATTTCGCGCGCCACCCCAAAACTGAAAAAATGCCATTTTGACCCCATAAAAAGTCCCGAATGGCCGAAATAACATCACAGGTGATCACGAAGTTATGTATAGTTTTAGCATCTAAATACTTTGTGTCAAATTCGTCCAATTCAGAGACTGCATCATTCTACTCAAAAAGTTCGCGCGCCACACGAAAAACGAAAATTGTCATTTTGAGCCCCTAAAAAGTCCAAAATGGCCGAAATAACAATGCAGGTGATCACAAAGTGATGTATAGTTTTAGAATCTAAACACACTGTGCGAAATTCGTCCAATTCGGAGACTACATCATTCTACTCGAAAATTTCGCGCGCCACTCCAAAACTGAAAAATGCCATTTTGACCCCATAAAAAGTCCCGAATGGCCGAAATAACATCGCAGGTGATCACGAAGTGATGTATATTTTTAGCATCTAAGCACACTGTGCAAAATTCGTCCAATTCGGGGACTGCATCATTCTACTCGAAAAATTCGCGCGCCGCCAGAAAACAGAAAAATGTCATTTTGTCCCTCTTCAAAGTCCCGAATGGCAGAAATAACATCGCAGGTGATCACGAAGTGATGTATAGTTTTAGCATCTAGCTACACTGTGCGAAATACGTCCGATTCGGTGACTGCATCATTCTACTCGAAAAGTTCGCGTACCACCCGAAAACCGAAAAATGTCATTTTGACCCCCTAAAAAGTCCTGAATGGCCGAAATAACAACGCAGGTGATCACGAAGTGATGTATAGTTTTAGCATCTAAGCACACTGTGCAAAATTCGTCCAATTCGAAGACTGCTTCATTCTACTCGAAAAGTTCGCGCGCCACCCGAAAACCGAAAAATGTCATTTTGACACCTTAAAAGTCCCGAATCGCCGAAATAACACGCAGGTGATCACGAAGTGATGTGTAGTTTTAGCATCTAAACATAATGTGCGAAATTTGTCTAATTCGGAGACTGCATCATTCTACTCGAAAAGTTCGCGCGCCACCCGAAAACCGAAAAATGTCATTTTGACCCCCTTAAAAGTCCTGAATGGCCGAAATAACATCGCAGGTGATCACGAATTGATGTATAGTTTTAGCATCTAGATACAGTGTGTGAAATTCCAACAATTCGGAGACTGCATCATTCTACTCGAAAAGTTCGCGCGCCACCTGGTAACCGAAAAATGCCATTTTAACCCCCTAAAATGTCCCGAATGGCCGTAATAACAACGCAGGTGATCAGGAAGTGATGTATAGTCTTAGCATCTAAATACACTGTGCGAAATTCGTCCAATTCGGAGACTGCATCATTCTACTCGAAAAGTTCGAGCGCCACCTGAATACCGAAAAATGCCATTTTGACCCCCTAAATAGTCCCGAATGGCCAAAAAACGCAACAGCTCATGGCAGAGATATGAGCCTTGTTTATTTACCTGTTTTACATTAACCGTGCGAATTTCGTCCAATTCGGAGACTGCATCATTCTACTCGAAAATTTCGCGCGCCACCGTAAAACTGAAAAATGCCATTTTGACCCCACAAAAAGTCTCGAATGGCCGAAATAACATCGCAGTTGATCACGAAGTGATGTATAGTTTTAGCATCTAAGCACACTGTGCGAAATTCGTCCAATTCAGAGACTACATCATTCTACTCGAAAAGTTCGAGCGCCACCCGAATACCGAAAAATGCCATTTTGACCCCCTAAAGAGTCCCGAATGGCCGAAATAACAACGCAGGTGATCACGAAGTGATGTATAGATTTAGCATCTAAATACACTGTGCGAAATTCATCCAATTCGGAGACTGCATAATTCTACTCGAAAAGTTCGAGCGCCACCTGAATACCGAAAAATGCCATTTTATCCCCCTAAACAGTCCTGAATGGCCAAAAAAACGCAACAGCACATGGCGGAGCAATGAGTCTTGTTTATTTGTCCGTTTTACATTAACCGTGCGAATTTCGTCCAGTTCGGAGACTGCATCATTCAACTAGAAAATTTCGCGCGCCACCCCAAAACTGAAAAAATGCCATTTTGACCCCATAAAAAGTCCCGAATGGCCGAAATAACATCACAGGTGATCACGAAGTTATGTATAGTTTTAGCATCTAAATACTTTGTGTCAAATTCGTCCAATTCAGAGACTGCATCATTCTACTCAAAAAGTTCGCGCGCCACACGAAAAACGAAAATTGTCATTTTGAGCCCCTAAAAAGTCCAAAATGGCCGAAATAACAATGCAGGTGATCACAAAGTGATGTATAGTTTTAGAATCTAAACACACTGTGCGAAATTCGTCCAATTCGGAGACTACATCATTCTACTCGAAAATTTCGCGCGCCACTCCAAAACTGAAAAATGCCATTTTGACCCCATAAAAAGTCCCGAATGGCCGAAATAACATTGCAGGTGATCACGAAGTGATGTATATTTTTAGCATCTAAGCACACTGTGCAAAATTCGTCCAATTCGGGGACTGCATCATTCTACTCGAAAAGTTCGCGCGCCGCCAGAAAACAGAAAAATGTCATTTTGTCCCTCTTCAAAGTCCCGAATGGCAGAAATAACATCGCAGGTGATCACGAAGTGATGTATAGTTTTAGCATCTAGCTACACTGTGCGAAATACGTCCGATTCGGTGACTGCATCATTCTACTCGAAAAGTTCGTGTACCACCCGAAAACCGAAAAATGTCATTTTGACCCCCTAAAAAGTCCTGAATGGCCGAAATAACAACGCAGGTGATCACGAAGTGATGTATAGTTTTAGCATCTAAGCACACTGTGCAAAATTCGTCCAATTCGAAGACTGCTTCATTCTACTCGAAAAGTTCGCGCGCCACCCGAAAACCGAAAAATGTCATTTTGACACCTTAAAAGTCCCGAATCGCCGAAATAACACGCAGGTGATCACGAAGTGATGTGTAGTTTTAGCATCTAAACATAATGTGCGAAATTTGTCTAATTCGGAGACTGCATCATTCTACTCGAAAAGTTCGCGCGCCACCCGAAAACCGAAAAATGTCATTTTGAGCCCCTTAAAAGTCCTGAATGGCCGAAATAACATCGCAGGTGATCACGAATTGATGTATAGTTTTAGCATCTAGATACAGTGTGTGAAATTCCAACAATTCGGAGACTGCATCATTCTACTCGAAAAGTTCGCGCGCCACCTGGTAACCGAAAAATGCCATTTTAACCCCCTAAAATGTCCCGAATGGCCGTAATAACAACGCAGGTGATCAGGAAGTGATGTATAGTCTTAGCATCTAAATACACTGTGCGAAATTCGTCCAATTCGGAGACTGCATCATTCTACTCGAAAAGTTCGAGCGCCACCTGAATACCGAAAAATGCCATTTTGACCCCCTAAACAGTCCCGAATGGCCAAAAAACGCAACAGCTCATGGCAGAGATATGAGCCTTGTTTATTTACCTGTTTTACATTAACCGTGCGA
The DNA here is from genome assembly GCF_052849685.1 of Lactuca virosa. NCBI lineage: Eukaryota > Viridiplantae > Streptophyta > Magnoliopsida > Asterales > Asteraceae > Lactuca > Lactuca virosa. Next base: position 319,202,546 of record NC_136433.1, on the reverse strand, counting down.
ATTTCGTCCAATTCGGAGACTGCATCATTCTACTCGAAAATTTCGCGCGCCACCGTAAAACTGAAAAATGCCATTTTGACCCCATAAAAAGTCTCGAATGGCCGAAATAACATCGCAGTTGATCACGAAGTGATGTATAGTTTTAGCATCTAAGCACACTGTGCGAAATTCGTCCAATTCAGAGACTACATCATTCTACTCGAAAAGTTCGAGCGCCACCCGAATACCGAAAAATGCCATTTTGACCCCCTAAAGAGTCCCGAATGGCCGAAATAACAACGCAGGTGATCACGAAGTGATGTATAGATTTAGCATCTAAATACACTGTGCGAAATTCATCCAATTCGGAGACTGCATAATTCTACTCGAAAAGTTCGAGCGCCACCTGAATACCGAAAAATGCCATTTTATCCCCCTAAACAGTCCTGAATGGCCAAAAAAACGCAACAGCACATGGCGGAGCAATGAGTCTTGTTTATTTGTCCGTTTTACATTAACCGTGCGAATTTCGTCCAGTTCGGAGACTGCATCATTCAACTAGAAAATTTCGCGCGCCACCCCAAAACTGAAAAAATGCCATTTTGACCCCATAAAAAGTCCCGAATGGCCGAAATAACATCACAGGTGATCACGAAGTTATGTATAGTTTTAGCATCTAAATACTTTGTGTCAAATTCGTCCAATTCAGAGACTGCATCATTCTACTCAAAAAGTTCGCGCGCCACACGAAAAACGAAAATTGTCATTTTGAGCCCCTAAAAAGTCCAAAATGGCCGAAATAACAATGCAGGTGATCACAAAGTGATGTATAGTTTTAGAATCTAAACACACTGTGCGAAATTCGTCCAATTCGGAGACTACATCATTCTACTCGAAAATTTCGCGCGCCACTCCAAAACTGAAAAATGCCATTTTGACCCCATAAAAAGTCCCGAATGGCCGAAATAACATCGCAGGTGATCACGAAGTGATGTATATTTTTAGCATCTAAGCACACTGTGCAAAATTCGTCCAATTCGGGGACTGCATCATTCTACTCGAAAAGTTCGCGCGCCGCCAGAAAACAGAAAAATGTCATTTTGTCCCTCTTCAAAGTCCCGAATGGCAGAAATAACATCGCAGGTGATCACGAAGTGATGTATAGTTTTAGCATCTAGCTACACTGTGCGAAATACGTCCGATTCGGTGACTGCATCATTCTACTCGAAAAGTTCGTGTACCACCCGAAAACCGAAAAATGTCATTTTGACCCCCTAAAAAGTCCTGAATGGCCGAAATAACAACGCAGGTGATCACGAAGTGATGTATAGTTTTAGCATCTAAGCACACTGTGCAAAATTCGTCCAATTCGAAGACTGCTTCATTCTACTCGAAAAGTTCGCGCGCCACCCGAAAACCGAAAAATGTCATTTTGACACCTTAAAAGTCCCGAATCGCCGAAATAACACGCAGGTGATCACGAAGTGATGTGTAGTTTTAGCATCTAAACACAATGTGCGAAATTTGTCTAATTCGGAGACTGCATCATTCTACTCGAAAAGTTCGCGCGCCACCCGAAAACCGAAAAATGTCATTTTGAGCCCCTTAAAAGTCCTGAATGGCCGAAATAACATCGCAGGTGATCACGAATTGATGTATAGTTTTAGCATCTAAATACAGTGTGTGAAATTCCACCAATTCGGAGACTGCATCATTCTACTCGAAAAGTTCGCGCGCCACCCGGTAACCGAAAAATGCCATTTTAACCCCCTAAAATGTCCCGAATGGCCGTAATAACAACGCAGGTGATCAGGAAGTGATGTATAGTTTTAGCATCTAAATACACTGTGCGAAATTCGTCCAATTCGGAGATTGCATCATTCTACTCGAAAAGTTCGAGCGCCACCTGAATACCGAAAAATGCCATTTTGACCCCCTAAACAGTCCCGAATGGCCAAAAAACGCAACAGCTCATGGCGGAGCAATGAGCCTTGTTTATTTACCTGTTTTACATTAACCGTGCGAATTTCGTCCTATTCGGAGACTGCATCATTCTACTCGAAAATTTCGCGCGCCACCGCAAAACTGAAAAATGCCATTTTGACCCCATAAAAAGTCTCGAATGGCCGAAATAACATCGCAGTTGATCACGAAGTGATGTATAGTTTTAGCATCTAAGCACACTGTGCGAAATTCGTCCAATTCAGAGACTGCATCATTCTACTCAAAAAGTTCGAGCGCCACCCGAATACCGAAAAATGCCATTTTGACCCCCTAAAGAGTCCCGAATGGCCGAAATAACAACGCAGGTGATCACGAAGTGATGTATAGATTTAGCATCTAAATACACTGTGCGAAATTCATCCAATTCGGAGACTGCATAATTCTACTCGAAAAGTTCGAGCGCCACCTGAATACCGAAAAATGCCATTTTATCCCCCTAAACAGTCCTGAATGGCCAAAAAAACGCAACAGCACATGGCGGAGCAATGAGTCTTGTTTATTTGTCCGTTTTACATTAACCGTGCGAATTTCGTCCAGTTCGGAGACTGCATCATTCAACTAGAAAATTTCGCGCGCCACCCCAAAACTGAAAAAATGCCATTTTGACCCCATAAAAAGTCCCGAATGGCCGAAATAACATCACAGGTGATCACGAAGTTATGTATAGTTTTAGCATCTAAATACTTTGTGTCAAATTCGTCCAATTCAGAGACTGCATCATTCTACTCAAAAAGTTCGCGCGCCACACGAAAAACGAAAATTGTCATTTTGAGCCCCTAAAAAGTCCAAAATGGCCGAAATAACAATGCAGGTGATCACAAAGTGATGTATAGTTTTAGAATCTAAACACACTGTGCGAAATTCGTCCAATTCGGAGACTACATCATTCTACTCGAAAATTTCGCGCGCCACTCCAAAACTGAAAAATGTCATTTTGACCCCATAAAAAGTCCCGAATGGCCGAAATAACATCGCAGGTGATCACGAATTGATGTATATTTTTAGCATCTAAGCACACTGTGCAAAATTCGTCCAATTCGGGGACTGCATCATTCTACTCGAAAAGTTCGCGCGCCGCCAGAAAACAGAAAAATGTCATTTTGTCCCTCTTCAAAGTCCCGAATGGCAGAAATAACATCGCAGGTGATCACGAAGTGATGTATAGTTTTAGCATCTAGCTACACTGTGCGAAATACGTCCGATTCGGTGACTGCATCATTCTACTCGAAAAGTTCGCGTACCACCCGAAAATCGAAAAATGTCATTTTGACCCAATAAAAAGTCCTGAATGGCCGAAATAACAACGCAGGTGATCACGAAGTGATGTATAGTTTTAGCATCTAAGCACACTGTGCAAAATTCGTCCAATTCGAAGACTGCTTCATTCTACTCGAAAAGTTCGCGCGCCACCCGAAAACCGAAAAATGTCATTTTGACACCTTAAAAGTCCCGAATCGCCGAAATAACACGCAGGTGATCACGAAGTGATGTGTAGTTTTAGCATCTAAACACAATGTGCGAAATTTGTCTAATTCGGAGACTGCATCATTCTACTCGAAAAGTTCGCGCGCCACCCGAAAACCGAAAAATGTCATTTTGACCCCCTTAAAAGTCCTGAATGGCCGAAATAACATCGCAGGTGATCACGAATTGATGTATAGTTTTAGCATCTAAATACAGTGTGTGAAATTCCACCAATTCGGAGACTGCATCATTCTACTCGAAAAGTTCGCGCGCCACCCGGTAACCGAAAAATGCCATTTTAACCCCCTAAAATGTCCCGAATGGCCGTAATAACAACGCAGGTGATCAGGAAGTGATGTATAGTTTTAGCATCTAAATACACTGTGCGAAATTCGTCCAATTCGGAGACTGCATCATTCTACTCGAAAAGTTCGAGCGCCACCTGAATACCGAAAAATGCCATTTTGACCCCCTAAACAGTCCCGAATGGCCAAAAAACGCAACAGCTCATGGCGGAGCAATGAGCCTTGTTTATTTACCTGTTTTACATTAACCGTGCGAATTTCGTCCAATTCGGAGACTGCATCATTCTACTCGAAAATTTCGCGCGCCACCGCAAAACTGAAAAATGCCATTTTGACCCCATAAAAAGTCTCGAATGGCCGAAATAACATCGCAGTTGATCACGAAGTGATGTATAGTTTTAGCATCTAAGCACACTGTGCGAAATTCGTCCAATTCAGAGACTGCATCATTCTACTCGAAAAGTTCGAGCGCCACCCGAATACCGAAAAATGCCATTTTGACCCCCTAAAGAGTCCCGAATGGCCGAAATAACAACGCAGGTGATCACGAAGTCATGAATAGATTTAGCATCTAAATACACTGTGCGAAATTCATCCAATTCGGAGACTGCATAATTCTACTCGAAAAGTTCGAGCGCCACCTAAATACCGAAAAATGCCATTTTATCCCCCTAAACAGTCCTGAATGGCCAAAAAACGCAACAGCACATGACAGAGCAATGAGTCTTGTTTATTTGTCCGTTTTACATTAACCGTGCGAATTTCGTCCAGTTCGGAGACTGCATCATTCAACTAGAAAATTTCGCGCGCCACCCCAAAACTGAAAAATGCCATTTTGACCCCATAAAAAGTCCCGAATGGCCGAAATAACATCACAGGTGATCACGAAGTTATGTATAGTTTTAGCATCTAAATACTTTGTGTCAAATTCGTCCAATTCAGAGACTGCATCATTCTACTCAAAAAGTTCGCGCGCCACACGAAAAACGAAAATTGTCATTTTGAGCCCCTAAAAAGTCCAAAATAGCCGAAATAACAATGCAGGTGATCACAAAGTGATGTATAGTTTTAGAATCTAAACACACTGTGTGAAATTCGTCCAATTCGGAGACTACATCATTCTACTCGAAAATTTCGCGCGCCACTCCAAAACTGAAAAATGCCATATTGACCCCATAAAAAGTCCCGAATGGCCGAAATAATATCGCAGGTGATCACGAAGTGATGTATATTTTTAGCATCTAAGCACACTGTGCAAAATTCGTCCAATTCGGGGACTGCATCATTCTACTCGAAAAGTTCGCGCGCCGCCAGAAAACAGAAAAATGTCATTTTGTCCCTCTTCAAAGTCCCGAATGGCAGAAATAACATCGCAGGTGATCACGAAGTGATGTATAGTTTTAGCATCTAGCTACACTGTGCGAAATACGTCCGATTCGGTGACTGCATCATTCTACTCGAAAAGTTCGCGTACCACCCGAAAACCGAAAAATGTCATTTTGACCCAATAAAAAGTCCTGAATGGCCGAAATAACAACGCAGGTGATCACGAAGTGATGTATAGTTTTAGCATCTAAGCACACTGTGCAAAATTCGTCCAATTTGAAGACTGCTTCATTCTACTCGAAAAGTTCACGCGCCACCCGAAAACCGAAAAATGTCATTTTGACACCTTAAAAGTCCCGAATCGCCGAAATAACACGCAGGTGATCACGAAGTGATGTGTAGTTTTAGCATCTAAACACAATGTGCGAAATTTGTCTAATTCGGAGACTGCATCATTCTACTCGAAAAGTTCGCGCGCCACCCGAAAACCGAAAAATGTCATTTTGACCCCCTTAAAAGTCCTGAATGGCCGAAATAACATCGCAGGTGATCACGAATTGATGTATAGTTTTAGCATCTAAATACAGTGTGTGAAATTCCACCAATTCGGAGACTGCATCATTCTACTCGAAAAGTTCGCGCGCCACCCGGTAACCGAAAAATGCCATTTTAACCCCCTAAAATGTCCCGAATGGCCGTAATAACAACGCAGGTGATCAGGAAGTGATGTATAGTTTTAGCATCTAAATACACTGTGCGAAATTCGTCCAATTCGGAGACTGCATCATTCTACTCGAAAAGTTCGAGCGCCACCTGAATACCGAAAAATGCCATTTTGACCCCCTAAACAGTCCCGAATGGCCAAAAAACGCAACAGCTCATGGCGGAGCAATGAGCCTTGTTTATTTACCTGTTTTACATTAACCGTGCGAATTTCGTCCAATTCGGAGACTGCATCATTCTACTCGAAAATTTCGCGCGCCACCGCAAAACTGAAAAATGCCATTTTGACCCCATAAAAAGTCTCGAATGGCCGAAATAACATCGCAGTTGATCACGAAGTGATGTATAGTTTTAGCATCTAAGCACACTGTGCGAAATTCGTCCAATTCAGAGACTGCATCATTCTACTCGAAAAGTTCGAGCGCCACCGAATACCGAAAAATGCCATTTTGACCCCCTAAAGAGTCCCGAATGGCCGAAATAACAACGCAGGTGATCACAAAGTGATGTATAGATTTAGCATCTAAATACACTGTGCGAAATTCATCCAATTCGGAGACTGCATAATTCTACTCGAAAAGTTCGAGCGCCACCTAAATACCGAAAAATGCCATTTTATCCCCCTAAACAGTCCTGAATGGCCAAAAAACGCAACAGCACATGACAGAGCAATGAGTCTTGTTTATTTGTCCGTTTTACATTAACCGTGCGAATTTCGTCCAGTTCGGAGACTGCATCATTCAACTAGAAAATTTCGCGCGCCACCCCAAAACTGAAAAATGCCATTTTGACCCCATAAAAAGTCCCGAATGGCCGAAATAACATCACAGGTGATCACGAAGTTATGTATAGTTTTAGCATCTAAATACTTTGTGTCAAATTCGTCCAATTCAGAGACTGCATCATTCTACTCAAAAAGTTCGCGCGCCACACGAAAAATGAAAATTGTCATTTTGAGCCCCTAAAAAGTCCAAAATAGCCGAAATAACAATGCAGGTGATCACAAAGTGATGTATAGTTTTAGAATCTAAACACACTGTGTGAAATTCGTCCAATTCGGAGACTACATCATTGTACTCGAAAATTTCGCGCGCCACTCCAAAACTGAAAAATGCCATATTGACCCCATAAAAAGTCCCGAATGGCCGAAATAATATCGCAGGTGATCACGAAGTGATGTATATTTTTAGCATCTAAGCACACTGTGCAAAATTCGTCCAATTCGGGGACTGCATCATTCTACTCGAAAAGTTCGCGCGCCGCCAGAAAACAGAAAAATGTCATTTTGTCCCTCTTCAAAGTCCCGAATGGCAGAAATAACATCGCAGGTGATCACGAAGTGATGTATAGTTTTAGCATCTAGCTACACTGTGCGAAATACGTCCGATTCGGTGACTGCATCATTCTACTCGAAAAGTTCGCGTACCACCCGAAAACCGAAAAATGTCATTTTGACCCCCTTAAAAGTCCTGAATGGCCGAAATAACAACGCAGGTGATCACAAAGTGATGTATAGTTTTAGCATCTAAGCACACTGTGCAAAATTCGTCCAATTCGAAGACTGCTTCATTCTACTCGAAAAGTTCACGCGCCACCCGAAAACCGAAAAATGTCATTTTGACACCTTAAAAGTCCCGAATCGCCGAAATAACACGCAGGTGATCACGAAGTGATGTGTAGTTTTTGCATCTAAACACTATGTGCGAAATTTGTCTAATTCGGAGACTGCATCATTATACTCGAAAAGTTCGCGCGCCACCCGAAAACCGAAAAATGTCATTTTGACCCCCTTAAAAGTCCTGAATGGCCGAAATAACATCGCAGGTGATCACGAATTGATGTATAGTTTTAGCATCTAGATACAGTGTGTGAAATTCCAACAATTCGGAGACTGCATCATTCTACTCGAAAAGTTCGCGCGCCACCTGGTAACCGAAAAATGCCATTTTAACCCCCTAAAATGTCCCGAATGGCCGTAATAACAACGCAGGTGATCAGGAAGTGATGTATAGTCTTAGCATCTAAATACACTGTGCGAAATTCGTCCAATTCGGAGACTGCATCATTCTACTCGAAAAGTTCGAGCGCCACCAGAATACCGAAAAATGCCATTTTGACACCCTAAACAGTCCCGAATGGCCAAAAAACGCAACAGCTCATGGCAGAGCAATGAGCCTTGTTTATTTACCTGTTTTACATTAACCGTGCGAATTTCGTCCAATTCGGAGACTGCATCATTCTACTCGAAAATTTCGCGCGCCACCGTAAAACTGAAAAATGCCATTTTGACCCCATAAAAAGTCTCGAATGGCCGAAATAACATCGCAGTTGATCACGAAGTGATGTATAGTTTTAGCATCTAAGCACACTGTGCGAAATTCGTCCAATTCAGAGACTACATCATTCTACTCGAAAAGTTCGAGCGCCACCCGAATACCGAAAAATGCCATTTTGACCCCCTAAAGAGTCCCGAATGGCCGAAATAACAACGAAGGTGATCACGAAGTGATGTATAGATTTAGCATCTAAATACACTGTGCGAAATTCATCCAATTCGGAGACTGCATAATTCTACTCGAAAAGTTCGAGCGCCACCTAAATACCGAAAAATGCCATTTTATCCCCCTAAACAGTCCTGAATGGCCAAAAAAACGCAACAGCACATGGCGGAGCAATGAGTCTTGTTTATTTGTCCGTTTTACATTAACCGTGCGAATTTCGTCCAGTTCGGAGACTGCATCATTCAACTAGAAAATTTCACGCGCCACCCCAAAACTGAAAAAATGCCATTTTGACCCCATAAAAAGTCCCGAATGGCCGAAATAACATCACAGGTGATCACGAAGTTATGTATAGTTTTAGCATCTAAATACTTTGTGTCAAATTCGTCCAATTCAGAGACTGCATCATTCTACTCAAAAAGTTCGCGCGCCACACGAAAAACGAAAATTGTCATTTTGAGCCCCTAAAAAGTTCAAAATGGCCGAAATAACAATGTAGGTGATCACAAAGTGATGTATAGTTTTAGAATCTAAACACACTGTGCGAAATTCGTCCAATTCGGAGACTACATCATTCTACTCGAAAATTTCGCGCGCCACTCCAAAACTGAAAAATGCCATTTTGACCCCATAAAAAGTCCCGAATGGCCGAAATAACATCGCAGGTGATCACGAAGTGATGTATATTTTTAGCATCTAAGCACACTGTGCAAAATTCGTCCAATTCGGGGACTGCATCATTCTACTCGAAAAGTTCGCGCGCCGCCAGAAAACAGAAAAATGTCATTTTGTCCCTCTTCAAAGTCCCGAATGGCAGAAATAACATCGCAGGTGATCACGAAGTGATGTATAGTTTTAGCATCTAGCTACACTGTGCGAAATACGTCCGATTCGGTGACTGCATCATTCTACTCGAAAAGTTCGTGTACCACCCGAAAACCGAAAAATGTCATTTTGACCCCCTAAAAAGTCCTGAATGGCCGAAATAACAACGCAGGTGATCACGAAGTGATGTATAGTTTTAGCATCTAAGCACACTGTGCAAAATTCGTCCAATTCGAAGACTGCTTCATTCTACTCGAAAAGTTCGCGCGCCACCCGAAAACCGAAAAATGTCATTTTGACACCGTAAAAGTCCCGAATCGCCGAAATAACACGCAGGTGATCACGAAGTGATGTGTAGTTTTAGCATCTAAACACAATGTGCGAAATTTGTCTAATTCGGAGACTGCATCATTCTACTCGAAAAGTTCGCGCGCCACCCGAAAACCGAAAAATGTCATTTTGACCCCCTTAAAAGTCCTGAATGGCCGAAATAACATCGCAGGTGATCACGAATTGATGTATAGTTTTAGCATCTAAATACAGTGTGTGAAATTCCACCAATTCGGAGACTGCATCATTCTACTCGAAAAGTTCGCGCGCCACCCGGTAACCGAAAAATGCCATTTTAACCCCCTAAAATGTCCCGAATGGCCGTAATAACAACGCAGGTGATCAGGAAGTGATGTATAGTTTTAGCATCTAAATACATTGTGCGAAATTCGTCCAATTCGGAGACTGCATCATTCTACTCGAAAAGTTCGAGCGCCACCTGAATACCGAAAAATGCCATTTTGACCCCCTAAACAGTCCCGAATGGCCAAAAAACGCAACAGCTCATGGCAGAGCAATGAGCCTTGTTTATTTACCTGTTTTACATTAACCGTGCGAATTTCGTCAATTCGGAGACTGCATCATTCTACTCGAAAATTTCGCGCGCCACCGTAAAACTGAAAAATTCCATTTTGACCCCATAAAAAGTCTCGAATGGCCGAAATAACATCGCAGTTGATCACGAAGTGATGTATAGTTTTAGCATCTAAGCACACTGTGCGAAATTCGTCCAATTCAGAGACTACATCATTCTACTCGAAAAGTTCGAGCGCCACCCGAATACCGAAAAATGCCATTTTGACCCCCTAAAGAGTCCCGAATGGCCGAAATAACAACGAAGGTGATCACGAAGTGATGTATAGATTTAGCATCTAAATACACTGTGCGAAATTCATCCAATTCGGAGACTGCATAATTCTACTCGAAAAGTTCGAGCGCCACCTGAATACCGAAAAATGCCATTTTATCCCCCTAAACAGTCCTGAATGGCCAAAAAAACGCAACAGCACATGGCGGAGCAATGAGTCTTGTTTATTTGTCCGTTTTACATTAACCGTGCGAATTTCGTCCAGTTCGGAGACTGCATCATTCAACTAGAAAATTTCACGCGCCACCCCAAAACTAAAAAAAATGCCATTTTGACCCCATAAAAAGTCCCGAATGGCCGAAATAACATCACAGGTGATCACGAAGTTATGTATAGTTTTAGCATCTAAATACTTTGTGTCAAATTCGTCCAATTCAGAGACTGCATCATTCTACTCAAAAAGTTCGCGCGCCACACGAAAAACGAAAATTGTCATTTTGAGCCCCTAAAAAGTTCAAAATGGCCGAAATAACAATGTAGGTGATCACAAAGTGATGTATAGTTTTAGAATCTAAACACACTGTGCGAAATTCGTCCAATTCGGAGACTACATCATTCTACTCGAAAATTTCGCGCGCCACTCCAAAACTGAAAAATGCCATTTTGACCCCATAAAAAGTCCCGAATGGCCGAAATAACATCGCAGGTGATCACGAAGTGATGTATATTTTTAGCATCTAAGCACACTGTGCAAAATTCGTCCAATTCGGGGACTGCATCATTCTACTCGAAAAGTTCGCGCGCCGCCAGAAAACAGAAAAATGTCATTTTGTCCCTCTTCAAAGTCCCGAATGGCAGAAATAACATCGCAGGTGATCACGAAGTGATGTATAGTTTTAGCATCTAGCTACACTGTGCGAAATACGTCCGATTCGTTGACTGCATCATTCTACTCGAAAAGTTCGTGTACCACCCGAAAACCGAAAAATGTCATTTTGACCCCCTAAAAAGTCCTGAATGGCCGAAATAACAACGCAGGTGATCACGAAGTGATGTATAGTTTTAGCATCTAAGCACACTGTGCAAAATTCGTCCAATTCGAAGACTGCTTCATTCTACTCGAAAAGTTCGCGCGCCACCCGAAAACCGAAAAATGTCATTTTGACACCTTAAAAGTTCCGAATCGCCGAAATAACACGCAGGTGATCACGAAGTGATGTGTAGTTTTAGCATCTAAACACAATGTGCGAAATTTGTCTAATTCGGAGACTGCATCATTCTACTCGAAAAGTTCGCGCGCCACCCGAAAACCGAAAAATGTCATTTTGACCCCCTTAAAAGTCCTGAATGGCCGAAATAACATCGCAGGTGATCACGAATTGATGTATAGTTTTAGCATCTAAATACAGTGTGTGAAATTCCACCAATTCGGAGACTGCATCATTCTACTCGAAAAGTTCGCGCGCCACCCGGTAACCGAAAAATGCCATTTTAACCCCCTAAAATGTCCCGAATGGCCGTAATAACAACGCAGGTGATCAGGAAGTGATGTATAGTTTTAGCATCTAAATACACTGTGCGAAATTCGTCCAATTCGGAGACTGCATCATTCTACTCGAAAAGTTCGAGCGCTACCTGAATACCGAAAAATGCCATTTTGACCCCCTAAACAGTCCCGAATGGCCAAAAAACGCAACAGCTCATGGCCGAGCTATGAGCCTTGTTTATTTACCTGTTTTACATTAACCGTGCGAATTTCGTCCTATTCGGAGACTGCATCATTCTACTCGAAAATTTCGCGCGCCACCGCAAAACTGAAAAATGCCATTTTGACCCCATAAAAAGTCTCGAATGGCCGAAATAACATCGCAGTTGATCACGAAGTGATGTATAGTTTTAGCATCTAAGCACACTGTGCGAAATTCGTCCAATTCAGAGACTGCATCATTCTACTCGAAAAGTTCGAGCGCCACCCGAATACCGAAAAATGCCATTTTGACCCCCTAAAGAGTCCCGAATGGCCGAAATAACAACGCAGGTGATCACGAAGTGATGTATAGATTTAGCATCTAAATACACTGTGCGAAATTCATCCAATTCGGAGACTGCATAATTCTACTCGAAAAGTTCGAGCGCCACCTGAATACCGAAAAATGCCATTTTATCCCCCTAAACAGTCCTGAATGGCCAAAAAAACGCAACAGCACATGGCGGAGCAATGAGTCTTGTTTATTTGTCCGTTTTACATTAACCGTGCGAATTTCGTCCAGTTCGGAGACTGCATCATTCAACTAGAAAATTTCGCGCGCCACCCCAAAACTGAAAAAATGCCATTTTGACCCCATAAAAAGTCCCGAATGGCCGAAATAACATCACAGGTGATCACGAAGTTATGTATAGTTTTAGCATCTAAATACTTTGTGTCAAATTCGTCCAATTCAGAGACTGCATCATTCTACTCAAAAAGTTCGCGCGCCACACGAAAAACGAAAATTGTCATTTTGAGCCCCTAAAAAGTCCAAAATGGCCGAAATAACAATGCAGGTGATCACAAAGTGATGTATAGTTTTAGAATCTAAACACACTGTGCGAAATTCGTCCAATTCGGAGACTACATCATTCTACTCGAAAATTTCGCGCGCCACTCCAAAACTGAAAAATGCCATTTTGACCCCATAAAAAGTCCCGAATGGCCGAAATAACATCGCAGGTGATCACGAAGTGATGTATATTTTTAGCATCTAAGCACACTGTGCAAAATTCGTCCAATTCGGGGACTGCATCATTCTACTCGAAAAGTTCGCGCGCCGCCAGAAAACAGAAAAATGTCATTTTGTCCCTCTTCAAAGTCCCGAATGGCAGAAATAACATCGCAGGTGATCACGAAGTGATGTATAGTTTTAGCATCTAGCTACACTGTGCGAAATACGTCCGATTCGGTGACTGCATCATTCTACTCGAAAAGTTCGCGCGCCACCCGAAAACCGAAAAATGTCATTTTGACCCCCTTAAAAGTCCTGAATGGCCGAAATAACATCGCAGGTGATCACGAATTGATGTATAGTTTTAGCATCTAAATACAGTGTGTGAAATTCCACCAATTCGGAGACTGCATCATTCTACTCGAAAAGTTCGCGCGCCACCCGGTAACCGAAAAATGCCATTTTAACCCCCTAAAATGTCCCGAATGGCCGTAATAACAACGCAGGTGATCAGGAAGTGATGTATAGTTTTAGCATCTAAATACACTGTGCGAAATTCGTCCAATTCGGAGACTGCATCATTCTACTCGAAAAGTTCGAGCGCCACCTGAATACCGAAAAATGCCATTTTGACCCCCTAAACAGTCCCGAATGGCCAAAAAACGCAACAGCTCATGGCGGAGCAATGAGCCTTGTTTATTTACCTGTTTTACATTAACCGTGCGAATTTCGTCCAATTCGGAGACTGCATCATTCTACTCGAAAATTTCGCGCGCCACCGCAAAACTGAAAAATGCCATTTTGACCCCATAAAAAGTCTCGAATGGCCGAAATAACATCGCAGTTGATCACGAAGTGATGTATAATTTTAGCATCTAAGCACACTGTGCGAAATTCGTCCAATTCAGAGACTGCATCATTCTACTCGAAAAGTTCGAGCGCCACCCGAATACCAAAAAATGCCATTTTGACCCCCTAAAGAGTCCCGAATGGCCGAAATAACAACGCAGGTGATCACGAAGTGATGTATAGATTTAGCATCTAAATACACTGTGCGAAATTCATCCAATTCGGAGACTGCATAATTCTACTCGAAAAGTTCGAGCGCCACCTAAATACCGAAAAATGCCATTTTATCCCCCTAAACAGTCCTGAATGGCCAAAAAACGCAACAGCACATGACGGAGCAATGAGTCTTGTTTATTTGTCCGTTTTACATTAACCGTGCGAATTTCGTCCAGTTCGGAGACTGCATCATTCAACTAGAAAATTTCGCGCGCCACCCCAAAACTGAAAAATGCCATTTTGACCCCATAAAAAGTCCCGAATGGCCGAAATAACATCACAGGTGATCACGATGTTATGTATAGTTTTAGCATCTAAATACTTTGTGTCAAATTCGTCCAATTCAGAGACTGCATCATTCTACTCAAAAAGTTCGCGCGCCACACGAAAAACGAAAATTGTCATTTTGAGCCCCTAAAAAGTCCAAAATAGCCGAAATAACAATGCAGGTGATCACAAAGTGATGTATAGTTTTAGAATCTAAACACACTGTGTGAAATTCGTCCAATTCGGAGACTACATCATTCTACTCGAAAATTTCGCGCGCCACTCCAAAACTGAAAAATGCCATTTTGACCCCATAAAAAGTCCCGAATGGCCGAAATAACATCGCAGGTGATCACGAAGTGATGTATATTTTTAGCATCTAAGCACACTGTGCAAAATTCGTCCAATTCGGGGACTGCATCATTCTACTCGAAAAGTTCGCGCGCCGCCAGAAAACAGAAAAATGTCATTTTGTCCCTCTTCAAAGTCCCGAATGGCAGAAATAACATCGCAGGTGATCACGAAGTGATGTATAGTTTTAGCATCTAGCTACACTGTGTGAAATACGTCCGATTCGGTGACTGCATCATTCTACTCGAAAAGTTCGCGTACCACCCGAAAACCGAAAAATGTCATTTTGACCCCCTAAAAAGTCCTGAATGGCCGAAATAACAACGCAGGTGATCACGAAGTGATGTATAGTTTAGCATCTAAGCACACTGTGCAAAATTCGTCCTATTCGAAGACTGCTTCATTCTACTCGAAAAATTCGCGCGCCACCCGAAAACCGAAAAATGTCATTTTGACACCTTAAAAGTCCCGAATCGCCGAAATAACACGCAGGTGATCACGAAGTGATGTGTAGTTTTAGCATCTAAACACAATGTGCGAAATTTGTCTAATTCGGAGACTGCATCATTCTACTTGAAAAGTTCGCGCGCCACCCGAAAACCGAAAAATGTCATTTTGACCTCCTTAAAAGTCCTGAATGGCCGAAATAACATCGCAGGTGATCACGAATTGATGTATAGTTTTAGCATCTAAATACAGTGTGTGAAATTCCACCAATTCGGAGACTGCATCATTCTACTCGAAAAGTTCGCGCGCCACCTGGTAACCGAAAAATGCCATTTTAACCCCCTAAAATGTCCCGAATGGCCGTAATAACAACGCAGGTGATCAGGAAGTGATGTATAGTTTTAGCATCTAAATACACTGTGCGAAATTCGTCCAATTCGGAGACTGCATCATTCTACTCGAAAAGTTCGAGCGCCACCTGAATACCGAAAAATGCCATTTTGACCCCCTAAACAGTCCCGAATTTCCAAAAAACGCAACAGCTCATGGCGGAGCAATGAGCCTTGTTTATTTACCTGTTTTACATTAACCGTGCGAATTTCGTCCAATTCGGAGACTGCATCATTCTACTCGAAAATTTCGCGCGCCACCGTAAAACTGAAAAATGCCATTTTGACCCCATAAAAAGTCTCGAATGGCCGAAATAACATCGCAGTTGATCACGAAGTGATGTATAGTTTTAGCATCTAAGCACACTGTGCGAAATTCGTCCAATTCAGAGACTGCATCATTCTACTCGAAAAGTTCGAGCGCCACCCGAATACCGAAAAATGCCATTTTGACCCCCTAAAGAGTCCCGAATGGCCGAAATAACAACGCAGGTGATCACGAAGTGATGTATAGATTTAGCATCTAAATACATTGTGCGAAATTCATCCAATTCGGAGACTGCATAATTCTACTCGAAAAGTTCGAGCGCCACCTGAATACCGAAAAATGCCATTTTATCCCCCTAAACAGTCCTGAATGGCCAAAAAAACGCAACAGCACATGGCGGAGCAATGAGTCTTGTTTATTTGTCCGTTTTACATTAACCGTGCGAATTTCGTCCAGTTCGGAGACTGCATCATTCAACTAGAAAATTTCGCGCGCCACCCCAAAACTGAAAAATGCCATTTTGACCCCATAAAAAGTCCCGAATGGCCGAAATAACATCACAGGTGATCACGAAGTTATGTATAGTTTTAGCATCTAAATACTTTGTGTCAAATTCGTCCAATTCAGAGACTGCATCATTCTACTCAAAAAGTTCGCGCGCCACACGAAAAACGAAAATTGTCATTTTGAGCCCCTAAAAAGTCCAAAATGGCCGAAATAACAATGCAGGTGATCACAAAGTGATGTATAGTTTTAGAATCTAAACACACTGTGCGAAATTCGTCCAATTCGGAGACTACATCATTCTACTCGAAAATTTCGCGCGCCACTCCAAAACTGAAAAATGCCATTTTGACCCCATAAAAAGTCCCGAATGGCCGAAATAACATCGCAGGTGATCACGAAGTGATGTATATTTTTAGCATCTAAGCACACTGTGCAAAATTCGTCCAATTCGGGGACTGCATCATTCTACTCGAAAAGTTCGCGCGCCGCCAGAAAACAGAAAAATGTCATTTTGTCCCTCTTCAAAGTCCCGAATGGTAGAAATAACATCGCAGGTGATCACGAAGTGATGTATAGTTTTAGCATCTAGCTACACTGTGCGAAATACGTCCGATTCGGTGACTGCATCATTCTACTCGAAAAGTTCGCGTACCACCCGAAAACCGAAAAATGTCATTTTGACCCCCTAAAAAGTCCTGAATGGCCGAAATAACAACGCAGGTGATCACGAAGTGATGTATAGTTTTAGCATCTAAGCACACTGTGCAAACTTCGTCCAATTCGAAGACTGCTTCATTCTACTCGAAAAATTCGCGCGCCACCCGAAAACCGAAAAATGTCATTTTTACACCTTAAAAGTCCCGGATCGCCGAAATAACACGCAGGTGATCACGAAGTGATGTGTAGTTTTAGCATCTAAACACAATGTGCGAAATTTGTCTAATTCGGAGACTGCATCATTCTACTCGAAAAGTTCGCGCGCCACCCGAAAACCGAAAAATGTCATTTTGACCCCCTTAAAAGTCCTGAATGGCCGAAATAACATCGCAGGTGATCACGAATTGATGTATAGTTTTAGCATCAAAATACAGTGTGTGAAATTCCACCAATTCGGAGACTGCATCATACTACTCGAAAAGTTCGCGCGCCACCTGGTAACCGAAAAATGCCATTTTAACCCCCTAAAATGTCCCGAATGGCCGTAATAACAACGCAGGTGATTAGGAAGTGATGTATAGTTTTAGCATCTAAATACACTGTGCGAAATTCGTCCAATTCGGAGACTGCATCATTCTACTCGAAAAGTTCGAGCGCCACCTGAATACCGAAAAATGTCATTTTGACCCCCTAAACAGTCCCGAATGGCCAAAAAACGCAACAGCTCATGGCGGAGCAATGAGCCTTGTTTATTTACCTGTTTTACATTAACCGTGCGAATTTCGTCCAATTCGGAGACTGCATCATTCTACTCGAAAATTTCGCGCGCCACCGTAAAACTGAAAAATGCCATTTTGACCCCATAAAAAGTCTCGAATGGCCGAAATAACATCGCAGTTGATCACGAAGTGATGTATAGTTTTAGCATCTAAGCACACTGTGCGAAATTCGTCCAATTCAGAGACTGCATCATTCTACTCGAAAAGTTCGAGCGCCACCCGAATACCGAAAAATGCCATTTTGACCCCCTAAAGAGTCCCGAATGGCCGAAATAACAACGCAGGTGATCACGAAGTGATGTATAGATTTAGCATCTAAATACACTGTGCGAAATTCATCCAATTCGGAGACTGCATAATTCTACTCGAAAAGTTCGAGCGCCACCTGAATACCGAAAAATGTCATTTTATCCCCCTAAACAGTCCTGAATGGCCAAAAAAACGCAACAGCACATGGCGGAGCAATGAGTCTTGTTTATTTGTCCGTTTTACATTAACCGTGCGAATTTCGTCCAGTTCGGAGACTGCATCATTCAACTAGAAAATTTCGCGCGCCACCCCAAAACTGAAAAATGCCATTTTGACCCCATAAAAAGTCCCGAATGGCCGAAATAACATCACAGGTGATCACGAAGTTATGTACAGTTTTAGCATCTAAATACTTTGTGTCAAATTCGTCCAATTCAGAGACTGCATCATTCTACTCAAAAAGTTCGCGCGCCACACGAAAAACGAAAATTGTCATTTTGAGCCCCTAAAAAGTCCAAAATGGCCGAAATACCAATGCAGGTGATCACAAAGTGATGTATAGTTTTAGAATCTAAACACACTGTGCGAAATTCGTCCAATTCGGAGATTACATCATTCTACTCGAAAATTTCGCGCGCCACTCCAAAACTGAAAAATGCCATTTTGACCCCATAAAAAGTCCCGAATGGCCGAAATAACATCGCAGGTGATCACTAAGTGATGTATATTCTTAGCATCTAAGCACACTGTGCAAAATTCGTCCAATTCGGGGACTGCATCATTCTACTCGAAAAGTTCGCGCGCCGCCAGAAAACAGAAAAATGTCATTTTGTCCCTCTTCAAAGTCCCGAATGGCAGAAATAACATCGCAGGTGATCACGAAGTGATGTATAGTTTTAGCATCTAGCTACACTGTGCGAAATACGTCCGATTCGGTGACTGCATCATTCTACTCGAAAAGTTCGCGTACCACCCGAAAACCGAAAAATGTCATTTTGACCCCCTAAAAAGTCCTGAATGGCCGAAATAACAACGCAGGTGATCACGAAGTGATGTATAGTTTTAGCATCTAAGCACACTGTGCAAACTTCGTCCAATTCGAAGACTGCTTCATTCTACTCGAAAAATTCGCGCGCCACCCGAAGACCGAAAAATGTCATTTTTACACCTTAAAAGTCCCGGATCGCCGAAATAACACGCAGGTGATCACGAAGTGATGTGTAGTTTTAGCATCTAAACACAATGTGCGAAATTTGTCTAATTCGGAGACTGCATCATTCTACTCGAAAAGTTCGCGCGCCACCCGAAAACCGAAAAATGTCATTTTGACCCCCTTAAAAGTCCTGAATGGCCGAAATAACATCGCAGGTGATCACGAATTGATGTATAGTTTTAGCATCTAAATACAGTGTGTGAAATTCCACCAATTCGGAGACTGCATCATTCTACTCGAAAAGTTCGCGCGCCACCTGCTAACCGAAAAATGCCATTTTAACCCCCTAAAATGTCCCGAATGGTCGTAATAACAACGCAGGTGATCAGGAAGTGATGTATAGTTTTAGCATCTAAATACACTGTGCGAAATTCGTCCAATTCGGAGACTGCATCATTCTACTCGAAAAGTTCGAGCGCCACCTGAATACCGAAAAATGCCATTTTGACCCCCTAAACAGTCCCGAATGGCCAAAAAACGCAACAGCTCATGGCGGAGCAATGAGCCTTGTTTATTTACCTGTTTTACATTAACCGTGCGAATTTCGTCCAATTCGGAGACTGCATCATTCTACTCGAAAATTTCGCGCGCCACCGCAAAACTGAAAAATGCCATTTTGACCCCATAAAAAGTCTCGAATGGCCGAAATAACATCGCAGTTGATCACGAAGTGATGTATAGTTTTAGCATCTAAGCACACTGTGCGAAATTCGTCCAATTCAGAGACTGCATCATTCTACTCGAAAAGTTCGAGCGCCACCCGAATACCGAAAAATGCCATTTTGACCCCCTAAAGAGTCCCGAATGGCCGAAATAACAACGCAGGTGATCACGAAGTGATGTATAGATTTAGCATCTAAATACACTGTGCGAAATTCATCCAATTCGGAGACTGCATAATTCTACTCGAAAAGTTCGAGCGCCACCTGAATACCGAAAAATGCCATTTTATCCCCCTAAACAGTCCTGAATGGCCAAAAAAACGCAACAGCACATGGCGGAGCAATGAGTCTTGTTTATTTGTCCGTTTTACATTAACCGTGCGAATTTCGTCCAGTTCGGAGACTGCATCATTCAACTAGAAAATTTCGCGCGCCACCCCAAAACTGAAAAATGCCATTTTGACCCCATAAAAAGTCCCGAATGGCCGAAATAACATCACAGGTGATCACGAAGTTATGTATAGTTTTAGCATCTAAATACTTTGTGTCAAATTCGTCCAATTCAGAGACTGCATCATTCTACTCAAAAAGTTCGCGCGCCACACGAAAAACGAAAATTGTCATTTTGAGCACCTAAAAAGTCCAAAATGGCCGAAATAACAATGCAGGTGATCACAAAGTGATGTATAGTTTTAGAATCTAAACACACTGTGCGAAATTCGTCCAATTCGGAGACTACATCATTCTACTCGAAAATTTCGCGCGCCACTCCAAAACTGAAAAATGCCATTTTGACCCCATAAAAAGTCCCGAATGGCCGAAATAACATCGCAGGTGATCACGAAGTGATGTATATTTTTAGCATCTAAGCACACTGTGCAAAATTCGTCCAATTCGGGGACTGCATCATTCTACTCGAAAAGTTCGCGCGCCGCCAGAAAACAGAAAAATGTCATTTTGTCCCTCTTCAAAGTCCCGAATGGCAGAAATAACATCGCAGGTGATCACGAAGTGATGTATAGTTTTAGCATCTAGCTACACTGTGCGAAATACGTCCGATTCGGTGACTGCATCATTCTACTCGAAAAGTTCGCGTACCACCCGAAAACCGAAAAATGTCATTTTGACCCCCTAAAAAGTCCTGAATGGCCGAAATAACAATGCAGGTGATCACGAAGTGATGTATAGTTTTAGCATCTAAGCACACTGTGCAAACTTCGTCCAATTCGAAGACTGCTTCATTCTACTCGAAAAATTCGCGCGCCACCCGAAAACCGAAAAATGTCATTTTTACACCTTAAAAGTCCCGGATCGCCGAAATAACACGCAGGTGATCACGAAGTGATGTGTAGTTTTAGCATCTAAACACAATGTGCGAAATTTGTTTAATTCGGAGACTGCATCATTCTACTCGAAAAGTTCGCGCGCCACCCGAAAACCGAAAAATGTCATTTTGACCCCCTTAAAAGTCCTGAATGGCCGAAATAACATCGCAGGTGATCACGAATTGATGTATAGTTTTAGCATCTAAATACAGTGTGTGAAATTCCACCAATTCGGAGACTGCATCATACTACTCGAAAAGTTCGCGCGCCACCTGGTAACCGAAAAATGCCATTTTAACCCCCTAAAATGTCCCGAATGGCCGTAATAACAACGCAGGTGATTAGGAAGTGATGTATAGTTTTAGCATCTAAATACACTGTGCGAAATTCGTCCAATTCGGAGACTGCATCATTCTACTCGAAAAGTTCGAGCGCCACCTGAATACCGAAAAATGTCATTTTGACCCCCTAAACAGTCCCGAATGGCCAAAAAAACGCAACAGCTCATGGCGGAGCAATGAGCCTTGTTTATTTACCTGTTTTACATTAACCGTGCGAATTTCGTCCAATTCGGAGACTGCATCATTCTACTCGAAAATTTCGCGCGCCACCGTAAAACTGAAAAATGCCATTTTGACCCCATAAAAAGTCTCGAATGGCCGAAATAACATCGCAGTTGATCACGAAGTGATGTATAGTTTTAGCATCTAAGCACACTGTGCGAAATTCGTCCAATTCAGAGACTGCATCATTCTACTCGAAAAGTTCGAGCGCCACCCGAATACCGAAAAATGCCATTTTGACCCCCTAAAGAGTCCCGAATGGCCGAAATAACAACGCAGGTGATCACGAAGTGATGTATAGATTTAGCATCTAAATACACTGTGCGAAATTCATCCAATTCGGAGACTGCATAATTCTACTCGAAAAGTTCGAGCGCCACCTGAATATCGAAAAATGTCATTTTATCCCCCTAAACAGTCCTGAATGGCCAAAAAAACGCAACAGCATATGGCGTAGCAATGAGTCTTGTTTATTTGTCCGTTTTACATTAACCGTGCGAATTTCGTCCAGTTCGGAGACTGCATCATTCAACTAGAAAATTTCGCGCGCCACCCCAAAACTGAAAAATGCCATTTTGACCCCATAAAAAGTCCCGAATGGCCGAAATAACATCACAGGTGATCACGAAGTTATGTATAGTTTTAGCATCTAAATACTTTGTGTCAAATTCGTCTAATTCAGAGACTGCATCATTCTACTCAAAAAGTTCGCGCGCCACACGAAAAACGAAAATTGTCATTTTGAGCCCCTAAAAAGTCCAAAATGGCCGAAATACCAATGCAGGTGATCACAAAGTGATGTATAGTTTTAGAATCTAAACACACTGTGCGAAATTCGTCCAATTCGGAGACTACATCATTCTACTCGAAAATTTCGCGCGCCACTCCAAAACTGAAAAATGCCATTTTGACCCCATAAAAAGTCCCGAATGGCCGAAATAACATTGCAGGTGATCACTAAGTGATGTATATTCTTAGCATCTAAGCACACTGTGCAAAATTCGTCCAATTCGGGGACTGCATCATTCTACTCGAAAAGTTCGCGCGCCGCCAGAAAACAGAAAAATGTCATTTTGTCCCTCTTCAAAGTCCCGAATGGCAGAAATAACATCGCAGGTGATCACGAAGTGATGTATAGTTTTAGCATCTAGCTACACTGTGCGAAATACGTCCGATTCGGTGACTGCATCATTCTACTTGCGTACCACCCGAAAACCGAAAAATGTCATTTTGACCCCCTAAAAAGTCCTGAATGGCCGAAATAACAACGCAGGTGATCACGAAGTGATGTATAGTTTTAGCATCTAAGCACACTGTGCAAAATTCGTCCAATTCGAAGACTGCTTCATTCTACTCGAAAAAGTTCGCGCGCCACCCGAAAACCGAAAAATGTCATTTTGACACCTTAAAAGTCCCGAATCGCCGAAATAACACGCAGGTGATCACGAAGTGATGTGTAGTTTTAGCATCTAAACACAATGTGCGAAATTTGTCTAATTCGGAGACTGCATCATTCTACTCGAAAAGTTCGCGCGCCACCCGAAAACCGAAAAATGTCATTTTGACCCCCTTAAAAGTCCTGAATGGCCGAAATAACATCGCAGGTGATCACGAATTGATGTATAGTTTTAGCATCTAAATACAGTGTGTGAAATTCCACCAATTCGGAGACTGCATCATTCTACTCGAAAAGTTCGCGCGCCACCTGCTAACCGAAAAATGCCATTTTAACCCCCTAAAATGTCCCGAATGGCCGTAATAACAACGCAGGTGATCAGGAAGTGATGTATAGTTTTAGCATCTAAATACACTGTGCGAAATTCGTCCAATTCGGAGACTGCATCATTCTACTCGAAAAGTTCGAGCGCCACCTGAATACCGAAAAATGCCATTTTGACCCCCTAAACAGTCCCGAATGGCCAAAAAATGCAACAGCTCATGGCGGAGCAATGAGCCTTGTTTATTTACCTGTTTTACATTAACCGTGCAAATTTCGTCCAATTCGGAGACTGCATCATTCTACTCGAAAATTTCGCGCGCCACCGCAAAACTGAAAAATGCCATTTTGACCCCATAAAAAGTCTCGAATGGCCGAAATAACATCGCAGTTGATCACGAAGTGATGTATAGTTTTAGCATCTAAGCACACTGTGCGAAATTCGTCCAATTCAGAGACTGCATCATTCTACTCGAAAAGTTCGAGCGCCACCCGAATACCGAAAAATGCCATTTTGACCCCCTAAAGAGTCCCGAATGGCCGAAATAACAACGCAGGTGATCACGAAGTGATGTATAGATTTAGCATCTAAATACACTGTGCGAAATTCATTCAATTCGGAGACTGCATAATTCTACTCGAAAAGTTCGAGCGCCACCTGAATACCGAAAAATGCCATTTTATCCCCCTAAACAGTCCTGAATGGCCAAAAAAACGCAACAGCACATGGCGGAGCAATGAGTCTTGTTTATTTGTCCGTTTTACATTAACCGTGCGAATTTCGTCCAGTTCGGAGACTGCATCATTCAACTAGAAAATTTCGCGCGCCACCCCAAAACTGAAAAATGCCATTTTGACCCCATAAAAAGTCCCGAATGGCCGAAATAACATCACAGGTGATCACGAAGTTATGTATAGTTTTAGCATCTAAATACTTTGTGTCAAATTCGTCCAATTCAGAGACTGCATCATTCTACTCAAAAAGTTCGCGCGCCACACGAAAAACGAAAATTGTCATTTTGAGCCCCTAAAAAGTCCAAAATGGCCGAAATAACAATGCAGGTGATCACAAAGTGATGTATAGTTTTAGAATCTAAACACACTGTGCGAAATTCGTCCAATTCGGAGACTACATCATTCTACTCGAAAATTTCGCGCGCCACTCCAAAACTGAAAAATGCCATTTTGACCCCATAAAAAGTCCCGAATGGCCGAAATATCATCGCAGGTGATCACGAAGTGATGTATATTTTTAGCATCTAAGCACACTGTGCAAAATTCGTCCAATTCGGGGACTGCATCATTCTACTCGAAAAGTTCGCGCGCCGCCAGAAAACAGAAAAATGTCATTTTGTCCCTCTTCAAAGTCCCGAATGGCAGAAATAACATCGCAGGTGATCACGAAGTGATGTATAGTTTTAGCATCTAGCTACACTGTGCGAAATACGTCCGATTCGGTGACTGCATCATTCTACTCGAAAAGTTCGCGTACCACCCGAAAACCGAAAAATGTCATTTTGACCCCCTAAAAAGTCCTGAATGGCCGAAATAACAACGCAGGTGATCACGAAGTGATGTATAGTTTTAGCATCTAAGCACACTGTGCAAACTTCGTCCAATTCGAAGACTGCTTCATTCTACTCGAAAAATTCGCGCGCCACCCGAAAACCGAAAAATGTCATTTTTACACCTTAAAAGTCCCGGATCGCCGAAATAACACGCAGGTGATCACGAAGTGATGTGTAGTTTTAGCATCTAAACACAATGTGCGAAATTTGTCTAATTCGGAGACTGCATCATTCTACTCGAAAAGTTCGTGCGCCACCCGAAAACCGAAAAATGTCATTTTGACCCCCTTAAAAGTCCTGAATGGCCGAAATAACATCGCAGGTGATCACGAATTGATGTATAGTTTTAGCATCTAAATACAGTGTGTGAAATTCCACCAATTCGGAGACTGCATCATACTACTCGAAAAGTTCGCGCGCCACCTGCTAACCGAAAAATGCCATTTTAACCCCCTAAAATGTCCCGAATGGCCGTAATAACAACGCAGGTGATTAGGAAGTGATGTATAGTTTTAGCATCTAAATACACTGTGCGAAATTCGTCCAATTCGGAGACTGCATCATTCTACTCGAAAAGTTCGAGCGCCACCTGAATACCGAAAAATGTCATTTTGACCCCCTAAACAGTCCCGAATGGCCAAAAAAACGCAACAGCTCATGGCGGAGCAATGAGCCTTGTTTATTTACCTGTTTTACATTAACCGTGCGAATTTCGTCCAATTCGGAGACTGCATCATTCTACTCGAAAATTTCGCGCGCCACCGTAAAACTGAAAAATGCCATTTTGACCCCATAAAAAGTCTCGAATGGCCGAAATAACATCGCAGTTGATCACGAAGTGATGTATAGTTTTAGCATCTAAGCACACTGTGCGAAATTCGTCCAATTCAGAGACTGCATCATTCTACTCGAAAAGTTCGAGCGCCACCCGAATACCGAAAAATGCCATTTTGACCCCCTAAAGAGTCCCGAATGGCCGAAATAACAACGCAGGTGATCACAAAGTGATGTATAGATTTAGCATCTAAATACACTGTGCGAAATTCATCCAATTCGGAGACTGCATAATTCTACTCGAAAAGTTCGAGCGCCACCTGAATATCGAAAAATGTCATTTTATCCCCCTAAACAGTCCTGAATGGCCAAAAAAACGCAACAGCACATGGCGGAGCAATGAGTCTTGTTTATTTGTCCGTTTTACATTAACCGTGCGAATTTCGTCCAGTTCGGAGACTGCATCATTCAACTAGAAAATTTCGCGCGCCACCCCAAAACTGAAAAATGCCATTTTGACCCCATAAAAAGTCCCGAATGGCCGAAATAACATCACAGGTGATCACGAAGTTATGTATAGTTTTAGCATCTAAATACTTTGTGTCAAATTCGTCTAATTCAGAGACTGCATCATTCTACTCAAAAAGTTCGCGCGCCACACGAAAAACGAAAATTGTCATTTTGAGCCCCTAAAAAGTCCAAAATGGCCGAAATACCAATGCAGGTGATCACAAAGTGATGTATAGTTTTAGAATCTAAACACACTGTGCGAAATTCGTCCAATTCGGAGACTACATCATTCTACTCGAAAATTTCGCGCGCCACTCCAAAACTGAAAAATGCCATTTTGACCCCATAAAAAGTCCCGAATGGCCGAAATAACATCGCAGGTGATCACTAAGTGATGTATATTCTTAGCATCTAAGCACACTGTGCAAAATTCGTCCAATTCGGGGACTGCATCATTCTACTCGAAAAGTTCGCGCGCCGCCAGAAAACAGAAAAATGTCATTTTGTCCCTCTTCAAAGTCCCGAATGGCAGAAATAACATCGCAGGTGATCACGAAGTGATGTATAGTTTTAGCATCTAGCTACACTGTGCGAAATACGTCCGATTCGGTGACTGCATCATTCTACTTGCGTGCCACCCGAAAACCGAAAAATGTCATTTTGACCCCCTAAAAAGTCCTGAATGGCCGAAATAACAACGCAGGTGATCACGAAGTGATGTATAGTTTTAGCATCTAAGCACACTGTGCAAAATTCGTCCAATTCGAAGACTGCTTCATTCTACTCGAAAAGTTCGCGCGCCACCCGAAAACCGAAAAATGTCATTTTGACACCTTAAAAGTCCCGAATCGCCGAAATAACACGCAGGTGATCACGAAGTGATGTGTAGTTTTAGCATCTAAACACAATGTGCGAAATTTGTCTAATTCGGAGACTGCATCATTCTACTCGAAAAGTTCGCGCGCCACCCGAAAACCGAAAAATGTCATTTTGACCCCCTTAAAAGTCCTGAATGGCCGAAATAACATCGCAGGTGATCACGAATTGATGTATAGTTTTAGCATCTAAATACAGTGTGTGAAATTCCACCAATTCGGAGACTGCATCATTCTACTCGAAAAGTTCGCGCGCCACCTGCTAACCGAAAAATGCCATTTTAACCCCCTAAAATGTCCCGAATGGCCGTAATAACAACGCAGGTGATCAGGAAGTGATGTATAGTTTTAGCATCTAAATACACTGTGCGAAATTCGTCCAATTCGGAGACTGCATCATTCTACTCGAAAAGTTCGAGCGCCACCTGAATACCGAAAAATGCCATTTTGACCCCCTAAACAGTCCCGAATGGCCAAAAAACGCAACAGCTCATGGCGGAGCAATGAGCCTTGTTTATTTACCTGTTTTACATTAACCGTGCGAATTTCGTCCAATTCGGAGACTGCATCATTCTACTCGAAAATTTCGCGCGCCACCGCAAAACTGAAAAATGCCATTTTGACCCCATAAAAAGTCTTGAATGGCCGAAATAACATCGCAGTTGATCACGAAGTGATGTATAGTTTTAGCATCTAAGCACACTGTGCGAAATTCGTCCAATTCAAAGACTGCATCATTCTACTCGAAAAGTTCGAGCGCCACCCGAATACCGAAAAATGCCATTTTGACCCCCTAAAGAGTCCCGAATGGCCGAAATAACAACGCAGGTGATCACGAAGTGATGTATAGATTTAGCATCTAAATACACTGTGCGAAATTCATCCAATTCGGAGACTGCATAATTCTACTCGAAAAGTTCGAGCGCCACCTAAATACCAAAAAATGCCATTTTATCCCCCTAAACAGTCCTGAATGGCCAAAAAACGCAACAGCACATGACGGAGCAATGAGTCTTGTTTATTTGTCCGTTTTACATTAACCGTGCGAATTTCGTCCAGTTCGGAGACTGCATCATTCAACTAGAAAATTTCGCGCGCCACCCCAAAACTGAAAAATGCCATTTTGACCCCATAAAAAGTCCCGAATGGCCGAAATAACATCACAGGTGATCACGAAGTTATGTATAGTTTTAGCATCTAAATACTTTGTGTCAAATTCGTCCAATTCAGAGACTGCATCATTCTACTCAAAAAGTTCGCGCGCCACACGAAAAACGAAAATTGTCATTTTGAGCCCCTAAAAAGTCCAAAATGGCCGAAATAACAATGCAGGTGATCACAAAGTGACGTATAGTTTTAGAATCTAAACACACCGTGCGAAATTTGTCCAATTCGGAGACTACATCATTCTACTCGAAAATTTCGCGCGCCACTCCAAAACTGAAAAATGCCATTTTGACCCCATAAAAAGTCCCGAATGGCCGAAATAACATCGCAGGTGATCACGAAGTGATGTATATTTTTAGCATCTAAGAACACTGTGCAAAATTCGTCCAATTCGGGGACTGCATCATTCTACTCGAAAAGTTCGCGCGCCGCCAGAAAACAGAAAAATGTCATTTTGTCCCTCTTCAAAGTCCCGAATGGCAGAAATAACATCGCAGGTGATCACGAAGTGATGTATAGTTTTAGCATCTAGCTACACTGTGCGAAGTACGTCCGATTCGGTGACTGCATCATTCTACTCGAAAAGTTCGCGTACCACCCGAAAACCGAAAAATGTCATCTTGACCCCCTACAAAGTCCTGAATGGCCGAAATAACAACGCAGGTGATCACGAAGTGATGTATAGTTTTAGCATCTAAGCACACTGTGCAAAATTCGTCCAATTCGAAGACTGCTTCATTCTACTCGAAAAGTTCGCGCGCCACCCGAAACCCGAAAAATGTCATTTTGACACCTTAAAAGTCCCGAATCGCCGAAATAACACGCAGGTGATCACGAAGTGATGTGTAGTTTTAGCATCTAAACACAATGTGCGAAATTTGTCTAATTCGGAGACTGCATCATTCTACTCGAAAAGTTCGTGCGCCACCCGAAAACCGAAAAATGTCATTTTGACCCCCTTAAAAGTCCTGAATGGCCGAAATAACATCGCAGGTGATCACGAATTGATGTGTAGTTTTAGCATCTAAATACAGTGTGTGAAATTCCACCAATTCGGAGACTGCATCATTCTACTCGAAAAGTTCGCGCGCCACCCGGTAACCGAAAAATGCCATTTTAACCCCCTAAAATGTCCCGAATGGCCGTAATAACAACGCAGGTGATCAGGAAGTGATGTATAGTTTTAGCATCTAAATACACTGTGCGAAATTCGTCCAATTCGGAGACTGCATCATTCTACTCGAAAAGTTCGAGCGCCACCTGAATACCGAAAAATGCCATTTTGACCCCCTAAACAGTCCCGAATGGCCAAAAAACGCAACAGCTCATGGCGGAGCAATGAGCGTTGTTTATTTACCTGTTTTACATTAACCGTGCGAATTTCGTCCAATTCGGAGACTGCATCATTCTACTCGAAAATTTCGCGCGCCACCGCAAAACTGAAAAATGCCATTTTGACCCCATAAAAAGTCGCGAATGGCCGAAATAACATCGCAGTTGATCACGAAGTGATGTATAGTTTTAGCATCTAAGCACACTGTGCGAAATTCGTCCAATTCAGAGACTGCATCATTCTACTCGAAAAGTTCGAGCGCCACCCGAATACCGAAAAATGCCATTTTGACCCCCTAAAGAGTCCCGAATGGCCGAAATAACAACGCAGGTGATCACGAAGTGATGTATAGATTTAGCATCTAAATACACTGTGCGAAATTCATCCAATTCGGAGACTGCATAATTGTACTCGAAAAGTTCGAGCGCCACCTGAATACCGAAAAATGCCATTTTATCCCCCTAAACAGTCCTGAATGGCCAAAAAACGCAACAGCAAATGGCGGAGCAATGAGTCTTGTTTATTTGTCCGTTTTACATTAACAGTGCGAATTTCGTCCAGTTCGGAGACTGCATCATTCAACTAGAAAATTTCGCGCGCCACCCCAAAACTGAAAAATGCCATTTTGACCCCATAAAAAGTCCCGAATGGCCGAAATAACATCACAGGTGATCATGAAGTTATGTATAGTTTTAGCATCTAAATACTTTGTGTCAAATTCGTCCAATTCAGAGACTGCATCATTCTACTCAAAAAGTTCGCGCGCCACACGAAAAACGAAAATTGTCATTTTGAGCCCCTAAAAAGTCCAAAATGGCCGAAATAACAATGCAGGTGATCACAAAGTGATGTATAGTTTTAGAATCTAAACACACTGTGCGAAATTCGTCCAATTCGGAGACTACATCATTCTACTCGAAATTTTCGCGCCACTCCAAAACTGAAAAATGCCATTTTGACCCCATAAAAAGTCCCGAATGGCCGAAATAACATCGCAGGTGATCACGAAGTGATGTATAGTTTTAGCATCTAAGCACACTGTGCAAAATTCGTCCAATTCGGAGACTGCATCATTCTACTCGAAAAGTTCGCGCGCCGCCAGAAAACAGAAAAATGTCATTTTGACCCTCTTCATAGTCCCGAATGGCCGAAATAACATCGCCGGTGATCACGAAGTGATGTATAGTTTTAGCATCTAGCTACACTGTGCGAAATACGTCCGATTCGGTGACTGCATCATTCTACTCGAAAAGTTCGCGTACCACCCGAAAACCGAAAAATGTCATTTTGACCCCCTAAAAAGTCCCGAATGGCCGAAATAACAACGCAGGTGATCACGAAGTGATGTATAGTTCTAGCATCTAAGCACACTGTGCAAAATTCGTCCAATTCGAAGACTGAATCATTCTACTCGAAAAGTTCGCGCGCCACCCGAAAACCGAAAAATGTCATTTTGACACCTTGAAAGTCCCGAATGGCCGAAATAACACGCAGGTGATCACGAAGTGATGTGTAGTTTTAGCATCTAAACACAATGTGCGAAATTTGTCTAATTCGGAGACTGCATAATTCTACTCGAAAAGTTCGCGCGCCACCCGAAAACCGAAAAATGTCATTTTGACCCCCTTAAAAGTCCTGAATGGCCGAAATAACATCGCAGGTGATCACGAATTGATGTGTAGTTTTAGCATCTAAATACAGTGTGTGAAATTCCACCAATTCGGAGACTGCATCATTCTACTCGAAAAGTTCGCGCGCCACCCGGTAACCGAAAAATGCCATTTTAACCCCCTAAAATGTCTCGAATGGCCGAAATAACATCGCAGTTGATCACGAAGTGATGTATAGTTTTAGCATCTAAGCACACTGTGCGAAATTCGTCCAATTCAGAGACTGCATCATTCTACTCGAAAAGTTCGAGCGCCACCCGAATACCGAAAAATGCCATTTTGACCCCCTAAAGAGTCCCGAATGGCCGAAATAACAACGCAGGTGATCACGAAGTGATGTATAGATTTAGCATCTAAATACACTGTGCGAAATTCATCCAATTCGGAGACTGCATAATTGTACTCGAAAAGTTCGAGCGCCACCTGAATACCGAAAAATGCCATTTTATCCCCCTAAACAGTCCTGAATGGCCAAAAAACGCAACAGCAAATGGCGGAGCAATGAGTCTTGTTTATTTGTCCGTTTTACATTAACAGTGCGAATTTCGTCCAGTTCGGAGACTGCATCATTCAACTAGAAAATTTCGCGCGCCACCCCAAAACTGAAAAATGCCATTTTGACCCCATAAAAAGTCCCGAATGGCCGAAATAACATCACAGGTGATCATGAAGTTATGTATAGTTTTAGCATCTAAATACTTTGTGTCAAATTCGTCCAATTCAGAGACTGCATCATTCTACTCAAAAAGTTCGCGCGCCACACGAAAAACGAAAATTGTCATTTTGAGCCCCTAAAAAGTCCAAAATGGCCGAAATAACAATGCAGGTGATCACAAAGTGATGTATAGTTTTAGAATCTAAACACACTGTGCGAAATTCGTCCAATTCGGAGACTACATCATTCTACTCGAAATTTTCGCGCGCCACTCCAAAACTGAAAAATGCCATTTTGACCCCATAAAAAGTCCCGAATGGCCGAAATAACATCGCAGGTGATCACGAAGTGATGTATAGTTTTAGCATCTAAGCACACTGTGCAAAATTCGTCCAATTCGGAGACTGCATCATTCTACTCGAAAAGTTCGCGCGCCGCCAGAAAACAGAAAAATGTCATTTTGACCCTCTTCATAGTCCCGAATGGCCGAAATAACATCGCAGGTGATCACGAAGTGATGTATAGTTTTAGCATCTAGCTACACTGTGCGAAATACGTCCGATTCGGTGACTGCATCATTCTACTCGAAAAGTTCGCGTACCACCCGAAAACCGAAAAATGTCATTTTGACCCCCTAAAAAGTCCCGAATGGCCGAAATAACAACGCAGGTGATCACGAAGTGATGTATAGTTCTAGCATCTAAGCACACTGTGCAAAATTCGTCCAATTCGAAGACTGAATCATTCTACTCGAAAAGTTCGCGCGCCACCCGAAAACCGAAAAATGTCATTTTGACACCTTGAAAGTCCCGAATGGCCGAAATAACACGCAGGTGATCACGAAGTGATGTGTAGTTTTAGCATCTAAACACAATGTGCGAAATTTGTCTAATTCGGAGACTGCATAATTCTACTCGAAAAGTTCGCGCGCCACCCGAAAACCGAAAAATGTCATTTTGACCCCCTTAAAAGTCCTGAATGGCCGAAATAACATCGCAGGTGATCACGAATTGATGTATAGTTTTAGCATCTAAATACATTGTGTGAAATTCCACCAATTCGGAGACTGCATCATTCTACTCGAAAAGTTCGCGCGCCACCCGGTAACCGAAAAATGCCATTTTAACCCCCTAAAATGTCCCGAATGGCCGTAATAACAACGCAGGTGATCAGGAAGTGATGTATAGTTTTAGCATCTAAATACACTGTGCGAAATTCTTCCAATTCGGAGACTGCATCATTCTACTCGAAAAGTTCGAGCGCCACCTGAATACCGAAAAATGCCATTTTGACCCCCTAAACAGTCCCGAATGGCCAAAAAACGCGACAGCTCATGGCGGAGCAATGAGCCTTGTTTATTTATCTGTTTTACATTAACCGTGCGAATTTCGTCCAATTCGGAGACTGCATCCTTCTACTCGAAAATTTCGCGCGCCACCGCAAAACTGAAAAATGCCATTTTAACCCCATAAAAAGTCTCGAATGGCCGAAATAACATCGCAGTTGATCACGAAGTGATGTACAGTTTTAGCATCTAAGCACACTGTGCGAAATTCGTCCAATTCAAAGATTGCATCATTCTACTCGAAAAGTTCGAGCGCCACCCGAATACCGAAAAATGCCATTTTGACCCCTTAAAGAGACCCGAATGGCCGAAATAACAACGCAGGTGATCACGAAGTGATGTATAGATTTAGCATCTAAATACACTGTGCGAAATTCATCCAATTCGGAGACTGCATAATTCTACTCGAAAAGTTCGAGCGCCACCTGAATACCGAAAAATGCGATTTTATCCCCCTAAACAGTCCTGAATGGCCAAAAAACGCAACAGCACATGGCGGAGCAATGAGTCTTGTTTATTTGTCCGTTTTACATTAACCGTGCGAATTTCGTCCAGTTCGGAGACTGCATCAATCAACTAGAAAATTTCGCGCGCCACCCCAAAACTGAAAAATGCCATTTTGACCCCATAAAAAGTCCCGAATGGCCGAAATAACATCGCAGGTGATCACGATGTGATTTATAGTTTTAGCATCTAAGCACACTGTGCAAAATTCGTCCAATTCGGAGACTGCATCATTCTACTCGAAAAGTTCGCGCGCCGCCAGAAAACAGAAAAATGTCATTTTGACCCTCTTCAAAGTCCCGAATGGCCGAAATAACATCGCAGGTGATCACGAAGTGATGTATAGTTTTAGCATCTAGCTACACTGTGCGAAATACGTCCGATTCGGTGACTGCATTTAGCAATGAGTCTTGTTTATTTGTCCGTTTTACATTAACCGTGCGAATTTCGTCCAGTTCGGAGACTGCATCAATCAACTAGAAAATTTCGCGCGCCACCCCAAAACAGAAAAATGTCATTTTGACCCCCTAAAAAGTCCCGAATGGCCGAAATAACAACGCAGGTGATCACGAAGTGATGTATAGTTTTAGAATCTAAGCACACTGTGCAAAATTCGTCCAATTCGAAGACTGCATCATTCTACTCGAAAAGTTCGCGCGCCACCCGAAAACCGAAAAATGTCATTTTGACACCTTAAAAGTCTCGAATGGCCGAAATAACACGCAGGTGATCACGAAGTGATGTGTAGTTTTAGCATCTAAACACAATGTGCGAAATTTGTCTAATTCGGAGACTGCATCATTCTACTCGAAAAGTTCGCGCGCCACCCGAAAACCGAAAAATGTCATTTTCACCCCCTTAAAAGTCCTGAATGGCCGAAATAACATCGCAGGTGATCACGAATTGATGTATAGTTTTAGCATCTAAATACATTGTGTGAAATTCCACCAATTCGGAGACTGCATCATTCTACTCGAAAAGTTCGCGCGCCATCCGGTAACCGAAAAATGCCATTTTAACCCCCTAAAATGTCCCGAATGGCCGTAATAACAACGCAGGTGATCAGGAAGTGATGTATAGTTTTAGCATCTAAATACACTGTGCGAAATTCTTCCAATTCGGAGATTGCATCATTCTACTCGGAAAGTTCGAGCGCCACCTGAATACCGAAAAATGCCATTTTGACCCCCTAAACAGTCCCGAATGGCCAAAAAACGCAACAGCTCATGGCGGAGCAATGAGCCTTGTTTATTTACCTGTTTTACATTAACCGTGCGAATTTCGTCCAATTCGGAGACTGCATCATTCTACTCGAAAATTTCGCGCGCCACCGCAAAAGTGAAAAATGCCATTTTAACCCCATAAAAAAGTCTCGAATGGCCGAAATAACATCGCAGTTGATCACGAAGTGATGTATAGTTTTAGCATCTAAGCACACTGTGCGAAATTCGTCTAATTCAAAGACTGCATCATTCTACTCGAAAAGTTCGAGCGCCACCCGAATACCGAAAAATGCCATTTTGCCCCCTAAAGAGTCCCGAATGGCCGAAATAACAACGCAGGTGATCACGAAGTGATGTATAGATTTAGCATCTAAATACACTGTGCGAAATTCATCCAATTCGGAGACTGCATAATTCTACTCGAAAAGTTCGAGCGCCACCTGAATACCGAAAAATGCCATTTTATCCCCCTAAACAGTCCTGAATGGCCAAAAAACGCAACAGCACATGGAGGAGCAATGAGTCTTGTTTATTTGTCCGTTTTACATTAACCGTGCGAATTTCGTCCAGTTCGGAGACTGCATCAATCAACTAGAAAATTTCGCGCGCCACCCCAAAACTGAAAAATGCCATTTTGACCCCATAAAAAGTCCCGAATGGCCGAAATAACATCACAGGTGATCACGAAGTTATGTATAGTTTTAGCATCTAAATACTTTGTGTCAAATTCGTCCAATTCAGAGACTGCATCATTCTACTCAAAAAGTTCGCGCGCCACACGAAAAACGAAAATTGTCATTTTGAGCCCCTAAAAAGTCCAAAATGGCCGAAATAACAATGCAGGTGATCACAAAGTGATGTATAGTTTTAGAATCTAAACACACTGTGCAAAATTCGTCCAATTCGGAGACTACATCATTCTACTCGAAAATTTCGCGCGCCACTCCAAAACTGAAAAATGCCATTTTGACCCCATAAAAAGTCCCGAATGGCCAAAATAACATCGCAGGTGATCACGAAGTGATGTATAGTTTTAGCATCTAAGCACTCTGTGCAAAATTCGTCCAATTCGGAGACTGCATCATTCTACTCGAAAAGTTCGCGCGCCGCCAGAAAACAGAAAAATGTCATTTTGACCCTCTTCAAAGTCCCGAATGGCCGAAATAACATCGCAGGTGATCACGAAGTGATATATAGTTTTAGCATCTAGCTACACTGTGCGAAATACGTCCGATTCGGTGACTGCATCATTCTACTCGAAAAGTTCGCGTACCACCCGAAAACCGAAAAATGTCATTTTGACCCCCTAAAAAGTCCCGAATGGCCGAAATAACAACGCAGGTGATCACAAAGTGATGTATAGTTCTAGCATCTAAGCACACTGTGCAAAATTCGTCCAATTCGAAGACTGCATCATTCTACTCGAAAAGTTCGCGCGCCACCCGAAAACCGAAAAATGTCATTTTGACACCTTGAAAGTCCCGAATGGCCGAAATAACACGCAGGTGATCACGAAGTGATGTGTAGTTTTAGCATCTAAACACAATGTGCGAAATTTGTCTAATTCGGAGACTACATAATTCTACTCGAAAAGTTCGCGCGCCACCCGAAAACCGAAAAATGTCATTTTGACCCCCTTAAAAGTCCTGAATGGCCGAAATAACATCGCAGGTGATCACGAATTGATGTATAGTTTTAGCATCTAAATACATTGTGTGAAATTCCACCAATTCGGAGACTGCATCATTCTACTCGAAAAGTTCGCGCGCCACCCGGTAACCGAAAAATGCCATTTTAACCCCCTAAAATGTCTCGAATGGCCGTAATAACAACACAGGTGATCAGGAAGTGATGTATAGTTTTAGCATCTAAATACACTGTGCAAAATTCTTCCAATTCGGAGACTGCATCATTCTACTCGAAAAGTTCGAGCGCCACCTGAATACCGAAAAATGCCATTTTGACCCCCTAAACAGTCCCGAATGGCCAAAAAACGCAACAGCTCATGGCGGAGCAATGAGCCTTGTTTATTTACCTGTTTTACATTAACCGTGCGAATTTCGTCCAATTCGGAGACTGCATCATTCTACTCGAAAATTTCGCGCGCCACCGCAAAACTGAAAAATGCCATTTTAACCCCATAAAAAGTCTCGAATGGCCGAAAT
The DNA here is from genome assembly GCF_052849685.1 of Lactuca virosa. Lineage (NCBI taxonomy): Eukaryota > Viridiplantae > Streptophyta > Magnoliopsida > Asterales > Asteraceae > Lactuca > Lactuca virosa. Next base: position 319,165,331 of record NC_136433.1, on the reverse strand, counting down.
AACATCGCAATTGATCACAAAGTGATGTATAGTTTTAGCATCTAAGCACACTGTGCGAAATTCGTCCAATTCAAAGACTGCATCATTCTACTCGAAAAGTTCGAGCGCCACCCGAATACCGAAAAATGCCATTTTGACCCCCTAAAGAGTCCCGAATGGCCGAAATAACAACGCAGGTGATCACGAAGTGATGTATAGATTTAGCATCTAAATACACTGTGCGAAATTCATCCAATTCGGAGATTGCATAATTCTACTCGAAAAGTTCGAGCGCCACCTGAATACCGAAAAATGCCATTTTATCCCCCTAAACAGTCATGAATGGCCAAAAAACGCAACAGCACATGGCGGAGCAATGAGTCTTGTTTATTTGTCCGTTTTACATTAACCGTGCGAATTTCGTCCAGTTCGGAGACTGCATCAATCAACTAGAAAATTTCGCGCGCCACCCAAAAACTGAAAAATGCCATTTTGACCCCATAAAAAGTCCCGAATGGCCGAAATAACATCACAGGTGATCACGAAGTTATGTATAGTTTTAGCATCTAAATACTTTGTGTCAAATTCGTCCAATTCAGAGACTGCATCATTCTACTCAAAAAGTTCGCGCGCCACACGAAAAACGAAAATTGTCATTTTGAGCCCCTAAAAAGTCCAAAATGGCCGAAATAACAATGCAGGTGATCACAAAGTGATGTATAGTTTTAGAATCTAAACACACTGTGCGAAATTCGTCCAATTCGGAGACTACATCATTCTACTCGAAAAATTCGCGCGCCACTCCAAAACTGAAAAATGCCATTTTGACCCCATAAAAAGTCCCGAATGGCCGAAATAACATCGCAGGTGATCACGAAGTGATGTATAGTTTTAGCATCTAAGCACACTGTGCAAAATTCGTACAATTCGGAGACTGCATCATTCTACTCGAAAAGTTCGCGCGCCGCCAGAAAACAGAAAAATGTCATTTTGACCCTCTTCAAAGTTCTGAATGGCCGAAATAACATCGCAGGTGATCACGAAGTGATGTATAGTTTTAGCATCTAGCTACACTGTGCGAAATACGTCCGATTCGGTGACTGCATCATTCTACTCGAAAAGTTCGCGTACCACCCGAAAACCGAAAAATGTCATTTTCACCCCCTAAAAAGTCCCGAATGGCCGAAATAACAACGCAGGTGATCACGAAGTGATGTATAGTTCTAGCATCTAAGCACACTGTGCAAAATTCGTCCAATTCGAAGACTGCATCATTCTACTCGAAAAGTTCGCGCGCCACCCGAAAACCGAAAAATGTCATTTTGACACCTTAAAAGTCCCGAATGGCCGAAATAACACGCAGGTGATCACGAAGTGATGTGTAGTTTTAGCATCTAAACACAATGTGCGAAATTTGTCTAATTCGGAGACTGCATCATTCTACTCGAAAAGTTCGCGCGCCACCCGAAAACCGAAAAATGTCATTTTGACCCCCTTAAAAGTCCTGAATGGCCGAAATAACATCGCAGGTGATCACGAATTGATGTATAGTTTTAGCATCTAAATACATTGTGTGAAATTCCACCAATTCGGAGACTGCAACATTCTACTCGAAAAGTTCGCGCGCCACCCGGTAACCGAAAAATGCCATTTAACCCCCTAAAATGTCCTGAATGGCCGTAATAACAACGTAGGTGATCAGGAAGTGATGTATAGTTTTAGCATCTAAATACACTGTGCGAAATTCTTCCAATTCGGAGACTGCATCATTCTACTCGAAAAGTTCGAGCGCCACCTGAATACCGAAAAATGCCATTTTGACCCCCTAAACAGTCCCGAATGGCCAAAAAACGCAACAGCTCATGGCGGAGCGATGAGCCTTGTTTATTTACCTGTTTTACATTAACCGTGCGAATTTCGTCCAATTCGGAGACTGCATTATTCTACTCGAAAATATCGCGCGCCACCGCAAAACTGAAAAATGCCATTTTAACCCCATAAAAAGTCTCGAATGGCCGAAATAACATCGCAGTTGATCACGAAGTGATGTATAGTTTTAGCATCTAAGCACACTGTGCGAAATTCGTCCAATTCAAAGACTGCATCATTCTACTCGAAAAGTTCGAGCGCCACCCGAATACCGAAAAATGCCATTTTGACCCCCTAAAGAGTCCCGAATGGCCGAAATAACAACGCAGGTGATCACGAAGTGATGTATAGATTTAGCATCTAAATACACTGTGCGAAATTCATCCAATTCGGAGACTGCATAATTCTACTCGAAAAGTTCGAGCGCCACCTGAATACCGAAAAATGCCATTTTATCCCCCTAAACAGTCATGAATGGCCAAAAAACGCAACAGCACATGGCGGAGCAATGAGTCTTGTTTATTTGTCCGTTTTACATTAACCGTGCGAATTTCGTCCAGTTCGGAGACTGCATCAATCAACTAGAAAATTTCGCGCGCCACCCCAAAACTGAAAAATGCCATTTTGACCCCATAAAAAGTCCGGAATGGCCGAAATAACATCACAGGTGATCACGAAGTTATGTATAGTTTTAGCATCTAAATACTTTGTGTCAAATTCTTCCAATTCAGAGACTGCATCATTCTACTTAAAAAGTTCGCGCGCCACACGGAAAACGAAAATTGTCATTTTGAGCCCCTATAAAGTCCAAAATGGCCGAAATAACAATGCAGGTGATCACAAAGTGATGTATAGTTTTAGAATCTAAACACACTGTGCGAAATTCGTCCAATTCGGAGACTACATCATTCTACTCGAAAAATTCGCGCGCCACTCCAAAACTGAAAAATGCCATTTTGACCCCATAAAAAGTCCCGAATGGCCGAAATAACATCGCAGGTGATCACGAAGTGATGTATAGTTTTAGCATCTAAGCACACTGTGCAAAATTCGTACAATTCGGAGACTGCATCATTCTACTCGAAAAGTTCGCGCGCCGCCAGAGAACAGAAAAATGTCATTTTGACCCTCTTCAAAGTTCTGAATGGCCGAAATAACATCGCAGGTGATCACGAAGTGATGTATAGTTTTAGCATCTAGCTACACTGTGCGAAATACGTCCGATTCGGTGACTGCATCATTCTACTCGAAAAGTTCGCGTACCACCCAAAAACCGAAAAATGTCATTTTCACCCCCTAAAAAGTCCCGAATGGCCGAAATAACAACGCAGGTGATCACGAAGTGATGTATAGTTCTAGCATCTAAGCACACTGTGCAAAATTCGTCCAATTCGAAGACTGCATCATTCTACTCGAAAAGTTCGCGCGCCACCCAAAAACCGAAAAATGTCATTTTGACACCTTAAAAGTCCCGAATGGCCGAAATAACACGCAGGTGATCACGAAGTGATGTGTAGTTTTAGCATCTAAACACAATGTGCAAAATTTGTCTAATTCGGAGACTGCATCATTCTACTCGAAAAGTTCGCGCGCCACCCGAAAACCGAAAAATGTCATTTTGACCCCCTTAAAAGTCCTGAATGGCCGAAATAACATCGCAGGTGATCACGAATTGATGTATAGTTTTAGCATCTAAATACATTGTGTGAAATTCCACCAATTCGGAGACTGCATCATTCTACTCGAAAAGTTCGCGCGCCACCCGGTAACCGAAAAATGCCATTTAACCCCCTAAAATGTCCTGAATGGCCGTAATAACAACATAGGTGATCAGGAAGTGATGTATAGTTTTAGCATCTAAATACACTGTGCGAAATTCTTCCAATTCGGAGACTGCATCATTCTACTCGAAAATTCGAGCGCCACCTGAATACCGAAAAATGCCATTTTGACCCCCTAAACAGTCCCGAATGGCCAAAAAACGCAACAGCTCATGGCGGAGCGATGAGCCTTGTTTATTTACCTGTTTTACATTAACCGTGCGAATTTCGTCCAATTCGGAGACTGCATCATTCTACTCGAAAATTTCGCGCGCCACCGCAAAACTGAAAAATGCCATTTTGACCCCATAAAAAGTCTCGAATGGCCGAAATAACATCGCAGTTGATCACGAAGTGATGTATAGTTTTAGCATCTAAGCACACTGTGCGAAATTCGTCCAATTCAGAGACTGCATCATTCTACTCGAAAAGTTCGAGCGCCACCCGAATACCGAAAAATGCCATTTTGACCCCCTAAAGAGTCCCGAATGGCCGAAATAACAACGCAGGTGATCACGAAGTGATGTATAGATTTAGCATCTAAATACACTGTGCGAAATTCATCCAATTCGGAGACTGCATAATTCTACTCGAAAAGTTCGAGCGCCACCTGAATACCGAAAAATGCCATTTTATCCCCCTAAACAGTCCTGAATGGCCAAAAAACGCAACAGCACATGGCGGAGCAATGAGTCTTGTTTATTTGTCCGTTTTACATTAACCGTGCGAATTTCGTCCAGTTCGGAGACTCATTCAACTAGAAAATTTCGCGCGCCAACCCAAAATTGAAAAATGCCATTTTGACCCCATAAAAAGTCCCGAATGGCCGAAATAACATCACAGGTGATCACGAAGTTATGTATAGTTTTAGCATCAAAATACTTTGTGTCAAATTCGTCCAATTCAGAGACTGCATCATTCTACTCAAAAAGTTCGCGCGCCACACGAAAAACGAAAATTATCATTTTGAGCCCCTAAAAAGTCCAAAATGGCCGAAATAACAATGCAGGTGATCACAAAGTGATGTATAGTTTTAGAATCTAAACACACTGTGCGAAATTCGTCCAATTCGGAGACTACATCATTCTACTCGAAAATTTCGCGCGCCACTCCAAAACTGAAAAATGCCATTTTGACCCCATAAAAAGTCCCGAATGGCCGAAATAACATCGCAGGTGATCACGAAGTGATGTATAGTTTTAGCATCTAAGCACACTGTGCAAAATTCGTCCAATTCGGAGACTGCATCATTCTACTCGAAAAGTTCGCGCGCCGCCAGAAAACAGAAAAATGTCATTTTGACCCTCTTCAAAGTCCCGAATGGCCGAAATAACATCGCAGGTGATCACGAAGTGATGTATAGTTTTAGCATCTAGCTACACTGTGCGAAATACGTCCGATTCGGTGACTGCATCATTCTACTCGAAAAGTTCGCGTACCACCCGAAAACCGAAAAATGTCATTTTGACCCCCTAAAAAGTCCCGAATGGCCGAAATAACAACGCAGGTGATCACGAAGTGATGTATAGTTTTAGCATCTAAGCACACTGTGCAAAATTCGTCCAATTCGAAGACTGCATCATTCTACTCGAAAAGTTCGCGCGCCACCCGATAACCGAAAAATGTCATTTTGACACCTTAAAAGTCCCGAATGGCCGAAATAACACGCAGGTGATCACGAAGTGATGTGTAGTTTTAGCATCTAAACACAATGTGCGAAATTTGTCTATTTCGGAGACTGCATCATTCTACTCGAAAATTTCGCGCGCCACCGCAAAACTGAAAAATGCCATTTTGACCCCCATAAAAAGTCTCGAATGGCCGAAATAACATCGCAGTTGATCACGAAGTGATGTATAGTTTTAGCATCTAAGCACACTGTGCGAAATTCGTCCAATTCAAAGACTGCATCATTCTACTCGAAAAGTTCGAGCGCCACCCGAATACCGAAAAATGCCATTTTAACCCCCTAAAATGTCCCGAATGGCCGTAATAACAACGCAGGTGATCAGGAAGTGATGTATAGTTTTAGCATCTAAATACACTGTGCGAAATTCGTCCAATTCGGAGACTGCATCATTCTACTCGAAAAGTTCGAGCGCCACCTGAATACCGAAAAATGCCATTTTGACCCCCTAAACAGTCCCGAATGGCCAAAAAACGCAACAGCTCATGGCGGAGCGATGAGCCTTGTTTATTTACCTGTTTTACATTAACCGTGCGAATTTCGTCCAATTCGGAGACTGCATCATTCTACTCGAAAATTTCGCACGCCACCGCAAAACTGAAAAATGCCATTTTGACCCCATAAAAAGTCTCGAATGGCCGAAATAACATCGCAGTTGATCACGAAGTGATGTATAGTTTTAGCATCTAAGCACACTGTGCGAAATTCGTCCAATTCAGAGACTGCATCATTCTACTCGAAAAGTTCGAGCGCCACCCGAATACCGAAAAATGCCATTTTGACCCCCTAAAGAGTCCCGAATGGCCGAAATAACAACGCAGGTGATCACGAAGTGATGTATAGATTTAGCATCTAAATACACTGTGCGAAATTCATCCAATTCGGAGACTGCATAATTCTACTCGAAAAGTTCGAGCGCCACCTGAATACCGAAAAATGCCATTTTATCCCCCTAAACAGTCCTGAATGGCCAAAAAACGCAACAGCACATGGCGGAGCAATGAGTCTTGTTTATTTGTCCGTTTTACATTAACCGTGCGAATTTCGTCCAGTTCGGAGACTGCATCATTCAACTAGAAAATTTCGCGCGCCACCCCAAAACTGAAAAATGCCATTTTGACCCCATAAAAAGTCCCGAATGGCCGAAATAACATCACAGGTGATCACGAAGTTATGTATAGTTTTAGCATCTAAATACTTTGTGTCAAATTCGTCCAATTCAGAGACTGCATCATTCTACTCAAAAAGTTCGCGCGCCACACGAAAAACGAAAATTGTCATTTTGAGCCCCTAAAAAGTCCAAAATGGCCGAAATAACAATGCAGGTGATCACAAACTGATGTATAGTTTTAGAATCTAAACACACTGTGCGAAATTCGTCCAATTCGGAGACTACATCATTCTACTCGAAAATTTCGCGCGCCATTCCAAAACTGAAAAATGCCATTTTGACCCCATAAAAAGTCCCGAATGGCCGAAATAACATCGCAGGTGATCACGAAGTGATGTATAGTTTTAGCATCTAAGCACACTGTGCAAAATTCGTCCAATTCGGAGACTGCATCATTCTACTCGAAAAGTTCGCGCGCCGCCAGAAAAAAGAAAAATGTCATTTTGACCCTCTTCAAAGTCCCGAATGGCCGAAATAACATCGCAGGTGATCACGAAGTGATGTATAGTTTTAGCATCTAGCTACACTGTGCGAAATACGTCCGATTCGGTGACTGCATCATTCTACTCGAAAAGTTCGCGTACCACCCGAAAACCGAAAAATGTCATTTTGACCCCCTAAAAAGTCCCGAATGGCCGAAATAACAACGCAGGTGATCACGAAGTGATGTATAGTTCTAGCATCTAAGCACACTGTGCAAAATTCGTCCAATTCGAAAACTACATCATTCTACTCGAAAAGTTCGCGCGCCACCCGAAAACCGAAAAATGTCATTTTGACACCTTGAAAGTCCCGAATGGCCGAAATAACACGCAGGTGATCACGAAGTGATGTGTAGTTTTAGCATCTAAACACAATGTGCGAAATTTGTCTTATTCGGAGACTGCATAATTCTACTCGAAAAGTTCGCGCGCCACCCGAAAACCGAAAAATGTCATTTTGACCCCCTTAAAAGTCCTGAATGGCCGAAATAACATCGCAGGTGATCACGAATTGATGTATAGTTTTAGCATCTAAATACATTGTGTGAAATTCCACCAATTCGGAGACTGCATCATTCTACTCGAAAAGTTCGCGCGCCACCCTGTAACCGAAAAATGCCATTTTAACCCCCTAAAATGTCCCGAATGGCCGTAATAACAACGCAGGTGATCAGGAAGTGATGTATAGTTTTAGCATCTAAATACACTGTGCGAAATTCTTCCAATTCGGAGACTGCATCATTCTACTCGAAAAGTTCGAGCGCCACCTGAATACCGAAAAATGCCATTTTGACCCCCTAAACAGTCCCGAATGGCCAAAAAACGCGACAGCTCATGGCAGAGCAATGAGCCTTGTTTATTTACCTGTTTTACATTAACCGTGCGAATTTCGTCCAATTCGGAGACTGCATCATTCTACTCGAAAATTTCGCGCGCCACCGCAAAACTGAAAAATGCCATTTTAACCCCATAAAAAGTCTCGAATGGCCGAAATAACATCGCAGTTGATCACGAAGTGATGTATAGTTTTAGCATCTAAGCACACTGTGCGAAATTCGTCCAATTCAAAAACTGCATCATTCTACTCGAAAAGTTCGAGCGCCACCCGAATACCGAAAAATGCCATTTTGACCCCCTAAAGAGTCCCGAATGGCCGAAATAACAACGCAGGTGATCACGAAGTGATGTATAGATTTAGCATCTAAATACACTGTGCGAAATTCATCCAATTCGGAGACTGCATAATTCTACTCGAAAAGTTCGAGCGCCACCTGAATACCGAAAAATGCCATTTTATCCCCCTAAACAGTCCTGAATGGCCAAAAAACGCAACAGCACATGGCGGAGCAATGAGTCTTGTTTATTTGTCCGTTTTACATTAACCGTGCGAATTTCGTCCAGTTCGGAGACTCATTCAACTAGAAAATTTCGCGCGCCAACCCAAAATTGAAAAATGCCATTTTGACCCCATAAAAAGTCCCGAATGGCCGAAATAACATCACAGGTGATCACGAAGTTATGTATAGTTTTAGCATCTAAATACTTTGTGTCAAATTCGTCCAATTCAGAGACTGCATCATTCTACTCAAAAAGTTCGCGCGCCACACGAAAAACGAAAATTGTCATTTTGAGCCCCTAAAAAGTCCAAAATGGCCGAAATAACAATGCAGGTGATCACAAAGTGATGTATAGTTTTAGAATCTAAACACACTGTGCGAAATTCGTCCAATTCGGAGACTAGATCATTCTACTCGAAAATTTCGCGCGCCACTCCAAAACTGAAAAATGCCATTTTGACCCCATAAAAAGTCCCGAATGGCCGAAATAACATCGCAGGTGATCACGAAGTGATGTATAGTTTCAACATCTAAGCACACTGTGCAAAATTCGTCCAATTCGGAGACTGCATCATTCTACTCGAAAAGTTCGCGCGCCGCCAGAAAACAGAAAAATGTCATTTTGACCCTCTTCAAAGTCCCGAATGGCCGAAATAACATCGCAGGTGATCACGAAGTGATGTATAGTTTTAGCATCTAGCTACACTGTGCGAAATACGTCCGATTCGGTGACTGCATCATTCTACTCGAAAAGTTCGCGTACCACCCGAAAACCGAAAAATGTCATTTTGACCCCCTAAAAAGTCCCGAATGGCCGAAATAACAACGCAGGTGATCACGAAGTGATGTATAGTTTTAGCATCTAAGCACACTGTGCAAAATTCGTCCAATTTGAAGACTGCATCATTCTACTCGAAAAGTTCGCGCGCCACCCGAAAACCGAAAAATGTCATTTTGACACCTTAAAAGTCCCGAATGGCCGAAATAACACGCAGGTGATCACGAAGTGATGTGTAGTTTTAGCATCTAAACACAATGTGCGAAATTTGTCTATTTCGGAGACTGCATCATTCTACTCGAAAATTTCGCGCGCCACCGCAAAACTGAAAAATGCCATTTTGACCCCCATAAAAAGTCTCGAATGGCCGAAATAACATCGCAGTTGATCACGAAGTGATGTATAGTTTTAGCATCTAAGCACACTGTGCGAAATTCGTCCAATTCAAAGACTGCATCATTCTACTCGAAAAGTTCGAGCGCCACCCGAATACCGAAAAATGCCATTTTAACCCCCTAAAATGTCCCGAATGGCCGTAATAACAACGCAGGTGATCAGGAAGTGATGTATAGTTTTAGCATCTAAATACACTGTGCGAAATTCGTCCAATTCGGAGACTGCATCATTCTACTCGAAAAGTTCGAGCGCCACCTGAATACCGAAAAATGCCATTTTGACCCCCTAAACAGTCCCGAATGGCCAAAAAACGCAACAGCTCATGGCGGAGCGATGAGCCTTGTTTATTTACCTTTTTTACATTAACCGTGCGAATTTCGTCCAATTCGGAGACTGCATCATTCTACTCGAAAATTTCGCGCGCCACCGCAAAACTGAAAAATGCCATTTTGACCCCATAAAAAGTCTCGAATGGCCGAAATAACATCGCAGTTGATCACGAAGTGATGTATAGTTTTAGCATCTAAGCACACTGTGCGAAATTCGTCCAATTCAGAGACTGCATCATTCTACTCGAAAAATTCGAGCGCCACCCGAATACCGAAAAATGCCATTTTGACCCCCTAAAGAGTCCCGAATGGCCGAAATAACAACGCAGGTGATCACGAAGTGATGTATAGATTTAGCATCTAAATACACTGTGCGAAATTCATCCAATTCGGAGACTGCATAATTCTACTCGAAAAGTTCGAGCGCCACCTGAATACCGAAAAATGCCATTTTATCCCCCTAAACAGTCCTGAATGGCCAAAAAACGCAACAGCACATGGCGGAGCAATGAGTCTTGTTTATTTGTCCGTTTTACATTAACCGTGCGAATTTCGTCCAGTTCGGAGACTGCATCATTCAACTAGAAAATTTCGCGCGCCACCCCAAAACTGAAAAATGCCATTTTGACCCCATAAAAAGTCCGGAATGGCCGAAATAACATCACAGGTGATCACGAAGTTATGTATAGTTTTAGCATCTAAATACTTTGTGTCAAATTCGTCCAATTCAGAGACTGCATCATTCTACTCAAAAAGTTCGCGCGCCACACGAAAAACGAAAATTGTCATTTTGAGCCCCTAAAAAGTCCAAAATGGCCGAAATAACAATGCAGGTGATCACAAAGTGATGTATAGTTTTAGAATCTAAACACACTGTGCAAAATTCGTCCAATTCGGAGTCTACATCATTCTACTCGAAAATTTCGTGCGCCACTCCAAAACTGAAAAATGCCATTTTGAACCCATAAAAAGTCCCGAATGGCCGAAATAACATCGTAGGTGATCACGAAGTGATGTATAGTTTTAGCATCTAAGCACACTGTCCAAAATTCGTCCAATTCGGAGACTGCATCATTCTACTCGAAAAGTTCGCGCGCCGCCAGAAAACAGAAAAATGTCATTTTGACCCTCTTCAAAGTCCCGAATGGCCGAAATAACATCGCAGGTGATCACGAAGTGATGTATAGTTTTAGCATCTAGCTACACTGTGCGAAATACGTCCGATTCGGTGACTGCATCATTCTACTCGAAAAGTTCGCGTACCACCCGAAAACCGAAAAATGTCATTTTGACCCCCTAAAAAGTCCCGAATAGCCGAAATAACAACGCAGGTGATCACGAAGTGATGTATAGTTCTAGCATCTAAGCACACTGTGCAAAATTCGTCCAATTCGAAGACTGCATCATTCTACTCGAAAAGTTCGCGCGCCACCCGAAAAGCGAAAAATGTCATTTTGACACCTTGAAAGTCCCGAATCGCCGAAATAACACGCAGGTGATCACGAAGTGATGTGTAGTTTTAGCATCTAAACACAATGTGCGAAATTTGTCTATTTCGGAGACTGCATAATTCTACTCGAAAAGTTCGCGCGCCACCCGAAAACCGAAAAATGTCATTTTGACCCCCTTAAAAGTCCTGAATGGCCGAAATAACATCGCAGGTGATCACCAATTGATGTATAGTTTTAGCATCTAAATACATTGTGTGAAATTCCACCAATTCGGACACTGCATCATTCTATTCGAAAAGTTCGCGCGCCACCCGGTAACCGAAAAATGCCATTTTAACCCCCTAAAATGTCTCGAATGGCCGTAATAACAACGCATGTGATCAGGAAGTGATGTATAGTTTTAGCATCTAAATACACTGTGCGAAATTCTTCCAATTCGGAGACTGCATCATTCTACTCGAAAAGTTCGAGCGCCACCTGAATACCGAAAAATGCCATTTTGACCCCCTAAACAGTCCCGAATGGCCAAAAAACGCAACAGCTCATGGCGGAGCAATGAGCCTTGTTTATTTACCTGTTTTACATTAACCGTGCGAATTTCGTCCAATTCGGAGACTGCATCATTCTACTCAAAAATTTCGCGCGCCACCGCGAAACTGAAAAATGCCATTTTGACCCCCATAAAAAGTCTCGAATGGCATAAATAACATCGCAGTTGATCACGAAGTGATGTATAGTTTTAGCATCTAAGCACACTGTGCGAAATTCGTCCAATTCAAAGACTGCATCATTCTACTCGAAAAGTTCGAGCGCCACCCGAATACCGAAAAATGCCATTTTAACCCCCTAAAATGTCCCGAATGGCCGTAATAACAACGCAGGTGATCAGGAAGTGATGTATAGTTTTAGCATCTAAATACACTGTGCGAAATTCGTCCAATTCGGAGACTGCATCATTCTACTCGAAAAGTTCGAGCGCCACCTGAATACCGAAAAATGCCATTTTGACCCCCTAAACAGTCCCGAATGGCCAAAAAACGCAACAGCTCATGGCGGAGCGATGAGCCTTGTTTATTTACCTTTTTTACATTAACCGTGCGAATTTCGTCCAATTCGGAGACTGCATCATTCTACTCGAAAATTTCGCGCGCCACCGCAAAACTGAAAAATGCCATTTTGACCCCATAAAAAGTCTCGAATGGCCGAAATAACATCGCAGTTGATCACGAAGTGATGTATAGTTTTAGCATCTAAGCACACTGTACGAAATTCGTCCAATTCAGAGACTGCATCATTCTACTCGAAAAGTTCGAGCGCCACCCGAATACCGAAAAATGCCATTTTGACCCCCTAAAGAGTCCCGAATGGCCAAAATAACAACGCAGGTGATCACGAAGTGATGTATAGATTTAGCATCTAAATACACTGTGCGAAATTCATCCAATTCGGAGACTGCATAATTCTACTCGAAAAGTTCGAGCGCCACTTGAATACCGAAAAATGCCATTTTATCCCCCCTAAACAGTCCTGAATGGCCAAAAAACGCAACAGCACATGGCGGAGCAATGAGTCTTGTTTATTTGTCCGTTTTACAATAGCCGTGCGAATTTCGTCCAGTTCGGAGACTGCATCATTCAACTAGAAAATTTCGCGCGCCACCCCAAAACTGAAAAATGTCATTTTGACCCCATAAAAAGTCCCGAATGGCCGAAATAACATCACAGGTGATCACGAAGTTATGTATAGTTTTAGCATCTAAATACTTTGTGTCAAATTCGTCCAATTCAGAGACTGCATCATTCTACTCAAAAAGTTCGCGCGCCACACGAAAAACGAAAATTGTCATTTTGAGCCCCTAAAAAGTCCAAAATGGCCGAAATAACAATGCAGGTGATCACAAAGTGATGTATAGTTTTAGAATCTAAACACACTGTGCGAAATTCGTCCAATTCGGAGACTAGATCATTCTACTCGAAAAGTTCGCGCGCCACCCGAAAACCGAAAAATGTCATTTTGACACCTTGAAAGTCCCGAATGGCCGAAATAACACGCAGGTGATCACGAAGTGATGTGTAGTTTTAGCATCTAAACACAATGTGCGAAATTTGTCTAATTCGGAGACTGCATAATTCTACTCGAAAAGTTCGCGCGCCACCCGAAAACCGAAAAATGTCATTTTGACCCCCTTAAAAGTTCTGAATGGCCGAAATAACATCGCAGGTGATCACGAATTGATGTATAGTTTTAGCATCTAAATACATTGTGTGAAATTCCACCAATTCGGAGACTGCATCATTCTACTCGAAAAGTTCGCGCGCCACCCGGTAACCGAAAAATGCCATTTTAACCCCCTAAAATGTCCCGAATGGCCGTAATAACAACGCAGGTGATCAGGAAGTGATGTATAGTTTTAGCATCTAAATACACTGTGCGAAATTCTTCCAATTCGGAGACTGCATCATTCTACTCGAAAAGTTCGAGCGCCACCTGAATACCGAAAAATGCCATTTTGACCCCCTAAACAGTCCCGAATGGCCAAAAAACGTAACAGTTCATGGCGGAGCAATGAGCCTTGTTTATTTACCTTTTTTACATTAACCGTGCGAATTTCGTCCAATTCGGAGACTGCATCATTCTACTCGAAAATTTCGCGCGCCACCGCAAAACTGAAAAATGCCATTTTAACCCCATAAAAAGTCTCGAATGGCCGAAATAACATCGCAGTTGATCACGAAGTGATGTATAGTTTTAGCATCTAAGCACACTGTGCGAAATTCGTCCAATTCAAAGACTGCATCATTCTACTCGAAAAGTTCGAGCGCCACCCGAATACCGAAAAATGCCATTTTGACCCCCTAAAGAGTCCCGAATGGTCGAAATAACAACGCAGGTGATCACGAAGTGATGTATAGATTTAGCATCTAAGTACACTGTGCGAAATTCATCCAATTCGGAGACTGCATAATTCTACTCGAAAAGTTCGAGCGCCACCTGAATACCGAAAAATGCCATTTTATCCCCCTAAACAGTCCTGAATGGCCAAAAAACGCAACAGCACATGGCGGAGCAATGAGTCTTGTTTATTTGTCCGTTTTACATTAACCGTGCGAATTTCGTCCAGTTCGGAGACTGCATCAATCAACTAGAAAATTTCGCGCGCCACCCCAAAACTGAAAAATGCCATTTTAACCCCATAAAAAGTCCCGAATGGCCGAAATAACATCACAGGTGATCACGAAGTTATGTATAGTTTTAGCATCTAAATACTTTGTGTCAAATTCGTCCAATTCAGAGACTGCATCATTCTACTCAAAAAGTTCGCGCGCCACACGAAAAACGAAAATTGTCATTTTGAGCCCCTAAAAAGTCCAAAATGGCCGAAATAACAATGCAGGTGATCACAAAGTGATGTATAGTTTTAGAATCTAAACACACTGTGCGAAATTCGTCCAATTCAGAGACTACATCATTCTACTCGAAAATTTCGTGCGCCACTCCAAAACTGAAAAATGCCATTTTGACCCCATAAAAAGTCCCGAATGGCCGAAATAACATCGCAGGTGATCACGAAGTGATGTATAGTTTTAGCATCTAAGCACACTGTGCAAAATTCGTACAATTCGGAGACTGCATCATTCTACTCGAAAAGTTCGCGCGCCGCCAGAAAACAGAAAAATGTCATTTTGACCCTCTTCAAAGTCCCGAATGGCCGAAATAACATCGCAGGTGATCACGAAGTGATGTATAGTTTTAGCATCTAGCTACACTGTGCGAAATACGTCCGATTCGGTGACTGCATCATTCTACTCGAAAAGTTCGCATACCACCCGAAAACCGAAAAATGTCATTTTGACCCCTTAAAAAGTCCCGAATGGCCGAAATAACAACGCAGGTGATCACGAAGTGATGTATAGTTCTAGCATCTAAGCACACTGTGCAAAATTCGTCCAATTCGAAGACTGCATCATTTTACTCGAAAAGTTCGCGCGCCACCCGAAAACCGAAAAATGTCATTTTGACACCTTGAAAGTCCCGAATGGCCGAAATAACACGCAGGTGATCACGAAGTGATGTGTAGTTTTAGCATCTAAACACAATGTGCGAAATTTGTCTAATTCGGAGACTGCATAATTCTACTCGAAAAGTTCGCGCGCCACCCGAAAACCGAAAAATGTCATTTTGACCCCCTTAAAAGTCCTGAATGGCCGAAATAACATCGCAGGTGATCACTAATTGATGTATAGTTTTAGCATCTAATTACATTGTGTGAAATTCCACCAATTCGGTGACTGCATCATTCTACTCGAAAAGTTCGCGCGCCACCCGGTAACCGAAAAATGCCATTTTAACCCCCTAAAATGTCCCGAATGGCCGTAATAACAACGCAGGTGATCAGGAAGTGATGTATAGTTTTAGCATCTAAATACACTGTGCGAAATTCTTCCAATTCGGAGACAGCATCATTCTACTCGAAAAGTTCGAGCGCCACCTGAATACCGAAAAATGCCATTTTATCCCCCTAAACAGTCCTGAATGGCCAAAAAACGCAACAGCACATGGCGGAGCAATGAGTCTTGTTTATTTGTCCGTTTTACATTAACCGTGCGAATTTCGTCCAGTTCGGAGACTGCATCATTCAACTAGAAAATTTCGCGCGCCACCCGAAAACTGAAAAATGCCATTTTGACCCCATAAAAAGTCCCGAATGGCCGAAATAACATCACAGGTGATCACGAAGTTATGTATAGTTTTAGCATCTAAATACTTTGTGTCAAATTCGTCCAATTCAGAGACTGCATCATTCTACTCAAAAAGTTCGCGCGCCACACGAAAAACGAAAATTGTCATTTTGAGCCCCTAAAAATTCCAAAATGGCCGAAATAACAATGCAGGTGATCACAAAGTGATGTATAGTTTTAGAATCTAAACACACTGTGCGAAATTCGTCCAATTCGGAGACTAGATCATTCTACTCGAAAATTTCGCGCGCCACTCCAAAACTGAAAAATGCCATTTTGACCCCATAAAAAGTCCCGAATGGCCGAAATAACATCGCAAGTGATCACGAAGTGATGTATAGTTTTAGCATCTAAGCACACTGTGCAAAATTCGTACAATTCGGAGACTGCATCATTCTACTCGAAAAGTTCGCGCGCCGCCAGTAAACAGAAAAATGTCATTTTGACCCTCTTCAAAGTCCCGAATGGCCGAAATAACATCGCAGGTGATCACGAAGTGATGTATAGTTTTAGCATCTAGCTACACTGTGCGAAATACGTCCGATTCGGTGACTGCATCATTCTACTCGAAAACTTCGCGTACCACCCGAAAACCGAAAAATGTCATTTTGACCCTAAAAAGTCCCGAATGGCCGAAATAACAACGCAGGTGATCACGAAGTGATGTATAGTTCTAGCATCTAAGCACACTGTGCAAAATTCGTCCAATTCGAAGACTGCATCATTTTACTCGAAAAGTTCGCGCGCCACCCGAAAACCGAAAAATGTCATTTTGACACCTTGAAAGTCCCGAATGGCCGAAATAACACGCAGGTGATCACGAAGTGATGTGTAGTTTTAGCATCTAAACACAATGTGCGAAATTTGTCTAATTCGGAGACTGCATAATTCTACTCGAAAAGTTCGCGCGCCACCCGAAAACCGAAAAATGTCATTTTGACCCCCTTAAAAGTCCTGAATGGCCGAAATAACATCGCAGGTGATCACTAATTGATGTATAGTTTTAGCATCTAATTACATTGTGTGAAATTCCACCAATTCGGAGACTGCATCATTCTACTCGAAAAGTTCGCGCGCCACCCGGTAACCGAAAAATGCCATTTTAACCCCCTAAAATGTCCCGAATGGCCGTAATAACAACGCAGGTGATCAGGAAGTGATGTATAGTTTTAGCATCTAAATACACTGTGCGAAATTCTTCCAATTCGGAGACTGCATCATTCTACTCGAAAAGTTCGAGCGCCACCTGAATACCGAAAAATGCCATTTTGACCCCTTAAACAGTCCCGAATGGCCAAAATAACATCAATGGTGATCACGAAGTGATGTATAGTTTTAGCATCTAACTACACTGTGTGAAATACGTCGGATTCGGTGACTGCATCATTCTACTCGAAAAGTTCGCGTACCACCCGAAAACCGAAAAATGTCATTTTGACCCCCTAAAAAGTCCCGAATGGCCGAAATAACAACGCAGGTGATCACGAAGTGATGTATAGTTCTAGCATCTAAGCACACTGTGCAAAATTCGTCCAATTCGAAGACTGCATCATTCTACTCGAAAAGTTCGCGCGCCACCCGAAAACCGAAAAATGTCATTTTGACACCTTAAAAGTCCCGAATGGCCGAAATAACACGCAGGTGATCACGAAGTGATGTGTAGTTTTAGCATCTAAACACAATGTGCGAAATTTGTCTAATTCGGAGACTGCATAATTCTACTCGAAAAGTTCGCGCGCCACCCGAAAACCGAAAAATGTCATTTTGACCCCCTTAAAAGTCCTGAATGGCCGAAATAACATCGCAGGTGATCACGAATTGATGTATAGTTTTAGCATCTAAATACATTGTGTGAAATTCCACCAATTCGGAGACTGCATCATTCTACTCGAAAAGTTCGCGCGCCACCCGGTAACCGAAAAATGCCATTTTAACCCCCTAAAATGTCCCGAATGGCCGTAATAACAACGCAGGTGATCAGGAAGTGATGTATAGTTTTAGCATCTAAATACACTGTGCGAAATTCTTCCAATTCGGAGACTGCATCATTCTACTCGAAAAGTTCGAGCGCCACCTGAATACCGAAAAATGCCATTTTGACCCTCTAAACAGTCCCGAATGGCCAAAAAACGTAACAGCTCATGGCGGAGCAATGAGCCTTGTTTATTTACCTTTTTTACATTAACCGTGCGAATTTCGTCCAATTCGGAGACTGCATCATTCTACTCGAAAATTTCGCGCGCCACCGCAAAACCGAAAAATGCCATTTTAACCCCATAAAAAGTCTCGAATGGCCGAAATAACATCGCAGTTGATCACGAAGTGATGTATAGTTTTAGCATCTAAGCACACTGTGCGAAATTCGTCCAATTCAAAGACTGCATCATTCTACTCGAAAAGTTCGAGCGCCACCCGAATACCGAAAAATGCCATTTTGACCCCCTAAAGAGTCCCGAATGGTCGAAATAACAACGCAAGTGATCACGAAGTGATGTATAGATTTAGCATCTAAGTACACTGTGCGAAATTCATCCAATTCGGAGACTGCATAATTCTACTCGAAAAGTTCGAGCGCCACCTGAATACCGAAAAATGCCATTTTATCCCCCTAAACAGTCCTGAATGGCCAAAAAACGCAACAGCACATGGCGGAGCAATGAGTCTTGTTTATTTGTCCGTTTTACATTAACCGTGCGAATTTCGTCCAGTTCGGAGACTGCATCAATCAACTAGAAAATTTCGCGCGCCACCCCAAAACTGAAAAATGCCATTTTAACCCCATAAAAAGTCCCAAATGGCCGAAATAACATCACAGGTGATCACGAAGTTATGTATAGTTTTAGCATCTAAATACTTTGTGTCATATTCGTCCAATTCAGAGACTGCATCATTCTACTCAAAAAGTTCCTGCGCCACACGAAAAACGAAAATTGTCATTTTGAGCCCCTAAAAAGTCCAAAATGGCCGAAATAACAATGCAGGTGATCACAAAGTGATGTATAGTTTTAGAATCTAAACACACTGTGCGAAATTCGTCCAATTCAGAGACTACATCATTCTACTCGAAAATTTCGTGCGCCACTCCAAAACTGAAAAATGCCATTTTGACCCCATAAAAAGTCCCGAATGACCGAAATAACATCGCAGGTGATCACGAAGTGATGTATAGTTTTAGCATCTAAGCACACTGTGCAAAATTCGTACAATTCGGAGACTGCATCATTCTACTCGAAAAGTTCGCGCGCCGCCAGAAAACAGAAAAATGTCATTTTGACCCTCTTCAAAGTCCCGAATGGCCGAAATAACATCGCAGGTGATCACGAAGTGATGTATAGTTTTAGCATCTAGCTACACTGTGCGAAATACGTCCGATTCGGTGACTGCATCATTCTACTCGAAAAGTTCGCGTACCACCCGAAAACCGAAAAATGTCATTTTGACCCTAAAATGTCCCGAATGGCCGAAATAACAACGCAGGTGATCACGAAGTGATGTATAGTTCTAGCATCTAAGCACACTATGCAAAATTCGTCCAATTCGAAGACTGCATCATTTTACTCGAAAAGTTCGCGCGCCACCCGAAAACCGAAAAATGTCATTTTGACACCTTGAAAGTCCCGAATGGCCGAAATAACACGCAGGTGATCACGAAGTGATGTGTAGTTTTAGCATCTAAACACAATGTGCGAAATTTGTCTAATTCGGAGACTGCATAATTCTACTTGAAAAGTTCGCGCGCCACCCGAAAACCGAAAAATGTCATTTTGACCCCCTTAAAAGTCCTGAATGGCCGAAATAACATCGCAGGTGATCACTAATTGATGGATAGTTTTAGCATCTAATTACATTGTGTGAAATTCCACCAATTCGGTGACTGCATCATTCTACTCGAAAAGTTCGCGCGCCACCCGGTAACCGAAAAATGCCATTTTAACCCCCTAAAATGTCCGGAATGGCCGTAATAACAACGCAGGTGATCAGGAAGTGATGTATAGTTTTAGCATCTAAATACACTGTGCGAAATTCTTCCAATTCGGAGACAGCATCATTCTACTCGAAAAGTTCGAGCGCCACCTGTATACCGAAAAATGCCATTTTATCCCCCTAAACAGTCCTGAATGGCCAAAAAACGCAACAGCACTTGGCGGAGCAATGAGTCTTGTTTATTTGTCCGTTTTACATTAACCGTGCGAATTTCGTCCAGTTCGGAGACTGCATCATTCAACTAGAAAATTTCGCGCGCCACCCCAAAACTGAAAAATGCCATTTTGACCCCATAAAAAGTCCCGAATGGCCGAAATAACATCACAGGTGATCACGAAGTTATGTATAGTTTTAGCATCTAAATACTTTGTGTCAAATTCGTCCAATTCAGAGACTGCATCATTATACTCAAAAAGTTCGCGCGCCACACGAAAAACGAAAATTGTCATTTTGAGCCCCTAAAAAGTCCAAAATGGCCGAAATAACAATGCAGGTGATCACAAAGTGATGTATAGTTTTAGAATCTAAACACACTGTGCGAAATTCGTCCAATTCGGAGACTAGATCATTCTACTCGAAAATTTCGCGCGCCACTCCAAAACTGAAAAATGCCATTTTGACCCCATAAAAAGTCCCGAATGGCCGAAATAACATCGCAGGTGATCACGAAGTGATGTATAGTTTTAGCATCTAAGCACACTGTGCAAAATTCGTCCAATTCGGAGACTGCATCATTCTACTCGAAAAGTTCGCGCGCCGCCAGAAAACAGAAAAATGTCATTTTGACCCTCTTCAAAGTCCCGAATGGCCGAAATAACATCGCAGGTGATCACGAAGTGATGTATAGTTTTAGCATCTAGCTACACTGTGCGAAATACGTCCGATTCGGTGACTGCATCATTCTACTCGAAAAGTTCGCGTACCACCCGAAAACCGAAAAATGTCATTTTGACCCCCTAAAAAGTCCCGAATAGCCGAAATAACAACGCAGGTGATCACGAAGTGATGTATAGTTCTAGCATCTAAGCACACTGTGCAAAATTCGTCCAATTCGAAGACTGCATCATTCTACTCGAAAAGTTCGCGCGCCACCCGAAAACCGAAAAATGTCATTTTGACTCCTTGAAAGTCCCGAATGGCCGAAATAACACGCAGGTGATCACGAAGTGATGTGTAGTTTTAGCATCTAAACACAATGTGCGAAATTTGTCTAATTCGGAGACTGCATAATTCTACTCGAAAAGTTCGCGCGCCACCCGAAAACCGAAAAATGTCATTTTGACCCCCTTAAAAGTCCTGAATGGCCGAAATAACATCGCAGGTGATCACTAATTGATGTATAGTTTTAGCATCTAATTACATTGTGTGAAATTCCACCAATTCGGAGACTGCATCATTCTACTCGAAAAGTTCGCGCGCCACCCGGTAACCGAAAAATGCCATTTTAACCCCCTAAAATGTCCCGAATGGCCGTAATAACAACGCAGGTGATCAGGAAGTGATGTATAGTTTTAGCATCTAAATACACTGTGCGAAATTCTTCCAATTCGGAGACTGCATCATTCTACTCGAAAAGTTCGAGCGCCACCTGAATACCGAAAAATGCCATTTTGACCCCTTAAACAGTCCCGAATGGCCAAAATAACATCAATGGTGATCACGAAGTGATGTATAGTTTTAGCATCTAACTACACTGTGTGAAATACGTCGGATTCGGTGACTGCATCATTCTACTCGAAAAGTTCGCGTACCACCCGAAAACCGAAAAATGTCATTTTGACCCCCTAAAAAGTCCCGAATGGCCGAAATAACAACGCAGGTGATCACGAAGTGATGTATAGTTCTAGCATCTAAGCACACTGTGCAAAATTCGTCCAATTCGAAGACTGCATCATTCTACTCGAAAAGTTCGCGCGCCACCCGAAAACCGAAAAATGTCATTTTGACACCTTAAAAGTCCCGAATGGCCGAAATAACACGCAGGTGATCACGAAGTGATGTGTAGTTTTAGCATCTAAACACAATGTGCGAAATTTGTCTAATTCGGAGACTGCATAATTCTACTCGAAAAGTTCGCGCGCCACCCGAAAACCGAAAAATGTCATTTTGACCCCCTTAAAAGTCCTGAATGGCCGAAATAACATCGCAGGTGATCACGAATTGATGTATAGTTTTAGCATCTAAATACATTGTGTGAAATTCCACCAATTCGGAGACTGCATCATTCTACTCGAAAAGTTCGCGCGCCACCCGGTAACCGAAAAATGCCATTTTAACCCCCTAAAATGTCCCGAATGGCCGTAATAACAACGCAGGTGATCAGGAAGTGATGTATAGTTTTAGCATCTAAATACACTGTGCGAAATTCTTCCAATTCGGAGACTGCATCATTCTACTCGAAAAGTTCGAGCGCCACCTGAATACCGAAAAATGCCATTTTGACCCTCTAAACAGTCCCGAATGGCCAAAAAACGTAACAGCTCATGGCGGAGCAATGAGCCTTGTTTATTTACCTTTTTTACATTAACCGTGCGAATTTCGTCCAATTCGGAGACTGCATCATTCTACTCGAAAATTTCGCGCGCCACCGCAAAACCGAAAAATGCCATTTTAACCCCATAAAAAGTCTCGAATGGCCGAAATAACATCGCAGTTGATCACGAAGTGATGTATAGTTTTAGCATCTAAGCACACTGTGCGAAATTCGTCCAATTCAAAGACTGCATCATTCTACTCGAAAAGTTCGAGCGCCACCCGAATACCGAAAAATGCCATTTTGACCCCCTAAAGAGTCCCGAATGGTCGAAATAACAACGCAGGTGATCACGAAGTGATGTATAGATTTAGCATCTAAGTACACTGTGCGAAATTCATCCAATTCGGAGACTGCATAATTTTACTCGAAAAGTTCGAGCGCCACCTGAATACCGAAAAATGCCATTTTATCCCCCTAAACAGTCCTGAATGGCCAAAAAACGCAACAGCACATGGCGGAGCAATGAGTCTTGTTTATTTGTCCGTTTTACATTAACCGTGCGAATTTCGTCCAGTTCGGAGACTGCATCAATCAACTAGAAAATTTCGCGCGCCACCCCAAAACTGAAAAATGCCATTTTAACCCAATAAAAAGTCCCGAATGGCCGAAATAACATCACAGGTGATCACGAAGTTATGTATAGTTTTAGCATCTAAATACTTTGTGTCAAATTCGTCCAATTCAGAGACTGCATCATTCTACTCAAAAAGTTCGCGCCACACGAAAAACGAAAATTGTCATTTTGAGCCCCTAAAAAGTCCAAAATGGCCGAAATAACAATGCAGGTGATCACAAAGTGATGTATAGTTTTAGAATCTAAACACACTGTGCGAAATTCGTCCAATTCAGAGACTACATCATTCTACTCGAAAATTTCGTGCGCCACTCCAAAACTGAAAAATGCCATTTTGACCCCATAAAAAGTCCCGAATGACCGAAATAACATCGCAGGTGATCACGAAGTGATGTATAGTTTTAGCATCTAAGCACACTGTGCAAAATTCGTACAATTCGGAGACTGCATCATTCTACTCGAAAAGTTCACGCGTCGCCAGAAAACAGAAAAATGTCATTTTGACCCTCTTCAAAGTCCCGAATGGCCGAAATAACATCGCAGGTGATCACGAAGTGATGTATAGTTTTAGCATCTAGCTACACTGTGCGAAATACGTCCGATTCGGTGACTGCATCATTCTACTCGAAAAGTTCGCGTACCACCCGAAAACCGAAAAATGTCATTTTGACCCTAAAAAGTCCCGAATGGCCGAAATAACAACGCAGGTGATCACGAAGTGATGTATAGTTCTAGCATCTAAGCACACTATGCAAAATTCGTCCAATTCGAAGACTGCATCATTTTACTCGAAAAGTTCGCGCGCCACCCGAAAACCGAAAAATGTCATTTTGACACCTTGAAAGTCCCGAATGGCCGAAATAACACGCAGGTGATCACGAAGTGATGTGTAGTTTTAGCATCTAAACACAATGTGCGAAATTTGTCTAATTCGGAGACTGCATAATTCTACTCGAAAAGTTCGCGCGCCACCCGAAAACCGAAAAATGTCATTTTGACCCCCTTAAAAGTCCTGAATGGCCGAAATAACATCGCAAGTGATCACTAATTGATGTATAGTTTTAGCATCTAATTACATTGTGTGAAATTCCACCAATTCGGTGACTGCATCATTCTACTCGAAAAGTTCGCGCGCCACCCGGTAACCGAAAAATGCCATTTTAACCCCCTAAAATGTCCGGAATGGCCGTAATAACAACGCAGGTGATCATGAAGTGATGTATAGTTTTAGCATCTAAATACACTGTGCGAAATTCTTCCAATTCGGAGACAGCA
The DNA here is from genome assembly GCF_052849685.1 of Lactuca virosa. Classification (NCBI taxonomy): domain Eukaryota; kingdom Viridiplantae; phylum Streptophyta; class Magnoliopsida; order Asterales; family Asteraceae; genus Lactuca; species Lactuca virosa. The sequence continues at coordinate 319,140,924 of NC_136433.1, read as the reverse complement.
TCATTCTACTCGAAAAGTTCGAGCGCCACCTGTATACCGAAAAATGCCATTTTATCCCCCTAAACAGTCCTGAATGGCCAAAAAACGCAACAGCACTTGGCGGAGCAATGAGTCTTGTTTATTTGTCCGTTTTACATTAACCGTGCGAATTTCGTCCAGTTCGGAGACTGCATCATTCAACTAGAAAATTTCGCGCGCCACCCCAAAACTGAAAAATGCCATTTTGACCCCATAAAAAGTCCCGAATGGCCGAAATAACATCACAGGTGATCACGAAGTTATGTATAGTTTTAGCATCTAAATACTTTGTGTCAAATTCGTCCAATTCAGAGACTGCATCATTATACTCAAAAAGTTCGCGCGCCACACGAAAAACGAAAATTGTCATTTTGAGCCCCTAAAAAGTCCAAAATGGCCGAAATAACAATGCAGGTGATCACAAAGTGATGTATAGTTTTAGAATCTAAACACACTGTGCGAAATTCGTCCAATTCGGAGACTAGATCATTCTACTCGAAAATTTCGCGCGCCACTCCAAAACTGAAAAATGCCATTTTGACCCCATAAAAAGTCCCGAATGGCCGAAATAACATCGCAGGTAATCACGAAGTGATGTATAGTTTTAGCATCTAAGCACACTGTGCAAAATTCGTCCAATTCGGAGACTGCATCATTCTACTCGAAAAGTTCGCGCGCCGCCAGAAAACAGAAAAATGTCATTTTGACCCTCTTCAAAGTCCCGAATGGCCGAAATAACATCGCAGGTGATCACGAAGTGATGTATAGTTTTAGCATCTAGCTACACTGTGCGAAATACGTCCGATTCGGTGACTGCATCATTCTACTCGAAAAGTTCGCGTACCACCCGAAAACCGAAAAATGTCATTTTGACCCCCTAAAAAGTCCCGAATAGCCGAAATAACAACGCAGGTGATCACGAAGTGATGTATAGTTCTAGCATCTAAGCACACTGTGCAAAATTCGTCCAATTCGAAGACTGCATCATTCTACTCGAAAAGTTCGCGCGCCACCCGAAAACCGAAAAATGTCATTTTGACTCCTTGAAAGTCCCGAATGGCCGAAATAACACGCAGGTGATCACGAAGTGATGTGTAGTTTTAGCATCTAAACACAATGTGCGAAATTTGTCTAATTCGGAGACTGCATAATTCTACTCGAAAAGTTCGCGCGCCACCCGAAAACCGAAAAATGTCATTTTGACCCCCTTAAAAGTCCTGAATGGCCGAAATAACATCGCAGGTGATCATGAATTGATGTATAGTTTTAGCATCTAAATACATTGTGTGAAATTCCACCAATTCGGAGACTGCATCATTCTACTCGAAAAGTTCGCGCGCCACCCGGTAACCGAAAAATGCCATTTAACCCCCTAAAATGTCCCGAATGGCCGTAATAACAACACAGGTGATCAGGAAGTGATGTATAGTTTTAGCATCTAAATACACTGTGCGAAATTCTTCCAATTCGGAGACTGCATCATTCTACTCGAAAAGTTCGAGCGCCACCTGAATACCGAAAAATGCCATTTTGACCCCCTAAACAGTCCCGAATGGCCAAAAAACGCAACAGCTCATGGCGGAGCGATGAGCCTTGTTTATTTACCTGTTTTACATTAACCGTGCGAATTTCGTCCAATTCGGAGACTGCATCATTCTACTCGAAAATTTCGCGCGCCACCGCAAAACTGAAAAATGCCATTTTGACCCCATAAAAAGTCTCGAATGGCCGAAATAACATCGCAGTTGATCATGAAGTGATGTATAGTTTTAGCATCTAAGCACACTGTGCGAAATTCGTCCAATTCAGAGACTGCATCATTCTACTCGAAAAGTTCGAGCGCCACCCGAATACCGAAAAATGCCATTTTGACCCCCTAAAGAGTCCCGAATGGCCGAAATAACAACGCAGGAGATCACGAAGTGATGTATAGATTTAGCATCTAAATACACTGTGCGAAATTCATCCAATTCGGAGACTGCATAATTCTACTCGAAAAGTTCGAGCGCCACCTGAATACCGAAAAATGCCATTTTATCCCCTAAACAGTCCTGAATGGCCAAAAAACGCAACAGCACATGGCGGAGCAATGAGTCTTGTTTATTTGTCCGTTTTACATTAACCGTGCGAATTTCGTCCAGTTCGGAGACTCATTCAACTAGAAAATTTCGCGCGCCACCCCAAAATTGAAAAATGCCATTTTGACCCCATAAAAAGTCCCGAATGGCCGAAATAACATCACAGGTGATCACGAAGTTATGTATAGTTTTAGCATCTAAATACTTTGTGTCAAATTCGTCCAATTCAGAGACTGCATCATTCTACTCAAAAAGTTCGCGCGCCACACGAAAAACGAAAATTGTCATTTTGAGCCCCTAAAAAGTCCAAAATGGCCGAAATAACAATGCAGGTGATCACAAAGTGATGTATAGTTTTAGAATCTAAACACACTGTGCGAAATTCGTCCAATTCGGAGACTACATCATTCTACTCGAAAATTTCGCGCGCCACTCCAAAACTGAAAAATGCCATTTTGACCCCATAAAAAGTCCCGAATGGCCGAAATAACATCGTAGGTGATCACGAAGTGACGTATAGTTTTAGAATCTAAGCACACTGTGCAAAATTCGTCCAATTCGGAGACTGCATCATTCTACTCGAAAAGTTCGCGCGCCGCCAGAAAACAGAAAAATGTCATTTTGACCCTCTTCAAAGTCCCGAATGGCCGAAATAACATCGCAGGTGATCACGAAGTGATGTATAGTTTTAGCATCTAGCTACACTGTGCGAAATACGTCCTATTCGTTGACTGCATCATTCTACTCGAAAAGTTCGCGTACCACCCGAAAACCGAAAAATGTCATTTTGACCCCCTAAAAAGTCCCGAATGGCCGAAATAACAACGCAGGTGATCACGAAGTGATGTGTAGTTTTAGCATCTAAACACAATGTGCGAAATTTGTCTAATTCGGAGACTGCATCATTCTACTCGAAAATTTCGCGCGCCACCGCAAAACTGAAAAATGCCATTTTGACCCCCATAAAAAGTCTCGAATGGCCGAAATAACATCGCAGTTGATCACGAAGTGATGTATAGTTTTAGCATCTAAGCACACTGTGCGAAATTCGTCCAATTCAAAGACTGCATCATTCTACTCGAAAAGTTCGAGCGCCACCCGAATACCGAAAAATGCCATTTTAACCCCCTAAAATGTCCCGAATGGCCGTAATAACAACGCAGGTGATCAGGAAGTGATGTATAGTTTTAGCATCTAAATACACTGTGCGAAATTCGTCCAATTCGGAGACTGCATCATTCTACTCGAAAAGTTCGAGCGCCACCTGAATACCGAAAAATGCCATTTTGACCCCCTAAACAGTCCCGAATGGCCAAAAAACGCAACAGCTCATGGCGTAGCGATGAGCCTTGTTTATTTACCTGTTTTACATTAACCGTGCGAATTTCGTCCAATTCGGAGACTGCATCATTCTACTCGAAAATTTCGCGCGCCACCGCAAAACTGAAAAATGCCATTTTGACCCCATAAAAAGTCTCGAATGGCCGAAATAACATCGCAGTTGATCACAAAGTGATGTATAGTTTTAGCATCTAAGCACACTGTGCGAAATTCGTCCAATTCAGAGACTGCATCATTCTACTCGAAAAGTTCGAACGCCACCCGAATACCGAAAAATGCCATTTTGACCCCCTAAAGAGTCCCGAATGGCCGAAATAACAACGCAGGTGATCACGAAGTGATGTATAGATTTAGCATCTAAATACACTGTGCGAAATTCATCCAATTCGGAGACTGCATAATTCTACTCGAAAAGTTCGAGCGCCACCTGAATACCGAAAAATGCCATTTTATCCCCCTAAACAGTCCTGAATGGCCAAAAAACGCAACAGCACATGGCGGAGCAATGAGTCTTGTTTATTTGTCCGTTTTACATTAACCGTGCGAATTTCGTCCAGTTCGGAGACTGCATCATTCAACTAGAAAATTTCGCGCGCCACCCCAAAACTGAAAAATGCCATTTTGACTCCATAAAAAGTCCCGAATGGCCGAAATAACATCACAGGTGATCACGAAGTTATGTATAGTTTTAGCATCTAAATACTTTGTGTCAAATTCGTCCAATTCAGAGACTGCATCATTCTACTCAAAAAGTTCGCGCGCCACCGCAAAACTGAAAAATGCCATTTTGACCCCATAAAAAGTCTCGAATGGCCGAAATAACATCGCAGTTGATCATGAAGTGATGTATAGTTTTAGCATCTAAGCACACTGTGCAAAATTCGTACAATTCGGAGACTGCATCATTCAACTTGAAAAGTTCGCGCGCCGCCAGAAAACAGAAAAATGTCATTTTGACCCTCTTCAAAGTCCCGAATGGCCGAAATAACATCGCAGGTGATCACGAAGTGATGTATAGTTTTAGCATCTAGCTACACTTTGCGAAATACGTCCGATTCGGTGACTGCATCATTCTACTCGAAAAGTTCGCGCGCCACCGCAAAACTGAAAAATGCCATTTTGACCCCCTAAAAAGTCTCGAATGGCCGAAATAACAACGCAGGTGATCACGAAGTGATGTATAGTTTTAGCATCTAAGCACACTGTGCAAAATTCGTCCAATTCGAAGACTGCATCATTCTACTCGAAAAGTTCGCGCGCCACCCGAAAACCGAAAAATGTCATTTTGACACCTTAAAAGTCCCGAATGGCCGAAATAACACGCAGGTGATCACGAAGTGATGTGTAGTTTTAGCATCTAAACACAATGTGCGAAATTTGTCTAATTCGGAGACTGCATAATTCTACTCGAAAAGTTCGCGCGCCACCCGAAAACCAAAAAATGTCATTTTGACCCCCTTAAAAGTCCTGAATGGCCGAAATAACATCGCAGGTGATCACGAATAGATGTATAGTTTTAGCATCTAAATACATTGTGTGAAATTCTACCAATTCGGAGACCGCAAAACCGAAAAATGCCATTTTATCCCCCTAAACAGTCCTGAATGGCCAAAAAACGCAACAGCACATGGCGGAGCAATGAGTCTTGTTTATTTGTCCGTTTTACATTAACCGTGCGAATTTCGTCCAGTTCGGAGACTGCATCATTCAACTAGAAAATTTCGCGCGCCACCCCAAAACTGAAAAATGCCATTTTGACTCCATAAAAAGTCCCGAATGGCCGAAATAACATCACAGGTGATCACGAAGTTATGTATAGTTTTAGCATCTAAGCACACTGTGCAAAATTCGAACAATTCGGAGACTGCATCATTCTACTCGAAAAGTTCGCGCGCCGCCAGAAAACAGAAAAATGTCATTTTGACCCTCTTCAAAGTCCCGAATGGCCGAAATAACATCGCAGGTGATCACGAAGTGATGTATAGTTTTAGCATCTAGCTACACTGTGCGAAATACGTCAAATTCGGTGACTGCATCATTCTACTCGAAAAGTTCGCGTACCACCCGAAAACCGAAAAATGTCATTTTGACCCCTTAAAAAGTCCCGAATGGCCGAAATAACAACGCAGGTGATCACGAAGTGATGTATAGTTTTAGCATCTAAGCACACTGTGCAAAATTCGTCCAATTCGAAGACTGCATCATTCTACTCGAAAAGTTCAAGCGCCACCCGAAAACCGAAAAATGTCATTTTGACACCTTAAAAGTCCCGAATGGCCGAAATAACACGCAGGTGATCACGAAGTGATGTGTAGTTTTTGCATCTAAACACAATGTGCGAAATTTGTCTAATTCGGAGACTGCATAATTCTACTCGAAAAGTTCGCGCGCCACCCGAAAACCGAAAAATGTCATTTTGACCCCCTTAAAAGTCCTGAATGGCCGAAATAACATCGCAGGTGATCACGAATAGATGTATAGTTTTAGCATCTAAATACATTGTGTGAAATTCTACCAATTCGGAGACCGCAAAACCGAAAAATGCCATTTTATCCCCCTAAACAGTCCTGAATGGCCAAAAAACGCAACAGCACATGGCGGAGCAATGAGTCTTGTTTATTTGTCCGTTTTACATTAACCGTGCGAATTTCGTCCAGTTCGGAGACTGCATCATTCAACTAGAAAATTTCGCGCGCCACCCCAAAACTGAAAAATGCCATTTTGACTCCATAAAAAGTCCCGAATGGCCGAAATAACATCACAGGTGATCACGAAGTTATGTATAGTTTTAGCATCTAAGCACACTGTGCAAAATTCGAACAATTCGGAGACTGCATCATTCTACTCGAAAAGTTCGCGCGCCGCCAGAAAACAGAAAAATGTCATTTTGACCCTCTTCAAAGTCCCGAATGGCCGAAATAACATCGCAGGTGATCACGAAGTGATGTATAGTTTTAGCATCTAGCTACACTGTGCGAAATACGTCCAATTCGGTGACTGCATCATTCTACTCGAAAAGTTCGCGTACCACCCGAAAACCGAAAAATGTCATTTTGACCCCTTAAAAAGTCCCGAATGGCCGAAATAACAACGCAGGTGATCACGAAGTGATGTATAGTTTTAGCATCTAAGCACACTGTGCAAAATTCGTCCAATTCGAAGACTGCATCATTCTACTCGAAAAGTTCAAGCGCCACCCGAAAACCGAAAAATGTCATTTTGACACCTTAAAAGTCCCGAATGGCCGAAATAACACGCAGGTGATCACGAAGTGATGTGTAGTTTTTGCATCTAAACACAATGTGCGAAATTTGTCTAATTCGGAGACTGCATCATTCTACTCGAAAAGTTCGCGCGCCACCCGAAAACCGAAAAATGTCATTTTGACCCCCTTAAAAGTCCTGAATGGCCGAAATAACATCGCAGGTGATCACGAATTGATGTATAGTTTTAGCATCTAAATACATTGTGTGAAATTCCACCAATTCGGAGACTGCATCATTCTTCTCGAAAAGTTCGCGTGCCACCCGGTAACCGAAAAATGCCATTTTAACCCCCTAAAATGTCCTGAATGGCCGTAATAACAACGCAGGTGATCAGGAAGTGATGTATAGTTTTAGCATCTAAATACACTGTGCGAAATTCGTCCAATTCGGAGACTGCATTATTCTACTCGAAAAGTTCGAGCGCCACCTGAATACCGAAAAATGCCATTTTGACCCCCTAAACAGTCCCGAATGGCCAAAACACGCAACAGCTCATGGCGGAGCAATGAGCCTTGTTTATTTACCTGTTTTACATTAACCGTGCGAATTTCGTCCAATTCGGAGACTGCATCATTCTACTCGAAAATTTCGCGCGCCACCGCAAAACTGAAAAATGCCATTTTGACCCCATAAAAAGTCTCGAATGGCCGAAATAACATCGCAGTTGATCACGAAGTGATGTATAGTTTTAGCATCTAAGCACACTGTGCGAAATTCGTCCAATTCAGAGACTGCATCATTCTACTCGAAAAGTTCGAGCGCCACCCGAATACCGAATAATGCCATTTTGACCCCCTAAAGAGTCCCGAATGGCCGAAATAACAACGCAGGTGATCACGAAGTGATGTATAGATTTAGCATCTAAATACACTGTGCGAAATTCATCCAATTCGGAGACTGCATAATTCTACTCGAAAAGTTCGAGCGCCACCTGAATACCGAAAAATGCCATTTTATCCCCCTAAACAGTCCTGAATGGCCAAAAAACGCAACAGCACATGGCGGAGCAATGAGTCTTGTTTATTTTTCCGTTTTACATTAACCGTGCGAATTTCGTCCAGTTCGGAGACTGCACATTCAACTAGAAAATTTTGCGCGCCACCCCAAAACTGAAAAATGCCATTTTGACCCCATAAAAAGTCCCGAATGGCTGAAATAACATCACAGGTGATCACGAAGTTATGTCTAGTTTTAGCAACTAAATACTTTGTGTCAAATTCGTCCAATTCGGAGACTGCATCATTCTACTCAAAAAGTTCGCGCGCCACACGAAAATTGAAAATTGTCATTTTGAGCCCCTAAAAAGTCCAAAATGGCCGAAATAACAATGCAGGTGATCACAAAGTGATGTATAGTTTTAGAATCTAAACACACTGTGCGAAATTCGTCCAATTCGGAGACTACATCATTCTACTCGAAAATTTCGCGCGCCTCTCGAAAACTGAAAAATGCCATTTTGACCCCATAAAAAGTCCCGAATGGCCGAAATAACATCGCAGGTGATCACGAAGTGATGTATAGTTTTAGCATCTAAGCACACTGTGCAAAATTCGTCCAATTCGGAGACTGCATCATTCTACTCGAAAAGTTCAAGCGCCGCCAGAAAACAGAAAAATGTCATTTTGACCCTCTTCAAAGTCCCGAATGGCCGAAATAACATCGCAGGTGATCACGAATTGATGTATAGTTTTAGCATCTAGCTACACTGTGCGAAATACGTCCGATTCGGTGACTGCATCATTCTACTCGAAAAGTTCGCGTACCACCCGAAAACCGAAAAATGTTATTTTGACCCCCTAAAAAGTCCCGAATGGCCGAAATAACAACGCAGGTGATCACGAAGTGATGTATAGTTTTACCATCTAAGCACACTGTGCAAAATTCGTCCAATTCGAAGACTGCATCATTCTACTCGAAAAGTTCGCGCGCCACCCGAAAACCGAAAAATGTCATTTTGACACCTTAAAAGTCCCGAATGGCCGAAATAACACGCAGGTGATCACGAAGTGATGTGTAGTTTTAGCATCTAAACACAATGTGCGAAATTTGTCTAATTCGGAGACTGCATCATTCTACTCGAAAAGTTCGCGCGCCACCCGAAAACCGAAAAATGTCATTTTGACCCCCTTAAAAGTCCTGAATGGCCGAAATAACATCGCAGGTGATCACGAATTGATGTATAGTTTTAGCATCTAAATACATTGTGTGAAATTCCACCAATTCGGAGACTGCATCATTCTTCTCGAAAAGTTCGCGCGCCACCCGGTAACCGAAAAATGCCATTTTAACCCCCTAAAATGTCCTGAATGGCCGTAATAACAACGCAGGTGATCAGGAAGTGATGTATAGTTTTAGCATCTAAATACACTGTGCGAAATTCGTCCAATTCGGAGACTGCATTATTCTACTCGAAAAGTTCGAGCGCCACCTGAATACCGAAAAATGCCATTTTGACCCCCTAAACAGTCCCGAATGGCCAAAACACGCAACAGCTCATGGCGGAGCAATGAGCCTTGTTTATTTACCTGTTTTACATTAACCGTGCGAATTTCGTCCAATTCGGAGACTGCATCATTCTACTCGAAAATTTCGCGCGCCACCGCAAAACTGAAAAATGCCATTTTGACCCCATAAAAAGTCTCGAATGGCCGAAATAACATCGCAGGTGATCACAAAGTGATGTATAGTTTTAGAATCTAAACACACTGTGCGAAATTCGTCCAATTCGGAGACTACATCATTCTACTCGAAAATTTCGCGCGCACTCCAAAACTGAAAAATGCCATTTTGACCCCATAAAAAGTCCCGAATGGCCGAAATAACATCGCAGGTGATCACGAAGTGATGTATAGTTTTAGCATCTAAGCACACTGTGCAAAATTCGTCCAATTCGGAGACTGCATCATTCTACTCGAAAAGTTCGCGCGCCGCCAGAAAACAGAAAAATGTCATTTTGACCCTCTTCAAAGTCCCAAATGGCCGAAATAACATCGCAGGTGATCACAAAGTGATGTATAGTTTTAGCATCTAGCTACACTGTGCGAAATACGTCCGATTCGGTGACTGCATCATTCTACTCGAAAAGTTCGCGTACCACCAGAAAACCGAAAAATGTCATTTTGACCCCCTAAAAAGTCCCGAATAGCCGAAATAACAACGCAGGTGATCACGAAGTGATGTATAGTTTTAGCATCTAAGCACACTGTGCAAAATTCGTCCAATTCGAAGACTGCATCATTCTACTCGAAAAGTTCGCGCGCCACCTGAAAACCGAAAAATGTCATTTTGACACCTTAAAAGTCCCGAATGGCCGAAATAACACGCAGGTGATCACGAAGTGATGTGTAGTTTTAGCATCTAAACACAATGTGCGAAATTTGTCTAATTCGGAGACTGCATCATTCTACTCGAAAAGTTCGCGCGCCACCCGAAAACCGAAAAATGTCATTTTGACCCCCTTAAAAGTCTTGAATGGCCGAAATAACATCGCAGGTGATCACGAATTGATGTATAGTTTTAGCATCTAAATACATTGTGTGAAATTCCACCAATTCGGAGACTGCATCATTCTTCTCGAAAAGTTCGTGCGCCACCCGGTAACCGAAAAATGCCATTTTAACCCCCTAAAATGTCCCGAATGGCCGTAATAACAACGCAGGTGATCAGGAAGTGATGTATAGTTCTAGCATCTAAATACACTGTGTGAAATTCGTCCAATTCGGAGACTGCATCATTCTACTCGAAAAGTTCGAGCGCCACCTGAATACCGAAAAATGCCATTTTGACCCCCTAAACAGTCCCGAATGGCCAAACACGCAACAGCTCATGGCGGAGCAATGAGCCTTGTTTATTTACCTATTTTACATTAACCGTGCGAATTTCGTCCAATTCGGAGACTGCATCATTCTACTCGAAAATTTCGCGCGCCACCAAAAAACTGAAAAATGCCATTGTGACCCCATAAAAAGTCTCGAATGGCCGAAATAACATCGCAGTTGATCACGAAGTGATGTATAGTTTTAGCATCTAAGCACACTGTGCGAAATTCGTCCAATTCAGAGACTGCATCATTCTACTCGAAAAGTTCGAGCGCCACCCGAATACCGAAAAATGCCATTTTGACCCCCTAAAGAGTCCCGAATGGCCGAAATAACAACGCAGGTGATCACGAAGTGATGTATAGATTTAGCATCTAAATACACTGTGCGAAATTCATCCAATTCGGAGACTGCATAATTCTACTCGAAAAGTTCGAGCGCCACCTGAATACCGAAAAATGCCATTTTATCCCCCTAAACAGTCCTGAATGGCCAAAAAAACGCAACAGCACATGGCGGAGCAATGAGTCTTGTTTATTTGTCCGTTTTACATTAACCGTGCGAATTTCGTCCAGTTCGGAGACTGTATCATTCAACTAGAAAATTTCGCGCGCCACCCCAAAACTGAAAAATGCCATTTTGACCCCATAAAAAGTCCCGAATGGCCGAAATAACATCACAGGTGATCACGAAGTTATGTATAGTTTTAGCATCTAAATACTTTGTGTCAAATTCGTCCAATTCGGAGACTGCATCATTCTACTCAAAAAGTTCGCGCGCCACACGAAAAACGAAAATTGTCATTTTGAGCCCCTAAAAAGTCCAAAATGGCCGAAATAACAATGCAGGTGATCACAAAGTGATGTATAGTTTTAGCATCTAAGCACACTGTGCAAAATTCGTCCAATTCGAAGACTGCATCATTCTACTCGAAAAGTTCGCGCGCCACCCGAAAACCGAAAAATGTCATTTTGACACCTTAAAAGTCCCGAATGGCCGAAATAACACGCAGGTGATCACGAAGTGATGTGTAGTTTTAGCATCTAAACACAATGTGCGAAATTTGTCTAATTCGGAGACTGCATCATTCTACTCGAAAAGTTCGCGCGCCACCCGAAAATCGAAAAATGTTATTTTGACCCCCCTAAAAGTCCTGAATGGCCGAAATAACATCGCAGGTGATCACGAATTGATGTATAGTTTTAGCATCTAAATACATTGTGTGAAATTCCACCAATTCGGAGACTGCATCATTCTTCTCGAAAAGTTCGCGCGCCACCCGGTTACCGAAAAATGCCATTTTAACCCCCTAAAATGTCCCGAATGGCCGTAATAACAACGCAGGTGATCAGGAAGTGATGTATAGTTTTAGCATCTAAATACACTGTGCGAAATTCGTCCAATTCGGAGACTGCATTATTCTACTCGAAAAGTTCGAGCGCCACCTGAATACCGAAAAATGCCATTTTGACCCCCTAAACAGTCCCGAATGGCCAAAACACGCAACAGCTCATGGCGGAGCAATGAGCCTTGTTTATTTACCTGTTTTACATTAACCGTGCGAATTTCGTCCAATTCGGAGACTGCATCATTCTACTCGAAAATTTCGCGCGCCACCGCAAAACTGAAAAATGCCATTTTGACCCCATAAAAAGTCTCGAATGGCCGAAATAACATCGCAGGTGATCACAAAGTGATGTATAGTTTTAGAATCTAAACACACTGTGCGAAATTCGTCCAATTCGGAGACTACATCATTCTACTCGAAAATTTCGCGCGCACTCCAAAACTGAAAAATGCCATTTTGACCCCATAAAAAGTCCCGAATGGCCGAAATAACATCGCAGGTGATCACGAAGTGATGTATAGTTTTAGCATCTAAGCACACTGTGCAAAATTCGTCCAATTCGGAGACTGCATCATTCTACTCGAAAAGTTCGCGCGCCGCCAGAAAACAGAAAAATGTCATTTTGACCCTCTTCAAAGTCCCAAATGGCCGAAATAACATCGCAGGTGATCACAAAGTGATGTATAGTTTTAGCATCTAGCTACACTGTGCGAAATACGTCCGATTCGGTGACTGCATCATTCTACTCGAAAAGTTCGCGTACCACCAGAAAACCGAAAAATGTCATTTTGACCCCCTAAAAAGTCCCGAATAGCCGAAATAACAACGCAGGTGATCACGAAGTGATGTATAGTTTTAGCATCTAAGCACACTGTGCAAAATTCGTCCAATTCGAAGACTGCATCATTCTACTCGAAAAGTTCGCGCGCCACCTGAAAACCGAAAAATGTCATTTTGACACCTTAAAAGTCCCGAATGGCCGAAATAACACGCAGGTGATCACGAAGTGATGTGTAGTTTTAGCATCTAAACACAATGTGCGAAATTTGTCTAATTCGGAGACTGCATCATTCTACTCGAAAAGTTCGCGCGCCACCCGAAAACCGAAAAATGTCATTTTGACCCCCTTAAAAGTCTTGAATGGCCGAAATAACATCGCAGGTGATCACGAATTGATGTATAGTTTTAGCATCTAAATACATTGTGTGAAATTCCACCAATTCGGAGACTGCATCATTCTTCTCGAAAAGTTCGTGCGCCACCCGGTAACCGAAAAATGCCATTTTAACCCCCTAAAATGTCCCGAATGGCCGTAATAACAACGCAGGTGATCAGGAAGTGATGTATAGTTCTAGCATCTAAATACACTGTGTGAAATTCGTCCAATTCGGAGACTGCATCATTCTACTCGAAAAGTTCGAGCGCCACCTGAATACCGAAAAATGCCATTTTGACCCCCTAAACAGTCCCGAATGGCCAAACACGCAACAGCTCATGGCGGAGCAATGAGCCTTGTTTATTTACCTATTTTACATTAACCGTGCGAATTTCGTCCAATTCGGAGACTGCATCATTCTACTCGAAAATTTCGCGCGCCACCAAAAAACTGAAAAATGCCATTGTGACCCCATAAAAAGTCTCGAATGGCCGAAATAACATCGCAGTTGATCACGAAGTGATGTATAGTTTTAGCATCTAAGCACACTGTGCGAAATTCGTCCAATTCAGAGACTGCATCATTCTACTCGAAAAGTTCGAGCGCCACCCGAATACCGAAAAATGCCATTTTGACCCCCTAAAGAGTCCCGAATGGCCGAAATAACAACGCAGGTGATCACGAAGTGATGTATAGATTTAGCATCTAAATACACTGTGCGAAATTCATCCAATTCGGAGACTGCATAATTCTACTCGAAAAGTTCGAGCGCCACCTGAATACCGAAAAATGCCATTTTATCCCCCTAAACAGTCCTGAATGGCCAAAAAAACGCAACAGCACATGGCGGAGCAATGAGTCTTGTTTATTTGTCCGTTTTACATTAACCGTGCGAATTTCGTCCAGTTCGGAGACTGTATCATTCAACTAGAAAATTTCGCGCGCCACCCCAAAACTGAAAAATGCCATTTTGACCCCATAAAAAGTCCCGAATGGCCGAAATAACATCACAGGTGATCACGAAGTTATGTATAGTTTTAGCATCTAAATACTTTGTGTCAAATTCGTCCAATTCGGAGACTGCATCATTCTACTCAAAAAGTTCGCGCGCCACACGAAAAACGAAAATTGTCATTTTGAGCCCCTAAAAAGTCCAAAATGGCCGAAATAACAATGCAGGTGATCACAAAGTGATGTATAGTTTTAGCATCTAAGCACACTGTGCAAAATTCGTCCAATTCGAAGACTGCATCATTCTACTCGAAAAGTTCGCGCGCCACCCGAAAACCGAAAAATGTCATTTTGACACCTTAAAAGTCCCGAATGGCCGAAATAACACGCAGGTGATCACGAAGTGATGTGTAGTTTTAGCATCTAAACACAATGTGCGAAATTTGTCTAATTCGGAGACTGCATCATTCTACTCGAAAAGTTCGCGCGCCACCCGAAAACCGAAAAATGTTATTTTGACCCCCCTAAAAGTCCTGAATGGCCGAAATAACATCGCAGGTGATCACGAATTGATGTATAGTTTTAGCATCTAAATACATTGTGTGAAATTCCACCAATTCGGAGACTGCATCATTCTTCTCGAAAAGTTCGCGCGCCACCCGGTTACCGAAAAATGCCATTTTAACCCCCTAAAATGTCCCGAATGGCCGTAATAACAACGCAGGTGATCAGGAAGTGATGTATAGTTTTAGCATCTAAATACACTGTGTGAAATTCGTCCAATTCGGAGACTGCATCATTCTACTCGAAAAGTTCGAGCGCCACCTGAATACCGAAAAATGCCATTTTGACCCCCTAAACAGTCCCGAATGGCCAAACACGCAACAGCTCATGGCGGAGCGATGACCCTTGTTTATTTACCTGTTTTACATTAACCGTGCGAATTTCGTCCAATTCGGAGACTGCATCATTCTACTCGAAAATTTCGCGCGCCACCGCAAAACCCGAAAAATGCCATTGTGACCCCATAAAAAGTCTCGAATGGCCGAAATAACATCGCAGTTGATCACGAAGTGATGTATAGTTTTAGCATCTAAGCACACTGTGCGAAATTCTTCCAATTCAGAGACTGCATCATTCTACTCGAAAAGTTCGAGCGCCACCCGAATACCGAAAAATGCCATTTTGACCCCCTAAAGAGTCCCGAATGGCCGAAATAACAACGCAGGTGATCACGAAGTGATGTATAGATTTAGCATCTAAATACACTGTGCGAAATTCATCCAATTCGGAGACTGCATAATTCTACTCGAAAAGTTCGAGCGCCACCTGAATACCGAAAAATGCCATTTTAGCCCCCTAAACAGTCCTGAATGGCCAAAAAACGCAACAGCACATGGCGGAGCAATGAGTCTTGTTTATTTGTCCGTTTTACATTAACCGTGCGAATTTCGTCCAGTTCGGAGACTGCATCATTCAACTAGAAAATTTCGCGCGCCACCCCAAAACTGAAAAATGCCATTTTGACCCCATAAAAAGTCCCGGATCACCGAAATAACATCACAGGTGATCACGAAGTTATGTATAGTTTTAGCATCTAAATACTTTGTGTGAAATTCGTCCAATTCGGAGACTGCATCCTTCTACTCAAAAAGTTCGCGCCACACGAAAAACGAAAATTGTCATTTTGAGCCCCTAAAAAGTCCAAAATGGCCGAAATAACAATGTAGGTGATCACAAAGTGATGTATAGTTTTAGAATCTAAACACACTGTGCGAAATTCGTCCAATTCGGAGACTACATCATTCTACTTGAAAATTTCGCGCGCCACTCCAAAACTGAAAAATGCCATTTTGACCCCATAAAAAGTCCCGAATGGCCGAAATAACATCGCAGGTGATCACGAAGTGATGTATAGTTTTAGCATCTAAGCACACTGTGCAAAATTCGTCCAATTCGGAGACTGCATCATTCTACTCGAAATTTTCGCGCGCCGCCAGAAAACAGAAAAATGTCATTTTGACCCTCTTCAAAGTCCCGAATGGCCGAAATAACATCGCAGGTGATCACGAAGTGATGTATAGTTTTAGCATCTAGCTACACTGTGCGAAATACGTCCGATTCGATGACTGCATCATTCTACGCGAAAAGTTCGCGTACCACCCGAAAACCGAAAAATGTCATTTTGACCCTCTAAAAAGTCCCGAATGGCCGAAATAACAACGCAGGTGATTACGAAGTGATGTATAGTTTTAGCATCTAAGCACACTGTGCAAAATTCGTCCAATTCGAAGACTGCATCATTCTACTCGAAAAGTTCGCGCGCCACCCGAAAACCGAAAAATGTCATTTTGACACCTTAAAAGTCCCGAATGGCCGAAATAACACGCAGGTGATCACGAAGTGATGTGTAGTTTTAGCATCTAAACACAATGTGCGAAATTTGTCTAATTCGGAGACTGCATCATTCTACTCGAAAAGTTCGCGCGCCACCCGAAAACCGAAAAATGTCATTTTGACCCCCTTAAAAGTCCTGAATGGCCGAAATAACATCGCAGGTGATCACGAATTGATGTATAGTTTTAGCATCTAAATACATTGTGTGAAATTCCACCAATTCGGAGACTGCATCATTCTTCTCGAAAAGTTCGCGCTCCACCCGGTAACCGAAAAATGCCATTTTAACCCCCTAAAATGTCCCGAATGGCCGTAATAACAACGCAGGTGATCAGGAAGTGATGTATAGTTTTAGCATCTAAATACACTGTGCGAAATTCGTCCAATTCGGAGACTGCATCATTCTACTCGAAAAGTTCGAGCGCCACCTGGATACCGAAAAATGCCATTTTGACCCCCTAAACAGTCCCGAATGGCCAAAACACGCAACAGCTCATGGCGGAGCAATGAGCCTTGTTTATTTACCTGTTTTACATTAACCGTGCGAATTTCGTCCAATTCGGAGACTGCATCATTCGACTCGAAAATTTCGCGCGCCACCGCAAAACTGAAAAATGCCATTTTGACCCCATAAAAAGTCCCGAATGGCCGAAATAACATCACAGGTGATCACGAAGTTATGTATAGTTTTAGCATCTAAATACTTTGTGTCAAATTCGTCCAATTCGGAGACTGCATCATTCTACTCAAAAAGTTCGCGCGCCACACGAAAAACAATAATTGTCATTTTGAGCCCCTAAAAAGTCCAAAATGGCCGAAATAACAATGCAGGTGATCACAAAGTGATGTATAGTTTTAGAATCTAAACACACTGTGCGAAATTCGTCCAATTCGGAGACTACATCATTCTACTCGAAAATTTCGCGCGCCACTCCAAAACTGAAAAATGTCATTTTGACCCCATAAAAAGTCCCGAATGGCCGAAATAACATCGCAGGTGATCACGAAGTGATGAATAGTTTTAGCATCTAAGCACACTGTGCAAAATTCGTCCAATTCGGAGACTGCATCATTCTACTCGAAATGTTTGCGCGCCGCCAGAAAACAGAAAAATGTCATTTTGACCCTCTTCAAAGTCCCGAATGGCCGAAATAACATCGCAGGTGATCACGAAGTGATGTATAGTTTTAGCATCTAGCTACACTGTGCGAAATACGTCCGATTCGGTGACTGCATCATTCTACTCGAAAAGTTCGCGTACCACCCGAAAACCGAAAAATGTCATTTTGACCCCCTAAAAAGTCCCGAATGGCCGAAATAACAACGCAGGTGATCACGAAGTGATGTATAGTTTTAGCATCTAAGCACACTGTGCAAAATTCGTCCAATTCGAAGACTGCATCATTCTACTCGAAAAGTTCGCGCGCCACCCGAAAACCGAAAAATGTCATTTTGACACCTTAAAAGTCCCGAATGGCCGAAATAACACGCTGGTGATCACGAAGTGATTTGTAGTTTTAGCATCTAAACACAATGTGCGAAATTTGTCTAATTCGGAGACTGCATCATTCTACTCGAAAAGTTCGCACGCCACCCGAAAACCGAAAAATGTCATTTTGACCCCCTTAAAAGTCCTGAATGGCCGAAATAACATTGCAGGTGATCACGAATTGATGTATAGTTTTAGCATCTAAATACATTGTGTGAAATTCCACCAATTCGGAGACTGCATCATTCTACTCGAAAAGTTCGCGCGCCACCCGGTAACCGAAAAATGCC
This sequence comes from Lactuca virosa, assembly GCF_052849685.1. Classification (NCBI taxonomy): domain Eukaryota; kingdom Viridiplantae; phylum Streptophyta; class Magnoliopsida; order Asterales; family Asteraceae; genus Lactuca; species Lactuca virosa. The sequence goes on along the minus strand of NC_136433.1, from coordinate 319,122,772 downwards.
ATTTTAACCCCCTAAAATGTCCTGAATGGCCGTAATAACAACGCAGGTGATCAGGAAGTGATGTATAGTTTTAGCATCTAAATACACTGTGCGAAATTCGTCCAATTCGGAGACTGCATCATTCTACTCGAAAAGTTCGAGCGCCACCTGAATACCGAAAAATGCCATTTTGACCCCCTAAACAGTCCCGAATGGCCAAAAAACGCAACAGCTCATGGCGGAGCGATGAGCCTTGTTTATTTACCTGTTTTACATTAACCGTGCGAATTTCGTCCAATTCGGAGACTGCATCATTCTACTCGAAAATTTCGCGCGCCACCCCAAAACTGAAAAATGCCATTTTGACCCCATAAAAAGTCCCGAATGGCCGAAATAACATCACAGGTGATCACGAAGTTATGTATAGTTTTAGCATCTAAATACTTTGTGTCAAATTCGTCCAATTCGGAGACTGCATCATTCTACTCAAAAAGTTCGCGCGCCACACGAAAAACGAAAATTGTCATTTTGAGCCCCTAAAAAGTCCAAAATGGCCGAAATAACAATGCAGGTGATCACAAAGTGATGTATAGTTTTAGAATCTAAACACACTGTGCGAAATTCGTCCAATTCGAAGACTACATCATTCTACTCGAAAATTTCGCGCGCCACTCCAAAACTGAAAAATGCCATTTTGACCCCATAAAAAGTCCCGAATGGCCGAAATAACATCGCAGGTCATCACGAAGTGATGTATAGTTTTAGCATCTAAGAACACTGTGCAAAATTCGTTCAATTCGGAGACTGCATCATTCTACCCGAAAAGTTCGCGCGCCGCCAGAAAACAGAAAAATGTCATTTTGACCCTCTTCACAGTCCCGAATGGCCGAAATAACATCGCAGGTGATCACGAAGTGATGTATAGTTTTAGCATCTAGCTACACTGTGCGAAATACGTCCGATTCGGTGACTGCATCATTCTACTCGAAAAGTTCGCGTACCACCCGAAAACCGAAAAATGTCATTTTGACCCCCTAAAAAGTCCCGAATGGCCGAAATAACAACGCAGGTGATCACGAAGTGATGTATAGTTTTAGCATCTAAGCACACTGTGCAAAATTCGTCCAATTCGAAGACTGCATCATTCTACTCGAAAAGTTCGCGCGCCACCCGAAAACCGAAAAATGTCATTTTGACACCTTAAAAGTCCCGAATGGCCGAAATAACACGCAGGTGATCACGAAGTGATGTGTAGTTTTAGCATCTAAACACAATGTGCGAAATTTGTCTAATTCGGAGACTGCATCATTCTACTCGAAAAGTTCGCGCGCCACCCGAAAACCGAAAAATGTCATTTTGACCCCCTTAAAAGTCCTGAATGGCCGAAATAACATCGCAGGGGATCACGAATTGATGTATAGTTTTAGCATCTAAATACATTGTGTGAAATTCCACCAATTCGGAGACTGCATCATTCTACTCGAAAAGTTCGCGCGCCACCCGGTAACCGAAAAATGCCATTTTAACCCCCTAAAATGTCCCGAATGGCCGTAATAACAACGCAGGTGATCAGGAAGTGATGTATAGTTTTAGCATCTAAATACACTGTGCGAAATTCGTCCAATTCGGAGACTGCATCATTCTACTCGAAAAGTTCGAGCGCCACCTGAATACCGAAAAATGCCATTTTGACCCCCTAAACAGTCCCGAATGGCCAAAAAACGCAACAGCTCATGGCGGAGCGATGAGCCTTGTTTATTTACCTGTTTTACATTAACCGTGCGAATTTCGTCCAATTCAGAGACTGCATCATTCTACTCGAAAATTTCGCGCGCCACCGCAAAACTGAAAAATGCCATTTTGACCCCATAAAAAGTCTCGAATGGCCGAAATAACATCGCAGTTGATCATGAAGTGATGTATAGTTTTAGCATCTAAGCACACTGTGCGAAATTCGTCCAATTCAGAGACTGCATCATTCTACTCGAAAAGTTCGAGCGCCACCCGAATACCGAAAAATGCCATTTTGACCCCCTAAAGAGTCCCGAATGGCCGAAATAACAACGCAGGAGATCACGACGTGATGTATAGATTTAGCATTTAAATACACTGTGCGAAATTCATCCAATTCGGAGACTGCATAATTCTACTCGAAAAGTTCGAGCGCCACCTGAATACCGAAAAATGCCATTTTATCCCCCTAAACAGTCCTGAATGGCCAAAAAACGCAACAGCACATGGCGGAGCAATGACTCTTGTTTATTTGTCCGTTTTACATTAACCGTGCGAATTTCGTCCAGTTCGGAGACTGCATCATTCAACTAGAAAATTTCGCGCGCCACCCCAAAACTGAAAAATGCTATTTTGACCCCATAAAAAGTCCCGAATGGCCGAAATAACATCACAGGTGATCACGAAGTTATGTATAGTTTTAGCATCTAAATACTTTGTGTCAAATTCGTCCAATTCGGAGACTGCATCATTCTACTCAAAAAGTTCGTGCGCCACACGAAAAACGAAAATTGTCATTTTGAGCCCCTAAAAAGTCCAAAATGGCCGAAATAACAATGCAGGTGATCACAAAGTGATGTATAGTTTTAGAATCTAAACACACTGTGCGAAATTCGTCCAATTCGAAGACTACATCATTCTACTCGAAAATTTCGCGCGCCACTCCAAAACTAAAAAATGCCATTTTGACCCCATAAAAAGTCCCGAATTGCCGAAATAACATCGCAGGTCATCACGAAGTGATGTATAGTTTTAGCATCTAAGAACACTGTGCAAAATTCGTCCAATTCGGAGACTGCATCATTCTACTCGAAAAGTTCGCGCGCCGCCAGAAAACAGAAAAATGTCATTTTGACCCTCTTCACAGTCCCGAATGGCCGAAATAACATCGCAGGTGATCACGAAGTGATGTATAGTTTTAGCATCTAGCTACACTGTGCGAAATACGTCCGATTCGGTGACTGCATCATTCTACTCGAAAAGTTCGCGTACCACCCGAAAACCGAAAAATGTCATTTTGACCCCCTAAAAAGTCCCGAATGGCCGAAATAACAACGCAGGTGATCACGAAGTGATGTATAGTTTTAGCATCTAAGCACACTGTGCAAAATTCGTCCAATTCGAAGACTGCATCATTCTACTCGAAAAGTTCGCGCGCCACCCGAAAACCGAAAAATGTCATTTTGACACCTTAAAAGTCCCGAATGGCCGAAATAACACGCAGGTGATCACGAAGTGATGTGTAGTTTTAGAATCTAAACACAATGTGCGAAATTTGTCTAATTCGGAGACTGCATCATTCTACTCGAAAAGTTCGCGCGCCACCCGAAAACCGAAAAATGTCATTTTGACCCCCTTAAAAGTCCTGAATGGCCGAAATAACATCGCAGGTGATCACGAATTGATGTATAGTTTTAGCATCTAAATACATTGTGTGAAATTCCACCAATTCGGAGACTGCATCATTCTACTCGAAAAGTTCGAGCGCCACCCGGTAACCGAAAAATGCCATTTTAACCCCCTAAAATGTCCCGAATGGCCGTAATAACAACGCAGGAGATCACGAAGTGATGTATAGATTTAGCATCTAAATACACTGTGCGAAATTCATCCAATTCGGAGACTGCATAATTCTACTCGAAAAGTTCGAGCGCCACCTGAATACCGAAAAATGCCATTTTGACCCCCTAAACAGTCCTGAATGGCCAAAAAACGCAACAGCACATGGCGGAGCGATGAGTCTTGTTTATTTGTCCGTTTTACATTAACCGTGCAAATTTCGTCCAGTTCGGAGACTGCATCATTCAACTAGAAAATTTCGCGCGCCACCCCAAAACTGAAAAATGCTATTTTGACCCCATAAAAAGTCCCGAATGGCCGAAATAACATCACAGGTGATCACGAAGTTATGTATAGTTTTAGCATCTAAATACTTTGTGTCAAATTCGTCCAATTCGGAGACTGCATCATTCTACTCAAAAAGTTCGTGCGCCACACGAAAAACGAAAATTGTCATTTTGAGCCCCTAAAAAGTCCAAAATGGCCGAAATAACAATGCAGGTGATCACAAAGTGATGTATAGTTTTAGAATCTAAACACACTGTGCGAAATTCGTCCAATTCGAAGACTACATCATTCTACTCGAAAATTTCGTGCGCCACTCCAAAACTGAAAAATGCCATTTTGACCCCATAAAAAGTCCCGAATCGCCGAAATAACATCGCAGGTCATCACGAAGTGATGTATAGTTTTAGCATCTAAGAACACTGTGCAAAATTCGTCCAATTCGGAGACTGCATCATTCTACTCGAAAAGTTCGCGCGCCGCCAGAAAACAGAAAAATGTCATTTTGACCCTCTTCACAGTCCCGAATGGCCGAAATAACATCGCAGGTGATCACGAAGTGATGTATAGTTTTAGCATCTAGCTACACTGTGCGAAATACGTCCGATTCGGTGACTGCATCATTCTACTCGAAAAGTTCGCGTACCACCCGAAAACCGAAAAATGTCATTTTGACCCCCTAAAAAGTCCCGAATGGCCGAAATAACAACGCAGGTGATCACGAAGTGATGTATAGTTTTAGCATCTAAGCACACTGTGCAAAATTCGTCCAATTCGAAGACTGCATCATTCTACTCAAAATTTCGCGCGCCACCCGAAAACCGAAAAATGTCATTTTGACACCTTAAAAGTCCCGAATGGCCGAAATAACACGCAGGTGATCACGAAGTGATGTGTAGTTTTAGCATCTAAACACAATGTGCGAAATTTGTCTAATTCGGAGACTGCATCATTCTACTCGAAAAGTTCGCGCGCCACCCGAAAACCGAAAAATGTCATTTTGACCCCCTTAAAAGTCCTGAATGGCCGAAATAACATCGCAGGTGATCACGAATTGATGTATAGTTTTAGCATCTAAATACATTGTGTGAAATTCCACCAATTCGAAGACTGCATCATTCTACTCGAAAAGTTCGCGCGCCACCCGGTAACCGAAAAATGCCATTTTAACCCCCTAAAATGTCCCGAATGGCCGTAATAACAACGCAGGAGATCACGAAGTGATGTATAGATTTAGCATCTAAATACACTGTGCGAAATTCATCCAATTCGGAGACTGCATAATTCTACTCGAAAAGTTCGAGCGCCACCTGAATACCGAAAAATGCCATTTTATCCCCCTAAACAGTCCTGAATGGCCAAAAAACGCAACAGCACATGGCGGAGCAATGAGTCTTGTTTATTTGTCCGTTTTACATTAACCGTGCGAAATTCGTCCAGTTCGGAGACTGCATCATTCAACTAGAAAATTTCGCGCGCCACCCCAAAACTGAAAAATGCTATTTTGACCCCATAAAAAGTCCCGAATGGCCGAAATAACATCACAGGTGATCACGAAGTTATGTATAGTTTTAGCATCTAAATACTTTGTGTCAAATTCGTCCAATTCGGAGACTGCATCATTCTACTCAAAAAGTTCGTGCACCACACGAAAAACGAAAATTGTCATTTTGAGCCCCTAAAAAGTCCAAAATGGCCGAAATAACAATGCAGGTGATCACAAAGTGATGTATAGTTTTAGAATCTAAACACACTGTGCGAAATTCGTCCAATTCGAAGACTACATCATTCTACTCGAAAATTTCGCGCGCCACTCCAAAACTGAAAAATGCCATTTTGACCCCATAAAAAGTCCCGAATGGCCGAAATAACATCGCAGGTCATCACGAAGTGATGTATAGTTTTAGCATCTAAGAACACTGTGCAAAATTCGTCCAATTCGGAGACTGCATCATTCTACTCGAAAAGTTCGCGCGCCGCCAGAAAACAGAAAAATGTCATTTTGACCCTCTTCATAGTCCCGAATGGCCGAAATAACATCGCAGGTGATCACGAAGTGATGTATAGTTTTAGCATCTAGCTACACTGTGCGAAATACGTCCGATTCGGTGACTGCATCATTCTACTCGAAAAGTTCGCGTACCACCCGAAAACCGAAAAATGTCATTTTGACCCCCTAAAAAGTCCCGAATGGCCGAAATAACAACGCAGGTGATCACGAAGTGATGTATAGTTTTAGCATCTAAGCACACTGTGCAAAATTCGTCCAATTCGAAGACTGCATCATTCTACTCAAAATTTCGCGCGCCACCCGAAAACCGAAAAATGTCAGTTTGACACCTTAAAAGTCCCGAATGGCCGAAATAACACGCAGGTGATCACGAAGTGATGTGTAGTTTTAGCATCTAAACACAATGTGCGAAATTTGTCTAATTCGGAGACTGCATCATTCTACTCGAAAAGTTCGCGCGCCACCCGAAAACCGAAAAATGTCATTTTGACCCCCTTAAAAGTCCTGAATGGCCGAAATAACATCGCAGGTGATCACGAATTGATGTATAGTTTTAGCATCTAAATACATTGTGTGAAATTCCACCAATTCGGAGACTGCATCATTCTACTCGAAAAGTTCGCGCGCCACCCGGTAACCGAAAAATGCCATTTTAACCCCCTAAAATGTCCCGAATGGCCGTAATAACAACGCAGGAGATCACGAAGTGATGTATAGATTTAGCATCTAAATACACTGTGCGAAATTCATCCAATTCGGAGACTGCATAATTCTACTCGAAAAGTTCGAGCGCCACCTGAATACCGAAAAATGCCATTTTATCCCCCTAAACAGTCCTGAATGGCCAAAAAACGCAACAGCACATGGCGGAGCAATGAGTCTTGTTTATTTGTCCGTTTTACATTAACCGTGCGAAATTCGTCCAGTTCGGAGACTGCATCATTCAACTAGAAAATTTCGCGCGCCACCCCAAAACTGAAAAATGCTATTTTGACCCCATAAAAAGTCCCGAATGGCCGAAATAACATCACAGGTGATCACGAAGTTATGTATAGTTTTAGCATCTAAATACTTTGTGTCAAATTCGTCCAATTCGGAGACTGCATCATTCTACTCAAAAAAGTTCGTGCGCCACACGAAAAACGAAAATTGTCATTTTGAGCCCCTAAAAAGTCTAAAATGGCCGAAATAACAATGCAGGTGATCACAAAGTGATGTATAGTTTTAGAATCTAAACACACTGTGCGAAATTCGTCCAATTCGGAGACTACATCATTCTACTCGAAAATTTCGCGCGCCACTCCAAAACTGAAAAATGTCATTTTGACCCAATAAAAAGTCCCGAATGGCCGAAATAACATCGCAGGTGATCACAAAGTGATGTATAGTTTTAGCATCTAAGCACACTGTGCAAAATTTGTCCAATTCGGAGACTGCATCATTCTACTCGAAATGTTCGCGCGCCGCCAGAAAACAGAAAAATGTCATTTTGACCCTCTTCAAAGTCCCCAATGGCCGAAATAACATCGCAGGTGATCACGAAGTGATGTATAGTTTTAGCATCTAGCTACACTGTGCGAAATACGTCCGATTCGGTGACTGCATCATTCTACTCGAAAAGTTCGCGTACCACCCGAAAACCGAAAAATGTCATTTTGACCCCCTAAAAAGTCCCGAATGGCCGAAATAACAACGCAGGTGATCACGAAGTGATGTATAGTTTTAGCATCTAAGCACACTGTGCAAAATTCGTCCAATTCGAAGATTGCATCATTCTACTCGAAAAGTTCGCGCGCCACCCGAAAACCGAAAAATGTCATTTTGACACCTTAAAAGTCCCGAATGGCCGAAATAACACGCTGGTGATCACGAAGTGATGTGTAGTTTTAGCATCTAAACACAATGTGCGAAATTTGTCTAATTCGGAGACTGCATCATTCTACTCGAAAAGTTCGCGCGCCACCCGAAAACCGAAAAATGTCATTTTGACCCCCTTAAAAGTCCTGAATGGCCGAAATAACATCGCAGGTGATCACGAATTGATGTATAGTTTTAGCATCTAAATACATTGTGTGAAATTCCACCAATTCGGAGACTGCATCATTCTACTCGAAAAGTTCGCGCGCCACCCGGTAACCGAAAAATGCCACTTTAACCCCCTAAAATGTCCTGAATGGCCGTAATAACAACGCAGGTGATCAGGAAGTGATGTATAGTTTTAGCATCTAAATACACTGTGCGAAATTCGTCCAATTCGGAGACTGCATCATTCTACTCGAAAAGTTCGAGCGCCACCTGAATACCGAAAAATGCCATTTTGACCCCCTAAACAGTCCCGAATGGCCAAAAAACGCAACAGCTCATGGCGGAGCGATGAGCCTTGTTTATTTACCTGTTTTACATTAACCGTGCGAATTTCGTCCAATTCGGAGACTGCATCATTCTACTCGAAGATTTCGCGCGCCACCGCAAAACTGAAAAATGCCATTTTGACCCCATAAAAAGTCTCGAATGGCCGAAATAACATCGCAGTTGATCTCGAAGTGATGTATAGTTTTAGCATCTAAGCACACTGTGCGAAATTCGTCCAATTCAGAGACTGCATCATTCTACTCGAAAAGTTCGAGCGCCACCCGAATACCGAAAAATGCCATTTTGACCCCCTAAAGAGTCCCGAATGGCCGAAATAACAACGTAGGTGATCACGAAGTGATGTATAGATTTAGCATCTAAATAAACTGTGCGAAATTCATCCAATTCGGAGACTGCATAATTCTACTCGAAAAGTTCGAGCGCCACCTGAATACCGAAAAATGGCATTTTATCCCCCTAAACAGTCCTGAATGGCCAAAAAACGCAACAGCACATGGCGGAGCAATGAGTCTTGTTTATTTGTCCGTTTTACATTAACAGTGCGAATTTCGTCCAGTTCGGAGACTGCATCATTCAACTAGAAAATTTCGCGCGCCACCCCAAAATTGAAAAATGCCATTTTGACCCCATAAAAAGTCCCGAATGGCCGAAATAACATCACAGGTGATCACGAAGTTATGTATAGTTTTAGCATCTAAATACTTTGTGTCAAATTCGTCCAATTCGGAGACTGCATCATTCTACTCAAAAAGTTCGCGCGCCACACGAAAAACGAAAATTGTCATTTTGAGCCCCTGAAAAGTCCAAAATGGCCGAAATAACAATGCAGGTGATCACAAAGTGATGTATAGTTTTAGAATCTAAACACACTGTGCGAAATTCGTCCAATTCGAAGACTACATCATTCTACTCGAAAATTTCGCGCGCCACTCCAAAACTGAAAAATGCCATTTTGACCCCATAAAAAGTCCCGAATGGCCGAAATAACATCGCAGGTGATCACGAAGTGATGTATAGTTTTAGCATCTAAGAACACTGTGCAAAATTCGTCCAATTCGGAGACTGCATCATTCTACTCGAAAAGTTCGCGCGCCGCCAGAAAACAGAAAAATGTCATTTTGACCCTCTTCACAGTCCCGAATGGCCGAAATAACATCGCAGGTGATCACGAAGTGATGTATAGTTTTAGCATCTAGCTACACTGTGCGAAATAAGTCCGATTCGGTGACTGCATCATTCTACTCGAAAAGTTCGCGTACCACCCGAAAACCGAAAAATGTAATTTTGACCCCCTAAAAAGTCCCGAATGGCCGAAATAACAACGCAGGTGATCACGAAGTGATGTATAGTTTTAGCATCTAAGCACACTGTGCAAAATTCGTCCAATTCGAAGACTGCATCATTCTACTCGAAAAGTTCGCGCGCCACCCGAAAACCGAAAAATGTCATTTTGACACCTTAAAAGTCCCGAATGGCCGAAATAACACGCAGGTGATCACGAAGTGATGTGTAGTTTTAGCATCTAAACACAATGTGCGAAATTTGTCTAATTCGGAGACTGCATCATTCGACTCGAAAAGTTCGCGCGCCACCCGAAAACCGAAAAATGTCATTTTGACCCCCTTAAAAGTCCTGAATGGCCGAAATAACATCGCAGGTGATCACGAATTGATGTATAGTTTTAGCATCTAAATACATTGTGTGAAATTCCACCAATTCGGAGACTGCATCATTCTACTCGAAAAGTTCGCGCGCCACCCGGTAACCGAAAAATGCCATTTTAACCCCCTAAAATGTCCCGAATGGCCGTAATAACAACGCAGGTGATCAGGAAGTGATGTATAGTTTTAGCATCTAAATACACTGTGCGAAATTCGTCCAATTCGGAGACTGCATCATTCTACTCGAAAAGTTCGAGCGCCACCTGAATACCGAAAAATGCCATTTTGACCCCCTAAACAGTCCCGAATGGCCAAAAAACGCAACAGCTCATGGCGGAGCGATGAGCCTTGTTTATTTACCTGTTTTACATTAACCGTGCGAATTTCGTCCAATTCGGAGACTGCATCATTCTACTCGAAAATTTCGCGCGCCACCGCAAAACTGAAAAATGCCATTTTGACCCCATAAAAAGTCTCGAATGGCCGAAATAACATCGCAGTTGATCACGAAGTGATGTATAGTTTTAGCATCTAAGCACACTGTGCGAAATTCGTCCAATTCAGAGACTGCATCATTCTACTCGAAAAGTTCGAGCGCCACCCGAATACCGAAAAATGCCATTTTGACCCCCTAAAGAGTCCCGAATGGCCGAAATAACAACGCAGGAGATCACGAAGTGATGTATAGATTTAGCATCTAAATACACTGTGCGAAATTCATCCAATTCGGAGACTGCATAATTCTACTCGAAAAGTTCGAGCGCCACCTGAATACCGAAAAATGGCATTTTATCCCCCTAAACAGTCCTGAATGGCCAAAAAACGCAACAGCACATGGCGGAGCAATGAGTCTTGTTTATTTGTCCGTTTTACATTAACCGTGCGAATTTCGTCCAGTTCGGAGACTGCATCATTCAACTAGAAAATTTCGCGCCACCCCAAAACTGAAAAATGCTATTTTGACCCCATAAAAAGTCCCGAATGGCCGAAATAACATCACAGGTGATCACGAAGTTATGTATAGTTTTAGCATCTAAATACTTTGTGTCAAATTCGGAGACTGCATCATTCTACTCAAAAAGTTCGCGCGCCACACGAAAAACGAAAATTGTCATTTTGAGCCCCTAAAAAGTCCAAAATGGCCGAAATAACAATGCAGGTGATCACAAAGTGATGTATAGTTTTAGAATCTAAACACACTGTGCGAAATTCGTCCAATTCGGAGACTACATCATTCTACTCGAAAATTTCGCGCGCCACTCCAAAACTGAAAAATGTCATTTTGACCCCATAAAAAGTCCCGAATGGCCGAAATAACATCGCAGGTGATCACGAAGTGATGTATAGTTTTAGCATCTAAGCACACTGTGCAAAATTCGTCCAATTCAGAGACTGCATCATTCTACTCGAAATGTTCGCGCGCCGCCAGAAAACAGAAAAATGTCATTTTGACCCTCTTCAAAGTCCCGAATGGCCGAAATAACATCGCAGGTGATCACGAAGTGATGTATAGTTTTAGCATCTAGCTACACTGTGTGAAATACGTCCGATTCGGTGACTGCATCATTCTACTCGAAAAGTTCGCGTACCACCCGAAAACCAAAAAATGTCATTTTGACCCCCTAAAAAGTCCCGAATGGCCGAAATAACAACGCAGGTGATCACGAAGTGATGTATAGTTTTAGCATCTAAGCACACTGTGCAAAATTCGTCCAATTCGAAGACTGCATCATTCTACTCGAAAAGTTCGCGCGCCACCCGAAAACCGAAAAATGTCATTTTGACACCTTAAAAGTCCCGAATGGCCGAAATAACACGCAGGTGATCACGAAGTGATGTGTAGTTTTAGCATCTAAACACAATGTGCGAAATTTGTCTAATTCGGAGACTGCATCATTCTACTCGAAAAGTTCGCGCGCCACCCGAAAACCTAAAAATGTCATTTTGACCCACTTAAAAGTCCTGAATGGCCGAAATAACATCGCAGGTGATCACGAATTGATGTATGGTTTTAGCATCTAAATACATTGTGTGAAATTCAACCAATTCGGAGACTGCATCATTCTACTCGAAAAGTTCGCGTACCACCCGAAAACCAAAAAATGTCATTTTGACCCCCTAAAAAGTCCCGAATGGCCGAAATAACAACGCAGGTGATCACGAAGTGATGTATAGTTTTAGCATCTAAGCACACTGTGCAAAATTCGTCCAATTCGAAGACTGCATCATTCTACTCGAAAAGTTCGCGCGCCACCCGAAAACCGAAAAATGTCATTTTGACACCTTAAAAGTCCCGAATGGCCGAAATAACACGCAGGTGATCACGAAGTGATGTGTAGTTTTAGCATCTAAACACAATGTGCGAAATTTGTCTAATTCGGAGACTGCATCATTCTACTCGAAAAGTTCGCGCGCCACCCGAAAACCTAAAAATGTCATTTTGACCCACTTAAAAGTCCTGAATGGCCGAAATAACATCGCAGGTGATCACGAATTGATGTATGGTTTTAGCATCTAAATACATTGTGTGAAATTCAACCAATTCGGAGACTGCATCATTCTACTCGAAAAGTTCGCGCGCCACCCGGTAACCGAAAAATGCCATTTTAACCCCCTAAAATGTCCTGAATGGTCGTAATAACAACGCAGGTGATCAGGAAGTGATGTATAGTTTTAGCATCTAAATACACTGTGCGAAATTCGTCCAATTCGGAGACTGCATCATTCTACTCGAAAAGTTCGAGCGCCACCTGAATACCGAAAAATGCCATTTTGACCCCCTAAACAGTCCCGAATGGCCAAAAAACGCAACAGCTCATGGCGGAGCGATGAGCCTTGTTTATTTACCTGTTTTACATTAACCGTGCGAATTTCGTCCAATTCGGAGACTGCATCATTCTACTCGAAAATTTCGCGCGCCACCGCAAAACTGAAAAATGCCATTTTGACCCCATAAAAAGTCTCGAATGGCCGAAATAACATCGCAGTTGATCTCGAAGTGATGTATAGTTTTAGCATCTAAGCACACTGTGCGAAATTCGTCCAATTCAGAGACTGCATCATTCTACTCGAAAAGTTCGAGCGCCACCCGAATACCGAAAAATGCCATTTTGACCCCCTAAAGAGTCCCGAATGGCCGAAATAACAACGCAGGTGATCACGAATTGATGTATAGATTTAGCATCTAAATACACTGTGCGAAATTCATCCAATTCGGAGACTGCATAATTCTACTCGAAAAGTTCGAGCGCCACCTGAATACCGAAAAATGGCATTTTATCCCCCTAAACAGTCCTGAATGGCCAAAAAACGCAACAGCACATGGCGGAGCAATGAGTCTTGTTTATTTGTCCATTTTACATTAACCGTGCGAATTTCGTCCAGTTCGGAGACTGCATCATTCAACTAGAAAATTTCGCGCGCCACCCCAAAACTGAAAAATGCCATTTTGACCCCATAAAAAGTCCCGAATGGCCGAAATAACATCACAGGTGATCACGAAGTTATGTATAGTTTTAGCATCTAAATACTTTGTGTCAAATTCGTCCAATTCGGAGACTGCATCATTCTATTCAAAAAGTTCGCGCGCCACACGAAAAACGAAAATTGTCATTTTGAGCCCCTAAAAAGTCCAAAATGGCCGAAATAACAATGCAGGTGATCACAAAGTGATGTATAGTTTTAGAATCTAAACACACTGTGCGAAATTCGTCCAATTCGAAGACTACATCATTCTACTCGAAAATTTCGCGCGCCACTCCAAAAACTGAAAAATGCCATTTTGACCCCATAAAAAGTCCCGAATGGCCGAAATAACATCGCAGGTGATCACGAAGTGATGTATAGTTTTAGCATCTAAATACATTGTGTGAAATTCCACCAATTCGGAGACTGCATCATTCTACTCGAAAAGTTCGCGCGCCACCCGGTAACCGAAAAATGCCATTTTAACCCCCTAAAATGTCCCGAATGGCCGTAATAACAACGCAGGTGATCAGGAAGTGATGTATAGTTTTAGCATCTAAATACACTGTGCGAAATTCGTCCAATTCGGAGACTGCATCATTCTACTCGAAAAGTTCGAGCGCCACCTGAATACCGAAAAATGCCATTTTGACCCCCTAAACAGTCCCGAATGGCCAAAAAACGCAACAGCTCATGGCGGAGCGATGAGCCTTGTTTATTTACCTGTTTTACATTAACCGTGCGAATTTCGTCCAATTCGGAGACTGCATCATTCTACTCGAAAATTTCGCGCGCCACCGCAAAACTGAAAAATGCCATTTTGACCCCATAAAAAGTCTCGAATGGCCGAAATAACATCGCAGTTGATCACGAAGTGATGTATAGTTTTAGCATCTAAGCACACTGTGCGAAATTCGTCCAATTCAGAGACTGCATCATTCTACTCGAAAAATTCGAGCGCCACCCGAATACCGAAAAATGCCATTTTGACCCCCTAAAGAGTCCCGAATGGTCGAAATAACAACGCAGGAGATCACGAAGTGATGTATAGATTTAGCATCTAAATACACTGTGCGAAATTCATCCAATTCGGAGACTGCATAATTCTACTCGAAAAGTTCGAGCGCCACCTGAATACCGAAAAATGGCATTTTATCCCCCTAAACAGTCCTGAATTGCCAAAAAACGCAACAGCACATGGCGGAGCAATGAGTCTTGTTTATTTGTCCGTTTTACATTAACCGTGCGAATTTCGTCCAGTTCGGAGACTGCATCATTCAACTAGAAAATTTCGCGCGCCACCCCAAAACTGAAAAATGCTATTTTGACCCCATAAAAAGTCCCGAATGGTCGAAATAACATCACAGGTGATCACGAAGTTATGTATAGTTTTAGCATCTAAATACTTTGTGTCAAATTCGTCCAATTCGGAGACTGCATCATTCTACTCAAAAAGTTCGCGCGCCACACGAAAAACGAAAATTGTCATTTTGAGCCCCTAAAAAGTCCAAAATGGCGGAAATAACAATGCAGGTGATCACAAAGTGATGTATAGTTTTAGAATCTAAACACACTGTGCGAAATTCGTCCAATTCGGAGACTACATCATTCTACTCGAAAATTTCGCGCGCCACTCCAAAACTGAAAAATGTCATTTTGACCCCATAAAAAGTCCCGAATGGCCGAAATAACATCGCAGGTGATCACGAAGTGATGTATAGTTTTAGCATCTAAGCACACTGTGCAAAATTCGTCCAATTCGGAGACTGCATCATTCTACTCGAAATGTTCGCGCGCCGCCAGAAAACAGAAAAATGTCATTTTGACCCTCTTCAAAGTCCCGAATGGCCGAAATAACATCGCAGGTGATCACGAAGTGATGTATAGTTTTAGCATCTAGCTACACTGTGTGAAATACGTCCGATTCGGTGACTGCATCATTCTACTCGAAAAGTTCGCGTACCACCCGAAAACCAAAAAATGTCATTTTGACCCCCTAAAAAGTCCCTAATGGCCGAAATAACAACGCAGGTGATCACGAAGTGATGTATAGTTTTAGCATCTAAGCACACTGTGCAAAATTCGTCCAATTCGAAGACTGCATCATTCTACTCGAAAAGTTTGTGCGCCACCCGAAAACCGAAAAATGTCATTTTGACACCTTAAAAGTCCCGAATGGCCGAAATAACACGCTGGTGATCACGAAGTGATGTGTAGTTTTAGCATCTAAACACAATGTGCGAAATTTGTCTAATTCGGAGACTGCATCATTCTACTCGAAAAGTTCGCGCGCCACCCGAAAACCGAAAAATGTCATTTTGACCCCCTTAAAAGTCCTGAATGGCCGAAATAACATCGCAGGTGATCACGAATTGATGTATAGTTTTAGCATCTAAATACATTGTGTGAAATTCAACCAATTCGGAGACTGCATCATTCTACTCGAAAAGTTCGCGCGCCACCCGGTAACCGAAAAATGCCATTTTAACCCCCTAAAATGTCCTGAATGGTCGTAATAACAACGCAGGTGATCAGGAAGTGATGTATAGTTTTAGCATCTAAATACACTGTGCGAAATTCGTCCAATTCGGAGACTGCATCATTCTACTCGAAAAGTTCGAGCGCCACCTGAATACCGAAAAATGCCATTTTGACCCCCTAAACAGTCCCGAATGGCCAAAAAACGCAACAGCTCATGGCGGAGCGATGAGCCTTGTTTATTTACCTGTTTTACATTAACCGTGCGAATTTCGTCCAATTCGGAGACTGCATCATTCTACTCGAAAATTTCGCGCGCCACCGCAAAACTGAAAAATGCCATTTTGACCCCATAAAAAGTCTCGAATGGCCGAAATAACATCGCAGTTGATCTCGAAGTGATGTATAGTTTTAGCATCTAAGCACACTGTGCGAAATTCGTCCAATTCAGAGACTGCATCATTCTACTCGAAAAGTTCGAGCGCCACCCGAATACCGAAAAATGCCATTTTGACCCCCTAAAGAGTCCCGAATGGCCGAAATAACAACGCAGGTGATCACGAATTGATGTATAGATTTAGCATCTAAATACACTGTGCGAAATTCATCCAATTCGGAGACTGCATTATTCTACTCGAAAAGTTCGAGCGCCACCTGAATACCGAAAAATGGCATTTTATCCCCCTAAACAGTCCTGAATGGCCAAAAAACGCAACAGCACATGGCGGAGCAATGAGTCTTGTTTATTTGTCCATTTTACATTAACCGTGCGAATTTCGTCCAGTTCGGAGACTGCATCATTCAACTAGAAAATTTCGCGCGCCACCCCAAAACTGAAAAATGCCATTTTGACACCATAAAAAGTCCCGAATGGCCGAAATAACATCACAGGTGATCACGAAGTTATGTATAGTTTTAGCATCTAAATACTTTGTGTCAAATTCGTCCAATTCGGAGACTGCATCATTCTACTCAAAAAGTTCGCGCGCCACACGAAAAACGAAAATTGTCATTTTGAGCCCCTAAAAAGTCCAAAATTGCCGAAATAACAATGCAGGTGATCACAAAGTGATGTATAGTTTTAGAATCTAAACACACTGTGCGAAATTCGTCCAATTCGAAGACTACATCATTCTACTCGAAAATTTCGCGCGCCACTCCAAAAACTGAAAAATGCCATTTTGACCCCATAAAAAGTCCCGAATGGCCGAAATAACATCGCAGGTGATCACGAAGTGATGTATAGTTTTAGCATCTAAGAACACTGTGCAAAATTCGTCCAATTCGGAGACTGCATCATTCTACTCGAAAAGTTCGCGCGCCGCCAGAAAACAGAAAAATGTCATTTTGACCCTCTTCACAGTCCCGAATGGCCGAAATAACATCGCAGGTGATCACGAAGTGATGTATAGTTTTAGCATCTAGCTACACTGTACGAAATACGTCCGATTCGGTGACTGCATCATTCTACTCGAAAAGTTCGCGTACCACCCGAAAACCGAAAAATGTCATTTTGACCCCCTAAAAAGTCCCGAATGGCCGAAATAACAACGCAGGTGATCACGAAGTGATGTATAGTTTTAGCATCTAAGCACACTGTGCAAAATTCGTCCAATTCGAAGACTGCATCATTCTACTCGAAAAGTTCGCGCGCCACCCGAAAACCGAAAAATGTCATTTTGACACCTTAAAAGTCCCGAATGGCCGAAATAACACGCAGGTGATCACGAAGTGATGTGTAGTTTTAACATCTAAACACAATGTGCGAAATTTGTCTAATTCGGAGACTGCATCATTCTACTCGAAAAGTTCGCGCGCTACCCGAAAACCGAAAAATGTCATTTTGACCCCCTTAAAAGTCCTGAATGGCCGAAATAACATCGCAGGTGATCACGAATTGATGTATAGTTTTAGCATCTAAATACATTGTGTGAAATTCCACCAATTCGGAGACTGCATCATTCTACTCGAAAAGTTCGCGCGCCACCCGCTAACCGAAAAATGCCATTTTAACCCCCTAAAATGTCCCGAATGGCCGTAATAACAACGCAGGTGATCAGGAAGTGATGTATAGTTTTAGCATCTAAATACACTGTGCGAAATTCGTCCAATTCGAAGACTGCATCATTCTACTCGAAAAGTTCGAGCGCCACCTGAATACCGAAAAATGCCATTTTGACCCCCTAAACAGTCCCGAATGGCCAAAAAACGCAACAGCTCATGGCGGAGCGATAAGCCTTGTTTATTTACCTGTTTTACATTAACCGTGCGAATTTCGTCCAATTCGGAGACTGCATCATTCTACTCGAAAATTTCGCGCGCCACCGCAAAACTGAAAAATGCCATTTTGACCCCATAAAAAGTCTTGAATGGCCGAAATAACATCGCAGTTGATCATGAAGTGATGTATAGTTTTAGCATCTAAGCACACTGTGCGAAATTCGTCCAATTCAGAGACTGCATCATTCTACTCGAAAAGTTCGAGCGCCACCCGAATACCGAAAAATGCCATTTTGACCCCCTAAAGAGTCCCGAATGGCCGAAATAACAACGCAGGAGATCACGAAGTGATGTATAGATTTAGCATCTAAATACACTGTGCGAAATTCATCCAATTCGGAGACTGCATAATTCTACTCGAAAAGTTCGAGCGCCACCTGAATACCGAAAAATGCCATTTTATCCCCCTAAACAGTCCTGAATGGCCAAAAAACGCAACAGCACATGGCGGAGCAATGAGTCTTGTTTATTTGTCCGTTTTACATTAACCGTGCGAATTTCGTCCAGTTCGGAGACTGCATCATTCAACTAGAAAATTTCGCGCGCCACCCCAAAACTGAAAAATGCTATTTTGACCCCATAAAAAGTCCCGAATGGCCGAAATAACATCACAGGTGATCACGAAGTTATGTATAGTTTTAGCATCTAAATACTTTGTGTCAAATTCGTCCAATTCGGAGACTGCATCATTCTACTCAAAAAGTTCGCGCGCCACACGAAAAACGAAAATTGTCATTTTGAGCCCCTAAAAAGTCCAAAATGGCCGAAATAACAATGCAGGTGATCACAAAGTGATGTATAGTTTTAGAATCTAAACACATTGTGCGAAATTCGTCCAATTCGGAGACTACATCATTCTACTCGAAAATTTCGCGCGCCACTCCAAAACTGAAAAATGTCATTTTGACCCCATAAAAAGTCCTGAATGGCCGAAATAACATCGCAGGTGATCACGAAGTGATGTATAGTTTTAGCATCTAAGCACATTGTGCAAAATTCGTCCAATTCGGAGACTGCATCATTCTACTCGAAATGTTCGCGCGCCGCCAGAAAACAGAAAAATGTCATTTTGACCCTCTTCAAAGTCCCGAATGGCCGAAATAACATCGCAGGTGATCACGAAGTGATGTATAGTTTTAGCATCTAGCTACACTGTGCGAAATATGTCCGATTTGGTGACTGCATCATTCTACTCGAAAAGTTCGCGTACCACCCGAAAACCGAAAAATGTCATTTTGACCCCCTAAAAAGTCCCGAATGGCCGAAATAACAACGCAGGTGATCACGAAGTGATGTATAGTTTTAGCATCTAAGCACACTGTGCAAAATTCGTCCAATTCGAAGACTGCATCATTCTACTCGAAAAGTTCGCGCACCACCCGAAAACCGAAAAATGTCATTTTGACACCTTAAAAGTCCCGAATGGCCGAAATAACACGCTGGTGATCACGAAGTGATGTGTAGTTTTAGCATCTAAACACAATGTGCGAAATTTGTCTAATTCGGAGACTGCATCATTCTACTCGAAAAGTTCGCGCGCCACCCGAAAACCGAAAAATGTCATTTTGACCCCCTTAAAAGTCCTGAATGGCCGAAATAACATCGCAGGTGATGACGAATTGATGTATAGTTTTAGCATCTAAATACATTGTGTGAAATTCAACCAATTCGGAGACTGCATCATTCTACTCGAAAAGTTCGCGCGCCACCCGGTAACCGAAAAATGCCATTTTAACCCCCTAAAATGTCCTGAATGGCCGTAATAACAACGCAGGTGATCAGGAAGTGATGTATAGTTTTAGCATCTAAATACACTGTGCGAAATTCGTCCAATTCGGAGACTGCATCATTCTACTCGAAAAGTTCGAGCGCCACCTGAATACCGAAAAATGCCATTTTGACCCCCTAAACAGTCCCGAATGGCCAAAAAACGCAACAGCTCATGGCAGAGCGATGAGCCTTGTTTATTTACCTGTTTTACATTAACCGTGCGAATTTCGTTCAATTCGGAGACTGCATCATTCTACTCGAAAATTTCGCGCGCCACCACAAAACTGAAAAATGCCATTTTGACCCCATAAAAAGTCTCGAATGGCCGAAATAACATCGCAGTTGATCTCGAAGTGATGTATAGTTTTAGCATCTAAGCACACTGTGCGAAATTCGTCCAATTCAGAGACTGCATCATTCTACTCGAAAAGTTCGAGCGCCACCCGAATACCGAAAAATGCCATTTTGACCCCCTAAAGAGTCCCGAATGGCCGAAATAACAACGCAGGTGATCACGAAGTGATGTATAGATTTAGCATCTAAATACACTGTGCGGAATTCATCCAATTCGGAGACTGCATAATTCTACTCGAAAAGTTCGAGCGCCACCTGAATACCGAAAAATGGCATTTTATCCCCCTAAACAGTCCTGAATGGCCAAAAAACGCAACAGCACATGGCGGAGCAATGAGTCTTGTTTATTTGTCCGTTTTACATTAACCGTGCGAATTTCGTCCAGTTCGGAGACTGCATCATTCAACTAGAAAATTTCGCGCGCCACCCCAAAACTGAAAAATGCCATTTTGACCCCATAAAAAGTCCCGAATGGCCGAAATAACATCACAGGTGATCACGAAGTTACGTATAGTTCTAGCATCTAAATACTTTGTGTCAAATTCGTCCAATTCGGAGACTGCATCATTCTACTCAAAAAGTTCGCGCGCCACACGAAAAACGAAAATTGTCATTTTGAGCCCCTAAAAAGTCCAAAATGGCCGAAATAACAATGCAGGTGATCACAAAGTGATGTATAGTTTTAGAATCTAAACACACTGTGCGAAATTCGTCCAATTCGGAGACTACATCATTCTACTCGAAAATTTCGTGTGCCACTCCAAAACTGAAAAATGCCATTTTGACCCCATAAAAAGTCTCGAATGGCCGAAATAACATCGCAGGTGATCACGAAGCGATGTATAGTTTTAGCATCTAAGAACACTGTGCAAAATTCGTCCAATTCGGAGACTGCATCATTCTACTCGAAAAGTTCGCGCGCCGCCAGAAAACAGAAAAATGTCATTTTGACCCTCTTCAAAGTCCCGAATGGCCGAAATAACATCGCAGGTGATCACGAAGTGATGTATAGTTTTAGCATCTAGCTACACTGTGCGAAATACGTCCGATTCGGTGACTGCATCATTCTACTCGAAAAGTTCGCGTACCACCCGAAAACCGAAAAATGTCATTTTGACCCCCTAAAAAGTCCCGAATGGCCGAAATAACAACGCAGGTGATCACGAAGTGATGTATAGTTTTAGCATCTAAGCATACTGTGCAAAATTCGTCCAATTCGAAGACTGCATCATTCTACTCGAAAAGTTCGCGCGCCACCCGAAAACCGAAAAATGTCATTTTGACACCTTAAAAGTCCCGAATGGCCGAAATAACACGCAGGTGATCACGAAGTGATGTGTAGTTTTAGCATCTAAACACAATGTGCGAAATTTGTCTAATTCGGAGACTGCATCATTCTACTCGAAAAGTTCGTGCGCCACCCGAAAACCGAAAAATGTCATTTTGACCCCCTTAAAAGTCCTGAATGGCCGAAATAACATCGCAGGTGATCACGAATTGATGTATAGTTTTAGCATCTAAATACATTGTGTGAAATTCCACCAATTCGGAGACTACATCATTCTACTCGAAAAGTTCGCGCGCCACCCGGTAACCGAAAAATGCCATTTTAACCCCCTAAAATGTCCCGAATGGCCGTAATAACAACGCAGGTGATCAGGAAGTGATGTATAGTTTTAGCATCTAAATACATTATGCGAAATTCGTCCAATTCGGAGACTGCATCATTCTACTCGAAAAGTTCGAGCGCCACCTGAATACCGAAAAATGCCATTTTGACCCCCTAAACGGGTCCCGAATGGCCAAAAAACGCAACAGCTCATGGCGGAGCGATGAGCCTTGTTTATTTACCTGTTTTACATTAACCGTGCGAATTTCGTCCAATTCGGAGACTGCATCATTCTACTCGAAAATTTCGCGCGCCACCGCAAAACTGAAAAATGCCATTTTGACCCCATAAAAAGACTCGAATGGCCGAAATAACATCGCAGTTGATCACGAAGTGATGTATAGTTTTAGCATCTAAGCACACTGTGCGAAATTCGTCCAATTCAGAGACTGCATCATTCTACTCGAAAAGTTCAAGCGCCACCCGAATATCGAAAAATGCCATTTTGACCCCCTAAAGAGTCCCGAATGGCCGAAATAACAATGCAGGTGATCACGAAGTGATGTATAGATTTAGCATCTAAATACACTGTGCGAAATTCATCCAATTCGGAGACTGCATAATTCTACTCGAAAAGTTCAAGCGCCACCCGAATACCAAAAAATGCCATTTTATCCCCCTGAACAGTCCTGAATGGCCAAAAAACGCAACAGCACATGGCGGAGCAATGAGTCTTGTTTATTTGTCCGTTTTACATTAACCATGCGAAT
The DNA here is from genome assembly GCF_052849685.1 of Lactuca virosa. Classification (NCBI taxonomy): domain Eukaryota; kingdom Viridiplantae; phylum Streptophyta; class Magnoliopsida; order Asterales; family Asteraceae; genus Lactuca; species Lactuca virosa. The sequence goes on along the minus strand of NC_136433.1, from coordinate 319,100,167 downwards.
TTCGTCCAGTTCGGAGACTGCATCATTCAACTAGAAAATTTCGCGCGCCACCCCAAAACTGAAAAATGCCATTTTGACCCCATAAAAAGTCCCGAATGGCCGAAATAACATCACAGGTGATCACGAAGTTATGTATAGTTTTAGCATCTAAATACTTTGTGTCAAATTCGTCCAATTCGGAGACTGCATCATTCTACTCAAAAAGTTCGCGCGCCACACGAAAAACGAAAATTGTCATTTTGAGCCCCTAAAAAGTCCAAAATGGCCGAAATAACAATGCAGGTGATCACAAAGTGATGTATAGTTTTAGAATCTAAACACACTTTGCGAAATTCGTCCAATTCGGAGACTACATCATTCTACTCGAAAATTTCGCGCGCCACTCCAAAACTGAAAAATGTCATTTTTACCCCATAAAAAGTCCCGAATGGCCGAAATAACATCGCAGGTGATCACGAAGTGATGTATAGTTTTAGCATCTAAGCACACTGTGCAAAATTCGTCCAATTCGGAGACTGCATCATTCTACTCGAAATGTTCGCGCGCCGCCAGAAAACAGAAAAATGTCATTTTGACCCTCTTCAAAGTCCCGAATGGCCGAAATAACATCGCAGGTGATCACGAAGTGATGTATTGTTTTAGCATCTAGCTACACTGTGCGAAATACGTCCGATTCGGTGACTGCATCATTCTACTCGAAAAGTTCGCGTACCACCCGAAAACCGAAAAATGTCATTTTGACCCCCTAAAAAGTCCCGAATGGCCGAAATAACAACGCAGGTGATCACGAAGTGATGTATAGTTTTAGCATCTAAGGACACTGTGCAAAATTCGTCCAATTCGAAGACTGCATCATTCTACTCGAAAAGTTCGCGCGCCACCCGAAAACCGAAAAATGTCATTTTGACACCTTAAAAGTCCCGAATGGCCGAAATAACACGCAGGTGATCACGAAGTGATGTGTAGTTTTAGCATCTAAACACAATGTGCGAAATTTGTCTAATTCGGAGACTGCATCATTCTACTCGAAAAGTTCGCGCGCCACCCGAAAACCGAAAAATGTCATTTTGACCCCCTTAAAAGTCCTGAATGGCCGAAATAACATCGCAGGTGATCACGAATTAATGTATAGTTTTAGCATCTAAATACATTGTGTGAAATTCCACCAATTCGGAGATTGCATCATTCTACTCGAAAAGTTCGCGCGCCACCCGGTAACCGAAAAATGCCATTTTAACCCCCTAAAATGTCCCGAATGGCCATAATAACAACGCAGGTGATCAGGAAGTAATGTATAGTTTTAGCATCTAAATACACTGTGCGAAATTCGTCCAATTCGGAGACTGCATCATTCTACTCGAAAAGTTCGAGCGCCACCTGAATACCGAAAAATGCCATTTTGACCCCCTAAACAGTCCCGAATGGCCAAAAAACGCAACAGCTCATGGCGGAGCGATGAGCCTTGTTTATTTACCTGTTTTACATTAACCGTGCGAATTTCGTCCAATTCGGAGACTGCATCATTCTACTAGAAAATTTCGCGCGCCACCGCAAAACTGAAAAATGCCATTTTGACCCCATAAAAAGTCTCGAATGGCCGAAATAACATCGCAGTTGATCACGAAGTGATGTATAGTTTTAGCATCTAAGCACACTGTGCGAAATTCGTCCAATTCAGAGACTGCATCATTCTACTCGAAAAGTTCGAGCGCCACCCGAATACCGAAAAATGCCATTTTGACCCCCTAAAGAGTCCCGAATGGCCGAAATAACAACGCAGGTGATCACGAAGTGATGTATAGATTTAGCATCTAAATACACTGTGCGAAATTCATCCAATTCGGAGACTGCATAATTCTACTCGAAAAGTTCGAGCGCCACCTGAATACCGAAAAATGGCATTTTATCCCCCTAAACAGTCCTGAATGGCCAAAAAACGCAACAGCACATGGCGGAGCAATGAGTCTTGTTTATTTGTCCGTTTTACATTAACCGTGCGAATTTCGTCCAGTTCGGAGACTGCATCATTCAACTAGAAAATTTCGCGCGCCACCCCAAAACTGAAAAATGCCATTTTGACCCCATAAAAAGTCCCGAATGGCCGAAATAACATCACAGGTGATCACAAAGTTATGTATAGTTTTAGCATCTAAATACTTTGTGTCAAATTCGTCCAATTCGGAGACTGCATCATTCTACTCAAAAAGTTCGCGCGCCACACGAAAAACGAAAATTGTCATTTTGAGCCCCTAAAAAGTCCAAAATGGCCGAAATAACAATGCAGGTGATCACAAAGTGATGTATAGTTTTAGAATCTAAACACACTGTGCGAAATTCGTCCAATTCGAAGACTACATCATTCTACTCGAAAATTTCGCGCGCCACTCCAAAAACTGAAAAATGCCATTTTGACCCCATAAAAAGTCCCGAATGGCCGAAATAACATCGCAGGTGATCACGAAGTGATGTATAGTTTTAGCATCTAAATACATTGTGTGAAATTCCACCAATTCGGAGACTGCATCATTCTACTCGAAAAGTTCGCGCGCCACCCGGTAACCGAAAAATGCCATTTTAACCCCCTAAAATGTCCCGAATGGCCGTAATAACAACGCAGGTGATCAGGAAGTGATGTATAGTTTTAGCATCTAAATACACTGTGCGAAATTCGTCCAATTCGGAGACTGCATCATTCTACTCGAAAAGTTCGAGCGCCACCTGAATACCGAAAAATGCCATTTTGACCCCCTAAACAGTCCCGAATGGCCAAAAAACGCAACAGCTCATGGCGGAGCGATGAGCCTTGTTTATTTACCTGTTTTACATTAACCGTGCGAATTTCGTCCAATTCGGAGACTGCATCATTCTACTCGAAAATTTCGCGCGCCACCGCAAAACTGAAAAATGCCATTTTGACCCCATAAAAAGTCTCGAATGGCCGAAATAACATCGCAGTTGATCACGAAGTGATGTATAGTTTTAGCATCTAAGCACACTGTGCGAAATTCGTCCAATTCAGAGACTGCATCATTCTACTCGAAAAGTTCGAGCGCCACCCGAATACCGAAAAATGCCATTTTGACCCCCTAAAGAGTCCCGAATGGCCGAAATAACAACGCAGGTGATCACAAAGTGATGTATAGATTTAGCATCTAAATACACTGTGCGAAATTCATCCAATTCGGAGACTGCATAATTCTACTCGAAAAGTTCGAGCGCCACCTGAATACCGAAAAATGCCATTTTATCCCCCTAAACAGTCCTGAATGGCCAAAAAACGCAACAACACATGGCGGAGCAATGAGTCTTGTTTATTTGTCCGTTTTACATTAACCGTGCGAATTTCGTCCAGTTCGGAGACTGCATCATTCAACTAGAAAATTTCGCGCGCCACCCCAAAACTGAAAAATGCCATTTTGACCCCATAAAAAGTCCCGAATGGCCGAAATAACATCACAGGTGATCACGAAGTTATGTATAGTTTTAGCATCTAAATACTTTGTGTCAAATTCGTCCAATTCGGAGACTGCATCATTCTACTCAAAAAGTTCACGCGCCACACGAAAAACGAAAATTGTCATTTTGAGCCCCTAAAAAGTCCAAAATGGCCGAAATAACAATGCAGGTGATCACAAAGTGATGTATAGTTTTAGAATCTAAACACAATGTGCGAAATTCGTCCAATTCGGAGACTACATCATTCTACTCGAAAATTTCGCGCGCCACTCCAAAACTGAAAAATGCCATTTTGACCCCATAAAATGTCCCGAATGGCCGAAATAACATCGCAGGTGATCACGAAGTGATGTATAGTTTTAGCATCTAAGCACACTGTGCAAAATTCGTCCAATTCGAAGACTGCATCATCCTACTCGAAAAGTTCGCGCGCGGGCAGAAAACAGAAAAATGTCATTTTGACCCTCTTCAAAGTCCCGAATGGCCGAAATAACATCGCAGGTCATCACGAAGTGATGTATAGTTTTAGCATCTAGCTACACTGTGCGAAATACGTCCGATTCGGTGACTGCATCATTCTACTCGAAAAGTTCGCGTACCACCCGAAAACCGAAAAATGTCATTTTGACCCCCTAAAAAGTCCCGAATGGCCGAAATAACAACGCAGGTGATCACGAAGTGATGTATAGTTTTAGCATCTAAGCACACTGTGCAAAATTCGTCCAATTCGGAGACTGCATCATTCTACTCGAAAAGTTCGCGCGCCGCCAGAAAACAGAAGAATGTCATTTTGACCCTCCTCAAAGTCCCGAATGGCCGAAATAACATCGCAGGTGATCACGAAGTGATGTATAGTTTTAGCATCTAGCTACACCGTGCGAAATACGTCCGATTCGGTGACTGCATCATTCTACTCGAAAAGTTCGCGTACCACCCGAAAACCGAAAAATGTCATTTTGACCCCCTAAAAAGTCCCGAATGGCCGAAATAACACGCAGGTGATCACGAAGTGATGTGTAGTTTTAGCATCTAAACACAATGTGCGAAATTTGTCTAATTCGGAGACTGCATCATTCTACTCGAAAAGTTCGTGCGCCACCCGAAAACCGAAAAATGTCATTTTGACCCCCTTAAAAGTCCTGAATGGCCGAAATAACATCGCAGGTGATCACGAATTGATGTATAGTTTTAGCATCTAAATACATTGTGTGAAATTCCACCAATTCGGAGACTACATCATTCTACTCGAAAAGTTCGCGCGCCACCCGGTAACCGAAAAATGCCATTTTAACCCCCTAAAATGTCCCGAATGGCCGTAATAACAACGCAGGTGATCAGGAAGTGATGTATAGTTTTAGCATCTAAATACATTATGCGAAATTCGTCCAATTCGGAGACTGCATCATTCTACTCGAAAAGTTCGAGCGCCACTTGAATACCGAAAAATGCCATTTTGACCCCCTAAACAGTCCCGAATGGCCAAAAAACGCAACAGCTCATGGCGGAGCGATGAGCCTTGTTTATTTACCTGTTTTACATTAACCGTGCGAATTTCGTCCAATTCGGAGACTGCATCATTATACTCGAAAATTTCGCGCGCCACCGCAAAACTGAAAAATGCCATTTTGACCCCATAAAAAGACTCGAATGGCCGAAATAACATCGCAGTTGATCACGAAGTGATTTACAGTTTTAGCATCTAAGCACACTGTGCGAAATTCGTCCAATTCAGAGACTGCATCATTCTACTCGAAAAGTTCGAGCGCCACCCGAATATCGAAAAATGCCATTTTGACCCCCTAAAGAGTCCCGAATGGCCGAAATAACAATGCAGGTGATCACGAGGTGATGTATAGATTTAGCATCTAAATACACTGTGCGAAATTCATCCAATTCGGAGACTGCATGATTCTACTCGAAAAGTTCAAGCGCCACCTGAATACCAAAAAATGCCATTTTATCCCCCTAAACAGTCCTGAATGGCCAAAAAACGCAACAGCACATGGCGGAGCAATGAGTCTTGTTTATTTGTCCGTTTTACATTAACCGTGCGAATTTCGTCCAGTTCGGAGACTGCATCATTCAACTAGAAAATTTCGCGCGCCACCCCAAAACTGAAAAATGCCATTTTGACCCCATAAAAAGTCCCGAATGGCTGAAATAACATCACAGGTGATCACGAAGTTATGTATAGTTTTAGCATCTAAATACTTTGTGTCAAATTCGTCCAATTCAGAGACTGCATCATTCTACTCAAAAAGTTCGCGCGCCACACGAAAAACGAAAATTGTCATTTTGAGCCCCTAAAAAGTCCAAAATGGCCGAAATAACAATGCAGGTGATCACAAAGTGATGTATAGTTTTAGAATCTAAACACACTGTGCGAAATTCGTCCAATTCGGAGACTACATCATTCTACTCGAAAATTTCGCGCGCCACTCCAAAACTGAAAAATGTCATTTTGACCCCATAAAAAGTCCCGAATGGCCGAAATAACATCGCAGGTGATCACGAAGTGATGTATAGTATTTGCATCTAAGCACACTGTGCAAAATTCGTCCAATTCGGAGACTGCATCATTCTACTCGAAATGTTCGCGCGCCGCCAGAAAACAGAAAAATGTCATTTTGACCCTCTTCAAAGTCCCGAATGGCCGAAATAACATCGCAGGTGATCACGAAGTGATGTATAGTTTTAGCATCTAGCTACACTGTGCGAAATACGTCCGATTCGGTGACTGCATCATTCTACTCGAAAAGTTCGCGTACCACCCGAAAACCGAAAAATGTCATTTTGACCCCCTAAAAAGTCCCGAATGGCCGAAATAACAACGCAGGTGATCACGAAGTGATGTATAGTTTTAGCATCTAAGCACACTGTGCAAAATTCGTCCAATTCGAAGACTGCATCATTCTACTCGAAAAGTTCGCGCGCCACCCGAAAACCGAAAAATGTCATTTTGACACCTAAAAAGTCCCGAATGGCCGAAATAACACGCAGGTGATCACGAAGTGATGTGTAGTTTTAGCATCTAAACACAATGTGCGAAATTTGTCTAATTCGGAGACTGCATCATTCTACTCGAAAAGTTCGCGCGCCACCCGAAAACCGAAAAATGTCATTTTGACCCCCTTAAAAGTCCTGAATGGCCGAAATAACATCGCAGGTGATCACGAATTGATGTATAGTTTTAGCATCTAAATACATTGTGTGAAATTCCACCAATTCGGAGACTGCATCATTATACTCGAAAAGTTTGCGCGCCACCCGGTAACCGAAAAATGCCATTTTAACCCCCTAAAATGTCCCGAATGGCCGTAATAACAACGCAGGTGATCAGGAAGTGATGTATAGTTTTAGCATCTAAATACACTGTGCGAAATTCGTCCAATTCGGAGACTGCATCATTCTACTCGAAAAGTTCGAGCGCCACCTGAATACCGAAAAATGCCATTTTGACCCCATAAACAGTCCCGAATGGCCAAAAAACGCAACAGCTCATGGCGGAGCGATGAGCCTTGTTTATTTACCTGTTTTACATTAACCATGCGAATTTCGTCCAATTCGGAGACTGCATCATTCTACTCGAAAATTTCGCGCGCCACCGCAAAACTGAAAAATGCCATTTTGACCCCATAAAAAGTCTCGAATGGCCGAAATAACATCGCAGTTGATCATGAAGTGATGTATAGTTTTAGCATCTAAGCACACTGTGCAAAATTCGTCCAATTCGGAGACTGCATCATTCTACTCGAAATGTTCGCGCGCCGCCAGAAAACAGAAAAATGTCATTTTGACCCTCTTCAAAGTCCCGAATGGCCGAAATAACATTGCAGGTGATCACGAAGTGATGTATAGTTTTAGCATCTAGCTACACTGTGCGAAATACGTCCGATTCGGTGACTGCATCATTCTACTCGAAAAGTTCGCGTACCACCCGAAAACCGAAAAATGTCATTTTGACCCCCTAAAAAGTCCCGAATGGCCGAAATAACAACGCAAGTGATCACGAAGTGATGTATAGTTTTAGCATCTAAGCACACTGTGCAAAATTCGTCCAATTCGAAGACTGCATCATTCTACTCGAAAAGTTCGCGCGCCACCCGAAAACCGAAAAATGTCATTTTGACACCTTAAAAGTCCCGAATGGCCGAAATAACACGCTGGTGATCACGAAGTGATGTGTAGTTTTAGCATCTAAACACAATGTGCGAAATTTGTCTAATTCGGAGACTGCATCATTCTACTCGAAAAGTTCGCGCGCCACCCGAAAACCGAAAAATGTCATTTTGACCCCCTTAAAAGTCCTGAATGGCCGAAATAACATCGCAGGTGATGACGAATTGATGTATAGTTTTAGCATCTAAATACATTGTGTGAAATTCAACCAATTCGGAGACTGCATCATTCTACTCGAAAAGTTCGCGCGCCACCCGGTAACCGAAAAATGCCATTTTAACCCCCTAAAATGTCCTGAATGGCCGTAATAACAACGCAGGTGATCAGGAAGTGATGTATACTTTTAGCATCTAAATACACTGTGCGAAATTCGTCCAATTCGGAGACTGCATCATTCTACTCGAAAAGTTCGAGCGCCACCTGAATACCGAAAAATGCCATTTTGACCCCCTAAACAGTCCCGAATGGCCAAAAAACGCAACAGCTCATGGCGGAGCGATGAGCCTTGTTTATTTACCTGTTTTACATTAACCGTGCGAATTTCGTCCAATTCGGAGACTGCATCATTCTACTCGAAAATTTCGCGCGCCACCGCAAAACTGAAAAATGCCATTTTGACCCCATAAAAAGTCTCGAATGGCCGAAATAACATCGCAGTTGATCTCGAAGTGATGTATAGTTATAGCATCTAAGCACACCGTGCGAAATTCGTCCAATTCAGAGACTGCATCATTCTACTCGAAAAGTTCGAGCGCCACCCGAATACCGAAAAATGCCATTTTGACCCCCTAAAGAGTCCCGAATGGCCGAAATAACAACGCAGGTGATCACGAAGTGATGTATAGATTTAGCATCTAAATACACTGTGCGAAATTCATCCAATTCGGAGACTGCATAATTCTACACGAAAAGTTCGAGCGCCACCTGAATACCGAAAAATGGCATTTTATCCCCCTAAACAGTCCTGAATGGCCAAAAAACGCAACAGCATATGGCGGAGCAATGAGTCTTGTTTATTTGTCCGTTTTACATTAACCGTGCGAATTTCGTCCAGTTCGGAGACTGCATCATTCAACTAGAAAATTTCGCGCGCCACCCCAAAACTGAAAAATGCCATTTTGACCCCATAAAAAGTCCCGAATGGCCGAAATAACATCACAGGTGATCACGAAGTTATGTATAGTTTTAGCATCTAAATACTTTGTGTCAAATTCGTCCAATTCGGAGACTGCATCATTCTACTCAAAAAGTTCGCGCGCCACACGAAAAACGAAAATTGTCATTTTGAGCCCCTAAAAAGTCCAAAATGGCCGAAATAACAATGCAGGTGATCACAAAGTGATGTATAGTTTTAGAATCTAAACACACTGTGCGAAATTCGTCCAATTCGAAGACTACATCATTCTACTCGAAAATTTCGCGCGCCACTCCAAAACTGAAAAATGCCATTTTAACCCCATAAAAAGTCCCGAATGGCCGAAATAACATCGCAGGTGATCACGAAGTGATGTATAGTTTTAGCATCTAAAAACACTGTGCAAAATTCGTCCAATTCGGAGACTGCATCATTCTACTCGAAAAGTTCGCGCGCCGCCAGAAAACAGAAAAATGTCATTTTGACCCTCTTCACAGTCCCGAATGGCCGAAATAACATCGCAGGTGATCACGAAGTGATGTATAGTTTTAGCATCTAGCTACACTGTGCGAAATACGTCCGATTCGGTGACTGCATCATTCTACTCGAAAAGTTCGCGTACCACCCGAAAACAGAAAAATGTCATTTTGACCCCCTAAAAAGTCCCGAATGGCCGAAATAACAACGCAGGTGATCACGAAGTGATGTATAGTTTTAGCATCTAAGCACACTGTGCAAAATTCGTCCAATTCGAAGACTGCATCATTCTACTCAAAATTTCGCGCGCCACCCGAAAACCGAAAAATGTCATTTTGACACCTTAAAAGTCCCGAATGGCCGAAATAACACGCAGGTGATCACGAAGTGATGTGTAGTTTTAGCATCTAAACACAATGTGCGAAATTTGTCTAATTCGGAGACTGCATCATTCTACTCGAAAAGTTCGCGCGCCACCCGAAAACCGAAAAATGTCATTTTGACCCCCTTAAAAGTCCTGAATGGCCGAAATAACATCACAGGTGATCACGAATTGATGTATAGTTTTAGCATCTAAATACATTGTGTGAAATTCCACCAATTCGGAGACTGCATCATTCTACTCGAAAAGTTCGCGCGCCACCCGGTAACCGAAAAATGCCATTTTAACCCCCTAAAATGTCCCGAATGGCCGTAATAACAACGCAGGTGATCAGGAAGTGATGTATAGTTTTAGCATCTAAATACACTGTGCGAAATTCGTCCAATTCGGAGACTGCATCATTCTACTCGAAAAGTTCGAGCGCCACCTGAATACCGAAAAATGCCATTTTGACCCCTAAACAGTCCCGAATGGCCAAAAAACGCAAGAGCTCATGGTGGAGCGATGAGCCTTGTTTATTTACCTGTTTTACATTAACCGTGCGAATTTCGTCCAATTCGGAGACTGCATCATTCTACTCGAAAATTTCGCGCGCCACCCGGTAACCGAAAAATGCCATTTTAACCCCATAAAATGTCCCGAATGGCCGAAATAACATCGCAGTTGATCATGAAGTGATGTATAGTTTTAGCATCTAAGCACACTGTGCGAAATTCGTCCAATTCAGAGACTGCATCATTCTACTCGAAAAGTTCGAGCGCCACCCGAATACCGAAAAATGCCATTTTGACCCCCTAAAGAGTCCCGAATGGCCGAAATAACAACGCAGGAGATCACGAAGTGATGTATAGATTTAGCATCTAAATACACTGTGCGAAATTCATCCAATTCGGAGACTGCATAATTCTACTCGAAAAGTTCGAGCGCCACCTGAATACCGAAAAATGCCATTTTATCCCCCTAAACAGTCCTGAATGGCCAAAAAACGCAACAGCACATGGCGGAGCAATGAGTCTTGTTTATTTGTCCGTTTTACATTAACCGTGCGAATTTCGTCCAGTTCGGAGACTGCATCATTCAACTAGAAAATTTCGCGCGCCACCCCAAAACTGAAAAATGCTATTTTGACCCTATAAAAAGTCCCGAATGGCCGAAATAACATCACAGGTGATCACGAAGTTATGTATAGTTTTAGCATCTAAATACTTTGTGTCAAATTCGTCCAATTCGGAGACTGCATCATTCTACTCAAAAAGTTCGCGCGCCACACGAAAAACGAAAATTGTCATTTTGAGCCCCTAAAAAGTCCAAAATGGCCGAAATAACAATGCAGGTAATCACAAAGTGATGTATAGTTTTAGAATCTAAACACACTGTGCGAAATTCGTCCAATTCGGAGACTACATCATTCTACTCGAAAATTTCGCGCGCCACTCCAAAACTGAAAAATGCCATTTTGACCCCATAAAAAGTCTCGAATGGCCGAAATAACATCGCAGTTGATCATGAAGTGATGTATAGTTTTAGCATCTAAGAACACTGTGTAAAATTCGTCCAATTCGGAGACTGCATCATTCTACTCGAAAAGTTCGCGCTCCGCCAGAAAACAGAAAAATGTCATTTTGACCCTCTTCAAAGTCCCGAATGGCCGAAATAACATTGCAGGTGATCACGAAGTGATGTATAGTTTTAGCATCTAGCTACACTGTGCGAAATATGTCCGATTCGGTGACTGCATCATTCTACTCGAAAAGTTCGCGTACCACCCGAAAACCGAAAAATGTCATTTTGACCCCCTAAAAAGTCCCGAATGGCCGAAATAACAACGCAGGTGACCACGAAGTGATGTTTAGTTTTAGCATCTAAGCACACTGTGCAAAATTCGTCCAATTCGAAGACTGCATCATTCTACTCGAAAAGTTCGTGCGCCACCCGAAAACCGAAAAATGTCATTTTGACACCTTAAAAGTCCCGAATGGCCGAAATAACACGCAGGTGATCACGAAGTGATGTGTAGTTTTAGCATCTAAACACAATGTGCGAAATTTGTCTAATTCGGAGACTGCATCATTCTACTCGAAAAGTTCGCGCGCCACCCGAAAACCGAAAAATGTCATTTTGACCCCCTTAAAAGTCCTGAATGGCCGAAATAACATCGCAGGTGATCACGAATTGATGTATAGTTTTAGCATCTAAATACTTTGTGTGAAATTCCACCAATTCAGAGACTGCATCATTCTACTCGAAAAGTTCGCGCGCCACCCGGTAACCGAAAAATGCAATTTTAACCCCCTAAAATGTCCCGAATGGCCGTAATAACAACGCAGGTGGTCAGGAAGTGATGTATACTTTTAGCATCTAAATACACTATGCGAAATTCGTCCAATTTAGAGACTGCATCATTCTACTCGAAAAGTTCGAGCGCCACCCGAATATCGAAAAATGCCATTTTGACCCCCTAAAGAGTCCCGAATGGCCGAAATAACAACGCAGGAGATCACGAAGTGATGTATAGATTTAGCATCTAAATACACTGTGCGAAATTCATCCAATTCGGAGACTGCATAATTCTACTCGAAAAGTTCGAGCGCCACCTGAATACCGAAAAATGCCATTTTATCCCCCTAAACAGTCCTGAATGGCCAAAAAACGCAACAGCACATGGCGGAGCAATGAGTCTTGTTTATTTGTCCGTTTTACATTAACCGTGCGAATTTCGTCCAGTTCGGAGACTGCATCATTCAACTAGAAAATTTCGCGCGCCACTCCAAAACTGAAAAATGCTATTTTGACCCCATAAAAAGTCCCGAATGGCCGAAATAACATCACAGGTGATCACGAAGTTATGTATAGTTTTAGCATCTAAATACTTTGTGTCAAATTCGTCCAATTCGGAGACTGCATCATTCTACTCAAAAAGTTCGCGCGCCACACGAAAAACGAAAATTGTCATTTTGAGCCCCTAAAAAGTCCAAAATGGCCGAAATAACAATGCAGGTAATCACAAAGTGATGTATAGTTTTAGAATCTAAACACACTGTGCGAAATTCGTCCAATTCGGAGACTACATCATTCTACTCGAAAATTTCGCGCGCCACTCCAAAACTGAAAAATGCCATTTTGACCCCATAAAAAGTCTCGAATGGCCGAAATAACATCGCAGTTGATCATGAAGTGATGTATAGTTTTAGCATCTAAGAACACTGTGCAAAATTCGTCCAATTCGGAGACTGCATCATTCTACTCGAAAAGTTCGCACTCCGCCAGAAAACAGAAAAATGTCATTTTGACCCTCTTCAAAGTCCCGAATGGCCGAAATAACATTGCAGGTGATCACGAAGTGATGTATAGTTTTAGCATCTAGCTACACTGTGCGAAATATGTCCGATTCGGTGACTGCATCATTCTACTCGAAAAGTTCGCGTACCACACGAAAACCGAAAAATGTCATTTTGAGCCCCTAAAAAGTCCCGAATGGCCGAAATAACAACGCAGGTGACCACGAAGTGATGTTTAGTTTTAGCATCTAAGCTCACTGTGCAAAATTCGTCCAATTCGAAGACTGCATCATTCTACTCGAAAAGTTCGTGCGCCACCCGAAAACCGAAAAATGTCATTTTGACACCTTAAAAGTCCCGAATGGCCGAAATAACACGCAGGTGATCACGAAGTGATGTGTAGTTTTAGCATCTAAACACAATGTGCGAAATTTGTCTAATTCGGAGACTGCATCATTCTACTCGAAAAGTTCGCGCGCCACCCGAAAACCGAAAAATGTCATTTTGACCCCCTTAAAAGTCCTGAATGGCCGAAATAACATCGCAGGTGATCACGAATTGATGTATAGTTTTAGCATCTAAATACTTTGTGTGAAATTCCACCAATTCGGAGACTGCATCATTCTACTCGAAAAGTTCGCGCGCCACCCGGTAACCGAAAAATGCCATTTTAACCCCCTAAAATGTCCCGAATGGCCGTAATAACAACGCAGGTGGTCAGGAAGTGATGTATACTTTTAGCATCTAAATACACTATGCGAAATTCGTCCAATTCGGAGACTGCATCATTCTACTCGAAAAGTTCGAGCGCCACCTGAATACCGAAAAATGCCATTTTGACCCCCTAAACAGTCCCGAATGGCCAAAAAACGCAACAGCTCATGGCGGAGCGATGAACCTTGTTTATTTACCTGTTTTACATTAACCGTGCGAATTTCGTCCAATTCGGAGACTACATCATTCTACTCGAAAATTTCGCGCGCCACCGCAAAACTGAAAAATGCCATTTTGACCCCATAAAAAGTCTCGAATGGCCGAAATAACATCACAATTGATCACGAAGTGATGTATAGTTTTAGCATCTAAGCACTCTGTGCGAAATTCGTCCAATTCAGAGACTGCCTCATTCTACTCGAAAAGTTCGAGCGCCACCCGAATATCGAAAAATGCCATTTTGACCCCCTAAAGAGTCCCGAATGGCCGAAATAACAACGCAGGAGATCACGAAGTGATGTATAGATTTAGCATCTAAATACACTGTGCGAAATTCATCCAATTCGGAGACTGCATAATTCTACTCGAAAAGTTCGAGCGCCACCTGAATACCGAAAAATGCCATTTTATCCCCCTAAACAGTCCTGAATGGCCAAAAAACGCAACAGCACATGGCGGAGCAATGAGTCTTGTTTATTTGTCCGTTTTACATTAACCGTTCGAATTTCGTCCAGTTCGGAGACTGCATCATTCAACTAGAAAATTTCGCGCGCCACCCCAAAACTGAAAAATGCCATTTTGACCCCATAAAAAGTCCCGAATGGCCGAAATAACATCACAGGTGATCACGAAGTTATGTATAGTTTTAGCATCTAAATACTTTGTGTCAAATTCGTCCAATTCGGAGACTGCATCATTCTACTCAAAAAGTTCGCGCGCCACACGAAAAACGAAAATTGTCATTTTGAGCCCCTAAAAAGTCCAAAATGGCCGAAATAACAATGCAGGTGATCACAAAGTGATGTATAGTTTTAGAATCTAAACACAATGTGCGAAATTCGTCCAATTCGAAGACTACATCATTCTACTCGAAAATTTCGCGCGCCACTCCAAAACTGAAAAATGCCATTTTGACCCCATAAAAAGTCCCGAATGGCCGAAATAACATCGCAGGTGATCACGAAGGGATGTATAGTTTTAGCATCGAAGCACACTGTGCAAAATTCGTCCAATTCGGAGACTGCATCATTCTACTCGAAAAGTTCGCGCGCCGCCAGAAAACAGAAAAATGTCATTTTGACCCTCTTCAAAGTCCCGAATGGCCGAAATAACATCGCAGGTGATCACGAAGTGATGTATAGTTTTAGCATCTAGCTACACCGTGCGAAATACGTCCGATTCGGTGACTGCATCATTCTACTCGAAAAGTTCGCGTACCACCCGAAAACCGAAAAATGTCATTTTGACCCCCTAAAAAGTCCCGAATGGCCGAAATAACAACGCAGGTGATCACGAAGTGATGTATAGTTTTAGCATCTAAGCACACTGTGCAAAATTCGTCCAATTCGAAGACTGCATCATTCTACTCGAAAAGTTCGTGCGCCACCCGAAAACCGAAAAATGTCATTTTGACACCTTAAAAGTCCCGAATGGCCGAAATAACACGCAGGTGATCACGAAGTGATGTGTAGTTTTAGCATCTAAACACAATGTGCGAAATTTGTCTAATTCGGAGACTGCATCATTCTACTCGAAAAGTTCGCGCGCCACGCTAAAACCGAAAAATGTCATTTTGACCCCCTTAAAAGTCCTGAATGGCCGAAATAACATCGCGGGTGATCACGAATTGACGTATAGTTTTAGCATCTAAATACATTGTGTGAAATTCCACCAATTCGGAGACTGCATCATTCTACTCGAAAAGTTCGCGCGCCACCCGGTAACCGAAAAATGCCATTTTAGCCCCCTAAAATGTCCCGAATGGCCGTAATAACAACGCAGGTGATCAGGAAGTGATGTATAGTTTTAGCATCTAAATACACTATGCGAAATTCGTCCAATTCGGAGACTGCATCATTCTACTCGAAAAGTTCGAGCGCCACCTGAATACCGAAAAATGCCATTTTGACCCCCTAAACAGTCCTGAATGGCCAAAAAAACGCAACAGCTCATGGCGGAGCAATGAGCCTTGTTTATTTACCTGTTTTACATTAACCGTGCGAATTTCGTCCAATTCGGAGACTACATCATTCTACTCGAAAATTTCGCGCGCCACCGCAAAACTGAAAAATGCCATTTTGACCCCATAAAAAGTCTCGAATGGCCGAAATAACATCGCAGTTGATCACGAAGTGATGTATAGTTTTAGCATCTAAGCACACTGTGCGAAATTCGTCCAATTCAGTGACTGCATCATTCTACTCGAAAAGTTCGAGCGCCACCCGAATACCGAAAAATGCCATTTTGACCCCCTAAAGAGTCCCGAATGGCCGAAATAACAACGCAGGTGATCACGAAGTGATGTATAGATTTAGCATCTAAATAGACTGTGCGAAATTCATCCAATTCGGAGACTGCATAATTCTACTCGAAAAGTTCGAGCGCCACCTGAATACCGAAAAATGCCATTTTATCCCCCTAAACAGTCCTGAATGGCCAAAAAACGCAACAGCACATGGCGGAGCAATGAGTCTTGTTTATTTGTCCGTTTTACATTAACCGTTCGAATTTCGTCCAGTTCGGAGACTGCATCATTCAACTAGAAAATTTCGCGCGCCACCCCAAAACTGAAAAATGCCATTTTGACCCCATAAAAAGTCCCGAATGGCCGAAATAACATCACAGGTGATCACGAAGTTATGTATAGTTTTAGCATCTAAATACTTTGTGTCAAATTCGTCCAATTCGGAGACTGCATCATTCTACTCAAAAAGTTCGCGCGCCACACGAAAAACGAAAATTGTCATTTTGAGCCCCTAAAAAGTCCAAAATGGCCGAAATAACAATGCAGGTGATCACAAAGTGATGTATAGTTTTAGAATCTAAACACAATGTGCGAAATTCGTCCAATTCGGAGACTACATCATTCTACTCGAAAATTTCGCGCGCCACTCCAAAACTGAAAAATGCCATTTTGACCCCATAAAAAGTCCCGAATGGCCGAAATAACATCGCAGGTGATCACAAAGTGATGTATAGTTTTAGCATCGAAGCACACTGTGCAAAATTCGTCCAATTCGGAGACTGCATCATTCTACTCGAAAAGTTCGCGCGCCGCCAGAAAACAGAAAAATGTCATTTTGACCCTCTTCAAAGTCCCGAATGGCCGAAATAACATCGCAGGTGATCACGAAGTGATGTATAGGTTTAGCATCTAGCTACACCGTGCGAAATACGTCCGATTCGGTGACTGCATCATTCTACTCGAAAAGTTCGCGTACCACCCGAAAACCGAAAAATGTCATTTTGACCCCCTAAAAAGTCCCGAATGGCCGAAATAACAACGCAGGTGATCACGAAGTGATGTATAGTTTTAGCATCTAAGCACACTGTGCAAAATTCGTCCAATTCGAAGACTGCATCATTCTACTCGAAAAGTTCGTGCGCCACCCGAAAACCGAAAAATGTCATTTTGACACCTTAAAAGTCCCGAATGGCCGAAATAACACGCAGGTGATCACGAAGTGATGTGTAGTTTTAGCATCTAAACACAATGCGCGAAATTTGTCTAATTCGGAGACTGCATCATTCTACTCGAAAAGTTCGCGCGCCACCCTAAAACCGAAAAATGTTATTTTGACCCCCTTAAAAGTCCTGAATGGCCGAAATAACATCGCGGGTGATCACGAATTGACGTATAGTTTTAGCATCTAAATACATTGTGTGAAATTCCACCAATTCGGAGACTGCATCATTCTACTCGAAAAGTTCGCGCGCCACTCGGTAACCGAAAAATGCCATTTTAACCCCCTAAAATGTCCCGAATGGCCGTAATAACAACGCAGGTGATCAGGAAGTGATGTATAGTTTTAGCATCTAAATACACTATGCGAAATTCGTCCAATTCGGAGACTGCATCATTCTACTCGAAAAGTTCGAGCGCCACCTGAATACCGAAAAATGCCATTTTGACCCCCTAAACAGTCCCGAATGGCCAAAAAAACGCAACAGCTCATGGCGGAGCAATGAGCCTTGTTTATTTACCTGTTTTACATTAACCGTGCGAATTTCGTCCAATTCGGAGACTACATCATTCTACTCGAAAATTTCGCGCGCCACCGCAAAACTGAAAAATGCCATTTTGACCCCATAAAAAGTCTCGAATGGCCGAAATAACATCGCAGTTGATCACGAAGTGATGTATAGTTTTAGCATCTAAGCACACTGTGCGAAATTCGTCCAATTCAGTGACTGCATCATTCTACTCGAAAAGTTCGAGCGCCACCCGAATACCGAAAAATGCCATTTTGACCCCCTAAAGAGTCCCGAATGGCCGAAATAACAACGCAGGTGATCACGAAGTGATGTATAGATTTAGCATCTAAATAGACTGTGCGAAATTCATCCAATTCGGAGACTGCATAATTCTACTCGAAAAGTTCGAGCGCCACCTGAATACCGAAAAATGCCATTTTATCCCCCTAAACAGTCCTGAATGGCCAAAAAACGCAACAGCACATGGCGGAGCAATGAGTCTTGTTTATTTGTCCGTTTTACATTAACCGTTCGAATTTCGTCCAGTTCGGAGACTGCATCATTCAACTAGAAAATTTCGCGCGCCACCCCAAAACTGAAAAATGCCATTTTGACCCCATAAAAAGTCCCGAATGGCCGAAATAACATCACAGGTGATCACGAAGTTATGTATAGTTTTAGCATCTAAATACTTTGTGTCAAATTCGTCCAATTCGGAGACTGCATCATTCTACTCAAAAAGTTCGCGCGCCACACGAAAAACGAAAATTGTCATTTTGAGCCCCTAAAAAGTCCAAAATGGCCGAAATAACAATGCAGGTGATCACAAAGTGATGTATAGTTTTAGAATCTAAACACAATGTGCGAAATTCGTCCAATTCGGAGACTACATCATTCTACTCGAAAATTTCGCGCGCCACTCCAAAACTGAAAAATGCCATTTTGACCCCATAAAAAGTCCCGAATGGCCGAAATAACATCGCAGGTGATCACGAAGTGATGTATAGTTTTAGCATCGAAGCACACTGTGCAAAATTCGTCCAATTCGGAGACTGCATCATTCTACTCGAAAAGTTCGCGCGCCGCCAGAAAACAGAAAAATGTCATTTTAACCCTCTTCAAAGTCCCGAATGGCCGAAATAACATCGCAGGTGATCACGAAGTGATGTATAGGTTTAGCATCTAGCTACACCGTGCGAAATACGTCCGATTCGGTGACTGCATCATTCTACTCGAAAAGTTCGCGTA
The DNA here is from genome assembly GCF_052849685.1 of Lactuca virosa. Classification (NCBI taxonomy): domain Eukaryota; kingdom Viridiplantae; phylum Streptophyta; class Magnoliopsida; order Asterales; family Asteraceae; genus Lactuca; species Lactuca virosa. Next base: position 319,081,104 of record NC_136433.1, on the reverse strand, counting down.
CCACCCGAAAACCGAAAAATGTCATTTTGACCCCCTAAAAAGTCCCGAATGGCCGAAATAACAAAGCAGGTGATCACAAAGTGATGTATAGTTTTAGCATCTAAGCACACTGTGCAAAATTCGTCCAATTCGAAGACTGCATCATTCTACTCGAAAAGTTCGTGCGCCACCCGAAAACCGAAAAATGTCATTTTGACACCTTAAAAGTCCCGAATGGCCGAAATAACACGCAGGTGATCACGAAGTGATGTGTAGTTTTAGCATCTAAACACAATGCGCGAAATTTGTCTAATTCGGAGACTGCATCATTCTACTCGAAAAGTTCGCGCGCCACCCTAAAACCGAAAAATGTCATTTTGACCCCCTTAAAAGTCCTGAATGGCCGAAATAACATCGCGGGTGATCACGAATTGACGTATAGTTTTAGCATCTAAATACATTGTGTGAAATTCCACCAATTCGGAGACTGCATCATTCTACTCGAAAAGTTCGCGCGCCACCCGGTAACCGAAAAATGCCATTTTAACCCCCTAAAATGTCCCGAATGGCCGTAATAACAACGCAGGTGATCAGGAAGTGATGTATAGTTTTAGCATCTAAATACACTATGCGAAATTCGTCCAATTCGGAGACTGCATCATTCTACTCGAAAAGTTCGAGCGCCACCTGAATACCGAAAAATGCCATTTTGACCCCCTAAACAGTCCCGAATGGCCAAAAAAACGCAACAGCTCATGGCGGAGCAATGAGCCTTGTTTATTTACCTGTTTTACATTAACCGTGCGAATTTCGTCCAATTCGGAGACTACATCATTCTACTCGAAAATTTCGCGCGCCACCGCAAAACTGAAAAATGCCATTTTGACCCCATAAAAAGTCTCGAATGGCCGAAATAACATCGCAGTTGATCACGAAGTGATGTATAGTTTTAGCATCTAAGCACACTGTGCGAAATTCGTCCAATTCAGTGACTGCATCATTCTACTCGAAAAGTTCGAGCGCCACCCGAATACCGAAAAATGCCATTTTGACCCCCTAAAGAGTCCCGAATGGCCGAAATAACAACGCAGGTGATCACGAAGTGATGTATAGATTTAGCATCTAAATACACTGTGCGAAATTCATCCAATTCGGAGACTGCATAATTCTACTCGAAAAGTTCGAGCGCCACCTGAATACCGAAAAATGCCATTTTATCCCCCTAAACAGTCCTGAATGGCCAAAAAACGCAACAGCACATGGCGGAGCAATGAGTCTTGTTTATTTGTCCGTTTTACATTAACCGTTCGAATTTCGTCCAGTTCGGAGACTGCATCATTCAACTAGAAAATTTCGCGCGCCACCCCAAAACTGAAAAATGCCATTTTGACCCCATAAAAAGTCCCGAATGGCCGAAATAACATCACAGGTGATCACGAAGTTATGTATAGTTTTAGCATCTAAATACTTTGTGTCAAATTCGTCCAATTCGGAGACTGCATCATTCTACTCAAAAAGTTCGCGCGCCACACGAAAAACGAAAATTGTCATTTTGAGCCCCTAAAAAGTCCAAAATGGCCGAAATAACAATGCAGGTGATCACAAAGTGATGTATAGTTTTAGAATCTAAACACAATGTGCGAAATTCGTCCAATTCGGAGACTACATCATTCTACTCGAAAATTTCGCGCGCCACTCCAAAACTGAAAAATGCCATTTTGACCCCATAAAAAGTCCCGAATGGCCGAAATAACATCGCAGGTGATCACGAAGTGATGTATAGTTTTAGCATCGAAGCACACTGTGCAAAATTCGTCCAATTCGGAGACTGCATCATTCTACTCGAAAAGTTCGCGCGCCGCCAGAAAACAGAAAAATGTCATTTTGACCCTCTTCAAAGTCCCGAATGGCCGAAATAACATCGCAGGTGATCACGAAGTGATGTATAGGTTTAGCATCTAGCTACACCGTGCGAAATACGTCCGATTCGGTGACTGCATCATTCTACTCGAAAAGTTCGCGTACCACCCGAAAACCGAAAAATGTCATTTTGACCCCCTAAAAAGTCCCGAATGGCCGAAATAACAAAGCAGGTGATCACGAAGTGATGTATAGTTTTAGCATCTAAGCACACTGTGCAAAATTCGTCCAATTCGAAGACTGCATCATTCTACTCGAAAAGTTCGTGCGCCACCCGAAAACCGAAAAATGTCATTTTGACACCTTAAAAGTCCCGAATGGCCGAAATAACACGCAGGTGATCACGAAGTGATGTGTAGTTTTAGCATCTAAACACAATGCGCGAAATTTGTCTAATTCGGAGACTGCATCATTCTACTCGAAAAGTTCGCGCGCCACCCTAAAACCGAAAAATGTCATTTTGACCCCCTTAAAAGTCCTGAATGGCCGAAATAACATCGCGGGTGATCACGAATTGACGTATAGTTTTAGCATCTAAATACATTGTGTGAAATTCCACCAATTCGGAGACTGCATCATTCTACTCGAAAAGTTCGCGCGCCACCCGGTAACCGAAAAATGCCATTTTAACCCCCTAAAATGTCCCGAATGGCCGTAATAACAACGCAGGTGATCAGGAAGTGATGTATAGTTTTAGCATCTAAATACACTATGCGAAATTCGTCCAATTCGGAGACTGCATCATTCTACTCGAAAAGATCGAGCGCCACCTGAATACCGAAAAATGCCATTTTGACCCCCTAAACAGTCCCGAATGGCCAAAAAAACGCAACAGCTCATGGCGGAGCAATGAGCCTTGTTTATTTACCTGTTTTACATTAACCGTGCGAATTTCGTCCAATTCGGAGACTACATCATTCTACTCGAAAATTTCGCGCGCCACCGCAAAACTGAAAAATGCCATTTTGACCCCATAAAAAGTCTCGAATGGCCGAAATAACATCGCAGTTGATCACGAAGTGATGTATAGTTTTAGCATCTAAGCACACTGTGCGAAATTCGTCCAATTCAGTGACTGCATCATTCTACTCGAAAAGTTCGAGCGCCACCCGAATACCGAAAAATGCCATTTTGACCCCCTAAAGAGTCCCGAATGGCCGAAATAACAACGCAGGTGATCACGAAGTGATGTATAGATTTAGCATCTAAATACACTGTGCGAAATTCATCCAATTCGGAGACTGCATAATTCTACTCGAAAAGTTCGAGCGCCACCTGAATACCGAAAAATGCCATTTTATCCCCCTAAACAGTCCTGAATGGCCAAAAAACGCAACAGCACATGGCGGAGCAATGAGTCTTGTTTATTTGTCCGTTTTACATTAACCGTGCGAATTTCGTCCAGTTCGGAGACTGCATCATTCAACTAGAAAATTTCGCGCGCCACCCCAAAACTGAAAAATGCCATTTTGACCCCATAAAAAGTCCCGAATGGCCGAAATAACATCACAGGTGATCACGAAGTTATGTATAGTTTTAGCATCTAAATACTTTGTGTCAAATTCGTCCAATTCGGAGACTGCATCATTCTACTCAAAAAGTTCGCGCGCCACACGAAAAACGAAAATTGTCATTTTGACCCCCTAAAAAGTCCAAAATGGTCGAAATAACAATGCAGGTGATCACAAAGTGATGTATAGTTTTAGAATCTAAACAGAATGTGCGAAATTCGTCCAATTCGGAGACTACATCATTCTACTCGAAAATTTCGCGCGCCACTCCAAAACTGAAAAATGCCATTTTGACCCCATAAAAAGTCCCGAATGGCCGAAGTAACATCGCAGGTGATCACGAAGTGATGTATAGTTTTAGCATCGAAGCACACTGTGCAAAATTCGTCCAATTCGGAGACTGCATCATTCTACTCGAAAAGTTCGCGCGCCGCCAGAAGACAGAAAAATGTCATTTTGACCCTCTTCAAAGTCCCGAATGGCCGAAATAACATCGCAGGTGATCACGAAGTGATGTATAGTTTTAGCATCTAGCTACACCGTGCGAAATACGTCCGATTCGGTGACTGCATCATTCTACTCGAAAAGTTCGCGTACCACCCGAAAACCGAAAAATGTCATTTTGACCCCCTAAAAAGTCCCGAATGGCCGAAATAACAACGGAGGTGATCACGAAGTGATGTATAGTTTTAGCATCTAAGCACACTGTGCAAAATTCGTCCAATTCGAAGACTGCATCATTCTACTCGAAAAGTTCGTGCGCCACCCGAAAACCGAAAAATGTTATTTTGACAACTTAAAAGTCCCGAATGGCCGAAATAACACGCAGGTGATCACGAAGTGATGTGTAGTTTTAGCATCTAAACACAATGTGCGAAATTTGTCTAATTCGGAGACTGCATCATTCTACTCGAAAAGTTCGCGCGCCACCCTAAAACCGAAAAATGTCATTTTGACCCCCTTAAAAGTCCTGAATGGCCGAAATAACATCGCGGGTGATCACGAATTGACGTATAGTTTTAGCATCTAAATACATTGTGTGAAATTCCACCAATTCGGAGACTGCATCATTCTACTCGAAAAGTTCGCGCGCCACCCGGTAACCGAAAAATGCCATTTTAACCCCCTAAAATGTCCCGAATGGCCGTAATAACAACGCAGGTGATCAGGAAGTGATGTATAGTTTTAGCATCTAAATACACTATGCAAAATTCATCCAATTCGGAGACTGCATCATTCTACTCGAAAAGTTCGAGCGCCACCTGAATACCGAAAAATGCCATTTTGACCCCCTAAACAGTCCCGAATGGCCAAAAAAACGCAACAGCTCATGGCGGAGCAATGAGCCTTGTTTATTTACCTGTTTTACATTAACCGTGCGAATTTCGTCCAATTCGGAGACTACATCATTCTACTCGAAAATTTCGCGCGCCACCGCAAAACTGAAAAATGCCATTTTGACCCCATAAAAAGTCTCGAATGGCCGAAATAACATCGCAGTTGATCACGAAGTGATGTATAGTTTTAGCATCTAAGCACACTGTGCGAAATTCGTCCAATTCAGTGACTGCATCATTCTACTCGAAAAGTTCGAGCGCCACCCGAATACCGAAAAATGCCATTTTGACCCCCTAAAGAGTCCCGAATGGCCGAAATAACAACGCAGGTGATCACGAAGTGATGTATAGATTTAGCATCTAAATACACTGTGCGAAATTCATCCAATTCGGAGACTGCATAATTCTACTCGAAAAGTTCGAGCGCCACCTGAATACCGAAAAATGCCATTTTATCCCCCTAAACAGTCCTGAATGGCCAAAAAACGCAACAGCACATGGCGGAGCAATGAGTCTTGTTTATTTGTCCGTTTTACATTAACCGTGCGAATTTCGTCCAGTTCGGAGACTGCATCATTCAACTAGAAAATTTCGCGCGCCACCCCAAAACTGAAAAATGCCATTTTGACCCCATAAAAAGTCCCGAATGGCCGAAATAACATCACAGGTGATCACGAAGTTATGTATAGTTTTAGCATCTAAATACTTTGTGTCAAATTCGTCCAATTCGGAGACTGCATCATTCTACTCAAAAAGTTCGCGCGCCACACGAAAAACGAAAATTGTCATTTTGAGCCCCTAAAAAGTCCAAAATGGCCGAAATAACAATGCAGGTGATCACAAAGTGATGTATAGTTTTAGAATCTAAACACAATGTGCGAAATTCGTCCAATTCGGAGACTACATCATTCTACTCGAAAATTTCGCGCGCCACTCCAAAACTGAAAAATGCCATTTTGACCCCATAAAAAGTCCCGAATGGCCGAAGTAACATCGCAGGTGATCACGAAGTGATGTATAGTTTTAGCATCGAAGCACACTGTGCAAAATTCGTCCAATTCGGAGACTGCATCATTCTACTCGAAAAGTTCGCGCGCCGCCAGAAAACAGAAAAATGTCATTTTGACCCTCTTCAAAGTCCCGAATGGCCGAAATAACATCGCAGGTGATCACGAAGTGATGTATAGTTTTAGCATCTAGCTACACCGTGCGAAATACGTCCGATTCGGTGACTGCATCATTCTACTCGAAAAGTTCGCGTACCACCCGAAAACCGAAAAATGTCATTTTGACCCCCTAAAAAGTCCCGAATGGCCGAAATAACAACGGAGGTGATCACGAAGTGATGTATAGTTTTTGCATCTAAGCACACTGTGCAAAATTCGTCCAATTCGAAGACTGCATCATTCTACTCGAAAAGTTCTTGCGCCACCCGAAAACCGAAAAATGTCATTTTGACACCTTAAAAGTCCCGAATGGCCGAAATAACACGCAGGTGATCACGAAGTGATGTGTAGTTTTAGCATCTAAACACAATGTGCGAAATTTGTCTAATTCGGAGACTGCATCATTCTACTCGAAAAGTTCGCGCGCCACCCTAAAACCGAAAAATGTCATTTTGACCCCCTTAAAAGTCCTGAATGGCCGAAATAACATCGCGGGTGATCACGAATTGACGTATAGTTTTAGCATCTAAATACATTGTGTGAAATTCCACCAATTCGGAGACTGCATCATTCTACTCGAAAAGTTCGCGCGCCACCTGGTAACCGAAAAATGCCATTTTAACCCCTGAAATGTCCCGAATGGCCGTAATAACAACGCAGGTGATCAGGAAGTGATGTATAGTTTTAGCATCTAAATACACTATGCGAAATTCGTCCAATTCGGAGACTGCATCATTCTACTCGAAAAGTTCGAGCGCCACCTGAATACCGAAAAATGCCATTTTGACCCCCTAAACAGTCCCGAATGGCCAAAAAAACGCAACAGCTCATGGCGGAGCAATGAGCCTTGTTTATTTACCTGTTTTACATTAACCGTGCGAATTTCGTCCAATTCGGAGACTACATCATTCTACTCGAAAATTTCGCGCGCCACCGCAAAACTGAAAAATGCCATTTTGACCCCATAAAAAGTCTCGAATGGCCGAAATAACATCGCAGTTGATCACGAAGTGATGTATAGTTTTAGCATCTAAGCACACTGTGCGAAATTCGTCCAATTCAGAGACTGCATCATTCTACTCGAAAAGTTCGAGCGCCACCCGAATACCGAAAAATGCCATTTTGACCCCCTAAAGAGTCCCGAATGGCCGAAATAACACCGCTGGTGATCACGAAGTGATGTATAGATTTAGCATCTAAATACACTGTGCGAAATTCATCCAATTCGGAGACTGCATAATTCTACTCGAAAAGTTCGAGCGCCACCTGAATACCGAAAAATGCCATTTTATCCCCCTAAACAGTCCTGAATGGCCAAAAAACGCAACAGCACATGGCAGAGCAATGAGTCTTGTTTATTTGTCCGTTTTACATTAACCGTGTGAATTTCGTCCAGTTCGGAGACTGCATCATTCAACTAGAAAATTTCGCGCGCCACCCCAAAACTGAAAAATGCCATTTTGACCCCATAAAAAGTCCCGAATGGCCGAAATAACATCACAGGTGATCACAAAGTTATGTATAGTTTTAGCAACTAAATACTTTGTGTCAAATTCGTCCAATTCGGAGACTGCATCATTCTACTCAAAAAGTTCGCGCGCCACACGAGAAACGAAAATTGTCATTTGAGCCCCTAAAAAGTCCAAAATGGCCGAAATAACAATGCAGGTGATCACAAAGTGATGTATAGTTTTAGAATCTAAACACACTGTGCGAAATTCGTCCAATTCGGAGACTACATCATTCTACTCGAAAATTTCGTGCGCCACTCCAAAACTGAAAAATGCCATTTTGACCCCATAAAAAGTCTCGAATGGCCGAAATAACATCGCAGGTGATCATGAAGCGATGTATAGTTTTAGCATCTAAGAACACTGTGCAAAATTCGTCCAATTCGGAGACTGCATCATTCTACTCGAAAAGTTCGCGCTCCGCCAGAAAACAGAAAAATGTCATTTTGACCCTCTTCAAAGTCCCGAATGGCCGAAATAACATCGCAGGTGATCACGAAGTGATGTATAGTTTTAGCATCTAGCTACACTGTGCGAAATACGTCCGATTCGGTGACTGCATCATTCTACTCGAAAAGTTCGCGTACCACCCGAAAACCGAAAAATGTCATTTTGACCCCCTAAAAAGTCCCGAATGGCCGAAATAACAACGCAGGTGACCACGAAGTGATGTTTAGTTTTAGCATCTAAGCACACTGTGCAAAATTCGTCCAATTCGAAGACTGCATCATTCTACTCGAAAAGTTCGTGCGCCACCCGAAAACCGAAAAATGTCATTTTGACACCTTAAAAGTCCCGAATGGCCGAAATAACACGCAGGTGATCACGAAGTGATGTGTAGTTTTAACATCTAAACACAATGTGCGAAATTTGTCTAATTCGGAGACTGCATCATTCTACTCGAAAAGTTCGCGCGCCACCCGAAAACCGAAAAATGTCATTTTGACCCCCTTAAAAGTCCTGAATGGCCGAAATAACATCGCGGGTGATCACGAATTGACGTATAGTTTTAGCATCTAAATACATTGTGTGAAATTCCACCAATTCGGAGACTGCATCATTCTATTCGAAAAGTTCGCGCGCCACCCGGTAACCGAAAAATGCCATTTTAACCCCCTAAAATGTCCCGAATGGCCGTAATAACAACGCAGGTGATCAAGAAGTGATGTATACTTTTAGCATCTAAATACACTATGCGAAATTCGTCCAATTCGGAGACTGCATCATTCTACTCGAAAAGTTCGAGCGCCACCTGAATACCGAAAAATGCCATTTTGACCCCCTAAACAGTCCCGAATGGCCAAAAAATGCAACAGCTCATGGCGGAGCGATGAACCTTGTTTATTTACCTGTTTTACATTAACCGTGCGAATTTCGTCCAATTCGGAGACTACATCATTCTACTCGAAAATTTCGCGCGCCACCGCAAAACTGAAAAATGCCATTTTGACCCCATAAAAAGTCTCGAATGGCCGAAATAACATCACAATTGATCACGAAGTGATGTATAGTTTTAGCATCTAAGCACACTGTGCGAAATTCGTCCAATTCAGAGACTGCATCATTCTACTCGAAAAGTTCGAGCGCCACCCGAATATCGAAAAATGCCATTTTGACCCCCTAAAGAGTCCCGAATGGCCGAAATAACAACGCAGGAGATCACGAAGTGATGTATAGATTTAGCATCTAAATACACTGTGCGAAATTCATCCAATTCGGAGACTGCATAATTCTACTCGAAAAGTTCGAGCGCCACCTGAATACCGAAAAATGCCATTTTATCCCCCTAAACAGTCCTGAATGGCCAAAAAACGCAACAGCACATGGCGGAGCAATGAGTCTTGTTTATTTGTCCGTTTTACATTAACCGTTCGAATTTCGTCCAGTTCGGAGACTGCATCATTCAACTAGAAAATTTTGCGCGCCACCCCAAAACTGAAAAATGCCATTTTGACCCCATAAAAAGTCCCGAATGGCTGAAATAACATCACAGGTGATCACGAAGTTATGTATAGTTTTAGCATCTAAATACTTTGTGTCAAATTCGTCCAATTCGGAGACTGCATCATTCTACTCAAAAAGTTCGCGCGCCACACGAAAAACGAAAATTGTCATTTTGAGCCCCTAAAAAGTCCAAAATGGCCGAAATAACAATGCAGGTGATCACAAAGTGATGTATAGATTTAGAATCTAAACACAATGTGCGAAATTCGTCCAATTCGGAGACTACATCATTCTACTCGAAAATTTCGCGCGCCACTCCAAAACTGAAAAATGCCATTTTGACCCCATAAAAAGTCCTGAATGGCCGAAATAACATCGCAGGTGATCACGAAGTGATGTATAGTTTTAGCATCGAAGCACACTGTGCAAAATTCGTCCAATTCGGAGACTGCATCATTCTACTCGAAAAGTTCGCGCGCCGCCAGAAAACAGAAAAATGTCATTTTGACCCTCTTCAAAGTCCCGAATGGCCGAAATAACATCGCAGGTGATCACGAAGTGATGTATAGTTTTAGCATCTAGCTACACCGTGCGAAATACGTCCGATTCGGTGACTGCATCATTCTACTCGAAAAGTTCGCGTACCACCCGAAAACCGAAAAATGTCATTTTGACCCCCTAAAAAGTCCCGAATGGCCGAAATAACAACGCAGGTGATCACGAAGTGATGTATAGTTTTAGCATCTAAGCACACTGTGCAAAATTCGTCCAATTCGAAGACTGCATCATTCTACTCGAAAAGTTCGTGCGCCACCCGAAAACCGAAAAATGTCATTTTGACACCTTAAAAGTCCCGAATGGCCGAAATAACACGCAGGTGATCACGAAGTGATGTGTAGTTTTAGCATCTAAACACAATGTGCGAAATTTGACTAATTCGGAGACTGCATCATTCTACTCGAAAAGTTCGCGCGCCACCCTAAAACCGAAAAATGTCATTTTGACCCCCTTAAAAGTCCTGAATGGCCGAAATAACATCGCGGGTGATCACGAATTGACGTATAGTTTTAGCATCTAAATACATTGTGTGAAATTCCACCAATTCGGAGACTGCATCATTCTACTCGAAAAGTTCGCGCGCCACCCGGTAACCGAAAAATGCCATTTTAACCCCCTAAAATGTCCCGAATGGCCGTAATAACAACGCAGGTGATCAGGAAGTGATGTATAGTTTTAGCATCTAAATACACTATGCGAAATTCGTCCAATTCGGAGACTGCATCATTCTACTCGAAAAGTTCGAGCGCCACCTGAATACCGAAAAATGCCATTTTGACCCCCTAAACAGTCCCGAATGGCCAAAAAAACGCAACAGCTCATGGCGGAGCAATGAGCCTTGTTTATTTACCTGTTTTACATTAACCGTGCGAATTTCGTCCAATTCGGAGACTACATCATTCTACTCGAAAATTTCGCGCGCCACCGCAAAACTGAAAAATGCCATTTTGACCCCATAAAAAGTCTCGAATGGCCGAAATAACATCGCAGTTGATCACGAAGTGATGTATAGTTTTAGCATCTAAGCACACTGTGCGAAATTCGTCCAATTCAGAGACTGCATCATTCTACTCGAAAAGTTCGAGCGCCACCCGAATACCGAAAAATGCCATTTTGACCCCCTAAAGAGTCCCGAATGGCCGAAATAACAACGCTGGTGATCACGAAGTGATGTATAGATTTAGCATCTAAATACACTGTGCGAAATTCATCCAATTCGGAGACTGCATAATTCTACTCGAAAAGTTCGAGCGCCACCTGAATACCGAAAAATGCCATTTTATCCCCCTAAACAGTCCTGAATGGCCAAAAAACGCAACAGCACATGGCAGAGCAATGAGTCTTGTTTATTTGTCCGTTTTACATTAACCGTGTGAATTTCGTCCAGTTCGGAGACTGCATCATTCAACTAGAAAATTTCGCGCGCCACCCCAAAACTGAAAAATGCCATTTTGACCCCATAAAAAGTCCCGAATGGCCGAAATAACATCACAGGTGATCACAAAGTTATGTATAGTTTTAGCAACTAAATACTTTGTGTCAAATTCGTCCAATTCGGAGACTGCATCATTCTACTCAAAAAGTTCGCGCGCCACACGAGAAACGAAAATTGTCATTTTGAGCCCCTAAAAAGTCCAAAATGGCCGAAATAACAATGCAGGTGATCACAAAGTGATGTATAGTTTTAGAATCTAAACACACTGTGCGAAATTCGTCCAATTCGGAGACTACATCATTCTACTCGAAAATTTCGTGCGCCACTCCAAAACTGAAAAATGCCATTTTGACCCCATAAAATGTCTCGAATGGCCGAAATAACATCGCAGGTGATCATGAAGCGATGTATAGTTTTAGCATCTAAGAACACTGTGCAAAATTCGTCCAATTCGGAGACTGCATCATTCTACTCGAAAAGTTCGCGCTCCGCCAGAAAACAGAAAAATGTCATTTTGACCCTCTTCAAAGTCCCGAATGGCCGAAATAACATCGCAGGTGATCACGAAGTGATGTATAGTTTTAGCATCTAGCTACACTGTGCGAAATACGTCCGATTCGGTGACTGCATCATTCTACTCGAAAAGTTCGCGTACCACCCGAAAACCGAAAAATGTCATTTTGACCCCCTAAAAAGTCCCGAATGGCCGAAATAACAACGCAGGTGACCACGAAGTGATGTTTAGTTTTAGCATCTAAGCACACTGTGCAAAATTCGTCCAATTCGAAGACTGCATCATTCTACTCGAAAAGTTCGTGCGCCACCCGAAAACCGAAAAATGTCATTTTGACACCTTAAAAGTCCCGAATGGCCGAAATAACACGCAGGTGATCACGAAGTGATGTGTAGTTTTAACATCTAAACACAATGTGCGAAATTTGTCTAATTCGGAGACTGCATCATTCTACTCGAAAAGTTCGCGCGCCACCCGAAAACCGAAAAATGTCATTTTGACCCCCTTAAAAGTCCTGAATGGCCGAAATAACATCGCGGGTGATCACGAATTGACGTATAGTTTTAGCATCTAAATACATTGTGTGAAATTCCACCAATTCGGAGACTGCATCATTCTATTCGAAAAGTTCGCGCGCCACCCGGTAACCGAAAAATGCCATTTTAACCCCCTAAAATGTCCCGAATGGCCGTAATAACAACGCAGGTGATCAAGAAGTGATGTATACTTTTAGCATCTAAATACACTATGCGAAATTCGTCCAATTCGGAGACTGCATCATTCTACTCGAAAAGTTCGAGCGCCACCTGAATACCGAAAAATGCCATTTTGACCCCCTAAACAGTCCCGAATGGCCAAAAAATGCAACAGCTCATGGCGGAGCGATGAACCTTGTTTATTTACCTGTTTTACATTAACCGTGCGAATTTCGTCCAATTCGGAGACTACATCATTCTACTCGAAAATTTCGCGCGCCACCGCAAAAACTGAAAAATGCCATTTTGACCCCATAAAAAGTCTCGAATGGCCGAAATAACATCACAATTGATCACGAAGTGATGTATAGTTTTAGCATCTAAGCACACTGTGCGAAATTCGTCCAATTCAGAGACTGCATCATTCTACTCGAAAAGTTCGAGCGCCACCCGAATATCGAAAAATGCCATTTTGACCCCCTAAAGAGTCCCGAATGGCCGAAATAACAACGCAGGAGATCACGAAGTGATGTATAGATTTAGCATCTAAATACACTGTGCGAAATTCATCCAATTCGGAGACTGCATAATTCTACTCGAAAAGTTCGAGCGCCACCTGAATACCGAAAAATGCCATTTTATCCCCCTAAACAGTCCTGAATGGCCAAAAAACGCAACAGCACATGGCGGAGCAATGAGTCTTGTTTATTTGTCCGTTTTACATTAACCGTTCGAATTTCGTCCAGTTCGGAGACTGCATCATTCAACTAGAAAATTTTGCGCGCCACCCCAAAACTGAAAAATGTCATTTTGACCCCATAAAAAGTCCCGAATGGCTGAAATAACATCACAGGTGATCACGAAGTTATGTATAGTTTTAGCATCTAAATACTTTGTGTCAAATTCGTCCAATTCGGAGACTGCATCATTCTACTCAAAAAGTTCGCGCGCCACACGAAAAACGAAAATTGTCATTTTGAGCCCCTAAAAAGTCCAAAATGGCCGAAATAACAATGCAGGTGATCACAAAGTGATGTATAGTTTTAGAATCTAAACACAATGTGCGAAATTCGTCCAATTCGGAGACTACATCATTCTACTCGAAAATTTCGCGCGCCACTCCAAAACTGAAAAATGCCATTTTGACCCCATAAAAAGTCCTGAATGGCCGAAATAACATCGCAGGTGATCACGAAGTGATGTATAGTTTTAGCATCGAAGCACACTGTGCAAAATTCGTCCAATTCGGAGACTGCATCATTCTACTCGAAAAGTTCGCGCGCCGCCAGAAAACAGAAAAATGTCATTTTGACCCTCTTCAAAGTCCCGAATGGCCGAAATAACATCGCAGGTGATCACGAAGTGATGTATAGTTTTAGCATCTAGCTACACCGTGCGAAATACGTCCGATTCGGTGACTGCATCATTCTACTCGAAAAGTTCGCGTACCACCCGAAAACCGAAAAATGTCATTTTGACCCCCTAAAAAGTCCCGAATGGCCGAAATAACAACGCAGGTGATCACGAAGTGATGTATAGTTTTAGCATCTAAGCACACTGTGCAAAATTCGTCCAATTCGAAGACTGCATCATTCTACTCGAAAAGTTCGTGCGCCACCCGAAAACCGAAAAATGTCATTTTGACACCTTAAAAGTCCCGAATGGCCGAAATAACACGCAGGTGATCACGAAGTGATGTGTAGTTTTAGCATCTAAACACAATGTGCGAAATTTGACTAATTCGGAGACTGCATCATTCTACTCGAAAAGTTCGCGCGCCACCCTAAAACCGAAAAATGTCATTTTGACCCCCTTAAAAGTCCTGAATGGCCGAAATAACATCGCGGGTGATCACGAATTGACGTATAGTTTTAGCATCTAAATACATTGTGTGAAATTCCACCAATTCGGAGACTGCATCATTCTACTCGAAAAGTTCGCGCGCCACCCGGTAACCGAAAAATGCCATTTTAACCCCCTAAAATGTCCCGAATGGCCGTAATAACAACGCAGGTGATCAGGAAGTGATGTATAGTTTTAGCATCTAAATACACTATGCGAAATTCGTCCAATTCGGAGACTGCATCATTCTACTCGAAAAGTTCGAGCGCCACCTGAATACCGAAAAATGCCATTTTGACCCCCTAAACAGTCCCGAATGGCCAAAAAAACGCAACAGCTCATGGCGGAGCAATGAGCCTTGTTTATTTACCTGTTTTACATTAACCGTGCGAATTTCGTCCAATTCGGAGACTACATCATTCTACTCGAAAATTTCGCGCGCCACCGCAAAACTGAAAAATGCCATTTTGACCCCATAAAAAGTCTCGAATGGCCGAAATAACATCGCAGTTGATCACGAAGTGATGTATAGTTTTAGCATCTAAGCACACTGTGCGAAATTCGTCCAATTCAGAGACTGCATCATTCTACTCGAAAAGTTCGAGCGCCACCCGAATACCGAAAAATGCCATTTTGACCCCCTAAAGAGTCCCGAATGGCCGAAATAACAACGCTGGTGATCACGAAGTGATGTATAGATTTAGCATCTAAATACACTGTGCGAAATTCATCCAATTCGGAGACTGCATAATTCTACTCGAAAAGTTCGAGCGCCACCTGAATACCGAAAAATGCCATTTTATCCCCCTAAACAGTCCTGAATGGCCAAAAAACGCAACAGCACATGGCAGAGCAATGAGTCTTGTTTATTTGTCCGTTTTACATTAACCGTGTGAATTTCGTCCAGTTCGGAGACTGCATCATTCAACTAGAAAATTTCGCGCGCCACCCCAAAACTGAAAAATGCCATTTTGACCCCATAAAAAGTCCCGAATGGCCGAAATAACATCACAGGTGATCACAAAGTTATGTATAGTTTTAGCAACTAAATACTTTGTGTCAAATTCGTCCAATTCGGAGACTGCATCATTCTACTCAAAAAGTTCGCGCGCCACACGAGAAACGAAAATTGTCATTTTGAGCCCCTAAAAAGTCCAAAATGGCCGAAATAACAATGCAGGTGATCACAAAGTGATGTATAGTTTTAGAATCTAAACACACTGTGCGAAATTCGTCCAATTCGGAGACTACATCATTCTACTCGAAAATTTCGTGCGCCACTCCAAAACTGAAAAATGCCATTTTGACCCCATAAAAAGTCTCGAATGGCCGAAATAACATCGCAGGTGATCATGAAGCGATGTATAGTTTTAGCATCTAAGAACACTGTGCAAAATTCGTCCAATTCGGAGACTGCATCATTCTACTCGAAAAGTTCGCGCTCCGCCAGAAAACAGAAAAATGTCATTTTGACCCTCTTCAAAGTCCCGAATGGCCGAAATAACATCGCAGGTGATCACGAAGTGATGTATAGTTTTAGCATCTAGCTACACTGTGCGAAATACGTCCGATTCGGTGACTGCATCATTCTACTCGAAAAGTTCGCGTACTACCCGAAAACCGAAAAATGTCATTTTGACCCCCTAAAAAGTCCCGAATGGCCGAAATAACAACGCAGGTGACCACGAAGTGATGTTTAGTTTTAGCATCTAAGCACACTGTGCAAAATTCGTCCAATTCGAAGACTGCATCATTCTACTCGAAAAGTTCGTGCGCCACCCGAAAACCGAAAAATGTCATTTTGACACCTTAAAAGTCCCGAATGGCCGAAATAACACGCAGGTGATCACGAAGTGATGTGTAGTTTTAACATCTAAACACAATGTGCGAAATTTGTCTAATTCGGAGACTGCATCATTCTACTCGAAAAGTTCGCGCGCCACCCGAAAACCGAAAAATGTCATTTTGACCCCCTTAAAAGTCCTGAATGGCCGAAATAACATCGCGGGTGATCACGAATTGACGTATAGTTTTAGCATCTAAATACATTGTGTGAAATTCCACCAATTCGGAGACTGCATCATTCTATTCGAAAAGTTCGCGCGCCACCCGGTAACCGAAAAATGCCATTTTAACCCCCTAAAATGTCCCGAATGGCCGTAATAACAACGCAGGTGATCAAGAAGTGATGTATACTTTTAGCATCTAAATACACTATGCGAAATTCGTCCAATTCGGAGACTGCATCATTCTACTCGAAAAGTTCGAGCGCCACCTGAATACCGAAAAATGCCATTTTGACCCCCTAAACAGTCCCGAATGGCCAAAAAATGCAACAGCTCATGGCGGAGCGATGAACCTTGTTTATTTACCTGTTTTACATTAACCGTGCGAATTTCGTCCAATTCGGAGACTACATCATTCTACTCGAAAATTTCGCGCGCCACCGCAAAACTGAAAAATGCCATTTTGACCCCATAAAAAGTCTCGAATGGCCGAAATAACATCACAATTGATCACGAAGTGATGTATAGTTTTAGCATCTAAGCACACTGTGCGAAATTCGTCCAATTCAGAGACTGCATCATTCTACTCGAAAAGTTCGAGCGCCACCCGAATATCGAAAAATGCCATTTTGACCCCCTAAAGAGTCCCGAATGGCCGAAATAACAACGCAGGAGATCACGAAGTGATGTATAGATTTAGCATCTAAATACACTGTGCGAAATTCATCCAATTCGGAGACTGCATAATTCTACTCGAAAAGTTCGAGCGCCACCTGAATACCGAAAAATGCCATTTTATCCCCCTAAACAGTCCTGAATGGCCAAAAAACGCAACAGCACATGGCGGAGCAATGAGTCTTGTTTATTTGTCCGTTTTACATTAACCGTTCGAATTTCGTCCAGTTCGGAGACTGCATCATTCAACTAGAAAATTTTGCGCGCCACCCCAAAACTGAAAAATGCCATTTTGACCCCATAAAAAGTCCCGAATGGCTGAAATAACATCACAGGTGATCACTAAGTTATGTATAGTTTTAGCATCTAAATACTTTGTGTCAAATTCGTCCAATTCGGAGACTGCATCATTCTACTCAAAAAGTTCGCGCGCCACACGAAAAACGAAAATTGTCATTTTGAGCCCCTAAAAAGTCCAAAATGGCCGAAATAACAATGCAGGTGATCACAAAGTGATGTATAGTTTTAGAATCTAAACACAATGTGCGAAATTCGTCCAATTCGGAGACTACATCATTCTACTCGAAAATTTCGCGCGCCACTCCAAAACTGAAAAATGCCATTTTGACCCCATAAAAAGTCCTGAATGGCCGAAATAACATCGCAGGTGATCACGAAGTGATGTATAGTTTTAGCATCGAAGCACACTGTGCAAAATTCGTCCAATTCGGAGACTGCATCATTCTACTCGAAAAGTTCGCGCGCCGCCAGAAAACAGAAAAATGTCATTTTGACCCTCTTCAAAGTCCCGAATGGCCGAAATAACATCGCAGGTGATCACGAAGTGATGTATAGTTTTAGCATCTAGCTACACCGTGCGAAATACGTCCGATTCGGTGACTGCATCATTCTACTCGAAAAGTTCGCGTACCACCCGAAAACCGAAAAATGTCATTTTGACCCCCTAAAAAGTCCCGAATGGCCGAAATAACAATGCAGGTGATCACAAAGTGATGTATAGTTTTAGCATCTAAGCACACTGTGCAAAATTCGTCCAATTCGAAGACTGCATCATTCTACTCGAAAAGTTCGCGCGCCACCCTAAAACCGAAAAATGTCATTTTGACCCCCTTAAAAGTCCTGAATGGCCGAAATAACATCGCGGGTGATCACGAATTGACGTATAGTTTTAGCATCTAAATACATTGTGTGAAATTCCACCAATTCGGAGACTGCATCATTCTACTCGAAAAGTTCGCGCGCCACCCGGTAACCGAAAAATGCCATTTTAACCCCCTAAAATGTCCCGAATGGCCGTAATAACAACGCAGGTGATCAGGAAGTGATGTATAGTTTTAGCATCTAAATACACTATGCGAAATTCGTCCAATTCGGAGACTGCATCATTCTACTCGAAAAGTTCGAGCGCCACCTGAATACCGAAAAATGCCATTTTGACCCCCTAAACAGTCCCGAATGGCCAAAAAAACGCAACAGCTCATGGCGGAGCAATGAGCCTTGTTTATTTACCTGTTTTACATTAACCGTGCGAATTTCGTCCAATTCGGAGACTACATCATTCTACTCGAAAATTTCGCGCGCCACCGCAAAACTGAAAAATGCCATTTTGACCCCATAAAAAGTCTCGAATGGCCGAAATAACATCGCAGTTGATCACGAAGTGATGTATAGTTTTAGCATCTAAGCACACTGTGCGAAATTCGTCCAATTCAGTGACTGCATCATTCTACTCGAAAAGTTCGAGCGCCACCCGAATACCGAAAAATGCCATTTTGACCCCCTAAAGAGTCCCGAATGGCCGAAATAACAACGCAGGTGATCACGAAGTGATGTATAGATTTAGCATCTAAATACACTGTGCGAAATTCATCCAATTCGGAGACTGCATAATTCTACTCGAAAAGTTCGAGCGCCACCTGAATACCGAAAAATGCCATTTTATCCCCCTAAACAGTCCTGAATGGCCAAAAAACGCAACAGCACATGGCGGAGCAATGAGTCTTGTTTATTTGTCCGTTTTACATTAACCGTGCGAATTTCGTCCAGTTCGGAGACTGCATCATTCAACTAGAAAATTTCGCGCGCCACCCCAAAACTGAAAAATGCCATTTTGACCCCATAAAAAGTCCCGAATGGCCGAAATAACATCACAGGTGATCACGAAGTTATGTATAGTTTTAGCATCTAAATACTTTGTGTCAAATTCGTCCAATTCGGAGACTGCATCATTCTACTCAAAAAGTTCGCGCGCCACACGAAAAACGAAAATTGTCATTTTGAGCCCCTAAAAAGTCCAAAATGGCCGAAATAACAATGCAGGTGATCACAAAGTGATGTATAGTTTTAGAATCTAAACACAATGTGCGAAATTCGTCCAATTCGGAGACTACATCATTCTACTCGAAAATTTCGCGCGCCACTCCAAAACTGAAAAATGCCATTTTGACCCCATAAAAAGTCCCGAATGGCCGAAGTAACATCGCAGGTGATCACGAAGTGATGTATAGTTTTAGCATCGAAGCACACTGTGCAAAATTCGTCCAATTCGGAGACTGCATCATTCTACTCGAAAAGTTCGCGCGCCGCCAGAAAACAGAAAAATGTCATTTTGACCTTCTTCAAAGTCCCGAATGGCCGAAATAACATCGCAGGTGATCACGAAGTGATGTATAGTTTTAGCATCTAGCTACACCGTGCGAAATACGTCCGATTCGGTGACTGCATCATTCTACTCGAAAAGTTCGCGTACCACCCGAAAACCGAAAAATGTCATTTTGACCCCCTAAAAAGTCCCGAATGGCCGAAATAACAACGGAGGTGATCACGAAGTGATGTATAGTTTTAGCATCTAAGCACACTGTGCAAAATTCGTCCAATTCGAAGACTGCATCATTCTACTCGAAAAGTTCGTGCGCCACCCGAAAACCGAAAAATGTCATTTTGACACCTTAAAAGTCCCGAATGGCCGAAATAACACGCAGGTGATCACGAAGTGATGTGTAGTTTTAGCATCTAAACACAATGTGCGAAATTTGTCTAATTCGGAGACTGCATCATTCTACTCGAAAAGTTCGCGCGCCACCCTAAAACCGAAAAATGTCATTTTGACCCCCTTAAAAGTCCTGAATGGCCGAAATAACATCGCGGGTGATCACGAATTGACGTATAGTTTTAGCATCTAAATACATTGTGTGAAATTCCACCAATTCGGAGACTGCATCATTCTACTCGAAAAGTTCGCGCGCCACCCGGTAACCGAAAAATGCCATTTTAACCCCCTAAAATGTCCCGAATGGCCGTAATAACAACGCAGGTGATCAGGAAGTGATGTATAGTTTTAGCATCTAAATACACTATGCGAAATTCGTCCAATTCGGAGACTGCATCATTCTACTCGAAAAGTTCGAGCGCCACCTGAATACCGAAAAATGCCATTTTGACCCCCTAAACAGTCCCGAATGGCCAAAAAAACGCAACAGCTCATGGCGGAGCAATGAGCCTTGTTTATTTACCTGTTTTACATTAACCGTGCGAATTTCGTCCAATTCGGAGACTACATCATTCTACTCGAAAATTTCGCGCGCCACCGCAAAACTGAAAAATGCCATTTTGACCCCATAAAAAGTCTCGAATGGCCGAAATAACATCGCAGTTGATCACGAAGTGATGTATAGTTTTAGCATCTAAGCACACTGTGCGAAATTCGTCCAATTCAGAGACTGCATCATTCTACTCGAAAAGTTCGAGCGCCACCCGAATACCGAAAAATGCCATTTTGACCCCCTAAAGAGTCCCGAATGGCCGAAATAACAACGCAGGTGATCACGAAGTGATGTATAGATTTAGCATCTAAATACACTGTGCGAAATTCATCCAATTCGGAGACTGCATAATTCTACTCGAAAAGTTCGAGCGCCACCTGAATTCCGAAAAATGCCATTTTATCCCCCTAAACAGTCCTGAATGGCCAAAAAACGCAACAGCACATGGCGGAGCAATGAGTCTTGTTTATTTGTCCGTTTTACATTAACCGTGCGAATTTCGTCCAGTTCGGAGACTGCATCATTCAACTAGAAAATTTCGCGCGCCACCCCAAAACTGAAAAATGCCATTTTGACCCCATAAAAAGTCCCGAATGGCCGAAATAACATCACAGGTGATCATGAAGTTATGTATAGTTTTAGCATCTAAATACTTTGTGTCAAATTCGTCCAATTCGGAGACTGCATCATTCTACTCAAAAAGTTCGCGCGCCACACGAAAAACGAAAATTGTCATTTTGAGCCCCTAAAAAGTCCAAAATGGCCGAAATAACAATGCAGGTGATCACAAAGTGATGTATAGTTTTAGAATCTAAACACAATGTGCGAAATTCGTCCAATTCGGAGACTACATCATTCTACTCGAAAATTTCGCGCGCCACTCCAAAACTGAAAAATGCCATTTTGACCCCATAAAAAGTCCCGAATGGCCGAAATAACATCGCAGGTGATCACGAAGTGATGTATAGTTTTAGCATCTAAGCACACTGTGCAAAATTCGTCCAATTCGGAGACTGCATCATTCTACTCGAAAAGTTCGCGCGCCGCCAGAAAACAGAAAAATGTCATTTTGACCCTCTTTAAAGTCCCGAATGGCCGAAATAACATCGCAGGTGATCACGAAGTGATGTATAGTTTTAGCATCTAGCTACACCGTGCGAAATACGTCCGATTCGGTGACTGCATCATTCTACTCGAAAAGTTCGCGTACCACCCGAAAACCGAAAAATGTCATTTTAACCCCTTAAAAAGTCCCGAATGGCCGAAATAACAACGCAGGTGATCACGAAGTGATGTATAGTTTTAGCATCTAAGCACACTGTGCAAAATTCGTCCAATTCGAAGACTGCATCATTCTACTCGAAAAGTTCGTGCGCCACCCGAAAACCGAAAAATGTCATTTTGACACCTTAAAAGTCCCGAATGGCCGAAATAACACGCAGGTGATCACGAAGTGATGTGTAGTTTTAGCATCTAAACACAATGTGCGAAATTTGTCTAATTCGGAGACTGCATCATTCTACTCGAAAAGTTCGCGTGCCACCCTAAAACCGAAAAATGTCATTTTGACCCCCTTAAAAGTCCTGAATGGCCGAAATAACATCGCGGGTGATCACGAATTGATGTATAGTTTTAGCATCTAAATACATTGTATGAAATTCCACCAATTCGGAGACTGCATCATTCTACTCGAAAAGTTCGCGCGCCACCCGGTAACCGAAAAATGCCATTTTAACCCCCTAAAATGTCCCGAATGGCCGTAATAACAACGCAGGTGATCAGGAAGTGATGTATACTTTTAGCATCTAAATACACTATGCGAAATTCGTCCAATTCGGAGACTGCATCATTCTACTCGAAAAGTTCGAGCGCCACCTGAATACCGAAAAATGCCATTTTGACCCCCTAAACAGTCCCGAATGGCCAAAAAAACGCAACAGCTCATGGCGGAGCAATGAGCCTTGTTTATTTACCTGTTTTACATTAACCGTGCGAATTTCGTCCAATTCGAAGACTACATCATTCTACTCGAAAATTTCGCGCGCCACCGCAAAACTGAAAAATGCTATTTTGACCCCATAAAAAGTCTCGAATAGCCGAAATAACATCGCAGTTGATCACGAAGTGATGTATAGTTTTAGCATCTAAGCACACTGTGCGAAATTCGTCCAATTCAGAGACTGCATCATTCTACTCGAAAAGTTCGAGCGCCACCCGAATACCGAAAAATGCCATTTTGACCCCCTAAAGAGTCCCGAATGGCCGAAATAACAACGCAGGTGATCACGAAGTGATGTATAGATTTAGCATCTAAATACACTGTGCGAAATTCATCCAATTCGGAGACTGCATAATTCTACTCGAAAAGTTCGAGTGCCACCTGAATACCGAAAAATGCCATTTTATCCCCCTAAACAGTCCTGAATGGCCAAAAAACGCAACAGCACATGGCGGAGCAATGAGTCTTGTTTATTTGTCCGTTTTACATTAACCGTGCGAATTTCGTCCAGTTCGGAGACTGCATCATTCAACTAGAAAATTTCGCGCGCCACCCCAAAACTGAAAAATGCCATTTTGACCCCATAAAAAGTCCCGAATGGCCGAAATAACATCACAGGTGATCACGAAGTTATGTATAGTTTTAGCATCTAAATACTTTGTGTCAAATTCGTCCAATTCGGAGACTGCATCATTCTACTCAAAAAGTTCGCGCGCCACACGAAAAACGAAAATTGTCATTTTGAGCCTCTAAAAAGTCCAAAATGGCCGAAATAACAATGCAGGTGATCACAAAGTGATGTATAGTTTTAGAATCTAAACACAATGTGCGAAATTCGTCCAATTCGGAGACTACATCATTCTACTCGAAAATTTTGCGCGCCACTCCAAAACTGAAAAATGCCATTTTGACCCCATAAAAAGTCCCGAATGGCCGAAATAACATTGCAGGTGATCACGAAGTGATGTATAGTTTTAGCATCTAAGCACACTGTGCAAAATTCGTCCAATTCGGAGACTGCATCATTCTACTCGAAAAGTTCGCGCGCCGCCAGAAAACAGAAAAATGTCATTTTGACCCTCTTCAAAGTCCCGAATGGCCGAAATAACATCGCAGGTGATCACGAAGTGATGTATAGTTTTAGCATCTAGCTACACCGTGCGAAATACGTCCGATTCGGTGACTGCATCATTCTACTCGAAAAGTTCGCGTACCACCCGAAAACCGAAAAATGTCATTTTGACCCCCTAAAAAGTCCCGAATGGCCGAAATAACAACGCAGGTGATCACGAAGTGATGTATAGTTTTAGCATCTAAGCACACTGTGCAAAATTCGTCCAATTCGAAGACTGCATCATTCTACTCGAAAAGTTCGTGCGCCACCCGAAAACCGAAAAATGTCATTTTGACACCTTAAAAGTCCCGAATGGCCGAAATAACACGCAGGTGATCACGAAGTGATGTGTAGTTTTAGCATCTAAACACAATGTGCGAAATTTGTCTAATTCGGAGACTGCATCATTCTACTAGAAAAGTTCGCGCGCCACCCTAAAACCGAAAAATGTCATTTTGACCCCCTTAAAAGTCATGAATGGCCGAAATAACATCGCGGGTGATCACGAATTGATGTATAGTTTTAGCATCTAAATACATTGTGTGAAATTCCACCAATTCGGAGACTGCATCATTCTACTCGAAAAGTTCTCGCGCCACCCGGTAACCGAAAAATGCCATTTTAACCCCCTAAAATGTCCCGAATGGCCGTAATAACAACGCAGGTGATCAGGAAGTGATGTATAGTTTTAGCATCTAAATACACTATGCGAAATTCGTCCAATTCGGAGACTGCATCATTCTACTCGAAAAGTTCGAGCGCCACCTGAATACCGAAAAATGCCATTTTGACCCCCTAAACAGTCCCGAATGGCCAAAAAACGCAACAGCTCATGGCGGAGCAATGAGCCTTGTTTATTTACCTGTTTTACATTATCCGTGCGAATTTCGTCCAATTCGGAGACTACATCATTCTACTCGAAAATTTCGCGCGCCACCGCAAAACTGAAAAATGCCATTTTGACCCCATAAAAAGTCTCGAATGGCGGAAATAACATCGCAGTTGATCACGAAGTGATGTATAGTTTTAGCATCTAAGCACACTGTGCGAAATTTGTCCAATTCAGAGACTGCATCATTCTACTCGAAAAGTTCGAGCGCCACCCGAATACCGAAAAATGCCATTTTGACCCCCTAAAGAGTCCCGAATGGCCGAAATAACAACGCAGGAGATCACGAAGTGATGTATAGATTTAGCATCTAAATACACTGTGCGAAATTCATCTAATTCAGAGACTGCATAATTCTACTCGAAAAGTTCGAGCGCCACCTGAATACCGAAAAATGCCATTTTATCCCCCTAAACAGTCCTGAATGGCCAAAAAACGCAACAGCACATGGCGGAGCAATGAGTCTTGTTTATTTGTCCGTTTTACATTAACCGTGCGAATTTCGTCCAGTTCGGAGACTGCATCATTCAACTAGAAAATTTCGCGCGCCACCCCAAAACTGAAAAATGCCATTTTGACCCCATAAAAAGTCCCGAATGGCCGAAATAACATCACAGGTGATCACGAAGTTATGTATAGTTTTAGCATCTAAATACTTTGTGTCAAATTCGTCCAATTCGGAGACTGCATCATTCTAGTCAAAAAGTTCGCGCGCCACACGAAAAACGAAAATTGTCATTTTGAGCCCCTAAAAAGTCCAAAATGGCCGAAATAACAATGCAGGTGATCACAAAGAGATGTATAGTTTTAGAATCTAAACACAATGTGCGAAATTCGTCCAATTCGGAGACTACATCATTCTACTCGAAAATTTCGCGCGCCACTGTAAAACTGAAAAATGCCATTTTGACCCCATAAAAAGTCCCGAATGGCCGAAATAACATCGCAGGTGATCACGAAGTGATGTATAGTTTTAGCATCTAAGCACACTGTGCAAAATTCGTCCAATTCGGAGACTGCATCATTCTACTCGAAAAGTTCGCGCGCCGCCAGAAAACAGAAAAATGTCATTTTGACCCTCTTCAAAGTCCCGAATGGCCGAAATAACATCGCAGGTGATCACGAAGTGATGTATAGTTTTAGCATCTAGCTACACTGTGCGAAATACGTCCGATTCGGTGACTGCATCATTCTACTCGAAAAGTTCGTGTACCACCCGAAAACCGAAAAATGTCATTTTGACCCCCTAAAAAGTCCCGAATGGCCGAAATAACAACGCAGGTGATCACGAAGTGATGTTTAGTTTTAGCATCTAAGCACACTGTGCAAAATTCGTCCAATTCGAAGACTGCATCATTCTACTCGAAAAGTTCGTGCGCCACCCGAAAACCGAAAAATGTCATTTTGACACCTTAAAAGTCCCGAATGGCCGAAATAACACGCAGGTGATCACGAAGTGATGTGTAGATTTAGCATCTAAACACAATGTGCGAAATTTGTCTAATTTGGAGACTGCATCATTCTACTCGAAAAGTTCGCGCGCCACCCTAAAACCGAAAAATGTCATTTTGACCCCCTTAAAAGTCATGAATGGCCGAAATAACATCGCGGGTGATCACGAATTGATGTATAGTTTTAGCATCTAAATACATTGTGAGAAATTCCACCAATTCGGAGACTGCATCATTCTACTCGAAAAGTTCGCGCGCCACACGGTAACCGAAAAATGCCATTTTAACCCCCTAAAATGTCCCGAATGGCTGTAATAACAACGCAGGTGATCAGGAAGTGATGTATAGTTTTAAAATCTAAATACACTATGCGAAATTCGTCCAATTCGGAGACTGCATCATTCTACTCGAAAAGTTCGAGCGCCACCTGAATACCGAAAAATGCCATTTTGACCCCCTAAACAGTCCCGAATGGCCAAAAAACGCAACAGCTCATGGCGGAGCAATGAGCCTTGTTTATTTACCTGTTTTACATTATCCGTGCGAATTTCGTCCAATTCGGAGACTACATCATTCTACTCGAAAATTTCGCGCGCCACCGCAAAACTGAAAAATGCGATTTTGACCCCATAAAAAGTCTCGAATGGCCGAAATAACATCGCAGTTGATCACGAAGTGATGTATAGTTTTAGCATCTAAGCACACTGTGCGAAATTCGTCCAATTCAGAGACTGCATCATTCTACTCGAAAAGTTCGAGCGCCACCCGAATACCGAAAAATGTCATTTTGACCCCTTAAAGAGTCCCGAATGGCCGAAATAACAACGCAGGTGATCACGAAGTGATGTATAGATTTAGCATCTAAATACACTGTGCGAAATTCATCCAATTCGGAGACTGCATAATTCTACTCGAAAAGTTCGAGCGCCACCTGAATACCGAAAAATGCCATTTTATCCCCCTAAACAGTCCTGAATGGCCAAAAAACGCAACAGCACATGGCGGAGCAATGAGTCTTGTTTATTTGTCCGTTTTACATTAACCGTGCGAATTTCGTCCAGTTCGGAGACTGCATCATTCAACTAGAAAATTTCGCGCGCCACCCCAAAACTGAAAAATGCCATTTTGACCCCATAAAAAGTCCCGAATGGCCGAAATAACATCACAGGTGATCACGAAGTTATGTATAGTTTTAGCATCTAAATACTTTGTGTCAAATTCGTCCAATTCGGAGACTGCATCATTCTACTCAAAAAGTTCGCGCGCCACACGAAAAACGAAAATTGTCATTTTGAGCCCCTAAAAAGTCCAAAATGGCCGAAATAACAATGCAGGTGATCACAAAGTGATGTATAGTTTTAGAATCTAAACACAATGTGCGAAATTCGTCCAATTCGGAGACTACATCATTCTACTCGAAAATTTCGCGCGCCACTCTAAAACTGAAAAATGCCATTTTGACCCCATAAAAAGTCCCGAATGGCCGAAATAACATCACAGGTGATCACAAAGTGATGTATAGTTTTAGCATCTAAGCACACTGTGCAAAATTCGTCCAATTCGGAGACTGCATCATTCTACTCGAAAAGTTCGCGCGCCGCCAGAAAACAGAAAAATATCATTTTGACCCTCTTCAAAGTCCCGAATGGCCGAAATAACATCGCAGTTGATCACGAAGTGATGTATAGTTTTAGCGTCTAGCTACACTGTGCGAAATACGTCCGATTCGGTGACTGCATCATTCTACTCGAAAAGTTCGCGTACCACCCGAAAACCGAAAAATGTCATTTTGACCCCCTAAAAAGTCCCGAATGGCCGAAATAACAACGCAGGTGATCACGAAGTGATGTTTAGTTTTAGCATCTAAGCACACTGTGCAAAATTCGTCCAATTCGAAGACTGCATCATTCTACTCGAAAAGTTCGTGCGCCACCCGAAAACCGAAAAATGTCATTTTGACACCTTAAAAGTCCCGAATGGCCGAAATAACACGCAGGTGATCACGAAGTGATGTGTAGTTTTAGCATCTAAACACAATGTGCGAAATTTGTCTAATTCGGAGACTGCATCATTCTACTCGAAAAGTTCGCGCGCCACCCGAAAACCGAAAAATGTCATTTTGACCCCCTTAAAAGTCCTGAATGGCCGAAATAACATCGCGGGTGATCACGAATTGACGTATAGTTTTAGCATCTAAATACATTGTGTGAAATTCCACCAATTCGGAGACTGCATCATTCTACTCGAAAAGTTCGCGCGCCACACGGTAACCGAAAAATGCCATTTTAACCCCCTAAAATGTCCCGAATGGCTGTAATAACAACGCAGGTGATCAGGAAGTGATGTATAGTTTTAAAATCTAAATACACTATGCGAAATTCGTCCAATTCGGAGACTGCATCATTCTACTCGAAAAGTTCGAGCGCCACCTGAATACCGAAAAATGCCATTTTGACCCCCTAAACAGTCCCGAATGGCCAAAAAACGCAACAGCTCATGTCGGAGCAATGAGCCTTGTTTATTTACCTGTTTTACATTATCCGTGCGAATTTCGTCCAATTCGGAGACTACATCATTCTACTCGAAAATTTCGCGCGCCACCGCAAAACTGAAAAATGCGATTTTGACCCCATAAAAAGTCTCGAATGGCCGAAATAACATCGCAGTTGATCACGAAGTGATGTATAGTTTTAGCATCTAAGCACACTGTGCGAAATTCGTCCAATTCAGAGACTGCATCATTCTACTCGAAAAGTTCGAGCGCCACCCGAATACCGAAAAATGCCATTTTGACCCCCTAAAGAGTCCCGAATGGCCGAAATAACAACGCAGGTGATCACGAAGTGATGTATAGATTTAGCATCTAAATACACTGTGCGAAATTCATCCAATTCGGAGACTGCATAATTCTACTCGAAAAGTTCGAGCGCCACCTGAATACCGAAAAATGCCATTTTATCCCCCTAAACAGTCCTGAATGGCCAAAAAACGCAACAGCACATGGCGGAGCAATGAGTCTTGTTTATTTGTCCGTTTTACATTAACCGTGCGAATTTCGTCCAGTTCGGAGACTGCATCATTCAACTAGAAAATTTCGCGCGCCACCCCAAAACTGAAAAATGCCATTTTGACCCCATAAAAAGTCCCGAATGGCCGAAATAACATCACAGGTGATCACGAAGTTATGTATAGTTTTAGCATCTAAATACTTTGTGTCAAATTCGTCCAATTCGGAGACTGCATCATTCTACTCAAAAAGTTCGCGCGCCACACGAAAAACGAAAATTGTCATTTTGAGCCCCTAAAAAGTCCAAAATGGCCGAAATAACAATGCAGGTGATCACAAAGTGATGTATAGTTTTAGAATCTAAACACAATGTGCGAAATTCGTCCAATTCGGAGACTACATCATTCTACTCGAAAATTTCGCGCGCCACTCTAAAACTGAAAAATGCCATTTTGACCCCATAAAAAGTCCCGAATGGCCGAAATAACATCGCAGGTGATCACGAAGTGATGTATAGTTTTAGCATCTAAGCACACTGTGCAAAATTCGTCCAATTCGGAGACTGCATCATTCTACTCGAAAAGTTCGCGCGCCGCCAGAAAACAGAAAAATGTCATTTTGACCCTCTTCAAAGTCCCGAATGGCCGAAATAACATCGCAGTTGATCACGAAGTGATGTATAGTTTTAGCATCTAGCTACACTGTGCGAAATACGTCCGATTCGGTGACTGCATCATTCTACTCGAAAAGTTCGCGTACCACCCGAAAACCGAAAAATGTCATTTTGACCCCCTAAAAAGTCCCGAATGGCCGAAATAACAACGCAGGTGATCACGAAGTGATGTTTAGTTTTAGCATCTAAGCACACTGTGCAAAATTCGTCTAATTCGAAGACTGCATCATTCTACTCGAAAAGTTCGTGCGCCACCCGAAAACCGAAAAATGTCATTTTGACACCTTAAAAGTCCCGAATGGCCGAAATAACACGCAGGTGATCACGAAGTGATGTGTAGTTTTAGCATCTAAACACAATGTGCGAAATTTGTCTAATTCGGAGACTGCATCATTCTACTCGAAAAGTTCGCGCGCCACCCGAAAACCGAAAAATGTCATTTTGACCCCCTTAAAAGTCCTGAATGGCCGAAATAACATCGCGGGTGATCACGAATTGACGTATAGTTTTAGCATCTAAATACATTGTGTGAAATTCCACCAATTCGGAGACTGCATCATTCTACTCGAAAAGTTCGCGCGCCACCCGGTAACCGAAAAATGCCATTTTAACCCCCTAAAATGTCCCGAATGGCCGTAATAACAACGCAGGTGATCAGGAAGTGATGTATACTTTTAGCATCTAAATACACTATGCGAAATTCGTCCAATTCGGAGAATGCATCATTCTACTCGAAAAGTTCGAGCGCCACCTGAATACCGAAAAATGCCATTTTGACCCCCTAAACAGTCCCGAATGGCCAAAAAACGCAACAGCTCATGGCGGAGCAATGAGCCTTGTTTATTTACCTGTTTTACATTATCCGTGCGAATTTCGTCCAATTCGGAGACTACATCATTCTACTCGAAAATTTCGCGCGCCACCGCAAAACTGAAAAATGCCATTTTGACCCCATAAAAAGTCTCGAATGGCCGAAATAACATCGCAGTTGATCACGAAGTGATGTATAGTTTTAGCATCTAAGCACACTGTGCGAAATTCGTCCAATTCAGAGACTGCATCATTCTACTCGAAAAGTTCGAGCGCCACCCGAATATTGAAAAATGCCATTTTGACCCCCTAAAGAGTCCCGAATGGCCGAAATAACAACGCAGGTGATCACAAAGTGATGTACAGATTTAGCATCTAAATACACTGTGCGAAATTCATCCAATTCGGAGACTGCATAATTCTACTCGAAAAGTTCGAGCGCCACCTGAATACCGAAAAATGCCATTTTATCCCCCTAAACAGTCCTGAATGGCCAAAAAACGCAACAGCACATGGCGGAGCAATGAGTCTTGTTTATTTGTCCGTTTTACATTAACCGTGCGAATTTCGTCCAGTTCGGAGACTGCATCATTCAACTAGAAAATTTCGCGCGCCACCCCAAAACTGAAAAATGTCATTTTGGCCCCATAAAAAGTCCCGAATGGCCGAAATAACATCACAGGTGATCACGAAGTTATGTATAGTTTTAGCATCTAAATACTTTGTGTCAAATTCGTCCAATTCGGAGACTGCATCATTCTACTCAAAAAGTTCGCGCGCCACACGAAAAACGAAAATTGTCATTTTGAGCCCCTAAAAAGTCCAAAATGGCCGAAATAACAATGCAGGTGATCACAAAGTGATGTATAGTTTTAGAATCTAAACACAATGTGCGAAATTCGTCCAATTCGGAGACTACATCATTCTACTCGAAAATTTCGCGCGCCACTCCAAAACTGAAAAATGCCATTTTGACCCCATAAAAAGTCCCGAATGGCCGAAATAACATCGCAGGTGATCACGAAGTGATGTATAGTCTTAGCATCTAAGCACACTGTGCAAAATTCGTCCAATTCGAAGACTGCATCATCCTACTCGAAAAGTTCGCGCGCGGGCAGAAAACAGAAAAATGTCATTTTGACCCTCTTCAAAGTCCCGAATGGCCGAAATAACATCGCAGGTGATCACGAAGTGATGTATAGTTTTAGCATCTAGCTACACTGTGCGAAATACGTCCGATTCGGTGACTGCATCATTCTACTCGAAAAGTTCGCGTACCACCCGAAAACCGAAAAATGTCATTTTGACCCCCTAAAAAGTCCCGAATGGCCAAAATAACAACGCAGGTGATCACGAGGTGATGTTTAGTTTTAGCATCTAAGCACAATGTGCAAAATTCGTCCAATTCGAAGACTGCATCATTCTACTCGAAAAGTTCGTGCGCCACCCGAAAACCGAAAAATGTCATTTTGACACCTTAAAAGTCCCGAATGGCCGAAATAACACGCAGGTGATCACGAAGTGATGTGTAGTTTTAGCATCTAAACACAATGTGCGAAATTTGTCTAATTCGGAGACTGCATCATTCTACTCGAAAAGTTCGCGCGCCACCCGAAAACCGAAAAATGTCATTTTGACCCCCTTAAAAGTCCTGAATGGCCGAAATAACATCGCGGGTGATCACGAATTGACGTATAGTTTTAGCATCTAAATACATTGTGTGAAATTCCACCAATTCGGAGACTGCATCATTCTACTCGAAAAGTTCGCGCGCCACCCGGTAACCGAAAAATGCCATTTTAACCCCCTAAAATGTCCCGAATGGCCGTAATAACAACGCAGGTGATCAGGAAGTGATGTATACTTTTAGCATCTAAATACACTATGCGAAATTCGTCCAATTCGGAGACAGCATCATTCTACTCGAAAAGTTCGAGCGCCACCTGAATACCGAAAAATGCCATTTTGACCCCCTAAACAGTCCCGAATGGCCAAAAAACGCAACAGCTCATGGCAGAGCAATGAGCCTTGTTTATTTACCTGTTTTACATTAACCGTGCGAATTTCGTCCAATTCGGAGACTCCATCATTCTACTCGAAAATTTCGCGCGCCACCGCAAAACTGAAAAATGCCATTTTGACCCCATAAAAAGTCTCGAATGGCCGAAATAACATCGCAGTTGATCACGAAGTGATGTATAGTTTTAGCATCTAAGCACACTGTGCGAAATTCGTCCAATTCAGAGACTGCATCATTCTACTCGAAAAGTTCGAGCGCCACCCGAATACCGAAAAATGCCATTTTGAGCCCCTAAAGAGTCCCGAATGGCCGAAATAACAACGCAGGTGATCACGAAGTGATGTATAGATTTAGCATCTAAATACACTGTGCGAAATTCATCCAATTCGGAGACTGCATAATTCTACTCGAAAAGTTCGAGCGCCACCTGAATACCGAAAAATGCCATTTTATCCCCCTAAACAGTCCTGAATGGCCAAAAAACGCAACAGCACATGGCGGAGCAATGAGTCTTGTTTATTTGTCCGTTTTACATTAACCGTGCGAATTTCGTCCAGTTCGGAGACTGCATCATTCAACTAGAAAATTTCGCGCGCCACCCCAAAACTGAAAAATGCCATTTTGACCCCATAAAAAGTCCCGAATGGCCGAAATAACATCACAGGATCACGAAGTTATGTATAGTTTTAGCATCTAAATACTTTGTGTCAAATTCGTCCAATTCGGAGACTGCATCATTCTACTCAAAAAGTTCGCGCGCCACACGAAAAACGAAAATTGTCATTTTGAGCCCCTAAAAAGTCCAAAATGGCCGAAATAACAATGCAGGTGATCACAAAGTGATGTATAGTTTTGGAATCTAAACACAATGTGCGAAATTCGTCCAATTCGGAGACTACATCATTCTACTCGAAAATTTCGCGCGCCACTCCAAAACTGAAAAATGCCATTTTGACCCCATAAAATGTCCCGAATGGCCGAAATAACATCGCAGGTGATCACGAAGTGATGTATAGTTTTAGCATCTAAGCACACTGTGCAAAATTCGTCCAATTCGAAGACTGCATCATCCTACTCGAAAAGTTCGCGCGCGGGCAGAAAACAGAAAAATGTCATTTTGACCCTCTTCAAAGTCCCGAATGGCCGAAATAACATCGCAGGTCATCACGAAGTGATGTATAGTTTTAGCATCTAGCTACACTGTGCGAAATACGTCCGATTCGGTGACTGCATCATTCTACTCGAAAAGTTCGCGTACCACCCGAAAACCGAAAAATGTCATTTTGACCCCCTAAAAAGTCCCGAATGGCCGAAATAACACGCAGGTGATCACGAAGTGATGTGTAGTTTTAGCATCTAAACACAATGTGCGAAATTTGTCTAATTCGGAGACTGCATCATTCTACTCGAAAAGTTCGCGCGCCACCCTAAAACCGAAAAATGTCATTTTGACCCCCTTAAAAGTCCTGAATGGCCGAAATAACATCGCGGGTGATCACGAATTGATGTATAGTTTTAGCATCTAAATACATTGTGTGAAATTCCACCAATTCGGAGACTGCATCATTCTACTCGAAAAGTTCGCGCGTCACCCGGTAACCGAAAAATGCCATTTTAACCCCCTAAAATGTCCCGAATGGCCGTAATAACAACGCAGGTGATCAGGAAGTGATGTATAGTTTTAGCATCTAAATACACTATGCGAAATTCGTCCAATTCGGAGACAGCATCATTCTACTCGAAAAGTTCGAGCGCCACCTGAATACCGAAAAATGCCATTTTGACCCCCTAAACAGTCCCGAATGGCCAAAAAACGCAACAGCTCATGGCGGAGCAATGAGCCTTGTTTATTTACCTGTTTTACATTATC
Source organism: Lactuca virosa (assembly GCF_052849685.1). Lineage (NCBI taxonomy): Eukaryota > Viridiplantae > Streptophyta > Magnoliopsida > Asterales > Asteraceae > Lactuca > Lactuca virosa. The sequence goes on along the minus strand of NC_136433.1, from coordinate 319,046,615 downwards.
CGTGCGAATTTCGTCCAATTCGGAGACTACATCATTCTACTCGAAAATTTCGCGCGCCACCGCAAAACTGAAAAATGCCATTTTGACCCCATAAAAAGTCTCGAATGGCCGAAATAACATCGCAGTTGATCGCGAAGTGATGTATAGTTTTAGCATCTAAGCACACTGTGCGAAATTCGTCCAATTCTGAGACTGCATCATTCTACTCGAAAAGTTCGAGCGCCACCCGAATACCGAAAAATGCCATTTTGACCCCCTAAAGAGTCCCGAATGGCCGAAATAACAACGCAGGTGATCACGAAGTGATGTATAGATTTAGCATCTAAATACACTGTGCGAAATTCATCCAATTCGGAGACTGCATAATTCTACTTGAAAAGTTCGAGCGCCACCTGAATACCGAAAAATGCCATTTTATCCCCCTAAACAGTCCTGAATGGCCAAAAAACGCAACAGCACATGGCGGAGCAATGAGTCTTGTTTATTTGTCCGTTTTACATTAACCGTGCGAATTTCGTCCAGTTCGGAGACTGCATCATTCAACTAGAAAATTTCGCGCGCCACCCCAAAACTGAAAAATGCCATTTTGACCCCATAAAAAGTCCCGAATGGCCGAAATAACATCACAGGTGATCACGAAGTTATGTATAGTTTTAGCATCTAAATACTTTGTGTCAAATTCGTCCAATTCGGAGACTGCATCGTTCTACTCAAAAAGTTCGCGGGCCACACGAAAAACGAAAATTGTCATTTTGAGCCCCTAAAAAGTCCAAAATGGCCGAAATAACAATGCAGGTGATCACAAAGTGATGTATAGTTTTAGAATCTAAACACAATGTGCGAAATTCGTCCAATTCGGAGACTACATCATTCTACTCGAAAATTTCGCGCGCCACTCCAAAACTGAAAAATGCCATTTTGACCCCATAAAATGTCCCGAATGGCCGAAATAACATCGCAGGTGATCACGAAGTGATGTATAGTTTTAGCATCTAAGCACACTGTGCAAAATTCGTCCAATTCGAAGACTGCATCATCCTACTCGAAAAGTTCGCGCGCGGGCAGAAAACAGAAAAATGTCATTTTGACCCTCTTCAAAGTCCCGAATGGCCGAAATAACATCGCAGGTCATCACGAAGTGATGTATAGTTTTAGCATCTAGCTACACTGTGCAAAATACGTCCGATTCGGTGACTGCATCATTCTACTCGAAAAGTTCGCGTACCACCCGAAAACCGAAAAATGTCATTTTGACCCCCTAAAAAGTCCCGAATGGCCGAAATAACAACGCAGGTGATCACGAAGTGATGTATAGTTTTAGCATCTAAGCACACTGTGCAAAATTCGTCCAATTCGGAGACTGCATCATTCTACTCGAAAAGTTCGCGCGCCGCCAGAAAACAGAAGAATGTCATTTTGACCCTCTTCAAAGTTCCGAATGGCCGAAATAACATCGCAGGTGATCACGAAGTGATGTATAGTTTTAGCATCTAGCTACACCGTGCGAAATACGTCCGATTCGGTGACTGCATCATTCTACTCGAAAAGTTCGCGTACCACCCGAAAACCGAAAAATGTCATTTTGACCCCCTAAAAAGTCCCGAATGGCCGAAATAACACGCAGGTGATCACGAAGTGATGTGTAGTTTTAGCATCTAAACACAATGTGCGAAATTTGTCTAATTCGGAGACTGCATCATTCTACTCGAAAAGTTCGCGCGCCACCCTAAAACCGAAAAATGTCATTTTGACCCCCTTAAAAGTCCTGAATGGCCGAAATAACATCGCGGGTGATCACGAATTGATGTATAGTTTTAGCATCTAAATACATTGTGTGAAATTCCACCAATTCGGAGACTGCATCATTCTACTCGAAAAGTTCGCGCGCCACCCGGTAACCGAAAAATGCCATTTTAACCCCCTAAAATGTCCCGAATGGCCGTAATAACAACGCAGGTGATCAGGAAGTGATGTATAGTTTTAGCATCTAAATACACTATGCGAAATTCGTCCAATTCGGAGACAGCATCATTCTACTCGAAAAGTTCGAGCGCCACCTGAATACCGAAAAATGCCATTTTGACCCCCTAAACAGTCCCGAATTGCCAAAAACGCAACAGCTCATGGCGGAGCAATGAGCCTTGTTTATTTACCTGTTTTACATTATCCATGCGAATTTCGTCCAATTCGGAGACTACATCATTCTACTCGAAAATTTCGCGCGCCACCGCAAAACTGAAAAATGCCATTTTGACCCCATAAAAAGTCTCGAATGGCCGAAATAACATCGCAGTTGATCACGAAGTGATGTATAGTTTTAGCATCTAAGCACACTGTGCGAAATTCGTCCAATTCAGAGACTGCATCATTCTACTCGAAAAGTTCGAGCGCCACCCGAATACCGAAAAATGCCATTTTGACCCCCTAAAGAGTCCCGAATGGCCGAAATAACAACGCAGGTGATCACGAAGTGATGTATTGATTTAGCATCTAAATACACTGTGCGAAATTCATCCAATTCGGAGACTGCATAATTCTACTCGAAAAGTTCGAGCGCCACCTGAATACCGAAAAATGCCATTTTATCCCCCTAAACAGTCCTGAATTGCCAAAAAACGCAACAGCACATGGCGCAGCAATGAGTCTTGTTTATTTGTCCGTTTTACATTAACCGTGCGAATTTCGTCCAGTTCGGAGACTGCATCATTCAACTAGAAAATTTCGCGCGCCACCCCAAAACTGAAAAATGCCATTTTGACCCCATAAAAAGTCCCGAATGGCCGAAATAACATCACAGGTGATCACGAAGTTATGTATAGTTTTAGCATCTAAATACTTTGTGTCAAATTCGTCCAATTCGGAGACTGCATCATTCTACTCAAAAAGTTCGCGCGCCACACGAAAAACGAAAATTGTCATTTTGAGCCCCTAAAAAGTCCAAAATGGCCGAAATAACAATGCAGGTGATCACAAAGTGATGTATAGTTTTAGAATCTAAACACAATGTGCGAAATTCGTCCAATTCGGAGACTACATCATTCTACTCGAAAATTTCGCGCGCCACTCCAAAACTGAAAAATGCCATTTTGACCCCATAAAAAGTCCCGAATGGCCGAAATAACATCGCAGGTGATCACGAAGTGATGTATAGTTTTAGCATCTAAGCACACTGTGCAAAATTCGTCCAATTCGAAGACTGCATCATCCTACTCGAAAAGTTCGCGCGCGGGCAGAAAACAGAAAAATGTCATTTTGACCCTCTTCAAAGTCCCGAATGGCCGAAATAACATCGCAGGTGATCACGAAGTGATGTATAGTTTTAGCATCTAGCTACACTGTGCGAAATACGTCCGATTCGGTGACTGCATCATTCTACTCGAAAAGTTCGCGTACCACCCGAAAACCGAAAAATGTCATTTTGACCCCCTAAAAAGTCCCGAATGGCCGAAATAACAACTCAGGTGATCACGAAGTGATGTATAGTTTTAGCATCTAAGCACACTGTGCAAAATTCGTCCAATTCGGAGACTGCATCATTCTACTCGAAAAGTTCGCGCGCCGCCAGAAAATAGAAGAATGTCATTTTGACCCTCTTCAAAGTCCCGAATGGCCGAAATAACATCGCAGGTGATCACGAAGTGATGTATAGTTTTAGCATCTAGCTACACCGTGCGAAATACGTCCGATTCGGTGACTGCATCATTCTACTCGAAAAGTTCGCGTACCACCCGAAAACCGAAAAATGTCATTTTGACCCCCTAAAAAGTCCCGAATGGCCGAAATAACACGCAGGTGATCACGAAGTGATGTGTAGTTTTAGCATCTAAACACAATGTGCGAAATTTGTCTAATTCGGAGACTGCATCATTCTACTCGAAAAGTTCGCGCGCCACCCTAAAACCGAAAAATGTCATTTTGACCCCCTTAAAAGTCCTGAATGGCCGAAATAACATCGCGGGTGATCACGAATTGATGTATAGTTTTAGCATCTAAATACATTGTGTGAAATTCCACCAATTCGGAGACTGCATCATTCTACTCGAAAAGTTCGCGCGCCACCCGGTAACCGAAAAATGCCATTTTAACCCCCTAAAATGTCCCGAATGGCCGTAATAACAACGCAGGTGATCAGGAAGTGATGTATAGTTTTAGCATCTAAATACACTATGCGAAATTCGTCCAATTCGGAGACAGCATCATTCTACTCGAAAAGTTCGAGCGCCACTTGAATACCGAAAAATGCCATTTTGACCCCCTAAACAGTCCCGAATCGCCAAAAAACGCAACAGCTCATGGCGGAGCAATGAGCCTTGTTTATTTACCTGTTTTACATTATCCATGCGAATTTCGTCCAATTCGGAGACTACATCATTCTACTCGAAAATTTCGCGCGCCACCGCAAAACTGAAAAATGCCATTTTGACCCCATAAAAAGTCTCGAATGGCCGAAATAACATCGCAGTTGATCACGAAGTGATGTATAGTTTTAGCATCTAAGCACACTGTGCGAAATTCGTCCAATTCAGAGACTGCATCATTCTACTCGAAAAGTTCGAGCGCCACCCGAATACCGAAAAATGCCATTTTGACCCCCTAAAGAGTCCCGAATGACCGAAATAACAACGCAGGTGATCACGAAGTGATGTATAGATTTAGCATCTAAATACACTGTGCGAAATTCATCCAATTCGGAGACTGCATAATTCTACTCGAAAAGTTCGAGCGCCACCTGAATACCGAAAAATGCCATTTTATCCCCCTACACAGTCCTGAATTGCCAAAAAACGCAACAGCACATGGCGGAGCAATGAGTCTTGTTTATTTGTCCGTTTTACATTAACCGTGCGAATTTCGTCCAGTTCGGAGACTGCATCATTCAACTAGAAAATTTCGCGCGCCACCCCAAAACTGAAAAATGCCATTTTGACCCCATAAAAAGTCCCGAATGGCCGAAATAACATCACAGGTGATCACGAAGTTATGTATAGTTTTAGCATCTAAATACTTTGTGTCAAATTCGTCCAATTCGGAGACTGCATCATTCTACTCAAAAAGTTCGCGCGCCACACGAAAAACGAAAATTGTCATTTTGAGCCCCTAAAAAGTCCAAAATGGCCGAAATAACAATGCAGGTGATCACAAAGTGATGTATAGTTTTAGAATCTAAACACAATGTGCGAAATTCGTCCATTTCGGAGACTACATCATTCTACTCGAAAATTTCGCGCGCCACTCTAAAACTGAAAAATGCCATTTTGACCCCATAAAAAGTCCCGAATGGCCGAAATAACATCGCAGGTGATCACGAAGTGATGTATAGTTTTAGCATCTAAGCACACTGTGCAAAATTCGTCCAATTCGGAGACTGCATCATTCTACTCGAAAAGTTCGCGCGCCGCCAGAAAACAGAAAAATGTCATTTTGACCCTCTTCAAAGTCCCGAATGGCCGAAATAACATCGCAGGTGATCACGAAGTGATGTATAGTTTTAGCATCTAGCTACACTGTGCGAAATACGTCCGATTCGGTGACTGCATCATTCTACTCGAAAAGTTCGCGTACCACCCGAAAACCGAAAAATGTCATTTTGACCCCCTAAAAAGTCCCGAATGGCCGAAATAACAACGCAGGTGATCACGAAGTGATGTTTAGTTTTAGCATCTAAGCACACTGTGCAAAATTCGTCCAATTCGAAGACTGCATCATTCTACTCGAAAAGTTCGTGCGCCACCCGAAAACCGAAAAATGTCATTTTGACACCTTAAAAGTCCCGAATGGCCGAAATAACACGCAGGTGATCACGAAGTGATGTGTAGTTTTAGCATCTAAACACAATGTGCGAAATTTGTCTAATTCGGAGACTGCATCATTCTACTCGAAAAGTTCGCGCGCCACCCGAAAACCGAAAAATGTCATTTTGACCCCCTTAAAAATCCTGAATGGCCGAAATAACATCGCGGGTGATCACGAATTGACGTATAGTTTTAGCATCTAAATACATTGTGTGAAATTCCACCAATTCGGAGACTGCATCATTCTACTCGAAAAGTTCGCGCGCCACCCGGTAACCGAAAAATGCCATTTTAACCCCCTAAAATGTCCCGAATGGCCGTAATAACAACGCAGGTGATCAGGAAGTGATGTATACATTTAGCATCTAAATACACTATGCGAAATTCGTCCAATTTGGAGACTGCATCATTCTACTCGAAAAGTTCGAGCGCCACCTGAATACCGAAAAATGCCATTTTGACCCCCTAAACAGTCCCGAATGGCCAAAAAACGCAACAGCTCATGGTGGAGCAATGAGCCTTGTTTATTTACCTGTTTTACATTATCCGTGCGAATTTCGTCCAATTCGGAGACTACATCATTCTACTCGAAAATTTCGCGCGCCACCGCAAAACTGAAAAATGCCATTTTGACCCCATAAAAAGTCTCGAATGGCCGAAATAACATCGCAGTTGATCACGAAGTGATGTATAGTTTTAGCATCTAAGCACACTGTGCGAAATTCGTCCAATTCAGAGACTGCATCATTCTACTCGAAAAGTTCGAGCGCCACCCGAATACCGAAAAATGCCATTTTGACCCTCTAAAGAGTCCCGAATGGCCGAAATAACAACGCAGGTGATCACAAAGTGATGTATAGATTTAGCATCTAAATACACTGTGCGAAATTCATCCAATTCGGAGACTGCATAATTCTACTCGAAAAGTTCGAGCGCCACCTGAATACCGAAAAATGCCATTTTATCCCCCTAAACAGTCCTGAATGGCCAAAAAACGCAACAGCACATGGCGGAGCAATGAGTCTTGTTTATTTGTCCGTTTTACATTAACCGTGCGAATTTCGTCCAGTTCGGAGACTGCATCATTCAACTAGAAAATTTCGCGCGCCACCCCAAAACTGAAAAATGCCATTTTGACCCCATAAAAAGTCCCGAATGGCCGAAATAACATCACAGGTGATCACGAAGTTATGTATAGTTTTAGCATCTAAATACTTTGTGTCAAATTCGTCCAATTCGGAGACTGCATCATTCTACTCAAAAAGTTCGCGCGCCACACGAAAAACGAAAATTGTCATTTTGAGCCCCTAAAAAGTCCAAAATGGCCGAAATAACAATGCAGGTGATCACAAAGTGATGTATAGTTTTAGAATCTAAACACAATGTGCGAAATTCGTCCAATTCGGAGACTACATCATTCTACTCGAAAATTTCGCGCGCCACTCTAAAACTGAAAAATGCCATTTTGACCCCATAAAAAGTCCCGAATGGCCGAAATAACATCGCAGGTGATCACGAAGTGATGTATAGTTTTAGCATCTAAGCACACTGTGCAAAATTCGTCCAATTCGGAGACTGCATCATTCTACTCGAAAAGTTCGCGCCCCGCCAGAAAACAGAAAAATGTCATTTTGACCCTCTTCAAAGTCCCGAATGGCCGAAATAACATCGCAGGTGATCTCGAAGTGATGTATAGTTTTAGCATCTAGCTACACTGTGCGAAATACGTCCGATTCGGTGACTGCATCATTCTACACGAAAAGTTCGCGTACCACCCGAAAACCGAAAAATGTCATTTTGACCCCCTAAAAAGTCCCGAATGGCCGAAATAACAACGCAGGTGATCACGAGGTGATGTTTAGTTTTAGCATCTAAGCACACTGTGCAAAATTCGTCCAATTCGAAGACTGCATCATTCTACTCGAAAAGTTCGTGCGCCACCCGAAAACCGAAAAATGTCATTTTGACACCTTAAAAGTCCCGAATGGCCGAAATAACACGCAGGTGATCACGAAGTGATGTGTAGTTTTAGCATCTAAACACAATGTGCGAAATTTGTCTAATTCGGAGACTGCATCATTCTACTCGAAAAGTTCGCGCGCCACCCAAAAACCGAAAAATGTCATTTTGACCCCCTTAAAAATCCTGAATGGCCGAAATAACATCGCGGGTGATCACGAATTGACGTATAGTTTTAGCATCTAAATACATTGTGTGAAATTCCACCAATTCGGAGACTGCATCATTCTACTCGAAAAGTTCGCGCGCCACCCGGTAACCGAAAAATGCCATTTTAACCCCCTAAAATGTCCCGAATGGCCGTAATAACAACGCAGGTGATCAGGAAGTGATGTATACTTTTAGCATCTAAATACACTATGCGAAATTCGTCCAATTTGGAGACTGCATCATTCTACTCGAAAAGTTCGAGCGCCACCTGAATACCGAAAAATGCCATTTTGACCCCCTAAACAGTCCCGAATGGCCAAAAAACGCAACAGCTCATGGTGGAGCAATGAGCCTTGTTTATTTACATGTTTTACATTATCCGTGCGAATTTCGTCCAATTCGGAGACTACATCATTCTACTCGAAAATTTCGCGCGCCACCGCAAAACTGAAAAATGCCATTTTGACCCCATAAAAAGTCTCAAATGGCCGAAATAACATCGCAGTTGATCACGAAGTGATGTATAGTTTTAGCATCTAAGCACACTGTGCGAAATTCGTCCAATTCAGAGACTGCATCATTCTACTCGAAAAGTTCGAGCGCCACCCGAATACCGAAAAATGCCATTTTGACCCCCTAAAGAGTCCCGAATGGCCGAAATAACAACGCAGGTGATCACAAAGTGATGTATAGATTTAGCATCTAAATACACTGTGCGAAATTCATCCAATTCGGAGACTGCATAATTCTACTCGAAAAGTTCGAGCGCCACCTGAATACCGAAAAATGCCATTTTATCCCCCTAAACAGTCCTGAATGGCCAAAAAACGCAACAACACATGGCGGAGCAATGAGTCTTGTTTATTTGTCCGTTTTACATTAACCGTGCGAATTTCGTCCAGTTCGGAGACTGCATCATTCAACTAGAAAATTTCGCGCGCCACCCCAAAACTGAAAAATGCCATTTTGACCCCATAAAAAGTCCCGAATGGCCGAAATAACATCACAGGTGATCACGAAGTTATGTATAGTTTTAGCATCTAAATACTTTGTGTCAAATTCGTCCAATTCGGAGACTGCATCATTCTAGTTAAAAAGTTCGCGCGCCACACGAAAAACGAAAATTGTCATTTTGAGCCCCTAAAAAGTCCAAAATGGCCGAAATAACAATGCAGGTGATCACAAAGTGATGTATAGTTTTAGAATCTAAACACAATGTGCGAAATTCGTCCAATTCGGAGACTACATCATTCTACTCGAAAATTTCGCGCGCCACTCTAAAACTGAAAAATGCCATTTTGACCCCATAAAAAGTCCCGAATGGCCGAAATAACATCGCAGGTGATCACGAAGTGATGTATAGTTTTAGCATCTAAGCACACTGTGCAAAATTCGTCCAATTCGGAGACTGCATCATTCTACTCGAAAAGTTCGCGCGCGGCCAGAAAACAGAAAAATGTCATTTTGACCCTCTTCAAAGTCCCGAATGGCCGAAATAACATCGCAGGTGATCTCGAAGTGATGTATAGTTTTAGCATCTAGCTACACTGTGCGAAATACGTCCGATTCGGTGACTGCATCATTCTACTCGAAAAGTTCGCGTACCACCCGAAAACCGAAAAATGTCATTTTGACCCCCTAAAAAGTCCCGAATAGCCGAAATAACAACGCAGGTGATCACGAGGTGATGTTTAGTTTTAGCATCTAAGCACAATGTGCAAAATTCGTCCAATTCGAAGACTGCATCATTCTACTCGAAAAGTTCGTGCGCCACCCGAAAACCGAAAAATGTCATTTTGACACCTTAAAAGTCCCGAATGGCCGAAATAACACGCAGGTGATCACGAAGTGATGTGTAGTTTTAGCATCTAAACACAATGTGCGAAATTTGTCTAATTCGGAGACTGCATCATTCTACTCGAAAAGTTCGCGCGTCACCCGAAAACCGAAAAATGTCATTTTGACCCCCTTAAAAGTCCTGAATGGCCGAAATAACATCGCGGGTGATCACGAATTGACGTATAGTTTTAGCATCTAAATACATTGTGTGAAATTCCACCAATTCGGAGACTGCATCATTCTACTCGAAAAGTTCGCGCGCCACCCGGTAACCGAAAAATGCCATTTTAACCCCCTAAAATGTCCCGAATGGCCGTAATAACAACGCAGGTGATCAGGAAGTGATGTATACTTTTAGCATCTAAATACACTATGCGAAATTCGTCCAATTCGGAGACTGCATCATTCTACTCGAAAAGTTCGAGCGCCACCTGAATACCGAAAAATGCCATTTTGACCCCCTAAACAGTCCCGAATGGCCAAAAAACGCAACAGCTCATGGCAGAGCAATGAGCCTTGTTTATTTACCTGTTTTACATTAACCGTGCGAATTTCGTCCAATTCGGAGACTCCATCATTCTACTCGAAAATTTCGCGCGCCACCGCAAAACTGAAAAATGCCATTTTGACCCCATAAAAAGTCTCGAATGGCCGAAATAACATCGCAGTTGATCACGAAGTGATGTATAGTTTTAGCATCTAAGCACACTGTGCGAAATTCGTCCAATTCAGAGACTGCATCATTCTACTCGAAAAGTTCGAGCGCCACCCGAATACCGAAAAATGCCATTTTGAGCCCTAAAGAGTCCCGAATGGCCGAAATAACAACGCAGGTGATCACGAAGTGATGTATAGATTTAGCATCTAAATACACTGTGCGAAATTCATCCAATTCGGAGACTGCATAATTCTACTCGAAAAGTTCGAGCGCCACCTGAATACCGAAAAATGCCATTTTATCCCCCTAAACAGTCCTGAATGGCCAAAAAACGCAACAGCACATGGCGGAGCAATGAGTCTTGTTTATTTGTCCGTTTTACATTAACCGTGCGAATTTCGTCCAGTTCGGAGACTGCATCATTCAACTAAAAAATTTCGCGCGCCACCCCAAAACTGAAAAATGCCATTTTGGCCCCATAAAAAGTCCCGAATGGCCGAAATAACATCACAGGTGATCACGAAGTTATGTATAGTTTTAGCATCTAAATACTTTGTGTCAAATTCGTCCAATTCGGAGACTACATCATTCTACTCAAAAAGTTCGCGCGCCACACGAAAAACGAAAATTGTCATTTTGAGCCACTAAAAAGTCCAAAATGGCCGAAATAACAATGCAGGTGATCACAAAGTGATGTATAGTTTTAGAATCTAAACACAATGTACGAAATTTGTTCAATTCGGAGACTACATCATTCTACTCGAAAATTTCGCGCGCCACTCCAAAACTGAAAAATGCCATTTTGACCCCATAAAAAGTCCCGAATGGCCGAAATAACATCGCAGGTGATCACGAAGTGATGTATAGTTTTAGCATCTAAGCACACTGTGCAAAATTCGTCCAATTCGGAGACTGCATCATTCTACTCGAAAAGTTCGCGCGCCGCCAGAAAACAGAAGAATGTCATTTTGACCCTCTTCAAAGTCCCGAATGGCCGAAATAACATCGCAGGTGATCACGAAGTGATGTATAGTTTTAGCATCTAGCTACACCGTGCGAAATACGTCCGATTCGGTGACTGCATCATTCTACTCGAAAAGTTCGCGTACCACCCGAAAACCGAAAAATGTCATTTTGACCCCCTAAAAAGTCCCGAATGGCCGAAATAACACGCAGGTGATCACGAAGTGATGTGTAGTTTTAGCATCTAAACACAATGTGCGAAATTTGTCTAATTCGGAGACTGCATCATTCTACTCGAAAAGTTCGCGCGCCACCCGAAAACCGAAAAATGTCATTTTGACCCCCTTAAAAGTCCTGAATGGCCGAAATAACATCGCGGGTGATCACGAATTGACGTATAGTTTTAGCATCTAAATACATTGTGTGAAATTCCACCAATTCGGAGACTGCATCATTCTACTCGAAAAGTTCGCGCGCCACCCGGTAACCGAAAAATGCCATTTTAACCCCCTAAAATGTCCCGAATGGCCGTAATAACAACGCAGGTGATCAGGAAGTGATGTATAGTTTTAGCATCTAAATACACTATGCGAAATTCGTCCAATTCGGAGACTGCATCATTCTACTCGAAAAGTTCGAGCGCCACCTGAATACCGAAAAATGCCATTTTGACCCCCTAAACAGTCCCGAATGGCCAAAAAACGCAACAGCTCATGGCGGAGCAATGAGCCTTGTTTATTTACCTGTTTTACATTAACCGTGCGAATTTCGTCCAATTCGGAGATTACATCATTCTACTCGAAAATTTCGCGCGCCACCGCAAAACTGAAAAATGCCATTTTGACCCCATAAAAAGTCTCGAATGGCCGAAATAACATCGCAGTTGATCACGAAGTGATGTATAGTTTTAGCATCTAAGCACACTGTGCGAAATTCGTCCAATTCAGAGACTGCATCATTCTACTCGAAAAATTCGAGCGCCACCCGAATACCGAAAAATGCCATTTTGAGCCCCTAAAGAGTCCCGAATGGCCGAGATAACAACGCAGGTGATCACGAAGTGATGTATAGATTTAGCATCTAAATACACTGTGCGAAATTCATCCAATTCGGAGACTGCATAATTCTACTCGAAAAGTTCGAGCGCCACCTGAATACCGAAAAATGCCATTTTATCCCCCTAAACAGTCCTGAATGGCCAAAAAACGCAACAGCACATGGCGGAGCAATGAGTCTTGTTTATTTGTCCGTTTTACATTAACCGTGCGAATTTCCTCCAGTTCGGAGACTGCATCATTCAACTAGAAAATTTCGCGCGCCACCCCAAAACTGAAAAATGCCATTTTGACCCCATAAAAAGTCCCGAATGGCCGAAATAACATCACAGGTGATCACGAAGTTATGTATAGTTTTAGCATCTAAATACTTTGTGTCAAATTCGTCCAATTCGGAGACTGCATCATTCTACTCAAAAAGTTCGCGCGCCACACGAAAAACGAAAATTGTCATTTTGAGCCCCTAAAAAGTCCAAAATGGCCGAAATAACAATGCAGGTGATCACAAAGTGATGTATAGTTTTAGAATCTAAACACAATGTGCGAAATTCGTCCAATTCGGAGACTACATCATTCTACTCGAAAATTTCGCGCGTCACTCCCAAACTGAAAAATGCCATTTTGACCCCATAAAAAGTCCCGAACGGCCGAAATAACATCGCAGGTGATCACGAAGTGATGTATAGTTTTAGCATCTAAGCACACTGTGCAAAATTCGTCCAATTCGGAGACTGCATCATTCTACTCGAAAAGTTCGCGCGGGGCCAGAAAACAGAAAAATGTCATTTTGACCCTCTTCAAAGTCGCGAATGGCTGAAATAACATCGCAGGTGATCACGAAGTGATGTATAGTTTTAGCATCTAGCTACACTGTGCGAAATACGTCCGATTCGGTGACTGCATCATTCTACTCGAAAAGTTCGCGTACCACCCGAAAACCGAAAAATGTCATTTTGACCCCCTAAAAGTCCCGAATGGCCGAAATAACAACGCAGGTGATCACGAAGTGATGTATAGTTTTAGCATCTAAGCACACTGTGCAAAATTCGTCCAATTCGAAGACTGCATCATTCTACTCGAAAAGTTCGTGCGCCACCCGAAAACCGAAAAATGTCATTTTGACACCTTAAAAGTCCCGAATGGCCGAAATAACACGCAGGTGATCACGAAGTGATGTGTAGTTTTAGCATCTAAACACAATGTGCGAAATTTGTCTAATTCGGAGACTGCATCATTCTACTCGAAAAGTTCGCGCGCCACCCGAAAACCGAAAAATGTCATTTTGACCCCCTTAAAAGTCCTGAATGGCCGAAATAACATCGCGGGTGATCACGAATTGACGTATAGTTTTAGCATCTAAATACATTGTGTGAAATTCCACCAATTCGGAGACTGCATCATTCTACTCGAAAAGTTCGCGCGCCACCCGGTAACCGAAAAATGCCATTTTAACCCCCTAAAATGTCCCGAATGGCCGTAATAACAACGCAGGTGATCAGGAAGTGATGTATAGTTTTAGCATCTAAATACACTATGCGAAATTCGTCCAATTCGGAGACTGCATCATTCTACTCGAAAAGTTCGAGCGCCACCTGAATACCGAAAAATGCCATTTTGACCCCCTAAACAGTCCCGAATGGCCAAAAAACGCAACAGCTCAAGGCGGAGCAATGAGCCTTGTTTATTTACCTGTTTTACATTAACCGTGCGAATTTCGTCCAATTCGGAGACTACATCATTCTACTCGAAAATTTCGCGCGCCACCGCAAAACTGAAAAATGCCATTTTGACCCCATAAAAAGTCTCGAATGGCCGAAATAACATCGCAGTTGATCACGAAGTGATGTATAGTTTTAGCATCTAAGCACACTGTGCGAAATTCGTCCAATTCAGAGACTGCATCATTCTACTCGAAAAATTCGAGCGTCACCCGAATACCGAAAAATGCCATTTTGAGCCCCTAAAGAGTCCCGAATGGCCGAGATAACAACGCAGGTGATCACGAAGTGATGTATAGATTTAGCATCTAAATACACTGTGCGAAATTCATCCAATTCGGAGACTGCATAATTCTACTCGAAAAGTTCGAGCGCCACCTGAATACCGAAAAATGCCATTTTATCCCCCTAAACAGTCCTGAATGGCCAAAAAACGCAACAGCACATGGCGGAGCAATGAGTCTTGTTTATTTGTCCGTTTTACATTAACCGTGCGAATTTCGTCCAGTTCGGAGACTGCATCATTCAACTAGAAAATTTCGCGCGCCACCCCAAAACTGAAAAATGCCATTTTGACCCCATAAAAAGTCCCGAATGGCCGAAATAACATCACAGGTGATCACGAAGTTATGTATAGTTTTAGCATCTAAATACTTTGTGTCAAATTCGTCCAATTCGGAGACTGCATCATTCTACTCAAAAAGTTCGCGCGCCACACGAAAAACGAAAATTGTCATTTTGAGCCCCTAAAAAGTCCAAAATGGCCGAAATAACAATGCAGGTGATCACAAAGTGATGTATAGTTTTAGAATCTAAACACAATGTGCGAAATTCGTCCAATTCGGAGACTACATCATTCTACTCGAAAATTTCGCGCGCCACTCCCAAACTGAAAAATGCCATTTTGACCCCATAAAAAGTCCCGAATGGCCGAAATAACATCGCAGGTGATCACGAAGTGATGTATAGTTTTAGCATCTAAGCACACTGTGCAAAATTCGTCCAATTCGGAGACTGCATCATTCTACTCGAAAAGTTCGCGCGGGGCCAGAAAACAGAAAAATGTCATTTTGACCCTCTTCAAAGTCCCGAATGGCCGAAATAACATCGCAGGTGATCACGAAGTGATGTATAGTTTTAGCATCTAGCTACACTGTGCGAAATACGTCCGATTCGGTGACTGCATCATTCTACTCGAAAAGTTCGCGTACCACCCGAAAACCGAAAAATGTCATTTTGACCCCCTAAAAAGTCCCGAATGGCCGAAATAACAACGCAGGTGATCACGAAGTGATGTATAGTTTTAGCATCTAAGCACACTGTGCAAAATTCGTCCAATTCCAAGACTGCATCATTTTACTCGAAAAGTTCGTGCGCCACCCGAAAACCGAAAAATGTCATTTTGACACCTTAAAAGTCCCGAATGGCCGAAATAACACGCAGGTGATCACGAAGTGATGTGTAGTTTTAGCATCTAAACACAATGTGCGAAATTTGTCTAATTCGGAGACTGCATCATTCTACTCGAAAAGTTCGCGCGCCACCCGAAAACCGAAAAATGTCATTTTGACCCCCTTAAAAGTCCTGAATGGCCGACATAACATCGCGGGTGATCACGAATTGACGTATAGTTTTAGCATCTAAATACATTGTGTGAAATTCCACCAATTCGGAGACTGCATCATTCTACTCGAAAAGTTCGCGCGCCACCCGGTAACCGAAAAATGCCATTTTAACCCCCTAAAATGTCCCGAATGGCCGTAATAACAACGCAGGTGATCAGGAAGTGATGTATAGTTTTAGCATCTAAATACACTATGCGAAATTCGTCCAATTCGGAGACTGCATCATTCTACTCGAAAAGTTCGAGCGCCACCTGAATACCGAAAAATGCCATTTTGACCCCCTAAACAGTCCCGAATGGCCAAAAAACGCAACAGCTCATGGCGGAGCAATGAGCCTTGTTTATTTACCTGTTTTACATTAACCGTGCGAATTTCGTCCAATTCGGAGACTACATCATTCTACTCGAAAATTTCGCGCGCCACCGCAAAACTGAAAAATGCCATTTTGACCCCATAAAAAGTCTCGAATGGCCGAAATAACATCGCAGTTGATCACGAAGTGATGTATAGTTTTAGCATCTAAGCACACTGTGCGAAATTCGTCCAATTCAGAGACTGCATCATTCTACTCGAAAAGTTCGAGCGCCACCCGAATACCGAAAAATGCCATTTTGAGCCCCTAAAGAGTCCCGAATGGCCGAGATAACAACGCAGGTGATCACGAAGTGATGTATAGATTTAGCATCTAAATACACTGTGCGAAATTCATCCAATTCGGAGACTGCATAATTCTACTCGAAAAGTTCGAGCGCCACCTGAATACCGAAAAATGCCATTTTATCCCCCTAAACAGTCCTGAATGGCCAAAAAACGCAACAGCACATGGCGGAGCAATGAGTCTTGTTTATTTGTCCGTTTTACATTAACCGTGCGAATTTCGTCCAGTTCGGAGACTGCATCATTCAACTAGAAAATTTCGCGCGCCACCCCAAAACTGAAAAATGCCATTTTGACCCCATAAAAAGTCCCGAATGGCCGAAATAACATCACAGGTGATCACGAAGTTATGTATAGTTTTAGCATCTAAATACTTTGTGTCAAATTCGTCCAATTCGGAGACTGCATCATTCTACTCAAGAAGTTCGCGCGCCACACGAAAAACGAAAATTGTCATTTTGAGCCCCTAAAAAGTCCAAAATGGCCGAAATAACAATGCAGGTGATCACAAAGTGATGTATAGTTTTAGAATCTAAACACAATGTGCGAAATTCGTCCAATTCGGAGACTACATCATTCTACTCGAAAATTTCGCGCGCCACTCCCAAACTGAAAAATGCCATTTTGACCCCATCAAAAGTCCCGAATGGCCGAAATAACATCGCAGGTGATCACGAAGTGATGTATAGTTTTAGCATCTAAGCACACTGTGCAAAATTCGTCCAATTCGGAGACTGCATCATTCTACTCGAAAAGTTCGCGCGGGGCCAGAAAACAGAAAAATGTCATTTTGACCCTCTTCAAAGTCCCGAATGGCCGAAATAACATCGCAGGTGATCACGAAGTGATGTATAGTTTTAGCATCTAGCTACACTGTGCGAAATACGTCCGATTCGGTGACTGCATCATTCTACTCGAAAAGTTCGCGTACCACCCGAAAACCGAAAAATGTCATTTTGACCCCCTAAAAGTCCTGAATGGCCGAAATAACAACGCAGGTGATCACGAAGTGATGTATAGTTTTAGCATCTAAGCACACTGTGCAAAATTCGTCCAATTCGAAGACTGCATCATTCTACTCGAAAAGTTCGTGCGCCACCCGAAAACCGAAAAATGTCATTTTGACACCTTAAAAGTCCCGAATGGCCGAAATAACACGCAGGTGATCACGAAGTGATGTGTAGTTTTAGCATCTAAACACAATGTGCGAAATTTGTCTAATTCGGAGACTGCATCATTCTACTCGAAAAGTTCGCGCGCCACCCGAAAACCGAAAAATGTCATTTTGACCCCCTTAAAAGTCCTGAATGGCCGAAATAACATCGCGGGTGATCACGAATTGACGTATAGTTTTAGCATCTAAATACATTGTGTGAAATTCCACCAATTCGGAGACTGCATCATTCTACTCGAAAAGTTCGCGCGCCACCCGGTAACCGAAAAATGCCATTTTAACCCCCTAAAATGTCCCGAATGGCCGTAATAACAACGCAGGTGATCAGGAAGTGATGTATAATTTTAGCATCTAAATACACTATGCGAAATTCGTCCAATTCGGAGACTGCATCATTCTACTCGAAAAGTTCGAGCGCCACCTGAATACCGAAAAATGCCATTTTGACCCCCTAAACAGTCCCGAATGGCCAAAAAACGCAACAGCTCATGGCGGAGCAATGAGCCTTGTTTATTTACCTGTTTTACATTAACCGTGCGAATTTCGTCCAATTCGGAGACTACATCATTCTACTCGAAAATTTCGCGCGCCACCGCAAAACTGAAAAATGCCATTTTGACCCCATAAAAAGTCTCGAATGGCCGAAATAACATCGCAGTTGATCACGAAGTGATGTACAGTTTTAGCATCTAAGCACACTGTGCGAAATTCGTCCAATTCAGAGACTGCATCATTCTACTCGAAAAATTCGAGCGCCACCCGAATACCGAAAAATGCCATTTTGAGCCCCTAAAGAGTCCCGAATGGCCGAGATAACAACGCAGGTGATCACGAAGTGATGTATAGATTTAGCATCTAAATACACTGTGCGAAATTCATCCAATTCGGAGACTACATAATTCTACTCGAAAAGTTCGAGCGCCACCTGAATACCGAAAAATGCCATTTTATCCCCCTAAACAGTCCTGAATGGCCAAAAAACGCAACAGCACATGGCGGAGCAATGAGTCTTGTTTATTTGTCCGTTTTACATTAACCGTGCGAATTTCGTCCAGTTCGGAGACTGCATCATTCAACTAGAAAATTTCGCGCGCCACCCCAAAACTGAAAAATGCCATTTTGACCCCATAAAAAGTCCCGAATGGCCGAAATAACATCACAGGTGATCACGAAGTTATGTATAGTTTTAGCATCTAAATACTTTGTGTCAAATTCGTCCAATTCGGAGACTGCATCATTCTACTCAAAAAGTTCGCGCGCCACACGAAAAACGAAAATTGTCATTTTGAGCCCCTAAAAAGTCCAAAATGGCCGAAATAACAATGTAGGTGATCACAAAGTGATGTATAGTTTTAGAATCTAAACACAATGTGCGAAATTCGTCCAATTCGGAGACTACATCATTCTACTCGAAAATTTCGCGCGCCACTCCCAAACTGAAAAATGCCATTTTGACCCCATAAAAAGTCCCGAATGGCCGAAATAACATCGCAGGTGATCACGAAGTGATGTATAGTTTTAGCATCTAAGCACACTGTGCAAAATTCGTCCAATTCGGAGACTGCATCATTCTACTCGAAAAGTTCGCGCGGGGCCAGAAAACAGAAAAATGTCATTTTGACCCTCTTCAAAGTCCCGAATGGCCGAAATAACATCGCAGGTGATCACGAAGTGATGTATAGTTTTAGCATCTAGCTACACTGTGCGAAATACGTCCGATTCGGTGACTGCATCATTCTACTCGAAAAGTTCGCGTACCACCCGAAAACCGAAAAATGTCATTTTGACCCCCTAAAAAGTCCCGAATGGCCGAAATAACAACGCAGGTGATCACGAAGTGATGTATAGTTTTAGCATCTAAGCACACTGTGCAAAATTCGTCCAATTCGAAGACTGCATCATTCTACTCGAAAAGTTCGTGCGCCACCCGAAAACCGAAAAATGTCATTTTGACACCTTAAAAGTCCCGAATGGCCGAAATAACACGCAGGTGATCACGAAGTGATGTGTAGTTTTAGCATCTAAACACAATGTGCGAAATTTGTCTAATTCGGAGACTGCATCATTCTACTCGAAAAGTTCGCGCGCCACCCGAAAACCGAAAAATGTCATTTTGACCCCCTTAAAAGTCCTGAATGGCCGAAATAACATCGCGGGTGATCACGAATTGACGTATAGTTTTAGCATCTAAATACATTGTGTGAAATTCCACCAATTCGGAGACTGCATCATTCTACTCGAAAAGTTCGCGCGCCACCCGGTAACCGAAAAATGCCATTTTAACCCCCTAAAATGTCCCGAATGGCCGTAATAACAACGCAGGTGATCAGGAAGTGATGTATAGTTTTAGCATCTAAATACACTATGCGAAATTCGTCCAATTCGGAGACTGCATCATTCTACTCGAAAAGTTCGAGCGCCACCTGAATACCGAAAAATGCCATTTTGACCCCCTAAACAGTCCCGAATGGCCAAAAAACGCAACAGCTCATGGCGGAGCAATGAGCCTTGTTTATTTACCTGTTTTACATTAACCGTGCGAATTTCGTCCAATTCGGAGACTACATCATTCTACTCGAAAATTTCGCGCGCCACCGCAAAACTGAAAAATGCCATTTTGACCCCATAAAAAGTCTCGAATGGCCGAAATAACATCGCAGTTGATCACGAAGTGATGTATAGTTTTAGCATCTAAGCACACTGTGCGAAATTCGTCCAATTCAGAGACTGCATCATTCTACTCGAAAAATTCGAGCGCCACCCGAATACCGAAAAATGCCATTTTGAGCCCCTAAAGAGTCCCGAATGGCCGAGATAACAACGCAGGTGATCACGAAGTGATGTATAGATTTAGCATCTAAATACACTGTGCGAAATTCATCCAATTCGGAGACTGCATAATTCTACTCGAAAAGTTCGAGCGCCACCTGAATACCGAAAAATGCCATTTTATCCCCCTAAACAGTCCTGAATGGCCAAAAAACGCAACAACACATGGCGGAGCAATGAGTCTTGTTTATTTGTCCGTTTTACATTAACCGTGCGAATTTCGTCCAGTTCGGAGACTGCATCATTCAACTAGAAAATTTCGCGCGCCACCCCAAAACTGAAAAATGCCATTTTGACTCCATAAAAAGTCCCGAATGGCCGAAATAACATCACAGGTGATCACGAAGTTATGTATAGTTTTAGCATCTAAATACTTTGTGTCAAATTCGTCCAATTCGGAGACTGCATCATTCTACTCAAAAAGTTCGCGCGCCACACGAAAAACGAAAATTGTCATTTTGAGCCCCTAAAAAGTCCAAAATGGCCGAAATAACAATGCAGGTGATCACAAAGTGATGTATAGTTTTAGAATCTAAACACAATGTGCGAAATTCGTCCAATTCGGAGACTACATCATTCTACTCGAAAATTTCGCGCGCCACTCCCAAACTGAAAAATGCCATTTTGACCCCATAAAAAGTCCCGAATGGCCGAAATAACATCGCAGGTGATCACAAAGTGATGTATAGTTTTAGCATCTAAGCACACTGTGCAAAATTCGTCCAATTCGGAGACTGCATCATTCTACTCGAAAAGTTCGCGCGGGGCCAAAAAACAGAAAAATGTCATTTTGACCCTCTTCAAAGTCCCGAATGGCCGAAATAACATCGCAGGTGATCACGAAGTGATGTATAGTTTTAGCATCTAGCTACACTGTGCGAAATACGTCCGATTCGGTGACTGCATCATTCTACTCGAAAAGTTCGCGTACCACCCGAAAACCGAAAAATGTCATTTTGACCCCCTAAAAAGTCCTGAATGGCCGAAATAACAACGCAGGTGATCACGAAGTGATGTATAGTTTTAGCATCTAAGCACACTGTGCAAAATTCGTCCAATTCGAAGACTGCATCATTCTACTCGAAAAGTTCGTGCGCCACCCGAAAACCGAAAAATGTCATTTTGACACCTTAAAAGTCCCGAATGGCCGAAATAACACGCAGGTGATCACGAAGTGATGTGTAGTTTTAGCATCTAAACACAATGTGCGAAATTTGTCTAATTCGGAGACTGCATCATTCTACTCGAAAAGTTCGCGCGCCACCCGAAAACCGAAAAATGTCATTTTGACCCCCTTAAAAGTCCTGAATGGCCGAAATAACATCGCGGGTGATCACGAATTGACGTATAGTTTTAGCATCTAAATACATTGTGTGAAATTCCACCAATTCGGAGACTGCATCATTCTACTCGAAAAGTTCGCGCGCCACCCGGTAACCGAAAAATGCCATTTTAACCCCCTAAAATGTCCCGAATGGCCGTAATAACAACGCAGGTGATCAGGAAGTGATGTATAGTTTTAGCATCTAAATACACTATGCGAAATTCGTCCAATTCGGAGACTGCATCATTCTACTCGAAAGGTTCGAGCGCCACCTGAATACCGAAAAATGCCATTTTGACCCCCTAAACAGTCCCGAATGGCCAAAAAACGCAACAGCTCATGGCGGAGCAATGAGCCTTGTTTATTTACCTGTTTTACATTAACCGTGCGAATTTCGTCCAATTCGGAGACTACATCATTCTACTCGAAAATTTCGCGCGCCACCGCAAAACTGAAAAATGCCATTTTGACCCCATAAAAAGTCTCGAATGGCCGAAATAACATCGCAGTTGATCACGAAGTGATGTATAGTTTTAGCATCTAAGCACACTGTGCGAAATTCGTCCAATTCAGAGACTGAATCATTCTACTCGAAAAGTTCGAGCGCCACCCGAATACCGAAAAATGCCATTTTGAGCCCCTAAAGAGTCCCGAATGGCCGAGATAACAACGCAGGTGATCACGAAGTGATGTATAGATTTAGCATCTAAATACACTGTGCGAAATTCATCCAATTCGGAGACTGCATAATTCTACTCGAAAAGTTCGAGCGCCACCTGAATACCGAAAAATGCCATTTTATCCCCCTAAACAGTCCTGAATGGCCAAAAAACGCAACAGCACATGGCGGAGCAATGAGTCTTGTTTATTTGTCCGTTTTACATTAACCGTGCGAATTTCGTCCAGTTCGGAGACTGCATCATTCAACTAGAAAATTTCGCGCGCCACCCCAAAACTGAAAAATGTCATTTTGGCCCCATAAAAAGTCCCGAATGGCCGAAATAACATCACAGGTGATCACGAAGTTATGTATAGTTTTAGCATCTAAATACTTTGTGTCAAATTCGTCCAATTCGGAGACTACATCATTCTACTCAAAAAGTTCGCGCGCCACACGAAAAACGAAAATTGTCATTTTGAGCCACTAAAAAGTCCAAAATGGCCGAAATAACAATGCAGGTGATCACAAAGTGATGTATAGTTTTAGAATCTAAACACAATGTACGAAATTCGTCCAATTCAGAGACTACATCATTCTACTCGAAAATTTCGCGCGCCACTCCAAAACTGAAAAATGCCATTTTGACCCCATAAAAAGTCCCGAATGGCCGAAATAACATCGCAGGTGATCACGAAGTGATGTATAGTTTTAGCATCTAAGCACACTGTGCAAAATTCGTCCAATTCGGAGACTGCATCATTCTACTCGAAAAGTTCGCGCGCCGCCAGAAAACAGAAGAATGTCATTTTGACCCTCTTCAAAGTCCCGAATGGCCGAAATAACATCGCAGGTGATCACGAAGTGATGTATAGTTTTAGCATCTAGCTACACCGTGCGAAATACGTCCGATTCGGTGACTGCATCATTCTACTCGAAAAGTTCGCGTACCACCCGAAAACCGAAAAATGTCATTTTGACCCCCTAAAAAGTCCCGAATGGCCGAAATAACACGCAGGTGATCACGAAGTGATGTGTAGTTTTAGCATCTAAACACAATGTGCGAAATTTGTCTAATTCGGAGACTGCATCATTCTACTCGAAAAGTTCGCGCGCCACCCTAAAACCGAAAAATGTCATTTTGACCCCCTTAAAAGTCCTGAATGGCCGAAATAACATCGCGGGTGATCACGAATTGATGTATAGTTTTAGCATCTAAATACATTGTGTGAAATTCCACCAATTCGGAGACTGCATCATTCTACTCGAAAAGTTCGCGCGCCACCCGGTAACCGAAAAATGCCATTTTAACCCCCTAAAATGTCCCGAATGGCCGTAATAACAACGCAGGTGATCAGGAAGTGATGTATAGTTTTAGCATCTAAATACACTATGCGAAATTCGTCCAATTCGGAGACAGCATCATTCTACTCGAAAAGTTCGAGCGCCACCTGAATACCGAAAAATGCCATTTTGACCCCCTAAACAGTCCCGAATGGCCAAAAAACGCAACAGCTCATGGCGGAGCAATGAGCCTTGTTTATTTACCTGTTTTACATTAACCGTGCGAATTTCGTCCAATTCGGAGACTACATCATTCTACTCGAAAATTTCGCGCGCCACCGCAAAACTGAAAAATGCCATTTTGACCCCATAAAAAGTCTCGAATGGCCGAAATAACATCGCAGTTGATCACGAAGTGATGTATAGTTTTAGCATCTAAGCACACTGTGCGAAATTCGTCCAATTCAGAGACTGAATCATTCTACTCGAAAAGTTCGAGCGCCACCCGAATACCGAAAAATGCCATTTTGAGCCCCTAAAGAGTCCCGAATGGCCGAGATAACAACGCAGGTGATCACGAAGTGATGTATAGATTTAGCATCTAAATACACTGTGCGAAATTCATCCAATTCGGAGACTGCATAATTCTACTCGAAAAGTTCGAGCGCCACCTGAATACCGAAAAATGCCATTTTATCCCCCTAAACAGTCCTGAATGGCCAAAAAACGCAACAGCACATGGCGGAGCAATGAGTCTTGTTTATTTGTCCGTTTTACATTAACCGTGCGAATTTCGTCCAGTTCGGAGACTGCATCATTCAACTAGAAAATTTCGCGCGCCACCCCAAAACTGAAAAATGTCATTTTGGCCCCATAAAAAGTCCCGAATGGCCGAAATAACATCACAGGTGATCACGAAGTTATGTATAGTTTTAGCATCTAAATACTTTGTGTCAAATTCGTCCAATTCGGAGACTACATCATTCTACTCAAAAAGTTCGCGCGCCACACGAAAAACGAAAATTGTCATTTTGAGCCACTAAAAAGTCCAAAATGGCCGAAATAACAATGCAGGTGATCACAAAGTGATGTATAGTTTTAGAATCTAAACACAATGTACGAAATTCGTCCAATTCAGAGACTACATCATTCTACTCGAAAATTTCGCGCGCCACTCCAAAACTGAAAAATGCCATTTTGACCCCATAAAAAGTCCCGAATGGCCGAAATAACATCGCAGGTGATCACGAAGTGATGTATAGTTTTAGCATCTAAGCACACTGTGCAAAATTCGTCCAATTCGGAGACTGCATCATTCTACTCGAAAAGTTCGCGCGCCGCCAGAAAACAGAAGAATGTCATTTTGACCCTCTTCAAAGTCCCGAATGGCCGAAATAACATCGCAGGTGATCACGAAGTGATGTATAGTTTTAGCATCTAGCTACACCGTGCGAAATACGTCCGATTCGGTGACTGCATCATTCTACTCGAAAAGTTCGCGTACCACCCGAAAACCGAAAAATGTCATTTTGACCCCCTAAAAAGTCCCGAATGGCCGAAATAACACGCAGGTGATCACGAAGTGATGTGTAGTTTTAGCATCTAAACACAATGTGCGAAATTTGTCTAATTCGGAGACTGCATCATTCTACTCGAAAAGTTCGCGCGCCACCCTAAAACCGAAAAATGTCATTTTGACCCCCTTAAAAGTCCTGAATGGCCGAAATAACATCGCGGGTGATCACGAATTGATGTATAGTTTTAGCATCTAAATACATTGTGTGAAATTCCACCAATTCGGAGACTGCATCATTCTACTCGAAAAGTTCGCGCGCCACCCGGTAACCGAAAAATGCCATTTTAACCCCCTAAAATGTCCCGAATGGCCGTAATAACAACGCAGGTGATCAGGAAGTGATGTATAGTTTTAGCATCTAAATACACTATGCGAAATTCGTCCAATTCGGAGACAGCATCATTCTACTCGAAAAGTTCGAGCGCCACCTGAATACCGAAAAATGCCATTTTGACCCCCTAAACAGTCCCGAATGGCCAAAAAACGCAACAGCTCATGGCGGAGCAATGAGCCTTGTTTATTTACCTGTTTTACATTATCCGTGCGAATTTCGTCCAATTCGGAGACTACATCATTCTACTCGAAAATTTCGCGCGCCACCGCAAAACTGAAAAATGCCATTTTGACCCCATAAAAAGTCTCGAATGGCCGAAATAACATCGCAGTTGATCACGAAGTGATGTATAGTTTAAGCATCTAAGCACACTGTGCGAAATTCGTCCAATTCAGAGACTGCATCATTCTACTCGAAAAGTTCGAGCGCCACCCGAATACCGAAAAATGCCATTTTGACCCCCTAAAGAGTCCCGAATGGCCGAAATAACAACGCAGGTGATCACAAAGTGATGTATAGATTTAGCATCTAAATACACTGTGCGAAATTCATCCAATTCGGAGACTGCATAATTCTACTCGAAAAGTTCGAGCGCCACCTGAATACCGAAAAATGCCATTTTATCCCCCTAAACAGTCCTGAATGGCCAAAAAACGCAACAGCACATGGCGGAGCAATGAGTCTTGTTTATTTGTCCGTTTTACATTAACCGTGCGAATTTCGTCCAGTTCGGAGACTGCATCATTCAACTAGAAAATTTCGCGCGCCACCCCAAAACTGAAAAATGCCATTTTGACCCCATAAAAAGTCCCGAATGGCCGAAATAACATCACAGGTGATCACGAAGTTATGTATAGTTTTAGCATCTAAATACTTTGTGTCAAATTCGTCCAATTCGGAGACTGCATCATTCTACTCAAAAAGTTCGCGCGCCACACGAAAAACGAAAATTGTCATTTTGAGCCCCTAAAAAGTCCAAAATGGCCGAAATAACAATGCAGGTGATCACAAAGTGATGTATAGTTTTAGAATCTAAACACAATGTGCGAAATTCGTCCAATTCGGAGACTACATCATTCTACTCGAAAATTTCGCGCGCCACTCCAAAACTGAAAAATGCCATTTTGACCCCATAAAAAGTCCCGAATGGCCGAAATAACATCGCAGGTGATCACGAAGTGATGTATAGTTTTAGCATCTAAGCACACTGTGCAAAATTCGTCCAATTCGGAGACTGCATCATTCTACTCGAAAAGTTCGCGCGCGGCCAGAAAACAGAAAAATGTCATTTTGACCCTCTTCAAAGTCCCGAATGGCCGAAATAACATCGCAGGTGATCACGAAGTGATGTATAGTTTTAGTATCTAGCTACACTGTGCGAAATACGTCCGATTCGGTGACTGCATCATTCTACTCGAAAAGTTCGCGTACCACCCGAAAACCGAAAAATGTCATTTTGACCCCCTAAAAAGTCCCGAATGGCCGAAATAACAACGCAGGTGATCACGAAGTGATGTATAGTTTTAGCATCTAAGCACACTGTGCAAAATTCGTCCAATTCGAAGACTGTATCATTCTACTCGAAAAGTTCGTGCGCCACCCGAAGACCGACAAATGTCATTTTGACACCTTAAAAGTCCCGAATGGCCGAAATAACACGCAGGTGATCACGAAGTGATGTGTAGTTTTAGCATCTAAACACAATGTGCGAAATTTGTCTAATTCGGAGACTGCATCATTCTACTCGAAAAGTTCGCGCGCCACCCGAAAACCGAAAAATGTCATTTTGACCCCCTTAAAAGTCCTGAATGGCCGAAATAACATCGCGGGTGATCACGAATTGACGTATAGTTTTAGCATCTAAATACATTGTGTGAAATTCCACCAATTCGGAGACTGCATCATTCTACTCGAAAAGTTCGCGCGCCACCCGGTAACCGAAAAATGCCATTTTAACCCCCTAAAATGTCCCGAATGGCCGTAATAACAACGCAGGTGATCAGGAAGTGATGTATAGTTTTAGCATCTAAATACACTATGCGAAATTCGTCCAATTCGGAGACTGCATCATTCTACTCGAAAAGTTCGAGCGCCACCTGAATACCGAAAAATGCCATTTTGACCCCCTAAACAGTCCCGAATGGCCAAAAAACGCAACAGCTCATGGCGGAGCAATGAGCCTTGTTTATTTACCTGTTTTACATTAACCGTGCGAATTTCGTCCAATTCGGAGACTACATCATTCTACTCGAAAATTTCGCGCGCCACCGCAAAACTGAAAAATGCCATTTTGACCCCATAAAAAGTCTCGAATGGCCGAAATAACATCGCAGTTGATCACGAAGTGATGTATAGTTTTAGCATCTAAGCACACTGTGCGAAATCCGTCCAATTCAGAGACTGCATCATTCTACTCGAAAAGTTCGAGCGCCACCCGAATACCGAAAAATGCCATTTTGAGCCCCTAAAGAGTCCCGAATGGCCGAGATAACAACGCAGGTGATCACGAAGTGATGTATAGATTTAGCATCTAAATACACTGTGCGAAATTCATCCAATTCGGAGACTGCATAATTCTACTCGAAAAGTTCGAGCGCCACCTAAATACCGAAAAATGCCATTTTATCCCCCTAAACAGTCCTGAATGGCCAAAAAACGCAACAGCACATGGCGGAGCAATGAGTCTTGTTTATTTGTCCGTTTTACATTAACCGTGCGAATTTCGTCCAGTTCGGAGACTGCATCATTCAACTAGAAAATTTCGCGCGCCACCCCAAAACTGAAAAATGTCATTTTGGCCCCATAAAAAGTCCCGAATGGCCGAAATAACATCACAGGTGATCACGAAGTTATGTATAGTTTTAGCATCTAAATACTTTGTGTCAAATTCGTCAAATTCGGAGACTACATCATTCTACTCAAAAAGTTCGCGCGCCACACGAAAAACGAAAATTGTCATTTTGAGCCACTAAAAAGTCCAAAATGGCCGAAATAACAATGCAGGTGATCACAAAGTGATGTATAGTTTTAGAATCTAAACACAATGTACGAAATTCGTCCAATTCAGAGACTACATCATTCTACTCGAAAATTTCGCGCGCCACTCCAAAACTGAAAAATGCCATTTTGACCCCATAAAAAGTCCCGAATGGCCGAAATAACATCGCAGGTGATCACGAAGTGATGTATAGTTTTAGCATCTAAGCACACTGTGCAAAATTCGTCCAATTCGGAGACTGCATCATTCTACTCGAAAAGTTCGCGCGCCGCCAGAAAACAGAAGAATGTCATTTTGACCCTCTTCAAAGTCCCGAATGGCCGAAATAACATCGCAGGTGATCACGAAGTGATGTATAGTTTTAGCATCTAGCTACACCGTGCGAAATACGTCCGATTCGGTGACTGCATCATTCTACTCGAAAAGTTCGCGTACCACCCGAAAACCGAAAAATGTCATTTTGACCCCCTAAAAAGTCCCGAATGGCCGAAATAACACGCAGGTGATCACGAAGTGATGTGTAGTTTTAGCATCTAAACACAATGTGCGAAATTTGTCTAATTCGGAGACTGCATCATTCTACTCGAAAAGTTCGCGCGCCACCCTAAAACCGAAAAATGTCATTTTGACCCCCTTAAAAGTCCTGAATGGCCGAAATAACATCGCGGGTGATCACGAATTGATGTATAGTTTTAGCATCTAAATACATTGTGTGAAATTCCACCAATTCGGAGACTGCATCATTCTACTCGAAAAGTTCGCGCGCCACCCGGTAACCGAAAAATGCCATTTTAACCCCCTAAAATGTCCCGAATGGCCGTAATAACAACGCAGGTGATCAGGAAGTGATGTATAGTTTTAGCATCTAAATACACTATGCGAAATTCGTCCAATTCGGAGACAGCATCATTCTACTCGAAAAGTTCGAGCGCCACCTGAATACCGAAAAATGCCATTTTGACCCCCTAAACAGTCCCGAATGGCCAAAAAACGCAACAGCTCATGGCGGAGCAATGAGCCTTGTTTATTTACCTGTTTTACATTATCCGTGCGAATTTCGTCCAATTCGGAGACTATATCATTCTACTCGAAAATTTCGCGCGCCACCGCA
The DNA here is from genome assembly GCF_052849685.1 of Lactuca virosa. Taxonomy (NCBI): domain Eukaryota; kingdom Viridiplantae; phylum Streptophyta; class Magnoliopsida; order Asterales; family Asteraceae; genus Lactuca; species Lactuca virosa. The sequence continues at coordinate 319,016,851 of NC_136433.1, read as the reverse complement.
AAACTGAAAAATGCCATTTTGACCCCATAAAAAGTCTCGAATGGCCGAAATAACATCGCAGTTGATCACGAAGTGATGTATAGTTTTAGCATCTAAGCACACTGTGCGAAATTCGTCCAATTCAGAGACTGCATCATTCTACTCGAAAAGTTCGAGCGCCACCCGAATACCGAAAAATGCCATTTTGACCCCCTAAAGAGTCCCGAATGGCCGAAATAACAACGCAGGTGATCACAAAGTGATGTATAGATTTAGCATCTAAATACACTGTGCGAAATTCATCCAATTCGGAGACTGCATAATTCTACTCGAAAAGTTCGAGCGCCACCTGAATACCGAAAAATGCCATTTTATCCCCCTAAACAGTCCTGAATGGCCAAAAAACGCAACAGCACATGGCGGAGCAATGAGTCTTGTTTATTTGTCCGTTTTACATTAACCGTGCGAATTTCGTCCAGTTCGGAGACTGCATCATTCAACTAGAAAATTTCGCGCGCCACCCCAAAACTGAAAAATGCCATTTTGACCCCATAAAAAGTCCCGAATGGCCGAAATGACATCACAGGTGATCACGAAGTTATGTATAGTTTTAGCATCTAAATACTTTGTGTCAAATTCGTCCAATTCGGAGACTGCATCATTCTACTCAAAAAGTTCGCGCGCCACACGAAAAACGAAAATTGTCATTTTGAGCCCCTAAAAAGTCCAAAATGGCCGAAATAACAATGCAGGTGATCACAAAGTGATGTATAGTTTTAGAATCTAAACACAATGTGCGAAATTCGTCCAATTCAGAGACTACATCATTCTACTCGAAAATTTCGCGCGCCACTCCAAAACTGAAAAATGCCATTTTGACCCCATAAAAAGTCCCGAATGGCCGAAATAACATCGCAGGTGATCACGAAGTGATGTATAGTTTTAGCATCTAAGCACACTGTGCAAAATTCGTCCAATTCGGAGACTGCATCATTCTACTCGAAAAGTTCGCGCGCGGCCAGAAAACAGAAAAATGTCATTTTGACCCTCTTCAAAGTCTCGAATGGCCGAAATAACATCGCAGGTGATCACGAAGTGATGTATAGTTTTAGTATCTAGCTACACTGTGCGAAATACGTCCGATTCGGTGACTGCATCATTCTACTCGAAAAGTTCGCGTACCACCCGAAAACCGAAAAATGTCATTTTGACCCCCTAAAAAGTCCCGAATGGCCGAAATAACAACGCAGGTGATCACGAAGTGATGTATAGTTTTAGCATCTAAGCACACTGTGCAAAATTCGTCCAATTCGAAGACTGCATCATTCTACTCGAAAAGTTCGTGCGCCACCCGAAAACCGAAAAATGTCATTTTGACACCTTAAAAGTCCCGAATGGCCGAAATAACACGCAGGTGATCACGAAGTGATGTGTAGTTTTAGCATCTAAACACAATGTGCGAAATTTGTCTAATTCGGAGACTGCATCATTCTACTCGAAAAGTTCGCGCGCCACCCGAAAACCGAAAAATGTCATTTTGACCCCCTTAAAAGTCCTGAATGGCCGAAATAACATCGCGGGTGATCACGAATTGACGTATAGTTTTAGCATCTAAATACATTGTGTGAAATTCCACCAATTCGGAGACTGCATCATTCTACTCGAAAAGTTCGCGCGCCACCCGGTAACCGAAAAATGCCATTTTAACCCCCTAAAATGTCCCGAATGGCCGTAATAACAACGCAGGTGATCAGGAAGTGATGTATAGTTTTAGCATCTAAATACACTATGCGAAATTCGTCCAATTCAGAGACTGCATCATTCTACTCGAAAAGTTCGAGCGCCACCTGAATACCGAAAAATGCCATTTTGACCCCCTAAACAGTCCCGAATGGCCAAAAAACGCAACAGCTCATGGCGGAGCAATGAGCCTTGTTTATTTACCTGTTTTACATTAACCGTGCGAATTTCGTCCAATTCGGAGACTACATCATTCTACTCGAAAATTTCGCGCGCCACCGCAAAACTGAAAAATGTCATTTTGACCCCATAAAAAGTCTCGAATGGCCGAAATAACATCGCAGTTGATCACGAAGTGATGTATAGTTTTAGCATCTAAGCACACTGTGCGAAATTCGTCCAATTCAGAGACTGCATCATTCTACTCGAAAAGTTCGAGCGCCACCCGAATACCGAAAAATGCCATTTTGACCCCCTAAAGAGTCCCGAATGGCCGAAATAACAACGCAGGTGATCACGAAGTGATGTATAGATTTAGCATCTAAATACACTGTGCGAAATTCATCCAATTCGGAGACTGCATAATTCTACTCGAAAAGTTCGAGCGCCACCTGAATACCGAAAAATGCCATTTTAACCCCCTAAACAGTCCTGAATGGCCAAAAAACGCAACAGCACATGGCGGAGCAATGAGTCTTGTTTATTTGTCCGTTTTACATTAACCGTGCGAATTTCGTCCAGTTCGGAGACTGCATCATTCAACTAGAAAATTTCGCGCGCCACCCCAAAACTGAAAAATGCCATTTTGACCCCATAAAAAGTCCCGAATGGCCGAAATAACATCACAGGTGATCACGAAGTTATGTATAGTTTTAGCATCTAAATACTTTGTGTCAAATTCGTCCAATTCGGAGACTGCATCATTCTACTCAAAAAGTTCGCGCGCCACACGAAAAACGAAAATTGTCATTTTGAGCCCCTAAAAAGTCCAAAATGGCCGAAATAACAATGCAGGTGATCACAAAGTGATGTATAGTTTTAGAATCTAAACACAATGTGCGAAATTCGTCCAATTCGGAGACTACATCATTCTACTCGAAAATTTCGCGCGCCACTCCCAAACTGAAAAATGCCATTTTGACCCCATAAAAAGTCCCGAATGGCCGAAATAACATCGCAGGTGATCACGAAGTGATGTATAGTTTTAGCATCTAAGCACACTGTGCAAAATTCGTCCAATTCGGAGACTGCATCATTCTACTCGAAAAGTTCGCGCGGGGCCAGAAAACAGAAAAATGTCATTTTGACCCTCTTCAAAGTCCCGAATGGCCGAAATAACATCGCAGGTGATCACGAAGTGATGTATAGTTTTAGCATCTAGCTACACTGTGCGAAATACGTCCGATTCGGTGACTGCATCATTCTACTCGAAAAGTTCGCGTACCACCCGAAAACCGAAAAATGTCATTTTGACCCCCTAAAAAGTCCCGAATGGCCGAAATAACAACGCAGGTGATCACGAAGTGATGTATAGTTTTAGCATCTAAGCACACTGTGCAAAATTCATCCAATTCGAAGACTGCATCATTCTACTCGAAAAGTTCGTGCGCCACCCAAAAACCGAAAAATGTCATTTTGACACCTTAAAAGTCCCGAATGGCCGAAATAACACGCAGGTGATCACGAAGTGATGTGTAGTTTTAGCATCTAAACACAATGTGCGAAATTTGTCTAATTCGGAGACTGCATCATTCTACTCGAAAAGTTCGCGCGCCACCCGAAAACCGAAAAATGTCATTTTGACCCCCTTAAAAGTCCTGAATGGCCGAAATAACATCGCGGGTGATCACGAATTGACGTATAGTTTTAGCATCTAAATACATTGTGTGAAATTCCACCAATTCGGAGACTGCATCATTCTACTCGAAAAGTTCGCGCGCCACCCGGTAACCGAAAAATGCCATTTTAACCCTCTAAAATGTCCCGAATGGCCGTAATAACAACGCAGGTGATCAGGAAGTGATGTATAGTTTTAGCATCTAAATACACTATGCGAAATTCGTCCAATTCGGAGACTGCATCATTCTACTCGAAAAGTTCGAGCGCCACCTGAATACCGAAAAATGCCATTTTGACCCCCTAAACAGTCCCGAATGGCCAAAAAACGCAACAGCTCATGGCGGAGCAATGAGCCTTGTTTATTTACCTGTTTTACATTAACCGTGCGAATTTCGTCCAATTCGGAGAGTACATCATTCTACTCGAAAATTTCGCGCGCCACCGCAAAACTGAAAAATGTCATTTTGACCCCATAAAAAGTCTCGAATGGCCGAAATAACATCGCAGTTGATCACGAAGTGATGTATAGTTTTAGCATCTAAGCACACTGTGCGAAATTCGTCCAATTCAGAGACTGCATCATTCTACTCGAAAAGTTCGAGCGCCACCCGAATACCGAAAAATGCCATTTTGACCCCCTAAAGAGTCCCGAATGGCCGAAATAACAACGCAGGTGATCACGAAGTGATGTATAGATTTAGCATCTAAATACACTGTGCGAAATTCATCCAATTCGGAGACTGCATAATTCTACTCGAAAAGTTCGAGCGCCACCTGAATACCGAAAAATGCCATTTTATCCCCCTAAACAGTCCTGAATGGCCAAAAAACGCAACAGCACATGGCGGAGCAATGAGTCTTGTTTATTTGTCCGTTTTACATTAACCGTGCGAATTTCGTCCAGTTCGGAGACTGCATCATTCAACTAGAAAATTTCGCGAGCCACCCCAAAACTGAAAAATGCCATTTTGACCCCATAAAAAGTCCCGAATGGCCGAAATGACATCACAGGTGATCACGAAGTTATGTATAGTTTTAGCATCTAAATACTTTGTGTCAAATTCGTCCAATTCGGAGACTGCATCATTCTACTCAAAAAGTTCGCGCACCACACGAAAAACGAAAATTGTCATTTTGAGCCCCTAAAAAGTCCAAAATGGCCGAAATAACAATGCAGGTGATCACAAAGTGATGTATAGTTTTAGAATCTAAACACAATGTGCGAAATTCGTCCAATTCGGAGACTACATCATTCTACTCGAAAATTTCGCGCGCCACTCCCAAACTGAAAAATGCCATTTTGACCCCATAAAAAGTCCCGAATGGCCGAAATAACATCGCAGGTGATCACGAAGTGATGTATAGTTTTAGCATCTAAGCACACTGTGCAAAATTCGTCCAATTCGGAGACTGCATCATTCTACTCGAAAAGTTCGCGCGGGGCCAGAAAACAGAAAAATGTCATTTTGACCCTCTTCAAAGTCCCGAATGGCCGAAATAACATCGCAGGTGATCACGAAGTGATGTATAGTTTTAGCATCTAGCTACACCGTGCGAAATACGTCCGATTCGGTGACTGCATCATTCTACTCGAAAAGTTCGCGTACCACCCGAAAACCGAAAAATGTCATTTTGACCCCCTAAAAAGTCCCGAATGGCCGAAATAACACGCAGGTGATCACGAAGTGATGTGTAGTTTTAGCATCTAAACACAATGTGCGAAATTTGTCTAATTCGGAGACTGCATCATTCTACTCGAAAAGTTCGCGCGCCACCCTAAAACCGAAAAATGTCATTTTCACCCCCTTAAAAGTCATGAATGGCCGAAATAACATCGCGGGTGATCACGAATTGACGTATAGTTTTAGCATCTAAATAAATTGTGTGAAATTCCACCAATTCGGAGACTGCATCATTCTACTCGAAAAGTTCGCGCGCCACCCGGTAACCGAAAAATGCCATTTTAACCCCCTAAAATGTCCCGAATGGCCGTAATAACAACGCAGGTGATCAGGAAGTGATGTATAGTTTTAGCATCTAAATACACTATGCGAAATTCGTCCAATTCGGAGACTGCATCATTCTACTCGAAAAGTTCGAGCGCCACCTGAATACCGAAAAATGCCATTTTGACCCCCTAAACAGTCCCGAATGGCCAAAAAACGCAACAGCTCATGGCGGAGCAATGAGCCTTGTTTATTTACCTGTTTTACATTAACCGTGCGAATTTCGTCCAATTCGGAGAGTACATCATTCTACTCGAAAATTTCGCGCGCCACCGCAAAACTGAAAAATGTCATTTTGACCCCATAAAAAGTCTCGAATGGCCGAAATAACATCGCAGTTGATCACGAAGTGATGTATAGTTTTAGCATCTAAGCACACTGTGCGAAATTCGTCCAATTCAGAGACTGCATCATTCTACTCGAAAAGTTCGAGCGCCACCCGAATACCGAAAAATGCCATTTTGACCCCCTAAAGAGTCCCGAATGGCCGAAATAACAACGCAGGTGATCACGAAGTGATGTATAGATTTAGCATCTAAATACACTGTGCGAAATTCATCCAATTCGGAGACTGCATAATTCTACTCGAAAAGTTCGAGCGCCACCTGAATACCGAAAAATGCCATTTTATCCCCCTAAACAGTCCTGAATGGCCAAAAAACGCAACAGCACACGGCGGAGCAATGAGTCTTGTTTATTTGTCCGTTTTACATTAATCGTGCGAATTTCGTCCAGTTCGGAGACTGCATCATTCAACTAGAAAATTTCGCGCGCCACCCCAAAACTGAAAAATGCCATTTTGACCCCATAAAAAGTCCCGAATGGCCGAAATAACATCACAGGTGATCACGAAGTTATGTATAGTTTTAGCATCTAAATACTTTGTGTCAAATTCGTCCAATTCGGAGACTGCATCATTCTACTCAAAAAGTTCGCGCGCCACACGAAAAACGAAAATTGTCATTTTGAGCCCCTAAAAAGTCCAAAATGGCCGAAATAACAATGCAGGTGATCACAAAGTGATGTATAGTTTTAGAATCTAAACACAATGTGCGAAATTCGTCCAATTCGGAGACTACATCATTCTACTCGAAAATTTCGCGCGCCACTCCCAAACTGAAAAATGCCATTTTGACCCCATAAAAAGTCCCGAATGGCCGAAATAACATCGCAGGTGATCACGAAGTGATGTATAGTTTTAGCATCTAAGCACACTGTGCAAAATTCGTCCAATTCGGAGACTGCATCATTCTACTCGAAAAGTTCGCGCGGGGCCAGAAAACAGAAAAATGTCATTTTGACCCTCTTCAAAGTCCCGAATGGCCGAAATAACATCGCAGGTGATCACGAAGTGATGTATAGTTTTAGCATCTAGCTACACCGTGCGAAATACGTCCGATTCGGTGACTGCATCATTCTACTCGAAAAGTTCGCGTACCACCCGAAAACCGAAAAATGTCATTTTGACCCCCTAAAAAGTCCCGAATGGCCGAAATAACACGCAGGTGATCACGAAGTGATGTGTAGTTTAGCATCTAAACACAATGTGCGAAATTTGTCTAATTCGGAGACTGCATCATTCTACTCGAAAAGTTCGCGCGCCACCCTAAAACCGAAAAATGTCATTTTCACCCCCTTAAAAGTCCTGAATGGCCGAAATAACATCGCGGGTGATCACGAATTGACGTATAGTTTTAGCATCTAAATAAATTGTGTGAAATTCCACCAATTCGGAGACTGCATCATTCTACTCGAAAAGTTCGCGCGCCACCCGGTAACCGAAAAATGCCATTTTAACCCCCTAAAATGTCCCGAATGGCCGTAATAACAACGCAGGTGATCAGGAAGTGATGTATAGTTTTAGCATCTAAATACACTATGCGAAATTCGTCCAATTCGGAGACTGCATCATTCTACTCGAAAAGTTCGAGCGCCACCTGAATACCGAAAAATGCCATTTTGACCCCCTAAACAGTCCCGAATGGCCAAAAAACGCAACAGCTCATGGCGGAGCAATGAGCCTTGTTTATTTACCTGTTTTACATTAACCGTGCGAATTTCGTCCAATTCGGAGACTACATCATTCTACTCGAAAAGTTCGCGCGCCACCGCAAAACTGAAAAATGCCATTTTGACCCCATAAAAAGTCTCGAATGGCCGAAATAACATCGCAGTTGATCACGAAGTGATGTATAGTTTTAGCATCTAAGCACACTGTGCGAAATTCGTCCAATTCAGAGACTGCATCATTCTACTCGAAAAGTTCGAGCGCCACCCGAATACCGAAAAATGCCATTTTGAGCCCCTAAAGAGTCCCGAATGGCCGAAATAACAACGCAGGTGATCACGAAGTGATGTATAGATTTAGCATCTAAATACACTGTGCGAAATTCATCCAATTCGGAGACTGCATAATTCTACTCGAAAAGTTCGAGCGCCACCTGAATACCGAAAAATGCCATTTTATCCCCCTAAACAGTCCTGAATGGCCAAAAAACGCAACAGCACATGGCGGAGCAATGAGTCTTGTTTATTTGTCCGTTTTACATTAACCGTGCGAATTTCGTCCAGTTCGGAGACTGCATCATTCAACTAGAAAATTTCGCGCGCCACCCCAAAACTGAAAAATGCCATTTTGACCCCATAAAAAGTCCCGAATGGCCGAAATAACATCACAGGTGATCACGAAGTTATGTATAGTTTTAGCATCTAAATACTTTGTGTCAAATTCGTCCAATTCGGAGACTGCATCATTCTACTCAAAAAGTTCGCGCGCCACACGAAAAACGAAAATTGTCATTTTGAGCCCCTAAAAAGTCCAAAATGGCCGAAATAACAATGCAGGTGATCACAAAGTGATGTATAGTTTTAGAATCTAAACACAATGTGCGAAATTCGTCCAATTCGGAGACTACATCATTCTACTCGAAAATTTCGCGCGCCACTCCCAAACTGAAAAATGTCATTTTGACCCCATAAAAAGTCCCGAATGGCCGAAATAACATCGCAGGTGATCACGAAGTGATGTATAGTTTTAGCATCTAAGCACACTGTGCAAAATTCGTCCAATTCGGAGACTGCATCATTCTACTCGAAAAGTTCGCGCGCGGCCAGAAAACAGAAAAATGTCATTTTGACCCTCTTCAAAGTCCCGAATGGCCGAAATAACATCGCAGGTGATCACGAAGTGATGTATAGTTTTAGCATCTAGCTACACCGTGCGAAATACGTCCGATTCGGTGACTGCATCATTCTACTCGAAAAGTTCGCGTACCACCCGAAAACCGAAAAATGTCATTTTGACCCCCTAAAAAGTCCCGAATGGCCGAAATAACACGCAGGTGATCACGAAGTGATGTGTAGTTTTAGCATCTAAACACAATGTGCGAAATTTGTCTAATTCGGAGACTGCATCATTCTACTCGAAAAGTTCGCGCGCCACCCTAAAACCGAAAAATGTCATTTTGACCCCCTTAAAAGTCCTGAATGGCCGAAATAACATCGCGGGTGATCACGAATTAATGTATAGTTTTAGCATCTAAATACATTGTGTGAAATTCCACCAATTCGGAGACTGCATCATTCTACTCGAAAAGTTCGCGCGCCACCCGGTAACCGAAAAATGCCATTTTAACCCCCTAAAATGTCCCGAATGGCCGTAATAACAACGCAGGTGATCAGGAAGTGATGTATAGTTTTAGCATCTAAATACACTATGCGAAATTCGTCCAATTCGGAGACAGCATCATTCTACTCGAAAAGTTCGAGCGCCACCTGAATACCGAAAAATGCCATTTTGACCCCCTAAACAGTCCCGAATGGCCAAAAAACGCAACAGCTCATGGCGGAGCAATGAGCCTTGTTTATTTACCTGTTTTACATTATCCGTGCGAATTTCGTCCAATTCGGAGACTACATCATTCTACTCGAAAATTTCGCGCGCCACCGCAAAACTGAAAAATGCCATTTTGACCCCATAAAAAGTCTCGAATGGCCGAAATAACATCGCAGTTGATCACGAAGTGATGTATAGTTTTAGCATCTAAGCACACTGTGCGAAATTCGTCCAATTCAGAGACTGCATCATTCTACTCGAAAAGTTCGAGCGCCACCCGAATACCGAAAAATGCCATTTTGACCCCCTAAAGAGTCCCGAATGGCCGAAATAACAACGCAGGTGATCACAAAGTGATGTATAGATTTAGCATCTAAATACACTGTGCGAAATTCATCCAATTCGGAGACTGCATAATTCTACTCGAAAAGTTCGAGCGCCACCTGAATACCGAAAAATGCCATTTTATCCCCCTAAACAGTCCTGAATGGCCAAAAAACGCAACAGCACATGGCGGAGCAATGAGTCTTGTTTATTTGTCCGTTTTACATTAACCGTGCGAATTTCGTCCAGTTCGGAGACTGCATCATTCAACTAGAAAATTTCGCGAGCCACCCCAAAACTGAAAAATGCCATTTTGACCCCATAAAAAGTCCCGAATGGCCGAAATGACATCACAGGTGATCACGAAGTTATGTATAGTTTTAGCATCTAAATACTTTGTGTCAAATTCGTCCAATTCGGAGACTGCATCATTCTACTCAAAAAGTTCGCGCGCCACACGAAAAACGAAAATTGTCATTTTGAGCCCCTAAAAAGTCCAAAATGGCCGAAATAACAATGCAGGTGATCACAAAGTGATGAATAGTTTTAGAATCTAAACACAATGTGCGAAATTCGTCCAATTCGGAGACTACATCATTCTAGTCGAAAATTTCGCGCGCCACTCCAAAACTGAAAAATGCCATTTTGACCCCATAAAAAGTCCCGAATGGCCGAAATAACATCGCAGGTGATCACGAAGTGATGTATAGTTTTAGCATCTAAGCACACTGTGCAAAATTCGTCCAATTCGGAGACTGCATCATTCTACTCGAAAAGTTCGCGCGCGGCCAGAAAACAGAAAAATGTCATTTTGACCCTCTTCAAAGTCCCGAATGGCCGAAATAACATCGCAGGTGATCACGAAGTGATGTATAGTTTTAGCATCTAGCTACACCGTGCGAAATACGTCCGATTCGGTGACTGCATCATTCTACTCGAAAAGTTCGCGTACCACCCGAAAACCGAAAAATGTCATTTTGACCCCCTAAAAAGTCCCGAATGGCCGAAATAACACGCAGGTGATCACGAAGTGATGTGTAGTTTTAGCATCTAAACACAATGTGCGAAATTTGTCTAATTCGGAGACTGCATCATTCTACTCGAAAAGTTCGCGCGCCACCCTAAAACCGAAAAATGTCATTTTGACCCCCTTAAAAGTCCTGAATGGCCGAAATAACATCGCGGGTGATCACGAATTGATGTATAGTTTTAGCATCTAAATACATTGTGTGAAATTCCACCAATTCGGAGACTGCATCATTCTACTCGAAAAGTTCGCGCGCCACCGGTAACCGAAAAATGCCATTTTAACCCCCTAAAATGTCCCGAATGGCCGTAATAACAACGCAGGTGATCAGGAAGTGATGTATAGTTTTAGCATCTAAATACACTATGCGAAATTCGTCCAATTCGGAGACAGCATCATTCTACTCGAAAAGTTCGAGCGCCACCTGAATACCGAAAAATGCCATTTTGACCCCCTAAACAGTCCCGAATGGCCAAAAAACGCAACAGCTCATGGCGGAGCAATGAGCCTTGTTTATTTACCTGTTTTACATTATCCGTGCGAATTTCGTCCAATTCGGAGACTACATCATTCTACTCGAAAATTTCGCGCGCCACCGCAAAACTGAAAAATGCCATTTTGACCCCATAAAAAGTCTCGAATGGCCGAAATAACATCGCAGTTGATCACGAAGTGATGTATAGTTTTAGCATCTAAGCACACTGTGCGAAATTCGTCCAATTCAGAGACTGCATCATTCTACTCGAAAAGTTCGAGCGCCACCCGAATACCGAAAAATGCCATTTTGACCCCCTAAAGAGTCCCGAATGGCCGAAATAACAACGCAGGTGATCACAAAGTGATGTATAGATTTAGCATCTAAATACACTGTGCGAAATTCATCCAATTCGGAGACTGCATAATTCTACTCGAAAAGTTCAAGCGCCACCTGAATACCGAAAAATGCCATTTTATCCCCCTAAACAGTCCTGAATGGCCAAAAAACGCAACAGCACATGGCGGAGCAATGAGTCTTGTTTATTTGTCCGTTTTACATTAACCGTGCGAATTTCGTCCAGTTCGGAGACTGCATCATTCAACTAGAAAATTTCGCGAGCCACCCCAAAACTGAAAAATGCCATTTTGACCCCATAAAAAGTCCCGAATGGCCGAAATGACATCACAGGTGATCACGAAGTTATGTATAGTTTTAGCATCTAAATACTTTGTGTCAAATTCGTCCAATTCGGAGACTGCATCATTCTACTCAAAAAGTTCGCGCGCCACACGAAAAACGAAAATTGTCATTTTGAGCCCCTAAAAAGTCCAAAATGGCCGAAATAACAATGCAGGTGATCACAAAGTGATGTATAGTTTTAGAATCTAAACACAATGTGCGAAATTCGTCCAATTCGGAGACTACATCATTCTACTCGAAAATTTCGCGCGCCACTCCAAAACTGAAAAATGCCATTTTGACCCCATAAAAAGTCCCGAATGGCCGAAATAACATCGCAGGTGATCACGAAGTGATGTATAGTTTTAGCATCTAAGCACACTGTGCAAAATTCGTCCAATTCGGAGACTGCATCATTCTACTCGAAAAGTTCGCGCGCGGCCAGAAAACAGAAAAATGTCATTTTGACCCTCTTCAAAGTCCCGAATGGCCGAAATAACATCGCAGGTGATCACGAAGTGATGTATAGTTTTAGCATCTAGCTACACCGTGCGAAATACGTCCGATTCGGTGACTGCATCATTCTACTCGAAAAGTTCGCGTACCACCCGAAAACCGAAAAATGTCATTTTGACCCCCTAAAAAGTCCCGAATGGCCGAAATAACACGCAGGTGATCACGAAGTGATGTGTAGTTTTAGCATCTAAACACAATGTGCGAAATTTGTCTAATTCGGAGACTGCATCATTCTACTCGAAAACTTCGCGCGCCACCCTAAAACCGAAAAATGTCATTTTGACCCCCTTAAAAGTCCTGAATGGCCGAAATAACATCGCGGGTGATCACGAATTGATGTATAGTTTTAGCATCTAAATACATTGTGTGAAATTCCACCAATTCGGAGACTGCATCATTCTACTCGAAAAGTTCGCGCGCCACCCGGTAACCGAAAAATGCCATTTTAACCCCCTAAAATGTCCCGAATGGCCGTAATAACAACGCAGGTGATCAGGAAGTGATGTATAGTTTTAGCATCTAAATACACTATGCGAAATTCGTCCAATTCGGAGACAGCATCATTCTACTCGAAAAGTTCGAGCGCCACCTGAATACCGAAAAATGCCATTTTGACCCCCTAAACAGTCCCGAATGGCCAAAAAACGCAACAGCTCATGGCGGAGCAATGAGCCTTGTTTATTTACCTGTTTTACATTATCCGTGCGAATTTCGTCCAATTCGGAGACTACATCATTCTACTCGAAAATTTCGCGCGCCACCGCAAAACTGAAAAATGCCATTTTGACCCCATAAAAAGTCTCGAATGGCCGAAATAACATCGCAGTTGATCACGAAGTGATGTATAGTTTTAGCATCTAAGCACACTGTGCGAAATTCGTCCAATTCAGAGACTGCATCATTCTACTCGAAAAGTTCGAGCACCACCCGAATACCGAAAAATGCCATTTTGACCCCCTAAAGAGTCCCGAATGGCCGAAATAACAACGCAGGTGATCACAAAGTGATGTATAGATTTAGCATCTAAATACACTGTGCGAAATTCATCCAATTCGGAGACTGCATAATTCTACTCGAAAAGTTCGAGCGCCACCTGAATATCGAAAAATGCCATTTTATCCCCCTAAACAGTCCTGAATGGCCAAAAAACGCAACAGCACATGGCGGAGCAATGAGTCTTGTTTATTTGTCCGTTTTACATTAACCGTGCGAATTTCGTCCAGTTCGGAGACTGCATCATTCAACTAGAAAATTTCGCGCGCCACCCCAAAACTGAAAAATGCCATTTTGACCCCATAAAAAGTCCCGAATGGCCGAAATGACATCACAGGTGATCACGAAGTTATGTATAGTTTTAGCATCTAAATACTTTGTGTCAAATTCGTCCAATTCGGAGACTGCATCATTCTACTCAAAAAGTTCGCGCGCCACACGAAAAACGAAAATTGTCATTTTGAGCCCCTAAAAAGTCCAAAATGGCCGAAATAACAATGCAGGTGATCACAAAGTGATGTATAGTTTTAGAATCTAAACACAATGTGCGAAATTCGTCCAATTCGGAGACTACATCATTCTACTCGAAAATTTCGCGCGCCACTCCAAAACTGAAAAATGCCATTTTGACCCCATAAAAAGTCCCGAATGGCCGAAATAACATCGCAGGTGATCACGAAGTGATGTATAGTTTTAGCATCTAAGCACACTGTGCAAAATTCGTCCAATTCGGAGACTGCATCATTCTACTCGAAAAGTTCGCGCGCCGCCCGGTAACCGAAAAATGCCATTTTAACCCCCTAAAATGTCCCGAATGGCCGTAATAACAACGCAGGTGATCAGGAAGTGATGTATAGTTTTAGCATCTAAATACACTATGCGAAATTCGTCCAATTCGGAGACAGCATCATTCTACTCGAAAAGTTCGAGCGCCACCTGAATACCGAAAAATGCCATTTTGACCCCCTAAACAGTCCCGAATGGCCAAAAAACGCAACAGCTCATGGCGGAGCAATGAGCCTTGTTTATTTACCTGTTTTACATTATCCGTGCGAATTTCGTCCAATTCGGAGACTACATCATTCTACTCGAAAATTTCGCGCGCCACCGCAAAACTGAAAAATGCCATTTTGACCCCATAAAAAGTCTCGAATGGCCGAAATAACATCGCAGTTGATCACGAAGTGATGTATAGTTTTAGCATCTAAGCACACTGTGCGAAATTCGTCCAATTCAGAGACTGCATCATTCTACTCGAAAAGTTCGAGCACCACCCGAATACCGAAAAATGCCATTTTGACCCCCTAAAGAGTCCCGAATGGCCGAAATAACAACGCAGGTGATCACAAAGTGATGTATAGATTTAGCATCTAAATACACTGTGCGAAATTCATCCAATTCGGAGACTGCATAATTCTACTCGAAAAGTTCGAGCGCCACCTGAATATCGAAAAATGCCATTTTATCCCCCTAAACAGTCCTGAATGGCCAAAAAACGCAACAGCACATGGCGGAGCAATGAGTCTTGTTTATTTGTCCGTTTTACATTAACCGTGCGAATTTCGTCCAGTTCGGAGACTGCATCATTCAACTAGAAAATTTCGCGCGCCACCCCAAAACTGAAAAATGCCATTTTGACCCCATAAAAAGTCCCGAATGGCCGAAATGACATCACAGGTGATCACGAAGTTATGTATAGTTTTAGCATCTAAATACTTTGTGTCAAATTCGTCCAATTCGGAGACTGCATCATTCTACTCAAAAAGTTCGCGCGCCACACGAAAAACGAAAATTGTCATTTTGAGCCCCTAAAAAGTCCAAAATGGCCGAAATAACAATGCAGGTGATCACAAAGTGATGTATAGTTTTAGAATCTAAACACAATGTGCGAAATTCGTCCAATTCGGAGACTACATCATTCTACTCGAAAATTTCGCGCGCCACTCCAAAACTGAAAAATGCCATTTTGACCCCATAAAAAGTCCCGAATGGCCGAAATAACATCGCAGGTGATCACGAAGTGATGTATAGTTTTAGCATCTAAGCACACTGTGCAAAATTCGTCCAATTCGGAGACTGCATCATTCTACTCGAAAAGTTCGCGCGCGGCCAGAAAACAGAAAAATGTCATTTTGACCCTCTTCAAAGTCCCGAATGGCCGAAATAACATCGCAGGTGATCACGAAGTGATGTATAGTTTTAGTATCTAGCTACACTGTGCGAAATACGTCCGATTCGGTGACTGCATCATTCTACTCGAAAAGTTCGCGTACCACCCGAAAACCGAAAAATGTCATTTTGACCCTCTAAAAAGTCCCGAATGGCCGAAATAACAACGCAGGTGATCAAGAAGTGATGTATAGTTTTAGCATCTAAGCACACTGTGCAAAATTCGTCCAATTCGAAGACTGCATCATTCTACTCGAAAAGTTCGTGCGCCACCCGAAAACCGAAAAATGTCATTTTGACACCTTAAAAGTCCCGAATGGCCGAAATAACACGCAGGTGATCACGAAGTGATGTGTAGTTTTAGCATCTAAACACAATGTGCGAAATTTGTCTAATTCGGAGACTGCATCATTCTACTCGAAAAGTTCGCGCGCCACCCGAAAACCGAAAAATGTCATTTTGACCCCCTTAAAAGTCCTGAATGGCCGAAATAACATCGCGGGTGATCACGAATTGACGTATAGTTTTAGCATCTAAATACATTGTGTGAAATTCCACCAATTCGGAGACTGCATCATTCTACTCGAAAAGTTCGCGCGCCACCCGGTAACCGAAAAATGCCATTTTAACCCCCTAAAATGTCCCGAATGGCCGTAATAACAACGCAGGTGATCAGGAAGTGATGTATAGTTTTAGCATCTAAATACACTATGCGAAATTCGTCCAATTCAGAGACTGCATCATTCTACTCGAAAAGTTCGAGCGCCACCTGAATACCGAAAAATGCCATTTTGACCCCCTAAACAGTCCCGAATGGCCAAAAAACGCAACAGCTCATGGCGGAACAATGAGCCTTGTTTATTTACCTGTTTTACATTAACCGTGCGAATTTCGTCCAATTCGGAGACTACATCATTCTACTCAAAAATTTCGCGCGCCACCGCAAAACTGAAAAATGTCATTTTGACCCCATAAAAAGTCTCGAATGGCCGAAATAACATCGCAGTTGATCACGAAGTGATGTATAGTTTTAGCATCTAAGCACACTGTGCGAAATTCGTCCAATTCAGAGACTGCATCATTCTACTCGAAAAGTTCGAGCGCCACCCGAATACCGAAAAATTGCCATTTTGACCCCCTAAAGAGTCCCGAATGGCCAAAATAACAACGCAGGTGATCACGAAGTGATGTATAGATTTAGCATCTAAATACACTGTGCGAAATTCATCCAATTCGGAGACTGCATAATTCTACTCGAAAAGTTCGAGCGCCACCTGAATACCGAAAAATGCCATTTTATCCCCCTAAACAGTCCTGAATGGCCAAAAAACGCAACAGCACATGGCGGAGCAATGAGTCTTGTTTATTTGTCCGTTTTACATTAACCGTGCGAATTTCGTCCAGTTCGGAGACTGCATCATTCAACTAGAAAATTTCGCGCGCCACCCCAAAACTGAAAAATGCCATTTTGACCCCATAAAAAGTCCCGGATGGCCGAAATAACATCACAGGTGATGACGAAGTTATGTATAGTTTTAGCATCTAAATACTTTGTGTCAAATTCGTCCAATTCGGAGACTGCATCATTCTACTCAAAAAG
The DNA here is from genome assembly GCF_052849685.1 of Lactuca virosa. Taxonomy (NCBI): domain Eukaryota; kingdom Viridiplantae; phylum Streptophyta; class Magnoliopsida; order Asterales; family Asteraceae; genus Lactuca; species Lactuca virosa. The sequence goes on along the minus strand of NC_136433.1, from coordinate 318,999,667 downwards.
TTCGCGCGCCACACGAAAAACGAAAATTGTCATTTTGAGCCCCTAAAAACTCCAAAATGGCCGAAATAACAATGCAGGTGATCACAAAGTGATGTATAGTTTTAGAATCTAAACACACTGTGCGAAATTCGTCCAATTCGGAGACTACATCATTCTACTCGAAAATTTCGCACGCCACTCCAAAACTGAAAAATGCCATTTTGACCCCATAAAAAGTCCCGAATGGCCGAAATAACATCGCAGGTGATCAAGAAGTGATGTATAGTTTTAGCATCTAGCTACACTGTGCGAAATACGTTCGATTCGGTGACTGCATCATTCTACTCGAAAAGTTCGCGTACCACCCGAAAACCGAAAAATGTCATTTTGACCCCCTAAAAAGTCCCGAATGGCCGAAATAACAACGCAGGTGATCACGAAGTGATGTATAGTTTTAGCATCTAAGCACAATGTGCAAAATTCGTCCAATTCGAAGACTGCATCATTCTACTCGAAAAGTTCGTGCGCCACCCGAAAACCGAAAAATGTCATTTTGACACCTTAAAAGTCTCGAATGGCCGAAATAACACGCAGGTGATCACGAAGTGATGTGTAGTTTTAGCATCTAAACACAATGTGCGAAATTTGTCTAATTCGAAGACTGCATCATTCTACTCGAAAAATTCGCGCGCCACCCGAAAACCGAAAAATGTCATTTTGACCCCCTTAAAAGTCCTGAATGGCCGAAATAACATCGCGGGTGATCACGAATTGACGTATAGTTTTAGCATCTAAATAAATTGTGTGAAATTCCACCAATTCGGAGACTGCATCATTCTACTCGAAAAGTTCGCGCGCCACCCGGTAACCGAAAAATGCCATTTTAACCCCCTAAAATGTCCCGAATGGCCGTAATAACAACGCAGGTGATCAGGAAGTGATGTATAGTTTTAGCATCTAAATACACTATGCGAAATTCGTCCAATTCAGAGACTGCATCATTCTACTCGAAAAGTTCGAGCGCCACCTGAATACCGAAAAATGCCATTTTGACCCCCTAAACAGTCCCGAATGGCCAAAAAACGCAACAGCTCATGGCGGAGCAATGAGCCTTGTTTATTTACATGTTTTACATTAACCGTGCGAATTTCGTCCAATTCGGAGAGTACATCATTCTACTCGAAAATTTCGCGCGCCACCGCAAAACTGAAAAATGTCATTTTGACCCCATAAAAAGTCTCGAATGGCCGAAATAACATCGCAGTTGATCACGAAGTGATGTATAGTTTTAGCATCTAAGCACACTGTGCGAAATTCGTCCAATTCAGAGACTGCATCATTCTACTCGAAAAGTTCGAGCGCCACCCGAATACCGAAAAATGCCATTTTGACCCCCTAAAGAGTCCCGAATGGCCGAAATAACAACGCAGGTGATCACGAAGTGATGTATAGATTTAGCATCTAAATACACTGTGCGAAATTCATCCAATTCGGAGACTGCATAATTCTACTCGAAAAGTTCGAGCGCCACCTGAATACCGAAAAATGCCATTTTATCCCCCTAAACAGTCCTGAATGGCCAAAAAACGCAACAGCACATGGCGGAGCAATGAGTCTTGTTTATTTGTCCGTTTTACATTAACCGTGCGAATTTCGTCCAGTTCGGAGACTGCATCATTCAACTAGAAAATTTCGCGCGCCACCCCAAAACTGAAAAATGCCATTTTGACCCCATAAAAAGTCCCGGATGGCCGAAATAACATCACAGGTGATGACGAAGTTATGTATAGTTTTAGCATCTAAATACTTTGTGTCAAATTCGTCCAATTCGGAGACTGCATCATTCTACTCAAAAAGTTCGCGCGCCACACGAAAAACGAAAATTGTCATTTTGAGCCCCTAAAAACTCCAAAATGGCCGAAATAACAATGCAGGTGATCACAAAGTGATGTATAGTTTTAGAATCTAAACACACTGTGCGAAATTCGTCCAATTCGGAGACTACATCATTCTACTCGAAAATTTCGCGCGCCACTCCAAAACTGAAAAATGCCATTTTGACCCCATAAAAAGTCCCGAATGGCCGAAATAACATCGCAGGTGATCACGAAGTGATGTATAGTTTTAGCATCTAGCTACACTGTCCGAAATACGTTCGATTCGGTGACTGCATCATTCTACTCGAAAAGTTCGCGTACCACCCGAAAACCGAAAAATGTCATTTTGACCCCCTAAAAAGTCCCGAATGGCCGAAATAACAACGCAGGTGATCACGAAGTGATGTATAGTTTTAGCATCTAAGCACAATGTGCAAAATTCGTCCAATTCGAAGACTGCATCATTCTACTCGAAAAGTTCGTGCGCCACCCGAAAACCGAAAAATGTCATTTTGACACCTTAAAAGTCCCGAATGGCCGAAATAACACGCAGGTGATCACGAAGTGATGTGTAGTTTTAGCATCTAAACACAATGTGCGAAATTTGTCTAATTCGGAGACTGCATCATTCTACTCGAAAAGTTCGCGCGCCACCCGAAAACCGAAAAATGTCATTTTGACCCCCTTAAAAGTCCTGAATGGCCGAAATAACATCGCGGGTGATCACGAATTGACGTATAGTTTTAGCATCTAAATAAATTGTGTGAAATTCCACCAATTCGGAGACTGCATCATTCTACTCGAAAAGTTCGCGCGCCACCCGGTAACCGAAAAATGCCATTTTAACCCCCTAAAATGTCCCGAATGGCCGTAATAACAATGCAAGTGATCAGGAAGTGATGTATAGTTTTAGCATCTAAATACACTATGCGAAATTCGTCCAATTCGGAGACTGCATCATTCTACTCGAAAAGTTCGAGCGCCACCTGAATACCGAAAAATGCCATTTTGACCCCCTAAACAGTCCCGAATGGCCAAAAAACGCAACAGCTCATGGCGGAGCAATGAGCCTTGTTTATTTACCTGTTTTACATTAACCGTGCGAATTTCGTCCAATTCGGAGAGTACATCATTCTACTCGAAAATTTCGCGCGCCACCGCAAAACTGAAAAATGTCATTTTGACCCCATAAAAAGTCTCGAATGGCCGAAATAACATCGCAGTTGATCACGAAGTGATGTATAGTTTTAACATCTAAGCACACTGTGCGAAATTCGTCCAATTCAGAGACTGCATCATTCTACTCGAAAAGTTCGAGCGCCACCCGAATACCGAAAAATGCCATTTTGACCCCCTAAAGAGTCCCGAATGGCCGAAATAACAACGCAGGTGATCACGAAGTGATGTATAGATTTAGCATCTAAATACACTGTGCGAAATTCATCCAATTCGGAGACTGCATAATTCTACTCGAAAAGTTCGAGCGCCACCTGAATACCGAAAAATGCCATTTTATCCCTCTAAACAGTCCTGAATGGCCAAAAAACGCAACAGCACATGGCGGAGCAATGAGTCTTGTTTATTTGTCCGTTTTACATTAACCGTGCGAATTTCGTCCAGTTCGGAGACTGCATCATTCAACTAGAAAATTTCGCGCGCCACCCCAAAACTGAAAAATGCCATTTTGACCCCATAAAAAGTCCCGGATGGCCGAAATAACATCACAGGTGATGACGAAGTTATGTATAGTTTTAGCATCTAAATACTTTGTGTCAAATTCGTCCAATTCGGAGACTGCATCATTCTACTCAAAAAGTTCGCGCGCCACACGAAAAACGAAAATTGTCATTTTGAGCCCCTAAAAACTCCAAAATGGCCGAAATAACAATGCAGGTGATCACAAAGTGATGTATAGTTTTAGAATCTAAACACACTGTGCGAAATTCGTCCAATTCGGAGACTACATTATTCTACTCGAAAATTTCGCGCGCCACTCCAAAACTGAAAATTGCCATTTTGACCCCATAAAACGTCCCGAATGGCCGAAATAACATCGCAGGTGATCACGAAGTGATGTATAGTTTTAGCATCTAAGCACACTGTGCAAAATTCGTCCAATTCGGAGACTGCATCATTCTACTCAAAAAGTTCGCGCGCGGCCAGAAAACAGAAAAATGTCATTTTGACCCTCTTCAAAGTCCCGAATGGCCGAAATAACATCGCAGGTGATCACGAAGTGATGTATAGTTTTAGCATCTAGCTACACTGTGCGAAATACGTTCGATTCGGTGACTGCATCATTCTACTCGAAAAGTTCGCGTACCACCCGAAAACCGAAAAATGTCATTTTGACCCCCTAAAAAGTCCCGAATGGCCGAAATAACAACGCAGGTGATCACAAAGTGATGTATAGTTTTAGCATCTAAGCACAATGTGCAAAATTCGTCCAATTCGAAGAATGCATCATTCTACTCGAAAAGTTCGTGCGCCACCCGAAAACCGAAAAATGTCATTTTGACACCTTAAAAGTCCCGAATGGCCGAAATAACACGCAGGTGATCACGAAGTGATGTGTAGTTTTAGCATCTAAACACAATGTGCGAAATTTGTCTAATTCGGAGACTGCATCATTCTACTCGAAAAGTTCGCGCGCCACCCGAAAACCGAAAAATGTCATTTTGACCCCCTTAAAAGTCCTGAATGGCCGAAATAACATCGCGGGTGATCACGAATTGACGTATAGTTTTAGCATCTAAATAAATTGTGTGAAATTCCACCAATTCGGAGACTGCATCATTCTACTCGAAAAGTTCGCGCGCCACCCGGTAACCGAAAAATGCCATTTTAACCCCCTAAAATGTCCCGAATGGCCGTAATAACAACGCAGGTGATCAGGAAGTGATGTATAGTTTTAGCATCTAAATACACTATGCGAAATTCGTCCAATTCGGAGACTGCATCATTCTACTCGAAAAGTTCGAGCGCCACCTGAATACCGAAAAATGCCATTTTGACCCCCTAAACAGTCCCGAATGGCCAAAAAACGCAACAGCTCATGGCGGAGCAATGAGCCTTGTTTATTTACCTGTTTTACATTAACCGTGCGAATTTCGTCCAATTCGGAGACTACGTCATTCTACTCGAAAATTTCGCGCGCCACCGCAAAACTGAAAAATGCCATTTTGACCCCATAAAAAGTCTCGAATGGCCGAAATAACATCGCAGTTGATCACGAAGTGATGTATAGTTTTAGCATCTAAGCACACTGTGCGAAATTCGTCCAATTCAGAGACTGCATCATTCTACTCGAAAAGTTCGAGCGCCACCCGAATACCGAAAAATGCCATTTTGACGCCCTAAAGAGTCCCGAATGGCCGAAATAACAACGCAGGTGATCACGAAGTGATGTATAGATTTAGCATCTAAATACACTGTGCGAAATTCATCCAATTCGGAGACTGCATAATTCTACTCGAAAAGTTCGAGCGCCACCTGAATACCGAAAAATGCCATTTTATCCCCCTAAACAGTCCTGAATGGCCAAAAAACGCAACAGCACATGGCGGAGCAATGAGTCTTGTTTATTTGTCCGTCTTACATTAACCGTGCGAATTTCGTCCAGTTCGGAGACTGCATCATTCAACTAGAAAATTTCGCGCGCCACCCCAAAACTGAAAAATGCCATTTTGACCCCATAAAAAGTCCCGAATGGCCGTAATAACAACGCAGGTGATCAGGAAGTGATGTATAGTTTTAGCATCTAAATACACTATGCGAAATTCGTCCAATTCGGAGACTGCATCATTCTACTCGAAAAGTTCGAGCGCCACCTGAATACCGAAAAATGCCATTTTGACCCCCTAAACAGTCCCGAATGGCCAAAAAACGCAACAGCTCATGGCGGAGCTATGAGCCTTGTTTATTTACCTGTTTTACATTTACCGTGCGAATTTCGTCCAATTCGGAGACTACATCATTCTACTCGAAAATTTCGCGCGCCACCGCAAAACTGAAAAATGCCATTTTGACCCCATAAAAAGTCTCGAATGGCCGAAATAACATCGCAGTTGATCACGAAGTGATGTATAGTTTTAGCATCTAAGCACACTGTGCGAAATTCGTCCAATTCAGAGACTGCATCATTCTACTCGAAAAGTTCGAGCGCCACCCGAATACCGAAAAATGCCATTTTGACCCCCTAAAGTGTCCCGAATGGCCGAAATAACAACGCAGGTGATCACGAAGTGATGTATAGATTTAGCATCTAAATACACTGTGCGAAACTCATCCAATTCGGAGACTGCATAATTCTACTCGAAAAGTTCGAGCGCCACCTGAATACCGAAAAATGCCATTTTATCCCCCTAAATAGTCCTGAATGGCCAAAAAACGCAACAGCACATGGCGGAGCAATGAGTCTTGTTTATTTGTCCGTCTTACATTAACCGTGCGAATTTCGTCCAGTTCGGAGAATGCATCATTCAACTAGAAAATTTCGCGCGCCACCCCAAAACTGAAAAATGCCATTTTGACCCCATAAAAAGTCCCGAATGGCCGAAATAACATCACAGGTGATCACGAAGTTATGTATAGTTTTAGCATCTAAATACTTTGTGTCAAATTCGTCCAATTCAGAGACTGCATCATTCTACTCAAAAAGTTCGCGCGCCACACGAAAAACGAAAATTGTCATTTTTAGCCCCTAAAAAGTCCAAAATGGCCGAAATAACAATGCAGGTGATCACAAAGTGATGTATAGTTTTAGAATCTAAACACACTGTGCGAAATTCGTCCAATTCGGAGACTACATCATTCTACTCGAAAATTTCGCGCGCCACTCCAAAACTGAAAAATGCCATTTTGACCCCATAAAAAGTCCCGAATGGCCGAAATAACATCGCAGGTGATCACGAAGTGATGTATAGTTTTAGCATCTAGCTACACTGTGCGAAATACGTCCGATTCGGTGACTGCATCATTCTACTCGAAAAGTTCGCGTACCACCCGAAAACCGAAAAATGTCATTTTGACCCCCTAAAAAGTCCCGAATTGCCGAAATAACAACGCAGGTGATCACGAAGTGATGTATAGTTTTAGCATCTAAGCACACTGTGCAAAATTCGTCCAATTCGAAGACTGCATCATTCTACTCGAAAAGTTCGCGCGCCACCCGAAAACCGAAAAATGTCATTTTGACATCTTAAAAGTCCCGAATGGCCGAAATAACACGCAGGTGATCACGAAGTGATGAATAGTTTTAGCATCTAAACACAATGTGCGAAATTTGTCTAATTCGGAGACTGCATCATTCTACACGAAAAGTTCGCGCGCCACCCGAAAACCGAAAAATGTCATTTTGACCCCCTTAAAAGTCCTGAATGGCCGAAATAACATCGCGGGTGATCATGAATTGATGTATAGTTTTAGCATCTAAATACATTGTGTGAAATTCCACCAATTCGGAGACTGCATCATTCTACTCGAAAAGTTCGCGCGCCACCCGGTAACCGAAAAATGCCATTTTAACCCCCTAAAATGTCCCGAATGGCTGTAATAACAACGCAGGTGATCAGGAAGTGATGTATAGTTTTAGCATCTAAATACACTATGCGAAATTCGTCCAATTCGGAGACTGCATCATTCTACTCGAAAAGTTCGAGCGCCACCTGAATACCGAAAAATGCCATTTTGACCCCCTAAACAGTCCCGAATGGCCAAAAAACGCAAAAGCTCATGGCAGAGCTATGAGCCTTGTTTATTTACCTGTTTTACATTAACCGTGCGAATTTCGTCCAATTCGGAGACTGCATCATTCTACTCGAAAATTTCGCGCGCCACCGCAAAACTGAAAAATGCCATTTTGACCCCATAAAAAGTCTCGAATGGCCGAAATAACATCGCAGTTGATCACGAAGTGATGTATAGTTTTAGCACCTAAGCACACTGTGCGAAATTCGTCCAATTCAGAGACTGCATCATTCTACTCGAAAAGTTCGAGCGCCACCCGAATACCGAAAAATGCCATTTTGACCCCCTAAAGAGTCCCGAATGGCCTAAATAACAACGCAGGTGATCACGAAGTGATGTATAGATTTAGCATCTAAATACACTGTGCGAAATTCATCCAATTCGGAGACTGCATAATTCTACTCGAAAAGTTCGAGCGCCACCTGAATACCGAAAAATGCCATTTTATCCCCCTAAACAGTCCTGAATGGCCAAAAAACGCAACAGCACATGGCGGAGCAATGAGTCTTGTTTATTTGTCCGTTTTACATTAACCGTGCGAATTTCGTCCAGTTCGGAGACTGCATCATTCAACTAGAAAAATTTCGCGCGCCACCCCAAAACTGAAAAATGCCATTTTGACCCCATAAAAAGTCCCGAATGGCCGAAATAACATCACAGGTGATCACGAAGCTATGTATAGTTTTAGCATCTAAATACTTTGTGTCAAATTCGTCCAATTCAGAGACTGCATCATTCTACTCAAAAAGTTCGTGCGCCACACGAAAAACGAAAATTGTCATTTTGAGCCCCTAAAAAGTCCAAAATGGCCGAAATAACAATGCAGGTGATCACAAAGTGATGTATAGTTTTAGAATCTAAACACACTGTGCGAAATTCGTCCAATTCGGAGACTACATCATTCTACTCGAAAATTTCGCGCGCCACTCCAAAACTGAAAAAATGCCATTTTGACCCCATAAAAAGTCCCGAATGGCCGAAATAACATCGCAGGTGATCACGAAGTGATGTATAGTTTTAGCATCTAAGCACACTGTGCAAAATTCGTCCAATTCGGAGACTGCATCATTCTACTCGAAAATTTCGCGCGCCGCCAGAAAATAGAAAAATGTCATTTTGACCCTCTTCAAAGTCCCGAATGGCCGAAATAACATCGCAGGTGATCACGAAGTGATGTATAGTTTTAGCATCTAGCTACACTGTGCGAAATACGTCCGATTCGGTGACTGCATCATTCTACTCGAAAAGTTCGCGTACCACCCGAAAACCGAAAAATGTCATTTTGACCCCCTAAAAAGTCCCGAATTGCCGAAATAACAACGCAGGTGATCACGAAGTGATGTATAGTTGTAGCATCTAAGCACACTGTGCAAAATTCGTCCAATTCGAAGACTGCATCATTCTACTCGAAAAGTTCGCGCGCCACCCGAAAACCGAAAAATGTCATTTTGACACCTTAAAAGTCCCGAATGGCCGAAATAACACGCAGGTGATCACGAAGTGATGTGTAGTTTTAGCATCTAAACACAATGTGCGAAATTTGTCTAATTCGGAGACTGCATCATTCTACACGAAAAGTTCGCGCGCCACCCGAAAACCGAAAAATGTCATTTTGACCCCCTTAAAAGTCCTGAATGGCCGAAAGAACATCGCGGGTGATCACGAATTGATGTATAGTTTTAGCATCTAAATACATTGTGTGAAATTCCACCAATTCGGAGACTGCATCATTCTACTCGAAAAGTTCGCGCGCCACCCGGTAACCGAAAAATGCCATTTTAACCCCCTAAAATGTCCCGAATGGCCGTAATAACAACGCAGGTGATCAGGAAGTGATGTATAGTTTTAGCATCTAAATACACTATGCGAAATTCGTCCAATTCGGAGACTGCATCATTCTACTCGAAAAGTTCGAGCGCCACCTGAATACCGAAAAATGCCATTTTGACCCCCTAAACAGTCCCGAATGGCCAAAAAACGCAACAGCTCATGGCGGAGCGATGAGCCTTGTTTATTTACCTGTTTTACATTAACCGTGCGAATTTCGTCCAATTCGGAGACTGCATCATTCTACTCGAAAATTTCGCGCGCCACCGCAAAACTGAAAAATGCCATTTTGACCCCATAAAAAGTCTCGAATGGCCGAAATAACATCGCAGTTGATCACGAAGTGATGTATAGTGTTAGCATCTAAGCACACTGTCCGATATTCGTCCAATTCAGAGACTGCATCATTCTACTCGAAAAGTTCGAGCGCCACCCGAATACCGAAAAATGCCATTTTGACCCCCTAAAGAGTCCCGAATGGCCGAAATAACAACGTAGGTGATCACAAAGTGATGTATAGATTTAGCATCTAAATACACTGTGCGAAATTCATCCAATTCGGAGACTGCATAATTCTACTCGAAAAGTTCGAGCGCCACCTGAATACCGAAAAATGCCATTTTATCCCCCTAAACAGTCCTGAATGGCCAAAAAAACGCAACAGCACATGGCGGAGCAATGAGTCTTGTTTATTTGTCCGTTTTACATTAACCGTGCGAATTTCGTCCAGTTCGGAGACTGCATCATTCAACTAGAAAATTTCGCGCGCCACCCCAAAACTGAAAAATGCCATTTTGACCCCATAAAAAGTCCCGAATGGCCGAAATAACATCACAGGTGATCACGAAGTTATGTATAGTTTTAGCATCTAAATACTTTGTGTCAAATTCGTCCAATTCAGAGACTGCATCATTCTACTCAAAAAGTTCGCGCGCCACACGAAAAACGAAAATTGTCATTTTGAGCCCCTAAAAAGTCCAAAATGGCCGAAATAACAATGCAGGTGATCACAAAGTGATGTATAGTTTTAGAATCTAAACACACTGTGCGAAATTCGTCCAATTCGGAGACTACATCATTCTACTCGAAAATTTCGCGCGCCACTCCAAAACTGAAAAATGTCATTTTGACCCCATAAAAAGTCCCGAATGGCCGAAATAACATCGCAGGTGATCACGAAGTGATGTATAGTTTTAGCATCTAGCTACACTGTGCGAAATACGTCTGATTCGGTGACTGCATCATTCTACTCGAAAAGTTCGCGTACCACCCGAAAACCGAAAAATGTCATTTTGACCCCCTAAAAAGTCCCGAATTGCCGAAATAACAACGCAGGTGATCACGAAGTGATGTATAGTTTTAGTATCTAAGCACACTGTGCAAAATTCGTCCAATTCGAAGACTGCATCATTCTACTCGAAAAGTTCGCGCGCCACCCGAAAACCGAAAAATGTCATTTTGACACCTTAAAAGTCCCGAATGGCCGAAATAACACGCAGGTGATCACGAAGTGATGAATAGTTTTAGCATCTAAACACAATGTGCGAAATTTGTCTAATTCGGAGACTGCATCATTCTACACGAAAAGTTCGCGCGCCACCCGAAAACCGAAAAATGTCATTTTGACCCCCTTAAAAGTCCTGAATGGCCGAAAGAACATCGCGGGTGATCACGAATTGATGTATAGTTTTAGCATCTAAATACATTGTGTGAAATTCCACCAATTCGGAGACTGCATTATTCTACTCGAAAAGTTCGCGCGCCACCCGGTAACCGAAAAATGCCATTTTAACCCCCTAAAATGTCCCGAATGGCCGTAATAACAACGCAGGTGATCAGGAAGTGATGTATAGTTTTAGCATCTAAATACACTATGCGAAATTCGTCCAATTCGGAGACTGCATCATTCTACTCGAAAAGTTCGAGCGCCACCTGAATACCGAAAAATGCCATTTTGACCCCCTAAACAGTCCCGAATGGCCAAAAAACGTAACAGCTCATGGCGGAGCAATGAGCCTTGTTTATTTACCTATTTTACATTAACCGTGCGAATTTCGTCCAATTCGGAGACAGCATCATTCTACTCGAAAATTTCGCGCGCCACCGCAAAACTGAAAAATGCCATTTTGACCCCATAAAAAGTCTCGAATGGCCGAAATAACATCGCAGTTGATCACGAAGTGATGTATAGTTTTAGCATCTAAGCACACTGTGCGAAATTCGTCCAATTCAGAGACTGCATCATTCTACTCGAAAAGTTCGAGCGCCACCCGAATACCGAAAAATGCCATTTTGACCCCCTAAAGAGTCCCGAATGGCCGAAATAACAACGCAGGTGATCACGAAGTGATGTATAGATTTAGCATCTAAATACACTGTGCGAAATTCATCCAATTCGGAGACTGCATAATTCTACTCGAAAAGTTCGAGCGCCACCTGAATACCGAAAAATGCCATTTTATCCCCCTAAACAGTCCTGAATGGCCAAAAAACGCAACAGCACATGGCGAAGCAATGAGTCTTGTTTATTTGTCCGTTTTACATTAACCGTGCGAATTTCGTCCAGTTCGGAGACTGCATCATTCAACTAGAAAATTTCGCGCGCCACCCCAAAACTGAAAAATGCCATTTTGACCCCATAAAAAGTCCCGAATGGCCGAAATAACATCACAGGTGATCACGAAGTTATGTATAGTTTTAGCATCTAAATACTTTGTGTCAAATTCGTCCAATTCAGAGACTGCATCATTCTACTCAAAAAGTTCGCGCGCCACAGGAAAAACGAAAATTGTCATTTTGAGCCCCTAAAAAGTCCAAAATGGCCTAAATAACAATGCAGGTGATCACAAAGTGATGTATAGTTTTAGAATCTAAACACACTGTGCGAAATTCGTCCAATTCGGAGACTACATCATTCTACTCGAAATTTTCGCGCGCCACTCCAAAACTGAAAAATGCCATTTTGACCCCATAAAAAGTCCCGAATGGCCGAAATAACATCGCAGGTGATCATGAACTGATGTATAGTTTTAGCATCTAAGCACACTGTGCAAAATTCATCCAATTCGGAGACTGCATCATTCTACTCGAAAAGTTCGCGCGCCGCCAGAAAACAGAAAAATGTCATTTTGACCCTCTTCAAAGTCCCGAATGGCCGAAATAACATCGCAGGTGATCACGAAGTGATGTATAGTTTTAGCATCTAGCTACACTGTGCGAAATACGTCCGATTCAGTGACTGCATCATTCTACTCGAAAAGTGCGCGTACCACCCGAAAACCGAAAAATGTCATTTTGACCCCCTAAAAAGTCCCGAATGGCCGAAATAACAACGCAGGTGATCACGAAGTGATGTATAGTTTTAGCATCTAAGCACACTGTGCAAAATTCGTCCAATTCGAAGACTGCATCATTCTACTCGAAAAGTTCGCGCGCCACCCGAAAACCGAAAAATGTCATTTTGACACCTTAAAAGTCCCGAATGGCCGAAATAACACGCAGGTGATCACGAAGTGATGTGTAGTTTTAGCATCTAAACACAATGTGCGAAATTTGTCTAATTCGGAGACTGCATCATTCTACTCGAAAAGTTCGCGCGCCACCCGAAAACCGAAAAATGTCATTTTGACCCCCTTAAAAGTCCTGAATGGCCGAAATAACATCACGGGTGATCACGAATTGATGTATAGTTTTAGCATCTAAATACATTGTGTGAAATTCCACCAATTCGGAGACTGCATCATTCTACTCGAAAAGTTCGCGCGCCACCCGGTAACCGAAAAATGCCATTTTAACCCCCTAAAATGTCCCGAATGGCCGTAATAACAACGCAGGTGATCAGGAAGTGATGTATAGTTTTAGCATCTAAACACACTATGCGAAATTCGTCCAATTCGGAGACTGCATCATTCTACTCGAAAAGTTCGAGCGCCACCTGAATACCGAAAAATGCCATTTTGACCCCCTAAACAGTCCCGAATGGCCAAAAAACGCAACAGCTCATGGCGGAGCAATGAGCCTTGTTTATTTACCTGTTTTACATTAACCGTGCGAATTTCGTCCAATTCGGAGACTGCATCATTCTACTCGAAAATTTCGCGCGCCACCGCAAAACTGAAAAATGCCATTTTGACCCCATAAAAAGTCTCGAATGGGCGAAATAACATCGCAGTTGATCACGAAGTGATGTATAGTTTTAGCATCTAAGCACACTGTGCGAAATTCGTCCAATTCAGACACTGCATCATTCTACTCGAAAAGTTCGAGCGCCACCCGAATACCGAAAAATGCCATTTTGACCCCCTAAAGAGTCCCGAATGGCCGAAATAACAACGCAGGTGATCACAAAGTGATGTATAGATTTAGCATCTAAATACACTGTGCGAAATTCATTCAATTCGGAGACTGCATAATTCTACTCGAAAAGTTCGAGCGCCACCTGAATACCGAAAAATGCCATTTTATCCCCCTAAACAGTCCTGAATGGCCAAAAAACGCAACAGCACATGGCGGAGCAATGAGTCTTGTTTATTTGTCCGTTTTACATTAACCGTGCGAATTTCGTCCAGTTCGGAGACTGCATCATTCAACTAGAAAATTTCGTGCGCCACCCCAAAACTGAAAAATGCCATTTTGACCCCATAAAAAGTCCCGAATGGCCGAAATAACATCACAGGTGATCACGAAGTTATGTATAGTTTTAGCATCTAAATACTTTGTGTCAAATTCGTCCAATTCGGAGACTGCATCATTCTACTCAAAAAGTTCGCGCGCCACACGAAAAACGAAAATTGTCATTTTAAGCCCCTAAAAACTCCAAAATGGCCGAAATAACAATGCAGGTGATCACAAAGTGATGTATAGTTTTAGAATCTAAACACACTGTGCGAAATTCGTCCAATTCGGAGACTACATCATTCTACTCGAAAATTTCGCGCGCCACTCCAAAACTGAAAAATGCCATTTTGACCCCATAAAAAGTCCCGAATAGCCGAAATAACATCGCAGGTGATCATGAAGTGATGTATAGTTTTAGCATCTAAGCACACTGTGCAAAATTCGTCCAATTCGGAGACTGCATCATTCTACTCGAAAAGTTCGCGCGCCGCCAGAAAACAGAAAAATGTCGTTTTGACCCTCTTCAAAGTCCCGAATGGCCGAAATAACATCGCAGGTGATCACGAAGTGATGTATAGTTTTAGCATCTAGCTACACTGTGCGAAATACGTCCGATTCGGTGACTGCATCATTCTACTCGAAAAGTGCGTGTACCACCCGAAAACCGAAAAATGTCATTTTGACCCCCTAAAAAGTCCTGAATGGCCGAAATAACAACGCAGGTGATCACGAAGTGATGTATAGTTTTAGCATCTAAGCACACTGTGCAAAATTCGTCCAATTCGAAGACTGCATCATTCTACTCGAAAAGTTCGCGCGCCACCCGAAAACCGAAAAATGTCATTTTGACACCTTAAAAGTCCCGAATGGCCGAAATAACACGCAGGTGATCACGAAGTGATGTGTAGTTTTAGCATCTAAACACAATGTGCGAAATTTGTCTAATTCGGAGACTGCATCATTCTACTCGAAAAGTTCGCGCGCCACCCGAAAACCGAAAAATGTCATTTTGACCCCCTTAAAAGTCCTGAATGGCCGAAATAACATCGCGGGTGATCACGAATTGATGTATAGTTTTAGCATCTAAATACATTGTGTGAAATTCCACCAATTCGGAGACTGCATCTTTCTACTCGAAAAGTTCGCGCGCCACCCGGTAACCGAAAAATGCCATTTTAACCCCCTAAAATGTCCCGAATGGCCGTAATAACAACGCAGGTGATCAGGAAGTGATGTATAGTTTTAGCATCTAAATACACTATGCGAAATTCGTCCAATTCGGAGACTGCATCATTCTACTCGAAAAGTTCGAGCGCCACCTGAATACCGAAAAATGCCATTTTGACCCCCTAAACAGTCCCGAATGGCCAAAAAACGCAACAGCTCATGGCGGAGCAATGAGCCTTGTTTATTTACCTGTTTTACATTAACCGTGCGAATTTCGTCCAATTCGGAGACTGCATCATTCTACTCGAAAATTTCGCGCGCCACCGCAAAACTGAAAAATGCCATTTTGACCCCATAAAAAGTCTCGAATGGGCGAAATAACATCGCAGTTGATCACGAAGTGATGTATAGTTTTAGCATCTAAGCACACTGTGCGAAATTCGTCCAATTCAGAGACTGCATCATTCTACTCGAAAAGTTCGAGCGCCACCCGAATACCGAAAAATGCCATTTTGACCCCCTAAAGAGTCCCGAATGGCCGAAATAACAACGCAGGTGATCACGAAGTGATGTATAGATTTAGCATCTAAATACACTGTGCGAAATTCATCCAATTCGGAGACTGCATAATTCTACTCGAAAAGTTCGAGCGCCACCTGAATACCGAAAAATGCCATTTTATCCCCCTAAACAGTCCTGAATGGCCAAAAAACGCAACAGCACATGGCGGAGCAATGAGTCTTGTTTATTTGTCCGTTTTACATTAACCGTGCGAATTTCGTCCAGTTCGGAGACTGCATCATTCAACTAGAAAATTTCGTGCGCCACCCCAAAACTGAAAAATGCCATTTTGACCCCATAAAAAGTCCCGAATTGCCGAAATAACATCACAGGTGATCACGAAGTTATGTATAGTTTTAGCATCTAAATACTTTGTGTCAAATTCGTCCAATTCGGAGACTGCATCATTCTACTCAAAAAGTTCGCGCGCCACACGAAAAACGAAAATTGTCATTTTGAGCCCCTAAAAACTCCAAAATGGCCGAAATAACAATGCAGGTGATCACAAAGTGATGTATAGTTTTAGAATCTAAACACACTGTGCGAAATTCGTCCAATTCGGAGACTACATCATTCTACTCGAAAATTTCGCGCGCCACTCCAAAACTGAAAAATGCCATTTTGACCCCATAAAAAGTCCCGAATGGCCGAAATAACATCGCAGGTGATCATGAAGTGATGTATAGTTTTAGCATCTAAGCACACTGTGCAAAATTCGTCCAATTCGGAGACTGCATCATTCTACTCGAAAAGTTCGCGCGCCGCCAGAAAACAGAAAAATGTCGTTTTGACCCTTTTCAAAGTCCCGAATGGCCGAAATAACATCGCAGGTGATCACGAAGTGATGTATAGTTTTAGCATCTAGCTACACTGTGCGAAATACGTCCGATTCGGTGACTGCATCATTCTACTCGAAAAGTGCGCGTACCACCCGAAAACCGAAAAATGTCATTTTGACCCCCTAAAAAGTCCCGAATGGCCGAAATAACAACGCAGGTGATCACGAAGTGATGTATAGTTTTAGCATCTAAGCACACTGTGCAAAATTCGTCCAATTCGAAGACTGCATCATTCTACTCGAAAAGTTCGCGCGCCACCCGAAAACCGAAAAATGTCATTTTGACACCTTAAAAGTCCCGAATGGCCGAAATAACACGCAGGTGATCACGAAGTGATGTGTAGTTTTAGCATCTAAACACAATGTGCGAAATTTGTCTAATTCGGAGACTGCATCATTCTACTCGAAAAGTTCGCGCGCCACCCGAAAACCGAAAAATGTCATTTTGACCCCCTTAAAAGTCCTGAATGGCCGAAATAACATAGCGGGTGATCACGAATTGATGTATAGTTTTAGCATCTAAATACATTGTGTGAAATTCCACCAATTCGGAGACTGCATCATTCTACTCGAAAAGTTCGCGCGCCACCCGGTAACCGAAAAATGCCATTTTAACCCCCTAAAATGTCCCGAATGGCCGTAATAACAACGCAGGTGATCAGGAAGTGATGTATAGTTTTAGCATCTAAATACACTATGCGAAATTCGTCCAATTCGGAGACTGCATCATTCTACTCGAAAAGTTCGAGCGCCACCTGAATACCGAAAAATGCCATTTTGACCCCCTAAACAGTCCCGAATGGCCAAAAAACGCAACAGCTCATGGCGGAGCAATGAGCCTTGTTTATTTACCTGTTTTACATTAACCGTGCAAATTTCGTCCAATTCGGAGACTGCATCATTCTACTCGAAAATTTCGCGCGCCACCGCAAAACTGAAAAATGCCATTTTGACCCCATAAAAAGTCTCGAATGGGCGAAATAACATCGCAGTTGATCACGAAGTGATGTATAGTTTTAGCATCTAAGCACACTGTGCGAAATTCGTCCAATTCAGAGACTGCATCATTCTACTCGAAAAGTTCGAGCGCCACCCGAATACCGAAAAATGCCATTTTGACCCCCTAAAGAGTCCCGAATGGCCGAAATAACAACGCAGGTGATCACGAAGTGATGTATAGATTTAGCATCTAAATACACTGTGCGAAATTCATCCAATTCGGAGACTGCATAATTCTACTCGAAAAGTTCGAGCGCCACCTGAATACCGAAAAATGCCATTTTATCCCCCTAAACAGTCCTGAATGGCCAAAAAACGCAACAGCACATGGCGGAGCAATGAGTCTTGTTTATTTGTCCGTTTTACATTAACCGTGCGAATTTCGTCCAGTTCGGAGACTGCATCATTCAACTAGAAAATTTCGTGCGCCACCCCAAAACTGAAAAATGCCATTTTAACCCCATAAAAAGTCCCGAATGGCCGAAATAACATCACAGGTGATCACGAAGTTATGTATAGTTTTAGCATCTAAATACTTTGTGTCAAATTCGTCCAATTCGGAGACTGCATCATTCTACTCAAAAAGTTCGCGCGCCACACGAAAAACGAAAATTGTCATTTTGAGCCCCTAAAAACTCCAAAATGGCCGAAATAACAATGCAGGTGATCACAAAGTGATGTATAGTTTTAGAATCTAAACACACTGTGCGAAATTCGTCCAATTCGGAGACTACATCATTCTACTCGAAAATTTCGCGCGCCACTCCAAAACTGAAAAATGCCATTTTGACCCCATAAAAAGTCCCGAATGGCCGAAATAACATCGCAGGTGATCACGAAGTGATGTATAGTTTTAGCATCTAAGCACACTGTGCAAAATTCGTCCAATTCGGAGACTGCATCATTCTACTCGAAAAGTTCGCGCGCGGCCAGAAAACAGAAAAATGTCATTTTGACCCTCTTCAAAGTCCCGAATGGCCGAAATAACATCGCAGGTGATCACGAAGTGATGTATAGTTTTAGCATCTAGCTACACTGTGCGAAATACGTCCGATTCGGTGACTGCATCATTCTACTCGAAAAGTTCGCGTACCACCCGAAAACCAAAAAATGTCATTTTGACCCCCTAAAAAGTCCCGAATTGCCGAAATAACAACGCAGGTGATGACGAAGTGATGTATAGTTGTAGCATCTAAGCACACTGTGCAAAATTCGTCCAATTCGAAGACTGCATCATTCTACTCGAAAAGTTCGCGCGCCACCCGAAAACCGAAAAATGTCATTTTGACACCTTAAAAGTCCCGAATGGCCGAAATAACACGCAGGTGATCACGAAGTGATGTGTAGTTTTAGCATCTAAACACAATGTGCGAAATTTGTCTAATTCGGAGACTGCATCATTCTACACGAAAAGTTCGCGCGCCACCCGAAAACCGAAAAATGTCATTTTGACCCCCTTAAAAGTCCTGAATGGCCGAAATTACATCGCGGGTGATCACGAATTGATGTATAGTTTTAGCATCTAAATACATTGTGTGAAATTCCACCAATTCGGAGACTGCATCATTCTACTCGAAAAGTTCGCGCGCCACCCGGTAACCGAAAAATGCCATTTTAACCCCCTAAAATGTCCCGAATGGCCGTAATAACAACGCAGGTGATCAGGAAGTGATGTATAGTTTTAGCATCTAAATACACTATGCGAAATTCGTCCAATTCGGAGACTGCATCATTCTACTCGAAAAGTTCGAGCGCCACCTGAATACCGAAAAATGCCATTTTGACCCCCTAAACAGTCCCGAATGGCCAAAAAACGCAACAGCTCATGGCGGAGCAATGAGCCTTGTTTAGTTACCTGTTTTACATTAACCGTGCGAATTTCGTCCAATTCGGAGACTGCATCATTCTACTCGAAAATTTCGCGCGCCACCGCGAAACTGAAAAATGCCATTTTGACCCCATAAAAAGTCTCGAATGGCCGAAATAACATCGCAGTTGATCACGAAGTGATGTATAGTTTTAGCATCTAAGCACACTGTGCGAAATTCGTCCAATTCAGAGACTGCATCATTCTACTCGAAAAGTTCGAGCGCCACCCGAATACCGAAAAATGCCATTTTGACCCCCTAAAGAGTCCCGAATGGCCGAAATAACAACGCAGGTGATCACGAAGTGATGTATAGATTTAGCATCTAAATACACTGTGCGAAATTCATCCAATTCAGAGACTGCATAATTCTACTCGAAAAGTTCGAGCGCCACCTGAATACCGAAAAATGCCATTTTATCCCCCTAAACAGTCCTGAATGGCCAAAAAACGCAACAGCACATGGCGGAGCAATGAGTCTTGTTTATTTGTCCGTTTTACATTAACCGTGCGAATTTCGTCCAGTTCAGAGACTGCATCATTCAACTAGAAAATTTCGTGCGCCACCCCAAAACTGAAAAATGCCATTTTAACCCCATAAAAAGTCCCGAATGGCCGAAATAACATCACAGGTGATCACGAAGTTATGTATAGTTTTAGCATCTAAATACTTTGTGTCAAATTCGTCCAATTCGGAGACTGCATCATTCTACTCAAAAAGTTCGCGCGCCACACGAAAAACGAAAATTGTCATTTTGAGCCCCTAAAAACTCCAAAATGGCCGAAATAACAATGCAGGTGATCACAAAGTGATGTATAGTTTTAGAATCTAAACACACTGTGCGAAATTCGTCCAATTCGGAGACTACATCATTCTACTCGAAAATTTCGCGCGCCACTCCAAAACTGAAAAATGCCATTTTGACCCCATAAAAAGTCCCGAATGGCCGAAATAACATCGCAGGTGATCACGAAGTGATGTATAGTTTTAGCATCTAAGCACACTGTGCAAAATTCGTCCAATTCGGAGACTGCATCATTCTACTCGAAAAGTTCGCGCGCGGCCAGAAAACAGAAAAATGTCATTTTGACCCTCTTCAAAGTCCCGAATGGCCGAAATAACATCGCAGGTGATCACGAAGTGATGTATAGTTTTAGCATCTAGCTACACTGTGCGAAATACGTCCGATTTGGTGACTGCATCATTCTACTCGAAAAGTTCGCGTACCACCCGAAAACCGAAAAATGTCATTTTGACCCCCTAAAAAGTCCCGAATTGCCGAAATAACAACGCAGGTGATCACGAAGTGATGTATAGTTGTAGCATCTAAGCACACTGTGCAAAATTCGTCCAATTCGAAGACTGCATCATTCTACTCGAAAAGTTCGCGCGCCACCCGAAAACCGAAAAATGTCATTTTGACACCTTAAAAGTCCCGAATGGCCGAAATAACACGCAGGTGATCACGAAGTGATGTGTAGTTTTAGCATCTAAACACAATGTGCGAAATTTGTCTAATTCGGAGACTGCATCATTCTACACGAAAAGTTCGCGCGCCACCCGAAAACCGAAAAATGTCATTTTGACCCCCTTAAAAGTCCTGAATGGCCGAAATTACATCGCGGGTGATCACGAATTGATGTATAGTTTTAGCATCTAAATACATTGTGTGAAATTCCACCAATTCGGAGACTGCATCTTTCTACTCGAAAAGTTCGCGCGCCACCCGGTAACCGAAAAATGCCATTTTAACCCCCTAAAATGTCCCGAATGGCCGTAATAACAACGCAGGTGATCAGGAAGTGATGTATAGTTTTAGCATCTAAATACACTATGCGAAATTCGTCCAATTCGGAGACTGCATCATTCTACTCGAAAAGTTCGAGCGCCACCTGAATACCGAAAAATGCCATTTTGACCCCCTAAACAGTCCCGAATGGCCAAAAAACGCAACAGCTCATGGCGGAGCAATGAGCCTTGTTTAGTAACCTGTTTTACATTAACCGTGCGAATTTCGTCCAGTTCGGAGACTGCATCATTCAACTAGAAAATTTCGCGCGCCACCCCAAAACTGAAAAATGCCATTTTGACCCCATAAAAAGTCCCGAATGGCCGAAATAACATCACAGGTGATCACGAAGTTATGTATAGTTTTAGCATCTAAATACTTTGTGTCAAATTCGTCCAATTCAGAGACTGCATCATTCTACTCAAAAAGTTCGCGCGCCACACGAAAAACGAAAATTGTCATTTTGAGCCCCTAAAAAGTCCAAAATGGCCGAAATAACAATGCAGGTGATCACAAAGTGATGTATAGTTTTAGAATCTAAACACACTGTGCGAAATTCGTTTAATTCGGAGACTACATCATTCTACTCGAAAATTTCGCGCGCCACTCCAAAACTGAAAAATGCCATTTTGACCCCATAAAAAGTCCCGAATGGCCGAACTAACATCGCAGGTGATCATGAAGTGATGTATAGTTTTAGCATCTAAGCACACTGTGCAAAATTCGTCCAATTCGGAGACTGCATCATTCTACTCGAAAAGTTCGCGCGCCGCCAGAAAACAGAAAAATGTCATTTTGACCCCCTTCAAAGTCCCGAATGGCCGAAATAACATCGCAGGTGATCACGAAGTGATGTATAGTTTTAGCATCTAGCTACACTGTGCGAAATACGTCCGATTCGGTGACTGCATCATTCTACTCGAAAAGTGGGCGTACCACCCGAAAACCGAAAAATGTCATTTTGACCCCCTAAAAAGTCCCGAATGGCCGAAATAACAACGCAGGTGATCACGAAGTGATGTATAGTTTTAGCATCTAAGCACACTGTGCAAAATTCGTCCAATTCGAAGACTGCATCATTCTACTCGAAAAGTTCGCGCGCCACCCGAAAACCGAAAAATGTCATTTTGACACCTTAAAAGTACCGAATGGCCGAAATAACAACGCAGGTGATCACGAAGTGATGTATAGATTTAGCATCTAAATACACTGTGCGAAATTCATCCAATTCGGAGACTGCATAATTCTACTCGAAAAGTTCGAGCGCCACCTGAATACCGAAAAATGCCATTTTATCCCCCTAAACAGTCCTGAATGGCCAAAAAACGCAACAGCACATGGCGGAGCAATGAGTCTTGTTTATTTGTTCGTTTTACATTAACCGTGCGAATTTCGTCCAGTTCGGAGACTGCATCATTCAACTAGAAAATTTCGTGCGCCACCCCAAAACTGAAAAATGCCATTTTGACCCCATAAAAAGTCCCGAATGGCCGAAATAACATCACAAGTGATCACGAAGTTATGTATAGTTTTAGCATCTAAATACTTTGTGTCAAATTCGTCCTATTCGGAGACTGCATCATTCTACTCAAAAAGTTCGCGCACCACACGAAAAACGAAAATTGTCATTTTGAGCCCCTAAAAACTCCAAAATGGCCGAAATAACAATGCAGGTGATGACAAAGTGATGTATAGTTTTAGAATCTAAACACACTGTGCGAAATTCGTCCAATTCGGAGACTACATCATTCTACTCGAAAATTTCGCGCGCCACTCCAAAACTGAAAAATGCCATTTTGACCCCATAAAAAGTCCCGAATGGCCGAAATAACATCGCAGGTGATCACGAAGTGATGTATAGTTTTAGCATCTAAGCACACTGTGCAAAATTCGTCCAATTCGGAGACTGCATCATTCTACTCGAAAAGTTCGCGCGCGGCCAGAAAACAGAAAAATGTCATTTTGACCCTCTTCAAAGTCCCGAATGGCCGAAATAACATCGCAGGTGATCACGAAGTGATGTATAGTTTTAGCATCTAGCTACACTGTGCGAAATACGTCCGATTCGGTGACTGCATCATTCTACTCGAAAAGTTCGCGTACCACCCGAAAACCGAAAAATGTCATTATGACCCCCTAAAAAGTCCCGAATGGCCGAAATAACAACGCAGGTGATCACGAAGTGATGTATAGTTTTAGCATCTAAGCACACTGTGCAAAATTCGTCCAATTCGAAGACTGCATCATTCTACTCGAAAAGTTCGCGCGCCACCCGAAAACCGAAAAATGTCATTTTGACACCTTAAAAGTCCCGAATGGCCGAAATAACACGCAGGTGATCACGAAGTGATGTGTAGTTTTAGCATCTAAACACAATGTGCGAAATTTGTCTAATTCGGAGACTGCATTATTCTACTCGAAAAGTTCGCGCGCCACCCGAAAACCGAAAAATGTCATTTTGACCCCCTTAAAAGTCCTGAATGGCCGAAATAACATCGCGGGTGATCACGAATTGATGTATAGTTTTAGCATCTAAATACATTGTGTGAAATTCCACCAATTCGGAGACTGCATCATTCTACTCGAAAAGTTCGCGCGCCACCCGGTAACCGAAAAATGCCATTTTAACCCCCTAAAATGTCCCGAATGGCCGTAATAACAACGCAGGTGATCAGGAAGTGATGTATAGTTTTAGCATCTAAATACACTATGCGAAATTCGTCCAATTCGGAGACTGCATCATTCTACTCGAAAAGTTCGAGCGCCACCTGAATACCGAAAAATGCCATTTTGACCCCCTAAACAGTCCCGAATGGCCAAAAAACGCAACAGCTCATGGCGGAGCAATGAGCCTTGTTTATTTACCTGTTTTACATTAACCGTGCGAATTTCGTCCAATTCGGAGACTGCATCATTCTACTCGAAAATTTCGCGCGCCACCGCAAAACTGAAAAATGCCATTTTGACCCCATAAAAAGTCTCGAATGGGCGAAATAACATCGCAGTTGATCACGAAGTGATGTATAGTTTTAGCATCTAAGCACACTGTGCGAAATTCGTCCAATTCAGAGACTGCATCATTCTACTCGAAAAGTTCGAGCGCCACCCGAATACCGAAAAATGCCATTTTGACCCCCTAAAGAGTCCCGAATGGCCGAAATAACAACGCAGGTGATCACGAAGTGATGTATAGATTTAGCATCTAAATACACTGTGCGAAATTCATCCAATTCGGAGACTGCATAATTCTACTCGAAAAGTTCGAGCGCCACCTGAATACCGAAAAATGCCATTTTATCCCCCTAAACAGTCCTGAATGGCCAAAAAACGCAACAGCACATGGCGGAGCAATGAGTCTTGTTTATTTGTCCGTTTTACATTAACCGTGCGAATTTCGTCCAGTTCGGAGACTGCATCATTCAACTAGAAAATTTCGTGCGCCACCCCAAAACTGAAAAATGCCATTTTGACCCCATAAAAAGTCCCGAATGGCCGAAATAACATCACAAGTGATCACGAAGTTATGTATAGTTTTAGCATCTAAATACTTTGTGTCAAATTCGTCCTATTCGGAGACTGCTTCATTCTACTCAAAAAGTTCGCGCACCACACGAAAAACGAAAATTGTCATTTTGAGCCCCTAAAATCTCCAAAATGGCCGAAATAACAATGCAGGTGATCACAAAGTGATGTATAGTTTTAGAATCTAAACACACTGTGCGAAATTCGTCCAATTCGGAGACTACATCATTCTACTCGAAAATTTCGCGCGCCACTCCAAAACTGAAAAATGCCATTTTGACCCCATAAAAAGTCCCGAATGGCCGAAATAACATCGCAGGTGATCACGAAGTGATGTATAGTTTTAGCATCTAAGCACACTGTGCAAAATTCGTCCAATTCGGAGACTGCATCATTCTACTCGAAAAGTTCGCGCGCGGCCAGAAAACAGAAAAATGTCATTTTGACCCTCTTCAAAGTCCCGAATGGCCGAAATAACATCGCAGGTGATCACGAAGTGATGTATAGTTTTAGCATCTAGCTACACTGTGCGAAATACGTCCGATTCGGTGACTGCATCATTCTACTCGAAAAGTTCGCGTACCACCCGAAAACCGAAAAATGTCATTTTGACCCCCTAAAAAGTCCCGAATGGCCGAAATAACAACGCAGGTGATCACGAAGTGATGTATAGTTTTAGCATCTAAGCACACTGTGCAAAATTCGTCCAATTCGAAGACTGCATCATTCTACTCGAAAAGTTCGCGCGCCACCCGAAAACCGAAAAATGTCATTTTGACACCTTAAAAGTCCCGAATGGCCGAAATAACACGCAGGTGATCACGAAGTGATGTGTAGTTTTAGCATCTAAACACAATGTGCGAAATTTGTCTAATTCGGAGACTGCATTATTCTACTCGAAAAGTTCGCGCGCCACCCGAAAACCGAAAAAAGTCATTTTGACCCCCTTAAAAGTCCTGAATGGCCGAAATAACATCGCGGGTGATCACGAATTGATGTATAGTTTTAGCATCTAAATACATTGTGTGAAATTCCACCAATTCGGAGACTGCATCATTCTACTCGAAAAGTTCGCGCGCCACCCGGTAACCGAAAAATGCCATTTTAACCCCCTAAAATGTCCCGAATGGCCGTAATAACAACGCAGGTGATCAGGAAGTGATGTATAGTTTTAGCATCTAAATACACTATGCGAAATTCGTCCAATTCGGAGACTGCATCATTCTACTCGAAAAGTTCGAGCGCCACCTGAATACCGAAAAATGCCATTTTGACCCCCTAAACAGTCCCGAATGGCCAAAAAACACAACAGCTCATGGCGGAGCAATGAGCCTTGTTTATTTACCTGTTTTACATTAACCGTGCGAATTTCGTCCAATTCGGAGACTGCATCATTCTACTCGAAAATTTCGCGCGCCACCGCAAAACTGAAAAATGCCATTTTGACCCCATAAAAAGTCTCGAATGGGCGAAATAACATCGCAGTTGATCACGAAGTGATGTATAGTTTTAGCATCTAAGCACACTGTGCGAAATTCGTCCAATTCAGAGACTGCATCATTCTACTCGAAAAGTTCGAGCGCCACCCGAATACCGAAAAATGCCATTTTGACCCCCTAAAGAGTCCCGAATGGCCGAAATAACAACGCAGGTGATCACGAAGTGATGTATAGATTTAGCATCTAAATACACTGTGCGAAATTCATCCAATTCGGAGACTGCATAATTCTACTCGAAAAGTTCGAGCGCCACCTGAATACCGAAAAATGCCATTTTATCCCCCTAAACAGTCCTGAATGGCCAAAAAACGCAACAGCACATGGCGGAGCAATGAGTCTTGTTTATTTGTCCGTTTTACATTAACCGTGCGAATTTCGTCCAGTTCGGAGACTGCATCATTCAACTAGAAAATTTCGTGCGCCACCCCAAAACTGAAAAATGCCATTTTGACCCCATAAAAAGTCCCGAATGGCCGAAATAACATCACAAGTGATCACGAAGTTATGTATAGTTTTAGCATCTAAATACTTTGTGTCAAATTCGTCCTATTCGGAGACTGCATCATTCTACTCAAAAAGTTCGCGCACCACACGAAAAACGAAAATTGTCATTTTGAGCCCCTAAAAACTCCAAAATGGCCGAAATAACAATGCAGGTGATCACAAAGTGATGTATAGTTTTAGAATCTAAACACACTGTGCGAAATTCGTCCAATTCGGAGACTACATCATTCTACTTGAAAATTTCGCGCGCCACTCCAAAACTGAAAAATGCCATTTTGACCCCATAAAAAGTCCCGAATGGCCGAAATAACATCGCAGGTGATCACGAAGTGATGTATAGTTTTAGCATCTAAGCACACTGTGCAAAATTCGTCCAATTCGGAGACTGCATCATTCTACTCGAAAAGTTCGCGCGCGGCCAGAAAACAGAAAAATGTCATTTTGACCCTCTTCAAAGTCCCGAATGGCCGAAATAACATCGCAGGTGATCACGAAGTGATGTATAGTTTTAGCATCTAGCTACACTGTGCGAAATACGTCCGATTCGGTGACTGCATCATTCTACTCGAAAAGTTCGCGTACCACCCGAAAACCGAAAAATGTCATTTTGACCCCCTAAAAAGTCCCGAATGGCCGAAATAACAACGCAGGTGATCACGAAGTGATGTATAGTTTTAGCATCTAAGCACACTGTGCAAAATTCGTCCAATTCGAAGACTGCATCATTCTACTCGAAAAGTTCGCGCGCCACCCGAAAACCGAAAAATGTCATTTTGACACCTTAAAAGTCCCGAATGGCCGAAATAACACGCAGGTGATCACGAAGTGATGTGTAGTTTTAGCATCTAAACACAATGTGCGAAATTTGTCTAATTCGGAGACTGCATTATTCTACTCGAAAAGTTCGCGCGCCACCCGAAAACCGAAAAATGTCATTTTGACCCCCTTAAAAGTCCTGAATGGCCGAAATAACATCGCGGGTGATCACGAATTGATGTATAGTTTTAGCATCTAAATACATTGTGTGAAATTCCACCAATTCGGAGACTGCATCATTCTACTCGAAAAGTTCGCGCGCCACCCGGTAACCGAAAAATGCCATTTTAACCCCCTAAAATGTCCCGAATGGCCGTAATAACAACGCAGGTGATCAGGAAGTGATGTATAGTTTTAGCATCTAAATACACTATGCGAAATTCGTCCAATTCGGAGACTGCATCATTCTACTCGAAAAGTTCGAGCGCCACCTGAATACCGAAAAATGCCATTTTGACCCCCTAAACAGTCCCGAATGGCCAAAAAACGCAACAGCTCATGGCGGAGCGATGAGCCTTGTTTATTTACCTGTTTTACATTAACCGTGCGAATTTCGTCCAATTCGGAGACTGCATCATTCTACTCGAAAATTTCGCGCGCCACCGCAAAACTGAAAAATGCCATTTTGACCCCATAAAAAGTCTCGAATGGCCGAAATAACATCGCAGTTGATCACGAAGTGATGTATAGTTTTAGCATCTAAGCACACTGTGCGAAATTCGTCCAATTCAGAGACTGCATCATTCTACTCGAAAAGTTCGAGCGCCACCCGAATACCGAAAAATGCCATTTTGACCCCCTAAAGAGTCCCGAATGGCCGAAATAACAACGCAGGTGATCACGAAGTGATGTATAGATTTAGCATCTAAATACACTGTGTGAAATTCATCCAATTCGGAGACTGCATAATTCTACTCGAAAAGTTCGAGCGCCACCTGAATACCGAAAAATGCCATTTTATCCCCTAAACAGTCCTGAATGGCCAAAAAACGCAACAGCACATGGCGGAGCAATGAGTCTTGTTTATTTGTCCGTTTTACATTAACCGTGCGAATTTCGTCCAGTTCGGAGACTGCATCATTCAACTAGAAAATTTCGCGCGCCACCCCAAAACTGAAAAATGCCATTTTGACCCCATAAAAAGTCCCGAATGGCCGAAATAACATCACAGGTGATCACGAAGTTATGTATAGTTTTAGCATCTAAATACTTTGTGTCAAATTCGTCCAATTCAGAGACTGCATCATTCTACTCAAAAAGTTCGTGCGCCACACGAAAAACGAAAATTGTCATTTTGAGCCCCTAAAAAGTCCAAAATGGCCGAAATAACAATGCAGGTGATCACAAAGTGATGTATAGTTTTAGAATCTAAACACACTGTGCGAAATTCGTCCAATTCGGAGACTACATCATTCTACTCGAAAATTTCGCGCGCCACTCCTAAACTGAAAAATGCCATTTTGACCCCATAAAAAGTCCCGAATGGCCGAAATAACATCGCAGGTGATCACGAAGTGATGTATAGTTTTAGCATCTAAGCACACTGTGCAAAATTCGTCCAATTCGGAGACTGCATCATTCTACTCGAAAAGTTCGCGCGCCGCAAGAAAACAGAAAAATGTCATTTTGACCCTCTTCAAAGTCCCGAATGGCCGAAATAACATCGCAGGTGATCACGAAGTGATGTATAGTTTTAGCATCTAGCTACACTGTGCGAAATACGTCCGATTCGGTGACTGCATCATTCTACTCGAAAAGTTCGCGTACCACCCGAAAACCGAAAAATGTCATTTTGACCCCCTAAAAAGTCCCGAATTGCCGAAATAACAACGCAGGTGATCACGAAGTGATGTATAGTTTTAGCATCTAAGCACACTGTGCAAAATTCGTCCAATTCGAAGACTGCATCATTCTATTCGAAAAGTTCGCGCGCCACCCGAAAACCGAAAAATGTCATTTTGACACCTTAAAAGTCCCGAATGGCCGAAATAACACGCAGGTGATCACGAAGTGATGTGTAGTTTTAGCATCTAAACACAATGTGCGAAATTTGTCTAATTCGGAGACTGCATCATTCTACACGAAAAGTTCGCGCGCCACCCGAAAACCGAAAAATGTCATTTTGACCCCCTTAAAAGTCCTGAATGGCCGAAATAACATCGCGGGTGATCACGAATTGATGTATAGTTTTAGCATCTAAATACATTGTGTGAAATTCCACCAATTCGGAGACTGCATCATTCTACTCGAAAAGTTCGCGCGCCACCCGGTAACCGAAAAATGCCATTTTAACCCCCTAAAATGTCCCGAATGGCCGTAATAACAACGCAGGTGATCAGGAAGTGATGTATAGTTTTAGCATCTAAATACACTATGCGAAATTCGTCCAATTCGGAGACTGCATCATTCTACTCGAAAAGTTCGAGCGCCACCTGAATACCGAAAAATGCCATTTTGACCCCCTAAACAGTCCCGAATGGCCAAAAAACGCAACAGCTCATGGCGGAGCGATGAGCCTTGTTTATTTACCTGTTTTACATTAACCGTGCGAATTTCGTCCAATTCGGAGACTGCATCATTCTACTCGAAAATTTCGCGCGCCACCGCAAAACTGAAAAATGCCATTTTGACCCCATAAAAAGTCTCGAATGGCCGAAATAACATCGCAGTTGATCACGAAGTGATGTATAGTTTTAGCATCTAAGCACACTGTGCGAAATTCGTCCAATTCAGAGACTGCATCATTCTACTCGAAAAGTTCGAGCGCCACCCGAATACCGAAAAATGCCATTTTGACCCCCTAAAGAGTCCCGAATGGCCGAAATAACAACGCAGGTGATCACGAAGTGATGTATAGATTTAGCATCTAAATACACTGTGCGAAATTCATCCAATTCGGAGACTGAATAATTCTACTCGAAAAGTTCGAGCGCCACCTGAATACCGAAAAATGCCATTTTATCCCGCTAAAGAGTCCTGAATGGCCAAAAAACGCAACAGCACATGG
This sequence comes from Lactuca virosa, assembly GCF_052849685.1. NCBI lineage: Eukaryota > Viridiplantae > Streptophyta > Magnoliopsida > Asterales > Asteraceae > Lactuca > Lactuca virosa. The sequence continues at coordinate 318,969,049 of NC_136433.1, read as the reverse complement.
CGGAGCAATGAGTCTTGTTTATTTGTCCGTTTTACATTAACCGTGCGAATTTCGTCCAGTTCGGAGACTGCATCATTCAACTAGAAAATTTCGTGCGCCACCCCAAAACTGAAAAATGCCATTTTGACCCCATAAAAAGTCCCGAATGGCCGAAATAACATCACCGGTGATCACGAAGTTATGTATAGTTTTAGCATCTAAATACTTTGTGTCAAATTCGTCCAATTCGGAGACTACATCATTCTACTCAAAAAGTTCGCGCGCCACACGAAAAACGAAAATTGTCATTTTGAGCCCCTAAAAAGTCCAAAATGGCCGAAATAACAATGCAGGTGATCACAAAGTGATGTATAGTTTTAGAATCTAAACACACTGTGCGAAATTCGTCCAATTCGGAGACTACATCATTCTACTCGAAAATTTCGCGCGCCACTCCAAAACTGAAAAATGCCATTTTGACCCCATAAAAAGTCCCGAATGGCCGAAATAACATCGCAGGTGATCACGAAGTGATGTATAGTTTTAGCATCTAAGCACACTGTGCAAAATTCGTCCAATTCGGAGACTGCATCATTCTACTCGAAAAGTTCGCGCGCCGCAAGAAAACAGAAAAATGTCATTTTGACCCTCTTCAAAGTCCCGAATGGCCGAAATAACATCGCAGGTGATCACGAAGTGATGTATAGTTTTAGCATCTAGCTACACTGTGCGAAATACGTCCGATTCGGTGACTGCATCATTCTACTCGAAAAGTTCGCGTACCACCCGAAAACCGAAAAATGTCATTTTGACCCCCTAAAAAGTCCCGAATGGCCGAAATAACAACGCAGGTGATCACGAAGTGATGTATAGTTTTAGCATCTAAGCACACTGTGCAAAATTCGTCCAATTCAAAGACTGCATCATTCTACTCGAAAAGTTCGCGCGCCACCCGAAAACCGAAAAATGTCATTTTGACACCTTAAAATTCCCGAATGGCCGAAATAACACGCAGGTGATCACGAAGTGATGTGTAGTTTTAGCATCTAAACACAATGTGCGAAATTTGTCTAATTCGGAGACTGCATCATTCTACACGAAAAGTTCGCGCGCCACCCGAAAACCGAAAAATGTCATTTTGACCCCCTTAAAAGTCCTGAATGGCCGAAATAACATCGCGGGTGATCACGAATTGATGTATAGTTTTAGCATCTAAATACATTGTGTGAAATTCCACCAATTCGGAGACTGCATCATTCAACTCGAAAAGTTCGCGCGCCACCCGGTAACCGAAAAATGCCATTTTAGCCCCCTAAAATGTCGCGAATGGCCGTAATAACAACGCAGGTGATCAGGAAGTGATGTATAGTTTTAGCATCTAAATACACTATTCAAAATTCGTCCAATTCGGAGACTGCATCATTCTACTCGAAAAGTTCGAGCGCCACCTGAATACCGAAAAATGCCATTTTGACCCCCTAAACAGTCCCGAATGGCCAAAAAACGCAACAGCTCATGGCGGAGCAATGAGCCTTGTTTATTTACCTGTTTTACATTAACCGTGCGAATTTCGTCCAATTCGGAGACTGCATCATTCTACTCGAAAATTTCGCGCGCCACCGCAAAACTGAAAAATGCCATTTTGACCCCATAAAAAGTCTCGAATGGCCGAAATAACATCGCAGTTGATCACGAAGTGATGTATAGTTTTAGCATCTAAGCACACTATGCGAAATTCGTCCAATTCAGAGACTGCATCATTCTACTCGAAAAGTTCGAGCGCCACCCGAATACCGAAAAATGCCATTTTGACCCCCTAAAGAGTCCCGAATGGCCGAAATAACAACGCAGGTGATCACGAAGTGATGTATAGATTTAGCATCTAAATACACCGTGCGAATTTCGTCCAGTTCGGAGACTGCATCATTCAACTAGAAAATTTCGTGCGCCACCCCAAAACTGAAAAATGCCATTTTGACCCCATAAAAAGTCCCGAATGGCCAAAAATAACATCACCGGTGATCACGAAGTTATGTATAGTTTTAGCATCTAAATACTTTGTGTCAAATTCGTCCAATTCGGAGACTACATCATTCTACTCAAAAAGTTCGCGCGCCACACGAAAAACGAAAATTGTCATTTTGAGCCCCTAAAAACTCCAAAATGGCCGAAATAACAATGCAGGTGATCACAAAGTGATGTATAGTTTTAGAATCTAAACACACTGTGCGAAATTCGTCCAATTCGGAGACTACATCATTCTACTCGAAAATTTCGCGCGCCACTCCAAAACTGAAAAATGCCATTTTGACCCCATAAAAAGTCCCGAATGGCCGAAATAACATCGCAGGTGATCACGAAGTGATGTATAGTTTTAGCATCTAGCTACACTGTGCGAAATACGTCCGATTCGGTGACTGCATCATTCTACTCGAAAAGTTCGCGTACCACCCGAAAACCGAAAAATGTCATTTTGACCCCCTAAAAAGTCCCGAATGGCCGAAATAACAACGCAGGTGATCACGAAGTGATGTATAGTTTTAGCATCTAAGCACACTGTGCAAAATTCGTCCAATTCGAAGACTGCATCATTCTACTCGAAAAGTTCGCGCGCCACCCGAAAACCGAAAAATGTCATTTTGACACCTTAAAAGTCCCGAATGGCCGAAATAACACGCAGGTGATCACGAAGTGATGTGTAGTTTTAGAATCTAAACACAATGTGCGAAATTTGTCTAATTCGGAGACTGCATCATTCTACTCGAAAAGTTCGCGCGCCACCCGAAAACCGAAAAATGTCATTTTGACCCCCTTAAAAGTCCTGAATGGCCGAAATAACATCGCAGGTGATCACGAATTGAAGTATAGTTTTAGCATCTAAATACATTGTGTGAAATTCCACCAATTCGGAGACTGCATCATTCTACTCGAAAAGTTCGCGCGCCACCCGGTAACCGAAAAATGCCATTTTAACCCCCTAAAATGTCCTGAATGGCCGTAATAACAACGCAGGTGATCAGGAAGTGATGTATAGTTTTAGCATCTAAATACACTGTGCGAAATTCGTCCAATTCGGAGACTGCATCATTCTACTCGAAAAGTTCGAGCGCCACCTGAATACCGAAAAATACCATTTTGACCCCCTAAACAGTCCCGAATGGCCAAAAAATGCAACAGCTCATGGCGGAGCGATGAGCCTTGTTTATTTACCTGTTTTACATTAACCGTGCGAATTTCGTCCAATTCGGAGACTGCATCATTCTACTCGAAAATTTCGCGTGCCACCGCAAAACTGAAAAATGCCATTTTGACCCCATATAAAGTCTCGAATGGCCGAAATAACATCGCAGTTGATCACGAAGTGATGTATAGTTTTAGCATCTAAGCACACTGTGCGAAATTCGTCCAATTCAGAGACTGCATCATTCTACTCGAAAAGTTCGAGCGCCACCCGAATACCGAAAAATGCCATTTTGACCCCCTAAAGAGTCCCGAATGGCCGAAATAACAACGCTGGTGATCACGAAGTGATGTATAGATTTAGCATCTAAATACACTGTGCGAAATTCATCCAATTCGGAGACTGCATAATTCTACTCGAAAAGTTCGAGCGCCACCTGAATACCGAAAAATGCCATTTTATCCCCCTAAACAGTCCTGAATGGCCAAAAAACGCAACAGCACATGGCGGAGCAATGAGTCTTGTTTATTTGTCCGTTTTACATTAACCGTGCGAATTTCGTCCAGTTCGGAGACTGCATCATTCAACTAGAAAATTTCACGCGCCACCCCAAAACTGAAAAATGCCATTTTGACCCCATAAAAAGTCCCGAATGGCCGAAATAACATCACAGGTGATCACGAAGTTATGTATAGTTTTAGCATCTAAATACTTTGTGTCAAATTCGTCCAATTCAGAGACTGCATCATTCTACTCAAAAAGTTCGCGCGCCACACGAAAAATGAAAATTGTCATTTTGAGCCCCTAAAAAGTCCAAAATGGCCGAAATAACAATGCAGGTGATCACAAAGTGATGTATAGTTTTAGAATCTAAACACACTGTGCGAAATTCGTCCAATTCGGAGACTACATCATTCTACTCGAAAATTTCGCGCGCCACTCCAAAACTGAAAAATGCCATTTTGACCCCATAAAAAGTCCCGAATGGCCGAAATAACATCGCAGGTGATCACGAAGTGATGTATAGTTTTAGCATCTAGCTACACTGTGCGAAATACGTCCGATTCGGTGACTGCATCATTCTACTCGAAAAGTTCGCGTACCACCCGAAAACCGAAAAATGTCATTTTGACCCCATAAAAAGTCCCGAATGGCCGAAATAACATCACAGGTGATCACGAAGTTATGTATAGTTTTAGCATCTAAATACTTTGTGTCAAATTCGTCCAATTCAGAGACTACATCATTCTACTCAAAAAGTTCGCGCGCCACACGAAAAACGAAAATTGTCATTTTGAGCCCCTAAAAAGTCCAAAATGGCCGAAATAACAATGCAGGTGATCACAAAGTGATGTATAGTTTTAGAATCTAAACACACTGTGCGAAATTCGTCCAATTCGGAGACTACATCATTCTACTCGAAAATTTCACGCGCCACTCCAAAACTGAAAAATGCCATTTTGACCCCATAAAAAGTCCCGAATGGCCGAAATAACATCGTAGGTGATCACGAAGTGATGTATAGTTTTAGCATCTAGCTACACTGTGCGAAATACGTCCGATTCGGTGACTGCATCATTCTACTCGAAAAGTTCGCGTACCACCCGAAAACCGAAAAATGTCATTTTGACCCCCTAAAAAGTCCCGAATGGCCGAAATAACAACGCAGGTGATCACGAAGTGATGTATAGTTTTAGCATCTAAGCACACTGTGCAAAATTCGTCCAATTCGAAGACTGCATCATTCTACTCGAAAAGTTCGCGCGCCACCCGAAAACCGAAAAATGTCATTTTGACACCTTAAAAGTCCCGAATGGCCGAAATAACACGCAGGTGATCACGAAGTGATGTGTAGTTTTAGAATCTAAACACAATGTGCGAAATTTGTCTAATTCGGAGACTGCATCATTCTACTCGAAAAGTTCGCGCGCCACCCGAAAACCGAAAAATGTCATTTTGACCCCCTTAAAAGTCCTGAATGGCCGAAATAACATCGCAGGTGATCACGAATTGATGTATAGTTTTAGCATCTAAATACATTGTGTGAAATTCCACCAATTCGGAGACTGCATCATTCTACTCGAAAAGTTCGCGCGCCACCCGGTAACCGAAAAATGCCATTTTAACCCCCTAAAATGTCCTGAATGGCCGTAATAACAACGCAGGTGATCAGGAAGTGATGTATAGTTTTAGCATCTAAATACACTGTGCGAAATTCGTCCAATTCGGAGACTGCATCATTCTACTCGAAAAGTTCGAGCGCCACCTGAATACCGAAAAATGCCATTTTGACCCCCTAAACAGTCCCGAATGGCCAAAAAATGCAACAGCTCATGGCGGAGCGATGAGCCTTGTTTATTTACCTGTTTTACATTAACCGTGCGAATTTCGTCCAATTCGGAGACTGCATCATTCTACTCGAAAATTTCGCGTGCCACCGCAAAACTGAAAAATGCCATTTTGACCCCATATAAAGTCTCGAATGGCCGAAATAACATCGCAGTTGATCACGAAGTGATGTATAGTTTTAGCATCTAAGCACACTGTGCGAAATTCGTCCAATTCAGAGACTGCATCATTCTACTCGAAAAGTTCGAGCGCCACCCGAATACCGAAAAATGCCATTTTGACCCCCTAAAGAGTCCCGAATGGCCGAAATAACAACGCAGGTGATCACGAAGTGATGTATAGATTTAGCATCTAAATACACTGTGCGAAATTCATCCAATTCGGAGACTGCATAATTCTACTCGAAAAGTTCGAGCGCCACCTGAATACCGAAAAATGCCATTTTATCCCCCTAAACAGTCCTGAATGGCCAAAAAACGCAACAGCACATGGCGGAGCAATGAGTCTTGTTTATTTGTCCGTTTTACATTAACCGTGCGAATTTCGTCCAGTTCGGAGACTGCATCATTCAACTAGAAAATTTCACGCGCCACCCCAAAACTGAAAAATGCCATTTTGACCCCATAAAAAGTCCCGAATGGCCGAAATAACATCACCGGTGATCACGAAGTTATGTATAGTTTTAGCATCTAAATACTTTGTGTCAAATTCGTCCAATTCGGAGACTACATCATTCTACTCAAAAAGTTCGCGCGCCACACGAAAAACGAAAATTGTCATTTTGAGCCCCTAAAAACTCCAAAATGGCCGAAATAACAATGCAGGTGATCACAAAGTGATGTATAGTTTTAGAATCTAAACACACTGTGCGAAATTCGTCCAATTCGGAGACTACATCATTCTACTCGAAAATTTCGCGCGCCACTCCAAAACTGAAAAATGCCATTTTGACCCCATAAAAAGTCCCGAATGGCCGAAATAACATCGCAGGTGATCACGAAGTGATGTATAGTTTTAGCATCTAGCTACACTGTGCGAAATACGTCCGATTCAGTGACTGCATCATTCTACTCGAAAAGTTCGCGTACCACCCGAAAACCGAAAAATGTCATTTTGACCCCCTAAAAAGTCCCGAATGGCCGAAATAACAACGCAGGTGATCACGAAGTGATGTATAGTTTTAGCATCTAAGCACACTGTGCAAAATTCGTCCAATTCGAAGACTGCATCATTCTACTCGAAAAGTTCGCGCGCCACCCGAAAACCGAAAAATGTCATTTTGACACCTTAAAAGTCCCGAATGGCCGAAATAACACGCAGGTGATCACGAAGTGATGTGTAGTTTTAGAATCTAAACACAATGTGCGAAATTTGTCTAATTCGGAGACTGCATCATTCTACTCGAAAAGTTCGCGCGCCACCCGAAAACCGAAAAATGTCATTTTGACCCCCTTAAAAGTCCTGAATGGCCGAAATAACATCGCAGGTGATCACGAATTGATGTATAGTTTTAGCATCTAAATACATTGTGTGAAATTCCACCAATTCGGAGACTGCATCATTCTACTCGAAAAGTTCGCGCGCCACCCGGTAACCGAAAAATGCCATTTTAACCCCCTAAAATGTCCTGAATGGCCGTAATAACAACGCAGGTGATCAGGAAGTGATGTATAGTTTTAGCATCTAAATACACTGTGCGAAATTCGTCCAATTCGGAGACTGCATCATTCTACTCGAAAAGTTCGAGCGCCACCTGAATACCGAAAAATGCCATTTTGACCCCCTAAACAGTCCCGAATGGCCAAAAAATGCAACAGCTCATGGCGGAGCGATGAGCCTTGTTTATTTACCTGTTTTACATTAACCGTGCGAATTTCGTCCAATTCGGAGACTGCATCATTCTACTCGAAAATTTCGCGTGCCACCGCAAAACTGAAAAATGCCATTTTGACCCCATATAAAGTCTCGAATGGCCGAAATAACATCGCAGTTGATCACGAAGTGATGTATAGTTTTCGCATCTAAGCACACTGTGCGAAATTCGTCCAATTCAGAGACTGCATCATTCTACTCGAAAAGTTCGAGCGCCACCCGAATACCGAAAAATGCCATTTTGACCCCCTAAAGAGTCCCGAATGGCCGAAATAACAACGCTGGTGATCACGAAGTGATGTATAGATTTAGCATCTAAATACACTGTGCGAAATTCATCCAATTCGGAGACTGCATAATTCTACTCGAAAAGTTCGAGCGCCACCTGAATACCGAAAAATGCCATTTTATCCCCCTAAACAGTCCTGAATGGCCAAAAAACGCAACAGCACATGGCGGAGCAATGAGTCTTGTTTATTTGTCCGTTTTACATTAACCGTGCGAATTTCGTCCAATTCGGAGACTGCATCATTCAACTAGAAAATTTCACGCGCCACCCCAAAACTGAAAAATGCCATTTTGACCCCATAAAAAGTCCCGAATGGCCGAAATAACATCACAGGTGATCACGAAGTTATGTATAGTTTTAGCATCTAAATACTTTGTGTCAAATTCGTCCAATTCAGAGACTGCATCATTCTACTCAAAAAGTTCGCGCGCCACACGAAAAATGAAAATTGTCATTTTGAGCCCCTAAAAAGTCCAAAATGGCCGAAATAACAATGCAGGTGATCACAAAGTGATGTATAGTTTTAGAATCTAAACACACTGTGCGAAATTCGTCCAATTCGGAGACTACATCATTCTACTCGAAAATTTCGCGCGCCACTCCAAAACTGAAAAATGCCATTTTGACCCCATAAAAAGTCCCGAATGGCCGAAATAACATCGCAGGTGATCACGAAGTGATGTATAGTTTTAGCATCTAGCTACACTGTGTGAAATACGTCCGATTCGGTGACTGCATCATTCTACTCGAAAAGTTCGCGTACCACCCGAAAACCGAAAAATGTCATTTTGACCCCCTAAAAAGTCCCGAATGGCCGAAATAACAACGCAGGTGATCACGAAGTGATGTATAGTTTTAGCATCTAAGCACACTGTGCAAAATTCGTCCAATTCGAAGACTGCATCATTCTACTCGAAAAGTTCGCGCGCCACCCGAAAACCGAAAAATGTCATTTTGACACCTTAAAAGTCCCGAATGGCCGAAATAACACGCAGGTGATCACGAAGTGATGTGTAGTTTTAGAATCTAAACACAATGTGCGAAATTTGTCTAATTCGGAGACTGCATCATTCTACTCGAAAAGTTCGCGCGCCACCCGAAAACCGAAAAATGTCATTTTGACCCCCTTAAAAGTCCTGAATGGCCGAAATAACATCGCAGGTGATCACGAATTGATGTATAGTTTTAGCATCTAAATACATTGTGTGAAATTCCACCAATTCGGAGACTGCATCATTCTACTCAAAAGGTTCGCGCGCCACCCGGTAACCGAAAAATGCCATTTTAACCCCCTAAAATGTCCTGAATGGCCGTAATAACAACGCAGGTGATCAGGAAGTGATGTATAGTTTTAGCATCTAAATACACTGTGCGAAATTCGTCCAATTCGGAGACTGCATCATTCTACTCGAAAAGTTCGAGCGCCACCTGAATACCGAAAAATGCCATTTTGACCCCCTAAACAGTCCCGAATGGCCAAAAAATGCAACAGCTCATGGCGGAGCGATGAGCCTTGTTTATTTACCTGTTTTACATTAACCGTGCGAATTTCGTCCAATTCGGAGACTGCATCATTCTACTCGAAAATTTCGCGTGCCACCGCAAAACTGAAAAATGCCATTTTGACCCCATATAAAGTCTCGAATGGCCGAAATAACATCGCAGTTGATCACGAAGTGATGTATAGTTTTAGCATCTAAGCACACTGTGCGAAATTCGTCCAATTCAGAGACTGCATCATTCTACTCGAAAAGTTCGAGCGCCACCCGAATACCGAAAAATGCCATTTTGACCCCCTAAAGAGTCCCGAATGGCCGAAATAACAACGCTGGTGATCACGAAGTGATGTATAGATTTAGCATCTAAATACACTGTGCGAAATTCATCCAATTCGGAGACTGCATAATTCTACTCGAAAAGTTCGAGCGCCACCTGAATACCGAAAAATGCCATTTTATCCCCCTAAACAGTCCTGAATGGCCAAAAAACGCAACAGCACATGGCGGAGCAATGAGTCTTGTTTATTTGTCCGTTTTACATTAACCGTGCGAATTTCGTCCAGTTCGGAGACTGCATCATTCAACTAGAAAATTTCACGCGCCACCCCAAAACTGAAAAATGCCATTTTGACCCCATAAAAAGTCCCGAATGGCCGAAATAACATCACAGGTGATCACGAAGTTATGTATAGTTTTAGCATCTAAATACTTTGTGTCAAATTCGTCCAATTCAGAGACTGCATCATTCTACTCAAAAAGTTCGCGCGCCACACGAAAAATGAAAATTGTCATTTTGAGCCCCTAAAAAGTCCAAAATGGCCGAAATAACAATGCAGGTGATCACAAAGTGATGTATAGTTTTAGAATCTAAACACACTGTGCGAAATTCGTCCAATTCGGAGACTACATCATTCTACTCGAAAATTTCGCGCGCCACTACAAAACTGAAAAATGCCATTTTGACCCCATAAAAAGTCCCGAATGGCCGAAATAACATCGCAGGTGATCACGAAGTGATGTATAGTTTTAGCATCTAGCTACACTATGCGAAATACGTCCGATTCGGTGACTGCATCATTCTACTCGAAAAGTTCGCGTACCACCCGAAAACCGAAAAATGTCATTTTGACCCCATAAAACGTCCCGAATGGCCGAAATAACATCACAGGTGATCACGAAGTTATGTATAGTTTTAGCATCTAAATACTTTGTGTCAAATTCGTCCAATTCAGAGACTACATCATTCTACTCAAAAAGTTCGCGCGCCACACGAAAAACGAAAATTGTCATTTTGAGCCCCTAAAAAGTCCAAAATGGCCGAAATAACAATGCAGGTGATCACAAAGTGATGTATAGTTTTAGAATCTAAACACACTGTGCGAAATTCGTCCAATTCGGAGACTACATCATTCTACTCGAAAATTTCGCGCGCCACTCCAAAACTGAAAAATGCCATTTTGACCCCATAAAAAGTCCCGAATGGCCGAAATAACATCGCAGGTGATCACGAAGTGATGTATAGTTTTAGCATCTAGCTACACTGTGCGAAATACGTCCGATTCAGTGACTGCATCATTCTACTCGAAAAGTTCGCGTACCACCCGAAAACCGAAAAATGTCATTTTGACCCCCTAAAAAGTCCCGAATGGCCGAAATAACAACGCAGGTGATCACGAAGTGATGTATAGTTTTAGCATCTAAGCACACTGTGCAAAATTCGTCCAATTCGAAGACTGCATCATTCTACTCGAAAAGTTCGCGCGCCACCCGAAAACCGAAAAATGTCATTTTGACACCTTAAAAGTCCCGAATGGCCGAAATAACACGCAGGTGATCACGAAGTGATGTGTAGTTTTAGAATCTAAACACAATGTGCGAAATTTGTCTAATTCGGAGACTGCATCATTCTACTCGAAAAGTTCGCGCGCCACCCGAAAACCGAAAAATGTCATTTTGACCCCCTTAAAAGTCCTGAATGGCCGAAATAACATCGCAGGTGATCACGAATTGATGTATAGTTTTAGCATCTAAATACATTGTGTGAAATTCCACCAATTCGGAGACTGCATCATTCTACTCGAAAAGTTCGCGCGCCACCCGGTAACCGAAAAATGCCATTTTAACCCCCTAAAATGTCCTGAATGGCCGTAATAACAACGCAGGTGATCAGGAAGTGATGTATAGTTTTAGCATCTAAATACACTGTGCGAAATTCGTCCAATTCGGAGACTGCATCATTCTACTCGAAAAGTTCGAGCGCCACCTGAATACCGAAAAATGCCATTTTGACCCCCTAAACAGTCCCGAATGGCCAAAAAATGCAACAGCTCATGGCGGAGCGATGAGCCTTGTTTATTTACCTGTTTTACATTAACCGTGCGAATTTCGTCCAATTCGGAGACTGCATCATTCTACTCGAAAATTTCGCGTGCCACCGCAAAACTGAAAAATGCCATTTTGACCCCATATAAAGTCTCGAATGGCCGAAATAACATCGCAGTTGATCACGAAGTGATGTATAGTTTTCGCATCTAAGCACACTGTGCGAAATTCGTCCAATTCAGAGACTGCATCATTCTACTCGAAAAGTTCGAGCGCCACCCGAATACCGAAAAATGCCATTTTGACCCCCTAAAGAGTCCCGAATGGCCGAAATAACAACGCTGGTGATCACGAAGTGATGTATAGATTTAGCATCTAAATACACTGTGCGAAATTCATCCAATTCGGAGACTGCATAATTCTACTCGAAAAGTTCGAGCGCCACCTGAATACCGAAAAATGCCATTTTATCCCCCTAAACAGTCCTGAATGGCCAAAAAACGCAACAGCACATGGCGGAGCAATGAGTCTTGTTTATTTGTCCGTTTTACATTAACCGTGCGAATTTCGTCCAATTCGGAGACTGCATCATTCAACTAGAAAATTTCACGCGCCACCCCAAAACTGAAAAATGCCATTTTGACCCCATAAAAAGTCCCGAATGGCCGAAATAACATCACAGGTGATCACGAAGTTATGTATAGTTTTAGCATCTAAATACTTTGTGTCAAATTCGTCCAATTCAGAGACTGCATCATTCTACTCAAAAAGTTCGCGCGCCACACGAAAAATGAAAATTGTCATTTTGAGCCCCTAAAAAGTCCAAAATGGCCGAAATAACAATGCAGGTGATCACAAAGTGATGTATAGTTTTAGAATCTAAACACACTGTGCGAAATTCGTCCAATTCGGAGACTACATCATTCTACTCGAAAATTTCGCGCGCCACTCCAAAACTGAAAAATGCCATTTTGACCCCATAAAAAGTCCCGAATGGCCGAAATAACATCGCAGGTGATCACGAAGTGATGTATAGTTTTAGCATCTAGCTACACTGTGTGAAATACGTCCGATTCGGTGACTGCATCATTCTACTCGAAAAGTTCGCGTACCACCCGAAAACCGAAAAATGTCATTTTGACCCCCTAAAAAGTCCCGAATGGCCGAAATAACAACGCAGGTGATCACGAAGTGATGTATAGTTTTAGCATCTAAGCACACTGTGCAAAATTCGTCCAATTCGAAGACTGCATCATTCTACTCGAAAAGTTCGCGCGCCACCCGAAAACCGAAAAATGTCATTTTGACACCTTAAAAGTCCCGAATGGCCGAAATAACACGCAGGTGATCACGAAGTGATGTGTAGTTTTAGAATCTAAACACAATGTGCGAAATTTGTCTAATTCGGAGACTGCATCATTCTACTCGAAAAGTTCGCGCGCCACCCGAAAACCGAAAAATGTCATTTTGACCCCCTTAAAAGTCCTGAATGGCCGAAATAACATCGCAGGTGATCACGAATTGATGTATAGTTTTAGCATCTAAATACATTGTGTGAAATTCCACCAATTCGGAGACTGCATCATTCTACTCAAAAGGTTCGCGCGCCACCCGGTAACCGAAAAATGCCATTTTAACCCCCTAAAATGTCCTGAATGGCCGTAATAACAACGCAGGTGATCAGGAAGTGATGTATAGTTTTAGCATCTAAATACACTGTGCGAAATTCGTCCAATTCGGAGACTGCATCATTCTACTCGAAAAGTTCGAGCGCCACCTGAATACCGAAAAATGCCATTTTGACCCCCTAAACAGTCCCGAATGGCCAAAAAATGCAACAGCTCATGGCGGAGCGATGAGCCTTGTTTATTTACCTGTTTTACATTAACCGTGCGAATTTCGTCCAATTCGGAGACTGCATCATTCTACTCGAAAATTTCGCGTGCCACCGCAAAACTGAAAAATGCCATTTTGACCCCATATAAAGTCTCGAATGGCCGAAATAACATCGCAGTTGATCACGAAGTGATGTATAGTTTTAGCATCTAAGCACACTGTGCGAAATTCGTCCAATTCAGAGACTGCATCATTCTACTCGAAAAGTTTGAGCGCCACCCGAATACCGAAAAATGCCATTTTGACCCCCTAAAGAGTCCCGAATGGCCGAAATAACAACGCTGGTGATCACGAAGTGATGTATAGATTTAGCATCTAAATACACTGTGCGAAATTCATCCAATTCGGAGACTGCATAATTCTACTCGAAAAGTTCGAGCGCCACCTGAATACCGAAAAATGCCATTTTATCCCCCTAAACAGTCCTGAATGGCCAAAAAACGCAACAGCACATGGCGGAGCAATGAGTCTTGTTTATTTGTCCGTTTTACATTAACCGTGCGAATTTCGTCCAGTTCGGAGACTGCATCATTCAACTAGAAAATTTCACGCGCCACCCCAAAACTGAAAAATGCCATTTTGACCCCATAAAAAGTCCCGAATGGCCGAAATAACATCACAGGTGATCACGAAGTTATGTATAGTTTTAGCATCTAAATACTTTGTGTCAAATTCGTCCAATTCAGAGACTGCATCATTCTACTCAAAAAGTTCGCGCGCCACACGAAAAATGAAAATTGTCATTTTGAGCCCCTAAAAAGTCCAAAATGGCCGAAATAACAATGCAGGTGATCACAAAGTGATGTATAGTTTTAGAATCTAAACACACTGTGCGAAATTCGTCCAATTCGGAGACTACATCATTCTACTCGAAAATTTCGCGCGCCACTACAAAACTGAAAAATGCCATTTTGACCCCATAAAAAGTCCCGAATGGCCGAAATAACATCGCAGGTGATCACGAAGTGATGTATAGTTTTAGCATCTAGCTACACTATGCGAAATACGTCCGATTCGGTGACTGCATCATTCTACTCGAAAAGTTCGCGTACCACCCGAAAACCGAAAAATGTCATTTTGACCCCATAAAACGTCCCGAATGGCCGAAATAACATCACAGGTGATCACGAAGTTATGTATAGTTTTAGCATCTAAATACTTTGTGTCAAATTCGTCCAATTCAGAGACTACATCATTCTACTCAAAAAGTTCGCGCGCCACACGAAAAACGAAAATTGTCATTTTGAGCCCCTAAAAAGTCCAAAATGGCCGAAATAACAATGCAGGTGATCACAAAGTGATGTATAGTTTTAGAATCTAAACACACTGTGCGAAATTCGTCCAATTCGGAGACTACATCATTCTACTCGAAAATTTCGCGCGCCACTCCAAAACTGAAAAATGCCATTTTGACCCCATAAAAAGTCCCGAATGGCCGAAATAACATCGCAGGTGATCACGAAGTGATGTATAGTTTTAGCATCTAGCTACACTGTGCGAAATACGTCCGATTCGGTGACTGCATCATTCTACTCGAAAAGTTCGCGTACCACCCGAAAACCGAAAAATGTCATTTTGACCCCCTAAAAAGTCCCGAATGGCCGAAATAACAACGTAGGTGATCACGAAGTGATGTATAGTTTTAGCATCTAAGCACACTGTGCAAAATTCGTCCAATTCGAAGACTGCATCATTCTACTCGAAAAGTTCGCGCGCCACCCGAAAACCGAAAAATGTCATTTTGACACCTTAAAAGTCCCGAATGGCCGAAATAACACGCAGGTGATCACGAAGTGATGTGTAGTTTTAGAATCTAAACACAATGTGCGAAATTTGTCTAATTCGGAGACTGCATCATTCTACTCGAAAAGTTCGCGCGCCACCCGAAAACCGAAAAATGTCATTTTGACCCCCTTAAAAGTCCTGAATGGCCGAAATAACATCGCAGGTGATCACGAATTGATGTATAGTTTTAGCATCTAAATACATTGTGTGAAATTCCACCAATTCGGAGACTGCATCATTCTACTCGAAAAGTTCGCGCGCCACCCGGTAACCGAAAAATGCCATTTTAACCCCCTAAAATGTCCTGAATGGCCGTAATAACAACGCAGGTGATCAGGAAGTGATGTATAGTTTTAGCATCTAAATACACTGTGCGAAATTCGTCCAATTCGGAGACTGCATCATTCTACTCGAAAAGTTCGAGCGCCACCTGAATACCGAAAAATGCCATTTTGACCCCCTAAACAGTCCCGAATGGCCAAAAAATGCAACAGCTCATGGCGGAGCGATGAGCCTTGTTTATTTACCTGTTTTACATTAACCGTGCGAATTTCGTCCAATTCGGAGACTGCATCATTCTACTCGAAAATTTCGCGTGCCACCGCAAAACTGAAAAATGCCATTTTGACCCCATATAAAGTCTCGAATGGCCGAAATAACATCGCAGTTGATCACGAAGTGATGTATAGTTTTAGCATCTAAGCACACTGTGCGAAATTCGTCCAATTCAGAGACTGCATCATTCTACTCGAAAAGTTCGAGCGCCACCCGAATACCGAAAAATGCCATTTTGACCCCCTAAAGAGTCCCGAATGGCCGAAATAACAACGCAGGTGATCACGAAGTGATGTATAGATTTAGCATCTAAATACACTGTGCGAAATTCATCCAATTCGGAGACTGCATAATTCTACTCGAAAAGTTCGAGCGCCACCTGAATACCGAAAAATGCCATTTTATCCCCCTAAACAGTCCTGAATGGCCAAAAAACGCAACAGCACATGGCGGAGCAATGAGTCTTGTTTATTTGTCCGTTTTACATTAACCGTGCGAATTTCGTCCAGTTCGGAGACTGCATCATTCAACTAGAAAATTTCACGCGCCACCCCAAAACTGAAAAATGCCATTTTGACCCCATAAAAAGTCCCGAATGGCCGAAATAACATCACAGGTGATCACGAAGTTATGTATAGTTTTAGCATCTAAATACTTTGTGTCAAATTCGTCCAATTCAGAGACTGCATCATTCTACTCAAAAAGTTCGCGCGCCACACGAAAAATGAAAATTGTCATTTTGAGCCCCTAAAAAGTCCAAAATGGCCGAAATAACAATGCAGGTGATCACAAAGTGATGTATAGTTTTAGAATCTAAACACACTGTGCGAAATTCGTCCAATTCGGAGACTACATCATTCTACTCGAAAATTTCGCGCGCCACTCCAAAACTGAAAAATGCCATTTTGACCCCATAAAAAGTCCCGAATGGCCGAAATAACATCGCAGGTGATCACGAAGTGATGTATAGTTTTAGCATCTAGCTACACTGTGCGAAATACGTCCGATTCGGTGACTGCATCATTCTACTCGAAAAGTTCGCGTACCACCCGAAAACCGAAAAATGTCATTTTGACCCCATAAAAAGTCCCGAATGGCCGAAATAACATCACAGGTGATCACGAAGTTATGTATAGTTTTAGCATCTAAATACTTTGTGTCAAATTCGTCCAATTCAGAGACTACATCATTCTACTCAAAAAGTTCGCGCGCCACACGAAAAACGAAAATTGTCATTTTGAGCCCCTAAAAAGTCCAAAATGGCCGAAATAACAATGCAGGTGTTCACAAAGTGATGTATAGTTTTAGAATCTAAACACACTGTGCGAAATTCGTCCAATTCGGAGACTACATCATTCTACTCGAAAATTTCGCGCGCCACTCCAAAACTGAAAAATGCCATTTTGACCCCATAAAAAGTCCCGAATGGCCGAAATAACATCGCAGGTGATCACGAAGTGATGTATAGTTTTAGCATCTAGCGACACTGTGCGAAATACGTCCGATTCGGTGACTGCATCATTCTACTCGAAAAGTTCGCGTACCACCCGAAAACCGAAAAATGTCATTTTGACCCCCTAAAAAGTCCCGAATGGCCGAAATAACAACGCAGGTGATCACGAAGTGATGTATTGTTTTAGCATCTAAGCACACTGTGCAAAATTCGTCCAATTCGAAGACTGCATCATTCTACTCGAAAAGTTCGCGCGCCACCCGAAAACCGAAAAATGTCATTTTGACACCTTAAAAGTCCCGAATGGCCGAAATAACACGCAGGTGATCACGAAGTGATGTGTAGTTTTAGAATCTAAACACAATGTGCGAAATTTGTCTAATTCGGAGACTGCATCATTCTACTCGAAAAGTTCGCGCGCCACCCGAAAACCGAAAAATGTCATTTTGACCCCCTTAAAAGTCCTGAATGGCCGAAATAACATCGCAGGTGATCACGAATTGATGTATAGTTTTAGCATCTAAATACATTGTGTGAAATTCCACCAATTCGGAGACTGCATCATTCTACTCGAAAAGTTCGCGCGCCACCCGGTAACCGAAAAATGCCATTTTAACCCCCTAAAATGTCCTGAATGGCCGTAATAACAACGCAGGTGATCAGGAAGTGATGTATAGTTTTAGCATCTAAATACACTATGCGAAATTCGTCCAATTCGGAGACTGCATCATTCTACTCGAAAAGTTCGAGCGCCACCTGAATACCGAAAAATGCCATTTTGACCCCCTAAACAGTCCCGAATGGCCAAAAAATGCAACAGCTCATGGCGGAGCGATGAGCCTTGTTTATTTACCTGTTTTACATTAACCGTGCGAATTTCGTCCAATTCGGAGACTGCATCATTCTACTCGAAAATTTCGCGTGCCACCGCAAAACTGAAAAATGCCATTTTGACCCCATATAAAGTCTCGAATGGCCGAAATAACATCGCAGTTGATCACGAAGTGATGTATAGTTTTAGCATCTAAGCACACTGTGCGAAATTCGTCCAATTCAGAGACTGCATCATTCTACTCGAAAAGTTCGAGCGCCACCCGAATACCGAAAAATGCCATTTTGACCCCCTAAAGAGTCCCGAATGGCCGAAATAACAACGCAGGTGATCACGAAGTGATGTATAGATTTAGCATCTAAATACACTGTGCGAAATTCATCCAATTCGGAGACTGCATAATTCTACTCGAAAAGTTCGAGCGCCACCTGAATACCGAAAAATGCCATTTTATCCCCCTAAACAGTCCTGAATGGCCAAAAAACGCAACAGCACATGGCGGAGCAATGAGTCTTGTTTATTTGTCCGTTTTACATTAATCGTGCGAATTTCGTCCAGTTCGGAGACTGCATCATTCAACTAGAAAATTTCACGCGCCACCCCAAAACTGAAAAATGCCATTTTGACCCCATAAAAAGTCCCGAATGGCCGAAATAACATCACAGGTGATCACGAAGTTATGTATAGTTTTAGCATCTAAATACTTTGTGTCAAATTCGTCCAATTCAGAGACTGCATCATTCTACTCAAAAAGTTCGCGCGCCACACGAAAAACGAAAATTGTCATTTTGAGCCCCTAAAAAGTCCAAAATGGCCGAAATAACAATGCAGGTGATCACAAAGTGATGTATAGTTTTAGAATCTAAACACACTGTGCGAAATTCGTCCAATTCGGAGACTACATCATTCTACTCGAAAATTTCGCGCGCCACTCCAAAACTGAAAAATGCCATTTTGACCCCATAAAAAGTCCCGAATGGCCGAAATAACATCGCAGGTGATCACGAAGTGATGTATAGTTTTAGCATCTAGCTACACTGTGCGAAATACGTCCGATTCGGTGACTGCATCATTCTACTCGAAAAGTTCGCGTACCACCCGAAAACCGAAAAATGTCATTTTGACCCCCTAAAAAGTCCCGAATGGCCGAAATAACAACGCAGGTGATCACGAAGTGATGTATAGTTTTAGCATCTAAGCACACTGTGCAAAATTCGTCCAATTCGAAGACTGCATCATTCTACTCGAAAAGTTCGCGCGCCACCCGAAAACCGAAAAATGTCATTTTGACACCTTAAAAGTCCCGAATGGCCGAAATAACACGCAGGTGATCACGAAGTGATGTGTAGTTTTAGAATCTAAACACAATGTGCGAAATTTGTCTAA
This sequence comes from Lactuca virosa, assembly GCF_052849685.1. Lineage (NCBI taxonomy): Eukaryota > Viridiplantae > Streptophyta > Magnoliopsida > Asterales > Asteraceae > Lactuca > Lactuca virosa. The sequence goes on along the minus strand of NC_136433.1, from coordinate 318,949,651 downwards.
TTCGGAGACTGCATAATTCTACTCGAAAAGTTCGCGCGCCACCCGAAAACCGAAAAATGTCATTTTGACCCCCTTAAAAGTCCTGAATGGCCGAAATAACATCGCAGGTGATCACGAATTGATGTATAGTTTTAGCATCTAAATACATTGTGTGAAATTCCACCAATTCGGAGACTGCATCATTCTACTCGAAAAGTTCGCGCGCCACCCGGTAACCGAAAAATGCCATTTTAACCCCCTAAAATGTCCTGAATGGCCGTAATAACAACGCAGGTGATCAGGAAGTGATGTATAGTTTTAGCATCTAAATACACTGTGCGAAATTCGTCCAATTCGGAGACTGCATCATTCTACTCGAAAAGTTCGAGCGCCACCTGAATACCGAAAAATGCCATTTTGACCCCCTAAACAGTCCCGAATGGCCAAAAAATGCAACAGCTCATGGCGGAGCGATGAGCCTTGTTTATTTACCTGTTTTACATTAACCGTGCGAATTTCGTCCAATTCGGAGACTGCATCATTCTACTCGAAAATTTCGCGTGCCACCGCAAAACTGAAAAATGCCATTTTGACCCCATATAAAGTCTCGAATGGCCGAAATAACATCGCAGTTGATCACGAAGTGATGTATAGTTTTAGCATCTAAGCACACTGTGCGAAATTCGTCCAATTCAGAGACTGCATCATTCTACTCGAAAAGTTCGAGCGCCACCCGAATACCGAAAAATGCCATTTTGACCCCCTAAAGAGTCCCGAATGGCCGAAATAACAACGCAGGTGATCACGAAGTGATGTATAGATTTAGCATCTAAATACACTGTGCGAAATTCATCCAATTCGGAGACTGCATAATTCTACTCGAAAAGTTCGAGCGCCACCTGAATACCGAAAAATGCCATTTTATCCCCCTAAACAGTCCTGAATGGCCAAAAAACGCAACAGCACATGGCGGAGCAATGAGTCTTGTTTATTTGTCCGTTTTACATTAACCGTGCGAATTTCGTCCAGTTCGGAGACTGCATCATTCAACTAGAAAATTTCACGCGCCACCCCAAAACTGAAAAATGCCATTTTGACCCCATAAAAAGTCCCGAATGGCCGAAATAACATCACAGGTGATCACGAAGTTATGTATAGTTTTAGCATCTAAATACTTTGTGTCAAATTCGTCCAATTCAGAGACTGCATCATTCTACTCAAAAAGTTCGCGCGCCACACGAAAAATGAAAATTGTCATTTTGAGCCCCTAAAAAGTCCAAAATGGCCGAAATAACAATGCAGGTGATCACAAAGTGATGTATAGTTTTAGAATCTAAACACACTGTGCGAAATTCGTCCAATTCGGAGACTACATCATTCTACTCGAAAATTTCGCGCGCCACTCCAAAACTGAAAAATGCCATTTTGACCCCATAAAAAGTCCCGAATGGCCGAAATAACATCGCAGGTGATCACGAAGTGATGTATAGTTTTAGCATCTAGCTACACTGTGCGAAATACGTCCGATTCGGTGACTGCATCATTCTACTCGAAAAGTTCGCGTACCACCCGAAAACCGAAAAATGTCATTTTGACCCCCTAAAAAGTCTCGAATGGCCGAAATAACAACGCAGGTGATCACGAAGTGATGTATAGTTTTAGCATCTAAGCACACTGTGCAAAATTCGTCCAATTCGAAGACTGCATCATTCTACTGGAAAAGTTCGCGCGCCACCCGAAAACCGAAAAATGTCATTTTGACACCTTAAAAGTCCCGAATGGCCGAAATAACACGCAGGTGATCACGAAGTGATGTGTAGTTTTAGCATCTAAACACAATGTGCAAAATTTGTCTAATTCGGAGACTGCATCATTCTACTCGAAAAGTTCGCGCGCCACCCGAAAACCGAAAAATGTCATTTTGACCCCCTTAAAAGTCCTGAATGGCCGAAATAACATCTCAGGTGATCACGAATTGATGTATAGTTTTAGCATCTAAATACATTGTGTGAAATTCCACCAATTCGGACACTGCATCATTCTACTCGAAAAGTTCGCGCGCCACCCGGTAACCGAAAAATGCCATTTTAACCCCCTAAAATGTCCCGAATGGCCGTAATAACAACGCATGTGATCAGGAAGTGATGTATAGTTTTAGCATCTAAATACACTGTGCGAAATTCGTCCAATTCGGAGACTGCATCATTCTACTCGAAAAGTTCGAGCGCCACCTGAATACCGAAAAATGCCATTTTGACCCCCTAAACAGTCCCGAATGGCCAAAAAACGCAACAGCTCATGGCGGAGCAATGAGCCTTGTTTATTTACCTGTTTTACATTAACCGTGCGAATTTCATCCAGTTCGGAGACTGCATCATTCTACTCGAAAATTTCGCGCCACCGCAAAACTGAAAAATGCCATTTTGACCCCATAAAAAGTCTCGAATAGCCGAAATAACATCGCAGTTGATCACAAAGTGATGTATAGTTTTAGCATCTAAGCACACTGTGCGAAATTCGTCCAATTCAGAGACTGCATCATTCTACTCGAAAAGTTCGAGCGCCACCCGAATACCGAAAAATGCCATTTTGACCCCCTAAAGAGTCCCGAATGGCCGAAATAAGAACGCACGTGATCACGAAGTGATGTATAGATTTAGCATCTAAATACACTGTGCGAAATTCATCCAATTCGGAGACTGCATAATTCTACTCGAAAAGTTCGAGCGCCACCTGAATACCGAAAAATGCCATTTTATCCCCCTAAACAGTCCTGAATGGCCAAAAAACGCAACAGCACATGGCGGAGCAATGAGTCTTGTTTATTTGTCCGTTTTACATTAACCGTGCGAATTTCGTCCAGTTCGGAGACCGCATCATTCAACTAGAAAATTTCGCGCGCCACCCCAAAACTGAAAAATGCCATTTTGACCCCATAAAAAGTCCCGAATGGCCGAAATAACATCACAGGTGATCACGAAGTTATGTATAGTTTTAGCATCTAAATACTTTGTGTCAAATTCATCCAATTCAGAGACTGTATCATTCTACTCAAAAAGTTCGCGCGCCACACGAAAAACGAAAATTGTCATTTTGAGCCCCTAAAAAGTCCAAAATGGCCGATATAACAATGCAGGTGATCACAAAGTGATGTATAGTTTTAGAATCTAAACACACTGTACGAAATTCGTCCAATTCGGAGACTACATCATTCTACTCGAAAATTTCGCGCGCCACTCCAAAACTGAAAAATGCCATTTTGACCCCATAAAAATTCCCGAATGGCCGAAATAACATCGCAGGTGATCACGAAGTGATGTATAGTTTTAGCATCTAAGCACACTGTGCAAAATTCGTCCAATTCGGAGACTGCATCATTCTACTCGAAAAGTTCGCGCGCCGCAAGAAAACAGAAAAATGTCATTTTGACCCTCTTCAAAGTCCCGAATGGCCGAAATAACATCGCAGGTGATCACGAAGTGATGTATAGTTTTAGCATCTAGCTACACTGTGCGAAATACATCCGATTCGGTGACTGCATCATTCTACTCGAAAAGTTCGCGTACCACCCGAAAACCGAAAAATGTCATTTTGACCCCCTAAAAAGTCCCGAATGGCCGAAATAACAACGCAGGTGATCACGAAGTGATATATAGTTTTAGCATCTAAGCACACTGTGCAAAATTCGTCCAATTCGAAGACTGCATCATTCTACTCGAAAAGTTCGCGCGCCACCCGAAAACCGAAAAATGTCATTTTGACACCTTAAAAGTCCCGAATGGCCGAAATAACACGCAGGTGATCACGAAGTGATGTGTAGTTTTAGCATCTAAACACAATGTGCGAAATTTGTCTAATTCGGAGACTGCATCATTCTACTCGAAAAGTTCGCGTGCCACCCGAAAACCGAAAAATGTCATTTTGACCCCCTTAAAAGTCCTGAATGGCCGAAATAACATCGCAAGTGATCACGAATTGATGTATAGTTTTAGCATCTAAATACATTGTGTGAAATTCCACCAATTCGGAGACTGCATCATTCTACTCGAAAAGTTCGCGCGCCACCCGGTAACCGAAAAATGCCATTTTAACCCCCTAAAATGTCCCGAATGGCCGTAATAACAACACAGGTGGGAAGTGATGTATACTTTTAGCATCTAAATACACTGTGCGAAATTCGTCCAATTCGGAGATTGCATCATTCTACTCGAAAAGTTCGAGCGCCACCTGAATACCGAAAAATGCCATTTTGACCCCCTAAACAGTCCCGAATGGCCAAAAAATGCAACAGCTCATGGCGGAGCGATGAGCCTTGTTTATTTACCTGTTTTACATTAACCGTGCGAATTTCGTCCAGTTCGGAGACTGCATCATTCTACTCGAAAATTTCGCGCCACTGCAAAACTGAAAAATGCCATTTTAACCCCATAAAAAGTCTCGAATGGCCGAAATAACATCGCAGTTGATCACAAAGTGATGTATAGTTTTAGCATCTAAGCACACTGTGCGAAATTCGTCCAATTCAGATTCTGCATCATTCTACTCGAAAAGTTCGAGCGCCACCCGAATACCGAAAAATGCCATTTTGACCCCCTAAAGAGTCCCGAATGGCCAAAATAAGAACGCAGGTGATCACGAAGTGATGTATAGATTTAGCATCTAAATACACTGTGCGAAATTCATCCAATTCGGAGACTGCATAATTCTACTCGAAAAGTTCGAGCGCCACCTGAATACCGAAAAATGCCATTTTATCCCCCTAAACAGTCCTGAATGGCCAAAAAACGCAACAGCACATGGCGGAGCAATGAGTCTTGTTTATTTGTCCGTTTTACATTAACCGTGCGAATTTCGTCCAGTTCGGAGACTGCATCATTCAACTAGAAAATTTCGCGCGCCACCCCAAAACTGAAAAATGCCATTTTGACCCCATAAAAAGTCCCGAATGGCCGAAATAACATCACAGGTGATCACGAAGTTATGTATAGTTTTAGCATCTAAATACTTTGTGTCAAATTCGTCCAATTCCGAGACTGCATCATTCTACGCAAAAAGTTCGCGCGCCACACGAAAAACGAAAATTGTCATTTTGAGCCCCTAAAAAGTCCAAAATGGCCGAAATAACAATGCAGGTGATCACAAAGTGATGTATAGTTTTAGAATCTAAACACACTGTGCGAAATTTGTCCAATTCGGAGACTACATCATTCTACTCGAAAATTTCGCGCGCCACTCCAAAACTGAAAAATGTCATTTTGACCCCATAAAAAGTCCCGAATGGCCGAAATAACATCGCAGGTGATCACGAAGTGATGTATAGTTTTAGCATCTAAGCACACTGTGCAAAATTCGTCCAATTCGGAGACTGCATCATTCTACTGGAAAAGTTCGCGCGCCGCCAGAAAACAGAAAAATGTCATTTTGACCCTCTTCAAAGTCCCGAATGGCCGAAATAACATCGCAGGTGATCACAAAGTGATGTATAGTTTTAGCATCTAGCTACACTGTGCGAAATACGTCCGATTCGGTGACTGCATCATTCTACTCGAAAAGTTCGCGTACCACCCGAAAACCGAAAAATGTCATTTTGACCCCCTAAAAAGTCCCGAATGGCCGAAATAACAACGAAGGTGATCACAAAGTGATGTATAGTTTTAGCATCTAAGCACACTGTGCAAAATTCGTCCAATTCGAAGACTGCATCATTCTACTGGAAAAGTTCGCGCGCCACCCGAAAACCGAAAAATGTCATTTTGACACCTTAAAAGTCCCGAATGGCCGAAATAACACGCAGGTGATCACGAAGTGATGTGTAGTTTTAGCATCTAAACACAATGTGCAAAATTTGTCTAATTCGGAGACTGCATCATTCTACTCGAAAAGTTCGCGCGCCACCCGAAAACCGAAAAATGTCATTTTGACCCCCTTAAAAGTCCTGAATGGCCGAAATAACATCTCAGGTGATCACGAATTGATGTATAGTTTTAGCATCTAAATACATTGTGTGAAATTCCACCAATTCGGACACTGCATCATTCTACTCGAAAAGTTCGCGCGCCACCCGGTAACCGAAAAATGCCATTTTAACCCCCTAAAATGTCCCGAATGGCCGTAATAACAACGCATGTGATCAGGAAGTGATGTATAGTTTTAGCATCTAAATACGCTGTGCGAAATTCGTCCAATTCGGAGACTGCATCATTCTACTCGAAAAGTTCGAGCGCCACCTGAATACCGAAAAATGCCATTTTGACCCCCTAAACAGTCCCGAATGGCCAAAAAACGCAACAGCTCATGGCGGAGCAATGAGCCTTGTTTATTTACCTGTTTTACATTAACCGTGCGAATTTCATCCAGTTCGGAGACTGCATCATTCTACTCGAAAATTTCGCGCCACCGCAAAACTGAAAAATGCCATTTTGACCCCATAAAAAGTCTCGAATAGCCGAAATAACATCGCAGTTGATCACAAAGTGATGTATAGTTTTAGCATCTAAGCACACTGTGCGAAATTCGTCCAATTCAGAGACTGCATCATTCTACTCGAAAAGTTCGAGCGCCACCCGAATACCGAAAAATGCCATTTTGACCCCCTAAAGAGTCCCGAATGGCCGAAATAAGAACGCACGTGATCACGAAGTGATGTATAGATTTAGCATCTAAATACACTGTGCGAAATTCATCCAATTCGGAGACTGCATAATTCTACTCGAAAAGTTCGAGCGCCACCTGAATACCGAAAAATGCCATTTTATCCCCCTAAACAGTCTTGAATGGCCAAAAAACGCAACAGCACATGGCGGAGCAATGAGTCTTGTTTATTTGTCCGTTTTACATTAACCGTGCGAATTTCGTCCAGTTCGGAGACTGCATCATTCAACTAGAAAATTTCGCGCGCCACCCCAAAACTGAAAAATGCCATTTTGACCCCATAAAAAGTCCCGAATGGCCGAAATAACATCACAGGTGATCACGAAGTTATGTATAGTTTTAGCATCTAAATACTTTGTGTCAAATTCATCCAATTCAGAGACTGTATCATTCTACTCAAAAAGTTCGCGCGCCACACGAAAAACGAAAATTGTCATTTTGAGCCCCTAAAAAGTCCAAAATGGCCGATATAACAATGCAGGTGATCACAAAGTGATGTATAGTTTTAGAATCTAAACACACTGTACGAAATTCGTCCAATTCGGAGACTACATCATTCTACTCGAAAATTTCGCGCGCCACTCCAAAACTGAAAAATGCCATTTTGACCCCATAAAAATTCCCGAATGGCCGAAATAACATCGCAGGTGATCACGAAGTGATGTATAGTTTTAGCATCTAAGCACACTGTGCAAAATTCGTCCAATTCGGAGACTGCATCATTCTACTCGAAAAGTTCGCGCGCCGCAAGAAAACAGAAAAATGTCATTTTGACCCTCTTCAAAGTCCCGAATGGCCGAAATAACATCGCAGGTGATCACGAAGTGATGTATAGTTTTAGCATCTAGCTACACTGTGCGAAATACATCCGATTCGGTGACTGCATCATTCTACTCGAAAAGTTCGCGTACCACCCGAAAACCGAAAAATGTCATTTTGACCCCCTAAAAAGTCCCGAATGGCCGAAATAACAACGCAGGTGATCACGAAGTGATATATAGTTTTAGCATCTAAGCACACTGTGCAAAATTCGTCCAATTCGAAGACTGCATCATTCTACTCGAAAAGTTCGCGCGCCACCCGAAAACCGAAAAATGTCATTTTGACACCTTAAAAGTCCCGAATGGCCGAAATAACACGCAGGTGATCACGAAGTGATGTGTAGTTTTAGCATCTAAACACAATGTGCGAAATTTGTCTAATTCGGAGACTGCATCATTCTACTCGAAAAGTTCGCGCGCCACCCTAAAACCGAAAAATGTCATTTTGACCCCCTTAAAAGTCCTGAATGGCCGAAATAACATCGCAGGTGATCACGAATTGATGTATAGTTTTAGCATCTAAATACATTGTGTGAAATTCCACCAATTCGGACACTGCATCATTCTACTCGAAAAGTTCGCGCGCCACCCGGTAACCGAAAAATGCCATTTTAACCCCCTAAAATGTCCCGAATGGCCGTAATAACAACGCAGGTGATCAGGAAGTGATGTATAGTTTTAGCATCTAAATACACTGTGCGAAATTTGTCCAATTCGGAGACTGCATCATTCTACTCGAAAAGTTCGAGCGCCACCTGAATACCGAAAAATGCCATTTTGACCCCCTAAACAGTCCTGAATGGCCAAAAAACGCAACAGCTCATGGCGGAGCAATGAGCCTTGTTTATTTACCTGTTTTACATTAACCGTGCGAATTTCGTCCAGTTCGGAGACTGCATCATTCTACTCGAAAATTTCGCGCCACCGCAAAACTGAAAAATGCCATTTTGACCCCATAAAAAGTCTCGAATAGCCGAAATAACATCGCAGTTGATCACAAAGTGATGTATAGTTTTAGGATCTAAGCATACTGTGCGAAATTCGTCCAATTCAGAGACTGCATCATTCTACTCGAAAAGTTCGAGCGCCACCCGAATACCGAAAAATGCCATTTTGACCCCCTAAAGAGTCCCGAATGGCCGAAATAAGAACGCAGGTGATCACGAAGTGATGTATAGATTTAGCATCTAAATACACTGTGCGAAATTCATCCAATTCGGAGACTGCATAATTCTACTCGAAAAGTTCGAGCGCCACCTGAATACCGAAAAATGCCATTTTATCCCCCTAAACAGTCCTGAATGGCCAAAAAACGCAACAGCACATGGCGGAGCAATGAGTCTTGTTTATTTGTCCGTTTTACATTAACCGTGCGAATTTCGTCCAGTTCGGAGACAGCATCATTCAACTAGAAAATTTCGCGCGCCACCCCAAAACTGAAAAATGCCATTTTGACCCCATAAAAAGTCCCGAATGGCCGAAATAACATCACAGGTGATCACGAAGTTATGTATAGTTTTAGCATCTAAATACTTTGTGTCAAATTCGTCCAATTCAGAGACTGCATCATTCTACTCAAAAAGTTCGCGCGCCACACGAAAAACGAAAATTGTCATTTTGAGCCCCTAAAAAGTCCAAAATGGCCGAAATAACAATGCAGGTGATCACAAAGTGATGTATAGTTTTAGAATCTAAACACACTGTGCGAAATTCGTCCAATTCGGAGACTACATCATTCTACTCGAAAATTTCGCGCGCCACTCCAAAACTGAAAAATGCCATTTTGACCCCATAAAAAGTCCCGAATGGCCGAAATAACATCGCAGGTGATCACGAAGTGATGTATAGTTTTAGCATCTAAGCACACTGTGCAAAATTCGTCCAATTCGGAGACTGCATCATTCTACTCGAAAAGTTCGCGCGCCGCCAGAAAACGGAAAAATATCATTTTGACCCTCTTCAAAGTCCCGAATGGCCGAAATAACATCGCAGGTGATCACGAAGTGATGTATAGTTTTAGCATCTAGCTACACTGTGCGAAATACGTCCGATTCGGTGACTGCATCATTCTACTCGAAAAGTTCGCGTACCACCCGAAAACCGAAAAATGTCATTTTGACCCCCTAAAAAGTCCCGAATGGCCGAAATAACAACGCAGGTGATCACGAAGTGATGTATAGTTTTAGCATCTAAGCACACTGTGCAAAATTCGTCCAATTCGAAGACTGCATCATTCTACTCGAAAAGTTCGCTCGCCACCCGAAAACCGAAAAATGTCATTTTGACACCTTAAAAGTCCCGAATGGCCGAAATAACACGCAGGTGATCACGAAGTGATGTGTAGTTTTAGCATCTAAACACAATGTGCGAAATTTGTCTAATTCGGAGACTGCATCATTCTACTCGAAAAGTTCGCGCGCCACCCGAAAACCGAAAAATGTCATTTTGACCCCCTTAAAAGTCCTGAATGGCCGAAATAACATCTCGGGTGATCACGAATTGATGTATAGTTTTAGCATCTAAATACATTGTGTGAAATTCCACCAATTCGGACACTGCATCATTCTACTCGAAAAGTTCCCGCGCCACCCGTTAACCGAAAAATGCCATTTTAACCCCCTAAAATGTCCCGAATGGCCGTAATAACAACGCATGTGATCAGGAAGTGATGTATAGTTTTAGCATCTAAATACGCTGTGCGAAATTCGTCCAATTCGGAGACTGCATCATTCTACTCGAAAAGTTTGAGCGCCACCTGAATACCGAAAAATGCCATTTTGACCCCCTAAACAGTCCCGAATGGCCAAAAAACGCAACAGCTCATGGCGTAGCAATGAGCCTTGTTTATTTACCTGTTTTACATTAACCGTGCGAATTTCGTCCAGTTCGGAGACTGCATCATTCTACTCGAAAATTTCGCGCCACCGCAAAACTGAAAAATGCCATTTTGACCCCATAAAAGTCTCGAATGGCCGAAATAACATCGCAGTTGATCACAAAGTGATGTATAGTTTTAGCATCTAAGCACACTGTGCGAAATTCGTCCAATTCAGAGACTGCATCATTCTACTCGAAAAGTTCGAGCGCCACCCGAATACCGAAAAATGTCATTTTGACCCCCTAAAGAGTCCCGAATGGCCGAAATAACAACGCAGGTGATCACGAAGTGATGTATAGATTTAGCATCTAAATACACTGTGCGAAATTCATCCAATTCGGAGACTGCATAATTCTACTCGAAAAGTTCGAGCGCCACCTGAATACCGAAAAATGCCATTTTATCCCCCTAAACAGTCCTGAATGGCCAAAAAACGCAACAGCACATGGCAGAGCAATGAGTCTTGTTTATTTGTCCGTTTTACATTAACCGTGCGAATTTCGTCCAGTTCGGAGACTGCATCATTCAACTAGAAAATTTTGCGCGCCACCCCAAAACTGAAAAATGCCATTTTGACCCCATAAAAAGTTCCGAATGGCCGAAATAACATCACAGGTGATCACGAAGTTATGTATAGTTTTAGCTAAATACTTTGTGTCAAATTCGTCCAATTCAGAGACTGCATCATTCTACTCAAAAAGTTCGCGCGCCACACGTAAAACGAAAATTGTCATTTTGAGTCCCTAAAAAGTCCAAAATGGCCGAAATAACAATGCAGGTGATCACAAAGTGATGTATAGTTTTAGAATCTAAACACACTGTGCGAAATTCGTCCAATTCGGAGACTACATCATTCTACTCGAAAATTTCGCGCGCCACTCCAAAACTGAAAAATGTCATTTTGACCCCATAAAAAGTCCCGAATGGCCGAAATAACATCGCAGGTGATCACGAAGTGATGTATAGTTTTAGCATCTAAGCACACTGTGCAAAATTCGTCCAATTCGGAGACTGCATCATTCTACTCGAAAAGTTCGCGCGCCGCCAGAAAACAGAAAAATGTCATTTTGACCCTCTTCAAAGTCCCGAATGGCCGAAATAACATCGCAGGTGATCACGAAGTGATGTATAGTTTTAGCATCTAGCTACACTGTGCGAAATACGTCCGATTCGGTGACTGCATCATTCTACTCGAAAAGTTCGCGTACCACCCGAAAACCGAAAAATGTCATTTTGACCCCCTAAAAAGTCCCGAATGGCCGAAATAACAACGCAGGTGATCACGAAGTGATGTATAGTTTTAGCATCTAAGCACACTGTGCAAAATTCGTCCAATTCGAAGACTGCATCATTCTACTCGAAAAGTTCGCGCGCCACCCGAAAACCGAAAAATGTCATTTTGACACCTTAAAAGTCCCGAATGTCCGAAATAACACGCAGGTGATCACGAAGTGATGTGTAGTTTTAGCATCTAAACACAATGTGCGAAATTTGTCTAATTCGGAGACTGCATCATTCTACTCGAAAAGTTCGCGCGCCACCCGAAAACCGAAAAATGTCATTTTGACCCCCTTAAAAGTCCTGATGGCCGAAATAACATCGCAGGTGATCACGAATTGATGTATAGTTTTAGCATCTAAATACATTGTGTGAAATTCCACCAATTCGGAGACTGCATCATTCTACTCGAAAAGTTCGCGCGCCACCCGGTAACCGAAAAATGCCATTTTAACCCCCTAAAATTTCCCGAATGGCCGTAATAACAACGCAGGTGATCAGGAAGTGATGTATAGTTTTAGCATCTAAATACACTGTGCGAAATTCGTCCAATTCGGAGACTGCATCATTCTACTCGAAAAGTTCGAGCGCCACCTGAATACCAAAAAATGCCATTTTGACCCCCTAAACAGTCCCGAATGGCAAAAAAATGCAACAGCTCATGGCGGAGCAATGAGCCTTGTTTATTTACCTGTTTTACATTAACCGTTCGAATTTCGTCCAATTCGGAGACTGCATCATTCTACTCGAAAATTTCGCGCGCCACCGCAAAACTAAAAAATGCCATTTTGACCCCATATAAAGTCTCGAATGGCCGAAATAACATCGCAGTTGATCACGAAGTTATGTATAGTTTTAGCATCTAAGCACACTGTGCGAAATTCGTCCAATTCAGAGACTGCATCATTCTACTCGAAAAGTTCGAGCGTCACCCGAATACCGAAAAATGCCATTTTGACCCCCTAAAGAGTCCCGAATGGCCGGAATAACAATGCAGGTGATCACAAAGTGATGTATAGATTTAGCATCTAAATACAGTGTGCGAAATTCATCCAATTCGGAAACTGCATAATTCTACTCGAAAAGTTCGAGCGCCACCTGAATACCGAAAAATGCCATTTTATCCCCCTAAACAGTCCTGAATGGCCAAAAAACGCAACAGCACATGGCGGAGCAATGAGTCTTGTTTATTTGTCCATTTTACATTAACCGTGCGAATTTCGTCTAGTTCGGAGACTGTATCATTCAACTAGAAAATTTCGCGCGCCACCCCAAAACTGAAAAATGCCATTTTGACCCCATAAAAAGTCCCGAATGGCCGAAATAACATCACAGGTGATCACGAAGTTATGTATAGTTTTAGCATCTAAATACTTTGTGTCAAATTCGTCCAATTCGGAGACTGCATAATTCTACTCGAAAAGTTCGCGCGCCACCCGGTAACCGAAAAATGCCATTTTAACCCCCTAAAATGTCCCGAATGGCCGTAATAACAACGCAGGTGATCAGGAAGTGATGTATAGTTTTAGCATCTAAATACACTGTGCGAAATTCATCCAATTCGGAGACTGCATCATTCTACTCGAAAAGTTCGAGCGCCACCTGAATACCGAAAAATGCCATTTTGACCCCCTAAACAGTCCCGAATGGCCAAAAAACGCAACAGCTCATGGCACAGCAATGAGCCTTGTTTATTTACCTGTTTTACATTAACCGTGCGAATTTCATCCAATTCGGAGACTGCATCATTCTACTCGAAAAGTTCGCGCGCCACCCGAAAACCGAAAAATGTCATTTTGACCCCCTTAAAAGTCCTGAATGGCCGAAATAACATCGCAGGTGATCACGAATTGATGTATAGTTTTAGCATCTAAATACATTGTGTGAAATTCCACCAATTCGGAGACTGCATCATTCTACTCGAAAAGTTCGCGCGCCACCCGGTAACCGAAAAATGCCATTTTAACCCCCTAAAATGTCCCGAATGGCCGTAATAACAACGCAGGTGATCAGGAAGTGATGTATAGTTTTAGCATCTAAATACACTGTGCGAAATTCGTCCACTTCGGAGACTGCATCATTCTACTCGAAAAGTTCGAGCGCCACCTGAATACCGAAAAATGCCATTTTGACCCCCTAAACAGTCCCGAATGGCCTAAAAATGCAACAGCTCATGGCGGAGCAATGAGCCTTGTTTATTTACCTGTTTTACATTAACCGTGCGAATTTCGTCCAATTCGGAGACTGCATCATTCTACTCGAAAATTTCGCGCGCCACCGCAAAACTGAAAAATGCCATTTTGACCCAATAAAAAGTCTCGAATGGCCGAAATAACATCGCAGTTGATCACGAAGTGATGTATAGTTTTAGCATCTAAGCACAATGTGCGAAATTCGTCCAATTCAGAGACTGCATCATTCTACTCGAAAAGTTCGAGCGCCACCCGAATACCGAAAAATGCCATTTTGACCCCCTAAAGAGTCCCGAATGGCCGGAATAACAACGCAGGTGATCACGAAGTGATGTATAGATTTAGCATCTAAATACACTGTACGAAATTCATCCAATTCGGAGACTGCATAATTCTACTCGAAAAGTTCGAGCGCCACCTGAATACCGAAAAATGCCATTTTATCCCCCTAAACAGTCCTGAATGGCCAAAAAATGCAACAGCACATGGCGGAGCAATGAGACTTGTTTATTTGTCCGTTTTACATTAACCGTGCGAATTTCATCCAATTCGGAGACTGCATCATTCAAGTAGAAAATTTCGCGCGCCACCCCAAAACTGAAAAATGCCATTTTGACCCCATAAAAAGTCCCTAATGGCCGAAATAACATCACAGGTGATCATGAAGTTATGTATAGTTTTAGCATCTAAATACTTTGTGTCAAATTCGTCCAATTCAAAGACTGCATCATTCTACTCAAAAAGTTCGCGCGCCACACGAAAAACGAAAATTGTCATTTTGAGCCCCTAAAAAGTCCAAAATGGCCGAAATAACATCGCAGGTGATCACGAAGTGATGTATAGTTTTAGCATCTAGCTACACTGTGCGAAATACGTCCGATTCGGTGACTGCATCATTCTACTCGAAAAGTTCGCGTACCACCCGAAAACCGAAAAATGTCATTTTGACCCCCTAAAAAGTCCTGAATGGCCGAAATAACAACGCAGGTGATCACGAAGTGATGTATAGTTTTAGCATCTAAGCACACTGTGCAAAATTCGTCCAATTCGAAGACTGCATCATTCTACTCGAAAAGTTCACGCGCCACCCGAAAACCGAAAAATGTCATTTTGACACCTTAAAAGTCCTGAATGGCCGAAATAACACGCAGGTGATCACGAAGTGATGTGTAGTTTTAGCATCTAAACACAATGTGCGAAATTTGTCTAATTCGGAGACTGCATCATTCTACTCGAAAAGTTCGCGCGCCACCCGAAAACCGAAAAATGTCATTTTGACCCCCTTAAAAGTCTTGAATGGCCGAAATAACATCGCAGGTGATCACGAATTGATGTATAGTTTTAGCATCTAAATATATTGTGCGAAATTCCTCCAATTCGGAGACTGCATCATTCTACTCGAAAAGTTCGCGCGCCACCCGGTAACCGAAAAATGCCATTTTAACCCCCTAAAATGTCCCGAATGGCCGTAATAACAACGCAGGTGATCAGGAAGTGATGTATAGTTTTAGCATCTAAATACACTATGCGAAATTCGTCCAATTCGGAGACTGCATCATTCTACTCGAAAAGTTCGAGCGCCACCTGAATACCGAAAAATGCCATTTTGACCCCCTAAACAGTCCCGAATGGCCAAAAAACGCAACAGCTCATGGCGGAGCTATGAGCCTTGTTTATTTACCTGTTTTACATTAACCGTGCGAATTTCGTCCAATTCGGAGACTGCATCATTCTACTCGAAAATTTTGCGCGCCACCGCAAAACTGAAAAATGCCATTTTGACCCCATAAAAAGTCTCGAATGGCCGAAATAACATCGCAGTTGATCACGAAGTGATGTATAGTTTTAGCATCTAAGCACACTGTGCGAAATTCGTCCAATTCGGAGACTGCAGCATTCTACTCGAAAAGTTCGAGCGCCATCCGAATACCGAAAAATGCCATTTTGACCCCCTAAAGAGTCTCGAATGGCCGAAATAACAACGCAGGTGATCACCAAGTGATGTATAGATTTAGCATCTAAATACAATGTGCAAAATTCGTCCAATTCGGAGACTGCATAATTCTACTCGAAAAGTTCGAGCGCCACCTGAATACCGAAAAATGCCATTTTATCCCCCTAAACAGTCCTGAATGGCCAAAAAACGCAACAGCACATGGCGGAGCAATGAGTCTTGTTTATTTGTCCGTTTTACATTAACCGTGCGAATTTCGTCCAATTTGGAGACTGCATCATTCAAGTAGAAAATTTCGCGCGCCACCCCAAAACTGAAAAATGCCATTTTGACCCCATAAAAAGTCCCGAATGGCCGAAATAACATCACAGGTGATCACGAAGTTATGTATAGTTTTAGCATCTAAATACTTTGTGTCAAATTCGTCCAATTCAGAGACTGCATCATTCTACTCAAAAAGTTCGCGCGCCACACGAAAAACGAAAATTGTCATTTTGAGCCCCTAAAAAGTCCAAAATGGCCGAAATAACAATGCAGGTGATCACAAAGTGATGTATAGTTTTAGAATCTAAACACACTGTGCGAAATTCGTCCAATTCGGAGACTGCAGCATTCTACTCGAAAAGTTCGCGCGCCACCCGGTAACCGAAAAATGCCATTTTAACCCCCTAAAATGTCCCGAATGGCCGTAATAACAACGCATGTGATTAGGAAGTGATGTATAGTTTTAGCATCTAAATACACTGTGCGAAATTCGTCCAATTCGGAGACTGCATCATTCTACTCGAAAAGTTCGAGCGCCACCTGAATACCGAAAAATGCCATTTTGACCCCCTAAACAGTCCCGAATGGCCAAAAAACGCAACAGCTCATGGCGGAGCAATGAGCCTTGTTTATTTACCTGTTTTACATTAACCGTGCGAATTTCGTCCAATTCGGAGACTGCATCATTCTACTCGAAAATTTCGCGCCACCGCAAAACTGAAAAATGCCATTTTGACCCCATAAAAAGTCTCGAATGGCCGAAATAACATCGCAGTTGATCACGAAGTGATGTATAGTTTTAGCATCTAAGCACACTGTGCGAAATTCGTCCAATTCAGAGACTGCATCATTCTACTCGAAAAGTTCGAGCGCCACCCGAATACCGAAAAATGCCATTTTGACCCCCTAAAGAGTCCCGAATGGCCGGAATAACAACGCAGGTGATCACGAAGTGATGTATAGATTTAGCATCTAAATACACTGTGCGAAATTCATCCAATTCGGAGACTGCATAATTCTACTCGAAAAGTTGGAGCGCCACCTGAATACCGAAAAATGCCATTTTATCCCCCTAAACAGTCCTGAATGGCCAAAAAACGTAACAGCACATGGCGGAGCAATGAGTCTTGTTTATTTGTCCGTTTTACATTAACCGTGCGAATTTCGTCCAATTCGGAGACTGCATCATTCAAGTAGAAAATTTCACGCGCCACCCCAAAACTGAAAAATGCCATTTTGACCCCATAAAAAGTCCCGAATGGCCGAAATAACATCACAGGTGATCACGAAGTTATGTATAGTTTTAGCATCTAAATACTTTGTGTCAAATTCGTCCAATTCAAAGACTGCATCATTCTACTCAAAAAGTTCGCGCGCCACACGAAAAACGAAAATTGTCATTTTGAGCCCCTAAAAAGTCCAAAATGGCCGAAATAACATCGCAGGTGATCACGAAGTGATGTATAGTTTTAGCATCTAGCTACACTGTGCGAAATACGTCCGATTCGGTGACTGCATCATTCTACTCGAAAAGTTCGCGTACCACCCGAAAACCGAAAAATGTCATTTTGACCCCCTAAAAAGTCCTGAATGGCCGAAATAACAACGCAGGTGATCACGAAGTGATGTATAGTTTTAGCATCTAAGCACACTGTGCAAAATTCGTCCAATTCGAAGACTGCATCATTCTACTCGAAAAGTTCACGCGCCACCCGAAAACCGAAAAATGTCATTTTGACACCTTAAAAGTCCCGAATGGCCGAAATAACACGCAGGTGATCACGAAGTGATGTGTAGTTTTAGCATCTAAACACAATGTGCGAAATTTGTCTAATTCGAAGACTGCATCATTCTACTCGAAAAGTTCGCGCGCCACCCGAAAACCGAAAAATGTCATTTTGACCCCCTTAAAAGTCCTGAATGGCCGAAATAACATCGCAGGTGATCACGAATTGATGTATAGTTTTAGCATCTAAATATATTGTGCGAAATTCCTCCAATTCGGAGACTGCATCATTCTACTCGAAAAGTTCGCGCGCCACCCGGTAACCGAAAAATGCCATTTTAACCCCCTAAAATGTCCCGAATGGCCGTAATAACAACGCAGGTGATCAGGAAGTGATGTATAGTTTTAGCATCTAAATACACTATGCGAAATTCGTCCAATTCGGAGACTGCATCATTCTACTCGAAAAGTTCGAGCGCCACCTGAATACCGAAAAATGCAATTTTGACCCCCTAAACAGTCCCGGATGGCCAAAAAACGCAACAGCTTATGGCGGAGCTATGAGCCTTGTTTATTTACCTGTTTTACATTAACCGTGCGAATTTCGTCCAATTCGGAGACTGCATCATTCTACTCGAAAATTTCGCGCGCCACCGCAAAACTGAAAAATGACATTTTGACCCCATAAAAAGTCTCGAATGGCCGAAATAACATCGCAGTTGATCACGAAGTGATGTATAGTTTTAGCATCTAAGCACACTGTGCGAAATTCGTCCAATTCGGAGACTGCAGCATTCTACTCGAAAAGTTCGAGCGCCACCCGAATACCGAAAAATGCCATTTTGACCCCCTAAAGAGTCTCGAATGGCCGAAATAACAACGCAGGTGATCACCAAGTGATGTATAGATTTAGCATCTAAATACAATGTGCGAAATTCATCCAATTCGGAGACTGCATAATTCTACTCGAAAAGTTCGAGCGCCACCTGAATACCGAAAAATGCCATTTTATCCCCCTAAACAGTCCTGAATGGCCAAAAAACGCAACAGCACATGGCGGAGCAATGAGTCTTGTTTATTTGTCCGTTTTACATTAACCGTGCGAATTTCGTCCAATTTGGAGACTGCATCATTCAAGTAGAAAATTTCGCGCGCCACCCCAAAACTGAAAAATGCCATTTTGACCCCATAAAAAGTCCCGAATGGCCGAAATAACATCACAGGTGATCACGAAGTTATGTATAGTTTTAGCATCTAAATACTTTGTGTCAAATTCGTCCAATTCAGAGACTGCATCATTCTACTCAAAAAGTTCGCGCGCCACACGAAAAACGAAAATTGTCATTTTGAGCCCCTAAAAAGTCCAAAATGGCCGAAATAACAATGCAGGTGATCACAAAGTGATGTATAGTTTTAGAATCTAAACACACTGTGCGAAATTCGTCCAATTCGGAGACTGCAACATTCTACTCGAAAAGTTCGCGCGCCACCCGGTAACCGAAAAATGCCATTTTAACCCCCTAAAATGTCCCGAATGGCCGTAATAACAACGCATGTGATCAGGAAGTGATGTATAGTTTTAGCATCTAAATACACTGTGCGAAATTCGTCCAATTCGGAGACTGCATCATTCTACTCGAAAAGTTCGAGCGCCACCTGAATACCGAAAAATGCCATTTTGACCCCCTAAACAGTCCCGAATGGCCAAAAAACGCAACAGCTCATGGCGGAGCAATGAGCCTTGTTTATTTACCTGTTTTACATTAACCGTGCGAATTTCGTCCAATTCGGAGACTGCATCATTCTACTCGAAAATTTCGCGCCACCGCAAAACTGAAAAATGCCATTTTGACCCCATAAAAAGTCTCGAATGGCCGAAATAACATCGCAGTTGATCACGAAGTGATGTATAGTTTTAGCATCTAAGCACACTGTGCGAAATTCGTCCAATTCAGAGACTGCATCATTCTACTCGAAAAGTTCGAGCGCCACCCGAATACCGAAAAATGCCATTTTGACCCCCTAAAGAGTCCCGAATGGCCGGAATAACAACGCAGGTGATCACGAAGTGATGGATAGATTTAGCATATAAATACACTGTGCGAAATTCATCCAATTCGGAGACTGCATAATTCTACTCGAAAAGTTGGAGCGCCACCTGAATACCGAAAAATGCCATTTTATCCCCCTAAACAGTCCTGAATGGCCAAAAAACGCAACAGCACATGGCGGAGCAATGAGTCTTGTTTATTTGTCCGTTTTACATTAACCGTGCGAATTTCGTCCAATTCGGAGACTGCATCATTCAAGTAGAAAATTTCACGCGCCACCCCAAAACTGAAAAATGCCATTTTGACCCCATGAAAAGTCCCGAATGGCCGAAATAACATCACAGGTGATCACGAAGTTATGTATAGTTTTAGCATCTAAATACTTTGTGTCAAATTCGTCCAATTCAAAGACTGCATCATTCTACTCAAAAAGTTCGCGCGCCACACGAAAAACGAAAATTGTCATTTTGAGCCCCTAAAAAGTCCAAAATGGCCGAAATAACATCGCAGGTGATCACGAAGTGATGTATAGTTTTAGCATCTAGCTACACTGTGCGAAATACGTCCGATTCGGTGACTGCATCATTCTACTCGAAAAGTTCGCGTACCACCCGAAAACCGAAAAATGTCATTTTGACCCCCTAAAAAGTCCTGAATGGCCGAAATAACAACGCAGGTGATCACGAAGTGATGTATAGTTTTAGCATCTAAGCACACTGTGCAAAATTCGTCCAATTCGAAGACTGCATCATTCTACTCGAAAAGTTCACGCGCCACCCGAAAACCGAAAAATGTCATTTTGACACCTTAAAAGTCCCGAATGGCCGAAATAACACGCAGGTGATCACGAAGTGATGTGTAGTTTTAGCATTTAAAAAAAATGTGCGAAATTTGTCTAATTCGGAGACTGCATCATTCTACTCGAAAAGTTCGCGCGCCACCCGAAAACCGAAAAATGTCATTTTGACCCCCTTAAAAGTCCTGAATGGCCGAAATAACATCGCAGGTGATCACGAATTGATGTATAGTTTTAGCATCTAAATATATTGTGCGAAATTCCTCCAATTCGGAGACTGCATCATTCTACTCGAAAAGTTCGCGCGCCACCTGGTAACCGAAAAATGCCATTTTGACCCCCTAAAATGTCCCGAATGGCCGTAATAACAACGCAGGTGATCAGGAAGTGATGTATAGTTTTAGCATCTAAATACACTATGCGAAATTCGTCCAATTCGGAGACTGCATCATTCTACTCGAAAAGTTCGAGCGCCACCTGAATACCGAAAAATGCCATTTTGACCCCCTAAACAGTCCCGAATGGCCAAAAAACGCAACAGCTCATGGCGGAGCGATGAGCCTTGTTTATTTACCTGTTTTACATTAACCGTGCGAATTTCGTCCAATTCGGAGACTGCATCATTCTACTCGAAAATTTCGCGCGCCACCGCAAAACGGAAAAATGCCATTTTGACCCCATAAAAAGTCTCGAATGGCCGAAATAACATCGCAGTTGATCACGAAGTGATGTATAGTTTTAGCATCTAAGCACACTGTGCGAAATTCGTCCAATTCGGAGACTACAACATTCTACTCGAAAAGTTCGAGCGCCACCCGAATACCGAAAAATGCCATTTTGACCCCCTAAAGAGTCCCGAATGGCCGAAATAACAACGCAGGTGATCACCAAGTGATGTATAGATTTAGCATCTAAATACAATGTGCGAAATTCATCCAATTCGGAGACTGCATAATTCTACTCGAAAAGTTCGAGCGCCACCTGAATACTGAAAAATGCCATTTTATCCCCCTAAACAGTCCTGAATGGCCAAAAAACGCAACAGCACATGGCGGAGCAATGAGTCTTGTTTATTTGTCCGTTTTACATTAACCGTGCGAATTTCGTCCAATTCGGAGACTGCATCATTCAAGTAGAAAATTTCGCGCGCCACCCCAAAACTGAAAAATGCCATTTTGACCCCATAAAAAGTCCCGAATGGCCGAAATAACATCACAGGTGATCACGAAGTTATGTATAGTTTTAGCATCTAAATACTTTGTGTCAAATTCGTCCAATTCAGAGACTGCATCATTCTACTCAAAAAGTTCGCGCGCCACACGAAAAACGAAAATTGTCATTTTGAGCCCCTAAAAAGTCCAAAATGGCCGAAATAACAATGCAGGTGATCACAAAGTGATGTATAGTTTTAGAATCTATACACACTGTGCGAAATTCGTCCAATTCGGAGACTGCAGCATTCTACTCGAAAAGTTCGCGCGCCACCCGGTAACCGAAAAATGCCATTTTAACCCCCTAAAATGTCCCGAATGGCCGTAATAACAACGCATGTGATCAGGAAGTGATGTATAGTTTTAGCATCTAAATACACTGTGCGAAATTCGTCCAATTCGGAGACTGCATCATTCTACTCGAAAAGTTCGAGCGCCACCTGAATACCGAAAAATGCCATTTTGACCCCCTAAACAGTCCCGAATGGCCAAAAAACGCAACAGCTCATGGCAGAGCAATGAGCCTTGTTTATTTACCTGTTTTACATTAACCGTGCGAATTTCGTCCAATTCGGAGACTGCATCATTCTACTCGAAAATTTCGCGCCACCGCAAAACTGAAAAATGCCATTTTGACCCCATAAAAAGTCTCGAATGGCCGAAATAACATCGCAGTTGATCACGAAGTGATGTATAGTTTTAGCATCTAAGCACACTGTGCGAAATTCGTCCAATTCAGAGACTGCATCATTCTACTCGAAAAGTTCGAGCGCCACCCGAATACCGAAAAATGCCATTTTGACCCCCTAAAGAGTCCCGAATGGCCGGAATAACGACGCGGGTGATCACGAAGTGATCTATAGATTTAGCATCTAAATACACTGTGCGAAATTCATCCAATTCGGAGACTGCATAATTCTGCTCGAAAAGTTCGAGCGCCACCTGAATACCGAAAAATGCCATTTTATCCCCCTAAACAGTCCTGAATGGCCAAAAAATGCAACAGCACATGGCGGAGCAATGAGTCTTGTTTATTTGTCCGTTTTACATTAACCGTGCGAATTTCGTCCAATTCGGAGACTGCATCATTCAAGTAGAAAATTTCGCGCGCCACCCCAAAATTGAAAAATGCCATTTTGACCCCATAAAAAGTCCCGAATGGCCGAAATAACATCACAGGTGATCACGAAGTTATGTATAGTTTTAGCATCTAAATACTTTGTGTCAAATTCGTCCAATTCAAAGACTGCATCATTCTACTCAAAAAGTTCGCGCGCCACACGAAAAACGAAAATTGTCATTTTGAGCCCCTAAAAAGTCCAAAATGGCCGAAATAACATCGCAGGTGATCACGAAGTGATGTATAGTTTTAGCATCTAGCTACACTGTGCGAAATACGTCCGATTCGGTGACTGCATCATTCTACTCGAAAAGTTCGCGTACCACCAGAAAACCGAAAAATGTCATTTTGACCCCCTAAAAAGTCCTGAATGGCCGAAATAACAACGCAGGTGATCACGAAGTGATGTATAGTTTTAGCATCTAAGCACACTGTGCAAAATTCGTCCAATTCGAAGACTGCATCATTCTACTCGAAAAGTTCACGCGCCACCCGAAAACCGAAAAATGTCATTTTGACACCTTAAAAGTCCCGAATGGCCGAAATAACACGCAGGTGATCACGAAGTGATGTGTAGTTTTAGCATCTAAACACAATGTGCGAAATTTGTCTAATTCGGAGACTGCATCATTCTACTCGAAAAGTTCGCGCGCCACCCGAAAACCGAAAAATGTCATTTTGACCCCCTTAAAAGTCCTGAATGGCCGAAATAACATCGCAGGTGATCACGAATTGATGTATAGTTTTAGCATCTAAATATATTGTGCGAAATTCCTCCAATTCGGAGACTGCATCATTCTACTCGAAAAGTTCGCGCGCCACCCGGTAACCGAAAAATGCCATTTTAACCCCCTAAAATGTCCCGAATGGCCGTAATAACAACGCAGGTGATCAGGAAGTGATGTTTAGTTTTAGCATCTAAATACACTATGCGAAATTCGTCCAATTCGGAGACTGCATCATTCTAGTCGAAAAGTTCGAGCGCCACCTGAATACCGAAAAATGCCATTTTGACCCCCTAAACAGTCCCGAATGGCCAAAAAACGCAACAGCTCATGGCGGAGCTATGAGCCTTGTTTATTTACCTGTTTTACATTAACCATGCGAATTTCGTCCAATTCGGAGACTGCATCATTCTACTCAAAAATATCGCGCGCCACCGCAAAACTGAAAAATGCCATTTTGACCCCATAAAAAGTCTCGAATGGCCGAAATAACATCGCAGTTGATCACGAAGTGATGTATATTTTTAGCATCTAAGCACACTGTGCGAAATTCGTCCAATTCGGAGACTGCAGCATTCTACTCGAAAAGTTCGAGCGCCACCCGAATACCGAAAAATGCCATTTTGACCCCCTAAAGAGTCCCGAATGGCCGAAATAACAACGCAGGTGATCACCAAGTGATGTATAGATTTAGCATCTAAATACACTGTGCGAAATTCATCCAATTCGGAGACTGCATAATTCTACTCGAAAAG
Organism: Lactuca virosa; assembly: GCF_052849685.1. Lineage (NCBI taxonomy): Eukaryota > Viridiplantae > Streptophyta > Magnoliopsida > Asterales > Asteraceae > Lactuca > Lactuca virosa. The sequence goes on along the minus strand of NC_136433.1, from coordinate 318,925,250 downwards.
TTCGAGCGCCACCTGAATACCGAAAAATGCCATTTTATCCCCCTAAACAGTCCTGAATGGCCAAAAAACGCAACAGCACATGGCGGAGCAATGAGTCTTGTTTATTTGTCCGTTTTACATTAACCGTGCGAATTTCGTCCAATTCGGAGACTGCATCATTCAAGTAGAAAATTTCGTGCGCCACCCCAAAACTGAAAAATGCCATTTTGACCCCATAAAAAGTCCCGAATGGCCGAAATAACATCACAGGTGATCACGAAGTTATGTATAGTTTTAGCATCTAAATACTTTGTGTCAAATTCGTCCAATTCAGAGACTGCATCATTCTACTCAAAAAGTTCGCGCGCCACACGAAAAACGAAAATTGTCATTTTGAGCCCCTAAAAAGTCCAAAATGACCGAAATAACAATGCAGGTGATCACAAAGTGATGTATAGTTTAAGAATCTAAACACACTGTGCGAAATTCGTCCAATTCGGAGACTGCAGCATTCTACTCGAAAAGTTCGCGCGCCACCCGGTAACCGAAAAATGCCATTTTAACCCCCTAAAATGTCCCGAATGGCCGTAATAACAACGCATGTGATCAGGAAGTGATGTATAGTTTTAGCATCTAAATACACTGTGCGAAATTCGTCCAATTCGGAGACTGCATCATTCTATTCGAAAAGTTCGAGCGCCACCTGAATACCGAAAAATGCCATTTTGACCCCCTTAACAGTCCCGAATGGCCAAAAAACGCAACAGGTCATGGCGGAGCGATGAGCCTTGTTTATTTACCTGTTTTACATTAACCGTGCGAATTTCGTCCAATTCGGAGACTGCATCATTCTACTCAAAAAGTTCGCGCGCCACACGAAAAACGAAAAATGACATTTTGATTCCCTAAAAAGTCCCGAATGGCCGAAATAACATCGAAGGTGATCACGAAGTGATGTATAGTTTTAGCATCTAAGCACAGTGTGCGAAATTTGTCCAATTCGAAGACTGCATCATTCTACTCGAAAAGTTCGCGCGCCGCCAGAAAACAGAAAAATGTCATTTTGACCCTCTTAAAAGTCCCGAATTGCCGAAATAACATCGCAGGTGATCACGAAGTGATGTATAGTTTTAGCATCTAGCTACACTGTGCGAAATACGTCCGATTCGGAGACTGCATCATTCTACTCGAAAAGTTCGCGTACCACCCGAAAACCGAAAAATGTCATTTTGACCCCCTAAAAAGTCCCGAATGGCTGAAATAACAACGTAGGTGATCACGTAGTGATGTATAGTTTTAGCATCTAAGCACACTGTGTGAAATTCGTCCAATTCGGAGACTGCATCATTCTACTCGAAAAGTTCGTGCGCCACCCGAAACCGAAAAATGTCATTTTCACACCTTAAAAGTCCCGAATGGTCGAAATAACACGCAGGTGAACACGAAGTGATGTATAGTTTTAGCATCTAAACACAATGTGCGAAAATTTTCAAATTCGGAGACTGCATCATTCTACTCGACAAGTTTGCGCGCCACCCGAAAACCGAAAAATGTCATTTTGACCCCCTTAAAAGTCCTGAATGGCCGAAATAACATCGCAGGTGATCACGAAGTGATGTAGAGTTTAAGCATCTAAATACATTGTGTGAAATTCGTCCAATTCGGAGACTGCATCATTTTACTCGAAAAGTTCGCGCGCCACCCGATAACCGAAAAATGCCATTTTGACCCCCTAAAATGTCCCGAATGCCCGTAATAACAACGCAGGTGATCACGAAATGATGTATAGTTTTAGCATCTAAATACACTGTGCGAAATTCGTCCAATTTGGAGACTGCATCATTATACTCGAAAAGTTCGAGCGCCACCCGAATACCGAAAAATGCCATTTTGACCCCCTAAACAGTCCCGAATGGCCAAAAAACGCAACAGCTCATGGCAGAGCAATGAGGCTTCTTTATTTACCTATTTTACATTAACCGTGTGAATTTCGTCCAATTCGGAGACTGCATCATTCTACTCGAAAAGTTTGCGCGCCACCCGGTAACCGAAAAATGCCATTTTGACCCCCTAAAATGTCCCGAATGGCCGTAATAACAACGCAGGTGATCACGAAGTGATGTATAGTTTTAGCATCTAAATACACTGTGCGAAATTCGTCCAATTCGGACACTCCATCATTCTACTCGAAAAGTTCGAGCGCCACCCGAATACCGAAAAATGCCATTTTGACCCCCTAAACAGTCCCGAATGGCCGAAATAACAACGCAGGTGATCATGAAGTGATGTATAGATTTAGCATCTAAATACACTGTGCGAAATTCATCCAATTCGGAGACTGCATAATTCTACTCGAAAAGTTCGAGCGCCACCTGAATACCGAAAAATGCCATTTTAACCCCCTAAACAGTCCTGAATGGCCAAAAAACGCAACAGCACATGGCGGAGCAATGAGTCTTGTTTATTTGTCTATTTTACATTAACCATGCGAATTTCGTCCAATTCGGAGACTGCATCATTCAACTCGAAAATTTTGCGCGCCACCCCAAAACTGAAAAATGCCATTTTGACCCCATAAAAAGTCCCGAATGGCCGAAATAACATCGCAGGTGATCACGAAGTTATGTATAGTTTTCGCATCTAATACTTTGTGTCAAATTCGTCCAATTCAGAGACTGCATCATTCTACTCAAAAAGTTCGCGCGCCACACGAAAAACGAAAAATGTCATTTTGATTCCCTAAAAAGTCCCGAATGGCCGAAATAACATCGAAGGTGATCACGAAGTGATGTATAGTTTTAGCATCTAAGCACACTGTGCGAAATTCGTCCACTCCAAAACTGAAAAATGCCATTTTGACCCCCATAAAAAGTCCCGAATGGCCGAAATAACATCGCAGGTGATCACGAAGTGATGTATAGTTTTAGCATCTAGCTACACTGTGCGAAATACGTCCGATTCGGAGACTGCATCATTTTACTCGAAAAGTTCGCGTACCACCCGAAAACCGAAAAATGTCATTTTGACCCCCCAAAAAGTCTCGAATGGCCGAAATAACAACGCATGTGATCACGAAGTGATGTATAGTTTTAGCATCTAAGCACATTGTGCGAAATTCGTCCAATTCGGAGACTGCATCATTCTACTCGAAAAGTTTGCGCGCCACCCGAAAACCGAAAAATGTCATTTTGACACCTTAAAAGTCCCGAATGGCCGAAATAACATGCACGTGATCACGAAGTGATGTGTAGTTTTAGCATCTAAACAGAATGTGCAAAATTTGTCCAATTCGGAGACTGTATCATTCTATTCGAAAAGTTCGCGCGCCACCCGAAAAGCGAAAAATGTCATTTTGACCCCCTTAAAAGTCCTGAATGGCCGAAATAACATCGCAGGTGATCACAAAGTGATGTATAGTTTTAGCATCTACATACATTGTGTGAAATTCCTCCAATTCGGAGACTGCATCATTCTACTCGAAAAGTTCGCGCGCCACCCGGTAACCGAAAAATGCCATTTTGACCCCCTAAAATGTCCCGAATGGCCGTAATAACAACGCAGGTGATCACGAAGTGATGTATAGTTTTAGCATCTAAATACACTGTGCGAAATTCGTCCAATTCGGAGACTGCATCATTCTACTCGAAAAGTTCGAGCGCCACCCGAATACCAAAAAATGCCATTTTGACCCCCTAAACAGTCCCGAATGGCAAAAAAACGCAACAGCCCATGGCGGAGCAATGAGCCTTGTTTATTTTCCTGTTTTACATTAACCGTGCGAATTTCGTCCAATTCGGAGACTGCATCATTCTACTCGAAAATTTCGCGCGAGACCGCAAAACTGAAAAATGCCATTTTGACCCCATAAAAAGTCTCGAATGGCCGAAATAACATCGCAGTTGATCATGAAGTGATGTTAGTTTTAGCATCTAAGCACACTGTGCAAAATTCGTCCAATTCGGAGACTGCATCATTCTACTCGAAAAGTTCGAGCGCCACCCGAATACTGAAAAATGCCATTTTGACCCCCTAAACAGTCCCGAATGGCCGGAATAACAACGCAGGTGATCACAAAGTGATGTATAGATTTAGCATCTAAATACACTATGCGAAATTCATCCAATTCGGAGACTGCATAATTCTACTCGAAAAGTTCGAGCACCACCTGAATACCGAAAAATGCCATTTTAACCCCCTAAACAGTCCTGAATGGCCTAAAAACGCAACAGCACATGGCGGAGCAATGAGTCTTGTTTATTTGTCCGTTTTACATTAACCGTGCGAATTTCGTCCAATTCGGAGACTGCATCATTCAACTCGAAAATTTCGCGCGCCACCCCAAAACTGAAAAATGCCATTTTGACCCCATAAAAAGTCCCGAATGGCCGAAATAACATCGCAGGTGATCACGAAGTTATGTATAGTTTTAGCATCTAAATACTTTGTGTCAAATTCGTCCAATTCAGAGACTGCATCATTCTACTCAAAAAGTTCGCGCGCCACACGAAAAACGAAAAATGTCATTTTGATTCCCTAAAAAGTCCCGAATGGCCGAAATAACATCGAAGGTGATCACGAAGTGATGTATAGTTTTAGCATCTAAGCACACTGTGCGAAATTCGTCCACTCCAAAACTGAAAAATGCCATTATGACCCCCATAAAAAGTCCCGAATGGCCGAAATAACATCGCAGGTGATCACGAAGTGATGTATAGTTTTAGCATCTAGCTACACTGTGCGAAATACGTCCGATTCGGAGACTGCATCATTCTACTCGAAAAGTTCGCGTACCACCCGAAAACCGAAAAATGTCATTTTGACCCCCCAAAAAGTCTCGAATGGCCGAAATAACAACGCATGTGATCACGAAGTGATGTATAGTTTTAGCATCTAAGCACATTGTGTGAAATTCGTCCAATTCGGAGACTGCATCATTCTACTCGAAAAGTTCGCGCGCCACCCGAAAACCGAAAAATGTCATTTTGACACCTTAAAAGTCCCGAATGGCCGAAATAACATGCACGTGATCACGAAGTGATGTGTAGTTTTAGCATCTAAACAGAATGTGCAAAATTTGTCCAATTCGGAGACTGTATCATTCTACTCGAAAAGTTCGCGCGCCACCCGAAAAGCGAAAAATGTCATTTTGACCCCCTTAAAAGTCCTGAATGGCCGAAATAACATCCCAGGTGATCACAAAGTGATGTATAGTTTTAGAATCTACATACATTGTGTGAAATTCCTCCAATTCGGAGACTGCATCATTCTACTCGAAAAGTTCGCGCGCCACCCGGTAACCGAAAAATGCCATTTTGACCCCCTAAAATGTCCCGAATGGCCGTAATAACAACGCAGGTGATCACGAAGTGATGTATAGTTTTAGCATCTAAATACACTGTGCGAAATTCGTCCAATTCGGAGACTGCATCATTCTACTCGAAAAGTTCGAGCGCCACCCGAATACCGAAAAATGCCATTTTGACCCCCTAAACAGTCCCGAATGGCAAAAAAACGCAACAGCCCATGGCGGAGCAATGAGCCTTGTTTATTTTCCTGTTTTACATTAACCGTGCGAATTTCGTCCAATTCGGAGACTGCATCATTCTACTCGAAAATTTCGCGCGACACCGCAAAACTGAAAAATGCCATTTTGACCCCATAAAAAGTCTCGAATGGCCGAAATAACATCGCAGTTGATCATGAAGTGATGTATAGTTTTAGCATCTAAGCACACTGTGCGAAATTCGTCCAATTCGGAGACTGCATCATTCTACTCGAAAAGTTCGAGCGCCACCCGAATACTGAAAAATGCCATTTTGACCCCCTAAACAGTCCCGAATGGCCGGAATAACAACGCAGGTGATCACGAAGTGATGTATAGATTTAGCATCTAAATACACTGTGCGAAATTCATCAAATTCGGAGACTGCATAATTCTACTCGAAAAGTTCGAGCACCACCTGAATACCGAAAAATGCCATTTTAACCCCCTAAACAGTCCTGAATGGCCTAAAAACGCAACAGCACATGGCGGAGCAATGAGTCTTGTTTATTTGTCCGTTTTACATTAACCGTGCGAATTTCGTCCAATTCGGAGACTACATCATTCAACTCGAAAATTTCGCGCGCCACCCCAAAACTGAAAAATGCCATTTTGACCCCATAAAAAGTCCCGAATGGCCGAAATAACATCGCAGGTGATCACGAAGTTATGTACAGTTTTAGCATCTAAATACTTTGTGTCAAATTCGTCCAATTCAGAGACTGCATCATTCTACTCAAAAAGTTCGCGCGCCACACGAAAAACGAAAAATGTCATTTTGATTCCCTAAAAAGTCCCGAATGGCCGAAATAACATCGAAGGTGATCACGAAGTGATGTATAGTTTTAGCATCTAAGCACACTGTGCGAAATTCGTCCACTCCAAAACTGAAAAATGCCATTTTGACCCCCATAAAAAGTCCCGAATGGCCGAAATAACATCGCAGGTGATCACGAAGTGATGTATAGTTTTAGCATCTAGCTACACTGTGCGAAATACGTCCGATTCGGAGACTGCATCATTCTACTCGAAAAGTTCGCGTACCACCCGAAAACCGAAAAATGTCATTTTGACCCCCCAAAAAGTCTCGAATGGCCGAAATAACAACGCATGTGATCACGAAGTGATGTATAGTTTTAGCATCTAAGCACATTGTGTGAAATTCGTCCAATTCGGAGACTGCATCATTCTACTCGAAAAGTTCGCGCGCCACCCGAAAACCGAAAAATGTCATTTTGACACCTTAAAAGTCCCGAATGGCCGAAATAACATGCAGGTGATCTCGAAGTGATGTGTAGTTTTAGCATCTAAACAGAATGTGCAAAATTTATCCAATTCGGAGACTGTATCATTCTACTCGAAAAGTTCGCGCGCCACCCGAAAAGCGAAAAATGTCATTTTGACCCCCTTAAAAGTCCTGAATGGCCGAAATAACATCGCAGGTGATCACAAAGTGATGTATAGTTTTAGCATCTACATATGTTGTGTGAAATTCCTCCAATTCGGAGACTGCATTATTCTACTCGAAAAGTTCGCGCGCCACCCGGTAACCGAAAAATGCCATTTTGACCCCCTAAAATGTCCCGAATGGCCGTAATAACAACGCAGGTGATCACGAAGTGATGTATAGTTTTAGCATCTAAATACACTGTGCGAAATTCGTCCAATTCGGAGACTGCATCATTCTACTCGAAAAGTTCGAGCGCCACCCGAATACCGAAAAATGCCATTTTGACCCCCTAAACAGTCCCGAATGGCAAAAAAACGCAACAGCCCATGGCGGAGCAATGAGCCTTGTTTATTTTCCTGTTTTACATTAACCGTGCGAATTTCGTCCAATTCGGAGACTGCATCATTCTACTCGAAAATTTCGCGCGACACCGCAAAACTGAAAAATGCCATTTTGACCCCATAAAAAGTCTCGAATGGCCGAAATAACATCGCAGTTGATCATGAAGTGATGTATAGTTTTAGCATCTAAGCACACTGTGCGAAATTCGTCCAATTCGGAGACTGCATCATTCTACTCGAAAAGTTCGAGCGCCACCCGAATACTGAAAAATGCCATTTTGACCCCCTAAACAGTCCCGAATGGCCGGAATAACAACGCAGGTGATCACGAAGTGATGTATAGATTTAGCATCTAAATACACTGTGCGAAATTCATCAAATTCGAAGACTGCATAATTCTACTCGAAAAGTTCGAGCACCACCTGAATACCGAAAAATGCCATTTTAACCCCCTAAACAGTCCTGAATGGCCTAAAAACGCAACAGCACATGGCGGAGCAATGAGTCTTGTTTATTTGTCCGTTTTACATTAACCGTGCGAATTTCGTCCAATTCGGAGACTACATCATTCAACTCGAAAATTTCGCGCGCCACCCCAAAACTGAAAAATGCCATTTTGACCCCATAAAAAGTCCCGAATGGCCGAAATAACATCGCAGGTGATCACGAAGTTATGTATAGTTTTAGCATCTAAATACTTTGTGTCAAATTCGTCCAATTCAGAGACTGCATCATTCTACTCAAAAAGTTCGCGCGCCACACGAAAAACGAAAAATGTCATTTTGATTCCCTAAAAAGTCCCGAATGGCCGAAATAACATCGAAGGTGATCACGAAGTGATGTATAGTTTTAGCATCTAAGCACACTGTGCGAAATTCGTCCACTCCAAAACTGAAAAATGCCATTTTGACCCCCATAAAAAGTCCCGAATGGCCGAAATAACATCGCAGGTGATCACGAAGTGATGTATAGTTTTAGCATCTAGCTACACTGTGCGAAATACGTCCGATTCGGAGACTGCATCATTCTACTCGAAAAGTTCGCGTACCACCCGAAAACCGAAAAATGTCATTTTGACCGCCCAAAAAGTCTCGAATGGCCGAAATAACAACGCATGTGATCACGAAGTGATGTATAGTTTTAGCATCTAAGCACATTGTGTGAAATTCGTCCAATTCGGAGACTGCATCATTCTACTCGAAAAGTTCGCGCGCCACCCGAAAACCGAAAAATGTCATTTTGACACCTTAAAAGTCCCGAATGGCCGAAATAACATGCAGGTGATCACGAAGTGATGTGTAGTTTTAGCATCTAAACAGAATGTGCAAAATTTGTCCAATTCGGAGACTGTATCATTCTACTCGAAAAGTTCGCGCGCCACCCGAAAAGCGAAAAATGTCATTTTGACCCCCTTAAAAGTCCTGAATGGCCGAAATAACATCGCAGGTGATCACAAAGTGATGTATAGTTTTAGCATCTACATACATTGTGTGAAATTCCTCCAATTCGGAGACTGCATTATTCTACTCGAAAAGTTCGCGCGCCACCCGGTAACCGAAAAATGCCATTTTGACCCCCTAAAATGTCCCGAATGGCCGTAATAACAACGCAGGTGATCACGAAGTGATGTATAGTTTTAGCATCTAAATACACTGTGCGAAATTCGTCCAATTCAGAGACTGCATCATTCTACTCGAAAAGTTCGAGCGCCACCCGAATACCGAAAAATGCCATTTTGACCCCCTAAACAGTCTCGAATGGCAAAAAAACGCAACAGCCCATGGCGGAGCAATGAGCCTTGTTTATTTTCCTGTTTTACATTAACCGTGCGAATTTCGTCCAATTCGGAGACTGCATCATTCTACTCGAAAATTTCGCGCGACACCGCAAAACTGAAAAATGCCATTTTGACCCCATAAAAAGTCTCGAATGGCCGAAATAACATCGCAGTTGATCATGAAGTGATGTATAGTTTTAGCATCTAAGCACACTGTGCGAAATTCGTCCAATTCGGAGACTGCATCATTCTACTCGAAAAGTTCGAGCGCCACCCGAATACTGAAAAATGCCATTTTGACCCCCTAAACAGTCCCGAATGGCCGGAATAACAACGCAGGTGATCACGAAGTGATGTATAGATTTAGCATCTAAATACACTGTGCGAAATTCATCCAATTCGGAGACTGCATAATTCTACTCGAAAAGTTCGAGCACCACCTGAATACCGAAAAATGCCATTTTAACCCCCTAAACAGTCCTGAATGGCCTAAAAACGCAACAGCACATGGCGGAGCAATGAGTCTTGTTTATTTGTCCGTTTTACATTAACCGTGCGAATTTCGTCCAATTCGGAGACTGCATCATTCAACTCGAAAATTTCGCGCGCCACCCCAAAACTGAAAAATGCCATTTTGACCCCATAAAAAGTCCCGAATGGCCGAAATAACATCGCAGGTGATCACGAAGTTATGTATAGTTTTAGCATCTAAATACTTTGTGTCAAATTCGTCCAATTCAGAGACTGCATCATTCTACTCAAAAAGTTCGCGCGCCACACGAAAAACGAAAAATGTCATTTTGATTCCCTAAAAAGTCCCGAATGGCCGAAATAACATCGAAGGTGATCACGAAGTGATGTATAGTTTTAGCATCTAAGCACACTGTGCGAAATTCATCCACTCCAAAACTGAAAAATGCCATTTTGACCCCCATAAAAAGTCCCGAATGGCCGAAATAACATCGCAGGTGATCATGAAGTGATGTATAGTTTTAGCATCTAGCTACACTGTGCGAAATACGTCCGATTCGGAGACTGCATCATTCTACTCGAAAAGTTCGCGTACCACCCGAAAACTGAAAAATGTCATTTTGACCCCCCAAAAAGTCTCGAATGGCCGAAATAACAACGCATGTGATCACGAAGTGATGTATAGTTTTAGCATCTAAGCACATTGTGTGAAATTCGTCCAATTCGGAGACTGCATCATTCTACTCGAAAAGTTCGCGCGCCACCCGAAAACCGAAAAATGTCATTTTGACACCTTAAAAGTCCCGAATGGCCGAAATAACATGCACGTGATCACGAAGTGATGTGTAGTTTTAGCATCTAAACAGAATGTGCAAAATTTGTCAAATTCGGAGACTGTATCATTCTACTCGAAAAGTTCGCGCGCCACCCGAAAAGCGAAAAATGTCATTTTGACCCCCTTAAAAGTCCTGAATGGCCGAAATAACATCGCAGGTGATCACAAAGTGATGTATAGTTTTAGCAACTACATACATTGTGTGAAATTCCTCCAATTCGGAGACTGCATCATTCTACTCGAAAAGTTCGCGCGCCACCCGGTAACCGAAAAATGCCATTTTGACCCCCTAAAATGTCCCGAATGGCCGTAATAACAACGCAGGTGATCACGAAGTGATGTATAGTTTTAGCATCTAAATACACTGTGCGAAATTCGTCCAATTCGGAGACTGCATCATTCTACTCGAAAAGTTCGAGCGCCACCCGAATACCGAAAAATGCCATTTTGACCCCCTAAACAGTCCCGAATGGCAAAAAAACGCAACAGCCCATGGCGGAGCAATGAGCCTTGTTTATTTTCCTGTTTTACATTAACCGTGCGAATTTCGTCCAATTCGGAGACTGCATCATTCTACTCGAAAATTTCGCGCGACACCGCAAAACTGAAAAATGCCATTTTGACCCCATAAAAAGTCTCGAATGGCCGAAATAACATCGCAGTTGATCATGAAGTGATGTATAGTTTTAGCATCTAAGCACACTGTGCGAAATTCGTCCAATTCGGAGACTGCATCATTCTACTCGAAAAGTTCGAGCGCCACCCGAATACTGAAAAATGCCATTTTGACCCCCTAAACAGTCCTGAATGGCCGGAATAACAACGCAGGTGATCACGAAGTGATGTATAGATTTAGCATCTAAATACACTGTGCGAAATTCATCCAATTCGGAGACTGCATAATTCTACTCGAAAAGTTCGAGCACCACCTGAATACCGAAAAATGCCATTTTAACCCCTAAACAGTCCTGAATGGCCTAAAAACGCAACAACACATGGCGGAGCAATGAGTCTTGTTTATTTGTCCGTTTTACATTAACCGTGCGAATTTCGTCCAATTCGGAGACTGCATCATTCAACTCGAAATTTTTGCGCGCCACCCCAAAACTGAAAAATGCCATTTTGACCTCATAAAAAGTCCCGAATGGCCGAAATAACATCGCAGGTGATCACGAAGTTATGTATAGTTTTAGCATCTAAATACCTTGTGTCAAATTCGTCCAATTCAGAGACTACATCATTCTACTCGAAAAGTTCGCGCGCCACACGAAAAACGAAAAATGTCATTTTGAGCCCCTAAAAAGTCCAAAATGGCCGAAATAACAATGCCGGTGATCACAAAGTGATGAATAGTTTTAGAATCTAAACACATGTGCGAAATTCATCCAATTCGAAGACTGCGTCATTCTACTCGAAAATTTCGCGCGCCACTCCAAAACTGAAAAATACCATTTTGACCACATAAAAAGTCCCGAATGACCGAAATAACATCGCAGGTGATCATGAAGTGATGTATAGTTTTAGCATCTAAGCACACTGTGCGAAATTCGTCCAATTCGGAGACTACATCATTCTACTCGAAAAGTTCGCGCGCCGCCAGAAAACAGAAAAATGTCATTTTGACCCTCTTAAAAGTCCCGAATGGCCGAAATAACATCGCAGGTGATCACGAAGTGATGTATGGTTTTAGCATCTAACTACACTGTGCGAAATTCGTCCGATTCAGAGACTCCATCATTCTACTCGAAAAGTTCGCGTACCACCCGAAAACCGAAAAATGTCATTTTGTCCCCCTAAAAAGTCCCGAATGGCCGAAATAACAACGCAGGTGATCACGAAGTGATGTATAGTTTTAGCATCTAAGCACACTGTGTGAAATTCGTCCAATTCGGAGACTGCATCATTCTACTCGAAAAGTTCGCGCGCCACCCGAAACCGAAAAATGTCATTTTCACACCTTAAAAGTTCCGAATGGCCGAAATAACACGCAGGTGAACACGAAGTGATGTATAGTTTTAGCATCTAAACACAATGTGCAAAATTTTTCAAATTCGGAGACTGTATCATTCTACTCGACAAGTTTGCGCGCCACCCGAAAACCGAAAAATGTCATTTTGACCCCCTAAAAAGTCCTGAATGGCCGAAATAACATCGCAGGTGATCACGAAGTGATGTAGATTTTAAGCATCTAAATACACTGTGTGAAATTCGTCCAATTCGGAGACTGCATCTATCTATTCGAAAAGTTCGAGCGCCACCCGAATACCGAAAAATGCCATTTTGACCCCCTAAACAGTCCCGAATGGCCAAAAAACGCAACAGCTCATGGCAGAGCAATGAGGCTTGTTTATTTACCTAATTTACATTAACCGTGTGAATTTCGTCCAATTCGGAGACTGCATCATTCTACTCGAAAATTTCGCGCGCCACCGCAAAACTGAAAAATGCCATTTTGACCCCATAAAAAGTCTCGAATGGCCGAAATAACATCGCAGTTGATCACGAAGTGATGTATAGTTTTAGCATCTAAGCACATTGTGCGAAATTCGTCCAATTCGGAGACTGCATCATTCTACTCGAAAAGTTCGAGCGCCACCCGAATACCGAAAAATGCCATTTTGACCCCCTAAACAGTCCCGAATGGCCGAAATAACAACGCAGGTGATCACGTAGTGATGTATAGATTTAGCATCTAAATCCACTGTGCGAAATTCATCCAATTCGGAGACTGCATAATTCTACTCGAAAAGTTCGAGCGCCACCTGAATACCGAAAAATGCCATTTTGACCCCCTAAACAGTCCTGAATGGCCAAAAAACGCAACAGCACATGGCGGAGTAATGAGTCTTGTTTATTTGTCCGTTTTACATTAACCGTGCGAATTTCGTCCAATTCGAAGACTGCATCATTGAACTCGAAAATTTCGCACGCCACCTCAAAACTGAAAAATGCCATTTTGACCCCATAAAAAGTCTTGAATGGCCGAAATAACATCGCAGTTGATCACGAAGTGATGTATAGTTTTAGCATCTAAGCACACTGTGCGAAATTCGTCCAATTCGGAGACTGCATCATTCTACTCGAAAAGTTCGAGCGCCACCCGAATACCGAAAAATGCCATTTTGACCCCCTAAACAGTCCCGAATGGCCGAAATAACAACGCAGGTGATCACGTAGTGATGTATAGATTTAGCATCTAAATCCACTGTGCGAAATTCATCCAATTCGGAGACTGCATAATTCTACTCGAAAAGTTCGAGCGCCACCTGAATACCGAAAAATGCCATTTTGACCCCCTAAACAGTCCTGAATGGCCAAAAAACGCAACAGCACATGGCGGAGTAATGAGTCCTGTTTATTTGTCCGTTTTACATTAACCGTGCGAATTTCGTCCAATTCGAAGACTGCATCATTGAACTCGAAAATTTCGCGCGCCACCTCAAAACTGAAAAATGCCATTTTGACCCCATAAAAAGCCCCGAATGGCCGAAATAACATCGCATGTGATCACGAAGTTATGTATATCTTTAGCATCTAAATACACTGTGTGAAATTCGTCCAATTCAGAGACTGCATCATTCTACTCGAAAAGTTCGCGCGCCACTCGAAAAACGAAAAATGTCATTTTGACCCCCTAAAAAGTCCAAAATGGCCGAAATAACAATGCAGGTGATCACAAAAGTGATGTATAGTTTTAGCATCTAAACACACTGTGCGAAATTCGTCAAATTCGGAGACTACATCATTCTACTCGAGAATTTCGCGCGCCACTCCAAAACTGAAAAATGCCATTTTGACCCCATAAAAAGTCGCGAATGGCCGAAAAAACATCGCAGGTGATCACGAAGTGATGTATAGTTTTAGCATCTAAGCACACTGTGCAAAATTCGTCCAATTCGGAGACTGCATCATTCTACTCGAAAAGTTCGAGCGCCACCCGAATACTGAAAAATGCCATTTTGACCCCCTAAACAGTCCCGAATGGCCGGAATAACAACGCAGGTGATCACGAAGTGATGTATAGATTTAGCATTTAAATACACTGTGCGAAATTCATCCAATTCGGAGACTGCATAATTCTACTCGAAAAGTTCGAGCACCACCTGAATACCGAAAAATGCCATTTTAACCCCCTAAACAGTCCTGAATGGCCTAAAAACGCAACAGCACATGGCGGAGCAATGAGTCTTGTTTATTTGTCCGTTTTACATTAACCGTGCGAATTTCGTCCAATTCGGAGACTGCATCATTCAACTCGAAAATTTCGCGCGCCACCCCAAAACTGAAAAATGCCATTTTGACCCCATAAAAAGTCCCGAATGGCCGAAATAACATCGCAGGTGATCACGAAGTTATGTATAGTTTTAGCATCTAAATACTTTGTGTCAAATTCGTCCAATTCAGAGACTGCATCATTCTACTCAAAAAGTTCGCGCGCCACACGAAAAACGAAAAATGTCATTTTGATTCCCTAAAAAGTCCCGAATGGCCGAAATAACATCGAAGGTGATCACGAAGTGATGTATAGTTTTAGCATCTAAGCACACTGTGCGAAATTCGTCCACTCCAAAACTGAAAAATGCCATTTTGACCCCCATAAAAAGTCCCGAATGGCCGAAATAACATCGCAGGTGATCATGAAGTGATGTATAGTTTTAGCATCTAGCTACACTGTGCGAAATACGTCCGATTCGGAGACTGCATCATTCTACTCGAAAAGTTCGCGTACCACCCGAAAACCGAAAAATGTCATTTTGACCCCCCAAAAAGTCTCGAATGGCCGAAATAACAACGCATGTGATCACGAAGTGATGTATAGTTTTAGCATCTAAGCACATTGTGTGAAATTCGTCCAATTCGGAGACTGCATCATTCTACTCGAAAAATTCGCGCGCCACCCGAAAACCGAAAAATGTCATTTTGACACCTTAAAAGTCCCGAATGGCCGAAATAACATGCAGGTGATCACGAAGTGATGTGTAGTTTTAGCATCTAAACAGAATGTGCAAAATTTGTCAAATTCGGAGACTGTATCATTCTACTCGAAAAGTTCGCGCGCCACCCGAAAAGCGAAAAATGTCATTTTGACCCCCTTAAAAGTCCTGAATGGCCGAAATAACATCGCAGGTGATCACAAAGTGATGTATAGTTTTAGCAACTACATACACTGTGTGAAATTCCTCCAATTCGGAGACTGCATCATTCTACTCGAAAAGTTCGCGCGCCACCCGGTAACCGAAAAATGCCATTTTGACCCCCTAAAATGTCCCGAATGGCCGTAATAACAACGCAGGTGATCACGAAGTGATGTATAGTTTTAGCATCTAAATACACTGTGCGAAATTCGTCCAATTCGGAGACTGCATCATTCTACTCGAAAAGTTCGAGCGCCACCCGAATACCGAAAAATGCCATTTTGACCCCCTAAACAGTCCCGAATGGCAAAAAAACGCAACAGCCCATGGCGGAGCAATGAGCCTTGTTTATTTTCCTGTTTTACATTAACCGTGCGAATTTCGTCCAATTCGGAGACTGCATCATTCTACTCGAAAATTTTGCGCGACACCGCAAAACTGAAAAATGCCATTTTGACCCCATAAAAAGTCTCGAATGGCCGAAATAACATCGCAGTTGATCATGAAGTGATGTATAGTTTTAGCATCTAAGCACACTGTGCGAAATTCGTCCAATTCGGAGACTGCATCATTCTACTCGAAAAGTTCGAGCGCCACCCGAATACTGAAAAATGCCATTTTGACCCCCTAAACAGTCCCGAATGGCCGGAATAACAACGCAGGTGATCACGAAGTGATGTATAGATTTAGCATCTAAATACACTGTGCGAAATTCATCCAATTCGGAGACTGCATAATTCTACTCGAAAAGTTCGAGCACCACCTGAATACCGAAAAATGCCATTTTAACCCCCTAAACAGTCCTGAATGGCCTAAAAACGCAACAACACATGGCGGAGCAATGAGTCTTGTTTATTTGTCCGTTTTACATTAACCGTGCGAATTTCGTCCAATTCGGAGACTGCATCATTCAACTCGAAAATTTTGCGCGCCACCCCAAAACTGAAAAATGCCATTTTGACCCCATAAAAAGTCCCGAATGGCCGAAATAACATCGCAGGTGATCACGAAGTTATGTATAGTTTTAGCATCTAAATACCTTGTGTCAAATTCGTCCAATTCAGAGACTACATCATTCTACTCGAAAAGTTCGCGCGCCACACGAAAAACGAAAAATGTCATTTTGAGCCCCTAAAAAGTCCAAAATGGCCGAAATAACAATGCAGGTGATCACAAAGTGATGAATAGTTTTAGAATCTAAACACATGTGCGAAATTCATCCAATTCGAAGACTGCGTCATTCTACTCGAAAATTTCGCGCGCCACTCCAAAACTGAAAAATACCATTTTGACCACATAAAAAGTCCCGAATGACCGAAATAACATCGCAGGTGATCATGAAGTGATGTATAGTTTTAGCATCTAAGCACACTGTGCGAAATTCGTCCAATTCGGAGACTGCATCATTCTACTCGAAAAGTTCGCGCGCCGCCAGAAAACAGGAAAATGTCATTTTGACCCTCTTAAAAGTCCCGAATGGCCGAAATAACATCGCAGGTGATCACGAAGTGATGTATGGTTTTAGCATCTAACTACACTGTGCGAAATTCGTCCGATTCAGAGACTCCATCATTCTACTCGAAAAGTTCGCGTACCACCCGAAAACCGAAAAATGTCATTTTGTCCCCCTAAAAAGTCCCGAATGGCCGAAATAACAACGCAGGTGATCACGAAGTGATGTATAGTTTTAGCATCTAAATACACTGTGCGAAATTCATCCAATTCGGAGACTGCATAATTCTACTCGAAAAGTTCGAGCACCACCTGAATACCGAAAAATGCCATTTTAACCCCCTAAACAGTCCTGAATGGCCTAAAAACGCAACAGCACATGGCGGAGCAATGAGTCTTGTTTATTTGTCCGTTTTACATTAACCGTGCGAATTTCGTCAAATTCGGAGACTGCATCATTCAACTCGAAAATTTCGCGCGCCACCCCAAAACTGAAAAATGCCATTTTGACCCCATAAAAAGTCCCGAATGGCCGAAATAACATCGCAGGTGATCACGAAGTTATGTATAGTTTTAGCATCTAAATACTTTGTGTCAAATTCGTCCAATTCAGAGACTGCATCATTCTACTCAAAAAGTTCGCGCGCCACACGAAAAACGAAAAATGTCATTTTGATTCCCTAAAAAGTCCCGAATGGCCGAAATAACATCGAAGGTGATCACGAAGTGATGTATAGTTTTAGCATCTAAGCACACTGTGCGAAATTCGTCCACTCCAAAACTGAAAAATGCCATTTTGACCCCCATAAAAAGTCCCGAATGGCCGAAATAACATCGCAGGTGATCATGAAGTGATGTATAGTTTTAGCATCTAGCTACACTGTGCGAAATACGTCCGATTCGGAGACTGCATCATTCTACTCGAAAAGTTCGCGTACCACCCGAAAACTGAAAAATGTCATTTTGACCCCCCAAAAAGTCTCGAATGGCCGAAATAACAACGCATGTGATCACGAAGTGATGTATAGTTTTAGCATCTAAGCACATTGTGTGAAATTCGTCCAATTCGGAGACTGCATCATTCTACTCGAAAAGTTCGCGCGCCACCCGAAAACCGAAAAATGTCATTTTGACACCTTAAAAGTCCCGAATGGCCGAAATAACATGCACGTGATCACGAAGTGATGTGTAGTTTTAGCATCTAAACAGAATGTGCAAAATTTGTCAAATTCGGAGACTGTATCATTCTACTCGAAAAGTTCGCGCGCCACCCGAAAAGCGAAAAATGTCATTTTGACCCCCTTAAAAGTCCTGAATGGCCGAAATAACATCGCAGGTGATCACAAAGTGATGTATAGTTTTAGCAACTACATACATTGTGTGAAATTCCTCCAATTCGGAGACTGCATCATTCTACTCGAAAAGTTCGCGCGCCACCCGGTATTCGAAAAATGCCATTTTGACCCCCTAAAATGTCCCGAATGGCCGTAATAACAACGCAGGTGATCACGAAGTGATGTATAGTTTTAGCATCTAAATACACTGTGCGAAATTCGTCCAATTCGGAGACTGCATCATTCTACTCGAAAAGTTCGAGCGCCACCCGAATACCGAAAAATGCCATTTTGACCCCCTAAACAGTCCCGAATGGCAAAAAAACGCAACAGCCCATGGCGGAGCAATGAGCCTTGTTTATTTTCCTGTTTTACATTAACCGTGCGAATTTCGTCCAATTCGGAGACTGCATCATTCTACTCGAAAATTTCGCGCGACACCGCAAAACTGAAAAATGCCATTTTGACCCCATAAAAAGTCTCGAATGGCCGAAATAACATCGCAGTTGATCATGAAGTGATGTATAGTTTTAGCATCTAAGCACACTGTGCGAAATTCGTCCAATTCAGAGACTGCATCATTCTACTCGAAAAGTTCGAGCGCCACCCGAATACTGAAAAATGCCATTTTGACCCCCTAAACAGTCCTGAATGGCCGGAATAACAACGCAGGTGATCACGAAGTGATGTATAGATTTAGCATCTAAATACACTGTGCGAAATTCATCCAATTCGGAGACTGCATAATTCTACTCGAAAAGTTCGAGCACCACCTGAATACCGAAAAATGCCATTTTAACCCCCTAAACAGTCCTGAATGGCCTAAAAACGCAACAACACATGGCGGAGCAATGAGTCTTGTTTATTTGTCCGTTTTACATTAACCGTGCGAATTTCGTCCAATTCGGAGACTGCATCATTCAACTCGAAATTTTTGCGCGCCACCCCAAAACTGAAAAATGCCATTTTGACCCCATAAAAAGTCCCGAATGGCCGAAATAACATCGCAGGTGATCACGAAGTTATGTATAGTTTTAGCATCTAAATACCTTGTGTCAAATTCGTCCAATTCAGAGACTACATCATTCTACTCGAAAAGTTCGCGCGCCACACGAAAAACGAAAAATGTCATTTTGAGCCCCTAAAAAGTCCAAAATGGCCGAAATAACAATGCAGGTGATCACAAAGTGATGAATAGTTTTAGAATCTAAACACATGTGCGAAATTCATCCAATTCGAAGACTGCGTCATTCTACTCGAAAATTTCGCGCGCCACTCCAAAACTGAAAAATACCATTTTGACCACATAAAAAGTCCCGAATGACCGAAATAACATCGCAGGTGATCATGAAGGGATGTATAGTTTTAGCATCTAAGCACACTGTGCGAAATTCGTCCAATTCGGAGACTACATCATTCTACTCGAAAAGTTCGCGCGCCGCCAGAAAACAGAAAAATGTCATTTTGACCCTCTTAAAAGTCCCGAATGGCCGAAATAACATCGCAGGTGATCACGAAGTGATGTATGGTTTTAGCATCTAACTACACTGTGCGAAATTCGTCCGATTCAGAGACTCCATCATTCTACTCGAAAAGTTCGCGTACCACCCGAAAACCGAAAAATGTCATTTTGTCCCCCTAAAAAGTCCCGAATGGCCGAAATAACAACGCAGGTGATCACGAAGTGATGTATAGTTTTAGCATCTAAGCACACTGTGTGAAATTCGTCCAATTCGGAGACTGCATCATTCTACTCGAAAAGTTCGCGCGCCACCCGAAACCGAAAAATGTCATTTTCACACCTTAAAAGTTCCGAATGGCCGAAATAACACGCAGGTGAACACGAAGTGATGTATAGTTTTAGCATCTAAACACAATGTGCAAAATTTTTCAAATTCGGAGACTGTATCATTCTACTCGACAAGTTTGCGCGCCACCCGAAAACCGAAAAATGTCATTTTGACCCCCTAAAAAGTCCTGAATGGCCGAAATAACATCGCAGGTGATCACGAAGTGATGTAGAGTTTAAGCATCTAAATACACTGTGTGAAATTCGTCCAATTTGGAGACTGCATCTATCTACTCGAAAAGTTCGAGCGCCACCCGAATACCGAAAAATGCCATTTTGACCCCCTAAACAGTCCCGAATGGCCAAAAAACGCAACAGCTCATGGCAGAGCAATGAGGCTTGTTTATTTACCTATTTTACATTAACCGTGTGAATTTCGTCCAATTCGCAGACTGCATCATTCTACTCGAAAATTTCGCGCGCCACCGCAAAACTGAAAAATGCCATTTTGACCCCATAAAAAGTCTCGAATGGCCGAAATAACATCGCAGTTGATCACGAAGTGATGTATAGTTTTAGCATCTAAGCACATTGTGCGAAATTCGTCCAATTCGGAGACTGCATCATTCTACTCGAAAAGTTCGAGCGCCACCCGAATACCGAAAAATGCCATTTTGACCCCCTAAACAGTCCCGAATGGCCGAAATAACAACGCAGGTGATCACGTAGTGATGTATAGATTTAGCATCTAAATCCACTGTGCGAAATTCATCCAATTCGGAGACTGCATAATTCTACTCGAAAAGTTCGAGCGCCACCTGAATACCGAAAAATGCCATTTTGACCCCCTAAACAGTCCTGAATGGCCAAAAAACGCAACAGCACATGGCGGAGTAATGAGTCTTGTTTATTTGTCCGTTTTACATTAACCGTGCGAATTTCGTCCAATTCGAAGACTGCATCATTGAACTCGAAAATTTCGCACGCCACCTCAAAACTGAAAAATGTCATTTTGACCCCATAAAAAGTCTTGAATGGCCGAAATAACATCGCAGTTGATCACGAAGTGATGTATAGTTTTAGCATCTAAGCACATTGTGCGAAATTCGTCCAATTCGGAGACTGCATCATTCTACTCGAAAAGTTCGAGCGCCACCCGAATACCGAAAAATGCCATTTTGACCCCCTCAACAGTCCCGAATGGCCGAAATAACAACGCAGGTGATCACGTAGTGATGTATAGATTTAGCATCTAAATCCACTGTGCGAAATTCATCCAATTCGGAGACTGCATAATTCTACTCGAAAAGTTCGAGCACCACCTGAATACCGAAAAATGCCATTTTGACCCCCTAAACAGTCCTGAATGGCCAAAAAACGCAACAGCACTTGGCGGAGTAATGAGTCCTGTTTATTTGTCCGTTTTACATTAACCGTGCAAATTTCGTCCAATTCGAAGACTGCATCATTGAACTCGAAAATTTCGCGCGCCACCTCAAAACTGAAAAATGCCATTTTGACCCCATAAAAAGCCCCGAATGGCCGAAATAACATCGCATGTGATCACGAAGTTATGTATATCTTTAGCATCTAAATACACTGTGTCAAATTCGTTCAATTCAGAGACTGCATCATTCTACTCGAAAAGTTCGCGCGCCACTCGAAAAACGAAAAATGTCATTTTGACCCCCTAAAAAGTCGAAAATGGCCGAAATAACAATGCAGGTGATCACAAAAGTGATGTATAGTTTTAGCATCTAAACACACTGTGCGAAATTCGTCAAATTCGGAGACTACATCATTCTACTCGAGAATTTCGCGCGCCACTCCAAAACAGAAAAATGCCATTTTGACCCCATAAAAAGTCGCGAATGGCCGAAATAACATCGCAGGTGATCACGAAGTGATGTATAGTTTTAGCATCTAAGCACACTGTGCAAAATTCGTCCAATTCGGAGACTGCATCATTCTGCTCGAAAAGTTCGCGCGCCGCCAGAAAACAGAAAAATGTCATTTTTACCCTCTTAAAAAAGTCCCGAATGGCCGAAATAACATCGCAGGTGATCACGAAGTGATGTATAGTTTTAGCATCTAACTACACTGTGCGAAATTCGTCCGATTCGGAGACTGCATCATTCTAATCGAAAAGTTCGTGTACCACCCGAAAACCGAAAAGTATCATTTTGACCCCCTAAAAAGTCTCGAATTGCCGAAATAACAACGCAGGTGATCACGAAGTGATGTATAGTTTTAGCATCTAAGCACACTGTGCGAAATTCGTCCAATTCGGAGACTGCATCATTCTACTCGAAAAGTTCGCGCGCCACCCGAATACCGAAAAATACCATTTTGACCCCCTAAACAGTCCCGAATGGCCGAAATAACAACGCAGGTGATCACGTAGTGATGTATAGATTTAGCATCTAAATCCACTGTGCGAAATTCATCCAATTAGGAGACTGCATAATTCTACTCGAAAAGTTCGAGCGCCACCTGAATACCGAAAAATGCCATTTTGACCCCCTAAACAGTCCTGAATGGCCAAAAAACGCAACAGCACATGGCGGAGTAATGAGTCTTGTTTATTTGTCCGTTTTACATTAACCGTGCGAATTTCGTCCAATTCGAAGACTACGTCATTGAACTCGAAAATTTCGCGCACCACCTCAAAACTGAAAAATGCCATTTTGACCCCATAAAAAGTCTTGAATGGCCGAAATAACATCGTAGTTGATCACGAAGTGATGTATAGTTTTAGCATCTAAGCACACTGTGCGAAATTCGTCCAATTCGGAGACTGCATCATTATACTCGAAAAGTTCGAGCGCCACCCGAATACCGAAAAATGCCATTTTGACCCCCTAAACAGTCCCGAATGGCCGAAATAACAACGCAGGTGATCACGTAGTGATGTATAGATTTAGCATCTAAATCCACTGTGCGAAATTCATCCAATTCGGAGACTGCATAATTCTACTCGAAAAGTTCGAGCGCCACCTGAATACCGAAAAATGCCATTTTGACCCCCTTAACAGTCCTGAATGGCCAAAAAAACGCAACAGCACATGGCGGAGTAATGAGTCTTGTTTATTTGTCCGTTTTACATTAACCATGAGAATTTCGTCCAATTCGAAGACTGCATCATTGAACTCGAAAATTTCGCGCGCCACCTCAAAACTGAAAAATGCCATTTTGACCCCATAAAAGTCTTGAATGGCCGAAATAACATCGCAGTTGATCACGAAGTGATGTATAGTTTTAGCATCTAAGCACACTGTGCGAAATTCGTCCAATTCGGAGACTGCATCATTCTACTCGAAAAGTTCGAGCGCCACCCGAATACCGAAAAATGCCATTTGACCCCCTAAACAGTCCCGAATGGCCGAAATAACAACGCAGGTGATCACGTAGTGATGTATAGATTTAGCATCTAAATCCACTGTGCGAAATTCATCCAATTCGGAGACTGCATAATTCTACTCGAAAAGTTCGAGCGCCACCTGAATACCGAAAAATGCCATTTTGACCCCCTAAACAGTCCTGAATGGCCAAAAAACGCAACAGCACTTGGCGGAGTAATGAGTCCTGTTTATTTGTCCGTTTTACATTAACCGTGCGAATTTCGTCCAATTCGAAGACTGCATCATTGAACTCGAAAATTTCGCGCGCCACCTCAAAACTGAAAAATGCCATTTTGACCCCATAAAAAGCCCCGAATGGCCGAAATAACATCGCATGTGATCAAGAAGTTATGTATAGTTTTAGCATCTAAATACACTGTGTGAAATTCGTCCAATTCAGAGACAGCATCATTCTACTCGAAAAGTTCGCGCGCCACTCGAAAAACGAAAAATGTCATTTTGACCCCTAAAAAGTCCAAAATGGCCGAAATAACAATGCAGGTGATCACAAAAGTGATGTATAGTTTTAGCATCTAAACACACTGTGCGAAATTCGTCAAATTCGGAGACTACATCTTTCTACTCGAGAATTTCGCGCGCCACTCCAAAACTGAAAAATGTCATTTTGACCCCATAAAAAGTCCCGAATGGCCGAAATAACATCGCAGGTGATCACGAAGTGATGTATAGTTTTAGCATCTAAGCACACTGTACGAAATTCGTCCAATTCGGAGACTGCATCATTCTGCTCGAAAAGTTCGCGCGCCGCCAGAAAACAGAAAAATGTCATTTTTACCCTGTTAAAAGTCCCGAATGGCCGAAATAACATCGCAGGTGATCACGAAGTGATGTATAGTTTTAGCATCTAACTACACTGTGCGAAATTCGTCCGATTCGGAGACTGCATCATTCTAATCGAAAAGTTCGTGTACCACCCGAAAACCGAAAAGTGTCATTTTGACCCCCTAAAAAGTCCCGAATTGCCGAAATAACAACGCTGGTGATCACGAAGTGATGTATAGTTTTAGCATCTAAGCACACTGTGCGAAATTCGTCCAATTCGGAGACTGCATCATTCTACTCGAAAAGTTCGCGCGCCACCCGAATACCGAAAAATGCCATTTTGACCCCCTAAACAGTCCCGAATGGCCGAAATAACAACGCAGGTGATCACATAATGATGTATAGATTTAGCATCTAAATCCACTGTGCGAAATTCATCCAATTCGGAGACTGCATAATTCTACTCGAAAAGTTCGAGCGCCACCTGAATACCGAAAAATGCCATTTTGACCCCCTAAACAGTCCTGAATGGCCAAAAAACGCAACAGCACATGGCGGAGTAATGAGTCTTGTTTATTTGTCCGTTTTACATTAACCGTGCGAATTTCGTCCAATTCGAAGACTGCGTCATTGAACTCGAAAATTTCGCGCGCCACCTCAAAACTGAAAAATGCCATTTTGACCCCATAAAAAGTCTTGAATGGCCGAAATAACATCGTAGTTGATCACGAAGTGATGTATAGTTTTAGCATCTAAGCACACTGTGCGAAATTCGTCCAATTCGGAGACTGCATCATTATACTCGAAAAGTTCGAGCGCCACCCGAATACCGAAAAATGCCATTTTGACCCCCTAAACAGTCCCGAATGGCCGAAATAACAACGCAGGTGATCACGTAGTGATGTATAGATTTAGCATCTAAATCCACTGTGCGAAATTCATCCAATTCGGAGACTGCATAATTCTACTCGAAAAGTTCGAGCGCCACCTGAATACCGAAAAATGCCATTTTGACCCCCTTAACAGTCCTGAATGGCCAAAAAAACGCAACAGCACATGGCGGAGTAATGAGTCTTGTTTATTTGTCCGTTTTACATTAACCGTGAGAATTTCGTCCAATTCGAAGACTGCATCATTGAACTCGAAAATTTCGCGCGCCACCTCAAAACTGAAAAATGCCATTTTGACCCCATAAAAGTCTTGAATGGCCGAAATAACATCGCAGTTGATCACGAAGTGATGTATAGTTTTAGCATCTAAGCACACTGTGCGGAATTCGTCCAATTCGGAGACTGCATCATTCTACTCGAAAAGTTCGAGCGCCATCCGAATACCGAAAAATGCCATTTTGACCCCCTAAACAGTCCCGAATGACCGAAATAACAACGCAGGTGATCACATAGTGATGTATAGATTTAGCATCTAAATCCACTGTGCGAAATTCATCCAATTCGGAGACTGCATAATTCTACTCGAAAAGTTCGAGCGCCACCTGAATACCGAAAAATGCCATTTTGACCCCCTAAACAGTCCTGAATGGCCAAAAAACGCAACAGCACTTGGTGCAGTAATGAGTCCTGTTTATTTGTCCGTTTTACATTAACCGTGCGAATTTCGTCCAATTCGAAGACTGCATCATTGAACTCGAAAATTTCGCGCGCCACCTCAAAACTGAAAAATGCCATTTTGACCCCATAAAAAGCCCCGAATGGCCGAAATAACATCGCATGTGATCACGAAGTTATGTATAGTTTTAGCATCTAAATACACTGTGTGAAATTCGTCCAATTTAGAGACTGCATCATTCTACTCGAAAAGTTCGCGCGCCACTCGAAAAACGAAAAATGTCATTTTGACCCCCTAAAAAGTCCAAAATGGCCGAAATAACAATGCAGGTGATCACAAAAGTGATGTATAGTTTTAGCATCTAAACACACTGTGCGAAATTCGTCAAATTCGGAGACTACATCATTCTACTCGAGAATTTCGCGCGCCACTCCAAAACTGAAAAATGCCATTTTGACCCCATAAAAAGTCCCGAATGGCCGAAATAACATCGCAGGTGATCACGAAGTGATGTATAGTTTTAGCATCTAAGCACACTATGCGAAATTCGTCCAATTCGGAGACTGCATCATTCTACTCGAAAAGTTCGCGCGCCGCCAGAAAACAGAAAAATGTCATTTTTACCTTCTTAAAAGTCCCGAATGGCCGAAATAACATCGCAGGTGATCACGAAGTGATGTATAGTTTTAGCATCTAACTACACTGTGCGAAATTCGTCCGATTCGGAGACTGCATCATTCTAATCGAAAAGTTCGTGTACCACCCGAAAACCGAAAAGTGTCATTTTGACCCCCTAAAAAGTCCCGAATTGCCGAAATAACAACGCAGGTGATCACGAAGTGATGTATAGTTTTAGCATCTAAGCACACTGTGTGAAATTCGTCCAATTCGGAGACTGCATCATTCTACTCGAAAAGTTCGCGCGCCACCCGAAAACTGAAAAATGTCATTTTGACACCTTAAAAGTCCCGAATGGCCGAAATAACACGCAGGTCATCACAAAGTGATGTATAGTTTTAGCATCTAAACACAATGTGCGAAATTTGTCCAATTCGGAGACTGCATCATTCTACTCGAAAAGTTCGCGCGCCACTCGAAAACCGACAAATGTCATTTTGACCCCCTTAAAAGTCCTGAATGGCCGAAATAACATCGCAGGTGATCACAAAGTGATGTATAGTTTTAGCATCTAAACACACTGTGCGAAATTCGTCTAATTCGGAGACTACTTCATTCTACTCGAAAATTTCGCGCGCCACTCCAAAACTGAAAAATGTCATTTTGACCCTATAAAAAGTCCCGAATGGCCGAAATAACATCGCAGGTGATAACGAAGAGATCTATAGTTTTGGCATCTAAATACACTGTGCGAAATTCATCCGATTCGGAGACTGCATAATTCTACTCGAAAAGTTCGCGTACCACCCGAAAATCGAAAAATGTCATTTTGACCCCCTAAAAAGTCCCGAATGGCCGAAATAACAACGCAGGTGATCACGAAGTGATTTATAGTTTTAGCATCTAAACACACTGTGCGAAATTCGTCCAATTCGGAGACTGCATCATTCTACTCGAAAAGTTCGAGCGCCACCCGAATACCGAAAAATGCCATTTTGACCCCCTAAACAGTCCCGAATGGCCAAAAAACGCAACAGCTCATGGCAGAGCAATGAGGCTTGTTTATTTACCTATTTTACATTAACCGTGTGAATTTCGTCCAATTCGGAGACTGCATCATTCTACTCGAAAATTTCGCGCGCCACCGCAAAACTGAAAAATGCCATTTTGACCCCATAAAAAGTCTCGAATAGCCGAAATAACATCGCAGTTGATCACGAAGTGATGTATAGTTTTAGCATCTAAGCACATTGTGCGAAATTCGTCCAATTCGGAGACTGCATCATTCTACTCGAAAAGTTCGAGCGCCACCCGAATACCGAAAAATGCCATTTTGACCCCCTAAACAGTCCCGAATGGCCGAAATAACAACGCAGGTGATCACGTAGTGATGTATAGATTTAGCATCTAAATCCACTGTGCGAAATTCATCCAATTCGGAGACTGCATAATTCTACTCGAAAAGTTCGAGCGCCACCTGAATACCGAAAAATGCCATTTTGACCCCCTAAACAGTCCTGAATGGCCAAAAAACGCAACAGCACATGGCGGAGTAATGAGTCTTGTTTATTTGTCCGTTTTACATTAACCGTGCGAATTTCGTCCAATTCGAAGACTGCATCATTGAACTCGAAAATTTCGCGCGCCACCTCAAAACTGAAAAATGCCATTTTGACCCCATAAAAAATCTTGAATGGCCGAAATAACATCGCATTTGATCACGAAGTGATGTATAGTTTTAGCATCTAAGCACACTGTGCGAAATTCGTCCAATTCGGAGACTGCATCATTCTACTCGAAAAGTTCGAGCGCCACCCGAATACCGAAAAATGCCATTTTGACCCCCTAAACAGTCCCGAATGGCCGAAATAACAACGCAGGTGATCACGTAGTGATGTATAGATTTAGCATCTAAATCCACTGTGCGATATTCATCCAATTCGGAGACTGCATAATTCTACTCGAAAAGTTCGAGCGCCACCTGAATACCGAAAAATGCCATTTTGACCCCCTAAACAGTCCTGAATGGCCAAAAAACGCAACAACACTTGGCGGAGTAATGAGTCCTGTTTATTTGTCCGTTTTACATTAACCGTGCGAATTTCGTCCAATTCGAAGACTGCATCATTGAACTCGAAAATTTCGCGCACCACCTCAAAACTGAAAAATGCCATTTTGACCCCATAAAAAGCCCCGAATGGCCGAAATAACATCGCATGTGATCACGAAGTTATGTATAGTTTTAGCATCTAAATACACTGTGTGAAATTCGTCCAATTCAGAGACTGCATCATTCTACTCGAAAAGTTCCCGCGCCACTCGAAAAACGAAAAATGTCATTTTGACCCCCTAAAAAGTCCAAAATGGCCGAAATAACAATGCAGGTGATCACAAAAGTGATGTATAGTTTTAGCATCTAAACACACTGTGCGAAATTCGTCAAATTCGCAGACTACATCATTCTACTCGAGAATTTCGCGCGCCACTCCAAAACTGAAAAATGCCATTTTGACCCCATAAAAAGTCCCGAATGGCCGAAATAACATCGCAGGTGATCACGAAGTGATGTATAGTTTTAGCATCTAATCACACTGTGCGAAATTCGTCCAATTCGGAGACTGCATCATTCTGCTCGAAAAGTTCGCGCGCCGCCAGAAAACAGAAAAATGTCATTTTTACCCTCTTAAAAGTCCCGAATGGCCGAAATAACATCGCAGGTGATCACGAAGTGATGTATAGTTTTAGCATCTAACTACACTGTGCGAAATTCGTCCGATTCGGAGACTGCATCATTCTAATCGAAAAGTTCGTGTACCACCCGAAAACCGAAAAGTGTCATTTTGACCCCCTAAAAAGTCCTGAATTGCCGAAATAACAACGCAGGTGATCACGAAGTGATGTATAGTTTTAGCATCTAAGCACACTGTGCGAAATTCGTCCAATTCGGAGACTGCATCATTCTACTCGAAAAGTTCGCGCGCCACCCGAAAACTGAAAAATGTCATTTTGACACCTTAAAAGTCCCGAATGGCCGAAATAACACGCAGGTCATCACGAAGTGATGTATAGTTTTAGCATCTAAACACAATGTGCGAAATTTGTCCAATTCTGAGACTGCATCATTCTACTCGAAAAGTTCGCGCGCCACTCGAAAACCGAAAAATGTCATTTTGACCCCCTTAAAAGTCCTGAATGGCCGAAATAACATCGCAGGTGATCACGAAGTGATGTATAGTTTTAGCATCTAAATACATTGTATGAAATTCGTCCAATTTGGAGACTGTATCATTCTACTCGAAAAGTTCGCGCGCCACCGGATAACCGAAAAACGCCATTTTCACCCCCTAAAATGTCCCGAATGGCTGTAATAACAACGCAGGTGATCACAAAGTGATGTATAGTTTTAGCATCTAAATACACTGTGCGAAATTCGTCCAATTCGGAGACTGCATCATTCTACTCGAAAAATTCGAGCGCCACCCAATACCGAAAAATGCCATTTTGACCCCCTAAACTGTCCCGAATGGCCAAAAAACGCAACATCTCATGGCGAAGAAATGAGTCTTGTTTATTTACCTGTTTTACATTAACCGTGCGAATTTCGTCCAATTCGGAGACTGCATCATTTTACTCGAAAATTTCGCGCGCCACCGCAAAATTGAAAAATGCCATTTTGACCCCATAAAAAGTCTCGAATGGCCGAAATAACATCGCAGTTGATCACGAGGTGATGTATAGTTTTAGCATCTAAGCACACTGTGCGAAATTCGTCCAATTCGGAGACTGCATCATTCTACACGAAATGTTCGCGCGCCACCAGAAAACAGAAAATGTCATTTTGCCCCCTTAAAAGTCCCGAATGGCCGAAATAACATCGCAGGTGATCACGAAGAGATCTATAGTTTTGGCATCTAAATACACTGTGCGAAATTCGTCCGATTCGGAGACTACATAATTTTACTCGAAAAGTTCGAGTACCACCCGAAAACCGAAAAATGTCATTTTGACCCCCTAAAAAGTCCCGAATGGCCGAAATAACAACGCATGTGATCACGAAGTGATGTATAGTTTTAGCATCTAAACACACTGTGCGAAATTTGTCCAATTCGGAGACTGCATCATTCTACTCGAAAAGTTCGTGCGCCACCCGATAACCGAAAAATGCCATTTTAACCTCCTAAAAAGTCCCGAGTGGCCGAAATAACAACGCAGGTGATCACAAAGTGATGTATATTTTTAACATCTAAATACACTGTGCGAAATTCGTCCAATTCGAAGACAGCATCATTCTACTCGAAGAGTTCGCGCGCCACTCGAAAACCGAAAAATGTCATTTTGACCCCCTTAATTGTCCCGAATGGCCGAAATAACATCGCAGGTTATCACGTAGTGATGTATAGTTTTAGCATCTAAATACACTCTGCGAAATTCATCCAATTCGGAGACTGCATCATTCTACTCGAAAAGTTCGAGCGCCACCCGAATACCGAAAAATGCCATTTTGACCCCCTAAACAGTCCTGAATGACCGAAATAACAACTCAGGTGATCACGAAGTGATGTATAGATTTAGCATCTAAATACACTGTGCGAAATTCATCCAATTCGGTGATTGCATAATTCTACTCGAATAGTTCGAGCGCCACCCGAATACCGAAAAATGTCATTTTGACCCCCTAAATAGTCCTGAATGGCCAAAATAACGCAACAGCTCATGGCGGAGCAATGAGTCTTGTTTATTTGTCCGTTTTACATTAACCGTGCGAATTTTGTCCAATTCGGAGACTGCATCATTCAACTCGAAAATTTCGCGCGCCACCCCAAAACTTAAAAATGCCATTTTGACCCCATAAAAAGTCCCGAATGGCCGAAATAAGATCGTCGGTGATCACGAAGTTATGTATAGTTTTAGCATCTAAATACACTGTGTGAAATTCGTCCAATTCAGAGACTACATCATTCTACTCGAAAAGTTCGCGCGCCACCCGAAACCGAAAAATGTTATTTTGACCCCCTAAAAAGTCCAAAATGGCCGAAATAACAACGCAGGTGATCACAAAGTGATGTATAGTTTTAGCATCTAAACACACTATGCGAAATTCGTCTAATTCGGAGACTACATCATTCTACTCGAAAATTTCGCGCGCCACTCCAAAACTGAAAAATGCCATTTTGACCCTATAAAAAGTCCCGAATGGCCGAAATAACATCGCAGGTGATCAAAAAGTGATGTATAGTTTTAGCATCTAAGCACACTGTGCGAAATTCGTCCAATTCGGAGACTACATCATTCTACTCGAAAAGTTCACGCGCCACCAGAGAACAGAAAAATGTCATTTTGACCTCCTAAAAAGTCTCGAATGGCCGAAATAACGACGCAGGTGATCACGAAGTGATGTATAGTTTTAGCATCTAAACACACTGTGCGAAATTCGTCCAATTCGGAAACTGCATCATTCTACTCGAAAAATTCGCGCGGCACCCGAAAACCGAATAATGTCATTTTGATCCCTTAAAATTCCCGAATGGCCGAAATAACACGCAGGTGATCATGAAGTGATGTATAGTTTTAGCAGCTAAACACAATGTGCGAAATTCGTCCAATTCGGAGACTGCATCATTCTACTCGAAAAATTCGCGCGGCACCCGAAAACCGAATAATGTCATTTTGATCCCTTAAAATTCCCGAATGGCCGAAATAACACGCAGGTGATCATGAAGTGATGTATAGTTTTGGCATCTAAATACACTGTGCGAAATTCATCCGATTCGGAGACTGCATAATTCTACTCGAAAAGTTCGCGTACCACCCGAAAACCGAAAAATGTCATTTTGACCCCCTAAAAAGTCCCGAATGGCCGAAATAACAACGCAGGTGATCACGAAGTGATTTATAGTTTTAGCATCTAAACACATTGTGCGAAATTCGTCCAATTCGGGGACTGCATCATTCTACTCGAAAAGTTCGCGCGCCACCCGAAAACCAAAAAATGTCATTTTGACCCCCAAAAATGTCCCGAATGGCCTAAATAACAACGCAGGTGATCACAAAGTGATGTATAGTTTTAGCATCTAAACACACTGTGCGAAATTCGTCCAATTCGGAGACTACATCATTCTACTCGAAAAGTTCGCGCTTCACCCGAAAACCGAAAAATGTCATTTTGACCCCTTAAAAGTCCCGAATGGCCGAAATAAGACGCAGGTGATCATGAAGTGATGTATAGTTTTAGCAGCTAAACACAATGTGCGCAATTCGTCCAATTCGGAGACTGCATCATTCTACTAGAAAAGTTCACGCGCCACCCGATAACCGAAAAATGCCATTTTGACCTCCTAAAAAGTCCCAAATGGCCGAAATAACAACGCAGGTGATCACAAAGTGATGTATATTTTTAGCATCTAAATACACTGTGCGAAATTCGTCCAATTCGGAGACTGCATCATTCTACTCGAAAAGTTCGCGCGCCACCCGAAAACCGAAAAATGTCATTTTGACACCTTAAAAGTCCAGAATGGCCGAAATAACACGCAGGTGATCACGAAGTGATGTATAGTTTTAGCATCAAAACACAACGTGCAAAATTTGTCCAATTCGGAGACTGCATCATTCTACTCGAAAAGTTCGCGCGCCACCCGAAAACCGAAAAATGTCATTTTGACCCCCTTAAAAGTCCTGAATGGCCGAAATAACATCGCAGGTGATCACGAAGTGATGTATAGTTTTAGCATCTAAATACATTGTGTGAAATTCGTCCAATTCGGAGATTGCATCATTCTACTCGAAAAGTTCGCGCGCCACCCGATAACCGAAAAATGCCATTTTGACCCCCTAAAATGTCCCGAATGGCCGTAATAACAACGCAGGTGATCACGAACTGATGTATAGTTTTAGCATCTAAATACATTGTGCGAAATTCGTCCAATTCGGAGACTACATCATTCTACTCGAAAAGTTCGAGCGCCACCCGAATACCGAAAAATGCCATTTTGACCCCTAAACAGTCCCGAATGGCCAAAAAACGCAACAGCTCATGCCGGAGTAATGAGTCTTGTTTATTTACCTGTTTTACATTAACCATGCGAATTTCGTCCAATTCAAAGACTGCATCATTCTACTCGAAAATTTCGCGCGCCACCGCAAAATTGAAAAATGCCATTTTGACCCCATAAAAAGTATCGAATGGCCGAAATAACATCGCAGTTGATCACGAAGTGATGTATAGTTTTAGCATCTAAGCACACTGTGCCAAATTCGTCCAATTCGGAGACTGCATCATTCTACTCGAAAAGTTCGCGCGACACCAGAAAACAGAAAATGTCATTTTGCCCCCTTAAAAGTCCCGAATGGCCGAAATAACATCGCAGGTGATCACGAAGAGATCTATAGTTTTGGCATCTAAATACACTGTGTGGAATTCGTCCGATTCGGAGACTGCATAATTCTACTCGAAAAGTTCGCGTACTACCCGAAAACCGAAAAATGTCATTTTGACCCCCTAAAAAGTCCCGAATGGCCGAAATAACAACGCAGGTGATCACGAAGTGATGTATAGTTTTTGCATCTAAACACATTGTGCGAAATTCGTCCAATTCGGAGACTGCATCATTCTACTCGAAAAGTTCGCGCGCCACCCGAAAACCAAAAAATGTCATTTTGACCCCCAAAAATGTCCCGAATGGCCTAAATAACAACGCAGGTGATCACAAAGTGATGTATAGTTTTAGCATCTAAACACACTGTGCGAAATTCGTCCAATTCGGAGACTACATCATTCTACTCGAAAAGTTCGCGCGTCACCCGAAAACCGAAAAATGTCATTTTGACCCCTTAAAAGTCCCGAATGGCCGAAATAAGACGCAGGTGATCATGAAGTGATGTATAGTTTTAGCAGCTAAACACAATGTGCGAAATTTGTCCAATTCGGAGACTGCATCATTCTACTCGAAAAGTTCACGCGCCACCCGATAACCGAAAAATGCCATTTTGACCTCCTAAAAAGTCCCAAATGGCCGAAATAACAACGCAGGTGATCACAAAGTGATATATATTTTTAGCATCTAAATACACTGTGCGAAATTCGTCCAATTCGGAGACTGCATCATTCTACTCGAAAAGTTCGCGCGCCACCCGAAAACCGAAAAATGTCATTTTGACCCCCTTAAAAGTCCTGAATGGCCGAAATAACATCGCAGGTGATCACGAAGTGATGTATAGTTTTAGCATCTAAATACATTGTGTGAAATTCGTCCAATTCGGAGATTGCATCATTCTACTCGAAAAGTTCGCGCGCCACCCGATAACCGAAAAATGCCATTTTGACCCCCTAAAATGTCCCGAATGGCCGTAATAACAACGCAGGTGATCACGAACTGATGTATAGTTTTAGCATCTAAATACATTGTGCGAAATTCGTCCAATTCGGAGACTACATCATTCTACTCGAAAAGTTCGAGCGCCACCCGAATACCGAAAAATGCCATTTTGACCCCTAAACAGTCCCGAATGGCCAAAAAACGCAACAGCTCATGCCGGAGTAATGAGTCTTGTTTATTTACCTGTTTTACATTAACCATGCGAATTTCGTCCAATTCAAAGACTGCATCATTCTACTCGAAAATTTCGCGCGCCACCGCAAAATTGAAAAATGCCATTTTGACCCCATAAAAAGTATCGAATGGCCGAAATAACATCGCAGTTGATCACGAAGTGATGTATAGTTTTAGCATCTAAGCACACTGTGCCAAATTCGTCCAATTCGGAGACTGCATCATTCTACTCGAAAAGTTCGCGCGACACCAGAAAACAGAAAATGTCATTTTGCCCCCTTAAAAGTCCCGAATGGCCGAAATAACATCGCAGGTGATCACGAAGAGATCTATAGTTTTGGCATCTAAATACACTGTGTGGAATTCGTCCGATTCGGAGACTGCATAATTCTACTCGAAAAGTTCGCGTACTACCCGAAAACCGAAAAATGTCATTTTGACCCCCTAAAAAGTCCCGAATGGCCGAAATAACAACGCAGGTGATCACGAAGTGATGTATAGTTTTTGCATCTAAACACATTGTGCGAAATTCGTCCAATTCGGAGACTGCATCATTCTACTCGAAAAGTTCGCGCGCCACCCGAAAACCAAAAAATGTCATTTTGACCTCCAAAAATGTCCCGAATGGCCTAAATAACAACGCAGGTGATCACAAAGTGATGTATAGTTTTAGCATCTAAACACACTGTGCGAAATTCGTCCAATTCGGAGACTACATCATTCTACTCGAAAAGTTCGCGCGTCACCCGAAAACCGAAAAATGTCATTTTGACCCCTTAAAAGTCCCGAATGGCCGAAATAAGACGCAGGTGATCATGAAGTGATGTATAGTTTTAGCAGCTAAACACAATGTGCGAAATTCGTCCAATTCGGAGACTGCATCATTCTACTAGAAAAGTTCACGCGCCACCCGATAACCGAAAAATGCCATTTTGACCTCCTAAAAAGTCCCAAATGGCCGAAATAACAACGCAGGTGATCACAAAGTGATGTATATTTTTAGCATCTAAATACACTGTGCGAAATTCGTCCAATTCGGAGACTGCATCATTCTACTCGAAAAGTTCGCGCGCCACCCGAAAACCGAAAAATGTCATTTTGACACCTTAAAAGTCCAGAATGGCCGAAATAACATGCAGGTGATCACGAAGTGATGTATAGTTTTAGCATCAAAACACAACGTGCAAAATTTGTCCAATTCGGAGACTGCATCATTCTACTCGAAAAGTTCGCGCGCCACCCGAAAACCGAAAAATGTCATTTTGACCCCCATAAAAGTCCTGAATGGCCGAAATAACATCGCAGGTGATCACGAAGTGATGTATAGTTTTAGCATCTAAATACATTGTGTGAAATTCGTCCAATTCGGAGATTGCATCATTCTACTCGAAAAGTTCGCGCGCCACCCGATAACCGAAAAATGCCATTTTGACCCCCTAAAATGTCCCGAATGGCCGTAATAACAACGCAGGTGATCACGAACTGATGTATAGTTTTAGCATCTAAATACATTGTGCGAAATTCGTCCAATTCGGAGACTACATCATTCTACTCGAAAAGTTCGAGCGCCACCCGAATACCGAAAAATGCCATTTTGACCCCTAAACAGTCCCGAATGGCCAAAAAACGCAACAGCTCATGCCGGAGTAATGAGTCTTGTTTATTTACCTGTTTTACATTAACCATGCGAATTTCGTCCAATTCAAAGACTGCATCATTCTACTCGAAAATTTCGCGCGCCACCGCAAAATTGAAAAATGCCATTTTGACCCCATAAAAAGTATCGAATGGCCGAAATAACATCGCAGTTGATCACGAAGTGATGTATAGTTTTAGCATCTAAGCACACTGTGCCAAATTCGTCCAATTCGGAGACTGCATCATTCTACTCGAAAAGTTCGCGCGACACCAGAAAACAGAAAATGTCATTTTGCCCCCTTAAAAGTCCCGAATGGCCGAAATAACATCGCAGGTGATCACGAAGAGATCTATAGTTTTGGCATCTAAATACACTGTGCGGAATTCGTCCGATTCGGAGACTGCATAATTCTACTCG
This sequence comes from Lactuca virosa, assembly GCF_052849685.1. Taxonomy (NCBI): domain Eukaryota; kingdom Viridiplantae; phylum Streptophyta; class Magnoliopsida; order Asterales; family Asteraceae; genus Lactuca; species Lactuca virosa. Next base: position 318,888,172 of record NC_136433.1, on the reverse strand, counting down.
AAAAGTTCGCGTACTACCCGAAAACCGAAAAATGTCATTTTGACCCCCTAAAAAGTCCCGAATGGCCGAAATAACAACGCAGGTGATCACGAAGTGATGTATAGTTTTTGCATCTAAACACATTGTGCGAAATTCGTCCAATTCGGAGACTGCATCATTCTACTCGAAAAGTTCGCGCACCACCCGAAAACCGAAAAATGTCATTTTGACCCCCTAAAAAGTCCCGAATGGCCTAAATAACAACGCAGGTGATCACAAGGTGATGTATAGTTTTAGCATCTAAACACACTGTGCGAAATTCGTCCAATTCGGAGACTGCATCATTCTACTCGAAAAGTTCGCGCGTCACCCGAAAACCGAAAAATGTCATTTTGACCCCTTAAAAGTCCCGAATGGCCGAAATAACACGCAGGTGATCATGAAGTGATGTATAGTTTTAGCAGCTAAACACAATGTGCGAAATTTGTCCAATTCGGAGACTGCATCATTCTACTCGAAAAGTTCACGCGCCACCCGATAACCGAAAAATGCCATTTTGACCTCCTAAAAAGTCCCAAATGGCCGAAATAACAACGCAGGTGATCACAAAGTGATATATATTTTTAGCATCTAAATACACTGTGCGAAATTCGTCCAATTCGGAGACTGCATCATTCTACTCGAAAAGTTCGCGCGCCACCCGAAAACCGAAAAATGTCATTTTGACACCTTAAAAGTCCAGAATGGCCGAAATAACACGCAGGTGATCACGAAGTGATGTATAGTTTTAGCATCTAAACACAATGTGCGAAATTTGTCCAATTCGGAGACTGCATCATTCTACTCGAAAAGTTCGCGCGCCACCCGAAAACCGAAAAATGTCATTTTGACCCCCTTAAAAGTCCTGAATGGCCGAAATAACATCGCAGGTGATCACGAAGTGATGTATAGTTTTAGCATCTAAATACATTGTGTGAAATTCGTCCAATTCGGAGACTGCATCATTCTACTCGAAAAGTTCGCGCGCCACCCGATAACCGAAAAATGCCATTTTGACCCCCTAAAATGTCCCGAATGGCCGTAATAACAACGCAGGTGATCACGAACTGATGTATAGTTTTAGCATCTAAATACACTGTGCGAAATTCGTCCAATTCGGAGACTGCATCATTCTACTCGAAAAGTTCGAGCGCCACCCGAATACCGAAAAATGCCATTTTGACCCCCTAAACAGTCCCGAATGGCCAAAAAACGCAACAGCTCATTCCGGAGTAATGAGTCTTGTTTATTTACCTGTTTTACATTAACCATGCGAATTTCGTCCAATTCAAAGACTGCATCATTCTACTCGAAAATTTCGCGCGCCACCGCAAAATTGAAAAATGCCATTTTGACCCCATAAAAAGTATCGAATGGCCGAAATAACATTGCAGTTGATCACGAAGTGATGTATAGTTTTAGCATCTAAGCACACTGTGCGAATTCGTCCAATTCGGAGACTGCATCATTCTACTCGAAAAGTTCGCGCGACACCAGAAAACAGAAAATGTCATTTTGCCCCCTTAAAAGTCCCGAATGGCCGAAATAACATCGCAGGTGATCACGAAGAGATCTATAGTTTTGGCATCTAAATACACTGTGCGAAATTCGTCCGATTCGGAGATGCATAATTCTACTTTCAAAAGTTCGCGTACTACCCGAAAACCGAAAAATGTCATTTTGACCCCCTAAAAAGTCCCGAATGGCCGAAATAACAACGCAGGTGATCACGAAGTGATGTATAGTTTTTGCATCTAAACACATTGTGCGAAATTCGTCCAATTCGGAGACTGCATCATTCTACTCGAAAAGTTCGCGCGCCACCCGAAAACAGAAAAATGTCATTTTGACCCCCTAAAAAGTCCCGAATGGCCTAAATAACAACGCAGGTGATCACAAAGTGATGTATAGTTTTAGCATCTAAACACACTATGCGAAATTCGTCCAATTCGGAGACTGCATCATTCTACTCGAAAAGTTCGCGCGTCACCCGAAAACCGAAAAATGTCATTTTGACCCCTTAAAAGTCCCGAATGGCCGAAATAACACGCAGGTGATCATGAAGTGATGTGTAGTTTTAGCAGCTAAACACAATGTGCGAAATTCGTCCAATTCGGAGACTGCATCATTCTACTCGAAAAGTTCACGCGCCACCCGATAACCAAAAAATACCATTTTGACCTCCTAAAAAGTCCCAAATGGCCGACATAACAACGCAGGTGATCACAAAGTGATGTATATTTTTAGCATCTAAATACACTGTGCGAAATTCGTCCAATTCGGAGACTGCATCATTCTACTCGAAAAGTTCGCGCGCCACCCGAAAACCGAAAAATGTCATTTTGACACCTTAAAAGTCCAGAATGGCCGAAATAACACGCAGGTGATCACGAAGTGATGTATAGTTTTAGCATCTAAACACAATGTGCGAAATTTGTCCAATTCGGAGACTGCATCATTCTACTCGAAAAGTTCGCGCGCCACCCGAAAACCGAAAAATGTCATTTTGACCCCCTTAAAAGTCCTGAATGGCCGAAATAACATCGCAGGTAATCACGAAGTGATGTATAGTTTTAGAATCTAAATACATTCTGTGAAATTCGTCCAATTCGGAGACTGCATCATTCTACTCGAAAAGTTCGCGCGCCACCCGATAACCGAAAAATGCCATTTTGACCCCCTAAAATGTCCCGAATGGCCGTAATAACAACGCAGGTGATCACGAACTGATGTATAGTTTTAGCATCTAAATACACTGTGCGAAATTCGTCCAATTCGGAGACTGCATCATTCTACTCGAAAAGTTCGAGCGGCACCCGAATACCGAAAAATGCCATTTTGACCCCCTAAACAGTCCCGAATGGCCAAAAAACGCAACAGCTCATTCCGGAGTAATGAGTCTTGTTTATTTACCTGTTTTACATTAACCATGCGAATTTCGTCCAATTCAAAGACTGCATCATTCTACTCGAAAATTTCGTGCGCCACCGCAAAATTGAAAAATGCCATTTTGACCCCATAAAAAGTATCGAATGGCCGAAATAACATCGCAGTTGATCACGAAGTGATGTATAGTTTTAGCATCTAAGCACACTGTGCGAATTCGTCCAATTCGGAGACTGCATCATTCTACTCGAAAAGTTCGCGCGACACCAGAAAACAGAAAATGTCATTTTGCCCCCTTAAAAGTCCCGAATGGCCGAAATAACATCGCAGGTGATCACGAAGAGATCTATAGTTTTGGCATCTAAATACACTGTGCGAAATTCGTCCGATTCGGAGACTGCATAATTCTACTTTCAAAAGTTCGCGTACTACCCGAAAACCGAAAAATGTCATTTTGACCCCCTAAAAAGTCCCGAATGGCCGAAATAACAACGCAGGTGATCACGAAGTGATGTATAGTTTTTGCATCTAAACACATTGTGCGAAATTCGTCCAACTCGGAGGCTGCATCATTCTACTCGAAAAGTTCGCGCGCCACCCGAAAACAGAAAAATGTCATTTTGACCCCCTAAAAAGTCCCGAATGGCCTAAATAACAACGCAGGTGATCACAAAGTGATGTATAGTTTTAGCATCTAAACACACTATGCGAAATTCGTCCAATTCGGAGACTGCATCATTCTACTCGAAAAGTTCGCGCGTCACCCGAAAACCGAAAAATGTCATTTTGACCCCTTAAAAGTCCCGAATGGCCGAAATAACACGCAGGTGATCATGAAGTGATGTGTAGTTTTAGCAGCTAAACACAATGTGCGAAATTCGTCCAATTCGGAGACTTCATCATTCTACTCGAAAAGTTCACGCGCCACCCGATAACCGAAAAATGCCATTTTGACCTCCTAAAAAGTCCCAAATGGCCGACATAACAACGCAGGTGATCACAAAGTGATGTATATTTTTAGCATCTAAATACACTGTGCGAAATTCGGCCAATTCGGAGACTGCATCATTCTACTCGAAAAGTTCGCGCGCCACCCGAAAACCGAAAAATGTCATTTTGACACCTTAAAAGTCCAGAATGGCCGAAATAACACGCAGGTGATCACGAAGTGATGTATAGTTTTAGCATCTAAACACAATGTGCGAAATTTGTCCAATTCGGAGACTGCATCATTCTACTCGAAAAGTTCGCGCGCCACCCGAAAACCGAAAAATGTCATTTTGACCCCCTTAAAAGTCCTGAATGGCCGAAACAACATCGCAGGTGATCACGAAGTGATGTATAGTTTTAGCATCTAAATACATTGTGTGAAATTCGTCCAATTCGGAGACTGCATCATTCTACTCGAAAAGTTCGCGCGCCACCCGATAACCGAAAAATGCCATTTTGACCCCCTAAAATGTCCCGAATGGCCGTAATAACAACGCAGGTGATCACGAACTGATGTATAGTTTTAGCATCTAAATACACTGTGCGAAATTCGTCCAATTCGGAGACTGCATCATTCTACTCGAAAAGTTCGAGCGCCACCCGAATACCGAAAAATGCCATTTTCACCCCCTAAACAGTCCTGAATGGCCAAAAAACGCAACAGCTCATGGCAGAGTAATGAGTCTTGTTTATTTACCTGTTTTACATTAACCATGTGAATTTCGTCCAATTCAAAGACTGCATCATTCTACTCGAAAATTTCGCGCGCCACCGCAAAATTGAAAAATGCCATTTTGACCCCATAAAAAGTATCGAATGGCCGAAATAACATCGTAGTTGATCACGAAGTGATGTATAGTTTTAGCATCTAAGCACACTATGCGAAATTCGTCCAATTCGGAGACTGCATCATTCTACTCGAAAAGTTCGCGCGACACCAAAAAACAGAAAATGTCATTTTGCCCCCTTAAAAGTCCCGAATGGCTGAAATAACATCGCAGGTGATCACGAAGAGATCTATAGTTTTGGCATCTAAATACACTGTGCCAAATTCGTCTGATTCGGAGACTGCATAATTCTACTCGAAAAGTTCGCGTACCACCCGAAAACCGAAAAATGTCATTTTGACCCCCTAAAAAGCCCCGAATGGACGAAATAACAACGTAGGTGATCACGAAGTGATGTATATTTTTAGCATCTAAACACATGGTGCGAAATTCGTCCAATTCGGAGACTGCATCATTCTACTCGAAAAGTTCGCGCGCCACCCGAAAACCGAAAAATGTCGTTTTGACCCCCTAAAAAGTCCCGAATGGCCTAAATAACAACGCAGGTGATCACAAAGTGATGTATAGTTTTAGCATCTAAACACACTGTGCGAAATTCGTCCAATTCGGAGACTGCATCATTCTACTCGAAAAGTTCGTGCGTCACCCGAAAACCGAAAAATGTCATTTTGACCCCTTAAAAGTCCCGAATGGCCGAAATAACACGCAGGTGATCATGAAGTGATGTATAGTTTTAGCAGCTAAACACAATGTGCGAAATTCGTCCAATTCGGAGACTGCATCATTCTACTCGAAAAGTTCACGCGCCACCCGATAACCGAAAAATGCCATTTTGACCTCCTAAAAAGTCCCAAATGGCCGAAATAACAACGCAGGTGATCACAAAGTGATATATATTTTTAGCATCTAAATACACTGTGCGAAATTCGTCCAATTCGGAGACTGCATCATTCTACTTGAAAAGTTCGCGCGCCACCCGAAAACCGAAAAATGTCATTTTGACACCTTAAAAGTCCAGAATGGCCGAAATAACACGCAGGTGATCACGAAGTGATGTATAGTTTTAGCATCTAAACACAATGTGCGAAATTTGTCCAATTTGGAGACTGCATCATTCTACTCGAAAAGTTCGCGCGCCACCCGAAAACCGAAAAATGTCATTTTGACCCCCTTAAAAGTCCTGAATGGCCGAAATAACATCGCAGGTGATCACAAAGTGATCTATAGTTTTAGCATCTAAATACATTGTGTGAAATTCGTCCAATTCGGAGACTGCATCATTCTACTCGAAAAGTTCGCGCGCCACCCGATAACCGAAAAATGCCATTTTGACCCCCTAAAATGTCCCGAATGGCCGTAATAACAACGCAGGTGATCACGAACTGATGTATAGTTTTAGCATCTAAATACACTGTGCGAAATTCGTCCAATTCGGAGACTGCATCATTCTACTCGAAAAGTTCGAGCGCCACCCGAATACCGAAAAATGCCATTTTGACCCCCTAAACAGTCCCGAATGGCCAAAAAACGCAACAGCTCATTCCGGAGTAATGAGTCTTGTTTACTTACCTGTTTTACATTAACCATGCGAATTTCGTCCAATTCAAAGACTGCATCATTCTACTCAAAAATTTCGCGCGCCACCGCAAAATTGAAAAATGCCATTTTGACCCCATAAAAAGTATCGAATGGCCGAAATAACATCGCAGTTGATCACGAAGTGATGTATAGTTTTAGCATCTAAGCACACTGTGCGAATTCGTCCAATTCGGAGACTGCATCATTCTACTCGAAAAGTTCGCGCGACACCAGAAAACAGAAAATGTCATTTTGCCCCCTTAAAAGTCCCGAATGGCCGAAATAACATCGCAGGTGATCACGAAGAGATCTATAGTTTTGGCATCTAAATACACTGTGCGAAATTCGTCCGATTCGGAGACTGCATAATTCTACTTTCAAAAGTTCGCGTACTACCCGAAAACCGAAAAATGTCATTTTGACCCCCTAAAAAGTCCCGAATGGCCGAAATATCAACGCAGGTGATCACGAAGTGATGTATAGTTTTTGCATCTAAACACATTGTGCGAAATTCGTCCAATTCGGAGACTGCATCATTCTACTCGAAAAGTTCGCGCGCCACCCGAAAACAGAAAAATGTCATTTTGACCCCCTAAAAAGTCCCGAATGGCCTAAATAACAACGCAGGTGATCACAAAGTGATGTATAGTTTTAGCATCTAAACACACTATGCGAAATTCGTCCAATTCGGAGACTGCATCATTCTACTCGAAAAGTTCGCGCGTCACCCGAAAACCGAAAAATGTCATTTTGACCCCTTAAAAGTCCCGAATGGCCGAAATAACACGCAGGTGATCATGAAGTGATGTGTAGTTTTAGCAGCTAAACACAATGTGCGAAATTCGTCCAATTCGGAGACTGCATCATTCTACTCGAAAAGTTCACGCGCCACCCGATAACCGAAAAATGCCATTTTGACCTCCTAAAAAGTCCCAAATGGCCGACATAACAACGCAGGTGATCACAAAGTGATGTATATTTTTAGCATCTAAATACACTGTGCGAAATTCGGCCAATTCGGAGACTGCATCATTCTACTCGAAAAGTTCGCGCGCCACCCGAAAACCGAAAAATGTCATTTTGACACCTTAAAAGTCCAGAATGGCCGAAATAACACGCAGGTGATCACGAAGTGATGTATAGTTTTAGCATCTAAACACAATGTGCGAAATTTGTCCAATTCGGAGACTGCATCATTCTACTCGAAAAGTTCGCGCGCCACCCGAAAACCGAAAAATGTCATTTTGACCCCCTTAAAAGTCCTGAATGGCCGAAATAACATCGCAGGTGATCACGAAGTGATGTATAGTTTTAGCATCTAAATACATTGTGTGAAATTCGTCCAATTCGGAGACTGCATCATTCTACTCGAAAAGTTCGCGCGCCACCCGATAACCGAAAAATGCCATTTTGACCCCCTAAAATGTCCCGAATGGCCGTAATAACAACGCAGGTGATCACGAACTGATGTATAGTTTTAGCATCTAAATACACTGTGCGAAATTCGTCCAATTCGGAGACTGCATCATTCTACTCGAAAAGTTCGAGCGCCACCCGAATACCGAAAAATGCCATTTTCACCCCCTAAACAGTCCCGAATGGCCAAAAAACGCAACAGCTCATGGCAGAGTAATGAGTCTTGTTTATTTACCTGTTTTACATTAACCATGTGAATTTCGTCCAATTCAAAGACTGCATCATTCTACTCGAAAATTTCGCGCGCCACCGCAAAATTGAAAAATGCCATTTTGACCCCATAAAAAGTATCGAATGGCCGAAATAACATCGTAGTTGATCACGAAGTGATGTATAGTTTTAGCATCTAAGCACACTATGCGAAATTCGTCCAATTCGGAGACTGCATCATTCTACTCGAAAAGTTCGCGCGACACCAAAAAACAGAAAATGTCATTTTGCCCCCTTAAAAGTCCCGAATGGCTGAAATAACATCGCAGGTGATCACGAAGAGATCTATAGTTTTGGCATCTAAATACACTGTGCGAAATTCGTCCGATTCGGAGACTGCATAATTCTACTCGAAAAGTTCGCGTACCACCCGAAAACCGAAAAATGTCATTTTGACCCCCTAAAAAGCCCCGAATGGCCGAAATAACAACGCAGGTGATCACGAAGTGATGTATATTTTTATCATCTAAACACATGGTGCGAAATTCGTCCAATTCGGAGACTGCATCATTCTACTCGAAAAGTTCGCGCGCCACCCGAAAACCGAAAAATGTCGTTTTGACCCCCTAAAAAGTCCCGAATGGCCTAAATAACAACGCAGGTGATCACAAAGTGATGTATAGTTTTAGCATCTAAACACACTGTGCGAAATTCGTCCAATTCGGAGACTGCATCATTCTACTCGAAAAGTTCGCGCGTCACCCGAAAACCGAAAAATGTCATTTTGACCCCTTAAAAGTCCCGAATGGCCGAAATAACACGCAGGTGATCATGAAGTGATGTATAGTTTTAGCAGCTAAACACAATGTGCGAAATTCGTCCAATTCGGAGACTGCATCATTCTACTCGAAAAGTTCACGCGCCACCCGATAACCGAAAAATGCCATTTTGACCTCCTAAAAAGTCCCAAATGGCCGAAATAACAACGCAGGTGATCACAAAGTGATATATATTTTTAGCATCTAAATACACTGTGCGAAATTCGTCCAATTCGGAGACTGCATCATTCTACTTGAAAAGTTCGCGCGCCACCCGAAAACCGAAAAATGTCATTTTGACACCTTAAAAGTCCAGAATGGCCGAAATAACACGCAGGTGATCACGAAGTGATGTATAGTTTTAGCATCTAAACACAATGTGCGAAATTTGTCCAATTCGGAGACTGCATCATTCTACTCGAAAAGTTCGTGCACCACCCGAAAACCGAAAAATGTCATTTTGACCCCCTTAAAAGTCCTGAATGGCCGAAATAACATCGCAGGTGATCACGAAGTGATCTATAGTTTTAGCATCTAAATACATTGTGTGAAATTCGTCCAATTCGGAGACTGCATCATTCTACTCGAAAAGTTCGCGCGCCACCCGATAACCGAAAAATGCCATTTTGACCCCCTAAAATGTCCCGAATGGCCGTAATAACAACGCAGGTGATCACGAACTGATGTATAGTTTTAGCATCTAAATACACTGTGCGAAATTCGTCCAATTCGGAGACTGCATCATTCTACTCGAAAAGTTCAAGCGCCACCCGAATACCGAAAAATGCCATTTTGACCCCCTAAACAGTCCCGAATGGCCAAAAAACGCAACAGCTCATTCCGGAGTAATGAGTCTTGTTTATTTACCTGTTTTACATTAACCATGCGAATTTCGTCCAATTCAAAGACTGCATCATTCTACTCGAAAATTTCGCGCGCCACCGCAAAATTGAAAAATGCCATTTTGACCCCATAAAAAGTATCGAATGGCCGAAATAACATCGCAGTTGATCACGAAGTGCTGTATAGTTTTAGCATCTAAGCACACTGTGCGAATTCGTCCAATTCGGAGACTGCATCATTCTACTCGAAAAGTTCGCGCGACACCAGAAAACAGAAAATGTCATTTTGCCCCCTTAAAAGTCCCGAATGGCCGAAATAACATCGCAGGTGATCACGAAGAGATCTATAGTTTTGGCATCTAAATACACTGTGCCAAATTCGTCCGATTCGGAGACTGCATAATTCTACTTTCAAAAGTTTGCGTACTACCCGAAAACCGAAAAATGTCATTTTGACCCCCTAAAAAGTCCCGAATGGCTGAAATAACAACGCAGGTGATCACGAAGTGATGTATAGTTTTTGTATCTAAACACATTGTGCGAAATTCGTCCAATTCGGAGACTGCATCATTCTACTCGAAAAGTTCGCGCGCTACCCGAAAACAGAAAAATGTCATTTTGACCCCCTAAAAAGTCCCGAATGGCCTAAATAACAACGCAGGTGATCACAAAGTGATGTATAGTTTTAGCATCTAAACACACTATGCGAAATTCGTCCAATTCGGAGACTGCATCATTCTACTCGAAAAGTTCGCGCGTCACCCGAAAACCGAAAAATGTCATTTTGACCCCTTAAAAGTCCCGAATGGCCGAAATAACACGCAGGTGATCATGAAGTGATGTGTAGTTTTAGCAGCTAAACAAAATGTGCGAAATTCGTCCAATTCGGAGACTGCATCATTCTACTCGAAAAGTTCACGCGCCACCCGATAACCGAAAAATGCCATTTTGACCTCCTAAAAAGTCCCAAATGGCCGACATAACAACGCAGGTGATCACAAAGTGATGTATATTTTTAGCATCTAAATACACTGTGCGAAATTCGTCCAATTCGGAGACTGCATCATTCTACTCGAAAAGTTCGCGCGCCACCCGAAAACCGAAAAATGTCATTTTGTCACCATAAAAGTCCAGAATGGCCGAAATAACACGCAGGTGATCACGAAGTGATGTATAGTTTTAGCATCTAAACACAATGTGCGAAATTTGTCCAATTCGGAGACTGCATCATTCTACTCAAAAAGTTCGCGCGCCACCCGAAAACCGAAAAATGTCATTTTGACCCCCTTAAAAGTCCTGAATGGCCGAAATAACATCGCAGGTGATCACGAAGTGATGTATAGTTTTAGCATCTAAATACATTGTGTGAAATTCGTCCAATTCGGAGACTGCATCATTCTACTCGAAAAGTTCGCGCGCCACCCGATAACCTAAAAATGCCATTTTGACCCCCTAAAATGTCCCGAATGGCCGTAATAACAACGCAGGTGATCACGAACTGATGTATAGTTTTAGCATCTAAATACACTGTGCGAAATTCGTCCAATTCGGAGGCTGCATCATTCTACTCGAAAAGTTCGAGCGCCACCCGAATACCGAAAAATGCCATTTTGACCCCCTAAACAGTCCCGAATGGCCAAAAAACGCAACAGCTCATTCCGGAGTAATGAGTCTTGTTTATTTACCTGTTTTACATTAACCATGCGAATTTCGTCCAATTCAAAGACTGCATCATTCTACTCGAAAATTTCGCGCGCCACCGCAAAATTGAAAAATGCCATTTTGACCCCATAAAAAGTATCGAATGGCCGAAATAACATCGCAGTTGATCACGAAGTGATGTATAGTTTTAGCATCTAAGCACACTGTGCGAATTCGTCCAATTCGGAGACTGCATCATTCTACTCGAAAAGTTCGCGCGACACCAGAAAACAGAAAATGTCATTTTGCCCCCTTAAAATTCCCGAATGGCCGAAATAACATCGCAGGTGATCACGAAGAGATCTATAGTTTTGGCATCTAAATACACTGTGCGGAATTCGTCCGATTCGGAGACTGCATAATTCTACTCGAAAAGTTCGCGTACCACCCGAAAACCGAAAAATGTCATTTTGACCCCCTAAAAAGCCCCGAATGGCCGAAATAACAACGCAGGTGATCACGAAGTGATGTATAGTTTTTGCATCTAAACACATTGTGCGAAATTCGTCCAATTCGGAGACTGCATCATTCTACTCGAAAAGTTCGCGCGCCACCCGAAAACAGAAAAATGTCATTTTGACCCCCTAAAAAGTCCCGAATGGCCTAAATAACAACGCAGGTGATCACAAAGTGATGTATAGTTTTAGCATCTAAACACACTATGCGAAATTCGTCCAATTCGGAGACTGCATCATTCTACTCGAAAAGTTCGCGCGTCACCCGAAAACCGAAAAATGTCATTTTGACCCCTTAAAAGTCCCGAATGGCCGAAATAACACGCAGGTGATCATGAAGTGATGTGTAGTTTTAGCAGCTAAACACAATGTGCGAAATTCGTCCAATTCGGAGACTGCATCATTCTACTCGAAAAGTTCACGCGCCACCCGATAACCGAAAAATGCCATTTTGACCTCCTAAAAAGTCCCAAATGGCCGACATAACAACGCAGGTGATCACAAAGTGATGTATATTTTTAGCATCTAAATACACTGTGCGAAATTCGTCCAATTCGGAGACTGCATCATTCTACTCGAAAAGTTCGCGCGCCACCCGAAAACCGAAAAATGTCATTTTGACACCTTAAAAGTCCAGAATGGCCGAAATAACACGCAGGTAATCACGAAGTGATGTATAGTTTTAGCATCTAAACACAATGTGTGAAATTTGTCCAATTCGGAGACTGCATCATTCTACTCGAAAAGTTCGCGCGCCACCCGAAAACCGAAAAATGTCATTTTGACCCCCTTAAAAGTCCTGAATGGCCGAAATAACATCGCAGGTGATCACGAAGTGATGTATAGTTTTAGCATCTAAATACATTGTGTGAAATTCGTCCAATTCGGAGACTGCATCATTCTACTCGAAAAGTTCGCGCGCCACCCGATAACCGAAAAATGCCATTTTGACCCCCTAAAATGTCCCGAATGGCCGTAATAACAACGCAGGTGATCACGAACTGATGTATAGTTTTAGCATCTAAATACACTGTGCGAAATTCGTCCAATTCGGAGACTGTATCATTCTACTCGAAAAGTTCGAGCGCCACCCGAATACCGAAAAATGCCATTTTCACCCCCTAAACAGTCCCGAATGGCCAAAAAACGCAACAGCTCATGGCAGAGTAATGAGTCTTGTTTATTTACATGTTTTACATTAACCATGTGAATTTCGTCCAATTCAAAGACTGCATCATTCTACTCGAAAATTTCGTGCGCCACCGCAAAATTGAAAAATGCCATTTTGACCCCATAAAAAGTATCGAATGGCCGAAATAACATCGTAGTTGATCACGAAGTGATGTATAGTTTTAGCATCTAAGCACACTATGCGAAATTCGTCCAATTCGGAGACTGCATCATTCTACTCGAAAAGTTCGCGCGACACCAAAAAACAGAAAAACTCATTTTGCCCCCTTAAAAGTCCCGAATGGCTGAAATAACATCGCAGGTGATCACGAAGAGATCTATAGTTTTGGCATCTAAATACACTGTGCGAAATTCGTCCGATTCGGAGACTGCATAATTCTACTCGAAAAGTTCGCGTACCACCCGAAAACCGAAAAATGTCATTTTGACCCCCTAAAAAGCCCCGAATGGCCGAAATAACAACGCAGGTGATCACGAAGTGATGTATATTTTTAGCATCTAAACACATGGTGCGAAATTCGTCCAATTCGGAGACTGCATCATTCTACTCGAAAAGTTCGCGCGCCACCCGAAAACCGAAAAATGTCGTTTTGACCCCCTAAAAAGTCCCGAATGGCCTAAATAACAACGCAGGTGATCACAAAGTGATGTATAGTTTTAGCATCTAAACACACTTCGCGAAATTCGTCCAATTCGGAGACTGCATCATTCTACTCGAAAAGTTCGCGCGTCACCCGAAAACCGAAAAATGTCATTTTGACCCCTTAAAAGTCCCGAATGGCCGAAATAACACGCAGGTGATCATGAAGTGATGTATAGTTTTAGCAGCTAAACACAATGTGCGAAATTCGTCCAATTCGGAGACTGCATCATTCTACTCGAAAAGTTCACGCGCCACCCGATAACCGAAAAATGCCATTTTGACCTCCTAAAAAGTCCCAAATGGCCGAAATAACAACGCAGGTGATCACAAAGTGATATATATTTTTAGCATCTAAATACACTGTGCGAAATTCGTCCAATTCGGAGACTGCGTTATTCTACTCGAAAAGTTCGCGCGCCACCCGAAAACCGAAAAATGTCATTTTGACACCTTAAAAGTCCAGAATGGCCGAAATAACACGCAGGTGATCACGAAGTGATGTATAGTTTTAGCATCTAAACACAATGTGCGAAATTTGTCCAATTCGGAGACTGCATCATTCTACTCGAAAAGTTCGCGCGCCACCCGAAAACCGAAAAATGTCATTTTGACCCCCTTAAAAGTCCTGAATGGCCGAAATAACATCGCAGGTGATCACGAAGTGATCTATAGTTTTAGCATCTAAATACATTGTGTGAAATTCGTCCAATTCGGAGACTGCATCATTCTACTCGAAAAGTTCGCGTGCCACCCGATAACCGAAAAATGCCATTTTGACCCCCTAAAATGTCCCGAATGGCCGTAATAACAACGCAGGTGATCACGAACTGAGGTATAGTTTTAGCATCTAAATACACTGTGCGAAATTCGTCCAATTCGGAGACTGCATCATTCTACTCGAAAAGTTGGAGCGCCACCCGAATACCGAAAAATGCCATTTTGACCCCCTAAACAGTCCCGAATGGCCAAAAAACGCAACAGCTCATTCCGGAGTAATGAGTCTTGTTTATTTACCTGTTTTACATTAACCATGCGAATTTCGTCCAATTCAAAGACTGCATCATTCTACTCGAAAATTTCGCGCGCCACCGCAAAATTGAAAAATGCCATTTTGACCCCATAAAAAGTATCGAATGGCCGAAATAACATCGCAGTTGATCACGAAGTGCTGTATAGTTTTAGCATCTAAGCACACTGTGCGAATTCGTCCAATTCGGAGACTGCATCATTCTACTCGAAAAGTTCGCGCGACACCAGAAAACAGAAAATGTCATTTTGCCCCCTTAAAAGTCCCGAATGGCCGAAATAACATCGCAGGTGATCACGAAGAGATCTATAGTTTTGGCATCTAAATACACTGTGCGAAATTCGTCCGATTCGGAGACTGCATAATTCTACTTTCAAAAGTTCGCGTACTACCCGAAAACCGAAAAATGTCATTTTGACCCCCTAAAAAGTCCCGAATGGCCGAAATAACAACGCAGGTGATCACGAAGTGATGTATAGTTTTTGCATCTAAACACATTGTGCGAAATTCGTCCAATTCGGAGACTGCATCATTCTACTCGAAAAGTTCGCGCGCCACCCGGAAACAGAAAAATGTCATTTTGACCCCCTAAAAAGTCCCGAATGGCCTAAATAACAACGCAGGTGATCACAAAGTGATGTATAGTTTTAGCATCTAAACACACTATGCGAAATTCGTCCAATTCGGAGACTGCATCATTCTACTCGAAAAGTTCGCGCGTCACCCGAAAACCGAAAAATGTCATTTTGACCCCTTAAAAGTCCCGAATGGCCGAAATAACACGCAGGTGATCATGAAGTGATGTGTAGTTTTAGCAGCTAAACACAATGTGCGAAATTCGTCCAATTCGGAGACTGCATCATTCTACTCGAAAAGTTCACGCGCCACCCGATAACCGAAAAATGCCATTTTGACCTCCTAAAAAGTCCCAAATGGCCGACATAACAACGCAGGTGATCACAAAGTGATGTATATTTTTAGCATCTAAATACACTGTGCGAAATTCGTCCAATTCGGAGACTGCATCATTCTACTCGAAAAGTTCGCGCGCCACCCGAAAACCGAAAAATGTCATTTTGTCACCATAAAAGTCCAGAATGGCCGAAATAACACGCAGGTGATCACGAAGTGATGTATAGTTTTAGCATCTAAACACAATGTGCGAAATTTGTCCAATTCGGAGACTGCATCATTCTACTCGAAAAGTTCGCGCGCCACCCGAAAACCGAAAAATGTCATTTTGACCCCCTTAAAAGTCCTGAATGGCCGAAATAACATCGCAGGTGATCACGAAGTGATGTATAGTTTTAGCATCTAAATACATTGTGTGAAATTCGTCCAATTCGGAGACTGCATCATTCTACTCGAAAAGTTCGCGCGCCACCCGATAACCGAAAAATGCCATTTTGACCCCCTAAAATGTCCCGAATGGCCGTAATAACAACGCAGGTGATCACGAACTGATGTATAGTTTTAGCATCTAAATACACTGTGCGAAATTCGTCCAATTCGGAGACTGCATCATTCTACTCGAAAAGTTCGAGCGCCACCAGAATACCGAAAAATGCCATTTTGACCCCCTAAACAGTCCCGAATGGCCAAAAAACGCAACAGCTCATTCCGGAATAATGAGTCTTGTTTATTTACCTGTTTTACATTAACCATGCGAATTTCGTCCAATTCAAAGACTGCATCATTCTACTCGAAAATTTCGCACGCCACCGCAAAATTGAAAAATGCCATTTTGACCCCATAAAAAGTATCGAATGGCCGAAATAACATCGCAGTTGATCACGAAATGATGTATAGTTTTAGCATCTAAGCACACTGTGCGAATTCGTCCAATTCGGAGACTGCATCATTCTACTCGAAAAGTTCGCGCGACACCAGAAAACAGAAAATGTCATTTTGCCCCCTTAAAAGTCCCGAATGGCCGAAATAACATCGCAGGTGATCACGAAGAGATCTATAGTTTTGGCATCTAAATACACTGTGCGAAATTCGTCCGATTCGGAGACTGCATAATTCTACTTTCAAAAGTTCGCGTACTACCCGAAAACCGAAAAATGTCATTTTGACCCCCTAAAAAGTCCCGAATGGCCGAAATAACAACGCAGGTGATCACGAAGTGATGTATAGTTTTTGCATCTAAACACATTGTGCGAAATTCGTCCAATTCGGAGACTGCATCATTCTACTCGAAAAGTTCGCGCGCCACCCGAAAACAGAAAAATGTCATTTTGACCCCCTAAAAAGTCCCGAATGGCCTAAATAACAACGCAGGTGATCACAAAGTGTTGTATAGTTTTAGCATCTAAACACACTATGCGAAATTCGTCCAATTCGGAGACTGCATCATTCTACTCGAAAAGTTCGCGCGTCACCCGAAAACCGAAAAATGTCATTTTGACCCCTTAAAAGTCCCGAATGGCCGAAATAACACGCAGGTGATCATGAAGTGATGTGTAGTTTTAGCAGCTAAACACAATGTGCGAAATTCGTCCAATTCGGAGACTGCATCATTCTACTCGAAAAGTTCACGCGCCACCCGATAACCGAAAAATGCCATTTTGACCTCCTAAAAAGTCCCAAATGGCCGACATAACAACGCAGGTGATCACAAAGTGATGTATATTTTTAGCATCTAAATACACTGTGCGAAATTCGTCCAATTCGGAGACTGCATCATTCTACTCGAAAAGTTCGCGCGCCAACCGAAAACCGAAAAATGTCATTTTGATACCTTAAAAGTCCAGAATGGCCGAAATAACACGCAGGTGATCACGAAGTGATGTATAGTTTTAGCATCTAAACACAATGTGCGAAATTTGTCCAATTCGGAGACTGCATCATTCTACTCGAAAAGTTCGCGCGCCACCCGAAAACCGAAAAATGTCATTTTGACCCCCTTAAAAGTCCTGAATGGCCGAAATAACATCGCAGGTGATCACGAAGTGATGTATAGTTTTAGCATCTAAATACATTGTGTGAAATTCGTCCAATTCGGAGACTGCATCATTCTACTCGAAAAGTTCGCGCGCCACCCGATAACCGAAAAATGCCATTTTGACCCCCTAAAATGTCCCGAATGGCCGTAATAACAACGCAGGTGATCACGAACTGATGTATAGTTTTAGCATCTAAATACACTGTGCGAAATTCGTCCAATTCAGAGACTGCATCATTCTACTCGAAAAGTTCGAGCGCCACCCGAATACCGAAAAATGCCATTTTCACCCCCTAAACAGTCCCGAATGGCCAAAAAACGCAACAGCTCATGGCAGAGTAATGAGTCTTGTTTATTTACCTGTTTTACATTAACCATGTGAATTTCGTCCAATTCAAAGACTGCATCATTCTACTCGAAAATTTCGCGCGCCACCGCAAAATTGAAAAATGCCATTTTGACCCCATAAAAAGTATCGAATGGCCGAAATAACATCGTAGTTGATCACGAAGTGATGTATAGTTTTAGCATCTAAGCACACTATGCGAAATTCGTCCAATTCGGAGACTGCATCATTCTACTCGAAAAGTTCGCGCGACACCAAAAAACAGAAAATGTCATTTTGCCCCCTTAAAAGTCCCGAATGGCTGAAATAACATCGCAGGTGATCACGAAGAGATCTATAGTTTTGGCATCTAAATACACTGTGCGAAATTCGTCCGATTCGGAGACTGCATAATTCTACTCGAAAAGTTCGCGTACCACCCGAAAACCGAAAAATGTCATTTTGACCCCCTAAAAAGCCCCGAATGGCCGAAATAACAACGCAGGTGATCACGAAGTGATGTATATTTTTAGCATCTAAACACATGGTGCGAAATTCGTCCAATTCGGAGACTGCATCATTATACTCGAAAAGTTCGCGCGCCACCCGAAAACCGAAAAATGTCGTTTTGACCCCCTAAAAAGTCCCGAATGGCCTAAATAACAACGCAGGTGATCACAAAGTGATGTATAGTTTTAGCATCTAAACACACTGTGCGAAATTCGTCCAATTCGGAGACTGCATCATTCTACTCGAAAAGTTCGCGCGTCACCCGAAAACCGAAAAATGTCATTTTGACCCCTTAAAAGTCCCGAATGGCCGAAATAACACACAGGTGATCATGAAGTGATGTATAGTTTTAGCAGCTAAACACAATGTGCGAAATTCGTCCAATTCGGAGACTGCATCATTCTACTCGAAAAGTTCACGCGCCACCCGATAACCGAAAAATGCCATTTTGACCTCCTAAAAAGTCCCAAATGGCCGACATAACAACGCAGGTGATCACAAAGTGATGTATATTTTTAGCATCTAAATACACTGTGCGAAATTCGTCCAATTCGGAGACTGCATCATTCTACTCGAAAAGTTCGCGCGCCACCCGAAAACCGAAAAATGTCATTTTGACACCTTAAAAGTCCAGAATGGCCGAAATAACACGCAGGTGATCACGAAGTGATGTATAGTTTTAGCATCTAAACACAATGTGCGAAATTTGTCCAATTCGGAGACTGCATCATTCTACTCGTAAAGTTCGCGCGCCACCCGAAAACCGAAAAATGTCATTTTGACCCCCTTAAAAGTCCTGAATGGCCGAAATAACATCGCAGGTGATCACGAAGTGATGTATAGTTTTAGCATCTAAATACCTTGTGTGAAATTCGTCCAATTCGGAGACTGCATCATTCTACTCGAAAAGTTCGCGCGCCACCCGATAACCGAAAAATGCCATTTTGACCCCCTAAAATGTCCCGAATGGCCGTAATAACAACGCAGGTGATCACGAACTGATGTATAGTTTTAGCATCTAAATACACTGTGCGAAATTCGTCCAATTCAGAGACTGCATCATTCTACTCGAAAAGTTCGAGCGCCACCCGAATACCGAAAAATGCCATTTTCACCCCCTAAACAGTCCCGAATGGCCAAAAAACGCAACAGCTCATGGCAGAGTAATGAGTCTTGTTTATTTACCTGTTTTACATTAACCATGTGAATTTCGTCCAATTCAAAGACTGCATCATTCTACTCGAAAATTTCGCGCGCCACCGCAAAATTGAAAAATGCCATTTTGACCCCATAAAAAGTATCGAATGGCCGAAATAACATCGTAGTTGATCACGAAGCGATGTATAGTTTTAGCATCTAAGCACACTATGCGAAATTCGTCCAATTCGGAGACTGCATCATTCTACTCGAAAAGTTCGCGCGACACCAAAAAACAGAAAATGTCATTTTGCCCCCTTAAAAGTCCCGAATGGCTGAAATAACATCGCAGGTGATCACGAAGAGATCTATAGTTTTGGCATCTAAATACACTGTGCGAAATTCGTCCGATTCGGAGACTGCATAATTCTACTCGAAAAGTTCGCGTACCACCCGAAAACCGAAAAATGTCATTTTGACCCCCTAAAAAGCCCCGAATGGCCGAAATAACAACGCAGGTGATCACGAAGTGATGTATATTTTTAGCATCTAAACACATGGTGCGAAATTCGTCCAATTCGGAGACTGCATCATTATACTCGAAAAGTTCGCGCGCCACCCGAAAACCGAAAAATGTCGTTTTGACCCCCTAAAAAGTCCCGAATGGCCTAAATAACAACGCAGGTGATCACAAAGTGATGTATAGTTTTAGCATCTAAACACACTGTGCGAAATTCGTCCAATTCGGAGACTGCATCATTCTACTCGAAAAGTTCGCGCGTCACCCGAAAACCGAAAAATGTCATTTTGACCCCTTAAAAGTCCCGAATGGCCGAAATAACACACAGGTGATCATGAAGTGATGTATAGTTTTAGCAGCTAAACACAATGTGCGAAATTCGTCCAATTCGGAGACTGCATCATTCTACTCGAAAAGTTCACGCGCCACCCGATAACCGAAAAATGCCATTTTGACCTCCTAAAAAGTCCCAAATGGCCGACATAACAACGCAGGTGATCACAAAGTGATGTATATTTTTAGCATCTAAATACACTGTGCGAAATTCGTCCAATTCGGAGACTGCATCATTCTACACGAAAAGTTCGCGCGCCACCCGAAAACCGAAAAATGTCATTTTGACACCTTAAAAGTCCAGAATGGCCGAAATAATACGCAGGTGATCACGAAGTGATGTATAGTTTTAGCATCTAAACACAATGTGCGAAATTTGTCCAATTCGGAGACTGCATCATTCTACTCGAAAAGTTCGCGCGCCACCCGAAAACCGAAAAATGTCATTTTGACCCCCTTAAAAGTCCCGATTGGCCGAAATAACATCGCAGGTGATCACGAAGTGATGTATAGTTTTAGCATCTAAATACATTGTGTGAAATTCGTCCAATTCGGAGACTGCATCATTCTACTCGAAAAGTTCGCGCGCCACCCGATAACCGAAAAATGCCATTTTGACCCCTAAAATGTCCCGAATGGCCGTAATAACAACGCAGGTGATCACGAACTGATGTATAGTTTTAGCATCTAAATACACTGTGCGAAATTCGTCCAATTCAGAGACTGCATCATTCTACTCGAAAAGTTCGAGCGCCACCCGAATACCGAAAAATGTCATTTTCACCCCCTAAACAGTCCCGAATGGCCAAAAAACGCAACAGCTCATGGCGGAGTAATGAGTCTTGTTTATTTACCTGTTTTACATTAACCATGCGAATTTCGTCCAATTCAAAGACTGCATCATTCTACTCGAAAATTTCGCGCGCCACCGCAAAATTGAAAAATGCCATTTTGACCCCATAACAAGTATCGAATGGCCGAAATAACATCGCAGTTGATCACGAAGTGATGTATAGTTTTAGCATCTAAGCACACTGTGCGAAATTCGTCCAATTCGGAGACTGCATCATTCTACTCGAAAAGTTCGCGCGACACCAAAAAACAGAAAATGTCATTTTGCCCCCTTAAAAGTCCCGAATGGCCGAAATAACATCGCAGGTGATCACGAAGAGATCTATAATTTTGGCATCTAAACACAATGTGCGAAATTCGTCTGATTCGGAGACTGCATAGTTCTACTCGAAAAGTTCGCGTACCACCCGAAAACCGAAAAATGTCATTTTGACCCCCTAAAAAGTCCCGAATGGCCGAAATAACAACGCAGGTGATCACAAAGTGATGTATAGTTTTAGCATCTAAGCACACTGTGCGAAATTCGTCCAATTCGAAGAATGCATCATTCTACTCGAAAAGTTCGCGCGCCACCCGATAACCGAAAAATGCCATTTTGACCTCCTAAAAAGTCCCAAATGGCCGAAATAACAACGCAGGTGATCACGAAGTGATGTGTATTTTTAGCATCTAAATACACTGTGCGAAATTTGTCAAATTCGGAGACTGTATCATTCTACTCGAAAAGTTCGCGCGCCACCCGAAAACTGAAAATGTCATTTTGACCCCATAAAAGTCCCGAATGGCCGAAATAACACGCAGGTGATCACGACGTGATGTATAGTTTTAGAATCTAAACACAATTTGCGAAATTCGTCCAATTCGGAGACTGCATCATTCTACTCGAAAAGTTCGCGCGCCACCCGATAACCGAAAAATGACATTTTGACCTCCTAAAAAGTCCCGAGTGGACGAAATAACAACGCAGGTGATCACAAAGTGATGTATATTTTTAGCATCTAAATACACTGTGCGAAATTCGTCCAATTCGGAGACTGCATCATTCTACTCGAAAAGTTCGCGCGCCACCCGATTACCGAAAAATGCCATTTTCACCCCCTAAACAGTCCCGAATGGCCAAAAAACGCAACAGCTCATGGCGGAGTAATGAGTCTTGTTTATTTACCTGTTTTACATTAACCATGTGAATTTCGTCCAATTCAAAGACTGCATCATTCTACTCAAAAATTTCGCGCGCCACCGCAAAATTGAAAAATGCCATTTTGACCCCATAAAAAGTATCGAATGGCCGAAATAACATCGCAGTTGATCACGAAGTGCTGTATAGTTTTAGCATCTAAGCACACTGTGCGAATTCGTCCAATTCGGAGACTGCATCATTCTACTCGAAAAGTTCGCGCGACACCAGAAAACAGAAAATGTCATTTTGCCCCCTTAAAAGTCCCGAATGGCCGAAATAACATCGGAGGTGATCACGAAGAGATCTATAGTTTTGGCATCTAAATACACTGTGCGAAATTCGTCCGATTCGGAGACTGCATAATTCTACTTTCAAAAGTTCGCGTACTACCCGAAAACCGAAAAATGTCATTTTGACCCCCTAAAAAGCCCCGAATGGCCGAAATAACAACGCAGGTGATCACGAAGTGATGTATATTTTTAGCATCTAAACACATGGTGCGAAATTCGTCCAATTCGGAGACTGCATCATTATACTCGAAAAGTTCGCGCGCCACCCGAAAACCGAAAAATGTCGTTTTGACCCCCTAAAAAGTCCCGAATGGCCTAAATAACAACGCAGGTGATCACAAAGTGATGTATAGTTTTAGCATCTAAACACACTGTGCGAAATTCGTCCAATTCGGAGACTGCATCATTCTACTCGAAAAGTTCGCGCGTCACCCGAAAACCGAAAAATGTCATTTTGACCCCTTAAAAGTCCCGAATGGCCGAAATAACACACAGGTGATCATGAAGTGATGTATAGTTTTAGCAGCTAAACACAATGTGCGAAATTCGTCCAATTCGGAGACTGCATCATTCTACTCGAAAAGTTCACGCGCCACCCGATAACCGAAAAATGCCATTTTGACCTCCTAAAAAGTCCCAAATGGCCGACATAACAACGCAGGTGATCACAAAGTGATGTATATTTTTAGCATCTAAATACACTGTGCGAAATTCGTCCAATTCGGAGACTGCATCATTCTACTCGAAAAGTTCGCGCGCCACCCGAAAACCGAAAAATGTCATTTTGACACCTTAAAAGTCCAGAATGGCCGAAATAACACGCAGGTGATCACGAAGTGATGTATAGTTTTAGCATCTAAACACAATGTGCGAAATTTGTCCAATTCGGAGACTGCATCATTCTACTCGTAAAGTTCGCGCGCCACCCGAAAACCGAAAAATGTCATTTTGACCCCCTTAAAAGTCCTGAATGGCCGAAATAACATCGCAGGTGATCACGAAGTGATGTATAGTTTTAGCATCTAAATACATTGTGTGAAATTCGTCCAATTCGGAGACTGCATCATTCTACTCGAAAAGTTCGCGCGCCACCCGATAACCGAAAAATGCCATTTTGACCCCCTAAAATGTCCCGAATGGCCGTAATAACAACGCAGGTGATCACGAACTGATGTATAGTTTTAGCATCTAAATACACTGTGCGAAATTCGTCCAATTCAGAGACTGCATCATTCTACTCGAAAAGTTCGAGCGCCACCCGAATACCGAAAAATGCCATTTTCACCCCCTAAACAGTCCCGAATGGCCAAAAAACGCAACAGCTCATGGCAGAGTAATGAGTCTTGTTTATTTACCTGTTTTACATTAACCATGTGAATTTCGTCCAATTCAAAGAATGCATCATTCTACTCGAAAATTTCGCGCGCCACCGCAAAATTGAAAAATGCCATTTTGACCCCATAAAAAGTATCGAATGGCCGAAATAACATCGTAGTTGATCACGAAGCGATGTATAGTTTTAGCATCTAAGCACACTATGCGAAATTCGTCCAATTCGGAGACTGCATCATTCTACTCGAAAAGTTCGCGCGACACCAAAAAACAGAAAATGTCATTTTGCCCCCTTAAAAGTCCCGAATGGCTGAAATAACATCGCAGGTGATCACGAAGAGATCTATAGTTTTGGCATCTAAATACACTGTGCGAAATTCGTCCGATTCGGAGACTGCATAATTCTACTCGAAAAGTTCGCGTACCACCCGAAAACCGAAAAATGTCATTTTGACCCCCTAAAAAGCCCCGAATGGCCGAAATAACAACGCAGGTGATCACGAAGTGATGTATACTTTTAGCATCTAAACACATGGTGCGAAATTCGTCCAATTCGGAGACTGCATCATTATACTCGAAAAGTTCGCGCGCCACCCGAAAACCGAAAAATGTCGTTTTGACCCCCTAAAAAGTCCCGAATGGCCTAAATAACAACGCAGGTGATCACAAAGTGATGTATAGTTTTAGCATCTAAACACACTGTGCGAAATTCGTCCAATTCGGAGACTGCATCATTCTACTCGAAAAGTTCGCGCGTCACCCGAAAACCGAAAAATGTCATTTTGACCCCTTAAAAGTCCCGAATGGCCGAAATAACACACAGGTGATCATGAAGTGATGTATAGTTTTAGCAGCTAAACACAATGTGCGAAATTCGTCCAATTCGGAGACTGCATCATTCTACTCAAAAAGTTCGTGCGCCACGCGATAACCGAAAAATGCCATTTTGACCTCCTAAAAAGTCCCAAATGGCCGAAATAACAACGCAGGTGATCACAAAGTGATGTATATTTTTAGCATCTAAATACACTGTGCGAAATTCGTCCAATTCGGAGACTATATCATTCTATTTGAAGAGTTCGCGCGCCACTCGAAAATCGAAAAATGTCATTTTGACCCCCTTAAAAGTCCCGAATGGCCGAAATAACATCGCAGGTGATCACGAAGTGATGTATAGTTTTAGCATCTAAATACACTATGGAAATTCGTCCAATTCGGAGACTGCATCATTCTAGTCGAATAGTTCGAGCGCCACCCGAATACCGAAAAATGCCATTTTGACCCCCTAAACAGTCCCGAATGGCCGAAATAACAACGCAGGTGATCACGAAGTGATGTATAGATTTAGCATCTAAATACACTGTGCGAAATTAATCCAATTCGGAGACTGCATAATTCTACTCGAAAAGTTCGAGCGCCACTTGAATACCGAAAAATGCCATTTTGACCCCCTAAACAGTCCTGAATGGCCAAAAAACGCAACAGCACATGGCGGAGCAATGAGTCTTGTTTATTTGTCCGTTTTACATTAACCGTGCGAATTTCGTCCAATTCGGAGACTGTATCATTCAACTCGAAAATTTCGCGCGCAAACCAAAACTGAAAAATGCCATTTTGACCCCATGAAAAGTCCCGAATGGCCGAAATAACAACGCAGGTGATCACAAAGTGATGTATAGTTTTAGCATCTAAATACACTGTGCGAAATTCGTCCAATTCGGAGACTACATCATTCTACTCGAAAATTTCGTGCGCCACTCCAAAACTGAAAAATGCCATTTTGAACCCATAAAAAGTCTCGAATGGCCGAAATAACATCGCAGGTGATCACAAAGTGATGTATAGTTTTAGCATCTAAGCACACTGTGCGAAATTCGTCCAATTCGGAGACTGCATCATTCTACTCGAAAAGTTCGCGCGCCCCCAGAAAACAGAAAAATGTCATTTTGACCCCCTAAAAAGTCCCGAATTGCCGAAATAACAACGCAGGTGATCACAAAGTGATGTATAGTTTTAGCATCTAAACACACTGTACGAAATTCGTCCAATTCGGAGACTGCATCATTCTACTCGAAAAGTTCGCGCGCCACCCGAAAACCGAAAAATGTCATTTTTACCCCTTAAAAGTCCCGAATGGCCGAAATAACACGCAGGTGATCACGAAGTGATGTATAGTTTTAGCAGCTAAACACAATGTGCGAAATTCGTCCAATTCGGAGACTGCATCATTCTACTCGAAAAGTTCGAGCGCCACCCGAATACCGAAAAATTCCATTTTGACCCCCTAAACAGTCCCGAATGGCCAAAAAACGCAACAGCTCATGGCAGAGCAATGAGTCTTGTTTATTTACCTGTTTTACATTAACCGTGCGAATTTCGTCCAATTCGGAGACTGCATCATTCTACTTGAAAATTTTGCGCGCCCCCGCAAAATTGAAAAATGCCATTTTGACCCCATATAAAGTCTCGAATGGCCGAAATAACATCGCAGTTGATCACGAAGTGATGTATAGTTTTAGCATCTAAGCACACTGTGCGAAATTCGTCCAATTCGGAGACTGCATCATTCTACTCGAAAAGTTCGCGCGCCACCAGAAAACAGAAAATGTCATTTTGCCCCCTTAAAAGACCCGAATGGCCGAAATAACATCGCAGGTGATCATGAAGAGATCTATAGTTTTGGCATCTAAATACACTGTGCGAATTTCGTCCGATTCGGAGACTGCATAATTCTACTCGAAAAGTTCGCGTACCACCCGAAAACCGAAAAATGTCATTTTGACCCCTAAAAAGTCCCGAATGGCCGAAATAACAACGCAGGTGATCACGAAGTGATGTATAGTTTTAGCATCTAAACACAATGTGCGAAATTCGTCCAATTCGGAGACTGCATCATTCTACTCGAAAAGTTCACGCGCCACCCGAAAACTGAAAAATGTCATTTTGACCCCTTAAAAGTCCCGAATGGCCGAAATAACACGCAGGTGATCACGAAGTGATGTATAGTTTTAGCAGCTAAACACAATGTGCGAAATTCGTCCAATTCGGAGACTGTATCAATCTTCTCGAAAAGTTCGCGCGCCACCCGAAAACTGAAAATGTCATTTTGACCCCTTAAAAGTTCCGAATGGCCGAAATAACAACGCAGGTGATCACGAAGTGATGTATATTTTTAGCATCTAAATACATTGTGTGAAATTCGTCTAATTCGGAGACTGCATCATTCTACTCGAAAAGTTCACGCGCCACCCGAAAACCGAAAAATGTCATTTTGACACCTTAAAATCCCGAATGGCCGAAATAACACGCAGGTGATCGTGAAGTGATGTATAGTTTTAGCATCTAAACACAATGTGCGAAATTTGTCCAATTCGGAGACTGCAGCATTATACTTGAAAAGTTCGCACGCCACCCGATAACCGAAAAATGCCATTTTGACCCCTTAAAATGTCCCGAATAGCCGTAATAACAACGCAGGTGATCACGAACAGATGTATAGTTTTAGCATCTAAATACACTGTGCGAAATTCGTCCAATTCAGAGACTGCATCATTTTACTCGAAAAGTTCGAGCGCCACCCGAATACCGAAAAATGCCATTTTGACCCCCTAAACAGTCGTGAATGGCCAAAAAACGCAACAGCTCATGGCGGAGCATGAGTCTTGTTTATTTGTATGTCTAACATTAACCGTGCGAATTTTGTCCAATTCGGAGACTGCATCATTCAACACGAAAATTTCGCGCGCCACCCCAAAACTTAAAAATGCCATTTTGACCCCATAAAAAGCCCCGAATGGCCGAAATAACATCGCAGGTGATCACGAAGTTACGTATAGTTTTAGCATCTAAATACACTGTGTGAAATTCGTCCATTTCAGAGACTGCATCACTCTACTCAAAAAGTTCGCGCGCCACCCGAAACCGAAAAATGTTATTTTGACCCCCTAAAAAGTCCAAAATGGCCGAAATAACAACGCAGGTCATCACAAAGTGATGTATAGTTTTAGCATCTAAATACACTGTGCGAAATTCGTCCAATTCGGAGACTACATCATTCTACTCGAAAATTTCGCGCGCCACTCCAAAACTGAAAAATGCCATTTTGAACCCATAAAAAGTCCCGAATGGCCGAAATAACATCGCAGGTGATCACAAAGTGATGTTTAGTTTTAGCATCTAAGCACACTGTGCGAAATTCGTCCAATTCGGAGACTGCATCATTCTACTCGAAAAGTTCGCGCGCCACCAGAAAACAGAAAAATGTCATTTTGACCCCCTAAAAAGTCCCGAATTGCCGAAATAACAACGCAGGTGATCACGAAGTGATGTATAGTTTTAGCATCTAAACACACTGTGCGAAATTCGTCCAATTCGGAGACTGCATCATTCTACTCGAAAAGTTCGCACGCCACCCGAAAACCGAAAAATGTCATTTTGACCCCTTAAAAGTCCCGAATGGCCGAAATAACACGCAGGTGATCACGAAGTGATGTATAGTTTTTGCAGCTAAACACAATGTGCGAAATTCGTCCAATTTGGAGACTGCATCATTCTACTCGAAAAGTTCGAGCGCCACCCGAATACCGAAAAATGCCATTTTGACCCCCTAAACAGTCCCGAATGGCCAAAAAACGCAACAGCTCATGGCGGAGCATGAGTCTTGTTTATTTACCTGTTTTACATTAACCGTGCGAATTTCGTCCAATTCGGAGACTACATCATTCTACTCGAAAATTTTTCGCGCCCCCGCAAAATTGAAAAATGCCATTTTGACCCCATATAAAGTCTCGAATGGCCGAAATAACATCGCAGTTGATCACGAAGTGATGTATAGTTTTAGCATCTAAGCACACTGTGCGAAATTCGTCCAATTCGGAGACTGCATCATTCTACTCGAAAAGTTCGCGCGCCCCCAGAAAACAGAAAAATGTCATTTTGACCCCCTAAAAAGTCCCGAATTGCCGAAATAACAACGCAGGTGATCACAAAGTGATGTATAGTTTTAGCATCTAAACACACTGTGCGAAATTCGTCCAATTCGGAGACTGCATCATTCTACTCGAAAAGTTCGCGCGCCACCCGAAAACCGAAAAATGTCATTTTTACCCCTTAAAAGTCCCGAATGGCCGAAATAACACGCAGGTGATCACGAAGTGATGTATAGTTTTAGCAGCTAAACACAATGTGCGAAATTCGTCCAATTCGGAGACTGCATCATTCTACTCGAAAAGTTCGAGCGCCACCCGAATACCGAAAAATTCCATTTTGACCCCCTAAACAGTCCCGAATGGCCAAAAAACGCAACAGCTCATGGCAGAGCAATGAGTCTTGTTTATTTACCTGTTTTACATTAACCGTGCGAATTTCGTCCAATTCGGAGACTGCATCATTCTACTTGAAAATTTTGCGCGCCCCCGCAAAATTGAAAAATGCCATTTTGACCCCATATAAAGTCTCGAATGGCCGAAATAACATCGCAGTTGATCACAAAGTGATGTATAGTTTTAGCATCTAAGCACACTGTGCGAAATTCGTCCAATTCGGAGACTGCATCATTCTACTCGAAAAGTTCGCGCGCCACCAGAAAACAGAAAATGTCATTTTTCCCCCTTAAAAGACCCGAATGGCCGAAATAACATCGCAGGTGATCATGAAGAGATCTATAGTTTTGGCATCTAAATACACTGTGCGAATTTCGTCCGATTCGGAGACTGCATAATTCTACTCGAAAAGTTCGCGTACCACCCGAAAACCGAAAAATGTCATTTTGACCCCCTAAAAAGTCCCGAATGGCCGAAATAACAAAGCAGGTGATCACGAAGTGATGTATAGTTTTAGCATCTAAACACAATGTGCGAAATTCGTCCAATTCGGAGACTGCATCATTCTACTCGAAAAGTTCACGCGCCACCCGAAAACTGAAAAATGTCATTTTGACCCCTTAAAAGTCCCGAATGGCCGAAATAACACGCAGGTGATCACGAAGTGATGTATAGTTTTAGCAGCTAAACACAATGTGCGAAATTCGTCCAATTCGGAGACTGTATCAATCTTCTCGAAAAGTTCGCGCGCCACCCGAAAACTGAAAATGTCATTTTGACCCCTTAAAAGTTCCGAATGGCCGAAATAACAACGCAGGTGATCACGAAGTGATGTATATTTTTAGCATCTAAATACATTGTGTGAAATTCGTGTAATTCGGAGACTGCATCATTCTACTCGAAAAGTTCACGCGCCACCCGAAAACCGAAAAATGTCATTTTGACACCTTAAAATCCCGAATGGCCGAAATAACACGCAGGTGATCGTGAAGTGATGTATAGTTTTAGCATCTAAACACAATGTGCGAAATTTGTCCAATTCGGAGACTGCATCATTATACTTGAAAAGTTCGCACGCCACCCGATAACCGAATAATGCCATTTTGACCCTTTAAAATGTCCCGAATGGCCGTAATAACAACGCAGGTGATCACGAACAGATGTATAGTTTTAGCATCTAAATACACTGTGCGAAATTCGTCCAATTCAGAGACTGCATCATTTTACTCGAAAAGTTCGAGCGCCACCCGAATACCGAAAAATGCCATTTTGACCCCCTAAACAGTCGTGAATGGCCAAAAAACGCAACAGCTCATGGCGGAGCATGAGTCTTGTTTATTTGTATGTCTAACATTAACCGTGCGAATTTTGTCCAATTCGGAGACTGCATCATTCAACACGAAAATTTCGCGCGCCACCCCAAAACTTAAAAATGCCATTTTGACCCCATAAAAAGCCCCGAATGGCCGAAATAACATCGCAGGTGATCACGAAGTTATGTATAGTTTTAGCATCTAAATACACTGTGTGAAATTTGTCCATTTCAGAGACTGCATCATTCTACTAAAAAAGTTCGCGCGCCACCCGAAACCGAAAAATGTTATTTTGACCCCCTAAAAAGTCCAAAATGGCCGAAATAACAACGCAGGTCATCACAAAGTGATGTATAGTTTTAGCATCTAAATACACTGTGCGAAATTCGTCCAATTCGGAGACTACATCATTCTACTCGAAAATTTCGCGCGCCACTCCAAAACTAAAAAATGCCATTTTGAACCCATAAAAAGTCCCGAATGGCCGAAATAACATCGCAGGTGATCACAAAGTGATGTTTAGTTTTAGCATCTAAGCACACTGTGCGAAATTCGTCCAATTCGGAGACTGCATCATTCTACTCGAAAAGTTCGCGCGCCACCAGAAAACAGAAAAATGTCATTTTGACCCCCTAAAAAGTCCCGAATTGCCGAAATAACAACGCAGGTGATCACGAAGTGATGTATAGTTTTAGCATCTAAACACACTGTGCGAAATTCGTCCAATTCGGAGACTGCATCATTCTACTCGAAAAGTTCGCACGCCACCCGAAAACCGAAAAATGTCATTTTGACCCCGTAAAAGTCCCGAATGGCCGAAATAACAACGCAGGTGATCACGAAGTGATGTATAGTTTTAGCATCTAAACACACTGTGCGAAATTCGTCCAATTCGGAGACTGCATCATTCTACTCGAAAAGTTCGCACGCCACCCGAAAACCGAAAAATGTCATTTTGACCCCGTAAAAGTCCTGAATGGCCGAAATAACACGCAGGTGATCATGAAGTGATGTATAGTTTTTGCAGCTAAACACAATGTGCGAAATTCGTCCAATTTGGAGACTGCATCATTCTACTCGAAAAGTTCGAGCGCCACCCGAATACCGAAAAATGCCATTTTGACCCCCTAAACAGTCCCGAATGGCCAAAAAACGCAACAGCTCATGGCGGAGCATGAGTCTTGTTTATTTACCTGTTTTACATTAACCGTGCGAATTTCGTCCAATTCGGAGACTGCATCATTCTACTCGAAAATTTTTCGCGCCCCCGCAAAATTGAAAAATGCCATTTTGACCCCATATAAAGTCTCGAATGGCCGAAATAACATCGCAGTTGATCACGAAGTGATGTATAGTTTTAGCGTCTAAGCACACTGTGCGAAATTCGTCCAATTCGGAAACTGCATCATTCTACTCGAAAAGTTCGCGCGCCACCAGAAAACAGAAAATGTCATTTTGCCCCCTTAAAAGACCCGAATGGCCGAAATAACATCGCAGGTGATCATGAAGAGATCTATAGTTTTGGCATCTAAATACACTGTGCGAATTTCGTCCGATTCGGAGACTGCATAATTCTACTCGAAAAGTTCGCGTACCACCCGAAAACCGAAAAATGTCATTTTGACCCCCTAAAAAGTCCCGAATGGCCGAAATAACAACGCAGGTGATCACGAAGTGATGTATAGTTTGAGCATCTAAACACAATGTGTGAAATTCGTCCAATTCGGAGACTGCATCATTCTACTCGAAAAGTTCGTGCGCCACCCGAAAACAGAAAAATGTCATTTTAACCCCCTAAAAGTCCCGAATGGCCGAAATAACAACGCGGGTGATCACGAAGTGATGTATAGTTTTAGCATCTAAACACATTGTGCGAAATTCGTCCAATTCGGAGACTGCATCATTCTACTCGAAAAGTTCGAGCGTCACCCGAATACCAAAAAATGCCATTTTGACCCCTTAAACAATCCCGAATGGCCAAAAAACGCAACAGCTCATGGCGGAGCAATGAGTCTTGTTTATTTACCTGTTTTACATTAACCGTGCGAATTTCGTCCAATTCGGAGACTGCATCATTCTACTCGAAATTTTTGCGCGCCACCGCAAAATTGAAAAATACCATTTTGACCCCATAAAAAGTCTCGAATGGCCGAAATAACATCGCAGTTGATCACGAAGTGATGTATAGTTTTAGCATCTGAGCACACTGTGCGAAATTCGTCCAATTCGGAGACTGCATCATTCTACTCGAAAAGTTCGTGCGCCACCCGAAAACCGAAAAATGTCATTTTGACCCCCTAAAAAGTCCCGAATAGCCGAAATAACAACGCAGGTGATCACGAAGTGATGTATAGTTTTAGCATCTAAACATACTGTGCGAAATTCGTCCAATTCGGAGACTGCATCATTCTACTCGAAAAGTTCGCACGCCACCCGAAAACTGAAAAATGTCATTTTGACCCCTTAAAAGTCCCGAATGGCCGAAATAACACGCAAGTGATCACGAAGTGATGTATAGTTTTAGCAGCTAAACACAATGTGCGAAATTCGTCCAATTCGGAGACTGTATCAATCTTCTCGAAAAGTTCGCCCGCCACCCGAAAACTGAAAATGTCATTTTTACCCCTTAAAAGTTCCGAATGGCCGAAATAACAACGCAGGTGATCACGAAGTGATGTATATTTTTAGCATCTAAATACATTGTGCGAAATTCGTCTAATTCGAAGACTGAATCATTCTACTCGAAAAGTTCGCACGCTACCCGAAAACCGAAAAATGTCATTTTGACACCTTAAAAGTCCCGAATGGCCGAAATAACACGCAGGTGATCATGAAGTGATGTATAGTTTTAGCATCTAAACACAATGTGCGAAATTTGTCCAATTCGGAGACTGCATCATTCTACACGAAAAGTTCGCGCGCCACCCGAAAACCGAAAAATGTCATTTTGACCCCCTTAAAAGTCCTGAATGGCCGAAATAACAACGCAGGTGATCACGAAGTGATGTATAGTTTTAGCATCTAAACACACTGTGCGAAATTCGTCCAATTCGGAGACTACATCATTCTACTCGAAAAGTTCGCGCGCCACCCGAAAACCAAAAAATGTCATTTTGATCCCTTAAAAGTCCCGAATGGCAGAAAATAACACGCAGGTGATCACGAAGTGATGTATAGTTTTAGCAGATAAACACAATGTGCGAAATTCGTCCAATTCGGAGACTGCATCATTCTACTCGAAAAGTTTGCGCGCCACCAGAAAACAGAAAATGTCATTTTACCCCCTTAAAAGTCCCGAATGGCCGAAATAACATCGCAGGTGATCACGAAGAGATTTATAATTTTGGCATCTAAACACACTGTGCGAAATTCGTCCGATTCGGAGACTGCATAGTTCTACTCGAAAAGTTCGCGTACCACCCGAAAACAGAAAAATGTCATTTTGACCCCTTAAAAGTCCCGAATGGCCGAAATAACACGCAGGTGATCACAAAGTGATGTATAGTTTTAGCATCTAAGCACACTGTGCGAAATTCGTCCCATTCGGAGACTGCATCATTCTACTCGAAAAGTTCGCGCGCCACCGGAAAACAGAAAAATGTCATTTTGACCACCTAAAAAGTCCCGAATTGCCGAAATAACAACGCAGGTGATCACGAAGTGATGTATAGTTTTAGCAGCTAAACACAATGTGCGAAATTCGTCCAATTCAGAGACTGCATCATTCTACTCGAAAAGTTCGAGCGCCACCTAAAAACTGAAAAATGCCATTTTGACCCCATGAAAAGTCCCGAATGGCCGAAATAACAACGCACGTGATCACAAAGTGATGTATAGTTTTAGCATCTAAATACATTGTGTGAAATTCGTCCAATTCGGAGATTGCATCATTCTACTGGAAAAGTTCGCGCGCCACCCGATAACCGAAAAATGCCATTTTGACCCCCTAAAATGTCCCGAATGGCCGTAATAACAACGCAGGTGATCACGAACTGATGTATAGTTTTAGCATCTAAATACACTGTGTGAAATTCGTCCAATTCGGAGACTGCATCATTCTACTCGAAAAGTTCGAGCGCCACCCGAATACTGAAAAATGCCATTTTGAACCCCTAAACAGTCCTGAATGGCCAAAAAACGCAACAGCTCATGGCGGAGCAATGAGTCTTGTTTATTTGTCCGTTTTACATTAACCGTGTGAATTTTGTCCAATTCGGAGACTGCATCATTCAACTCGAAAATTTCGCGCCCCACCCCAAAACTTAAAAATGCCATTTTGACCCCATAAAAAGTCCCGAATGGCCGAAATAACATCGCAGGTGATCACGAAGTTATGTATAGTTTTAGTATCTAAATATACTGTGCGAAATTCGTCCAATTCAGAGACTGCATCATTCTACTCGAAAAGTTCGCGCGCCACCCGAAAACCGAAAAATGTCATTTTGACCCCGTTAAAAGTACTGAATGGCCGAAATAACATCGCAGGTGATCACGAAGTGATGTATAGTTTTAGCATCTAAATACATTGTGTGAAATTCGTCCAATTCGGAGACTGCATCATTCTACTCGAAAAGTTCGTGCGCCACCCGATAACTGAAAAATGCCATTTTGACCCCCTAAAATGTCCCGAATGGTCGTAATAACAACGCAGGTGATCACGAACTGATGTATAGTTTTAGCATCTAAATACACTGTGCGAAATTCGTCCAATTCGGAGACTGCATCATTCTACTCGGAAAGTTCGAGCGCCACCCGAATACCGAAAAATGCCATTTTGACCCCTAAACAGTCCCGAATGGCCAAAAAACGCAACAGCTCATGGCGGTGCAATGAGTCTTGTTTATTTACCTGGTTTACATTAACCATGCAAATTTCGTCCAATTCGATGACTGTATCATTCTACTCGAAAATTTCGCGCGCCACCGCAAAATTGAAAAATGCCATTTTGACCCCATAAAAAGTCTCGAATGGCCGAAATAACATCGCAGTTGATCACGAAGTGATGTATAGTTTTAGCATCTAAGCACACTGTGCGAAATTCGTCCAATTCGGAGCCTGCATCATTCTACTCGAAAAGTTCGCGCGCTACCAGAAAACAGAAAATGTCATTTTGCCCCCTTAAAAGTCCCGAATGGCCGAAATAACATCGCATGTGATCACGAAGAGATCTATAGTTTTGGCATCTAAATACACTGTGCGAAATTCGTCCGATTCGGAGACTGCATAATTCTACTCGAAAAGTTTGCGTACCACCCGAAAACCGAAAAATGTCATTTTGACCCCCTAAAAAGTCCCGAATGGCCGAAATAACAACGCAGGTGATCACGAAGTGATGTATAGTTTTAGCTTCTAAACACACTGTGCGAAATTCGTCCAATTCGGAGACTGCATCATTCTACTCGAAAAGTTCGCGCGCCACCCGAAAACCGAAAAATGTCATTTTGACCCCCTAAAAAGTCCCGAATGGCCGAAATAACAACGCAGGTGATCACGAAGTGATGTATAGTTTTTTCATCTAAACACACTGTGCGAAATTCGTCCAATTCGGAGACTGCATCATTCTACTCGAAAAGTTCGCGCGCCACCCGAAAACCGAAAAATGTCATTTTGACCCCTTAAAAGTCCGGAATGGCCGAAATAACACACAGGTGATCACGAAGTGATGTATAGTTTTAGCAGCTAAACACAATGTGCGAAATTCGTATGATTCGCAGACTGCATCATTCTACTCGAAAAGTTCGCGCGCCACCCGAAAACCGAAAAATGTCATTTTGACACCTTAAAAGTCCCGTATGGCCGAAATAACACGCAGGTGATCACGAAGTTATGTATAGTTTTAGCATCTAAACAC
Source organism: Lactuca virosa (assembly GCF_052849685.1). NCBI lineage: Eukaryota > Viridiplantae > Streptophyta > Magnoliopsida > Asterales > Asteraceae > Lactuca > Lactuca virosa. Next base: position 318,851,698 of record NC_136433.1, on the reverse strand, counting down.
AATGTGCGAAATTTGTCCAATTCAGAGACTGCATCATTCTACTCGAAAAGTTCGAGCGCCACCCGAAAACCGAAAAATGTCATTTTGACCCCCTTAAAAGTCCTGAATGGCCGAAATAACATCGCAGGTGATCACGAAGTGATGTATAGTGTTAGCATCTGAATACATTGTGTGAAATTCTTCCAATTCGGAGACTGCATCATTCTACTCGAAAAGTTCGCGCGCCACCTGATAACCGAAAAATGCCATTTTGACCCCCTAAAATGTCCCGAATGGCCGTAATAACAACGCAGGTGATCACGAACATATGTATACTTTTAGCATCTAAATACACTGTGCGAAATTCGTCCAATTCGGAGACTGCATCATTCTACTCGAAAAGTTCGAGCGCCACCCGTATACCGAAAAATGCCATTTTGAACCCCTAAACAGTCCTGAATGGCCAAAAAACGCAACAGCTCATGGCGGAGCATGAGTTATGTTTATTTGTCTGTTTTACATTAACCGTGCGAATTTTGTCCAATTCGGAGACTACATCATTCAACTCGAAAATTTCGCGCGCCACCCCAAAACTTAAAAATGCCATATTGACCCCATAAAAGTCCCGAATGGCCGAAATAACATCGCAGGTGATCACGAAGTTATGTATAGTTTTAGCAGCTAAATACACTGTGTGAAATTCGTCCAATTCAGAGACTGCATCATTCTACTCGAAAAGTTCGCGTGCCACCAGAAAACAGAAAAATGTCATTTTGACCCCCTAAAAAGTCCAGAATGGCCGAAATAACAACGCAGGTGATCACGAAGTGATGTATAGTTTTAGCATCTAAACACACTGTGCGAAATTCGTCCAATTCGGAGACTACATCATTCTACTCGAAAAGTTCGCGCGCCACCCGAAAACCAAAAAATGTCATTTTGATCCCTTAAAAGTCCCGAATGGCAGAAAATAACACGCAGGTGATCACGAAGTGATGTATAGTTTTAGCAGATAAACACAATGTGCGAAATTCGTTCAATTCGGAGACTGCATCATTCTACTCGAAAAGTTTGCGCGCCACCAGAAAACAGAAAATGTAATTTTACCCCCTTAAAAGTCCCGAATGGCCGAAATAACATCGCAGGTGATCACGAAGAGATTTATAATTTTGGCATCTAAACACACTGTGCGAAATTCGTCCGATTCGGAGACTGCATAGTTCTACTCGAAAAGTTCGCGTACCACCCGAAAACAGAAAAATGTCATTTTGACCCCTTAAAAGTCCCGAATGGCCGAAATAACACGCAGGTGATCACAAAGTGATGTATAGTTTTAGCATCTAAGCACACTGTGCGAAATTCGTCCCATTCGGAGACTGCATCATTCTACTCGAAAAGTTCGCGCGCCACCGGAAAACAGAAAAATGTCATTTTGACCACCTAAAAAGTCCCGAATTGCCGAAATAACAACGCAGGTGATCACGAAGTGATGTATAGTTTTAGCAGCTAAACACAATGTGCGAAATTCGTCCAATTCAGAGACTGCATCATTCTACTCGAAAAGTTCGAGCGCCACCTAAAAACTGAAAAATGCCATTTTGACCCCATGAAAAGTCCCGAATGGCCGAAATAACAACGCACGTGATCACAAAGTGATGTATAGTTTTAGCATCTAAATACACTGTGCGAAATTCGTCCTATTCGGAGACTACATCATTCTACTCGAAAATTTCGCGCGCCACTCCAAAACTGAAAAATGCCATTTTGAACCAATAAAAAGTCCCGAATGGCCGAAATAACATCGCAGGTGATCACAAAGTGATGTATAGTTTTAGCATCTAAGCACACTGTGCGAAATTCGTCCAATTCGGAGACTGCATCATTCTACTCGAAAAGTTCGCGTGCCACCAGAAAACAGAAAAATGTCATTTTGACCCCCTAAAAAGTCCCGAATTGCCGAAATAACAACGCAGGTGATCACGAAGTGATGTATAGTTTTAGCATCTAAACACACTGTGCGAAATTCGTCCAATTCGGAGACTGCATCATTCTACTCGAAAAGTTCGCGCGCCACCCGAAAACCGAAAAATGTCATTTTGACCCCTTAAAAGTCCCGAATGGCCGAAATAACACGCAGGTGATCACGAAATGATTTATAGTTTTTGCAGCTAAACACAATGTGCGAAATTCGTCCAATTCGGAGACTGCATCATTCTACTCGAAAAGTTCGAGCGCCACCCGAATACCGAAAAATGCCATTTTGACCCCCTAAAAAGTCCCGAATGGCCAAAAAACGCAACAGCTCATGGCGGAGCGATGAGTCTTGTTTATTTACCTGTTTTACATTAACCGTGCGAATTTGGTCCAATTCGGAGACTGCATCATTCTCCTCGAAAATTTTGCGCGCCACCGCAAAATTGAAAAATGCCATTTTGACCCCATATAAAGTCTCGAATGGCCGAAATAACATCGCAGTTGATCACGAAGTGATGTATAGTTTTAGCATCTAAGCACACTGTGCGAAATTCGTCCAATTCAAAGACTGCATCATTCTACTCGAAAAGTTCGCGCGCCACCAGAAAACAGAAAAATGTCATTTTGACCCCCTAAAAAGTCCCGAATTGCCGAAATAACAACGTAGGTGATCACGAAGTGATGTATAGTTTTAGCATCTAAACACACTGTGCGAAATTCGTCCAATTCGGAGACTGCATCATTCTACTCGAAAAGTTCGCGCGCCACCCGAAAACCAAAAAATGTCATTTTGACCCCTTAAAAGTCCCGAATGGCCGAAATAACACGCAGGTGATCACGAAGTGATGTATAGTTTTAGCAGCTAAACACAATGTGCGAAATTCGTCCAATTCGGAGACTGCATCATTCTACTCGAAAAGTTCGAGCGCCACCCGAATACCGAAAAATTCCATTTTGACCCCCTAAACAGTCCCGAATGGCCAAAAAACGCAACAGCTCATGGCAGAGCAATGAGTCTTGTTTATTTACCTGTTTTACATTAACCGTGCGAATTTCATCCAATTCGGAGACTGCATCATTCTACTCGAAAATTTTGCGCGCCCCCGCAAAATTGAAAAATGCCATTTTGACCCCATATAAAGTCTCGAATGGCCGAAATAACATCGCAGTTGATCACGAAGTGATGTATAGTTTTAGCATCTAAGCACACTGTGCGAAATTCGTCCAATTCGGAGACTGCATCATTCTACTCGAAAAGTTCGCGCGCCACCAGAAAACAGAAAATGTCATTTTGCCCCCTTAAAAGACCCGAATGGCCGAAATAACACGCAGGTGATCACGATGTGATGTATAGTTTTAGCATCGAAACACACTGTGCGAAATTCGTCCAATTCGGAGACTGCATCATTCTACTCGAAAAGTTCACGCGCCACCCGAAAACTGAAAAATGTCATTTTGACCCCTTAAAAGTCCCGAATGGCCGAAATAACACGCAGGTGATCACGATGTGATGTATAGTTTTAGCAGCTAAACACAATGTGCGAAATTCGTCCAATTCGGAGACTGTATCAATCTTCTCGAAAAGTTCGCGCGCCACCCGAAGACTGAAAATGTCATTTTGACCCCTTAAAAGTTCCGAATGGCCGAAATAACAACGCAGGTGATCACGAAGTGATGTATATTTTTAGCATCTAAATACATTGTGTGAAATTCGTCTAATTCGGAGACTGCATCATTCTACTCGAAAAGTTCGCGCGCTACCCGAAAACCGAAAAATGTCATTTTGACACCTTCAAATCCCGAATGGCCGAAATAACACGCAGGTGATCGTGAAGTGATGTATAGTTTTAGCATTTAAACACACTGTGTGAAATTCGTCCAATTCGGAGACTGCATCATTCTACTCGAAAAGTTCGTGCGCCACCCGAAAACCGAAAAATGTCATTTTGACCCCCTAAAAGTCCCGAATGGCCGAAATAACAACGCAGGTGATCACGAAGTGATGTATAGTTTTAGCATCTAAACACACTGTGCGAAATTCGTCCAATTCGGAGACTGCATCATTCTACTCGAAAAGTTCACGCGCCACCCCAAAACTGAAAAATGCCATTTTGACCCCTTAAAAGTCCCGAATGGCCGAAATAACACGCAGGTGATCACGAAGTGATGTATAGTTTTAGTAGCTAAACACAATGTGCGAAATTCGTCCAATTCGGAGACTGTATCAATCTTCTAGAAAAGTTCGCGCGCCACCCGAAAACTGAAAATGTCATTTTGACCCCTTAAAAGTTCCGAATGGCCGAAATAACAACGCAGGTGATCACGAAGTGATGTATATTTTTAGCATCTAAATACATTGTTTGAAATTCGTCTAATTCGGAGACTGCATCATTCTACTCGAAAAGTTCGCGCGCTACCCGAAAACCGAAAAATGTCATTTTGACACCTTAAAATACCGAATGGCCGAAATAACACGCAGGTGATCGTGAAGTGATGTATAGTTTTAGCATCTAAACACAATGTGCGAAATTTGTCCAATTCGGAGACTGCATCATTCTACTCGAAAAGTTCGCGCGCCACCCGATAACCGAAAAATGCCATTTTGACCCCCTAAAATGTCCCGAATGGCCGTAATAACAACGCAGGTGATCACGAACAGATGTATAGTTTTAGCATCTAAATACATTGTGCGAAATTCGTCCAATTCGGAGACTGCATCATTTTACTCGAAAAGTTCGAGCGCCACCCGAATACCGAAAAATGCCATTTTGACCCCTTAACAGTCGTGAATGGCCAAAAAACGCAACAGCTCATGGCGGAGCATGAGTCTTGTTTATTTGTATGTTTAACATTAACCGTTTGAATTTTGTCCAATTCGGAGACTGCATCATTCTACTCGAAAATTTTTCGCGCCCCCGCAAAATTGAAAAATGCCATTTTGACCCCATATAAAGTCTCGAATGGCCGAAATAACATCGCAGTTGATCACGACGTGATGTATAGTTTTAGCATCTAAGCACACTGTGCGAAATTCGTCCAATTCGGAGACTGCATCATTCTACTCGAAAAGTTCGCGCGCCACCAGAAAACAGAAAATGTCATTTTGCCCCCTTAAAAGACCCGAATGGCCGAAATAACATCGCAGGTGATCATGAAGAGATCTATAGTTTTGGCATCTAAATACACTGTGCGAATTTCGTCCGATTCGGAGACTGCATAATTCTACTCGAAAAGTTCGCGTACCACCCGAAAACCGAAAAATGTCATTTTGACCCCCTAAAAAGTCCCGAATGGCCGAAATAACAACGCAGGTGATCACGAAGTGATGTATAGTTTGAGCATCTAAACACACTGTGTGAAATTCGTCCAATTCGGAGACTGCATCATTCTACTCGAAAAGTTCGTGCGCCACCCGAAAACCGAAAAATGTCATTTTGACCCCCTAAAAGTCCCGAATGGCCGAAATAACAACGCAGGTGATCACGAAGTGATGTATAGTTTTCGCATCTAAACACACTGTGCGAAATTCCTCCAATTCGGAGACTGCATCATTCTACTCGAAAAGTTCACGCGCCACCCGAAAACTGAAAAATGTCATTTTAACCCCTTAAAAGTCCCGAATGGCCGAAATAACACGCAGGTGATCACGAAGTGATGTATAGTTTTAGCAGCTAAACACAATGTGCGAAATTCGTCCAATTCGGAGACTGTATCAATCTTCTCGAAAAGTTCGCGCGCCACCCGAAAACTGAAAATGTCATTTTGACCCCTTAAATGTTCCGAATGGCCGAAATAACAACGCAGGTGATCACGAAGTGATGTATATTTTTAGCATCTAAATACATTGTGCGAAATTCGTCTAATTCGGAGACTGCATCATTCTACTCGAAAAGTTCGCGCGCCACCCGAAAACCGAAAAATGTCATTTTGACACCTTAAAATCCCGAATGGCTGAAATAACACGCAGGTGATCGTGAAGTGATGTATAGTTTTAGCATCTAAACACAATGTGCGAAATTTGTCCAATTCGGAGACTGCATCATTCTACTTGAAAAGTTCGCGCGCCACCCGAAAACCGAAAAATGTCATTTTGACCCCCTTAAAAGTCCTGAATGACCGAAATAACATCGCAGGTGATCACAAAGTGATGTATAGTTTTAGCATCTAAATACATTGTGTGAAATTCGTCCAATTCGGAGACTGCATCATTCTACTCGAAAAGTTCGCGCGCCACCCGATAACCGAAAAATGCCATTTTGACCCCCTAAAATGTCCCGAATGGCCGTAATAACAACGCAGGTGATCACGAACTGATGTATAGTTTTAGCATCTAAATACACTGTGCGAAATTCGTCCAATTCGGAGACTGCATCATTTTACTCGAAAAGTTCGAGCGCCACCCGAATACCGAAAAATGCCATTTTGACCCCCTAAACAGTCGTGAATGGCCAAAAAACGCAACAGCTCATGGCGGAGCATGAGTCTTGTTTATTTGTATGTTTAACATTAACCGTGCGAATTTTGTCCAATTCGGAGACTACATCATTCAACTCGAAAATTTCGCGCGCCACCCTAAAACTTAAAATTGCCATTTTGACCCCATAAAAAGTCCCGAATGGCCGAAATAACATCGCAGGTGATTACGAAGTTATGTATAGTTTTAGCATCTAAATACACTGTGTGAAATTCGTCCATTTCAGAGACTGCATCATTCTACTCGAAAAGTTCAAGCGCCACCCGAAACCGAAAAATGTTATTTTGACCCCCTAAAAAGTCCAAAATGGCCGAAATAACAACGCAGGTCATCACAAAGTGATGTATAGTTTTAGCATCTAAATACACTGTGCGAAATTCGTCCAATTCGGAGACTACATCATTCTACTCGAAAATTTCGCGCGCCACTCCAAAACTGAAAAATGCCATTTTGAACCCATAAAAAGTCCCGAATGGCCGAAATAACATCGCAGGTGATCACAAAGTGATGTATAGTTTTAGCATCTAAGCACACTGTGCGAAATTCGTCCAATTCGGAGACTGCATCATTCTACTCGAAAAGTTCGCGCGCCACCAGAAAATAGAAAAATGTCATTTTGACCCCCTAAAAAGTCCCGAATTGCCGAAATAACAACGCAGGTGATCACGAAGTGATGTATAGTTTTAGCATCTAAACACACTGTGCGAAATTCGTCCAATTCGGAGACTGCATCATTCTACTCGAAAAGTTCGCGCGCCACCCGAAAACCGAAAAATGTCATTTTGACCCCTTAAAAGTCCCGAATGGCCGAAATAACACGCAGGTGATCCCGAAGTGATGTATAGTTTTTGCAGCTAAACACAATGTGCGAAATTCGACCAATTCGGAGACTGCATCATTCTACTCGAAAAGTTCGAGCGCCACCCGAATACCGAAAAATGCCATTTTGACCCCCTAAACAGTCCCGAATGGCCAAAAAACGCAACAGCTCATGGCGGAGCGATGAGTCTTGTTTATTTACCTGTTTTACATTAACCGTGCGAATTTCGTCCAATTCGGAGACTGCATCATTCTACTCGAAAATTTTGCGCACCACCGCAAAATTGAAAAATGCCATTTTGACCCCATATAAAGTCTCGAATGGCCGAAATAACATCGCAGTTGATCACGAAGTGATGTATAGTTTTAGAATCTAAGCACACTGTGCGAAATTCGTCCAATTCGAAGACTGCATCATTCTACTCGAAAAGTTCGCGCGCCACCAGAAAACAGAAAAATGTCATTTTGACCCCCTAAAAAGTCCCGAATTGCCGAAATAACAACGCAGGTGATCACGAAGTGATGTATAGTTTTAGCATCTAAACACACTGTGCGAAATTCGTCCAATTCGGAGACTGCATCATTCTACTCGAAAAGTTCGCGCGCCACCCGAAAACCGAAAAATGTCATTTTTACCCCTTAAAAGTCCCGAATGGCCGAAATAACACGCAGGTGATCACGAAGTGATGTATAGTTTTAGCAGCTAAACACAATGTGCGAAATTCGTCCAATTCGGAGACTGCATCATTCTACTCGAAAAGTTCGAGCGCCACCCGAATACCGAAAAATTCCATTTTGACCCCCTAAACAGTCCCGAATGGCCAAAAAACGCAACAGCTCATGGCAGAGCAATGAGTCTTGTTTATTTACCTGTTTTACATTAACCGTGCGAATTTCGTCCAATTCGGAGACTGCATCATTCTACTCGAAAATTTTGCGCGCCCCCGCAAAATTGAAAAATGCCATTTTGACCCCATATAAAGTCTCGAATGGCCGAAATAACATCGCAGTTGATCACGAAGTGATGTATAGTTTTAGCATCTAAGCACACTGTGCGAAATTCGTCCAATTCGGAGACTGCATCATTCTACTCGAAAAGTTCGCGCGCCACCAGAAAACAGAAAATGTCATTTTGCCCCCTTAAAAGACCCGAATGGCCGAAATAACATCGCAGGTGATCATGAAGAGATCTATAGTTTTGGCATCTAAATACACTGTGCGAATTTCGTCCGATTCGGAGACTGCATAATTCTACTCGAAAAGTTCGCGTACCACCCGAAAACCGAAAAATGTCATTTTGACCCCCTAAAAAGTCCCGAATGGCCGAAATAACAACGCAGGTGATCAGGAAGTGATGTATAGTTTGAGCATTTAAACACACTGGGTGAAATTCGTCCAATTCGGAGACTGCATCATTCTACTCGAAAAGTTCGTGCGCCACCCGAAAACCGAAAAATGTCATTTTGACCCCCTAAAAGTCCCGAATGGCCGAAATAACAACGCAGGTGATCACGAAGTGATGTATAGTTTTAGCATCTAAACACACTGTGCGAAATTCGTCCAATTCGGAGACTGCATCATTCTACTCGAAAAGTTCACGCGCCACCCGAAAACTGAAAAATGTCACTTTGACCCCTTAAAAGTCCCGAATGGCCGAAATAACACGCAGGTGATCACGAACTGATGTATAGTTTTAGTAGCTAAACACAATGTGCGAAATTCGTCCAATTCGGAGACTGTATCAATCTTCTAGAAAAGTTCGCGCGCCACCCGAAAACTGAAAATGTCATTTTGACCCTTTAAAAGTTCCGAATGGCCGAAATAACAACGCAGGTGATCACGAAGTGATGTATATTTTTAGCATCTAAATACATTGTGTGAAATTCGTCTAATTCGGAGACTGCATCATTCTACTCGAAAAGTTCGCGCATACCCGAAAACCGAAAAATGTCATTTTGACACCTTAAAATACCGAATGGCCGAAATAACACGCAGGTGATCGTGAAGTGATGTATAGTTTTAGCATCTAAACACAATGTGCGAAATTTGTCCAATTCGGAGACTGCATCATTCTACTTGAAAAGTTCGCGCGCCACCCGAAAACCGAAAAATGTCATTTTGACCCCCTTAAAAGTCCTGAATGGCCGAAATAACATCGCAGGTGATCACAAAGTGACGTATAGTTTTAGCATCTAAATACATTGTGTGAAATTCGTCCAATTCGGAGACTGCATCATTCTACTCGAAAAGTTCGCGCGCCACCCGATAACCGAAAAATGCCATTTTGACCCCCTAAAATGTCCCGAATGGCCGTAATAACAACGCAGGTGATCACGAACTAATGTATAGTTTTAGCATCTAAATACACTGTGCGAAATTCGTCCAATTCGGAGACTGCATCATTTTACTCGAAAAGTTCGAGCGCCACCCGAATACCGAAAAATGCCATTTTGACCCCCTAAACAGTCGTGAATGGCCAAAAAACGCAACAGCTCATGGCGGAGCATGAGTCTTGTTTATTTGTATGTTTAACATTAACCGTGCGAATTTTGTCCAATTCGGAGACTGCATCATTCAACTCGAAAATTTCGCGCCCCACCCCAAAACTTAAAAATGCCATTTTGACCCCATAAAAAGTCCCGAATGGCCGAAATAACATCGCAGGTGATCACGAAGTTATGTGTAGTTTTAGCATCTAAATATACTGTGCGAAATTCGTCCAATTCAGAGACTGCATCATTCTACTCGAAAAGTTCGCGCGCCACCCGAAAACCGAAAAATGTCATTTTGACCCCTTAAAAGTCCCGAATGGCCGAAATAACACGCAGGTGATCACGAAGTGATGTATAGTTTTAGTATCTAAACACACTGTGCGAAATTCGTCCAATTCGGAGACTGCATCATTCTACTCGAAAAGTTCGAGCGCCACCCGAAAACCGAAAAATGTCATTTTGACCCCCTAAAAAGTCCAAAATGGCCGAAATAACAACGCATGTCATCACAAAGTGATGTATAGTTTTAGCATCTAAATACACTGTGCGAAATTCGTCCAATTCGGAGACTACATCATTCTACTCGAAAATTTCGCGCGCCACTCCAAAACTGAAAAATGCCATTTTGAACCCATAAAAAGTCCCGAATGGCCGAAATAACACGCAGGTGATCACAAAGTGATGTATAGTTTTAGCATCTAAGCACACTGTGCGAAATTCGTCCAATTCGGAGACTGCATCATTCTACTCGAAAAGTTCGCGCGCCACCAGAAAATAGAAAAATGTCATTTTGACCCCCTAAAAAGTCCCGAATTGCCGAAATAACAACGCAGGTGATCACGAAGTGATGTATAGTTTTAGCATCTAAACACACTGTGCGAAATTCGTCCAATTCGAAGACTGCATCATTCTACTCGAAAAGTTCGAGCGCCACCCGAAAACCGAAAAATCTCATTTTGACCCCTTAAAAGTCCCGAATGGCCGAAATAACACGCAGGTGATCACGAAGTGATGTATAGTTTTTGCAGCTAAACACAATGTGCGAAATTCGACCAATTCGGAGACTGCATCATTCTACTCGAAAAGTTCGAGCGCCACCCGAATACCGAAAAATGCCATTTTGACCCCCTAAACAGTCCCGAATGGCCAAAAAACGCAACAGCTCATGGCGGAGCGATGAGTCTTGTTTATTTACCTGTTTTACATTAACCGTGCGAATTTCGTCCAATTCGGAGACTGCATCATTCTACTCGAAAATTTTGCGCGCCACCGCAAAATTGAAAAATGCCATTTTGACCCCATATAAAGTCTCGAATGGCCGAAATAACATCGCAGTTGATCACGAAGTGATGTATAGTTTTAGCATCTAAGCACACTGTGCGAAATTCGTCCAATTCGAAGACTGCATCATTCTACTCGAAAAGTTCGCGCGCCACCAGAAAACAGAAAAATGTCATTTTGACCCCCTAAAAAGTCCCGAATTGCCGAAATAACAACGCAGGTGATCACGAAGTGATGTATAGTTTTAGCATCTAAACACACTGTGCGAAATTCGTCCAATTCGGAGACTGCATCATTCTACTCGAAAAGTTCGCGCGCCACCCGATAACCGAAAAATGCCATTTTGACCCCCTAAAATGTCCCGAATGGCCGTAATAACAACGCAGGTGATCACGAACTGATGTATAGTTTTAGCATCTAAATACACTGTGCGAAATTCGTCCAATTCGGAGACTGCATCATTTTACTCGAAAAGTTCGAGCGCCACCCGAATACCGAAAAATGCCATTTTGACCCCCTAAACAGTCGTGAATGGCCAAAAAACGCAACAGCTCATGGCAGAGCATGAGTCTTGTTTATTTGTATGTTTAACATTAACCGTGCGAATTTTGTCCAATTCGGAGACTGCATCATTCAACTCGAAAATTTCGCGCGCCACCCCAAAACTTAAAATTGCCATTTTGACCCCATAAAAAGTCCCGAATGGCCGAAATAACATCGCAGGTGATTACGAAGTTATGTATAGTTTTAGCATCTAAATACACTGTGTGAAATTCGTCCATTTCAGAGACTGCATCATTCTACTCGAAAAGTTCGCGCGCCACCCGAAACCAAAAAATGTTATTTTGACCCCCTAAAAAGTCCAAAATGGCCGAAATAACAACGCAGGTCATCACAAAGTGATGTATAGTTTTAGCATCTAAATACACTGTGCGAAATTCGTCCAATTCGGAGACTACATCATTCTACTCGAAAATTTCGCGCGCCACTCCAAAACTGAAAAATGCCATTTTGAACCCATAAAAAGTCCCGAATGGCCGAAATAACACGCAGGTGATCACAAAGTGATGTATAGTTTTAGCATCTAAGCACACTGTGCGAAATTCGTCCAATTCGGAGACTGCATCATTCTACTCGAAAAGTTCGCGCGCCACTAGAAAATAGAAAAATGTCATTTTGACCCCCTAAAAAGTCCCGAATTGCCGAAATAACAACGCAGGTGATCACGAAGTGATGTATAGTTTTAGCATCTAAACACACTGTGCGAAATTCGTCCAATTCGGAGACTGCATCATTCTACACGAAAAGTTCGAGCGCCACCCGAAAACCGAAAAATCTCATTTTGACCCCTTAAAAGTCCCGAATGGCCGAAATAACACGCAGGTGATCACGAAGTGATGTATAGTTTTTGCAGCTAAACACAATGTGCGAAATTCGACCAATTCGGAGACTGCATCATTCTACTCGAAAAGTTCGAGCGCCACCCGAATACCGAAAAATGCCATTTTGACCCCCTAAACAGTCCCGAATGGCCAAAAAACGCAACAGCTCATGGCGGAGCGATGAGTCTTGTTTATTTACCTGTTTTACATTAACCGTGCGAATTTCGTCCAATTCGGAGACTGCATCATTCTACTCGAAAATTTTGCGCGCCACCGCAAAATTGAAAAATGCCATTTTGACCCCATATAAAGTCTCGAATGGCCGAAATAACATCGCAGTTGATCACGAAGTGATGTATAGTTTTAGCATCTAAGCACACTGTGCGAAATTCGTCCAATTCGAAGACTGCATCATTCTACTCGAAAAGTTCGCGCGCCACCAGAAAACAGAAAAATGTCATTTTGACCCCCTAAAAAGTCCCGAATTGCCGAAATAACAACGCAGGTGATCACGAAGTGATGTATAGTTTTAGCATCTAAACACACTGTGCGAAATTCGTCCAATTCGGAGACTGCATCATTCTACTCGAAAAGTTCGCGCGCCACCCGATAACCGAAAAATGCCATTTTGACCCCCTAAAATGTCCCGAATGGCCGTAATAACAACGCAGGTGATCACGAACTGATGTATAGTTTTAGCATCTAAATACACTGTGCGAAATTCGTCCAATTCGGAGACTGCATCATTTTACTCGAAAAGTTCGAGCGCCACCCGAATACCGAAAAATGCCATTTTGACCCCCTAAACAGTCGTGAATGGCCAAAAAACGCAACAGCTCATGGCGGAGCATGAGTCTTGTTTATTTGTATGTTTAACATTAACCGTGCGAATTTTGTCCAATTCGGAGACTGAATCATTCAACTCGAAAATTTCGCGCGCCACCCCAAAACTTAAAATTGCCATTTTGACCCCATAAAAAGTCCCGAATGGCCGAAATAACATCGCAGGTGATCACGAAGTTATGTATAGTTTTAGCATCTAAATACACTGTGTGAAATTCGTCCATTTCAGAGACTGCATCATTCTACTCGAAAAGTTCGCGCGCCACCCGAAACCAAAAAATGTTATTTTGACCCCCTAAAAAGTCCAAAATGGCCGAAATAACAACGCAGGTCATCACAAAGTGATGTATAGTTTTAGCATCTAAATACACTGTGCGAAATTCGTCCAATTCGGAGACTACATCATTCTACTCGAAAATTTCGCGCGCCACTCCAAAACTGAAAAATGCCATTTTGAACCCATAAAAAGTCCCGAATGGCCGAAATAACACGCAGGTGATCACAAAGTGATGTATAGTTTTAGCATCTAAGCACACTGTGCGAAATTCGTCCAATTCGGAGACTGCATCTATCTACTCGAAAAGTTCGCGCGCCACCAGAAAATAGAAAAATGTCATTTTGACCCCCTAAAAAGTCCCGAATTGCCGAAATAACAACGCAGGTGATCACGAAGTGATGTATAGTTTTAGCATCTAAACACACTGTGCGAAATTCGTCCAATTCGGAGACTGCATCATTCTACTCGAAAAGTTCGCGCGCCACCCGAAAACCGAAAAATGTCATTTTGACCCCTTAAAAGTCCCGAATGGCCGAAATAACACGCAGGTGATCACGAAGTGATGTATAGTTTTTGCAGCTAAACACAATGTGCGAAATTCGACCAATTCGGAGACTGCATCATTCTACTCGAAAAGTTCGAGCGCCACCCGAATACCGAAAAATGCCATTTTGACCCCCTAAACAGTCCCGAATGGCCAAAAAACGCAACAGCTCATGGCGGAGCGATGAGTCTTGTTTATTTACCTGTTTTACATTAACCGTGCGAATTTCGTCCAATTCGGAGACTGCATCATTCTACTCGAAAATTTTGCGTGCCACCATAAAATTGAAAAATGCCATTTTGACCCCATATAAAGTCTCGAATGGCCGAAATAACATCGCAGTTGATCACGAAGTGATGTATAGTTTTAGCATCTAAGCACACTGTGCGAAATTCGTCCAATTCGAAGACTGCATCATTCTACTCGAAAAGTTCGCGCGCCACCAGAAAACAGAAAAATGTCATTTTGACCGCCTAAAAAGTCCCGAATTGCCGAAATAACAACGCAGGTGATCACGAAGTGATGTATAGTTTTAGCATCTAAACACACTGTGCGAAATTCGTCCAATTCGGAGACTGCATCATTCTACTCGAAAAGTTCGCGCGCCACCCGAAAACCGAAAAATGTCATTTTTACCCCCTAAAATGTCCCGAATGGCCGTAATAACAACGCAGGTGATCACGAACTGATGTATAGTTTTAGCATCTAAACACAATGTGCGAAATTCGTCCAATTCGGAGACTGCATCATTTTACTCGAAAAGTTCGAGCGCCACCCGAATACCGAAAAATGCCATTTTGACCCCCTAAACAGTCGTGAATGGCCAAAAAACGCAACAGCTCATGGCGGAGCATGAGTCTTGTTTATTTGTATGTTTAACATTAACCGTGCGAATTTTGTCCAATTCGGAGACTGAATCATTCAACTCGAAAATTTCGCGCGCCACCCCAAAATTGAAAAATGCCATTTTGACCCCATATAAAGTCTCGAATGGCCGAAATAACATCGCAGTTGATCACGAAGTGATGTATAGTTTTAGCATCTAAGCACACTGTGCCAAATTCGTCCAATTCGGAGACTGCATCATTCTACTCGAAAAGTTCGCGCGCCACCAGAAAACTGAAAAATGTCATTTTGACCCCTTAAAAGTCCCGAATGGCCGAAATAACACGCAGGTGATCACGAAGTGATGTATAGTTTTAGTAGCTAAACACAATGTGCGAAATTCGTCCAATTCGGAGACTGTATCAATCTTCTAGAAAAGTTCGCGCGCTACCCGAAAACCGAAAAATGTCATTTTGACACCTTAAAATACCGAATGGCCGAAATAACACGCAGGTGATCGTGAAGTGATGTATAGTTTTAGCATCTAAACACAATGTGCGAAATTTGTCCAATTCGGAGACTGCATCATTCTACTTGAAAAGTTCGCGCGCCACCCGAAAACCGAAAAATGTCATTTTGACCCCCTTAAAAGTCCTGAATGGCCGAAATAACACGCAGGTGATCGTGAAGTGATGTATAGTTTTAGCATCTAAACACAATGTGCGAAATTTGTCCAATTCGGAGACTGCATCATTCTACTCGAAAAGTTCGCGCGCCACCCGATAACCGAAAAATGCCATTTTGACCCCCTAAAATGTCCCGAATGGCCGTAATAACAACGCAGGTGATCACGAACAGATGTATAGTTTTAGCATCTAAATACACTGTGCGAAATTCGTCCAATTCGGAGACTGCATCATTTTACTCGAAAAGTTCGAGCGCCACCCGAATACCGAAAAATGCCATTTTGACCCCCTAAACAGTCGTGAATGGCCAAAAAACGCAACAGCTCATGGCGGAGCATGAGTCTTGTTTATTTGTATGTTAAACATTAACCGTGCGAATTTTGTCCAATTCGGAGACTGCATCATTCAACTCGAAAATTTCGCGCGCCACCCCAAAACTTAAAAATGCCATTTTGACCCCATAAAAAGTCCCGAATGGCCGAAATAACATCGCAGGTGGTTACGAAGTTATGTATAGTTTTAGCATCTAAATACACTGTGTGAAATTCGTCCATTTCAGAGACTGCATCATTCTACTCGAAAAGTTCGCGCGCCACCCGAAACCGAAAAATGTTATTTTGACCCCCTAAAAAGTCCAAAATGGCCGAAATAACAACGCAGGTCATCACAAAGTGATGTATAGTTTTAGCATCTAAATACACTGTGCGAAATTCGTCCAATTCGGAGACTACATCATTCTACTCGAAAATTTCGCGCGCCACTCCAAAACTGAAAAATGCCATTTTGAACCCATAAAAAGTCCCGAATGGCCGAAATAACATCGCAGGTGATCACAAAGTAATGTATAGTTTTAGCATCTAAGCACACTGTGCGAAATTCGTCCAATTCGGAGACTGCATCATTCTACTCGAAAAGTTCGCGCGCCACCAGAAAATAAAAAAATGTCATTTTGACCCCCTAAAAAGTCCCGAATTGCCGAAATAACAACGCAGGTGATCACGAAGTGATGTATAGTTTTAGCATCTAAACACACTGTGCGAAATTCGTCCAATTCGGAGACTGCATCATTCTACTCGAAAAGTTCGAGCGCCACCCGAAAACCGAAAAATCTCATTTTGACCCCTTAAAAGTCCCGAATGGCCGAAATAACACGCAGGTGATCACGAAGTGATGTATAGTTTTTGCAGCTAAACACAATGTGCGAAATTCGACCAATTCGGAGACTG
Source organism: Lactuca virosa (assembly GCF_052849685.1). Lineage (NCBI taxonomy): Eukaryota > Viridiplantae > Streptophyta > Magnoliopsida > Asterales > Asteraceae > Lactuca > Lactuca virosa. The sequence goes on along the minus strand of NC_136433.1, from coordinate 318,834,896 downwards.
CATCATTCTACTCGAAAAGTTCGAGCGCCACCCGAATACCGAAAAATGCCATTTTGACCCCCTAAACAGTCCCGAATGGCCAAAAAACGCAACAGCTCATGGCGGAGCGATGAGTCTTGTTTATTTACCTGTTTTACATTAACCGTGCGAATTTCGTCCAATTCGGAGACTGCATCATTCTACTCGAAAATTTTGCGCGCCACCGCAAAATTGAAAAATGCCATTTTGACCCCATATAAAGTCTCGAATGGCCGAAATAACATCGCAGTTGATCACGAAGTGATGTATAGTTTTAGCATCTAAGCACACTGTGCGAAATTCGTCCAATTCGAAGACTGCATCTTTCTACTCGAAAAGTTCGCGCGCCACCAGAAAACAGAAAAATGTCATTTTGACCGCCTTAAAAGTCCCGAATTGCCGAAATAACAACGCAGGTGATCACGAAGTGATGTATAGTTTTAGCATCTAAATACACTGTGCGAAATTCGTCCAATTCGGAGACTGCATCATTCTACTCGAAAAGTTCGCGCGCCACCCGAAAACCGAAAAATGTCATTTTTACCCCTTAAAAGTCCCGAATGGCCGAAATAACACGCAGGTGATCACGAAGTGATGTATAGTTTTAGCAGCTAAACACAATGTGCGAAATTCGTCCAATTCGGAGACTGCATCATTCTACTCGAAAAGTTCGAGCGCCACCCGAATACCGAAAAATTCCATTTTGACCCCCTAAACAGTCCCGAATGGCCAAAAAACGCAACAGCTCATGGCAGAGCAATGAGTCTTGTTTATTTACCTGTTTTACATTAACCGTGCGAATTTCGTCCAATTCAGAGACTGCATCATTCTACTCGAAAATTTTGCGCGCCCCCGCAAAATTGAAAAATGCCATTTTGACCCCATATAAAGTCTCGAATGGCCGAAATAACATCGCAGTTGATCACGAAGTGATGTATAGTTTTAGCATCTAAGCACACTGTGCCAAATTCGTCCAATTCGGAGACTGCATCATTCTACTCGAAAAGTTCGCGCGCCACCAGAAAACTGAAAAATGTCATTTTGACCCCTTAAAAGTCCCGAATGGCCGAAATAACACGCAGGTGATCACGAAGTGATGTATAGTTTTAGTAGCTAAACACAATGTGCGAAATTCGTCCAATTCGGAGACTGTATCAATCTTCTAGAAAAGTTCGCGCGCTACCCGAAAACCGAAAAATGTCATTTTGACACCTTAAAATACCGAATGGCCGAAATAACACGCAGGTGATCGTGAAGTGATGTATAGTTTTAGCATCTAAACACAATGTGCGAAATTTGTCCAATTCGGAGACTGCATCATTCTACTTGAAAAGTTCGCGCGCCACCCGAAAACCGAAAAATGTCATTTTGACCCCCTTAAAAGTCCTGAATGGCCGAAATAACACGCAGGTGATCGTGAAGTGATGTATAGTTTTAGCATCTAAACACAATGTGCGAAATTTGTCCAATTCGGAGACTGCATCATTCTACTCGAAAAGTTCGCGCGCCACCCGATAACCGAAAAATGCCATTTTGACCCCCTAAAATGTCCCGAATGGCCGTAATAACAACGCAGGTGATCACGAACAGATGTATAGTTTTAGCATCTAAATACACTGTGCGAAATTCGTCCAATTCGGAGACTGCATCATTTTACTCGAAAAGTTCGAGCGCCACCCGAATACCGAAAAATGCCATTTTGACCCCCTAAACAGTCGTGAATGGCCAAAAAACGCAACAGCTCATGGCGGAGCATGAGTCTTGTTTATTTGTATGTTAAACATTAACCGTGCGAATTTTGTCCAATTCGGAGACTGCATCATTCAACTCGAAAATTTCGCGCGCCACTTCAAAACTTAAAAATGCCATTTTGACCCCATAAAAAGTCCCGAATGGCCGAAATAACATCGCAGGTGGTTACGAAGTTATGTATAGTTTTAGCATCTAAATACACTGTGTGAAATTCGTCCATTTCAGAGACTGCATCATTCTACTCGAAAAGTTCGCGCGCCACCCGAAACCGAAAAATGTTATTTTGACCCCCTAAAAAGTCCAAAATGGCCGAAATAACAACGCAGGTCATCACAAAGTGATGTATAGTTTTAGCATCTAAATACACTGTGCGAAATTCGTCCAATTCGGAGACTACATCATTATACTCGAAAATTTCGTACGCCACTCCAAAACTGAAAAATGCCATTTTGAACCCATAAAAAGTCCCGAATGGCCGAAATAACATCGCAGGTGATCACAAAGTGATGTATAGTTTTAGCATCTAAGCACACTGTGCGAAATTCGTCCAATTCGGAGACTGCATCATTCTACTCGAAAAGTTCGCGCGCCACCAGAAAATAAAAAAATGTCATTTTGACCCCCTAAAAAGTCCCGAATTGCCGAAATAACAACGCAGGTGATCACGAAGTGATGTATAGTTTTAGCATCTAAACACACTGTGCGAAATTCGTCCAATTCGGAGACTGCATCATTCTACTCGAAAAGTTCGCGCGCCACCCGAAAACCGAAAAATCTCATTTTGACCCCTTAAAAGTCCCGAATGGCCGAAATAACACGCAGGTGATCACGAAGTGATGTATAGTTTTTGCAGCTAAACACAATGTGCGAAATTTGTCCAATTCGGAGACTGCATCATTCTACTTGAAAAGTTCGAGCGCCACCCGAATACCGAAAAATGCCATTTTGACCCCCTAAACAGTCCCGAATGGCCAAAAAACGCAACAGCTCATGGCGGAGCAATGAATCTTGTTTATTTACCTGTTTTACATTAACCGTGCGAATTTCGTCCAATTCGGAGACTGCATCATTCTACTCGAAAATTTTTCGCGCCCCCGCAAAATTAAAAAATGCCATTTTGACCTCATATAAAGTCTCGAATGGCCGAAATAACATCGCAGTTGATCACGAAGTGATGTATAGTTTTAGCATCTAAGCACACTGTGCGAAATTCGTCCAATTTGGAGACTGCATCATTCTACTCGAAAAGTTCGCGCGCCACCAGAAAACAGAAAATGTCATTTTGCCCCCTTAAAAGACCCGAATGGCCGAAATAACATCGCAGGTGATCATGAAGAGATCTATAGTTTTGGCATCTATATACACTGTGCGAATTTCGTCCGATTCGGAGACTGCATAATTCTACTCAAAAAGTTCGCGTACCACCCGAAAACCGAAAAATGTCATTTTGACCCCCTAAAAAGTCCCGAATGGCCGAAATAACAACGCAGGTGATCACTAAGTGATGTACAGTTTGAGCATCTAAACACACTGTGTGAAATTCGTCCAATTCGGAGACTGCATCATTCTACTCGAAAAGTTCGTGCGCCACCCGAAAACCGAAAAATGTCATTTTGACCCCCTAAAAGTCCCGAATGGCCGAAATAACAACGCGGGTGATCACGAAGTGATGTATAGTTTTCGCATCTAAACACACTGTGCGAAATTCCTCCAATTCGGAGACTACATCATTCTACTCGAAAAGTTCACGCGCCACCCGAAAACTGAAAAATGTCATTTTGACCCCTTAAAAGTCCCGAATGGCCGAAATAACACGTAGGTGATCACGAAGTGATGTATAGTTTTAGCAGCTAAACACAATGTGCGAAATTCGTCCAATTCGGAGACTGTATCAATCTTCTCGAAAAGTTCGCGCGCCACCCGAAAACTGAAAATGTCATTTTGACCCCTTAAATGTTCCGAATGGCTGAAATAACAACGCAGGTGATCACGAAGTGATGTATATTTTTAGCATCTAAATACATTGTGCGAAATTCGTCTAATTCGGAGACTGCATCATTCTACTCGAAAAGTTCGCGCGCCACCCGAAAACCGAAAAATGTCATTTTGACACCTTAAAATCCCGAATGGCCGAAATAACACGCAGGTGATCGTGAAGTGATGTATAGTTTTAGCATCTAAACACAATGTGCGAAATTTGTCCAATTCGGAGACTGCATCATTCTACTTGAAAAGTTCGCGCGCCACCCGAAAACCGAAAAATGTCATTTTGACCCCCTTAAAAGTCCTGAATGGCCGAAATAACATCGCAGGTGATCACAAAGTGATGTATAGTTTTAGCATCTAAATACATTGTGTGAAATTCGTCCAATTCGGAGACTGCATCATTCTACTCGAAAAGTTCGCGCACCACCCGATAACCGAAAAATGCCATTTTGACTCCCTAAAATGTCCCGAATGGCCGTAATAACAACGCAGGTGATCACGAACTGATGTATAGTTTTAGCATCTAAATACACTGTGCGAAATTCGTCCAATTCGGAGACTGCATCATTTTACTCGAAAAGTTCGAGCGCCACCCGAATACCGAAAAATGCCATTTTGACCCCCTAAACAGTCGTGAATGGCCAAAAAACGCAACAGCTCATGGCGGAGCATGAGTCTTGTTTATTTGACTGTTTTACATTAACCGTGCGAATTTTGTCCAATTCGGAGACTGCATCATTCAACTCGAAAATTTCGCGCGCCACCCCAAAACTTAAAAATGCCATTTTGACCCCATAAAAAGTCCCGAATGGCCGAAATAACATCGCAGGTGATCACGAAGTTATGTATAGTTTTAGCATCTAAATACACTGTGTGAAATTCGTCCATTTCAGAGACTGTATCATTCTACTCGAAAAGTTCGCGCGCCACCCGAAACCGAAAAATGTTATTTTGACCCTCTAAGAAGTCCAAAATGGCCGAAATAACAACGCAGGTCATCACAAAGTGAATATAGTTTTAGCATCTAAATACACTGTGCGAAATTCGTCCAGTTCGGAGACTACATCATTCTATTCGAAAATTTCACGCGCCACTCCAAAACTGAAAAATGCCATTTTGAACCCATAAAAAGTCCCGAATGGCCGAAATAACATCGCAGGTGATCACAAAGTGATGTATAGTTTTAGCATCTAAGCACACTGTGCGAAATTCGTCCAATTCGGAGACTGCATCATTCTACTCGAAAAGTTCGCGCGCCACCCGAGAACCGAAAAATGTCATTTTTACCCCTTAAAAGTCCCGAATGGCCGAAATAACACGCAGGTGATCACGAAGTGATGTATAGTTTTAGCAGCTAAACACAATGTGCGAAATTCGTCCAATTCGGAGACTGCATCATTCTACTCGAAAAGTTCGAGGGCCACCCGAATACCGAAAAATGCCATTTTGACCCCCTAAACAGTCCCGAATGGCCAAAAAACGCAACAGCTCATGGCTGAGCAATGAGTCTTGTTTATTTACCTGTTTTACATTAACCGTGTGAATTTCGTCCAATTCGGAGACTGCATCATTCTACTCGAAAATTTTGCGCGCCCCCGCAAAATTGAAAAATGCCATTTTGACCCCATATAAAGTCTCGAATGGCCTAAATAACATCGCAGTTGATCACGAAGTGATGTATAGTTTTAGCATCTAAGCACACTGTGCGAAATTCGTCCAATTCGGAGACTGTATCATTCTACTCGAAAAGTTCGCGCGCCACCAGAAAACAGAAAATGTCATTTTGCCCCCTTAAAAGACCCGAATGGCCGAAATAACATCGCAGGTGATCATGAAGAGATCTATAGTTTTGGCATCTAAATACACTGTGCGAATTTCGTCCGATTCGGAGACTGCATAATTCTACTCGAAAAGTTCGCGTACCACCCGAAAACCGAAAAATGTCATTTTGACCCCCTAAAAAGTCCCGAATGGCCGAAATAACAACGCAGGTGATCACGAAGTGATGTATAGTTTGAGCATTTAAACACACTGTGTGAAATTCGTCCAATTCGGAGACTGCATCATTCTACTCGAAAAGTTCGTGCGCCACCCGAAAACCGAAAAATGTCATTTTGACCCCCTAAAAGTCCCGAATGGCCGAAATAACAACGCAGGTGATCACGAAGTGATGTATAGTTTTAGCATCTAAACACACTGTGCGAAATTCGTCCAATTCGGAGACTGCATCATTCTACTCGAAAAGTTCACGCGCCACCCGAAAACTGAAAAATGTCATTTTGACCCCTTAAAAGTCCCGAATGGCCGAAATAACACGCAGGTGATCACGAAGTGATGTATAGTTTTAGTAGCTAAACACAATGTGCGAAATTCTTCCAATTCGGAGACTGTATCAATCTTCTAGAAAAGTTCGCGCGCCACCCGAAAACTGAAAATGTCATTTTGACCCCTTAAAAGTTCCGAATGGCCGAAATAACAACGCATGTGATCACGAAGTGATGTATATTTTTAGCATCTAAATACATTGTGTGAAATTCGTCTAATTCGGAGACTGCATCATTCTACTCGAAAAGTTCGCGCGCTACCCGAAAACCGAAAAATGTCATTTTGACACCTTAAAATACCGAATGGCCGAAATAACACGCAGGTGATCGTGAAGTGATGTATAGTTTTAGCATCTAAACACAATGTGCGAAATTTGTCCAATTCGGAGACTGCATCATTCTACTTGAAAAGTTCGCGCGCCACCCGAAAACCGAAAAATGTCATTTTGACCCCCTTAAAAGTCCTGAATGGCCGAAATAACACGCAGGTGATCGTGAAGTGATGTATAGTTTTAGCATCTAAACACAATGTGCGAAATTTGTCCAATTCGGAGACTGCATCATTCTACTCGAAAAGTTCGCGCGCCACCCGATAACCGAAAAATGCCATTTTGACCCCCTAAAATGTCCCGAATGGCCGTAATAACAACGCAGGTGATCACGAACAGATGTATAGTTTTAGCATCTAAATACACTGTGCGAAATTCGTCCAATTCGGAGACTGCATCATTTTACTCGAAAAGTTCGAGCGCCACCCGAATACCGAAAAATGCCATTTTGACCCCCTAAACAGTCGTGAATGGCCAAAAAACGCAACAGCTCATGGCGGAGCATGAGTCTTGTTTATTTGTAAGTTAAACATTAACCGTGCGAATTTTGTCCAATTTGGAGACTGCATCATTCAACTCGAAAATTTCGCGCGCCACCCCAAAACTTAAAAATGCCATTTTGACCCCATAAAAAGTCCCGAATGGCCGAAATAACATCGCATGTGGTTACGAAGTTATGTATAGTTTTAGCATCTAAATACACTGTGTGAAATTCGTCCATTTCAGAGACTGCATCATTCTACTCGAAAAGTTCGCGCGCCACTCGAAAAACGAAAAATGTCATTTTGACCCCCTAAAAAGTCCAAAATGGCCGAAATAACAATGCAGGTGATCACAAAAGTGATGTATAGTTTTAGCATCTAAACACACTGTGCGAAATTCGTCCCATTCGGAGACTGCATCATTCTACTCGAAAAGTTCGCGCGCCACCCGAAACCGAAAAATGTTCTTTTGACCCCCTAAAAAGTCCAAAATGGCCGAAATAACAACGCAGGTCATCACAAAGTGATGTATAGTTTTAGCATCTAAATACACTGTGCGAAATTCGTCCAATTCGGAGACTACATCATTCTACTCGAAAATTTCGCGCGCCACTCCAAAACTGAAAAATGCCATTTTGAACCCATAAAAAGTCCCGAATGGCCGAAATAACATCGCAGGTGATCACAAAGTGATGTATAGTTTTAGCATCTAAGCACACTGTGCGAAATTCGTCCAATTCGGAGACTGCATCATTCTACTCGAAAAGTTCGCGCGCCACCAGAAAATAGAAAAATGTCATTTTGAACCCCTAAAAAGTCCCGAATTGCCGAAATAACAACGCAGGTGATCACGAAGTGATGTATAGTTTTAGCATCTAAACACACTGTGCGAAATTCGTCCAATTCGGAGACTGCATCATTTTACTCGAAAAGTTCGCGCGCCACCCGAAAACCGAAAAATCTCATTTTGACCCCTTAAAAGTCCCGAATGGCCGAAATAACACGCAGGTGATCACGAAGTGATGTATAGTTTTTGCAGCTAAACACAATGTGCGAAATTCGTCCAATTCGGAGACTGCATCATTCTACTTGAAAAGTTCGAGCGCCACCCGAATACCGAAAAATGCCATTTTGACCCCCTAAACAGTCCCGAATGGCCAAAAAACGCAACAGCTCATGGCGGAGCAATGAGTCTTGTTTATTTACCTGTTTTACATTAACCGTGCGAATTTCGTCCAATTCGGAGACTGCATCATTTTACTCGAAAATTTTTCGCGCCCCCGCAAAATTGAAAAATGCCATTTTGACCCCATATAAAGTCTCGAATGGCCGAAATAACATCGCAGTTGATCACGAAGTGATGTATAGTTTTAGCATCTAAGCACACTGTGCGAAATTCGTCCAATTCGGAGACTGCATCATTCTACTCGAAAAGTTCGCGCGCCACCAGAAAACAGAAAATGTCATTTTGCCCCCTTAAAAGACCCGAATGGCCGAAATAACATCGCAGGTGATCATGAAGAGATCTATAGTTTTGGCTTCTAAATACACTGTGCGAATTTCGTCCGATTCGGAGACTGCATAATTCTACTCGAAAAGTTCGCGTACCACCCGAAAACCGAAAAATGTCATTTTGACCCCCTAAAAAGTCCCGAATGGCCGAAATAACAACGCAGGTGATCACGAAGTGATGTATAGTTTGAGCATCTAAACACACTGTGTGAAATTCGTCCAATTCGGAGACTGCATCATTCTACTCGAAAAGTTCGTGCGCCACCCGAAAACCGAAAAATGTCATTTTGACCCCCTAAAAGTCCCGAATGGCCGAAATAACAACGCAGGTGATCACGAAGTGATGTATAGTTTTCGCATCTAAACACACTGTGCGAAATTCCTCCAATTCGGAGACTGCATCATTCTACTCGAAAAGTTCACGCGCCACCCGAAAACTGAAAAATGTCATTTTGACCCCTTAAAAGTCCCGAATGGTCGAAATAACACGCAGGTGATCACGAAGTGATGTATAGTTTTAGCAGCTAAACACAATTTGCGAAATTCGTCCAATTCGGAGACTGTATCAATCTTCTCGAAAAGTTCGCGCACCCGAAAACTGAAAATGTCATTTTGACCCCTTAAATGTTCCGAATGGCCGAAATAACAACGCAGGTGATCACGAAGTGATGTATATTTTTAGCATCTAAATACATTGTGCGAAATTCGTCTAATTTGGAGACTGCATCATTCTACTCGAAAAGTTCGCGCGCCACCCGAAAACCGAAAAATGTCATTTTGACACCTTAAAATCCCGAATGGCCGAAATAACACGCAGGTGACCGTGAAGTGATGTATAGTTTTAGCATCTAAACACAATGTGCGAAATTTGTCCAATTCGGAGACTGCATCATTCTACTTGAAAAGTTCGCGCGCCACCCGAAAACCGAAAAATGTCATTTTGACCCCCTTAAAAGTCCTGAATGGCCGAAATAACATCGCAGGTGATCACAAAGTGATGTATAGTTTTAGCATCTAAATACATTGTGTGAAATTCGTCCAATTCGGAGACTGCATCATTCTACTCGAAAAGTTCGCGCGCCACCCGATAACCGAAAAATGCCATTTTGACCCCCTAAAATGTCCCGAATGGCCGTAATAACAACGCAGGTGATCACGAACTGATGTATAGTTTTAGCATCTAAATACACTGTGCGAAATTCGTCCAATTCGGAGACTGCATCATTTTACTCGAAAAGTTCGAGCGCCACCCGAATACCGAAAAATGCCATTTTGACCCCCTAAACAGTCGTGAATGGCCAAAAAACGCAACAGCTCATGGCGGAGCATGAGTCTTGTTTATTTGTCCGTTTTACATTAACCGTGCGAATTTTGTCCAATTCGGAGACTGCATCATTCAACTCGAAAATTTCGCGCGCCACCCCAAAACTTAAAAATGCCATTTTGACCCCATAAAAAGTCCCGAATGGCCGAAATAACATCGCAGGTGATCACGAAGTTATGTATAGTTTTAGCATCTAAATACACTGTGTGAAATTCATCCATTTCAGAGACTACATCATTCTACTCGAAAAGTTCGCGCGCCACCCGAAACCGAAAAATGTTATTTTGACCCCCTAAAAAGTCCAAAATGGCCGAAATAACAACGCAGGTCATCACAAAGTGATGTATAGTTTTAGCATCTAAATACACTGTGCGAAATTCGTCCAGTTCGGAGACTACATCATTCTACTCGAAAATTTCACGCGCCACTCCAAAACTGAAAAATGCCATTTTGAACCCATAAAAAGTCCCGAATGGCCGAAATAACATCGCAGGTGATCACAAAGTGATGTATAGTTTTAGCATCTAAGCGCACTGTGCGAAATTCGTCCAATTCGGAGACTGCATCATTCTACTCGAAAAGTTCGCGCGCCACCCGAAAACCGAAAAATGTCATTTTTACCCCTTAAAAGTCCCGAATGGCCGAAATAACACGCAGGTGATCACGAAGTGATGTATAGTTTTAGCAGCTAAACACAATGTGCGAAATTCATCCAATTCGGAGACTGCATCATTCTACTCGAAAAGTTCGAGGGCCACCCGAATACCGAAAAATGCCATTTTGACCCCCTAAACAGTCCCGAATGGCCAAAAAACGCAACAGCTCATGGCTGAGCAATGAGTCTTGTTTATTTACCTGTTTTACATTAACCGTGCGAATTTCGTCCAATTCGGAGACTACATCATTCTACTCGAAAATTTTTCGCGCCCCCGCAAAATTGAAAAATGCCATTTTGACGAATGGCCGAATGGCCGAAATAACATCGCAGGTGATCATGAAGAGATCTATAGTTTTGGCTTCTAAATACACTGTGCGAATTTCGTCCGATTCGGAGACTGCATAATTCTACTCGAAAAGTTCGCGTACCACCCGAAAACCGAAAAATGTCATTTTGACCCCCTAAAAAGTCCCGAATGGCCGAAATAACAACGCAGGTGATCACGAAGTGATGTATAGTTTGAGCATCTAAACACACTGTGTGAAATTCGTCCAATTCGGAGACTGCATCATTCTACTCGAAAAGTTCGTGCGCCACCCGAAAACCGAAAAATGTCATTTTGACCCCCTAAAAAGTCCCGAATGGCAGAAATAACAACGCAGGTGATCACGAAGTGATGTATAGTTTTCGCATCTAAACACACTGTGCGAAATTCCTCCAATTCGGAGACTGCATCATTCTACTCGAAAAGTTCACGCGCCACCCGAAAACTGAAAAATGTCATTTTGACCCCTTAAAAGTCCCGAATGGTCGAAATAACACGCAGGTGATCACGAAGTGATGTATAGTTTTAGCAGCTAAACACAATGTGCGAAATTCGTCCAATTCGGAGACTGTATCAATCTTCTCGAAAAGTTCGCGCGCCACCCGAAAACTGAAAATGTAATTTTGACCCCTTAAATGTTCCGAATGGCCGAAATAACAACGCAGGTGATCACGAAGTGATGTATATTTTTAGCATCTAAATACATTGTGCGAAATTCGTCTAATTCGGAGACTGCATCATTCTACTCGAAAAGTTCTCGCGCCACCCGAAAACCGAAAAATGTCATTTTTACCCCTTAAAAGTCCCGAATGGCCGAAATAACACGCAGGTGATCACGAAGTGATGTATAGTTTTAGCAGCTAAACACAATGTGCGAAATTCGTCCAATTCGAAAAACTGCATCATTCTACTCGAAAAGTTCGAGGGCCACCCGAATACCGAAAAATGCCATTTTGACCCCCTAAACAGTCCCGAATGGCCAAAAAACGCAACAGCTCATGGCTGAGCAATGAGTCTTGTTTATTTACCTGTTTTACATTAACCGTGCGAATTTCGTCCAATTCGGAGACTACATCATTCTACTCGAAAATTTTTCGCGCCCCCGCAAAATTGAAAAATGCCATTTTGACCCCATATAAAGTCTCGAATGGCCGAAATAACATCGCAGTTGATGACGAAGTGATGTATAGTTTTAGCATCTGAGCACACTGTGCGAAATTCGTCCAATTCGGAGACTGCATCATTCTACTCGAAAAGTTCGCGCGCCACCAGAAAACAGAAAATGTCATTTTGCCCCCTTAAAAGACCCGAATGGCCGAAATAACATCGCAGGTGATCATGAAGAGATCTATAGTTTTGGCTTCTAAATACACTGTGCGAATTTCGTCCGATTCGGAGACTGCATAATTCTACTCGAAAAGTTCGCGTACCACCCGAAAACCGAAAAATGTCATTTTGACCCCCTAAAAAGTCCCGAATGGCCGAAATAACAACGCAGGTGATCACGAAGTGATGTATAGTTTGAGCATCTAAACACACTGTGTGAAATTCGTCCAATTCGGAGACTGCATCATTCTACTCGAAAAGTTCGTGCGCCACCCGAAAACCGAAAAATGTCATTTTGACCCCCTAAAAAGTCCCGAATGGCAGAAATAACAACGCAGGTGATCACGAAGTGATGTATAGTTTTCGCATCTAAACACACTGTGCGAAATTCCTCCAATTCGGAGACTGCATCATTCTACTCGAAAAGTTCACGCGCCACCCGAAAACTGAAAAATGTCATTTTGACCCCTTAAAAGTCCCGAATGGTCGAAATAACACGCAGGTGATCACGAAGTGATGTATAGTTTTAGCAGCTAAACACAATGTGCGAAATTCGTCCAATTCGGAGACTGTATCAATCTTCTCGAAAAGTTCGTGCGCCACCCGAAAACTGAAAATGTAATTTTGACCCCTTAAATGTTCCGAATGGCCGAAATAACAACGCAGGTGATCACGAAGTGATGTATATTTTTAGCATCTAAATACATTGTGCGAAATTCGTCTAATTCGGAGACTGCATCATTCTACTCGAAAAGTTCTCGCGCCACTCGAAAACCGAAAAATGTCATTTTGACACCTTAAAATCCCGAATGGCCGAAATAACACGCAGGTGATCGTGAAGTGATGTATAGTTTTAGCATCTAAACACAATGTGCGAAATTTGTCCAATTCGGAGACTGCATCATTCTACTTGAAAAGTTCGCGCGCCACCCGAAAACCGAAAAATGTCATTTTGACCCCCTTAAAAGTCCTGAATGGCCGAAATAACATCGCAGGTGATCACAAAGTGATGTATAGTTTTAGCATCTAAATACATTGTGTGAAATTCGTCCAATTCGGAGACTGCATCATTCTACTCGAAAAGTTCGCGCGCCACCCGATAACCGAAAAATGCCATTTTGACCCCCTAAAATGTCCCGAATGGCCGTAATAACAACGCAGGTGATCACGAACTGATGTATAGTTTTAGCATCTAAATACACTGTGCGAAATTCGTCCAATTCGGAGACTGCATCATTTTACTCGAAAAGTTCGAGCGCCACCCGAATACCGAAAAATGCCATTTTGACCCCCTAAACAGTCGTGAATGGCCAAAAAACGCAACAGCTCATGGCGGAGCATGAGTCTTGTTTATTTGTCTGTTTTACATTAACCGTGCGAATTTTGTCCAATTCGGAGACTGCATCATTCAACTCGAAAATTTCGCGCGCCACCCCAAAACTTAAAAATGCCATTTTGACCCAATAAAAAGTCCCGAATGGCCGAAATAACATCGCAGGTGATCACGAAGTTATGTATAGTTTTAGCATCTAAATACACTGTGTGAAATTCGTCCATTTCAGAGACTGCATCATTCTACTCGAAAAGTTCGCGCGCCACCCGAAACCGAAAAATGTTATTTTGACCCCCTAAAAAGTCCAAAATGGCCGAAATAACAACGCAGGTCATCACAAAGTGATGTATAGTTTTAGCATCTAAATACACTGTGCGAAATTCGTCCAGTTCGGAGACTACATCATTCTACTCGAAAATTTCACGCGCCACTCCAAAACTGAAAAATGCCATTTTGAACCCATAAAAAGTCCCGAATGGCCGAAATAACATCGCAGGTGATCACAAAGTGCTGTATAGTTTTAGCATCTAAGCACACTGTGCGAAATTCGTCCAATTCGGAGACTGCATCATTCTACTCGAAAAGTTCGCGCGCCACCCGAAAACCGAAAAATGTCATTTTTACCCCTTAAAAGTCCCGAATGGCCGAAATAACACACAGGTGATCACGAAGTGATGTATAGTTTTAGCAGCTAAACACAATGTGCGAAATTCGTCCAATTCGGAGACTGCATCATTCTACTCGAAAAGTTCGAGGGCCACCCGAATACCGAAAAATGCCATTTTGACCCCCTAAACAGTCCCGAATGGCCAAAAAACGCAACAGCTCATGGCTGAGCAATGAGTCTTGTTTATTTACCTGTTTTACATTAACCGTGCGAATTTCGTCCAATTCGGAGACTGCATCATTCTACTCGAAAATTTTGCGCGCCCCCGCAAAATTGAAAAATGCCATTTTGACCCCATATAAAGTCTCGAATGGCCGAAATAACATCGCAGTTGATCACGAAGTGATGTATAGTTTTAGCATCTAAGCACACTGTGCGAAATTCGTCCAATTCGGAGACTGCATCATTCTACTCGAAAAGTTCGCGCGCCACCAGAAAACAGAAAATGTCATTTTGCCCCCTTAAAAGACCCGAATGGCCGAAATAACATCGCAGGTGATCATGAAGAGATCTATAGTTTTGGCATCTAAATACACTGTGCGAATTTCGTCCGATTCGGAGACTGCATAATTCTACTCGAAAAGTTCGCGTACCACCCGAAAACCGAAAAATGTCATTTTGACCCCTTAAAAGTTCCGAATGGCCGAAATAACAACGCAGGTGATCACGAAGTGATGTATATTTTTAGCATCTAAATACATTGTGCGAAATTCGTTTAATTCGGAGACTGCATCATTCTACTCGAAAAGTTCGCGCGCCACCCGAAAACCAAAAAATGTCATTTTGACACCTTAAAATCCCGAATGGCCGAAATAACACGCAGGTGATCGTGAAGTGATGTATAGTTTTAGCATCTAAACACAATGTGCGAAATTTGTCCAATTCGGAGACTGCATCATTCTACTTGAAAAGTTCGCGCGCCACCCGAAAACCGAAAAATGTCATTTTGACCACCTTAAAAGTCCTGAATGGCCGAAATAACATCGCAGGTGATCACAAAGTGATGTATAGTTTTAGCATCTAAATACATTGTGTGAAATTCGTCCAATTCGGAGACTGCATCATTCTACTCGAAAAGTTCGCACGCCACCCGATAACCGAAAAATGCCATTTTGACCCCCTAAAATGTCCCGAATGGCCGTAATAACAACGCAGGTGATCATGAACAGATGTATAGTTTTAGCATCTAAACACAATGTGCGAAATTCGTCCAATTCGGAGACTGCATCATTCTACTCGAAAAGTTCGAGCGCCACCCGAATACCGAAAAATGCCATTTTGACCCCCTAAACAGTCCCGAATGGCCAAAAAACGCAACAGCTCATGGCGGAGCATGAGTCTTGTTTATTTACCTGTTTTACATTAACCGTGCGAATTTCGTCCAATTCGGAGACTGCATCATTCTACTCGAAAATTTTGCGCGCCCCCGCAAAATTGAAAAATGCCATTTTGACCCCATATAAAGTCTCGAATGGCCGAAATAACATCGCAGTTGATCACGAAGTGATGTATAGTTTTAGCATCTAAGCACACTGTGCGAAATTCGTCCAATTCGGAGACTGCATCATTCTACTCGAAAAGTTCGCGCGCCACCAGAAAACAGAAAATGTCATTTTGCCCCCTTAAAAGACCCGAATGGCCGAAATAACATCGCAGGTGATCATGAAGAGATCTATAGTTTTGGCATCTAAATACACTGTGCGAATTTCGTCCGATTCGGAGACTGCATAATTCTACTCGAAAAGTTCGCGTACCACCCGAAAACCGAAAAATGTCATTTTGACCCCTTAAAAGTTCCGAATGGCCGAAATAACAACGCAGGTGATCACGAAGTGATGTATATTTTTAGCATCTAAATACATTTTGCGAAATTCGTTTAATTCGGAGACTGCATCATTCTACTCGAAAAGTTCGCGCGCCACCCGAAAACCAAAAAATGTCATTTTGACACCTTAAAATCCCGAATGGCCGAAATAACACGCAGGTGATCGTGAAGTGATGTATAGTTTTAGCATCTAAACACAATGTGCGAAATTTGTCCAATTCGGAGACTGCATCATTCTACTTGAAAAGTTCGCGCGGCACCCGAAAACCGAAAAATGTCATTTTGACCACCTTAAAAGTCCTGAATGGCCGAAATAACATCGCAGGTGATCACAAAGTGATGTATAGTTTTAGCATCTAAATACATTGTGTGAAATTCGTCCAATTCGGAGACTGCATCATTCTACTCGAAAAGTTCGCGCGCCACCCGATAACCGAAAAATGCCATTTTGACCCCCTAAAATGTCCCGAATGGCCGTAATAACAACGCAGGTGATCACGAACAGATGTATAGTTTTAGCATCTAAATACACTGTGCGAAATTCGTCCAATTCGGAGACTGCATCATTTTACTCGAAAAGTTCGAGCGCCACCCGAATACCGAAAAATGCCATTTTGACCCCCTAAACAGTCGTGAATGGCCAAAAAACGCAACAGCTCATGGCGGAGCATGAGTCTTGTTTATTTGTCTGTTTAACATTAACCGTGCGAATTTTGTCCAATTCGGAGACTGCATCATTCAACTCGAAAATTTCGCGCGCCACCCCAAAACTTAAAAATGCCATTTTGACCCCATAAAAAGTCCCGAATGGCCGAAATAACATCGCAGGGGATCACGAAGTTATGTATAGTTTTAGCATCTAAATACACTGTGTGAAATTCGTCCATTTCAGAGACTGCATCATTCTACTCGAAAAGTTCGCGCGCCACTTGAAACCGAAAAATGTTATTTTCACCCCCTAAAAAGTCCAAAATGGCCGAAATAACAACGCAGGTGATCACGAAGTGATGTATAGTTTTAGCATCTAAATACACTGTGCGAAATTCGTCCAATTCGGAGACTGCATCATTCTACTCGAAAAGTTCGCGCGCCACCCGAAAACCGAAAAATGTCATTTTGACCCCTTAAAAGTCCCGAATGGCCGAAATAACACGCAGCTGATCACAAAGTGATGTATAGTTTTAGCATCTAAGCACACTGTGCGAAATTCGTCCAATTCGGAGACTGCATCATTCTACTCGAAAAGTTCGCGCGCCACCAGAAAACAGAAAAATGTTATTTTGACCCCCTAAAAAGTCCCGAATTGCCGAAATAACAACGCAGGTGATCACGAAGTGATGTATAGTTTTAGCAGCTAAACACAATGTGCGAAATTCGTCCAATTCGGAGACTGCATCATTCTACTCGAAAAGTTCGAGCGCCACCCGAATACCGAAAAATGCCATTTTGACCCCCTAAACAGTCCCGAATGGCCAAAAAACGCAACAGCTCATGGCGGAGCAATGTGTCTTGTTTATTTACCTGTTTTACATTAACCGTGCGAATTTCGTCCAATTCGGAGACTGCATCATTCTACTCGAAACTTTTGCGCGCCCCCGCAAAATTGAAAAATGTCATTTTGACCCCATATAAAGTCTCGTATGGCCGAAATAACATCGCAGTTGATCACGAAGTGATGTATAGTTTTAGCATCTAAGCACACTATGCGAAATTCGTCCAATTCGGAGACTGCATCATTCTACTCGAAAAGTTCGCGCGCCACCAGAAAACAGAAAATGTCATTTTGCCCCCTTAAAAGACCCGAATGGCCGAAATAACATCGCAGGTGATCATGAAGAGATCTATAGTTTTGGCATCTAAATACACTGTGCGAAATACGTCCGATTCGGAGACTGCATAATTCTACTCGAAAAGTTTGCGTACCACCCGAAAACCGAAAAATGTCATTTTGACCCCTTAAAAGTTCCGAATGGCCGAAATAACAACGCAGGTGATCACGAAGTGATGTATATTTTTAGCATCTAAATACATTGTGCGAAATTCGTCTAATTCGGAGACTGCATCATTCTACTCGAAAAGTTCGCGCGCCACCCGAAAACCGAAAAATGTCATTTTGACACCTTAAAATCCCGAATGGCCGAAATAACACGCAGGTGATCGTGAAGTGATGTATAGTTTTAGCATCTAAACACAATGTGCGAAATTTGTCCAATTCGGAGACTGCATCATTCTACTTGAAAAGTTCGCGCGCCACCCGAAAACCGAAAAATGTCATTTTGACCACCTTAAAAGTCCTGAATGGCCGAAATAACATCGCAGGTGATCACAAAGTGATGTATAGTTTTAGCATCTAAATACATTGTGTGAAATTCGTCCAATTCGGAGACTGCATCATTCTACTCGAAAAGTTCGCACGCCACCCGATAACCGAAAAATGCCATTTTGACCCCCTAAAATGTTCCGAATGGCCGTAATAACAACGCAGGTGATCATGAACAGATGTATAGTTTTAGCATCTAAACACAATGTGCGAAATTCGTCCAATTCGGAGACTGCATCATTCTACTCGAAAAGTTCGAGCGCCACCCGAATACCGAAAAATGCCATTTTGACCCCCTAAACAGTCCCGAATGGCCAAAAAACGCAACAGCTCATGGCGGAGCAATGAGTCTTGTTTATTTACCTGTTTTACATTAACCGTGCGAATTTCGTCCAATTCGGAGACTGCATCATTCTACTCGAAAATTTTGCGCGCCCCCGCAAAATTGAAAAATGCCATTTTGACCCCATATAAAGTCTCGAATGGCCGAAATAACATCGCAGTTGATCACGAAGTGATGTATAGTTTTAGCATCTAAGCACACTGTGCGAAATTCGTCCAATTCGGAGACTGCATCATTCTACTCGAAAAGTTCGCGCGCCACCAGAAAACAGAAAATGTCATTTTGCCCCCTTAAAAGACCCGAATGGCCGAAATAACATCGCAGGTGATCATGAAGAGATCTATAGTTTTGGCATCTAAATACACTGTGCGAATTTCGTCCGATTCGGAGACTGCATAATTCTACTCGAAAAGTTCGCGTACCACCCGAAAACCGAAAAATGTCATTTTGACCCCTTAAAAGTTCCGAATGGCCGAAATAACAACGCAGGTGATCACGAAGTGATGTATATTTTTAGCATCTAAATACATTGTGCGAAATTCGTTTAATTCGGAGACTACATCATTCTACTCGAAAAGTTCGCGCGCCACCCGAAAACCAAAAAATGTCATTTTGACACCTTAAAATCCCGAATGGCCGAAATAACACGCAGGTGATCGTGAAGTGATGTATAGTTTTAGCATCTAAACACAATGTGCGAAATTTGTCCAATTCGGAGACTGCATCATTCTACTTGAAAAGTTCGCGCGGCACCCGAAAACCGAAAAATGTCATTTTGACCACCTTAAAAGTCCTGAATGGCCGAAATAACATCGCAGGTGATCACAAAGTGATGTATAGTTTTAGCATCTAAATACATTGTGTGAAATTCGTCCAATCCGGAGACTGCATCATTCTACTCGAAAAGTTCGCGCGCCACCCGATAACCGAAAAATGCCATTTTGACCCCCTAAAATGTCCCGAATGGCCGTAATAACAACGCAGGTGATCACGAACAGATGTATAGTTTTAGCATCTAAATACACTGTGCGAAATTCGTCCAATTCGGAGACTGCATCATTTTACTCGAAAAGTTCGAGCGCCACCCGAATACCGAAAAATGCCATTTTGACCCCCTAAACAGTCGTGAATGGCCAAAAAACGCAACAGCTCATGGCGGAGCATGAGTCTTGTTTATTTGTCTGTTTAACATTAACCGTGCGAATTTTGTCCAATTCGGAGACTGCATCATTCAACTCGAAAATTTCGCGCGCCACCCCAAAACTTAAAAATGCCATTTTGACCCCATAAAAAGTCCCGAATGGCCGAAATAACATCGCAGGGGATCACGAAGTTATGTATAGTTTTAGCATCTAAATACACTGTGTGAAATTCGTCCATTTCAGAGACTGCATCATTCTACTCGAAAAGTTCGCGCGCCACCCGAAACCGAAAAATGTTATTTTCACCCCCTAAAAAGTCCAAAATGGCCGAAATAACAACGCAGGTGATCACGAAGTGATGTATAGTTTTAGCATCTAAATACACTGTG
This sequence comes from Lactuca virosa, assembly GCF_052849685.1. Lineage (NCBI taxonomy): Eukaryota > Viridiplantae > Streptophyta > Magnoliopsida > Asterales > Asteraceae > Lactuca > Lactuca virosa. The sequence continues at coordinate 318,814,841 of NC_136433.1, read as the reverse complement.
CGAAATTCGTCCAATTCGGAGACTGCATCATTCTACTCGAAAAGTTCGCGCGCCACCCGAAAACCGAAAAATGTCATTTTGACCCCTTAAAAGTCCCGAATGGCCGAAATAACACGCAGCTGATCACAAAGTGATGTATAGTTTTAGCATCTAAGCACACTGTGCGAAATTCGTCCAATTCGGAGACTGCATCATTCTACTCGAAAAGTTCGCGCGCCACCAGAAAACAGAAAAATGTTATTTTGACCCCCTAAAAAGTCCCGAATTGCCGAAATAACAACGCAGGTGATCACGAAGTGATGTATAGTTTTAGCAGCTAAACACAATGTGCGAAATTCGTCCAATTCGGAGACTGCATCATTCTACTCGAAAAGTTCGAGCGCAACCCGAATACCGAAAAATGCCATTTTGACCCCCTAAACAGTCCCGAATGGCCAAAAAACGCAACAGCTCATGGCGGAGCAATGTGTCTTGTTTATTTACCTGTTTTACATTAACCGTGCGAATTTCGTCCAATTCGGAGACTGCATCATTCTACTCGAAAATTTTGCGCGCCCCCGCAAAATTGAAAAATGTCATTTTGACCCCATATAAAGTCTCGTATGGCCGAAATAACATCGCAGTTGATCACGAAGTGATGTATAGTTTTAGCATCTAAGCACACTGTGCGAAATTCGTCCAATTCGGAGACTGCATCATTCTACTCGAAAAGTTCGCGCGCCACCAGAAAACAGAAAATGTCATTTTGCCCCCTTAAAAGACCCGAATGGCCGAAATAACATCGCAGGTGATCATGAAGAGATCTATAGTTTTGGCATCTAAATACACTGTGCGAAATACGTCCGATTCGGAGACTGCATAATTCTACTCGAAAAGTTTGCGTACCACCCGAAAACCGAAAAATGTCATTTTGACCCCTTAAAAGTTCCGAATGGCCGAAATAACAACGCAGGTGATCACGAAGTGATGTATATTTTTAGCATCTAAATACATTGTGCGAAATTCGTCTAATTCGGAGACTGCATCATTCTACTCGAAAAGTTCGCGCGCCACCCGAAAACCGAAAAATGTCATTTTGACACCTTAAAATCCCGAATGGCCGAAATAACACGCAGGTGATCGTGAAGTGATGTATAGTTTTAGCATCTAAACACAATGTGCGAAATTTGTCCAATTCGGAGACTGCATCATTCTACTTGAAAAGTTCGCGCGCCACCCGAAAACCGAAAAATGTCATTTTGACCACCTTAAAAGTCCTGAATGGCCGAAATAACATCGCAGGTGATCACAAAGTGATGTATAGTTTTAGCATCTAAATACATTGTGTGAAATTCGTCCAATTCGGAGACTGCATCATTCTACTCGAAAAGTTCGCACGCCACCCGATAACCGAAAAATGCCATTTTGACCCCCTAAAATGTCCCGAATGGCCGTAATAACAACGCAGGTGATCATGAACAGATGTATAGTTTTAGCATCTAAACACAATGTGCGAAATTCGTCCAATTCGGAGACTGCATCATTCTACTCGAAAAGTTCGAGCGCCACCCGAATACCGAAAAATGCCATTTTGACCCCCTAAACAGTCCCGAATGGCCAAAAAACGCAACAGCTCATGGCGGAGCAATGAGTCTTGTTTATTTACCTGTTTTACATTAACCGTGCGAATTTCGTCCAATTCGGAGACTGCATCATTCTACTCGAAAATTTTGCGCGCCCCCGCAAAATTGAAAAATGCCATTTTGACCCCATATAAAGTCTCGAATGGCCGAAATAACATCGCAGTTGATCACGAAGTGATGTATAGTTTTAGCATCTAAGCACACTGTGCGAAATTCGTCCAATTCGGAGACTGCATCATTCTACTCGAAAAGTTCGTGCGCCACCAGAAAACAGAAAATGTCATTTTGCCCCCTTAAAAGACCCGAATGGCCGAAATAACATCGCAGGTGATCATGAAGAGATCTATAGTTTTGGCATCTAAATACACTGTGCGAATTTCGTCCGATTCGGAGACTGCATAATTCTACTCGAAAAGTTCGCGTACCACCCGAAAACCGAAAAATGTCATTTTGACCCCTTAAAAGTTCCGAATGGCCGAAATAACAACGCAGGTGATCACGAAGTGATGTATATTTTTAGCATCTAAATACATTGTGCGAAATTCGTTTAATTCGGAGACTGCATCATTCTACTCGAAAAGTTCGCGCGCCACCCGAAAACCAAAAAATGTCATTTTGACACCTTAAAATCCCGAATGGCCGAAATAACACGCAGGTGATCGTGAAGTGATGTATAGTTTTAGCATCTAAACACAATGTGCGAAATTTGTCCAATTCGGAGACTGCATCATTCTACTTGAAAAGTTCGCGCGGCACCCGAAAACCGAAAAATGTCATTTTGACCACCTTAAAAGTCCTGAATGGCCGAAATAACATCGCAGGTGATCACAAAGTGATGTATAGTTTTAGCATCTAAATACATTGTGTGAAATTCGTCCAATTCGGAGACTGCATCATTCTACTCGAAAAGTTCGCGCGCCACCCGATAACCGAAAAATGCCATTTTGACCCCCTAAAATGTCCCGAATGGCCGTAATAACAACGCAGGTGATCACGAACAGATGTATAGTTTTAGCATCTAAATACACTGTGCGAAATTCGTCCAATTCGGAGACTGCATCATTTTACTCGAAAAGTTCGAGCGCCACCCGAATACCGAAAAATGCCATTTTGACCCCCTAAACAGTCGTGAATGGCCAAAAAACGCAACAGCTCATGGCGGAGCATGAGTCTTGTTTATTTGTCTGTTTAACATTAACCGTGCGAATTTTGTCCAATTCGGAGACTGCATCATTCAACTCGAAAATTTCGCGCGCCACCCCAAAACTTAAAAATGCCATTTTGACCCCATAAAAAGTCCCGAATGGCCGAAATAACATCGCAGGGGATCACGAAGTTATGTATAGTTTTAGCATCTAAATACACTGTGTGAAATTCGTCCATTTCAGAGACTGCATCATTCTACTCGAAAAGTTCGCGCGCCACCCGAAACCGAAAAATGTTATTTTCACCCCCTAAAAAGTCCAAAATGGCCGAAATAACAACGCAGGTGATCACGAAGTGATGTATAGTTTTAGCATCTAAATACACTGTGCGAAATTCGTCCAATTCGGAGACTGCATCATTCTACTCGAAAAGTTCGCGCGCCACCCGAAAACCGAAAAATGTCATTTTGACCCCTTAAAAGTCCCGAATGGCCGAAATAACACGCAGCTGATCACAAAGTGATGTATAGTTTTAGCATCTAAGCACACTGTGCGAAATTCGTCCAATTCGGAGACTGCATCATTCTACTCGAAAAGTTCGCGCGCCACCAGAAAACAGAAAAATGTTATTTTGACCCCCTAAAAAGTCCCGAATTGCCGAAATAACAACGCAGGTGATCACGAAGTGATGTATAGTTTTAGCAGCTAAACACAATGTGCGAAATTCGTCCAATTCGGAGACTGCATCATTCTACTCGAAAAGTTCGAGCGCCACCCGAATACCGAAAAATGCCATTTTGACCCCCTAAACAGTCCCGAATGGCCAAAAAACGCAACAGCTCATGGCGGAGCAATGTGTCTTGTTTATTTACCTGTTTTACATTAACCGTGCGAATTTCGTCCAATTCGGAGACTGCATCATTCTACTCGAAAATTTTGCGCGCCCCCGCAAAATTGAAAAATGTCATTTTGACCCCATATAAAGTCTCGTATGGCCGAAATAACATCGCAGTTGATCACGAAGTGATGTATAGTTTTAGCATCTAAGCACACTGTGCGAAATTCGTCCAATTCGGAGACTGCATCATTCTACTCGAAAAGTTCGCGCGCCACCAGAAAACAGAAAATGTCATTTTGCCCCCTTAAAAGACCCGAATGGCCGAAATAACATCGCAGGTGATCATGAAGAGATCTATAGTTTTGGCATCTAAATACACTGTGCGAATTTCGTCCGATTCGGAGACTGCATAATTCTACTCGAAAAGTTCGCGTACCACCCGAAAACCGAAAAATGTCATTTTGACCCCTTAAAAGTTCCGAATGGCCGAAATAACAACGCAGGTGATCACGAAGTGATGTATATTTTTAGCATCTAAATACATTGTGCGAAATTCGTTTAATTCGGAGAGTGCATCATTCTACTCGAAAAGTTCGCGCGCCACCCGAAAACCGAAAAATGTCATTTTGACACCTTAAAATCCCGAATGGCCGAAATAACACGCAGGTGATCGTGAAGTGATGTATAGTTTTAGCATCTAAACACAATGTGCGAAATTTGTCCAATTCGGAGACTGCATCATTCTACTTGAAAAGTTCGCGCGCCACCCGAAAACCGAAAAATGTCATTTTGACCACCTTAAAAGTCCTGAATGGCCGAAATAACATCGCAGGTGATCACAAAGTGATGTATTGTTTTAGCATCTAAATACATTGTGTGAAATTCGTCCAATTCGGAGACTGCATCATTCTACTCGAAAAGTTCGCGCGCCACCCGATAACCGAAAAATGCCATTTTGACCCCCTAAAATGTCCCGAATGGCCGTAATAACAACGCAGGTGATCACGAATAGATGTATAGTTTTAGCATCTAAATACACTGTGCGAAATTCGTCCAATTCGGAGACTGCATCATTTTACTCGAAAAGTTCGAGCGCCACCCGAATACCGAAAAATGCCATTTTGACCCCCTAAACAGTCGTAAATGGCCAAAAAACGCAACAGCTCATGGCGGAGCATGAGTCTTGTTTATTTGTCTGTTTAACATTAACCGTGCGAATTTTGTCCAATTCGGAGACTGCATCATTCAACTCGAAAATTTCGCGCGCCACCCCAAAACTTAAAAATGCCATTTTGACCCCATAAAAAGTCCCGAATGGCCGAAATAACATCGCAGGTGATCACGAAGTTATGTATAGTTTTAGCATCTAAATACACTGTGTGAAATTCGTCCATTTCAGAGACTGCATCATTCTACTCGAAAAGTTCGCGCGTAACCCGAAACCGAAAAATGTTATTTTGACCCCCTAAAAAGTCCAAAATGGCCGAAATAACAACGCAGGTGATCACGAAGTGATGTATAGTTTTAGCATCTAAATACACTGTGCGAAATTCGTCCAATTCGGAGACTGCATCATTCTACTCGAAAAGTTCGCGCGCCACCCGAAAACCGAAAAATGTCATTTTGACCCCTTAAAAGTCCCGAATGGCCGAAATAACACGCAGGTGATCACAAAGTGATGTATAGTTTTAGCATCTAAGCACACTGTGCGAAATTCGTCCAATTCGGAGACTGCATCATTCTACTCGAAAAGTTCGCGCGCCACTAGAAAACAGAAAAATGTTATTTTGACCCCCTAAAAAGTCCCGAATTGCCGAAATAACAACGCAGGTGATCACGAAGTGATGTATAGTTTTAGCAGCTAAACACAATGTGCGAAATTCGTCCAATTCGGAGACTGCATCATTCTACTCGAAAAGTTCGAGCGCCACCCGAATACCGAAAAATGCCATTTTGACCCCCTAAACAGTCCCGAATGGCCAAAAAACGCAACAGCTAATGGCGGAGCAATGTGTCTTGTTTATTTACCTGTTTTACATTAACCGTGCGAATTTCGTCCAATTCGGAGACTGCATCATTCTACTCGAAAATTTTGCGCGCCCCCGCAAAATTGAAAAATGCCATTTTGACCCCATATAAAGTCTCGTATGGCCGAAATAACATCGCAGTTGATCACGAAGTGATGTATAGTTTTAGCATCTAAGCACACTGTGCGAAAGTCGTCCAATTCGGAGACTGCATCATTCAACTCGAAAAGTTCGCGCGCCACCAGAAAACAGAAAATGTCATTTTGCCCCCTTAAAAGACCCGAATGGCCAAAATAACATCGCAGGTGATCATGAAGAGATCTATAGTTTTGGCATCTAAATACACTGTGCGAATTTCGTCCGATTCGGAGACTGCATAATTCTACTCAAAAAGTTCGCGTACCACCCGAAAACCGAAAAATGTCATTTTGACCCCCTAAAAAGTCCCGAATGGCCGATATTACAACGCAGGTGATCACGAAGTGATGAATAGTTTGAGCATCTAAACACACTGTGTGAAATTCCTCCAATTCGGAGACTGCATCATTCTACTCGAAAAGTTCGTGCGCCACCCGAAAACCGAAAAATGTCATTTTGACCCCCTAAAAGTCCCGAATGGCCGAAATAACAACGCAGGTGATCACGAAGTGATGTATAGTTTTAGCATCTAAACACACTGTGCGAAATTCGTCCAATTCGGAGACTGCATCATTCTACTCGAAAAGTTCGCGCGCCACCAGAAAACAGAAAATGTCATTTTGCCCCCTTAAAAGACCCGAATGGCCGAAATAACATCGCAGGTGATCATGAAGAGATCTATAGTTTTGGCATCTAAATACACTGTGCGAATTTCGTCCGATTAGGAGACTGCATAATTCTACTAGAAAAGTTCGCGTACCACCCGAAAACCGAAAAATGTCATTTTGACCCCTTAAAAGTTCCGAATGGCCGAAATAACAACGCAGGTGATCACGAAGTGATGTATATTTTTAGCATCTAAATACATTGTGCGAAATTCGTCTAATTCGGAGACTGCATCATTCTACTCGAAAAGTTCGCGCGCCACCCGATAACCGAAAAATGTCATTTTGACACCTTAAAATCCCGAATGGCCGAAATAACACGCAGGTGATCGTGAAGTGATGTATAGTTTTAGCATCTAAACACAATGTGCGAAATTTGTCCAATTCGGAGACTGCATCATTCTACTTGAAAAGTTCGCGCGCCACCCGAAAACCGAAAAATGTCATTTTGACCCCCTTAAAAGTCCTGAATGGCCGAAATAACATCGCAGGTGATCACAAAGTGATGTATAGTTTTAGCATCTAAATACATTGTGTGAAATTCGTCCAATTCGGAGACTGCATCATTCTGCTCGAAAAGTTCGCGCGCCACCCGATAACCGAAAAATGCCATTTTGACCCCCTAAAATGTCCCGAATGGCCGTAATAACAACGCAGGTGATCACGAACTGATGTATAGTTTTAGCATCTAAATACACTGTGCGAAATTCGTCCAATTCGGAGACTGCATCATTTTACTCGAAAAGTTCGAGCGCCACCCGAATACCGAAAAATGCCATTTTGACCCCCTAAACAGTCGTGAATGGCCAAAAAACGCAACAGCTCATGGCGGAGCATGAGTCTTGTTTATTTGTCTGTTTTACATTAACCGTGCGAATTTTGTCCAATTCGGAGACTGCATCATTCAACTCGAAAATTTCGCGCGCCACCCCAAAACTTAAAAATGCCATCTTGACCCTATAAAAAGTCCCGAATGGCCGAAATAACATCGCATGTGATCACGAAGTTATGTATAGTTTTAGCATCTAAATACACTGTGTGAAATTCGTCCATTTCAGAGACTGCATCATTCTACTCGAAAAGTTCGCGCGCCACCCGAAACCGAAAAATGTTATTTTCACCCCCTAAAAAGTCCAAAATGGCCGAAATAACAACGCAGGTAATCACGAAGTGATGTATAGTTTTAGCATCTAAATACACTGTGCGAAATTTGTCCAATTCGGAGACTGCATCATTCTACTCGAAAAGTTCGCGCGCCACCCGAAAACCGAAAAATGTCATTTTGACCCCTTAAAAGTCCCGAATGGCCGAAATAACACGCAGGTGATCACAAAGTGATGTATAGTTTTAGCATCTAAGCACACTGTGCGAAATTCGTCCAATTCGGAGACTGCATCATTCTACTCGAAAAGTTCGCGCGCCACCAGAAAACAGAAAAATGTCATTTTGACCCCCTAAAAAGTCCCGAATTGCCGAAATAACAACGCAGGTGAGCACGAAGTGACGTATAGTTTTAGCAGCTAAACACAATGTGCGAAATTCGTCCAATTCGGAGACTGCATCATTCTACTCGAAAAGTTCGAGCGCCACCCGAATACCGAAAAATGCCATTTTGACCCCCTAAACAGTCCCGAATGGCCAAAAAACGCAACAGCTCATGGCGGAGCAATGTGTCTTGTTTATTTACCTGTTTTACTTTAACCGTGCGAATTTCGTCCAATTCGGAGACTGCATCATTCTACTCGAAAATTTTGCGCGCCCCCGCAAAATTGAAAAATGCCATTTTGACCCCATATAAAGTCTCGAATGACCGAAATAACATCGCAGTTGATCACGAAGTGATGTATAGTTTTAGCATCTAAGCACACTGTGCGAAATTCGTCCAATTCGGAGACTGCATCATTCTACTCGAAAAGTTCGCGCGCCACCAGAAAACAGAAAATGTCATTTTGCCCCCTTAATAGACCTGAATGGCCGAAATAACATCGCAGGTGATCATGAAGAGATCTATAGTTTTGGCATCTAAATACACTGTGCGAATTTCGTCCGATTCGGAGACTGCATAATTCTACTCAAAAAGTTCGCGTACCACCCGAAAACCGAAAAATGTCATTTTGACCCCCTAAAAAGTCCCGAATGGCCGAAATAACAACGCAGGTGATCACGAAGTGATGTATAGTTTGAGCATCTAAACACACTGTGTGAAATTCCTCCAATTCGGAGACTGCATCATTCTACTCGAAAAGTTCGTGCGCCACCCGAAAACCGAAAAATGTCATTTTGACCCCCTAAAAGTCCCGAATGGCCGAAATAACAACGCATGTGATCACGAAGTGATGTATAGTTTTAGCATCTAAACACACTGTGCGAAATTCGTCCAATTCGGAGACTGCATCATTCTACTCGAAAAGTTCGCGCGCCACCAGAAAATAGAAAATGTCATATTGCCCCCTTAAAAGACCCGAATGGCCGAAATAACATCGCAGGTGATCATGAAGAGATCTATAGTTTTGGCATCTAAATACACTGTGCGAATTTCGTCCGATTCGGAGACTGCATAATTCTACTCGAAAAGTTCGCGTACCACCCGAAAACCGAAAAATGTCATTTTGACCCCTTAAAAGTTCCGAATGGCCGAAATAACAACGCAGGTGATCACGAAGTGATGTATATTTTTAGCATCTAAATACATTGAGCGAAATTCGTCTAATTCGGAGACTGCATCATTCTACTCGAAAAGTTCGCGCGGCACCCGAAAACCGAAAAATGTCATTTTGACACCTTAAAATCCCGAATGGCCGAAATAACACGCAGGTGATCGTGAAGTGATGTATAGTTTTAGCATCTAAACACAATGTGCGAAATTTGTCCAATTCGGAGACTGCATCATTCTACTTGAAAACTTCGCGCGCCACCCGAAAACCGAAAAATGTCATTTTGACCCCCTTAAAAGTCCTGAATGGCCGAAATAACATCGTAGGTGATCACAAAGTGATGTATAGTTTTAGCATCTAAATACATTGTGTGAAATTCGTCCAATTCGGAGACTGCATCATTCTACTCGAAAAGTTCGCGCGCCACCCGATAACCGAAAAATGCCATTTTGACCCCCTAAAATGTCCCGAATGGCCGTAATAACAACGCAGGTGATCACGAACTGATGTATAGTTTTAGCATCTAAATACACTGTGCGAAATTCGTCCAATTCGGAGACTGCATCATTTTACTCGAAAAGTTCGAGCGCCACCCGAATACCGAAAAATGCCATTTTGACCCCCTAAACAGTCGTGAATGGCCAAAAAACGCAACAGCTCATGGCGGAGCATGAGTCTTGTTTATTTGTCTGTTTTACATTAACCGTGCGAATTTTGTCCAATTCGGAGACTGCATCATTCAACTCGAAAATTTCGCGCGCCACCCCAAAACTTAAAAATGCCATCTTGACCCTATAAAAAGTCCCGAATGGCCGAAATAACATCGCAGGTGATCACGAAGTTATGTATAGTTTTAGCATCTAAATACACTGTGTGAAATTCGTCCATTTCAGAGACTGCATCATTCTACTCGAAAAGTTCGCGCACCACCCGAAACCGAAAAATGTTATTTTGACCCCCTAAAAAGTCCAAAATGGCCGAAATAACAACGCAGGTGATCGCGAAGTGATGTATAGTTTTAGCATCTAAATACACTGTGCGAAATTCGTCCAATTCGGAGACTGCATCATTCTACTCGAAAAGTTCGCGCGCCACCCGAAAACCGAAAAATGTCATTTTGACCCCTTAAAAGTCCCGAATGGCCGAAATAACACGCAGGTGATCACAAAGTGATGTATAGTTTTAGCATCTAAGCACACTGTGCGAAATTCGTCCCATTCGGAGACTGCATCATTCTACTCGAAAAGTTTGCGCGCCACCGGAAAACAGAAAAATGTCATTTTGACCACCTAAAAAGTCCCGAATTGCCGAAATAACAACGCAGGTGATCACGAAGTGATGTATAGTTTTAGCAGCTAAACACAATGTGCGAAATTCGTCCAATTCGGAGACTGCATCATTCTACTCGAAAAGTTCGAGCGCCACCCGAATACCGAAAAATGCCATTTTGACCCCCTAAACAGTCCCGAATGGCCAAAAAACGCAACAGCTCTTGGCGGAGCAATGTGTCTTGTTTATTTACCTGTTTTACATTAACCGTGCGAATTTCGTCCAATTCGGAGACTGCATCATTCTACTCGAAAATTTTGCGCGCCCCCGCAAAATTGAAAAATGCCATTTTGACCCCATATAAAGTCTCGAATGGCCGAAATAACATCGCAGTTGATCACGAAGTGATGTATAGTTTTAGCATCTAAGCACACTGTGCGAAATTCGTCCAATTCAGAGACTGCATCATTCTACTCGAAAAGTTCGCGCGCCACCAGAAAACAGAAAATGTCATTTTGCCCCTTTAAAAGACCCGAATGGCCGAAATAACATCGCAGGTGATCATGAAGAGATCTATAGTTTTGGCATCTAAATACACTGTGCGAATTTCGTCCGATTCGGAGACTGCATAATTCTACTCAAAAAGTTCGCGTACCACCCGAAAACCGAAAAATGTCATTTTGACCCCTTAAAAAGTCCCGAATGGCCGAAATAACAACGCAGGTGATCACGAAGTGATGTATAGTTTGAGCATCTAAACACACTCTGTGAAATTCGTCCAATTCGGAGACTGCATCATTCTACTCGAAAAGTTCGTGCGCCACCCGAAAACCGAAAAATGTCATTTTGACACCCTAAAAGTCCCGAATGGCCGAAATAACAACGCAGGTGATCACGAAGTGATGTATAGTTTTAGCATCTAAACACACTGTGCGAAATTCGTCCAATTCGGAGACTGCATCATTCTACTCGAAAAGTTCGCGCGCCACCAGAAAACAGAAAATGTCATTTTGCCCCCTTAAAAGACCCGAATGGCCGAAATAACATCGCAGGTGATCATGAAGAGATCTATAGTTTTGGCATCTAAATACACTGTGCGAATTTCGTCCGATTCGGAGACTGCATAATTCTACTCGAAAAGTTCGCGTACCAACCGAAAACCGAAAAATGTCATTTTGACTCCTTAAAAGTTCCGAATGGCCGAAATAACAACGCAGGTGATCACGAAGTGATGTATATTTTTAGCATCTAAATACATTGTGCGAAATTCGTCTAATTCGGAGACTGCATCATTCTACTCGAAAAGTTCGCGCGCCACCCGAAAACCGAAAAATGTCATTTTGACACCTTAAAATCCCGAATGGCCGAAATAACACGCAGGTGATCGTGAAGTGATGTATAGTTTTAGCATCTAAACACAATGTGCGAAATTTGTCCAATTCGGAGACTGCATCATTCTACTTGAAAAGTTCGCGCGACACCCGAAAACCGAAAAATGTCATTTTGACCCCCTTAAAAGTCCTGAATGGCCGAAATAACATCGCAGGTGATCACAAAGTGATGTATAGTTTTAGCATCTAAATACATTGTGTGAAATTCGTCCAATTCGGAGACTGCATCATTCTACTCGAAAAGTTCGCGCGCCACCCGATAACCGAAAAATGCCATTTTGACCCCCTAAAATGTCCCGAATGGCCGTAATAACAACGCAGGTGATCACGAACAGATGTATAGTTTTAGCATCTAAATACACTGTGCGAAATTCGTCCAATTCGGAGACTGCATTTTACTCGAAAAGTTCGAGCGCCACCCGAATACCGAAAAATGCCATTTTGACCCCCTAAACAGTCGTGAATGGCCAAAAAACGCAACAGCTCATGGCGGAGCATGAGTCTTGTTTATTTGTCTGTTTAACATTAACCGTGCGAATTTTGTCCAATTCGGAGACTGCATCATTCAACTCGAAAATTTCGCGCGCCACCCCAAAACTTAAAAATGCCATTTTGACCCCATAAAAAGTCCCGAATGGCCGAAATAACATCGCAGGTGATCACGAAGTTATGTATAGTTTTAGCATCTAAATACACTGTGTGAAATTCGTCCATTTCAGAGACTGCATCATTCTACTCGAAAAGTTCGCGCGCCACCCGAAACCGAAAAATGTTATTTTCACCCCCTAAAAAGTCCAAAATGGCCGAAATAACAACGCAGGTGATCACGAAGTGATGTATAGTTTTAGCATCTAAATACACTGTGCGAAATTCGTCCAATTCGGAGACTGCATCATTCTACTCGAAAAATTCGCGCGCCACCCGAAAACCGAAAAATGTCATTTTGACCCCTTAAAAGTCCCGAATGGCCGAAATAACACGCAGGTGATCACAAAGTGATGTATAGTTTTAGCATCTAAGCACACTGTGCGAAATTCGTCCAATTCGGAGACTGCATCATTCTACTCGAAAAGTTCGCGCGCCACCGGAAAACAGAAAAATGTCATTTTGACCACCTAAAAAGTCCCGAATTGCCGAAATAACAACGCAGGTGATCACGAAGTGATGTATAGTTTTAGCAGCTAAACACAATGTGCGAAATTCGTCCAATTCGGAGACTGCATCATTCTACTCGAAAAATTCGAGCGCCACCCGAATACCGAAAAATGCCATTTTGACCCCCTAAACAGTCCCGAATGGCCAAAAAACGCAACAGCTCATGGCGGAGCAATGTGTCTTGTTTATTTACCTGTTTTACATTAACCGTGCGAATTTCGTCCAATTCGGAGACTGCATCATTCTACTCGAAAATTTTGCGCGCCCCCGCAAAATTGAAAAATGCCATTTTGACCCCATATAAAGTCTCGAATGGCCGAAATAACATCGCAGTTGATCACGAAGTGATGTATAGTTTTAGCATCTAAGCACACTGTGCGAAATTCGTCCAATTCGGAGACTGCATCATTCTACTCGAAAAGTTCGCGCGCCACCAGAAAACAGAAAATGTCATTTTGCCCCTTTAAAAGACCCGAATGGCCGAAATAACATCGCAGGTGATCATGAAGAGATCTATAGTTTTGGCATCTAAATACACTGTGCGAATTTCGTCCGATTCGGAGACTGCATAATTCTACTCAAAAAGTTCGCGTACCACCCGAAAACCGAAAAATGTCATTTTGACCCCTTAAAAAGTCCCGAATGGCCGAAATAACAACGCAGGTGATCACGAAGTGATGTATAGTTTGAGCATCTAAACACACTGTGTGAAATTCGTCCAATTCGGAGACTGCATCATTCTACTCGAAAAGTTCGTGCGCCACCCGAAAACCGAAAAATGTCATTTTGACACCCTAAAAGTCCCGAATGGCCGAAATAACAACGCAGGTGATCACGAAGTGATGTATAGTTTTAGCATCTAAACACACTGTGCGAAATTCGTCCAATTCGGAGACTGCATCATTCTACTCGAAAAGTTCGCGCGCCACCAGAAAACAGAAAATGTCATTTTGCCCCCTTAAAAGACCCGAATGGCCGAAATAACATCGCAGGTGATCATGAAGAGATCTATAGTTTTGGCATCTAAATACACTGTGCGAATTTCGTCCGATTCGGAGACTGCATAATTCTACTCGAAAAGTTCGCGTACCAACCGAAAACCGAAAAATGTCATTTTGACCCCTTAAAAGTTCCGAATGGCCGAAATAACAACGCAGGTGATCACAAAGTGATGTATATTTTTAGCATCTAAATACATTGTGCGAAATTCGTCTAATTCGGAGACTGCATCATTCTACTCGAAAAGTTCGCGCGCCACCCGAAAACCGAAAAATGTCATTTTGACACCTTAAAATCCCGAATGGCCGAAATAACACGCAGGTGATCGTGAAGTGATGTATAGTTTTAGCATCTAAACACAATGTGCGAAATTTGTCCAATTCGGAGACTGCATCATTCTACTTGAAAAGTTCGCGCGCCACCCGAAAACCGAAAAATGTCATTTTGACCCCCTTAAAAGTCCTGAATGGCCGAAATAACATCGCAGGTGATCACAAAGTGATGTATAGTTTTAGCATCTAAATACATTGTGTGAAATTCGTCCAATTCGGAGACTGCATCTTTCTACTCGAAAAGTTCGCGCGCCACCCGATAACCGAAAAATGCCATTTTAACCCCCTAAAATGTCCCGAATGGCCGTAATAATAACGCAGGTGATCACGAACAGATGTATAGTTTTAGCATCTAAATACACTGTGCGAAATTCGTCCAATTCGGAGACTGCATCATTTTACTCGAAAAGTTCGAGCGCCACCCGAATACCGAAAAATGCCATTTTGACCCCCTAAACAGTCGTGAATGGCCAAAAAACGCAACAGCTCATGGCGGAGCATGAGTCTTGTTTATTTGTCTGTTTAACATTAACCGTGCGAATTTTGTCCAATTCGGAGACTGCATCATTCAACTCGAAAATTTCGCGCGCCACCCCAAAACTTAAAAATGCCATTTTGACCCCATAAAAAGTCCTGAATGGCCGAAATAACATCGCAGGTGATCACGAAGTTATGTATAGTTTTAGCATCTAAATACACTGTGTGAAATTCGTCCATTTCAGAGACTGCATCATTCTACTCGAAAAGTTCGCGCGCCACCCGAAACCGAAAAATGTTATTTTCACCCCCTAAAAAGTCCAAAATGGCCGAAATAACAACGCAGGTGATCACGAAGTGATGTATAGTTTTAGCATCTAAATACACTGTGCGAAATTCGTCCAATTCGGAGACTGCATCATTCTACTCGAAAAGTTCGCGCGCCACCCGAAAACCGAAAAATGTCATTTTGACCCCTTAAAAGTCCCGAATGGCCGAAATAACACGCAGGTGATCACAAAGTGATGTATAGTTTTAGCATCTAAGCACACTGTGCGAAATTCGTCCAATTCGGAGACTGCATCATTCTACTCGAAAAGTTCGCGCGCCACCGGAAAACAGAAAAATGTCATTTTGACCACCTAAAAAGTCCCGAATTGCCGAAATAACAACGCAGGTGATCACGAAGTGATGTATAGTTTTAGCAGCTAAACACAATGTGCGAAATTCGTCCAATTCGGAGACTGCATCATTCTACTCGAAAAATTCGAGCGCCTCCCGAATACCGAAAAATGCCATTTTGAACCCCTAAACAGTCCCGAATGGCCAAAAAACGCAACAGCTCATGGCGGAGCAATGTGTCTTGTTTATTTACCTGTTTTACATTAACCGTGCGAATTTCGTCCAATTCGGAGACTGCATCATTCTACTCGAAAATTTTGTGCGCCCCCGCAAAATTGAAAAATGCCATTTTGACCCCATATAAAGTCTCGAATGGCCGAAATAACATCGCAGTTGATCACGAAGTGATGTATAGTTTTAGCATCTAAGCACACTGTGCGAAATTCGTCCAATTCGGAGACTGCATCATTCTACTCGAAAAGTTCGCGCGCCACCAGAAAACAGAAAATGTCATTTTGCCCCTTTAAAAGACCCGAATGGCCGAAATAACATCGCAGGTGATCATGAAGAGATCTATAGTTTTGGCATCTAAATACACTGTGCGAATTTCGTCCGATTCGGAGACTGCATAATTCTACTCAAAAAGTTCGCGTACCACCCGAAAACCGAAAAATGTCATTTTGACCCCTTAAAAAGTCCCGAATGGCCGAAATAACAACGCAGGTGATCACGAAGTGATGTATAGTTTGAGCATCTAAACACACTGTGTGAAATTCGTCCAATTCGGAGACTGCATCATTCTACTCGAAAAGTTCGTGCGCCACCCGAAAACCGAAAAATGTCATTTTGACACCCTAAAAGTCCCGAATGGCCGAAATAACAACGCAGGTGATCACGAAGTGATGTATAGTTTTAGCATCTAAACACACTGTGCGAAATTCGTCCAATTCGGAGACTGCATCATTCTACTCGAAAAGTTCGCGCGCCACCAGAAAACAGAAAATGTCATTTTGCCCCCTTAAAAGACCCGAATGGCCGAAATAACATCGCAGGTGATCATGAAGAGATCTATAGTTTTGGCATCTAAATACACTGTGCGAATTTCGTCCGATTCGGAGACTGCATAATTCTACTCGAAAAGTTTGCGTACCACCCGAAAACCGAAAAATGTCATTTTGACCCCTTAAAAGTTCCGAATGGCCGAAATAACAACGCAGGTGATCACGAAGTGATGTATATTTTTAGCATCTAAATACATTGTGCGAAATTCGTCTAATTCGGAGACTGCATCATTCTACTCGAAAAGTTCGCGCGCCACCCGAAAACCGAAAAATGTCATTTTGACACCTTAAAATCCCGAATGGCCGAAATAACACGCAGGTGATCGTGAAGTGATGTATAGTTTTAGCATCTAAACACAATGTGCGAAATTTGTCCAATTCGGAGACTGCATCATTCTACTTGAAAAGTTCGCGCGCCACCCGAAAACCGAAAAATGTCATTTTGACCCCCTTAAAAGTCCTGAATGGCCGAAATAACATCGCAAGTGATCACAAAGTGATGTATAGTTTTAGCATCTAAATACATTGTGTGAAATTCGTCCAATTCGGAGACTGCATCATTCTACTCGAAAAGTTCGCGCGCCACCCGATTACCGAAAAATGCCATTTTGACCCCCTAAAATGTCCCGAATGGCCGTAATAACAACGCAGGTGATCACGAACTGATGTATAGTTTTAGCATCTAAATACACTGTGCGAAATTCGTCCAATTCGGAGACTGCATCATTTTACTCGAAAAGTTCGAGCGCCACCCGAATACCGAAAAATGCCATTTTGACCTCCTAAACAGTCGTGAATGGCCAAAAAACGCAACAGCTCATGGCGGAGCATGAGTCTTGTTTATTTGTCTTTTTTACATTAACCGTGCGAATTTTGTCCAATTCGGAGACTGCATCATTCAACTCGAAAATTTCGCGCGCCACCCCAAAACTTAAAAATGTCATTTTGACCCCATAAAAAGTCCCGAATGGCCGAAATAACATCGCAGGTGATCACGAAGTTATGTATAGTTTTAGCATCTAAATACACTGTGTGAAATTCGTCCATTTCAGAGACTGCATCATTCTACTCGAAAAGTTCGCGCACCACCCGAAACCGAAAAATGTTATTTTGACCCCCTAAAAAGTCCAAAATGGCCGAAATAACAACGCAGGTTATCACGAAGTGATGTATAGTTTTAGCATCTAAATACACTGTGCGAAATTCGTCCAATTCGGAGACTGCATCATTCTACTCGAAAAGTTCGCGCGCCACCCGAGAACCGAAAAATGTCATTTTGACCCCTTAAAAGTCCCGAATGGCCGAAATAACACGCAGGTGATCACAAAGTGATGTATAGTTTTAGCATCTAAGCACACTGTGCGAAATTCGTCCCATTCGGAGACTGCATCATTCTACTCGAAAAGTTTGCGCGCCACCGGAAAACAGAAAAATGTCATTTTGACCACTTAAAAAGTCCCGAATTGCCGAAATAACAACGCAGGTGATCACGAAGTGATGTATAGTTTTAGCAGCTAAACACAATGTGCGAAATTCGTCCAATTCGGAGACTGCATCATTCTACTCGAAAAGTTCGAGCGCCACCCGAATACCGAAAAATGCCATTTTGACCCCCTAAACAGTCCCGAATGGCCAAAAAACGCAACAGCTCATGGCAGAGCAATGAGTCTTGTTTATTTACCTGTTTTACATTAACCGTGCGAATTTCGTCCAATTCGGAGACTGCATCATTCTACTCGAAAATTTTGCGCGCCCCCACAAAATTGAAAAATGCCATTTTGACCCCATATAAAGTCTCGAATGGCCGAAATAACATCGCAGTTGATCACGCAGTGATGTATAGTTTTAGCATCTAAGCACACTGTGCGAAATTCGTCCAATTCGGAGACTGCATCATTCTACTCGAAAAGTTCGCGCGCCACCAGAAAACAGAAAATGTCATTTTGCCCCCTTAAAAGACCCGAATGGCCGAAATAACATCGCAGGTGATCATGAAGAGATCTATAGTTTTGGCATCTAAATACACTGTGCGAATTTCGTCCGATTCGGAGACTGCATAATTCTACTCAAAAAGTTCGCGTACCACCCGAAAACCGAAAAATGTCATTTTGACCCCCTAAAAAGTCCCGAATGGCCGAAATAACAATGCAGGTGATCACGAAGTGATGTATAGTTTGAGCATCTAAACACACTGTGTGAAATTCGTCCAATTCGGAGACTGCATCATTCTACTCGAAAAGTTCGTGCGCCACCCGAAAACCGAAAAATGTCATTTTGACCCCCTAAAAGTCCCGAATGGCCGAAATAACAACGCAGGTGATCACGAAGTGATGTATAGTTTTAGCATCTAAACACACTGTGCGAAATTCGTCCAATTCGGAGACTGCATCATTCTACTCGAAAAGTTCGCGCGCCACCAGAAAACAGAAAATGTCATTTTGCCCCCTTAAAAGACCCGAATGGCCGAAATAACATCGCAGGTGATCATGAAGAGATCTATAGTTTTGGCATCTAAATACACTGTGCAAATTTCGTCCGATTCGGAGACTGCATAATTCTACTCGAAAAGTTCGTGTACCACCCGAAAACCGAAAAATGTCATTTTGACCCCTTAAAAGTTCCGAATGGCCGAAATAACAACGCAGGTGATCACGAAGTGATGTATATTTTTAGCATCTAAATACCTTGTGCGAAATTCGTCTAATTCGGAGACTGCATCATTCTACTCGAAAAGTTCGCGCGCCACCCGAAAACTGAAAAATGTCATTTTGACACCTTAAAATCCCGAATGGCCGAAATAACACGCAGGTGATCGTGAAGTGATGTATAGTTTTAGCATCTAAACACAATGTGCGAAATTTGTCCAATTCGGAGACTGCATCATTCTACTTGAAAAGTTCGCGCGCCACCCGAAAACCGAAAAATGTCATTTTGACCCCCTTAAAAGTCCTGAATGGCCGAAATAACATCGCAGGTGATCACAAAGTGATGTATAGTTTTAGCATCTAAATACATTGTGTGAAATTCGTCCAATTCGGAGACTGCATCATTCTACTCGAAAAGTTCGCGCGCCACCCGATAACCGAAAAATGCCATTTTGACCCCCTAAAATGTCCCGAATGGCCGTAATAACAACGCAGGTGATCACGAACTGATGTATAGTTTTAGCATCTAAATACACTGTGCGAAATTCGTCCAATTCGGAGACTGCATCATTTTACTCGAAAAGTTCGAGCGCCACCCGAATACCGAAAAATGCCATTTTGACCCCCTAAACAGTCGTGAATGGCCAAAAAACGCAACAGCTCATGGCGGAGCATGAGTCTTGTTTATTTGTCTGTTTTACATTAACCGTGCGAATTTTGTCCAATTCGGAGACTGCATCATTCAACTCGAAAATTTCGCGCGCCACCCCAAAACTTAAAAATGCCATTTTGACCCCATAAAAAGTCACGAATGGCCGAAATAACATCGCAGGTGATCACGAAGTTATGTATAGTTTTAGCATCTAAATACACTGTGTGAAATTCGTCCATTTCAGAGACTGCATCAATCTACTCGAAAAGTTCGCGCACCACCCGAAACCGAAAAATGTTATTTTGACCTCCTAAAAAGTCCAAAATGGCCGAAATAACAACGCAGGTGATCACGAAGTGATGTATAGTTTTAGCATCTAAATACACTGTGCGAAATTCGTCCAATTCGGAGACTGCATCATTCTACTCGAAAAGTTCGCGCGCCACCCGAAAACCGAAAAATGTCATTTTGACCCCTTAAAAGTCCCGAATGGCCGAAATAACACGCAGGTGATCACAAAGTGATGTATAGTTTTAGCATCTAAGCACACTGTGCGAAATTCGTCCCATTCGGAGACTGCATCATTCTACTCGAAAAGTTTGCGCGCCACCGGAAAACAGAAATATGTCATTTTGACCACTTAAAAAGTCCCGAATTGCCGAAATAACAACGCAGGTGATCACGAAGTGATGTATAGTTTTAGCAGTTAAACACAATGTGCGAAATTCGTCCAATTCGGAGACTGCATCATTCTACTCGAAAAGTTCGAGCGCCACCCGAATACCGAAAAATGCCATTTTGACCCCCTAAACAGTCCCGAATGGCCAAAAAACGCAACAGCTCATGGCAGAGCAATGAGTCTTGTTTATTTACCTGTTTTACATTAACCGTGCGAATTTCGTCCAATTCGGAGACTGCATCATTCTACTCGAAAATTTTGCGCGCCCCCACAAAATTGAAAAATGCCATTTTGACCCCATATAAAGTCTCGAATGGCCGAAATAACATCGCAGTTGATCACGAAGTGATGTATAGTTTTAGCATCTAAGCACACTGTGCGAAATTCGTCCAATTCGGAGACTGCATCATTCTACTCGAAAAGTTCGCGCGCCACCAGAAAACAGAAAATGTCATTTTGCCCCCTTAAAAGACCCGAATGGCCGAAATAACGTCGCAGGTGATCATGAAGAGATCTATAGTTTTGGCATCTAAATACACTGTGCGAATTTCGTCCGATTCGGAGACTGCATAATTCTACTCAAAAAGTTCGCGTACCACCCGAAAACCGAAAAATGTCATTTTGACCCCCTAAAAAGTCCCGAATGGCCGAAATAACAACGCAGGTGATCACGAAGTGATGTATAGTTTGAGCATCTAAACACACTGTGTGAAATTCGTCCAATTCGGAGACTGCATCATTCTACTCGAAAAGTTCGTGCGCCACCCGAAAACCGAAAAATGTCATTTTGACCCCCTAAAAGTCCCGAATGGCCGAAATAACAACGCAGGTGATCACGAAGTGATGTATAGTTTTAGCATCTAAACACACTGTGCGAAATTCGTCCAATTCGGAGACTGCATCATTCTACTCGAAAAGTTCGCGCGCCACCAGAAAACAGAAAATGTCATTTTGCCCCCTTAAAAGACCCGAATGGCCGAAATAACATCGCAGGTGATCATGAAGAGATCTATAGTTTTGGCATCTAAATACACTGTGCAAATTTCGTCCGATTCGGAGACTGCATAATTCTACTCGAAAAGTTCGTGTACCACCCGAAAACCGAAAAATGTCATTTTGACCCCTTAAAAGTTCCGAATGGCCGAAATAACAACGCAGGTGATCACGAAGTGATGTATATTTTTAGCATCTAAATACATTGTGCGAAATTCGTCTAATTCGGAGACTGCATCATTCTACTCGAAAAGTTCGCGCGCCACCCGAAAACCGAAAAATGTCATTTTGACACCTTAAAATCCCGAATGGCCGAAATAACACGCAGGTGATCGTGAAGTGATGTATAGTTTTAGCATCTAAACACAATGTGCGAAATTTGTCCAATTCGGAGACTGCATCATTCTACTTGAAAAGTTCGCGCGCCACCCGAAAACCGAAAAATGTCATTTTGACCCCCTTAAAAGTCCTGAATGGCCGAAATAACATCGCAGGTGATCACAAAGTGATGTATAGTTTTAGCATCTAAATACATTGTGTGAAATTCGTCCAATTCGGAGACTGCATCATTCTACTCGAAAAGTTCGCGCGCCACCCGATAACCGAAAAATGCCATTTTGACCCCCTAAAATGTCCCGAATGGCCGTAATAACAACGCAGGTGATCACGAACTGATGTATAGTTTTAGCATCTAAATACACTGTGCGAAATTCGTCCAATTCGGAGACTGCATCATTTTACTCGAAAAGTTCGAGCGCCACCCGAATACCGAAAAATGCCATTTTGACCCCCTAAACAGTCGTGAATGGCCAAAAAACGCAACAGCTCATGGCGGAGCATGAGTCTTGTTTATTTGTCTGTTTTACATTAACCGTGCGAATTTTGTCCAATTCGGAGACTGCATCATTCAACTCGAAAATTTCGCGCGCCACCCCAAAACTTAAAAATGCCATTTTGACCCCATAAAAAGTCCCGAATGGCCGAAATAACATCGCAGGTGATCACGAAGTTATGTATAGTTTTAGCATCTAAATACACTGTGTGAAATTCGTCCATTTCAGAGACTGCATCAATCTACTCGAAAAGTTCGCGCACCACCCGAAACCGAAAAATGTTATTTTGACCTCCTAAAAAGTCCAAAATGGCCGAAATAACAACGCAGGTGATCACGAAGTGATGTATAGTTTTAGCATCTAAATACACTGTGCGAAATTCGTCCAATTCGGAGACTGCATCATTCTACTCGAAAAGTTCGCGCGCCACCCGAAAACCGAAAAATGTCATTTTGACCCCTTAAAAGTCCCGAATGGCCGAAATAACACGCAGGTGATCACAAAGTGATGTATAGTTTTAGCATCTAAGCACACTGTGCGAAATTCGTCCCATTCGGAGACTGCATCATTCTACTCGAAAAGTTTGCGCGCCACCGGAAAACAGAAATATGTCATTTTGACTACTTAAAAAGTCCCGAATTGCCGAAATAACAACGCAGGTGATCACGAAGTGATGTATAGTTTTAGCAGCTAAACACA
This sequence comes from Lactuca virosa, assembly GCF_052849685.1. Classification (NCBI taxonomy): domain Eukaryota; kingdom Viridiplantae; phylum Streptophyta; class Magnoliopsida; order Asterales; family Asteraceae; genus Lactuca; species Lactuca virosa. The sequence goes on along the minus strand of NC_136433.1, from coordinate 318,791,946 downwards.
ATGTGCGAAATTCGTCCAATTCGGAGACTGCATCATTCTACTCGAAAAGTTCGAGCGCCACCCGAATACCGAAAAATGCCATTTTGACCCCCTAAACAGTCCCGAATGGCCAAAAAACGCAACAGCTCATGGCAGAGCAATGAGTCTTGTTTATTTACCTGTTTTACATTAACCGTGCGAATTTCGTCCAATTCGGAGACTGCATCATTCTACTCGAAAATTTTGCGCGCCCCCACAAAATTGAAAAATGCCATTTTGACCCCATATAAAGTCTCGAATGGCCGAAATAACATCGCAGTTGATCACGAAGTGATGTATAGTTTTAGCATCTAAGCACACTGTGCGAAATTCGTCCAATTCGGAGACTGCATCATTCTACTCGAAAAGTTCGCGCGCCACCAGAAAACATAAAATGTCATTTTGCCCCCTTAAAAGACCCGAATGGCCGAAATAACGTCGCAGGTGATCATGAAGAGATCTATAGTTTTGGCATCTAAATACACTGTGCGAATTTCGTCCGATTCGGAGACTGCATAATTCTACTCAAAAAGTTCGCGTACCACCCGAAAACCGAAAAATGTCATTTTGACCCCCTAAAAAGTCCCGAATGGCCGAAATAACAACGCAGGTGATCACGAAGTGATGTATAGTTTGAGCATCTAAACACACTGTGTGAAATTCGTCCAATTCGGAGACTGCATCATTCTACTCGAAAAGTTCGTGCGCCACCCGAAAACCGAAAAATGTCATTTTGACCCCATAAAAGTCCCGAATGGCCGAAATAACAACGCAGGTGATCACGAAGTGATGTATAGTTTTAGCATCTAAACACACTGTGCGAAATTCGTCCAATTCGGAGACTGCATCATTCTACTCGAAAAGTTCGCGCGCCACCAGAAAACAGAAAATGTCATTTTGCCCCCTTAAAAGACCCGAATGGCCGAAATAACATCGCAGGTGATCATGAAGAGATTTATAGTTTTGGCATTTAAATACACTGTGCAAATTTCGTCCGATTCGGAGACTGCATAATTCTACTCGAAAAGTTCGTGTACCACCCGAAAACCGAAAAATGTCATTTTGACCCCTTAAAAGTTCCGAATGGCCGAAATAACAACGCAGGTGATCACGAAGTGATGTATATTTTTAGCATCTAAATACATTGTGCGAAATTCGTCTAATTCGGAGACTGCATCATTCTACTCGAAAAGTTCGCGCGCCACCCGAAAACCGAAAAATGTCATTTTGACACCTTAAAATCCCGAATGGCCGAAATAACACGCAGGTGATCGTGAAGTGATGTATAGTTTTAGCATCTAAACACAATGTGCGAAATTTGTCCAATTCGGAGACTGCATCATTCTACTTGAAAAGTTCGCGCGCCACCCGAAAACCGAAAAATGTCATTTTGACCCCTTAAAAGTCCCGAATGGCCGAAATAACACGCAGGTGATCACAAAGTGATGTATAGTTTTAGCATCTAAGCACACTGTGCGAAATTCGTCCCATTCGGAGACTGCATCATTCTACTCGAAAAGTTCGCGCGCCACCGGAAAACAGAAATATGTCATTTTGACCACCTAAAAAGTCCCGAATTGCCGAAATAACAACGCAGGTGATCACGAAGTGATGTATAGTTTTAGCAGCTAAACACAATGTGCGAAATTCGTCCAATTCGGAGACTGCATCATTCTACTCGAAAAGTTCGAGCGCCACCCGAATACCAAAAAATGTCATTTTGACCCCCTAAACAGTCCCGAATGGCCAAAAAACGCAACAGCTCATGGCGGAGCAATGAGTCTTGTTTATTTACCTGTTTTACATTAACCGTGCGAATTTCGTCCAATTCGGAGACTGCATCATTCTGCTCGAAAATTTTGCGCGCCCCTGCAAAATTGAAAAATGCCATTTTGACCCCATATAAAGTCTCGAATGGCCGAAATAACATCGCAGTTGATCACGAAGTGATGTATAGTTTTAGCATCTAAGCACACTGTGCGAAATTTGTCCAATTCGGAGACTGCATCATTCTACTCGAAAAGTTCGCGCGCCACCAGAAAACAGAAAATGTCATTTTGCCCCCTTAAAAGACCCGAATGGCCGAAATAACGTCGCAGGTGATCATGAAGAGATCTATAGTTTTGGCATCTAAATACACTGTGCGAATTTCGTCCTATTCGGAGACTGCATAATTCTACTCAAAAAGTTCGCGTACCACCCGAAAACCGAAAAATGTCATTTTGACCCCCTAAAAAGTCCCGAATGGCCGAAATAACAACGCAGGTGATCACGAAGTGATGTATAGTTTGAGTATCTAAACACACTGTGTGTAATTCGTCCAATTCGGAGACTGCATCATTCTACTCGAAAAGTTCGTGCGCCACCCGAAAACCGAAAAATGTCATTTTGACCCCCTAAAAGTCCCGAATGGCCGAAATAACAACGCAGGTGATCACGAAGTGATGTATAGTTTTAGCATCTAAACACACTGTGCGAAATTCGTCCAATTCGGAGACTGCATCATTCTACTCGAAAAGTTCGCGCGCCACCAGAAAACAGAAAATGTCATTTTGCCCCCTTAAAAGACCCGAATGGCCGAAATAACATCGCAGGTGATCATGAAGAGATCTATAGTTTTGGCATCTAAATACACTGTGCAAATTTCGTCCGATTCGGAGACTGCATAATTCTACTCGAAAAGTTCGTGTACCACCCGAAAACCGAAAAATGTCATTTTGACCCCTTAAAAGTTCCGAATGGCCGAAATAACAACGCAGGTGATCACGAAGTGATGTATATTTTTAGCATCTAAATACATTGTGCGAAATTCGTCTAATTCGGAGACTGCATCATTCTACTCGAAAAGTTCGCGCGCCACCCGAAAACCGAAAAATGTCATTTTGACACCTTAAAATCCCGAATGGCCGAAATAACACGCAGGTGATCGTGAAGTGATGTATAGTTTTAGCATCTAAACACAATGTGCGAAATTTGTCCAATTCGGAGACTGCATCATTCTACTTGAAAAGTTCGCGCGCCACCCGAAAACCGAAAAATGTCATTTTGACCCCCTTAAAAGTCCTGAATGGCCGAAATAACATCGCAGGTGATCACAAAGTGATGTATAGTTTTAGCATCTAAATACATTGTGTGAAATTCGTCCAATTCGGAGACTGCATCATTCTACTCGAAAAGTTCGCGCGCCACCCGATAACCGAAAAATGCCATTTTGACCCCCTAAAATGTCCCGAATGGCCGTAATAAGAACGCAGGTGATCACGAACTGATGTATAGTTTTAGCATCTAAATACACTGTGCGAAATTCGTCCAATTCGGAGACTGCATCATTTTACTCGAAAAGTTCGAGCGCCACCCGAATACCGAAAAATGCCATTTTGACCCCCTAAACAGTCGTGAATGGCCAAAAAACGCAACAGCTCATGGCGGAGCATGAGTCTTGTTTATTTGTCTGTTTTACATTAACCGTGCGAATTTTGTCCAATTCGGAGACTGCATCATTCAACTCGAAAATTTCGCGCGCCACCCCAAAACTTAAAAATGCCATTTTGACCCCATAAAAAGTCCCGAATGGCCGAAATAACATCGCAGGTGATCACGAAGTTATGTATAGTTTTAGCATCTAAATACACTGTGTGAAATTCGTCCATTTCAGAGACTGCATCAATCTACTCGAAAAGTTCGCGCACCACCCGAAACCGAAAAATGTTATTTTGACCTCCTAAAAAGTCCAAAATGGCCGAAATAACAACGCAGGTGATCACGAAGTGATGTATAGTTTTAGCATCTAAATACACTGTGCGAAATTCGTCCAATTCGGAGACTGCATCATTCTACTCGAAAAGTTCGCGCGCCACCCGAAAACCGAAAAATGTCATTTTGACCCCTTAAAAGTCCCGAATGGCCGAAATAACACGCAGGTGATCACAAAGTGATGTATAGTTTTAGCATCTAAGCACACTGTGCGAAATTCGTCCCATTCGGAGACTGCATCATTCTACTCGAAAAGTTTGCGCGCCACCGGAAAACAGAAATATGTCATTTTGACCACCTAAAAAGTCCCGAATTGCCGAAATAACAACGCAGGTGATCACGAAGTGATGTATAGTTTTAGCAGCTAAACACAATGTGCGAAATTCGTCCAATTCGGAGACTGCATCATTCTACTCGAAAAGTTCGAGCGTCACCCGAATACCGAAAAATGCCATTTTGACCCCCTAAACAGTCCCGAATGGCCAAAAAACGCAACAGCTCATGGCAGAGCAATGAGTCTTGTTTATTTACCTGTTTTACATTAACCGTGCGAATTTCGTCCAATTCGGAGACTGCATCATTCTACTCGAAAATTTTGCGCGCCCCCACAAAATTGAAAAATGCCATTTTGACCCCATATAAAGTCTCGAATGGCCGAAATAACATCGCAGTTGATCACGAAGTGATGTATAGTTTTAGCATCTAAGCACACTGTGCGAAATTCGTCCAATTCGGAGACTGCATCATTCTACTCGAAAAGTTCGCGCGCCACCAGAAAACAGAAAATGTCATTTTGCCCCCTTAAAAGACCCGAATGGCCGAAATAACGTCGCAGGTGATCATGAAGAGATCTATAGTTTTGGCATCTAAATACACTGTGCGAATTTCGTCCGATTCGGAGACTGCATAATTCTACTCAAAAAGTTCGCGTACCACCCGAAAACCGAAAAATGTCATTTTGACCCCCTAAAAAGTCCCGAATGGCCGAAATAACAACGCAGGTGATCACGAAGTGATGTATAGTTTGAGCATCTAAACACACTGTGTGAAATTCGTCCAATTCGGAGACTGCATCATTCTACTCGAAAAGTTCGTGCGCCACCCGAAAACCGAAAAATGTCATTTTGACCCCCTAAAAGTCCCGAATGGCCGAAATAACAACGCAGGTGATCACGAAGTGATGTATAGTTTTAGCATCTAAACACACTGTGCGAAATTCGTCCAATTCGGAGACTGCATCATTCTACTCGAAAAGTTCGCGCGCCACCAGAAAACAGAAAATGTCATTTTGCCCCCTTAAAAGACCCGAATGGCCGAAATAAAATCGCAGGTGATCATGAAGAGATCTATAGTTTTGGCATCTAAATACACTGTGCAAATTTTGTCCGATTCGGAGACTGCATAATTCTACTCGAAAAGTTCGTGTACCACCCGAAAACCGAAAAATGTCATTTTGACCCCTTAAAAGTTCCGAATGGCCGAAATAACAACGCAGGTGATCACGAAGTGATGTATATTTTTAGCATCTAAATACATTGTGCGAAATTCGTCTAATTCGGAGACTGCATCATTCTACTCGAAAAGTTCGCGCGCTACCCGAAAACCGAAAAATGTCATTTTGACACCTCAAAATCCCGAATGGCCGAAATAACACGCAGGTGATCGTGAAGTGATGTATAGTTTTAGCATCTAAACACAATGTGCGAAATTTGTCCAATTCGGAGACTGCATCATTCTACTTGAAAAGTTCGCGCGCCACCCGAAAACCGAAAAATGTCATTTTGACCCCCTTAAAAGTCCTGAATGGCCGAAATAACATCGCAGGTGATCACAAAGTGATGTATAGTTTTAGCATCTAAATACATTGTGTGAAATTCGTCCAATTCGGAGACTGCATCATTCTACTCGAAAAGTTCGCGCGCCACCCGATAACCGAAAAATGCCATTTTGACCCCCTAAAATGTCCCGAATGGCCGTAATAACAACGCAGGTGATCACGAACTGATGTATAGTTTTAGCATCTAAATACACTGTGCGAAATTCGTCCAATTCGGAGACTGCATCATTTTACTCGAAAAGTTCGAGCGCCACCCGAATACCGAAAAATGCCATTTTGACCCCCTAAACAGTCGTGAATGGCCAAAAAACGCAACAGCTCATGGCGGAGCATGAGTCTTGTTTATTTGTCTGTTTTACATTAACCGTGCGAATTTTGTCCAATTCGGAGACTGCATCATTCAACTCGAAAATTTCGTGCGCCACCCCAAAACTTAAAAATGCCATTTTGACCCCATAAAAAGTCCCGAATGGCCGAAATAACATCGCAGGTGATCACGAAGTTATGTATAGTTTTAGCATCTAAATACACTGTGTGAAATTCGTCCATTTCAGAGACTGCATCATTCTACTCGAAAAGTTCGCGCACCACCCGAAACCGAAAAATGTTATTTTGACCCCCTAAAAAGTCCAAAATGGCCGAAATAACAACGCAGGTGATCACGAAGTGATGTATAGTTTTAGCATCTAAATACACTGTGCGAAATTCGTCCAATTCGGAGACTGCATCATTCTACTCGAAAAGTTCGTGCGCCACCCGAAAACCGAAAAATGTCATTTTGACCCCTTAAAAGTCCCGAATGGCCGAAATAACACGCAGGTGATCACAAAGTGATGTATAGTTTTAGCATCTAAGCACACTGTGCGAAATTCGTCCCATTCGGAGACTGCATCATTCTACTCGAAAAGTTCGCGCGCCACCGGAAAACAGAAATATGTCATTTTGACCACCTAAAAAGTCCCGAATTGCCGAAATAACAACGCAGGTGATCACGAAGTGATGTATAGTTTTAGCAGCTAAACACAATGTGCGAAATTCGTCCAATTCGAAGACTGCATCATTCTACTCGAAAAGTTCGAGCGCCACCCGAATACCAAAAAATGCCATTTTGACCCCCTAAACAGTCCCGAATGGCCAAAAAACGCAACAGCTCATGGCAGAGCAATGAGTCTTGTTTATTTACCTGTTTTACATTAACCGTGCGAATTTCGTCCAATTCGGAGACTGCATCATTCTACTCGAAAATTTTGCGCGCCCCCGCAAAATTGAAAAATGCCATTTTGACCCCATATAAAGTCTCGAATGGCCGAAATAACATCGCAGTTGATCACGAAGTGATGTATAGTTTTAGCATCTAAGCACACTGTGCGAAATTCGTCCAATTCGGAGACTGCATCATTCTACTCGAAAAGTTCGCGCGCCACCAGAAAACAGAAAATGTCATTTTTGCCCCCTTAAAAGACCCGAATGGCCGAAATAACGTCGCAGGTGATCATGAAGAGATCTATAGTTTTGGCATCTAAATACACTATGCGAATTTCGTCCGATTCGGAGACTGCATAATTCTACTCAAAAAGTTCGCGTACCACCCGAAAACCGAAAAATGTCATTTTGACCCCCTAAAGAGTCCCGAATGGCCGAAATAACAACGCAGGTGATCACGAAGTGATGTATAGTTTGAGCATCTAAACACACTGTGTGAAATTCGTCCAATTCGGAGACTGCATCATTCTACTCGAAAAGTTCGTGCGCCACCCGAAAACCGAAAAATGTCATTTTGACCCCCTAAAAGTCCCGAATGGCCGAAATAACAACGCAGGTGATCACGAAGTGATGTATAGTTTTAGCATCTAAACACACTGTGCGAAATTCGTCCAATTCGAAGACTACATCATTCTACTCGAAAAGTTCGCGCGCCACCAGAAAACAGAAAATGTCATTTTGCCCCCTTAAAAGACCCGAATGGCCGAAATAACATCGCAGGTGATCATGAAGAGATCTATAGTTTTGGCATCTAAATACACTGTGCGAATTTCGTCCGATTCGGAGACTGCATAATTCTACTCGAAAAGTTCGCGTACCACCCGAAAACCGAAAAATGTCATTTTGACCCCTTAAAAGTTCCGAATGGCCGAAATAACAACGCAGGTGATCACGAAGTGATGTATATTTTTAGCATCTAAACACATTGTGTGAAATTCATCTAATTCGGAGACTGCATCATTCTACTCGAAAAGTTCGCGCGCCACCCGAAAACCGAAAAATGTCATTTTGACACCTTAAAATCCCGAATGGCCAAAATAACACGCAGGTGATCGTGAAGTGATGTATAGTTTTAGCATCTAAACACAATGTGCGAAATTCGTCCAATTCGGAGACTACATGATTCTACTCGAAAAGTTCGCGCGCCACCCGAAAACCGAAAAATGTCATTTTGACCCCCTTAAAAGTCCTGAATGGCCGAATAACATCGCAGGTGATCACAAAGTGATGTATAGTTTTAGCATCTAAATACATTGTGTGAAATTGGTCCAATTCGGAGACTGCATCATTCTACTCGAAAAGTTCGCGCGCCACCCGATAACCGAAAAATGCCATTTTGACCCCCTAAAATGTCCCGAATGGCCGTAATAACAACGCAGGTGATCACGAACTGATGTATAGTTTTAGCATCTAAATACACTGTGCGAAATTCGTCCAATTCGGAGACTGCATCATTTTACTCGAAAAGTTCGAGCGCCACCCGAATACCGAAAAATGCCATTTTGACCCCCTAAACAGTCGTGAATGGCCAAAAAACGCAACAGGTCATGGCGGAGCATGAGTCTTGTTTATTTGTCTGTTTTACATTAACCGTGCGAATTTTGTCCAATTCGGAGACTGCATCATTCAACTCGAAAATTTCGCGCGCCACCCCAACCCTTAAAAATGCCATTTTGACCCCATAAAAAGTCCCGAATGGCCGAAATAACATCGCAGGTGATCACGAAGTTATGTATAGTTTTAGCATCTAAATACACTGTGTGAAATTCGTCCATTTCAGAGACTGCATCATTCTACTCGAAAAGTTCGCGCGCCACCCGAAACCGAAAAATGTTATTTTGACCCCCTAAAAAGTCAAAAATGGCCGAAATAACAACGCAGGTCATCACTAAGTGATGTATAGTTTTAGCATCTAAATACACTGTGCGAAATTCGTCCAATTCGGAGATTGCATCATTCTACTCGAAAAGTTCGCGCGCCACCAGAAAACAGAAAAATGTCATTTTGACCCCCTAAAAAGTCCCGAATTGCCGAAATAACAACGCAGGTGATCACGAAGTGATGTATAGTTTTAGCAGCTAAACACAATGTGCGAAATTCTTCAAATTCGGACACTGCATCATTCTACTCGAAAAGTTCGAGCGCCACCCGAATACCGAAAAGTGCCATTTTGACCCCCTAAACAGTCCCGAATGGCCAAAAAACGCAACAGCTCATGGCGGAGCAATGAGTCTTGTTTATTTACCTGTTTTACATTAACCGTGCGAATTTCGTCCAATTCGGAGACTGCATCATTCCACTCGAAAATTTTGCGCGCCCCCGCAAAATTGAAAAATGCCATTTTGACCCCATATAAAGTCTCGAATGGCCGAAATAACATCGCAGTTGATCACGAAGTGATGTATAGTTTTAGCATCTAAGCACACTGTGCGAAATTCGTCCAATTCGGAGACTGCATCATTCTACTCGAAAAGTTCGCGCGCCACCAGAAAACAGAAAATGTCATTTTTGCCCCCTTAAAAGACCCGAATGGCCGAAATAACGTCGCAGGTGATCATGAAGAGATCTATAGTTTTGGCATCTAAATACACTGTGCGAATTTCGTCCGATTCGGAGACTGCATAATTCTACTCAAAAAGTTCGCGTACCACCCGAAAACCGAAAAATGTCATTTTGACCCCCTAAAGAGTCCCGAATGGCCGAAATAACAACGCAGGTGATCACGAAGTGATGTATAGTTTGAGCATCTAAACACACTGTGTGAAATTCGTCCAATTCGGAGACTGCATCATTCTACTCGAAAAGTTCGTGCGCCACCCGAAAACCGAAAAATGTCATTTTGACCCCCTAAAAGTCCCGAATGGCCGAAATAACAACGCAGGTGATCACGAAGTGATGTATAGTTTTAGCATCTAAACACACTGTGCGAAATTCGTCCAATTCGAAGACTACATCATTCTACTCGAAAAGTTCGCGCGCCACCAGAAAACAGAAAATGTCATTTTGCCCCCTTAAAAGACCCGAATGGCCGAAATAACATCGCAGGTGATCATGAAGAGATCTATAGTTTTGGCATCTAAATACACTGTGCGAATTTCGTCCGATTCGGAGACTGCATAATTCTACTCGAAAAGTTCGCGTACCACCCGAAAACCGAAAAATGTCATTTTGACCCCTTAAAAGTTCCGAATGGCCGAAATAACAACGCAGGTGATCACGAAGTGATGTATATTTTTAGCATCTAAACACATTGTGTGAAATTCATCTAATTCGGAGACTGCATCATTCTACTCGAAAAGTTCGCGCGCCACCCGAAAACCGAAAAATGTCATTTTGACACCTTAAAATCCCGAATGGCCAAAATAACACGCAGGTGATCGTGAAGTGATGTATAGTTTTAGCATCTAAACACAATGTGCGAAATTCGTCCAATTCGGAGACTACATGATTCTACTCGAAAAGTTCGCGCGCCACCCGAAAACCGAAAAATGTCATTTTGACCCCCTTAAAAGTCCTGAATGGCCGAATAACATCGCAGGTGATCACAAAGTGATGTATAGTTTTAGCATCTAAATACATTGTGTGAAATTCGTCCAATTCGGAGACTGCATCATTCTACTCGAAAAGTTCGCGCGCCACCCGATAACCGAAAAATGCCATTTTGACCCCCTAAAATGTCCCGAATGGCCGTAATAACAACGCAGGTGATCACGAACTGATGTATAGTTTTAGCATCTAAATACACTGTGCGAAATTCGTCCAATTCGGAGACTGCATCATTTTACTCGAAAAGTTCGAGCGCCACCCGAATACCGAAAAATGCCATTTTGACCCCCTAAACAGTCGTGAATGGCCAAAAAACGCAACAGGTCATGGCGGAGCATGAGTCTTGTTTATTTGTCTGTTTTACATTAACCGTGCGAATTTTGTCCAATTCGGAGACTGCATCATTCAACTCGAAAATTTCGCGCGCCACCCCAACCCTTAAAAATGCCATTTTGACCCCATAAAAAGTCCCGAATGGCCGAAATAACATCGCAGGTGATCACGAAGTTATGTAAAGTTTTAGCATCTAAATACACTGTGTGAAATTCGTCCATTTCAGAGACTGCATCATTCTACTCGAAAAGTTCGCGCGCCACCCGAAACCGAAAAATGTTATTTTGACCCCCTAAAAAGTCAAAAATGGCCGAAATAACAACGCAGGTCATCACTAAGTGATGTATAGTTTTAGCATCTAAATACACTGTGCGAAATTCGTCCAATTCGGAGATTGCATCATTCTACTCGAAAAGTTCGCGCGCCACCAGAAAACAGAAAAATGTCATTTTGACCCCCTAAAAAGTCCCGAATTGCCGAAATAACAACGCAGGTGATCACGAAGTGATGTATAGTTTTAGCAGCTAAACACAATGTGCGAAATTCTTCCAATTCGGACACTGCATCATTCTACTCGAAAAGTTCGAGCGCCACCCGAATACCGAAAAATGCCATTTTGACCCCCTAAACAGTCCCGAATGGCCAAAAAACGCAACAGCTCATGGCGGAGCAATGAGTCTTGTTTATTTACCTGTTTTACATTAACCGTGCGAATTTCGTCCAATTCGGAGACTGCATCATTCCACTCGAAAATTTTGCGCGCCCCCGCAAAATTGAAAAATGCCATTTTGACCCCATATAAAGTCTCGAATGGCCGAAATAACATCGCAGTTGATCACGAAGTGATGTATAGTTTTAGCGTCTAAGCACACTGTGCGAAATTCGTCCAATTCGGAGACTGCATCATTCTACTCGAAAAGTTCGCACGCCACCAGAAAACAAAAAATGTCATTTTGCCCCCTTAAAAGACCCGAATGGCCGAAATAACATCGCAGGTGATCATGAAGAGATCTACAGTTTTGGCATCTAAATACACTGTGCGAATTTCGTCCGATTCGGAGACTGCATAATTCTACTCAAAAAGTTCGCGTACAACCCGAAAACCGAAAAATGTCATTTTGACACCCTAAAAAGTCCCGAATGGCCGAAATAACAACGCAGGTGATCACGAAGTGATGTATAGTTTGAGCATCTAAACACACTGTGTGAAATTCGTCCAATTCGGAGACTGCATCATTCTACTCGAAAAGTTCGTGCGCCACCCGAAAACCGAAAAATGTCATTTTGACCCCTTAAAAGTTCCGAATGGCCGAAATAACAACGCAGGTGATCACGAAGTGATGTATATTTTTAGCATCTAAACACATTGTGTGAAATTCATCTAATTCGGAGACTGCATCATTCTACTCGAAAAGTTCGCGCGCCACCCGAAAACCGAAAAATGTCATTTTGACACCTTAAAATCCCGAATGGCCAAAATAACACGCAGGTGATCGTGAAGTGATGTATAGTTTTAGCATCTAAACACAATGTGCGAAATTCGTCCAATTCGGAGACTACATGATTCTACTCGAAAAGTTCGCGCGCCACCCGAAAACCGAAAAATGTCATTTTGACCCCCTTAAAAGTCCTGAATGGCCGAATAACATCGCAGGTGATCACAAAGTGATGTATAGTTTTAGCATCTAAATACATTGTGTGAAATTCGTCCAATTCGGAGACTGCATCATTCTACTCGAAAAGTTCGCGCGCCACCCGATAACCGAAAAATGCCATTTTGACCCCCTAAAATGTCCCGAATGGCCGTAATAACAACGCAGGTGATCACGAACTGATGTATAGTTTTAGCATCTAAATACACTGTGCGAAATTCGTCCAATTCGGAGACTGCATCATTTTACTCGAAAAGTTCGAGCGCCACCCGAATACCGAAAAATGCCATTTTGACCCCCTAAACAGTCGTGAATGGCCAAAAAACGCAACAGGTCATGGCGGAGCATGAGTCTTGTTTATTTGTCTGTTTTACATTAACCGTGCGAATTTTGTCCAATTCGGAGACTGCATCATTCAACTCGAAAATTTCGCGCGCCACCCCAACCCTTAAAAATGCCATTTTGACCCCATAAAAAGTCCCGAATGGCCGAAATAACATCGCAGGTGATCACGAAGTTATGTATAGTTTTAGCATCTAAATACACTGTGTGAAATTCGTCCATTTCAGAGACTGCATCATTCTACTCGAAAAGTTCGCGCGCCACCCGAAACCGAAAAATGTTATTTTGACCCCCTAAAAAGTCAAAAATGGCCGAAATAACAACGCAGGTCATCACTAAGTGATGTATAGTTTTAGCATCTAAATACACTGTGCGAAATTCGTCCAATTCGGAGATTGCATCATTCTACTCGAAAAGTTCGCGCGCCACCAGAAAACAGAAAAATGTCATTTTGACCCCCTAAAAAGTCCCGAATTGCCGAAATAACAACGCAGGTGATCACGAAGTGATGTATAGTTTTAGCAGCTAAACACAATGTGCGAAATTCTTCCAATTCGGACACTGCATCATTCTACTCGAAAAGTTCGAGCGCCACCCGAATACCGAAAAATGCCATTTTGACCCCCTAAACAGTCCCGAATGGCCAAAAAACGCAACAGCTCATGGCGGAGCAATGAGTCTTGTTTATTTACCTGTTTTACATTAACCGTGCGAATTTCGTCCTATTCGGAGACTGCATCATTCCACTCGAAAATTTTGCGCGCCCCCGCAAAATTGAAAAATGCCATTTTGACCCCATATAAAGTCTCGAATGGCCGAAATAACATCGCAGTTGATCACGAAGTGATGTATAGTTTTAGCGTCTAAGCACACTGTGCGAAATTCGTCCAATTCGGAGACTGCATCATTCTACTCGAAAAGTTCGCGCGCCACCAGAAAACAAAAAATGTCATTTTGCCCCCTTAAAAGACCCGAATGGCCGAAATAACATCGCAGGTGATCATGAAGAGATCTATAGTTTTGGCATCTAAATACACTGTGCGAATTTCGTCCGATTCGGAGACTGCATAATTCTACTCAAAAAGTTCGCGTACAACCCGAAAACCGAAAAATGTCATTTTGACACCCTAAAAAGTCCCGAATGGCCGAAATAACAACGCAGGTGATCACGAAGTGATGTATAGTTTGAGCATCTAAACACACTGTGTGAAATTCGTCCAATTCGGAGACTGCATCATTCTACTCGAAAAGTTCGTGCGCCACCCGAAAACCGAAAAATGTCATTTTGACCCCCTAAAAGTCCCGAATGGCCGAAATAACAACGCAGGTGATCACGAAGGGATGTATAGTTTTAGCATCTAAACACACTGTGCGAAATTCGTCCAATTCGGAGACTGCATCATTCTACTCGAAAAGTTCGCGCGCCACCCGAAAACTGAAAAATGTCATTTTGACCCCTTAAAAGTCCCGAATGGCCGAAATAACACGCAGGTGATCACGAAGTGATGTATAGTTTTAGCAGCTAAACACAATGTACGAAATTCGTCCAATTCGGAGACTGCATCATTCTACTTGAAAAGTTCGCGCGCCACCCGAAAACCGAAAAATGTCATTTTGACCCCCTTAAAAGTCCTGAATGGCCGAAATAACATCGCAGGTGATCACAAAGTGATGTATTGTTTTAGCTTCTAAATACATTGTGTGAAATTCGTCCAATTCGGAGACTGCATCATTCTACTCGAAAAGTTCGCGCGCCACCCGATAACCGAAAAATGCCATTTTGACCCCCTAAAATGTCCCGAATGGCCGTAATAACAACGCAGGTGATCACGAACTGATGTATAGTTTTAGCATCTAAATACATTGTGCGAAATTCGTCCAATTCGGAGACTGCATCATTTTACTCGAAAAGTTCGAGAGCCACCCGAATACCAAAAAATGCCATTTTGACCCCCTAAACAGTCGTGAATGGCCAAAAAACGCAACAGCTCATGGCGGAGCATGAGTCTTGTTTATTTGTCTGTTTTACATTAACCGTGCGAATTTTGTCCAATTCGGAGACTGCATCATTCAACTCGAAAATTTCGCGCGCCACCCCAAAACTTAAAAATGCCATTTTGACCCCATAAAAAGTCCCGAATGGCCGAAATAACATCGCAGGTGATCACGAATTTATGTATAGTTTTAGCGTCTAAATACACTGTGTGAAATTCGTCCAATTCAGAGACTGCATCATTCTACTCGAAAAGTTCGCGCGCCACCCGAAACCGAAAAATGTTATTTTGACCCCCTAAAAAGTCCAAAATGGCCGAAATAACAACGCAGGTCATCACAAAATGATGTATAGTTTTAGCATCTAAACACACTGTGCGAAATTCGTCCAATTCGGAGACTACATTATTCTACTCGAAAATTTCGCGCGCCACTCCAAAACTGAAAAATGCCATTTTGACCCCATAAAAAGTCCCGAATGGCCGAAATAACATCGCAGGTGATCACGAAGAGATCTATAGTTTTGGCATCAAAATACACTGTGCGAAATTAGTCCGATGCGGAGACTGCATAATTCTACTCGAAAATTTCGCGTACCACCCAAAAACCGAAAAATGTCATTTTGACCCCCTAAAAAGTCCCGAATGGCCGAAATAACAACGCATGTGATCACGAAGTGATGTATAGTTTTAGCATCTAAACATACTGTGCGAAATTCGTCCAATTCGATGACTGCATCATTCAACTCGAAAAGTTCGCGCGCCACCCGAAAACCGAAAAATGCAATTTTGACCCCCTAAAAAGTCCCGAATGGCCGAAATAACAACGCAGGTGATCACGAAGTGATGTATAGTTTTAGCATCTAAACACACTGTGCGAAATTCGTCCAATTCGAAGACTGCATGATTCTACTCGAAAAGTTCGCGCGCCACCCGAATACCGAAAAATGTCATTTTGACCCCCTAAAAAGTCCCGAATGGCCGAAATAACAATGCAGGTGATCACGAAGTGATGTATAGTTTTAGCATCTAAACACACTGTGCGAAATTCGTCCAATTCGGAGAATGCATCGTTCTACTCGAAAAGTTCGAGCGCCACCCGAATACCGAAAAATGCCATTTTGACCCCCTAAACGGTCTCGAATGGCCAAAAAACGCAACAGCACATGGCGGAGCAATGAGTCTTGTTTATTTGTCTGTTTTACATTAACCGTGCGAATTTCGTCCAATTCGGAGACTGCATCATTCAACTCGAAAATTTCGCGTGCCACCCCTAAACTGAAAAATGTCATTTTGACCCCATGAAAAGTACCGAATGGCCGAAATAACAACGCAGGTGATCACAAAGTGATGTATAGTTTTAGCATCTAAATACACTGTACAAAATTCGTGCAATTCAGAGACTACATCATTCTACTCGAAAATTTCGCGCGCCACTCCAAAATTGAAAAATGTCATTTAGAACCCATAAAAAGTCCCGAATGGCCGAAATAGCATCGCAGGTGATCACAAAGTGATGTATAGTTTTAGCATCTAAGCACACTGTGCGAAATTCGTCCAATTCGGAGACTGCATCATTCTACTCGAAAAGTTCGCGCGCCACTAGAAAACAGAAAAATGTCATTTTGACCCCCTAAAAAGTCCTGAATTGCCGAAATAACAACGCAGGTGATCACGAAGTGATGTATAGTTTTAGCATCTAAACACACTGTGCGAAATTCGTCCAATTCGGAGACTGCATCATTCTACTCGAAAAGTTCGCGCGCCACCCAAAAACCGAAAAATGTCAATTTGACCCCTTAAAAGTCCCGAATGGCCGAAATAACACGTAGCTGATCACGAAGTGATGTATAGTTTTAGCAGCTAAACACAATGTGCGAAATTCGCCCAATTCGGAGACTGCATCATTCTACTCGAAAAGTTCGAGCGCCACCCGAATACCGAAAAATGCCATTTTGACCCCCTAAACAGTCCCGAATGGCCAAAAAACGCAACAGCTCATGGCGGAGCCATGAGTCTTGTGTATTTACCTGTTTTACATTAACCGTGCGAATTTCGTCCAATTCGGAGACTGCATCATTCTACTCGAAAATTTTGCGCGCCACCGCAAAATTGAAAAATGCCATTTTGACCCCATTTAAAGTCTCGAATGGCCGAAATAACATCGCAGTTGATCACGAAGTGATGTATAGTTTTAGCATCTAAGCACACTGTGCGAAATTCGTCAAATTCGGAGACTGCATCATTCTACTCGAAAAGTTCGCGCGCCACCAGAAAACAGAAAATGTCATTTTGCCCCCTTAAAAGACCTGAATGGCCGAAATAACATCACAGGTGATCATGAAGAGATCTATAGTTTTGGCATCTAAATACACTGTGCGAAATCCGTCCGATTCGGAGACTGCATAATTTTACTCGAAAAGTTCGCATACCACCCGAAAACCGAAAAATGTCATTTTGACCCCCTAAAAAGTCCCGAATGGCCGAAATAACAACGCAGGTGATCACGAGGTGATGTATAGTTTTAGCATCTAAACACACTGTGCGAAATTCGTCCAATTCGGAGACTGCATCATTCTACTCGAAAAGTTCGCGCGCCACCCGAAAACCGAAAAATGCCATTTTGACCCCCTAAAAAGTCCCGAATGGCCGAAATAACAACGCAGGTGATCACGAAGTGATGTATTGTTTTAGCATCTAAACACACTGTGCAAAATTCGTCCAATTCGAAGACTGCATGATTCTACTCGAACAGTTCGCGCGCCACCCGAATACCGAAAAATGTCATTTTGACCCCCTAAAAAGTCCCGAATGGCCGAAATAACAACGCAGGTGATCACGAAGTGATGTATAGTTTTAGCATCTAAACACACTGTGCGAAATTCGTCCAATTCGGAGAATGCATCATTCTACTCGAAAAGTTTGAGCACCACCCGAATACCGAAAAATGCCATTTTGACCCCCTAAGCAGTCCCGAATGGCCAAAAAACGCAACAGCACATGGCGGAGCAATGAGTCTTGTTTATTTGTCCGTTTAACATTAACCGTGCGAATTTCGTCCAATTCGGAGACTGCATCATTCAACTCGAAAATTTCGCGCTCCACCCCAAAACTGAAAAATGCCATTTTGACCCCATGAAAAGTCCCGAATGACCGAAATAACAACGCAGGTGATCACAAAGTGATGTATAGTTTTAGCATCTAAATACACTGTGCGAAATTCGTCCAATTCGGAGACTACATCATTCTACTCGAAAATTTCGCGCGCCACTCCAAAACTGAAAAATGCCATTTTGAACCCATAAAAAGTCCCGAATGGCCGAAATAACATCGCAGGTGATCACAAAGTGATGTATAGTTTTAGCATCTAAGTACAGTGTGCGAAATTCGTCCAATTCGGAGACTGCATCATTCTACTCGAAAAGTTCGCGCGCCACCCGAAAACCGAAAAATGTCATTTTGACCCCTTAAAAGTCCCGAATGGCCGAAATAACACGCAGGTGATCACGAAGTGATGTATAGTTTTAGCAGCTAAACACAATGTACGAAATTCGTCCAATTCGGAGACTGCATCATTCTACTCGAAAAGTTCGAGCGCCACACGAATACCGAAAAATGCCATTTTGACCCCCTAAACAGTCCCGAATGGCCAAAAAACGCAACAGCTCATGGCAGAGCAATGAGTCTTGTTTATTTACCTGTTTTACATTAACCATGCGAATTTCGTCCAATTCGGAGTATGCATCATTCTACTCGAGAATTTTGCGCGCCACCGCAAAATTGAAAAATGCCATTTTGACCCCATATAAAGTCTTGAATGTCCGAAACAACATCGCAGTTGATCATGAAGTGATGTATAGTTTTAGCATCTAAGTACACTGTGCGAAATTCGTCCAATTCGGAGACTGCATCATTCTACTCGAAAAGTTCGCGCGCCACCAGAAAACAGAAAATGTCATTTTGCCCCCTGAAAAGACCCGAATGGCCGAAATAACATCGCAGGTGATCATGAAGAGATCTATAGTTTTGGCATCTAAATACACTGTGCGAAATTCGTCCGATTCGGAGACTGCATAATTCTACTCGAAAAGTTCGCGTACCACCCGAAAACCGAAAAATGTCATTTTGACCCCCTAAAAAGTCCCGAATGGCCGAAATAACAACGCAGGTGATCACGAAGTGATGTATAGTTTGAGCATCTAAACACACTGTGTGAAATTCGTCCAATTCGGAGACTGCATCATTCTACTCGAAAAGTTCGTGCGCCACCCGAAAACCGAAAAATGTCATTTTGACCCCCAAAAAGTCCCGAATGGCCGAAATAACAACGCAGGTGATCACGAAGTGATGTATAGTTTTAGCATCTAAACACACTGTGCGAAATTTGTCCAATTCGGAGACTGCATCATTCTACTCGAAAAGTTCGCGCGCCACCCGAAAACTGAAAAATGTCATTTTGACCCCTTAAAAGTCCCGAATGGCCGAAATAACACGCAGGTGATCACGAAGTGATGTATAGTTTTAGCAGCTAAACACAATGTGCGAAATTCGTCCAATTCGGAGACTGTATCAATCTTCTCGAAAAGTTCCGAATGGTCGAAATAACAACGCAGGTGATCACGAAGTGATGTATATTTTTAGCATGTAAATACATTGTGCGAAATTCGTCTAATTCGGAGACTGCATCATTCTACTCGAAAAGTTCGCGCGCCACCCGAAAACCGAAAAATGTCATTTTGACACCTTAAAATCCCGAATGGCCGAAATAACACGCAGGTGATCGTGAAGTGATGTATAGTTTTAGCATCTAAACACAATGTGCGAAATTTGTCCAATTCGGAGACTGCATCATTCTACTTGAAAAGTTCGCGCGCCACCCGAAAACCGAAAAATGTCATTTTGACCCCCTTAAAAGTCCTGAATGGCCGAAATAACATCGCAGGTGATCACAAAGTGATGTATAGTTTTAGCATCTAAATACATTGTGTGAAATTCGTCCAATTCGGAGACTGCATCATTCTACTCGAAAAGTTCGCGCGCCACCCGATAACCGAAAAATGTCATTTTGACCCCCTAAAATGTCCCGAATGGCCGTAATAACAACGCAGGTGATCACGAACTAATGTATAGTTTTAGCATCTAAATACATTGTGCGAAATTCGTCCAATTCGGAGACTGCATCATTCTACTCGAAAAGTTCGAGCGCCACCCGAATACCGAAAAATGCCATTTTGACCCCCTAAACAGTCCTGAATGGCCAAAAAACGCAACAGCTCATGGCGGAGCATGAGTCTTGTTTATTTGTCTGTTTTACATTAACCGTGCGAATTTTGTCCAATTCGGAGACTGCATCATTCAACTCGAAAATTTCGCGCGCCACCCCAAAACTTAAAAATGCCATTTTGACCCCATAAAAAGTCCCGAATGGCCGAAATAACATCGCAGGTGATCATAAAGTTATGTATAGTTTTAGCATCTAAATACACTGTGTGAAATTCGTCCATTTCAGAGACTGCATCATTCTACTCGAAAAGTTCGCGCGCCACCCGAAACCGAAAAATGTTATTTTGACCC
This sequence comes from Lactuca virosa, assembly GCF_052849685.1. Taxonomy (NCBI): domain Eukaryota; kingdom Viridiplantae; phylum Streptophyta; class Magnoliopsida; order Asterales; family Asteraceae; genus Lactuca; species Lactuca virosa. The sequence continues at coordinate 318,771,637 of NC_136433.1, read as the reverse complement.
CCTAAAAAGTCCAAAATGGCCGAAATAACAACGCAAGTCATCACAAAGTGATGTATAGTTTTAGCATCTAAACACACTGTGCGAAATTCGTCCAATTCGGAGACTACATCATTCTACTCGAAAATTTCGCGCGCCACTCCAAAACTGAAAAATGCCATTTTGACCCCATAAAAAGTCCCGAATGGCCGAAATAACATCGCAGGTGATCACGAAGAGATCTATAGTTTTGGCATCTAAATACACTGTGCGAAATTCGTCCGATTCGGAGACTGCATAATTCTACTCGAAAATTTCGCGTACCACCCGAAAACCGAAAAATGTCATTTTGACCCCCTAAAAAGTCCCGAATGGCCGAAATAACAACGCAGGTGATCACGAAGTGATGTATAGTTTTAGCATCTAAACATACTGTGCGAAATTCGTCCAATTCGAAGACTGCATCATTCTACTCGAAAAGTTCGCGCGCCACCCGAAAACCGAAAAATGCAATTTTGACACCCTAAAAAGTCCCGAATGGCCGAAATAACAACGCAGGTGATCACGAAGTGATGTATAGTTTTAGCATCTAAACACACTGTGCGAAATTCGTCCAATTCGGAGAATGCATCATTCTACTCGAAAAGTTTGAGCACCACCCGAATACCGAAAAATGCCATTTTGACCCCCTAAGCAGTCCCGAATGGCCAAAAAACGCAACAGCACATGGCGGAGCAATGAGTCTTGTTTATTTGTCCGTTTAACATTAACCGTGCGAATTTCGTCCAATTCGGAGACTGCATCATTCAACTCGAAAATTTCGCGCTCCACCCCAAAACTGAAAAATGCCATTTTGACCCCATGAAAAGTCCCGAATGACCGAAATAACAACGCAGGTGATCACAAAGTGATGTATAGTTTTAGCATCTAAATACACTGTGCGAAATTCGTCCAATTCGGAGACTACATCATTCTACTCGAAAATTTCGCGCGCCACTCCAAAACTGAAAAATGCCATTTTGAACCCATAAAAAGTCCCGAATGGCCGAAATAACATCGCAGGTGATCACAAAGTGATGTATAGTTTTAGCATCTAAGTACAGTGTGCGAAATTCGTCCAATTCGGAGACTGCATCATTCTACTCGAAAAGTTCGCGCGCCACCCGAAAACCGAAAAATGTCATTTTGACCCCTTAAAAGTCCCGAATGGCCGAAATAACACGCAGGTGATCACGAAGTGATGTATAGTTTTAGCAGCTAAACACAATGTACGAAATTCGTCCAATTCGGAGACTGCATCATTCTACTCGAAAAGTTCGAGCGCCACACGAATACCGAAAAATGCCATTTTGACCCCCTAAACAGTCCCGAATGGCCAAAAAACGCAACAGCTCATGGCAGAGCAATGAGTCTTGTTTATTTACCTGTTTTACATTAACCATGCGAATTTCGTCCAATTCGGAGTATGCATCATTCTACTCGAGAATTTTGCGCGCCACCGCAAAATTGAAAAATGCCATTTTGACCCCATATAAAGTCTTGAATGTCCGAAATAACATCGCAGTTGATCATGAAGTGATGTATAGTTTTAGCATCTAAGCACACTGTGCGAAATTCGTCCAATTCGGAGACTGCATCATTCTACTCGAAAAGTTCGCGCGCCACCAGAAAACAGAAAATGTCATTTTGCCCCCTGAAAAGACCCGAATGGCCGAAATAACATCGCAGGTGATCATGAAGAGATCTATAGTTTTGGCATCTAAATACACTGTGCGAAATTCGTCCGATTCGGAGACTGCATAATTCTACTCGAAAAGTTCGCGTACCACCCGAAAACCGAAAAATGTCATTTTGACCCCCTAAAAAGTCCCGAATGGCCGAAATAACAACGCAGGTGATCACGAAGTGATGTATAGTTTGAGCATCTAAACACACTGTGTGAAATTCGTCCAATTCGGAGACTGCATCATTCTACTCGAAAAGTTCGTGCGCCACCCGAAAACCGAAAAATGTCATTTTGACCCCCAAAAAGTCCCGAATGGCCGAAATAACAACGCAGGTGATCACGAAGTGATGTATAGTTTTAGCATCTAAACACACTGTGCGAAATTTGTCCAATTCGGAGACTGCATCATTCTACTCGAAAAGTTCGCGCGCCACCCGAAAACTGAAAAGTGTCATTTTGACCCCTTAAAAGTCCCGAATGGCCGAAATAACACGCAGGTGATCACGAAGTGATGGATAGTTTTAGCAGCTAAACACAATGTGCGAAATTCGTCCAATTCGGAGACTGTATCAATCTTCTCGAAAAGTTCCGAATGACCGAAATAACAACGCAGGTGATCACGAAGTGATGTATATTTTTAGCATGTAAATACATTGTGCGAAATTCGTCTAATTCGGAGACTGCATCATTCTACTCGAAAAGTTCGCGCGCCACCCGAAAACCGAAAAATGTCATTTTGACACCTTAAAATCCCGAATGGCCGAAATAACACGCAGGTGATCGTGAAGTGATGTATAGTTTTAGCATCTAAACACAATGTGCGAAATTTGTCCAATTCGGAGACTGCATCATTCTACTTGAAAAGTTCGCGCGCCACCCGAAAACCGAAAAATGTCATTTTGACCCCCTTAAAAGTCCTGAATGGCCGAAATAACATCGCAGGTGATCACAAAGTGATGTATAGTTTTAGCATCTAAATACATTGTGTGAAATTCGTCCAATTCGGAGACTGCATCATTCTACTCGAAAAGTTCGCGCGCCACCCGATAACCGAAAAATGTCATTTTGACCCCCTAAAATGTCACGAATGGCCGTAATAACAACGCAGGTGATCACGAACTAATGTATAGTTTTAGCATCTAAATACATTGTGCGAAATTCGTCCAATTCGGAGACTGCATCATTCTACTCGAAAAGTTCGAGCGCCACCCGAATACCGAAAAATGCCATTTTGACCCCCTAAACAGTCCTGAATGGGCAAAAAACGCAACAGCTCATGGCGGAGCATGAGTCTTGTTTATTTGTCTGTTTTACATTAACCGTGCGAATTTTGTCCAATTCGGAGACTGCATCATTCAACTCGAAAATTTCGCGCGCCACCCCAAAACTTAAAAATGCCATTTTGACCCCATAAAAAGTCCCGAATGGCCGAAATAACATCGCAGGTGATCATAAAGTTATGTATAGTTTTAGCATCTAAATACACTGTGTGAAATTCGTCCATTTCAGAGACTGCATCATTCTACTCGAAAAGTTCGCGCGCCACCCGAAACCGAAAAATGTTATTTTGACCCCCTAAAAAGTCCAAAATGGCCGAAATAACAACGCAAGTCATCACAAAGTGATGTATAGTTTTAGCATCTAAACACACTGTGCGAAATTCGTCCAATTCGGAGACTACATCATTCTACTCGAAAATTTCGCGCGCCACTCCAAAACTGAAAAATGCCATTTTGACCCCATAAAAAGTCCCGAATGGCCGAAATAACATCGCAGGTGATCACGAAGAGATCTATAGTTTTGGCATCTAAATACACTGTGCGAAATTCGTCCGATTCGGAGACTGCATAATTCTACTCGAAAATTTCGCGTACCACCCGAAAACCGAAAAATGTCATTTTGACCCCCTAAAAAGTCCCGAATGGCCGAAATAACAACGCAGGTGATCACGAAGTGATGTATAGTTTTAGCATCTAAACATACTGTGCGAAATTCGTCCAATTCGAAGACTGCATCATTCTACTCGAAAAGTTCGCGCGCCACCCGAAAACCGAAAAATGCAATTTTGACACCCTAAAAAGTCCCGAATGGCCGAAATAACAACGCAGGTGATCACGAAGTGATGTATAGTTTTAGCATCTAAACACACTGTGCGAAATTCGTCCAATTCGAAGACTGCATGATTCTACTCGAAAAGTTCGCGCGCCACCCGAATACCGAAAAATGTCATTTTGACCCCCTAAAAAGTCCCGAATGGCCGAAATAACAATGCAGGTGATCACGAAGTGATGTATAGTTTTAGCATCTAAACACACTGTGCGAAATTCGTCCAATTCGGAGAATGCATCATTCTACTCGAAAAGTTCGAGCGCCACCCGAATACCGAAAAATGCCATTTTGACCCCCTAAACAGTCCCGAATGGCCAAAAAACGCAACAGCACATGGCGGAGCAATGAGTCTTGTTTATTTGTCTGTTTTACATTAACCGTGCGAATTTCGTCCAATTCGGAGACTGCATCATTCAACTCGAAAATTTCGCGCGCCACCAGAAAACAGAAAAATGTCATTTTGACCCCCTAAAAAGTCCCGAATTGCCGAAATAACAACGCAGGTGATCACGAAGTGATGTATAGTTTTAGCATCTAAACACACTGTGCGAAATTCGTCCAATTCGGAGACTGCATCATTCTACTCGAAAAGTTCGAGCGCCACCCGAATACCGAAAAATGCCATTTTGACCCCCTAAACAGTCCCGAATGGCCAAAAAACGCAACAGCTCATGGCGGAGCAATGAGTCTTGTTTATTTACCTGTTTTACATTAACCATGCGAATTTCGTCCAATTCGGGGACTGCATCATTCTACTCGAAAATTTTGCGCGCCACCGCAAAATTGAAAAATGCCATTTTGACCCCATATAAAGTCTTGAATATCCGAAATAACATCGCAGTTGATCATGAAGTGATGTATAGTTTTAGCATCTAAGCACACTGTGCGAAATTCGTCCAATTCGGAGACTGCATCATTCTACTCGAAAAGTTCGTGCGCCACCGGAAAACAGAAAATGTCATTTTGCCCCCTTAAAAGACCCGAATGGCCGAAATAACATCGCAGGTGATCATGAAGAGATCTATAGTTTTGGCATCTAAATACACTGTGCGAAATTCGTCCGATTCGGAGACTGCATAATTCTACTCGAAAAGTTCGCGTACCACCCGAAAACCGAAAAATGTCATTTTGACCCCCTAAAAAGTCCCGAATGGCCGAAATAACAACGCAGGTGAACACGAAGTGATGTATAGTTTGAGCATCTAAACACACTGTGTGAAATTCGTCCAATTCGGAGACTGCATCATTCTACTCGAAAAGTTTGTGCGCCACCCGAAAACCGAAAAATGTCATTTTGACCCCCAAAAAGTCCCGAATGGCCGAAATAACAACGCAGGTGATCACGAAGTGATGTATAGTTTTAGCATCTAAACACACTGTGCGAAATTCGTCCAATTCGGAGACTGCATCATTCTACTCGAAAAGTTCGCGCGCCACCAGAAAACAGAAAATGTCATTTTGCCCCCTTAAAAGACCCGAATGGCCGAAATAACGTCGCAGGTGATCATGAAGAGATCTATAGTTTTGGCATCTAAATACACTGTGCGAATTTCGTCCGATTCGGAGACTGCATAATTCTACTCAAAAAGTTCGCGTACCACCCGAAAACCGAAAAATGTCATTTTGACCCCCTAAAAAGTCCCGAATGGCCGAAATAACAACGCAGGTGAACACGAAGTGATGTATAGTTTGAGCATCTAAACACACTGTGTGAAATTCGTCCAATTCGGAGACTGCATCATTCTACTCGAAAAGTTTGTGCGCCACCCGAAAACCGAAAAATGTCATTTTGACCCCCAAAAAGTCCCGAATGGCCGAAATAACAACGCAGGTGATCACGAAGTGATGTATAGTTTTAGCATCTAAACACACTGTGCGAAATTCGTCCAATTCGGAGACTGCATCATTCTACTCGAAAAGTTCGCGCGTCACCCGATAACTGAAAAATGTCATTTTGACCCCTTAAAAGTCCCGAATGGCCGAAATAACACGCAGGTGATCACGAAGTGATGTATATTTTTAGCAGCTAAACACAATGTGCGAAATTCGTCCAATTCGGAGACTGTATCAATCTTCTCGATAAGTTCGCGCGCCACCCGAAAACTGAAAATGTCATTTTGACCCCTTAAAAGTTCCGAATGGCCGAAATAACAACGCAGGTGATCACGAAGTGATGTATATTTTTAGCATCTAAATACATTGTGCGAAATTCGTCTAATTCGGAGACTGCATCATTCTACTCGAAAAGTTCGCGTGCCACCCGAAAACCGAAAAATGTCATTTTGACACCTTAAAATCCCGAATGGCCGAAATAACACGCAGGTGATCGTGAAGTGATGTATAGTTTTAGCATCTAAACACAATGTGCGAAATTTGTCCAATTCGGAGACTGCATCATTCTACTTGAAAAGTTCGCGCGCCACCCGAAAACCGAAAAATGTCATTTTGACCCCCTTAAAAGTCCTGAATGGCCGAAATAACATCGCAGGTGATCACAAAGTGATGTATAGTTTTAGCATCTAAATACATTGTGTGAAATTCGTCCAATTCGGAGACTGCATCATTCTACTCGAAAAGTTCGCGCGCCACCCGATAACCGAAAAATGTCATTTTGACCCCCTAAAATGTCCCGAATGGCCGTAATAACAACGCAGGTGATCACGAACTGATGTATAGTTTTAGCATCTAAATACATTGTGCGAAATTCGTCCAATTCGGAGACTGCATCATTCTACTCGAAAAGTTCGAGCGCCACCCGAATACCGAAAAATGCCATTTTGACCCCCTAAACAGTCCTGAATGGCAAAAAAACGCAACAGCTCATGGCGGAGCATGAGTCTTGTTTATTTGTCTGTTTTACATTAACCGTGCGAATTTTGTCCAATTCGGAGACTGCATCATTCAACTCGAAAATTTCGCGCGCCACCCCAAAACTTAAAAATGCCATTTTGACCCCATAAAAAGTCCCGAATTGCCGAAATAACATCGCAGGTGATCACAAAGTTATGTATAGTTTTAGCATCTAAATACACTGTGTGAAATTCGTCCATTTCAGAGACTGCATCATTCTACTCGAAAAGTTCGCGCGCCACCCGAAACCGAAAAATGTTATTTTGACCCCCTAAAAAGTCCAAAATGGCCGAAATAACAACGCAAGTCATCACAAAGTGATGTATAGTTTTAGCATCTAAACACACTGTGCGAAATTCGTCCAATTCGGAGACTACATCATTCTACTCGAAAATTTCGCGCGCCACTCCAAAACTGAAAAATGCCATTTTGACCCCATAAAAAGTCCCGAATGGCCGAAATAACATCGCAGGTGATCACGAAGAGATCTATAGTTTTGGCATCTAAATACACTGTGCGAAATTCGTCCGATTCGGAGACTGCATAATTCTACTCGAAAATTTCGCGTACCACCCGAAAACCGAAAAATGTCATTTTGACCCCCTAAAAAGTCCCGAATGGCCGAAATAACATCGCAGGTGATCACAAAGTGATGTATAGTTTTAGCATCTAAACATACTGTGCGAAATTCGTCCAATTCGAAGACCGCATCATTCTACTCGAAAAGTTTGCGCGCCACCCGAAAACCGAAAAATGCAATTTTGACCCCCTAAAAAGTCCCGAATGGCCGAAATAACAACGCAGGTGATCACGAAGTGATGTATAGTTTTAGCATCTAAACACACTGTGCGAAATTCGTCCAATTCGAAGACTGCATGATTCTACTCGAAAAGTTCGCGCGCCACCCGAATACCGAAAAATGTCATTTTGACCCCCTAAAAAGTCCCGAATGGCCGAAATAACAATGCAGGTGATCACGAAGTGATGTATAGTTTTAGCATCTAAACACACTGTGCGAAATTCGTCCAATTCGGAGAATGCATCATTCTACTCGAAAAGTTCGAGCGCCACCCGAATACCGAAAAATGCCATTTTGACCCCCTAAACAGTCCCGAATGGCCAAAAAACGCAACAGCACATGGCGGAGCAATGAGTCTTGTTTATTTGTCTGTTTTACATTAACCATGCGAATTTCGTCCAATTCGGAGACTGCATCATTCAACTCGAAAATTTCGCGCGCCACCAGAAAACAGAAAAATGTCATTTTGACCCCCTAAAAAGTCCCGAATTGCCGAAATAACAACGCAGGTGATCACGAAGTGATGTATAGTTTTAGCATCTAAACACACTGTGCGAAATTCGTCCAATTCGGAGACTGCATCATTCTACTCGAAAAGTTCGCGCGCCACCCGAAAACCGAAAAATGTCATTTTGACCCCTTAAAAGTCCCGAATGGCCGAAATAACACGCAGGTGATCACGAAGTGATGTATAGTTTTAGCAGCTAAACACAATGTGCGAAATTCGTCCAATTCGGAGACTGCATCATTCTACTCGAAAAGTTCGAGCGCCACCCGAATACCGAAAAATGCCATTTTGACCCCCTAAACAGTCCCGAATGGCCAAAAAACGCAACAGCTCATGGCGGAGCAATGAGTCTTGTTTATTTACCTGTTTTACATTAACCATGCGAATTTCGTCCAATTCGAGGACTGCATCATTCTACTCGAAAATTTTGCGCGCCACCGCAAAATTGAAAAATGCCATTTTGACCCCATATAAAGTCTTGAATGTCCGAAATAACATCGCAGTTGATCATGAAGTGATGTATAGTTTTAGCATCTAAGCACACTGTGCGAAATTCGTCCAATTCGGAGACTGCATCATTCTACTCGAAAAGTTCGTGCGCCACCGGAAAACAGAAAATGTCATTTTGCCCCCTTAAAAGACCCGAATGGCCGAAATAACATCGCAGGTGATCATGAAGAGATCTATAGTTTTGGCATCTAAATACACTGTGCGAAATTCGTCCGATTCGGAGACTGCATAATTCTACTCGAAAAGTTCGCGTACCACCCGAAAACCGAAAAATGTCATTTTGACCCCCTAAAAAGTCCCGAATGGCCGAAATAACAACGCAGGTGAACACGAAGTGATGTATAGTTTGAGCATCTAAACACACTGTGTGAAATTCGTCCAATTCGGAAACTGCATCATTCTACTCGAAAAGTTTGTGCGCCACCCGAAAACCGAAAAATGTCATTTTGACCCCCAAAAAGTCCCGAATGGCCGAAATAACAACGCAGGTGATCACGAAGTGATGTATAGTTTTAGCATCTAAACACACTGTGCGAAATTCATCCAATTCGGAGACTGCATCATTCTACTCGAAAAGTTCGCGCGTCACCCGATAACTGAAAAATGTCATTTTGACCCCTTAAAAGTCCCGAATGGCCGAAATAACACGCAGGTGATCACGAAGTGATGTATATTTTTAGCAGCTAAACACAATGTGCGAAATTCGTCCAATTCGGAGACTGTATCAATCTTCTCGATAAGTTCGCGCGCCACCCGAAAACTGAAAATGTCATTTTGACCCCTTAAAAGTTCCGAATGGCCGAAATAACAACGCAGGTGATCACGAAGTGATGTATATTTTTAGCATCTAAATACATTGTGCGAAATTCGTCTAATTCGGAGACTGCATCATTCTACTCGAAAAGTTCGCGCGCCACCCGAAAACCGAAAAATGTCATTTTGACACCTTAAAATCCCGAATGGCCGAAATAACACGCAGGTGATCGTGAAGTGATGTATAGTTTTAGCATCTAAACACAATGTGCGATATTTGTCCAATTCGGAGACGGCATCATTCTACTTGAAAAGTTCGCGCGCCACCCGAAAACCGAAAAATGTCATTTTGACCCCCTTAAAAGTCCTGAATGGCCGAAATAACATCGCAGGTGATCACAAAGTGATGTATAGTTTTAGCATCTAAATACATTGTGTGAAATTCGTCCAATTCGGAGACTGCATCATTCTACTCGAAAAGTTCGCGCGCCACCCGATAACCGAAAAATGTCATTTTGACCCCCTAAAATGTCCCGAATGGCCGTAATAACAACGCAGGTGATCACGAACTGATGTATAGTTTTAGCATCTAAATACATTGTGCGAAATTCGTCCAATTCGGAGACTGCATCATTCTACTCGAAAAGTTCGAGCGCCACCCGAATACCGAAAAATGCCATTTTGACCCCCTAAACAGTCCTGAATGGCAAAAAAACGCAACAGCTCATGGCGGAGCATGAGTCTTGTTTATTTGTCTGTTTTACATTAACCGTGCGAATTTTGTCCAATTCGGAGACTGCATCATTCAACTCGAAAATTTCGCGCGCCACCCCAAAACTTAAAAATGCCATTTTGACCCCATAAAAAGTCCCGAATTGCCGAAATAACATCGCAGGTGATCACAAAGTTATGTATAGTTTTAGCATCTAAATACACTGTGTGAAATTCGTCCATTTCAGAGACTGCATCATTCTACTCGAAAAGTTCGCGCGCCACCCGAAACCGAAAAATGTTATTTTGACCCCCTAAAAAGTCCAAAATGGCCGAAATAACAACGCAAGTCATCACAAAGTGATGTATAGTTTTAGCATCTAAACACACTGTGCGAAATTCGTCCAATTCGGAGACTACATCATTCTACTCGAAAATTTCGCGCGCCACTCCAAAACTGAAAAATGCTATTTTGACCCCATAAAAAGTCCCGAATGGCCGAAATAACATCGCAGGTGATCACGAAGAGATCTATAGTTTTGGCATCTAAATACACTGTGCGAAATTCGTCCGATTCGGAGACTGCATAATTCTACTCGAAAATTTCGCGTACCACCCGAAAACCGAAAAATGTCATTTTGACCCCCTAAAAAGTCCCGAATGGCCGAAATAACAACGCAGGTGATCACAAAGTGATGTATAGTTTTAGCATCTAAACATACTGTGCGAAATTCGTCCAATTCGAAGACTGCATCATTCTACTCGAAAAGTTCGCGCGCCACCCGAAAACCGAAAAATGCAATTTTGACCCCCTAAAAAGTCCCGAATGGCCGAAATAACAACGCAGGTGATCACGAAGTGATGTATAGTTTTAGCATCTAAACACACTGTGCGAAATTCGTCCAATTCGAAGACTGCATGATTCTACTCGAAAAGTTCGCGCGCCACCCGAATATCGAAAAATGTCATTTTGACCCCCTAAAAAGTCCCGAATGGCCGAAATAACAATGCAGGTGATCACGAAGTGATGTATAGTTTTAGCATCTAAACACACTGTGCGAAATTCGTCCAATTCGGAGAATGCATCATTCTACTCGAAAAGTTCGAGCGCCACCCGAATACCGAAAAATGCCATTTTGACCCCCTAAACAGTCCCGAATGGCCAAAAAACGCAACAGCACATGGCGGAGCAATGAGTCTTGTTTATTTGTCTGTTTTACATTAACCGTGCGAATTTCGTCCAATTCGGAGATTGCATCATTCAACTCGAAAATTTCGCGCGCCACCAGAAAACAGAAAAATGTCATTTTGACCCCCTAAAAAGTCCCGAATTGCCGAAATAACAACGCAGGTGATCACGTAGTGATGTATAGTTTTAGCATCTAAACACACTGTGCGAAATTCGTCCAATTCGGAGACTGCATCATTCTACTCGAAAAGTTCGCGCGCCACCCGAAAACCGAAAAATGTCATTTTGACCCCTTAAAAGTCCCGAATGGCCGAAATAACACGCAGGTGATCACGAAGTGATGTATAGTTTTAGCAGCTAAACACAATGTGCGAAATTCGTCCAATTCGGAGACTGCATCATTCTACTCGAAAAGTTCGAGCGCCACCCGAATACCGAAAAATGCCATTTTGACCCCCTAAACAGTCCCGAATGGCCAAAAAACGCAACAGCTCATGGCGGAGCTATGAGTCTTGTTTATTTACCTGTTTTACATTAACCGTGCGAATTTCGTCCAATTCGGAGACTGCTTCATTCTACTAGAAAATTTTGCGCGCCACCGCAAAATTGAAAAATGCCATTTTGACCCCATATAAAGTCTCGAATGGCCGAAATAACATCGCAGTTGATCACTAAGTGATGTATAGTTTTAGCATCTAAGCACACTGTGCGAAATTCGTCCAATTCGGAGACTGCATCATTCTACTCGAAAAGTTCGCGCGCCACCAGAAAACAGAAAATGTCATTTTGCCCCCTTAAAAGACCTGAATGGCCGAAATAACATCGCATGTGATCATGAAGAGATCTATAGTTTTGGCATCTAAATACACTGTGCGAAATTCGTCCGATTCGGAGACTGCATAATTTTACTCGAAAAGTTCGCGTACCACCCGAAAACCGAAAAATGTCATTTTGACCCCCTAAAAAGTCCCGAATGGCCGAAATAACAACGCAGGTGATCACGAGGTGATGTATAGTTTTAGCATCTAAACACACTGTGTGAAATTCGTCCAATTCGGAGACTGCATCATTCTACTCGAAAAGTTCGCGCGCCACCCGAAAACTGAAAAATGCCATTTTGACCCCCTAAAAAGTCCCGAATGGCCGAAATAACAACGCAGGTGATCACCAAGTGATGTATAGTTTTAGCATCTAAACACACTGTGCGAAATTCGTCCAATTCGAAGACTGCATGATTCTACTCGAAAAGTTCGCGCGCCACCCGAATACCGAAAAATGTCATTTTGACCCCCTAAAAAGTCCTGAATGGCCGAAATAACAACGCAGGTGATCACGAAGTGATGTATAGTTTTAGCATCTAAACACACTGTGCGAAATTCGTCCAATTCGGAGAATGCATCATTCTACTCGAAAAGTTTGAGCACCACCTGAATACCGAAAAATGCCGTTTTGACCCCCTAAGCAGTCCCGAATGGCCAAAAAACGCAACAGCACATGACGGAGCAATGAGTCTTGTTTATTTGTCCGTTTAACATTAACCGTGCGAATTTCGTCCAATTCGGAGACTGCATCATTCAACTCAAAAATTTCGCGCGCCACCCCAAAACTGAAAAATGCCATTTTGACCCAATGAAAAGTCCCGAATGACCGAAATAACAACGCAGGTGATCACAAAGTGATGTATAGTTTTAGCATCTAAATACACTGTGCGAAATTCGTCCAATTCGGAGACTACATCATTCTACTCGAAAATTTCGCGCGCCACTCCAAAACTGAAAAATGCCATTTTGAACCCATAAAAAGTCCCGAATGGCCGAAATAACATCGCAGGTGATCACAAAGTGATGTATAGTTTTAGCATCTAAGTACAATGTGCGAAATTCGTCCAATTCGGAGACTGCATCATTCTACTCGAAAAGTTCGCGCGCCACCCGAAAACCGAAAAATGTCATTTTGACCCCTTAAAAGTCCCGAATGGCCGAAATAACACGCAGGTGATCACGAAGTGATGTATAGTTTTAGCAGCTAAACACAATGTGCGAAATTCGTCCAATTCGGAGACTGCATCATTCTACTCGAAAAGTTCGAGCGCCACACGAATACCGAAAAATGCCATTTTGACCCCCTAAACAGTCCCGAATGGCCAAAAAACGCAACAGCTCATGGCAGAGCAATGAGTCTTGTTTATTTACCTGTTTTACATTAACAGTGCGAATTTCGTCCAATTCGGAGACTGCATCATTCTACTCGAAAATTTTGCGCGCCACCGCAAAATTGAAAAATGCCATTTTGACCCCATATAAAGTCTTGAATGTCCGAAATAACATCGCAGTTGATCATGAAGTGATGTATAGTTTTAGCATCTAAGCACACTGTGCGAAATTCGTCCAATTCGGAGACTGCATCATTCTACTCGAAAAGTTCGCGCGCCACCAGAAAACAGAAAATGTCATTTTGCCCCCTGAAAAGACCCGAATGGCCGAAATAACATCGCAGGTGATAATGAAGAGATCTATAGTTTTGGCATCTAAATACACTGTGCGAAATTCGTCCGATTCGGAGACTGCATAATTCTACTCGAAAAGTTCGCGTACCACCCGAAAACCGAAAAATGTCATTTTGACCCCCTAAAAAGTCCCGAATGGCCGAAATAACAACGCAGGTGATCACGAAGTGATGTATAGTTTTAGCATCTAAACACACTGTGCGAAATTCGTCCAATTCGGAGACTGCATCATTCTACTCGAACAGTTCGCGCGCCACCCGAAAACTGAAAAATGTCATTTTGACCCCTTAAAAGTCCCGAATGGCCGAAATAACACGCAGGTGATCACGAAGTGATGTATAGTTTTAGCAGCTAAACACAATGTGCGAAATTCGTCCAATTCGGAGACTGTATCAATCTTCTCGAAAAGTTCCGAATGGCCGAAATAACAACGCAGGTGATCACGAAGTGATGTATATTTTTAGCATCTAAATACATTGTGCGAAATTCGTCTAATTCGGAGACTGCATCATTCTACTCGAAAAGTTCGCGCGCCACCCGAAAACCGAAAAATGTCATTTTGACACCTTAAAATCCCGAATGGCCGAAATAACACGCAGGTGATCGTGAAGTGATGTATAGTTTTAGCAGCTAAACACAATGTGCGAAATTCGTCCAATTCGGAGACTGCATCATTCTACTCGAAAAGTTCGAGCGCCACCCGAATACCGAAAAATGCCATTTTGACCCCCTAAACAGTCCCGAATGGCCAAAAAACGCAACAGCTCATGGCGGAGCAATGAGTCTTGTTTATTTACCTGTTTTACATTAACCATGCGAATTTCGTCCAATTCGGAGACTGCATCATTCTACTCGAAAATTTTGCGCGCCACCGCAAGATTGAAAAATGCCATTTTGACCCCATATAAAGTCTTGAATGTCCGAAATAACATCGCAGTTGATCATGAAGTGATGTATAGTTTTAGCATCTAAGCACACTGTGCGAAATTCGTCCAATTCGGAGACTGCATCATTCTACTCGAAAAGTTCGCGCGCCACCGGAAAACAGAAAATGTCATTTTGCCTCCTTAAAAGACCCGAATGGCCGAAATAACATCGCAGGTGATCATGAAGAGATCTATAGTTTTGGCATCTAAATACACTGTGCGAAATTCGTCCGATTCGGAGACTGCATAATTCTACTCGAAAAGTTCGCGTACCACCCGAAAACCGAAAAATGTCATTTTGACCCCCTAAAAAGTCCCGAATGGCCGAAATAACAACGCAGGTGATCACGAAGTGATGTATAGTTTGAGCATCTAAACACACTGTGTGAAATTCGTCCAATTCGGAGACTGCATCATTCTACTCGAAAAGTTCGAGCGCCACTCCAAAACTGAAAAATGCGATTTTGACCCCATAAAAAGTCCCGAATGGCCGAAATAACTTCGCAGGTGATCACGAAGAGATCTATAGTTTTGGCATCTAAAAACACTGTGCGAAATTCGTCCGATTCGGAGACTGCATAATTCTACTCGAAAATTTCGCGTACCACCCGAAAACCGAAAAATGTCATTTTGACCCCCTAAAAAGTCCCGAATGGCCGAAATAACAACGCAGGTGATCACGAAGTGATGTATAGTTTGAGCATCTAAACACACTGTGCGAAATTCGTCCAATTCGGAGACTGCATCATTCTACTCGAAAAGTTCGCGCGCCACCCGAAAACTGAAAAATGCCATTTTAACCCCCTAAAAAGTCCCGAATGGCCGAAATAACAACGCGGGTGATCACGAAGTGATGTATAGTTTTAGCATCTAAACACACTGTGCGAAATTCGTCCAATTCGAAGACTGCATGATTCTACTCGAAAAGTTCGCGCGCCACCCGAATACCGAAAAATGTCATTTTGACCCCCTAAAAAGTCCCGAATGGCCGAAATAACAATGCAGGTGATCACGAAGTGATGTATAGTTTTAGCATCTAAACACACTGTGCGAAATTCGTCCAATTCGGAGAATGCATCGTTCTACTCGAAAAGTTCGAGCGCCACCAGAATACCGAAAAATGCCATTTTGACCCCCTAAACAGTCCCGAATGGCCAAAAAACGCAACAGCACATGGCGGAGCAATGAGTCTTGTTTATTTGTCTGTTTTACATTAACCGTGCGAATTTCGTCCAATTCGGAGACTGCATCATTCAACTCGAAAATTTCGCGCGCCACCAGAAAACAGAAAAATGTCATTTTGACCCCCTAAAAAGTCCCAAATTGCCGAAATAACAACGCAGGTGATCACGAAGTGATGTACAGTTTTAGCATCTAAACACACTGTGCGAAATTCGTCCAATTCGGAGACTGCATCATTCTACTCGAAAAGTTCGCGCGCCACCCGAAAACCGAAAAATGTCATTTTGACCCCTTAAAAGTCCCGAATGGCCGAAATAACACGCAGGTGATCACGAAGTGATGTATAGTTTTAGCAGCTAAACACAATGTGCGAAATTCGTCCAATTCGGAGACTGCATCATTCTACTCGAAAAGTTCGAGCGCCACCCGAATACCGAAAAATGCCATTTTGACCCCCTAAACAGTCCCGAATGGCCAAAAAACGCAACAGCTCATGGCGGAGCGATGAGTCTTGTTTATTTACCTGTTTTACATTAACCGTGCGAATTTCGTCCAATTCGGAGACTGCTTCATTCTACTCGAAAATTTTGCGCGCCACCGCAAAATTGAAAAATGCCATTTTGACCCCATATAAAGTCTCGAATGGCCGAAATAACATCGCAGTTGATCACGAAGTGATGCATAGTTTTAGCATCTAAGCACACTGTGCGAAATTCGTCCAATTCGGAGACTGCATCATTCTACTCGAAAAGTTCGCGCGCCACCAGAAAACAGAAAATGTCATTTTGCCCCCTTAAAAGACCTGAATGGCCGAAATAACGTCGCAGGTGATCATGAAGAGATCTATAGTTTTGGCATCTAAATACACTGTGCGAAATTCGTCCGATTCGGAGACTGCATAATTTTACTCAAAAAGTTCGCGTACCACCCGAAAACCGAAAAATGTCATTTTGACCCCCTAAAAAGTCCCGAATGGCCGAAATAACAACGCAGGTGATCACGAGGTGATGTATAGTTTTAGCATCTAAACACACTGTGCGAAATTCGTCCAATTCGGAGACTGCATCATTCTACTCGAAAAGTTCGCGCGCCACCCGAAAACTGAAAAATGCCATTTTAACCCCCTAAAAAGTCCCGAATGGCCGAAATAACAACGCAGGTGATATCACGAAGTGATGTATAGTTTTAGCATCTAAACACACTGTGCGAAATTCGTCCAATTCGAAGACTGCATGATTCTACTCGAAAAGTTCGCGCGCCACCCGAATACCGAAAAATGTCATTTTGACCCCCTAAAAAGTCCTGAATGGCCGAAATAACAACGCAGGTGATCACGAAGTGATGTATAGTTTTAGCATCTAAACACACTGTGCGAAATTCGTCCAATTCGGAGAATGCATCATTCTACTCGAAAAGTTCGAGCGCCACCCGAATACCGAAAAATACCATTTTGACCCCCTAAACAGTCCCGAATGGCCAAAAAACGCAACAGCACATGGCGGAGCAATGAGTCTTGTTTATTTGTCTGTTTTAAATTAACCGTGCGAATTTCTTCCAATTCGGAGACTGCATCATTCAACTCGAAAATTTCGCGCGCCACCCCAAAACTGAAAAATGCCATTTTGACCCCATGAAAAGTCCCGAATGACCGAAATAACAACGCAGGTGATCACAAAGTGATGTATAGTTTTAGCATCTAAATACACTGTGCGAAATTCGTCCAATTCGGAGACTACATCATTCTACTCGAAAATTTCGCGCGCCACTCCAAAACTGAAAAATGCCATTTTGAACCCATAAAAAGTCCCGAATGGCCGAAATAACATCGCAGGTGATCACAAAGTGATGTATAGTTTTAGCATCTAAGTACACTGTGCGAAATTCGTCCAATTCGGAGACTGCATCATTCTACTCGAAAAGTTCGCGCGCCACCCGAAAACCGAAAAATGTCATTTTGACCCCTTAAAAGTCCCGAATGGCCGAAATAACACGTAGGTGATCACGAAGTGATGTATAGTATAGCAGCTAAACACAATGTGCGAAATTCGTCCAATTCGGAGACTGCATCATTCTACTCGAAAAGTTCGAGCGCCACACGAATACCGAAAAATGCCATTTTGACCCCCTAAACAGTCCCGAATGGCCAAAAAACGCAACAGCTCATGGCGGAGCAATGAGTCTTGTTTATTTACCTGTTTTACATTAACCGTGCGAATTTCGTCCAATTCGGAGACTGCATCATTCTACTCGAAAATTTTGCGCGCCACCGCAAAATTGAAAAATGTCATTTTGACCCCATATAAAGTCTTGAATGTCCGAAATAACATCGCAGTTGATCATGAAGTGATGTATAGTTTTAGCATCTAAGCACACTGTGCGAAATTCGTCCAATTCGGAGACTGCATCATTCTACTCGAAAAGTTCGCGCGCCACCGGAAAACAGAAAATGTCATTTTGCCCCCTTAAAAGACCCGAATGGCCGAAATAACATCGCAGGTGATCATGAAGAGATCTATAGTTTTGGCATCTAAATACACTGTGCGAAATTCGTCCGATTCGGAGACTGCATAATTCTACTCGAAAAGTTCGCGTACCACCCGAAAACCGAAAAATGTCATTTTGACCCCCTAAAAAGTCCCGAATGGCCGAAATAACAACACAGGTGATCACGAAGTGATGTATAGTTTGAGCATCTAAACACACTGTGTGAAATTCGTCCAATTCGGAGACTGCATCATTCTACTCGAAAAGTTCGTGCGCCACCCGAAAACCGAAAAATGTCATTTTGACCCCCAAAAAGTACCGAATGGCCGAAATAACAACGCAGGTGATCACGAAGTGATGTATAGTTTTAGCATCTAAACACACTGTGCGAAATTCGTCCAATTCGGAGATTGCATCATTCTACTCGAAAAGTTCGCGCGCCACCCGAAAACTGAAAAATGTCATTTTGACCCCTTAAAAGTCCCGAATGGCCGAAATAACACGCAGGTGATCACGATGTGATGTATAGTTTTAGCAGCTAAACACAATGTGCGAAATTCGTCCAATTCGGAGACTGTATCAATCTTCTCGAAAAGTTCGCGCGCCACCCGAAAACTGAAAATGTCATTTTGACCCCTTAAAAGTTCCGAATGGCCGAAATAACAACGCAGGTGATCACGAAGTGATGTATATTTTTAGCATCTAAATACATTGTGCGAAATTCGTCTAATTCGGAGACTGCATCATTCTACTCGAAAAGTTCGCGCGCCACCCGAAAACCGAAAAATGTCATTTTGACACCTTAAAATCCCAAATGGCCGAAATAACACGCAGGTGATCGTGAAGTGATGTATAGTTTTAGCATCTAAACACAATGTGCGAAATTTGTCTAATTCGGAGACTGCATTATTCTACTTGAAAAGTTCGCGCGCTACCCGAAAACCAAAAAATGTTATTTTGACCCCCTTAAAAGTCCTGAATGGCCGAAATAACATCGCAGGTGATCACAAAGTGATGTATAGTTTTAGCATCTAAATACATTGTGTGAAATTCGTCCAATTCGGAGACTGCATCATTCTACTCGAAAAGTTCGCGCGCCACCCGATAACCGAAAAATGTCATTTTGACCCCCTAAAATGTCCCGAATGGCCGTAATAACAACGCAGGTGATCACGAACTGATGTATAGTTTTAGCATCTAAATACATTGTGCGAAATTCGTCCAATTCGGAGACTGCATCATTCTACTCGAAAAGTTCGAGCGCCACCCGAATACCGAAAAATGCCATTTTGACCCCCTAAACAGTCCTGAATGGCCAAAAAACGCAACAGCTCATGGCGGAGCATGAGTCTTGTTTATTTGTCTGTTTTACATCAACCGTGCGAATTTTGTGCAATTCGGAGACTGCATCATTCAACTCGAAAATTTCGCGCGCCACCCCAAAACTTAAAAATGCCATTTTGACCCCATAAAAACTCCCGAATGGCCGAAATAACATCGCAGGTGATCACAAAGTTATGTATAGTTTTAGCATCTAAATACACTGTGTGAAATTCGTCCATTTCAGAGACTGCATCGTTCTACTGGAAAAGTTTGCGCGCCACCCGAAACCGAAAAATGTTATTTTGACCCCCTAAAAAGTCCAAAATGGCCGAAATAACAACGCAAGTCATCACAAAGTGATGTATAGTTTTAGCATCTAAACACACTGTGCGAAATTCGTCCAATTCGGAGACTACATCATTCTACTCGAAAATTTCGCGCGCCACTCCAAAACTGAAAAATGCCATTTTGACCCCATAAAAAGTCCCGAATGGCCGAAATAACATCGCAGGTGATCACGAAGAGATCTATAGTTTTGGCATCTAAATACACTGTGCGAAATTCGTCCGATTAGGAGACTGCATCATTCTACTCGAAAATTTCGTGTACCACCCGAAAACCGAAAAATGTCATTTTGACCCCCTAAAAAGTCCCGAATGGCCGAAATAACAACGCAGGTGATCACGAAGTGATGTATAGTTTTAGCATCTCAACATACTGTGCGAAATTCGTCCAATTCGAAGACTGCATCATTCTACTCGAAAAGTTCGCGCGCCACCCGAAAACCGAAAAATGCAATTTTGACCCCCTAAAAAGTCCCGAATGGCCGAAATAACAACGCAGGTGATCATGAAGTGATGTATAGTTTTAGCATCTAAACACACTGTTCGAAATTCGTCCAATTCGAAGACTACATGATTCTACTCGAAAAGTTCTCGCGCCACCCGAATACCGAAAAATGTCATTTTGACCCCTTAAAAAGTCCCGAATGGCCGAAATAAAATTGCAGGTGATCACGAATTGATGTATAGTTTTAGCATCTAAACACACTGTGCGAAATTCGTCCAATTCGGAGAATGCATCATTCTACCTCGAAAAGTTCGAGCTCCACCCGAATACCGAAAAATACCATTTTGACCCCCTAAACAGTCCCGAATGGCCAAAAAACGCAACATCACATGGCGGAGCAATGAGTCTTGTTTATTTGTCTGTTTTACATTAACCGTGCGAATTTCGTCCAATTCGGAGATTGCATCATTCAACTCGAAAATTTCGCGCGCCACCAGAAAACAGAAAAATGTCATTTTGACCCCCTAAAAAGTCCCGAATTGCCGAAATAACAACGCAGGTGATCACGAAGTGATGTATAGTTTTAGCATCTAAACACACTGTGCGAAATTCGTCCAATTCGGAGACTGCATCATTCCACTCGAAAAGTTCGCGCGCCACCCGAAAACCGAAAAATGTCATTTTGACCCCTTAAAAGTCCCGAATGGCCGCAATAACACGCAGGTGATCACGAAGTGATGTATAGTTTTAGCAGCTAAACACAATGTGCGAAATTCGTCCAATTCGGAGACTGCATCATTCTACTCGAAAAGTTCGAGCGCCACCCGAATACCGAAAAATGCCATTTTGACCCCCTAAACAGTCCCAAATGGCCAAAAAACGCAACAGCTCATGGCGGAGCAATGAGTCTTGTTTATTTACCTGTTTTACATTAACCGTGCGAATTTCGTCTAATTCGGAGACTGCATCATTCTACTCGAAAAGTTCGCGCGCCACCAGAAAACAGAAAATGTCATTTTGCCCCCTTAAAAGACCCGAATGGCCGAAATAACATCGCAGGTGATCATGAAGAGATCTATAGTTTTGGCATCTAAATACACTGTGCGAAATTCGTCCGATTCGGAGGCTACATAATTCTACTCGAAAAGTTTGCGTACCACCCGAAATTGAAAATTTTCATTTTGACCCCCTAAAAAGTCCCGAATGGCCGAAATAACAATGCAGGTGATCACGAAGTGATGTATAGTTTTAGCATCTAAACACACTGTGCGAAATTCGTCCAATTCGGAGAATGCATCATTCTACTCGAAAAGTTCGAGCGCCACCCGAATACCGAAAAATACCATTTTGACCCCCTAAACAGTCCCGAATGGCCAAAAAACGCAACAGCACATGGCGGAGCAATGAGTCTTGTTTATTTGTCTGTTTTACATTAACCGTGTGAATTTCGTCCAATTCGGAGACTGCATCATTCAACTCGAAAATTTCGCGCGCCACCCCAAAACTGAAAAATGCCATTGTAACCCCATGAAAAGTACCGAATGACCGAAATAACAACGCAGGTGATCACAAAGTGATGTATAGTTTTAGCATCTAAATACACTGTGCGAAATTCGTCCAATTCGAAGACTGCATCATTCAACTCGAAAATTTCGCGCGCCACCAGAAAACAGAAAAATGTCATTTTGACCCCCTAAAAAGTCCCGAATTGCCGAAATAATAACGCAGGTGATCACGAAGTGATGTATAGTCTTAGCATCTAAACACACTGTGCGAAATTCGTCCAATTCGGAGACTGCATCATTCTACTCGAAAAGTTCGCGCCCCACCCGAAAACCGAAAAATGTCATTTTGACCCCTTAAAAGTCCCGAATGGCCGAAATAACACGTAGGTGATCACGAAGTGATGTATAGTTTTAGCAGCTAAACACAATGTGCGAAATTCGTCCAATTCGGAGACTGCATCATTCTACTCGAAAAGTTCGAGCGCCACCCGAATACCGAAAAATGCCATTTTGACCCCCTAAATAGTCCCAAATGGCCAAAAAACGCAACAGCTCATGGCGGAGCGATGAGTCTTGTTTATTTACCTGTTTTACATTAACCGTGCGAATTTCGTCCAATTCGGAGACTACATCATTCTACTCGAAAATTTTGCGCGCCACCGCAAAATTGAAAAATGCCATTTTGACCCCATATAAAGTCTCGAATGGCCGAAATAACATCGCAGTTGATCACGAAGTGATGTATAGTTTTAGCATCTAAGCACACTGTGCGAAACTCGTCCAATTCGGAGACTGCATCATTCTACTCGAAAAGTTCGCGCGCCACCAGAAAACAGAAAATGTCATTTTGCCCCCTGAAAAGACCCGAATGGCCGAAATAACATCGCAGGTGATCATGAAGAGATCTATAGTTTTGGCATCTAAATACACTGTGCGAAATTCGTCCGATTCCGAGACTGCATAATTCTACTCGAAAAGTTCGCGTACTACCCGAAAACCGAAAAATGTCATTTTGACCCCCTAAAAAGTCCCGAATGGCCGAAACAACAACGCAGGTGATCACGAAGTGATGTATAGTTTTAGCATCTAAACACACTGTGCGAAATTCGTCCAATTCGGAGACTGCATCATTCTACTCGAAAAGTTCGCGCGCCCCCGAAAACCGAAAAATGCCATTTTGACCCCCTAAAAAGTCCCGAATGGCCGAAATAACAACACAGGTGATCACGAAGTGATGTATAGTTTTAACATCTAAACACACTGTGCGAAATTCGTCCAATTCGAAGACTGCATGATTCTACTCGAAAAGTTCGCGCGCCACCCGAATACCGAAAAATGTCATTTTGACCCCCTAAAAAGTCCCGAATGGCCGAAATAACAACGCAGGTGATCACGAAGTAATGTATAGTTTTAGCATCTAAACACACTGTGCGAAATTCGTCCAATTCGGAGAATGCATTATTCTACTCGAAAAGTTCGAGCGCCACCCGAATACCGAAAAATGCCATTTTGACCCCCTAAACAGTCCCGAATGGCCAAAAAACGCAACAGCACATGGCGGAGCAATGAGTCTTGTTTATTTGTCCGTTTTACATTAACCGTGCGAATTTCGTCCAATTCGGAGACTGCATCATTCAACTCGAAAATTTCGCGCGCCACCCCAAAACTGAAAAATGCCATTTTGACCCCATGAAAAGTCCCGAATGGCGAAAATAACAACGCAGGTGATCACAAAGTGATGTATAGTTTTAGCATCTAAATACACTGTGCGAAATTCGTCCAATTCGGAGACTACATCATTCTACTCGAAAATTTCGCGCGCCACTCCAAAACTGAAAAATGTCATTTTGAACCTATAAAAAGTCCCGAATGGCCGAAATAACATCGCAGGTGATCACAAAGTGATGTATAGTTTTAGCATCTAAGCACACTGTGCGAAATTCGTCCAATTCGGAGACTGCATCATTCTACTCGAAAAGTTCGCGCGCCACCAGAAAACAGAAAAATGTCCTTTTGACCCCCTAAAAAGTCCCGAATTGCCGAAATAACAACGCAGGTGATCACGAAGTGATGTATAGTTTTAGCATCTAAACACACTGTGCGAAATTCGTCATATTCGGAGACTGCATCATTCTACTCGAAAAGTTCGCGCGTCACCCGAAAACCAAAAAATGTCATTTTGACCCCTTAAAAGTCCCGAATGGCCGAAATAACACGCAGGTGATCACGAAGTGATGTATAGTTTTAGCAGCTAAACACAATGTGCGAAATTCGTCCAATTCGGAGACTGCATCATTCAACTCGAAAAATTTGAGCGCCACCCGAATACCGAAAAATGCCATTTTGACCCCCTAAACAGTCCCGAATGGCCAAAAAACGCAACAGCACATGGCGGAGTGATGAGTCTTGTTTATTTACCTGTTTTACATTAACCGTGCGAATTTCGTCCAATTCGGAGACTGCATCATTCTACTCGAAAATTTTGCGCGCCACCGCAAAATTGAAAAATGCCATTTTGACCCCATATAAAGTCTTGAATGACCGAAATAACATCGCAGTTGATCACGAAGTGATGTATAGTTTTAGCATCTAAGCACACTGTGCGAAATTCGTCCAATTCGGAGACTGCATCATTCTACTCGAAAAGTTCGCGTACCACCCGAAAACCGAAAAATTTCATTTTGACCCCCTAAAAAGTCCCGAATGGCCGAAATAACAACGCAGGTGATCACGAAGTAATGTACAGTTTGAACATCTAAACACACTGTGTGAAATTCGTCCAATTCGGAGACTGCATCATTCTACTCGAAAAGTTTGTGCGCCACCCGAAAACCGAAAAATGTCATTTTGACCCCCAAAAAGTCCCGAATGGCCGAAATAACAACGCAGGTGATCACGAAGTGATGTATAGTTTTAGCATCCAAACACACTGTGCGAAATTCGTCCAATTCGGAGACTGCATCATACTACTCGAAAAGTTCGCGCGCCACCCGAAAACCGAAAAATGTCCTTTTGACACCTTAAAAGTCCCGAATGGCCGAAATAACAAGCAGGTGATCATGAAGTGATGTATAGTTTTAGCATCTAAACACAATGTGCGAAATTTGTCCAATTCGGAGACTGCATCATTATACTCGAAAAGTTCGCGCGCCACCCGAAAACCGAAAAATGTCATTTTGACCCCCTTAAAAGTCCTGAATGGCCTAAATAACATCGCAGGTGATCACAAAGTGATGTATAGTTTTAGCATCTAAATACATTGTGTGAAATTCGTCCAATTCGGAGACTGCATCATTCTACTCGAAAAGTTCGCGCGCCACCCGATAACCGAAAAATGCCATTTTGACCCCCTAAAATGTCCCGAATGGCCGTAATAACAACGCATGTGATCACGAATTGATGTATAGTTTTAGCATCTAAATACACTGTGCGAAATTCGTCCAATTCGGAGACTGCATCATTCTACTCGAAAAGTTCGAGCGCCACCCGAATACCGAAAAATGCCATTTTGACCCCCTAAACAGTCCTGAATGGCCAAAAAACGCAACAGCTCATGGTGGAGCATGAGTCTTGTTTATTTGTCCGTTTTACATTAACCGTGCGAATTTTGTCCAATTCGGAGACTGCATCATTCAACTCGAAAATTTCGCGCGCCACCCCAAAACTTAAAAATACCATTTTGACCCCATAAAAAGTCCCGAATGGCCGAAATAACATCGCAGGTGATCAGGAAGTTATGTATAGTTTTAGCATCTAAATACGCTGTGTGAAATTCGTCCATTTCAGAGACTGCATCATTCTACTCGAAAAGTTCGCGCGCCACCCGAAACCGAAAAATGTTATTTTGACCCCTTAAAAAGTCCAAAATGGCCGAAATAACAACGCAGGTCATCACAAAGTGATGTATAGTTTTAGCATCTAAACACATTGTGCGTAATTCGTCCAATTCGGAGAGTACATCATTCTAATCGAAAATTTCGCGCGCTACTCCAAAACTGAAAAATGCCATTTTGACCCCATAAAAAGTCCCGAATGGCCGAAATAACATCGCAGGTGATCACGAAGAGATCTATAGTCTTGGCATCTAAATACACTGTGCGAAATTCGTTCGATTCGAAGACTGCATAATTCTACTCGAAAATTTCGCGTACCACCCGAAAACCGAAAAATGTCATTTTGACCCCCTAAAAAGTCCCGAATAGCCGAAATAAGAACGCAGGTGATCACGAAGTGATGTATAGTTTTAGCATCTATACACACAGTGCGAAATTCGTCCAATTCGGAGACTGCATCATTCTACTCGAAAAGTTCGCGCGCCACCCGAAAACCGAAAAATGCCATTTTGACCCCCTAAAAAGTCCCGAATGGCCGAAATAACAACGCAGGTGATCACGAAGGGATGTATAGTTTTAGCATCTAAACACACTGTTCGAAATTCGTCCAATTCGAAGACTGCATGATTCTACTCGAAAAGTTCGCGCGCCACCCGAATACCGAAAAATGTCATTTTGACCCCCTAAAAAGTCCCGAATGACCGAAATAACAACGCAGGTGATCACGAAGTGATCTATAGTTTTAGCATCTAAACACATTGTGCGAAATTCGTCCAATTCGGAGAATGCATCATTCTACTCGAAAAGTTCGAGCACCACCCGAATACCGAAAAATGCCATTTTGACCCCCTAAACAGTCCCGAATGGCCAAAAAACGAAACAGCTCATGGCAGAGCAATGAGTCTTGTTTATTTACCTGTTTTACATTAACCGTGCGAATTTCGTCCAATTCGGAGACTGCATCATTCTACTCGAAAATTTTGCGCGCCACCGCAAAATTGAAAAATGCCATTTTGACCCCATAAAAAGTCTCGAATGGCCGAAATAACATCGCAGTTGATCACGAAGTGATGTATAGTTTTAGCATCTAAGCACACTGTGCGAAATTCGTCCAATTCGGAGACTGCATCATTCTACTCGAAAAGTTCGCGCGCCACCAGAAAACAGAAAATGTCATTTTGCCCCCTTAAAAGACCCGAATGGCCGAAATAACATCGCAGGTGATCATGAAGAGATCTATAGTTTTGGCATCTAAATACACTGTGCGAAATTCGTCCGATTCGGAGACTGCATAATTCTACTCGAAAAGTTCGCGTACCACCCGAAAACCGAAAAATGTCATTTTGACCCCCTAAAAAGTCCCGAATGGCCGAAATAACAACGCAGGTGATCACGAAGTGATGTATAGTTTTAGCATCTAAACACACTGTGCGAAATTCGTCCAATTCGGAGACTGCATCATTCTACTCGAAAAGTTCGCGCGCCACCCGAAACCGAAAAATGCCATTTTGACCCCCTAAAAAGTCCCGAATGGCCGAAATAACAACGCAGGTGATCACGAAGTGATGTATAGTTTTAGCAGCTAAACACACTGTGCGAAATTCGTCCAATTCGAAGACTGCATGATTCTACTCGAAAAGTTCGCGCGCCACCCGAATACCGAAAAATGTCATTTTGACCCCCTAAAAAGTCCCGAATGGCCGAAATAACAACGCAGGTGATCACGAAGTGATGTATAGTTTTAGCATCTAAACACACTGTGCGAAATTCGTCCAATTCGGAGAATGCATCATTCTACTCGAAAAGTTCGAGCGCCACCCGAATACCGAAAAATGCCATTTTGACCCCCTAAACAGTCCCGAATGGCCAAAAAACGCAACAGCACATGGCGGAGCAATGAGTCTTGCTTATTTGTCCGTTTTACATTAACCGTGCGAATTTCGTCCAATTCGGAGACTGCATCATTGAACTCGAAAATTTCGCGCGCCACCGCAAAACTGAAAAATGCCATTTTGACCCCATGAAAAGTCCCGAATTGCCGAAATAACAACGCAGGTGATCACAAAGTGATGTATAGTTTTAGCATCTAAATACACTGTGCGAAATTCGTCCAATTCGGAGACTACATCATTCTACTCGAAAATTTCGCGCGCCACTCCAAAACTGAAAAATGCCATTTTGAACCCATAAAAAGTCCCGAATGGCCGAAATAACATCGCAGGTGATCACAAAGTGATGTATAGTTTTAGCATCTAAGCACACTGTGCGAAATTCGTCCAATTCGGAGACTGCTTCTATCTACTCGAAAAGTTCGCGTGCCACCAGAAAACAGAAAAATGTCATTTTGACCCCCTAAAAAGTCCCGAATTGCCGAAATAACAACGCAGGTGATCACGAAGTGATGTATAGTTTTAGCATCTAAACACACTGTGCGAAATTCGTCCAATTCGGAGACTGCATCATTCTATTCGAAAAGTTCGCGCGCCACCCGAAAACTGAAAAATGTCATTTTGACCCCTTAAAAGTCCCGAATGGCCGAAATAACACGCAGGTGATCACGAAGTGATGTATAGTTTTAGCAGCTAAACACAATGTGCGAAGTTCGTCCAATTCGGAGACTGCATCATTCAACTCGAAAAGTTCGAGCGCCACCCGAATACCGAAAAATGCCATTTTGACCCCCTAAACAGTCCCGAATGGCCAAAAAACGCAACAGCTCATGGCAGAGCGATGAGTCTTGTTTATTTACCTGTTTTACATTAACCGTTCGAATTTCGTCCAATTCGGAGACTGCATCATTCTAGTCGAAAATTTTACGCGCCACCGCAAAATTGAAAAATGCCATTTTGACCCCATATAAAGTCTCGAATGGCCGAAATAACATCGCAGTTGATCACGAAGTGATGTATAGTTTTAGCATCTAAGCACACTGTGCGAAATTCGTCCAATTCGGAGACTGCATCATTCTACTCGAAAAGTTCGCGCGCCACCAGAAAACAGAAAATGTCATTTTGCCCCGTTAAAAGATCCGAATGGCCGAAATAACATCGCAGGTGATCATGAAGAGATCTATAGTTTTGGCATCTAAATACACTGTGCGAAATTCGTCCGATTCGGAGACTACATAATTCTACTCGAAAAGTTCGCGTACCACACGAAAACCGAAAAATGTCATTTTGACCCCCTAAAACGTCCTGAATGGCCGAAATAACAACGCAGGTGATCACGAAGTAATGTACAGTTTGAACATCTAAACACACTGTGTGAAATTCGTCCAATTCGGAGACTGCATCATTCTACTCGAAAAGTTTGTGCGCCACCCGAAAACCGAAAAATGTCATTTTGACCCCCAAAAAGTCCTGAATGGCCGAAATAACAACGCAGGTGATCAAGAAGTGATGTATAGTTTTAGCATCTAAACACACTGTGCGAAATTCGTCCAATTCGGAGACTGCATCATTCTACTCGAAAAGTTCGCGTGCCACCCGAAAACTGAAAAATGTCATTTTGACCCCTTAAAAGTCCTGAATGGCCGAAATAACACGCAGGTGATCACAAAGTGATGTATAGTTTTAGAATCTAAATACATTGTGCGAAATTCGTCTAATTCGAAGACTGCATCATTCTACACGAAAAGTTCGCGCGCCACCCGAGAACCGAAAAATGTCCTTTTGACACCTTAAAAGTCCCGAATGGCCGAAATAACAACGCAGGTGATCACGAAGTGATGTATATTTTTAGCATTAAATACATTGTGCGAAATTCGTCTAATTCGGAGACTGCATCATTCTACTCGAAAAGTTCGCGCGCCACCCGAAAACCGAAAAATGTCATTTTGACACCTTAAAAGTCCCGAATGGCCGAAATAACACGCAGGTGATCATGAAGTGATGTATAGTTTTAGCATCTAAACACAATGTGCGAAATTTGTCCAATTCGGAGACTGCATCATTCTACTCGAAAAGTTCGCGCGCCACCCGAAAACCGAAAAATGTCATTTTGACCCCCTTAAAAGTCCTGAATGGCCGAAATAACATCGCAGGTGATCACAAAGTGATGTATAGTTTTAGCATCTAAATACATTGTGTGAAATTCGTCCAATTCGGAGACTGCATCATTCTACTCGAAAAGTTCGCGCGCCACCCGATAACCGAAAAATGCCATTTTGACCCCCTAAAATGTCCCGAATGGCCGTAATAACAACGCAGGTGATGACGAACTGATGTATAGTTTTAGCATCTAAATACACTGTGCGAAATTCGTCCCATTCGGAGACTGCATCATTCTACTCGAAAAGTTCGAGCGCCACCCGAATACCGAAAAATGCCATTTTGACCCCCTAAACAGTCCTGAATGGCCAAAAAACGCAACAACTCATGGCGGAGCATGAGTCTTGTTTATTTGTCCGTTTTACATTAACCGTGCAAATTTTTTCCAATTCGGAGACTGAATCATTCAACTCGAAAATTTCGCGCGCCACCCCAAAACTTAAAAATACCATTTAAACCCCATGAAAAGTCCCGAATGGCCGAAATAACATCGCAGGTGATCACGAAGTTATGTATAGTTTTAGCATCTAAATACACTGTGTGAAATTCGTCCATTTCAGAGACTGCATCATTCTACTCGAAAAGTTCGCGCGCCACCCGAAACCGAAAAATGTTATTTTGACCCCTTAAAAAGTCCAAAATGGACGAAATAACAACGCAGGTCATAACAAAGTGATGTATAATTTTAGCATCTAAACACATTGTGCGTAATTCGACCAATTCGGAGAGTACATCATTCTACTCGAATATTTTGCGCGCCACTCCAAAACTGAAAAATGCCATTTTGACCCCAATAACATCGCAGGTGATCACGAAGAGATCTATAGTCTTGGCATCTAAATACACTGTGCGAAATTCGTCTGATTCGGAGACTGCATAATTCTACTCGAAAATTTCGCGTACCACCCGAAAACCGAAAAATGTCATTTTGACCCCCTAAAAAGTCCCGAATGGCCGAAATAACAACGCAGGTGATCACGAAGTGATGTATAGTTTTAGCATCTATACACACTGTGCGAAATTCGTCCAATTCGGAGACTGCATCATTCTACTCGAAAAGTTCGCGCGCCACCCGAAAACCAAAAAATGCCATTTTGACCCCCTAAAAAGTCCCGAATGGCCGAAATAACAACGCAGGTGATCACGAAGGGATGTATAGTTTTAGCATCTAAACACACTGTTCGAAATTCGTCCATTTCGAAGACTGCATGATTCTACTCGAAAAGTTCGCGCGCCACCCGAATACCGAAAAATGTCATTTTGACCTCCTAAAAAGTCCCGAATGGCCGAAATAACAACGCAGGTGATCACGAAGTGATGTATAGTTTTAGCATCTAAACACATTGTGCGAAATTCGTCCAATACGGAGAATGCATCATTCTACTCGAAAAGTTCGAGCGCCACCCGAATACCGAAAAATGCCATTTTGACCCCCTAAACAGTCCCGAATGGCCAAAAAACGAAACAGCTCATGGCAGAGCAATGAGTCTTGTTTATTTACCTGTTTTACATTAACCGTGCGAATTTCGTCCAATTCGGAGACTGCATCATTCTACTCGAAAATTTTGCGCGCCACCGCAAAATTGAAAAATGCCATTTTGACCCCATAAAAAGTCTCGAATGGCCGAAATAACATCGCAGTTGATCACGAAGTGATGTATAGTTTTAGCATCTAAGCACACTGTGCGAAATTCGTCCAATTCGGAGACTGCATCATTCTACTCGAAAAGTTCGCGCGCCACCAGAAAACAGAAAATGTCATTTTGTCCCCTTAAAAGACCCGAATGGCCGAAATAACATCGCAAGTGATAATGAAGACATCTATAGTTTTGGCATCTAAATACACTGTGCGAAATTCGTCCGATTCGGAGACTGCATATTCTACTCGAAAAGTTCGCGTACCACCCGAAAACCGAAAAATGTCATTTTGACCTCCTAAAAAGTCCCGAATGGCCGAAATAACAACGCACGTGATCACGAAGGGATGTATAGTTTTAGCATCTAAACACACTGTTCGAAATTCGTCCAATTCGAAGACTGCATGATTCTACTCGAAAAGTTCGCGCGCCACCCGAATACCGAAAAATGTCATTTTGAGCCCCTAAAAAGTCTCGAATGGCCGAAATAACAACGCAGGTGATCACGAAGTGATGTATAGTTTTAGCATCTAAACACATTGTGCGAAATTCGTCCAATACGGAGAATGCATCATTCTACTCGAAAAGTTCGAGTGCCACCCGAATACCGAAAAATGCCATTTTGACCCCCTAAACAGTCCCGAATGGCCAAAAAACGAAACAGCTCATGGCAGAGCAATGAGTCTTGTTTATTTACCTGTTTTACATTAACCGTGCGAATTTCGTCCAATTCGGAGACTGCATCATTCTACTCGAAAATTTTGCGCGCCACCGCAAAATTGAAAAATGCCATTTTGACCCCATAAAAAGTCTCGAATGGCCGAAATAACATCGCAGTTGATCACGAAGTGATGTATAGTTTTAGCATCTAAGCACACTGTGCGAAATTCGTCCACTTCGGAGACTGCATCATTCTACTCGAAAAGTTCGCGCGCCACCAGAAAACAGAAAATGTCATTTTGTCCCCTTAAAAGACCCGAATGGCCGAAATAACATCGCAGGTGATAATGAAGACATCTATAGTTTTGGCATCTAAATACACTGTGCGAAATTCGTCCGATTCGGAGACTGCATATTCTACTCGAAAAATTCGCGTACCACCCGAAAACCGAAAAATGTCATTTTGACCTCCTAAAAAGTCCCGAATGGCCGAAATAACAATGCACGTGATCACGAAGGGATGTATAGTTTTAGCATCTAAACACACTGTTCGAAATTCGTCCAATTCGAAGACTGCATGATTCTACTCGAAAAGTTCGCGCGCCACCCGAATACCGAAAAATGTCATTTTGACCCCCTAAAAAGTCCCGAATGGCCGAAATAACAACGCAGGTGATCACGAAGTGATGTATAGTTTTAGCATCTAAACACATTGTGCGAAATTCGTCCAATACGGAGAATGCATCATTCTACTCGAAAAGTTCGAGCGCCACCCGAATACCGAAAAATGCCATTTTGACCCCCTAAACAGTCCCGAATGGCCAAAAAACGAAACAGCTCATGGCAGAGCAATGAGTCTTGTTTATTTACCTGTTTTACATTAACCGTGCGAATTTCGTCCAATTCGGAGACTGCATCATTCTACTCGAAAATTTTGCGCGCCACCGCAAAATTGAAAAATGCCATTTTGACCCCATAAAAAGTCTCGAATGGCCGAAATAACATCGCAGTTGATCACGTAGTGATGTATAGTTTTAGCATCTAAGCACACTGTGCGAAATTCGTCCAATTCGGAGACTGCATCATTCTACTCGAAAAGTTCGCGCGCCACCAGAAAACAGAAAATGTCATTTTGCCCCCTTAAAAGACCTGAATGGCCGAAATAACATCGCAGGTGATCATGAAGAGATCTATAGTCTTGGCATCTAAATACACTGTGCGAAATTCGTCCGATTCGGAGACTGCATAATTCTACTCGAAAATTTCGCGTACCACCCGAAAACCGAAAAATGTCATTTTGACCCCCTAAAAAGTCCCGAATGGCCGAAATAACAACGCAGGTGATCACGAAGTGATGTATAGTTTTAGCATCTAAACACACTGTGCGAAATTCGTCCAATTCGGAGACTGCATCATTCTACTCGAAAAGTTCGTGCGCCACCCGAAAACCGAAAAATGCCATTTTGACCCCCTAAAAAGTCCTCAATGGCCGAAATAACAACGCAGGTGATCACGAGGTGATGTATAGTTTCAGCATCTAAACACACTGTGCGAAATTCGTCCAATTCGAAGACTGCATGATTCTACTCGAAAAGTTCGCGCGCCACCCGAATACCGAAAAATGTCATTTTGACCCCCTAAAAAGTCCCGAATGGCCGAAATAACAACGCAGGTGATCACGAAGTGATGTATAGTTTTAGCATCTAAACACATTGTGCGAAATTCGTCCAATACGGAGAATGCATCATTCTACTCGAAAAGTTCGAGCGCCACCCGAATACCGAAAAATGCCATTTTGACCCCCTAAACAGTCCCGAATGGCCAAAAAACGAAACAGCTCATGGCAGAGCAATGAGTCTTGTTTATTTACCTGTTTTACATTAACCGTGCGAATTTCGTCCAATTCGGAGACTGCATCATTCTACTCGAAAATTTTGCGCGCCACCGCAAAATTGAAAAATGCCATTTTGACCCCATAAAAAGTCTCGAATGGCCGAAATAACATCGCAGTTGATCACGAAGTGATGTATAGTTTTAGCATCTAAGCACACTGTGCGAAATTCGTCCAATTCGGAGACTGCATCATTCTACTCGAAAAGTTCGCGCGCCACCAGAAAACAGAAAATGTCATTTTGTCCCCTTAAAAGACCCGAATGGCCGAAATAACATCGCAGGTGATAATGAAGACATCTATAGTTTTGGCATCTAAATACACTATGCGAAATTCGTCCGATTCGGAGACTGCATATTCTACTCGAAAAGTTCGCGTACCACCCGAAAACCGAAAAATGTCATTTTGACCCCCTAAAAAGTCCCGAATGGCCGAAATAACAACGCAGGTGATCACGAAGTGATGTATAGTTTGAGCATCTAAACACACTGTGTGAAATTCGTCCAATTCGGAGACTACATAATTCTACTCGAAAAGTTCGCGTACCACCCGAAAACCGAAAAATGTCATTTTGACCCCCTAAAAAGTCCCGGATGGCCGAAATAACAACGCAGGTGATCACGAAGTGATGTATAGTTTTAGCATCTAAACACACTGTGCGAAATTCGTCCAATTCGGAGACTGCATCATTCTACTCGAAAAGTTCGCGCGCCACCCGAAAACTGAAAAATGTCATTTTGACCCCTTAAAAGTCCCGAATGGCCGAAATAACACGCAGGTGATCACGAAGTGATGTATAGTTTTAGCAGCTAAACACAATGTGCGAAATTCGTCCAATTCGGGGACTGTATCAATCTTCTCGAAAAGTTCGCGCGCCACCCGAAATATGAAAATGTCATTTTGACCCCTTAAAAGTTCCGAATTCCCGAAATAACAACACAGGTGATCACGAAGTGATGTATATTTTTAGCATCTAAATATATTGTGCGAAATTCGTCTAATTCGGAGACTGCATCATTCTACTCGAAAAGTTCGAGCGCCACCCGAATACCGAAAAATGCCATTTTGACCCCCTAAACAGTCCCGAATGGCCAAAAAACGAAACAGCTCATGGCAGAGCAATGAGTCTTGTTTATTTACCTGTTTTACATTAACCGTGCGAATTTCGTCCAATTCGGAGACTGCATCATTCTACTCGAAAATTTTGCGCGCCACCGCAAAATTGAAAAATGCCATTTTGACCCCATAAAAAGTCTCGAATGGCCGAAATAACATCGCAGTTGATCACGAAGTGATGTATAGTTTTAGCATCTAAGCACACTGTGCGAAATTCGTCCAATTCGGAGACTGCATCATTCTACTCGAAAAGTTCGCGCGCCACCAGAAAACAGAAAATGTCATTTTGTCCCCTTAAAAGACCCGAATGGCCGAAATAACATCGCAAGTGATAATGAAGACATCTATAGTTTTGGCATCTAAATACACTGTGCGAAATTCGTCCGATTCGGAGACTGCATATTCTACTCGAAAAGTTCGCGTACCACCCGAAAACCGAAAAATGTCATTTTGACCTCCTAAAAAGTCCCGAATGGCCGAAATAACAACGCACGTGATCACGAAGGGATGTATAGTTTTAGCATCTAAACACACTGTTCGAAATTCGTCCAATTCGAAGACTGCATGATTCTACTCGAAAAGTTCGCGCGCCACCCGAATACCGAAAAATGTCATTTTGAGCCCCTAAAAAGTCTCGAATGGCCGAAATAACAACGCAGGTGATCACGAAGTGATGTATAGTTTTAGCATCTAAACACATTGTGCGAAATTCGTCCAATACGGAGAATGCATCATTCTACTCGAAAAGTTCGAGTGCCACCCGAATACCGAAAAATGCCATTTTGACCCCCTAAACAGTCCCGAATGGCCAAAAAACGAAACAGCTCATGGCAGAGCAATGAGTCTTGTTTATTTACCTGTTTTACATTAACCGTGCGAATTTCGTCCAATTCGGAGACTGCATCATTCTACTCGAAAATTTTGCGCGCCACCGCAAAATTGAAAAATGCCATTTTGACCCCATAAAAAGTCTCGAATGGCCGAAATAACATCGCAGTTGATCACGAAGTGATGTATAGTTTTAGCATCTAAGCACACTGTGCGAAATTCGTCCACTTCGGAGACTGCATCATTCTACTCGAAAAGTTCGCGCGCCACCAGAAAACAGAAAATGTCATTTTGTCCCCTTAAAAGACCCGAATGGCCGAAATAACATCGCAGGTGATAATGAAGACATCTATAGTTTTGGCATCTAAATACACTGTGCGAAATTCGTCCGATTCGGAGACTGCATATTCTACTCGAAAAATTCGCGTACCACCCGAAAACCGAAAAATGTCATTTTGACCTCCTAAAAAGTCCCGAATGGCCGAAATAACAATGCACGTGATCACGAAGGGATGTATAGTTTTAGCATCTAAACACACTGTTCGAAATTCGTCCAATTCGAAGACTGCATGATTCTACTCGAAAAGTTCGCGCGCCACCCGAATACCGAAAAATGTCATTTTGACCCCCTAAAAAGTCCCGAATGGCCGAAATAACAACGCAGGTGATCACGAAGTGATGTATAGTTTTAGCATCTAAACACATTGTGCGAAATTCGTCCAATACGGAGAATGCATCATTCTACTCGAAAAGTTCGAGCGCCACCCGAATACCGAAAAATGCCATTTTGACCCCCTAAACAGTCCCGAATGGCCAAAAAACGAAACAGCTCATGGCAGAGCAATGAGTCTTGTTTATTTACCTGTTTTACATTAACCGTGCGAATTTCGTCCAATTCGGAGACTGCATCATTCTACTCGAAAATTTTGCGCGCCACCGCAAAATTGAAAAATGCCATTTTGACCCCATAAAAAGTCTCGAATGGCCGAAATAACATCGCAGTTGATCACGTAGTGATGTATAGTTTTAGCATCTAAGCACACTGTGCGAAATTCGTCCAATTCGGAGACTGCATCATTCTACTCGAAAAGTTCGCGCGCCACCAGAAAACAGAAAATGTCATTTTGCCCCCTTAAAAGACCTGAATGGCCGAAATAACATCGCAGGTGATCATGAAGAGATCTATAGTCTTGGCATCTAAATACACTGTGCGAAATTCGTCCGATTCGGAGACTGCATAATTCTACTCGAAAATTTCGCGTACCACCCGAAAACCGAAAAATGTCATTTTGACCCCCTAAAAAGTCCCGAATGGCCGAAATAACAACGCAGGTGATCACGAAGTGATGTATAGTTTTAGCATCTAAACACACTGTGCGAAATTCGTCCAATTCGGAGACTGCATCATTCTACTCGAAAAGTTCGTGCGCCACCCGAAAACCGAAAAATGCCATTTTGACCCCCTAAAAAGTCCTCAATGGCCGAAATAACAACGCAGGTGATCACGAGGTGATGTATAGTTTCAGCATCTAAACACACTGTGCGAAATTCGTCCAATTCGAAGACTGCATGATTCTACTCGAAAAGTTCGCGCGCCACCCGAATACCGAAAAATGTCATTTTGACCCCCTAAAAAGTCCCGAATGGCCGAAATAACAACGCAGGTGATCACGAAGTGATGTATAGTTTTAGCATCTAAACACATTGTGCGAAATTCGTCCAATACGGAGAATGCATCATTCTACTCGAAAAGTTCGAGCGCCACCCGAATACCGAAAAATGCCATTTTGACCCCCTAAACAGTCCCGAATGGCCAAAAAACGAAACAGCTCATGGCAGAGCAATGAGTCTTGTTTATTTACCTGTTTTACATTAACCGTGCGAATTTCGTCCAATTCGGAGACTGCATCATTCTACTCGAAAATTTTGCGCGCCACCGCAAAATTGAAAAATGCCATTTTGACCCCATAAAAAGTCTCGAATGGCCGAAATAACATCGCAGTTGATCACGAAGTGATGTATAGTTTTAGCATCTAAGCACACTGTGCGAAATTCGTCCAATTCGGAGACTGCATCATTCTACTCGAAAAGTTCGCGCGCCACCAGAAAACAGAAAATGTCATTTTGTCCCCTTAAAAGACCCGAATGGCCGAAATAACATCGCAGGTGATAATGAAGACATCTATAGTTTTGGCATCTAAATACACTATGCGAAATTCGTCCGATTCGGAGACTGCATATTCTACTCGAAAAGTTCGCGTACCACCCGAAAACCGAAAAATGTCATTTTGACCCCCTAAAAAGTCCCGAATGGCCGAAATAACAACGCAGGTGATCACGAAGTGATGTATAGTTTGAGCATCTAAACACACTGTGTGAAATTCGTCCAATTCGGAGACTACATAATTCTACTCGAAAAGTTCGCGTACCACCCGAAAACCGAAAAATGTCATTTTGACCCCCTAAAAAGTCCCGGATGGCCGAAATAACAACGCAGGTGATCACGAAGTGATGTATAGTTTTAGCATCTAAACACACTGTGCGAAATTCGTCCAATTCGGAGACTGCATCATTCTACTCGAAAAGTTCGCGCGCCACCCGAAAACTGAAAAATGTCATTTTGACCCCTTAAAAGTCCCGAATGGCCGAAATAACACGCAGGTGATCACGAAGTGATGTATAGTTTTAGCAGCTAAACACAATGTGCGAAATTCGTCCAATTCGGGGACTGTATCAATCTTCTCGAAAAGTTCGCGCGCCACCCGAAATATGAAAATGTCATTTTGACCCCTTAAAAGTTCCGAATTCCCGAAATAACAACACAGGTGATCACGAAGTGATGTATATTTTTAGCATCTAAATATATTGTGCGAAATTCGTCTAATTCGGAGACTGCATCATTCTACTCGAAAAGTTCGAGCGCCACCCGAATACCGAAAAATGCCATTTTGACCCCCTAAACAGTCCCGAATGGCCAAAAAACGAAACAGCTCATGGCAGAGCAATGAGTCTTGTTTATTTACCTGTTTTACATTAACCGTGCGAATTTCGTCCAATTCGGAGACTGCATCATTCTACTCGAAAATTTTGCGCGCCACCGCAAAATTGAAATATGCCATTTTGACCCCATAAAAAGTCTCGAATGGCCGAAATAACATCGCAGTTGATCACGAAGTGATGTATAGTATTAGCATTTAAGCACACTGTGCGAAATTCGTCCAATTCGGAGACTGCATCATTCTACTCGAAAAGTTCGCGCACCACCAGAAAACAGAAAATGTCATTTTGTCCCCTTAAAAGACCCGAATGGCCGAAATAACATCGCAGGTGATAATGAAGAGATCTATAGTTTTGGCATCTAAATACACTGTGCGAAATTCGTCCGATTCGGAGACTGCATAATTCTACTCGAAAAGTTCGCGTACCACCCGAAAACCGAAAAATGTCATTTTGACCCCCTAAAAAGTCCCGAATGGCCGAAATAACAACGCAGGTGATCACGAAGTGATGTATAGTTTGAGCATCTAAACACACTGTGTGAAATTCGTCCAATTCGGAGACTGCATAATTCTACTCGAAAAGTTCCCGTACCACCCGAAAACCGAAAAATGTCATTTTGACCCCCTAAAAAGTCCCGAATGGCCGAAATAACAACGCAGGTGATCACGAAGTGATGTATAGTTTTAGCATCTAAACACACTGTGCGAAATTCGTCCAATTCGGAGACTGCATCATTCTACAAGAAAAGTTCGCGCGCCACCTGAAAACTGAAAAATGTCATTTTGACCCCTTAAAAGTCCCGAATGGCCGAAATAACACGCAGGTGATCACGAAGTGATGTATAGTTTTAGCAGCTAAACACAATGTGCGAAATTCGTCCAATTCGGAGACTGTATCAATCTTCTCGAAAAGTTCGCGCGCCACCCGAAATATGAAAATGTCATTTTGACCCCTTAAAAGTTCCGAATGGCTGAAATAACAACGCAGGTGATCACGAAGTGATGTATATTTTTAGCATCTAAATACATTGTGCGAAATTCGTCTAATTCGGAGACTGCATCATTCTACTCGAAAAGTTCGCGCGCCACCCGAAAACCGAAAAATGTCATTTTGACACCTTAAAAGTCCCGAATGGCCGAAATAACACGCAGGTGATCATGAAGTGATGTATAGTTTTAGCATCTAAACACAATGTGCGAAATTTGTCCAATTCAGAGACTGCATCATTCTACTCGAAAAGTTCGCGCGCCACCCGAAAACCGAAAAATGTCATTTTGACCCCCTTAAAAGTCCTGAATGGCCGAAATAACATCGCAGGTGATCACAAAGTGATGTATAGTTTTAGCATCTAAATACATTGTGTGAAATTCGTCCAATTCGGAGACTGCATCATTCTACTCGAAAAGTTTGCGCGCCACCCGATAACCGAAAAATGCCATTTTGACCCCCTATAATCTATAGTTTAAGCATCTAAACACACTGTGCGAAATTCGTCCAATTCGGAGAATGCATCATTCTACTCGAAAAGTTCGAGCGCCACCCGAATATCGAAAAATGCCATTTTGACCCCCTAAACAGTCCCGAATGGCCAAAAAACGCAACAGCTCATGGCGGAGCATGAGTCTTGTTTATTTGTCCATTTTACATTAACCGTGCGAATTTTGTCCAATTCGGAGACTGCATCATTCAACTCGAAAATTTCGCGCGCCACCCCAATACTTAAAAATGCCATTTTGACCCCATAAAAAGTCCCGAATGGCCGAAATAACATCGCAGGTGATCACGAAGTTATGTATAGTTTTAGCATCTAAATACACTGTGTGAAATTCGTCCATTTCAGACACTGCATCATTCTACACGAAAAGTTCGCGCGCCACCCGAAACCGAAAAATGTTATTTTGACCCCCTAAAAAGTCCAAAATGGCCGAAATAACAACGCAGGTCATCACAAAGTGATGTATAGTTTTAGCATCTAAACACACTGTGCGAAATTCGTGCAATTCGGAGACTACATCATTCTACTCGAAAATTTCGCGAGCCACTCCAAAACTGAAAAATGCCATTTTGACCCCATAAAAAGTCTCGAATGGCCGAAATAACATCGCAGGTGATCACAAAGAGATCTATAGTTTTGGCATCTAAATACACTGTGCGAAATTCGTCCGATTCGGAGACTGCATAATTCTACTCGAAAAGTTCGCGTACCACCCGAAAACCGAAAAATGTCATTTTGACCCCCTAAAAAGTCCCGAATGGCCTAAATAACAACGCATGTGATCACGAAGTGATGTATAGTTTAAGCATCTAAACACACTATGCGAAATTCATCCAATTCGGAGAATGCATCTTTCTACTCGAAAAGTTCGAGCGCCACCCGAATACCGAAAAATGCCATTTTGACCCCCTAAACAGTCCCGAATGGCCAAAAAACGCAACGGCTCATGGCGGAGCATGAAACTTGTTTATTTGTCCGTTTTACATTAACCGTGCGAATTTCGTCCAATTCGGAGACTACATCATTCTACTCGAAAATTTCGCGCGCCACTCCAAAACTGAAAAATGCCATTTTGACCCCATAAAAAGTCCCGAATGGCCGAAATAACATCGCAGGTGATCACAAAGAGATCTATAGTTTTGGCATCTAAATACACTGTGCGAAATTCGTCCGATTCGGAGACTGCATAATTCTACTCGAAAAGTTCGCGTACCACCCGAAAACCGAAAAATGTCATTTTGACCCCCTAAAAAGTCCCGAATGGCCTAAATAACAACGCAGGTGATCACGAAGTGATGTATAGTTTTAGCATCTAAACACACTGTGCGAAATTCGTCCAATTCGGAGACTGCATCATTCTACTCGAAAAGTTCGCGCGCCACCCGAAAACCGAAAAATATTATTTTGACCCCCTAAAAAGTCCCGAATGGCCGAAATAACAACGCAGGTGATCACGAAGTGATGTATAGTTTCAGCATCTAAACACACTGTGCGAAATTCGTCCAATTCGAAGACTGCATGATTCTACTCGAAAAGTTCATGCGCCACCCGAATACCGAAAAATGTCATTTTGACCCCCTAAAAAGTCCCGAACGGCCGAAATAACAACGCAGGTGATCACGAAGTGATGTATAGTTTTAGCATCTAAACACACTGTGCGAAATTCTTCCAATTCGGAGAATGCATCATTCTACTCGAAAAGTTCGAGCGCCACCCGAATACCGAAAAATGCCATTTTGACAACCTAAACAGTCCCGAATGGCCAAAAAATGCAACAGCTCATGGCGGAGCAATGAGTCTTGTTTATTTACCTGTTTTACATTAACCGTGCGAATTTCGTCCAATTCGGAGACTGCATAATTCTACTCGAAAATTTCGCGCGCCACCGCAAAATTGAAAAATGCCATTTTGACCCCATAAAAAGTCTCGAATCCCCGAAATAACATCGCAGTTGATCACGAAGTGATGTATAGTTTTAGCATCTAAGCACATTGTGCGAAATTCGTCCAATTCGGAGACATCATCATTCTACTCGAAAAGTTCGCGCGCCACCAGAAAACAGAAAATGTCATCTTGCCCCCTTAAAG
This sequence comes from Lactuca virosa, assembly GCF_052849685.1. Taxonomy (NCBI): domain Eukaryota; kingdom Viridiplantae; phylum Streptophyta; class Magnoliopsida; order Asterales; family Asteraceae; genus Lactuca; species Lactuca virosa. The sequence continues at coordinate 318,729,195 of NC_136433.1, read as the reverse complement.
TCCCGAATGGCCGAAATAACATCGCAGGTGATCATGAAGAGATCTATAGTTTTGGCATCTAAATACACTGTGCGAAATTCGTCCGATTCGGAGACTGCATAATTCTACTCGAAAAGTTCGCGTACCACCCGAAAACCGAAAAATGTCATTTTGACCCCTAAAAAGTCCCGAATGGCCGAAATAACAACGCAGGTGATCACAAAGTGATGTATAGTTTTAGCATCTAAACACACTGTATGAAATTCGTCCAATTCGGAGACTGCATCATTCTACTCGAAAAGTTCGTTCGCCACCCGAAAACCGAAAAATGTCATTTTGACCCCCTAAAAAGTCTCGAATGGCCGAAATAACAACGCAGGTGATCACGAAGTGATGTATAGTTTTAGTATCTAAACACACTGTGCGAAATTCGTCCAATTCGGAGACTGCATCATTCTACTCGAAAAGTTCGCGCGCCACGCGAAAACTGAAAAATGTCATTTTGACCCCTTAAAATTCCCGAATGGCCGAAATAACACGCAGGTGATCACGAAGTGATGTATAGTTTTAGCAGCTAAACACAATGTGCGAAATTCGTCCAATTCGGAGAATGTATCAATCTTCTCGAAAAGTTCGCGCGCCACCCGAAAACTGAAAATGTCATTTTGACCCCTCAAAAGTTCCGAATGGCCGAAATAACAACGCAGGTGATCACGAAGTGATGTATATTTTTAGCATCTAAATACATTGTGCGAAATTCTTCTAATTCGGAGACTGCATCATTCTACTCGAAAAGTTCGCGCGCCACCCGAAAACCGAAAAATGTCATTTTGACACCTTAAAAGTCCCGAATGGCCGAAATAACACGCAGGTGATCATGAAGTGATGTATAGTTTTAGCATCTAAACACAATGTGCGAAATTTGTCAAATTCGGAGACTGCATCATTCTACTCGAAAAGTTCGCGCACCACCCGAAAACCGAAAAATGTCATTTTGACCCCCTTAAAAGTCCTGAATGGCCGACATAACATCGCAGGTGATCACAAAGTGATGTATAGTTTTAGCATCTAAATACATTGTGTGAAATTCGTCTAATTCGGAGACTGCAGCATTCTACTCGAAAAGTTCGTGCGCCACCCGATAACCGAAAAATGCCATTTTGACCCCCTAAAATGTCCCGAATGGCCGTAATAACAACGCAGGTGATCACGAACTGATGTATAGTTTTAGCATCTAAATACACTGTGCGAAATTCGTCCAATTTGGAGACTGCATCATTCTACTCGAAAAGTTCGAGCGCCACCCGAATACCGAAAAATGCCATTTTGACCCCCTAAACAGTCCTGAATGGCCAAAAAATGCAACAGCTCATGGCGGAGCATGAGTCTTGTTTATTTGTCCGTTTTACATTAACCGTGCGAATTTTGTCCAATTCGGAGACTGCATCATTCAACTCGAAAATTTCGCGCGCCACCCAAAAACTTAAAAATGCCATTTTGACCCCATAAAAAGTCTCGAATGCCCAAAATAACATCGCAGTTGATCACGAAGTGATGTATAGTTTTAGCATCTAAGCACATTGTGCGAAATTCGTCCAATTCGGAGACAGCATCATTCTACTCGAAAAGTTCGCGCGCCACCATAAAACAGAAAATGTCATCTTGCCCCCTTAAAGTCCCGAATGGCCGAAATAACATCGCAGGTGATCATGAAGAGATCTATAGTTTTGGCATCTAAATACACTGTGCGAAATTCGTCCGATTCGGAGACTGCATAATTCTACTCGAAAAGTTCGCGTACCACCCGAAAACCGAAAAATGTCATTTTGACCCCTAAAAAGTCCGTTTATTTGTCCGTTTTTACATTAACCGTGCGAATTTCGTCCAATTCGGAGACTGCATCATTCAACTCGAAAATTTCGCGCGCAACCCCAAAACTGAAAAATGCCATTTTGACCCCATGAAAAGTCCCGAATGGCCGAAATAACAACGCAGGTGATCACAAAGTGATGTATAGTTTTAGCATCTAAATACACTGTGCGAAATTCGTCCAATTCGGAGACTACATCATTCTACTCGAAAATTTCGCGCGCCACTCCAAAACTGAAAAATGCCATTTTGAACCCATAAAAAGTCCTGAATGGCCGAAATAACATCGCAGGTGATCACAAAGTGAGGTATAGTTTTAGCATCTAAGCACACTGTGCGAAATTCGTCCAATTCGGAGACTGCATCATTCTACTCGAAAAGTTCGCGCGCCACCAGAAAACAGAAAAATGTCATTTTGACCCCCTAAAAAGTCCTGAATTGCCGAAATAACAACGCAGGTGATCACGAAGTGATGTATAGTTTTAGCATCTAAACACACTGTGCGAAATTCGTCCAATTCGGAGACTGCATCATTCTACTCGAAAAGTTCGCGCGCCACCCGAAAACCGAAAAATGTCATTTTGACCCCATAAAAAGTCCCGAATGGCCGAAATAACATCGCAGGTGATCACGAAGAGATCTATAGTCTTCGCATCTAAATACACAGTGCGAAATTCGTCCGATTCGGAGACTGCATAATTCTACTCGAAAATTTCGCGTACCACCCGAAAACCGAAAAATGTCATTTTGACCCCCTAAAAAGTCCCGAATGGCCGAAATAACAACGCAGGTGATCACGAAGTGATGTATAGTTTTAGCATCTAAACACACTGTGCGAAATTCGTCCAATTCGGAGACTGCATCATTCTACTCGAAAAGTTCGTGCGCCACCCGAAAACCGAAAAATGCCATTTTGACCCCCTAAAAAGTCCTCAATGGCCGAAATAACAACGCAGGTGATCACGAAGTGATGTATAGTTTCAGCATCTAAACACACTGTGCGAAATTCGTCCAATTCGAAGACTGCATGATTCTACTCGAAAAGTTCGCGCGCCACCCGAATACCGAAAAATGTCATTTTGACCCCCTAAAAAGTCCCGAATGGCCGAAATAACAACGCAGGTGATCACGAAGTGATGTATAGTTTTAGCATCTAAACACACTGTGCGAAATTCTTCCAATTCGGAGAATGCTTCATTCTACTCGAAAAGTTCGACCGCCACCCGAATACCGAAAAATGCCATTTTGACAACCTAAACAGTCCCGAATGGCCAAAAAATGCAACAGCTCATGGCGGAGCAATGAGTCTTGTTTATTTACCTGTTTTACATTAACCGTGCGAATTTCGTCCAATTCGGAGACTGCATAATTCTACTCGAAAATTTCGCGCGCCACCGCAAAATTGAAAAATGCCATTTTGACCCCATAAAAAGTCTCGAATCCCCGAAATAACATCGCAGTTGATCACGAAGTGATGTATAGTTTTAGCATCTAAGCACATTGTGCGAAATTCGTCCAATTCGGAGACAGCATCATTCTACTCGAAAAGTTCGCGCGCCACCAGAAAACAGAAAATGTCATCTTGCCCCCTTAAAGTCCCGAATGGCCGAAATAACATCGCAGGTGATCATGAAGAGATCTATAGTTTTGGCATCTAAATACACTGTGCGAAATTCGTCCGATTCGGAGACTGCATAATTCTACTCGAAAAGTTCGCGTACCACCCGAAAACCGAAAAATGTCATTTTGACCCCTAAAAAGTCCCGAATGGCCGAAATAACAACGCATGTGATCACGAAGTGATGTATACTTTTAGCATCTAAACACAATGTATGAAATTCGTCCAATTCGGAGACTGCATCATTCTACTCGAAAAGTTCGTTCGCCACCCGAAAACCGAAAAATGTCATTTTGACCCCCTAAAAAGTCTCGAATGGCCGAAATAACAACGCAGGTGATCACGAAGTGATGTATAGTTTTAGCATCTAAACACACTGTGCGAAATTCGTCCAATTCGGAGACTGCATCATTCTACTCGAAACGTTCGCGCGCCACGCGAAAACTGAAAAATGTCATTTTGACCCCTTAAAATTCCCGAATGGCCGAAATAACACGCAGGTGATCACGAAGTGATGTATAGTTTTAGCAGCTAAACACAATGTGCGAAATTCGTCCAATTCGGAGAATGTATCAATCTTCTCGAAAAGTTCGCGCGCCACCCGAAAACTGAAAATGTCATTTTGACCCCTCAAAAGTTCCGAATGGCCGAAATAACAACGCAGGTGATCACGAAGTGATGTATATTTTTAGCATCTAAATACATTGTGCGAAATTCGTCTAATTCGGAGACTGCATCATTCTACTCGAAAAGTTCGCGCGCCACCAGAAAACAGAAAATGTCATCTTGCCCCCTTAAAGTCCCGAATGGCCGAAATAACATCGCAGGTGATCATGAAGAGATCTATAGTTTTGGCATCTAAATACACTGTGCGAAATTCGTCCGATTCGGAGACTGCATAATTCTACTCGAAAAGTTCGCGTACCACCCGAAAACCGAAAAATGTCATTTTGACCCCTAAAAAGTCCCGAATGGCCGAAATAACAACGCAGGTGATCACGAAGTGATGTATACTTTTAGCATCTAAACACAATGTATGAAATTCGTCCAATTCGGAGACTGCATCATTCTACTCGAAAAGTTCGTTCGCCACCCGAAAACCGAAAAATGTCATTTTGACCCCCTAAAAAGTCTCGAATGGCCGAAATAACAACGCAGGTGATCACGAAGTGATGTATAGTTTTAGCATCTAAACACACTGTGCGAAATTCGTCCAATTCGGAGACTGCATCATTCTACTCGAAACGTTCGCGCGCCACGCGAAAACTGAAAAATGTCATTTTGACCCCTTAAAATTCCCGAATGGCCGAAATAACACGCAGGTGATCACGAAGTGATGTATAGTTTTAGCAGCTAAACACAATGTGCGAAATTCGTCCAATTCGGGGACTGTATCAATCTTCTCGAAAAGTTCGCGCGCCACCCGAAATATGAAAATGTCATTTTGACCACTTAAAAGTTCCGAATTCCCGAAATAACAACACAGGTGATCACGAAGTGATGTATATTTTTAGCATCTAAATACATTGTGCGAAATTCGTCTAATTCGGAGACTGCATCATTCTACTCGAAAAGTTCGCGCGCCACCCGAAAACCGAAAAATGTCATTTTGACACCTTAAAAGTCCCGAATGGCCGAAATAACACGCAGGTGATCATGAAGTGATGTATAGTTTTAGCATCTAAACACAATGTGCGAAATTTGTCAAATTCGGAGACTGCATCATTCTACTCGAAAAGTTCGCGCGCCACCCGAAAACCGAAAAATGTCATTTTGACCCCCTTAAAAGTCCTGAATGGCCGAAATAACATCGCAGGTGATCACAAAGTGATGTATAGTTTTAGCATCTAAATACATTGTGTGAAATTCGTCTAATTCAGAGACTGCAGCATTCTACTCGAAAAGTTCGTGCGCCACCCGATAACCGAAAAATGTCATTTTGACCCCCTAAAATGTCCCGAATGGCCGTAATAACAACGCAGGTGATCACGAACTGATGTATAGTTTTAGCATCTAAATACACTGTGCGAAATTCGTCCAATTTGGAGACTGCATCATTCTACTCGAAAAGTTCGAGCGCCACCCGAATACCGAAAAATGCCATTTTGACCCCCTAAACAGTCCTGAATGGCCAAAAAACGCAACAGCTCATGGCGGAGCATGAGTCTTGTTTATTTGTCCGTTTTACATTAACCGTGCAAATTTTGTCCAATTCGGAGACTGCATCATTCAACTCGAAAATTTCGCGCGCCACCCCAAAACTTAAAAATGCCATTTTGACCCCATAAAAAGTCTCGAATGGCCGAAATAACATCGCAGTTGATCACGAAGTGATGTATAGTTTTAGCATCTAAGCACATTGTGCGAAATTCGTCCAATTCGGAGACAGCATCATTCTACTCGAAAAGTTCGCGCGCCACCAGAAAACAGAAATTGTCATCTTGCCCCCTTAAAGTCCCGAATGGCCGAAATAACATCGCAGGTGATCATGAAGAGATCTATAGTTTTGGCATCTAAATACACTGTGCGAAATTCGTCCTATTCGGAGACTGCATAATTCTACTCGAAAAGTTCGCGTACCACCCGCAAACCGAAAAATGTCATTTTGACCCCTAAAAAGTCCGTTTATTTGTCCGTTTTTACATTAACCGTGCGAATTTCGTCCAATTCGGAGACTGCATCATTCAACTCGAAAATTTCGCCGCAACCCCAAAACTGAAAAATGCCATTTTGACCCCATGAAAAGTCCCGAATGGCCGAAATAACAACGCAGGTGATCACAAAGTGATGTATAGTTTTAGCATCTAAATACACTGTGCGAAATTCGTCCAATTCGGAGACTACATCATTCTACTCGAAAATTTCGCGCGCCACTCCAAAACTGAAAAATGCCATTTTGAACCCATAAAAAGTCCTGAATGGCCGAAATAACATCGCAGGTGATCACAAAGTGATGTATAGTTTTAGCATCTAAGCACACTGTGCGAAATTCGTCCAATTCGGAGACTGCATCATTCTACTCGAAAAGTTCGCGCGCCACCAGAAAACAGAAAAATGTCATTTTGACCCCCTAAAAAGTCCTGAATTGCCGAAATAACAACGCAGGTGATCACGAAGTGATGTATAGTTTTAGCATCTAAACACACTGTGCGAAATTCGTCCAATTCGGAGACTGCATCATTCTACTCGAAAAGTTCGCGCGCCACCCGAAAACCGAAAAATGTCATTTTGACCCCATAAAAAGTCCCGAATGGCCGAAATAACATCGCAGGTGATCACGAAGAGATCTATAGTCTTCGCATCTAAATACACAGTGCGAAATTCGTCCGATTCGGAGACTGCATAATTCTACTCGAAAATTTCGCGTACCACTCGAAAACCGAAAAATGTCATTTTGACCCCCTAAAAAGTCCCGAATGGCCGAAATAACAACGCAGGTGATCACGAAGTGATGTATAGTTTTAGCATCTAAACACACTGTGCGAAATTCGTCCAATTCGGAGACTGCATCATTCTACTCGAAAAGTTCGTGCGCCACCCGAAAACCGAAAAATGCCATTTTGACCCCCTAAAAAGTCCTCAATGGCCGAAATAACAACGCAGGTGATCACGAAGTGATGTATAGTTTCAGCATCTAAACACACTGTGCGAAATTCGTCCAATTCGAAGACTGCATGATTCTACTCGAAAAGTTCGCGCGCCACCCGAATACCGAAAAATGTCATTTTGACCCCCTAAAAAGTCCCGAATGGCCGAAATAACAACGCAGGTGATCACGAAGTGATGTATAGTTTAAGCATCTAAACACACTGTGCGAAATTCGTCCAATTCGGAGAATGCATCATTCTACTCGAAAAGTTCGAGCGCCACCCGAATACCGAAAAATGCCATTTTGACCCCCTAAACAGTCCCGAATGGCCAAAAAACGCAACAGCTCATGGCGCAGCAATGAGTCTTGTTTATTTACCTGTTTTACATTAACCGTGCGAATTTCGTCCAATTCGGAAACTGCATCATTCTACTCGAAAATTTCGCGCGCCACCGCAAAATTGAAAAATGCCATTTTGACCGCATAAAAAGTCTTGAATGGCCGAAATAACATCGCAGTTGATCAGGAAGTGATGTATAGTCTTAGCATCTAAGCACACTGTGCGAAATTCGTCCAATTCGGAGACTGCATCATTCTACTCGAAAAGTTCGCGCGCCACCAGAAAACAGAAAATGTCATTTTGCCCCCTTAAAAGTCCTGAATGGCCGAAATAACATCGCAGGTGATCATGAAGAGATCTATAGTTTTGGCATCTAAATACACTGTGCGAAATTAGTCCGATTCGGAGACTGCATAATTCTACTCGAAAAGTTCGCGTACCACCCGAAAACCGAAAAATGTCATTTTGACCCCCTAAAAAGTCCCGAATGGCCGAAATAACAACGCAGGTGATCACGAAGTGATGTATAGTTTTAGCATCTAAACACACTGTGTGAAATTCGTCCAATTTGGAGACTGCGTCATTCTACTCGAAAAGTTCGTGCGCCACCCGAAAACCGAAAAATGTCATTTTGACCCCCTAAAAAGTCCCGAATGGCCGAAATAACAACGCAGGTGATCACGAAGTGATGTATAGTTTTAGCATCTAAACACACTGTGCGAAATTCGTCCAATTCGGAGACTGCATCATTCTACTCGAAAAGTTCGCGCGCCACCCGAAAACTGAAAAATGTCATTTTCACCCCTTAAAAGTCCCGAATGGCCGAAATAACACGCAGGTGATCACGAAGTGATGTATAGTTTTAGCAGCTAAACATAATGTGCGAAATTCGTCCAATTGGGAGACTGTATCAATCTTCTCGAAAAGTTCGTGCGCCACCCGAAAACTGAAAATGTCATTTTGACCCCTTAAAAGTTCCGAATGGCCGAAATAACAATGCAGGTGATCACGAAGTGATGTATATTTTTATCATCTAAATACATTGTGTGAAATTCGTCTAATTCGGAGACTGCATCATTCTACTCGAAAAGTTCGCGCGCCACCCGAAAACTGAAAAAAGTCATTTTGACACCTTCAAAGTCCTGAATGGCCGAAATAACATCGCAGGTGATCACAAAGTGATGTATAGTTTTAGCATCTAAATACATTGTGTGAAATTCGTCCAATTCGGAGACTGCATCATTCTACTCGAAAAGTTCGAGCGCCACCCGAATACCGAGAAATGCCATTTTGACCCCCTAAACAGTCCTGAATGGCCAAAAAACGCAACAGCTCATGACGGAGCATGAGTCTTGTTTATTTGTCCGTATTACATTAACCGTGCGAATTTTGTCCAATTCGGAGACTGCATCATTCAACTCGAAAATTTCGCGCGCCACCCCAAAACTTAAAAATGCCATTTTGACCCCATAAAAAGTCCCGAATGGCCGAAATAACATCGCAGGTGATCACGAAGTTATGTATAGTTTTAGCGTCTAAATACACTGTGTGAAATTCGTCTAATTCAGAGACTGCATCATTCTACTCGAAAAGTTCGCGCGCCACCCGGAACCGAAAAATGTTATTTTGACCCCCTAAAAAGTCCAAAATGGCCGGAATAACAACGCAGGTCATCACAAAGTGATGCATAGTTTTAGCATCTAAACACAGTGTGCGAAATTCGTCCAATTCGGAGACTACATCATTCTACTCGAAAATTTCGCGCGCTACTCCAAAACAGAAAAATGCCATTTTGACCACATAAAAAGTCCCGAATGGCCGAAATAACATCGCATGTGATCACAAAGTGATGTATAGTTTTAGCATCTAAGCACACTGTGCGAAATTCGTCCAATTCGGAGACTGCATCATTCTACTCGAAAAGTTCGCGCGCCACCAGAAAACAGAAATATGTCATTTTGACCCCCTAAAAAGTCCCGAATGGCCGAAATAACAACGCAGGTGATCACGAAGTGATGTATAGTTTTAGCATCTAAACACACTGTGCGAAATTCGTTCAATTCGGAGACTGCATCATTCTACTCGAAAAGTTCGCGCGCCACCCGAAAACCGAAAAATGTCATTTAGATCCCTTAAAAGTCCCGAATGGCAGAAAATAACACGCAGGTGATCACGAAGTGATGTATAGTTTTAGCAGATAAACACAATGTGCGAAATTCGTTCAATTCGGAGACTACATCATTCTACTTGAAAAGTTCGCGCGCCACCAGAAAACAGAAAATGTCATTTTGCCCCCTTAATAGTCCCGAATGGCCGAAATAATATCGCAGGTGATCACGAAAAGATCTATAGTTTTGGCATCTAAATACACTGTGCGAAATTCGTCCGATTCGGAGACTGCATAATTCTACTCGAAAAGTTCGCGTACCACCCGAAAACCGAAAAATGTCATTTTGACCCCCTAAAAAGTCCCGAATGGCCTAAATAACAACGCAGGTGATCACGAAGTGATGTATAGTTTTAGCATCTAAACACACTGTGTGAAATTCGTCCAATTCGGAGACTGCATCATTCTACTCGAAAAGTTCGCGCGCCACCCGAAAACCGAAAAATGTCATTTTGACCCCCTAAAAAGTCCCGAATGGCCGAAATAACAACGCAGGTGATCACCAAGTGATGTATAGTTTTAGCATCTAAACACACTGTGCGAAATTCGTCCAATTCGGAGACTGCATCATTTTACTCGAAAAGTTCGCGCGCCACCCGAAAACCGAAAAATGTTATTTTGACCCCCTAAAAAGTCCCGAATTGCCGAAATAACAACGCAGGTGATCACGAAGTGATGTATAGTTTTAGCATCTAAACACACTGTGCGAAATTCGTCCAATTCGGAGACTGCATCATTCTACTCGAAAAGTTCGAGCGCCACCCGAATACCGAAAAATGCCATTTTGACCCCCTAAAAGTCCCGAATGGCCAAAAAACGCAACAGCTCATGGCGGAGCAATAAGTCTTGTTTATTTACCTGTTTTACATTAACCGTGCGAATTTCGTCCAATTCGGAGAATGCATCATTCTACTCGAAAATTTTGCGCGCCACCGCAAAATTGAAAAATGCCATTTTGACCCCATATAAAGTCTCGAATGGCCGAAATAACATCGCAGTTGATCACGAAGTGATGTATAGTTTTAGCATCTAAGCACACTGTGCGAAATTCGTCCAATTCGGAGACTGCATCATTCTACTCGAAAAGTTCGCGCGCCACCAGAAAACAGAAAATGTCATTTTACCCCCTTAAAAGACCCGAATGGCCGAAATAACATCGCAGGTGATCATGAAGAGATCTATAGTTTTGGCATCTAAATACACTGTGTGAAATTTGTCCGATTCGGAGACTGCATAATGTACTCGAAAAGTTCGCGTACCACCCGAAAACCGAAAAATGTCATTTTGACCCCCTAAAAAGTCCCGAATGGCCGAAATAACAACGCAGGTAATCAAGAAGTGATGTATAGTTTGAGCATCTAAACACACTGTGTGAAATTCGTCCAATTCGGAGACTGCATCATTCTACTCGAAAAGTTCGTGCGCCACCCGAAAACCGAAAAATGTCATTTTGACCCCCTAAAAGTCCCGAATGGCCGAAATAACAACGCAGGTGATCACGAAGTGATGTACAGTTTTAGCATCTAAACACACTGTGCGAAATTCGTCTAATTCGGAGACTGCATCATTCTACTCGAAAAGTTCGCGCGCCACCCGAAAACCGAAAAATGTCATTTTGACACCTTAAAAGTCCCGAATGGCCGAAATAACACGCAGGTGATCATGAAGTGATGTATAGTTTTAGCATCTAAACACAATGTGCGAAATTTGTCCAATTCGGAGACTGCATCATTCTACTCGAAAAGTTCGCGCGCCACCCGAAAACTGAAAAATATCATTTTGACCCCCATAAAAGTCCTGAATGGCCGAAATAACATCGCAGGTGATCACAAAGTGATGTATAGTTTTAGCATCTAAATACATTGTGTGAAATTCGTCCAATTCGGAGACTGCATCATTCTACTCGAAAAGTTCGCGCGCCACCCGATAACCGAAAAATGCCATTTTGACCCCCTAAAATGTCCCGAATGGCCGTAATAACAACGCAGGTGATCACGAACTGATGTATAGTTTTAGCATCTAAATACACTGTGCGAAATTCGTCCAATTCGGAGATTGCATCATTCTACTCGAAAAGTTCGAGCGCCACCCGAATACCGAAAAATGCCATTTTGACCCCCTAAACAGTCCTGAATGGCCAAAAAACGCAATAGCTCATGGCGGAGCATGAGTCTTGTTTATTTGTCCGTTTTACATTAACCGTGCGAATTTTGTCCAATTCAGAGACTGCATCATTCAACTCGAAAATTTCGCGCGCCACCCCAAATCTTAAAAATGCCATTTTGACCCCATAAAAAGTCCCGAATGGCCGAAATAACATCGCAGGTGATCACGAAGTTATGTATAGTTTTAGCATCTAAATACACTGTTTGAAATTCGACCATTTCAGAGACTGCATCATTCTACTCGAAAAGTTCGCGCTACCCGAAACCGAAAAATGTTATTTTGACCCCCTAAAAAGTCCAAAATGGCTGAAATAACAACGCAGGTCATCACTTTTAGCATCTAAAAGTTATGTATAGTTTTAGCATCTAAACACACTGTGCGAAATTCGTCCAATTCGGAGACTACATCATTCTACTCGAAAATTTCGCGCGCCACTCAAAAACTGAAAAATGCCATTTTGACCCCATAAAAAGTCCCGAAAGGCCGAAATAACATCGCAGGTGATCTCGAAGAGATCTATAGTGTTGGCGTCTAAATACACTGTGCGAAATTCGTCCGATTCGGAGACTGCATAATTCTACTCGAAAATTTCGCGTACCACCCGAAAACCGAAAAATGTCATTTTGACCCCCTAAAAAGTCCCGAATGGCCGAAATAAGAATGCAGGTGATCACGAAGTGATGTATAGTTTTAGCATCTAAACACACTGTGCGAAATTCGTCCAATTCGGAGACTGCATCATTCTACTCGAAAAGTTCGCGCGCCACCCGAAAACCGAAAAATGCCATTTTGACCCCCTAAAAAGTCCCGAATGGCCGAAATAACAACGCAGGTGATCACGAAGTGATGTATAGTTTTAGCATCTAAACACACTGTGCGAAATTCGTCCAATTCGAAGACTGCATGATTCTACTCGAAAAGTTCACGCGCCACCCGAATACCGAAAAATGTCATTTCGACCCCCTAAAAAGTCCCTAATGGCCGAAATAACAACGCAGGTGATCACGAAGTGATGTATAGTTTTAGCATCTAAACACACTGTGCAAAATTCGTCCAATTCGGAGAATGCATCATTCTACTCGAAAAGTTCGAGGGCCACCCGAATACCGAAAAATGCCATTTTGACCCCCTAAACAGTCCCGAATGGCCAAAAAACGCAACAGCACATGGCGGAGCAATGAGTCTTGTTTATTTGTCCGTTTTTACATTAACCGTGCGAATTTCGTCCAATTCGGAGACTGCATCATTCAACTCGAAAATTTCGCGCGCCACCCCAAAACTGAAAAATGCCATTTTGACCCCATGAAAAGTCCCGAATGGCCGAAATAACAACGCAGGTGATCAAAAAGTGATGTATAGTTTTAGCATCTAAATACACTGTGCGAAATTCGTCCAATTCGGAGACTACATCATTCTACTCGAAAATTTCGCACGCCACTCCAAAACTGAAAAATGCCATTTTGAACCCATAAAAAGTCCCGAATGGCCGAAATAACATCGCAGGTGATCACAAAGTGATGTATAGTTTTAGCATCTAAGCACACTGTGCGAAATTCGTCCAATTCGGAGACTGCATCATTCTACTCGAAAAGTTCGCGCGCCACCAGAAAACAGAAAAATGTCATTTTGACACCCTAAAAAGTCCCGAATTGCCGAAATAACAACGCAGGTGATCACGACGTGATGTATAGTTTTAGCATCTAAACACACTGTGCGAAATTCGTCCAATTCGGAGACTGCATCATTCTACTCGAAAAGTTCGCGCGCCACCCAAAAACCGAAAAATGTCATTTTGACCCCTTAAAAGTCTCGAATGGCCGAAATAACACGCAGGTGATCACGAAGTGATGTATAGTTTTAGCAGCTAAACACAATGTGCGAAATTCGTCCAATTCGGAGACTGCATCATTCTACTCGAAAAGTTCGAGCGCCACCCGAATACCGAAAAATGCCATTTTGACCCCCTAAACAGTCCCGAATGGCCAAAAAACGCAACAGCTCATGGCAAAGCAATGAGTCTTGTTTATTTACCTGTTTTACATTAACCGTGCGAATTTCGTCCAATTCGGAGACTGCATCATCCTACTCGAAAATTTTGCGCGCCACCGCAAAATTGAAAAATGCCATTTTGACCCCATATAAAGTCTCGAATGGCCGAAATAACATCGCAGTTGATCACGAAGTGATGTATAGTTTTAGCATCTAAGCACACTGTGCGAAATTCGTCCAATTCGGAGACTGCATCATTCTACTCGAAAAGTTCGCGCGCCACCAGAAAACAGAAAATGTCATTTTGCCCCCTTAAAAGACCTGAATGGCCGAAATAACATCGCAGGTGATCATGAAGAGATATATAGTTTTGGCATCTAAATACACTGTGCGAAATTCGTCCGATTCGGAGACTGCATAATGTACTCGAAAAGTTCGCGTACCACCCGAAAACCGAAAAATGTCATTTTGACCCCCTAAAAAGTCCCGAATGGCCGAAATAACAACGCAGGTGATCAAGAAGTGATGTATAGTTTGAGCATCTAAACACACTGTGTGAAATTCGTCCAATTCGGAGACTGCATCATTCTACTCGAAAAGTTCGTGCGCCACCCGAAAACCGAAAAATGTCATTTTGACCCCCTAAAAGTCCCGAATGGCCGAAATAACAACGCAGGTGATCACGAAGTGATGTATAATTTTAGCATCTAAACACACTGCGCGAAATTCGTCTAATTCGGAGACTGCATCATTCTACTCGAAAAGTTCGCGCGCCACCCGAAAACCGAAAAATGTCATTTTGACACCTTAAAAGTCCCGAATGGCCGAAATAACACGCAGGTGATCATGAAGTGATGTATAGTTTTAGCATCTAAACACAATGTGCGAAATTTGTCCAATTCGGAGACTGCATCATTCTACTCGAAAAGTTCGCGCGCCACCCGAAAACCGAAAAATGTCATTTTGACCCCCATAAAAGTCCTGAATGGCCGAAATAACATCGCAGGTGATCACAAAGTGATGTATAGTTTTAGCATCTAAATACATTGTGTGAAATTCGTCCAATTCGGAGACTGCATCATTCTACTCGAAAAGTTCGCGCGCCACCCGATAACCGAAAAATGCCATTTTGACCCCCTAAAATGTCCCGAATGGCCGTAATAACAACGCAGGTGATCACGAACTGATGTATAGTTTTAGCATCTAAATACACTGTGCGAAATTCGTCCAATTCGGAGATTGCATCATTCTACTTGAAAAGTTCGAGCGCCACCCGAATACCGAAAAATGCCATTTTGACCCCCTAAACAGTCCTGAATGGCCAAAAAACGCAATAGCTCATGGCGGAGCATGAGTCTTGTTTATTTGTCCGTTTTACATTAACCGTGCGAATTTTGTCCAATTCAGAGACTGCATCATTCAACTCGAAAATTTTGCGCGCCACCCCAAATCTTAAAAATGCCATTTTGACCCCATAAAAAGTCCCGAATGGCCGAAATAACATCGCAGGTGATCACGAAGTTATGTATAGTTTTAGCATCTAAATACACTGTGTGAAATTCGTCTAATTCAGAGACTGCATCATTCTACTCGAAAAGTTCGCGCGCCACCCGAAACCGAAAAATGTTATTTTGACCCCCTAAAAAGTCCAAAATGGCCGAAATAACAACGCAGGTCATCACTTTTAGCATCTAAAAGTTATGTATAGTTTTAGCATCTAAACACACTGTGCGAAATTCGTCCAATTCGGAGACTACATCATTCTACTCGAAAATTTCGCGCGCCACTCCAAAACTGAAAAATGCCATTTTGACCCCATAAAAAGTCCCGAATGGCCGAAATAACATCGCAGGTGATCTCGAAGAGATCTATAGTGTTGGCATCTAAATACACTGTGCGAAATTCGTCCGATTCGGAGACTGCATAATTCTACTCGAAAATTTCGCGTACCACCCGAAAACCGTAAAATGTCATTTTGACCCCCTAAAAAGTCCCGAATGGCCGAAATAAGAACGCAGGTGATCACGAAGTGATGTATAGTTTTAGCATCTAAACACACTGTGCGAAATTCGTCCAATTCGGAGACTGCATCATTCTATTCGAAAAGTTCGCGCGCCACCCGAAAACCGAAAAATGCCATTTTGACCCCCTAAAAAGTCCCGAATGGCCGAAATAACAACGCAGGTGATCACAAAGTGATGTATAGTTTTAGCATCTAAACACACTGTGCAAAATTCGTCCAATTCGGAGAATGCATCATTCTACTCGAAAAGTTCGAGCGCCACCCGAATACCGAAAAATGCCATTTTGACCCCCTAAACAGTCCCGAATGGCCAAAAAACGCAACAGCACATGGCGGAGCAATGAGTCTTGTTTATTTGTCCGTTTTTACATTAACCGTGCGAATTTCGTCCAATTCGGAGACTGCATCATTCAACTCGAAAATTTCGCGCGCCACCCCAAAACTGAAAAATGCCATTTTGACCCCATGAAAAGTCCCGAATGGCTGAAATAACAACGCAGGTGATCACAAAGTGATGTATAGTTTTAGCATCTAAATACACTGTGCGAAATTCGTCCAATTCGGAGACTACATCATTCTACTCGAAAATTTCGCGCGCCACTCCAAAACTGAAAAATGCCATTTTGAACCCATAAAAAGTCCCGAATGGCCGAAATAACATCGCAGGTGATCACAATGTGATGTATAGTTTTAGCATCTAAGCACACTGTGCGAAATTCGTCCAATTCGGAGACTGCATCATTCTACTCGAAAAGTTCGCGCGCCACCAGAAAACAGAAAAATGTCATTTTGACCCCCTAAAAAGTCCTGAATTGCCGAAATAACAACGCAGGTGATCACGAAGTGATGTATAGTTTTAGCATCTAAACACACTGTGCGAAATTCGTCCAATTCGGAGACTGCATCATTCTACTCGAAAAGTTCGCGCGCCACCCAAAAACCGAAAAATGTCATTTTGACCCTTTAAAAGTCCCGAATGGCCGAAATAACACGCAGGTGATCACGAAGTGATGTATAGTTTTAGCAGCTAAACACAATGTGCGAAATTCGTCCAATTCGGAGACTGCATCATTCTACTCGAAAAGTTCGAGCGCCACCCGAATACCGAAAAATGCCATTTTGACCCCCTAAACAGTCCCGAATGGCCAAAAAACGCAACAGCTCATGGCAGAGCAATGAGTCTTGTTTATTTACCTGTTTTACATTAACCGTGCGAATTTCGTCCAATTCGGAGACTGCATCATTCTACTCGAAAAGTTCGTGCGCCACCCGATAACCGAAAAATGTCATTTTAACCCCCTAAAATGTCCCGAATGGCGTTAAATAACAACGCAGGTGATCACGAACTGATGTATAGTTTTAGCATCTAAATACACTGTGCGAAATTCGTCCAATTCGGAGACTGCATCATTCTACTCGAAAAGTTCGAGCGCCACCCGAATACCGAAAAATGCCATTTTGACCCCCTAAAATGTCCCGAATGGCCGTAATAACAACGCAGGTGATCACGAACTGATGTATAGTTTTAGCATCTAAATACACTGTGCGAAATTCGTCCAATTCGGAGACTGCATCATTCTACTCGAAAAGTTCGAGCGCCACCCGAATACCGAAAAATGCCATTTTGACCCCCTAAACAGTCCTGAATGGCCAAAAAACGGAACAGCTCATGGCAAAGCATGAGTCTTGTTTATTTGTCCGTTTTACATTAACCGTGCGAATTTTGTCCAATTCGGAGACTGCATCATTCAACTCGAAAATTTCGTGTGCCACCCCAAAACTTAAAAATGCCATTTTGACCCCATAAAAAGTCCCGAATGGCCGAAATAACATCGCAGGTGATCACGAAGTTATGTATAGTTTTAGCATCTAAATACACTGTGTGAAATTCGTCCATTTCAGAGACTGTATCATTCTACTCGAAATGTTCGCGCGCCACCCGAAACCGAAAAATGTTATTTTGACCCCCTAAAAAGTCCAAAATGGCCGAAATAACAACGCAGGTCATCACAAAGTGATGTAGAGTTTTAGCATCTAAACACACTGTGCGACATTCGTCCAATTCGGAGACTACATCATTCTACTCGAAAATTTCGCGCGCCACTCCAAAACTGAAAAATGCCATTTTGACCCCATAAAAAGTCCCGAATGGCCGATATAACATCGCAGGTGATCACAAAGAGATCTATTGTCTTGGCATCTAAATACACTGTGCGAAATTCGTCCGATTCGGAGACTGCATAATTCTACTCGAAAAGTTCGCGTACCACCCGAAAACCGAAAAATATCATTTTGACCCCCTAAAAAGTCCCGAATGGCCGAAATAACAACGCAGGTGATCACGAAGTGATGTATAGTTTTAGCATCTAAACACATTGTGCGAAATTCGTCTAATTCGGAGACTGCATCATTCTACTCGAAAATTTCGCGCGCCACCCGAAAACCGAAAAAATGTCATTTTGACCCCCTAAAAAGTCCCGAATGGCCGAAATAACAACGCGGGTGATCACGAAGTGATGTGAAGTTTTAGCATCTAAACACACTGTGCGAAATTCATCCAATTCGTAGACTGCACCATTCTACTCGAAAAGTTTGCGCGCCACCCGAAAACCGAAAAATGTCATTTTGACCCCTTAAAATTCCCGAATGGCCGAAATAACACGCAGGTGATCACGAAGTGATGTATAGTTTTAGCAGCTAAACACAATGTGCGAAATTCGTCCAATTCGGAGAGTGCATCATTCTACTCGAAAAGTTCGAGCGTCACCCGAATACCGAAAAATGCCATTTTGACCCCCTAAACAGTGCCGAATGGCCAAAAAACGCAACAGCTCATGGCGGAGCAATGAGTCTTGTTTATTTACCTGTTTTACATTAACCGTGCGAATTTCGTCCAATTCGGAGACTGCATCATTCTACTCGAAAATTTTGCGCGCCACCGCAAAATTGAAAAATGTCATTTTGACCCCATATAAAGTCTTGAATGGCCGAAATAACATCGCAGTTGATCACGAAGTGATGTGTAGTTTTAGCATCTAAGCACACTGTGCGAAATTCGTCCAATTCGAACACTGCATCATTCTACTCGAAAAGTTCGCGCGCCACCAGAAAACAGAAAATGTCATTTTGCCCCCTTAAAAGACCCGAATGGCCGAAATAACATCGCAGGTGATAATGAAAAGATCTATAGTTTTGGCATCTAAATACACTGTGCGAAATTCATTCGATTCGGAGACTGCATAATTCTACTCGAAAAGTTCGCGTACCACCCGAAAACCGAAAAATGTCATTTTGACCCCCTAAAATGTCCCGAATGGCCGAAATAACAACGCAGGTGATCACGAAGTGATGTATAGTTTTAGCATCTAAACACACTGTGTGAAATTCGTCCAATTCGGAGACTGCATCATTCTACTCGAAAAGTTCGTGCGCCACCCGAAAACCGAAAAATGTCATTTTGACCCCCTAAAAGTCCCGAATGGCCGAAATAACAACGCAGGTATTCACGAAGTGATGTATAGTTTTAGCATCTAAACACACTGTGCGAAATTCGTCCAATTCGGAGACTGCATCATTCTACTCGAAAAGTTCGCGCGCCACCCGAAAACTGAAAAATGTCATTTTGACCCCTTAAAAGTCCCGAATGGCTGAAATAACACGCAGGTGATCACGAAGTGATGTATAGTTTTAGCAGCTAAACACAATGTGCGAAATTCGTCCAATTCGGAGACTGTATCAATCTTCTCGAAAAGTTCGCGCGCCACCCGAAAACTGAAAATGTCATTTTGACCCTTAAAAGTTCTGAATGGCCGAAATAACAACGCAGTTGATCACGAAGTGATGTATATTTTTAGCATCTAAATACATTGTGCGAAATTCGTCTAATTCGGAGACTGCATCATTCTACTCGAAAAGTTCGTGCGCCACCCGAAAACCGAAAAATGTCATTTTGACACCTTAAAAGTCCCGAATGGCCGAAATAACACGCAGGTGATCATGAAGTGATGTATAGTTTTAGCATCTAAACACAATGTGCGAAATTTGTCCAATTCGGAGACTGCATCATTCTACTCGAAAAGTTCGCGCGCCACCCGAAAACCGAAAAATGTCATTTTGACCTCCTTAAAAGTCCTGAATGGCCGAAATAACATCGCAGGTGATCACAAAGTGATGTATAGTTTTAGCATCTAAATACATTGTGTGAAATTCGTCCAATTCGGAGACTGCATCATTCAACTCGAAAAGTTCGCGCGCCACCCGATAACCGAAAAATGCCATTTTGACCCCCTAAAATGTCCCGAATGGCCGTAATAACAACGCAGGTGATCACGAATTAATGTATAGTTTTAGCATCTAAATACACTGTGCGAAATTCGTCCAATTCGGAGACTGCATCATTCTACTCGAAAAGTTCGAGGGCCACCCGAATACCGAAAAATGCCATTTTGACCCCCTAAACAGTCCTGAATGGCCAAAAAACGCAACAGCTCATGGCGGAGCATGAGTCTTGTTTATTTGTCCGTTTTACATTAATCGTGCGAATTTTGTCCAATTCGGAGACTGCATCATTCAACTCGAAAATTTCGCGCGCCACCCCAAAACTTAAAAATGCCATTTTGACCCCATAAAAAGTCCCGAATGGCCGAAATAACATCGCAGGTGATCACGAAGTTATGTGTAGTTTTAGCATCTAAATACACTGTGTAAATTCGTCCATTTCAGAGACTGCATCATTATACTCGAAAAGGTCGCGCGCCACCCGAAACCGAAAAATGTTATTTTGACCCCCTAAAAAGTCCAAAATGGCCGAAATAACAACGCAGGTCATCACAAAGTGATGTATAGTTTTAGCATCTAAACACACTGTGCGAAATTCGTCCAATTCGGAGACTACATCATTCTACTCGAAAATTTCGCGCGCCACCCCAAAACTGAAAAATGCCATTTTGACCCCATAAAAAGTCCCGAATTGCCGAAATAACATCGCAGGTGATCACGAAGAGATCTATAGTCTTGGCATCTAAATACACTGTGCGAAATTCGTCCGATTCGGAGACTGCATAATTCTACTCGAAAATTTCGCGTACCACCCGAAAACCGAAAAATGTCATTTTGACCGCCTAAAAAGTCCCGAATGGCCGAAATAACAACGCAGGTGATCACGAAGTGATGTATAGTTTTAGCATCTAAACACACTGTGCGAAATTCGCCCAATTCGGAGACTGCATCATTCTACTCGAAAAGTTCGCGCGCCACCGGAAAACCGAAAAATGTCATTTTGACCCCCTAAAAAGTCCCGAATGGCCGAAATAACAACGCGGGTGATCACGAAGTGATGTGTAGTTTTAGCATCTAAACACACTGTGCGAAATTCGTCCAATTCAGAGACTGCACGATTCTACTCGAAAAGTTTGCGCGCCACCCGAAAACCGAAAAATGTCATTTTGACCCCTTAAAAGTCCCGAATGGCCGAAATAACACGCAGGTGATCACGAAGTGATCTATAGTTTTAGCAGCAAAACACAATGTGCGAAATTCGTCCAATTCGGAGACTGCATCATTCTACTCGAAAAGTTCGAGCGCCACCCGAATACCGAAAAATGCCATTTTGACCCCTAAACAGTCCTGAATGGCCAAAAAAATGCAACAGCTCATGGCGGAGCAATGATTCTTGTTTATTTACCTGTTTTACATTAACCGTGCGAATTTCGTCCAATTCGGAGACTGCATCATTCTACTCGAAAATTTTGCGCGCCACCGCAAAATTGAAAAATGCCATTTTGACCCCATATAAAGTCTCGAATGGCCGAAATAACATCGCAGTTGATCACGAAGTGATGTATAGTTTTAGCATCTAAGCACACTGTGCGAAATTCGTCCAATTCGGAGACTGCATCATTCTACTCGAAAAGTTCGCGCGCCACCAGAAAACAGAAAATGTCATTTTTCCCCCTTAAAAGACTCGAATGGCCGAAATAACATCGCAGGTGATCATGAAAAGATCTATAGTTTTGGCATCTAAATACACTGTGCGAAATTCGTCCGATTCGGAGACTGCATAATTCTACTCGAAAAGTTCGCGTACCACCCGAAAACCGAAAAATGTCATTTTAACCCCCTAAAAAGTCCCGAATGGCCGAAATAACAACGCAGGTGATCACAAAGTCATGTATAGTTTGAGCATCTAAACACACTGTGTGAAATTCGTCCAATTCGGAGACTGCATCATTCTACTCGAAAAGTTCGTGCGCCACCCGAAAACCGAAAAATGTCATTTTGACCCCCTAAAAGTCCCGAATGGCCGAAATAACAACGCAGGTATTCACGAAGTGATGTATAGTTTTAGCATCTAAACACACTGTGCGAAATTCGTCCAATTCGGAGACTGCATCATTCTACTCGAAAAGTTCGCGCGCCACCCGAAAACTGAAAAATGTCATTTTGACCCCCTAAAAGTCCCGAATGGCTGAAATAACACGCAGGTGATCACGAAGTGATGTATAGTTTTAGCAGCTAAACACAATGTGCGAAATTCGTCCAATTCGGAGACTGTATCAATCTTCTCGAAAAGTTCGCGCGCCAGCCAAAAACTGAAAATGTCATTTTGACCAGTTAAAAGTTCCGAATGGCCGAAATAACAACGCAGGTGATCACGAAGTGATGTATATTTTTAGCATCTAAATACATTGTGCGAAATTCGTCTAATTCGGAGACTGCATCATTCTACTCGAAAAGTTCGCGCGCCACCCGAAAACCGAAAAATGTCATTTTGACACCTTAAAAGTTCCGAATGGCCGAAATAACACGCAGGTGATCATGAAGTGATGTATAGTTTTAGCATCTAAACACAATGTGCGAAATTTGTCCAATTCCGAGACTGCATCATTCTACTCGAAAAGTTCGCGCGCCACCGGAAAACCGAAAAATGTCATTTTGACCCCCTTAAAAGTCCTGAATAGCCGAAATAACATCGCAGGTGATCACGAAGTGATGTATAGTTTTAGCATCTAAAAACATTGTGTGAAATTCGTCCAATTCGGAGACTGCATCATTCTACTCGAAAAGTTCGCGCGCCACCCGATAACCGAAAAATGCCATTTTGACCCTCTAAAATGTCCCGAATGGCCGTAATAACAACGCAGGTGATCACGAATTGATGTATAGTTTTAGCATCTAAATACACTGTGCGAAATTCGTCCAATTCGGAGACTACATCATTCTACTCGAAAATTTCGCGCGCCACTCCAAAACTGAAAAATGCCATTTTGACCCCATAAAAAGTCCCGAATGGCCGAAATAACATCGCAGGTGATCACGAAGAGATCTATAGTTTTGGCATTTAAATACACTGTGCGAAATTCGTCCGATTCGGAGACTGCATAATTCTACTCGAAAATTTCGCGTACCACCCGAAAACCGAAAAATGTCATTTTGACCCCCTAAAAAGTCCCGAATGGCCGAAATAACAACGCAGGTGATCACGAAGTCATGTATAGTTTGAGCATCTAAACACACTGTGTGAAATTCGTCCAATTCGGAGACTGCATCATTCTACTCGAAAAGTTCGTGCGCCACCCGAAAACCGAAAAATGTCATTTTGACCCCCTAAAAAGTCCCGAATGGCCGAAATAACAACGCAGGTGATCACGAAATGATGTATAGTTTTAGCATCTAAACACACTGTGCAAAATTTGTCCAATTCGGAGACTGCATCATTCTACTCGAAAAGTTCGCGCGCCACCCGAAAACCGAAAAATGTCATTTTGACCCCCTAAAAAGTCCCGAATGGCCGAAATAACAACGCAGGTGATCACGAAGTGATGTATAGTTTGAGCATCTAAACACACTGTGTGAAATTCGTCCAATTCGAAGACTGCATCATTCTACTCGAAAAGTTCGCGCGCCCCCGAAAACCGAAAAATGCCATTTTGACCCCCTAAAAAGTCCCGAATGGCCGAAATAACAACGCAGGTGATCACAAAGTGATTTATAGTTTTAGCATCTAAACACACTGTGCGAAATTCGTCCAATTCGGAGAATGCATCATTCTACTCGAAAAGTTCGCGCGCCACCCGATAACTGAAAAATGTCATTTTGACCCCTTAAAAGCCCGAATGGCTGAAATAACACGCAGGTGATCACGAAGTGATGTATAGTTTTAGCAGCTAAACACAATGTGCGAAATTCGTCCAATTCGGAGACTGTATCAATCTTCTCGAAAAGTTCGCGCGCCACCCGAAAACTGAAAATGTCATTTTGACCCCTTAAAAGTTCCGAATGGCCGAAATAACAACGCAGGTGATCACGAAGTGATGTATATTTTTAGCATCTAAATACATTGTGCGAAATTCGTCTAATTCGGAGACTGCATCATTCTACTCGAAAAGTTCGCGCGCCACCCGAAAACCGAAAAATGTCATTTTGACACCTTAAAAGTCTCGAATGGCCGAAATAACACGCAGGTGATCATGAAGTGATGTATAGTTTTAGCATCTAAACACAATGTGCGAAATTTTTCCAATTCGGAGACTGCATCATTCTACTCGAAAAGTTCGCGCGCCACCCGAAAACCGAAAAATGTCATTTTGACCACCTTAAAAGTCCTGAATGGCCGAAATAACATCGCAGGTGATCACAAAGTGATGTATAGTTTTAGCATCAAAATACATTGTGTGAAATTCGTCCAATTCGGAGACTGCATCATTCTACTCGAAAAGTTCGCGCGCCACCCGATAACCGAAAAATGCCATTTTGACCCCCTAAAATGTCCCGAATGGCCGAAATAACAACGCAGGTGATCACGAAGTGATGTATAGTTTTAGCATCTAAATACACTGTGCGAAATTCGTCCAATTCGGAGACTGCATCATTCAACTCGAAAAGTTCGAGCGCCACCCGAATACCGAAAAATGCCATTTTGACCCCTAAACAGTCCTGAATGGCCAAAAAATGCAACAGCTCATGGCGGAGCAATGATTCTTGTTTATTTACCTGTTTTACATTAACCGTGCGAATTTCGTCCAATTCGGAGACTGCATCATTCTACTCGAAAATTTTGCGCGCCACCGCAAAATTGAAAAATGCCATTTTGACCCCATATAAAGTCTCGAATGGCCGAAATAACATCGCAGTTGATCACGAAGTGATGTATAGTTTTAGCATCTAAGCACACTGTGCGAAATTCGTCCAATTCGGAGACTGCATCATTCTACTCGAAAAGTTCGCGCGCCACCAGAAAACAGAAAATGTCATTTTGCCCCCTTAAAAGACCCGAATTGCCGAAATAACATCGCAGGTGATCATGAAAAGATCTATAGTTTTGGCATCTAAATACACTGTGCGAAATTCGTCCGATTCGGAGACTGCATAATTCTACTCGAAAAGTTCGCGTACCACCCGAAAACCGAAAAATGTCATTTTGACCCCCTAAAAAGTCCCGAATGGCCGAAATAACAACGCAGGTGATCACAAAGTCATGTATAGTTTGAGCATCTAAACACACTGTGTGAAATTCGTCCAATTCGGAGACTGCATCATTCTACTCGAAAAGTTCGCGCGCCACCAGAAAACAAAAAATGTCATTTTGCTCCCTTAAAAGACCCGAATGGCCGAAATAACATCGCAGGTCATCATGAAGAGATCTATAGTTTTGGCATCTAAATACACTGTGCAAAATTCGTCCGATTCGGAGACTGCATAATTCTACTCGAAAAGTTCGCGTACCACCCGAAAACCGAAAAATGTCATTTTGACCCCCTAAAAAGTCCCGAATGGCCGAAATAACAACGTAGGTGATCACGAAGTGATGTATAGTTTGAGCATCTAAACACACTGTGTGAAATTCGTCCAATTCGAAGACTGCATCATTCTACTCGAAAAGTTCGCGCGCCCCCGAAAACCGAAAAATGCCATTTTGACCCCCTAAAAAGTCCCGAATGGCCGAAATAACAACGCAGGTGATCACAAAGTGATGTATAGTTTTAGCATCTAAACACACTGTGCGAAATTCGTCCAATTCGGAGAATGCATCATTCTACTCGAAAAGTTCGCGCGCCACCCGATAACTGAAAAATGTCATTTTGACCCCTTAAAAGCCCGAATGGCCTAAATAACACGCAGGTGATCACGAAGTGATGTATAGTTTTAGCAGCTAAACACAATGTGCGAAATTCGTCCAATTCGGAGACTGTATCAATCTTCTCGAAAAGTTCGCGCGCCACCCGAAAACTGAAAATGTCATTTTGACCCCTTAAAAGTTCCGAATGGCCGAAATAACAACGCAGGTGATCACGAAGTGATGTATATTTTTAGCATCTAAATACATTGTGCGAAATTCGTCTAATTCGGAGACTGCATCATTCTACTCGAAAAGTTCGCGCGCCACCCGAAAACCGAAAAATGTCATTTTAACACCTTAAAAGTCCCGAATGGCCGAAATAACACGCAGGTGATCATGAAGTGATGTATAGTTTTAGCATCTAAACACAATGTGCGAAATTTTTCCAATTCGGAGACTGCATCATTCTACTCGAAAAGTTCGCGCGCCACCCGAAAACCGAAAAATGTCATTTTGACCACCTTAAAAGTCCTGAATGGCCGAAATAACATCGCAGGTGATCACAAAGTGATGTATAGTTTTAGCATCAAAATACATTGTGTGAAATTCGTCCAATTCGGAGACTGCATCATTCTACTCGAAAAGTTCGCGTGCCACCCGATAACCGAAAAATGCCATTTTGACCCCCTAAAATGTCCCGAATGGCCGAAATAACAACGCAGGTGATCACGAAGTGATGTATAGTTTTAGCATCTAAATACACTGTGCGAAATTCGTCCAATTCGGAGACTGCATCATTCAACTCGAAAAGTTCGAGCGCCACCCGAATACCGAAAAATGCCATTTTGACCCCCTAAACAGTCCCGAATGGGCAAAAAACGCAACAGCTCATGGTGGAGCGATGAGTCTTGTTTATTTACCTGTTTTACATTAACCGTGCGAATTTCGTCCAATTCGGAGACTGCATCATTCTACTCGAAAATTTTGCGCGCCACCGCAAAATTGAAAAATGCCATTTTGACCCCATAAAAAGTCCCGAATGGCCGAAATAACATTGCAGGTGATCACGAAGTTATGTATAGTTTTAGCATCTAAGTACACTGTGTGAAATTCGTCCATTTCAGAGACTGCATCATTCTACTCGAAAAGTTCGCGCGCCACCCGAAACCGAAAAATGTTATTTTGACCCCCTAAAAAGTCCAAAATGGCCGAAATAACAACGCAGGTCATCACAAAGTGATGTATAGTTTTAGCATCTAAACACACTGTGCGAAATTCATCCAATTCGGAGACTACATCATTTTACTCGAAAATTTCGCGCGCCACTCCAAAACTGAAAAATGGCATTTTGACCCCAAAAAAAGTCCCGAATGGCCGAAATAACATCGCAGCTGATCACGAAGAGATCTATAGTGTTGGAATTTAAATACACTGTGCGAAATTCGTCCGATTCGGAGACTGCATAATTCTACTCGAAAATTTCGCGTACCACCCGAAAACCGAAAAATGTCATTTTGACCCCCTAAAAAGTCCCGAATGGCCGAAATAACAACGCAGGTGATCACGAAGTGATGTATAGTTTTAGCATCTAAACACACTGTGCGAAATTCGTCCAATTCGGAGACTGCATCATTCTACTCGAAAAGTTCGCGCGCCACCCGAAAACCGAAAAATGCCATTTTGACCCCCTAAAAAGTCCCGAATGGCCGAAATAACAACGCAGGTGATCACGAAGTGATGTATAGTTTTAGCATCTAAACACACTGTGCGAAATTCGTCCAATTCGAAGACTGCATGATTCTACTCGAAAAGTTCGCGCGCCACCCGAAAACCGAAAAATGTCATTTTGACCCCCTAAACAGTCTCGAATGGCCAAAAAACGAAACAGCTCATGGCGGAGCAATGAGTCTTGTTTATTTACCTATTTTACATTAACCGTGCGAATTTCATCCAATTCGGAGACTGCATCATTCTACTCGAAAAGTTCGCGCGCCACCAGAAAACAGAAAATGTCATTTTGCCCCCTTAAAAGACCCGAATGGTGGAAATAAGATCGCAGGTGATAATGTAGAGATCTATAGTTTTGGCATCTAAATACACGGTGCGAAATTCATCCGATTCGGAGACTGCATAATTCTACTCGAAAAGTTCGCGTACCACCCGAAAACCGAAAAATGTCATTTTGACCCCCTAAAAAGTCCCGAATGGCCGAAATAACAACGCAGGTGATCACGAAGTGATGTATAGTTTGAGCATCTAAACACACTGTGTGAAATTCGTCCAATTCGGAGACTGCATCATTCTACTCCAAAAGTTCGTGCGCCACCCGAAAACCGAAAAATGTCATTTTGACCCCCTAAAAAGTCCCGAATGGCCGAAATAACAACGCAGGTGATCACGAAGTTATGTATAGTTTTAACATCTAACTACACTGTGTGAAATTCGTCCATTTCAGAGACTGCATCATTCTACTCGAAAAGTTCGCGCGCCACCCGAAAACTGAAAAATGTCATTTTCACCCCTTAAAAGTCCCGAATGGCCGAAATAACACGCAGATGATCACGAAGTGATGTATAGTTTTAGCAGCTAAACACAATGTGCGAAATTCGTCCAATTCGGAGACTGTATCAATCTTCTCGAAAAGTTCCCGCGCCACCCGAAATATGAAAATGTCATTTTGACCCCTTAAAAGTTCCGAATGGCCGAAATAACAACGCAGGTGATCACGAAGTGATGTATATTTTTAGCATCTAAATACATTGTGCGAAATTCGTCTAATTCGGAGACTGCATCATTCTACTCGAAAAGTTCGCGCGCCACCCGAAAACCGAAAAATGTCATTTTGACACCTTAAAAGTCCCGAATGGCCGAAAACCGAAAAATGCCAGGTGATCACGAAGTGATGTATATTTTTAGCATCTAAATACATTGTGCGAAATTCGTCTAATTCGGAGACTGCATCATTCTACTCGAAAAGTTCGCGCGCCACCCGAAAACCGAAAAATGTCATTTTGACACCTTAAAAGTCCCGAATGGCCGAAATAACACGCAGGTGATCATGAAGTGATGTATAGTTTTAGCATCTAAACACAATGTGCGAAATTTGTCCAATTCGGAGACTGCATCATTCTACTCGAAAAGTTCGCGCGCCACCCGAAAACCGAAAAATGTCATTTTGACCCCCATAAAAGTCCTGAATGGCCGAAATAACATCGCAGGTGATCAGAAAGTGATGTATAGTTTTAGCATCTAAATACATTGTGTGAAATTCGTCCAATTCGGAGACTGCATCATTCTACTCGAAAAGTTCGTGCGCCACCCGATAACCGAAAAATGCCATTTTGACCCCCTAAAATCTCCCGAATGGCCGTAATAACAACGCAGGTGATCACGAACTGATGTATAGTTTTTGCATCTAAATACACTGTGCGACATTCGTACAATTCGGAGACTGCATCATTCTACTCGAAAAGTTCGAGCGCCACCCGAATACCGAAAAATGCCATTTTGACCCCCTAAACAGTCCTGAATGGCCAAAAAACGCAACAGCTCATGACGGAGCATGAGTCTTGTTTATTTGTCCGTTTTACATTAACCGTGCGAATTTTGTCCAATTCGGAGACTGCATCATTCAACTCGAAAATTTCGCGCGCCACCCCAAAACCTAAAAATGCCATTTTGACCCCATAAAAAGTCCCGAATGGCCGAAATAACATCGCAGGTGATCACGAAGTTATGTATAGTTTTAGCATCTAAATACACTGTGTGAAATTCGTCCATTTCAGAGACTGCATCATTCTACTCGAAAAGTTCGCGCGCCACCCGAAAACTTAAAAATGTCATTTTCACCCCTTAAAAGTCCCGAATGGCCGAAATAACACGCAGATGATCACGAAGTGATGTATAGTTTTAGCAGCTAAACACAATGTGCGAAATTCGTCCAATTCGGAGACTGTATCAATCTTCTCGAAAAGTTCCCGCGCCACCCGAAATATGAAAATGTCATTTTGACCCCTTAAAAGTTCCGAATGGCCGAAATAACAACGCAGGTGATCACGAAGTGATGTATATTTTTAGCATCTAAATACATTGTGCGAAATTCGTCTAATTCGGAGACTGCATCATTCTACTCGAAAAGTTCGCGCGCCACCCGAAAACCGAAAAATGCCATTTTGACCCCCTAAAAAGTCCCGAATGGCCGAAATAACAACGCAGGTGATCACGACGTGATGTATAGTTTTAGCGTCTAAACACACTGTGTGAAATTCGTCCAATTCGGAGACTGCGTCATTCTACTCCAAAAGTTCGTAAGCCACCCGAAAACCGAAAAATGTCATTTTGACCCCCTAAAAAGTCCCGAATGGCCGAAATAACAACGCAGGTGATCACGAAGTGATGTATAGTTTTAGCATCTAAACACACTGTGCGAAATTCGTCCAATTCGGAGACTGCATCATTCTACTCGAAAAGTTCGCGCGCCACCCGAAAACCGAAAAATGTCATTTTGACCCCCTAAAAAGTCCCGAATGGCCGAAATAACAACGCGGGTGATCACGAAGTGATGTATAGTTGGGCATCTAAACACACTGTGCGAAATTCGTCCAATTCGGAGACTGCACCATTCTACTCGAAAAGTTCGCGCGCCACCCGAAAACCGAAAAATGTCATTTTGACCCCTTAAAAGTCCCGAATGGCCGAAATAACACGCAGGTGATCACGAAGTGATGTATAGTTTTAGCAGCTAAACACAATGTGCGAAATTCGTCCAATTCGGAGACTGTATCAATCTTCTCGAAAAGTTCGCGCGCCACCCGAAAACTGAAAATGTCATTTTGACCCCTTAAAAGTTCTTAATGGCCGAAATAACAACGCAGGTGATCACGAAGTGATGTATATTTTTAGCATCTAAATACATTGTGCGAAATTGGTCTAATTCGGAGACTGCATCATTCTACTCGAAAAGTTCGCGCGCCACCCGAAAACCGAAAAATGTCATTTTGACACCTTAAAAGTCCCGAATGGCCGAAATAACACGCAGGTGATCACGAAGTGATGTATAGTCTTAGCATCTAAACACAATGTGCGAAATTTGTCCAATTCAGAGACTGCATCATTCTACTCGAAAAGTTCGCGCGCCACCCGAAAACCGAAAAATGTCATTTTGACCCCCTTAAAAGTCCTGAATGGTCGAAATAACATCGCTGGTGATCACGAAGTGATGTATAGTTTTAGCATCTAAATACATTGTGTGAAATTCGTCCAATTCGGAGAATGCATCATTCTACTCGAAAAGTTCGCGCGCCACCCGATAACCGAAAAATGCCATTTTGACCCCCTAAAAAGTCCCGAATTGCCGAAATAACAACGCAAGTGATCACGAAGTGATGTATAGTTTTAGCATCTAAACACACCGTGCGAAATTCGTCCAATTCGGAGACTGCATCATTCTACTCGAAAAGTTCGAGCGCCACCCGAATACCGAAAAATGCCATTTTGACCCCCTAAACAGTCCCGAATGGCCAAAAAACGCAACAGCTCATGGCAAAGCGATGAGTCTTGTTTATTTACCTGTTTTACATTAACCGTGCGAATTTCGTCCATTTCGGAGACTGCATCATTCTACTCGAAAATTTCGCGCGCCACCGCAAAATTGAAAAATGCCATTTTGACCCCATAAAAAGTTTCGAATGGCCGAAATAACATCGCAGTTGATCACAAAGTGATGTATAGTTTTAGCATCTAAGCACACTGTGCGAAATTCGTCCAATTCGGAGACTGCATCATTCTACTCGAAAAGTTCGCGCGCCACCAGAAAACAGAAAATGTCATTTTGCCCCCTTAAAAGTCCCGAATGGCCGAAATAACATCGCAGGTGATCACGAAGAGATCTATAGTTTTGGCATCTGAATACACTGTGCGAAATACGTCCGATTCGGAGACTTCATAATTCTACTAGAAAAGTTCGCGTACCACCCGAAAACCGAAAAATGTCATTTTGACCACCTAAAAAGTCCCGAATGGCCGAAATAACAACGCAGGTGATCACAAAATGATGTATAGTTTTAGCGTCTAAACACACTGTGCGGAATTCGTCCAATTCGGAGACTGCATCATTCTACTCGAAAAGTTCGCGCGCCACCCGTAAACCGAAAATGTCATTTTGACCCCCTAAAAAGTCCCGAATGGCCGAAATAACAACGCAGGTGATCACGAAGTGATGTATAGTTTTAGCATCTAAACACACTGTGCGAAATTCGTCCAATTCAGAGACTGCACCATTCTACTCGAAAAGTTCGCGCGCCACCCGAAAACCGAAAAATGTCATTTTGACCCCTTAAAAGTCCCGAATGGCCGAAATAACACGCAGGTGATCACGAAGTGATGTATAGTTTTAGCAGCTAAACACAATGTGCGAAATTCGTCCAATTCGGAGACTGTATCAATCTTCTCGAAAAGTTCGCGCGCCACCCGAAAACTGAAAATGTCATTTTGACCCCTTAAAAGTTCTGAATGCCCGAAATAACAACGTAGGTGATCACGAAGTGATGTATATTTTTAGCATCTAAATACATTGTGCGAAATTCGTCTAATTCGGAGACTGCATCATTCTACTCGAAAAGTTCGCGCGCCACCCGAAAACTGAAAAATGTCATTTTGACACCTTAAAAGTCCCGAATGGCCGAAAACCGAAAAATGCCAGGTGATCACGAAGTGATGTATATTTTTAGCATCTAAATACATTGTGCGAAATTCGTCTAATTCGGAGACTGCATCATTCTACTCGAAAAGTTCGCGCGCCACCCGAAAACCGAAAAATGTCATTTTGACACCTTAAAAGTCCCGAATGGCCGAAATAACACGCAGGTGATCATGAAGTGATGTATAGTTTTAGCATCTAAACACAATGTACGAAATTTGTCCAATTCGGAGACTGCATCATTCTACTCGAAAAGTTCGCGCGCCACCCGAAAACCGAAAAATGTCATTTTGACCCCCATAAAAGTCCTGAATGGCCGAAATAACATCGCAGGTGATCAGAAAGTGATGTATAGTTTTAGCATCTAAATACATTGTGTGAAATTCGTCCAATTCGGAGACTGCATCATTCTACTCGAAAAGTTCGTGCGCCACCCGATAACCGAAAAATGCCATTTTGACCCCCTAAAATGTCCCGAATGGCCGTAATAACAACGCAGGTGATCACGAACTGATGTATAGTTTTTGTATCTAAATACACTGTGCGAAATTCGTACAATTCGGAGACTGCATCATTCTACTCGAAAAGTTCGAGCGCCACCCGAATACCGAAAAATGCCATTTTGACCCCCTAAACAGTCCTGAATGGCCAAAAAACGCAACAGCTCATGACGGAGCATGAGTCTTGTTTATTTGTCCGTTTTACATTAACCGTGCGAATTTTGTCCAATTCGGAGACTGCATCATTCAACTCGAAAATTTCGCGCGCCACCCCAAAACCTAAAAATGCCATTTTGACCCCATAAAAAGTCCCGAATGGCCGAAATAACATCGCAGGTGATCACGAAGTTATGTATAGTTTTAGCATCTAAATACACTGTGTGAAATTCGTCCATTTCAGAGACTGCATCATTCTACTCGAAAAGTTCGCGCGCCACCCGAAAACTGAAAAATGTCATTTTCACCCCTTAAAAGTCCCGAATGGCCGAAATAACACGCAGATGATCACGAAGTGATGTATAGTTTATCAGCTAAACACAATGTGCGAAATTCGTCCAATTCGGAGACTGTATCAATCTTCTGGAAAAGTTCCCGCGCCACCCGAAATATGAAAATGTCATTTTGACCCCTTAAAAGTTCCGAATGGCCGAAATAACAACGCAGGTGATCACGAAGTGATGTATAATTTTAGCATCTAAATACATTGTGCGAAATTCGTCTAATTCGGAGACTGCATCATTCTACTCGAAAAGTTCGCGCGCCACCCGAAAACCGAAAAATGCCATTTTGACCCCCTAATAAGTCCCGAATGGCCGAAATAACAACGCAGGTGATCACGACGTGATGTATAGTTTTAGCATCTAAACACACTGTGTGAAATTCGTCCAATTCGGAGACTGCGTCATTCTACTCCAAAAGTTCGTGCGCCACCCGAAAACCGAAAAATGTCATTTTGACCCCCTAAAAAGTCCCGAATGGCCGAAATAACAACGCAGGTGATCACGAAGTGATGTATAGTTTTAGCATCTAAACACACTGTGCGAAATTCGTCCAATTCGGAGACTGCATCATTCTACTCGAAAAGTTCGCGCGCCACCCGAAAACCGAAAAATGTTATTATGACCCCCTAAAAAGTCTCGAATTGCCGAAATAACAACGCAAGTGATCACGAAGTGATGTATAGTTTTAGCATCTAAACACACTGTGCGAAATTCGTCCAATTCGGAGAATGCATCATTCTACTCGAAAAGTTCGAGCGCCACTCGAATACCGAAAAATGCCATTTTGACCCCCTAAACAGTCCCGAATGGCCAAAAAACGCAACAGCTCATGGCAAAGCAATGAGTCTTGTTTATTTACCTGTTTTACATTAACCGTGCGAATTTCGTCCAATTCGGAGACTGCATCATTCTACTCGAAAATTTCGCGCGCCACCGTAAAATTGAAAAATGCCATTTTGACCCCATAAAAAGTCTCGAATGGCCGAAATAACATCGCAGTTGATCACAAAGTGATGTATAGTTTTAGCATCTAAGCACACTATGCGAAATTCGTCCAATTCGGAGACTGCATCATTCTACTCGAAAAGTTCGCGCGCCACCCGAAAACCGAAAAATGTCATTTTGACCCCCTAAAAAGTCCCGAATGGCCGAAATAACAACGCGGGTGATCACGAAGTGATGTATAGTTTTAGCATCTAAACACACTGTGCGAAATTCGTCCAATTCGGAGACTGCACCATTCTACTCGAAAAGTTCGCGCGCCCCCCGAAAACCGAAAAATGTCATTTTGACCCCTTAAAAGTCCCGAATGGCCGAAATAACACGCAGGTGATCACGAAGTGATGTATAGTTTTAGCAGCTAAACACAATGTGCGAAATTTGTCCAATTCGGAGACTGTATCAATCTTCTCGAAAAGTTCGCGCGCCACCCGAAAACTGAAAATGTCATTTTGACCCCTTAAAAGTTCTTAATGGCCGAAATAACAACGCAGGTGATCACGAAGTGATGTATATTTTTAGCATCTAAATACATTGTGCAAAATTGGTCTAATTCGGAGACTGCATCATTCTACTCGAAAAGTTCGCGCGCCACCCGAAAACCGAAAAATGTCATTTTGACACCTTAAAAGTCCCGAATGGCCGAAATAACACGCAGGTGATCACGAAGTGATGTATAGTCTTAGCATCTAAACACAATGTGCGAAATTTGTCCAATTCAGAGACTGCATCATTCTACTCGAAAAGTTCGCGCGCCACCCGAAAACCGAAAATGTCATTTTGACCCCCTTAAAAGTCCTGAATGGTCGAAATAACATCGCTGGTGATCACGAAGTGATGTATAGTTTTAGCATCTAAATACATTGTGTGAAATTCGTCCAATTCGGAGACTGCATCATTCTACTCGAAAAGTTCGCGCGCCACCCGATAACCGAAAAATGCCATTTTGACCCCCTAAAAAGTCCCGAATTGCCGAAATAACAACGCAAGTGATCACGAAGTGATGTATAGTTTTAGCATCTAAACACACTGTGCGAAATTCGTCCAATTCGGAGACTGCATCATTCTACTCGAAAAGTTCGAGCGCCACCCGAATACCGAAAAATGCCATTTTGACCCCCTAAACAGTCCCGAATGGCCAAAAAACGCAACAGCTCATGGCAAAGCGATGAGTCTTCTTTATTTACCTGTTTTACATTAACCGTGCGAATTTCGTCCATTTCGGAGACTGCATCATTCTACTCGAAAATTTCGCGCGCCACCGCAAAATTTAAAAATGCCATTTTGACCCCATAAAAAGTTTCGAATGGTCGAAATAACATCGCAGTTGATCACAAAGTGATGTATAGTTTTAGCATCTAAGCACACTGTGCGAAATTCGTCCAATTCGGAGACTGCATCATTCTACTCGAAAAGTTCGCGCGCCACCAGAAAACAGAAAATGTCATTTTGCCCCCTTAAAAGTCCCGAATGGCCGAAATAACATCGCAGGTGATCACGAAGAGATCTATAGTTTTGGCATCTGAATACACTGTGCGAAATACGTCCGATTCGGAGACTGCATAATTCTACTCGAAAAGTTCGCGTACCACCCGAAAACCGAAAAATGTCATTTTGACCACCTAAAAAGTCCCGAATGGCCGAAATAACAACGCAGGTGATCACAACATGATGTATAGTTTTAGCGTCTAAACACACTGTGCGGAATTCGTCCAATTCGGAGACTGCATCATTCTACTCGAAAAGTTCGCGCGCCACCCGAAAACCGAAAAATGTCATTTTGACCCCCTAAAAAGTCCCGAATGGCCGAAATAACAACGCAGGTGATCACGAAGTGATGTATAGTTTTAGCATCTAAACACACTGTGCGAAATTCGTCCAATTCGGAGACTGCACCATTCTACTCGAAAAGTTCGCGCGCCACCCGAAAACCGAAAAATGTCATTTTGACCCCTTAAAAGTCCCGAATGGCCGAAATAACACGCAGGTGATCACGAAGTGATGTATAGTTTTAGCAGCTAAACACAATGTGCGAAATTCGTCCAATTCGGAGACTGTATCAATCTTCTCGAAAAGTTCGCACGCCACCCAAAAACTGAAAATGTCATTTTGACCCCTTAAAAGTTCTGAATGCCCGAAATAACAACGCAGGTGATCACGAAGTGATGTATATTTTTAGCATCTAAATACATTGTGCGAAATTCGTCTAATTCGGAGACTGCATCATTCTACTCGAAAAGTTCGCGCGCCACCCGAAAACCGAAAAATGTCATTTTGACACCTTAAAAGTCCCGAATGGCCGAAATAACACGCAGGTGATCATGAAGTGATGTATAGTTTTAGCATCTAAACACAATGTGCGAAATTTGTCCAATTCGGAGACTGCATCATTCTACTCGAAAAGTTCGCGCGCCACCCGAAAACCGAAAAATGTCATTTTGACCCCCTTAAAAGTCCTGAATGGCCGAAATAACATCGCAGGTGATCACAAAGTGATGTATAGTTTTAGCATCTAAATACATTGTGTGAAATTCGTCCAATTCGGAGACTGCATCATTCTACTCGAAAAGTTCGCGCGCCACCCGATAACCGAAAAATGCCATTTTGACCCCCTAAAATGTCCCGAATGGCCATAATAACAACGCAGGGGATCACGAACTGATGTATAGTTTTAGCATCTAAAGACACTGTGCGAAATTCGTCCAATTCGGAGACTGCATCATTCTACTCGAAAAGTTCGAGCGCCACCCGAATACCGAAAAAATGTCATTTTGACCCCCTAAACAGTCCTGAATGGCCAAAAAAACGCAACAGCTCATGGCGGAGCAATGAGTCTTGTTTATTTGTCCGTTTTACATTAACCGTGCTAATTTTGTCCAATTCGGAGACTGCATCATTCAACTCGAAAATTTCGCGCGCCACCCCAAAACTTAAAAATGCCATTTTGACCCCATAAAAAGTCCCGAATGGCCGAAATAACATTGCAGGTGATCACGAAGTTATGTATAGTTTTAGCATCTAAATACACTGTGTGAAATTCGTCTAATTCAGAGACTGCATCATTCTACTCGAAAAGTTTGCGCGCCACCCGGAACCGAAAAATGTTATTTTGACCCCCTAAAAAGTCCAAAATGGCCGGAATAACAACACAGGTCATCACAAAGTGATGCATAGTTTTAGCATCTAAACACACTGTGCGAAATTCGTCCAATTCGGAGACTACATCATTCTACTCGCAAATTTCGCGCGCTACTCCAAAACTGAAAAATGCCATTTTGACCCCATAAAAAGTCCCGAATGGCCGTAATAACATCGCATGTGATCACAAAGTGATGTATAGTTTTAGCATCTAAGCACACTGTGCGAAATTCGTCCAATTCGGAGACTGCATCATTCTACTCGAAAAGTTCGCGCGCCACCATAAAACAGAAAATGTCATTTTGCCCCCTTAAAAGTCCCGAATGGCCGAAATAATATCGCAGGTGATCACGAAGAGATCTATAGTTTTGGCATCTAAATACACTGTGCGAAATACGTCCGATTCGGAGACTGCATAATTCTACTCGAAAAGTTCGCGTACCACCCGAAAACCGAAAAATGTCATTTTGACCACCTAAAAAGTCCCGAATGGCCGAAATAACAACGCAGGTGATCACAAAGTGATGTATAGTTTTAGCATCTAAACACACTGTGCGAAATTCGTCCAATTCGGAGACTGCATCATTCTACTCGAAAAGTTCGCGCGCCACCCGAAAACGGAAAAATGTCATTTTGACCCCCTAAAAAGTCCCGAATGGCCGAAATAACAACGCGGGTGATCACGAAGTGATGTATAGTTTTAGCATCTAAACACACTGTGCGAAATTCGTCCAATTCGGAGACTGCACCATTCTACTCGAAAAGTTCGCGCGCCACCCGAAAACTGAAAAATGTCATTTTCACCCCTTAAAAGTCCCGAATGGCCAAAATAACATGCAGGTGATCACGAAGTGATGTATAGTTTTAGCAGCTAAACACAATGTGCAAAATTCGTCCAATTCGGAGACTGTATCAATCTTCTCGAAAAGTTCGTGCGCCACCCGAAAACTGAAAATGTCATTTTGACCCCTTAATTTCCGAATGGCCGAAATAACAACGCAGGTGATCACGAAGTGATGTATATTTTTAGCATCTAAATACACTGTGCGAAATTCGTCTAATTCGGAGACTGCACCATTCTACTCGAAAAGTTCGCGCGCCACCCGAAAACTGAAAAATGTCATTTTCACCCCTTAAAAGTCCCGAATGGCCAAAATAACATGCAGGTGATCACGAAGTGATGTATAGTTTTAGCAGCTAAACACAATGTGCAAAATTCGTCCAATTCGGAGACTGTATCAATCTTCTCAAAAAGTTCATGCGCCACCCGAAAACTGAAAATGTCATTTTGACCCCTTAAAAGTTCCGAATGGCCGAAATAACAACGCAGGTGATCACGAAGTGATGTATATTTTTAGCATCTAAATACATTGTGCGAAATTCGTCTAATTCGGAGACTGCATCATTCTACTCAAAAAGTTCGCGCGCCACCCGAAAACCGAAAAATGCCATTTTGACCCCCTAAAAAGTCCCGAATGGCCGAAATAACAACGCAGGTGATCACGACGTGATGTATAGTTTTAGCATCTAAACACACTGTGTGAAATTCGTCCAATTCGGAGACTGCGTCATTCTACTCCAAAAGTTCGTGCGCCACCCGAAAACCGAAAAATGTCATTTTGACCCCCTAAAAAGTCCCGAATGGCCGAAATAACAACGCAGGTGATCACGAAGTGATGTATAGTTTTAGCATCTAAACACACTGTGCGAAATTCGTCCAATTCGGAGACTGCATCATTCTACTCGAAAAGTTCGCGCGCCACCCGAAAACCGAAAAATGTTATTATGACCCCCTAAAAAGTCTCGAATTGCCGAAATAACAACGCAAGTGATCACGAAGTGATGTATAGTTTTAGCATCTAAACACACTGTGCGAAATTCGTCCAATTCGGAGAATGCATCATTCTACTCGAAAAGTTCGAGCGCCACTCGAATACCGAAAAATGCCATTTTGACCCCCTAAACAGTCCCGAATGGCCAAAAAACGCAACAGCTCATGGCAAAGCAATGAGTCTTGTTTATTTACCTGTTTTACATTAACCGTGCGAATTTCGTCCAATTCGGAGACTGCATCATTCTACTCGAAAATTTCGCGCGCCACCGTAAAATTGAAAAATGCCATTTTGACCCCATAAAAAGTCTCGAATGGCCGAAATAACATCGCAGTTGATCACAAAGTGATGTATAGTTTTAGCATCTAAGCACACTATGCGAAATTCGTCCAATTCGGAGACTGCATCATTCTACTCGAAAAGTTCGCGCGCCACCCGAAAACCGAAAAATGTCATTTTGACCCCCTAAAAAGTCCCGAATGGCCGAAATAACAACGCGGGTGATCACGAAGTGATGTATAGTTTTAGCATCTAAACACACTGTGCGAAATTCGTCCAATTCGGAGACTGCACCATTCTACTCGAAAAGTTCGCGCGCCACCCGAAAACCGAAAAATGTCATTTTGACCCCTTAAAAGTCCCGAATGGCCGAAATAACACGCAGGTGATCACGAAGTGATGTATAGTTTTAGCAGCTAAACACAATGTGTGAAATTCGTCCAATTCGGAGACTGTATCAATCTTCTCGAAAAGTTCGCGCGCCACCCGAAAACTGAAAATGTCATTTTGACCCCTTAAAAGTTCTTAATGGCCGAAATAACAACGCAGGTGATCACGAAGTGATGTATATTTTTAGCATCTAAATACATTGTGCAAAATTGGTCTAATTCGGAGACTGCATCATTCTACTCGAAAAGTTCGCGCGCCACCCGAAAACCGAAAAATGTCATTTTGACACCTTAAAAGTCCCGAATGGCCGAAATAACACGCAGGTGATCACGAAGTGATGTATAGTCTTAGCATCTAAACACAATGTGCGAAATTTGTCCAATTCAGAGACTGCATCATTCTACTCGAAAAGTTCGCGCGCCACCCGAAAACCGAAAAATGTCATTTTGACCCCCTTAAAAGTCCTGAATGGTCGAAATAACATCGCTGGTGATCACGAAGTGATGTATAGTTTTAGCATCTAAATACATTGTGTGAAATTCGTCCAATTCGGAGACTGCATCATTCTACTCGAAAAGTTCGCGCGCCACCCGATAACCGAAAAATGCCATTTTGACCCCCTAAAAAGTCCCGAATTGCCGAAATAACAACGCAAGTGATCACGAAGTGATGTATAGTTTTAGCATCTAAACACACTGTGCGAAATTCGTCCAATTCGGAGACTGCATCATTCTACTCGAAAAGTTCGAGCGCCACCCGAATACCGAAAAATGCCATTTTGACCCCCTAAACAGTCCCGAATGGCCAAAAAACGCAACAGCTCATGGCAAAGCGATGAGTCTTCTTTATTTACCTGTTTTACATTAACCGTGCGAATTTCGTCCATTTCGGAGACTGCATCATTCTACTCGAAAATTTCGCGCGCCACCGCAAAATTGAAAAATGCCATTTTGACCCCATAAAAAGTTTCGAATGGCCGAAATAACATCGCAGTTGATCACAAAGTGATGTATAGTTTTAGCATCTAAGCACACTGTGCGAAATTCGTCCAATTCGGAGACTGCATCATTCTACTCGAAAAGTTCGCGCGCCACCAGAAAACAGAAAATGTCATTTTGCCCCCTTAAAAGTCCCGAATGGCCGAAATAACATCGCAGGTGATCACGAAGAGATCTATAGTTTTGGCATCTGAATACACTGTGCGAAATACGTCCGATTCGGAGACTGCATAATTCTACTCGAAAAGTTCGCGTACCACCCGAAAACCGAAAAATGTCATTTTGACCACCTAAAAAGTCCCGAATGGCCGAAATAACAACGCAGGTGATCACAACATGATGTATAGTTTTAGCGTCTAAACACACTGTGCGGAATTCGTCCAATTCGGAGACTGCATCATTCTACTCGAAAAGTTCGCGCGCCACCCCAAAACCGAAAAATGTCATTTTGACCCCCTAAAAAGTCCCGAATGGCCGAAATAACAACGCAGGTGATCACGAAGTGATGTATAGTTTTAGCATCTAAACACACTGTGTGAAATTCGTCCAATTCGGAGACTGCACCATTCTACTCGAAAAGTTCGCGCGCCACCCGAAAACCGAAAAATGTCATTTTGACCCCTTAAAAGTCCCGAATGGCCGAAATAACACGCAGGTGATCACGAAGTGATGTATAGTTTTAGCAGCTAAACACAATGTGCGAAATTCGTCCAATTCGGAGACTGTATCAATCTTCTCGAAAAGTTCGCACGCCACCCGAAAACTGAAAATGTCATTTTGACCCCTTAAAAGTTCTGAATGCCCGAAATAACAACGCAGGTGATCACGAAGTGATGTATATTTTTAGCATCTAAATACATTGTGCGAAATTCGTCTAATTCGGAGACTGCATCATTCTACTCGAAAAGTTCGCGCGCCACCCGAAAACCGAAAAATGTCATTTTGACACCTTAAAAGTCCCGAATGGCCGAAATAACACGCAGGTGATCATGAAGTGATGTATAGTTTTAGCATCTAAACACAATGTGCGAAATTTGTCCAATTCGGAGACTGCATCATTCTACTCGAAAAGTTCGCGCGCCACCCGAAAACCGAAATATGTCATTTTGACCCCCTTAAAAGTCCTGAATGGCCGAAATAACATCGCAGGTGATCACAAAGTGATGTATAGTTTTAGCATCTAAATACATTGTGTGAAATTCGTCCAATTCGGAGACTGCATCATTCTACTCGAAAAGTTCGCGCGCCACCCGATAACCGAAAAATGCCATTTTGACCCCCTAAAATGTCCCGAATGGCCGTAATAACAACGCAGGGGATCACGAACTGATGTATAGTTTTAGCATCTAAAGACACTGTGCGAAATTCGTCCAATTCGGAGACTGCATCATTCTACTCGAAAAGTTCGAGCGCCACCCGAATACCGAAAAAATGTCATTTTGACCCCCTAAACAGTCCTGAATGGCCAAAAAAACGCAACAGCTCATGGCGGAGCAATGAGTCTTGTTTATTTGTCCGTTTTACATTAACCGTGCGAATTTTGTCCAATTCGGAAACTGCATCATTCAACTCGAAAATTTCGCGCGCCACCCCAAAACTTAAAAATGCCATTTTGACCGCATAAAAAGTCCCGAATGGCCGAAATAACATTGCAGGTGATCACGAAGTTATGTATAGTTTTAGCGTCTAAATACACTGTGTGACATTCGTCTAATTCAGAGACTGCATCATTCTACTCGAAAAGTTCGCGCGCCACCCGGAACCGAAAAATGTTATTTTGACCCCCTAAA
Source organism: Lactuca virosa (assembly GCF_052849685.1). Classification (NCBI taxonomy): domain Eukaryota; kingdom Viridiplantae; phylum Streptophyta; class Magnoliopsida; order Asterales; family Asteraceae; genus Lactuca; species Lactuca virosa. The sequence continues at coordinate 318,686,275 of NC_136433.1, read as the reverse complement.
AATTCCAAAATGGCCGGAATAACAATGCAGGTCATCACAAAGTGATGCATAGTTTTAGCATCTAAACACACTGTGCGAAATTCGTCCAATTCGGAGACTACATCATTCTACTCGAAAATTTCGCGCGCTACTCCAAAGCTGAAAAATGCCATTTTGACCCCATAAAAAGTCCCGAATGGCCGTAATAACATCGCATGTGATCACAAAGTGATGTATAGTTTTAGCATCTAAGCACACTGTGCGAAATTCGTCCAATTCGGAGACTGCATCATTCTACTCGAAAAGTTCGCGCGCCACCATAAAACAGAAAATGTCATTTTGCCCCCTTAAAAGTCCCGAATGGCCGAAATAACATCGCAGGTGATCACGAAGAGATCTATAGTTTTGGCATCTAAATACACTGTGCGAAATACGTCCGATTCGGAGACTGCATAATTCTACTCGAAAAGTTCGCGTACCACCCGAAAACCGAAAAATGTCATTTTGACCACCTAAAAAGTCCCGAATGGCCGAAATAACAACGCAGGTGATCACAAAGTGAGGTATAGTTTTAGCATCTAAACACACTGTGCGAAATTCGTCCAATTCGGAGACTGCATCATTCTACTCGAACAGTTCGCGCGCCACCCGAAAACAGAAAAATGTCATTTTGACCCCCTAAAAAGTCCTGAATGGCCGAAATAACAACGCGGGTGATCACGAAGTGATGTATAGTTTTAGCATCTAAACACACTGTGCGAAATTCGTCCAATTCGGAGACTGCACCATTCTACTCGAAAAGTTCGCGCGCCACCCGAAAACTGAAAAATGTCATTTTCACCCCTTAAAAGTCCTGAATGGCCAAAATAACATGCAGGTGATCACGAAGTGATGTATAGTTTTAGCAGCTAAACACAATGTGCAAAATTCGCCCAATTCGGAAACTGTATCAATCTTCTCGAAAAGTTCGTGCGCCACCCGAAAACTGAAAATGTCATTTTGACCCCTTAAAAGTTCCGAATGGCCGAAATAACAACGCAGGTGATCACGAAGTGATGTATATTTTTAGCATCTAAATACATTGTGCGAAATTCGTCTAATTCGGAGACTGCATCATTCTACTCGAAAAGTTCGCGCGCCACCCGAAAACCGAAAAATGTCATTTTGACCCCCTTAAAAGTCCTGAATGGCCGAAATAACATCGCAGGTGATCACAAAGTGATGTATAGTTTTAGCATCTAAATACATTGTGTGAAATTCGTCCAATTCGGAGACTGCATCATTCTACTCGAAAAGTTCGCGCGCCACCCGATAACCGAAAAATGCCATTTTGACCCCCTAAAATGTCCCGAATGGCCGTAATAACAACGCAGGGGATCACGAACTGATGTATAGTTTTAGCATCTAAAGACACTGTGCGAAATTCGTCCAATTCGGAGACTGCATCATTCTACTCGAAAAGTTCGAGCGCCACCCGAATACCGAAAAAATGTCATTTTGACCCCCTAAACAGTCCTGAATGGCCAAAAAAACGCAACAGCTCATGGCGGAGCAATGAGTCTTGTTTATTTGTCCGTTTTACATTAACCGTGCGAATTTTGTCCAATTCGGAAACTGCATCATTCAACTCGAAAATTTCGCGCGCCACCCCAAAACTTAAAAATGCCATTTTGACCGCATAAAAAGTCCCGAATGGCCGAAATAACATTGCAGGTGATCACGAAGTTATGTATAGTTTTAGCGTCTAAATACACTGTGTGACATTCGTCTAATTCAGAGACTGCATCATTCTACTCGAAAAGTTCGCGCGCCACCCGGAACCGAAAAATGTTATTTTGACCCCCTAAAAATTCCAAAATGGCCGGAATAACAATGCAGGTCATCACAAAGTGATGCATAGTTTTAGCATCTAAACACACTGTGCGAAATTCGTCCAATTCGGAGACTACATCATTCTACTCGAAAATTTCGCGCGCTACTCCAAAGCTGAAAAATGCCATTTTGACCCCATAAAAAGTCCCGAATGGCCGTAATAACATCGCATGTGATCACAAAGTGATGTATAGTTTTAGCATCTAAGCACACTGTGCGAAATTCGTCCAATTCGGAGACTGCATCATTCTACTCGAAAAGTTCGCGCGCCACCATAAAACAGAAAATGTCATTTTGCCCCCTTAAAAGTCCCGAATGGCCGAAATAACATCGCAGGTGATCACGAAGAGATCTATAGTTTTGGCATCTAAATACACTGTGCGAAATACGTCCGATTCGGAGACTGCATAATTCTACTCGAAAAGTTCGCGTACCACCCGAAAACCGAAAAATGTCATTTTGACCACCTAAAAAGTCCCGAATGGCCGAAATAACAACGCAGGTGATCACAAAGTGAGGTATAGTTTTAGCATCTAAACACACTGTGCGAAATTCGTCCAATTCGGAGACTGCATCATTCTACTCGAACAGTTCGCGCGCCACCCGAAAACAGAAAAATGTCATTTTGACCCCCTAAAAAGTCCTGAATGGCCGAAATAACAACGCGGGTGATCACGAAGTGATGTATAGTTTTAGCATCTAAACACACTGTGCGAAATTCGTCCAATTCGGAGACTGCACCATTCTACTCGAAAAGTTCGCGCGCCACCCGAAAACTGAAAAATGTCATTTTCACCCCTTAAAAGTCCTGAATGGCCAAAATAACATGCAGGTGATCACGAAGTGATGTATAGTTTTAGCAGCTAAACACAATGTGCAAAATTCGCCCAATTCGGAAACTGTATCAATCTTCTCGAAAAGTTCGTGCGCCACCCGAAAATTGAAAATGTCATTTTGACCCCTTAAAAGTTCCGAATGGCCGAAATAACAACGCAGGTGATCACGAAGTGATGTATATTTTTAGCATCTAAATACATTGTGCGAAATTCGTCTAATTCGGAGACTGCATCATTCTACTCGAAAAGTTCGCGCGCCACCCGAAAACCGAAAAATGTCATTTTGACACCTTAAAAGTCCCGAATGGCCGAAATAACACGCAGGTGATCACGAAGTGATGTATAGTCTTAGCATCTAAACACAATGTGCGAAATTTGTCCAATTCAGAGACTGCATCATTCTACTCGAAAAGTTCGCGCGCCACACGAAAACCGAAAAATGTCATTTTGACCCCCTTAAAAGTCCTGAATGGTCGAAATAACATCGCTGGTGATCACGAAGTGATGTATAGTATTAGCATCTAAATACATTGTGTGAAATTCGTCCAATTCGGAGACTGCATCATTCTACTCGAAAAGTTCGCGCGCCACCCGATAACCGAAAAATGCCATTTTGACCCCCAAAAAGTCCCGAATTGCCGAAATAACAACGCAAGTGATCACGAAGTGATGTATAGTTTTAGCATCTAAACACACTGTGCGAAATTCGTCCAATTCGGAGACTGCATCATTCTACTCGAAAAGTTCGAGCGCCACCCGAATACCGAAAAATGCCATTTTGACCCCCTAAACAGTCCCGAATGGCCAAAAAACGCAACAGCTCATGGCAAAGCGATGAGTCTTCTTTATTTACCTGTTTTACATTAACCGTGCGAATTTTGTCCATTTCGGAGACTGCATCATTCTACTCGAAAATTTCGCGCGCCACCGCAAAATTGAAAAATGCCATTTTGACCCCATAAAAAGTTTCGAATGGCCGAAATAACATCGCAGTTGATCACAAAGTGATGTATAGTTTTAGCATCTAAGCACACTGTGCGAAATTCGTCCAATTCGGAGACTGCATCATTCTACTCGAAAAGTTCGCGCGCCACCAGAAAACAGAAAATGTCATTTTGCCCCCTTAAAAGTCCCGAATGGCCGAAATAACATCGCAGGTGATCACGAAGAGATCTATAGTTTTGGCATCTGAATACACTGTGCGAAATACGTCCGATTCGGAGACTGCATAATTCTACTCGAAAAGTTCGCGTACCACCCGAAAACCGAAAAATGTCATTTTGACCACCTAAAAAGTCCCGAATGGCCGAAATAACAACGCAGGTGATCACAACATGATGTATAGTTTTAGCGTCTAAACACACTGTGCGGAATTCGTCCAATTCGGAGACTGCATCATTCTACTCGAAAAGTTCGCGCGCCACCCCAAAACCGAAAAATGTCATTTTGACCCCCTAAAAAGTCCCGAATGGCCGAAATAACAACGCAGGTGATCACGAAGTGATGTATAGTTTTAGCATCTAAACACACTGTGTGAAATTCGTCCAATTCGGAGACTGCACCATTCTACTCGAAAAGTTCGCGCGCCACCCGAAAACCGAAAAATGTCATTTTGACCCCTTAAAAGTCCCGAATGGCCGAAATAACACGCAGGTGATCACGAAGTGATGTATAGTTTTAGCAGCTAAACACAATGTGCGAAATTCGTCCAATTCGGAGACTGTATCAATCTTCTCGAAAAGTTCGCACGCCACCCGAAAACTGAAAATGTCATTTTGACCCCTTAAAAGTTCTGAATGCCCGAAATAACAACGCAGGTGATCACGAAGTGATGTATATTTTTAGCATCTAAATACATTGTGCGAAATTCGTCTAATTCGGAGACTGCATCATTCTACTCGAAAAGTTCGCGCGCCACCCGAGAACCGAAAAATGTCATTTTGACACCTTAAAAGTCCCGAATGGCCGAAATAACACGCAGGTGATCATGAAGTGATGTATAGTTTTAGCATCTAAACACAATGTGCGAAATTTGTCCAATTCGGAGACTGCATCATTCAACTCGAAAAGTTCGCGCGCCACCCGAAAACCGAAAAATGTCATTTTGACCCCCTTAAAAGTCCTGAATGGCCGAAATAACATCGCAGGTGATCACAAAGTGATGTATAGTTTTAGCATCTAAATACATTGTGTGAAATTCGTCCAATTCGGAGACTGCATCATTCTACTCGAAAAGTTCGCGCGCCACCCGATAACCGAAAAATGCCATTTTGACCCCCTAAAATGTCCCGAATGGCCGTAATAACAACGCAGGGGATCACGAACTGATGTATAGTTTTAGCATCTAAAGACACTGTGCGAAATTCGTCCAATTCGGAGACTGCATCATTCTACTCGAAAAGTTCGAGCGTCACCCGAATACCGAAAAAATGTCATTTTGACCCCCTAAACAGTCCTGAATGGCCAAAAAAACGCAACAGCTCATGGCGGAGCAATGAGTCTTGTTTATTTGTCCGTTTTACATTAACCGTGCGAATTTTGTCCAATTCGGAGACTGCATCATTCAACTCGAAAATTTCGCGCGCCACCCCAAAACTTAAAAATGCCATTTTGTCCGCATAAAAAGTCCCGAATGGCCGAAATAACATTGCAGGTGATCACGAAGTTATGTATAGTTTTAGCGTCTAAATACACTGTGTGACATTCGTCTAATTCAGAGACTGCATCATTCTACTCAAAAAGTTCGCGCGCCACCCGGAACCGAAAAATGTTATTTTGACCCCCTAAAAAGTCCAAAATGGCCGGAATAACAATGTAGGTCATCACAAAGTGATGCATAGTTTTAGCATCTAAACACACTGTGCGAAATTCGTCCAATTCGGAGACTACATCATTCTACTCGAAAATTTCGCGCGCTACTCCAAAGCTGAAAAATGCCATTTTGACCCCATAAAAAGTCCCGAATGGCCGTAATAACATCGCATGTGATCACAAAGTGATGTATAGTTTTAGCATCTAAGCACACTGTGCGAAATTCGTCCAATTCGGAGACTGCATCATTCTACTCGAAAAGTTCGCGCGCCACCATAAAACAGAAAATGTCATTTTGCCCCCTTAAAAGTCCCGAATGGCCGAAATAACATCGCAGGTGATCACGAAGAGATCTATAGTTTTGGCATCTAAATACACTGTGCGAAATACGTCCGATTCGGAGACTGCATAATTCTACTCGAAAAGTTCGCGTACCACCCGAAAACCGAAAAATGTCATTTTGACCACCTAAAAAGTCCCGAATGGCCGAAATAACAACGCAGGTGATCACGAAGTGATGTATAGTTTTAGCATCTAAACACACTGTGCGAAATTCGTCCAATTCGGAGACTGCATCATTCTACTCGAACAGTTCGCGCGCCACCCGAAAACAGAAAAATGTCATTTTGACCCCCTAAAAAGTCCTGAATGGCCGAAATAACAACGCGAGTGATCACGAAGTGATGTATAGTTTTAGCATCTAAACACACTGTGCGAAATTCGTCCAATTCGGAGACTGCACCATTCTACTCGAAAAGTTCGCGCGCCACCCGAAAACTGAAAAATGTCATTTTCACCCCTTAAAAGTCCTGAATGGCCAAAATAACATGCAGGTGATCACGAAGTGATGTATAGTTTTAGCAGCTAAACACAATGTGCAAAATTCGTCCAATTCGGAAACTGTATCAATCTTCTCGAAAAGTTCGTGCGCCACCCGAAAACTGAAAATGTCATTTTGACCCCTTAAAAGTTCCGAATGGCCGAAATAACAACGCAGGTGATCACGAAGTGATGTATATTTTTAGCATCTAAATACATTGTGCGAAATTCGTCTAATTCGGAGACTGCATAATTCTACTCGAAAAGTTCGCGCGCCACCCGAAAACCGAAAAATGTCATTTTGACACCTTAAAAGTCCCGAATGGCCGAAATAACACGCAGGTGATCATGAAGTGAAGTATAGTTTTAGCATCTAAACACAATGTGCGAAATTTGTCCAATTCGGAGACTGCATCATTCTACTCGACAAGTTCGCGCGCCACCCGAATACCGAAAAATGTCATTTTGACCCCCTTAAAAGTCCTGAATGGCCGAAATAACATCGCAGGTGATCACAAAGTGATGTATAGTTTTAGCATCTAAATACATTGTGTGAAATTCGTCCAATTCGGAGACTGCATCATTCTACTCGAAAAGTTCGCGCGCCACCCGATAACCGAAAAATGCCATTTTGACCCCCTAAAATGTCCCGAATGGCCGTAATAACAACGCAGGTGATCACGAACTGATGTATAGTTTTAGCTCTTAAATACACTGTGCGAAATTCGTCCAATTCGGAGACTGCATCATTCTACTCGAAAAGTTCGAGCGCCACCCGAATACCGAAAAATGCCATTTTGACCCCCTAAACAGTCCTGAATGGACAAAAAACGCAACAGCTCATGGCAAAGCGATGAGTCTTGTTTATTTACCTGTTTTACATTAACCGTGCGAATTTCGTCCATTTCGGAGACTGCATCATTCTACTCGAAAATTTCGCGCGCCACCGCAAAATTCAAAAATGCCATTTTGACCCCATAAAAAGTTTCGAATGGCCGAAATAACATCGCAGTTGATCACAAAGTGATGTATAGTTTTAGCATCTAAGCACACTGTGCGAAATTCGTCCAATTCGGAGACTGCATCATTCTACTCGAAAAGTTCGCGCGCCACCAGAAAACAGAAAATGTCATTTTGCCCCCTTAAAAGTCCCGAATGGCCGAAATAACATCGCAGGTGATCACGAACAGATCTATAGTTTTGGCATCTAAATACACTGTGCGAAATACGTCCGATTCGGAGACTGCATAATTCTACTCGAAAAGTTCGCGTACCACCTGAGAACCGAAAAATGTCATTTTGACCACCTAAAAAGTCCCGAATGGCCGAAATAACAACGCAGGTGATCACGAAGTGATGTATAGTTTTAGCATCTAAACACACTGTGCGAAATTCGTCCAATTCGGAGACTGCATCATTCTACTCAAAAAGTTCGCGCGCCACCCGAAAACCGAAAAATGTCATTTTGACCCCCTAAAAAGTCCCGAATGGCCGAAATAACAACGCGGGTGATCACGAAGTGATGTATAGTTTTAGCATCTAAACACACTGTGCGAAATTCGTCCAATTCGGAGACTGCACCATTCTACTCGAAAAGTTCGCGCGCCACCCGAAAACCGAAAAATGTCATTTTGACCCCTTAAAAGTCCCGAATGGCCGAAATAACACGCAGGTGATCACGAAGTGATGTATAGTTTTAGCATCTAAACACATTGTGCGAAATTCGTCCAATTCGGAGACTGCATCATTCTATTCGAAAAGTTCGCGCGCCACCCGAAAACCGAAAAATGTCATTTTGACCCCCTAAAAAGTCCCGAACGGCCGAAATAACAACGCGGGTGATCACGAAGTGATGTATAGTTTTAGCATCTAAACACACTGTGCGAAATTCGTCCAATTCGGAGACTGCACCATTCTACTCGAAAAGTTCGCGCGCCACCCGAAAACTGAAAAATGTCATTTTCACCCCTTAAAAGTCCCGAATGGCCGAAATAACATGCAGGTGATCACGAAGTGATGTATAGTTTTAGCAGCTAAACACAATGTGCAAAATTCGTCCAATTCGGAGACTGTATCAATCTTCTCGAAAAGTTCATGCGCCACCCGAAAACTGAAAATGTCATTTTGACCCCTTAAAAGTTCTGAATGGCCGAAATAACAACGCAGGTGATCACGAAGTGATGTATATTTTTAGCATCTAAATACATTGTGCGAAATTCGTCTAATTCGGAGACTGCATCATTCTACTCGAAAAGTTCGCGCGCCACCCGATAACCGAAAAATGCCATTTTGACCCCCTAAAATGTCCGGAATGGCCGTAATAACAACGCAGGTGATCACGAACTGATATATAGTTTTAGCATCTAAATACACTGTGCGAAATTCGTCCAATTCGGAGACTGGATCATTCTACTCGAAAAGTTCGAGCGCCACCCGAATACCGAAAAATGTCATTTTGACCCCCTAAACAGTCCTGAATGGCCAAAAAACGCAACAGCTCATGGCGGAGCAATGAGTCTTGTTTATTTGTCCGTTTACATTAACCGTGCGAATTTTGTCCAATTCGGAGACTGCATCATTCAACTCGAAAATTTCGCGCGCCACCCCAAAACATAAAAATGCCATTTTGACCGCATAAAAAGTCCAGAATGGCCGAAATAACATTGCAGGTGATCACGAAGTTATGTATAGTTTTAGCGTCTAAATACATTGTGTGCCATTCGTCTAATTCAGAGACTGCATCATTCTACTCGAAAAGTTCGCGCGCCACCCGGAACCGAAAAATGTTATTTTGACCCCCTAAAAAGTCCAAAATGGCCGGAATAACAATGCAGGTCATCACAAAGTGATGCATAGTTTTAGCATCTAAACACACTGTGCGAAATTCGTCCAATTCGGAGACTACATCATTTTACTCGAAAATTTCGCGTGCTACTCCAAAACTGAAAAATGCCATTTTGACCCCATAAAAAGTCCCGAATGGCCGAAATAACATCGCATGTGATCACAAAGTGATGTATAGTTTTAGCATCTAAGCACACTGTGCGAAATTCGTCCAATTCGGAGACTGCATCATTCTACTCGAAAAGTTCGCGCGCCACCAGAAAACAGAAAATGTCATTTTGCCCCCTTAAAAGTCCCGAATGGCCGAAATAACATCGCAGGTGATCACGAAGAGATCTATAGTTTTGGCATCTAAATACACTGTGCGAAATACGTCCGATTCGGAGACTGCATAATTCTACTCGAAAAGTTCGCGTACCACCCGAAAACCGAAAAATGTCATTTTGACCACCTAAAAAGTCCCGAATGGCCGAAATAACAACGCAGGTGATCACGAAGTGATGTATAGTTTTAGCATCTAAACACACTGTGCGAAATTCGTCCAATTCGGAGACTGCATCATTCTACTCGAAAAGTTCGCGCGCCACCCGAAAAAGGAAAAATGTCATTTTGACCCCCTAAAAAGTCCCGAATAGCCGAAATAACAACGCGGGTGATCACGAAGTGATGTATAGTTTTAGCATCTAAACACACTGTGCGAAATTTGTCCAATTCGGAGACTGCACCATTCTACTCGAAAAGTTCGCGCGCCACCCGAAAACTGAAAAATGTCATTTTCACCCCTTAAAAGTCCCGAATGGCCAAAATAACATGCAGGTGATCACGAAGTGATGTATAGTTTTAGCAGCTAAACACAATGTGCAAAATTCGTCCAATTCGGAGACTGTATCAATCTTCTCGAAAAGTTCGTGCGCCACCCGAAAACTGAAAATGTCATTTTGACCCCTTAAAATTTCCGAATGGCCGAAATAACAACGCATGTGATCACGAAGTGATGTATATTTTTAGCATCTAAATACATTGTGCGAAATTCGTCTAATTCGGAGACTGCACCATTCTACTCGAAAAGTTCGCGCGCCACCCGAAAACTGAAAAATGTCATTTTCACCCCTTAAAAGTCCCGAATGGCCAAAATAACATGCAGGTGATCACGAAGTGATGTATAGTTTTAGCAGCTAAACACAATGTGCAAAATTCGTCCAATTCGGAGACTGTATCAATCTTCTCAAAAAGTTCATGCGCCACCCGAAAACTGAAAATGTCATTTTGACCCCTTAAAAGTTCCGAATGGCCGAAATAACAACGCAGGTGATCACGAAGTGATGTATATTTTTAGCATCTAAATACATTGTGCGAAATTCGTCTAATTCGGAGACTGCATCATTCTACTCGAAAAGTTCGCGCGCCACCCGAAAACCGAAAAATGCCATTTTGACCCCCTAAAAAGTCCCGAATGGCCGAAATAACAACGCAGGTGATCACGACGTGATGTATAGTTTTAGCATCTAAACACACTGTGTGAAATTCGTCCAATTCGGAGACTGCGTCATTCTACTCCAAAAGTTCGTGCGCCACCCGAAAACCGAAAAATGTCATTTTGACCCCCTAAAAAGTCCCGAATGGCCGAAATAACAACGCAGGTGATCACGAAGTGATGTATAGTTTTAGCATCTAAACACACTGTGCGAAATTCGTCCAATTCGGAGACTGCATCATTCTACTCGAAAAGTTCGCGCGCCACCCGAAAACCGAAAAATGTTATTATGACCCCCTAAAAAGTCTCGAATTGCCGAAATAACAAGGCAAGTGATCACGAAGTGATGTATAGTTTTAGCATCTAAACACACTGTGCGAAATTCGTCCAATTCGGAGAATGCATCATTCTACTCGAAAAGTTCGAGCGCCACTCGAATACCGAAAAATGCCATTTTGACCCCCTAAACAGTCCCGAATGGCCAAAAAACGCAACAGCTCATGGCAAAGCAATGAGTCTTGTTTATTTACCTGTTTTACATTAACCGTGCGAATTTCGTCCAATTCGGAGACTGCATCATTCTACTCGAAAATTTCGCGCGCCACCATAAATTGAAAAATGCCATTTTGACCCCATAAAAAGTCTCGAATGGCCGAAATAACATCGCAGTTGATCACAAAGTGAAGTATAGTTTTAGCATCTAAGCACACTATGCGAAATTCGTCCAATTCGGAGACTGCATCATTCTACTCGAAAAGTTCGCGCGCCACCCGAAAACCGAAAAATGTCATTTTGACCCCCTAAAAAGTCCCGAATGGCCGAAATAACAACGCGGGTGATCACGAAGTGATGTATAGTTTTAGCATCTAAACACACTGTGCGAAATTCGTCCAATTCGGAGACTGCACCATTCTACTCGAAAAGTTCGCGCGCCACCCGAAAACCGAAAAATGTCATTTTGACCCCTTAAAAGTCCCGAATGGCCGAAATAACACGCAGGTGATCACGAAGTGATGTATAGTTTTAGCAGCTAAACACAATGTGCGAAATTCGTCCAATTCGGAGACTGTATCAATCTTCTCGAAAAGTTCGCGCGCCACCCGAAAACTGAAAATGTCATTTTGACCCCTTAAAAGTTCTTAATGGCCAAAATAACAACGCAGGTGATCACGAAGTGATGTATATTTTTAGCATCTAAATACATTGTGCAAAATTGGTCTAATTCGGAGACTACATCATTCTACTCGAAAAGTTCGCGCGCCACCCGAAAACCGAAAAATGTCATTTTGACACCTTAAAAGTCCCGAATGGCCGAAATAACACACAGGTGATCACGAAGTGATGTATAGTCTTAGCATCTAAACACAATGTGCGAAATTTGTCCAATTCAGAGACTGCATCATTCTACTCGAAAAGTTCGCGCGCCACCCGAAAACCGAAAAATGTCATTTTGACCCCCTTAAAAGTCCTGAATGGTCGAAATAACATCGCTGGTGATCACGAAGTGATGTATAGTTTTAGCATCTAAATACATTGTGTGAAATTCGTCCAATTCGGAGACTGCATCATTCTACTCGAAAAGTTCGCGCGCCTCCCGATAACCGAAAAATGCCATTTTGACCCCCTAAAAAGTCCCGAATTGCCGAAATAACAACGCAAGTGATCACGAAGTGATGTATAGTTTTAGCATCTAAACACACTGTGCGAAATTCGTCCAATTCGGAGACTGCATCATTCTACTCGAAAAAGTTCGAGCGCCACCCGAATACCGAAAAATGCCATTTTGACCCCCTAAACAGTCCCGAATGGCCAAAAAACGCAACAGCTCATGGCAAAGCGATGAGTCTTCTTTATTTACCTGTTTTACATTAACCGTGCGAATTTCGTCCATTTCGGAGACTGCATCATTCTACTCGAAAATTTCGCGCGCCACCGCAAAATTGAAAAATGCCATTTTGACCCCATAAAAAGTTTCGAATGGCCGAAATAACATCACAGTTGATCACAAAGTGATGTATAGTTTTAGCATCTAAGCACACTGTGCGAAATTCGTCCAATTCGGAGACTGCATCATTCTACTCGAAAAGTTCGCGCGCCACCAGAAAACAGAAAATGTCATTTTGCCCCCTTAAAAGTCCCGAATGGCCGAAATAACATCGCAGGTGATCACGAAGAGATCTATAGTTTTGGCATCTGAATACACTGTGCGAAATACGTCCGATTCGGAGACTGCATAATTGTACTCGAAAAGTTCGCGTACCACCCGAAAACCGAAAAATGTCATTTTGACCACCTAAAAAGTCCCGAATGGCCGAAATAACAACGCAGGTGATCACAACATGATGTATAGTTTTAGCGTCTAAACACACTGTGCGGAATTCGTCCAATTCGGAGACTGCATCATTCTACTCGAAAAGTTCGCGCACCACCCGAAAACCGAAAAATGTCATTTTGACCCCCTAAAAAGTCCCGAATGGCCGAAATAACAACGCAGGTGATCACGAAGTGATGTATAGTTTTAGCATCTAAACACACTGTGCGAAATTCGTCCAATTCGGAGACTGCACCATTCTACTCGAAAAGTTCGCGCGCCACCCGAAAACCGAAAAATGTCATTTTGACCCCTTAAAAGTCCCGAATGGCCGAAATAACACGCAGGTGATCACGAAGTGATGTATAGTTTTAGCAGCTAAACACAATGTGCGAAATTCGTCCAATTCGGAGACTGTATCAATCTTCTCGAAAAGTTCGCACGCCACCCGAAAACTGAAAATGTCATTTTGACCCCTTAAAAGTTCTGAATGCCCGAAATAACAACGCAGGTGATCACGAAGTGATGTATATTTTTAGCATCTAAATACATTGTGCGAAATTCGTCTAATTCGGAGACTGCATCATTCTACTCGAAAAGTTCGCGCGCCACCCGAAAACCGAAAAATGTCATTTTGACACCTTAAAAGTCCCGAATGGCCGAAATAACACGCAGGTGATCATGAAGTGATGTATAGTTTTAGCATCTAAACACAATGTGCGAAATTTGTCCAATTCGGAGACTGCATCATTCTACTCGAAAAGTTCGCGCGCCACTCGAAAACCGAAAAATGTCATTTTGACCCCCTTAAAAGTGCTGAATGGCCGAAATAACATCGCAGGTGATCACAAAGTGATGTATAGTTTTAGCATCTAAATACATTGTGTGAAATTCGTCCAATTCGGAGACTGCATCATTCTACTCGAAAAGTTCGCGCGCCACCCGATAACCGAAAAATGCCATTTTGACCCCCTAAAATGTCCCGAATGGCCGTAATAACAACGCAGGGGATCACGAACTGATGTATAGTTTTAGCATCTAAAGACACTGTGCGAAATTCGTCTAATTCGGAAACTGCATCATTCTACTCGAAAAGTTCGAGCGCCACCCGAATACCGAAAAAATGTTATTTTGACCCCCTAAACAGTCCTGAATGGCCAAAAAAACGCAACAGCTCATGGCGGAGCAATGAGTCTTGTTTATTTGTCCGTTTTACATTAACCGTGCGAATTTTGTCCAATTCGGAGACTGCATCATTCAACTCGAAAATTTCGCGCGCCACCCCAAAACTTAAAAATGCCATTTTGACCCCATAAAAAGTCCCGAATGGCCGAAATAACATTGCAGGTGATCACGAAGTTATGTATAGTTTTAGCATCTAAATACACTGTGTGAAATTCGTCTAATTCAGAGACTGCATCATTCTACTCCAAAAGTTTGCGCGCCACCCGGAACCGAAAAATGTTATTTTGACCCCTTAAAAAGTCCAAAATGGCCGGAATAACAACACAGGTCATCACAAAGTGATGCATAGTTTTAGCATCTAAACACACTGTGCGAAATTCGTCCAATTCGGAGACTACATCATTCTACTCGAAAATTTCGCGCGCTACTCCAAAACTGAAAAATGCCATTTTGACCCCATAAAAAGTCCCGAATGGCCGTAATAACATCGCATGTGATCACAAAGTGATGTATAGTTTTAGCATCTAAGCACACTGTGCGAAATTCGTCCAATTCGGAGACTGCATCATTCTACTCGAAAAGTTCGCGCGTCACCATAAAACAGAAAATGTCATTTTGCCCCCTTAAAAGTCCCGAATTGCCGAAATAACATCGCAGGTGATCACGAAGAGATCTATAGTTTTGGCATCTAAATACACTGTGCGAAATACGTCCGATTCGGAGACTGCATAATTCTACTCGAAAAGTTCGCGTACCACCCGAAAACCGAAAAATGTCATTTTGACCACCTAAAAAGTCCCGAATGGCCGAAATAACAACGCAGGTGATCACGAAGTGATGTATAGTTTTAGCATCTAAACACACTGTGCGAAATTCGTCCAATTCGGAGACTGCACCATTCTACTCGAAAAGTTCGCGCGCCACCCGAAAACTGAAAAATGTCATTTTCACCCCTTAAAAGTCCCGAATGGCCAAAATAACATGCAGGTGATCACGAAGTGATGTATAGTTTTAGCAGCTAAACACAATGTGCAAAATTCGTCCAATTCGGAGACTGTATCAATCTTCTCGAAAAGTTCGTGCGCCACCCGAAAACTGAAAATGTCATTTTGACCCCTTAAAATTTCCGAATGGCCGAAATAACAACGCAGGTGATCACGAAGTGATGTATATTTTTAGCATCTAAATACACTGTGCGAAATTCATCTAATTCGGAGACTGCACCATTCTACTCGAAAAGTTCGCGCGCCACCCGAAAACTGAAAAATGTCATTTTCACCCCTTAAAAGTCCCGAATGGCCAAAATAACATGCAGGTGATCACGAAGTGATGTATAGTTTTAGCAGCTAAACACAATGTGCAAAATTCGTCCAATTCGGAGACTGTATCAATCTTCTCAAAAAGTTCATGCGCCACCCGAAAACTGAAAATGTCATTTTGACCCCTTAAAAGTTCCGAATGGCCGAAATAACAACGCAGGTGATCACGAAGTGATGTATATTTTTAGCATCTAAATACATTGTGCGAAATTCGTCTAATTCGGAGACTGCATCATTCTACTCGAAAAGTTCGCGCGCCACCCGATAACCGAAAAATGCCATTTTGACCCCCTAAAATGTCCGGAATGGCCGTAATAACAACGCAGGTGATCACGAACTGATATATAGTTTTCGCATCTAAATACACTGTGCGAAATTCGTCCAATTCGGAGACTGCATCATTCTACTCGAAAAGTTCGAGCGCCACCCGAATACCGAAAAATGCCATTTTGACCCCCTAAACAGTCCTGAATGGCCAAAAAACGCAACAGCTCATGGCGGAGCAATGAGTCTTGTTTATTTGTCCGTTTTACATTAACCGTGCGAATTTTGTCCAATTCGGAGACTGCATCATTCAACTCGAAAATTTCGCGCGCCACCCCAAAACTTAAAAATGCCATTTTGACCGCATAAAAAGTCCCGAATGGCCGAAATAACATTGCAGGTGATCACGAAGTTATGTATAGTTTTAGCGTCTAAATACACTGTGTGACATTCGTCTAATTCAGAGACTGCATCATTCTACTCGAAAAGTTCGCGCGCCACCCGGAACCGAAAAATGTTATTTTGACCCCCTAAAAAGTCCAAAATGGCCGGAATAACAATGCAGGTCATCACAAAGTGATGCATAGTTTTAGCATCTAAACACACTGTGCGAAATTCGTCCAATTCAGAGACTACATCATTCTACTCGAAAATTTCGCGCGCTACTCCAAAGCTGAAAAATGCCATTTTGACCCCATAAAAAGTCCCGAATGGCCATAATAACATCGCATGTGATCACAAAGTGATGTATAGTTTTAGCATCTAAGCACACTGTGCGAAATTCGTCCAATTCGGAGACTGCATCATTCTACTCGAAAAGTTCGCGCGCCACCATAAAACAGAAAATGTCATTTTGCCCCCTTAAAAGTCCCGAATGGCCGAAATAACATCGCAGGTGATCACGAAGAGATCTATAGTTTTGGCATCTAAATACACTGTGCGAAATACGTCCGATTCGGAGACTGCATAATTCTACTCGAAAAGTTCGCGTACCACCCGAAAACCGAAAAATGTCGTTTTGACCACCTAAAAAGTCCCGAATGGCCGAAATAACAACACAGGTGATCACGAAGTGATGTATAGTTTTAGCATCTAAACACACTGTGCGAAATTCGTCCAATTCGGAGACTGCATCATTCTACTCGAACAGTTCGCGCGCCACCCGAAAACAGAAAAATGTCATTTTGACCCCCTAAAAAGTCCCGAATGGCCGAAATAACAACGCGGGTGATCACGAAGTGATGTATAGTTTTAGCATCTAAACACACTGTGCGAAATTCGTCCAATTCGGAGACTGCACCATTCTACTCGAAAAGTTCGCGCGCCACCCGAAAACTGAAAAATGTGAATGGCCAAAATAACATGCAGGTGATCACGAAGTGATGTATAGTTTTAGCAGCTAAACACAATGTGCAAAATTCGTCCAATTCGGAAACTGTATCAATCTTCTCGAAAAGTTCGTGCGCCACCCGAAAACTGAAAATGTCATTTTGACCCCTTAAAAGTTCCGAATGGCCGAAATAACAACGCAGGTGATCACGAAGTGATGTATATTTTTAGCATCTAAATACATTGTGCGAAATTCGTCTAATTCGGAGACTGCATCATTCTACTCGAAAAGTTCGCGCGCCACCCGAAAACCGAAAAATGTCATTTTGACACCTTAAAAGTCCCGAATGGCCGAAATAACACGCAGGTGATCATGAAGTGAAGTATAGTTTTAGCATCTAAACACAATGTGCGAAATTTGTCCAATTCGGAGACTGCATCATTCTACTCGAAAAGTTCGCGCGCCACCCGAATACCGAAAAATGTCATTTTGAGCCCCTTAAAAGTCCTGAATGGCCGAAATAACATCGCAGGTGATCACAAAGTGATGTATAGTTTTAGCATCTAAATACATTGTGTGAAATTCGTCCAATTCGGAGACTGCATCATTCTACTCGAAAAGTTCGCGCGCCACCCGATAACCGAAAAATGCCATTTTGACCCCCTAAAATGTCCCGAATGGCCGTAATAACAACGCAGGTGATCACGAACTGATGTATAGTTTTAGCATCTAAATACACTGTGCGAAATTCGTCCAATTCGGTGACTGCATCATTCTACTCGAAAAGTTCGAGCGCCACCCGAATACCGAAAAATGCCATTTTGACCCCCTAAACAGTCCTGAATGGCCAAAAAACGCAACAGCTCATGGCAAAGCGATGAGTCTTGTTTATTTACCTGTTTTACATTAACCGTGCGAATTTCGTCCATTTCGGAGACTGCATCATTCTACTCGAAAATTTCGCGTGCCACCGCAAAATTGAAAAATGCCATTTTGACCCCATAAAAAGTTTCGAATGGCCGAAATAACATCGCAGTTGATCACAAAGTGATGTATAGTTTTAGCATCTAAGCACACTGTGCGAAATTCGTCCAATTCGGAGACTGCATCATTCTACTCGAAAAGTTCGCGCGCCACCAGAAAACAGAAAATGTCATTTTGCCCCCTTAAAAGTCCCGAATGGCCGAAATAACATCGCAGGTGATCACGAAGAGATCTATAGTTTTGGCATCTATATACACTGTGCGAAATACGTCCGATTCGGAGACTGCATAATTCTACTCGAAAAGTTCGCGTACCACCTGAGAACCGAAAAATGTCATTTTGACCACCTAAAAAGTCCCGAATGGCCGAAATAACAACGCAGGTGATCACGAAGTGATGTATAGTTTTAGCATCTAAACACACTGTGCGAAATTCGTCCAATTCGGAGACTGCATCATTCTACTCAAAAAGTTCGCGCGCCACCCGAAAACCGAAAAATGTCATTTTGACCCCCTAAAAAGTCCCGAATGGCCGAAATAACAACGCGGGTGATCACGAAGTGATGTATAGTTTTAGCATCTAAACACACTGTGCGAAATTCGTCCAATTCGGAGACTGCACCATTCTACTCGAAAAGTTCGCGCGCCACCCGAAAACCGAAAAATGTCATTTTGACCCCTTAAAAGTCCCGAATGGCCGAAATAACACGCAGGTGATCACGAAGTGATGTATAGTTTTAGCATCTAAACACATTGTGCGAAATTCGTCCAATTCGGAGACTGCATCATTCTATTCGAAAAGTTCGCGCGCCACCCGAAAACCGAAAAATGTCATTTTGACCCCCTAAAAAGTCCCGAATGGCCGAAATAACAACGCGGGTGATCACGAAGTGATGTATAGTTTTAGCATCTAAACACACTGTGCGAAATTCGTCCAATTCGGAGACTGCACCATTCTACTCGAAAAGTTCGCGCGCCACCCGAAAACTGAAAAATGTCATTTTCACCCCTTAAAAGTCCCGAATGGCCGAAATAACATGCAGGTGATCACGAAGTGATGTATAGTTTTAGCAGCTAAACACAATGTGCAAAATTCGTCCAATTCGGAGACTGTATCAATCTTCTCGAAAAGTTCATGCGCCACCCGAAAACTGAAAATGTCATTAAAGTTCCGAATGGCCGAAATAACAACGCAGGTGATCACGAAGTGATGTATATTTTTAGCATCTAAATACATTGTGCGAAATTCGTCTAATTCGGAGACTGCATCATTCTACTCGAAAAGTTCGCGCGCCACCCGATAACCGAAAAATGCCATTTTGACCCCCTAAAATGTCCGGAATGGCCGTAATAACAACGCAGGTGATCACGAACTGATATATAGTTTTAGCATCTAAATACACTATGCGAAATTCGTCCAATTCGGAGACTAGATCATTCTACTCGAAAAGTTCGAGCGCCACCCGAATACCGAAAAATGTCATTTTGACCCCCTAAACAGTCCTGAATGGCCAAAAAACGCAACAGCTCATGGCGGAGCAATGAGTCTTGTTTATTTGTCCGTTTTACATTAACCGTGCGAATTTTGTCCAATTCGGAGACTGCATCAATCAACTCGAAAATTTCGCGCGCCACCCCAAAACTTAAAAATGCCATTTTGACCGCATAAAAAGTCCCGAATGGCCGAAATAACATTGCAGGTGATCACGAAGTTATGTATAGTTTTAGCGTCTAAATACACTGTGTGACATTCGTCTAATTCAGAGACTGCATCATTCTACTCGAAAAGTTCGCGCGCCACCCGGAACCGAAAAATGTTATTTTGACCCCCTAAAAAGTCCAAAATGGCCGGAATAACAATGCAGGTCATCACAAAGTGATGCATAGTTTTAGCATCTAAACACACTGTGCGAAATTCGTCCAATTCGGAGACTACATCATTCTACTCGAAAATTTCGCGTGCTACTCCAAAACTGAAAAATGCCATTTTGACCCCATAAAAAGTCCCGAATGGCCGAAATAACATCGCATGTGACCACAAAGTGATGTATAGTTTTAGCATCTAAGCACACTGTGCGAAATTCGTCCAATTCGGAGACTGCATCATTCTACTCGAAAAGTTCGCGCGCCACCAGAAAACAGAAAATGTCATTTTGCCCCCTTAAAAGTCCCGAATGGCCGAAATAACATCGCAGGTGATCACGAAGAGATCTATAGTTTTGGCATCTAAATACACTGTGCGAAATACGTCCGATTCGGAGACTGCATAATTCTACTCGAAAATTTCGCGTACCACCCGAAAACCGAAAAATGTCATTTTGACCACCTAAAAAGTCCCGAATGGCCGAAATAACAACGCAGGTGATCACAAAATGATGTATAGTTTTAGCGTCTAAACACACTGTGTGGAATTCGTCCAATTCGGAGACTGCATCATTCTACTCGAAAAGTTCGCGCGCCACCCGAAAACCGAAAAATGTCATTTTGACCCCCTAAAAAGTCCCGAATGGCCGAAATAACAACGCGGGTGATCACGAAGTGATGTATAGTTTTAGCATCTAAACACACTGTGCGAAATTCGTCCAATTCGGAGACTGCACCATTCTACTCGAAAAGTTCGCGCGCCACCCGAAAACCGAAAAATGTCATTTTGACCCCTTAAAAGTCCCGAATGGCCGAAATAACACGCATGTGATCACGAAGTGATGTATAGTTTTAGCAGCTAAACACAATGTGCGAAATTCGTCCAATTCGGAGACTGTATCAATCTTCTCGAAAAGTTCGCGCGCCACCGGAAAACTGAAAATGTCATTTTGACCCCTTAAAAGTTCTGAATGCCCGAAATAACAACGCAGGTGATCACGAAGTGATGTATATTTTTAGCATCTAAATACATTGTGCGAAATTCGTCTAATTCGGAGATTGCATCATTCTACTCGAAAAGTTCGCGCGCCACCCGAAAACCGAAAAATGTCATTTTGACACCTTAAAAGTCCCGAATGGCCGAAATAACACGCAGGTGATCACGAAGAGATGTATAGTCTTAGCATCTAAACACAATGTGCGAAATTTGTCCAATTCAGAGACTGCAACATTCTACTCGGAAAGTTCGCGCGCCACCCGAAAACCGAAAAATGTCATTTTGACCCCCTTAAAAGTCCTGAATGGTCGAAATAACATCGCAGGTGATCACGAAGTGATGTATAGTTTTAGCATCTAAATACATTGTGTGAAATTCGTCCAATTCGGAGACTGCATCATTCTACTCGAAAAGTTCGCGTGCCACCCGATAACCGAAAAATGCCATTTTGACCCCCTAAAAAGTCCCGAATGGCCGAAATAATAACGCAGGTGATCACAAAGTGATGTATAGTTTTAGCATCTAAACACACTGTGTGAAATTCGTCCAATTCGGAGACTGCGTCATTCTACTCCAAAAGTTCGTGCGCCACCCGAAAACCGAAAAATGTCATTTTGACCCCCTAAAAAGTCCCGAATGGCCGAAATAACAACGCAGGTGATCACGAAGTGATGTATAGTTTTAGCATCTAAACACACTGTGCGAAATTCGTCCAATTCGGAGACTGCATCATTCTACTCGAAAAGTTCGCGCGCCACCCGAAAACTGAAAAATGTCATTTTCACCCCTTAAAAGTCCCGAATGGCCGAAATAACACGCAGGTGATCACGAAGTGATGTATAGTTTTAGCAGCTAAACACAATGTGCGAAATTCGTCCAATTCGGAGACTGTATCAATCTTCTCGAAAAGTTCGTGCGCCACCCGAAAACTGAAAATGTCATTTTGACCCCTTAAAAGTTCCGAATGGCCGAAATAACAACGCAGGTGATCACGAAGTGATGTATATTTTTAGCATCTAAATACATTGTGCGAAATTCGTTTAATTCGGAGACTGCATCATTCTACTCGAAAAGTTTGCGCGCCACCCGAAAACCGAAAAATGTCATTTTGACACCTTAAAAGTCCCGAATGGCCGAAATAACACGCATGTGATCATGAAGTGAAGTATAGTTTTAGCATCTAAACACAATGTGCGAAATTTGTCCAATTCGGAGACTGCATCATTCTACTCGAAAAGTTCGCGCGCCACCCGAATACCGAAAAATGTCATTTTGACCCCCTTAAAAGTCCTGAATGGCCGAAATAACATCGCAGGTGATCACAAAGTGATGTATAGTTTTAGCATCTAAATACATTGTGTGAAATTCGTCCAATTCGGAGACTGCATCATTCTACTCGAAAAGTTCGCGCGCCACCTGATAACTGAAAAATGCCATTTTGACCCGCTAAAATGTCCCGAATGGCCGTAATAACAACGCAGGGGATCACGAACTGATGTATAGTTTTAGCATCTAAATACACTGTGCGAAATTCGTCCAATTCGGAGACTGCATCATTCTACTCGAAAAGTTCGAGCGCCACCCGAATACCGAAAAAATGCCATTTTGACCCCCTAAACAGTCCTGAATGGCCAAAAAACGCAACAGCTCATAGCGGAGCAATGAGTCTTGTTTATTTGTCCGTTTTACATTAACCGTGCGAATTTTGTCCAATTCGGAGACTGCATCATTCAACTCGAAAATTTCGCGCGCCACCCCAAAACTTAAAAATGCCATTTTGACCCCATAAAAAGTCCCGAATGGCCGAAATAACATTGCAGGTGATCACGAAGTTACGTATAGTTTTAGCATCTAAATACACTGTGTGAAATTCGTCTAATTCAGAGGCTGCATCATTCTACTCGAAAAGTTCGCGCGCCACCCGGAACCGAAAAATGTTATTTTGACCCCCTAAAAAGTCCAAAATGGCCGGAATAACAACACAGGTCATCACAAAGTGATGCATAGTTTTAGCATCTAAACACACTGTGCGAAATTCGTCCAATTCGGAGACTACATCATTCTACTCGAAAATTTCGCGCGCTACTCCAAAACTGAAAAATGCCATTTTGACCCCATAAAAAGTCCCGAATGGCCGTAATAACATCGCATGTGATCACAAAGTGATGTATAGTTTTAGCATCTAAGCACACTGTGCGAAATTCGTCAAATTCGGAGACTGCATCATTTTACTCGAAAAGTTCGCGCGCCACCATAAAACAGAAAATGTCATTTTGCCCCCTTAAAAGTCCTGAATGGCCGAAATAACATCGCAGGTGATCACGAAGAGATCTATAGTTTTGGCATCTAAATACACTGTGCGAAATACGTCCGATTCGGAGACTGCATAATTCTACTCGAAAAGTTCGCGTACCACCCGAAAACCGAAAAATGTCATTTTGACCACCTAAAAAGTCCCGAATTGCCGAAATAACAACGCAGGTGATCACGAAGTGATGTATAGTTTTAGCATCTAAACACACTGTGCGAAATTCGTCCAATTCGGAGAGTGCATCATTCTACTCGAAAAGTTCGCGCGCCACCCGAAAACCGAAAAATGTCATTTTGACACCCTAAAAAGTCCCGAATGGCCGAAATAACAACGCGGGTGATCACGAAGTGATGTATAGTTTTAGCATCTAAACACACTGTGCGAAATTCGTCCAATTCGGAGACTGCACCATTCTACTCGAAAAGTTCGCGCGCCACCCGAAAACTGAAAAATGTCATTTTCACCCCTTAAAAGTCCCGAATGGCCAAAATAACATGCAGGTGATCACGAAGTGATGTATAGTTTTAGCAGCTAAACACAATGTGCAAAATTCGTCCAATTCGGAGACTGTATCAATCTTCTCGAAAAGTTCGTGCGCCACCCGAAAACTGAAAATGTCATTTTGACCCCTTAAAAGTTCCGAATGGCCGAAATAACAACGCAGGTGATCACGAAGTGATGTATATTTTTAGCATCTAAATACACTGTGCGAAATTCGTCTAATTCGGAGACTGCACCATTCTACTCGAAAAGTTCGCGCGCCACCCGAAAACTGAAAAATGTCATTTTCACCCCTTAAAAGTCCCGAATGGCCAAAATAACATGCAGGTGATCACGAAGTGATGTATAGTTTTAGCAGCTAAACACAATGTGCAAAATTCGTCCAATTCGGAGACTGTATCAATCTTGTCGAAAAGTTCGTGCGCCACCCGAAAACTGAAAATGTCATTTTGACCCCTTAAAAGTTCCGAATGGCCGAAATAACAACGCATGTGATCACGAAGTGATGTATATTTTTAGCATCTAAATACATTGTGCGAAATTCGTCTAATTCGGAGACTGCATCATTCTACTCGAAAAGTTCGCGCGCCACCCGATAACCGAAAAATGCCATTTTGACCCCCTAAAATGTCCGGAATGGCCGTAATAACAACGCAGGTGATCACGAACTGATATATAGTTTTAGCATCTAAATACACTGTGCGAAATTCGTCCAATTCGGAGACTGCATCATTCTACTCGAAAAGTTCGAGCGCCACCCGAATACCGAAAAATGCCATTTTGACCCCCTAAACAGTCCTGAATGGCCAAAAAACGCAACAGCTCATGGCGGAGCAATGAGTCTTGTTTATTTGTCCGTTTTACATTAACCGTGCGAATTTTGTCCAATTCGGAGACTGCATCATTCAACTCGAAAATTTCGCGCGCCACCCCAAAACTTAAAAATGCCATTTTGACCGCATAAAAAGTCCCGAATTGCCGAAATAACATTGCAGGTGATCACGAAGTTATGTATAGTTTTAGCGTCTAAATACACTGTGTGACATTCGTCTAATTCAGAGACTGCATCATTCTACTCGAAAAGTTCGCGCGCCACCCGGAACCGAAAAATGTTATTTTGACCCCCTAAAAAGTCCAAAATGGCCGGAATAACAATGCAGGTCATCACAAAGTGATGCATAGTTTTAGCATCTAAACACACTGTGCGAAATTCGTCCAATTCGGAGACTACATCATTCTACTCGAAAATTTCGCGCGCTACTCCAAAACTGAAAAATGCCATTTTGACCCCATAAAAAGTCCCGAATGGCCGTAATAACATCGCATGTGATCACAAAGTGATGTATAGTTTTAGCATCTAAGCACACTGTGCGAAATTCGTCCAATTCGGAGACTGCATCATTCTACTCGAAAAGTTCGCGCGCCACCATAAAACAGAAAATGTCATTTTGCCCCCTTAAAAGTCCCGAATGGCCGAAATAACATCGCAGGTGATCACGAAGAGATCTATAGTTTTGGCATCTAAATACACTGTGCGAAATACGTCCGATTCGGAGACTGCATAATTCTACTCGAAAAGTTCGCGTACCACCCGAAAACCGAAAAATGTCATTTTGACCACCTAAAAAGTCCCGAATGGCCGAAATAACAACGCAGGTGATCACGAAGTGATGTATAGTTTTAGCATCTAAACACACTGTGCGAAATTCGTCCAATTCGGAGACTGCATCATTCTACTCGAACAGTTCGCGCGCCACCCGAAAACAGAAAAATGTCATTTTGACCCCCTAAAAAGTCCCGAATGGCCGAAATAACAACGCGGGTGATCACGAAGTGATGTATAGTTTTAGCATCTAAACACACTGTGCGAAATTCGTCCAATTCGGAGACTGCACCATTCTACTCAAAAAGTTCGCGCGCCACCCGAAAACTGAAAAATGTCATTTTCACCCCTTAAAAGTCCCGAATGGCCAAAATAACATGCAGGTGATCACGAAGTGATGTATAGTTTTAGCAGCTAAACACAATGTGCAAAATTCGTCCAGTTCGGAGACTGTATCAATCTTCTCGAAAAGTTCGTGCGCCACCCGAAAACTGAAAATGTCATTTTGACCCCTTAAAAGTTCCGAATGGCCGAAATAACAACACAGGTGATCACGAAGTGATGTATATTTTTAGCATCTAAATACATTGTGCGAAATTCTTCTAATTCGGAGACTGCATCATTCTACTCGAAAAGTTCGCGCGCCACCCGAAAACCGAAAAATGTCATTTTGACACCTTAAAAGTCCCGAATGGCCGAAATAACACGCAGGTGATCATGAAGTGAAGTATAGTTTTAGCATCTAAACACAATGTGCGAAATTTGTCCAATTCGGAGACTGCATCATTCTACTCGAAAAGTTCGCGCGCCACCCGAATACCGAAAAATGTCATTTTGACCCCCTTAAAAGTCCTGAATGGCCGAAATAACATCGCATGTGATCACAAAGTGATGTATAGTTTTAGCATCTAAATACATTGTGTGAAATTCGTCCAATTCGGAGGCTGCATCATTCTACTCG
This sequence comes from Lactuca virosa, assembly GCF_052849685.1. Taxonomy (NCBI): domain Eukaryota; kingdom Viridiplantae; phylum Streptophyta; class Magnoliopsida; order Asterales; family Asteraceae; genus Lactuca; species Lactuca virosa. Next base: position 318,660,012 of record NC_136433.1, on the reverse strand, counting down.
AAAAGTTCGCGCGCCACCCGATAACCGAAAAATGCCATTTTGACCCCCTAAAATGTCCCGAATGGCCGTAATAACAACGCAGGTGATCACGAACTGATGTATAGTTTTAGCATCTAAATACACTGTGCGAAATTCGTCCAATTCGGAGACTGCATCATTCTACTCGAAAAGTTCGAGCGCCACCCGAATACCGAAAAATGCCATTTTGACCCCCTAAACAGTCCTGAATGGCCAAAAAACGCAACAGCTCATGGCGGAGCAATGAGTCTTGTTTATTTGTCTGTTTTACATTAACCGTGCGAATTTTGTCCAATTTGGAGACTGCATCATTCAACTCGAAAATTTCGCGCGCCACCCCAAAACTTTAAAATGCCATTTTGACCCCATAAAAAGTCCCGAATGGCCGAAATAACATCGCAGGTGATCACGAAGTTATGTATAGTTTTAGCATCTAAATACACTGTGTAATTCGTCCAATTCAGAGACTGCATCATTCTACTCGAAAAGTTCGCGCGCCACCCGAAACCGATAAATGTTATTTTGACCCCCTAAAAAGTCCAAAATGGCCGGAATAACAATGCAGGTCATCACAAAGTGATGCATAGTTTTAGCATCTAAACACACTGTGCGAAATTCGTCCAATTCGGAGACTACATCATTCTACTCGAAAATTTCGCGCACTACTCCAAAACTGAAAAATGCCATTTTGACCGCATAAAAAGTCCCGAATGGCCGAAATAACATCGCATGTGATCACAAAGTGATGTATAGTTTTAGCATCTAAGCACACTGTGCGAAATTCGTCCAATTCGGAGACTGCATCATTCTACTCGAAAAGTTCGCGCGCCAGCAGAAAACAGAAAATGTCATTTTGCCCCTTTAAAAGTCCCGAATGGCCGAAATAACATCGCAGGTGATCACGAAGAGATCTATAGTTTTGGCATCTAAATACACTGTGCGAAATACGTCCGATTCGGAGACTGCATAATTCTACTCGAAAAGTTCGCGTACCACCCGAAAACCGAAAAATGTCATTTTGACCACCTAAAAAGTCCCGAATGGCCGAAGTAACAACGCAGGTGATCACGAAGTGATGTATAGTTTTAGCATCTAAACACACTGTGCGAAATTCGTCCAATTCGGAGACTGCATCATTCTACTCAAAAAGTTCGCGCGCCACCCGAAAACCGAAAAATGTCATTTTGACCCCCTAAAAAGTCCCGAATGGCCGAAATAACAACGCGGGTGATCACGAAGTGATGTATAGTTTTAGCATCTAAACACACTGTGCGAAATTCGTCCAATTCGGAGACTGCACCATTCTACTCGAAAAGTTCGCGCGCCACCCGAAAACCGAAAAATGTCATTTTCACCCCTTAAAAGTCCCGAATGGCCGAAATAACACGCAGGTGATCACGAAGTGATGTATAGTTTTAGCAGCTAAACACAATGTGCAAAATTCGTCCAATTCGGAGAATGTATCAATCTTCTCGAAAAGTTCATGCGCCACCCGAAAACTGAAAATGTCATTTTGACCCCTTAAAAGTTCCGAATGGCCGAAATAACAACGCAGGTGATCACGAAGTGATGTATATTTTTAGCATCTAAATACATTGTGCGAAATTCGTCTAATTCGGAGACTGCATCATTCTACTCAAAAAGTTCGCGCGCCACCCGATAACCGAAAAATGCCATTTTGACCCCCTAAAATGTCCGGAATTGCCGTAATAACAACGCAGGTGATCACGAACTGATATATAGTTTTAGCATCTAAATACACTGTGCGAAATTCGTCCAATTCGGAGACTGCATCATTCTACTCGAAAAGTTCGAGCGCCACCCGAATACCGAAAAATGCCATTTTGACCCCCTAAACAGTCCTGAATGGCCAAAAAACGCAACAGCTCATGGCGGAGCAATGAGTCTTGTTTATTTGTCTTTTTTACATTAACCGTGCGAATTTTGTCCAATTCGGAGACTGCATCATTCAACTCGAAAATTTCGCGCGCCACCCCAAAACTTAAAAATGCCATTTTGACCCCATAAAAAGTCCCGAATGGCCGAAATAACATTGCAGGTGATCACGAAGTTATGTATAGTTTTAGCGTCTAAATACACTGTGTGACATTCGTCTAATTCAGAGACTGCATCATTCTACTCGAAAAGTTCGCGCGCCACCCGGAACCGAAAAATGTTATTTTGACCCCCTAAAAAGTCCAAAATGGCCGGAATAACAATGCAGGTCATCACAAAGTGATGCATAGTTTTAGCATCTAAACACACTGTGCGAAATTCGTCCAATTCGGAGACTACATCATTCTACTCGAAAATTTCGCGCGCTACTCCAAAACTGAAAAATGCCATTTTGACCCCATAAAAAGTGAATGGCCGAAATAACATCGCATGTGATCACAAAGTGATGTATAGTTTTAGCATCTAAGCACACTGTGCGAAATTCGTCCAATTCGGAGACTGCATCATTCTACTCGAAAAGTTCGCGCGCCAGCAGAAAACAGAAAATGTCATTTTGCCCCTTTAAAAGTCCCGAATGGCCGAAATAACATCGCAGGTGATCACGAAGAGATCTATAGTTTTGGCATCTAAATACACTGTGCGAAATACGTCCGAGTCGGAGACTGCATAATTCTACTCGAAAAGTTCGCGTACCACCTGAGAACCGAAAAATGTCATTTTGACCACCTAAAAAGTCCCGAATGGCCGAAATAACAACGCAGGTGATCACGAAGTGATGTATAGTTTTAGCATCTAAACACACTGTGCGAAATTCGTCCAATTCAGAAACTGCATCATTCTACTCAAAAAGTTCGCGCGCCACCCGAAAACCGAAAAATGTCATTTTGACCCCCTAAAACGTCCCGAATGGCCGAAATAACAACGCGGGTGATCACGAAGTGATGTATAGTTTTAGCATCTAAACACACTGTGCGAAATTCGTCCAATTCGGAGACTGCACCATTCTACTCGAAAAGTTCGCGCGCCACCCGAAAACCGAAAAATGTCATTTTGACCCCTTAAAAGTCCCGAATGGCCGAAATAACACGCAGGTGATCACGAAGTGATGTATAGTTTTAGCATCTAAACACATTGTGCGAAATTCGTCCAATTCGGAGACTGCATCATTCTATTCGAAAAGTTCGCGCGCCACCCGAAAACCGAAAAATGTCATTTTGACCCCCTAAAAAAGTCCCGAATGGCCGAAATAACAACGCGGGTGATCACGAAGTGATGTATAGTTTTAGCATCTAAACACACTGTGCGAAATTCATCCAATTCGGAGACTGCACCATTCTACTCGAAAAGTTCGCTCGCCACCCGAAAACTGAAAAATGTCATTTTCACCCCTTAAAAGTCTCGAATGGACGAAATAACATGCAGGTGATCACGAAGTGATGTATAGTTTTAGCAGCTAAACACAATGTGCAAAATACGTCCAATTCGGAGACTGTATCAATCTTCTCGAAAAGTTCATGCGCCACCCGAAAACTGAAAATGTCATTTTGACCCCTTAAAAGTTCCGAATGGCCGAAATAACAACGCAGGTGATCACGAAGTGATGTATATTTTTAGCATCTAAATACATTGTGCGAAATTCGTCTAATTCGGAGACTGCATCATTCTACTCGAAAAGTTCGCGCGCCACCCGATAACCGAAAAATGCCATTTTGACCCCCTAAAATGTCCGGAATGGCCGTAATAACAACGCAGGTGATCACGAACTGATATATAGTTTTAGCATCTAAATACACTGTGCGAAATTCGTCCAATTCGGAGACTGGATCATTCTACTCGAAAAGTTCGAGCGCCACCCGAATACCGAAAAATGTCATCTTGACCCCCTAAACAGTCCTGAATGGCCAAAAAACGCAACAGCTCATGGCGGAGCAATGAGTCTTGTTTATTTGTCCGTTTTACATTAACCGTGCGAATTTTGTCCAATTCGGAGACTGCATCATTCAACTCGAAAATTTCGCGCGCCACCCCAAAACTTAAAAATGCCATTTTGACCGCATAAAAAGTCCCGAATGGCCGAAATAACATTGCAGGTGATCACGAAGTTATGTATAGTTTTAGCGTCTAAATACATTGTGTGACATTCGTCTAATTCAGAGACTGCATCATTCTACTCGAAAAGTTCGCGCGCCACCCGGAACCGAAAAATGTTATTTTGACCCCCTAAAAAGTACAAAATGGCCGGAATAACAATGCAGGTCATCACAAAGTGATGCATAGTTTTAGCATCTAAACACACTGTGCGAAATTCGTCCAATTCGGAGACTACATCATTCTACTCGAAAATTTCGCGTGCTACTCCAAAACTGAAAAATGCCATTTTGACCCCATAAAAAGTCCCGAATGGCCGAAATAACATCGCATGTGATCACAAAGTGATGTATAGTTTTAGCATCTAAGCACACTGTGCGAAATTCGTCCAATTCGGAGACTGCATCATTCTACTCGAAAAGTTCGCGCGCCACCAGAAAACAGAAAATGTCATTTTGCCCCTTTAAAAGTCCCGAATGGCCGAAATAACAACGCGGGTGATCACGAAGTGATGTATAGTTTTAGCATCTAAACACACTGTGCGAAATTCGTCCAATTCGGAGACTGCACCATTCTACTCGAAAAGTTCGCGCGCCACCCGAAAACCGAAAAATGTCATTTTGACCCCTTAAAATTCCCGAATGGCCGAAATAACACGCAGGTGATCACGAAGTGATGTATAGTTTTAGCATCTAAACACATTGTGCGAAATTCGTCCAATTCGGAGACTGCATCATTCTATTCGAAAAGTTCGCGCGCCACCCGAAAACCGAAAAATGTCATTTTGACCCCCTAAAAAGTCCCGAATGGCCGAAATAACAACGCGGGTGATCACGAAGTGATGTATAGTTTTAGCATCTAAACACACTGTGCGAAATTCGTCCAATTCGGAGACTGCACCATTCTACTCGAAAAGTTCGCGCGCCACCCGAAAACTGAAAAATGTCATTTTCACCCCTTAAAAGTCCCGAATGGCCAAAATAACATGCAGGTGATCACGAAGTGATGTATAGGTTTAGCAGCTAAACACAATGTGCAAAATTCGTCCAATTCGGAGACTGTATCAATCTTCTCGAAAAGTTCATGCGCCACCCGAAAACTGAAAATGTCATTTTGACCCCTTAAAAGTTCCGAATGGCCGAAATAACAACGCAGGTGATCACGAAGTGATGTATATTTTTAGCATCTAAATACATTGTGCGAAATTCGTCTAATTCGGAGACTGCATCATTCTACTCGAAAAGTTCGCGCGCCACCCGATAACCGAAAAATGCCATTTTGACCCCCTAAAATGTCCGGAATGGCCGTAATAACAACGCAGGTGATCACGAACTGATATATAGTTTTAGCATCTAAATACACTGTGCGAAATTCGTCCAATTCGGAGACTGGATCATTCTACTCGAAAAGTTCGAGCGCCACCCGAATACCGAAAAATGCCATTTTGACCCCCTAAACAGTCCTGAATGGCCAAAAAACGCAACAACTCATGGCGGAGCAATGAGTCTTGTTTATTTGTCCGTTTTACATTAACCGTGCGAATTTTGTCCAATTCGGAGACTGCATCATTCAACTCGAAAATTTCGCGCGCCACCCCAAAACTTAAAAATGCCATTTTGACCCCCTTAAAAGTCCTGAATGGCCAAAATAACATGCAGGTGATCACGAAGTGATGTATAGTTTTAGCAGCTAAACACAATGTGCAAAATTCGTCCAATTCGGAGACTGTATCAATCTTCTCGAAAAGTTCGTGCGCCACCCGAAAACTGAAAATGTCATTTTGACCCCTTAAAAGTTCCGAATGGCCGAAATAACAACGCAGGTGATCACGAAGTGATGTATATTTTTAGCATCTAAATACATTGTGCGAAATTCGTCTAATTCGGAGACTGCATCATTCTACTCGAAAAGTTCGCGCGCCACCCGATAACCGAAAAATGCCATTTTGACCCCCTAAAATGTCCCGAATGGCCGTAATAACAACGCAGGTGATCACGAACTGATGTATAGTTTTAGCATCTAAATACACTATGCGAAATTCGTCCAATTCGGAGACTGCATCATTCTACTCGAAAAGTTCGAGCGCCACCCGAATACCGAAAAATGCCATTTTGACCCCCTAAACAGTCCTGAATGGCCAAAAAACGCAACAGCTCATGGCGGAGCAATGAGTCTTGTTTATTTGTCCGTTTTACATTAACCGTGCGAATTTTGTCCAATTCGGAGACTGCATCATTCAACTCGAAAATTTCGCGCGCCACCCCAAAAATTTAAAAATGCCATTTTGACCGCATAAAAAGTCCCGAATGGCCGAAATAACATTGCAGGTGATCACGATGTTATGTATAGTTTTAGCGTCTAAATACACTGTGTGACATTCGTCTAATTCAGAGACTGCATCATTCTACTCGAAAAGTTCGCGCGCCACCTGGAACCGAAAAATGTTATTTTGACCCCCTAAAAAGTCCAAAATGGCCGGAATAACAATGCAGGTCATCACAAAGTGATGCATAGTTTTAGCATCTAAACACACTGTGCGAAATTCGACCAATTCGAAGACTACATCATTCTACTCGAAAATTTCGCGCACTACTCCAAAACTGAAAAATGCCATTTTGACCGCATAAAAAGTCCCGAATGGCCGAAATAACATCGCATGTGATCACAAAGTGATGTATAGTTTTAGCATCTAAACACACTGTGCGAAATTCGTCCAATTCGGAGACTGCATCATTCTACTCGAAAAGTTCGCGCGCGAGCAGAAAACAGAAAATGTCATTTTGCCCCTTTAAAAGTCCCGAATGGCCGAAATAACATCGCAGGTGATCACGAAGAGATCTATAGTTTTGGCATCTAAATACACTATGCGAAATACGTCCGATTCGGAGACTGCATAATTCTACTCGAAAAGTTCGCGTACCACCTGAGAACCGAAAAATGTCATTTTGACCACCTAAAAAGTCCCGAATGGCCGAAATAACAACGCAGGTGATCACGAAGTGATGTATAGTTTTAGCATCTAAACACACTGTGCGAAATTCGTCCAATTCGGAGACTGCATCATTCTACTCAAAAAGTTCGCGCGCCACCCGAAAACCGAAAAATGTCATTTTGACCCCCTAAAAAGTCCCGAATGGCCGAAATAACAACGCGGGTGATCACGAAGTGATGTATAGTTTTAGCATCTAAACACACTGTGCGAAATTCGTCCAATTCGGAGACTGCACCATTCTACTCGAAAAGTTCGCGCGCCACCCGAAAACTGAAAAATGTCATTTTCACCCCTTAAAAGTCCCGAATGGCCGAAATAACATGCAGGTGATCACGAAGTGATGTATAGTTTTAGCAGCTACACACAATGTGCAAAATTCGTCCAATTCGGAGACTGTATCAATCTTCTCGAAAAGTTCATGCGCCACCCGAAAACTGAAAATGTCATTTTGACCCCTTAAAAGTTCCGAATGGCCGAAATAACAACGCAGGTGATCACGAAGTGATGTATATTTTTAGCATCTAAATACATTGTGTGAAATTCGTCTAATTCGGAGACTGCATCATTCTACTCGAAAAGTTCGCGCGCCACCCGATAACCGAAAAATGCCATTTTGACCCCCTAAAATGTCCGGAATGGCCGTAATAACAACGCAGGTGATCACGAACTGATATATAGTTTTAGCATCTAAATACACTGTGCGAAATTCGTCCAATTCGGAGACTGGATCATTCTACTCGAAAAGTTCGAGCGCCACCCGAATACCGAAAAATGTCATTTTGACCCCCTAAACAGTCCTGAATGGCCAAAAAACGCAACAGCTCATGGCGGAGCAATGAGTCTTGTTTATTTGTCCGTTTTACATTAACCGTGCGAATTTTGTCCAATTCGGAGACTGCATCATTCAACTCGAAAATTTCGCGCGCCACCCCAAAACTTAAAAATGCCATTTTGACCGCATAAAAAGTCCCGAATGGCCGAAATAACATTGCAGGTGATCACGATGTTATGTATAGTTTTAGCGTCTAAATACACTGTGTGACATTCGTCTAATTCAGAGACTGCATCATTCTACTCGAAAAGTTCGCGCGCCACCTGGAACCGAAAAATGTTATTTTGACCCCCTAAAAAGTCCAAAATGGCCGGAATAACAATGCAGGTCATCACAAAGTGATGCATAGTTTTAGCATCTAAACACACTGTGCGAAATTCGACCAATTCGAAGACTACATCATTCTACTCGAAAATTTCGCGCACTACTCCAAAACTGAAAAATGCCATTTTGACCGCATAAAAAGTCCCGAATGGCCGAAATAACATCGCATGTGATCACAAAGTGATGTATAGTTTTAGCATCTAAACACACTGTGCGAAATTCGTCCAATTCGGAGACTGCATCATTCTACTCGAAAAGTTCGCGCGCGAGCAGAAAACAGAAAATGTCATTTTGCCCCTTTAAAAGTCCCGAATGGCCGAAATAACATCGCAGGTGATCACGAAGAGATCTATAGTTTTGGCATCTAAATACACTGTGCGAAATACGTCCGATTCGGAGACTGCATAATTCTACTCGAAAAGTTCGCGTAACACCTGAGAACCGAAAAATGTCATTTTGACCACCTAAAAAGTCCCGAATGGCCGAAATAACAACGCAGGTGATCACGAAGTGATGTATAGTTTTAGCATCTAAACACACTGTGCGAAATTCGTCCAATTCGGAGACTGCATCATTCTACTCAAAAAGTTCGCGCGCCACCCGAAAACCGAAAAATGTCATTTTGACCCCCTAAAAAGTCCCGAATGGCCGAAATAACAACGCGGGTGATCACGAAGTGATGTATAGTTTTAGCATCTAAACACACTGTGCGAAATTCGTCCAATTCGGAGACTGCACCATTCTACTCGAAAAGTTCGCGCGCCACCCGAAAACCGAAAAATGTCATTTTCACCCCTTAAAAGTCCCGAATGGCCGAAATAACACGCAGGTGATCACGAAGTGATGTATAGTTTTAGCAGCTAAACACAATGTGCAAAATTCGTCCAATTCGGAGAATGTATCAATCTTCTCGAAAAGTTCATGCGCCACCCGAAAACTGAAAATGTCATTTTGACCCCTTAAAAGTTCCGAATGGCCGAAATAACAACGCAGGTGATCACGAAGTGATGTATATTTTTAGCATCTAAATACATTGTGCGAAATTCGTCTAATTCGGAGACTGCATCATTCTACTCAAAAAGTTCGCGCGCCACCCGATAACCGAAAAATGCCATTTTGACCCCCTAAAATGTCCGGAATTGCCGTAATAACAACGCAGGTGATCACGAACTGATATATAGTTTTAGCATCTAAATACACTGTGCGAAATTCGTCCAATTCGGAGACTGCATCATTCTACTCGAAAAGTTCGAGCGCCACCCGAATACCGAAAAATGCCATTTTGACCCCCTAAACAGTCCTGAATGGCCAAAAAACGCAACAGCTCATGGCAGAGCAATGAGTCTTGTTTATTTGTCTTTTTTACATTAACCGTGCGAATTTTGTCCAATTCGGAGACTGCATCATTCAACTCGAAAATTTCGCGCGCCACCCCAAAACTTAAAAATGCCATTTTGACCCCATAAAAAGTCCCGAATGGCCGAAATAACATTGCAGGTGATCACGAAGTTATGTATAGTTTTAGCGTCTAAATACACTGTGTGACATTCGTCTAATTCAGAGACTGCATCATTCTACTCGAAAAGTTCGCGCGCCACCCGGAACCGAAAAATGTTTTTTTGACCCCCTAAAAAGTCCAAAATGGCCGGAATAACAATGCAGGTCATCACAAAGTGATGCATAGTTTTAGCATCTAAACACACTGTGCGAAATTCGTCCAATTCGGAGACTACATCATTCTACTCGAAAATTTCGCGCGCTACTCCAAAACTGAAAAATGCCATTTTGACCCCATAAAAAGTCCCGAATGGCCGAAATAACATCGCATGTGATCACAAAGTGATGTATAGTTTTAGCATCTAAGCACACTGTGCGAAATTCGTCCAATTCGGAGACTGCATCATTCTACTCGAAAAGTTCGCGCGCCAGCAGAAAACAGAAAATGTCATTTTGCCCCTTTAAAAGTCCCGAATGGCCGAAATAACATCGCAGGTGATCACGAAGAGATCTATAGTTTTGGCATCTAAATACACTGTGCGAAATACGTCCGAGTCGGAGACTGCATAATTCTACTCGAAAAGTTCGCGTACCACCTGAGAACCGAAAAATGTCATTTTGACCACCTAAAAAGTCCCGAATGGCCGAAATAACAACGCAGGTGATCACGAAGTGATGTATAGTTTTAGCATCTAAACACACTGTGCGAAATTCGTCCAATTCAGAGACTGCATCATTCTACTCAAAAAGTTCGCGCGCCACCCGAAAACCGAAAAATGTCATTTTGACCCCCTAAAACGTCCCGAATGGCCGAAATAACAACGCGGGTGATCACGAAGTGATGTATAGTTTTAGCATCTAAACACACTGTGCGAAATTCGTCCAATTCGGAGACTGCACCATTCTACTCGAAAAGTTCGCGCGCCACCCGAAAACCGAAAAATGTCATTTTGACCCCTTAAAAGTCCCGAATGGCCGAAATAACACGCAGGTGATCACGAAGTGATGTATAGTTTTAGCATCTAAACACATTGTGCGAAATTCGTCCAATTCGGAGACTGCATCATTCTATTCGAAAAGTTCGCGCGCCACCCGAAAACCGAAAAATGTCATTTTGACCCCCTAAAAAAGTCCCGAATGGCCGAAATAACAACGCGGGTGATCACGAAGTGATGTATAGTTTTAGCATCTAAACACACTGTGCGAAATTCATCCAATTCGGAGACTGCACCATTCTACTCGAAAAGTTCGCTCGCCACCCGAAAACTGAAAAATGTCATTTTCACCCCTTAAAAGTCTCGAATGGCCGAAATAACATGCAGGTGATCACGAAGTGATGTATAGTTTTAGCAGCTAAACACAATGTGCAAAATACGTCCAATTCGGAGACTGTATCAATCTTCTCGAAAAGTTCATGCGCCACCCGAAAACTGAAAATGTCATTTTGACCCCTTAAAAGTTCCGAATGGCCGAAATAACAACGCAGGTGATCACGAAGTGATGTATATTTTTAGCATCTAAATACATTGTGCGAAATTCGTCTAATTCGGAGACTGCATCATTCTACTCGAAAAGTTCGCGCGCCACCCGATAACCGAAAAATGCCATTTTGACCCCCTAAAATGTCCGGAATGGCCGTAATAACAACGCAGGTGATCACGAACTGATATATAGTTTTAGCATCTAAATACACTGTGCGAAATTCGTCCAATTCGGAGACTGGATCATTCTACTCGAAAAGTTCGAGCGCCACCCGAATACCGAAAAATGTCATCTTGACCCCCTAAACAGTCCTGAATGGCCAAAAAACGCAACAGCTCATGGCGGAGCAATGAGTCTTGTTTATTTGTCCGTTTTACATTAACCGTGCGAATTTTGTCCAATTCGGAGACTGCATCATTCAACTCGAAAATTTCGCGCGCCACCCCAAAACTTAAAAATGCCATTTTGACCGCATAAAAAGTCCCGAATGGCCGAAATAACATTGCAGGTGATCACGAAGTTATGTATAGTTTTAGCGTCTAAATACATTGTGTGACATTCGTCTAATTCAGAGACTGCATCATTCTACTCGAAAAGTTCGCACGCCACCCGGAACCGAAAAATGTTATTTTGACCCCCTAAAAAGTACAAAATGGCCGGAATAACAATGCAGGTCATCACAAAGTGATGCATAGTTTTAGCATCTAAACACACTGTGCGAAATTCGTCCAATTCGGAGACTACATCATTCTACTCGAAAATTTCGCGTGCTACTCCAAAACTGAAAAATGCCATTTTGACCCCATAAAAAGTCCCGAATGGCCGAAATAACATCGCATGTGATCACAAAGTGATGTATAGTTTTAGCATCTAAGTACACTGTGCGAAATTCGTCCAATTCGGAGACTGCATCATTCTACTCGAAAAGTTCGCGCGCCACCAGAAAACAGAAAATGTCATTTTGCCCCTTTAAAAGTCCCGAATGGCCGAAATAACAACGCGGGTGATCACGAAGTGATGTATAGTTTTAGCATCTAAACACACTGTGCGAAATTCGTCCAATTCGGAGACTGCACCATTCTACTCGAAAAGTTCGCGCGCCACCCGAAAACCGAAAAATGTCATTTTGACCCCTTAAAAGTCCCGAATGGCCGAAATAACACGCAGGTGATCACGAAGTGATGTATAGTTTTAGCATCTAAACACATTGTGCGAAATTCGTCCAATTCGGAGACTGCATCATTCTATTCGAAAAGTTCGCGCGCCACCCGAAAACCGAAAAATGTCATTTTGACCCCCTAAAAAGTCCCGAATGGCCGAAATAACAACGCGGGTGATCACGAAGTGATGTATAGTTTTAGCATCTAAACACACTGTGCGAAATTCGTCCAATTCGGAGACTGCACCATTCTACTCGAAAAGTTCGCGCGCCACCCGAAAACTGAAAAATGTCATTTTCACCCCTTAAAAGTCCCGAATGGCCAAAATAACATGCAGGTGATCACGAAGTGATGTATAGGTTTAGCAGCTAAACACAATGTGCAAAATTCGTCCAATTCGGAGACTGTATCAATCTTCTCGAAAAGTTCATGCGCCACCCGAAAACTGAAAATGTCATTTTGACCCCTTAAAAGTTCCGAATGGCCGAAATAACAACGCAGGTGATCACGAAGTGATGTATATTTTTAGCATCTAAATACATTGTGCGAAATTCGTCTAATTCGGAGACTGCATCATTCTACTCGAAAAGTTCGCGCGCCACCCGATAACCGAAAAATGCCATTTTGACCCCCTAAAATGTCCGGAATGGCCGTAATAACAACGCAGGTGATCACGAACTGATATATAGTTTTAGCATCTAAATACACTGTGCGAAATTCGTCCAATTCGGAGACTGGATCATTCTACTCGAAAAGTTCGAGCGCCACCCGAATACCGAAAAATGCCATTTTGACCCCCTAAACAGTCCTGAATGGCCAAAAAACGCAACAACTCATGGCGGAGCAATGAGTCTTGTTTATTTGTCCGTTTTACATTAACCGTGCGAATTTTGTCCAATTCGGAGACTGCATCATTCAACTCGAAAATTTCGCGCGCCACCCCAAAACTTAAAAATGCCATTTTGACCCCCTTAAAAGTCCTGAATGGCCAAAATAACATGCAGGTGATCACGAAGTGATGTATAGTTTTAGCAGCTAAACACAATGTGCAAAATTCGTCCAATTCGGAGACTGTATCAATCTTCTCGAAAAGTTCGTTCGCCACCCGAAAACTGAAAATGTCATTTTGACCCCTTAAAAGTTCCGAATGGCCGAAATAACAACGCAGGTGATCACGAAGTGATGTATATTTTTAGCATCTAAATACATTGTGCGAAATTCGTCTAATTCGGAGACTGCATCATTCTACTCGAAAAGTTCGCGCGCCACCCGATAACCGAAAAATGCCATTTTGACCCCCTAAAATGTCCCGAATGGCCGTAATAACAACGCAGGTGATCACGAACTGATGTATAGTTTTAGCATCTAAATACACTATGCGAAATTCGTCCAATTCGGAGACTGCATCATTCTACTCGAAAAGTTCGAGCGCCACCCGAATACCGAAAAATGCCATTTTGACCCCCTAAACAGTCCTGAATGGCCAAAAAACGCAACAGCTCATGGCGGAGCAATGAGTCTTGTTTATTTGTCCGTTTTACATTAACCGTGCGAATTTTGTCCAATTCGGAGACTGCATCATTCAACTCGAAAATTTCGCGCGCCACCCCAAAACTTAAAAATGCCATTTTGACCGCATAAAAAGTCCCGAATGGCCGAAATAACATTGCAGGTGATCACGATGTTATGTATAGTTTTAGCGTCTAAATACACTGTGTGACATTCGTCTAATTCAGAGACTGCATCATTCTACTCGAAAAGTTCGCGCGCCACCTGGAACCGAAAAATGTTATTTTGACCCCCTAAAAAGTCCAAAATGGCCGGAATAACAATGCAGGTCATCACAAAGTGATGCATAGTTTTAGCATCTAAACACACTGTGCGAAATTCGACCAATTCGAAGACTACATCATTCTACTCGAAAATTTCGCGCACTACTCCAAAACTGAAAAATGCCATTTTGACCGCATAAAAAGTCCCGAATGGCCGAAATAACATCGCATGTGATCACAAAGTGATGTATAGTTTTAGCATCTAAACACACTGTGCGAAATTCGTCCAATTCGGAGACTGCATCATTCTACTCGAAAAGTTCGCGCGCGAGCAGAAAACAGAAAATGTCATTTTGCCCCTTTAAAAGTCCCGAATGGCCGAAATAACATCGCAGGTGATCACGAAGAGATCTATAGTTTTGGCATCTAAATACACTGTGCGAAATACGTCCGATTCGGAGACTGCATAATTCTACTCGAAAAGTTCGCGTACCACCTGAGAACCGAAAAATGTCATTTTGACCACCTAAAAAGTCCCGAATAGCCGAAATAACAACGCAGGTGATCACGAAGTGATGTATAGTTTTAGCATCTAAACACACTGTGCGAAATTCGTCCAATTCGGAGACTGCATCATTCTACTCAAAAAGTTCGCGCGCCACCCGAAAACCGAAAAATGTCATTTTGACCCCCTAAAAAGTCCCGAATGGCCGAAATAACAACGCGGGTGATCACGAAGTGATGTATAGTTTTAGCATCTAAACACACTGTGCGAAATTCGTCCAATTCGGAGACTGCACCATTCTACTCGAAAAGTTCGCGCGCCACCCGAAAACTGAAAAATGTCATTTTCACCCCTTAAAAGTCCCGAATGGCCGAAATAACATGCAGGTGATCACGAAGTGATGTATAGTTTTAGCAGCTACACACAATGTGCAAAATTCGTCCAATTCGGAGACTGTATCAATCTTCTCGAAAAGTTCATGCGCCACCCGAAAACTGAAAATGTCATTTTGACCCCTTAAAAGTTCCGAATGGCCGAAATAACAACGCAGGTGCTCACGAAGTGATGTATATTTTTAGCATCTAAATACATTGTGTGAAATTCGTCTAATTCGGAGACTGCATCATTCTACTCGAAAAGTTCGCGCGCCACCCGATAACCGAAAAATGCCATTTTGACCCCCTAAAATGTCCGGAATGGCCGTAATAACAACGCAGGTGATCACGAACTGATATATAGTTTTAGCATCTAAATACACTGTGCGAAATTCGTCCAATTCGGAGACTGGATCATTCTACTCGAAAAGTTCGAGCGCCACCCGAATACCGAAAAATGTCATTTTGACCCCCTAAACAGTCCTGAATGGCCAAAAAACGCAACAGCTCATGGCGGAGCAATGAGTCTTGTTTATTTGTCCGTTTTACATTAACCGTGCGAATTTTGTCCAATTCGGAGACTGCATCATTCAACTCGAAAATTTCGCGCGCCACCCCAAAACTTAAAAATGCCATTTTGACCGCATAAAAAGTCCCGAATGGCCGAAATAACATTGCAGGTGATCACGAAGTTATGTATAGTTTTAGCGTCTAAATACACTGTGTGACATTCGTCTAATTCAGAGACTGCATCATTCTACTCGAAAAGTTCGCGCGCCACCCGGAACCGAAAAATGTTATTTTGACCCCCTAAAAAGTCCAAAATGGCCGGAATAACAATGCAGGTCATCACAAAGTGATGCATAGTTTTAGCATCTAAACACACTGTGCGAAATTCGTCCAATTCGGAGACTACATCATTCTACTCGAAAATTTCGCGTGCTACTCCAAAACTGAAAAATGCCATTTTGACCCCATAAAAAGTCCCGAATGGCCGAAATAACATCGCATGTGATCACAAAGTGATGTATAGTTTTAGCATCTAAGCACACTGTGCGAAATTCATCCAATTCGGAGACTGCATCATTCTACTCGAAAAGTTCGCGCGCC
This sequence comes from Lactuca virosa, assembly GCF_052849685.1. Classification (NCBI taxonomy): domain Eukaryota; kingdom Viridiplantae; phylum Streptophyta; class Magnoliopsida; order Asterales; family Asteraceae; genus Lactuca; species Lactuca virosa. The sequence continues at coordinate 318,643,902 of NC_136433.1, read as the reverse complement.
ACCAGAAAACAGAAAATGTCATTTTGCCCCTTTAAAAGTCCCGAATGGCCGAAATAACATCGCAGGTGATCACGAAGAGATCTATAGTTTTGGCATCTAAATACACTGTGCGAAATACGTCCGATTCGGAGACTGCATAATTCTACTCGAAAAGTTCGCGTACCACCCGAAAACCGAAAAATGTCATTTTGACCACCTAAAAAGTCCCGAATGGCCGAAATAACAACGCAGGTGATCACGAAGTGATGTATAGTTTTAGCATCTAAACACATTGTGCGAAATTCGTCCAATTCGGAGACTGCATCATTCTACTCGAAAAGTTCGCGCGCCACCCGAAAACCGAAAAATGTCATTTTGACCCCCTAAAAAGTCCCGAATGGCCGAAATAACAACGCGGGTGATCACGAAGTGATGTATAGTTTTAGCATCTAAACACACTGTGCGAAATTCGTCCAATTCGGAGACTGCACCATTCTACTCGAAAAGTTCGCGCGCCACCCGAAAACCGAAAAATGTCATTTTGACCCCTTAAAAGTCCCGAATGGCCGAAATAACACGCAGGTGATCACGAAGTGATGTATAGTTTTAGCAGCTAAACACAATGTGCGAAATTCGTCCAATTCGGAGACTGTATTAATCTTCTCGAAAAGTTCGCGCGCCACCCGAAAACTGAATATGTCATTTTGACCCCTTAAAAGTTCCGAATGGCCGAAATAACAACGCAGGTGATCACGAAGTGATGTATTTTTTTAGCATCTAAATACATTGTGCGAAATTCGTCTAATTCGGAGACTGCATCATTCTACTCGAAAAGTTCGCGCGCCACCCGGAACCGAAAAATGTTATTTTGACCCCCTAAAAAGTCCAAAATGGCCGGAATAACAATGCAGGTCATCACAAAGTGATGCATAGTTTTAGCATCTAAACACACTGTGCGAAATTCGTCCAATTCGGAGACTACATCATTCTACTCAAAAATTTCGCGCCCTACTCCAAAACTGAAAAATATCATTTTGACCGCATAAAAAGTCCCGAATGGCCGAAATAACATCGCATGTGATCACAAAGTGATGTATAGTTTTAGCATCTAAGCACATTGTGCGAAATTCGTCCAATTCGGAGACTGCATCATTCTACTCGAAAAGTTCGCGCGCCAGCAGAAAACAGAAAATGTCATTTTGCCCCTTTAAAAGTCCCGAATGGCCGAAATAACATCGCAGGTGATCACGAAGAGATCTATAGTTTTGGCATCTAAATACACTGTGCGAAATACGTCCGATTCGGAGACTGCATAATTCTACTCGAAAAGTTCGCGTACCACCTGAGAACCGAAAAATGTCATTTTGACCACCTAAAAAGTCCCGAATGGCCGAAATAACAACGCAGGTGATCACGAAGTGATGTATAGTTTTAGCATCTAAACACACTGTGCGAAATTCGTCCAATTCGGAGACTGCACCATTCTACTCGAAAAGTTCGCGCGCCACCCGAAAACCGAAAAATGTCATTTTGACCCCCTAAAAAGTCCCGAATGGCCGAAATAACAACGCGGGTGATCACGAAGTGATGTATAGTTTTAGCATCTAAACACACTGTGCGAAATTCGTCCAATTCGGAGACTGCACCATTCTACTCGAAAAGTTCGCGCGCCACCCGAAAACTGAAAAATGTCATTTTCACCCCTTAAAAGTCCCGAATGGCCAAAATAACATGCAGGTGATCACGAAGTGATGTATAGTTTTAGCAGCTAAACACAATGTGCAAAATTCGTCCAATTCGGAGACTGTATCAACCTTCTCGAAAAGTTCATGCGCCACCCGAAAACTGAAAATGTCAATTTGACCCCTTAAAAGTTCCGAATGGCCGAAATAACAACGCAGGTGATCACGAAGTGATGTATATTTTTAGCATCTAAATACATTGTGCGAAATTCGTCTAATTCGGAGACTGCATCATTTTACTCGAAAAGTTCGCGCGCCACCCGAAAACCGAAAAATGTCATTTTGACCCCCTAAAAAGTCCCGAATGGCGGAAATAACAACGCGGGTGATCACGAAGTGATGTATAGTTTTAGCATCTAAACACACTGTGCGAAATTCGTCCAATTCGGAGACTGCACCATTCTACTCGAAAAGTTCGCGCGCCACCCGAAAACTGAAAAATGTCATTTTCACCCCTTAAAAGTCCCGAATGGCCGAAATAACATGCAGGTGATCACGAAGTGATGTATAGTTTTAGCAGCTACACACAATGTGCAAAATTCGTCCAATTCGGAGACTGTATCAATCTTCTCGAAAAGTTCATGCGCCACCCGAAAACTGAAAATGTCATTTTGACCCCTTAAAAGTTCCGAATGGCCGAAATAACAACGCAGGTGATCACGAAGTGATGTATATTTTTAGCATCTAAATACATTGTGCGAAATTCGTCTAATTCGGAGACTGCATCATTCTACTCGAAAAGTTCGCGCGCCACCCGATAACCGAAAAATGCCATTTTGACCCCCTAAAATGTCCGGAATGGTCGTAATAACAACGCAAGTGATCACGAACTGATATATAGTTTTAGCATCTAAATACACTGTGCGAAATTCGTCCAATTCGGAGACTGGATCATTCTACTCGAAAAGTTCGAGCGCCACCCGAATACCGAAAAATGTCATTTTGACCCCCTAAACAGTCCTGAATGGCCAAAAAACGCAACAGCTCATGGCGGAGCAATGAGTCTTGTTTATTTGTCCGTTTTACATTAACCGTGCGAATTTTGTCCAATTCGGAGACTGCATCATTCAACTCGAAAATTTCGCGCGCCACCCCAAAACTTAAAAATGCCATTTTGACCGCATAAAAAGTCCCGAATGGCCGAAATAACATTGCAGGTGATCACGAAGTTATGTATAGTTTTAGCGTCTAAATACACTGTGTGACATTCGTCTAATTCAGAGACTGCATCATTCTACTCGAAAAGTTCGCGCGCCACCCGGAACCGAAAAATGTTATTTTGACCCCCTAAAAAGTCCAAAATGGTCGGAATAACAATGCAGGTCATCACAAAGTGATGCATAGTTTTAGCATCTAAACACACTGTGCGAAATTCGTCCAATTCGGAGACTACATCATTCTACTCGAAAATTTCGCGTGCTACTCCAAAACTGAAAAATGCCATTTTGACCCCATAAAAAGTCCCGAATGGCCGAAATAACATCGCATGTGATCACAAAGTGATGTATAGTTTTAGCATCTAAGCACACTGTGCGAAATTCGTCCAATTCGGAGACTGCATCATTCTACTCGAAAAGTTCGCGCGCCACCAGAAAACAGAAAATGTCATTTTGCCCCTTTAAAAGTCCCGAATGGCCGAAATAACATCGCAGGTGATCACGAAAAGATCTATAGTTTTGGCATCTAAATACACTGTGCGAAATACGTCCGATTCGGAGACTGCATAATTCTACTCGAAAAGTTCGCGTACCACCCGAAAACCGAAAAATGTCATTTTGACCACCTAAAAAGTCCCGAATGGCCGAAATAACAACGCAGGTGATCACTAAGTGATGTATAGTTTTAGCATCTAAACACACTGTGCGAAATTCGTCCAATTCGGAGACTGCATCATTCTACTCGAAAAGTTCGCGCGCCACCCGAAAACCGAAAAATGTCATTTTGATCCCCTAAAAAGTCCCGAATGGCCGAAATAACAACGCGGGTGATCACGAAGTGATGTATAGTTTTAGCATCTAAACACACTGTGCGAAATTCGTCCAATTCGGAGACAACACCATTCTACTCGAAAAGTTCGCGCGCCACCCGAAAACCGAAAAATGTCATTTTGACCACTTAAAAGTCCCGAATGGCCGAAATAACACGCAGGTGATCACGAAGTGATGTATAGTTTTAGCAGCTAAACAAAATGTGCGAAATTCGTCCAATTCGGAGACTGTATCAATCTTCTCGAAAAGTTCGCGCGCCACCCGAAAACTGAAAATGTCATTTTGACCCCTTAAAAGTTCCGAATGGCCGAAATAACAACGCAGGTGATCACGAAGTGATGTATATTTTTAGCATCTAAAAATATTGTGCGAAATTCGTCTAATTCGGAGACTGCATCATTCTACTCGAAAAGTTCACGCGCCACCCGAAAACCGAAAAATGTCATTTTGACACCTTAAAAGTCCCGAATGGCCGAAATAACACGCAGGTGATCACGAAGTGATGTATAGTCTTAGCATCTAAACACAATGTGCGAAATTTGTCCAATTCAGAGACTACATCATTCTACTCGAAAAGTTCGCGCGCCACCCGAGAACCGAAAAATGTCATTTTGACCCCCTTAAAAGTCCTGAATGGTCGAAATAACATCGCAGGTGATCACGAAGTGATGTATAGTTTTAGCACCTAAATACATTGTGTGAAATTCGTCCAATTCGGAGACTGCATCATTCTACTCGAAAAGTTCGCGCGCCACCCGATAACCGAAAAATGCCATTTTGACCCCCTAAAATATCCGGAATGGCCGTAATAACAACGCAGGTGATCACGAACTGATATATTGTTTTAGCATCTAAATACACTGTGCGAAATTCGTCCAATTCGGAGACTGGATCATTCTACTCGAAAAGTTCGAGCGCCACCCGAATACCGAAAAATGCCATTTTGACCCCCTAAACAGACCTGAATGGCCAAAAAACGCAACAGCTCATGGCAGAGCAATGAGTCTTGTTTATTTGTCCGTTTTACATTAGCCGTGAGAATTTTGTCCAATTCGGAGACTGCATCATTCAACTCGAAAATTTCGCGCGCCACCCCAAAACTTAAAAATGCCATTTTGACCGCATAAAAAGTCCCGAATGGCCGAAATAACATTGCAGGTGATCACGAAGTTATGTATAGTTTTAGCGTCTAAATACACTGTGTGACATTCGTCTAATTCAGAGACTGCATCATTCTACTCGAAAAGTTCGCGCGCCACCCGGAACCGAAAAATGTTATTTTGACCCCCTAAAAAGTCCAAAATGGCCGGAATAACAATGCAGGTCATCACAAAGTGATGCATAGTTTTAGCATCTAAACACACTGTGCGAAATTCGTCCAATTCGGAGACTACATCATTCTACTCGAAAATTTCGCGTGCTACTCCAAAACTGAAAAATGCCATTTTGACCCCATAAAAAGTCCCGAATGGCAGAAATAACATCGCATGTGATCACAAAGTGATGTATAGTTTTAGCATCTAAGCACACTGTGCGAAATTCGTCCAATTCGGAGACTGTATCATTCTACTCGAAAAGTTCGCGCGCCACCAGAAAACAGAAAATGTCATTTTGCCCCTTTAAAAGTCCCGAATGGCCGAAATAACATCGCAGGTGATCACGAAGAGATCTATAGTTTTGGCATCTAAATACACTGTGCGAAATACGTCCGATTCGGAGACTGCATAATTCTACTCGAAAAGTTCGCGTACCACCCGAAAACCGAAAAATGTCATTTTGACCACCTAAAAAGTCCCGAATGGCCGAAATAACAACGCAGGTGATCACGAAGTGATGTATAGTTTTAGCATCTAAACACACTGTGCGAAATTCGTCCAATTCGGAGACTGCATCATTCTACTCGAAAAGTTCGCGCGCCACCCGAAAACCGAAAAATGTCATTTTGATCCCCTAAAAAGTCCCGAATGGCCGAAATAACAACGCGGGTGATCACGAAGTGATGTATAGTTTTAGCATCTAAACACACTGTGCGAAATTCGTCCAATTCGGAGACAACACCATTCTACTCGAAAAGTTCGCGCGCCACCCGAAAACCGAAAAATGTCATTTTGACCACTTAAAAGTCCCGAATGGCCGAAATAACACGCAGGTGATCACGAAGTGATGTATAGTTTTAGCAGCTAAACACAATGTGCGAAATTCGTCCAATTCGGAGACTGTATCAATCTTCTCGAAAAGTTCGCGCGCCACCCGAAAACTGAAAATGTCATTTTGACCCCTTAAAAGTTCCGAATGGCCGAAATAACAACGCAGGTGATCACGAAGTGATGTATATTTTTAGCATCTAAAAATATTGTGCGAAATTCGTCTAATTCGGAGACTGCATCATTCTACTCGAAAAGTTCGCGCGCCACCCGAAAACCGAAAAATGTCATTTTGACACCTTAAAAGTCCCGAATGGCCGAAATAACACGCAGGTGTTCACGAAGTGATGTATAGTCTTAGCATCTAAACACAATGTGCGAAATTTGTCCAATTCAGAGACTACATCATTCTACTCGAAAAGTTCGCGCGCCACCCGAGAACCGAAAAATGTCATTTTGACCCCCTTAAAAGTCCTGAATGGTCGAAATAACATCGCAGGTGATCACGAAGTGATGTATAGTTTTAGCACCTAAATACATTGTGTGAAATTCGTCCAATTCGGAGACTGCATCATTCTACTCGAAAAGTTCGCGCGTCACCCGATAACCGAAAAATGCCATTTTGACCCCCTAAAATGTCCTGAATGGCCGTAATAACAACGCAGGTGATCACGAACTGATATATAGTTTTAGCATCTAAATACACTGTGCGAAATTCGTCCAATTCGGAGACTGCATCATTCTACTCGAAAAGTTCGAGCGCCACCCGAATACCGAAAAATGCCATTTTGACCCCCTAAACAGTCCTGAATGGCCAAAAAACGCAACAGCTCATGGCGGAGCAATGAGTCTTGTTTATTTGTCCGTTTTACATTAACCGTGCGAATTTTGTCCAATTCGGAGACTGCATCATTCTACTCGAAAATTTCGCGCGCCACCCCAAAACTTAAAAATACCATTTTGACCGCATAAAAAGTCCCGAATGGCCGAAATAACATTGCAGGTGATCACGAAGTTATGTATAGTTTTAGCGTCTAAATACACTGTGTGACATTCGTCTAATTCAGAGACTGCATCATTCTACTCGAAAAGTTCGCGCGCCACCCGGAACCGAAAAATGTTATTTTGACCCCCTAAAAAGTCCAAAATGGCCGGAATAACAATGCAGGTCATCACAAAGTGATGCATAGTTTTAGCATCTAAACACACTGTGCGAAATTCGTCCAATTCGGAGACTACATCATTCTACTCGAAAATTTCGCGCGCTACTCCAAAACTGAAAAATGCCATTTTGACCCCATAAAAAGTCCCGAATGGCCGAAATAACATCGCATGTGATCACAAAGTGATGTATAGTTTTAGCATCTAAGCACACTGTGCGAAATTCGTCCAATTCGGAGACTGCATCATTCTAATCGAAAAGTTCGCGCGCCACCAGAAAACAGAAAATGTCATTTTGCCCCTTTAAAAGTCCCGAATGGCCGAAATAACATCGCAGGTGATCACGAAGAGATCTATAGTTTTGGCATCTAAATACACTGTGCGAAATACGTCCGATTCGGAGACTGCATAATTCTACTCGAAAAGTTCGCGTACCACCCGAAAACCGAAAAATGTCATTTTGACCACCTAAAAAGTCCCGAATGGCCGAAATAACAACGCAGGTGATCACGAAGTGATGTATAGTTTTAGCATCTAAACACACTGTGCGAAATACGTCCAATTCGGAGACTGCATCATTCTACTCGAAAAGTTCGCGCGCCACCCGAAAACCGGAAAATGTCATTTTGACCCCCTAAAAAGTCCCGAATTGCCGAAATAACAACGCGGGTGATCACGAAGTGATGTATAGTTTTAGCATCTAAACACACTGTGCGAAATTCGTCCAATTCGGAGACTGCACCATTCTACTCGAAAAGTTCGCGCGCCACCCGATAACTGAAAAATGTCATTTTCACCCCTTAAAAGTCCCGAATGGCGAAAATAACATGCAGGTGATCACGAAGTGATGTATAGTTTTAGCAGCTAAACACAATGTGCAAAATTCGTCCAATTCGGAGACTGTATCAATCTTCTCGAAAAGTTCGTGCGCCACCCGAAAACTGAAAATGTCATTTTGACCCCTTAAAAGTTCCGAATGGCCGAAATAACAACGCAGGTGATCACGAAGTGATGTATATTTTTAGCATCTAAATACATTGTGCGAAATTCGTCTAATTCGGAGACTGCATCATTCTACTCGAAAAGTTCGCGCGCCACCCGATAACCGACAAATGCCATTTTGACCCCCTAAAATGTCCGGAATGGCCGTAATAACAACGCAGGTGATCACGAACTGATATATAGTTTTAGCATCTAAATACACTGTGCGAAATTCGTCCAATTCGGAGACTGCATCATTCTACTCGAAAAGTTCGAGCGCCACCCGAATACCGAAAAATGCCATTTTGACCCCCTAAACAGTCCTGAATGGCCAAAAAACGCAACACCTCATGGCGGAGCAATGAGTCTTGTTTATTTGTCCGTTTTACATTAACCGTGCGAATTTTGTCCAATTCGGAGACTGCATCATTCAACTCGAAAATTTCGCGCGCCACCCCAAAACTTAAAAATGCCATTTTGACCGCATAAAAAGTCCCGAATGGCCGAAATAACATTGCAGGTGATCACGAAGTTATGTATAGTTTTAGCGTCTAAATACACTGTGTGACATTCGTCTAATTCAGAGACTGCATCATTCTACTCGAAAAGTTCGCGCGCCACCCGGAACCGAAAAATGTTATTTTGACCCTCTAAAAAGTCCAAAATGGCCGGAATAACAATGCAGGTCATCACAAAGTGATGCATAGTTTTAGCATCTAAACACACTGTGCGAAATTCGTCCAATTCGGAGACTACATCATTCTACTCGAAAATTTCGCGCGCTACTCCAAAACTGAAAAATGCCATTTTGACCCCATAAAAAGTCCCGAATGGCCGAAATAACATCGCATGTGATCACAAAGTGATGTATAGTTTTAGCATCTAAGCACACTGTGCGAAATTCGTCCAATTCGGAGACTGCATCATTCTACTCGAAAAGTTCGCGCGCCACCAGAAAACAGAAAATGTCATTTTGCCCCTTTAAAAGTCCCGAATGGCCGAAATAACATCGCAGGTGATCACGAAGAGATCTATAGTTTTGGCATCTAAATACACTGTGCGAAATACGTCCGATTCGGAGACTGCATAATTCTACTCGAAAAGTTCGCGTACCACCCGAAAACCGAAAAATGTTATTTTGACCACCTAAAAAGTCCCGAATGGCCGAAATAACAACGTAGGTGATCACGAAGTGATGTATAGTTTTAGCATCTAAACACACTGTGCGAAATTCGTCCAATTCGGAGACTACATCATTCTACTCGAAAAGTTCGCGCGCCACCCGAAAACCGAAAAATGTCATTTTGACCCCCTAAAAAGTCCCGAATGGCCGAAATAACAACGCGGGTGATCACGAAGTGATGTATAGTTTTAGCATCTAAACACACTGTGCGAAATTCGTCAAATTCGGAGACTGCACCATTCTACTCGAAAAGTTCGCGCGCCACCCGAAAACCGAAAAATGTCATTTTGATCCCTTAAAAGTCCCGAATGGCCGAAATAACACGCAGGTGATCACGAAGTGATGTATAGTCTTAGCATCTAAACACAATGTGCGAAATTTGTCCAATTCAGAGACTACATCATTCTACTCGAAAAGTTCGTGCGCCACCCGAAAACCGAAAAGTGCCATTTTGACCCCTTAAACGGTCCCGAATGGCCAAAAAACGCAACAGCTCATGGCACAGCAATGAGTCTTGTTTATTTACCTGTTTTACATTAACCGTGCGAATTTCGTCCAATTCGGAGACTGCATCATTCTACTCGAAAATTTCGCGCGCCACCGCAAAATTGAAAAATGCCATTTTGACCCCATAAAAAGTCTCGAATGGCCGAAATAACATCGCAGTTGATCACAAAGTGATGTATAGTTTTAGCATCTAAGCACACTGTGCGAAATTCGTCCAATTCGGAGACTGCATCATTCTACTCGAAAAGTTCGCGCGCCACCAGAAAACAGAAAATGTCATTTTGCCCCCTTAAAAGTCCCGAATGGCCGAAATAACATCGCAGGTGATCACGAAGAGATCTATAGTTTTGGCATCTAAATACACTGTGCGAAATACGTCCGATTCGGAGACTGCATAATTCTACTCGAAAAGTTCGCGTACCACCCGAAAACCGAAAAATGTCATTTTGACCACCTAAAAAGTCCCGAATGGCCGAAATAACAACGCAGGTGATCACGAAGTGATGTATAGTTTTAGCGTCTAAACACACTTTTCGAAATTCGTCCAATTCGGAGACTGCATCATTCTACTCGAAAAGTTCGCGCGCCACCCGAAAACCGAAAAATGTCATTTTGACCCCTTAAAAAGTCCCGAATGGCCGAAATAACAACGCGGGTGATCACGAAGTGATGTATAGTTTTAGCATCTAAACACACATTGCGAAATTCGTCCAATTCGGAGACTGCACCATTCTACTCGAAAAGTTCGCGCGCCACCCGAAAACCGAAAAATGTCATTTTGACCCCTTAAAAGTCCCGAATGGCCGAAATAACACGCAGGTGATCACGAAGTGATGTATAGTTTTAGCAGCTAAACACAATGTGCGAAATTCGTCCAATTCGGAGACTGTATCAATCTTCTCGAAAAGTTCGCGCGCCACCCGAAAACTGAAAATGTCATTTTGACCCCTTAAAAGTTCTGAATGGCCGAAATAACAACGCAGGTGATCACGAAGTGATGTATATTTTTATCATCTAAATACATTGTGCGAAATTCGTCTAATTCGGAGACTGCATCATTCTACTCGAAAAGTTCGCGCGCCACCCGAAAACCGAAAAATGTCATTTTGACACCTTAAAAGTCCCGAATGGCCGAAATAACACGCAGGTGATCACGAAGTGATGTATAGTCTTAACATCTAAACACAATGTGCGAAATTTGTCCAATTCAGAGACTGCATCATTCTACTCGAAAAATTCGCGCGCCACCCGAAAACCGAAAAATGTCATTTTGACCCCCTTAAAAGTCCTGAATGGTCGAAATAACATCGCAGGTGATCACGAAGTGATGTATAGTTTTAGCATCTAAATACATTGTGTGAAATTCGTCCAATTCGGAGACTGCATCATTCTACTCGAAAAGTTCGCGCGCCACCCGATAACCGAAAAATGCCATTTTGACCCCCTAAAAATTCCCGAATGGCCGAAATAACAACGCAGGTGATCACGAAGTGATGTATAGTTTTAGCATCTAAACACACTGTGTGAAATTCGTCCAATTCGGAGACTGCGTCATTCTACTCCAAAAGTTCGTGCGCCACCCGAAAACCGAAAAATGTCATTTTGACCCCCTAAAAAGTCCCGAATGGCCGAAATAACAACGCAGGTGATCACGAAGTGATGTATAGTTTTAGCATCTAAACACACTGTGCGAAATTCGTCCAATTCGGAGACTGCATCATTCTACTTGAAAAGTTCGCGCGCCACCCGAAAACTGAAAAATGTCATTTTCACCCCTTAAAAGTCCCGAATGGCCGAAATAACACGCAGGTGATCACGAAGTGATGTATAGTTTTAGCAGCTAAACACAATGTGCGAAATTCGTCCAATTCGGAGACTGTATCAATCTTCTCGAAATGTTCGTGCGCCACCCGAAAACTGAAAATGTCATTTTGACCCCTTAAAAGTTCCGAATGGCCGAAATAACAACGCAGGTGATCACGAAGTGATGTATATTTTTAGCATCTAAATACATTGTGCGAAATTCGTTTAATTCAGAGACTGCATTATTCTACTCGAAAAGTTCGCGCGCCACCCGAGAACCGAAAAATGTCATTTTGACACCTTAAAAGTCCCGAATGGCCGAAATAACACGCAGGTGATCATGAAGTGAAGTATAGTTTTAGCATCTAAACACAATGTGCGAAATTTGTCCAATTCGGAGACTGCATCATTCTACTCGAAAAGTTCGCGCGCCACCCGAATACCGAAAAATGTCATTTTGACCCCCTTAAAAGTCCTGAATGGCCGAAATAACATCGCAGGTGATCACAAAGTGATGTATAGTTTTAGCATCTAAATACATTGTGTGAAATTCGTCCAATTCGGAGACTGCATCAATCAACTCGAAAAGTTCGCGCGCCACCCGATAACCGAAAAATGCCATTTTGACCCCCTAAAATGTCCCGAATGGCCGTAATAACAACGCAGGTGATCACGAACTGATGTATAGTTTTAGCATCTAAATACACTGTGCAAAATTCGTCCAATTCGGAGACTGCATCATTCTACTCGAAAAGTTCGAGCGCCACCCGAATACCGAAAAAATGCCATTTTGACCCCCTAAACAGTCCTGAATGGCCAAAAAAAGCAACAGCTCATGGCGGAGCAATGAGTCTTGTTTATTTGTCCGTTTTACATTAACCGTGCGAATTTTGTCCAATTCAGAGACTGCATCATTCAACTCGAAAATTTCGCGCGCCACCGCAAAATTGAAAAATGCCATTTTGACCCCATAAAAAGTCTCGAATGGCCGAAATAACATCGCAGTTGATCACAAAGTGATGTATAGTTTTAGCATCTAAGCACACTGTGCGAAATTCGTCCAATTCGGAGACTGCATCATTCTACTCGAAAAGTTCGCGCGCCACCAGAAAACAGAAAATGTCATTTTGCCCCCTTAAAACTCCCGAATGGCCGAAATAACATCGCAGGTGATCACGAAGAGATCTATAGTTTTGGCATCTAAATACACTGTGCGAAATACGTCCGATTCGGAGACTGCATAATTCTACTCGAAAAGTTCGCGTACCACCCGAAAACCGAAAAATGTCATTTTGACCACCTAAAAAGTCCCGAATGGCCGAAATAACAACGCAGGTGATCACGAAGTGATGTATAGTTTTAGCGTCTAAACACACTGTGCGAAATTCGTCCAATTCGGAGACTGCATCATTCTACTCGAAAAGTTCGCGCGCCACCCGAAAACCGAAAAATGTCATTTTGACCCCCTAAAAAGTCCCGATTGGCCGAAATAACAACGCGGGTGATCACGAAGTGATGTATAGTTTTAGCATCTAAACACACTGTGCGAAATTCATCCAATTCAGAGACTGCACCATTCTAATCGAAAAGTTCGCGCGCCACCCGAAAACCAAAAAATGTCATTTTGACCCCTTAAAAGTCCCGAATGGCCGAAATAACACGCAGGTGATCACGAAGTGATGTATAGTTTTAGCAGCTAAACACAATGTGCGAAATTCGTCCAATTCGGAGACTGTATCAATCTTCTCGAAAAGTTCGCGCGCCACCCGAAAACTGAAAATGTCATTTTGACCCCTTAAAAGTTCTGAATGGCCGAAATAACAACGCAGGTGATCACGAAGTGATGTATATTTTTAGCATCTAAATACATTGTGCGAAATTCGTCTAATTCGGAGACTGCATCATTTTACTCGAAAAGTTCGCGCGCCACCCGAAAACCGAAAAATGTCATTTTGACACCTTAAAAGTCCCGAATGGCCGAAATAACACGCAGGTGATCACGAAGTGATGTATAGTCTTAGCATCTAAACACAATGTGCGAACTTTGTCCAATTCGGAGACTGCATCATTCTACTCGAAAAGTTCGCGCGCCACCCGAATACCGAAAAATGTCATTTTGACCTCCTTAAAAGTCCTGAATGGCCGAAATAACATCGCAGGTGATCACAAAGTGATGTATAGTTTTAGCATCTAAATACATTGTATGAAATTCGTCCAATTCGGAGACTGCATCATTCAACTCGAAAAGTTCGCGCGCCACCCGATAACCGAAAAATGCCATTTTGACCCCCTAAAATGTCCCGAATGGCCGTAATAACAACGCAGGTGATCACGAACTGATGTATAGTTTTAGCATCTAAATACACTGTGCGGAATTCGTCCAATTCGGAGACTGCATCATTCTACTCGAAAAGTTCGAGCGCCACCCGAATACCGAAAAAATGCCATTTTGACCCCCTAAACAGTCCTGAATGGCCAAAAAACGCAACAGCTCATGGCGGAGCAATGAGTCTTGTTTATTTGTCCGTTTTACATTAACCGTGCGAAATTTGTCCAATTCAGAGAGTGCATCATTCAACTCGAAAATTTCGCGCGCCACCCCAAAACTTAAAAATGCCATTTTGACCCCATAAAAAGTCCGGAATGGCCGAAATAACATTGCAGGTGATCACGAAGTTATGTATAGTTTTAGCATCTAAATACACTGTGTGAAATTCGTCTAATTCAGAGACTACATCATTCTACTCGAAAAGTTCGCGCGCCACCCGGAACCGAAAAATGTTATTTTGACCCCCTAAAAAGTCCAAAATGGCCGGAATAACAACGCAGGTCATCACAAAGTGATGCATAGTTTTAGCATCTAAACACACTGTGCGAAATTCGTCCAATTCGGAGACTACATCATTCTACTCGAAAATTTCGCGCGCTACTCCAAAACTGAAAAATGCCATTTTGACCCCATAAAAAGTCCCGAATGGCCGAAATAACATCGCATGTGATCACAAAGTGATGAATAGTTTTAGCATCTAAGCACACTGTGCGAAATTTGTCCAATTCGGAGACTGCATCATTCTACTCGAAAAGTTCGCGCGCCACCATAAAACAGAAAATGTCATTTTGCCCCCTTAAAAGTCCCGAATTGCCGAAATAACATCGCAGGTGATCACGAAGAGATCTATAGTTTTGGCATCTAAATACACTGTGCAAAATACGTCCGATTCGGAGACTGCATAATTCTACTCGAAAAGTTCGCGTACCACCCGAAAACCGAAAAATGTCATTTTGACCACCTAAAAAGTCCCGAATGGCCGAAATAACAACGCAGGTGATCACGAAGTGATGTATAGTTTTAGCATCCAAACACACTGTGTGAAATTCGTCCAATTCGGAGACTGCATCATTCTACTCGAAAAGTTCGCGCCACCCGAAAACCGAAAAATGTCATTTTGACCCCCTAAAAAGTCCCGAATGGCCGAAATAACAACGTGGGTGATCACGAAGTGATGTATAGTTTTAGCATCTAAACATACTGTGCGAAATTCGTCGAATTCGGAGACTGCACCGTTCTACTCGAAAAGTTCGCGCGCCACCCGAAAACCGAAAAATGTCATTATGACCCCTTAAAAGTCCCGAATGGCCGAAATAACACGCAGGTGATCACGAAGTGATGTATAGTTTTAGCAGCTAAACACAATGTGTGAAATTCGTCCAATTCGGAGACTGTATCAATCTTCTCGAAAAGTTCGCGTGCCACCCGAAAACTGAAAATGTCATTTTGACCCCTTAAAAGTTCCGAATGGCCGAAATAACAACGCAGGTGATCACGAAGTGATGTATATTTTTAGCATCTAAAAATATTGTGCGAAATTCGTCTAATTCGGAGACTGCATCATTCTACTCGAAAAGTTCGCGCGCCACCCGAAAACCGAAAAATGTCATTTTGACCCCTTAAAAGTCCCGAATGGCCGAAATAACACGCAGGTGATCACGAAGTGATGTATAGTCTTAGAATCTAAACACAATGTGCGAAATTTGTCCAATTCAGAGACTGCATCATTCTACTCGAAAAGTTCGCGCGACACCCGAAAACCGAAAAATGTCATTTTGACCCCCATAAAAGTCCTGAATGGTCGAAATAACATCGCAGGTGATCACGAAGTGATGTATAGTTTTAGCATCTAAATACATTGTGTGAAATTCGTCCAATTCGGAGACTGCATCATTCTACTCGAAAAGTTCGCGCGCCACCCGATAACCGAAAAATGCCATTTTGACTGCCTAAACAGTCCTGAATGGCCAAAAAATGCAACAGCTCATGGCGGAGCAATGAGTCTTGTTTATTTGTCCGTTTTACATTAACCGTGCGAATTTTGTCTGATTCGGAGACTGCATCATTCAACTCGAAAATTTCGCGAGCCACCCCAAAACTTTAAAATGCCATTTTGACCCCATAAAAAGTCCCGAATGGACGAAATAACATCGCAGGTGATCACGAAGTTATGTATAGTTTTAGCATCTAAATACACTGTGAAATTCGTCCAATTCAGAGACTGCATCATTCTACTCGAAAAGTTCGCGCGCCACCTGAAAACTGAAAAATGTCATTTTCACCCCTTAAAAGTCCCGAATGGCCGAAATAACACGCAGGTGATCACGAAGTGATGTATAATTTTAGCAGCTAAACACAATGTGCGAAATTCGTCCAATCCGGAGACTGTATCAATCTTCTCGAAAAGTTCGTGCGCCACCCGAAAACTGAAAATGTCATTTTGACCCCTTAAAAGTTCTGAATGGCCGAAATAACAACGCAGGTGATCACGAAGTGATGTATACTTTTAGCATCTAAATACATTGTGCGAAATTCGTTTAATTCAGAGACTGCATCATTCTACTCGAAAAGTTCGCGCGCCACCCGAGAACCGAAAAATGTCATTTTGACACCTTAAAAGTCCCGAATGGCCGAAATAACACGCATGTGATCATGAAGTGAAGTATAGTTTTAGCATCTAAACACAATGTGCGAAATTTGTCCAATTCGGAGACTGCATCATTCTACTCGAAAAGTTCGCGCGCCACCCGAATACCGAAAAATGTCATTTTGACCCCCTTAAAAGTCCTGAATGGCCGAAATAACATCGCAGGTGATCACAAAGTGATGTATAGTTTTAGCATCTAAATACATTGTGTGAAATTCGTCCAATTCGGAGACTGCATCATTCAACTCGAAAAGTTCGCGCGCCACCCGATAACCGACAAATGCCATTTTGACCCCCTAAAATGTCCCGAATGGCCGTAATAACAACGCAGGTGATCACGAACTGATGTATAGTTTTAGCATCTAAATACACTGTGCGAAATTCGTCCAATTTGGAGACTGCATCATTCTACTCGAAAAGTTCGAGCGCCACCCGAATACCGAAAAAATGCCATTTTGACCCCCTAAACAGTCCTGAATGGCCAAAAAACGCAACAGCTCATGGCGGAGCAATGAGTCTTGTTTATTTGTCCGTTTTACATTAACCGTGCGAATTTTGTCCAATTCAGAGACTGCATCATTCAACTCGAAAATTTCGCGCGCCACCCCAAAACTTAAAAATTCCATTTTGACCCCATAAAAAGTCCGGAATGGCCGAAATAACATTGCAGGTGATCACGAAGTTATGTATAGTTTTAGCATCTAAATACACTGTGTGAAATTCGTCTAATTCAGAGACTGCATCATTCTACTCGAAAAGTTCGCGCGCCACCCGGAACCGAAAAATGTTATTTTGACCCCCTAAAAAGTCCAAAATGGCCGGAATAACAACGCAGGTCATCACAAAGTGATGCATAGTTTTAGCATCTAAACACACTGTGCGAAATTCGTCCAATTCGGAGACTACATCATTCTACTCGAAAATTTCGCGCGCTACTCCAAAACTGAAAAATGCCATTTTGACCCCATAAAAAGTCCCGAATGGCCGAAATAACATCGCATGTGATCACAAAGTGATGAATAGTTTTAGCATCTAAGCACACTGTGCGATATTCGTCCAATTCGGAGACTGCATCATTCTACTTGAAAAGTTCGCGCGCCACCATAAAACAGAAAATGTCATTTTGCCCCCTTAAAAGTCCCGAATGGCCGAAATAACATCGCAGGTGATCACGAAGAGATCTATAGTTTTGGCATCTAAATACACTGTGCAAAATACGTTCGATTCGGAGACTGCATAATTCTACTCGAAAAGTTCGCATACCACCCGAAAACCGAAAAATGTCATTTTGACCACCTAAAAAGTCCCGAATGGCCGAAATAACAACGCAGGTGATCACGAAGTGATGTATAGTTTTAGCATCCAAACACACTGTGCGAAATTCGTCCAATTCGGAGACTGCATCATTCTACTTGAAAAGTTCGCGCGCCACCCGAAAACCGAAAAATGTCATTTTGACCCCCTAAAAAGTCCCGAATGGCCGAAATAACAACGTGGGTGATCACGAAGTGATGTATAGTTTTAGCATCTAAACACACTGTGCGAAATTCGTCGAATTCGGAGACTGCACCGTTCTACTCGAAAAGTTCGCGCGCCACCCGAAAACCGAAAAATGTCATTTTGACCCCTTAAAAGTCCCGAATGGCCGAAATAACACGCAGGTGATCACGAAGTGATGTATAGTTTTAGCAGCTAAACACAATGTGCGAAATTCGTCCAATTCGGAGACTGTATCAATCTTCTCGAAAAGTTCGCGCGCCACCCAAAAACTGAAAATGTCATTTTGACCCCTTAAAAGTTCCGAATGGCCGAAATAACAACGTAGGTGATCACGAAGTGATGTATATTTTTAGCATCTAAAAATATTGTGCGAAATTCGTCTAATTCGGAGACTGCATCATTCTACTCGAAAAGTTCGCGCGCCACCCGAAAACCGAAAAATGTCATTTTGACCCCTTAAAAGTCCCGAATGGCCGATATAACACGCAGGTGATCACGAAGTGATGTATAGTCTTAGCATCTAAACACAATGTGCGAAATTTGTCCAATTCAGAGACTGCATCATTCTACTCGAAAAGTTCGCGCGCCACCCGAAAACCGAAAAATGTCATTTTGACCCCCTTAAAAGTCCTGAATGGTCGAAATAACATCGCAGGTGATCACGAAGTGATGTATAGTTTTAGCATCTAAATACATTGTGTGAAATTCGTCCAATTCGGAGACTGCATCATTCTACTCGAAAAGTTCGCGCGCCACTCGATAACCGAAAAATGCCATTTTGACCCCCTAAAATTTCCCGAATGGCCGTAATAACAACGCAGGTGATCACGAACTGATGTATAGTTTTAGCATCTAAATACACTGTGCGAAATTCGTCCAATTTGGAGACTGCATCATTCTACTCGAAAAGTTCGAGCGCCACCCGAATACCGAAAAATGCCATTTTGACCCCCTAAACAGTCCTGAATGGCCAAAAAACGCAACAGCTCATGGCGGAGCAATGAGTCTTGTTTATTTGTCCGTTTTACATTAACTGTGCGAAATTCGTCCAATTCGGAGACTGCATCATTCTACTCCAAAAGTTCGTGCGCCACCCGAAAACCGAAAAATGTCATTTTGACCCCCTAAAAAGTCCCGAATGGACGAAATAACATCGCAGGTGATCACGAAGTGATGTATAGTTTTAGCATCTAAACACACTGTGCGAAATTCGTCCAATTCAGAGACTGCATCATTCTACTCGAAAAGTTCGCGCGCCACCCGAAAACTGAAAAATGTCATTTTCACCCCTTAAAAGTCCCGAATGGCCGAAATAACACGCATGTGATCACGAAGTGATGTATAGTTTTAGCAGCTAAACACAATGTGCGAAATTCGTCCAATTCGGAGACTGTATCAATCTTCTCGAAAAGTTCGTGCGCCACCCGAAAACTGAAAATGTCATTTTGACCCCTTAAAAGTTCCGAATGGCCGAAATAACAACGCAGGTGATCACGAAGTGATGTATATTTTTAGCATCTAAATACATTGTGCGAAATTCGTTTAATTCAGAGACTCCATCATTCTACTCGAAAAGTTCGCGCGCCACCCGAGAACCGAAAAATGTCATTTTGACACCTTAAAAGTCCCGAATGGCCGAAATAACACGCAGGTGATCATGAAGTGAAGTATAGTTTTAGCATCTAAACACAATGTGCGAAATTTGTCCAATTCGGAGACTGCATCATTCTACTCGAAAAGTTCGCGCGCCACCCGAATACCGAAAAATGTCATTTTGACCCCCTTAAAAGTCCTGAATGGCCGAAATAACATCGCAGGTGATCACAAAGTGATGTATAGTTTTAGCATCTAAATACATTGTGTGAAATTCGTCCAATTCGGAAACTGCATCATTCTACTCGAAAAGTTCGCGCGCCACCCGATAACCGAAAAATGCCATTTTGACCCCCTAAAATGTCCCGAATGGCCGTAATAACAACGCAGGTGATCACGAACTGATGTATAGTTTTAGCAACTAAATACGCTGTGCGAAATTCGTCCAATTCGGAGACTGCATCATTCTACTCGAAAAGTTCGAGCGCCACCCGAATACCGAAAAAATGCCATTTTGACCCCCTAAACAGTCCTGAATGGCCAAAAAACGCAACAGCTCATGGCGGAGCAATGAGTCTTGTTTATTTGTCCGTTTTACATTAACCGTGCGAATTTTGTCCAATTCAGAGACTGCATCATTCAACTCGAAAATTTCGCGCGCCACCCCAAAACTTAAAAATTCCATTTTGACCCCAAAAAAAGTCCGGAATGGCCGAAATAACATTGCAGGTGATCACGAAGTTATGTATAGTTTTAGCATCTAAATACACTGTGTGAAATTCGTCTAATTCAGAGACTGCATCATTCTACTCGAAAAGTTCGCGCGCCACCCGGAACCGAAAAATGTTATTTTGACCCCCTAAAAAGTCCAAAATGGCCGGAATAACAACGCAGGTCATCACAAAGTGATGCATAGTTTTAGCATCTAAACACACTGTGCGAAATTCGTCCAATTCGGAGACTACATCATTCTACTCGAAAATTTCGCGCGCTACTCCAAAACTGAAAAATGCCATTTTGACCCCATAAAAAGTCCCGAATGGCCGAAATAACATCGCATGTGATCACAAAGTGATGAATAGTTTTAGCATCTAAGCACACTGTGCGATATTCGTCCAATTCGGAGACTGCATCATTCTACTTGAAAAGTTCGCGCGCCACCATAAAACAGAAAATGTCATTTTGCCCCCTTAAAAGTCCCGAATGGCCGAAATAACATCGCAGGTGATCACGAAGAGATCTATAGTTTTGGCATCTAAATACACTGTGCAAAATACGTCCGATTCGGAGACTGCATAATTCTACTCGAAAAGTTCGCGTACCACCCGAAAACCGAAAAATGTCATTTTGACCACCTAAAAAGTCCCGAATGGCCGAAATAACAACGCAGGTGATCACGAAGTGATGTATAGTTTTAGCATCTAAACACACTGTGCGAAATTCGTCCAATTCGGAGACTGCATCATTCTACTTGAAAAGTTCGCGCGCCACCCGAAAACCGAAAAATGTCATTTTGACCCCCTAAAAAGTCCCGAATGGCAGAAATAACAACGTGGGTGATCACGAAGTGATGTATAGTTTTAGCATCTAAACACACTGTGCGAAATTCGTCGAATTCGGAGACTGCACCGTTCTACTCGAAAAGTTCGCGCGCCACCCGAAAACCGAAAAATGTCATTTTGACCCCTTAAAAGTCCCGAATGGCCGAAATAACACGCAGGTGATCACGAAGTGATGTATAGTTTTAGCAGCTAAACACAATGTGCGAAATTCGTCCAATTCGGAGACTGTATCAATCTTCTCGAAAAGTTCGCGCGCCACCCGAAAACTGAAAATGTCATTTTGACCCCTTAAAAGTTCCGAATGGCCGAAATAACAACGCAGGTGATCACGAAGTGATGTATATTTTTAGCATCTAAAAATATTGTGCGAAATTCGTCTAATTCGGAGACTGCATCATTCTACTCGAAAAGTTCGCGCGCCACCCGAAAACCGAAAAATGTCATTTTGACCCCTTAAAAGTCCCGAATGGCCGATATAACACGCAGGTGATCACGAAGTGATGTATAGTCTTAGCATCTAAACACAATGTGCGAAATTTGTCCAATTCAGAGACTGCATCATTCTACTCGAAAAGTTCGCGCGCCACCCGAAAACCGAAAAATGTCATTTTGACCCCCTTAAAAGTCCTGAATGGTCGAAATAACATCGCAGGTGATCACGAAGTGATGTATAGTTTTAGCATCTAAATACATTGTGTGAAATTCGTCCAATTCGGAGACTGCATCATTCTACTCGAAAAGTTCGCGCGCCACTCGATAACCGAAAAATGCCATTTTGACCCCCTAAAATTTCCCGAATGGCCGTAATAACAACGCAGGTGATCACGAACTGATGTATAGTTTTAGCATCTAAATACACTGTGCGAAATTCGTCCAATTTGGAGACTGCATCATTCTACTCGAAAAGTTCGAGCGCCACCCGAATACCGAAAAATGCCATTTTGACCCCCTAAACAGTCCTGAATGGCCAAAAAACGCAACAGCTCATGGCGGAGCAATGAGTCTTGTTTATTTGTCCGTTTTACATTAACTGTGCGAAATTCGTCCAATTCGGAGACTGCATCATTCTACTCCAAAAGTTCGTGCGCCACCCGAAAACCGAAAAATGTCATTTTGACCCCCTAAAAAGTCCCGAATGGACGAAATAACATCGCAGGTGATCACGAAGTGATGTATAGTTTTAGCATCTAAACACACTGTGCGAAATTCGTCCAATTCAGAGACTGCATCATTCTACTCGAAAAGTTTGCGCGCCACCCGAAAACTGAAAAATGTCATTTTCACCCCTTAAAAGTCCCGAATGGCCGAAATAACACGCATGTGATCACGAAGTGATGTATAGTTTTAGCAGCTAAACACAATGTGCGAAATTCGTCCAATTCGGAGACTGTATCAATCTTCTCGAAAAGTTCGTGCGCCACCCGAAAACTGAAAATGTCATTTTGACCCCTTAAAAGTTCCGAATGGCCGAAATAACAACGCAGGTGATCACGAAGTGATGTATATTTTTAGCATCTAAATACATTGTGCGAAATTCGTTTAATTCAGAGACTCCATCATTCTACTCGAAAAGTTCGCGCGCCACCCGAGAACCGAAAAATGTCATTTTGACACCTTAAAAGTCCCGAATGGCCGAAATAACACGCAGGTGATCATGAAGTGAAGTATAGTTTTAGCATCTAAACACAATGTGCGAAATTTGTCCAATTCGGAGACTGCATCATTCTACTCGAAAAGTTCGCGCGCCACCCGAATACCGAAAAATGTCATTTTGACCCCCTTAAAAGTCCTGAATGGCCGAAATAACATCGCAGGTGATCACAAAGTGATGTATAGTTTTAGCATCTAAATACATTGTGTGAAATTCGTCCAATTCGGAGACTGCATCATTCTACTCGAAAAGTTCGCGCGCCACCCGATAACCGAAAAATGCCATTTTGACCCCCTAAAATGTCCCGAATGGCCGTAATAACAACGCAGGTGATCACGAACTGATGTATAGTTTTAGCAACTAAATACGCTGTGCGAAATTCGTCCAATTCGGAGACTGCATCATTCTACTCGAAAAGTTCGAGCGCCACCCGAATACCGAAAAAATGCCATTTTGACCCCCTAAACAGTCCTGAATGGCCAAAAAACGCAACAGCTCATGGCGGAGCAATGAGTCTTGTTTATTTGTCCGTTTTACATTAACCGTGCGAATTTTGTCCAATTCAGAGACTGCATCATTCAACTCGAAAATTTCGCGCGCCACCCCAAAACTTTAAAATGCCATTTTGACCCCATAAAAAGTCCCGAATGGCCGAAATAACATTGCAGGTGATCACGAAGTTATGTATAGTTTTAGCATCTAAATACACTGTGTGAAATTCGTCTAATTCAGAGACTGCATCATTCTACTCGCAAAGTTCGCGCGCCACCTGGAACCGAAAAATGTTATTTTGACCCCCTAAAAAGTCCAAAATGGCCGGAATAACAACGCAGGTCATCACAAAGTGATGCATAGTTTTAGCATCTAAACACACTGTGCGAAATTCGTCCAATTCGGAGACTACATCATTCTACTCGAAAATTTCGCGCGCTACTCCAAAACTGAAAAATGCCATTTTGACCCCATAAAAAGTCCCGAATGGCCGAAATAACATCGCATGTGATCACAAAGTGATGAATAGTTTTAGCATCTAAGCACACTGTGCGAAATTCGTCCAATTCGGAGACTGCATCATTCTACTCGAAAAGTTCGCGCGCCACCATAAAACAGAAAATGTCAATTTGCCCCCTTAAAAGTCCCGAATGGCCGAAATAACATCGCAGGTGATCACGAAGAGATCTATAGTTTTGGCATCTAAATACACTGTGCAAAATACGTCCGATTCCGAGACTGCATAATTCTACTCGAAAAGTTCGCGTACCACCCGAAAACCGAAAAATGTCATTTTGACCACCTAAAAAGTCCCGAATGGCCGAAATAACAACGCAGGTGATCACGAAGTGATGTATAGTTTTAGCATCTAAACACACTGTGCGAAATTCGTCCAATTCGGAGACTGCATCATTCTACTCGAAAAGTTCGCGCACTACCCGAAAACCGAAAAATGTCATTTTGACCCCCTAAAAAGTCCCGAATGGCCGAAATAACAACGTGGGTGATCACGAAGTGATGTATAGTTTTAGCATCTAAACACACTGTGCGAAATTCGTCGAATTCGGAGACTTTACCGTTCTACTCGAAAAGTTCGCGCGCCACCCGAAAACCGAAAAATGTCATTTTGACCCCTTAAAAGTCCCGAATGGCCGAAATAACACGCAGGTGATCACGAAGTGATGTATAGTTTTAGCAGCTAAACACAATGTGCGAAATTCGTCTAATTCGGAGACTGCATCATTCTACTCGAAAAGTTCGCGCGCCACCCGAAAACCGAAAAATGTCATTTTGACCCCTTAAAAGTCCCGAATGGCCGAAATAACACGCATGTGATCACGAAGTGATGTATAGTCTTAGCATCTAAACACAATGTGCGAAATTTGTCCAATTCAGAGACTGCATCATTCTACTCAAAAAGTTCGCGCGCCACCCGAAAACCGAAAAATGTCATTTTGACCCCCTTAAAAGTCCTGAATGGTCGAAATAACATCGCAGGTGATCACGAAGTGATGTATAGTTTTAGCATCTAAAGACATTATGTGAAATTCGTCCAATTCGGAGACTGCATCATTCTACTCGAAAAGTTCGCGCGCCACCCGATAACCGAAAAATG
Organism: Lactuca virosa; assembly: GCF_052849685.1. NCBI lineage: Eukaryota > Viridiplantae > Streptophyta > Magnoliopsida > Asterales > Asteraceae > Lactuca > Lactuca virosa. Next base: position 318,619,025 of record NC_136433.1, on the reverse strand, counting down.
CCATTTTGACCCCCTAAAATTTCCCGAATGGCCGTAATAACAACGCAGGTGATCACGAACTGATATATAGTTTTAGCATCTAAATACACTGTGCGAAATTCGTCCAATTCGGAGACTGCATCATTCTACTCGAAAAGTCCGAGCGCCACCCGAATACCGAAAAATGCCATTTTGACCCCCTAAACAGTCCTGAATGGCCAAAAAACGCAACAGCTCATGGCGGAGCGATGAGTCTTGTTTATTTGTCCGTTTTACATTAACCGTGCGAATTTTGTCCAATTCGGAGACTGCATCATTCAACTCGAAAATTTCGCGAGCCACCCCAAAACTATAAAATGCCATTTTGACCCCATAAAAAGTCCCGAATGGACGAAATAACATCGCAGGTGATCACGATGTTATGTATAGTTTTAACATCTAAATACACTGTGTAATTCGTCCAATTCAGAGACTGCATCATTCTACTCGAAAAGTTCGCGCGCCACCCGAAACCGATAAATGTTATTTTGACCCCCTAAAAAGTCCAAAATGGCCGAAATAACAACGCACGTCATCACAAAGTGATGTATAGTTTTATCATCTAAACACACTGTGCGAAATTCGTCCAATTCGGAGACTACATCATTCTACTCGAAAATTTCGCGCGCCACTTCAAAATTGAAAAATGCCATTTTGACCCCATAAAAAGTCCCGAATGGCCAAAATAACAACGCATGTGATCACAAAGTGATGTATAGTTTTAGCATCCAAGCACACTGTGCGAAATTCGTCCAATTCGGAGACTGCATCATTCTACTCGAAAAGTTTGCGCGCCACCCGAAAACCGAAAAATGTTATTTTGACCCCCTTAAAAGTCCTGAATGGCCGAAATAACAACGCAGGTGATCACGACGTGATGTATAGTTTTAGATTCTAAACACAGTGTGCGAAATTCGTCCAATTCGGAGACTGCATCATTCTATTCGAAAAGTTCGAGCGCCACCCGAATACCGAAAAATGCCATTTTGACCCCCTAAACAGTCCTGAATGGCCAAAAAACGCAACAGCTCATGGCAAAGCAATGAGTCTTGTTTATTTGTCCGTTTTACATTAACCGTGCGAATTTTGTCCAATTCGGAGACTGCATCATTCAACTCGAAAATTTCGCGCGCCACCCCAAAACTTAAAAATGCCATTTTGACCCCATAAAAAGTCCCGAATGGCCGAAATAACATCGCAGGTGATCACGAATTTATGTATAGTTTTAGCGTCTAAATACACTGTGTGAAATTCGTCCAATTCAGAGACTGCATCATTCTACTCGAAAAGTTCGCGCGCCACCCGAAACCTAAAAATGTTATTTTAACCCCCTAAAAAGTCAAAAAATGGCCGAAATAACAACGCAGGTCATCACAAAGTGATGCATAGTTTTAGCATATAAACACACTGTGCGAAATTCGTCCAATTCGGACACTACATCATTCTACTCGAAAATTTCGCGCGCTACTCCAAAATTGAAAAATGCCATTTTGACCCCATAAAAAGTCCCGAATGGCCGAAATAACATCGCATGTGATCACAAAGTGATGTATAGTTTTAGCATCTAAGCACACTGTGCGAAATTCGTCCAATTCGGAGACTGCATCATTCTACTCGAAAAGTTCGCGCACCACCAGAAAACAGAAAAATGTCATTTTGACCCCCTAAAAAGTCCCGAATGGCCTAAATAACAACGCAGGTGATCACGAAGTGATGAATGGTTTTAGCATCTAAACACACTGTGCGAAATTCGTCCAATTCGGAGACTGCATCATTCTACTCGAAAAGTTCGCGCGGCACCCGAAAACCGAAAAATGACATTTTGATCCCTTAAAAGTCCCGAATGGCAGAAAATAACACGCAGGTGATCACGAAGTGATGTATAGTTTAGCAGATAAACACAATGTGCGAAATTCGTCCAATTCGGAGACTGCATCATTCTACTCGAAAAGTTCGCGCGCCACCAGAAAACTGAAAAATGCCATTTTGACCCCATAAAAAGTCCCGAATGGCCAAAATAACAACGCATGTGATCACAAAGTGATGTATAGTTTTGGCATCTAAATACACTGTGCGAAATTCGTCCTATTCGGAGACTGCATAATTCTACTCGAAAAGTTCGTGCGCCACCAGAAAACAGAAATATGTCATTTTGACCCCCTAAAAAGTCCCGAATGGCCGAAATAACAACGCAGGTGATCACCAAGTGATGTATAGTTTTAGCATCTAAACACACTGTGCGAAATTCGTCCAATTCGGAGACTGCATCATTCTACTCGAAAAGTTCGCGCGCCACCCGAAAACCGAAAAATGTCATTTTGATCCCCTAAAAGTCCCGAATGGCAGAAAATAACATGCAGGTGATCACGAAGTGATGTATAGTTTCAGCAGATAAACACAATGTGCGAAATTCGTCCAATTCGGAGACTGCATCATTCTACTCGAAAAGTTCGCGCGCCACCAGAAAACAGAAAATGTCATTTTGCCCCTTAAAAGTCCCGAATGGCCGAAATAACATCGCAGGTGATCACGAAGAGATCTATAGTTTTGGCATCTAAATACACTGTGCGAAATTCGTCCGATTCGGAGACTGCATAATTCTACTCGAAAAGTTCGCGTACCACCCGAAAACCGAAAAATGTCATTTTGAACCCCTAAAAAGTCCCGAATGGCCGAAATAACAACGCAGGTGATCACGAAGTGAGGTATAGTTTTAGATTCTAAACACACTGTGCGAAATTCGTCCAATTCGGAGACTGCATCATTCTACTCGAAAATTTCGCGCGCCACCCGAAAACCGAAAAATGTCATTTTGACCCCCTAAAAAGTCCCGAATGGCCGAAATAACAACGCAGGTGATCACGAAGTGATGTATAGTTTTAGCATCTAAACACAATGTGCGAAATTTGTTCAATTCGGAGACTGCATCATTCTACTCGAAAAGTTCGCGCGCCACCCGAAAACCGAAAAATGTCATTTTGACCCCCCTTAAAAGTCCTGAATGGCCGAAATAACATCGCAGGTGATCACGAAGTGATGTATAGTTTTAGCATCTAAATACATTGTGTGAAATTCGTCCAATTCGGAGACTGCATCATTCTACTCGAAAAGTTCGTGCGCCACCCGATAACCGAAAAATGCCATTTTGACCCCCTAAAATGTCCCGAATGGCCGTAATAACAACGCAGGTGATCACGAACTGATGTATAGTTTTAGCATCTAAATACACTGTGCGAAATTCGTCCAATTCGGAGACTGCATCATTCTACTCGAAAAGTTCGAGCGCCACCCGAATACCGAAAAATGCCATTTTGACCCCTAAACAGTCCTTAATGGCCAAAAAACGCAACAGCTCATGGCGGAGCAATGAGTCTTGTTTATTTGTCCGTTTTACATTAACCGTGCGAATTTTGTCCAATTCGGAGACTGCATCATTCAACTCGAAAATTTCGCGCGCCACCCCAAAACTTAAAAATGCCATTTTGACCCCATAAAAAGTCCCGAATGGCCGAAATAACATCGCAGGTGATCACGAATTTATGTATAGTTTTAGCGTCTAAATACACTGTGTGAAATTCGTCCAATTCAGAGAGTGCATCATTCTACTCGAAAAGTTCGCGCGCCACCCGAAACCGTAAAATGTTATTTTGACCCCCTAAAAAGTCAAAAATGGCCGAAATAACAACGCAGGTCATCATAAAGTGATGCATAGTTTTAGCATATAAACACACTGTGCGAAATTCGTCCAATTCGGAGACTACATCATTCTACTCGAAAATTTCGCGCGCTACTCCAATATTGAAAAATGCCATTTTGACCCCATAAAAAGTCCCGAATGGCCGAAATAACATCGCATGTGATCACAAAGTGATGTATAGTTTTTGCATCTAAGCACACTGTGCGAAATTCGTCCAATTCGGAGACTGCATCATTCAGTCGAAAAGTTCGCGCACCACCAGAAAACAGAAAAATGTCATTTTGACCCCCTAAAAAGTCCCGAATGGCCGAAATAACAACGCAGGTGATCACGAAGTGATGTATAATTTTAGCATCTAAACACACTGTGCGAAATTCGTCCAATTCGGAGACTGCATCATTCTACTCGAAAAGTTCGCGCGCCACCCGAAAACCGAAAAATGTCATTTTGACCCCCTAAAAAGTCCCGAATGGCCGAAATAACAACACAGGTAATCACAAAGTGATGTATAGTTTTAGCATCTAAACACACTGTGCGAAATTCGTCAAATTCGGAGACTACATTATTCTACTCGAAAAGTTCGCGCCACCCGAAAACCGAAAAATGTCATTTTGACCCCCTAAAAAGTCCCGAATTGCCGAAATAACAACGCAGGTGATCACGAAGTGATGTATAGTTTTAGCATCTAAACACACTGTGCGAAATTCGTCCAATTCGGAGACTGCATCATTCTACTCGAAAAGTTCGAGCGTCACCCGAAAAACTGAAAATGTCATTTTGACCCCTTAAAAGTTCCGAATGGCCGAAATAACAACGCAGGTGATCACGAAGTGATGTATATTTTTAGCATCTAAATACATTGTGCGAAATTCGTCTAATTCGGAGACTGCATCATTCTCCTCGAAAAGTTCGCGCGCCACCCGAAAACCGAAAAATGTCATTTTGACACCTTAAAAGTCCCGAATGGCCGAAATAACATGCAGGTGATCACGAAGTGATGTATAGTTTTAGCATCTAAATACAATGTGCGAAATTTGTCCAATTCGGAGACTGCATCATTCTACTCGAAAAATTCGCGCGCCACCCGAATACCGAAAAATGTCATTTTGACCCCCTTCAAAGTCCTGAATGGTCGAAATAACATCGCAGGTGATCACAAAGTGATGTATAGTTTTAGCATCTAAATACATTGTGTGAAATTCGTCCAATTCGGAGACTGCATCATTCTACTCGAAAAGTTCGTGCGCCACCCGAATACCGAAAAAATGCCATTTTGACCCCCTAAACAGTCCTGAATGGCCAAAAAACGCAACAGCTCATGGCGGAGCAATGAGTCTTGTTTATTTGTCCGTTTTACATTAACCGTGCGAATTTTGTCCAATTCAGAGACTGCATCATTCAACTCGAAAATTTCGCGCGCCACCCCAAAACTTAAAAATGCCATTTTGACCCCATAAAAAGTCCCGAATGGCCGAAATAACATTGCAGGTGATCACGAAGTTATGTATAGTTTTAGCATCTAAATACACTGTGTGAAATTCGTCTAATTCAGAGACTGCATCATTCTACTCGAAAAGTTCGCGCGCCACCTGGAACCGAAAAATGTTATTTTGACCCCCTAAAAAGTCCAAAATGGCCGGAATAACAACGCAGGTCATCACAAAGTGATGCATAGTTTTAGCATCTAAACACACTGTGCGAAATTCGTCCAATTCGGAGACTACATCATTCTACTCGAAAATTTCGCGCGCTACTCCAAAACTGAAAAATGCCATTTTGACCCCATAAAAAGTCCCGAATGGCCGAAATAACATCGCATGTGATCACAAAGTGATGAATAGTTTTAGCATCTAAGCACACTGTGCGAAATTCGTCCAATTCGGAGACTGCATCATTCTACTCGAAAAGTTCGCGCGCCACCATAAAACAGAAAATGTCAATTTGCCCCCTTAAAAGTCCCGAATGGCCGAAATAACATCGCAGGTGATCACGAAGAGATCTATAGTTTTGGCATCTAAAGACACTGTGCAAAATACGTCCGATTCCGAGACTGCATAATTCTACTCGAAAAGTTCGCGTACCACCCGAAAACCGAAAAATGTCATTTTGACCACCTAAAAAGTCCCGAATGGCCGAAATAACAACGCAGGTGATCACGAAGTGATGTATAGTTTTAGCATCTAAACACACTGTGCGAAATTCGTCCAATTCGGAGACTGCATCATTCTACTCGAAAAGTTCGCGCACCACCCGAAAACCGAAAAATGTCATTTTGACCCCCTAAAAAGTCTCGAATGGCCGAAATAACAACGTGGGTGATCACGAAGTGATGTATAGTTTTAGCATCTAAACACACTGTGCGAAATTCGTCGAATTCAGAGACTTTACCGTTCTACTCGAAAAGTTCGCGCGCCACCCGAATACCGAAAAATGTCATTTTGACCCCTTAAAAGTCCCGAATGGCCGAAATAACACGCAGGTGATCACGAAGTGATGTATAGTTTTAGCAGCTAAACACAATGTGCGAAATTCGTCTAATTCAGAGACTGCATCATTCTACTCGAAAAGTTCGCGCGCCACCAGAAAACTGAAAAATGCCATTTTGACCCCATAAAAAGTCCCGAATGGCCAAAATAACAACGCATGTGATCACAAAGTGATGTATAGTTTTGGCATCTAAATACACTGTGCGAAATTCGTCCGATTCGGAGACTGCATAATTCTACTCGAAAAGTTCGTGCGCCACCAGAAAACAGAAATATGTCATTTTGACCCCCTAAAAAGTCCCGAATGGCCGAAATAACAACGCAGGTGATCACCAAGTGATGTATAGTTTTAGCATCTAAACACACTGTGCGAAATTCGTCCAATTCGGAGACTGCATCATTCTACTCGAAAAGTTCGCGCGCCACCCGAAAACCGAAAAATGTCATTTTGATCCCCTAAAAGTCCCGAATGGCAGAAAATAACACGCAGGTGATCACGAAGTGATGTATAGTTTCAGCAGATAAACACAATGTGCGAAATTCGTCCAATTCGGAGACTGCATCATTCTACTCGAAAAGTTCGCGCGCCACCAGAAAACAGAAAATGTCATTTTGCCCCTTAAAAGTCCCGAATGGCCGAAATAACATCGCAGGTGATCACGAAGAGATCTATAGTTTTGGCATCTAAATACACTGTGCGAAATTCGTCCGATTCGGAGACTGCATAATTCTACTCGAAAAGTTCGCGTACCACCCGAAAACCGAAAAATGTCATTTTGAACCCCTAAAAAGTCCCGAATGGCCGAAATAACAACGCAGGTGATCACGAAGTGAGGTATAGTTTTAGATTCTAAACACACTGTGCGAAATTCGTCCAATTCGGAGACTGCATCATTCTACTCGAAAATTTCGCGCGCCACCCGAAAACCGAAAAATGTCATTTTCACCACCTAAAAAGTCCCGAATGGCCGAAATAACAACGCAGGTGATCACGAAGTGATGTATAGTTTTAGCATCTAAACACAATGTGCGAAATTTGTTCAATTCGGAGACTGCATCATTCTACTCGAAAAGTTCGCGCGCCACCCGAAAACCGAAAAATGTCATTTTGACCCCCCTTAAAAGTCCTGAATGGCCGAAATAACATCGCAGGTGATCACGAAGTGATGTATAGTTTTAGCATCTAAATACATTGTGTGAAATTCGTCCAATTCGGAGACTGCATCATTCTACTCGAAAAGTTCGTGCGCCACCCGATAACCGAAAAATGCCATTTTGACCCCCTAAAATGTCCCGAATGGCCGTAATAACAACGCAGGTGATCACGAACTGATGTATAGTTTTAGCATCTAAATACACTGTGCGAAATTCGTCCAATTCGGAGACTGCATCATTCTACTCGAAAAGTTCGAGCGCCACCCGAATACCGAAAAATGCCATTTTGACCCCTAAACAGTCCTTAATGGCCAAAAAACGCAACAGCTCATGGCGGAGCAATGAGTCTTATTTATTTGTCCGTTTTACATTAACCGTGCGAATTTTGTCCAATTCGGAGACTGCATCATTCAACTCGAAAATTTCGCGCGCCACCCCAAAACCTAAAAATGCCATTTTGACCCCATAAAAAGTCCCGAATGGCCGAAATAACATCGCAGGTGATCACGAATTTATGTATAGTTTTAGCGTCTAAATACACTGTGTGAAATTCGTCCAATTCAGAGACTGCATCATTCTACTCGAAAAGTTCGCGCGCCACCCGAAACCGAAAAATGTTATTTTGACCCCCTAAAAAGTCAAAAATGGCCGAAATAACAACGCAGGTCATCACAAAGTGATGCATAGTTTTAGCATATAAACACACTGTGCGAAATTCGTCCAATTCGGAGACTACATCATTCTACTCGAAAATTTCGCGCGCTACTCCAATATTGAAAAATGCCATTTTGACCCCATAAAAAGTCCCGAATGGCCGAAATAACATCGCATGTGATCACAAAGTGATGTATAGTTTTTGCATCTAAGCACACTGTGCGAAATTCGTCCAATTCGGAGACTGCATCATTCAGTCGAAAAGTTCGCGCACCACCAGAAAACAGAAAAATGTCATTTTGACCCCCTAAAAAGTCCCGAATGGCCGAAATAACAACGCAGGTGATCACGAAGTGATGTATAATTTTAGCATCTAAACACACTGTGCGAAATTCGTCCAATTCGGAGACTACATCATTCTACTCGAAAAGTTCGCGCGCCACCCGAAAACCGAAAAATGTCATTTTGACCCCCTAAAAAGTCCCGAATGGCCGAAATAACAACACAGGTGATCACGAAGTGATGTATAGTTTTAGCATCTAAACACACTGTGCGAAATTCGTCCAATTCGGAGACTACATTATTCTACTCGAAAAGTTCGCGCCACCCGAAAACCGAAAAATGTCATTTTGACCCCCTAAAAAGTCCCGAATTGCCGAAATAACAACGCAGGTGATAACGAAGTGATGTATAGTTTTAGCATCTAAACACACTGTGCGAAATTCGTCCAATTCGGAGACTGCATCATTCTACTCGAAAAGTTCGAGCGTCACCCGAAAAACTGAAAATGTCATTTTGACCCCTTAAAAGTTCTGAATGGCCGAAATAACAACGCAGGTGATCACGAAGTGATGTATATTTTTAGCATCTAAATACATTGTGCGAAATTCGTCTAATTCGGAGACTGCATCATTCTCCTCGAAAAGTTCGCGCGCCACCCGAAAACCGAAAAATGTCATTTTGACACCTTAAAAGTCCCGAATGGCCGAAATAACATGCAGGTGATCACGAAGTGATGTATAGTTTTAGCATCTAAACACAATGTGCGAAATTTGTCCAATTCGGAGACTGCATCATTCTACTCGAAAAATTTGCGCGCCACCCGAATACCGAAAAATGTCATTTTGACCCCCTTCAAAGTCCTGAATGGTCGAAATAACATCGCAGGTGATCACAAAGTGATGTATAGTTTTAGCATCTAAATACATTGTGTGAAATTCGTCCAATTCGGAGACTGCATCATTCTACTCGAAAAGTTCGTGCGCCACCCGATAACCGAAAAATGCCATTTTGACCCCCTAAAATGTCCCGAATGGCCGTAATAACAACGCCGGTGATCACGAACTAGTGTATAGTTTTAGCATCTAAATACACTGTGCGAAATTCGTCCAATTCGGAGACTGCATCATTCTACTCGAAAAGTTCGGCGCCACCCGAAAACCGAAAAATGTCATTTTGACCCCCCTAAAAAGTCCCGAATGGCCGAAATAACAACGCAGGTGATCACAAAGTGATGTATAGTTTTAGCATCTAAACACACTGTGCGAAATTCGTCCAATTCGGAGACTGCATCATTCTACTCGAAAAGTTCGCGCGCCACCCGAAAACCGAAAAATGTCATTTTGATCCCTTAAAAGTCCCGAATGGCAGAAAATAACACGCAGGTGATCACGAAGTGATGTATAGTTTCAGCAGATAAACACAATGTGCGAAATTCGTCAAAGTCGGAGACTGCATCATTCTACTCGAAAAGTTCGTGCGCCACCAGAAAACAGAAAATATCATTTTGCCCCCTTAAAAGTCCCGAATGGCCGAAATAACATCGCAGGTGATCACGAAGAGATCTATAGTTTTGGCATCTAAATACACAATGCGAAATTCGTCCGATTCGGAGACTGCATAATTCTACTCGAAAAGTTCGCGTACCACCCGAAAACCGAAAAATGTCATTTTGACCCCTAAAAAGTCCCGAATGACCGAAATAACAACGCAGGTGATCACAAAGTGATGTATAGTTTTAGCATCTAAACACACTGTGCGAAATTCGTCCAATTCGGAGACTGCATCATTCTACTCGAAAAGTTCGCGCGCCACCCGAAAACCGAAAAATGTGATTTTGACCCCCTAAAATGTCCCGAATGGCTGTAATAACAACGCAGGTGATCACGAACTGATGTATAGTTTTAGCATTTAAATACACTGTGCGAAATTCGTCCAATTCTGAGACTGCATCATTCTACTCGAAAAGGTCGAGCGCCACCTGAATACCGAAAAATGCCATTTTGACCCCCTAAACAGTCCTGAATGGCCAAAAAACGCAACAGCTCATGGCGGAGCGATGAGTCTTGTTTATTTGTCCGTTTTACGTTAACCGTGCGAATTTTGTCCAATTCGGAGACTGCATCATTCAACTCGAAAATTTCGCGCGCTACCCCAAAACTTAAAAATGGCATTTTGACCCCATAAAAAGTCCCGAATGGCCGAAATAACATTGCAGGTGATCACGAAGTTATGTATAGTTTTAGCATCTAAATACACTGTGTGAAATTCGTCCAATTCAGAGACTGCATCATTCTACTCGAAAAGTTCGCGCGCCACCCGAAACCGAAAAATGTTATTTTGACCCCCTAAAAAGTCCAAAATGGCCGAAATAACAACGCAGGTCATCACAAATTGATGTATAGTTTTAGCATCTAAACACACTGTGCGAAATTCGTCCAATTCGGAGACTACATCATTCTACTCGAAAATTTCGCGCGCCACTCCAAAACTGAAAAATGCCATTTTGACCCCATAAAAAGTCTCGAATGGCAGAAATAACATCGAATGTGATCACAAAGTGATGTATAGTTTTAGCATCTAAGCACACTGTGCGAAATTCGTCCAATTCGGAGACTGCATCATTCTACTCGAAAAGTTCGTGCGCTACCAGAAAACAGAAAAATGTCATTTTGACCCCCTAAAAAGTCCGGAATGGCCGAAATAACAACGCAGGTGATCACAAAGTGATGTATAGTTTAAGCATCTAAACACACTGTGCGAAATTCGTCCAATTCGGAGACTGCATCATTCTACTCGAAAAGTTCGCGCGCCACCCGAAAACCGAAAAATGTCATTTTGATCCCTTAAAAGTCCCGAATGGCAGAAAATAACACGCAGGTGACCACGAAGTGATGTATAGTTTTAGCAGATAAACACAATGTGCGAAATTCGTCCAATTCGGAGACTACATCATTCTACTCGAAAAGTTCGCGCGCAACCAGAAAACAGAAAATTTCGTTTTGCCCCCTTAAAAGTCCCGAATGGCCGAAATAACATCGCAGGTGATCACGAAGAGATCTATAGTTTTGGCTTCTAAATACACTGTGCGAAATTCGTCCGATTCGGAGACTGCATCATTCTACTCGAAAAGTTCGCGCGCCACCCGAAAACCGAAAAATGTCATTTTGACACCTTAAAAGTCCCGAATGGCCGAAATAACACGCAGGTGATCACGAAGTGATGTATAGTTTTAGCATCTAAACACAATGTGCGAAATTTGTCCAATTCGGAGACTGCATCATTCTACTCGAAAAATTCGCGCGCCACCCGAAAACCGAAAAATGTCATTTTGACCCCCCTTCAAAGTCCTGAATGGTCGAAATAACATCGCAGGTGATCACAAAGTGATGTATAGTTTTAGCATCTAAATACATTGTGTGAAATTCGTCCAATTCGGAGACTGCATCATTCTACTCGAAAAGTTCGTGCGCCACCCGATAACCGAAAAATGCCATTTTGACCCCCTAAAATGTCCCGAATTGCCGTAATAACAACGCCGGTGATCACGAACTAGTGTATAGTTTTAGCATCTAAATACACTGTGCGAAATTCGTCCAATTCGGAGACTGCATCATTCTACTCGAAAAGTTCGAGGGCCACCCGAATACCGAAAAATGCCATTTTAACCCCCTCAACAGTCCTGAATGGCCAAAAAACGCAACAGCTCATGGCGGAGCAATGAGTCTTGTTCATTTGTCCGTTTTACATTAACCGTGCGAATTTTGTCCAATTCGGAGACTACATCATTCAACTCGAAAATTTCGCGCGCCACCCCAAAACTTAAAAATGCCATTCTGACCCCATAAAAAGTCCCGAATGGCCGAAATAACATCGCAGGTGATCACGAAGTTATGTATAGTTTTAGCATCTAGATACAGTGTGTAATTCGTCCAATTCAGAGACTGCATCATTCCACTCGAATAGTTCGCGCGCCACCCGAAAACCGAAAAATGTCATTTTGACCCCCTGAAAAGTCCTGAATGGTCGAAATAACATCGCAGGTGATCACGAAGTGATGTATAGTTTTAGCATCTAAATACATTGTGTGAAATTCGTCCAATTCGGAGACTGCATCATTCTACTCGAAAAGTTCGCGCGCCACCCGATAACCGAAAAATGCCATTTTGACCCCTAAAAAGTCCCGAATGGCCGAAATAACAACGCAGGTGATCACGAAGTGATGTATAGTTTTAGCATCTAAACACACTGTGTGAAATTCGTCCAATTCGGAGACTGCGTCATTCTACTCGAAAAGTTCGTGCGCCACCCGAAAACCGAAAAATGTCATTTTGACCCCCTAAAAAGTCCCGAATGGCCGAAATAACAACGCAGGTGATCACGAAGTGATGTATAGTTTTAGCATCTAAACACACTGTGCGAAATTCGTCCAATTCGGAGACTGCATCATTCTACTCGAAAAGTTCGCGCGCCACCCGAAAACCGAAAAATGTGATTTTGACCCCCTAAAATGTCCCGAATGGCTGTAATAACAACGCAGGTGATCACGAACTGATGTATAGTTTTAGCATTTAAATACACTGTGCGAAATTCGTCCAATTCTGAGACTGCATCATTCTACTCGAAAAGGTCGAGCGCCACCTGAATACCGAAAAATGCCATTTTGACCCCCTAAACAGTCCTGAATGGCCAAAAAACGCAACAGCTCATGGCGGAGCGATGAGTCTTGTTTATTTGTCCGTTTTACGTTAACCGTGCGAATTTTGTCCAATTCGGAGACTGCATCATTCAACTCGAAAATTTCGCGCGCTACCCCAAAACTTAAAAATGGCATTTTGACCCCATAAAAAGTCTCGAATGGCCGAAATAACATTGCAGGTGATCACGAAGTTATGTATAGTTTTAGCATCTAAATACACTGTGTGAAATTCGTCCAATTCAGAGACTGCATCATTCTACTCGAAAAGTTCGCGCGCCACCCGAAACCGAAAAATGTTATTTTGACCCCCTAAAAAGTCCAAAATGGCCGAAATAACAACGCAGGTCATCACAAATTGATGTATAGTTTTAGCATCTAAACACACTGTGCGAAATTCGTCCAATTCGGAGACTACATCATTCTACTCGAAAATTTCGCGCGCCACTCCAAAACTGAAAAATGCCATTTTGACCCCATAAAAAGTCTCGAATGGCAGAAATAACATCGAATGTGATCACAAAGTGATGTATAGTTTTAGCATCTAAGCACACTGTGCGAAATTCGTCCAATTCGGAGACTGCATCATTCTACTCGAAAAGTTCGTGCGCTACCAGAAAACAGAAAAATGTCATTTTGACCCCCTAAAAAGTCCGGAATGGCCGAAATAACAACGCAGGTGATCACAAAGTGATGTATAGTTTAAGCATCTAAACACACTGTGCGAAATTCGTCCAATTCGGAGACTGCATCATTCTACTCGAAAAGTTCGCGCGCCACCCGAAAACCGAAAAATGTCATTTTGATCCCTTAAAAGTCCCGAATGGCAGAAAATAACACGCAGGTGACCACGAAGTGATGTATAGTTTTAGCAGATAAACACAATGTGCGAAATTCGTCCAATTCGGAGACTACATCATTCTACTCGAAAAGTTCGCGCGCCACCAGAAAACAGAAAATTTCGTTTTGCCCCCTTAAAAGTCCCGAATGGCCGAAATAACATCGCAGGTGATCACGAAGAGATCTATAGTTTTGGCATCTAAATACACTGTGCGAAATTCGTCCGATTCGGAGACTGCATCATTCTACTCGAAAAGTTCGCGCGCCACCCGAAAACCGAAAAATGTCATTTTGACACCTTAAAAGTCCCGAATGGCCGAAATAACACGCAGGTGATCACGAAGTGATGTATAGTTTTAGCATCTAAACACAATGTGCGAAATTTGTCCAATTCGGAGACTGCATCATTCTACTCGAAAAATTCGCGCGCCACCCGAAAACCGAAAAATGTCATTTTGACCCCCCTTCAAAGTCCTGAATGGTCGAAATAACATCGCAGGTGATCACAAAGTGATGTATAGTTTTAGCATCTAAATACATTGTGTGAAATTCGTCCAATTCGGAGACTGCATCATTCTACTCGAAAAGTTCGTGCGCCACCCGATAACCGAAAAATGCCATTTTGACCCCCTAAAATGTCCCGAATTGCCGTAATAACAACGCCGGTGATCACGAACTAGTGTATAGTTTTAGCATCTAAATACACTGTGCGAAATTCGTCCAATTCGGAGACTGCATCATTCTACTCGAAAAGTTCGAGGGCCACCCGAATACCGAAAAATGCCATTTTAACCCCCTCAACAGTCCTGAATGGCCAAAAAACGCAACAGCTCATGGCGGAGCAATGAGTCTTGTTCATTTGTCCGTTTTACATTAACCGTGCGAATTTTGTCCAATTCGGAGACTACATCATTCAACTCGAAAATTTCGCGCGCCACCCCAAAACTTAAAAATGCCATTCTGACCCCATAAAAAGTCCCGAATGGCCGAAATAACATCGCAGGTGATCACGAAGTTATGTATAGTTTTAGCATCTAGATACAGTGTGTAATTCGTCCAATTCAGAGACTGCATCATTCCACTCGAATAGTTCGCGCGCCACCCGAAAACCGAAAAATGTCATTTTGACCCCCTGAAAAGTCCTGAATGGTCGAAATAACATCGCAGGTGATCACGAAGTGATGTATAGTTTTAGCATCTAAATACATTGTGTGAAATTCGTCCAATTCGGAGACTGCATCATTCTACTCGAAAAGTTCGCGCGCCACCCGATAACCGAAAAATGCCATTTTGACCCCCTAAAAAGTCCCGAATGGCCGAAATAACAACGCAGGTGATCACGAAGTGATGTATAGTTTTAGCATCTAAACACACTGTGTGAAATTCGTCCAATTCGGAGACTACGTCATTCTACTCGAAAAGTTCGTGCGCCACCCGAAAACCGAAAAATGTCATTTTGACCCCCTAAAAAGTCCCGAATGGCCGAAATAACAACGCAGGTGATCACGAAGTGATGTATAGTTTTAGCATCTAAACACACTGTGCGAAATTCGTCCAATTCGGAGACTGCATCATTCTACTCGAAAAGTTCGCGCGCCACCCGAAAACTGAAAAATGTCATTTTCACCCCTTAAAAGTCCCGAATGGCCGAAATAACACGCAGGTGATCACGAAGTGATGTATAGTTTTAGCAGCTAAACACAATGTGTGAAATTCGTCCAATTCGGAGACTGTATCAATCTTCTCGAAAAGTTCGTGCGCCACCCGAAAACTGAAAATGTCATTTTGACCCCTTAAAAGTTCCGAATGGCCGAAATAACAACGCAGGTGATCACGAAGTGATGTATATTTTTAGCATCTAAATACATTGTGCGAAATTCGTTTAATTCAGAGACTGCATCATTCTACTCGAAAAGTTCGCGCGCCACCCGAGAACCGAAAAATGTCATTTTGACACCTTAAAAGTCCCGAATGGCCGAAATAACACGCAGGTGATCACGAAGTGATGTATAGTTTTAGCATCTAAACCCAATGTGCGAAATTTGTTCAGTTCGAAGACTGCATCATTCTACTCGAAAAGTTCGCGCGCCACCCGAATACCGAAAAATGTCATTTTGACCCCCTTAAAAGTCCTGAGTGGTCGAAATAACATCGCAGGTGATCACAAAGTGATGTATAGTTTTAGCATCTAAATACATTGTGTGAAATTCGTCCAATTCGGAGACTGCATCATTCTACTCGAAAAGTTCGCGCGCCACCCGATAACCGAAAAATGCCATTTTGAGCCCCTAAAATGTCCCGAATGGTCGTAATAACAACGCAGGTGATCACGAACTGATATATAGTTTTAGCATCTAAATACACTGTGCGAAATTCGTCAAATTCAGAGACTGCATCATTCTACTCGAAAAGTTCGAGCGCCACCCGAATACCGAAAAATGCCATTTTGACCCCATAGAAAGTCCCGAATGGCCGAAATAACATCGCAGGTGATCACGAAGTTATGTATAGTTTTAGCATCTAAATACACTGTGTGAAATTCGTCTAATTCAGAGACTGCATCATTCTACTCGAAAAGTTCGCACGCCACCCGAAACCAAAATATGTTATTTTGACCACCTAAAAAGTCCAAAATGACCGAAATAACAACGTAGGTCATCACAAAGTGATGTATAGTTTTATCATCTAAACACACTGTGCAAAATTCGTCCAATTCGGAGACTACATCATTCTACTCAAAAATTTCGCGCGCCACTCCAAAACTGAAAAATGCCATTTTGACCCCATAAAAAGTCCCGAATGGCCGAAATAACATCACATGTGATCACAAAGTGATGTATAGTTTTAGCATCTAAGCACACTGTGCGAAATTCGTCCAATTCGGAGACTGCATCATTCTACTCGAAAAGTTCTCGCGCCACCAGAAAACAGAAAAATGTCATTTTGACCCCCTAAAAAGTCCCGAATGGCCGAAATAACAACGCAGTTGATCACGAAGTGATGTATAGTTTTAGCATCTAAACACACTGTGCGAAATTCGTCCAATTCGGAGACTGCATCATTCTACTCGCAAAGTTCGCGCGCCACCCGAAAACCGAAAAATGTCATTTTGATCCCTTAAAAGTCCCGAATGGCAGAAAATAACACGCAGGTGATCACGAAGTGATGTATAGTTTCAGCAGATAAACACAATGTGCGAAATTCGTCAAAGTCGGAGACTGCATCATTCTACTCGAAAAGTTCGTGCGCCACCAGAAAACAGAAAATGTCATTTTGCCCCTTAAAAGTCCCGAATTGCCGAAATAACATCGCAGGTGATCACGAAGAGATCTATAGTTTTGGCATCTAAATACACAATGCGAAATTCGTCCGATTCGGAGACTGCATAATTCTACTCGAAAAGTTCGCGTACCACCCGAAAACCGAAAAATGTCATTTTGACCCCTAAAAAGTCCCGAATGACCGAAATAACAACGCAGGTGATCACGAAGTGATGTATAGTTTTAGCATCTAAACACACTGTGCGAAATTCGTCCAATTCGGAGACTGCATCATTCTACTCGAAAAGTTCGCGCGCCACCCGAAAACCGAAAAATGTGATTTTGACCCCCTAAAATGTCCCGAATGGCTGTAATAACAACGCAGGTGATCACGAACTGATGTATAGTTTTAGCATTTAAATACACTGTGCGAAATTCGTCCAATTCGGAGACTGCATCATTCTACTCGAAAAGTTCGAGCGCCACCTGAATACCGAAAAATGCCATTTTGACCCCCTAAACAGTCCTGAATGGCCAAAAAACGCAACAGCTCATGGCGGAGCGATGAGTCTTGTTTATTTGTCCGTTTTACGTTAACCGTGCGAATTTTGTCCAATTCGGAGACTGCATCATTCAACTCGAAAATTTCGCGCGCTACCCCAAAACTTAAAAATGGCATTTTGACCCCATAAAAAGTCCCGAATGGCCGAAATAACATTGCAGGTAATCACGAAGTTATGTATAGTTTTAGCATCTAAATACACTGTGTGAAATTCGTCCAATTCAGAGACTGCATCATTCTACTCGAAAAGTTCGCGCGCCACCCGAAACCGAAAAATGTTATTTTGACCCCCTAAAAAGTCCAAAATGGCCGAAATAACAACGCAGGTCATCACAAATTGATGTATAGTTTTAGCATCTAAACACACTGTGCGAAATTCGTCCAATTCGGAGACTACATCATTCTACTCGAAAATTTCGCGCGCCACTCCAAAACTGAAAAATGCCATTTTGACCCCATAAAAAGTCTCGAATGGCAGAAATAACATCGAATGTGATCACAAAGTGATGTATAGTTTTATCATCTAAGCACACTGTGCGAAATTCGTCCAATTCGGAGACTGCATCATTCTACTCAAAAAGTTCGTGCGCTACCAGAAAACAGAAAAATGTCATTTTGACCCCCTAAAAAGTCCGGAATGGCCGAAATAACAACGCAGGTGATCACGAAGTGATGTATAGTTTAAGCATCTAAACACACTGTGCGAAATTCGTCCAATTCGGAGACTGCATCATTCTACTCGAAAAGTTCGCGCGCCACCCGAAAACCGAAAAATGTCATTTTGATCCCTTAAAAGTCCCGAATGGCAGAAAATAACACGCAGGTGACCACGAAGTGATGTATAGTTTTAGCAGATAAACACAATGTGCGAAATTCGTCCAATTCGGAGACTGCATCATTCTACTCGAAAAGTTCGCGCGCCACCAGAAAACAGAAAATTTCGTTTTGCCCCCTTAAAAGTCCCGAATGGCCGAAATAACATCGCAGGTGATCACGAAGAGATCTATAGTTTTGGCATCTAAATACACTGTGCGAAATTCGTCCGATTCGGAGACTGCATAATTCTACTCGAAAAGTTCGCGTACCACCCGAAAACCTAAAAATGTCATTTTGACCCCCTAAAAAGTCCCGAATGGCCGAAATAACAACGCAGGTGATCACGAAGTGATGTATAGTTTTAGCATCTAAACACACTGTGCGAAATTCCTCCAATTCGGAGACTGCATCATTCTACTCGAAAAGTTCGCGCGCCACCCGGAAACCGAAAAATGTCATTTTGACCCCTTAAAAGTCCCGAATGGCCGAAATAACACGCAGGTGATCACGAAGTGATGTATAGTTTTAGCAGCTAAACACAATGTGCGAAATTCGTCCAATTCGGAGACTGCATCATTCTACTCGAAAAGTTCGCGCCACCTGTTAACCGAAAAATGCCATTTTGACCTCCTAAAAAGTCCCAAATGGCCGAAATAACAACGCAGGTGATCACGAAGTGATGTATATTTTTTGCATCTAAATACACTGTGCGAAATTCGTCCAATTCGGAGACTGTATCATTCTACTCGAAAAGTTCGCGCGCCACCCGAAAACTGAAAATGTCATTTTGACCCCATAAAAGTCCCGAATGGCCGAAATAACACGCAGGTGATCACGAAGTGATATATAGTTTTAGCATCTAAACACAATTTGCGAAATTCGTCCAATTCGGAGACTGCATCATTCTACTCGAAAAGTTCGCGCGCCACCCCAAAACCGAAAAATGTCATTTTGACCCCCTTAAAATTCCTGAATGGCCGAAATAACATCGCAGGTGATCACGAAGTGATGTATAGATTTAGCATCTAAATACACTGTGCGAAATTAATCCAATTCGGAGACTGCATAATTCTACTCGAAAAGTTCGAGCGAAACCTGAATACCGAAAAATGCCATTTTGACCCCCTAAACAGTCCTGAATGGCCAAAAAACGCAACAGCACCAGGAGGAGCAATGAGTCTTGTTTATTTGTCCGTTTTACATTAATCGTGCGAATTTCGTCCAACTCAGAGACTGCATCATTCAACTCGAAAATTTCTTGCGCCACCCCATAACTGAAAAATGCCATTTTGACCCCATAAAAAGTCCCGAAAGGCCGAAATAACATCGCAGGTGATCACGAAGTTATGTATAGTTTTAGCATCTAAATACACTGTGTGAAATTCGTCCAATTCAGAGACTGCATAATTCTACTCGAAAAGTTCGCGCGCCACCAGAAACCGAAAAATGTTATTTTGACCCCCTAAAAAGTCCAAAATGGCCGAAAGAAGAACGCATGTGATCACAAAGTGATGTATAGTTTTAGCATCTAAACACACTGTGCGAAATTCGTCAAATTCGGAGACTACATCATTCTACTCGAAAATTTCGCGCGCCACTCCAAAACTGAAAAATGCCATTTTGACCCCATAAAAAGTCTCGAATGGCAGAAATAACATCGAATGTGATCACAAAGTGATGTATAGTTTTATCATCTAAGCACACTGTGCGAAATTCGTCCAATTCGGAGACTGCATCATTCTACTCAAAAAGTTCGTGCGCTACCAGAAAACAGAAAAATGTCATTTTGACCCCCTAAAAAGTCCGGAATGGCCGAAATAACAACGCAGGTGATCACGAAGTGATGTATAGTTTAAGCATCTAAATACACTGTGCGAAATTCGTCCAATTCGGAGACTGCATCATTCTACTCGAAAAGTTCGCGCGCCACCCGAAAACCGAAAAATGTCATTTTGATCCCTTAAAAGTCCCGAATGGCAGAAAATAACACGCAGGTGACCACGAAGTGATGTATAGTTTTAGCAGATAAACACAATGTGCGAAATTCGTCCAATTCGGAGACTGCATCATTCTACTCGAAAAGTTCGCGCGCCACCAGAAAACAGAAAATTTCGTTTTGCCCCCTTAAAAGTCCCGAATGGCCGAAATAACATCGCAGGTGATCACGAAGAGATCTATAGTTTTGGCATCTAAATACACTGTGCGAAATTCGTCCGATTCGGAGACTGCATAATTCTACTCGAAAAGTTCGCGTACCACCCGAAAACCGAAAAATGTCATTTTGACCCCCTAAAAAGTCCCGAATGGCCGAAATAACAACGCAGGTGATCACGAAGTGATGTATAGTTTTAGCATCTAAACACACTGTGCGAAATTCCTCCAATTCGGAGACTGCATCATTCTACTCGAAAAGTTCGCGCGCCACCCGGAAACCGAAAAATGTCATTTTGACCCCTTAAAAGTCCCGAATGGCCGAAATAACACGCAGGTGATCACGAAGTGATGTATAGTTTTAGCAGCTAAACACAATGTGCGAAATTCGTCCAATTCGGAGACTGCATCATTCTACTCGAAAAGTTCGCGCCACCTGTTAACCGAAAAATGCCATTTTGACCTCCTAAAAAGTCCCAAATGGCCGAAATAACAACGCAGGTGATCACGAAGTGATGTATATTTTTTGCATCTAAATACACTGTGCGAAATTCGTCCAATTCGGAGACTGTATCATTCTACTCGAAAAGTTCGCGCGCCACCCGAAAACTGAAAATGTCATTTTGACCCCATAAAAGTCCCGAATGGCCGAAATAACACGCAGGTGATCACGAAGTGATATATAGTTTTAGCATCTAAACACAATTTGCGAAATTCGTCCAATTCGGAGACTGCATCATTCTACTCGAAAAGTTCGCGCGCCACCCCAAAACCGAAAAATGTCATTTTGACCCCCTTAAAATTCCTGAATGGCCGAAATAACATCGCAGGTGATCACGAAGTGATGTATAGATTTAGCATCTAAATACACTGTGCGAAATTAATCAAATTCGGAGACTGCATAATTCTACTCGAAAAGTTCGAGCGAAACCTGAATACCGAAAAATGCCATTTTGACCCCCTAAACAGTCCTGAATGGCCAAAAAACGCAACAGCACCAGGAGGAGCAATGAGTCTTGTTTATTTGTCCGTTTTACATTAATCGTGCGAATTTCGTCCAACTCAGAGACTGCATCATTCAACTCGAAAATTTCTTGCGCCACCCCAAAACTGAAAAATGCCATTTTGACCCCATAAAAAGTCCCGAAAGGCCGAAATAACATCGCAGGTGATCACGAAGTTATGTATAGTTTTAGCATCTAAATACACTGTGTGAAATTCGTCCAATTCAGAGACTGCATAATTCTACTCGAAAAGTTCGCGCGCCACCCGAAACCGAAAAATGTTATTTTGACCCCCTAAAAAGTCCAAAATGGCCGAAAGAAGAACGCATGTGATCACAAAGTGATGTATAGTTTTAGCATCTAAACACACTGTGCGAAATTCGTCAAATTCGGAGACTACATCATTCTACTCGAAAATTTCGCGCGCCACTCCAAAACTGAAAAATGCCATTTTGACCCCATAAAAAGTCTCGAATGGCTGAAATAACATCGCATTTGATCACAAAGTGATGTATAGTTTTAGCATCTAAGCACACTGTGCGAAATTCGTCCAATTCGGAGACCGCATCATTCTACTCGAAAAGTTCGCGCGCCACCAGAAAACAGAAAAATGTCATTTTGACCCCCTAAAAAGTCTCGAATGGCCGAAATAACAACGCAGGTGATCACGTAGTGATGTATAGTTTTAGCATCTAAACACACTGTACGAAATTCGTCCAATTCGGAGACTACATCATTCTACTCGAAAATTTCGCGCGCCACTCCAAAACTGAAAAATGCCATTTTGACCCCATAAAAAGTCCCGAATGGCCGAAATAACATCACATGTGATCACAAAGTGATGTATAGTTTTTGCATCTAAGCACACTGTGCGAAATTCGTTCAATTCGGAGACTGCATCATTATACTCGAAAAGTTCGCACGCCACCAGAAAACAGAAAAATGTCATTTTGACCCCCTAAAAAGTCCCGAATGGCCGAAATAACAACGCAGGTGATCACGAAGTGATGTATAGTTTTAGCATCTAAACACACTGTGCGAAATTCGTCCAATTCGGAGACTGCATCATTCTACTCGAAAAGTTCGCGCGCCACCCGAAAACCGAAAAATGTCATTTTGATCCCTTAAAAGTCCTGAATGGCAGAAAATAACACGCAGGTGATCACGAAGTGATGTATAGTTTCAGCAGATAAACACAATGTGCGAAATTCGTCCAAGTCGGAGACTGCATCATTCTACTCGAAAAGTTCGTGCGCCACCAGAAAACAGAAAATGTCATTTTGCCCCCTTAAAAGTCCCGAATGGCCGAAATAACATCGCAGGTGATCACGAAGAGATCTATAGTTTTGGCATCTAAATACACTATGCGAAATTCGTCCGATTCGGAGACTGCATAATTCTACTCGAAAAGTTCGCGTACCACCCGAAAACCGAAAAATGTCATTTTGACCCCCTAAAAAGTCCCGAATGGCCGAAATAACAACGCAGGTGATCACGAAGTGATGTATAGGTTTAGCATCTAAACACACTATGCGAAATTCGTCCAATTCGGAGACTGCATTATTCTACTCGAAAAGTTCGCTTGCCACCCGAATACCGAAAAATGTGATTTTCACCCCTTAAAAGTCCCGAATGGCCGAAATAACACGCAGGTGATCACGAAGTGATGTATAGTTTTAGCAGCTAAACACAATGTGCGAAATTCGTCCAATTCGGAGACTGTATCAATCTACTCGCAAAGTTCGCGCGCCACCCCAAAACTGAAAATGTCGTTTTGACCCCTTAAAAGTTCCGAATGGCCGAAATAACAACGCAGGTGATCACGAAGTGATGTATATTTTTAGCATCTAAATACATTGTGCGAAATTCGTCTAATTCGGAGACTGCATCATTCTACTCGGAAAGTTCGCGCGCCACAAGAAAACAGAAAAATGTCATTTTGACCCCCTGAAAAGTCCCGAATGGCCGAAATAACAACGCAGGTGATCACGAAGTGATGTATAGTTTTAGCATCTAAACACACTGTGCGAAATTCGTCCAATTCGGAGACTGCATCATTCTATTCGAAAAGTTCGCGTGCCACCCGAAAACCGAAAAATGTCATTTTGACACCTTAAAAGTCCCGAATGGCCGAAATAACACGCCGGTGATCACGAAGTGATGTATAGTTTTAGCATCTAAACACAATGTGCGAAATTTATCCAATTCGGAGACTGCATCATTCTACTCGAAAAGTTCGTGCGCCACCCGAAAACTGAAAAATGTCACTTTGACCCCCTTAAAAGTCCTGAATGGTCGAAATAACATCGCATGTGATCTCAAAGTGATGTATAGTTTTAGCATCTAAATACATTGTGTGAAATTTGTCCAATTCGGAGACTGCATCATTCTACTCGAAAAGTTCACGCGCCACCCGATAACCGAAAAATGCCATTTTAACCCCCTAAAATGTCCCGAATGGCCGTAATAACAACGCAGGTGATCACGAACTGATGTATAGTTTTAGCATCTAAATACACTGTGCGAAATTCGTCCAATTCGGAAACTACATCATTCTACTCGAAAAGTTCGAGCGCCACCCGAATACCGAAAAATGCCATTTTGACCCCCTAAACAGTCCTGAATGGCCAAAAAACGCAACAGCTCATGGCGGAGGAATGAGTCTTGTTTATTTGTCCGTTTTACATTAACCGTGCGAATTTCGTCCAATTCGGAGACTGCATCATTCAACTCGAAAATTTCACGCGCCACCCCAAAACTGAAAAATGCCATTTTGACCCCATAAAAAGTCCTGAATGGCCGAAATAACATCGCATGTGATCACAAAGTTATGTATAGTTTTAGCATCTAAATACACTGTGTGAAATTCGTCCAATTCATAGACTGCATCATTCTACTCGAAAAGTTCGCGCGCCACCCGAAACCGAAAAATGTTATTTTGACCCCCTAAAAAGTCCAAAATGGCCGAAATAACAACGCAGATCATCACAAAGTGATGTATAGTTTTAGCATCTAAACACACTGTGCGAAATTCGTCCAATTCGCAGACTACATCATTCTACTCGAAAATTTCGCGCGCCACTCCAAAACTGAAAAATGCCATTTTGACCCCATAAAAAGTCCCGAATGGCCGAAATAACATCGCATGTGATCACAAAGTGATGTATAGTTTTAGCATCTAAGCACACTGTGCGAAATTCGTCCAATTCGGAGACCGCATCATTCTACTCGAAAAGTTCGCGCGCCACCAGAAAACAGAAAAATGTCATTTTGACCCCCTAAAAAGTCCCGAATGGCCGAAATAACAACGCAGGTGATCACGTAGTGATGTATAGTTTTAGCATCTAAACACACTGTACGAAATTCGTCCAATTCGGAGACTACATCATTCTACTCGAAAAGTTCGCGCGCCACCCGATAACCAAAAAATGCCATTTTGACCCCTTAAAAGTCCCGAATGGCCGAAATAACATGCAGGTGATAACGAAGTGATGTATAGTTTTAGCAGCTAAACACAATGTGCGAAATTCGTCCAATTCGGAGACTGTATCAATCTACTCGCAAAGTTCGCGCGCCACCCCAAAACTGAAAATGTCGTTTTGACCCCTTAAAAGTTCTGAATGGCCGAAATAACAACGCAGGTGATCACGAAGTGATGTATATTTTTAGCATCTAAATACATTGTGCGAAATTCGTCCGATTCGGAGACTGCATCATTCTACTCGAAAAGTTCGCGCGCCACCCGAAAACCGAAAAATGTCATTTTGACACCTTAAAAGTCCCGAATGGCCGAAATAACACGCAGGTGATCACGAACTGATGTATAGTTTTAGCATCTAAACACAATGTGCGAAATTTATCCAATTCGGAGACTGCATCATTCTACTCGAAAAGTTCGCGCGCCACCCGAAAACCGAAAAATGTCATTTTGACCCCCTTAAAAGTACTGAATGGCCGAAATAACATCGCAGGTGATCACGAAGTGATGTATAGTTTTAGCATCTAAATATATTGTGTGAAATTCGTCCAATTCGGAGACTGCATCAATCTACTCGAAAAGTTCGCGCGCCACCCGATAACCAAAAAATGCTATTTTGACCCCCTAAAATGTCCCGAATGGCTGTAATAACAACGCAGGTGATCACGAACTAATGTATAGTTTTAGCATCTAAATACACTGTGCGAAATTCGTCCAATTCGGAGACTGCATCATTCTACTCGAAAAGTTCGAGCGCCACCTGAATACCGAAAAATGCCATTTTGACCCCCTAAACAGTCCTGAATGGCCAAAAAACGCAACAGCTCATGGCGGAGCGATGAGTCTTGTTTATTTGTCCGTTTTACGTTAACCGTGCGAATTTTGTCCAATTCGGAGACTGCATCATTCAACTCGAAAATTTCGCGCGCTACCCCAAAACTTAAAAATGGCATTTTGACCCCATAAAAAGTCCCGAATGGCCGAAATAACATCGCAGGTGATCACGAAGTTATGTATAGTTTTAGCATCTAAATACACTGTGTGAAATTCGTCCAATTCAGAGACTGCATCATTCTACTCGAAAAGTTCGCGCGCCACCCGAAACCGAAAAATGTTACTTTGACCCCCTAAAAAGTCCAAAATGGCCGAAATAACAACGCAGGTCATCACAAAGTGATGTATAGTTTTAGCATCTAAACAAACTGTGCGAAATTCGTCCAATTCGGAGACTACATCATTCTACTCGAAAATTTCGCGCGCCAGTCCAAAACTGAAAAATGCCATTTTGACCCCATAAAAAGTCCCGAATGGCCGAAATAACATCGAATGTGATCACAAAGTGATGTATAGTTTTAGCATCTAAGCACACTGTGCGAAATTCGTCCAATTCGGAGACTGCATCATTGTACTCGAAAAGTTCGCGCGCTACCAGAAAACACAAAAATGTCATTTTGACCTCCTAAAAAGTCCCGAATGGCCGAAATAACAACGCAGGTGATCACGAAGTGATGTATAGTTTTAGCATCTAAACACACTGTGCGAAATTCGTCCAATTCGGAGACTGCAACATTCTACTCGAAAAGTTCGCGCGCCACCCGAAAACCGAAAAATGTCATTTTGATCCCTTAAAAGTCCCGAATGGCAGAAAATAACACGCAGGTGACCACGAAGTGATGTATAGTTTTAGCAGATAAACACAATGTGCGATATTCGTCCAATTCGGAGACTGCGTCATTCTACTCGAAAAGTTCACGCGCCACCAGAAAACAGAAAATGTCGTTTTGCCCCCTTAAAAGTCCCGAATGGCCGAAATAACATCGCAGGTGATCACGAAGAGATCTATAGTTTTGGCATCTAAATACACTGTGCGAAATTCGTCCGATTCGGAGACTGCATAATTCTACTCGAAAAGTTCGCGTACCACCCGAAAACCGAAAAATGTCATTTTGACCCCATAAAAAGTCCCGAATGGCCGAAATAACAACGCAGGTGATCACGAAGTGATGTATAGTTTTAGCATCTAAGCACACTGTGCGAAATTCGTCCAATTCGGAGACTGCATCATTCTACTCGAAAAGTTCGTGTGCCACCCGGAAACTGAAAATGTCATTTTAACCCCATAAAAGTCCCGAATGGCCGAAATAAAACGCAGGTGATCACGAAGTGATGTATAGTTTTAGCAGCTAAACACAATGTGCGAAATTCGTCCAATTCGGAGACTGCATCATTCTACTCGAAAAGTTCGCGCCACCTGATAACCGAAAAATGCCATTTTGACCTCCTAAAAAGTCCCAAATGGCCGAAATAACAACGCAGGTGATCACGAAGTGATGTATATTTTTTGCATCTAAATACACTGTGCGAAATTCGTCCAATTCGGAGACTGTATCATTCTACTCGAAAAGTTCGCGCGCCACCCGAAAACTGAAAATGTCATTTTGACCCCATAAAAGTCCCGAATGACCGAAATAACACGCAGGTGATCACGAAGTGACGTATAGTTTTAGCATCTAAACACAATTTGCGAAATTCGTCCAATTCGGAGACTGCATCATTCTACTCAAAAAGTTCGCGCGCCACCCCATAACCGAAAAATGTCATTTTGACCCCCTTAAAATTCCTGAATGGCCGAAATAACATCGCAGGTGATCACGAAGTGATATATAGATTTAGCATATAAATACACTGTGCGAAATTAATCCAATTCGGAGACTGCATAATTCTACTCGAAAAGTTCGAGCGCCACCTGAATACCGAAAAATGCCATTTTGACCCCCTAAACAGCCCTGAATGGCCGAAATAACATCGCTGGTGATCACGAAGTGATGTATAGTTTTAGCATCTAAATACACTATGGAAATTCGTCCAATTCGGAGACTACATCATTCTACTCGAATAGTTCGAGCGCCACCCGAATACCGAAAAATGCCATTTTGACCCCTTAAACAGTCCCGAATGGCCGAAATAACAACGCAGGTGATCACGAAGTGATGTATAGATTTAGCATCTAAATACACTGTGCGAAATTAATCCAATTCGGAGACTGCATAATTCTTCTCGAAAAGTTCGAGCGCCACCTGAATACCGAAAAATGCCATTTTGACCCCCTAAACAGTGCTGAATGGCCAAAAAACGCAACAGCACATGGCGGAGCAATGAGTCTTGTTTATTTGTCCGTTTTACATTAACCGTTCGAATTTCGTCCAATTCAGAGACTGCATCATTCAACTCGAAAATTTCTTGCGCCACCCCAAAACTGAAAAATGCCATTTTAACCCCATAAAAAGTCCCGAATGGTCGAAATAACATCGCAGGTGATCACGAAGTTATGTATAGTTTTAGCATCTAAATACACTGTGTGAAATTCGTCCAATTCAGAAACTGCATAATTCTACTCGAAAAGTTCGCGCGCCACCCGAAACCGAAAAATGTTATTTTGACCCCCTAAAAAGTCCAAAATGGCCGAAATAACAACGCATGTGATCACAAAGTGATGTATAGTTTTAGCATCTAAACACACTGTGCGAAATTCGTCCAATTCGGAGACTACATCATTCTACTCGAAAATTTTGCGTGCCACTCCAAAACTGAAAAATGCCATTTTGACCCCATAAAAAGTCCCGAACGGCCGAAATAACATCGCAGGTGATCACAAAGTCATGTATAGTTTTAGCATCTAAGCACACTGTGCGAAATTCATCCAATTCGGAGACTGCATCATTCTACTCGAAAAGTTCGCGCGCCACCAGAAAACAGGAAAATGTCATTTTGACCCCCTAAAAAGTCCCGAATGGCCGAAATAACAACGCAGGTGATCAAGAAGTGATGTATAGTTTTAGCATCTAAACACACTGTGCGAAATTCGTCCAATTCGGAGACTGCATCATTCTACTCGAAAAGTTCGCGCGCCACCCGAAAACCGAAAAATGTCATTTTGACCCCTTAAAAGTCCCGAATGGCCGAAATAACACGCAGGTGATCACGAAGTGATGTATAGTTTTAGCAGCTAAACACAATGTGCGAAATTCGTCCAATTCGGAGACTGCATCATTCTACTCGAAAAGTTCGCGCGCCATCCGATAACCGAAAAATGCCATTTTGACCTCCTAAAAAGTCCCAAATGACCGAAATAACAACGCAGGTGATCACGAAGTGATGTATACTTTTAGCATCTAAATAAACTGTGCGAAATTCGTCCAATTCGGAGACTGTATCATTCTACTCGAAAAGTTCGCGCGCCACCCGAAAACTGAAAATGTCATTTTGACCCCATAAAAGTCCCGAATGGCCGAAATAACACGCAGGTGATCACGAAGTGATGTATAGTTTTAGCATCTAAACACAATTTGCGAAATTCGTCCAATTCGTAGACTGTATCATTCTACTCGAAAAGTTCGCGCGCCACCCGATAACCGAAAAATGCCATTTTGACCTCCTAAAAAGTCCCGAGTGGCCGAAATAACAACGCAGGTGATCACGAAGTGATGTATATTTTTAGCATCTAAATACACTGTGCGAAATTCGTCCAATTCGGAGACTGCATCATTCTATTTGAAGAGTTCGCGCGCCACCCGAAAACCGAAAAATGTCATTTTGACCCCCTTAAAAGTCCCGAATGGCCGAAATAACATCGCAGGTGATCACGAAGTGATGTATAGTTTTAGCATCTAAATACACTATGGAAATTCGTCTAATTCGGAGACTGCATCATTCTACTCGAATAGTTCGAGCGCCACCCGAATACCGAAAAATGCCATTTTGACCCCTTAAACTGTCCCGAATGGCCGAAATAACAACGCAGGTGATCACAAAGTGATGTATAGATTTAGCATCTAAATACACTGTGCGAAATTAATCCAATTCGGAGACTGCATAATTCTACTAAAAAAGTTCGAGCGCCACCTGAATACCGAAAAATGCCATTTTGACCCCCTAAACAGTCCTGAATGGCCAAAAAACGCAAAAGCACATGGCCGAGCAATGAGTCTTGTTTATTTGTCCGTTTTACATTAACCGTGCGAATTTCGTCCAATTCGGAGACTGCATCATTCAACTCGAAAATTTCGCGCGCCACCCCAAAACTGAAAAATGCCATTTTGACCCCATAAAAAGTCCCGAATGGCCGAAATAACATCGCAGGTGATCACGAAGTTATGTATAGTTTTAGAATCTAAATACACTGTGTGAAATTCGTCCAATTCAGAGACTACATAATTCTACTCGAAAAGTTCGCGCGCCACCCGAAACCGAAAAATGTTATTTTGACCCCCTAAAAAGTCCAAAATTGCCGAAATAACAACGCATGTGATCACAAAGTGATGTATAGTTTTAGCATCTAAACACACTGTGCGGAATTCATCCAATTCGGAGACTACATCATTCTACTCGAAAATTTCGCGCGCCACTCCAAAACTGAAAAATGCCATTTTGACCCCATAAAAAGTCCCGAATGGCCGAAATAACATCGCAGGTGATCACAAAGTCATGTATAGTTTTAGCATCTAAGCACACTGTGCGAAATTCATTCAATTCGGAGACTGCATCATTCTACTCGAAAAGTTCGCGCGCCACCAGAAAACAGAAAAAAATGTCATTTTGACCCCTTAAAAAGTCCCGAATGGCCGAAATAACAACGCAGGTGATCACGAAGTGATGTATAGTTTTAGCATCTAAACACACTGTGCAAAATTCGTCCAATTCGGAGACTACATCATTCTACTCGAAAAGTTCGCGCGCCACCCGAAAATCGAAAAATGTCATTTTGACCCCTTAAAAGTCCCAAATGGCCGAAATAACACGCAGGTGATCACGAAGTGATGTATAGTTTTAGCAGCTAAACACAATGTGCGAAATTCGTCCTATTCAGAGACTGCATCAATCTACTCGAAAAGTTCGCGCGCCATCCGATAACCGAAAAATGTCATTTTGACCTCCTAAAAAGTCCCAAATGACCAAAATAACAACGCAGGTGATCACGAAGTGATGTATATTTTTAGCATCTAAATACACTGTGCGAAATTCGTCCAATTCGGAGACTGTATCATTCTACTCGAAAAGTTCGCGTGCCAGCCGAAAACTGAAAATGTCATTTTGACCCCATAAAAGTCCCGAATGGCCGAAATAACACGCAAGTGATCACGAAGTGATGTATAGTTTTAGCATCTAAACACAATTT
Source organism: Lactuca virosa (assembly GCF_052849685.1). NCBI lineage: Eukaryota > Viridiplantae > Streptophyta > Magnoliopsida > Asterales > Asteraceae > Lactuca > Lactuca virosa. The sequence continues at coordinate 318,587,754 of NC_136433.1, read as the reverse complement.
GCGAAATTCGTCCAATTCGGAGACAGCATCATTCTACTCGAAAAGTTCGCGCGCCACCCGATAACCGAAAAATGCCATTTTGACCTCCTAAAAAGTCCCGAGTGGCCGAAATAACAACGCAGGTGATCACGAAGTGATGTATATTTTTAGCATCTAAATACATTGTGCGAAATTCGTCCAATTCGGAGACTGCATCATTCTATTCGAAGAGTTCGCGCGCCACCCAAAAACCGAAAAATGTCATTTTGACCCCCATAAAAGTCCCGAATGGCCGAAATAACATCGCAGGTGATCACGAAGTGATGTATAGTTTTAGCATCTAAATAGACTATGGATATTCGTTCAATTCGGAGACTGCATCATTCTACTCGAATAGTTCGAGCGCCACCCGAATACCGAAAAATGCCATTTTGACCCCTTAAACTGTCCCAAATGGCCGAAATAACAACGCAGGTGATCACAAAGTGATGTATAGATTTAGCATCTAAATACACTGTGCGAAATTAATCCAATTCGGAGACTGCATAATTCTACTAAAAAAGTTCGAGCGCCACCTGAATACCGAAAAATGCCATTTTGACCCCCTAAACAGTCCTGAATGGCCAAAAAACGCAACAGCACATGGCGGAGCAGTGAGTCTTGTTTATTTGTCCGTTTTACATTAACCGTTCGAATTTCGTCCAATTCGGAGACTGCATCATTCAACTCGAAAATTTCTTGCGCCACCCCAAAACTGAAAAATGCCATTTTGACCCCATAAAAAGTCCCGAATGGCCGAAATAACACCGCAGGTGATCATGAAGTTATGTATAGTTTTAGCATCTAAATACACTGTGTGAAATTCGTCCAATTCAGAGACTGCATAATTCTACTCGAAAAGTTCGTGCGCCACCCGAAACCGAAAAATGTTATTTTGACCCCCTAAAAAGTCCAAAATGGCCGAAATAACAACGCATGTGATCACAAAGTGATGTATAGTTTTAGCATCTAAACACACTGTGCGGAATTCATCCAATTCGGAGACTACATCATTCTACTCGAAAATTTCGCGCGCCACTCCAAAACTGAAAAATGCCATTTTGACCCCATAAAAAGTCCCGAATGGCCGAAATAACATCGCAGGTGATCACAAAGTCATGTATAGTTTTAGCATCTAAGCACACTGTGCGAAATTCATTCAATTCGGAGACTGCATCATTCTACTCGAAAAGTTCGGGCGCCACCAGAAAACAGAAAAAAATGTCATTTTAACACCTTAAAAAGTCCCGAATGGCCGAAATAACAACGCAGGTGATCATGAAGTGATGTATAGTTTTAGCATCTAAACACACTGTGTAAAATTCGTCCAATTCGGAGACTGTATCATTCTACTCGAAAACTTCGCGCGCCACCCGAAAACCGAAAAATGTCATTTTGACCCCTTAAAAGTCCCGAATGGCCGAAATAACACGCAGGTGATCACGAAGTGATGTATAGTTTTAGCAGCTAAACACAATGTGCGAAATTCGTCCAATTCGGAGACTGCATCAATCTACTCGAAAAGTTCGCGCGTCATCCGATAACCGAAAAATGCCATTTTGACCTCCTAAAAAGTCCCAAACGACCGAAATAACAACGCAGGTGATCACGAAGTGATGTATATTTTTAGCATCTAAATACACTGTGCGAAATTCGTCCAATTCGGAGACTGTATCATTCTACTCGAAAAGTTCGCGCGCCAGCCGAAAACTGAAAATGTCATTTTGACCCCATAAAAGTCCCGAATGGCCGAAATAACACGCAAGTGATCACGAAGTGATGTATAGTTTTAGCATCTAAACACAATTTGCGAAATTCGTCCAATTCGGAGACTGCATCATTCTACTCGAAAAGTTCGCGCGCCACCCGATAACCGAAAAATGCCATTTTGACCTCCTAAAAAGTCCCGAGTGGCCGAAATAACAACGCAGGTGATCACGAAGTGATGTATATTTTTAGCATCTAAATACATTGTGCGAAATTCGTCCAATTCGGAGACTGCATCATTCTATTCGAAGAGTTCGCGCGCCACCCGAAAACCGAAAAATGTCATTTTGACCCCCATAAAAGTCCCGAATGGCCGAAATAACATCGCAGGTGATCACGAAGTGATGTATAGTTTTAGCATCTAAATAGACTATGGATATTCGTCCAATTCGGAGACTGCATCATTCTACTCGAATAGTTCGAGCGCCACCCGAATACCGAAAAATGCCATTTTGACCCCTTAAACTGTCCCAAATGGCCGAAATAACAACGCAGGTGATCACAAAGTGATGTATAGATTTAGCATCTAAATACACTGTGCGAAATTAATCCAATTCGGAGACTGCATAATTCTACTAAAAAAGTTCGAGCGCCACCTGAATACCGAAAAATGCCATTTTGACCCCCTAAACAGTCCTGAATGGCCAAAAAACGCAAAAGCACATGGCGGAGCAATGAGTCTTGTTTATTTGTCCGTTTTACATTAACCGTGCGAAATTCGTCCAATTCGGAGACTGCATCATTCAACTCGAAAATTTCGCGCGCCACCCCAAAACTGAAAAATGCCATTTTGACCCCATAAAAAGTCCCGAATGGCCGAAATAACATCGCAGGTGATCACGAAGTTATGTATAGTTTTAGCATCTAAATACACTGTATGAAATTCGTCCAATTCAGAGACTGCATAATTCTACTCGAAAAGTTCGCGCGCCACCCGAAACCGAAAAATGTTATTTTGACCCTGTAAAAAGTCCAAAATGGCCGGAATAACAACGCATGTGATCACAAAGTGATGTATAGTTTTAGCATCTAAACACACTGTGCGAAATTCGTCCAATTCGGAGACTACATCATTCTACTCAAAAATTTCGTGCGCCACTCCGAAACTGAAAAATGCCATTTTGACCCCCGTAAAAGTTCCGAATGGCCGAAATAACAACGCAGGTGATCACGATGTGATGTATATTTTTAGCATCTAAATACATTGTGCGAAATTCGTCCAATTCGGAGACAGCACCATTCTACTCCAAAAGTTCGCGCGCCTCCCGAAAACCGAAAAATGTCATTTTGACCCCTTAAAAGTCCCGAATGGCCAAAATAACACACAGGTGATCACGAAGTGATGTATAGTTTTAGCAGCTAAACACAATGTGCGAAATTCGTCCAATTCGGAGACTGCATCATTCTACTCGAAAAGTTCGAGCGCCACCCGAAAACCGAAAAATGTCATTTTGACCTCCTAAAAAGTCTCGAGTGGCCGAAATAACAACGCAGGTGATCACGAACTGATGTATATTTTTAGCATCTAAATACACTGTGCGAAATTCGTTCAATTCGGAGACTGCATTATTCTACTCGAAAAGTTCGAGCGCCACCCGAATACCGAAAAATGCAATTTTGACCCCCTAAACAGTCCCAAATTGCCGAAATAACAACGCAGGTGATCACGAAGTGATGTTTAGATTTAGAGTCTAAATACACTGTGCGAAATTCATCCAATTCGGAGACTACGTAATTCTACTCGAAAAGTTCGAGCGCCACCCGAATACCGAAAAATGCCATTTTGACCCCTAAACAGTCCTGAATGGCCAAAAAACGCAACAGCTCATGGCGAAGCAATGAGTCTTGTTTATTTGTCCGTTTTACATTAACCGTGCGAATTTCGTCCAATTCGGAGACAACATCATTCAACTCGAAAATTTCGCGCGCCACCCCAAAACTGAAAAATGCCATTTTGACCCCTAAACAGTCCTGAAAGGCCAAAAAACGAAACATCTAATGGCGGAGCAATGAGTCTTGTTTATTTGTCCGTTTTACATTAACCGTGCGAATTTCGTCCAATTCGGAGACAACATCATTCAACTCGAAAATTTCGCGCGCCACCCCAAAACTAAAAAATGCCATTTTGACCCCATAAAAAGTCCCGAATGGCCGAAATAACATCGCAGGTGATCACGAAGTTATGTATAGTTTAACATCTAAATACACTGTGTAATTCGTCTAATTCAGAGACTGCATCATTCTACTCGAAAAGTTCGCGCGCCACCCGAAGCCGAAAAATGTCATTTTGACCCCCTAAAAAGTCCAAAATGGCAGAAATAACAACGCAGGTGATCACAAAGTGATGTATAGTTTTAGCATCTAAGCACACTGTGCGAAATTCGTCCAATTCGGAGACTGCATCATTCTACTCGAAAAGTTCGCGCGCCACCAGAAAACCGAAAAATGTCATTTTGACCCCTTAAAAGTCTCGAATGGCCGAAATAACACGCAGGTGATCACGAAGTGATGTATAGTTTTAGCATCTAAACACACTGTGCGAAATTCGTCCAATGCGGAGACTGCATCATTCTACTCGAAAAGTTCGCGGTCCACCCGATAACCGAAAAATGCCATTTTGATCTCCTAAAAAGTCCCGAGTGGCCGAAATAACAACGCAGGTGATCACGAAGTGATTTTAGCATCTAAATACACTGTTCGAAACTCGTCCAATTCGGAGACTGCATCATTCTACTCGAAGAGTTCGCGTGCCACCCGAAAACCGAAAAATGTCATTTTAATCCCCTTAAAAGTCCCGAATGGCCGAAATAACATCGCAGGTGATCAATAAGTGATATATAGTTTTAGCATCTAAATACACTATGAGAAATTCGTCCAATTCGGAGACTGCATCATTCTACTCGAAAAGTTCGAGCGCCACCCGAATACCGAAAAATGCCATTTTGACCCCCTAAACAGTCCCGAATGGCCGAAATAACAATGCAGGTGATCACGAAGTGATATATAGATTTAGCATCTAAATACACTGTGCTAAATTCATCCAATTCGGAGACGGCATAATTCTACTCGAAAAGTTCGAGCGCCACCCGAATACCGAAAAATGCCATTTTGACCCCCTAAACAGTCCCGAATGGCAAAAAAACGCAACGGCTTATGGCAGAGCAATGAGTCTTGTTTATTTGTCCGTGTTACATTGACCGTGCGAATTTCGTCCAATTCGGAGACTGCATCATTCAACTCAAAAATTTCGCATGCAACCCCAAAACTGAAAAATGCCATTTTGACCTCATAAAAAGTCCCGAATGGCCGAAATAACATCGCAGGTGATCACGAAGTTATGTATAGTTTTAGCATCTAAATACACTGTGTGAAATTCGTCCAATTCAGAGACTGCATCATTCTACTCGAAAAGTTCGCGCGCCACCCGAAACCGAAAAATGTCATTTTGACCCCCTAAAAAGTCCAAAATGGCCGAAATAACAACGCAGGTGATCACAAAGTGATGTATAGTTCTAGCATCTAAACACACTGTGCGAAATTCGTCCAATTCGGAGACTACATCATTCTACTCGAAAATTTCGCGCGCCACTTCAAAACTGAAAAATACCATTTTGACCCCATAAAAAGTCCCGAATGGCCGAAATAACATCGCAGGTGATCACAAAGTGATGTATAGTTTTAGCATCTAAGCACACTGTGCGAAATTCATCCAATTCAGAGATTGCATCATTCTACACGAAAAGTTCGCCCGCCACCAGAAAACAGAAAAATGTCATTTTGACCCCCTTAAAAGTCCCGAATGGCCGAAATAACATCGCAGGTGATGACAAAGTGATGTATAGTTTTAGCATCTAAATATACTGTGCGAAATTCGTCCGATTCGGAGACTGCATCATTCTATTCGAAAATTTCGCGTACCACCCGAAAACCGAAAAATGTCATTTTGACCACCTAAAAATTCCCGAATGGCCGTAATAACAACGCAGGTGATCATGAGGTGATGAATAGTTTTAGCATCTAAGCACACTGTGCGAAATTCGTCCAATTCGGTAACTGCATCATTCTACTCAAAAAGTTCGCGCGCCACCCGAAAACCGAAAAATGTCATTTTGACCCCTTAAAAGTCCCGAATGGCCAAAATAACACGCAGGTGATCACGAAGTGATGTATAGTTTTAGCAGCTAAACACAATGTGCGAAATTCGTCCAATTCGGAGACTGCATCATTCTACTCGAAAGGTTCACGCGCCACCCGATAACCGAAAAATGCCATTTTGACCTCCTAAAAAGTCCCAAATGGCCGAAATAACAACGCAGGTGATCACGAAGTGATGTATATTTTTATCATCTAAATACACTGTGCGAAATTCGTCCAATTCGGAGACTGCATCATTCTACTCGAAAAGATAGCGCGCCATCCGAAAACCGAAAATGTCATTTTGACCCCATAAAAGTCCCGAATGGCTGAAATAACACGCATGTGATCACTAAGTGATGTACAGTTTTAGCAGCTAAACACAATTTGCGAAATTCGTCGAATTCGGAGACTGCATCATTCTACTCGAAAAGTTCGCGCGCCACCCGATAACCGAAAAATGCCATTTTGACCTCCTAAAAAGTCTCGAGTGGCCGAAATAACAACGCAGGTGATCACGAACTGATGTATATTTTTAGCATCTATATACACTGTGCGAAATTCGTTCAATTCGGAGACTGCATTATTCTACTCGAAAAGTTCGACCGCCACCCGAATACCGAAAAATGCAATTTTGACCCCCTAAACAGTCCCAAATGGCCGAAATAACAACGCAGGTGATCACGAAGTGATGTTTAGATTTAGCGTCTAAATACACTGTGCGAAATTCATCCAATTCGGAGACTACATAATTCTACTCGAAAAGTTCGAGCGCCACCCGAATACCGAAAAATGCCATTTTGACCCCTAAACAGTCCTGAATGGCCAAAAAACGCAACAGCTCATGGCGGAGCAATGAGTCTTGTTTATTTGTCCGTTTTACATTAACCGTGCGAATTTCGTCCAATTCGGAGACAACATCATTCAACTCGAAAATTTCGCGCGCCACCCCAAAACTGAAAAATGCCATTTTGACCCCTAAACAGTCCTGAATGGCCAAAAAACGCAACAGCTAATGGTGGAGCAATGAGTCTTGTTTATTTGTCTGTTTTACATTAACCGTGCGAATTTCGTCCAATTCGGAGACAACATCATTCAACTCGAAAATTTCGCGCGCCACCCCAAAACTAAAAAATGCCATTTTGACCCCATAAAAAGTCCCGAATGGCCGAAATAACATCGCAGGTGATCACGAAGTTATGTATAGTTTAACATCTAAATACACTGTGTAATTCGTCTAATTCAGAGACTGCATCATTCTACTTGAAAAGTTCGCGCGCCACCCGAAACCGAAAAATGTCATTTTAACCCCCTAAAAAGTCCAAAATGGCATAAATAACAACGCAGGTGATCACAAAGTGATGTATAGTTTTAGCATCTAAGCACACTGTGCGAAATTCGTCCAATTCGGAGACTGCATCATTCTACTCGAAAGTTCGCGCGCCACCAGAAAACCGAAAAATGTCATTTTGACCCCTTAAAAGTCTCGAATGGCCGAAATAACACGCAGGTGATCACGAAGTGATGTATAGTTTTAGCATCTAAACACACTGTGCAAAATTCGTCCAATTCGGAGACTGCATCATTCTACTCGAAAAGTTCGCGGGCCACCCGATAACCGAAAAGTGCCATTTTGATCTCCTAAAAAGTCCCGAGTGCCGGAAATAACAACGCAGGTGATCACGAAGTGATTTTAGCATCTAAATACACTGTTCGAAACTCGTCCAATTCGGAGACTGCATCATTCTACTCGAAGAGTTCGCGTGCCACCCGAAAACCGAAAAATGTCATTTTGATCCCCTTAAAAGTCCCGAATGGCCGAAATAACATCGCAGGTGATCAATAAGTGATATATAGTTTTAGCATCTAAATACACTATGAGAAATTCGTCCAATTCGGAGACTGCATCATTCTACTCGAAAAGTTCGAGCGCCACCCGAATACCGAAAAATGCCATTTTGACCCCCTAAACAGTCCCGAATGGCCGAAATAACAATGCAGGTGATCACGAAGTGATATATAGATTTAGCATCTGAATACACTGTGCTAAATTCATCCAATTCGGAGACGGCATAATTCTACTCGAAAAGTTCGAGCGCCACCCGAATATCGAAAAATGCCATTTGACCCCCTAAACAGTCCCGAATGGCAAAAAAACGCAATGGCTTATGGCAGAGCAATGAGTCTTGTTTATTTGTCCGTGTTACATTGACCGTGCGAATTTCGTCCAATTCGGAGACTGCATCATTCAACTCGAAAATTTCGCATGCAACCCCAAAACTGAAAAATGCCATTTTGACCTCATAAAAAGTCCTGAATGGCTGAAATAACATCGCAGGTGATCACGAAGTTATGTATAGTTTTAGCATCTAAATACACTGTGTGAAATTCGTCCAATTCAGAGACTGCATCATTCTACTCGAAAAGTTCGCGCGCCACCCGAAACCGAAAAATGTCATTTTGACTCCCTAAAAAGTCCAAAATGGCCGAAATACCAACGCAGGTGATCACAAAGTGATGTATAGTTTTAGCATCTAAACACACTGTGCGAAATTCGTCCAATTCGGAGACTACATCATTCTACTCGAAAATTTCGCGCGCCACTCCATAACTGAAAAATGCCATTTTGACCCCATAAAAAGTCCCGAATGGCCGTAATAACATCGCAGGTGATCACAAAGTGATGTATAGTTTTAGCATCTAAGCACACCGTGCGAAATTCATCCAATTCGGAGATTGCATCATTCTACTCGAAAAGTTCGCGCGCCACCAGAAAACAGAAAAATGTCATTTTGACCCCCTTAAAAGTCCCGAATGGCCGAAATAACATCGCAGTTGATGACAAAGTGATGTATAGTTTTAGCATCTAAATATACTGTGCGAAATTCATCCGATTCGGAGACTGCATCATTCTATTCGAAAAGTTCGCGTACCACCCGAAAACCGAAAAATGTCATTTTGACCCCCTAAAAAGTCCCGAATGGCCGTAATAACAACGCAGGTGATCACAAAGTGATGTATAGTTTTAGCATCTAAGCACACTGTGCGAAATTCGTCCAATTCGGAGACTGCATCATTCTACTCGAAAAGTTCGCGCGCCACCCGAAAACAGAAAAATGTCATTTTGACCCCTTAAAAGTCCTGAATGACCGAAATAACACGCAGGTGATCACGAAGTGATGTATAGTTTTAGCATCTAAACACAATGTGCGAAATTCGTCCAATTCGGAGACTGCATCATCCTACTCGAAAAGTTCGCGCGCCACCCGAAAACCGAAAAATGTCATTTTGACCCCCTTAAAAGTCCCGTATGGCCGAAATAACAACGCAGGTGATCACGAAGTGATGTATAGTTTTAGCATCTAAATACACTGTGTGAAATTCGTCCAATTCGGAGACTGCAACATTCTACTCGAAAAGTTCGCGCGCCACGTTATAACCGAAAAATAACCATTTTGACCCCCTAAAAAGTCCCGAATGGCCGAAATAACAACGCAGGTTATCACGAAGTGATGTATAGTTTTAGCATCTAAGAACACTATGCGAAATTCGTCCAATTCGGAGACTGCATCATTCTACTCAAAAAGTTCGCGCGCCACCCGAGAACCGAAAAATGTCATTTTGACCCCTTAAAAGTCCTGAATAACCGAAATAACACGCAGGTGATCAAGAAGTGATGTATAGTTTTAGCATCCAATTCGGAGACTGCATCATTCTACTCGAAAAGTTCGCGCGCCACCAGAAAACCGAAAAATGTCATTGTTGACCCCCTAAAAAGTCCCGAATGGCCGAAATAACATCGAAGGTGATCACGAAGTGATGTATAGTTTTAGCATCTAAATACACTGTGTGAAATTCGTCCAATTCGGAGACTGCAACATTCTACTCGAAAAGTTCGCGCGCCACGCGTTAACCGAAAAATGCCACTTTGACCCCCTAAAAAGTCTCGAATGGCTGAAATAACAACGCAGGTGATCACAAAGTGATGTATAGTTTTAGCAACTAAATACACTGTGCGAAATTCGTCAAATTCAGAGACTGCATCATTCTACTCAAAAAGTTCGAGCGCCACCCGAATACCGAAAAATGCCATTTTGACTAAACACTCCCGAATGGCCAAAAAACGCAACAGCTCATGGCTTAGCAATGAGTCTTGTTTATTTACCTGTTTTACATTAACCGTGCAAATTTCGTCCAATTCGGAGACTGCATCATTCTACTCGAAAATTTCGCGTGCCACCCCAAAACTGAAAATTGCCATTTTGACCCCGTAAAAAGTCTCGAATAGCCGAAATAACATCGCAGTTGATCACGAATGGCCGAAATATCAATGCAGGTGATCACGAAGTGATGTATACTTTTAGCATCTAACCACACTATGCGAAATTCATCCAATTCGGAGACTGCATCATTCTACTCGAAAAGTTCGCGCGCCACCAGAAAACAAAAAATGTCATTTTGACCCCCTTAAAAGTCTCGAATGGCCGAAATAACATCGCAGGTGATCACGAAGTGCTCTATTGTTTTAGCATCTAAATACACGGTGCGAAATTCTTCCGATTCGGAGACTGCATAATTCTACACGAAAAGTTCGCTTACCACCCGAAAACCGAAAAATGTCATTTTGACCCCCTAAAAAGTCCCGAATGGCCGAAATAACAACGCAGGTGATCACGAAGTGATGTATAGTTTTAGTATCTATACACACTGTGCGAAATTCGTCCAATTCGGAGACTGCATCATTCTACTCGAAAAGTTCGCACGCCACCCGAAAACCGAAAAATGTCATTTTGACCCCTTAAAAGTCCCGAATGGCCGAAATAACACGCAGGTGATCACGAAGTGATGTACAGTTTTAGCAGCTAAACACAATGTGCGAAATTCGTCCAATTCGGAGACTGCATCATTCTACTCGAAAAGTTCGAGCGCCGCCCGAAAACTGAAAAATGTCATTTTGACCCCCTTAAAAGTCCCGAATGGCCGAAATAACATCGCAGGTGATCACGAAGTGATGTATAGTTTTTGCATCTAAATACACTATGTGAAATTCGTCCAATTCGGAGACTACATCATTCTACTTGAAAAGTTCGCGCGCCACCCGAAAACCGAAAAATGCCATTTTGACCCCCTAAAAAGTCCGGAATGGCCGAAATAACAACGCAGGTGATCACAAAGTGATGTATAGTTTTAGCATCTAAATACACTGTGCGAAATTCGTCCAATTCGAAGACTGCATCATTCTACTCGAAAAGTTCGAGCGCCGCCCGAATACCGAAAAATGCCATTTTGATCCCCTAAACAGTCCCGAATGGCCGAAATAACAACGCAGGTGATCACAAAGTGATGTATTGATTTAGCATCTAATTACACTGTGCGAAATTCATCCTATTCGGAGACTGCATCATTCTACTAGGAAAGTTCGAGCGCCACCCGAATACCGAAAAATGCCATTTTGACCCCCTAAACAGTCTCGAATGGCCAAAAAATGCAACAGCTCATGGCGGAGCGATGAGTCTTGTTTATTTGCTCGTTTTACATTAACCGTACAAATTTCGTCCAATTCGTAGACTGCATCATTCTACTCGAAAATTTCGCGCGCCACCCCAAAACTGAAATAACATTGCAGGTGATCACGAAGTGATGTATAGTTTTAGCATGTAAATACACTGTGCAAAATTCGTCCAATTCGGAGACTGCATCATTCTACTCGAAAAGTTCGCACGCCACCCGAAAACCGAAAAATATCATTTGACCCTCTAAAACGTCCTGAATGGCGGGAATACCAACGGAGGTGATCACGAAGTTATGTATAGTTTTAGAATCTAAACACACTGTGCAAAATTCGTCCAATTCGGAGACTGCATAATTCTACTCGAATAGTTCGCACGCCACCCGATAACCGAAAAATGCCATTTTGACCCCCAAAAAAGTCCCGAATGGCCGAAATAACAACGCAGGTAATCACAAACTGATGTATAGTTTTAGCATCTAAATACATTGTGCGAAATTCGTCAAATTCGGAGAGTGTATCATTCTACTCGAAAAGTTCGAGCGCCACCCGAATACCGAAAAATGCCATTTTGACCCCTTAAACAGTCCCGATTGGCCAAAAAACGCAACAGCTCATGCCGGAGCGCTGAGTTTTGTTTATATGCCCGTTTTACATTAACCGTGCGAATTTCGTCTAATTCGGAGACTGCATCATTTAACTCGAAAATTTCGCGCGCCACCCCGAAAACTGAAAAATGCCATTTTGAACACATAAAAAGTCCCGAATGGCCGAAATAACAACGCAGGTGATCATGAAATTATGTATAGTTTTAGCATCTAAATACACTGTGTGAAATTCGTCCAATTCAAAGACTGCATCATTTTACTCGAAAAGCTCGCACGCCACCCGAAAACCGAAAAATGTCATTTTCACCCCCAAAAAAGTCCAAAATGGCTGAAATAACAACGTAGGTGATCACAAAGTGATGTATAATTTTAACATCTAAACACACTGTGCGCGCCATTCCAAAACTCGAAAATTTCAACTCGAAAATGGCTGAAACTACATCATTCAACTCGAAAATTTCGCGCGCCATTCCAAAACTGAAAAATGCCATTTTGACCCCATAAAAAGTCGCGAATGGCCGAAATAACATCGCAGGTGATCACGAAGTGATGTATAGTTTTAGCATCTAAGTACACTGTGCGAAATTCGTCTAATTTGGAGACTGCAACATTCTACTCGAAAAGTTCGCGCGCCACCCAAAAACCGAAAAATGTCAGTTTGACTCCCTTAAAAGTCCTGAATGGCCGAAATAAGAGCGCAAGTGATCACGAAGTGACGTATAGTTTTAGCGTCTAAGCACACTATGCGAAATTCGTCCAATTCAGAGATTGCGTCATTCTACTCGAAAAGTTCGTGCGCCACCAGAAAACAGAATAATGTCATTTTGACCCCGTTAAAAGTCTCGAATGGCCGAAATAACATCGCAGATAATCACGAAGTGATGTATAGTTTTAGCATCTAAATACACTGTGCGAAATTTGTCCGATTCGGGGACTGCATCATTCTACTAGAAAAGTTCGCGTGCCACCCGAATGGCCGAAATAATAACGCAGGTGATCACGAAGTGATGTATAGTTTTAGCAGCTAAACACAATGTGCGAAATTTGTCCAATTCGGAGACTGCATCATTTTACTTAAAGAGTTCGATCGCCGCCCGAATACCGAAAAATGCCATTTTGACCCCCTAAACAGTCCCGAATGGCCGAAATAAAAAACGCAGGTGATCACAAAGTGATGTATAGATGTAGCATCTAAATACACTGTGCGAAATTCATCCAATTCGAAGACTGCATCATTCTACTCGGAAAGTTCGAGTGCCACCCGAATATCGAAAAATGCCATTTTGACCCCCTAAACAGTCTCGAATGGCCAAAGAACGCAACAGCTCATGGCGAAGCAATGAATCTTGTTTATTTGCCCGTTTTACATTAACCGTGCGAATTTCGTCTAGTTCGTAGACTGCATCATTTTACTCGAAAATTTCGCGCGCCACCCCAAAACTGAAAAATGCCATTTTGACCTCATAAAAAGTCCCGAATGGCCGAAATAACATCGCAGGTGATCACGAAGTGATGTATAGTTTTAGCATTTCAATACACTGTGCGAATTTCGTCCAATTCGGAGACTGCATCATTCTATTCGAAAAGTGGCGCGCGCACCCCGAAAACAGAAAAATGTCATTTTGACCCCCTTAAAAGTCCCGAATGGCCGAAATAACATCGCAGGTGATCACGAAGTGATGTATAGTTTTAACATCTAAACACACTGTGCGAAATTCGTCCAATTCGGAAAATACATCATTCTACTCGAAAATTTCGCGCGCCACGCCAAAACTAAAAAATGCCATTTTGAACTCATAAAAAGTCTCGAATGGCGGGAATAACAACGGAGGTGATCACGAAGTGATGTATAGTTTTAGCATCTAAACACACTGTGCAAAATTCGTTAAATTCGGAGACTGCATCATTCTACTCGAAAAGTTCGTGCGCCACCCGAAAACCGAAAAATGTCAGTTTGACCCCCTAAAAAGTCTCGAATGGCCGAAATAACAACGCAGGTGATCGCGAAGTGATGTATAGTTTTAGCGTCTAAGCACACTGTGCGAAATTCGACCAATTCGAAGACTACATCATTCTACTCGAAAAGTTCGCGCGCCACCAGAAAACAGAAAAATGTCATTTTGACACCGTTAAAAGTCCCGAATGGCCGAAATAACATCACAGATGATCACGAAGTGATGTATAGTTTTAGCATCTAAATACACCGTGCGAAATTCGTCCGATTCGGAGACTGCATCATTTTACTCGAAAAGTTCGCGTGCCACGCGAAAACCGAAAAATGTGATTTTGACCCCCTTAAAAATCCCCAATGGCCGAAATAACAACGCAGGTCATCACAAAGTGATGTATAGTTTTAGTATCTAAACACTGTGCGAAATTCGTCCAATTCGGAGACTGCATCATTCTACTCGAAAAGTTCGCGCGCCACCCGATAACCGAAAAATGCCATTTTGACCTCCTAAAAAGTCCCGAGTGGCCGAAATAACAACGCAGGTGATCACGAAGTGATGTATAGTTTTAGCATCTAAATACACTGTGCGAAATTCGTCCAATTCGGAGACTGCATCATTCTACTCGAAAAGTTCGTGTGCCACGCAAAAACCGAAAAATGTCATTTTGACCCCCTTAAAAGTCTCGAATGGCCGAAATAACATTGCAGGTGATCACGAAGTGATGTATAGTTTTAGCATATAAATACACTGTGTAAAATTCGTCCAATTCAGAGAGTGCATCATTCTACTCGAAAAGTTTGCGTGCCACCAGATAACCGAAAAATGCCATTTTGACCTCCTAAAAAGTCCCGAATGTCCGAAATAACAACGCAGGTGATCACGAAGTGATGTATAGTTATAGCATCAAAATACACTATGCGAAATTCGTCCATTTCGGAGACTGCATCATTCTACTAGAAAAGTTCGAGCGCCACCCGAATACCGAAAATGGCCATTTAGACCCCCTAAACAGTCCCGAATGGCCGAAATAACGAAGCAGGTGATCACGAAGTGATGTATAGATTTAGCATCTAAATACACTGTGTGAAATTCATCCAATTCGGAGACCGCATCATTCAACTCAAAAAGTTCGAGCGCCACCGGAATACCGAAAAACACCATTTTGACCCCCTAAACAGTCCTGAATGGCCAAAAAACGCAACAGCTCATGGCGGAGCAATGAGTCTTGTTTATTTGCCCATTTTACATTAACCGTGCGAATTTCGTCCAATTCGTAGACTGCATCATTTTACTCGAAAATTTCGCGCGCCACCCCAAAACTGAAAAATGCCATTTTGACCTCATAAAAAGTCCCGAAAGGCCGAAATAACATCGCAGGTGATCACGAAGTGATGTATACTTTTAGCATCTAAATACACTGTGCGAATTTCGTCCAATTCGGAGACTGCATCATTCTACTCGAAAATTTCGCGCGCCACCCCAAAACTGAAAAAAGCCATTTTGAACTCATAAAAAGTCCCGAATGGCGGGAATAACAACGGAGGTGATCACGAAGTGATGTATAGTTTTAGCATCTAAACACACTGTGCAAAATTCGTCAAATTCGGAGACTGCATCATTCTACTCGAAAATTTCGCGCGTCACCCCAAAACTGAAAAATGCCATTTTGACCCCATAAAAAGTCTCGAATGGCCGAAATAACAACGCAGGTGATCGCGAGGTGATGTATAGTTTTAGCGTCTATGCACACTGTGCGAAATTCGTCCAATTCGGAGACTGCATCATTCTACTCGAAAAGTTCGCGCGCCACGAGAAAACAGAAAAATGTCATTTTGACCCCGTTAAAAGTCCCGAATGGCCGAAATAACATCGCAGATGATCACGAAGTGTTGTATAGTTTTAGCATCTAAATACACTGTGCGAAATTCGTCTGATTCGGAGACTGCATCATTTTACTCGAAAAGTTCACATGCCACCCGAAAACCGAAAAATGTCATTTTGACCCCCTTAAATGTCCCCAATGGCCGAAATA
The DNA here is from genome assembly GCF_052849685.1 of Lactuca virosa. Taxonomy (NCBI): domain Eukaryota; kingdom Viridiplantae; phylum Streptophyta; class Magnoliopsida; order Asterales; family Asteraceae; genus Lactuca; species Lactuca virosa. Next base: position 318,571,734 of record NC_136433.1, on the reverse strand, counting down.
ACAACGCAGGTGATCACAAAGTGATGTATAGTTTTAGCATCTAAACACTGTGCGAAATTCGTCCAATTCGGAGACTGCATCATTCTACTCGAAAAGTTCGCGCGCCACCCGAAAACCAAAAAATGTCATTTTGACCCCGTAAAAGTCCCGAATGGCAGAAATAACACGCAGGTAATCACGAAGTGATGTATAGTTTTAGCATCTAAACACACTGTGCGAAATTCGTCCAATTCGTAGAATGCATCATTCTACTCGAAAAGTTCGCGCACCACCCGTTAACCGAAAAATGCCATTTTGACCTCCTAAAAAGTCCCGAGTGGCCGAAATAAGAACGCAGGTGATCACGAAGTGATGTATAGTTTTAGCATCTAAATACTCTGTGCGAAATTCGTCCAATTCGGAGACTGCATCATTCTACTCGAAAAGTTCGTGTGCCACCCAAAAACCGAAAAATGTCATTTTGACCCCCTTAAAAGTCCCGAATGGCCGAAATAACATCGCAGGTGATCACGAAGTGATGTATAGTTTTAGCATCTAAATACACTGTGTAAAATTCGTCCAATTCAGAGAGTGCATCATTCTACTCGAAAAGTTCGCGCGCCACCCGATAACCGAAAAATGCCATTTTGACCTCCTAAAAAGTCCCGAATGTCCGAAATAACAACGCAGGTGATCACGAAGTGATGTATAGTCATAGCATCTAAATACACTATGTGAAATTCGTCCAATTCGGAGACTGCATCATTCTACTAGAAAAGTTCGAGCGCCACCCGAATACCGAAAAATGCCATTTAGACCCAATAAACAGTCCCGAATGGCTGGAATAACGAAGCAGGTGATCACGAAGTGATGTATAGATTTTGCATCTAAATACACTCTGCAAAATTCATCCAATTCGGAGACGGCATCATTCTACTCGAAAAGTTCGAGCGCCACCGGAATACCGAAAAACGCCATTTTGAACCCCTAAACAGTCCTGAATGGCCAAAAAACGCAACAGCTCATGGCGGAGTTATGAGTCTTGTTTATTTGTCTGTTTTACATTAACCGTGCGAATTTCGTCCAATTCGGAGACTGCATCATTCTACTCGAAAATTTCGCGCGCCCCCCCAAAACTGAAAAATGCCATTTTGACCTCATAAAAAGTCCCGAATAGCCGAAATAACATCCCAGGTGATCACAAAGTGATGTATAGTTTTAGCATCTAAATACATTGTGCGAAATTCGTCGTATTCGGAGACTGCATCATTCTATTCGAAAAGTTCGCGCGCCACCCGAAAACCGAAAAACATCATTTTGACCCCCTAAAACGTCCCGAATGGCCGATATAACAACAGAGGTGATCACGAAGTGATGTATAGTTTTAGCATCTAAACACACTGTGCAAAATTCGTCCCATTCGGATTCTGCATCATTCTACTCGAAAAGTTCGAGCGCCACCCGAAAATAGAAAAATGTCATTTTGACCCCCTAAAAAGTCCTGAATGGCCGAAATAACAACGCAGGTGGTCACGAAGTGATGTATACTTTTAGAATCTAAACACACTATGCGAAATTCGTCCAATTCGGAGACTGCATCCATCCACTCGAAAAGTTCGTGCGCCACCCGATAACCGAAAAATGCCATTTTGACCCCCAAAAAGGTCCTGAATGGACGAAATAACAACGCAGGTGATCACGAAGTGATGTATAGTTTTAGCATCTAAATATACTGTGCGAAATTCGTCCAATTCGGAGACTGCATCACTCTACTCGAAAAGTTCGAGCGCCACCCGAATACCGAAAAATGCCATTTTTGACCCCCTAAACAGTCCCGAATGGCCAAAAAACGCAACAGCTCATGGTGGAGCGATGAGTCTTGTGTATTTGCCCGTTTTACATTAACCGTGCGAATTTCGTCCAGTTCGGAGACTGCATCATTCAACTCGAAAATTTCGCTCGCCACCCGGAAACTGAAAAATGCCATTTTGACCCCATAAAAAGTCCTGAATGGCCGAAATAACATCGGAGGTGATCACGAAGTTATGTATAGTTTTAGCATCTAAATATACTGTGCGAAATTAGTCCAATTCAGAGACTGCATCATTCTACTCGAAAAGTTCGCGCGCCACCTGAAAACCGAAAAATGTCATTTTGACCCCCTAAAAAGTCCCGAATGGCCGAAATAACAACGCAGGTGATCACAAAGTGATGTATAGTTTTAGCATCTAAACACAATGTGCGAAATTTGTCCAATTCGGAGACTACATCATTCTACTCAAAAAGTTTGCGCGCCACCCGAAAAAAGAAAAATGTCATTTTGACCCTCTTAAAAGTCTCGAATGGCCGAAATAACATCGCAGGTGATCACGAAGTGATGTATAGTTTTAGAATCTAAATATACTGTGCGAAATTCGTCCAATTCGGAGACTTCATCATTGTACTCGAAAAGTTCGCGCGCCACCCGAAAACCGAATAATGTCATTTTGACCACCTTAAAAGTCCCGAATGGCCGAAATAACATCGCAGGTGATCACGAAGTGATGTATAGTTTTAGAATCTAAATACACTGTGTGAAATTCGTCCAATTCGGAGACAGCATCATTCTACTCGAAAAGTTCGCGCGCCACCCGATAACCGAAAAATGTCATTTTGACCCCCTAAAAAGGTCCGAATGGCCGAAATAACAATGCAGGTGATCACGAAGTGATGTATAGTTTTAGCATCTAAATACACTGTGCGAAATTCGTCCAATTGAGAGACTGCATCATTCTACTCGAAAAGTTCGAGCGCCACCCAAATACCGAAAAATGCCATTTTGACCCCCTAAACAGTCCCGAATGGCCAAAAAATGCAACAGCTCATGGCGGAGCGATGAGTCTTGTTTATTTGCCCGTTTTACATTAACCGTGCGAATTTCGTCCAGTTCGGAGACTGCATCATTCAACTCGAAAATTTCGCGCGCCACCCCAAAACTAAAAAATGCCATTTTGACCCCATAAAAAGTCCCGAATGGCCGAAATAACATCGGAGGTGATCACGAAGTTATGTATAGTTTTAGCATCTAAATACACTGTGCGAAATTCGTCCAATTCAGACACTGCATCATTCTACTCGAAAAGTTCGTGCGCCACCTGAAAACCGAAAAATGTCATTTTCACCCCCTAAAAAGTCCCGAATGGCCGAAATAACAACGCAGGTGATCACAAAGTGATGTATAGTTTTAGCATCTAAACACACTGTGCGAAATTTGTCCAATTCGGAGACTACATCATTCTACTCAAAAAGTTCGCGCGCCACCCGAAAACAGAAAAATGTCATTTTGACCCTCTTAAAAGTCTCGAATGGCCGAAATAACATCGCAGGTGATCACGAAGTGATGTATAGTTTTAGCATCTAAATACACTATGCGAAATTCGTCCAATTCGGAGACTGCATCATTCTACTCGAATAGTTCGCGCGCCACTCGATAACCGAAAAATGCCATTTTGACCCCCTAAAATGTCCCGAATGGCCGTAATAACAACGCAGGTGATGACGAACTGATGTATAGTTTTAGCATCTAAATACACTGTGCGAAATTCATCCCATTCGGAGACTGCATCATTCTACTCGAAAAGTTCGAGCGCCACCCGAATACCGAAAAATGCCATTTTGACCCCTTAAAAGTCCCGAATGGCCGAAATAACATCGCAGGAGATCACAAAGTGATGTATAGTTTTAGCATCTAAATACATTGTCTGAAATTCGTCCAATTCGTAGACTGCATCATTCTACTCGAAAAGTTCGCGCGCCACCCGAGAAACGAAAAATGTCATTTTGACCCCCTAAAAAGTCCCAAATGGCCGAAATAACAATGCAGGTGATCACGAAGTGATGTATAGTTTTAGCATCTAAATACACTGTGCGAAATTCGTCAAATTCGGAGACTGCATCATTCTACTCGAAAAGTTCGAGCGCCACCCGAAAATCGAAAAATGCCATTTTTGACCCCCTAAACAGTCCCGAATGGCCAAAAAACGCAACAGCTCATAGCGGAGTGATGAGTCTTGTTTATTTGCCCGTTTTACATTAAACGTGCGAATTTCGTCCAGTTCGGAGACTGCATCATTCAACTCGAAAATTTCGCGCGCCACCCCAAAACTTAAAAATGCCATTTTGACCCCATAAAAAGTCCCGAATGGCCGAAATAACATCGGAGGTGATCACGAAATTATGTATAGTTTTAGGATCTAAATACACTGTGCGAAATTCCTCCAATTCAGAGATTGCATCATTCTACTCGAAAAGTTCGCGCGCCACCCTAAAACCGAAAAATGTCATTTTGACCCCCTAAAAAGCCCCGAATGGCCGAAATAACAACGTAGATGATCAAAAAGTGATGTATAGTGTTAGCATCTAAACACACTGTGCGAAATTTGTCCAATTCAGAGACTACATCATTCTACTCAAAAAGTTCGCGCGCCACCCGAGAACAGAAAAATGTCATTTTGACCCCCTTAAAAGTCCCGAATGGCCGAAATAACATCGCAGGTGATCACTAAGTGATGTATAGTTTTAGCATCTAAATACACTGTGCGAAATTCATCCAATTCGGAGACTGCATCATTCTTCTTGAAAAGTTCACGCGCCACCCGAAAATAGAAAAATGTCATTTTGACCCCCTTAAAAGTCCCGAATGGCCGAAATAACATCGCAGGTGATCACGAAAGTGATGTATAGTTTTAGCATCTAATTATACTGTGCGAAATTCGTCCAATTCGGAGACTGCATCATTCTACTCGAAAAGTTCGTGCGCCACCCGAAAACCAAAAAATGTCATTTTGACCCCTTTAAAAGTCCCGAATGGCCGAAATAACATCGCAGGTGATCACGAAGTGATGTATAGTTTTAGCATCTAAATACACTGTGTGAAATTCGTCCAATTCGGAGACTGCATCATTCTACTCGAAAAGTTCGCGCGCCACCCGATAACCGAAAAATGTCATTTTGACCCCCTTAAAAGCCCTGAATGGCCGAAATAACATCGCAGGTGATCACAAAGTGATGTATAGTTTTAGCATCTAAATACATTGTGTGAAATTAGTCCAATTCGGAGACTGCATCATTCTACTCGAAAAGTTCGTGCGCCACCCGATAGCCGAAAAATGTCATTTTGACCCCCTAAAAAGTCCCGAATGGCCGAAATAACAATGCAGGTCATCACAAAGTGATGTATAGTTTTAGCATCTAAAGACACTGTGCGAAATTCGTTCAATTCGGAGACTGCATCGTTCTACTCGAAAAGTTCGAGCGCCACCCGAATACCGAAAAATGCCATTTTTGACCCCCTAAACAGTCCCAAATGGCCAAAAAACGCAACAACTCATGGCGGAGCGATGAGTCTTGTTTATTTGCCCGTTTTACATTAACCGTGCGCATTTCGTCCCGTTCGGAGAGTGCATCATTCAACTCGAAAAGTTCGCGCGCCACCCCAAAACTGAAAAATGCCATTTTGACCCCATAAAAAGTCCCAAATGGCCGAAATAACATCGGAGGTGATCACGAAGTTATGTATAGTTTTAGCATCTAAATACACTGTGCGAAATTCGTCCAATTCAGAGACTGCATCATTCTACTCGAAAAGTTCGCGCACCACCAGAAAACCGAAAAATGTCATTTTGACCCATGAAAAGTCCCGAATGGCCGAAATAACAACGTAGGTGATCACAAAGTGATGTATAGTTTTAGCATCTAAACACAGCGAAATTTGTCCAATTCGGAGACTACATCATTCTACTCAAAAAGTTCGCGCGCCACCCGGAAACAGAAAATTTTCATTTTGACCCCCTTAAAAGTCCCGAATGGCCGAAATAATATCGCAGGTGATCACGAATTGATGTATAGTTTTAGCATCTAAATACACTGTGCGAAATTCGTCCAATTCGAAGACTGCATCATTCTACTCGAAAAGTTTGCCTGCCACCCGAAAACATAAAAATGTCATTTTGACCCCCTTACATGTCCCGAACGGCCGAAATAACATCGCAGGTGATCACAAAGTGATGTATAGTTTTAGCATCTAAATACAGTGTGTGAAATTCGTCCAATTCGGAGACTGCATCATTCTACTCGAAAAGTTCGCGCGCCACCCGAAAATCGAAAAATGTCATTTTGACCCCCTAAAAAGTCCCGAATGGCCGAAATAACATCGTGGGTGATCACGAAGTGATGTATAGTTTTTGCATCTAAACACACTGTGCGAAATTCGTCGAATTCGGAGACTGCACCGTTCTACTCGAAAAGTTCGCGCGCCTCCCGAAAACCGAAAAATGTCATTTTGACCCCTTAAAAGTCCCGAATGGCCGAAATAACACGCAGGTGATCACGAAGTGATGTATACTTTTAGCAGCTAAACACAATGTGCGAAATTCGTCCAATTCGGAGACTGTATCAAGCTTCTCGAAAAGTTCGCGCGCCACCCGAAAACTGAAAATGTCATTTTGACCCCATAAAAAGTCTCGAATGGCCGAAATAACATCGGAGGTGATCACGAAGTTATGTATAGTTTTAGCATCTAAATACACTGTGCGAAATTCGTCCAATTCAGAGACTGCATCATTCTACTCGAAAAGTTCGCGCGCCACCAGAAAACCGAAAAATGTCATTTTGATCCCATGAAAAGTCCCGAATTGCCGAAATAACAACGCATGTGATCACAAAGTGATGTATAGTTTTACCATCTAAACACAGCGAAATTTGTCCAATTCGTAGACTACATCATTCTACTCAAAAAGTTCGTGTGCCACCCGAAAACAGAAAATTTTCATTTTGACCTCCTTAAAAGTCCCGAATGGCCGAAATAACATCGCAGGTGATCACGAAGTGATGTATAGTTTTAGCATCTAAAAACACTGTGCGAAATTCGTCCAATTCGGAGACTGCATCATTCTACTCGAAAAGTTTGCCTGCCACCCGAGAACAGAAAAATGTCATTTTGACCCCCTTAAAAGTCCCGAACGGCCGAAATAACATCGCAGGTGATCACTAAGTGATGTATAGTTTTAGCATCTAAATACATTGTGTGAAATTCGTCAAATTCGGAGACTGCATCATTCTACTCGAAAGGTTCGCGCGCCACCCGATAACCGTAAAATGTCATTTTGACCCCCTAAAAATCCCGAATGGCCGAAATAACAATGCAGGTGATCACGAAGTGATGTGTAGTTTTAGCATCTAAATACACTGTGCGAAATTCGTCCAATTCAGAGACTGCATCATCCTACTCGAAAAGTTCGCGCGCCACCCGAAAACCGAAAAATGTCATTTTGACCCCATAAAAAGTCCAGAATGGCCGAAATAACAATGCAAGTGATCACAAAGTGATGTATTTTTTTAGCATCTAAACACAGCGAAATTTGTCCAATTCGGAGACTACATCATTCTACTCAAAAATTTCGCGCGCCACCCGAAAACAGGAAAATGTCATTTTGACCCCCTTAAAAGTCCCGAATGGCCGAAATAACATCGCAAGTGATCATGAAGTGATGTATCGTTTTAGCATCTAAATACACTGTGCGAAATTCGTCTAATTCGGAAACTGCATCATTCTACTCGAAAAGTTCGCGCGCCACCCGAAAACAGAAAAATGTCATTTTGACCCCCTTAAAAGTCTCGAATGGCCGAAATAACATCGCAGGTGATCACGAAGTGATGTATAGTTTTAGCATCTAAATATACTGTGCGAAATTCGTCCCATTCGGAGACTGCATCATTCTACTCGAAAAGTTCGCGCGCCACCCGAAAACCGAAAAATGTCATTTTGACCCCCTTAAAAGTCCCGAATGGCCGAAATAACATCGCGGGTGATCACGAAGTGATGTATAGTTTTAGCATCTAAATACATTGTGTTAAATTCGTCCAATTCGGAGACTGCATCATTCTACTCGAAAAGTTTGCGCGCCACCCGGTAACCGAAAAATGTCATTTTGACCCCCTAAAAAGTCCCGAATGGCCGAAATAACAATGCAGGTCATCACGAAGTGATGTATAGTTTTAGCATCTAAATACACTGTGCGAAATTAATCCAATTCGGAGACTGCATCATTCTACTCGAAAAGTTCGAGCGCCACCCGAATACCGAAAAATGCCATTTTGACCCCCTAAACAGTCCCGAATTGCCAAAAAACGCAACAGCTCATGGCGGAGTGATGAGTCTTGTTTATTTGCCCGTTTTACATTAACCGTCCGAGTTTCGTCCAGTTCGGAGACTGCATCATTCAACTCGAAAATTTCGCGCGCCACCCCAAAACTGAAAAATGCCATTTTGACCCCATAAAAAGTCTCGAATGGCCGAAATAACATCGGAGGTGGTCAAGAAGTTATGTATAGTTTTAGCATCAAAATACACTGTGCGAAATTCGTCAAATTCAGAGACTGCATCATTCTACTCGAAAAGTTCGGGCGCCACCCGAAAACCGAAAAATGTCATTTTAACCCCATAAAAAGCCCCAAATAGCCGAAATAACAACGCAGGTGATCACAAAGTGATGTATAGTTTTAGCATCTAAACACAGCGAAATTTGTCCAATTCGGAGACTACATCATTCTACTCAAAAAGTTCGCGCGCCACCCGAAAACAGAAAAATGTCATTTTGACCCCCTTAAAAGTCCCGAATGGCCGAAATAACATCACAGGTGATCACGAAGTGATGTATAGTTTTAGCATCTAAATACACTGTGCGAAATTCGTCCAATTCGGAGACTGCATCATTCTACTCGAAAAGTTCGTGCGCCACTCGAAAACAGAAAAATGTAATTTTGACCCCCTTAAAAGTCCCGAATGGCCGAAATAACATCGCAGGTGATCACGAAAGTGATGTATAGTTTTAGCATCTAAATATACTGTGCTAAATTTGTCCAATTCGGAGACTTCATCATACTACTCGAAAAGTTTGCGCGCCACCCGAAAACCGAAAAATGTCATTTTAACCCCCTTAAAAGTCCCGAATGGCCGAAATAACATCGCAGGTGATCACGAAGTGATTTATAGTTTTAGCATCTAATTACACTGTGTGAAATTCATCCAATTCGGAGACTGCATCATTCTACTCGAAAAGTTCGCGCGCCACCCGATAACCGAAAAATGTCATTCTGACCCCCTTAAAAGTCCTGAATGTCCGAAATAACATCGCAGGTGATCACGAAGTGATGTATAGTTTTAGCATCTAAATACATTGTGTGAAATTCGTCCAATTCGGAGATTGCATCATTCTACTCGAAAAGTTCGCGCGCCACCCGATAACCGAAAAATGTTATTTTGACCCCCTAAAAAGTCCCGAATGGCCGAAATAACAATGCAGGTGATCATGAAGTGATGTATAGTTTTAGCATCTAAATACACTGTGCGAAATTCGTCCAACTCGAAGACTGCATCATTCTACTCGAAACGTTCGAGCGCCACCCGAATACAGAAAAATGCCATTTTTGACCCACTAAACAGTCTCGAATGGCCAAAAAACGCAACAGCTCATGGCGAAGCCATGAGTCTTGTTTATTTGCCCGTTTTACATTAACCGTGCAAATTTCGTCCAGTTCGGAGACTGCATCATTCAACTTGAAAATTTCGCGCGCCACCCCAAAACAGAAAAATGCCATTTTGACACCATAAAAAGTCCCGAATGGCCGAAATAACATCGGAGGTGATCACGACGTTATGTATAGTTTTAGCATCTAAATACACTGTGCGAAATTCGTCCAATTCAGAGACTGCATCATTCTACTCGAAAAGTTCGCGCGCCACCCGAAAACCGAAAATTTTCATTTTGACCACATAAAAAGTCCCGAATGGCCGAAATAACAACGCAGGTGATCACAAAGTGATGTATAGTTTTAGCATCTAAACACAGCGAAATTTGTCCAATTCGGAGACTACATCAATCTACTCAAAAAGTTCGCGCGCCACCCCTAAACAGAAAAATGTCATTTTGACCCCATTAAAAGTCCTGAATGGCCGAAATAACATCGCAGGTGATCACGAAGTGATGTATTGTTTTAGCATCTAAATACATTGTGCAAAATTCGTCAAATTCGGAGACTGCATTATTCTATTCGAAAAGTTCGCGCGCCACCCGAAAACAGAAAAATGTCATTTTGACCCCCTTAAAAGTCACGAATGGCCGAAATAACATTGCAGGTGATCACAAAGTGATGTATAGTTGTAGCATCTAAATATAGTGTGCGAAATTCGTCCAATTCGGAGACTGCATCATTCTACTCGAAAAGTTCGCGCGCCACCCGAAAACCGAAAAATTTCATTTTGACCCCCTGAAAAGTCCCGAATGGCCGAAATAACATCGCAGGTGATCACGAAGTGATGTATAGTTTTAGCATCTAAATACATTGTGTGAAATCCGTCCAATTCGAAGACTGCATCATTCTACTCGAAAAGTTCGTGCGCCACCCGAAAACCGAAAAATGTCATTTTCACCCCCTTAAAAGTCCCGAATGGCCGAAATAACATCGCAGGTGATCACGAAGTGATGTATAGTTTTAGCATCAAAATACATTATGTGAAATTCGTCCAATTCGGAGACTGCATCATTCTACTCGAAAAGTTCGCGCGCCACCCGATAAACGAAAAATGTCATTTTGACCCCCTTAAAAGTCCCGAATGGCCGAAATAACATCGCAGGTGATCACGAAGTGATGTATAGTTTTAGCATCTAAATACATTGTGTGAAATTCGTCCAATTCGGAGACTGCATCATTCAAATCAAAAGTTCGCGCGCCACCCGATAACCGAAAAATGTCATTTTGACCCCCTAAAAAGTCTCGAATGGCCGAAATAACAATGCAGGTGATCACGAAGTGATTTGTAGTTTTAGCATCTAAATACACGGTGCGAAATTCGTCCAATTCAGAGACTGCTTCATTCTACTCGAAAAGTTCGAGCGCTACCCGAATACCGAAAAATGCCATTTTTGACCCCCTAAACAGTCCCGAATGGCCAAAAAACGCAACAGCTCATGGTCGAGCGATGAGCCTTGTTTATTTGCCCGTTTTACATTAACCGTGCGAATTCCGTCCAGTTCGAAGACTGCATCATTCAACTCGAAAATTTCGCGCGCCACCCCAAAACAGAAAAATGCCATTTTAACCCCATAAAAAGTCCCGAATGGCCGAAATAACATCGGAGGTGATCACGAACTTATGTATAGTTTTAGCATCTAAATACACTATGCGAAATTCGTCCAATTCAGAGACTGCATCATTCTACTCGAAAAGTTCGCGCGCCACCAGAAAACCAAAAAATGTCATTTTGACCCCATAAAAAGTCCAAAATGGCCGAAATAACAATGCAGGTGATCACAAAGTGATGTATAGTTTTAGCATCTAAACACAGCGAAATTTGTCCAATTCGGAGACTACATCATTCTACTCAAAAATTTCGCGCGCCACCCGAAAACAGAAAAATGTCATTTTGACCCCCTTAAAAGTCCTGAATGGCCGAAATAACATCGCAAGTGATCACAAAGTGATGTAACGTTTTAGCATCTAAATACACTGTGCGAAATTCTTCTAATTCGGAGACTGCATCATTCTACTCGAAAAGTTCGCGCGCCACCCGAAAACAGAAAAATGTCATTTTGACCCCCTTAAAAGTCCCGAATGGCCGAAATAACATCGCAGGTGATCACGAAGTGATGTATAGTTTTTGCATCTAAATATACTGTGCGAAATTCGTCCAATTCGGAGACTGCATCATTCTACTCGAAAAGTTCGCGCGCCACCCGAAAACCGAAAAATGTCATTTTGACCCCCTTAAAAGTCCCGAATGGCCGAAATAACATCGCGGGTGATCACGAAGTGATGTCTAGTTTTAGCATCTAAATACACTGTGTGAAATTCGTCCAATTCGGAGACTGCATCATTCTACTCGAAAAGTTTGCGCGCCACCCGAGAACCGAAAAATGTCATTTTGACCCCCTAAAAAGTACCGAATGGCTGTAATAACAATGCAGGTCATCACGAAGTGATGTATAGTTTTAGCATCTAAATACACTATGCGAAATTAATCCAATTCGGAGACTGCATCATTCTACTCGAAAAAATCGAGGGCCACCCGAATACCGAAAAATGCCATTTTTGACCCCCTAAACAGTCCCGAATGGCCAATTCGAAGACTGCATCATTCAACTCGAAAATTTCGCGTGCCACCCCAAAACTGAAAAATGCCATTTTGACCCCATAAAAAGTCTCGAATGGCCGAAATAACATCGGAGGTGATCACAAAGTTATGTATAGTTTTAGCATCTAAATACACTGTGCGAAATTCGTCCAATTCAGAGACTGCATCATTCTACTCGAAAAGTTCGCGCGCCACCCGAAAACCGAAAAATGTCATTTTAACCCCATAAAAAGCCCCGAATGGCCGAAATAACAACGCAGGTGATCACAAAGTGATGTATAGTTTTAGCATCTAAACACAGCGAAATTTGTCCAATTCGGAGACTACATCATTCTACTCAAAAAGTTCGCGCGCCACCCGAAAACAGAAAAGTGTCATTTTGACCCCTTAAAAGTCCCGAATGGCCGAAATAACATCACAGGTGATCACGAAGTGATGTATAGTTTTAGCATCTAAATACACTGTGCGAAATTCGTCCAATTCGAAGACTGCATCATTCTACTCGAAAAGTTCGTGCGCCACCCGAAAACATAAAAATGTCATTTTGACCCCCTTAAAAGTCCCGAATAGCCGAAATAACATCGCAGGTGATCACGAAAGTGATGTATAGTTTTAGCATCTAAATATACTGTGCGAAATTTGTCCAATTCGGAGACTGCATCATACTACTCGAAATTTTTGCGCGCCACCCGAAAACCGAAAAATGTCATTTTGACCCCCTTGAAAGTCCCGAATGGCCGAAATAACATCGCAGGTGATCACGAAGTGATTTATAGTTTTAGCATGTAAATACACTGTGTGAAATTCGTACAATTCGGAGACTGCATCATTCTACTCGAAAAGTTCGTGCGCCACCCGTTTACCGATAAATGTCATTTTGACACCCTTAAAAGTCCCGAATGGCCGAAATAACGTCACAGGTGATCACGAAGTGATGTATAGTTTTAGCATCTAAATACACTGTGCGAAATTCATCCAATTCGGAGACTGCATCATTCTACTCGAAAAGTTCGTGCGCCACCCGAAAACATAAAAATGTCATTTTGACGCCCTTAAAAGTCCCGAATGGCCGAAATAACATCGCAGGTGATCACGAAAGTGATTTATAGTTTTAGCATCTAAATATACTGTGCGAAATTAGTCCAATTCGGAGACTGCATCATACTACTCGAAAAGTTTGCGCGCCACCCGAAAACCGAAAAATGTCATTTTGACCCCCTTAAAAGTCCCGAATGGCCGAAATAACATCGCAGGTGATCACAAAGTGATTTATAGTTTTAGCATCTAAATACATTGTGTGAAATTCGTCCAATTCGGAGACTGCATCATTCTACTCGAAAAGTTTAGGCGCCATCCGATAACCGAAAAATGTCATTTTGACCCCCTAAAAAGTCCCGAATGGCCGTAATAACAATGCAGGTCATCACGAAGTGATGTATACTTTTAGCATCTAAATACACTATGCGAAATTAATCCAATTCGGAGACTGCATCATTCTACTCAAAAAAATCGAGCGCCACCCGAATACCGAAAAATGCCATTTTTGACCCCCTAAACAGTCCCGAATGGCCAAAAAACGCAACAGCTCATGGCGGAGCGATGAGTCTTGTTTATTTGCCCGTTTTACATTAACCGTGCGAGTTTCGTCCAGTTCGGAGACTGCATCATTCAACTCGAAAATTTCGCGCGCCACCCCAAAACTGAAAAATGCCATTTTGACCCCATAAAAAGTCTCGAATGGCCGAAATAACATCGGAGGTGATCACGAAGTTATGTATAGTTTTAGCATCTAAATACACCGTGCGAAATTCGTCCAATTCAGAGACTGCATCATTCTACTCGAAAAGTTCGCGCGCCACCCGAAAACCGAAAAATGTCATTTTAACCCCATAAAAAGCCCCGAATGGCCGAAATAACAACGCAGGTGATCACAAAGTGATGTATAGTTTTAGCATCTAAACACAGCGAAATTTGTCCAATTCGGAGACTACATCATTCTACTCAAAAAGTTCGCGCGCCACCCGAAAACAGAAAAATGTCATTTTGACCCCCTTAAAAGTCCCGAATGGCCGAAATAACATCACAGGTGATCACGAAGTGATGTATAGTTTTAGCATCTAAATACACTGTGCGAAATTCGTCCAATTCGGAGACTGCATCATTCTACTCGAAAAGTTCGTGCGCCACCCGAAAACATAAAAATGTCATTTTGACCCCCTTAAAAGTCCCGAATAGCCGAAATAACATCGCAGGTGATCACGAAAGTGATGTATAGTTTTAGCATCTAAATATACTGTGCGAAATTTGTCCAATTCGGAGACTGCATCATACTACTCGAAATGTTTGCGCGCCACCCGAAAACCGAAAAATGTCATTTTGACCCCCTTGAAAGTCCCGAATGGCCGAAATAACATCGCAGGTGATCACGAAGTGATTTATAGTTTTAGCATCTAAATACACTGTGTGAAATTCGTCCAATTCGGAGACTGCATCATTCTACTCGAAAAGTTCGTGCGCCACCCGTTTACCGATAAATGTCATTTTGACCCCCTTAAAAGTCCCGAATGGCCGAAATAACGTCACAGGTGATCACGAAGTGATGTATAGTTTTAGCATCTATATACACTGTGCGAAATTCGTCCAATTCGGAGACTGCATCATTCTACTTGAAAAGTTCGTGCGCCACCCGAAAACATAAAAATGTCATTTTGACGCCCTTAAAAGTCCCGAATGGCCGAAATAACATCGCAGGTGATCACGAAAGTGATGTATAGTTTTAGCATCTAAATATACTGTGCGAAAGTTGTCCAATTCGGAGACTGCATCATACTACTCGAAAAGTTTGCGTGCCACCCGAAAACCGAAAAATGTCATTTTGACCCCCTTAAAAGTCCCGAATGGCCGAAATAACATCGCAGGTGATCACGAAGTGATTTATAGTTTTAGCATCTAAATACACTGTGTGAAATTCGTCCAATTCGGAGACTGCATCATTCTACTCGAAAAGTTCGTGCGCCACCCGTTTACCGAAAAATGTCATTTTGACCCCCTTAAAAGTCCCGAATGGCCGAAATAACATCACAGGTGATCACGAAGTGATGTATAGTTTTTGGCATCTAAATACACTGTACGAAATTCGTCCAATTCGGAGACTGCATCATTCTACTCGAAAAGTTCGTGCGCCACCCGAAAACATAAAAATGTCATTTTGACCCCCTTAAAAGTCCCGAATGGCCGAAATAACATCGCAGGTGATCACGAAAGTGATGTATAGGTTTAGCATCTAAATATACTGTGCGAAATTTGTCCAATTCGGAGACTGCATCATACTACTCGAAAAGTTTTAGCATCTAAATACACTGTGTGATCACAAGTCCCGAATGGCCGTAATAACATCGCAAGTGATCACAAAGTGATTTATAGTTTTAGCATCTAAATACACTGTGTGAAATTCGTCCAATTCGGAGACTGCATCATTCTACTCGAAAAGTTCGCGCGCCACCCGATAACCGAAAAATGTCATTTTGACCCCCTAAAAAGTCCCGAATGACCGAAATAACATCGCAGGTAATCACAAAGTGATGTATAGTTTTAGCATCTAAATACATTGTGTGAAATTCGTCCAATTCGGAGACTGCATCATTCTACTCGAAAAGTTCGTGCGCCACCCGGTAACCGAAAAATGTTATTTTGACCTCCTAAAAAGTCCCGAATGGCCGTAATTACAATGCAGGTGATCACGAAGTGATGTATAGTTTTAGCATCTAAATACACTGTGCGAAATTCGTCCAACTCGAGCGCCAACCGAATACAGACCCCCTAAACAGTCCCGAATGGCCAAAAAACGCAACAGCTCATGGCAGAGCCATGAGTCTTGTTTATTTGCCCGTTTTACATTAACCGTGCGAATTTCGTCCAGTTCGGAGACTGCATCATTCAACTCGAAAATTTCGCACGCCACCCCAAAACAGAAAAATACCATTTTGACCCCATAAAAAGTCCCGAATGGCCGAAATAACATCGGAGGTGATCACGAAGTTATGTATTGTTTTAGCATCTAAATACACTGTGCGAAATTCGTCCAATTCAGAGACTGCATCATTCTACAAGAAAAGTTCGCACGTCATCCGAAAACCGAAAAATGTCATTTTGACCCCATAAAAAGTCCCGAATGGCCGAAATAACAACGCAGGTGATCACAAAGTGATGTATAGTTTTAGCATCTAAACACAGCGAAATTTGTCCAATTCGGAGACTACATCATTCTACTCAAAAAGTTCGCGCGCCACCCGAGAACAGAAAAATGTCATTTTGACCCCATTAAAAGTCCGGAATGGCCGAAATAACATCGCAAGTGATCACGAAGTGATGTATAGTTTTAGCATCTAAATACACTATGCGACATTCGTCAAATTCGGAGACTGCATCATTCTATTCGAATAGTTCGCGCGCCACCCGAAAACAGAAAAATGTCATTTTCACCCCCTTAAAAGTCCCGAATGGCCAAAATAACATCGCAGGTGCTCACGAAGTGATGTATAGTTGTAGCATCTAAATATACTGTGCGAAATTCGTCCAATTCGGAGACTGCATCATTCCACTCGAAAAGTTCGCGCGCCACCCGAAAACCGAAAAATGTCATTTTGACCCCCTTAAAAGTCCCGAATGGCCGAAATAACATCGCAGGTGATCACGAAGTGATGTATAGTTTTAGCATCTAAATACACTGTGTGAACTGCATCATTCTACTCGAAAAGTTCACGCGCCACCCGATTACCGAAAAATGTCATTTTGACCCCCTAAAAAGTCCCGAATGGCCGAAATAACAATGCAGGTGATCACGAAGTGATGTATAGTTTTAGCATCTAAATACATTGTGCGAAACTCGTCCAATTCGGAGACTGCATCATTCTACTCGAAAAGTTCGAGCGCCACCCGAATACCGAAAAATGCCATTTTTGACCCCCTAAACAGTCCCGAATGGCCAAAAAACGCAACAGCTCATGGCGGAGCGATGAGTCTTGTTTATTTGCCTGTTTTACATTAACCGTGCAAATTTCGTCCAATTCGAAGACTGCATCATTCAACTCGAAAATTCTGCGCGCCACCCAAAAACTGAAAAATGCCATTTTGACCCCATAAAAAGTCCCGAATGGCCGAAATAACATCGCAGGTGATCACAAAGTTATGTATAGTTTTAGCATCTAAATACACTGTGCGAAATTCGTCCAATTCAGAGACTGCATCATTCTACTCGAAAAGTTCGCGCGCTACACGAAAACCGAAAAATGTCATTTTAACCCCCTAAAAAGTCTCGAATGGCCAAAATAACAACGCAGGTGATCACAAAGTGATGCATAGTTTTAGCATCTAAATACACTGTGCGAAATTTGTCCAATTCGGAGATTACATCATTCTACTCGAAAAGCTCGCGTGCCACCCGAAAACCGAAAAATGCCATTTTGACCCCCTAAAAAGTCCCTAATGGCCGAAATAACATCGAAGGTGTTCGTTAAGTGATGCATAGTTTTAGCATCTAAATACGCGGTCCGAATTTCGTCCAATTCGGAGACTGTATCATTCTACTTGAAAAGTTCGCGCGCCACCCGAAAATAGAAAAATGTCATTTTGACCCCCTTAAAAGTCCCGAATGGCCGAAATACCGAAAAATGCCATTTTTGACCCCCTAAACAGTCCCGAATGGCCAAAATAACAACGCAGGTGATCACAAAGTGATGCATAGTTTTAGCATCAAAATACACTGTGCGAAATTTGTCCAATTCGGAGATTACATCATTCTACTCGAAAAGTTCGCGTGCCACCCGAAAACCGAAAAATGCCATTTTGACCCCCTAAAAAGTCCCTAATGGCCGAATTAAGTGATGCATAGTTTTAGCATCTAAATACACTGTCTGAATTTCGTCCAATTCGGAGACTGCATCATTCTACTTGAAAAGTTCGCGCGCCACCCGAAAATACAAAAATGTCATTTTGACCCCTTAAAAGTCCCGAATGGCCGAAATAACATCGCAGGTGATCACGAGGTGATGTATAGTTGGCATCTAAATACACTGTGCGAAATTCATCCAATTCGGAGAATGCATCATTCTACTCGAAAAGTTCGCGCGCCACCCGATAACCGAAAAATGCCATTTTGACCTCCTAAAAAGTCCCAAGAGGCCGAAATAACAACGCAGGTGATCACGAAGTGATGTATAGTTTTAGCATCTAAATACACTGTGCGAAATTCGTCCAATTCGGAGACTGCATCATTCTACTCGAAAATTTCGCGCGCCACCCGAAAACCAAAAAATGTCATTTTTACCCCCTTAAAAGTCCCGAATGTCCGAAATAACATCGCAGGTGATCACGAAGTGTTAGCATCTAAATACATTGTGTGAAATTCGTCCAATTCGGAGACTGCATCATTCTACTCGAAAAGTTCGCGCGCCACTTGATAACCAAAAAATGTCATTTTGACCCCCTAAAAAAGTCCCGAATGGCCGAAATAACCACGCAGGTGATCACGAGGTGATGTATAGTTTTAGCATCTAAGTACACTATGCGAACTTCGTCCAATTCGGAGGCTGCATCATTCTACTAGAAAAGTTTGCGCACCACTCGATAACCGAAAAATACCATTTTGACCCCCTAAACAGTCCCGAATGGCCTAAAAACGCAACAGCTCATAGCGGGGCGATGAGTCTTGTTTATTTGTCCTTTTTACATTAACCGTGCGATTTTCGTCCAATTCGGAGACTGCATCATTCTACTCGAAATTTTCGCGTGCCATCGCAAATTTGAAAAATACCATTTTGACCCCCTAAAAAGTCCTGAATGGCCGAAATAACATCGCAGGTGATCACGGGGTGATGTATGGTTTTAGCATCTAAATACACTGTGCGAAATTCGTCCAATTCGGAGACTGCGTCATTCTACTCGAAAAGTTCGCGAGCTACCCGAAAATCGAAAAATGCCATTTTCACCCCCTAAAAGGTCCCGAATGGCCGAAATAACATCGCAGGTGATCAAGAACTGATGTATAGTTTTTGTATCTAAATACACTGTGCGAAATTCGTCCAATTCGGAGACTGCATAATTCTACTCGGAAAGTTCGCGCACCACCCGATAACCGAAAAATGCCATTTTGCCACTAAACAGTCCCGAATGGCCAAAAAACGCAACTGCTCGTGGCGGAGCGATGAGTCTTGTTTATTTGCCCATTTTACGCTAACCGTGCGAATTTAATCCAATTCGGAGACTGCATCATTCTACTCGAAAGTTTCGCGCGCCACCCCAAAACTGAAAAATGCCATTTTGACCCCCTAAAATTTTCTGAATGGCCGAAATAACATCGCAGGTGATAACGTAGTGATGTACAGTTTTAGCATCTAAATACACTGCGAAATTCGTCCAATTCGGAGACTGCATCATTCTACTCGAAAAGTTCGCGCGCTACCCGTCTACCGAAAAATGCCATTTTGACCCCCTAAACAGTCCCGAATGGCCAAAAAACGCAACAGCTCATGGCGGAGCGATGAGTCTTGTTAACTTTGCCTTTTTACATTAACCGTGCGAATTTCGTCCAATTCGGAGACTGCATCATTCTACTCGAAAAGTTCGCGTGCCACCCGAAAACCGAAAAATGCCATTTTGACCACCTCAAAAGTGCCTAATGGCCGAAATAACATCGAAGGTGTTCATGAAGTGATGCATAGTTTTAGCATCTAAATACACTGTGCGAAATTCGTCCAATTCGGAGACTGCATCATTCTACTCGAAAAGTTCGCACGCCACCCGATAACCGAAAAATGCTATTTTCACCCCCTAAACAGTCCCGAATGGAAAAATAAATGCAACAGATCATGGCGGAGTGATGACTCTTGTTTATTTTGCCCATTTTACATTAACCGTGCGAATTTCGTCCAATTCGGAGATTGAATCATCCTACTCGAAAATTTCGCGCGCCACCCCAAAACTGAAAAATGCCATTTTGACACCTTAAAAAGTCCCGAATGGCCGAAATAATATCGCAAGTGATCACAAGGTGATGTATAGTTTTAGAATCTAAATACTTTGTGTGAAATTCGTCCAATTCGGAGACTGCATCACTCTACTCGAAAAGTTCGCGCGCCATCCGAAAACTGCCATTTTAAACCCCTAAAAATTCTCGAATGGCCAAAATAACATCGTAGGTGATCACGAAGTGATGTATAGTTTTAGCATCTAAATACACTGTGTCAAATTCGTCCAATTCGGAGACTGTATCATTCTACTCGAAAAGTTCGCGCGCCGCCCAAATACCGAAAAATGCCATTTTGACCCCATAAACAGTCCCGAGTGGCCAAAAAACACAACAGCTCTTGGCAGAGCAATGAGTCTTGTTTATTTGCCCGTTTTACATTAACCGTGCGAATTTCGTCCAATTCGGAGACTGCATCATTCTACTCGAAAATTTCGTTCGCCACCCCAAAACTGAAAAATGACATTTTGACCCCCTAAAAAGTTCCGAATGGCCGATATAACATCGCAGGTGATCACAAGTTAAGGTATAGTTTTAGCATCTAAATACACTATGCGAAATTCGTCCAATTCGGAGACTGCATCATTCTACTCGAAAAGTTCGCGCGCCACCCGAAAAACCGAAAAATGCCATTTTGACCCCGTAAAAAGTCCCGAATGGCCGAAATAACATCGCAGGTGATCACAAAGTGATGTATAGTTTGCAACTAAATACACTATGCGAAGTACGTCCAATTCGGAGACTGCGTCATTCTACTCGAAAATTTCGCGCGCCACCCGAGAACCGAAAATGTCATTTTGACCCCCTTAAAAGTCCCGAATGGCCGAAATAACATCGCAGGTGATCACGAAGTGATGTATAGTTTTAGCATCTAAATACATTGTGCGAAATTCGACCAATTCGGAGACTGCATCATTCTACTCGAAAAGTTCGCGCGCCACCCAATAACCGAAAAATGTCATTTTGAACCCCTAAACAGTCCCGAATGTCCAAAAAAACGCAACAGCTAATGGCAAAGCGATGAGTCTTGTTTATTTTCCTATTTTACATTAACCGTTCGAATTTCGTCGAATTCGGAGACTGCATCATTCTACTCGAAAATTTCGCGCGCCACCACAAAACTGAAAAATGCCATTTTGACCCCATAAAAAGTCCCGAATGGCCGGAATAACGTCGCAGGTGATCACAAGCTGATGTATAGTTTTAGCATCTAAATACACTGTACGAAATTCGTCCAATTCGAAAACTGCCTCATTCTACTCGAAAAGTTCGCGCGCCACCCGAAAACTGCCATTTTGACCCCCTAAAAATTCCCGAATGGCCGAAATAACATCGCATGTGATCACGAAGTGATGTATAGTTTTAGCATCTAAATACACTATGCAAAATTCGTCCAATACGGACACCGCATCATTCTACTCGAAATGTTTGTGCGCCACCCGATTACCGAAAATTTTCATTTTGACCCCCTTAAAAGTCCCGAATGGCCGAAATAACATCGCAGGTGATCACAAAGTGATGTATAGTTTGAGCATCTAAATACACTGTGTGAAATTCGTCCAATTCGGAGACTGCATCATTCTACTCGAAAAGCTTGCGCGCCACTCGATAACCGAAAAATGCCATTTTGACCACTAAACAGTCCCGAATGGCCAAAAAACGCAACAACTCATGGCGGAGCGATGAGTCTTGTTTATTTGCCCATTTTACATTAACCGTGCGAATTTAATCCAATTCGACTCGAAAGTTTCGCGCGCCATCACAAAACTGAAAAATGACATTTTGACCCCCAAAAAAGTTCCGAATGGCCGATATAACATCACATGTGATCACAAAGTGATGTATACTTTTAGCATCTAAATACACTATGCGAAATTCGTCAAATTTGGAGACTGCATCATTATACTCGAAAAGTTCGTGCGCCACACGAAAACCAAAAAAATGCCATTTTGACCCCCTAAAAAGTCCCGAATGGCCGAAATAACATCACAGGTGATCACGAAGTGATGTATAATTTTAGCATCTAAATACACAGTGTGAATTTCGTCTAATTCGGAGACTGCGTCATTCTATTCGAAAATTTCACGCGCCACCCGAAAACTGAAAATGTCATTTTGACCCCCTTAAAAGTCACGAATGGTCGAAATAACATCGCAGGTGATCACGAAGTGATGTACAGTTTTAGCATCTAAATACATTGCGAAATTCGTCCAATTCGGAGACTGCATCATTCTACTCGAAAAAGTTCGCGCGCCAGATGGTAACCGAAAAATGCCATTTTGACCCCCCTAAACAGTCCCGAATGGCCAAAAAACGCAACAGCTCATGGCGGAGCGATGAGTCTTGTTTATTTTTCCTTTTTACATTAACCGTGCGAATTTCGTCCAATTCGAAGACTGCATCAATCTACTCGAAAATTTCGCGCGCCACCCAAAACAGAAAAATACCATTTTGACCTCCAAAAAAGTCCCGAATGGCCGAATAACATCGCAGGTGATCACGAGGTGATGTATAGTTTTAGCATCTAAATACACTGTGCGAAATTCCTCCAATTTGGTGACTGCATCATTCTACTCGAAAAGTTCGCGCGCCACCCGAAAACCGAAAAATGTCATTTTGACCCCCTAAAAAGTCCCTAATGGCCGAAATAACATCGCACGTTATCATGAAGTGATGTATAGATTTAGCATCTAAATACACTGTGCGAATTTCGTCCAATTCGGAGACTGCATCATTTTACTCGAAAAGTTCGCACGCCACCCGAAAACCGAAAAATGATATTTTGACCCCCTAAAAAGTCCCAAATGGCCGAAATAACATCGCAGGTGATCATGAAGTGATGTATAGTTTAAGCATCTAAATACACTGTGTGAAATTCGTCCAATTCGGAGACCGCATCATTCTACTCGAAAAGTTCGCGCGCCACCCGTTTACCGAAAAATGTCATTTTGACCCCCTTAATAGTCCTGAATGGCCCAAATAACATCGCAGGTGATCACGATGTGATGTATAGTTTATGCATCTAAATACACTGTGCGAAATTCGTCTAATTCGGAGAATGCATCATTCTACTCGAAAAGTTCGTGCGCCACCCGATAACCGAAAAAATGCCATTTTGACCACTAAACAGTCCCGAATGGAGAAAAAACGCAACAATTCATGGCAAAGCGATGAGACTTGTTTATTTGCCCATTTTACATTAACCGTGTAAATTTAATCCAATTCGGAAACTGCATCATTCTACTCGAAAGTTTCGCGTGCCACCCCAAAACTGAAAAATGCCATTTTGACCCCCTAAAAAGTTCTGAATGGCCGAAATAACAACGCAGGTGATCACGAAGTGATGTACAGTTTTAGCATCTAAATACACTGCGAAATTCGTCCAATTCGGAGACTGCATCATTCTACTCGAAGAGTTCGCGCGCCACCCCACTACCGAAAAATGCCATTTTGACCCCCCTAAACAGTCCCGAATGGCCAAAAAACGCAACAGCTCATGGCGGAGCTATGAGTCTTGTTTACTTGTCCACCGTGCGAATTTTGTCCAATTCGGAGACTGCATCATTCTACTCGAAAATTTCGCGCGCCACCCCAAAACTAAAAAAATACCATTTTGACCCTCTAAAAAGTCCCGAATGTCCGAAATAACATCGCAGGTGACAACGAACGGATGTATAGTTTTAGCACCTAAATACACTGTGCGAAGTTCGTCTCATTCGGAGACTGCATCATTCTACTCGAAAAGTTCGCGCGCCACCCGAAAACCAAAAAATGCCATTTTGACCCCCTAAAAAGTATCTCATGGCCGAAATAACATCGCAGGTGATCATGAAGTGATGTACAGTTTTATCATCTAAATACACTGTGCGAATTTTGTCCAATTCGGAGACTGCATCATTCTACTTGAAAAGTTCGCGCGCCACCCGAAAACCGAAAAATGCAATTTTTAACCCCCTAAAAAGTCCCGAATGGCCGAAATAACATCGCAGGTGATCATGAAGTGATGTATAGTTTTAGCATCAAAATACACTGTGTGAATTTCGTCCAATTCGGAGACTGCATCATTCTATTCGAATATTTCGCGTGCCACCCGAAAACCGAAAAATGTCATTTTGACCCCCTTAAAAGTTCTGAATGGCCGAAATAACATCGCAGGTGATCACGAAGTGATGTATAGTTTTAGCATCTAAATACACTATGCGAAATTCGTCCAATTCGGAGACTGCATCATTCTACTCGAAAAGTTCACGCGCCACCCGATAACCGAAAAATGACATTTTGACCCCCTAAACAGTCCCGAATGGCCAAAAAACGCAACAGCTCATGGCGGAGCGATGAGCCTTGTTTATTTGTCCTTTTTACATTAACCGTGTGAATTTCGTCCAATTCGGAGACTGCGTCATTCTACTCGAAAATTTCGAGCGTCATCGCAAAACTGAAAAATACCATTTTGACCCCCTAAAAAGTCCCGAATGGCTGAAATAACATTGCAAGAGATCACGAGGTGATGTATAGTTTTAGCATCTAAATACACTGTGCGAAATTCGTCCAATTTGGAGACTGCATCATTCTACTCGAAAAGTTCGTGCACCACCCGAAAACCAAAAAATGCCATTTTGACTCCCTAAAAAGTCCCTAATGGCCGAAATAACATCGTAGGTGATCATGAAGTGATGTATAGTTTTAGCACCTAAATACATTGAGTGAATTTCGTCAAATTCAGAGACTGCATCTTTCTACTCGAAAATTTCGCGCACCACCCGAAAACCGAAAATGTCATTTTGACCCCCTTAAAAGTCCCGAGTGGCCGATATAACATCGCAGATGATCACGAAGTGATGTATAGTTTTAGCATCTAAATACACTGTGCGAAATTCGACCAACTCGGAGACTGCATCATTGTACTCGAAAAGTTCGCGTGCTACCCGATAACCGAAAAATGCCATTTTGACCCCCTACCCATTTTACATTAACCGTGCGAATTTCGTCAAATTCGGAGACTGCATCATTCTACTCGAAAATTTCGCGCGCCACCACAAAACAGAATAATGCCATTTTGACTCCCTAAAAAGTCCCGAATGGCCGAAATAACATCGCAGGTGATCACAAGGAAATGTATAGTTTTAGCATCTAAATACACCGTGCGAAATTCGTCTAATTCGGAGACCGCATCAATCTACTCGAAAAGTTCGCGCGCCACCCGATTACTGAAAAATGTCATTTTAACCCCCTTAAAAGTCCCGAATGGCCGAAAATAACATCGCAGGTGATCACGAAGTGATATATAGTTTAAGCATCTAAATAGACTGGGCGAATTTCGTCCAATTCGGAGACTGCATCATTCTACTCGAAAATTTCGCTCGGCACCCGAAAACCGAAAAATGTCATTTTGACCCCCTTAAATGTTCCGAATGGCCGAAATAACATCGCAGGTGATCACAAAGTGATGTTTTAGCATCTAAATACACTGTGCGAAATTCGTCCAACTCGGAGACTGCATCATGCTACTCGAAAAGTTCGCGCGCCACCCGATAACCGAAAAATGCCATTTTGACCCCCTAAACAGTCCCGAATGGCCAAAAAACACAACAGCTCATGGCGGAGAGATGAGTCTTGTTTATTTGTCCTTTTTACATTAACCATGTGAATTTCGTCCAATTCGGAGACTGCATCATTCTACTCGAAAATTTCGCGCGCCACCCCAAAACTGAAAAATACCATTTTGACCCCCTAAAATGTCCCGAATTGCCGAAATAACATCGCAGGTGATCACGAGGTGATGTATAGTTTTAGCATCTCAATACACTTTGCGAAATTCGTCCAATTCGGACACTGCATCCTTCTACTCGAAAAGTTCGTGCGCCACCCGAAAACCGAAAAATGCCATTTTGAACCCCTAAAAAGTCCCTAATGGCCGAAATAACATCGCAGGTGATCATGAAGTGATGAATAGTTTTAGCATTTAAATACATTGTGTGAATTTCGTCTAATTCGGAGACTGCATCATTCTACCCAAAAAAAGTCTGCGCGCCACCCGATAACCGAAAAATGCCATTTTGCCCCGCTAAACAGTCCCGAATGGCCAAAAAACGCAACAGCTCATGGTGGAGCGATGAGTCCTGTTCATTTGCCCATTTTACATTAACCGTGCGAATTTCGTCCAATTCGGAGACTGCATCATTCTACTCGAAAATTTCGCGCGCCACCTCAAAACTGAAAAATGCCATTTTGACCCCCTAAAAAGTCCCGAATGGCCGAAATAGCATCGCAGGTGATCACAAGGTGATGTATAGTCTTAGAATCTAAATACACTGTGCGAAATTCGTCCAATTCGGAGACTGCATCATTATACTCGAAAAGTTCGTGCGCCACCCGAAAACTGCCATTTTAACCCCCTAAAAATTCCCGAATGGCCAAAATATCATCGCATGTGATCATGAAGTGATGTGAAGTTTTAGCATCTAAATACACTGTGTGAAATTCGTCCAATTCGGAGACTGCATCATTCTACTCGAAAAGTTCGCGCGCCACCCAAATACCGAAAAATGCTATTTTGACCGCCTAAACAGTCTCGAATGGCCAAAAAACGCAACATCTCTTGGCGGAGCAATGTGTCTTGTTTATTTCCCCGTTTTATATTAACCGTGCGAATTTCGTCCAATTCGGAGACTGCATCATTCTACTCGAAAATTTCGCGCGGCACCACAAAACTGAAAAATGCCATTTTGATCCCCTAAAAAGTCCCGAATGGCCGAAATAACATCACAGGTGATCACAAGGTGATGTATAGTTTTAGCATCTAAATACACTATGCGAAATTCATCCAATGCAGTGACTGCATCATTCTACTCGAGAAGTTCGCGCGCCACCCGATTACCGAAAAATGTCATTTTGACCCCCTAAATATTCCCGAATGGCCGAAATAACATCGCAGGTGATTACAAAGTGATGTATAGTTTTAGCATCTAAATACACTGTGCGAAATTCGTCCAATTCGGAGACCGCATCATTCAACTCGAAAAGTTTGCGTGCCACCCGATTACCGAAAAATGTCATTTTGACCCCCTTAAAAGTCCTGAATGGTCGAAATAACATCACAGGTGATCACGAAGTGACGTATAGTTTGAGCATCTAAATACATTGTGCGAAATTCGTCCAATTCGGAGACTGCATCATTCTACTTGAAAATTTCGCACGCCACTCGATAACCGAAAAATGTTATTTTGACCACTAAACAGTGCCGAATGGCCAAAAAACGCAACAGCTCATAGCGGAGCGATGAGACTTGTTTATTTGCCCATTTTACATTAACCGTGCAAATTTAATCCAATTCGAAGACTGCATCATTCTACACGAAAGTTTCGCGCGCCACCCCAAAATTGAAAAATGCCATTTTGACCCCCTAAAAAGCTCTGTATGGCCGAAATAACATCGCATGCAATCACGAAGTGATGTACAATTTTCGCATCTAAATACACTGCGAAATTCGTCCAATTCGGAGACTGCTTCGTTCTACTCGAAAAGTTCGGGCGCCACCTGACAACCAAAAAATGCCAGTTTGACCCCCTAAATAGTCCCAAATGGCCAATCACGCAACAGCTACGAGTCTTGTTTATTTGTCCTTTTTACATTAACCGTGCGAATTTCGTCCAATTCGGAGACTGCATCACTCTACTCGAAAATTTCGCGCGCCACCCCAAAACTGAAAAATACCATTTTGACCGCTAAACAGTCCTGAATGGCCGAAATAACATCGCAGGTGATCACGAGGTGATGAATAGTTTTAGCATCTAAATACACTGTGCGAAATTCATCCAATTCGGAGACTGCATCATTCTACTCGAAAAGTTCGCGCGCCACCAGAAATACGCTATTTTGACCCCCTAAAAATTCCCGAATGGCCGAAGTAACATCGCAGGTGATCACGAAGTGATGTTATAGTTTTAACATCTAAATACACTGTGCGAAATTCGTCCAATTCGGAGACCTCATCATTCTACTCGAAAAGTTCGTGCGCCACCCAATTACCGAAAAATGTCGCTTTGACCCCCTTAAAAGTCCCAAATGGCCGAAACAACATCGCAGGTGATCACAAAGTGATGTATAGTTTTAGCATCTAAATACACTGTGCGAAATTCATACAATTCGGAGACTGCATCATTCTACTCGAAAAGTTCGCG
This sequence comes from Lactuca virosa, assembly GCF_052849685.1. Classification (NCBI taxonomy): domain Eukaryota; kingdom Viridiplantae; phylum Streptophyta; class Magnoliopsida; order Asterales; family Asteraceae; genus Lactuca; species Lactuca virosa. The sequence goes on along the minus strand of NC_136433.1, from coordinate 318,543,383 downwards.
CGCCACCCGACAACCGAAAAATGCCATTTTGACCCTCTAAACAGTCCCGAATGGCCAAAAAATGCAACAGATCATGGCAGAGAGATGAGTCTTGTTTATTTGTCCTTTTTACATTAACCGTGCGAATTTCGTCCAATTCGGAGACTGCATCATTCTACTCGAAAATTTCGCGCGCCAACACAAAACTGAAAAATGCCATTTTGACCCCAAAAAAGTCTCGAATGGCTGAAATAACTTCGCGGGTGATCACAAGGTGATGTATAGTGTTAGCATCTAAATACACTATGCGACATTCGTCCAATTCGGAGACTGCATCATTCTACTCGAAAAGTTCGCGCGCCACCCGAAAACCGAAAATTGCCATTTTGACCCATAAAAAGTCCCTAATGGCCGAAATAACATCGCAGGTGATCATGAAGTGATGTATAGTTTTAGCATCTAAATACACTGTGTGAATTTCGTCAAATTCGGAGACTGCATCATTCTACTCGAAAATTTCGCGCGCCACCCGAAAAACCGAAAAATGCCATTTTGACCCCCAAAAAAGTCCCTAATGGCCGAAATAACATCACACGTGATCATGAAGTGATGTATACTTTTAGCATCTAAATACACTGTGTGAATTTCGTCCAATTCGGAGGCTGCATCATTCTACTCGAAAATTTCGCGCGCCACCCGAAAAACCGAGAAATGTCATTTTGACCCCAAAAAAGTCCCTAATGGCCAAAATAACATCGCACGTGATCATGAAGTGATGTATAGTTTTAGCATCTAAATGCACTGTGTGAATTTCGTCAAATTCGGAGACTGCATCATTCTACTCGAAAATTTCACGCGCCACGTGAAAACCGAAAAATGTCATTTTGACTCCCTTAAAAGTTCCGAATGGCCGAAATAACATCGCAGGTGATCACAAAGTGATGTATAGTTTTAGCATCTAAATACACTGTGCGAAATTCGTCCAATTCAGAGACTGCATCATTCTACTCGAAAAGTTCACGCGCCACCCGATAACCGAAAAATACCATTTTGACCCCCTAAACAGTCCCGAATGGCCAAAAAACGCAACAGCTCATGGCGGAGCGATGAGTCTTGTTTATTTGTTCTTTTTTCATTAACTGTGTGAATTTCGTCCAATTCGGAGACTGCATCATTCTACTCGAAAATTTCACGCGTAACCCCAAAACTGAAAAATACCATTTTGACCCCCTAAAAAGTATCGAATGTCCGAAATAACATCGCAGGTGATCACGATGTGATGTATAGTTTGAGCATCTAAATACACTGTGCGAAATTCGTCCAATTCGGAGATTGCATCATTCTACTCGAAAAATTAGCGCGCCACCCGAAAACCGAAAAATGCCATTTTGACCCTCTAAAAAGTCCTTAATGGCCGAAATAACATCGCAGGTGATCATGAAGTGATGTATAGTTTTAGCATCTAAATAGACTTTGCGAATTTCGTCCAATTCGGAGACTGCATCATTCTACTCGAAAAGTTCGCGTGCCACCCAAAAACCCAAAAATGTCATTTTGACCCCCTAAAAAGTCCTTAATGGCCGAAATAACATCTCAGGTGATCATGAAGTGATGTATAGTTTTAGCATCTAAATACACTGTGCGAATTTCGTCCGATTCGGAGACTGCATCATTCTACTCGAAAATTTCGTGCGCCACCCGAAAACCGAAAAATGTCATTTTGACCCCCTTAAAAGTTTCGAATGGCCGAAATAACATCGCAGGTGATCACGAAGTGATGTATAGTTTTAGCATCTAAATACATTGTGCGAAATTCGTCCAATTCGGAGATTGCATCATTCTACTCAAAAAGTTCGCTCGCCACCCGGTAACCGAAAAATGCCATTTTGACCCCCGAAACAGTCCCGAATGGCCAAAAAACGCAACAGCTCATGGCGGAGCGCTAAGTCTTTTTTATTTCGTCTAATTCGGAGACTGCATCATTCTACTCAAAAATTTCGTGCGCCACCCCAAAAGTGAAAAATACCATTTTAACCCCCTAAAAAGTCCCGAATGGCCGAAATAACATCGCAGGTGATCATGAGGTGATGTATAGTTTTAACATCTAAATACACTGTGCGAAATTCGTCTAATTTCGTGCGCCACCCGAAAACCGAAAAATGTCATTTTGACCCCCTAAAAAGTCCCTAATGGCCGAAATAACATCGTAGGCGATCATGAAGTGATGTATAGTTTTAGCATCTAAATAAACTGTGCGAATTTCGTCCAATTCGGAGACTGAATCATTCTACTCGAAAATTTCGCGGGCCACCCGAAAACCGAAAAATGTCATTTTGACCCCCTTAAAAGTTCTGAATGGCCGAAATAACATCGCAGGTGATCACGAAGTGATGTATAGTTTTGGCATCTAAATACACTGTGCGAAATTCGTCCAATTCAGAGATTGCATCATTCTACTCGAAAAGTTCACGCGCCACCCGATAACCGAAAAATGCCATTTTGACCCCTAAACAGTCCCGAATGGCCAAAAAACGCAACAGCTCATGGCGGAGCGATGAGTCTTGTTTATTTGTTCTTTTTTCATTAACCGTGCGAATTTCGTCCAATTCGGAGACTGCATCATTCTACTCGAAAATGTCACGCGCCACCCCAAAACTGAAAAAATACCATTTTGACCCCTTAAAAAGTACCGAATGTCCGAAATAACATCGCAGGTGATCACGATGTGATGTATAGTTTTAGCATCTAAATACACCGTGCGAAATTCGTCCAATTCGGAGACTACATCATTCTACTCGAAAAGTTCGCGCGCCACCCGAAAACCGAAAAATGCCATTTTGACTCCCTAAAAAGTCCCCAATGGCCGAAATAACATCGCAGGTGATCTTGAAGTGATGTATAGTTTTAGCATCTAAATACACTGTGCGAATTTCGTCCAATTCGGAGACTGCATCATTCTACTCGAAAAGTTCGCGTGCCACCCAAAAACCCAAAAATGTCATTTTGACCGCCTAAAAAGTCCCTAATGGCCGAAATAACATCTCAGGTGATCATGAAGTGATATATAGTTTTAGCATCTAAATACATTGTGCGAATTTCTTCCAATTCGGAGACTGCATCATTCTACTCGAAAATTTTGCACGCCACCATGATACTGAAAAAAGCCATTTTGACCCCCCCACCTCCTAAAAAGTCCCGAATGGCCGAAATAACATCGCAGGTGATCACAAGGTGATGAATAGTTTTAGCATCTAAATACACTGTGCGAAATTCGTCCAATTCGGAGACTGCATCTTTCTACTCGAAAAGTTCGTGCGCCACCCGACAACCGAAAAATGCCATTTTGACCCTCTAAACAGTCCCGAATGGCCAAAAAATGCAACAGCTCATGGCAGAGCGATGAGTCTTGTTTATTTGTCCTTTTTACATTAACCATGCGAATTTCGTCCAATTCGGAGACTGCATCATTCTACTCGAAAATTTCGCGCGCTAGCACAAAACTGAAAAATGCCATTTTGACCCCCTAAAAAGTCCCGAATGGCCGAAATAACATTGTGGGTGATCACAAGGTGATGTATAGTTTTAGCATCTAAATACACTGTGCAAAATTCGTCCAATTCGGAGACTGTATCATTCAACTCGAAAAGTTCGCGCGCCACCCGAAAACCGAAAAATGCCATTTTGACCCCCTAAAAAGTCCCTAATGACCGAAATAACGTCGCAGGTGATCATGAAGTGATGTATAGTTTTAGCATCAAAATACACTGTGCGAATTTCGTCCAATTCGGAGACTGCATCATTCTACTCAAAAATTTCGCGCACCACCCGAATAACCGAAAAATGCCAGTTTGACCCCCAAAAAAGTCCCTAATGGCCGGAATAACATCGCACGTGATCATGAAGTGATGTATACTTTTAGCATCTAATTACACTATGTGAATTTCGTCCAATTCGGAGACTGTATCATTCTACTCGAAAATTTCGCGCGCCACCTGAAAACCGAAAAATGTCATTTTGACCCCCTTAAAAGTTCTGAAAGGCCGAAATAACATCACAGGTGATCACGAAGTGATGCATAGTTTTAGCATCTAAATACACTGTGCGAAATTCGTCCAATTTGGAGACTGCATCATTCTACTCGAAAAGTTCGTGCGCCACCCGATAACCGAAAAATGTCATTGTGACCCCCTAAACAGTCCGAATGGCCAAAAAACGCAACAGCTCATGGTGAAGCGATGAGTCTTGTTTATTTGATCATTTTACATTAACCGTGCGAATTTCGACCAATTCGGAGACTACATCATTCTACTCGAAAATTTCGCACACCACCACGAAACTGAAAAAATGCCATTTTTACCCCCTAAAAAGTCCCGAATGACCGAAATAACATCGCAAGTGATCACAAGGTGATGTATAGTTATAGCATCTAAATACAATGCGCGGAATTCGTCCAATTCGGAGACTGCATCATTCTACTCGAAAAGTTCGCGCGCTACCCGAAAACAACCATTTTGGCCCCCTAAAAATTCTCGAATGGTCGAAATAACATCGCAGGTGATCTCAAAGTGATGTATAGTTTTAGCATCTAAATACACTGTGCGAAATTCGTCCAATTCGGAGACCGCATCATTCTACTCGAAAAGTTCGCATGCCACCCAATTACCGAAAAATGTCATTTTGACCCCCTTAAAAGTCCCGAATGGCCGAAATAACATCACAGGTGATCACGAAGTGACGTATAGTTTGAGCGTCTAAATACACTACGCGAAATGCATCCAATTCGGAGACTGCATCATTCTATTCGAAAAGTTCTCGCGCCACCTGATAACCGAAAAATGTCATTTTGACCACTAAACAGTCCCGAATGGCCAAAAAACGCAACAGCTCATGGCGGAGCAATGAGACTTGTTTATTTTGCCCACTTTACATTAACCGTGCGAATTCAATCTAATTCGGAGACTGCATCATTCTACTCGAAAGTTTCGCGCGCCACCCCTAAACTGAAAAATGCCATTTTGACCACCTAAAACTTCTGAGTGGCCGAAATAACATCGCAGGTGATCATGAAGTGATGTACAGTTTTAGCATCTAAATACACTGCGAAATTCATCCAATTCGGAGACTGCATCATTCTACTCGAAAAGTTCGCTCGCCACCCGACAACCGAAAAATGACATTTTGACCCCCTAAACAGTCACGAATGGCCAAAAAACGCAACAACTCATGGTGGAGCTATGGGTCTTGTTTATTTGTCCTTCTTAAATTAACCGTGCGAATTTCGTCCGATTCGGAGACTGCATCATTCTACTCGAACATTTCGCGCGCCACCCCAAACCTGAAAAATACCATTTTGACCCCCTAAAAAGTCCTGAATGGCCGAAATAACATCGCAGGTGATCACGAGGTGATGTATAGTTTTACAATTTAAATACACTGTGCGAAATTCGTCCAATTCGGAGACTACATCATTCTACTCGAAAAGTTCGTGCGCCACCCGAAAACCGATAAATTCCATTTTGACCCCCTAAAAACTCCCTAATGGCCGATATAACATCGCAGGTGATCATAAAGTGATGTATAGTTTTAGCATCTAAATACACTGTGCGAATTTCGTCCAATTCGTAGACTGCATCATTCTACTCGCAAAGTTCGCGCGCCACCCGAAAACCGAAAAATGCAATTTTGACCCCCCTAAAAAGTCCCTAATGGCCAAAATAACATCGCAGGTGATCATGAAGTGATGTATAGTTTTAGCATCTAAGTAAACTGTGCGAGTTTCGTCCAATTCGGAGACTGCATCACTCTACTCGAAAATTTCGTGCGCCACCCGAAAACCGAAAATTGTCATTTTGACCACCTTAAAAGTTCCGAATGGCCGAAATAACATCGCAGGTGATCACAAAGTGATGTATAGTTTTAGCATCTAAATACACTGTGCGAAATTCGTCCAATTCAGAGACTGCATCATTCTACTCGAAAAGTTCACGCGCCACCAGATAACCGAAAAATGCCATTTTGACCCCCTAAACAGTCCTGAATGGCCAAAAAACGCAACAGCTCATGGCGGAGCGATGAGTCTTGTTTATTTGTTCTTTTTACATTAACCGCGCGAATTTCGTCCAATTCGGAGACTGCATTATTCTACTCGAAAATTTCGTGCGCCACCCCAAAACTAAAAAATACCATTTTGACCTCCTAAAAAGTCCCGAATGGCCGAGATAACATCGCAGGTGATCATGAGGTGATGTATAGTTTTAACATCTAAATACACTATGCGAAATTCGTCCAATTCGGAGACTGCATCATTCTACTCGAAAAGTTCGTGCGCCACCCAAAAACCGAAAAATGCCATTTTGACCCCCTAAAAAGTCCCTAATGGCCGAAATAACATCGTAGGTGATCATGAAGTGATGTATAGTTTTAGCATATAAATACACTGTGCGAATTTCATCCAATTCGGAGACTGCATCATTCTACTTGAAAATTTCGCGCGCCACTTAGAAACCGAAAAATGTCATTTTGACCCCCTTAAAAGTTCTGAATGGCCGAAAAAACATCGCAGGTGATCACAAAGTGATGTACAGTTTTAGCATCTAAATACACTGTGCGAAATTCGTCCAATTCAGAGACTGCATTATTCTACTCGAAAAGTTTGCGCGCCACCCGACAACCGAAAAATGCCATTTTGACCCTCTAAACAGTCCCGAATGGCCAAAAAATGCAACAGCTCATGGCAGAGCGATGAATCTTGTTTATTTGTCCTTTTTACATTAACCGTGCAAATTTCGTCCAATTCGGAGACTGCATCATTCTACTCGAAAATTTCACGCGCCAGCACAAAACAGAAAAATGCCATTTTGACCCATTAAAAAGTCCCGAATGGCGGAAATAACATCGCGGGTGATCACAAGGTGATGTATAGCTTTAGCATCTAAATACACTGTGCGAAATTCGTCCAATTCGGAGACTGCATCATTCTACTAGAAAAGTTCGCGCGTCACCCGAAAACCGAAAAATGTCATTTTGACCCCCTTAAAAGTCCCGAATGGCCGAAATAACAACGCAGGTGATCATGATATGATGTATAGTTTTAGCATCTAAATATACTGTGCGAATTTCGTCCAATTCGGAGACTGCATCATTCTACTCGAAAATTTCGAGTGCCACCCGAAAAACCGTAAATGCCATTTTTACCCCCAAAAAAGTCCCTAATGGCCGAAATAACATCGCACGTGATCAAGAAGTGATGTATAGTTTTAGCATCTAAATAGACTGTGTGAATTTCGTCCAATTCGGAGACTGCATCATTCTACTCGAAAATTTTGCGCGCCACCCGAAAACCGAAAAATGTCATTTTGACCCCCTTAAAAGTTCCGAATGGCCGAAATAACATCGGAGGTGATCACAAAGTGATGTATAGTTTTAGCATCTAAATACACTGTGCGAAATTCGTCCAATTCAGAGACTGCATCATTCTACTCGAAAAGTTCACGCGCCACCCGATAACCGAAAAATGCCATTTTGACACCCTAAACAGTCCCGAATGGCCAAAAAACGCAACAGCTCATGACGGAGCGATGAGTCTTGTTTATTTGTTCTTTTTTCATTAACCGTGTGAATTTCGTCCAATTCGGAGACTGCATCATTCTACTCGAAAATTTCACGCGCCACCCCAAAACTGAAAAATACCATTTTGACCCCCGAAAAAGTACCGAATGTCCGAAATAATATCGCAGGTGATCACGTTGTGATGTATAGTTTCAGCATCTAAATACACTGTGCGAAATTCGTCCAATTCGGAGACTGCATCATTCTACTCGAAAAGTTCGCGCACCACCCGAAAACCGAAAAATGCCATTTTGACCCCCTAAAAAGTCCCTCATGGCCGAAATAACATCGCAGGTGATCATGGAGTGATGTATAGTTTTTGCTACTAAATACACTGTGCGAATTACGTCCAATTCGGAGACTGCATCACTCTACTCGAAAATTTCGTGCGCCACCCGAAAACCGAAAATTGTCATTTTGACCACCTTAAAAGTTCCGAATGGCCGAAATAACATCGTAGGTGATCACGAAGTGATGTATAGTTTTAGCATCTAAATACACTGTGCGAAATTCGTCCAATTCAGAGACTGCATCATTCTACTCGAAAAGTTCACACGCCACCTGATAACCGAAAAATGCCATTTTGACCCCCTAAACAGTCTTGAATGGCCAAAAAACGCAACAGCTCATGGCGGAGCGATGAGTCTTGTTTATTTGTTCTTTTTACATTAATCGCGCGAATTTCGTCCAATTCGGAGACTGCATCATTCTACTCGAAAATTTCGTGCGCCACCCCAAAACTGAAAAATACCATTTTGACCCCCTAAAAACTCCCGAATGGCCGAAATAACATCGCAGGTGATCATGAGGTGATGTATAGTTTTAACATCTAAATACACTGTGCGAAATTCATCCAATTCGGAGACTGCATCATTCTACTCGAAATGTTCGCACGCCACCCGAAAACCGAAAAATGCCATTTTGATCCCCTAAAAAGTCCCTAATGGCCGAAATAACATCGTAGGTGATCATGAAGTGATGTATAGTTTTAGCGTCTAAATACACTGTGCGAATTTCATCCAATTCGGAGACTGCATCATTCTACTTGAAAATTTCGCGCGCCACCAAGTAACCGAAAAATGTCATTTTGACCCCCTTAAAAGTTCCGAATGGCCGAAATAACATCGCATGTGATCACAAAGTGATGTATAGTTTTCGCATCTAAATACATTGTGCGAAATTTGTCCAATTCGGAGACTGCATCATTCTACTCGAAAACTTCGCGCGCCACCCGATAACCGAAAAACGCCATTTTGACCCCCTAAAATGTCCCGAATGGCCAAAAAACGCAACAGCTCATGGCGAAGCGATGAGTCTTGTTTATTTGCCCATTTTACATTAACCGTGCGAATTTCTGCCAATTCGGAAACTGCATCATTCTACTCGAAAATTTCGCGCGCCACCATGAAACTGAAAAATGCCATTTTGACCCCCTAAAAAGTCCCGAATGGCCGAAATAACATCGCAGGTGATCACAAGGTGATGAATAGTTTTAGCATCTAAATACACAGTGCGAAATTCGTCCAATTCGGAGACTGCATCATTCTACTCGAAAAGTTCGTGCGCCACCCGAAAACTGCTATTTTGACCCCCTAAAAATTCCCGAATGGCCGAAATAACATCGCAGGTGATCACGAAGTGATGTATAGTTTTGGCATCTAAATACACTGTGCGAAATTCGTCCAATTCGGAGACCGCATCGTTCTACTCGAAAAATTCGTGCGCCACCTGATTACCGATAAATGTCACTTTCACCCCATTAAAAGTCCCAAATGGCCGAAATAACATCGCAGGTGATCACAAAGTGATGTATAGTTTGAGCATCTAAATACACTGTGTGAAATTCGTCCAATTCGGAGACTGCATCATTCTACTCCAAATGTTCGCGCGCCACCCGACAACCGAAAAATGCCATTTTGACCCTCTAAACAGTCCCGAATGGCCAAAAAATGCAACAGCTCATGGCAGAGCGATGAGTCTTGTTTAATTGTCCTTTTTACATTAACCGTGCGAATTTCGTCCAATTCGGAGACTGCATCATTCTACTCGAAAATTTTGCGCGCCAGCACAAATTTGAAAAATGCCATTTTGACCCCCTAAAAAGTCCCGAATGGCCGAAATAACATCGCGGGTGATCATAAGGGGATGTAGTTTTAGCATCTAAATACATTGTGCGAAATTCGTCCAATTCGGAGACTGCATCATTCTACTTAAAAAGTTCGCGCGCCACCCGAAAACCAAAAATGTCATTTTGACCCCCTTAAAAGTCCTGATTGGCCGAAATAACATCGCAGGTAATCACGAAGTGATGTATAGTTTTAGCATCTAAATACACTGTGCAAAATTCGTCCAATTCGAAGACTGCATCATTCTACTCGAAAAGTTCGTGCGCCACCAGAATACCGAAAAATGTCATTTTGACCCCCTTAAAAGTCCTGAATGGCCGAAATAACATCGCATGTGATCACGAAGTGATGTATAGTTCTAGCATGTAAATACACTATGCGAAATTCGTCCAATTCGGAGACTGCATCACTCTACTCGAAAAGTTCGAGCGCCACCCGAATACCAAAAAATGCCATTTTGACCCCCTAAACAGTCCCGAATGGCCGAAATAACAACGCAGGTGATCATGAAGTGATGTATAGTTTTAGCATCTAAATACACTGTGAATTTTGTCCAATTCGGAGACTGCATCATTCTACTTGAAAATTTCGCGTGCCACCCGAAAAACCGAAAAATGCCATTTTGACCCCCAAAAAATTCCTAATGGCCGAAATAACATCGCACGTGATCATGAAGTGATGTATAGTTTTAGCATCTAAATAGACTGTGTGAATTTCGTCCAATTCAATGACTGCATCATTGTACTCGAAAATTTTGTGCGCCACCCGAAAAAGGTCATTTTGACCCCCTTAAAAGTTCTGAATGGCCGAAATAACATCGCAGGTGATCACGAAGTGATGTATAGTTTTAGCATCTAAATACACTGTGCGAAATTCGTCCAATTCAGAGACTGCATCATTCTACTCGAAAAGTTCACGCGCCACCCGATAACCGAAAAATGCCATTTTGACCTCCTAAACAGTCCCGAATGGCCAAAAAATGCAACAGCTCATGGCAGAGCGATGAGTCTTGTTTATTTGTTCTTTTTTCATTAACCGTGCGAATTTCGTCCAATTCGGAGACCGCATCATTCTACTCGAAAATTTCACGCGCCACCCCAAAACTAAAAAATACCATTTTGACCCCCTAAAAAGTACCGAATGTCCGAAATAACATCGCAGGTGATCACGATGTGATGTATAGTTTTAGCATCTAAATACACTGTGCGAAATTCGTCCAATTCGGAGACTGCATCATTCTACTCGAAAAATTAGCGCGCCACCCGAAAACCGAAAAATGCCATTTGGACCCCCTAAAAAGTCCCTAATGGCCGAAATAACATCGCAAGTGATCATGAAGTGATGTATAGTTTTAGCATCTAAATACACTGTGCGAATTTCGTCCAATACGGAGACTGCATCATTCTACTCGAAAAGTTCACGCGCCACCCGATAACCGAAAAATGCCATTTTGACCCCCTAAACAGTCCCGAATGGCCAAAAAACGCAACAGCTCATGGCGGAGCGATGAGTCTTGTTTATTTGTTCTTTTTTCATTAACCATGCGAATTTCGTCCAATTCGGAGACTGCATCATTCTACTCGAAAATTTCACGCGCCACCCCAAAACTGAAAAATACCATTTTGACCCCCTAAAAGGTACCGAATGTCCGAAATAACATCGCAGGTGATCACGATGTGATGTATAGTTTGAGCATCTAAATACACTGTGCGAAATTCGTCCAATTCGGAGACTGCATCATTCTACTCGAAAAGTTCGCGCGCCACCCAAAAACCGAAAAATGCCATTTTAACCCCCTAAAAAGTCCCTAATTTCCGAAATAACATCGCAGGTGATCATGAAGTGATGTATAGTTTTAGCATCTAAATACACTGTGGGAATTTCGTCCAGTACGGAGACTGCATCATTCTACTCGAGAAGTTCGCGTGCCACCCAAAAACCAAAAAATGTCATTTTGAGCCCCTAAAAAGTCCCTAATGGCCGAAATAACATCTCAGGTGATCATGAAGTGATGTATAGTTTTAGCATCTAAATACATTGTGCGCATTTCGTCCAATTCGGAGACTGCATCATTCTACTCGAAAATTTCGTACGCCACCCGAAAACCGAAAAATGCCATTTTGACCCCCGAAACAGTCCCGAATGGCCAAAAAACGCAACAGCTCATGGCGGAGCGCTGAGTCTTGTTTATTTGTCCTTATTACATTAACGATGCGAATTTCGTCCAATTCGGAGACTACATCATTCTATTCGAAAATTTAGTGCGCCACCCAAAAAGTCCCGAATGGCTGAAATAACATCGAAGGTGATCATGAGGTGATGTATAGTTTTAAAATATAAATACACTGTGCGAAATTCGTCCAATTCGGAGACTGCATCATTCTACTCGAAAAGTTCGCGCGCCCCCGAAAACCGAAAAATGCCATTTTGACCCCTTAAAAAGTCCCTAATGGCCGAAATAACATCGTAGGTGATCATGAAGTGATGTATAGATTTAGCATCTAAATACACTGTGCGAATTTCGTCCAATTCGGAGACTGCATCATTCTACTCGAAAATTTCCTGCGCCACCCAAAAACCGAAAAATGTCATTTTGACCCCCTTAAAAGTTCCGAATGGCCGAAATGACATCGCAGGTGATAACAAAGTGATGTATAGTTTTAGCATCTAAATACAGTGTGCGAAATTCGTCCAATTCGGAGACTGCATCATTCTACTCGAAAAGTTCGCGCGCCACCCGATAACCGAAAAATGCTATTTTGACCCCTTAAACAGTCCCGAATGGCCAAAAAACGCAACAGCTCACGGCGAAGCGATGAGTCTTGTTTATTTGCCCATTTTACATTAACCGTGCGAATTTCTTTCAATTCGAAGACTGCATCATTCTACTCGAAAATTTCGCGCGCCAGCATAAAACTGAAAAATGCCATTTTGACCCCCTAAAAAGTCCCGAATGGCCGAAATAACATCGCGGGTGATCACAAGGTGATGTATAGTTTTAGCATCTAAATACGCTGTGCGAAATTCGTCCAATTCGGAGACTGCATAATTCTACTCGAAAAGTTCGTGCGCCACCCAAAAACCGAAAAATGTCATTTTGACCCCCTAAAAAGTCCCTAATTGCCGAAATAACATCGCACGTGATCATGAAGTGATGTATACTTTTAGCATCTAAATACACTATGCGAATTTCGTCCAATTCGGAGACTGCATCATTCTACTCGAAAATTTTGCGCGCCACCCGAAAACCGAAAAATGACATTTTGACCCCCTTAAAAGTTCTGAATGGCCGAAATAACATCGCAGGTGATCACAAAGTGATGTATAGTTTTAGCAACAGCTCATGGCGGAGCGATGAGTCTTGTTTATTTGTCATTTTTACATTAACCGTGCGAATTTTGTCCAATTCGGAGACTGCATAATTCTACTCGAAAATTTCGCGCGCCATCCCAAAACTGAAAAATACCATTTTGACCCCTAAAAAGTCCTGAATGACCGAAATAACATCGCAGGTAATCACGAGGTGATGTATAGTTTTGTCATCTAAATACACTGTGCGAATTGGACGAAATTCGCACGGTTAATGTAAAAAGGACAAATTCGCACGGTTAATGTAAAAAGGACAAATGATGCAGTCTCCGAATTGCGCGCGAACTTTTCGATTAGAATGATGCAGTCTCCGAATTGCACGAATTTCACATAGTGTATTTAGATGCTAAAACTATACATCACTTCATGATCACCTGTGATGTTATTTCGGCCATTAGGGACTTTTTAGGGGGTCAAAATGGCATTTTTCGGTTTTCGGGTGGAGCGCGAAATTTTCGAGTAGAATGATGCAGTCTCCGAATTGGATGAAATTCGCACAGTGTAATTGGATGTTAAAACTATACATCACTTCATGATCATCTGCGATGTTATTTCGGCCATTAGGGACTTTTTAGGGGGTCAAAATGGCAATTTTCGGTTTTCGGGTGGCGCGCGAACTTTTCGAGTAGAATGATGCTGTCTCCGAATTGGACGAATTTCGCACAGTGTATTTAGATGCTAAAACTATACATCACCTCTTGATTACCTCCGATGTTATTTTGGCCATTCGGAACTTTTTAGGGGGTGAAAATGGTATTTTTCAGTTTTGGGGTGGCGGGTGAACTTTTCGAGTAGAATGATGCAGTCTCCGAATTGGACGAAATTCGCACTGTTAATGTAAAAAGGACAAATAAACAAGACTCATCGCTCCGCCATGAGCTGTTGCGTTTTTTGGCCATCGGGACTGTTTAGGGGGTCAAAATGGCATTTTCGGTTATCGGGTGGCGTGCGAACTTTTCGAGTAGAATGATGCAGTCTCCGAATTGGACGAATTTCGCATAGTGTATTTAGATTCTAAAACTATACATCACTTCGTGATGACCTGCGATGTTATTTCGACCATTAGGGACTTTTTAGGGGGTCAAAATGGCATTTTTCGGTTATCGGGTGGCGCGCGAAATTTTCGAGTAGAATGATGTAGTCTCCGAATTGGAAGAAATTCGCACGGTGTATTTAGATGCTAAAACTATACATCACTTCATGATCACCTGCGATGTTATTTCGGCCATTACGGACTTTTTAGGGGGTCAAAATGGCATTTATCAGTTTTCGGGTGGCGCGCGAACTTTTCGAGTAGAATGATGCAATCTCCGAATTGGACGAATTTCGCACGGTTAATGTAAAAAGGACAAATAAACAAGACTCATCTCTCCGCCATGAGTTGTTGCATTTTTTGGCCATTCGGGACTGTTTAGAAGGTCAAAATGGCATTTTTCGGTTGTCGGGTGGCGCACGAACTTTTCGAGTAGAATGATGTAGTCTCCGAATTGGGCGAATTTCGCATAGTGTATTTAGATGCTAAAACAATACATTACTTCGGGTGGCGCGCGAAATTTTTTAGTAGAATGATGAAGTCTCCGAATTGGACGACATTCGCACAGTGTATTTAGATGCTAAAACTATACATCAGTTCATGATCACCTGCGATGTTATTTCGGTCATTAGGGAATTTTTAGGGGGTCAAAATGGCATTTTTCGGTTTTCGGGTGGCGCGCGAAATTTTCGAGTAGAATGATGCAGTCTCCGAATTGGACGAAATTCGCACAGTGTATTTAGATGCTAAAACTATACATCACCTCAAGATCACCTGCGATGTTATTTCGGCCATTAGGGACTTTTTAGGGGGTCAAAATGGCATTTTTCAGTTTTCGGGTGGCGCGTGACCTTTTCGAGTATAATGATGCAGTCTCCAAATTGGACGAATTTCGCACAGTGTATTTAGATGACAAAACTATACATCACCTCGTGATTACCTGCGATGTTATTTCGGTCATTCAGGACTTTTTAAGGGTCAAAATGGTATTTTTCAGTTTTGGGATGGCGCGCGAAATTTTCGAGTAGAATTATGCAGTCTCCGAATTGGACAAAATTCGCACGGTTAATGTAAAAATGACAAATAAACAAGACTCATCGCTCCGCCATGAGCTGTTGCTAAAACTATACATCACTTTGTGATCACCTGCGATGTTATTTCGGCCATTCAGAACTTTTAAGGGGGTCAAAATGTCATTTTTCGGTTTTCGGGTGGCGCGCAAAATTTTCGAGTAGAATGATGCAGTCTCCGAATTGGACGAAATTCGCATAGTGTATTTAGATGCTAAAAGTATACATCACTTCATGATCACGTGCGATGTTATTTCGGCAATTAGGGACTTTTTAGGGGGTCAAAATGACATTTTTCGGTTTTTGGGTGGCGCGCGAACTTTTCGAGTAGAATTATGCAGTCTCCGAATTGGACGAATTTCGCACAGCGTATTTAGATGCTAAAACTATACATCACCTTGTGATCACCCGCGATGTTATTTCGGCCATTCGGGACTTTTTAGGGGGTCAAAATGGCATTTTTCAGTTTTATGCTGGCGCGCGAAATTTTCGAGTAGAATGATGCAGTCTTCGAATTGAAAGAAATTCGCACGGTTAATGTAAAATGGGCAAATAAACAAGACTCATCGCTTCGCCGTGAGCTGTTGCGTTTTTTGGCCATTCGGGACTGTTTAAGGGGTCAAAATAGCATTTTTCGGTTATCGGGTGGCGCGCGAACTTTTCGAGTAGAATGATGCAGTCTCCGAATTGGACGAAATTCGCACTGTTAATGTAAAAAGGACAAATAAACAAGACTCATCGCTCCGCCATGAGCTGTTGCTTTTTTTGGCCATCGGGACTGTTTAGGGGGTCAAAATGGCATTTTCGGTTATCGGGTGGCGTGCGAACTTTTCGAGTAGAATGATGCAGTCTCCGAATTGGACGAATTTCGCATAGTGTATTTAGATTCTAAAACTATACATCACTTCGTGATCACCTGCGATGTTATTTCGACCATTAGGGACTTTTTAGGGGGTCAAAATGGCATTTTTCGGTTATCGGGTGGCGCGCGAAATTTTCGAGTAGAATGATGTAGTCTCCGAATTGGAAGAAATTCGCACGGTGTATTTAGATGCTAAAACTATACATCACTTCATGATCACCTGCGATGTTATTTCGGCCATTAGGGACTTTTTAGGGGGTCAAAATGGCATTTATCAGTTTTCGGGTGGCGCGCGAACTTTTCGAGTAGAATGATGCAGTCTCCGAATTGGACGAATTTCGCACGGTTAATGTAAAAAGGACAAATAAACAAGACTCATCGCTCCGCCATGAGTTGTTGCATTTTTTGGCCATTCGGGACTGTTTAGAAGGTCAAAATGGCATTTTTTGGTTGTCGGGTGGCGCACGAACTTTTCGAGTAGAATGATGTAGTCTCCGAATTGGGCGAATTTCGCATAGTGTATTTAGATGCTAAAACAATACATTACTTCGGGTGGCGCGCGAAATTTTTTAGTAGAATGATGAAGTCTCCGAATTGGACGACATTCGCACAGTGTATTTAGATGCTAAAACTATACATCAGTTCATGATCACCTGCGATGTTATTTCGGTCATTAGGGAATTTTTAGGGGGTCAAAATGGCATTTTTCGGTTTTCGGGTGGCGCGCGAAATTTTCGAGTAGAATGATGCAGTCTCCGAATTGGACGAAATTCGCACAGTGTATTTAGATGCTAAAACTATACATCACCTCAAGATCACCTGCGATGTTATTTCGGCCATTAGGGACTTTTTAGGGGGTCAAAATGGCATGTTATTTCGGAGACTGCATCATTCTACTCGAAAATTTCGGGCGCCACTCCAAAACTGAAAAATACCATTTTGAACCCCTAAAAAGTCCCGAATGGCCAAAATAACATCGCAGGTGATCACGAGGTGATGTATAGTTTTAGCATCTAAATACACTGTGCGAAATTCGTCCAATTCGGAGACTGCATCATTCTACTCGAAAAGTTCGAGCGCCACTCGAAAACCAAAAAATGCCATTTTGACCCCCTAAACAGTCCCTAATGGCCGGAATAACATCGCAGGTAATCATGAAGTGATGTATAGTTTTAGCATCTAAATACACTATGCGGATTTCGTCCAATTCGGAGACTGCATCATTCTACTCGAAAATTTCGCGCGCCACCCAAAAACCGAAAAATGTCATTTTGACCCCCTTAAAAGTTCTTAATGGCCGAAATAACATCGCAGGTGATCACGAAGTGATGTATAGTTTTAGCATCTAAATACACTATGCGAAATTCGTCTAATTCGGAGACTACATCATTCTACTCGAAAAGTTCGCACGCCACCCGATAACCGAAAAATGCAATTCTAACCCCCTAAACAGTCCTGAATGGCCAAAAAACGCAACACCTCATGGCGGAGCGATGAGTCTTGTTTATTTGCCCATTTTACATTAACCGTGTGAATTTCTTCTAATTCGGAGACAGAATCATTCTACACGAAAATTTCACGCGCCACCCCAAAACTGAAAAATGCCATTTTAACCTCCTAAAAAGTCCCGAATGGCCGAAATAACATCGCAGGTGATCACAAGGTGATGTATAGTTTTAGAATCTAAATACACTGTGCGAAATTCGTCCAATTCGGAGACTGCATCATTTTACTCGAAAAGTTCGCGCGCCACCCGATAACTGCCATTTTGACCCCCTAAAAATTACCGAATGGCCAAAATAACATCGCAGGTGATCACGAAGTGATGTAAAGTTTTAGCACCTAAATACACTGTGTAAAATTCGTCTAATTCGGAGACTGCATCATTCTACTTGAAAAGTTCGCGCGCCACCCAATTACCGAAAAATGCCATTTTGACCCCCTAAACAATCCCGAATGGCCAAAAAGCGCAACAGCTCGTGGCGGAGCAATGAGCCTTGTTTATTTGCCCGTTTTACATTAACCGTGCGAATTTTGTCCAATTCAGAGACTGCATCACTCTACTCGAAAATTTCGCTCGCCACCCCAAAACTGAAAAATGACATTTTGACCACATAAAAAGTTCCGAATGGCCGATATAACATCGCAGGTGATCACATGGTGATGTATAGTTTTAGCATCTAAATACACTATGCGAAATTCGTTTAATTCGGAGACTGCATCATTCTACTCGAAAAGTTCGTGCGTCACCCGAAAACCGAAAAATGCCATTTTAACCCCCTAAAAAGTCCCGAATGACCGAAATAACATCACAGGTGATCACGAAGTGATGTATAGTTTTAGCATCTAAATACACAGTGCGAATTTCGTCCAATTCGTAGACTGCATCATTCTACTCGAAAAGTTCGAGCGCCACTCGAAAACCGAAAAATGCCATTTTGACCCCCTAAAAAGTCCCTAATGGCCGAAATAACATCGCAGATGATCATGAAGTGATGTATAGTTTTAACAGCCAATTACGCTGTGCGAATTTCATCCAATTCGGAGACTGCATCATTCTACTCGAAAATTTCGCGCTCCACCCGAAAACCGAAAAATGCCATTTTGACCCCCTAAAAAGTCCCTAATGGCCGAAATAACATCACAGGTGATCATGAAGTGATGTATAGTTTTAGCATCTAAATACACTGTGCGAATTTCATCCAATTCGGAGACTGCATCATTCTACTCGAAAAGTTCGCGCGTCACCCGAAAACCAAAAAATGCCATTTTGACCCCCTAAAAAGTCCCTAATAGCCGAAATAACATCGCAGGTGATCATGAAGTGATGTATAGATTTAGCATCTAAATACACTGTGCGGATTTCGTCCAATTCGGAGACTACATCATTCTACTCAAATATTTCGCGCGCCACCTAAATATTGAAAAATGTCATTTTGAGCGCCTTAAAAGTTCCGAATGGCCGAAATAACATCGCAGGTGATCACAAAGTGATGTATTGTTTTAGCATCTAAATACACTTTGCGAAATTCGTGCAATTCGGAGACTGCATCATTCTACTCGAAAAGTTTGCGCGCAACCCGGTAACCGAAAAATGCCATTTTGACCCCCTAAACAGTCCCGAATGGCCAAAAAACGCAACAGCTCATGGCGGAGTGATGAATCTTGTTTATTTGTCCTTTTTACATTAACCGTGCGAATTTCTTCCAATTCGGAGACTGCATCATTCTACTCGAAAATTTCGGGCGCCACTCCAAAACTGAAAAATACCATTTTGAACCCCTAAAAAGTCCCGAATGGCCAAAATAACATCGCAGGTGATCACGAGGTGATGTATAGTTTTAGCATCTAAATACACTGTGCGAAATTCGTCCAATTCGGAGACTGCATCATTCTACTCGAAAAGTTCGAGCGCCACTCGAAAACCAAAAAATGCCATTTTGACCCCCTAAAAAGTCCCTAATGGCCGGAATAACACCACAGGTGATCATGAAGTGATGTATAGTTTTAGCATCTAAATACACTGTGCGAATTTCATCCAATTCGGAGACTGCATCATTCTACTCGAAAAGTTCGCGCGTCACCCGAAAACCAAAAAATGCCATTTTGACCCCCTAAAAAGTCCCTAATAGCCGAAATAACATCGCAGGTGATCATGAAGTGATGTATAGATTTAGCATCTAAATACACTGTGCGGATTTCGTCCAATTCGGAGACTACATCATTCTACTCAAATATTTCGCGCGCCACCTAAATACCGAAAAATGTCATTTTGAGCGCCTTAAAAGTTCCGAATGGCCGAAATAACATCGCAGGTGATCACAAAGTGATGTATTGTTTTAGCATCTAAATACACTTTGCGAAATTCGTGCAATTCGGAGACTGCATCATTCTACTCGAAAAGTTTGCGCGCAACCCGGTAACCGAAAAATGCCATTTTGACCCCCTAAACACTCCCGAATGGCCAAAAAACGCAACAGCTCATGGCGGAGTGATGAATCTTGTTTATTTGTCCTTTTTACATTAACCGTGCGAATTTCTTCCAATTCGGAGACTGCATCATTCTACTCGAAAATTTCGGGCGCCACTCCAAAACTGAAAAATACCATTTTGAACCCCTAAAAAGTCCCGAATGGCCAAAATAACATCGCAGGTGATCACGAGGTGATGTATAGTTTTAGCATCTAAATACACTGTGCGAAATTCGTCCAATTCGGAGACTGCATCATTCTACTCGAAAAGTTCGAGCGCCACTCGAAAACCAAAAAATGCCATTTTGACCCCCTAAAAAGTCCCTAATGGCCGGAATAACATCACAGGTGATCATGAAGTAATGTATAGTTTTAGCATCTAAATACACTGTGCGAATTTCATCCAATTCGGAGACTGCATCTTTCTACTCGAAAAGTTCGCGCGCCACCCGAAGTAATGTATTGTTTTAGCATCTAAATACACTATGCGAAATTCGCCCAATTCGGAGACTACATCATTCTACTCGAAAAGTTCGTGCGCCACCCGACAACCGAAAAATGCCATTTTGACCTTCTAAACAGTCCCGAATGGCCAAAAAATGCAACAACTCATGGCGGAGAGATGAGTCTTGTTTATTTGTCCTTTTTACATTAACCGTGCGAAATTCGTCCAATTCGGAGACTGCATCATTCTACTCGAAAAGTTCGCGCGCCACCCGAAAACTGATAAATGCCATTTTGACCCCCTAAGAAGTCCCTAATGGCCGAAATAACATCGCAGGTGATCATGAAGTGATGTATAGTTTTAGCATCTAAATACACCGTGCGAATTTCTTCCAATTCGGAGACTACATCATTCTACTCAAAAATTTCGCGCGCCACCCGATAACCGAAAAATGCCATTTTGACCCCCTAAAAAGTCCCTAATGGTCGAAATAACATCGCAGGTCATCACGAAGTGATGTATAGTTTTAGAATCTAAATACACTATGCGAAATTCGTCCAATTCGGAGACTGCATCATTCTACTCGAAAAGTTCGCACGCCACCCGATAACCGAAAATGCCATTTTGACCCCCTAAACAGTCCCGATGGCCAAAAAACGCAACAGCTCATGGCGGAGCGATGAGTCTTGTTTATTTGTCCTTTTTACATTAACAGTGCGAATTTCGTCCAATTCGGAGACTGCATCATTCTACTCGAAAAGTTCACCCGCCACCCCAAAACTGAAAAATACCATTTTCACCCCCTAAAAAGTTCCGAATGGCCAAAATAACATCGGAGGTAATCAAGAGGTGATGTATAGTTTTAGCATCTAAATACACTGTGCGAAATTCGTCCAATTCGGAGACAGCATCATTCTACTCGAAAAGTTCGCGCGCCACCCGAAAACCGAAAATTGCCATTTTGACCCCCTAAAAAGTCCCTAATGGCCGAAATAACATCGCAGATGATCATGAAGTGATGTATAGTTTTAACATCCAATTACACTGTGCGAATTTCATCCAATTCGGAGACTGCATCATTCTACTCGAAAATTTCGCGCTCCACCCGAAAACCGAAAAATGCCATTTTGACCCCCTAAAAAGTCCCTAATGGCCGAAATAACATCACAGGTGATCATGAAGTGATGTATAGTTTTAGCATCTAAATACACTGTGTGAAATTCGTGCAATTCGGAGACTGCATCATTCTAATCGAAAAGTTCGCGCGCAACCCGATAACCGAAAAATGCCATTTTGACCCCCTAAACAGTCCCGAATGGCCAAAAAACGCAACAGCTCATGGCGGAGTGATGAATCTTGTTTATTTGTCCTTTTTACATTAACCGTGCGAATTTCGTCCAATTCGGAGACTGCATCATTCTACTCGAAAATTTCGGGCGCCACTCCAAAACTGAAAAATACCATTTTGAACCCCTAAAAAGTCCCGAATGGCCAAAATAACATCGCAGGTGATCACGAGGTGATGTATAGTTTTAGCATCTAAATACACTGTGCGAAATTCGTCCAATTCGGAGACTGCATCATTCTACTCGAAAAGTTCGAGCGCCACTCGAAAACCAAAAAATGCCATTTTGACCCCCTAAACAGTCCCTAATGGCCGGAATAACATCGCAGGTAATCATGAAGTGATGTATAGTTTTAGCATCTAAATACACTATGCGGATTTCGTCCAATTCGGAGACTGCATCATTCTACTCGAAAATTTCGCGCGCCACCCAAAAACCGAAAAATGTCATTTTGACCCCCTTAAAAGTTCTTAATGGCCGAAATAACATCGCAGGTGATCACGAAGTGATGTATAGTTTTAGCATCTAAATACACTATGCGAAATTCGTCTAATTCGGAGACTACATCATTCTACTCGAAAAGTTCGCACGCCACCCGATAACCGAAAAATGCAATTCTAACCCCCTAAACAGTCCTGAATGGCCAAAAAACGCAACACCTCATGGCGGAGCGATGAGTCTTGTTTATTTGCCCATTTTACATTAACCGTGTGAATTTCTTCTAATTCGGAGACAGAATCATTCTACACGAAAATTTCACGCGCCACCCCAAAACTGAAAAATGCCATTTTAACCTCCTAAAAAGTCCCGAATGGCCGAAATAACATCGCAGGTGATCACAAGGTGATGTATAGTTTTAGAATCTAAATACACTGTGCGAAATTCGTCCAATTCGGAGACTGCATCATTTTACTCGAAAAGTTCGCGCGCCACCCGATAACTGCCATTTTGACCCCCTAAAAATTACCGAATGGCCAAAATAACATCGCAGGTGATCACGAAGTGATGTAAAGTTTTAGCATCTAAATACACTGTGTAAAATTCGTCTAATTCGGAGACTGCATCATTCTACTTGAAAAGTTCGCGCGCCACCCAATTACCGAAAAATGCCATTTTGACCCCCTAAACAATCCCGAATGGCCAAAAAGCGCAACAGCTCGTGGCGGAGCAATGAGCCTTGTTTATTTGCCCGTTTTACATTAACCGTGCGAATTTTGTCCAATTCAGAGACTGCATCACTCTACTCGAAAATTTCGCTCGCCACCCCAAAACTGAAAAATGACATTTTGACCACATAAAAAGTTCCGAATGGCCGATATAACATCGCAGGTGATCACATGGTGATGTATAGTTTTAGCATCTAAATACACTGTGCGAAATTCGTCTAATTCGGAGACTGCATCATTCTACTCGAAAAGTTCGTGCGTCACCCGAAAACCGAAAAATGCCATTTTAACCCCCTAAAAAGTCCCGAATGACCGAAATAACATCACAGGTGATCACGAAGTGATGTATAGTTTTAGCATCTAAATACACAGTGCGAATTTCGTCCAATTCGTAGACTGCATCATTCTACTCGAAAAGTTCGAGCGCCACTCGAAAACCGAAAAATGCCATTTTGACCCCCTAAAAAGTCCCTAATGGCCGAAATAACATCGCAGATGATCATGAAGTGATGTATAGTTTTAACAGCCAATTACGCTGTGCGAATTTCATCCAATTCGGAGACTGCATCATTCTACTCGAAAATTTCGCGCTCCACCCGAAAACCGAAAAATGCCATTTTGACCCCCTAAAAAGTCCCTAATGGCCGAAATAACATCACAGGTGATCATGAAGTGATGTATAGTTTTAGCATCTAAATACACTGTGCGAATTTCATCCAATTCGGAGACTGCATCATTCTACTCGAAAAGTTCGCGCGTCACCCGAAAACCAAAAAATGCCATTTTGACCCCCTATAAAGTCCCTAATAGCCGAAATAACATCGCAGGTGATCATGAAGTGATGTATAGATTTAGCATCTAAATACACTGTGCGGATTTCGTCCAATTCGGAGACTACATCATTCTACTCAAATATTTCGCGCGCCACCTAAATACCGAAAAATGTCATTTTGAGCGCCTTAAAAGTTCCGAATGGCCGAAATAACATCGCAGGTGATCACAAAGTGATGTATTGTTTTAGCATCTAAATACACTTTGCGAAATTCGTGCAATTCGGAGACTGCATCATTCTACTCGAAAAGTTTGCGCGCAACCCGGTAACCGAAAAATGCCATTTTGACCCCCTAAACAGTCCCGAATGGCCAAAAAACGCAACAGCTCATGGCGGAGTGATGAATCTTGTTTATTTGTCCTTTTTACATTAACCGTGCGAATTTCTTCCAATTCGGAGACTGCATCATTCTACTCGAAAATTTCGGGCGCCACTCCAAAACTGAAAAATACCATTTTGAACCCCTAAAAAGTCCCGAATGGCCAAAATAACATCGCAGGTGATCACGAGGTGATGTATAGTTTTAGCATCTAAATACACTGTGCGAAATTCGTCCAATTCGGAGACTGCATCATTCTACTCGAAAAGTTCGAGCGCCACTCGAAAACCAAAAAATGCCATTTTGACCCCCTAAAAAGTCCCTAATGGCCGGAATAACATCACAGGTGATCATGAAGTGATGTATAGTTTTAGCATCTAAATACACTGTGCGAATTTCATCCAATTCGGAGACTGCATCATTCTACTCGAAAAGTTCGCGCGTCACCCGAAAACCAAAAAATGCCATTTTGACCCCCTAAAAAGTCCCTAATAGCCGAAATAACATCGCAGGTGATCATGAAGTGATGTATAGATTTAGCATCTAAATACACTGTGCGGATTTCGTCCAATTCGGAGACTACATCATTCTACTCAAATATTTCGCGCGCCACCTAAATACCGAAAAATGTCATTTTAAGCGCCTTAAAAGTTCCGAATGGCCGAAATAACATCGCAGGTGATCACAAAGTGATGTATTGTTTTAGCATCTAAATACACTTTGCGAAATTCGTGCAATTCGGAGACTGCATCATTCTACTCGAAAAGTTTGCGCGCAACCCGGTAACCGAAAAATGCCATTTTGACCCCCTAAACACTCCCGAATGGCCAAAAAACGCAACAGCTCATGGCGGAGTGATGAATCTTGTTTATTTGTCCTTTTTACATTAACCGTGCGAATTTCTTCCAATTCGGAGACTGCATCATTCTACTCGAAAATTTCGGGCGCCACTCCAAAACTGAAAAATACCATTTTGAACCCCTAAAAAGTCCCGAATGGCCAAAATAACATCGCAGGTGATCACGAGGTGATGTATAGTTTTAGCATCTAAATACACTGTGCGAAATTCGTCCAATTCGGAGACTGCATCATTCTACTCGAAAAGTTCGAGCGCCACTCGAAAACCAAAAAATGCCATTTTGACCCCCTAAAAAGTCCCTAATGGCCGGAATAACATCACAGGTGATCATGAAGTGATGTATAGTTTTAGCATCTAAATACACTGTGCGAATTTCATCCAATTCGGAGACTGCATCATTCTACTCGAAAAGTTCGCGCGTCACCCGAAAACCAAAAAATGCCATTTTGACCCCCTAAAAAGTCCCTAATAGCCGAAATAACATCGCAGGTGATCATGAAGTGATGTATAGATTTAGCATCTAAATAAACTGTGCGGATTTCGTCCAATTCGGAGACTACATCATTCTACTCAAATATTTCGCGCGCCACCTAAATACCGAAAAATGTCATTTTGAGCGCCTTAAAAGTTCCGAATGGCCGAAATAACATCGCAGGTGATCACAAAGTGATGTATTGTTTTAGCATCTAAATACACTTTGCGAAATTCGTGCAATTCGGAGACTGCATCATTCTACTCGAAAAGTTTGCGCGCAACCCGGTAACCGAAAAATGCCATTTTGACCCCCTAAACAGTCCCGAATGGCCAAAAAACGCAACAGCTCATGGCGGAGTGATGAATCTTGTTTATTTGTCCTTTTTACATTAACCGTGCGAATTTCTTCCAATTCGGAGACTGCATCATTCTACTCGAAAATTTCGGGCGCCACTCCAAAACTGAAAAATACCATTTTAAACCCCTAAAAAGTCCCGAATGGCCAAAATAACATCGCAGGTGATCACGAGGTGATGTATAGTTTTAGCATCTAAATACACTGTGCGAAATTCGTCCAATTCGGAGACTGCATCATTCTACTCGAAAAGTTCGAGCGCCACTCGAAAACCAAAAAATGCCATTTTGACCCCCTAAAAAGTCCCTAATGGCCGGGATAACATCACAGGTGATCATGAAGTGATGTATAGTTTTAGCATCTAAATACACTGTGCGAATTTCATCCAATTCGGAGACTGCATCATTCTACTCGAAAAGTTCGCGCGTCACCCGAAAACCAAAAAATGCCATTTTGACCCCCTAAAAAGTCCCTAATAGCCGAAATAACATCGCAGGTGATCATGAAGTGATGTATAGATTTAGCATCTAAATACACTGTGCGGATTTCGTCCAATTCGGAGACTACATCATTCTACTCAAATATTTCGCGCGCCACCTAAATACCGAAAAATGTCATTTTGAGCGCCTTAAAAGTTCCGAATGGCCGAAATAACATCGCAGGTGATCACAAAGTGATGTATTGTTTTAGCATCTAAATACACTGTGCGAAATTCGTGCAATTCGGAGACTGCATCATTCTACTCGAAAAGTTTGCGCGCAACCCGGTAACCGAAAAATGCCATTTTGACCCCCTAAACAGTCCCGAATGGCCAAAAAACGCAACAGCTCATGGCGGAGTGATGAATCTTGTTTATTTGTCCTTTTTACATTAACCGTGCGAATTTCGTCCAATTCGGAGACTGCATCATTCTACTCGAAAATTTCGGGCGCTACTCCAAAACTGAAAAATACCATTTTGAACCCCTAAAAAGTCCCGAATTGCCAAAATAACATCGCAGGTGATCACGAGGTGATGTATAGTTTTAGCATCTAAATACACTGTGCGAAATTCGTCCAATTCGGAGACTGCATCATTCTACTCGAAAAGTTCGAGCGCCACTCGAAAACCAAAAAATGCCATTTTGACCCCCTAAAAAGTCCCTAATGGCCGGAATAACATCGCAGGTGATCATGAAGTGATGTATAGTTTTAGCATCTAAATACACTATGCGGATTTCGTCCAATTCGGAGACTGCATCATTCTACTCGAAAATTTCGCGCGCCACCCAAAAACCGAAAAATGTCATTTTGACCCCCTTAAAAGTTCTTAATGGCCGAAATAACATCGCAGGTGATCACGAAGTGATGTATAGTTTTAGCATCTAAATACACTATGCGAAATTCGTCTAATTCGGAGACTACATCATTCTACTCGAAAAGTTCGTGCGCCACCCGATAACCGAAAAATGCAATTCTAACCCCCTAAACAGTCCTGAATGGCCAAAAAACGCAACACCTCATGGCGGAGCGATGAGTCTTGTTTATTTGCCCATTTTACATTAACCGTGTGAATTTCTTCTAATTCGGAGACATAATCATTCTACACGAAAATTTCACGCGCCACCCCAAAACTGAAAAATGCCATTTTAACCTCCTAAAAAGTCCCGAATGGCCGAAATAACATCGCAGGTGATCACAAGGTGATGTATAGTTTTAGAATCTAAATACACTGTGCGAAATTCATCCAATTCAGAGACTGCATCATTCTACTCGAAAAGTTCGTGCGCCACCCAAAACAGAAAAATACCATTTTGACCTCCAAAAAAGTCCCGAATGGCCGAAATAACATCGCAGGTGATCACGAAGTGATGTAAAGTTTTAGCATCTAAATACACTGTGTAAAATTCGTCTAATTCGGAGACTGCATCATTCTACTTGAAAAGTTCGCGCGCCACCCAAATACCGAAAAATGCCATTTTGACCCCCTAAACAATCCCGAATGGCCAAAAAGCGCAACAGCTCGTGGCGGAGCAATGAGCCTTGTTTATTTGCCCGTTTTACATTAACCGTGCGAATTTTGTCCAATTCAGAGACTGCATCACTCTACTCGAAAATTTCGCTCGCCACCCCAAAACTGAAAAATGACATTTTGACCACATAAAAAGTTCCGAATGGCCGATATAACATCGCAGGTGATCACATGGTGATGTATAGTTTTAGCATCTAAATACACTGTGCGAAATTCGTCTAATTCGGAGACTGCATCATTCTACTCGAAAAGTTCGTGCGCCACTCGAAAACCGAAAAATGCCATTTTGACCCCCTAAAAAGTCTCGAATGACCGAAATAACATCACAGGTGATCACAAAGTGATGTATAGTTTTAGCATCTAAATACACAGTGCGAATTTCGTCCAATTCGTTGACTGCATCATTCTACTCGAAAAGTTCGAGCGCCACTCGAAAACCGAAAAATGCCATTTTGAACCCCTAAAAAGTCCCTAATGGCCGAAATAACATCGCAGATGATCATGAAGTGATGTATAGTTTTAACATCCAATTACGTTGTGCGAATTTCATCCAATTCGGAGACTGCATCATTCTACTCGAAAATTTCGCGCTCCACCCGAAAACCGAAAAATGCCATTTTGACCCCCTAAAAAGTCCCTAATGGCCGAAATAACATCACAGGTGATCATGAAGTGATGTATAGTTTTAGCATCTAAATACACTATGCGAATTTCATCCAATTCGGAGACTGCATCATTCTACTCGAAAAGTTCGCGCGTCACCCGAAAACCAAAAAATGCCATTTTGACCCCCTAAAAAGTCCCTAATAGCCGAAATAACATCGCAGGTGATCATGAAGTGATGTATAGATTTAGCATCTAAATACACTGTGCGGATTTCGTCCAATTCGGAGACTACATCATTCTACTCAAATATTTCGCACGCCACCTAAATACCGAAAAATGTCATTTTGAGCGCCTTAAAAGTTCCGAATGGCCGAAATAACATCGCAGGTGATCACAAAGTGATGTATTGTTTTAGCATCTAAATACACTGTGCGAAATTCGTGCAATTCGGAGACTGCATCATTCTACTCGAAAAGTTTGCGCGCAACCCGGTAACCGAAAAATGCCATTTTGACCCCCTAAACAGTCCCGAATGGCCAAAAAACGCAACAGCTCATGGCGGAGTGATGAATCTTGTTTATTTGTCCTTTTTACATTAACCGTGCGAATTTCGTCCAATTCGGAGACTGCATCATTCTACTCGAAAATTTCGGGCGCCACTCCAAAACTGAAAAATACCATTTTGAACCCCTAAAAAGTCCCGAATGGCCAAAATAACATCGCAGGTGATCACGAGGTGATGTATAGTTTTAGCATCTAAATACACTGTGCGAAATTCGTCCAATTCGGAGACTGCATCATTCTACTCGAAAAGTTCGAACGCCACTCGAAAACCAAAAAATGCCATTTTGACCCCCTAAAAAGTCCCTAATGGCCGGAATAACATCGCAGGTGATCATGAAGTGATGTATAGTTTTAGCATCTAAATACACTATGCGGATTTCGTCCAATTCGGAGACTGCATCATTCTACTCGAAAATTTCGCGCGCCACCCAAAAACCGAAAAATGTCATTTTGACCCCCTTAAAAGTTCTTAATGGCCGAAATAACATCGCAGGTGATCACGAAGTGATGTATAGTTTTAGCATCTAAATACACTATGCGAAATTCGTCTAATTCGGAGACTACATCATTCTACTCGAAAAGTTCGCGCGCCACCCGATAACCGAAAAATGCAATTCTAACCCCCTAAACAGTCCTGAATGGCCAAAAAACGCAACACCTCATGGCGGAGCGATGAGTCTTGTTTATTTGCCCATTTTACATTAACCGTGTGAATTTCTTCTAATTCGGAGACAGAATCATTCTACACGAAAATTTCACGCGCCACCCCAAAACTGAAAAATGCCATTTTAACCTCCTAAAAAGTCCCGAATGGCCGAAATAACATCGCAGGTGATCACAAGGTGATGTATAGTTTTAGAATCTAAATACACTGTGCGAAATTCGTCCAATTCGGAGACTGCATCATTTTACTCGAAAAGTTCGCGCGCCACCCGATAACTGCCATTTTGACCCCCTAAAAATTACCGAATGGCCAAAATAACATCGCAGGTGATCACGAAGTGATGTAAAGTTTTAGCATCTAAATACACTGTGTAAAATTCGTCTAATTCGGAGACTGCATCATTCTACTTGAAAAGTTCGCGCGCCACCCAAATACCGAAAAATGCCATTTTGACCCCCTAAACAATCCCGAATGGCCAAAAAGCGCAACAGCTCGTGGCGGAGCAATGAGCCTTGTTTATTTGCCCGTTTTACATTAACCGTGCGAATTTTGTCCAATTCAGAGACTGTATCACTCTACTCGAAAATTTCGCTCGCCACCCCAAAACTGAAAAATGACATTTTGACCACATAAAAAGTTCCGAATGGCCGATATAACATCGCAGGTGATCACATGGTGATGTATAGTTTTAGCATCTAAATACACTGTGCGAAATTCGTCTAATTCGGAGACTGCATCATTCTACTCGAAAAGTTCGTGCGCCACCCGAAAACCAAAAAATGCCATTTTGACCCCCTAAAAAGTCCCGAATGACCGAAATAACATCACAGGTGATCACGAAGTGATGTATAGTTTTAGCATCTAAATACACAGTGCGAATTTCGTCCAATTCGTAGACTGCATCATTCTACTCGAAAAGTTCGAGCGCCACTCGAAAACCGAAAAATGCCATTTTGACCCCCTAAAAAGTCCCTAATGGCCGAAATAACATCGCAGATGATCATGAAGTGATGTATAGTTTTAAAATCCAATTACGCTGTGCGAATTTCATCCAATTCGGAGACTGCATCATTCTACTCGAAAATTTCGCGCTCCACCCGAAAACCGAAAAATGCCATTTTGACCCCCTAAAAAGTCCCTAATGGCCGAAATAACATCACAGGTGATCATGAAGTGATGTATAGTTTTAGCATCTAAATACACTGTGCGAATTTCATCCAATTCGGAGACTGCATCATTCTACTCGAAAAGTTCGCGCGTCACCCGAAAACCAAAAAATGCCATTTTGACCCCCTAAAAAGTCCCTAATAGCCGAAATAACATCGCAGGTGATCATGAAGTGATGTATAGATTTAGCATCTAAATACACTGTGCGGATTTCGTCCAATTCGGAGACTACATCATTCTACTCAAATATTTCGCGCGCCACCTAAATACCGAAAAATGTCATTTTGAGCGCCTTAAAAGTTCCGAATGGCCGAAATAACATCGCAGGTGATCACAAAGTGATGTATTGTTTTAGCATCTAAATACACTGTGCGAAATTCGTGCAATTCGGAGACTGCATCATTCTACTCGAAAAGTTTGCGCGCAACCCGGTAACCGAAAAATGCCATTTTGACCCCCTAAACAGTCCCGAATGGCCAAAAAACGCAACAGCTCATGGCGGAGTGATGAATCTTGTTTATTTGTCCTTTTTACATTAACCGTGCGAATTTCGTCCAATTCGGAGACTGCATCATTCTACTCGAAAATTTCGGGCGCCACTCCAAAACTGAAAAATACCATTTTGAACCCCTAAAAAGTCCCGAATGGCCAAAATAACATCGCAGGTGATCACGAGGTGATGTATAGTTTTAGCATCTAAATACACTGTGCGAAATTCGTCCAATTCGGAGACTGCATCATTCTACTCGAAAAGTTCGAGCGCCACTCGAAAACCAAAAAATGCCATTTTGACCCCCTAAAAAGTCCCTAATGGCCGGAATAACATCGCAGGTGATCATGAAGTGATGTATAGTTTTAGCATCTAAATACACTATGCGGATTTCGTCTAATTCGGAGACTGCATCATTCTACTCGAAAATTTCGCGCGCCACCCAAAAACCGAAAAATGTCATTTTGACCCCCTTAAAAGTTCTTAATGGCCGAAATAACATCGCAGGTGATCACGAAGTGATGTATAGTTTTAGCATCTAAATACACTATGCGAAATTCGTCTAATTCGGAGACTACATCATTCTACTCGAAAAGTTCGCGCGCCACCCGATAACCGAAAAATGCAATTCTAACCCCCTAAACAGTCCTGAATGGCCAAAAAACGCAACACCTCATGGCGGAGCGATGAGTCTTGTTTATTTGCCCATTTTACATTAACCGTGTGAATTTCTTCTAATTCGGAGACATAATCATTCTACACGAAAATTTCACGCGCCACCCCAAAACTGAAAAATGCCATTTTAACCTCCTAAAAAGTCCCGAATGGCCGAAATAACATTGCAGGTGATCACAAGGTGATGTATAGTTTTAGAATCTAAATACACTGTGCGAAATTCGTCCAATTCGGAGACTGCATCATTTTACTCGAAAAGTTCGCGCGCCACCCGATAACTGCCATTTTGACCCCCTAAAAATTACCGAATGGCCAAAATAACATCGCAGGTGATCACGAAGTGATGTAAAGTTTTAGCATCTAAATACACTGTGTAAAATTCGTCTAATTCGGAGACTGCATCATTCTACTTGAAAAGTTCGCGCGCCACCCAAATACCGAAAAATGCCATTTTGACCCCCTAAACAATCCCGAATGGCCAAAAAGCGCAACAGCTCGTGGCGGAGCAATGAGCCTTGTTTATTTGCCCGTTTTACATTAACCGTGCGAATTTTGTCCAATTCAGAGACTGCATCACTCTACTCGAAAATTTCGCTCGCCACCCCAAAACTGAAAAATGACATTTTGACCACATAAAAAGTTCCGAATGGCCGATATAACATCGCAGGTGATCACATGGTGATGTATAGTTTTAGCATCTAAATACACTGTGCGAAATTCGTCTAATTCGGAGACTGCATCATTCTACTCGAAAAGTTCGTGCGCCACCCGAAAACCGAAAAATGCCATTTTGACCCCCTAAAAAGTCCCGAATGACCGAAATAACATCACAGGTGATCACGAAGTGATGTATAGTTTTAGCATCTAAATACACAGTGCGAATTTCGTCCAATTCGTAGACTGCATCATTCTACTCGAAAAGTTCGAGCGCCACTCGAAAACCGAAAAATGCCATTTTGACCCCCTAAAAAGTCCCTAATGGCCGAAATAACATCGCAGATGATCATGAAGTGATGTATAGTTTTAACATCCAATTACGCTGTGCGAATTTCATCCAATTCGGAGACTGCATCATTCTACTCGAAAATTTCGCGCTCCACCCGAAAACCGAAAAATGCCATTTTGACCCCCTAAAAAGTCCCTAATGGCCGAAATAACATCACAGGTGATCATGAAGTGATGTATAGTTTTAGCATCTAAATACACTGTGCGAATTTCATCCAATTCGGAGACTGCATCATTCTACTCGAAAAGTTCGCGCGTCACCCGAAAACCAAAAAATGCCATTTTGACCCCCTAAAAAGTCCCTAATAGCCGAAATAACATCGCAGGTGATCATGAAGTGATGTATAGATTTAGCATCTAAATACACTGTGCGGATTTCGTCCAATTCGGAGACTACATCATTCTACTCAAATATTTCGCGCGCCACCTAAATACCGAAAAATGTCATTTTGAGCGCCTTAAAAGTTCCGAATGGCCGAAATAACATCACAGGTGATCACAAAGTGATGTATTGTTTTAGCATCTAAATACACTGTGCGAAATTCGTGCAATTCGGAGACTGCATCATTCTACTCGAAAAGTTTGCGCGCAACCCGGTAACCGAAAAATGCCATTTTGACCCCCTAAACAGTCCCGAATGGCCAAAAAACGCAACAGCTCATGGCGGAGTGATGAATCTTGTTTATTTGTCCTTTTTACATTAACCGTGCGAATTTCGTCCAATTCGGAGACTGCATCATTCTACTCGAAAATTTCGGGCGCCACTCCAAAACTGAAAAATACCATTTTGAACCCCTAAAAAGTCCCGAATGGCCAAAATAACATCGCAGGTGATCACGAGGTGATGTATAGTTTTAGCATCTAAATACATTGTGCGAAATTCGTCCAATTCGGAGACTGCATCATTCTACTCGAAAAGTTCGAGCGCCACTCGAAAACCAAAAAATGCCATTTTGACCCCCTAAAAAGTCCCTAATGGCCGGAATAACATCGCAGGTGATCATGAAGTGATGTATAGTTTTAGCATCTAAATACACTATGCGGATTTCGTCCAATTCGGAGACTGCATCATTCTACTCGAAAATTTCGCGCGCCACCCAAAAACCGAAAAATGTCATTTTGACCCCCTTAAAAGTTCTTAATGGCCGAAATAACATCGCAGGTGATCACGAAGTGATGTATAGTTTTAGCATCTAAATACACTATGCGAAATTCGTCTAATTCGGAGACTACATCATTCTACTCGAAAAGTTCGCGCGCCACCCGATAACCGAAAAATGCAATTCTAACCCCCTAAACAGTCCTGAATGGCCAAAAAACGCAACACCTCATGGCGGAGCGATGAGTCTTGTTTATTTGCCCATTTTACATTAACCGTGTGAATTTCTTCTAATTCGGAGACAGAATCATTCTACACGAAAATTTCACGCGCCACCCCAAAACTGAAAAATGCCATTTTAACCTCCTAAAAAGTCCCGAATGGCCGAAATAACATCGCAGGTGATCACAAGGTGATGTATAGTTTTAGAATCTAAATACACTGTGCGAAATTCGTCCAATTCGGAGACTGCATCATTTTACTCGAAAAGTTCGCGCGCCACCCGATAACTGCCATTTTGACCCCCTAAAAATTACCGAATGGCCAAAATAACATCGCAGGTGATCACGAAGTGATGTAAAGTTTTAGCATCTAAATACACTGTGTAAAATTCGTCTAATTCGGAGACTGCATCATTCTACTTGAAAAGTTCGCGCGCCACCCAAATACCGAAAAATGCCATTTTGACCCCCTAAACAATCCCGAATGGCCAAAAAGCGCAACAGCTCGTGGCGGAGCAATGAGCCTTGTTTATTTGCCCGTTTTACATTAACCGTGCGAATTTTGTCCAATTCAGAGACTGCATCACTCTACTCGAAAATTTCGCTCGCCACCCCAAAACTGAAAAATGACATTTTGACCACATAAAAAGTTCCGAATGGCCGATATAACATCGCAGGTGATCACATGGTGATGTATAGTTTTAGCATCTAAATACACTGTGCGAAATTCGTCTAATTCGGAGACTGCATCATTCTACTCGAAAAGTTCGTGCGCCACCCGAAAACCGAAAAATGCCATTTTGACCCCCTAAAAAGTCCCGAATGACCGAAATAACATCACAGGTGATCACGAAGTGATGTATAGTTTTAGCATCTAAATACACAGTGCGAATTTCGTCCAATTCGTAGACTGCATCATTCTACTCGAAAAGTTCGAGCGCCACTCGAAAACCGAAAAATGCCATTTTGACCCCCTAAAAAGTCCCTAATGGCCGAAATAACATCGCAGATGATCATGAAGTGATGTATAGTTTTAACATCCAATTACGCTGTGCGAATTTCATCCAATTCGGAGACTGCATCATTCTACTCGAAAATTTCGCGCTCCACCCGAAAACCGAAAAATGCCATTTTGACCCCCTAAAAAGTCCCTAATGGCCGAAATAACATCACAGGTGATCATGAAGTGATGTATAGTTTTAGCATCTAAATACACTGTGCGAATTTCATCCAATTCGGAGACTGCATCATTCTACTCGAAAAGTTCGCGCGTCACCCGAAAACGAAAAAATGCCATTTTGACCCCCTAAAAAGTCCCTAATAGCCGAAATAACATCGCAGGTGATCATGAAGTGATGTATAGATTTAGCATCTAAATACACTGTGCGGATTTCGTCCAATTCGGAGACTACATCATTCTACTCAAATATTTCGCGCGCCACCTAAATACCGAAAAATGTCATTTTGAGCGCCTTAAAAGTTCTGAATGGCCGAAATAACATCGCAGGTGATCACAAAGTGATGTATTGTTTTAGCATCTAAATACACTGTGCGAAATTCGTGCAATTCGGAGACTGCATCATTCTACTCGAAAAGTTCGTGCGCAACCCGATAACCGAAAAATGCCATTTCGACCCCCTAAACAGTCCCGAATGGCCAAAAAACGCAACAGCTCATGGCGGAGTGATGAATCTTGTTTATTTGTCCTTTTTACATTAACCGTGCGAATTTCGTCCAATTCGGAGACTGCATCATTCTACTCGAAAATTTCGGGCGCCACCCCAAAACTGAAAAATACCATTTTGAACCCCTAAAAAGTCCCGAATGGCCGAAATAACATCGCAGGTGATCACGAGGTGATGTATAGTTTTAGCATCTAAATACACTGTGCGAAATTCGTCCAATTCGGAGACTGCATCATTCTACTCGAAAAGTTCGAGCGCCACTCGAAAACCGAAAAATGCCATTTTGACCCCCTAAAAGTCCCTAATGGCCGGAATAACATCGCAGGTGGTCATGAAGTGATGTATAGTTTTAGCATCTAAATACACTATGTGAATTTCGTCCAATTCGGAGACTGCATCATTCTACTCGAAAATTTCGCGCGCCACTCATAAACCGAAAAATGTCATTTTGACCCCCTTAAAAGTTCTGAATGGCCGAAATAACATCGCAGGTGATCACGAAGTGATGTATAGTTTAAGCATCTAAATACACTATGCGAAATTCGTCTAATTCAGAGACTGCATCATTCTACTCGAAAAGTTCGCGCACCACCCGATAACCGAAAAATGCAATTCTAACCCCCTAAACAGTCCTGAATGGCCAAAAAACGCAACACCTCATGGCGGAGCGATGAGTCTTGTTTATTTGCCCATTTTACATTAACCGTGTGAATTTCTTCTAATTCGGAGACTGAATCATTCTACACGAAAATTTCACGCGCCACCCCAAAACTGAAAAATGCCATTTTAACCCCCTAAAAAGTCTCGAATGGCCGAAATAACATCGCAGGTGATCACAAGGTGATTTATAGTTTTAGAATCTAAATACACTATGCGAAATTCGTCCCATTCGGAGACTGCATCATTTTACTCGAAAAGTTCGCGCGCCACCCGAAAACTGCCATTTTGACCCCCCTACAATTACCAAATGGCCAAAATAACATCGCAGGTGATCACGAAGTGATGTATAGTTTTAGCATCTAAATACACTGTGTGAAATTCGTCTAATTCGGAGACTGCATCATTCTACTTGAAAAGTTCGCGCGCCACCCAAATACCGAAAAATTCCATTTTGACCCCCTAAACAATCCTGAATGGCCAAAAAGCGCAACATCTCGTGGCGGAGCAATGAGTCTTGTTTATTTGCCCGTTTTACATTAACCGTGCGAATTTCGTCCAATTCAGAGACTGCATCATTCTACTCGAAAATTTCGCTCGCCACCCCAAAACTGAAAAATGACATTTTGACCCCCTAAAAAGTTCCGAATGGCCGATATAACATCGCAGGTGATCACATGGTGATGTATAGTTTTAGCATCTAAATACACTGTGCGAAATTCGTCTAATTCGGAGACTGCATCATTCTACTCGAAAAGTTCGTGCGCCACCCGAAAACCGAAAAATGCCATTTTGACCCCCTAAAAAGTCCCGAATGACCGAAATAACATCACAGGTGATCAAGAAGTGATGTATAGTTTTAGCATCTAAATACACAGTGCGAATTTCGTCCAATTCGGAGAATTCGTCCAAAACTAAAAAATGCCATTCTGACCCCCTAAAAAGTCCCGAATGGCCGAAATAACATCACAGGTGATCACAAGGTGATGTATAGTTTTAGCATCTAAATACACTGTTGGAAATTCTTCCAATTCGGAGACTGCATCTATCTACTCGAAAAGTTCGCGCGCCACCCGAAAACTACCATTTTGACACCCTAAAAATTCCCGAATGGCCGAAATAACATTGCAGGTGGTCACGAAGTGATGTATAGTTTTAGCATCTAAATACACTGTGCGATATTCGTCTAATTCGGAGACCGCATCATTCTACTTGAAAAGTTTGTGCGCTACCCAAATACCGAAAAATGTCATTTTGACCCCCTTAAAAGTCCCGAATGGCCGAAATAACATCGCAGGAGATCAGGAAGTGATGTATTGTTTGAGCATCTAAATACACTATGCGAAATTCGTCCAATTCGGAGACTGCATCATTCTACTCGAAAAGTTTGCGCGCCACCCGATAACCTGAAAAATGCCATTTTGACCACTAAACAGTCCCGAATGGCCAAAAAACGCAACAACTCATGGCGGAGCGATGAGACTTGTTTATTTGCCCATTTTACATTAACCGTGCGACTTTAATCCAATTCTGAGACTGTATCATTCTACTCGAAAGTTTCGCGCGCCTCCCCAAAACTGAAAAATGCCATTTTGACCCCTAAAAAGTTCTGAATGGCCGAAATAACATCACAGGTGATCCCGAAATGATGTACAATTTTAGCATCTAAATGCACTGCAAGATTCGTCCAATTCGGAGACTGCATCATTCTACTCGAAAACTTCGCGCGCCACCTGACTACCGAAAAATGCCATTTTGACCCCTAAATAGTCCCGAATGGCCAGAAAAGGCAACAGCTCATGGCGGAAGGATGAGTCTTGTTTATTTGTCCTTTTACATTAACCGTGCGAATTTCGTCCAATTCGGAGACTGCATCATTCTACTCGAAAATTTCGCGTGCCACCCCAAAACTGAAAAAAATACCATTTTGACCCCCTAAAAAGTCCCAAATGGCTGAAATCACATCGCAGGTGATCAACAGGAGATGTATAGTTTTAGCATCTAAATACATTGTGCGAAATTTGTCCAATTCGGAGACTGCATCATTCTACTCGAAAAGTTCTCGTGCCACCCGGAAACCGAAAAATGCCATTTTGACCCCCTAAAAAGTCCCTAATGGCCGAAATAACATCGCAGGTGATCAAGAAGTGATGTATAGTTTTAGCATCTAAATACACTGTGATCATTCTACTCGAAAAGTTCGCGCGCCACCCAAATACCAAAAAATGTCATTTTGACCCCCTAAACAGTCCCGAATGGCCAAAAAACGCAACAACTCATGGCGGAGTGATGAGTCTTGTTTATTTGCCCATTTTACATTAACCGTGCGAATTTCGTCCAATTCGGAGAGTGCATCATTCTACTTGAAAATTTCGCGCACCACCACAAAACTGGAAAATGCCATTTTGACCCCCTAAAAAGTCCCAAATGGTCGAAATAACATCGCAGTTGATCACAAGGTGATGTATAGTTTTATCATCTAAATACACTGTGCAAAATTCGTCCAATTCGGAGATTGCATCATTCTACTCGAAAAGTTCACGCGCCACCCGAAAACTGCCATTTTGACCCCCTAAAAATCCCGAATGGCCGAAATAATATTGCAGGTGATCACGAAGTGATGTATAGTTTTAGCATCTAAATACACTGTGCGAAATTCGTCCAATTTGGAGACTGCATCATTCTACTCGTAAAGTTCGTGCGCCACCCGAATACCGAAAAATGTCATTTTGACCCCCATAAAAGTCCTTAATGGCCGAAATAACATCGCAGGTGATCACAAAGTGATGTATAGTTTGAGAATCTAAATACACTGTGCGAAATTCGTCTAATTCAGAGACTGCATCATTCTACTCGAAAAGTTCGTTCGCCACCCGATAACCGAAAAATGCCATTTTGACCACTAAACAGTCCCGAATGGCCAAAAAAAGCAACAACTCATGGCGGAGCGATGCGACTTGTTTATTTGCCCATTTTACATTAACTGTGCAAATTTAATCCAATTCGGAGACTGCATCATTCTACTCGAAAGTTTCGCGCGCCACCCTCAAACTGAAAAATGCCATTTTGACCCCCTAAAAAGTTCTGAATGGCCGAAATAACATCGCAGGTGATCACGAAGTGATGTACAGTTTTAGCAACTAAACACACTGCGAAATTCGTCCCATTCGAAGACTGCATCTTTCTACTCGAAAAGTTCGCGCGCCACACGACTACTGAAAAATGCCATTTTGACCCCCTAAAAAGTCCCGAATGGCCAAAAAACGCAACAGCTCATGGCGGAGCGATGAGTCTTGTTTATTTTTCCTTTTTACATTAGCCGTGCAAATTTCGTCCAATTCGGAGACTGCATCATTCTACTCGAAAATTTCGCGCGCCACCCCAAAACTGAAAAATACCATTTTGACCCCTTAAAAAGTCCCGAATGGCCGAAATAACATCGCAGGTGATCACGAGGTGATGTATAGTTTTAGCATATAAATACACTGTGCGAAAGAAGGGCCAATTTTAAGCCCATTTTGTGAAAATTAACACTTTTGACCCTTTTAAAATGATGAATATCATAAAGATCCATTTTTATTTAAAAATGACTCTTTTAGTCCCTTAAAACCGTGAACTAACATAAAGGTTTTGCTTTTTGTATTTTTGTCAAATAAGGCCCCTCTTACGGTTTTGTTTAGCTTTCAACATTCTTAACATGTTTTATCCTTACAACCTCATGGTATGTGCATAAGTGATTTAGTTTGCAAATATCACCACGTTTTGGTAGTAATTTCGAGTTTCATGAAGTTTCAACACAAAATCAACATATAATATGAAAAACACACATAAAAATGCACAAATACATAGATCTAACATAAAAGCAACTTGTATCCTCCCCCAAAAACAATATAAAACTGAAAACAAGGGGTATGAACTCATTTTGGTTGATGGATCGGTTTCGTGAGAAGATTGAAGGAGATTTCGGCCCTATCAAGCTCCTTTGAGTAGATCTCGAACTTATGGGGTTCTAAGAAGCATGAATCACGAATGGAGTGTTCATGAGGAATGATCTACCATAAAAATGGAATAAATCACATTGAGTTTAGCTTAAGACTTACCAAGAATGATGATCTTTGATGAAGTGTTCTTGAACACACACACAAGCACACACGAAAATTTGGAAGAATGGATGAAATCTTCTTGTGTTTGAGAGGAAAGGATGAGAGATTTTTGAGTTTGAAATGAAGAATAATGGTGGTGGTGGAGGCTCTTATGGCCGAGAGTGAGAAGAGAAGAGAGAGAGGGACTAGTTGGTTATTACATGAGGGATTAATGTGCTAGGATTTAGAAACATGTGTTGTAATTAGCATGGGTATCCTCTAGATAATAATGAGGTGTCCAGGTTTTTAATTCAAACAATTTCTATATATATATATATATATATATATATATATATATATATATATATATATATATATATATGGGCCGAGAATGAGAAGGGAAATGAGAGAATATGGATCTTGGGCTTGTTCTTGCATTGACCATTAGGGATTTTTGATCCATGTGGGCCCACATATGTGTTTACGGTCCAAAAGAGTAAGGGTATGGGTTTTCAGCCTAATGATGTTCAGAATAATGTTTACGGCCCATTAAGGCCCATGAAGAGTTTTGTGGTCCAATTAGGGCCCAAATAAGGTATCTTAACTCAAAAATCAAGTTGTGGGTTTATTGCCGATTAGGCCCAATAAATGATTCCTGACCTGAAAAGATGTTTGAACTAGGAAATTAGGGTTACAACCCAAAGTTGAGTGTATGAAATGTATTGAATTAGGTTTTGGGCTTCACAAGTGAGTTTGGATTTGAATGTATAACATATAGCATCAATCTTAAAGTTACGAGATACATCAAGAGTTGATCATACATAGATAGAATTTCCTAGCCAAAAATGCTAGTTGTGACATCATCCCCCCGTTAGAGGGAATTTCGTCCCGAAAATCTTTTAAAATGTTATTCTTAGGATCTAGAGAAAATGTGAGGGTACTTTTGCATCATTTGTTCTTTGCGTTCCCATGTGAATTCCGGTCTGCTCTTTGCGTTCCATCGAACCTTCACAATCGGAATGTGGCTTTGTTTTGCACGCTTCACTTCCCTGTCCATTATCTCAACCGACTCTTCTACGAACCGGAGATTCTTGTTTACTTCGATCTCATCCAGAGGAACGACGAGGGTTTCATCTGATAAGCACTTTTTCAGATTCGACACGTGGAACACGGGGTGTACGTTGCTGAGCTCCGCAGGTAGCCGCAACTTATAAGCACCAGACCAATCCTGGCAAGAATCTCGAAGGGTCTAATGTATCGTGGATTTAGTTTTCCCCGCTTCCCAAAATGGATCATCCCTTTCCAGGGAGAGAGACCTTCAATAGCACCCGATCTCCGACTTGAAATTCTAGAGGCTTTCATCGTTTATTAGCATAGCTCTTTTGTCGGTCTCGCGATGCTTGGAGTCGTGCCTTGATTTGAACTATTTTCTCCGTCGTTTACCGAATGATCTCGGGTCCTGTAAGAGTGTTGTTCGGTGTTTTCCCTCTTGCCAACTGGGTGTCTCCCACCTCAGCCTAGCAAAGAGGCGATCTGCATTTGCGAACATACAAAGCCTCAAAAGGAGCAACCTTAATGCTTGTGTGATAGTTGTTATTGTACGAGAATTCAATTAAGGGCAAGTGGGTATCCATGATTTGCCAAAATCAATCACATAGGCTCGGAGCATATCTTCAAGCATTTGAATGGTTCGCTCGCTTTGGCCATCGGTTTGAGGGTGGTAAGCAGTGCTCATGTCTAGTTGTGTTTCCATTGCTTTCTGGAGCGACTGCCAAAATTGTGATGTAAATCTACTATCTCGATCCAAGATAATAGATATCGACACCCCATGGAGTCTCACAACTTCCTTTATATAGATTCGTGTTAACCTCTCCATTTTGTATGTCTCCTTTATTGGTAGGAAATGGGCGGATTTGGTTAGCCTATCAACAATCACCCAGATAGCATCCAATCTGTCCGTTGTCTTAGGTAATTTGGTTATGAAATCCATGGTAATCCTTTCCCATTTCCACTCGCGTATTACTAGCTGTTGTAACAGTTTCGAGGGCTTCTGATATTCCACTTAACCTTGGCACAAGTGAGACACTTGCCCACGTAAGTGGCAATGTCTACTTTCATGTTCAGCCACCAATAATGTTGTTTAATGTCCAGGTACATCTAATCAGAACCTGTATGGACGGAGTATTGTGTTTTGTGCGCTTCGTTCATGACAACATCCCTAAATCCTCCAAATTTTGGGATCCAGATACGTTCCATGAAGTAGTAAGCTCTGTCTCCTTTGAGTTCTAGATTCTTATCCATTCCCCGCAGTGCTTCATTAGCGGCATTCTCCGGCTTCAATGCCTCTAGTTGAGCTTCCTTGATTTGTGAATTCAGGTGAGAGTGGATGGTTATTGATAATGTTTTCACCCGGCGAACCGAGTATTCTTTCCTGCTCAGGGCATCGGCCACAACGTTAGCCTTGCCTGGGTGGTACTTGATCTCGCATTCATAATCATTTAGCAGCTCAACCCACCTTCGTTGCCTCATGTTCAGCTCCTTTTGATTTAGAATGTGCTGAAGGCTTTTGTGGTCCGTGAAGATGGTGCACTTTGTACCATAGAGGTAGTGCCTCCAAATCTTTAGGGCGAAGACCACGGCTCCCAGCTCGAGATCACGGCTGGTGTAATTTACTTCGTGTGTCTTTAATTGTCTGGACGCGTAAGCTATCACTTTTCCACGCTGCATAAGAACACAACCTAACCCTTGATTCGAGGCGTCGCAATATACTATGAAGTCTTCGGTTCCCTCTGGTAAAGATAGCACTGGAGTACTACAGAGGGCTCGCTTTAAGGTTTGGAAAGCAGCTTCTTGTTTGTGTTGGATTAGATGTCTAAGCCCATAACTATTATTGGTATGTATTCGAACCGAGAGTAGCATGGTCCATTTGGGTTGCATATCATCAGGATAATTTGTTAGGA
Source organism: Lactuca virosa (assembly GCF_052849685.1). NCBI lineage: Eukaryota > Viridiplantae > Streptophyta > Magnoliopsida > Asterales > Asteraceae > Lactuca > Lactuca virosa. The sequence goes on along the minus strand of NC_136433.1, from coordinate 318,499,684 downwards.
TAGACTCTTGAAAGAAGGTTATATATGATTTATTAATATATTATAAGTACTAATATATTAATATGAAATCATATGGTTTTAATTAGTATTGATCAAGAATTAATTTAGAATTGATTTAGTGATCAAAAAGAGACTAATTAAATCTATGGGGACTAATTATGTTAATTAGTTATATTTATGTGTGTTGGGCTTATGATCCATGTTGGACCAAGTTTATGTATGGATACATAAAGAGTTGGGCCACATGAACCATGGATCATAAGACCCATGGGTATGGATTTGGGTTATATCCATGACCCTAGAAATCCCACATATAAATACATACTTCATTGCGCAAAATCGTGACTAAGGTATTCTTGGAGTTCATGGTGGTTTTGGGTGCATGGAGATTTTCTCTCAAGTTCCTCCTTTGTTCATGATGTGTTGTGATTCCACTTGAGGCTTCCACACTATTGGGGCTAAGCTCTTAAGGCTAGATACATCAAGACTTCAATCTCCACCATAAGGTATGTTATCTTAACTAGATTCATCTGTGGTATATGATAATTGTATGCTAGTTATAGGTTTAATACCTTGGAAACACCTTTGCATGTATAATTAGTGAAAACATAGATCCAAGGTATTTAGCATTGCATGAACACCTTAGGAGTGTTAGAATGCTCAAAACCCAACAGTGGTATTAGAGCCTAGGCTTGTTTTCAAGTTATACATGCTGAAATAGCTTAAAAATCGAAAATTTTGGCTTCCTGGGCACTAGACTCGTCGAGTCCATGAAGAAATTCATCCTACTCGTCGAGTAGGTTCATACACTCGACGAGTAGAAGCCCCTGACAACATATTTTCGACTTTTAAGGCTGGAATTGGTCTAGAATCATTACCTTAAACTGTTTTGGACTTATAAAACCTGTTTTTGATGTGGTAATGATTATGGTAAATCAATTTCAAAGTTATTATCAAAGTTTCAAGTTTTATATATGTTTATATGATTCTTGAAAATTGTTGATATGGATTGTTCATACTTATGAGTTTTGGTAGATCATAGGAATTATGTGAAAATTGTTTGTTAGTGTAATTTTTGATCTCAATGACATTGGATGGACTCCATAACTTGTCCTCAAGTTATGGAACACCAAAAGTTTTCATGTTACCTTGTTTTATGAGTTAATTTAGATTAATGAAAAAAAATATGTGTTAGTTGTTTTCAATCTAAATTGATCTAAAAGTAGTTCATAAAATGTGTTTTTGTAACTTTTCCTCAAGGTTATATGAAAAGTCACACTTATGACTCTTAAAACTCATAAAAATTGTCATAGGTTACAAATTGAAGAGTCTTTTTGTCATAAATAGTTTGATGGACTTCATAACTTGTCCTCAAGTTATGGATGTTCAAGAGTCTCTTCATTAAAGTTTTAAAAACTTTAATTAAACTCATAAGTTATGAAAAATCCAAGAGTTTGAAAAGTTTCAATACTTGCCCTCAAGTTTTGGAATTTGCAAAGTTACCTCCCCATGTATACTTTAATTCCAAATTAAACCTTAGAATTTTAAAAGTTTAAAATTCAACCTTATACTATTATAATATTAAAAAATTAATGTTTATATATATGTATAAGATAAAGTCAATCTTACCGTTAGTAGGCCTCATTCACGAAGTCGGTCTCTAAGGGGGTATAAGGGTACTGCCTATAAAATGGAAGTTTAATGGGTATCCACTCTCACCTACTGCTTCCTTGACTGGTGGAGGGTCGTTAGCCGAACGGGTAGGATAGGACTCTAATTCTCCTTTCATTAAAAGTATAATGATAAATACTAAGTAACTAAACACTTATAAATTCCCAATCTTAGTTACTTAGGAAAATGTGAATTTGGTGCTAACCCATGAAATTACACTTTGCACCCTTGTTAAGTCGTTAGTGGAGCGTGTGTGGTTAACCAGCACACTAACATGGGACTGACAATGTGTGGCAAAGGGTGACTTAAGTTTTATCATAGATCGGTGGAACGCGTGTGGTTAACCGGCACATCGATTGGGTGATAAAATTAAGGGTACCAAGTCAATTTGCATGGTTATTCACACCTTGTTTGTGATCCTCGGCATCCCAGTCACAAACTTGAGAGGGCATAATCGAGATTTAAATATGCCATTGAAAGTTCAATGAATCTCAAAAGATATAGGAGTTTCAATCTAATTAAAACTTAATAATTTATTTTGTTTTTCATGGTGGAAATTGGTAAATCGTCATTTACCTACCTTCAAATATTTTTTAGCTTGGATTACGACATCCCTCTTCCAAGTTATAAAATAGTTTGTTGGGTCCTTGCCTTAATATTTCATATTGGGTGTTATGTTAAGGACTTAAATCAACTAAAACTTGAATTTCTCCCTCATAGATGTCTAAGTTCAGACAACTATGGTCTTCCTCATTCTTTTGGATAGAGCTTCACTTCCTCCACCTCCTCCAATAATTCTCCCTGACCCACAAGTTCAAGGTCACTCAATCCCTAATTGGCAAGCAAAGTCTATATGTGCTTACATCTTGGAGATTAAGTCACATATTGGCAAGCCAGGAGAGTTGGGTGTCAAAGTCTTAAGGAAGTTGACTGTTAACTAGGTTCTTCAGTCACTTCCTAAGTCATATAGTGAGTTCTTTAAGGACTACTATGTGACAGACCATGACATGACCCTTAATGATCTTACATATTTGCACAATGCTACTGAATCAGCAATGATTTGGAGCAATGGTAAAGCAAATTTGATTGAAAGATCTACTTCCCATGCTTCCATGTGTTGGATAAGGTGTCTAAGTCCATAACTTATTTGGTATATACTTGACCCGACCCGGCATGGTCCATTTGGGTTGCACTTCACCCGAACTATTTATATGGATAACATTATGAGAAAAGTATATTTGCGGCCTACTAATATATTATAAGTTATAATATATTAATATGAAATTGTATTATTTAATTAGTATTGATCTTAAATTAATTATGAATTAATTTAGTGATCATAAGGTGACTAATTAAATAATGGGCTATTGTACTTATATAGTGTGGGCTAACACTCATAAGGAAATGGGCTAAGCTTGAATGGGAGTCCATGGAGCTTTTAACCCATGGATCCTTGGAATAGGAAAAGACATGGGTTATTAGGGTTTGCATGGTTCATAACCCTAATCATCTACACTATATAAAGAGGCTTATAGTGCTTGAAAAGACACTATGTGTGTGTGCATAAGGTGTGGTCGATTTCTAGAGTATTAGAGTGCTCTCTCATAAGTTTTCCAAGTTTGTGGTGATTTGTGATTTCCATTTGAGGCATTCACATTATTGGTGCTTGGCTCTCAAACTCCCAAGGAATCAACTCACTAACAAAGGTATGTAATTCTTCTAGTATCTTTTATGTTTAAAAGTACCCCATGTATGCTAGATAGGTTATGAACCTTGGAAAATTATTTTGCATGTATTTTAGACAAAAATAGATCCAAGGTTTCTAGGGTTGCATGAACACCTTAGGAGTGTTAGTTTGCTCAAAACCCAACAGTGGGATCAGAGCCTAGGCTTGTTTGTTTGATACTTGTTGCAAACTTGTTGAAAAACTCAAGTTTTCTGCATTCTGCAGCATGAACTCGCCGAGTCCATGGGGGGACTCGCCGAGTCCATGAGTAAATTCATCCTACTCGTCGAGTAGGTTCGTGCACTCGACGAGTAGAAGCCTCAGAATGCAGATTTTTGAGTTTTGCTGCTGGAAATGGACTAGAAACATTACCCTAAACTGTTTTGGTGTTATAAAACCTGTTTTAGATGGTGTAATGTTTATGCTAATCCATTTACAATGGCTTATATCAAAATTGCATGATGATATGTGTTCATATGTTCTTGGAATTTTTGATATGATGTTCATGTTCTTATGAATTATTGTTAGATCATAGGAATTATTTGCTAAATTGTTTATTGATAATTCTTGATCATTTATGTGTTTTAATGGAGTCCATAATTTGTCCTCAAGTTATGGATTTCCAAAGGTCACTTTCATTTATGCACACTTAAAACACATAAGTTACATGAAAATGATGAGTCTTCATTTTATGAACCTTTAATTCATAAGTTATGAAATGAAAAGTTTTGAATAGTTTCAAAACTTGTCCTCAAGTTTTGGAATTTGTAAAGTTAAACACACTTTAATATACTTTAATTCCAAACCCTTAGAGTTTTAAAAGTTAAAATTCAACCCTTATACTATTTATAACATTAATGGTTAATTATTATATATATGTATAAGATTAAGTCGTTTTACCGTTAGTAGGCCTCATTCACGAAGCCGGTCTATAAGGGGGGGTATAAGGTTGTTGCCTATAAAATGGCAACTTAATGGGTGTCCATTCTCACCCACCGCTTCCTTGATCGGTGGAGGGTCGTTAGCCGAACGGGTAGGACAATGACTTTAAATTCTCATTAAAAGTATAATGAATATTATAAAGTAACTAAACCTTTAATAAATTCCCAATCTTAGTTACTTTAGGAAAATGTGAATATGGTGCTAACCCATGAAATTCACACTTTGTACCTTACCAAGTCGTTGGTGGAGCGTGTGTGGTTAACCGGCACACTAACTTGGACTAGTAAGGATCACGAAGGGTGACTTAATGTTTATCATAGATCGGTGGAGCGTGTGTGGTTAACCGGCACATTGATTAGGTGATAATATTAAGGGTACCAAGTGAATTTGCATGGTTATTCACACCTTGTTTTGTGATCCTCGGCATCCCAGTCACAAAACTTGAAGGGCACAATCGAGATTGAAACATGCCATTGAAAAGTTCAATGAATCTCAAAAGAATCTAGGAATTTCGAAACCAATTAAGCCTAATAATTCATTTCGTTTTCATGGTGGAAATTGGTGAATCGTCATTCACCTACCTTCAAATATGTTATAGCTTAGATTACGACATCCCTCTTCTAAGTTATAATATATTGTGTTGGATCCTAGCCTTAATATTACATTTGGGTGTATTATTAAGGATTCGATGTATCAAATCTAAACTTGTTTTCTTCTTTTCAGATGTCTTCCAAGAACAATGCTTCGGGCTCTAACCCTACTAGCTCCTTTTCCCTCATGAACCTTTGTGGGAGGGTCATCTTTGATGGTTCCAACTTCATGGATTGGATCCGGAACATCAGGATGTGCACTCGTTATGAGGACAAGGAATATGTCCTCGATAAGGAGCTAAAGGAGCTTGATGAGTCCACTGCTACTCCTGAGGAAGTCGCTGAGTATCAGACACATGAAAGAGATGCCACCAAGGTGGCATGCATCATGATGGCCACCATGACAGCTGAACTCCAAAAGTCCTATGAGGACTATTACCCTTTTGAGATGCATCAGGATCTAATGAAAGGTACCATCAGAGTGCTCGTCAAGAGCGGTATGAAATAATCTCCTCCATGATCACTACCCGTATGAAGGATAGCGAACCAATCACGAGCCACATGCAGAAAATGCAAAGGTATGTGGACCGTCTAATGAAACTGAATGTGAACTTCCCTGAGGAGTTGGCAATTGATATCATTTTGCACTCCTTACCCTCGTGTTATGATCAATTTCGTATGACATACCACATGAACAAGGAGTAAGTCACACTTAGTAAGATTCAAGGACTTCTGAAGACTGCCGAAAGTGTTCTTAAGAGTAAGTCGGTTACTACTCCTACTCCTACTACTACCCCTGTTTTGGCTATCGGGCAAGGCAAAGGGAAGAAGAGGAAGCACCCTTCGAAGGGTACCAAGGGAAAGTCCCTTGAAGGCTCCTCATCTGGAACCAAAGGTGGTTCTATCACTCCTTCTGCCATCCCTAAGGATGCTGAATGCTTCTACTGTCAAAATAAGGGGCACTGGAAGCGAAACTGCCCAAAGTACTTGCAGGATGTCAAGGATGGGAAAGTGAAACCATCTCATGCAGGTATTTACACTATATTGTCTAATAACTCACCATATTCTAATTCTTGGGTTCTTGATACAGGTTGTGGTATTCACATCTGTTGTGACTTGCAGGGCCTAAGAAGAAGTGAGGATGTGGAGCACGGAAAGATAAACTTAATCATGGGGAACAAGAAGGTTGCACCTGATGCCAAGATTGGAGTTTATACTTTGTTGCTAGATAGTGGGTTAAAGTTAGATTTGAATAAATGTGCGTACTCGTCTGAAATGGCGAGGCATATTATTTCCTTTCATGCTTTGTACAAACAAGGTTTTACCTTTTCTTTTGATAATGAAGTTGGTAGTATTAATGCTTTCTTTAGTAATGTTCTTTATTTTAAAGCATTACCTTGTGATGGTGTATATGAAGCTGTATCGGTTATAGATAATTTAGGAAATAATGTATTATGTATTGATTCTTCTACTAGCTTGGATAAAGCATCTTTGTGGCATTGTCGTCTTGGACATGTAAGCAAGAAACGCATAGGCCAGCTCCAAAAGGATGGAGTCTTGGAGTCACTCGACCTCAAGTCGGATGATAGTTGTGAGTCTTGTCTACTTGGAAAAATGACAAAATCACCCTTCACTGGTACTTGAGCAAGGGGTGAGGGTTTGTTGGACCTTATACATACTGATGTATGTGGACCATTCAAAACCGCCACAAAGGATGCTAATCGCTATTATGTGACTTTTATTAATGATTTTAGTAGATATGGTTATGTCTACTTAATCAAACATAAGTCAGAAACTTTTGAAAGGTTTAAAGAGTTTAAACAGGAAGTAGAAAATCAATTGGGCAGGAACATTAAGATGCTTCAATCTGATCGAGGTGGTGAGTATCTTAGTACTGAGTTCCTCGACTATCTTAAGGAGTGTGGGATTGTCTCACAATTGACACCTCCCAGGACACCACAGCTGAATGGTGTAGCTGAGAGGCGTAATCGAACTTTGTTGGACATGGTTCGCTCTATGATGAGTCGAGCTTCGCTACCAATCTCTTTTTGCGGGTATGCCTTAGAGACTGCCGCCCACATCCTTAATCTAGTCCCTACAAAGAAGGTTGCCAAAACACCTCATGAAATATGGACTGGGAAAGTTCCCAATTTGGACCATATCAAGATTTGGGGTTGCGAGGCTTTCGTGAGGCGCGAGACTCATGACAAGCTCGAACCTCAAAGTGAAAGGTGTATTTTCATCGGCTACCCACAAAAATCCTTTGGTTACCTCTTCTATAGACCCAATGAGAATGTGGTCTTTGTGGCTAGGAGAGGGGTCTTTCGAGAGAGAGAATTTATAAACCAAGGAGACAGTGGGAGGCAAATTGACCTTGAAGAAATTCAAGACTCAGTTGGTGAAGGAACCTCAGACACTAGCAATCAACTTGAGGAGGAAATTCCTGTTGATCCAGCTGACGAGTATGTACTTCCGAGGCGTTCCACAAGGGTTAGGAACACACCTGAGTTTTATTATGGATTTCATATTACTACGGAAGGTGATACATTTATCAGTGACAGTACACTGGTAAATCTGGATGAACCTAACAGTGTTAAGGAAACCATGGCAGGCCCAGAGTCTGCTAAATGGAAGGAGGCTCTGGACAGCGAGATACAGTCCATGTATGACAATCAAGTTTGGAACTTGGTTGACAATGTACCAGGCCGTAAGACAGTCGGGTGCAAATGGATCTTCAAGAAGAAGACCGACATGGATGGGAAGGTGCACACTTATAAGGCTCGACTGGTTGCGAAGGGTTTTACTGAGACTCAGGGTATTGATTATGATGAAACCTTTTCACAAGTAGCAAAGATTAAGTCTATTAGGGTTATGCTAGCCATTGCTGCATTTCATGATTATCAAATATGGCAAATGGATGTCAAAACTGCTTTCCTTAACGGAAAGTTGGCTGAGGATGTTTACATGAATCGGCCAGAGGGTTTTGTCAGTGCAGAGTACCCCAATAGAGTGTGCAAGTTTGAGAAATCCATTTATGGATTGAAACAAGCATCTCGAAGTTGGAATCTTTGTTTCGATGAGAAGGTCAAAGAGTTTGGTTTCTCAAGAAGTGAAGATGAGTCCTGCGTGTATGTCAGAGCTAGTGGGAGGATAGTTAGCTTTTTGGTACTGTATGTGGATGACATACTACTCATAGGAAATGACATCCCAACCTTGCAGGAGGTTAAGTCCTAGCTTGGGAAGTGCTTTGCTATGAAGGACCTTGGAGAAGCTTCCTATATCCTAGGGATAAGGATATTAAGAGAAAGGAGTAAAAGACTAATTTGACTTAGTCAGAGTATCTACTTGGATAAGGTGTTGAAAAGGTTCAACATGCAGAATTCCAAGAAAGGAGAATTACCGATCCAAAGCAATGCCAAACTGAGCAAGGCTCAGAGCCCGAGTACAGAAGATGAGATAGCTGAGATGAGTCGATTACCTTATGCTTCCGCTGTTCGCTCGATCATGCATGCTATGACTTGTACCCGTCCTGATGTGGCCTTCGCTTTGAGCATGGTCATCAGATATCAGGGAACCCTGGCAAGGCTCATTGGACTGCGGTAAAGAATATTCTCAAGTACCTGCGGAGGACTAAGGATTGGATCCTTACCCTTGGTGGGAGTGATGACTTGAGAGTAGTAGGGTATAGTAATGCTAGCTTTCAGACTGATAGGGATAACTTCCGCTCTCAGTCGGGCTGGGTCTTTACCTTAAATGGAGGGGCAATCACTTGGAAGAGTTCCAAACAGGAGACTGTAGCTGATTCGACTTGTGAATCAGAGTACATAGCAGCGAGTGAAGCGGCAAAGGAGGCGATATGGCTGAGGAACTTCATCGGAGACCTTGGAGTTGTACCAGCTATTAAGGAGCCTATGGCGATTTTCTGTGACAGCAATAGTGCGGTTGCCTTAGCCAAGGAACCAAGAGATCATGGCAGATCCCGACACATTGACAGAAAATATCACTTCATAAGACACAAGATAGAAGAGGGACTCCTCGTGGAAAAAGTGTATCGTCAGATGAGAACCCTGCGGATCCCCTTACGAAGGGATTGACGAGGGTGAAGCATTTGCAGCATGCGAGACGCATCGGGCTGAGGGACGATATTAGTTTTACAGATTAGATAGTTATTACTGAAACTTGTAAAATGTAATCGACGTTTGATGATGAATAAAAGTTGTGATTTATTTATGAGGAAGGTGTTGCTATCATTGTCAATTATTTACTATTGTTTCAGCTTTGCATGTTTTGACTTCCAGAATAATAAGTTTATTCAAACTCTCCACAGTCGGTCATATGTCGGAAGTAGGTATGAATCAAGACTGTCATGATTTGGGATTGTAGATGACCAAAGGTGTTTAGCCATAGCAATGGTTGCTACAACATTCATGAGTACTCATAAGTTATGAGTATTGGAATAAACCCACGCTCACTTGTATCACTTCATGGAATTTATCTCGAGTGATCGTGAGACGGTAATATCATATAAGTCTTCAAACCTAGAGATATGAGTTGTTACCTATGAGTTGGTTGTGCATTGATTGCACGTAAACGCATCAGTAACTTGATGTTATAAAACGTGCCTTTGTGTGCAATTCAATGAGTAGTAGAACAAGCATATGAGTCAAAGTTTATCTGTTCCTTCTAGAAATAGAAGCGATATCTGGGCCCCTCGATGATTTTGTTTTGACCTATGTACCGGGCCCGGTCAGAACTAAATTGATGTGTTCGATTAAGTTCTTTGTCAAACAAATCGGAAATCGGGAAACAAACTGCTGGACAATAAGTAAGACATTGTTCCATGTATTTGTCCGGCTGATATCATGAGAGCAGAGGATTATGTGATCACTTATCTAAAATGGCGCTTCATAGTTCAACATAGTTTTCGAGAGCTACGATTTCCAATTGGTTCCTGAAGCTATATAGGCAAATACAGTTATCAGACTTATCCAAGTGGGAGACTGTTGGATAAGGTGTCTAAGTCCATAACTTATTTGGTATATACTTGACCCGACCCGGCATGGTCCATTTGGGTTGCACTTCACCCGAACTATTTATATGAATAACATTATGAGAAGAGTATATTTGCGGCCTACTAATATATTATAAGTTATAATATATTAATATGAAATTGTATTATTTAATTAGTATTGATCTTAAATTAATTATGAATTAATTTAGTGATCATAAGGTGACTAATTAAATAATGGGCTATTGTACTTATATAGTGTGGGCTAACACTCATAAGGAAATGGGCTAAGCTTGAATGGGAGTCCATGGAGCTTTTAACCCATGGATCCTTGGAATAGGAAAAGACATGGGTTATTAGGGTTTGCATGGTTCATAACCCTAATCATCTACACTATATAAAGAGGCTTATAGTGCTTGAAAAGACACTATGTGTGTGTGCATAAGGTGTGGCCGATTTCTAGAGTATTAGAGTGCTCTCTCATAAGTTTTCCAAGTTTGTGGTGATTTGTGATTTCCATTTGAGGCATTCACATTATTGGTGCTTGGCTCTCAAACTCCTAAGGAATCAACTCACTAACAAAGGTATGTAATTCTTCTAGTATCTTTTATGTTTAAAAGTACCCCATGTATGCTAGATAGGTTATGAACCTTGGAAAATTATTTTGCATGTATTTTAGACAAACATAGATCCAAGGTTTCTAGGGTTGCATGAACACCTTAGGAGTGTTAGTTTGCTCAAAACCCAACACCATGGACATTGGTAATGGTAACATTAAAAGTCCAGAAAAACTTTCTCTTCCCAATGGAAAGGGATCGGCCATGGTCAAGTCGTTTGACTCAATGGTAAAGAGAAAGGCTAAGTCTGGACAATCAAGTGTACAATTTCCAAAGAGTCCATATGTTTCTTTTGCCAAAAGAAGGGACATTGCTTGATAAGGATGGTAAAGTCAAAAAGTTTTGACTCTACTTCAGGTAAAGTCCACTATCTAACTCTGTTAAGTTCCTACTTGGAGATTCTTATTACATGATGTGACTGGGTCACATGTTGAAGTTTTAAGAATCAAAGAAAAGATAGGAAGCTTAAAGAAGAGTAAGCTGATTCTAATCGCGAAGATGGATTTCGATCGCATGATTCGATGATCAGTATTTTGAGCTGTTGCTTAAAGAGTTGTGATAGATTGCTTAGGAATAGATAACAACATGTTTTCATATGTATTTACATCGTAAGGATAAGTTTTTCCGCAAGTTTTAAAATAAAAGAAAAGTTTTGATTTTGTTTATTTTAAGTATCCTTACGATGGCATTTGTAAAAATTTGTTGTTTATATGATTTCATTGATAGCATATTGTGAAATGGATTTGATTCTTTCGTTTGTGGTAGTGTCACAATTTTCCAAATAAGGAAAGATTCTCATCACCCAAGTTTAAGTTGGATAGAAACCTGGAATCATGCAACTTGTATTGTATGATGAATGAGAATTTTCATTTTTGGGAAATTAAGACTAATTTCTTATTCACATGTATGTGTGAGTCAAGTGAAGGACTGAAGGATTGGGTACACTAGGTTGTGCGTTGGTCTGGTCCACCACAAAGGTCGATAAGATTATTCGTCATGATTTACTAAAGTTTAGTAAATATGGTTATACTTACAAGTTTAAGTGTAATTCTGAAACATTGGAAAAGTTTCAATGTATGGCAGGACGGATAACAAGAATCAAATTAGGTAGAAAGATAAAAGTTTCTCCAATCTGAAGAGATGGGAGAGTACTTGAGTATCTTGTTTTATGATTATCATAGTGATTATAAAACCATAACACACTTGATCCTCTAAAGACACCTTAGTGCATTTGTATGGCTAAGGAGAGGAATCATGAACTGTTGAAATGGTTAAATCAAAAGATAAATCATACTTCGTTCCAAAAAATCAAGTCTGAGAGTCATACTCTAAGATTTTAACTTGAGTGACATAATTCTAAGAAAGGTTTATAACACTTATCAAATGTAGAGTAACATGTTTCTTACTCTTGTACATCTGAAATTGGTAAGTTGTTATGTTTTGGAAAAAACAGAGACCAACTAAGACCAATTGTGAGAAGTGTTTATCTTGATAAGAATCCACACTAACTCTTGAATATTTGTTTTGTCAAGGAATGGTTCTTGACAAGAGAATCTTATATGTCAAAAGGTCAGTGGGAGTCTTAAAAGATCTTGAGATAGTTTCAAGAACTAATCAAGAGTATTGTTAATCACTAGCCCACGACTTGAGGTTTGTAACCTATCGTGTTGACATATTCTTATTTCTGTGTCTATTCCAGTTAAAAGTTGACTATACTTGTGAGTTCTATGAGTTCTCAATTGTTTTCATAACAACCTGGAAGCAATGGTAGGCCCTGCGCTACTAAGTGGCAAGAAAATGAGATCAGGCAAGTTCAGTCCATATGAATTTGGATTTATCACTAACCTTGTCTTATGATTATGGTTTTGACAAATTCGCATGGATAGGAACAATTACACCATAAAAAAATCTAAGTGTCATAAGGTTTCTCTCCGATTCATGAAAATGATGGTGAGGAAACTCTTTCACTAAGTAGATTTTAAGTAGATAGACATTGTGATATTTGCATTCTCAAAGTCATTAGTGGAGCACATGTGGTTAACCGACACACTAGCATGGACTTGTGAGAATGGTGGAAGGTCTAAACATTATGATTACGACACCCGTCTTCATAATTATTTAGACACACATGTGAGCCATCTAAGAAAAGGTGTATGATTCTGATAAAGTCTTATCAAAGCATCTCGTATCAGAAAACTGAACTTTGGTAAGAAAGTCAATAAAGTATTGATTTCTAGAAGTCCAGCTGATTAAAGCTAGTGGGAGCATAAAGTGTTATGATGGTTAAATTATAATTATCATGTTAGTGGGAGCATGATTATTATGTTACGTGTTGCAAGTTAGCAATGTTAATTATAGAAAACAAAAGTTTCAATTCGCTTTGAAAAGTTGTTTTGCTATAATTAAGGGAGAGGATTTTATACTTCATTCCAATTCTACAAGCTTAGATTGAGATTTTAATCAACTCTAGTCCAGGATATATATGAATGTTATGTTGGAATGGTTCAACATAAGGAAATTCTATATATGTGGCGTTCTCAAAATTTGATTATGATTACGACATCCCTCTTCATAGTTCGAATTGTGAGAACATGGCAAATAAAATTTTTTATAGCATGAATCGTGTCCCATATGCTTTGGGTATAGGATCGATTACATCCATTCTAAATTTTCCAAATGCTTAGGGCATTAAGAAGGGAAAAAAGGAATAGAACCGGATATGACTAAAATGATTAAGCAATTGTTGAGGACAATCTGAGGTTTACCAAAGATTGGTTGCTCGTGGACAATTGGAAGTATAGTGTAAACTTTGGAAAGGACCATATTGACATATTCTGAAAAGAGGCAACTCTTGTTCAGAAGTGATAATCAAAATGGTAATATGGAATTGTTTCCATAGGTGGAAGTTATTCTCTGAATCTTGTGTAAGATTAGAAAACTTAATGCAAAGAAGGATGTTCAAAGGAATGTACTTTGAATATGAGACTTCGTTTCTATAGAATTGATCTCCATTGGAATACTTTGTAATGTCTGTTGCCAAATCTTTATGACTTTTGTGCATAGTCATTACAAGAGAATCATTGCATATAAGTTTAAAATCTAACAGATTATTGTAAATGGCAAGAGTTTGGTATTCTTACATTTACAAAAGGGGTTAGGATTGTGAAATGAGCATCATTGGAGTCGTATTCAATTAATCTATTTCACAAAAGAAAGAACTGTAGGTAAACATAGTGTGCATGCTTGGAGCATGGCATGACTATTATTTTAATTCAAGTATTAAGTTGATAAATCGAAACATCATACAATGAATAATGAGTAATCAATATGGTTCTTAAATAAAAGGGTTTTTATTTACACTCAAAGTGTTGGGGCCATATAGGATTAGTATTATTCTTGTGTTTCACTTTGCTTGTTTTGACTTCCCGAATAACTAGGTTATTCAAACCGTCCATAGTCAATCATACTTTGGAAGTAGGTATTGAGGCAAGACTGTCATGAATGGGTCTGTAGTCTGTCTAGGTGGCTAGACTTAGCTGCAGTATTCATGAGTGCTCCTGGAATAAGATTCGAGTATTGGATTAAACCTATGCTCATTTGAATCACTTCATGGATTTTATCACGAGTGAATCATGAGACGATAATATCTTATATTCTTCAAACCTAGAGATATGAGTTGTTGACTATGAGTTGATTATACATTGATTGTACAAAAACGCATCAGTAACTTGATGTTATAAAACGTGCCTTTGTGTATGATTCAACAAGTAGTTAGTACAAGCATATGAGTCGAAGTTTATCCATTCCTTTTACCTCATAGGGATAAAAGCGATATCTGTGGGCCCCTCGATGATTTAGTGATGACACCCCGAAGTGCTTGGCCAAGCCTGGACTGATTTGATTTGTTCAATTAGTCAGTTGTCATAAATCGAAAATCGGGAAACAACAAATGGATAGAGAGAATGATTATAATCCATGTCTCAGTCCATATAATATCCAGAATGGAGGAATATATGATCACTTATCTAATGGACGCGTCATTGATTTGTTCAGAGTTCGACAACGGCTTTAAGAGCTACGATTGCTAGTCGGGTTATGAAGTCGTACTTGCAATAATAATTTTAGACTTATCCAAGTGGGAGACTTTTGGATTAGATGTCTAAGCCCATAACTATTATTGGTATGTACTTGACCCGAGAGTAGCATGGTCCATTTGGGTTGCATATATGATTTATTAATATATTATAAGTACTAATATATTAATATGAAATCATATGGTTTTAGTTAGTATTGATCAAGAATTAATTTAGAATTGATTTAGTGATCAAAAAGAGACTAATTAAATCTATGGGGACTAATTATGTTAATTAGTTATATTTATGTGTGTTGGGCTTATGATCCATTTTGGACCAAGTTTATGTATGGATACATAAAGAGTTGGGCCACATAAACCATGGATCATAAGACCCATGGGTATGGATTTGGGTTATATCCATGACCCTAGAAATCCCACATATAAATACATACTTCATTGCCCAAAATCGTGACTAAGGTATTCTTGGAGTTCATGGTGGTTTTGGGTGCATGGAGATTTTCTCTCAAGTTCCTCCTTTGTTCATGATGTGTTGTGATTCCACTTGAGGCTTCCACACTATTGGGGCTAAGCTCTTAAGGCTAGATACATCAAGACTTCAATCTCCACCATAAGGTATGTTATTTTAACTAGATTCATCTGTGGTATATGATAATTGTATGCTAGTTAGTGAAAACATAGATCCAAGGTATTTAGGGTTGAATGAACACCTTAGGAGTGTTAAAATGCTCAAAACCCACCAGTTTGCCCGTCTAGTTGAAGGGTACGCCTTTTTGTGCTAGAATGGTGAGGGGCTTGGTAATCTTGGAGAAGTTCTTAATAAACATTGGGTAGTAACCTGCAAGGCCCAAAAATTGTAGATTTTTGTTGGTGTTTTCGGAATTGTCCAGCCTTCAATAGCCTTGATCTTGGAAGGATCCACATGGATTCCCTCCTCACTGACTACATGACCCAAGAAGTTTACACTGCGAATACAGAACTCGAATTTGGAGAGTTTTGCATATAGCTTTTCAGCTCTTAGAGTTTCCAAGATCTGGCGTAGGTGCTGACCGTGCTCCTCCTTACTTTGAGAGTATATAAGTATATCATCAATGAAGACGATTACAAAATTATCGAGGAATGGGTGGCAGCCTCGATTCATGAGGTCCATAAATGCGGCGGGAGCATTTGTCAAACCGAAAGGCATAACAACAAATTCGTAATGGCCATATCGGGTTCGGAAAGCGGTTTTTGGGATATCTTCTTCCCGAACTCGCATCTGATGATAACTGAACCTTAGATCTATTTTAGAAAAATAACTAGCTCCTTGAAGCTGGTCAAATATATCATCAATCCGAGGAAGTGGATATCGAATTTTGATAGTGAGTTTGTTCAACTCCCGATAGTCGATGCACATTTTGAAGGATCCGTCCTTCTTCTTGACAAAAAAGACCGGAGCTCCCCAAGGTGAGAAGCTCGGCCTGATGAATCCTTTGTTCAGAAGTTCGCTTAATTGATTGGATAACTCCTGCATTTCGGCGGGAGCTAACCTGTAGGGTGATTTGGCAATTGATGTGGCTCCGGGTATTAGGTCAATTCGGAATTCGACCTGTCTTTCTGGGGGTATTCCCAGAAGGTCTTCAGGAAATACATCTGAATAGTCACATGCCACTGGGATATCCTTGATGTTTATTTCCTCATTTGTTTTATCCACAACGTGGGCGAGGAAGGCGTAATTTTTCTTGTGCAGTCATTTTTGTGCCTTGATGCACGAGATAAGACGGAGATTGGCGCCCAGTTTATCACCGTAGATTATTAGGGTTTCGTGGTTAGGGAGGTGAAGGCGAACGACCTTCTCGTGACACATTATATCAGCACGGTGGGGGCTTAATCAATCCATGTCGATTATCACATCAAAACTCTTAATATTAACTGGCATCAAATATATTTGAAATGAGTGGTTGTTTAAGGTTAATGTGCATCCTATGTAAACGTCTTTGGTTGTTTCGGTTTTCCTATTAGCCATCTCCACCGTGAAGGCTTCGCTTAGCTTCTGGGGTTGTTGGTTTAGTAAGTGTTTGAATTTATTACTCGCGAAACTCCGCTCAGTCCCACTATCAAATAGAATGCATGTGTAAGTGTTGTTAAGGGGAAACGTACCAGTAACAACCGTCAGTTTTTGAACTGCCTCTCCTTGACCCAAAGTCAGGACCCTTCCTGATCCTCCTGATCCTTGGTTGTTGGCCTTGGGGCAGTTTCTCCTAAAATGGATAGTTCCTCCACATCCATAACAAGTGTGACTGGCCCCGGCATTGTTGATGTTGTTGTTGTTGTTGTTGTTGTTGTTGTTGTTGTTGTTGTTGTTGTTGTTGTTGTTGTTGTTGTTGTTGTTTTTGTTGTTATTGTTGTTTGGCTGTTGGTTCTGTTGGGGTTGAGATCTGCAGTACCGGGCGGTATGCCCCTTGTGGTTGCAGTTGGTACACTGCATATCTTTGCATTCGCCATGGTGGTGGTAGTTGCATTCTTTACATTTCGGTAAAGTCCCTGAGTATGGCCTGGTAGTGGGTTGCGTAGTTGACGCTGGAGCAGCTGGTGTAGCTTGAGCGGTAGCAGTGTGGACTGCTACAGTTTGCTACTCTTTGGAGGATCCATGGTTCTGTCGCCCCTTTCGTTTGTTGTCCCTATTTTTGTTGTTGTCCCCTTCCTTCTTGATCTCAGTTTCATCGGTTTTGGCTCCTTTCTTGTTGCCATGGTCGTAGAGCTTTTGGGCTAGCCTTTTCGCACTGTCAAAAGTTTCTGGATTTGTCGCAATAACATTTACTTGGATTAGAGAAGTTGATCCCCAAATGAACCGCTCGATCTTCTTCCCTTCTGATGTGATCATACCCGGGCACAGAAGGGCTAGTTCACTAAACCTTGAGATGTAAGCCTCGATATCTGAGTTTTGTACTGTGAGGTTCCATAACTCCTGCTCCAATTTCTATACTTCCCCATGGGGACAGTACTCTACCATCAACATTTCTTTGAGCTCCTCCCATGGCATGGAATTCGCCATTGGGAGTGTCATAGCCTCCACATGACCATTCCACCACGAAAGCGCTTGATCGAAAAACGTGCAAGCTGCAAATTTCACCTTGCATTCTTCAGGACATCCACAGATCTCAAAGACTGACTCAATATTTTCAATCCATCGCTTAAAGTTATCACGCCTACCGTTCCATTGAATGTTCGTGGTTTGGCATTTGAAAAGTCTTTGTAGGTACAGACTTTTGCATGCCTTTAATTCGTTCCTTGGTTCGAGCTTCCAGTTTCTTGACCGTTACCGCCATCATTGTTCCCAGTTTGAAGGTGTGCCAAGGCTGATGTAACTGCAACCGAGACTGCTGCTTGGAAAGCAGCAGATTTCACCTCCGGCTGAGGCGGTGGTGGCGGCGCCATGTTGTTATTCTTGCGAATTGGTCTCCTAGGCATCTTCTGTCATGGAACAGAAGGACGATGAACACATTGTTATTGTCTAGAGGTTGTAATGTTTTTGGTTGTACATATAAGTGAATTCGTATAACATCTTGAAACAAGGAAAATAGAACACATAGCAGATAACAACATCACAAATAAAACATAGAACTATTTCATTAATGATAAGCTAGGTAGTACAATGCATGAAAATTCGCCTTGGAAGGCGTACAACACGTAGAGACATATATGATCCGACAGCATAACGACTTTATGAGTAGTGTAGTCACTTAATCATAAGTCGGTCCTACATATAATAGTACATAGAATAGAACCATAACAATAGTGGTAGTGGGTGGAGCTGATCCCTAGTCGCGGTGGGAAGTGTCTGGTGGTGCTGATGATAAGGTGGATGCACCCTGAAGTCTGGCCAGATGATGCTCGGTGGCTCGTAGTCGGGCCTCCAACGCTGCCTGTCTTGCCTGATAGTCCCTAACCAGCTCATGAGTCATCCTCTCTGTGCACTTAACCGCAACTCTCATTGGAACCATCTGACCGGCGGGTTGCCTGTGCCTGCTCATCTATATCACGCGTACTCCTAACCATCACTGGCAGGGCTCGATCCGCAGGTCCGCCGTGACTCAGGTCGTAATAGTCCCGGTTCATGCCGAATGGGGGACGCACCCCTGCTGGCCACTCCATCTCCAGATCTCATGTGCCCATGGAGGCGTAGGGCCGTTGGGACCCATCCTGTGCGGGGGCACCCTGGCCACGTATGGCGGATTAATGACTTCGTACTCCGCGTCCGAGTCATCTGCATCATCACCCTCAGAATCCTCCTCCTCTGAGTCCACCACTGGTTCTGCTGGTCCCTCCTCGGGTTCCTCATCTGCTTCCTCTTCTGGTTCCCGCTCTAGCCATCCTTCGTTCCCCTGGTTGGGGAAGTAAGGATCTTCGGGGTGATGAAATCCAACCATAGAGTTTGCACAGAACTATATGAATGCGGTAAAAATGGATAGCATGCAAGAATACTCCTATAGTATTTTAAATGTTTATGTTTGAGTTCCTTAAAACTTTTTGGATACGAGGTTGGTAAGTTTCTAGATTCATTGCCCACCATGTTCACTCCCAAACATATGTTGGTCGTATTTTTAACAACTATAGTTGATCAAGCTATATTTATCCCCAATACGATTACATACTGTTCGGGTTTAACCACGATGTTCAATTCCTCCAAAGACTTTTATTGTTATTGTAATAATGCACACATAGGTATGTATTTTATTTTTGTTCAGAGTATTTTAGTCCCAATGCATTTATAGTTGCATATCTTGTATGATTAGATATGCCAGTTCACTATAAACATTGCTCTGATACCAATCTGTCACACCCCCGAACCGGAACGGCAGAAACGTACGGGGGTTTGGGTGACTTCATCTTGTAATATCGTCACATTGTATATAATTGAATCAAGACAACATCATCATCACACATACAATAATACAACCGTCATTTTTTACATCAGTGTGTTGAATTACATATTGTGCCAACCCGAAATTTCTATCTTGTAAAGCCAATCAATTCAATCACAAGTCAGACTTGCTTCTGCTATCTTTTAGCATTGTTAAGGGTCTGTTTGAGTGTTCTAAGACTAGTGCATTCAAGGATTAGGTGTTAGGAAGTATCTAATAGAGTTCAGTGTGTAGCATTCAAGCCGGAAAACTCCAACACTTGGAGTTTACGGCCGTAAACTAGAGATTACGGTTGTAATCTCTTGGCTGGCCGTGAACTCCTTCCATAAGTGTGATATTCCTTCATTTTCTTCATTTCTCACACTTTCAACTCAAGAACACTCATTTCTCTCTCAAGTATCATCAAGAACACTTCTAATTCTCGACAAATTTGTAAGTGTTTCTTCTCTTTATTAGTTGATACCCTTCTTAATCTAGTAAAACCCTATGATTTCATCCGTGAAATCATCTCTTTTTGGGTTAGATCTTCAAGAACACCAAGAACACACACTAGTTTCTTTGGGCCGTGAACACCCATTCAAGCTTCCAAAACGTAAGTATCCTTTCCATATACTAGTTATCCATTAGAAGCTCTTGAAATACACCCTTGAAATCAACCAGTTTAGCTTGATCATCAAGAGTTTACGGCCATAGCATCTCCCTTGGCCGTAAACCCTTCTCAAGAACATCATTGGCCGTGAACATCAATGGCCGTGAACATCTTTGGCCGTAAACTCCCATGGTCGTAAACACCATGGCCGTGAACACTCTTAGGCCGTAAACACACACTTGTGTGGTCGTAAACCCCTTTAGAACAATCATATGTGATTGTAACACTTCATTCCAAGTGTTTCCTAGTCCCTAAGGTGGTTCTCTATCATGATTAGTTGTTATATACACTAATTATATACATATATGTGTCATTATATGCTTAATAGGATCCGTTTGTGCTCGAGACTTCACTTGACACTTAGCATCCTATATCGATCTTACATTCAAATCACTCACTACAGGTGAGTTCATACCCCTTAACTTATCTTTTAAATGATTTTAAATGCTTTTATGGGGGGAATACAAGTTGAAAACATTATAGTTATTGTATCAATCACATGTGATTAATAACTATCAAACAAGTGGGTTTCTTATACTTCAAAACTTTGTTATCAAACAAACTATTTCAAAACATTTCATAAACTGACAACAAGTCAACTGTAACCATTCAAATGGTTAAAATTCATTTATATGCTAAACTCTTTTATATGCTAAACGATTTATCAAACTCTTTTAAACTTATATATGGTCAAAGTCATGTCTATATAGATATAGTTATATAAATAAGGTTGAAAGGGCTTAGGATTGATAACTCACTTTATTTCTTGTTCCTTGTTTGGTTGTGGAGTTAGGGTATCAGTTTTTTGTCCGACTGTCGTTTAAATCTTAGTTATATATTATGTATATGTGTATAGATATAAAAGTTCTTACTTCAGTTCAACACCTTTGGGTAGCAAAGGTGTACAAACATACTCAGTCATTCAAACAACATAACTAGTAAACTATAATAGGCATAGTTTAGAGAACTGCTACTCACTATTTCTAGTACAATGAAACATACAAGAGTCAGTTCATACATGAGTCAGTTCAAACATACTATAACGAGAAACAGAAAGAACATACTATAATGAGAAACAGGGAGAACATATTATACGAAGAGAACATACAATACACTAGAACAGAGAGAACATACTATACAAATACAAGAATACTATAACATTAATGTGAGCCACTACTTCATGACATGGAAATATACTGCTGTGTCACGTTTTGTAACCAGAGTCTCCTGGAGGGAGAGCGTGAATTTGTGTATAGATCTATACGGGATTGACCATCCTACACCTTACTGCTAGCTACAGTGGGACCTGCAGGTCTACGGGTGACGAATGTCATACCATTTCGATGTCTTCGAACGTCATGTTTTACTAGTCAATCAAGCATGGTTATAATCTCATCACATTTTACCTTAATTAAACAATTGGTTTAAGGTAGTTAGTACAATGGTAGTTACTATATACAATACTACAGTACATCTTTATTTTCCCATTACATTCACATCGTGATCTTCTCACATAAACGGAAATGTAAACTATATTTTGGTAATGATGGTCATACTTGGGAAAAACACTCACTTTTACAAGAGAACAAACATACAGAACAATCGGGTCTTGGTAGAAGACTACATTTCATAATAAGTAGAAAATATAGGATTTTCTAGGAGATACAACATTTACATCAAACACTTACAAATACTTACAACAAACATTTACAAACACGTTCATCAAACTTATACAAACATCGACACTAAAATACTTATTAACTCACCAACTTAAATGTTGATCTACTCTTTCAAAATAACTTGTATTGTTACGTCACCAGTAGACAGGTACACTGGACCAGGTTTTTAAGAAGACGGAGCGTTCAAGACTCGTCTTTTATTTTGATTCATATTTTGGTATCTTTCAAACTATACACAGAACACACTTGTATTAAATTATACTATTAATGAAATGGATGATGTTGTTGCTTGTTACTATTATGCATTGATATGATACTGTACATGACGTCCTCCGCCCCCGAACGTTTCCGTCGTTCTGGTTGGGGGTGCGACAGATTGGTATCAGAGATTTGTTTATAGTGAATTGAGTATATCAACCCATAAAAGATATACAACTATAAACACATCGGGATTAAAATACTCTGACCAAGAGTTTATACTTTTAAATAATAAAATATTTAACCAAAGTATACATACCTGCATTCATACTAAAATCAGTGTCATTCTAGGACAAAACAAAAGTATTGCGATTGTTGGACAACATAAGTAGGCTTGGGGACATATAATCAGATCTGGGAGTGATATAGCCTGATCAACTATATCTTTCCGAGAAGTGATTAGCATGTGCCTAGGAATGGTTGTGGTGTTGCAGCAAGCCTAAAAACTTACCAACACTACTACAATGAAAACTTTAGAACAGAACATAAACTTAAAAATACTATAGGAGTATTTTCTGTTACTATAATTACTTATTTGAGAACTAAAAGGTCTTTATTAGTAGTTCAATAGTTATTGAGTGGATGCGCTAAGGTTATATGTGACTAGGGTGTCATAGACTTAGAATCTGTGATCTTTGCTTTACTTCCTGTTCCTTGTTTGGTTGTGGACTTAGAGTTAGGATCACTTATTTGAAGGTCTATCCTGTTTTGGTTACATATTACTGGTATGCAATACGCAAGTAGTGAAGTAACTGATAATGATCATCCTATAATTATCTTAAGTAGTACGTCTATTAACTATCTCTTTTATCCCTATTCTCGCGTAGATAACATGGCTGGATTCAATCTCCCCGGCGACCCGTACTTTCCCAACCAAGGCAATGGTGGATGGCTCGATGCAGAGCCTGAAGAGAATCTTGCAATTCCATTGGATGATGACTTCGCAGAAGACTTCCCAGAGGATTCTAACTCCGAACCGAAAGTTAATGATCTACCCTTAGAGGCTCCAATCCCAAATCCTAACCCTCGTCCGGCTTTTCATGGCCTGACGCCTCAGTAGGATAATAACTTGGGTAGGTGGAGCCGTGAGCAGGGTCAACCCTTACCATACAACGGAGACCGAAGCTTCTACAACATAAGCGAGGGAGGATCTGCAGACAGAATTCTTCCCATCTTGGTTCGTCGTGTGGCTCGAAATGTTGAGCTTGGAATGACATCCATTCAGCAAACCATCGAACTAGATGCTGACACAAACGCCAACATGGATAGTATCCGCAATCTGGACGTTGCTCTCGGGAGGGACAATGATGCTTTATAGCAAGAGCTAGCTGTAACCCGAGCCGAAGTCATAGAACTCCGAGCACGCCAGACAGTGTATGAACGACACCTCCTTGAGGTAGAGCGTCAGCTGGCTGAATTGAGGGTTCATCGGAGGGGTGCCCGTCGCCAGTAGGAGATGCTCTGCTCATCCTTTCTTTTGGTTTAAGGAATAGCCTTCTTATCTATGCTCTAAGTAGCACTTTTCCCTGTAAATATTCCTGTACTGCAAGTACTGTTGCTAGGTCTCTATGTTGTCAAAATTTTCTTGTTATGGTTGATGTAAGACCTACTTCAAGTTCATTTTTCCCAAACTCGTTACATCTATAATGCCAATATTATTGACAGACATCTGGTCTTTTGGGAAATCTCTATCCAAGTGCTTTCATCATTCTACTGTTAGATCTCTATTTCAATCATACTCTCATCTGTTTTGTTGGGCTATGGCGATTTAGTCCATGAACCACTCTCATTATACTAACAATTGATTCTTACCATCATCTTCATCTTTGTAAACTTTTAGTTGAAAGATGCCTCCACGCCGATCACCGAGATGCAATCCTCGGATAACTCCTACTCAACCACCACCACCTCCTCCACAATACAATCCGGCACCTATCCAAGCTGAAGTGGTTGCGGCTGTTTCGGCAGCCTTAGCTCAATTTAGTGCTAGTAGTACTAGTGGAAGTGGAACAACTGTTCATTCCACTCAAGGTGATGCTCCAGTGCGCTCTAGAGAGTGCTCGTATAAGGACTTCACCAACTGCAAGCCCAGGACCTTTAACGGGACTGGTGGAATCATTGCCCTCTCGCAATGGTTTGAGAAAACGGAATCGATCTTCGAGATCTGTTCCTGTCCGGAAGGGAGCAAAGTTAAATGTGTTGCTTGCACCTTCGCGACAGAGCCCTGACGTGGTGGAATAGCCATGTCAAGTCACTAACTCTTATAGTGGCTAATGCTATGGGATGGGAAGCTCTGAAGTAGCTCATGATCAAAGATTGTTGCCTGAGGGGCGAAGTTCAGAAACTTGAACAGGAACTATGGAGCCTAACCATGAAGGGCTCCGACATAGTGGCCTATACTGCCAGATTCAGCGATCTAGTGGCACTATGTCCAGGAATGGTCCCTACTGAGGGGAAGAAAATAGAGAGGTATATCTAGGGGCTGGTGCCTCCATTTCAGGGGAATGTATTAGCTTCAAACCCACTACCTTCGACAGTGCCAAACGATTGGCACAGCTGCTCATTGATCATGGAGTCCGCACCCCGACAACATCAACAACCCTAGCCATCTTAGAACCATCCAAAGCCGCTGACAACAAGCGGAAGTTCTAGGATAACAAGAAGAACAAGGTGGCGCAGAACTCTACCAAAAAGCAGCAGGTCGTGGTTGTTCATGTTGCGATAACACCTATTGCTACTGCGCCGATGAAGCAGTATGCTGGAAGCTTGCCCAAGTACAACAAGTGCAGCTTCCACCACAATGGACCTTGCCGAGAAATGCAGTGCGCTAACTGCAACAAGAAAGGGCGTACTGCCCGTTTCTGCAAGTCTCTGGCAAGGCCAATCAACCAAGTACCCGACATTGGTGTGGGCCAGGCTTGCTACGGATGTGGCGAGGCGAGTCACTACAAAAGGAACTGCCCAAAGGCAGGGAACGCGGGTGGTGTAGGAAGAGTTTTGGCTATAGGCCACGAGGAAGCAGTAGCCGACCCTATAGTGGTCACCGGTACGTTTCTCCTCGATAACTCTTATGCATGCATACTGTTTGATAGTGGAGCGGAGAGGAGTTTCATGAACCAGAAATTTGCTCACTTACTTAAACAAAAACCACGTGCACTGAAAGAACCGTTCACAGTAGAAATGGCTAACGGAAAAACTGAGAGCACTAGCAGTATATACATCGGATGTACTCTAACTCTAGATAGCCATTCATTTCTAATCGACCTCATGCCAGTCTCAATTAAAAGTTTCAACGTCATAATCGGCATGGATTGGTTGAGTCTTCATCGTACCGACATCATGTGTTACGAGAAGGCCGTTCGCCTTAATCTACCATCTAACGAAACTCTAGTTATCTATGGTGACAAACCCGGCACGAACCTTCGTATCATCTCGATTATACAAGCTCAGAAGTACTTACGAAAGGATTGTCATGCATTCCTTGCTCATGTTGTCGATATGAGCCAAGAGACGAAAGACATAAAGAACATCCCAGAAGTACGCGACTTTCTCGACATCTTTCCAGAAGAACTACCAGGATTAGCACCACAACGTCAAGTCGAGTTCAGAATCGACTTAGGTCCAGGGGCTACCCCAGTAGCCAAATCACCCTATCGCCTAGCACCAGCTGAGATGCAGGAGCTATCCGGTCAATTTAACGAACTGCTCAGCAAGGGCTTTATTAGACCAAGCTTCTCACCCTGGGGAGCACCGGTCTTGTTTGTCATGAAGAAAGACATATCGTTTCGTATGTGCATCGACTACAGAGAACTGAACAAGCTTACCGTCAAAAATCGTTACCCTCTACCTCGCATAGACGACTTGTTTGATCAACTACAAGGGGTGAATTACTTTTCAAAGATAGATCTGAGATCCGGGTATCACCAGTTACGAGTGCTAGAGGAGGATGTTCCCAAGACAGCTTTCCGAACTCGTTATGGATACTACGAGTTTATAGTGATGCCTTTCGGATTGACCAATGCGCCCGCAGTATTCATGGACTTAAATAATAGGGTGTGTCGTCCTTACTTGGATCATTTCGTCATTGTATTCATCGATGACATACTTATCTACTCTCGAAGTAAGGAGGGGCATAGTCAACATCCACATCAGGTATTAGAAACATTACGATCAGAGAACTGGTCAGCATCGAAGACGCCTACAAAAATTCATCAATTTCTAGGCCTCGCTGACTACTACCGCAGGATCATTCAGAACTTCTCTAGGATCGCGAAACCGCTTACTACATTGACCCAAAAAGGCGTGGCCTTTGACTGGGAAGAGAAACAAGAAAAAACATTCCAAACGCTAAAGCAAGCCTTATGCATCACACCGATACTATCCCTCCCAGAAGGGATAGAAGACTTCGTGGTTTATTGCGATGCATCCAACCAAGGGCTTGGCTGTGTTCTTATGCAACGTTGTAAGGTCATCGCTTATGCCTCAAGACAGCTAAAGACACACGAAGTCAACTATACCACACACGATCTTGAGTTAAGAGCAGTGGTATTTGCTCTGAAGATCTGGAGACACTACCTGTATGGTACAAGAAACACTATCTTTACAGACCACAAGAGCCTTCAACATATATTCGACCAGAAGGAGATCAATATGAGACAACGACGGTGGGTCGAGCTACTCAATGACTACGAATGCGAAATTCGTTATCATCCCGGTAAAGCCAATGTAGTAGCTGACGCCCTAAGTCGGAGAGAATACTCTGGTCGTAGAGTCAAATCATTGACTATGACTATCATTCACACTTGTCCACACAAATTAAGGAGGCTCAGCTAGAAGTCTTGAAACCTGAAAATGTGGCCGGTGAATCCCTGAGAGGGATGGATAAAAACTTGGAAGTCAAGGGTGGCGGAGCCTTATATCTCATGGATCGGATCTGGACACCGAGACAAGGTGGTTTCAGAGACTTGGTCATGACAGAAGCGCACAACACTCGATATTCCGTCCACACAGGTTCAGATAAGATGTATCTGGATCTTAAGAAGCTATACTGGTTGCTTAACATGAAATCAGATATTGCTACCTTCGTGAGTAAGTGTCTTACTTGCGCCAAGGTTAAGGTCGAATACCAGAAACCCTCAGGTTTACTACAGCAACGGGTGGTCTCGATACCATTTGGGTGATCGTAGACAGGTTAACAAAGTCTGCACACTTCCTGCCCATCAAGGAAACTGACAAGATGGAGAAACTAACGAGAACTTACATTAGGGAGATAGTACGACTGCATGGTGTTCCCATATCCATTATCTCTGATAGAGATAGTAGATTCACTTCAACGTTCTGGCAGTCGCTACAAAGTTCCCTAGGAACTAAGCTGGACATGAGTACAACCTACCATCCGCAAACCGATGGACAAAGTGAGAGGACTATTCAAACCTTGGAAGATATGTTTCGAGCCTGTGTGATAGACTTTAGGAAGGCATGGGATACTCATTTACCCCCTGTCGAGTTCTCCTACAATAACAGTTATCACACGAGCATAAAGGCTGCTCCATTTGAAGCCCTCTATGGCCGAAAGTGCAGATCCCCTCTGTGTTGGACTGAGGTGGGTGACACACAGTTAGCTAAAGGAAGAGTTCCTAACAGCACTCTGACAGGTCCATAAATCATTTGGGAAATGACAGAGAAGATCATTCAGATTTGTGAACGATTAAAAGCCTCTAGAGACCGACAGAAAAGCTACGCAGACAAGAGAAGGAAACCTTTGGAATTCTAGGTTGCTGACCGTGTTCTATTGAAGGTCTCACCCTGGAAGGGCTTGATACACATCGGAAAGCATGGAAAGCTAAATCCAAGATACGTAGGGCCTTTCGAGATTCTCGCTAGAATCGGCCCTGTAGCTTACAAACTCAAACTACCTCGCGAACTTAGTAACGTACACCCTACTTTCCACGTTTCGAACTTGAAAAAGTGTCTGTCCGACTAGACTCTTGTAATCCCACTCGACGAAATCGAGATCAACGAAAGCCTCAACTTCATGGAAGAACCAGTAGAGATCATGGATCGAGAGGTCAAGCAAACGAAGCAAAGCCGTATCCCGATAGTGAAGGTTCGCTGGAATGCCAAGCGAGGACCTGAATTCACTTGGGAGCACGAGGATCAGATGAAACTGAAATATCCTCATCTTTTTACTTAGTTATTTGTAATTGCTTAAACTCTAATTTCGGGACGAAATTTTCTCTAATAGGGGGGGGGGGGTTGATGTGACAACCCGAAATTTCTATCTTGTAAAGCCAATCAATTCAATCACAAGTCAGACTTGTTTCTGCTATCTTTTAGCATTGTTAAGGGTCTGTTTGAGTGTTCTAAGCCTAGTGCATTCAAGGATTGGGTGTTAGGAAGTATCTACTAGAGTTCAGTGTGCAGCATTCAAGCCGGAAAACTCCAACACTTGGCGTTTATGGCCGTAAACTAGAGATTACGGCCATAATCTCTTGGTTGGCCGTGAACTCCTTCCATAAGTGTGATATTCCTTCATTTTCTTCATTTCTCACACTTTCAACTCAAGAACACTCATTTCTCTCTCAAGTATCATCAAGAACACTTCTAATTCTCGACAAATTTGTAAGTGTTTCTTCCCTTTATTAGTTGATACCCTTCTTAATCTAGTAAAACCCTATGATTTCATCCGTGAAATCATCTCTTTTTGGGTTAGATCTTCAAGAACACCAAGAAAACACACTAGATTCTTTGGGCCGTGAACACCCCTTCAAGCTTCCAAAACGTAAGTATCCTTTCCATATACTAGTTATCCATTAGAAGCTCTTGAAATACACCCTTGAAATCAACCAGTTTAGCTTGATCATCAAGAGTTTACGGCCATAGCATCTCCCTTGGCCGTAAACCCTTCTCAAGAACATTATTGGCCATGAACATATTTGGTCGTAAACTCCCATGGTCGTAAACACCATGGCCGTGAACACACCTAGGCCGTAAACACACACTTGTGTGGCCGTAAACCCCTTTAGAACAATCATATGTGATTGTAACACTTCATTCCAAGTGTTTCCTAGTCCCTAAGGTGGTTCCCTATCATGATTAGTTGTTATATACACTAATTATATACATATATGTGTCATTATATGCTTAATAGGATCCGTTTGTGCTCGAGACTTCACTTGACACTTAGCATCCTATATCGATCTTACATTCGAATCACTCACTACAGGTGAGTTCATACCCCTTAACTTATCTTTTAAATGATTTTAAATGCTTTTATGGGGGGAATACAAGTTGAAAACATTATAGTTATTGTATCAATCACATGTGATTAATAACTATCAAACAAGTGGGTTTCTTATACTTCAAAACTATGTTATCAAACAAACTATTTCAAAACATTTTATAAACTGACAACAAGTCAACTGTAACCATTCAAATGGTTAAAATTCATTTATATGCTAAACGCTTTATCAAACTCTTTTAAACTTATATATGGTCAAAGTCATGTCTATATAGATATAGTTATATAAATAAGGTTGAAAGGGCTTAGGACTGATAACTCACTTTATTTCTTGTTCCTTGTTTGGTTGTGGACTTAGGGTATCGGTTGTTTGTCCGAGTGTCGTTTAAATCTTAGTTATATATTATGTATATGTGCATAGATATAAAAGTTCTTACTTCAGTTTAACACCTTTGGGTATCAAAGATGTACAAACATACTCAGTCATTCAAACAACATAACTAGTAAACTATAATAGGTATAGTTTAGAGAACTGCTACTCACTATTTCTAGTACAATGAAACATACAAGAGTCAGTTCATACATGAGTCAGTTCAAACATACTATAACGAGAAACAGAAAGAACATACTATAATGAGAAACAGGGAGAACATATTATACGAAGAGAACATACAATACACTAGAACAGAGAGAACATACTATACAAATACATCTGTAAAACAGTCTACGTCAGAATACACTTTAAAAATTGAGAGTTCTGACGTAGAAACGTCATGCCTGACGTAACAAACAATTATCAGACCCTCTCAATGTATCTATAAATTGAGAGTTATGATTTCATTAAGAGGCATCGCAATAACGAGTGCAAGAAAAACACTCTTTATCCTATAAATTTTAATGTCTTGTGAGTAAAATCTCCCTTAGAAGGGAGAAGATGTAAAATATTGTAAGAGTACTCCCATTTTGGGAGCTCTTTTATCAATAAATCCATGTTTTGTTATACTTGAGTGTTCATACAAATTAGAGTCATGAAACCTATAAGTGACAGACTGTCAGGTCGACGATGGTCAACAGTACCGCAGGCATGAGGCCAACAGGGAAAGCAACCACACAGACCAAACGATGACACAGGCTGGCTTGAATAGTTTCTATCTATGTAAGTAATACTCCTACTCCAAAACACTTATTGATTAATGGGTTTTCTCTTTACATCATTTGCATCTATTCCCTTTTATTTTTTACAAAAATATCCCGCACACACATATAAACTGGTATCAGAGCCTGGTTAAAATGGCATTACATTATAATGAAACACTTTACATAGGAATTTTCGAAAAAATTCGTAATAAAGAGAATGAGATTTCTCAACATAAAGAAATACTTTTAAGTAATAAAAAAGATTTAGTGCATATAAATTTCAGAATTCTACAAGCACAAAATAAACATACTCACGAATATATACCAACCATGGTTAATATACGTAAGTACCTCCTTCATAGGCAAAAAATGCATCAAGAACACCTTGATAAAGCTTTAAACTCAGTTTCAGAACTCAGAAAAAGAATTTTAACTTGTTAACATTTCTTAAAATGAATAAAGAAATTTCCAACAATTCTGAAGAAAATGATTCAGAAGAAAAACAAATCCTAACTTATGTTGAGGATGAAGACGGCTTTCATGCAAACCTCTTAATAAAACAAGACCTTCTCTCTCGAGTTAAGAAAACAGATTTAAAAATAAAGAAAGAAAACATTTTCAAAAATGTTCCTTCTAAACTTAGTATTTTAACTCCACTTAAAAGAAAAAATGAAATTTTCTACTTTGTTAGTACCAAAGAAATGTCTGTTGACATAAAAGACACAATAAGAGCTGTCTTTCTACCCCTTTTAACAAAAGAACAAATAAACAATAACTTGAAAAGTATTCCAGTTGAGATTAGATCAAAAATAAGAATGGTCCATATCGGAGCTGTAAAAATTTTGATAAAATCCCAATTCCAAGCAGGAATAAATTCTCCCATAAAAATGGCCTTAATTGACAACAGAATTATTGACAGACAGGACTGCATCTTAGGTGCTGCTAGGGGAAACCTTGCTTACCAAAAATTTATGTTTTCAGTCTATCCAAAATTTGCTCTGGATTTGAAATATGCAAATATAGATAAAACTTTATCTTTTATACATCACTTTGAAAGAAGTGACCTTATGAACCCAGGTGATAAACCATTCACCATAACCTATCTCATAGGATATGCCCTGACCAATAGTCACCATAGCATAGACTACAAGAAAGACGAGTACATCGAACTTGATGACGTCTTTTCAGAAATAGGACATGTCAAAGATAAACAATTCTGCGACATAAATCCTCAAGAAAACTCTTGGGTTTGAAATATAGCTAGAAACAAAAAAGCTCTAGGAGAAACTCTTAGACCAAGAATTTCTATGGATTCACTCCATATAGGAGAAAGCTCGGAAAGAAAAGATAGAGGAGTATGAAGGTATACAACATGTCTTTACATTTCATGTTGAAACTGATTCTTCATCAAATTCTGATGAAAACGAATCAACCACGGATGACTCAGACTAGTCTCATACAGGCTCCACTTTTTAGGGAGGAGGAGTTTAACCATTTTTGCGCAAACCTCCAAAAGATTAATGATTCCCTTATCATGAATCTCACTAATCCAAACTCTATTTATGTTTCTGCCTTCCTTAACTTTAAAGGATATAAGAAATTTAGAGTACATTGTTTTGTAGACACAGGTGCATCTTTATGCCTTGCAAGCAAATTCATCATTCCGGATGAGCTCTGGGAAAATGCTCCCAAATAAATTAGTGCCACTATTGCAAATGGTGAAACCATAAAGATAAATAAAGTTTGTAGAAATATTAACCTCGAACTTTCAGGAGAACATTTCAACGTTCCCACTATTTACCAACAAAATTCAGGAATTGATATCATAATTGGTAACCACTCTTTCCAACATATTAGTCGGCCTAATTTGTTGTCTCCTGCAATCTTAGTTCGGAGGAAATAAGTAAAATTTTTATTATCTGTACGAACCAGGAAATTTACTGGTGTTAAATATACAGAGAATTTTGTAATAACTCTTTTTACAGCGAGTAATTCTTTTTCATTGCTATGGTAGTTTTTCTCGGCTGCCTTGAAACTGCCAGAGGTGTACCTGCAAATTTGTTCTTCGTTTTTGGGGGTTTTAGCTTTTAAAACACCTCCCCAAAATTCATCAGAAGCATCAGTTTCAATAATTAAACTGTCTTCAATGTTTGGAAGATAAAGTTTTGGAAAATTGATTAAAACTTTCTTTATCTTTTTGATGTAGTCTGTATCAGCATTTGACCAATTCCAGATGACATCTTTTTTCAATTTTACCTGTAAAGGTTTTCTCATGGCTGCAAGTTTTTCAATATATGTTTCAGCGTAAGTTAAAACACCAAGAAATCTTTGCAGTTGTTTTTTGTCTTCTAAAACATTTGGAAAGTCATGTAAATGTTCAAGAATATGCTTTGACGACAATGAGTACCCTCATTTATTTCTAAACCCAAAAAATTATTTTTTGTTTTGAAAAGATGAGCTTTCTTTTTTGAAAGTATTATTCCATATTTTAAAATGGTTCTGAGAACCTGTGTAACATGAACATAGTGTTCTTGTTCATCTTTGCTGAAGACCATGATGTTATCAACGTATACAGTACAGAAACCTTCAAGTCCTCGAAGGGCGTTCTGCATGTGTCTTTGAAAAATACTAGGAGCTTGTTTAAGCCCAAAGGTTAGTACTTTCCATTGAAAGAGTCCATCAGGACATGTGAAGGCAGTCAGAAGCTGCGATTCTTCATCAAGTAGGACTTGCCAGAAACCTGACTTGCAGTCAAAACTTGAATACATATTTTTTCCTCTTAGAAGAGTCAAAAGTTCGTGCATATTGGGAAGATTATGTGAGTCTCCAATAGTTGCATCATTGATTGCTTTGTAGTTGACAACCATGCGCTTCTTTCCTCTTCTTTTTTCTGCTTCTTTATTGACAAGAAAGGCAGGTGACATATGGGGGGATTTTGATTCTATAATTAGTCTCATATCAAGTAATTCCTTGATTTGTTTGGAGAATTCTTCTCTATCTTGTAGAGAGTAAACCATAGGTTTTTCTCATACAATACACTTTAAAAATTGATAGTCTACGTCAGAATATCAAACAAATCTCTGAAGTTATAAATGAGTAATAAAATAGATTTTCCTCATTTTTATAAAAAAGGTAAAACAGTAAAAATTAAAACTCTTGACGACAATACTGAAAAGAAAGAATACATTTTCTCTACTTCTTGAAAAGCTGGTATTCAAACAATTGTAAATCATTGCAATAATCTCAACCAGATCATTGCAAGATGTCTCTTAAAAACTTCAAAAATAAGCCATTACCTTGGTGTTTCAAAAGATATTTCTAATGATATTTGAAAAAATAAAATACCTTTTAACCAATTTAAAAACGATTTAGCCTTTTTGGTTAAAAACAATCTTGATAAAAATGATTTTGAAAAATTCTTCGAAGTTATTGAAAGGCAAAATAAATTAACTATCAAGTTAACCCAGTCTATTGACAAACATTCTATTCTTTTAGAAAACTCTTTAAAAAACAACCATTTTGTTGAAGAAGTCGCCAAAAAGGCAAATATTGAAGGCACTCTTAAGGAAAACAACCTTAAGATCACTAATATACAAGATCAGTTAAAACAACTAATAGGATGACCTCGATTCCCAAGCTCAATAGATCAATCAACCTCCTTAATGAAAAAATAGATGGGCTGATCATAAACTTTGACTTAACTGTCAATAAATACGTAACCACTACACAGTTGGAAGTAGCATCTGCAAAAATTATTGCAGACATTACTAAAGAGTTATCTGAAAAGATTGACTCCTGCCCTTGTAATAAAGACATTCTTGAACACATCAAGAATATTTCCATCATAGAGCAAAAAACCAAACCTGGAAAATATTCAGGTCTTAAGAAATACTCACCTCCCAATCCTAGTATTGGAAACCCTGACTTAGGAAGCTCAAAAGACTCCCAGAAAATTGATATTTTCAAAAAAGAGCAAAAATGAAAGAAACAATCTCTGAGAAACTTGAGAAATATTTCTTTAACCTTCAATATGAAGATTATGATAAGGCTGACCAAAAACTTATTCAGCTTTTATCTTTACAAACTAAAGAATGCGAAGAATTGTATCAAAAAGAACCCAAACTTTTTGATCAATATTTTAGAATGACTAAAATAGATGAACCTGATACTGAATCGGAACAAGAAGATAACTTTAAAACTAATACAAAGACTGTTAAGTTCGAATATTCAGATATGGAAGATGATGAAGCAGAATCTTCTTATACAGCCACAAGAAGAGGCAATAAAAAGAAATATGAGTTCAAAATGCCTGTACACAATGGTATTCCGGATAGCAGCAAAGGACCCAATACGATCAATATACTCAATATTGATTGTATCCAAGATCTAAAACTCAGAGAAAGAGTTGTAGAAAAATGGGTTACTGAGATTTCACTAATCCTACAGACAAACCCAGATGAATTTGAAAAAGCAAAAAATGTTCTTCTACTTTTAGAACACAAAACTGATGGAATTGTGCAAAAGTTCCTAAGAAACAATAATTGGAATGAAGATTTGCATGGTTCAGATCTTTTTGATAATCTCATAAATGTCATATACACTACTTTCTTAGGTTTTGATTATATTTCTAATAAAGACTTTACCATTAATAAGAAAGTTGACGTAGCAAGAGTTTCAATGACAAAACTCCAATTACATGATATTAGTCTTCTCGACAAATACACATGTATGTATGAATCATATCTATATGATATTCCCCAGAGAAGTGAATATGCACAATGGATATCTGCTTATCTAATGAAAATTCCAATTATTGGAGAAATCTGTACTGAAAGATGGAAAAAAGAAGCTACTGGAGAAATCCAGCAAACCAGTCTTTCTTATGCAACAAAAATTGCAAAGGAAGAAATTGATAGAATCTGTCAAGACAGATATAAACAACAAAAGCTCAAAACAATAAGTAAAGATTGTTGTAGCATTCTCTCTGATTTCAAAAACTTTGATATTGGAAGGAAAACTTATACTAAGAAAAAATATAAAAACAAAAAGAAATACAAATCTTTCTGGAAAAAGAAAAGAAGAAAATTTTCACCAGGAAAATACTTCAAAAAACCTTCAAAAGAATCACCTAAGAAGACTACTTCCTGTCCACAAGGAAAGAAAAAATGTAGATGTTGGATCTGCAATGAAGAAGGACACTATGCCAATGAATGTCCAAATAGAAAAAAATACCCTGACAAAGTCAAGGTTTTACAAACCGCTAATAATGGAGGTTATGAAGCTCTTGAAGAGGAATATGAAGGTATACAACATGTCTTTACATTTCATGTTGAAACTGATTCTTCATCAAATTCTGATGAAAACGAATCAACCACGGATGACTCAGACTAGTCTCATACAGGCTCCACTTTTTAGGGAGGAGGAGTTTAACCATTTTTGCGCAAACCTCCAAAAGATTAATGATTCCCTTATCATGAATCTCACTAATCCAAACTCTATTTATGTTTCTGCCTTCCTTAACTTTAAAGGATATAAGAAATTTAGAGTACATTGTTTTGTAGACACAGGTGCATCTTTATGTCTTGCAAGCAAATTCATCATTCCGGATGAGCTCTGGGAAAATGCTCCCAAAGAAATTAGTGCCACTATTTCAAATGGTGAAACCATAAAGATAAATAAAGTTTGTAGAAATATTAACCTCGAACGTTCAGGAGAACATTTCAACGTTCCCACTATTTACCAACAAAATTCAGGAATTGATATCATAATTGATAACAACTTTTGTCAAGTTTATGGACCATTTATACAATGGATAGATAGAATTGCCTTTCATCTTAATAATGATATGGTAATTATAAAAAAGGTCACAGAAGCCTATAGCAAAGGAAAACCAGGTTTTCTCGAAACTCAAGAAAAAGGCTCTAAAGAAAAACAAATTCCGGGTACTAATATAACCCAAGAAGGAATTAATAAAGAAAGGATTATTTCTATTCAAACTACCAGGTTCAAACAGATTGAAGATCTTCTTGAAAAAGTTTGTTCTGAAAATCCTATTGATCCAGATAAAACCAAAGGATGGATGAAAGCTTCAATTAAGCTCATTAATCCCAACACGGTTATTAGAGAAAAACCTATGGTTTACTCTCTACAAGATAGAGAAGAATTCTCCAAACAAATCAAGGAATTACTTGATATGAAACTAATTATAGAATCAAAATCCCCCCATATGTCCCCTGCCTTTCTTGTCAATAAAGAAGCAGAAAAAAGAAGAGGAAAGAAGCGCATGGTTGTCAACTACAAAGCAATCAATGATGCAACTATTGGAGACTCACATAATCTTCCCAATATGCACGAACTTTTGACTCTTCTAAGAGGAAAAAATATGTATTCAAGTTTTGACTGCAAGTCAGGTTTCTGGCAAGTCCTACTTGATGAAGAATCGCAGCTTCTGACTGCCTTCACATGTCCTGATGGACTCTTTCAATGGAAAGTACTACCCTTTGGGCTTAAACAAGCTCCTAGTATTTTTCAAAGACACATGCATAACGCCCTTCGAGGACTTGAAGGTTTCTGTACTGTATACGTTGATGACATCATGGTCTTCAGCAAAGATGAACAAGAACACTATGTTCATGTTACATAGGTTCTCAGAACCATTTTAAAATATGGAATAATACTTTCAAAAAAGAAAGCTCATCTTTTCAAAACAAAAAATAATTTTTTGGGTTTAGAAATAAATGAGGGTACTCATTGTCCTCAAAAGCATATTCTTGAACATTTACATGACTTTCCAAATGTTTTAGAAGACAAAAAAACAACTGCAAAGGTTTCTTGGTGTTTTAACTTACGCTGAAACATATATTGAAAAACTTGCAGCCATGAGAAAACCTTTACAGGTAAAATTGAAAAAATATGTCATCTGGAATTGGTCAAATGCTGATACAGACTACATCAAAAAGATAAAGAAAGTTTTAATCAATTTTCCAAAACTTTATCTTCCAAACATTGAAGACAGTTTAATTATTGAAACTGATGTTTCTGATGAATTTTGGGGAGGTGTTTTAAAAGCTAAAACCCCCAAAAACGAAGAACAAATTTGCAGGTACACCTCTGGCAGTTTCAAGGCAGCCGAGAAAAACTACCATAGCAATGAAAAAGAATTACTCGCTGTAAAAAGAGTTATTACAAAATTCTCTGTATATTTAACACCAGTAAATTTCCTGGTTCGTACAGATAATAAAAATTTTACTTATTTCCTCCGAACGAAGATTGCAGGAGACAACAAATTAGGCCGACTAATACGTTGGCAAGAGTGGTTCTCACGATATACTTTCACTGTTGAACATCTCGCAGGAAATAAAAATGTACCGGCAGACTGCCTCACCAGTGACTTCAGGTATATCGTACATCATCCATGATCTCACTTGCTCCTCTCGAGCCCTATAAAAGGATATGATCCTCATGACATATTCCTCACAAAAAACTTCACCTACAAAAAAGAGAGGGGGAGATTAGAGAGAAAAGTAAACAAAAATTGAGTTTACAAAAATGGAAGACCTCAACACTTTGAGGATAAAGAAACAAATGCTCCTCATTGAGCTATCTGCAATTGAGCAGAAAATCAACTTGTATGAACAAGTAACAACGGTCACCAATGTACCGGAAAGCGAAAGCTTAAAAACAAAGGCTATTCCAGTGCAAACGGCACCTGGTAAAGAATCGACAAATCCGTTGAAAGCTGATGCTTTGCTAAAAAGCATAATAAAGGAGACAGCTACTCCTCTTCCTGAAGGAAAAACTAGCTTATTGGTTAACCCCAATCCTTGTACTGAAGGAATCAGTAAAATGACAACTTTGTCACCCACCAACAAATCTGTGCAAGAGTTTAACAAATCTGTGCAAGAGTTTACACCAGATTACAAAAAAGCTCTTAACAAAGAAGCTGAAAGATTTTATGTAATCTACAAAGGACCCCATGCCGGTGTTCATACTGACTGGGGAATTACAGAAACTTTCTGTAAAGCTGATAAATTTACTTGCAAAAAATTCAAAAATGAAGCATCTGCAAGATTAAGCCTTGCCACCTATCAAGATGATACAAGCAAAACTAACCAACCACTTCTTCAACCAAAAATCCAAAAAGTCAAAGAAGCTCACAGAGACCAAAGGTTTGACGTTCAACAAACGGTTAACTATCCTGAAATCTCTTTTGAAGATTTCAGAACAATCTGGAAGAAAGCAAGAGCTGCATGCCCAGAAGATCTTATTTATGAAAAGTTTTTCACTACGGATAAGAAGACAAAAAGTCTGTTCAACTTCCTCGAAGGAGTAGATGCAAATTTAGTCTACCAAGCCTTTCAAGCTGGACTAATCGACAATATCTACCCAAGTTGCAACCTTCAGGAAGTCAAATTCTTCCCAAGCAGCATGGTAGAATCCATTAAGAACTTTCGAAAGAAAGTACTTAAAGCAAAAGATAACCCGATCTACATCAGATGCATTTCTTCACTCCCAGAATGGATTCAAGAATCAACTCTTTCTTCATACCATTTTCTGGAAATTGGTCTTTCTAAAACCAATAGAGAAATTGAACAATCTCGACCAATGGAGGATAAAGATCTACCATTCACAGAAATTCTTCATCCCAATCGCATCAATGGGTTAAGAAGAATCTCAGAAAAAATCATTGAGATTATCTCTGGTTCAAAAAAGAAGATTAATTATACCAACTCACATTGTATAATTACAAGCTGGAGTTACAACAACACCAGTCAAGAAGATCTTCCTCAAGCCTCTATGTTTAGTGAAAAATTCATGAACAATACCATGGAAGTCTCCAACGCTACACACCAACACTTCTGCCGACATGCAGAACAACTTTTCGAAGAACATCTCTATCACTTTTGCGAAAGAAAAGATTCAGAGACAAAGGAGGGGCCCTCCTCTGAAGATGACAAATCCTCATCATCTTAATAGAAGATGCTCCGCACACTTCCATCCACTCAGAAAAATAATGCGTCTTACCCCTTTTAACCTGGAAAATATTCATGTCTTAAGAAATACTCACCTCCCAATCCTAGTATTGGAAACCCTGATTAGATCAAAAATAAGAATGGTCTTAATTGACAACAGAATTACTGTAAAAAGTATTCCAGTTGAGATTAGATCAAAAATAAGAATGGTCCATATCGGAGCTGTAAAATTTTTGATAAAATCCTAATTCCAAGCAGGAATAAATTCTCCCATAAAAATGGCCTTAATTGACAACATAATTACTGACAGACAGGACTGCATCTTAGGTGCTGCTAGGGGAAACCTTGCTTACCAAAAATTTATGTTTTCAGTCTATCCAAAATTTGCTCTGGATTTGAAATCTGCAAATATAGATAAAACTTTATCTTTTATACATCACTTTAAAAGAAGTGACCTTATGAACCCAGGTGATAAACCATTCACCATAACCTATCTCATAGGATATGCCCTGACCAATAGTCAGCATAACATAGACTACAAGAAAGACGAGTACATCGAACTTGATGACGTCTTTTCAGAAATAGGACATGTCAAAGATAAACAATTCAACGACATAAATCCTCAAGAAAACTCTTGGGTTTTAATATAGCTAGAAACAAAAAAGCTCTAGGAGAAACTCTTAGACCAAGAATTTCTATGGATTCACTCCATATAGGAGAAAGCTCAGAAAGAAAAGATAGTAACTTAATAAGAAACATGTCTTTAAAAATTGATAGTCTACGTCAGAATATCAAACAAATCTCTGAAGTTATAAATGAGTAATAAAATAGATTTTCCTCATTTTTATAAAAAAGGTAAAACAGTAAAAATTAAAACTCTTGACGACAATACTGAAAAGAAAGAATACATTTTCTCTACTTCTGGAAAAGCTGGTATTCAAACAATTGTAAATCATTGCAATAATCTCAACCAGATCATTGCAAGATGTCTCTTAAAAACTTCAAAAATAAGCCATTACCTTGGTATTTCAAAAGATATTTCTAATGATATTTCAAAAAATAAAATACCTTTTAACCAATTTAAAAACGATTTAGCCTTTTTGGTTAAAAACAATCTTGATAAAAATGATTTTGAAAAATTCTTCGAAGTTATTGAAAGGCAAAATAAATTAACTATCAAGTTAACCCAGTCTATTGACAAACATTCTATTCTTTTAGAAAACTCTTTAAAAAACAACCATTTTGTTGAAGAAGTCGCCAAAAAGGCAAATATTGAAGGCACTCTTAAGGAAAACAACCTTAAGATCACTAATATACAAGATCAGTTAAAACAACTAATAGGATGACCTCGATTCCCGAGCTCAATAGATCAATCAACCTCCTTAATGAAAAAATAGATGGGCTGATCATAAACTTTGACTTAACAGTCAATAAATACGTAACCACTACACAGTTGGAAGTAGCATCTGCAAAAATTATTGCAGACATTACTAAAGAGTTATCTGAAAAGATTGACTCTTGCCCTTGTAATAAAGACATTCTTGAACACATCAAAAATATTTCCATCATAGAGCAAAAAACCAAACCTGGAAAAGATTCAGGTCTTAAGAAATACTCACCTCCCAAAACATAACTATAATAGGTATAGTTTAGAGAACTGCTACTCACTATTTCTAGTACAATGAAACATACAAGAGTCAGTTCAAACATACTATAACGAGAAACAGAAAGAACATACTATAATGAGAAACAGGGAGAACATACATACAATACACTAGAACAGAGAGAACATACTATACAAATACAAGAATACTATAACATTAATGTGAGCCACTACTTTATGACATGGAAATATATTGTTGTGTCACGTTTTGTAACCAGAGTCTCCTGGAGGGAGAGCGTGAATTTGTGTATAGATCTATACGGGATTGACCATCCTACACCTTGCTGCTAGCTACAGTGGGACCTGCAGGTCTACGGGCGACGAATGTCATACAATTTCGATGTCTTCGAACGTCGTGTTTTACTAGTCAATCACACATGGTTATAATCTCATCACATTTTACCTTAATTAAACAATTGGTTTAAGGTAGTTAGTACAATGGTAGTTACTATATACAATACTACAATACATCTTTATTTTCCCATTACATTCACATTGTGATCTTCTCACATACACGGAAATGTAAACTATATTTTGGTAATGATAGTCATACTTGGGAAAAACACTCACTTTTACAAGAGAACAAACGTACAGAACAGTCGGGTCTTGGTAGAAGACTACATTTCATAATAAGTAGAAAATATAGGATTTTCTAGGAGATATAACATTTATATCAAATACTTACAAACATTTACAACAAACACTTTCATCAAACTTATACAAACATCGACACTAAAATACTTATGAACTCACCAGCTTAAATGCTGATCTACACTTTCAAAATAACTTGTATTCTCAGATCACCAGTAGACAGGTACACTGGACCAGGTTTTTGAGAAGACGGAGTGTTCAAGACTCGTCTTTTATTTTGATTCATATTTTGGTGTCTTTCAAATTATACTCAGAACACACTTGTATTAAATTATACTATTAATGCAATGGATGATGTTGTTGTTTGTTTACTATTATGCATTGATATGATACTGTACATGGCGTCCTCCGCCCCCGAACGTTTCTGCCGTTCTGGTTTGGGGGTGCGACACATATTACATTCTCAAATTAATAAGTGTATGATGATAACAAAAATGCAACAAAATCCATGAGTACTTGAAGACCAACCGCTTAACGATTTCCTGAGGATACAAGTTATTATGAAAACGGTCAACATAAATAATGTTGGTGAGTTCATAGGCATGTTTGTATGAAAATTTTTGTATCACTTTGTAAACACCAGAAAATCCGATATTTTCTGTAAAAATGGTTTGAAAGTTTTGTATCAAATCTTGTATTATAGCATGTGTGTTTCTGTTTTGAAAATGTATAAAGAGTGTATTCTAGAAATCCTATGTTTTCTATTATAAGTAGAAGGTAATGTATAATGTAAGTTTCCCAGAAAATCCGATATTTTCTACTTGTAAAAGTGTTGTGGTCTTAAACCCTAAGACCGTAAAATGGTATTTGTATAGTATCGTAACTGCAGAAATGTATATGTATTCCGTAAATTTTATAGTGGAGTTAATTTCTATGTGAGTCTTTATAAACATACTTGATATGACTGATCTGCATGTCATGACGTGTTTCAGGCGTTACTTGTTTGAGGTAAGACGTTTGTCACCCTAGACTGGCCTAGTCTAGCTGTAGCGAACAGCTCAGGTGCGGGGCTGTCAACCCCGTATAGATCTATACACAAACTCTTGCTCTCCCTCCAGGAGACTCTGGTTATAACTACAGGACTGAAGGTTGTACACTAGGTAGGTACGGATGAAAGAACGTCTCACAAGAACCTTAACTATGTTTACGCGAATATTGTAACACACTATTTAGTGTTTTTAAATAATGTTTTCGTGTATGTATATAAGTTACAAAGCCCAATGTATATGTACATGAATGAATGAGGCCCAATAAGCATGAAATGAGTATACAAGGTCCGTCGAGCATGTAGATGGGTTAACAAGGCCCAATAAACATGTAAAGAGTATACAAAACCTATCAAGCATGTAAATGGGTCACTAAGGCCCAATAACCTCTAATGAAAGCATAAGGCCCAATAAGCATGTAAATGGACCACTAAGGCCCAATAAACATGTAAGGTATATTCCAAGCCCAATAAGCATGTAAATGGACCACTAAGGCCCAATAAACATGTAAGGTATATTCCAGGCCCAATAAGCATGTAAATGGACCACTAAGGCCCAATAAACATGTAAGGTATATTCCATGCCCAATAAAAGTGGAAATGACGTATATAGTCCGTTTGTAATTATGTTGTTTGTATTACCTCAATTGTTTACCAAAATGACATAAAAGGCCTACTTTTTGTAATGATGACATTTTTCGCCCATTAAGCCAAAAATTTACAATTAAGGCACATTTTTGGTAAAAATGGCACTTTAGGTCCCTTAAGACCCAAAGTTTACATTTAAGGGCTTATTTTAAATAAAATAACATTTTAGCCCACTTTTGTTAGAAATACCATTTTCGGCCCAATCTTTGATGAGAATTGACATTCGCGGCCCAAATGTATAGAAATTTACCTTTTCGGCCCAAGTTTAATAAAATTGTCATTTTCAGCCCTTTGAACCGAAAATTTACATTTCTGGCTCGAACTTGTTCAAAATGACAATT
Source organism: Lactuca virosa (assembly GCF_052849685.1). Taxonomy (NCBI): domain Eukaryota; kingdom Viridiplantae; phylum Streptophyta; class Magnoliopsida; order Asterales; family Asteraceae; genus Lactuca; species Lactuca virosa. Next base: position 318,455,910 of record NC_136433.1, on the reverse strand, counting down.
TAATCCACAAAAGTCAAAAGTTTACAAATTAAGCCCATGAAACCGTGAAGGCCCAATGTGACAACCCAAAAATTTTTGTTTTGTCCAGCCAATCAATCGAGAGTCAGACTCGTTTCGGCTATCAATTAGCATTGTTAAGGATCATTTTAAGGGTTCTAAGCCTAGTACAATCAAGTTTTGGGTTTAGGGAAGTGTTAGCCTAGGTTCTTCACTTTGAAATCAAGCCATACACTCCTTCAAGAGGAGTGTACGGCCGTACATATGGGTGTACGGCCGTACACTCAATGTGGCCGTACACCACCTCCCATATATAAGGCGTCCCTTCATTTTTATTCATTTCTTCAACTTCCAAGTCAAGAACTCGAGTTCTCTCTCAACTATCATCAAGCTTTTCACCTAGATCTTCAAAGAAAGTAAGTATTCCTTCCATTGTTAGTTGATTCCTTGCATTAACTAGTAAAGATCCATGATTCAAAGCCTTTAAACATCTTAAAACTCAAGAACATCAAGAGTGTACGGACGTACACTCTATCTATGGTCGTACGCCCTTGTTAAGTCCATAATCTAAGGCTTTAAACACTTGCTAAGTGTTAGCTATCCATTAGAACTCTTGAACTCTTGAACCCCTTTGAATCAAGACCCAAAAATGCATCTATCTTGGAGAGTGTACGGCCGTACACACTTGGTGTGGCCGTACACACCTCAAAACCCTCCAAAATGATAGTCTTGCTCATCCTCTTGTTGTGCATGTGCCACACTAGCTTCCCCATGGATCAAACACCCTTTCTTATGCATGTTTTCCATGAGTGTATGGCCGTACACTCCATGGCCGTACACCCCTTGGTCGTACACTCCATGTTGTAGCCTTAAACCCCCTTTGATGAATCACATGTGATTGTAACACTTAGTCCAAGTGTTTCCTAGTCCCGAAGGGTGTTTCCTTGCATGTTAGTTGTGTTAAACACTAATTACATGCCTATATATTCCATTATATGTCATTTAGGACTCGTTTGTGTGTCGGGAATTCATTCGTGGAACTTCTCATCCTTACACGAATTTGCAAATGAATCACCCACATAAGGTGAGTTCATACCCCTATAATCAATCTTTTAAATGTTTTAAATGCTTTTAAGGGGGGGGGGGAATACAAGTTGAACACAATGATAATTGTGTAAATGTTTTGTGATAAACATCATTTCAAAGGATTGCTTATGTTTATAAAGTGATCAAATCATTTCAAAAGCTCTTTTTAAGTTATGTTACTTTATTGTTTATAAAACTCCGTTTTTAAAGTACGAGCATAACTCGATAGATAAATGAGTCTTTTCTACAATTCAGAGTCAGTTCAAGTAAACATACTAGTAAACTATAATAGGTATAGTTTAGGAGTTCAAACATACTATAATGAGAAACAGGGAGGAACATACTATAATGAGAAACAGGGAGGAACATACTATAATGACAAACAGGGAGGAACATAGAATACACTAGAACAAATAGAACATACAATACTAATACAAGAATACTATAACATTAATGTGAGCCACTATTTCACGACTTAGCAATATACTTGCTAGGTTGCGTTTTGTAACCAGAGTCTCCTGGAGGGAGAGCATGAGTTTGTGTATAGATCTATACGGGATTGACACCCCACACCTTGTTGCTAGCTACAGTGGCACTTGCAAGTCTACGGGTGACAAACATCACATCAGTTTCGGTGTCATTAGGTCGTCGTGGTAAAGCACGTGTCATATCAGTATGGTTATAATCACATCACATTTTAACCTTAATTAAACGAATTGGTTTTAAGGTAGTCAGTACTTCATTAGTCACTTAAAAATACTATCGTATACTTTCATTATTACAAAAGACAAACAGTACAGTCGAGTCTTAGTACATTCACTTAGAAAAGGGCCTATAATGCTAACTTTATGATTCCTTAGTGCGTACATTAGGGATATATATTAATCAGGTCCGACAGATAGTAGGATGTGTGCTTTCCGCTTCATTTCCTGTTCCTTGTTTGGTTGTGGGCTTAGAGAAGATGCACCCAGTCTACTATCTATCCGATCTTAGCTATATATATATATATATATATATATATATATATATATATATATATATATATATATATATATATATATATATATATATATTCCGTATACACTAAATAATCATAAGGAGTACCAGGTATAGGTCAGGTTATAGGATACAAAGTTAATACATCGTTTTCTAGTACAAAAACATACTTTTCAGATAGAACATTTAGTAGGCTAAACTAGAAACTTACCAATAAAGGGTTTAATCCATTTTATTAAACCAGTATAACTTAAAGGACCTTTAGTGGTTAATTCTATAATACCTTAGTTTATACATCATGGTTATATATAATTAATATCCGATAGACAGTTAGATGTGTGCTTTCCGCCTTACTTCCTGTTCCTTGTTTGGTTGTGGGCTTAGGGCAGATTCACAAAACTAACTATCCGTTCGATATTAGATTATACATAGCCAGTATAAACTAAGTGATTATAGAAGGAACTATTGTGGTTACCATTTTTACTAAAGAAAATAAGGGTTTTTCTTAAAGAATGTTTTCATCAATATAAAGGAACTATTACAGTTAACTCCGTGATTACCAAGTGAATACACCAGGGTTATATAAAACGAAGACCTAACAAACAATGGGATGTGTGACTTCCGCCGTATTTCCTGTTCCTTGTTTGGTTGTGGGCTTAGGGCAGATTCACATAGCCGATTGTTTGTTTACTCTGGGTTTTATATAACTTGTATCCATTTAGTACTCATAGAAAGGATTTTAGAGTCATTTTACTTATCTTTCATCATATCAGAATATATAGGATCTTCTGGAGGAACATGCGAGCTTTTCTAAAAGAACTTTCAACTTACTTTACATCACTAAAATACTTATGAACTCACTAGCTTAAATGTTGATCTACTCTTTCAAAATAACTTGTATTCTCAGGAGACTAGTAGACAGGTATGCGCACTGGGATTCAGAAGATGAAGTATAGTAGCTTCACATCTCGTTTTGTTATTTACTTTTGGATTCAATCTTTTGTGAATCACTACTTGTAAACACTTTAATATTAATACAATGGTTGTTTGTTACTATGATTGCTATGATACATGTGTTGTGATACTAAACATGACGTCCTCCGCCCCCGAACGTTTCCGTCGTTCCGGTTTGGGGGTGTGACACCCAATTTTAAGCCCATTTTGTGAAAATTAACACTTTTGGCCCTTTTAAAATCATGAATATCATAAAGATCCATTTTTATTTAAAAATGACTCTTTTAGTCCCTTAAAACCGTGAACTAACATAAAGGTTTTACTTTTTGTGTTTTTGTCAAATAAGGCCCCTCTTACGGTTTTGTTTAGCTTTCAAAATTCTTAACATGTTTTATCCTTACAACTCATGGTATGTGCATAAGTGATTTAGTTTGCAAATATCACCAAGTTTTGGTAGTAATTTCGAGTTTCAACACAAAATCACAACATATAATATGAAAAACACACACAAACATGCACAAATACATAGATCTAACATAAAAGCAACTTGTATCCTCCTCCAAAAACAATATAAAACCGAAAACAAGGGGTATGAACTCACTTTGGTTGATGGATCGGTTTTGGTGAGAAGATTGAAGGAGATTTCAGCCCTAGCAAGCTCCTTTGAGTAGATCTCGAACTTATGGGGTTCTAAGAAGTGTGAATCACGAATGGAGTGTTCATGAGGAATGATCTACCATAAAAATGGAATAAATCACTTTGAGTTTAGCTTAAGACTTACCAAGAATGATGATCTTTGATGAAGTGTTCTTGAACACACACACAAGCACACACGAAAATTTGGAAGAATGGATGAAATCTTCTTGTGTTTGAGAGGAAAGGATGAGAGATTTTTGAGTTTGAAATGAAGAATAATGGTGGTGGTGGAGGCTCTGATGGCCGAGAGTGAGAAGAGAATAGAGCGAGGGACTAGTTGGTTATTACATGATGGATTAATGTGCTAGGATATAGAAACATGTATTGTAATTAGCATGGGTATCCTCTAGATAATAATGAGGTGTCAAGGTTTTTAATTCAAACAATTTCTCTTTATATATATATATATATATATATATATATATATATATATATATATATATATATATATATATATATATATATATATGTATATATATATATATATATATATATGTATATATATATATATATACATATACATACATACGTGGGTCGAGAATGAGAAGGGAAATGAGAGAATATGGATCTTGGGCTTGTTCTTGCATTGGCCCATTAGGGATTTTTGATCCATGTGGGCCCACATATGTGTTTACGGTCCAAAAGAGCAAGGGTATGGGTTTTCGGCCCAATGATGTTCAGAATAATGTTTACGGCCCATTAAGGCCGATGAAGATTTTTGTGGCCCAAAATCAGTTACTTGGTCGATGTGGGTCCAATTAGGGCCCAAATAAGGTATCTTAACCCAAAAATCAAGTTGTGGGTTTATTTGCCCATTAGGCCCAATAAATGATTCCTGGCCCAAAAAGATGTTTGAACTAGGAAATTAGGGTTACAACCCAAAGTTGAGTCTATGAAATGTATTGAATTAGGTTTTGGGCATCACAAGTGAGTTTGGATTTGAATGTATAACATGTCGCATCAATCTTAAAGTTACGAGATACATCAAGAGTTGATCATACATAGATAGAATTTCCTAGCAAAAAATGCTAGTTGTGACATCATATATATTCTACCACAAATGTAGGAATAGTGAGGAGACTCACTTCGCACAAATGACTTATATAACTCACACCCAAACTGTCGGAACTAGACTCCGCCTATTAATTACACCAATTAACCCTAACTAATAATTAAGGTAATTTTCCATACTCTACTATTCCCAATCCAAGTCTAATCCACATTTAGGGCAAAGGACCATTTTTCCCCTTCCAAGACCAAAACCCTTACAAATTCACCTAAAGGCACAATTGGTCAAAAGTCAAAGAAAGTCAAAGCTCAACATTTTGAACTTACGCACAACGTACTCAACTATACTTTGGGCATAGAGCACATGGCTAGAAGGGAAACGGGTTCTCAACTGGCTACATTGGGTGTAGCCAAGATTACACTCAGCGTACTCCGTCTTAACTTAAAACTCAACTTTTAAGGTATTAAGCATTAAGACACTTTACCCCAACCTCAGATATAACTCTAAAAGATATCCTAATCCATAAAGTCTATGACTTTATGCCTTTGAATGGTTAAAGAGAGCTTAATCCCAAACCCTAACTTCTAATATCACCAAAAACTCCATAACTCATGCATGGATGAAAGGAAAGGACCAAGCTTGCATTTTTATGACACTATACACCCTAAAATGTCTGAAAGGACAGCTCAAAATGCTCTGGAGTATTGCGTACTCAAAAAGATCAAGGTTTTGGGACAAAATGAATATAAATCTAATCTTAAACAAGATCTAGAAAAGCAAACTCCAATGTATGAACTTTATACCTTCAATAGATGAACAATGAGATGTAGATTCTGGATCCAAAATTTTGAATGCAACACCACTTCTTGAATGATCTTCCTTCATTATCAAGAATAGTCAAAAATCACTCAAAAGCTTCAAATCTTACTCTCAAGGGCTAGGGTTTCAATTTTAGGTTTTAGAGGAACAGAGGTTGGTTATAAGAAGGTCCAAGGGGGGTTAAGATGTTTAAATAGAGAACACAACCCTAAAAATTTAGGGTTTGGGAACAACACGAGTACGCCCGCGTACTCACGTGTACGCGCAACGTACACCACCTTCGCCATGACTCCTTTGTTGACTTACGCCCGACGTACAAGCCTTGTACACCGAGCGTAAGGGCCTAATTTGCAATTAAATAATATATTAAGGGTTGAAAATGAAAATACCTGACAACGGGTGTTACAAAAATTCTCGTTTTATATTTTTAAAATGCGAGTCATGTGTTACCTATGAAAACACACATATTGTTTATATATTTAGTGATGGAGTGTGTGTGGTTAACCTGCACGTCATTGCAAAAATATAAGTCTAATATGACGTATCACTCGTGGAATTATTTTGTTGACGGAGCGTGTGTAGTTAACCGGCATGTCAATGTGAGAATAATTTTATATCGAGGGTCATACGGTTTTGCATGGTTTACTCTCCATCTATTTAATGATCCACGACATCCCCATCATTTAATGCAGATGAGCACAATCGAGATTAATATTCCATTGAAAGTCATTGAATCCCAAATGATCGGAGTTTCAAAAGAGTGAAACTGGTAACATTCACTACCTATTTAAATAACTTTGTGATGTGTTTACGACATCCCTTTACACATCGCAAAGCAAAATGTGGATCCTAGCCTTAATCGATAGCTTTATTTAGGGTTAATAATTATATTAAGGGTTAATAAATCAAACTAGAATGTAATTGATATTGAATGATGTCTATAAAATAATCCACTAAAATCTACTGCTATGAAACCTTGACAAGGACTAAATGGAAGGATGATTAATCTAGTCGAAATTCATAGATTGATAATTGTTCTCATGAATGAATAGAGAAATCATGCATATATGAAAGCTCATTCTGAAGATCCTCCCTCCACTCCATTCGAAAACTATATCAACCATTATCACACATTTTTTTGAAGAGAAATGGAATTTCGTTTTGTTAGAAATTGATTATGGTCATCATGATCAACTAGTTGACATGTACATATAATTAGTTCATTCTAATTATGATATGAAGAACCTTAAAATGTCCATAAAGGAGTTGCATGACAAGATTGAGTGTACACTGGAACTAACATGGATAATAATAGAAACTCCAATTTCAAAGACTCCAACATTCAATATCATGAACTGAAATGTCAAAAAGAAAGAGAGCCAATTGTATACAAGTATAAGGAGATTAGTGATGATACACCTAATCTAGGCCTAAACACCAAGGACAATATGAAGGCTTTATTTGAGACATGTTCTGATAGGTTAATTGTTTCTAAAATAAGAAGAAGGATCAATAAAGCATAAAAACCCAATATGTATGATAAATAAGACTAAAACGTAGAGAATATCTTTTTGATCAAGGATTATGAGCCCATGCTACTATTTGTAGGATCAAAAAACATCCGTTCTCGTGAATATTTAGTCTATAATCAGATATGAAAATTCATAATACCGTTGGAACATTACTTCCAGTCCTTGAGTATTATACTAAGGATAAAGTACTGACATTCGCAAGAGTGTATGGTAACTGAAAGAAATAAGGGGACTAAAACATAGAGAAGAAAGCTTGATCATGAATACCTAGCCCTTGCTACTATTCATCAGATCAAAAGAAAATCATTTTCCCAAATGCTTAAGTCTATGGTTTATGATTGAAATTGTTTATACAAATTCCATAAGATTTTTCTGACTGGATCAAATACAGAACATCTTATATATTTTCTATTTAAAGGTAAAGTTTTGAAATTTGTGAATCTAGTATAGGAACAATTATTCAAAACCAAATTCGAATATTTGAATATGGTGTATTAATGTGAAAGCATCTTTTTGAATAAGGATTGAATTACCAAATATCCAATTGGAAAAAATGTTGGAATTCATTTGACTACAAGTCTTATGATAAATGCAAGCCCTATTTTTTCAAGAAAGATGAATATTTTAAGGAATTAGTCTAACTAATTGTTCGTTCAGATTTGACCACAAAACATACTAAATAAAATACATCAAAAAGTTTGGATGGGATGTACTTATGATCATAATCTTGTTGATATGAACAAGAATAGCATTACCAAATATCAAGTTGGATGGGATTTTGGAAATCATTCTACCTTAAGTCTTGTGATTAATGTGAACATTGTTTATCAAGATATATGAGAATTGCATCACTAAGTGATGTAAATATCTGTTGGAATTAGTTTAGAGTAATCAAGTCGTTTAGATTAACTATAGTACATGACCAATTTCATATGAATGTGATTCTGGAACCTTTTAGGTGTCCAAAGCTCTTGTAAATCGAAATTAAGGGTCAACTATGCAAGAGGATGTGATACTCAAATCCTATATGGATTGTAAGTATCCTAGTCTAAACCACATCGATTGTTGAAGAAATTATGAAAAGGGTTTCATAAGTTGTCTCCACCCAGAACACTGCTGCAAGGAGTATAGTTTGATAGAGAGACAAACCATTGGTTAATTTATTACTTGATGAGTGGTACTATGCATACTAAAAACTCATTGATTATACCATGAATAAGTGTTACAAGGGTCTTTAATCTTGAACCAACATAGAGGGTTTATGAGAGCCTCTTATAAATGTGGAGTAAGGGTTCATCCCTCTCTAGTACATTTGGAAGTCTAAGATTATGAGTTTTACGCTCGTCGTAGAGCGCTCGACAATATAGGACTTAGGATGAAAGATGTGTTATCTCCTTGGACATTCCAACAAGACTTTTTGGGTGATTTTTCTACAAAACTTTTGAGAATAAATGTTTGTTAATCAAAGGTAAGTCCTTCTTGAGAGGGAGCCAATATCTGAAATAGTTAGTGGGAGTCATACTAATCTTGATAAGGATCCAGAGTCAACCAACGAAGAACCTAAGGTTGGTCCTAGCCTTCAATTCGATTTTGAAAAAGGTTATTATGGAAACTAACATACCTCCAACTCTTCCTAATAAGACTTGATAGAGGATGTTATAGACCTAGTTTTATATAATATATACTATTGAGGAATATGAGTCACTAGTTGATGACAATCAGAGTGTGCCAGCTATCAGAAGTCATGGAAGACCCTAAAAGGTTGCACAATGGTTGAATGACATAGAGAGCGAGATTCAATCCATGTAAGTTTCAAAATTAATTGATCAAGAACTTAGACTTATTTATTAAGCATAAGTGGATCTTTAAAAGGTAACAAATATGGATGTGAACATACACATATTCAAACCAGGATAGGTTGTGAAGAATGTGGAAGCTTATAAAGTTCATTTATGAACTAAGACAAGTATCTTGCATAATGGAAACCTTGTTTTAGTGATAGAATTCAAGGAGTTTTGAGTTATGAGAAACGAAAGTAGACCATATGTATGTCAAAGACAGTGGGATTAATAGGAATCCTTGTTTGAATAAAAAATTCAAGGAATTTTGAATTTAGAGAAACAAAGATGAATTATATATGTGTAAATGCTAGTGGGAGTACAATTGTCAACCTTAGAATGTATTTGGATAATACACAATGTTCTAACCTAATAGGTGTAATAACTTGGCTTAGATTTGGAATTGATTCTCCTAGAATAATATGGGAGAAACAGTACACGAGGATCTATCTGGATTAAGCCAGAAGCATGGAATCTCGAGGAAACTTGAGACTTAAAACTTCTAAAAAGTTCATGCTAATAAAGTATGGTATGCAATTTGAGCAATGATAATGTCCTATTTCTATAATTGAGCTAGAAGAGATGAGTCGTATCCCACAAACATTTGCTAATGGGATCGATCATGACTCATACCAGATTTAAGGACTTGTATGCCTTAAGTATGAAATGCCTAATTAGATCAACTTGGAAAGAATAAATGAATAAAAATCAAGTATTCCCTTGAGTCCTAGAATGAAAAATTAAATAGTCTTAGTATGGAAGTCAAAAATGTAAAGGTTACATTGATGACAAGTTCCACACTTACAAAGATAATTTTGTTCGTAGTCGAAATTTGTGTTTTAACTAAATGGCATTGTATTAGCTTGAATGAGCACCAAGTAATAAACCATAGTGGATTTAAGATTAAAACTTAGAGTATATTGCATCTTGTCATAATGCAAAGGAAACTATATGACTGAAAGAAATTCATTAATGACAATATTGTTGAAATTCAATCATTGATAGTCCTTATGAAAGTTCTTGTGACTATAAGGATGAACTTACCTTAAGCATAGATCCCCAAGTTACAAAAGCTCACATATTATATACTTAAGAATTATCATTACATTGTTGTTCGAATGTGATGACATCTTTGTCAATAAGATCATATCGGAAGATAATCTAACCGATCCATTCACAAAGCCAATATTACCGACCAAGTCTGTTAGTCAGACAAAGTCTTGAGACAGTTGATCTACAAATGAATTGGCTTAACCACTTGTGTTTATTTGATTTATTTTAGAAATGTAAAACAGTATGAACTCTAACTGTTTTGATGTTTATTTCGTAGAGACTTAATAGAGAGCATTTATTGCAATCAAATATGTGTTATTTATTACTATATTTTTCACTTTTTCATGTTTTTAAGCCACTTCCAGGATATTTAATTATGTTCAAAACTCCACAGTTGGTCATACTCTCGGGAGTAAGTATTGGAATTTAAAACTTTCTTGAGTGTTAGTTGATTAGACCGTACGAGATTGGACATTGCGATAATAATGTATCAATAATTGAAATAAGGATTTTAGGTATTGGAACAACCCGCACTTAGAGATTATTTCGTGATCTAGTCACAAGTAATTCTAAGTCGATTATATCTTTTATTCTTCGAACTAAGATACATATGGGATTTTACTTACAAAATATGTTGTACATTGGTGTACTCCAACGCTATCCATAACTGGTAGTCATAAAGGGTATTTCCATGTACGATATGACTACTAGACAAAAAGTATGTAGTCAAAGTTTATTTGTTCCTTCTTCCTTAATAGGAGAAGCGATATCCTTAGGCCCTCTGGTGATTTAGTACTGATATCTGATGTGTCGAGCTAGGTCCTAACTAAATTGATTTGTAAGATTTAGAAGTCATATGTGATTGTCATAAATCTTAATTGGGAAACAAAATTTTGAACTCTGAGATTGACCTATTATCGATGTCTCAATTTCATTCGGATATCTAGAACAAAGGAATTACTTATCACTTACTTAAGGGCTAAACTTGATTAAGATAAAGTGTTTGGAAATTATATTGGATGGCTAACTCTCTGTTAGTTGTTTGAGAAGTATTAAGACCTTAAAAAGTTAGCGACTTGTACAAGTAGGAGACTGTTGGAAATAGTGTCCAAGGTCATTAACTAATTGGTAATATTTCTAAATAATAACACGGTCCTTTGGGTTGGCCTCATGACACAAATATCATTAAGGAAATAGAGAAAACAAGTTGTTAATTTATTAAGGAATCAATAAACTAATTAAAATTATTTTGGTAATTAATTAAATTGTTTTTAATTAATTAAAGGATTAGAATAATTAATTATATCTTTTGGATTAATTGGAATATTATATAAATCACATGAAAGAAGGATGGAATGAATTCTAGATTATGGGGAGTTTTGAATAAGGAAAGGATAAACCCTAAGAATTTGAATCTCTTGAGGATTTATCTGATACATATAAATAGAGAGTTTGGGATTAAACCCTAGTAGAATTTTGGAGCCTCTAATTTTCGTTCTCCCCTCTCTCTCTTTCTTTCTTCTCCATATACGAATATAATAACCTCTCTATAGGGTTATAGGATTTTCATATAAACCCTAATAGGGTTTATGTTGGATTAGGTGTCTAATCCCATAACTATAATTGGTATGAACTTGATTTGATAGTAGCATGGTCCTTTTGGGTTGCCTTCACTTTAGCAACTTGATAGGATGACTTATGGAGAGAAAGGTTAATAAATGATTTATTAATATATTATGAGAATAATATATTAATTAGAAATCATATTATTTAATTAGTATTTGATCATAAATTAATGTGGAATTAATTTTGGGATTAAAGGAACTGACTAAAAGGACGGGGACTATTTTGCATATCATTGATAGTTGCAAAACTAGGCTGTTGGACTCCTTTTGGATGGAGTGGACGAAATATATAGGGAGGCCCTGTAGAATTTGTCCAAGGCCTCTAGAAGGGGAAAGCCATGGACTGCTTAGGGCCTAAGCAAGAGATTAGGGTTTCCACCTGAAAACCCTAGCAGCCTCAGCTATATAAGGACCCCTTCACCAAGGATTTTCGGCCACTGCTTCATTTGAAAAAACGGCTTTTATACGAAAATGGATCCTGCTGAGATAAAACAGATCAAAGAATTAGAGAGGGCGAAATTTGTAGAAAAATAAAATATTCATCAGATGATGATTGATCAAGAGGTAGAGAAACTCAATGAAGACCCAGAAGAATTCAAAAGGGCATTCACCAGTTTTTACAAGAAGATATTTTTGCCCTCTAAGAAAATGGATCTTATTCTTGTTGTATCAACTTCCTGCTCTTTCGACCCTAACGAACAACTCGACATGCCATTTTCGCCTAAAGCTTTTGGATATCCTCGTTTAACGTCTTTATAGAATACTACATTTGGCGAAATAGTTACAACGTAGATTAATTTCATTTTATCTACAAATAGCCCAACCTCAAGAAATTTTTTGGAGTTGCAAATGAATCATTTGTGTTCAATCGATTCAAGTCATCCTAAAATTTGAGGATGTGTTTTATAATATGATTTTGTGCTCACAGGACAGATCAAACAATGACGATGTTCACTTATGTTGAGTTTACAAACATGAGGGCTTGTGACTTCATAGTGTTGTTGAAGGAATTGTAGTTGCATGAAGATGATAAATCGAAGGACATATATCATAATGTCTTGATTTTTCTGATATGCTAAGGACATAGCATCTCTCGATGTGTAACTTGTGAAAGTCATCGGTTATGTCATTAATCCACTAAACAAAGTGTTGGAGAAGATTAAAACATACTAGGTTGGTGAAATTGTTGCATCTCCAGAATGAGGTGTTGTTTTTCGGCTCATATTAACTGGAAAAAAAATCCTACAAAATTTTCTTTTGAATGTATGAGTTACATCTTTTCCCAACATCTGTTCTTAAGAATGTCATTGAGTGGATGTCTCTATGTGAGAAGAAAACAAAGAAGCTAAAATTTAAGACTCTTGAGATGATGCAATGGTATATTAAAATTCGAGAAACTATGTTAGCTCTTATTCCAGATCTTTTTCCGAAGACTCCATGTCTAGAGAAGACTAGAGCGGCGAATTAAAGACTTCGAAGACAGGACATAAAGGAGATATTGTTGAAGATCAAATGATTATGTATGTCAAGTTTCAAAATATATTTTCATTTCTTTGTTGTTTCGAAGCTTTTTGTATAAACGTAAATATTATTCATACATTCTTTTGTATTCATGATTTCAAAGCAATCGAGCTTCAAAGTAAAAATGATCTTTCGAAATCAACATGTGTTGAGCATGTGTGTATCTCATCAAATCTCACATAATCGTTTATGTTGAGATTTATTTATGTGTCATGCTCCACGTTTCTATCCATATTTGGTTGATTTATTCTCACCATCTTTTGCAAGGGTATATAAAGGTGGGTGGGTCTTAGGATAATGAACTCACAACAATCATACTTTTGCAGTGTAATCCTTCGTATTCTATGCTCATGTATACGTAATCCTTTGTATTCCATGCAGATGTTTGACATAAACATTTGAGCTTGTTGCAATCAACCAAGTATTTGAAAGTTATTTTTCTTTCTTTTCCTTATTTGACACATCATATTTTGTCTTGATTATTATTGTGTTACAATATGTATGAACAATATCATAAGGAGGGGTTGGGCGTGGGTTGGGTGCTATGAGTTTGGGTACTTTCTTATTTTTTTAATAACTAAAATATTAAAATAATTAAAATTTTAAAAAAAAAGAAAAGAATAATATATAATTGATTAACTTTGGAAAGGAAGCAAAGCAAAAATATGAATATAGAGAATTTTTAAATAAAACAATCTAACAACTAAAAAACATAACAAATCATATTATATATATACTTAATTTCGGGGAGGGTTACCTACAGTAACTTCCTTTGGTTTCATATTGTGGCCACATAGGTTTTAATATTTGCAATTTGGTCCCTAGCCCCTTTTTGGTGGTCAACGGGTCGAGTCAGCTGGTCAATGGCGGCAACTTCAATTTTGAGTCAGCTACCCGATAACTTTAATCCGTTTCTCGACCTTCACCGTCATTGATTCTTTGTAATCGGTGATTTCGTCTTACCGATCGACCAGGGGAATGGTCCACAGAGTTTAATCTGTGTCGTCGTGGCGGATGATGGTTAGTGTTTCTCGCAGGAGAAGCTAAGAAGTCACCAGAAGAAGGTCTCTTCCATCGTTTGAAGCTGACGAGGTCTTCTTAACCGTCTATTTCCTTTCCGATTTACTCATTTACTGTCTACACCCTTTATGCTCGATCTGGAGTCATGGTACCAGATAAAATCGAAGAAGAAACCATACATCATCAGCAACACCATCCAACCACCCTCTAAGTATTCCGACCAATCACATCAAAGTAAGCTCTATTAAACGCCTCCTATCAGTGTTTTTGCATCTGCTTATTGTGACAACCCGAAACTTTTTCCGTTATCCTTACCCAGTTTCCGTTTATAAAATTTGGGTTTTAGTTAATTCCGTCAAATTCCTTAGTTTGGGAAGGACCTTACGTTTTAAATAAAGCCGAATTGATTTATTTCCGTTCACGTTAGTATTATTTTTGATCTAACGGAATATTCTAAACTCAGTTCGATCGAGTTTCGTATTCGAAAACGAGGTTTTCTAAGTCAAAGCATAACATCCGGGCCAAACAACCCCTCGAGAGGAGCTTACGGCCGCAAACACAGCTTACAGCCGTAAAACCTTGTTTACGACCGTAAACCCTGTTCACGGCCGTAAACCCACCACCCTACCCCATTGACCGTAAACTCACCCCTATATAAGGGATGAGTGGCCTTCATTTCTCACTTTACACACTCCAGAAGCTTTCTTTCTCTACTCTCTCTCTCTCTCTCTCTACAAACTTCGAATTCTCTCCAAGATCTTCAAGAAGTAAGTGTTTTTCCACCTTGAATGTTGTTTCAAATCCATTTCTAGTGGTAAATCCATGTTCCTATCTCATGAATCTCATCTTTTTCTAGATTTTCTCTCTCACCAAGAACACCAAGAACACACACTAGTTCTTGGTGGCTAAAAACCTCATTTCAAGCTTCCACTACGTAAGTACACTGCTCTTAGCTTGTTAGATACAAGAATCACTTGTTAAACATCTAGAAATCGTGACCAGAAGGGTGTTTACGGCCAAGGCAATCTCCCTTGACCGTAAACTCTATTTAAGTGGTGTAAAGTTGCCACAACACCCTCCTAAGCCTAGAAACGAGGTTTAGAACACTTCCAGAAGGCTAGAAAGGACCTTGAAACACTGACAATCGCATCTTTCACCAAGTGTTTACGGCCGTAAACACATGGGCCGTAAACCCATAGGCCGTAAACCCATGGGCTGTAAACCCATGGACCGCAAACACTTGGGCCGCAAACCCTTGACCGTACACTCCTGATTACGGCCGTAAACTCCCCTCTTCAATCACATGTGATTCTAACACTTAGTTTTAGGTGTTTCCTAGTCCCTAAGGTGATTTCCTTCCAGAAAAAATAGTGTTATGCCCTCACCTAATGTATATACGTACTTTTACATGCTAAATCGGATCCGGTTGTGCCCGAGGCTTTATTTGA
This sequence comes from Lactuca virosa, assembly GCF_052849685.1. NCBI lineage: Eukaryota > Viridiplantae > Streptophyta > Magnoliopsida > Asterales > Asteraceae > Lactuca > Lactuca virosa. The sequence continues at coordinate 318,440,316 of NC_136433.1, read as the reverse complement.
CACTCAACAATTCCTAGCAACTTACACTCGAATTCCACGTCAAACTGTGAGTTCATACCCCTACGCTTTTCCGAGTTTTTCATGTTTTCAGGGGGGAATACAAGCAAGAGTACAAGGAAACTTGTGATCAAAGTATATTATTTGTCTAAAATAATTATATGTTATGTATGCTTTTAACACAAGAAAACAGTTTTACCAAACGATTAAGGAATCAACTCGTAGAAACAGTTTTCAAAACTAAAGCAAGGAACTTGTGAATCTTGTCATAAAATGTGATATTTTATAAAGGATTTATACAAAACATAAACATGATTTTCGGTATTATTACTTGTAAATTTGTTATTTTAAGTTGGAGACACGTCCTTGGTAACACTCCACCGGATTCGTGAGTGTAGGACTAACCCTTGTAACCAGAATCTCTTGTAGGGAGAGTGTGACTATTGTGTATAGATCTATATGGGACTGACTATCCCGCACCTAAACTGCTAGCTACAGTTAGGCAGTCATGCCTGGGGTGACAAAGTCATAAAATGATATTGTCCCCCGTTACGTGCCATATCTAGTTTAATGTATGGTTATAAAAGTCGCAACCTAGATAACAGAGATTTACTTTTGTAATAATGAATTAAGTGAACTAACCTCAAAGTAATAACCGATTTGATTACTAGAGGGTATTAATAATACCCTTAGGATTTAGTTCACTACCTATTTATTAGTTTTATTTATGTAATAAGGCTAATACATCTCACAGAGAACAAACAGGGTTTTTCAAGGAAACTACATCTAACTATACAAGTATGGTAGATACTCGTACACCTCAGACAAGAACAGATAACTAACTATCAATTTTTAAGGAAAATATAGGATTTTCCTGGGAGAACACAACTTTACATAAACGAACTGTTTAACATACAACTAATGGTTAATCATACATCTTTCATAAGAGAATATAGGATTTTCTTGGGAAACACTTTTCAAAGGCTCAAAGAAACATTTCTTTCACCAGAACTAAACGCTTATGAACTCACCAGCTTTATGCTGATATTTTTAAAACTGCTTATATTCTCAGGGCAACAATAGACAGGTACTCTTGCCAACTTTTGGAGAAGACGGAGCATTTTGGAGTCACGTCTTTTACTTTTGTCATATACTGTTATGTACAAACTATGTTTTCAAACAATGTAAATATTCTTATTATAATGTAATGGTTGTGTTTACTTCGCTTACTATGATACAACTGTTGTGATACTACGCATGACGTCACCTCGCCCCCGGACGTTTCCGCCGTCCGTTCCGACGGTTCGGGGGTGTGACAGATTGGTATCAGAGCTATTGTTTATAGTGAACTAAGTATACCGAACCTTACATGGTATACAACTATAAACACTAAGGGGCCGAAGTGCTCTGAACTAAAAGTATACTTTTAAAATACAAGTATTTTGCAAAAAGTATACAAGTATACCTACATACCAGAAACAGTATCATGAGTAGAACAAAACAAATGTATTTTGGATGTTGAGCACGGTGGTTAAACCTGGGCAGTTATGTAATCATGTCTAGGGTCAATATAGCCTGATCAACTATATTTATTCGAGACATGACCAATATGTGCTTGGGAGTGACTTTGGTGTTGCAACAGGCCTAAAACTTGCCAAGTATCCATACAACAAGAAGTCGATAGAACAAAACATACAACTTAAAATACTGTAGGAGTATTTTAGCCAGAGTTGAATACATTGTAGAAATTCATTCCTAGTGTTGCTACTCATTCCTTTTAGCGATAACTTATTTACATTGGTAGCTTTTCCTTGTTTATCGCTTAGTATAACACTCTAGCCATCATATTGAGATACATCGTGCTTTATATCTCTTGATTCGATTCCAGAGGACTTACCATCCTCTTCTTCCTGATTATTTTAGAACAAGATGCCTCCCCGAAAAAGATCCATCAGAAGAAATGACAACACTTCACCACCACCACCGCCCCCTCAGTTCGATCCTGTTATGTTCCAAGCAGCTGTTGCTGCTGCTGTGGCTGCCGCGATGTCGCAAATTAATCCTGGCGGATCTGGCGGGCAGGGAGGTGGTACTCATCCCCAAAATCATGAAGGTGGTCAGGGACACAAAAAGGAGTGCTCTTATAAGGAATTCATGAACGCAAAACCCACATCTTTCGACGACAAAGGAGGGGTTATTGCCCTGACTCAATGGTTCGAGAAAATCGAGTCCATTTTCGAAATCTGTTCCTGTTCTGAAGTCAACAAAGTAAAATTCGCCGCTTGCACTTTCGCCAACAAAGCACTGACCTGGTGGAATGGTCGAGTCAAATCCCTAACCCTGCCAGTGGCGAATGCTATGGGTTGGGAAAGTTTAAAGGAACTCATGCTAGCTGAGTACTGCCCACGGGGCGAGATGCAGAAACTGGAGCACGAGCTATGGAACTTGAAGATGAAAAGTTCTGACATTGTTGCCTACACTTCTAGGTTCGAAGACCTAGCGCTTCTTTGTCCGGGAATGGTCACCTCGGAAAGCAAAAAGATTGAGAGATACATATGGGGACTGACACAACCCACCAAAGGAAATGTCTTGGCTGCTAGGCCAAACACCTTTGACAGCGCTAAGTGTCTGGCGCAGACCCTCATAGATCACGGAGTTGATCTTGATAATGTGACGGCCGCTCCCGAACCAGCAAAGGTGAGCGGTGAGAAAAGAAAATTCTGGAAGCAGCGAAAGGGCCAGTCTTCACAGGAGCCCTCAAAGAAACAGCAAACGGTGGCAGTCCACGCTGCTACTACTCCTGCCGCTGCTCCTGCCATTCAAGCACCTACCAGTAAATATGCTGGTACCCTTCCTCGGTGCGACAAGTGCAATTACCATCATAATCCCGGTCCATGTCGTGAAATGTCATGCACTAACTGTGGCAAAAAGGGGCACACAGTTTGATTTTGCAAGACACCAGTCCAACCAACCAATCAGGCATCTGGAGCAGGCGTCGGTCAAGCCTGTTATGGTTGTGGAGAAGTCGGGCACTACAAGAGAAACTACCCCAAGGCAACAACAGTTGGTAGCACGGGGAGAGTGCTAGCGATGGGTCAAGAGGAGGCAGTTGCAGATCCCACAGTTGTTTCGGGTACGTTCCTCATCGACAACTCTTATGCATGCATTCTTTTTGATTCTGGTGCGGAGAGAAGTTTTATTAGTCATGCATTCAAACATCTCCTCAAACATAAACCTCAACCACTAACTGAAACATTTACCGTCGAGATGGGTAACGGTGAGAAAGAGAGCACTAATGATATATACATAGGCTGTACCCTTACCTTGAACGATCATTCTTTTCATATCGACCTTATGCCAGTTTCCATAAAAAGCTTCGATGTCATCATCGGCGTGGATTGGTTGAGCCCCAGTCATGCTCATATCCTTTGTTACGAAAAAGCTATCCGTCTCAATCTTTCCTCTGATGAAACCCTCATGATTTATGGCGATAAACTTAGCACAAACCTCCGTATCGTTTCGTGCATCAAAGCCCAGAAACTTCTACGAAAGGAGTGTCATGCATTCCTAGCCCATGTCATTAATGAGAAGCAGGAAGTTAAAGACCTCGAGAGCATCCCCGAAGTCTGCAACTTTCCCGATGTTTTTCCCAAAGATCTTCCTGGAATCCCTCCCGAGCGCCAAGTCGAGTTTCGCATCGACTTAGTCCCCGGAGCTACCCCCGTAGCTAAATCCCCATACCGACTAGCACCGGCAGAAATGCAGGAGTTATCCAGTCAGCTCAATGAGCTGCTCAGCAAAGGGTTCATCAGACCGAGTTCCTCACCCTGGGGAGCCCCGATCTTATTTGTGAAAAAGAAGGATGGATCCTTTCGGATGTGCATTGACTATCGCGAACTGAACAAACTCACTGTCAAAAACCGTTACCCTCTTCCTCGAATCGACGACCTCTTCGATCAACTTCAGGGAGCCAGTTACTTCTCCAAAATAGACCTAAGATCAGGGTACCATCAGCTACGAGTCCATGAGAGTGATGTTCCTAAGACAACATTTCGGACTCGGTATGGTCACTACGAATTTGTGGTGATGCCCTTCGGTCTACCCAATGCACCGGCGGTATTCATGGACCTGATGAATCAGGTGTGCCGTTCTTCCTTGGACAAGTTCGTAATCGTGTTCATCGACGATATACTTGTCTATTCCAGAAGTGAGGAAGAACACCGACAACACTTGAGATCGGTGCTGGAAACCCTAAGGACGGAGAAGCTGTACGCGAAATTCTCCAAATGCGATTCGAAAAGTAACCTTCCTAGGTCACGTGGTAACCGAGGAAGGCATACACGTGGACCCCTCCAAAATCAAAGCAATAGAGAACTGGTCAGCACCGAAGACGCCCACAAAAATACGTCAATTCTTGGGTCTCGCTGGCTACTATCGCATATTTATCCAGAATTTCTCCAGAATTCCCAAGCCCTTAACCACTCTGACTCAGAAAGGCGTACCCTTTTGTTGGAGTGAAAAGCAAGACACTGCGTTCCAAACGCTGAAGCGGGCCCTATGCAGCGCACCTATCTTGTCTCTGCCCAAAGGGACGGAGGACTTCGTTGTCTACTGTGATGCATCCAATCAGGGCCTAGGCTGTGTGCTCATGCAACGGGGAAAAGTCATTGCTTATGCCTCAAGACAGCTGAAAGCACATGAAATCAACTACAAAACACACTACCTGGAATTTGGAGCAGTAGTCTTCGCATTGAAGATATGGAGACATTATCTCTACGGAACCAAGTGCACCATATTCACTGACCATAAAAGCCTGCAGCATATCTTCGACCAGAAGGAACTGAACATGAGACAACGACGATGGGTTGAGCTACTCAGCGATTACGAGTGCGAAATCCGCTACCATCCCGGCAAGGCCAATGTGGTGGCAGATGCCCTCAGCCGAAAGGAATACTCAGGTCGTAGAGTGAAGGCACTGACCATGACTATCCATTCCCATTTATCCGTGCAAATCAAGGAGGCTCAGCTGGAAGCCTTAAAACCAGAGAACATGTCGGGTGAAGCCTTGAGAGGAATAGAAAAGAACCTAGAAATCAAGGGAGACGGAGTCTATTATTTCATGGACCGGATCTGGACCCCAAAGTTCGGTGGTTACAGAGAGGTTGTAATGAACGAAGCTCACAAGACTAGATACTCCGTTCACCCAGGTTCGGACAAGATGTACCTCGATCTCAAGAAACTGTATTGGTGGCCGAACATGAAAGCAGAGATCGCTACCTTCGTGGGCAAATGCCTGACTTGTGCCAAGGTGAAGGTCGAATATCATAATCCCTCAAGTCTACTCCACCAGTCGGAGATACCTGAGTGGAAATGGGAGAGAATTACTATGGATTTTATCACCAAATTACCCAAGTCTCCGAGTGGGCACGACGCCATTTGGGTAATTGTCGACCGACTGACTAAATCCGCCCACTTTCTGCCGATCAAGGAAAACTTCAAAATGGAGAGACTCACACGAATCTACATCCGAGAGATAGTTCGACTTCATGGTGTGCCTGTGTCCATTATCTCCGATCGAGATAGCAGGTTCACCTCGAGATTTTGGCAGTCCCTGCAGAAAGCTCTTGGAACTAAGTTGGATATGAGCACAACTTACCATCCTCAAACAGATGGGCAGAGTGAGAGAACCATCCAGACCTTGGAAGACATGTTGAGAGCATGTGTTATTGACTTCGGTGAGTCGTGGGACACCCATTTGCCCTTGGTTGAGTTTTCCTATAACAATAGTTACCACACCAGCATCAAGGCTGCGCCTTTCGAAGCCCTCTATGGTCGCAAGTGCAGATCCCCTCTGTGCTGGGCTGAGGTGGGCGACACGCAACTAGCCAAGGGGCAAGTCCCTGACAGCACTCTCACTGGCCCAGAAATCATCCGCGAAACCACCGAAAAGATCGTACAAATCTGGGAACGACTTAAGGCCTCACGAGATAGACAAAAGAGCTACACCGATAAACGACAAAAACCCTTGGAGTTCCAAGTTGGAGACCGTGTCCTGTTAAAAGTCTCACCCTGGAAAGGCATGATACGCTTTGGAAAGCGTGGAAAGCTAAATCCAAGATACATAGGACCATTCAAGATCCTCGTTAGGATCGGTCCCGTAGCATACAAACTTCGTTTACCGCAAGAACTTAGCAACATTCATCCTGTATTCCACGTTTCGAATCTTAAGAAATGCGTATCCGACAAAACCCTTACGATTTCTCTCGACGAGATTGTAATCAACGAGAACCTGAACTTTGTGGAAGAACCAGTCGAAATCATGGATAGAGAGATCAAACGGATAAAACAAAGTCGCATCCCGATAGTGAAGGTTCACTGGAATGCCAAGCGGGGACCCGAATTCACTTGGGAGTGCGGAGACCAGATGAAACAGAAGTATCTGCATCTCTTTTCTAAACCATGATTTGTATTCTATGTTCAAATTTTGGGATGAAATTCCCTCTAAGGAGGGGATGATGTGTGACAACCCGAAACTTTTTCCGTTATCCTTACTCAATTTCTGTTAATCAAATTCGGGTTTTTATTTTATTCCGTCAAAATTTGATAGTTTGGGAAAGACTTTGCGTTTAAATAAATCAATTTGGATTTATTCCTGTTCACGTCAGTATTATTTTTGAACTAACGGAATATTCTAAACTTAGTACATCAAAGGAATCGGTGTTAGGATGAATTTGTTGAAGTTCTAGACATGAAGCAAAACGAAAACCTCCTCAAAAGGAGTTTCGGTCAAGACCTTAGAGTTTTCGGTCAAGGGACCGAAAACCCCATCTTATATATATATATTTCATGATCATTTGGATCATTCTTTCCCTTTTTACAAGTCTAGAACTCGAAAACTCTCTCAAGTATCATCAAGTTCTTCACTTTGATCTTCAAATTCTCGAAAATGTAAGTGTTTCTTTCACCTTGAATCGTTGATAGATCTTCCTAACTAGCATCCCCCTTCGATTTCATCCATTAACTTCATTTTCTGGGTTTAATCATCAAGAACACCAAGAACACACACTAGTGTGTGTTTGGCCGAAAACACCCTTTCTTGCTTCCATATCGTAAGTATTACTTTCTGCACTTATTATCTAGTTGAAACTCTTGTTTAAGGCCTGGAAATCGTCATTTTTCCAAGAACAAAAGGAGTTTTCGGTTAGTGCATCTCCTTAAACCGAACCCCTAAAGAAAGGTGCCTTTAAGACCTTAAAACGCACTTAAGGCTTCAGATATAACTTAGAACCCCTTTACATGTTTGAAAGCCCTTGAGAAACACCACATGCATCAAAGATCTGGAGTTTTCGGTTTTTGCACCGAGAACCCTTCGGACCGAGAACCATTCGGACCGAGAACCCTTCAGACCGAGAACCTCTTCGGACCGAGAACCACTTGGACCGAAAGCTCCATTTGGTATCCATACACTCCTTTTATGCAATCATTTGTGATTGTAACACTTCTATATAAGTGTTTCCTAGACTATAAGGGTCCCGACGAGCATTTCCAAGTCTTTAGGGTGGTTTCCCATCATGTTAAGTCATGAAACACCCTAAATCTAACACACTTATGTGTTATCACCTGTTAATAGGATCCACTTGCGTACGAAACATCGGTTGACACTCAACATTCGTAACCGATCATACACCCAGATCCTACGTCAAACTGTGAGTTCATACCCCTACGCTTTTTCCGAGTTTTTCATGTTTTCAGGGGGAATACAAGCAAAAGTACAAGGAAACTTGTGCTCAAGTATATTATTTTGTTTAAAATAATTATATGTTCAGTATGCTTTTAACTCAGAAAACCGTTTTACCAATCGATTAAGAAATCAACTTGTAGAAACAGTTTTCAAAACTAAAGCAAGGAACTTGTAAATCTTATCATAAAATGTGATATTTTATAAAGGATTTATACAAACCATAAACAGGATTTTCGATACTATTACTTGTAAGTTTGTCATCTTAGGATTGGAGACACGTCCTTGGTAACACTCCACCGGATTTCGTGAGTGTAGGACTAGCTCTTATAACCAGAATCTCTTGTAGGGAGAGCGTGACTATTGTGTATAGATCTATACGGGACTGACTATCTCGCACCTCGCTGCTAGCTACAGTGGGACCGTTAGGTCTACGGGTGACAAAGTCATAAAAGGATATTGGCCCCGTTCCATGCCATATCTAGTTTAATGTATGGTTATGAAACTCGCAACCTAGATAACAGAGATTTACTTTTGTAATAATGAAACAAGTGAACTAACCTCAAAGTAATAACCGATTTGATTACTAGATGGCATTAGTAATGCCCTTAGGATCTAGTTCACTACCTATTTTATTAGTTTTATTTATGTAATAAGGCTAATACTTCTCACTGAGAGTAAACAGGGTTTTTCAAGGAAACTACATCTAACGATACAAGTATGGTAGATACTTGTACACCTCATTTCAGAATCGATAACCAACTATCAACTTTTAAGGAAAATATAGGATTTTCCTGGGATAACTCAACCTTTCGTAAACAAGCTGTTTAACTAATGGATAATCAAACTTCTTTCATAAGAAAATATAGGATTTTCTTGGGTAATACTTTTCAAAGAATCAAAGAAACATTTCTTTCACCAGAATTAAACGCTTATGAACTCACCAGCTTTATGCTGATATTTTAAAACTGCTTGTATTCTCAAGGCATCAATAGACAGGTACTCCTGCCAACTTTTGGAGAAGACGGAACATTCTGAAGTCACGTCTTTTACTTTTGTTATAATGTTATGTATAAACCATGTATTAAACAATGTAAACCTTTTTCATGTATGTATTCAATGTCTGGTTGTGTTTACTATGCTTACTATGATACAACTGTTGTGATACTACGCATGACGTCCTCCGCCCCGGAACGTTTTCGCCATCGGTTTCGGGGTGTGACAGATTTGTATCAGAGCTATTGTGCGTAGTGAACTAAGTATACCGAACCTCACATGGTATACAACTATAAACACTAAGGGGTTGAAGTGCTCTGAACTAAAAGTATACTTTTAAAATGTAAGTATTTTCTCAAAAAGTATACAAGTATACCTACGTACCAGAATCAGTATCATAAGTAGAACAAAACAAAAGTATTTTGGATGTTGAACATTGCGGTTAAACCTGGGCTGTTATGTAATCATGTCTAGGGTCAATATAGCCTGATCAACTATATTTATTCGAGACATGACCAACATGTGCTTGGGAGTAACTTTGGTGTTGCAACAGGCCTAAAAATTACCTAGTATCAATACAACTTAAAATACTATAGGAGTATTTTAGTCAGAGTCGAATACATTGTAGAAATTCATTCCTAGTGTTGCTACCTATTCGTTTCTTAGCGATAACTTACTTGCATTAGTAACTTTCCTTTGCTTATCGCTTGGTAGAACACTTTATTATCAGGATAGGATATATTTTGTTTCATATATCTTGAGGACTTACCATCCTCTTCCTCCTGATTGTTTCTAGAACAAGATGCCTCCTCGAAAAAGACCTATCAGAAGGAATGACGACGCTCCACCACCACCACCGCCCCCTTAGTTCGATCCCGTTATGTTCCAAGCAGCTGTTAATGCTGCTGTGGCTGCTGCGATGTCACAGATGAATCCTGGCGGATCTGGTGGTCAGGGAGGTGGTATGCATCCCCAAAATCATGAAGGTGGTCAGGGACACCAAAAGGAGTGTTCCTATAAAGACTTCATGAGCGTGAAACCCACATCTTTCGACGGCAAAGGAGGTGTCATTGCCCTGACTCAATGGTTCGAAAAGATCGAGTCCATTTTCAAAATTTGTTCCTGTTCTGAAGCCAACAAAGTAAAATTCGCCGCTTGCACTTTCGCCAACAGGGCACTGACCTGGTGTAATGGTCTGGTCAAATCCCTAACCCTACTAGTGGAAAATGATATGGGTTGGGAAAGCTTAAAGGAACTCATGATAGCTGAGTACTGCCCACGGGGCGAGATGCAGAAACTAGAGCACGAACTCTGGAACCTAAGGATGAAGGAATCCGACATTGCTGCCTACACTTCTAGGTTTGAAGACCTAGCGCTTCTTTGCCCGGGAATGGTCACCCCGGAAAGCAAGAAGATAGAAAGATACATTTGGGGACTGACACAACCCACCAAAGGAAACGTCTTGGCTGCTAGGCCAAACACCTTTGACAGCGCTAAGTGTCTGGCGCAAACTCTCATAGATCACGGAGTTGATCTTGATAAAGTGGCAACCGCTCCTGAGCCAGTTAAAGGGAGTGGTGAGAAAAGAAAATTTTGGAAGCAGCGGAAGGGCCAGTCTTCACAGGATCCCTCGAAGAAACAACAAACGGTGGCAGTCCACGCTGCTACTACTCCAGCCGCTGCTCCTGCCACTCAAGCACCTACCAGTGGATATACTGGTACCCTCCCTTTGTGCAGCAAATGCAACTATCATCATCGCATCCCGGCCCATGCCGAGAAATGTCATGCACCAGTTGTGGCAAAAAGGGACACACAACTCGAGTTTGCAAAACACCAGTACCACCAACCGATCAGGCCTCTGGAGCAGGTGTCGGTAAAGCTTGTTATGGCTGTGGGGAAGTCGGGCATTTCAAGAGAAACTTCCCCAAAGCAACAACAGCAGGTGGCACAGGGAGAGTACTAACGATGGGGCAAGAGGAGGCAGTCGCTGACCCCACCGTTGTTTCGGGTATGTTCCTCCTCGACAACTCTTATGCATGCATTCTTTTCGATTCTGGTGCTGAGAGAAGTTTTATTAGCCATGCATTCAAACATCTTCTTAGGCATAAACCTCAACCATTAACTGAAACATTTACCGTCGAGATGGCTAACGGTGAGAAACAGAGCACTAATGATATATATGTAGGCTGTACTCTTACCCTAAACGATCATTCTTTTCCTATCGACCTTATGCCAGTCTTCATAAAAAGCTTTGATGTCATCATCGGCATGGATTGGTTGAGCCTCAATCGTGCTGAAATCCTTTGTTACGAAAAAGCAATCCGCCTCAACCTCTCCTCCGATGAAACTCTCATAATTTACGGCGATAAACTCAGTTCGAACCTCCGTATCATTTCATGCATCCAAGCCCAAAAACTCCTGCGAAAGGAGTGTTATGCATTCCTAGCCCACGTCATTAACGAGAAGCAGGAAGTTAAATACCTCGAGAGCATCCCCGAAGTCTGCAACTTTCCCGATGTTTTTCCCGAAGATCTTCCGGGAATCCCTCCCGAACGCCAAGTCGAGTTTCGTATCGACTTAGTCCCCGGAGCTACCCCTGTAGCCAAATCTCCATACCGATTAGCACCAGCAGAAATGCAGGAGTTATCCAGTCAGCTCAACGAACTGCTCAGCAAAGGGTTCATCAGACCGAGTTCCTCACCCTGGGGAGCCCCGATCTTATTTGTGAAAAAGAAGGATGGATCCTTTCGGATGTGTATTGACTACCGAGAGCTGAACAAGCTCACAGTCAAAAACCGTTACCCTCTTCCTCGAATCGACGACCTTTTCGATCAACTTCAAGGAGCCAGCTACTTTTCCAAAATAGACCTAAGATCAGGGTACCATCAGCTGGGAGTCCATGAGAGTGATGTTCCTAAAACAGCATTTCGGACTCGGTATGGTCACTACGAATTTGTAGTGATGCCCTTCGGTCTAACCAACGCACCGGCAATATTCATGGACCTGATGAATCGGGTGTGCCGTTCTTTCCTGGACAAGTTCGTAATTGTGTTCATCGATGATATACTTGTCTATTCTAGAAGGGAGGAAGATCATCGACAACACTTGAGATTGGTGCTGGAAACCCTAAGGACGGAGAAGCTGTACGCGAAATTCTCCAAGTGCGAATTCTGGATTCGAAAAGTAACCTTCCTAGGTCACGTGGTAAGCGAGGAAGGCATACACATGGACTCCTCCAAAAATCAAGGTGATAGAGAACTGGTCAGCACCGAAGACGCCCACAAAAATCCGTCAATTCTTGGGTCTCGCTGGCTACTATCGCAGATTTATCAAGAATTTCTCCAGAATTGCCAAGCCCTTAACCACTCTGACTCAGAAAGGCGTACCCTTTTGTTGGAGTGAAAAGCAAGACACTGCATTCCAAACGTTGAAGCAGGCCTTGTGCAGCGCACCTATCTTGTCCCTACCCGAAGGGACGGAGAACTTCGTTGTCTACTGCGATGCATCTAATCAGGGCCTAGGCTGTATGCTCATGCAACGGGGAAAAGTCATTGCTTATGCCTCAAGGCAGCTGAAAGCACACAAAGTCAACTACACAACGCACGATCTGGAATTGGGAGCAGTAGTCTTCGCACTAAAGATATAGAGACATTATCTCTACGGAACCAAGTGCATTATTTTCACTGACCAAAAAAGCCTGCAACATATTTTTGACCAGAAGGAGCTGAACATGAGACAACGGCGATGGGTTGAGCTACTCAGCGATTACGAGTGCGAAATCCGCTACCATCTCGGCAAGGCCAATGTGGTGGCAGATGCCCTCAGCCGAAAGGAATATTTAGGTCGTAGAGTGAAGGCACTGACCATGACTATCCATTCCCATTTGTCTGCGCAAATCAAGGAGGCTCAGTTGGAAGCCTTATAACCAGAGAACATGCCGGGTGAAGCCTTAAGAGGAATGGAAAAGAACCTAGAGATCAAGGGAGACGGAGTCTATTATTTCATGAACCGGATTTGGACCCCAAAGTTCGGTGGTTACAGAGAGGTTGTAATGAACGAAGCTCACAAGACTAAATACTCCGTTCACCCAGGTTCGGACAAGATGTACCTCGATCTCAATAAACTGTATTGGTGGCCGAACATGAAAGCAGAGATCGCTACCTTCGTGGGCAAGTGCCTGACTTGCGCCAAGGTGAAGGTCGAATATCAGAAACCCTCAGGTCTACTCCACCAGCCGGAGATACCTGAGTGGAAGTGGGAGAGAATTTCTATGGATTTTATCACCAGATTACCCAAGTCTCCGAGTGGGCACGACGCCATCTGGGTAATTGTCGATCGGTTGACGAAGTCCGCCCACTTCCTGCCAATCAAAGAAACTTTCAAAATGGAGAGACTCACGCGAATCTACATCCAAGAGATAGTCCGACTGCACGGTGTGCCTGTGTGCATTATCTCTGATCGAGATAGCAGGTTCACTTCGAGGTTCTGGCAGTCACTTCAGAAAGCTCTTAGAACTAAGCTGGATATGAGCACAGCTTACCATCCTCAGACTGATGGACAGAGTGAGAGAACAATTCAGACATTGGAATATATTTTGAGAGCCTGCGTCATCGATTTCGGCGCGTCATGGGACACTCATCTTCCTTTGGTTGAATTTTCCTACAACAACAGTTACCATACCAGCATCAAGGCTGCGCCTTTCGAAGCCCTCTATGGTCGCAAGTGCAGATCCCCTCTGTGCTGGGCTGAGGTGGGTGACACGCAGCTAGCCAAGGGGCAAGTCCCTGACAATACTCTCACTGGTTCAGAAATCATCCGCGAAACCGTTGAAAAGATCGTACAAATCCGAGAACGACTTAAGGCCTCGCGAGATAGACAAAAGAGCTACGCCGATAAACGACGAAAACCCTTGGAGTTCCAGATTGGAGACCGTGTTTTAGTGAAGGTCTCGCCCTGTAAAGGCATGATACGCTTCAGAAAGCGTGCAAAGCTAAATCCAAGATACATAGGGCCCTTCGAGATCCTCGCTAGGATCGATCCTATAGCTTACAAACTTCGTTTACCGCAAGAACTTAGCAACATTCATCCTGTATTCCACGTTTTGAAATCTTAAGAAATGCGTATCTGACGAAACCTTTACGATTCCTCTCGACGAGATTGAAATCAACAAGAATTTGAACTTCGTAGAAGAACCAGTCGAAATCATGGATAGAGAGATCAAACGAACGAAACAAAGCCGCATCCCGATAGTGACGGTTCTTTGGAATGCCAAGCGGGGACCTGAATTCACTTGGGAGCGTGAAGATCAGATGAAACAGAAGTATCTGCATCTCTTTTCTAATCCATATTTTGTATTTTATGTTCAAATTTCGGGACGAAATTCCCTCTAACGGGGGGATGATGTGACAACCCGAAACTTTTTCCGTTATCCTTACTCAATTTCCGTTAATCAAATTCGGGTTTTTAATTTATTCCGTCAAAATTTGATAGTTTGGGAAAGACTTTGTGTTTAAATAAATCAATTTGGATTTATTCCTATTCACGTCAGTATTATTTTTGAACTAACGGAATACTCTAAACTTAGTACATCAAAGGAATCGGTGTTAGGATGAATTTGTTGAAGTTCTAGACATGAAGCAAAACGAAAACCTCCTCAAAAAGGAGTTTCAGTCAAGACCTTAGAGTTTTCGGTCAAGGGACCGAAAACCCCATCTTATATATATATATATATATATATATATATATATATATATATATATATATATATATATATATATATATATATATATATATATATATTTCATGATCATTTGGATCATTCTTTCCCTTTTTACAAGTCTAGAACTCGAAAACTGTCTCAAGTATCATCAAGTTCTTCACTTTGATCTTCAAATTCTCGAAAATGTAAGTGTTTCTTTCACCTTGAATCGTTGATAGATCTTCCTAACTAGCATCCCCCTTCGATTTCAACCATTAACTTCATTTTCTGGGTTTAATCTTCAAGAACACCAAGAACACACACTAGTGTGTGTTTGGCCGAAAACACCCTTTCTTGCTTCCATATCGTAAGTATTACTTTCTGCACTTATTATTTAGTTGAAACTCTTGTTTAAGGCCTGGAAATCGTCATTTTTCCAAGAACAAAAGGAGTTTTCGGTTAGTGCATCTCCTTAAACCGAAAACCCTAAAGAAAAGTGCCTTTAAGACCTTAAAACGCACTTAAGGCTTCGGATATAACTTAGAACCCCTTTGCATGTTTGAAAGCCCTTGAGAAACACCACATGCATCAAAGATCTGGAGTTTTCGATTTTTGGACCGAGAACCCTTCGGACCGAGAACCCTTCGGACCGAGAACCATTCGGACCGAGAACCCTTCGGACCGAGAACCTCTTCGGACCGAGAACCACTTGGACCGAAATCTCCATTTGGTATCCATACACTCCTTTTATGCAATGATTTGTGATTGTAACACTTCCATATAAGTGTTTTCTAGACTATAAGGGTCCCGCGAGCATTTCCAAGTCTTTAGGGTGGTTTCCCGTCATGCTTAGTCATGAAACACCCTAAATCTAACACACTTATGTGTTACCTGTTAATAGGATCCACTTGCGTACGAAACATCGGTTGACACTCAGCATTCGTAACCGATCATACACCCAGATCCTACATCAAACTGTGAGTTCATACCCCTACGCTTTTTCCGAGTTTTTCATGTTTTCAGGGGGAATACAAGCAAAAGTACAAGGAAACTTGTGCTCAAGTATATTATTTTGTTTAAAATAATTATATGTTCAGTATGCTTTTAACTCAGAAAACCGTTTTACCAATCGATTAAGAAATCAACTCGTAGAAACAGTTTTCAAAACTAAAGCAAGGAACTTGTAAATCTTATCATAAAATGTGATATTTTATAAAGGATTTATACAAACCATAAACAGGATTTTCGATACTATTACTTGTAAGTTTGTCATCTTAGGATTGGAGACACGTCCTTGGTAACACTCCACCGGATTTCGTGAGTGTAGGACTAGCTCTTATAACCAGAATCTCTTGTAGGGAGAGCGTGACTATTGTGTATAGATCTATACGGGACTGACTATCTCGCACCTCGCTGCTAGCTACAGTGGGACCGTTAGGTCTACGGGTGACAAAGTCATAAAAGGATACTGGCCCCGTTCCGTGCCATATCTAGTTTAATGTATGGTTATGAAACTCGCAACCTAGATAACAGAGATTTACTTTTGTAATAATGAAACAAGTGAACTAACCTCAAAGTAATAACCGATTTGATTACTAGAGGGCATTAGTAATGCCCTTAGGATCTAGTTCACTACTTATTTTATTAGTTTTATTTATGTAATAAGGCTAATACTTCTCACTGAGAGTAAACAGGGTTTTTCAAGGAAACTACATCTAACGATACAAGTATGGTAGATACTTGTACACCTCATTTCAGAATCGATAACCAACTATCAACTTTTAAGGAAAATATAGGATTTTCCTGGGATAACTCAACCTTTCGTAAACAAGCTGTTTAACTAATGGATAATCAAACTTCTTTCATAAGAAAATATAGGATTTTCTTGGGTAATACTTTTCAAAGAATCAAAGAAACATTTCTTTCACCAGAATTAAACGCTTATGAACTCACCAGCTTTATGCTGATATTTTAAAACTGCTTGTATTCTCAGGGCATCAATAGACAGGTACTCCTGCCAACTTTTGGAGAAGACGGAACATTCTGAAGTCATGTCTTTTACTTTTGTTATACTGTTATGTATAAACCATGTATTAAACAATGTAAACCTTTTTCATGTATGTATTCAATGTCTGGTTGTGTTTACTATGCTTACTATGATACAACTGTTGTGATACTACGCATGACGTCCTCCGCCCCGGAACGTTTCCGCCATCGGTTTCGGGGTGTGACATGATGTGACAACCCGAAACTTTTTCCGTTATCCTTACCCAGTTTCCGTTTATAAAATTTGGGTTTTAGTTAATTCCGTCAAATTCCTTAGTTTGGGAAGGACCTTACGTTTTAAATAAATCCGAATTGATTTATTTCCGTTCACGTTGGTATTATTTTTGATCTAACGGAATATTCTAAACTCAGTTCGATCGAGTTTCCTATTCGAAAACGAGGTTTTCTAAGTCAAAGCATAGCATCCGGGCCAAACAACCCTTCGAGAGGAGCTTACGGTCGTAAACCCTGTTTACGACCGTAAACCCTGTTCATGGCCGTAAACCCTCCACCCTACCCCATTGACCGTAAACTCACCCCTATATAAGGGATGAGTGGCCATCATTTCTCACTTTACACACTCCAGAAGCTTTCTCTCTCTACTCTCTCTCTCTCTCTCTATCTACAAACGTCGAATTCTCTCTAAGATCTTCAAGAAGTAAGTGTTTTTCCACCTTGAATGTTGTTTCAAATCCATTTCTAGTGGTAAATCCATGTTCCTATCTCATGAATCTCATCTTTTTCTAGATTTTCTCTCTCACCAAGAACACCAAGAACACACACTAGTTCTTGGTGGCTAAAAACCTCATTTCAAGCTTCCACTACGTAAGTACACTGCTCTTAGCTTGTTAGATACAAGAATCACTTGTTAAACATCTAGAAATCGTGACCAGAAGGGTGTTTACGGCCAAGGCAATCTCCCTTGACCGTAAACTCTATTTAAGTGGTGCAAAGTTGCCACAACACCCTCTTAAGCCTAGAAACGAGGTTTAGAACACTTCCAGAAGGCTAGAAAGGACCTTGAAACACTGACAATCGCATCTTTGACCAAGTGTTTACGGCCGTAAACAAATGGGCCGTAAATCCATAGGCCGTAAACGCATGGGCTGTAAACCCATGGACTGCAAACACTTGGGCCGCAAACCCTCGACCGTACACTCCTGATTACGGCCGTAAACTCCCCTCTTCAATCACATGTGATTCTAACACTTAGTTTTAAGTGTTTCCTAGTCCCTAAGGTGATTTTCTTCCATAACAAAAAGTGTTATGCTCTCACCTAATGTATATACGTACTTTTACATGCCAAATAGGATCCGGTTGTGCCCGAGGCTTTATTTGACACTCAGCAATTCCTAGCAACTTACACTCGAATTCCACGTCAAACTATGAGTTCATATCCCTATGCTTTTCCGAGTTTTTCATGTTTTCAGGGGGGGGGGAATACAAGCAAGAGTACAAGGAAACTTATGCTCAAAGTATATTATTTGTCTAAAATAATTATATGTTATGTATGCTTTTAACACAAGAAAACAGTTTTACCAAACGATTAAGGAATCAACTCGTAGAAACAGTTTTCAAAACTAAAGCAAGGAACTTGTGAATCTTGTCATAAAATGTGATATTTTATAAAGGATTTATACAAAACATAAACAGGATTTTCGGTATTATTACTTGTAAATTTGTTATTTTAAGTTGGAGACACGTCCTTGGTAACACTCCACCGGATTCGTGAGTGTAGGACTAACCCTTGTAACCAGAATCTCTTGTAGGCAGAGCGTGACTATTATGTATAGATCTATACGGGACTGACTATCAAGCACCTAAACTGCTAGCTACTGTTAGGCAGTCATGCCTGGGGTGACAAAGTCATAAAATGGTATTGTCCCCCGTTACGTGCCATATCTAGTTTAATGTATGGTTATAAAACTCGCAACCTAGATAACAGAGATTTACTTTTGTAATAATGAATTAAGTGAACTAACCTCAAAGTAATAACCGATTTGATTACTAGAGGGTATTAATAATACCCTTAGGATTTAGTTCACTACCTATTTATTAGTTTTATTTATGTAATAAGGCTAATACATCTCACAGAGAACAAACAGGGTTTTTCAAGGAAACTACATCTAACTATACAAGTATGGTAGATACTCGTACACCTCAGACAAGAACAGATAACTAACTATCAACTTTTAAGGAAAATATAGGATTTTCCTGGGAGAACACAACTTTACATAAACGAACTGTTTAACATACAACTAATGGTTAATCATACATCTTTCATAAGAGAATATAGGATTTTCTTGGGAAACACTTTTCAAAGGCTCAAAGAAACATTTCTTTCACCAGAACTAAACGCTTATGAACTCACCAGCTTTATGCTGATATTTTTAAAACTGCTTGTATTCTCAGGGCAACAATAGACAGGTACTCTTGCCAACTTTTGGAGAAGACGGAGCATTTTGGAGTCACGTCTTTTACTTTTGTCATATACTGTTATGTACAAACTATGTTTTCAAACAATGTAAATATTCTTATTATAATGTAATGGTTGTGTTTACTTCGCTTACTATGATACAACTGTTGTGATATTACGCATGACGTCACCCCGCCCCCGGACGTTTCCGCCGTCCGTTCCGACGGTTCGGGGGTGTGACACTTATGGATTTCAGCTACAACATCTATATAGCTGGTATGATTTTGTTTTCATTTGTATGGTTATTAGATCACACTTTAAAGAGTTATTATGTCTCTTTTATATATTGGCTATAGAACACACGGAAATACAAAGACAGGTCTGTCTACACTCATACACACACAACCACGATTAAATGAAGGTTGATTTCTGCTTCTTTTAATGGTTTTTTTTAGAGTTTCAGCTACAATATTCATAGAAAACACCCTCCAACTAATCGACAAAATGTCACAATGAAATATTTGTTCACTACAGATAGAGTAAAATGCTTTATTTATTTAATTTATTCTACATTAGGTTCTGGTCAAAAGTGGTTGTACTTAAAAAGATAAATGGTCTAACATGCTACCAACTTTAGTTTTTTATATCATGGGTATTAAGCAAGGATTCGTTTAAATGTTGGGAGCATCTTTTAGAAAATCTCTCTTAACATTGTATGTGTATGTTTGTATGTTTAACTGTTTGGGTGTGTGTGTGTATGTTTGTAGCTAGAGGTCTGTAACATGAAGGAAATCTCAAATATTGAGTTTTATCATTTTTGAGTAGTAAATATGGTCAGTGGTAGAGTTGATGATTGTTTTTGTTTCTGCCGTGAACCTCCTTATACATTAGAGGTAAGAAACTCAATTTTATTTGTATTTTTGGTCATCTGATATCAAATGTTTTTAACATGTAGTTAATTTTTAGAGAAAATTACAAATATAGCCAAAACCATTAACTACTTTGTAGAAAATAGCCAAAAAAACTCAAATTACAAAAATAGCCATCAAAATTACAGATGGATTAAGCCCATATGCGATTTCACTAAGCCATCTGCGAACGTACAAGTTACTAAAGCACGAATGTGCTTTAGCGACTTGTACGTTCGCAGATGATTTTTTTATGGTATAAATAGGGGGTACAAGTGACTAAAATCGCAGATGAACTAAGCTCATCTGCGATTTCCTCTCTATTCATCTGCGATTTTCTAATTTTTTTTATAAATTTTTTTCTCTATTTATTATCAGTAATAATTTATAGCAAAGTATAAAGTTAACTACAAATATAAAAATTGACACTATAAACATTTGGGTAATATCTCTTCGTTAGCTTCATTATGGATAATGATTCTTTAAAGTTTAAATTGTTATGCCCATTTTTCCACGGAATTTAATTTCATAGACACCATTTTCCAGTACATATTATTCGAATCTTATGCATTACCGTTTCAACTTATATGTTTGTTATCAGCATATAGAAATCTGCCATGTTTGTTATTGGCATAAATTATATTTGAAAATTATGCATTTTTTTCATTATAGTTTTATTGTAGAGAACATATAGTCCTTTGAGAGAGAGGGGGAATATTGTGTTTCCAGAGAGAGGGTTCTTAACCAAAAAAGTGGGAAAAATGAAACAAAAAAAAAATTTACGTTTTTATACCTGCGAAAAAGGTGAAATCGCAGATGGGAAGTGAAATCGCAGATGACTTGGTGAAATCGCAGATGGGCTTAATCCACCTGCGATTTTGATGACTATTTTTGTAATTTAGGTTTTTTTGGCTATTTTCTACAAAGTAATTAACCGTTTTGGTTAAATTTGTAATTTTCTCTAATTTTTATCATTAATTATAATCATTTAATGAGTTTTTTATCCTCATTTGTGTCTCTTTACCAGTTTATCTCGATAATTTTGAGAATACATTTTGTTAGGGTGAGCATGCATGGAATCAAGAGATAGGGAAGTAGATGTGCAGATAGTCTGGTATATGTCACTCAGTATACCATAAGTCACTCAGTATACCATAAGCCCTGGTATACGTCACCATAGAGTAGTTTAAATCTTTTAAAATCGGGTTTAAAGTAATTATTTTTTTTTTTGAAATTTTTACCCCTAACATTTTATGGAATATCAGCTTCAAAAGGAAGCTACTATAACTCTCAAATATGAAATTCAAGTTGTTGGTCTCATTGCTCAATAATTTGGCAATGACCAAAACGGATTCGTATTCAAGGTAAGCACTGAATAAGCTATTCAGGTTTTTTGTGTTTGGAAACAAAAAGCTAAAGCTTGAGTAATTGATCTGCATAAATCTAAAACATGTGGGAGATAGAATTGGAACTAATCAGAAACATTCACAAACATTGGCTACTAGGTCATAAAGCTCCTAAATGTAGAAAGTCTATAAGATTTGTAAATTGTAGCCAATATTATATAATATTAGATATGTATGTTGATTTTCTTTTTCTGTTCTTTTAGAGATGATGTGGTGAAATGATTTGGGATAAAACCAGAGCCTTCAGGTTCTGCAACATAGTGATTTGATATGACTTTAGTGTTTTAATATGATTGGTTGAATGAAGTTATGTAGA
This sequence comes from Lactuca virosa, assembly GCF_052849685.1. NCBI lineage: Eukaryota > Viridiplantae > Streptophyta > Magnoliopsida > Asterales > Asteraceae > Lactuca > Lactuca virosa. Next base: position 318,418,795 of record NC_136433.1, on the reverse strand, counting down.
TTTCATCTATTGTTATCATTGTAAGTAGTTGTTTTCAAATGGTTTATGAACTGAAGCTAAAATGTGTTGAATTGGTGTTGTTAGTGTTCTTTCAGTGTGTATAAATGACTTGATTTCCACATTACTTCCAGGATGGCAAAGATGAGGTCAACAATGAAGTTAGTCATTGTGAAAAACCAAGCTTAGAACAATTGCCAAGATTGAAGAAACAAAGGTTAGAATCCCTCATATAACTACCAAGTAAAAATAGGTAGACTTTGTTTATTTTTTTTATAAGAATTAAATCTTTAATTTTTGTAATTATTTTCCGTTTGATTGAACAAAATGTTTGCAGAACACACTCTTAAACTAAATTTACTAATGCCTTTTCTACCATTCATAAATGGAGTTGTTTACAAATACTTTCTTTTAAACCAATATTTATATATGCTACATAGGTCCAACATCCTAAAAACTAACTATTTTTTTTAATTATAAAATTTGTGAAACTACATACGGTAAATCTTTTAAATTGGTTTGAAACAACTACCATTTACTCCTGTATGATTTGTATGATTGAACCAGACGTAGAAAAGGCTGCATCCCAATGGATTACTATTGCACTTTAAATTGATAACTGAGGTAGAGAAATTAACTATTAATAATTATTAATGTTTACTTGAAGAAGATGATAATTGGATATTTAAGCTTTTAGCAATTATTTAAAGGAGTTGGACATCATTGCTAAGTTGTGTTGTTGAGATTAGATATTTTTTAACTTTATTTATTTTTATTTATATTGGGTGAGAAAATCATTCCCCACAATATTGTGTGGCATGTTAGAAAAGACTTTTTGGTCTTCTGATTATCTGTTGATGACAAAATTGTCACCAATTTCTTTTTTTTTTCTATTTTTTTTTAAATTTTAGACGTAACTTTAAATTGGAGTTGTAACTTTGTAGTTTGTTTGCTGTCTCAATGGATATACATACTGCTAAATAAGTTACAAAACAACCAATTAATTTTAGACGTAACTTTGAATTGGAGTTGTAAATAGATATATGACCGCTTTTTTGAAAATATTACAAAACAAACAATTATTTTGCAAAAATGCTTTTGTGAAATACCTTTGGCTTTGTAAAATAAGTTATTCTTCTCAAGGAAAACGTTTAACAACATGGTTTTGTTCATAATTTACATTTGTAAGAAATACATTTATCATAGGTTATCATATCTTTTTTGAATGTGAGAAGTGATGGCAGCCTTGATGCTGCGTTCTTATTGAAGGAATTACATTATAACTAATTTAAATTTTATTTTCAGGTTTGTCAGGACTTTATCAAGGAATCACAAGCTATATTGCCTTTTTCAGCACATGTTTTTTGAATTTTGAGAGAAACTTTGGCCCGATGGAGGAAGAATGCACCAAGATTTGTTTATTGTTGGTGAAATATCCAAAATACCCTTGAAATGCAACAAAATAATAAGCCACCAGAAAATAATAATAAAACCTTTTGAGACGTGTTTACATGCAAAGGCGTGGAAGCCATATACGACCTGTCAATGGCTGAATTCAACATGTTTGGCTTATTTTGTTCAGAAGAGGAGTTATTTGCAAATACCATCATTTTCCGGTTATCAGAGACATTTATGTCTGCTGATAAATAGACAAAGCTTTGTGTTGTAAAGATCCTCTTTACCGACTTGAACGACAGAAAAACAAAAGGTATCAAGAGTAAGTATAATTATTCAAATTTAAAGAGTCGTTCCAATATAAACAAAAACAAAATATCTTGGCAATCCATAGGGCATATTTTCTTTAAATGTTATGTACAACTGTAAAAATCGGTCTTAATTCGTGAAGGAAATTGAGTTGAATACGGAGATTGTCATCTCAACTCCGAAGCTTTTAGTATTGTTTGTATTGAACTTTTTATTTAGCATTGTTTTGGTTTATAATTATTTCACTACCACCAATTCATTTATGTTGAGTTCCGTTAATTTTGATTGTTAATTATGAATCAAGGTTTTGAATCTTGCCACAGGTGCTCCAAGAACGCTCTCTCTCCTTCTAATCTATCTTGAAAGAGGTAAATTTATTTGTTAATTTTTTCTTCAAAAATTCAATTTGTAATTTGTCTATTTTCTTTCTGATGCTCGCTGCTAAACATGAAAATGCTGATGTCATAAAAACCCTGCTCGACACAGGTGGTCCATGGAACACGCTCTTTTTTTCAATCTATCTTGAAGGACGTAAATTTGTTTCATTTTTTTCAATTGAACACCAATTGCTCGACAATTAATCTACTATCTTCCTAGCTGGTTGTTAATTATGTTGTATATGTTTGTATTAAGAGTTAATTGGTCCATGCGCTTTATGATTTTTACTGTGTTTAGTCTAAAGTTGAAAGTGAAAAAGGTTTAATCAGCTTTGGACAGAACATGATAGAAACCAAACTATATGATCTTATTTTTTATAATATTTCTTGAAACATTAATAATTTTTTTTTGAAGGTTTTCAAGGCAATTACGCATTCTCGGACGCGGATACATTTCATCTCAACCTTTTACTATGTTCCAACAATGGTTTGGCAAACAATTGATCATCTTCAACATCCTACTAAACAATTGATCATCTTCAACATCCTACCTGTAAATATTTTAGCCAGAAACAAGATTAGAGAGTTTTATCTTCGATCCAACTCCAATTAGAGTTGAACCAGATGTTTTGGTGATATTTAATTTCGATTTACCTCTGTAAAAGGATATTTTCTGGTTCTTGAATGTTGAATAGGGTTAAATCGAATAGTTGGATAAGAAATGGGGGAAACAAAGGCTCCGAAAGCAACATTGATGTCTCTTTCATTGCGTGCAACTTTACTTTTTTCCTTTTGGGGTTAAATTTTTGTTTAAATGGAACTTTCATGTCAACTTATAAACTGTTCTTTAGTGTGATGTGCTGACTTTAATAGTAAATATTTAACAGATTTCAATTTCAACCATACGCTTACATGCATTCTTAATTTCTTATGTGTAGGTTGGCATCTCTTCATATAATATGAATGGCAGAAAGTCGGCACTTCTTTTGTGCTTCTCAGTTATTGTTATTGTCCTGGTATCCGCATGATATTTTGTTAATCTTTTGGTACCATCAGTAGATGTTATGATGTTTCTGTGTAATTATTCGCGATCATAAATAAGTTGGTATCATATCTTTTGTTTGTCCTTTACGTTTTATTATTAAAATGGTTATTTAATTAACAGAAACATTGTGATAAACAATATTAAAAACTTAATAACCAAAATGTAGAAACGATTCACTGATAAATATTCATTCTCCAGAAAAGAATAAAAATGATTCACTAATATCAGATGATAAATGGTTATAATGAAAAAAATTGTAATACCAGTTAAGCCCGCAACGGGGAAACTCTTTCCTAGTTAATAGTAATTGGACTTGAGGCACAGCACAGCCCAGCCCAGCCCACCGAATGAAGTAATAGCTAGTATGAGTATCCAAATCTGTTCCTTTCCGCCGAATGCATGGCCTGCGACTGCAACTGCAAAAGAATATCAGGATTTAGGACTCGGAGGAGGAGACCGCTGACCGCCACTTCCTCATCGTCTTCACACCTTTGTTTTCTATTGCTAGGATTCAGTTCAATTCAACTGACTGGAATCTGAAAATCCATGAGTGGGCATCATCACCACCATCATCATCCACCTCCACCTCATCATCATCATCATCATCATCCACCTCCACCTCCACCTCCAGGCAAGTAATAACATGTATTACTAAGTTATCTTAATTGGGATTTTTATGGTTAATAAGTTGCAAATTATATGTTTATACTTTCTAGGGCATCGATCACCACATCCACCGGGCCCGGGGCATCCGCCTATTGGTCTCCCACCGCCACAACATCTGTCGGGGCTCCCACCACCACCACCAGCACATCGCCATCATCATCCTCCACCTCCTCACGGTTATCAAGGTTACTTCATCCCTCCACCTACGTACCCCCACCGCCATGAATATTATTATGATTATGGACCTGGTTGTTCTTCTGTGCTAAGGGGCTGGTATGTGCCTTTTGATTTTTCTTATTCTTTATTTTTTAGCCCGCCTTTCACATTACATTTTCAAAGTCGTTTATTCTTTATGAATATGTACTTTTCACTTTTCCCAAATATCCAAAAACAGCATTTTCAACTATTGGTTGCTGACTTGGAAAAGGTAATCTGATTGAAAAAGCACACCAGATCTAACAAAATAATAGGGAAACAAAAAAAACACCTTTGAGGTGCCAATTTTTGTATTTTCACAGGTAAATTGGTCGTTGATCTCAACTAGACATGTAAAATTGAATTGAATTTGATCTTGTTCTTTAATGATTATTTCCCATTGCAATTAGAGAAAATACAGAAGATTTTGTAATTTAGAAGACAAATACCTTCTCTACATTTTCTTCTAATATATGTACACAACTAGGATTCCAGTTAGCAATTGGGTTTAGATAAATAGGTTGAAAATTTCCCAAACTAACCCAACATGTTAGATAATGGGTTGACCTCTTGACTCATTTATTTTTATTTTCCAATCCAACTTGTTAGATAAACACGTTAGACCCGGTTTGACCCAATTTATTTTCAAAGTTTACATATTATACAAAAATTGATTAGACTATAATATATAAATAGGTTACCCGAATAGTTGTTCATGACTTCAAGGTTAAAGATACACAACTACAATCACAAATCATTTGTTCAAACAACATTCTAAATCACATGCAAATTACAAAATTACAAAGTAGTGAATAAGTCGTGAATTGGAAGTCAAAACTAAAAGCCAAAACTAGAAATCAGAATGGAACTAGTTTCAAAACAGAAGTAACTTATTAATTGAAGCTGAAGTATCGTATAGATGGAGGTAGAAGGTTTTTTCACCAATGGAGACTCCAGGAAAGCTGAGGGTTTAGGAATTTTTGGTAGATTATAAGATACTAAAATTTAATATTGAATAAAATATAAATAAAGTAGATGTATTTATTTAAACGGGCTGGAGGATCAAATTATTAAGAGTAAATTACTGAAATCGTCTCTATGGTTTGGTCAAAATTACACGTTTTGTCTCTAACTTCTTTTTTGCATTCGGATCGTCCCTATGATTTGATTTTGTTGCGTTTTTCGTCCCTATGGTTTGGTCAAAATTGCACGTTTGGTCCCTAACTTTATCTATGTAAGGGACGAAAAGCGCAACAAAATCAAACCACAAGAACAATTCGAGTGCAAAAAAAAAGTTAGAGACCAAACATGTAGTATTGACCAAACCATAGGGACGATTGCAGTAGTTTACTCGATTATTAATTCACTCCAATCCAACCTATTTAATGGTGGATCAAATTATTAATTTACTCTGGTTAATGAGCTATTTTAACTGGCCTATTCTAGGTAAGATAATTAAATGCGATAAATAAACATAATAGTCTAATTATATACATGGCTACAATAGTAGAAAAATTCCCAATATTCTACCCATGACATTCACATAATATGTTGAGCACTTTACTCTTGACTTACACATGTTCCATTTTCTTCTGCATCTGAATTTGGATTTGGTTTGGATTTCAACTCTCTAGAAGAAAAAGAAAGGCAAATGTGCACTAATATCTAAGATGTCTAAGATCAAGTGTATAGTTTATTGTTTGAAATGAATTTGAGGAATTTAATAAATTCTATTTAAAACTAATAACATGAAGGTCTAATATGAGTATCACATTTTTTGCTAAAATAAGACCGAATTGTGTATTGGTTTGTGCAGTTTGAGAGCTCTTTGCTGCTGCTGGTTGTTGGATCGCTGACTGTTGGATGATATGATGTGTGTTTATTTTATATTTCTCTCTATGTAAAAGAAATAAAACCTGCCATAAGCCTTAGCTGCTAATTGATATGCATATTATGCTTATACTTTCCAAACCATTTTAGCAAATGACTTGTTAATATTATGTTCCGTGTCACCATTGTTTTCACTACTATGTTGAGCAAACAAATATTCCCACAAGGACAAGTTGTATTTATTGTGTTTTGTATTTATTGTGTTTGGCATGCATCCATGACTGACCTTGATCAAAACATGTTATATTGTGTTTGTCATGCATCTGTGAGGTGACATTGACTAGTGATGTGAGGTGAGTAGACGGTCTGACATTGACCTGTGATTTGAAAGGGGTCAACGAGACCAAATTACAAGTTTTTGCTCCATCCAATAGATAGAACATGGAGCAAGGAGTTGCTTTTGATCTTCAGTCTATGCAAAAGTGTCATGCTTTTGCTCTATTTTATTCTTATTCTTTAGATCAACCCTAAAAGCTATGTTTTATACTAATTTTCATTAAAGTTGTGTAAATAATAAATTATCTCCAACCTATTATACTATATTGAGAAAACTAAAAAAATGGTTTTTGTGGTTTGTTGATTTCTTTGGATGGAGTCCATAAAGTTTTCAATTTGCAAGCAAATTTGTTTTTACAATGATTCGTGGTGGATTAGGTATCCCTTACACATAAAATGAGTATTTTCACATTTAGTCAATTATGTTTCATTTTTTTTTCAAAAAACTTTATTTTTTTTTTATTATTAAAAGAAAAAGGGTCAATTTCATAATCTACATGCCCACATCACCCCCACTCTATCTCTATCCTACCCTCTATCCCTTAAAAACATGTTAACCCATTTATCAAAGTCTTCTCTAACAAAGTTTACTAGCAACTCTTTCAACCATCCACCCTTCCACTCTTTCCCTCTCTCTTCTTCGGTGACCATTGTCCATTGTTTGCAATCTACATTGAAAATGAACGCAAAAAATATAACCAACAATATACAAGAATCCCAAAATAAAAGGGATAATGACATAAACACTCTTAAGTTTGGAAGAAATGTTCAAATTTCTCATTTTGCGGATTTTAGGTTTATTAAAACCGAATGTATGCAATTTTTTTTTTCAATTTACTGTTTTATGTTTTTCTGGTTCATCCCAAAATCAAATCACAATTGTAGATAAATACATAATAAACACAAGAAAGTATATTTTCTTTTTCTAGAAAAAGTAGAAACAGTAAACATTAATATTAGCATGGTCTAAATAGGACACATCCCCCCTCCATCCTCCTCAACCTTTGTAAAAACACCTTTTTTTTCCTACCCTCATATTCGATGAAAAACCATGTTTTGCCTACTAACCATGCTAATATTAATGTTTAATGTTTCTACTTTTTCACAAGAGAAAAACTTATAAAGATGGCCGATCTTGCTGTGTTTTGTGTACGGCCAATATGGCATGAATTTAATACCTCCCATTTTACTTTCATTTGTATGAAGTATTCTTTTTCGTTAAACGTTGATTTGAATATATATTATTTGTATTTTATGTCAAATATTTTCTTTATATGTCATAAACTATTATTGGAAAAAAATATTTTTTTATTGATATTAATGAAAGTTTCAATAACCGACATATAACTTAATAAAGATTATCAACCTGATTGATAAATAAAAGCGGCTAGAAAAACACTTCTTTTCAATCCACTTGAAAAGTGAACAATTTTCTATGTTGTATTTTTGTCATGAAGTGTTTCTAAAAAATATATAAAACTAGAATTAGAATCTTATAATTGATTGAAGTGTTGTAGAAGTTGTCTAATAGAGTGTTTTTTTGTTTCGTTGTAAGAGTTTTCTCAAAGAGTACCAAAGGTTTTTGTTTTAAATAAATATTACAGCCTTATCTTGCATTCAACAATTTTTTTGCGGTAAAAAGGTGATGATACTAGTCCCACATTGGTTGAGTAAATAAGTGAAAGGAATGGAAACATGTATATAAAGGGAAGAGGTCTTACACTCACATTTGTGTTTGCATCTTAGTCCCACATTACTTGTTAGAACAAATTGATGGTATGGAGCTCACTATAAATTAAAGAGGCCCTAAAGTTGATTTTAAGTTTTCTATTTTCTTTTGGCCTTTGCCATTTGATGATATGAAAACTTGTAATTTAAATATTTTTGGAAAACTCTTGTTATAGTGTTTTCTTATTTTTTTTAAATAGAAAATGGGTACCCGATGGATTCCCCGTACCCGACGGTGATTTTTGCACCCGAACCCGTCGGGGATTAGGCGGGTCGGGGCGGGGATGGGTTTAGGGTATGAAGTTCGGGTTCGGGGATGGAGAAGGTAATATATGTCGATATACGTTCCGTTTGCATTCCTAGTATTCACCATAATTTAAAACACATTATTGAATAAATTAGTTGATGAGCTCTATCTAGTATAAAAAACTAACAAAATTGGCTCATCCCATCAAAAACATCCGCCAAAAAATAATTAACATTGTGTCTACTAAAATATACTTCCCAATAAAATCGAAAGAAAATGAATATCTAAAATATCCAAAATTCTTTATTAGAAAAATGATATTATCACGTTTCACAATCTAAACGTCAGAAAAAGAAAATAAAAATGACAATAAGAATGTGGATATTTCAGATAATAGTGGAGAGGGTAGGAGAGGGTAAATGGCGGCTGATGGCCTAATAAGGAGACGGTACTCATAAGTCCGCAACGCAGGAGAGAGGGGTTGGGGATGCAGTGGGCGGGGTGTGGCTTTTTCTATATTTTAATTAAAAATATGTATTAAACCAAATAATAACAAAATATGAAATTAAAATTAAAATGATAAAATAATCATTTCAAGTTTGCCGGGATCTAAAACCACAATAAATATTAGTAGAAAAAACTAAATTTAAAAGCTAAAAACATATTGGACTACCACAACGATTATTTTTTTATATTTTTTACTATACTTAATAATAATAAAAAATATTGTAAAAGGTGGGCTATTGATAAATAATCGATTCCAAACCATAATGCTAGTAGACGCATTAGTGGCGGATCCAACTTCCAATGCAAGTTGGGTGCACACTGACCGTTGACTTGACCGTTGACCGAAAGTCAACTGATGGATTCATCGTCCTTGTTCAAATAACATTCTTAATACCATTTTGAATCGATTTATACAAAACCATTACATAAATTATAGACAAATCAGATTTCACAATATAACATTCAAAACAACATTTTGTATCAGCTCATACCACCAAAAATAAAAATAATAATAATAATAATAATAAATCATATTTCACAATATAAAATAACATTATGAATAAGTTCATACATATTATAAATTCTAAATTAATTCATAACATTCTGAATCAGTTTATAGTTCATAAACATCAAACAAGCAAACTCATTTTAATGAACCACAATCTAAATATGTAACACAAAATCAAAATCAATTAGTGGAATAAACTTACAAAATTTCCACCGATTCATATGTCATAAACATCAAACAAAGCCAACCCATTTTAGTGAAACATATTCTCACTATGTAACACAAAATCAAAAACAATAAGTGGAATAAACTTACATATTTTCCAATGGTGTGTGGTGTCAGACGACGTCGATCAAACGGTGGTGAGCGATGTCAAGACTCAAGACTCAAGTGATAGCTGGCATCACTGCGTCACTGCCTCAGGCGGCAGACAACGATGTTTTTGTGTCTGTGCTATGTTTTCGGCGACGGTGGTTGTGCTAAGTTCGAGTGATCTATTCACTGGTTTAGTTATTTGAGTTAATGGTTTCTATTATTGCCTTATTGAGTTCTTGGAATTGGTAGTTAGGTAATGATGATATATGGTCCATTAGTATGGTCTAGACAGCTCTAGCGCGCCAGCCTCGCCTGACGCTCCCTTGCCAACCTTGCTGGGGACTCCCTTGCCAGCCTTGTTGGGGACTCTCTGTTGGGTTTTGAGCATTCTAACACTCCTATGGTGTACATGCAACCCTAGAAACCTTGGATCTATGTTTTCTCTAAAATACCTGCAAATTTGATTTCCAAGGTTTACAACCTAACTAGCATGTTATGGGGTACTTGTAATACAAAACTTTAAGTAGAATAACATACCTTTCTTTTGTGGTTGATTGCTTGGAGTTTTAGAGCCTAGCACCAATAGTGTGGATGCCTCAAGTGGTGTCACAAATCACCCAAAACAACTTGGAAATACTTGAGAGAATATGATGCTTGCTAAAATCGGCCCACCCTTGTTTCTCACACACACTAGTGCCAATTCTAGAACCAAGGACCTCTTTATATACTATGGAGGATTAGGGTTACACCCTAATACCCATGACTCTTCATTTACCTAGGATCCATGGGTTAAAAGCTCCATGGACTTCCATATACTCTTAGCCCATCCTAAATAAATCTTAGCCCATTCCATATATATGCAAGAGTCCATATTTAATTAGTTCCATTTGGTCATTAAATTAATTCCAAAAATCAATTCTTGGTCAACACTAATTAAATAATATTAATATATTATAACAAATAATATATTAATGGATCATAAACATCTTATTCTAAAAAATATAGCCATACAAATTGTTAGGTGAAGTGCAACCCAAATGGACCATGTCGGGTCGGATCAAGTTATACCAAATATAGTTACTGACTTAGACACCTTATCCAACAGTCTCCCACTTGGATAAGTCTGATAACTATAGCTGCAAGTATAACTTCAGGAACCAACCAGCAATCGTAGCTCTTTTAAAACTCTGTTGAACTATGAAGCGTCATTTTAGATAAGTGATCATATAATCCTCTGTTCTCAAGATATCAGTCGGACAAATACATGGAACAATGTCGTACTTATTGTCCAGCAGTTGTTTCTCGATCTCTGATTTGTTTGACATAGAACTAAATTGAACACATCAATTAGGTTCTGACTGGGCCCGACACATAAGTCAAAACCAAATCATCGAGGGGCCCAAATATCGCTTCTATTGCTAGAAGGAACAGATAAACTTCGACTCATATGCTTGTACTAACTACCAGTTGAATTATGCACAAAAGCACGTTTTATGACATCAAGTTACTGATGCATATTCGTACAATCAATGGATAACCAACTCATAGTCAACAACTCATATCTCTAGGTTTGAAGATATATATGATATTACCGTCTCACGATCACTCGAGATAAATTCCATGAAGTGATACAAGTGAGCGTGGGTTTAATCCAATACTCAGAACTTATGAGCACTCATGAATGCTATAGCAACCATTGCTATGTCTAATGCACCTTAGACATCTTACAAGCCAGATTCATGACAGTCTTAATTCAATACCTACTTCCAACGTATGACCGACTGTGGAGAGTTTGAATAAAATAATTATTCTGGAAGTCAAAACATGCAAAATTGAAACAATAGTAAACGATCAACATAGGATAGTAACACTTTACTCATAAATAAATAACAACTTTTATTTAATCATCAAATGTTAATTACATTTTACAAGTTTCAGAAAACTATCTAATTATTAAAACTAATATCGTCTCTCAGCCCGCTGCTTCTCGCATGCTGCAAATGCCTAACCCTAGTCAGTCCCTTCGTGAGGGGATCTGCAGGATTCTCTTCCGACGATACCCTCTTTGCCACGAGGAGTCCTTCTTCTATTTTGTGTCTTATGAAGTGATATTTTTTGTCAATGTGTCTGGATCTACCATGATCTCTTGGTTCCTTGGCTAAGGCAACCGCACTATTGCTGTCACAGAAAATCTTCATAGGCTCCTGTATAGCTGGTACAACTCCAAGGTCTCCAATGAAGTTCTTCAGCCATATCGCCTCCTTTGCCGCTTCACTTGCTGCTATGTACTCTGATTCACAAGTAGAATCAACTACTGTCTCCTGCTTGGAACTTTTCCAAGTAATTGCTCCTCCATTTAGGGTAAAGACCCAGCCTGACTGAGAGAGGAAATTATCCCTATCAGTCTGAAAGCTAGCATCACTATACCCTGCTACTCTCAAGTCATCACTCCCACCGAGGGTAAGAACCCAGTCCTTAGTCCTTCGTAGGTACTTGAGAATGTTCTTTACCGCAGTCCAGTGAGCCTTGCCAGGGTTTCCCTGATATCTACTGACCATGCTCAAAGCAAAGGCCACATCAAGGCGAGTACAAGTTATAGCATACATGATTGAGCCAACAGCGGAAGCATATGGTAATCGACTCATCTCTGCTATCTCAGCCTCTGTACTCGGACTCTGAGTTTTACTCAGTCTGGCATTGTGCTGGATCGGTAAGTCTCCTTTCTTGGAATTCTCCATGTTGAACCTTTTCAACACCTTATCCAAGTAGGTACTCTGACTAAGTCCAATTAGTCTTTTACTCCTATCTCTCAGTATCCTTATCCCTAGGATATAGGTAGCTTCTCCAAGGTCCTTCATAGCGAAGCACTTCCCAAGCCAGGACTTAACCTCCTGCAAAGTTGGGATGTCATTTCCTATGAGTAGTATGTCATCCACATACAGTACCAAAAAGCTGACTATACTCCCACTAGCCCTAACATATACACAGGACTCATCCTCGCTCCTTGAAAAACCAAACTCCTTGACTTTCTCATCGAAGCAAAGATTCCATCAGCGAGATGCTTGTTTCAATCCATAAATGGATTTCTCAAGCTTACACACTCTATTAGGATACTTTGCATCAAAAACAACCCTTTGGCTGAGCCATGTAAACATCCTCAGCCAATTTTCCATTAAGGAAAGCGGTTTTGACATCCATTTGCCATATTTCATAATCATGAAATGCAGCTATGGCTAGCAGAACCTTAATAGACTTAATCTTCGCTACTGGTGAGAAGGTCTCATCATAGTCAACTCCCGAAGTTTGGGTAAAACCCTTCGCCACAAGTCGCGCTTTGTAAGTGTGCACCTTCCCATCCATGCTGGTCTTCTTCTTGAAGATCCATTTGCACCCAACTGTCTTACGACCTGGTACATTGTCAACCAAGTTCCAAACTTGATTGTCATACATGGATTGAATCTCGCTGTCCATAGCCTCCTTCCATCTAGCAGACTCGGGGCCTGCCATGGCTTCCTTGTAATTATTAGGTTCATCCAAATCTATCAGTGTACTATCACTGATAAATGTATCACCTTCAGTAGTGATGTGATAACCATAATAAAAATTAGGTGTGTTCCTAACTCTAGTGGAACGCCTCGGAGGTACGGACTCATCTATCGGCTCAACAGGAGTTTCCTCCTCAGGTTGGTCGCTAGTGTTCGAGGTTCCTTCACCGCTTGACTCTTGAAGCTCTTCAAAATCAATTTGCCTCCCACTGTCTCCTTGGCTTATAAATTCTCTCTCACGAAAGACTCCTCTCCTTGCCAGAAAGACCACATTCTCACTGGGTCTATAGAAGAGGTAACCAAAGAATTTCTGTGGGTAGCCGATGAAAATACACCTCTCGCTTCGAGGTTCGAGCTTGCCGTGAGACTCGCGCCTCACGAAAGCCTCGCAACCCCAAATCTTGATGTGGTCCACATTGGGAACTTTTCCGGTCCACATCTCATGAGGTGTTTTGGCAACCTTCTTTGTAGGGACTAGATTAAGGATGTGGGTGGCAGTCTCTAAGGCATACCCCCAAAATGAGATTGGTAACGAAGCTCGACTCATCATGGAACGAACCATGTCCAACAAGGTTTGATTGCGCCTCTCAGCCACACCATTCAGTTGTGGTGTCCTAGGAGGTGTCAATTGTGAGACAATCCCACATTACTTAAGATAGTCAAGGAACTTGATACTAAGATACTCTCCTCCTCGATCGGATCGGAGCATCTTGATGTTCCTGCCCAGTTGATTCTCCACTTCCTGCTTAAATTCTTTGAACTTTTCAAAGGTTTCTGACTTATGCTTGATTAAGTAGATATATCCATATCTACTATAATCATCAGTAAAAGTCACATAATAGCGATTAGCATCCCTTGTGGCAGTTTTGAAGGGTCCACACACATCAGTGTGTATGAGGTCCAACAAACCCTTACCCCTCTCACAAGTACCAGTGAAAGGTAACTTTTTCATTTTTCCAAGTAAACAAGATTCGCAACTATCATCCGACTTTAGGTCAAATGATTCCAAAACTCCAGCCTTTTGGACTTGGCCTATGCGCTTCTTGTTGACATGTCCAAGACGATAATGCCACAAGGATGCTTTATCCAAAGTAATAGAAGAATCAATATGAAATACATTATTTCCTAAGTTGTCCACAATCGACACAGTTTCATATACACCATCACAAGGTAATGCTTTAAAATAAAACACATCATTATAAAAAGCATCAATAGCACCAATTTTATTATCAAATGAAAAGGTGAATCCTTGCTTGTACAAACTATGAAAGGAAATAATATTTCTCACCATTTCTCACGAGTAGCAACAATTATTCAAATCTAAAGTTAACCCATTATTAAGCAATAAAGAATAAACTCCAATCTTGGTCACAGGTGATGCTTTCCTATTGCCCATGATTAAGTTTATCTTCCCGTGCTCCACTTCTTTACTACTTCTTAGGCCCTGCAAATCAGTACAAATGTGAATACCACAACCTGTATCAAGCACCCAAGAGTTAGTATGCAATGAGTTATTAGACAATATGGTATAAATACCTGCATGGGTGGGTTTAACTTTCCCATCCTTTACATCCTACAAGTATTTGGGGCAGCTTCGCTTCCAGTGCCCCTTTTCCTGGCAGTAGAAGCATTTGGGTTTGAAGAAGGAGGAATGGAACCTTTCAGCCATCAAGAGACTTTCCCTTGGTACCCTTCGAAGGGGTCTTTCTCTTCTTCCCCTTTCCCTACCCAATTGCCAAGTCAGGAGCAGTAGTAGAAGTAGGAGTAACAACTGATTTACTTTTAATGCCACTTTCAGTGGTCCTTAAAAGTCCTTGAAGCTTACTTAGTGTGAATTCCTCCTTGTTCATATGATAAGTCATACGAAACTGATCATAACTTGGAGGTAAGGAATGGAGAATGATGTCAATCGCCATGTCCTCAGGAAAATCCACATTAAGCTTCAATAACCGGTCCACGAACCTTTGCATTTTCTGCAAGTGACCGGTGAGGGGTTCTCCCTCTTTCATCCTAGCTGTTATCATGGAGGAAATGATTTCATACCTCTCCTGACGAGCACTCTGATGGTACCTATCCATCAGATCCTGGTGCATCTCAAAAGGGTAGAAATCTTCATAGGATTTATGGAGTTCTGCTGTCATTGTGGCCAACATGATGCAAGACACCTTAGTGACATCTTTCTCATGGGTAGTGTACTCAGCAATCTCCTCAAGAGTAGCAGTTGACTCATCGGTAACCTTTAGCTCCTTATCGAGGACATACTCTTTGCCCTCGTAGCGAGTAATCATTCTGATGTTCCTAATCCATTCATTGAAATTGGAACCATTAAAAGTGACTTTCCCACACAAGTTCATTAGAGAAAAGGAGCCTGTAGGATTTGAGCCAGTAGCAGTGTTGGAAGACATCTGAAAAGAAAGAAAGACAAGTTTTATTAGATACAGAGTCCTTAATAAGTCACCCAAATGAAATATTAAGGCTAGGACCCAACAAACTATTTATAGTTGGAAGAGGGATGTTGTAATCCAAGCTATAAAATATTTGAAGGAAGGTAAATGACGATTTACCAATTTCCACCACGAAAACGAAATAGATTATTAAGTTTTATTGAATTTGAAATTCCTAGTTCTTTTGAGATACATTGAACTTTCAATGGCATGTTTGAATCTCGATTGTGCCCTCTCAAGTTTGTGACTAGGATGTCGAGGATCACAAACAAGGTGTGAATAACCATGCAAATTGACTTGGTACCCTTAACTTTTATCACCTAATCGATGTGCCGGTTAACCACACGCGCTCCACCGATCTATGATAAAATTAAGTTACCCTTTGCCACTCTTACTAGTCCTTGTTAGTGTTCCGGTTAACCACACGTGCTCCACTAACGACTTGGTAAGGTACAAAGTGTAATTTCATGGGTTAGCACCTATTTCACATTTTCCTAAAGTAACTAAGATTGGGAATTAATAAAGGTTTTGTTACTTTATAATTTCATTATAATTTTAATGAGTATTAAGGTCCTATCCTACCCGTTCGGCTAATGACCCTCCACCAGTCAAGGAAGCGGTGGGTGAGAGTGGACACCCATTAAGCTGCCATTTTATAAGCAACAACCTTATACCCCCTTATAGACTGGCTTTGTGAATGAGGCCTATTAACGGTAAGACTGACTTATTCTTATACATATATATAATAATTAAACTTTTATTATTATAGAAGTATAAGGGTTGAATTTTAAACTTTTAAAATTCTAAGGTTCAATTTTGGAATTTAAAGTATTAATGTGTGAGACTTTACAAATTCCAAACTTGAGAGCAAGTATTGAAACTATTCAAGACTTTTCATTTCATAACTTATGAGTTTAATGGTCCATTAAAGTGAAGACTCTTCACTTTATGTAACCTCTTATTCTTTAATGATACTTTTAAAGAAGTGATTTTTGGTTATCCATAACTTGAGGACAAGTTATGGACTCCATCATTAGGCATTAAGATCAAGAATCAATTATCAAACAATCCAGCAAATACTTCCTATGATCTAACCATAACTCATAAGAACATGAACATTCATATCAAAATTTCAAGAATCATATTAACACATATAAAACATGGAATTTTGATATTAGCCATTGTAAATGGATTAGCATAAGCATTAAACCATTTAAAACAAGTTTTAAAACACCAAAACAATTTAGGGTAATGTTTCTAGTTCATTTTCAGCAGCAAAACTCGAAAATCTGCATTCAGGGGCTCCTACTCGTCGAGTGCAAGAACATACTCGACGAGTAGGATGAATTATCACATGGACTCGTCGAGTCCCCCCATGGACTCGGCGAGTTCATGCTGCAGATAGAAGATTTTTTGAGCTTTTTCAACAAGTTTGCATCAAGTATCAAGAAAACAAGCCTAGGCTCTGATACCACTATTGGGTTTTGAGCATTCTAACACTCCTATGGTGTACATGCAACCCTAGAAACCTTGGATCTATGTTTTCTCTAAAATACATTCAAATTTGATTTCCAAGGTTTACAACCTAACTAGCATGTTATGGGGTACTTGTAATACAAAACTCTAAGTAGAATAACATACCTTTCTTTTGTGGTTGATTGCTTGGAGTTTTAGAGCCTAGCACCAATAGTGTGGATGCCTCAAGTGATGTCACAAATCACCCAAAACAACTTGGAAATACTTGAGAGAATATGATGCTTGCTAAAATCGGCCTACCCTTGTTTCTCACACATACTAGTGCCAATTCTAGAACCAAGGACCTCTTTATATACTATGGAGGATTAGGGTTACACCCTAATACCCATGACTCTTCATTTACCTAGGATCCATGGGTTAAAAGCTACATGGACTATCCATGGACTTCCATATACTCTTAGCCCATCCTAAATAAATCTTAGCCCATTCCATATATATGCAAGAGTCCATATTTAATTAGTTCCATTTGATCATTAAATTAATTCCAAAAATCAATTCTTGATCAACACTAATTAAATAATATTAATATATTATAACAAATAATATATTAATGGATCATAAACATCTTATTCTCAAAAATATATCCATACAAATTGTTAGGTGAAGTGCAACCCAAATGGACCATGTCGGGTCGGGTCAAGTTATACCAAATATAGTTACGGACTTAGACACCTTATCTAACACTCTCCTGCTGGCCCGGCCTGACACTCCCTTGCCAGCCTTCCTGGGGACTCTCCTATTGGCCCGGCCTGACCCTCCCTTGCCAGCCTTGGTGGGGACTCTCCTCTTGGCTCGGCTTGACGCTCCCTTGCCAGCCCTGCTGGGGACGCTCCTGTAGGCCCTTCCTGACGCTCCCTTGTCAGCCTTTCCTAGTGCGCACCCACCAGCCTTGCCTAGTGAGCACCCGCCAGCCTCGCCCGGCGCCTCCACGTGGCCTCGCCCAGCTCCTTGCTAGTTGGGCATGAATTGGGCTGGCCCAAGGCCTGACCTAATTCCCCTTGACCTAAATGTCCCCTATAAAGTGAACAATACCTCCTCCAGGCGCCAAATGATCCTTCCCCGACGGCTCAGCCGCCACCCTACGCCATCATCCACCATACACCACCAGCACCAAGATGGTTCTCTCTAGCTAAAGAGAACCATCTCAGATCTACCAGATGATCTAACTTGACCGTCAGAGCCCGCTCCCGGGGCAGAGTCCCTGGGGCGGCTCTAACGGCCTTGTCTTTTGTGACCTCGCAGATTTGTCACCGGCGTAGAAGCAAATCCTCAGAGCAGGTGGTCGGAGTCGAAGTCACATCATTTGGCGTCGTCACAGACTGAATGGCGTAAGCAATGACGTATAAAGCCATTATTATTGAAGATATTATTGAAGACACGCGTCCTTTCATTGTGGAAGGATGTATTTTATAATTTATATATTATCTTATTTGTTGATATTTGTCGTTGACAGTAGACTGAGTGTCATATGTCGATAGGTTATATGTCATCTATCGAATATGATGTCTAGAATAAGACATAGTGTTTGTAAGATGTGAGATAAAGTGTGTAACCCTCAATAGTCTAGGGGGCTATATTGTAAATATTTTTGTCGTATTGCAATCATACGATTGCAATTCAATTATCTAACCGGCTCTCTTGAGCCTATAAATAGGGCCTTTGCCCATATGGAATAAACAAGTTAAGTTTGAGTGTTCTAAGACTTGAGTTGATCTCAACCGTCTTCCTCTGTTGAAATAGTTTTTCTATTTCTGAATAGCAGAGCCCTCTGTTGAAATAGTTCGTCTATTTCTGAATAGCAGAGCCCTATCCGACCCATCCATATAATCATCCAACGTAATCTATCATCAAGATCATCCCGACGCATCATTCAGGTATAATTATCCATTATTATGTCGTTAAAATTGGTATCAGAGCGTTGTCTTTTATTATATTTACAACCATATCGATTAACTTTATTAGAAAGGGTGTCACAACATAAATCAATTTTTGCATCTTGTGTTGTTTTTTTTCTAAACATTTCTTTTGCATCCATGCTTTTAATATACTTATTCGTGCTCCTAGAGTGTCTGCAATTTTATTTTGTTGTAAGGCTTCTTGAAAATCTTTTATTACACTTTGACTTACTAATGATGGTAATTTTTGATAAAACATGTCTAATGCTATCTTTTTTCTAGTGGAATCTAAATTATAATAATGTTCAAAATATTCGCATATAAACGGATCTAGATAACACATATTACAGATTCGTAGATTAGTTAAATGCCATAATGATTCTAATTGAAAAGCTTCCTGTGATACTTTATCTTCAATTTGTTTTCCTATGAATTCCTGAATAAGACGACTTAATACATTTTTAAACGTTTCCATAGCATCAGTAGTAGCTATCATCATTGTTTCAGTTTCATCAAGAGATGAGAGAAAACGGTATGCATTACCTTGTGTTTTATGAATGATATAATTAAGAAAATGTGTTGGGTGTAAATTTCTTAATTCTTCAGTTAACTGAATTTGTACTCCCATTTTATTACTCCATTCTTGAATTTTTGCTTCAGAATTTTGATCACAATCAATAAATAGAATATCTGAATTTGTTGGAAATGTAAATAATTTAGGTATGTATTGTGGAGGTATTTTTCCCCATTTGTTTTGTTTGGTTTTAACCATTCCTTGTCTATAAAAAATTTTCTTCTAATGAAGGTGGTCCATAAATATATTGACTTTGATAATCATCTTCAACATATGATTGTTTTCGTTTTAATCCAAAATTATTTTGCGAATTTCTATACGGATTTGAATAAGGGTTTTCATCATCGGATGAAAAATCATATATTACTTCTGCGTCATTATTATCTGAATTATTTTCTGTTTCTGTATTATTTTCTTGAATTTCGGATGGAATTTCTAATGCTGCAAATAATTTAGTTAATGTTTCTACTTTTTATTGTAAAGTTTCCATATTAATAAGTTGTTTTGATTTTGTATTTTAGAAATGAAATTTTTAGTTTCTTTTTACTAATGAAGTAGTTATTATTAGTAAATTTTCTTTTTAACAAATTAATCTTGTTATCTTATCTTCAAGATTTTTTATTTGTTTTTGTTTCCAATTTATACTATTATCTATTATATGTATTGCTTTAATATTTGTAACGTCCATGTTTCTAGGCTAGGCATTAATATTGATGTGATAGTCTAGGTTAACCTTTGTAACTCATTTTGATGAAATGAAAAGGAATTATGTGAATATTATGTGAATTATGTGTTTTATGCTTAATTACTAGGATTTAATTAATTAAGAATAAAAATGAGCGTCGAAAATAAATATTAGATAAAGTCGATATCTATTAAGAAAGTTGTAGTGGTCGTGACAAGGATTGCGGATATATAAAGAATACCGAAATCCGAGTTATAACGAAGAAGTTATGACCTGTCGAAGTTTCGCGACAAAACCGTCACGGTGCCGAATGACGTAAAAAGTGAGTTTTTGATAAACTACTTTTTAGCCTTAGTGATCTAAACGAAAGTCGTAGTGTTCGTTAAACCGAGAGTATGTATAAAAAGAACGCCCAAATCTGACTTCGTATGAGGAAGTTATGATTGTTCTAAGTTTCAGCTTAGCAGTAGACAGCTAAAAACTCGAATTTTAGATCGAGTGATTTTTAGCCGACACAAACTAAACGAGAATCGAAGGTCTCGTCAATAGTAGTACAACGGTAAAAAGACAGACGAAAACGGACGTTGGATGAAGAAGTTATGAATTTTTAACGGATTTCCTGTCCCGGTCTGTTAAAAATAATAATATAAAAATTAAATTCAAAATTAGCCGACGAAGTCTAAACGAAAGTTGTAGAGCATAATTTTACCTACGCGTGCATATAAATAACGTCAAAACGGAGCCCGTATGCGAAAGTTATGGATTTTAGAAGTTTTTGCACAAAAATCGAGAAAAAATGCCAAATCCGAGAAATTTCGCATGGTGGACTTCGGCCACGTCACCTTCGCTGCATGCGCGCCACATGTCTAAAACTGCTGAGTCACCGAGGCCAGCTGGCGAGGCGTGTCGCAACCCTCGCATCCGAAGTGCAGGTCCAAGCACGGTCCGACGCGTGCCCAAGTGACTCCTCGCATCCGAAGTCGCCTCACCTCGCACTGACGCGTGTCGTACCACCTGTCTGAGCTTCGCAGGCGCCATGACTCCCCCCTCGGACCTAGACCTCGGTCCAATCAGAAGTGTACACCAGGACCCTCGCACGTGCGATCCATGTGCCTCCTCTTCGGATATGCTGACACCTGGTAGCTTCTCAGCCCTTGGATCAGAAGCCTCGCCCCTATAAATAGAAGGGTGCGAGACCTCCCGGGGATAATTTGAAAATTTGCCATTTTACACCCCTCTTTCAATCTATATTTCATTCGAACTTCCCCCCCAAAGCCCCGATATTATACCAAACACCCGAAACACGTCCCGAAGTGCCCAAGAAGCCCGAGAAATTTATCTTTTCGGTTTTGAAGCCCGACCCTTGCAGAGCCGGGTTTCTCAATAAAACTCCCGGTTTTATTAGAAACGATCGTTTTAGGAAACGAAGTGCTGCCCGATTATCATTAAATCAAGTGAGTGTGTAGTCACTTTCATCTTACACCTAGATATGAAGTATTTTCTATAAAATACGTGCTATGTGTAATTATATTAATTGTTTAATTGAGGTGATTGTTGAATAGATGTTTTATACAAGTTTTAAACTGTATATGTATTTTATCTACAAATATGTTGGGTAGAACATGGGTAGACGAAATAGTCGATGTGTGTTAAAATGGTGAGAGGCCTCGATGTTGTTGTTTTTGTTGTTGTATTCGTCTAGCGGAGTATAGATGACGACCACGAACCTTTCTAGACAGTCCAATGGAACACTAGCAGGTTCGCAACTTGTAGGTGTTGGTGAACTAAATGTTCATTGGCGTACTCCATCCCCCTCATGGTTGCCTTTAGGACATGTATGGCTGAGGAGTCCCCTTAGCAGTAGTGTCCATCCCGATGATATTCCTTAGGCTAGGTCCCTTGTGATAGGTGTTTAGGGACGTAAAGTGAGGATAACGGGAATGGGTAATCAGGGTTATTATTGATTGATGAACTTAATAAGTTTATTATTATTGTGGGTTGAAAACCCTATATGTTCACCAGGCTCCCAAGCCTGACCCACTCAGCTTTTTATGTTACAAGTAGTGGACCCCGAGCATAGTCGGATGATGATGAGAGATTTTTAGATTATAGGCCAGTAGTTGTAAATAACTGTTGTAAGGCTTATAATGTCTTGTTTATGCTTTTGATCTGTATCGGAACATGACATCCCGAGGTTTTGATATAAAAGGAAATTATATATTTCTTAAAGAAAGGTTTTGATAAACTTCTATCATGTTTTGTTTTGGGGACCAATTCCGCAACATCTTTTAAAAGGATTTCTCTAATTTTATTTTAAAAGCATAAATGAAATCGGTCTTTTCTGGCCGAGAAATTAGGGGATGTCACAGTTGGTATCAGAGCATTAGTTTAAGCGAACTAAGAAATTGTAGGATTTCTAGACTTAAACTTAGAATGCTAAGTGATGATTGTGAGATGAGTGTCTACCATATTTTAGACACGAGCACTAGTTTATTTTAGGAAAGATGCCTAAAATGCTTTATGTGCTAAATGCTATATGTTTGCCATATATGCCATTATTTGTTCGGATCTATGGTCTGTTGCCGACCGGATCTGGAAACCTTATGTGTGTAGGATTCTAAGCGTACGATTACGATATTAGAACTAACATGTAAACGTTTTGGAGTGATAAGGGAATTGAAATATCTATCAAGGATAAAGACCTAAATTTGCCTTATTCGGTATATAGATTATAATGGAAAGAACTCGAAGTGGAGCGGGAAATGCAAATAGAAACCAACAACCTCAACCCCAAGTGGTGGAACAGGTGCCTATAGTAGGAGCTGCACCAGAACCCATCACCATGGCTGGAGTACGAGCCATGATTCAGATCATGATGGCTGAACAAAGGGAGGAATTGAGGCAAATGTTGCTGAACAACAGGGATGAACCTTCAGTTCCTGTTGAACAACGTGAATTAAATGACGATAGATCTAAAGAAGGAAACAACAGTAGATCTGTTGGTCATAGTGAACCGCTTGTGGTTGGGAGAAATAACCACGAGGATAGAGTGGAGAGAAATGGGTGCAAGTATAAGGACTTTATGACTTGCAAGCCATCGACCTTCACTGGAAAAGAAGATCCCGTTGGAGTAATGGATTGGATCTCGGAAATGGAATTGGCTTTCTTGACTTGTGGTTGCCAAGGCAAGTTACAAACCACATTTGCAGTGCGTCAGTTCAGGGGTAGTGCTGCTCGTTGGTGGAACACTCTGGGGAAAACCCTAAGCCCTAATGAGCCACTGCAACTGACTTGGGCAGAGTTCTTGGTGCACTTCAAGCGCAAGTACTGCTCGGCCTAAAATGTGCTTGAGCTAGAAAACCAATTTATAATGTTGAAGAAGGGGAGTATGACCGTTGATGAATACACAAATAGCTTCACAGACAAAATGGAGTTTGCTTTGCGTATTGTCCCAGATGAGCTGACAAAAATTGACAGATACGCAAAGAGACTTCCATGGGAGTATGCGGTGCCAGTACGTCAGGTACTTACATTGGAGGCAGCTGTCTGGGCTGCCAAGTCTGTTGAAGATATGATTAAGGAGAGAGCCGCCAACACGGTTGAAGTTAGCGAAAAGTGAAAGTTTGAAGGAACTTCAGGTTCCAATAAAAAGAACAAATTCTCGAAGACTGGTTCGAGAAAATTCGGAGGAGGAGTCGAAGCCAAGTGGTGTGACAAGTGTAAGAAGAAACATGTTGGAAAATGCAGCGTGGAAGTCACTTGTTACAAATGTGGAAAGCCAGGGCATTATGCCAATGAAAGCACATTCAATAAGAACGTCTGTTTTGGGTGCAATGAAGAAGGGCATATTTTGAGGGATTGCCCGAAGAAGAAGGACGCAGCAAAACCCAATCTTCCACCAAAGCCGAAGGTGAGAGCCTTTCAGATGACACTCGAAGCTGCGAAAGAAGAAGCCGATGTCGCTTCAGGTACTTTTCTCGTAAACGAATTGCCTGCCCAAATTTTGTTTGATTCTGGAGCCAATTACTCCTTTATTTCGCATGAATTTGGTAGAAAACTAATTTTGCCTGTTGATAGACTAGTTAATGCTTTATTAGTTGAGATTGCTAGTGGCAAGTTTGTACCTGTTAGCCATCATATGAAAAACATCTTCATTGACTTGAATGGGAATATGTTCCACAAGGAATTATTGCCTATCGAGTTAAATGGATTCGACATAGTTTTAGGAATGGATTGGCTTAGCGCCAATGATGCCGAAATATTGTGTAGGAAGAAGATAGTAAAAGTAAACCCGCCAGGGAAAGAGTCGTTTATAGTGTATGGAGACAAACGCAGAGTAAACTCTGGAATCATTTCCCTAATGAAAGCCAGAAAGTGTTTGGTCAAGGGATGTACATCATATATAGCGTTCGTGATCGATGCTAGGAAGGAAAAGAAGGAGGTGTAGAATATTCCGGTGGTGTGTGACTATCCGGAAGTCTTTCCCGAAGATCTTCCCGGATTGCCCCCTGATCGACAAGTAGAATTTCGTATCGACTTGTTACCAGGAACGATGCCAATAGCAAAAAACACCGTATCGATTAGCACCAACAGAGATGAAAGAACTTATGACACAACTTCAGGAGTTATTGGACAAAGGTTTTATTGGATCTAGTTCATCACCCTGGGGAGCCCCGATGTTATTTGTAAAGAAGAAAGACGGGAGCATGAGAATGTGCATCGATTACAGAGAGCTGAATAAAGCAACAATAAAGAACAAGTACCCGTTGCCGAGGATCGATGACCTGTTCGATCAGTTGCAAGGTTCGAGCTATTTTTCGAAGATCGATCTTAGGTCAGGATATCATCAACTAAAGGTAAGAGAGCAGGATACCGAAAATACTAAGTTCATAACAAGATATGGACACTATGAATTTTTGGTTATGTCGTTCGGACTAACCAATGCCCCAACAGCTTTCATGGATTTGATGAACAAGGTTTGTAAAACATACCTTGATAAATCCGTGATAGTATTCATAGATGATATCTTTATTTATTCAAAAAGCAAGCAGGAGCATGACAAGCATCTGCGTGAAGTGCTAGAAGTTCTGAAAAAGGAGAAGTTGTATGCAAAGTTCTCCAAATGTGAATTTTGGATTCAAGAAGTCCAATTTTTAGGTCATGTGGTTAACCAAGAAGGAATAATGGTTGACCTAGCAAAGATTGAAGCTGTGATGAAGTGGGAACAACCAAAAAGTCCTACGGAGATCCGAAGCTTTTTAGGATTAGCCGGATATTATCGAAGATTTATCCAAGGATTTTCTTCGATCGTGACTCCATTAACAGCTTTGACCCACAAAGGAGCTACTTATACTTGGAATGAGAAGCATAAGGAAGCCTTTGAGAAGTTAAAGAAGAGATTGTGTGAAGCACCGATTCTTTCGTTACCTGAAGGAGTTGATGACTTCGCAGTTTATAGTGATGCCTCTAGAGTTGGGTTAGGTTGTGTTCTGACCCAAAGGGATAAAGTGATAGCGTATGCATCGAGGCAATTGAAAGAGCATGAAAAGAACTACCCCACTCATGATCTGGAGTTGGCAGCGGTAGTATTCACCTTAAAGATATGGAGGCACTATCTTTATGGTACTAAATGCAAACTTTTCACTGATCATAAGAGTCTTTAATATCTCTTTAATCAGAAGGAATTGAACATGAGGCAACGGCGCTAGCTAGAGTTACTCAAGGACTACGACTGTGAGATACTTTACCACCCTGGTAAAGCAAATGTTGTTGCTGATGCTCTCAGTCGGAAGGTAAATCTTGAAAAGAAAAGGCCAAGAGCGTTGAGAATTGAAGTTGTCTCGCGAATTGTGGAAAGTATAAAGAAATCTCAGGAGGAAGCTTTAGAGAAAAATGACCGAGAGGAAGAACGTTTGGGTAAAACGTTGATGTTTGATACAAACGGTCAAGGACTGAAGGTATTCAAAGATAGGATTTAGGTACCTAAGACGGGAGGAGTAAGAGATCTTCTGATGGAAGAAGCTCACAAGACCATGTACTCGATTTATCCCGGCAGTACAAAAATGTATAGGGATCTAAAACCCTATTACTGGTGGCCGACGATGAAGCTCGATGTTGCTAAGTATGTGGCCGAGTATGTAACTTGTGCTAGGGTTAAGGCACAACATCAGAAACCGTATGGGAGTTTAGAACCTTTACCTGTACCCATGGGTAAATGGGAAGACATCACCATGGATTTTGTGACTAAACTGCCCAGAACAAGGAACGGTGACGACATTATTTGGGTGGTCGTTGATCGCTTCACTAAGAGTACGCATTTCATAGCAGCCAACGAGAAATGGTCTATGGATAAACTTGTGAATTCTTGCGTGAAGGAAATTGTAAGGCTTCACGGTGTTCCGTTAACGATTGTATCTGATCGTGATATCCGTTTTACCTCAAGGTTTTGGAGAAGTCTACAAGAGGAATTGGGTACTAAGTTGTGTTTGAGTACAGCTTACCATCCGCAAACTGATGGTCAGAGCGAACGAACAATTCAAACGTTGGAGGATATGCTGAGAGCATGTACCCTGGAATTCCAAGGTAACTGGGATGAACATTTACCTTTAGTAGAATTTTCCTATAATAATAGTTTCCACTCAAGCATCAAGATGGCACCTTATCACGCTTTGTATGGGGAAAAGTGTCGAACGCCGTCATGTTGACTGGAAGCTGGGGAAAAGCAGTTTATGGGACCTGAAATAGTCCATCAGACTGCTGAAAAGTTGAAAGTGATTAGGGAAAGGATGTTGGCAGCTCAAGATCGACAAAAGAGTTATGCTGACAAGAAAAGACAACCGATATCCTTCGAAGATGGAGATTCAGTTTTACTTAAAGTCTCGCCGTGGAAGGGACTTATAAGATTTGGTAAAAGGGGAAAATTGAGTCCAAGGTTTATTGGACCATTTAAAGTTCTTCAGAGGATCGGGAATCAAGCTTACAAGCGAGAATTACCGGAAGAACTGGAGGGTATTCATAATACCTTTCATGTGTGTTATTTGAGAAAGTTCATGGGAGATGTGCCCGACATAATTCCCATTTCTGAATTAAGGTTGGATGAAAACAAGAGGTTAATTGAAGACCCTGAAGCAATCGTTGACCGTAAGACTAAGAAGTAGCGACGCAAGATGGTCGATTTAGTGCTTGTGCGTTGGAAACATACGAATGGGCCAAATCTCACCTGGGAAACAGAGAGTGACATGATAAGTTGTGACAACCGTCAATTTTGGCCAAGTCAAAGTCAACTAAAGTCAACAAGTCAAACCGGTCAAGTCATCTAACCCTTGTATATTAGGGTTTCCATTATGTTTCTTATTGAACAACTCGCAATCTTAATACAAATTATCACTTAGAGTTTTCACGTGTTTGGAAATTCTAAACCCTAATCAGGGCAAGTGATGGAACTACTCGATAAAACATTATTCCTTAACCCTCGGGGGCATATAACAATCCTAACGAGACCTAACGAGGTTTACAAACCTTGCGTTACAAAGTCAAACACTCAAAAAGGTCACAAAAGAAGTCCCTCCAAATCTCTTTCACTCTAACTCTCCCAAAACTCTCTAAGTAGGAGAAATCCCTCCAAGAATGTGAAATCTCTCCCAAATCTCTCCAAGTATGTCAAATCTCTCCCAAATCTCTCTCTGTATGAGAAATCTCTCCAAGAATGTGAAATCTCTCCAAGAATGTGAAATATCTCCCAAATCTCTCTCTGTATGAGAAACCTCTCCAAGAATGTGAAATCTCTCCCAAATCTCTCTCTGTATGAGAAATCTCTCCAAGAATGTGAAATCTCTCCCAAATCTCTCTCAAAACCTCTTTTGATCTTTTTTAATCATTTGGGGCATCCCGACACTTGACTTGGTGAAAAACCACTCAAAACGGGATGATACCTTGGAAAATAGTCTTTTAGGGACGAAGTCCCTCTATAGGGACCAAACCCTCCTTGAGCCGAAACCCTAAGAACCAAGACCGAAGCCCCTTTGAGTAGCCGCAGCCATCGAACCGCAGCCATCGGACCGGACCGAATCTGCTGAGGACCGAGGCTGATGAAGACCCGCAGCGCCGAACCGAAACCGGAACTGGAGCACCGCATCCGACCATCGCCTGCGGTCCCTCCTGACGAGTCCGCCTGCGATACCTGCTCGGACCGGAGTCACTTCCCCCTCGGATCCAATTCACCAACCAAACCACCACTGCGGATCAAAAGCTGCTAAAACCGCAACCACGTCCCTGACTTCGGATTTTCCACTTTCCACCCGGTTTTCGACCACAACTTCATTTTAGGCCCGTTTTTCACTATTTTTGCGTGGGATTTTCACCCAAAATCATGTTTTAACATATAAAACCCCATACTCCATGAATAATCACATTTTTGAGTGTAAATCTTATCCAAGAAGAGTGGGTGAAGTACTTGAGGTGGAGTGTTGACTTTACTTTAGTTTATGACACAAGCAACCACCCACACCCACTCCATGACCAACCCACACCCCCCACCATACCTGGTCATTCATCGTCTTTTCCCCATCATTTCCCAACCCCATTCCTTGTCTAAGGCTGAAATCTATCCTCTCTCCTAACACTCTCTCTCATTTTCTCATTCTTCCACCAAAGATTAAACACATTTTCTCTCTCAATTCTCTTACTAAAATTCGAGATTCAAGGGTCTTCTTCCAAGCTTTTCTTCCACTTTTGGTAATTATATTCATCCTCCATATAATTATTTCACTTTCTTCTACTCAAACCATAGATATCTTACGCAAACATCATCACATTCATGTTAGATTCTCGAAATCTTCAAGGCATCTTCTTAGTGTTCTTGAGTAGAACACTTCTTTTCCTCAACATCCATCCACTAAGAACACACAAGGTGAGTTCATACCCCTATCTTTTCATGTTTTTCTTAAGTTTTAAGGCCGGGGGGGGGGGGAATACAAGTTAAACACCAAGAACACAACTAAACTCATTCAACAGCTTTCATCAAAAACGTTTATCTCCATTCATGGACTGTTTTGGTCAACTTAAACATTTTATTTTTCACAACTGTACTAGGTGCGAATAGTTCAGGTTCATACCTTTAAAATGACTACTTGCACATCTCCATACGATTTTTCTACTATTTATGGTGATTTTTACAAAACTGCCTATCATTTCATAAACGAATTCGGACCAGTCTGTGAATATGAACATTTTAACACAAGTTAAAGACTTCTAAAAATCATAATAAAAATTATGAATAAACTAGACACATTTGGTGAACTCTCAGAATTTTTGGAATCAGTTTTCGACTTCGTATGACTTTTCTATAATTTTTCTAAAACAGTGTAGAAAGGTAAAAATTTAGATAATAACTTATAACTTTCATCACACTTTGTAACTTGTTGAGCAAAGTGTTAATCTTTGAAGATTTCATATTTTACATGTGTTTCTTGTTGTGGTATAATTATATAACAGAAAATACACACTGAATTGTAAGAATTCTCCATTATTACCATTAGTATAAAAATAAGGCATGATAAACATAGTTATATTTTTGCTATACATTCCACTTACACAGAAAAAGGGTCCTTATACATCACAAACAAACATGCTAGAACTATAATAGGTATAGTTAGGTTGCATATACATTACAAACATTTTGGATAAACTATAATATGCATAATTCATGTTCACTATCACTACCACTATTTGGTGAATTATGATACGTATAGTTTATGTTCACTACCACTACCACTATTTGATAAACTATAATATGCATAATTCATGTTTACTATCACTACCACTATTTGGTGAATCATGATATGTATAGTTTATGTCCACTACCACTACTTGATGAACTATGATAAGCATAGTCTCGGTCCTTGGTTTTTAAGACTACATTCTATCTAGAATTGTTAGTCTTCAACTATAATTGCTAAGTGTATATGCTAGAGTTATATAAGAATCTAGTCACAATCGACTTAGAATTGGTGGGTCCGCTTTATTTCCTGTTCCTTGTTTGGTTGTGGGCCTAGGGCTGACCTATTACATTCGACGGTCTATTTAACTTAAATTTTATATAACTTATATACACTTAGAGATTAAAGAAGGAAACTATAGGAGATTCTAGGATGCACTACTTATTAATACAGAAGCTTACGATTCACTCTTTAAGGAAAATATCGGATTTTCTGGAAACATACTCTGTCGCTTTTTAAAGGAAAACGGTTTCTTTCTCAAACAAAACTCTTATGAACTCACCAACTTAATTGTTGACTCTTTTCAAAACTACTTGTATTCTCAGGAAATCAGTGAAACAGGAAAATATCAGCACTTTGAGGATGGGAGGTTAAATCGTCAAACAGTTTATTTTGTCATCATAATGTAATTGATTTTGAAACATGTAAACATATACTATGGTGTAACCTTTTCAATTATATTTATGATGGTTGTATTTACTTTGAGCACTATTATACTCGTTGTTGTGATACTTTACATGAAGTCCTCCACCCTCGGACGTTTCCGCCATCCTTGGTTTAGGGGTGTGACAGATTGGTATCAGAGCATTGTTTATAGTGAACTAAGTATATCGAACCAAATAAGATATACAAACTATAAATGCATTGGGACTAAGGTCTCTGATTTAACATTTTCAAATAACTATACTTTTAGAAATAAATAGTTTCGTGTTAAAAGTATACATGCATGCATACATACTAAGGTCAGCATCATACTAGAACAAAACAAAAGTTGTGATTGTTGAATGGCACAAGTAGGCTTGGGGATGTATGGTCAGGTCTGGGAATGACATTGCCTGATCAACTATGTCTATCCCAGAAGTGATTAGAATATGCCCAGGAATGGTTGTGTTGTTGCAACAAGTCTAAAAACTTACCAACTCTATCTACAAACAAACCTTGAAAAACATAAGTCAAACGTTAAAATACTATAGGAGTATTTTGTGATACTATAACCAACTTATGTGAAAACTAAAGACCCCTATTAGTAGGCCTATAATGACTAAGTGCATACGCCAAGGTTATACATAATTAAAGATATTATAGACTCAGAATCTATGACTATTGCTCTACTTCCTGTTCCTTGTTTGGTTGTGGACTTAGAGTAGAGTCATTTATTCGAAGGTCTATGCTATATCAGATTATGTATAATTGGTATGCACTATGTGATTATAGACGTGACTAATAAGGATCACCCCTATAAGTAATTATAGGATTAGATGTCTATTAACTATCTCTTCCACCCCTATTCTCGCACGAGCAACATGATGGGTAAATCTTAACGCCCGTACAAAACCTACTTCTACCCACCACCATAACTCCGTCTCAGGGACGTTAGCAGAAACACCGAGAATAGTTCAGTAAAGTGAGAAATTTATATATGTGTATATAAATGGTGAGGATATAACTAAAGTATATCAATAAAAATTGGCATGCACTTTATTTCAGTGGGAGTTTACCACATATTTCATAACCTGTTATTACAAACGATTTGCTTATGATAACTCTAAGATTACTTAATGTATACCTCAAGGTTATGTGTAATTAAGAGACGATCGGCTTAGAAATGGTAAGTTCGCCTTAGGTCCTATTCCTTGTTGGTTGTAGGCTTAGGGCAGACTCATTAAGTTCAACGGCCTGTTGGGCTTTAATTACACACAACTGGTATACATTGGGTGATCTTAGGGATGGATCGGGCATGGAACAAATCACAAGATTATAATCGAGTCATTTCCACTAAATTCATAATTTTATTCATATAGACCTCTGGTATGAATTGTTTTCCACATTCAAAAAATCGGGAAATACTATACTTAAAAACTAATAACCATTACTAAAAGACTTGTACTCATTACGTCTTTGAAATTCTATAAACAGAAAGATGCCGCCTCGAAGGTCTGTTAGACGCACTAGCGGAACGCAAACAAATCCAGCACCGCCGCCTCCCCAATATGATCCTGTTATGTTCCAACCTGCGGTCACGGCCGCGGTGGCAGCTGCTATGTCCCAAATCAGCACTGATGGTGCAGGACGGACAGAGAGCGGTACTAATAACTCCACTCAAGGAGATAGCCAAGGACGTTCTAGAGAATGCTCCTTTAAAGACTTCACCAATGCCAGACCCGATTCATTCAATGGCAGCGGGGGAGTCATCGATTTGATGTTGTGGTTCGAAAAGACCGAGTCTGTATTCGAGATTTGTGCGTGCCCCGAAGCAGTCAAAGTCAAATTCGCAGCTCGCACTTTCTCCGGTCGGGCCCTTACTTGGTGGAACGGCCACGTTAAGTCACTGACGCTTACAGTGGATAACTCGATGAGTTGGGAGGACTTGAAGGCAAGAATGCTGAAAGAGTATTGCCCAAGGGGCGAGGTGCAAAAGCTAGAGTAAGAACTGTGGAACCTCAAAATGATAGACTCTGACCTTGCAACCTATACCGTCCGATTCTGTGATCTAGCACTCCTTTGTCCCGCTAAGGTCACCCCGGAAAGCAAAAAGTTGGAGCGATACCTCTGGGGATTGTCCCCCCAAATCCAAGATAGCGTGTTGGCCTCAAGGCCAACTACCTTTGAAAGTGCCAAGGAATTGGCACAACAACTCATCGACCATCATGCCAGCCATGACACTACGACAACCACCCCTGATCAAGCAAGAGGAGGGAACAACAAAAGGAAGTTCTGGGACAACAAGAAGGACCAACCAGCCCAAGACTTCACTAAGAAGCAACATATCGATGCTGTTCATGCTGCCTCAACCCTCGTCACGCCAACACCCATAAAACAATATGCTGGAACCCTTCCGAAATGCAACAAGTGTAGCTTCCATCACACTGGGGCTTGCCGGGAGTTGCATTGCATAAATTGCAACAGGAAGGGACACACTGCCCGTTTCTGTAAGGCACCAGCACGACCCATCAACCAGGTCCCCGACATTGGAGCAAGCCCAACTTGTTATGAGTACGGTGATACGGGACACTTCAAGAGAGACTGTCCAAGGACAAGGAATGTCGGTGATGGTGGAAGGGTGCTTGCGATCACCGCAGGAGAGACCACCCCGGAACCGCCCGTAAATATCAGTACGTGTTTCTAACATCGACGTTTAAATCCTAAACTTCTCTTTTTTTTTACTAAAACTAGCATCGATTGAAGTATATCAACCATAAATCTTGAGAACACGTCGAAACCCGAATAAGTCTTATCATCTATAGAAAAACACAGGGTTTTTACTGGTGAATCTATGATGGCTAGTGTAAACATTGTGGCCATATATCATTAAGATTCTATGGACTTAGAATGTGTGCTTCCGCCTCATTTCCTGTTCCTTGTTTGGTTGTGGGCTTAAGGCGGGGTCACCCATCCGAATGCCCTTGCAATCTTAATGATATACGACTAGTTTACACCAAGCGATTATAAAAGAACTGGTAGGACTTATAATGCAAATTTCGTCACAATTTGTTGAAACATTCGTAATGCTGGAACTCGCTAACTACATTATAAAATATTCATAGTGGTAATACCAAGGATAAATCAGGGAGCATAAAGGCACACATTGAATACACTATCATTCCAAAACAATAACTCCTTTAAATCGACTCGGCTCTAGTTACAATAAGAAATTCCAAGGTCGTCATTTAACACCAGGCGGATTGGTCCCCACCATATCAATTCCTTGTACTACGAAGAATTCCCCCATCTTTCCCCCAAATTCTTGAAGTCCCAGTCGAAACGCTAATTTCGGGACGAAATTTTTTCTAACGGGGGGATGATGTGACAACCGTCAATTTTGGACAAGTCAAAGTCAACTAAAGTCAACAAGTCAAACCGGTCAACTCATCTAACCCTTGCATATTAGGGTTTCCAGTATGTTTCTTATTGAACAACTCGCAATCTTAATACAAAGTATCACTTAGAGTTTTCACGTGTTCGGAAATTCTAAACCCTAATCAGGGCAAGTGATGGAACTACTCGATAAAACATTATTCCTTAACCCTCGGGGGCATATAACAATCCTAACGAGGTTTACAAACCTTGCGTTACAAAGTCAAACACTCAAAAAGGTCACAAAAGAAGTCCCTCCAAATCTCTTTCACTCTAACTCTCCCAAAACTCTCTAAGTAGGAGAAATCCCTCCAAGAATGTGAAATCTCTCCCAAATCTCTCCAAGTATGTCAAATCTCTCCCAAATCTCTCTCTGTATGAGAAATCTCTCCAAGAATGTGAAATATCTCCCAAATCTCTCTCTGTATGAGAAACCTCTCCAAGAATGTGAAATCTCTCCTAAATCTCTCTCTGTATGAGAAATCTCTCCAAGAATGTGAAATCTCTCCCAAATCTCTCTCAAAACCTCTTTTGATATTTTTTAATCATTTGGGGCATCCCAACACTTGACTTGGTGAAAAACCACTCAAAACGGGATGATACCTTGGAAAATAGTCTTTTAGGGCCGAAGTCCCTCTATAGGGACCAAACCCTCCTTGAGCCGAAGCCCCAAGAACCAAGACCGAAGCCCCTTTGAGTAGCCGCAGCCATCAAACCGTAGCCATCGGACCGGACGGGATCTGCTGAGGACCGAGGCTGATGAAGACCCGCAGCGCCGAACCGAAACCGGAACTGGAGCACCGCATCCGACCTTCGCCTGCGGTCCCTCCTGACGAGTCCGCCTGCGGTACCTGCTCGGACCGGAGTCACTTCCCCCTCGGATCCAATTCACCAACCAAACCACCACTGCGGATCAAAAGCTGCTAAAACCGCAACCACGTCCCTGACTTCAGATTTTCCACTTTCCACCCGGTTTTCGACCACAACTTCATTTTAGGCCCGTTTTTCACTATTTTTGCGTGGGATTTTCACCCAAAATCATGTTTTAACATATAAAGCCCCATACTCCATGAATAATCACATTTTTGAGT
Source organism: Lactuca virosa (assembly GCF_052849685.1). Lineage (NCBI taxonomy): Eukaryota > Viridiplantae > Streptophyta > Magnoliopsida > Asterales > Asteraceae > Lactuca > Lactuca virosa. The sequence goes on along the minus strand of NC_136433.1, from coordinate 318,383,720 downwards.
GTAAATCTTATCCAAGAAGAGTGGGTGAAGTACTTGAGGTGGAGTGTTGACTTTACTTTAGTTTATGACACAAGCAACCACCCACACCCACTCCATGACCAACCCACACCCCCCACCATACCTGGTCATTCATCGTCTTTTTCCCATCATTTCCCAACCCCATTCCTTGTCTAAGGCTGAAATCTATCCTCTCTCCTAACACTCTCTCTCATTTTCTTATTCTTCCACCAAAGATTAAACACATTTTCTCTCTCAATTCTCTTACTAAAATTCGAGATTCAAGGGTCTTCTTCCAAGCTTTTCTTCCACTTTTGGTAATTATATTCATCCTCCATATAATTATTTCACTTTCTTCTACTCAAACCATAGATATCTTATGCAAACATCATCACATTCATGTTAGATTCTCGAAATCTTCAAGGCATCTTCTTAGTGTTCTTGAGTAGAACACTTCTTTTCCTCAACATCCATCCACTAAGAACACACAAGGTGAGTTCATACCCCTATCTTTTCATGTTTTTCTTAAGTTTTAAGGGGGGGAATACAAGTTAAACACCAAGAACACAACTAAACTCATTCAACAGCTTTCATCAGAAAAGTTTAACTCCATTCACGGACTGTTTTGGTCAACTTAAACATTTTATTTTTCAAAACTATATTAGGTGCGAATAGTTCAGGTTGATACCTTTAAAATGACTACTTGCACATCTCCATACGATTTTTCTACTATTTATGGTGATTTTTACAAAACTGCCTATCATTTCATAAACGAATTCGGACCAGTCTGTGAATATGAACATTTTAACACAAGTTAAAGACTTCTAAAAATCATAATAAAAATTATGAATAAACTAGACACATTTGGTGAACTCTCAGAATTTTCGGAATCAGTGTTCGACTTCGTATGACTTTTCTATAATTTTTCTAAAACAGTGTAGAAAGGTAAAAATTTAGATAATAGCTTATAACTTTCATCACACTTTGTAACTTGTTGAGCAAAGTGTTAATCTTTGAATATTTCATATTTTACATGTGTTTCTTGTTGTGGTATAATTATATAATAGAAAATACACACTGAATTGTAAGAATTCTCCATTATTACCATTAGTATAAAAATAAGGCATGATAAACATAGTTATATTTTTGCTATACATTCCACTTACATAGAAAAAGGGTCCTTATACATCACAAACAAACATGCTAGAACTATAATAGGTATAGTTAGGTTGCATATACATTACAAACATTTTGAATAAACTATAATATGCATAATTCATGTTCACTATCACTACCACTATTTGGTGAATTATGATACGTATAGTTTATGTTCACTACCACTACCACTATTTGATAAACTATAATATGCATAATTCATGTTTACTATCACTACCACTATTTGATGAATTATGATATGTATAGTTTATGTCCACTGCCACTACTTGATGAACTATGATAAGCATAGTCTCGGTCCTTGGTTTTTAAGACTACATTCTATTTAGAATTGTTAGTCTTCAGCTATAATTGCTAAGTGTATATGCTAAAGTTATATAAGAATCTAGTCACAATCGACTTAGAATTGGTGGGTCTGCTTTATATCCTGTTCCTTGTTTGGTTGTGGGCCTAGGGCAGACCTATTACATTCGACGGTCTATTTAACTTAAATTTTATATAACTTATATACACTTAGAGATTATAGAAGGAAACTATAGGAGATTCTAGGATGCACTACTTATTAATACAGAAACTTACAATTCACTCTTTAAGGAAAATATCGGATTTTCTGGAAACATACTCTGTCGCTTTTTCAAGGACAACGGTTTCTTTCTCAAACAAAACTCTTATGAACTCACCAACTTAATTGTTGACACTTTTCAAAACTACTTGTATTCTCAGGAAATCAGTGAAACAGGAAAATATCAGCACTTTGAGGATGGGACGTTAAATCGTCAAACAGTTTATTTTGTCATCATAATGTAATTGATTTTGAAACATGTAAACATATACTATGGTGTAACCTTTTCAATTATATTTATGATGGTTGTATTTACTTTGAGCACTATTATACTCGTTGTTGTGATACTTTACATGAAGTCCTCCACCCCCGGACGTTTCCGCCATCCTTGGTTTGGGGTGTGACATGAGTCGCTACCCGCATTTGTTTGCTGATGTGTGATTCCGGGGACGGAATCATCCGAAGGTGGAGAGAATTGTAACGCCCATGTTTCTAGGCTAGGCATTAATATTGATGTGATAGTCTAGGTTAATCTTTGTAACTCATTTTGAAGAAATGAAAAAGAATTATGTGAATATTATGTGAATTATGTGTTTTATGCTTAATTACTAGGATTTAATTAATTAAGAATAAATATGAGCGTCGAAAATAAATATTAGATAAAGCCAATATCTATAAAGAAAGTTGTAGTGGCCGTGACAAGGATTACGGATATATAAAGAATACCGAAATCCAAGTTATAACGAAGAAGTTATGACCTGTCGAAGTTTCGCGACAAAACCGGCACGGTGCCGAATGACGTAAAAAGTGAGTTTTTGATAAACTACCTTTTAGCCTTAGTGATCTAAACGAAAGTCATAGTGTTCGTTAAACCGAGAGTATGTATAAAAAGAACGCCCAAATCTGACTTCGTATGAGGAAGTTATTATTTTTCTAAGTTTCATCTTAGAAGTAGACAGCTAAAAACTCGAATTTTAGATCGAGTGATTTTTAGCCTACACAACCTAAACGAGAATCGAAGGTCTCGTCAATAGTAGTACAACGGTAAAAAGACAGACGAAAACGGACGTCGGATGAAGAAGTTATGAATTTTTAACGGATTTCCTGTCCCGGTCTGTTAAAAATAATAATATAAAAATTAAAGTCAAAATTAGCCGACAAAGTCTAAACAAAAGTTGTAGAGCGTAATTTTAGCTACGCGTGCATATAAATAACGTAAAAAACGGAGCCCGTATGCGAAAGTTATGGATTTTAGAAGTTTTTGCACAAAAATAGAGAAAAAATGCCAAATCCGAGAAATTTCGCATGGTGGACTTCGGCCATGTCACCTTCGCTGCATGTGCGCCACGTGTCCAAAACTGCCGTCACCGAGGCCAGCTGGCGAGGCGTGTCGCAACCCTCGCATCCAAAGTGCAGGTCCAACCGCGGTCCGACGCGTGCCCAAGTGACTCCTCGCATCCGAAGCCGCCTCACCTCGCACCGACGCGTGTCGCACCACCTTTCCGAGCTTCGCAGGCGCCATGACTCCCCCCTCGGACCTAGACCTCGGTCCAATCAGAAGCGTACACCAGGACCCTCGCACGTGCGAGCCATGTGCCTCCTCTTCGGATATGCTGACACCTGGTAGCTTCTCAGCCCTTGGATCAGAAGCCTCGCCCCTATAAATAGAAGGGTGCGAGACCTCCCGGGGATAATTTGGAAATTTGCCATTTTACACCCCTCTTTCAATATTTATTTCATTCCAACTTCCCCCCAAAGCCCCGGTATTATACCAAACACCCGAAACACGTCCCGAAGTGCCCGAGAAGCCCGAGAAATTTATCTTTTCGGTTTTGAAGCCCGACCCTCGCAGAGCCCGGTTTCTCAATAAAACTCCCGGTTTTATTAGAAACGATCGTTTTAGGAAACGAAGTGCTGCCCGATTATCATTAAATCAAGTGAGTGTGTAGTCACTTTCATCTTACACCTAGATATGAAGTATTTTCTATAAAATACGTGCTATGTGTAGTTATATTAATTGTTTAATTGAGGTGACTGTTGAATAGATGTTTTATACAAGTTTTAAACTGTATATGTATTTTATCTACAAATATGTTGGGTAGAACATGGGTAGACGAAATAGTCGATGTGTGTTAAAATGGTGAGAGGCCTCGATGTTGTTGTTTTGTTGTTGTAGTCGTCTAGCGGAGTATAGATGACGACCACAGACCTTTCTAGACAGTCCAGTGGAACACTAGCAAGTTTGCAACTTGTAGGTGTTGGTGAACTAAATGTTCATTGGCGTACTCCATCCCCCTCATGGTTGCCTTTAGGAAATGTATGGCTGAGGAGTCCCCTTAGCAGTAGTGTCCATCCCGATGATATTCCTTAGGCTAGGTCCCTTGTGATAGGTGTTTAGGGACGTAAAGTGAGGATAACGGGAATGGGTAATCAGGGTTATTGTTGATTGATGAACTTAATAAGTTTATTATTATTGTGGGTTGAAAACCCTATATGCTCACCAGGCTCCCAAGCCTGACCCACTCAGCTTTTTATGTTACAACTAGTGGACCTCGAGCATAGTCGGATGATGATGAGAGATTTTTGGATTATAGGCCAGTAGTTGTAAATAACTGTTGTAAGGCTTATAATGTCTTGTTTATGATTTTGATCTGTATCGGAACATGACATCCCGAGGTTTTGATATAAAAGGAAATTATATATTTCTTAAAGAAAGGTTTTGATAAACTTCTATCATGTTTTGTTTTGGGGACCAATTCCGCAACATCTTTTAAAATGATTTCTTTGATTTTATTTTAAAAGCATAAATTAAATCGGTCTTTTCTGGCCGAGAAATTAGGAGATGTCACAATATTAGATATGCAATTTATTATCGAGATGTCCGAATCTATTTTTAGATTTAAAAGAAATTTTTTAGATTGTTTTAGTGTTTTACGAAAAAAATTTAATTCTTGTTTATTAGTATCTAGACTTGAAAAACTCATGATTATAATTCTATAAGAACAATAATTTAGTTATGTTTTTGATTAAAATTACGATTATGACTATTATTTTTTATGATGTTTATGATGATAACTCATAACGATGAATATTCATATTCATAATAATATTTATGATGATGCATGACAAATAAAGATGAGTATGATAAATGATATAATAACATTTATAATGATTCATGATGAATATTTTTCTTATGATGACGGATTAATTGCTTTGATACCAATTTAAAACTAACATGATGACGGATTAATTGCTCTGATACCAAAATTTTCGACATAATATAATCGACGATTATAACGATAATAATGGTTGATTATACTTGAATGATGCGTCGGGATGATCTTGATGATAGATTATGTTGGATGATTATATGGATGGGTCGGATAGGGCTTTGCTATTCAGAAATAGACGAACTATTTCAACAGAGGGCTCTGCTATTCAGAAATAGAAAAACTATTTCAATAGAGGAAGACGGTTGAGATCAACTCAAGTCTTAAATCACTCAAACTTATCTTGTTTATTCCATATGGGCAAAGGCCCTATTTATAGGCTCAAGAGAGCCGGTTACATAATTGAATTGCAATCGTATGATTGTAATATGACAAACATATTTACAATATAGCCCCTAGACTATTGAGGGTTACACACTTTATCTCACATCTTACAAACACTATGTCTTATTCTTACAAACTAGACATCATATTTGATAGATGACATATAACCTATCGACATATGACACTCAGTCTACTGACAACGGCAAATATCAACAAATACAAATAATATACAAATCATAAAATACATCCTTCCACAACGAAAGGACGTGCGTCTTCAATAATGTGTTCAATAATAATGGCTTTATACGTCATTGCTTACGTCATTCCTCCGGCCTCCGAAAAGACAAATATTTTTTAATAATGCTTGCTTATATCATGGCTGACGTTAATCTTCCATGAACGACGTTTCTTCCATATCTGAGTAGGGATGTTTTTGGTTATTGCTTTATGATGACTTCCATTCTCTTGTCAATGTCTCTGCTATATGATTGTTAGCGCTTTTGATATACTTGAGGTATGGGTGAAATTGATGTAATTGTAATTGGCAACGAATCAATCGTCCACGACAATAATCTTCTTGTAATTTATATCGCCAAAAGCCAAGTAGATACTTGGAATCTGTGCGTAACTCGAATCTGGTTTGAAGTAGCTCGACTTTCCATTTTTTTAATGTTCTGAGACATGCTAGTGTTTCTCGTTCATGTGTGTTGTAATTTTGCTCCGTTTGGGAAAATGTTCCCGATATATACTTGCATAATTTTTGCTCATATTTATCTGTTTTTAATACTTCAGATGATACATCCATATCAATGTATGTTTTTGGTGATATTTTCATATCACTGTATATTTTATCATTGTTTACTTCGGATGGTATTTTCATACCAATGTATGCTTTATCATTGTATACTTTTGATGGGTCAGATATGGGGTTTCCCTCATTATCTAGTCCCAATAATACTTTTCCATGTATAATTGCTTTTAGGCATCCTGCCTAAGTGTCTTGTGATGCATCTGTCTGCACAATTAGAAAATCGTCGATTTTTGCATTATATAAAGTAGGGAGAACTTGAATTTTTTGTTTTATATTTTGTACCAAAATAGTATCTATATTAGTCTAAGACCAAGGTATTTTTTCTGATATTTTCTTTTGTAAAACTTTTCTTTCTTTTGCTAAATTTTTCAAAAATCCTTGTTCTGCAATATAATTTAAACAACCAAGAAATCGTTGTATCTGTTTTCTATTTTCAAGTTTATTAGGAAACATATTTAATTTTTCTCGTATGTTGTCTGTTAAAGATAGTTGACCATTTTCTCCAATTTTTAAACCAAGATATTCAACTGTAGATTGAAAAAGTTTCGATTTCTTTTTTGATAAATCTAAACCTTTTTCTTTGATTCTTTGTAAAACTTTGATAACTGCATCGATATGTGTTTGTTCATTTCCTTTTGTAAAAACAATTATATCATCAATGTATGCAAGACAAATATGATCTAAACCATTCAAGGTTTCATCCATGAATCGTTGATATATTGCTGGTGCCTGCTTTAAACTGAATGGAAGGACATTCCATTCATAATGCTTCTGAGGAGGACATGAAAAAGCAGTTAGTGGTTTCGTATTTTCATGTAAGCGTAATTGCCAATATCCGGATTTTGCATCAAATGTACTAAAATGTGTATTTCCTTATAATTTTTCCAAAATATATTCTTTTCGTGGTAATTTATATGAGTCTCTAATAGTAGCATCGTTCATATTTTTATAATTAATTATCATTCTTCGTTTACCTCGTTTTATTTCATTATTATTTTCTACATAGAATGCAGCTGCAGAATGAGGACTTGTGCTAGGTCGAATGATTCATTTTTCTAATAGTTCAGTGCATTCTTGTTTAAATTCGGAAACATCTTTTATACTATATGGAATTTTATTTGGAACATTAACTTCATCATTAGGGTTTTTTAATAATATTATTATTTCTTGATTATTTCTATTTTTTAAATGATCTAGCGGATTTTCACTACATACTTCTTCAAGTTGTTTTTCAGCAATTTCTTTAGCAAATGTTAGTAATATGTGTAGTTGAAAACCAACTTCTTGTTTGATTATCTTAATATGATCAAAATGTTTGATAATTGCAGTTTTTATAATACCTTTTGTCGGGTGGTTGAGACTTATATGATCATTTGTTTGTATAAATGGTTGATATAATTTAACGAAATTATTTCCTATTACTAAATCTATTCCTGAATCATGTTGATATATAGTTGGAGTTTTAAATGGTGCTTTTTCAATTACTATATTTATGTCTCTTCCTACGAACCAAATTTTATGAATTGATTTATCAGCAATTGTAATTTTTAATGGTTTTTCTAATTTTCCCAATTTTTTAATATCTTTCTTCTTCCAAAACATAAAGTAGCTCCTGTATCTATATACGAAACTAGTTCTTTATCTTGTATTTTAGTTGTAATAAAGGTACTGTTTGGGTTAATATTTGTTTTTCTTTTACTCATTAAAGTTAGTTTATAAATTTCTATATCTGTATTTAATTAATGTTCCTACTTTTTCTTGCAAAGTTTTTATATTAACAAGTTGTGTTTGTTAGGATAGTTGAAACATTGTGTATTGTTTCTAAATTACGATTTTGTATTTTTTATATTTCTTAATTCTTTCTTTTAATCGAGATATCTTTTTTAGTTGCTTTTTATACTCTTCTTTCTCTGGTTGTAATTTTAATAAGTAGTTTTCTTCATATAATAAAGTATTTTCTAAATATTGAATAGTTTTAGAGATATTAGACTTTATTTTCCAATGGTTTTTTAATATATTAGTCCAAAGTATGTTATAATTTGTACTTTTGAATTCATTTTAACAAATTATTAAAGCGCCTGAAAGAAAATTAATTGAATTGTTAATATTTTTTATTACTATTTTAAAATGATTAATTTCAGTTTTTAATCTTCCAATTTTAATTAATTGATATGCAGTATAATTCTTGTTTTTAGAAGTTAATTTGTGTACTTCAGATTCTTTTTCTTTTAAATATTTTGTGGAGCTTTCTAAATCTTTCCATAATTTTTTAAGTAAATTAACTTTATATTTATTATCGAAATTATAATATACTTGGGTTTTGTTGCTCATAATTTTATTTATTTTTACCATGTGAAACGTCGTTTAATAGTAAGTGGTTTTTCTTTAAGTAGTGGTTTTTCATTAAGTGGTTCTTCTTTAATAGTTTTTATTTTTAAATATTTTTCAAGTAATATTTTCTTTGAGTTAAGTTTTGTAATAATTTAGGAATTTGTTTTAATACAAGTAAACTTTCTATTTCTATAATATTGTTTAGTTTTTGACTAATTATATTTAATTAGTCGAAAGTTTCAATTGCTTTTATTGCTTCCGAAGTGATTTCAATGTCTGTTAAAAAATAGATAATGAAGGTTTTACTGGCTGATTCACTCTGATTCTTGACTTTTGATCTTTACCGTTGCCTATGCGTGATGATGCTAAATAAACACCGGCGAGTGCAAAAATTAGATGATCCTGTGTTGGTGTTTCATGGGGTAGATCATCTTTTGTTGGTTTCGAGCCGTTGCTTATTTCCATGTTTGCAAAAGTAATGCTTGGGACAATTAGTTGAGAGTCTTCATCAAAAATTGGGTAACTGGAATGCATTTTAATGAATAATTCTTATGATGACTAGTTTGTAAGAATAAGACATAGTGTTTGTAAGATGTGAGATAAAGTGTATAACCCTCAATAGTCTAGGGGGCTATATTGTAAATATGTTTGTCGTATTGCAATCATACAATTGCAATTCAATTATGTAACCGGCTCTCTTGAAAATCTATTATTACACTTTGGCTTACTAATGATGGTAATTTTTGATAAAACATGTCTAATGCTATCTTTTTTCTAGTGGAATCTAAATTATAATAATGTTCAGAATATTCGCATATAAACGGATCTAGATAACACATATTACAGATTCGTAGATTAGTTAAATGCCATAATGATTCTAATTGAAAAGCTTCCTGTGATACTTTATCTTCAATTTGTTTTCCTATGAATTCGTGAATAAGACGACTTAATACATTTTTAAACGTTTCCATAGCATCGGTAGTGGCTATCATCATTGTTTCAGTTTCATCAAGAGATGAGAGAAACGGTATGCATTACCTTGTGTTTTATGAATGATATAATTAAGAAAATGTGTTGGGTGTAAGTTTCTCAATTCTTCAGTTAACTGAATTTGTACTCCCATTTTATTACTCCATTCTTGAATTTTTGCTTCAGGATTTTGATCACAATCAATAAAAAGAATATCTGAATTTGTTGGAAATTTAAATAATTTAGGTATGTATTGTGGATGTATTTTTTCCCATTTGTTTTGTTTATTTTTAACCATTCCTTGTCTATATAAAAAATTTTCTTCTAATGAAGGTGGTCCATAAATATATTGACTTTGATAATCATCTTCAACATATGATTGTTTTCATTTTAATCCAAATTTATTTTGCGAATTTCTATACGGATTTAAATAAGGGTTTTCATCATCGGATGAAAAATCATATATTACTTCTGCGTCATTATTATCTGAATTATTTTCTGTTTCTGTATTATTTTCTTGAATTTCGGATGGAATTTCTAATACTGCAAATAATTTAGTTAATGTTTCTACTTTTTCTTGTAAAGTTTCCATATTAATAAGTTGTTTTGATTTTGTATTTTAGAAATGAAATCTTTAGTTTCTTTTTACTAATGAAGTAGTTATTATTAGTAAATTTTCTTTTTAACAAATTAATCTTGTTATCTTATCTTCAAGATTTTTTATTTGTTCTTTTTTCCAATTTATACTATTATCTATTATATGTATTGCTTTAATATTAGATATGCAATTTATTATCGATATGTTCGAATCTATTTTTAGATTTAAAAGAAATTTTTTAGATTGTTTTAGTGTTTTACAAAAAAAATTTAATTCTTGTTTATTAGTATCTAGACTTGAAAAACTCATGATTATAATTCTATAAGAACAATAACTTAGTTATATTTTAGATCAAAATTACGATTATGACTATTATTTTTTATGATGATTATGATAAGTAATAGGCATGATAACTCATAACGACGCAGGAGTAATATATGATTTTATGATGATTATGATAAGTAATACAGAAACAGAAAATAATTCAGATAATAATGACGCAGGAGTAATATATGATTTTTCATCCGATGATAAAAACCCTTATTCAAATCCGTATAGAAATTCGCAAAATAATTTTGGATTAAAACGAAAACAATCATATGTTGAAGATGATTATCAAAGTCAATATATTTATGGACCACCTTCATTAGAAAAAAAAAATTTATATAGACAATGAATGGTTAAAAACAAACAAAACAAATGGGAAAAAATACCTCCACAATACATACCTAAATTATTTACATTTCCAACAAATTCAAATATTCTTTTTATTGATTGTGATCAAAATCCTGAAGCAAAAACTCAAGAATGGAGTAATAAAATGGGAGTACAAATTCAGAAGAATTAAGAAATTTACACCCAACACATTTTCTTAATTATATCATTCATAAAACACAAGGTAATGCATACTGTTTTCTCTTATCTCTTGATGAAACTGAAACAATGATGATAGCTACTACTGATGCTATGGAAACATTTAAAAATGTATTAATTCGTCTTATTCAGGAATTCATAGGAAAAAAAATTGAAGATAAAGTATCACAGGAAGCTTTTCAATTAGAATCATTATGACATTTAACTAATCTACGAATTTGTAATATGTGTTATCTAGATCCATTTATATGCGAATATTCTGAACATTATTATAATTTAGATTCCACTAGAAAAAATATAGTATTAGACATGTTTTATCAAAAATTACCATCATTAGTAAGCCAAAGCGTAATAAAAGATTTTCAAGAAGCCTTACAACAAAATAAAAATTGCAGACACTCTAGGACGTATAAAGCCATTATTATTGAAGACATTATTGAAGACACGCGTCCTTTCATTGTGGAAGGATGTATTTTATAATTTGTATATTATTTGTATTTGTTGATATTTGTCGTTGTCAGTAGACTGAGTGTCATATGTCGATAGGTTATATGTCATCTATCGAATATGATGTCTAGTTTGTAAGAATAAGACATAGTGTCTGTAAGATGTGAGATAAAGTGTGTAACCCTCAATAGTTTAGGGGATATATTGTAAATATGTTTGTCGTATTGCAATCATACGATTGCAATTCAATTATGTAACCGGCGCTCTTGAGCCTATAAATAGGGCCTTTTCCCATATGGAATAAACAAGATAAGTTTGAGTGTTTTAAGACTTGAGTTGATCTCAACCGTCTTCCTCTGTTGAAATAGTTTTTCTATTCTGAATAGCAGAGCCCTCTGTTGAAATAGTTCGTCTATTTCTGAATAGCAGAGCCCTATCTGACTCATCCATATAATCATCCAACGTAATCTATCATCAAGATCATCCCGACGCATCATTCATGTATAATTATCCATTATTATGTCGTTAAAATTGGTATCAGAGCGACACACTTACTTTTTCAATTTGGTATCAGAGCGACGCACTTACTTTTTCAAATTGAATGACGTATAAAGCCATTATTATTGAAGACATTATTGAAGACACGCGTCTTTTCGTTATGGAAGGATGTATTTTATAATTTGTATATTATTTGTATTTGTTGATATTTGTCGTTGTCAGTAGACTGAGTGTCATATGTCGATAGGTTATATGTCATCTATCGAATATGATGTCTAGTTTGTAAGAATAAGACATAGTGTTTGTAAGATGTGAGATAAAGTGTGTAACCATCAATAGTCTAGGGGGCTATATTGTAAATATGTTTGTCGTATTACAATCATACGATTGCAATTCAATTATGTAACCGACTCTCTTGAGCCTATAAATAGGGCCTTTGCCCATATGGAATAAACAAGATAAGTTTTAGTGTTCTAAGACTTGAGTTGATCTCAACGTTCTTCCTCTGTTGAAATAGTTTTTCTATTTCTGAATAGCAGAGCCCTTGTTGAAATAGTTCGTCTATTTCTTAATAGCAGAGCCCTATCCAAAACCATCCAACGTAATCTATCATCTAGATCATCTCGACGCATCATTCAGGTATAATTATCCATTATTATGTCTTTCAAATTGGTATCAGAGCGACACACTTACTTTTTCAATTTATCAATTTGAAAAAGTAAGTGCGTCGCTCTGATACCAAATTGAAAAACATACTAATGGATAATTATACCTGAATGATGCGTCGAGATGATCTTGATGAAAGATTACGTTGGATGATTATATGGATGGGTCGGATAGGGCTCTGCTATTCAGAAATAGACGAACTATTTCAACAGAGGGCTCTGCTATTCAGAAATAGAAAAACTATTTCAACAGAGGAAGACGATTGAGATCAACTCAAGTCTTAGAACACTCAAACTTATCTTATTTATTCCATATGGGCAAAGGCCCTATTTATAGGCTCAAGAGAGCCGATTACATAATTGAATTGCAATCGTATGATTGCAATACAGCAAACATATTTACAATATAGCCCCCTAGACTATTGAGGGTTCCACACTTTATCTCACATCTTATAAACACTATTTCTTATTCTTACAAACTAGACATCATATTATCTATTATATGTATTGCTTCAATACGACAAACATATTTACAATATAGCCCCCTACACTATTGAGGGTTACACACTTTATCTCACATCTTACAGACACTATGTCTTACTCTTACAAACTAGACATCATATTCGATAGATGACATATAACCTATCGACATATGACACTCATTCTACTAACAACGACAAATATCATCAAATAAGATAATATACAAATTATAAAATACATCCTTCCACAACGACCGAAAACTTCAGATGTGCAGTCGGCGGTGCTTTCCTTTTGGTTTCCTGCGATGGCGGATCGTGTGAGTAAAGGGATGCTTTTGTTTTCTCCAAAATTGATAAAGAGATAACATGGCGGGCCCACATTTTATTTGATCAGTGCCCTAACACGGTGCACACAAAAAAAGGAAAGAATTTGGGCTTGCAACCGCATAAACCCTAAACGGGCTTCATTCGTATGAGGGCTATAACATCTGATTTGGGCTTCCATATATTTTAGCATCCAGGCTGTCTAAAAAACAATTAAATGGCCCAGTTTTTTTTTTTTGCAAGAATAAATTGGTCTATTAGTCAACACTCAAGTAATATGATTCCGCTCAACATAATATATGTCGCGAATAACACTGCAAAAAAGGCGGGAGAAGAGTAGTACTCTACTACTCATTACACATTCTGAAATAACCCTCAGCAACTGCACTGCCTGGCTATCAGCAGTAGTGTTGACCATCTCCAGGAAGTCCCGCTACTCATTTCTCACCATTCATGTTGACCGGCCCCTACTAGGCTCACTGCTCATTATTCAGAAGTCGCGGCGCCTAGACCTCGCTAGTCTCGCAACCCGACCCTCAACAGCCATGCAACCCAGATCAGCAGTCGCAAAACCTAGTCATCAACAGTTACATTGTCTGACTCCCAGCAGACGCGTCGGCCGCACTACTTAGTTTTTGTCAGTACTAGGGTCACCTAACATTTCCAGCAGTTGTGTCACCTTGTTTCCAGTAATTATGTATCCATCATTCCCTTTCCTTGCTCCTCTTAGAAAGGGGGGGAGTAGGGTTGTGCATTCCTGAGGTGACATTAATATTCCGGACCGAAGGAGCAGCATCTTGGTCTAACTCTCGGTAGCCTCATTGTCCAGCTCTCAGTAGTTGTGTCGCTCATCTATTTCTAGCAGCTCGCTGCCCATCCTTAGCAACACAATTGTCCAGCTCTCAATAGCCTCGTTGCATAGCATCAGACGCCATTACATTTCAGCACGAACTGATCATCCGGGCTAGATATATAGATTGTCGGCCGCTATGCCCAAACCTGCAAGGTTCGGTACCCTTGCCTTGAGTCTTCTGGCTTCTCAGCCCAACTACATTATAGTGGCAAGCTCCGCATGCGAGGTTCTGCACCCTTGCCTTGAGTCGTCTGACTTCTCAGCCTGACTCCATTATAGCGGCAAGCTCCGCATGCGATGTTCAACACCCTTGCCTTGAGTCGTCTGGCTTCTCGGCCCGACTCCATTATAGCGGCAAGCTACGCATGCAAGGTTCAGCACCCTTACCTTGAGTCGTCTGGCTTCTCGGCCCGACTCCATTATAGCAGCAAGCTCCGCATGCGAGGTTCAGCACCCTTGCCTTGAGTCGTCTGGCTTCTCGGCCCGACTCCATTATAGTGGCAAGCTCCGCATGCGAGGTTCAGTACCCTTGCCTTGAGTCGTCTAGCTTCTCGGCCCGACTCCATTATAGCGGCAAGCTCTGCATGTGAGTATCAACACCCTTGCCTTGAGTCGCCTGGTTTCTCGGCCCGACTCCATTATAGTGGCAAGCTCCGCATGCGAGGTTCAACAACCTTGACTTGAGTCGTCTGGCTTCTCGGCCCGACTCTATTATAGCGGCAAGATCTGCATGTGAGGTTCATCACCCTTGCCTTGAGTCACCCGACTTCTCAGCCTGACTCCAGCGACATGCTCCGCCAACAAGGATCAAAGGCTCGCAACCTTTGCCAATATTATTCCATGCGATGCTCTCCCGCGTGATGTATCCATGATTGTTGGTAGCTAAGCCCGATCCGTTCCACGAGATGATCTCCCGCATGATGTACCTACGATCGCTAGTTGCTAAACCCGATCTGCATGCGATGCTCTCCCCGAAACACCTCCATGATCGTTGGCCACTAAGCTCAAGCTATTCTTCTAAGTCGCGCAACATAAGTCGAGCATCATCGCGCACCATAAGTCGCGTATCACAAGCTTATTCCACGCCTAACACCATGATCTCGGTGTTTCCTCTCTCGCAGTCGTCATGGTTCTCTTGTGCTCGGACGATCGATGAAGTGTTTTCCACATTACATCCTGCTATAGTGAGGTTATTCTCCAGCAAGAAGGTTATCCCGACAGCAGCCCTGCTACCTACTACCTTTCAGCATCTCTATTTCCTGGCTCTCGGAAACGGTCTTGGTGTGCAACCCCTACCTGTAGCCTCGCTGCGTATCCCTCAACATCTTTGTTGCCTGGCCCTCAGAAACGGTCTTGCTGCGCAACCCCTACCTGTAGCCTCACTGCGTATCCCTCAGCATCTCTGTTGCCTTGCTCTCGAAAACGTTCTTGCTACGCAACCCCTACCTGTAGCCTCGCTACGTATCCCTCAGCATCTCTGTCGCCTGGATCTCGGCAACAGCCTCGCTGCGTAACCCTATTAGCAACTTAATCGCCCAACTCCCGGAACCTCTACCACCTATTATATGGTCAATAACCTCACGGCTTATCGTTTTAACAACATCAATCTCAGACAAGAGCTTTTCTAATTTTATTATGCCAACAACTTCGTCGTGTATTGATAAGGAACCTTGCCTTATTCATCATAGTCTGATCCGGCTACCTACACTACCCACATCAGACTGCGGGGAATCCAGTTAGGTATAGTGTAGTTTGGAGACACCTTAAGGATGGTTACTAATGCCCGTGCAAAGCAGACTATGTTGATGATCAGTGACATTCCATATGTGCGTGATTACAAGAACAACTACGTCAGATAACAGTCTCAGGGACTGAACGTCGAGCTTACACCTCTTAGCTACCTTGGCCCGACACCTCATCAACATCATTGTCGCATAGCAGCCCTGCTTCGCTTAACATTATCAATAGCCTTGCTCTGTGTAACACCCCGAATCCTGGATGAGAAATTTAAGAGTTATACTGCACCTTTAAGGACCTACTCGACGAGTTGGTTGGTCCCGACTCGTCGTGTAGGAGCTGAGCTGGCCACGCAAATTATGAAGCCTACTCGTCGATTCGAAGGGATGGACTCGATGAGTTGAGTCTGTATTGAGAAAACCCTAATTTTAGAGCTTGCACCCTATTTAAAGGCCCTTAAGCCC
This sequence comes from Lactuca virosa, assembly GCF_052849685.1. Lineage (NCBI taxonomy): Eukaryota > Viridiplantae > Streptophyta > Magnoliopsida > Asterales > Asteraceae > Lactuca > Lactuca virosa. The sequence continues at coordinate 318,367,385 of NC_136433.1, read as the reverse complement.
TCATTTCCGCCTCCCTGACCATTTAGACACATTGAGAGAAACCATAGATGAGTTGTAGTCGTTATGAGAGAGAGAAAGGCTAAAGATCTTGTGTTCAAGTGGACTTTTTAGAAGAGGAATGAAGAGCAAGAAGGTTTGGAACGAGAAGAAGCTTTGGGTCCGGTGTTCTTTCGGTGCTAGCTGTCAATTGGAGGGAAAAAGCTATCTCCTTGATCATTCCTTTTATTGGATCTCTTTCTAGAGAGTTTTAGGGCTTTATCCCATCTATGTTTTGGTTTGGAGTTGTTGAGTTGGTCATGGGAGTTGAGACTACATATCTGAGCTATATGAGTCCCTATGAGCCCAAATATTCGAGCTTTATCAAGTTTTGGGCAAGTCTTTAAGCATAAAGACCTTTATGGAGCTTGTTTTGGCATTTTGAGCCCTATATGCCATGCATGAACGTAAAGCTTGCAGCTTTACGTGATGATTCAGCCTTAGGAGGCGAGATCCAGAGTATGAGACCTTATTTTTGTACGAAAAGGTCTAAATGAGAAAATAGACTTAATGGACTCGACGAGTTGATGAGACAACTTGACGAGTCGGTTAGGGTTTACCCCGATGGTTTGGACGCGTTGCAAACTCGGCGAGTTGATGAGACAACTCGACGAGTTGAAAGGATTTTACCCATCTGTGGATTCAGAGTGGACTCGACGAGTTGATGGGACAACTCGACGAGTATGTGGGGTTTCCTGGTCTTTTGGACACTGCGTGAACTCGGCGAGTTGGCGTGAAGCTCGGCAAGTTGACTCGGGTTTTCACGAGGTACTGAGTTCTGGGAGACACGATGAGTTTATGAGCTATACTCGGCGAGTCAGGTCAACATGGGCTGTTGACTCGAGTGTTAACTTCTGTTGACTTTAGGGTTTGGTCAAGACAGGGATTATGGGGACCATGGAGGGGTAAAATGGTCTTTTACCCATACCAAGAGTTAGAGAGAGAAAATAGCTTGGTTTATTTAGAGTTGTGATCGAAGTGTTAATTAAAGATAACTATTATATGTGTTAGGCGGAGGCTAGATCAGTGATTCGTGTACGAGTTTTATTTGCTTTCTTACGAGGTGCGTCTTCTCACTATACTTACCCAATGTGGTAATCTTTGTGTGACCGGAGGGTCTTATGTGCATATATTGAGTATTGTGATATCCTGCATTATGTCTTTGTGATTTATGTTGTGTATTATTTTGAGCTTACTGAGTTAGGACCGGAGGGTCCACCCGAGTTGTGGGACCGGAGGGTTCCACTGAGACACATTGACCGGAGGGTCTTATTCGAGTATAGCCATGAGAGGCTAATGAGATGTGTGTGGTATTTTGGGGAACTCACTAAGCTTCGTGCTTACCGTGTTATGTGATATGTGTTTCAGGTACTTCTCAGGATCGTGGGAAGGCATCGGCTTGATTGTACACACAGGATGGAGTTATGTTTTTGAGGATCCTGGATTTTATTCAACAATTACGAATATGTGGTTTCGATAATCTGACAAATTGGGGATTTTTGTGAAATGTGTTGATGAGATTTATGTGATTTTAAAAAATGAAAAATTTGTTTGAAAATTTACGGTGTTACAAGTTGGTATCAGAGCCTTGGTTTGAGGGATTCGGATGTACTCTCGGGTATGTCTGGACTCAAACTGAGGATTTGAGAAAAAATTTCAAAAAGAAATGATTTTTCTAAAACGTGTAAGAGTTTAAAGAGAAAACGAGTTGGAGCAGTGTGTACAATCAGCCAGAGCCCGAACGGTGATTTCCCAAAATACCCTTACTTATTTGTGTTACGAGATATCTATGAGATGTTAGGGATGCATACTAGAGGATAGGCTAGGTATTTCATATTTAGGGCTAGAGTTGCCTGATTTGTGATGCCTTAGCCTAGGGAATGCTATTGACTGATATTATCTGCTATTTGCTCTGTGTATGTGCTAAGTAAGAGTACCTAGCAAGAATCTTTTAGAGAGAGCTTTGAGTAGAGGAGTAATCTAGGAGTGATACCTAGACGTGCATTTGAGGAATCTACTCAGAGAGTAGTTAGATACCCACGAGAGGTAGGGTTGTTTGAGTTCAGTGATGCCTTTTAGAGTTGCGGATATAGCGAGTGACATTGTATGTTAGAGTGGTTTTATGTGTTGGTGGAGGTGATTCAATACCCAAATGCTGCTTGCTTTGTGCTTTGTGGAACTCTTGATGATGGGAGACAACTACTAAGTGAATATGACAATATTCAGGAGGTAGATGGTTGGCATCATGAGGAGTTATTTAGTAGTTGATGGCAGAGAAATGTGCGAACCTAGGAAGAGCCTAGGGAGTGACTTTAGTCAGATGGGTACGCTGACAGAGGAGAGTATTCATTGGAGAGCGAACATGTGTAAATGGATTGGTGATCGAGAAGGTTGAGCAGCTAATTAGGAAATTTGGGACGATCTGTGTTGTGACAACCCGATATTTCGAGTCAATGTAATGTTTGAAAAGTCAAATATTATAAACAATTCTGAATTAATGAAAATTAGCGTAAAAAACGAAGTGTTCTAAAGTCTCAATTGGAGTACAAAAAGTGATAGATATTGTATCAAGGTTTTCAAAAATATAGAGAACACTCAAATCCGAGTTATAACGAAGAAGTTATGACCAATCAAATATTCGTGACAAAACCGGTAAAACGCTGTTAAGTGTAACATACACGTTTTGAGATAGTGTTTTATATAAATAATATTATGAAATATTATGTGATATTGAGTATTGAGTTCTAACAGATAGTTTTTACTAGAAATAAGGTAAAACTATGTTTAGAATCACTCATAAACTATTGGAAGTCTTATGAGATTCCAATTAAAAGCTAAATAGTGAAATTTAGCGAAAATATAAAATTTGGAATAAGTAAAATTTTATTATTGAAAAGCTAAATAGTGAAATTTAGCGAAAATATAAAATTTGGAATAAGTAAAATTTTATTATTGAAAGTTGTAGATAATCTCGTTCAAAACATGTAGGCGAAAACCTCATCGAAATCCGAGTTATAACGAAGAAGTTATGACCAATCGAAGATCCTCGACAAAACCGGCACGGTGCCGAATGACGTAAAAAGTAAGTTTTTGATAAACTACTTTTTAGCCTTAGTGATCTAAATGAAAGTCGTAGTATTCGTTCATCCGAGAATTTTGATAAAAAGAACGCCAAAATCTGACTTCGTACGAGGAAGTTATGATTTTTACAAGTTTCAGCTTAGCAGTAGACAGCTAAAAAACTCGAATTTTAGATCAAGTTATTTTTAGCCGACACAACCTAAACGAGAACCGAAGGTCTCGTCATTAGTAGTATAACGGTAAAAAGTCTGACGAAAACGGACGTCGGATGAAGAAGTTATGAATTTTTAACGGATTTACCAGTCCCGGTCTGTTAAAAATAATAATATAAAAATAAATTCAAAATTTTCCGACGAAGTCTAAACGAAAGTTGTAGAGCACAATTTTCTCTACGCGTGCATATAAAGAACGTCAAAAACGGAGCCCGTATGAGAAAGTTATGGATTTTACAAGATTGGACACATTTTTCATTTAATTTTCGCATGAATAGTGTTGATCCACGTGGCATCTTCTGATTGGACCGCAACCTCACGTGGCACCCTCTGATTGGTCCGGAGTCGTCACCTCTCTCCCCATTGGACCGAAGCTCGGTCCACTAAGAAGCTTCCAGCCGTCCGAACCGAGGTCTCGCGGGTCCGACACGTGCAGCCTTCCGATTGGGCCGAACCGCGGACCAGTGTGCCTCCGACGCGCCTCGCACTGGTGTCCGAACCTCGCCCCTTGACCGCACCGCCTCGCATCCGGAGCCGAGCCTCGCTGGACTTCGCACCTGGATGCCACTGAGCTGCTTCGCTGCTGACTTCTGATTGGCTGACCCTCGCAGCCCTTCCCCTATAAATAGAAGGCTGCGAGCCTTCCCGATTATTTTTAGAAAATTTGCACTTTTTACCCTCTAAGCCATATTTTGAGCAAATTTTAATCCCCCGAAGCCCCGGGATTAATTCCAAAGCCCGAAACACGCCCCGAGATTCCCGAGAAGCCCGAAAAATTTATCTTTTCGGTTTCGAAGCTCTTCCTTCGCAGAGCCCGGCTTTCAAGAAAACTCCCGGTTTTCAAGAAAACTCCCGGTTTTCAACGAAGAAAGTCATATTTAAAGCCGAAGTGCTGCCCAAATTACTATTTTGACCCCCGGTTATTTCTCGGTGAGTTTAATATATAGGAACAATTGTATGTTATGTGTTATATGTGCTATGTGCGTTTCCCATGTTATCATCTCGAGTTGTTGTATATGCTATTTTATAGCAAGGTTGTACCTCTGACTTGAAGTGTATGACATAAGCATCACTTGGGTATTGGTATGAACCATTGACCATGAAGTGTATGACATAGGCATCACTTTGGCTTCGGTAGTATGCTAAGATAAGGCTGAAAGCCTAAATATTCTAGCAAAAATGATATTCCTGAGTATTTACTATGCCATTTGTGCTGAAACTTTATTGATTTTATATCAAGTATGGAATTTGTTATGTCTCATTGATTAATATGGAAAGCTTTTCGCATTATGCCTTTGTTGTTCCTTGTTCCTTTTTGCTTCTGGCATATTACAGTATATATATGGCATAACGTTATATTGTATCTATTATTGAACTCACTAAGCGTCACCGCTTACCCCTCTCAATGTTTAACTAATTTGCAGGAGATAAGCACCCAGTATAGTGATATACTGGTAGAAGATTTTAGAATAGTTTGTAATAGTACTTTTGTACTTCAGTTATGTTTGTATAAAATTACAATATCCTGGGTAGTTATGTAAAATCTTAAAACATAGTCGGTTTGTATCCTATCCTTTGTAATAACTTTATCAATGTAAAATACTATTTTATGAATATGCATGTAGCATGTTTTGGAGTAACTATATTGTCAAGTATGAAAGGGGTTCTTTCAATCATGGTATCAGAGCAGTGGTTTAAGTGAACTAAATTCCATGGATTGGTATTTAGAATTAAACTATTGGAAGTTCAATATATGAACTGAATCATTGTAAATATATGGATACAAACCATATGAAATACTTAAGTGGGGTATTGGGTAGTGATAAACCCTAGTATTCTAAGATATTAAGTTACTTCAAAAATTTTAGAGAATTAGTATATATGAACTAGGAATTTTGAGAATTTCTAGATTTAAACAGGAATTGTTAAGTGAAGATGATACAACATGTATCTGGTATATTTTAGGTTGAATACCTAATGGGGTAAGCACTAGAATATTAAGAGGAGATATGCCTTATATTCTATTAAATGCTAAATGATAAGTAAATATAGCATGCATTAGGTTTCATACCTATATTGCTATTATTTGAGAAAGTTTAAGGTCTGTTGCCGACCTTGGTTTAGAAAATTTTATGTTTAGAATTCTAAGAATTTTCGTAATAGAATTTAAATCAAATTTTTCGAAGTAATAAAGATACTTATGATAATTGATATTGATAAGTTTATTGATAAACGATCGAAGGATATCGTGAAATAATAAATATGAAGTGTAATCGTAAATAGTGTATTAATACCAACAGAGTGGTATTATGCATTTAAAATATGTAAGATAATATAATAACATATTTGGAAGAAAGATGTGCGTTTGAAATACATTTGGATAAGATAAATGTTTTGGCATAACCGATGAAGTTGTTCCACCGCTGTCCAGATTAAAGCAGTGATTGTTTATAGAGTCGGAAGAACCGAGGGTGGTGATAAATACTTTAACAGTATTGAAATTAATATAGTACAAGATTTAGAAGAATTAAATGAAGATCAAAGGAAAGGCTAATGAAGTTTTTAGACTTATTAGGCCAAGACTTTGTGATGAAGTATGTAGTTCGAGTAGTAACCCTATACAGGATGCTCGGACTTAGTATTTAATAATACTGAGTGATGATTGACTTCTATCACATCCTTATGGAAGTTCCATTGTGTGTTAAGCCGAATTTAACATACAAGATTGGGATAGTGAAATAGGTTATTTGGTTGTGAAAAGGCTGAGTGGCTTACTTGTTAGAGTAAGATAGAGTATTTAGTTGAAGAAGATATACACTCATATTATTGTATGAGAAGAAATGTTGTAGTTAGAAATAATAAAGAATCAAGTTGAAGCTAGTAGAGCTTGCTGAGATGCAGCTATAATGCAGACTTCTTAGGATAGACTCCTATGAAGCAGACTTAAAAGATACAACCATGAGAATAAAACTTACTCAGATACAGGAATGACGATGTCATGAAAGGATAATGAAACCAACAAATATGCATGATGGTTTGCATGAGTTAGAAGATGATGTAAGTAGTTGGAAACTATTTGTCCTTACACTGCTAGAGGAAATTTTGGGTGTAGTATGTCTTGCAGAGTAGACACTACCCGAGAAAGAATTTATATGAAGAAATGGAAGTAAAATTTCTATCGACCTATGGAAAAGTATTAGGATATATTAAATCGAGCATATGCATGAGAAGAATTTTAGAAGGCGAGTATAAGTAATCCAATATATGTTTGATAGAAACGCGAAAACCCTAGTTGAGTCTAGGAGAAATTGTTGTATATACTTGTTTGAACACACTCAGGTGTGAAAAGTTTCTTTGTGAAAACTTTTGAATGGTGACTTGGGAACTGCGAGACAATACTTGGGACGAGTATGAGTAGGTGTGAATAGTAGTAGAGGCCTATACTATTGGAAGCATAGGACTCACACTTGGATCAGGAAAAGTCACAAGGTTACCAAGAAGCTAGTAAATGATTCCATTTTATTCATGTGTGTCGTTACCTTCGTTTCGGTAATGACTAAGGAATTAAGTATCGTTCAAATCTTAAAGTCATAAAGAATCGAGTCCGATTAGTATAAATCCGCGAAAGGAGTTGATTGGTTCAGAGAACCATGTCTTATATAGTGATGAAACTTCAGTAGGAATACTGAAGAAGTAAATGGTCGAGGTAGTCGATAGAAATATAACAATCTTCATTAAAGAATTGAGCAATCATTAGCCAGAGATGTGACTTGCTATGTGGTGTTACTGGCCACAAGAAATGTTTCCGCCCTATTCTTACTAGTCAAATGACGGGGAGTCAAGTTTCCGTTCAACAATCAAAGAGTACTCCAACTAAAAAGGAGGAGGTGCCAAAAGCTAAAAGATGTATATGTCCGAAAGCACGAATTAGAGATACGTGGTGCTATTCTTTCTATTCCGAAGCATCCACGTGTTGATCAAACTCTTTTTGTTTTCTTTATTCCATCAGCTTGATTTATTCGATCTGATTCTAATACAAGATTTTGGTTCGTTATGTGTCTTGTGCGTTATAAAATCAAAGGTCATTAGAATAAGGCCATACGAGTGGTTGATATAGCAAAAGTAAAGACCTTATCTTGGGTTTAGTCTATAAACCAAGAAGGAGCAGGAGTTTGCAATGAGAATTGAGTTTTAACTCAAAGATTAGGATCGAAGGCCCAATAGAGAATGATGAGCGGGTGCAGGTTTGAGCACCGCTAGTAATTAAGAAGTTTGAAGAGTTTGACAATCGCTTGGCAAACCAAAAGTTAAATATCGTACATTTTAGATTACCACAGAGGAAGTAAGTTAGGACTCGAATGTTGTGACTAGTAATTTTCTCGTAAACTTTAGATCTTCTCACATCTTATTTGATTATGATGCCTCAGATTCTTTCGTGCATTAAAAATTCGCACATTCTTTTCAAATTGCTTGTTACGCAATTGTCCAATCATTTCATATAGATAACATAGGAAATATATTATTACTTGCTGATAAAGTCTATAGAGATAGTGTTATAGGAATTGAAAGTTATAATCTTCCTGCTAACCTAATTCCTATCTTTGATATTATTCTCGACATGGATTGGTTGTTAAAGAACTACGCAGATCTCTTGTCCTACGAAGAGATGATATGCATCCCTATCGAAAGGGAAGATTCTATTTAGGTCTATGGTGAAAATAATAAATTTCTTTCTTAAAAAAAAAACTCGTAAATTTATGTTGAAGGGATATTCTACTTATCCAGCTTATACAGTTAATACCTTGAAAGAGGAGAAGAAAACTGTGAATGATAGCCTTTGGATAATTATCGACCGGCTGAATAAGAGTACATATTTTCTCGCCATATGTACAACGGTTCTAATGGAGAAAAACGCACAAGCTTACATAGACGAAATTGTGACGAGACATGGTGTGCCACTAAAGATTATTTCCGATCGTGATACTCGCTTCACTTCTCACTTTTGGGCGAGTATGAAAAGTGAATTGGGACCTCCAGTTACTCCCAACACAACTTATCATCCCCAGACAGATGGTTAGACGGAGAGAACAATCCAAGCAGTAGAAGATATGCTTCATGCATATGTCTTAGAGTTCGGTAGTAAATGTGAACACCCTTATGTTGGCGTGACATAGGACAGAAGATCCTTGGAGGCCCTGAAATGATTCAAGACACCATCGACAAGATTCAAATTGTACGAGAAGTGAAGTCGACGAAACAAAGCCGCATCCCCATCGTAAAGGTCAGGTGGAACGCCAAACGAGGACCTGAATTCACCTGGGGACGCGAGGATCAGATGAAACATAAGTACCCGCATCTTTTTCCTAGTCCATAATCTATGTCTTAGATTAAAATTTCGGGACGAAATTCCCTCTAACAGGGGGATGATGTGACAAACCGATATTTCGAGTCAATGTAATGTTCGAAAAGTCAAATATTATAAACTATTATGAATCAATGAAAATTAGCATAAAAAACGAAGTGTTATAAAGTCACAATTGGAGTACAAAAAGTGATAGATATTGTATCAAGGTTTTCAAAAATATAGAGAACACTCAAATCCGAGTTATAACGAAGAAGTTATGACCAATCAAAGATTCGTGATAAAACCGGTAAAACGCTGTTAAGCGTGAAAAGTGAAACTTCAATAAAATACTTTTTAGCCTTAGGTATCTAAATGAAAGTCGTAAATTATGATAAACCGTGAGCATACATAAAAAGAACGCCCAAATCTGACTTCGTATGAGGAAGTTATGATTTTTCTAAGTTTCGGAACAGCAGTAGACAACTAAAAACTCGAAATAAAGATCGAGCGATTTTTAGCCAACGCAACCTAAACGGAAATTGAAGGTCTCGACAATAGTAGTGCAACGGTGAAAAGACAGACGAAAACGGATGCCAGATGAAGAAGTTATGGATTTTTAACGGAATTATCCTGTCCCAGCCTATTAAATAAAATATAATTAAAAATAAATCAAAATTAGCCGACAGAGTCAAAATGAAAGTTGTAGGGTATATTCTCACCTACGCGTGGATATAAAGAACGTCAAAAACGGAGCTCGTCTGCGAAAGTTACACATTTTTGAAGTCTTTGGCACACACATCGAGGCTTATCCGAAGGGAACTCCCTGCGTTCTGAGGGAACGCGCCGCGTTCGTACTCGCAGACTTGTTGGGTTATGAGCATTCTAACACTCCTAAGTGTACATGCAACCCTAAATACCTTGGATCTATGTTTTCTCTATTATACATACAATTATGAACATCCAAGGTATTATCATAATCTAGCATACAAAATAATAAATATAACAAGATAGAATACATACCTCTTTGATGTAGAATGTCTTCATGAAGCTTGAGTGCCTAGTGCCCCAAGTGTGACACCTCAAATGGTTCACACAACACCAAATACACTTGGAATAACTTGAGAGAAACTTGAACACTCCTTTAAATCGTCTAGCCCTCACACTCCCACATTAGTGCACGATTTCTTGAGCCATGGGATTCTTTTATATGGTGGCTATTAGGGTTACACCATGTAACTCATAACTTTACCCATTCCTTATGCTCCATGGATTTTAACCTCCATGGAGTATCCATGGGTCACCCCATGGAGTTAGTCCAACATAAGGAATCTTGGATCACAAGCCCACATATATAAGAATGAATGATTTACACAATCAACCCATATATTTAATTAGTCTCCTTTTGATCACTTAATTAATTCCAAATTAATTCTTGATCAATACTAATTAAATAACCTTATTAATATATTAGAACTTATAATATATTAACCAACCTTAAGTGTTATTTCTCTCATTATAGTCTATCCAAATGCATGATGCCATGCAACCCAAATGGACCATGCCGGGTCGGGTCAAGTCTTACCAATTATAGTTATGGACTTAGACATTAATCCAACAGTCTCCCACTTGGATAAGTCTAAAACTATTATTGCGTATGACTTCAGGAACCGATCAACAATCGTAGCTCTCAAAAGCTTCTGTCGAACTCTGACCTTGTCGATGAACTCTGACCTTTATCAATGACTTGTCCATTAGATAAGGGATCATATATTCCTCCATTCTAGATATCATATGGACTGAGACATGGACTATCAATCATTCTCTCTGTCCATTTGTTGTTTCCCGATTTCCGATTCATGATGACTGACTGATTGAACAAATCAAATCAGTCGTGGCTTGGCCAAGCACTCACATGTATCATCTTTAAATCATTGAGGGGCCCACAGATATCGCTTTTATCCCGAAGGTAAAAGGAATGGATAAACTTCGATTCATATGGCTTGTTCTACTACTTGTTGAATCATACACAAAGGCACGTTTTATAACATCGAGTTACCAATGCGTTTTCGTGCAATCAATGTATAACCAACTCATAGTAACAACTCATATCTCTAGGTTTGAAGAATATAAGATATTATCGTCTCATGATCACTCGTGATAAAATCCATGAAGTGATTCAAATGAGCGCGGGTTGAATCCAATACTCAGAACTTATGAGCACTCATGAATGTTGTAGCACCACTTTGTCCACCAACTTGGACCTCTACAAACCAACCCATGACAGTCTTGATTCATATCTACTTCCAACATATGACCGACTGTGGATGGTTTGAATAACTTAATCATTCAGGAAGAGCGACTTAGTTATTCTGGAAGTCAAAACATGCAAAGTGAAACACAAGAATAAATGAATCAAATATGGTATCAAACCCTATGAATATAAATAAACACTTTTATTTATCACCATACTGATTACTCATTATTCATTGTTTCGGTTTTATCAACTTTATACTTGAATTTAAAACAATAGTTGTCCCATGCTCCAAGCATGTACACTATGTTTTCTAAACACTAGTCATGTTATACACCAAGTATGCATACTATGTTTGTCTATGATCTTTACTTTGTAAAATAGATCAATTGAACATCACTCCAATGATCCTCTTTTCACAGTCCCAAATCCTTACTGCAAATGCAAGAATTCCAAATTCATGCCATTTACTGAAATCTGTTAGATTCTAAACTTATATGCATTGATCCTCTTAATGATTATGCACGAAGTCAGAAAGACTTGACAACAATCATTACAGAGCATTCCAAAGGAGATCAGCTCCTTGGAAACATCCTTCTTTCATTAAGTTTCCTAATCTTACATAGATTGAATAATTTCTAACTTTGAAACATTTCTATATTCCATTTTGACTATCACTTCTGAACAAGAGTTGCCTCCTTACAGATTATGACAATATGGTCCTTCCAGAATTAACATTATACTTCCAACTGTCCTTGAGCAACCAATCTTTGGTAAACCTTAGATTGTCCTCGACAATTGCTTAATCATTTTAGTCATATCCAATTCTAGACCTTTTCCCTTCATAATGCCCCAGGCATTTGGAAAATTTTAGAAAGGATGAATATAGCACATGTAATCGATCCTATATCCGAAGCATATGGGACACGATTCATGATGTCTCACATAAAGACTAAACCAGTCTTTTGCTATAATATTTCCATTTCAATGTGCCAAGTTCTCAAAATTCAGATTATGAAAAGGGATGCCGTAATCATAATCGAATTTTAGAACGCAACTAATGGACCCATATATAGAATTTCCTTATGTTGAGCCATTCCAACATGAAATTCATATATATATCCTTGATTAAATACGATTAAAATCTCAATCTAAGCTTTTAGAATTGAAATGAAGTATAATTTCCTCTCCCTTAATTATAGCAAAACAACTTTTTCAACCCCTGCAACCTCACGAATTGAAACTTTTGTTTTCTATAATTAACATTGCTAACTTGCAACCTTTGTCATAATTATCATGCTCCCACTAACATGATGATTATTAGCATAACACTTATGCTCCCACTAGCTTTGACATGTACTCAGAAATCAGCTGACTTTCTTACCAAAGTTCAGATTTCTGATACTAGATTGTTTTGATAAAACTTTATCAAAATCATACACCTCTCTTAGACAGCTCACATGTGTGTCTAAACAATTTTAGAACTATGAAAAGGGATGCCGTAATCATAGTCTCAATTGTTTAGACCTTTGCCACTTCTCACAAGTCCATGTTAGTGTGCCGGTAAACCACACACGCTCCACTAACGACTTTGAGAATGCAAATATCACAATTGCTATCTAGCTAAAATCTACTTAGTGAAAGTGTTTCCTCACCATCATTTTCATGAATCGGAGAGAAACCTTATGACACTTAGATTTAATAGTGTATGTGTTCTTATCCATGTGAATATGTCAAAACCATAATCACAAGACAAGGTTAGTGACAAATTCAAACTCATATTGATTAAACTTGTGCAATCTTAAATTCTTGCCATTTGGCAGCTTAGGTGCCTGCCATTGCTTCCAAGTAGTTGTGCAACCAATTGAGAACTCTCAGAACTCCTATGCAAAGCCAACTTGAATAGGCACAAAAATTTCAACACGATAGGTTATAAACCTCAAGTCGTGTGCTAGTAAAGGACTTTAGGTTTTATTCTTGATTAAGTCTTGAAACTTTCAAGAGCTTTAAGACTCCCACTGTCCTCTTGACATATAAGACTCCCTTGTCAAATATTCAAGAGATAGTGCGGATTCTTTATCAAGACTAACACTTTACACAATTGGCCTAAGTTGGTCTCTGTTTTATCCAAAACATCACAACTTACCAATTTCAAATGTACAAGAGTAGATAACCTTTTACTCTTACATTTGACTAGTGTTAACAAACCCTCTTTAAGATATGTCACTCAAGTTACAATCTTGGAGTATGACTCTAAGAATTGTTTTGGAACGAAGTATGACTCATCTTTTTGATTTAACCATTTCAACAATTCATGACTCATCTTCTTAGTCATAAGAATGCACTAAGATGACTTTAGAGGACCAATTGTGATATGGTATCTTAATCATTAAGATGATCATAAACATGATACTAAAGTACTCTCCCATCTTTTCAGATTTGAGAAACTTTTATCTTTCTGCCATACTTTGATTCTTCTTATTCGTTCTGTCTCACATTAAAACTTCTCCAATGCTACAGACTTATACTTAAACTTATAAGTATAACCATATTTACTGAACTTAAGTAAATCATGACGAATAGTCTTCTTGATCTTTTGTGGTAGACTTGACCAGTGTACAAGAATGTGTACTCGATCCCTTAGTCCTTTCCTTATTCACATAAGGAATTAGTCTTAATTTTCCAAGCTGAAAGTTCTCATTCATCATACTATACAACTTGCATGATTCCAAGTTTCGGTCCAATTGAACCTTGGGTGATGAGAATCTTTCCTTATTTGGTAATATTAGACACTACCACAACCGAAAGAATCAAATCCATTTTTCCAATATTGCTATCAATGGAATCTTATAAGCAACAACTTTTCACAAATGCCATTGTAAGGATACTTAAAATAAATAAAATCAAAACCTTTTTCTTTTATTTTAAAACTTTGCGGAAAAACTTATCCTTACAATCCATATGAAAACCTTGTTGTTATCTATTCCTAAGCAATATAAATATCATAACTCTTAAGTAATAGCCCAAAATTCTGATCACCGAACCATGCGATTGAAATCCATCTTCGCGATCAGAATCAGCATGTACTTAATAGAGTTAGACAATGGACTTTACCTGAAGTAGAGCCAAAATTATTGACTTTAACATCCTTAGGTAAATTTGGCAGCTTCGTAACCAATGCCCCTTCCTTTGGCAATAGTTACCTATGGACCCTTGATAATGGGACTATCTCAGACTTCGCCTCTCTCTTTACCATTGGGTCAACCGAGTTGACTATGGCCGATCCCTTTCCATTGGGAAGAGAGAGCTTTACTGGATATCCAATGTCATCATTGTCAATGTCCATAGCGTTTTAGGAAGTTGATCTTAGCAAATAGATAAGATCATTAAGGGTCTTGTCTTAGTCTGTTTCATAGGATTCCCCAAAAGAACTCACTATGTGACTTAGAAAGTAGTTGATTTAAAGTCCTTAATATGACACCCAATATGAAATATTAAGGCTAGGACCCAACAAACTATTTTATAACTTAGAAGAGGGATGCCGTAATCCAAGCTATAAAATATTTGAAGGTAGGTGAATGACGATTCACCAATTTCCACCATGAAAAACGAAATAATTTATTAGGTTTTAATTGGATTTGAAAGTCCTAGATCTCTGAGATTCATTGAACTGTTCAAAGGCATGTTTCAATCTCGAGTGTGCCCTTCAGGTTTTGTGACTGGGATGCCGAGGATCACAAAACAAGGTGTGAATAACCATGCAAATATACTTGGTACCCTTAATATTTACCCCATAATCAGTGTGCCGGTTAACCACACACGCTCCACCGATACTATGATAAATATTAAGTTACCCTTTGCCTACCTTGTTAAGTCCAGGTTAGTGTGCCGGTTAACCACACACGCTCCACTAACGACTTAAGCAAAGTGCAAAGTGTAATTTCATGGGTTAGCACCAAATTCACATTTTCCTAAGTAACTAAGATTGGGTATTAATAAGAGTTTAGTTACTTAGTATTTGTCATTAATACTTTTAATGAAAGGAGAATTATAGTCCTTGTCCTACCTGTTCGGCTAACGACCCTCCACCAGTCAAGGAAGCGGTGGGTGAGAGTGGACACCCATTAAACTGCCATTTTATAGGCAGTAACCTTATACCCCCCTTATAGACCGGCTTCGTGAATGAGGCCTACTAACGGTAAGACTGACTTTACTCTTATACATATATATAAATATTATTAACTTATAATATTATAAAGTATAAGGGTTGAATTTTAACTTTTAAAATTCTAAGGGCTAACTTGGAATTAAAGTATTCATAAGTGAAAACTTTTTCAAATTCCAAAACTTGAGGGCAAGTTTTGAAACAATTCAAAACTAATTAATTCCATAACTTATGAGTTTAAAGTAGTTTTAATTAAAAAAAAACTCTTCAAGTTCCATAACTTGAGGACAAGTTATGGAAGACTTTAAACTAATTAATAAAAAAATAACTCTTTTTTATTGTAACTTATGGAACTAATTAAGGTTACACTTTTTTTTTAATTTAATGAAGAGACTCTTGAACCTCCATAACTTGAGGACAAGTTATGGAGTCATAAAACCATTTAATTAGAACTAGACTCTTCATTTTGTAACCTTTGCCAACTTTGGAATCAACTCTTAGATTAAAATGGATTGAAAACAACTATTTCACACAACTTTTCTATTAATCTAAGAACCTCATAAGAACAAGATAATTCAAATAATCAATCTTCAAGAAATTAGCATGAACATACAAACTAATACAAATCTTGAAATTATGACAATTATCTTAGAAATTGGATTAGCATGAACATTACCACATCAAAAACAAGTTTATAAGTCCAAAAACATCTTAGGGTAATGTTCCTAGTCCAATTCCAGCCAAAACAATCGAATATATGCATCCAACTCGATTTTTCAGCTACTTTTGCAAGTATAACAAGAAAACAAGCCTAGTCTCTGATACCACTGTTGGGTTATGAGCATTCTAACACTCCTAAGTGTACATGCAACCCTAAATACCTTGGATCGATGTTTTCTCTATTATACATACAATTATGAACATCCAAGGTATTATCCTAATCTAGCATACAAAATAATAAATATAACAAGATAGAATACATACCTCTTTGATGTAGAATGTCTTCATGAAGCTTGAGTGCCTAGTGCCCCAAGTGTGACACCTCAAATGGTTCACACAACACCAAATACACTTGGAATAACTTGAGAGAAACTTGAACACTCCTTGAAATCGTCTAGCCCTTACACTCCCACATTAGTGCACGATTTCTTGAGCCATGTGATTCTTTTATATGGTGGCTATTAGGGTTACACCATGTAACTCATAACTTTACCCATTCCTTATGCTCCATGGATTTTAACCTCCATGGAGTATCCATGGGTCACCCTATGGAGTTAGTCCAACATAAGGAATCTTGGATCACAAGCTCATATATATAAGAATGAATGATTTACACAATCAACCCATATATTTAATTAGTCTCCTTTTGATCACTTAATTAATTCCAAATTAATTCTTGATCAATACTAATTAAATAACCTTATTAATATATTAGAACTTATAATATATTAACCAACCTTAAGTGTTATTTCTCTCATTATAGTCTATCCAAATGCATGATGCCATGCAACCCAAATGGACCATGCCGGGTCGGGTCAAGTCTTACCAATTATAGTTATGGACTTAGACATTAATCCAACAAGACTGCCATCCCATCCGAGGTTCGTAAGCAATGACGTAATCTAGCTTCGGAACGCGCTGCATTCAGGGGAACGCCCTGCGTACCCAGCAGGAACGTCCCGCGTTCGCACCAAGACCAGCCCCTATATAAAGGGTGCGAGGGTTACGGATTTTGATTGCTCATTTACCATATTCTCTCCCAAACCTCATCTTTCTACCCTCCCGAAACGATCCCGACTTCCCGGTTTCATACCCAAGTCCCTACAAAGGTCCGAAGCTCCGAGAATTCCGAAAAATTCACCACTTTCCGGTCGAGGTGCCGCCCGAGAAAATCATGTTTTCTTCAAATCACGCACTTTCCCGGTGAGTTCATACCCCTAAATTTTTACGTTTTATTTAGTTTTCAAGGGGGGGGGGGATACATGTTCAAAATACCAAAACTATCTAATACATGTTTAAGAGTTTTCCTAAACCTTGTAACATGCTGAGCAAGGTGTGTATACGGTTTACACTTATCATTTCAAATGTCGATTTATGGAAATACAATGACTTGCATAAAAAGATTTCATCCAAACACACACAACACTTTTCGATAAAATATAACAGGTATAGTTTGAGCACTTCGTTCGACAAAGAAACAGTAACTCAATCGACTTACAAAAAATATTTCCTTGCACACTACGTGATCTTGTATTAATTAAACTCGCGAGACATTCTCCTTCGGGGTACTCCTAAGTACCACAGAAAAGTCCTGTAGTTATAATCAGAATCTCCGGGAGGGAGAACGTGATAGTTGTGTATAGATCTATAATGGGTCTGACAAAACCGCACCTAAGCTGCTTGCAACAGCTAGACCGACAGGTCTGGGGTGACAAGTGTCATAACTTTCCGACGCCTGAAGAACGTCGCATTCAAGGCCATCTAGTCTTTAGTATGATTATAACATCTCACATGTAATATTAACAAAACATACAGTTCACGGAAAATTCTAAGGCTTTATACAAAGGAGTTCTATTTAAATATAAAACACACACCTAAGTATGACGATTTACTTACACATACTAAGCCTTGTTTCAATTTAGTCTACAACAAATCTTTTAGAAAATATTGGATTTTCTGGAAACAAACTTGTAACAAACGTTAAGGAAACAACATTCATTTTTCATAAAATACTTATGAACTCACCAGCTTTATGCTGATACTCTTTCAAAATAACTTGTATTCTCAGGTAATCAGTAATACAGGTAACTACAAGATTTCTGAAGTCAAGACGCTAAGGCGTGGATTCTTTTGCTACATTTTATCATCATATGTAATTTATTTGGAAAACATGTATTATTTTGAAACAATGTAACCTTTTAAATTATATCTATGATGGTTGTGTTTTACTTTCTTCACTATGGTTATGATACTGAGCATGACGTCATCCGCCCCCGAACGTTTCCGCCGTTCTGGTTTGGGGGTGTGACAGATTGGTATCAGAGCTTTGTTTATAGTGAACTAAGTATATCGAACCACGTAAGATATACAAACTATAAATACAACGCGACAAAAATTCTCTGACGTAGCTTTTCAAAAATACTTTAAAAATAAGAATTAATATTTTTATAAAAGTATTCGCACAATCGCACATTCAGTATCATAATGGCAATAACATAAAAGTATCAAGACAAGTTGGACACCATGGTCCAGCTTCGGGGTATGTAGTCAGATCTTGGATGAATATAGCCTGATCAACTATATTCAGCCAAGATAGGACCAATGTATGCCGAAGAAGGATCATGGTGAGCAACAAGTCTGCAACTTACCAAAAATTCCAAGAATCAAACTTAAAAATACTATAGGAGTATTTTAACACAAAAAGTCGTAATCACAACTTCGACAACTAACTTCTTGTTCCCAAAGTTTCTTGCGATATTCCTCCTTATCCCCATTCTCGTACAGGTACGATGGCAGGATTCCATTTACCATGTGATCCCTACTTTCCCAACCAAGGGAATGTCGGTTGGATTGTGGAAGACCCAGACGAAGAACCCGAAGAAGAGCCCATGGAGGGCGAGGAACCCATGGAAGAAGAAGAATCCGTAGACGGTGAAGAGGAAGAAGACTCAAATGGAACCGACTCCGAACCCAAAGTTTACAATCCACACCCTGCCCCTAATCCTTCGCGACACTTCCAGGGCCCGACGCCCCGATGGGCCGAAACAATACATCGATGGAGCCGAGAACAAGGTCAACGACCTCCCTATGGCATGCAACGAGGCTTCTACGATCTCAGCAGAGGAGGGTCAGCCGACCGAGCTCTCCCTGTCATAGTTCACCGTGTTACACGCCACGAAGAGCAAACAAGAGTTAACACCCAACATCTCATGGAAGTTGGTGCTACCATCCAAGTCAACTCCGTTCGCATTCGCCGGTTAGACGACGACCATGATCGGACTCGAGACCGCACTGAGCTTCTTCGACGGGAAATGGCTGCAACCCGAACCGAAGTGCAAGAACTCTGAGAGCACCGAGCCACCCTAGAGGGACGTCTAGCTGAAGCAGAGCACCAAGCGGCGGAATCCAGAGCCGAGATGAGGAACTTCGTATCTACACTTCGTGATCCTCAGAACTTCAACCACTACAAGTAGTGCTTGCACTATTCGCCCCAGTTTAATTTAGTTTTGCGAATAAATATTACTTTATAGTATTTTAGGTTCAATCTCACGATTTAAGTGTTTACACTTCCGGGATCAGTTAGGCGGCCAAAAGTTTCCGTACATTGATGTAGCATAGGCCCCTAGTAGGGTCAAATTTTCCCAAGTATTGTATACTAAGTTATATCAATGATATTGGCACGCTATTTACTTTATTAACACTACTCCAATTTCATAATATGAGCTATTTTCAGATAAAAATTTATTGGTGACCAACCTATGATCGCCCGAGGTATAAATCAAAGTTGTATGTAATTAGGGCCATGTCGACCTAGAAATGGTGGTTCCGCCTTGGATCCTGTTCCTTGTTTGGTTGTGGGCCCAGGGCAGACCCATCAGATTCGAAAGTTTATTTAATCTTAATTACATGTAAATATTATACATCAAGTGATTGTTGGTTGGACCCGGTATGGATACTATCACAGACATTGCATAAAAATCAATACTACCGAAATTCATAAAGTCTATATTTAATTGTTTATAGACTTCTAGTATGAATGAATTCTTACAACATTCTTACAAGTCGGAATCATGATGCATACAAAGAACTAATAATGTTTAGTTTAACACTCGTCTTGTATCAAAGACTTATTGTCTTTCCATTCTTGATTATGGCAGAAAATGCCACCTCGTAGAAATCCTAGGCGCGGCGACGCAACTGAGACTGCACCACCCCCACCACCACCTCCTCAGTTTGACCCAGCCATGTTCCAGGCTGCGGTGGCAGCCGCAGTGGCAGTCGTGATAGCCCAAATCAATCCCAATAATTCAGGAGGTGCAGGCAGTGGTGCCTCAGATACTAATAACGGGGACGACCAGGGACGCTCGAGAGAGTGTACCTACAAAGACTTTACTAACGCCAAGCCGAAAACCTTCAACGGAAGCGGAGGTGTCATAGCATTGCTACAATGGTTCGAGAAAACCGAGACCATTTTCGAAATATGTGCATGCCCTGAAGCAAGCAAGGTCAAATTTGCTTCATGCACGTTCTCCGAAAGGGCCCTCACCTGGTGGAAGGGTCACGTCAAGGCACTAACACTCCCGGTGGCTAATGCGATAACATGGGAATATCTGAAAACCATGTTAATGAAGGAGTACTGCCCCAGGGGTGAGATACAGAAGTTGGAAGAAGAATTTTGAGGTCTTAAAATGACAGGCTCTGACATCCTGTCGTAGACCTCAAGGTTCAGCGATCTAGCCATGCTGTGTCCCGGGATGGTTCCTACTGAAAGCAAGTAGGTGGAAAGATACGTATGGGGACTATATCAACAACTCCAAGGACACGTATTGACCTCAAAGCCAACTACCTTCGACAGTGCCAAGGAACTGGCACAGCAACTCATCGACCATAACGCCAGTCATGGCACTGTAACGACCACCTCCGAGCAAGAAAAAGGGGGAAACAACAAGAGGAAGTTCTGGGATAAGAAGAAGGGCCAACCTGCCCAAGACTCAGCCAAGAAGCATCAAGTGGTTGCTGTGCACGCTGCCACGACCCCTACCAACCCTACTCCGATAAGGCAATACGCCGGGAACCTACCCAAGTGCAACAAATACAACTACCACCACAACGGTGCATGCCGTGAAATGTATTGCACCAACTGTAACAAGAAGGGGCATACCGCCCGATTCTGTAGAGCTCCAGCCCAACCAAATGCACAAGCTGCCAACGCCGGAGCAAGCCGAACCTGCTATGAATGTGGAGAAGCAGGACACCTCAAACGTAACTGCCCGAAGGCAAGAAACCCCAACCCCGACGAAATGGGCAGAGTTCTGGCGATAGGTCATGAGGAAGCCATCGCAGATCCAACTGTGGTTACCGGTACGTTCCTCCTCAACAATACCTATGCATGCATTCTTTTCGATAGTGGCGCGGAGAAAAGCTTCGTGAGCCACCAATTTAAACGCTTGCTTAATCAAACACCACAAACACTAAAAGACACATTCACCGTAGAAATGGCTAACGGAAAAATAGAGAACACTAACGACATTTACATCGGGTGTACCCTCACCTTAAACAATCATTCCTTCCAAATAGACCTTATGCCGATCACCATAAAAAGTTTTGATGTTATCATTGGCATGGATTGGTTATGCCCTCACCATGCTGAAATCCTATGTCACGAAAAGGCCGTTCGCCTTAATCTGCCAATTGGCAAAACTCTCGTTGTCTATGGCGACAAACCTAGCTCAAAATTTCAGATCATCTCCTGTCTCAAGGCTCGAAAGTATCTCTGCAAGGAGTGCCACGCCTTCCTAGCCCACGTCGTAGATAAGGGTCAAGAAATGAAAGACATGAAGGACATTCCGGAGGTCTGCAATTTCCCCGATGTATTCCCGGAAGACCTTCCAGGAGTGCCCCCTCCTCGACAAGTCGAATTCCGAATCGACTTAATTCCCGGAGCTACCCCCGTAGCCAAATCGCCATACCGTCTAGCCCCAGCCGAAATACAAGAACTGTCCAGTCAACTGAACGAACTACTGAGCAAGGGATTCATTAGACCAAGCTTCTCGCCTTGGGGAGCACCGGTTTTGTTCTTCAAGAAGAAGGACGGATCGTTCCGCATGTGCATTGACTACCGCGAATTAAACAAACTCACCATCAAAAACCGATATCCTTTGCCTCGAATCGATGAACTCTTCGACCAACTACAAGGAGCGAGTTTCTTCTCGAAGATTGACCTTAGATTTGGGTACCATCAGCTACGAGTTCAAGAGGAGGATATTCCCAAGACAGCTTTCAGAACGCGCTATGGTCACTACGAATTTGTAGTGATGCCTTTCGGCTTAACCAATGCACCCGCAACATTTATGGATTTGATGAACCGAGTGTGTCGACCTTACTTAGACAAGTTCGTGATTGTTTTCATCGATGATATACTAGTCTACTCCCGAAGTAAGGAAGAACACAGCCAGCATTTACGTCAAGTCCTAGAGACACTGAGGGCGGAGAGACTGTACGCAAAGTTCTCAAAGTGTGAGTTCTGGATTCGAGAGGTGAATTTCCTTGGACATGTAGTCATCAAGGAAGGAATCCATGTGGACCCTTCAAAGATCAAGGTGATTGAAAGTTGGGCAGCACCAAGAACACCCACGGAGATCCGACAATTTTTAGGGCTCGCCGGTTACTATCGGAGGTTTATTCAAAACTTCTCCAAAATCGCAAAACCACTTACCACCCTGACCCAAAAAGGAGTGACATTCGTCTGGGGAGATAAGCAAGAGGCTGCATTCCAAACACTAAAACAAACTCTATGTAGTGCTCTGATCTTGTCCCTACCAGATGGAACCGAAGACTTTGTGGTTTACTGCGATGCTTCAAACCAAGGTCTAGGGTTTGTGTTAATGCAACGAGGAAAGGTCATTGCATACGCCTCAAGACAACTAAAGACGCATGAGGTAAACTACACGACGCACGACCTTGAATTAGGAGCAGTAGTTTTCGCCCTAAAAATCTGGAGGCATTACCTTTACGGCACTAAGTGCACCATCTTCACCGATCACAAAAGCCTCCAACATATCCTCAATCAGAAGGAACTCAACATGAGACAAAGGCGATGGGTGGAATTACTAAACGATTACGAATGTGAGATTCGTTATCACCCCGGAAAGGCCAACGTGGTTGCAGACGCTTTAAGCAGAAAGGAGTACTCGGGCCACTGAGTAAAGGCATTAACCATGACCATCCACTCACACCTGTCCGCACAAATCAAGGAAGCTCAGGAAGAAGCCTTGAAGCCAGAGAACGTGATAGGTGAAGCATTGAGAGGAATGGACAAAAATCTTGAAGTCAGGGATGACGGAGTTCGTTGTCTCATGAACCGGATCTGGACACCAAAATTTGGTGGATTCAGGGACGTTGTCATTAACGAAGCTCATAAAACTCGCTACTCCGTGCATCCCGGCTCAGACAAGATGTTCTTAGACCTCAAGAAGTTATATTGGTGGCCGAACATGAAAGCCGAAATAGCTACCTTTGTAGGCAAGTGCCTGACTTGCGCCAAGGTTAAGGTAGAATATCAAAAGCCCCCGGGACTACTACAACAACCAGAGATACCCGAGTGGAAGTGGGAGCGGATTACGATGGATTTCATTACCAAGTTACCTAAGACCACGGGTGGACTTGACACCATTTGGGTAATCGTCGACAGATTAACCAAATCCGCACACTTCCTACCAATAAAAGAGACTGACAAAATAGAGAAGCTGACAAGGATCTACATTAAAGAAATAGTACGCCTTCACGGAGTACCAATATCCATTATCTCCGATAGAGATAGTCAGTTCACATCACGATTCTGGCAGTCACTGCAGAAAGCTATGGGAACTAGGCTGGACATGAGTACAGCTTACCACCCACAGACTGACGGTCAGAGTGAAAGAACCATTCAGACATTAGAGGACATGCTAAGAGCTTGCGTGATAGACTTTGGAAAAGCTTGGGATACTCATCTGCCCCTTATTGAGTTTTCCTACAATAATAGCTATCATACTAGCATCAAAGTTGCCCCGTTTGAAGCCCTATATGGCCGTAAGTGCAGGTCACCCCTGTGCTGGGCTGAGGTGGGAGATACGCAACTAGCAAAAGGGCAAGTCCCTAACAGCGCACTCACTGGCCCGGAGATCATCAAGGAAACAACCGAAAAGATCGTCCAGATTCGAGAACGAATGAAGGCTTCGCAAGACCGAAAAAAGAGCTACGCGGACAAGAGACGGAAACCTTTGGAGTTTCAAGTTGGGGATCGTGTACTTCTAAAGGTATCACCTTGGAAGGGACTCATACTTTTTGGAAAACATGGGAAACTACATCCAAGGTACATCGGACCATTCGAAATCCTCACCAGGATTGGTCCGGTGGCATACAAACTACGATTACCACAGGAACTCAATCACGTTCATCCTACCTTTCATGTGTCAAACCTGAAGAAATGTTTGTCTGATGAGACCCTTGTCTTCCCTTGGAAGAAATTGAGATCAACGAGAACCTCCACTTTGTAGAGGAACCTGTTGAAATCATGGACTGAGAAGTGAAGTCGACGAAATAAAGCCGCATCCCCATCGTAAAGGTCAGGTGGAACGCCAAACGAGGACCTGAATTCACCTGGGAAACGTGAGGATCAGATGAAACATAAGTACCCGCATCTTTTTCCTAGTCCATAAACTATGTCTTAGATTAAAATTTTGGGACGAAATTCCCTCTAACAGGGGGATGATGTGACAAACCGATATTTCGAGTCAATGTAATGTTCGAAAAGTCAAATATTAAAACTATTCTGAATCAATGAAAATTAGCGTAAAAAACGAAGTGTTTTAAAGTCTCAATTGGAGTACAAAAAGTGATAGATATTGTATCAAGGTTTTCAGAAATATAGAGAACACTCAAATCCGAGTTATAACGAAGAAGTTATGACCAATCAAAGATTCGTGACAAAACCGGTAAAACGCTGTTAAGCGTGAAAAGTGAAACTTCAGTAAAATACTTTTTAGCCTTAGGTATCTAAATGAAAGTCGTAGATTATGATAAACCGTGAGCATACATAAAAAGAACGCCCAAATCTGACTTCGTATGAGGAAGTTATGATTTTTCTAAGTTTCAGAACAGCAGTAGACAACTAAAAACTCGAAATAAAGATCGAGTATTTTTAACCAACGCAACCTAAACCGAAATTGAAGGTCTCGACAATAGTAGTGCAACGGTGAAAAGACAGACGAAAACGGACGCCAGATGAAGAAGTTATGGATTTTTAACGGAATTATCCTGTCCCGGCCTATTAAATAAAATATAATTAAAAATAAATCAAAATTAGCCGACGGAGTCAAAATGAAAGTTGTAGGGTATATTCTCACCTACGCGTGGATATAAAGAACGTAAAAAACGGAGCTTGTATGCGAAAGTTACGCATTTTTGAAGTCTTTGGCACACACATTGAGGCTTATCCGAAGGGAACGCCCTGCGTTCCGGGGGAACGCACCGCGTTCGTACTCGCAGACTGCCATCCCATCCGAGGTTCGTAAGCAATGACGTAATCTAGCTTCGGAACGCGCTGCATTCAGGGGAACGCCCTGCGTAGGGGGAACGCCCTACGTACCCAGCAGGAACGTCCCGCGTTCGCACCAAGACCAGCCCCTATATAAAGGGTGCGAGGGTTACGAATTTTGATTGCTCATTTACCATACTCTCTCCCAAACCTCATATTTCTACCCTCCCGAAACGATCCCGACTTCCCGGTTTCATACCCAAGTCCCGACAAAGGTCCGAAGCTCCGAGAATTCCGAAAAATTCACCACTTTCCGGTCGAGGTGTCGCCCGAGAAAATCTTGTTTTCTTCAAATCACGCACTTTCCCTGTGAGTTCATACCCCTACATTTTTACGTTTTCTTTAGTTTTCAGTTGGGGGGGGGGGATACAAGTTCAAAATACCAAAACTATCTAATACATGTTTAAGAGTTTTCCTACACCTTGTAACATGCTGAGCAAGGTGTGTATACGGTTTACACTTATCATTTCAAATGTCGATTTATGGAAATACAATGACTTGCATAAAAATATTTCATCCAAACACACACAACACTTTTTGATAAACTATAACAGGTATAGTTTGAGCACTTCGTTCGACAAAGAAACAGTAACTCAATCGACTTACAAAACAAATATTTCCTTGCACACTACGTGATCTTGTATTAATTAAACTCGCGAGACATTCTCCTTCGGGGTACTCCTAAGTACCACAGAAAAGTCCTGTAGTTATAATCAGAATCTCCGGGAGGGAGAACGTGATAGTTGTGTATAGATCTATACTGGGTCTGACAAACCCGCACCTAAGCTTCTTGCAACAGCTAGACCGGCAGGTCTGGGGTGACAAGTGTCATAACTTTCCGACGCCTGAAGAACGTCGCATTCAAGGCCATCTAGTCTTTAGTATGATTATAACATCTCGCATGTAATATTAACAAAACATACAGTTCACGGAAAATTCTAAGGCTTTATACAAAGGAGTTTTATTTAAATATAAAACACACACCTAAGTATGACGATTTACTTACACATACTAAGCCTTGTTTCAATTTAGTCTACAACAAATCTTTTAGAAAATATTGGATTTTCTGGAAACAAACTTGTAACAAACGTTAAGGAAACAACATTAATTTTTCATAAAATACTTATGAACTCACCAGCTTTATGCTGATACTCTTTCAAAACAACTTGTATTCTCAGGTAATCAGTAATACAGGTAACCACAAGATTTCTGAAGTCAAGACGCTAAGGCGTGGATTCTTTTGCTACATTTTATCATCATATGTAATTTATTTGGAAAACATGTATTATTTTGAAACAATGTAACCTTTTAAATTATATCTATGATGGTTGTGTTTTACTTTCTTCACTATGGTTATGATACTGAGCATGACGTCATCCGCCCCCGAACGTTTCCGCCGTTCTGGTTTGGGGGTGTGACATGTGTGGAAAGTATGGGTAGATGTGGCAGGTAGTATGGGCTCGTACTACTAAAAGAAAAGGAACCGTACTCGAAACGGGGAGAATTCCAGAGGTTCTAAACAGCATGTTGTGGGGAGATAACATGGTTCGGGTACCATGATTCGTAGCAGAGTGTGTTTTCATCTTTACTAGTTATCCGACGATGGGTGTTTAGACTGAGAATGGATATGGTAAACTGTGGGGCCAGAGGGCCATGTCGGTTGAGCTTCGATAGAGTGTACCTTGTGAGGGAATTGAGTTAGATCCTAATGATTTGACTGGTGGGCTACCAGTTAGACTCGCAGGACTTGAGGAAAAGTGGAGATGATACGCTGAGGAGGATCGCGGTCTGGGTTGAGTGATCGACCGATGGTTGAGATGTCACATCCTGTGACGAGAATTACACTATTTCCGCTTATCGTGTGAAGCGAACGAGATAGCGAGCTTCCGGTTCCAGAGTTTGGAGGTAACACAAGAGGTAGCATATAGTTGCGATATTTTCACCAGAGTAATTGTGATACGTTTGCTGCGAGGTATTTCTTATACTGTGAGAGAGTCATCAGTGAGAACTGAGATGGATCAGGATAAGGATATGCCTTAATTGAGTAATGCATACTTTTTAGCAGCAGTTCCAGGTGATCAAGAGGCGAATACCGGGGCGGCGGCCCTTGTTGGCTACATTGAGGTATCGACTGTGAGAGTGAGGTCTCTTGCTTCTATGGTGATCCACACGATGAAATGTTGGTTGAGGGATCGGAGACAAGGTGTGTGATAGTGCATTATTTCCAGATTGAGAGTCATGACTAAGTTGGGACAGCTGGGACATCCGGTGGTGTGTCGATATGAGATTTCTGGATAACTAGAGGCAGTCACGTTGGGAGGATCCCGAGGATTTCATCTGAGATTGAGGATATTTGATTTGCTTGGTCTCTATCGGGAAGATCATCGAGTGTTACGTTGTACGTTCCAAGAGTCAAGTGTGATGTACTTGGTGAAATAGTCTGTGGAGTCGACTGTTGGTATGCCAATTGGTGATGATTTGAACCCTGAGTGGGGGAGAACTGGGTATTCTATTGAGAGGATCAACGATCTATTCAAGTGCGGTTAGAGAACTGGTTATGGAGACCTGCGGTACAAACATATGAGACTTGGGTTATTGGTGAATGAGGCAAGGTGCAGAGGGAGATGATGCATGTTCTACATGTTCAAGAAAGGATGAGTGTATCAACAGCGAGTAGCCGTTGGCCAGGGACCTTATTGTGGTTAGGAACTCTTCGAGTTGTAGTGGTTACGTTCGTGGCGATTGTCTCGTTGAGGTCCAGTTCGACTGTTGAGAATTTCTAGTTCGATATATGGGTTGTTGTATGCACTCCGGGAAGGGCAGCAATTGGTTTGGCAACCAACTTTAGAGTCGGTATGAGTATTCTGGCATGGGTTTTGAGCAGTAGAGGATGGGGTTTCGGATTGTCGTCAACGTGTTCTTAGTCATTGAAGATTCCTCCGTATTTCAAATTGGGAGTTGGAGTATTTCGAGGTTACGAGTTGTGCGAGAGGAATATCAGTGATTGAGGCAATTCATTTTCAGATCCTAAGAGGGTGTATTGCGGTATCTGAGTATGATGCCGTGAGTGGAAGATCAATGGTTGAGGCAAGACATCATGAGGTTTTGTGATGGTGTACCGAGGTATCCAAGTATGATGCCCAAAATTTTTGGATTATTTGAGACTTGAGTTTGTGAGATGGCAAGTGGAGTACCGAGTGGCTATTGTTCCAGTAGGAGCCCTTCAGCTATTGTCATCGAACGGGATTATCCAAGAATGTTAATGGTAGCGAGAGAAAGTTTTTAGTTGCAGCGATTATCGTCAGGAGTAATGATGCTTAACCTGGGTGGGTGTGTGTACCAATATATGATTGGACCACGGAGCATGAGTTAGTGAACTCAATTGGATGATGACTCGAGGATGAGATTGTGGGGTGATAAGAGAGCGAGTGGATCCGAGTAAGAGTAATCACTTGGGACTGTCAGGGAAAAACCGTGGGGTGAGCCCACGACGAGTGAGAGAGTGTCGTAAGCCTGCGGGGAGCCGTAGCTTTCACGAGTCAGTGAGAGAGTGTCGTAAGCCTGCGAGGAGCCGTAGCATTCACGAGTCAGTGAGAGAGTGTCGTAAGCTTGCGGGGAGCCGTAGCATTCATGTGTCAGTGAGAGAGTGTCGTAAGCCTGCGGGGTGCCGTAGCATTCACGAGTCAGTGAGTTAGTGTCTTAAGACTACAGGGAGCCGTACAACTCATTAGTCAAAAAGGAAGCATGTTGTAACTACGGGGAGCCGTAGTATTCACTAGTCAGAGCATGACGCAGATGAGTTCTTAGGCTTGGGTAGCCTTACCAATTGAGCCTTTGGGAAGCTGGAGGCCGGACCAGGGGAGAGACTAGGGTCTCTGTGATGGTCGGGAATCGTCACATCCCGATTGGAGAAGTGGTGTATGCATAGATTTGTGGATCTCGAGGCGTGAGTTGAGTATCGGATTGGAGATGAGTGGTTCCAATTCTTCTGTTGAAACAGACTCCCGAGCTTGAGTCTGGCTCTATTTATGTAATGAGTAGGCGGGATGAGATTCCGGATTTTCGGATGGGTTTCACTTTGAAAGGTAATGGGTTCCATCTGATGTCTTAGACCTGAGTGGGTCAGTTCGTTGGTTTAAGAAGGACCACGAGACGCATGGAACTAGTGAGTGGTAGACGACAGAGTTCAGAGGTGAAGCGACTTCAGATGGGATTGTAATATTCGCTCGAGGTAAAGCGAACTTCATGACTGGTGTGTCATATGATGGGCAGAGATAGCTATTGTGGGAAGAAAGTCAATAAAGTCGATTTATTTTGTGTGCAATGGGTAACCTATGGCGGTTCCACTGTTAGGTCGAGAGCTGACCTTATGCTCAGTGTTGGAGGGGGTATTTGAGAGGAAGTTAGGGTTTATGAGTATAGATGTCAGAGGATAGTTCTGAGCGGGCATGATCATTTTATTGTGTCTGAGGACAGAGTATTGAGGTTCATTTTTTAGATGGGTTCTGATAGCATTACAGGTGGTGGGTCCCTGGTGAGGTGTGACCCTTCCATTCCTTTTGAGCTACGATCTGGATCAATTGGTATATCTGACATGAGTGATCGGTAGCCAATTAATGGTCAACGATTTGTTTCCAACAGTCACAACAAGAAAATGAAAGTTGGCAGTGTGTTATCGGGGTCTGTTATTCGATGAGCGAGTAACATGATGATATCTTGCATGGGCGGTCTAGCAGGGAGACAGACCAATCCGGTTTCTATGTTCTGGAGAGTCAGAACCGGTACACAACGGTAGAAGGGTCCGTCCTGTTTCGGGATTGGGATTTCTTGATTAGGTTCGGGTGTCTAGGAAGGGAGATTATTGTATGATACGAGATTTTTGGTGGTTCTTCTCGGGTTATTGGGTTTGATCTATGTGTTGTCAAGGAGCGATTTCGAGGGCGAAATTGTCACACCCCCAAACCGGAACGGCGGAAACCTTCGGGGGCGGAGGACGTCATGTATAGTATCACAACAATTGAATAATAATAATCAAAGCAACAGCAACCATTGTATTAATAGTATAATGTTTACATTGTTTTCAAATCATAAACAACTGACTCCAAAAGTAAATAACAAGTAAAGACTCGAAGCTACTATGCTCCATCTTCTTGAATCCCGGCGCGTGTACCTGTCTACTAATGTCCTGAGAATACCAGTAGGTTTTGAAAGAGTATTAGCATTACATAAATAAAACTAGTTGAAAATGTATTGTTCTGTATACTAAAAATGTTGTTAATACCCTCCGGTGATCACTTAGTACATACGAGTTATAGAAATCAAGATCGAATAGACAGTCGATTGGATGATTCTGCCCTAAACCCACAACCAAACAAGGAACAGGGAATGAGGCGGAAGTCATACATCCCACTGCATGTCGTAGGTTAATTTCGTATCACCCTGATGTATATACTAAGTAATCCCCTAGTTATTAACCGTGACGACTGATTGTTAAGTACATTATCACGTGAACGAGTTGTTGTTTCCCCAGTGAGTTCTTATAACCATACTATGGACGATAAACATTACGACGTACTTCGTACGTCGCGAACTGAATGACTTTTGTCACCCTAGGTTGACTGTAGCTAATAGTCAAGGTGCGGGATTGTCACTCCCGTATAGATCTATACACAAACTCACACTCTCCCTCCAGGAGACTCTCGTTACAAGGGGTAGACTTCCCAGAAGACGTGTCTCACACTGTATTTCTCTCAACGAATTCACGAATAATACTATGAAAACCCCTTTTTGTTATCAATATGAATCCTTATAAAATAGTATATTTTATTTCATAATTCATATGTTTGTTTCCTTGTTTGAAAACAGTACTTGTAACATTTGTATCTTAACATGTTTCGTAAAATTGATTTCAAGTCTAGTAATAACGATGTTTATCTTGTTTAGTAAGTTCTACGTTCGATGCGTGCTAATGATAGGAAAATTATAATAAACGAAATTATATTTTTAAACACAAGATTTCTTGTGCTTTTACTTGTATTCCCCCCCCCCCTAAAAACATTAAAAAGCTTGTAAAATATGGGGGTATGAAATCACCTGATTGTGAATGATTTGAATGAATGACATAGATATGATGCTTGGTATGCTAAGTGAAGTCCCGAGCACAGTACGATCCTATTAAGCACATATTAACATGTATAGGCCTAAAATTAGTGTCTAAGACCACTAATGATCATAGGAAACACCCTTAGAATGAAGGAAACACTTGAAATGATGTGTTAGAACCAAGAATGAGGGATGAAATGGAGTTCACGGCCAAACCACCATGGGTTTACGGCCCAAGATGTGTTCACGGCCCATGAACACATGAAGGGTTCACGGCCCAAGATGTGTTCACGGCCCAAGAACACATGAACATTTGGTGGGTTTACGGCCCATCTATGAAGGGTTCACGGCCGTGAACTCTTCAAGTTCATAAAGATGGTGATGAAAATGATGAATTAATGGATGAATACGAAGCTCTTTACATGAATAAGATGATTAACAAGTGAAGAGGGATGAATTACTTACGTTTGTGGGGTGAAAAGAGAGCTTTTGTTCGATGAGTCTTGAGAGAGTCTTGAGGAGTTTTCGGCCAAGCAGAGAAGAAATGAGGGGTAAATGAAGGAAGAACATATATATAGAGAGAGGGGTTCACGAACCAACATGGGTTCACGGCCGTGAACCTAGTTTTCTGGCCGTGAACTCCCTTTGAGGGTGTTCCAGGTTCGAGTGCAAATTATTGATTCTTGGATAATGCTTCCCAACATTCAACCCTTTAGTGTACTAGGCTTAGAGACCCTCAAACTGACTCTAAACACAGTATCATATAGCGGAAACAAGTCTGACTTACAGGGAGAGATTTCGGGTTGTCACAGAAATCTAATTCAAGTGGGGGAGAATTGTAACACTCCGAATCCTGGATGAGAAATTTAGGAGTTATAATGCACTTTGGAGGACCTACTCGACGAGTTGGTTTGTCCTGACTCGTCGTGTAGGGGTTGAGCTGGCCACGCGAATTATGAAGCCTACTCGTCCAGTCGAAGGGTTGGACTCGACGAGTTGAGTCTGTATTGAGAAAACCCTAATTTTAGGGCTTGCACCCTATTTAAAGGCCCTTAAGCCCTCATTTCCGCCTCCCTGACCATTTAGACACACTGAGAGAAACCCTAGACGAGCTGTAGTCGTTATGAGAGAGAAAGAGAGAGAGAGAGAGAGAGAGAGAGAGAGAGAGAGAGAGAGAGAGAGAAAGGCTAAAGATCTTGTGTTCAAGTGCATTTTTTAGAAGAGGAATGAAGAGCAAGAAGGTTTAGAACGAGAAGAAGCTTTAGGTCCAGTGTTCTTTCGGTGTTAGCTGTCAATTGGAGGTAAAAAGCTATCTCCTTGTTCATTCTTTTTGTTGGATCTCTTTCTAGAGAGTTCTAGGGCTTTATCCCATCTATGTTTTGGTTTGGAGTTGTTGAGCTGGTCATGGAAGTTGAGACTACAGATCTGAGCTATATGAGTCCCTATGAGCCCAAAGATTCGAGCTTTATTAAGCTTTGGGCAAGTCTTCAAGCATAAAGACTTTTATGGAGTTTGTTTTGGCATTTTGAGCCCTATATGCCATGCACGAACGTAAAGCTTACAGCTTTACGTGATGATTCAGCCTTAGGAGGCTAGATCCAGAGTATGAGACCTTATTTCTGTCCAAAAACGTCTGAATGAGAAAATAGACTTAATGGACTCGACAAGTTGATAAGACGACTCGACGAGTCGGTTAGGGTTTACCTCGATGGTTTGGACGCGTTGCAAACTCGGCGAGTTGATGAGACAACTCGACGAGTTGAAAGGGTTTTACCCGTCTGTGGATTCAGAGTGGACTCGACGAGTTGATGGGACAACTCGACGAGTAGGTGGGGTTTCCTGGTCTTCTGGACACTGCGTGAACTCGGCGAGTTGACTCGGGTTTTCACGAGGTACTGAGTTCTGGGAGACGTGACGAGTTTATGAGCTATACTCGGCGAGTCGGGTCAACATGGGCTGTTGACTCGAGTGTTTACTTTTGTTGACTTTAGGGTTTGGTCAAGATAGGGATTATGGGGACCATGGAGGGGTAAAATGGTCTTTTACCCATCCCAAGAGTTAGAGAGAGAAAATAGCTTGGTTTATTTAGAGTTGTGATCGAAGTGCTAATTAGAGATAATTATCATATGTGTTAGGCGGAGGCTAGATCGGTGATTCGTGTATGAGGTTTATTTGCTTGCTTACGAGGTGAGTCTTCTCAATATACTTACCTAGAGTGGTAATCTTTGTGTGACCGGAGGGTCTTATGTGCTTATATTGAGTATTGTGATATCCTGCATTATGTCGTTGTGATTTATGCTGTGTATTATTCTGAGCTTACTGAGTTAGGACCGGAGGGTCCACCCGAGTTGTGGGACCGTAGGGTTCCACAGAGACACATTGACTGCATCATACTCCTAACAAGGAAAGATCATTAAGCAAGCCCGTGCTTGGCTCATCACGCAACACCACGACTCTCGTGGGAAAGGTTCGGTCGTTTCTTTTCATTCTTTGATATATTGGTACTTTGTCTAGTCCGATCCGATTGTCACCAATCCAGTCACATCGGACTAGGGGGACTTGACGACACATGGTTTATATGATTGAGACCAGTCTAATGTCATTGGTCGCGCACCAATAACATCGGACTGGGGAGACTTGATGATATATGGTCCATTAACATAGCCTAGACAGCTCTGGTGCGCCAGCCTCGCCTGACGCTCCCTTGTGAGCCTTGCTGGGGACTCCCTTGCGAGCCTTTCTTGGGACTCTCCTGCTAGCCCGGCCTGGCACTCCCTTGCCAGCCTTGCTGGAAACTATCCTGCTGGCTCGGCCTGACACTTCTTTGCCAGCCTTGCTGGGGACTCTCCTGTTGGCCCGACCTGGCGCTCCCTTGCCAACGTTGTTGGGTACTCTCCTGCTGGCCCAGCCTGGTGCTCCCTTTCCAGCATTTCCTAGTGCGCACCCACCAGCCTCGCCTGGTGCGCGCCCGACGCCTTCAGGCGGCCTCGCCCAGCTCCTTGCTAGCTGGGCCTGAATCGGGCTGGCCCAAGGCCTCACCTAATTCCCCTTGACCTAATTGTCCCCTATAAAGTGAATAGTACCTCCTCCATGGAGGGGGACTTCCCCTCTAGTGGCTCAGCTGCCACCAGATCCTTCCCTGACAGCTCAGCCGCCGCCCTAGACTCCGGTCGGGTGGCTCAGCCGCTACCCTCCGCCGTCATCCACCATACACCACCAGTACCAAGATGGTTCTTTCTAGCTAAAGAGAACCATCTCAGATCTACCAAATGATCTAACTTGACCGTCGAAGCCCGCTCCCGGGGTACAATCCCTG
The DNA here is from genome assembly GCF_052849685.1 of Lactuca virosa. Classification (NCBI taxonomy): domain Eukaryota; kingdom Viridiplantae; phylum Streptophyta; class Magnoliopsida; order Asterales; family Asteraceae; genus Lactuca; species Lactuca virosa. The sequence continues at coordinate 318,332,581 of NC_136433.1, read as the reverse complement.
AGGCGGCTCTAACGGCCTTGTCTGTTGTGACCTCGCGGATCTGTCTCCGGCGTAGAAGCAAATCATCAGGCAGGTAGTCGGAGCCGAAGTCGCATGAGGTAAAAAAACTGGAAAAAGAAACATAAGTGAGAGAAAGAACTGTTGGATTATATATATATATATATATATATATATATATATATATATATATATATATATATATATATATATATATATATATATATATATATATATATATATATATATATATATATAGAGAGAGAGAGAGATGAGGGTTCAATTAAGAAAAAAAAAAGGTTAAGAATGGGGGAATCAATCTCGGTCATACATTTACTTTGCCGCAAAACACTTGGGTGTACCGGCGGAAATTGGCAAAGGATATATGTGTGTATTCAAACCAAACATGTTTCCTTAAAGTATGATAATCATTACCTTAATATATACATAAACATAATTTTTTTGTTTATTTTTAAGAAGCTATTTTTATCGAAAATTTATTTTAAGTACATTAAAATTCATGTTTGTCACAACTAGCATTTTTAGCTAGGAAATTATGTCCTCATGTAAACATCAACTATTGTAAGACTTGTACTAACACGTTAAAGTTTACACTATGGTTCCTAATGAACCATGTATTGTTATAATACAAAGCATATATATCTCTATATCTCTCTCCCAAATCTCTCTATGTATTTCAAATCTCTCCCAAATCTCTCTATGTATCTCAAATCCCTCTCAAATCTCTCTATGTATCTCCCTTAGTCGAAACCAACTCAAAACGAAAGGAGAAAACTTGAAAGAACAAGCCCATTTCAGAGCCTCTGACTTCGGACCTTCTAAAGGGACCGGATAATCTCGCACTTCGGACCGGAAGCCTTCGCTGCCTCGGAACCCTCGCAGCCTCGGAAGGAAATGACTTCGGATAGGAGTTGACTTCGCAACCCTCGATTTCGGAACTGCGGTGCGACTCCGGAACCTGGAAAGAGACTTCGGAACTAATGGTTTGACTCCGGAATTCGAAGAATGACTCCGAAACTCACCATTTGACTCCGGATTTTAGACCATTTCGGGCTATTTCGTCATTTTAAGATATTTTGACGTCGGAAATCCCCCCAAACTCGTGTTTTTCATAACTTAGACCCCTTAAACCCCTATTTTATGCCAAAAATGAAATGTTAAAACATAATTACACAAAAATAATATCTTGAATTGACAAGTATATTATTTTCAGATCATAAAGTGATAAGAGGGTTTGACTTTATGATTTGATGTAATTCCCATTCTCCATACAATTCACAGTAACCCATGCATTACCCACCAAATAACAATGTTTTGAACCTTCAGATTTCCAAGCACATATCCCCCCTTTTATCCCTTAAAACAATGATAGTAAGAGAACTTTAAACTCCACCATTTCTCTCACTTCTCTCATATTCTCTCCAATACTTCTCTCAAGAGTAAGAGCAAGGATCTTGCTAAAGGCTTAACTCCTCAAGTTCTCCTTAGAGTTTTTAAGTAAGTTATTCCATTTATCTAGTATTTTATATAATTTTCAAGATAAATTCACATTATTTCACCCATAATGATATGTGAGAAAAACTCTTAGGACAACATTCCTACCAAGGAAGTTCCTCAACTCATCCAAAAGTTTAGACTTGAGATCTTCGGACCATCACTCCAATCATCCCATAAACCAACTCAAGGTGAGCTTCATACCCCTATTTTTGAGTTTTTATTGTTTTTGGGGGAGGATACAAGTCAACGCCTCGTTTAAATCTTGATATATTTGCTTGTTATGCATGTATGCTAAGTTATGTGTGTTAAAGTTATAAAAACTCCATACGAATTAGTTCAAGAACTCGAAATCTTGAGCAAGCCTCAAGAGTTTGAACCATATTGACAAATAATGTATAAAAACAAGAACTAGTATGTTACAAAGTATAAGTCACAAATTGTTATGGCAAAAACCATAAGGATTTGCTTCAAAAACTGCTTAAACGAGTATTTTAGAATAAATGGGCCATGTTCAACATTTCACATAGTTTTGAACCACTTGTGACACCTTTTGACAAATATGAGTCTTATTTGATAAGTTATAATGTGAAGGACCATTTTTGCCAACATCAATAATATTGGGTCATTTTTGACAAACCTGATTTAAAAGGGATTATTTTCAATAAACAAAATGAAATACCTAGTCAACGAGTACAACTAATGTTATTTAGTTAATAAATAACGGATTACAACGATTTTACACAAACACCTGTTAGTATTCTAGTGAGACGCATCTTCATTGTACCTATATATATTAGTGTACGTTTAAAGTCCTGTAAGAGTTATAACTAGAGTCTACTGGAGGGAGAGCGGGAATTTATGTATAGATCTATACGGGGTTGACACCCCGCACCTTTGCTGTTCACTACAGCTAGACCGGCCAGTCTAGGGTGACAAATGTCTTAAACGAAACCGACGCCTGAAGAACGTCAGGACAGGCACTTCGTCATATTAGTATGGTTATAACGACTCACTTAGAATACAACAGTTATTATTTAGAACTTTACGCAAGTTACACCTTTCGATTATATACAATTATTGTTTGGATACATTAAACGAAGCTTTTACCACACAAGTCTTAGGGTTTTAAGACTACTATTTTATACATCAGAAAATATAGGATTTTCTGGGGAAAACGATTTTATACGATTTCGAAAACGATAAACTAAGACACACATGCAACGATACTTGATTGGAAATAAGACTTACAACTATTTTGATAAGAAAATATGGGATTTTCTGGTTTTCCTACTATCACATATTTTTATACAAAATGCTTATGAACTCACCAACATATTTTATGTTGACGTTTTTCAAACGACTTGTATTCTCAGGAAATCAGTAAGTAGGTTAGTGGGATGTGGATGTAGAATTATTTTGATGTAGTTGGAAATTTACTCACTATTGTCTCTTTTGTGTAATTTGAGAACATAAACATGATGTAAAACAATGTAAGTTTGATATATTTATGTATGATGCTTGCAATTGCTATGTTTCATTTATATTCAATTGTTATGATACTGCACAATGACGTCACCCGCCTCTGGACGTTTCCGCCGTTCTGGTTCGGGGGTATGACAATATTATTTTATTCTCTATAAATAGACATTCATATTGATATAGTTTTGAATAAAATTTTTAATTATTTTTATAGTTTCAGCTCTCGTTATTCATAAATAAATAAAATTGCATCAAATTTTTATTACAGGACATTCGTTATTCACTTATGAATAAAACATATGTTTATTTTTTTTACAGTTTAAGTACCATTCATATATGAATATAACACATAATAAAGTTTTCTTACCTGAAATATTTTTTTACATCATCTTTCGTCGTATATATATATATATATATATATATATATATATATATATATATATATATATATATATATATATATATATATATATATATATATATATATATAGAACATGTATTAGCCTACGTCATATATTATATTCATATATGAATAAAGCATGTATCAAATTTTTATTACAGATCATTTGTTATTCATATATGAATAACTAGTATGTTAATAAAAGACGAAGTGTTTTGAAAATTCGAACTACTTATTCATATATCAATAACAAATGAATTGTAACAAAATTCTAATAAACGTGTTATTCATATATGAATATAACTTGTGACGAGAGCTAATACACGTTTTATTTATATGTGAATATAACATTTGACAAGAGCTTATGTAAATTGTAAAAAATTAATTAAATGTTATATTCCATGCAAGTATCACAAAGACAACTAGTATACTCATATAACTGCCAGGGTCCAGTCCCTGGTCTTGCATACAATTTGTCGGAAACCACATCCAGGTCTTTCATACAATTGTTAGGGGCCAGCCCTTGGTCTTCCTATATAACATAAACCAATGGGCCGACATTGGTGCCTTTGACCCCCGAGTACAGTGAAGAGACTCACATGAATCACAAATTCGACTAAAACCTCGCGCAATGTCGCACTGACCACAACCAACAACTCTCACCTCCAAAATATGGGTGTTAAACACCTCCTAACAATCGACGTAAAGCAAACCCTAAGTCTACCTTCTAAAAAATAGAGATTGACCAAAAGTCAACCCATGCCAAAAGTCAACGGTCAAAATCAATAGTCAGGGTTGACTTTAGCCACCCGCCATGTCGTTGCCCCCATAAAACCAGCCAACGGGAAAAACCAAGTCGCCACGTCGTGGCACCTATGGCCACGCCATGACAGTTGGGCTTCCAACAACTTAATGGATTAAGTTGATTTCTTCGATTCCAAGAGCTCCAAAGCTCAGATCTAGTCCATACTACGGTCTAAATGGATAATGTTTCAAACTATATCAATTAAGATACCCAAAGGGATCAAGATCTCTAGCCCTAGTTCAAAATAAATCCAAAACTCGTAATGTCTTAACCATTAAGCTCCTAATCTGAAAAAGTCCTTAACCCAACTACTCCAGAAGGGTTTCTAATACCTGATCTAACATAAAGGTGGAAGCTTTATACACATGTATGTCCAATACATGTCTAAGATGCATTTTAGGTCAAAATGAGCTCGAAAGACCAAGGCTTAAGCAAATGATAAGAACTTTCGTTAAAGATTAGATCCATAACATATAATACTCTCTAGATCTAGGAGAGTCATAAAGTTGCCAACTTTATGAACTCCTTCCTTCCAAACTTTCCCAACATGAATAACAAGGGATAACATTCTATATCTAGCCAACACAATTCATAAAGCAAGGAGCTTGGACACTTATAAAGGTCCAGAGACAATGTGAGGTGATGGTAATGTTGATTCCTTGCAAGCTCCACCAAAAGATCACCTTTTTCCTCTTCTTCTATTCTTCTTCAAGCCAAGAAAGCTCCAAAAATCTTAAGAATCAAACAAGGAATGAAGGCTAGGGTTTTCTAAGGTGAAAGGGGGCTTAGAGGTTGATAATGAACCTTAAAATGAGATTAGAGGGGTTTAAATACGAAGGGAACCCTAAAAGAGTCATGGGCTTGGGCTTGATCATCTGCCACGCCGTGGTGGTCCATAAATACACGATTAAACAATTATTTCCATGTTGTGGCCTCCTTGTCTACGTCGTGGCATAGATTTTTCTCCAAAAACTCCATCTTCGCCCTTGATATAAGTAAGCTTAACCAATCCGACACACGATTGTTACAACTCTCCCCCACTTAACTTAGATTTCGTCCTCAAAATCAGTTCTTTTTACATTCCAGGCTAGCCAGACGATTCGAATAATTCTTCCAGAACCCTGATAAGGTCGAATCTAAAATACGAAGGCCTTCCAATAATCAAACACATCCTTACCAGGAGTCACATACTGCGAAGAACGAATCCGTGCCCTACTAACCTTAACCAAAGAGGAATAGCCATCACTACTCAGCTCAAAATCCAGAAACCCAATACCTTGTCTAATTTTACTACATACAAAACTATTCTGGATCACTGCCAAACCGAATGTAAACCGTCCCCACCCGGAATCATCTTGATGATTCTATTAGGAAACAGAATCCCTGACCATTCATTGTTGCTGAAAACCTTTCACTTGAAAATAAAGGCGACTCCCAACACAAAATTCCCAATCATTGGTACCGTCTCAGATTCATCTTGTTGTCCAATAATCACATTTCTGATCTAACCTAGACCCCCCGGCCTCACACTTACCCATCAATTTGTTGGATTGGTGTCTAAGTCCATAAATATAATTGGTATAAACTTGAATTGATGGTAGCACGTTCCTTTTCGGTTGCCTTCAAGCCTGGCAATTGAATAGGATGAATGTTAGAGAGAGAAGAATGATTTATTAATTTATTACTTGGTTAATAAATTAATTAGAATCAAAATAAATGATTTATTAATGTATTATGGAAATAATATATTAATTAGAAATCATATTGTTAAATTAATATTTAATCAGAAATTAATTTGGAATTAATTTTGGGATTAAAGGAATTAATTAAAACTGCAGGGACTAAAGGTGACAATGTTCAATAATTGAGCATTGGGCAATTCTAGAACCTCTCTATAGTAGGGGGGAACGAATTATAGATGCTCCTAGGGTTTCCTTGGGCTCTAAGGGTGCCTTGGATACCTTAGGGAGGAAGTTAAGGGATTAGGGTTATCTTGGATACACCTGTCTTATCCAGTACCTTTCTAACACCTATATAAACCCTCCTTACGGTTAAATTTCGGCCTAACCTTTATTCCAAGTGCCTTGGACGAAATTTTGATCTACTCCTCTCTCTCTCTCTCTATAGTATTCCTTGGTTTCTTGAGTTTGTTTGTGAACTATTAGAGGCGCGACACTTGTGGCGCATGCTACCAAAGGTCTTTCAAGCAAGGATTCAAGATTGTTTACAATAACAATCTTAAATGTATGTATTACAACCCTTCTTATGTGAATTTTTGATTATACACTAGGGATATAGGGTTTATACTTTGTTGTTCTTAATATTTGGTAATTATCTTTTATTAATTCTGCCATAATCCGTTTTTTGGTAATATTAGATAATTAAATATGACCTGAATGTTAGGATATAACTATGAATTGGATAATGTTGATTTTATTTGATTATAATTATCCTTATGGATATGATTAATAATTTAGTTAATTGTTTAATTAAAGGATAATTAATATATCCATAATTGGTTACTAAATAATTAATTTGATTATTAATTAAAGTTAATTTTAGGGTTGTTTGAAATTTAAATTCAAAGGTTTAATTTTTGAAATTTAAAATGTAAACCCTAAATTACATTTTTATGGATTTTGTTAATAATTTAATTAAATGATTAATTAAAAGATAATTAATAAATCCATATATGGTTTAAATTTAATTAAATTAAAAGTTTAATCTTTTAAAAGATTAAACCCTTGGGATTTTAAAATGTTTTAAAATTCACTCTTATATTATATGTAGCATTAAAGGTCTAATATTACTCTCTCTCTCTCTCTCTCTCTCTCTCTCTCTCTCTCTCTTTCTATATATATATATATATATATATATATATATATATATATATATATATATATAAGACAAGTCAGTCGAACCGCTAGTACGCCTCATTCACGAAGCCATACTATAAGGAGAGTTTAAGGAAGCAACCTGTAAAATGACCGCCATTAGGTATCCATTCTTAGCCACCGCTCTTTTGTATGGTGGAGGGTCGTTAGCCGAACGGGTTTGATAGGACATAACTTTATTAAAAGTATAATGACATAAAGTAACTAAACTATTTTTGTGACATCCCCAAAATCACGGCCAAAAAAGACCGATTTAATTTATGCTTTTAAAATAATTTCAGAGTAATCATTTGATTAAAAGAGTTGTGGAATTTGTTCCCAAAACAAAATATGATAAGATAAAATTTATCAAAGCATTTCTTTAAAGAAATGTATTTTCATATATAACAAAACTCGGGATGTCATGTTCCGATATAGACCAAAAGCATAAACAGCACATTATAGGCCTTACAACGGTTTTTTACAACTACAGGCCTATAAACAAAATAACTTGATGATTCATCCATCTTATGCTCTCGTGCCACTACCTATAATACAAATAAAATTGAGTGGGTCAGGCTTGGGAGCCTGGTGAGCATATAGGGTTTTCAACCCATAATAAATAATTATATTTAATTTCACCAACCAACAATAACCCGATTACCCATTCCTGTTATCCTCACTTTACATCCCTAAAACAACAACTATCACAAGGGACCTAGTCTAGGCATTTTCATCGGGATGGACATTACTGCAAAGGGGTTTCCTCGACAATAGATGTCCTAAAGGCAACCATGAGGGGGATAGAGTACACCGCTGAACACATCGTTCACAACACCTACAGGTTATGAACCTGCCAACGTTCCACTGGACAGTCTAGAAAGAGTCTGTGGTCGTCATCCATACTCCGCTAGATGACTAGATCAACAACAACATCGAGGCCTCTCATCATTTTATTTCATCACACATCAACTATCTACCCATGTTATACCACACAGTTTTGTAGATAACATATACATATATACATACTTATACAACTTTGAAACCTGTATAATATATCCAATCAATACTCATTCCAGATAACAGATAATATACAAAAACATAGCTCATATTTTATAGAGAATAATTCATATCTGTGTTAGAAGAAAGCAACTACACACTCACTTGATAAGAAGATTATCAGACAACACTACGGCTCTTAGATTCACACACCGGGCTTCTCGTGGGCAGAGCTTCGGCTCAAAAACTCTTTTCTTCTCGGGATCTTCGGTGTGTCGGGACTTGCTTTGGGTGTCGAGACGATACCAGGGCTTCGGGGGTACTTCAAGACTGCTAGATAGGGTATCGGGAATGAGAGAGTGAAGGAATTAGTAACTATGGCCGTCTGCCCTTCGGTTTCTATTTACAGGGCCATTTTTTTGGATTCACGTCGTGAATCTCAAAATTCACGTCATGAGTTTAGTCAGGCATAGGTCATTGCGTTCGTCATCATTCCACTTGCTCTGGAAGGCGTCACCTCTGAGTTCACGTCGTGAACACTGTGTTCACGTCATGAATTCTGACAGAGTGTCGGGGTTTGTGCTCCGAACTTCAGAAATTCATATCTTTCGCATACGAGCTCTGTTTTCGACGTTCTTTATATGCACGCGTAGGTGAGATTATGCTCTACAACTCTCGTTTAGACTCCGTCGGCTAACTTTGACTTCAACTTTCATTATGTTATTTTTAGTAGGCCGAGACAGGAAAACTCCGTTAGGAATTCACAACTCCTTCATCTGACGTCCGTTTTCGTCTGTCTTTTTACCGTTGGACTACTATCGACGAGATCTTCGATTCTCATTTAGATTGTTTCAACTAGAAATCACTCGATCTCATATTCGAATTTTGGGCTGCATACCGCTAAGTCGAAACTTCGAAAAATCATAACTTCCTCATACAAAGTCAGATTTAGACGTCCTTTTTATGCACGCTCTCGGTTTAACGTATTCTACGACGTTTGTTTAGATCACTAAGGCTAACTATCGCTCTATCGTAAATTCACTATTTACGTCACGCAGTGTCGTACTGGTTCTGTCACTAAACTTCGACATGTCATAACTTCTTCGTTATAACTCGGATTTCGTCATTCTTTATATATTCGGAAACCTTGCCACGACCACTACAACTTCCTTCATAGATATCGGGATTATCTAATATTTTACGTTATCGCTTATTTTTATCCTTAATTCATTTAAATCACACAATTAAGCCATAAACACATAATACTCAAATAATACATTCTTATTATTTCAAAACGATTTACAAAGGTTAACCTAGACTATTACATCATCATTAATGCCTAGCCTAGAAACACGGGCATTACAATTCTCTCCCCCTTAGGATGATTCCGTCCTCGAAATCACACATCAACAAACAAATGCAGATAGCGACTCATCATGTCACTCTCCATCTCCCAGGTGAGATTTGGCCCATTCGTATGTCTCCAACGGACAAGCACTAATTCGACCATCTTACGTCGTAACATCTTAGTCTTTCGGTCAACGATTGCCTCTGGTTCTTCAATTAACCTTTTGTTCTCATCAATTCTTAACTCAGAAATTGGAATTATATCAGGAACTTCTCCGGTGAACTTCCTCAAATAACACACATGGAAAGTGTTATGAATTCCATTCAGTTCTTCGGGTAATTGAAGCTTGTAAGCTTGGTTCCCAATCCTCTGAAGAACTTTAAACGGTCCAATAAACCTTGGACTTAACTTTCCCCTTTTTCCAAACCTTATAAGTCCCTTCCACGGTGAGACTTTAAGCAAAACCGAATCTCCAACTTCAAAAGTCATCGGTCTTCGCTTGTTGTCAGCATAACTCTTTTGACGATCTTGAGCTGCTAACATTCTCTCCTTAATTATTTTCAACTTTTCAGCAGTTTGATGGACTATCTCAGGTCCCATAAACTGCTTTTCCCCAGCCTCAAGCCAACAAGACGGCGTACGACATTTTTGTCCGTACAAAGCTTGATAAGGTGCCATCTTAATGCTCGAGTGGAAACTGTTATTGTAGGAAAATTCTACCAAAGGCAAATGTTTATCTCAGTTGCCTTGGAATTCCAGGGTACATGCTCTCAGCATATCTTCAAGTGTTTGTATCGTCCGTTCGCTCTGACCATCAGTCTATGGATGGTAAGCTGTACTCAAACACAACTTCGTACCCAATTCCTCTTGTAGACTTTTCCAAAACCTTGAGGTGAAACGGCTGTCACGATCTGATACAATCGTTAAGGGAACACCGTGAAGCCTCACAATTTCCTTCACGTAAGAATTTGCAAGCTTATCCATAGACCATTTCTCATTGGCTGCTATGAAGTGCCCACTCTTAGTGAAGCGATCAATGACCACCCAAATCATGTCATGACCATTCTTTGTTCTGGGCAGTTTAGTGACAAAATCCATGGCAATGTCTTCCCACTTACCCATCGGTACAGGTAAAGGTTCTAAACTCCCATATGGTTTCTGATGTTGTGCCTTAACTCTAGCATATGTCACACACTCGGCCACATACTTTGCGATATCAAGCTTCATCGTCGGCCACCGGTAGTAGGGTTTTAGATCCCTATACATTTTAGTGCTACCGGGATGTATCAAGTACATGGTTTTGTGAGCTTCTTCCATCAGAAGATCTCTTACTCCTCCTGACTTAGGTATCCAAATCTGATCTTGGAATACTTTTAGTCCGTGACTGTTTGTACCGAACACTAGCATTTTGCCCAAACGTTCCTCCTTTCGGTCATTCTTTTCTGAAGCTTCTTCTTGAGCTTTCTTTATACTATCCACAATTGTCGAGGCAACTTCTATTATCAACGCTCTTGGCCTTTTTCTTTCAAGATTGACTTTCCGACTGAGAGCATCAGCAACAACATTTGCTTTACCCGGGTGGTAAAGTATCTCACAGTCGTAGTCCTTGAGTAATTCCAGCCAGCGTTGTTGCCTCATATTTAATTCCTTCTGATTAAAGAGATATTGTGATCAGTGAAAAGTTTGCACCTCGTTCCATAGAGGTAATGCCTCCATATCTTTAGAGCAAATACTACCGCTGCCAACTCTAAATCATGAGTGGGGTAGTTCTTTTCATGCTCTTTCAGCTGTCGAGATGCATATGCTATCACCTTTTCTCTTTGGGTCAACACACAACCCAATCCAACACCAGATGCATCGCTATAGACAACGAAGTCTTCAACTCCATCGGGTAGAGAAAGAATCGGTGCTTCACATAGCTTCTTCTTTAACAACTCGAATGCTTCTTTGTGCTTATCACTTCAAGCATAAGTAGCTCCTTTGTGAGTCAAAGCTGTTAATGGAGTAGCGATCGAAGAAAAGCCTTGGATAAACCTTCGGTACTATCCAGCTAATCCCAAAAAGCTTTGGATCTCTGTGGGACTTTTCAGTTGTTCCCACTTCATCACAGCTTCAATCTTTGCTGGATCAACCATTATCCCTTCTTGGTTGACCACGTGACCCAAGAATTGGACTTCTCGAATCCAAAAATCACATTTGGAGAACTTATCATACAGCTTCTCCTTCTTCAAGACTTCCAACACTTCTCGCAAGTGTCTGCCATGCTCCTCTTGGTTTTTCGAATAAATCAGAATGTCATCTATGAACACTATCACAAATTTATCAAGGAACGGATTACAAACCATATTCATTAAATCCATGAATGTTGTTGGAGCATTGGTTAGTCTAAACGACATAACCAAGAACTCGTTATGTCCATATCATGTTCTGAATGCAGTCTTCTCGATATCCTGCTCTCTCACCTTCAGCTGATGATATCCTGACCTAAGATCGATCTTCGAGAAATAGCTTGAACCTTGTTGCTGATCGAACAGGTCATCAATCCTTGGCAATGGATATCTATTCTTTATCGTTTCCTTATTCAGCTCTCTGTAATCAGTGCATATCCACATACTCTCATCCTTTTTATTTACGAATAACACCAGAGCTCCCCAGGGTGATGAACTAGGTCTAATGAAACCTTTGTCCAATAACTCCTGAAGTTGCATAACCAGCTCCTTCATCTCCGTTGGTGCTAATCGGTACGATGCTTTTGCTATTGGCGTGGTTCCTGGAAACAAGTCGATACGGAATTCTACTTGTCGATCAGGCGGTAATCCAGAAAGATCCTGGGGAAATAGTTCCGGATAATCACACACGACAGGAATGCTCTGCATCTCCTTTTTCTCCTTCTTTGCATCAATCACGAATGCCAAATATGATGTACATCCTTTGGCCAAACACTTTCTGGCTTTCATTAGAGAAATAATCCCAGAATTCACTCTGCGTTTGTCCCCATACACAATAAATGACTCTTTCCCTTGCGGGTTTACTTTTACAATCTTTTTCTTGCACATTATTTCGGCATCATTGGCGCTAAGCCAATCCATTCCCAGCACGATGTCGAAACCATTTAACTCAATGGGCAATAATTCCTCGTGGAACTTTTTCTCATTTAAATCAATCAAGATGTTTTTCATACGATGGCTAACAGGTATAAACTTGCCACTAGCAACTTCGACTAATAAAGCATCATCTAGTCTATCAATAGGCAAAGCTAGTTTTCTACCAAATTTATGCGAAATAAAGGAGTAGTTGGCTCCTGAGTCAAACAAAATTTGGTCAGGCAATTCGTTTACGAGAAAGGTACCTGAAGCGACATCAGCTTCTTCATTAGCAGTTTCCAGTGTCATCTGAAAGGCTCTCGCCTTCGGCTTTGGTGGAATGTTGGGTTTTGCTGCCTCCTTCTTTTTCGGACAATCCCTCGAGATGTGCCCCTCCTCACCACACCCATAGCAGACTTTCTTGGTAAGGGTGCATTCGTTGGCATAGTGCCCTGACTTTCCACATTTGAAGCATGTGGCTTCCCCGTCATATTTCCCATGATGCTTCTTCTTGCATTTGTCGCACCATTTCGCTTCGCCTCCTCCACCTCCTCTCGAACCGGATTTCGAGAACTTATTTTTCTTGTTGGACCCTGAAGGTCCATCGAGCTTCCTCTTCTCACCAACCTCTGACCTCTACAGACCCTTCTCCCTGATCTGAGTCTCAACATTCTTAGCAGCCCAGATGGCGGCTTTCAATGTGGTTGCTTGCTTAACCATTAGACCAAAGTCCACTGGTAATCCACGTGCAAACTTGTTGACCTTTGAGAGTTCTGTTGGAACTAGGTATGGGATAAGCTTCATCTTTTTTTGTGAAACTTGCAGCGTATTCAGTAACGCTCATTTTTCCCTTCTTCAAATTCTGAAACTCATTATTGATTTCCAGAAGGTCCTGCTCTGAGCAGTATTGCAGTTTCATTTGTTCCACAAAGTCTTCCCAAGACATCTTGGTAGCTTCTCCCTTGGGCATCGAGTCGGTTAATAGCTGCCACCAACTCAATACTCCAGATTTTAGCAAAGGGATCGCAAGAGCGGTCTTCTGCCTGTTGCTGCATTTGCAACTTTCAAACATTGTCTCAATTCGGAGATCCAGTTTATAACTTCTACCGGCGTCGGGCTTCCAGATAGACATGGTGGTTTGGATGCCATGAAATCTTTGTACTTGCATCCTCGTCCATCATTTCCTCCATCCTGGTTGTTATGCCTAACCAACGGTGGGTTGGCTTGACCAATCATCCACTGAAGTTTCCTCCTTCCGACTGCCCTTCACTTAATTCTGGCTGTACAATCGACATCGAAGGTTCTTCATGATTCTGCTGAAGCAGACGTCTAGTTTCTTCCATCTGACGATCCAACATCGTCTGAATCATCAATTGTACACCATCCATTGTCATTGGCTTAGGTGCTGCTGCTACAACAAGTATTTGCTCGATTACAGGTGGTTGATTCCTGTTTTCATTCACGTTTCCAACTCCGCTTCTTGTTCTTGCCATCGTTGATCTATACACCGAATAAGGTGAATTTAGATCCTTATTCACGATAGATAATTAAATTATCCAAATCACTCTGAAACGTTTACATGCTAGTTCTAATACCGTAATCCTATGCTTAGAATCCTAAACACATAAGGTTTTCAAATCCGGTTGGCAACAAATCATAGATCCGAACAAATAATATCATATATGGCAAACATATAACATTTAGCACATAAAAGCATTTTAGGCAACTTTCCTAAAATAAACTAGTGCTCGTGTCTTAAATATAACAGACACTCATCTCACAATCTTCACTTAGCATTCTAAGTTTAAGTCGAGAAATCCTACAAATTCCTAGTTCGCTTAAACTAATGCTCTGATACCAACTGTGACATCCCCAAATTCACGGCCAGAAAAGACCGATTTAATTTATGCTTTTAAAATAATTTCAGAGTAATCCTTTGATTAAAAGAGTTGCGGAAGTTGTTCCCAAAACAAAATATGAGAAGATAAAATTTATCAAAGCATTTCTTTAAAGAAATGTATTTTCATATATAACAAAACTCGGGATGTCATGTTCCGATACAGACGAAAAGCATAAACGACACATTATAGGCCTTACAACGGTTATTTACAACTAAATGCCTATAAACAAAATAACTTGATGATTCATCCATCTTATGCTCTCGCGCCACTACCTGTAATACAAATAAAACTGAGTGGGTCAGGCTTGGGAGCTTGGTGAGCATATAGGGTTTTCAACCCACAATAAATAATTATATTTAATTTCACCAACCAACAATAACCCGATTACACATTCCCGTTATCCTCACTTTACGTCCCTAAAACAACAACTATCACAAGGGACCTAGTCTAGGATTTTTCATCGTGATGGATGTCACACCCCGCTAAAGCGGAAACACGAGGCGTGGCAGTATAAAGGGTTTCATAGAAAAAGTTAAAAGACAACACCAACCATAGTATTAAAAATCATTACAAATTTACAATGGGTTTGAACAACTTTTAAAAGAAATTACAATGTAAATTGAAATACAAGACATGCAAATGCTCCTAAAAGTGAAGTGTCTCTACGTGCCTCTTACTAGATGATTCCTGAAAAAGCATGTAAAACGAGTGTCAACTATAAAAATAGTTGGTGAGTACTCGCAGATTAAAAATAATATAAGTTTCATGAGTCGAAATCAAAGTTTTTGATAAAGTTTTCCATAAATAAAAATATATTGCAAAGATGAGTAAATAAGTTTTCATAAACAAAGTTTGTTGCCATCATGAGAAATAAAGTTACGTTGCCCAAATGAGATGCAACGTTCATATCCTCATGGAAATAAAGTTCGTTGCTAAAACGAGTAAACAAGTTTCATTGCTATAATGAGCAATCAAGTTTGTTGCTACAAGGAGCAAACAATTTTGTTACTATAAGGAGCAACCAAGTTCGTTGCTAAAACAAATAAATAAGTATCTAGTAACAAAAGTTTGTTGTAATAATGAGAAACAAAGTTCGTTGTCATCGTGAGAAATAAAGTACGTTTCCCAAATAGGATGCAACGTTCATATTCTCATGGGAAATAAAGTTCGTTGTCATCATGAGAAATAAAGTACATTGCTAAAATGAGATGCAAAGTTCATATTCTCATGGGAAATAAAGTTCGTTGCTGAAACGAGTAAACAAAATCTGTACGTGCATAATGATTGTGTCACACCCCAAAACCGGAACGGCGGAAACGTTCGGGGGTGGAGGACGTTATGTACAGTATCACAACAAAGCATAGTAGTAAACAAGCAACAACATCATCCATTGCATTAATAATATAATTTCATACAAGTGTGTTCTATGAAGTTTATAAGACACCAAAAATGTAAATCAAAAATAAGAGATTTGAACGAGCTCCATCTTCTCAAAACCTGGCATCGGTACCTGTCTACTGATGACCTGAGAATACAAGTTATTTTGAAAGAGTTTATCAGCTTTAAAGCTGGTGAGTTCATAAGCATTTTAGTGTCATTTTTTGTATGAAAAGGTTTGTAAGTACTTGATGTATAAGTTTGTAAATGTTCGTAAATGTTTGAATCTCCTAGAAAATCCTATATTTTCTACTAAACGTAGCCTTCTACCAAGGCATCAAATGAAATGTGTGTTTGTTTCTTGTAAGTGTGTATATTTTCCCAAGTGTGACTATCATTAACCAAAAATATAGTTTTACATTACCTTGTATGTGAAAAGATCACAATGTGATATGCAATGGGGAAATAATAAAGTACTGTAGTGTTGTATTATAGTAAATACTGTTGTACTTTCTACCTTAAACCAATTGATATTTAAGGTATGATGTGACCTGATTGTACCATACTATCGACTAATAACACGACGATGAAAGACATCGGAAGGTATGACATTTGGCACCCGTAGACTTGCAAGTCCCACTGTAGCGAACAACAAGGTGTAGGATAGTCAATCCAGTATAGATCTATACACAAATTCACGCTCTCCCTCTAGGAGATTCTGGCTACAAATCGAGCCATGATAGGTCATGCCATGCCCTGAACGATGGTTCACATTTATGTTATTGTATACTTGTATATGTAATGTATGTACTAGCTGTATTGTATGTTCTCTCTGTCTAGTATGTATGTATGTTCTCTTAGTTTCTCATAATAGTATGTTCTCTTGTATAATGTATAGTATGTTCTCCTAGTTTCTCATAATAGTATGTATTGACTCAAGTATGAACTGACTCTTTGTATGTTTCATTGTTCTAGTAATAGTATTAGTAACTTCCTAAACTATACCTATTATAGTTTACTAGTAATGTTGTTTGTATGAATGAACATGTTTGAATACCCTTGCTACCCAAAGGTATTGAACTGAATGAAGGAACTTTTATATCTATATACATATACTTAATATATAACTAAGATTCAAACGACCTTCGGACAAACAACCGATACCCTAAGTCCACAACCAAACAAGGAACAGGAAGTAAGGTGAGCTATCAGTCCTAAGTCCTTTCAATCCTACTTATATAACTATATCTATACAGATACACTTTTGACAAAATATAAGTTTAAAAGAGTTTAATAAAAGTATTTAGCATGTAAAAGAGTTTGTAAAATGATTTGAAGTAGTTTGTTTGATAACATAGTTTGAAAAGTAAGAAATCCACTTGTTTGGTAATTATTAATCACATGTGATTGATATAATAACTATAATAGTTCAACTTGTATTCCCCCCCCCCCCCTATAAAAGCATTTAAAATAATTTAAAAGGTTGATTAAGGGGTATGAACTCACCTGTAGTGAGTGGTTTGGATGAACGGATGGTATAGGATGCTAAGTGTCAAGTGAAGACTTGAGCACACACACGGATCCTATTTAACATATAATGACACATATATGTATCTAATTAGTCAATTAACAACTAATTAAGCAAGTAAAGACACCCTAAGACATGGATAACACTTTGATTCAAGTGCTACAAGTATCAAAGGGTTGCATCTAAGGGAAGTATGGCCTCACATTGGAGTTTATGGCCAACATGGATGTATCACATGAGTTTACGACCAAGGGGGTAAATCCCCATGAGTTTACGGCTGTAAACCCATGGTAATTTGTACCAAGTTGTGTTATAAGGTCTTACAAGTCACAATGAAGTGTTCTATGTTCAAGTCTAAGCCTTAGGAAGGAATGGTGACACATATGCACCACTAACTAGTGTTTACGGCCCAAGGTGATTTCCTTGGCCGTAAATACCATTTGTTCTTGGTTCTTTTGATGTTTAAGGTCCTATACTTTTCTTGGAAGTATTCTAGACTTGGTTCCAAGGCTTTGGAAGGGATTAGGGCTCATTTGCACCCTTAATTAGGGTTTACGGCCCAAGGAGATTGCCTTGGCCGTAAACACCTTTTGATCTTGCTTTCTTGATGTTTTCTAGGTGTAAACTAAGTGATTCAAGCATATAACAAGCTAAGGCAAGAGTACTTACAATATAGAAGCTTGTAAGGGTGTTTAAGGTCCAAGAACACTAGTGTGTGTTCTTGGTGTTCTTTGTGAAATGAAGAACACTTGAAGATCTATCAAAATGAAGAGATTTCATGGATGAAATCATGTACAATCAGTAGATATTGAAGTGTATCAACTAACCAAGGAAGGAAACACTTACAATCTTGAAGATCTTAGTGAAAAGTCGGATGATACTTGAGAGAGAATGACTTCTAGGCTTGAAAATGGTAAAAATGACTAAAAATGACTAAGTGTCATATTTATACCTTAGAGTTTACGGCCGTAAACTCCATTTTATGGCCGTAAACTCCAAACTCTTGGAGTTTTGAGACTTAAATGTTGCATATTGGACTCTAGAGTATACTTCCTATATTTACCTCTTGAAGGTACTAGGCTTTAGAACACTCAAACAGGCTCAAAACAGTGCTAAAAGTTAGCAGAAATAAGTCTGACTTAGATTGAAGTGAATGGTTGTACAAGATAGAAATTTCGAGTTGTCACAGACTGTACCATGAGTTCACAACCCAAGCCTAATGACCGAGGGTGCCCTCTTCTATGTCTATCGCTAACATAGGGAAATATGGTAAAATGCACTCAAGCGAATCGTGCGAGTGAGGAGTTGTCTACCTCCTAATAGCGTTATCCATAATGACCATAGGCTCCAATGAGTTAATGAGTTGTGTGAACTGATTCCAGGGACTTAAACGCGATAAGGCCTCATGAATTAACAATAGCATACACATACACACCAACATATAACAACCAAGTTTGAAACAAGTCAAAGTAAATACAACGAACAATAAACAGTTTTTGGACATGCTTTTCCACCCCAAAACATAAAAACCGAAAAGACGGGGAGGCGTGAATACTCACAATATGCAAAATATAGCAACCAAGTTTATACGAGTCAAATAAATACAACGAATATAAATAGTTTAGGACATGCTTTTCCACCCTAAAACATTTAAAACCCAAAAATAGGGGAATGCGTGAATACTTACAATGCATTGAGTTGATGCAAATGGTGCCTTGAACTACGTTCCACTTGTACCACTACCGATTCCTATAATAATGGTATTCGCTAATGAGTCTCTAATCGAAATCTAACACTAGTATACTTACTACTACAATAGAATTATGCCAATATTGTGTCAAAATTAATATTGATAACTTACAAACATATTTCTGTGAAAATTAAATTTCAATGAATCAATTGTTATATAACAATTTAAGTGGAAAATTCTCATTATTGAAATGTTAATATTTAACATTTTAAGAGGTGTTCCAATGATTAAATATTCAAAAAATAAATCAATTCAGTTCTAAACTTTCCCAAACTTTGCATTTCAGTTTTAATTGGAGTCAAAAACCTTAAGATAAATTATATTGAATTTTTGATTTGTCAAACTATTTTTCACCATTTAATTCCTTGAATAATCATAAAATCATGGAAAAATAGTAAATTATCATGAAAAATTCTTATAATTTTTGTGTAACTGTCTTACAGTGTACATAATATGGGAAAAATATTAATATGTGTTTTCAAAAAGTTTAACACAATTTTTCTGATTTTTGTGTATTTATTCTATAAAAATAGAAATAAATAGACAACAGTTTCAAAAAATCACCAAACTTTTTTTTTACAAGTGTTATTACACATACTTAATCTGGGAAAATATAAAAATGGATTTCTAAATTGTTTAACCTAATTTTATGATTTTTGTGCATTTAAGTGTATTAAATCTTGGGAAAATAGAAGAAAAATAGCATACAAAAGAGAAAAATCATCCCAATTTTTATGTAGCATCCTAATATATTATAAGAGTTTCTGGTAAATGTTTATGAATTTTGGATGAGTAAAACTATTTTTCCTGTTTTTAATCCATTATAAACACAAAAATCATGGAAAAATAGATATACATTTTCAAAAACTCCCACAACATTTTTCTGAGTCTTAAACGTAAGGTAGATGCTGTGAAAAATAAGAGATAATATTTTCACATTCCCTAAAGTGGTTTTATGATTTATTGGAGCTAAATAAAAAGAAATTTCAAAACCATACTAAACAGTAACAACAACCGATGAAACTTCATGAGAGATGTTTATTAACTCAAGGGGTCATCCACAAATGCTTCCAGAATTTATTTACAAGTGTTAGTATTTTATATGCTTTAACATTCTATTTTCTTATTATTTTCATGTATAAATAAAGAAAATATATATTAAGCTGAAAATTTCCAGAATGCATCTTCATACAATTTAATATCAATGAAAAATCGTTTTCGTATTTTTGATGTCGAAAAACATGCCTAAAGGCTAAATAAATTATAGAGAAAACTTGATACTTGTGATTTTGGTAAAGATTATTGATGTTACTTTGAGAATTTTTGCAACATGTTCCAAAGACTTTTGAATCAAGATCTTTTTTTACCTCTTAATACATGATGTTAAGTGCTCAAATTAATTTTTCCTAGACTTTTAGTGAGGAATAAGACCTTTGAACATGCAATACAAAACTAGTATTCACAAAAAGGTGCTGATTGAGCAACAGTTTTGTAAAAATTGTTAAAAATCGAAATATTAGAATTTTCCAGTGAGGTAAGATGGGTTTGAAAGCTAACTCAAAATATTATATTTCAAAAGAAGAATCTCGAATTTTGGTTAAAAAATGAGTGAGATATGACAGTTTAAAGTCAGGTAAAGAAATCTGGCAGATTGCATGCATAATGATTGGTTAGAAAAGTGAGTTTTCATCATTTCTTTGAGTAAATCTTTTAAAATATTTTAAAGATATCATGATCCATGCATGTTATGGTCATGTTTCCAGAGATCAAATATATTTAAAAGTCATAATTTACATACATGCATTAAAATACAAAAATCTTATTTCTCAAGAACTCTTAAAAATGAGTTTGATGTTTTGATCCTTAAAATCAATTTTTGCACTAAGATCATGAACATGCAACCTTGTTTAACATACATGAATGGTGTTAAAACACATCCATGATGTTCTGAAAACCATTTTAACAAAAAGAAAACAATTTTGAAGAAGATGAAGAAGTAGAAGAAGGAGAAAATGCAAGAAAACATGTAAAACTTGAAGGAAGATGAAGGAAAATCGTGTTAAACCTTAATAAACACCACTAGATGATGAAGATTTGAGTATCTTGAGTGTTCTTGGACTTATTTTCTGGAGAAATTCCGTGGTTCTTAGGGGGAGGAATAGAGAAAATGTGTGTGAGAGTGTGAGAGAGAAATGAGAGACATGAGAGAAGAGTGTGGGAGTGAATAACTTGATTGAGTGTTTTGGGAAGAGCTTTCTTGGGAGGTGGAGGCCGAATTTAAGAGGGATTAGAGAGGGTTTTAGGAGGCTTTTAAAGCTTTACTTTGAAAAAATATGGCCTCCTAATCATTTTTATAAAAATCATCTTTAGATTTTATAAAAATCATCTTTAGTTTTTACAAGGTTCACTTATATTTTGTCTTATAAATTAAGGGTAAATGTTAATGACTTAATTTTTACTTTCCTTGATTGCATTTTCCTGAATTTAGTTATATTAAATTGATATTATGTGGTTCATAACAATTTTATGGAATTTTGGGTGTTAAAATTTATAAATTTGAGTTTTTAGGGCTTTTTAGGGGTTTGAGGAGTTTGTAAGTCTTTAGATATCAAAATTAATTAAATTTTGAGACTTCAAACTATTTTAGAGTTTCATAACTCTTATTCAAGTTAGAAATAATGTTTGTAATTTATTTTTACCGGTTTATTGGCATTCTATGTAGTGATTCAGAGATTCAAGCGAAATTGAGGAATCAAGTCTACTAGTCCTAGTCTTCAACTTTAACTTAAGTTTCTATGAGACTTTGACCTAATTTCTACTTATAGGTCAAGTGAATGATGTGTGTATATGATTCATGAAAAGGTGTTCGAGTCAAAGAGTGAACCGAATATGGGTAGTCTCTACAGTTAAGTAGTTGTAGAATTCACATATCAATGTGAAATCTATGTACACTATCCATTAATTCTAATTGTTTCCAAGTTTCTAGTAGGTTATAACTTAGCTTCTAATTACTAAGTCTAGTATGTGTCGTGTCTATACGTGCAACTAAGTTTATCAAATGTAGAACTAACTCGAATTTTTACGGTTGTCATAATGGACATTATTGCAAAGGGGTTTCCTTGACAATAGATGTCCTAAAGGCAACCATGAGGGGGATATAGTACACCGCTGAACACATCGTTCACAACACCTACAGGTTATGAACCTGCCAGCGTTCCACTGGACAGTCTAGAAAGAGTCCGTGGTCGTCATCCATACTCCGCTAGATGACTAGATCAATAACAACATCGAGGCCTCTCATCATTTTATTTCATCACACATCAACTATCTACCCATGTTATACCCAACAGTTTTGTAGATAACATATACATATATACATACTTATACAAATTTAAAACCTGTATAATATATCCAATCAATACTCATTCCAGATAACAGATAATATACAAACACATAGCACGTATTTTATAGAGAATAATTCATATCTACGTGTTAGAAGAAAGCAACTACACACGCACTTGATAAGAAGATTATCGGACAGCACTACGGCTCTTAGAGTAGTATTCTTCAGTGAAACCCGGATATCTTCACACACCGGGCTTCTCGCGGGCAGAGCTTCGACTCGAAAACTCTTTTCTTCTCGGGATCTTCGGTGCGTCGGGACTTGCTTCGGGTGTCGGGATGATACCGGGGCTTCGGGGGTACTTCAAGACAGCTAGAGAGGGTATCGGGAGTGAGAGAGTGAAGGAATTAGCAACTATTGTCGGCTGCCCTTCGGTTTCTATTTATAGGGCCATTTTTATGGATTCACGTCGTGAATCTCAAAATTCACGTCCTGAGTTCAGTCAGGCATAGGTCATTGCGTTCGTCATTAGTCCACTTGCTCTGGAAGGCGTCACCTCTGAGTTCACTTCGTGAACACTGTGTTCACGTTGTGAATTCTGACACAGTGTCGGGGTTTGTGCCCCGAACTTCAGAAATTTATATCATTCACATACGAGCTCTGTTTGTGACGTTATTTATATGCACGCGTAGGTGAGATTATGCTCTACAACTCTTGTTTAGACTCCGTCGGCTAATTTTGACTTCAACTTTTATTATATTATTTTTAGTAGGCCGAGACAAGAAAACTCCGTTAGAAATTCACAACTCCTTCATCTGACGTCCGTTTCCGTCTGTCTTTTTACCGTTGGACTACTATCGACGAGATCTTCGATTCTCGTTTAGATTGTTTCGGCTAGAAATCACTCGATCTCATATTCGAATTTTGGGCTGCATACCGCTAAGTCGAAACTTCGAAAAATCATAACTTCCTCATACAAAGTCAGATTTAGACGTTCTTTTTATGCTCGCTCTCGGTTTAATGTATTCTATGACTTTTGTTTAGATCACTAAGGCTAAATATCGTTCTATCGTAAATTCACTATTTACGTCACGCAGTGTCGTACCGGTTCTGTCACGAAACTTCGACAAGTCATAACTTCTTCGTTATAACTCGGATTTCGGCATTCTTTATATATTCGGAAACCTTGCCACGACCACTACAACTTCCTTCATAGATATCGGGCTTATCTAATATTTTACTTTATCGCTTAATTTTATCATTAATTCATTTAAATCACACAATTAAGCAATAAACACATAATAATCAAATAATACATTCTTATTATTTCAAAACGAGTTACAAAGGTTAACCTAGACTATTACATCATCATTAATGCATAGCCTAGAAACACGGGCATTACAATTTTCTAAAATCCCACTCTTAGTTACTTTAGGAAAAATTTGAATTTGATGCTAACCCGGGAAATTGCACATTGCACCTTATTAGTCGTTAGTGGAGCGTGTGTGGGTAACGGGCACACTAATATGGGACTAATATTGTTGGCAATGGGTGTCTCGTAAATTATCATTGAAATAATGGAGCGCGTGTAGTTAACCGGCACGTTAACTTCAGATGATAAATGACATCGAGAGTACCAAGCTAATTTGCATGGTTATTCACATCTCGTTTGTGATCCTTGGCATCCCATTCGCAAAGTGAGAGCATAATTGAGATTAAACATGCCATTGAATAGTTCAATGAATCTCAAAAGATGTAGGAGTTTCATTAGATTGAAACTAGTAAATGCTTTACCTACCTAAAATAGATTCGAATTTGATTACGACATACATCTTCAAAATTCGAATTGAAAATATGGATCATAGCCGTAATTTAAATTTTTGGGTTAATAATTAAGGATTAAAATCAACTAACTTGAATTCTCTATTCTCCCTTTATAGATGTTAAGTTCAGACAACAATGGTCTTCCTCGTTCTTCTAGAAATGGGTTTCCCTTATCTGAAGATGATCTTCCACATGTTGATCAAGGTGAAAGAATGTTCCCTTCTTCAAGCATTTGTGGAACTGGAAATCGTGATTCTCCAATTCTTCCTCCACCTCCTCCAATAATTCTCCCCGATCCATATTTTCTTCAAGCTGAAAAATACGAAGTCACTCAAGCCCTATTGGCTAAGAAACATCAAGATGGAAAGTCTGTGTGTGCATGTTCTGGAAATGAAATCGCACATTGACAGATTGGGAATGTTGGGTGTTGTTTTCCTAATGCATCTGGCCATTGACTTGGTTCTAGTTTCGCTTCTTGAATCATATAGTTAGTTCATTAAATACTACTATATGAGGGACCACGACGTGACCCTAATTGATTTAACATATATGTTGATTGCTGCTGAAGCATAAATGCTTAAGAGCATAAGTCAAGCAAAAATGTTTGAAGGATCTGTCTCCAAAATTTCCATGGACATTGAAAATGGCAACATTGGTAGTCCGGAAAACATTTCTCTTCCCAAAAGGTCCATATGTTCTTATTTCCACTTGAAGGGGCATTGGATACGAAGCTGCCCATAATACTTGAAAGATCTTAGAGATGGTAAAGTCAAGTCGTATGACTCTACTTTAGGTACATCCACTATCTAACTATATTTTATTAAGTTCCTATTCATAGATTCTTAATACATGATGTGATAGTCACAGTTTGATGTTTTGCAGAATCTAAGAGAAATAAGGAAGCTTAAAAAGAGTAAGCTGAATCTGATCATGAGATATGGATTTCGGTCGCATAATTCGATTATCATATTTTTGAGCTGTTGCTTAGGAGTTGTGATAGATTGCTTAGGAAATATCTAGAAACATAGTTTTCATGTATTTTTATTGTAAGGACAAAATTTTTCCGCTCATTATCAATAAAGTGAATTTTTGTTTTTATCTGGTTTACTTTATGTTTCCTTACAATGACATTTATGAAAATTGTTGGTTACATTTCTATTATTATCAATGTTGAATATGGATTTGATTCTTAATTATGTCGTTTGTGGAAATGTCATAATCAACCAAGTGAAAAGGAATTCTCATGACCCAAGTTTCAATTGGACAGAAACTTGGAGTCATACCATTTGAATTACATAATGAATGAGAATTTTGATCATTGGAAGATTGTGAATAATTCATTGGTCACATGTTTATGTGAGTCAAGTGAAAGGACTAAATGATCTAGTACACATTGATGTGGACTATTTAGATCCACCACAAAGGACGATAAGTATATTCTTCATGGTTTACCGATGTTTCAGTAAACATGGTTGTATTTATAATATTAGGCATAATTCTAACACTTTGAAAAGTTTCAAAGAGTGGTAGAACGAATATGAAGAATCTGTTAGGCAGAAAGATAAGAGTGTCTCCAATCTGAAAGGAAAGGAGAGTACTTTAGTATAGTGTTTTATGATCATCTTAATGATTATTGAACTATATCACAATTGATCCTCGAAGAACATCTTAGTGCAATTGTTTGACTAAGAAGAGGAATCAAAGATTGGTGATATGGTTTAATCAAGAGATGAGTCATACTTTGTTTTCCATTCAAGTTTTAGAGTTATACTCTAGTAACTACGAATCGTATCTTGAAGCTTATTTCAAACTAAGTAGGTTTATAACACCTCATGAAATGTGGAGTAGAAATGTTTTCTTACTCTAGCACATTTGAAATCGGTAGTTGTGATGTTTTGGTTAAAACAAAGGATAAACTAAGACCAATTCAACGAAGTGTTATCTTGACAAGAATCCACACTAAGTTTTGAATATTTATTTTGCTCGTCAAAGAATGTTCCTTGAAGAGATAAAACTTATATGTAAAGACGTCAGTTGGAGCCTGATTGATCTTGAAAAGTTTCAGGAATCAATCGAGAATAAACCTTTTAGTTATCACTAGCACACGACCTAAGGTTGATAACCTATCGTGTTAAATTGACACATTCTTATTTCAGTGCATCTTCCAATTGAGTTGGCAATGTTTATGAGTTCTATGGTTCTCATTTGACTGCAAAAGGCAGAGCACATTGGTCAGTGATGGTACATTGGTCAATTGAAGTGAGCTACTTAACAACACGGAAGCACTGGTAGGCAATTGATGGTTAATTTTGGGAATTGAAGTGCAAGTCTCGGAATCGGAGCAACTGTTTGAGAATTCGTAATTAAAGAGAATGACTCGGAATCGTAACTCACATCTGCAATCGGAAGTGTGATGTTGGATGGGTTGATTCGGAACGAACTATTGCTCGGAAACGAAGGATTGATCAGGATTATTTGATGTTCGGAATTGGTTTTCAGTCGATGTCCCGGAGTCGGAGTGAGGCTGTGTTCGTTTATCATGGGCAAATGGGGAAGAAGACGTTAATTTACATATATCGTCCCTGTAACCTTAGCATCTTGGCAAGTTTAGTTCTGTTTCTGAAATTGTTACAAACCAAAGGGAAAATGATGCAGAATTACTATTTAAGTCCCTGACTTTCAGCAACATGACAGTTTATGCCCAATATTTAGAATTGTTTGCAAATTTAAGGGCTGATGAACATACTTGGGTTTTTAATGCACATAATTTTTTCGTGAACAGAAAATTATGGATTCCAACAAGTCTTGGTGGTTCGAAAAGTCATTTTTCACGATAACGTCAAATTTTTTCGAATATTTCGAATTTTACACTTCATTGTTTATTCCGTTTTGTCGCGGGGGAGCATAGTATGTGCTTATTCATTCAAGATCATTCTCATGACCATTTGAAAGTTTTATAATCGCATTTTTGATTATTAAAAGGGGGAGAATTTGACATGGTCATTCGAAATTGGATTTGTGACTTTTCAAATCTGAAGATTTTTTATGAAGCTTATGGTTGGTGTCGATATGAAGGTAGCTTTTACAGAAAAGTTGAAGATGAACTCTTCTAAAGCTTTTACAGAGAAGTAGCTTTTACAGAAAAGTTCAAGAGGAACTCATTTATATCTCTCGATCAAGTGACGTTACAAATCTTAAATTTGGTTGTTACATGATATATTTTGGTGGCTTATATTATTAGCTTAGTTGAAGATCATTGTGACTTGGAGGGGGAGTTCTTCAAAGACAAGAAGTGGTTTTGTTTCTTAAATCTGAAATGGATTTTTATGGCGGGTTTGGATTTCTTGAAGATCTTTGGGATTACATTAGAAAATGAAGTTTAAAAACATTACTTATGTGCTTGGTTAATTTATCCTAGAACCCGTTTTTGAAGACTATTGAAGAATCAAGATTCGTGGATCACTTTTGATATTCCTCGTCACGAGATCCTTTCTTATTTGCTAGATGCTTGTTTTGGAAGTTAAAGCCTTGTCATCCATTCCATAATTTGAGGGGGGGATAGTAAGGTTCAAAGTACTCCATGGATTATAACAATGGGCCCCCTTGATGAAGTGTAGGTTATTAGGCCCAAGATTTGTTTTATTCCTATATATTGTCAAGTATTATTCATAATTATGGTTAAGAGTGAGGCAAAATGTAGCCGCCAATCATAATGAGGTTTCTTAGGTAGAATAGATTTACTTTAATATTTTCTTATAATGTAATTTACTCCTAATGTTCTTGAATAAAATGTTTGATCATTCGACATATCTTCATTATTGTGTTTATTCTTATTTTCCGCATTATCTTCATCAAATCGTTCTTGGGGTTTTACCCAACACCTCATGCTACCAGAGGGCAAGAAATCAAGAACAAGCAAGTTTAGTCCATGAAAGGAAAACCCTAAAATTGATTTTGGTTTTTTCCTCAACCTTATCTTATGACTGTAGGATGGAAATGAAAAATTCACACAGATAGGAACACGTACACCATAAAATCTAGGTGGCAAAAGGTTTCGCTCTAATTCATGAAACTGATTATGAGGAAACACTTTCGCTAGTAGATTTTAAATCTGATTACAATCATTATGGTTAGCAGTTGTGATAATTGTGTTCTCAAATTCGCATATGATTACGGTATCCCTTTTCATAGTTCGAATTGTGAGAAATGGCAATAAATAGTTTGAACATTCAGGACTTATAGTTGTAAGTTCTGAATGGGTTTTAACACACACATATGCTATCTAATGAAAGGTGTATGATCTTGAGAAGTCTAGATGAATACTTATCAAAACATCACGTATCAGAAATCTGCACTTTAGTAAGAAAGTAAATAGTATTGATTTCTAGGAGTCCAGTTGACTTCTAGATACATGTCAAAGCTAGTGGGAGCATAGTTGTTATGCTAGTGGGAGCATAACTGTTGTGCTAAATATTGCAAGTTGGTAATGCTATTTATAGGAAAAAAAAGTTTTCAAGTTGCAAGTTGAAGAGTTTGGAAGTGGTTTCATTATAATTAAGACTTAAGGGAGAGGAAACTCATACTTCATTTCAAATATAAAATTTTAGATTGAAGGATTTTAATGGAACTTAGTCATAAACATATATGAATATCGTGTTGAAGTGGTTCAACATAGGAAATTCGATATATGGAAATATTATAGCAAGAGACTGATCAAGTATTATGTCTTTATGTAATACAATATGTATCGAATCCCATATGATTCAGATATAGGATTGATTATATATGCTATAATATTCACTTGTTTTGATTTTTCAAATGCATAGGGCATTAAAAAGGAAAAGGACTAGAACTGGATATGACTAGAGTTGTTAAAAAACTGTTAAAGGAAAATCTGAGGTTCGCTAAAGATTGGTTGCTTGTGGACATTTGGAAGTATAAATTTGGAAGGACCATAGTTACATGTTTTATATTGGGATTATTCTTGATCAGAATTGATAGGCATATGGGAATATGGAAATGTTTCCATAATCAGAGTTGATGATTAGAATCTATATGTGAGTTAGAAACTTTGATGCAAGGAAGGTGTTCAAGAATTGTATCTTGAATTTGAGACTTTGTAACCATGAAACTATTTTAAGTAACAAAGTTTCAATTGAGCATTTTTTGACATCGTTGGCTATGTCTCGGCGACTTTGATGCCACGTCATCACAGAAGGATATTGCATGTAAGGTTGAACTCTAACACATTTAGAAATGAAAAGAATTTTGAATTCTTACTTTTTTTAATAAGAATTTGAAATTATGAAATGAGCATCATTGGAATAATGTTCAATCGATCTATTCACAAAGGAAGGACCATAGAGAGACATAGTATGCATGTTTATAACATGGCATGACTGATTTTTAATTCAAGTGTTTAGTTGATTAATCGAAACATTATACAATTAATAAAGTCTAATTAATATGGTGATTAAATAATAAGTGTTTTATTTATATTCAATAGTTTTTGAGACTATAGTTAATTAGGTTATTATTGTGTTTCACTTTGCATTTTTTACTTCCTGAATAATTGGATTATTCAAACATAAACAATCAATCATACTTTTGGAAGTAAGTAGCGAATTAAGACTGTTATGAATCGGACTGTAGATTGTCTAAGGGGTTAGACATAGCAATGGTTTGTTGTAGTATTCATGAGTACTTTTGAAATGGGGATTTAAGTATTGGATTAACCCACGCTCAAAGAACTACTTCATGGATTTTATCACGAGTAATTTTGAGACGATAATATCGTATATTCTTGAAACACAGATATATGAGTTGTTGTTTACGAGTCAGTTGTGCATTGATAATACGTAAACACATCAGTAACTTGATGTTATAAAACATATTGTTGGATGAGTGAATAGTGCAAGCATATGAGTCGAAGTTTATCCGTTCCTTTTGCCCTAAACGGTAAAAGGTGATATTTGTGGGCCCACCGATGATTTGATGATGACATCTAAAGCGCTTGGCCAAGCCTGGACTAAATTTAGTAGTCTGATATCAGTCGTCATAAATCAGAAATCGGGAAACAAATCTTGGACAAAGAGATTGATTATAATCCATTTCTCATGTCCATACGATATCTTGTAAAACGGAGGAATATTTGATCACTTATCTTAGGACACGTAACTGACTGGGTCAGAGTTCGACAGCGGCTTTTGGTAGATACAATTTGCTAGTTAATTTGGTAGTTATACTGGCAGTTATAGTTATTAGACTTATCCAAGTGGGAGACTGTTGGATTAGGTTTCTAAGCCCATAACTATAATTGGTATAAACTTGAATTGATGGTAGCAAAGTCCTTTTGGGTTACCTTCAAACCTGGCAATTGAATAGGATGACTGCTAGAGAGAGAAGAATGATTTATTAATTTATTACTTGGTTAATAAATTAAATAGAAATAAATATAAATGATTTATTAATGTATTATGGAAATACTATATTAATTAGATATCATATTGTTTAATTAATATTTACTCAGAAATTAATTTGGAATTAATTTTAGGATTAAAGGAATTAATTAAACTGTAGTTATTAGACTTATCCAAGTGGGAGACTGTTGGATTAGGTTTCTAAGCCCATAACTATAATTGGTATAAACTTGAATTGATGGTAGCAAAGTCCTTTTGGGTTACCTTCAAACCTGGCAATTGAATAGGATGACTGTTAGAGAGAGAAGAATGATTTATTAATTTATTACTTGGTTAATAAATTAAATAGAAATAAATATAATTATTTATTAATGTATTATGGAAATACTATATTAATTAGAAATCATATTGTTTAATTAATATTTACTCAGAAATTAATTTGGAATTAATTTTAGGATTAAAGGAATTAATTAAACTGTAGGGACTAAAGGTAACAATGTTAAATAGTTGAGCATGGGGCAATTCTAGAACCTCCATATAGTAGGGGGAACGAATTCTAGATGCTCCTAAGGTTCCCTTGGGCTCTAAGGGTGCCTTGGATACCTTAAGGAGGAAGTTAAGGGATTAGGGTTATCTTGGATACACCTGCCTTATCCAATACCTTCCGAACACCTATATAAACCTTCCTTAGGGTTTTTTTCGGCCTAACCCTTTATTCCAAGTGCCTTGGCCGAAATTTTGATCTACTCCTCTCTCTCTATATTATTCCTTGGTTGCTTGAGTTTGTTTGTGAACAATTAGATGCGCGACACTTGTGGCGTGTGCTACCAAAGGTCTTTCAAGCAAGGATTCAAGATTGTTTACAGTAACAATCTTAAAGGTATGTATTACAACCCTTCTTATGTAAATTTTCGATTATACACTAGGGATCTAGGGTTTATACTTTGTTTTTCATTATTGTATGTTCAATTAGAGAAAACTTAGATCTTCAATTAGGATTGCATGCACACATAGGATTGTATGTTTTGCTCAAAATCCATCACAATTAACCAAAATACCGAATTAACATCCAGTTGTTGAGGCTGATAGCCTCACACACGATCGCACCACATGACTCCGAACGAGGGTCATTCTGGTAAGAGCTATTCTATCCTACTTGCCATATTGGCTCCAACAGCCCTCCTGATCTAACTAGGGATAACATAACCAACCATTACACCGATGCAGCATAGTCTACTTTGCTCTAAATGAATGTTACACGCCCAACTGTAGTCTTACATCACAGCTGGCCCCAAATGGCCCACAACCTTCCTCACTCCCATGCATGTTGTGGCCTTCCCACAGTCTCACGACCCATCATTCCAGGGTCTAACTCTTCCTAGAGAAAACTACGAGTCAATTCGTAGATTCACAACACCCTCATAGCTACTCATTGACCAGGTGAATGCTACGGTCACCCCGCAGTCTTACAACACTACTAATACTACATGCCAACCTAGTGAATGCTACAGTCACCCTGTAGTATTACAAGACTTCTACCACTACCTGCAAACCTAGTGAACGTTACGGCCACCCTGCAGTCTTACAACACTCTAACACTACTTGTCAACCTAGTGAATCTTACGGCTACCCCGCAGTTTTACAACACTTGTACCACTACCTTCCAACCTAGTAAATGCTAACAAACTCCCTAATATCCTCTCGCAACATGTCATGGTACCAAGTCTTCTTCATCTCCTCATCTGCGGCATATTGAGGAACCAAAAGAGCCCTCTCCTTAAACTTGGCAGTGATCTCTTCTACAGTCTCAGTCATTTGGAGAAGGTCTTGAAAAATTTTCGCCAACTGTTGCACCTCAATAGTTGGTGCAAAATCCGCCCTAAACCGGGTCACAAACTCATCCCAAGTCATCATCTTAATGGTCTCGCATCCTAAAGAGAAATCTACTTCTTCCCACCAATCACGAGCTCTGTCCTTCGTAAGATAGGATTGACATCTGACCTTCAATCCCTCGGGGCAGAAGCTCGTTCGGAAAGTGTTCACCGTGTCCGCTAACCACCTCCTACTAGCAATGGGATCCTTCTCCCCAAAGAAATCAGGACCTCCATAGGCACGAAACTCGTGGAAGAAAAGAGTGCGAGCTACCACAATATCCTTAATCTTAATGTGAAACATGCCCAAACGCACATCCAAAATCTCCATAATCCCCTCCTTGACCGAACCAAAGATCATAGGAGTCTGCTCTAAAATACTTTGGGTGATCTCCGACGAGATGAACTCACGCATCTGCTCTTCAGTCAGCTCAGCACCTGCACCTGAGCCTGAACCAGAACCAGAAACTGAACCTCCTCCACCCGTGCTCATCACCATTTTGAAAAGCAATCATACACTTGATCAAAACATACTCAAAGAATCCTCATCCCGTAGGCTTCCTAGATTCTCTGTGACTCTCCTCGATTGGAGTATCGATCATGTGCTTTCAGTAGTACGGGCCGAATACTACCTACCACACATATCCATACTTTCCTCAAGAATCATCACAAATCCTCTAAGTCACCTTCTCAAACTGGTACTTCAAATAGCCGTTAAACAATGCATCTAAATCCCACTGAAACATTTCCTAGTCTCTCCTAGGTTCCTCACCCTACCATCAGCTGCTGAAGAAATCTCAATAATGCCAGCTAACCATTTCATGAATACAATCACATGCAAAGAAGCTTAGATAATCCTTCGACTAAAAGACTCAACCTTACAACGGTTAGACTCAAACGAGAGTTGTGCAATAGGGCCAAATCAATCACTCCAAGATTATTTAACCTTTGCATCATGTGACTTAACATATTCACTTAATAGTTAACTCACACCATTAAGGCTCCTACAAAGCACAAAGGAAGCAATATTCGGGTATCGAAAAATCTTACTAGCGCATCACCTAATCAGGTCATTCTATCCAATCGTCTGAAATCCATACTATCATACAATTATAAAAGCTCAAACAATGGGAATATAAAGGCATCCCTCCTAGCATGAATTCCTGAGCAGATCCTTATCCCTAATCTAGCATGCAATCGTCATAACATATAACATAACAAACATGGATGGGTATTCTAGGAATCACTTACTTGAGCTCAGCTGATTGCACGCATCACACCTCTTCCTTCTTAAAACTCTTTTTATCAAATTCATGTTCTTTAAAATTTTTACCAATTCCTCAATTTGAGTTCAGACACACCCGAGAGTGTGCCCGAATCCCTCAAACCAAGGATCTGATACCAACTTGTAACTTCCTAAAAATACATGGTAAAATTTTCATTTTTAAAACCATAAACAATACAAACGATTTGTTCCAAAACCAACAAAAGTATTAAAGCATTTAAACATAAGAGTAAATTTCATAAAAAGCTAATGCATGAAACATCGGGGGATGTTGTGCAGTTACATTGGGATCTTCCCTTTCATATAGGAAGTAACTGAAACCAAGAACATAAAACCATAAGCACAAATCTTAGTGAGTTCCCCAAAATACCACATATCATACATACAATAGAGATTTCTATATGCCAACCATAGTATTGTCATTATGCCATGAGCCGTATCATGGTCTTTCCTTGTCAGGTCGGGGGCCAAAACTCTGGGTCATACAAACAAGTGTGAAGAGCCACCTCCTGGTCTTCCAAGCAAGTATCACAAAGACAATTAGCATACTCATTTTAACTGCCAGGGTTCGGTCCATGGTCCTGCATACAATTTGTTGGGAACCACCTCCATGTTTTTCATACAATTGTCAGGGGTCACCCCCGGGTCTTCCTATATAACATAAACAAGTGGGCCGCTATTGGTGCCTTCGACCCTCGAGTAAAGTGATGAGACTCACCTGAATCATAAAGCCGACTAAAACCTCGCACAACACCACATCGACCACATCCAACAGTTCTCACCGCCAAAAGATGGGTGCTAAACACCTCCTAACAATCCAAACAAGGAAACCCCTAATTCTACCTTCTACAAAATAGATATTGACCAAAATTCAACTTATGCTAAAAGTCAACGGTCAAAGTCAATGGCCAGAGTTGAGTTTATCCACCCTCCACGTCGTGGCCCTAATAAAACCATCCAGCATAAAAAACCAAGTCGCCACGACGTGGCACCTATGGCCACGCCATGTCCGCTGGGTTTCCAGCAACTTAATGGATTAAGCTGATTTCTTCGATTCCAAGAGCTCCAAAGCTCAGATCTGGACCATACTATGGTCTAAATGGATAAATTTTACAACTTTATCCATTAATACACCCAAGAGATCAAGATATCTGGCCCTAGGTCCAAATAAAACCAAAACTCATAATGTCTTAACCATTAAGCTCCTAATCCGAAAAAGTCCTTAACCTAACTACTCTAGAAGGGTTCTAATACCAGATCTAACATAAAGGTAGAAGATTTATAGACATGTATGTCCAATACATGTGTAAGATCCATTTTAGGTCAAAATGAGCTCTAAATACCAAGGCTTAAGCAAATGATAAGAACTTCCATCAAAGACTAGATCCATAATATATAATACTCTTATGTTCCAAGAGAGTCATAAAGTTGCCAAATTTATGAACTCCTTTCTTCCAAACTTGACCAAAATGAATAACAAGGGACAAAATTCTAGATCTATCCACCAAAAGTCATAAAGCAAGGATCTTGGACACTTATAAAGGTCCAAAGACAATTTGAGGTGATGGTAATGTTGATTCCTTGCAAGCTCCACCAAAAGATCACCTTCTTCTTCTTCTTCAAACCAAAGAAAGCTCCAAAAAGCTCAAGAATAAAACAAGGAATGGAGGATAGGGTTTTCTAAGGTGAAAGGGGGCTTGGAGGTTGATAATGAACCCTAAACTGAGTTTAGAGGGTTTGAATACGAAAGAAACCCTTAAAGAGTCATGGGCTTGGGCCTGATCATCTGCCACGTCGTGGCCTCCTTGGGCACATCGTGGTGGTCCATAAATATGTGATTGAACAATTATTGCCACGTTGCGGCACAAAATTTTCTCCAAAAACTCCTTCGTCCTTGATACAGGTAAGCTTAACCAATCCGGCACACGGGTCACACACACACACACACACACATATATATATATATATATATGTATATATATATATATATATATATATATATATATATATAGAGAGAGAGGTTTAAATGTTGATAGACAAGTATTGTGTGGATGTAGAAACCGATAAGAATTTACTAAAACATAAAATATTAATTATATCAATAAGGGTGGAGTAGTAATATTACATGTATATATTAAATAATATCTAAACTTAATCTCTCATATCCCTTAATTTTAGCAGTCGGTTTTTTATTTACCCTATTAAAACCATCCATCCTGATCGTCGGTGATCTAAATCGTCTTTTAGAATAATTAAGTTTCACCAATACAGTAATATGTTCATTGGGTGCACTACAGGAGGTAACCATGGAAAAGAAATATTATAGCGACGATCTTGAAAGTCTGAATCGAGGTTGAATCTAGGACAATTTCTTAGGGATTCGAATTCAAGGTTCTTGATGTGTGAATTCAATTCACAAATTTACGATTTCAATCATTTGTCAAGTCTCATAGAGGATTAAGGTAATTTAATTTTCAAATTTATCTTATCACACATCCCTGCGTCAGGTCCATGATTTTTTAAAACTTAGTTATGCAAATCGTGAATGGGGTAGTGGAATTTGCATCTTTTTGAACTGTAATATTACAAGTCTTACTACTATATTGATTTTGTATTTAACTGCTTAGGGTTAAAATTAAGTTGTTTGGGTTGTTGAAAGATACATCTTTAATCATTTTGTATTAAATATATAACATATTAACACTAATTATAAAAACAATAAGCTATGAATTTATTTAAAAGTAGTTGTCACACCCCCAAACCAAGGATGGCGGAAACGTCCGGGGGTGGAGGACTTCATGTATAGTATCACAACAACGAGTATAATAGTGCTCAAAGTAAATACAACTAACATAAATATAATTGAAAAAGTTACACTATCGTATGAGTTTACATGTTTCAAAATCAATTACACTATGATGACAAAATGAACTGTTTGACGATTTAACATCCCATCCTCAAAAGCTGTTGATTTCCTGTTTCACTGATTTCCTGAAAATACAAGTAGTTTTGAAAGAGTGTCAACAATTAAGTTGGTGAGTTCATAAGAGTTTTATTTGAGAAAGAAGTTGTTTTCCTTGTAAAAGCGATAGAGTATGATTCCAGAAAATTCAATATTTTCTTTATTAAGTGTGAAATGAAAGCTCCTATGTTATGCAATAATGTACCCTGGAAATACCCGTAGATTCCTTCTATAATCACCCAGTGTATATAAGTTATATAAAATTTAAGTTAAATAAACCGTCGAATATAATAGGTCTGCCCTAGGTCCACAACCAAACAAGGAACAGGAAGTAAGGCGGACCCACCAATTCTAAGTCGATTGCGACTAAATTTATATATAACTCTAACATGTACGCTTAGCAATTATAGCTGAAGTCTAACAATTCTAGATGAAACGTAGTTTTAATATCGTAAAAGCCATTTTGTGTAAACTTGGTACTTTGTAATGTAAAGTTCAAGAAAATCCCTTATTTTCCTTATAAAAGTCATGTAGTCTTAAATCCCAAGACCGAGAGTATGTGTGAAATTTGTACTTATAACGTGTTTGAAATTGTAATGTGTACTCAAGAAAAATTCAATATTTTCCTTATAAAAGTCATGTAGTCTTAAATCCCAAGACCGAGAATACGTGTGTGTTTTGTACTTATAACGTGTTTGTAGTTTTAATTAGATAAAACCCCTTTTTAAAGTAGAAGTTTCCCGTAAACTTGAAAGATTGTTAACTCCCTATGTGAGTCGTTATAACCATACTATAACAGAGATGCCTGCTGCGATCTTCTTCAGACGTCGGAATCGAAATGACATTTGTCACCCCCGATCGGCCGATCGGACTGTCTTAGCAGCATGGGTGTGGGTTGTCAACCCCAATATAGACCTATACACAATTATCACGCTCTCCCTACAAGAGACTCTGGTTATAACTAATTCAGGAATTTTTAACCAGTACTCAAAGAGTAAAATGAAGACGTGTCTCACAATTTACGTTAACTAGTTTACATATAGTTTGAATATAATACCTTTTCAATGGCGGAAGTGAAATCACCCTTTATGTAATAAATTAGTGATGTGAAATCCATAAACTATTACTATTATAGTTTATCATGTAGTATATGAAAAACCCGTTTGTATTGAGAGTAAAACCTTTTTCATGTAGTATTCTTGTATTGTAAAATCCATAAACTATACTTATTGTAGTTTATTGTATGTGTTCGGAATGAATGAAAATCCTTATCATAAATGACTAATTTCTGTTTATGATGATAAACTAACAAGAAATACATCCAACTTTTAGAAACTTATTGTTATGCACTTTTCTCAACATACTACAAAGTGTTGTTAATATTGTAAGCTATGTAACTAGTTTTTAACCTTTCTGCACTGTTTTACGAAAATCATAGAAACATCATATGAAGTCGAAAACTAAATCCAAAAACTCTGAGAGTTTAGAAAATGTGTCTAGTTTATTCATAATTTTTATTATGATTTTTAGAAGTCTCTAACTTGTGTGAAAATGTTGATATTCACAGATTGGTCCGAATTCGTTTCTGAAATGATAGGCAGTTTTATAAAAATCACCATAAATTGTAGAAAAATAGTATGGAGATGTTCAAGTAGTCATTTTAAAGGTATGAACCTGAACTATTTTCATATTAAACATTTTTGAAAGATATTAAGTTTAATATGGTCAACACCGCCTTCACCTCTACTGGCGTTGTTAGCATTGAGTTGCGCCATGACGACTGTCACGGCTGCCGTGACCGCAACTTGAAAAGTAGCAGAGTCTATCTGCCGGATTGCTGCCTTGCTTGTTGGCTGGTTACCTTCTTGTGAAGACATAACTCTGTTGCATGGAGAGAAACGATTTCGTGAGTAGGGATGATCATCTCTAGTTATATCCTTACCATTTATATACACATATATAAATTTCGCACTTTACTGAACTATTCTCAATGTTTCTGCAAACGTTCCTGAGACGGAGTTATGGTAGTGGGTAGAAGTAGGTTTTGTACGACTGTTAAGTTTTACCCATCCTAGAATTATCTTCGCCCAAACACACTTAGCTGAGGAATTCTGATGGGATCCGGCGCATTAGTGCTGGTATGATCGCACCCTCTAGAGCTACGAAAAAGTCACCTTTCAACCACGACGTTTAAAAAGGTGAGATGATAATGAGTCTTGAATAAGGGTTTATACGTCGTGAGCTATCTAACTAAGTTTATCTTAGTTCTGAGTGTATCGTATTCCGATTTTTATGGTGTTCTGAAAACAATTCATAATGAGAGTCTATATATAATAAACTTATGAATTTTTAGTAGTATTGTTCCCAATGAAATCATACGCATGCCCATTTCATTTGTATGATTCTAGTATATTTAGTTTTAGAGAAAATTTTGTGCCTGATGTAGGTCTACACCACATCATTGCAAGGAAAAGTTTGGACCGCAAATAAGCCTCTAGACTAGTGTAATCACTAACTCGTAGGGTCGAGCTTACACATGGAGGAGAGTAGCACCAACGCACACTCATAGCCCTAATCTACGAGGTCTTGTGAGTAACATGAACTCTGCTCACGACAATACGTCCCCGATGGTGCTTGAAACGAAGCTGATGCGTCCTGTAGTTCTGCTGACCTATGCCCGGCTGTGACCACTCTCTCTTCGAGTGTCGAGTGTCTATCCTGATACTCCTTTGCCTACGCCTGAGCGGCGATAAGGTCCTTAATGAGTTGGTCTCTGAAATAGTAGTCTCTTTCCAAGTCTCGAGTTTATGAGATGGTAGCGTCTGTAGTAGCACGCAGTTCCCTAACTCGATGTTCGTGATCTGCTGGGTCATCACCGGGAGGGCTCTGTCAACCGGTCCCCCATGGTTGAGGTCGTCGCAACCTCGTTGGTCTCCAAATGGCGATTGTTGTTGCTGATGTCGACTCCACCCCTCGATCAATGCTGCCCAACGGGGCACATGTTTGATGTAGTCGAAACGGTTCGCGAGAGCCCTGGCTATGTAAGGAGAGTTGTCGACCTTTGGCTCCACTTCCGACTCTTTTCCTAATCACCCACTAATTCTCCGGGTTCGGAAAGTAGGGGTCTCCTGGTAAGTAAAATCTTGCCATGATGTCCGTGCGAGAATAGGAGTGAGGTAAGAGGCATGAAATAATCATATTCCTATAAATACTTATAGGGGTTTGATCCTCCTTAGTTACTTCTAAAATGACATGGTGCATACCAGTTACATATAACAAAAGATATGATAGACCTTCGAATACGTGATCATACTCCAAAACCACAACCAAACAAGGGACAGGAAGTAAAGCAATGATCACAGATTCTAAGTCTATGATATCTAAGTTATATATAACTTTAGCGTATCCACTTAGTGATTGTAGATCTACTAGCAAGAATCTGTTTAGTTTTCACATAAGTTATAGTACCACAAAATACTCCTATAGTATTTTAAATGTTATGTTTGGTTCTTAACGATTTTCTTGTATGGGTGTTGGTAAGTTGATAGACTTGTTGTCCACTATGACTATCCCCCGGCACATACTAGTCACTTCTCGGACGAATATAGTTGATCAGGCTATATTCCTCCCAGACTTTATTGCATATCCCAGGGCATATTCACATTGCACAACTCCTCTATTTTTAACTTTTGTATCATCCTAGACATGACACTATATTAGTATGTATGCATGTACTCATACTTTTAACAAGAAACTATTTATTTCTAAAAGTATAGTTATTTGAAAATGTTTAATCAGAGACTTTAGTCCCAATGCATTTATAGTTTTTATATCTTATGTGGTTCAATATACTTAGTTCACTATAAACAATGCTCTGATACCAATCTGTCACACCCCCAAACCAAGGATGGCGGAAACGTCTGGGGGTGGAGGACTTTATGTATAGTATCACAACAACGAGTATAATAGTGCTCAAAGTAAATACAACCATCATAAATATAATTGAAAACGTTACACTATCGTATGAGTTTACATGTTTCAAAATCAATTACACTATGATGACAAAATGAAATGTTTGACGATTTAACGTCCCATCCTCAAAAGCTGTTGATTTCCTATTTCACTGATTTCCTGAGAATACAAGTAGTTTTGAAAGAGTGTCAACAATTAAGTTGGTGAGTTCATAAGAGTTTTATTTGAGAAAGAAGTCGTTTTCCTTGTAAAAGCGATAGAGTATGATTCCAGAAAATTTAATATTTTCTTTATTAAGTGTGAAATGAAAGCTCCTATGTTATGCAATAATGTACCCTAGAAATACCCGTAGATTACTTCTATAATCACCCAGTGTATATAAGTTATATAAAATTTATGTTAAATAAACCGTCGAATATAATAGCTCTGCCTTAGGTCCACAACCAAACAAGGAACAGGAAGTAAGGCGGGCCCACCAATTCTAAGTCGATTGTGACTAAATTCATATATAACTCTAACATTTACGCTTAGCAATTATAGTTGAAGTCTAACAATTCTAGATGAAACGTAGTTTTAATATCGTAAAAGCCATTTTGTGTAAACCTGGTACTTATAACGTGTTTGAAATTGTAATGTGTACTCAAGAAAAATCCAATATTTTCCTTATAAAAGTCATGTAGTCTTAAATCCCAAGACCGATAATACGTGTGTGTTTTGTACTTATAACGTGTTTGTAGTTTAATTAGATAAAACCCCTTTTTAAAGTATAAGTTTCCCGTAAACTTGAAAGATTGTTAACTCCTTATGTGAGTCGTTATAACCATACTATAACAGAGATGCCTGCTGCGACGTTCTTCAGACGTCGGAATCGAAATGACATTTGTCACCCCCGATCGGCTGATCGGATTGTCTTAGCAGCATGGGTGTGGGTTGTCAACCCCAATATAGATCTATACACAATTATCACGCTCTCCCTACAAGAGACTCTGGTTATAACTAATTCAGGAATTTTTAACCAGTACTCAAAGAGTACAATGAAGACGTGTCTCACAATTTACGTTAACTAGTTTACATATAGTTTGAATATAATACATTTTCAATGGCGGAAGTGAAATCACCCTTTATGTAATAAATTAGTGATGTGAAATCCATAAACTATTACTATTATAGTTTATCATGTAGTATATGAAAAACCCGTTTGTATTGAGAGTAAAACATTTTTCATGTAGTATGCTTGTATTGTAAAATCCATAAACTATACTTATTGTAGTTTATTGTATGTGTTCGGAATGAATGAAAATCCTTATCATGAATGACTAATTTCTGTTTATGATGATAAACTAACAAGAAATACATCCAACTTTTAGAAACTTATTGTTATGCACTTTTCTCAACATACTACAAAGTGTTGTTAATATTGTAAGCTATGTAACTAGTTTTTAACCTTTCTGCACTGTTTTACGAAAATCATAGAAACATCATACGAAGTCGAAAACTAAATCCGTAAACTCTAAGAGTTTAGAAAATGTGTCTAGTTTATTCATAATTTTTATTATGATTTTTAGAAGTCTCTAACTTGTGTGAAAATGTTCATATTCACAGATTGGTCCGAATTCGTTTCTGAAATGATAGGCAGTTTTGTAAAAATCACCATAAATTGTAGAAAAATAGTATGGAGATGTTCAAGTAGTCATTTTAAAGGTATGAACCTGAACTATCT
This sequence comes from Lactuca virosa, assembly GCF_052849685.1. Lineage (NCBI taxonomy): Eukaryota > Viridiplantae > Streptophyta > Magnoliopsida > Asterales > Asteraceae > Lactuca > Lactuca virosa. Next base: position 318,290,127 of record NC_136433.1, on the reverse strand, counting down.
GCATATTAAACATTTTTGAAAGATATTAAGTTTAATATGGTCAAAACAGCCCGTGAATGGAACTAAGCTTTCCTGTTGAAAGCTGATGTTTGAGTTTAGTTAAGTTTTTGGTATTTTAACTTGTATTCCTCCCCCCCCCCCCTCCCCATAAAACTTGAAGAAAACATAAAAATGTGGGGGTATGAACTCACCTTGAGTGATCTCTTAGGATGGATGATGGAGAAAAGGAGTTTCCAAGTCAAGAACACTTGGGAGATGCTTGAAGATTTTAAGATTCTATGAACAACTATGATGATATTTGTGTAAGGAATCCACGATTTGAGTAGAAAGATGTAAGATGCTTTCAGCCTTTCTCGAATCTGTACTAAGTCATAAGTAATAACTTCTCCTCGGAGCGATGCATTGGGCATGCTTTAGTGTTTCTCATTTGATTAGATCGGTAGGGAGCATATGGGTTCGGTTTTCGCGACTAGACTTATTCGGATGGTAGAACGTTCACTCGCACTCCTGGGTAGCCTTGTCCCGAAGTTCATGGTAGGACTCGTACTTGGTCCGTCTATCATTAACTTGCGCATATAGGTCGTATGTAATTAGGGTTGGTAAGACAGTTGGATGGGTGACTCTACCCCAAGTCCACAACCAGACAGGGAACAGGAAATAGGGCGGAAACACACATCCAATGTCCATAGAATCTTAATTATATATTGTCCTTGCGTATACACTTAGTAGTGATAGACTAACCGTATTCGTCCCAAGCTTCTGTGCTTGAACCTTATCTGCTTCATGCGTAACATTCCCGAAGGGTCTTCTGGGAATACTTGTGGAAAGGTTTCGGAAGATATAATGCTCTTCCAATGAGTGCTTCGGGGTTTCGCAACGAGGGATGATCCGGAGGTCCGTGTCGGATTTGTGTTTATGAAAGGCGAGAGTTTCAATATTCATTGGGTTAGGTGAAGGGTCTCTTCGTAGCCGTTTACTCGGGAAGGTGAGAACTATACCAATCGGAATCGAATGACGACAACCGATCTTTTTAGTAATACATGTGTTAAGTTGTAAACGTAAGAGATATTTGTTAGAGTGATAGTGCATCCTGTGTTTCTTTTCAGTGTGTTCCGTTTTGATCGATGTTATTGTTACTGCAAATGATTCATACCACAACAGCTAGTATTGGTAGTAGGTGTGTTCTGATAACTAGTAATGATACTTTATATTATGATTTCCGATAGATCTCTCTATGATCGCTCGGTATATACTAGTCGTATGAAATTTGGCATTGATGAAACCGTCGAGTGAGTGGCTCTACCCTAACCCCACTACTAGACATGGAACATGAATTTGGACGAAATTATTCGCTTTAAGTCTGTAGTGTTTTAATTATAATTAATCCTGATGTATACACCAAGTCATCACAGCTCACCTGTAATGATCCTAAGTTCATATATAAGTGTTTTGATTTGATTGAACGAGAGAGTATTTTAACTGCTTTTTGAAAGACGAAAATCTTAGCATACATACCACATTCATTACAAACATATGGTACTTAAACGTTCTTGTGGTTGGAAACATTACAAAAGTCCTAATAAGGTTCCTTGTTGCTTCTGCTGGTTCGGTTGTCACACTCCTCCTGTTTCTCCGTCATTCCTCTCAGTTGGACAGTCCCTCTTGAAGTGTCTCGTTTCACCGCATAGGTAGCATATCGGACTTACACTGGTATTGGTGATTGAAGCGATGCACTGGGTCTGGGTCCTGCAGAAGCGGGAAGTATGTCCGCTCTTGTTGCAGTTTTTACAGTGCAACACTCGACAAACCCCGTTGTGATGGTAGCTACACTTGTTACACTTTGGAAGTGTTCCCATATATTGTCTGACCGGTGCTTGAGTGACAGACGTTGTGGCTAGCGTCGAGGCATGTGTCGTGACTGCTGTTGTAATTACAGGGCAGCCACGGATTGTTGTCTTTTAGCGAGTTTTTGAGATAGATTGCACTTCTTTTTGTCCTGAAACTTTCTTTTTGTCCACGAAAAAGGCACCTTTCAACAATGACGTTTAAAAAGGTGAGATGATAATGAGTCTTGAATAAGGGTTTATACGTCGTGAGCTATCTAACTAAGTTTATCTTAGTTCTAAGTGTATTGTATTCCGATTTTTATGGTGTTCTGAAAACAATTCATAATGAGAGTTTATATATAATAAACTTATGAATTTTTAGTAGTATTGTTCCCAATGAAATAATACGCATGCCCATTTCATTTGTATGATTCTAGTATATTTACTTTTAGAGAAAATTTTGTGCCTGATGCAGGTCTACACCACATCATTGCAAGGAAAAGTTTGGACCGCAAATAAGCCTCTCGACTAGTGTAATCACTAACTCGCAGGGTCGAGCTTACACATGGAGTACAGTAGCACCAACGCACACTCATAGCCCTAATCTACGAGGAAATATATTTCGATTCATATGTAAATTTTACTTAATTTGTAAACGAATAAAGAGTTGAAATAGTAAGTCAGATTCATATTATGAATCCTAAAATTAAAATATTTACATTTTAGATTCAAAGTGTGAATCTGAATTGATCGAATTTTTTTAATGGATGTTGACGTTTGTTAATAAATGACAAAAAATTGAGATTTTTGGTATAATTAGTTTTTTTTATATAAAAATAAACTTAAATATTGAAAAAAAACAACAAATCGAAGTGAGTTTGTTTTCGAAAAAAAAAAGTTTGTCTTTTATATATCAACATGGATCTCTATGAAAAGAGAATGTAAAATTGTGAACAATGGTATATTTATTTATTTTTTTCCGATAAAAAACGTTGCCTAAAATAATTTAAACGAAAAAAAGATGTGCGTTTTTGGTAAGGTGGTGGGTTTTATGATATAATCGGGTATATATATATATATATATATATATATATATATATATATATATATATATATATATATATATATATATATATATATATATATATATATATATATATCCATTCCGTTGGCGGTTGAACATTATCATTATTTTGATGATCACAATTATTTCCTTGTTTTATAGTATATATTGCTGATGGGAAATTTATTTAATTGGGGTTATGTGCCCAGTACTTGTTAATTGAATTTGCTACGGTCAGGGACTTCGCTTTTTATCCTTATGTTCACATACCACTTATATTTATTACATTTTTAAAATTTACAAACTTTCCGTATATATTCTATTTCAATAGTTTTATATATTATTTTATCAAATATTTATAACCAAAATTAATTATTCGTATAATTTAATAACCAATTTTTAAATAAAATAAAATTATATTTAACACACCTAAATAATTATTACATATGTATTTTCAAAATATTATATAATTCTTCTTTGAAATGATTTTTCGATAAATGGTCAATTAAAGCATATTAAAATTAATTTTGTCCTTGCTGTATCGAACAAGGTGTTGTTAGAATTAGTTATTATTATCTTAACGAATGTTTATGTAAATTATATATATGTAAAAATTATAAAAATAAATTAATGAATGTTTATCTAAATAATTTATAAAAATAAAAGAGTTCAAATTTTAAACGATTATAAACCATTATTGTTTTTTATTAATAATTAAAAAAATTTCCTCCACGCATTACAACTGTGCATACAGTTTTATAAGTTGAATTTTAACGATTCTATTGATAAAAGTTAGATAGTATCGTATTTGTTGGTAGATAAATTCATAAGGTCGATCACACCAATTAACTCCAATATATATCGTTGAATGAAAACGGATTATATGCGACCAAATTCATATGTAGGAAATATACATAAAAATAAGGATTAAAACGTAAAGAAACTTGAATTTATAATGGCACATACATCAAAATAAATAAGTGATATGTTTTTATAATTAAGTTAGCGAATGGAAATTCAAATAAAACATATATATGACGCGACTCATGCTTAGGAAACATATATAAAAATAAATACGAAAATATAAAAACATTTACGTCAAAACATAGAGCAACTCGGATTTATACCGACACTTACATAAAAAAAAGCATAATGTTTTATTTAAACGTTAATGAACGAAATTTTTAAATTTAAAAAGTAATAGTGGTGCAAAGATTCATTATACAAAGTAAATTTGAAAAAGTAAAGATGAAAAATGTCATTTTTAAAAGTCAAAGCATAATGAACCAAATTTTTTTCATTATCGAAGTTAGTTTTTCGATTAAATGTTTAATAACTAATAAAATAAACAAAATGAGATTAATCGAGATTTTAAAGACTTCATTAATTAATAAATAAGATGGATTAAAGCTATTTTATTAATATTGGATTTTAAATAAATAAAATCCGTTAAAGATAAAAGCGTATTTTAGGGGTTTTTTAAGTGTTCGGGTGGAAGGGTCATTATAAGCAAACTTTAGGAATCAAGGTTGTAAATGTGATTATAACTCCCTACAATAAAAAAATTTACACACACATAATATTCTCCTTCCTTCCTTTTGTTACGTTCGATAACTCAAATGCCCAATGTTACCATAAAATCGATCACTTGGGGGCTGACATACTTGCGTCGACTAGAGAAAAGGAATGGGTAGGAGAAGCGAGTGTTTGAGTTAGGTTCGAGACAGTCGTCATAATCTTGGAGTCACACGAAGCAGAAACAATGTTGTCAAAAAATACAACGATTTCCCGCTAAGTTTTATGTTCCTTCTTTTCTTTTCTAACTTTTGTCGAGCATGCATCGTTTCCTTCTTCCTGTCACGATTAAACAATAATGAAGCAGAGATGCAATCATGTATAATCTTTCCTTCCCTTCTATTTTCATGATTTTGCTTACCTAAGTCGACCCTTCTTAAACCAAGAAAACAACCCATGTTGTCCATGTTCTTCCTGTCAATTCCATCATGTTCTAGCCATAAAAATCAACGATGTATAGAATCTCCTTCAATATACTAATGTATTTTCATGGATTCTTTCTACCAAATACAACGAGAAGGGATATCTCGAATGGTTGCTTAGTTCATACCCACCAGCCCTCCAATATTGACTTATTTCTAGCAACATGCCTCTAAAGCCTCTATCTTAATTGTTGTATAAGGTAATTATATCAATTATCCATTTGTTATAGGCATCATGTTGAACATGAGACTTGTATCACAATCGATCTCATTTGGTGTTCAACTTGGGTAACGCACGTTAGATGTCTAGCTCTTAACAGATAAGATGAAAAAATATCATGTTGACTACATAAGGCTCTTGCATAGTTCAAACCCATACCTGAAAATGACTTTTATATCTGCCTAGTGAAGGATCAACATTTAACCATATCATAGGACAACACTCTCTACACTCAAGTCTCACTATGTATCTCAAGTGTTAAGGATACAAAGGTAGTAGCTTTTAATAAAGTATCAACTATAGCAACGATTTATGAGGTGACCTTGATGCAGGTATGTTCAGTACTAGTTATTTGAAAAGTACCTATGAGACTTGGTTACAACGTCTTTCCTACTTTCATCCGGTGAGAGTCAACCAATCCAATTCATATTAGTCTTACTTCATAATTGTTTCCACAATTATAACCGACTATGAACTTTTAGAATAATAAGATTATACATGGATTAAACATGTTGATATAGAGCACAACAAGTCTTGATTTGATGATCATATCAATATACCAAAACAATATAATAGTTGTTTTTTTATTGTTCTTATCCCAAATACTAAATTCAAATCAAAATCCTATTTCTAGGATAATGAAGTCTTATAGCTGAAGTGTGACCATACATACTAAGCTCAAAAGAGGGACTTCATTAATGGGTCAGACTAACTTTAATTTGTGTGAATTTTGCAGATATTATCTTCTTTATATTTAACTCTACTCTAAGTATAGTTAAATATCTTGGAGAATATGATTGGTCTTCTGATATGACATAGAGTTTCTTAACCTGATTAAGTACACTCTATAAGTTACAAAAGATTTATAGGTTATCCCAGAATGGAAGGACTCAACCTAATTTTTCATTGATCTTGTTCATCCAATCATATTTGATTTCAACTTCTGAAGTAGCAGTGTATTCTTATTAAGTAGACTATGCAATTATGTTTTGCTTGGACTTCATTCCAACAAAACTTACTCTTCATTCCATAATGAAGGCATAGCCCAATTATAATTCATAATTATATCTATTTGTTTTAAAGTTAGCATCTTATGCAACTCCTTTACATAAAGATCTTCTTCTAAATTGTTTATCTCATATACATTATCTTTGATCTTCTTAAGTACTCTTAGAATGTCTTTATAATAATCCAGTGACTTACCCATGTATCCAATTGGCATCTTATGATATATTCAAAACGTAATCATATACCTAGTCTTATGCATAATGTGTGTAACGCCCACATTTTCTCGCTATGCATTAATAAAATGATATAATTGTAATGGTCAACAATTTGTAACTTTATATGAAGTAAATAGAAAGAATTATTGAGTATTATGTGTTCTATGTGTAGTTATATGTAGTATACATGCTTAAAACGATATAATAAGATAAGAAATAAAGTACGCATATTAAATAGAATAATACTTAGGCCTAGTAAGCTTGATGAAAGATGAAGTAGTCATGACGAGGATTCCATGGATATAAGGAACGCTCAAATCGAACTTAGAACGAATGAGTTATGATTCTTTAAAGTTTCGCGTTAGACCCAATACATCTACATATATCGTAAATAGTGAATAGGAGATGATCACTTATTAGTCTACGTGATCTAAACGAAAGTTGTAGTAGTCGTTAAACCGAGATTGTGCATATAGAGAACGTCTAAATCTAACTTCATTAGAGGAAGTTATGATTTTTCTAAGATTCATCATAGCAGTATACATCTCAAAAATCGAATTTTAAATCGGTTGATTTTTAGCCGAAATAATCTAAACAAGAATCAAACATCTCGTTAATAGGAGCCTGTCAATATAAAGACAGTCGAGAACGGACATCGGACAAGAGATTTATGAAATTTTAACGGACTTCCACAGTCTAAGCCTATTAAAAATATTACTTTAAAATTAAGTCAAAAATAACTGAAGGAGTCTAAATGAAAGTTGTAGATCTCGTCGATAGCTACGTGTGGATATAAAACTCGTTGAAAATGGAGTTCATATGAAAAAAATATGAGTTTTCTAAGATTTTATAAAAATCTGCACGCAGCCGCGCGCAGGGAAAAGATGTGTGGCGCGCATCGACAACCCACGAGATTACGACATGTGTCACCACTATATGAACGCCACATCACCACCTCTGACATAGTGTGCAGAGTGCACTGACCTGGTGCACGTCGTACATTACTTTTTCAGGCTATAAATACCCGCCTTCGTATAAGCTTTACGTATCTCACCCCTACACGCCTTCTCTCTCGATATTCTTTGACTTATATCCATTTTACCTTTGTTTCTAGTATACATGCGAAGCCCTATAATCGCTAAGTGCCCGACAAGTACTAGCCTTCGAGTAGAAGCTCTGTCAGTGCAATTTCCAGACTTTTGTATAGGGAATCTCTATAAGTTAAATTACACTCTGTATTATTTTAGAGTAATTTATATTTAAAATTCATAGTCGTTGTTATGAATTTATAAATAAGATTTGTCAGTGAGTCGTTATGAATTTATAAATAAGATTTCCAGACACGTGTCACCACTAGATGAACGCCACGTCACCACCTCCGACATAGTACACGGAGCACACCGACAGGGTGCGCGACGCACATTGCTTTTTCGGGTTATAAATACCTGCCTCCGTATAAGCTTTTTGTATCTCACCCCTACATGCCTTCTCTCTCACTGTTCTTCAACTTATAGCCATTTCCCTTAGTTTCTAGTATGCCGGCAAAACCCTGCGACCCCTGAGTGCCCGACAAGTAGTAGCCTTCGAGTAGAAACTCTTTCAGTTCAATTTCCAGACTTTTTTCTAGGGAATCTTTGTCAGTTAAATTACACTCTATATTATTTTAGAGTAATTTATATTTAAAATTCATATTCGTTGTTATGAATTTATAAATAAGATTTGTCAGTGGTTTCAACATCAAATTACTGACTGGTATATTTATGGGGATGATGTCTAAGTTGGATTTAGTGAGGTCTTTAAAGTGGGATTTCCAAACAGTCGACTCTGTATACCAAACGAACCCTACCTCCGATATGATCCTACTTGGTTGTCCCTTATCAGTAATAGATCAGTATACATTGGGGTTATTGAGAAATATAGACTATACATTAGTCGTAAGAAAACAATAAACTAAGACTTAGTGATAATTAAACCTAGGTCACATCAAAGGAAAAGCCAAGTGTTGAAGCGAAGCGTTGTCTAACTTTACAGTCAACCACTTTATCAAGTGAGTCCATAATTACTTCCAGGTACACATAGATATAAGGTATCTAGATGATTAAATGCTATGTGTGCCTATTATCTAAACGACTTGACATTTGTGGTAGATAAATTATATGATTTCACTTGGTTAATTATATATGTACTTTCTTATATATTTATATAAAATATGTTGGGTAGTAATGGGTGATGAAACTGATGAGATGATGAGATGATGATGAGAGGACTTGAATTTTCATGAACTAGTTATCTAGTAGAGTATAGATGACGATCACAGACTATTTTAGACACTCTAGTGGAAACACTAGCAGGCTCACAACCTGTAGGTGTTAGTGAACTATAAGTTTATTATCCCCCATGGTTGCCTTATTGACACATATTGTTATAGGAATCCCCGAAACGATATGTCTACCCGTTGGTGATGATGATCCTTAGGATAGGTCCCTTGAGATCAGTATTTTAGGATCAACAGGTAAGAATAACATGATTGGGTAATCGGGTAAAATATTTTATGTTAAATATATGATTAAAGAACTTTATTATTGTGGGTTGAAAACCCTATATGCTCACTAGGCCCCCAAGCCTGACCCACTCAGTTTCTTTGTATCATAGGTAGCGGTACGAAAGCCTAATGATGTTGAGTGATTTGAGGAGTTTGTAGGCCATAGTATACTAAGATGTTGTAAGGCCTGTAATATTTTCGTTATGCTTATGTTTCTGTATTGACGATGACATCCCGACGTTATAAATGAAACACATTTCTTCGGAAATACTTGGTAATAATATTATCACATTATTGGAAAAAAATTCTGCATTATAATTCTTTAAAAAGGGATACTCTGAAATGAAATAAGCATAAGTAAATAGGTCTTTTTTGGCAATGAAATTGGGGATGTCACAGTTGGTATCAGAGCATTAGTTTAAGCGAACTAGGAATAACTGAGGATTTCTTGACTTAAACTTAAAATGCTAAGCGATGATCGTGAGTTGAGTTTCTGCCATATTTTAAGTAGTATGCCTGAAATGACACATGCACTATCTTATTTTAGGAATGATGCCTAAATTGCTTTTATGTATTAAATGATTTATGTTAAAGCATGCTATAGCGATAAGATGCCTTAGGATGCTTTAGGTTGCCTACTTAGGATTTTATTATTTGAATAGATCAATGGTCTGTTGTCGAACTAGATTTAGAAATTTTATGTGTTCAGGATTGTAAACGTTTAATCACGGTATTAGAACTGGCATATAACTTTTCAGAGTGATAATGGGAATTATGCGTTTAAAACTTCCCTACCTTAAATTCTCGTCTCGATATACTGAAGGTCTGTTTTGGTGTATAGAACTTCATGGTGAGAACATGCAGTGGATTACGAAACGCTAATGGAAACCAGCAGCCTGAGCCACAAGTAGTTGAGCGTGCACTAGAGGTAGCAGCCACACCCGAACCTATCATGTTGGCAATGATACATGCGATTTTGGATCATCAGATGGAAGAGCCAAGGTGTCTACTTCAACAAATTAAGGATGAACCTACTACACCTATTGAACAATCTGATCTGAATATATAATAGTCAGAAGAAGGAAACTACAGTCGAACTGTCAGTCATGCTGAGTCGTAGGTGGTTGGAAGAGACCAATCTGATGGAGGAGACGATGGACACAGATGCAAGTACAAGGATTTCATGGCATCCAAGCCAACGAGTCTTTCTAGAATCCCAACTCCGGTGGAAGTCATGGATTGGATATCCGAGATGGAGATGGTGTTTGAGAGTTACGAATGTAACAACAAGCAGAAGACTGTTCTCGCGGTCAGACAATTGAAGACTTAAGTATTAAACTAGTGGAAATTACTGGCTGATACTATGCCTAAGGGAGAAGCTAGCAAGATGTCTTGGGAAGATTTTCTTATGCAATTGAAAATACAGTACTACTTTGAGCAGGATAGTTTGGAGTTAACCAAGAATTCCATAACCCGAAGAAAGGGAAAATGAGCATCATCGAGTATGCTGCAAGTTTTACGAAGAAAATGAAGTTTGTTCCTTACTTAATTCCAATTGAACTCTCCAAGATCAACAAGTTTGCTAGTTCACTACTAGCATACTTTGGTTCAACAAGGAAACTGGCAACCACTTTGAAAGTTGCCATCTGGGCAGCTAAGAATGTTGAGAGACAAATAAGAGAGAAGAGTTTGGAGAGAGCAGAGGTAGGAGAGAAGAGGAAATTTGAGGGATCTTCAAGATCCAACAAGAAAAAAAGATTCTCGGAGTTTGGTTCCAAGAATTTTGGAGGAGAAGGAGGAGGTGAATCAAAATGGTGTTAGAATTGTAAAACTAAGCACTCTAGGAGATGTAGTGAGGAAGTGTCATGTTACAAGTGTTGAAGGATGGGTCACTATGCCAACGAGTGTACATCCAACAAGAAGGTGTGTTATGGATGTGGTGAAGAGAGGCATATTGCGAATGACTGACCGAAAAGGAAAGAGGCTAGAAAGCCAATTGTGCCGCCAAGGCCAAAGGCGAGAGTATTCCGAATGACCCTAGAAGCAGTGAAAGAGGAAGCAAATGCCACTTCAGGTACTTTCCTAGTAAATGATTTTCCTGCCAATGTTTTTTTTGATTATGGAGCTAACTACTCCTTTATTTTGTTGGGTTTTGAGCATTCTAACACTCCTATGGTGTACATGCAACCCTATAAACCTTGGATCTATGTTTTCTCTATTATACATGTAAATATTAACTATTCCAAGGTTTCATCCTAACTAGCATATTATGAAGCACCTATACTACAAAGTTCTAGTTAGATGACATACCTTTTGATGTAGCTTGATGTCTTCAAGCTTTAAGAGCTTAGCCCCAATAGTGTGGAAGCCTCAAATGGAATCACAAATCACCAAAACACCTTGGAAGAACTTGAGAGAATATGTATGCACACTAAAATCGGCCCACTCTTATTTTCACACACTTGTGCCAATTTTGTGAGCCAAGGATCCCTTTATATATTATGGAGGATTAGGGTTACATCCATGTAAACCCTAATACCCATGACCTTTCATTTACATAGGATCCATGGGTTAAAAGCTCCATGGACCATCCATGAAAGCTTAGCCCAACCTAAATGAACTTGGCCCATTCCATATATATAAGAGTCCATATTTAATTAGTTCTTTTTGATCACTTAATTAATTCTAAATTAATTCTTGATCAATACTAATTAAATAATATGATTCCATATTAATATATTAGAACTTATAATATATTAATATAAATCATAAATATACTATTCTCAAAAGACTATCCATATAAATTGTGCCGGTGAAGTGCAACCCAAATGGACCATGCCGGGTCGGGTCAAGTACATACCAAATATAGTTATGGACTTAGACATTAATCCAACAGTCTCCCACTTGGATAAGTCTAAAACTATTATTGAGTATGACTTCAAAACCTAACTGGCAATCGTAGCTCTTAAAGCCGCTGTCGAACTCTGACCTTGTCAATGACTTGTCCATTAGATAAGGGATCATATATTCCTCCATTCTAGATATCATATGGACTGAGACATGGATTATAATCATTCTCTCTGTCCATTTGTTGTTTCCCGATTTTCGATTTATGATGACTGACTGATTGAACAAATCAAATCAGTCCTGGCTTGGCCAAGCACTCACATGTGTCATCGCTAAATCATCGAGGGGCCCACAGATATCGCTTTTATCCCGAAGGTAAAAGGAATGGATAAACTTCGACTCATATGGCTTGTTCTACTACTTGTTGAATCATACACAAAGGCACGTTTTATAACATCGAGTTACCAAATGCGTTTTCGTGCAATCAATGTATAACCAACTCATAGTAACAACTCATATCTCTAGGTTTGAAGAATATAAGATATTATCGTCTCATGATCACTCGTGATAAAATCCATGAAGTGATTCAAATGAGCGCGGGTTGAATCCAATACTCAGAACTTATGAGCACTCATGAGTGTTGTAGCACCACTTTGTCCACCAACTTGGACCTCTACAAACCAACCCATGACAGTCTTGATTCATATCTACTTCCAACATATGACCGACTGTGGATGGTTTGAATAACTTAATCATTCAGGAAGAGCGACTTAGTTATTTTGGAAGTCAAAACATGCAAAGTGAAACACAAGAATAAATGAATCAAATATGGTATCAAACCCTATGAATATAAATAAACACTTTTATTTATCACCATATTGATTACTCATTATTTATTGTTTCGGTTTTATCAACTTTATACTTGAATTAAAAACACTAGTTGTCCCATGCTCCAAGCATGTACACTATGTTTTTCTTAAACAATAGCTTTGCCATACACCAAGTATGCACTCTATGTTTGTCTATGATCCTTACTTTGTGAAATAAACCAATTGAACATAATTTCAATGATTCTAATTTCACACTCCCAAATCCTTATCGAAAAATGTGAGAATTTCAAATTCCTATCATTTATCGAAATCTGTTTAGATTTTAAACTTATATGCACTGACCCTCCTGTAATGAATATATACAAAGTCACAAAGACTTGTCAACAGTCATTATAAGGTATTCCAATGGAGATCAACTCCATGGAAACTAAGTCTCATATTCAAAGTACATTGCTTTGGACATGCTTCTTGCATTAAGTTTTCTAATCTTACATAGATAACTTCCACCTATGGAGACAACTCCATATTCTCATTTTGACTATCACTTCTGAATAAGAGATGCCTCTTTTCAGAATATGTCAATATGGTCCTTCCAAAATTAGCACTATACTTCCAACTGTCCCTGAGCAACCAATCTTTGGTAAACCTCAGATTGTCCTCGACAATTGTTTAATCATTTTAGTCATATCCAATTCTAGACTTTTTCCCTTCTTAATGCCTCTGGGCATTTGGAAAAATTTAGAAATGACAAATATTATAGCACATGCAATCGATCCTGTACCCAAAGCAAATGGTACACGATTCATGATGTCTCACATAAAGACATGATTCTAGACCAGTCTTTTGCTACAATATTTTTATTTGCCATGTTTTCAAAATTTGACTATGAAGAGGGATGCCGTAATCATAATCGAATTTTGAGAACGCAATATATAGAATTTCCTTAAGTTGAACCAATCCAACATGAAATTCATATATATATTCTTGACTAAAGATGATTAAGGTCTCAATCTAAGCCTTTAGAACTGAAATGAAGTATATCCTCTCCCTTAATTATAGCAAAACAACTTTTTCAATCCCTGCAGCCTCACGAATTGAAACTTTTGTTTTCTATAATTAACATTGCTAACTTGCAACACTAACAATAATTATCATGCTCCCACTAACATGATGATTATTAGCATAACACTTATGCTCCCACTAGCTTTGACATGTACTCAGAAATCAGCTGGACTTCTAGAAATCAATACTTTATTGACTTTCTTACCAAAGTTCAGATTTCTGATACGAGATGCTTTGATAAAACTTTATCAAAATCATACACCTTTCCTTAGATAGCATGCATGTGTGTCTAAACAATTTCATAACTATGAAAAGGGATGCCGTAATCATAGTTTCAATTGTTTAGACCTTTTGCCATCTGCTTCAAATCTACTTGGTGGAAGTGTTTCCTCACCATCATTTTCATGAATCGGAGAGAAACCTTTATGACCCTTAGATTTTATGGTGTATGTGTTCTTATCCATGTGAATCGTCAAAACCATAGTCACAAGACAAGGATAATGACAAATCCAAACTCATATGGACTGAACTTATGCAATCTTAACTTCTTGCCACCTGGCAGTACAGGGCCTGTCATTGCTTCCAAGTTGTTATGCAACCAATTGAGAACTTTCAGAACTCCTATGCAAAGCCAACTTTAACTGGAATGGGCACAGAATATGTCAACACGATAGGTTATAAACCTCAAGTCGTGTGCTAGTGAAGAACCTCATGTTTTATTCTTGATTAGTTCTTGAAATTCTTTTTAGGATCTTTAAGACTCCCACTATCCTCTTGACATATAAGACTATCTTGCCAAATATTCAAGAGATAGTGCGGATTCTTTATCAAGACAAACACTTCACACAATTGGCCTTAGTTGGTCTTTGTTTTATCCAAAACATCACAACTTACCAATTTCAAATGTACAAGAGTAGGACACTTTTACTCTTACATTTGACAAGTGTTTTAAACCTTTCTTTAAGATATGTCACTCAAGTTACAATCTTGGAGTATGACTCTAAGAATTGTTTTGGAACGAAGTATGACTCATCTTCCTGATCTAACCATTTCAACAATTCATGACTCCTCTTCTTAGTCATAAGAATGCACTAAGATGACCTTTAGAGGACTAATTGTGATATGATTTCTAAATCATTAAGATGATCACAAACATGATACTAAGTACTCTCCCATCTTTTCAGATTTGAGAAACTTTTATCTTTCTGCCTAATTTGATTCTTTCCATTCGTTCTGCCATACATTGAGACTTTTCCAATGTTTCAGAATTATACTTAAACTTGTAAGTATAACCATATTTACTAAACTTTAGTAAATCAAATAGTCTTAACGAGCTTTGTGGTGGACATGACCAGTACACAAGAATATGTACTCGATCCCTTTAGTCCTTCACTTGACTCACACATCCATGTGAACAAGTAATTAGTCTTGATTTTCCAACGCTTTAAAGTTCTTATTCATCAAACTATTCAACTTGCATGATTCCAAGTTTCGGTCCAATTGAAACTTGGGGGATGAGGAACTTTCCTGATTTGGTAAATTTAGACACTACCACAAATGAAAGAATCAAATCCATTTTCCAATATTGCTGTCAGTGGAATCTTATAAGCAACAATTTTCCACAAATGCCATTGTAAGGATACTTCAAATAAATAAAATTAAACAATTTTCTTTTATTTTAAAACTTTGCGGAAAAACTTATCCTTACAATCCACATGGAAAATTGTTGTTATCTATTCCTTAGCAATATATCATAACTTCTTATGCAACTGCTCAAAATTCTGATGCGATCAAAATCCACCTTCACGATCAGAATCATCATATACTTCCTTTAAGATTTCTCTCTATTCTTTGATTCTTAAAACATCAACATGTGACCCAGTCACATCATGTAATGAGGATCTCAGAATAGAACTTAACAGAGTTAGATAATGGGCTCTACCTGATGTAGAGTCAAACTTATTGACTTTAACATCCTTAGGTAAATTTGGCAGCTTTGCAATCAACGCCCCTTCCTTTGGCAAAATAAACATATGGACCCTTTGGTAATGGGACTATCTCAGACTTAGCCTTTCTCTTTCCCATTTGGTCAACCGGGTTGACTATGGCCAATCCATTTCCATTGGGAAGAGAATGCTTTTTCTGGATTTCCAGTGTCACCATTGTCACTGTCCATAAAGTTTTTGGGAAGTTGATCTTCTAATCAAATTTGCTTTACTATCGTTCCAAATCATTGCTGATTCAGCAGCATCAAGCAAATAGATATGATCATTAAGGTTCATGTCATAGTCTGTTTCATAGTAGTCCCAAAGGAACTCACTATGTGACTTAGAAAGTGATTGAACATCCAACTTTCTCAAGACTTTGACACCCAACTCTCCCGGCTTGTCAATATGTGACTTCATCTCTAAGATGTGATCACACATAGACGTTGGTTGCCATTAGGGCTTGAGTGACCTTGAACTTGTGGATTAGGGAGAATAATTGGAGGAGGTGGAGGAAGAGAAGTATGACTTCCATGAGCCAAACTCGGGAAGTCATATTCATTAGGAAAGCTTGGTTTGGGAAGATCATTGTTGTCTAAACCAGACATCAACAATGGGAGAAATTCACGTAAAGTTGATTTAAGTCCTTAATATAACACCCAATATGATATATTAAGGCTAGGACCCAACAAACTATTTTATAACTTGGAAGAGGGATGCCGTAATCCAAGCTATAAAATATTTGAAGGTAGGTGAATGACGATTCACCAATTTCCACCAAGATAAACGAAATGTATTATTAGGTTTTAATTGGTTTTGAAACTCCTAGATTCTTTTGAGATTCATTGAACTTTTCAATGACATTTTCAATCTTGAGTGTGCCCTTCAGGTTTTGTGACTGGGATGCCGAGGATCACAAAACAAGGTGTGAAATAACCATGCAAATATACTTGGTACCTTTAATATTTACCCCTCAATCGATGTGCCGGTTAACCACACACGCTCCAACGATACTATGATAAACATTAAGTTACCCTTTGCCTACCTTGTTAAGTCCAGGTTAGTGTGCCGGTTAACCACACACGCTCCACTAACAGCTTAAACAAAGTGCAAAGTGTAATTTCATGGATTAGCACCTTATTCACATTTTCCTAAGTAACTAAGATTGGGAATTTATAAGTGTTTAGTTACTTAGTATTTATCATTATACTTATAATGAAGGGAGAATTATAGTCCTTGTCCTACCTGTTCGGCTAACGACCCTCCACCAGTCAAGGAAGCGGTGGGTGAGAGTGGACACCCATTAAACTGCCATTTTATAGACAGTAACCTTATACCCCCCTTATAGACCGGCTTCGTGAATGAGGCCTACTAATGGTAAGACGACTTGCTCTTATACATATAATATATTAAACTTTTAATATTATAATAGTATAAGGGTGTATTTTAGACATTTAAAATACTTGGTGGTTTAATCTATTAATTAAACTATACTCTTAATTTAATTAAATTTAAACCATGTCATTATGGAATTATTAATTCTCTTTTAATTAAACACTTTAATTATCTATCAATAAAGTCCATAAGAGTTAATTGAATTATTCAATAAAAACATCATAATTCCAATTATTAAATTCAAAATTAAAACCATTTAATTAATTGTTTAAGTTATGAACCCAAGAGTTTTAGAATTCAATTCTTTTTTTTTATCATAAAAAACTTTTTCCAAATTCCAAAACTTGAGGGCAAGTTTTGTAACTCTTGAAAACTTTTGGATTCCATAACTTATGGAGTTAAATACTTGTTTTATGATGAAACTTTTCATGTTCCATAATTTAAGAACAAGTTATGGAATTCTTTAAAACATTAAGACCAAGTTTTGTAACTCCATAAAAAACTTTGAATCAATTTTTTTTAAAAACCTTTTCATATCCATAACTTATGGAGGTTTCAAAAAACTCTTTAGATCAAACTTTTAAAACTAATAAAATAATCATATCATTTTATCTTTTACTAAATTTGACCTAATTCAACTCATATAGCAAATGATTCAAATTTTACGAATAATTACAAAAACAAGTAATTATCTTAAAATTTGACAAACGTCATGTTTTTTTTCCTTTTTTTTCCAACTTGAAAATAAAACATTTGCATCAATATAACAGAAAACAACTTGGCTCTGATACCACTGTTGGGTTTTGAGCATTCTAACACTCCTATGGTGTACATGCAACCCTATAAACCTTGGATCTATGTTTTCTCTATTATACATGTAAATATTAACTATTCCAAGGTTTCATCCTAACTAGCATATTATGAAGCACCTATACTACAAAGTTCTAGTTAGATGACATACCTTTTGATGTAGCTTGATGTCTTCAAGCTTTAAGAGCTTAGCCCCAATAGTGTGGAAGCCTCAAATGGAATCACAAATCACCAAAACACCTTGGAAGAACTTGAGAGAATATGTATGCACACTAAAATCGGCCCACTCTTATTTTCACACACTTGTGCCAATTTTGTGAGCCAAGGACCCCTTTATATATTATGGAGGATTAGGGTTACATCCATGTAAACCCTAATACCCATGACCTTTCATTTACATAGGATCCATGGGTTAAAAGCTCCATGGACCATCCATGAAAGCTTAGCCCAACCTAAATGAACTTGGCCCATTCCATATATATAAGAGTCCATATTTAATTAGTTCTTTTTGATCACTTAATTAATTCTAAATTAATTCTTGATCAATACTAATTAAATAATATGATTCCATATTAATATATTAGAACTTATAATATATTAATATAAATCATAAATATACTATTCTCAAAAGACTATCCATATAAATTGTGTCGGTGAAGTGCAACCCAAATGGACCATGCCGGGTCGGGTCAAGTACATACCAAATATAGTGATGGACTTAGACATTAATCCAACATATTTTGCATAAATTTGGTAGAAGACTAGCATTGCCTGTAGATAGACTAGATAATATCTTAATAGTTGAGGTAGATAGTGGCAAATTTGTTCCTGTTAGTGATTGCATTAGGAACATCATCATTCACATGAATGGGAATAAGTTCCACGAAGAATTATTGCCCATTGAGTTAAACAGATTTGACATAGTATTAGGGATGGATTGGCTTAATACGAACGACGCTGAGATACTATGTAGAAAGAAGATGGTGAGAGTAAACCCTCCTGGAAGAGAATAATTTGTGGTGTATAGGGATAAACATATAATGAATTCTGGAATCATCTCCCTGATGAAAGCTAGAAAGTGTTTAGACAAAGGATGTATATCATATCTCGTATTCGTTATCAATGCAAAGAAGGAGAAAAATGAGATGTAAAGGATACCCGTAGTGTGTGACTTTCCGAAAGTATTTCTAGAAGATCTTCCTGGATTGCCCTCTGAGTAGAAATTCGAATAGACTTGTTACCAGGAACCAAAACGATACCAAAAACATCTTACCGACTAGAACTGACGGAGATGGAGATAATGATACAACTTCAAGAGTTGTTGGACAAAGGTTTGATTAGGACTAGTTCTTCACCCTCGGGAGATCCGATGTTATTCGTAAAGAAAAAGGATGGAAGCATGATAATGTTAATAGATTATAAGGAGCTGAACAAGGCGACGGTAAAGAACAAGTAATCATTGCCAAGGATTGACGACCTATTCGATCAACTACATGGTGCGAGCTATTTCTCGAAAATTGATCTTAGGTCAGGATATCATCAGCTGAAGGTGAGAGAGCAAGATACTGAGAAGATCACATGTAGAATGAGATATGAACACTACGAGTTTTTATTTATGTCATTTTTACTGACCAATGCTCTATTAATATTTATGAATCCGAAGAATATGGTTTGTAAACCTTTCATCGATAGATCTGTAATAGTGTTCATCGACGACATTCTAATTTACTGGAAAAGCCAATAAGATCATGGGAAGCACTTGCGAGAAGTATTGGAAGTTCTGAAGAAGGAGAAGTTGCATGCAAAGTTCTCCACATGTGAGTTTAGATTTGAGAGGTGTAATTATTGGGTCATGTGGTTAACCAAGAAGGAATAATGGTTGACCCAACATAGATCGAAGCAGTGATGAAGTGGGAACGACCAAAAAGTCCCACTAAGATGCGTAGCTTTCTAGGATTAGCTGGATATTACAGAAGGTTTATCCAAGGCTTTTCTTCGATAGTTTCTCCATTGAAAACTTTGATTCATAAAGGAGCTACCTATACATGGAGTGAGAAGCATGAAGAACACTACTTGAAAGCAACCCTTTAATAAATCGCAAACAATGACACACACCGATTTACGATACACATTTTTTGCGTGTCCTATAAAAATTTCCGCTTTCCAAAATATGAAGGATAGAGGACACGAATTTTTGTGTGCCCTAAAATTAGTGTCCAACAAAAAAAATTATGAACACGGAGCGAACTTATCTTGAATGCTCTCCTCCAGAAATGTCGTTTTATAATTTTTATTCAAATACGCATTTCTTATCAAAAAATAGGAGGACTATTAATTCTAGGGATTTTTTTGAAGAACACTCAAAACACTCACTCACTTATAGTACGTTCTCTCTGTAATCGATTTGTTCAGCAACCTCGCATCGCTTTGCCGATGACTCAATTGTCCTCCGGCGACCTTAGGGCTACTTCTCCTCCAACGACCTTAGCGTTACTTCTCCACCCATTCTCCGAATTCACCACCACGAACCTCCATCTGGTAATCTAACATCCTCCTATTTCCCTTTCTTTTAAGATAAACAAACCCTGTTAAGGTTTCGAGATCAAGAATTTCAACTATGGTAAGGTTTCGAGATCAATCATTTCAACCATATGTTATTGTTTAATACTCCTGGTTTTCTTTTCGGCGTTCAGGAACCTAATGATTCTCTGGTTAGCAATAACTTGTGGCCTGTACTAATTCTGGAAGTTTTTCAATTTCAACCATATGTACTAATTCTAGAAACCCTACTCATATATCTTTTTTTTTAAGAATCTAAAAGGTGGATTTTATTTTTACTCATATAGGTTGAACAAGAGACATTCTATTTGATGAGAACTGTTCGAGTTTAAGGAACTGAGCGTAAAGAACTTGAAAGGTATACTTTTTTGTGCTTTTCTGACAAAAGTGTTTATTTGGTTGCATTTATTCAAACTAGGAGTGAAGTTTCATTTTCTTATCATATATTCTCCATGATATTTAATTTTACATAAAACATACATGTAGATTTATTTATTCATAACCAAGTACACCACCTAGATGGAAAAACAAGTTGATATAAGCTTGAGAACAAGTGGTGCATATGGTATAGGGAATTTCAGTTTCAACACTCTCTATCATTCTGTACAGGTCATGCTCCTTCTATTCTTAATAATATGAAAAAAGTAATGTTATATGGCTCATAGATATAAAAAAAGCCATGTGGTTTACTTGAAGTTGTAATTTTTTATAGGTTCTTGTTGTATTGGTAAGAGGAATGTATGTTATGGCTGGTAAAATAACAGTTGAATAACTTACAAAGTTCATATTACACAGTGAATGGCTGATTTACTCAACATGGTTTGTGGGTGACAATTTATCAAATTTAATGCAATATGTTGGGGCAAGTGAAAAAGTATTCCAAATGATGGATCTTGCGCCTAGTCAACAGTTCACATCCAAAGGCAAGCAACCAATTGCTTCATTTCCTGATTCATTTTTCAAGATTTGTAATAGTTCCCAATTTACAAGGGGTTAAAAGTTAAGACTAAATGTTAAAAACTAGTATCTTTATAGCTGAATTGATCACTTGTTGCAGGATCAAAATTGCAAAATTTGAAGGGTCTTATTGAGTTTGTGAATGTATCATTTAGCTACACATCAAGGGAAATAGTATGCTTCTAATTTTTCTCATATCCCTAAACAAGTAGACTCTGTTTGATTGGATGGAACGGAATGAGTCGTTACATCCCATCATCATCTTTGTCACTAAAATTTTCATAATAGAAATAAGTTATATTACAATTTTTCATGCCATTCCATGATTAACATTTTCAACAAGTACATGTATTAAAAGTTGTAAGCATCAATGTGAATCCTAATGAAGTAGTTGCACTTGTAAGTAAGTCTATAATTCTATCTACCTAATTTTGTTTCTTCAACAACTACAAGAATCAATCAAAACAAATAAAATCCTTTATAATAATCTTCATTAGTTTGGACTTAGCGGTAGTGGAAAGAGCACAATAGTAAATCTCCTTCTTCGTCTTTATGAACCAACAAATGGTCAGGTAACTTCACTTTCATTACCCATGACATCACATACTGTGTTTGACATGCATTGGACTGGTCTGTCAAAAGACGTAAATGCCCTCCTTATGACATTAAAGTGTTGTGTAGATTTTGATTGATAGGCATCCTTTAAACAACATGGAAATCAAGTGGCTTAGAAAAAGAATAGGATACGTTGGACAGGTTGGTTCTCTTTCTTTACTGTTCAACAAGAAATGATTAAATAAAAAAACGAATTCTTTTTATTATTAATTATTATATATTTGGAAAAAACAGGAGCCTCGGCTTTTTCAGATGGATGTGAGATCAAACATAGCATATGGATGCACTAGAGATGTAACTGAAGAAGATATTGAACATGCAACCAAACAATCCTATGCTCATGACTTCATTTCTTCTCTACCTGAAGCCTATAACTGAAGAAGATATTGAACTGGCTAACATTTCATAACGGATAATTCATCAAATATTTGGACCAAAAGCCACATCTCTTATTTTGGAAGGGAGAGAGTAGGGTTTCTGGAATTTTATCATGATATAAACTTCTAAATGATGTTATTGCATATCAATGTAATATCCAAGTTACTTTCCTGATCTTAGGTTTTGGGACAAGTAGGCTGGTAAAATAACAGTTGAATAACTTACAAAGTTCATATTATACAGTGAATGGCTGATTTACTCAACGTGGTTTGTGGGTGACAGTTTATCAAATTTAATGCAATCTATTGGGGGCAAGTGAAAAGTATTCCAAATGATGGATCTTGCGCCTAGTCAGCAGTTCACATCCAAAGGCAAGCAACAAATTTCTTCATTTCCTGATTCATTTTTCAATATTTGTAATAGTTCCCAATTTACAAGGGGTTAAAAGTTAAGACTAAATGTTAAAAACTAGTATCTTTATAGCTGAATTGATCACTTGTTGTAGGATCAAAATTGCTAAATTTGAAGGGTCTTATTGAGTTTGTGAATGTATCATTTAGCTACACATCAAGGGAAACAGTATGCTTCTAATTTTTCTCATATCCCTAAACAAGTACACTCTGTTTAATTGGATGGAATGGAATGAGTCGTTACATCCCATCATCATCTTTGTCACTAAAAATTTCATAATAGGAATAAGTTTTATTACAATTTTGCATGTCATTCCATGATTAACATTTTCAACAGGTACATGTACTAAAAGTTATAAGCATCAATGTGAATCCTAATAAAGTAGTTGCACTTGTAAGTAAGTCTATAATTCTATCTATGTAATTTTGTTTCTTCAACAACTACAATAATCAACTCAAATCAAATCAAATCAAATCCTTTAAAATAACCTTCATTAGTTTGGACTTAGTGGTAGTGGAAAGAGCACAATAGTAAATCTCCTTCTTCGTCTTTATGAACCAACAAATGGTTAGGTAACTTCACTTTCATTACCCATGACACCACATACTATGTTTGACATGCATTGGACTGGTTATTCACATCTCGTTTGTGATCCTTGGCATCCCATTCGACAAGTGAGAGCATAATCGAGATTAAACATGCCATTGAATAGTTCAATGAATCTCAAAAGATGTAGGAGTTTCATTAGATTGAAACTGGTAAATGCTTTACCTACCTAAAATAGATTCGAATTTGATTACGACATACCTCTTCAGAATTCGAATCGAAAATATGGATCATAGCCTTAATTTAAATTTTTGAGTTAATAATTAAGGATTAAAATCAACTAACTTGAATTCTCTATTCTCCCTTTATAGATGTCGAGTTCAGACAACAATGGTCTTCCTCCTTCTTTAGGAAATGTGTTTCCCTTATCTGAAGATGATCTTCCACATGTTGATCAAGGTGAAAGAATGTTTCCTTCTTCAAGCATTGGTGGAACTGGAAATCGTGATTCTCCAATTCTTCCTCCACCTCCTCCAATAATTCTCCCCGAGCCACATTTTCTTCAAGCTGAAAAATACGCAGTCACTCAAGCCCTATTGGCTAGTAAACATCAAGATGGAAAGTCAGCATGTGCATGTTCTGAAAATGAAATCGCACATTGACAGATTGGGAATGTTGGGTGTTGTTTTCCCAACAGAGCTGGCCATTGACTTTGTTCTAGTTTCGCTTCCTAAATCATATAGTCAGTTCATTAAAGACTACTATATGAGGGACCACGACGTGACCCTAATTGATCTAACATATATGTTGATTGCTGCTGAAGCAGAAATGCTTAAGAGCACAAGTCAAGCAAAAATGTTTGAAGGATCTGTCTCCAAAATTTCCATGGACATTGAAAATGGCAACATTGGTAGTCCGGAAAAGATTTCTCTTCCCAATGGAAAGGGATCGGCCAAGGTCAAACCGTTTGACCATATGGTAAAGAGGCATTGGATACGCAGCTGCCCAAAAGGTCCATATGTTCTTATTGCCCAAAAGGTCCATGTGCTAATCCCAAAAGGTCCATATGTTCTTATTGCCAATTGAAGGGGCATTGGATACGCAGTTGCCCAGAATACTTGAAAGATATTAGAGATGGTAAAGTCAAGTCGTATGACTCTACTTCAGGTACATCCACTATCTAACTGTATTTTATTAAGTTCTTATTCATAGATTCTTAATACATGATGTGATAGTCACAGTTTGATGTTTTGCAGAATCTAAGAGAAAGAAGGAAGCTTAAAAAGAGTAAGCTGAATCTGATCGTGAGATATGGATTTCGGTCGCATAATTCGATTATCATATTTTTGAGCTGCTGCTTAGGAGTTGTGATAGATTGCTTGGGAAATATCTAGAAACATAGTTTTCATATATTTATATTGTAAGGACAAAATTTTTCCGCTCATTATCAATAAAGTGAATTTTTGTTTTTGTCTGGTTTACTTTATGTTTCCTTACAATGACATTTATGAAAATTGTTGGTTACATTTCTATTATTATCAATGTTGAATATGGATTTGATTCTTAATTATGTCGTTTGTGGAAATGTCATAATCAACCAAGTGAAAAGGAATTCTCATGACCCAAGTTTCAGTTGGACAGAAACTTGGAGTCATACCATTTGAATTACATAATGTATGAGAATCTTGATCATTGGAAGATTGTGAATAATTCATTGGTCACATGTTTATGTGAGTCAAGTGAAAGGACTAAATGATCTAGTACACATTGATGTGGACTATTTAGATCCACCACAAAGGACGCTAAGTATATTCTTCATGGTTTACCGATGTTTCAGTAAACATGGTTGTATTTATAATATTAGGCATAATTCTAACACTTTGAAAAGTTTCAAAGAGTGGTAGAACGAATATGAAGAATCTGTTAGGTAGAAAGATAAAAGTGTCTCCAATCTGAAAGGAAAGGAGAGTACTTTAGTATCGTGTTTTGTGATCATCTTAATGATTATGGAACTATATCACAATTGATCCTCGAAGAACATCTTAGTGCAATTGTTTGACTAAAAAGAGGAATCAAAGATTGGTGAAATGGTTTAATCAAGAGATGAGTCATACTTCGTTTTCCAATCAAGTTTTAGAGTTATACTCTAGTAACTACAAATCGTATCTTGAAGCTTATTTCAAACTAAGTAGGTTTATAACACCTCATGAAATGTGGAGTAGAAATGTTTTCTTACTCTAGCACATTTGAAGTCGGTAGTTGTGATGTTTTGGTTAAAACAAAGGATAAACTAAGACCAATTCAATGAAGTGTTATCTTGACAAGAATCCACACTAAGTTTTGAATATTTATTTTGCTCGTCTAAGAATGTTCCTTGAAGAGATAAAACTTATATGTCAAGAAGTTAGTTGGAGCCTTATTGATCTTGAAAAGTTTCAGGAATCAATCGAGAATAAACCTTTTAGTTATCACTAGCACACGACCTAAGGTTTATAACCTATCGTGTTAAATTGACACATTCTTATTTCAGTGCATCTTCCAATTGAGTTGGCAATGTTTATGAGTTCTATGGTTCTCATTTGACTACAAAAGGCAGAGCACATTGGTCAGTGATGGTACATTGGTCAATTAAAGTGAGCTTCTTAACAACACGGAAGCACTGGTAGGCAATTGATGGTTAATTTTAGGAATTGAAGTGCAAGTCTCGGAATCGGAACAAATGTTTGAGAATTCTCAATTAAAGAGAATGACTCGGAATCGTAACTCACATCTGCAATCGGAAATGTGATGTTGGATGGGTCGATTCGGAACGAACTGTTGCTCGGAAACGAAGGATTGATCAGGATTATTTGATGTTCAGAATTGGTTTTCAGTCGATGTCCCGGAATCGGAGTGAGGCTGTGTTCGTTTATCAGGGGCAAATGGGGAAGAAGACGTTAATTTACATATATCGTCCCTGTAACCTCAGCATCTTAGCAAGTTTAGTTCTTTTTCTGAAATTGTTACAAATCAAAGGGAAAATGATGCAGAATTACTATTTAAGTCCCTGACTTTCAGCAAAATGACAGTTTCTGCCCAATATTTAGAAATGTTTGCAAATTTAAGGGCTGATGAACATACTTGGGTTTTTAATGCACATAATTTTTTCGTGAACAAAACATTATGGATTCCAACAAGTCTTGGCGATTCGGAAAGTCATTTTTCGCGATAACGTCAAATTTTTTCGAATATTTCAGATTTTACACTTCATTGTTTATTCTGTTTTGTCGCGGGGGAGCATAGTATGTACTTATTCATTCAAGATCATTCTCATTACCATTTGAAAGTTTTATAATCGCATTTTTTATTATTAAAAGGGGGAGAATTTGACATGGCCATTCGAAATTGGATTTGTGACTTTTCAAATTTGAAGATTTTTTATGAAGCTTATGGTTGGTGTCGATATGAAGGTAGCTTTTACAAAAAAGTTGAAGATGAAATCTTTTAAAGCTTTTACATAGAAGTAGCTTTTACAGAAAAGTTCAAGAGGAACTCATCTATATCTCTCGATCAAGTGACGTTACGAATCTTAGATTTGGTTGTTACATGATATATTTTGGTGGCTTATATCATTAGCTTACTTGAAGATCATTGTGACTTGGAGGGGGAGTTCTTCAAAGATAATAAGTGATTTTGTTTCTTAAATCTGAAATGATTTTTATGGCGAGTTTGGATTTCTTGAAGATCTTTGGGATTACATTAGAAAATGAAGTTTAAAAACATTACTTATATGTGCTTTGTTTATATATCCTAGAACCCGTTTTTGAAGACTATTAAAGAATCAAGATTCGTGGATCACTTTTGATATTCCCCGTCATGAGATCCTTTCTTATTTGCTAGATGCTTGTTTTGGAAATTGAATCCTTGTCATCCATTCCATAATTTGAGGGGGAGAATGTAGGGTTCAAAGTACTCCATGGATTATGACAACGGGCCCCCTTGATGAAGTGTAGGTTATTATGCCCAAGATTTGTTTTATTCCCTATATATTGTCATGTATTATTCATAATTATGGTTAAGAGTGAGGCAAAATGTAGCCTCCAATCATAATGAGGTTTCTTAGGTAGAATAGATTTACTTTAATATTTTCTTATAATGTAATTTACTCCTAATGTTCTTGAATAAAACGTTTGATCATTCGACATATCTTCATTATCGTGTTCGTTCTTATTTTCCGCATTATCTTCATCAAATCGTTCTTGGGGTTTTACCCAACACCTCATGCTACCAGAGGGCAAGAAATCAAGAACAAGAAAGTTTAGTCCATGAAAGGAAAACCCTAAAATTGATTTTTGTTTTTTCCTCAACCTTATCTTATGACTGTAGGCTTGAAATGAAAAATTCACATGGATAGGAACACGTACACTATAAAATCTAGGTGGCAAAAGGTTTCGCTCTAATTCATGAAAATGATTATGAGGAAACACTTTCGCTAGTAGATTTTAAATCTGATTACTATCATTATGGTTAGCAGTTGTGATAATTGTGTTCTCAAATTCGCATATGATTACGGTATCCCTTTTCATAGTTCGAATTGTGAGAAAAGGCAAGAAATAGTTTGAACATTCAGGACTTATAGTTGTTAGTTCTGAATGGGTTTAAACACACACATATGCTATCTAATGAAAGGTGTATGAGCTTGAGAAGTCTAGATGAATACTTATCAAAACATCACGTATCAGAAATCTGCACTTTAATAAGAAAGTCAATAGTATTGATTTCTAGAAGTCCAGTTGACTTCTGGATACATGTCAAAGCTAATGGGAGCATAGTTTTTATGCTAGTGGGAGCATAATTGTTGTGCTAAATATTGCAAGTTGGCAATGCTATTTATAGGAAACAAAGTTTTCAAGTTGCAAGTTGCAAGTTGCAGAGTTTGGAAGTGATTTCATTATAATTAAGACTTAAGGGAGAGGAAACTCATACTTCATTTCAAATATAAAAGTTTAGATTGAAGGATTTTAATGGAACTTAGTCATAAACATATATGAATATTGTGTTGAAGTGGTTCAACATAGGAAATTCGATATATGGAAATATTATAGCAAGAGACTGATCAAGTATTATGTCTTTATGTAATACATTATGTATCGAATCCCATATGATTCAGATATAGGATTGATTATATATGCTATAATATTCACTTGTTCTGATTTTTCAAATGCCTATGGAATTAAAAAGGAAAAGGACTAGAACTGGATATGACTAGATTTGTTAAACAACTGTTAAAGGAAAATCTGAGGTTTGCTAAAGATTGGTTGCTTGTGGACATTTGGAAGTATAAATTTGGAAGGACCATAGTTACATGTTTTATATTGGGATAATTCTTGATCAGAATTGATAGGCATATGGGAATATGGAAATGTTTCTATAATCGGAGTTGATGATCAGAATCTATATGTGAGTTAGAAACTTTGATGCAAGGAAGGTGTTCAAGAATTGTATCTTGAATTTGAGACTTTGTAACCATGAAACTGTTTTAAGTAACAAAGTTTCAATTGAGCATTTTGTGACATCGTTGGCTATGTCTCTGCGACTTTGACGCCACGTCATCACAGAAGGATATTGCATGTAAGGTTGAACTCTAACACATTTAGAAATGAAAAGAATTTTGAATTCTTACTTGTTTTAATAAGAATTTGAAATTATGAAATGAGCATCATTGGAATAATGTCCAATCGACCTATTCACAAAGGAAGGACCATAGAGAGACATAGTATGCATGTTTATAACATGGCATGACTGATGTTTAATTCAAGTGTTTAGTTGATTAATCGAAACATTATACAATTAATAAAGTCTAATTAATATGGTGATTAAATAATAAGTGTTTTATTTATATTCAATAGTTTTGAGACCATAGTTAATTAGGTTATTATTGTGTTTCACTTTGCATTTTTTACTTCCTGAATCATTGGATTATTCAAACATAAACAATCAATCATACTTTTGGAAGTAAGTAGTGAATTAAGACTGTTATGAACCGGACTGTAGATTTTCTAAGGGGTTAGACATAGCAATGGTTTGTTGTAGTATTCATGAGTACTTTTGAAATAGGGATTTAAGTATTGGATTAACCCACGCTCAAAGAATTACTTCATGGATTTTATCACGAGTAATTTTGAAACGATAATATCGTATATTCTTGAAACACAGATATATGAGTTGTTGTTTACGAGTTAGTTGCGCATTGATAATACGTAAACACATCAGTAACTTGATGTTATAAAACATATTGTTGGATGAGTGAATAGTGCAAGCATATGAGTCGAAGTTTATCCGTTCCTTTTGCCCTAAACGGGAAAAGGTGATATTTGTGGACCCACTGATGATTTGATGATGACATCTAAAGCGCTTGGTCAAGCCTGGACTAAATTTAGTAGTCTGATATCAGTCGTCATAAATCAGAAATCGGGAAACAAATCTTGGACAAAGAGATTGATTATAAACTTATAATCCATTTCTCATGTCCATACGATATCTTGTAAAACGGAGGAATATTTGATCACTTATCTTAGGACACGTAACTGACTGGGTCAGAGTTCGACAGCCGCTTTTGGTAGATACAATTTGCTAGTCAATTTGGTAGTTATACTGACATTTATAGTTATTAGACTTATCTAAGTGGGAGACTGTTGGATTAGGTTTCTAAACCCATAACTAATTGGTATAAACTTGAATTGATGGTAGCAAAGTCCTTTTGGGTTATCTTCAAACCTGGCAATTGAATAGGATGACTGTTAGAGAGAGAATAATGATTTATTAATTTATTACTTGGTTAATAAATTAATTAGAAATAAAAATAAATGATTTATTAATGTATTATGGAAATACTATATTAATTAGAAATCATATTGTTTAATTAATATTTACTCAGAAATTAATTTGGAATTAATTTTAGGATTAAAGGAATTAATTAAACTGTAGGGACTAAAGGTGACAATGTTCAATAGTTGAGCATTGGACAATTCTAGAACCTCCCTATAGTAGGGGGAACGAATTCTATATGCTCCTAAGGTTCCCTTGGGCTCTAAGGGTGCCTTGGATACCTTAGGGAGGAAGTTAAGGGATTAGGGTTATCTTAGATACACCTGCCTTATCCAATACCTTCCTAACACCTATATAAACCCTCCTTAAGGTTAAATTTCGGCCTAACCCTTTATTCCAAGTGCCTTGGCCGAAATTTTGATCTACTCCTCTCTCTCTATATTATTCCTTGGTTGCTTGAGCTTGTTTGTGAACAATTAGATGCGCGACACTTGTGGCGTGTGCTACCAATGGTCTTTCAAGTAAGGATTCAAGATTGTTTACAATAACAATCTTATAGGTACGTATTACAACCCTTCTTATGTAAATTTTCGATTACACACTAGGGATCTAGGGTTTATACTTTGTTTTTCATTATTGTATGTTCAATTAGAGAAAACTTACATCTTCAATTAGGATTGCATGCACACATAGGATTGTATGTTTTGCTCAAAAACCCATCACAATTAACCAAAATACTGAATTTACATCCAGTTGTTGAGGATGATAGCCTCACGCACGATCGCACCACACGACTCCGAACGAGGGTCATTCTGGTAAGAGCTATCCTATCCTACTTGCCATATTGGCTCCAATAGCTCTCCTGATCCAACCAGGGATAACATAACCAACCATTACACCGATGCAGCATAGCCTACTTTGCTATAAATGAATGTTACACGCCCAATTGTAGTCTTACATCACAATTGGCCCCAAACGGCACACAACCTTCCTCACTCCCATGCATGTTGTTGCCTTCCCACAGTCTCACGACCCATCATGCCAGGGTCTAACTCTTCCTAGAGAAAACTACGAGTCAATTCATAGATTCGCAATACCCTCATAGCTACTTATTGACCAGGTGAATGCTACGGCCACCCAGCAATCTTACAACACTACTAATACTACATGCCAACCTAGTGAATGCTACAATCACCCTGCAGTATTACAACACTTCTACCACTACCTGCAAACCTAGTGAACGTTACGGCCACCCCGCAGTCTTACAACACTTCTAACACTACCTGTCAACCTAGTGAATGTTAACGGCTACCCCGCAGTTTTACAACACTTGTACCATTACCTTCCAACCTAGTAAATGCTACGGCCACTTCGCAGTCTTACAACACTTCTAACACTACCCGCCATGGTCCCAACATGGTCTTGCCAACTTTCCACGAGGAAACTTAGCCGAGAAACAATACAAGTCATAACTCCAATCTGTTGAATCCAAACAGACGTTTGGGTCGTGCTTCGAACCTCAAATCCTTCATCAGAAAAGAACAGTCAGAAAAAGCCTAATATGACCCTCAGTTTGAGACTAGACACGAACCCAAAATGCATTACCACTGATACTCTATGTCCTTGGACAAGATATCATGAATTTCCATCATATTCTTTCCTAATGACAACATATCATTTCACATAACCACTTGAGTAGACCTGAACTATAACCACCCTTAGAATTGGCTCCTTGGTTTCCTAGGGTATCGAACCCCTCCTTGTTTCACGCCTTCAATCATTCCCATTAATCCAACGATTCTCCCCCACTTGGATTCAACTACACTCTGCCAATTAGGGATGTCAACGGGGGTAAACGGGACGGGGAGTGCATCCCCCGCCCCCGAAATGTTCAGCGTTCCTACCCCTTCCCCCGCCCCCGAATCCCCTTTATTATCCCCGCCCCCGATTGATTTTGGGTTACTTTTTTTTGGGTTAAAAGAAGTTGTTATTTAGGCTAAAAGAAACTATTTTTAGGCAACAAATAATTATTTATAGCAGAATTTTACATGTTAAAAATAAAAAAGTTATGGCATCTTAAAAACATTATACTAACAACTTAAAAACATGTTTTTGATGAATTTTGGAAGCTCAAAATCATGTTATTGTTTATTATATTTATATAATTAATATATGTAAATATATGTGTAATTTATTAACGGGGTCCCCATGGGGGTTTCGGGACGGGATTGCCTACCCCCGCCCTCGCCCCTGAAATTAAAACGGGGGTTAACCTTGCCCCCGCCCCGTCCCTGCCCCCGATTTTTTTAAAAAAATCCCCCAAACGGGACGGGGCCCCCACGAGAACGGGGTCCCACGGGACTTTTTGACATTCCTACTGCCAATCTGATTATCACTGGATTTCTGAACCATCTCACAACCTTAACTGACGACAAACACAACTAAACTCTTTATGAAAATTAACAGATTACCAACTCAACAACTCACTTGCCGAAAGATCGATGTACTTAAAGTATCGCCAGTAGACACCATTCAATTTTGTTGACCATCCCAACGGCTGAAACAACCCATGCGAACAATACGTCAGCCTTACCCAAGAGTGGTAGGTCGCTACTGCTCATAACCTACTAACGGTAGTGGTCGACAGACTGAGCTCACAAAAACTAACATTCCTTGACTAACCAACCCTAGTATACACACTCACATTCCATAGACGGATCAATACACTCTAGAAATCTCAACGAACTCAAGATCCTCAAGCACCTTCCACTGATTCCACTTCAAAATTCTTGAGAGACTTCAACTGATAACGGAGAACTACCAATCTTACACCCACAATTATAGTAATGTTTCACTGCATCGCAACCAAGAACAATTCTTACAAGCCCTGCATTCAAATTCGACATGCTCACGACTCGGATTCCTTGGAATCCTTACTGAACCCACCACAAATCAAACCGACTGCTGGTCTTCCAAGAGGAATACTCAATCTTCTTTTAAACACGGCTCACGGTATGCAAAATGGCATATGAAGATTCTCAAAATAAAATTTCCAGACGATCATGAGGAGAATTATGATTTCTAGGTGGAGACTTAGAATAACCACACATAGCGTCTCACACACAACTACATAATCATAAGTACAAATAATAATAAGAGCATGAAAGAAGGAATACAACACATACTTGCGATGTCAATTGGTGGAACTCGGATCTCCTCGGCCTGTGACCGTAATGCCCGGCTCCTTACCACATGAACATCCACTCTGCCCTCGTGACCATCATTAATCCTCAGAGTGGCTGGACCAGGTGCCCTCACTGCTCCCCTCATCAACTTCAGATAGTCGGCCTTCTTGTGGCCCACTTGGTTGCAGTGAAAACATAATGGGCTCATCCCTTGGGGACAATCTATGCTGACATGACCAGTCCTGCCACACGTGTAGCAACCCATACCCCTATATCAACAAACCCCATCGTCCAACTTCCCGTACGTGTTGTACTGAACTCAACTCTATTGGCCCCTCCTTCATTGATCAGAAACCTTGGGTCTCTTTGTAGGACCCTCAGCTAACTGAACCTGCTCTGCCTTCCTCTTCCCGAGGTGTTCCAAATCAATCGCCTGCTCTCGGGGTCTAGTTATCATGTCCTCTAAGGTCTGACAGGATGAAAAGCTAACAAACTCCCTAATATCCTATCGCAACATGTCATGGTACCAAGTCTTCTTCATCTCCTCATCTGCGGCATATTGAGGAACCAAAAGAGCCCTCTCCTTAAAGTTGGCAGTGATCTCTTCCATAGTCTCGGTCATTTGGAGAAGGTCTTGAAACTTTTTCGCCAACTGTTGCACCTCAATAGTTGGTGCAAAATCCGCCCTAAACCGGGTCACAAACTCATCCCAAGTCATCGTCTTAATGGTTTCGCCTCCTAAAGAGAAATCTACTTCTTCCCACCAATCACGAGCTCTGTCCTTCATAAGACAGGATTGACATCTGACCTTCAACCCCTCGGGGCAGAAGCTCGTTCGGAAAGTGTTCACAGTGTCCGCTAACCACCTCCTACTAGCAATGAGATCCTTCTCCCCAAAGAAATCAGGCTCTCCATAGGCACGAAACTCGCGGAAGAAAAGAGTGTGATCTACCATAATATCCATAATATTAATGTGAAACATGCCCAAACGCACATCCAAAATCTCCATAATCCCCTCCTTGACCGAACCAAAGATCACAGGAGTCTGCTCCAAAATACTTTGGGTGATCTCCGACGAGATGAACTCACGCATCTGCTCTTCAGTCGGCTCAGCACCTGCACCTGAGCCTGAACCAGAACCTGAACCTCCTCCATGCGTGCTCATCACCATTCTGAAAAGCAATCATACACTTGATCAAAACATACTCAAAGAATCATCATCCCATGGGCTTCCTAGATTCTCTGTGACTCTCCTCGATTGGAGTGTGGATCATGTGCTTTCAGTAGTACTGGTCGAATACTTCCTACCACACATATCCATACTTTCCTCAAGAATCATCACAAATCCTCTAAGTCGCCTTCTCAAACTGGTACTTCAAATAGCCGTTAAACAATGCATCTAAATCCCACTGAAACATTTCCTAGTCTCTCCTATGTTCCTCACCCTACCATCAGCTGCTGAAGAACTCTCAATAATTCCAGCTAACCATTTCATGAATACAATCACATGCAAAGTGTTGGATAAGGTGCCTAAGTCCATAACTATTTCTGGTATGTACTTGACCCGACCCGGCATGGTCCATTTGGGTTACATGGCACCATGCAATTGGATAAACTAAAATGAGAGAAATAACACTTATGGTTTATTAATATATTATAAGTTCTAATATATTAATAATATTATTTAATTAGTTTGATCAAGAATTAATTTAGAATTAATTAAGTGATCAAAAGATAACTAATTAAATATATGGGTAGATTATGTAAATCTTCCATATCTTATATAGTGGGCTAAGAGGCTCCATGGATTATCAAGTTGGGTTCCACCCATAGGATGCTCCATGGATGCTCCATGGGAGTTACAAACCCATGGGTCATGGAAATGAAGAGTCATGACACATTAGGGTTTACATGGTGTAACCCTAGATGTGTCAACACTATATAAGAAACCCATGCTCCACCAAAATCGGTTGCACACAAGAATCAAGAGGGCTAGAGCCGATTTTGCAAGTGTAATATTCTCTCAAAAGTTTACTCCAAAAGCATTTGGTGTTGTGTGAAGCATTTGAGGCATCACACTTGGGGTGCTAGGCTCACAAGGTTTTAAGGATCATAAGCAACAACAAGGTAAGTTATTCTATCTTTCATGCAAGTTAAAATTTGTTCCCCATGTATGCTAGATAGGAATATAACCTTGGAATTCAACTTTGCATAATAATTAGACAAACATAGATCCAAGGTTATTAGGGTTGCATGTACACTTAGGAAGTGTTAGAATGCTCAAAACCCATCAGTGGTATCAGAGACTAGGTTTGTTTGTTGTTTTTTTTTTGTGCAAACTGCTTGGAAAAAAACCATTTTTCTGTTTTCTGCTCGTATGAAAGTTTGTACATTTGTTGCTGGAAATGGACTAGAAACATTACCCTAAACTGTTTTGATGT
This sequence comes from Lactuca virosa, assembly GCF_052849685.1. Classification (NCBI taxonomy): domain Eukaryota; kingdom Viridiplantae; phylum Streptophyta; class Magnoliopsida; order Asterales; family Asteraceae; genus Lactuca; species Lactuca virosa. Next base: position 318,254,428 of record NC_136433.1, on the reverse strand, counting down.
TTTAAAACTTGTTTTAGATGGTGTAATGTTTATGCTAATCCATTTACAATGGCAATTATCAAAATTACAAGTTTTTTGTAAGTGTAATTTTTTATTCTGGAAAGTGTTCATATTCATGTTCTTGAACTTATGAAGATTAGATGATCATAGGAATTGTTTGTAACCTTCATGGTAGTTTAATTCATGATCATAATGTGTTTTAATGGAGTCCATAACTTGTTCTCAAGTTATAGAAAACCAAAAGTCTCACTTTTATTAAAGCCATTAAAAGAACACAAGAGTTATAAAAATGAAGAGTCTTCATTTTTATTACTCAATTAATTCATAAGTTATAAGAAATGAAAATTTTTGAAAGTTTACAAAACTTGCCCTCAAGTTTTGGAACAAGTAAAGTCTTGATTAAAACTTTAGTTCCAACCCTTAGAATTTTAAAAGTTAAAATTCAACCCTTATACTTTATAATATTATAAGTTACTAATATATATATATATATATATATATATATATATATATATATATATATATATATATATATATATATATATATATGTATAACAACAAGTCGTCTTACCGCTAGTACGCCTCATTCACGAAGCCGGTCTATAAGGGGGGTATAAGGTTGTTGCCTATAAAATGGCAACTTAATGGGTGTCCACTCTCACCCACCGCTTCCTTGATCGGTGGAGGGTCATTAGCCGAACGGGTAAGACAAGGACTTATAAATTCTCATTAAAAGTATGATGAATATTATAAAGTAACTAAATGCTTTTATTAAATTCCCAATCTTAGTTACTTTAGGAAAATGTGAATAAGGTGCTAACCCATGAAATTACACTTTACACTTTGTTTAAGTCATTGGTGGAGCGTGTGTGGTTAACCGGCACACTAACTTGGACTTAACAAGGTAGGTAAAGGGTGACTTAAGGTTTACCATAGCATCAGTGGAGCGTGTGTGGTTTACCGGCACATCGATTGAGTGATAAACCTTGAGGGTACCAAGTGATTTGCATAGTTACTTCACACCTCGTTTTGTGATCCTCGGTATCCCAGTCACAAAACTTGGAGGGCACACTCGAGATTGAAACATGCCTTTGAAAAGTTCATTGAATCTCAAAAGAATCTAGGAATTTCTAAGAACCAATTAAAAACCTAATATTTATATTTCGTTTTTCATGGTGGAAATTGGTGAATCGTCATTCACCTACCTTTCAAATATGTTATAGCTTGGATTACGGCATACCTCTTCTAAGTTATAATATATTGTGATTGGATCCTAGCCTTAATATTACATTTGGGTGTTTTATTAAGGACTCTCTTAATATCTAAACTAATCTTGTTCTCTTCTTTCAGATGTCTTCAAACAATGCTGCTTCTGGCTCTAATCCTAATGGCTCCTTTACCCTTATGAACTTGTGTGGGAAAGTCACTTTTGATGGATCCAACTTCAATGAATGGATCAGAAACATCAGGATGATTACCCGCTACGAGGACAAAGAATATGTCCTTGACAAGGAGCTTAAGGAGATTGATGAGACCACTGCAACTCCCCAGGAGATCGCTAACTTCCGGGCACATGAAAGGGATGCTACAAAAGTGGCATGCATCATGTTGGCCACCATGACAGCGGAACTCCAAAAGTCCTATGAGGACTTCTACCCTTTTGAAATGCACCAAGATCTGATGGAAAGATACCATCAAAGTGCACGACAAGAGAGGTATGAAATCATATGCTCTATCATAACAACCATGATGAAGGACGGGGAATACGTCACGAGCCACATGCAGAAAATGCAAAGGTATGTGGATCGGTTGCTGAAGCTTAATGTCAACTTCCCTGAGGAGCTTGCAATAGATATCATTTTGCACTCCTTACCATCGTGCTATGATCAATTCCGCATGACATATCACGTGAATAAGGAAGAGGTCACACTCAGCAAACTTCAGGGACTCCTCAAGACCGCAGAAACAGGTCTTAAGGGTAAGTCAGTTGTTAACACTCCTACTCCAAAATCCGCCCCGATTTTGGCAATCGGGAATAGTCGAGGGAAGAAGAGGAAGAGCTCTTCGAAGGGTACCAAGGCTAGGACCCTTGATGGCTCTTCTTCAAGTGGAACCAAGAAAGGTTTCGTCACTCCTTCTTCTGACCCTAAAGAGGCTGAATGCTTCTATTGCCATGAAAAGTCACATTGGAAGCGGAACTGCCCAAAGTACCAGCAAGATGTGAAGGATGGGAAAGTTAAACCCAACCATGCAGGTATTTACACTATCTTATCTAATAACTCACTCCATTCTAACTCTTGGGTCCTTGATACCGGTTGTGGTATTCATATATGTTCTGATTTGCAGGGACTAAGAAGAAGTGAGAATGTGGAGCATGGAAGAATAAACTTAATCATGGGGAATAGGAAAGCTTTACCTTTCACCAAGATTGGAGTTTATATAGTTTATCGCTAAGTAGTGGGTTTAGTTTAGATTTGAATAAATGTTGTTATTCGCCAGAAATGGCAAGAAATATTATTTCCTTTCATGCATTGTATAAACAAGGTTTCACCTTTTCATTTGATAATGAAGTTGGTTCGATTAATGCTTTCTTTAATAATGTTCTTTATTTTAAAGCATTACCTTGTGATGGTGTGTATGAAACTGTATCTGTGGTTGATAACTTAGGAAATAATGTATTGTGTATTGATTCTGTTAATGATAATAACTTGGATAAAGCATCATTATGGCATTGTCGTCTTGGACATATAAGCAAGAAACGCATAGGCCAGCTCCAAAAGGATGGAGTATTGGAGTCATTTGACCTAAAGTCAGATGATAGTTGCGAATCATGCTTACTTGGAAAAATGACAAAGTCATCCTTCACAGGTTCTTGTGAGAGGGGTGAAGGTTTGTTGGATCTTATACACACGGATGTGTGTGGGCCCTTCAAACATGCCACAAGGGATGCTAATCGTTATTATTTGACTTTTACTGATGATTACAGTAGATATGGATATGTCTACTTAATCAAGCATAAGTCAGAGACTTTTGAGAGGTTTAAAGAATTAAAACAGGAAGTCGAGAATCAATTGGGCAGGAACATTAAGATGCTTCGATCCGATCGAGGTGGTGAGTATCTTAGTTCAGAGTTCCTCGACTATCTTAGCGAATGTGGGATTGTCTCACAATTGACACCTCCCAGGACACCGCAGTTGAACGGTGTAGCTGAGAGGCGTAATCGAACCTTGTTGGATATGGTTCGTTCCATGATGAGTCGAGCTTCGCTACCAATCTCATTTTGGGGGTATGCCTTAGAGACTGCCGCCCATATCCTTAATCTAGTCCCTACAAAGAAAGTTGCCAAAACTCCTCATGAGATGTGGACTGGTAAAGTACCCAAACTAGACCACATCAAGATTTGGGGTTGCGAGGCTTTCGTGAGACGCGAGACTCATGATAAGCTCGAACCTCGAAGCGAGAGGTGTATTTTCATCGGCTACCCACAACAATCCTTTCGTTACCTCTTCTACAGACCTAGTGAAAATGTGGTCTTTGTAGCTAGGAGGGTTGTCTTACGAGAGAGAGAGAGAGTTCATAAGCCAAGGAGACAGTGGGAGGCAAGTTGACCTTGAAGAAATTCAAGAGTCAAGTGGTGAAGGAACTTCAAACCCTAGCACTCAACTTGAGGAGGAAACTCCTATTGAGCCAATTGACAAGTCTGTACCTCTAAGGCATTCCACAAGGGTTAGGAATGCACCTGAGCATTACTATGGATTCCATATTACTGCGGAAGGTGATACACTTATCAGTGATGAGACACTGATAGGTCTGGATGAACCTAACAGTTACGCGGAAGCCATGGCAGGCCCTGAGTCAGCCAAGTGGAAAGAGGCAATGGACAGCGAGATACAGTCCATGTATGACAATCAAGTTTGGAACTTGGTTGAGAATGTACCAGGTCGTAAGACTGTAGGGTGCAAAAGGATCTTCAAGAAGAAGACCGACATGGATGGTAATGTACACACTTATAAGGCACGACTGGTTGCAAAGGGTTTCTCACAAACTCCGGGAGTTGATTATGATGAGACCTTTTCTCCAGTGGCCAAGATTAAGTCTATTAGGGTTCTGTTAGCCATAGCCGCATTTCATGACTATGAAATATGGCAAATGGATGTCAAAACCGCTTTCCTTAATGGAAAGTTGGCTGAGGATGTTTACATGAGTCAACCAGAGGGTTTTGTCAACACAGAGTACCCTAATAGAGTGTGTAAGCTTGAGAAATCCATTTATAGGTTAAAGCAAGCACCTCGCAGATGGAATCTTTGCTTTGATGAGAAAGTCAAAGAATTTGGCTTTTCTAGGAGTGAAGATGAATCTTGTGTATATGTCAAGGCTAGTGGGAGTATAGTTAGTTTTTTGGTATTGTATGTGGATGACATACTACTCATAGGAAATGACATCCCAACTCTGCAGGAAGTTAAGTCCTAGCTTGGGAAGTGTTTCTCTATGAAGGACCTAGGAGAAGCTGCTTATATTCTAGGGATAAGGATCTTGAGAGACCGGAGTAAAAGACTAATTGGACTTAGTCAGAGTACCTACTTGGATAAGGTGCTGAAGAGATTCGGCATGCAGGACTCCAAGAAAGGAGAGTTACCCATCCAGAGTAACGCCAGATTGAGTAAGACACAAAGCCCTAGTACTGAGGCTGAGATAGCAGAAATGAGTCGAATACCTTATGCTTCGGCTGTAGGATCGATCATGTATGCTATGACGTGTACTCGACCTGATGTAGCCTTTGCTTTGAGCAAGGTTAGCAGGTATCAGGGGAACCCTGGCAAGGCACACTGGACTGCGGTAAAGAATATCCTCAAGTACCTACGGAGGACTAAGGACTGGGTCCTTACCCTCGGTGGTAGTGAAGACTTGAGAGTTGTAGGGTATAGTGATGCTAGCTTTCAGACTGATAGGGATAATTTCCGCTCTCAGTTAGGCTGGGTCTTTACCTTAAACGGAGGAGCAATTTCTTGGAAGAGTTCCAAGCAAGAGACAGTGGCTAATTCAACTTGCGAATCAGAGTATATAGCAGCTAGAGAGGCAGCAAAGGAGGCGATATGGCTGAAGAACTTCATTGGAGACCTTGGATTTGTACCAGCTATTAAAGAGCCAATGGTAATTTTCTGTGATAGTGAAAGTGCAGTTGCCTTAGCCAAGGAACCAAGGGATCACGGGAGATCCAGACACATCGACAGAAAATACCATTTCATCAGACATCGAATAGAAGAAGGACTCCTCGTGGCAAAGAGGGTATCATCGGATGAGAATCCAACAGATCCCCTCACGAAGGGACTGACTCGGGTTAAGCATCTCCAGCATGCTCGGAGCATAGGGCTGAAGGATGATATTAGATTTAGTAGTTAGATAACCTTGAAATTTGTAAAGTGTAATTGACATTAGATGATGAATAAAAGGTGTTTTATTTATGAGTAAAGTGTTGCTATCTCTTGTCGATCGTTTACTATATTTCTTTTGCATGTTTTGACTTCCAGAATAATTATGGTTGGTATATCATATTATTCGAACCTCCACAGTCGGTCATATGTCGGAAGTAGGTATGAATCAAGACTGTCATGATTGGTTGCAGAGGTCTAAGTTGTTGGACATGGCTACAACACTCATGAATGCTCATAAGTTCTGAGCATTGGACTCAACCCACGCTTACTGGAATCACTTCATGGAATTTATCTTGAGTGATCGTGAGACGGTAGTATCATATGAGTCTTCAAACCTAGAGATATGATTTGTTACTTATGAGTTGGTTATGCATTGATTGTACGAAAACGCATTGGTAACTCGATGTTATAAAACGTGCTCTTGTGTATAATTCAATGAGTGGTAGAACAAACATATGAGTCAAAGTTTATCTGTTCCTTCTTGGATTAAAAGCTGATATCTGGGCCCCTCGATGATTTTGTTTTGACCTATGTACCGGGCCCGGTCAGAACTAAGTTGATGTGTTCAATTAAGTTCTTTGTCAAATAAATCGGAAATCGGGAAACAAACTGCTGGACAATAAGTAAGACATTGTTCCATGTATTTGTCCGGCTGATATCTAGAACAGAGGATTATATGATCACTTATCTTAAATGGCGTATCATCATCTTCTCAGTTCCGAGAGACCTTGAAAGAGCTACGATTGCCGATCGGTTCCTGAAGTATTGCAGTTATAGTTATTAGACTTATCCAAGTGGGAGACTGTTGGATAAGGTGTCTAAGTACATAACTATTTTTGGTATGTACTTGACCCGACCCGGCATGGTCCATTTGGGTTGCATGGCACCATGCAATTGGATAAACTAAAATGAGAGAAATAACACTTATGGTTTATTAATATATTATAAGTTCTAATATATTAATAATATTATTTAATTAGTTTGATCAAGAATTAATTTAGAATTAATTAAGTGATCAAAAGATAACTAATTAAATATATGGGTAGATTATGTAAATCTTCCATATCTTATATAGTGGGCTAAGAGGCTCCATGGATTATCAAGTTGGGTTCCACCCATAGGATGCTCCATGGATGCTCCATGGGAGTTACAAACCCATGGGTCATGGAAATGAAGAGTCATGACACATTAGGGTTTACATGGTGTAACCCTAGATGTGTCAACACTATATAAGAAACCCATGCTCCACCAAAATCGGTTGCACACAAGAATCAAGAGGGCTAGAGCCGATTTTGCAAGTGTAATATTCTCTCAAAAGTTTACTCCAAAAGCATTTGGTGTTGTGTGAAGCATTTGAGGCATCACACTTGGGGTGCTAGGCTCACAAGGTTTCAAGGATCATAAGCAACAACAAGGTAAGTTATTCTATCTTTCATGCAAGTTAAAATTTGTTCCCCATGTATGCTAGATAGGAATATAACCTTGGAATTCAACTTTGCATGATAATTAGACAAACATAGATCCAAGGTTATTAGGGTTGCATGTACACTTAGGAAGTGTTAGAATGCTCAAAACCCATCACAAAGAAGCTTAGATAATCCTTCGACTAAAAGACTCAAACTTACAACGGTTAGACTCAAACAAGAGTTGTGCAATAGGGCCAAATCAATCACTCCAAGATTATTTAACTTTTGCATCATGTGACTTAACATATTCACTTAATAGTTAACTCACACCATTAAGGCTCCTACAAAGCACAAAGGAAGCAATATTCGGGTATCGAAAAATCTTACTAGCGCATCACCTAATCAGGTCATTCTATCCAATCGTCTAAAATCGATACTATCATACAATTATAAAAGCTCAAACAACGGGAATATAAAGGCATCCCTCCTAGCATGAATTCCTGAGCAGATCCTTATCCCTAATCTAGCATGCAATCGTCATAACATATAACATAACAAACATGGATGGGTATTCTAGGAATCACTTACTTGAGCTCGGCTGATTGCACGCATCACACCCCTTCCTTCCTTAAAACTCTTTTTAGCAAATTCATGTTCTTTCAAAATTTTACCAATTCCTCAATTTGAGTTCAGACACACCCGAGAGTGTGCTCGAATCCCTCAAACCAAGGATCTGATACCAACTTGTAACATCCTAAAAATACATGGTAAAATTTTCATTTTTAAAACCATAAAAAATACAAACGATTTGTTCCAAAACCAACCAAAGTAATTATAGCATTTAAACATCAGAGTAAATTTCATAAAAAGCTAATGTATGAAACATCGGGGGATGTTGTGCAGTTACGTTGGGCCCTTCCCTTTCATACTGGAAGTAACTGAAACCAAGAACATAAAACCATAAGCACAAATCTTAGTGAGTTCCCCAAAATACCACATATCATACATACAATAGAGATTCTATATGCCAACCATAGTATTGTCATTATGCCATGAGTCGTATCATGGTCTTTCCTTGTCAGGTCGGGGGCCAAACCTCTGGGTCATACAAACAAGTGCCAAGAGCCACCTCCTAGTCTTCCAAGCAAGTATCACAAAGACAATTAGCATACTCATTTTAACTGCCAGGGTCCGGTCCATGGTCCTGCATACAATTTGTCGGGAACCACCTCCATGTTTTTCATACAATTGTCAGGGGTCACCCCCGGGTCTTCCTATATAACATAAACAAGTGGGACGCTATTGGTGCCTTCGACCTTCAAGTAAAGTGATGAGACTCACCTGAATCATAAAGCCGACTAAAACCTCGCGCAACGCCACATCGACCACAGCCAACAGTTCTCACCGCTAAAAGATGGGTGCTAAACACCTCCTAACAATCCAAACAAGGCAAACCCTAATTCTACCTTCTACAAAATAGAGATTGACCAAAATTCAACCCATGCTAAAAGTCAACGGTCAAAGTCAACGACCGGAGTTGAGTTTAGCCACCCTCCACGTCGTGGCCCCAATAAAACCATCCGACGTAAAAAACCAAGTCGCCACGACGTGGCAACTACGGCCACGCGATGGCCGCTGGGTTTCCAACAACTTAATGGATTAAGTTGATTTCTTCGATTCCAAGAGCTCCAAAGCTCATATTTAGACCATACTATGGTCTAAATGGATAAAGTTTACTACTTTATCCATTAAGACACCCAAGAGATCAAGATATCTAGCCCTAGGTCCAAATAAAACCAAAACTCATAATGTCTTAACCATTAAGCTCCTACTCCGAAAAAGTCCTTAACCTAACTACTCTAGAAGGGTTCTAATACCATATCTAACATAAAGGTGGAGGATTTATAGAAATGTATGTCCACTACATGTGTAAGATCCATTTTAGGTCAAAATGAGCTCTAAAGACGAAGGCTTAAGCAAATGATAAGAACTTCCATCAAAGACTAGATCCATACCATATAATACTCTTATGGTCCAAGAGAGTTATAAAGTTGCCAACTTTATGAACTCCTTTCTTCCAAACTTGACCAAAATGAATAACAAGGGACAAAATTCTAGATCTATCTACCAAAAGTCATAAAGTAAGGAGCTTGGACCCTTATAAAGGTCCAAAGACAATTTGAGGTGATGGTAATGTTGATTCCTTCCAAGCTTCACCAAAAGATCACCTTCTTCTTCTTCTTCAAACCAAAGAAAGATCCAAAAAGCTCAAGAATAAAACAAGGAATGGAGGATAGGGTTTTCTAAGGTGAAAGGGGGCTTGGAGGTTGATAATGAACCCTAAAATGAGTTTAGAGGGTTTAAATACGAAAGAAACCCTAAAAGAGTCATGGGCTTAGGCCTGATCATCTGCCACGTCGTGGCCTCCTTGGCCACGTCGTGGTGGTCCATAAATATGTGATCGAACAATTATTGCCACGTTGTGGCACAAAATTTTCTCCAAAAACTCCTTCGTCCTTGATACAGGTAAGCTTAACCAATCCAGCACACGGATCATACACATACACACACACACACACACACACATATATATATATATATATATATATATATATATATATATATATATATATATATATATATATATATATATATATATATATATATAGAGAGAGAGAGAGAGAGAGAGAAAGAGAGAGAGAGAGAGAGAGAGGTTTAAATGTGGATAGACAAGTATTGTGTGGATGTAGGAACCGATAAGAATTTACTAAAAAATAAAATATTAATTATATCAATAAGGGTGGATTAGTAATATTACATGTATATATTAATTAATATCTGTCGCACCCCCAAACCAGAACGGCGGAAATGTTCGGGGGTGGAGGACGTCACGTACAGTATCATATCAATGCATACTAGTAAACAAGCAACAACATCATCCATAGCATTAATAATATAATTTAATACAAGTGTGTTCTGTGTATAGTTTGAAAGACACCAAAATATGAATCAAAATAAAAGACGAGTCTTGAATGTGCTCCGTCTTCTCAAAACCTGGTCCAGTGTACCTGTCTACTGGTGACCTGAGAATAAAAGTTATTTTGAAAGAGTAGATCAACATTTAAGCTGGTGAGTTCATAAGTATTTAGTGTCAGTTGTTGTATATGTTTGTAAATGTTTGTTTGTAAATGTTTGTATCTCCTAGAAAAGCCTATATTTTCTATTTTAACTTAAATGTAGTCTTCTACCAAGACACGACTGTTTTGTATGTTTGTTCCTTTGTAAAAGTGAGTGTTTTCCCAAAGACTTACTATCATTTACCAAAAATATAGTTTACATTACCGTTTATGTGAGAATATCACAATTTGAATGCAATGGGAAAATAATAAAGATGTACTTGTAGTATTTTATATAGCAACTACCGTTGTACTAACTACCTTAAAACAATTTTTTTAATTAAGGTAAAATGTGATATAGTTGTAACCATATTTGATTGACTAATAAAACACGATGTTCAAAGACATCGAAATGGTATGACATTCGTCACCCGTAGACCTGCAGCTCCCACTGTAGCTGGCAGCAAGGTGTAGGATGGTCAATCTCGTATAGATCTACACATAAATTCACGCTCTCCCTCCAGGAGACTCTGGTTACGAAACATGACACAGTAGTATATTGCCATGCCATGAAGTAGTGGCTCACATTAATGTTATAGTGTTCTTGTATTTGTATAGTGTGTTCTCTCTGTTCTAGTGTATTATATGTTCTCTTTGTATAGTGTATTGTATGTTCTCTTTGTTTCTCATTATAGTATGTTCTCTTTGTTTCTCATCATAGTATGTTCTTTCTGTTTCTCATTATAGTATGTTTGAACTGACTCTTGTATGTTTCATTGTTCTAGAAATAGTGAGTCGTAATCCTCTAAACTATACCTATTATAGTTTACTAGTAATGTTGTTTGAGTGACTGAGTATGTTTGTACACCTTTGCTACCCAAAGGTGTTGAAATGATGTAAGAACTTTTATATCTATACACATATACATAATATATAAGTAAGATTCAAACGGCACTCGGACAAACAACCGAATACCCTAAGTCCACAACTAAACAAGGAACAGGAAATAAGGTGAGTTATCAGTCCTAAGCTCTTTCAACCTTATTTATATAACTATATCTATATAGACATGATTTTGATAGTATATAAGTTTAAAAGAGTTTGATAAAGAGTTTAGCATATAAAAGAGTTTGAAACATAAAAAGGAATTTTAACCATTTGAATGGTTACTGATGACTTGATGTCAGTTTATAAAAGGGTTTTGAAATAGTTTGTTTGATAACACGGTTTTGAAGTATAAGAAATACACTTGTTTGATAGTTATTAATCACATGTAATTGATACAATAACTATAATGTTTCAACTTGTATTCCCCCTGTAAAAGCATTTAAAATCATTTAAAAGATAAGTTAAGGGGTATGAACTCACCTGAATGCGAGTAAACTGGAAGATAAGATAGATATAGGATGCTTGAATTCACAAATGAAGTTCCGAAGCACAGTTGGATCCTATAAAGCATATATTCACATATGTGGGTATTCAATCAGTGGTTATAACTACTAATAAGTATAGGAAACCACCTAAGATTGAAGGAAACACCCTAAATGAAGTGTTAAGCTCACAAATGGAAGCTTGAAAGGGGTTCACGGCCATCCAAAGATGGGTTTGCGGCCTTAAAGAGTTCACGGCCTCATGAGGTTCACGGCCTCATTAGGTGTTCACGGCCCTTATGATCCTATGAAGGGTTCACAGCCCTTATGAAGGGTTCACGATCGTGATCCCTTCAAGCTCATAAAGATGATGATGAAACTTGACAAATCAAGGCTAGAATTAAGTAGTCCTTCAAGTATGACAAGATTAAGGATGAAACACTTACGTTTTTGAAGCTTTAGAGTGTTCACGGTTGAAGCTTTCTGAGAGAGAATGGATGTGTTCACGGTTGGGAGGAGGAGAAAAGAGTAGAAAATGAGGGCACTCCAATATATATAGGAGGTGGTTCACGGCCATGAACCTAGTTTGCAGCTATGAAGACCTAGTGAGTGATTTTTCGGATCGAATTTATCCTCCCGATCTCAAGCTAAGTCATCCTAGCATCCATTCATACATTACACTAGGCTTCGAAACTCTCAAACAGACCCTTAACAGTGCTAAAAGATACCAGAAACTAGTCTGACTTTGATTGAATTGTAAGGCTATACAAGATAGAAATTTCGGGTTGTCACATCATCCCCCCGGTAGAGAGAATTTCATCCCAAAATTAGAGTTTAAGCAATTAAGAAATTACAAATAACTAAGTAAAAAGATGAGGATATTTCAGTTTCATCTGATCCTCGCGCTCCCAAGTGAATCCAGGTCCTCGCTTGGCATTCCAGCGAACCTTCACTATCGGGATACGACTTTGCTTCGTTTGCTTGACCTCTCGGTCCATGATCTCAACTGGTTCTTCCACGTAGTTGAGGCTCTCGTTGATCTCGATCTCGTCGAGTGGGATTACAAGAGTCTCTTCGGACAGACACTTTTTCAAGTTCGAGACGTGGAAAGTATAGTGTACGTTACTGAGTTCGTGAGGTAGTTTGAGTTTGTAAGCTACAGGACCGATTCTAGTGATAATCTCGAAAGGCCCTACGTATCTTGGATTTAGCTTTCCACGCTTTTCGAAGCATATCAAGCCCTTCCAGGGTGAGACCTTCAATAGAACATGGTTGCCCACCTGGAATTCCAAAGGTTTCCTTCTCTTTTCTGCGTAGCTTTTTCTGTCGGTCTCTAGAGGCTTTCAATCGTTCACGAATCTGAACGATCTTCTCTGTCGTTTCCCGAATGATTTCCGGACCTGTGAGAGTGTTTTCAGGAACTCGTCCTTTAACTAACTGAGTGTCACCCACCTCAGCCCAACACAGAGGGCATCTGCACTTACGACCATAGAGGGCTTCAAATGGAGCAGCCTTTATGCTCGTGTGATAACTATTATTGTAGGAGAACTCGACAAGGGGTAAATGAGTATCCCATGCCTTCCCAAAGTCTATCACACAGGCTCGCAACATATCTTCCAAACTTTGAATAGTCCTCTCACTTTTTCCGTCTGTTTGTGGATGGTAGGCTGTACTCATGTCCAGCCTAGTTCCTAGGGAACTTTGTAGCGACTGCCAGAACCTTGACGTGAATCTACTATCTCTATCAGAGATAATGGATATGGGAACATCATGCAGTCGTACGATCTCCCTAATGTATGTTCTAGTTAGTTTCTCCATCTTGTCCGTTTCTTTGATAGGTAGGAAGTGTGCGGACTTTTTTAACCTGTCTACGATCACCCATATGGTATCGAGACCACCCGTTGTCTTAGGCAACTTGGTTATAAAGTCCATCGTGATCCGCTCCCACTTCCATTCAGGTATCTCCGGTTGTTGAAGTAAACCTGAGGGTTTCTGGTATTCGACCTTAACCTTGGCGCAAGTAAGGCACTTGCTCACGAATGTAGCAATCTCTGCTTTCATGTTAGGCCGCCAGTATAGCTTTTTGAGATCCAGATACATCTTATTTGAACCTGGGTGGACGGAATATCAAGTGTTGTGTGCCTCGGCCATGATCAAGTCTCTGAAACGACCGTGTCTCGGTGTCCAGATCCGATCCATGAGATATAAGGCTCCGCCACCCTTGACTTCCAAGTTTTTATCCATCCCTCTCAGGGATTCACCCGCCACATTTTCAGGTTTCAAGGATTCAAGTTGAGCCTCATTAATTTGTGTGGATAAGTGTGAATGGATAGTCATAGTCAATAATTTGACTCTTCGAACATAGTATTATTTCCGACTTAGGGCGTCATCTACTACGTTGGCCTTGCCGGGATGATACCGATTTTCACATTCGTAGTCATTGAGTAGCTCGACCCACCGTCGTTGTCTCATATTGAGCTCCTTCTGGTCGAATATGTTTTGAAGGCTCTTGTGGTCTGTAAAGATAGTGCTCTTTGTACCATATAGGTAGTGTCTCTAGATCTTCAGAGAAAATACCACTGCTCCTAACTCAAGATCGTGTGTGGTGTAGTTGACTTCGTATGTCTTTAGCTGTCTTGAGGCATAGACGATGACATTTACTCGTTGCATAAGAACACAGCCAAGCCCTTGGTTGGATGCATCGCAATAAACCACAAAATCTTCTATCCCTTCTGGGAGGGATAGTATCGATGCGGTGCATAAGGCTCGCTTTAGCGTTTGGAACGCTTTCTCTTGTTTCTCTTCCCAGTCAAAGGCCACGCCTTTCTGGGTCAATGTTGTAAGCGGTTTCGTGATCCTAGAGAAGTTCTGAATGAATCTGTGATAGTAGCCAGCGAGACCTAGAAATTGACGTATTTCTGTAGGCGTCTTTGGTGCTGACCAGTTCTCAATGGCCTTGATTTTGGAAGGGTCCAAGTTAATTCCCTATTCACTAACAAAGTGACCCAAGAATTCGACTCTTCGAATCTAAAATTCGCACTTAGAGAACTTCGCGTAGAGCTTCTCTGATCGTAACGTTTCTAAGACCTGTCGTAGATGTTGACTATGCTCCTCCTTACTTCGAGAGTAGATAAGTATGTTATCGATGAACACAATGATGAACTGATCCAAGTAAGGACGACACACCCTATTCATTAAGTCCATGAATACTGCGGGCGCATTGGTCAATCCGAATGGAATCACTACAAACTCGTAGTGTCCATAACGAGTTCGGAATCCTCTACCACTCGTAACTGGTGATACCCGGATCTCAGATCTATCTTTGAAAAGTAATTCGCCCCTTGCAGTTGGTCGAACAAATCGTCTATGCGAGGCAGAGGGTAACGATTCTTGATGGTGAATTTGTTCAGCTCTCTGTAGTCGATGCACATACGAAACGATCCGTCTTTCTTCTTTACGAACAAGACCGGTGCTCCCCAGGGTGAGAAGCTTGGTCTAATAAAGCCCTTACTGAGCAATTCGTTAAGTTGACCGGATAGCACCTGCATCTCATCTGGTGCTAGACGATAGGGCGATTTGGCTACTAGGGTAGCCCCTGGAACTAAGTCGATTCTGAACTCGACTTGACGTTGTGGTGGTAATCATGGTAGTTCTTCTGGAAAGATGTCGGGAAAGTCGTGTACTTCTGGGATGTTCTTTATGTCTTTTGTCTCTTGGCTCATATCGACAACATGAGCAAGGAATGCATGACATTCCTTTCGTAAGTACTTCTGGGCTTGTATTGTCGAGATGATACGAAGTTTTTGTCGGGTTTGTCGCCGTAGATAACTAGAGTTTCGCTAGACGGTAGATTAAGGCGAACGGCCTTCTCGTAACACATGATGTCGGAACGATGAGAACTCAACCAATCCATGTCGATAATGACGTCGAAACTCTTAATTGAGACCGGCATGAGGTCGATTGGAAATGAATGGCTATCTAGAGTTAGAGTACATCCTATGTATATACAGCTAGTGCTCTCTGCCTTTCCGTTAGCCATTTCTACAGTGAATGGTTCCTTTAGTGCACGTGATTGTTGTTTAAGTAAGTGAGCAAATTTCTGATTCATGAAACTCCTCTCCGCTCCACTATCAAACAGTATGCATGCGTATGAGTTATCGAGGAGAAACGTACCAGTGACCACTGTAGGGTCGGCTACTGCTTCCTCGTGGCCTATAGCCAAAACTCTTCCCACTCCGCCGGCATTCCCTGCCTTCGGGCAGTTCCTTTTGTAGTGACCCACATCGCCACATCCGTAACAAGCCTGGACCACACCAACGCCGGGGACTTGGTTGATCGGCCTTGCCGGAGATTTGTAGAAATGGGCAGTGTGCCTTCTTGTTGTAGTTAGCGCACTGCATTTCCCGGCAGGGTCCAGTGTGGTGGAAGCTGCACTTGTTGCACTTGGGCAAGCTCCCAGCATGTTGCTTAAATGGCGCAGTAGCAGTAGGTGTTATTGCAGCATGAACAGCCACGACCTGCTGCTTTTTGGCAGCGTTTTGCGCCGCGTTTTTCTTCTTGTTTTCCCAGAACTTCTACTTGTTGTCAGCGGCTTTGGATGGTTCTGAGATGGCTAGGGTTGTTGTTGTTGTCGGGGTACGGACTCCATGATCAATGAGTTGTTGTGCCAATCGCTTGGCACTGTCGAAGGTAGTGGGGTTTGAAGCTAAAACATTCCCCTGAAATGGAGGCACCAGCCCCCAGATAAACCTCTCTATCTTTTTTCCCTCAGTAGGGACCATTCCTGGACATAGTGCCACCAGATCGCTGAATCTGGCAGTATAGGCCACTATGTCGGAGCCCTTCATGGTTAGGCTCCAGAGTTCCTGCTCAAGTTTTTGAACATCGCCCCTCAGGCAGTACTCCTCGATCATGAGCTCCTTCAGAGCTTCCCAGCCCATAGCATTAGCCACTATCAGAGTTAGTGACTTGACATGGCTATTCCACCATGTCATGGCTCGGTCCGCGAAGGTGCAGGCAGCAAATTTAACTTTGCTCCTTTCCGGAAAGGAACAGATCTCAAAGATCGATTCCGTTTTCTCGAACCATTGTGAGAGGGCAATGATTCCGCCATTCCCGTTAAAGGTCCTAGGCTTGCAGTTGGTGAAGTCCTTATACGAGCACTCTTTAGAGTGCACTGGAGCATCACCATGAGCGGAATGAACTGTTGTTCCACTCCCGCTAGTACCACTAGCACTAAATTGGGCTAAGGCTGCCGAAACAGCCGCAGCCACTGCAGCTTGGATTGCTGCCGGATTGTATTGTGGAGGAGGTGGTGGTTGAGTAGGAGTTATCGGTGGATTGTGTCTCGGTGTTCGGCGTGGAGGCATCTTTCAACTAAAAGTTTAAAAAGATGAAGATGATAGTAAGAATCAATTGTGAGTACAATGAGAGTGATCCATGGACTCGTTGGATTAGTGTCTAAGTCCATAACTATAATTGGTATGTACTTGACCCGATTTGGCATGGTCCATTTGGGTTGCATGGCATCGGAACAATTTGGATAGACTTTTGTGAGAAAAGGATATTTATGATTTGTTAATATATTATAAGTTCTAATATATTAATATGAAATCATATTACTTAATTAGTATTGATCAAGAATTAATTTGGAATTAATTTTGTGATCAAAAGGAGACTAATTAAATATATGGGGATTGATTGTGTAAGTCATTCATTCTTATATATGTGGGCTTATGATCCATAGTTCTCATGTTGGGCTAAACCCATGGAGTAACCCATGGATACTCCATGGAGGTTTTAACCCATGGAGCATGAAGAATATGGAAAGACATGAGTTACATGGTGTAACCCTAATAGCCACAATATATAAGGACCCCATGGCTCAAGAAATTGGCACTAAGGTGTGTACACATGAGGGCTAGCCAATTTGAGCATAAGAACTTCTGACACAAGTTATTCCAAGCTGTTGGTGGTGTTGTGTGAACCATTTGAGGTGTCACACTTGAGGCACTAGGCTCTTAAGCTCCATGGAATCAAGCTACTACATCAAAAGGTATGTCATTCTACTAGATTCTTGTAGTATAGTTACTTCTTATTATGCTAGTTAGGATGAAACCTTGGAATATCAATTATTTGCATGTATAATAGAGAAAACATAGATCCAAGGTTTATAGGGTTGCATGTACACCATAGGAGTGTTAGAATGCTCAAAACCCATTAGTGGTATCAGAGCCTAGGCTTGTTTTCTTTTATACTTGATGCAAATTGCTGAAAACTGAAGTTTATATGCTTTCTGGACAGCTGACTCGACGAGTCCATGCCTAAATTATCCAACTCGTCGAGTTGGTTCATGCACTCGGCGAGTTGGACCCCCTGACATCATATCTTCGAGTTTTAAGAGTGGAATTGGTCTAGAATTATTACCTTAAACTGTTTTGGACTTATAAAACTTGTTTTTGATGTGGTAATGATTATGGTAAACCAATTTCAAGGTTGTTATCAAAATTTCAAGTTTTATGTGTGTTTATGTATTTCTTGAAATTGTTGATATGATTGTTCATACACTTATGAGTTTTTGTAGATCATAGGAATTATTTGCAAAATTATTTGTTAGTTAATTCTTGATCTAAATGTGTTTTAATGGAGTCCATAATTTGTCCTAAGTTATGGATTACCAAAAGTTGTTTCTTTTAAAGATTCATTAAAATGCAAAAGTTACAAAATTGAAGAGTTTTTTTTGTTTTATGAACTCCATAACTTGTCCTCAAGTTATGGATGTTCAAGAGTCTCTTCATTAAAGGTTTTAAAACCTTAATTAAACTCATAAGTTATGAAAATCCAAAAGTTTTTGAATAGTTCATAACTTGCCCTTAAGTTTTGGAATTTGTAAAGTTTTCCCTCATGAATACTTTAATTCCAAGTTAAACCCTTAGAATTTTAAAAGTTAAAATTCAAGCCTTATACTTTATAGTATTATAAGTTAATAATATATATATATATATATATATATATATAATAACAAAGTCAGTCTTACCGTTAGTAGGTCTCACTCACGAAGCCGATCTATAAGGGGGGTATAAGGTTACTGCCTATAAAATGGCAGTTTAATGGGTGTCCACTCTCACCCACCACTTCCTTGACTGGTGGAGGGTCGTTAGCCGAACGGGTAGGACAATGATTATAATTCTCCCTTCATTATAAGCATAATGATAAATATAAAGTAACTAAACCTTTTATAAATTCCCAATCTTAGTTACTTTAGGAAAATGTGAATTTGGTGCTAACCCATGAAATTACACTTTGCACTTTGCTTAAATCGTTAGTGGAGCGCGTGTGGTTAACCGACATGCTAACTTGGATGTAACAACGTAGGCAAAGGGTAACTTAATGTTTATCATAGGATCGGTGGAGCGCGTGTGGTTAACCGACACATCAATTAAGTGATAAATATTAAGGGTACCAAGTATATTTGCATGGTTATTCACACCTTGTTTTGTGATCCTCGGCATCCCAGTCACAAAACTTGAGAGGGCACAATCGAGATTGAAACATGCCATTGAAAAGTTCAATGAATCTCAAAAGATCTAGGAGTTTCAAAACCAATTAAAACCTAATTCCCATTTCGTTTTTCATGGTGGAAATTGGTGAATCGTCATTAACCTACCTTCAAATAGTTTATACCTTGGATTACGGCATCCCTCTTCCAAGTTATAAATATTATGTTGGGTCCTAGCCTTAATATTTCATATTGGGTGTTATATTGAGGACTTTAAATCAACTAACTTGAATTTCTCCCATTGTAAATGTCAGGTTCAGACAACTATGATCTTCCCAAATCTCATGGAACAAGCTTTCCTAATGAAGATGATGTCCCGTGGTTGGCTCATGGAAATCATACTTCACTTCCTCCACCTCCTCCAATTATTATCCCTAAACCACAAGTTCTTGAATAGTTCAAGGTCACTCAAGCCCTATTGGCAAGCAAGGTCTATGTGTGCTCACATCTAGGAGATAAAGTCACATATTGACAAGCTGGGAGAGTTGGGTGTCAAAGTCTTGAGAAAGTTGGTTGTTCAATCACTTTCTAAGTCACACAGTGAGTTTCCTTTGGGACTACTATGAAACAGACTATGACATGACCCTTAATGATCTTATCTATTTTCTTGGTGCTGCTGAAAGCAATGATTTGGAACACTGGTAAAGAAAATTTGATTAGAAGATCAACTTCCCAAACTTCCATGGACATTGACAATGGTAACATTAGATATCCAGAAAAGCTTTCTCTTCCCAATGGAAAGGGATCGGCCATAGTCAACTTGGTTGACCAAATGGTAAAGAGAAAGGCTAAGTCAGAGATAGTCCCATGTACCATTACCAAAGAGTCCATATGGTTCGATTGGCAAAGGAAGGGGCATTGGTTGTGAAGCTTCCCTAACTACCTGAAAGATCTGAGAGAAGGTCAAGTCAAAAAGTTTGACTCTGCTTCAAGTAATTCCACTATCTAACTCTGTTAAGTTCCTTATTGATGATTCTTGATACAAAATGTGACTCGGTTACATTTTTATGTTTGGCAGGATCAAGCAAAGGGAAGGAAACTTAAAGAAAGAGTATGTTGAATCTGATCGCGAAGATGGAATTCAATCGCATGGTTCGAAGATCGGATTCTTGAGCTACTACGTAGGAGTTATGATAGATTGCAAGAAAATATGTAATAGCATAGTTTTCATTTAAAGTTGCATTGTAAGGAAAAAGTTTTCCGCATTTTATAAAGAAATAAAATTTTGTTTTATGTTATTATATCTCCTTGCAATGGCATTTATGAAAAATTGATGTTTGTATGTTTCTAGCAATAATGGAAATATGAATTTGATTCTTTCTTTTGTGGTAGTGTCTAAATTTACCAAATAAGGAAATATTCTCATCACCCAAGTTTTCAATTGGACCGAAACTTGGAATCATGCAAGTTGTTGTATGATGAATGAAAATTTTCATCTTTGGAAAATTAAGACTAATTCCTTGTTCACATGTATATGTGAGTCAAGTGTAGGACTAAGGGATCGAGTACACATTCTTGTGCACTGGTCAAGTCCACCACAAAAGATCGATAAGACTATTCATCATGATTTACTAAAGTTTAGTAAATATGGTTATACTTACAAGTTTAAGTATAATTCTGAAGCATTGGAAAAGTTTCGATGTATGGCAGAACGAATGAGAAGAATCAAATTAGGCAGAAAGATAAAAGTTTCTCAAATCTGAAAAGATGGGAGAGTACTTTAGTTTCATGTTTTATGATCATCTTAATGATTGCGAGACAATATCACAATTCATCCTCTAGGGACATCTTAGTGCATCCTTATGGCTAAGAAGAGGAGTCATGAATTGTTGAAGTGGTTAAATCAAGAAGATGAGTCATAATTCGTTCCAAAACAAGTCTTAGAGTCATACTCCAAGATTCTAATTTGAGTGATACATTTTAAAGAAGGTTTATTAACACTTGTTAAATGTAAGAGTAAAATGTGTTCTACTCTTGTACATTTGAAATTGGTAAGTTGTGATGTTTTGGATAAAACAAAGACCAACTAAGGCCAATTGTGTGAAGTGTTTGTCTTGATAAAGAATCCGCACTATCTCTTGAATATTTGGCAAGAGAGTCTTATATGTCAAGAGGACAGTGGGAGTCTTAAAGATCTTGAAGAAGCTTCAAGATCTAATCAAGAATAAAAACTTGGAGTTTATCACTAGCACACAACTTGAGATTTATAACCTATCGTGTTGACATATTCTATTTCTGTGCCCATTCCAGTTAAAGTTGACTTTGCATATGAGTTCTGAGTGTTCTCAGTTGGTTGCATAACAACTTGGAAGCAATAACAGGCCCTTGTGCTGCCAGGTGGCAAGAAGTTAAGACTGCACAAGTTCAATCCATATGAGTTTGGATTTGTCACTAACCTTGTCTTATGATTATGGTTTTGACAAATTCACATGGATAGGAACACATACACCATAAAATCTAAGTTTCATAAGTTTTCTCTCCGATTCATGAAAATGATGGTGAGGAAACGCTTTCACTAAGTGGTTTTAAGTAGATATCAATTGTGATATTTGCATTCTCAAAGTCGTTAGTGGAGCGTGTGTGGTTAACCGGCACACTAACATGGACTCGTGAGGAATGGCAGAGGTCTAAACAATTGAGACTATGATTACGGCATCCCTTTTCATAGTTCTGAAATTGTTTAGACACACATGTGTGCTATCTAAGGAAAGGTGTATGATTTTGATTAAGTTTTATCAAAGCATCTCGTATCAGAAATCTGAACTTTGGTAAGAAAGTCAATAAAGTATTGATTTCTAGAAGTCCAGCTGATTTCTGAGTACATGTCAAAGCTAGTGGGAGCATAAGTGTTATGCTAATAATCATCATGTTAGTGGGAGCATGATAATTATGATAAGTGTTGAAAGTTGGCAATGTTAATTATAGAAAAACAAAAGTTCAATTGGGAAAAGTTGTTTTGCTATAATTAAGGGAGAAGAAATTATACTTCATTTCAATTCTAAAAGCTTAGATTGAGGTTTTAATCATCTTTAGTCAAGGATATATATATATATATATATATATATATATATATATATATATATATATATATATATATATATATATATATATATATATATATATGAATTTTATGTTGGAATGGCTCAACATAAGGAAATTCTATATATGGGAACATTATTTGCATTCTAAAATTCGATTATGATTACGGCATCGCTTTTCATAATCTGAATTATGAGAACATGGCAAATAGAAATAGAAATATTATAGCAAAAGACTGGTCTAGTATCATGTCTTTATGTAAGACATCATGAATCGTGTCCCATATGCTTCGGATATAGGGTCGATTGCATGTGCTATAATATTCATCTGTTCTAAATTTTTCCAAATGCCTAGAGCATTAAGAGGGAAAAAGTACTAGAACTGGATATGACTAATTTGATTAAGCAATTGTCGAGGACAATCTAAGGTTTACCAAAGATTGGTTGCTCGGGGACAGTTGGAAGTATGGTGTAATTTTTTGAAGAGGACCATATTGACATATTCTTAAAAGAGGCAACTCTTGTTCAGAGGTGATAGTCAAAATGGGAATATGGAGATATTCCCATAGGTGGAAGTTATTCAATCTGTGTAAGATTAGAAAAACTTAATACAAGAAGGATGTTCGAAAGCAATGTACTTTGAATTTAAAACTTCGTTTCCATGGTGTTGATCTCCATTGGAATACTCTGTAATGTCTGTTGACAAGTCTTTGTGACTTTGTGCATAATCATTACAAGAGGAGCAGTGCATATAAGTTTAAAATCTAACAGATTTCGGTAAATGGCAGGAGTTTGGAATTCTTGCATTTGCGGTAAGGATTTGGGATTGTGAAATGAGAATCATTGGAATTATGTTCAATCGATCTATTTCACAAAGTAAAGATCATAGACAAACTTAGTGTGCATACTTAGTGTATGGCATAACTAATGTTTGAAAAAACATAGTGTGCATACTTGGTGTATGGCATGACTAGTGTTTAGAAAACATAGTGTACATGCTTGGAGCATGGGACAACTATTATTTTAATTCAAGTATAAAGTTGATAATTTCAAACAGTATGCAATGAATAATGTGTAATCAATATGGTGATAAATAAAAGGTGTTCTATTTATATTCATAAGTTATGAGATCATATTGGATTCGATTATTCTTGTGTTTCACTTTGCATGTTTTGACTTCCAGACTAACTAGGTCGTTCTTCCTGAATGACTAAGTTATTCAAACCATCCACAGTCGATAATACGTTGGAAGTAGGTTTTAAGGCAAGACTGTCATGAAGCTGGTTTGTAGATGTCCAAGGTATTGGACATAGCAAGAGTTGCTACAACATTCATGAGTGCTCATAAGTTCTGAGTATTGGATTAAACCCACGCTCATTTGACTCACTTCATGGATTTTATCACGAGTGATCATGAGACGATAATATCTTATATTCTTCAAACCTAGAGATATGAGTTGTTGCCTATGAGTTGGTTATACATTGATTGTACGAAAACGCATTGATAACTCGATGTTATAAAACGTGCCTTTGTGTATGATTCAACAAGTAGTAGAACAAGCATATGAGTTGAAGTTTATCCATTCCTTTTACCCTTAAAGGGATAAAAGCGATATCTGTGGGCCCCTCGATGATTTAGTGATGACACCCCGAAGTGCTTGGCCAAGCCTGGACTGATTTGATTTGTTCAATTAGTCAGTCGTCATAAATCGGAAATCGGTAAACAACAAATGGACAGAGAGAATGATTATAATCCATGTCTCAGTCCATATGATATCTAGAATGGAGGAATATATGATCCCTTATCTAATGGACGCGTCATTGATTTGTTCAGAGTTCGACAGCAGCTTTTAAGAGCTACGATTGCTAGTCGGGTTGCAGAGTCATACGCAATAATAGTTTTAGACTTATCCAAGTGGGAGACTGTTGGATTAGTGTCTAAGTCCATAACTATAATTGGTATGTACTTGACCCAATTTGGCATGGTCCATTTGGGTTGCATGGCATCGGAACAATTTGGATAGACTTTTGTGAGAAAAGGATATTTATGATTTGTTAATATATTATAAGTTCTAATATATTAATATGAAATCATATTATTTAATTAGTATTGATCAAGAATTAATTTGGAATTAATTTTGTGATCAAAAGGAGACTAATTAAATATATGGGGATTGATTATGTAAATCATTCATTCTTATATATGTGGGCTTATGATCCATAGTTCTTGATGTTGGGCTAAACCCATGTAGTAACCCATGGATACTCTGTGGAGGTTTTAACCGTTGGAGCATGAAGAATATGGAAAGACATGAGTTACATGGTGTAACCCTAATAGCCACAATATATAAGGACCCCATGGCTCAAGAAATTGGCACTAAGGTGTGTACACATGAGGGCTAGCCAATTTGAGCATAAGAACTTCTGACACAAGTTATTCCAAGCTGTTGGTGGTGTTGTGTGAACCATTTGAGGTGTCACACTTGAGGCACTAGGCTCTTAAGCTCCATGGAATCAAGTTACTACATCAGAAGGTATGTCATTCTACTAGATTCTAGTAGTATAGTTACTTCTTATTATGCTAGTTAGGATGAAACCTTGGAATATCAATTATTTTCATGAATAATAGAGAAAACATAGATCCAAGGTTTATAGGGTTGCATATACACCATAGGAGTGTTAGAATGCTCAAAACCCATCAAGACTAACTCTCCATAGCCCAACAAAACAGATGAGAGTATGATTGAAATAGAAATCTAACAGTAGAATGATGAAAGCATTTGGATAAAGATTTACCAGATATTAGATGTTTGTCAATAATATTGGCATTATAGATGTATTAAGTTTGGGGAAAATGACCTAGAAGTAGGTCTTACATCAAACCATAACAAGAAAAATTTGACAGCAGATAGACCTAACAAACTGAAAGTTCAAGGTCTTCAGAATAAGCGGGAAATTAATACTAGTGTCTATACATAGACCTAAATTTATCCAAAAGACAAAGTAGAGTAAACTCTACCTGCGACGAGAACCGCTCAGATGAGCCTTTGCTTCTGCCTGGTGACGTTCCATGTCCAACATACGTCTTTCGAACGTTGCCTGACGTGCTCGAAGTTCCCTGACTTCAGCTTGGGTTGCAGTAAGCTCTCTCTGAAAGGACGCATTGTGGTCCAGCGTTCTTCCATGAGCAGCTTGTAGATGGCGAATACATACTGTATTGACTCCCGCATCGGCATCAACTTCCATTATTCGGTTGATGGCCGCCCTACCTTATTCGTCATTTCTAGCAACCCTACGAACCAGAATAGGCAGGACTCTGTCTGCTGAGCCTCCCTCGCTCAGATTGTAAAAGCTTCTATCTCTGTTGTATGGTATGGGTTGACCCTGATCTTGACTCCATCTTCCCAAGTTTTCCGCCCACAGAGGCGTCGGGCTTTGAAAAGCTGGATGAGGGTTAGGATTCGGGATTGGAGCTACCATGGGTAGATCATTGACTTCTGGCTCGGAGTCAGAATCCTCCGGGAAGTTCTCTGCGAAGTCATCATCCAATGGGATTGCAAGATTTTCTTCTGGCTATACATCGAGCCATCCTCCATTGCCTTGGTTGGGAAAGTACAGGTCGCCGTAGGGATGGAATCCAACCATGTTATCTACGCGAGAATAGGGGTAAAAGAAATAATTAATAGACGTACTAATTAATATAATTATAAGATGATCCTTACCAGTTACTCCAATATTTGCGTAGTGCATACCAGTCATATGTAACCAAAACAGGATAGACCTTCGAATAAGTGATCCTAACTCTAAGTCCACAACCAAACAAGGAACAAGAAGTAAAGCAAAGATCACAGATTCTAAGTCTATGACACCTTAGTCACATATAACCGTAGCGTATCCACTCAGCAACTATTGACATAATAATAAAGACCTTTTTAGTTTGCACATAAGTAATTATAGTAACACAAAATACTCCTATAGTATTTTAAGTTTATGTTTTGTTCTAATGTTTTCATTGTAGTAGTGTTGGTAAGTTTTAAGACTTGCTGCAACACCACAACCATTCCTAGGCACATGCTAATAACTTTTCGGAAAGATATAGTTGATCAAGCTATATCACTCCCAGATCTGATTATATGTCCCCAAACCTACTTGTGTTGTCCAATAACCGCAATACTTTTGTTATGTCCTAGTGACACTGATTTTAGTATGAATGCAGGTAGGTATACTTCGGTTAAATATTTTATTATTTAAAAGTATAAACTCTTGGTCAGAGTATTTTAATCCCGTTGTGTTTATAATTGTATATCTTTTATGGGTTGATATACTCAATTCGCTATAAACAAAGCTCTGATACCAATTTGTCGCACCCCCAAACCAGAACGACGGAAACGTTCGGGGGCGGAGGACGTCATGTACAGTATCATATCAATGCATAATAGTAAACAAGCAACAACATCATCCATTGCATTAATAATATAATTTAATACAAGTGTGTTCTGTGTATAGTTTGAAAGACACCAAAATATGAATCAAAATAAAAGACGAGTCTTGAATGTGCTCCGTCTTCTCAAAACCTGGTCCAGTGTACCTGTCTACTGGTGACCTGAGAATAAAAGTTATTTTGAAAGAGTAGATCAGCATTTAAGCTGGTGAGTTCATAAGTATTTAGTGTCAGTTGTTGTATATGTTTGTAAATGTTTGTTTGTAAATGTTTGTATCTCCTAGAAAATCCTATATTTTCTACTTTAACTTAAATGTAGTCTTCTACCAAGACACGACTGTTCTGTATGTTTGTTCCTTTGTAAAAGTGAGTGTTTTCCCAAAGACTTACTATCATTTACCAAAAATATAGTTTACATTATCGTTTATGTGAAAAGATCACAATTTGAATGTAATGGGAAAATAATAAAGATGTACTTGTAGTATTTTATATAGCAACTACCGTTGTACTAACTACCTTAAAACAATTGTTTTAATTAAGGTAAAATGTGATATAGTTGTAACCATACTTGATTGACTAATAAAACACAATGTTCGAAGACATCGAAATGGTATGACATTCGTCACTCGTAGACCTGCAGGTCCCACTGTAGTTGGCAGCAAGGTGTAGGATGGTCAATCTCGTACAGATCTATACATAAATTCATGCTCTCCCTCCAGGAGACTCTGGTTACAAAACGTGACACAACAGTATATTGCCATGCCATGAAGTAGTGGCTCACATTAATGTTATGGTGTTCTTGTATTTGTATAGTGTGTTCTCTCTGTTCTAGTGTATTGTATGTTCTCTTTGTATAGTGTATTGTATGTTCTCTTTGTTTCTCATTATAGTATGTTCTCTTTGTTTCTCATCATAGTATGTTCTTTCTGTTTCTCATTATAGTATGTTTGAACTGACTCTTGTATGTTTCATTGTTCTATAAATAGTGAGTCGTAATCCTCTAAACTATACCTATTATAGTTTACTAGTAATGGTGTTTGAGCGACTGAGTATGTTTGTAAGAACTTTTATATCTATACATATATACATAATATATAAGTAAGATTCAAACGGCACTCGGACAAACAACCGAATACCCTAAGTCCACAACCAAACAAGGAACAGGAAATAAGGTGAGTTATCAGTCCTAAGCTCTTTCAACCTTATTTATATAACTATATCTATATAGACATGATTTTGATAGTATATAAGTTTAAAAGAGTTTGATAAAGAGTTTAGCATATAAAAGAGTTTGAAACATAAAAAGGAATTTTAACCATTTGAATGGTTACTGATGACTTGATGTCAGTTTATAAAAG
Source organism: Lactuca virosa (assembly GCF_052849685.1). Classification (NCBI taxonomy): domain Eukaryota; kingdom Viridiplantae; phylum Streptophyta; class Magnoliopsida; order Asterales; family Asteraceae; genus Lactuca; species Lactuca virosa. The sequence goes on along the minus strand of NC_136433.1, from coordinate 318,226,710 downwards.
GGTTTTGAAATAGTTTGTTTGATAACACGGTTTTGAAGTATAAGAAATACACTTGTTTGATAGTTATTAATCACATGTAATTGATACAATAACTATAATGTTTCAACTTGTATTCCCCCTGTAAAAGCATTTAAAATCATTTAAAAGATAAGTTAAGGGGTATGAACTCACCTGAATGCGAGTAAACTGGAAGATAAGATAGATATAGGATGCTTGAATTCACAAATGAAGTTCTGAAGCACAGTTGGATCCTATAAAGCATATATTCACATATGTGTGTATTCAATCAGTGGTTATAACTACTAATAAGTATAGGAAACCACCTAAGATTGAAGGAAACACCCTAAATGAAGTGTTAAGCTCACAAATGGAAGCTTGAAAGGGGTTCACGACCACCCAAGGATGGGTTTGCGGCCTTAAAGAGTTCACGGCCTCATGAGGTGTTCACGGCCCTTATGATCCTATGAAGGGTTCACGACCCTTATGATCCTATGAAGGGTTCACGACCCTTATGAAGGGTTCACGACCGTGATCCCTTCAAGCTCATGAAGATGATGATGAAACTTGACAAATCAAGGCTAGAATTAAGCAGTCCTTCATGTATGACAAGATTAAGGATGAAACACTTACGTTTTTGAAGCTTTAGAGTGTTCACGGTTGAAGCTTTTTGAGAGAGAATGGATGTGTTCACAGTTGGGAGGAGGAGAAAAGAGTAGAAAATGAGGGCACTCCAATATATATAGGAGGTGGTTCACGACCGTTAACCTAGTTTGCGGCCGTGAACACCTAGTGAGTGATTTTCCGGATCGAATTTATCCTCCCGATATCAAGCTAACTCATCCTAGCATCCATTCATACATTACACTAGGCTTCGAAACTCTCAAACAGACCCTTAACAGTGCTAAAAGATAGCAGAAGCTAGTCTGACTTTGATTGAATTGTATGGCTATACAAGATAGAAATTTCGGGTTGTCACAATATCTAAACTTAACCTCTCATATCCTTTAATTTTAGCAGTCAGTTTTTTATTTACCCTATTAAAACCATCCATCCTGATCGTCGGTGATCTAAATCGTCTTTTAGAATAATTAAGTTTCACCAATGCAGTAATATGTTCATTGGGTTCACTACAGGAGATAACCATGGAAAAGATTTGAATTCAAGGCTGAATCTAGGACAATTTCTTAGGGATTTGAATTCAAGGTTCTTGATGTGTGTATTCAATTCACAAATTTACGATTTCAATCATTTGTCAAGTCTCATAGAGGATTAAGGTAATTTAATTTTCCAATTTGTTTTATCACACATCCCTGCATCAGGTCCATGATTTTTTAAAACTTAGTTATGCAAATCGTGAATGGGGTAGTGGAATTAGCATCTTTTTGAACTGTAATATTACAAGTCTTACTACTGTATTGATTTTGTATTTAACTGCTTAGGGTTAAAATTAAGTTGTTTGGGTTGTTGAAAGATACATCTTTAATCATTTTGTATTAAATATATAACATATTAACACTAATTATAAAAACAATAAGCTATGAATTTATTTAAAAGTAGTGGTGGATTTGAAATGTTTTTCTAATTCACGTCATGGTGGAGAATTAAAATAATATATAACATATTAACACTAATTATAAAAACAATCCAACTATCGCATGTATTACTCTTCTTTGATGATATATGTAATATTTTATTTGACATAATGTTTTAAAAATCTATTAGCAATCATCTACATAAACATCTTCACAATAATTCTTAATGTAATTTATTTTAATGATGATGCTCTTGGAGTTATTCTTCTATTGATTTAAAATGTTCAAAAGTTCCGGTTGATGTTATTATATTTGCATACATCGAGTAGATTATTTATTTTAATTTGCAGTTTCTGTGGATGTTATTATATTTGCATACATCGAGGAGATTATTTATTTTAACTAGATAGGAAACCCCGCTTCGCGGGGGTTGGATTCTCCACTAATGTCAAAGAAAACTGACAGGATCCTCAATATATCGTTGGTGATTTGATGACCATTGCTGATATTGGTATCGAAATATAAGTATGTTGTTATTATGGGTAATAAATATAGTTACAAAAAATTAAATTTGAATCAATTGTATAAGAATTAAAAGTCTAATCCTAAGTTACAAAAGCAATAATACAATCAGTGATCCTGAAATGACAAATTTACCACTATTTCCCTTCCTGCCATCATCACCTCCCATCCTAGTTACAGAAAACCCTTCGTATCCTGAAATGATCAATTTACCCCTATTTCCCTTTCTGCCATCATCACCTCCCATCCTAGTTACTGAAATGACCAACTTCTCTCTGCAACTCCATGTTAAAGTAAGACAACCATCTGCCCATAGTACCTGTCAAAAAAGTTTAACACCTTATCATAAAAAAAAAAAAAAAAAAAAAAAAAACTGAAGTACGTTGCCCATATCAATAAACCAAAATACGTTTATTTCATTCGACTTTGTAAAATGGTTTTCGCTTCTCAGAAAACGCATTCAACCCTTCTAACCTATCATCTGTGACCAATATCACTTCGTAGCATTCTTCTTCCAATTCCAAACCAGACCCGATCTCCATTTCTGAACCATGGCTAATCACTCTTTTAGTCATCCGTATAGCCACAGGACCCTAATAACATCATCTTACATCTTACATCATAATATTATATTATAATAAAAAAACGTTTCATATAATACTAATAAACGGACCTTTTGATTTATATCACATGCAATTTCAAGCGCCTTTGAGTAAGCATCACCCGCAGGAGCACAGTAATTAATGAGACCTACAAGAAATTATTCTATGGTTAGTACTTTATTTTTTCTACCCATAATAGCATTGTACTTATATTTATTTGGTTATCAATAGGCATTTTAATTTCTATGTTACATATTTTTAATATTGGTATATAAATATAAAAATAAAATACAAAATGACAATGCTTCTTTGGGTGTGATCTTTCGGCCTGTGAAAATAAGTTATTTGGCTAGTGAGCTTCCAATTAAGCTAGGAAGCCTCTGTCGCCGGAAATCAGAAGCTGGCGGCGAGGAAAATGGAGAATCAGAATAGAGAGAGAAGTAGATTAATAGGTAGGTTTGGAGATGCTTCCATGGAAGACGGCTGGAGTAGATGCGAACATGTAGTGGGTGGGAAGAGGATTGACGCTATGGCAAAGGCGAGGCGGTGGATCGGTGATTAAAGGTGGGAATTCCAAAGTGACAGCGAGCTGGAGTCGTGATGTTGTGGTGGAGTAATTTGATTGGGTAAAAAAGCGGTGAAGCAAAACAGAAAGAACACATTCCCACGATCAATAATCATAAAGACATAAAATGCCCCATTGGAAAGAACAGCTACAAAAGAGGTGGAATTGAAGGAAGGTATATAAAAAAGGGTCCAGTTTTGCTATCTTGTTAGGAACTTTACTGTTCCTAACTTGAGACAAAAATCTACCCTATTATAGCAGTGCCAACTAAATACAAAGAAAGTGTAAAAAAAGTTAAAAGTACAATGCTATAATAAATATAATGTGCAAAGATGGTTACTCAAAGAAAAAAAATCCTGTAAAAAAAGAGAAATTTCATCTATGTTTTCTAGACATGATACCTATCCAGCAAGAACCCTTTGTTGCAGCATTGAGAGGTCCATATCCAAATGTGAATAGGATAAATTGGTAATTTGTCACCTCTACGACACTTCCCATAACTTGAAGTAGCAAATGAGGTTTTGTCATAAACCTCGCGCTGCAAAAAGTAAAGTATCATGATAAAAAATAGAAGATGTAATTAAAAAAAGTGGTGAAAGTTAGAATAATATAAAAATATGTTTAATCTTAACCTGTGATAATTGTTTAATCTTACAACAGTAAAGGAGAGATAGGCCTATTGTGCCAAAAGTAGGGAAAGGCCTATTGTGCCAGCCGACTTGTGTTGGATCCTAGATACATGAAGAGACAAATGGTTTACCATAGTCAACAATAAATTGAAAAAAGAGCATAAATTGCGAATGATAACGCCAAAAAATTTAATTCTTGTTTTAAAATATTAGGATAGTATATGCCTTATACATATCTTACAAGTTTTTTTTTATCAACATTAACAGAAAATATGGAGGATTTCAGATTTTACCTTAGTTGGTTGAAGGTAATCTGAAAAAAAAGACACGTAAACAACCGAAAATAAAATAACAATAAGTTACATTATCATTAATATTGTAAAAAGTAAAAACGTACCTATAAGGGACTACATAAGGAGCTGTTATGAGACACTCGACATTAAAAACCTCCGCAAGGCTCCATTGATCCTTCTGTGAGTAAACCATCCCCTAACAAAGATCTCAGACGATTATGCTTCTTAAATACTTGAATCTTTAGAGAAACCATTGGCTGACTCGTGTTACTGAAGCTCCTCTTGCAGTTCATGGGTACACTAACAATAAAACCATTGTTCACAACCACCATAATCTGCAAAATCAACAATTGTAACTGTCCCGCAGCCTTGCATCCACAACAACCAAATAGTTGATTATGAAATTAAATCCTTTGTGATATTTAAATATTATAACCAACGAAATTGGATTTTTCTAAAATGTATGAAGGTTTGATAGTACTCCTACAACCATTTAGGAAACTACATAAGAACAACTCAGTGATTTGTGTATGTATGGTCCTGTTATGGGGCAATAAAAGCACTATTCCTAACACAATAAAAATGGCTCACCTCAAGTTCATTGAGCTCTCAACCAAACGTACGAACAACCTGCATATATTCAAGAAAATAAATGAAGCACATATGTGATGAGTCGAGTCAAGAACTACAGTAATCACCTTGTAAATACGAGCGAGTAGAAAGAATATGATTAGTTGAGAACTCTCCTTGCTAATAATGATCATCTTCCAGAATTTTGTCAACCTGAAGAGACTCTGGCACCTCTGCATTGTTTTTGTCAAAATCGTTAGCAAAGAAAACTAAAACAATTTTTTTTTAAAAAAAATCACTTAAGTTGGTGGGTCCAGTTACTGTCGCCATGAAATCAAATGGTCATACAGAAGGTTATGAGTCACAAAAAAGTCCACCACTTGAGTTCTAAAAAAAGAAAAAAAACTAAACAAAAACAGATATAAAACCCTTGCCTTGATTACATTTACATTATCCTCATCTCGTATGACGAATTCCAACTCTATCTTCTGCTTTCATCGCATGGCATATCAGTGACCAAGATGAATTAACTGACGAAGCTTCATGCCATATCAGTGACCAAGATGAATTAACTGTCATATCTTCTGAATTTCTCTGGAGTTTGTTGGAAATCTTGGTGGTGGTTGATAGTATGAAACCCAAGTGTAACCTTACTCCTATCAATAAATAATTTCGCTTATTTTCTTCCACCCACACTTCCTAATAACGTCTCTTAAAAATTATGACGATGAGAAGGAGAAGAAATTGACCAAATTAACCATGTGCATCTTATTTGGGGCATTCCATCGAACACATAGGGTGCCTTGCCTTCGTCCTTTAAACAAAACAATTATAATTACAATCAAAAACTTAACGAAATAGTTTAAAAAAGCTGAAAAACATAATCAAACAAAGAATCAAAACAACAATCAAAGCTGGACGACGTGACCACGACCTCGATTCTGGCCACTACCACTGGTAGCCAATGTCGTCGCACCACCACCACCACCAGCGCCGGCGTGCGTTGTTTATGCTTCCTCTTCACCGTCGATCTCCTAAAGGGGGAAAAATAAGGCATCGATTGGGTTTAGGAGTTTTCCTGGTGGCCACTTTTGTTCTTCTTCATCAACTCCTCCAGTACAAAATCAAAACCAATCCAATAAAAATACACAAATAAACCGTTAAATACACTTACCATAATCCGGTGGTGATTGGGTTCGATTTCATGGACGATGGCTGGTTCTTGATTAATGATCATCGGTTTAAGAATAACAGTGAGTGTGAAGCGAGAGAGATGTTCAAATCCAGCGATAGAGATACGGAGAGGATGGAGGCTGAAACCACAGAATTCGAGTATTTTTGGGAGAAAACGTCAAAAATCCTAAATCATTGTGATGGTTGAGTCGCCGGTAACAGAAGAGAGAACGAAGAGGAGTACGACTTTTGTCGAAAAACCGATGATGACGGTGGTTGAGAGGTGGAATCGATCCCCTCTATTTCTGGAACTCATATACGATGGCGATGAGGCGGCATAGAGGAATGATTGGAGGAAAAGAGCCGCGAGCCTTCGAGGAGGACACATGGAGAAAGTGTTGTAGATGAGTAAGCCAGAAAGAAATATCTGAATAACACGTGGACTGACCACCAACATAAGAAAACCCCCAAATTGAATCTAAGATCCGGAAAGAACTAAATATGCACATGCCAGTTGAAAATGTATAATAATAGAGGGACCAAAATGTATTTTGCCAAAAGAAGTTAGAAAATTAATATGATAAAAATAAATAAGGGACCATTTTTGACAACTGAAACTTTACTGTTCTAAGGAGAGACATTTTATATATATATATATATATATATATATATATATATATATATATATATATATTAATTTGCAGGAAACTATAGTACGTTCTATAGATCAATAGACATTCGTTTGTTTCATCCATTGGTCTATAATTATCCTTACGATCACATAATAGATCTCATCCACATTATAACACAGTCATATATATATATATATATATATATATATATATATATATATATATATATATATATATATATATATAGAGAGAGAGAGAGGGGGTAGGTTCCGTTGAGATTAAAAATAAAATAGAGATCATTCAACCCCAACCACATATTTCAAGTCTGCCGCTCTAGCCCTCCGGCGTACCGGCGCGACAGACCAGTTATAATCATAAATGATTATATAGCGTCGTCCGTTCCTTTCTCCTCCGCCAACATCCCCACCACCACAACCGTCACCGCCACCACCACCTCTGACACCAGCCGACCACATCACTGTCACCTCCGTCACTTATACCACCGCCACCTCTGTCACCACCACCTTTTCTGTCATCAACTGTCATAATCATATATGATTACTTAGTCTGTGAACAGACATATATGTATAATCATTTATGATTACGCATACACCGCTGTTATCGGTATGCTGGAGTGTTAGAGCGGTATATATATATGGCTCATGCGAAAATGCAAATAATTTGCGAAAACGCGAAAACAATGAAAACATATGACATTGTGTCACCTCAACCTTGTATTCTAGACAAAAATTCATCCAAACTTTGAACGACATGATGATAATCGATGGCACATGAGAAATTGTTTTATATTAGCAAAACATGTTTTTTTGACATTGTTATTACGAAAACTTGAATTTAAAAGTGGTTAAGGACGTGAAAAAAAAAAAGAGAAACGGTTGTTAAAACCATTCTTAAATCTATATTACCATAACACTCTCCTATGTAAACTTATTATCTTTAATTTATTGTTAATAAATTTAATTTCTAAAGTCCATGTGTTTGAGTTTTATAAGATAAAATATGTTTTCGCATTAACCTATATATATATATATATATATATATATATATATATATATATATATATATATATATATATATATATATGGAAAAGTTCAATATAGAACTATTATTAATCAAAAAACCAAGGAACAAACCAAAGCGTCAAAATTTAAAGCTACCAACGGCAAAAAGAAGAGTTGTAGACTTTTACAATGGACGCAATGCACTGAATTATAACAAAACTCACTTTTTTTAGTTTAATTTTTTTAGGCTATGTTTTTTATCGAAAAAAACTAAATATATTGTTGTTCATTATTTTTCTTCATCTTTCGTCGTTTTTCTATATAGATTCATATTGATATGTAAAAAAGAACCCTTTTTTTTCAAAAAAATCAATTTCATTTTCTTTGTTTTTTGAAAGTTAAGGTCTATTTTTTATCGAAAAAAATAATAAATATATCAAAATTCATATTTTTTTTTGTACTCTTTAAACATAGATTCATACTGATGTTAAGAAAGAACGAAATTTCAGTTCAGATTCACACTGTGAATCTGCTCCGATTCAGAGTATGAATAACAGTAAATCAGATTCACATTGTGAATTCTAAAACGATATTATATACACTTTAGATTAACAATGTGAATAAATCTATTTGTTGATTTTACAAAACTAATTTATGAGTAATCAAAACGTTAAAATATTATAAAACTACATGGAAATATATTTCGATTCATATGTAAATTTTACTTAATTTGTGAACGATCAAATAGTTGAAATAGTAAGTCAGATTCATATTATGAATCCTAAAATTAAAATATTTACATTTTAGATTCAAAGTGTGAATCTGAATTGATCGAATTTTTTTAATCGATGTTGACGTTTGTTAATAAAGGACAAAAAAATTGAGATTTTTTGTATAATTAGTTTTTTTTATATAAAAATAAACTTAAATATTGAAAAAAACAACAAATCGAAGTGATTTTTTTTTCGAAAAAAATATTTGTCTTTTATATATCAACATGGATCTCTATGAAAAGAGAACGTAAAATTGTGAACAACGGTATATTTATTTTTTTTTTCCGATAAAAAACGTTGCCTAAAATAATTTAAACGAAAAAAAGATATGAGTTTTTGGTAAGGTGGTGGGTTTTATGATATAATTCGGTGTATGTGTGTGTCATATATATATATATATATATATATATATATATATATATATATATATATATATATATATAGAGAGAGAGAGAGAGAGATAGGTTCAGGTGTTTAAAGTAAGTATTGTGTTATTGTATGCATAAATGTGGGTCAATCAAAATTTAAAATAAAAATAAATAAATAAGGGTAAATAGGTAATTTGATAATTTGTTTCCACAAATAATAGCCTATAATTATGGTAACCATTGACTTAGCTACCTAGGTATTTTCATCCCTTTTTAAAACCACAATGACGATCTTTTTTTCATTCTTCACTAATCAAATCCGATCGACACATCCCAAAATCGGAACTCCTCTTCTTTGCGTCTCATCCCTCCAGTCGACAGAAGCCAAATGACTCTTCCGGCGATCTGGGTCTACCCTCCATCATAGTGCGCAACAGTAGTGCAGCCTGTGTTCCTGCTTACAGAATCATCCCTCAGCTCCATAAAGAAGGTCGATTCCCTGTAGAAGGAAAGTGCATATAAAAAACCCACACAATACACTTTCCGTCTGTGAAATTTCCGTTTTTTTTGTAGTGTTTTATGTGATTTTGGTTTTTGGTGACCAAAGGTGAGAGCAGCTTGATGAATTTTGGGATTTTTTCATAGATTTTCGAGGTTTGGTTATTGCACTTTACAGGTATAAACAATTTTGTGTTCAAGCTTCTTTTAATTTTTATTTCCATGTCTGTGTGCAAGTTTTTTTATTTTTTATGGTGTTGGATTTTCATTGCCCACCGAGTGTTTGATCATTTGCTTCACTGAGTTTTGGAATATTTGATTATCGGAGCAAGGTTTCCGTCTTCATGTGCGTGCCTTGCTCGTAAAGATGGTATGACTTGTCAATACGTTTTCTTACTTTTTAACTAAAAATTTTCCAGGTGAAAGAGGGTATTGGAGATATAGTTGAATAACATAGAGAAATACAAACTCCGAGAAGCTGTTAGGATGTGGGAATGATGAAAGCAAAGCCACTAAAGGTATGTCATTTCCTTTCATAATTACTTGATAAATGATGTTTTATTTATTTATTTAATTTTGTGTATTTTCTTACATCTGAAAATCTTTGATATATATTCCAAAATTGGGCAGGAATGTATTACATAGAATACACACTTCAGAATCCAGGGCTTTGTTTGAATGTTAGATAGAAATCATTGGGGTGTTTGGGTTTGTTTCATTTGATAAAAAACAATTTGGATTGGGTGTTTGACAGGGAAGGGAAGGAAATGAAAAGCAGTTTTTTGGCTAATATACATATCAGAATGAGCATTTTTTTGGCTAATATCTATTGGAATGGAATCAAGAATTCCAATTCTATTGAAATGGAATGACGAATTCCAATTCTGTTGGAATCACAGAAGTTGATGCTTGAAGAACGGACCACAAAATTGAAACGGGCCACATTATTCTTTTAGAATGTATTAGTCGTTGTTATATTTTGATGTAATTATTAACAATTGTTACCCGTATTCTATAAGAATTAATGTATTTGTTGTTTTTATTCTTCAATTGATTGTTCAAGAATTTGTTATTCTACAAGAAGTTTTTAAATTCATGATAAAGAAATAGGTTCAAGAATATTTTTATTATTTATGGTTCAAGAATATTTTTATTTTTGAATATACTCATAAACATATTCTGTCAGAATGTCCGAATTAAAAGAATTATAATTCGTAAAATCGGATTTTTAAAATTAATAGAATCTATGATCCCTTAAAAAATGCAATTTTCCTTTATTAAATCTATATTAATTGACTAAATTACCCTTGTAATTAATTAAGATGATTTTTTCAATTATATTTAATTCAATAATATATATTAATCACTTTCTTAAAATAAGTAAATTTGATTGGCTCATATTTATGAATACAATAACACAATAATTATTTTAAACAAAATAACCTAAGCCTATATATATATATATATATATATATATATATATATATATATATATATATATATGCATCAAAATCATAATGTTCAACCGCCAACGGAATATATATATATATATATATATATATATATATATATATATATATATATATATATATATATATATATATATATATATATTCCGTTGGCGGTTGAACATTATGATTTTGATGCTCACAATTGTTTCCTTGTTTTATAGTATATATTACTGGTGGGAAATTTATTTAATTGGCTTATGTGTCCAGCACTTGTTAATTGAATTTGCTACGGTCGGGACTTTGCTTTTTATCCTACTCGTATGTTCACATAACGCTTATATTTATTAGATTTTTAAAATTTACAAACTTTCCGTATATATTTTATTTCAATAGTTTTATATATTATTTTATCAAATATTTATAACCAAAATTAATTATTCGGATAATTTAATAACCATTTTTAAATAAAATAAAATTATATTTAACACACCTAAATAATTATTACATATGTATTTTCAAAATATTATATAATTCTTCATTGAAATGATTTTTCGATAAATGGTCAATTAAAGCATATTAAAATTAATTTTGTCCTTGCTGTATCGAAGAAGGTGTTGTTAGAATTAGTTATTATAACGAATGTTTATGTAAATTATATATATGTAAAAATTAGAAAAATAAATTAATGAATGTTTATGTAAATTATATATAATAATAATTTATAAAACTAAAAGTGTTCAAATTTTAAACGATTTTAAACCATTATTGCTTTTTATTAATAATTAAAAAATTTCCTCCATTCATTACAAATGTGCATACAGTTTTATAAGTTGAATTTTGACGATTCTATTAATAAAAGTTAGATAGTATCGTATTTGTTGGCAGATAAACTCATAAGGTCAATCACACCAATTAACTCCAATATATATCGTTGAATGAAAACGGATTATATGCGACCAAATTCATATGTAGGAAATATACATAAAAATAAGGATTAAAACGAAAAGAAACTTGAATTTATAACGGCACATACATCAAAATAAATAAGTGATATGTTTTTATAATTAAGTTAACGAATGGAAATTCAAATAAAACATATTATATATGACGCGACTCATGCTTAGGAAACATATATAAAAATAAGTACTAAAATATAAAAACATTTACGTCAAAACATAGAGCAACTCGGATTTATATTGTTTTTTTTAAGGTTAATGAACGAAAGTTTTAAATTTACATCGAAATGTTGACCTCCTTAAATTTATACCAACACATACATGAAAATAAACGCGTAAACAATTAGTTTTTTTTTATGCTAACGAACAAAAATTATTAAGAAAAATCAGATTATATATACTATTTGGATAAACATGAAAGTCTGCAAAATAGAGTGGGTGAAAATGATATTCTACAAAGTTGAAAGTCGACATAATGAAAGTGATATTTCAAAAAGTATTTTAAAAATAAGGAAGGGAAATGGGTCAAAAGTGAAATTTTAAAAAATAACAATGGTGCAAAGATTCATTATACAAAGTAAATTTTAAAAAGTAAAGATGAAAAATGTCATTTTTAAAAGTCAAAGCATAATGAACCAAATTTTTTTCATTATCAAAGTTAGTTTTTCGATTAAAAGTTTAATAACTAATAAAATAAACAAAATGAGATTAATCGAGATTTTAAAGACTTCATTAATTAATAAATAAGATGGATTAAAGCTATTTTATTAATATTGGATTTTAAATAAATAAAATCCGTTAAAGATAAAAGTGAATTTTAGGGGTTGAATTTTATTCTTGAAGTCTTGGAAGTGATGCTTTTTAAGTGTTCGGGTGGAAGGGTCATTATAAGCAAACTTTAGGAATCAAGGCTGTAAATGTGATTATAACTCCCTACAATAAAAAAGTACACACACATAATATTCTCCTTCCTTCCTTCTGTTACGTTCGATAACTTAAATGCCCAATGTTACCATAAAATCGATCACTTGGGGGCTGACGTACTTGCGTCGACTAGAGAAAAGGAATGGGTAGGATAAGCGAGTGTTTGAGTTAGGTTCGAGACAGTTGTCATAATCTTGCAGTCACACGAAGCAGAAACAATGTTGTCAAAAAATACAACGATTTCCCGCTAAGTTTTATGTTCCTTCTTTTCTTTTCTAATTTCTGTCGAGCATGCTTCGTTTCCTTCTTCCTGTCACGATTAAACAATAATGAAGAGTAGATGCAATCATGTATAATCTTTCCTTCCCTTCTATTTTCATGATTTTGCTTCCCTAAGTCGACCCTTCTTAAACCAAGAAAACAACCCATGTTGTCCATGTTCTTCCTGTCAATTCCATCATGTTCTAGCCATAAAAATCAACGATGTATAGAATCTCCTTCAATATACTAATGTATTTTCATGGATTCTTTCTACCAAATACAACGAGAAGGATATCTCGAATGGTTGCTTAGTACATACCCACCAGCCCTCCAATATTGACTTATTTCTAGCAACATGCCTCTAAAGCCTCTATCTTAATTGTTGTATAAGGTAATTATATCAATTATCCATTTGTTATAGACATCATGTTGAACATGAGACTTGTATCACAATCGATCTCATTTGGTGTTCAACTTGGGTAACGCGCGTTAGATGTCTAGCTCTTAACACATAAGATGAAAAAATATCATGTTGACTACATAAAGCTCTTGCATAGTTCAAACCATACCTGAAAATGACTTTTATATCTGCCTAGTGAAGGATCAACATTTGACCATATCAAAGGACAACACTCTCTACACTCAAGTCTCACTATGTATCTCAAGTGTTAAGGATACAAAGGTAGTAGCTTTTAATAAAGTATCAACTATAACAACGATTTATGAGGTGACCTTGATGCAGGTCTGTTCAGTACTAGTTATTTGAAAAGTACCTATGAGACTTGGTTACAACGTCTTGCCTACTTTAATCTGGTGAGAGTCAACCAATCCAATTCATATTTACTTCATAATTGTTCCCACAATGTTAGTGCAATATATTTGTCAGGTAACTCGGTGCATCATCAACATACTAAGCATATCGAACTCGATATTCACTTCGTCCGTGAAAAAGTATCTCGTGGCCAAGTTCGTGTGTTGCATGTTCCTTCTCGATATCAGATTGTGGATATTTTTACTAAGGGACTTCCGTTAGTACTTTTTGAAGATTTTCGTCATAGTCTCAATGTTCGTTTACCTCCCGATTCGACTACGGGGGTGTGATAGAATATATTGGAATATTTAGAATAGATGTAAATATGTACTAGATTGGTTTGTATTTTGGAAGTTATCTTCTTTCCTATTAGTTTAGGATTTCCTGTAACAAACTATTGTATATATATTCTGGTAATGGTATAGAACAGGGGACGACATTAACCCTACTTTTATAACCGACTATGAACTTTTAGAATAATAAGATTATACATGGATTAAACATGTTGATATAGAGCACAATAAGTCTTGATTTGATGATCATATCACAATATACCAAAACAATATAATAGTTGTTGTTTTATTGTTCTTATCCCAAATACTAAATTCAAATCAAAATCCTATTTCTAGGATAATGAAGTCTTATAGCTGAAGTGTGACCATACATACTTAGCTCAAAATAAGGACTTCATTAATGGGTCAGACTAACTTTAATTTGTGTGAATTTTGCGAATATTATCATCTTTATATTTAACTTTACTCTAAGTATAGTTAAATATCTTGGAGAATATGATTGGTCTTCTGATGTGACATAGAGTTTCTTAACCTGATTAAGTACACTCTAAGTTACAAAAGATTTATAGGTTATCCCAGAATGGAAGGACTCAACCTAATTTTTCATTGATCTTGTTCATCCAATCATATTTGATTTCAACTTCTGAAGTAGCAGTGTATTCTTATTAAGTAGACTATGGAATTATGGTTTGCTTGGACTTCATTCCAACAAAAATTACTCTTCATTCCATAATGAAGTCATAGCCCAATTATAATTCATAATTATATCTATTTGTTTTAAAGTTAGCATCTTATGCAACTCCTTTACATAAAGATCTTCTTCTAAATTGTTTATCTCATATACATTATCTTAGATCTTCTTAAGTACTCTTAGAATGTCTTTATAATAATCCAGTGACTTACCCATGTATCCAATTCGCATCTTATGATATATTCATAACATAATCATATACCTAGTCTTATGCGTAATATGTGTAATGCCCGCGTTTTCTTGCTATGCATTAATAAAATGATATAATTGTAATGGTCAACAATTTGTAACTTTATATGAAGTAAATAGAAAGAATTATTGAGTATTATGTGTTCTATGTGTAGTTATATGTAGTATACATGCTTAAAGCGATATAATAAGATAAGAAATAAAGTACGCATATTAAATAGAATAATAATTAGGCCTAGTAAGCTTGATGAAAGATGAAGTAGTCGTGACGAGGATTCCATGGATATAAGGAACGCTCAAATCGGACTTAGAACGAATGAGTTATGATTCTTTAAGGTTTCACGTTAGACCCAATACATCTACAAATATCGTAAATAGTGAATAGGAGATAGATCACTTATTAGTCTAAGTGATCTAAACGAAAGTTGTAGTAGTCGTTAAACCGAGATTGTGCATATAGAGAACGTCTAAATCTAACTTCATTAGAGGATGTTATGATTTTTCTAAGATTCATCATAGCAGTATACATCTCAGAAATCGAATTTTAAATCGGTTGATTTTAAGCCGAAATAATCTAAACGAGAATTAAAGATCTCGTTAATAGGAGTCTGTCAATATAAAGATCTGTAATAGTGTTCATCGACGACATTCTAATTTACTTGAAAATCCAGTAAGATCATGGAAAGCACTTGCAAGAAGTATTGGAAGTTCTGAAGAAGGAGAAGTTGCATGCAAAGTTCTCCAAATGTGAGGTTAGATCTGAGAGGTGTAATTCTTGGTTCATGTGGTTAACCAAGAAGGAATAATGGTTGACCCAACATAGATCAAAGCAGTGATGAAGTGGGAACGACCAAAAAGTCCCACTAAGATGCGTAGTTTTCTGGGATTAGCTGGATATTACAGAAGGTTTATCCAAGGCTTTTCTTCGATAGTTTCTCCATTGAAAACTTTGATCCATAAACGAGCTACCTACACATGGAGTGAGAAGCATGAAGAACACTACTTCAAAGCAACCCTTTAATGAGTCGCAAACAATGACACACACCGATTTACGATACACATATTTTGCGTGTCCTAAAAAAATTTCCGCTTTCCAAAATATGAAGGATAGAGGACACGAATTTTTGTGTGCCCTAAAATTAGTGTCCAACAAAAAAATTATGAACACGGAGGGAACTTATCTTGAATGCGTCTCCTCTAGAAATGTCGTTTTATAATTTTTATTCAAATGCGCGTTTCTTATCAAAAAATAGGAGGACTATTAATTCTAGGGATTTTTTTGAAGAACACTCAAAACACTCACTCACTTATGGTACGTTCTCTCTGTAATCGATTTGTTCAGCAACCTCGCATCGCTTTGCCGACGACTCAATTGTCCTCCGGCGACCTTAGGGCTACTTCTCCTCCAACGACCTTAGCGTTACTTCTCCACCCATTCTCCGACTTCACCACCACGAACCTCCATCTGGTAATCTAACATCCTCCTATTCCCTTTCTTTTAAGATAAACAAACCCTGTTAAGGTTTCGAGATCAAGAATTTCAACTATGGTAAGGTTTCGAGATCAATAATTTCAACCATATGTTATTGTTTAATACTCCTGGTTTTCTTTTCGGCGTTCAGGAACCTAATGATTCTCTGGTTAGCAATAACTTGTGGCCTGTACTAATTCTGGAAGTTTTTCAATTTCAACCATATGTACTAATTCTAGAAACCCTACTCATATATCTTTTTTTTAAGAATCTAAAAGGTGGATTTTATTTTTACTCATATAGGTTGCACAAGAGACATTCTATTTGATGAGAACTGTTCGAGTTTAAGGAACTGAGCGTAAAGAACTTGAAAGGTATACTTTTTTTGTGCTTTTCTGACAAAAGTGTTCATTTGGTTGCATTTATTCAAACTAGGAGTGAAGTTTCATTTTCTTATCATAATTCTCCATGATATTTAATTTTACATAAAACATACATGTAGATTTATTTATTCATAACTAAGTACACCACCTAGATGGAAAAACAAGTTGATATAAGCTTGAGAACAAGTGGTGCATATGGTATAGGGAATTTCAGTTTCAACACTCTCTATCATTCTGCATAGGTCATGCTCCTTCTATTCTTAATAATATAAAAAAAGTAATGTTATATGGCTCATAGATATAAAAAAAGCCATGTGGTTTACTTGAAGTTGTAATTTTTTATAGGTTCTTGTTGTATTGGTAAGAGGAATGTATGTTATGGCTGGTAAAATAACAGTTGAATAACTTACAAAGTTCATATTACACAGTGAATGGCTGATTTACTCAACATGGTTTGTGGGTGACAATTTATCAAATTTAATGCAATATGTTGGGGCAAGTGAAAAAGTATTCCAAATGATGGATCTTGCGCCTAGTCAACAGTTCACATCCAAAGGCAAGCAACCAATTTCTTCATTTCCTGATTCATTTTTCAAGATTTGTAATAGTTCCCAATTTACAAGGGGTTAAAAGTTAAGACTAAATGTTAAAAACTAGTATCTTTATAAGTGAATTGATCACTTGTTGCAGGATCAAAATTGCAAAATTTGAAGGGTCTTATTGAGTTTGTGAATGTATCATTTAGCTACACATCAAGGGAAATAGTATGCTTCTAATTTTTCTCATATCCCTAAACAAGTAGACTCTGTTTGATTGGATGGAACGGAATGAGTCGTTACATCCCATCATCATCTTTGTCACTAAAAATTTCATAATAGAAATAAGTTATATTACAATTTTTCATGCCATTCCATGATTAACATTTTCAACAAGTACATGTATTAAAAGTTGTAAGCATCAATGTGAATCCTAATGAAGTAGTTGCACTTGTAAGTAAGTCTATAATTCTATCTACCTAATTTTGTTTCTTCAACAACTACAAGAATCAAATCAAAACAAATAAAATCCTTTATAATAATCTTCATTAGTTTGGACTTAGCGGTAGTGGAAAGAGCATAATAGTAAATCTCCTTCTTCGTATTTATGAACCAACAAATGGTTAGGTAACTTCACTTTCATTACCCATGACATCACATACTGTGTTTGACATGCATTGGACTGGTCTGTCAAAAGACGTAAATGCCCTCCTTATGACATTAAAGTTTTGTGTAGATTTTGATTGATGGGCATCCTTTAAACAACATGGACATCAAGTGGCTTAGAGAAAGAATCGGATACGTTGGACAGGCTGGTTCTCTTTCTTTACAGTTCAACAAGAAATGATTAAATAAAAAAACAAATTCTTATTCATATTAATTATTATATATTTGGAAAAAACAGGAGCCTCGACTTTTTCGGATGGATGTGAAATCAAACATAGCATATGGATGCACAAGAGATGTAACTGAAGAAGATATTGAACATGCAGCCAAACAAGCCTATGCTCAAGACTTCATTTCTTCTCTACCTGAAGCCTATAACTGAAGAAGATATTGAACTGGCTAACATTTCTTAGCGGATAATTCATCAAATCTTTGGACCAAAAGCTACATCTCTTATTTTTTAAGGGAGAGAGTAGGGTTTCTGGAATTTTATCATGATATAAACTTCTAAATGATGTTATTGCATATCAATGTAATATCCAAGTTACTTTCCTGATCTTAGGTTTTGGGACAAGTAGGCTGGTAAAATAACAGTTGAATAACTTACAAAGTTCATATTATACAGTGAATGGCTGATTTACTCAACATGGTTTGTGGGTTACAATTGATCAAATTTAATGCAATCTGTTGGGGGCAAGTGAAGAGTATTCCAAATGATGGATCTTGCGCCTAGTCAGCAGTTCACATCCAAAGGCAAGCAACAAATTTCTTCATTTCCTGATTCATTTTTCAAGATTTGTAATAGTTCCCAATTTACAAGGGGTTAAAAGTTAAGACTAAATGTTAAAAAATAGTATCTTTATATCTGAATTGATCACTTGTTGTAGGATCAAAATTGCTAAATTTGAAGGGTCTTATTGAGTTTGTGAATATATCATTTAGCTACATATCAAGGGAAACAGTATGCTTCTAATTTTTCTCATATCCCTAAACAAGTACACTCTGTTTGATTGGATGGAATGGAATGAGTCGTTACATCCCATCATTATCTTTGTCAGTAAAAATTTCATAATAGGAATAAGTTATATTACAATTTTTCATGCCATTCCATGATTAACAATTTCAATAGGTACATGTACTAAAAGTTATAAGCATCAATGTGAATCCTAATGAAGTAGTTGCACTTGTAAGTAAGTCTATAATTCTATCTATGTAATTTTGTTTCTTCAACAACTACAATAATCAAATCAAATCAAATCAAATCCTTTATAATAACCTTCATTAGTTTGGATTTAGTGGTAGTGGAAAGAGCACAATAGTAAATATCCTTCTTCGTCTTTATGAACCAACAAATGGTTAGGTAACTTCACTTTCATTACCCATGACACCACATACTATTTTTGACATGCATTGGACTGGTCTGTCAAAAGACGTAGATGCCCTCCTTATGACATTAAAGAGTTGTGTAGATTTTGATTGATAGGCATCCTTTAAACAACATGTACATCAAGTGGCTTAGAGAAAGAATCAGCTACGTTGGACAGGTTGGTTCTCTTTCTTTAAAGTTCAACAAGAAATGATTAAACAAAAAAACAGATTCTTTTTATTATTAATTATTATATATTTGGAAAAAACAAGAGCCTCGGCTTTTTCAGATGGATGTGCGATCAAACATAGCCTATGGATACACAAGAGATGTAACTGAAGAAGATATTGAACATGCAGCCAAACAATCCTATGCTCATGACTTCATTTCTTCTCTACCTGAAGGCTATAACTAAAGTAGATATTGAACTGGCTAACATTTCTTAATGGATAATTCAGCAGATCTTTGGACCAAAAACCACATCTCTTATTTTGGAAGGGAGAGAGTAGGGTTTCTGGAATTTTATCATGAGATAAACTTCTAAATGATGTTATTGCATATCAATGTAATATCCAAGTTAGTTTCCTGATCTTAGGTTTTGGGACAAGTAGGTTTTGAATCAGTCAATGGAGTAGAGTGGAAGTGTTTGAACTTTGTGGAGGAACCTAATTTTGGACCAGGATTCCCTATTAAGACTGTGTATGTTACTTGAGACCTTGTTCTTGAGCCTTTAAAAGGTTAGCAACATGCCAATGTTAATTATAATGTTTCATATTGTTAACATGAATGTTATGGGTTGACTTTTACAGATCATTGTCAATGGAGTTCCAATGAAAGTTGCTCCAATTTGCTTCTTTAAGTAAAGCGAGGTGGCAATCGTATTGGGTGATTAGTAGTCAACAGTCTACTTAAAGAGTCAATACAATCTCATTCTTTAAAATTGCCTCCAACATTGTCATGCCAGGTTTGTGGGCTTTTGTTAAATGTTTTTTAAATTAAGTAAAGTGTCCAATTTTAATGTTGTTGCACAAAATTATAGGAATACCCTCCTGGAGTAAACATTATACCTGTGGGAAGCAAAACAGCACAACATTTTCGTACAACAAATTTGATTGTATTTACAAATAGGAATAATCATGTTGAACATGAAAGTGGTCCCTTTGTTGCTCATGGAGATGCAATGATTATAGATCCTGGATGTCGATCAAAGTTTAATAAAGAGGTAAAGGTATAGATTTTGATGTATTAAATTATCTTTTTTGTTTCTTAAATATGAAGTAATTTTAATGGTGAAACTGAAAATCAGCTTGCAGAAATTGTTACTGCTTTACCACGAAAGTTAATTATGTTTGTCACTCATCATCATCGTGATCATGTTGATGGTAAGCTTCAATAGAAAAAAAAAACAAATCTTTATTACATTTCCCATAGTTTAACTCACTGAGTTTGGGAATTATAATTTATAATTTATAATTTATATTGCTTTTGATGAATGATGATCAATTTGATGTTTCCTTTCAGGGCTTTCTACTGTTCAGAAGACCAATCATGATGCTTGTCTTTTGGCTCATGAAAATACCATAAACCGCATTAGAAAAGGTTACAAGTTAAAACCTTTTACATTTACATATTACCGAAAATGCCCTTGAACTTGACTTTATTTTCTGATTTATGGCATAAAAATGATTGGTCTCTTGGTTATACCATAATTTCTGGAACAGAAGAGATCTGCATTGGTGGGGAGAGATTCAAAATCATATTTGCTCCAGTAATTACCACTTGATAATCTAATATTATGGTTATTTGTTGAATATAGCATCCTACTCTAACAATTATAATTGAAATATTAAGTTCTATGCAAGAAATAGCAACTCCTTTCATTTATTTGAAAGTATAATGCTTTAATAAGAAAGGAGAATTTACATTTTATGTTTAGTTGTTGAATATATCACTCACTTTTAAAGAAAGGATCATTTTTTATAACTGAAACATTATATGTAATTTTTTTCTCAAGTCGAGGGGTGCCAAAGTTGAATACACAAATGATGATATTGATGAAATCCATGAAGAATGGTCAACTTTTGTTATAGGCTTCATTTATCGATGATTTTTTTATCCACAAACAATATTTTTGTTAACAATGAAATGTTTGTTAGCGCATCATCTTCTGACATGTGGTGTACGGTGTTTTTTGTTAACTGTGTGAATGTTAGGTATCGTCCTCTTTTGAGATGTAGTGTAATATAATGTTTTTGACACTTTGTTTGACATTTAGATGAAATTGAATATTTGGTATGTATAATTGTTTCTTTATTATGCCTAAAATGCACATTGTGAACGCGTATCGTAAATGGTTACTAAGTTTATGACACGCAAAAGTGTATCATCCTCATTTAAGACAGAGGATTTAATGATACGCATTGCATGTCGTAAGGTTACGACATGCAAATGCGTGTCATCTTCTTTATGATAGGTCCTTCCTTGACACACATTGTGTATCGTAAGAGAGCGTCGTAAATGCGCGTTGTAAGGTTACGAGACACAAATGCGTGTCGTCTTCCTTTATGACATGGCCTTCCTTGACACCCATTTGTGTGTCATCTGTGGCTTTTATGACACGCAATATGTGTCATTAAAGGGTATTTTTCTAGTAGTGGAAGCTTTCGAAATGCTAAAGATGCGATTGTATGAAGCACCGATTCTTGCTTTTCCCGATGGAGTTAAAGACTTCACAATTTATAGTGATGCATCTGTAGTTTGGTTTAGGTTGTGTTCTGACCCAGAGAGATAAAGCAATAGCATATGCATCCAGACAACTGAAAACACATGAACAAAACTTCCACACTCATGATTTGGAGTTGACAACAATAGTTTTTGTGCTAAATATATGGAGACATTATCTTTATGGCACGAAGTGTAAGCTTTTCACATATCATAAGAGTCTCCAGTATCTCTTTGGTCAAAAGGAATTGAATATGAGACAACAAAGCTGGCTAGAGTTACTCAAGGATTATGACTGCGAGATACTTTACCACCCCGGTAAAGCGAATGTCGTAGCAGATGTTTTAAGTAGAAAAGTAAACATGGAAAGGAAAGGGCCAAGAGCGTTGAGAATTGAAATTGTCTGGACAATTATAGAAAGAATCAAGAAAGCTCAGGAAGATGCTTTGGAAGGAGATAATCGAAAGGAAGAACGTTCTGGCAAAACGTTAGTGTTCGATACAAACAGTCAAGGATTGAAGGTATTCGAAAACAGGATTTGGGTGCCTAATATGGGAGGAATGAGAGATCTTCTGATGGAAGAAGCCTTATTAGTGGTGGTCGACAATGAAAATCGACGTTGTAAAGTATGTGGATGAATGTGTGATATCACACCCCAAAACCAGAATGGCAAAAACGTTCGGGGGCGGAGGACGTCATGTACAGTATCACAACAATGCATAATAGTAAGCAAGCAACAACATCATCCATTGCATTAATAGTATAATTTTAATACAAGTGTGTTCTGTAGTTTATAAGACACCAAAAATAAATAATCAAAATATAGACGAGTCTTGAAAGCTCCGTCTTCTCAAAAACCTGGTCATCTGTACCTGTCTATTGGTGACCTGAGAATACAAGTTATTTTGAAAGCGTAGATCAGCATTAAAGCTGGTGAGTTCATAAGTATATTAGTGTCATTGTTTGTATAAGTTTGAAGAAAGTAATTGTAAATGTTTGATGTAAAAGTTTGTAAGTGTTTGATGTAAATATTTGTAAACTTCCTAGAAAATCCTATATTTTCTACTAAAGTAGTCTTCTACCAAGACTCAACTGTTCTCTATGTTTGTTCTTTTGTAAAAGTGTGCGTTTTCCCAAAAGATGACTATCATTACCAAAATATAGTTTTCATTACCATTTATGTGAGAAGATCACAATGTGAATGAAAATGGGAAAATAAAGATGTATTGTATTTTTATCTAGGTAACTACCAATGTACTAACTACCTTAAACTTGTTAGTTTAATTAAGGTAAAATGTGATACGATTGTAACCATACTTGATCGACTGGTATAACACGACGTTCGAGACGCCGAAATGATATGACATTCATCACCCGTAGACCTGCAGGTCCCACTGTAGCTAGGAGCAAGGTGTAGGAGGGTCAGTCCCGTATAGATCTATACACAAATTCACGCTCTCCATCCAGGAGACTCTAGGTACAAAACGTGACGCAACAGTATATTGCCGAGCCATGAAGTAGTATCTCACATTATTGTTATAGTATTCTTGTATTTGTATAGTATGTTCTAGTGTAGTGAATGTTCTTTCTGTCTAGTGTATAGTATGTTCTATCTGTTTCTCTTTATAGTGAGTATTGTCTCTCGTTATAGTATGTTCTCTAGTGTATAGTGTGTAGTATGTATTGTATCTCGTTATAGTATGTTTCTACTGACTCATGTATGAACTGACTCTTGTATGTTTCATTGTTCAAGAAATAGTATTAGTGACTTCCTAAACTATACCTATTATAGTTTACTAGTAATGTTGTTTGTATGAATGAACATGTTTATACACATTTGCTACCCAAATTTATTGAACTGAACGAAGAACTTTTATATCTATATGTATATACATAATATATAACTAAGATTCAAACGACCTTCAGACAAACAACCGATACCCTAAGTCCACAACCAAACAAGGAACAGGAAATAAGGCGAGTTATCAGTCCTAAGTCCTTTCAATCCTACTTATGTAACTATATCCATATAGACATGATTTGACAAAGTATAAGTTTAAAAGAGTTTGATAAAGGGTTTTAAATATAAAAGAGTTTGTAAAACGATTTGAGGCAGTTTGTTTGAAAACACAGTTTGAAGTATAAGAAATCTATATGTTTGATAGTTATTAATCACATGTGATTGATATAACAACTATAATTGTTCTACTTGTATTCCCCCCCCCCCCATAAAAGCATTTAAAATCATTTAAAAGATAAGTTAAGGGGTATGAACTCACCTGCAGTGAGTGATACGAATGAAAGATCGATTTGTAGGATGCTAAGTGCCAAGTGAAGCCTTGAGCACAACGGATCCTAATAAGCATATAATGACACATATATGTATATAATTAGTGTTTATACAACTAATCATGTAAGGAAAAACACCTTAGGGCTTAGGAAACACTTATATTGAAGTGCTAGAAGTGCAAGGGATTGCATATAAGGGATGTATGGCCACACAATGGTGTTTACGGCCAAGGTGTTCACGGCCCTATGTGTTTACGGCCATAGGGTTTATGGCCCTATGTGTTTACGATCGTAAAATTATGAAGTATTGAGCCAAAGTGTGTTTTTAAGGTCTTGCAAGCATCAAGGAAGTGTTCTAGACCCATTCCTAGCCTTAAGAAGGGTTTATGGCCAAACTAGTAGCCTTAACAAGGGTTTACGGCCAAGGGAGATGCTCCTGGCCGTAAACTCTCATTGATCTTGGTAATTGGTTGATTTCAAGGAGGTAAATCAGGAGCTTCTACTAGATAACAAGTATAGGGAAAGGATACTTACGATATGGAAGCAAAAGGGTTGATTTCGGCCCAAAGAACTAGTGTGTGTTCTTGGTGTTCTTGAAGATCTAACCCAAAAGAAGAAGTTCATGGATGAAATCAAAGGGTGATACTAGTTAAGGAGATGTATCAACAAATCAAAGGATGAAACACTTACATTTTTGAAGATAAAAATGAAGATCCTTATGATACTTGAGAGAGAATTCGGGTTTCTTGACTTGAAATGGTGAATAATGAAAATAAGTGAAGGAATAACATCCTTAAGGCCAAGAGTTTATGGCCACCTTGAGTTTATGGCCGTAAACTCATGTGATGTGGCCGTAAACTCCTCATGAAGGAGTTTAAGGCTTGATTGATGGTTTTGAGCTTCAGCAGATACTTCCTAACACTCATTCCTTGGATGTACTAGGCTTAGAACGCTCAAACAGACCCTAAATAATGCTAAAAGATAGCATAAACAAGTCTGACTTTGATTGAGTTGAAATGTTGTCCAAGATAGAAATTTCGGGCTGTCACATCATCCCCCCGTTAGAGAGAATTTCGTCCCGAAATTTGAGTTTAAAAAATTAAGCTATTACAAATAACTAAACGAGAAGATGAGGATATTTCAGTTTCATTTGATCCTCACGCTCCTAAGTGAATTCAGGTCCTCGCTTGGCATTCCAACGAACCTTCACTATCGGGATACGGCTTTGCTTCGTTTGCTTAACCTCTCAGTCCATGATCTCTACTGGTTCTTCCACGAAGTTGAGGCTCTCGTTGATCTCGATCTCGTCGAGTGGGATTACAAGAGTCTCGTCGGACAGACACTTTTTCAAGTTCGAGACGTGGAAAGTAGAATGTACGTTACTAAGTTCGCGAGGTAGTTTAAGTTTGTAAGCTACAGGGCCGATTCTAGCGAGAATCTCGAAAGGCCCTACATATCTTGGATTTAGCTTTCCACGCTTACCGAAGCGTATCAAGCCCTTCCAGGGTGAGACCTTCAATAGAACACGGTCGCCCACCTGGAATTCCAACGGTTTCCTTCTCTTGTCTGCGTAGCTTTTCTGTCGATCTCTAGTGGCTTTCAATCGTTCACGAATCTGAACGATCTTCTCTGTCGTTTCCCGAATGATTTCCGGACCTGTGAGAGTGCTGTCAGGAACTCGTCCTTTAGCTAACTGCGTGTCGCCCACCTCAGCCCAGCACAAAGGGGATCTGCACTTACGGCCATTGAGGACTTCAAATGGAGCAACCTTTATGCTCGTGTGATAACTATTGTTGTAGGAAAACTCGAGAAGGGGTAAATGAGTATCCAATTCCTTCCCAAAGTCTATCACGTAGGCTCCCAACATATCTTCTAAGGTTTGAATAGTCCTCTCACTTTGTCCGTCGGTTTGCGGATGGTAGGCTGGACTCATGTCCAGCCTAGTTCCAAGGGAACTTTGTAGCGACTGCCAGAACCTCGAAGTGAATATACTATCTCTATCAGAGATAATGGATATGGGAACACCATGCAGTCGTACTATCTCTCTAATGTATGTTCTTGTTAGCTTCTCCATCTTGTTAGTCTCTTTGATAGGCAGGAAGTGTGCGGACTTTGTTAACCTGTCTACGATCACCCAAATGGTATCGAGACCACCCGTTGTCTTAGGCAACTTGGTTATGAAGTCCATCGTGATCCACTCCCACTTCCATTCAGGTATCTCCGGTTGCTGAAGTAAACATGATGGTTTCTGGTATTCGACCTTAACCTTGGCGCAAGTAAGGCATTTACTCACGAAGGTAGCAATCTCTTCTTTCATGTTAGGCCACCAGTATAACTTTTTAAGATCCAGGTACATCTTATCTGAACCTGGGTGGACGGAATATCGAGTGTTGTGCGCTTCTGTCATGACCAAGTCTCTAAAACCACCGTGTTTTGGTGTCCAGATCCGATCCATGAGATATAAGGCTCCGCCACCCTTGACCACCAAGTTGTTATCCATCCCTCTCATGGATTCACCCGCCACATTTTCAGGTTTCAAAGCTTCAAGCTGAGCCTCCTTAATTTGTGTGGACAAGTGTAAATGGATAGTCATAGTCAATAATTTGACTCTGCGACCAGAGTATTCTTTCCGACGTAGTGCGTCAGCAACTATGTTGGCCTTGTCGGGATGATAACGAATTTCGCATTCGTAATCACTAAGTAGCTCGACCCACCTTCGTTGTCTCATGTTGAGCTCCTTCTGGTCGAATATATGTTGTAGGCTTTTGTGGTCGGTAAAGATAGTGCTTTTTGTACCATACAGGTAGTGTCTCCAGATCTTTAGAGCAAACACTACTGCTCCTAACTCAAGATCATGTGTGGTGTAGTTGACCTCGTGCGTCTTTAGCTGTCTTGAGGCATAGGCGATGACCTTACCTCGTTGCATCAGAACACAGTCGAGCCCCTGGTTGGATGCATCGCAATAAACCACGAAGTCTTCTATCCCTTCGGGGAGGGACAGTATCGGTGCGGTGCATAAGGCTCGCTTTAGCGTTTGGAATGCTTTCTCTTGCTTCTCTTCCCAGTCAAAGGCCAGGCCCTTCTGGGTCAATGTTGTAAGCGGTTTTGCAATCCGCGAGAAGTTCTGAATGAACCTGCGATAGTAGCCAGTGAGGCCTAGAAATTGACGAATTTCCGTAGGCGTCTTCGGTGCTGACCAGTTCTCAATGGCTTTGATTTTGGAAGGGTCCACGTGTATTCCCTCTTCGCTAACCAAGTGCCCCGAGAATTCGACTCTTCAGATCTAAAATTCGCATTTTGAGAACTTCGCATAGAGCTTCTCTGATCGCAGCGTTTCTAAGACCTGGTGTAGATGTTGACTATGCTCCTCCTTACTACGAGAGTAGATAAGTATGTCATCGATGAAGACGATAACGAACTGATCCAAGTAAGGACGACACACCCTATTCATTAAGTCCATGAATACTGCGGGCGCATTGGTCAATCCGAACGGCATCACTACAAACTTGTAGTGTCCATAACGAGTTCGGAAGGCTGTCTTCAGAACATCATCCCCAAGCACTCGTAATCGGTGATACCCGGATCTCAGGTCTATCTTTGAAAATAAGTTCGCCCCTTGAAGTTGGTCAAACAAATCGTCAATGCGAGGCAGAGGGTAATGATTTTTGACGGTTAGTTTGTTAAGTTCCCTGTAGTCGATGCACATACGGAACGATCCGTCTTTCTTCTTGACGAACAAGACCGGTGCTCCCCAGGGTGAGAATGTTGGCCTAATGAAGCCCTTGCTGAGCAGTTTCGTTAAGTTGAATAGATAGCTCCTGCATCTCAGCTGGTGCTAGACGATAGGGCGATTTGGCTACTGGGGTAGCCACTGGAACTAAGTCGATTCTGAACTCGACTTGATGTTGCGGAGGTAATCCAGGGAGTTCTTCTGGAAAGATGTCGGGAAAATCGCGTACCACTTGAATGTCCTTTATGTCCTTCGTCTCTGGGCTCACATCGACAACATGAGCAAGGAACGTGCGACATTCTTTTCGCAAGAATTTCTGGGCTGGAATGTTCGATATGATACGAAGGTTCGTGTCGGGTTTGTCGCCGTAGATAACTAGAGTTTCGCTAGACGGCAGATTAAGGCGAACAGCCTTTTCGTAACACATAATGTCGGCACGATGAGAACTCAACCAATCCATGCCGATAATGACGTTGAAACTTTTAATTGAGACCGGCATGAGGTCGATTGGAAATGAATGGCTATCTAGCATTAGTGTACATCCTATGTATATGCAGTTAGTGCTCTCTATCTTTCCGTTAGCCATTTCTACGGTGAACGGTTCTTTAAGTGCATGCGATTTATACTTAAGCAAGTGAGCAAATTTCTAGTTCATGAAACTCCTCTCCGCTCCACTATCAAACAGAATGCATGCATAAGAGTTATCGAGGAGAAACGTACCAGTGACCACTATGGGGTCGGCAACTGCTTCCTCGTGGCCTATAGCCAAAACCCTTCCATCTCCGCCGGCATTCCCTGCATTCGGGCAGTTCCTTTTGTAGTGGCCCACCTCACCACAACCGTAGCAAGCCTGGCCCACACCAACGTCGGGGACCTGGGTGATTGGCCTTGCCGGAGCTTTGCAGAAACGGGCAGTGTGCCCCTTATTGCTGCAGTTTGAGCACTACATTTCCCGGCAGGGTCCATTGTGGTGGAAGCTGCATTTGTTGCACTTCGGCAAGTTTCCAACGTACTGCTTTACCGGTGTAGCAGCGGCAGGTGCTATCGCAACATGAACAACTACGACCTACTGCTTTTTGGTAGCTTTCTTCTTCTTCTTGTCATCCCAGAACTTCCGCTTGTTGTCAGCAGCCTTGGAGGGTTATGAGATGGCTAGGGTTGTTGTTGTTGACGGGGTACGGACCCCATGGTCAATGAGCCGTTGTGCCAATCGCTTGGCACTATCGAAGGTAGCGGGGTTGGAAGCTAGGATATTCCCCTGAAATGGAGGCACCAGCCCCCAGATATACCTCTCCACCTTCTTTGCTTCCGAAGGGACCATTCCCGGACATAGTGCTACCAGATCGCTGAATCTGCCAGTGTAGGAGACTATGTCGGAGACTATGTCGGAGACCTTCATGGTTAGGCTCCAGAGCTCCTGCTCCAACTTCTGAACTTCGCCCCTCGAGCAGTATTCCTCGATCATGAGCTCTTTAAGAGCTTCCCAGCCAATAGTATTTGCCACTATTAGAGATAGTGACTTGACATGGCTGTTCTACCACGTCAGGGCTCGGTCTGCGAAGGTGCAGGCGGCAAATTTTACCTTGCTCCCTTCCGGACAGGAGCAAATCTCAAAGATCGACTCCGTCTTCTCGAACCATTGCGAGAAGGCAATGATTCCGCCAGTCCCATTGAAGGACCTGGGCTTGCAGTTGGTGAAGTCCTTATATGAGCACTCCCTAGAGCGCACTAGCGCTTCGACAATAGTAGGAGGCACATTAGTCCCACTCCCATTAGTATCGGTCGAGGTGAATTGTGCTAGATCTTCCGTAACAGCTGCATTCACAACAAATTGAATAGCTGCTGAGTTGTATTGAGGAGGAGGAGGAGTTTGATTTGGAGTTATTGGAGTAGTGCGTCTTGTTGATCGATGGGGAGGCATCTTGAAGCTATAAAATCACAAGGATGAAGATGAAAGTATGATTGAATAGAAATCTAGTACTAGAAAGATGAAAGTTTTCGGCTAATAATTTCCATGAGATTAGATATCTGTCAATAATACTGGTATTACAGATGTAACAAGTTTGGGAAAAATGACCTAGGAGTAGGTCTTACATCAAACCAAGATAAGAAAATTTTGACAAAATAAAGACCTATCAACCGAAAGTTCAAGGCCTTAAAATAACAAGAAATTACAGGGAAAAATGCTACTTAGAGCATAGATAAGAAGGCTAATCCTTAGATAAGAAGGAAATTTGAGCAGAGTATTCCCTACTGGCGACAAGAACCCCTTGGGCGAACCCTTAAGTCATCCATCTGATGTTCCAAGTCAAGAAGGCGTCGCTCGTACACTCGCTGGCACACGCGATGTTCTATGGCTTCAACCCTAGTCTCAGCTAGTGCTTGCAGTAGAGACTCATTGTCTCTTTCATCTCTCTCACGAGCATCTTCCAGCCGACGAATGCGGACAGTATTGACTCCTGCATTGGCGTCAACTTCCGCAATTCGGTTGAGGGCTGTCCTACCCTGAATCACATTACGAGCAACTCTGCGGACCAGAATAGGCAGGACTCGGTCCGTTGAGCCTCCTTCGCTCACATTGTAGAAACTTCTGTCTCCGTTGTATGGAATGGGTTGACCCTGCTCCTGACTCCATGTCTCCAAACTTTCCACCCACAAAGGCGTCGGGCCTTGAAAAGCCGGACGAGGGTTTGGATTCGGGTTTGGAGCTACCAGGGGTTGGCCATTGACTTCTGGCTCGGAGTCAAAATCCTCTGGGAAGTTCTCAGCAAAGTCATCGTCCAATGGAATTGTAGGTTCCTCTTCTGTCTCAACATCGAGCCATCCTCCGTTGCCTTGGTTGGGAAAGTACGGGTCGTCGGGGATATGGAATCCAACCATGTTATCTATGCGAGAATAGGGGTAAAAGAAATAATTAATAGACGTACTAATTAAGATAATTATAAGATGATCCTTACCAGTTACTCCAACATTTGCGTAGTGCATACCAGTCATATGTAACCAAAACAGGATAGACCTTCGAATAAGTGACCCTAACTCTAAGCCCACAACCAAACAAGGAACATGAAGTAAAGCAAAGATCACAGATTCTAAGTCTATAACACCCTAGTCACATATAACCTTAGCGTATCCACTCAGCAACTATTGACATACTAATAAACACCTTTTTAGTTTGCACATAAGTAATTATAGTAACAGAAAATACTCCTATAGTATTTTAAGTTTATGTTCTGTTCTAATGTTTTCATTGTAGTAGTGTTGGTAAGTTTTTAGACTTGCTGCAACACCACAACCATTCCTAGGCACATGCAATCACTTCTCGGAAAGATATAGTTGATCAGGCTATATCACTCCCAGATCTGATTATATGTCCCCAAGCCTACTTGTGCTGTCCAACAATCATAATACTTTTGTTCTGTCCTAGTGACACTGATTTCAGTATGAATGCAGGTATGTATACTTTGGTTAAATATTTTATTATTTAAAAGTATAAACTCTTGATCAGAGTATTTTAATCCTGTTGTGTTTATAGTTGTATATCATTTATGGGTTGATATACTCAATTCACTATAAACAATGATCTGATACCAATGTGTCACACCCCAAAACCAGAACGGCGGAAACATTCAGGGGCGGTGGACGTCATGTACAGTATCACAACAATGCATAATAGTAAACAAGCAACAACATCATCCATTACATTAATAGTATAATTTTAATACAAGTGTGTTCTGTAGTTTATAAGACACCAAAAAATAAATAATCAAAATATAGACGAGTCTTGAAAGCTCCGTCTTCTCAAAAACCTGTTCATCTGTACCTGTCTACTGGTGACCTGAGAATACAAGTTATTTTGAAAGCGTAGATCAACATTAAAGCTGGTGAGTTCATAAGTATATTAGTGTCATTGTTTGTATAAGTTTGAAGAAAGTAATTGTAAATGTTTGATGTAAAAGTTTGTTAGTTAATTAAGGTAAAATGTGATATAATTGTAACCATACTCGATTGACCAGTAAAACACGACGTTCGAGACGTCGAAATGATATGACATTCGTCACCCGCAGACCTACAGGTCCCACTGTAGCTAGCAACAAGGTGTAGGAGGGTCAGTCCCGTATAGATCTATACACAAATTCACGCTCTCCATCCAGGAGACTCTGGGTACAAAACTTGACGCAGCAGTATATTGCCGAGCCATGAAGTAGTATCTCACATTATTGTTATAGTATTCTTGTATTTGTATAGTATGTTCTAGTGTAGTGAATGTTCTTTCTGTCTAGTGTATAGTATGTTCTATCTGTTTCTCTTTATATTGAGTATTGTCTCTCGTTATAGTATGTTCTCTAGTGTATAGTGTGTAGTATGTATTGTATCTCGTTATAGTATGTTTCTACTGACTCATGTATGAACTGACTCTTGTATGTTTCATTGTTCTAGAAATAGTATTAGTGACTTCCTAAACTATACCTATTATAGTTTACTAGCAATGTTGTTTGTATGAATGAACATGTTTATACGCCTTTGCTACCCAAAGGTATTGAACTGAACGAAGAACTTTTATATCTATATGCATATACATAATATATAACTAAGATTCAAACGACCTTCGGACAAACAACTGATACCCTAAGTCCACAACCAAACAAGGAACAGGAAATAAGGCGAGTTATCAGTCCTAAGTCCTTTCAATCCTACTTATATAACTATATCCATATAGACATGATTTGACAAAGTATAAGTTTAAAAGAGTTTGATAAAGGGTTTTAAATATAAAAGAGTTTGTAAAACGATTTGAAGCAGTTTGTTTGAAAACACAGTTTGAAGTATAACAAATCTATCTGTTTGATAGTTATTAATCACATGTGATTGATATAATAACTATAATTTTTCTACTTGTATTCCCCCCCACCATAAAAGCATTTAAAATCATTTAAAAGATAAGTTAAGGGGTATGAACTCACCTGCAGTGAGTGATACGAATGAAAGATCAATTTGTAGGATTCTAAGTGCCAAGTGAAGCCTTGAGCACAACGGATCCTAATAAGCATATAATGACACATATATGTATATAATTAGTGTTTATACAACTAATCATGTAAGGAAATCACCTTAGGGCTTAGGAAACACTTAGATTGAAGTGCTAGAAGTGCAAGGGATTGCATATAAGGGGTGTATGGCCACACAATGGTGTTTACGGCCAAGGTGTTCACGGCCCTATGTGTTTACGGCCATAGGGTTTATGACCCTATGTGTTTACGGCCGTAAACTCATGAAGTCTTGTGCCAAAGAGTGTTTTTAAGGTCTTGCAAGCATCAAGGAAGTGTTCTAGACCCATTCCTAGCCTTAAGAAGGGTTTATGGCCAAACTAGTAGCCTTAACAAGGGTTTACGGCCAAGGGAGATGCTCCTGGCCGTAAACTCTCATTGATCTTGGTAATTGGTTGATTTCAAGGAGGTAAATCAGGAGCTTCTACTAGATAACAAGTATAGGGAAATGATACTTACGATATGGAAGCAAAAGGGTTGATTTCGGCCCAAAGAACTAGTATGTGTTCTATGTGTTCTTGGTGTTCTTGAAGATCTAACCTAAAAGATGAAGTTCATGGATGAAATCAAAGGGTGATACTAGTTAAGGAGATGTATCAACAAATCAAAGGATGAAACACTTACATTTTTGAAGATAAAAATGAAGATCCTTATGATACTTGAGAGAGAATTCGGGTTTCTTGACTTGAAATGGTGAATAATGAAAATAAGTGAAGGAATAACATCCTTAAGGCCAAGAGTTTACGGACACCTTGAGTTTACGGCCGTAAACTCATGTGATGTGGCCGTAAACTCCTCATGAAGGAGTTTAAGGCTTGATTGATGGTTTTGAGCTTCAGCAGATACTTCCTAACACTCATTCCTTGGATGTACTAGGCTTAGAACGCTCAAATAGACCCTAAACAATGCTAAAAGATAGCAAAAACAAGTCTGACTTTGATTGAGTTGAAATGTTGTACAAGATAGAAATTTCGGGTTGTCACATGTGACCTGTGCAAGAGTTAACACGCAACATCAGAAACCATATGGGAATTTGGAACCTTTACCCATGGGTAAATGGGAAGACATCACCATGGATTTTGTGACCAACCTACCCAGGGCAAAGAGTGCTCACGACATGATTTGGGTAATCGTGGATCGATTCTCAAAGAATTCACATTTCATAGCGGCCAATGAGAAGTGGTCTATGGATAAGCTTGAAAATGTCTACGTGAAAGAGATAGTGAAACTTCATGAATTTCCCTTGACAATTGTGTCAGACTGTGACAATCGTTTTACTACTAGATTTCGAAAGAGCTTACAGGAAGAAATGGGTACAAACTTGTGTTTGAGTACAACCTACCATCCACAAACTGATGGTCAGAGTGAAAGGACAATTCAAACACTGGAAGATATGTTAAGAGTTTGTACTCTATAATTTCCCAGTAACTGGGATGAGCATCTACCTTTGGTAGAATTCTACTAGAATACTAGTTACCATTCGAGCATTAAGATGACACCTTATCATGTGGTGTACAAACAGAAGTGTCGTACACCGTTTTGTTGGCTTGAATCTGGAGAGAAGCAGTTAATGGGACCGAAGATATTCCATCAAACTGATAAGAAACTGAAGGTGATTAGAGAAAGGAAGTTAGCATCTCAGGATCTTCAAAAAAGCTATGCTGATAAGAAGCTATGACCAATGACCTTCGAAGTTGGAGCTTTGGTCTTGCTTAAAGTCTTGCCATTGAAGGGACTTATAAGATTTGGAAAGAGAGGAAAGTTGAGTCCAAGATTCATTGGACCATTCAAATTTCTTCAAAGAATTGGAAACCAAGCTTACAAATTGGAATTACTAGAAGAACTAGATGGTATTCATAACACCTTTCATGTGTGTTATTTGAGAAAGTTCTCGGGAGAAATACCTGATATAATTTCGTTTATAGAGTTAAGGATAGATGAGAATAAGAGGCTAACTGAAGAGACCAAAAAGATTGTTGACCATAAGACAAAGAAGTTAAGACATAAGAAGGTCAAATTAGTGCTAGTGTGATGGAAACACACGAATGGACCGAACCTCACATGGGAGACAGGACGACATGATGAGTCGTTATCACATCTGTTTGTTGATGCATGAGTCCGAAGACAGAATCATCCTAAGGAAGAGAGAATTGTGACACCCATGTTTGCTCGCTAGGCATTAATAAAATGATATAATTGTAATGGTCAACAATTGTAACTTTATATGAAGTAAATAGAGAGAATTATTGAGTATTAGGTGTTCTATGTGTAGTTATATGTAGTATACATGCTTAAAGCGATATAATAAAATAAGAAATAAAATACACATCTTAAATAGAATAATAATTAGGCCGAGTAACCTGGATGAAAGATAAAGTAGTCATTATGAGGATTCCAGGGATATAAGGAACACTCAAATAGGACTTAGAACGAAGGAGTTATGATTCGTTGAAGTTTCACGTTCGACCCGATACGACTATGGGTATCGTAAATATTGAAACGGTGATAGATTGCTTATTAGCCTAAGTGATCTAACCGAAAGTCGTAGTAGTCGTTAAACTAGGATCGTAAATATAGAGAACGTCTAAATCTAACTTCATTAGTGGAAGTTATTATTTTTCTAAGATTCGGAAAAACAATATACATCTTAGAAATCGAATTTTAAATCAGTTGATTTTTAGCCAAAACAATCTAAACGAGAATCGAAGATCTCGTTAATAGAAGTTTGTCGATATAAAGAAAGTCGAGGTCGTACATCGGACGAGAGAGATATGGAATTTTAACGTAGTTTTACAATTTAAGCCTATTAAAAATATAACTTTAAAAATTAAATCAAAATTGGTCGACAAAGTCTAAATAAATGTTGTAGATCTCGTCGATAGGTACATATGGATATAAAACCCGTCGAAAACCAAGCTCGTATGAAGAAAATATGAGTTTTCTAAGATTTTATAAAAATCTGCGCGCAGCCGCGTGCACAGACAAGATACGTGGCGAACATTGACAACGAACGAGATTACGACATGTGTCACCACTAGATGAATGTCACATCACCACCTCCGACATAGTACACGGAGCACACCACTAGGATGCGCGACGTACATTGCTTTTTCAGGTTATAAATACCTTGCTCCGTATAAGCTTTTTGTATCTCACCCCTACATGCCTTCTCTCACAATGTTCTTCAACTTATAGCCATTTACCTTAGTTTCTAGTATGCCGGCAAAACCCTGCGACCCCTGGGCGCCCGAAAAGTAGTAGCCATCGAGTAGAAACTCTGTTAGTTCAATTTCCCGACTTTTGTCTAGGGAATCCCTGTCAATTAAATTACACTCTATATTATTTTAGAGTAATTTATATTTAAAATTCGTATTTGTTGTTATGAATTTATAAATAAGATTTGTCAGTGGTTTCAACATCAAATTACTGACTGATCTACTTATGGGGATGATGTCTAGGTTGGATTTAGTGTGGTGTTTAAAGTGGGATTTCCAAACAGTCGACTCTGTATACCAAACGGACCCTACCTATGATATGATTCTATCTGGTTGTCCCTTATCAGCTATATATCAGTAGACATTTGGGTTATTGAGAAATCTAGATTGTTCATTACTTGTAAGAAAACAATAAACTAAGACTTAGTGATAATTAAACCTATGTCACATCAAAGGAAAAGCCAAGTGCTGAAGCGAAGTGTTGTCCAACTTTCCAGTCATTCACTTTATCAAGTGAGTGTATAGTTACTTTCAGATTACACATAGATATAAAGTATCTAAATGAATAAATGATATGAATGCTTATTATCTGAACTACTTGATATCTGTGTTTGATAAATTATATGATTTCACTTGCTTAATCATATATGTATTTTCTGATATATTTATATAAAATATGTTGGGTTGTAATGGGTAATGAAACTGATGAGATGATGATGAGAGGAGTTGACTTTTTATGAACCAATTGTCTAGCTGAATATAGATGACGACCATGAACTATTCTAGACAGTCCACTGTTAGCAGACACACAACCTATAGTTTTAGTGAACTATAAGTTCATTGATTTACTCTATCCCCCCATGGTTTCCTTATTGACACATATTGCTATAGGAATCCCCGAAGCAATATTTTCTACCTGTTGGTGATGATGATCCTTAGGATAGGTCCCTTGAGATCGGTATTTTAGGATCAATATGTGAGAATAACGGGAATGGACAATCGGGTAAAATATTTGATGCGAGATATATATTTAATGAACTTAATTATTATAGGTTGAAAACCCTATGTGCTCACCAGACCCCCAAGACTGACCCACTCAGTTTCTTTGTATCACAGGTAGCGGTACAAAGTGTTGGATTAGATGTCTAAGCCCATAACTATTATTGGTATGTACTTGACCCGAGAGTAGCATGGTCCATTTGGGTTGCATGGCACCGGAACAATCTGAAGGATGGATAATTGAGAAAAGGTTATTTATGATTTATTAATATATTATAAGTTCTAATATATTAATATGAAATCATATTATTTAATTAGTATTGGTCAAGAATTAGTTTGGAATTAATTTTGTGATCAAAAGAGACTAATTAAATATATGGGGATTGATTATGTAAATCATTAATTCTTATAATGTGGGCTTGTGATAGATAGTTCCTTATGTTGGGCTAAACCCATATGGTGACCCATGGATGATCCATGGAGATTTAAACCCATGGAGCATGAAGAATATGGAAAGTCATGCACATTAGGGTTTACATGGTGTAACCCTAATGTTGCCACACTATATAAGAAACCCCTATCTCATGAAATCGGCCCCATGCATGTGTTCTTGGATAGACATAGCCGATTTTGAGTGTAAGACTTCCTCTCTCAAGTTATTTTTTGTCCTAGATGTGTTGTGATTCCATTTGATGCATTCATACTATTGGTGCTAAGCTCTTAAAGGTTCAAGGCTTCCAACTACACTAAAAGGTATGTCATCTAACTTGTATTTCATGTTGTTTATGCTTCATTGTATGCTAGTTAGGATGATGCTTTGGAATATTGAATGTATGCATGTATAATAGAGAAAACATAGATCCAAAGCATCTAGGGTTGCATGTACACCATAGGAGTGTTAGAATGCTCAAAACCCTTCAGTGGTATCAGAGCTTAGGGTTGTTTTCAATTATACTTGATGCTACTTGTTGTTTACGCTTGAAAAATCGATTTTCTGTTGTTCTGGACAGTGGACTCGCCGAGTCCACTGGGGGAATTGCCGATTCCAAGCACAATTCTGACCAACTCGCCGAGTTTGTTCTTGCACTCGACGAGTTGATGCTCCAGAATGCAGATTTTCGAGGTTTTTGGCTAGAATTGGACTAAGATCATTATCCTAAGCTGTTTTTGAACTTATAAACCTGTTTTTTATGTG
Organism: Lactuca virosa; assembly: GCF_052849685.1. Taxonomy (NCBI): domain Eukaryota; kingdom Viridiplantae; phylum Streptophyta; class Magnoliopsida; order Asterales; family Asteraceae; genus Lactuca; species Lactuca virosa. Next base: position 318,188,279 of record NC_136433.1, on the reverse strand, counting down.
GTAATGGTCATGCTTATCCAATTTATAAGATAATTGTCAAAGTTTCATGTTTTGTATTAGTTTATATGATTATGCTAATTACATGAAATTTGTTTGATATGAATTATCTTGTTCATATGAGTTTAATCTAGATCATGGACATTATTTGACATGCTTGTTAATTTATTTGATGATCTTTATGTCCTTTAATGTACTCCATAACTTGTCCTCAACTTATGGAAAATGAAAAGTTTATCTTTTAAAAGACTTCATTAAACTCATAGGTTATGGTCTTGAAGAGTTTTTTCCATAAATGTTTTTATGAACTCCATAACTTGTCCTCAAGTTATGGATTTCCAAGAGTCTTTTCATTAAAGCCTATATTAAACTTATATGTTATGGATTCCAAAGGTTTTTGAATAGTTCAAAACTTGCCCTCAAGTTTTGGAATTTGTAAATGTAGAGTCTTCTTTTGACACATTTAGTTCCAAACCCTAGAATTTTAAAAGTTTAAAATTCAACCCTTATACTATTATAATATTATAGGTTTAATATTTATATATATATGTATAAGAGTAAAGTCAGTCTTACCGTTAGTATGCCTCATTCACGAAGCCGGTCTATAAGGGGAGTATAAGGTTACTGCCTATAAAATGGCAGTTTAATGGGTGTCCACTCTCACCCACCGCTTCCTTGACTGGTGGAGGGTCGTTAGCCGAACGGGAATGATAGGACTCTAATTCTCCCTTCATTAAAAGTATAATGATAAAAATAAAGTAACTAAACACTTATAAATTCCCAAATCTTAGTTACTTAGGAAAATGTGAATATGGTGCTAACCCATGAAATTGCACTTTGCACCTTGTTAAGTCGTTAGTGGAGTGTGTGTGGTTAACCGGCACACTAATCTAGACTGATAGTGCGTGGCAAAGGGTAGCTTGATGTTAATCATAACTCAATGTAGTGTGTGTGGTTAACCGGCACATTGATTAGGTGGTTGTAACATTGGGTGTACCAAGCTAATTTACATGGTTATTCACACCTTGTTTGTGATCCTCGGCATCCCAGTCACAAACTTGAAGGGCACAATCGAGATTTAAACATATCATTGAATTGTTCAATGAATCTCAAAGGATCTAGGAATTTCATTCCATTGGAAACCTAATGTTCAATTTTGTTTTTCATGGTGGAAATTGGTAAATTGTCATTTACCTACCTTCAAATATTTTGCGATTTGGATTACGGCATCCCTCTTCCAGATTGTAAAATATTGTGTTGGGTCCTAGCCTTAATATTCATTTGGGTGTTATATTAAGGACTTAAATCAACTACACTTGAATTTCTCCCGTATAGATGTCTAGTTCAGACAACTATGGTCTTCCCAAATCTTTTGGAATTAGCTTTGCTCATGACTATGATATTCCACAAGACAATCAAGGTGAAATATTAATCCCTTCTTTGTGCTGTAGTGGAACTTCACTTCCTCCACCTCCTACAATAATTCTCCCTAACCCACAAGTTCAAGGTCACTCAAATCCCTATTGGCAGGAAGGAAAGTCAGTATGTGCTCACATCTTGGAGATGAAATTACATATTGACAAGCTGGGAGAGTTGGGTGTCGAAGTCTCGAGGAAGTTGGCTGTTGACTGGGTTCTTCAATCACTTCCTAAGTCATATGGCGAGTTCTTTAAGGACTAGTATGTGACAGACCACGAATGACCCTTATCGATCTTACCTATTTGCTTGTTGCTGCTGAATCAACAATGATTTGGAGCACTGGAAATACAAATTTGGTTGGAAGATCTACTTCCCAAACTTCCATGGACATTGACAATGGTAAATATTGGAAGTCAAGAAAAGATTTCTCCTTCCAAGGGAAAGGGAAAGGCTAAGTCTGTGATTGTCCCGTGTACCATTCCTAAAGAGTCCATGTGTTTCTATCGCCAAGAGAAGGGGCATTGGTTGCGAAGCTGCCGTATCTACCTGAAAGACCACAAGGATGGTAAAGTCAGAGTGTATGACTCTACTTCAGGTAAAGACCATTGTCTAACTCTATTAAGTTCCCATTTGGAGATTCTTTATACATGATGTGACTAGGTCGCATTTTGATGTTTCGTAGAATCGAAGAAATGAAAGGGAACTTAAAGGAAGAGTAAGCTGATTCTGATCGTGAATAGATGGATTTCGATCGCATGGTTCGATGATCAGAATTTTGAGTTGCTGCTTAAGAGTTATGATAGATTGCTTAGGAATACATAACAACATAGTTTTCATTTGTATTTGGATTGTAAGGAAAAGTTTTTCCGCAGTTTTATAAATAAAAGAATTTTTTTTTTGAAATTTATTTATTTTTAAGTTTCCTTACAATGGCATTTGTGAAAAGTGTTGTTTATATTTTTCCATTGATAGCAATATGAATTTGATTCTTTCGTTTGTGGTAGAGTCATAATTTACCAAATAATGAAAGATTTTTATCACCCAAGTTTCAATTGGATGGGAACTTGGAATCATGCAACTTGTATTGTGTGATGAATGAGAATTTTCATCTTTAGGAAATTAAGACTAATTCTTGTTCACATGAATATGTGAGTCAAGTGAAGGACTAAGGGATCGGGTACATTGGGTGTGCGCTGGTCAAGTCCACCACAAAGAATGATAAGTCTATTTCTCATGATTTACTAAAGTTTAGTAAATATAGTTATGCTTATAAGTTTAAGTATAATCCTGAACATTGAAAAAGTTTCAATGTATAGCAGGATGAATAAGGAGAATCAAATTAGGCAAAAAGATAAAAGTTTCTCCAATCTGAAAAGATGGGAGAGTACTTGAGTATCATGTTTTATGATCATCTTAGTGATTATGAAAACCGTATCACAATTGATCCTCTAAGGACATCTTAGTGCATTTGTATGGCTAAAAAGAGGAATCGCGAGTTGTTGAAATGGTTAAATCAAGAAGATGAGTCATACTTTGTTCCAAATCAAGTCTTAGAATTACACTCCAAGATTGTAACCTTGAGTGACAAAATCTTAAGAAAGGTTTAAAACACTTATCAAATGTAGAGTAAAAGTTTTCTACTCTTGTACATTTGAAATTGGTAAGTTGTGATGTCTTAGATAAGACAAAAACCAACTAAGACCAATTGTCTGAAGTGTTTGTCTTGATAAAAATCCGCATTAACTCTTGAATATTTGTTTGTCAAGGAATGGTTCTTGATAAGAGAGACTTATATGTAAAGAAGTCAGTGGGAGTCTTAAGGATCTTGACAAGTTTCAAGAACTAATCAAGAATAAAACCTATTGTTTATCACTAGCACACGACTTGAGGTTTGTAACCTATCGTCTTGACATATTCTTGTTTATGTGCCCATTCCAGTAAAGTTGACTATGCATGTGAGTTCTATGAGTTCTCAGCTGTTTGCATAACAACCTTGGAAGCAATGGTAGGTGCTTGTGCTGCCAGGTGGCAAGAAATTAAGATTGAACAAGTTCTGTCCATAAGAGTTTGGATTTGTCACTAATCTTTTCTTTTGATTATGGTTTAACAAATTCACATGGATAGGAACACATACACCTTAAAATCTAAGTGTCATAAGGTTTCTCTCCGATTCATGAAAATGATGGTGAGGAAACGCTTTCACTAAGTAGATTTTAAGGAGATAGCAGTTGTGATATTTGCATTCTCAAATTTGATTATGATTACGGTGCCACACCCCGAACCAGACGACGGAAACGTCCGGGGGCTTGAGTGACTTCATTCTTGTAGTATCATCACAGTGTATATAATTGAAACAAAACATCATCATCATCACACATGCAATAATACAACTGTCATTGTTTACATCAAGTATTGTATTTCAATATTACATGCCAAAATATCCAAAGTATGGTGATAAAAAAACACAACAAAATATCCAGGTATTCTTGCTGACCAACCTGCTCAACGATTTCCTGAGAATACAAGTTAATTTAAAAAGGTCAACATATATAATGTTGGTGAGTTCATAAGCATATTTGAGTAAAATGTTTTGTATTACTTTGTAAACACTAGAAAATCCGATATTTTCTGAAAAACGGTTTGAAATGTTTGTGTCCGATCTTGTATTAATGCATGTGTGTTAATGTTTGGAAGTGTATGAAGTGAATGATCCCAGACAACCCAATGTTGTCCGTTTATAAAAACGTTGTGATCTCAACACCCTAAGGCTGAGTACCAGTGCGTGTATATTACAGTGTTATCGACAAAAATTGTATTCCGTAAATTTTATCAATGGAGTTAATTCCTCTAAGTGAGTCGTTATAACCATACTTGATAATGACTAATCCGCCTGTCATGACGTTTTTCAGACGTCGACTTGCTTAAGGTAAGGTTTGTCACCCTAGACTGGCCTAGTCTAACTGTAACGAACAGCTCAGGTGTGAGGTGTCACCCCCATATAGATCTATACACAAACTCTCGTTCTCCCTCCAGGAGACTCTGGTTATAACTATAGGCTACGGTTGTACACTCGATAGGTGTCAAACGAAGTGTCTCACAAGATCCTTAACCGAATTTACACGAATATGAAATTGCACAGTGTATATTGTTTCCGTGTAGATATTTAGTTTTCAAAGCCTAACGAGTATGCATGTGAATGTGTGAAGTCAAGAAGCATGTAGATGGACCACGAAGGCCCAATAAACATGTAAGGTATATTCCAGGCCCAAATAAACATGTAAAAGGACAACTAAGGCCCACTAAACATGTAAATTTTATTCCAGGCCCAATAAGCATGTAAATGGACAACTAAGGCCCAATAAACATGTAAGGTATATAATCCAGGCCCAAATAAACATGTAAAAGGACAACTAAGGTCCACTAAACATGTAAATTTTTATTCCAGGCCCAATAAGCATGTAAATGGACAACTAAGGCCCAATAAACATGTAAATGACGTAATTGGTCTGTTTGTGGTTACGTTGGTTGTTAAGCTTAGTTGTTTACCAAAATGTCATAAAAGGCCCACTTTTTGTAAAAAGACATTTTTGGTCCATAAAACTGAAAATTTACAATTAAGGCACATTTTCGGTAAAAATGTCACTTTAGGTCCTTTAAAACCGAAATTTACATTTTTGGGCTTATTTTATACGAAATATCATTTCTAGCCCCCTTTTGTTAGAAATAACACTTTTAGCCTCAATTTTTATGAAGTTTGACATTCTCGGCCCAACTGTGAATAAATTTATCTTTTTGGCCCAAGTTTAAATAAATTTACATTTTCAGCCCTTTTTAACCGAAAATTTACATTTTTGGCTCAAGTTTGTCTAAAATGATAATTTGAGTCATAAATACCAAAAATTTACAAGTTTAGCCCATAAAAACCGTGAATGCCCAATTTGAGGCCCATTTTGTGAAAACTTACACTTTTGGCCCTTTTAAAACCATGAATATCATAAAGACTCATTTTTGTTTAAAAATGACTATTTTAGTCATTTTAAACCGTGAGTTGACAAAAGATCCTTACTTTTGTTTATCTTGTCAATTTTTGGCCCTTTACATGATTTTTCTTAGTTTCAAACATCCTTTGTATGTTTTAATCTTTTCATCTTCATAATAATTTGCATGGAGTGTTTTTGTTTACCAAAATCACCATATTTTAGTATATCTATCGAGATTTATGGAGTTCTAACACATAAACACAACATTTAACATGGTAAAACACACATAATCATGCATATACACATAGATACACAAAACAACTTGTATTCTCCCCCAAAACATAGTAAAAACCGAAAATAGGGGGTATGAACTCACTTTGGTTTGATGGATTCGGTTTCTGGATGAAGAATGAGAGAGATTTCGGCCCTAGCAAGCTCCTTTGATGTGATTTTCGAACTTAAGGAGTTCTAAGAAGCATGATCATGAAATAGAGTGTTAAAGAGTGAAGGATTATCATAAAATGAAGTTAATCATCATAATTAGAGAGTAGCTTACCAAAGAGTGATGATCTTAGATGAAAACATTGGTGAAACACACTCTAATTCATAAATTTTTGAAGAAGCAATAGGTAGAATATCCTTGATGTTATAGGGAGATATGAGAGGGATTGGTAGTGATTGTGAAGTGAAAATGGGAGTGTTGTGGGTGTCCTCGACCAAGGATAAGAAGGAGAGAAGAGAGGAGAGAGAAGAGAGATGAGAGAGATGAGAAGTGACATGCATGGATAAATGAGATTTATTAAATGTTTGTTAGGTAATGTGCATGGAAATCCGTTAAACAAACATGAGGTGTCACTTAGTTTATGTTAATTAATTTTCCTTTTTTTTACATATATGTATATATGGCCGAGAATGAGAGGGAAGGAAAAGAAAAAGGAATGTTTGGGCCAATTTTGAATACATTCGAAATTATGTGGCCCAATATGAAGGTTTTCGGCCCATTGGGCCCATATGAGGGTTTACGGCCCAAAAGGGTGAACAAAATGGGTTTTCGGCCCATTTAGGTTCAAGAAGATTGTTCACGGCCCATTAGGGCCCATGAAAGTGATGTGAGATATTTTAGGCCCAATATAGCCCAAAATGCTATAGCTTAAAGAATGTGGGTCCAACTAGAGCCCAAATAGGGTTCTTTGACCCAAAATAACCAAATTGAGAGTTTACTGGCCCATTAGGCCCAATAAGAGGATCCTGGTCCATTATGAGTTTGAACCGGATATTAGGGTTTCAAACCCACAGTTGAGTATATGAGATGTATTGAATTAGGTTTTGAACTTCACGAGTGAGTTTTGGTTCAAATAGTTGATTATTGAATGAGCATAGAGCATAGTATCAACTTAAAGTTACAAATTATACAAGAGTTGAGTATACAAGGACTGAATTTCCTAGCCAATGCTAGTTGTGCCATCATCCCCTCGTTAGAGGGAATTTCGTCTCGAAATTCTTTTGAAATATAGAACTATGAACGAGAGAATAGGTGAGGGTACTTCTGCTTCATCTGGTCTTCGCGTTCCCATTCCAGTCCACACTTAGCGTTCCATCGAACCTTCAACAACGAATAGGAGGTTTTCATTTACTTCGATCTCATCCAGGGGTACGACGAGGGTTTCATCTAATAAGCACTTTTTCAGGTTCGAGACATGGAACATGTGGTGAACGTTGCTGAGCTCCGTAGGTAGCTGCAGCTTATAAGCCACTGGACCAATCCGGGCAAGAATCTCGAATGGCCCGATGTATCGTGGATTTAGTTTTCCCCGCTTCCCAAAATGGATCATCCCTTTCCAGTGAGAGACCTTCAATAGCACCCGATCTCCGACTTGGAATTCCAAAATCGATCACACAGGCTCGGAGAATATCTACGAGTGTTTGGATGGTTCTCTCACTATGGCCATCAGTTTGAGGGTAGTTGGCAGTGCTCATGTTTAGTTGCGTTCCCATTGCCTTCTGGAGCGACTGCCAAAATCTTAAAGTAAATTTACTATCCCGATCCGAGATAATAGATATTGGTACCCCATGAAGTCTCACGATCTCTTTTGTATAGATTCGTGTTAATCTTTCCATCTTGTACGATTCCTTTATTGGCAGGAAATGGGCAGATTTGGTTAACCTATCGACAATCACCCAGATAGCATCCAATCCGTCCGCTGTCTTAGGTAATTTGGTTATGAAATCCATGGTAACCCTTTCCCATTTCCACTCGGGTATCACTGGCTGTTGTAACAACCCCGATGGCTTCTGATATTCCACTTTCACTTTGGCACAAGTGAGACACTTGCCCACGTAAGTAGCGATCTCAGCCTTCATATTTGGACATTAATAATGTTGTTTGATGTCCAGGTACATCTTATCAGAACCTGGATGGATGGAATATCACGTCTTATGAGCCTCGTTCATGAATATATCTCTGAATCCCCCAAATTTTGGGACCCAGATTCTATTCATGAAGTAGTAAACTCCATCATCTTTGGCTTCAAGGTTTTTATCCATCCCACATAGAGTTTCATTTGCGGAATTCTCCGGCTTCAATGCCTCAGATTGAGCTCCCTTGATCTGTGAGGTTAGGTGGGAGTGGATGGTTATCGATAATGTTTTCACACGGCGACCTGAGTATTCTTTCCTGCTCAGGGCATCAACTACCACATTAGCCTTGCCTGGGTGGTACGTTATCTCGCATTCATAATCATTTAGCAGCTCAACCCACCTTCGCTGCCTCATGTTCAGCTCCTTTTGATTTTGAAAGTGTTGAAGGCTTTTGTGATCCGTGAAGATGGTGCAATTTATACCGTATGGGTAGTGCCTCCAAATCTTTAGGGCGAAGACCACGACTCCCAGCTCGAGATCATGGGTGGTGTAATTCACTTCATGTGTCTTCAATTGCCTGGACGCGTAAGCTATCACCTTTCCATGCTGCATGAGGACACAACCTAACCCTTGGTTCGAAGCATCGCAATATACTACGAAGTCTGCAGTTCCCTCTGGTAAGGATAGCACTGGAGCACTACAGAGGGCTCGCTTCAAGGTTTGGAAGGCAGCTTCTTGCTTCTCCGTCCAGTTGAAGGGTACGCCCTTTTGTGTCAGAGTGGTGAGGGGCTTGGCTATTTTGGAGAAGTTCTGAATAAACCTTCAGTAGTAACCTGCGAGACCCAAGAATTGTTAGATTTCTGTTGGTGTCTTCGCGATCGCCCACCCTTCAATGGCCTTGATCTTGTAAGGATCCACATGAATTTCCTCCTCACTGACTACATGAACCAAGAACTTTACACTGCGAATCCAGAACTCGCATTTGGAGAGCTTCGCATATAACCTTTCAGCTCTTAGAGTTTCCAAGATTTGACGGAGATGTTGACCGTGCTCCTCCTTGCTTCGGGAGTATATGAGAATATCATCGATGAAGACGATTACGAAATTATCGAGGAATGGACGGCAGACTCGATTCATGAGGTCCATAAATGATGAGGGGGCATTTGTTATACCGAAGGGCATCACAACGAATTCGTAATGGCCATATCGAGTTCGGATAGCAGTTTTTGGAATGTCCTCTTCTCGGACTCGGAGTTGATGATAACCGGATCTTAGATCTATTTTGGAGAAGTAACTAGCTCCTTGAAGCTGGTCAAATAGATCGTCAATCCGAGGGAGTGGATATCGATTTTTGACAGTGAGTTTGTTCAACTCCCGATAGTCGATGCACATTCTGAAGGATCCGTCTTTCTTCTTGACAAACAAGACCGGAGCTCCCCAGGGTAAGAAGCTTGGCCTGATGAATCCTTTGTTCAGAAGTTCGCTTAATTGACTGGATAACTCCTCATTTCAGGGGGAGCTAACCTGTAGGGTGATTTGGTAATTGATGTGGCTCCCAGAATGAGGTCGATTCAAAATTCAACCTGTCTTTTTGGGGGTATTCCTGGAAGGTCTTCAGGAAATACATCTGGGAAGTCGCATGCCACTGGGATGTCTTTAATGTTTACTTCTTCTTTGGCTTTATCCACAACATGAGCGAGAAAAGCATTGCCTTGATGCACGAGATAAGACGAAGATTGGCGCCGGTTTGTCACCGTAGATTATTAGGGTTTTGTGATTGGGGAGGTGAAGGCGAACGACCTTCTCGTGTGTAGAAGTGTTTAACCGAGTATAAGAATCAAATCAGAGTAAAACAATGTAATATGAACACACGAAGTAAATAAGATCTGGTTTAGCTCATATTACTTCCAATGAACACGAGTACAAAACGATAGTAAACAGGGGAAAACTCTACTATCAACTCTATGTTCAGCTCCTATTTATAGAAGGCTGAAACTACAAAAAATACTAAGGCTAGACATTACGCTTCGTTAAAAAGTGCCTTAGTAAACACATAGTAAACATACGAAATTGACAATATACAGACTTCGACATATTACAAGACATTTCGACTCTACAATCTCCCCCTTTGTAATCATGTCGAACTTCTCAATTCGTGAGAATATGTGCAGCAAAATGCATCATCATTCGTATGTAACAAACCGTTATTTCAAACCTATGTAATAATGTAGGTCAATTTGTATTTCTTTTTAAAATAATAAAGAGAAATTTTAGCATACTGTGTATATTTACATAATTGACCCTCAAAAATAAATTATTAAACAATCTCGATTGGGATGAACCAAGTGATAAAGATAGTAACAAGGTTTCCAAAAACATAAAGAACACTAAAATCCGAGTTATAACGAAGAAGTTATGACCAATCGAAGATTCGCGACAAAACCGGCAAAACACTGTTCAATGTAAAAACTGAATTTTCAATAAAAGGCTTTTTAGCCTTAACAATCTAAATGAAACTTGTAGTTTATGTTAAACCAAGAACTTTCATAAAAAGAACGGCAAAATCTGACTTCGTATGAGGAAGTTACGATTTTTCTAAGTTTCAGTATAGCAGTGTACAACTAAAAACTCGAAATAAAGATCGAGTGATTTTTAGCCGACACAACCTAAACGAGAATTGAAGGTCTCGTCAATAGTAGTACAACGGTAAAAAGACAGACAAAAACGGACGTCGGATGAAGAAGTTATGAATTTTTAACGGATTTCCTGTCCCGGTCTGTTAAAAATAATAATATTAAAAATAAATTCAAAATCAGCCGACGAAGTGTAAACGAAAGTCGTAGAGTATACTTTTACCTACGAGTGCATATAAAGAACATCAAAAACGGAGCTCGTATGCGAAAGTTATGATTTTCGCAAGTTTTTGACACAAAAATCAAGAAATATTGAAAACCGGTCAATTTCGCAAGGCTGACCTTCGGCCACGTCACCTCACATGCGAGGCCTCCACGTGTCATCTTCTGGTTGGACCGCAGTTCAACGTGTCGCATTCTGATTGGACCGCAACCGAGGTCCACTAAGCAGCCGACACCCTCGCATGAGACACCCCTCAGACCTTCGTGGCGCCTTCCCATTGGACCGAAGTTGGGTCCAGTCCGAAGCCACCACCTGCGAGCCACCTGTTCGAAGTAGCCTTCTCCCTTCGCCACCTGTCCGAACACGCGAAAGCCTCCCACAGCTTCGGATCAGAGGCTTCGGTGTATATAAGAGGTGCGAGACCCTCCAGATTTTTCACCTTTTTCACACCAATTTTCACACACTTTCACCCCTTTCACTTCCATAAGCTCACATACAACCCCTAAAGCCCCGGTATCAAGTCTAAAACCCTAATCAATCCTCGAAGCCCCGAGATTCCCGAGAAGTTAACCCCTCTCCAGTCGAAACTCTGCCCAATTTGAGCCGGTTTTTCGTCAAATAAACTCCTTTCCGGGAAATGAAATGCTGTACGAATCACCACCTATCATGTGAGTTCATACCCCCGTATTATCATAATTTCTACTGTTTTAAGGGGGGGAATACAAGCATAACACAAGAACTTTGTGTTATAAAATCATGATTTCAAATCATGATAAAACAACTTTAAAATCATAAAAAATACTCAAAACATTAAACTCTTTTATAAACTTATATTTTTCCCCAAAATTCATATTTGTATATATATATATATATATATATATATATATATATATATATATATATATATATATATATATATATATATATATATATATATATATAAGATTTAAAAGGCTTAGGACTAATAACTCATTCTGGGTCATTTTCCTTGTTTGGATGTGGGCTTATAGTACCGGTTATTTGTCCGAGTGTCATTTAAATTTTACTTATATATTAAATTGTATATGTATATAAATATAAAAGTTATTTCATTAGTTCAAATACCTTTGTAACAAGTTAAGCAAGGGGTTACATGCTAAAGACAGTTAAATACCGATTCAGAAAGTACATATAAATTATAATAGGTATAATTTATGATACATAGAAAAATAATTCATGTTTCAAGTATACTAGAATACACTGTTTTACAAGAAACAAGGGTTTTGATTCAGAACAAATCAAGGGTTTACACTTGTCAAATACATGTTCGGAATACTAATTCAAGAACATACTGTCAATCATTTATTTTAGAATGATTGGGTTTTCATAACTAATATACATGTAACGTTTATATGCTTTTTTATGAGACATTCAATTCAGGTTGTTTAATTCATTTTAGACAACCAAGGTAAAGTACTGACATTATAACCAGAATCTCCAGCCCGGGGATCAAAACAAGTTGTGTGTAGATCTATATCGGGATTGACAACCCCGCACTCAGGCTGCTAGCTACAGTCAGGCATACACGCCAATGAGTGGCAATTGTTATCAACAGTTTAAACGCCCACAAAGCGTTTGTTTCAGGCCTTCCGTCATAGTATGGTTATAATAACTCATTAAAAAGATATTAACAATACGTTAATGTATAAACAACTAAACGAAAGTACACCTTCAAAGTACCAGTTTACAGAATACATACTACAATGGTTCAATACAGTTTTCATTAACAGCTGGTGTAGCCAGGCACACTCTCAGTTACAAGTTTTTCATAAAGGAATACAAATACATAACATTGATACAAAGAAAACGGTTTTATGGGAATAAAACTACTTTTCATATACAATAGAAAATATAGGATTTTCTGGAATAGTTTACATATACAAGATACAGAGATACTCTTTCAAACATAAACACTTATGCACTCACTCAACTTTATGTTGATACTCTCTTTTCAAATTACTTGTATTCTCAGGGAAATAATACACAGGTACTCCCTGAGCTTTTTGAGAAGATGGAGCTACTTTGAGTCATATCTTCTTTTGTATAACTATTTTGGTTCAATATACAATGATTGAACACATGTAAATACTTATACTTTTTAAATACAATGGTTGTTTGTACTTTGATTACTATGATGCATGTGTTGTGATACTACAAATGAAGTCCTCCACCCCCGGACGTTTCCACCGTCTGGTTTGGGGGTGTGACAGATTGGTATCAGAGCATTGTTTATAGTGAACTCAGTATATCAATCCATAAAAGATATACAAACTATAAATACATTGGGCTAAGAGCTCTGACTACAAGTATACTTTTTAAGAATTCTAAGTATTTTTACAAGAAGTATACTAACACTCATACCTACAAGTACAGTATCACAGTCATAAGAACTTAAAAGTATTTGGATGTTGTACACTATAGTTAAACCTAGGCAGTTATGTAATCATATCTGGAATTAATGTAGCCTGATCAACTATATTGATTTGAGATATGACCAACATGTGTTTGGGAGTGATAGTAGTGTTGCGACATGTCTAAAACTTACCATATATATTCAGAAGAACTATAGAACAGAACACAAAGATTAAAATACTACGAAGAGTATTTTACTAACCTTACTTCTAATACAAAACCTATGGCTGAACCCAATTTACCTGGGGACCCCTACAATCCACAAAATGCAGGCTGGATCTTAAACTCAAATGAAGAACCCTTTGAGGACAGCGAATCAAGTGGTACGGATACAGAGCCAGAAGTCTGCAACCCTGGGGAGCGTCCCCTGAGGCAAGAGGAAGCAGAACCCATCCTCGAGTGGGGCCAATACATAAACCATTGGAGTCGACAAAACGGACAATGCCCTCCTTACGGAATAGCACGAGGTTTCTATAACGTCGCGAGAGGAGGAACAGCCGATAGAGCTCTTCCAGTTATAGTAAACCGAATAGGCCGACAATTTGATCAATCAAGGATGTCGATCAATCGAATCCTAGAAGTGAATACAGTTGCGCAGGCGAACACTGCAGATATCCTTCGTCTTGACGAAATACAGGATGACACCCAACACCATACTGAAGCCCTTCAAAGGCAACTTAATGCTGTTGAATCATAGATAAGAGAATTGAGGGAGCATCAAGCTGCCCAAGAAAGGCGCTGGAAAGCACAAGACGAAGCGGAACCCAGCAACCGTCGTAGCAACCGCCGCAAGTTGTGTTCGCACTACTTCTACTTTCTACTTTCTATATTGAATGTATATACTACTTTTTACGATATGTACAAAACTGAGTATCAATAAAACAATAAGCACTTTACTTCAACAAGAGTTAGTACAATTCTCATAAACATCCTATTCCAAAGTTTTGGATCACATAAATGTTCCAGTGTTATTTTTCATGCTTTCAATACGACCGCAGAAATGTTATTTTCGGTAGGTCGGTTTGATGTCGACACTTCCTCAGTATTGTGGTATATTATAGACCTGCTTTAAGGTCAAGTGTTCCAGATTACATACACTTAATATACCAATACAGTCTACATATACATTCATACTCTTTGAAAAATAACCATTCAATTTCATATTATCCTGTTGCAAGTTGTACTTGTAGTGGATTTCTATTTCCAATTCTTTACAAGATTCACGTTGAATTAAGTGTTTCGTTCAGAGATATCAAATTCATATTCATTCTTGATATCTCACTATCTTTTTATCTATTGAATTTTATAGCAAGAGATGCCTCCTCGTAGAAATCCAAGACATGTCAATGAAGCACCGACGCCACCACCACCTCCTCAATTCGACCCCGCTATGTTTCAAGCGGCGGTCACGGCGGCTGTAGCGGCTGCCATGTCTCATATCCATACTCCTGGTGTTAGTGGGTCACGAATTGGTGCACATCCTTCTAACCATGGCGAAAGTCATGGGCATTCGCGAGAGTGCACTTATAAGGATGTTTCAAGCGGCGGTCACGGCGGCTGTAGCGGCTGCCATGTCTCATATCCATACTCCTGGTGTTAGTGGGTCGGGAATTGGTGCACATCCTTCTAACCATGGCGAAAGTCATGGGCATTCGCGAGAGTGCACTTATAAGGATTTTTCTAATGCCAAACCCAGAACCTTTAATGGGACTGGGGGAGTTATGGCACTAAGGCAGTGGATAGAGAAGACAGAAGCAAATTTTGAAATTTGCTCCTGTCCGGAGGGTAGCAAAGTTAAATTTGCTGCCTGTACTTTTTCAGATAGGGCCCTAACGTGGTGGAATGGCCACATTAAGTCACTTACTCTGGTAGTGGCTAACTCTATCAGCCGGGAGAGCCTAAAAGCCATGTTAATGCGGGAATACTGTCCGCGAGGGGAAATACAGAAACTGGAGCAAGAACTATGGGGTCTTACAATGGTTGGTTCTGACATATCAACCTATACCAGTAGGTTCTGTGATCTGGCAATTCTTTGTCCGGATATGGTTCCAATGCAGAGCAAAAAGATTGAGAGATATAGTTGGGGTATGTCGCCCCAAATTCAGTCAAGTGTTTTAGCTTCGAAGCCTATTACTTTTGACAGTGCCAAAGAGCTGGCACAATCTCTTATCGACCACGGAGCCCATCAAAACTCTGTGGTTTCTGCTCCAGAACAACCCAAGGAGAATAACACCAACAGCAAGAAGAAGGGTTGGAACAAGAGGAAGGGCAAATCTCCTCTGGAACCTACAAAGAAGCAACAAGTAGTGGCAGTCCATGCTACTACTGTACCTGCTACCATACCCGCTACTGTACCTGCTGCTGTCCCTAATAACCTTGCACCAACTAAGCCCTATGCTGGTACCCTCCCTAAATGCAACAAGTGCAATTTTCACCACAACGGAAATTGCCGAGAAATGCAGTGCCGTAACTGCAACAGGAAAGGGCATACTGCCCAATTCTGTAGAATACCACCCCAACCACTTAACCAAGTACCTTCTGCTGGAGTAGGCCGAGCATGCTACCAATGCAGTGATGTGGGGCATTTCAAGAAAGATTGTCCAAAAGCTGGAAATGCCGGTGGAGTTGGGAGGATTTTAGCACTGGGTCTTGAAGAAGCGGTGGCAGACCCTGCAGTGGTCACAGGTACGTTCCTTCTCAACAATACTTATGCATGCATTCTATTTGATTGTGGTGCTGAGAGGAGCTTCGTGAGCCATAATTTTAAACATCTACTAAATCAAAACTCCTAACCACTAAATGAAACATTTACAGTAGAAATGGCTAACGGGAAATCCGAATCCACCAACGATATATACATATGATGTATCCTTACCTTGAATGACTTGTCTTTCCCAATAGAACTTATGCCGGTCTCTATCAAAAGTTTTGACATCATAATAGATATGGATTGGATGTGCCCCAATCATGCCGACATCCTATGTTATGAAAGAGCTATTCGTTTGAAGTTACCAACTAATGAAACTCTTATTATCTATGACGACAAACCCGGAACGAACCTTCAAATCATTTCTTGCATCAGGGCACATAAATACGTTCACAAGGAGTACTGTGCATTCTTAGCTCACGTCGTAGACAAAAAGCAAGAAGTGAAAGATATCGCGAGCATTCCAGAGGTCTGCAACTTTCCCGATATTTTTCCCGATGATCTTCCAGGAGTACCTCCTGAACGTCAAGTCGAATTCCGAATCGAATTAATCCCTGGAGCTACCCCTGTAGCCAAATACCCCTATCGTCTTGCACCTTCTGAAATGCAAGAATTATCCAGCCAGCTTAACGAACTCCTTAGCAAAGGTTTCATAAGACCAAGCTTCTCACCATGGGGAGCACCGGTTTTGTTCGTAAAGAAGAAGGATGGATCATTCCGCATGTGCATAGACTACCGTGAGCTGAATAGACTTACCATCAAGAATCGATATCCTTTGCCTCGCATTGACTATATGTTCGACCAACTTCAAGGTGAGAACTACTTCTCGAAAATAGACTTAAGATCCGGGTATCACCAGTTACGGATTTTGGAGAAAGACATTCCCAAGACCGCGTTTAGAACTCGTTATGGTTATTACGAGTTTATAGTGATGCCATTCAGATTGACGAATGCACTTGCTGTGTTCATGGATCTAATGAATAAAGTGTGTCGTCCATTCCTGGACAAATTCGTCATAGTTTTCATCGACGACATCCTTATCTACTCAAGAAGCAAAGAGGAACATGGCCAACATCTTCGTCAAGTATTACAAACCCTTAGGACAGAAAAACTCTATGCGAAGTTTTCAAAGTGCGAGTTTTGGATTAGGAAGGTTGAATTCCTAGGTCACGTGGTCAGTTCAGAAGGAATACACGTGGACCCTTCCAAAATCAAAGCAATTGAAAACTGTCCAGCACCCAAAACACCTACATAAATCCGTCAATTCTTAGGTCTTGCTGGCTACTATCACAGAATCATCCAAAATTTCTCCCGAATCGCTAAACCGCTTACCACCCTGACGCAAAAGGGTGTAACTTTTAGTTGGGGAGAGAAGTAAGAAACAACATTCCAAACGCTCAAACAAGCCTTGTGCAGTGCACCGATCTTGTCTCTACCCAAAGGGACAGAAGACTTTGTAGTGTACTGTGATGCTTCAAATCAAGGGCTTGGGTGTGTACTTATGCAAAGAGGAAAGGTTATCTCCTACACCTCAAGACAACTTAAGACGCATGAAGTCAACTATACAACACACGATCTTGAACTAGGAGCGGTGGTGTTTGCCCTGAAGATCTGGAGACATTACTTATTTATGAGTTGAAAAACTCTTAGATTGATTAGATCTTCAACAGGTTGAACAATAAAAGCAAAAAAACATAATCAACACGATATAGAATCAAGTAATGCTTAATGATTCAAATGTAGTCACGCCTCAGCAGAGCTCGATTAAGAACTTCCACTGTAGAGGCGAGCTAGGGTTTACAGTACTATATCCAGAATAATAATTAAAGCGCTAACAATAAAGGATGCATGCATGCACCTTAAATACTAAACCCTAATAAAACAAACACGGTTGGACAGGCCCAAACCGGATAACAAAACTGGGCTAAGGACCGAGCCCAAAGACGCAACACTATTATACCCAACAATCTCCCCCTTTGCATCAAAAGAGGCGAGAGACTACTTCGGTTGAGTAACCGTGACCTGCTTCACAACCTTGAACAGCCGAGTGATGATCGCAAGAAGTGTCTGCCGAAACTGAATGTACCAACGAAGCATATCGGTGAACAACTTCTTGTCAGCTTCACTGTTCTGATTACATCTGTGTATGATCTCCAAAATGTCCTCCAAGCAAGCATTAGAGAACAGGTGCTTGTCAATAAGAGCGAACATGCACTTTTGACCTTCGCCCCTAATGAACATCACTGTATGAAACTTAGGATCGATTTTGCCCTTGATCATCGCATTCACATTGCCAGTTCTTCCAATCGGTTTTATCGTAGTTCGCTTGTGAATGGCAAATGCGATTTCTTGATCCATCTTTGCTACTTCGTGAATGTAACAAACAAGCATTCGCTTGACGTGATCAATGATCGGCTGATACTCCTGAGGATTAGACAATAAAATATTGTTGAGGAGTATCCAGTCGTGCGGGTTCAAGTTCGGTAGATCAGTCAGGGAAATAGTATGGACCGAGCTATCCGAGCCTCGGGTCACTTTGAATTTGACATTAATGAATTTCCCTGCCGAAGAGGGCTTCAATACCTTGACCGTTGTAATCTTCTTTGTGCTCCATGTCAAGTATTGTGGCTGAGCAAACTCCAGATAAAACTCCAATAAATCCCGATCTACCTTCGGGTCTGGAGAGGGAACGACAGCCGTTGAGTCAAAGCAATGGAAGATAAATGCCTTTCGGGTGATTGGCATATCGAATTGAGCATCCTTCGAGTTCTCAAGACCGAACGAGATAACAGGTTTAAGCCAGTGAGTACTCGGTTCATCAATGACTTCCCTCCGGAGCGATTCAATGGTCCATTCCGGAAACATGGACTTCTTTTCTCTAAGAGTTCCTTTTCTTTCAACTATTTCTCCAGAAGATTCATCTTCTCCCGAATCTCTTGCTCAGAAGGCTTGACTTTCTGATGAGGTTTGGAAGGATTCCCTTTCATGATGTCTTCAATATCATCATCTTCATCTTCATCGTCTTCACCAATCTTCTTTTTTTTCTTTTCCCTCTTACTGGCCGAAGCTAGATTATCCTTCGGTCCAGCAGTAGCTTTCGGTTCTGGAGGGGGTTGAGGATGAGCCTTGCCAGCCTTGCCTTGAGGAACCTTTTCTCCCCCTTGTTTCGGAAGAACAGTGGTCTCCAGAACACCTTCAATCCGACTTAAGATATCCAAATCAGGTCGTAGCTTTTCAGCTAAGTGGCGTCGAATAGAGA
Organism: Lactuca virosa; assembly: GCF_052849685.1. NCBI lineage: Eukaryota > Viridiplantae > Streptophyta > Magnoliopsida > Asterales > Asteraceae > Lactuca > Lactuca virosa. The sequence continues at coordinate 318,169,252 of NC_136433.1, read as the reverse complement.
TAGTCAAAATTGAGTCATAGGCGTCCAGTAGATGCAACAAGATTGAATGTACATCGCCCACTGAGCTGCGAATCACCTCTCGTTCAGACTTTAAATCTTCAAGCTCTTTGGTTGCTGTTCGGAGCTTTAAGTTCTGAATTTTGAGCTGGGAAGTTCGCTTGTCCAACTCATCCATTATTTTGTTTTCGACTGCAAGCTCGACCTCAAGCTGAGTTAAGCGATCATCAACTTTTGTATGAAGCTCTTCGTTAGCAGCTTCAATAGCTTTTCGAGCCACTTCAAGTTGGGTCTTCTCTGCCTCCAGTGAACATGTGAGATTGTCAACAGATGCGTTCGCTGTTTGTGCGTTTTTCTGAGCAGCTGCTTGCAAAGAATCCAAAAAGAGTTGAGCCTCGGATATTAGTTTTTCGACTTTTACGGTCGCATCCTTGCAGTCTTTGTTTGAGGCTTCAATAGCAAGCGAAGCCTTCTGACATTGGGAGGTAGAAGCGTCAATAGCCTTTGCAACATCGGAGATAGAGGTAGCATGTTCTTTGACTACAGAAGAGAACAAAGCTTTGAGGGCAGCTTCTGAATAAGCACCAGCAGAGGATGAAGAAAGTAACTGATCAATCTTATCAGTAACAACCTTGAGATGTCGCTTGGTGAGAGGAGCGTCTTCATCATCATCGCTTTGAACACGATAAGGACTGAAGTAAGTTGAATCAAACTCCAAGTCCTCACCTCCAAGAATGGTATTGGTTTATATGGATTGGGTAGGTGATAGAGGTTTGGTGGTAACAGGGGTTTCGGGTGGTGAAGAACGAGCCCCCGGATCAGATACGTTGGTCGGAACTCCAGTAGTGGTGGTAGTTGTAGCATCAGTGAAAATAGGTGTAGATATTGGAATGGTAGAGGATGGTTGTGATGTGATAATAGGGAAAGTGGGAGGTAAGGAAATAGGAATGGAAACAGGTGGAGGAGAAGGTGCTTTGGAGCGAACATGTACCTCTGGTGTAGGCGAACGAGGTGGAGTATCTCCACGAGCCGAACCTTCATCATCTGAGCTTTCGCTCTCAGATTCGCTGGGAATAGGGTGTTTATGACCAGTAGGCACGTACTCGGAGTCTGAGTCGCTTGATGATTGAAGAATAAGCGTCCTAGCAGGTTTCTTGGTCTTCTTCTGCTTGGGCTGGGAAGGTGCTGCCTTCTCAGACTTTCGCTTCCTTGGAGTCTGAACCTTTGAGACTTGACCTCCTTTATCCCCCTTTTTCGCGTCTTGATTCTTGCCCCGTTTAGCAGGTTTTTCTGCTTCCTCAATAGATTTCACCATTTCAGGAGTGAGTTCCTTTGGACCAGAAGAGAGAAGCTTCTTGTACTCCTAAATAAGCTTGCTCGAAGGAGACACACAAGCATACATTGTATCAGGAATGGAGCCAACGAAGAGAAACTTCGACGGATGAGTGACAATGATGTTGGTGGTATGAAATGTAGCAATAGAGGAAAGCAGTGAGTCCGCCATGATAGGAACATGATAACGCTCCATAACCCATTGAGTTATAATCGTCCAGAACCGGGCACATGAAATCTCTGTGTGGCGAGAAGAAGATGACAAACTCTGGACAAGTTGAAGCCACAAGACTAGTCCATAATCAAGATTGAGACCATGGTACAACCCATAAAGCAGAGTCATGAAAGACTTGCTAGCACCATCAGATCCTGCACTTCGTTCAGAAAGCCCTTTGAAGAGAAGAGTGAAGAGGCCATTCCATTGAGGAGGAAGGCATGACTTTTTGAACTTGGTCACAGTAGTTAGGGTTTCAGTGTACCCCATGTTGTAGAACATCGAGAAAAGCTGACCTGTTGAGATGGAATCAGGATTCACCATGGATTCTTCAAAAGAGAGCCCTAGCAACGAGCAAAATCGATTCTTTGAGATTGAAGCTTTCTGGTTGAGAATGTCAAAGTAAATCTTGTCTGCGCCTTTGTCGTATGTGGCAGTAGAATAGATTTGAGAGAGACAGGCCATTGGAACGACTTCCACCGTCGATAGAGCTTTGACAAGTGGGGAATATTTCAGGCATTCCACCACTTGATACATGTAAGTATCGTAGAGAAATGGTGTAAGATCGATCAACAAGTTCTGATTGGGCTTGATTACAAGAAGAGTGGAGCGTGCGGTGGTTTCTTGAACAGAGGAAGATTTTGCCATTGTTGAAGCTTGTCGAAGAAGAAGATGAACAGTGAAAATTAGATCGCTTTCTTTTGCTTGAGAGAGTTGAAGTGTGGTAAAGAAGAATCCCACAGAAATCAAACCCTTATATATGATTTTGTACAGAGAGAAAAATCGCAGGCAATGATTCCTTGAATTTGGGAAACGACACCTAAAAAGGCGTGATTTGACGACAAGCAACCCCGATAAAGCAGTGATGATGCATGATAAGGTAACGGTTCAAATTCTCGCACCTTCCAAACTTATCCATAATTCAAATTCCCAAGCGAGTAAACTTCCTGCTGAGTCACCACTTGAATCTTCAATCAAATCTTTATTACCATAATAACTAAGGACGTTACACTAACACATCTCTTTGTTTTAAAACAACTGCATTGCATCGTGAAGAATCGAAGCTATATATTGAGGAATAGCTTATTAATAATCAAACAAGACTTTTGGAAAATGCAAGATTTTCGTGCAAGATAGTGTCAAAGATAAAGAATAAATCAAACTATTTGTGGGAATTAGTGATGTCATTTAAGACACAAAGCAGTGGATCCCGGGCACGAATCTCTTCCTTCAAAGTCAAGAGAGACTTCAAAGTGCTTGTTTGGATTCCCGTTGAATTACGATCAAGTACTTGTTGAGAAGCATTGAAAGGCATCTTCTATATATAAGGCTATTAAGGGTGGCTTTCGCTTCAATTCTTGAGTTCGATACTTGATATAAGACCGAAATAGAACGAAGTACTTGTGAGATCGATGTGGTCTGTTAAACAAGTAGGTTTGGAACATATTCAGTGACTTTTTGAAAAACTGTTAATTCGAAATCTCAAAAAATGAAAATCCGGATCATTTGGGAAGAAAAGTCTTGGTGAAAAACATTTTCATAAGGATCACGCAAAAAGAAAAGGAGATTTCAGGGAGCATGCACAAAAAGTATTTTCGTTAATTCAAAGGGTGAAATCTAGAACATTTAATTGTTCACCGTTAATGAGTTAAAGGGTTTGAATGTTGGGTTTCACTTGGCACGTAGTGGCAGGAAACCAAGATCATCAACACATAAGTTGTGGAACCGTACACCCCAGTGGTAAAGCTGAGAGTCTCAAGGGTTACATGTATGAGATGAAGTATGATGGAGAATAGAAAAGAGGTGGTAAAGGAGCCGAATATACCTCTGCTACAAAAGATGGACTAAGCAGAAAAACTCTTAACTTTATTTAAGAAGAGTAAGGTAGCTCATGATTAGAGTTAATTTGACAGCCTGATTGGGAAGACATGATTGGTATATATCAAGTCATTAAGGCTTCTCTCAAAATATTTTGAGGCTTGGGTCAACATGCAGCAGCATGCTTCTAGGGACACTTAGCTAGTACAAAGATAAAGAATTATACCTGCCCCAGCTCCATCATTGAGAATGGACCTTATACATAATTATATTAAGAGAGAAGTACATTTCAATAAAACGAAAGAAAATATTTTTGAGTTGTGAAGTTTCTGAAAAGAAATAAAACAGAAAAGAAAAATATTTTTGGATTTTATAAGATTTTCTGAAAAAGAATTAAAACAGAATTTTTTTTTGAATTTTATGAAAATAAAAGGAAAAACATAAAATAAATTGAGAGAAAAGAGTATACAAACTGTACAACCGAAACCATCTTTTGGAAATGAGGAGCGAACCGAGCCCGGTGAGACCGAACCCGAAATAGGCCGAGCGTTCGGTTCATTTCGGCTCCCGGAAGAACCGAACCCGAAATGGACCGAGCGTTCGCTCTATTTCGCTTCTAACTTTTATAGAGACAAAAGAGATTTCGGTACAGATTCAGCTTCCATCATTCCTAAGCCTTGCAGGATTTTATTAAAACTTGCTTCAGGCAAGGCCTTAGTAAAGATGTCAGCCAATTGATCAGTGGTTCTAACGAAATGAATTTCGACGTTACCATCTTCCACATGATCTTTGATAAAGTGATACCTCAGTGCTATGTGTTTCGTCTTTGAGTGTTGCAGTGGGTTATGACAAATCCTAATTGCACTTTCTGAATCACAATATAGTGGGATTTTCTTCATGTTCAGGCCGTAGTCTCGAAGTTGGCTTTGTATCCAAATGACTTGAGATGTGCATGATGCAGCGGCTATATATTCTGCTTCGGCAGTGGAAAGAGACACACAAGTTTGTTTCTTGGATTGCCAGCTAACAAGTTTTCCGTCGAGAAATTGGCATCCTCCAGTAGTACTCTTACGGTCCAGTCCACATCCCCCAAGATCAGCATCTGAGAATGCTTGGACAAAGAACCCTGATTTGGCAGGATACCATAAACCAAGAGAAGAGGTTCGCTTCAGGTATCGAAAGATCTTCTTCACAGCTAGTAGGTGAGGTTTACGTGGATTTGCTTGAAACCTGGCACAATAACAAACAGAGAACATTATGTCTAGTCGACTTGCTGTTAGATACATTAGAGACCCTATCATCTGACGATAAAGAGTCATGTCAGCAGCCGGTTTTTCCAGAGAAGGTGTTAGCTTTGTGCCAAATGCCATAGGAACCTTTACTTTCGAATCTCCCATCATTCCAAACTTGGTGAGCAAGGTCTTCGTGTAAGCCTCTTGATTAATGAAAATGCCTTCGGGTCCCTGTCTTATATTCAAGCCAAGGAAAAAGTTAATAGGACCCATTGAGCTCATTTCAAATTTAGTCTCCATCAACTTCCTAAATTCAGCTGTTAAGCTAGGATTTGTGGAACCGAAGATGATATCATCAACATAAATTTGAACGATCATAAGATGGTCACCCTCTTTCTTGCGAAAGAAGGTTGGGTCAACCGAACCTTGTTTAAACTTAGACATTTTGAGAAATCTAGTTAGAGTTTCATACCATGCCCTTGGTGCTTGCTTGAGACCGTAGACTGCCTTGTCCAGAATGTAGCAGTGATCTGGATACTTCTCGTTCATGAAACCCGGTGGTTGCTCCACGTACACCGTCTCTTCCAGTTCGCCATTTAGAAAGTCAAACTTCATGTCCGTTTGGAATACTTCAAAGTTCTTGTGTGCAGCATAAGCGAGAAAGATGCGAACCGATTTTAGCCTTGCTACTGGAGCGAAGGTCTCTTCGTAATCTATGCCTTCTTCTTTACAGTAACCTTTCACAACCAATCTTGCCTTGTTGCGAATTACATTTCCTTCCTTATCCATCTTGTTCCTGAAAACCCACTTTAATCCAACCACAGAAGCATCCTTTGGTGTTGGAATCAGTCTCCACACTTTATTTTGCTCGAACTCATTGAGTTCGTCTTGCATCGCCTGTACCCAATCAGAGTGATCGAGTGCAGTCTTGATCGTCTTTGGTTCGACTTTGGAGACGAACGAATTAAACATGTAGAATTCTACTTTAGAGAAAAGTGCAGTTTGTTTCGCTTTCAGCTGTGATCGTGTGAGAACCTTTTCTGTCGAATCACCAATAATTTGTTTTTATGGACGATCTTTGGTCCATTTGGTGAGAGGAGGGTAACTAGGATCATATGAGGGATCCAGTTCAGCATTCACTTCTTCTTCAAATTCTGACTGAGTATCGTCATCGTTTGTATTCACATTCTCCCCCTCGAATGAAGATACTTCCTCAGTTTCAGGCGCAGAATTCTCCCCCTGGACCCGATTTTCGGTTGGAATGAATGATGATGAGCTCTCCCCCTGGAATGGTGAATTTTGGTTATGTTGAAAGGACGAACTTTCCCCCTGAATATGAGAACTATCTGTTGGAGGATCGCTTGTGTTTGGCTTTTCGGTTGTTACCGGTTCTTCTTCTGCTATTTTCTTCGCATCATCATCGATTATCTTCTTCAAGTTATCTACCTTGTTGTCTACAGCTTGAGATTCAGAGAGAATAGACTTTTCTGGTTCATCAAATAGCAGCATGTATTGCTCAAAGAGGTTTGAAATTGGTACCGTAACTTGACCAGATTTTGGAAATATTTCCTCCACAGAGCCTTCGGTTGTCTTCAGTTTCTTGACGTAGTTATCATCGAAGGTAACATAATAGGTCTCCTCTATTTTCTTTGAACGCTTGTTGAGAACCCGATATGCTTTGGAGGTTAAGGAATAACCCAGAAAGATTCCTTCGTCTGCTTTGACATCAAACTTGTTTCGGTGCTCCTTTGAATTGAAGATGAAGCATCTCTAACCGAACACGTGAAAAAACTTTACGTTAGGCTTTCGGTTGTTCAAGATCTCATAAGGAGTGATGGAGAAACGTTTGTTGAGATAAGATCTGTTCTGTGTAAAGCATGTAGCAGCAATGACGTCAGCCCAGAAGTATAGAGGTAGAGAAGCGAAGCTCAGCATGGTTCAGGCTGCTTCACATAAAGATCGGTTTTGCCTTTCGACAATTCCATTCTGTTGTGGAGTATATGGAGCCGAGAAGTTGTGAGTTGTTCCCTTCTCTGCAAGAAAATCTTCAAAGTCTTTGTTCTTGAACTCCAACCCGTTGTCGCTCCTTATATTTCGAACTATCTTCCGTAGTTGAACTTCTATCTGCTTGATAAAGAGTTTAAGCTTGGGAGTGGCCTCTGATTTCTGCTTCAAAAAGAACACCCATGTAAACCGAGAGAAGTCATCCACTATGACAAGTATATACTTGTTACCGCCAATACTTTTCGATTGAAGATGGACCACATAAATCAATGTGAAGGAATTCAAGTGGTTCAATAATTTTCGTATTGACTCGAGAAGGATGACTCTGTCGACTTTGCTTTCCTATTTCACATGCAGCACACATGTGTTCTTTATCGAACTTTAGAACAGGAAGACCTCGAACATGATCTCCAAGCACCAGTTTGTTTATGTCTTTAAAATTGAGATGGGAGAGTCTTCGGTGCCAAAGCCAGCTTTTGCTTCACTGAGCCTTCGTTAGTAAGCAAATTGCTGGTTTCCCTCGTATGGGATTGAGATTCAGAGGGTACATCTCTCCTTTTCGCTTTGATTTCAGCAGAATATTGTTCGTCTTCTTTTCAACAATCTCTGAGCCATCGTCATCGAAAGAAACTTTTAACCCGGTACCAACTACCAGTTGAGAAACACTGATGAGGTTGTGTTGTAAGCCTTCAACGTACGCCACTTTTCTTATCGAGAGCTCACCATTGGTTATCATACCATAACCTTTAATCGTGCAAAAAGAATTATTACCATACTTGACACTTCCACCATTTGTTAAGGACCGAAACTCCCTCAGCTCTTCCCTTCTTCCTGTCATGTGACGCGAGCAGCCACTGTCTATGTATCATTCATTGTCAAACTGCTCGTCACGAATTACCTGCAAAAATTAAGCAGATTTAGGAACCCAAAGTTTCTTGGGTCCTTGTGAGCCTTTTACAGAACAGGGAATTGTAAGAGAAACATCAACCAAAAAGGTCCTTTTTATTAAGGTTGTTTCGTCTTTTCTTTTTAAGGTGAAAACTTTGATTTTATCTGATTTGAGTGCTTTAGGTTCAGTTTTAGAATTTGAGAATTTGACGTTGGTAGACTTTCGGTTCTCGAAATTAGGTTTAAACGACGTCTTCTTTTCGTCTTCCGGAAAGAGCTTTCCTTTTCCCTTTCGATCATTCTGTGAGTGAGAGTGAGAATGAGAAAGATGAGACTTGGGAGCAGAGTTAAGCTTTCGGTCATTGCTCTTACTTGGTTGAGAAACGAAACTACTTTCCCTTCGGTTCCTCTCCTTGGTTGGTCTAAGACCGAAACCACCCTTTTGGTTTCTCTCATGTTGATGACCGAAGCTTCTGTTGGATTAATGTCTAAGTCCATAACTATATTTGGTATGTACTTGACCCGACCCGGCATGGTCCATTTGGGTTGCACTTCACCGGCACAATTTATATGGATAGTCTTTTGAGAATAGTGTATTTATAATTTATATTAATATATTATAAGTTCTAATATATTAATATGGAATCATATTATTTAATTAGTATTGATCGAGAATTAATTTAGAATTAATTAAGTGATCAAAAAGAACTAATTAAATATGGACTCTTATATATATGGAATGGGCCAAGTTCATTTAGGTTGGGCTAAGCTTTCATGGATGGTCCATGGAGCTTTTAACCCATGGATCCTATGTAAATGAAAGGTCATGGGTATTAGGGTTTACATGGATGTAACCCTAATCCTCCATAATATATAAAGGGGTCCTTGGCTCACAAAATTGGCACAAGTGTGTGAAAATAAGAGTGGGCCGATTTTAGTGTGCATACATATTCTCTCAAGTTCTTCCAAGGTGTTTTGGTGATTTGTGATTCCATTTGAGGCTTCCACACTATTGGGGCTAAGCTCTTAAAGCTTGAAGACATCAAGCTACATCAAAAGGTATGTCATCTAACTAGAACTTTGTAGTATAGGTGCTTCATAATATGCTAGTTAGGATGAAACCTTGGAATAGTTAATATTTGCATGTATAATAGAGAAAACATAGATCCAAGGTTTATAGGGTTGCATGTACACCATAGGAGTGTTAGAATGCTCAAAACCCAACAGTGGTATCAAAGCCATGGGTTGTTTTCTGTTATATTGATGCAAATGTTTTATTTTCAAGTTGGAAAAAAAAGGAAAAAAAACATGACGTTTGTCAAATTTTAAGATAATTACTTGTTTTGTGAAAAACGAATTATTTGTAAAATTTGAATCATTTGTTATATGAGTTGAATTAGGTCAAATTTAGTAAAAGATAAAATGATATGATTATTTAATTAGTTCTAAAAGTTTGATCTAAATGTTTTAAGGAGTTACATATTTTGTCATAAAATTTTGGAGCTTAAAAGTTTTTTTTTTAAAGTTGTGATCTTAAGGGTTTTTGAAACTTCCATAAGTTATGGATATGAAAGTTTTTTTTAAAAAAAAAAATTTGATTCAAAGTTTTTTATGGAGTTACAAAACTTGGTCTTAATGTTTTAAAGAATTCCATAACTTGTTCTTAAGTTATGGAACATGAAAAGTTTCATCATAAAACAAGTATTTAACTCCATAAGTTATGAAATCCAAAAGTTTTCAAGAGTTACAAAACTTGCCCTCAAGTTTTGGAATTTGGAAAAAGTTTTTTTATGATAAAAAAAAAGAATTGAATTCTAAAACTCTTGGGTTCATAACTTAAACAATTAATTAAATGGTTTTAATTTTGAATTTAATAATTAGAATTATGATGTTTTTATTGAATAATTCAATTAACTCTTATGGACTTTATTAATAGTTAATTAAAGCGTTTAATTAAAAGAGTATTATTAATCCATAAATATATGGTTTGAGTTTAATTAAATTAAAAGTGTAGTTTAATTAATAGATTAAACCACCAAGTATTTTAAATGTCTAAAATACACCCTTATACTATTATAATATTAAAAGTTTAATACATTATATGTATAAGAGCAAGTCGTCTTACCATTAGTAGGCCTCATTCACGAAGCCGGTCTATAAGGGGGGTATAAGGTTACTGCCTATAAAATGGCAGTTTAATGGGTGTCCACTTTCACTAACCGCTTCCTTGACCGGTGGAGGGTTGTTAGCCGAACAGGTAGGACAAGGACTATAATTCTCCCTTCATTATAAGTATAATGATAAATACTAAGTAACTAAACACTTATAAATTCCCAATCTTAGTTACTTAGGAAAATGTGAATAAGGTGCTAATCCATGAAATTACACTTTGCACTTTGTTTAAGCTGTTACTGGAGCGTGTGTGGTTAACCGGCACACTAACCTGGACTTAACAAGGTAGGCAAAAGGTAACTTAATGTTTATCATAGTATCGTTGGAGCGTGTGTGGTTAACCGGCACATCGATTGAGGGGTAAATATTAAGGGTACCAAGTATATTTGCATGGTTACTTCACACCTTGTTTTGTGATCCTTGGCATCCCAGTCACAAAACCTGAAGGGCACACTCGAGATTGAAACATGCCATTGAAAAGTTCAATGAATCTCAAAAGAATCTAGGAGTTTCAAAACCAATTAAAACCTAATAACACATTTCGTTTATCTTGGTGGAAATTGGTGAATCGTCATTCACCTACCTTCAAATATTTTATAGCTTGGATTACGGCATCCCTCTTCCAAGTTATAAAATAGTTTGTTGGGTCCTAGCCTTAATATATCATATTGGGTGTTATATTAAGGACTTAAATCAACTTTACGTGAATTTCTCGCATTGTTGATGTCTGGTTTAGACAACAATGATCTTCCCAAACCAAGCTTTCCTAATGAATATGACTTCCCGAGTTTGGCTCATGGAAGTCATACTTCTCTTCCTCCACCTCCTCTAATTATTCTCCCTAACCCACAAGTTCAAGGTCACTCAAGTCCTAATGGCAAGCAAGGTCTATGTGTGATCACATCTTAGAGATGAAGTCACATATTGACAAGCCGGGAGAGTTGGGTGTCAAAGTCTTGAGAAAGTTGGATGTTCAATCACTTTCTAAGTCACATAGTGAGTTCCTTTGGGACTACTATGAAACAGACTATGACATGAACCTTAATGATCATATCTATTTGCTTGGTGCTGCTGAATCAACAATGATTTGGAACGATAGTAAAGAAAATTTGATTAGAAGATCAACTTCCCAAAAACTTTATGGACAGTGACAATGGTGACACTGGAAATCCAGAAAAAGCATTCTCTTCCCAATGGAAAGGGATTGGCCATAGTCAACCCGGTTGACCAAATGGTAAAGAGAAAGGCTAAGTCTGAGATAGTCCCATTACCAAAGGGTCCATATGTTTATTTTGCCAAAGGAAGGGGCGTTGATTGCAAAGCTGCCAAATTTACCTAAGGATGTTAAAGTCAATAAGTTTGACTCTACATCAGGTAGAGCCCATTATCTAACTCTGTTAAGTTCTATTATGAGATCCTCATTACATGATGTGACTGGGTCACATGTTGATGTTTTAAGAATCAAAGAATAGAGAGAAATCTTAAAGGAAGTATATGCTGATTCTGATCGCAAAGGTGGATTTCGATCGCATCAGAATTTTGAGCAGTTGCTTAAGAAGTTATGATATATTGCTAAGGAATAGATAACAACAATTTTCCATGTGGGTTGTAAGGATAAGTTTTTCCGCAAAGTTTTAAAATAAAAGAAAATTGTTTAATTTTATTTATTTGAAGTATCCTTACAATGGCATTTGTGGAAAATTGTTGCTTATACGATTCCACTGACAGCAATATTGGAAAATGGATTTGATTCTTTCATTTGTGGTAGTGTCTAAATTTACCAAATCAGGAAAGTTCCTCATCACCCAAGTTTCAATTGGACCGAAACTTGGAATCATGCAAGTTGAATAGTATGATGAATGAGAACTTTCAAGCATTGGAAAATCAAGACTCATTACTTGTTCACATGGATGTGTGAGTCAAGTGAAGGACTAAAGGGATCGAGTACACATTCTTGTGCACTGGTCATGTCCACCACAAAGCTCGTTAAGACTATTTGATTTACTAAAGTTTAGTAAATATGGTTATACTTACAAGTTTAAGTATAATTCTGAAACATTGGAAAAGCCTCAATGTATGGCAGAACGAATGGGAAGAATCAAATTAGGCAGAAAAGTTTCTCAAATCTGAAAAGATGGGAGAGTACTTTAGTATGATGTTTGTGATCATCTTAATGATTTAGAAATCATATCACAATTAGTCCTCTAAAGGTCATCTTAGTGCATTCTTATGACTAAGAAGAGGAGTCATGAATTGTTGAAATGGTTAGATAAGGAAGATGAGTCATACTTCATTCCAAAACAATTCTTAGAGTCATACTCCAAGATTGTAACTTGAGTGACATATCTTAAAGAAAGGTTTAAAACACTTGTCAAATGTAAGAGTAAAAGTGTCCTACTCTTGTACATTTGAAATTGGTAAGTTGTGATGTTTTGGATAAAACAAAGACCAACTAAGGCCAATTGTGTGAAGTGTTTGACTTGATAAAGAATCCGCACTATCTCTTGAATATTTGGCAAGATAGTCTTATATGTCAAGAGGATAGTGGGAGTCTTAAAGATCCTAAAAAGAATTTCAAGAACTAATCAAGAATAAAACCTGAGGTTCTTCACTAGCACACGACTTGAGGTTTATAACCTATCGTGTTGACATATTATGTGCCCATTCCAGTTAAAGTTCGCTTTGCATAGGAGTTCTGAAAGTTCTCAATTGGTTGCATAACAACTTGGAAGCAATGGCAGGCCCTATACTGCCAGGTGGCAAGAAGTTAAGATTGCATAAGTTCAGTCCATATGAGTTTGGATTTGTCATTATCCTTGTCTTGTGACTATGGTTTTGACGATTCACATGGATAAGAACACATACACCATAAAATCTAAGGGTCATAAGGTTTCTCTCCGATTCATGAAAATGATGGTGAGGAAACACTTCCACCAAGTAGATTTGAAGCAGATGGCAAAAGGTCTAAACAATTGAGACTATGATTACGACATCCCTTTTCATAGTTCTGAAATTGTTTAGACACACATGCATGCTATCTAAGGAAAGGTGTATGATTTTGATAAAGTTTTATCAAAGCATCTCGTATCAAAAATCTGAACTTTGGTAAGAAAGTCAATAAAGTATTGATTTCTAGAAGTCCAGCTGATTTCTGAGTACGTGTCAAAGCTAGTGGGAGCATTAGTGTTATGCTAATAATCATCATGTTAGTGGGAGCATGATAATTATTGTTAGTGTTGCAAGTTAGCAATGTTAATTATAGAAAACAAAAGTTTCAATTCGTGAGGCTGCAGGGATTGAAAAAGTTGTTTTGCTATAATTAAGGGAGAGGATATACTTCATTTCAGTTCTAAAGGCTTAGATTGAGACCTTAATCATCTTTAGTCAAGAATATATATATGAATTTCATGTTGGATTGGTTCAACTTAAGGAAATTCGATATATTGCGTTCTCAAAATTCGATTATGATTACGGCATCCCTCTTCATAGTCAAATTTTGAAAACATGGCAAATAAAAATATTGTAGCAAAAGACTGGTCTAGAATCATGTCTTTATGTGAGACATCATGAATCGTGTACCATTTGCTTTGGGTACAGGATCGATTGCATGTGCTATAATATTTGTCATTTCTAAATTTTTCCAAATGCCCAGAGGCATTAAGAAGGGAAAAGGTCTAGAATTGGATATGACTAAAATGATTAAGCAATTGTCGAGGACAATCTGAGGTTTACCAAAGATTGGTTGCTCAGGGACAGTTGGAAGTATAGTGCTAATTTTGGAAGGACCATATTGACATATTCTGAAAAGAGGCATCTCTTATTCAGAAGTGATAGTCAAAATGAGAATATGGAGTTGTCTCCATAGGTGGAAGTTATCTGTGTAAGATTAGAAAACTTAATGCAAGAAGCATGTCCAAAGCAATGTACTTTGAATATGAGACTTAGTTTCCATGGAGTTGATCTTCATTGGAATACCTTATAATGCTGTTGACAAGTCTTCGTGACTTTGTACATATTCATTACAGGAGGGTCAGTGCATATAAGTTTAAAATCTAAACAGATTTCGATAAATGATAGGAATTTGAAATTCTCACATTTTTCGATAAGGATTTGGGAGTGTGAAATTAGAATCATTGAAATTATGTTCAATTGGTTTATTTCACAAAGTAAGGATCATAGACAAACATAGAGTGCATACTTGGTGTATGGCAAAGCTATTGTTTAGAAAAACATAGTGTACATGCTTGGAGCATGGGACAACTAGTGTTTTTAATTCAGGTATAAAGTTGATAAAACCGAAACAATGAATAATGAGTAATCAGTATGGTGATAAATAAAAGTGTTTATTTATATTCATAGGGTTTGATACCATATTTGATTCATTTATTCTTGTGTTTCACTTTGCATGTTTTGACTTCCAGAATAACTAAGTCGCTCTTCCTGAATGATTAAGTTATTCAAACCATCCACAGTCGGTCATATGTTGGAAGTAGATATGAATCAAGACTGTTATGGATTGGTTTGTAGAGGTCCAAGTTGGTGGACAAAGTGGTGCTACAACACTCATGAGTGCTCATAAGTTCTGAGTATTGGATTCAACCCGCGCTCATTTGAATCAATTCATGGATTTTATCACGAGTGATCATGAGACGATAATATCTTATATTCTTCAAACCTAGAGATACGAGTTGTTACTATGAGTTCGTTATACATTGATTGCACGAAAACGCATTTGGTAACTCGATGTTATAAAACGTGCCTTTGTGTATGATTCAACAAGTAGTAGAACAAGCCATATGAGTCGAAGTTTATCCATTCCTTTTACCTTCGGGATAAAAGCGATATTTGTGGGCCCCTCGATGATTTAGCGATGACACATGTGAGTGCTTGGCCAAGCCAGGACTGATTTGATTTGTTCAATCAGTCAGTCATCATAAATCGAAAATCAGGAAACAACAAATAGACAGAGAGAATGATTATAATCCATGTCTCAGTCCATATGATATCTAGAATAGAGGAATATATGATCCCTTATCTAATGGACAAGTCATTGACAAGGTTCGAGTTCGACAACGGCTTTAAGAGCTACGATTGCCAGTTAGGTTTTGAAGTCATACTCAATAATAGTTTTAGACTAATCGAAGTGGGAGACTGTTGGATTAATGTCTAAGTCCATAACTATATTTGGTATGTACTTGACCCGACCCGGCATGGTCCATTTGGGTTGCACTTCACCGGCACAATTTATATGGATACTTTTTTGAGAATAGTATATTTATGATTTATATTAATATATTATAAGTTCTAATATATTAATATGGAATCATATTATTTAATTAGTATTGATCGAGAATTAATTTAGAATTAATTAAGTGATCAAAAAGAACTAATTAAATATGGACTCTTATATATATGGAATGGGCCAAGTTCATTTAGGTTGGGCTAAGCTTTCATGGATGGTCCATGGAGCTTTTAACCCATGGATCCTATGTAAATGAAAGGTCATGGGTATTAGGGTTTACATGGATGTAACCCTAATCCTCCATAATATATAAAGGGGTCCTTGGCTCACAAAATTGGCACAAGTGTATGAAAATAAGAGTGGACCGATTTTAGTGTGCATACATATTCTCTCAAGTTCTTCCAAGGTGTTTTGGTGATTTGTGATTCCATTTGAGGCTTCCACACTATTGGGGCTAAGCTCTTAAAGCTTGAAGACATCAAGCTACATCAAAAGGTATGTCATCTAACTAGAACTTTGTAGTATTGGTGCTTCATAATATGCTAGTTAGGATGAAACCTTGGAATAGTTAATATTTGCATGTATAATAGAGAAAACATAGATCCAAGGTTTATAGGGTTGCATGTACACCATAGGAGTGTTAGAATGCTCAAAACCCAACAACTTCCTTTTCGGTTGTCGTCCGTCTGTGGACTGAAACTCTTATTTTGATTGATGTACCTTTGTGGACCGAAACTCTGTTTTCGGTTGTTTTGATTCCGAGGACCGAAACTCTTCTTTCGGCTATTTTCATTATGTTGAGCGCAAGAAGCTGAGTTTGCTTTTGCTTCTTCCTTTGGCTTGGAGGGTTTTTCATAGCGAACGTAATTAGGATTTTGAGATCGCCAGAACTGTTTCCTTTCAGTGAGATTCTTCTTGTACCTCAAATTTCGTTGATGTTTTCGGTCTAACACCTGTTTTGGGGTTTTGTGGATGTTGGCCTTTTTCATCGGTCTTTGAGCATGAGTTTCGCTCTTTAGCGAAGATGTTTCTCTTGACACCATGACCGGTTCACCTGAAGAACTTTTGGTACCACTTGTACTGGGCACATCAAAACGTGTTAGATCATTGAGCGGTTGTGGCACATATCTTCCTTTTACTCTCCATAATGTTTTCTGAGACAGACCTTTCGTTTCATCGGCGTTATCAATAAGTGCTGACCAGAAAAACTCATCACAGCCATCATCATTATCTTCTGCTACTAATGCTGTCAGTTCGGCTGTCTGTTGCTGAGTAACTCCATGAACTACATAAACTTGATTTGGAGTCGTTTGGACTTTTTGATATACAACAGCCTTTTCCTTAAGGACTTTGGTTTTGTCTTTGGATAAACGCGCGAACTCAACAAAATTTTCAGCAATAAGATTTGTATTGGTTTCGGTTCGCTTTTGACAAACTCAGAACAGTCCACCTCATCTTCTACAAATATTACACTCATATCATCATCCTCATTGAATTCAGAAGTGTTTTCAAAATCAATTTTATTTTCTGAACTGAAATTGGCATTCAAGGAGTCAAATTTCTGTACAGTTTCGGTTTTGATCTTTAATTTGTCATTTTCATCCAACAAAATTTTGAGCATGTCCTTATGGTCTTTTGACTTAATGAAGGACTCTATTTTGTCAAGACCAATTTTGTAAGCAGGAGAAATATCATCAGAAGAAATAACGTTTTCACAGTTATATGCATCGGCATCGATTGCGTCCTCCTTTAACTCAAGGAAGGGTAAAATCATACGATGTATCTTATTCCTTATTTCACAATCAAGATGCAATTGAGTAATGTTGGTATATAACCGTTTATCAATTAAACAAAAAACATTTCGTTGTTTCAAAAGCTTCAAATTATCTCTTTGCAAATAAATTGTTTCATCCCTAGACCTAATCAACTCCTTCTCCTTCTGCTCAATCCACATACGCCTCTCTTCACTCTTTGATGATACCCTGCTGATTTGATCAGTTAAGTTAGAGTTTGTGACGCGGGTTTAAGTTAAATTACCACTTAAACTAGAAAATTTAGATTTTAATCCATTTAGTTCTTTTTCATAGTTTGAGATGGGAATTTGTAAGGAAACAAGAATAGATTGTACCTTCTTAATCAACTCATCGCATTCATTGATCTGCTCACTGACAGGTTTCGTTGCAAAACACCTGTCTTCACGCTCCTTCGCTTCATCCAGTTCTCCATCAGTGGCATAGCCTCGCTTTTGTGACTCCCCAGAAGTCACCATTAAACACTTTCCTGCAACATCCTCTTCTTTTACCAACAAAGCCCCGCCATGAGTAGGCTTCCTCACTTCTTCATCTTCTGAATCAGTGGACCAAACTTCAACACCTCCGAACTCATCATCAACAATATTTCCCTGCACAATAAGAGCATTCATAGTGTTATTAGATCCAACTTTCTTCTTCTTGATTTCTTCCAATCGTCATGTGAGGTTCGCTTCCTCGTCCTCATCTTCATTCTTTTCTGACATCTTTCTCAGCATACAATCTCTGGCGAAGTGATTTTTGCCTCCACATTAGTGACAATTAATCCCTGAGTCACCTCCAAGTTTTACTTCCTTCTTTGGTTCTTCAGTTTGAGAAACATTCTTCGTTCCTCCTTTGCTTTCTCGGCACTGTAGCTACCTTGCCAGTTTCGGTTCTTATTTTTTGGGAACCTTCTTTTGATGAACTTCTTGGGATTTGACACCATCAGAGCATACTCTTCATTTCTTAGATCATATTCAGAGAGATTCAAATCTTCTTCTTCTTCAGCAGCACTCTTTCCTTTGGAGATTAGGGCCAAGGAACCCATGCTAGAAACCAACACTTATATGGCACGAAATGCACAATATTCACGGACCATAAAAGTCTCTAGCACATTTTCGATCAGAAAGAGCTGAACATGAGACAACGACGATGGGTGGAGCTACTGAACGACTACGAATGTGAAATTCTTTATCACCCTGGTAAAGCAAACGTAGTAACTGACGCCCTTAGCAGAAAAGAATACTCGGGACGCCGAGTAAAGTCGTTGACCATGACAATCCATTCACATCTGTCCACACAGATCAAAGAAGCTCAACTTGAAGCCTTGAAACCCGAAAACGTGGCAGGTGAAACTCTGAGAGGGATGGATAAGAACTTTGAAATCAAGGATGATGGAGTCTATTATTTCATGAACCGGATCTGGACACCAAAGTTTGGTGGTTACAGAGATGTGGTTATGAATGAAGCACACAAAACCCGATACTCCATTCATCCAGGTTCAGACAAGATGTATCTGGACCTTAAGAAACTATACTGGTGGCCTAACATGAAGGCCGAAATCGCTACCTTTATGGGCAAGTGCCTTACTTGCGCCAAAGTCAAGGTAGAGTACCAAAAACCTTCAGGTTTATTACAACAACCTGAAATCCCTGAATGGAAGTGGGAGCGGATTACAATGGATTTCATAACCAAATTACCCAAGACTTCGGGTGGTTATGATACTATTTGGGTAATCGTCGACAGATTAACCAAATCCGCACACTTCTTTCCAATAAAAGAAGCTGACAAGATGGAGAAACTAACCAGAACTTACCTCATGGATATTGTTAGACTGCATGGTCTACCAATATCTATTATTTCGGACCGAGATAGTAGATTCACCTCTCGTTTCTGGTAGTCTTTACAAAACTCTTTGGGAACTAGGCTGGACATGAGTACAGGCTACCATCCACAAACCGACGGACAAAGTGAGAGGACGATTCAAACATTAGAAGACATGTTGCGAGCTTGCGTGATAGACTTTGGGAAGGCATGGGATATTCATTTACCCCTTGTTGAATTCTCTTATAACAACAGTTATCACACTAGCATAAAGGCTGCTCCATTCGTAGCCCTCTATGGTCGCAAGTGCAGATCCCCTCTATGCTGGGCTGAAGTGGGTGACACGCAGCTAGCTAGAGGTCAAACTCCTGACAGTGCTCTCACTGGTCCGGAAATTATTCGAGAAACCACCGAGAAAATCGTACAAATTCGGGAGCGACTTAAAGCTTCCTGAGATAGACAGAAAAGCTACGCTGACAAAAGGAGAAAACCCTTGGAATTCCAGGTTGGTGACCGAGTCTTGTTAGGTCTCACCCTGGAAGGGCATGATACGCTTTGGAAAGCGTGACAAATTAAATCCAAGGTACATAGGACCAATCAAGATTCTTGCCAGAATCGGTCCTGTAGCTTAAAAACTTCGACTACCCCAAGAACTAAATAACATTCATCCTACCTTCCACGTTTCGAACTTGAAAAAGTGTCTATCCGACGATACTCTTGTAATCCCACTCGAGGAAATCGAGTTAAACGAGAGCCTCAACTTTGTGGAAGAACCCGTAGAGATTCTAGATAGGGAAGTTAAGAAAACTAAACAAAGCCATATCCCGATAGTGAAGGTTCGATGGAATGCAAAACGGGACCTGAATTCACTTGGGAACAGGAGGATCAAATGCAACAGAAATATCCACTTCTTTTTCCCTAGTCTATCTGAAATGCTAATTTCGGGACGAAATTCTCTCTAACGGGGGGATAATGTAACAAACCGTTATTTCAAACCTATGTAATAATGTAGGTCAATTTGTATTTCTTTTTAAAATAATAAAGGGAAATTTTAGCATACTGTGTATATTTACATAATTGACCCTCAAAAATAAATTATTAAACAATCTCGATTGGGATGAACCAAGTGATAGAGATAGTAACAAGGTTTCCAAAAACATAAAGAACAGTAACATCCGAGTTATAACGAAGAAGTTATGACCAATCGAAGATCCGCGACAAAACCGACAAAACACTGTTCAGTGTAAAAACTGAATTTTCAATAAAAGGCTTTTTAGCCTTAACAATCTAAATGAAAGTTGTACTTTATGTTAAACCGAGAACTTTCATAAAAAGAACGGCATAATCTGACTTCGTATGAGGAAGTTACGATTTTTCTAAGTTTCAATATAGCAGTGTACAGCTAAAAACTCGAAATAAAGATCGAGTGATTTTTAGCCGACACAACCTAAACGAGAATTGAAGGTCTCGTCAATAGTAGTACAACGGTAAAAAGACAGACAAAAATGGACATCAGATGAAGAAGTTATGAATTTTTAACGGATTTCCTGTCCCGGTCTGTTAAAAATAATAATATTAAAAATAAATTCAAAATCAGCCGACGTAGTCTAAACAAAAGTCGTAGAGTATAATTTTACCTACGCGTGCATATAAAGAACGTCGAAAACGGAGCTTGTATGCGAAAGTTATGATTTTCGCAAGTTTTTGACACAAAAATCAAGAAATATTGAAAACCGGGCAATTTCGCAAGGCTGACCTTCGGCCACGTCACCTCGCATGCGAGGCCTCCACGTGTCATCTTCTGGTTGGACCGCAGTTCACCATGTCGCATTCTGATTGGACCGCAGCCGAGGTCCACTAAGCAGGCGACACCCTCGCATGAGACACCCCCGGACACCCCTCGGACACCCCTTGGACCTTCGTGGCGCCTTCCCATTGGACCGAAGTTGGGTCCAGTCCGAAGCCACCACTTGCGAGCCACCTGTATGAAGCAGCCTTCTCCCTTCGCCACCTGTCCGAACACGCGTCAGCCTCCCACAGCTTCGGTGTATATCAGAGGTGCGAGACCCTCAGGATTTTTCACCTTTTTCACACAAATTTTCACACACTTTCACCCCTTTCACTTCCATAAGCTCACATAAAACCCCTAAAGCCCCGGTATCAAGTCTAAAACCCTAATCAAGCCTCGAAACCCCGAGATTCCCGAGAAGTTAACCCCTCTCCAGTCGAAACTCTGCCTAATTTGAGCCGGTTTTTCATCAAATAAACTCCTTTCCGGGAAACGAAACGCTGTACGAATCACCACCTATCATGTGAGTTCATACCCCCGTATTTTCATAATTTCTATTGTTTTAAGGGGGGGGGGGGGAATACAAGCATAACACAAGAAGTTTGTATTATAAAATCATGATTTCAAATCATGATAAAACAACATTAAAATCATCAAAAATACTCAAAACATTAAACTCTTTTATAAACTTATATTTTTCCCCAAAATTCATATTTGTATATATATATGTATATAAATAAGATTTAAAAGGCTTAGGACTGATAACTCATTCTGGGTCCTTTTCCTTGTTTGGATGTGGGCTTATAGTACCGGTTATTTGTCCGAGTGTCATTTAAATTTTACTTATATATTAAATTGTATATGTATATAAATATAAAACTTATTTCATTAGTTCAAATACCTTTGTAACATGTTGAGCAAGGGGTTACATGCTAAAAACAGTTAAATACCAATGCAGAAAGTACATATAAATTATAATAGGTATAAGTTATGATACATAGAACAATAATTCATGTTTCAAGTATACTAGAATACACTGTTTTACAAGAAACGAGGGTTTTGATTCAGAACAAATCAAGGGTTTACACTTGTCAAATACATGTTCTGAATACTAATTCAAGAACATAGTGTCAATCATTTATTTCAGAATGATTGGGTTTTCATAACTAATATACATGTAACGTTTATATGCTTTTTATGAGACATTCAATTCAGGTTGTTTAATTCATTTTAGACAACCAAGGTAAAGTCCTGACATTATAACCAGAATCTCCAGCCCGGGGATAGAAACAAGTTGTGTGTAGATCTATATCGGGATTGACAACCCCGCACTCAGGCTGCTAGCTACAGTCAGGCATACACGCCAATGAGTGGCAATTGTTATCAATAGTTTAAACGCCCACAAAGCGTTTGTTTCAGGCCATCCGTCATAGTATGGTTATAATAACTCATTAAAAAGATATTAACAATACGTTAATGTATAAACAACTAAAAGAAAGTACACCTTCAAAGTACCAGTTTACAGAATACATACTACAATGGTTCAATACAGTTTTCATTAACAGCTGGTGGAGCCAGGCACACTCTCAGTTACAAGTTTTTCATAAAGGAATACAAATACATAACATTGATACAAAGAAAACGGTTTTATGGGAATAAAACTACTTTTCATATACAATAGAAAATATAGGATTTTCTGGAACAGTATACATATACAAGATACAGAGATACTCTTTCAAACATAAACACTTATGCACTCACTCAACTTTATGTTGATACTCTCTTTTCAAATTACTTGTATTCTCAGGGAAATAATACACAGGTACTCCCCGAGCTTTTTGAGAAGATGGAGCTACTTTGAGTCATATCTTCTTTTGTATAACTATTTTGGTTCAATATACAATGATTGAACACATGTAAATACTTATACTTTTTAAATACAATGGTTGTTTGTACTTTGATTACTATGATGCATGTGTTGTGATACTACAAATGAAGTCCTCCACCCCCGGACGTTTCCGCCGTCTGGTTTGGGGGTGTGACATCGTATCTCCGAGTATCATGTCATTATCTTCCTTAACTCAGCTCTATCTCCATCACTGTTCTTCTTGTAATTATTCATACGAACAATAAAGTTCGTATATTGCGGAGTAGTATATCTTTCTACTTCACTTACCTGAAATAAAAACCTCTTAGCTTTGCCATTTTTATCTTTTCCTGCAAAGACTAATCCAAAAGGTTATAAACAAATTTCCCCATCAGCATATTTTTTTCAGTTCAGCTTGAGTCTTCGACAATTCCATAGCAACTTTCACTTCCCTTCCCATTGCTGATGCTAACTCCTCATCGGTCAATGCTAGACAATCATAGTAATTGTCTATGAAGATTTTGATATGGGCAAGACCAAGCCTCAAAACATCCTTGTCTGTCCCTTGAAGTTGTGAAGAATCCATGTCTTTCAAAATTAATGCAACTTGAATCAGATCATTCAAGTTTATTAGAGGAAAATCAGCAACTGAGAAATCACAAACTTGATTGTTCGCCCTAACAACATGATATCGAAAATTTTGTATCATATTCTCGAACAATACATCTTTCGTTATGCTGATAACCTTCTTGATCTTCACCAATGACCATATATCTTCTGGTTCTTTTCCAACAACTGCATGAAACCTAAGTTTCATATGGATAAAATCATCCTCATTGTCGAACTTCTCCATTTCAACTTCAATTTCAGCCTTCCTCTCTTCTTTCGATTTTTCAACTAGAATCCCCTTCCCTTTATCATCATCTTCAGAAGGTTTTGGTTTAGAAGAACTTGAACTTCCTCCTCCAGAAGAAGAACCAATAACAATTCCCTTCAGAATGGGTCTTGTTGTTGTCTTGATGGCTTCTGTTGTAATCATCTCTGAAACTATAGGTGTTGGGACTTGAGTAGATACAACTTTCGCTAAATCACTAGTTGTTACAATCTTCTCAATATTTTTCGACTTATCATTCCCTTTTGTTATTTTCGAAGATTTGCCTTCTTGATTTTTCTTTTCTCCCCCTTGCACCCCTGTGACAACAGGAGGGGCACCAGTTGGCAACATATTGGCAAATTTCGTAATTGGAGCAACAGCCTTCTGAATAGCTTGATCCAAACCATGTAACTTCTGAGTTAAAAATTCAGGAGTTAAGAAGGACTGTGGAGCAGGCTTTGAGACAACTTCTTTAAGTTCACTAAGTAACACCTTCAATTAGTCGAACTAAGCCTTATCTTCTTTATCCTTGGCTTTGAAAGAAGGAATAATCGACTGAAAAGTCTGAACAAAATTTGTAACTGCTCCTGCTATGATGTCTACCTTCGAAAGAATAGATGGGTAGTTAGTACTCAAAGTGTTTAATTCTTTCGATACATCAACCTTTAACTCTTCTAGCTTCTGATTGACATCTTCACGAACTTTCTTAACATCTTGTACAAAAATTACATGACGTTCTTTTGCAACATTTCGAAGCTCCTTAATTTCTGAACCAAACAAATTAGATTGAGCTTTGACTCTTAACACATTATTTTGATCAATTATATCCATCCGCCTTTGCATTCTGAATTCGACAGCCTTGAGCATCACATCAACTTCTATCCCCGAAACCAAATTCTTGGCTCCAAAATCAGCTTGTGATTGAAGAATAGAATTGAGTTTTGGATTGAGAATCTTGAACTGCTTCCCCGACATCAGCATATGATCAGGTATGTTCTCCTCTTCGGAATCAAATTCCAAATCAGCAAAGGTTCCTACGAAACCTTCTCCATCTGTTTCATCATCGTAATTTAGTTTTGGTGGATCGGTAGATTGTGATGGGAATAGTGTAGTGAAAGGTTGTTGTAATACTTGATCGAAAGTTGGTGAAGTAGTGGTAGTGGAAATGTGTTGAAAAAAAGGTGGTAGTGAAACAAAAGTACTTGATATAGGTTCTGAATTGATTTGGTTGAGATGATGGTTGAGATGATGGATCAACACTCACAGAAACATGTACACCCGTATCAGATACGTTTGTAACATTGTTAGAAATTGGAACCTCCTCAAGAATTGATTTGGTTACAACAATTTCGAGTGGAACTGTTGTTGTTGGCAATGAAACAGTTGGAATAATCAATGGTTGTGAGAGTTTTGGGGAATTCGAACCCAAAGGTGTGGCTGGGACGATCTCACTATCTGATGACTCATCTTGAATCACCAGCTTTCGTTTCTTCGTCTTCTTGTTGATGTGCTTCACCACATCCTCAACTCTTCGCTTCTTTGAGGATGGTGAAACTGGTGCAGGAATCTCACGAACTTTTACTACTTTTCTGTTAAGCTGAGGTTTGCGAATAGTAGGAGATTGATCTTCTGATGAAGTTCGTTTTGTATAAGATAATTTCCTCACCCTTTTGAACACACCGGATTTCGAAGGGATCAATTCCTTCGAAGTATCATCAACAATCTTATCCTGAGGCTTCTCAGTTTCATGTACAACATTCTTAGGAGACTTAGTCTTAGCTTGTTTCTTGGGGCTTTCTTGAACAACATCATCAGCTCCCTTCTTCGATTTCTTCACTTTCTTAGATGATCCTTCATCACTGATTTTCAGCAAAATCCCAGTTTCAACTGAAGGATTAACATGCTTCAAGTATGACACCAATACAGAGTTTGTTGGATCAACTTTCTTCAACATACCATCAGGAATTCGAGCAACATTTGGAAATACTTCTGAATCATCTGCAACAGTCTTTGGAAAATGATACTTCACGAATTCTGCCTTAGCCTCATCAGCAGGAATTGGAATACCTTCTTTCTCATATACATACTGAAGAACCAAACTCCGGTAACGTTCACACGAAATTCCTTTTACTACATTCGTGTTTTCTAGGCTCTTTATAAACTCTTTCCAAATCTGAGTAGCATAATCAACATTGAGATCATATTACAACCCTGCTACCATAGCATAAACTTCCATTCTCCCCTTGTCAAGCCCTACACTTCACCCAGTTAAGCAACAAAGACATATTCCGAACAAAAAATTCCATATGCAAGGAAGACCAGACTTCTTGAAATCACTGATCTTAACAAGTGGTGGCTGATGACCCATCTCGTTAAACATGAACATAACTTGATCATTAGTAGGTTTAAAGAATGGAGGTGAATTTGGAATCACCAAGATTTGAGTAAACAACTTCTTCGTGAGTCAAATTCGCTTTTCATTCACCAGATTGAATATGATTACATCAGTGGCTTTGCTGTAAGAAGCAGTGGAACCAGCCATTGATAACCATGACAGCGGAACATCAAAAGCATTGAACATTGTAGTTGCGAGACCTGAATGTTGAAGAGAAATTACCAACATCTTCAACTCCTCAGGGTATAGTGAGACATAACCCTCAAACTGATAATTAGTGCTTTGAATCTTCATGATGGGTTACGATACAACTTCTTCAGTAGTGGTGGTTGGATCGGCCGCCGTTGATTAGGGTTTTGAGAAATTCTTGAAGAACAGAGAAATTTAGGTCTTTTTTATCGTCTGATAATTTGAACGCGTGATTATAAAAGGAGATAATAACTTCCTTTTATATGTAACTCCAATTGAATTCAAAACGTTTTCTTGAAAGAGTAAGCTACGTCTGTCCTTGAAAGTCGCACCACTAGCCGTTAAACGCGCCATGTCAGATAAAGTTCCTTGAAAGTCGAGCCACGTTGCCAAACCGTCACATCAAACGGTTCGTGAGTACCAAATGGATAAGATCAAAAACCTTCGGCATGGAGGTTAGGCTCTTTCGTCTTTGGGATTAGAGATGAATTCATATGCCAGACTGTCGAAATCATCAGCCTGAGTTGGTAATACTCAGAACCTCAAGGATTTCGTGAGTGCAGTGTGCCAATAGAATAAGATAAGAAGCAAACTAACGAAAATTTTGGATCTGTGATGTCGAAAAATAAAATTTCGACACAAAGGCAGTTAAACCCCGGGCAAAGGTTACTTCGTTAATTATCAAGAGAGATAATCAACAGCTTGTGTGGTTTTCCGTGAATTACAATCGAATACTTATAGAGAAGTATCGAAGGGATTCTTTTTCAAGGCTTCGTGGGTGGCTTAAAAATTTCGTTACATATCAACCTAAACATAAGGTGAGTAATTGTAACAGAAATTACTTGTGTGACCAGTGTAGTCAGTGACAAGTATGCTTTGGATTAATTTGAAAGTGACATTTGAAAGAATTGATACTCCCACGAAAATCATATTCAAAGAAAAATTGTGTTCAGCTGGATCCTGTTGGGTAACAAATGTCGTGGGTTACGAACATTTGATCAAGACCACTCATAACGAAAGAATATGATTTGGAGCATCAAAAATATGGTACTGAAACAAATGTTTCGTGAAAATCTGGAACATAGTTCCCCGTCAATTCCTTAAAAATTTAGAAAATTGGGTTTCACTTTCATCACGGTCTCATGAATCAAGATCATACACAAAGAGTTTTGATATGTCTAATTCATGATTGGTTTGATCAATGACCTCTTGGACATATGTCATTATGTGTAAATGTATTAGAAGTTTTAGATGAAAAAGGTTGTTTCACGAATTCAATTGTACCTATGTTATGTTTGGACCAAACAGAAAACTCTTAACTCATTTGAGAAGAGTTAGGTAGCTCAGTAGACTAATGTGAATGCAAGCCTGATTGGGAAGAAATTTTCGTAATGAAAATTTTCATTAAGGCTCATATCAATTTTCTTGATAAATTCGATCATTGTTTGAGCGACTTTAGATTTTAACCTGAGAAAATACACCCAAGTGAATCGTGAAAAATTATCAACAATAACCAAAATGTAGCGTTTCTTGTTGAGAGTTTCAACAGTTGAAGATCCACAAAGGTCAATATGAAGAAGTTCCAACGGTTCAACAATTTTCGAATCTATGACAATTGGATGCCCTTTCCAATGTTGTTTTCCTTGTTCGCAAGCTGCACATAAAGTATCATTGTCAAACTTTAGAACAGGTAATCCTCGAACAAGATCTTCTACTACCAACTTATTCAGATTTCGAAAATTTAAATGAGACAAACGTCGGTGCCACAACCAGCTAACATCAGATGAAGCTTTCGAAAGTAAACAAACTGAGGGTTTCCCAACAATTGGTTGGATGTTGAGAGTGAACATATCCCCATATCTTTTTGATTTCAGCAAAACTTCGTTCGTATCAACATTGGAAATGATACTTCCTTCTTCGTTAAACACAACTTGATTGCCAGTGCCCACAACAAGTTGTGAAACACTTATCAAATTATGTTGAAGACCTTCGACATAAGCAACACGATGTACAATAAACTGTCCATTCGTTACTTTTCCATATCCTTTTACTTGACATTTGTGATTGTTTCCGAACTTCACAACACCAGCATTTTCCAAACTTCTAAAATCTCTCAAATTCTCCTTTCTTCCAGTCATGTGACGTGAGCAACCACTATCAATGTACCATTTCTCATCATATTTCTCGTCACACAGTAACTACAATCATCAAAAGAATTTAGGTACCCAAGGCTGTTTGGGTCCTTGGTTATTAGTTTGAAAAAGTGAATGAAATTTAGAACCTAAAGCCCAATTTCGAACTTTGGTTTTGAAAGTATCAATTAAGTCGACATCATCAGTTAAAGATATCGAAACATAATTTTTCGATAGTTTTGGACTTTCACTGACTTTCTTCTTATGCTTCTCAGTGTGCTTGTCCTTTGAGACTGGTTGCCATTTTTGAATTGGAGTATCTAATTCTTTCGAAGATGAACTTCCAGATGAAGTATCATTCAAATACTGTTCATAGGCCCTCTTGATTTGATGTTGAGAAAACTTTCCCGATTGATACTTTTTCCCTTTTTCCTCAAGCCAATGATTGATGTTTTCCACCCCAGATGAACCTTTTGTTATGAAACTTTAGTGGCTTTGTGTGCAGATGGATTCGGAAAATTTGTTTTTTATGGAATAAACTTTGCAGATGTTTTGGATTTATCATTCACAAATGTTTGTTTGTCTGTAAACTTTCGAACATTTTCAAATTTTCGAATATTCTCAAATTTTCGAGCATTGTCAAATTTTCGAACATTGTCAAATTTTCGAACATTCCCAAATTTCCGAACATTCTCAAATTGACGAACATTGTCAAATTTTCGAACATTGTCAAATTTTCGAATATTCTCAAATTTTCGAACATTTTCGAATTGACGAACATTAGCAAAATTTCAATTTGTTCTATTTGAAGAAAATATGTTTTGATCTTTTGTTGGTTTTGAGAAAGATGAATTTGAAGTTGAAAACGTTTGTTGACTTTTTGAATGAAAATTCTTTTGTTGATCATTTGGTTGAAAATTCTTTTGTTGGCTTTTTGAAAACTTCGTTGATTTTCTTTGAGAATCAGACGAAATTGATTGAGCGGGATTTTCCTTTTTATCCAAACAAGTTGAAAACTTTGTTTGTGCAGATTTAAACAACCCGTTTTCGGACGTTTTCTTGATTGGTATTTTTGATTGCTTTTCATTTGACACAACTTGCCAAAAAAATTTCTTTCGAGCCTGTCTTTTTGAAATTCCTTTTTCATTCGAAAATTTTTCAACAAGATCCTTAAATTCTTGTGAATTAAGTTTCACATTCTCATTTGTTTCATTAGATTCTTGTTTCAAAATCTCTTTTGTATTTTCTTGTTTTTCATCCCATTTTCGTTGTGGTTTTTTTCTTTGAAAAAACATATAAATTCTTTGTTAGATTATTTTCGACAGTACTTTGGTTTGAAAAGAATCTGTCGTCTGATGTTTTCTTGTTATCTTCTTCAACTATTTTGTTGAACTCCGGTTTGATGTTTTCAACATTTCCAGTAGTGACAAACACTTGATTCGGAAATACAACATCATCTGTGCACTTAAAATTTGGATACACCACAGTATTTGTTTCCAAATAATGAGCACCTTTTTTAGATAAGACCTTGTCGAAATTTTCAGTGTCTCCAAACACTTGATCAACAACAACTCGTGGAATGGATGTTTCATTCGAAACATTCTTTTCTGACTCAGAATTGTACGAAACTTCTTCTTCATTCTCATCATCACTACTATCCGTTTGACTGTCTTTTACATTCAAATGATCAAAGTCACAAACATTCAAAGTAGAGGGTCTATCAGTGTTATCCTCAGCCATCGAATCATCACATATTTCTTTACCTTTTGACTTAGATGTGACATTAATGACCGATAACCAAGAACAATCGATACTTTCCTCCTCCTCAATTTCACTGATTTTGCTAATACTATCAGAATTATCATCGATATCAGCAAAATTAGATTGAGAGTCAAGTTTCGAATTCTCAGTTCTTTTTAAAATTTTGATTTGTTCACTTTTGGTCAAAGTTTCATTCACTATTTCAACAAGTTCATCAACATTCAAATATTCATCTATTTTAACAATACCATACGCAAATCGATTATCTGGCACTTTATCGAATTCTGCTATGGTTTTCTCATAATCATAGGACAAACTATCAACTTTCTCTCTTTCGAAAACAAGAAAAGGCAATAACTTCCTATGTTGTTCTTTGCTTATTTCAGATGAATGATGCAATGAAGTCAATTTAGCATACAATCTTTTTGCTGAATTACAGTAAATATTTCTCTGGGCAAGTAACATTCGAACATCCTTATCTAAACATTCCCTATCATTATTCACATTATTCAATTGCAATTCCAAATACTCTACCCTGCTTCGTTTCGAATCTAACAATTTTTGGGTCTCTAGCAACTGGATGTTCAGTTTCTTAGCTTCATTACTAGCACACACCATAATTGTATCAAAGTAAGCAACAGTATCATCGAAAGCAATTATTTCAGAATCATAAGCTTGTAAAGGAATATTAAAAGATTGAAGTATAGCACGTACCTTGGTTGTCATCGGTGATTTGTCTCCTGATTTGGTCATGAAACAATGACCAGTCACTACTTCGTCCTCATCCTCTTCAAATTGTGCGAACATAGCACCATGCATCAGATTACGCATCTCTTCATCATCAGATCCTGAAGACCAGATCTGATATGTGCCATCTTCCTCACCTTCTCCTCTTACAACCAATGACATCCCTTTCGCTTTTGTACCTACCGCTTCCAGTTTCTTTGCATAGTATGCTTCGTCTTTGACCTTATTCTTTTTCTCTTCCTTCTTACGAAGCATGCAATCATTAGCCAAATGATTTGCTCCGTTGCAGTAATGACAGTCAATGCCCAAATCTCCCTTGAGTTTCTTCTCGCTTTTGGCTTCAGTTTCCTTCACATCATTCTTCTCGAATTTCTTCTTCTCCTCACCCACAGACTTATTCACGAAACTTGCTTTAGCATCACCTTGCTTCACCTTGGAATTGAAAGGCTTCTTGAAAAACTTTTTAACTCGGTTGTTCGAGTAAAATGCAACCGCTTCATCATCTGAATTCATTAGAAATCCTTCTTCGTTAGAATCAACTTTCTCAACTGCTTCTTTCTCATACATTTCCAAACAAGAGCTAAAGGACCTCCCAAGCTAAGTTTCGACTCTTCAACCATCTCATTCACTTCAGTTTCGTGAGTTTTCAACTGATTATACAAATCATTCATAGATGAAGTATCAAAG
The DNA here is from genome assembly GCF_052849685.1 of Lactuca virosa. Lineage (NCBI taxonomy): Eukaryota > Viridiplantae > Streptophyta > Magnoliopsida > Asterales > Asteraceae > Lactuca > Lactuca virosa. The sequence goes on along the minus strand of NC_136433.1, from coordinate 318,138,298 downwards.
CTTTGTTGATTCTTCACCATCATACTAACACTCCTCCACTCCTTACGAAGTCCCATCACAAAAGTAAGATTGAACTCCATGGATGACCTTATGATTCAATAACGATTGCATCTATAGATCAGTTCATTAAAACGATCATAGTAAACTTCAATCGTTTCATTCTCTTTTTGTCTGAACTCCTTCAGCTCCACAAGACACTGCTTAACAGAATTTCTATTCGTTTTCTCGCTTCCCTGATACTTTTCCTTAAGAGTATTCCAAACATCCTTTGCAGTTTTACAACCACGAATGTAATTGTAAACAACATGTGGCAATGCACCTTGTAATTCTCTCAAACAACGCTTTTCGTTGTTCTTCAGCCTGGTGGATTGTTCAGTAACTACAGCTGTTGATCCAAATGTTCCAATATTTTGAACATTTAGTGGAGGTTGAATGATTCCTGTAATGCATCTCCAGAGTTCCTCGTCCAATCCGTTCAAGTAATCCTCCATTCGATCAGCCCACTGATCATAGTACACTGGAATCAACATAGGAATCTTCATAGAAGATCCTAACAGATGAGAAAATGAAGTCATCGTGTTCATGTTGAAATTTGCCATTAACATACGGATGAGATTTTTCAGAAAAACTTGAAGAAATGTGAAATTGGATGTATGAATTGATCAGAAACTCAAAATCGATTACTCGATTACACAATTCAAACGCAGAATCAAATCAAAACTGTAGATCATAGATGATTTTCAGAATCTAATAGTGCGGAAACTTTTGAGAAAAAATCGTGACTCAAAAACTAGAGATTCAATTGAAAATCAGATCTTTGCAGTATTGATTCCTGCTCTGATACCAATTGTAGAAGTATTTAATCGAGTATAAGAATCAAATCAGAGTAAAACAATGTAATATGAACAAATGAATTAAATAAGATCTGGTTTAGCTCATCTTACTTCCAATGAACACGAGTACAAAACGATAGTAAACAAGGGAAAACTCTACTATCAACTCTATGTTCAGCTCCTATTTATAGGAGGCTGAAAGTACAAAAAATACTAAGGCTAGACATTACGCTTCGTTAAAAAGTGCCTTAGCAAATACATAGTAAACATACGAAATTGACAAATACACAGACTTCGACATATTACAAGACATTTCGACTCTACATCGTGGCACATAATATCAGCACAGTGGGGGCTTAACCAATCCATGTTGATTATGATGGGTTTTGAGCATTCTAACACTTCCTAAGTGTACATGCAACCCTAATAACCTTGAATCTATGTTTTCTCTATATACATGCAAATTTCTTTTCAAGGTTATTTCCTAACTAGCATGGCATGGGGATTACATAGAACATAAAACTAGTAGAAATACATACCTTGTTGTTGCTTGTATTCCTTCATGACTTTGTGAGCCTAGCACCCCAAATGTTGTGCCTCAAATGCTTCACACAATACCACAAGACTTGGAATAACTTGAGAGAATACTTCTTACACTTGAAAATCGGTTATGCCCTCACTAGAAAAAACTAGGTCCACTAGCTCCACTAGGTCACCATTTTGCTAGCCATAGGGTTCCTTTTATAGTGTTGTCACAATTAGGGTTTACACATGAATGCCCTTAATTGTCATGACTCTTGATTTCCCATGACCCATGGATTTGTAACTCCCATGGACTATCCATGGAGCTCCATTTGGTTACATCCATAACCCATAAACCATGGATCATTAATCCACCATAAAAGAATTGATGATTGTCATAATCAACCCTATATATTTAATTAGTCTCACTTTGATCACCAAATTAATCCTAGATTAATACTTGATCAATACTAATTAAATAATACTATTATTAATATATTAGAACTTATAATATATTAATAATCATAAGTGCCTTATTCTCTCATTTAGTCTATCCAAGTATTGCAATGCCATGCAACCCAAATGGACCATGCCGGGTCGGGTCAAGTACATACCAAATAAAGTTATGGACTTAGACACTATATCCAACAGTCTCCCACTTGGATAAGTCTAATAACTATATTTGCAAATATGACTTCAAAATCCGACTAGCAATCGTAGCTCTTTCAAAGTCTCTCGGAACTGAGATGATGATGATACACCATTTAAGATAAGTGATCATATAATCCTCTGTTCTCATGATATCAGCCGGACAAACACATGGAACATGGTCTTACTTATTGTCCAGCATTTGTTTCTCGATCTCTGATTTGTTTCGACATAGAACTAAATTGAACACATCAATTAGGTTCTGACCAGGCCCGGTACATAGGTCAAAACCAAATCATCGAGGGGCCCAGATATCGCTTCTATTTCTAGAAGGAACAGATAAACTTCGACTGATATGCTTGTACTAACTACTTGTTGAATTATTCACAAATGCACGTTTTATGACATCGAGTTACCAATGCGTTTTCGTACAATCAATGAATAACCAACTCATAGTCAACAACTCATATCTCTAGGTTTGAAGATTTATATGATATTACCGTCTCACGATCACTCGAGATAAATTCCATGAAGTGATGCAAGTGAGCGTGGGTTGGATCCAATACTCAGCCCTTATGAGTACTCATGAATGTTGTAGCAACCATTGCATTGTCCAAAGCACTTTTAGACAAATCATACAAGCCAAATTCATGACAGTCTTAAATCAATACTTACTTCCAAAGTTTGACTGACTGTGGATGGTTTGAATAATAACATAATTATTCTGGAAGTAAAAACATGCAAAATTGAAACATAGTAAACAATCAACACAAGATAGTAACACCTTACTCATAAATAAATAACAACTTTTATTTATCATCAAATGTCAATTACATTTTACAAGTTTCAGGAATCTAATTATTGAAACTAATATCATCCTTCAGCCCAATGCGCCTCGCATGCTGTAGATGCTTAACCCTGCTCAGTCCCTTCGTGAGGGGATCTGTCGGGTTCTCATCTGATGATACCCTCTTAGCCACAAGGAGTCCTTCTTCTATTCGATGTCTGATGAAATGGTATTTTCTGTCAATGTGCCTAGATCTCCCGTGATCTCTCGGTTCCTTAGCCAAAGCAACCGCACTTTCACTGTCACAGAAAATTTCCATTGGCTCTTTTATAGCTGGTACAACTCCAAGGTCTCCGATGAAGTTCTTTAGCCATATCGCCTCCTTAGCTGCTTCACTTGCTGCTATGTACTCTGATTCACAAGTAGAATCAGCTATTGTCTCCTGCTTGGAACTTTTCCAAGTAATTGCCCCTCCATTTAGGATAAAGACCCAGCCTGACTGAGAGCGGAAATTATCCCTATCAGTCTGGAAGCTAGCATCGCTATATCCTTCCACTCTCAAGTCATCACTGCCTCCGAGGGTAAGGACCCAATCCTTAGTCCTCCGCAGATACTTGAGAATGTTCTTTACCGCTGTCCAGTGTGCCTTGCCAGGGTTCCCTTGATATCTACTGACCATGCTCAAAGCAAAGGCCACATCAGGGCGAGTACAAGTCATAGCATACATGATCGAGCCCACAGCGGAAGCATATGGTATATGACTCATCTCAGCTATCTCAGCCTCTGTACTCGGACTCTGAGTCTTACTCAGCTTGGCATTACTCTGGACGGGTAATTCCCCTTTCTTGGATTCTTGCATGCTGAACCTCTTCAGCACCTTATCCAAGTAAGTACTTTGACTAAGTCCAATTAGTCTCTTACTCCTATCTCTCAATATCCTTATCCCTAGGATATAGGCAGCTTCCCCAAGGTCCTTCATAGCGAAACACTTCCCAAGCCAGGACTTAACCTCCTGCAAGGTTGGGACGTCATTTCCTATGAGAAGTATGTCATCCACATACAACACCAAGAAGCTAACTATGCTCCCACTAGACCTGACATACACACAAGACTCATCCTCACTCCTAGAAAAGCCAAACTCTTTGACTTTCTCATCAAAGCAAAGATTCCATCTGCGAGATGCTTGTTTCAATCCATAAATGGATTTATCAAGCTTACACACTCTATTAGGGTATCTTGTATCGACAAACCCCTCTGGTTGAGCCATGTAAACATCCTCAGCCAACTTTCCATTAAGGAAAGCGGTTTTGACATCCATTTGCCATATTTCATAATCATGAAATGCAGCTATGGCTAACAATACTCTAATAGACTTAATCTTAGCTACTGGTGAGAAGGTCTCATCATAGTCAACTCTCGGAGTTTGAGTAAAGCCCTTCGCAACCAGTCGCGCTTTGTAAGTATGTACCTTCCCATCCATGTCGGTCTTCTTTTTGAAGATCCATTTGCACCCAACTGTCTTACGACCTGGTACATTGTCAACCAAGTTCCAAACTTGATTGTCATACATGGACTGAATCTCGCTGTCCATAGCCTCCTTCCATTTAGCAGACTCAGGGTCTGCCATGGCTTCCCTGTAATTATTAGGTTCATCCAAATCTATTAGTGTACTATCACTAATAAATGTATCACCTTCAGTGGTGATGTGATAACCATAATAAAAATCAGGTGTGTTCCTCACCCTAGTGGAACGTCTTGGAGGTACAGACTCATCTATCGGATCAACAGGAGTTTCTTCCTTAGGTTGGTCGATAGCATTTGAGGTTCCTTCACCACTTGACTCTTGAAGCTCTTCAAGGTCAATTTGCCTCCCACTGTCCCCTTGGCTTATGAATTCTCTCTCACGAAAGACTCCTCTTCTTGCCACAAAAACCACATTATCACTGGGTCTGTAGAAGAGGTAACCAAAGGATCTCTGTGGGTAGCCGATGAAAATACACCTCTCACTTCGAGGTTCAAGCTTGTCATGAGTCTCACGCCTCACGAAAGCTTCACAACCCCAAATCTTGATGTGGTCCAAATTGGGAACTTTCCCAGTCCACATCTCGTGAGGTGTTTTGGCATCCTTTTTAGTAGGGACTAGATTAAGGATATGGGCGGCAGTCTCTAAGGCATACCCGCAGAAAGAGATTGGTAACGAAGCTCGACTCATCATGGAACGAACCATATCCAACAAGGTTCGATTGCGCCTCTCAGCTACACCATTCAACTGTGGTGTTCTGGGAGGTGTCAATTGTGAGACAATCCCACATTCCTTAAGATAGTCAGGGAACTCAATGCTAAGATACTCTCCTCCCCGATCGGATCGGAGCATCTTGATGTTCCTGCCCAATTGATTCTCCACTTCCTGCTTAAACTCTTTGAACTTTTCAAAGGTTTCTGACTTATGCTTGATTAAGTAAATATATCCATATCTACTGTAATCATCAGTAAAAGTCACATAATAGCGATTAGCATCCCTTGTAGCAACTCTGAAGGGCCCACACACATCCGTGTGTACAAGGTCCAACAAAACTTCACCCTTATCACAAGTACCTGTGAAGGGTGACTTTGTCATTTTTCCAAGTAAACAAGACTCGTAACTATCATCTGACTTGAGGTCAAATGATTCCAAGACTCCAGCCTTTTGGAGTTGGCCTATGCGCTTCTTGTTAACATGTCCAAGATGACAATGCCACAAGGATGCTTTATCCAAGCTATCTGAAGAATCAATATACAACACATTATTTCCTAGATTGTCTATAACATTCACGGCTTCATATACACCATCACAAGGTAATGCTTTAAAGTAAAATACATCATTGTAATAAACATTAATAGCACCATTTTTATTATCAAATGAAAATGAAAAACCTTGTTTGTACAAGCCATGAAAAGAAATAATATTTCTCGCCATTTCGGGCGAGTAACAACACTTATTCAAATCTAACATTAACCCATTATTAAGCAATAAAGAATAAACTCCTATCTTGGTAACAGGTGATGCTTTCCTGTTGCCCATGACTAAGTTTATCTTCCCGTGCTCCACTTGCTCACTTCTTCTTAGTGCCTGCAAATCAGTACAAATGTGAATACCACACCCTGTATCAAGCACCCCAAGCATTAGATGAGTTGTTAGACAATATTGTGTAAATACCTGCATGGGTGGGTTTAACCTTCCCATCCTTTATATCTTGCAGATATTTAGGGCAGCTTCGCTTGAAGTGTCCCTTATCCTGGCAATAGAAGCACTGTGCTTCCTTTGGGTTTGAAGAAGGAATAATGGGACCTTTCTTTGTCCCACTTGAAGAGGAACCATCAAGAGTCTTACCCTTGGTACCCTTCGAAGGGTTTTTCCTCTTTTTACCCTTTCCCTGCCCAATAGCCAGAACAGGGGCTGTTGAAGGAGTAGAAGTAGCAACCGCTTTACCCTTAAGGCCATTTTCAGTTGTCCTTAAGAGTCCTTGAAGTTTGCTAAGTGTGACTTCCTCCTTGTTCATATGATAAGTCATACGAAACTGATCATAACTTGGAGGTAAGGAATGGAGAATGATGTCAATCGCCATTTCCTCAGGAAAGTCAACATTTAGCTTCAGCAACCGGTCAACGAACCTTTGCATCTTCTGCAAGTGACCGGTGATGGGTTCACCATCCTTCATCCTTGCGGTTATCATGGAGGAGATGATTTCATACCTCTCCTGACGCGCGCTCTGATGGTACCTTTCCATCAGATCCAGGTGCATCTCATAGGGGTAGAAATCTTCATAGGATTTTTGAATTTCAGGAGTCATGGTGGCCATCATGATGCATGCTACTTTAGTAGCATCCTTTTCATGTGCAACAAACTCCGCAAACTCTTCAGGAGTAGCAGTGGCTTCATTCACAACCTTAAGCTCCCTATCGAGGACATATTCTTTGTCCTCATAGCGGGTAATCATTCTGATGTTTCTGATCCACTCATTGAAATTGGATCCATCAAAGATGACCTTACCACACAAGTTCATAAGGGAAAAGGAGCCTGTTGGGTTTGAGCCAGAAACATTGTTGGAAGACATCTGAAAGGAAAGAAAGACAAGTTTCATTAGATTAGGAATCCTTAATAATTCACCCAAATGAAATATTAAGGCTAGGATCCAACAAACTATTTATAGTTGGAAGAGGGATGCCGTATTCCATACTATAAAATATTTGAAGGTAGGTAAATGATGATTTACCAATTTCCACCATAAGAACGAAATATTTTATTATTAGGTTTTATTGGTTTTGAAACTCCTAGATCTTTTGAGATACATTGAACTTTTCAATGGCATGTTTGAATCTCGATTGTGCCCTCTCAAGTTTGTGACTGGGATGCCGAGGATCACAAACAAGGTGTGAATAACCATACAAATTTACTTGGTACCCTCAACAATATTACCTAATCGATGTGCCGGTTAACCACACACGCTCCACCGATCTATAATAAGGTCAAGTTACCCTTTGCCACTCTTACTAGTCCATGTTAGTGTGCCGGTTAACCACACACGCTCCACTAACGACTTGGTAAGGTACAAAGTGTAATTTTATGGGCTAGCACCAATTTCACATTTTCCTAAAGTAACTAAGATTGGGAATTTATAATGTATAGTTACTTTATAATTCATTATACTTTTAACAAGTATTTAAAGTCGTATCCTACCCGTTCGGCTAACGACCCTCCACCGATCAAGGAAGCGGTGGGTGAGAGTGGACACCCATTAAGTCACCATTTTATAGGCAACAACCTTATACCCCCCTTATAGACCGGCTTCGTGAATGAGGCCTACTAACGGTAAGAATGACATATTCTTATACATATCTATATAATAAAATTATAATAATAGTATAAGTGTTGATTTTTAAACTTTTTAAAAATCTAAGGTTTAATTTGGAATTAAAGTATTAAAGTATAAGACTTTTCAAATTCCAAAACTTGAGGGCAAGATTTGAAACTATTCCAAGTCTCTTCAATTTGTAACTTATGAGTTTTAATGGTTCATAAAAAGAAGACTCTTCATTTTATGAAACCTCTTTAGTTCTTTAATCATAATTAAAAGAAGTGACTTTTGGTTATCCATAACTTGAGGACAAGTTATGGACACCATCATAGCTATTAAGATCATGAATTAAACACACATGGAGGTTACACATAATTCCTATGATCTTCTAAACTCATATGAACACAAATTCATGTCAAGCAATTTCAAGAAAATCATATAAACATATACAATACTTGAAAATTGATAAAAGTCATGTAAAATGGGTTAACATAATCATTATCATTTTGAAAAATAGATTTTACAAGTCCAAAACAGATTGGGATAATGATCTTAATCCATTTCCAGCAACAAAACTCGAAAAAACTGCCCAGCACGCTCCTACTCGTCGAGTGCATTATTCTACTCGGCGAGTAGGATGAATTTGTTCATGGACTCGGCGAGTCCTCCCCATGGACTCGGCGAGTCCAGTCGTCAGAGTGCAGAATTTTCGATTTTTAAGCAGTTTTGCATCAAGTATACAGAAAACAATCCTAGGCTCTGATACCACTGATGGGTTTTGAGCATTCTAACACTTCCTAAGTGTACATGCAACCCTAATAACCTTGAATCTATGTTTTCTCTATATACATGCAAATTTCTTTTCAAGGTTATTTCCTAACTAGCATGGCATGGGGATTACATAGAACATAAAACTAGTAGAAATACATACCTTGTTGTTGCTTGTATTCCTTCAAGACTTTGTGAGCCTAGCACCCCAAATGTTGTGCCTCAAATGCTTCACACAACACCACAAGACTTGGAATAACTTGAGAGAATACTTCTTACACTTGAAACTCGGTTATGCCCTCACTAGAAAAAACTAGGTCCACTAGCTCCACTAGGTCACCATTTTGCTAGCCATAGGGTTCCTTTTATAGTGTTGTCACAATTAGGGTTTACACATGAATGCCCTTAATTGTCATGACTCTTGATTTCCCATGACCCATGGATTTGTAACTCCCATGGACTATCCATGGAGCTCCATTTGGTTACATCCATAACCCATAAACCATGGATCATTAATCCACCATAAAAGAATTGATGATTGTCATAATCAACCCTATATATTTAATTAGTCTCACTTTGATCACCAAATTAATCCTAGATTAATACTTGATCAATACTAATTAAATAATACTATTATTAATATATTAGAACTTATAATATATTAATAATCATAAGTGCCTTATTCTCTCATTTAGTCTATCCAAGTATTGCAATGCCATGCAACCCAAATGGACCATGCCGGGTCGGGTCAAGTACATACCAAATAAAGTTATGGACTTAAACACTATATCCAACAGATTATCACATCAAAACTCCTAATATTTACTGGCATCAAATCTATTTGAAATGAATGGTTGTTTAGTGTTAATGTTCACCCTACGTAAACATCTTTGGTTCTTTCGGTTTTCCTATTAGCAATCTCCACCGTGAAGGCTTCGTTTAGCTTCTGGGGTTGTTGGTTTAGTAATTGTTTGAGTTTGTTACTAACGAAGCTCCGTTCAGCCCCACTATCGAATAAAATGCATGCGTAAGTGTTGTTAAGTGGGAATGTACCAGTAACAACCGTCGGATCTTGAACTGCTTAACCTTGACCCAAAGTCAGGACCCTCCCTGATCCTCCTGCTCCTTGGTTGTTGGCTTTGGGATAATTGCGTCTGAAATGGCCAGTTCCTCCACAACCATAACAAGTGTGGCTAGCCCCAACGTTATTGTTGTTGCGGTTGTTGTTGTTGTTGTTGTTGTTGTTGTTGTTGTTGTTGTTGTTGTTGTTGTTGTTTGGAGGTTGGTTCTGTTGGGGTTGAGATCTGAAGTATCAAGCAGTATGGCCTTTACGGTTGCAATTAATACACTGAATATCTCTTCATTCCCCATGATGGCGGTAGCTACATTTGTTACACTTGGGTAAGGTTCCCGAGTATTTCCTGGTAGTGGTTTGCGTAGTTGAGGCTGGAGCATGTGGTGCTGAGGCAACCTGAGCAGTAGCAGCGTTGACTGCTACAGTTTGTTGCTTTTTCGATGACTCTTGGTTTTGTCGCCATTTTCGTTTGTTGTCCTTGCTTTTCTTATTATCTCCTTCCTTTTTGATCTCGGTCTCAGCGGTTTTAGCTCCCTTCTTGTTACCATGGTCATAGAGTTTCTTGGCTAGTCCTTTAGCATTGTCATATGTCTCAGGCTTTGCTGCTATTACGTTTCCCTGGATTAGAGAGGTTAATCCCCAAATGAATCTTTCAATCTTCTTTCCTTCAGAAGTGATCATGCCTGGACATAGGAGTGACAACTCACTAAACCTCGAGATGTAAGCATCGATGTCGGAGTTCTGAAATGTTAGATTCCACAGTTCCTGCTCCATTTTCTAGATCTCCCCTCTAGGACAGTACTCTGCCATTAATATTTCCTTAAGCTCCTCCCATGGCATAACATTCGCCACTGAGAATGTCATAGCCTCCACATGACCATTCCACCAGGAAAGCGCTTGATCGAAAAATGTGCAAGCTGCAAACTTCACCTTGCACTCTTCAGGGCATCCACATATAATAACAATTCAACTTTTTCTATCCACTGCTTCAGGGTTATCACGCCTCCCGTTCCGTTGAAGGTTCGAAGCTTGGTATTCGTGAAATCTTTGTAGGTACATAACTTTGTAGTTCCTTGGTTCATCCCCTGGTTTGAGCTTCCAGCTCCTTGCCTGTTACCTCCACCGTTATTCCCGTTGTGAATGTGTGTCAGTGCTGTTGTAACGACAGCTGAAACTCCTGCTTGGAAAGCAGCCGAGTTCACTTCTGGTGGGGGTGATGGTGGTGGTGTTGCGTCGCGGTTTTTGTGTATCGGTCTTCGAGGCATCTTCTGTCATGGCACGAAAAGATGGTGAGTATTTAGTGCATTCTGGATTTCGAGGTTCCTTGTATACATAGCAGTTTTGGTGATTCGGTTGTGCGTGTAAATGAATGCATACAATCAACATGAAATAAAAATAATAGAACACATAGCAGATAACAACATCACGATAAAATATATAACTGTTTCCATTAGTAATAAACTTTTTGATACATGAAAATTTGCCTTTATAAGGCATACAATACATGAAGGAAGATAAAATCCGACAGCGTAACGACTCCATGAGTAGTGTAATCACTTAATCATGAAGTTGGTAGTACATAAAAGGAAATCATCACAGTAGTGGTAGTGGATGAAGCTGATCCTAGTCGCGGCGAGAAGGGTCGGGCGGGGTAATCAAATGCCAAAATGTCGCGCCACGAGGTCAGCCATCTCACTCATTTCCCTAGTGACCTCGTCCCTCTCATGCTCTGCTGGCACTGATCGAGCCTCTACTGCTAAAAGTTGTTGTCTGAGGGTGGCAACCTCCTCCTCTAAGGAGCGCGTCCGTGCGGTGGAGTCCTTGGGTGCTGCGGAGTGGTCCTGTAGTATCTCTGAAGGGTGAGGCTCGCTGGGGACTTCCTCGATGTCCCTCACTTCTTCCATCTCCTCGTCGGATTTCTCGTACTCATAGTCTGTCTCCACATACTTGTCAGGTCCTAAACCTGGATCTTCCCCTTGAACCATACAAGGTTCTCCTTCGATCAACCCGTTGGCCACCAGGGCCTGATAGTAAAGGAAACCCTGTTGGAACTCTTCCATGATGACTGCGCGAGAAACGAAGGGGTGAGAAGTATGTAAGGAGAGTGTATAGTATTTTAATTGTTTATGTTTGAGTTCCTTAAAGCTTTTTGGATATAAGGTTGGTATGTTTCTAGATTTATTGCCCACCGTGATCTTTCCCAAATACATGTTGGTCATATTTTGAATAAATATAGTTGATCAGGCTCTATTTATCCCCAATACGACTACATAACTGTCCGGGTTTAACCACGGTGTTCAATTTCCTCCAGAGACTTTTAGTGTTATTGTATTAATGCACACCTAGATATGTATTTTAATTATTTTGCTCAGAGTAGTTTAGTCCCATTGTATTTATAGTTGCATACCTTGTATGATTAGATATGCCCGTTCACTATAAACAATGCTCTGATACCAATCTGTCACACCCCCGAACCTGACGGCGGAAATGCCCGGGGGCTTGAGTGACTTCATTCTTGTAGTATCATCACAGTGTATATAATTGAAACAAAACATCATCATCATCACACATTCAATAATACAACTGTCATTGTTTACATCAAGTATTGTATTTCAATATTACATGCCAAAATATCCAAAGTATGGTGATAACAAAACACAACAAAATATCCAGGCATTCTTGCTGACCAACCTACTCAACGATTTCCTGAGAATACAAGTTAATTTAAAAAGGTCAACATATATAATGTTGGTGAGTTCATAAGCATATTTGAGTAAAATGTTTTGTATTACTTTGTAAACACCAGAAAATCCGATTTTTTCTGAAAAACGGTTTGAAATGTTAGTGTCCGATCTTGTATAAATGCATGTGTGTTAATGTTTGGAAGTGTATGAAGTGAATGATCCCAGACAACCCGATGTTGTCCGTTTATAAAAACGTTGTGATCTCAACACCCTAAGGCTGAGTACCAGTGCGTGTATATTACAGTGTTATCGAGAAAAATTGTATTCCATCAATTTTATCAATGGAGTTAATTCCTCTAATTGAGTCATTATAACCATACTTGATAATGACTAATCCGCTTGTCATGACATTTTTCAGACGTCGACTTGTTTAAGGTAAGGTTTGTCACCCTAGATTGGCCTAGTCTAACTGTAGCGAACAGCTCAGGTGTGGAGTGTCACCCCCGTATAAATCTATACACAAACTCTCGCTCTCCCTCCAGGAGACTCTGGTTATAACTACAGGCTACGGTTGTACACTCGATAGGTGTCAAACGAAGTGTCTCACAAGATCCTTAACTGAATTTACGCGAATATGAAATTGCACAGTGTATATTGTTTCCGTGTATATATTTAGTTTTCAAAGCCTAACGAGTATGCATGTGCATGTGTGAAGTCAACAAGCATGTAGATGGACCACGAAGGCCCAATAAACATGTAAGGTATATTCCAGGCCCAAATAAACATGTAAAAGGACAACTAAGGCCAATAAACATGTAAATTGTATTCCAGGCCCAATAAGCATGTAAATGGACAACTAAGACCCAATAAACATGTAAGGTATATTCCAGGCCCAAATAAACATGTAAAAGCACAACTAAGGCCCACTAAACATGTAAATTTTTATTCAAGGCCTAATAAGCATGTAAATGGACAAGTAAGGCCCAATAAACATGTAAATGACGTAATTGGTCCGTTCGTGGTTACGTTGGTTGTTAAGCTTAGTTGTTTACCAAAATGTCATAAAAGGCCCACTTTTTGTAATAAGACATTTTTGGTCCTTAAAACCGAAAATTTACAATTAAGGCACATTTTTGGTAAAAATGACACTTTAGGTCCTTTAAGACCGAAATTTATATTTTTGGGCTTATTTTATACGAAATAGCATTTCTAGCCCCCTTTTGTTAGAAATAACACATTTGGCCTCAATTTTTAAGAAGTTTGACATTTTCGGCCCAACTGTGAATAAATTTATCTTTTTGGCCCAAGTTTAAATAAATTTACATTTTCAGCCCTTTTTAACCGAAAATTTACATTTTTGGTTCAAGTTTGTCTAAAATGATAATTTGAGTCATAAATACCAAAAATTTACAAGTTTAGCCCATAAAAACCGTGAATGTCCAATTTGAGGCCCATTTTGTGAAAATTTACACTTTTGGCCCTTTTAAAACCATGAATATCATAAAGACCCATTTTTGTTTAAAAATGACTATTTTAGTCCTTTTAAAATCGTGATTTGACAAAAGATCCTTACTTTTGTTTATCTTGTCAAATTTTGGCCCTTTACACGATTTTTCTTAGTTTCAAACAGCCTTTGTATGTTTTAATCCTTTCATCTTCATAATAATTTGCATGGAGTGTTTTTGTTTACCAAAATCACCATATTTTAGTATATCTATCAAGATTTATGGAGTTCTAACACATAAACACAACATTTAACATGGTAAAACACACATAATCATGTATATACACATAGATCTACACAAAACAACTTGTATTCTCTCCTAAAACATAGTAAAAACCGAAAATAGGGGGTATGAACTCACTTTGGTTTGATGGATTCGGTTTTTGGATGAAGAATGAGAGAGATTTCGGCCCTAGCAAGCTCCTTTGATGTGATTTTCGAACTTAAGGAGTTCTAAGAAGCATGATCATGAAATAGAGTGTTAAAGATTGAACGATTATCTGAAAATGAAGTTAATCATCATACTTAGAGAGTAGCTTACCCAAGAGTGATGATCTTAGATGAAAACTTTGGTGAAACACACTCTAGTTCACAAATTTTTAAAGAAGCAAGAGGTAGAATATCCTTGATGTTATAGAGAGATATGAGAGGGATTGTTAGTGATTGTGAAGTGAAAATGGAAGTGTTGTAGGTGTCCTCGACCAAGGATAAGAAGGAGAGAAAAGAGGAGAGAAAAGAGAGATGAGAGAGATGAGAAGTGACATGCATGGATAAATAAGATTTCCTAAATGTTTGTTAGGTAATGTGCATGGAAATCCGTTAAACAAACATGAGGTGTCACTTAGTTTATGTTAATTAATTTTCCTTTTTTTTATATATATGTATATATGGCCGAGAATGAGAGGGAAGGAAAAGAAAAAGGAATGTTTGGGCCAATTTTGAATACATTCGAAATTATGTGGCCCAATGTGAAGGTTTTCGGCCCATTGGGCCCATATGAGGGTTTACGGCCCAAAAGGGTGAACAAAATGGGTTTTCGGCCCATTTAGGTTCAAGAAGATTGTTCACGGCCCATTAGGGCCCATGAAAGTGATGTGAGATATTTTAGGCCCAATATAGCCCAAAATGTTATAGCTTAAAGAATGTGGGTCCAACTAGAGCCCAAATAGGGTTCTTTGACCCAAAATAACCAAATTGAGAGTTTACTGGCCCATTAGGCCCAATAAGAGGATCCTGGTCCATTATGAGTTTGAACCGGAATAATAGGGTTTCAAACCCACAATTGAGTATATGAGATGTATTGAATTAGGTTTTGAACTTCACGAGTGAGTTTTGGTTCAAATAGTTGATTTTTTAATGAGCATAGAGCATAGTATCAACTTATAGTTACAAATTATACTAGAGTTGAGTATACAAGGACATAATTTCCTAGCCAAAAATGCTAGTTGTGACATACGACATCCCTTTGCATAATTCAAATTGTGAGCAATGGCAAAAGGTCTAAACATTTGAGACTTATTGGTGTAATTTCTTAAATGGTTTAGACACACATGTGAGCTATCTAAGGAAAGGTGTATGAGCTTGAGAGGCCTAAATAAAGTCTTATCAAAGCATCTCGTGTCAGAAATCTGAACTTTGGTAATGAAAGTCAATAAGTATTGATTTCTAGAAGTCCAGCTAATTTCTGACTACATGTCAAAGCTAGTGGGAGCATAAGTATTATGCTAGTAAGATAATAATTATTATGCTAGTGGGAGCATGATCAATTATGGTAAATGTTGCAAGTTAGCAATGTTAATTATAGAAAACAAAAGTTTCAATTTGCAAGTTGCAGAGTTTGAAAAGTTGTTTTGCTATAATTAAGGGAGAGGAAATTATACTTTATTTCAAATCTAAAAGCTTAGATTGTGAGATTTTAGTCAAATTTAGTCATGATTGTGTTAATTGCGTTCTCAAAATTTGATTATGATTACGGCATCCCTCTTCATAATTCGAATTGTGAGAACATGGCAAATAGAAATATTATAGCAAAAGACTGATCAAGTATCATGTCTTTATGTTAGACATTATGAATCGCATCCCATATGCTTCGGGTTTAGGATCGATTGCATATGCTATAATATTCTCGTGTTCTAATTTTCCAAATGCCTAAGGCATTAAGAGGAAAAAGGAATAGAACCTGTCACAACCCAAAAATTTTATTCTTATAAAGGTCAACTTTGGTCAAACTTATTCCTCCCATTAACTCAAATTAGATGGATTATTAGTTTATAAGTTTTGAAGCCTTATAACTAAGTGTGTTATAGTTTAGAAGAGAAAAGCATTAGGAATTGAGAACCCTCGCATGGACCACAAAACCCTCGCAACCTTGAGCCTCCAAAGCCGTGAACTTCGCAGCCGTGAACTCAGACCGTGAACTCGGACCGTAAACCTTCGGACCGTGAACCCTCGGTGCACGGCCGTGAACTCGTCAGCCGCAAACACTCCCATATATATGAATTCACTTCATTTTCTTTCATTATTCATCTTCTGGCCGTGAATCCTTCCCATTCTCTCTCAAGTATCATATTCAAGAACATCCTTTTCATCCCTTAAACACCCTATTCTTTTATATCTCCTTGGTATACCACAAAAGGGCCTTCAAACACTCACCAATCCACAAGATCTTCAAGTGTTCTTCATCTTTGGGCCGTGAACCAATCATATGGCCGTGAACCCTTCAACTTGGGCCGTGAACACTCATGTGTTCTTGGGCCATGAATACCCCATAGGGCCGTGAACACCTCAAGACCAGCCGTGAACTCCATTTCAGCCTTCTAACTTGCTTCTATGTCACACCCCGGCCGTTGGCGGAAACACCGGGTGGTGTAACGTCATTCTTCGTATCACATTTATATAACATACATTGAATAGTACTAAAGAAAGTACATAACTTTATTGATGATTGAAAGTTACATTACTGTTTTTCTAGAACCTATTACATAATATCCGACTATTGTATACTTCTTAACGAGCAGAAAGGTAATTGTAAAACTTCTCCTGTTCGAATACATACCAGCTTTTCAATTTCCTGAAAACACATGCATTTAAAAATACGTCAACATAAAGTTGGTGAGTCCACAGGTTTTGACTCCATATAAAAATAATACATTTTCCAAGTTCAAAAGTATAGTTTTTGAAAGTATCATTTTGACTCTCCAACATTTAGTATATATATATTAGGTATAATAGTTTACTTATCAATTAAGTGTTATACCTACACATTCCTTGAGCCTAAGGTATAACTAGGGGGAAACTTATACTTAACATTAATACTTGTATACGACAAAGTATATGTTTCTAACAATTTGCTACCATGAGCCTGTAACCGCTGCTATGACATAATACCTCTGATAAAACACACTCATGATTTCCATGAGAAATAAGACACTCATGATTTCCATGAGAAACAACACTCATGATTTCCATGAGAACAACACCATACGCTTCATCGACGCCGGAATAATAACAAGTAAAAGGATAGTTCGTCACTTGCTTATGGTTGACTGTAGCTAGCAATCACAAGTAGGGTGGTCAACCCGTATACTAATTATACACGACTTCCTCGCTCACACGGGATTAACGGTTACAGTTTAGAGGATTTCCGCTAAGATCCCCAATCTTAGTTGATGCAATTACTTATGTAGACTTTGACGGCTTCCTATAACTCTAACAACAAAAGCATTTTTATGTCTAAAACCCTAAGTTATTAGACTATGCCTTTAAACATTACTCCTAAGTTCGTATTACTTTAGGCAGTACAACAGCTATAACTTGAGGAAAAATCAGGTTTTATCTTTAACATAAAACCAACAACAACATATAACATACCAAGTTTTATCTTATCATAAAACCAAAAATATCAACATATAGCATACCAAGTTTTATCTTGACATAAAACCAATAATAGTAGCATACTTTATAAATTAACATATAGAACTTCCGAATATAACTTCGGAACTATATCGCACACAACATATATATAGAATCGTAAGTATAAATCAAGATCTACATTAGTATAATAACATGCTAACAAGTTTATAATAGTTGTATATATTCAAAAAATTATATTTAGAACAACTATATCCTGGTTAATATAATTATTTACGTTGATACTACTATACCATCATATGGACATAATAGTAACATATATACAATATTTAGCATGCGTTCTCCCCCGAAAATATTAGAAAGTGGGGCCGTGAAACTCACCCTAGTAGCGTGATTTTATGTAATCTAAGCAGAAACGGTCAGCGATACGAGGTCGTCGGGGCTCGGGATGCAAGAGGGCTTCAGCAAATGAGAGAAAGGAAAGAAGTTCAGGTGTAAGAATGGCTGGGGTCGAACTTGCTATTTATAGTAAGTTTTTGGACTCTCACATCGTGAGTATTATAAGACTCACGTCGTGAGTCAAGCATGATCATCTCGTAGACTTGCCATTTGCGTCCCTAGCTTCGGAAGGTGGCCAGATGAATCCTCACGTCGTGAGATATCCTTGCTCACGTCGTGAGTTTGGAACTTATCCCTTCGTAGCCTCGTTACACACCTTCTAGATCCGAAATGTGGCAAATTGACTCCTCACATCGTGAGTTTCTATGCTCACGTCGTGAGCTCAGTCGGATTAGGGTTTCTGACAGTTGTATCTTCGGAAGGTCGTAACTTTCACATACGAACTCCGTTTTTGACATTATTTATATGCACGCGTAGGTATTTACGAGTACTACAAGTCTCTTTTAGACTCCAATAGCTAATTCTAATTCTATTTTAAATTCCTCTTATTATAGAGATTTATAGTGTTCGGTTTATCATAACTTCTTCATGCGAAGTCAGATTCAGATGTTCTCTATATTTTTGGAATAGTATGGACGTATACTTTGAGTTACATCATAAAGAACGTTCATATTTGTATTAGAATTTATCATGAACCACATACCACGTTTATCACATTATTATTTTAACAAAATTACCTTACATGATTAGCATAATCACATGTGATTGTCTATTGACCTATTTTGAGTGGTGTTACATTCTCCCCCCGTTAGAATAATTTCGTCCCGAAATTTATCTTATGGATGGGGTTTTGTCAAACAGTTGGGGGTACTTTTCTTTCATCTGATCTTCACGTTCCCAAGTAAATTCAGGTCCTCGTAATGAGTTCCATCGAACTTTCACTATGGGAATACGACTTTGCTTTAACCGTTTGACTTCTCGATCCATGATCTCGAGGTTCTTCTACAAAATTGAGTTTCATATTGACTTGTATATCTTCGAGAGATATAAAAAGAGTGTCATTGGATAGACATCTTTTGTGATTTGATACGTGAAAAACATCGTGTACATTACTTAACTCTTGAGGCAACTTGAGTTGGTATGCGACAGAACCAATTCTTGCTAGAATTTCAAAAGGTCCAATATACCGTGGATTTAATTTTCCTCGTTTCCAGAATCGAATTACGCCTTTCCAAGGAGAGACCTTCAGCATTACTTTATCTCCAACTTGGAATTCTAAAGGCTTACGTCTTACGTCAGCATAGCTCTTTTGACGATCACGTGCAGCCTTTAATCGATCCTTAATTTGCACGATCTTTTCAGTTGTCTCGTTGATTATTTCTGGTCCAGTACGTAAGGTATCGCCTGTACGTTCTCTGGCCATCTATGTATCTCCAACTTCTGCCCAACATACTAGGGAACGACATTTTCGTCCATAAAGAGCCTCAAACGGTGCAGCCTTGATGCTGGTGTGATGACTATTGTTGTAGGAAAACTCAATTAACGGTAAATGAGTATCCCACGCATTTCCAAAGTCTATTACACAGGCTCAGAGCATATCTTCTAAAGTCTGAATGGTTCTCTCACTCTGACCATCAGTCTGTGGATGGTAAGTTGTACTCATATCTAGACGTGTTCCTAAGGATTTTTGTAGAGATTGCCAAAATCGTGAAGTGAATCTACTATCTCGGTCAGAAATAATAGAATTTGGAACTCCATGCAATTTGACAATTTCCTTAAGATAAACACTAGTCAGATTTTCCATCGTGTCGTTCTCCTTAATTGGTAAGAAATGGGCGGACTTAGTCAATCTATCGACTATTACCCAAATAGTGTCGAACCCACTAGGAGTTTTAGGTAACTTAGTGATGAAGTCCATTGATATCTGCTCCCATTTTCATTCAGGTATTTCCGGTTGTTGAAGTAAATCTGAAGGCTTCTGATGTTCTGCCTTTACTCTAGAACAAGTCAAGCATTTGATCACATTAGTAGCAATTTCTGCCTTCATGTTTGGCCACCAATAATGTACTTTTAAATCTAAGTACATTTTGTCAGAGCCTGGATGCACGGAATATCTGGACTTGTGGACTTCTTCTAAGACCAAGTCCCTGACTCCACCGAACTTAGGCATCCAAATTCGGTTCATAAAGTGTAACGTTCCGTCATCTTTTTGTATAAGTTGCTTTTCCATTCCTCGCAAAGCTTCATTCTTGATGCTTTCTTCTTTTAGAGCCTCGGTTTGAGCTTCCCTAATTTTTGCGGTAACGTTAGAATGGATAGTTATAGTTAATGCTCGTACCCGAGGGGGTTTAATATATTCTTTCCGGCTCAAGGCATCTGCTACCACGTTTGCCTTTCCGGGATGATAACGAATATCACATTCGTAATCATTTAACAATTCAACCCATCTTCGTTGTCTTATATTAAGATCTTTTTGGTTGAAGATGTGCTGGAGACTCTTGTGGTCGGTAAAAATAGTACACTTAGTACCGTATAAGTGATGTCTCCAGATTTGTAGTGCAAAAACTGCAGCTCCCAATTCAAGATCATGGGTAGTGTAATTATTCTCATGCACCTTAAGTTGTCGTGATGCGTAGGCGATAACTTTTCCTCTTTGCATCAACACACATCCCAATCCTTGATTTGATGCGTCGCAGTATACGACGAAATCTTCTGTCCCATCTGGAAGGGATAGGATTGGTGCACTACACAACATTTGCTTCAGTTTCTGAAAAGCAGCTTCTTGTTTGTCTTCCCAGTTGAGCTTCGTATCCTTCTGGGTTAGTGTTGTAAGCGGCTTAGCTATTTTGGAGAAATTCTCAATGAATATACGGTAATAGCCAGCAAGTCCTAGGAATTGACGCACTTCTGTTGGCGTCTTTGGTGCTTCCCAATTCCTGATTGCTTCAACTTTGGATGGGTCAACATGAATTCCTTCGTTGCTAACTACATGACCTAAAAATTGTACTTCTCTAATCCAAAACTCACATTTGGAGAATTTGGCGTACAACTTTTTTTTTTCTTAGTAGTTCCAAGATTATTTGCAGGTGTTGACCATGTTCTTCCTTGGTTCGTGAATATATCAATATATCATCGATAAATACTATCACGAATTTATCCAAGTATGGTTTGCAAACATGATTCATAAGATCCATAAACACTGCTGGAGCGTTGGTCAATCCAAAAGACATAACTAAGAACTCATAATGACCATAACAAGTTCTAAATGTTGTTTTTAGAATGTCGTCTTCTTGTACTCTGAGTTGATGGTATCCTGATCTAAGATCTATTTTTGAGTAGTAGCTGGATCCTTGCAGTTGATCGAATAGATCATCAATTCTTGAAAGCGGATAACGATTCTTGATCGTTAGCTTGTTCAGCTCCCGATAATCAATACACATTTGAAAGGATCCGTCCTTCTTCTTGACAAACAAGATTGGTGCTCCCCAAGGTGAAAAACTTGGCCTAATAAAGCCTTTTTCAAGAAGTTCTTGTAGTTGGATAGATAATTCTTGCATTTCGGACGGATCCAACCGATAAGGAGATTTCGCTACTGGTGCTGCTCCTGGAATTAAGTCGATTCGAAACTTGACTTTTCGGACGGGTGGTATTCCAGGTAGATCTTCAGGAAACACGTCAGGGAAATCACATACTTTAGGTATGTCCTTGATTTCTTTTGTCTTTGTCTTCTTATCTATAATGTGGGCTAAGAATGCGCTACATTTCTTATGTAGATATTTCTGGGTCTTAGTACAAGAGATGACTTTGAGGTTCTTCCCAGATTTATCACCATAGATAATCAGGGCTTCGCCGTTTGGTAAGGGTAGTCGTATGGCTTTCTCATGACATAGAATTTCGTCGTGGTGTGAAGATAACCAATCCATGCCAATTATGACATCAAAACTACCGATAGACATTGGCATGAGGTTGACGTGAAAAAGGTAGTTATTAAGAGTTATCAGACAGTTTTCTAGGATTTCATGTGTTCTCTCGGTTTGACCGTTAGCGATTTCTATTTCATAGATTTCTTTTAATTTGCTAGACTTATGACGTAACAGTTTTCTAAACGTCGGATGTATAAAACTTCTATCTGCTCCAGAGTCGAAGAGTATGGTAGCATATAGATTATCTATGAGAAACGTACCAGATACGACCGAAGGGTCCTGGATAGCCTCTCTGCTTCCGATCACAAATGCCCTGCCACGCCCTATGCCTCCTTGACTCCTTAAATTTGGACATTCTTTCTTGATGTGTCTAACCTCTCCACACTCACAACACTTTCTTCCTTCACCACGGACTGTTCCAGTATTTGTTTGCTGATTGACTGTTGCAGGTGTTGTGCTCCTGCAGTAACTAGCAGTATGCCCCTTTTTCTTGCACTTCGTGCAGACAAAACAGTCACCTGGATGATGACGGTTGTACTGATTGCACCATGAAGATTTTGGTTGCGTGGGTACTATTGTCGTGGCTGCATAATTGGTTGCCACTTCTTGTCTTTTCTCAGATGATTGTCTAGGATTCTTCCCATTAAACTTGTGCTTGTTTGTTCCAGATTTGGGAGACTCAGCCTTTGAGACCACTACTGTTCCTTGGATCTCTATGAGGGTTAGCTGATGAGCTATTCTCTTGGTGTTGTCATAGGTTGTAGGCTTTGATGCGATCACCATGCCTTTGATTTTCGATGTTAAACCCCAGATATATCACTCAATCTTCTTATATTCAGGGGTTACAAGTGTTGGACACATTACTGCAAGATCATTAAATCTAGCTGTATAAGCTTTTATCTCTGAACCCTTCATAGTTAGGGTCCACAATTCTTGTTCCAGCTTATGTATTTCCTCCATAGGACAATAATCTTCTACTAGCATCATTTTTTAGCTCTTCCCATTTCATGGAATTTGCAGTATCAATTCCCATTGTATTCACATGGCTATTCCACCATGTAAGTGTTGCATCAGCGAAAGTACATGCTGCAAATCGTACTTTACAATCGTTTGGACAGAAGCTTATTTGAAAGACGGACTCTGTCTTTTCTATCTACCTAGTCAAATTAACAACCCCCTCATTTCCATGAAAGCTCTTTGGCCTGCAATTCATAAAGTCTTTGTAGGTACACGTTCTAGCGGTCCCTACATTGCCTTCATTTCTAACTCCACCTCTTGTGACATTAGATAGAGCCGCAACAATTATTTGAGCTATAATTTCTTCAAGTTCTGTTGTACTTATTGGGGGGTTTGATTCTGGTAGTTGTTGTTGTGGTGCTGATCGTTGGTTAGGGTTTAGCCGAGCACTACTCCTTCTAGGCATTTTGTTTTAGTTCCTATTATAAATAATAAGAATTTTTATGAGTTTTGTTAGTCATGTAATACATAAGTACTAAATTATTCTTCAAAATGTAAAACATAATAGACAACACAATGATTACTATAATATATGCTTCATATTATTACCAGCGGTTACATCAGTTTATTTAGGCTTATAAGAGAAAAGTTTCTATAAACATTGCAAAATTTGCAAGGTTTTCTACATCCTTGCTATAAACTTTACGCTTCTTGCCTTAACTAGTCTGATTTCTCTATTTACACAACCACTAGTTTTAGCTTATCTACCAGTAACCTAGGTGATGACCTAGCACGTCAGTGACATTAACCACTTGCTCCTCCAGTGCTTGAGTTCTCCGCTCAAGACCTCTTGTGCGCTCTTCGTTTCTCGAGGTTTGATTGTAAAGCTCTAACTCTGCAATCCTTGCATCGTGAGTAATCATGTCATTATAAGAGAAGTTTATACGATGATGGACATCCATCACTGATTCCTGATCTCACGTCCTTTGTCCTTCTAGCCTTCGTACTCTTCCGGAGAGATGAGTAGCCCTTCCTTCAACAATTTCCATCTTATCTTCAATTTTCACACTTTTCTCAAACAATTGAGATAAAGTGTTAACTTCAGAAGAATGTGGGGGATATGGTCGAGATGATTGACCAATCTCATACATCTTAGCTGCTCTTTCTTCTGCCACCCACCTATCAACGGTTTGTGCTATCCGTGCAGGTTCATCTTGAACTCTATGACTTCCTGAAGATGTTGCCTTCTGATTCTTCTTAATATTTTTCCATATTGGTATGGATTTACGTGCCATGCGTTTCATCTTTGCTCCTCCTAGAACTTGATAGTAAAGAGTGTTCATTGGTGGTAAAGATGATGTCACCGATTCTGTCTTCTCCATTGATTCGCTCTCTTCCATTGGTTCACTCTCTTCCCATTCGTTGGAAGGTAAAGGTGTTCCATCGTCAGAAGGTATTGGATGAAATGTGGTTGGATTTATAGGGTAGTAAGGATCGCCTACCAGGTATAATATTTTAAGTGTTTATTTTGAAAGATGGGGAGTGACTCGACGAGTTGGTGCCTCAACTCGTCGAGTAGAGTTGCGACTGGTGACGTTGATTAATGAGTGGACTCGACGAGTCCGTGAGCTGACTCGCCGAGTCAGCGCTGCTGAAGGAAACCCTAATTTCTCGGGCTTGTGGCCTATTTAAAGGCCCTTATGGCCTCCCTTTGCAGCCACCTTCCCCAGAAAGAAACCCTAACCTGCCCTTTTCGTGTATAGAGAGAGAAAGAGAGAGAGAGAGAGTGTGAGTAACCATCTTGAGCTTTTTGGAGGAAAGATTGGAAGATTTGGTGGATCTAATCAAGGGAAGGTTGTGGATCTTGCATTCTTCTGTCATTAGCTGCTATTCAGAGGTATAAAGCTCTCATCTTGACCTTTTGTTTGTTAGATCTCATTTTTGGGAGCTTTTAGGGTTTTCTCTCAAGCATATTATGATCTTGAGCTATTTGGGTATGGTTTGAGGTTAGAACCTCAGATCTGGACTAGAAAGGACCTTGACGGTCCAAAGATTCGAACTTTATTGAGTTAGAGGCAAGTCCCCATGCATTTGACCTTCCTTGGAGCTTGTGATGGCATTATGGAGAATTTATGCCATGCATGGTCATCAAGATCGAACCTTTACGTAACTTTTAGGTATTAGGAGGCTAGATCTAGAGGTTGGAGTTGCACATCTGACCTCAGACGTCCCAATGAGACATCCAGATGAGTGAACTTGCCGAGTCTATGAGATGACTCGACGAGTCGGATCGGGTTGCCCCAGCGATTCGTGACCCAGTAATAACCCGTCGAGTTAGGGGTTAAATCGACGAGATGTGTGAGACCCTTGGAAGAATTCAGATGATGTGAGTGGACTCGGCGAGTCGGGTCAACTTTGGCTGTTGACTCATATTGACTTCTGTTGACTTGAGAGTGGGTCAATTAGGAGCATTGAGACCATGGAGGGGTAAAATGGTCTTTTACGCATCCAAGTGAGTAGAAAGATAAAAGAGGGATTTAGTTGTAAATAAGGAAAAGAGGTACATTGATTGAAATGTTTTTCTAATGTGTTAGGCGGAGGCTAGTTCGGGATTCTCGAGTGCGTGTCTATTTTCTACTAGCTGCGAGGTGAGTTTTCTCACTATACTTTACCTAGGGTGGTAGTTATGTGTGACCAGAGGGTCTTATGTGTTTATTTGAGTACTGTGATGTTATTCCTGTATGTGTGTGTGATTTATGCTATGTGTATTCAGAGTTTACAGAGTTAGGACCGGGGGGTCCACAGAGTTAGGACAGGAGGGTCCATCAGAGTTTTGGGACTGGAGGGTCCCACTGAGACACATAGACCGGAGGGTCTTTCAGAGTTATAGCCTCGTGTGGCTAATATGTTGTATGTGGTATTTGGGGAAATCACTAAGCTTCGTGCTTACCGTGTTATGTGTTATGTGTTTCAGGTACTAGAGGATCGCGGGAAGGCACCAGCGTGATTGTACACGCCTGTTCAGGACGACGTTGAGGATTCTGGGATTTGACTTTTGATTGAAATTTTATGTTGACATTGAGACACTTATGATTTTCATGAAATATAATATCTGAGTTTTATGTATTTTTAAAACAAAAATTTGGTTGAAAATTTACGTTGTTACAAGTTGGTATCAGAGCCTTGGTTTGAGGGATTCAGATACACCTTCGGGTATGTCTGGACTCAAACTGAGGATTTGAGAAAAAATTTCAAGAAAAACGATTTTTCTGAAAACGAGTAAGAGTTTGTAAGAGAAAGAGGAAAAGAACAGTGTGTACAATCAGCCAGCGCCCGAACAGTGATTTCCCAAAATACCCTTACTATTATGTGTTATGAGATATTATGAGATATATTATGCATGCTAGAGAGTAGGCTAGGTATTTCATATGTTAGGACTAGAGTGGCCTGATTTGTGATGCCCTAGCCTAGGAGTTACTGCTACTATTAATTGCTTTGAGTGTGAATAGGTAGCATAGAGAAGCTTATGAGAAGTCTACTAGAGAGTAGTCTGTGTTCTGAGAGGCATAGAGTACTTGCGATCTGGGATCCTAGGAGGAGGACTTGCGGTGAATACGGATGTGGTGTGGAAGGTAGTATTAGGCCCGTACTACTGGAAACACCGGATCGGTAAGCAGTCCAAGTAAGAATCCTTAGGGTGCTAAGGAACAAGTAGGGGTGAGTGATCGAGTGTAATTATTCTTGATCAAGTCTCTGATTTTTTTATGTTGTGTTTCAGAGAGACATCATGGTGGGTACGTGCCACAAGTGGTACCAGTGACAAGGAGATTCGCAGGATGATTCACGAGGAGGTGGCCGCAGCCATCCGAGCAGAGATTCCCGAGATGTTTGGGTCTATCAAGATCACCTTTATTGAGACATTTGATGAGCATTACGCTGCGATTACCGAGGCGGCTGCTGCTGCAGCCACCGCAGCTGTCGCTGCTGCCAGGCCACATGGGGGTGACTCGTTGCTGTATCGGGAGTTCAGCAACACGAAGCCACCGGAGTTTGATGGGACTCAGGATCCTATTGCCGCGATGAGATGGATCTCTGACATCGAGGGGTGTTTCTACACTTGTTCCTGTCCGGAACATTAGAGGGTACGGTTCGCGCTGAACCAGCTTCGCTTGGGGGCGAAGGACTAGTGGAAGTTTGTGACAGCTCATTTTACTCCTGCAGAGCACACTACCGTGACTTGGGAGAGGTTTACTGCGATGTTCCGAGACGAGTATGTTCCCCCGCTGGAGAGGGAACGGTTGGCCCAGGAGTTTCTGTCCCTCAAGCAGAGGACAGAGTCAGTGACAGTGATTACGAGGATGTTCCATGAGAGGGCGATGTTCTTCCCTTAGCACGTGTCTACCGAGCAGGCGCGTATGAGTCGGTATTTGAGCATTCTGAGGAGAGATATCCGCGAGTTCATGGCGAACTCGACATATAGGTCATTTGCTGAGCTCCAGGCAAATACCCGAAAGAGGGAGACTCAGGCCAGGGAGGAGGCAGAGTCTCAGGGGAGGGATTGGCGACCGGCACAGTCTCAGCCGGCAGCCAAGCGGGCAAAGCCCGCTGATTCGAGATCGGGGAACCAGAAGGGCCGCACTTGTGGGAAGTGCGGCAAAAGTCATGAGGGGATATGTTGAGCGGGGTCTTGCTACAAGTGTGGCAAGGAGGGGCACATGGCTAAGGATTGCCCCAAGGGATTTGCAGTTTGCTTTCACTGCAACTAGACCGGCCACCGGAAGGCCGAGTGTCCCCAGATGCTACAGGGATCAGCATAGGGATCTGCCCCTGCTACTACATGAGCTACAAAGAGCCGGCCAGTGAAGGCCGAGGTACTGAGGGCTCGCGGGAGAGCTTTCCAGCTGACAGCGGAGGAGGTCCGCGCATCACCTGATGTCGTGGCCGGTATGTGTTCTTTTATTTATTTTAATTGAGTTATGTTGTGCTTATATTGTGTTATGCATAGGTACTTTTCTTGTGAGTTCTGTACCTGCCTTGGTGTTATTTGACTCGGGTGCCAGTCGATCCGTCGTATCATTAACATTTAGTCGTCACATCAGTATTCAACGAGAGGTGCTGAGTCGACCTCTGAGAGTCTCCATAGCCGATGAGCATGCGGTGTTTGCGACTGATGTGATCCGGGGATGTGTACCTGAGATTTTTGGAGTTGAGTTTCCAATAAATCTGGTACCGATTGCGATGGGGGATGTCTGTGTCATCGTGGGCATGGACTGTTTGAGTCGATTCGGAGCGATGATCGACTGCGAGCGTCAGTTGGTGACCATACGAGACCCTAGTGGGGGAGTGCTTACAATATACGGCGAGGGTACCCGATCTGGGTCGACATTTTGCTCGGCCGCCAGAGCGAGACATAGTCTTCAGCAAGGTTGTGAGGGTTTTGTAGCGTATGTTATGGATGCGTGAGTTGTTACCGAGAGATTGAGTTCTATCACTGAGGTTCCGATAGTGAGAGAGTTTCCAGATGTTTTCCCGAGGAGTTACCGGGTGTGCCTCCCGAGACGCAGGTGGAGTTCCGGATCGATTTGATTCCGGGAGCGGCGCCTATTACCAAGGCCCCTTATCGCCTTGCACCGCCTGAGATGCAGGAGTTATCCTTGCAGCTTCAGGAGCTGTTGGGGAAGGGATTCATCCGACCGAGTAGCTCGCCGTGGGGAGCGCCGATCCTTTTTGTCAAGAAAAAGGATGTTTCACACCGGATGTGCATTGATTACAGGGAGTTGAACAAGCTGACAGTCCAGAACTGTTATCCGCTTCCGAGGATCGACGATCTGTTCGATCAGTTGCAGGGTGCATCTTGGTTTTCCAAGATCGATTTGAGGTCCGGATACCATCAGATGAGAGTTCGCGAGGAGGATGTTTAGAAGACGGCCTTTAGGACTCGCTATGGGCACTACGAGTTTGTGGTGATGCCTTTTGGGCTCACCAACGCACCGGCAGTGTTCATGGATCTCATGAACCGGGTGTGTAGGCCTATGTTGGATCGTTCGGTGATCGCGTTCATCGACGATATCTTGGTGTATTCGAGATCCAGAGAGCAGCATGAGGAGCATTTACGAGAGATTCTTGGAGTGTTGAGATCGGAGAGGCTTTATGCCAAATTCTCCAAGTGTGATTTCTGGTTGCGGGAGGTCCAGTTCCTGGTACACCTCGTTAACCAGAATGGGATATTGGTCGATCCGGCCAAGATTGAGGCAGTTATGAGATGGGAAGTGCCAAAATCCCCTGCCGAGATCAGGAGTTTTCTGGGTTTGGACGGCTACTATTGGAGATTTATTAGGGATTTCTCCAAGATTGTCGTCCGCCTCACCAGATTGACCCAGAAGGGCGTTGCTTTTACTTGGGGTCCTGAGCAGCAGACTTCATTCGAGACTCTTCGCCAAAAGTTGTGCGAAGCCCCGATGTTAGCCCTTCCCGAGGGGATGGAGGATTTTGTGGTTTACTGTGATGCATCTATATCTGGGTTGGGTACGGTGTTAATGCAGAGAGGGCATGTGATAGCCTATGCATCGAGGCAGCTAAAGCCTCACGAGACGAGGTATCCCACCCACGATCTAGAGTTGGGGGCGGTGGTGTTCGCCCTTAAAATCTAGCGCCACTACTTGTACGGGGTTAGGTGTACCATATATACGGACCACAGGAGCCTGAAGTATCTCATGGATCAGCCCAACCTGAATATACACCAGAGGAGGTGGCTGGATGTGGTGAAAGACTATGACTGTGAGATCCTGTATCATCCGAGAAAGGCTAACGTGGTAGCCGACGCCCTGAGCCGCAGATCAAAGTGCGCCCCTATCCAAGATGTGTGTATGAGGATGACCGTGATGACTCCGGTCTTGGATACCATACGAGAGGCCTAGGTGGAGGCCGTGAGACCGGAGAACCGCAAAAGGGAGCGGGTGATTGGACATGTGTCCGAGTTTGTGACGGACAGCCGAGGACTTATGACTTTCCGAGGGCGAATTTGGGTGCCCTATATGGGCGGAGCTCGGCGTATACTGATGGAGGAGGCGCATAGATCGAGGTTCTCGATCCACCCCGGGGCCACTAAGATGTATTTGGACCTGAAGAGAGATTACTGGTGGCCCTGTATGAAAAGGGATGTTGCCTGGATAATCTAGAGGTGCTTGACCTGTCGCCGGTCAAGGCAGAGCACCAGCATCCACATGGTCTATTACAGCCGCTGGAGATTCCCTAGTGGAAGTGGGAACAGATCTCGATGGACTTTATCACCAAGTTACCGAGGACTGCGCGTGGAGTTGATGCAATTTGGGTGATTATGGACCGTCTACCGAAGAGTGCTCACTTTCTTGCTATTGGTGAGAGCTCTTCTGTGGAGCGATTAGCTGAGATCTATGTGAGGGAAGTGGTAGCACAACATGGAGTGCCGATCTCTATCGTGTCGGATCGAGACGTGCGTTTTACTTCCAGATTCTGGAAGAAATTTCATGAGGAGTTGGGCACGCGCTTGCATTTCAGTACTGCGTATCACCCTCAGACAGACGGACAGAGCGAGCAGACGATTCAGACGCTCGAGGACATGTTACGGGCATGTGTCATGGACTTCGGGGAAAGTTGGGACACCTACATACCATTGGCTAAGTTCTCCTACAACAACAGCCATCATTCGAGTATTGGTATGCCTCCTTTCGAGCTCCTGTATGGGAGGAGGTGTCAGACTCCCATTTGTTGGGGAGAAGTGGGGCAGAGGGTGATGGGCAGCACAAAGATAGTATTGAAGACGACCGAGTAGATCCAGCAAGTCAGACAGAGGTTAATAACAGCCCAGAGTCGCCAGAAGAGTTATGCGGATAGGCGGCGATCCGAGCTAGAGTTTCAAGTCGGAGATTTTGTACTCCTGAAGGTAACCCCATCGAAAGGGGTGATCCGGTTAAGGAAATGGGGCAAGTTGGGGCCCGGTATATCGGTCCTTTTAGAGTGACCGCCAGAGTGGGTAGGGTAGCATACCAGTTGGAGCTACCAGCAGAGTTAAGTCAGATTCATGACACCTTCCACGTGTCCCAGCTGAGGAAGTGTGTGGCCGATCAGACGGCAGTAGTACCACTAGAGGACATTTAGGTGGATGCAAGCATGAATTACATTGAGAGGCCGATTGCGATTTTAGATCGAAAGGTGAAGGTTCTAAGGAACAAAGAAGTGCCCCTGGTTCAGGTCCAGTGGCAACATCGGAGGGGATCTGATTTGACTTGGCAGCCGGAGTCAGAGATGCGGGAGCAGCATCCGGAGCTATTTGAGAGACAGGACTTCGAGGGTGAAGTCTGATTCTAGTGGGGGAGAATTGTAACATCCGGATTTCCAGTTATAATATTTTAAGTGTTTATTTTGAAAGATGGGGAGTGACTCGACGAGTTGGTGCCTCAACTCGTCGAGTAGAGTCGCGACTGGTGACGTGGATTAATGAGTGGACTCGACGAGTCCGTGAGCCGACTCGCCTAGTCAGCGCTGCTGAAGGAAACCCTAATTTCTCGAGTTTGTGGCTTATTTAAAGGCCCTTATGGCCTCCCTTTGCGGCCACCTTCCCCAGAGAGAAACCCTAACCTACCATTTTCGTGTATAGAGAGAGAGTGACCATCTTGAGCATTCTTGAGCTTTTTGGATGAAAGATTGGAAGAGTTGGTGGATCTAATCAAGAGAAGGCTGTGGATCTTGCATTCTTCTATCATTAGCTGCTATTCAGAGGTATAAAGCTCTCATCTTGACCTTTTGTTTGTTAGATCTCATTTTCGGGAACTTTTAGGGTTTTCTCTCAAGCATATTGTGTTCTTGAGCTATTTGGGTATGGTTTGAGGTTAGAACCTCAGATCTGGACTAGAAAGGACCTTGAGGGTCCAAAGATTCAAACTTTATTGAGTTAGAGGCAAGTCCCCATGCATTTGACCTTCCTTGGAGCTTGTGATGGCATTATGGAGCATTTATGCCATGCATGGTCATCAAGATCGAACCTTTACGTGACTTTTGGGTATTAGGAGGCTAGATCTAGAGGTTGGAGTTGCAGATCTGACCTCAGACGTCCAAATGAGACATCTAGATGAGTCAAGTCGCTGAGTCTATGAGATGACTCGATGAGTCAGAACGGGTTGCCCCAGCGATTCGTGACCCAGTAATAACCCGTCGAGTTAGGGGTTAACTCGACGAGCTGTGTGAGACCCTTGGAAGAATTCAGAGGATGAGAGTGGACTCGGCGAGTCACCTGAGTGCACTCGGCGAGTCAGGTCAACTTTGGCTGTTGACCCATATTGACTTCTGTTGACTTGAGAGTGGGTCAATTAGGAGCATTGAGACCATGGAGGGGTAAAATGGTCTTTCACCCATCCAAGTGAGTAGAAAGAGAAAAGAGGACATTAGGTGTAAATAAGGAAAAGAGGGATATTTATTGAAATGTTTGTCTAGTGTGTTAGGCGGAGGCTAGTTCGGGATTCTCGAGTGCGTGTCTATTTCCTACTAGCTGCGAGGTGAGTTTTCTCACTATACTTTACCTAGGGTGGTAGTTATGTGTGACCAGAGGGTCTTATGTGTTTATTTGAGTACTGTGATGTTACTGCATTATGTCTGTGTGATTTATGCTATGTGTATTCAGAGTTTACAGAGTTAGGACCGGAGGGTCCACAGAGTTAAGACTGGAGGGTCCATCAGAGTTGTGGGACTGGAGGGTCCTACTGAGACACATAGACCGGAGGGTCTTTCAGAGTTATAGCCTCGAGTGTCTAATAAGTTGTATGTGGTATTTGGGGAAATCACTAAGCTTCGTGCTTACCGTGTTATGTGTTATGTGTTTCAGGTACCCCATAGGATCGCGGGAAGGCACTGGCGTGATTGTACACACCTGTTCAGGACGACGTTGAGGATTCTAGGATTTGACTTTTCATTGAAATTTTATGTTGACATTGAGACACTTATGATTTTCATGAAATATAATATCTAAGTTTTATGTATTTTTAAAACGAAAATTTGGTTGAAAATTAACGTTGTTACAGTTCATACCCCTATAATCTATCTTTTAAATGTTTTTAAATGCTTTTAAGGGGGGAATACAAGTTGAACACAATAATATTGTGTTAATATTTATCTGTGATAACCATCACATTAAAGGAATTCTTATGCTTTTATAAGTTGTAAAATCAATTCAAGAACACTTTTAAAGGATGTTAGATTGTTGTTATCAAAATCCCATTTTTAAAGTACATGCTTAACTCACTAGCTAATTGAGCCTTTCCTACACATCAGTAACATTTCAAACAAACATACTAGTAAACTATAATAGGTATAGTTTAGGGATTCAGTACATACTATATTCTAGAACAGAGGAACCATACATGATTCACGTACATATACTTTACACTCCCAGTAAACTAGGAAAGGAACGTATCATTAAGTCATTTGTTTAATACAAAATATGATAATACACATAGTGTGTATATATATATATATATATATATATATATATATATATATATATGGGGTACATCTACATAGTACCAGTTTTTATTTAAAATAGGTACATCTACAAAGTACCGGTCAATAATAAATAAAACGTAGCAATATATAAGACTCACAACAATATCGATTAAGGCGTTTAGAGTACACGTTTTCATAACTTCTAGTAGTCTTCCTAAGTAATAGAACAACTTCACATAACTTTCTTAGTAACATGAACATTCAGTTAAAAGGGGGCTTATAATGCTAACTTTATGATTCCTCGGTGGATACATTAGGGTTATATATTAATAGGATCCGACAGGCAGTAGGATGAGTGTTTTCCGCTTCATTTCCTGTTCCTTGTTTGGTTGTGGGCTTAGAGCAGATTCACACAGTCTACTATCTATTCGATTTTAGTTATATATATAACCCGTATACACCAAGTAATCATAGGGAGTAACAGGTATGGGTCAGGTCATAACATACAAATTCAGTATACCACTTTCTAGTACAAAAACATACTTTTCGGATAGAACATTAAGTAGGTGAAACTAGAAACTTATCTATAAAAGGTTTGATACGCATTATTAAACCGGTATAACATAAAGGACCTTAAATGGTTAATTCTATAATACCTTAGCTTATATATCAGGGTTATATATAATTAATATCCGATAGGCAGTTGAATGTGTGTTTTCCGCCTTACTTCATGTTCCTTGTTTGGTTGTGGATTTAGGGCAGATTCATACATTTAGCTGTCCGTTCGATATTGGATTATATATAACTAGTATAAACTAAGTGATTATAGAAGGAACTATTGTGGTTACCATTTTACTAAAGGAAATATATGTTTTCTTAAGGAATGTTTTCTTCAAATATAATAGAACTATTACAGTTAACTCCGTAAGTACCAAATGAATACGCCAGGGTTATATACAATGAAGATCTAAGAAACAATGGGATGTGTGACTTCCGCCTCATTTCCTGTTCCTTGTTTGGTTGTGGGCTTAGGGCAGATTCACACAATCGATTGTCTGTTTACTCTGGATTGTATATAACATGTATCCATTTAGTACTCATAGAAGGAATTGTAGAGTCATTTTTTTACTTATCATTCATCACATCAGAAAATATAGGATTTTCTGGAGGAACTGGTGTACTTTTCTAAAAGAACTTAGAGTATACTTTTTATAACAAAAATTATTATGAACTCACCGGCTTAAATCCTGATCTACTCTTTCAAAATAACTTGTATTCTCTGGAAACTAGTAGACAGGTACACGCTCAGGGATTAAGATGGAGCATAGTAGTTTCCTGTCTTTGTTTTGTTATTTACTTTTGGAGTCAATCTTTTCTGAATCTAATACATTGTAAACACTTTAATATTAATGCAATGGTTGTTTGTTACTTCGATTACTATGATGCATGTGTTGTGATACTAAGCATGATGTCCTCCGCCCCCGAACGTTTCCGCCATTCCGGTTTGGGGGTGTGACAGATTGGTATTAGAGCATTGTTTATAGTGAACTAAGTATATCAGCTTATAAAATATATACAACTATAAATACAATGGGGCCGAAGTGCTCTAAGTAATGTATATTTATAAAATATAATAAAAGTATACATACTTGCATACATATATACATACTAGAACAAGAATCAAAAGAAGAACAAAATAGAAGTATTTAAAGGTTGGACACTGCGGTCAAACCTGGACAGTTATGTAATCATATTTGGGATCAATATAGCATGATCAACTATATTTATTTGAGATATGACCAACATGTGTTTGGGAGTGATGTGGTGTTGCAACAGAATTAAAACTTATCTAACTCTATACACAAAGAATTTCTAGATCATAACATAAAGTTAAAATACTATAGGAGTATTTTATGATACTATATGTGACACCAGTCAAATTTTGGTCAAAAATAAATTGATCAATAATCTTAATTGGGATGAACCAAGTGGTAGAGTTTGTAACAAGGTTTCCAAAAACATAAAGAACACTGAAATCCGAGTTATAACGAAGAAGTTATGACCAATCGAAAATCCGCGGTAAAACCGGCAAAACACTGTTCAGTGTAAAAAGCGAATTTTCGATAAAAGGATTTTTAGCCTTAACAATCTAAATGAAACTTGTAGAATATGTTAAACCGAGAACGTTCATAAAAAGAACGTGAAAATCCGACTTCGTATGAGGAAGTTATGATTTTTCGAAGTTTCGGTTTAGCAGTAGACGGCTAAAAATTCGAAATATAAATCGATCGATATTTAGCCGACGCAACTTAAACGAGAATCGAAGGTCTCATTAAAAGTAGCACAACGGTAAAAAGACAGGCGAAAACGGACGTCGGATGAAGTAGTTATGATTTTTTAACGGATTCCCGTCCCGGTCTGTTTAAAATAATAATATTAAAAATAAATTCAAAATCAGCCGACGAAGTCTAAACAAAAGTCGTAGAGTATGATTTTACCTATACGTGCATATAACGAACGTCAAAAACGGAGCTCGTATGCGAAAGTTATGAATTTCGCAAGTTTTTGGCACGAAAATCGAGAAATTCTGGATAACCGAGAAATTTCGCAGGTCACTCTTCGGACACGTCATCAGCACGTGCGAACTGCCATGTGTCACCTTCGGGTTGGACCGCAAATCGCCGTGTCAACATCGGATTGGACCGCAGCCGCGGTCCAGTAGCGAGCCCACACCTTCGCATCGGACACCCCGGAGACACCCCTTCGCATGCGTGCCTTCTCCCTATTGGACCGAAGCCTGACCAATCAGAAGCCGCCAGATCCGAACCCTCGCACGTGGCTTCGCTGCTGACCGACGCGTGGCTGCTGACTCGCCTCTCGCCTCGCCACCTGTCCTCCTCGGCCGAACCCTCGCACCCCTATATAAAGGGTGCGAGCCTTCTCGGATGGAAGGGTTTTTCACCCCATTTTTGGCCCTTTTTCACTCCTCTCTCTTCCGTAACTTCACAAACAACCCCCAAAGCCCCGGTAACGCGTCTAAAACCTGAAGCAAGCCCCGGAGCACCGGAATTCTCGAGAATTCATCCTCTCTCTTATCGAAACTCTGCCGATTGGAGCAGGTTTTTCGTCAAACAAACTCTTTTCCGGGAAACGAAACGCTGCCCGAATCACCGCTTATCAAAGTGAGTTCATACCCCTATAATTTACCTTTTCAATGGTTTTTAAATTCTTTTATGGGGGAATACAAGTTTAACACAATATTAAATTGTGTTAATAACTGTGTGTGATAATAATCACACAGAAAGTTTTCGTATGCTTTTAAGAATTACCAAATACTTCCAAAATAACGTAAAGCCATGTTAAATTCTTTGAAAAATGTTTTATAAACTATTTCAAAATATAAATGCCAAAGTCATGTTTATATATGTATAAATATATAAATAAGATTTGAAGGACTTAGGACTAATGAATTATCTTATTTTCTTTTCCTTGTTTGGATGTGGAATCAAGGTTGTATTATTTGTCCGAAGGTCGTTTCCTTCTTAATTATATATATATATATATATATATATATATATATATATATATATATATATATATATATATATATATATATATTATACATATATTAGTACAAAAGGTTACTCCTTTTGGTATCTTCACCTTTGTATCAGGCTGAGCAAAGGTGTTCATCCATGAGAATTCATGCTAATCCGATAGAACATATAAATTATAATAGGTATAATTTATGACTCAAAACTAAATATACAAGTATGATTCATGACTGTATACTTTCCAAGGAAATTACCAAAATACATTCAAATATAACAAGATATGTATAATACCTTTAATATATGAATAACATATTAAAGAAGTAAGGATACATTCTGTCGGGTTTGCATTAGCAAAGGTACTATACAGAGTACCCGAGTTAGCAAACACGAGGTAATAATTCATAATTCAAGTAAACTAGAATACACTGTTTTACAAGAAACCAGGGTTTTGATTCAGAACAAATCAAGGGTTTACACTTATCAAATACATGTTTGGAAAACTAAGAATATACTATCAATCATTATTTACGAATGATTGGGTTTTAATTCAAGAATATACTGTCAATCATTATTTCCGAATGATTGGGTTTTCAAAACTAATATACATGAACGTTTAATATGCTTTTTATGAGACTCTATATTCAGGTTGTTTAATTCATTTTAGACAACATAGGAAGTCCTGACATTATAACCAGAATCTCCAGCCGGGGATCGAAACAAGTGTGTGTAGATCTATATCGGGAATTGACAACCCCGCACTCAGGCTGCTAGCTACAGTTTGATGAGTGACAATTGTTATCACCAGTTTAAACGCCCACAAAGCGTTTGTTTCAGGCCATCCGTCATAGTAAGGTTATAAT
Source organism: Lactuca virosa (assembly GCF_052849685.1). Taxonomy (NCBI): domain Eukaryota; kingdom Viridiplantae; phylum Streptophyta; class Magnoliopsida; order Asterales; family Asteraceae; genus Lactuca; species Lactuca virosa. The sequence continues at coordinate 318,100,606 of NC_136433.1, read as the reverse complement.
AAAAACTACTCATTAAAAAGGTATTAACAATACGTTAGTGTATAAAAAAATAAACGAAAGTACACCTTCAAAGTACCAGTTTATAGAATACAAAAACACAATGGTTTAATACAGTTTTCATTAACACCTGGTGGAGCCAGGCACACTCTCAGTTTCAAGTTTTCATAAAGGAATACAAATACAAAACAGTAATACAAAGAGAACGGTTTATGGGATTAAACCACTTATCCAATGGAACTTAGTCACTCAATCTCGGTAAACTAGTATAACATAAAAGACCTTTAGTGGTTAATTCTATAATTCCTTAGTTGCTACATTAGAGTTGTACATAAGTAAGGTTCGATTGACAGTGAAATGTGTGACTTCCGCCTTACTTCCTGTTCCTTGTTTGGTTGTGGGCTTAGGGCAGATATACCCATTTAACTATCAATTCGATATTGTGTTATGTATAATCAGTATAAACTAGGTAATTACAGAGGGAAACTATTGAGGTTATCAGCTAATCACCTCAGGAGATATAGGATTTCCTGGAGAAACCAGTGAACTTATTCAAAGAACTTAGGGTATACTTAACAGAACAAAAATACTTATGAACTCACCAGCTTAAATGCTGATATACTCTTTTCAAATAACTTGTATTCTCAGGAATCCAGTAGGCAGGTACACTCCCGAAGCTTTTGAGAAGACTACCTAGTACCGTACCGCGACTCTTGTCTTCTGCTGTACCTACTTTAGTGTTTGAATATGTAATGTTTAAACACTTATGTAAAACTTATACTTGTTAATACAGTGGTTGTTTGTACTTTGATTACTATATTGCATGTGTTGTGATACTTACCTAAAGTCCTCCGCCCCCGAATGTTTCCGCCATTCTGGTTTGGGGGTGCGACAGATTGGTATCAGAGCAGTGTTTATAGTGAACTCAGTATATCAGTCATAAAAGATATACAACTATAAACCCATTGGGATAAAAACACTCTGACCAAGAGTTATACTTTAAAAATATATTAATATTTTATAAAAGTATAAGTACATGCAGAGTATATATACCAGAATGAGTATCACATGAAGAACAAAACTAAAGTATTTAGATGTTGGACATTGCAGCTAAACCTAGACAGTGATGTAATCATATCTGGGATCAATATAGCCTGATCAACTATATTCATCCGAGATATGACCACCATGTGTTTAAGGGAGTGATTGTAGTGTTGCAACTGGTCTAAAACTTACCTAAGTACCAGAAGAATTCTAGAACCAAACATAAAGACTAAAATACTATGGGAGTATTTTAGGATGCTATAACAAGAAAATTGAGAACTTGTTAAGTTCTTGTATCTAGAAGTCCAAGAATCAAACTCATAACTAAAATAACATGGAGGTATGTTTCATACCTTTGGGAAAATGTTAAAAAGATTTTTTCTGATAGGTCTATAATTAATAAGTGGATGCGTTAAGGTTATATATAGCCGAGATTTTATAGACTTAGGATATGTGATTTTCACTCTACTTCCTTTTCCTTGTTTGGATGTGGTTTTAGAGTAAGATTACTTATTCAAAGGTCTATTTGATTTGGATTATATATAATCGGTACACACCATGTGATTATAGAAGGACCAGAAAGAATCACCTTCGTAAAAATTCAAAATTTTCTCATAGATTCTTTAGACATTCCCATTCTCGTATACACCCGTTAGATAAACATAGTTACTCCAGCAATCAATAGAAGAGTCAAGGAGGATCCAACATAATTTCATTAGGAGAATTCCAAGGAAAGAAACAGATAAACTATAGAAATCATTTAGTGCCTTTACCCTATTAAGGACACCCTATAGATACCAGGGGAGAATAAATCATTACCATCCAGAATAGAACAAAGAACAAAGGAAAACCACGCATGATTCATATGAAGTGTTCGAGCACCTTTTCATCTAAGTAATAACTAGTAAATCCGTTCAACCTAGTGAGTTAGTGATTTCATTACTCACATTAGGTTTAGAGCTTATCCTCTTTTCATGTCACAGCTAATAACAATAAATCAGATCATAGAATCTTAATTGATAGTGATTACTTCTCAAATTCATAAGTCTATTCTATGTAGACACCGTTATGAATTGTTTTCGAATATTTTCAAAAATTGGGAAACGATATCCACCAAACGAAGGTAACTTAGTTCGGATGATACTCGGTTCCTAACCATTCTAGAAACTTATTCATGTTCCTTACCATGACTGCATCATAGGGATGCAGGTCGAATCATTGAGAACAATATAGCAAAACAAAAGATTAATACATAAATACAAATGGTTAGAATACATCTAAAGACACGATAGTCGCTCACGAACTCATTTTCTTATCATGTAACATAATCATGCCTCCAAAGAAGTGTAACCAACCCACCAGCGAAATACCAATCCTTCATATAGATGCGGCTACGTTTCAAGCTGCGGTCACAGCAGCTGTAACAGCTGTCATGGCACACCTTAATGCTAACAAAGAAAATGTTAGTAGTAATGCTATCGGTAACCCCGATCGTGGTGATGGCCAAGTACAACCACAAGCACCTACCTGTAAGAACACCTCGAACCTTAAGCCTAATATCCTTAAACGAAAGTTCGAGAACAAGGAAGGGAATTGTTCAACTCAAGAACCTAGTAGAGGGCAACGAACTGGGGCAGTCGATACCCCCATCAGCCCTGTTATTCTAGCACCTACCAAGCCGTACTTAGGAAACCTCCCACACTACAGAAAGTGCAACTACCATCATCATGGAGTTTGCCGAGAGCTGCATTGCAATAGATGCAACATGAAGGGGCATACCGCCCGCATCTGTAGAACTCTGGTTAAGTTCATCACTTCAACTACCGATGTTGGAACCATTCCCATATGTCACCTTTGTGGTGAAATAGGACATTATAAGAGGGACTGTCCAACAGAGAAGAACGACGGGGGAGCAGGAGGATTTTAATCCCAATACATGGGAAAGCATCAAAGAACCCTGCTATAATTTGGTACGTTTCCAAACCCCGATAATTATCTATAATTATGATTACTCTTCCGTTCAAATTAAATCATAACACTTATATAAAAATTTAAAACCCTAACAGGTAAGCTATGATGACTTAGTGTACACTTAAGGGTCATTTATAATTAAGATTTTTAGACTTAGAGTGAGTAATCCCGCCTCATTTCATGTTCCTTGTTTGGTTGTGGATTTAAGGTAGGGTTGCTCAGTCAAAGGTCTTACCAATCTTAATTATACATGACTTGTATACACCAAGCGATTATAGAGAGACCTAATAAGGATCGTTTCATGAAAGTTCATAATTTCAAATTATCAGGACCCTCGTATTGGTAGTACCCGCCAAGTTCGAATCAAAAGGGGTTCGTAGTGATAATAACAGAATAAAACCAGAAGTGCTGAAAACTTAGGTACATAGGATATCACCCTAGTAATCATTCTTCCCAGAACGACTTAATATCTAGTTCGTCGTGAAAATTCTGACATCCTCATTCGACATGGTTTGGCCTGGCCCTTACCATGTGAAAATTCTTATGCTGTATAAGAAAACGTTTCCTTAATCAGCCCTAAGATGAAATTCTTTCAATCCATAATACAAAACCCTTAGGTTTTCTCTCGTTTCAAAACTTCAGAAGTACCCATGCGAAGAGTACCCCGCCGTTCTAGCCTACTCAGTAGACAAGAAACTTCAAACGAAAAGCACCGAAGTAGTCTTGGAAGTCAGTAACTACCGAAGTACCTCAATAGATCTCATAGGAAAATCATTGTACCGCAGGTCAAGTTCAAGAATAGAGACTAAGAACTCATTAAGCAAATCTATCGCTTCTAAGTATATACACAAGAGTGGTATATAAGTTAGACTTAACAAGATTAAGGATGTGTGATTCCGCCCTATCTCATGTTCCTTGTTTGGTTGTGGACCTGGGGCAGAGTCACCCATCTGAACGTTTTGTGAAATCTAAATTATATACGACTTGTATACAGGAGGTGATGGTAGATGAGCCAAGTATGAGTCTTATCATGAACTTCGGAGCAAAAGCCTGCATCATGTATTCTACCAGGTGGAATTCAACATGAGACCACAACAATGGGTCGAGCTACTAAATGACTACGAATTTGAAATTCGTTATCATCTCGACAAAACCAATATAGTAGCTAACACCCTAAGTCAGAAAGAGTACCCAGATCATAGTGCCACTCATGGACTATGATAACCCTTTCAAATCTCTCCACACAAAGTAAGGAGGCTCAACAGGAAGCCTTGAAACCTGAAAATGTGGCAAGTAGAGAAGATAACTAGAACGTGTGAGTTCACAGTATGCCAATATCTGTTATCTCCACTGAGATAATAGAATCATCTCCCAGTTCAGGCCGTCACTCAAAAACCTCTAGGAACGAGAGTAGTCATGATTCTATGGGATCGGCTATAGTAAAGAATGGGATATCCATTTACCAATTAGTCGAGTTCTTTAACACGCTAGCATTTAAGTTGTTCCATTTGAAACCTTATGTGGTCATAAGTACAGATTCTATCTGCACTGGACTAAAGTAGGTAATACGCAACTAGCTAGAGATCCAATTTCCACACAGCACCCTCGCTGATCAGGAAATTACCCGAGAAACTTCCAAAATCAAAATATGAATAAGGAAATGCCATAAAGCTTCCAGAGTTAACCAAAGAAGCTACGGCTTCGATAAAAGAAAACCCTTGGAATTCCAGGATTGATGACCTTGTCATATGAAGGTCTCACTCAGGAAGGACAAGATGCGCTTGAGAAAGCATGAAATACAAAACTCAAAGTACATAGGACCATTTGAGGTTCTTACCAGAATCGGTCTTGTACTTTTAAACTTAAACTACCACAAAAGAGGTGTCTATCCGATAAAACACTTGTTATTTCACTCGATGAAATCAAGTTAAATAAAAGTCTACACTCTATAGAAGAACCAATAAAAACCATGGATAGGGAAATCTGAAGAACCACGCTAAGTCTTATCCCGTTAGTGAAGGTTCGCTGGATTACAAACCAGAGACCTGGATTCACTTGGGAAGGAAAGATTAGACCTAGTCCATGAGTATCACTTTAGACTTAATTTCGGGACGAAATTCTCTCTAACGGGGGGATAATGTAACACCAGTCAAATTTTGGTCAAAAATAAATTGATCAATAATCGTAATTGGGATAAACCAAGTGGTAGAGTTTGTAACAAGGTTTCCAAAAACATAAAGAACACTGAAATCCGAGTTATAACGAAGAAGTTATGAGCAATCGAAAATCCGCGGTAAAACCGGCAAAACACTGTTCAGTGTAAAAGGCGAATTTTCGATAAAAGGATTTTTAGCCTTAACAATCTAAATGAAACTTGTAGAATATGTTAAACCGAGAACGTTCATAAAAAGAACGTGAAAATCCGACTTCGTATGAGGAAGTTATGATTTTTCGAAGTTTCGGTTTAGCAGTAGACGGCTAAAAATTCGAAATATAAATCGATCGATATTTAGCCGACGCAACTTAAACGAGAATCGAAGGTCTCATTAAAAGTAGCACAACGGTAAAAAGACAGGCGAAAACGGACGTCGGATGAAGAAGTTATGAATTTTTAACGGATTCCCGTCCCGGTCTGTTTAAAATAATAATATTAAAAATAAATTCAAAATCAGCCGACGAAGTCTAAACGAAAGTCGTAGAGTATGATTTTACCTACGCGTGCATATAAAGAACGTCAAAAACAGAGCTCGTATGCGAAAGTTATGAATTTCACAAGTTTTTGGCACGAAAATCGAGAAATTATGGATAACCGAGAAATTTCGCAGGTCACTCTTCGGACACGTCATCAGCACGTGTGAACTGCCACGTGTCACCTTTGGGGTTGGAACGCAAATCGACGTGTCAACATCGGATTGGACCGCAGCCGCGGTCCAGTAGCGAGCCCACACCTTCGCATCGGACACCCCTTCGCATGCATGCCTTCTCCCTATTGGACCGAAGCCTTACCAATCAGAAGCCGCCAGATCCGAACCCTCGCACGTGGCTTCGCTGCTGACCGACGCGTGGCTGCTGACTCGACTCTCGCCTCGCCACCTGTCCTCCTCGGCCGAACCCTTGCACCCCTATATAAAGGGTGCGAGCCTTCTCGGATGGAAGGGTTTTTCACCCCATTTTTGGCCCTTTTTCACTCCTCTCTCTTCCATAACTTCACAAACAACCCCCAAAGCCCTGGTAACGCGTCTAAAACCTGAAGCAAGCCCCGGAGCCCCGGAATTCTCGAGAATTCATCCTCTCTCCTATCGAAACTCTGCCCGATTGGAGCCGGTTTTTCGTCAAACAAACTCTTTTCCGGGAAACAAAACGCTGCCCGAATCACCGCTTATCAAAGTGAGTTCATACCCCTATAATTTATCTTTTCAATGGTTTTTAAATGCTTTTAGGGGGGAATACAAGTTTAACACAATATTAAATTATGTTAATAACTGTGTGTGATAATAATCACACAGAAAGTTTTCGTATGCTTTTAAGAATTACCAAATACTTCCAAAATAACGTAAAGCCATGTTAAATTCTTTGAAAAATGTTTTATAAACTATTTCAAAATATAAATGCCAAAGTCATGTTTATATATGTATAAATATATAAATAAGATTTGAAGGACTTAGGACTAATGAATTATCTTATTTTCTTTTCCGTGTTTGGATGTGGAATTAAGGTTGTATTATTTGTGCGAAGGTCGTTTCCTTCTTAATTATATATATATTATACATATATTAGTACAAAAGGTTTCTCCTTTTGGTATCTTCACCTTTGTATCAGGCTGAGCAAAGGTGTTCATCCATGAGAATTCATGCTAATCCGATAGAACATATAAATTATAATAGGTATAATTTATGACTCAAAACTAAATATACAAGTATGATTCATGACTGTATACTTTCCAAGGAAATTACCAAAATACATTCAAATATAACAAGATATGTATAATACCTTTAATATATGAATAACATATTAAAGAAGTAAAGATACATTCTGTCGGGTTTGCATTAGCAAAGGTACTATACAGAGTACCCGAGTTAGCAAACACGAGGTAATAATTCATAATTCAAGTAAACTAGAATACATTGTTTTACAAGAAACCAGGGTTTTGATTCAAAACAAATCAAGGGTTTACACTTATCAAATACATGTTTGGAAAACTAAGAATATACTATCAATCATTATTTACGAATGATTGAGTTTTAATTCAAGAATATACTGTCAATCATTATTTCCGAATGATTGGGTTTTCAAAACTAATATACATGAACGTTTAATATGCTTTTTATGAGACTCTATATTCAGGTTGTTTAATTCATTTTAGACAACATAGGAAGTCCTGACATTATAACCAGAATCTCCAGCCGGGGATCGAAACAAGTGTGTGTAGATCTATATCGGGAATTGACAACCCCGCACTCAGGCTGCTAGCTACAGTTTGATGAGTGACAATTGTTATCACCAGTTTAAACGCCCACAAAGCGTTTGTTTCAGGCCATCCGTCATAGTAAGGTTATAATAAAAACTACTCATTAAAAAGGTATTAACAATACGTTAGTGTATAAAAAAATAAACGAAAGTACACCTTCAAAGTACCAGTTTATAGAATACAAAAACACAATGGTTTAATACAGTTTTCATTAACACCTGGTGGAGCCAGGCACACTCTCAGTTTCAAGTTTTCATAAAGGAATACAAATACAAAACAGTAATACAAAGAGAACGGTTTATGGGATTAAACCACTTATCCAATGGAACTTAGTCACTCAATCTCGGTAAACTAGTATAACATAAAAGACCTTTAGTGGTTAATTCTATAATTCCTTAGTTGCTACATCAGAGTTGTACATAAGTAAGGTTCGATTGACAGTGAAATGTGTGACTTCCGCCTTACTTCCTGTTCCTTGTTTGGTTGTGGGCTTAGGGCAGATATACCCATTTAACTATCAATTCGATATTGTGTTATGTATAATCAGTATAAACTAGGTAATTACAGAGGGAAACTATTGAGGTTATCAGCTAATCACCTCAGGAGATATAGGATTTCCTGGAGAAACCAGTGAACTTATTCAAAGAACTTAGGGTATACTTAACAAAACAAAAATACTTATGAACTCACCAGCTTAAATGCTGATATACTCTTTTCAAATAACTTGTATTCTCAGGAATCCAGTAGGCAGGTACACTCCCGAAGCTTTTGAGAAGACTACCTAGTACCGTACCGCGACTCTTGTCTTCTGGTGTACCAACTGTCACACCCCGCTAAAGCGGAAACACAGGGCGTGGCAGTACAAAGGGTTTCATAGCAAAAGTTAAAAGACAACACCAACCATAGTATTAAAAATCATTACAAATTTACAATGGGTTTGAACAACTTTTAAAAGAAATTACAATGTAAATTGAAATACAACACATGCGAATGCTCCTAAAAGTGAAGTGCCCCTAAGTGCCACTTACTCGATGATTCCTGAAAAAGCATGTAAAACGAGCGTCAACTATAAAAATAGTTGGTGAGTACTCACAGATAAACAAAATAATACTGGTTCCATGAATTGAAATCAAAATTTTGATAAAAGTTTCCAATAATAAAAGTATATTGTTAAAATGAGTAAATAAGTTTGTAAAAACAAAGTTCTTTGTCATCATGAGAGATAAGGTATGTTGCCCAAATAAGATGCAACATTCATATTCTCATGGAAGATAAAGTTCGTTACTCAAACGAGTAAACAAGTTTCATTGCTAAAATGAGCAATCAATTTCGTTACTACAAGGAGCAAACAATTTCATTGCTAAAACATGTATATAAGTTTTCAGTAATAAAAGTTCGTTGTTGTAATGAGAAACAAAGTTCATTGCTATAATTAATAACAAGTTTATTGCTATAACGAGAAACGAGTTTGTATGTGTATGAGCAAACAATGAGTCTCAACCAAACCTATGACTGAAGCCCTATCAAGATCTATGCTTATCGTTCCATAGATGAATATGGTATCATGCACTCCAGCAATAGGGCGAGTGAGGAGTTGTCAATTCCTAATAGCGCTATCCATAATGACCATTGGCTCAAAGAGTTAATGGTTAGAGATAAGGGAAGGGCCTTAGTACGATAAGTTCTCATGTTCCGTGTTGCATATACATACATAGAGAGACATAGCAATAAAATAGCAATCATGTTTGATACAAATCAATTTAAATACAACATTCAAATAATAGTTTTTCGGGACATGCTTTTCCACCCCAAAACATAAAAACTGAAAATAGGGGAGTGCGTGAATACTCACAATGCATTTAGATGATGCAAATGGTGCCTTGAACTACGTTCCACGTGTACCACTACCGATTCCTACAATAATGGTATTCGCTAGTGAGTCTCTAATCGAAATCTAACACTAGTATACTTACTACTACAATAGAATTATGCCAATAATGTGTCAAAATTTAATATTGATAAGTTACAAACATTTTTCTGTGGAAATTAAGTTTCAAAGAATCAATTGTTATATAACAATTTAAGTGGAAAATTTCCATTATTGAAATGTTAATATTTAACATTTTAGAGGTGTTCCAATGATTAAATATTCAAAACTAAATCAATTCAGTTCTAAACTTTCCCAAACTTTGCATTTAAGTTTTAATTGAAGTCAAAGACCTTAAGATAAATTTTCTTGAATTTTTGATTTGTCTGACTATTTTTCACGATTTTAGTTTCTTGAATAACCATAAAATCATGAAAAATACTAAACAGTTAATAAAAATTACCAAACTTTAGATTTTGGTTCTAAATGTACTAAAAGACTTCTAGATAAATTTTCATGGATTATGAATATGTATAACCATTTTTCGTATATTTAATTCTCTAAATAGATACAAATTCATGAAAAATAGAAATCAGTTTCCAAAATTACCCAAACTTTTTGTATTACTGTTATTAAACATTATTAAGCTGGGAAAAATATAAAAATTGATTTCTAAACTGTTTAACCAAATTTTATGATTTTTGAGCATTTATTCTAATAAAAATTGAAATAAATAGGAAACAGTTTCCAAAATTGCCCAAAATTTTTGTAACACTTTTATTATACATGTAGAAGCTGTGAAAAATATAAAAGATATTTTTCAGTTAGTGTTGCTATTTTTCCTTGTTTAATCCTCTTAAATAATCATTAATTGAATAATAATTATTAAATAGTTAAAGTAAATTACCAAAAATTTTGTACACTTCATTTACAGAGTAAATAATCTGGGAAAAATACCAAATGTTATTTTTATATACTGAAATCCGATTTTGTGTATTTAAGTGTATTTAATCTTAGAAAATAGGAGAAAAATAGTATACAGAAGAGAAAAATCATCAAAAAGTTTATGTAGCATCCTAATGTACTACAAGGTGTTCTGGTAAATGTTTATGAATTTTGGATAAGCAGAACTATTTTTCCTGTTTTTAGTCCATAATATACACAAAAATCGGGGAAAAATAGGAATACATTATGAAAAATTCTGAAAATATTTTTCTAAGTCTTCCACAGAGAGTATAAGCTGCGAAAATTATTATATACCCTTTTCAAATTATCTAAAGCGGTTTTATGATTTATTGGGGCTAAACAAAAAGAAAATTCAAAACCATATTAAACAGTAACAAAAACCGATGAAATTTAATGTAGGGTCATTATTTAGCATAGGGGTCATCCACGAATTTACCTAGGATTTATAGATCTTAGAAAGTATTTTATATGATTTATTGCCCTATTTTATTTCAATAATTATAACAATTCGAGAAAAATGAATTATTTTTTGAAAATTTGTTGAACATCTCATTTTGTTGATGGGAATCTGGGAAAAATCGGATTTGGTCAGAAAAGGAGTTGTAGATATTTATTTGGAAATAAATCCTTCATGAACATATTTGAAAGCTTTTAACAACATACTTTGATGGTCTAGCATCTAAGCTTGAAGATCATCACATGCATGTTTGTTTGAAGACCATTCATGAGTTTGAAATGTTCAAAAATCGTTTTTGAAAGAAAACTTAGAGTGCATGTGGTGATTTTCCACCAAAACTTGTAGAAAAGTGCATTTTCATGATCTTGACTTAGGTTCAGGTCCTTGGATTTCACCATTTACAACATGCATGTTGTTTTTGGGTGAAATCCTACCACCATCATCATCAAAACTGAAGTGAATGAACATGCACACATATTTTCTAAGAGAAAGGTGTAGAAGAAGAAGGAAATGCAAGAAAAACCTTGAAAACAAAGAGGAAAATGAAAGGAAATCGTGTTCTACCTTAATGAACACCACTAGATGATGAAGATTTTGAGTTTGAGGTGTGTTCTTGGACTTATTCTCTGGAAAATTTCGTGGGTATAGAGAAATGAAGAGAGAAATGGAGTGGTGAAGGTAGAGAGAAGTGAGAGAAAATGAGAGAGAAAGTGGAGTGTGAGAGAGAAAGGAGTGATTATGTGTTTTGGGAAGAGGGGAGGTGTCTTGGGAAGAGGGTGGACGGTTTTGAGAGTATTATTCCCTCCTTCCCTTTTAATTTTATAAAAAATTTCAATTCTTTTATAAAAATATCAAACTTTTTATAAAATATACACCCTAACCAAGTTTTTGCTCATGAAACCTTGATTTTTGACTTATAAATAAAGGGTAAATGTTAATGACTTAAATTTTTATTTTCCTTGATTATATTTCCTTGAATTTAATTATTTTAAGATAATATTATAAGTTTCATAACTATTTTTATAAAATTCTTGATGTTAAACTTTATAAAATTTAGGTTTTAGGGCTTTTAGGGTTTTGGAGTTTAATAAACTTTGAATATCAAAATAAATTGAATATTTGAGACTTCAAATTATCTTATGGTATTATAACTCTTTTATAGTTATAAATAATGTTTGTAATTTATTTTTATCGGTTTATTGGCATTCTATGTAGTGATTCCGAGATTCAAGCGAAATTGAGGAATCAAGTATACTAGTCCTAGTCTTCAACTTTGACTTAAGTTTCTATGAGACTTTGACCTAATTTCTACCACTAGTTCAAGTGCATGATGTGTGTATATGATTCATGAAAAGGTGTTCGAGTCAAAGAGTGACCTAAATATGGATATTCACTACAGTTAAGTAGTTGTAGAATTCACATACCAATGTGAAATCCAAGCACATAATCCATTGTTTCTAAATGTTTCCAAGTTTCTAATAGGTTATATCTTAACTTCTAGTTACTAAGTCTAGTATGTGTCGTGCCTATACGTGCAACTAAGTTTATTCAAATGCAGAACTAACTCGAATTTTGACGGTTGTCACAGTCTCCCCCGGTTTAAAGAATTTCGTCCCGAAATTCAATTCGTGACGTATTCTATTAGAACTCAGCTGAATACAATTGTATAATTGGAGAGGTGGTGACTTGAAGAGCTATTTGATTATTTTGGGTTAATTCCTCAAGGGAAGAGCCCAACTCTTTAGCTATAATCAAATTAATGTTTCCCTAATTCGAGTTCTACAGTCTAGATTGCGAGAAATTAGGATCATGGAAATCATGATCCAACCATGGCGACCTAGTTGAAAAAGGTTATATATTTAGATATTATCCAACTTAAAAGAACGTTATAAGTTTTGCTGACGCACCAACTACATTGAGCGTTAAATCCGCATTGATCCTCAAGTCGCATTTTAAATTAGCACTAAGTGTAAATTCGCCACCTAATAAAGAAGAGATTAGGAACAATTTGGTCACTTTCGGGTTGGCTACTATATCTGGAAAAGATATATTCCGAAATAAGAAGGGGTATCACGAATGAAAGGGAAGCGATCGAGGTTAAGTTCCTAAAAATACGTTCTAAGGGTAGGCAACGAAGTTTTGGTACATCTCCAATGTAAAGGCTATTTAAGTGTCGTCTACAAAATAAGTCACGAAATGATTGAGGATCTCCGAGGCTATAATTACTACTACGGTTACTCTTACAATAATAGAACTATATTCGAAGAATATATATATTTAGAGAGTCAATGTTGCAAATGGAGGCGATTAAATCACATTGTGTAGATAGCATTTTAAGTGTTTTAGAAGTGATAAAAATCTCACTGTTATCAAAATATGTAATAATTCCAAGATAATGAAAATACATGTTTGGCAATCCAACGAAGTAGTAAAATAGTATAATGATTAATTAAGGTTAAAGGTTTAAGTCGTCATTAAGGGAATTTTTTTTATAGAAATATTGATATTATGCTTTTTGTAAAAATTGACTAATTGTCTAAGTCAGGACAAATACAAGTTTAAGAGTTAGGAACTCACTGAAAATTGCAAAGTAGAATACTATTTTAAGAAAGGTGTAAAAAAAATGTCAATCTTTGGAAATAGTGCATTCATAGTTTAGTGTTTCTACAAAAACAATCATTTAGAGAATAGATAATCGTAAAATTCAAAACTTTTGATGTATTTAAAGAAAAGAAGAAACATAAGGATACATATCCTCCACATATATTTTTCGGATATAGAAAAATTATAAGCATAAAGGTATTCATTTTGTGTATTACTTATAACGAAAAATACAATGAAACTTTCATTTTAAATCAAGTTTCCAAATTTAGAATGAAAGAGCAAATGTAAATAAGGATTACTTGTTTATTGTAGATTTCAAAATAAAAACAAGATGTATATGGAAAAAGGCATAATTGAATATATCAAAGTTGACTAAATCGAAATTATGACTCACAACTATACACGTATTAATCGCTCAAAACGAAGGGGTAGACTTCTAGTCTATATGTGTATGAACATGGTACCAAGAGAAGCAAAATAGATAGAAACAAAGTTAGACAATGTATTATGTTAATATTATGGCGTGCGAGATCTAAAATCAGAAGGAGAGCGAGAAATAAAGTTTGGGGGAAAGAAAAACGAAGGTAGCAGCGACAATGATTGTTATTGTTAAAATTATAAGAACAATACCTATAGGTAGATTTAAAACCACGTTGAGATATATTTCAAACTTCAGTATTTGATGTATATTGATGACTAAATAGAAATGTAGAAGTTCTAAAGTGTTTTCTAAGTTTTGCTAAAAATCCACGAGTTATCTATTAAGTTAAACTCCATTTGTGAAAAAGAAGAAACACTAAAACTTGTAATTGAAAATCTGACAGTTTTGACCTTTTTGACTGGGGTCCAACAATGGTTAAAACGGATAAGGTAAAGACTTAACATATTTAGATGAATAATTGTGCATTGTCAAAAGTACGTCGCTGGAAGTTTAAAAGTGAACACTAAGTTTTGCAATGCTGTAAGTTTTATAAACACGGATTATAAAACTAATTTGAAATAAAATAAACAAATGATGTGTGTTGGAAATTTAGGAATTAGAGATATCTTAGAAACATGTGTGAAGTAGAAAGTTGTGAAAATATCATGTTGGGATTCAAGAAAACACATTTAAGTAAGGTACAATGCCTAAATGAGAAAGTGGTCAAAAGAGTCAAAACAAAAGTGGTTTGAAAGATCCGATGAAGCTTTTACACGTAATATGAACTTCAATGTCATGTGTCTATGTTTTATAGCATAGAATTTAAACACTTTTATAAAAGAAAATGTTTCTAAGTTTTTCGAAAACGTGCCAAAATGGTAATCAAGGTTTAAAATGGTTTATATGCCCTTAAAAACACATCTATCCATTGAAATGGATTTGAAATAAAATTGAAATTGCAAGGTTAAAACCAATAATGGTTAAATTGAGTTTTGAAGAAAAGTGTTAAGTTAAAGCAAGTTGTCAAAAGATTTTTTTTTAGCGAGAATATTGCTTACATTGTTAAGAAATGTCTACTAAGTTGATTGTAGTGGTTATAAAATATTTTATTGATGATAAATAAAACCGATGAAGCGAAATAATTTTTCGATTGAAGATTAAGAAGTAAGGAATAAGTATATTAGTGTAGCTGATCGTACCTAAATACTAAGGCAAGTATAAGACGAGTACCGATGTCTTTTTCCCTAAGATAAAGGGCAAGAAAATTGTTTGAAAAACGTTTTATGGTGTCAATGCAACTTCGTGGCCTTTTATAGAGGTCAAAGGGATATCCTATGTTAAGTTTTAACCTGAAGGTGGAAACAACCTAAAGCTAAATCGTAGCGTAGTAATAAGGTCTCACATATGCGTTAAACCTCCGTGTCTCCTCGTGAGTCGAATTGGGAATGCTCTCCAATAATATCCAAGTGGCTACTTAGAAACGACTCATCTACCTCCTTACGCGATGCTCCAATTTTCATCCGTGTCGGTATCGGAACGCTTTCCTAGTTGTAACTACAGTACGAAGACGATAAAGAGGTATTGAGGAATAATTGGTATAGGTTTCGACTTAAGATTATTAGTTGTGTATATCTAGCTACTAATCTTACATCTAAAGTCAATAGCTACCGAGGAATACCCGTTCTTAGTACTATGTGCATTGCTCCTAGAGTGGCTAGTGATATAACCTAAGTGGTTAACCTAGCACTTGATAAGGGACAAAAATATTTCTAAACAAAGGCATTGTTATAAAAGTGCACTTAGTTTCTAAGTGTATCTAAATGAATGCCTATAATATGCAATGCCCGTACGCACACCGAAAAATTTTGTTTTTCAAAAGTTTAAGTTGAAATTTTTTTTGAACATAATTCTACTATAACCGTTTCCAGCCTCACATTAACTTTTCTTAATTAAGCATAGTTGGCCAGGCTATACTTAATTAAAGTCTGATAATGCGTACTCGAATTAGTTATACCAGTAGTATGTTCAGTATTTTAAAAACGCTTAGAAATTTTTTGGCTATAGTTGTGGTTCTCCAAAGGAAAACCGGTATTCTCTATAACCTTCGGCTCTGATACCATTTCCTGTCACACCCCGCTAAAGCGGAAACACAGGGCGTGGCAGTACAAAGGGTTTCATAGCAAAAGTTAAAAGACAACACCAACCATAGTATTAAAAATCATTACAAATTTACAATGGGTTTGAACAACTTTTAAAAGAAATTACAATGTAAATTGAAATACAACACATGCGAATGCTCCTAAAAGTAAAGTGCCCCTAAGTGCCACTTACTCGATGATTCCTGAAAAAGCATGTAAAACGAGCGTCAACTATAAAAATAGTTGGTGAGTACTCACAGATAAACAAAATAATACTGGTTCCATGAATTGAAATCAAAGTTTTGATAAAAGTTTCCAATAATAAAAGTATATTGTTAAAATGAGTAAATAAGTTTGTAAAAACAAAGTTCTTTGTCATCATGAGAGATAAGGTATGTTGCCCAAATAAGATGCAACATCATATTCTCATGGAAGATAAAGTTCGTTACTCAAACGAGTAAACAAGTTTCATTGCTAAAATGAGCAATCAATTTCGTTGCTACAAGGAGCAAACAATTTCATTGCTAAAACATGTATATAAGTTTTCAGTAATAAAAGTTCGTTGTTGTAATGAGAAACAAAGTTCATTGCTATAATTAATAACAAGTTTATTGCTATAAATGGTTGTCAATTCCTAATAGCGCTATCCATAATGACCATTGGCTCAAAGAGTTAATGGTTAGAGATAAGGGAAGGGCCTTAGTACGATAAGTTCTCATGTTCCGTGTTGCATAGACATACATAGAGAGACATAGCAATAAAATAGCAATCATGTTTGATACAAATCAATTTAAATACAACATTCAAATAATAGTTTTTCGGGACATGCTTTTCCACCCCAAAACATAAAAACTGAAAATAGGGGAGTGCGTGAATACTCACAATGCATTTAGATGATGCAAATGGTGCCTTGAACTACGTTCCACGTGTACCACTACCGATTCCTACAATAATGGTATTCGCTAGTGAGTCTCTAATCGAAATCTAACACTAGTATACTTACTACTACAATAGAATTATGCCAATAATGTGTCAAAATTTAATATTGATAAGTTACAAACATTTTTCTGTGGAAATTAAGTTTCAAAGAATCAATTGTTATATAACAATTTAAGTGGAAAATTTCCATTATTGAAATGTTAATATTTAACATTTTAGAGGTGTTCCAATGATTAAATATTCAAAACTAAATCAATTCAGTTCTAAACTTTCCCAAACTTTGCATTTAAGTTTTAATTGAAGTCAAAGACCTTAAGATAAATTTTCTTGAATTTTTGATTTGTCTGACTATTTTTCACGATTTTAGTTTCTTGAATAACCATAAAATCATGAAAAATACTAAACAGTTAATAAAAATTACCAAACTTCAGATTTTGGTTCTAAATGTACTAAAAGACTTCTAGATAAATTTTCGTGGATTATGAATATGTATAACCATTTTTCGTATATTTAATTCTCTAAATAGATACAAATTCATGAAAAATAGAAATCAGTTTCCAAAATTACCCAAACTTTTTGTATTACTGTTATTAAACATTATTAAGCTGGGAAAAATATAAAAATTGATTTCTAAACTGTTTAACCAAATTTTATGATTTTTGAGCATTTATTCTAATAAAAATTGAAATAAATAGGAAACAGTTTCCAAAATTGCCCAAAATTTTTGTAACACTTTTATTATACATGTAGAAGCTGTGAAAAATATAAAAGATATTTTTCAGTTAGTGTTGCTATTTTTCCTTGTTTAATCCTCTTAAATAATCATTAATTGAATAATAATTATTAAACAGTTAAAGTAAATTACCAAAAATTTTGTACACTTCATTTACAGAGTAAATAATCTGGGAAAAATACCAAATGTTATTTTTATATACTGAAATCCGATTTTGTGTATTTAAGTGTATTTAATCTTAGAAAATAGGAGAAAAATAGTATACAGAAGAGAAAAATCATCAAAAAGTTTATGTAGCATCCTAATGTACTACAAGGTGTTCTGGTAAATGTTTATGAATTTTGGATAAGCAGAACTATTTTTCCTATTTTTAGTCCATAATATACACAAAAATCGGGGAAAAATAGGAATACATCATGAAAAATTCTGAAAATATTTTTCTAAGTCTTCCACAGAGAGTATAAGCTGCGAAAATTATTATATACCCTTTTCAAATTATCTAAAGCGGTTTTATGATTTATTGGGGCTAAACAAAAAGAAACTTCAAAACCATATTAAACAGTAACAAAAACCGATGAAATTTAATGTGGGGTTATTAGCATAGGGGTCATCCACGAATTTACCTAGGATTTATAGACCTCAGAAAGTATTTTATATGATTTATTGCCCTATTTTATTTCAATAATTATAACAATTCGAAAAAAATGAATTATTTTCTGAACATTTGTTGAACATCTCATTTTGTTGATGGGAATCTGGGAAAAATCGGATTTGGTCAGAAAAGGAGTTTTAGATATTTATTTGGAAATAAATCCTTCATGAACATATTTGAAAGCTTTTAACAACATACTTTGATGGTCTAGCATCTAAGCTTGAAGATCATCACATGCATGTTTGTTTGAAGACCATTCATGAGTTTGAAATGTTCAAAAATCGTTTTTGAAAGAAAACTTAGAGTGCATGTGGTGATTTTCCACCAAAACTTGTAGAAAAGTGCATTTTCATGATCTTGACTTAGGTTCAGGTCCTTGGATTTCACCATTTACAACATGCATGTTGTTTTTGGGTGAAATCCTACCACCATCATCATCAAAACTGAAGTGAATGAACATGCACACATATTTTCTAAGAGAAAGGTGTAGAAGAAGAAGGAAATGCAAGAAAAACCTTGAAAACATGGAGGAAAATGAAAGGAAATCGTGTTCTACCTTAATGAACACCACTAGATGATGAAGATTTTGAGTTTGAGGTGTGTTCTTGGACTTATTCTCTGGAAAATTTTGTGGGTATAGAGAAATGAAGAGAGAAATGGAGTGGTGAAGGTAGAGAGAAGTGAGAGAAAATGAGAGAGAAAGTGGAGTGTGAGAGAGAAAGGAGTGAGTATGTGTTTTGGGAAGAGGGTGGGCGGTTTTGAGAGTATTATTCCCTCCTTCCCTTTTAATTTTATATAAATTTTCAATTCTTTTATAAAAATATCAAACTTTTTATAAAATATACACCCTAACCAAGTTTTTGCTCATGAAACCTTGATTTTTGACTTATAAATTAAGGGTAAATGTTAATGACTTAAATTTTTATTTTCCTTGATTATATTTCCTTGAATTTAATTATTTTAAGATAATATTATAAGTTTCATAACTATTTTTATAAAATTCTTGATGTTAAACTTTATAAAATTTAGGTTTTAGGGCTTTTAGGGTTTTGGAGTTTAATAAACTTTGAATATCAAAATAAATTGAATATTTGAGACTTCAAATTATCTTATGGTATTATAACTCTTTTATAGTTATAAATAATGTTTGTAATTTATTTTTATCGGTTTATTGGCATTCTATGTAGTGATTCTGAGATTCAAGCGAAATTGAGGAATCAAGTATACTAGTCCTAGTCTTCAACTTTGACTTAAGTTTCTATGAGACTTTGACCTAATTTCTACCACTAGTTCAAGTGCATGATGTGTGTATATGATTCATGAAAAGGTGTTCGAGTCAAAGAGTGACCTAAATATGGATATTCACTACAGTTAAGTAGTTGTAGAATTCACATACCAATGTGAAATCCAAGCACATAATCCATTGTTTCTAAATGTTTCCAAGTTTCTAATAGGTTATATCTTAACTTCTAGTTACTAAGTCTAGTATGTGTCGTGCCTATACGTGCAACTAAGTTTATTCAAATGCAGAACTAACTCGAATTTTGACGGTTGTCACAGTCTCCCCCGGTTTAAAGAATTTCGTCCCGAAATTCAATTCGTGACGTATTCTATTAGAACTCAGCTGAATACAATTGTATAATTGGAGAGGTGGTGACTTGAAGAGCTATTTGATTATTTTGGGTTAATTCCTCAAGGGAAGAGCCCAACTCTTTAGCTATAATCAAATTAATGTTTCCCTAATTCGAGTTCTACAGTCTAGATTGCGAGAAATTAGGATCATGGAAATCATGATCCAACCATGGCGACCTAGTTGAAAAAGGTTATATATTTAGATATTATCCAACTTAAAAGAACGTTATAAGTTTTGCTGACGCACCAACTACATTGAGCGTTAAATCCGCATTGATCCTCAAGTCGCATTTTAAATTAGCACTAAGTGTAAATTCGCCACCTAATAAAGAAGAGATTAGGAACAATTTGGTCACTTTCGGGTTGGCTACTATATCTGGAAAAGATATATTCCGAAATAAGAAGGGGTATCACGAATGAAAGGGAAGCGATCGAGGTTAAGTTCCTAAAAATACGTTCTAAGGGTAGGCAACGAAGTTTTGGTACATCTCCAATGTAAAGGCTATTTAAGTGTCGTCTACAAAATAAGTCACGAAATGATTGAGGATCTCCGAGGCTATAATTACTACTACGGTTACTCTTACAATAATAGAACTATATTCGAAGAATATATATATTTAGAGAGTCAATGTTGCAAATGGAGGCGATTAAATCACATTGTGTAGATAGCATTTTAAGTGTTTTAGAAGTGATAAAAATCTCACTGTTATCAAAATATGTAATAATTCCAAGATAATGAAAATACATGTTTGGCAATCCAACGAAGTAGTAAAATAGTATAATGATTAATTAAGGTTAAAGGTTTAAGTCGTCATTAAGGGAATTTTTTTTATAGAAATATTGATATTATGCTTTTTGTAAAAATTGACTAATTGTCTAAGTCAGGACAAATACAAGTTTAAGAGTTAGGAACTCACTGAAAATTGCAAAGTAGAATACTATTTTAAGAAAGGTGTAAAAAAAATGTCAATCTTTGGAAATAGTGCATTCATAGTTTAGTGTTTCTACAAAAACAATCATTTAGAGAATAGATAATCGTAAAATTCAAAACTTTTGATGTATTTAAAGAAAAGAAGAAACATAAGGATACATATCCTCCACATATATTTTTCGGATATAGAAAAATTATAAGCATAAAGGTATTCATTTTGTGTATTACTTATAACGAAAAATACAATGAAACTTTCATTTTAAATCAAGTTTCCAAATTTAGAATGAAAGAGCAAATGTAAATAAGGATTACTTGTTTATTGTAGATTTCAAAATAAAAACAAGATGTATATGGAAAAAGGCATAATTGAATATATCAAAGTTGACTAAATCGAAATTATGACTCACAACTATACACGTATTAATCGCTCAAAACGAAGGGGTAGACTTCTAGTCTATATGTGTATGAACATGGTACCAAGAGAAGCAAAATAGATAGAAACAAAGTTAGACAATGTATTATGTTAATATTATGGCGTGCGAGATCTAAAATCAGAAGGAGAGCGAGAAATAAAGTTTGGGGGAAAGAAAAACGAAGGTAGCAGCGACAATGATTGTTATTGTTAAAATTATAAGAACAATACCTATAGGTAGATTTAAAACCACGTTGAGATATATTTCAAACTTCAGTATTTGATGTATATTGATGACTAAATAGAAATGTAGAAGTTCTAAAGTGTTTTCTAAGTTTTGCTAAAAATCCACGAGTTATCTATTAAGTTAAACTCCATTTGTGAAAAAGAAGAAACACTAAAACTTGTAATTGAAAATCTGACAGTTTTGACCTTTTTGACTGGGGTCCAACAATGGTTAAAACGGATAAGGTAAAGACTTAACATATTTAGATGAATAATTGTGCATTGTCAAAAGTACGTCGCTGGAAGTTTAAAAGTGAACACTAAGTTTTGCAATGCTGTAAGTTTTATAAACACGGATTATAAAACTAATTTGAAATAAAATAAACAAATGATGTGTGTTGGAAATTTAGGAATTAGAGATATCTTAGAAACATGTGTGAAGTAGAAAGTTGTGAAAATATCATGTTGGGATTCAAGAAAACACATTTAAGTAAGGTACAATGCCTAAATGAGAAAGTGGTCAAAAGAGTCAAAACAAAAGTGGTTTGAAAGATCCGATGAAGCTTTTACACGTAATATGAACTTCAATGTCATGTGTCTATGTTTTATAGCATAGAATTTAAACACTTTTATAAAAGAAAATGTTTCTAAGTTTTTCGAAAACGTGCCAAAATGGTAATCAAGGTTTAAAATGGTTTATATGCCCTTAAAAACACATCTATCCATTGAAATGGATTTGAAATAAAATTGAAATTGCAAGGTTAAAACCAATAATGGTTAAATTGAGTTTTGAAGAAAAGTGTTAAGTTAAAGCAAGTTGTCAAAAGATTTTTTTTTAGCGAGAATATTGCTTACATTGTTAAGAAATGTCTACTAAGTTGATTGTAGTGGTTATAAAATATTTTATTGATGATAAATAAAACCGATGAAGCGAAATAATTTTTCGATTGAAGATTAAGAAGTAAGGAATAAGTATATTAGTGTAGCTGATCGTACCTAAATACTAAGGCAAGTATAAGACGAGTACCGATGTCTTTTTCCCTAAGATAAAGGGCAAGAAAATTGTTTGAAAAACGTTTTATGGTGTCAATGCAACTTCGTGGCCTTTTATAGAGGTCAAAGGGATATCCTATGTTAAGTTTTAACCTGAAGGTGGAAACAACCTAAAGCTAAATCGTAGCGTAGTAATAAGGTCTCACATATGCGTTAAACCTCCGTGTCTCCTCGTGAGTCGAATTGGGAATGCTCTCCAATAATATCCAAGTGGCTACTTAGAAACGACTCATCTACCTCCTTACGCGATGCTCCAATTTTCATCCGTGTCGGTATCGGAACGCTTTCCTAGTTGTAACTACAGTACGAAGACGATAAAGAGGTATTGAGGAATAATTGGTATAGGTTTCGACTTAAGATTATTACTTGTGTATATCTAGCTACTAATCTTACATCTAAAGTCAATAGCTACCGAGGAATACCCGTTCTTAGTACTATGTGCATTGCTCCTAGAGTGGCTAGTGATATAACCTAAGTGGTTAACCTAGCACTTGATAAGGGACAAAAATATTTCTAAACAAAGGCATTGTTATAAAAGTGCACTTAGTTTCTAAGTGTATCTAAATGAATGCCTATAATATGCAATGCCCGTACGCACACCGAAAAATTTTGTTTTTCAAAAGTTTAAGTTGAAATTTTTTTTGAACATAATTCTACTATAACCGTTTCCAGCCTCACATTAACTTTTCTTAATTAAGCATAGTTGGCCAGGCTATACTTAATTAAAGTCTGATAATGCGTACTCGAATTAGTTATACCAGTAGTATGTTCAGTATTTTAAAAACGCTTAGAAATTTTTTGGCTATAGTTGTGGTTCTCCAAAGGAAAACCGGTATTCTCTATAACCTTCGGCTCTGATACCATTTCCTG
Organism: Lactuca virosa; assembly: GCF_052849685.1. NCBI lineage: Eukaryota > Viridiplantae > Streptophyta > Magnoliopsida > Asterales > Asteraceae > Lactuca > Lactuca virosa. Next base: position 318,077,226 of record NC_136433.1, on the reverse strand, counting down.
TCACACCCCGCTAAAGCGGAAACACAGGGCGTGGCAGTACAAAGGGTTTCATAGCAAAAGTTAAAAGACAACACCAACCATAGTATTAAAAATCATTACAAATTTACAATGGGTTTGAACAACTTTTAAAAGAAATTACAATGTAAATTGAAATACAACACATGCGAATGCTCCTAAAAGTAAAGTGCCCCTAAGTGCCACTTACTCGATGATTCCTGAAAAAGCATGTAAAACGAGCGTCAACTATAAAAATAGTTGGTGAGTACTCACAGATAAACAAAATAATACTGGTTCCATGAATTGAAATCAAAGTTTTGATAAAAGTTTCCAATAATAAAAGTATATTGTTAAAATGAGTAAATAAGTTTGTAAAAACAAAGTTCTTTGTCATCATGAGAGATAAGGTATGTTGCCCAAATAAGATGCAACATTCATATTCTCATGGAAGATAAAGTTCGTTACTCAAACGAGTAAACAAGTTTCATTGCTAAAATGAGCAATCAATTTCGTTGCTACAAGGAGCAAACAATTTCATTGCTAAAACATGTATATAAGTTTTCAGTAATAAAAGTTCGTTGTTGTAATGAGAAACAAAGTTCATTGCTATAATTAATAACAAGTTTATTGCTATAACGAGAAACGAGTTTGTATGTGTATGAGCAAACAATGAGTCTCAACCAAACCTATGACTGAAGCCCTATCAAGATCTATGCTTATCGTTCCATAGATGAAAAATATAAAAATTGATTTCTAAACTGTTTAACCAAATTTTATGATTTTTGAGCATTTATTCTAATAAAAATTGAAATAAATAGGAAACAGTTTCCAAAATTGCCCAAAATTTTTGTAACACTTTTATTATACATGTAGAAGCTGTGAAAAATATAAAAGATATTTTTCAGTTAGTGTTGCTATTTTTCCTTGTTTAATCCTCTTAAATAATCATTAATTGAATAATAATTATTAAACAGTTAAAGTAAATTACCAAAAATTTTGTACACTTCATTTACAGAGTAAATAATCTGGGAAAAATACCAAATGTTATTTTTATATACTGAAATCCGATTTTGTGTATTTAAGTGTATTTAATCTTAGAAAATAGGAGAAAAATAGTATACAGAAGAGAAAAATCATCAAAAAGTTTATGTAGCATCCTAATGTACTACAAGGTGTTCTGGTAAATGTTTATGAATTTTGGATAAGCAGAACTATTTTTCCTATTTTTAGTCCATAATATACACAAAAATCGGGGAAAAATAGGAATACATCATGAAAAATTCTGAAAATATTTTTCTAAGTCTTCCACAGAGAGTATAAGCTGCGAAAATTATTATATACCCTTTTCAAATTATCTAAAGCGGTTTTATGATTTATTGGGGCTAAACAAAAAGAAACTTCAAAACCATATTAAACAGTAACAAAAACCGATGAAATTTAATGTGGGGTTATTATTTAGCATAGGGGTCATCCACGAATTTACCTAGGATTTATAGACCTCAGAAAGTATTTTATATGATTTATTGCCCTATTTTATTTCAATAATTATAACAATTCGAAAAAAATGAATTATTTTCTGAACATTTGTTGAACATCTCATTTTGTTGATGGGAATCTGGGAAAAATCGGATTTGGTCAGAAAAGGAGTTTTAGATATTTATTTGGAAATAAATCCTTCATGAACATATTTGAAAGCTTTTAACAACATACTTTGATGGTCTAGCATCTAAGCTTGAAGATCATCACATGCATGTTTGTTTGAAGACCATTCATGAGTTTGAAATGTTCAAAAATCGTTTTTGAAAGAAAACTTAGAGTGCATGTGGTGATTTTCCACCAAAACTTGTAGAAAAGTGCATTTTCATGATCTTGACTTAGGTTTAGGTCCTTGGATTTCACCATTTACAACATGCATGTTGTTTTTGGGTGAAATCCTACCACCATCATCATCAAAACTGAAGTGAATGAACATGCACACATATTTTCTAAGAGAAAGGTGTAGAAGAAGAAGGAAATGCAAGAAAAACCTTGAAAACATGGAGGAAAATGAAAGGAAATCGTGTTCTACCTTAATGAACACCACTAGATGATGAAGATTTTGAGTTTGAGGTGTGTTCTTGGACTTATTCTCTGGAAAATTTTGTGGGTATAGAGAAATGAAGAGAGAAATGGAGTGGTGAAGGTAGAGAGAAGTGAGAGAAAATGAGAGAGAAAGTGGAGTGTGAGAGAGAAAGGAGTGAGTATGTGTTTTGGGAAGAGGGTGGGCGGGTTTGAGAGTATTATTCCCTCCTTCCCTTTTAATTTTATATAAATTTTCAATTCTTTTATAAAAATATCAAACTTTTTATAAAATATACACCCTAACCAAGTTTTTGCTCATGAAACCTTGATTTTTGACTTATAAATTAAGGGTAAATGTTAATGACTTAAATTTTTATTTTCCTTGATTATATTTCCTTGAATTTAATTATTTTAAGATAATATTATAAGTTTCATAACTATTTTTATAAAATTCTTGATGTTAAACTTTATAAAATTTAGGTTTTAGGGCTTTTAGGGTTTTGGAGTTTAATAAACTTTGAATATCAAAATAAATTGAATATTTGAGACTTCAAATTATCTTATGGTATTATAACTCTTTTATAGTTATAAATAATGTTTGTAATTTATTTTTATCGGTTTATTGGCATTCTATGTAGTGATTCCGAGATTCAAGCGAAATTGAGGAATCAAGTATACTAGTCCTAGTCTTCAACTTTGACTTAAGTTTCTATGAGACTTTGACCTAATTTCTACCACTAGTTCAAGTGCATGATGTGTGTATATGATTCATGAAAAGGTGTTCGAGTCAAAGAGTGACCTAAATATGGATATTCACTACAGTTAAGTAGTTGTAGAATTCACATACCAATGTGAAATCCAAGCATATAATCCATTGTTTCTAATTGTTTCCATGTTTCTAATAGGTTATATCTTAACTTATAGTTACTAAGTCTAGTATGTGTCGTGCCTATACGTGCAACTAAGTTTATTCAAATGTAGAACTAACTCGAATTTTGACGGTTGTCACACCTACTTTAGTGTTTGAATATGTAATGTTTAAACACTTATGTAAAACTTATACTTATTAATACAGTGGTTGTTTGTACTTTGATTACTATATTGCATGTGTTGTGATACTTACCTAAAGTCCTCCGCCCCCGAATGTTTCCGCCATTCTGGTTTGGGGGTGCGACACTATAAGATAACAAGTTTAAAGCTTACCAAGTTCATACCATTAAAATACTATAAGAGTATTTTAGGCACTATAAATAACTTTTGTGAAAATTTAGAAGACCCTTGTGGTAGGTCTATAATTCCGGAGTGTATGCTCCCAAAGTTTTATATAATTGAGATAATTTGTGATCTATGCTCTAGTTCGTATTCCTTGTTTGGTTGTGGTTTTAGAGTAGGATTACTTATTCGAAGCTCTATTTAATCTTAAATTATATACAACTTGTATACATTGCACAATTATAGGAGGACCTGGTAAGGATCACACCATAATGTTTCACATAATCTCATAGATTCTTTAGACACTTCCATTCCGGCACCACAACCCTAGATAGATGTAACCACTCCATCATAGCAGTCAGCAGAGAAGTCAAGGAGGAACAAGAAGAGGTCCATGAGGAGTTTTTCCAAGGAGGGATCAGTCGGAGAAACCAAACGTCCTATGCGTCACACTAATAATTAATAACCTAAAATGACTTAGTGAGCTAGTGAATACACTACTCACACTATGTGTTAGGATTATTTCTTTTTCGTGCAGCCAGTAACAGATATTCAATTCACAGAAATTCATTCGAGGATAGCCACTTCAGATTCATAAAGTTTATTTTATATAAACTCCCATTATGAATTGTTTTTTTCAAAACCTTATGAAAGTCAGAACCAGATACACTCAGAACTAGGATAACTTAGTTATTCAGCATTCGGCTTATAACCAGTACAATAGACTTATCTCCGTTTCACTTTGTATTCATTGTAGCAAAAGATGCCTCGCGGTATACCTATAAGGCGTGTAGTCAATAACACAACAGAGAAACCACCACCACAACACGACCCTGCTGCTCTCCAAGCAGCAGTAGCAGCCGCAGTAACAACTGCTATTAATCAAATCCACACAAGTGGTACCAGTGGATCTGGTAGCAGTACCCACCTAACTCACCCCGAAGTTACCCACGGACACCCACGGGAGTGTCCGTACAAGGAATTCATGAACTTTAAACCCAAATCCTTTAATGGAAATGGGGGAGTCATTGCTTTAATGCGATGGTTCGAGAAAACAGATTCAGTTTTCGAAATCTGTCTGTGCCCAGAAGGGAGCAAAGTGAAGTTTTTTACATGCACCTTCTCCGGCAGAGCCTAACATGGTGGAATGGCCATGTTAAGTAACTGACCCTATCAGTGGCTAACTCTATGGGTTGGGAGAACCTGAAAGAGATGATGTTGGAAGAATATTGCCGAAGAGGCGAAGTTCAAAAGCTGGAACAAGAGCTATAGGAGCATACCATGGTTGGCTCAGACATAGTGACCTACACTGACAGGTTTAGCGACCTGGCGACACTGTGTCCCGCGATGGTTACCCCGGAGAGTAAGAAGATAGAAAAGTACATCTGGGGTTTATCTACCCCGATTCAGGGGGATGTACTGTCTTCTAATCCCACTACCATCAATAGCGCCAAATGCCTGGCCCAACGACTCATTGACCATGGAGTCCGCCATGGCGTGGTGGTCCCCGTTCCCGAGCCATCAAAGGGAGGGGACTATAAACGAAAGTCGGGGAATAAGAGGAAGGAGCGAACAACACAGGAACCTCCACAAGAGCAACAAGTGGTCACTGTACACGCTGCCACAACACCTGCCACTCCAGCACCTGTCATTCGATATGTTGGAACTCTCCCGAAGTATGGTAAGTGTAACTACCACCACACCGGAGTATGCCGGGAAATGCAGTGCATGAATTTCCGCAGGAAGGGGCACACTGCCCGTTTCTATAGGGGGCCGGCACAACCGATCTCCTAAATCCCCGGAGTTGAAGTAAACCAGGCCTGCTATGGCTGTGGTGAGACAGGACACTACAAAAGGGACTGCCCGATAACGAAGAACTCTGGCGCGGATGGACGAATTCTGATGATCACCACAGGAGAAGCAGCCCCGGAACCACCAGCGAACAGCGGTACGTCTTCTAAATAAAAATTTCTTTAAAGATTTAATTATATATTAATATTAATATTAAAACTTAGGGAAAATTTAAAAGTAATTATAAATTATTAATTCGTCCGAAACGAGTTACAGCATTCATAAGAACACTAAAGATCCGTATAGGTGAGCTATGATGGCTTAGTATGTACATCAGGGTTGTGTATAGCTAAGATTTTGCATACTAAGAGTGAGTGATTCTGCCTTAATTCCTATTCCTTGTCTGGTTTTGGATTTAGGGCAGAGTCACTCAGTCAACCATCTTATTCATCTTAATTATACATAACTTGTATATGCCAAGCGATCATAGAGGTACCGAGGAGGATCATAATATAAAGTATCGACACTAGTTATCAAAGCACTTTCACCGCTAGTACTCGATTATTGCGGTACGTTTTGTGGCAGTGGTAATATCGAGAAAGCACTAGAAATCCTACACATAATACATTGTCAAGCACACTAGGGATACACCATCGTATAACAAACGTTTCTTTAAAATCGGCCTAACATTTGTTTCTAAAAAGAGTCTGTCGTCATCATTCGTCATGGATTGGCGTGGTCCTCACCATACCAATTTCATGTGCTCTGAAAACTTTTCACCGTAACCGACCAACTAACGAAACCCTCGTCACTCGTAACGACAACCCGACTCAGACCTCGGAATCGTCTCCCTCATATTCCGATCCCCGAAGTACTATGACCTCTGAAACATTGCCGACGTATACCCAGCAGATCTTCTAGAACTACCACTCGTCCAATAGGTCAAGTTCAAGCACAGAGGCTAAGGACGAATACGGTTAACCTATCACTATTAAATGTATACGCAATGGTGGTATATAGTTATGATTATGCAGATTCAGTATGTGTGTTTCCACCCTATCTCCTGTTCCTTGTCTGGTTGTGGACCTGGGGCAGAGTCGGATATCCGACCGTCTTACTAATCTTAATTATATACAACTTGTATACACGAGGTACTGATAGATAGACCAGGTATGAATCCTATCATGAATTGCAGGGCAAAGTTGCCCAGGTCTACGAGTGGGTATTCTACCACTCAGAGGAGCACGACCCCAAGAGTACTGCTGAGAAAGCTAATTTCCGGACGAAATTCCATCTAACGGGGGGATGATGTCACAAGCCGAAAATTTTATTCTTATAAAGGTCAACTTTGGTCAAAATTATTCCTCCCATTAACTCAAATTAGATGGATTATTGGTTTATAAGTTTTGAAGCCTTATAACTAAGTGTGTTATAGTTTGGAAGAGAAAAGCATTAGGAATTGAGAACCCTCGTATGGACCACAAAACCCTCGCAACATTGAGCCTCCGAAGCCGTGAACCTCGCAGCTGTGAACTCGCACCATGAACTCGGACCGTGAGCCTTCGGAACGTGAACCCTCGGTTCACGGCCGTGAAATCCTCGGCCGCAAACACTCCCATATATATATGAGTTCACTTCATTTTCATTCATTATTCATCTTCTGGCCGTGAATCCTTCCCATTCTCTCTCAAGTATCATATTAAAGAACATCCTTTTCATCCCTTAAACACCCTTATTCTTTTATATCTCCTTGGTATACCACAAAAGGGCCTTCAAACACTCACCAATCCACAAGATCTTCAAGTGTTCTTCATCTTTGGGCCGTGAACCAATCATTGGGCCGTGAACCCTTCAACTTGGGCCGTGAACACTCATGTGTTCTTGGGCCGTGAACACCTCAAGCCCAGCCGTGAACTCCATTTCAGCCTTCTAACTTGCTTCTAACACTCCTTTGGTGAGTTATTCTTGCATCCTAGGTTATTTCCCAATCGCCTTTTTAGTTATAATCACTAATTTCATGCCTATATGTATCATTATATGTCATTTAGGACTCGTTTGTGCTTCGGGACTTCATTCGTGGAACTTATCATCCTATATCGAACCTTCTATTGAATCACCCACATAAGGTGAGTTCATACCCCTATAATCTATCTTTTAAATGTTTTTAAATGCTTTTAAGGGGGGGATACAAGTTGAACACAATAATATTGTGTTAATATTTACCTGTGATAACCATCACATTAAAGGAATTCTTATGCTTTTATAAGTCATAAAATCAATTCAAGAACACTTTTAAAGGATGTTAGATTGTTGTTATTAAAATCCCATTTTTAAAGTACATGCTTAACTCAGTAGCTAATTGAGTCTTTCCTACACATCAGTAACAATTCAAACAAACATACTAGTAAACTATAATAGGTATAGTTTAGGGATTCAGTGCATACTATATTCTAGAACAGAGGAACAATACATGATTCACGTACATATACTTTACAATCCCAGTAAACTAGGAAAGGAACGTATCATTAATTCATTTGTTTAATACAAAATATGATAGTACACATAGTATATATATATATATATATATATATATATATATATATATATATATATATATATATATATATATATATATATATATGGGGTACATCTACATAGTACCGGGTTATATATGGGGTACATCTACAAAGTACCAGTTTTTATTTAAAATGGGTACATCTACAAAGTACCGGACAATAATCAATAAAACATAGCAATATACAAGACTCACAACAATATCGATTAAGGCGTTTAGAGTACACGTTTTCATAACTTCTAGTAGTCTTCCTAAGCAATAGAACAGCTCCACATAACTTTCTTAGTAACATGAACATTCAGTTAAAAGGGGGCCTATAATGCTAACTTTATGATTCCTCGGTGGATACATTAGGGTTATATATTAATCGGATCCGACAGGCAGTAGGATGAGTGCTTTCCGCTTCATTTCCTGTTCCTTGTTTGGTTGTGGACTTAGAGCAGATTCACACAGTCTACTATCTATTTGATCTTAGTTATATATAACCCGTATACACCAAGTAATCATAGGGAGTAATAGGTATGGGTCAGGTCATAACATACAAATTCAGTATACCAATTTCTAGTACAAAAACATACTTTTCGGATTGAACATTAAGTAGGTGAAACTAGAAACTTATCTATAAAAGGTTTGATTCGCATTATTAAACCGATATAACTTAAAGGACCTTAAATGGTTAATTCTATAATACCTTAGCTTATATATCAGGGTTATATATAATTAATATCCGATAGGTAGTCGAATGTGTGTTTTCCGCATTACTTCCTGTTCCTTGTTTGGTTGTGGATTTAGGGCAGATTCATACATTTAACTGTCCGTTCGATATTGGATTATATATAACTAGTATAAACTATGTGATTATATAAGGAACTATTGTCGTTACCATTTTACTAAAGGAAATATATGATTTTCTTAAGGAATGTTTTATTCAAATATAATAGAACTATTACAGTTAACTCGGTAAGTAGCAAATGAATACGCCAGGGTTATATACAATGAAGATCTAACAAACAATGGGATGTGTGACTTCCGCCTCATTTCCTGTTCCTTGTTTGGTTGTGGGCTTAGGGCAGATTCACACAATCGATTGTCTGTTTACTCTGGATTGTATATAACTTGTATCCATTTAGTACTCATAGAAGGAATTGTAGAGTCATTTTTTACTTATCATTCATCACATCAGAAAATATAGGATTTTCTGGAGGAACTGGCGTACTTTTCTAAAAGAAATTAGAGTATACTTTTTATAACAAAAATGCTTATGAACTCACCAGCTTAAATGCTGATCTACTCTTTCAAAATAACTTGTATATTCTCAGGAAACTAGTAGACAGGTACACGCTCAGGGATTCAGAAGATGGAGCATAGTAGCTTCATGTCTTTGTTTTGTTATTTACTTTTGGAGTCAATCTTTTGTGAATCTAATACATTGTAAACACTTTAATATTAACGCAATGGTTGTTTGTTACTTTGATTACTATGATGTTGGGTTTTAAGCATTCTAACACTCCTAAGTGTACATGCAACCCTAAATACCTTGGATCTATGTTTTCTCTATTATACATGCAAATATGAATATACCAAGGTATTACCCTATCTAGCATACAATCTTTGATACTTAGGTAATAAAACAAGTTAGAAGACATACCTTTTTATGTAGCTTGATTCTTTGATGCTTAATAGCCGGGTGGCCCAAGTGTGACACCTCAAATGGTTCACACAACTGTTGGATTAATGTCTAAGTCCATAACTATATTTGGTATGTACTTGACCCGACCCGGCATGGTCCATTTGGGTTGCACTTCACCGACACAATTTATATGGATAGTCTTTTGAGAATAGTATATTTATGATTTATATTAATATATTATAAGTTCTAATATATTAATATGGAATCATATCATTTAATTAGTATTGATCAAGAATTAATTTAGAATTAATTAAGTGATCAAAAAGAATTAATTAAATATGGACTCTTATATATATGGAATGGGCCAAGTTCATTTAGGTTGAGCTAAGCTTTCATGGATGGTCCATGGAGCTTTTAACCCATGGATCCTATGTAAATGAAAGGTCATGGGTATTAGGGTTTACATGAATGTAACCCTAATCCTCCATAATATATAAAGGGGTCCTTGGCTCACAAAATTGGCACAAGTGTGTAAAAATAAGAGTGGGCCGATTTTAGTGTGCATACATATTCTCTCAAGTTCTTCCAAGGTGTTTTGGTGATTTGTGATTTCATTTGAGGCTTCCACACTATTGGGGCTAAGCTCTTAATGCTTGAAGACATCAAGCTACATCAAAAGGTATGTCATCTAACTAGAACTTTGTAGTATAGGTGCTTCATAATATGCTAGTTAGGATGAAACCTTGGAATAGTTAATATTTGCATGTATAATAGAGAAAACATAGATCCAAGGTTTATAGGGTTGCATGTACACCATAGGAGTGTTAGAATGCTCAAAACCCAACAGTGGTATCAGAGCCATGGGTTGTTTTCTGTTATATTGATGCAAATGTTTTATTTTCAAGTTGAAAAAAAAGGGAAAAAAAACATGACGTTTGTCAAATTTTAAGATAATTACTTGTTTTGTGAAAAACGAATTATTTGTAAAATTTGAATCATTTGTTATATGAGTTGAATTAGGTCAAATTTAGTAAAAGATAAAATGATATGATTATTTTATTAGTTTTAAAAGTTTGATCTAAATATTTTAAGGAGTTACATATTTTGTCATAAAATTTTGGAGCTCAAAAGTTTTTTTTAAAGTTGTGATCTTAAGGGTTTTTGAAACTTCCATAAGTTATGGATATGAATGTTTTTTTAAAAAAAAAAATTTGATTCAAAGTTTTTATAGAGTTACAAAATTTGGTGTTAATGTTTTAAAGAATTCCATAACTTGTTCTTAAGTTATGGAACATGGAAAGTTTCATCATAAAACACCATTAATTCCATAAGTTATGGAATCTAAAGGTTTTCAAGAATTACAAAACTTGCCCTCAAGTTTTGGAATTTGAGAAAAGTTTTTTATGAAAAAAAGAATTGAATTCTAAAACTCTTGGGTTCATAACTTAAACAATTAATTAAATGGTTTTAATTTTGAGTTTAATAATTGGAATTATGATGTTTTGTTGAATAGTTCAAATTAACTCTTATGGACTTTATTAATAGTTAATTAAAGCGTTTAATTAAAAGAGTATTATTAATCCATAAATATATGGTTTGAGTTTAATTAAATTAAAAGTCTAGTTTAATTAATAGATTAAACCACCAAGTATTTTAAATGTCTAAAATACACCCTTATACTATTATAATATTAAAAGTTTAATATATTATATGTATAAGAGCAAGTCGTCTTACCTTTAGTAGGTCTCATTCACGAAGCCGGTCTATAAGGGGGGTATAAGGTTACTGCCTATAAAATGGCAGTTTAATGGGTGTCCACTCTCACTCACCGCTTCCTTGACCGGTGGAGGGTCGTTAGCCGAACAGGTAGGACAAGGACTATAATTCTCCCTTCATTATAAATATAATGATAAATACTAAGTAACTAAACACTTATAAATTCCCAATCTTAGTTACTTAGGAAAATGTGAATAAGGTGCTAATCCATGAAATTACACTTTGCACTTTGTTTAAGCTGTTACTGGAGCGTGTGTGGTTAACCGGCACACTAACCTGGACTTAACAAGGTAGGCAAAGGGTAACTTAATGTTTATCATAGTATCGTTGGAGCGTGTGTGGTTAACCGACACATCGATTGAGGGGTAAATATTAAGGGTACCAAGTATATTTGCATGGTTACTTCACACCTTGTTTTGTGATCCTCGGCATCCCAGTGACAAAACCTGAAGGGCACACTCGAGATTGAAACATGCCATTGAAAAGTTCAATGAATCTCAAAAGAATCTAGGAGTTTCAAAACCAATTAAAACCTAATAATACATTTCGTTTATCTTGGTGGAAATTGGTGAATCGTCATTCACCTACCTTCAAATATTTTATAGCTTGGATTACGGCATCCCTCTTCCAAGTTATAAAATAGTTTGTTGGGTCCTAGCCTTAATATATCATATTGGGTGTTATATTAAGGACTTAAATCAACTTTACGTGAATTTCTCCCATTGTTGATGTCTGGTTTAGACAACAATGATCTTCCCAAACCAAGCTTTCCTAATGAATATGACTTCCCGAGTTTGGCTCATGGAAGTCATACTTCTCTTCCTCCACCTCCTCCAATTATTCTCCCTAACCCACAAGTTCAAGGTCACTCAAGCCCTAATGGCAAGCAAGGTCTATGTGTGATCACATCTTAGAGATCAAGTCACATATTGACAAGCCGGGAGAGTTGGGTGTCAAAGTCTTGAGAAAGTTGGATGTTCAATCACTTTCTAAGTCACATACTGAGTTCCTTCGGGACTACTATGAAACAGACTATGACACGAACCTTAATGATCATATCTATTTGCTTGGTGCTGCTGAATCAGCAATGATTTGGAACGATAGTAAAGCACATTTGATTAGAAGATCAACTTCCCAAAAACTTTATGGACAGTGACAATGGTGACACTGGAAATCCAGAAAAAGCATTCTCTTCCCAATGGAAATGGATTGGCCATAGTCAACCCGGTTGACCAAATGGGAAAGAGAAAGGCTAAGTCTGAGATAGTCCCATTACCAAAGGGTCCATATGTTTATTTTGCCAAAGGAAGGGGCGTTGATTGCAAAGCTGCCAAATTTACCTAAGGATGTTAAAGTCAATAAGTTTGACTCTACATCAGGTAGAGCCCATTATCTAACTCTGTTAATTTCTATTCTGAGATCCTCATTACATGATGTGACTGGGTCACATGTTGATGTTTTAAGAATCAAAGAATAGAGAGAAATCTTAAAGGAAGTATATGCTGATTCTGATCGCGAAGGTGGATTTCGATCGCATCAGAATTTTGAGCAGTTGCTTAAGAAGTTATGATATATTGCTAAGGAATAGATAACAACAATTTTCCATGTGGATTGTAAGGATAAGTTTTTCCGCAAAGTTTTAAAATAAAAGAAAATTGTTTAATTTTATTTATTTGAAGTATCCTTACAATGGCATTTGTGGAAAATTGTTGCTTATATGATTCCACTGGCAGCAATATTGGAAAATGGATTCGATTCTTTCATTTGTGGTAGTGTCTAAATTTACCAAATCAGGAAAGTTCCTCATCACCCAAGTTTCAATTGGACCGAAACTTGGAATCATGCAAGTTGAATAGTATGATGAATGAGAACTTTCAAGCATTGGAAAATCAAGACTAATTACTTGTTCACATGGATGTGTGAGTCAAGTGAAGAACTAAAAGGATCGAGTACACATTCTTGTGCACTGGTCATGTCCACCACAAAGCTCGTTAAGACTATTTGATTTACTAAAGTTTAGTAAATATGGTTATACTTACAAGTTTAAGTATAATTCTGAAACATTGGAAAAGTCTCAATGTACGGTAGAACGAATGGGAAGAATCAAATTAGGCAGAAAGATAAAAGTTTCTCAAATCTGAAAAGATGGGAGAGTACTTTAGTATCATGTTTGTGATCATCTTAATGATTTAGAAATCATATCACAATTAGTCCTCTAAAGGTCATCTTAGTGCATTCTTATGACTAAGAAGAGGAGTCATGAATTGTTGAAATGGTTAGATCAGGAAGATGAGTCATACTTCGTTCCAAAACAATTCTTAGAGTCATGCTCCATGATTGTAACTTGAGTGACATATCTTAAAGAAAGGTTTAAAACACTTGTCAAATGTAAGAGTAAAAGTGTCATACTCTTGTACATTTGAAATTGGTAAGTTGTGATGTTTTGGATAAAACAAAGACCAACTAAGGCCAATTGTGTGAAGTGTTTGTCTTGATAAAGAATCCGCACTATCTCTTGAATATTTGGCAAGATAGTCTTATATGTCAAGAGGATAGTGGGAGTCTTAAAGATCCTAAAAAGAATTTCAAGAACTAATCAAGAATAAAACCTGAGGTTCTTCACTAGCACACGACTTGAGGTTTATAACCTATCGTGTTGACATATTCTGTGCCCATTCCAGTTAAAGTTGGATTTGCATAGGAGTTCTGAAAGTTCTCAATTGGTTGCATAACAACTTGGAAGCAATGGCAGGCCCTGTACTGCCAGGTGGCAAGAAGTTAAGATTGCATAAGTTCAGTCCATATGAGTTTGGATTTGTCATTATCCTTGTCTTGTGACTATGGTTTTGACGATTCACATGGATAAGAACACATACACCATAAAATCTAAGGGTCATAAGGTTTCTCTCCGATTCATGAAAATGATGGTGAGGAAACACTTCCACCAAGTAGATTTGAAGCAGATGGCAAAAGGTCTAAACAATTGAGACTATGATTACGGCATCCCTTTTCATAGTTCTGAAATTGTTTAGACACACATGCATGCTATCTAAGGAAAGGTGTATGATTTTGATAAAGTTTTATCAAAGCATCTCGTATCAGAAATCTGAACTTTGGTCAGAAAGTCAATAAAGTATTGATTTCTAGAAGTCCAACTGATTTTTGAGTACATGTCAAAGCTAGTGGGAGCATAAGTGTTATGCTAATAATCATCATGTTAGTGGGAGCATGATAATTATTGTTAGTGTTGCAAGTTAGCAATGTTAATTATAGAAAACAAAAGTTTCAATTCGTGAGGCTGCAGGGATTGAAAAAGTTGTTTTGCTATAATTAAGGGAGAGGATATACTTCATTTTAGTTCTAAAGGCTTAGATTGAGACCTTAATCATCTTTAGTCAAGAATATATATATATATATATATATATATATATATATATATATATATATATATATATATATGAATTTCATGTTGGATTGGTTCAACTTAAGGAAATTCTATATATTGCGTTCTCAAAATTCGATTATGATTACGGCATCCCTCTTCATAGTCAAATTTTGAAAACATGGCAAATAAAAATATTGTAGCAAAAGACTGGTCTAGAATCATGTCTTTATGTGAGACATCATGAATCGTGTACCATTTGCTTTGGATACAAGATCGATTGCATGTGCTATAATATTTGTCATTTCTAAATTTTTCCAAATGCCCAGTGGCATTAAGAAGGGAAAAGGTCTAGAATTGGATATGACTAAAATGATTAAGCAATTGTCGAGGACAATCTGAGGTTTACCAAAGATTGGTTGCTCAGGGACAGTTGGAAGTATAGTGCTAATTTTGGAAGGACCATATTGACATATTCTGAAAATAGGCATCTCTTATTCAGAAGTGATAGTCAAAATGAGAATATGGAGTTGTCTCCATAGGTGGAAGTTATCTGTGTAAGATTAGAAAACTTAATGCAAGAAGCATGTCCAAAGCAATGTACTTTGAATATGAGACTTAGTTTCCATGGAGTTGATCTCCATTGGAATACCTTATAATGACTGTTGACAAGTCTTTGTGACTTTGTACATATTCATTACAGGAGGGTCAGTGCATATAAGTTTAAAATCTAAACAGATTTCGATAAATGATAGGAATTTGAAATTCTCACATTTTTCGATAAGGATTTGGGAGTGTGAAATTAGAATCATTGAAATTATGTTCAATTGGTTTATTTCACAAAGTAAGGATCATAGACAAACATAGAGTGCATACTTGGTGTATGGAAAAGCTATTGTTTAAGAAAAACATAGTGTACATGCTTGGAGCATGGGACAACTAGTGTTTTTAATTCAAGTATAAAGTTGATAAAACCGAAACAATGAATAATGAGTAATCAGTATGGTGATAAATAAAAGTGTTTATTTATATTCATAGGGTTTGATACCATATTTTATTCATTTATTCTTGTGTTTCACTTTGCATGTTTTGACTTCCAGAATAACTAAGTCGCTCTTCCTGAATGATTAAGTTATTCAAACCATCCACAGTCGGTCATATGTTGGAAGTAGATATGAATCAAGACTGTCATGGGTTGGTTTGTAGAGGTCCAAGTTGGTGGACAAAGTGGTGCTACAACACTCATGAGTGCTCATAAGTTCTGAGTGTTGGATTCAACCCGCGCTCATTTGAATCACTTCATGGATTTTATCACGAGTGATCATGAGACGATAATATCTTATATTCTTCAAACCTAGAGATATGAGTTGTTACTATGAGTTGGTTATACATTGATTGCATGAAAACGCATTAGGTAACTCGATGTTATAAAACGTGCCTTTGTGTATGATTCAACAAGTAGTAGAACAAGCCATATGAGTCGAAGTTTATCCATTCCTTTTACCTTCGGGATAAAAGCGATATCTGTGGGCCCCTCGATGATTTAGCGATAACACATGTGAGTGCTTGGCCAAGCCACGACTGATTTGATTTGTTCAATCAGTCAGTCATCATAAATCGAAAATCGGGAAACAACAAATGGACAGAGAGAATGATTATAATCCATGTCTCAGTCCATATGATATCTAGAATGGAGGAATATATGATCCCTTATCTAATGACAAGGTCAGAGTTCGACAGCGGCTTTAAGAGCTACGATTGCCAGTTAGGTTTTGAAGTCATACTCAATAATAGTTTTAGACTTATCCAAGTGGGAGACTGTTGGATTAATGTCTAAGTCCATAACTATATTTGGTATGTACTTGACCCGACCCGGCATGGTCCATTTGGGTTGCACTTCACCGACACAATTTATATGGATAGTCTTTTGAGAATAGTATATTTATGATTTATATTAATATATTATAAGTTCTAAAATATTAATATGGAATCATATTATTTAATTAGTATTGATCAAGAATTAATTAAGTGATCAAAAAGAACTAATTAAATATGGACTCTTATATATATATGGAATGGGCCAAGTTCATTTAGGTTGGGCTAAGCTTTCATGGATGGTCCATGGAGCTTTTAACCCATGGATCCTATGTAAATGAAAGGTCATGGGTATTAGGGTTTACATGGATGTAACCCTAATCCTCCATAATATATAAAGGGGTCCTTGGCTCACAAAATTGGCACAAGTGTGTGAAAATAAGAGTGGGCCGATTTTAGTGTGCATACATATTCTCTCAAGTTCTTCCAAGGTGTTTTGGTGATTTGTGATTCCATTTGAGGCTTCCACACTATTGGGGCTAAGCTCTTAAAGCTTGAAAACATCAAGCTACATCAAAAGGTATGTCATCTAACTAGAAATTTGTAGTATAGGTGCTTCATAATATGCTAGTTAGGATGAAACCTTGGAATAGTTAATATTTGCATGTATAATAGAGAAAACATAGATCCAAGGTTTATAGGGTTGCATGTACACCATAGGAGTGTTAGAATGCTCAAAACCCAACAACAACATCAAAATACACTTGGAATAACTTGAGAGAAATGATCCACTTCACCAAATCGGGTAGCCTCACCATACATACATAGTCTCATCATGGTGGCCGATTATGACAAGAATAAGATGCTTATATAGTTTGTCACAATTAGGATTACAGCATGTAAACCCTAATTGTCATGGCCTTTCATTTCCATGATCCATGGGTACAAAACACCATGGAGCATCCATGGAGCATCCTATGGCTTTTAGCCTAACTTGATAATCCATGGAGCATTAGCCCACTATACAAGTATGGATGATTTACACAATCAACCCATATATTTAATCAGTCTCCTTTTTGACCACTTAATTAATTCCAAATTAATTCTTGATCAATACTAATTAAATAATCTTATTCATATATTAGAACTTATAATATATTAGTAAACCTTAAGTGTTATTTCTCTCATTTTAGTCTATCCAAATGCATGATGCCATGCAACCCAAATGGACCATACCAACCGGGTCAAGTACATACCAAATATAGTTATGGACTTAGACACTAATCCAACAGTCTCCCACTTGGATAAGTCTAAAACTATTATTGAGTATGACTTCAAAAACCGACTGGCAATCGTAGTAGCTCTTTAAGCCGCTGTCGAACTCTGACGTTGTAACTGAACTCTGATCTCATCAATGACTTGTCCATTAGATAAGGGATCATATATTCCTCCATTCTAGATATCATATACACTGAGACATGGATTATAAATCATTCTCTCTGTCCATTTCTTGTTTCCCGATTTTCGATTCATGATGACTGACTGATTGAACAAATCAAATCAGTCCTGGCTTGGCCAAGCACTCACATGTGTCATCGTTAAATCATCGAGGGGCCCACAAATATCGCTTTTATCCCGAAGGTAAAAGGAATGGATAAACTTCGACTCATATGACTTGTTCTACTACTTGTTGAATCATACACAAAGGCACGTTTATAACATCGAGTTACCAATGCATTTTCATGCAATCAATATATAACCAACTCATAGTAACAACTCATATCTCTAGGTTTGAAGAATATAAGATATTATCGTCTCATGATCACTCGTGATAAAATCCATGAAGTGAGTCAAATGAGCGTGGGTTGAATCCAATACTCAGAACTTATGAGCACTCATGAGTGTTGTAGCACCGCTTTGTCCAACATCTTAGACCTCTACAAGCCAACCCATGACAATCTTGATTCATATCTACTTCCAACATATGACCGATTGTGGATGGTTTGAATAACTTAAGTCATTCAGGAAGAACGACCTAGTTATTCTGGAAGTCAAAACATGCAAAGTGAAACACAAGAATAATCGAATCCAATATAGTCTCAGATTTATGGATATAAATAAACACACCTTTAATTTATCACCATGTTGATTACCCATCATTCATTGCATATTGTTTCAAACTATCAACTTTATACTTGAATTAAAACAATAGTTATCCCATGCTCCAAGCATGTACACTATGTTTCCTAAACACTAGTCATGCCATACACCAAGTATGCACACTATGTTTGTCTAAACATTAGTTATGCCATACACCAAGTATGCACACTAAGTTTGTCTATGATCTTTACTTTGTGAAATAGATCGTTTGAACATAATTCCAATGAATCTCATTTCACAATCCCAATTCCTTACCGCAAATGCAAGAATTCCAAATCCTACCATTTACCTAAATCTGTTAGATTCTAAACGTATATGCATTGATCCTCTTGTAATGATTATGCACGAAGTCACAAAGACTTGTCAACAGACATTACAGAGTATTCCAATGGAGATCAGTTCCATGGAAATAAAGTCTCATATTCAAAGTACATTGCTTTGAATATCTTCTTTGCATTAAGTTTTTCTCTAATCTTACACAGATTGCTTCCACCTATGGAGACAACTCCATATTCCCATTTTGACTATCATTTTTGAACAAGAGTTGCCTCTTTTCAGAACATGTGAATATGGTCCTTCCAGAAACACTATACTTCCAACTGTCCCGAGCAACCAATCTTTGGTAAACCTTAGATTGTCCTCGACAATTGCTTAATCATTTTAGTCGTATCCATTTCTAGACCTTTTCCCCTTCTTAATGCCTCAGGCATTTGGAAAATTTAGAAAGGATAAATATTATAGCACATGCAATCGATCCTGTACCCAAAGCAAATGGGACGCGATTCATGATGTCTCACATAAAGACATGATTCTAGGTCAGTCTTTTTGCTATAATATCTCTATTTATATTTGCCAAGTTCTCATAATTCAGATTATGAAAAGGGATGTCGTAATCATAATCGAATTTTAGAATGCAAATAATGGTCCTATATTTAGAATTTCCTAATGTTGAGCCATTCCAACACAAAATTCATATATACCCTGGACTAAAGATGATTAAATCCTCAATCTAAGCTTTTAGAATTGAAATGAAGTATAATTTCCTCTCCCTTAATTATAGCAAAACAACTTTTCAACTCCTGCAACTTCCGGAATTGAAACTTTTGTTTTCTATAATTAACATTGCTATCTTGCAATACTAATCATAATTATCATGCTCCCACTAACATGATGATTATTAGCATAACACTTATGCTCCCACTAGCTTTGATATGTACTCAGAAATCAGCTAGACTTCTAGAAATCAATACTTTATTGACTTTCTTACCAAAGTTCAGACTTCCGATACGAGATGCTTTGATAAAACTTTATCAAAATCATACACGTTTCCTTAGATAGCACACATGTGTGTCTAATCAATTTCAGAACTATGAAAAAGGGATGTCGTAATCATAGTCTCAATTGTTTAGACCTTTACCATTCCTCACAAGTCCATGTTAGTGCGCCGGTTAACCACACACGCTCCACTAACGACTTTGAGAATGCAAATATCACAATTGTTATCTACTTAAAATCTACTTAGTGAAAGTGTTTCCTGACCATCATTTTCATGAATCGGAGAGAAACCTTATGACACTTAGATTGTTTATGGTGTAAGTGTTCTTATCCAAACTCATATGGACTGAACTCAATCTTACTTTCTTGCCACCTGGGAGCCCAAGGGCCTGCCATTGCTTCCAAGTTGTTATGCAACCAATTGAGAACTCTCAGAACTCATATGTAAAGCCAACTTTAACTGGAATGGGCACGGAAATAGAAATATGTCAACACGATAGGTTATAAATCTCACGTCGTGTGCTAGTGTCAAACTACAGGTTTTTTATTCTTGATTAGATCTTGAAATTCTTTCAGGATCTTTAAAACTCTCACTGTCCTCTTGACATATAAGACTATCTTGCCAAATATTCAAGAGATAGTGCGGATTCTTTATCAAGACAAATACTTCACACAATTGGCCTTAGTTGGTCTTTGTTTTATCCAAAACATCACAACTTACCAATTTCAAATGTACAAGAGTAGAAAACATTTTACTCTTATATTTGACAAGTGTTATAAACCTTCTTTAAGATGTGTCACTCAAGTTACAATCTTCGAGTATGACTCTAAGACTTGTTTTTTGGAACAAAGTATGACTCATCTTCTTGATCTAACCATTACAACAATTCAAGATTCCTCTTCTTAGCCATAGGAGTGCACTAAGATTTCCTTAGAGGACTAATTGTGATATGATTTCTAAATCATTAAGATGATCACAAAACATGATACTAAAGTACTCTCCCATCTTTTCAGATTTGAGAAACTTTTATCCTTCTGCCTGATTTGATTTTTCTCATTCGTTTTGCCATACATCGAAAATTTTCCAATGTTTCAGAATTGTACTTAAACTAGTAAGTATAACCATATTTACTAGGCTTTAGAAAATCATGACGAATAGTCTTATCGATCTTTTGTTGTAGACTTGACCAGTGCACAAGAATGTGTACTCGATCCCTTTGTCCTTCATTTGACTCACATATACATGTGAACAAGGAATTAGTCTTAATTTTTCCAAAGATGAAAATTCTCATTCATCATACTATACAACTTGCATGATTCCAAGTTTCGATCCAATTGAAACCTTGGTTGATGAGAATCTTTCCTTATTTGGTAAATTTAGACACTACCACAAATTGAACGAATCAAATCCATTTTCCAATATTGCTATCAATGGAATCATATAAACAACAATTCTTCACAAATGTCACTGTAAGGATATTTAAAAATAAATACAATTAAAACCTTTTCTTTTATTTTAAAACTTTGCGGAAAAACTTATTCTTACAGTGCAAATGCATATGAAAACTTGTTGTTATCTATTCCTAAGCAATATATCATAACTCCTAAGCAACATCTCAATATTCTGATCACCGAACCATGCGATTCGCGATCAGAATCAACATATACTTCCTTTAAGTTTCTTCACTTTTTCTTTGATTCATAAAACCTCAACATGTGACCCAGTCACATCATGTAATAAGAATCTCAGAATAGAAACTTGACAGAGTTAGATAGTGGACTTTACCTGAAGTAGAGTCAAACTTCTTGACTTGATCAACCTTATGATCTTTCAGGTAAATAGGCAGCTTCGCAATCAATGCCCCTTCCTTTGGCAATATAAACATATGGACTCAATGGAAATGGTACACGGGACTATCACAGACTTAGACTTTCTCTTTACCATTTGGTCAACCGAGTTGATTATGGCCGATCCCTTTCCATTGGGAAGAGAAAGCTCTTTCTGGATATCCAATGTTACCATTGTCAATGTCCATTTAAGGTTTGGGAAGTTGATCTTTTTAATTGGATTTGAAACTCCTAGATCTTTTGAGATTCTTTGAACTGTTCAATGGCATGTTTCAATCTCGAGTGTGCCCTTCAGGTTCTGTGACTGGGATGCTGAGGATCACAAAACAAGGTGTGAAGTAACCATGCAAATTACTTGGTACCCTTAATATTTACCCCTTAATCGATGTGCCGGTTAACCACACGCGCTCCACCGATACTATGATAAATATTAAGTTACCCTTTACCTACCTTGTTAAGTCCAGCTAGTGTGCCGGTTAACCACACGCGCTCCACTAACCGACTTAAGCAAAGTGCAAAGTGTAATTTCATGGATTAGCACCTTATTCACATTTTCCTAAAGTAACTAAGATTGGGAATTATAAAAACATTTAGTTATTCTATATTTATCATTAATACTTTTAATGAAGGGAGAATTCTAGTCCTTGTCCTACCCGTTCGGCTAACGACCCTCCACCGATCAAGGAAGCGGTGGGTGAGAGTGGACACCCATTAAGCTGCCATTTTATAGGCAACAACCTTATACCCTCTTATAGACCGACTTCGTGAATGAGGCCTACTAACGGTAAGACTGACTTGCTCTTATACATATACATATTATTAACTTATAATACTATAAAGTATAAGGGTTGAATTTTAACTTTTAAAATTCTAAGGGCTTAACTTGGAATTAAAGTATTCATAAGGGAAAAAAGTTTTCAAATTCCAAAACTTGAGGGCAAGTTTTGAAACTATTCAAAAGTATTTAATTCCATAACTTATGTGTTTAAAGTAGTTTTAATACAAAAAACTCTTCAAGTTCCATAACTTGAGGACAAGTTATGGAAGACTTTAAACTATTAAAAGAATGTAACTTTTCCTTTATTCATAACTTATGAAATAATTATGAGTTTTATGATTCATAAATGTGACTTTTCATGTAACTTGAGGACAAGTTACAAAAACACATTTTAGAATCAACTCTTAGATTAAAATGGATTGAAAACAACAATTTCACATAACTTTTCTATTAATCTAAGCAACTCATAAGAACAAGATAATTCAATCAAACTTTTTCATGTAATTAGACTAACCATTAAACTAATACAAAACATGAATCTATTGACAATTATCTTTGAAATTGGATTAGAATGAACATTACCACATCAAAAACAAGTTTATAGGTTCGAAAACAGCTTAGGGTAATGATTCTAGTCCAATTCCAGCCTTAGAAGTCGAAAATATGCTGTCAGGGGGTCCTACTCGTCGAGTGTATGAACATACTCGACGAGTAGGATGAGTTTCCTCATGGACTCGGCGAGTCCAGTGCCCAGACAGCCCGAGAATCGATTTTTTCAGCATTTTTCAACACTTTGCATCAAGTATAATTGAAAACAAGCCTAGGCTCTGATACCACTGTTGGGTTTTAAGCATTCTAACACTCCTAAGTGTACATGCAACCCTAAATACCTTGGATCTATGTTTTCTCTATTATACATGCAAATATGAATATTCCAAGGTATTACCCTATCTAGCATACAATCTTTGATACTTGGGTAATAAAACAAGTTAGAAGACATACCTTTTTATGTAGATTGATTCCTTGATGCTTAAGAGCCGAGTGCCCCAAGTGTGACACCTTAAATGGCTCACACAACATAAAAATACACTTCGAATAACTTGAGATAAATGATCCACTTCACCAAATGGGCTAGCCCTCACCATACATACATAGTCTCATCATGGTGGCCGATTTTGACAAGAATAAGATGCTTATATAGTTTGTCACAATTAGGGTTACACCATATAAAACCTAATTATCATGGCCTTTCATTTCCATGATCCATGGGTACAAAACACCATGGAGCATCCTATGGGTTTTAGCCCAACTTGATAATCCATGGAGCATTAGCCCACTATACTAGTATGGATGATTTACACAATCAACCCATATGTTTAATCAGTCTCCTTTTTGATCACTTAATTAATTCCAAATTAATTCTTGATTAATACTAATTAAATAATCTTATTCATATATTAGAACTTATAATATATTAGTAAACCTTAAGTGTTATTTCTCTCATTTTAGTCTATCCAAATGCATGATGCCATGCAACCCAAATGGACCATGCCAACCGGGTCAAGTACATACCAAATATAGTTATGGACTTAGACACTAATCCAACATATGATGCATGTGTTGTGATACTAAGCATGACGTCCCCCGCCCCCGAACGTTTCCACCGTTCCGGTTTGGGGGTGTGATAGAACCAGATATGACTAAAATGGTTAAGCAATTGTCGAGGGCAATCTGAGGTTTACCAAAGATTGGTTGCTCATGGAAAATTGGAAGTATATTTAAAATTTTGGAAAGGACCATATTGACATACTCTAAGAAGAGGTAACTCTTGTTCAGAAGTGATAGTCAAAATGGGAATGTGGAAATGTTTCCATAAGTGGAAGTTATTCTTTAAATCTGTGTAAGATTAGGAAACTTAATGCAAGAAGGATGTTCAAAGGAATGTACTTTGAATTTGAGACTTCGCTTCCTTGGAATTGCTTTGTTATCAATTTCCAGTGGAAAGTTTTATAATATCGTTGGTCAAGTCTTTGTGACTTTTGGTACCATGACATTACAAAGGCTGCATTACATGAAAGTTTAGCAGTGACAAGAATTTGGAATTCTTACACTTGAAATAAAGATTTGGGATTGTGAAATGAGGATCATTGAAATATTGTCAATTGATCTATTTCAAAAAGTAGGGACCATAGACAAACATAGTGTGCATGCTTGGAGCATGGCATAGCTATTGTTTAGACAAACATAGTGTGCATGCTTGGAGCATAACATAGCTATTGTTTTGACAAACATAGTGTGCATGCTTGGAGAATGGCATGACTATTGTTTTAATTCAAGTATTAAGTTGATTATTCGAAACATTATATAATGAATAATGAGTAATCAATATGACTCAAAAGTTTTTGGGCTATATAGGATTAGTATTATTCTTGTGTTTCACTTTGCATGTTTTGACTTCCCGAATAACTGGGTTATTCAAACCATCCACAGTCAATAATACTTTGGAAGTAGGTATTGAGGCAAGACTGTTGTGAATGGGTCTGTAGTTTGTCTAGGACATAGTTGTAATGTTCATGAGTGCTCCTGCAATAAGATTCGAATATTGGATTCAACCCACGCTCATCTGAATCACTTCATGGATTTTATCAAGAGTGATTGTGAGACGATAATATATTATATTCTTGAAATGGAGACGTGTGAGTTGTAGTTGCGAGTCGGTTGCACATTGACATATGTAAACGCACCAGTAACTTGGTGTTATAAAACATATCGTTGTGTGTAATTTGATGAGTAAGTTCAAGCGATCATTTGTGTCACACCCCCGAACCGTCAGAAATAACGGCGGAAATGTTCGGAGGCGGGTGACGTCATGCGTAGTATCACAACAGTTGTATCATAGTAAGCAAAGTAAACACAACCATTACATTACAATATGATTATTTACATCTGTTTCAAAACATAGTTTGTACATAAGAGTATATAACAAAAGTAAAAGACGTGACTCCAAATGCTCCGTCTTCTCCAAAAGTTGATAAAAGTACCTGTCTATTGCTACCCTGAGAATACAAGCAGTTTGAAAGAGTATCAGCATAAAGCTGGTGAGTTCATAAGTATTTAGTTCTGGTGAAAAATGTTTCTTTGTTCCTTTGAAAAGTGTTTCCCAAGAAAATCCTATATTTTCTTATGAAAGATGTTTCATTATCCATTAGTTATTTGTTAAACAGTCCGTTTTTGAAAGGTTGAGTTATCCCGGGAAAATCCTATATTTTCCCTAAAAGTTGATAGTTGGTTATCTGTTCTTGTCTGAGGTGTACAAGTATCTACCATACTTGTATCGTTAGACGTAGTTTTCTTGAAATACCCTGCTTGTTCTCTGTGAGGTGTATTAGCCTTATTACATAAATAAAACTAATAAATAAGTGGTGAACAAATCCTAAGGGTGTTATTAATACCCTCTAGTAATCGAATTAGTTATTACTTTGAGGTTAGTTCCCTTGATTCATTATTACAAAAGTAAATTCCTGTTATCTGGGTTGTGGGTGTCATAACCGTACTTAAACTTGATATGGCACGTAACGGGGCCAGTATCCTTTTATGACTTTGTCACCACAGGCATGTATGCCTAACTGTAGCTAGCAGTTTAGGTGCGGGATAGTCGGTCGTGTATAGATCTATAGACAACAGTCACACTCTCCCTACAAGAGATTCTGGTTACAAGTGCTAGTCCTACACTCTCGATTTCGGTGGGGGAGTGTTACAAGGAGGTGTCCCCAACTTTAGACTAACAATTTAAAAGTAATAATACTAAAAATCCAGTTTATAATCTGTATGATATACATTTTACGAAATGTTTCATGAGTTTATTACTTTAGTTTGAAAACTGTTTCTACGAGTTGATTTCTTAATCGTTTAGTAAAACTGATTTATGTGTTAAAAGCATTCTAAACATATAGTTATCTTAAGCAAAATAATATGTTTTCAGCACAAGTTTCCTTGTACTTTTGCTTGTATTCCCCCGCCCTGAAAACATGGAAAACTCGGAAAAAGCGTAGGGGTATGAACTCACAGTTCGTAAGATTCGAGCGTAAGGTCAGTGTGGATGCTGAGTGTCAATTGTTGTTTCGTACGCAAGTGGATCCTATTAACATATGGTAACACATATATGTATTAGATGAGGACATAACACTATTTGTTATGGAAGGAAACCACCTTAGGGACTAGGAAACACTTGAAACTAAGTGTTAGAATTCACACATGATTGAAAAAGGGGAGTTTGTGGCAGTAATCAGGAGTTTACGGTCCATGAGTCTGCGGCCCAAGTGTTTACGGTCCATGGGTTTACGGCCCATGGGTTTACGGCCTGTGGTTTTACGGCCCATGAGTTTACGGCCGTAAACACTTGGTGAGAGGTGTGATTTTTGGTGTTCCAGGGTCCTTTCTAGTCTCTTGGAAATGTTCTAAGCCTTATGCACGGCTCAAAGTAGGGTTTAAAGGCCAATAATCGACCAAAAATGGAGTTTACGGTCATTGAAGGGTGTACGGCCGTAAACCCATTTCGTGTTCATGATTTGGGTCGATTTTTAGGTGATAATCAATGATTTCTAGTAGATAACAGTATAGGGAGTAGTTACTTACTGTAAGAGGCTTGGAATGAGGTTTTTAGCCACCAAGAACTAATGTGTGTTCTTGGTGAGAGAGAAAATCTAGAAAAAGATGAAATTTATGAGATGAAATATGGATTCATCACTAGAAAAGGGATTGAAACACAATAGAAGTGAAGAATCACTTACATTTTGAAGATCCTTGAGCAAAACTCGAAAATTGTAGAGAGAGAGAGTAGAGAGAGAAAGCTTATGAGATGTGTAAAGTGTGAAATGAAGGCCACTCGTCCCTTATATAGGGGTGAGTTTTCGGCCAAGGGGTGGGGTGGGGGTGTACGGCCGTAAACTCGAGTTTGCGGCCGTACACTCCTCTCGAAGGGGTGTTTGGCCCGGATGCTATGCCTTGACTTAGAAAACCTCGTTTTTGAATCCAAAAATTGATTGTACGAAGTTCAAAATATTTAATTAGACCCGAGGTATAGATGACAAGAGCAGAAATAAATTCTGAATTGATTTATTGTTAACGGTTTGAACGGAAGAAATTTCAGGTTGTCACATCATCCCCCCGTTAGAGGGAATTTCGTCCCGAAATTCGAACATAGAATACAAATCATGAATTTGGAAAGGGATGCGGATACTTCTG
Organism: Lactuca virosa; assembly: GCF_052849685.1. NCBI lineage: Eukaryota > Viridiplantae > Streptophyta > Magnoliopsida > Asterales > Asteraceae > Lactuca > Lactuca virosa. The sequence continues at coordinate 318,049,682 of NC_136433.1, read as the reverse complement.
CTTCATTTGATCTTCGTGCTCCCAGGTGAATTCAGGCCCCGCTTGGCATTCCAGCGAACCTTCACTATCGGGATGTGACTTTGTTTCGTTCATTTGATTTCTCTATCCATGATTTCGACCGGTTCTTCCACAAAGTTTAGGTTCTCGTTGATTTCAATCTCATCGAGAGGGACGACAAGGGTTTCGTCGGATAAGCATTTCTTAAGATTCGAAACGTGGAAGACAGGATGAATGTTGCTAAGTTCTTGAGGTAAACGAAGTCTGTAGGCTACGGGACCGATCCAAGCAAGGATCTCGAAGGGTCCTATGTATCTTGGATTTAGCTTTCCACGCTTTCCAAAGTGTATCATGCCCTTCCAGGGTGAGACCTTTAGCAGGACACGGTCTCCAATCTGGAACTCCAAGGGTTTACGTCGTTTATCGGCGTAGTTCTTTTGTCGGTCTCGTGAGGCTTTCAGTCGTTCTCTGATTTGTATGATCTTTTCTGTGGTTTCGCGGATGATTTCTGGACCAGTGAGAGTTCTGTCAGGGACTTACCCATTGGCTAACTGCGTGTCGCCCACCTCAGCCCAGCACAGAGGGGATCTGCACTTGCGGCCATAGAGGGCTTCGAATGGCGCAACCTTGATGCTGGTATGGTAACTGTTGTTGTAGGAAAACTCGACCAAGGGCAAATGGGTGTCCCACGACTTACCGAAGTCGATGACACATGCTCTCAACATGTCTTCCAAAGTCTGGATGGTTCTCTCACTCTGCCCATCTGTCTGAGGATGGTAAGCTGTGCTCATATCCAACTTAGTTCCAAGAGCTTTCTGTAGGGACTGCCAAAATCTCGAGGTGAACCTGCTATCTTGATCGGAGATAATGGACACTGGCACACCGTGCAGTCGGTCTATCTCTTGGATATAGATTCGTGTGAGTCTCTCCATTTTGAAGTTTTCCTTTATCGGCAGGAAGTGGGCGGATTTAGTCAGTCGGTCGACTATTACCCAGATGGTGTCGTACCCACTCGGAGATTTGGGTAATTTGGTGATAAAATCCATAGTAATCCTCTCCCACTTCCACTCAGGTATCTCCGGCTGCTGAAGCAAACCTGAGGGCTTCTGGTATTCGATCTTCACTTTGGCGCAAGTCAGACACTTGCCCACAAAGGTAGCGATCTCTGCTTTCATGTTTGGCCACCAGTACAGTTTCTTGAGATCGAGGTACATCTTGTCTGAACCTGGATGAACGGAGTATCTAGTCTTGTGAGCTTCGTTCATGACAACCTCTCTGTAACCACCGAACTTTGGGGTCCAGATCCGGTCCATGAAATAATAGACTCCGTCTCCCTTGATCTCTAGGTTCTTATCCATTCCTCTCAAGGCTTCATCCGTAACGTTCTCTGGTTTTAGGGCTTCCAGATGAGCCTCTCTGATTTGTGCGGATAAGTGGGAATGGATAGTCATAGTTATTGCTTTCGCACTGCGACCTGTGTACTCTTTTCGGCTAAGAGCATTCGCCACCACATTGGCCTTGTCGGGATGGTAGCGTATTTCGCACTCGTAATCGCTGAGTAGCTCAACCCATCGCTGTTGTCTCATGTTCAACTCCTTCTGGTCGAAAATATGCTGTAGGCTTTTATGGTCAGTGAAGATAGTGCACTTCGTTCCGTAGAGATAATGTCTCCATATCTTCAATGCGAAGACCACTGCTCCTAATTCTAGGTCGTGTGTTATGTAGTTGACTTCGTTTGCTTTCAGCTGTCTCGAGGCATAAGCAATAACTTTTCCTCGCTGCATGAGCACACAGCCTAAGCCTTGATTGGATGCATCACAGTAGACAACGAAGTCTTCCGTCCCTTCGGGCAGAGACAACATAGGTGCGCTGCATAGGGCTCGCTTCAACGTTTGGAACGCAGTGTCTTGCTTTTCACTCCAACAGAAAGGTACGCCTTTCTGAGTCAGAGTGGTTAAGGGTTTGGCAATTCTAGAGAAATTCTGAATAAATCTGCGATAATAGCCAGCGAGACCCAAGAATTGACGAATTTATGTGGGTGTCTTCGGTGCTGACTAGCTCTCTATCGCTTTGATTTTTGAGGGATCCACGTGTATGCCTTCCTCGCTTACCACGTGACCTAGGAAGGTTACTTTTCGAATCCAGAATTCGCACTTGGAGAATTTCGCGTAAAGCTTCTCTGACCTTAGAGTTTCCAGCACTAATCTCAAGTGATGTTTGTGATCTTCCTCGCTTCTGGAATAGACAAGTATATCGTCGATGAACACGATGACGAAGTTGTCCAGGAAAGGACGACAAACCCGATTTATCAGGTCCATGAATACTACCGGTACGTTGGTTAGACCGAAGGGCATTCCTACAAATTCGTAGTGACCATACCGAGTCCGAAATGATGTCTTAGGAACATCACTCTCGTGGACTCGCAGCTGATGGTACCCTGATCTTAGGTCTATTTTGGAGAAGTAGCTGGCTCCTTGAAGTTGATCAAAAAGGTCGTCGGTTCGAGGAAGAGGGTAACAGTTTTTGAGTGAGTTTGTTCGGTTCTCGATAATCAATACAAATCCTAAAGGATCCATCCTTTTTCACGAACAAGATCGGGGCTCCCCAGGGTGAGGAACTCGGTCTTATGAATCCTTTGCTGAGCAGCTCATTGAGCTGACTGGATAACTCCTGCATTTCTGCTGGCGCTAAGCGGTATGGGGATTTAGCTACGGGGGTAGCTCCGGGGATTAAGTCGATGTGAAACTCGACTTGGCGCTCGGGAGGAATTCTCGGAAGCTCTTCGGGAAAGACATCAGGAAAGTTGCAGACTTCGGGGATGCTCTCGAGGTCTTTAACTTCATGTTTCTCATTTATGACGTGGGCTAGGAATGCATAGCACTCCTTTCATAGAAGTTTTTGGGCTTTGATGCACGAGATGATGCAGAGGTTCGAGCTAAGTTTGTCGCCATAAATCATGAGGGTTTAACCAGAAGGAAAATTGAGACGGATAGCTTTTTCGTAAAAGGATATCAGCACGATTGGGACTCAACCAATCCATGCTGATGAGGACATCGAAGCTTTTTATGGAAACTGGCATAAGATCGATCAGAAAAGAATGATCGTTTAGGGTAAGGGTACAGCCTACGAATATGTCGTTAGTGCTCTCTTTCTCACCATTAGCCATCTCAATGGTAAATGTTTCGGTTAGCGTTTGGGGTTTATGTTTGAGAAGATGTTTGAATGCATGGCTAACAAAACTTCTCTCCGCACCAGAATCGAAAAGAATGCATGCATAAGAGTTGTTGAGAAGGAACGTACCCGTAACAACGGTAGGGTCAGCAACTGCCTCCTCTTGCCCCATCGCTAATAATCTCCCTGTGTTGCCAGTTGTGGTTGCCTTGGGGCAGTTTCTCTTATAGTGTCCGATCGCACCACAGCCATAACAGGCATGACCGACACCTGCTCCAGATGTCTGATTGGTTGATTGGACTGGTGCCTTAGAAGCTCGAGTTGTGTGCCCCTTTTTGCCACAGCTGGTGCAAAGCATTTCATGGCATGGGCCTGGATTATGATGGTAACTGCACTTGTCGCACCGAGGGAGGGAACCAGCATATCTACTGGTAGGTACTTGTGTTGCAAAAACAGTGGCAGGAGTAGTAGCAGCGTGGACTGCCACAAATTGTTGTTTCTTGGAGGGCTCCCGAGAGGGCTGGCCCTTGCGCTTGTTGCAAAATCTCTTCTTCCCACTACCCTCCTTCTGTGGTTCAGAAACAGTTGTCAACTCATCAAGATCGACTCCATGATCGATCAGAGTCTGTGCCAGACACTTGGCGCTATCAAATGTAGCTGGCCGAGCAGCCAAGACATTTCCTTTGGTTGGTTGTGTCAGTCCCCAAATGTATCTCTCAGTCTTTCTGCTTTCCGGGGTGACCATACCCGGGCAAAGAAGTGCTAGGTCTTCAAACCTAGAAGTGTAAGCAGCAATGTCGGAACCCTTCATCTTTAGGTTCTCGAGTTCGTGCTCCAGTTTCTGCATTTCGTCTCGTGGGCAGTACTCAGCTAGCATGAGCTCCTTCAAGCTCTCCCAACCCATAGCATTTGTTATTGGCAGGGTTAAAGATTTGACCCGACCATTCCACCCGGTCAATGCTCTGTTGGTGAAAGTGCAAGCGGCGAATTTCACCTTGTTGGCTTCAGAACATGAACAAATTTTGAAAATGGACTCGATCTTCTCGAACCATCGAGTCAGGGAAATAACACCTCCATTGCCTTCGAAAGATATGGGTTTTGCGTTCATGAAATCTTTGTAGGAGCACTCCTTCTGGTGTCCCTGACTACCTTCATGGATTTGGGGATGAGTACCACCTCCCGGCCCGCCAGATCCACCAGGATTTATCTATGACATCGCAGCATCCACAGCAGCAGTAACAGCTGCCTGAAACATGGTGGGATCGAACAGAGGAGGAGGAGGAGTTGGATCCATTGGAGGATTGTTGTTCATTCTGTTGGGTCTTTTCTTTGGAGGCATCTTGTACTATATTAGGAAGAAGAAAATGATAAGCCCCTCAGACTTTTGAATCAAGAGATATGAAACAAGGTATATCTCTATATAATAGATCAAGTGTTCTACCAAGCGATAAACAAGAAAGGATCACTAACGCAAGTGAAACTATCGCTAAGAAAGACTGAGTAGTAACACTTGGAACGAGTTTCTACAGTGTATTTGACTCTGAGTAAAATACTCCTATAGTATTTAAAGTTGTCTGTTTTGATCTATCGACGTTTTGTTGTATGGATACTTGGTAAGTTTTAGGCCTGCTGCAACACCACAGTCACTCCCAGGCACATGTTGGTCATGTCTCGAATGAATATAGTTGATCAGGCTATATTGACCCTAGACATGATTACATAACTGCCCAGGTTTAACCGCAGTGTTCAACATCCAAATACTTTTGATTTGTTCTACTCATGATACTGTTCCTGGTATGTAGGTATACTTGTATACTTTTTTTTGTAAAATACTTATATTTTAAAAGTATACTTTTAGTTCAGAGCACTTCGGCCCCTTAGTGTTTATAGTTGTATACCATGTAAGGTTCGTTATACTTAGTTCACTATAAACAATGGCTCTGATACCAATCTGTCACACCCCCGAACCGTCAGAAATAACGGCGGAAACGTTCGGAGGCGGGTGACGTCATGCGTGGCATCACAACAGTTGTATCATAGTAAGCAAAGTAAACACAACCATTACATTACAATATGATTATTTACATCTGTTTGAAAGCATAGTTTGTACATAAGAGTATATAACAAAAGTAAAAGACGTGACTCCAAATGCTCCGTCTTCTCCAAAATTTGATAAAAGTACCTGGCTATTGCTGCCCTGAGAATACAAGCAGTTTGAAAGAGTATCAGCATAAAGCTAGTGAGTTCATAAGTATTTAGTTATGGTGAAAAATGTTTCTTTGTTCCTTTGAAAAGTGTTTCCCAAAAAAATCCTATATTTTCTTATGAAAGATGTTTCATTATCCATTAGTTATTTGTTAAACAGTCCGTTTATGAAAGGTTGAGTTATCCAGGGAAAATCCTATATTTTCCCTAAAAGTTGATAGTTGGTTATCTGTTCTTGTCTGAGGTGTACAAGTATCTACCATACTTGTATCGTTAGACGTAGTTTTCTTGAAATACCCTGCTTGTTCTCTGTGAGGTGTATTAGCCTTATTACATAAATAAAACTAATAAATAAGTGGTGAACAAATCCTAAGGGTGTTATTAATACCCTCTAGTAATCGAATTGGTTATTACTTTGAGGTTAGTTCCCTTGATTCATTGTTACAAAAGTAAATTCCTGTTATCTGGGCTGTAGGTGTCATAAGCGTACTTAAACTTGATATGGCACGTAATGGGGCCAGTATCCTTTTATAACTTTGTCACCACAGGCATGTATGCCTAACTGTAGCTACCAGTTTAGGTGCGGGATAGTCGGTCGCATATAGATCTATACACAACAGTCACACTCTCCCTACAAGAGATTCTAGTTACAAGTGCTAGTCCAACACTCTCGAATTCAATGGGGGAGTGTTACAAGGACGTGTCCCCAACTTTAGACTAACAATTTACAAGTAATAATACTAAAAATCCAGTTTATAATCTGTATGATATACATTTTACGAAATGTTTCACGAGTTCATTACTTTAGTTTGAAAACTGTTTCTACGAGTTGATTTCTTAATCGTTTAGTAAAACTGATTTCTGTGTTAAAAGCATTCTAAACATATAGTTATCTTAAGAAAAATAATATGTTTTGAGCACAAGTTTCCTTGTACTTTTGCTTGTATTCCCCCCCTGAAAACATGGAAAACTCGGAAAAAGCATAGGGGTATGAACTCACAGTTCGTAAGATTCAAGTGTAAGGTCAGTGTGGATACTGAGTGTCAACTGATGTTTCGTACGCAAGTGGATCCTGTTAACATATGGTAACACATATATGTATTAGATGAGGACATAACACTATTTGTTATAGAAGGAAACCACCTTAGGGACTAGGAAACACTTGAAACTAAGTGTTAGAATTCACACATGATTGAAAAAGGGGAGTTTGCGGCCGTAATCAGGAGTTTACGGTCCATGAGTTTGCGGCCCAAGTGTTTGCGGTCCATGGGTTTACGGCCTGTGGGTTTACGACCCATGAGTTTACGGTCGTAAACACTTGGTGAGAGGTGTGATTTTTGGTGTTCCAGGGTCCTTTCTAGTCTCTTGGAAATGTTCTAAGCCTTATGCACGACTCAAAGTAGGGTTTAAAGGCCAATAATCGACCAAAAATTGAGTTTACGGCCATTGAAGGGTGTACGACCGTAAACCCATTTCATGTTCATGATTTGGGTCGATTTTTAGGTGATAATCAATGATTTCTAGTAGATAAAAAGTATAGGGAGTAGTTACTTATTGTAAGAGGCTTGGAATGAGGTTTTTAGCCACGAAGAACTAGTGTGTGTTCTTGGTGTTCTTGGTGAGAGAGAAAATCTAGAAAAAGATGAAATTTATGAGATGAAACATGGATTTATCACTAGAAAAGGTATTGAAACACAATAGAAGTGAAGAATCACTTACATTTTGAAGATCCTTGAGCAAAACTCGAAAATTATAGAGAGAGAGAGAGAGTAGAGAGAGAAAGCTTATGAGATGTGTAAAGTGTGAAAATCTCGTTTTTGAACCCAAAAATTGATTGTACTGAGTTCAAAATATTTAATTAGACCCGAGATGATGCTGACAAGAGCAGAAATAAATTCCGAATTGATTTATTTTTAACAGTTTGAACGAAAGAAATTTCGGGTTGTCACAATTGGGGTCGAAGTTTATCCATTCCTTTTACCACACGTGGATAAAAGTGATATATGTGGGCCCCTCGATGATTTGGTGATGACACCCCTAAGTGTTTGGCCAATCCTGGACTGATTTGATTTGTTCAATTAGTCAGTCGTCATAAATCGGAAATCGGGAAATAACAGATGGACAGAGAGAATGATTAAAATCCATGTCTCAGTCCATATGATATCTAGAATGGAGGAATATATGATCCTTTATCTAATGGACGCGTCATTGACTAGCTTAGAATTCGACACCGGCTTTTAAGAGCTACGATTGCTGGTCGGGTTGCAGTCATGCTTGCAATAATAGTTATTAGACTTATCCAAGTGGGAGACTGTTGGATTAGATGTCTAAGCTCATAACTATTATTGGTATGTACTTGACACGAGAGTAGCATGGTCCATTTGGGTTGCATGGCATCGGAACAATTTGAAGGATGGATAATATAGAAGAGGTTATTTATGATCTATTAATATATTATAAGTTCTAATATATTAATATAAAATCATATTATTTAATTAGTATTGGTCAAGAATTAGTTTGGAATTAATTTTGTGATCAAAAGAGACTAATTAAATATATGGTGATTGATTATGTAAATCATTCATTCTTATAATGTGGGCTTGTGATCCATAGTTCCTTATGTTGGGCTAAACCCATATGGTGACCCATGGATGATCCATGGAGATTTAAACCCATGGAGCCTGAAGAATATGGAAAGTCATGCACATTAGGGTTTACATGGTATAACCCTAATGTTGCCACACTATATAAGAAACCCCTATCTCATGAAATCGGTCCCATGCATGTGTTCTTGGAGAGCCATAGCCGATTTTGAGTGTAAGACTTCCTCTCTCAAGTTATCCTTTGTCCTAGATGTGTTGTGATTCCATTTGAGGCATTCACATTGTCACACCCCCGAACCGTCAGAAATAACGACGGAAACGTTCGAAGGCGGGTGACGTCACGCGTAGCATCACAACAATTGTATCATAGTAAGCAAAGTAAACACAACCATTACATTACAATATGATTATTTAAATCTGTTTGAAAACATAGTTTGTACATAAGAGTATATAACAAAAGTAAAAGACGTAACTCCAAATGCTCCGTCTTCTCCAAAAGTTGATAAAAGTACCTGTCTATTGCTGCCCTAAGAATACAAGTAGTTTGAAAGAGTATCAGCATAAAGCTGGTCAGTTCATAAGTATTTAGTTCTGGTGAGAAATGTTTCTTTGATCCTTTGAAAAGTGTTTCCCAAGAAAATCCTATATTTTCTTATGAAATATGTTTGATTATCCAGTAGTTATTTGTTAAACAGTCCGTTTATGAAAGGTTGAGTTATCCTGGGAAAATCCTATATTTTCCCTAAAAGTTGATAGTTGGTTATCTGTTCTTGTCTGAGGTGTACAAGTATCTACCATACTTGTATCGTTAGACGTAGTTTTCTTGAAATACCCTGCTTGTTCGCTGTGAGGTGTATTAGCCTTATTACATAAATAAAACTAATGAATGAGTGGTGAACTAAATCCTAAGGGTGTTATTAATACCCTCTAGTAATCGAATCGGTTATTACTTTGAGGTTAGTTTACTTGATTCATTATTACAAAAGTAAATTTCTGTTATCTGGGTTGTGTGTGTCATAACCGTACTTAAACTTGATATGGCACGTAACGGGGCCAGTATCCTTTTATAACTTTGTCACCACAGGCATGTATGCCTAACTGTAGCTAGCAGTTTAGGTGCGAGATAGTCAGTCCCGTATAGATCTATACACAATAGTCACGTTCTCCCTACAAGAGATTCTGGTTACAAGTGCTAATCCTACACCCAGTTTCTGTGGGGGGTGTTACCAAGGACGTGTCTCCAACTTTAGACTAACAATTTGTATGTAATAATACTGATAATCCTGTTTAAGATTTGTATGAATCCTTTATAAAATAACACATTTTACGATATGATTCACGAATTCGTTGCTTTAGTTTTGAAAACTGTTTCTACGAGTTGATTTCTTAATCGTTTGGTAAAACTGTTTTCTATGTTAAAAGCATTCTAAACATATAGTTATCTTAAGCAAAATAATATATTTTGAGCACAAGTTTCCTTGTACTTTTGCTTCTATTCCCCCCCCCCCCTAAAAACATGGAAAATTCGGAAAAGCGTAAGGGTATGAACTCACTGTTTAACGTAGGATTTGAGTGTACGATCGGGATGAGTGCTGAGTGTCAATTGATTTTCGTACTCAAGTGGACCGTATTAACATATGATTACACATACACGTATTAGATGAGGACATAACACTATTTGTTATGGAAGGAAACCACCTTAGGGACTAGGAAACACTTGAAACTAAGTGTTAGAATCACACGTGATTGAAGATGGGGAGTTTGCGGCCGTAATCAGGAGTGTACGGTCATGGTTTTGCGGCCCAACAGGGTTTACGACCCATGAGTTTGCGGCCCAAGTGTTTACGGCCCATGGGTTTACGGCCTATGGGTTTACGGCCCATGAGTTTACGGCCGTAAACACTTGGTGAGAGGTGTGATTTTTGGTGTTCCAGGGTCCTTTCTAGCCTCTTGGAAATGTTCTAAGCCTTATGCACGGCTCAAAGTAAGGTTTAAAGGCCAATAATCAACCAAAAATGGAGTTTACAGCCATTGAAGGGTGTACGACCATAAACCCATTTCGTGTTCATGATTTTGGGTCGATTTTTAGGTGAAAACAAGTGATTCCTAGTAGATAACAAGCATAGGGAGTAGTTACTTACTGTAAGAGGCTTGGAATGAGGTTTTTAGCCACCAAGAACTAGTGTGTTCTTGGTGTTCTTGGTGAGAGAGAAGATCTAGAAAAAGATGAAATTTATAAGATGAAACATGGATTCATCACTAGAAAAGGGATTGAAACACAATAGAAGTGAAGAATCACTTACATTTTGAAGATCCTTGAGCAAAACTCGAAAATTGTAGAGAGAGAGAGAGTAGAGAGAGAAAGTCCCTTGAATTCTTAAAGTTTGAAATGAAGGCCACTCATCCCTTATATAGGGGTGAGTTTTCAGCCAAGGGGTGGGGTGGGGGTGTACGGCCATAAGCTCGAGTTTGCGGCCGTACACTCCTCTCGAAGGGGTGTTTGGCCCGGATGCTACGCTTTGACTTGAAAAAACTCGTTCTTGGACCCAAACTTCGATTGTACTGAGTTCAAAATATTTAATTAGACCCGAGGTATAGCTGACAAGAGCAGAAATAAATTCCGAATTGATTTATTGTTAACGGTTTGAACGGAAGAAATTTCAGGTTGTCACATCATCCCCCCGTTAGAGGGAATTTCGTCCCGAAATTCGAACATAGAATACAAATAATGAATTTGGAAAGAAATGCGGATACTTCTGCTTCATCTGATCTTCGCGCTCCCAAGTGAATTCGGGTCCCTGCTTGGCATTCCAGCGAACCTTCACTATCGGGATGCGACTTTGTTTCGTTCGTTTGATTTCTCTATCCATGATTTCGACCGGTTCTTCCATAAAGTTTAGGTTCTCGTTGATTTCAATCTCATCGAGAGGGACGACAAGGGTTTCGTCGGATAAGCATTTCTTAAGATTCGAAACGTGGAAGACAGGATGAATGTTGCTAAGTTCTTGAGGTAAACAAAGTCTGTACGCTACGGGACCGATCCTAGCGAGGATCTCGAAGGGTCCTATGTATCTTGGATTTAGCTTTCCACGCTTTCCAAAGCGTATCATGCCCTTCCAGGGTGAGACCTTTAGCAGGACACGGTCTCCAATCTGGAACTCCAAGGGTTTACGTCGTTTATCGGCGTAGCTCTTTTGTCGGTCTCGTGAGGCTTTCAGTCGTTCTCTGATTTGTATGATCTTTTCTGTGGTTTCGCGGATGGTTTCTGGACCAGTGAGAGTGCTGTCAGGGACTTGCCCCTTGGCTAATTGCATGTCGCCCACCTCAGCCCAGCACAAAGGGGATCTGCACTTGAGGCCATAGAGGGCTTCGAATGGCGCAACCTTGATGCTGGTATGGTAACTGTTGTTGTAGGAAAACTCTACCAAGGGCAAATGGGTGTCCCACGACTTACCGAAGTCGATGACACATGCTCTCAACATGTCTTCAAAAGTCTGGATGGTTCTCTCACTCTGCCCATCTGTCTGAGGATGGTATGTTGTGCTCATATCCAGCTTAGTTCCAAGAGCTTTCTGCAGGGACTGCCAAAATCTCGAGGTGAACCTGCTATCTCGATCGGAGATAATGGACACTGGCACACCGTGCAGTCGGTCTATCTCTTGGATATAGATTCGTGTGAGTCTCTCCATTTAGAAGTTTTCATTGATCGGCAGGAAGTGGGCGTATTTAGTCAGTCGGTCGACTATTACTCAGATGGCGTCGTACCCACTCGGAGATTTGGGTAATTTGGTGATAAAATCCATAGTAATCCTTTCCCACTTCCACTCAGGTATATCCGGCTGGTGGAGTAGACCTGAGGGCTTCTGATATTTGACCTTCACCTTGGCGCAAGTCAGGCACTTGCCCACGAAGGTAGAGATCTATGCTTTCATGTTTGGCCACCAATACAGTTTCTTGAGATCGAGGTACATCTTGTCCGAACCTGGATGAACGAAGTATCTAGTCTTGTGAGCTTCGTTCATGACAACCTCTCTGTAACCACCAAACTTTGGGTTCCAGATCCGGTCCATGAAATAATAGACTCCGTCTCCCTTGATCTCTAGGTTATTTTCCATTCCTCTCAAGGCTTCACCCGGCATGTTCTCTGGTTTTAAGGCTTCCAGTTGAGCCACCTTGATTTGCGTGGATAAGTGGGAATGGATAGTCATAGTTATTGCTTTCGCACTGCGACCTGTGTACTCTTTTCGGCTAAGAGCATTCGCCACCACATTGGCCTTGTCGGGATGGTAGCGTATTTCGCACTCGTAATCGCTGAGTAGCTCAACCCATCGCTGTTGTCTCATGTTCAACTCCTTCTGGTCGAAAATATGCTGTAGGCTTTTATGGTCAGTGAAGATAGTGCACTTCGTTCCGTAGAGATAATGTCTCCATATCTTCAATGCGAAGACCACTGCTCCTAATTCTAGGTCGTGTGTTATGTAGTTGACTTCGTTTGCTTTCAGCTGTCTCGAGGCATAAGCAATAACTTTTCCTCGCTGCATGAGCACACAGCCTAAGCCTTGATTGGATGCATCACAGTAGACAACGAAGTCTTCCGTCCCTTCGGGCAGAGACAAGATAGGTGTGCTACATAGGGCCTGTTTCAACGTTTGGAACGTAGTGTCTTGCTTTTCACTCCAACAAAATGGTACGCCTTTCTGAGTCAGAGTGGTTAAGGGTTTGGCAATTCTGGATAAATCTGCGATAATAGCCAGCGAGACCCAAGAATTGATGAATTTCTGTGGGCGTCTTCGGTGCTGACCAGTTCTCTATCGCCTTGATTTTTTAGGGGTCCACGTGTATGCCTTCCTCGCTTACCACGTGACCTAGGAAGGTTACTTTTCGAATCCAGAATTCGCAATTGGAGAATTTCGCGTATAGCTTCTCCGCCCTTAGAGTTTCCAGCATCAATCTCAAGTGTTGTCGGTGATCTTCCTCACTTCTGGAATAGACAAGTATATCTACGATGAACACGATGACGAACTTGTCCAGGAAAGGACGGCACACCCGATTCATCAGGTCCATGAATACTGCCGGTGCGTTGGTTAGACCGAAGGGCATTACTACAAATTCGTAGTGACCATACCGAGTGCGAAATGCTGTCTTAGGAACATCACTCTCATGGAATCGCATCTGATGGTACCCTGATCTTAGGTCTATTTTGGAGAAGTAGCTGGCTCCTTGAAGTTGATCGAAGAGGTCGTCGATTCGGGGAAGGGGGTAACGGTTTTTGACAGTGAGCTTGTTCAGTTCTCGATAATCAATACACATCCGAAAGGATCCATCCTTCTTTTTCACGAACAAGATCGGGGATCCCCAGGGTGAGGAACTCGGTCTGATGAATCCTTTACTGAGCAGCTCATTGAGCTGACTGGATAACTCCTGCATTTCTGCTGGCGCTAATCGGTATGGGGATTTAGCTACGGGGGTAGCTCCGGGGATTAAGTCGATGCGAAACTCGACTTGGCGCTCGGGAGGAATTCCCGGAAGCTCTTCGGGAAAGATATCAGGAAAGTTGCAAACTTCGGGGATGCTCTCGAGGTCTTTAACTTCTTGTTTCTCATTTTTGATGTGGGCTTGGAATGCATGGCACTCCTTTCGTATAAGTTATTGGGCTTTGATGCACGAGATGATGCAGAGGTTCGAGCTGAGTTTATCGCCATAAATCATGAGGGTTTCACCAGAAGGAAGATTGAGAGGGATAGATTTTTTGTAACAAAGGATATCAGCACGATTGGGGCTCAACCAATCCATGCCGATGATGACATCGAAGCTTTTTATGGAAACTGGCATAAGATCGATCAGAAAAGAATGATCGTTTAGGGTAAGGGTACAGCCTACGAATATGTCGTTAGTGCTCTCTTTCTCACCGTTAGCCATCTCGACGGTAAATGTTTCGGTTAGCGTTTGGGGTTTATGTTTGAGAAGATGATTGAATGCATGGCTAACAAAACTTCTCTCTGCACCAGAATCAAAAAGAATGCATGCATAAGAGTTGTTAAGGAGGAACGTACCCGAAACAACTGTGGGATCAACGACCGATTCCTCCTGGCCCATTGTCAGCACCCTTCCTGTGTTGTCACCTGTTATTGTCTTGGGGCAGTTTCTCTTGTAGTGTCCGACCTCACAACCGTAACAAGCTTGACCGACGCCTGCTCCCGATGCCTGATTGATTGGTTGGACTGGTATTTTGCAAACTCGAGCTGTGTGTCCCTTTTTGCCACAGCTGGTGCATGACATTTCTCGGCACTGTCCCTGATGGTGGTAGTTGCACTTGTTGCACAGAGGTAATTTCCCAGCATAGCGACTGGGGTTTGCTGGAGTAATGGGGACTGTAGCAGGAGTAGTAGCAGTGTGGACTGCCACAGTTTGTTGTTTCTTGAAGGGCTCCTGCAAAGACTGGCCCTTTCGCTTGTTCCAAAATCTCTTCTTCCCACTACCCTCCTTCCGTGGTTCAGAAACAGCTGTCAACTCATCAAGATCGACTCCATGATCGATCAGAGTCTGCGCCAGACACTTGGCACTATCAAATGTAGCTGGCCGAGCAGCCAAGACATTTCCATTGGTTGGTTGTGTCAGTCCCCAAATGTATCTCTCAATCTTTTTGCTTTCCGGGGTGACCATACCCGGGCAAAGAAGTGCTAGATCTTCAAACCTAGAGGTGTAAGCAGCAATGTCGGAACCCTTCATCTTTAGGTTCCAGAGTTCGTGCTCCAGTTTCTGCATTTCGCCTCGTGGGCAGTACTCATCTAGCATGAGCTCCTTCAAGCTCTCCCAACCCATAGCATTTGCTATTGGCAGGGTTAAAGATTTGACCTGACCATTCCACCAGGTCAATGCTCTGTTGGTGAAAGTGCAAGCGGCGAATTTCACCTTGTTGGCTTCAGAACATGAACAAATTTCGAAAATGGACTCGATCTTCTCGAACCATCGAATCAGGGCAATGACACCTCCATTGTCGTCGAAGGATGTAGGTTTTGCATTCATAAAGTCTTTATAGGAGCACTCCTTCTGGTGTCCCTGACTACCTTCATGAATTTGGGGATGAGCACCACCTCCCGGCCCGCCAGATCCGCCAGGATTTATCTGTGACATCGCGGCAGCCACAGCAGCAGTAACAGCCGCCTGAAACATAGCGGGATCGAACTAAGGAGGTGGCGGTGTCGGATCTGTTGGAGGATTGTTGTTCTTTCTGTTGGGTCTTTTCCTTGGAGGCATCTTGTTCTAAAAATAATCAGGAAGGAGATGATGGTAAGTCCTCTGGAATCGAATCAAGAGATATGAAGCAAAATATACCTCAATATGATAGCTAGAGTGTTCTACTAAGCGATAACAAGGTAAAGCTACCAATGCAATTAAGTTATCACTAAAAGGAATGATTAGCAACACCTGGAAGTGAGTTTCTGCAATGAATTTGACTCTAGTAAAATACTCCTATGGTATTTTAAGGTGTCTGTTTTGTTCTATCGACGTCTTGTTGTATGGATACTTGGTAAGTTTTAGGCCTGCTGCAACACCACAGTCACTCCCAAGCACATGTTGGTCATGTCTCGAATGAATATAGTTGATCAGGCTATATTGACCCTAGACATGATTACATAACTGCCCAGGTTTAACCGCAGTGTTCAACATCCAAATACTTTTGTTTTGTTCTACTCATGATATTGTTTCTGGTATGTAGGTATACTTGTATACTTTTTGTAAAAATACTTATATTTTAAAAGTATACTTTTAGTTCAGAGCACTTCAGCCCCTTTTAGTGTTTATAGTTGTATACCATGTAAGGTTCGGTATACTTAGTTCACTATAAACAATAGCTCTGATACCAATCTGTCACACCCCCGAACCGTCAGAAATAACGGCGAAAACGCTCGAAGGCGGGTGACGTCATGCGTAGTATCACAATAGTTGTATCATAGTAAGCAAAGTAAACACAACCACTACATTACAATATGATTATTTACATCTGTTTGAAAACATAGTTTGTACATAAGAGTATATAACAAAAGTAAAAGACGTGACTCCAAATGCTCCGTCTTCTCCAAAAGTTGATAAAAGTACCTGTCTATTGCTGCCCTAAGAATACAAGTAGTTTGAAAGAGTATCAGCATAAAGCTGGTCAGTTCATAAGTATTTAGTTCTTGTGAGAAATGTTTCTTTGATCCTTTGAAAAGTGTTTCCCAAGAAAATCCTATATTTTCTTATGAAATATGTTTGATTATCCATTAGTTATTTGTTAAACAGTCCGTTTATGAAAGGTTGAGTTATCCTGGGAAAATCCTATATTTTCCCTAAAAGTTGATAGTTGGTTATCTGTTCTTGTCTGAGGTGTACAAGTATCTACCATACTTGTATCGTTAGACGTAGTTTTCTTGAAATACCCTGCTTGTTCTCTGTGAGGTGTATTAGCCTTATTACATAAATAAAACTAATAAATAAGTGGTGAAAAAATCCTAAGGGTGTTATTAATACCCTCTAGTAATCGAATCGGTTATTACTTTGAGGTTAGTTCACTTGATTCATTATTACAAAAGTAAATTTTTGTTATCTAGGTTGTGGGTGTCATAACCGTACTTAAACTTGATATGGCACGTAACGGGGCCAGTATCCTTTTATAACTTTGTCACCACAGGCATGTATGCCTAACTGTAGCTAGCAGTTTAGGTGCGGGATAGTCAGTCCCGTATAGATCTATACACAATAGTCACGTTCTCCTTACAAGAGATTCTGGTTATAAGTGCTAATCCTACACCCAGTCTCTGTGGGGGTGTTACCGAGGACGTGTCTCCAACTTTAGACTAACAATTTGTATGTAATAATACTGATAATCTTATTTAAGATTTGTATGAATCCTTTATAAAATAACACATTTTACGATATGATTCACGAATTCGTTGCTTTTGTTTTGAAAACTGTTTCTACGAGTTGATTTCTTAATCGTTTGGTAAAACTGTTTTCTGTGTTAAAAGCATTCTAAACATATAGTTATCTTAAGCAAAATTATATATTTTGAGCACAAATTTCCTTGTACTTTTTCTTGTATTCCCCCCTGAAAATATGGAAAATTCGGAAAAGCGTAGGGGTATGAACTCACTGTTTAACGTAGGATTTGAGTGTACGATCGGGATGAGTGTTGAGTGTTAATTGATGTTTCGTACTCAAGTGGACCCTATTAACATATGATTACACATACATGTATTAGATGAGGACATAAGACTATTTGTTATGGAAGGAAACCACCTTAGGGACTAGGAAACACTTGAAACTAAGTGTTAGAATCACACGTGATTGAAGATGGGGAGTTTGCGGCCGTAATCAGGAGTGTACGGTCAGGGGTTTACGGCCCAATAGGGTTTACGGCCCATGAGTTTGCGGCCCAAGTGTTTGCGTTCCATGGGTTTACGGCCTATGGGTTTACGGCCCATGAGTTTACGGCCGTAAACACTTGGTGAGAGGTGTGATTTTTGGTGTTACAGGGTCCTTTCTAGCCTCTTGGAAATGTTCTAAGCCTTATGCACGGCTCAAAGTAAGGTTTAAAGGCCAATAATCGACCAAAAATGGGTTTACGGCCATTGAAGGGTGTACGGTCGTAAACCCATTTCGTGTTCATGATTTTGGGTCGATTTTTAGGTGAAAACAAGTGATTCCTAGTAGATAGCAAGCATAGGGAGTAGTTACTTACTGTAAGAGGCTTGGAATGAGGTTTTTAGCCACCAAGAACTAGTGTGTTCTTGGTGTTCTTGGTGAGAGAGAAGATCTAGAAAAAGATGAAATTTATGAGATGAAACATGGACTCATCACTAGAAAAGGGATTGAAACACAATAGAAGTGAAGAATCACTTACAATTTGAAGATCCTTGAGCAAAACTCGAAAATTATAGAGAGAGAAAGTCCCTTGAGTGCTTAAAGTTTGAAATGAAGGCCACTCATCCCTTATATAGGGGTGTGTTTTCGGCCAAGGGGTGGGGTGGGGGTGTACGGCCGTAAACTCGAGTTTGCGGCCGTGCACTCCTCTTGAAGGGGTGTTTGGCCCGGATGCTACGCTTTGACTTGGAAAAACTCGTTCTTGGACCCAAACTTCGATTGTACTGAGTTCAAAATATTTAATTAGACCGGAGGTATAGCTGACAAGAGTAGAAATAAATTCCGAATTGATTTATTTTTAACGGTTTGAACGGAAGAAATTTTGGGTTGTCACACATACTATTGGTGCTAAGCTCTTAAAGGTTCAAGGCTTCCAACTACACTAAAAGGTATGTCATCTAACTTGTATTTCATGTTTTTTATGCTTCATTGTATGCTAGTTAGGATGATGCTTCGGAATATTGAATATATGCATGTATAATAGAGAAAACATAGATCCAAAGCATTTAGGTTTTCATGTACACCATAGGAGTGTTAGAATGCTCAAAACCCTTCACGAAGGCCTAAGGATGTTGAGTGATTTAAGGAGTTTGTAGGCCATAGTATAATAAGATGTTGTAAGTCATGTAATATTTTCGTTATGCTTATCTTCTATATTGACGATGACATCCTAAAGTTATAAATGAATTGCATTTCTTTGGAAATGTTTGGTAATAATATTATCACATTATCGGAACAAATTCTGCATTATAATTCTTTAAAAAGGGATACTCCAAAATGAAACAAGCATAAGTAAATTGGTCTTTTCTAGCAATGAAATTGGGGATGTCACAATATAACATAAATGATGGATTCATTTGTCAAAGAAAATGGAACATAAATCATTTTATCTAGTTCAAACCCATATGTTAGGTCCGTTTGAGGCAGGCTAAACATGGTGCCATGTGGTAATGTCAAGAGTCCTAAAAAGAATCTTGTATCTTGATCTCTTTGAAGATATTGTCAACATATACATGAGAATTTAAAAATTCTAACATTCACCTTTATCTATCATTATATATTTTACATTCCAAGAATGTATGTTGCCTTTGCTAAGTCTTTCATCTTAGAAACACTTTCTGGGTCAATACGAAACAAGCCGAGCATAATCATAATGTAGTTTCTCATGATTATTTATGTCTTGTTTATACAATATTAGGAATATTACAACGCTTCCACTAGTTCTTAGTAAACACATATTTTATCTTCATTTTTATATAAAAGCATTCCTTATGTTTTTATATTAAAATGATGATTCCAACCTTAAGATGTTTTCTTTATATCCATCTTAAGCCTTACAAATTTTGTTAGGATAACATGGATTAAGAAAACCTCCACTCTAAGTTATGTAGATATCTTTAAGTAGATGTCTATGCAGGAAAGTTTTTTTCTTGAAATCTATTTGTCATATGTCATAATCAGAATATGTAGTCATGCTAAGTAATATCCTTGTTGATCTAATCATAGCCACTTGTGAAAAGGTTTGATCATATTCAATAACATGAGTATGAGAAAATCCTTTTATAACAAGTCTTACAAAATGTGTATATATATCCATGTAATGTATTCTTTCTAAAAGAATCACTTGCTCATTCTAGCCTTGTTATAGGGAGGAAGATTAATCAGGACCTTACTTAATTATTAGACATGGATTACATCTCAATGTTCATGACTCAAAATCATTTATCAAATACAAGATCTGATATAGCATTTTGGTAGTTGATGGATTTGCCAGAAACCATCAAGAAGAAATCATCAATGAGAGATTCCACATTTCTCAAGTCATAGATGATTTCTAACATATAATTATTAGACATGGATCACATGCACCCTAAAGGATCTATGTTCTCACTATAATTTGCAAACAACTATTGAATATCAAGAACCCTGAAAGTATGTTTCTATTTTCAAAATTAGTAAAGGGTTATTAGAAAACTCATACCTTCGTTTATTATAGCAAATAAACTAGTAATCCTTCATTATTAGTCTTCAGAAAGCAAGAACCAGAAGTCTCGCGCCTCTAATAGCTCACACCCAAACCCTAGAACACAGAGCCTTAGGGTGAAAGCAAAAGGATTAGGGTTATCTAAAAGGAAACTATGTTATCTTTAGCCTCCCTATCACCTATTTAAACCTCTTTGGGTTATGATTTTTGAAATTCACCTTATTCCAAAGAAAATTTCAAAAATTCCCTTCCTCCTCTAGAACTCCTCTAGAACTGTCCCCCTATGGGAGGTTCTAGAATTGGTCAATGTTTAACTTTTGAACATTGTCACCTTTAGCCCTTCCACTTTTAATTAATCCAATTAATTTCTAATTTATTTTTAATTAAACAATACTATTTCTAATTAATATATTACTCTCATAATATATTAATATGAAACACCCCAAAAATCATGACCAAAAATTTCATTTTTAATTATTAAATAGAACCATAGTTACAAAAATCATCTCATCAAAACATAAGTAATAGTATCTCATATCAAAACATCTATCAAATATATTAGAGTAACATCCCAGGCAAAGAACATCATGGTGTGTGCAATGCAGTCATCCCGAGCTCTTCCCCTTCCTACCGGAAGTACCTGAAACCAAAACTGAAAACTGTAAGCACGAAGCTTAGTGAGTCTCCCCAAACTACCACATACCATACACATAATCACATATAAACATAACATGGGCCCCGCCCGGCATCGGACAATGTCCGCCATCGGGCCCCACCCGGCATCGAGCAAAGCTCGATATATATATAAACATATCAATAAATACACATAACATAAACATATAAACATTCCTCGGGCCCCGTCCGGCATCGGACCGAAATCCAGAAGCAAAAAAACATTCCTCGGGCATTGCCCGGCATCAGAACGTAATCCGAAAACAAACAAAACAGACACAATCAACAATCATGAAGATATCAAGCATACAAACATTCCTCGGGCACCGCCCAACATCAGATCGAAACCCGGAAACATATAAACCTACATCGGGCATTGGCCGACATCGGACCTTAGCCCGAAACATACTAGCATACATATACGGACCGGCATTGGTGCCTTCGACCCGTTCATACAGGAGGAAACTCACCTTAAATGTCGGGTGCTAACTGAAACTTCTCTGCTCCGGAATCAGCTCTACTCACTCCCTGAATCAAAACAACCCCCTTCGATACCACTTCATGCCTATAACCCCTTAGGGTCAACTCTGGTCAAGTCAAAGTTAAATTCAAGTCAAAGTCAACGCTCCGAGTTAACTCAACTCGTTGAGTTTCCATGAATCACAGAATCGTGAAATCGCAATTTAACTCGTCGACTTTTCCTCCAACTCGCCGAGTTTCTCCTTCTCAACAGCAACGGGACTTTCCCGGTACAACTCGTCGAGTTCCCTTGTGGACTCGCCGAGTTCCTTCAATAGAACTGGGAACGTTCGACCCAACTCGTCGAGTTCCTCGATGAACTCACCGAGTTCCTCATAGTTCTTAGTCTATTAAGCCCTTTCCTCATATCTAAGGTTCCAGTTGATAGATCTATATTGTTTCCATGGTATACATCTGTAGAGTCAACGACTTGATGGCTTTGCATGCCTCAGATGGACCCAATCTCGAGATATAGAAACCTACTTCTACGGATATGGTCTTTTCTTGGACAAGAACGGGTTTAGGACCTTTTTTATGAAACTAAGGACCAAATAACACTGAGAATGGGAGTTTTTAGCATCAAGACTATGAAGGTTTATCATGCTCCAACAATAGGGTCAAAAAGATTCATAAAACAACACTAATAAAGATCTAAGCTATTAATCATCAAGTTTAAGACTTTTTACCTCAGAAAGTTGCCAAAGACGGATGAGATCCCAGATCTAGTGCTTTTCCTCAAGCTCAATGACCTTCTAGTTCTTCTAACTCCTTCACCAAGCACAAGAACACACAAAAATCCACTAAAAACCTCTAGTTTCTCAATAAGGAGCTCACAATATGATTTAGGGTTTTAGGGAGGCTAATGAGGGGCTGGTGGAAAGATTAAGTCCTTTAAATAGGGTGCAGAACCCTGAAAATTAGGGTTTCCCCTCTGCCAGCCTACTCGCCGAGTTGAGGCCTCTCAACTCGTCGAGTAGGTTACTTAAATCACGCGGCCCATATGATCTCTACTCGACGAGTTTGGGGCTTCCAAATTGTCGAGTTACTCTTATAATTTGACTAAATAGTAAATTAAATACATACTAGGATCCACGCGTTACAATTCTCCCCCACTTATCTCAGACTTCGTCCTCGAAGTCTGTTGCCTCAAATAACTCTGGGTAATGCTCCCTCATTTCCTCCTCTGGCTCCCAAGTCCACTATGAGCCCTTACGGTGCTGCCACTGCACCTTCACCAACTCTACCCTCTTATTCCTCATCTCCTTCGTCTTCCTGTCGAGAATGGCTACTGGTCTCTCGATGCAGTTCAGGCTGTCATCCACCTGGATATCCTCTAAAGGCACAACTGCGGAGTCATCCACCAAGCACTTCCGCAGCTGGGAGACATGAAAATTACTTTGGATTTGGCTGAGCTCAACTGGCAGATCCAATCGATAAGCAACCGGGCCCACCCGAGCCAAAACCCTGAACGGACCGATGTACCTGGGGCCCAGCTTGCCCCGCTTCCTGAACCGGATGACACCTTTCCAAGATGACACCTTCAGGAGGACCATATCCCCTACCTGAAACTCTAGGTCTGAACGACGCTTGTCGGTATAGCTTTTCTGCCAAGTCTGAGCAGTCTGGAGCCTGCTCCGGACCTGCTAGATCTTCTCTGTGGTCTTGAGTACCACCTCAGTATTCCCCATGACTCTCTGACCGACCTCGACCCAACAGATTGGGGTCCTACACTTTCTCCCGTAGAGCATCTCAATGGGAGGTCAATCTTTGATGGTGTGATAACTGTTGTTATATGAAAATTCTGCTAACGGAAGATACGTATCCCAACTGCCGCCAAAATCCAATACACATGCGCACAACATATCCTAGAGAGTCTGGATCGTCCTCTCACTCTGCTCATCAGTCTGAGGGTGAAAAGGTGTGCTGAAGTGAAGACGAGTACCCATCTCGTCATGAAATCGCTTCCAAAATCTGGAAGTGAAGCGAACATCTCGGTCTGACACAACCAACACCGGCACTCCATGACGTGCCACCACCTCACGAACATAGATCTTGGTTAGCATCTCAACCGATATACTCTCCTGGATCAGGATGAAATGAGCACTCTTAGTCAACCGATCCACGGTGACCCAAATTGAATCTACTCCACGTGCGGTCCTAGGAAGCTTCGTGATGAAATCCATAGTGATATCTGTTGGATAAGGTGTCTAAGTCCATAACTATATTTGGTATGTACTTGACCCAGCTTGGCATGGTCCATTTGGGTTGCATGGCATCTCAACAATTGGATAGACAAAATGAGAATAAGGACACTTATAATTTGTTAATATATTCTAATATATTAATATGAAATCATATTATTTAATTAGTATTGATCAAGAATTGATTTGGAATTAATTTTGTGATCAAAAGAGACTAATTAAATATATGAGGATTGATTATGTAAATCTTTCATTCTTATATAGTGGGCTTATGGTCCATGATTCACTAGATTGG
The DNA here is from genome assembly GCF_052849685.1 of Lactuca virosa. Classification (NCBI taxonomy): domain Eukaryota; kingdom Viridiplantae; phylum Streptophyta; class Magnoliopsida; order Asterales; family Asteraceae; genus Lactuca; species Lactuca virosa. The sequence goes on along the minus strand of NC_136433.1, from coordinate 318,026,132 downwards.
GCTAGGACCCATTGGGTGCTCCATGGAGGTTAAAACCCATGGATCATGGGGGAAATGAAAAGCCAAGCATATTAGGATTTACATGGTGTAACCCTACATGTGACACACTATATAAGGAACCTCATTGTAAGCAAAATCGGCACCTAAGATAAGAACAAGGAGGGCTAGCCGATTTTGAGTGAAAGTGTTTTTCTCTCAAGTTATTCCAAGAGTTGTGGTGTTGTGTGAAACATTTGAGGCATCACATTTGGGGTGCTAGGCTCACAAGGTCTTAATGAATCCAAATTACAAGAAAGGTATGTCGTTCTACTAGTTTTTTATATTAAAAGTACCCCATGTCATGCTAGTTAGGATGGGAACCTTGGAAAAATCAAATTTTCATGTATATTAGAGAAAACATAAATACAAGGTTTTTAGGGTTGCATGTACACCGTAGGAGTGTTAGAATGCTCAAAATCCATCAGTGGTATCAGAGCCTAGGCTTGTTTTCTATATACTTGATGCAAACTGCTTGAAAAAGTCAAAATTTTGTTCACTGTTCAGTGGACTCGCCGAGTCCATGGGGGGACTCGACGAGTCCAAGTGAAAATTCATCCTACTCATCGAGTAGGTTCTTGCACTCGATGAGTAGGAGGCCCTGTGTGCAGATTTTCGAGTTTTGCTGCTGGAAATGGACTAGAATCATTACCCTAAACTGTTTTGGACTTATAAAACCATTTTTTGATGTGGTAATGATTATACTAATCAATTTTCAATGGTTATTATCAAATTTTCAAGTTTTATATATGTCTTATATGATTCTTGAAATTGTTGATTTGAATGTTCATGCTCATGAGTTTTAGTAGATCATAGGAATTATTCGCAAATTGTTTGTTAGTGTAATTCTTGATCTTAATGCCAATTAATGGACTCCATAACCTGTCCTCAAATTATGGAATTCCAAAAGTCTTTTCTTTAAAGTTATTAAAAACTCATAAGTTATTGAATATGAAAGGTTTTGAATAGTTTCAAAACTTGCCCTCAAGTTTTGGAATTTGTAAAGTCACTTTAGAAAACTTTAATTCCAAACTCTAGAGTTTTAAAAGTTAAAATTCAACCCTTATACTTTATAGTATTATAAGTTAATAATATATATATGTATAAGAACAAGTCAGTTTTACCGTTAGTAGATCTCATTCACGAAGCCAGTCTATAAGGGGGGTATAAGGTTGTTGCCTATAAAATGGCAGCTTAATGGGTGTCCACTCTCGCCCACCGCTTCCTTGACTGGTGGATGGTCGTTAGTCGAACGGGTAGGACAAGGACTATAATTCTCATTAAAAGTATAATGATAAATATAAAGTAACTAAACCTTTTATAAATTCCCAATCTTAGTTACTTTAGGAAAATGTGAAATTGGTGCTAACCCATGAAATTACACTTTGTACCTTACCAAGTCGTTGGTGGAGCATGTGTGGGTAACCGACACACTAACATGGACTAGTAAGAGTGGCAAAGGGCGACTTAATGTTTATCATAGATCGGTGGAGCGCGTGTGGGTAACCGGCACATCGATTAGGTGATAAAGATTAAGGGTACTAAGTTAATTTGCATGGTTATTCACACCTTGTTTGTGATCCTCGGCATCCCAGTCACAAACTTGAGAGGGCACAATCGAGATTTAAACATGCCATTGAAAAGTTCAATGAATCTCAAAAGATCTAGGAGTTTTAATCCAATTAAAACCTAATAATTTATTTCGTTTTTCATGGTGGAAATTGGTGAATCGTCATTCACCTACCTTCAAATGTTTTATAGCTTGGATTACGACATCCCTCTTCCAAGTTATAAAGTATTGTGTTGGGTCCTAGCCTTAATATTACATTTGGGTATCTTATTAAGGATTCTATATCTAATCTAAACTTGTCTTTCTTCTTTTCAGATGTCTTCCAACAATGTTGCTTCTGGCTCGAACCCTACCGACTCCTTCTCTCTCATGAACCTTTGTGGGAGAGTCATCTTTGATGGTTCAAACTTTAATGATTAGACCAGGAACATCAGGATGGTCACACGTTACGAGGACAAGGAATATGTCATCGACAAGGAGATGAAAGAAATTGATGAGTCTACTGCTACTACAGAGGAGATCGCTGACTTTAGGGCACATGAGAGAGATGCTACCAAAGTGGCATGTATCATGTTGGCCACAATGACAGCTGAACTCCAGAAGTCCTATGAGGACTTTTACCCTTTTGAGATGCACATGGACCTGATGGAGCGCTACCATCAAAGTGCTCGTCAAGAGAGGTATGAAATCATCTCTTCCATGATAATAACCTAAATGAAGGATGGTGAACCATCACGGCCACATGCAGAAAATGAAAAGGTTTGTGGACCGTTTGCTGAAGTTGAATGTGAACTTCCCCGAGGAGTTGGCTATTGACATCATACTGCACTCCTTACCTACTTGTTATGATCAGTTTCGAATGACCTATCATATGAACAATGAGGAGGTCACACTCAGCAAGCCTCAAGGACTTTTGAAGACCGTCGAAAGTGGTCTCAAAGGTAAATCGGTTGTTACTACTCCTACTCCTAACATCTCCCCTATTATGGCAATCGGGCAAAGTAGAGGGAAGAAGAGGAAGACCCACTTCGAAGGGTACCAAGGGAAAGTCTCTTGATGGCTCCTCTTTGAGTGGAACCAAAGGTGGTTCTGTCGCTCCTTCTTCCAACCGAAAAGAAGCTCAATGCTTCTATTGTCAGGAAAAGGGGCACTGGAAATGAAACTACCCCAAGTACCTGCAAGATGTTAAGGATGGGAAGGTCAAACCTACCCATGTAGGTATTTACACTATATTGTCTAATAACTCACCGCATACTAATTCTTGGGTCCTTGATACAGGTTGTGGTATTCATATATGTTCTGATTTGCAGGGCCTAAGAAGAAGTGAGGATGTGGGTTAGTGTTAGATTTGAATAAGTGTTGTTACTCGTCTGAAATGGCGAGAAATATTATTTCTTTTCACGGTTTGTACAAACAAGGGTTTACTTTTTCATTTGATAATGAAGGTGGTGGTATTAAGGCTTTTTATAATAATGTTCTTTATTTTAAAGCATTACCTTGTGATGGTGTATATGAAACTGTGTCGGTTGTAGATAACTTAGGAAATAATGTATTGCATATCGATTCTTCCACTAGTTTGGATAAAGCATCCTTGTAGAATTGTCGTCTTGGACATGTTAACAAGAAGCGCATAGGCCAACTCCAGAAGGCTGGAGTCTTGGAATCATTTGACTTAAGGTTAGATGATAGTTGCGAGTCTTGTTTGCTTGGAAAAATAACAAAGTCACCCTTCACTGGTACTTGTGCTAGGGGTGAAGGTTTGTTGGACCTCAGACACACAGATGTGTGTGGACCCTTCAGAACTGCCACAAGGGATGCTAACTGCTTCTATGTGACTTTTACCGATGATTACAGTAGATATGGTTATGTCTACTTAATCAAGCATAAGTCAGAAACCTTTGAAAAGTTCAAAGAGTTTAAACAAGAAGTGGAGAATCAGTTGGGCAGGAACATTAAGATGCTCCGATCTGATCGAAGAGGAGAGTATCTTAGTATAGAGTTCCTTGACTATCTTAAGGAATGTGGAATTGTTTCACAATTGACACCTCCCAGAACACCACAGCTTAATGGTGTGGCTGAGAGGCGCAATCGAACCTTGTTAGACATGGTTCGTTCCATGATGAGTCGAGCTTTGTTACCAATCTCATTCTGGGGGTATGCCTTAGAGACTGTCGCCCATATCCTTAATCTAGTCCCTACCAAGAAGGTTTCCAAAACACCTCACGAGATGTGTACTGGGAAAGTTCCCAATTTAGACCACATCAAGATTTGGGGTTGCGAGGCATTCGTGAGATGTGAGACTCAGCACAAGCTCGAACCTCGTAGTGAGCGGTGTATTTGCATCGGCTACCCACAGAATTCTTTTGGTTACCTCTTCTACAGACCCAGTGAGAATGTGGTCTTTGTGGCAAGGAGAGGGGTCTTTCGAGAGAGAGAGAGTTTATAAGCCAAGGAAATAGTGGGAGGCAAATTGACCTTGAAGAACTTCAAGAGTCAAGCAGTGAAGGAACCTCAAACCCTAGCAATCAACCCGAGGAGAAAACTCTTGTTGATGAATCCGTACCTCTGAGGCGCTCCACAAGAGTTAGGAATCCACCTGAGCATTACTATGGTTTTCATATTATTGCGGAAGGTGATGCATTTATCAGTGATAGTACACTGGTAAATTTGGATGAGCCTAACAACTTTAAGGAAGCCATGGCAGGCCCAGAGTCTGCCAAATGAAAAGAGGCCATGGATAGCGAGATTCAGTCCATGTATGACAATCAAGTTTGAAACTTGGTTGACAATGTACCGGGTCACAAGACGGTTGGGTGAAAATGGATCTTCAAGAAGAAGACCGGCATGGATGGGAATGTACACACTTATAAAGCGCGACTGGTTGCGAAGGGCTTTACTCAAACTCCGGGAGTTGACTATGATGAGACCTTCTCACCAATAGCGAAGATTAAGTCTATTAGGGTTTTGCTAGCCATAGCTGCATTTCATAATTATGAAATATGGAAAATGGATGTCCAAACCGCTTTCAATAATGGAAAGTTGGCTAAGGATGTTTACATGAGTCAGCCATAGGGTTTTGTCGATGCAAAGCACCCTAATAGAGTGTGTAAGCTTGAGAAATCCATCTATGGATTGAAACAAGCATCTCGAAGATGGAATCTTTGTTTCGATGAGAAAGTCAAAGAGTTTGGCTTTTCAAGGAGCGAAGATGAGTCCTGTATGTATGTTAAGGCTAGTGGGATGTAGTTAGCTTTTTGGTATTGTATGTGGATGACATACTACTCATAGGAAATGATATCCCAACCTTACAGGAGGTTAAATCCTGGCTTGGGAAGTGTTTCGCTATGAAGGACCTTGGAGAAGCTGCCTATATCTTAGGGATAAGGATATTGAGAGACAGGAGTAAGAGACTAAATGGACTTAGTCAAAGTACCTACTTGGATAAGGTGCTGAAAAGGTTCAGCATGTAGGATTCCAAGAAAGGTGACTTACCAATCTAGAGCAACGCCAAACTGAGTAAGACTCAGAGCCCGAGTACAGAGGCTGAGATAGCTGAGATGAGTCGAGTGACGTATGCTTCCGTTGTAGGCTCGATCATGTATGCTATGACTTGTACTCACCCTGATGTGGCCTTTGCTTTGAGCATGGTCAGTAGATATCAGGGAATCCAGACAAGGCTCACTGGACTGCGGTGAAGAATATTCTCAAGTACCTACGGAGGACTAGGGACTGGATCCTTACCCTTGGTTGGAGTGATGACTTGAGAGTAGTGAGGTATAGTGAGTGCTCATAAGTTATGAGTATTGGATTCAACCCACGCTTACTTGTATCACTTCATGGAATTTATCTCGAGTGATCGTGAGATGTTAATATCATATAAGTCTTCAAACCTAGAGATATGAGTTGTTGATTATGAGTTGATTGTGCATTGATTGCACGAAAACGCATCAGTAACTTGATGTTATAAAACGTGCTTTTGTGTATGATTCAACAAGTAGTTAGTACAAGCATATGAGTCAAAGTTTATCTGTTCCTTTTAATCCTTGGAGGATTAAAAGCGATATCTGGGCCCCTCGATGATTTTGTTTTGACCTATGTGTCGGGCCCGGTCAGAACCAAATTGATGTGTTCAGTTTAGTTCTATGTCAAACAAATTGGAAATCGGGAAACAAACTGTTGGACAATAAGTATGACATTGTTCCATGTATTTGTCCTGTTGATATCCAGAACAGAGGATTATATGATCACTTATCTTAAACGGCGCATCATCATCTTAGTTCTGTGATACTTTGAAAGAGATACGATTGTTGGTCGGTTCCTGAAGTCATACTTGCAACTATAGTTATTAGACTTATCCAAGTGGGAGACTATTGGATAAGGTGTCTAAGTCCATAAATATATTTGGTATGTACTTGACCTGGCTTGGCATGGTCCATTTGGGTTGCATGGCATCTCAACAATTGGATAGAAAAAATGAGAATAAGGACACTTATGATTTGTTAATATATTCTAACATATTAATATGAAATCATATTATTTAATTAGTATTGATCAAGAATTAATTTGGAATTAATTTTGTGATCAAAAGAGACTAATTAAATATATGAGGATTGAATATGTAAATCTTTCATTCTTATATAGTGGGCTTATGGTCCATGATTCACTAGATTGGGCTAGGACCCATTGTGTGCTCCATGGATGCTCCATGGAGGTTAAAACCCATGGATCGTGGGGGAAATGAAAAGCCATGCACATTAGGGTTTACATGGTGTAACCCTACATGTGACACACTATATAAGGAACCTCATGGTAAGCAAAATCGGCACCAAAGATAAGAACAAGGAGGGCTAGCCGATTTTGAGTGAAAGTGTTCTTCTCTCAAGTTATTCCAAGAGTTGTGGTGTTGTGTGAAACATTTGAGGCATCACATTTGGGGTGCTAGGCTCACAAGGTCTTAAGGAATCCAAACTACAAGAAAGGTATGTCATTCTACTAGTTTTTTATATTGCAAGTACCCCATGTCATGCTAGTTAGGATGGGAACCTTGGAAAAATCAAATTTGCATGTATATTAGAGAAAACATAGATCCAAGTTTTCTAGGGTTGCATGTACACCATAGGAGTGTTAGAATGATCAAAACCCATCAATCTCTTCCCATTTCCACATGGGAATATCCAACGGCTGCATCTTGTCGTGAGGTCGCTGGTGCTCGGTCTTGACTTTCCTACACGTCAAGCACCACTCCACATACCATGCTATGTCCCGCTTCATGCAAGGTCACCAATAATCAGGGCGAAGATCCCGATACATCTTCATCGCCCCGGGATGGATGGAGAACCTAGACTTGTGGGCCTCTTCCATCAGAACCTAGCACACCCCGCCCCAGTAAGGAACCCAGACCCTCCGATGTAGGGTCACTAACCCACGGCTATCATAGTCGAATGAGGCCACCTGGCCTATGATCCGCTCACCCTTCCGGTGCTCCTCCTTCATACTCTCGACCTGAGCCTCCCGAATCCGCTCCAGCAGCGGAGTAATCACTGTCATCCTCAACCATATATCTCATATCGAGGCTACAACCGCCTTACGGCTGAGAGCATTGGCCACCACATTGGCCTTCCCTGGGTGGTAGAGGATCTCACAATCATAGTCATTCACCACATCTAACCACCGACGCTGCCACATGTTCAGATTCGACTGATCCATCAGGTACCTCAAGCTCTTGTGGTTCGTATTAATGGTACAACAAACCCCATAGAGGTAATGTCGCCAAATCTTGACGGCGAAAACCACAACCCCCAGCTCCAAATCGTGCGTCTGATAATTCGCCTCATGAGGCTTTAACTGTCTCGAAGCGTATGATATCATGTGACCCCGTTGCATCAGCACTGCACCCATACCCGTGATCGAAGCGTCACAGTAAACCATGAAATCGTCGACACCCTCCAGCAAAGTCAGAATCGGTGCCTCGCACAACCGCTATTTGAGAGGCTCGAAAGCTGCCTGCTGCTCAGGCCCCCAACAGAATGTCACCAACTTCTTAGTCACTCAGGTCAAGGGAACAACAATCTTGGAGAAATCCTGGATGAATCTCCAATAATAACCCGCCAGACCAAGAAAAATCTGAATCTCAGATGGAGACCTCGGAACCTCCCACTACATCACGACTTCTATCTTGGCCGAATCGACCACAATACCCTTCTGGTTGACAAGGTTCCCCAGAAAATGCACCTCGCGCAACCATAACTCACACTTGGAGAACTTTGCGAAAAGTCTCTCCCTCCTCAATGTCTCCAACACCTCCCTCAAGTGCTCCTCATGCTGCTCCTGAGTCTTGGAATAAACCAAGATGTCATCTATAAAAACTATCACAGACTGATCCAGCATCGGTCTGCACACGCGGTTCATGAGGTCCATGAACGTGGCAGGAGCATTGGTGAGCCCAAACGGCATTACCACGAACTCATAGTAACCATAGCAAGTCCGAAAGGCTGTCTTCTGCACATCGTCGCCCCTAACTCGCATATGGTGACAACCCAATCGCAAATCAATCTTGGAGAACCGAGATATACCCTGAACCTAGTCAAATAAGTCATCAATACTCGGGAGGGGATAACGACTCTTCACCGTTACCTTATTCAGCTCCCGGTAATCTATACACATCCGATGTAACCCATCCTTCTTCTTCACAAACAGGATCGGGGCTCCCCATGGCAAACTGCTCGGCCTGATAAATCCCTCGTCTAATAGCTCCTACAGCTGTGTAGAAAACTCCTGCATCTTGAGAGGAGCCAGCTGATATGGTGTCTTGGCTATCGGAGTCGCACCAGGAACTACGTCAATCCATAACTCTACCTGCCTCTCTGAAGGTATCCCAGGCAAATCCTCCAGAAATACGTCCGGGTACTCTCGTACAATCGGTACATCATCCACTGTCACCTTACCCTTATCCATGGTATCCATGACATAGGCGACATAGCCTGCACAACCCTGATGTAGGTAGCGTCTCGCCCTCCCTACTGAGCACAAATTCGGTCCACGTTGTGGCCTCTCACCCTGAATCATCAAACCTCCCCCACTTAGGGTCTGAACTCGCACAAGGTGTTGCTCGGAGTCGATCACTGCCCCATTAGGGCTTAACCAGTTCATACCCACGATAACCTTATTCCCTCGTAGGGGAATAAGGACTAAATCCATGGAAAACTGCTCATCAAACAACTACATTGTACATCCCCGATGAACCCTTGCAACCCGCACGGTCCTATCATCCGCTATCTCTACATCAAGTGGACAGTCTAGCTCTCCTGGAGCTCTAACAAATCGCTTGCTGAGCACGAGTGATACAAACAATCGGGTAGCCCTTGAATCAAATAATACCAGAGCAGATATATCGTTCACAAGGAACGATCCCGCCACAATATCGGGAGCTGCACGTGCCTCCTCTGCTGTCAGTTGAAAGGCCCTGCTCTTCGCCACAGGCGCCTCCGTCCGTCCCTGTCGGCCATCGATAATCCTCAGTGTAGCAGGAGCGGGTGTCCCCACATGTCCTGCTGCTGCTAAAATCGGGCACTAGGACCGCTTGTGTCCCCTTTGATTGCACTGGAAGCAAATCAGATCTGATATTATGGCGGTGGTAGCAGTACAATCCCTGCTGACATGACCAGTTCGGCCGCACTTAAAGCAGCCCGAACTACCCGCCATGCACGTCCCCTCGTGCATCTTGCCGCACTTGCCACAACGGCTACAGCTCTTCTGGCTCATCAATATGTGATCTGATACCTTGGGCTTTTTCCCCGAACTCCATGTCTGAACCTCATTTGGTTTCCTTTTCCTCTCCATCTCCAAATCCAGCTCCCTCTCACGAGCTCTCACTATCATATCCTGCAGCGTCTTGCAGCTGGATCGGCTTACAAACTGCTGAATAACGCTCCTCAACATCTCATGGTATCAGGCATTTTTCATCTCCTCGTCTGCCACATATTGAGGAACAAGAAGGGACCTCTCCTTAAACACGGCGATGATCTTGGCCACCATCTCAGTCGTCTGCTGGAGATCCTGGAACTCCCTCGCAAGCTGTTGCACCTCTATCATAAGTGCGAACTCAGCCCTAAACCTGGTCGAGAAATCACTCCAGGTCATCGCATCGATAGCGGCATCATCCCCAATGGCTCGTCCAACCTCCTCCCACCAATCCCGTGCCCTGTCCTTCAGGAGGCATGAAGCAAGTCGGACCTTGTCCCCTTCGGGACAGCGGTTGGTGCGAAAGGCCTTGGAGACATCCACCAAGCACCTGCTGCTAGCAATGGGGGCCCTAGCCCCATGGTAGTCTGGAGCTGCACATGCTCGGAACTCCCTGAATGTCATTGTGCGCGTCCCTAACATGGCCGCCATCTCGGTATGGAATGCACCCAACCTCTCGTCAAGAATCTCCAAAATCCCCTCTTTGACCGTACCGAAGATCACAGGAGTCTGGTCAATGATAATGCGCGTGATCTCAGATGAAATGAACTCTCTCATCTGATCATCGAGCTGCCAGGCTCCAGAGCCCGAGCCTGATCCCTCACCGGCGCCAAAGCTGCCAACTGGTCTAGTGCGTAGCGTCACTATATTGAAAATACACCATAACAAACATCAGAATACTCATCATAACTTGAGGGATCACACACAGTAGAAGTTCCCTGGATTCATCTCAACTTTCCTTGTATGGATCATCTGCTTTCAGTAGTATGGGCCCATACTACCTTCCACATCTATCCGTACTTTCCTCAAGAATTTCCTTGACTACACCAAGTACTTCTCTTCGCTCTAATCTCATCCTAGGCTTACCCTATGGTAACCTCTCACCCACTCTCCGCCATCAACTGCATAAGAAGTCCATGGTATTTTCCCGTAACTAGCTCGTGAATACCATTACATATCACTAAGACCAGATAATTCTTCGAATGAAAGCTCTTACCCTACAACGATTGGACTCAAACAAGAGCTGCGAAATAAGGCTAAACCTAACCTTCTGAAATTATGTAGTCCTCATAACATGTAACTTAGCGTATGCGTTTACTAGTTAGTTAAAGATAACTAGAACTCCTAAAAGCACAAAGCAAGCAGCATTCGAGCATTGAATAAACAAAACCAAGCATATCCTAATCAGGGCATCATATCACTGACTAATCAGTACTAGCATGCAGCTCAATAAGCTCATATAGTAGGCATACAAGGCATCCTTCCTAGATCCTTAGCCCTAATCTAGCGTGTAGTTCTCATAATCATATCATATCATAACAAACATGTATGGGTAATTTGGTAGAACTTACTTGAGCTCGGCTGATTGCATGCACCACACCCTTTTCTCTTCTCAAAATCCTTGTTATGAAAATGGTTTTCTTTTAATTTTTTTTAATACCAAGTCCTCAGTTTGAGTTCAGACATACCCGAGAGTATGCTCGAATCCCTCAAACCAAGGCTCTAATACCAACTTCAAATACCCCAAAAATCATGACCAAAAATTTTATTTTTAATTATTCAATAGAACGACAGTTATCAAAATCATCTCATCAAAACATAAGTAATAGTATCTCATATCAAAACATCTGTGAAATATATCAGAGTAACATCCCAGGTTAAGAACATCATGGTGTGTGCAATGCAGTCGTCCCGAGCTCTTCCCCTTGCTACTGGAAGTACCTGAAACCAAAACTGAAACTGTAAGTAAGAAGTTTAGTGAGTCTCCCCAAACTACCACATGCCATAGACATAATCACATATAAACATAACATGGGCCCCGCCTCTTCATCGGGCCCCTCCCGACATCAGACAGAGTTCGACATCGGGCCCCGCCCGGCATCGAGCAAAGCTCGGTATACATATAAACATATCAACAAATACACATAAATAATCACATAATATAAACATATAAACATTCCTCGGGCCTTGCACGGCATCGGAACGAAATCCAGAAGCATACAAACATTCCTCGGGACTTGCCTGGCATCGGACCGTAATCCGGAAACATACAAAACAAACACATGCAAGAATCATGAAAACATCAAGCATACAAACATTCCTCGGGCACCGCCCGACATCGGATCGAAACTCGGAAACATATAAACCTACATCGGGCATTGCCTAGCATCGGACCTTAGCCCAGAACATACTAGCATACATATACGGGCCGACATCGGTGCCTTCGACCCGTTCATATAGGAGGAAACTCACCTCAAATGTCGGGTGGTAACTGAAACATCTCTGCTCCGGAATCAGCTCTACTCACTCCCTGAATCAAAACAACCCCCTTAGATACCACTTCATACCCATAACCCCTTAGGGTCAACTATGGTCAAGTCAAAGTCAAAGTCAAGTCAAACTCAACGTCAAGTCAACGCTCTGAGTTGACTCAACTCGTCGAGTTTACCCTTCAACTCTTCGAGTTCCCATGAATCACAGAATCGTGAAATCGCGATCTAACTCGTCGAGTTTTCCTCCAACTCGCCGAGTTTCTCCTTCTCAACAGCAACGGGACTTTCCCGGCACAACTCGTCGAGTTCCCTTGTGGACTCGCCGAGTTTCTTTATGGAATTATTAACTCTTTTAATTAAACACTTTAACTAATTTAATGAAGTCCATAAAGTTTTAATTTTAACTTTTAAAATTGTAGAGTTTGGAATTAAAGCATTAATGTGTGTGAGACTTTACAAATTCCAAAACTTGAGGGCAAGTTTTGAAACTATTCAAAACCTTTCATTTCATAACTTATGAGTTTAATGGTTCATTAAAATGAAGACTCTTTATTTTTATGTAACCTCTTATTCTTTAATAACACTTTTAAAGAAGTGACTCTTAAACATCCATAACTTGAGGACAAGTTATGGACTCATAAAATAGTTTAATGAAAAAAAAAACTCTTCATTTTTGTGTAACCTATGGCACTTTTATGAGTTTTAAGATTCATAAATGTGACATTTTATGTGACTTGAAGAAAAGTTACAAAAACACCTTTTATGAACTTCTTTTAGATTAATATGGATTGAAAGCAACTTAACAAATAATATTTTTCATCAATCTAAATTAACTCATAAAACAAGGTAACACAAAAAAACTTTTCATGTTCCATAACTTAAGAACAAGTTATGGAATTTTAAAACATTAAGACCAAGTTTTGTAACTCCATAAAAAACTTTGAATCAATTTTTTTTAAAACCTTTTCATATCCATAACTTATGGAGGTTTCAAAAAACTCTTTAGATCAAACTTTTAAAACTAATAAAATAATCATATCATTTTATCTTTTACTAAATTTGACCTAATTCAACTAATATAGTAAAGTGACTCAAATTTTAAAAATAATTAGTTTTTCATAAAATCAAGTAATTATCTTAAAATATGACAAACTTCATGTTTTTTTCCTTTTTTTTTCCTTCAACTTGAAAAAAAAATACATTTGCATCAAATATAGTAGAAAACAACCCATGGCTCTGATATCACTGTTGGGTTTTGAGCATTCTAACACTCCTATGGTGTACATGCAACCCTATAAACCTTGGATCTATGTTTTCTCTATTATACATGCAAATATTAACTATTCCAAGGTTTCATCCTAACTAGCATATTATGAAGCACCTATACTACAAAGTTCTAGTTAGATGACATACCTTTTCATGTAGCTTGATGTCTTCAAGCTTTATGAGCTTAGCCCCAATAGTGTGGAAGCCTCAAATGGAATCACAAATCACCAAAACACCTTGGAAGAACTTGAGAGAATATGTATGCACACTAAAATCGGCCCACTCTTATTTTCACACACTTGTGCAAATTTTGTAAGCCAATGACCCCTTTATATATTATGGAGGATTAGGGTTACGTCCATGTAAACCCTAATACTCATGACCTTTCATTTACATAGGATCCATGGGTTAAAAGCTCCATGGACCATCCATGAAAGCTTAGCCCAACCTAAATGAACTTGGCCCATTCCATATATATAAGAGTCCATATTTAATTAGTTCTTTTTGATCACTTAATTAATTCTAAATTAATTCTTGATCAATACTAATTAAATAATATGATTCCATATTAATATATTAGAACTTATAATATATTAATATAAATCATAAATATACTATTCTCAAAAGACTATCCATATAAATTGTGTCGGCGAAGTGCAACCCAAATGGACCATGCCGGGTCGGGTCAAGTACATACCAAATATAGTTATGGACTTAGACATTAATCCAACAGTCTCCCACTTGGATAAGTCTAAAACTATTATTGAGTATGACTTCAAAACCTAACTGGCAATCGTAGCTCTTAAAGCCGCTGTCGAACTCTGACCTTGTCAATGACTTGTCCATTAGATAAGGGATCATATATTCCTCCATTCTAGATATCATATGGACTGAGACATGGATTATAATCATTCTCTCTGTCCATTTGTTGTTTCCCGATTTTCGATTTATGATGACTGACTGATTGAACAAATCAAATCAGTCGTGGCTTGGCCAAGCACTCACATGTGTCATCGCTAAATCATCGAGGGGCCCACAGATATCGCTTTTATCCCGAAGGTAAAAGGAATGGATAAACTTCGACTCATATGGCTTGTTCTACTACTTGTTGAATCATACACAAAGGCACGTTTTATAACATCGAGTTACCAATGCGTTTTCGTGCAATCAATGTACAACCAACTCATAGTAACAACTCATGTCTCTAGGTTTGAAGAATATAAGATATTATCGTCTCATGATCACTCGTGATAAAATCCATGAAGTGATTCAAATGAGTGCGGGTTGAATCCAATACTCAGAACTTATGAGCACTCATGAGTGTTGTAGCACCACTTTGTCCACCAACTTGGACCTCTACAAACCAACCCATGACAGTCTTGATTCATATCTATTTCCAACATATGACCGACTGTGGATGGTTTGAATAACTTAATCATTCAGGAAGAGCGACTTAGTTATTCTGGAAGTCAAAACATGCAAAGTGAAACACAAGAATAAATGAATCAAATATGCTATCAAACCCTATGAATATAAATAAACGCTTTTATTTATCACCATACTGATTACCTATAATTCATTGTTTCGGTTTTATCAACTTTATACTTGAATTAAAAACACTAGTTATCCCATGCTCCAAGCATGTACACTATGTTTTTCTTAAACAATAGCTTTGCCATACACCAAGTATGCACTCTATGTTTGTCTATGATCCTTACTTTGTGAAATAAACCAATTGAACATAATTTCAATGATTCTAATTTCACACTCCCAAATCCTTATCGAAAAATGTGAGAATTTCAAATTCCTATCATTTATCGAAATCTGTTTAGATTTTAAACTTATATGCACTGACCCTCCTGTAATGAATATGTACAAAGTCACAAAGACTTGTCAACAGTCATTATAAGGTATTCCAATGGAGATCAACTCCATGGAAACTAAGTCTCATATTCAAAGTACATTGCTTTGGACATGCTTCTTGCATTAAGTTTTCTAATCTTACACATATAACTTCCACCTATGGAGACAACTCCATATTCTCATTTTTGACTATCACTTCTGAATAAGAGATGCCTCTTTTCAGAATATGTCAATATGGTCCTTCCAAAATTAGCACTATACTTCCAACTGTCCCTGAGCAACCAATCTTTGGTAAACCTCAGATTGTCCTCGACAATTGCTTAATCATTTTAGTCATATCCAATTCTAGACCTTTTCCCTTCTTAATGCCTCTGGGCATTTGGAAAAATTTAGAAATGACAAATATTATAGCACATGCAATCGATCCTGTACCCAAAGCAAATGGTACACGATTCATGATGTCTCACATAAAGACATGATTCTAGACCAGTCTTTTGCTACAATATTTTTATTTGCCATGTTTTCAAAATTTGACTATGAAGAGGGATGCCGTAATCATAATCGAATTTTGAGAACGCAATATATAGAATTTCCTTAAGTTGAACCAATCCAACATGAAATTCATATATATATTCTTGACTAAAGATGATTAAGGTCTCAATCTAAGCCTTTAGAACTGAAATGAAGTATATCCTCTCCCTTAATTATAGCAAAACAACTTTTTCAATCCCTGCAGCCTCACGAATTGAAACTTTTGTTTTCTATAATTAACATTGCTAACTTGCAACACGAACAACAATTATCATGCTCCCACTAACATGATGATTATTAGCATAACACTTATGCTCCCACTAGCTTTGACATGTACTCAGAAATCAGCTGGACTTCTAGAAATCAATACTTTATTGACTTCCTTACCAAAGTTCAGATTTCTGATACGAGATGCTTTGATAAAACTTTATCAAAATCATACACCTTTCCTTAGATAGCATGCATGTGTGTCTAAACAATTTCAGAACTATGAAAAGGGATGCCGTAATCATAGTCTCAATTGTTTAGACCTTTTGCCATCTGCTTCAAATCTACTTGGTGGAAGTGTTTCCTCACCATCATTTTCATGAATCGGAGAGAAACCTTATGACCCTTAGATTTTATCGTGTATGTGTTCTTATCCATGTGAACTGTCAAAACCATAGTCACAAGACAAGGATAATGACAAATCCATACTCATATGGACTGAACTTATGCAATCTTAACTTCTTGCGACCTGGCAGTACAGGGCCTGCCATTGCTTCCAAGTTGTTATGCAACCAATTGAGAACTTTCAGAACTCGGCAAAGCCAACTTTAACTGGAATGGGCACAGAATATGTCAACATGATAGGTTATAAACCTCAAGTCGTGTGCTAGTGAAGAACCTCAGGTTTTATTCTTGATTAGTTCTTGAAATTCTTTTTAGGATCTTTAAGACTCCCACTGTCCTCTTGACATATAAGACTATCTTGCCAAATATTCAAGAGATAGTGCGGATTCTTTATCAAGAAAAACACTTCACACAATTGGCCTTAGTTGGTCTTTGTTTAATCCAAAACATCACAACTTACCAACTTCAAATGTACAAGAGTAGGACACTTTTACTCTTACATTTGACAAGTGTTATAAACCTTTCTTTAAGATATGTCACTCAACTTATAGTCTTGGAGTATGACTCTAAGACTTGTTTTGAAACGAAGTATGACTCATCTTCTTGATTTAACCATTTCAACAATTCATGACTCCTCTTCTTAGTCATAAGAATGCACTAAGATGTCCTTAGAAGACCAATTGTGATGTGGTTCTTTAATCATTAAGATGATCACAAAACATGATACTAAAGT
This sequence comes from Lactuca virosa, assembly GCF_052849685.1. Taxonomy (NCBI): domain Eukaryota; kingdom Viridiplantae; phylum Streptophyta; class Magnoliopsida; order Asterales; family Asteraceae; genus Lactuca; species Lactuca virosa. The sequence continues at coordinate 318,009,289 of NC_136433.1, read as the reverse complement.
ACTCTCCCATCTTTTCAGATTTGAGAAACTTTTATCTGTCTGCCTAATTTGATTCTTCCCATTCGTTCTGCCATACATTGAGACTTTTCCAATGTTTCAGAATTATACTTAAACTTGTAAGTATAACCATATTTACTAAAATTTAGTAAATCATGATGAATAGTCTTAACGAGCTTTGTGGTGGACTTGACCAGTGCACAAGAATGTGTACTCGATCCCTTTAGTCCTTAACTTGACTCACACATCCATGTGAACAAGTCTTAATTTTCCAATGCTTGAAAGTTCTCATTCATCATACTATTCAACTTGCATGATTCCAAGTTTCTATCCAACTGAAGCCTTGGGAATGAGAATCTTTCCTTATTTGGTAAATTATGACACTACCACAAACGAAAGAATCAAGTCCATTTTTTTTTCAAATATTGCTATCAATGGAATCATATAAACAACCATTTTTCACAAATGCCACTTGTAAGGATATTTAAAATAAATATAAAATTAAAAAATTTTATTTTATTTCAAACTTTGCGGAAAAAACTTATCCTTATAGTGCAAATGCATACGGAAAAACTTGTTGTTATCTATTCCTAAGCAATATATCATAACTTCTAAGTAACAGCTTCAAAATTCTGATGCGATCGAAATCCACCTACGCGATCAGAATCAGCATATACTTCCTTTAAGCTTTCTCTCTATTCTTTGATTCTTAAAACATCAACATGTGACCCAGTCACATCATGTAATGAGGATCTTAGAATAGAAACTTAACAGAGTTAGATAATGGGCTCTACCTGAAGTAGAGTCAGACTTATTGACTTTAACATCCTTAGGTAAACTTGGCAGCTTTGCAATCAACGCCCCTTCCTTTGGCAAAATAAACATATTGACCCTTTGGTAATGGGACTATCTCAGACTTAGCCTTTCTCCTTACCATTTGGTCAAATCGGGTTGACTATGGCCAATCCCTTTCCATTGGGAAGAGAATGCTTTTTCTGGATTTCCAGTGTCACCATTGTCACTGTCCATAAAGTTTTTGGGAAGTTGATCTTCTAATCAAATTTGCTTTACTATCGTTCCAAATCATTGCTGATTCAGCAGCACCAAGCAAATAGATATGATCATTAAGGTTCATGTCATAGTCTCTTTCATAGTAGTCCCAAAGGAACTCACTATGTGACTTAGAAAGTGATTGAACATCCAACTTTCTCAAGACTTTGACACCCAACTCTCCCAGCTTGTCAATATGTGACTTCATCTCTAAGATGTGATCACACATAGACCTTGCTTGCCATTAGGGCTTGAGTGACCTTGAACTCGTGGGTTAGGGAGAATAATTGGAGGAGGTGGAGGAAGTAAAGTTCCAAGAGATTTGGGAAGATCATAGATGTCTGAGCTAGACATCTTTTGGGAGATATTCAAGATAGTTGATCTGAAGTCCTTAATATAACACCCAATATTAAATATTAAGGCTAGGATCCAACAACCTATTTATAACTCGAAGAGGGATGCCGTAATCCGAGTTATAAAATAGTTGAAGGTAGGTAAATGACGATTTACCAATTTCCACCATGAAAAACGAAATAATGTAATTAGGTTTTTAATTGGATTTGAAACTCCTAGATCTTTTGAGATTCATTGAACTTTTCAATGGCATGTTTCAATCTCGAGTGTGCCCTTCAGGTTTTGTGACTGGGATGCCGAGGATCATAAAACAAGGTGTGAAGTAACCATGCAAATATACTTGGTACCCTTAATATTTACCCCTCAATCGATGTGCCGGTTAACCACACGAGCTCCACCGATACTATGATAAATATTAAGTTACCCTTTGCCTACTTTGTTAAATCCAGGTTAGTGTGCCGGTTAACCACACACGCTTCACTAACGGTTTAAACAAAGTGCAAAGTGTAATTTCATGGATTAGCACCTTATTCACATTTTCCTAAGTAACTAAGATTGGGAATTTATAAGTGTTTAGTTACTTAGTATTTATCATTAATACTTTTAATGAAGGGAGAATTATAGTCCTTGTCCTACCCGTTCGGCTAACGACCCTCCACTAGTCAAGGAAGCGGTGGGTGAGAGTGGACACCCATTAAACTGCCATTTTATAGGCAGTAACCTTATACCCCCCTTATAGACCGGCTTCGTGAATGAGGCCTACTAACGGTAAGACTGACTTGCTCTTATACATATATTTATTATTAACTTATAATACTATAAAGTATAAGGGTTGAATTTTAACTTTTAAAATTCTAAGGGCTAACTTGGAATTAAAGTATTCTTGGGGAAAACTTTACAAATTCCAAAACTTGAGGGCAAGTTTTGAAAATATTCAAAACTAATTAATTCCATAACTTATGTGTTTAAAGTAGTTTTAATTTAAAAAAAAACTCTTCAAGTTCCATAACTTGAGGACAAGTTATGGAAGACTTTAAACTAATAAAAGAATGTAACTTTTCTTTATTTTTGTAACTTATGGAACTAATTAAGGTTACACGTTTTATCGTTTAATGAAGTAACTCTTGAACCTCCATAACTTGAGGATAAGTTATGGAGTCATAAAACCATTTAATGAGGACAAGACTCTTCATTTTTGTAACCATTGCCAACTTTTTATGAGTTTTATGAAACTTAAATGTGACTTTTCATATAACTTGAGGACAAGTTACAAAAACACATTTTAGAATCAACTCTTAGATTAAAATGGATTGAAAACACATAATCAATTAACTTTTCTATTAATCTAATAAACTCATATGAACAAAGATAATTCATATCAAATTTTTTTTTTCAAGTAATTAGCATAACTTTTAAACTAATACAATTCGATTTTTCAGCTAATTTTGCAAGTATAACAAGAAAACAAACCTTGGCTCTGATACCACTGATGAGTTTTGCGCATTCTAACACTCCTAAGTGTACATGCAACCCTAAATACCTTGGATCTATGTTTTCTCTATTATACATGCAATTATGAACTTTCCAAGGTATTACCCTATCTAGCATACAATACTTGATACTTGGGTAATCAAATGGATAGAATACATACCTTTGTTTGATGTAGCTTGTCTCCATGAAGCTTGAGTGCCTAGTGCCCCAAGTGTGACACCTCAAATGGTTCACACAACACCAAATGCACATGGAATGACTTGAGAGAAATGGAACACTCCTTGAAATCGTCTAGCCCTCATATTCACACATTAGTGCACGATTTCTTGAGCCATGGGATTCTTTTATATGGTGGCTATTAGGGTTACACCATGTAACTCATAACTTTACCCATTCCTTATGCTCCATGGATTTTAACCTCCATGGAGTATCCATGGGTCACCCCATGGACTTAGTCCAACATAAGGAATCTTGGATCACAAGCCCACATATATAAGAATAAATGATTTACACAATCAACCCGTATATTTAATTAGTCTCCTTTTGATCACTTAATTAATTCCAAATTAATTCTTGATCAATACTAATTAAATAACCTTATTAATATATTAGAACTTATAATATATTAACCAACCTTAAGTGTTATTTCTCTCATTATAGTCTATCCAAATGCATGATGCCATGCAACCCAAATGGACCATGTCGGGTCGGGTCAAGTCTTACCAATTATAGTTATGGACTTAGACATTAATCCAACAGTTGGTATCAGAGATTCCTTATGTTGGACTAAGTCCATGGGGTGACCCATGGATACTCCATGGAGGTTAAAATCCATGGAGCATAAGGAATGGGTAAAGTTATGAGTTACATGGTGTAACCCTAATAGCCACCATATAAAAGAATATCATGGCTCAAGAAATCATGCACTAAGGTGTGAGTGTGAGGGCTAGACGATTTCAAGGAGTGTTCAAGTTTCTCTCAAGTTATTCCAAGTGTATTTGGTGTTGTGTGAACCATTTGAGGTGTCACACTTGGGGCACTAGGCACTCAAGCTTCATGAAGACATTCTACATCAAAGAGGTATGTATTCTATCTTGTTATATTTATTATTTTGTATGCTAGATTAGGATAATACCTTGGATGTTCATAATTGTATATATAATAGAGAAAACATAGATCCAAGGTATTTAGGGTTGCATGTACACTTAGGAGTGTTAGAATGCTCATAACCCAAGGCTTGTTTTCTTGTTATACTTGCAAAATTAGCTGAAAAATCGAATTGTATTAGTTTGAAAGTTATGCTAATTACTTGAAAAAAAATTTGATGTGAATTATCTTTGTTCATATGAGTTTATTAGATTAATAGAAAAGTTAATTGATTATGTGTTTTCAATCCATTTTAATCTAAGAGTTGATTCTAAAATGTGTTTTTGTAACTTGTCCTCAAGTTATATGAAAAGTCACATTTAAGTTTCATAAAACTCATAAAAAGTTGGCAATGGTTACAAAAATGAAGAGTCTTGTCCTCATTAAATGGTTTTACGACTCCATAACTTGTCCTCAAGTTATGGAGGTTCAAGAGTCACTTCATTAAATGATAAAATGTGTAACCTTAATTAGTTCCATAAGTTACAAAAATAAAGAAAAGTTACATTCTTTTATTAGTTTAAAGTCTTCCATAACTTGTCCTCAAGTTATGGAACTTGAAGAGTTTTTTTTTAATTAAAACTACTTTAAACACATAAGTTATGGAATTAATTAGTTTTGAATATTTTCAAAACTTGCCCTCAAGTTTTGGAATTTGTAAAGTTTTACCCATGAATACTTTAATTCCAAATTAGCCCTTAGAATTTTAAAAGTTAAAATTCAACCCTTATACTTTATAGTATTAAAAGTTAATAATAAATATATGTATAAGAGCAAGTCAGTCTTACCGTTAGTAGGCCTCATTCACGAAGTCGGTCTATAAATACCTTGGATCTATGTTTTCACTAATTATAAGGTATTCCAATGGAGATCAACTCCATGGAAACTAAGTCCCATATTCAAAGTACATTGCTTTGGACATGCTTCTTGCATTAAGTTTTCTAATCTTACACAGATAACTTCCACCTATGGAGACAACTCCATATTCTCATTTTGACTATCACTTCTGAATAAGAGATGCCTCTTTTCAGAATATGTCAATATGGTCCTTCCAAAATTAGCACTATACTTCCAACTGTCCCTGAGCAACCAATCTTTGGTAAACCTCAGATTGTCCTCGACAATTGCTTAATCATTTTAGTCATATCCAATTCTAGACCTTTTCCCTTCTTAATGCCACTGGGCATTTGGAAAAATTTAGAAATGACAAATATTATAGCACATGCAATCGATCCTGTACCCAAAGCAAATGGTACACGATTCATGATGTCTCACATAAAGACATGATTCTAGACCAGTCTTTTGCTACAATATTTTTATTTGCCAAGTTTTCAAAATTTGACTATGAAGAGGGATGCCGTAATCATAATCGAATTTTGAGAACGCAATATATAGAATTTCCTTAAGTTGAACCAATCCAACATGAAATTCATATATATATATATATATATATATATATATATATATATATATTCTTGACTAAAGATGATTAAGGTCTCAATCTAAGCCTTTAGAACTGAAATGAAGTATATCCTCTCCCTTAATTATAGCAAAACAACTTTTTCAATCCCTGCAGCCTCACGAATTGAAACTTTTGTTTTCTATAATTAACATTGCTAACTTGCAACACTAACAATAATTATCATGCTCCCACTAACATGATGATTATTAGCATAACACTTATGCTCCCACTAGCTTTGACATGTACTCAGAAATCAGTTAGACTTCTAGAAATCAATACTTTATTGACTTTCTGACCAAAGTTCAGATTTCTGATACGAGATGCTTTGATAAAACTTTATCAAAATCATACACCTTTCCTTAGATAGCATGCATGTGTGTCTAAACAATTTCAGAACTATGAAAAGGGATGTCGTAATCATAGTCTCAATTGTTTAGACCTTTTTCCATCTGCTTCAAATCTACTTGGTGGAAGTGTTTCCTCACCATCATTTTCATGAATCGGAGAGAAACCTTATGACCCTTAGATTTTATGGTGTATGTGTTCTTATCCATGTGAATCATCAAAACCATAGTCACAAGACAAGGATAATGACAAATCCAAACTCATATGGACTGAACTTATGCAATCTTAACTTCTTGCCACCTGGCAGTACAGGGCCTGCCATTGCTTCCAAGTTGTTATGCAACCAATTGAGAACTTTCAGAACTCCTATGCAAATCCAACTTTAACTGGAATGGGCACAGAATATGTCAACAGGATAGGTTATAAACCTCAAGTCGTGTGCTAGTGAAGAACCTCAGGTTTTATTCTTGATTAGTTCTTGAAATTTTTTTAGGATCTTTAAGACTCCCACTATCCTCTTGACATATAAGACTATCTTGCCAAATATTCAAGAGATAGTGCGGATTCTTTATCAAGGCAAACACTTCACACAATTGGCCTTAGTTGGTCTTTGTTTTATCCAAAACATCACAACTTACCAATTTCAAATGTACAAGAGTATGACACTTTTACTCTTACATTTGACAAGTGTTTTAAACCTTTCTTTAAGATATGTCACTCAAGTTACAATCTAGGAGCATGACTCTAAGAATTGTTTTGGAACGAAGTATGACTCATCTTCCTGATCTAACCATTTCAACAATTCATGACTCCTCTTCTTAGTCATAAGAATGCACTAAGATGACCTTTAGAGGACTAATTGTGATATGATTTCTAAATCATTAAGATGATCACAAACATGATACTAAAGTACTCTCCCATCTTTTCAGATTTGAGAAACTTTTATCTTTCTGCCTAATTTGATTCTTCCCATTCGTTCTGCCATACATTGAGACTTTTCCAATGTTTCAGAATTATACTTAAACTTGTAAGTATAACCATATTTACTAAACTTTAGTAAATCAAATAGTCTTAACGAGCTTTGTGGTGGACATGACCAGTGCACAAGAATGTGTACTCGATCCCTTTAGTCCTTCACTTGACTCACACATCCATGTGAACAAGTAATTAGTCTTGATTTTCCAATGCTTGAAAGTTCTCATTCATCATACTATTCAACTTGCATGATTCCAAGTTTCGGTCCAATTGAAACTTGGGTGATGAGGAACTTTCCTGATTTGGTAAATTTAGACACTACCACAAATGAAAGAATCAAATCCATTTTCCAATATTGCTGCCAGTGGAATCATATAAGCAACAATTTTCCACAAATGCCATTGTAAGGATACTTCAAATAAATAAAATTAAACAATTTTCTTTTATTTTAAAACTTTGCGGAAAAACTTATCCTTACAATCCACATGGAAAATTTTTGTTATCTATTCCTTAGCAATATATCATAACTTCTTAAGCAACTGCTCAAAATTCTGATGCGATCGAAATCCACCTTCGCGATCAGAATCAGCATATACTTACTTTAAGATTTCTCTCTATTCTTTGATTCTTAAAACATCAACATGTGACCCAGTCACATCATGTAATGAGGATCTCAGAATAGAACTTAACAGAGTTAGATAATGGGCTCTACCTGATGTAGAGTCAAACTTATTGACTTTAACATCCTTAGGTAAATTTGGCAGCTTTGCAATCAACGCCCCTTCCTTTGGCAAAATAAACATATGGACCCTTTGGTAATGGGACTATCTCAGACTTAGCCTTTCTCTTTCCCATTTGGTCAACCGGGTTGACTATGGCCAATCCATTTCCATTGGGAAGAGAATGCTTTTTCTGGATTTCCAGTGTCACCATTGTCACTGTCCATAAAGTTTTTGGGAAGTTGATCTTCTAATCAAATTTGCTTTACTATCGTTCCAAATCATTGCTGATTCAGCAGCATCAAGCAAATAGATATGATCATTAAGGTTCATGTCATAGTCTGTTTCATAGTAGTCCCAAAGGAACGCACTATGTGACTTAGGAAGTGATTGAACATCCAACTTTATCAAGACTTTGACACCCAACTCTCCCGGCTTGTCAATATGTGACTTCATCTCTAAGATGTAATCACACATAGACCTTGCTTGCCATTAGGGCTTGAGTGACCTTGAACTTGTGGGTTAGGGAGAATAATTGGAGGAGGTGGAGGAAGAGAAGTATGACTTCCATGAGCCAAACTCGGGAAGTCATATTCATTAGGAAAGCTTGGTTTGGGAAGATCATTGTTGTCTAAACCAGACATCAACAATGGGAGAAATTCACGTAAAGTTGATTTAAGTCCTTAATATAACACCCAATATGATATATTAAGGCTAGGACCCAACAAACTATTTTATAACTTGGAAGAGGGATGTCGTAATCCAAGCTATAAAATATTTGAAGGTAGGTGAATGACGATTCACCAATTTCCACCAATATAAACGAAATGTATTATTAGGTTTTAATTGGTTTTGAAACTCCTAGATTCTTTTGAGATTCATTGAACTTTTCAATGGCATGTTTCAATCTCGAGTGTGCCCTTCATGTTTTGTGACTGGGATGCCGAGGATCACAAAACAAGGTGTGAAGTAACCATGCAAATATACTTGGTACCCTTAATATTTACCCCTCAATCGATGTGCCGGTTAACCACACACGCTCCAACGATATTATGATAAACATTAAGTTACCCTTTGCCTACCTTGTTAAGTCCAGGTTAGTGTGCCGGTTAACCACACACGCTCCACTAACAGCTTAAACAAAGTGCAAAGTGTAATTTCATGGATTAGCACCTTATTCATATTTTCCTAAGTAACTAAGATTGGGAATTTATAAGTGTTTAGTTACTTAGTATTTATCATTATACTTATATTGAAGGAGAAATATAGTCCTTGTCCTACCTGTTCGGCTAACGACCCTCCACCGGTCAAGGAAGCGGTGGGTGAGAATGGACACTCATTAAACTGCCATTTTATAGGCAGTAACCTTATACCCCCTTATAGATCGGCTTCGTGAATGAGGCCTACTAACGGTAAGATTGACTTTATCTTATACATATCTATATAATTAAAATTATAATAATAGTATAAGGGTGTATTTTAAACATTTAAAATACTTGGTGGTTTAATCTATTAATTAAACTATACTCTTAATTTAATTAAACTTAAACCATGTCTTTATGGAATTATTAACTCTTTTAATTAAACACTTTAACTAATTTAATGAAGTCCATAAAGTTTTAATTTTAACTTTTAAAATTGTAGAGTTTGGAATTAAAGCATTAATGTGTGTGAGACTTTACAAATTCCAAAACTTGAGGGCAAGTTTTGAAACTATTCAAAACCTTTCATTTCATAACTTATGAGTTTAATGGTTCATTAAAATGAAGACTCTTCATTTTTATGTAACCTCTTATTCTTTAATAACACTATTAAAGAAGTGACTCTTAAACATCCATAACTTGAGGACAAGTTATGGAGTCATAAAATAGTTTAATGAAAAAAAAACTCTTCATTTTTGTGTAACCTATGGCACTTTTATGAGTTTTAAGATTCATAAATGTGACCTTTTATGTGACTTGAAGAAAAGTTACAAAAACACCTTTTATGAACTTCTTTTAGATTAATATGGATTGAAAGCAACTTAACAAATAATATTTTTCATCAATCTAAATTAACTCATAAAACAAGGTAACACAAAAAAAACTTTTCATGTTCCATAACTTAAGAACAAGTTATGGAATTTTAAAACATTAAGACCAAGTTTTGTAACTCCATAAAAAACTTTGAATCAATTTTTTTTTAAAACCTTTTCATATCCATAACTTATGGAGGTTTCAAAAAACTCTTTAGATCAAACTTTTAAAACTAATAAAATAATCATATCATTTTATCTTTTACTAAATTTGACCTAATTCAACTAATATAGTAAAGTGACTCAAATTTTAAAAATAATTAGTTTTTCATAAAATCAAGTAATTATCTTAAAATATGACAAACTTCATGTTTTTTTCCTTTTTTTTTCCTTCAACTTGAAAAAAAAATACATTTGCATCAAATATAGTAGAAAACAACCCATGGCTCTGATATCACTGTTGGGTTTTGAGCATTCTAACACTCTTATGGTGTACATGCAACCCTATAAACCTTGGATCTATGTTTTCTCTATTATACATGCAAATATTAACTATTCCAAGGTTTCATCCTAACTAGCATATTATGAAGCACCTATACTACAAAGTTCTAGTTAGATGACATACCTTTTGATGTAGCTTGATGTCTTCAAGCTTTAAGAGCTTAGCCCCAATAGTGTGGAAGCCTCAAATGGAATCACAAATCACCAAAACACCTTGGAAGAACTTGAGAGAATATGTATGCACACTAAAATCGGCCCACTCTTATTTTCACACACTTGTGCCAATTTTGTGAGCCAAGGACCCCTTTATATATTATGGAGGATTAGGGTTACGTCCATGTAAACCCTAATACCCATGACCTTTCATTTACATAGGATCCATGGGTTAAAAGCTCCATGGACCATCCATGAAAGCTTAGCCCAACCTAAATGAACTTGGCCCATTCCATATATATATATATATATATATATATATATATATATATATATATATAAGAGTCCATATTTAATTAGTTCTTTTTGATCACTTAATTAATTCTAAATTAATTCTTGAACAATACTAATTAAATAATATGATTCCATATTAATATATTAGAACTTATAATATATTAATATAAATCATAAATATACTATTCTCAAAAGACTATCCATATAAATTGTGTCGGTGAAGTGCAACCCAAATGGACCATGCCGGGTCGGGTCAAGTACATACCAAATATAGTTATGGACTTAGACATTAATCCAACATTTTCTTGGACAAGAATGGGTTTAGGACCCTTTATATGAATCTAAGGACCAAATAACACTAAGAATGGGAGTTTTTAGCATCAAGACTATGAAGGTTTATCATGCTCCAACAATGGGGTCAAAAAGATTCATAAAACAACACTAATATAAATCTAAGATATTAATCATCAAGTTTGAGACTTTTTACCTCAGAAAGTTGCCAAAGACGGACGAGGCCCCAGATCTAGTGCTTCTCCCTAAGCTCAATGGCCTTCTAGTTCTTCTAAGTCCTTCACCAAGCACAAGAACACACAAAAATCCTCTCAAAACCTCTATTTTCTCAACAAGGAGCTCACAATACGATTTAGGGTTTTAGGGATGATAGTGAGGGGCTGGTGGAAAGATTAAGTCCTTTAAATAGGATGCAAAACCCTTGAAACTAGGGTTTCCCCTCTGCCAGCCTACTCGTCGAGTTGAGGCCTCTCAACTCGTCGAGTAGGTTACTTAAATCATGCGGGCCATATGATCTCTACTCGACGAGTTTGGGGCTTCCAACTCGTCGAGTTACTCTTATAATTTAACTAAATAGTAAATTAAATACATATCAGGATCCATGCGTAACATAATAAATAATTTATTTTGATTTCTAATTAATTTATTAATCATATAAGAAATTAATAAATCAGTCTCTCTCTCTCTCCAAAAAGCATTCCAGTCAATTACTAGGTTTGAGGGCAACCCAAAAGGACTTTGCTAATAATTCAAGATTATACTAATTTAGTTATTGGCTTAGACACCTAATCCAACAGTCTCCTACTTGGATAAGTCTAAAACTAAATTACTATTATAACTTCTAAATTGAACAGCAAAGGGTGCTTTCCAAAGCAACTACCGAACTCTGATCTGATCAGATATTTGTCCTTTATATAAGTGATCAAATATTATTCCGTTCTTCTAGATATCATATGGACATGAGACATGGATTGAAATCAGTCTCCTTGTCCAAAATTCTATTTCTTGATTTCCCGATTTATGACGACTGATTCAGACTAGTAATTGAACACATCAATTCAGTCCGGGATCGACCAAGCACTTCAAATGCCGACATCAAATCATCGAGGGGACCAAATATATCGCTTTTCTCATTATGTTTTATAACATCATGCTACTGATGCGTTTACGTAACACTAATGCACAACTGACTTGTAAATTACAACTCATATATCTCCATTTCAAGAATATAAGTTATTATCATCTCAAATCTACTTGTGATAGAATCCATGGAGTAATTATCTGAGCGTGGGTTTATCCAATACTCAAATCTCCATTTTTTATGTACTCGTGAACGTTGTAGCAACACAATTGCTATGTCTAAACTCCTTAGACAATATACAATCTAATTCATGACAATCTTCATTCACTAATTACTTCCTAAAGTATGAGCGACTGTGGAGCTTAGAATAATCAAATTATTCAGGAAGTAAAACATGCAATGTGAAACACAATAATAAACTAATTAATTATGGTCTCAAATCTATTGAAAATAAATAAATCTCAATTATTTAATCACCATAATAATTACGACTTTATTCATTGTATAATGTTTCGAGTAATCAACTAACCACTTGAATTAAACATCAATCATTCCATGTAATGAACATGCATACTATGCCTCTCTATGGTCCTTCCTTTGTGAAGATATCAACTGGACATTATTCCAATGATGCTCATTTCACAATTCCAAATTGTTATCACTATCCAAGATGTGATGGAATTCCAACTTATCATGTATTCATCTCCTGTGATATCTAGATTCTAGAGTCGCAAACATTGAGTGTTTGATATTACAGAATATCCCATTGGAACTTTGTTACTAGAAATAACTCCATGGTAATGAAGGTTCTAATTCAAGCTATACTCCTTGAACACTTCTCTTGCATTAAATTTTCCAACTCACATGTAGTCTTTTTCAAGTATCTCCCATTATGGAAACAATTCCATATGACCATCAATTATGATCAAGAACCATCTCAATCCAGAATCATGTCACTATGGTCCATCCAAATTAATATCATACTCCTAGCTGTCCACATACAACCATTCTTTTGGTATAAGCTTAGAATGTCCTTGACAGTTGTTTCACAACTTTAGTCACACAAAATTCTAGTTCTTTTCTCTCACAATGCTCTGAGCATTTGAAATATTAGAATAAGTGAATATTATAGCATATGTAATTGATCCTATATCCAAAGCATATGAGACTCAACTTATTATATCTTATATAAGGATCTGATATTTGTTCAATCTCTTACTATAATATTTCCATATATAGAACTTCCTATGTTGAACCATTTCAACATGATCTTCATATACGTCTATGACTAAGTTCTATTAAACTATACAATCTAAACCTTTAGATTCGAAAAGAAGTACTAGTGCCCTCTCCCTTAAGTTTTCTATAGCGAAACAATTACCAAACTTTGCAATTTGCAAATTGAAAACTTCATTCCCAAGAATAACAATTATGCTCCCACTAGCTTTAACATGTATCAAAAAATAAAATAGACTTCTAGAAATCAGTACTCTTGACTTTCTTAGTAAAGTACAGATTTATGTTATGCGATGCTTCGATAAGTCTCCAACTAGACTTCTTAAGCAAATACACCTTAATTGTATATCGTATGTCTGTGTTTAAGCCCTTTCAAAACATATAGATGTATGTCAAGAAAGTTCAAATAGTTCCTTTACCATTCCTCATAATTTCAAATATGAAAAGGGATGTTGTAATCATATTATGAATTTGAGAATGCAATTAACATAGCCAATATCCATATTGATCTTTACCAGATCTTTAAAATCTACCAGCAAAAGTGATTCCTCGTAATCATTTTCATGAATTAGACTGAATCTTTAACCCATAGATTTCAAGGTGCATACGTTCCCATCCATGTGAATCTATCATTTGCAACCTACAATCATAAGATAAGGTTTAGGACAAAACCAAATTCAAATTTAGATTTCCTTCATGGACTGAACTTCTCTATTCTAAATTTCTTTCCCTACGGTAGCACAAGGGCCTACGAATGCTTCCATGTTGTTAGCAGCTCGGCCATATTGATTAATGTACATTCAATGACCAACATGTTTTTAGCTTCTGTAGCTATATAAAAAACATAGAACTGATAAGCATTTCCAACTCAACTAGAAGTGCATAAAAATAAGAATGTGTCAACCAAACACGATATGCTATCAACCTCATGTCGCGTGCTAGTGATAACTAAAAGGTTTATTGTTGATTGACTCTTGAAACTCTCAAGATCAATATGACTCCCACTAACTTCTTGACATATGAGTTTTCTCCCAAGGAACACTCCTTGACGAGCTAAAGCAAATATTCAAAAGTTCATGTGGATTCATGACAAGAAAACACTTCATAGAATAGGTATCAGTTTATCCTTTGTTTCTCAATTAACGAAAACATCATAACTCCAAATCTATATGTGCTAGAGATAACTAAAAGGTTTATTATAGATTGACTCTTGAAACTCTCAAGATCAATATGACTCCCACTAAGTTCTTGACATATGAGTTTTCTCCTAAGGAACACTCCTTGATGAGCTAAAATAAATATTCAAAAGTTCATGTGGATTCATGACAAGAAAACACTTCATAGAATAGGTATCAGTTTATCCTTCCTTTTTCGATTAACTAAAACAAAACAACTCCAATTCTATATGTTCTAGAGTAAGAAAACATTTTACTCCACGTATTTCGAGGAGTTGTCAACCTTCTTAGTATGAAGAGACTTTCAAGATACGATTTGTCGTTACGAGAGCATGGCTCTACAACTTGATTTGGAATGAAGTGTAACTCATCTCTTGATTAAACTGTTTTTCAACAAAATCTGATTCCTCTTCTTAGTCATACAATTTCACTAAGATGTTATTTAAGGATCAATTGTGACATAAATCCATAATCACTAAGATGATCATAAAACATGATACTAAAGCATTCTCCTTTCTTCTCAGATTAGAGAATCTTTTATCTTTCTGCCTAGTAGATTCTTGTTATTCATTCTGCTACTCTTTGAATCTTTTCAAAGTATCAAAATTATGCTTAATCTAATAAACACAACCATATTTATTGAAACATCTATAAATCATGACGAATAGAGTTATCGTCCTTTGTGGTGGATGTAAAATCCCAAAATCGAGACCCAAAATTTTTTGTTTAATTACATTACTTATAAAAATAGTTTACGGAAAAACATCGTTGCTATCATTTCAAAACATCAAGTCACAAATCACAAGTCTCGAAAAACATATCATCAAATAGTAAAATGTCAGAGTACAATCCCAAAGTTCTCAAAGCGGAAATCATATGTGTACGATGCGCTGCTACCCTGTCGGCTCCTTCCCCTTAGCTGAAGAGGTACCTGAAACCAAAACAACAACTGTAAGCACGAAGCTGAGGGAGTTCCCCCATCATACCACATACCAATTAACATACATATTGTCGGGAAATTCTGGGGTGCCTGATCAAGCCATTCTGGGGTGCTGACCTACCTATGTCAAGCCATTCTGGGGTGCTGACCTACCCATGTCAGGCCATTCTGGGGTGCCTGCCTACCCTCCGGTCTATCTCACCCGGTCACGGGGACTATTTCACCCCTACTACTATCACATAATAACATATCATAATTATATTGCCAGACAGGTCTGGGGTGTCCGACCTACCCTTCGGTCCTAACGATCGAATTGGGGGACTATTCCCCTCCTACTACCACTATCACATAGAACATATCATACTGGCACACAGAGCATATCAAGTAATAGCAAACCAGACAATTATCACAAAGACAATCATCTCAACTATAATCAACTACTAGTGGGTCGGCCTTGGTGCCTTAGACCCACTTCTACTAGAAGGTAACTCGCCTCAATGTCGTGTAGTGCCTGCACTGTCCTCGGTGTGAAAATCGACTCTCCTCGACTCCTCAATCCCTACACGACAACTTTTCTAAGTTATTAATTCATACCCATAACCCTTACTAGGGTCACTCAAGTCCAAGTCAAAGTCAAGGTCAAAGCCTTGGTCAAAGTCAACATCCGGTTGAATCGACTCGCCGAGGTGGTCCACCAACTCGCTGAGTCCCCATGTCCACAAAAAGCTACCATCTTGTCCCTACTCGTCGAGTCTAGCAAGAGCTCGACGAGTTCGCCTTCAACAACACATCAGTCTATCTTCAACTGACTCGCCGAGTTCGTCCTTGAACTTGTCGAGTTCATCTTCATCCATATGAAGGTGTTCAGTCTATGACTCGCCGAATTTATTCTTGAACTCATCGAGTCTGTCTTCATGTGGTTTGGACATTGCCTTGAACTCGCCGAGTTTCTTCTTGAACTCGTTGATTCCTTTGATCTTCAAGTCCATAACAAACCCCTAACATGTTGAGTGTTCCTTCCACTCAACCAAAGACCAGTTCCAGAAGACATTTGGGGGAAAATGCGACCCGACTCGCCAAGTCACCCAAGCGACTCGCCGAATCCCTCTTTGTCCAAAACTATTCAGTCGATTATAATGGGTCTTAACGCATCAAAACCATAGATCTGACGTTCTAGGGTCCATTTTATACGTAAAGTTCCAATCTTGACGTCCATGCATGGGGGTTTATGGCTCAAAAGCCATAAAAAGAGGTATATAAGAAGCATGGGTCTCCCATGGCCATAAAGTTGGCACCTTTATGCCATGGGAACCCTCAATGGTTCCAGATCTGAAGTATAACCCCAAAAATGCTCACAAAATCTGATTATAACTGCACAACTCATAAAAACGGTAGGAAATAGCCCCAAATCAAGATCTAAATAATGAATAGCCAAGGTATCAGCTTTATACCTCAAATGACTAGGGAATGTGCCAAGACTTATGGATCTACTTGCTCTCTCTTGATCTCCCAAGCTTCCTTCTCCTCTTCCAACTTTAAATACACACAAAAAGGCACCAAAAAGCTCAAGAACACTCAATTACGGCTTAGGGTTTCGAGTTAGGGTTTCTCTGGTTTGGGAGGAACAATGGAGGATGTGTTGGGGCGTTATAAGTTGTTTAAATAGGGTGCAAACCCTAAATATTAAGGTTTCATCCAGACAGTCCTACTCATCGATTCGGTCTCCCGAGTCATCGAGTAGGTCACTTATCCTGCCGGTCCAAAGTCGAGTCTACTCGACGAGTTGGGCCTCCAACTCGCCGAGTCCCAGAGCAAAACATGAGTTTACTTAAATTAAAATATGTACCAAGAACCGGGTGTTACAAATCTCCCCCATTTATTTTAGACTTCGTCCTCGAAGTCTGCTGCTGAATCCAAAAAAAGCTCGGGGTAGTGCTTCCTCATCTCGTCCTCCGGCTCCCGGGTCCACTCCGAGCCCTTGCGGTGCTGCCATTGCACCTTCACCAGCTCCACCCTCTTGTTCCTCAGATCTCTCGTCTTCCTGTCGAGGATAGCTAGTGGCCGCTCAATATAGTTCAGGCTGTCATCCACCTGAATATCCTCCGAAGGCACCACTGCCGAGTCGTCCACCAGGCACTTCCGCAACTAGGAGACGTGAAACGTATTGTGAATCTGACTAAGTTCGGCTGGCAGATCCAACCTATACGCCACCTTTCCCACCCGGGCTACAACCCTGAAGGGTCCAATGTAACTGGGCCCCAACTTACCCCACTTCCTGAACTGAATGACACCTTTCCAAGGCGACACCTTCAGAAGCACCATATCCCCGACCTGGAACTCCAGGTCCGAACGACGCCTGTCGACATAACTTTTCTGCCGACTCTGAGCAGTCTGAAACCTGTTCCGAACCTGATGGATCCTCTCTGTAGTCTTGAGTACCACTTCGGTACTCCCCATGACCCTCTGTCCAACCTCACCCCAACATATCGGGGTCCTGCACTTCCTCTCGTACAACATCTTGAAGGGAGGACGGTCGATACTCGCGTGATAGCTGTTATTATAGGAAAACTCTGCCAAAGGAATGTAAGTATCCTAACTACCTCCGAAGTCTAAAACATACGCCCGCAGCATATCCACTAGAGTCTAGATGGTTCGCTCACTCTGACCATCCGTCTGCGGGTGAAAAGCGGTGCTAAAGTGCAGACAAGTACCCAGCTCGTCGTGAAACTTCTTCCAAAATCTGGAAGTGAACCGTACATCTCTGTCGGAAATCACCGAAACTGGCACCCCGTGCCGAGCCACTACCTCTCTGATATAGATTTCGGCCAACTTCTCGGCCGAAATGCTCTCCTGAATCGGAATGAAATGGGCGCTCTTGGTCAACCGATCCACGATGACCCAAATCGAATCCACTCAGCGCGCGGTCCTGGGAAGCTTCGTGATGAAATCCATAGTGATATCTTCCCATTTCCACTGTGGAATATCCAACGGCTGGGTCTTGCCGTGAGGCCTCTGGTGCTCGGCTTTGTTCTTCCTGAAGGTCAGCCATCTCTCAACAAACCATGCTACGTCCCTCTTCATGCAGGGTCACCAATAGTTAAGACGAAGATCCCTGTACATCTTCATCGCCCCGGGATGGATAGGAAACCTGGATTTATGCGCCTCCTCCATCAATACCTGGCGCACACCTCCATGATATGGGACCCACACCCTACGGTGTAGAGTCAACAATCTACGGCTGTCATAATCGAAGGAGGAAACCTGACCCACAATACGCTCACTCTTACGATGTTCCTCCTTTATGGCCTCCTACTGGGCCTCTTGACTCCGTTCCAACAGCGGGGTCACCACCGTCATCCTCAAACAAATGTCTCTAATCGGCACTACCTTGCGGCTAAGCGCATCGGCCACAACATTGGCCTTCCCCGGGTAGTAGAGGATCTCACAATCATAATCCTTCACCACATCTAGCCATCGACGCTGCCTCATATTCAGATTTGGCTGATCCATGAGGTACCTCAAACTCTTATGGTCCGTTTAAATCATACAGCGGACCCCATAGAGGTAATGATGCCAAATCTTGAGGGCGAAAACAACTGCCCCCAAGTCCAAGTCATGCGTCGGATAGCTCGCCTCATGAGGCTTCAGCTGCCTCGAAGCGTAGGCGATAACATGCCCCCTCTGCATCAATATCGCGCCCTAACCCGAGATTGATGCATCGCAATACACCACAAAATCATCCATGCCCTCCAGCAGGGCTAAGATTGGCGCCTCGCATAATCTCTGTCTCAGCGTCTCGAATGCGGCCTATTGCTCTGGCCCCCAGCGAAAGACCACGACTTTCCTTGTCAATTGGGTCAAAGGAACGACTATCTTGGAGAAGTCTTGAATGAATATCCGATAGTAACCTGCCAATCCCAGGAAGCTCTGAATCTCAGATGGAGACCTCGGAACCTCCCACCTCATCACGGCCTCTACTTTGGTCGGGTCGACTGAAATCCCGTTCTGGTTGACAAGCTGCCCAAGAAACTACACCTCGCGCAACCAGAACTCACACTTGGAGAACTTGGCATACAATCTCTCCCTCCTAAGAGTATCCAATACATCCCGCAAGTGCTCCTCATGCTGCTCCCAGGTCTTGGAATAGACCAAGATGTCATCACTGAAAACTATCACAGACCGATCCAGCATCCGTCTACACATGCGGTTCATGAGATCCATGAACGAGGCAGGAGCATTGGTGAGGCCGAAAGGAATCACCACGAACTCATAGTGGCCATAACGCGTCCGAAAAGCAGTCTTTTGCACATCCTCCTCTCTGACCCTCATCTGATGATAACCTGAACGTAGATCGATCTTGGAGAACCAAGATGCTCCCTAAAGCTGGTCAAAGAGGTCATCAATCCTCGGGAGTGGGCAACGGTTCTTCACCGTTACCTTATTCAGCTCCCGGTAATCTATACACATCCGATGCGACCCGTCCTTCTTCTTCACAAATAGTATCGGGGCTCCCCAAGGCGAACTGCTCGGTCTAATGAATCCCTTGTCTAACAGCTCCTGCAGCTGTGTAGACAGCTCCTGCATCTCAGGAGGAGCCAGCCGATATGGTGCCTTGGCTATCAGAGCCGCACCAGGGACTAGGTCGATCCTGAACTCTACCTGCCTCTCCGGAGGTATTCCAGGCAGCTCCTCGGGAAATATATCCGCGTACTCTCGTACCACCGGCACGCGACTCACCGTCGCCTCTCCCGTCTCCTGAGTATCCAAGACATAGGCGACATACCCTGCGCACCCCTGCTGGAGGTAGCGTCTAGCCCTCGCTGCTGAACATAAAGTTGGCCCACACTGTGGCTTCTCGCCATGAATCACCAGCTCTCCCCCACTGGGGGTCCTGCCCCGGACCAACTGTTGCGCGCAGTCGATCACCGCCCCATTGGGGCTCAACCAATCCATGCCTATAATAACCTTGTTCCCCCGAAACGGTATGGGAACCAAGTCTACCAAGTAGCGTTCCTCGAACAATCTCAAAACACAATCCTTGAAAACCTCCGATGCTCGCACTGATCGTTCGTCCGCAATCTCGACCTCTAGAGGGCAATCTAACATACCCGAAGACTCAGGGAACCTCTTGCTAAGCGCAAGAGAGACAAATGATCGGGTAGCACCGAATCAAACAACACCTGAACTGGGATACCGTTCACGTGGAATGATCCTAAACAAAAAATATATCATAATACATCAATATCACAAACGAAATATAAAAAAAAGTTAGAGAGAAGAAACCATACCCGTCACCACATCGGGTGCGGCGCGTGCCTCCTCGGCTGTCAACTGAAAAGCTCGGCTCCTCACCACTGGAGCCTCTGACTTGACCTTCCGGCCATTCGTAACCCGTGCAGTCACTGGAGTCGGCGCCACCACTGGCGCTGCTGTTGATGCTGTCAATCTAGGGCAGTTGGCCTTTTTATGGACCCTCTTATTGCAATGGAAGACAATCAGGTCTGATGTCTGAACAGTGGGGGCAGGGGCAGTACAATCCCTGCCAAAGTGCCCCGTCTTGACGCACTTGTAGCAGCCTGATGATGCCGCTCTACAAGCTCCCTCATGCGGCCTGCCGCATTTCCTGCAGTGGCTCTGGCCCGGCTGTCCCTTCGACCTCGCATCGGATCCCTTGGGTTTCTTCCCTAAAACCCCAGTAAGCTACTCTGTCTCTACCTTCCTCTTCCTGAGGTGCTCTAAATCAATCTCCCTCTCCCTCGCCCTGGCAATCAGGGACTCCAGGGTCTAGCAGGCTGAGTAGCTAACATGCTCTCGAATGTCATCCCTCAACATGTCATGATAGCGGGTCTTCCGTATCTCCTCATCCCCCGCATACTGAGGTACCAACGAAGCCCCCTCCCTAAACTTGGCGGTGATCTCCGCCACTGTCTCTGTAATCTATTTCATATCAAGAAACTCCCTGACCAACTGCTGAAGCTCCACAACTGGTGCAAACTCAGCCCTGAACCTGGTCACAAAGTCCGACCAAGTCATAACCTCGATGGCTGGGGCTCCCAGTGAGTCACCATCTGACTCCCACCAATCCCTAGCTCTTTCTCTCAAACAACCAGCAGCAAAGCGGACCTTCGACCCCTCCGGGCAGAAGCTCGTTAACTGCGCAGACTCGATGTCTGCGATCCATCTCCTGGCATCAATGGGGTCCTTCACCCCATGAAATTCTGGCGCACCACTCCCCTTGAAGTCCTTAAAGGCCAGTGTGCGCGTACCCGACTGGTTGGACGCCAAGTCACCCGAGCCTCATCCCGATCCTGATCCAGACCCTGAACCTCCTGCTCCTTGTCGCGTAATCGCCATACTGAAATGAACACATATACTTTAGGGTCATGCATACTCTCGATAGGCCTCACACACTCTCCAAGTTTCCTGGTTCTATCTTAGCCCTCCTTGGTTCGAGTACGGATCCTCTGCTTCCAGTAGTACGGGCCCATACTACCTTCCACACCTATCCGTACTTTCCTTAAGGATTGCTTCGACTTCACCAAGTCCCTTATACTAATACTGTTTTCCAAACTAATCCCGTCCTAGGCTTGTCCTAGGGTACTCTCTGACCTACTCTCCGCCATCAGCTGCACAAGGAGTCCCTACCATCTTTCCCTATCTAGCTTGCGAATACTATTACATATTCGCTTACTAGTTAGTTAAAGCTAGCAGGAACCCTATAAGCACCAAGCAAGAAGCATTCGTGCATTGAGTAACCATTACCAAGCATAACCTAATGAGGCTACCATACTGCTGACTAACCAGCCCTAGCATATAGCTCAATAAACCCATACAACGGGCATACAAGGCATCCTTCCTAGATCCTTGGCCCTAATCTAACATGCAGTTCTCATAATCATATCATGTATGGGTATCTTGGGGAAAAACTTACTTGAGCTCGGTCGGTCCCACGCATCACACACCTTGTTCTTTCTCAAAACTCCTTATTCTTAAATTTTAGAAAACTATTTTTCTTGTAAAAATCCTTCAATCCCTCAGTTTAAGTCCAAACACCCCCGAAGGTGTGCCCGAATCCCTCAAACCAAGGCTCTGATACCAACTTGTAACATCCCATAATTGAGACCCAAAATTTTTTGTTTAATTACATTACTTATAAAAGTAGTTTACGGAAAAACATCGTTGCTATCATTTCAAAACATCAAGTCACAAATCACAAGTCTCGAAAATCATATCATCAAATAGTAAAATTTCAGAGTACAATCCCAGGGTTCTCAAAGCGGAAATCATATGTGTGCGATGTGCTGCTACCCTGTGCGGCTCCTTCCCCTTAGCTGAAGAGGTACCTGAAACCAAAACTAAAAACTGTAAGCACGAAGATTAGTAGTTCCCCCATCATACCACATACCATTCAACATACATACTGACAAACAGCTTGAAAAAAATCGTTTTTCTATTTTCTGCTCGTATGAAAGTTTGCACATTTGTTGCTGGAAATGGACTAGAAACATTACCCTAAACTGTTTTGATGTTTTAAAGCTTGTTTTAGATGGTGTAATGTTTATGCTAATCCATTTACAATGGCAATTATTAAAATTACAAGTTTTTTTAAGTGTAATTTTTTGATTCTTGAAAGTGTTCATATTCATGTTCTTGAACTTATGAAGATTAGATGATCATAGGAATTGTTTGTAACCTTCATGGTAGTTTAATTCATGATCATAATGTGTTTTAATGGAGTCCATAACTTGTCCTCAAGTTATGGAAAACCAAAAGTCTCACTTTTATTAAAGCCATTAAAAGAACACAAGAGTTATAAAAATGAAGAGTCTTCATTTTTATTACTCAATTAATTCATAAGTTATAAGAAATGAAAAGTTTTGGAAGTTTACAAAACTTTCCCTCAAGTTTTGGAACATGTAAAGTCTTGATTAAAACTTTAGTTCCAACCCTTAGAATTTTAAAAGTTAAAATTCAACCCTTATACTTTATAATATTATAAGTTACTAATATATATATGTATAACGTCAAGTCGTCTTACTGCTAGTACGCCTCATTCACGAAGCCGGTCTATAAGGGGGGTATAAGGTTGATGCCTATAAAATGGCAACTTAATGGGTGTCCACTCTCACCCACCACTTCCTTGATCGGTGGAGGGTCGTTAGCCGAACGGGTAGGACAAGGACTTATAAATTCTCATTAAAAGTATGATGAATATTATAAAGTAACTAAATGCTTTTATTAAATTCCCAATCTTAGTTACTTTAGGAAAATGTGAATAAGATGCTAATCCATGAAATTACACTTTACACTTTGTTTAAGTCGTTAGTGGAGCTCGTGTGGTTAACCGGCACACTAACTTGGACTTAACAAGGTAGGTAAAGGGTGACTTAAAGTTTATTATAGGTCGGTGGAGCTCGTGTGGTTAACCGGCACATCGATTGAGTAATAAACATTGAGTGTACCAAGTGATTTGCATGGTTACTTCACACCACGTTTTGTGATCCTCGGTATCCCAGTCACAAAACTTGGAGGGCACACTCGAGATTGAAACATGTCTTTGAAAAGTTCATTGAATCTCAAAAGAATCTAGGAATTTCTAAGAACCAATTAAAAACCTAATATTTATATTTCGTTTTTCATGGTGGAAATTGGTGAATCGTCATTCGCCTACCTTTCAAATATGTTATAGCTTGGATTACGGCATACCTCTTCTAAGTTATAATATATTGTGATTGGATCCTAGCCTTAATATTACATTTGGGTGTTTTATTAAGGACTCTCTTAATATCTAAACTAATCTTGTTCTCTTCTTTCAGATGTCTTCAAACAACGTTGCTTCTGGCTCTAATCCTAATGGCTCCTTTACCCTTATGAACTTGTGTGGGAAAGTCACTTTTGATGGATCCAACTTCAATGAATGGATCAGAAACATCAGGATGATTACTCGCTACGAGGACAAAGAATATGTCCTTGACAAGGAGCTTAAGGAGATTGATGAGACCACTGTAACTCCCCAGGAGATCGCTGACTTTCGGGCACATGAAAGGGATGCTACAAAAGTGGCATGCATCATGTTGGCCACCATGACAGCGGAACTCCAAAAGTCCTATGAAGACTTCTACCCTTTTGAAACGCACCAAGATCTGATGGAAAGATACCATCAAAGTGCACGACAAGAGAGGTATGAAATCATATGCTCTATCATAACAACCATGATGAAGGATGGGGAATCCGTCACGAGCCACATGCAGAAAATGCAAAGGTATGTGGATCGGTTGCTGAAGCTTAATGTGAACTTCCCTGAGGAGCTTGCAATAGATATCATTTTGCACTCCTTACCATCGTGCTATGATCAATTCCGCATGACATATCACATGAATAAGGAAGAGGTCACACTCAGCAAACTTCAGGGACTCCTCAAGACCACAGAAACAGGTCTTAAGGGTAAGTCGGTTGTTAACACTCCTACTCCAAACTCCGCCCTGGTTTTGGCAATCGGGAAAGGTAGAGGGAAGAAGAGGAAGAGCTCTTCGAAGGGTACCAAGGCTAGGACCCTTGATGGCTCTTCTTCAAGTGGAACCAAGAAAGGTTTTGTCACTCCTTCTTCTGACCCTAAAGAGGCTGAATGCTTCTATTGCCATGAAAAGTCACATTGGAAGCGGAACTGCCCAAAGTACCAGCAAGATGTGAAGGATGGGAAAGTTAAACCCAACCATGCAGGTATTTACATTATCTTATCTAATAACTCACCCCATTCTAACTCTTGGGTCCCTGATACCGGTTGTGGTATTCATATATGTTCTGATTTGCAGGGACTAAGAAGAAGTGAGAATGTGGAGCATGGAAGAATAAACTTAATCATGGGGAATAGGAAAGCTTTACCTGTCACCAAGATTGGAGTTTATACTTTATCGCTAAGTAGTGGGTTTAGTTTAGATTTGAATAAATGTTGTTATTCGCCAAAAATGGCAAGAAATATTATTTCCTTTCATGCATTGTATAAACAAGGTTTCACCTTTTCATTTGATAATGAAGTTGGTTCGATTAATGCTTTCTTTAATAATGTTCTTTATTTTAAAGCATTACCTTGTGATGGTGTGTATGAAACTGTATCTGTGGTTGATAACTTAGGAAATAATGTATTGTGTATTGATTCTGTTAATGATAATAACTTGGATAAAGCATCATTATGGCATTGTCGTCTTGGATATATAAGCAAGAAACGCATAGGCCAACTCCAAAAGGATGGAGTATTGGAGTCATTTGACCTAAAGTCAGATGATAGTTGCGAATCATGCTTACTTGGAAAAATGACAAAGTCACCCTTCACAGGTTCTTGTGAGAGGGGTGAAGGTTTGTTGGATCTTATACACACGGATGTGTGTGGGCCCTTCAAACATGCCACAAGGGATGCTAATCGTTATTATTTGACTTTTACTGATGATTACAGTAGATATGGATATGTCTACTTAATCAAGCATAACTCAGAGACTTTTGAGAGGTTTAAAGAGTTTAAACAGGAAGTCGAGAATCAATTGGGCAGGAACATTAAGATGCTTCGATCTGATCGAGGTGGTGAGTATCTTAGTTCAGAGTTCCTCGACTATCTTAGGGAATGTGGGATTGTCTCACAATTGACACCTCCCAGGACACCGCAGTTGAATGGTGTAGCTGAGAGGCGTAATCGAACCTTGTTGGATATGGTTCATTCCATGATGAGTCGAGCTTCGCTACCAATCTCATTTTGGGGGTATGCCTTAGAGACTGCCGCCCATATCCTTAATCTAGTTCCCACAAAGAAAGTTGCCAAAACTCCTCATGAGATGTGGACTGGTAAAGTACCCAAACTAGACCACATTAAGATTTGGGGTTGCGAGGCTTTCGTGAGACGCGAGACTCATGATAAGCTCGAACCTCGAAGTGAGAGGTATATTTTCATCGGCTACCCACAGAAATCCTTTGGTTACCTCTTCTACAGACCTAGTGAGAATGTGGTCTTTGTAGCTAGGAGGGCGTTCTTTCGAGAGAGAGAGTTCATAAGCCAAGGAGACAGTGGGAGGCAAGTTGACCTTGAAGAAATTCAAGAGTCAAGTGGTGAAGGAACTTCAAACCCTAGCACTCAACTTGAGGAGGAAACTTCTGTTGAGCCAATTGACAAGTCTGTACCTCTGAGGCGTTCCACAAGGGTTAGGAATGCACCTGAGCATTACAATGGATTCCATATTACTGCGGAAGGTGATACACTTATCAGTGATGAGACGCTGATAGGTCTGGATGAACCTAACAGTTACGCGGAAGCCATGGCAGGCCCTGAGTCAGCCAAGTGGAAAGAGGCAATGGACAGCGAGATACAGTCCATGTTTGACAATCAAGTTTGGAACTTGGTTGAGAATGTACCAGGTCGTAAGACTGTAGGGTGCAAATGGATCTTCAAGAAGAAGACCGACATGGATGGTAATGTACACACTTATAAGGTACGACTGGTTGCAAAGGGTTTCTCACAAACTCCGGGAGTTGATTATGATGAGACCTTTTCTCCAGTGGCCAAGATTAAGTCTATTAGGGTTCTGTTAGCCATAGCTGCATTTCATGACTATGAAATATGGCAAATGGATGTCAAAACCGCTTTCTTTAATGGAAAGTTGGCTGAGGATGTTTACATGAGTCAGCCAGAGGGTTTTGTCAACACAGAGTAACCTAATAGAGTGTGTAAGCTTGAGAAATCCATTTATGGGTTAAAGCAAGCACCTCGCAGATGGAATCTTTCCTTTGATGAGAAAGTCAAGGAATTTGGATTTTCTAGGAGTGAAGATGAATCTTGTGTATATGTCAAGGCTAGTGGGAGTATAGTTAGCTTTTTGGTATTGTATGTGGATGACATACTACTCATAGGAAATGACATCCCAACTCTGCAGGAAGTTAAGTCCTGGCTTGGGAAGTGTTTCTCTATGAAGGACCTAGGAGAAGCTGCCTATATTCTAGGGATAAGGATCTTGAGAGACCGGAGTAAAAGACTAATTGGACTTAGTCAGAGTACTTACTTGGATAAGGTGTTGAAGAGATTCGGCATGCAGGACTCCAAGAAAGGAGAGTTACCCATCCAGAGTAATGCCAGATTGAGTAAGACACAAAGCCCTAGTACTGAGGCTGAGATAGCAGAAATGAGTCGAATACCTTATGCTTCGGCTGTAGGATCGATCATGTATGCTATGACGTGTACTCGACCTGATGTAGCCTTTGCTTTGAGCATGGTTAGCAGGTATCAGGGGAACCCTGGCAAGGCACACTGGACTACGGTAAAGAATATGCTCAAGTACCTATGGAGGACTAAGGACTAGGTCCTTACCCTCGGTGGGAGTGAAGACTTGAGAGTTGTAGGGTATAGTGATGCTAGCTTTCAGACTGATAGGGATAATTTCCGCTCTCAGTCAGGCTGGGTCTTTACCTTAAATGGAGGAGCAATTTCTTGGAAGAGTTCCAAGCAAGAGACAGTGGCTGATTCAACTTGCGAATCAGAGTATATAGCAGCTAGCGAGGCAGCAAAGGAGGCGATATGGCTGAAGAACTTCATTGGAGACCTTGGAGTTGTACCAGCTATTAAAGAGCCAATGGAAATTTTCTGTGATAGTGAAAGTGTAGTTGCCTTAGCCAAGGAACCAAGGGATCACGGGAGATCCAGACACATCGACAGAAAATACCATTTCATCAGACATCAAATAGAAGAAGGACTCCTCGTGGCAAAGAGGGTATCATCGGATGAGAATCCAGCAGATCCCCTCACGAAGGGACTGACTCGGGTTAAGCATCTCCAGCATGCTCGGAGCATAGGGCTGAAGGATGATATTAGATTTAGTAGTTAGATAACCTTGAAATTTGTAAAGTGTAATTGACATTAGATGATGAATAAAAGGTGTTTTATTTATGAGTAAAGTGTTGCTATCTCTTGTCGATCGTTTACTATATTTCTTTTGCATGTTTTGACTTCCAGAATAATTATGTTTGGTATATCATATTATTCGAACCTCCACAGTCGGTCATATGTCGGAAGTAGGTATGAATCAAGACTGTCATGATTGGTTGCAGAGGTCTAAGTTGTTGGACATGGCTACAACACTCATGAGTGCTCATAAGTTCTGAGCATTGGACTCAACCCACGCTCACTGGAATCACTTCATGGAATTTATCTCGAGTGATCGTGAGACGGTAATATCATATAAGTCTTCAAACCTAGATATATGATTTGTTACTTATGAGTTGGTTATGCATTGATTGTAGGAAAACGCATTGGTAACTCGATGTTATAAAACGTGCTCTTGTGTATAATTCAATGAGTAGTAGAACAAACATATGAGTCGAAGTTTATCTGTTCCTTCTTGGATTAGAAGCTGATATCTGGGCCCCTCGATGATTTTGTTTTGACCTATGTACCGGGCCCGGTCAGAACTAAGTTAATGTGTTCAATTAAGTTCTTTGTCAAACAAATCGGAAATCGGGAAACAAACTGCTGGACAATAAGTAAGACATTGTTCCATGTATTTGTCCGGCTGATATCTAGAACAGAGGATTATATGATCACTTATCTTAAATGGCATATCATCATCTTCTCAGTTCCGAGAGACCTTGAAAGAGCTACGATTGTCGATCGGTTCCTGAAGTATTGCAGTTATAGTTATTAGACTTATCCAAGTGGGAGACTGTTGGATAAGGTGTATAAGTCCATAACTATTTCTGGTATGTACTTGACCCGACCCGGCATGGTCCATTTGGGTTGCATGGTACCATGCAATTGGATAAACTAAAATGAGAGAAATAACACTTATGGTTTATTAATATATTATAAGTTCTAATATATTAATAATATTATTTAATTAGTTTGATCAAGAATTAATTTAGAATTAATTAAGTGATCAAAAGATAACTAATTAAATATATGGGTAGATTATGTAAATCTTCCATATCTTATATAGTGGGCTAAGAGGCTCCATGGATTATCAAGTTGGGTTCCACCCATAGGATGCTCCATGGAGGCTCCATGGAAGTTACAAACTCATGGGTCATGCAAATGAAGAGTCATGCCACATTAGGGTTTACATGGTGTAACCCTAGATGTGACACACTATATAAGCAACATGTTCTCCACCAAAATTGACGACACTAAGAAACAAGAGGGCTAGAGCCGATTTTGCAAGTGTAAGATTCTCTCAAAGTTTACTCCTTTGCATTTGGTGTTGTGTGAAGCATTTGAGGCATCACACTTGGGGTGCTAGGCTCACAAGGTTTCAAGGATCATAATCAACAACAAGGTAAGTTATTCTATCTTTCATTCAAGTTAAAAATGTTCCCCATGTATGCTAGATAGGAATATAACCTTGGAATTCAACTTTGCATGATTATTAGACAAACATAGATCCAAGGTTATTAGGGTTGCATGTACACTTAGGAAGTGTTAGAATGCTCAAAATCCATCACTTGTAACATCCCAAAATTGAGACCCAAATTTTTTTGTTTAATTACATTACTTATAAAAATAGTTTACGGAAAAACATCGTTGCTATCATTTCAAAACATCAAGTCACAAATCACAAGTCTCGAAAATCATATCATCAAATAGTAAAATTTCAGAGTACAATCCCAGGGTTCTCAAAGCGGAAATCATATGTGTGCGATGTGCTGCTACCCTGTGCGACTCCTTCCCCTTAGCTGAAGAGGTACCTGAAACCAAAACTAAAAACTGTAAGCACGAAGATTAGTGAGTTCCCCCATCATACCACATACCATTCAACATACATACTGACGGGCAATTCTGGGGTGCCCGACCTACCCATGTCAAGCCATTCTGGGGTGCTGACCTACCCATGTCAAGCCACTCTGGGGTGCTGACCTACCCATGTCAGGCCATTTTGGGGTGCCTGCCTACCCTCCGGTCTATCTCACCCGGTCACGGGGACTATTTCACCCCTACTACTATTACATAATAACATATCATAATCATGCTGTCAGACAGGTCTGGGGTGTCCGACCTACCCTTCGGTTCTAACGACCGAATTGGGGGACTATTCCCCTCCTACTACCACTATCGCATAGAACATATCATACTGGCACATAGAACATATCAAGTAATAGCAAACCAGACAATTATCACAAAGAAAATCATCTCAACTGTAATCAACTACTAGTGGGTCAGCCTTGGTGCCTTAGACCCACTTCTACTGGAAGGTAACTCACATCAATGTCGTGTAGTGTATGCATTGTCCTCGGTGTGAAAATCGACTCTCCTCGACTCCTCAGTCCCTACACGACAACTTTTCTAAGTTATGTATTCATACACATAACCCTTACAAGGGTCACTCAAGTCCAGGTCAAAGTCAAGGTCAAAGCCTTGGTCAAAGTCAACATCCGGTTGACTTGACTCGTCGAGTTGGTCCACCAACTCGCCGAGTCCCCATGTCCACAAAAAGCTACCATCCCATCCCTACTCGTCGAGTCTAGCAAGAGCTCGACGAGTTCGCCTTCAACAACACATCGGACTAACTTCAACCGACTCGACGAGTTCGTCCTTGAACTCATCGAGTTCATCTTCATCCATATGAAGGTATTTAGTCTATGACTCTCCGAGTTCATTCTTGAACTCGTCGAGTCCGTCTTCATGTGGTTGGGACATTGCCTTGAACTCGTTGAGTCCTTTGATCTTCAAGTCCATAGCAAACCCCTAACAGGCTGAGTGTTCCTTCCACTCAACCA
Organism: Lactuca virosa; assembly: GCF_052849685.1. Lineage (NCBI taxonomy): Eukaryota > Viridiplantae > Streptophyta > Magnoliopsida > Asterales > Asteraceae > Lactuca > Lactuca virosa. The sequence continues at coordinate 317,978,324 of NC_136433.1, read as the reverse complement.
AAGGGCATTTCCAAAAGACATTTGGGGGAAAATGCGACCCGACTCGCCGAGTCCCTCTTTGTCCAAAACTATTCAGTCGATTATAATGGTCTTAATGCATCAAAATCATAGATCTGACCTTCTAGGGCCCATTTTATACGTAAAGTTTCAATCTTGACGTCTATGCATGGGGGTTTTTGGCTCAAAAGCCATAAAAAGAGGTATATAAGAAGCATGGATCTCCCATGGCCATAAAGTTGGCACCTTTATGCCATGGGAACCCTCAGTGGTTCCAGATTTGAAGTGTAACCCCAAACATGCTCACAAAATCTGATTATAACTCCACAACTCATAAAAAGGGTAGGAAAATAGCCCCAAATCAAGATCTAAATAATGAATAGCCAAGGTATCAGCTTTATACCTCAAATGAGCTGGGAATGTGCCAAGACTTCTGGATCTACTTGCTCTCTCTTGATCTCCCAAGCTTCCTTCTCCTCTTCCAACTTCAAATACACACAAAAAGGCACCAAAAATCTCAAGAACACTTAATTAAGGCTTAGGGTTTCGAGTTAGGGTTTCTCTGGGTTGGGAGGAATAATGGAGGTTGTGTTGGGGCGTTATAAGTTGTTTAAATAGGGTGCAAACCCTAAATATTAGGGTTTCATCCAGACAGTCCTACTCATCGAGTAGGTCTCCTGACTCGTCGAGTAGGTCACTTATCCTACCGATCCAAAGTCGAGTCTACTCGACGATTTTGGCCTCCAACTCGCCGAGTCACAGAGCAAAACATGAGTTTACTTAAATTAAAATATGTACCAGGAATCGGGTGTTACAGTGGATCTGAATAGTCCATATCAACATGTACTAGATCCATTAGTCCTATACTTGACTCACATAAACATGTGATCAATGAATTTGCCAAAATTTTCCAATGAACAAAATTCTCATACACTATACAATATGACTTGTACAACACCATGTATCTGTCCAGTTGGTGATGAGATTTCTTTTAACTTGGTCAATTATAACAATACCACAAGCGATATCATAAGAATCAAATCCACAATTAATATTGCTAATACTAGATATGTAACAAACACTTTCATAAATGTCATTGCAAGGAAATATAAATAAGGCAACCAGATAAACTAAAATTTCACTTTATTGAAAATAAACAAAAATTTGGAACTTGTCCTTACAATGCATAAAATGAAAACTATGTTTATAGACATCTCCGAAGAGTAATAGCAATCTATTAAATTATCCTAACTCCTTAGTAGTAGCTCCAAATTATGATCTTCAAACCATGTGACCGAAGTCCATGATCAAATTTAACTTACCTTGCTCAAGCTGAACTCTTTCTCTTAACTCCTTTAATACCATCAAAATGTGATCATCACATCATGTATTAAGAGTCTATGAATAGGAACTTGTAAAACAATGGAGTCAGATAATGGATGTAGCTAAACTAGAGTCACATGACTTGACTTTACTATCTCTAAGATCCTTTAGGTATTTTTAGGCAGCTTCATTTCCAATGCCCCTTCAATTGGAAGCAAAAACAAATAGGCTCTTTGAGGTCAACACATGGAACAATCCCATAACCATCATTTCTCTTTACCATACGATCAAACAGTTAGATCTTGGATGGCCCCTTTCCATTGGGAAGAGGAATCTTTTCTGGACCACCATTGTCAATGTCCATAGAAACCTTGGAATTAGACCCAATAAGCATCTCTACTTTAGATATGCTCTTAAAATTTCTGCTTCAGCAATAACAAACATTTGGTTCATATCAATTAGGGTCAGGTCGATACTCTTCATATAAAAGATCTCAATGAAATGATCATATGACTTTGTAAGAGAGAGAAGAACCTAGTCAATGGCTTGCTCCCTTGGAAATGACGTCCATTCTATCCAACTTGTCAATGTACTATTTCTTTTTAGAACATGTGTACAAACAAATTTTCCATCTTGATGTTTATATGCCAATAGGGATTGAGTAGTCTCGTATCTCTCAACTTGAGGAAAATGTGATGTTGGGAGATTCAAAGGAGGAGGAGGTAGAAGAAAGATGATGTCTAGTTCTGTCACAACTAGCATTTAGGGCTAGGAAATTCTTCCCATGTGTATTTAACTTATAGCATACATCGTAACCCTAATGTGATACAATGCAAGTTATTCATTCAAAAACAATTCGAATCAAAACTCACTCGTGAGGCTCTAAACCTAAATTAATGCACTACATTCACTCAACATTTGGGTTGTAACCCTAACTTTCCGGTTTAAATCTCTTATTGGACCAGGATACCCTTATGGGGCCTAATGGGCCAATAAACCCTCAACTTGATTCTTTTGGACTAAAAATCCTCATTTGGGCCCTAACTGGAATCACTTTCAATAAGCAATAGATTTTGGACCATAAGACTCATCATGGGCCTTATTGGGCTGATAACCATCTTCTTTGATTACAATGGGCCGAAAACCCATATCCTTGAACTTATTGGGCCGTAAACTCATATATGGGCCCACATGGATCAAAAATCCCTAATGGGCCAATGCTATATCAAGCCCAAGATCCATGTTCTTTTCTTTCCTCCCATTCTCGGTTATATATATATATATATATATATATATATATATATATATATATATATATATATATATATATAAAGAGAGAAATTTTAATGGATTTAAAACGGTGACACCTCACTAATGCCTCCCATACATCCATGCAAAATTTCCAACAAAATATCTACACAATTAAGAGATTACCCATTAAGCAAGGACCTTAACCTCACCTCCTCTCTCTTCTCTTCTTATTCTCGGCCCTCCCCTCTCCATTTCAAACTTCATTTCATTTCTAAATTCTCTCAAAACTCTCAAGAACTCCCTTCCATCTTCTTAAAAAATCGTGTGGTGCTTGAGTAAATTCAAAGCTTCTACTTCAAGAATCATTAAGTTGGTAAGTTATTACCACCCTCAATTGATTTGTTTCCATTTCATGTTAAAATTCACACTCTTAAAACTCCATTTCATGATTCTTTCTTCCTTGAACTCCCTAAGCTCGAAAACTCATCTCAAGGAAGCATCCAAGGCCGAAAACATCTTCAACCTCTCTCATTTCTTCATCAAAACCGAATTCAACACTCAAGGTGAGTTCATACCCCCTTGTTTTCGGTTTTAATATGTTTTTGGGGGAGAATACAAGTTGCTTTTGTGTTAGATCTAAGTATTTATGCATGTATGTGTGTGTTTTCATGTTATATGTTGTGATCATGCTATGAAGATATGTTAAGCCTTCATAAATCTCGAAAGATCTACCAAAACTTGGTGATGTTTGTAAACTAAAACACATTATGTAACTTACTATGAAGTTGAAAGGATTAAACATGTTAAGCAATACTTGAAAACTAAATAAAACCGTATGAGGGGCCATATTTGACAAATAAACAAAAAGTGAAGCCTTTATGTTAACTCACATTTTTGAGAGGACCAAAAGAGTCATTTTGAGATAAAAATGTTTATTTATGATATTCACGGTTTTAAAGGGGCCTAAAGTGATAATTTTCACAAAATGGGCTTCTATTTGGGCCTTCACGATTTTAATGGGCTAAAATGATCAATTTTCATAAAAATGGGCCTTAATTAGAAAATCACGGTTTTCATGGGCCTAAAATGTAAATTTTGGCCTTTATGGACTTAAAATATCATTTTTATTAAATTTAGGCCGAAATTGTTATTTCCAATATATTTGGGCCGAAAATGTCATTTCCATTAAAATTGGGCCGAAAATGTTATTTCTATCAAAAGTGGGCCTAAAATGTCATTTTTACCAAAAATGGGCCTTAACTGTAAACTTTCGGTCGTAAAGGGGCCTAAAGTGTCATTTTTTTCAAAATGGACCTCTAGTGTAAATTCTCGGCTTAATGGGCCAAGAATGTCATTTTTACTAAAAGTAGGTCTTTTATGTCATTTGGTAAATAATGGAACCAAAATAAGCATTTTAATAACAAACGGGCTAATTACGTCATTTTCACTTTAATTGAGCCTTGTATACTTATTACATGTTTATTGGGCCTTATTGACCCATTTACACGTTTGATGGGCCTCGTATATTCATTTCATGTTTATTGGGCCTTGTGTTCTCATTACATGTTATTTGGGCCTTATAGGCCCATTAGTTTTCTTATTGGGCCTCCCGACACATTTTATGTTAATCGGGCCAAAAACAAACAATACTTAACACTTTGATAAAAACAAATGGTATTTTCATCACCAATGTTTTGTAATCAAATGCATACTCGAAACATTATTTTAAAACGGTAAACAATGTGATACACTGTTCGCGTAAATTCTGTTAAGTTTCTTGTGAGACGTTCTTTCATCCGTACCTACCTAGTGTACAACCTTAAGCCCTGTAGTTATAACCAGAGTCTCCTGGAGGGAGAGCGAGAGTTTGTGTATAGATCTATACGGGGTTGACAACCCCGCACCTGAGCTGTTCGCTACAGCTAGACTAGGCTAGTCTAGGGTGACAAATGTCCTACCTTACACAAATCGACGCCTGAAAAACATCATGACAGATAGATCAGTCATATCAAGCATGGTTATAACGACTCACATACATTTTAACAACACGATAAATTTACGGAATACATATACTATACTTTTGATACACGTACGAGCTATTCACTTCTATAACACTCGGGTCTTATGTTTTAAAGACTACAACTCTTTTACAAACAGAAAATATCGGATTTTATGGGAAACAAACACGATACCTTACCTTTTACTTACAACAGAAAATATAGAAATTTCTAGAACTCTCTCTTTATACATTTTCAAAATATGAACACACATGCTATAATACAAGATTTGAAACAAAACGCTCAAACAATTTTTGCGGAAAATATCAGATTTTCTGGAGTTTACAAATGATACAAAACTTTTCTTACAAACATGCTTATGAACTCACCAACATTATATATGTTGACCGTTTTCAAAATAACTTGTATTCTCAGGGAATCGTTAAGCGGGTTGGACATCAAGAACACGTGGATTTTTGTGTATTTTGTTATCATCATGCATTGATATTTGGAATGTAAACCAACACACTGATGTAAACTATGATGGTTGTTATATTTTATGTGTGATGATGATGTTGTCTTGGATTCAATTATATACACTGTGATGATATTACAAGATGAAGTCACCCAACCCCCGAACGTTTCCGCCGCCTGGTTTAGGGGTGTGACAAGTTCCATCATTTCCTAAGGAAGGGAAAACAATTTCATCTTGACTTGAAATTGGAAGACCTTCTCTAGAAGATTAAGGAAAACTATTTCCTTAAGAATGAGGAAGACCATTTCTATCTTCATAAGATATTTAAAAATAGGAGAAAATGAGAATTCAAGTTAGTTGGTTTTAATCCTTAATTATTAACCCATAAATTTAAATTAAGGCTAGGATCCATATTTTTGATTCCAACTTTTAAGAGGGATGTCATAATAAAATTCGAATCTATTTTAAGTAGGTAAGACTTTTACCAATTCCAATCTTATGAAACTCCTAGTTCTTTTGAGATTCATTGATTCTTATCAATAGCATGTTTAATCTCATATTATGCTCTCAGTTTTGTGATTGGGATGCCGAGGATCACAAAAGAGATATGAATAACCATGCCAACCCGCTTGATAACCTTGATGTCGTTTACCATCTCACATTGATGTGTCGATTAACCACACATGCTCCACCAACAATGATAATTTTCAAGATGTCTATCATATCTCTTTATAATCCCTATCAGTGTGTCGGTTAACCATACACGCTCCACTAATGATATAAAAACATGATGTGCGTTTTCATGGATTAACATACTTTTCACATTTTTCCTAAAGTAACTAAGAGTGCGATTTTAAAAATAGTTTAGTAACTTTATATCATTATACTCATTAATAAGATTATATCTAATCAAATACATTCGACTAACGACCCTCCACCACACAGGAGAGCGGTGGGTGAGAGTAGACACCATTCAACGACCATTTTATAGGTCGTTTCCTTATACCCTCTTTATAACATGGTTTCGTGAATGGGGAGTACTAGCGATTTGACTGACTTTTCTTATACATATAATATATTAAACCTTTAATTTATATATATTTATATATATATATATATATATATATATATATATATATATATATATATATATATAAGGTGTATTTTAAAGCCTTTTTAAATTTAATTATCTAAATTAAATCTTTTAATTAATTAATACCAAACCAATTATGATTTCTCTTTCTCTTTTAATTAACCAATTATTTAAATTAATTAAATCATTATGGATTAAATAATTATTTACTATTAAATAATTAGTAAAATAATTCAAATTTAATCGTAATCCTAAGCCTTCTAATTTTCGAAAATAGGCTACGGTTTACGAGGTTTTAATTGTTCAGATTTTAAGGCTCTTAAAATAACAAATAAGGAAAACAAAGCAAATCCTAAAAGGGATCCTTAAATATTCAAAAATTAGGAAAAGGGGCTAGGGTTTCTAAAAGTGTGACAACCGTCAAATTCTAGTCAAGTCAAAGTCAAATAAAGTCAACAAGTCAAACCAGTCAACTCAATTAACCTTTGTATATTAGGGTTTACATTATGATTACTATTGTACAACTCACTATCTTAATGCAAAATATCACTTAGGGTTCTCCCGTGATTGGAAAACCTAAACCCTAATCAGGGTAAATGATGTAACTACTCGATAAAATACTATTACATACCCTACGGGGGTGTATAACACTCATAACAAGGTTTAACGGGACTTACAAGCCTTGCATTTCGAGGCTAAACACGCACGAAGGTCACAAACAAAGTCTCTCTAAATCTCTCTCACTCTATCTCTCTCTCTCCCAAATCTCTCTCAAAACCTCTTTCAACTTTTTATAATCATTTGGGGCATCCCGACCCATAACTTAGTCAAAAACCACTCGAAACGGGAAGATTTCTCAAAAATCAGCCATAAAGAACCGAAACTAGCTTTAAGGACCGAAACCCTAATAGAGTTGAACCTCCCTTAAAGAAGCGAAGCCTCCTACACCCGAAACCACTCTTAGAACCGAAACCTGCTATAAGAACCGAAACCTGCATTAGAACCGAACCTACCTCTAGGACCGAAGTTGCATGGGACCGAAGTTGCTTAAAGGACCGAAACTAGCCTTATTGGACCGAACCCTTGGCTCTCGGTTCCATCCTACTTTCGGTTCCCTCCTTGACCAAGTTCGCGTGCAAGTCTTTAGGACCGAACCTACCTTCGGTTCTAGCCCATAGACCGAACCTACCTTCGGTTTTAAGCTCCAAGGACCGAACCCTTGGTTTTGACCCTCAAAACTTCGCTGGTTCGCCTCTTGATCCCGGTTTTCGAGTAGTTTCGCGTTTTAAGCTCGTTTTTCATGATTTTAACATGAGATTTTCACCCAAACTCATATTTTGGCATATAAGACCTTATATATTCATATTTTAATCACATTTTGGGGGGAAACCTTCATCTAAGAATAATATCTTCTATGGAAGATTTTGGGTTAGAGTGTTGACTTTTCATAAAGTATGGCACAAGCTATCTCCCATACCTACTTATGACAACCTCCAGTCACTATTCCTCCCTACCTAGTCAACTATTTGTCCTTTCATACTCCCCTCCAGCAAGTTATCTTGATCAAAAGCTGGAAAACTCTCATCTCTCCTTCCACTTTACTCACTCTCTCACCAAAAAGCAAACACCTCTCTCTCACTTTCTCTCTCTAAAAACTCGAGATTTCAAGGCTGTTCTTGAGCATTCTCCTCCAGTTTTGGTAAGTATTTTCATCCTACATTTGAACATTCTTCACACCTTCACTCAAATTATGGATCTCTCATAACAAATAACGCCATATTTGTTCTTAGATCTTCAACTCTCCAAGCATTTACCAAGAGTTCTTCACTTGGAAACCTCTCTTATTCCACATTCATCTAAGAAAATCACTCAAGGTGAGTTCATATCCCTACATTTTCATATTTTCATCAAGTTTTAGGGGGGGGGGGGGTGGAATACAAGTTAATACACCAAAAACTTAACTAAACTCAAACAACAGCTTTCATCAGAAAAGTTGAGTCCTATTCACGGACTGTTATTACCATCTTAAACTTAATATCTTCCAAAACTGTTTAATATGCAAGTAGTTCATGTTTATACCTTTCTAATGACTACTTGCACATCTCCATACGATTTGTCTACAATTTACGGTGATTTTTATAAAACTGTCTATCAAGTTAGAAACGAAATCGGACCAGTCTGTGAATATGAGCATTTCCACACAAGTTAGAGACTTCTAAAAATCATAATAAAAATTATAAATAAACTAGACACATTTTCTAAACTCTCAGAGTTTACGGGTTCAGTGTTCGACTTCGTATTATTTTTCTATGATTTTTCTAAAACAGTGCAGAAAGGGTAAAAACTAGTCAACAGATTTCAACTTTCATAACACTTTGTAACATGTTGAGCAAAGTGTGACCTTTGATGACTTTATATTTTACATGTGTTTTTCTGTTAAGTTACATTTAAATAACAGAAATTACTCACTAAATTGTAAGAGTCATTTATCATTACAAACATACAAGATGAAACATAAGAAGTATAGTTATGCTTTGCTAAACATACTACATACACAGAAAAGGTTTTACATCTCAAACATAATACATAAAAAGGGATTTATTTCCATCACAGAAAAAGTTTTACATTCAAACCACACGTAAACTCGTTAACGTAAGTTGTGAGACAATTCTTCAATTGTACTCTTAGAGTACGGGATAGATATTCCTGTAAGTTATAACTAGAGTCTCTTGTAGGGAGAGCGTGATAATTGTGTATAGATCTATATTGGGATTGACACCCCACACCTTGCTGCTAGCTACAGCGGGACCTGAAGGTCTATGGGTGACAAAAGTCATAACAATTCTAACGTCTGAAAAACATTGTAACAGGTCATCCAGTTGCAGTATGGTTATAGCGACTCACATAGGGAGTTAACAATACTTAAAGTTTACGGGAAATTTTACTTTAAAAAGGGTTTTATCTATTTAAAACTGCATTCTTCGTCACAACTACGAAACACACTTATACATTCGGTCTTGAGATTTAAGACTACATAACATTTTAGAAGGAAAATATTGGATTTTTCTTGTGCATACATTACATTTACAAACAAGGGTTTTCCAACACTACATCCAAAAGCTTATGAAGTCACCAACTTAATTGTTGACACTTTTTCGAAATTACTTGTATTCTCAGGAAATCAGTGAAACAGGAAATCAATAGCTTTTGAGGATGGGACGTTAAATCGTCAAACATTTCATTTTTGTCATCATAGTGTAATTGATTTTGAAACATGTAAACTCATACTACGGTGTAACTTTTTCAATTATAATTATGATGGTTGTATTTACTATGAGCACTATTATACTCGTTGTTGTGATACTATACATGAAGTCATTTCCACCCTCAGACGTTTCCGCCATCCTTGGTTTGGGGGTGTGACAGATTGGTATCAGAGCATTGTTTATAGTGAACATAGTATATCAAACCATATAAGATATACAAACTATAAACACAAAGGGACTAAGATTCTCTGATTAAATGTTTTCCCTACAATTGTACTTTTAAAAATAAAATGTTATTCTTATGAAAAAGTATAAGTACATATATACATACCGGTATAATGTCACGCCTAAGGAAAACGTGAAAGTTAAAAATAGAGGAGTTGTGCACTGTGATTATGCCTTGGGATATGCAATCAAGTCTGGGATGAATGTAGCCTGATCAACTATATTCGTCTGAGAAGTGACTAGTATATGCCGGGGGATAGTCATAATGGACAACAAGTCTATCAACTTACCAACACACATACAAGAAACGCGTTAAGAATCAAACACAACCATTAAAATACTATAGGAGTATTTTCTGTTGCTTAAGCACAATATTTCTAGATTCATTATGTGCCTCTTACACCCTATTCTCGCACAGACGTCATGGCAGGATTTTACTTACCCGGAGACCCCTACTTTCCGAACTAGGGGAACGGTGGTTGGATAGACGCAGAACCGGAAGAGGATCCAGAGGAAGTATTCGAGGAGGAGCCCGAAGAAGACCCCGAAGAGGCCGAAGAAGAAGAAGAACCCGAAGAGGAAGAAGAAATTGACGAAGAAGAACTCGAAGAAGAATTGGAGGATGAAGAAGAAGAGGAGGATCCGGAAGAGGAAGTCATCAACCCTCCTTACATCGCCAGGGTGCCTGCGAACCGTTTTGGCTACAACGGGCATGAGCCCCGTTGGGCAACAGTGATCGAGAGATGGAGTCGTCAACAACGACAACGATCACCATTTGGAAATGGGGGACCGGCTGACAGAGCCCTCCCGTCGTGGTCCAGCAAATCACGAACCTGGGGGACCAGAATAGGGAAATGGCAGATCGAGTTCGGGATCTCAATGCTGTTGCAGAAGCCACTGATGCACGTACTAGGGACTTGGAAAGAGACTTCTATCCCATGGACCAACTCATCGAGGACCTTACCACCGCTCGGGCGGAGGTAAGGGAGTACCAGGTAAGGCACGCGGCTCTCGAAGAGAGAGTGATCGCGGCCGAACGCCGAATTGCGGAGCTACAGGGAGCCTCGACCTCGTCTCAAGGCCCGCAAGGGACCAGCTGATACAACTCGCCTCGAGTAGTGCTTGCACTACTCACATTATGTTATAAACTAGGTTTACGAGTATGTGTTGGTGCTACTCTTTCCTGCAAGTAGGTTTAACCCTGCGTCTATGTGTCTACACTAGTCGAAGGGTCTATGTGCTGTCAAAATTTTTCCGTTACGTTGATATAATGTAGACCTTCTATAAGGTCAGATTTTCCTAAAAACATGTACTAAATTGTATCAATGAAAAATTTCGCATGCATTTTATTTTATTGGGAATTTACCTCAGATTTCATAACATAGCATTACAAACGATTTGTCTATGGTAACTCTGAGATTATTTAATATATACCTAGAGGTTATATGTAATTAAGAGACGGTCGACTTAGAAATAGTGAGTCCGCCTTGGATCATGTTCCTTGTTTGGTTGTGGGCTTAGGGCAGACTCATTAAGTTCGACGGTCTATTAAACCTTAGTTACACACAACTGGTATACATCAAGTGGTCTTATGAGTGGATCAGGCATGGAACAAAGATTACAATATTACATTTGATTCATTTCTACTAAATTCATGAGTTTATGTATATAGACTCCTACTATGAATTGTTTGCAAACATTTGAAAGTCGGGAAATACTATACTTGAAAAAAAAATTATAACCTAGTTCTACGACACCCGACTTATAACCATTACTAAAAATACTTATACTCATTGCGTCTTTAAAACTCTATGACAGAAAGATGTCACCTCGTAGGTCTGCTAGACGCACTGGCAGAACACAGACAAATCCACCACCACCTCCCCAGTATGATCCTGTTATGTTCCAGGTTGTGGTTACGGCCGCAGTGGCAGTTGCTATGTCCCAAATCAGCACTGACGGTGCCAGGAGGACAGGGAGCAGTACTAATAACTCCACTCAAGGAGATAGCCAAGGGCGTTCGAGAGAATGTTCCTATAAGGACTTCACGAATGGCAAACCCGATCCTTTCAATGGGAGCAGGGGCGTCATCGCTTTGATGCAGTGGTTCAAGAAGACTGAATTCGTCTTCGAGATCTGTGCCTGCCCCGAAGCAAGCAAAGTCAAATTCGCAGCTTGCACTTTCACCGGCAGGGCCCTTACTTGGTGGAACGACCACGTAAAATCACTGACACTCGCCGTGGCTAATTCGATAAGCTGGGAAGACTTGAAAACTATAATGCTGAAGGAGTATTGCCCAAGGGGTGAAGTGCAAAAATTAGAACAAGAACTGTGGAGTGTCAAGATGACGGGCTCTGACCTTGCAACTTACACTGCCCGATTCAATGATCTAGTACTACTCTACCCAGCGATGGTCACTCCGGAAAGCAAGAAGGTGGAGCGATACCTCTGGGGACTATCTTCCCAGATTCAAAATAGCGTGTTGGCCTCAAGGCCAACCACCTTTGACAGTGCCAAGCAGTTGGCACAACAACTCATTGATCATCGGGCCAGCCATGTCACTGTGACAACCACCTCCGATCAAGCAAAAGGAGGGAACAACAAGAGGAAGTTCTGGAACAATAAAAAGAAACAACCAGCGCAGGACCCTGCCAAGAAGCAATAAACTGTTACCATCCATGCTGCCACTACTCCTTCCACTCCAGCACCACTGAGACAATATGCTGGAACCCTTCCCAAGTGCAACAAGTGCAACTTTCACCACAACGGTCCTTGTCGGGAAATGCACTGCAACAGCTGTAACAAAAAGGGGCATACCGCCCGTTTCTGTAGGGCGTCTGCACAACAAGCCAACCCGGCCGCCAACGCCGGAGCAAGCCGAGCCTGTTACGGCTGCGGGGAAACTGGGCACTACAAGAGGGACTGCCCAAAAGCTAAAAACGCAAACACCGGCGGTGTCGGAAGGATCTTAGCCTTAGGACAGGGGAAGCAAGGGAAGATCCCACGGTGGTTACCGGTATGTTTCTCTTCAATAACTCATATGCATGCATATTATTCGATAGTGGAGCGGAGAGGAGTTTCGTTAGCCACAAATTCAAACAATTATTAAAACAAAATACCCAATCACTAAAAGATACATACGTCGTAGAAATGGAAAATGGAAAAACAGAAAGCACTAACGACATATACTCAGGGTGTACCCTCACTCTAAACAATCACTGATTCAAAATCGATCTATTTTCAGTCTCAATAAAAAGTTTTGACATCATCATTGGCATGGATTGGTTAAGCTCAAATCGTGCTGACATTCTGTATAACGAAAGGGCCGTTCGCCTTAATCTGCCGAGTGGCGAAACTCTCGTCGTCTACGACGACAAACCTAGTGCAAACCTACAAATCATCTCTTGCGCCAAAGCCCAAAATTATCTCTGCAAGGAATACCACGCCTTCTTAGCCCATGTAGTGGATAAGAAAAAAGAGGTGAAGGACGTCAAGGACATTCCGGAGGTCTGTAATTTCCCTGATGTGTTCCCAGAAGACCTTCCTGGAGTTCCACCCGCACGACAAGTCGAATTCCGAATCGACCTAATCCCCGGAGCTACCCCCGTAGCCAAAGCACCCTATTGCCTAGCGTCAGCCGAGATGCAAGAACTATCCAGCCAACTAAACGAACTGCTGAGCAAAGGGTTCATTAGACCCAACTGCTCGCCTTGGGGAGCACCAGTTCTGTTTGTGAAAAAGAAGGATGGATCGTTTCGCATGTGCATTGACTACCGCGAGCTAAATAAGCTTACCATAAAAAACCGATACCATTTACCCCGAATCGACGACCTATTTGACCAACTCCAAGGAGCAACTTACTTATCAAAGATCGATCTGAGATCGGGATACCATCAACTACGGGTTCAGGAGGAGGATGTTCCTAAAACGGCGTTCAGGACTCGGTACGGTCACTACGAGTTTGTAGTGATGCCCTTTGGGTTAACAAACGCACCCGCAATGTTAATGGATCTAATGAACCGGGTGTGTCGGCCTTACCTAGACAAGTTCGTAATCGTCTTCATAGACGACATTCTGGTCTATTCAAGGAGTGAGGAAGAGCATAGCCAACATCTACGACAGGTATTGGAGACACTGAGGGCGGAGAAATTATATGCAAAATTTTCAAAATGTGAATTTTGGATCCGAGAAGTGGACTTCCTCGGTCATGTGGTTAGCAAGAAAGGGATACACGTGGATCCCTCCAAAATCAAGGCGATCGAGAACTGGTCAGCACCAAGGACGCCTACAGAAATCTGCTAATTCTTAGGTCTCGATGGCTACTACCGGAGGTTCATCCAAAACTTCTCCAAGATTGCCAAACCATTTACCACCCTAACCCAAAAGAGTGCGACTTTCAGTTGGGGAGAGAAACAAGAAACCGCTTTCCAAACATTAAAACAGGCCCTGTGCAGCGCCCCAATTTTATCCCTGCCAGAGGGAACCGAAGACTTTGTGGTCTACTGTGACGCATCAAACCAGGGTCTTGGATGTGTGTTAATGCAATGAGGAAAGGTCATTGCCTACGCATCAAGGCAAGTAAAAACGCACGAGGTCAACTACGCCATACATGACCTCGAATTGGGAGCAGTAGTATTCACCCTAAAGATCTGGAGGCACTACCTTTACGGAACAAAATGTACTATCTTTACCGATCACAAAAGCCTTCAGCACATCCTCAATCAAAAAGAGCTCAACATGAGGCAGAGACGATGGGTAGAACTACTGAATGATTACGAGTGTGAGATTCGTTATCACCCAGGTAAAGCCAACGTGGTAGCTGACGCCTTAAGTCGAAAAGAATACTCGGGTCACTGAGTGAAGTCATTAACCATGACAATCCATTCGCACCTGTCTATGCAAATCAAAGAGGCCCAACTGGAAGCTTTGAAACCTGAGAACGTGACAGGCGAGACATTAAGAGGAATGGATAAGAATCTAGAAGTCAAGGATGACGGAGCTCGTTATCTCATGAACCGAATCTGGACACCGAAATTCGTTGGATTCAGGGACGTCGTCCTGAATGAAGCACACAAAACTCAATACTCCGTACACCCCGGTTCAGACAAGATGTACCTGGACTTGAAGAAACTCTACTGGTGGCCGAACATGAAAGCCGAAATCGCTACCTACGTGAGAAAGTGTCTAACTTGCGCCAAAGTTAAGGTAGAGTACCAAAAGCCTTCGGGTCTACTACAGCAACCTGCGATACCCGAATGGAAGTGGGAACGAATAACCATGGACTTCATAACCAAACTGCCTAAGACAACGGGTGGTTTTGATACCATTTGGGTAATCGTCGATAGATTGACCAAATCTGTGCACTTCCTGCCAATAAAGGAGACCGGCAAGATAAAAAAAATTGACTAGGACGTACATCAAAGAGATTGTACGACTACATGGTGTGCCGATATCCATTATCTCTGACAGAGATAGCAGATTCACTTCACGGTTCTGGCAGTCCTTAAAGAAATCCCTAGGGACTAGGTTGGACATAAGTACAACCTACCACCCACAAACCGACGGGGAGAGTGAGAGAACTATACAAATGCTAGAATACATGCTGAGGGCATGTGTGATAGACTTTGGTAAGGCTTGGGATACCCACTTACCACTCACTGAATTCTCGTACAACAACAGCTATCATACTAGCATCAAGGTCGCGCCATTCGAAGCTCTCTATGGCCACAAGTGCAGATCACCGCTGTGTTGGGCTGAAGTGGGAGACACACAGCTAGCAAAAGGGCAAGTCCCAAACAGCACTCTCACTGGCCCTGAAATCATAAGGGAGACCACGGAAAAGATCATACAAATTCGAGAAAGACTAAAAGCATCTCGAGATCGACAAAAGAGCTACGCTGATAAGCGACGCAAACCCTTGGAATTCTAGGTTGGGGACCGGGTGCTACTAAAGGTCTCACCTTGGAAAGGAACGATAGGTTTTGGTAAACGTGGTAAACTAAATCCAAGATACATCGGGTCGTTCGAAAGCCTTGCCAGGATTGGACCAGTGGCATACAAACTTCGACTACCGCAAGAACTCAAAAATGTACATCCTACCTTCCATGTGTCCAACTTGAAGAAGTGCTTGTCCGACGAGACTCTCGTTATTCCTCTTGATGAGATTGAAATCAACGAGAGTCTCCACTTCGTGGACGAACCGGTAGAAATCATGGATCGATAGATCAAGAGAACAAAACAGAGTCGCATCCCTATTATGAAGGTCCATTGGAACGCTAAACGAGGACCCGAGTTCACCTGGGAACGCGAAGATCAGATGAAACAAAAATACCCACACCTCTCCCAAACGCCTCAAGTCCCAGTCAAAACGCAAATTTCGAGATGAAATTCCTTCTAACGGGGGGATGATGTGACAACCGTCAAATTCTGGTCAAGTCAAAGTCAAATAAAGTCAACAAGTCAAACCGGTCAACTCAATTAACCTTTGTATATCAGGGTTTACATTATGCTTACTATTGTACAACTCACTATCTTAATGCAAAATATCACTTAGGGTTCTCCCGTGATTGGAAAACCTAAAACCTAATCAGGGTAAATGACGTAACTACTCGATAAAATACTATTACATACCCTACGGGGGCGTATAACACTCATAACAAGGTTTAACGGGGCTTACGAGCCTTTCATTTTGAGGCTAAACATCCACGAAGGTCACAAACAAAGTCTCTCTAAATCTCTCTCACTCTATCTCTCTCTCTCCCAAATCTCTCCCAAATATCTCTCAAAACCTCTTTCAACTTTTTATAATTATTCAGGGCATCCCGACCCATAACTTAGTCAAAAACCACTCGAAACGGGAAGATTTCTCAAAAATCAGCCATAAAGAACCGAAACTAGCTTTAAGGACCGAAACCCTAATAGAGCCGAACCTCCCTTAAAGAACCGAAGCCTCCTAGACCCGAAACTACTCTTAGAACCGAAACCTGCTATAAGGACCGAAACCTGCTATAAGGACCAAAACCTGCATTAGAATCGAACCTGCCTCTAGGACCGCAGCTGCATGGGACCGAAGTTGCTTAAAGGACCGAAACTAGCCTTATTGGACCGAACCCTCGGCTCTCGGTTCCATCCTACTTTCGGTTCCCTCCTTGACCAAGTTCGCGTGCAAGTCTTTAGGACCGAACCTACCTTCGGTTCTAGCCCATAGACCGAACCTACCTTCGGTTCTAAGCTCCAAGGACCGAACCCTCGCATCTGACCCTCAAAACTTCGTTGGTTCGCCTCTTGATCCCGGTTTTCGAGTAGTTTCGTGTTTTAAGCTCGTTTTTCATGATTTTAACATGGGATTTTCACCCAAACTCATATTTTGGCATATAAGACCTTATATATTCATATTTTAATCACATTTTGGGTTAGAGTGTTGACTTTTCATAAAGTATGACACAAGCTATCTCCCATACCTACTTATGACAACCTCCAGTCACTATTCCTCCCTACCTAGTCAACTATTTTTCCTTTCGTACTCCCCTCCAGCAAGTTATCTTGATCAAAAGCTGGAAAACTCTCATCTCTCCTTCCACTTTACTCACTCTCTCACCAAAAAGCAAACACCTCTCTCTCACTTTCTCTCTCTAAAAACTCGAGATTTCAAGGCTGTTCTTGAGCATTCTCCTCCAGTTTTGGTAAGTATTTTCATCCTACATTTGAACATTCTTCACACTTTCACTCAAATTATGGATCTCTCATAACAAATAACGCCATATTTGTTCTTAGATCTTCAACTCTCCAAGCATTTAACAAGAGTTCTTCACTTGGAAACCTCTCTTATTCCACATTCATCTCAGAAAATCACTCAAGGTGAGTTCATATCCCTACATTTTCATATTTTCATCAAGTTTTAGGGGGGGGGGAGGGAATACAAGTTAATACACCAAAAACTTAACTAAACTCAAACAACAACTTTCATCAGAAAAGTTGAGTCCTATTCACGGACTGTTTTTACCATCTTAAACTTAATATATTCCAAAACTGTTTAATATGCAAGTAGTTCAGGTTTATACCTTTCTAATGACTACTTGCACATCTCCATACGATTTGTCTACAATTTATGGTGATTTTTATAAAACTGTCTATCAAGTTACAAACGAAATCGGACCAGTCTGTGAATATGAGCATTTCCACACAAGTTAGAGACTTCTAAAAATCATAATAAAAATTATAAATAAACTAGACACATTTTCTAAACTCTCAGAGTTTACGGGTTCAGTGTTCGACTTCATATGATTTTTCTAAAACAGTGCAGAAAGGGTAAAAACTAGTTAACAGATTTCAACTTTCATAACACTTTGTAACATGTTGAGCAAAGTGTTTACCTTTGATGACTTTATATTTTACATGTGTTTTTCTGTTAAGTTACATTTAAATAACAGAAATTACTCACTAAATTGTAAGAGTCATTTATCATTACAAACATACAAGATGAAACATAAGAAGTATAGTTATGCTTTGCTAAACATACTACATACACAGAAAAGGTTTTACATCTCAAACATACTACATAAAAAGGAGATTTATTTCCATCACAAAAAACGTTTTACATTCAAACCACACGTAAACTCGTTAACGTAAGTTGTGAGACAATTCTTCAATTGTACTCTTAGAGTACAGGATAGAAATTCCTGTAAGTTATAACCAAAGTCTCTTGTAGGGAGAGCGTGATAATTATATATAGATCTATACTGGGATTGACACCCCACACCATGCTGCTAGCTACAGCGGGACCTATAGGTCTACGGGTGACAAAAGTCATAACAGTTCTAACGTCTGAGAAACGTTGTAACAAGTCATCCAGTTGTAGTATGGTTATAGCGACTCACATAGGGAGTTAACAATTTACGGGAAATTTTACTTTAAAAAGGGTTTTATATATTTAAAACTGCATTCTTCGTCACAACTACGAAACACACTCATACATTCGGTCTTGGGATTTAAGACTAAATAACATTTTATAAGGAAAATATTGGATTTTTCTTGTGCATACATTACATTTACAAACAAGGGTTTTCCAACACTACATCCAAAAGCTTATGAACTCACCAACTTAATTGTTGACACTTTTTCGAAATTACTTGTATTCTCAGGAAATCAGTGAAACGGAAAATCAACAGCTTTTGAGGATGGGACGTTAAATCGTCAAACATTTCATTTTTGTCATCATAGTGTAATTGATTTTGAAACATGTAAACTCATACTACGATGTAACTTTTTCAATTATAATTATGATGGTTGTATTTACTATGAGCACTATTATACTCGTTGTTGTGATACTATACATGAAGCCATTCCCATCCCCGGACGTTTCTGCTATCCTTGGTTTTGGGGTGTAACAAAAACCCTTTCAAATTTCGAAAATATAGGGTGGAGGCTAGGGTTTCAAGAACCCTAGAATATTTCGAAATTTGCATCGTTAGGGTTTAGTTTCTATAAACCCTAATTTTGAGCAATTCAACTTTGTGCAAGATCAATGAGAACAATGGCTCTGATACCACTGATGGGTTTTATATGTTACAAAAAAATCTATTTTTGGAGAAAAACATAAACCCAAAGTTGACATGCACCCAAAAGGATCTATGTTCTCACTAAGATTCGCAAACAACTATTGAATATCAAGAACCCAGAAAGTATGTTGTTGTTTTCGAAATTAGTAAGGGTTATTAGATATTTCATACCTTAGTTATTATAGCAAATAAAATAGTAATTGTCACACCCCCGACCGCCGTCGGAAATGTCGAGGTGCGTGACGTAAATCAGTAATCACAGTTATTGAACATACATTGAACAATACAAAACTAATCTTCCATTATTACCGAAATAGAAATTACATTGACAAGACTATTGCTAAATCGAGACACACGCCTAACGATTCGACATTTACAAAGGTATAATAAAAATAACTGAGAGCCTTCGGAGCAAAACTTGCGACCTGCTAAATAACTTGAGAGTACATGCATTAATATATGTCAACAAAATTGTTGGTGAGTTCTACAGGTTGTGACACAAAGTATTTTTATACCTAAAAGTGTTTTATAAAATTTATCTGGTTGACCAACTATTATAAATACGTACTTTTCTATCAAAAGTATAAAATAATTGACTTATAAAAGTATATTTAGACTCATTTAGAAATATCATTTGCTCATGTCCAAAAATACACCATTTGTTAAATATATAAGTAAATCAAACTTATAACAATTTTTTACGGTTCCCATGGCCAAAATGCTTTTTATATGAGGATATTGAATACCAATTTATATAAAGAAAGCCATATCACACTTTGTGAAAACATAAAATAGCCAAATTTACTCTTAAAACCTTGTACAAGCATTCATATAGTTTATATGTAAAACTCATAAGTTTCGAATTTATAAACTTTGTAAATTTGTGTCGTGGTATTAAGTAAGTATTATCTTACTTAATTTGGAAACCGACACTTAACCAGTGGGGCAAACTCCTCCTACATAAATATTGTGTTTTCATATAAAACAAAGGGTTTATATAAATAACTTTTTAATTGTAAGCTAATAAACCTTCACAATCGTGTCATGTTGTTAATTAACTGTTATATAACTTAATTTCTGGTATTGACAGATATCATTTTGAGTCACAAACTATCCCACTAAATATAGTCTCTTCCAAGTAGTATAAGTGAACAAAGAGCCCATATAAACCTAGTGCAAATTTTATACGGTAACAAAACAAATATGGGATCTAAGATGAGCCTTTAATCAACACTATAAACGTTCTTGCCCCGTAACAGCACAATACATTGCAGGTATTCGGATCATTGATTATCAGTACACTGTTTCTGCTGCAGGGGTTCGAGGAGAGAGAGCTTTCCAGTATCGGGACTTCATGTAACATCCGGACTCCCAGGTATATTATTTATTTATTTCATTTTGAAATCTATGGAGCAACTCGACGAGTTGGTGCTACAACTCGTCGAGTAGAGTCGTGTTTGGCCACGTGGGATTAATGACCTACTCGACGAGTCAGAGAATCGACTCGTCGAGTAGACGATGAGTGATGAAACCCTAAATCCCCGGGTTTGGGGCCTATTTAAGGGCACTTATAGCCTCATTTGCGGCTCATCAGCTGCCCATCTTCACTGAGAGAAAACCCTTTTCGGCCATTAAGCTAAGAGAGAGTATTTTGAGCTAACTTTGAGTGTTTGGTGCATCTTTTAAAAGAGAAGGGAAGGACTCCAAGCCAAGGGACGAGAAGCGGCTGTTAGATCTGTGGTTATTTCATCCTAGAGCTTCTTTTAAAGGTAAAAGTTCGCACCTTTCTCATTTTATTGAGTAGATCTCATGATTTTGGGAGTTTAGGGCTCTTTCCATTTACCTTTAGGACCTTGAGTGTTTTGGGTTCATATTGAGGTTTGGACCTCAGATTTGGACCATGTGAGGTCCCTAGAGTCCAAAGGTTCCTGCTTTATTCAGCCACAATAGATCCCTTGAGTGAAAAACCCATAATAAAGCATGTTCTTGGCATTTCAAGCCCTAAGTGCCATGCATGAACGTAAAGCTCGTGGCTTTACATGATAAACGAGCCTTAAGAGTCTAGATCTAGAGTTTGGGAAGGTTTTCTGGCTTGAAATAGCATGAATGAGAAAAGAGTTTGAATGAACTCGTCGAGTCGATGAGCCGACTCGACGAGTAGGTTAGGGTTTGTCCCGATGAGCATGACCATGCATTAACTCGGCAAGTTGGGGTCAAACATGGACTGTTGACGAGTCACATGGGTGCACTCGGCGATTCGAGTCAAACATGGACTGTTGACTCGGGTTTGATTTCTATTGACTTTAGGGTTTGGTCAAATATGGATAGTGAAGACCATAGAGGGGTAAAATGGTCTTTTGCCATACCAAGAGTTAGAAAAAGAGAGAGAGAGAGAGAGAGAGAGAGAGAGAGAGAACAACCCTTTGTATATTTTGAGCATGAGTAGAGTATTAATTAGAGATAATTATCCTATGTGTTAGGCGGAGGCTAGTTCGAGATTTCCGAGTACGAGACATTTACTTGCTTACGAGGTGAGTCTTCTCACTATACTTACCATGAGTGGTATCTTTGTGTGACTGAGATGTTTATTGTGCTTACCTGTGTATTTTAATATTTAGCATTATGTCTTTGTGATTTATGCTGAGTATTGTTATTATGAGCTTATTTGAGTTGGGACCGGAGGGTCCCACTGAGACACATTGACCGGAGGGTCTTATTGAGTTATAGCCTAGAGTGGCTAATGAGCTGTGTGTGGTATTTTGGGGAACTCACTAAGCTTCGTGCTTACCGTGTTATGTGTTATGTGTTTCAGGTACTTCTCAGGATCACAGGAAGGCGCCGACTTGATTGTACACACATCAGAGCTCGAGTTATGTTTTGAGAGGATCTTGGAGTTTTGATATATACAATTTTTAGTTATGTGAATTGATGATTTGATATTGTGATACTTTTGTGGTTTTTGGATTGAGATAAATGTGTTTTAAATTGAAAATTTTGGTTGAAAATTTTCGTCGTTACACTTCAACAATACGAAGCCCCTGGATTTTATGGGATTAGGGACCCGATTGTAGCGATGAGCTGGCTATCTAATGCGGAGGGTTGTTTCTTCACATACTCCTGCCTTACTGACCAGAAGGTCAAGTGCTCCCTGAACCTTCTCAGGTTATGGGCGAAGGATTGGTGGAGATTAGTAACTAGTGCTTACACTCCTGAGCATAGAGTTGCGGTTACTTGGGAGCAGTTCTCAGAGATGTTCTATGTGAGGTATGTTCCCTTGGTGGAGAGGGAGAGGTTGGCTCAGGAGTATTTGGATTTGAGGCAGAATACTAAGACGATAATGGAGATCACCAAGATGTTTACTGAGAGGGCTCTTTTCTGCCCTGAGTTTACTAATTCTGAGAAGGCTCAGATGACTCGGTACTTGAGCATGCTTAAGACGGATATCTAGCAGTTTGTGTCCACCCGGCGTTATGCTACCCTCGCTGAGCTTCAGGATGTTGTGAGGAGGCGGGGGATTGAGATAGAGATTCAAACGAGGGAGTTGAGGCAGGCTCCTGTTCAGTTGCAGCCTACAACGAAGCGGTTCAAACCTGCTGATTCAAGATTTGGGGGACAGAGGGGCCGCACTTGTGGCAAATGCAGCAAGGTTCATGAGGGTACTTTTCGATCATCTGTTGGATGCCACAAATGTTGAAAGCAGGGTTACTTCACGAGATATTGTCGTCATCCGGCCCCAACACCGAGCACCAAGATTTGGTACCACTGTGATCAGGTTGGCCACATGAAGGTTAATTGTTTGTTGCTCGCTGTCAAGCCCGTACAGGCTCCATCACCAGCTACTTTGTGGATCACCGATAGACGATAGTGTTGGATTAGGTGTCTAATCCCATAACTATAATTGGTATGTACTTGACCCGAGAGTAGCATGGTTCATTTGGGTTGCATGGCAACGGAACAATTTGGATAGACTTTTGTGAGAAGATGATATTTATGATTTATTAATATATTATAAGTTCTAATATATTAATATGAAATCATATTATTTAATTAGTATTGATCAATAATTAGTTTGGAATTAATTTTGTGATCAAAAGAGACTAATTAAATAAATGGGGATTGATTTGGTAAATCATTCATTCTTATAAAGTGGGCTTATGATCCATAGTTCTTCATGTTGGGCTAAACCCATGTGGTGACCCATGGATACTCCATGGAGGTTAAAACCCATGGATCATGAAGAATATGGAAAGTGATGAGTTCCATGGTGTAAACCTAATGTGCACACTATATAAGAAGCCTCATAGCTCATGCAATTGGCACTAAATGGTGACTAGTGGAGACACAAAGAGGGAAAAGTCGATTTCATAGAGTGAACCAAGTAACCTCTTCTCAAGTTATTCCAATTGTTGGTGGTGTTGTGTGATTCCATTTGAGGTGCAACACTTGGGGCACTAAGCTCTTAAAGGTTCAAGACTTTAAGCTCCATCAAAAGGTATGTCATCTAACTAGACTTTTGTAGTATAGATACTCCATTGTATGCTAGTTAGGATGATGCTTTGGAATTTTGAATGTATGCATGTATAATAGAGAAAACATAGATCCAAAGCACATAGGGTTGCATGTACACCATAGGAGTGTTAGAATGCTCAAAACCCAACAGTGATATCAGAGCCTAGGCTTGTTTTCTTATAGACTTGATGCAAATTGCCTTAAAAATCGATTTTTTGCTTGTCTGGCGAGTCCACTGGTGGAGTCACCGAGTCCACTGGTGGACTCGCCGAGTCCATGAACAAACTCATCCAAATCGCCGAGTTGGTTCATACACACAACGAGTTGGTGCCCCAGAATGCAGTTTTTCAATGTTTTTGGCTGGAATTGGTCTAGGATCATTACCTTAAGTTGTTTTTGAACCTATAAACTTGTTTTTGATGTGGTAATGATCATGCTAATCCAATTTAAAAGATAATTGTCAAAGTTTCATGTTTTGTATTAGTTTATATGGTTAGGCTAATTACATGAAATTTGTTTGATATGAATTGTCTTGTGCTTATGAGTTTAATTTAGGTCATAGGCAAAATTGATTGTTTTTGTATGTTACAATTTTGATCTAAATGTTTTTTGATGAAATCCATAACTTGTCCTCAAGTTATGGAAAAGTGAAAAGTCTTTCTTATAAAAGTCATTAAAACTCATAAGTTATAGAAAAAATGAAGAGTCTTTTTCATAAATGGTTTTATGAACTCCATAACTTGTCCTCGAGTTATGGATTTTCAAGAGTCTTTTCATTTAAACCTATATTAAACTCATAAGTTATGGATTCCAAAAGTTTTTGAATAGTTCAAAACTTGCCCTCAAGTTTTGGAATTTGTAAAGTCACTTTAGAATACTTTAATTCCAAACCCTAGAGTAAATTCAGTCTTACCGTTAGTCGGCCTCATTCGCGAAGCCGGTATATAAGGGGGGTATAAGGTTACTGCCTATAAAATGACAGTTTAATGGGTGTCCACTCTCACCCACCGCTTCCTAGACTGGTGGAGGGTCGTTAGTCGAACGGGTAGGATAGGACTCTAATTCTCCCTTCATTAAAAGTATAATGATAAATATAAAGTAACTAAACACTTATAAATTCCAAAATATTATTTATTTAGGAAAATGTGAATATGGTGCTAACCCATGAAATTGCACTTTGCACCTTGTTAAGCCGATTAGTGGAGCGTGTGTGGTTAACCGGCACACTAATCTGGACTGACAGTGCATGGCAAAGGGTAGCTTGATGTTAATCATAGATCAATGGAGCGTGTGTGGTTAACTGGCACATTGATTAGGTGGTGTAACATTGGGTGTACCAAGTTAATTTTCATGGTTATTCACACCTTGTTTGTGATCCTCGGCATCCCAATCACAAACTTGAAGGGCACAATCGAGATTTAAACATGCCATTGAATTGTTCAATGAATCTCAAAAGGATCTAGGAGTTTCAATTCACTTAAAACCTAAAACTCTTTTTCGTTTTTCGTGGTGGAAATTGGTAAATCGTCATTTACCTACCTTCAAATATTTTGCAGTTTGGATTACGACATCCCTCTTCCAATTTGTAAACTATTGTGTTGGGTCCTAGCCTTAATATTTCATTTGGGTGTTATATTAAGGACTTAAATCAACTAACTTGAATTTCTCCCATTGTAGATGTCTAGTTCAAACAATTATGGTCTTCCCAAATCCTTTGGAACAAGTTTTCCTCTTGAAGATGATGTCCCGCGGTTGGATCGTGGAAGTCATACTTCACTTCCTCCACCTCCTCCAATAATTCTCCCTAACCCACAAGTTCAAAGACTTGAAAATTTCAAGGTCACTCAAGCCCTACTTGCAATGAAACATGAAGATGGAAGGCCTGTGTGTACTCATGTCTTGGAGATGAAGTCACATATTGACAGGCTGAGAATATTGGGTGTCGAAGTCTCAAGGAAGTTGGCTATTGACTAGGTTCTTCAGTCACTTCCTGAGTCATATAGTGAGTTCATTAAGGACTACTATGTGACAGACCACGACATGACCCTTGTTGATCTTACCTATTTGCTTGTTGCTGCTAAATCAGCAATGATTTGGCGCACTGGAAAAGTGAATTGATTGGAAGATCTACTCTCCAAACTTCCATGGACATTGACAATGGAAACATTGGAAGTCCAGAAAAGATTTCTCTTTCCAAGGGAAAGAGAAAGGCTAAGTCTGAGATTGTCCCGTGTACCATTCCCAAAGAGTCCATATGTTTCTGTTGCCGACAGAAGGGGCATTGGTTGCGAAGCTGCTCTGACTACTTGAAAAGGTAGAATCGAAAAGTTTTGACTCTGCTTCAGGTAAGTCTACTATCTAAATCTATTAAGTTCCTAATTGTTGATTCTTAATACATGATGTGACAAGGTTGCATTTTGATGTGTTGTAGGATCATGCAAAGGGAAGGAAGCTTAAAGGAAGAGTATGCCGAATCTGATCGCGAAGATGGATTTCAATCGCATGGTTCAAAGATCGGATTTTTGAGCTGCTGCTTAGGAGTTATGATTGATTGCTAGGAAATATGTAATAACATAGTTTTCATTTGTAATTGCATTGTAAGGAAAAGTTTTTCCGCATTTTATAAATAAATAAAATTTTGTTTTATTTTATTATATCTCCTTGCAATGGCATTTGTGAAAATTGATGTTTGTATATTTCATGTTAGCAATATGAATTTGATTCTTTCATTTGTGGTAGTGTCGAGGATTTGCCAAATAAGGAAAGATGCTCATCACCCAAGTTTCAGTTGGATAGAAACTTGGAATCATGTAACTTGTACTGTGTGATAAATGAGAATCTTCATCTTTGGTAAATTAAGACTAATTCCTTATTCACATGTATATGTGAGTCAAGTGAAGGACTAGGGGATCGGGTACACTGGGTGTGCACTGGTCAAGATCCACTACAAGGATTGATAAGACTATTCGTCATGATTTATTAAAGTTTAGTAAACATGGTTTTGCTTACAACTTTAAGTATAATTCTAAAACATTGGAAAGGGTTCAATGTATGGCAGAACGGATGAGAATAATCAAATTAGGCAGAAAGATAAAAGTTTCTCCAATCTGAAAAAGATGGGAGAGTACTTTAGTATCATGTTTTATGATCATCTTAATGGTTATGGAAAACCATATCACAATTGATCCTCTAAGGACATCTTAGTGCATTTGTATGGCTAAGAAGAGGAGTCATGAATTTTTGAAGTGATTAAATCAAGAAGATGAGTCATACTTCATTCCAAAACAGTTCTTAGAGTCATACTCCAAGATTGTAACTTGAGTGACATATCTTGAAGAAGGTTTATAACACTTGTCAAATGTAGAGTAAAAGTTTTCTACTCTTGTACATTTGAAATTGGTAAGTTGTGATGTTTTGGATAAAACAAATATCAACTAAGGCTAATTGTGTGAAGTGTTTGTCTTGATTAGAATCCGCAGTAACTCTTGAATATTTGTTTGTCAAGTAATGTTCCTTGAAAAAGTGAATCATATATGTCAAGAGGTCAGTGGGAGTCTTAAAGATATTGACAAGTTTCAAGAACTAATCAAGAATAGACCTAGTGTTGAACACTAGCACACGACTTGAGGTTTGACCTATCGTGTTGACATATTCTTGTTTCTGTGCCCATTCCAGTTAAAGTTGACTTTGCACATGAGTTCTGAGAGTTCTCAATTGGTTGCATAACAACCTGGAAGCAATGGTAGGCCCTTGTGCTGCCAGGTGGCAAGAAATTAAGATTGAACAAGTTCAGTCCATATGAGTTTGAATTTGTCACTAACCTTGTCTTGTGATTATGGTTTTGATAAATTCACATGGATAGGAACACATACACCTCAAAATCTAAGTGTCATAAGGTTTCTCTCTGATTCATGAAAATGATGGTGAGGAAACGCTTTCACTAAGTAGATTTTAAGTAGATAGCAATTGTGATATTTGCGTTCTCAAAGTCGTTAGTGGAGCGTGTGTAGTTAACCGGCACACTAACATGGACTAGTGAGAATGGCTAAAGGTCTAAACATAATGATTACGGCATTCCTCTTCATAATTTATTAGACACACATGTGAGCTATCTAAGGAAAGGTGTACGATTTTGAGAATGTCTTATCAAAGTATCTCATATTAGAAATCTGAACTTTGGTAAGAAAGTCAACAAAGTATTGATTTCTAGAAGTCCAGCTAATTTTTGGGTACATGTCAAAGCTAGTGGGAGCATAAGTGTTATGCTAGTAAAATAATAATTATTATGCAAGTGGGAGCATAATCAATTATGGTAAGTACAGCAAGTTAGCAATGTTAATTATAAAAAACAAAAGTTTCAATTCGCCTTCAAAAAGTTGTTTTGCTATAATTAAGGGAGAGAAAATTATACTTCATTTCAATTCTAAAGCTTAGAGTGAGATTTTAATCACATTTAGTCAAATATATATATATATATATATATATATATATATATATATATATATGAATGTTATGTTGGAATGGTTCAACATAAGGAAATTCTATATATGGATGTATTATTTGCGTTCTAAAATTTGATTATGATTACGGCATCCATTTTCATAATTCGAATTTTGAGAACATGGCAAATAATATAATATTCTAGTGTTCTAAATTCTTCCAAATGCCTAGGGCATTAAGAGGGAAAAAGGACTAGAACTGTTTATGACCAAAGTGGTTGAGCAACTGTTAAGGACAATCTAAGGTTCGCCAAAGATTGGTCGCTTAAGGAAAGTTGGAAGTATGGTAATGGAAGGACCATATTGACATTATTATGAATAGACAGGAGTCTATTAATAATGAATTTTCATATGGATGGAATGTTTCCATATTGGGGGGTTGAAGAATAGATGAGAAAGTTAGAAACTTTTATGCAAGAAGGATGTTCAAAGGAATGTAATTTGAATGTGAGACTTCATTTCCATGGAATTGATCTCCATTGGAATACTTTGTAATGTCTGTTGCCAAGTCTTTGTGACTTTTGTGCATAGTCATTACAAGAGGATCAATGCATATGAGTTTAAAATCTAACAGATTACAGTAAATGACAAGAATTTGATATTCTTACATTTACGATAAGGATTTGGAATTGTGAAATGAGCATCGTTGGAATCATGTTCAGTTGATCTATTTCACAAAGTAAGGATCATAGACAATGAAGGGTCTAGTTTATGGTTTGGGCTAGGCTATCTGTAAGTCATTTTCAATTTAGAAAATTTGAAGGGGCTAGGCCGTAAACTACCTTTTGGTGTTTTAGTTTATTTGTAAGTCATTTTCAATTTAGAAAATTTTAAAAAAAAACACAAACAAAAAAATGGATTCTCAAAGCACAGCAATTCATCATGAATTGGATTCAATCATGGGAACAACCACTCGCATTCCACGCTTGTTATCTGCAGAAGGGTTCCCGGAATGGAAATACCAGATCGAGAAATACATCAAGATGAAAGACTTTAAGGTTTGGCGAAGCATTCTCAAAGGACCAGTCAGAATCACTACTACTCTTACGAATGGACAAATAATTGACAAAGCATATGCTAATTACACTGATGAGGATTTTCAAAAAGGTTGAAGAACAGGAAAGGGCTCTAGCTACTTTAACTATGGCTTTATCTCCTGATATTGCTCAAGGATTCAGAGAGTATGATTCAACCAAGGCATTGCGGGAAGCTTTAATTGAGGTCTATGAGGGTAATGAAGACATGAAACAGAGTCGCCAAGACATATTAAGACAGAAATTCAATATGTTTAATTATGTTCTTGGAGAAACTCTAGAAGCCCAGTTGCAGCGTTTTACCACACTCACCACTGAAATGAGTTCAGCCGGGATCTATGTAACTAAGTCTGAGATAAATAAAAAGCTGCTGAATTCACTTCCGAAGGCTTGGGATATGAACGTGGTTGTCATCAAGAAGACGAAAGATCTAAATCGTCTCAGTCTTGCTGAAACTATGGCAATTATCAAAGCCTATGATCTTGATGATAAGCAAAGAGAGATCAATCATGTGAATTCCTACTCGACTGTAAATCTTGGGATTTCTTCAAATAATGCCTTTTCATCTTTTACCTCCTCTCCAAGTCAAGCTTTTGCCGTTCAACAACCTCAGAATCAAACCTTTGTTGCTCCATCAGCTGCACCATTTGTTGCTTCATCATCTATATCTCATCCACAAAGTCAGTATTTTGTTGTTCCACAAGCTGTTTCCTCCTCCAAAGCACCAGTTATAGTTCCTGCTCCCAATCCCAAAGAAAGCGATGAAAACTTAGCTCTTGCCACTGGACTTGTCAATTGCTACAATGCTTTTGTAGCTGGAGAGCTTCCACCTCAACTATCATTTGCTGATCTGGATCAAATTCATCCAGAAGATGTGGAAGAAATGGATATTACTTGGCAGATAGCAATGGCAGTGTTCAGGGCAAAGCAATTTGCAAAGAAGACGGGAAAGAACAAATGGGGAATGAATGCACACAAGAAGGTAGGGTTTAACAAGGGCAAGCTTCGGTGTTACAATTGCCACGAGCCAGGTCATTTTGCTCGTGAGTGTCCGAAGCCAGACAGAAGGGTAAGCAATGATAGAACAATGGTTCCAGTGGGCAGTAGTCGTGGAAGTGTTGCTATCAACAGTGAGACTGCTAATCTGGCAGTGGTTGCTCAGTCCTTTGACTGGGATGACCAGATTCAGGCACTGAATATTTCCGGACCTGAAAGTGCTCACTTTGCTCAAATCGATGATGCTCCAGAAGAGAAAGCTGAGGTTGATCCTGAAAAAGAGATGATGGAGTTGCAGTTTGCCTTTATGGTATCTTCTACTCCAGAACCTGAGAATAAAGAGGTAAGTCAGTCTTCCTGTTCTCAAACATGCATTGATAATGTCAAAAACCTACTTGAGCATATAAAATTATTGCGTAGAGAGAACGAGGACCTTAAATATGAAGGGTATCAACTTAGGAAAGGACAGAAACCCCTGAAGGCTGAATTAGAAGCAAAAACCAAAGACTTTAGGAAGCTTCAGGAAGAGTATAGCAATAAATGTGAAAATTATAGATATGTGACTGAACAACTTGATGAGTTAACTGCTGAGCTTGACATATGGAAAAACAAATTTGAAAATGCAGATTTTAATTTTAGAAAATTTGATGTGTCGAGTGAAGTAGTTGCAACAATGATGGAAAATAATTTGAGATTTAAAAATAATCAGTCAAAGGGTTTAGGGTATGATAAAGTGCCTCCTCCTTTTAATCATACCTATTCTAATAACCCTTTGACAAAAGAGGAAATGGACAGAGAGCCACATCTTAAATATGGATTTGTGTCAGGAGGTAGTATTAATGTTGAAAATACTAATGTTTCTACTTCCCATGCAGATCAATCTTTAAGTAAATCAAAGCAAGAAGCTGAAGGATGTGTTTCTGAAAATAAAAATGTGTCTGAACCTGCTGTTTTTATTTCAAATGATAACACTTTTGTTTCTGATGTTAAAATAAATGATGTATCTTGTGATGTTTCTGCATCACAAAATGATAAATCAAAATTTTTTGATATATTTGATGATTTGTTTGACAATACCGATGTTTTTGTTTCAAGCACATCCACTTCACCAATCACACAACATGGTTCACCCTCATCAATCACACAATCTGATTCTTGAACATGTTCTTGTGGGAAAAGTAAGGGTGTGAGTAAAGAAAGTACATCAGACAAAGGCAGTACCAGTTACAATAATAATAAGCAAAATTTGTTTTAACTGTCGTACTGCCGGTCACATCGCTAGGAATTGTCCTAATAGGGCATTTGTGTATTTTTCGTCTCAAAGAGGAGAGAACGAGTCTCAAGGAAGGTCTTTAACTAGAAAGTCCTCGAGATCTCGCCCTCGAGATGATGATTGGAAGGCTAATCAAAACAAGAAAAGGGCAGTTTTTCAAAAGAACAAACAGGTTTTCAATAATAAAGTCACAAATAGTTTGCCAAAACCGAACAAGGCTAAGCCGAGGTCGGATCCGTCAAAGAGAAGCTCTGGATCTTCAACCACTTCTGGTAGAAAATACAAATGCCCAAAGCAAACAGGAAGGAAAAATGTTTCAAAATCACCCGTGATTTTTCAAAAACCTAAATACCAGTGGGTACCCAAATCTACTTCCGGCCAATCATCATCACCATCTGAAAGTGTTTCCAATAATGATTCAAAATCAAAAGGTTCAAAAGATAAATCTGTGATCGTAAAGGGTCAACCCAGGAAAGTATTGACTAGGGTCCCCAAATCTAAATGATCCCGCTCATTTTGCAGGGACAGTTGCGGAGGAATGTTGTCAGACCTTGGTATGTCGACAACGGCTGCTCCCGGCATATGACAGGAGACATCTCCCAGTTGAACGACATTCAGACTTTTAATGGGGGATTCATTTCCTTTGCGGGCGGAGAAGGCGGAAAAATCACTCAGAAAGGAACTGTGTCAAATGGAGTGCTGAGTTTCGAGAACGTCAACTATGCTCCCGAGTTAAAGCATAACCTATTGAGTGTCTCCCATATTTGTGACAAGGGTTATTCAACTCACTTCACAGATAAGGAATGTCTGATTCTGAAGCCAGGCATTGTCATCCCGGATGAGTAGATTCTTGTTAAATCAAAGCAGGATGGAAATTCATACATCATCGACATGAATAGCAACATTCCTGAACAAGTCACCTGCCTCTTTTCAAAAGTCTCATAACAAAATGCTATGCTGTGGCACCGACGACTCGGTCATGCGAACGCTAAGAATCTAAATCGTCTTTCTAAAAATGAAATGGTGCGTGGCCTACCTGTCAGAGACTTCATAACCTTCGAAAAGTGTGTGTCATGTGCCCAGGGAAAGCATCACAGAAAACCACACCTGCCAAAACAGGTCAATTCAATCAGTCAGGTGCTCCAATTATTGCACATGGATTTATTTGGTCCGGTCAATGTCCTAAGCATCAACAGAAATTCATATTGTCTAGTTATGATCGATGACTTCTCGCGTTTCACGTGGGTCTTCTTCTTATCCAACAAAGTTGGGGTATCTGATCTGATTAAGAAATTCATCGTAATGATAGAGAACCAAACCAATAATCGGGTGAAGGCGCTTCGAACTAATAATGGAACAGAATTCAAGAATGCAGTTCTTGATCACTTTTGCGCAGAAAAGGGAATCGTGCATCAATATAGTTCCATTCGCACGCCTCAACAAAACGGTGTTGCTGAACGGAGGAATCGAACATTGCAAGACGCTGCAAGGACGATGTTGTGTGACTCAAAGTTACCAGTTTTCTTTTGGGCTGAGGCGATCAACACTGCTTGCTATGTTCAAAATTGTGTTTTGATCAACAAAGCTCAGATGAAGACTCCGTACAAAATTCTATATGGTCACAAGCCATCTGTCAGTCATTTCCGCGTATTTGGCTGCCCTTGTACCCTTCTTTACCTGGAGTCCAACCCGAAGTTCAATGCCAAAGCTGATGACTGCTATTTTGTGGGGTATGATGCTCGCACTGCGTACAGGGTCTACAAAAAAAGAACAAAGAAAATAGTAGAATCCTTTGATATGCGCTGGTTGGAGGAGAATGAAACGGATGCTAGAGTGGGTCCTGATTGGCTGTTTGATTACACATCTTTGTTCAAATCGTTCAATGTGTGTTCAGATAATTTATCTGGTTCTACTTCTAGTTCGAAGACTGTACCTGAAGATGAAGATGAAGAAGTTGTTTACAGACCGCCGATAGTGTCTTCTGCAATTCCTACGGTGGATTCATCTGTTCCAATTACTTGTCCAGAATCTCCAAGTCAACAACACGCTCCAGATGCTGATGCCACACCTCTTACTCCTGTTGAAAGAGAGTTCATGTCCAGAGATGCTTCCGCTGTTACTCAAACTTTTATGGAACTTCTCTTTCCTGAGCAAATTGCTAATGAGTTTGTGGCAGATCCTTCTAACGAGACAAGTTCGTCTGAAGTGGATTATTCGGCAAATGATGAATTTATCAACATTCACAATCTTCCCGTTTCGCCAGGAGATACCTTCTCGTATTCAACGCGATCATCCGATCGAAAATGTCATTAGCTAGCTGGGTGATGGTGTTAGAACAAGAAGTCAGAGTGGAGATGTTAATACATGTCTCTTACTTGCTTTATCTCTCAAATTGAGCCAAAGAACGTTGAAATGGCTTTAAATGAGCCCAGCTGGGTAGATGTTATGCACGAAGAGTTAAATCAATTTGAAAAGCTCGGGGTTTGGACGCTGGTTGAAATACCTAAGGGCAAAAAGTCTCTTGACACACGCTGGGTATATCGCAATAAGCAGGATGATTCTGGAGTCATAGTGCCCAATAAGGCGAGATTGGTGGTTCGTGGGTTTAGACAGATCGAGGGTCTTGACTACACTGAGGTTTATGCTCCGGTGGCTCGCTTGGAGGCTATCTGTATCTTCCTTGC
This sequence comes from Lactuca virosa, assembly GCF_052849685.1. Classification (NCBI taxonomy): domain Eukaryota; kingdom Viridiplantae; phylum Streptophyta; class Magnoliopsida; order Asterales; family Asteraceae; genus Lactuca; species Lactuca virosa. The sequence goes on along the minus strand of NC_136433.1, from coordinate 317,944,145 downwards.
ATACGCTTCCTACATGAACTTCAACGTTTACCAGATGGATGTCAAGACAGCCTTCTTGTATGGCAAGGTGAAGGAAGAAATCTACGTTGATCAACCCCCTGGGTTTGTTAACTCGAAGTTTCCCAATCATGTCTACAAGTTGGACAAGGTGTTGTATGGGTTACATCAAGCTCCTCGAGCGTGGTATGCAACTCTCACAAAGCACTTTCTCGAGCATGGATATTCTCGTGGCATTATCGATCAAACATTGTTCATCAATCATGTGGGTAATGATCAGATTATAGTTCAGATCTATGTTGACGACATTATCTTCGGGTCTACAAGTCCACAGCTATGCAAGGAGTTTGAAGGAGTTATGAAAATGAGGTTTGAGATGAGTTCGTTGGGTGAAATGACCATGTTTTTGGGGCTTCACGTCCAACAGAAGTCAACCGGAATCCTGCTCCATCAAGCAAAGTATATGGAGGATATGCTGGAGAAGTTCGGGTTCCGAGACGCTAAACCTACACTGACACCGATGGCCGAAAGACCCCTGCTGACTCCGGATACTGATGGCGAACCCATAGATCAGACCGACTACAGATCGATGATCGGATCGTTGATGTATCTAACTGCAAGCAGACCAGACATCATGTTTGCAGTTTGTCAATGCGCTCGATATCAGGCCAATCCTAAACTTTCACATCTTATTGCTGTCAAGAGAATCTTTCGGTATCTCAAAGGCAACCCAAAATTGGGTCTTTGGTATCCGAAAAATTCTGAATTTGATTTATATGCTTTTGCTGACAGTAATTATGAAGGCTGTGAGCTTGACAAGAAATCAACTTCAGGAGGGTGTCAATTTCTCGGTGATCGTCTGGTGTTGTGGCAGTGCAAGAAACAACACAACGTCTCAACCTCAACAGCAGAAGCGGAATATGTTGCTGCCTCTGCTTGTTGTTCTCAAGTTATATGGATCCAACATCAGCTGTTGGCTTACGGTTTGAACTATCTAGAAACCCCTATTTTTTGTGATAATGAGGCTGCAATTCAGATTGCTAAAAATCCAGTCCAGCATTCGAAAACCAAGCACATTGATATCAAAATTCATTTCATCAGAGATTGTTATGAGTGTTCGCTCATTCGGCTAGAACAGGTTCCCTCTGTTAATAATGTGGCGGATCTGTTCACAAAGCCGTTTAACAAAGCTCGATTCGATGTGCTTGTGAGATTTTTGAAAATGATACGTTTTGAGGACTAATTTTTGCTTTAGGTTAGTTTAAATTTGCACATTTTAATTTCATTCTCATCCATGCACAAATTTAGGGGGAGAAATAAACCAAAACCAAACAAAAATTCAAAAATCCAAAAATCCAAAAACATTAGAAAATCAAAAAATCAAAAATATGTTGCTGATAATTTTTGTTTGTAGGTGATGTGTTGGGAAGTGATATAATCATGTGATAACAGGCAATCTGAATCTGTGTAAGGTACCAAAGTTGAATTGTCTAAGCTCTGTGTTCGATGCGCTGGTAGGCACGAAAGTTTTTAAAATGGACTTGACTAGGATCAGATGAACTTAAGGAATTTAGAGACTTGACAAATCTTGACCTAGATAGTTTCATTTAGCCTGACAATACGACGCTTGGATAGGTTGAGCAGAGAGATATACATGGGAATCTGCGGATACATTAAATAATCTGTATCTAGAATTGTGGATTAACTTTTCCTCGATGTGCGGACTTTGTCCTTAATTCCGGTATTGACGGGGCAACTAGGGAATTCCGATAAATTAGGTTTGTAGAAAGTTATTTTCTTTCTTTATTTCTGTCAGTCATATGTTACCTCCTCTGTGTGATCGAAAGATCCGACATGACTGCAAACTCTTTATGTCTGTTAGTCATATGTTGTCTCCTTTGCGTGATTGAAATACATCCGACCTGGTACATAGCATATGCATCATTCTTCTTCTCAATCCCTCTAAACTCTAGTTAGTCATATGTTTCACTCTCTACGTGATTGGAAGAGATCCGACCTGAGTGTATAACATATGCATTCTAAATCTGACTTCCTCCTTAATAATTGTCTGCTCATCTGAAGTAAGGAGTATTCTGGAAGTCCTTGATTATTGGGGTATATCAGGAAGCGGGAAACACATTCTAGTACAACTAAAATTAAACACTTATAGGTTTTCTGTAGATCTCGCTGCTCAATTTAGGTGGACAACAATATCCTTGGTCGTCGTCAGTTGAATGGTCTTTTAGGATTATTATCTAAGTTCATAGGATCTAATGTCTTGTCACTTATAGTATGTCCTAAATTTGTCACAACCTTCGTGTTTAAGTGGACCACAATACCGACGATCGACCAGACATGGACATGAAGGTAAAAGTACCGATAAGTGGATTAAGGTTGTCTAATAACTTTGATCCCAATAGCACAAAAATATTATTAGTGTTAGTTGAGGTGAAATTAGTGTTAATTCTTTTTAATTTCAATTTTATTTTTTTAATTTTTATTTTTATTTTATTTCATTTTTCAAATATTAAAAACAAAATAATAATAATAATAATATTTTAGTTTGATTTTTAAAAATTGTTTCATTTTATTTTTATTTTATTTTATTTTATTTTTTTCTTTTTTCTCAAAATGCATTATTTTTAAAAAAGCCTTTAAAATTTTATTTGGACTTTATTTTTGCATTGTGGATTGTAGCCCATGGATTTTTTTTTTCTAGAATATGGATCAGGTATATAAGGGGGTGTGCTCAGCCGAAAACCTTTTACCCCCTCATTTTATCTTTCTCTCGGCCGTAAACCCCTTTTGTTCTCTCTCTCTCTCTAAAACAATTTTCGTGTTTTTTTTGTGAAATTGATCGTTTGTATCAGAAGGTATGCTATTTTCGATCCTTAATAGACTATTCGCTCATCAAATCGACCAGTATTGAGGGTTTAATCGTTGAAAAACGAACTGTCGGCGTTTACGGCTAGCCAGTTTACGGTCAATGGTTGTTTACGGTCAATGGTTGTTTACGGCTGTTGACTGTTTACGGCCAATGGTTGTTTACGGCCATTGACTATTTACGTTCAATGGGCTATTCACGGTCATTGACTGTTTACGGCCGTGAACTCCACTTGACCGTAAACTCAGTTTTGGTCATAAAAATTTTATTTTTCTTCTCACTTGGCTTGGTTTGTGCAGGTTGAGATGGCAGATCTAAAATTCGCTGACAGTCACAACTTGGCAATTCTTTTGGCTGATCCTCCTGTTGCTCATGGAGAGTTCAAGTCAATGATGCATGGATTAAGAGAATGTTGTCTGGACAATGCTCTTACTGTGAATCCAGCAATTTATAAAGGCTTAATCAAAGAATTCTGGAGATCAGCTGACGTAAAGAAATGAGAAGATGGATCTGTATCTGTTGAAGCTACTGTAAAGGGTTGCAAAATCATCATAACAGAACAATTCATCAGGGACGTTCTGAAAATCGACGATCAATCTACCTTCCCTACTGAGATTGAAAGTGATCAAGTTCAGGAACTTCTTAACAAGATGGGTTATGAAGGCGTTTTTCCTCCGACAATGAAGAAGATGCTACCACCGTATTGGAGGTTCTTAGCTCATGTCTTTGTGAGCTGCATATCAGGAAGAAAGTCTGACGCTGATGAAATTTCTTTAAGGAACACAATTGCCATCGTTTCACTTGCTGCGGGATTGGATTTCAACTTCTCCAAGTTCATCCTTGATGAGCTGACTGTAAACATCAAAGGAAAAACAAGGGACAAGTTCTTGATGTATCCAAGGTTCATTCAAGTGTTCATTAACGAGCAATTTCCTGCGATGGTTAAAGAAGGAGAAACTCTTGACATGAAGTCTCTTGGGCCAAACACTGTCGGGCTAATCAAGCAAAACCGAAGGGAAAAAGTTACTTTTCAAGGAAAGTATGCCCGAGTGAATTTTGGTATGTTTGCCGATTCAAGCGAGGCATCTGAGTCTCATGAGTCTTCAGACCGCGTAATTTCTGAAGACGATGTCATTTCCGAAGAAGATGTTATTCCTGTATCAGATCACGAAGATAATGAAGTTACACCTGTTGCTATAGTGGCTGAAGAGCACAACTTGCAATCTGTGCATGTTGAGAGTAACTATAATGACGGAACAAGGAAGAAGCAACTGAAAAAGAAGGAGATGATAATGATTCGTTTAATGATATTGATCTTTCAGGTTATGACAAGGACGACATTTCTTTGAATTTTGGAGGCAATGATAACCTCTTGTCCAATGAAGACCTTGACTCGTTTTTTGACAATATATGTGATGTTGCTCATCCAACAACGGAGATAAGGGATACAGAAGATGTTCTTGAAACAACGCATCCTACTTCCAACCAAATGGCTGACACTTCAACACCTATGGAGACAACTTCAGGGATTCCTCCCCTTGAGGATGTTATTCCTACTACTGAGCCATCTGTGAGTGAACTGTTGACGACTCAGACCTCCCAGTCTCCATTGAAAAGGAGAAGACTTGATCCGAGACCGGGTGTATTCATTCCAGAACTATCTCAAGGCCATCAGACTCAACCAACAACTACTCCAACAACCACTTTTGCTGCTGATTCATCTGTACCATCCCAAGAAGGACATATCACCGTTTTTGAAGTTGGTGTTTCATCAGCTCCCCCGGGATCATCTCCTCCTAGGTCTTTTCATGATGCTGCCTCTGAGAGGCTTGTTATGCATCTGGCCCTACAACAAAGCTCAGTGCCTTCCTCCCGCGCTAAAGGAATTTCTATAGAGGAAAGCCACTCAGGAAAGGATGATTCCACAATGCACGAACTTAGAAAGGAGATCAACGTGCTAAACCAGAAAAACATTGAGCTTGATATTCGTGTAGCTGATCTTGAAGCCGAAAAAGCTCAGCTTAACATTCGTGTTGCAGATCTTGAAGCAGATAAGACTCTGAAATCACAGCAAATCTCCGATCTGCAAACACATCTGGGAACCTTAACTGCAAGCTATTTTGACTTGAAGAAGAAATTGGCAGAGGAATTTGGCGACAAGTTCAAATCATTCGTTCAACAATTCAATGCTGGCCAGTCATCTCAAGATCCCCCCATTGACCCGCCCACTGAACGAAGAACTCGGATCGTTGATCGCTTTGAAAAGGAACCAGTTCAAGCACCCAACGTTGTTGCACTAAAACGCGCCAAATTAGAAGCATCCGACAAGAAAAAGAAATTATTGTTCGAGAAGAGCTCAGATCAGAACGCTCCTGGAGATCAACCCAAAGTCACCGTCACTGATCTTGAAAAGAAAAGATTTGGACACGAGTACGGTGATAGATCAGGAATTGTCTCATGGGGCTTTCATGACAGGTTGAACATGTGGATAGTGAGACGTAAAAGCTCAAACGTGGAGTAGTACAAAGACTTCCATGATTTCAGTTCATGTACAAGGGTTGATCTTTCAGAACTATCCAATTCTCCATTTTCAAATCCATCAGGTGATCCACGGGCAACTCATTTCAAGCTTTATTTGGAGAACCAAGTAAAGAAGGGATTTCCTAACATGAAGACTGTTGGGTCTATCATTAAAAGATTCCATGACATACTAGATCCCAAGACAAATAAGCCCTTCCAGACTGTGATGTGGCCTCCGACCAACCAAGTCAAGCAGATTATTGTGCTGCAGAACTTCTGTGATGGATCTCTTGCGAATATGCATTATTGGGTGTATGATGAAACCACTGCGTCTGCCATCATCAAGTTTCAAGATGGTTGCTTTCGCTTGTTCGACAAAAGAGACCTACTTCAATTCGAAAAGTGGGATATTCATCATTTGGCACAACATCAGATCAAAGCGGCTGAAGAGATCTTCGAGAGTGCTGCCAAAGAATACACATCAATGGTTGTGGAGATCATCTCAAAAGAGATGTGGAGTGGCGTGATGGGGGGTCTGATGTGCTTATCGTTGAAAAGGACTGAGTCAGAGCTAGCCGCAAACCAAGGGGGAGATTGAAGGGTCTAGTTTATGGTTTGGGCTAGGCTATCTGATGTATAGGTCTTAATGGGTTTTGAGTCTTGTAATAGAGTGTTTTGGATGAGTTTACGGCTAGAGATGTGTTTACAGCCGTAAACAGGTTTACGGCCGTAAACCTGTTTACGGCCAGCCATTCCCCTATATATAGTGTGTGTCAGAGTCTGTCAGTTGTTGTTGTCAGTCCACAGAGTTTACGGTCATTTGTGTGTGTCCAAGTTGTACTCGACGTTTCTTTGATATAAACGTGTGCAAGGCTTGGTTTAATCTTCTTCTACTCCATTCTTATCTTGTTTGATTGTTAGATTGCTTGATCACTGGTTAAGATCCTAGATTTCAGGGCCTTACAGACAAACATAGTGTGCATACTTGGAGTATGGCATAACTATTGTTTAGACAAACATAGTGTGCATGCTTAGAGCATGGCATGACTATGGTTTTAATTCAAGTATTAAGTTGATTATTCGAAACATTGTACAATGAATAATGAGTAATCAATATGGGACTCAAAAGTTTCAGGGCCATATAGGATTAGTATTATTCTTGTGTTTCACTTTGCATTTTTTGACTTCCCGAATAACTAGGTTATTCAAAGCATCCACAGTCGATCATACTTTGGAAGTAGGTATTGAGGCAAGACTGTCATGAATGGGTCTGTAGTTTGTCTGGGGCAAAGTGGCTGTAGTGTTCATGAGTACTCCTGGAATAAGATTCGAGTATTGGATTCAACCCATGCTCATTTGAATCACTTCATGGATTTTTATCACAAGTGATCATGAGACGATAATATCTTATATTCTTGAAACGGAGACGTGTGAGTTGTAGTTGCGAGTCGGTTGCACATTGACATATGTAAACACACCAGTAACTTGGATGTTATAAAACATATCGTGATGTGTAATTTGATGAGTAAGTACAAGCGAGCATTTGGGTCGAAGTGTATCCATTCCTTTTACCCTTAGAGGGGAAAAAGCGATATTTATGGGCCCCTCGATGATTTAGTGATGACACCCCTAAGTGCTTGGCCAAGCCTGGACTGATTTGATTTGTTCAATTAGTCGGTCGTCATAAATTGGTAATCGGGAAACAACAGATGGACAGAGAGAATGATTATAATCCATGTGTCAGTCCATATGATATCTAGAATGGAGGAATATATGATCCCTTATCTAATGGACACGTCATTGACTAGATCAGAGTTCGACATCGGCTTTAAAGAGCTACGATTGCTAGTCGGGTTGGAGTCATGCTTACAATAATAGTTATTAGACTTATCCAAGTGGGAGACTGTTGGATTAGGTGTCTAAGCCCATAACTATTATTGGTATGTACTTGACCTGAGAGTAGCATGGTCCATTTGGGTTGCATGGCATCGAAACAATTTGGATAAACTTTTGTGAGAAGAGGATATTTATGATTTATTAATATATTATAAGTTCTAATATAGTAATATGAAATCATATTATTTAATTAGTATTGATCAATAATTAGTTTGGAATTAATTTTGTGATCAAAAGAGACTAATTAAATAAATGGGGATTGATTTGGTAAATCATTCATTCTTATAAAGTGGGCTTATGATCCATAGTTCTTCATGTTGGGCTAAACCCATGTGGTGACCCATGGATACTCCATGGAGCTTAAAACCCATGGATCATGAAGAATATGGAAAGTCATGAGTTACATGGTGTAAACCTAATGTGCACACTATATAAGAAGCCTCATAGCTCATGAAATTGGCACTAAATGGTGACTAGTGGAGACACAAAGAGGGAAAATTCGATTTCATAGAGTGAACCAAGTAACCTCTTCTCAATTTATTCCAATTGTTGGTGGTGTTGTGTGATTCCATTTGAGGTGAAACACTTGGGGCACTAAGCTCTTAAAGGTTCAAGACTTCAAGCTCCATCAAAAGGTATGTCATCTAACTAGACTTTTGTAGTATAGATACTCCATTGTATGCTACTTAGGATGATGCTTTGGAATTTTGAATGTATGCATGTATAATAGAGAAAACATAGATCCAAAGTACATAGGGTTGCATGTACACCATAGGAGTGTTAGAATGCTCAAAACCCAACAGATAGGGTAAGGCGTAGCCCCCGAAGGCTCAAGGCCATGCTTTTTAGCTCACCGCAGAGGATGCCAGGGAAACACCGAACATCATTACTGGTATGTTTCCATTTATTATTTTTTCAATTATTTTATGGTATGCTTATGTTTATGATTCTGCTAGGTACCGTCTGAGTGAATTCCTTGCCTGCTCTTGTTCTTTTTGAATCGGGTGCAAGTCGGTCCTTTGTATCGCAGTCTTTTATTAGGGGTTCCGATATGACTCTTGGAGAGTTGGAGTATCTGTTGCGGTTTCTATAGCTAACGAACATGGTATATCTGCATCGGGCGTTTACTAGGGTTGGGTCCTGGAGATTTTTGGGGTGCCTTATCTAAATTATCTGATTCTTATCCCCATGGGGATGTGTGCGTGATAGTAGGGATGGATTGGCTGATTAGGTTTGGGGCTATGATTGACTACGAGGGACAGCGGGTGGTAGTTCGACCCCCAAGTGGGGGAGAACTGGTTATTTATGGAGAGGGTACCAGGATTGGGCCAGTCTTTTGTTCGGCAGCCAGGGCTCGGCAGTATATCCAACATGGTTGTATGGGCTATCTTGTGTATGTGGTTGATACTCGATCTAGGAAGCAGGTTTCGGTTGCAGATGTACCTGTTGTTAGAGAGTTTGCAAATGTGTTCCCGGATGAGTTACCCAGCGTGCCTCCCGAGAGGCAGGTGGAGTTCAGGATTGATTTGGTTCCTGGTGCGGCTCCGATTGCCAAGGCGTCGTACTGTTTGACACCGCTTGAGATGCAGGATTTGTCCTCTTAGCTTCATGAACTGTTGGGAAAGCAGTATATTAAACCGAGAAATTCGTCGTGGGGAGCACTTATTTTTTTCGTCAAGAACAAGGATGGTTCACACCGGATGTGTATTTATTACCGGGAGTTGAACAAGTTGATGGTGAAGACCGTTATCCCCTCCCACAGATTGATGACCTCTTCGATCAGTTGCAGGGTGCATCTTAGTTCTCCAAGATCGATTTGAGGTCGGGGTATCATCAGATGAGGGTTAGAGAGGAAGACGTGGAGAAGACCGCATTTCGGACTCGTTATGGTCATTACGAGTTCATGGTGATTCCATTTGGGCTCACCAATGCGCCTGTATCATTTATGGATTTGATGAATCGGGTATGCAGGCCAATGCTCAATCGATCAGTCATTGTTTTCATTAATGATATCTTATTGTATTCCAAGAATAGGGAGCAGCATGAGGAGCATCTTCGAGAGCTTCTGGGAGTTTTGAGGCAAGAACAACTATATGCCAAGTTTTTGAAGTGTGAGTTTTGGTTACGAAAGGTCTAGTTCTTGGGGCATCTCGTTAACCAGGATGGGATTTTGGTCGATGCGGTCAAGATCGAGGCCGTGATACAGTGCGAGGTTCTGAAGCCGCCCTCGGAGATTAGGAGTTTCTTGGGATTAGCAGGGCATTATCGGATATTCATTCAGGGCTTATCCAAGATTGCGGTACCCCTCACTCGTCGGAAGAGAAAGGGCGTGGATTTCCGTTGGGGGCCTGAGCAGCAGGTTGCATTCTAGACACTAAGACAGAAGTTGTATGAGAAACTGGGTACGAGGTTGCATCTTAGCACTGCTTATCATCCGCAGACCGACGGACAGTGTGAGCGGACCATTCAGACACTTGAGGATATGTTGAGAGCCTGTGTCATAGACTTCGGTTGGAGTTGGGACTCCTACCTTCCCTTAGCTAAGTTTTCTTACAACGATAGTGTTCACTCTAGTATTGATGCACCGCCATTCGAGCTTCTCTATGGGAGAAAGTGTCGTACCCCAATATGTTGGGGATATATTGGTCATAAGGTCATGGGAAGGACTGAGGTAGTCCTTCAAACGACAGAGATCATCAGCAGATTAGGCAGAGACTTCAGACAGCTCAAAGTCGGCAGAAGAGTTATGCCAACAAGCAACGATTTGAGAGGGAGTTTTAGGGGCGATATGGTTTTGCTAAAGGTATCACCCTGGAAAGGTGTGATACACTTCAGGAGAAGGGTAAAGCTAGGTCCCCAGTATATCGGGCCATTTTGGGTGATTTCCAGGGTTGGTAAGGTAGCATACAGATTGGATTTGCATGGGGAGCTTAGTCGGATTCACAACACCTTCCATGTGTCTCAGCTTCGGAAGTGTGTCGCTGATGAATCATCAGTTGCTCATTTTGACGATGTGTAGGTTGATGATCGTCTGAACTACATTGAGAGACTAGTGGCGATTTTAGATCGGAAGACGAAGGCCTTATGCAACAAGGTAGTGTCTTTGGCCAAGGTTCAGTGGCAGCATCATAGGGGTTCCGAATGGATGTGGAACCCGAGTCAGAGGTGCGCGAGCACTACCTTGATTTGTTCACAACAACTGACTTCTAGGATGAAGTCTAGTTCAAGTGGGGGAGAATTGTAACATCCTGATGTTGAGGTATTTCAAAATTTTAACCCTAAGTATGAAGATTATTGCATTTTATCCCTTGTATATGAGAAGAGTTGCAAAATGCCCCATAGTAGCATTTTTTGTAAATAGTGGGTGTGGGGCACGTATGTTGGGCATACATGTCGTACATTGGGTGTATGTGTGTAACATCCGGGACTTAAAAGGTATTAATTATATTATTATAAGATTAACAAATTGACTTGGCTTGGACCATTGGATCCTTGTGATTGGGCTGAGAAGTGTCGTACGCGGGGCGTACCATGCCATGTACGCTCAGCGTACTCATGAGATGAAGGCGCGGATGCATGCACGTACGCCTCGCGTACACATGCAGACTCTAAAACCCTAAAATTTAGTGTATGATCCCTATATAAAGAACCTTATGCCCTTAGTTCAGCCCCCCTCTCACCTTTAAGCAGTTCTCACGAAAACCCTAACTCATATTTGTGTGTTCTTGTGATTTGGTAGCCATTTGAGAGCATTTTAGTTTTGTTTTGGTGTTTTGGAAGAGAAAGAAGTTTGAAGAAGGAGCAAGGACTTGAAGAGAGCTTGTAGATCCATGGGATTAGCACCATTTCTGTGACAACCCGAAATTTCTATCTTGAATAGTTATCCAAATCAATCAAGGTTGGACTCATTTTGCTATCTTCTAGCATTGTTTAGAGTCAATTAGAGCGTTTTAAGCCTAGTTCATCCATGAAATGAGTGTTAGGAATTATCTGCTTGAGTCCATTGTGCACCAAGCAAGCCATAAACTTCATCACGTGGAGTTTACGTCCACACCATATGAGTTTACGGCCGTAAACTCAAGGTGGCCGTAAACTCATGTGATAAACATGATATTCTGCCCTTTCTTCCTCATTATTCACCATTCCAACCTCAAGAATTTGATTTCTCTCTCAAGTATCATAAGGATCTTCATTTTTATTCTTCAAAATTGTAAGTGTTTCATCCCTTGTTTTGTTGATACATCTCATTATCTAGTATCATCCTTTGATTCTATCCATTAACTTCATCTTTTGGGTTTGATCTTCAAGATCACCAAGAACACAAAGAACACACACTAGTGTTTTGGGCCGCAATCAACTCTTGTTGCTTCCATATTGTAAGTATCCTCTTCCTATACTTGTTATCTAGTAGGAAACCTTGATTTACACCTTGAAAACGTCCAAATCCCATGAACAATAGGAGTTTACGGCCAGGAGCATCTCTCTTGGCCGTAAACCCTTGTTAAAGGTGCATTTGTCGGCCTTAGACCCCCTAAAGGCTTCTAAACTCGTAAGTACCTTCCTATGGGTATTACTTACTAGTTATGCTACTTGAAATCATCCAATATCCAAGATCAAAGAGAGTTTACGGCCATGAGCATCTCCCTTGGCCGTAAACCCTTGTTAAGGCTCCTAGTTGGACATAAACACTTCCTTAAGGCTTGTATAGGGTCTAGAACACTTCCACGATGTTTGTATGACCTTAAATCACCTCTTTGACACAAGACTTCATGAGTTTACGGTCGTAAACTCATAGGGCCGTAAACCCTATGGCTGTAAACTCATAGGGCCGTAAACACCATAGCGTGGCCTTAAACCCCTTAGAAGCAACCCTTTGTACTTCTAACACTTCAATATAAGTGTTTAATAAGTCCTAGGGTGGTTTTCCTTACATGATTAGTTGTTTAAACACTAACTATATACATATATGTGTCATTATATGCTTAATAGGATCCGTTGTGTTTAAGTCTTCACTTGACACTTAGCATCCTTCAAATCGATCTTTCATTCGTATCACTCACTACAGGTGAGTTCATACCCCTTAACTTATCTTTTAAATGATTTTAAATGCTTTTATGGGGGGAATCCAAGTACAAACATAATAGTTATTGTATCAATCACATGTGATTAATAACTATCAAACAGATAGAATTCTTATACTTCAAACTGTGTTTTCAACAAATTGCTTCAAATAGTTTTACAAACTCTTTTATATATGCAAAACTCTTAATCAAACTCTTTCAAACTTATATTTTGTCAAAAGCATATCTATATAGATATAGTTATATAAGTAGGATTGAAAGGACTTAGGACTGATAGCTTGCCTTACTTCACGTTCCTTGTTTGGTTCTGGACTTAGGGTATCGGTTGTTTGTTCGAAGGTCGTTTGAATCTTAGTTATATATTATGTGTATGTATATAGATATTAAAGTTCTTCATTCAGTTCAATACCTTTGGGTAGCAAAGGTGTACAAACATGTTCATTCATACAAACAACATTACTAGTAAACTATAATAGGTATAGTTTAGGAAGTCACTAATACTATTACTAGAACAACGAAACATACAAAGAGTCAGTTCATACATGAGTCAATACATACTATAACGAGAAACAATACTCACTATAAAGAGAAACAGATAGAGAATACTATAACGAGAAACAATACTCACTATAAAGAGAAACAGATAGAGCATACTATAACGAGAATCAATACATACTACACACTATACACTAGAGAACATACTATAACCTAGACAGAGAGAACATACATTACACTAGTACATACTATACAAATACAAGAATACTATAACATTAATGTGAGATACTACTTCATGGCTCGGCATATATTGTTTTGTCACGTTTTTTACCCAGAGTCTCGTGGATGGAGAGCGTGAATTTGTGTATAGATCTATACGGGACTGACCCTCCTACACCTTGCTGCTAGCTACAGTGGGACCTGCAGGTCTACGGGTGAAGAATGTCATATCATTTCGACGTCTCGAACGTCGTGTTATACTGGTCGATCAAGTATGGTTACAATCATATCACATTTTACCTTAATTAACTAACAAGTTCAAAGGTAGTTAGTACATGAGTAGTTACCTAGATAAAACTACATTACATCTTTATTTTCCCAATTCATTCACATTGTGATCTTCTCACATAAACGGTAATTAGAAACTATATTTTGGTAATGATAGTCATACTTTGGGAAAACTCACACTTTTACAAAAGAACAAACATAGAGAACAGTTGGGTCTTGGTAGAAGACTGCTTTAGTAGAAAATATAGGATTTTCTAGGAAGTTTACAAACATTTACATAAAATACTTACAAACTTTTACATCAAACATTTACAAGTACATTCTTCAAACCTATATAAATAATGACACTAAAATACTTATGAACTCACCAGCTTTAATGCTGATCTATGCTTTCAAAATAACTTGTATTCTCAGGTCACCAGTAGACAGGTACCGATGGCCAGGTTTTTGAGAAAATGGAGCACATTCAATTAATAAATTGATTTAAGGTAGTTAGTACAACGGTAGTTACTATATACAATACTACAAGTAAATCTTTATTATTTTCCCATTACATTCAAATTGTGATCTTCTCACATAAACGGTAATGTAAACTATATTTTTGGTAAATGATAGTCTGTCTTTGGGAAAACACTCACTTTTACAAAGGAACAAACATACAGAACAGTCGTGTCTTCGTAGAAGACTACATTTCAGTTAAAGTAGAAAATATAGGATTTTCTAGGAGATACAAACATTTACAAACAAACATTTGCAAACAAACATTTACAAACAAACATTTGCAAACAAACATTTACAAACACTTTCATTAAACATATACAAAAACTGACACTAAATACGTATGAACTCACCAGCTTAAATGCCGATCTATTCTATCAAAATAACTTGTATTCTCAGGTCACCAGTAGACAGGTACACTGGACCAGGTTTTGAGAAGACGGATTAGATACAAGACTCGTCTTTTATTTCGATTCATATTTTGGTGTCTAACAAACTATACACATAACACACTTGTATTAAATTATATTATTAATGCAATGGATGATGTTGTTGCTTGTTTACTATTATGCATTGATATGATACTGTACATGACATCCTCCGCCCCCGAACGTTTCTGCCGTCTGGTTTGGGGGTGCGACAGATTGGTATCAAAGCTTTGTTTATAGTGAATTGAGTATATCAACCCATAAAAGATATACAAACTATAAACACAACGGGATTAAAATACTCTGACCAAGAGTTTGTACCTTTAAATAATAAAATATTTAACTATAGTATACATACCTGCATTCATACTAAAATCAGTGTCACATAGGACAGAACAAAAGTATTGCGGTTATTGGACAACACAAGCAGGCTTGGGGACATATAATCATATTTGGGAGTGATATAGCCTGATCAACTATATCTTTCCGAGAAGTGAGTAGAATGTGCCTAGGAATGGTTGTGGTGTTGCAGCAAGTCTAAAAACTTACCAACACTACTATAATGAAAACATTAGAACAGAACATAAACTCAAAATACTATAGGAGTATTTTGTGTTACTATAATTACTTATGTGCAAAATAAAAAGGTCTTTATTAGTATGTCAATAGTTGTTGAGTGGATACGCTACGGTTATATGTGACTAAGGTGTCATAGACTTAGAATCTATGATTTTTGCTTTACTTCATGTTCCTTGTTTGGTTGTGGACTTAGAGTTAGGATCACCTATTCGAAGGTCTATCCTATTTTGGTTACATATGACTGGTATGCACTACGCAAATGTTGGAGTAACTGGTAAGGATCATCTTATAATTATCTTAATTAGAACGTCTATTAAATATTTCTTTTACCCATATTCTCGCGTAGATAACATGGCTGGATTTCATCCACAAGGCGACCCGTACTTTCCCAACCAAGGCAATGGAGGATGGCTCGATGCAGAGCCAGAAGAGAATCATGCAATTCCATTGGATGATGACTTCGCAGAGAACTTCCCGAAGGATTCTGACTCCGAGCCAGAAGTCAATGATCTACCCCTAGTAGCTCCAATCCCGAATCCTAACCCTCGTCCGGCTTTTCAAGGCCCGACGCCTCTGTGGGCGAAAAACATGAGTAGATGGAGTCAGGAGCAGGGTCAACCCATACCATACAATGGAGACAGAAGCTTCTACAACCTGAGAGAGGGAGGCTCAGCAGACAGAGTCCTGCCTATTCTGGTCCACAGGGTTGCTCGAAATGAAGAGCAGGGTAGGATAGCCATCAACCAAATCATGGAGGTTGATGCCAATGCGGGAGTTAATACGGTCCGCATTCGACGTCTTGAAGATGCTCGCGAGAGAGCTACGAGAGACAATGAGTAACTACTGCAAGAACTAGCTGTGACTCGAGTTGAACTCATAGAACTCCGCGTACGCCAGCGAGTATACAAGCGACACCTCCTTGATGTGGAGTGTCAGCTGGCTGACTTGAGGGTTCGCCTGAGGGGTACCCGTCGCCAGTAAAAGATGCTCTGCTCATCCTTTCTTTTGGTTTAAGGAATATCCTTCTTATCTATACACATGGCCGTAAACACCATAGTGTGGCCTTAAACCCCTTAGAAGCAACCCTTTGTACTTCTAACACTTCAATATAAGTGTTTAATAAGTCCTAGGGTGGTTTTCCTTACATGATTAGTTGTTTAAACACTAATTATATACATATATGTGTCATTATATGCTTAATAGGATCCGTTGTGTTTAAGTCTTCACTTGACACTTAGCATCCTTCAAATCGATCTTTCATTCGTATCACTCACTACAGGTGAGTTCATACCCCTTAACTTATCTTTTAAATGATTTTAAATGCTTTTATGGGGGGAATACAAGTACAAACATAATAGTTATTATATCAATCACATGTGATGAATAAATATCAAACAGATAGAATTCTTATACTTCAAACTGTGTTTACAACAAATTGCTTCAAATAGTTTTACAAACTCTTTTATATATGCAAAACTCTTTCAAACTTATATTTTGTCAAAAGCATATCTATATAGATATAGTTATATAAGTAGGATTGAAAGGACTTGGGACTGATAGCTTGCTTTACTTCCTGTTCCTTGTTTTGTTGTGGACTTAGGGTATCGGTTGTTTGTTCGAAGGTCGTTTGAATCTTAGTTATATATTATGTGTATGTATATAGATATTAAAGTTCTTCATTCAGTTCAATACCTTTGGGTAGCAAAGGTGTACAAACATGTTCATTCATACAAACAACATTACTAGTAAACTATAATAGGTATAGTTTAGGAAGTCACTAATATTGTTACTAGAACAACGAAACATACAAAGAGTCAGTTCATACATGAATCAATACATACTATAACGAGAAACAATACTCACTATAAAGAGAAACAGATAGAGAATACTATAACGAGAAACAATACTCACTATAAAGAGAAACAGATAGAGCATACTATAACGAGAATCAATACATACTACACACTATACACTAGAGAACATACTACATACTAGACAGAGAGAACATACATTACACTAGTACATACTATACAAATACAAGAATACTATAACATTAATGTGAGATACTACTTCATGGCTCGGCATATATTGTTGTGTCACGTTTTTTACCCAGAGTCTCGTGGAGGGAGAGCATGAATTTGTGTATAGATCTATACGGGACTGACCCTCCTACACCTTGCTGCTAGCTACAGTGGGACCTGCAGGTCTACGGGTGACGAATGTCATATCATTTCGACGTCTCGAACGTCGTGTTATACTGGTCGATCAAGTATGGTTACAATCATATCACATTTTACCTTAATTAACTAACAAGTTCAAAGGTAGTTAGTACATGAGTAGTTACCTAGATAAAACTACAGTACATCTTTATTTTCCCAATTCATTCACATTGTGATCTTCTCACATAAACGGTAATTAGAAACTATATTTTGGTAATGATAGTCATACTTTGGGAAAACTCACACTTTTACAAAAGAACAAACATAGAGAACAGTTGGGTCTTGGTAGAAGATTGCTTTAGTAGAAAATATAGGATTTTCTAGGAATTTTATAAACATTTACATCGAATACTTACAAACTTTTACATCAAACATTTACAAGTACATTCTTCAAACCTATACAAACAATGACACTAAAATACTTATGAACTCACCAGCTTTAATGCTGGTCTATGCTTTCAAAATAACTTGTATTCTCAGGTCACCAGTAGACAGGTACCGATGGCCAGGTTTTTGAGAAGATGGAGCACATTCAAGACTCATCTCTTATTTTGATTATTCATTTTTTGTGTCTTATAAACTTCAGAACACACTTGTATTAAAATATTACTATTAATGCAATGGATGATGTTGTTGCTTGTTTACTATTATGCATTGTTGTGATATTGTACATGACGTCCTCCGCCCCCGAACGTTTCCGTCGTTCCGATTTTGGGGTGTGACAGATTGGTATCAGAGCATTGTTTATAGTGAATTGAGTATATCAACCCATAAAAGATATACAACTATAAACACATCAGGATTAAAATACTCTGACCAAGAATTTATACTTTTAAATAATAAAATATTTAACCAAAGTATACATACCTGCATTCATACTAAAATCAGTGTCACTAGGACAGAACAAAAGTATTACGATTGTTGGACATCACAAGTAGGCTTGGGGACATATAATCAGATCTGGGAGTGATATAGCCTGATCAACTATATCTTTCCGAGAAGTGATTGCATGTGTCTAGGAATGGTTGTGGCGTTGCAGCAAGTCTAAAAACATACCAACACTACTACAATGAAAACATTAGAACGGAACATAAACTTAAAATACTATAGGATTATTTTGTGTCACTATAATTACTTATGTGCAAACTAAAAAGGTTTTTATTAGTATGTCAATAGTTGCTGAGTGGATACGCTAAGGTTATATGTGACTAGTGTGTTATAGACTTAGAATTTGTGATCTTTGCTTTACTTCCTGTTCCTTGTTTGGTTGTGGGCTTAGAGTTAGGGTCACTCAATCGAAGGTCTATCCTGTTTTGGTTACATATGACTGGTATGCACTACGCAAATGTTGGAGTAACTAGTAAGGATCATCTTATAATTATCTTAATTAGTTCGTCTATTAATTATTTCTTTTACCCTTTTTCTCGCTTAGATAACATGGCTGGATTCCATATCCCCGGAGACCCGTACTTTCCCAACCAAGGCGACGGAGGATGGCTCGATGTTGATCCCGAAGAGGAACCTGCAATTCCATTGTATGATGACTTTGCTGAGAACTTACCGGAGGATTCTGACTCCGAGCCAGAAGTCAACGATCAACCCCTGGTAGCTCCAAACCCAAATCCAAATCCTCGTCCGGCTTTTCAAGGCCCGTCGCCTCTGTGGGTGGAAAGTCTGGAGACCGGAGTCAGGAACAGGGCCAACCCATCCCATACAATGGAGACTGAAGTTTCTACAATGTGAGCGAAGGAGGCTCAGCGGACAGAGTCCTGCCTATTCTGGTCCGCAGGGTTGCTCGTAACGAAATTCAGGGTAGGACAGTCCTCCACCGAATTACGGAACTTGATGCCAATACCGGGATCAACACTGTCCGCATTCGTCGGCTGGAAGATGCTCGTGAGAGGACTGAAAGAGACAATGAGTCTCCGCTGCAAGCACTAGTTGAGACTAGGGCTGAAGTCATAGAGCATCGCTTGCGCCAGCGAGTGTACGAGCGACGCCTTCTTGAATTGGAGCGTCGGATGGATAACCTAAGGGTTCGCCCAAGGGGTTCCCGTCGTCAATAGGGGATGCTTTGCTCACCCCTTTTTCTTTTGGTTTAAGGATTAGCCTTCTTATCTATGCTCTAAGTAGCACTTTTCCTGTAATTTTTCGTTTAAGTTAAGACCTTGAACTTTTGGTCGATAGGTCTTTATTCTGTCAAAATTTTCTCATCTTGGTTTGATGTAAGACCTACTGTTAGGTCGTTTTCCCGAACTAGTTGCATCTGTAATACCAGTATTATTGGCAGATATCTAATCATGCGGAAATTAATATCCAAATGCTTTCATTTTTCTAGTACTAGGTTTCTATTCAATTATACTCTCTCTTTGAATTCTTATCAATATCCTCATCTTTTTAACTTATAGCTACAAGATGCCTCCATGCCGAGTAACGAGCCGCAACCCTCCGAATCAAACTCCTCCTCCTCCTCAATACAACCCAACAGCTATTCAAGCTGCTGTGAATGCGGCTGTTACGACAGCTCTGGCGCAATTCGCCTCAACCAGTACAAGCGGGAGAGGGACGAATGTGCCTCCCACCCCAGTTGAAGCTCCAGTGCGCTCTAGGGAGTGCTCGTATAAGGACTTCACCAACTGCAAGCCCAGGTCCTTCAACGGGACTGGCGGAATCATTGCCCTCTCGCAATGGTTCGAGAAGACGGAATCGATATTCGAGATCTGTTCCTGTCCGGAAGGAAGCAAGGTTAAATTTGTTGCTTGCACCTTCGTGGACCAAGCCCTAACATGGTGGAATAGCCATGTCAAGTCACTATCTCTTATAGTGGCAAATGCTATGGGCTGGGAAGCTCTGAAAGAGCTTATGATCGAGGAATACTGCCCGATAGGCGAAGTCCAGAAGTTGGAGCAAGAGCTTTGGAGCCTAACCATGAAGGGCTCCGATATAGTTTCCTACACTGCCAGATTCAGCGATTTGGTGGCACTATGTCCATCCATGGTCCCTACTGAAGGGAAGAAGATAGAGAGGTATATCTGAGGGCTGGTGCCTCCATTTCAAGGGAACGTACTAGCTTCTCACCCCACTACCTTCGATAGTGCCAAGAGATTGGCACAAAGGCTCATTGACCATGGGGTCCGAACCCCGTCAACAACAACAACCCTAGCCATCTCAGAACCCTCCAAAGCCGCCGATAACAAGCGGAAGTTCTGGGATGACAAGAAAAAGCAAAAAGCTGCCAAAAAGCAACAGGTCGTAGCGGTTCACGCTGCGTTAGCACCTGCCGCTGCTGCACCGGTAGAGCAGTACGCGGGAAACTTGCCGAAGTGCAACAAATGCAGCTTCCACCACAATGGACCCTGCCGTGAAATGCAGTGCTCTAACTGCAACAGGAAGGGGCACACTGCCAATTTCTGCAAGGCTCCGGCAAAGCCAATCACCCAAGTCCCCGGCGCTGGTGTGGGCCAGGCTTGCTACGGTTGTGGCGAGGTGGGCCACTACAAAAGGAACTGCCCAAAGGCAGGGAATGCCAGCGGAGTGGGAAGGGTTTTGGCTATAGGCCACGAGGAAGCGGTTGCCGACCCTACAGTGGTCACTGGTACGTTTCTCCTCGATAACTCATATGCATGCATTATGTTTGATAGTGGAGCGGAGAGGAGTTTCGTGAATCAGAAATTTGCTCAATTACTTCAGCAAAAATCACGAGCACTTAAAGAACCATTCACCATAGAAATGGCTAATGGAAAGACAGAGAGTACTAGCTGCATATACATAGGTTGTACACTAACACTAGATAGCCATTCATTTCCAATCGACCTGATGCCGGTTTCCATTAAAAGTTTCGACGTCATAATCGGCATGGACTGGTTGAGTTCTCATCATGACGACATTATGTGTTACGAAAAGGTTGTTCGCCTTAATCTGCCGTCTAGCGAAACTCTAGTAATCTACGGCGACAAACCCGGTACGAACCTTAGCCTTATCTCGAGCATTCAAGCCCAGAAATTCTTGCGAAAGGAATGTCGCGCATTCCTTGCTCATGTTGTCGATGTGAGCCAAGATACGAAGGACATTAAGAACATTCAAGTAGTACGCGATTTTCCCGACATATTTCCAGAAGAACTCCTAAGATTACCTCCGCAACGTCAAGTCGAGTTCAGAATCGACTTAGTTCCAGGGGCTACCCCAGTAGCCAAATCGCCCTATCGTCTAGCATCAGCTGAGATGCAGGAGCTATCCAGTCAACTTAACGAATTGCTCAGCAAGGGCTTCATTAGGCCAAGTTTCTCGCCCTGGGGAGCATCGGTCTTGTTCGTCAAGAAGAAAGACGGATTGTTCCGTATGTTCATCGACTACAGGGAACTTAACAAGCTAACCATCAAAAATCGTTACCCTCTGCCTCACATAGACGATTTGTTTGACCAACTTCAAGGGGCGAACTTCTTTTCAAAAATTGACCTGAGATCCGGGTATCACCAGTTACGAGTGCTTGGGGAGGATGTTCCGAAGACAACCTTCTGAACTCGTTATGGACACTACGAGTTTGTAGTGATGTCATTCGGATTGACTAATGCGCCTGCAGTATTCATGGACTTAATGAATAGGGTGTGGCATCCTTACTTGGATCAGTTTTTCATTGTCTTCATCGATGACATACTTATTTACTCTCGTAGTAAGGAGGAGCATAGTCAACATCTGCGACAGGTCTTAGAAACGCTGCGATCAGAGAAACTTTATGTGAAGTTCTCGAAATGCGAATTTTGGATCCGAAGAGTCGAATTCTTGGGGCACGTAGTTAGCGAAGAGGGAATACACATGGACTCTTCCAAAATCAAAGCCATTGAGAACTAGTCAGCACCGAAGACGCCTACGAAAATTCGTCAATTTCTAGGCCTCGCTGGCTACTATCGCAGGTTCATTCAGAACTTCTCTCGGATTGCAAAGCCGCTTACAACATTGACCCAGAAGGGCGTGGCCTTTGACTGGGAAGAGAAACAGGAGAAAGCGTTTCAAACGCTGAAGCGAGCCTTATGCACCGCACCGATACTATCCCTCCCAGAAGGAATAGAAGACTTTGTGGTCTATTGCGATGCATCCAATCAAAGGCTCGGCTGTGTTCTGATGCAACGAGGTAAGGTCATCGCATATGCCTCAAGGCAGCTGAAGACACACGAAGTCAACTACACCACACATGATCTTGAGTTAGGAGCAGTAGTGTTTGCTCTGAAGATCTGGAGACACTACCTGTATGGTACGAAAAGCACTATCTTTACAGACCACAAAAGCCTACAACACATATTCGACCAGAAGGAGCTCAACATGAGACAACGATGGTGGGTCGAGCTACTCAGTGATTACGAATGCGAAATTCGTTATCATCCCGGCAAGGCCAACGTAGTAGCTGACGCCCTAAGTCGGAAAGAATACTCTGGTCGTAGAGTCAAATCATTGACTATGACTATCCATTCGCACTTGTCCACACAAATTAAGGAAACTCAGCTCGAAGCTTTGAAACCTAAAAATGTGGCGGGTGAATCCATGAGAGGGATGGATAAGAACTTGGAAGTCAAGGGTGGCGGAGCCTTATATCTCGTGGGTCGGATCTGGACACCAAAACACGGTGGTTTCAGAGACTTGGTCATGACCGAAGCGCACAACACTAGATATTCCGTCCACCCAAGTTCAGATAAGATGTATCTGGATCTTAAAAAGTTATACTGGTGGCCTAACATGAAAGCAGAGATTGCTACCTTCGTAAGTAAATGCCTTACTTGCGCCAAGGTTAAGATCGAATACCAGAAACCATCAGGTTTACTTCAGCAACCAGAGATACCTGAATGGAAGTGGGAGCGGATCACGATGGACTTCATAACCAAATTATCCAAGACTACGGGTGGTCTCGATACCATTTGGGTGATCGTAGACAGGTTAACAAAGTCTGCACACTTCCTTCCTATCAAAGAGACTGACAAAATGGAGAAGCTAACAAGAACATACATTAGATAGATAGTACGACTGCACGGTGTTCCCATATCCATTATCTCTGATAGAGATAGTAGATTCACTTCGAGGTTCTGGCAGTCGCTACAAAGCTCCCTAGGAACTAGGCTAGACATGAGTACAGCCTACCATCCACAAACCGACGGACAAAGTGAGAGGACTATTCAAACCTTGGAAGATATGTTGCGAGCCTGTGTGATAGACTTTGGGAAGGCATGGGATACTCATTTACCCCTTGTCGAGTTCTCCTACAACAATAGTTATCACACGAGCATAAAGGCTGCTCCATTGAAGCCCTCTAGGGCCGTAAGTGCAGATCCCCTCTGTGCTGGGCTGAGGTGGGCGACACACAGTTAGCTAAAGGACGAGTTCCTGACAGCACTCTCACAGGTCCAGAAATCATTTGGGAAACGACAGAGAAGATCGTTCAGATTCGTGAACGATTGAAAGCCTCTAGAGACCGACAGAAAAGCTACGCAGACAAGAGAAGGAAACCATTGGAATTCTAGGTGGGCGACCGTGTTCTATTGAAGGTCTCACCCTGGAAGTTCTTGATACGCTTCGGAAAGCGTGGAAAGCTAAATCCAAGATACATAGGGCCTTTTGAGATTATCGCTAGAATCGGCCCTGTAGCTTACAAACTCAAACTACCTCGCGAACTCAGTAACGTACATTTTACTTTCCACGTCTCGAACTTGAAAAAGTGTCTGTCCGACGAGACTCTTGTAATCCCACTCAACGAGATCGAGATCAACGAGAGCCTCAACTTCGTGGAAGAACCTGTAGAGATCATGGACCGAGAGGTCAAGCAAACGAAGCAAAGCCGTATCCCGATAGTGAAGGTTCGCTGAAATGCCAAGCGAGGACCTGAATTCACTTGGGAGCGCGAGGATCAAATGAAACTAAAATATCCTCATCTTTTCATTTAGTTATTTGTTATAGCTTATTTGTTAAACTCTAATTTCGGGACGAAATTCTCTCTAACGGGGGGATGATGTGACAACCCGAAATTTCTATCTTGAATAGTTATCCAAATCAATCAAGGTTGGACTCATTTTGCTATCTTCTAGCATTGTTTAGAGTCAATTAGAGCGTTTTAAGCCTAGTTCATCCATGAAATGAGTGTTAGGAATTATCTGCTTGAGTCCACTGTGCACCAAGCAAGCCATAAACTTGATCATGTGGAGTTTACGGCCACACCATATGAGTTTATGTCCGTAAACTCAAGGTGGTTGTAAACTCATGTTATAAACATGATATTCCGCCCTTTCTTCCTCATTATTCACCATTCCAACCTCAAGAACTTGATTTCTCTCTCAAGTATCATAAGGATCTTCATGTTTATTCTTCAAAAATGTAAGTGTTTCATCCCTTGTTTTGTTGATACATCTCATTATCTAGTATCATCCTTTGATTCTATCCATTAACTTCATCTTTTGGGTTTGATCTTCAAGATCACCAAGAACACACACTAGTGTTTTGGGCCGAAATCAACTCTTGTTGCTTCCATATTGTAAGTATCCTCTTCCTATACTTGTTATCTAGTAGGAAACCTTGATTTACACCTTGAAAACGTCCAAATCCCATGAACAATAGGAGTTTACGGCCAGGAGCATCTCTCTTGGCCGTAAACCCTTGTTAAAGGTGCATTTGTCGGCCTTAGACCCCCTAAAGGCTTCTAAACTCGTAAGTACCTTCCTATGGGTATTACTTACTAGTTATGCTACTTGAAATCATCCAATATCCAAGATCAAAGAGAGTTTACGGCCATGAGCATCTCCCTTGGCCGTAAACCCTTGTTAAGGCTCCTAGTTGGACATAAACACTTCCTTAAGGCTTGTATAGGGTCTAGAACACTTCCACGATGTTTGTATGACCTTAAATCACATCTTTGACACAAGACTTCATGAGTTTACTGTCGTAAACTCATAGGGCCGTAAACCCTATGGCCATAAACTCATATGGCCGTAAACACATGGCCGTAAACACCATAGTGTGGCCTTAAACCCCTTAGAAGCAACCCTTTGTACTTCTAACACTTCAATATAAGTGTTTAATAAGTCCTAGGGTGGTTTTCCTTACATGATTAGTTGTTTAAACACTAACTATATACATATATGTGTCATTATATGCTTAATAGGATCCGTTGTGTTTAAGTCTTCACTTGACACTTAGCATCCTTCAAATCGATCTTTCATTCGTATCACTCACTACAGGTGAGTTCATACCCCTTAACTTATCTTTTAAATGATTTTAAATGCTTTTATGGGGGGAATCCAAGTACAAACATAATAGTTATTGTATCAATCACATGTGATTAATAACTATCAAACAGATAGAATTCTTATACTTCAAACTGTGTTTTCAACAAATTGCTTCAAATAGTTTTACAAACTCTTTTATATATGCAAAACTCTTAATCAAACTCTTTCAAACTTATATTTTGTCAAAAGCATATCTATATAGATATAGTTATATAAGTAGGATTGAAAGGACTTAGGACTGATAGCTTGCCTTACTTCACGTTCCTTGTTTGGTTCTGGACTTAGGGTATCGGTTGTTTGTTCGAAGGTCGTTTGAATCTTAGTTATATATTATGTGTATGTATATAGATATTAAAGTTCTTCATTCAGTTCAATACCTTTGGGTAGCAAAGGTGTACAAACATGTTCATTCATACAAACAACATTACTAGTAAACTATAATAGGTATAGTTTAGGAAGTCACTAATACTATTACTAGAACAACGAAACATACAAAGAGTCAGTTCATACATGAATCAATACATACTATAACGAGAAACAATACTCACTATAAAGAGAAACAGATAGAGAATACTATAACGAGAAACAATACTCACTATAAAGAGAAACAGATAGAGCATACTATAACGAGAATCAATACATACTACACACTATACACTAGAGAACATACTATAACCTAGACAGAGAGAACATACATTACACTAGTACATACTATACAAATACAAGAATACTATAACATTAATGTGAGATACTACTTCATGGCTCGGCATATATTGTTTTGTCACGTTTTTTACCCAGAGTCTCGTGGATGGAGAGCGTGAATTTGTGTATAGATCTATACGGGACTGACCCTCCTACACCTTGCTGCTAGCTACAGTGGGACCTGCAGGTCTACGGGTGAAGAATGTCATATCATTTCGACGTCTCGAACGTCGTGTTATACTGGTCGATCAAGTATGGTTACAATCATATCACATTTTACCTTAATTAACTAACAAGTTCAAAGGTAGTTAGTACATGAGTAGTTACCTAGATAAAACTACATTACATCTTTATTTTCCCAATTCATTCACATTGTGATCTTCTCACATAAACGGTAATTAGAAACTATATTTTGGTAATGATAGTCATACTTTGGGAAAACTCACACTTTTACAAAAGAACAAACATAGAGAACAGTTGGGTCTTGGTAGAAGACTGCTTTAGTAGAAAATATAGGATTTTCTAGGAAGTTTACAAACATTTACATAAAATACTTACAAACTTTTACATCAAACATTTACAAGTACATTCTTCAAACCTATATAAATAATGACACTAAAATACTTATGAACTCACCAGCTTTAATGCTGATCTATGCTTTCAAAATAACTTGTATTCTCAGGTCACCAGTAGACAGGTACCGATGGCCAGGTTTTTGAGAAAATGGAGCACATTCAATTAATAAATTGATTTAAGGTAGTTAGTACAACGGTAGTTACTATATACAATACTACAAGTAAATCTTTATTATTTTCCCATTACATTCAAATTGTGATCTTCTCACATAAACGGTAATGTAAACTATATTTTTGGTAAATGATAGTCTGTCTTTGGGAAAACACTCACTTTTACAAAGGAACAAACATACAGAACAGTCGTGTCTTCGTAGAAGACTACATTTCAGTTAAAGTAGAAAATATAGGATTTTCTAGGAGATACAAACATTTACAAACAAACATTTGCAAACAAACATTTACAAACAAACATTTGCAAACAAACATTTACAAACACTTTCATTAAACATATACAAAAACTGACACTAAATACGTATGAACTCACCAGCTTAAATGCCGATCTATTCTATCAAAATAACTTGTATTCTCAGGTCACCAGTAGACAGGTACACTGGACCAGGTTTTGAGAAGACGGATTAGATACAAGACTCGTCTTTTATTTCGATTCATATTTTGGTGTCTAACAAACTATACACATAACACACTTGTATTAAATTATATTATTAATGCAATGGATGATGTTGTTGCTTGTTTACTATTATGCATTGATATGATACTGTACATGACATCCTCCGCCCCCGAACGTTTCTGCCGTCTGGTTTGGGGGTGCGACAGATTGGTATCAAAGCTTTGTTTATAGTGAATTGAGTATATCAACCCATAAAAGATATACAAACTATAAACACAACGGGATTAAAATACTCTGACCAAGAGTTTGTACCTTTAAATAATAAAATATTTAACTATAGTATACATACCTGCATTCATACTAAAATCAGTGTCACATAGGACAGAACAAAAGTATTGCGGTTATTGGACAACACAAGCAGGCTTGGGGACATATAATCATATTTGGGAGTGATATAGCCTGATCAACTATATCTTTCCGAGAAGTGAGTAGAATGTGCCTAGGAATGGTTGTGGTGTTGCAGCAAGTCTAAAAACTTACCAACACTACTATAATGAAAACATTAGAACAGAACATAAACTCAAAATACTATAGGAGTATTTTGTGTTACTATAATTACTTATGTGCAAAATAAAAAGGTCTTTATTAGTATGTCAATAGTTGTTGAGTGGATACGCTACGGTTATATGTGACTAAGGTGTCATAGACTTAGAATCTATGATTTTTGCTTTACTTCATGTTCCTTGTTTGGTTGTGGACTTAGAGTTAGGATCACCTATTCGAAGGTCTATCCTATTTTGGTTACATATGACTGGTATGCACTACGCAAATGTTGGAGTAACTGGTAAGGATCATCTTATAATTATCTTAATTAGAACGTCTATTAAATATTTCTTTTACCCATATTCTCGCGTAGATAACATGGCTGGATTTCATCCACAAGGCGACCCGTACTTTCCCAACCAAGGCAATGGAGGATGGCTCGATGCAGAGCCAGAAGAGAATCATGCAATTCCATTGGATGATGACTTCGCAGAGAACTTCCCGAAGGATTCTGACTCCGAGCCAGAAGTCAATGATCTACCCCTAGTAGCTCCAATCCCGAATCCTAACCCTCGTCCGGCTTTTCAAGGCCCGACGCCTCTGTGGGCGAAAAACATGAGTAGATGGAGTCAGGAGCAGGGTCAACCCATACCATACAATGGAGACAGAAGCTTCTACAACCTGAGAGAGGGAGGCTCAGCAGACAGAGTCCTGCCTATTCTGGTCCACAGGGTTGCTCGAAATGAAGAGCAGGGTAGGATAGCCATCAACCAAATCATGGAGGTTGATGCCAATGCGGGAGTTAATACGGTCCGCATTCGACGTCTTGAAGATGCTCGCGAGAGAGCTACGAGAGACAATGAGTAACTACTGCAAGAACTAGCTGTGACTCGAGTTGAACTCATAGAACTCCGCGTACGCCAGCGAGTATACAAGCGACACCTCCTTGATGTGGAGTGTCAGCTGGCTGACTTGAGGGTTCGCCTGAGGGGTACCCGTCGCCAGTAAAAGATGCTCTGCTCATCCTTTCTTTTGGTTTAAGGAATATCCTTCTTATCTATACTCTATGTAGCACTTTTCCCTGTAAAGATTCATGTCTTTCAATTACTGTTGTTAGGTCTATCTCCTGTCAAAATTTTCTTATTATGGTTTGATGTAAGACCTACTTCTAGGTCATTTTCCCGAACTTATTACATCATTAATGCCAATATTATTGATAGACATCTAATCTTTTGGGAAGTCTTTATCAAAGTGCTTTCATCACTCTACTGTTAGATCTCTATTTCAATTATACTATAATCTGTTTGTTGGACTATGGAGAGTTAGTCCAGGGATCACTCTCATTGTACTCATAACTGATTCTTACTATCATCTTCATCTTTTAAACTTATAGTTGAAAGATGCCTCCACGTCGATCAACGAGACGCAATCCTCCGATAACTCCAACGCAACCACCTCCACCTCCTACATAATACAATCCGACGGCAATCCAAGCTGCAGTGGTTGCGGCTGTTTCGGTAGCCTTAACTGTAACAACGTAAATTTTCAAAAGAAATTTTTCATTTAAAATCATATAAATCCTCATGACACATTTTATTAAAATCTCATATGTTCAATTCACAAAACATAACTCCATGTTTTAGTAATTAATAATCCAGGATCCTCATGACTCTTTCTCTGGTGTGTACAATCAACCGGTGCCGTCCCGCAATCCTGAGAACCTGAAACACATAACACATAACACGGTAAGCACGAAGCTTAGTGAGTTCCCCAAAATACCACATAAAACACATATTAGCCACTCGAGGCTATAACTCTATGGACCCTCTGGTCCTAACTCTGTGGACCCTCTGGTCCTAACTCTGTGGACCTTTCGGTCCTAACTCTGTAAACTCTGGAACACACATACAGCATAAATCACATAGAAATAATGCAGTGCATCACATCACATAAATAGCATACAAAATACTCTGTCACATAACTCTAATTACCACTCTAGGTAAAGTATAGTGAGAAGACTCACCTGGCAAGCAGAAAGCAGCTATCCTCACACTTGAATCTCGAACTCGCCACCGCCTAACACATAGGATGAATATCTCTTATAATAACTCTTTTTCACGACTCAGATAATCGAAGGCGGTTCCTTCTCTTTCTAACTCTCTGAAGTGGGTAAAAGACCATTTTACCCTTCCAAGGCCTCTATTACTTATGTTGACCAAAACCCCAAAGTCAACAGAAGTCAAGCTCAAGTCAACCGTCCACATTTGACCCTACTCGTCGAGTGCACCCATGCGACTCGTCGAGTCCCCTCGCATCAACTGAACTCTACCTAGGACTCACTCAGCTCGTCGAGTTGACTCCCAACTCGGCGAGCCAACACTGGGTTAAGACTACTCGGTCAAACCCGCTACGACTCGTCGAGTCACCCCTAGACTCGGCGAGTTGGCTCCCACAGATTTCTCATTCAGCCATTTGAGGTCAGATCTGCAACCCAAACTCATAGATCTCACCTCCTACTACCCAAAAGTCACGCAAAGGTCTGAACTTGAGGCTCATGCATGGTGTATTTTGCTCTATACACCATTTTGACTCCATTGAAGCTCCATAGCTTCAAAGCTCCAAGGTTACTCACTCATGGCTGCCTACTTTCTGGATCTTTGGACCTCACAAGGTCCAGATCTACAATTGACTCGAAAAAGGGTTTGGATGCACCCAAAACCCCATCAATAAGGATACAAGCCCAACTTTACAACCAAGGAAATCTACTCAAACACAAGGGAGGCAAGAGTTGTACCAGATCTGAAGCTTGAAATTAAGATGAGACTGATCCACCAACTCTCCTCTGAGATCCTTGCAACTCCCTTGATCTTCTTCTCAAAGAAATGATCTCCAAGAAGCCTCTTTCCTCTCTAGCTCATAAATAACTCTAGGGTTTCTCTCAAGGGACGAAGACACTGTTGGGAAGGGGCCAAGAAGGCTATAAGTGCCTTTAAATAGGTCCCAAACCCCGGAGATTAGGGTTTCTCTGCCCAGCACCTACTCGGCGAGTCCCTCCTCGGACTCGTCGAGTCCACTCATTAAATCCACGGGAGAAACCCGACTCGACTAGGCGAGTTGGACCCTCAACTCGTCGAGTCTCTCCTTTAATCACAAGATTAACCTACACCATAATACCTCTGAAAATCCGGATGTTACAATTCTTCCCCACTTGAATTAGATTTCGCCCTCGAAATCACTCCGTGACCACACCAAGTTCATCAACACGAAAGACACCACCGGAAGGATCTCATACTACACCGATATCTTTCTCAATGGACACTTGAAACCACACACAAACTCCCAAGTCCCAAAACTAAACCAACTCTTCGGCCGCTAATATACTCTTTCCCAATATCTGGAAACTCTAGTGTCCTAACTCACCGCTAGACCACCTACTCAAGCGATCACCATGATATTCGCTCCTCGAATGTCAGCCCTGATAACCCACTAATCCTCTGATGCTCACAAGACCGAATCCAACAATCGGATACCGCTCACTCATACCAACATGCTAAAAGATCCGAATCACGCCCCAAGAAACAGAAGGGTCCACACCTCACTAGGGCTCATCCACTAAACCGCTATCAGAACCCATCCGAACAAAGAATCCTTAACACTCTGCCCTCAGACACAAGGGAAAAACCATAATCGTTCAGAAGTGTCCTCAGACATCACATTCGTAAGCCCCAACTTCGTTTCTCATATCCCTTTTCAATACTGGGCACTAAGTCAACTCCTGACTCCATAGTTGAACCTCCAAAGGTCACCCATAACATGTCCCAAAATGTCTCACCGACTTCCTTCTCACAACCATAATCTCGGCCCGGTGACACACAAGTCACGAAGCTCTCTTTACCCCAACGAATACCACAATCCCACTAAATCGTTTCACCCTCGACCTCTGTCGAACACCACTCCCTAGATACATGCGCCTCGCGGTACCTCCCGTACCCGAGTGTTGACCTACACAGGTCTAAGACATCAGCTGATAAACAATATCCCTCAACTTGGGACCCATCTTAGAATCTAGAATTTCATCTCGTCTACTCAAAGCACCACTAGAGCCAAACTCAAACTCGAGAGTTTGGTCCGACCCAGAATTGGAACCACTCGTCCCTATGAACCACTCAACTCGTGACTCATGACCCGCAACCCATGTGTACATCACTTCCCCAATTCCTTCTGATTGTGATAACTACACCTTAACTCAGTATATAACGATTCCTGATCATTAAGGAGACCACAGTCTCGCTCCTGGTCCGACCACCAGGTCCCCAAAAACTCAATAATAAGGCTACCCAAGCCTAACACTCCTCTGCGTCATGCTCTGACTTGTGAATAATACGGCTTCCTGTAGTACCATGACACCCTCTCGTTGACTAGTCAATACTACGGCTCCCCGCAGTATCACAACACCCTCTTGCTGACTAGTGAATACTACGGCTCCCCGCAGTATCACAACACCCTCTCGCTGACTAGTGAATACTACGGCTCCCCGCAGTATCACAACACCCTCTCGCTGACTAGTGAGTACTACGCCCCCCCGCAGTATCACAACACCCTCCCGCTGACTAGTGAGACTACGGCTCCCCGCAGTATCACAACACCCTCTCGCTGACTAGCAGCGCTTTCTCTTATCATCCCACAGTCTCATACTCACGTTAACACCACACTGCGTCCTCTAACTCATGCTCCGCGGACTAACATAGATAGGTACCCACACTCATCCAAATTATGCATCATAATATCTGACGACAACCGCCATAACAAAACACCTTTCCCTGCTGCAATCCACCTTCTTAAATGATCCCTCTTGATGTCAATACCCGAAGGGCTCCCACTGGAACCGTAGATACTTGATACACCACTTGCCGCCTCAAACTCAAGACTCTAAAAATAATTCGGAATTCAGGGCATCATACTCGGATACCCCGGAACACCATCACAGAACATCACGATGTCCTGCCTCAACCACCGATCCCATACTTACGGCATCATACACGGATACCTCAATGCATTCCCTTAGGATATCATAACTATCCTTCATTTCACACAACACGCAACTTCGGAGTATCCCAACTCTCAATTAAAACACTGATGAATCGACAATGACTCGGAACATGATGACAACCATCCGAAACTCCCTCCTCTATTGCTCAAAACTCATGCAAGAATACACTGACCGACCCTGAGGTTGGTTGTCTAATTCCACATCTGCTCCTCCCAAACTACATATAACAGCCCATACATCGGACCGGAATTTCCCAACCGCCGAACTAACCTTACAAGCCAAACCACCTTGAAGAATTTCTAACCACTACAAGTTCCCTGACCAACGGCCACCGGCCGTGGAGACACTCATCCTTTCATGAGCACAAGCCTCATGCATGAACTTACTCTGCACCTCACCTTAACCACCAATAACGCTGGTATTCTGAATCCGTACCACAGGTCTCTATATCCAGTTCTCTAACCGCTCTTGAATCAACCTCTGATTCTCTCATTAGAATACCCGGTTCTCCCCCACTCAGGGTTCGAACCTTCATCATTTGACGCACCAACAATCTATCCCACAGACTGTTCCCACCAGTAACATCGCACCTACTCCTGGAAGGTGCTACGCACGCTCGATGATCTCCCGACAGAGATCAAGCAACCCCAAATAACCCCAATCTCAGATGAAATCCTCAGAACTTCCCATCATGACTGTCTCTAGTCTTTCAGAAACTCGCACCCTTCCATCACCGGACCTCCCCAACTATCCAGTATTAACTCTGACTCTTAGTTTGGAAATAATGAACTATCATTCTCTTCATCCTGACTCCTCAACCAACGTTCTATCACATCGCTCATCATAAGAGTAGAGACTCCACTTCCACTCTCGATACCCATCATAGACAAAAAGCCATCGCCCCGATATACTCTTCTTGATCATCCATTGCTACAGCTAACACGTACCCTACTATACTCGAGTAGGGTGCGTCCTGGTCCTTGACCATCTTAGTTCCCACCGACAGCCTGCTCATGCTATATCATTACCTCGCGGCAGACATACTGTCAAATACTCCGGCGGAAGATCGCCATCACTGCTACCCCGCAGGGCTTACCCCCAAGCTCAAAACCGAAGATCTCGACAATTCTTATGTTTCCCACAGGAAACAGAAATAGCACCACTCAGATCACAGAAGGTGACGTCTCCACTATCGGCTGATTGCTCAACTCACGCTGCAATCCTTCATATAATACCATCTCCACTCATCTTTGAGTCTTGCGACTTTAACTGACATCTCACTAAAAATCTCTCAGAAATCAACTCAAATCTCTTCTCAAGGTATGCTCTGTTGAAACTCGTTCAACATGGCCCTCCGGCCCCATATTCTATCGCATCCGATCATAGAATAACCCAAACACGACATGATAACTGGAAAAAGCACAAACACTATCCGCTACGAAGCATGGTACTCGAACCATGACATCACCGCTCGCTCTGCTACCGATCATGGTACCCAAACCATGATATCACCTCTCGATCTGCTACTGATCATGGTACCCGAACCATGACATCACCTCTCGATCTGCTACTGATCATGGTACCCGAACCATGACATCACCTCTCGATCTGCTACTCAGAATGTCTGGAATACTCCCTGCATCGAGTATGGGTCCTCTGCTTTCAGTAGTACGAGCCCATACTACCTGCCACATCTACCCATACTCTCTACATGTACCATCCTAGATTCCCTGAGTAGCTGCTCAACTCTCTCAATCACCAATCCCCATACGCGTACTCGCTTCCCAGCGAAATGCTCTACTCTGCCAGCGTACTCTTCTGACTAAGGTCACTTCCTAGGCTCTTCCTAGGTTCTCACATTTCTCCGCCATCAGCTGCTGAAGAACTCCTAATGATGCCAACCACCTACCTCCTGAATATCGTCATATTCATTTAGTAGCTGTCTCACATCACCGAGAGTTCTACAAAGCACGAAGCAAGCAGCATTCGAGCATTGAATAATCTCTACCAACACGAGAAACCACTCTAGGTACAACTCCACTGGCTCTACTCACGCTCAAAAGATATCACCGAAATCAAGTAACTCTACCCCTCGCGGGTGTCTAACTATTCTCGCAGTAGGTACCATAAATGCTCATCTAGGTAGATATCTCTCCTAGATTACTTCTCTACTCAAGTCCCTTCTCTACAAGGATTCCCGCTGGATACTCTTACTCAGCATATACTCGAAAGCGCATCACCGATAACAGCAACTCCTAAACTAAGGCATCACAAATCAGGCCACTCTAGTCCTAAAATATGAAATACGTAGCATGTCTCTAGCATGTATAATATCTCATAACACATAAGGTAAGGGTATTTTGGGAAATCACCGTTCGGGCTCTGGCTGATTGTACACACTGCTCTTTCTCGTTTTCTCTTAAAACACCTGCTCGTTTTAGAAAAATCATTTATTTTGAAAAACTTTCCTCTATTCCTCAGTTTGAGTTCAAACATACCCGAAGGTGCATCCGAATCCCTCAAACCAAGGCTCTGATACCAACTTGTAACAACGTAAATTTTCAAAAGAAATTTTTCATTTAAAATCATATAAATCCTCATGACACATTTTATTAAAATCTCATTTGTTCAATTCACAAAACATAACTCCATGTTTTAGTAATTAATAATCCAGGATCCTCATGAC
The DNA here is from genome assembly GCF_052849685.1 of Lactuca virosa. NCBI lineage: Eukaryota > Viridiplantae > Streptophyta > Magnoliopsida > Asterales > Asteraceae > Lactuca > Lactuca virosa. Next base: position 317,908,596 of record NC_136433.1, on the reverse strand, counting down.
TCTTTCTCTGGTGTGTACAATCAACCGGTGCCGTCCCGCGATCCTGAGAACCTGAAACACATAACACGGTAAGTACGAAGCTTAGTGAGTTCCCCAAAATACCACATAAAACACATATTAGCCACTCGAGGCTATAACTCTATGGACCCTCTGGTCCTAACTCTGTGGACCCTCTGGTCCTAACTCTGTGGACCTTTCGGTCCTAACTCTGTAAACTCTGGAACACACACAGAGAATAAATCACATAGAAATAATGCAGTGCATCACATCACATAAATAGCATACAAAATACTCTGTCACATAACTCTAATTACCACTCTAGGTAAATTATAGTGAGAAGACTCACCTGGCAAGCAGAAAGCAGCTATCCTCACACTTGAATCTCGAACTCGCCACCGCCTAACACATACGATGAATATCTCTTATAATAACTCTTTTTCACGACTCAGATAATCGAAGGCGGTTCCTTCTCTTTCTAACTCTCTAAAGTGGGTAAAAGACCATTTTACCCTTCCATGGCCTCTATTACTTATGTTGACCAAAACCCCAAAGTCAACAGAAGTCAAGCTCAAGTCAACCGTCCATATTTGACCCTACTCGTCGAGTGCACCCATGCGACTCGTCGAGTCCCCTCGCATCAACTGAACTCTACCTAGGACTCACTCAGCTCGTCGAGTTGACTCCCAACTCGGCGAGCCAACACTGGGTTAAGACTTCTCGGTCAAACCCGCTACGACTCGTCGAGTCACCCCTAGACTCGGCGAGTTGGCTCCCATAGATTTCTCATTCAGCCATTTGAGGTCAGATCTACAACCCAAACTCATATATCTAACCTCCTACTACCCAAAAGTCATGCAAAGGTCTGAACTTGAGGCTCATGCATGGTGTATTTTGCTCTATACACCATTTTGACTCCATTGAAGCTCCATAGCTTCAAAGCTCCAAGGTTACTCACTCATGGCTGCCTACTTTCTGGATCTCTGGACCTCACAAGGTCCAGATCTACAATTGACTCGAAAAAGGGTTTGGATGCACCCAAAACCCCATCAATAAGGATACAATCCCAACTTTACAACCAAGGAAATCTACTCAAACACAAGGGAGGCAAGAGTTGTACCAGATCTGAAGCTTGAAATGAAGATGAGACTGATCCACCAACTCTCCTCTGAGATCCTTGCAACTCCCTTGATCTTCTTCTCAAAGAAATGACCTCCAAAAAGCCTCTTTCCTCTCTAGCTCATAAATAACTCTAGGGTTTCTCTCAAGGGACGAAGACACTGTTGGGAAGGGGCCAAGAAGGCTATAAGTGCCTTTAAATAGGTCCCAAACCTCGAAGATTAGGGTTTCTCTGCCCAGCACCTACTCGGCGAGTCCCTCCTCGGACTCGTCGAGTCCACTCATTAAATCTACGGGAGAAACCCGACTCGACTCGGCGAGTTGGACCCTCAACTCGTCGAGTCTCTCCTTTAATAACAAGATTAACCTACACCATAATACCTCTGAAAATCTGGATGTTACATTAACCTAATTCAGTGCTAGTGGTACGAGTGGGAGTGGGACATCAGTTCATTCCACTTATGGTGATGCTCCAGCGCGCTCTAGAGAGTGCTCGTATAAGGACTTCACCAACTGCAAGCCCAGGACCTTTAACGGGACTGGCGGAATCATTGCCCTCTCGCAATGGTTCGAGAAAACAGAATTGATCTTTAAGATCTGTTCCTGTCCAGAAGGAAGCAAAGTTAAATTTGTTGCCTGCACCTTTGCGGACAGAGCCCTGACATGGTGGAATAGCCATGTCAAGTCACTAACTCTAATATTGGCAAATTCTATGGGCTGGGAAGCTCTGAAGGAGCTCATGATCGAGGAGTACTGCCCGAGGGGCGAAGTTCAGAAACTTGAACAGGAACTATGGAGCCTAACCATGAAGGGCTCCGACATAGTGGCCTATACTGCCAGATTCAACGATCTGGTGGCACTTTGTCTAGGAATGGTCCCCACTGAGGGAAAGAAGATTGAGAGATATATCTGGGGGTTGGTGCCTCTATTTCAGGGGAATGTCTTACCTTCAAACCCCACTACCTTCGATAGTGCCAAGCGATTGGCACAACGGCTCATTGATCATGGAGTCCGTACCCCGACAACAACAACAACCCTAGCCATCTCAGAACCAGCCAAAGCCACTGACAAAACAAGGAGAAGTTCTGGGAAAATAAAGAAGAAAAAACGGCGCAGAACGCTGCCAAAAAGCAACAGGTCATGGCTGTTCATGCTGCGGTAACACCTACTGCTACTGCTACTGCACCATTTAAGCAGTATGCTGGGAGCTTGCCCAAGTGCAACAAGTGCAGCTTCCACCACACTGGACCCTACCGGGAAATACAGTTCGCAAACTGCAACAAGAAAGGGCACACTGCCCGTTTCTGCAAATCTCCGGCAAGGCCAATCAACCAAGTCCCCGGCGTTGGTGTGGGCCAGGCTTGCTACGGATGTGGCGAGGTAGGCCACTACAAAAGGAACTGCCCGAAGGCAGGGAATACCGGCAGAGTGGGAAGAGTTTTGGCTATAGGCCACGAGGAAGCTGTAGCCGACCCTACAGTGGTCACTGGTACGTTTCTCCTCGATAACTCATATGCATGCATATTGTTTGATAGTGGAGCCGAGAGGAGTTTTGTAAATCAGAAATTTGCTCACTTACTTAAACAACGATCACATGCACTAAAGGAACCATTCACTATAGAAATGGCTAACGGAAAGACAGAGAGCACTAGCTGTATATACATAGGATGTACTCTAACTCTAGATAGCCATTCATTTCCAATCGACCTCATGCCGGTCTCAATAAAAAGTTTCGATGTCATAATCGACATGGATTGATTGAGTCTACATCGTGCTGACATCATGTGTTACGAGAAGGTCGTTCGCCTTAATCTGTCATCTAGCGAAACTCTAGTTATCTATGGCGACAAACCCGACACAAACCTTCGCATCATCTCAAGCATACAAGCCCATAAGTACTTGCAAAAGGAATGTCATGCATTCCTTGCTCATGTTGTCGATATAAGCCAAGAGGCAAAAGACATAAAGAACATCCCGGAAGTACGCGACTTTCCCGACATCTTTCCAGAAGAACTACCAAGATTACCACCACAACGTCACGTCGAGTTCAGAATCGACTTAGTTCCAGGGGCTACCCCAGTAGCCAAATCGCCCTATCGTCTAGCACCAGCTGAGATGCAGGAGCTATTCGGTCAACTTAACGAATTGCTCAGCAAGGGCTTTATTAGACCTAGCTTCTCACCTTGGGGAGCACCGGTCTTGTTCGTCAAGAAGAAAGATGGATCGTTCCGTATGTGCATCGACTACAGAGAGCTGAACAAACTTACAGTCAAAAATCGTTACCCTCTACCTCGCATAGACGATTTGTTCGACCAACTGCAAGGGGCGAATTACTTTTCAAAGATAGATCTGAGATCCGGGTATCACCAGTTACGAGTGTTAGAGGAGGATGTTCCCAAGACAGCCTTCCGAACTCGTTATGGACACTACGAGTTTGTAGTGATGCCACTCGGATTGACCAATGCGCCCGCAGTATTCATGGATTTAATGAATAGGGTGTGTCGTCCTTACTTCGATCAGTTCGTCATCGTGTTCATTGATGACATACTTATCTACTCTCGTAGTAAGGAGGAATATAGTCAACATCTACGACAGGTCTTAGGAACATTACGATCAGAGAAACTCTATGCAAAGTTCTCTAAATGCGAGTTTTGGATTCGAAGAGTCGAATTCCTGGGTCACGTTGTTAGTGAAGAGGGAATTCATGTGGACCCTTCCAAAATCAAGGCCATTGAGAACTGGTCAGCACTGAAGACGCCTACAGAAATTCGTCAATTTCTAGGTCTCGCTGGCTACTACCGCAGGTTCATTCAGAACTTCTCCAGGATCGCGAAACCGCTTACTACATTGACCCAGAAAGGCATGGCCTTTGACTGGGAAGAGAAACAAGAGAAGGCGTTCCAAACACTGAAGTGAGCCTTATGCAGCGCACCGATACTATCGCTCCCAGAAGGGATAGAAGACTTCGTGGTTTTTTGCGACGCATCCAACCAAGGGCTTGGCTGTGTTCTGATGCAACGAGGTAAGGTCATCGCCTATGCCTCAAGACAGCTGAAGACACAGGAAGTAAACTACACCATACATGGTCTTGAGTTAGGAGCAGTAGTATTTGCTCTGAAGATCTGGAGACACTACATGTATGGTACAAAGAGCACTATCTTTACAGACCACAAGAGCCTTCAACACATATCCGACCAGAAGGAGCTCAATATGAGACAACGACGGTGGGTCGAACTACTTAATGACTACGAATGCGAAATTCGTTATCATCCCGGCAAAGCCAACGTAGTAGCTGACGCCCTAAGTCGGAAAGAATACTCTGGTCGTAGAGTCAAATCATTGACTATGACTATCCATTCACACTTGTCCACACAAATTAAGGAGGCTCAACTTGAAGCCTTGAAACCTGAAAATGTGGCGGGTGAATCCCTGAGAGGGATGGATAAAAACTTAGAAGTCAAGGGTGGCGGAGCCTTATATCTCATGGATCGGATCTGGACACCGAGGAACGGTGGCCTCAGAGACTTGGTCATGATCGAGGCACACAACACTCGATATTCCGTCCACCCAGGTTCATATAAGATGTATCTGGATCTTAAAAAGTTATACTTGTGGCCTAACATGAAAGCAGAGATTGCTACCTTCGTGAGTAAGTATCTTACTTGCGCCAAGGTTAAGGTCGAATACCAAAAACCCTCAGGTTTACTTCAACAACCGGAGATACCTGAATGGAAGTGGGAGCGGATCACGATGGACTTCATAACCAAGTTTCCCAAGACAACGGGTGGTCTCAATACCATATGGGTGATCGTAGACAGGTTAACAAAGTCCGCACACTTCCTGCCTATCAAAGAAATGGACAAGATGGAGAAACTAACTAAAACATACATTAGGGAGATCGTACGACTGCACGGTGTTCCCATATCGATTATTTCTGATAGAGATAGTATATTCACTTCAAGGTTCTGGAAGTCGCTACAAAGTTCCCTAGGAACTAGGCTGGACATGAGTACATCCTACCATCCGCAAACCGACGGACAAAGTGAGAGGACTATTCAAACTTTGGAAGATATGTTGCGAGCCTGTGTGATAGACTTTGGGAAGGCATGGGATACTCATTTACTGTCACACCCCAAAACCGGAACGGTGAAAACGTTCTGGGGTGGAGGACGTCATGTACAATATCACAACAAAACATAATAGTAAACAAGCAACAACATCCATTGCATTAATAGAATAATTTTTAGTACAAGCGTGTTCTGTATAGTATGTAAGACACCATAAGTATGATCAAAATAAAAGATGAGTCTTGTATGTGCTCCATCTTCTCAAAAGCTTCATCGGTACCTATCTACTGATGACCTGAGAATACAAGTTATTTTGAAAGAGTTTATCAGCATAACGCTGGTGAGTTCATAAGTATTTAGTGTCATTGCTTGTATAAAAATGTTTGTAACAACGTGTTATATATGTTCGTAGCTGTTTGTAAATGTTTTGTAAATGTTTGTAAATAGTTGAACTCTCTAGAAAATCCTATATTTTCTTCTAAAATGTAGCCTTCTACCAAGACCCGACTGTTTGTATGTTTGTTCTTTGTAGAGTAAGAGTTTTCCCCAATGAAACTAAAATATAGTTTACTTAAATGTGTATGTGACAAGGTCACAGGGTAAATGTCATAGGAAAATAATGTTTTACCTCAGCAGTGACACTGTTGGTCATAAAGTGATGAAGTATAGACTCCAGGTAGTACTAAATGTACAGTACACCTCGGGGAGTCTAAAGAAAGTGAAAATGAAGACTCCAGGTGGTATTAAATGAATAATACGCCTCGAAAAGTCTGTTTTGCCTTTAATTCTTAATTAGTTAATTAAAGGTTTGAATGTGAACTCGTATGTAACCATACTGATCGACGGCTGAATGACTGATGACCCTCCAGTGTCATATGTAGTGAGGTAACATTCTGTCACCCCTTGGCCTTATCGGCTGGGACTGTAGCTAGCAGTCAGGGTGTGGGAGTGTCTGTCCCGTATAGATCTATACACACAATGCCCGCTCTCCCTTAAGGAGACTCTGGTTACAAAGTGATACCACAATAAAGTGTCGTATCGAGAAATAGTATGTCACATTCTGTTTATCGTATTCAAATGTTTGTATAGTATGTCATAGTGTAGTGGTGTTTTCTCTGTACTAGTATATAGTATATTCTCTTGTATAGTATATAGTGTGTTCTCTTGTATGGTATATAGTGTGTATTGACTCATAACTGTACTGACTCTTGTATGTGTCGTTGTAATAGTGGTAGTGAGTAATAAACCCTTAACTATACCTATTATAGTTTAATAGTAATGTTGTTTGTATGCCTTCGTTATACAAAGGTACTGAACTGAAGTGAAAGCTTTTATATCCAACACACACATATATATATATATATATATATATATATATATATATATATATATATATATATATATATATATATATATATATATATATATATATATATATATATATATATATGATATATAACTAAGATTTCAACGACATTCGGAAAAATAACAGGGTACCCTAAGTCCACAACCACAAAAGGAACAGGAAATAAGGTGAGCTATCAGTCCTAAGTCCTTCAAGTCTTACTTATATAAATATATTGGTGTAGATATGGGTTTGAAAATAATGTAAGTTTAAAAGAGTTTGAAAACAGTTTTAGCATCTAAATAAGTTTAATAAAAGGTTTTGAAGTGCTTGGAATCCATAAGTTTGATAGCAACTTGAAAGTAATAGAAAATCCTTCTGTTTGTTCTAGACATTAATCAATGTGATTAAATCAATATCTAGAATGTTTCAACTTGTATTCCCCCCCCCCCCATAAAAGCATTTAAAAATCATTTCAAATGTTGATTAAGGGGTATGAACTCACCTGAAATGAGTGATGCGAATGTAAGATCGGAAAAAGGATGCTAAGTGTCAAGTGAAGTCTTGAGCACACGTACGGATCCTATTTGGAATATAATGACATATATATGTATACAATTAGAGTATATTCAACTATTTAAGAAGGATAACACTCTTATAGTCTAGGAAACACTTATATGGAAGTGTTCCAATCACAAAGGATTCTATAAAAGGAGTGTATGGTCACCAAATGGAGCTTTCGGTCCAAGTGGTATGTTCCTAGGAGCTTTCGGTCCTAACGGTATTTTCGGTCCGAAGGGTTCTCGGTCCGAATGGTTCTTGGTCCGAAGGGTTCTCGGTCTAAAAACCGAAAACTCGATATGTTTGGTGCATGTGGTGATTTTCAAGGGCTTTCAAACATGCATAGGGGTTCTAAGTTTTATCCAAAGCCTTAAGTGAGTTTTAAGGTCTTAAAGGCACTTTTCTTTAGGGTTTTCGATTTAAGGAGATGCACTATACCGAAAACTCCTTTTGTTCTTGGAAAATGGTGATTTCAAGGCCCTAAATCAAGTATCCTTACTAGATAACAAGTATAGGAGATAGATACTTACAATATGGAAGCAAAGAAAGGTGTTTTCAGCCCAAAACACTAGTGTGTGTTCTTGGTGTTCTTGGTGTTCTTGAAGAACACTTGAAGATCTATGAAAAAGAGAAGATTTCATGGATGAAATAATGTATATCCACTAGATGAAGTGTTGTATCAACAAATCAAGAGAAGAAACACTTACATTTTTGGAAGATTTGGAAGAAGCTCTTATGATACTTGAGAGAGAAAGTGGGTGTTCTTGAGTTTGGAAGTAAGAAATGAGGAAAGGAGGAGTAAACTCATGGTGAGTCGAGCTACTCAGTAATTACGAATGCGAAATTCGTTATCATCCCGGCAAGGCCAACGTAGTAGCTGACGCCCTAAGTCGGAAAGAATACTCTGGTCGTAGAGTCAAATCATTGACTATGACTATCCATTCGCACTTGTCCACACAAATTAAGGAAGCTCAGCTCGAAGCTTTGAAACCTAAAAATGTGGCGGAGCCTTATATCTCGTGGGTCGGATCTGGACACCGAAACACGGTGGTTTCAGAGACTTGGTCATGACCGAAGCACACAACACTATATATTCCGTCCACCCAAGTTCAGATAAGATGTATCTGGATCTTAAAAAGTTATACTGGTGGCCTAACATGAAAGCAGAGATTGCTACCTTCGTAAGTAAATGCCTTACTTGCGCCAAGGTTAAGGTCGAATACCAGAAACCATCAGGTTTACTTCAGCAACCGGAGATACCTGAATGGAAGTGGGAGCGGATCACGATGGACTTCATAACCAAATTACCCAAGACTACGGGTGGTCTCGATACCATTTGGGTGATCGTAGACAGGTTAACAAAGTCTGCACACTTCCTTCCTATCAAAGAGACTGACAAAATGGAGAAGCTAACAAGAACATACATTAGATAGATAGTACGACTGCACGGTGTTCCCATATCCATTATCTCTGATAGAGATAGTAGATTCACTTCGAGGTTCTGGCAGTCGCTACAAAGCTCCCTAGGAACTAGGCTGGACATGAGTACAGCCTACCATCCGCAAACCGACGGACAAAGTGAGAGGACTATTCAAACCTTGGAAGATATGTTGCGAGCCTGCGTGATAGACTTTGGGAAGGCATGGGATACTCATTTACCCCTAGTCGAGTTCTCCTACAACAATAGTTATCACACGAGCATAAAGGCTGCTCCATTGAAGCCCTCTATGGCCGTAAGTGCAGATCCCCTCTGTGCTGGGCTGAGGTGGGCAACACACGGTTAGCTAAAGGACGAGTTCCTGACAGCACTCTCACAGGTCCAGAAATCATTCGGGAAACGACAGAGAATATCGTTCAGATTCGTGGACGATTGAAAGCCTCTAGAGACCGACAGAAAAGCTACGCAGACAAGAGAAGGAAACCGTTGGAATTCCAGGTGGGCGACCGTGTTCTATTGAAGGTAAGACTCATCTCTTATTTTGATTATTTATTTTTGGTGTCTTATAAACTTCAGAACACACTTGTATTAAAATATTACTATTAATGCAATGGATGATGTTGTTGCTTGTTTACTATTATGCATTGTTGTGATACTGTACATGACGTCCTCCGCCCCCGAACGTTTCCGCCGTTCCGTTTTTGGGGTGTGACAATTTCTGACTCATTTGAGGTTCAAGCTTCAAACTTGACCATTGCATGCTTAGTTATAGTGTTGGGTTGTTTTATGGGTTATTTTGACTCCATTGTTGAGGTTTCTTGTATCTTGATAGTTCTAGACCATAAGAGTTGTCCTTTTGAGCTCTTGGAAGCATTTAGAGTCATAAAAATCGGACCTTGATGGTTAAGCCACAACCATGCAAGTGTTTGATGGTCACATAGTTAGTTTAAGGACTTAATTCATGTTTTAACCCCATCTATGCATGCAAAGACATAAAGTTTATAACTTTATGGATTAGGACGTCTTAAAGGACCTGGATCTATGTTTTGGACGTTAGGACTTAGTGGATTAAGTCACAAAAGGGGTCCTAAGGAAGTTGGCTAGTACGGTGGGCGTACACCCTGGTATGTTGTGCGTATTGGGTCAACTTCCCGCTTTTGGTCAAGGCCAGCGTACGTTAGGCGTATGTTCCAGGTACGCCGCCTGTACACATGCAGGGTGGCGTATATGGATTTTTGGGTCTTAGAATTTTAGGCCTGGATTGTTGGGCTTCATGGCCCACTGTGAAGTAAGGTCTCTGGGCATAAATCTACGATTTGTAGTTTTGGGCCTTTTGGGCCATAATGGGCCATTCAAAATTATTTATTTTGGGCTAAGGATTTATTGGGCTTGCGATAAGGCCCATTTGAGGAGTTGGGCCCAATTCAGAAAATTGGGCCATTGGTGGGCCACTTGTGGGTTTGGGAAGACTATTTAGATTTGGGGCCTTTCATGTTATGGTGTTGGGCCCTAGGCATTGGCCCAATTAGATCAGGGGTAAAATGTTCATTTTACCCTAAGAAGGATTATTAGTTTTTGATTAAGTGTTATTGTGGTAATGATAGCTCGGGGAGTCGTCGGAGCTACCGCTAGAGATTTATTACCGTGAGATTCTGCATTCTGCTTTGCGAGGTGAGTTACCTTCCTATAAGAGTGGGTCGAAGGCACCAATGTCGGCCCACTAGTAGGTGTTTATGGTAGAGACGATTGTCTTCATGATAATTGTCTGGTATGTCATTACCTATTATGATTTATGTGTTTATTGCTATGTTATTATGTGGTAGTGGTAGGGGTGAAATAGTCCCCGTAACCGGTTGAAATAAATCGGAGGGTAGGTCGGGCACCCAGATATGCTTGACAGGGTAGGTTGGGCACCCAAATATGCCTGACAGGGTAGGTCGGGCACCCAGATATGCCTAGCAATGTGTGATTATGGGGTATGATGGGGGAACTCACTAAACTTTGTGCTTACGATTTTCAGTGTTGGTTTCAGGTACCTATTCTTTGAAGGGAAAGGAGTCGGCATGATTGCAGCGTATCACACCGTTATTCCGCACATGAGATTCTTAGGAGATATACTCTAATGATGTTTTATTGTGATATGTTTTGATTATTGACATTAGGTTTTGTCATGGGATGACACGATGAATGGGTTTAACACTAATGGTTTCCTTATTACTTATTTAAAAATGAAATTTTTGGTCTTAATGGTTACTTATTACTTGGTTTGAGGGATTCGGACAGACCTTCGGGGATGTCTGGACTCAAATCGAGGGTCTGCGAAATTTTTACAATGAAAACAATTTTCTAAAAATTAAAATTAAGGGTTTTGAGAAAGAACATGGAGTGTGATGTGTACAATCGGCCGAGCTCAAGTAAGTTTCCCTAAGATACCGTACATGTTTGCTATGATATATGATATGATTATGAGAATTACATGCTAGGATAAGGAAAAGGATCTAGGAAGGATGCCTTATATGCCTATTGTATGTGTATGAGAACTGCATGCTAGATTAGGGCTAATGATCTAGGAAGATGCCTTATATGCCTACTGTATGTGTATTGTATGCTATATTAGGGTTAAGGATCTAGGAAGATGACTTATATGCCTGTTGTATGTGCTTATTGAACTGCATGTTAGTAATGATTAATCAGTAATGCGATGGCTTGATTAGGATATGCTTGGTTTTGGTTACTCAATGCTTGAATGTTGCTTGCTTTGTGCTTTTAGGAGTCCTAGTTATCTTTAATTAACTAGTGAAGGAATACGTTAAGTTACATATTACGAGGACTAAATAATTTCAGAAGGTTAGGTCTAGCCCTATTTCGCAGCTCTTGTTTGAGTCCAACCGTTATAGGGTAGGGCCTCTCATTCGAAGAATTATCTGGTCTTAGTAATATGTAATGGTATTTGTGAGCTAGTTAGGGAGATATAGCAGGGACTTCTTATGCAGCTGATGGCAGAGAGTAGGTCGGAGATTACCCTAGGGCAAGCCTAGGATGAGATTAGTACTAAGAGCAGTAGTAGAAAAGGGACTTGGTGGAGTCAAGGAAACTCTTGAGGAAAGTACGGATAGATGTAGAAGGTAGTATGGGCTCGTACTACTGGAAGTAGAGGATCTGTACTCGAATCAAGGAGAGCTGAGATTAAACCAGGGAACTTGTAGTGAGCATGAGGTCTCTCGATGTTATGTATGACCTTGACGATTGTGTGTTTTATTTCAGAATGGTGGTGACACGTCACGGAGCAGGAGGTTCAGGGTCTGGTTCGGGTTCAGGTACGAGTTCCGAGCCGATTGATGACGGATTGCGCGAGTTCATTGCATCCGAGATTACGAGAGGCATCCTTGAGGTGACCCTGGTGATTTTCGGGCAAGGAGGGTATCATTGAGATGATGGAGGATCGCCTTCGGGAATTCTGGAGTGACATGGCACCTGGCCAGTCAGGGACTCACACGCTCTCCTTCAAGGATTTCAGGGGAAGTGGTGCGTCGAACTTCTACGGGGTGAAAGACCCTATTGTAGCTAGGAGGTGGATTGTAGACATGGAGTCTGCACAGATGACGAGCTTCTGCCCTGAGGGGTCGAAGGTACGGTTTGCTGCTGGGTGTTTGAGGGAGCGGGCAAGATACTGGTGGGAGCCGGTCAGTAATACATTAGGAGCCCCATCCATTGAGGCTATGACCTGGTCAGACTTTGTGACCAGATTCTGAGCCGAGTTTGCACCAGCTGTGGAGATTCAACAGCTAGCCAGAGAGTTCTTGGACATGAGACAGACTACGGAGACAGTGGCGAGATTACCGCCAAGTTCAGGGAGAGGGCCTTGTTGGTGCCTCAGCACGCGGGTGATGAGGAGATGAAGAAAACCCGATACCATGACATGTTGAGAGCTGACGTTTGGAAAGATGTCAGTTACTCGGCGTGCCCGACCTTGGATGACATGATAGCCAGGTCACGAGAGAGGGAGATTGACATAGAGCACCTTTGGAAGAGGAAGGCGGAGGCTGGGTAGATGACTGGGGTTTTGATGAAGAAACCCAAGGGATTTGACTCGAGGTCGAAGGGCCAGCAGGGCCGGAGCCGTTGTGGGAAATGCGGCAAGCCACACGAGGGAGTTTGTAGAGCTGGGGGATCGGGCCGCTATAAGTGCGGCAAGAATGGGCACTTCAGCAAGGATTGTACGGCCCCTATCCCCGTTTTTCATACATCAGACATGTTATGTTTACACTGCAACCAGCGAGGCCATAAAAAGGCCAACTTCCTAAGATTGGTATCACACTAGCATCAAGGCTGCTCCATTTGAAGCCCTCTATGGCCGCAAGTGAAGGTCACCTCTGTGCTGGGCGGAAGTGGGTGATACACAGTTAGCTAAAGGACAAGTTCCTAACAGCACTCTTACTGGTCTGGAGATCATAAGGGAAACGACCGAGAAGATTGTTCAAATCCGTGAACGATTGAAAGCCTCTCGAGACAGACAAAAGAGCTACGCAGACAAGAGATGAAAACCCTTGGAATTTCAGGTTGGTGACTGTGTCCTGGTAAAGGTCTCACCAAGGAAAGTAATGATATGTTTCGGTAAACGCGGAAAACTAAATCCAAGTTACATCGGACCATTCGAGATTCTTGCTAGAATTGGTCTAGTAGCGTATAAACTCAACCTACGGCATGAACTCAGTAACATTCACCCCACTTTTCACATGTCCAATCTCAAGAAATGTTTATCAGATAAAACTCTGGTCATTCCACTCGATGAAATCGAGATTAACGAAAGTTTACACTTTGTGGAAGAACCCTTATAAGTCTTGGATAGAGAAGTCAAGAGAACGAAGCAGAGTCGCATACCGATAGTGAATGTGACAACCGTCAAAATTTGAGTCGGTTCTAGATTTGACTAAACTTAGGTGCACATATAGGCACGACACATACTAGACTTAGTAACTAGATGCTAATTTATAACCTACTAAAAACTAGGAAACAATTATAAACGATGGACAGTGTACTTAGATTTCACATTGATATGTGAATTCTACAACTACTTAACTGTAGTGACTATCCATATTCGGGTCGCTCTTTGACTCGAACACCTTTTCATGAATCATATACACACATCATGCACTTGACCTAGTGCTATAAATTAGGTCCTAGTCTCGTAGGAACTTAAGTTAAAGTTGAAAACTAGGGCTAGTATACTTGATTCTTCAATTTCACTTGAATCTCGAAACCACTACATAGCATGCCAATAAACGGATAAAATAAATTACAAACATTATTTATAACTATAAAAGAGTTATAATACCATAAGATAAATTGAAGTCTCAAAGATTCTATTGATTTTGATATCTAAAGATTTATCAAACTCCAAAACCCTAAAAGCCCTAAAACCTAAATTTTATAAAATTTAACATCAAGAATTCTATAAAAATAGTTATGAAACTTATAATATTATCCTAAAATAATTAAATTCAGGGAAATATAATCAAGGAAAATAAAAATTTAAGTCATTAACATTCACCCTTAATTTAAAAGTCAAAAATCAAGGTTTCATGAATAAAAAGTAGGTTAGGGTGTATATTTTATAAAAAGTTTAATATTTTTATAAAAGAATTGAATTTTTTATAAAAGTAAAAGAGAAAGAGGGTATTATACCTCAAAAATTTCGGACCTCTCTCCTCTCTCTCTTACTTGAAAACCCTAATACTCTATTTCCCCAAAAATATAAATCATTTCTCCTTTTCTACACACTTCATTTCTCTCTCACACTCTCACACACATTTTCTCTCTTCCTACACCTAAGAACCACGAAATTTTCCAGCAAACAAACCCAAGAACACTCCTCAAACTTGAAATCTTCATCATATTGTGGTGTTCTTGAAGGTAAAATCGATTTCTACTTCACTATTCCTTCAAGTTTTACTATTTCTTCTTCTCCATAAACACTTTTCTTTGAGATTATTCACATGCATGTTCATAACCACGATTTTTATGATTATGGTGATATTATTTCACCCAAAAACCAACATGCATGTGATGATCTTCAAGCTTAGAGGCTTGATCATCAAAGTTTGTTGTTAAAAAGCATTCAAATAGGTTCATAAAGGATTTATTCCCAAATAAATATCTAAAACTTCTTTTCTGACCAAATCCGATTTTTCCCAGAATTCCATCAACAAAATGAGATGTTCTACAAATTTTCAGAAAATAATTCATTTTTCTCGAATTATTATAACTATTGCAAGAAAATAGGGCAATAATTCATATAAACTACTTTCTGAGGTCTATAAATCATAGATAAATTCGTGGATGATCCCTAAAGTGAATGATGACATCTCAGTGAGTTTCATCGATTTTTGTTACTGTTTGCTATGGTTTTAAATTTTCTTTTTGTTTAATTCAAATAAATCATAAAACCATTTTAAGGAATTTGAAAAGTCTATGTAGTAATTTTCGTAGCTCCTACCTAATGTGGAGTACTGAGAAACGCATTTTCAGAATTTTTCATAATACATTCCTATTTTTTTCCCGATTTTTGTATTTATAATGGACTAATAATGGGAAAAATATTTGTACTCATCCAAAATTCATGAAAATTTACCAGAAGACCTTAAATTATATTAGAACACTAAATAAAAAGTTTGATGATTTTTCTATTCAGTATACGATTTTTCTCCTATTTTCTAAGATTAAATACACTTAAATCCACAAATCGGATTACACTATATAAAAATCACCATTGGTATTTTTTCCAGATTATGTACATTGTAAATGAAGTTTACAAAAATTTTGGTAATTGAAGTTAACAGTTTGATAATTATTCACCATTTAATGATTATTCAAGAGCATAAAGCAAAGAAAAATAGCAAAACTAATTGAAAAATATCTTTTATATTTTTCACAGCTTCTATATGTATAATAATAGTGTTACAAAAAGTTTGGCCAATTTTGTAAACTGTTTTCTATTTATTTTAATTTTTTTTAGACTGAATGCACAAAAATCATAAAAATGGGTTAAACAGTTTAGAAATCTATTTTTACCTTTTTCCCAGCTTAAGTATGTTCAATGGCAGTATTATTAAACGTTTGAGAATTTTTATCATCTGGATACTATTTTTCACGAATTTATATTGTTATGAAGGCTTACAAATTTGGAAAAAAAGTTAATCACATAAAAAATTCAAGGGAAAATTTCTGGAAGACCTCCACTGTATTTGGAATGAAAATGCAAAGTTTGACAATTTTTGGAAACTGTTTGATAATATTTTGGATTTTTAGGAGCTTAAAAACACCTTTAAATGGGCTGAAATACCCTCAATTAATATTATAAAAATCTGGAAATTAATATCCAAAATTGTCTTAATCACATGAGTTATAATTTTCACCATTTCAGAAAAATGTTTGTAACTTATCAATATTAAATTTTGACACAATATTGGCATAATTCTATTGTAGTAGTAAGTATATTAGCACTAAATTTCGACTAGAAACTCACTAGCGTATACCATTATTGTAGGATTCGGTAGTGGTACAAGTGGAACTTAGATCATGACATCATTTGCATCATCTCAATGCATTGTGAGTATTCACGACTTCCCCCATTTTCGGTTTTAAATGTTTTGGGGTGGAAAAGCATGTCCAAAAACTATTTATTGTTTGTTGTACTTAAATTGATTTGTATCAAACTTGATTGCTATATTTTGCTATGTATGTTTATGCAACTTGAAACATGAGGCCTTATCGTCTTAAGTCCCTTCCCTTATACTTTAATCCAACCATTAACTCTTTGAGCCAATGGTCATTATGGATTGCGCTATTAGGAATTGACAACTCCTCACTCGCCCGATTGCTTGAGTGCATGATACCATATTAATCTATGGAACGATAAGCATAGATCTTGATAAGGCATCAGTCTTAGGCTTGGTTGTGAACTCATTGTTTGCTCATATACATACAACTTATTATTAATTATAGCAATAAACTTGTTTATTATCTATAGCAATGAACTTTGTTTCTCATTATAGCAACGAACTTTTATTACTAAAAACTCATATACTTGTTTTAGCAGTGAAATTGTTTGCTCCTTGTAACAACGAATATTATTTCGATTCTTAAAAACTCATTTTAGCAATATACTTTTATTTATGGAAACTTTTATCAAAACTTTTATTTCGATTCTTGAAACCAATATTATTTTTAATCTGTGAGTACTCACCAACTATTTTTATAGTTGACACTCGTTTTACATGCTTTTTCTAGAATCATCTAGTAAGAGGCACGTAGAGACACAACACTTGTAGGAGCATTTTCATGTGTTGACTTTTAAATACATTGTAATTTCTTTTAAAAAGTTGTTCAAACTCATTGTAAATTTGTAATGTTTTGTAATACTATGGTTGGTGTTGTCTTTAAACTTTTGCTATGAGACCCTTTGTACTGCAACGCCTCGTGTTTCCGCTTTAGCGGGTTGTAACAGTGAAGGTCCGCTGGAATGCTAAGCGGGGACCTGAATTCACTTGGGAACAGGAGGACCAAATGAAACAAAAGTACCCACACCTTTTCCCTACATGAGTACCACATTAGAAATAATTTCGGGACAAAATTCCCTCTAACGGGGTGATAATGTGACAGCCCGTTATTTCAAAATCAATGTAAATCACACATGTTCAAAATAAAAGTTTAAAATACCATTGTGTTCAACTGAAGTATCACCGTTACATTAATACGATAAAGAACTTTGGATGTCAATGATACAAACTTATATAGGTTAATATAAATCCATGTTTATATATGTTATATATACATGTGTACATATTGTAAACCATGAGGAAATAAGTAAATAGAAACTAACAAAACTTAAGGGGCCAAAGTGCTAAACAAGAAGTAAAGGAATGACACTGTTTTAAGGATTTCAACTTCTAGACCCCTATCCTTGAGTTTTCGGCCACATAGGACCGAAAACTACCTCAGTACACAAGTGTTTGACCGAAACATAAAGTAAAGTCCCATTAAGGACCGAAAACACTTTACTCTTGGAATACATTGGCCGAAAACTCTCTTTTGTGGGTATAATGTGTGACTTCGGCCATACATGGGAGTAAACACATCCTCTTGGCCGAAAACCCTTTTTTGTTGGGAGTAAACTCTTTATGTTTGGCCGTAAACCCCTTCATTTGGACAGTAAACTCCCTAAAATATCTTAATATCTTATCCTAATTCAGCTTCCCTAGGAGATAATTTCAGTAACCAATGCAAACATCAAATCAACCTCTTATCTATTCCTTCATATATAAGTCATATTTTAGGATCAATTCTTCATTCCTACTCTTAGTGAACGAAATCACATACAAACCCTCTCAAGTATCAACTTCATTTCCTTCTCAAACATTTGGAGGTTAAAACCTCTCTGGAGCTTTTATCCATCAAGTCATTTCCTTTTAAATACATAGTAAGTCTTATTATCTAGTGTTCTTCTAATACCTTTCAATTCTAATCTCATCAAATATTCACACATTAATATGTGTTTAAACGTTAGGATACGGCTATTGTCTCGTGTTCTAAATCGAAGTTCATCGTTTCTATCATGTTAACTAAACCGCTAACACATTCGAGGTGAGTTCATACCCCTACATTTTCATAACTTTTTCCATGTTTTTTTGTGGGGGAGGGGAATACAAGTAAAACACAAGAAACTTGTGTTAATATACAAACCATTATTTTATATTTTATTACGTTTAAGTATCTTTTACGTAAGAATATCAAGCATGCGACATAACGTTATTACCAAATTTGCAATCGGCTACATGCAAAATACATTAAAACGAAATGGTTATCATTTTCAATGAAACAATACATTTTAAAATAGGTATAGTTTGGAAATAAATCACGTTATTTTACCCTTGTGGGGCAAGAAAACGATTATATAA
Source organism: Lactuca virosa (assembly GCF_052849685.1). Lineage (NCBI taxonomy): Eukaryota > Viridiplantae > Streptophyta > Magnoliopsida > Asterales > Asteraceae > Lactuca > Lactuca virosa. The sequence continues at coordinate 317,890,113 of NC_136433.1, read as the reverse complement.
AAATACGATTATTTTTATATATTATAAACATAACGAAAGGAGTAACAATTTCATACGCGAATATTTTCATTACAAAAACACGTATCTCGTTGGAAATTTGTGAGCCATTCGTCTTCATCGTACCTACTAAAGGTATCCATGGAAGTCCTGTTTTATAACCAAAGTCTCCTCCTGGAGAGCGTGATACTTGTGTATAGATCTATACGGGACTGATGATCCCGCACCCTGGCTAATAGCTACAGCCAAACCGGCAGGTTATAGGTGACAAATGTCATATCTTTTCGACGCCTGAAGAAAGTCGAGGCATGCAATTCATTTTCAGTACGATTATAAAAACTCACATGATAAACGAAAATACATTATTTTTACTTGAATTCGATAATACGCTTATTTTACGTAAATACATATCTCTTCAAACGGTTTTATTTATAAATAAAACTACATACTACTAAACTAAGTATGACATATATATACTTGCACTTTTCGGTCATGGAATAGATAAGACTACAGTTCAGTTTTATGGAAAATATAGGATTTTCTAGGATAGATACGATTACCTTAGAAACAAACAGTTTACAATTCAGCTTTATGGAAAATATAGGATTTTCCGGGATAAACACTCTCATTTTATAAACAAACGAATTACAACTTATTTTATAGAAAATATCGGATTTTCTGGAAACAAACATGATTTCATCTCAATGAATGGCATACATTTATTGATACAAATGCTTATGAACTATCCAACTTAAATGTCACAACTAGCATTTTAGCTAGGAAATTCTATTCTTTTGTAATCATTCAACCATTGTAAAACATATACTCTAAGTAAATATTACTTAATGCTCATTTAAATTCACCTCTCATGTTCAACAAAGACTCTGAAAACCCTAAGAATGCCGGTTTAAGTCCATATTGGACTAGGGTTTCCTTATTGGGCCTAATGGACCAATAAGCATTCAATTCAACTATTTTGGGCTTGGAAACCCTATTTGGACTCTAAATGGACCCAATCCACAAATCTATAACATCTTGGACCATTTGGGCCTAGAATGATTCATTCTAACCCTAATGGGCCTTATTGGGCCATAACTAATCCAATTAACCCTAGTAAGCCATAAATCCATTCTTTTATGCCATTTTGGACCGTGAACTACCCTAAAGGCCCAATGGGCCGAAAAGTAATTATTGGGCCTCATAATTTCGAACCAAGGCTAGAAATGGGCCAAGCTAATCTACCCCCCCCCCTTCTCTTTAGCCCATTTTCGGCCCAAGTAAAATAAAAAAAAGAAAAAAAAAGAAAAGAGAAATGGCTAATTATCCAAGCCATGCCACCTCACTAATACATGGAGGTAATCCATGCAAATTACCCACTAAACAAATACCCAATCCCATACATCTATGCAACTATCACATCTTAATCTCTCTTCCCTCTCTCTTTTTCTTCCTCTCGGCCGAAGGTAAGCACACACACACACACACCAAACTCTCTCAAACACTCACAAGAACACTCCTTCCTTTCCCCTCTAATTTCCGAGATTTTGAGCATCTTCAAGAAGGTTTTCACCACCAAAAATCATCATTTCTTGGTAAGTCTTTACATATCCAAGTTATATAACTTCATTCTCATGTTAGATTACTCCTTCTAAGCAAGTTTTTGGTGATCATACTCCTAGAAACTTCATAAGCTCGAAAACTACTTCAAGGTGTTGCTAGGACCAAAAATCTCTTCATCTCTTCTTCAAAACCGAAACATCAAAGCAAAGGTGAGTTCATACCCCCCTTGTTTTCGGTTTTTACATCATTTTTGGGGGAGAATACAAGTAAAATGTGTAGATCTATGTGTTATATGCATGTCTTGTGTGATTTCTTAGTTTATTTTGTAAAAATGTGTTAGATCTTAACAAATATCGACATCTTAAGTAACATGGAGTTAAGATCCATGAACTAAGACACCTTATACATCATATTATCAAGTTAAGAGTGTTATATGCTTAAGATATAAAAATTTAAGGCAAAAACCTTGTTGAGGGTGAAAATTGTCAAGAAAACAAAAGATAAAGACAAAAAGTGACATTTATGTTTTTATAAGGACCAAACAGGTCCTACTTGTATAAAAATGGATTTTTATGATAAACATGCTTTCCAAAGGGGCAAAAATATAAATTTTAGCTTAATGGGCCAAACATTTGGGCCTCACGGTTTTGGGTCCAAATTTGCGAAAAAATGAGAGTTTTGGGATTATAAATGTTATTTGACCAAAGTTTGAGTCATAAATGTAAATAAACCAAATTTAGGGGTGAAAATAACATTTATTTCTAAATTGGACCAAAAATGTAACTTTTATCAAAATTGGGCCGAAAGTGTCAAATTTTACAAACCAGGGGCTGAAAATGAACTTTTCTGCAAAACTGGGCCATAAATGTCAAAATATAAATTTTTGGACCAAAACCGTGAATTTCTAAACATTTAGGACGAAATTACAAATTTTTATAAGTTATGGACTAAAGTGTTATTTTTACAAAACTTTGGGCTTTAATTGAAAATTTGAGGCTTATTGGCCAAGAACGTCGTTTTTACAAAAAGATGACTTTTTATAATCAATTTGGCAAACTTTGAGCTAAAACAAACAACGAAATAATAACGAATGAACGAAATACGTCGATAACAATTTTATTGGGCCTAATATTCACATTACATGGCCAATGGGCCTTAAGGGCCCATTCAAGTGTATATTGAGCCCAATATTTTCCATGACATGTTTATTGGGCCTTGCGACCCATTTACATGTTAATTTGGGCCTGAGTTATGGGTCACATGTTTGTTGGGCCTTGGTGGTCCATTTACATACTTATTGGGCCCAAATTACCCTTTTACATGTTATTGGGCCTTTGTGGTCCATTTACATGCTAATTGGGCTTGGACTGAAATTCACATGCTTAGTAGATCGTAACTATACCTTTACATAATTATTGAACTTCGTATACTTATATATGTACCTTTGGATTTGATAACATACAACATACACGTAAACATTTAACATAGTACGAAAGGTTGAGAATCTAGTGAGACGTGCCGGTTGGCACCTTTGAGTGTACAATCGTAGCCTGTAGTTATAACCAGAGTTTCCTGGAGGGAGAGCGGGAGTTTGTGTATAGATCTATACGGGGTGACCCCCCACGCCTTAGTTGTTCGCTACAGCTAGACTAGGCCAGTCTAGGGCGACAAAACCTTGAGCAAATACCGGCATTTGGAAAAATGCCAAGACAGGCAACCTAGTCATTATCATGTATGGTTATAATGGCTCATATAGAGATCCAATACCAATTTAACATTTCGGAGATTAACCTTCGATTGTGTCAATACAAAACAACTTATTTAACGATACCGGAACCTTGACATTATTATAAATCAGAAAATATCGGATTTTCTGGGGAAATATTAATATTCAATTATCAGTTACTTACAATACAAAGAAATCTAAACTACATTCATATATGTTACTACTATGAAATTCACACATGCATCTATACTTGATTTTCACATCATTTTCAGACATTTTACAGAAAATACCGGATTTTCTGGGTTTTTACGAAAGATACAAAGACTTTTATTCAAACATACTTATGAACTCACCAACATTATATATGTTGACCGTTTTCAAAATAACTTGTATTCTCAGGTAATCATTAAGCAGGAAGATTTTCAAGTGTGTATGGTTTTATTTTATGTAACATCATTCATCGTACTATTAATACTTTGAACTTATGTAATTTATAACAATGTACTTGATGTGAACAATGATGGTTGTTATATGTAATGTTGGTGATGAATGTGTTATGCTTCATGTATATTCATTGTGATGATAATTCAATTGTTAGTCACACGAGGCCCCGGGCGTTTCCGTCGTCTGGTTTGGGGGTGTGACAGGTTGGTATCAGAGCAATGTTTATAGCGAACTAGCATATCTAACCATACATGATATGCAACTATAAACACAATGGGACTAAATAACTCTAAACAAAACAAAATTTTCATGCTTATGTGCGCATATTAGGATAATAACCTAACAATATTTAATAAAAGCTTCCGGAGGAAATTGAACATTATGATTAAACCTGGGCAGTTATGTAGTCATATTAGGGATAAATATAGTTTGATCAACTATATTTATTCAGAATATGATCAACATGTGTTCGGGAGTAATCATAGAGGGAAATGAATCCAAAAGCCTACCTCACTCTCCAATAACTCTAGGGAACCCAAACTTAAATAACTAAAAATATACTATAGGGATAATCAAAACGTGATTTATTTATGCACTCTCGTGCAGTCAGTATGGCTGGTTTCCACCTCCCCGGAGATCCTTATTTTCCCAATCAGGGAAATAACGGATGGCTAGACGAATCTGAAGAGGAACCTGAAGAGGACCCCGAGGAAGAGGAAGAACCGTAAGAAGAAATCGAATAGGGACCTGTGGAACCTGTGGCAGATGTTGAAGAAGAAGAGTCTGGGGACGACAGCGATGATGATTCAAACGCGGAGTCCGTAGTCATCAACCCACCGTACCCCGTGAGGGTGCCAGCTCACCGAATGGGCCCTAGTGGGCCCTACACCTCCCTGGGGTATCGACATTTGGAGGTGGAGCAGACAACAGGGACAGCGACCCCCGTTTGGCATGGCTCGAGAGTTCTATGACTTGAGGGATGGAGGACCGGCTGACCGAGCACTTCCATTCATGGTGATACGATTGAGGGATACTGGCGATCTGGCTCAGAGCACCACCGATCAGATGCACCAGATGTGAACTAGTGTTGCAAGGGGAAGGAGCAGCAGAGAGAGTGCTGACAATCGGTTAGGGTGAAACAGTGCAGGACCCAGCCGTTGTCACCGGTACGTTCCTACTTAACAACTCGTATGCATGCATTTTATTTGATAGTGGGGCGGAACGAAGTTTCGTTAGTAATAAATTCAAATACTTGCTAAATCAACAACCCCAGAAGCTCAACGAAGCCTTTACGGTGGAAATGGCTAATGGGAAAATGGAAACAACCAAAGATATCTATATAGGATGTACGTTAGCACTAAACAACCACTCTTTCCAAATAAATTTGATGCCAGTAAATATTAGGAGTTTTGATGTGATCATCGGCATGGATTGGTTAAGCCCCCATCATGCCGATATTATGTGTCGCGAGAAGGCCGTTCGCCTTCATCTTCCTAATCACGAAACCCTAATAATCTACGGAGATAAACCCAGCACAAACCTTCGCCTTATCTCATGTATCAAGGCACAAAAGTGTCTACAAAAAAAGAACTACGCATTCCTTGCTCATGTGGTGGATAAAACCAAAGAGGAAGCGAGCATTCACAACATCCCAGTGGCGTGTGACTTCCCGGATGTGTTTCTAGAAGATCTTCCGGGAATACCCCCAAAACGACAAATCGAATTCGAATCGACCTAGTGCCTGGAGCCACTCCAATCGCCAAATCACCCTATAGGTTGGCTCCTACTGAAATGCAAGAATTATCAAGCCAACTAAGCGAACTCCTAAATAAAGGATTCATCAGACCCAACTTCTCGCCATGGGGAGCTCCGGTTCTTTTCGTTAAAAAGAAAGATGGATCCTTCAGGATGTGCATCGACTATAAGGAATTAAATAAACTCACCATCAAAAACCGGTATCCACTTCCACGAATCGATGATCTATTTGACCAGCTTCAAGGGGCTAGTTACTTTAAAAGATAGATCTGAGATCCGGTTATCATCAACTCAAAGTCCGAGATGAGGACATTCCTAAGACTGCTTTCCGAACTCGTTACGGTCATTACGAATTCGTCGTAATGCCCTTCGGTCTAACAAATGTCCCCGCTGCATTTATGGACCTCATGAATCGAGTCTGCCACCCATTCCTTGACAAATTCGTGATCGTTTTCATCGATGATATTCTCGTATACTCTCGAAGCGAAGAAGATCATAGCCAACACCTCCGACAGATTTTAGAAACCCTGCGGGCTGAAAGGTTGTATGCGAAACTCTCCAAGTGTGAGTTATGGCTCCGCAGTGTGAACTTTCTGGGCCATGTAGTCAGTCAGGAAGGGATACATGTGGATCCCTCCAAGATCAAAGAAATCAAAAACTGGGTGAAGCCGTCAACGCCAACAGAACTTCGCTAATTCTTGGGTCTTGCAGGCTACTACCGAAGATTCATTCAGAACTTTTCCAAGATAGCCAAACCCCTCACCACATTAACGAAAAAAGGCGTACCCTTCAACTGGACCGAGAAGCAAGAGCTTGCCTTCCAAACCTTGAAGCAAGCCCTCTGTAGTGCTCCAATGCTATCCTTACCGGAGGGAACCGAAGACTTCATAGTTTATTGTGATGCTTTGAATCAAGGTTTAGGTTGTGTCCTTATGCAACGAGAGAAGGTAATTGATTATGCATCCAGACAACTGAAAACTCATGAAGTAAATTATACCACGCATGATCTCGAACTGGGGGCGGTGGTCTTCGCCTTGAAAATTTAGAGGCACTACCTATATGGTACCAAGTGCACCATCTTTACAGACCACAAGAGCCTCCAACACATTCTAAATCAAAAAGAACTAAACATGAGGCAGCGAAGATGGGTTGAGCTGTTAAATGATTATGAGTGTGAGATCAAATATCATCCAGGCAAGGCTAACGTGGTAGTTGATGCCCTGAGCCGAAAGGAGTATTCAAGTCGTCGTGTGAAGACTCTGTCAATCACCATCCAATCTCATCTAGCCTCACAAATCAAAGAAGCCCAATTGGACGCATTGAAGCCGTAGAATGTCGCTAGTGAATCACTACGTGGAATTGAGAAGGAGCTCGAAGTTAAAGACGACGGAACTTACTACTTCATGAATAGAATCTTGGTTCCCAAAATTAGGGGATTCAGAGAGATAGTCATGCATGAAGCCCACAAGACGCGATATTCTATTCATCCGGGGTCAGATAAAATGTATTTGGATATCAAGCAGCAATATTGGTGGCATAATATGAAGGCAGAGATAGCCACTTTCGTGGGCAAGTGTCTTACTTGCGCCAAAGTGAAAGTGGAATACCAAAAGCCCTCGAGACTATTGCAACAACCAGTGATACCCGAGTGGAAAAGGGAAAGGATTACTATGTGTGACAACCCGAAATTTCTAACTTGTACATTCTTCATTTTTAGCAAAATTAGCCTCGTTTTTACTATTTTGTAATGAAGTTTTGGGTCTTTATGGGTGCTTTAGACTTAATATAACCTAGATATGAGTCTTAGGAAGGGTGAGAATGTGTGTAGCATCACTAAATCGGGCCAAACACACCCAACAAGGTGTGTGCGGCCGCACACCCGAGTGTGCGGCTGGCTCGACCGCACACCCTCCCAGCCTCACACTCTAGCCTATATAAAGGAACCTAAGTCAACCTTACACATCTTTTCATACTCCTTCAAAGCTGGAACATTCTCTCTCAAGAGCTCTTCAAGTTTTCCTTTCCAATCATCAAAACAAGTAAGTAAACACCCTTAGATCACTACTACAACACGTTTGAAAGCCTTTTCCTCGAGTTTGATCCATGAAATCATCATTCTAGATGATCTTCATGTGTGTATGGCCGCACACACATCATGTGTGACCGCACACACATCTTTTGGTCCTACAATGGGCTTAAACACTCATCCAAGCATAGCATCGACCAAAACACCTTCTTAGGATCATCACAAAGCCTTGGAAAATCAATTTGGACACGTTTGTATGGGAGTGTACGGCCGCACACAGGCCTGGCCGCACACACCTGACCGCACACGCCATGTGCAACCGCACACACCCTTTTAAGGGTCTAAAATAGCCACAAACTCCCATTCCGGCTAATAAATGGTCAAAGCACCTTCACTAGAACATTCCTAAGGCTTGGAAACACGTTTTTGACACACTTCATAGTGAGTGTACGGCCGCACACAGGCTTGGCCGCACACACACAAAACCCATGCTTTTGGGGTCTTACACTCCAATATAGGGCCATACACCCCTTATGTGCAACCATATGAGTTGGTAACACTAAATTCTAAGTGTTTTTATGTCCTTAAGGCATGTCCCTATCACCATTAGTGGTTATATACATTAATGTATTCATATATGTGTAATTATATGTTAAATAGGATTCGTTTGTGCTCGAGACTCCATTTGACATCCAACAAATCCTATAGCGATCTTTCATTCGACTTACTCACTGCAGGTGAGTTCATACCCCTTAATCAACCTTTGAAATGAATTTAAATGCTTTTATGGGGTGGGGATACAAGTTGAAACATTCTAGTTATGGCTTTAATCACATGTGATTAATGACTAGAACAAACATAAAGATTTACTACTACTTTCAAGTTACTATCAAAATTATGGTTTTCAAGCATTTTAAAACCTTTTATTAAACTTTTAGATACTAAAACTGTTTCCAAAACTCTTTTAAATTTGCAATGTTTTTGAACTCATATCTACACTAATATATTTATATAAGTAAGACTTGAAGGACTTAGGACTGATAGCTCACCCTATTTCCTGTTCCTTGTTTGGTTGTGGACTTAGGGTATCCTGTTATTTGTCCGAATGTCGTTGAAATCTTAGTTATATATCACGTATATATGTGTTGGATATAAAAGCTTTCACTTCAGTTCATTACCTTTGTGTAGCAAAGGCATACCTACCACATTACTATTTAACTATAATAGGTATAGTTAAGGTTTTACTACTCACTACTACTATTACCACGGTACATTCAAGAGCCAGTACAGTTATGAGTCAATACACGCTATACACTATACAAGAGAACATACTATACACTATAGAAGAGAACATACTATACACTAGTACAGAGAAAACATTACTACTCTATGACATACTACATAAACATTTGAATACTATAAACAGAATGTGACATACTACTTCTCGATACGACACTTTATTGTGCTATCACCTTGTAACCAGAGTCTCCTGGAGGGAGAGCGGGCATTATGTGTATAGATCTATATGGGACAGACACTCCTACATCCCGACTGCTAGCTACAGTCCCAGCCAAAAGGCCAAGGGGTGACAAAATGTTACCTCACTACATATGACCTGGAGGGTCATCAGTTATTCAGCCGTCGATCAGCATGGTTACATACAAGTTCACATTCAAACCCTTAATTAACCAATTAAGAATTAAAGGCAAAAATAGACTTTCTGAGGCGTGTTGTTCATTTAATACCACCTGGAGTCTACATGTTACTACTTTAGACTCCCCGAGGTGTATTGTACATTTAGTACTACCTGGAGTCTGTATTTTATTACACTGTGATTTTGTCACATAAACGTTTAAATAAACTATGTTTTTTTTATAATGATAGTTTCACTGAGGAAAAACTCTTACTCTACATAAGGAACAAATACACAAATAATCGGGTCTTGGTAGAAGACTACATGTTTACTGGAAAATATAGGATTTTCTAGGGAGTATACTATTTACAAACATTGGAAATCAGTTACTACATTAAGTCGTTACAAACATTTTCATACAAGCAATGACACTAAATACTTATGAACTCATCAGCTTTATGCTGATAAACTCTTTCAAAATAACTTGTATTCTCAGGTCATCAGTAGACAGGTACAGATGAAGCTTTTGAGAAGATGGAGCACATACAAGATTCATCATTTATTTTGATTATACTTTTGAGTGTCTTACAAACTATACAGAACACGCTTGTATTACAATTATTATATTGATGCAATGGATGTTGTTGCTTGTCTTTACTATTATGCATTGTTATGATACTGTACATGACGTCCTCCACCCCAGAACGTTTCCGCCGTTCCGGTTTTGGGGTGTGACAGATTGGTATCAGAGCATTGTTTATAGTGAATCGAGTATATCAACCCATAAAAGATATACAAACTATAAACGCAACGGGATTAAAACACTCTGACCAAGAATATATACTTTTAAATAATAAAATATTTAACTAAGTAATATATATATATATATATATATATATATATATATATATATATATATATACATCTATTCATACCAGGGTCAGTATCATACTAGAACAGAACAAAAGTATTATTATTGTTGAACAACACAATTAGGCTTAGATATATATAGTCAAACCTAGGGGGGGTATAGCCTGATCAACTATATTTTCCGAGGAGTGACTAGCATGTGCCTAAGAATGATTGTGGTGTTGCAACAAGTCTAAAAACTTACCAACACTACTACAACAAGAACCTTAGAACAGAACTTAAACCTAAAATACTATAGGAGTATTTTGTGTTACTATAATTACCAATGTGCCAACTAAAAAGGATCTTCATTAGCACGTCTATTAACTATTCTTTTCCCCATTCTCGCGTAGATAACATGGCTGGCTTCCATCTCCCTGGCGATCCGTATAATCCCAACCAAGGCATTGGTGGATGGCTTGATGATGAGCCAGAAGATGATCACCCAATACCTTTGGATGATCACCTCGCAGAAGGCTTTTCGGAGGGCTCCGACTCCGAACCAGAGGTCAACAACCTACCCCAAGAATTTCCAATTCCAAACCTCAACCCCCGTCCGGCAATTCAAGGTCCCACTCCCTTGTGGGCAACAACCTTGAATCGATGGAGTGATGAGTAGGGTCAGCCCTTACCTTTCAACGGAGACCGAAGCTTTTACAACATAAGCAAGGGAGGCCCAGCTGACCGAGTCCTGCCCATTGTGGTCCGCAGGATTGCTCGGAATGTCGAGCAAGGTCATGCAACCATCGACCGAGTAATGGAAGTTGACGCAAACTCTGGCCTTAACACAGTCCACATTCGCCGACTCGAAGAGGCTATGGATAGGACCAGGAGAACCAATGAGACTCTGCGGCAACAGTTAGCTGCATCCCGAACCGAAGTCATGGAACTCCGAGTGCGTCAGAGGGCGCATGAGCGACATCTTCAGGAAGTTGTACGTCAACTGGCAGATCTGAGGGTTTGCCCGAGGGATACCCGCCGCCGGTAGAAGATGTCGACTCATCTTTCTCTTTTGATTAAGGAATAGCCTTTCTTTTCCATGCCCTATGGAGCACTTGTCTGTAAACATTTCTAACTTTGAAAGTACTCCAACTAGACTTCTAAGCTGCCAACATTTTCATTTATGGTTTGATGTAAGACCTACGGTTAGGTCATTTTTCCCGAACTCATTTTACATCATTAATACCAGTAATATTGGCAGCCATCTAATCTATGGGAAAGTCTTTACCTTTGTGATTCCCTACTCTATTGTTATACCTCTATCTGATAGTTAGACTATGGTGATTTAGTCTATGAAACAGCTAGATATGAGCACTGCCTACCACTCACAGACGGATAGTCAGAGTGAGCGTACCATCCAGACACTCGAGGATATGCTCCGAGCTTGCGTGATTGACTTCGGCAAATCATGGGATGCCCACTTGCCTCTGATCTAATTTTCTTATAACAACAGTTACCACATGAGCATCAAGGTTGCTCCCTTCGAGGCTCTTTATGGTCGTAAATGTAGATCGCCCCTATGTTGGGCTGAGGTGGGTGACACTCAACCAGCAAAAGGGAAATCGCCGGCCAGTGCTCTTACAGGACCCAAAATCATCTGTGAAACGACCAAAAAGATAGTCCAAATCAAATCTCGACTTCAAGCATCGCGAGACCGACAGAAGAGCTATGCTGACAAGCGGCGAAAGCCATTAGAATTTCAAGTCGGGGATCGCGTGTTGTTAAAGGTCTCTCCTTGGAAGGGAGTGATTCGCTTTGGGAAACGAGGAATATTGAACCTGCGATACATTGGGGCGTTCGAGAATCTCGCCCGGATTGGTCCAATGGCTTACAAGCTGCAACTACCTGTAGAGCTCAGCAACGTACATCTAGTGTTCAACGTCTCGAATTTGAAAAAGTGTTTATCAGATGAAACCCTTGTCGTTCCTTTGGAAGAGATTGAGATAAACAAGAATCTCCTGTTCGTCGAAGAACCAGTCGAGATTATGGATAGGGAGGTGAAGCGTACAAAGCAAAGTCGCATTCCGATTGTGAAGGTTCGATGGAGCGCTAAACGTGGACCGGAATTCACATGGGAACGTGAAGACCAAATGAAGCAAAAGTACCCTCACTTATTCTTTCCTTCGTAAACCTAGTTTTCAAAAGAATTTCGGGACAAAATTCCCTCTAACGCTGTCACACCCCCAAACCAAGGATGACGGAAACATCCGGGGGTGGAGTACTTCATGTATAGTATCACAACAACGAGTATAATAGTGCTCAAAGTAAATACAACCATCATAAATATAATTGAAAAGGTTACACCATAGTATATGTTTACATGTTTCAAAATCAATTACATTATGATGACAAAATGAACTGTTTGACGATTTAACGTCCCATCCTCAAGATGTTGTTGATTTCCTGTTTCACTGATTTCCTGAGAATACAAGTAGTTTTGAAAAAAAAGTGTCAACAATTAAGTTGGTGAGTTTATAAGAGTTTTATTTGAGAAAGAAGTTGTTTTCCTTGTAAAAGCGATAGAGTATGATTCCAGAAAATCCAATATTTTCTTTATTAAGTGTGAAATGAAAGCTCCTATGTTATGCAATAATGTACCCTAGAAAGACCCGTAGATTCCTTCTATAATCACCCAATGTATATAAGTTATATAAAATTTAAGTTAAATAAACCGTCAAATATAATGGGTCTGCCCTAGGTCCACAACCAAACAAGGAATCGGAAGTAAGGAGGGCCCACCAATTCTAAGTCGATTGTGACTAGATTCTTATATAACTCTAGCATATACACTTAGCAATTATAGCTGAAGTCTAACAATTCTAGATGAAATGTAGTTTTAATAGAAATGTGTTTCCCAAGAAAATCCAATATTTTCCTTATAAAAGGTCATGTAGTCCTAAATCCCAGGACCGAGAATATGTTTGTGTTTTGTACTTATAATGTTTATAATAGTAACGTGTTTCCAAAGAAAATCCAATATTTTCCTTACAAAAAGTTATGTAGCCTTAAATCCCAAGACCGAGAATACGTGTGTGTTTTGTAGTTTTAAATAGATAAAACCCCTTTTAAAGTAGAATGTTCCCAGTAAACTTGAAAGATTGTTAACTCCCTATGTGAGTCGTTATAACCATACTACAATCGGATGACCTGCTGCGACGTTCTTCAGATGTCGGAATGTTAATGACATTTGTCACCCCAGACCTGCCGGTCTAGCTGTTGCATGCAGCTAAGGTGTGGGTTTGTCAGACCCAATATAGATCTATACACAATTATCGCGCTCTCCCTACAAGAGACTCTGGTTATAACTAATTCAAGATTTTTAACCCGTACTCAAAGAGTACAATGAAGACGTGTCTCACAATTTACGTTAACTAGTTTACATATAGTTTAAGTATTAAACCCCTTCCGTGGTGGAAGTGAAATCACCTTTTATGAATAAATTAGTGATATGAAATCCTTAATCTATTACTATTATAGTTTATCATGTAGTGTTTGAAAAGCCATTTGTTTTCAGAGTAAAACATTTTCTGTGGTGTGCTTTTATCGTAAACTCCATAAACTATACTTATTGTAGTTTATTATATGTGTTCGAAATGAATGGAAAAACCTTATCATGAATGACTAATTTCTGTTTATGATGATAAACTAACAATAAATATATTCAACATTTAGAAACTTATTGTTATGCACTTTGCTCAACATGTTACAAAGTGTTATGAAAGTTGTAAGTTGTTAACTAGTTTTTAACCTTTCTGCACTGTTTTAGAAAAATCATAGAAAAATCATACGAAGTCGAAAACTAAATCCGTAAACACTGAGAGTTCATAAAATGTGTCTAGTTTATTCATAATTTTTATTATAATTTTTAGAAGTCTTTAACTTGTGTGAAAATGTTCATATTCACAGACTGGTCCGAATTCGTTTCTAAAATGATAGGCAGTTTTGTAAAAATCACCATAAATCGTATAAAAATCGTATGGGGATGTGCAAGTAGTCATTTTAAAGGTATGAACCTGAACTATGTTCATATTAAACAGTTTTGAAAGATATTAAGTTTAAGATGGTCAAAACAGTCCGTGAATGGAACTAAAATTTCCTGTTGGAAGCTGATGATTGAGATTAGTTAAGTTTTTGTGTTTTAACTTGTATTCCCCCCCCCCCCCCCTAAAACTTGAATAAAACATGAAAATGTGGGGGTATGAACTCACCTTGTGTGATTTCAGTAGATGGATGATAAAGAAAATGAGTTTCCAAGTCAAGAACACTTAGAAGATGCTTGAAGATTCGAAGATCTAACAACAAATATGATGGTATTTGTGTAAGGAACTCTTGAATTGAGTGAAGAGGTGTAAGATAATCAAGTGTAGGATGAAGGTACTTACCAAAAGTGAAGAAAGAATTCAAGAACAGCCCTTGAATCTCGAGTTTTGGAGAGAGGAAGTGAGAGAGAATGGAGTTTTGCTTCTTGGTGGAGAGTGAGTGAAATGGGAGGAGATATAAGGATTTCTCCAGCCTTTGATCAAGATTATGGCTGGAAAAGAGTGGGAAAAGGACGATGGAATGACCAAGTAAGGTGGAATAGTGACTAAGGCTGGTCATGGAGTGGGTATGGGAGGTAACTTGTGTCCTTGCCCAAAGGATAAGTCAACACTCCACCTAAATATCTCACCTACTAATTTTGGATAAAGATTGCACTCAAAACGTGATTAAATTATGAAATATGGAGTCTTATATGTTGAAATATAATTTTGGGTGAAAATCTCACGTTAAAATCATGAAAAACGGGCCTAAAACGAAGTCGTGGTCGAAAACCGGGTGAAATGGGGCTTACAGCGAAGCTTCTCGGATGTGGGACGGAGGTTCGGTCCCTGCTGTCATGGACCGAGGGTGAAAGAAAACGAAAAGAAGGTTCGTTCCGAAGGGACCTTCGGGTTCGGTCCTCCGAGGTTCGGGTTCGGTACATGGCAGGTTCGGTTCAGCAGCTTCAGGTTCGACCCCTATAGAGAGGCTTCGGCCCTAATAGAGAGTTTCGGTTCTAGAGAGGCTTCGGTCCTATATTGCTATTTTTCAAGGTATCTTCCCGTTTCGAGCGGTTTTTCACCAAGTTAAGTGTCGGGATGACCCGAATGATTATAAAAAGTTGAAAGAAGTTTTGAGAGAGATTTGGGAGAGATTTTTGAAAGAGAGAGATAGAGTGAAAGAGATTGAGAGAGATTTCGTTTGCGAACTTTTTGAGTGTTTGGCTTCGTAACGCAAGGTTCGTAAATCCCGTTAAGCCTCGTTATGAATGTTATACGCCCTCGAGGGGTATGGAATAATGTTTTGTCGAGTAGTTTCATCACTTACCCTGATTAGGTTTTTGAATTTCCGAACACGTGAAAAATCTAAGTGATACTTTGTATTAAGATCGCGAGTTGTACAATAGGAAACATAACGGAAACCCTAATATACAAGGGTTAACGAAGTTGACCGGTTTGACTTGTTGACTTTATTTGACTTTGACTTGACCGGAAATTGACGGTTGTCACAAACGCGGGGATAATGTCACAACTAGCATTTTAGCTAGGAAATTCTATTCTTGTGTAATCATTCAACCATTGTAAAACATATACTGTCACACCCCCAAACCAAGGATGGCGGAAACGTCCGGGGGTGGAGGACTTCATTTATAGTATCACAACAACGAGTATAATAGTGCCCAAAGTAAATACAACCATCATAAATATAATTGAAAAAGTTATACAATAGTATGTGTTTACATGTTTCCAATCAATTACACTTATGATGACAAAAATGAAATGTTTAACGATTTGACATCCCATCCTCAAAAGCAGTTGATTTCCTGTTTCACTGAATTCCTGAGAATACAAGTAGTTTGAAAAAGCGTCAACAATTAAGTTGGTGAGTTCATAAGAGTTTTATTTGAGAAAGAAGCCGTTTTCCTTGTAAAAAAAAAGCGATAGAGTATGATTTCATAAAATTCAATATTTTCTTTATTAAACGCGAAATGAACTCTCATATGCTATGCAATAATGTACCCTAGAAAGACCTGTAGATTCCTTCTATAATCACCCAGTGTGTATAAGTTATATAAAATTTAAGTTAAATAAACGGTCGAATATAATGGGTCTGCCCTAGGTCCACAACCAAACAAGGAACAGGAAGTAAGGCGGGCCCACCAATTCTAGGTCGATTGCGACTAGATTCTTATATAACTCTATCATATACACTTAGCAATTATAGCTGAAGTCTAACAATTCTAGATGAAATGTAGTTTTGATAGAAATATGTTTCCAAAGAAAATCCAATATTTTCCTTATAAAAGTCATGTAGTCCTAATTGTTAAGACAGAGAATATGTGTGTGTTTTGTGCTTATAATGTTCATAATGGGAATGTGTTTCCAAAGAAAATCCAATATTTTCCTTATAAAAAGTCATGTAGCCTTAAGCGTCAAGACCGAGAATATACAAGTATTTTTTCATACTTAGAGTAATTCATGCAAGTTTAAATCGGCATAAACTAGTTTAATTTAGAAGTAAAACCCCTTTTCAAAGTAGAATTTTTCCTGTAAACTTGAAAGATTGTTAACTCCCTATGTGAGTCGCTATAACCATACTACGACAGAATAACCTGCTTACGACGTTCTTCAGGCGTCGGAATCGAAATGACACTTGTCACCCCCGATCGGCCGATCGGACTTATGCAAGTAGCATGGGTGTGGGTTGTCAATCCCAATATAGATCTATACACAATTATCACGCTCTCCCTACAAGAGACTCTGGTTATAACAAATTCAGGATTTTCTGTGGTACTTAAGAGTACCCCGAAGGAGAATGTCTCACAACTTACGTTAACTAGTTTACATATAGTTTTGAGTATAAAGCCTCTTTCGTGGAGGAAGTGAAATCACCTTTTATGAAAATACATTTGTGATATAAATCCATAAACTATTACTATTATAGTTTATCAAGTAGTATATGAAAAACCCATTTGTTTTGAGAGTAAAACCTTTCCCATGTAGTATGCTTTTATCGAAAATTCATAAACTATACTTAATGTAGTTTATTATATGTGTTCGAAATGAATGGAGGAAAAACCTTAACATGAGTGACTAATTTCTGTTCATGATGATAAACTAACAAGAATGCATCAAAACATTGAGAAACTTATCGTTATGCACTTTGCTCAACATACTACAAAGTGTTGTTAATATGGTAAACTATGTAACTAGTTTTTATCCTTTCTGCACAGTTTTGAAATCATCATAGAAAAATCATACGAAGTCGAAAACTAACTCCGTAAACTCTGAGAGTTTAGAAAATGTGTCTAGTTTACTTATAATTTTTCTTATGATTTTTAGAAGTCTCTAACTTATGTGAAAGTGTTCATAATCACAGACTGGTCCGAATTCGTTTCTGAAATGATAGGCAGTTTTGTAAAAATCACCATAAATCTTAGAAAAATCATATGGAGATGTGCAAGTAGTCATTTTAAAGGTATAAACCTGAACTATTTGCATATTATACAGTTTTGAAAGATATTAATTTTAAGTTTGGTAAAACAGTTCGTGAACAGGTCATAACTTTTCTGTTGTAAGTTGTCAAGTTGAGTTTTGAATATGTTTTGGTGTTTTAACTTGTATCCCCCCCCCCCTGTAAACTAAAGAAAACTAGAAAATGTAGGGGTATGAACTCACCTTGAGTGATTTCTTGAAGAGTGGAAGGTTGAAGATGATGAGTTTCAAGTCTAGATCACTTGATGAACACACGAAGTTTTGGATGATCCTAAGAACGATTTTTGGTGTGAAGATATGAGTCGTTAATCCAAGAGTGTTATGAAAACATGTAATAACACTTGAGTTAGAAGGAAATACTTACCAACAAGTGAACAAATGACTCAAGAATACATCAAAAGTGTGGCTGAAAGTTGAGAGAAAAGAGGCCCTCTTGATGGTTTAAGAAGTGTATAATTTTGATGGTGAAGTAAAAGATCAAGGGAATCCCAGACATTTCCTTATATGGAGGGTTGCTGGAGCAAGTGGCTAGGGTGAAGGGATGTTTGCCTTGGTTTGTGTGATGTGGATAAGGTTGGACCAATGAGAAAGTGACACATAGGAGGCAAGTGGGCACACTTGACCCACTTATGGTGTAGAATACTCTTCTTATTGTAAAATAATGATTTATAATTAATAAATCCTTGAAAATTAATTAAAATAATAGTTCTGGGGGTTAAAAATGATAAAAATATGAATTTGGTGAAAAATCCCGTCAAAAACGGGCTTAGGAGGCGAAAGTAGTCGAAAACCGGACAATAGGGACCGAACCTGTGAGGTTCGGCTCTTAGGAGTGTGAGAACCGAGAGGGAACCGAGAGTAGGAAGGAAGACCGAAGGTCCGAAGTGGGGGGGTGCGAGGGTCTCGCATGGGAGCCGAAGTTCGGTCCTCGCTGCTGAGCTTCGGTCTGCTGAGGTTTCGGTCTGAGAGGCTTCTGACACTTTCGGCTCATAAGAGTTTCGGTTCCTAAGAGGGGTTTCGGTTCCTAAGAGGGGTTTCGGTCCTATATAGCTGTTTTTCGAGAAATCTTTCCGTTTTGCATGATTTTTGACCAAGTTAAGGGTCGGGATGACCCGGATGACTATAAAAAGTTCGAGAGAGATTTTGGGAGAGATTTCACATACTTGGAGAGATTTCACATACTTGGAGAGATTTGGGAGAGATTTCACATACTTAGAGAGATTTGGGAGAGATTTCACATGCTTGGAGAAATTTCACATACTTAGAGAGATTTGGGAGAGATTTCACATGCTTGGAGAGATTTGGGAGAGATTTCACATACTTGGAGAGATTTCACATACTTGGAGAGATTTGGGAGAGATTTCACATACTTAGAGAGATTTCACATACTTGGAGAGATTTCACATAGTTAGAGAGATTTGGGAGAGATTTCACATGCTTGGAGAGATTTGGGAGAGATTTCACATACTTGGAGATATTTGGGAGAGATTTCACATACTTGGAGAGAACAAGCAGCAAGGGAGCGACGGCGATGGTGGCTTGTTCGACGACAGCCTCAACCTCGATAACGGTTGTTGCAGTGAAGGAAAGATGGTGGTCGTACCCCCACCAGGAAGCGACCGCAGCAGCCAATGCCCTCGGTTCCGTCGAGCGTCGATGGTCTCCATTCGCAGCAAGCATCGCCGATGGTCTAGTCGGTCAGAAAACGGAAGTGAAAGGGGTGGCGGCCGAAGACGAAGGGGAATATAAGGTGGTGGCGGTTGGAACAAATGGTTAGGGTTAGGGTATACGGGGTGACGGGTCTTTATACCCTGAGCCCCATGAAACTTCTCCCCATAATAGCAACAATGGCCCCTCTCTCTATAAACCTTTTCAAAATAAATCCGAAATTTACAATCTAGCCCCCGCCTTCTGAAATCTCTTTCAAATCCAGACCAATACTTACCTAACAGCCCCTCCCCCTTCAAAACCTTTTCAACATAGGTCCAAAAGTTACTCTTTAGTCCCTGTTTCAATAAATTCTTACAAATCAACTCTTAAAATTACACTTTAACCCCTGAAGATTCAATTCTTGTCATTTGGCCTCCCGAAACTAACAACCCACTAATAATTAATTAATCTTGGACAATAATAACATATAATAAAAATACAAATTGCTTCTCGGGTTCCAGGTCCATTATTTAATTACCTTATTCTAAACAGGATGTTACAAAAAATCTCTTCATCTCTTCTTCAAAACCGAAACATCAAAGAAAAGGTGAGTTCATACCCCATTGTTTTCGGTTTTTACATGATTTTTGGGGGAGAATACAAGTAAAATGTGTAGATCTATGTGTTATATGCATGTCTTGTGTGATTTCTTAGTTTATTTTGTAAAAATGTGTTAGATCTTAACAAATCTCGACATATTAAGTAACATGGAGTTAAGATCCATGAACTAAGACACCTTATACATCATATTATCAAGTTAAAAGTGTTATATGCTTAAGATATAAAAATTTAAGGCAAAAACCTTGTTAAGGGTCAAAATTGTCAAGAAAACAAAAGATAAAGGCAAAAAGTGACATTTATGTTTTTATAAAGACCAAACAGGTCCTACTTGTATAAAAATGGATTTTTATGATAAACATGCTTTCCAAAGGGGCAAAAATGTAAATTTTAGCTTAATGGGCCAAACATTTGGGCCTCACGATTTTGGGCCCAAATTTGCGAAAAAATGAGAGTTTTGGGATTATAAATGTTATTTGACCAAAGTTTGAGTCATAAATGTAAATAAACCAAATTTAGGGGTGAAAATAACATTTATTTCTAAATTGGACCAAAAATGTAACTTTTATCAAAATAGGGCCGAAAGTGTCAAATTTTACAAACAAGGGGCTGAAAATGCACTTTTCTGCAAAACTGGGCCATAAATGTCAAAATATAAATTTTTGGACCAAAACCGTGAATTTCTAAACATTTGGGACGAAATTACAAATTTTTATAAGTTATGGACTAAAGTGTTATTTTTACAAAACTTTGGGCTTTAATTGAAAATTTGAGGCTTATTGGCCAAGAACGTCGTTTTTACAAAAAGATGACTTTTTATAATCAATTTGGCAAACTTTGAGCTAAAACAAACAACGAAACAATAACGAATGAACGAAATACGTCGATAACAATTTTATTGGGCCTAATATTCACATTACATGACCAATGGGCCTTAAGGGCCCATTCAAGTGTATATTGAGCCCAATATTTTCCATGACATGTTTATTGGGCCTTGCGACCCATTTACATGTTAATTTGAGCCTGAGTTATGGGTCACATGTTTGTTGGGCCTTGGTGGTCCATTTACATACCTATTGGGCCCAAATTACCCTTTTACATGTTATTGGGCCTTTGTGGTCCATTTACATGCTAATTGGGCTTGGACTGAAATTCACATGCTTAGTAGATCGTAACTATACCTTTACATAATTATTGAACTTCGTATACTTATATATGTACCTTTGGATTTGATAACATACAACATACACGTAAACATTTAACATAGTACGAAAGGTTGAGAATCTAGTGAGACGTGCCGGTTGGCACCTTTGAGTGTACAATCATAGCATGTAGTTATAACCAGAGTTTCCTGGACGGAGAGCGGGAGTTTGTGTATAGATCTATACGGGGTGACCCCCCACGCCTTAGTTGTTCGCTACAGCTAGACTAGGTCAGTCTAGGGCGACAAAACCTTGAGCAAATACCGGCATTTGGAAAAATGCCAAGACAGGCAACCTAGTCATTATC
The DNA here is from genome assembly GCF_052849685.1 of Lactuca virosa. Classification (NCBI taxonomy): domain Eukaryota; kingdom Viridiplantae; phylum Streptophyta; class Magnoliopsida; order Asterales; family Asteraceae; genus Lactuca; species Lactuca virosa. The sequence continues at coordinate 317,868,772 of NC_136433.1, read as the reverse complement.
ATGTATGGTTATAACGGCTCATATAGAGATCCAATACCAATTTAACATTTCAGAGATTAACCCTTCGATTATGTGAATACAAAACAACTTATTTAACGATACCGGAACCTTGACATTATTATAAATCAGAAAATATCGGATTTTCTGGGGAAATATTAATATTCAATTATCACTTACTTACAATACAAAGAAATCTAAACTACATTCATATATGTTATTACTATGAAATTCACACATGCATCTATACTTGATTTTCACATCATTTTCATACATTTTACAGAAAATATCGGATTTTCTAGGTTTTTACGAAAGATACAAAGACTTTTATTCAAACATACTTATGAACTCACCAACATTATATATGTTGACCGTTTTCAAAATAACTTGTATTCTCAGATAATCGTTAAGCAGGAAGATTTTCAAGTGTGTATGGTTTTATTTTATGTAACATCATTCATCGTACTATTAATACTTTGAACTTATGTAATTTATAACAATGTACTTGATGTGAACAATGTTGGTTGTTATATGTAATATTGGTGATGAATGTGTTATGCTTCATGTATATTCATTGTGATGATAATTCAATTTTTAGTCACACGATCCCCCGGACGTTTCCGTCGTCTGGTTCGGGTTGTGACATTAAATGTTGACACTTTTTCTCAAATAACTTGTATTCTCAGGAACCCAGTAAAACATGTTATCATCAGCTTTTGAAGATTTGACGCTAGTGCGTTAAACAAAACTTTTGACATCATATGGTAATTGACTTTTGAAACATGTAAACGCTTATAATGATATGACTTTTTCAATTATGTATATGATGGTTGTGTTTACTTTCTTTACTATTCAATTGTTATAATGATGTCCTCCGCCCCCGAACGTTTCCGCCGTTCAGGTTTGGGGGTGTGACAGACGCCGATCAGACTTGGATTTCCACGTTGGGATATGGTCCTTCTGAAGGTGTCACCTTGGAAGGGTGTCATCCGCTTCAGGAAGCAGGGTAAGTTGGGCCCAGGTATATCAGACCCTTCAGAGTGGTAGCCCAGGTGGGCAAGGTAGCATATCGGTTAGATCTTCCGGAGGAGCTGAGACAGATCCACAACACTTTTCATGTTTCGCAGTTGCGAAAGTGCATAGCCGATGATTCGGCGGTGGTTTCGTTGGAGGACATTCAGGTGGATGATAGCCTGAACTACATCGAGAGGCCCGTATCCATTCTCGACAGGAAGACGAAGGCTATGAGAAACAAGGAAGTAGAGCTGGTAAAGGAGCAGTTGCAGCACCGTAAGGGCTCGGAATGGACGTGGGAGCCAGAGGATGAGATGAGGGAGCATTACCCCGAGTTATTCCCGATACCAGCGGAAGACTTCGAGGACGAAGTCTAATTCAAGTGGGGGATATTTCTAACATCTGGGACTTAAAAGGTATTAATTATATTACTATAAGATTAATGAGTTTAATTGGTTTGGGCTTGGACCATTGGATCCTTGTAATTGGGCTGAGAAGTGTCATACACGAGGCGTACCATGCCATGTACGCTCAGCGTACTCATGAGATGAAGGCGCGGATTCCATGCACGTACGCCTAGCGTACCAAAGGGTACGCGTAGCGTACACATGCAGACTCTAAAACCCTAAAATTTAGGGTTTGATCTCTATATATAGAACCTTATGCTCTTAGTCCATCCCCCCTCTCACCTTTAAGCAACTCTCACGAAAACCCTAACTCATATTTGTGTGTTCTTGTGATTTGGTAGCCATTTGAGAGCATTTTGGTGTTTTGGAAGAGAAAGAAGTTTGAAGAAGGAGCAAGGACTTGAAGAGAGCTTGTAGATCCAGGGGATTAGCACCATTTCTGACTCATTTGAGGTATCAAGCTTCAAACTTGACCATTGCATGCTTAGTTATAGTGTTGGGGTGTTTTATGGGTTATTTTAACTCCATTGTTGAGGTTTCTTGTATCTTGATAGTTCCAGACCATAAGATCTGTCCTTTTGAGCTCTTGGAAGCATTTAGAGTCATAAAAATCGGACCTTGATGGTTAAGCCACAACCATGCAAGTGTTTGATGGTCACAAAGTTAGTTTAAGGACTTAATTCATGTTTTGACCCCCATCTATGCATGCAAAGACCTAAATTTTGTAACTTTATGTATTAGGACGTCTTAAAGGACCTGGATCTATGTTTTTGGATGTTAGGACTTAATGGATTATGTCACAAAGGGGTCCTAAGGAAGCTGGTCAGTACGTTGGGCGTACACCCTGGTACGTTGCGCGTACTGGGTCGACTTCCCGCTTTTGGTCAAGGCCAGTGTACGTTGGGCGTACGTGCCAGGTACGCCGTGCGTACGCATGTAGGGTGGTGTATATGGATTTTTGGGCCTTAGAAGTTTGGGCTTCGATTGTTGGGCCTCATGGCCCACTGTGGAGTAAGGTCTCTGGGCATAAATAAGAGATTTGTAGTTTTGGGCCTTTTGGGTTATAATGGGCCATTCAAAATTATTTATTTTGGGCTAAGGATTTATTGGGATTGTGATAAGGCCCATTTGAGGAGTTGGGCCCAATTCAGAAAATTGGGCCATTGGTGGGCCACTTGTGGGTTTGGTAAGACTATTTAGATTTGGGGCCTTTCATGTTATGGTGTTGGCCCCTAGGCATTGGCCCAATTAGATCAGGGGTAAAATGGTCATTTTACCTTAAGAAGATATTTGTGTGTTCTTGTGATTTGGTATCCATTTGAGAGCATTTTGGTGTTGTTTTGGTGTTTTGGAAGAGAAAGAAGTTTGAAGAAGGAGCAAGGACTTGAAGAGAGCTTGTAGATCCATGGGATTAGCACCATTTATGACTCATTTGAGGTATCAAGCTTCAAACTTGACCATTGCATGCTTAGTTATAGTGTTGGGGTGTTTTATGGGTTATTTTGACTCCATTGTTGAGGGTTCTTGTATCTTGATAGTTCCAGACAATAAGAGTTGTCCTTTTAAGCTCTTGGAAGCATTTAGAGTCATAAAAATAGGACCTTGATGGTTAAGCCACAACCATGCAAGTGTTTAATGGTCACAAAGTTAGTTTAAGGACTTAATTCATGTTTTGACCCCCATCTATGCATGCAAAGACATAAAGTTTCTAACTTTATGTATTAGGACGTCTTAAAGGACCTGGATCTATGTTTTGGACATTAGGACTTAATGGATTAAGTCACAAAAGGGGTAATAAGGAAGCTGGCCAGTACATTGGGCGTACACCCTGGTACGCTGCACGTACTGGGTTAACTTCTCGCTTTTGGTCAAGGCCAACGTACGTTGGGCGTACGTGCCAGGTACACCGTGCGTACGCATGCAGGGTGGGGTATATGGATTTTTGAGCCTTAGAAGTTTGGGCCTGGATTGTTGGGCCTCTGTTGGGTACAAAGTTATCCATGTATGACTTTTTAAATGGTTTGACTTTTGTAGAACCACTTGCATGTGGTACATTAGCCTTTTGACATGAGAGATAGAGAGAGAGAGAGAGAGAGAGAGAGAGAGAGAGAGAGAGAAAGAGAGAGACAAAGAGAGAGAGAGAGAGATGTAAACACCTCTATACATAAGGTGGGTTCATTCCACATGTAGAGGTGTGCTTGAGAGATGTAACATTGAAAGTGTTAGTGTGTGTTAATTATATAGATTTAGATCTAGATCCCTTTTTGTAACACCTTTCATAATCGAATGCATCTCTTAAACACCAAAATCACCGTGTTCTTTGCGTGTTCTTTAATTCTGCATGCCAGACCAATGTTCATAATTCACATCAATTGGTATCAGAGCGGGTCTTCGAAGATCAACATGAATTTTTGAAGAAACGGTTCTCGGTTTGGCTACATTCAACACAATTGGAACGTTTATGGTGAGTCTCTCGATGATCTTGATTCGTGCGTTGCGTTCTTGAATTTTTGATCATTTTGACTCATTGGATCAATTTTTTTTAGAAAACCCATTTGTTATGATCCAATAATATTTTCATTGATCAAGCCTCGATCCAATCTAATATTCATTTGTTTGATTCAATTCTCATTTTCAAATATATTTTTTAGTCAAATCTAGCCCAAAAGTATATTGAATTCGTTATACTCTTAGATTCATTGTTTTGATCCCAAAAGTTTCACTGTTCGCTGTTCATATCCAATTTCGTGAGCCCATAAATTGATTAATCTGATATTATCACTGTTTGAGCCCATTGATTCAACAAATCCATTCGATACATATTAACAGTCGGTCTTCTTCGTCATACGTATTCGTTGTTGAGGCGTCTTCATCGTATGCTTAAACGTGTTGTACATTCTTGACTCACTTTTTGATTTACGTTCTTGAGTTCCGATTTTGCTTTAATGATTCTGAATAATCGATTAGAGTTTGTTTGTAAACTTGTGAATCGATTAAAATAGATTTGTTCTATTACAAATCGGTTATGATCAGATTAAAGCAAAGAAATCGTAAATTGGATCTTTGATTTGGATGAATATGGTCAACAATAGCATGGATATGATGAAGAACAGCTAATTGAACACTTTTTGATCTGAAATTGGACATTAGAATCGTCAATTTCGTGTTTATTGATCTTTGACTTCGAAAAGTCAATTCCAGAAAAAGTCAAACTCGACTTCTATTCGTTGAATTGGAAGTTGAAATTGTTTGATACAAGTTGAACATGGGATATGAATGTCGAAATCATGATTGATTTTGGGTTCAATTTCGAAAAGTGTTTGGAATTGAATTTTGATGTCGAACGCTCCAAGGCTTGAGAACGATGGGCTGAAATTCGTGGTCAACTGGAAGTTTTTGAGTAATTGATGCCGAAATCATTTTTGATTTGTATTGCTCAGCTTGATGTTGAATGAATTCTGGCCAGTTCGTTGTTGAAAAAGTGAATTCGCTTTTGGGGTCATAGTCGTCTTTTTGTTTGGTGATCAAAACTGAGATCGATGACCTGATAACGAATGGAAATCAAAGGCGATAGCAAAGTTCTGGTCTTGGAATGTTGGATTGGGAAGGTATCAATAACGAGTGTTTGATGTAGAATGGAAAGGATAAACTGTGATGATTTGGTTTTTATCGATGAATGGTTTTGGAGTCAAATGGAACAGTCAAAATTGCAGAATCAGATTGGGAAGGTTGAACAGATTTCGAAATTGGGTCATTTACTTGATTTCGAAGGCTTGTTAGTTTGATATGGAATGTACAAGGCAAAGAACGAAGGCTTGACTGGGATATTTTGAGTTGGCTAAAGAACGAAGATTTTGGTTTGCTAAGTTTCGACGGTTTGGATTTTGTAGTCGACGGCTTGTATTAATGTGACGAAGATTTTTACCTTACTGTCGAAAATTTGAGCATAGATGTTGACTAACGAAGGTTTTGGTGTCAATGTTTTGAAGGTTTTGGTATCTGACGTTCGCGAACTGGAATACATGAATTGGGGAAGAAGAAAACATCAAGTTTCGAAATTGGACCCTGCAGTTTCGAAAGTTTGCCAATATGTACCCAGTTTCGAAAGTTTGATGATATGTGCAGAAATTTCGAAATCAGTCCTTAAAGTTTCGAAAGTTTGACATTCTTTATCCAACTTCGAAAGTTGGATTAATTTTCGACATTTTGGGACAAAAGGCAGAATTTTCGAAAGTAGTCCCTGCAGTTTAAAAAATTTGGCAGACCATACCCAAATTTGAAAATGGACTAAATTTTCTGAGAAATTGAAGAATATTCATTTCAGGCCCCTGCAGTTAATGTGAATTTACGCTTTCTACCCAGTTTCGCAGATGGGGGAGAGTTTCGCATTTTTGGCTGTTTTGGGCGCACCGGGTCACTGCAGAATTTTGAAAGTTGACAATTTCTACCCAATTTTGAGAAATTTTGTCAAAAGCGATCCGTGAACGAAGCTAAAAATTGAAGATTTTTTGGATTTTTCGGATTGAAGCAAAAAGTTTATGCCATGTGTTAAGGGGGAGTTTTGGCTAGAAAATTTTCGAATAGAGCACTTTCTCATTCTTTTTTGGTTTTATAATCAATTTTCGATTATAAAAAGGGGGGAAATTTATATGGAAATTCGAAAGTTGAATTTTTCATATTACGTGGACTTGAAGACCGAAGTGACCTCGAGTATTTGAAGTTTATGAAATGATTCGATTGGAGATTCGGAAGTGATTTCGGTTCATGATAGGTTTGGACTTATTGAATATTTTTAGGGTGTGCTTTTATGCTCAACTTTAGGGTGATTATTTGGAGATTGAGAAACTCCTAATTATCCGTTGATGCTCGGTTCGTATGGTTTCACATTCTAGAACCCAATTGAAGAATCATGGAAGAATTGAAGATTTGAAGTTCATCTCTACACGTGTCACGCTTGAGGCTCGATTCGCGTAGCTGCTTGATTTTGGAAGATTTGAAGTGGGTCATCCATTCCTAACTTTGAGGGGGAGAATGTTAGGTACAAAGTTATCCATGTATGACTTTGTAAATGGTTTGACTTTTATAGACCCACTTGCATGTGGTACATTAGCCTTTTGATATTAGAGATAGAGAGAGAGAGAGAGAGAGAGAGAGAGACATGTAAACACCTCTATATATAAGGTGGGTTCATTCCACATGTAGAGGTGTGCTTGAGAGATGTAACATTGAGAGTGTTAGTGTGTGTTAATTATATAGATTTAGATCTAGATCCCTTTTTGTAACACCTTTCATAATCGAATGCATCTCTTAAACACCGAAATCACCATGTTATTTGTGTGTTCTTTAATTCTGCATGTCAAACCAATGTTTATAATTCACATCAGCCTCATTGCCCACTGTGGAGTAAGGTCTCTGGGCATAAATCTGAGATTTGTAGTTTTAGGCCTTTTGGGCCATAATGGGCCATTCAAAATTATTTATTTTGGGCTAAGGATTTATTGGGATTGCGATAAGGCCCAGTTGGGCCCAATTCAGAAAATTAGGCCATTGGTGGGCCACTTGTGGGTTTGGTAAGACTATTTAGATTTGGGGCCTTTCGTGTTATGGAGTTGGGCCCTAGCATTGGCCCAGTTAGATCAGGGGTAAAATGGTCATTTTACCCTAAGAAGGATTATTAGTTTTTGATTAAGTGTTATTGTGGTAATGATAGCTCGGGGAGTCAGCGGAGCTACCGCTAGAGATTTATTATCATGAGATTCTGCATTCATCTTTGCGAGGTGAGTTACCTTCCTGTAGGAGTGGGTCGAAGGCACCAATGGCGGCCCACTAGTAGTTGTTTATGGTAGAGACGATTGTCTTCGTGATAATTGTCTGGTATGTCATTACCTTTTATGATTTATATGCTTATTGCTATGTTATTATGTGGTAGTGGTAGGGGTGAAATAGTCCCTGTAATCGGTTGAAATAAACCGGAGGGTAGGTCGGGCACCCAGATATGCCTGGCAGGGTAGGTCGAGCACCCAGAGATGCTTGACAAGGTAGGTCGAGCACCCAGATATGCCTGACAGGGTAGGCCGGGCACCCAGATATGTCTGGAAATGTATGATTATGTGGTATGACGGGGGAACTCACTAAGTTTTATGCTTACGGTTTTCAGTTTTGGTTTCAGGTACCTCTTCTTCGAAGGGAAGGGAGCCGACATGATTGCAGCACATGACACTATTATTCCGCACATGAGATTCTTGGGAGATATACTCTGATGATGTTTTAATGTGACATGTTTTGATTATTGACATTTGGGTTTTTTATGGGATGACACAATGAATGTTTTTAACACTAATGGTTTCCTTATTACTTATCTAAAAATGAAATTTTTGGTCTTAATTTTTGGGGTGTTACAACGTGGCAGGATCCCAAACCCTAATTTTTAGGGTTTGGACCCTATTTAAACATCTTTATGGCCTCCAAGTATTTTCTCTCATCAGCCTCCATCACTTCACTCGACCACAACAAACCCTAGTTGCTTGTTTGAGCATTCTTGACCTTTGGTGTGCATTTTTGGTTACCTTGAAGGAGAAGGAAGGAAGTGGAATCACCTTGGGAACTTGAGGAAGCTTTGGATCTGGAACCCCCATCTATCTAGCAAATTTCAAGAGGTATAAAGTTCTGAACTTGACTTTCATTTTCTTTAGATCATGTTAACTCTTGAGTCTTGAAACATTTTGGTCCCCAAATCTCCATTTATGACTATGTCATACTCTAGACCGTATAAGTTGTCCTTTCAGACGTTTTGAGATGTCTAGAAGCATAAAAATATGATCTTGGTTCTTAGTTCTTCCCCATGCATGTGCTGTTGGATTAGGTGTCTAAGCCCATAACTATAATTGGTATGTACTTGACCCGAGAGTAGCATGGTCCATTTTGGGTTGCATTCACCAAAACAAACTGATAGGATGGATATTTGAGAAAAAGGTTATTTGTGATTTATTAATATATTATAAGTAAAATATATTAATTGTGAAATCATATTATTTAATTAGTATTGATCAAAAATTAATTTGGAATTAATTTAGTGATCAAAAGAGACTAATTAAATTAACGGGGACTGATTATGTAAATCAGTGATACATATGGTTTGGGCTATTGATCCATGATGGACTAAGTTTATGTAAGATTCCATGAAGAGTTAGTCCATATGGATTATGGATCATAAGCTTAAGTGTAAGAATTATGGTTACATATGACTCTTGGATTCTACACTATATATATATATATATATATATATATATATATATATATATATATATATATATATAACCCCTTGGCCTAAAATTGGATACACTAGTGATCTTAGAGATACTATAGCCGATTTTGAGTGCCTCATAACCTCTCTCTCAAGTTCTCCAATTGTTGGTGGTGTTTTGTGAACCATTTGAGGCATCACACTTGAGGTGCTAAGTTCTTAAAGGCCAAATACAACAAGCTATAACAAGAGGTAATCTTCTAACTAGTTTTTTTATGATTCAAATGTCAAATTGTATGCTAGTTGTAGGCTTCATTCTTTGGATAATTTTGTTGCATGTGTAACTAGAGAAAACTTAGATCCAAAGCATTAGGGTTGTATGTGCACCATAGGGATGTTAGAGTACATAAAACCCAACAGTGGTATCAGAGCCATGGATGTTTTCTGTTATATAGATGCATTGGTTGATTGTTCAAAGCAAAATAAAATCGTTTTTTGGAATCTGACAGATGACCACGACGCGGTCAAAGTTATCACGTCGTGGTGGACCATCTGTGTGCAGATTTTCAAGTTTTTGGCCATTTTTAGATTAGGATCATTACCACAAACTGTTTTGGACTGTTAAAATTTGTTTTTTCTGATATGATAATGATTATCCCATCCAATTAAAAGATAAATTGTCAAATTATATAATATATATACTTAATTTTGGGGAGCCTTACATACAGTAACTTTCTTTGCTTTCATGTTTTTGCCACCAAACTTTTCCATCTTTACGCTTTTGCCACTTTCCCTCTTATGACTTCCTCTCCACCGCCTTTGACTACTTCCTCCTTTTTCTGTCTTCGTATCTGGATCATTCTCTCTGGATGCTTCGCACTGCCATACTATTCTACCTTATTCTACCTCCCACAAATCTTCCGCTTCTTCGTAGATGCTTGCCACGGGTCTTCTTTCCACCGCCTACCTTTACTACACCTGTGTTGTGTGCCCTTTATTCAATACCCCCTCTACTTCGCGACTACGATTGTTCTTCTTCATCTGATCAATCTCAGAAGAGAAGAATCAGGTCTGCCACCAACTCCCCGATTGGAACGAACTACGTCTACGATTCATCGCTCTTTTTAATTTTGATTCTGATTTCCTCACTAACAAGTTGGATCTTACTTTCAAGTCTCCCCGTCTTCATACTCCTCTTACAATTACAATTTCCCCAAACCCTTTTTGAATTTGTCCTCTTCAATCTGAAATCGGTTCGACCTCAGCAAGACTCTCACCAAACCTCTTTCAACTCTTCACATGGACGCTAAACCCACCCTAATGGTTAGAACTGCTTACCTCAATCCATACAGCTACTCGATTTTGATCTTTTGGATTTGAAATCTATTGTTTAATATCGAGTATTGTTTGTTTATTTGCAGCACGATATGGAATTAACGGAAGTTATGGTACGCTCTCAATCTTTGTTTAATATCGAGTATTGTTTTTTGAAGCTGGTAGCAATTCATCTTGTGAATTCAAATGGATTAATTTGATTCGAATTTTTTATTAAAAACCGATGACAGCATCAGAACATTTTGAGAAAGTTCAAATATTTGATACGAATGTCATCTTTTTTCTGCAATTTTAGGCATTATTGAGCTATTGATGGGTTGGCTCTTCATTTTTGATGCAATATTCTGATATTCAGATTAGTTATAGAATTTATTTTTTGGGATATATATATATATATATATATATATATATATATATATATATATATGTTTCTTCTTTTGCCAATTGTTGATCAGATATCGATCTCTAATGGAAGCCCTAACATTTGACATTTCTGAATTAAATTCCATATTGTGAGATTTTTATTCATGTTTTTACAGACAGAGTTCATGGTGGATCTGAGTTGCGAAGGTTGTGTTAAAGCGGTGAAGAACAAGTTACAAACAGTCAATGGTAAGTGTTATGAATGCAATGAGTAGGAAGACATTATATTATAAGTCCGTAATTTCTATATATTCTTTGTTGATTTAGGAGTTAAGAGCATTGATGTGGATTTGAGCAATCAAGTAGTCAGAATTTTTGGGACTTTACCAGTTAAGACCATGGCTGAAGCCTTGGAGCAAACCGGTCGAAAAGCCCGACTAATTGGTCAAGGCTCTTCAGGAGGTTTGTTTCCTTTTCTCATTTCTTTTGGTCTATCGCTTTTTGTAGAAATATCTACAATTACTTACCAATTTTGCCATAACTTGAAATCTAAATTCTTTTAACTTTATATTATTTTCAGGTTATAGGAGGATGATGACTAATCATACCCCAAGAATACAATTCAGTTATACTCACCCAATTGGTTATGAGATTTCAAAGTAAGTTTCATGTTGCACACCAACTGTTCTATAAAATGCTTAAACCAGATTTTTGAATTATTATTGAAATCCATTATTTAGGGTAAACTTTATTTTATGCTCACTTAGTGTTTAATATTATCTTTTTAACCTCTTTTATGAAATCAAGAAACTGAAATATAGTTTGGTTTCTATTAAACCGTAGGAAAAAAATTCAAGCCGATATATGTGCCAAGAATATTCAGTTACTGATTATCAAGTTAGTTCCCATGTTCTTTGGTCGGGGACAAGCAACTTCACTGTTTTATACCTTGATATCTTGCTTATTACTTACTGAAAGGACTAAGCTACAAGCTTTTTTGACTTTTTTCTTTCTTTTACCTTTGATTACAAGCTTTCTTTGACATTTCAGAAACCCCTTCTCAACAACCACTTTGTTGATAAGAATCTTGGTCCATCTTACGGTAAGTTATATTATATGGATTTGCTGCTTGTGTTTCATCTTTTCCTTCTTGTTTTCATTTTGACAGGGCAAATTGAATCCATTTTTGTTAAAATGGGTTGGTTTGGGTTATATGTGTCAATTCCAACTTTGGAATCTTCTTCTATATTGTTTTTAGATTTGGTCCAATGGCAAAATGGTCTTTGTAAAAAAAAGTAATAGACAAAGGTAATCATGTTAAAGAGAAGGATATTTAACCAACTTTTTACATGTGTTAGCTCTACATAATGTTATTAAGTTTACTGTTAAAAGTTTTATTAGGTGGGATTGTATAATAAAGATGGAGATAGTGTTGTTAAAAGAGTGAAATTCTAGAAAATACATGTTAAACAATAAATTTAATATGAAAAAAATAATAAAAATAATTTATGTTAATAGATTCGCTTAATATATTAAATTATTAATTGCTTATAGCTTATTGTTATGATCTGCATGATAACAGTGTAACAGAAGAAAAAAAAGTTGTAAACTATTATAGTAACATACGTTGGAAGAACATAGGTAAACAGTAAATACAAATTTATTAAATGATTTAGTTTCTATTCAATTATATTGGAATCGTTCATATTCTAAATGGTAGGACACCACACTAATGAATAATAGGTTACTGGATATAATTACCACTTTTGGAGACAGGAGTATTGGATCATTCTATTTTACACAAGGCACTTGTGGAGTAGCTTACAAGGTATGTTTAAACATGTTTAACTTTGGGCCTGTAAATTGACTGGATATAATTACCCATATTTGATATTTTCTTTTCTTTCCGATTCTAGTGTTATTAGTTGTGTGGGCCCACGGCCTCCCACGCAATACATAATTTTATAAAATTGAAAAGAAAGAAATATTAGTTAAGGGTTTAATATTAAGTTTATATTAATCAGGGGTGATTCTTGCGACAAAATAGAACCACAGGGAAAATTTCCGTCATACGAAACGAAACATTATTAAAAGCTTTTAATTTACTCGCTTCATGACTTATGCATAACAATGCCCAGGTTTGTCAATACTGTTATTTCTCTTCATCTATTTCACATTACTAACTCTAAATTTACGAATTTGTCCTTTCTCTCAACAGCTAGAATTCGGTTGTTGGTAATATCCACAAGATGAACATTTATTGTGAAAATAGTTAACATTGTTTTTAATAAAGGGTAATAATGTCAATATGTCATCTATTACAGAGTATAAGCAAACTTTCTTTTGTTTGGTTAGCCGTACTTCTTCTCCAGTCGAAGAACACCAAAATGTCTTGTCTGCTGCTATCAGTCATGGATGTACAATGTTGCATCCTGGTTATGGTTTCCTTGCTGAGAATGCTGTTTTTGTTGAGATGTGTAGAGGACATGGAATCAACTTCATTGGCCCAAATGTAAGTAACTTATTATTGCTATTACTATTATCTAGATTGTTTAATATGCTATAATTAATGCTTGTTTGCAGCCTCACAACATTCGTGTGATGGGGGACAAAGCAACTGCTAGAGATACCATGAAGAATGCTGATGTTCCATGTGTACCTGGAGGTGAAGGTCTATTACAAGTATTTTGATTCATCTATATTATTATTTTATAATATTGAATTCTTGATCTAATACATTCATTTACTAAAGTATTTCTATGTTACAATTAAGCAAAATGATTAAAATGTTCTCTTTTACCTGTTATGCCATGGTTTAACAATTTTTACTTGCTTGATATGGCAAAATGACTAAAATGGTCATTTTGACCAAAATGACCAAATTGGTCATTTTGACCGGAATGACCGAAATTAACATAAGTGGTGAGAAAATGATTTCTTTCCTTAAAAAAACATTCATTCTGAAGAAAAGAATAAATATGATAACATAAATATCATAAAAAGTTTATAAAAAAAATTCATGAATGATTCACAAAGAAAAAAAAAATTCATAAAATCAACTAACCCTCGCAACGAGGGGGTAATTCTTTCCTAGTTATAAAATAATTTCTAGATTATATGATAAACTAATTATTTGTGTAATTTGATTTGAAATTATCTTACTACAAGAGTTGCATTAGGTCAAATTGGTAAAAGATAAATAATATGATTATTTTATTAGTTTAAAAAGTTTGATCTAAATGTTTTTGAAGAGTTACAAAATTTGTCTTTAAGTTTTGGAATTCTAAAGGTTTTTAAGGAGTTACAAAACTTGCCATCAAGTTTTGGAATTCAAAGGTTTTAAAGAGTTACAAAACTTGTCCTCAAGCTTTGGTATTTGAAAAGTCTCAAGTTAATAAACATTGAATTCTAAAACTCTTGTAATTGAAAGGTGCAACTTTGGGTTCATAACTTAAAAATTAATTAAATAGTTTTAATTTTGAATTTTGTATTTGGAACCTTGATGTCTTTTTGAATAGTTCAAATTGCCTCTTATGGATTGTATTAAATTAATTAAAGTGTTTAATTAAAAGAGAAGATTAATAAATTCATAATAACATGGTTTAAGTTTAATTAAATTAAGAGTATAATTTATTAATTAAACCATCAAGTGTTTTAAAGTTTAAAATACACCCTTATACTATATAAAATTAAAAGTTTAATATATTATATATGTATAAGTTAAAAGTCAGTCTTACCGTTAGTAGACCTCATTCACGAAGCTAGTCTATAAGGGGGTATAAGGAAATTGCCTATAAAATGGCGATTGATTGGGTGTCCACTCTCACCCACCGCTTCCTTGATTAGTGGAGGGTCGTTAGCCGAACGGGTACAATATGACATTATCATTAAAAGTATAATGAAATACAAAGTAACTAAAAACTTTATAATTTCCCAATCTTAGTTACTTAGGAAAAATGTGAATTTGATGCTAATCCATGAAATTGCATTTTGCACCTTCCCAAGTCGTTAGTGGAGCGTGTGTGGTTAACCGACACACTAACTTGGACTAGTAAGGGTGAAAAAGGTTAGCTCGTAGTTTGCCATAGATCAATGGAGCGTGTATGGTTAACCGACATATTGATTAGGTGATAAATGATTTCGAGAGTACCAAGCTAATTTGCATGGTTATTCACACCTTGTTTGTGATCCTCGTTATCCCAGTCACAAACTTAAAGGGCATAATCGAGATTAAACATGTCATTGAAAAGTTCAATGAATCTCAAAAGATCTAGGGAGTTTCATTTAAAACCTAATTCGTTTAAAAATTTTGTTTTCATGGTGGAATTGGTAAATCGTCATTTACATACCGACAAATAGTTTACAATTGGATTACGGCATCCCTCTTCCGAATTGTAAATTATTGTGTTCGGTCCTAGCCTTGATATTTCATTTGGGTGTTATATTAAGGACTTAAATCAACTAAACTTGAATTTCTCCCTTGTAGATGTCTAGTTCAGACAACTATGGTCTTCACGAATCTTTTGGAAAAAGCTTTCCTCATGAAGATGATGTCCCACGATTGGATCGTGCAAATGGAAATCATACTTCACTTCCTCCACCTCCTCCAATAGTTCTCCCTAAACCCACATGTTCGTCGACTTGAAAAGTTCAAGGTCACTCAAACCCTATTGGCAAGCAAACACCAAGATGGAAGGTTTGTGTGTGCACATGTCTTGGAGATGATGTCACACATTGACAGGTTGGGAATGTTGGGAGTCATTGTGTCAAGGAAGTTTGTTGTTGACTTGGTTCTTCAATCACTTCCTATGTCATATAGTGAGCTTATTAAAGATTACTATATGACAGACCGCGATGTGACCCTTATCGATCTTACCTATTTGCTAATTGCTGCTGAATCAGAAATGATTTGGCGCACTGGTAAAGCAATTTTAATTGTAAGATCTATGTCCCAAACTTCCATGGACATTGACAATGGAAAAATTGGAAGTCCAAAAAAGTCTTCTCTTCCCAATGGAAAGGGATCGGCCATGGTGAAGCCGTTTGACCAAATGGTAAAGAGAAAGGCTAAGTCTGAGATTGTCCCGTGTGCCATTTCAAAAGAGTCTGTTTGTTTCTACTGCCAAGAGAAGGGGCATTGGATGTGGAGTTGTCGTATCTACCTGAAGGACCATATGGATGGTAAAGTCAAAATGTATGACTCTGCTTCAGGTAAGTCCAATATCTAACTCTATTAAGTTCCTATTTGAAGATTCTTAATACATGATGTGATGAGATCACATTTTGATGTTTTGTAGGATCGAAGAAGAGAAATGAAGCTTAAAGAAAGAGCAGGCTGAGTCTGATCGCGAAAAGATGGATTTCGATCGCATGATTCGATGATCAGAGTTTTGAGTTGCTGCTTAGGAGTTATGATAGATTGCTTAGGAATATTTAGAAACATAGTTTTCATATGTACATGCATTGTAAGGACAATATTTTCCGCATTTTTATAAATAAAGAAAAATTTTGATTTTATCTTATTTTATATTTCCTTACAATGGCATATGTGAAAATTGATGTTTATATGTATCTATTGTTTAGCAATAAAATGGATTTGATTCTATCGTTTGTGGTAGTGTCTAAATTTATCAAATAAGGAAAGATTCTCATCACAAAAGTTTCAATTGGACAGAAACTTGGAATCATGCAACTTGTATTGCATAATGAATGAGAACCTTCATCTTTAGGAAATTAAGACTAATTCCTTGTTCACATGCATATGTGAGTCAAGTGAAGGACTAGGGAATCTAGTACAAATTGTTGTGTACTAGTCCAAGTCCACCACAAAGAACGATAAGACTATTCGTCATGACTTACTAAAGTTAGTAAATATGGTTATACTTACAAGATTAAGTGTAATTTTGAATCATTGAAAAAGTTTCAATGTATAGCAGAACGAATAAGAAGAATCAAATTAGGCAGAAAGATAAAAGTTTCTTCAGAGCAATCTGAAAGGAAAGGAGAGCACTTCAGTATCGTGTTTTATAATCATCTTAATGATTATGAAAACCATATCACAATTGATCCTCTAAGGACACCTTAGTGCACTTGTATGGCTAAGAAGAGGAACCGGGAATTGTTGAAATGGTTAAATCAATTAAGATGAGTCATACTTCATTCCAAAATCAAGTATTAGAGTCATACTCCAAGATTGTTCCTTAAGTGACATATCTTAAGTAGGTTTATAACACATTTGAAAATGGTAGTTGTGATGTATTGGATAAGACAAAGACCAACTAAGACCAATTGTATGAAGTGTTGTCTTGATAAGAATCCGCACTAACTCTTGAATATTTGTTTGTCAAGGAATGGTCCTTGATAATAGAATCTTATATGTCAAGAAGTCAGTGAGAGTCTTAAAAGATCTTGAAAATTTCAAGAACTAATCAAGAATAAACCTATTGTTTATCACTAGCACACGACTTGAGGTTTGTAACTTATCGTGTTGACATATTCTTGTTTCTGTGCCATTTCAGTTAAAGTTGAATATGCATGTGAGTTCTATGAGTTCACAATTGTTTGCATAAGGCAAAGCACCTTGATCAGTGAAAGTTCATTGATCGGTAAGGGTGATATGCTCAACAACTTGGAAGACATGGTAGGCCCTTGTGCTGCCAAGTGGCAAGAAATTAAGATTGAAAAAGTTCAGTCCATATGAGTTTGAATCTGCCATAGACCTTATCTAATGATAATGGTTGGAAATGACAGTTTCACATTGATAAGAACACATACACCATAAAATCTAAGTGACATAAGGTTTCTCTCCACTTCATGAAAATGATTGTGAGGAAACACTTTCATTAAGAAGATTTTGAGGAGATAGCAGTTGTGTTAATTGCGTTCTCAAATTTGATTATGATTACGATATCCCTCTTCATAGTTTGAATTGTGAGAAATGGCAAATAGTTTGAACATTCAGAACTTATTGTTGTAAGTTCTGAAATAGTTTTGACACACAAATAAGCTTTCTAATAAAAGGTGTATGAGCTTAGATAAAGGCTTATCGAAGCATCTCGTATCAGGAATCTGAACTTTGGAAATAAATTCAATAAGTATTGATTTCTAGAAGTCCAGCTGATTTCTGAGTACATGTCAAAGCTAGTGGGAGCATAAGTGTTATGCTAGTAAGAATATAATTATCATGATAGTGGGAGCATGATTTCTGAGTACATGTCAAAGCTAGTGGGAGCATAAGTGTTATGCTAGTAAGAATATAATTATCATGATAGTGGGAGCATGATTATTATGTGAAGTGTTGCAAGTTAGCAATACTAGTTATAGGAAACAAATGTTACAAATTTACAAAGTTGCAAAATTTGAAAAAGTTGTTTCGCTATAATAAGGGAGAGAATACTTATACTTTATTTCGAATCTAAAAGTTTAGATTGAAGTATTAATAAAACTTAGTCATGCATATATATGAATATCATGTTGAAATATTTCAACATTGGAAATTCTATATATGGAAGTGTTATAGAAAGAGACTGGTCTAGTATCATGTCTTTATGTAAGACATTATGAATCGTATCCCATATGCTTCGGGTATAGGATCGATTGCATATGCTATAATATTTACGTGTTCTAATTTTCCAAATGCTTATGGCATTAAGAGGGAAAAAAGACTAGAATCGGATATGACTAAAGTTATTAAACAACTGTTAAGGACAATCCAAGATTCGCTAAGGATTGATCACTTATGGACAATTGGAAGTATAGTAATGGATGGACCATATTAACATTATTATGAATAGACATGATTCTATTTATAATGAATTGTCATATGACATATATGGAAATGTTTCCATAATGGGAGATGGATATTAAGAATCTATGTGTAGGTTAGAAACTTTTATGCAAGAAGGATGTTCAAAGGAATGTACTTTGAATTTAAAACTTCGCTTCCTTGGAATTGTTTTGTTATCAATCTCCAGTGGAAAGTTTTGTAGAATTCAATATGGTCTCAAAACTTTTGAATATAAATAAAACACCTTTTATTTAATCACCATATTGATTACACATTATTCATATTATAATGTTTTGATTAATTAACTTAATACTTGAATTAAAAACAATAGTTATCACATGCTCCAAGCATGCACACTATGTTTATCTATGACCTTTTCTTTATGAAATAGATCAATTGAACATATTTTTAATGATGCTCATTTCACAAATCCAAATCCTTATTGCAAGTGTAAGAATACCAACTTCTTGTCACTACTAGAATGTGTTATATTCTAAACTATCATGCAATGTACCTTTTGTAATGTCGAGGTGCTAAAGTCACAAAGACTTTGCCAAAGATATTACTTCATATTAAACCATTTTTCAAGTTTATAAATTTTAAAATTTTTCTGATCTAGCAATTTTTAATTTTCCAATTTAAACTTAAATTCCTTTTTCGACCCCCTTCCCCCACACTTATTTCATACAATGCCCTCATTGTATGCATAAAACTATTTAAGCACACAAAAGCAGTAAAAAGGGAGAAAAAGGAACAAACTCCCTTGCGGTAGAAGTGGCGAGATCGAATAGGGCTGCTAAAAGTTGCTCCAAAAATTTGCTGGAAGACTAGAAACTGGAATTGCTGCTTCTAAATGTGCCAGAAAATAAAACCAAGAACACCGACATCTGAAATGCAGTGCAAAGGAAGTGGACACTCCTCGTCTCATCCAAATTATAAACCCCCACTCTCACGAAAAAGCTCAATCGCACTACAATCCCTACTCACTTCACCGAGTTGAAAAGAAACGGTTGTCCTGTCATCAGAAGTCTTCCTAGGATCATAGGAAATTGTAGCATAAAACTCCAAAAAAAATTCCCGGTAAACAGGTTCCTGTATCCTGAACAATCTTTCCTAACCACGACATACAAACAAAGGCACTCCACTCGCGTCCAATTGAGTGTATTGCAAAAATTCCGGATTAGTTTATCAAGTCTAGTTTGGGTTGCCAATCCCCAATCGAATGATGGCGCAATATCTATTTCTTTGGTGAGCAGTAAACTGAGTTTTTCTTGATATCTAGCACGAGTTTCTTCATTCAAAGATTGTAGGAATTACAAAAAGTGGTGATTGGTTATTTTCTCGGGAGGTTGGTTTCTTCTTTGATTTCCTCTAGCCATGACCTACAAAAATTAAGCACAAAACAACCACCACCAAAAACACAGCATTAAACATATTAAAACTAAAAAAATTTGAGAGTTGGGCATATCGACGTATGTTGGGCGTATGCTCGCACTACGCGACCTATTGTTGTTTTTTTTCTTCACAGTCCAGGCCAAAATCTAGCAAATGGGTGTGTTCTAAAGGTGTTAATCGGCCCCTTTATGCATTTTCTAGCACCAATTGCTTGAAAAATCGAACACAAATCAAAATTGGTATAAACCCTAGATTTCTATTTACACATAATGCAGCAAATTCGTGAAATTAAGCACAAATTTAACTAAAAGGGTTACCAAGAATCATACCTTAGTGTCAAATTTAGAAAAAGAAGAAGAAAAATTGGATCTTTTTGTGAAGTATAAGCCGATACAATGAGAGAGGTTGAAAGATATGTGAAAGTGAAAAAGAAATCAGGAAAGAACACTTAAACCTGAGATGACGATTTACGTCGGGCGTATGGATTTTGTACGCTGGGCATACTCGGTGATGCTCAAGTCTGAAATCGCGACTCCTTGTTGTATGCAGGGCGTTCTCCAATCGCACGTTGGGTGTACTTGCTATGCCGAGAAGTTGTAGTCACGATCCTCGGTTCTATACGCAAGGCGTACCAGCACCTATGTTGCGCATAATTTCATAATGATATTTTTCTTCTTTTTTTCATTTGTGCATTTTTTTCTATCAAATTCCATTTGGGCACTTTTGAATAATTAAATTATGCACTTAAACAACAACAACAACCCTTCGACAAGTGACACGTAATCAAATAAATTAAAAATGAAATAAGACAAAATAAAATAAAACTAAAAACAAATAATGAATAATCAAACAAACCAAATTAATTGAAAATCGATCATCGGCAATGGTGCCAAAAACTTTATGTATGTTTTTATGTGTATATTTTAATTGCTCAAGTTTTAAATTTATAAAACTGATTTTATCGCAACCAAACTATTAAACACACTAGGCAGTGAACCTAATCGTGTAATAGTATAGTTGTGATAAGACTAGTTGTTGAACACAAGGAGAATGATGGTGAATTAATGTGAAATTCTTGATTATAGGTTGCACAAAACACACAAAAGCAATAAGAAAGGTTTTATTAAATTAAAACTCAAATAACAACTTAACATCAAATTTCGATAAACTGACTGGAAGACAAATCTCTTTAGGTACTTTGGTTTAGACTGGATTTCATATCAAGGCTAATTACTAAAGTGCAATGGACATTCATTCGTTATTCACCGGTTCCTAAAATGACTAGCATCATGGTCAGACTACTAATTCTTAGATTTTAACACAACTATTAATTCAATGATCAAGTGAACAAACAATCATGTGAATCGGTATTTAAATCGTATTAAGCAAGATTTGATCTTTATTAACCCTAATGGTCATAGGAGTTAAATCATGCATAGAATAACCATCTACTCATGTACACATATTAAAGTTCACCACTTTATTTCCTAACCCTAGGTTTTGGTCCAACACTAGTCATAATTACCAATGGTCATGGACAACTACGATTCAAATTAACACAATCAGAATGGTCATCTCAACTCTATTAATCCAACAATATGGAATAAAGTAACAATCTTTAACACATACGGATCTTGCAATCAAACTTGACAAAATAAATTTAATAAGAATAAACAATCCAAATAGCAATTAATCCAAATTCTCAAAGATTCAACTAGTCATAAACACAAAGCAAAGGGTTTAATACCCAAATTAGAAAAGTAAACACATAGTGGAGTCACAGTGGAATGTTGATCATGTTCAGAACAACAAACCACATGATCTTTGGTATGAATCTGCTCTCTAATCCTTCAGATCTTCGTTCCTGTCAGCTTAACGGCCTTCTGGCCGCCTTCTAGACTCTCAAAACAGCAGAAGGAAGGTTACTTGTCGACCAAGAATCAATGAAAATCAAGTTCTTCTCTTAATTTGGCCGAAAATCGCAGTTTATAGGTTTTAGAATCGACTTACGTACGCTGGGCGTAAGTTGGTTGTCACAACTGGAAAAATTCTAGATCAATCAAGATCCAAACTTCAACCATGTACTCGTAAACTCACAATGTAATAATCTAGGTCAAACATTGTAACTCGTTTTGAGGTAATGAAGATATAAAATAATTAAGATGAAAATAAGCGTCAAAAATAAAATGTAAGATAAACTTGATTTGTATGAATGAAGTAGTAGTGGTCGTGACAAGGATTCCGGAAATATAAAGAACACCGAAATCCGAGTTATAACGAAGAAGTTATGACCTATTGAAGTTTCGCGACAGAACCGACACAACGATGTGTGACGTAAAAAGTGAGTTTACAATCGAATGCTTTTTAGCCTTAGCAACCTAAAAGAAACTTGTAACATACGTTAAACCAAGAGAGTGCATCAAAAGAACGTCCAAATCTGACTTCGTATGAGGAAGTTATGATTTTTCTAAGATTCGGCACAACAGTGTACAACCCGAAAATCGAATTATAGATCGAGCGATTTTTAGCCCACACACCCTAAACGAGAATCGAAGATCTCATCAATAGTAGTTCAATGGTAAAAAGACAGATGAAAACGGATGTCGGATGAAGAAATTATGAATTTTTAACGGACTTTTCCTGTCCCGGCCTGTTAAAAATATAACATTAAAAATAAACGCAAAATTGGCAGACGAAGTCTAAACAAAAGTCGTAGAGTACGATCTCACCTACGCGTGGATATAAAGAACATCGAAAACGGAGCTCGTAAGCGAAAGTTATGAATTTTTGAAGTTCAAGGCCCAAATTACGAGGCTGGTCCGAAGGGGAACGCCCCGCGTAGAGGGTTACGCCCAGCGTTCGCGTTGCATGGCATCAAATTGACGACAACGCCCATCCTTCGCATGTAGACACGTATCAGCCACCTAGCACCTTCGCATGGACGACACGTACAAGCCTCGGACACGCACCCCGCTCCTATGCACTGCGTACAAAGGAACGCACTGCGCTCCGGAACGCGCAACGTCCCTCGCAAGTACCCCCAGCGTACCAAGGACCAGTCTACTACTATAAATAGGATGCGAAGCTGCCCGGTTAAGGTTGCTACTTTGCTCATTCTTTCACCCTAAAACACCTCTCTAGCCACTCTGAACCACCTCGAAGCCTAGGGAACCTCCGTAACACCCGAAGAAAGCCCGGAGCACCCGAAGTCCCCGAGAAAATAGTCTTTTCGGTTTGAAACTCTGACCGCACAAAGCTCAGTTTTCAACAAAAACTCACGGTTTCATCAAGGAAAATCATTTTAGAAGCGAAGTGCTGCCCGAATCACCACCTTATCAGGTGAGTTCATACCCTTATATTTTTACAAGTCTTTTCTATATGTGTAAGGTGGTGGGGGGGGGGGGGAATACAAGTAATATACAAGAAAATTTACTTTAAAACGCAAACATCTAAATACGTTTATCTTTCTATTTTTATGAAAAGATTTTACTATTAAATTTATATATTACTATAGGCAAAGTTTTGGTAACACATAACGATATGATAAACAAATACAAGAGATTTCGTTTTATTCAACTAAACATATATAACTATATATATACAATTATTGAGTATAACTTAAATCCTATGATAAACTATATAAATATAGGTTACAGAACATGTTAAGATGCAACGATTTTCACACAACATGGAAACAAACTTATAAGCTATAATAGGTATAGTTTATGGAACAAAGATACTATTTTACAAAGCTCAGGTTACAACACGGAAACAAACTTATAAACTATAATAAGTATAGTTTTTGGAACAAACGAACTATTTTTACAAATTTACATGTTATAAACTAAAAGGGTTTTCAGTTATTACTCGTAAACACGTTGAAGCAATTTGTGAGACGTTTTCGTGTACTTATCTAAGTACGGATAAAAGACCTGACTTATAACCAGAGTCTCTTGTAGGGAGAGAGATATATTTGTGTATAGATCTATTTGGAGCTGACAATCCTACATCCCGACTGTTAGCTACAGTCAGGTCGGTAGGCCTGGGGTGACAAATATCGTTAACGTTTCCGACGTTTGAAGAACTTCGCGATCAGGCTAACTGTGTTAGTATCGTTATAAGAACTCACAAGGAGAAAACAACGACTTATTTACGAATAATATACATTCAAATATTTTTATTTGAATATTAGCTTTACATTCGGATTTCAGAGCAAACACAATCTCAGCTAGTTTTACTTATGAATAAAACTAGGTATCTTTAAAATAAGTTTGACCATTATACTTATACTTTTCGGTCTTGGAACATTTAAGACTACAAATCGGTTTCATGGAAAAATATAGGATTTTCTGGAGAAACACATGAACATTTTCAAAGAACAAGGAACTTATTTTCTAAAACAAACTGCTTATGAACTCACCAACTTATATGTTGATACACTTTCAAAATCACTTGTATTCACAGGAAACTAGTAGACAGGTACACGCACAAGTTTCGAGAAGACGAAGCATAGTAGCTTCAAGTCTTTGTTTTGCTATTTACTTTTGGAGTCAATCATATGTGAATCGAATACAATGTAAACTCTATATTAATAATGTAATGGTTGTTGTTGCTTTGATTACTATTTTACAATTGTTGTGATACTGTACATGACGTCCTCCGCCCCCGAACGTTTCCGACGTTCCGGTTTGGGGGTGTGACATATTGGTATCAAAGCATTGTTTATAGTGAACTAAGTATATCAACCTATGAAAGATATACAACTATAAACACAATGGGATAAAAACACTCTGACCAAGAATTTTACTTTTTAAATATATTAATATTTTTATATACATACATGCAAATATATATATACTAGAACAAGTATCACAAAAAGAGCAAAACAAAATTATTTAGATGTTGGACACTACAGTCAAACCTGGACAGTTATGTAATCATATCTGGGATAAATATAGCCTGATCAACTATATTTATTTGAGATACGCCCAACGTGTGTTTGGGAGTGATAGTAGTATTGCAGCAAGTCTAAAACTTACCACCTCTATATACAAATGAATACTAGAACCAAACATAAAGTTTAAAATACTATAGGAATATTTAGGCCCTATAACTAACTTATGTACAAACTAAAAGACCCTTACTGGTAGGTCTATAGTTGCTAAGTATATATATTAATGTTATATATAATTGAGATTTTATAGACTTAGAATTTGTGATCTTCACCCTACTTCCTGTTCCTTGTTTGGTTGTGGACTTAGAGTAGGATCACTTATTAGAAGGTCTATTTGATCTTGGTTATATAAAATTTGTATACGCTACGTGATTATAGAAAGACCCGGTAAGGATTATCCTCGTAAAAAATTGTTTTTAATAGAAATGTTTTATTAATCTCGTAGATTCTTTAGACACTCCCATTCTCGCACGAACAACATAGATAGATGTAACCACTCCATTACAATAGCCAACAGGGGAGTTGGGGAAGAACCAAAAGAGGGTTCATGAGGAGGATTCCGAGAAAGGACCGAATGAAAAGAAAAGCACTAGAGATGTCATTAACAAACCTTACCCTATCAGGAGAAAACCAGAAAGCACTCTATACGACACACTAGTAATTTATAAAATGATATAACTTAGTGAGTTAGTGATTACACTACTCACACTATGTGTTAGGTTTATCACTTCTTTCGTAACAACAAATACTAGTACAACAAGTCATAGAATTTCGTTTAAGGGCAATAACTATTAGAAAAATTCATAAGTTTATTCTATATAAACTTCTGTTATGAATTGTTTACAAAACTCTATAAAAGTCAGAACATGATACACACAGAACCAAGATAGCATAATTCAAGCGACACACGAGTTATAGCCACCACTAAAGACTTACTACCGTTTCATTCTTTTAAACCTTATGGTAGAAAGATGTCTTCCCGTAGACTTATAGGGTGCGATCATACTAGCACCAATGTACCGGATCACCTCAGAACTCCACAGTTAAGCATACTTGGACGAGTGTAGTACTAGGATGAGTGAACTTAACCTTTGTACAATATCTATTTCTACTCACTACTATGAATACATCATAGGGATGTAGGTCGAAACATTGAGAATCGCATAACAAAACGAGAAAATTTATATGTATATATAAATAGGTAAAATATAACTAGCAACGACCATAATTACTTACGACCTCGTTTCACATCATGTAACAGAATCATGTCTTCACATGGAAATAACCGGTCAACCGACGAAATGTGACATCCCCATTTTCACGGCTAGAAAAGACCAATTTCGTTTATGCTTTTAAAATAAAATCAGAGTAATCTTTCAAAAAATATTGCGGAATTTGTTCCCAAAACAAAATATGATAAAAATTTATCAAAACATTTCTTAAAGAAATGTATTTACATTTCATTACAAACTTGGGATGTCAACATCGATACAAATCAAAAGCATAAACAATACAATATAGGCCTTACAACTTTTATTTACATTTATTGGCCTATAATCCAAAATCCCTCGTCATCATCCAGCTATGCTCTTGTTCCACTACCTGTAATATAGAAAGCTGAGTGGGTCAGGCTTGGGAGCCTGGTGAGCACATAGGGTTTTCAACCCACAATAAATAAATTTATTATGTTTAAACATCAAACAATCAACCAATTTTCCATCCCTATTATCTTCTTTATTCTTAAAGATTTTAAGAATCACCTGTCCTTCATTCATTCATTCATTCCTAAGGATTATCCTAAGGAATAGGCACAAAGTTCATCGCCGCCAGGGTTCTTAAATTACAACTGGTGAACACGTAGTTTAAAACATCTGGTAAACTTGTAGTTCAAAAATATCTGGTAAGCACTTAGTTCAAAAATACTTAATGAACGCCTAGTTCAAAAACACCTAGTGAACACTCAGTTCAAAAATACCTGATGAACACATAGTTCAAAAATACCTGATGAACACATAGTTCAAAAATACCTGATGAACAGATAGTTCAAAAAAACCTAATGAACACATAGTTCAAAAACACCTACAGGTTACGAGCCTGTTAATGTTCCACTGGACTGTCTAGAAAAGTCTGTGGTCGTCATCTATATTCTGGTAGATGACTGGAACATCGTCAACATCGAGACCTCTCATCATTTTATTTCATCACACATCAACTATTTCATCTACCCATGTTATACCCAACATATTTGTAGATAAAAATACATATACACTTTAAATTATTCTAAACATGTATAAAACATTCATTCAACATCCATCTCAAATAAACAAACAACATATATACACATAGCACGTATTTTATATAAAATACTTCATATCTATGTGTAAGATGAAAGTGACTATACACTCACCTGATAAGATGGTGATTGGACAACACTTCGTCCCTTAAAACAATCTTTTTCGATAAAACCGGGAGGTTTACTCAAAAACCGGGCTCTGCGCGGGCAGAGTTTCAACTCGAAAAACTCTTTTTCTTGGGGTCTTCGGGTGCTCCGGGGCTTGCTTCGGGTGTTAGGGTGATTCCCCAGGCTTCGGGGGATGTTAGGATAGCTTAGAAGAAAGTTTAGGGTGTAAAAGTGTAAGTTTTGTAAACATAAATCGGGCAGCCTCGCACTTCTATTTATAGTGGCCGAAGCCTGGCATTACGCTGGGCGTAACTTCCTGGTACGCGGGGCGTACTGCCTTGCAAGGCTCTACGCTGGGCGTAGGAGCGGATCACTTCGGACGCGTCATAGCTACAAACGCGTGTGCACCATGTGAAGGAATAGGGCGACGTGGCCAATCTCGGACCATGTACACGAGTACGCTGGGCGTACTCATGTACGCTAAGCGTACTCCCCTGATTTTTATTTTTCAAACTTCAAAAATTCATAACTTTCGCATACGAGCTCCGTTTTCGACGCTCTTTATATGTACGCGTAGGTATGACCGTGCTCTACAAGTTTCATTTAGACTCCGTCAGCTAATTTTGAATTTATTTTTAAAGTTATATTTTTAACAGGCCGGGACAGGAAAATCCATTAAAAATTCATAACTTCTTCATCCGACGTCCGTTTTTGTCTGTCTTTTTACTGTTAAACTACTATCGACAAGATCTTCGATTCTCGTTTAGGTTGTGTTGGCTAAAAATCGCTCGATCTAATATTCGAGTTCCGGGCTGCACACTGTTATGCCAAATCTTAGAAAATTCATAACTTCCTCATACGAAGTCAGATTTGGACATTCTTTTTATGCACACTCTCGGTTTTACGTGTACTACGACTTTCATTTAGATTGATAAGGCTAAAAGAACTTTATCATAAACTCACTTTTTACATCACACAACGTCATGTCGGTTCTGTCGCGAAACTTCGACAAGTCATAACTTCTTCGTTATAACTCGGATTTCAGTATTCTTTATATCTTCGGAATCCTTGTTTCAACCACTACAACTTTCTTCATAGATATCGGGTTTATCCAACATTTATTTGTGACGCTTATTTTTATCCTTAATTTATTAAATCATAATAATTAAGTATAAAACACATAATACTCAAATAATTCATTCTTATTACTTCAAAACGAGTTACAAAGGTTGACCTAGACTATTACATCATCTTTAATGCTTTAGCCCAGAAACACGAGCGTTACACGAAACCCCGATTCTACATATAGACTCCGCTACATTCCAAGCCGTTGTAACAGCTGTTGTGACAGCTTTCATGACGCATCTCAACGCTAACAACACAAACGAAAATGGAATCTGTGTCGAAAATTCAAACCGTAGTAACAACCAATGAAACCAACGAGTGTCGGTCATCAAGAGCACCCTAGACCACAGACCTAAAAGCAATAAACAAAAGTTCTGGAACAAAAAGGAGCGCAAATTATCTCAAAGACTTGCCAAGAGACAGCAACCTGTGGCAGTCCCTGCAACCACAACATCTGCCGCTCTGATACCAGCCAGTCGATATGTTGGAACATTACCGAAGTGTAACAAGTGTGACTACCATCACAAGGGAGTCTGTCGGGAGTTGCATTGCAAGAACTGCAACAAGAATGGGCACTCTACTCGTTTTTGTAGGACTCCAACCCAACACATCACCTCAACCACCGATGCTAGTACAAGTCAAGTATGCGATGCATGTGGTGAAATAGGACATTTCAAGAGAGATTGTCCAACTGAGAGGAATGATGGAGGAACAGGAGGAGTTTAACAGGACATAGTGGAGCAACGAGGAACCTACTGAGATTTTTGGTACGTATTCTAATAATTAAGCATTAAATTTTCACAAAAGTTTTTGATATTTTAAAAATTCAAAATCATAAATTGCCTTCTCATTCCAATAAAACACATCATTCATATAAAAATAAGGATCCTTACAGGTGAGCTATGATCGCTTAGTGTAACGTTAGAGTCATACATAGTTAAGATTTTGCAGGCTTAGAGTGAGTAATTCCGCCTTATTTCCTGTTTCTTGTTTGATTGTGCATTTAGGGCAGAGTTGCTCAGTCGACTGTCTTCTCAATCTTAACTATATACGATTTGTATACACTAAGCGATTATAGAGGGACTTTGTAGGGATCATATTACGAGATTTCATCATTAATTATCAGAGCACTCTTACTACCTATACTAGCTGAATGTGGTGCAAATATTCACAACAGTAATAACAAGAATAAAACAGAAGGCACTAAGGACATATACATAGAATATGTCATCGCTCTAAACAAACACTTCTTCCTAATCGACTTAACACCTGTTACGATAAGAAGTTCCGACGTAGCTATTAGAAATGGATTGGCTTGGTTCTCACCATACCAACTCCATGTGCTACGGAATCTTCGCATTAAACGACCGTCTAACTAACTCTTTTCAACATATAACGATAAATCTGACATAAACTTCCGTATCATCTCTCGCTTCAAAACTCAAAAGTACCCATGCGAGGGGTACTACGCCTTTCTAACTCACCTCGTAGTCAAGAAACTTAAAGTGAAACACCGAGGATGTTCCGGAAGCCCGTGACCTTCCCGAAGTATCCTCAACATACCTCCTAGGAATACCACTCGTACAATAAGTCAAGTTCAAGAATAGAGATTAAGGACCCATGCAGCTAGTCTATCACTACTAAGGGTATACGCAAGGGTAGAGTATAATTAAGATTTTACGGATTTAGGATGTGTGATTCTGCCCTACTTCCTGTTCCTTGTCTGGTTGTGGATTTGGGGCAGAGCCACCCATCGAACGTCTTTTTAATCTTAATTATATATGACTTATATACACGAGGTGATGATAGATGATCCAAGTATGAGTCCTACCATGAACTTCAGGACAAAGCCGCCCAAGACTACGAGTGGATATGCTACCATTCGAGTAAACATAGACAAGTAAACTAAACCCACACTTTCTCCCATCTTAAGTACAACTTACCATCCCAACACAGACAGTCAGACTAAACAAAACAAGGTCGCATACTATTAGTGAAGGTCCGTTGAAACGCCAAGCGAGTACCTGAATTCACCTGGGAACGAGAAAGCCAGATGAAACAAAAATACCCACATCTTTTCCCTAGTTCATGAGTGTCCACTGTGGAACTAATTTCGGGACGAAATTCCCTCTAATGGGGGGGATGATGTCACAACTGGAAAAATTCTAGGTCAATCAAGATCCAAACTTCAACCATGTACCCGTAAACTCACAATGTAATAATCTAGGTCAACCATTGTAACTCGTTTTGAGGTAATGAAGATATAAAATAATTAAGATGAAAATAAGCGTCAAAAATAAAATGTAAGATAAACTTGATTTGTATGAATGAAGTAGTAGTGGTCGTGACAAGGATTCCAGAAATATAAAGAACACCGAAATCCGAGTTATAACAAAGAAGTTATGACCTATCGAAGTTTCGCGACAGAACCGACACAACGTTGTGTGACGTAAAAAGTGAGTTTACAATCGAATGCTTTTTAGCCTTAGCAACCTAAAAGAAACCTGTAACATACGTTAAACCGAGAGAGTGCATCAAAAGAACGTCCAAATCTGACTTCGTATGAGGAAGTTATGATTTTTCTAAGATTCAGCACAACAGTGTACAGCCCGAAATTCGAATTATAGATCGAGCGATTTTTAGCCGACACAACCTAAACGAGAATCGAATATCTCGTCAATAGTAGTTCAACGGTAAAAAGACAGACGAAAACGGATGTCGGATGAAGATATTATGAATTTTTAACGGACTTTTCCTGTCCCGGCCTGTTAAAAATATAACATTAAAAATAAAGTCAAAATTAGCAGACGAAATCTAAACAAAAGTCGTAGAGTACGGTCTCACCTACGCGTGGATATAAAGAACATAAAAAACGGAGCTCGTAAGCAAAAGTTATGAATTTTTGAAGTTCAAGGCCCAAATTACGAGGTTGGTCCGAAGGGGAACGCCCCGCGTAGAGGGTTACGCCCAGCGTTCGCGTTGCATGGCCTTGGATTGACGACAATGCCCATCCTTCGCATGTAGACACGTATCAGCCACCTAGCACCTTCGCATGGACGACACATACAAGCCTCAGACACGCACCCTGCGCCTACGCGCTGCGTACGAAGGAACGCACTGCGCTCCGGAACGCGCAGTGTCCCTCGCAAGTACGCCCAGCGTACCGAGGACCAGACTACTACTATAAATAGGATGCGAAGCTGCCCAGTTAGGGTTGCTACTTTGCTCATTCTTTCACCCTAAAACACCTCTCTAGCCACTCTAAACCACCCCGAAGCCTAGGGAACCTCCCTAACACCCGAAGAAAGCCTGGAGCACCCGAAGTCCCCGAGAAAATAGTCTTTTCGGTTTGAAACTCTGGCCGTGCAAAGCCCGGTTTTCAACAAAAACTCACGGTTTCGTCAAGGGAAATCATTTTTAGAAGCGAAGTGCTGCCCGAATCACCACCTTATCAGGTGATTTCATACCCCTATATTTTTACAAGCCTTTTCTATATTTTTAAGGGGGGGGGGGGGAATACAAGTAATATACAAGAAAATTTACTTTAAAACGCAAACATCCAAATACGTTTATCTTTCTATTTTTATGAAAAGATTTTACTATCAAATTCATATATTACTATGGGCAAAGTTTTGGTAAAACATAACGATACGATAAAAAAATACAAGAGATTTCGTTTTATTCAACTAAACATATATATATATATATATATATATATATATACAATTATTGAGTATAACTTAAATCCTATGATAAACTATATAAATATAGTTTACGGAACATGTTAAGATGCAACGATTTTCACACAACATGGAAACAAACTTATAAGCTATAATAGATATAGTTTATGGAACAAAGATACTATTTTACAAAGCTCAGGTTACAACACGGAAACAAACTTATAAACTATAATAGGTATAGTTTATGGAACAAACGAACTATTTTTACAAAGTTAAATGTTATAAACTAAAAGGGTTTTCAGTTATTACTCATAAACATGTTTAAACAATTTGTGAGATGTTTTCGTGTACTTATCTAAGTACGGGTAAAAGTCCTGACTTATAACCAGAGTCTCTTGTAGGGAGAGTGAGATATTTATGTATAGATCTATTTGGGGCTGACAATCCCACATCCCAACTGTTAGCTACAGTCAGGTCGTGTCACACCCCAAAACCGGAACGGCGGAAACGTTCTGGGGTGGAGGACGTCATGTTTAGTATCACAAGACATGTATCATAGTAAGCAAGTAATGAACAACCATTTCATTAGAAAGAAATTGTTTACAAAGTATGTGTTCACAAAACATAGAATACATAAGCAAATAACAAAACAAGACTTGAAGTTATTATGCTCCATCTTCTGAATTCCCAGTGCGAGTATCTGTCTACTAGTCTCCTGAGAATACAAGTTATTTGAAAGAGTTGATCAGCAATTAAGTTGGTGAGTTCATAAGATTTTAGTGATGTAAGTAACTTGTAGAAAGTTGTTGAAAAATGTAGTTGAAAGGTAGTAATTTGTAAGTTCTATTTAGAAAAGTTCGCCTATTCCTCTAGAAAATCCTATATTTCCTACTTTGATGAAAGATACGTAAAAATGATTCTACAATCCTTTCTATGAGTACTAAATGGATACAAGTTATACAAAACTCAGAGTAAACAAACAATCGACTGTACGCATCTGCCCTAAGCCCACAACCAAACAAGGAACAGGAAGTAAGGCGGATAGCACACATCCCATTGTTTGTTAGGTCATTGTTGTATATAACCCTGGCGTATTCACTTGTTACTCATGGAGTTAATCGTATTAGTTTCTTTATGTTTAATGAAAAGATTCTTTAAGAAAACCCTTATTTCTTATAATAAAATGGTGACCATAGTGATTCCTTCTATAATTACTTAGTTTATACTAGCTATATATAATCTAATATCGAATAGATAGTTAATTGTGTGAATCTGCCCTAAGCCCACAACCAAACAAGGAACAGGGAATGAGGCGGAAAGCACACATCCAACTATCTGTTGGGTATCAATGATATAACCATGATGTATAAGCTAAGGTATTATAGAGTTAATCACCTAAAGTCCTTTAAGTTTATATTGGTTTAATAAAATGGATTAAACCGTTTACTGGGAAGTTTCTAGTTTTGTATACCAAAAGTTCTATTTGAAAAGTATGTTTTGTTCTAGACAACTGTGCACTGATCTAGTGTCTTATGACCTGACCCATACATAGTACTCCTTATAATTACTGAGTGTATACGGAATAGCGTTATAAGTCCCTTTCTACTGAATGTTCCTGTTACGACGAAGTTATGTATCTAGTTTATTATCGTCGGTTACTTTACCGATGTATCCTTTATAGATAACTTAGGTTGAATATTATTATCACCTCGTCACATTTATAAATAACCATTAAAAGAACACATAGAAAGATCATAGAAATTATGTGCTAATAATTGATTAGATTAATTCTTGATCTTTATGTGTTTTAATGGAGTCCATAACTAGTTCTTAAGTTATGGATAACCAAAAGTCACATTTATAAATAACCATTAAAAGAACACATAGGTTACAAAAAATGAAGAGTCTTCATTTTTAATAACCATTAACTCATAAGTTATGAGAAATGAAAAGTTTTGAAAGTTTACAAAACTTGCCCTCAAATTTGGAACATGTAAAGTCATTTAAAAAACTTTAGTTCCAACCCCTAGAATTTTAAAAGTTAAAATTCAACCCTTATACTTTATAATATTATAAGTTTAATAATATTTATATATGTATAAGATCAAGTCGTCTTACCGCTAGTACGCCTCATTCACGAAGCCGGTCTATAAGGGGGGTATAAGGTTGTTGCCTATAAAATGACAACTTAATGGGTGTCCACTCTCACCCACCGCTTCCTTGATCGGTGGAGGGTCGTTAGCCGAACGGGTAGGACAAAGACTTATAAATTCTCATTAAAAGTATAATTATAATACTAAAGTAACTAAACTTTATTGAATTCCCAATCTTAGTTATTTTAGGAAAATGTGAATAAGGTGCTAATCCATGAAATTACACTTTACACTTTGTTTAAGTCGTTAGTGGAGCGTGTGTGGTTAACCGGCACACTAACTTGAACTTAACAAGGTAGGTAAAGGGTGACTTAATGTTTATCATAGTATCGATGGAGCGTGTGTGGTTAACTGGCACATCGATTGAGGGGTAATACATTAAGGGTACCAAGTAATTTGCATGGTTACTTCACACCTTGTTTTGTGATCCTCGGCATCCCAGTCACAAAACTTGAAGGGCACACTCGAGATTGAAAACTGCCATTGAAGAAAGTTCAATGAATCTCAAAGAATCTAGGAGTTTCTAAACCAATTAAAACCTAATTAAATATTTCATTTTTCATGGTGGAAATTGGTGAATCGTCATTCACCTACCTTCAAATATCTTATAGCTTAGATTACGGCATCCCTCTTCTAAGTTATAAAATATTGTGTTAGGTCCTAGCCTTAATATTACATTTGGGTGTTTTGTTAAGGACTATCTCTATATCTAATCTAATCTATTCCCTCTTCTTTTCAGATGTCTTCTAATAACAATGCTTCTGACTCAAACCCTACTAGCTCCTTCTCTCTCATGAATCTTTGTGGGAGAGTCATCTTTGATGGGTCCAACTTTACAGATTGGATCAGAAACATCAGGATGGTCACTCGGTATGAGAACAAAGAATATGTTCTCGACAAGGAGCTGAAGGTACCCGATCCAACTGCTACTCCTGAAGAGCTTGCTGAATATGAGGTACATGAAAGAGATGCTACAAAAGTGGCATGCATCATGATGGCCACCATGACAGCCGAGCTCCAAAAGTCCTATGAGGACTATTATCCTTTTGAGATGCACCAGGACTTGATGGACCGCTACCATCAAAGTGCTCGTCAAGAGCGATATGAAATAATCTCCTCCATGATAACAACCCGAATGAAGGATGGTGAGCCCATCACGGGCCACATGTAGAAAATGCAAAGGTATGTGGACCGTTTACTGAAGCTGAATATGAACTTCCCTGAGGAGTTAGCAATAAACATCGTTTTGCACTCATTGCCATCGTGTTATGATCAATTTCGCATGACATATCACATGAACAAGGAAGAAGTCACCCTCAGCAAACTTCAAGGACTCTTGAAGACCGCCGAAAGTGGTCTAAAGGGTAAGTCGGTTGTTACTACTCCTACTCCTACTCCAACTGCGACCAATGTCTTGGAAATCGGGCATGGCAAAGGGAAGAAGAGAAAGAACCCTTCTAAGGGTACCAAGGGTAAGACCCTTGAAGGCTCCTCTTCAAGCAAAACCAAGAAATGTTTTGTCACTCCTTCTGCTAACCCTAATGAGGCTGAATGCTTCTATTGCCATGAAAAGTCGCACTGGAAGCGAAACTGCCCAAAGTACCAGCAAGATTTGAAGGATGGGAAAGTAAAACCCAACCATGCAGGTATATACACTATATTGTCTAATAACTCACCTCATTCTAAGTCTTGGGTCCTTGATACAGGTTGTGGTATTCACATATGTTGTGATTTGCAGGGACTAAAAAGAAGTGAGAATGTGGAGCAGGGAAAGATAAACTTGATCATGGGAAACAGGAAAGCTTCACCTGTCACCAAGATATGAGTTTATTCCTTAGTGCTAAATAGTGGGTTTACATTAGATTTGAATAAATGTTATTATTCGCCAGAAATGGCAAGAAATGTTATTTCCTTTCATGCATTGTATAAACAAGGTTTTACCTTTTATTTTGATAATAATAATGGTAGTATTGATGCTTTCTTTAATAATGTTCTTTATTTTAAAGCATTACATTGTGATGGCGTGTATGAAACTGTATCTGTTGTATATAATCTAGGAAATAATGTATTGTGTATTAACTCTTCCACTAGCTTAGATAAAGCATCCTTATGGCATTGTCGTCTTTGACATGTAAGCAAGAAACGCATAGGCCAACTCCAAAAGGATGGAGTCTTGGAGTCATTTGACCTAAAGTCAGATGATAGTTGTGATTCTTGTTTGCTTGGTAAAATGACAAAGTCACCTTTTACTGGCACTTGTGCTAGGGGTGAAGGTTTGTTGGACCTCATACACACGGATGTGTGTGGACCCTTCAGAACCGCCACAAGAGATGCTAATCAGTTCTATGTGACTTTTACTGATGATTTTAGTAGATATGGATATGTCTACCTAATCAAGCATAAGTCAGAAACCTTTGAGAAATTCAAAGAGTTTAAGCAAGAAGTGGAGAATCAGTTGGGCAGGAACATTAAGATGCTTCGATCTGATCGTGGTGGTGAGTATCTTAGTACTGAGTTCCTTGACTATCTTAAGGAATGTGGGATTGTCTCACAATTGACACCTCCTAGGACACCACAGTTGAATGGTGTAGCTGAGAGGCGCAATCGGACCTTGTTGGACATGGTTCGTTCCATGATGAGTCGAGCTTCGCTACCAATCTCATTTTGGGGGTATGCCTTAGAGACTGCCGCCCATATCCTTAATCTAGTCCCTACAAAGAAGGTTGCCAAAACACCTCACGAGGTGTGGACTGGAAAAGTTCCCAATCTAGACCACATCAAGATTTGGGGTTGCGAGGCTTTCGTGAGACGCGAGACTCACGATAAGCTCGAACCCCGAAGCGAAAGGTTTATTTTCATCGGCTACCCACATAAATCATTTGGTTACATCTTCTACAGACCCAGTGATAATGTGGTCTTTGTAGCAAGAAAATGATTCTTTCGAGAGAGAGAATTCATGAGCCAAGGAGACAGTGGGAGGCAAATTGACCTTGAGGAAATTCAAGAGTCAAGTGGTGAAGAAACCTCAAACCCTAGCCCTCAACCTGAGGAGGAAACTCCTGTTGAGCCGACTGAAGAATCTATACCTCTGAGGCGTTCCACCAGAGTTAGGAATGCACCTGAGCATTATTATGGTTTTCATATTACTACAGAAGGTGAGACACTTATCAGTGATAACACACTGGTAAATCTGGATGAGCCTAACAGCTACACGGAAGCCATGGCAGGCCCTGAGGCTGCTAAATGGAAAGAGGCTATGGATAGCGAGATACAGTCCATGTATGACAATCAAGTTTGGAACTTGGTTGACAATGTACCTGATCGTAAGATAGTTGGGTGCAAATGGATCTTCAAGAAGAAGACCGACATGGATGGTAATGTACACACTTATAAGGCACGACTGGTTGCAAAGGGTTATTCTCAAACTCCGGGAGTTGATTATGATGATACCTTTTCACCAGTGGCCAAGATTAAGTCTATTAGGGTTCTGTTAGCCATTGCTGCATTTCATGATTATGAAATATGGCAAATGGATGTCAAAACCGCTTTCCTTAATGGAAAGTTGGCTGAAGATGTTTACATGGTTCAGCCAGAGGGTTTTGTCAGTACATAGTACCCCAGTAGAGTGTGTAAGCTCGAGAAATCCATTTATGGATTAAAACAGGCACCTCCCAGATGGAATCTTTGCTTTGATGAGAAAGTCAAAGAATTTGGCTTTTCAAGGAGTGAAGATGAATCTTGTGTCTATATCAAGGTTAGTGGGAGTATAGTCAGCTTTTTGTTACTGTATGTGGATGACATACTACTCATAGGAAATGACATCCCAACCTTGCAGGAAGTAAAGTCCTGGCTTGGGAAGTGTTTCGCTATGAAGGACCTTGGAGAAGCTGCTTATATCCTAGGGATAAGGATTTTGAGAAACAGGAGTAAAAGACTAATTGGACTTAGTCAAAGCACCTATGTGGACAAAGTGTTGAAAAGGGTCAACATGCATAACTCCAAGAAAGGAGAGTTACCCATCCAGAGTAACGCCGGATTGAGTAAGACACAAAGCCCTAGTACTGAGGCTGAGATAGCAGAAATGAGTCGAATACCTTATGCTTCAGCTGTAGGATCGATCATGTATGCTATGACGTGTACTCGACCTGATGTAGCCTTTGCTTTGAGCATGGTTAGCAGGTATCAGGGGAACCCTGGCAAGGCACACTGGACTGCGGTAAAGAATATCCTCAAGTACCAACGGAGGACTAAGGACTGGGTCCTTACCCTCGGTGGCAGTGAGGACTTGAGAGTTGTAGGGTACAATGATGCTAGCTTTCAAACTGACAGGGATAATTTCCGCTCTCAGTTGGGCTGGGTCTTTACTCTAAACGGAGGGGCAATTACTTGGAAAAGTTCCAAGCAGGAGACAGTGGTTGATTCCACTTGTGAATCATAGTATATAGCAGCAAGCGAGGCAGCAAAGGAGGCTATATGGCTAAAGAACTTCATCGGAGACCTTGGAGTTGTACCAGCTATAAAGGAGCCAATGGAGATATTCTATGACAGCAATAGTGCGGTTGCCTTAGCCAAGGAACCAAGAGATCATGGGAGATCCAGACACATTGACAGAAAATATCACTTCATCAGACATCGAATAGAAGAAGGAATCCTCGTGGCAAAGAGGGTATCATCGGATGAGAACCCAGCAGATCCCCTCACAAAGGGACTGACTCGGGCTAAGCATCTCCAGCATGCTCGGAGCATAGGGCTGAAGGATGATATTAGTTTTAGTAGTTAGATAATCTTGAAATTTGTAAAATGTAATTGACATTTGATGATAAATAAAAGTTGTTATTTATGAGTAAAGTGTTGCTATCTCTTGTCAATCGTTTACTATTATTTCTTTTTGCATGTTTTGACTTCCAGAATAATTATGTTATGGTTTATATCATATTATTCAAACTCTCCACAGTCGGTCATATGTTGGAAGTAGATATAAATCAAGACTGTCATGGGTTGGCTTGTAGAGGTCTAAGATGTTAGACAAAGCGGGGCTAC
Source organism: Lactuca virosa (assembly GCF_052849685.1). Lineage (NCBI taxonomy): Eukaryota > Viridiplantae > Streptophyta > Magnoliopsida > Asterales > Asteraceae > Lactuca > Lactuca virosa. Next base: position 317,829,879 of record NC_136433.1, on the reverse strand, counting down.
AACACTCATGAGTGCTCATAAGTTCTGAGTATTGGATTCAACCCACGCTCACTTGTATCACTTCATGGAATTTATCTCGAGTGATCGTGAGACGGTAATATCATATAAGTCTTCAAACCTAGAGATATGATTTGTTGCCTATGAGTTGGTTATGCATTGATTGCACGAAAATGCATTGGTAACTCGATGTTATAAACTGTGCTTTTGTGTGTAATTCAACAAGTAGTAGAGCAAACATATGAGTCCAAGTTTATCTGTTCCTTCTAGGATTAGAAGCGATATCTGGGCCCCTCGATGATTTTGTTTTGACCTATGTACCGGGCCCGGTCAGAACTAAAGTGATGTGTTCAGTTAAGTTCTATGTCAAACAAATCGGAAATCGGGAAACAAATGCTGGACAATAAGCAAGACCATGTTCCATGTATTTGTCCAGCTGATATCTAGAACAGAGGATTATATGATCACTTATCTAAAATGGCGCTTCATAGTTCAACAGAGTTTAAAGAGCTACGATTGCTGATCGGTTCCTGAAGTCATACTTGCAACTATAGTTATTAGACTTATCCAAGTGGGAGACTGTTGGATATAGTTTCTAAGTCCATAACTATATTTGGTATGTACTTGACCCGACCCGGCATGGTCCATTTGGGTTGCACTTCACCCGAACAATTTACGGATAATCTTTTGAGAATAGTATAAGTTATGATTTATTAATATATTATAAGTTCTAATATATTAATATAAAATCATATTATTTAATTAGTGTTGATCTATAATCAATTTAGAATTAATTTAGAGATCAAAAGTATGACTAATTAAATATGGGCTCTTGTATTTATATAGTGTGGGCTAATGCTTATTTGGAATGGGCTAGGCTTGCATGGAAAGTCCATGGATACTCCATGGAGCTTTAACCCATGGATCTCATGGAAATGAAAAGACATGGGTATTAGGGTTTACATGGATGTAACCCTAATCCACCACACTATATAAAGGAGGCCTTGGTTCTTGAAATTGCACTAGTTGATGTGTGTAAACTAAGAGGGCCGATTTCAAGAAGTTTGTGACTATTCTCTCAAGTTTCCAAGTTTGTGGTGATTTGTGACTTCCATTTGAGGCATCCACATTATTGGTGCTAGGCTCTCAAACTCCAAGCAATCAACTACTACTACAAGGTAAGTAATTCTACTAGTTTTATTTGATTCAAGTACCCCATGCCATGCTAGTTAGGATAAGAACCTTGGAAAAATAATTATTTGCATGTATCTTAGTCAAACATAGATCCAAGGTTTCTAGGGTTGCATGTACACCATAGGAGTGTTAGAATGCTGAAAACCCATCAATTATCACCTCGTGTCTGCTAACCCAGATACGTGTAATTGTACTAAAGTTAACGCAAACCGGAAAGATATATTTTACGTGCTTTTCCCGGTACTTAGTGTGGTGTGTTTATATTATTATTATTTTATCACCGTGTCTGCTAACCCAGATACGTGTACTCGTACTAAAGTTAACGCAAACCGGAAAGATATATTTTACGTGCTTTTCCCGGTACTTAGTGTGGTGTGTTTATATTATTGTTATTTTATCACCTCGTGTCTGCTAACCCAGATACGTGTAATCGTACTAAAGTTAACGCAAACCGGAAATATATATTTTACGTGCTTTTCCCGGTACTTAGTGTGGTGTGATTCTCCATGTACTTGTTATAGTATGAGTTGAACCCCTTAAACTATACCTATTATAGTTTACTAGTAATATACTTGAACTGTTATAGAAAGACTCGTTTTATTACTAAATTATACCTGTACTTTAAAAATGGAGTTTTGTTAAACTATAAAGTAACATAACTTGAAAGAGCTTTTGAAATGTTTTGATCACTTATAAAAGGCATAAGCAATAATTTGAAAGATGTTTATAACAAACATATACACAATTATCATTGTGTTCAACTTGTATTCCCCCCCCTTAAAACATTTAAAACAGTTTAAAAGATTGATTACGGGGTATGAACTCACCTGATATGGGTGATACAAACGAAGGTGTGCGTAAGGATGAGAAGTTCCACGAATGAAGTCCTGAGACTTAACAAGTCCTAAATGACATATAATGACATATATTGGCATGGATATAGTGTTTAGAAGCAACTAAATGCAAGGAAACACCTCACGGGACTAGGAAACACTTTGACCAAGTATTGGAATCACATGTGATTCATCTAAAGGGTGTTTAAGGCCATAGTTTGGTGTTTACGACCATGTGTTTACGGCAAAGGGAGTTTACGGCCGTAAACTCATGGTCAAAGATGCATATGAGGGTGTTTGAAGGCTAGGGAAGCTTGAGGGAATTTTGCTCTACACAAGGATGAGAAAGACCAACTCAATGGAGAGTGTTGAGGTGTTTACGACCAAGGGAGTTTACTCCTGGCCGTAAACTCTCTAAATGATGAGTTTGGTGATGGTTCAAGGTCTTACAAAGCACATGGGAGTGTTCTAGCCTCAAATCCAAGCCTTAGGAAGAGTTTAGGGCTCAAATGGCACCTTTATAGGGGTTTACAGCCAAGGGAGATTGCTTGGCCGTAAACTCCTTTTGGTCTTGCATTTTTGATGATTTCAAGGTTCTAAGCATGAGTCTTAACTAGATATCAAGTATAAGGAAGAGTGCTTATGATATGGGGGCTTGAAATGGTCGATTTTGGCCAAGAACACTAGTGTGTGTTCTTGGTGAAACTTGAAGATTTGAAGATCTAGTTAAAATGAATGTTTTCATGGATGAAATCAAAGAGTGTAACTAGGAGATGAAGTGTAACAACAAATCAAGGAAAGAGCACTTACATTTTTGATGATTTAAGATGATGAACTCGATGATACTTGAGAGGATTTGGAAGTGTTATTGAGTTGGAAATGAAATAATGAAAGAAAAATGAAGGGATGAAGTCTTATAGGGGAGTTTCCGGCCAGGGTTGAGTTTACGGCGTTAAACTCCATGTTTACGGCCGTAAACTCCACATGTTGGAGTTTAGGGCTTTAGTGTTGTACAGTGAAGCTAACAGGTATTTCCTAACACTCACTACTTGAGTGTACTAGGCTCAGAACACTCAAACGGACTCTAAATTGTGTTAAATGATAGCAGGATTGAGTCTGACACTGAGTTGAGTTGACTGACTGAGCTTTCAAAGCAAAAAAATTTCGGGTTGTCACAGGTCGGCATGCCTGGGGTAACAAATGTCGTTAACGTTTCTAACGCTTGAAGAACGTCACGATCAGGCTAACTGTGTTAGTATGGTTATAAGAACTCACAAGGAGAAAACATCGACTTATTTACGAATAATATATATTCAAATAATTTTATTTGAATATTAACTTTACATTCGGGTTTCAGAGCGAACACAATCTCAGCTAGTTTTACTTATGAATAAAACTAGGTATCTTTAAAATAAGTATGACCATTATACTTATACTTTTCGGTCTTGGAACATTTAAGACTGCAAATCAGTTTCATGGAAAAATATAAGATTTTCTGGAGAAACACAGGAACATTTTCAAAGAACAAGGAACTTATTTTCTAAAACAAAATGCTTATGAACTCACCAACTTAAATGTTGATACACTTTCAAAATCACTTGTATTCTCATAAAACTAGTAGACAGGTACACACACAGGTTTCGAGAAGACGGAGCATAGTAGCTTCAAGTCTTTGTTTTGCTGTTTACTTTTGGAGTCAATCATACGTGAATCGAATACAATGTAAAATCTATATTAATAATGCAATGGTTGTTGTTGCTTTGATTACTATTTTACAATTGTTGTGATACTGTACATGACGTCCTCCGCCCCCGAACGTTTCCGTTGTTTCGGTTTGGGGGTGTGACATCGGTTTACGTGGGGCGTACTAAGAAATAAGTCGCGATCTGGATCCAGATGCCTAGCCCAATACACTGGGCGAACGACTTACTACGTTGGGTGTACTCGATAACTTCAGAGTACACTGGGCGTACAACCATTACGCTGGGCGTAATGGGCCTCTTGAGCCTTGTTTTCCGCTTTTTGCAATGCATCTTTAACTCCATTCTTTTGGCTTCCTTTCCGCTCTAGCAACAATTATACCCATGAAATATAAATTTAAGCATTATAAGTACATTTTAGTTAGAAATAGCATAATTAAGGCTAAAATATTAAGATATGATATATATATATATATATATATATATATATATATATATGCACATATTAAAATACCTCACACTTAACCTTTGCTTGCCCCCAACCAAACTGATTTTTAATTTACCAATATCACATAAAACAATCCATTTTAAATCCATCCATTATCCCAAGACCGCAATGCATGTATTTGTGTCTATAATTCCTAAAAACTTCTCAATCCTAAATACTCATAATCCTTATGAACATTCATCCCCTTAGTTTATACGACACTTATTTTTGCAGCCATCTGAATCCATCTTTAGAAATCTTTCTTAACTTAAGGTATTTTTGGTTAAACGTCCCAAGCATATATATATATATATATATATATATATATATATATATATATATATATATATATATATATATATATACATTTTAGAAAGAAATACAGCTTTGATACAATAATGGAGCTCTTCGAATTCCTCTCTTCTTTGATATTTGCTCTTCGATTTTATTTGAATTCAACTTTGATACCGGCGGTGGCTTTGTATCGACTGCAAACATTTAAAAATCTGAACGTTGTGGGAGAAATGAACGTTGCCAATGGTTGGCAACGACTATATGCCATATATTTTCGAATTCCTCTCTTCTTTGATATTTACTCTTCGATTTTCTTTAAATTCAACTTTGATACCGGCGGTGGCTTTGTACCGGCTGCAAACATTTAAAAATTCGAACGTTGTGGGAGAAATGAACGTTCCCAATTGCCTTTCACACCTTCAACCGAAATTCTTTCCGATTCCGAACACGAAGAACAATAACAACAACCTCAACAAAAAGAAAAGAAAAGGAAGGCCGATCCGAGAAGATGGACACAAAAGGAAGAAACCAAATTAGCAAAGGAGTGGGTCGACATATCCGAAGATGGTGGCATGGGAAAGGGTCAAATTGTGATCAATTTTACTTACGTATTACAGAGCGGTTTTGTCAGGGAATGGGTCGAGATCCATATTGTCGGACCTCCGACCAATGTAACTTGAAATGAAATCTTGTTAACAGACTCTTATCATGTTGGAATAGAATTTACACAAACTTTGAAAAGCAATAAGCTAGCGGAGAAAGTGAAGCGAGTTTCTTGAAAAAAATGCATGCTACATTCCAAGATGATATGCTTAAGCCTTTTAAGTTTATTCATGTGTGAGAAGTTGGCAAACAAAAAGGATTAGATGAAGGGAACTTGCAACACATGAAGAAATTGCTAATCCACCAAAAAGAAGCCGAACATCTTCATATTCGAGCACACAACAAGTGTCATCGGATGGTCACATAGGTGTTAATCTTAATGATGATACGACATCGAAGAAATATGCTTGCCTCCTCCTCCAATGGGAAGGGACAAAACAAAAGGTCGAGCGAGAGGAAAAAGGAAAGCGACATCTTCAAATTCGTTGGTCGGAACCGAGCGGTCAACTAGATCAGATGAAATGATGGCACAAATGACACAATTGAATACAACTTTGGAGAAACATATGACTGGAAACGGTCTGACTCACGGAATATCCGTTGTTAATGCAAGATGTGAGACACCTCGACCCCGAAGAAGCGGCAAAAATGGTGAATGGGTTGATTCGCGAAAAATATAATCTAAAATGTAATTGAAATTTCGATGTTATGTTATTTTTCTAGGTTTTTTAATTTTTGACTTCATGTTTTATTTTTATTTTTTTAGGTTTTTAATGTAATTTTTTATTTCATGTTATTTTTAACTTTTAGGATTTCTAAAATGTAATTTTTAATTTTACTATTGTTTTAAAAAAAAATCTTATTTTTTTATTGAAATTAAAAAAAAATTCATAAATACCACACCCTAGTTCGTAAAAAATATAAAAACTAAAAAAATTGAGATGGTGCTGCGTGACATTGTTTTACCATCGGCAAAAATTGCACCACGCCTTACCAAACTAACAAACACCAACATAAGAAAGAGAGCCCAAGTTCAGGCTCAAATACATCTATCTTCGTCTTGTTCGGATTTTTTCATCACGACCTCAATCTCAGGTTTGGAACCCTAAAACATCTATCTTCATCGTGTTCGGATTTTTTTCATCGCGACCTCAATCTCCGATTTGGAACCTAAGTGTTCTTCATAATTCAGTGACAGTTGTGGCATGCTCGTTACTCGTAACTCTTCAAATGGCAATTGCTGTTTTTCAAGGTTTCGCTTGTAGAAGCCAAGTATCATTCCATATCCCTCTTATTAACCGTGTTCACAAGGTATCTTATCATTTGCACAATTTTAGTTCGATTCTCGAGATCTGAGGGAATTTCAGAATTTTTTTTCCGTGCTTATTTAGAGGTTAACGTAGTCGGCTATATCGTCGTAAGTCGAACCCTTGAGGCTCTGTGGGCATTTTAGACTACAGTATGTAAACAGGAGTCACAATGGAACAATTTTTTTCTTTCTCCCCAACCTCTAACTGTGGTGAAACAGAATGAGTATATCATTTTGAAGCATCTAAATTCATCAATTAGAATAATCTATTGCTTGAATTGTAGGCAAGACAAAACTGTTCTGTGGCAGCCATTGAATCGCTGGCTGAATCCGTAAGTGTGCATAACGAAGATAATCAGTTTTCAACTGCTAGAATTGTAAAAGGTGCATACTTTTCTCAAATCATCTGAGAAAAATTTACAACATTCTTTATCGTATTTTTCCATTTATCTAAGATTGTTTCTGCGTGATGATAGTAGGACGAGGCAATGATGAATCCAAACCACATGAATGGAAAAAGTTGTGTTCGAAAGAACTTGGAGTCAAGACTTCAAGGATTACAAAGCCTGCAAAATTTGTATTGAATGTGCTTAGAAAAAAAGGTATGTTATGTTTCTTATTTTTATTTGCTTGGTTTGTCTGCTAGCTATTGAACTGGCGTGTTCCTTGTATGCAATTTAGAAGAGATCTGACTTGGTATCAGTTCACACATTATATGCAATGAATTACTGTACCTTAATTGCCTTAAACTTAGTCGAATCCAGCCACAGTGTATCCTGATTAGTTAGGTGAAAATTTGAAATTTGTACTTTTGTTTTGCAATGTATGTAGTGTTGGGGCTTAATGCGTTCAAATCACATGAAATATACGCAGCTGCGTAAACAAAAAAAAAAAAACCCTCCACAGAGGATCATATAGGTTAAACATAAAAATACCTCATAGGATGTAGGGCTGAATTCCTCGGACTACATGCAACAAATTAGCTGTCTTCTACCAGTAGTATCCAGACAGACTAAGGGTAATCACTAGGGATGAGGAAAAAAACTGAAAAAACCAAACAAAATAATTCCTAATTTTTGGTTTTTCGGTCTTGGAAGCGTTAAGGGAAATCGGTTCTTGGGTATAAACCGAGTTGGGACGGAATTTAATGGGTTTTTTCTCGGCATTGTTTATAATTTTTGAATGGCCATATAGTATACGGGCTCGGATTGAACTGGTTGTTTTCCCAGGTTGTTTTGGCTACATTTTAGGCTCAAAAAACTGTTGAATTAGTTAAGAAATAGCTGAGTTACACAGCTCTAAATAGTAGGGGCTATTAGGGCTGTATGTTTTTTCTCAGCATTGTTTATAACTTTTGGACATAACTCCATACAAGCTCCGAATGAGCCAGGTTGTAGCTCTCTTTCTTGGCTACAATTTAGGCTCAAAAACAGTTATTAAATTGGTTAAGAAATAGTTTTGTTACACAACCATAAACATGGGCTGTTAAGGCTGTTGGTTTTTTTTTTTTTATTCCATTATAATGGTAAATTAACTCACTGGATAATGTGAAAATGCGAAAAACAGCAATTTACTTTAGAAGTTGGGTTCTTTGTGGTTTTGAAAGCGGAAGCGAACCGGTATTTTCGGTTCCCATATTTGCTCATTTACGGTTTTCAGTTCCTGGAGATTAAGTATTAATTTGGGGGATTATTAACAGTTTGAAATACGTCATCTTTATTCTTTAACTTCAATTCTAAACATGTCACTGCGACTCGTATTTTGCTTCTATATCTTTACTCAAGAGTTGTTGCATGATTCTTTTCATTGTAGGATATGAGGTATACCTGGTAGGAGGTTGTGTACGGGATCTTATATTAAACAGAACTCCTAAAGATTTTGACATCTTGACATCTGCTGAACTTAAAGAGGTTTCTTTTTTCAACTCTTTCTCTAAGCGGAATACATATTACCTTTCATCTTGTCCATCAAACACTTCAGATTGGAATCAAATGAGTTGCTTTTTTACATGGTTTTCATCTTCCAATGGCTGTTTCAGTACTCATCAAACTTTAATGTTAGCATTAACATAATTCATGAGGTTGCCAAATTTATCAGATTCCATGTTTGATGGATTTTCCATTCATTGGGGGTGGTGGAAGGAATTCAATTCCATCATTCATCTTTGATAAAACCTGAAAATGCCATCATTATATATATATAATTCCATCCCATTTCCTACGAACCAAACACGTGACGTGACGTGACATATTACGGTTGACATATATAGAAGATTCCGATTCTTTGACAAATTCCATTTCTTACATACAAATACATTTTACGAACCAAAAGATTCTGAAGTAATCCATTTAATGGTGAAGAAAATGATTTTTTATAAGTTATAAGCATAAAATGTTGACATGCATAAATTGGAGACTCTTGGTTCCTTCCTTGCATGCAGGTAATGAGAGCATTTCCCCACTGTGAAATAGTTGGAAGGCGATTTCCTATATGCCATGTACACGTAGATGATGCCATTGTGGAGGTTAGTGGAAAAGAATGAAGTTTTTAATAAATACTAATAATTTTATCTATAAAGTTGCATGCCTAATGTGGGGCCGGGCCGGGGCTTCACAGGTTTCAAGTTTCAGCACAACTGGAAGGAGGTCAAAATTTAGCTTGAGAAAACCAAAAGGCTGTAATGAAAGTGATTTTATTCGCTGGAGAAATTGTGTGCAGAGGGATTTCACTATCAATGGGTAATAAGAATAAGACTTTCCCTACCCTATCCTACCTACCACATAAACACATAAGCATGCCTTGTATAATTTTATTTTATTTTATGCATCCATAGATATCTTACTACACACAATACAGGTTGATGTTTGACCCATTTGCGAGGATCGTATATGATTATATTGGTGGAATGGAAGATATTCAAAAGGCTAAAGTGTGCATTTAAGTGTGTGTTTGGTTTGCGGATTCCTAAAGGAATTGGAATCTCGATTTTCATTCTGTGGTGTTGTGTGTTTGGTAGTGATAGAGCCTTGAATCTAAAACTGATGGAAATAACTTGAGAGAGAAATGATAAAATAAAGAGAAAACAAGCTCTACTTATACCCTCCACGATTCAAGTGTAATAATACCTGCTGCAGAGATGGTATCTAAAAAACATCAATGACACAAGGACAATTTTCCCACTTGAATGCTAATTGGTTGCACTGCAATATTTGAGAGTTTGTGACCATTTTTTACCCTTACGTGCCCTTCTTTGATAGACCCGCATAGCATATTCTGAGGCTTATCAGGTTGGTTTGGTTTGGTTGAATTCCTTCAAAATCCATGTTTGATAGATTTAATCGTTCCCTGGTAAGAATTGAAAAAATCAAATTATCCTCCTCATAAACAATCTTCCCTTTTCAATTGTATGTGTCTGTGATTGAGTACCATACCAAACACATGACATGACAGTGACAGTGACAGTGACGGATTCCAATTCCTTCCAAAACATTCTGCAAACCAAACGAAACGAAACCACCCCTAAGCTGTTAACAAATGTCCATAATAATAATAATAATAATAATAATAATAATAATAATAATAATAATAATAATAATAATAATAATAATGGCCATTGGTTGTACTTGTATGTAGGTTCGCTGCATAGCCCCTGCAAATATTTCTTTTGTGGAAGATTGTGGTATGATCTCGTCAAACACACATACATACATACATACATACATACGTAAATTGATTCTCATTTAGGCAGGCAAGTTGATGTAATTCTTTGCATTTGACTCAGCTCGCATTCTGCGTGGGGTTAGAATCGCTGCTCGTTTAAGATTTCAATTTTCCAGAGAAACCTCTCATTTTGTAAAAGAATTGTCCGATTCGTTGTTGAGGCTTGATAAGGTACCATGTTTTACCCTCTCTCTTGCTTTTTCATTCAGCATGTTGTGATGGTAGGTGATTGGTATACTTATAGGGCCGAATACACATGGAAATGAATTATATGCTGGCCTATGGATCTGCAGAGGCTTCACTAAGGTTACTGTGGAAATTTGGACTCCTTGAGATTCTTCTACCCATCCAAGTACGGGGTTTCCTTCCTTAATTTCTCTTTCCTCCCGTAGTACTAGTACTAGTAAGTATAAAAAGTATTATTATTCATGCATTGCAGGCATCTTACCTTATTTCACATGGATTCCGCAGACGTGATAAGAGATCCAACATGCTCCTGGTTAGTTTAAAAACTTGATTTTTTTAACTGCTACTTTTTATTTGGTTGGAAGGAATGGATTGAGTATTGGAATAAGCAATGCCTGTGATTGAATACGAATATCTGATCATCATATGAATTTTACTCTATTATGTACATACATTAAAAATCATACATTTAAAAATTAAACATAATAAAAGCTCTTTCTAAACAAGTTATATAATAATAAAAATCATACATTTAAAAATATAATAATAAAAATCATACATTTATATATATATATATATATATATATATATATATATATATATATATATATATATTAACTAAAACAATAAAATTTTAAGAACCAATCTGTTCCGTATGATAATTAAAAAAGGGTTATATTGTATTCCATGATTGAATGAGAAAAGAAAATACTAACACTCCGTGGCTAATAAGAATAACAAAATTAAAGATATGAGGCAAAAAAGGTAAAACAAACTTGTATCTATGATTTGTATGGTAGTTAAAGTTATAGTGTATGTATGTTTTGGTTTGCATGCAGTCTTTGTTTGGCAGCTTGGACAAACTTGTAGCACCTGATCGTCCATGCCACTGTTGTCTGTGGTAAGAATCTATAAGATTAAATATACTTGGCATTAAGAATGAATGTTGAAGTATAAGAAGAAATGGAGTTTTACATAATACTGAGTGAGATACAGGGTTGGCATCCTGGCATTTCATGAGGCGTTGGTAGAAGAGGGTCGCGATAGTTTGGTGATCGGTGCATTTAGCATAGCTGTCCATGGCGGTGGATCATTGTCGGAAGCAGTAGATATTGCAATGAAGATCTCACCTCCTGAAACCAGATTTCATGAAGTTATTATATCCCCTACCACATATTTATATTCTAAACATGAATTAATGGATGAGGTTGTAAGACTCGCAGCTTCTGTTAAAGCTGCATTACGGAGGCTCACAGATGACCACTTTGTTTCCCAGGCCCTCATTAAATACCCCCAAGCTCCACAATCCCATCTGGTAATCAATCAATCTACTACAATTCAATACATGCTCATCTCTCATCTCTCATCTCTCATCTAAATAAAAACTTGTTTCTTTTGTTTTGTATTTTTCAGGTTTTCATTTCATGGGCTCTATCACTAAAGGTATCCTCCATCTTTGACTGTGTCAAAAGGGGCAAAACTCGGAGGACCTTTCTACCAAAACAAGGAAATGAAATCGACTATCAATCATTGGCATCCGGCAGATTGGATGAAGTTAGGGCCATTTTTGGTAGGCTTGTTTTTGACACTCTTTACCCTTCCAACTTGCCACCTACAGAACACTAGCAGCAGACAAAATTCAGATTTAATAACTTGATTATTCATTATCATTTAAAATTAAGAAAAGTAAATTTCTATCATCTACTCCATTTTCTCTCTTTGTTTACCTATTAAAGGACTTCCAGGATTTGCGTGTGTGAGTGCTGTTTAGAGCTTTGGGTTTTTTAAAAGAAAAAATTGAATTAAAGAAAAAACTTTGTATGAGAATATTAGTTTTAAACATTTATTATAGAACAAAAAGTCAAAATTACTTCTAAGTAATATAGCCTATAAATCTCGTTGAAATTAAACCAAAATTTACTTTTTTCTCATAAACTCACAATCAAATTTGTCACACCTTTACAATATTACAATTATATTTCTCTTGTACACATCTCCTCATATACCCTTTCATTTTCTTTCCCTGTATTTAGGTGGAGCGATTTCATCCATACCACCCCCTTTCATTATATCCTACAAGGAATGAAAATTCAATCCCTCTTATTTCTCCCAACTCCCTCAATTTATTTATTTTTTAAATTAAGTACTTACTAATTTAAAACTAAAAAAATTAAAAAATATAACATTTTATTAAAAGAAAATAACATACTACATAAAACAGTAAAATGACAATTAAAACGGTAAGACATTTAAAAAAATACTAGTTTTCCAGAGTTGGTATGTAAACATAATCAATGCAATCACAAAGAGCCAAACAAAGTTGGTAGTGGATTTTTGCATCATGCAATTTGATATATGCGTTCACTTCATACTCAACATGAGGATCTATTAAATCATTTGTCATCAAACATATTTATATAAGAAAACTTGATTTGCAATGTATCCATAAAGATCCACATGTACCCACCTTAGTATTTTGGGGAGTTTGCTAATGGTCCACAATACTTGCGTTTTTCCTTGGTCATTACTCTTTTCAATACATTAAATTCATACCATATATACATACTTAGCAAAAAGGACCGATTCATGAACTCATAAGAGTTCCTAGTTCAATACGATTCCTGATTATCTAAGACATATTTATATGCCTAACACTTTGTCCCATATCAAAATCTTTTAGCTATAATAAAATGATATAATGAGAATTATTTCATAATATCGTATATTTAATCAACTTGGTAATATGACACAACAACATTGTTTTAACATCCTATAAATAGAGACATTAATCTTTCACTAATTCTTGAAACATTTACTTATTACCCATAATCATATCAAATATATAACACCACCCTCATCTATCATATTGTATAATATAATATAAGTGTACAATATGTATCTTATTATGTTCGACGACATCAACCGAGCTAGATATTGTATTATGCTCCAACGAGATTTTAGGATGCTAAATGCGGGTTCGACATCCTTTCTTGCTAATTCTGGTGCCGCTTTGAACCGTTTTTTCTCTGGATGTGGAAATGATTTCACAAAACTAGCACAAGTTGGGTATATCCCATCCGCAAGATAATAGCCATGTTTATATTATTCTCCGTTCAACATAAATGAACATTTGGGTGCTGCACCAAGATATTTATCGTCTAATAGTGGTGATTGGTAGAGGACGTTAAAGTCATTATTCTTAACAATTTTTTTTCAATGTCATTAAATAAAAACTCAAAGAACCGACACAACCGCGCAACCCACATCACCCACACACCCAACTTCACATTCATGTTCGTCTCTTTATGTGACATCACCACCATTCCCTTCCCTCATCATCCGTTTTTTTTTGCAAGGGTTGAACCTTTATATCTCTTTCATACGAAGACTATTTTAGTTGATTTTTTCATTGTGCTTTATGTAACATGGGTTATCTATAGAAATATTACACTCCAAAGTTAGAGGTCATAAAGTCGTATTTTGTAAGCTCTATATTAGGACGGTTGTGATGTTTTTAAAAACTTCCAAATAAAAGGGGATTGTAGGATTGTTGTTGTTGATATATAAGTGAAACAGTAACTAAAGTAATTACGGATGACATGGAGAGACTGGAGAGGTGTGATTAGTAAAGTTGTGATGAGGAGTGTCCAACACCCTGTTTCGAATCGTTTCATAATTTGGGGCCGTGACCCGAAGACCAATTATCATAAGACTTCAGGCCTTGAAAGAGAGATTTAGACCCTTTTGGATGTGGATAATGTAGATTAGGTGATCCGAGAGTTCGATTGGTGCTTCGGAGCCCAAGGGTATAACCGTAAAGTGATAGTTCGAGCCTTTTATGAATTTTGATTTAAGTTCGGTAAGCTTGAAGGCAAAAGAGAATTGATAGGGTTGTAGAGCTTCTCAACACCTTTCCGTGGATATAAAGATCATTAAAATCATAGTTGAAACGGAGAAGTTATGACCGTTTGAATTTAGGGCGGTTTTGGGTTGAGCCACGTACGTTGGGCATACTCAACGTGTATGTTGGGCGTACAAGAACATCCCTAGTACGTTGGGCGTAAATGGAGTACGTTGGGCTTACGCGATCAGTGCCCAAATCCTATTTTCGTGGGTTGAGCCCTATTTAAGCTTCTAAACTTCCCCAAACCCATTCCATTCTCAGCCTCCACCTCTCCAACACACTCTCTTGAAACCCTAACCCTAGTTTGATCATTGTGAGCAAAAAGAAGGTGTTTTTAAGTGCTTTGGAGTATTCTTAGAGAACCTTGGAGAATAAGGAACTCATTGTAGAAGTGTTGGTTGCATTGGAGCTTGTAGATCCATACTTTGTTCACCTTGATCTTTCTTCTAGAGGTATAAAACTTGAATCTTGATGTTGCATTTGTTAGATCTAGCTAGTTTTGGGGTGTTATGATCTTTTGTTCACTTTAGTGCATAAAGTTTAGATCTTGAAAGTTTGTGACCTTGTTATGGATAAAGTTGGAGACTTTATACATCTAAACATCATATTGATTCAGATCTAAAAGCTTGAGACTTGGACTTAATGGACTAATGTGACATCCCCAATTTCACGGCCAGAAAAGACCAATTTTGTTTATGCTTTATAATAAAAGCAGAGTAACTTTTTAAAGAAAGTGTTGTGGGAATTTGTTCCCATAAAAATATAGATAAGAATTTATCAAAGCATTTCTGAAGAAATGTATTTTCATTACATTACAAAACTCGTGATGTCATCGTCAATACAGATCAAAAGCATAAACCAAAAACAACATAGGCCTTACAACATTTCTATTTATTTCTACTGGCCTATAATCCATAATCTCTCATCAGATCATCGCATCTATGCTCTTGTGTCACTACCTGTAATACAAGAAACTGAGTGGGTCAGATTGGGGAGCCTAGTGAGCACATAGGGTTTTCAACCCACAATAAATAAGTTTATTATTTATTGTGGGTTGAAAACCCTATAATCCATAATCTCTCATCAGATCACCGCATCTATACTCTTGTGTCACTACCTGTAATACAAGAAACTGAGTGGGTTAGATTGGGGAGCCTAGTGAGCACATAGGGTTTTCAACCCACAATAAATAAGTTTATTATTATTTTCATCAAATCATTCAACTCGATTACTCGTTCCTGTTATCCTCACTTTACGTCCCTAAGGCATCTACTATAAGGGACCTAGCCTAAGGATTTTCATCGGGGCGACAACACTGCTTAGGGGATACCTCATCAATTTATGTCAAATAAGGCAACCATGAGGGGGATGAAGTACTTCTGGCGAACACTGAGTTCAAATAAACACCTACTGGTTGCGAGCCTGCTAGCGTTCCACTAGACTGTCTAGAAAAGTCCGTGGTCGTTATCTATACTCCACTAATTGACTGGATCATCGTCAACACCGAGGCCTCTCATCATTTTATTTTATCACACATCAACTATTTCATCTACCCATGTTTTACCCAACATATTTGTAGATATAAAATACATATATAGTCTAGATCTGAAAAACAAAGTTCAAATCTTTCACCCAACATAGATCTCAAAGTATAAAATACATATACAGTTTAGATCTGAAAGAAAAAAGTTTAGATCTGACAAAAAAAATACATATACAGTTTAGATCTGAAGAAAAAGGTTTACATATGACAAAAAAAAAATACGTATACAGTTCAGATCTGAAGAAAAAGTCTTAGATCTAAAAAGAAAAAGTTTAGATCTGAAGGAAAAGTTTAGATCTGAAAGAAAAAGTTCAGATCTGAAAGAAAGAGTTCAGATCTGAAAGAAAGAAGTTTAGATCTTTCATCTAGCACGAATCTCAAGTAAACAGATAATATGCACACATAGCACGTAATTTATATAACATACTTCATATCTATATGTAAGATGAAAGTAACTATACACTCACTTGATAAGGTGGTGATTCCAACTTGGATAGCGCTTCGCTTCGACAAAACCAGACTTTGCGGGGGCAGAGTTCCGAGCCGAAAAACCCTTTTTCTTGGAGCCTTCGGGCGCTCCGGGACTCGCCTCTAGCACTTGGGAAGTGCTAGGGAATGGAAGAGAGGTTTTGGGGGTAATGGGAGAGAAAGAATGGTTTTGGTGTGAGTTTTGGGGGTGATCTACGCCTCTATTTATAGGCTGTCTGGAGCCGATTCAC
Source organism: Lactuca virosa (assembly GCF_052849685.1). Taxonomy (NCBI): domain Eukaryota; kingdom Viridiplantae; phylum Streptophyta; class Magnoliopsida; order Asterales; family Asteraceae; genus Lactuca; species Lactuca virosa. Next base: position 317,813,390 of record NC_136433.1, on the reverse strand, counting down.
GTCGTGGCACTTAAATCCACGTAGTGGACTTGCGTGGGCACCAAGGCTTCGCCTGGTGCTAACACGTGGCGCTGGACACAGATAAAACAGTCAATCTTAAAAAAATCATAACTTTCGTATACGAGCTCCGTTTTTGACGTTCTTTATATCCACACGTAGGTATTGACAAGATCTACAACTTTCCTTTTGACTCCATCGGCTAATTTTTGACCGATTTTAAATTTAACAGTATGAGAAGATTACACTGTTAAATGACCGTGTAAAATTCATATCTTCTACATACGGACTCCGTTTTCGACTGTCTTTTTATTGTTGAGTTCCTATCAATGAGATCTTCAATTCTCATTTAGGTTGTGTCGGCTAAAAATCGATCGATCTAAAATTCGAATTCCGGGCTATGCACTACTATGCTAAATCTTAGAAAATTCATAGCTTCCTCATACAAAGTCAGATTTGGACGTTCTTTTTATGCACCCTAACGGTTTAACATATGCTACGACTTTTGTTTAGATCACTAAGGCTAAAAAGTAATTTGTCAAAAATTCACCTTTTACGTTACGCGGTGCCGCGCCGGTTTAGCCGTAAAACTTCGACATGTCATAACTTCTTCGTTTTAACTCAGATTTCAACGTTCTTTATATCTCCAGAATCCTTGTCACGACCACTACAACTTTCTTCATAGATATTGGGTTTATCTAACATTTTATTTTTGACGCTTATTTTTATTCTTAATTTATTATATCATTATAAACAAGTATCAAACACATAAATTCACATAATTCACATAATACTCAACTAATTCTTTTTTTAATACTTCAAAATGAGTTACATTTGTTGACCCTAACTATTACATCATCGCATCAATGCTTAGCCTCAAAACAGTGGCGTTACAACTAAGTTAGAAAAGATGTATTTTTGGTCCCTTTGAGACTTAAAGACTAAATCTTGGTTGGTTGGACCATTCTAATGGATAAAGTTGGAAACTTTATCCATTATGGAGTTATTAGGAACCATAAAAATATCATCTTGATGGGTTTTGATGAATCATGCTTAAGTTGATGTTCATATTATAAGTTTAGATGGATAAAAACGGGTTTTGGGTCCCATTAAGGCATGCAAAGGAGTAAAGTTGGCAACTTTATGGTTTATGACCTTATCTAGAGGTTAGATATGAGTTTGGACGTTTGGTCTTAAGCATTAAGTGCTTAATGAGAGGTTTTGGACCTCTGACAAGTATGTTGGGCGTACGTAGGAGTACGCTCAACGTAATGCACGGATCAGGCTTCGCGACTTGTACATTGCGCATCAAAGAGCAGTACGCGAGGCGTACTCACGGGAAACTCATTCTGGGCCTTTTAGGAGTTGGGCCATGAGTTGTTGGACCAATTATGAAAATGGTCTTTTACCCTTTATGAAGACAGAATATTGTTTGGGCCTTGGATTTTAGGAATTTATCTTAATTATTGATTAGGGATAATTTGATTATATTAAGTGTGAGGATTTCGGTAGAAGCAAATCGCGTGTTCGGTTATCTTGGATTGAGGTGAGTTTCCTCACTATGTTGGCGGGTCGAAGGCACCAATGCAGGTCCATAGTTTATTATGATTATGATGCTAGTTGTCTGAGTGACTCTTACATGTATGATATCTGATATGTATACCAGGCGGGGCCTGATGATTATATTGTATGCTACTTATCTTTGTGATTCTTGCATGTGTTTATGTGTTTGCATGTATACCGGATGGGGCCTGATGCCAGGCGGGGCTTGATGACTGACAGATCTGTTCCGAGCGGGGCTCGATGCCGGGTGGGGCCCATTATATGATGATATGTATGGTATGTGGTATTTTGGGGAATTTACTAAGCTTTATGCTTACGTTTTCTATGGTTATGGTTTCCGCGGTACTTCCGGTTCGAAAGGGAAGGGCCTGACTTGATCGCATCACATTCACCCATGTTTTTGCAACTTGATGATTTTGGGCTTGTACTCTGATAGCTGTTTTATTATGACATACTTTTGAATTTTTGGAAAAAGATAATTGGTGTTTTTGGTTGAATTAAAAATGAAATTTTTACCTTATAATTTTTGGGACGTTTCAATTTGGTATCAGAGCCTTGGTTTGAGGGATTCGGGCACACTCTCGGGTGTGGCTGAACTCAAACTGAGGAGTTGGAAACTTTTTAAAAGAAAACGAATTTCTAAAAAGATTTTTTTAAAAGAAAAAAGGGGTGTGATGCGTGCAATCGGCCGAGATCAAGTAAGTGATTCCTAGAATACCCTACATGTTGATATGCTATATGATATGACTGTTTGCATGCTAGGGTAAGGCTAGGGATACTTTCAGGAAATGCATGATAGATTGGCCTGATATGTGATGCCTTGTAGCCAAGGAAGCATTAGATGCTATGCTAGATTGGGAATATGTATTGGTATTAGTAATTCCTAAGTGTATGCTTTAAAAATTGTATACGGTTAGGATCATATAGCCCTAGAATGATTGATTTGGACTTATTTTCTATTCCTCATTTGGTTGTGGTCCTAGGGTGGAGTCTTTTATTCGACAGTCTATTTGATCCTGTATTGTGTATAATTTTCATGCATAAGGCAACCGGTAGTGAGAGTGGAAGTTCCTAGCATGGATTGTAGTAAGTGAGCTTTGGAGGTTCTTTGTTTGTTCTAGGGCTTGGAGTGTTACTGCACGAATGTTGCTTGCTTTGTTCTTTGTGGAACTCTTAGTGATATGACTTAACTATTAAGTGAATATGTCAAGTCACATGTTGTAAAGGTTAAATAATCTCAGAGTGATGGATTTGACTCTACTGCACAACTCTCGTTTGAGTCTAACCGTTGTAGGGTTGAGTTTGTTACTCGAATGATTATCTAAGCTTTGTGGAATGTGATTATATTCATGAAGTAGTTAGATGATATTAGTGGGAGTTCTTTAATAGTTGATGGCTGGGTGAGGTCGGAACCTAGGAGAGCCTATGAAGTGCATTAGTGGGTTTGGTTGCGTTGATTACCAGGTATCGGAGTACCAATTTGAGAAGACGACTTGGAGGATTCGTGATAACACTTGAGGAAAGTATGAATAGGTGTGGAAGGTAGTATTGGGCTTGTACTACTGAAAGCACGGGATCCATACTGGAATCGAGGGGAGTCACGGAGAATCCAGGAAGCCTGTGGATGAGGATGCTTGGGTATGTTCTGATTATTGTATGGTTGCTTTTCAATATGGTGATGAGCACTCGCGGCGGAGGATCTGGTTCGGGCTCAGGTGCTGGCACTGAGCTAATTGATGAGCGGATGCGGGATATCATCTCGTCGGAGATTAACCAGGGTATTTTGGAGCAGACTCCTGTGATATTTGGGACGGTCAAGGAGGGGATTATGGAGATTCTGGATGAGCATATGGGCGTGTTCCATACCGAGATCATGGCTATTGTGGGAACTCACACTCTTTCCTTCCGAGAGTTTCGTGCTTGTGGAGCTCCCAAGTTCTTTGGGGAGAAGGACCCCATTGCTAGTAGGAGATGGTTAGCAGATATGGTGAACGCTTTCCGGACAAGTTTCTGCTTCGAGGGGTCGAAGGTCATATTTGCTTCCTGTCTTCTGAAAGACAGAGCTCGAGATTGGTGGGGAGGAGGTAGACTTCTCTTTGGGAGATAAAACCCTAGAGATTATTAATTGGGATGAGTTTGTGACCCGTTTTTTGGCCGAATTTGCACTAGCTATTGAGGTGCAGTAGTCGGCGAGGGAGTTTCAGGACCTTCGCCAAACGACTGAGACCGTGGCAGAGATCACTGCCAAGTTCTGGGAGAGGGCTTCGTTGGTTCCGCAATATGCAACAGACGAGGAGATGAAGAAGGTAAGGTATCATGGAATTTTGAGGGATGAAATCAGGGAGTTTGTGAGTTTGTTAGGGTGCGAGATCCTGAATGATATGATTGCTAGAGCCCGAGAGTGGGAGATCGATTTAGAGCACCTCAGGAAGAGGAAGTCAGAGCAGATTCAGATCGTAGTGGGCCAGACGAAGAGGCCCAAGACTCAGAGTTCACATTTGGGAGGCCATCAGGGCCATAACAGTTGTGCCAAGTGTGGGAGGACCCATGAGGGAGGATGTGGCGAGACAGGTCAAGGATGTTTCAGTTGTGGTCAGATGGGTCATTTTAGAAGGGATTGCCCCTATGGATCAGTCCCGATGTGTTTTTACTGCAACCAGGTGGGCCATAAGAAGGCTGATTTTCTGATGTTGAGGGGTTGAATAGTGAGTGCACCTGCTCCAGTTACTTTGAGGATCACTGACGGTCGTGAGGGTAGGGCAGGAGCCCCAGCAGCGAGGAGCTAAGCATTGCAATGTCAATCGGGGGAGGCCAGAGTTTCATTAGATGCTATCGCGGGTATGTTATCTTTATTTTCTTCATGCCTTATTATCCATATAAATGTGCTATTGAATCATGTGCTTGTATGTGTATGACATTATCTTTGGTTTAGTTCTCTGTTATTGCCTAGTTTATATTATCAAGGATTGTTATATGCCATTTTTCATGCCGAGAGTTATGAGTGGGATATGTCTTGGTAAGCTAGATTTAGATGGTCAAGTAGTTTACTGTGGGCCATTGGTGGAAACAATTCAGGAGTATCGCTTGGACGATCCGTGGATGGATTAGCATGATTATTTCAATAATGAAGTCAGAGTTCAGAAGTGTTGCGTCTCTCAGTAGGGATATTGATCGTTTATGGAAGGACTTTTGGGTTTGATCGCTACTGTTGCTAGGGAAGGACTGATAGCAAGAGGATGATGATGATGGTGGTCGCATGAGCTTCTTCAGACATTGGAAGTGTCATAGAAATTTCAAAATTGTATCGGTGGAAGACGGTTAGAACACTTAGATCCCTCGGTAAATGGGATGTTGGGTAGTAGATTCGTCAGTTCCGGCAAAGGAATTCGTTATTTGTTGTTTCCAGTAAATTGTGCTGGGTGTAGTTAAATTCAAGTGGGGGAGCACCGCTTGAATTTTCGGGGATAGAATCAGGTGTGAAAATAGGAGGAGTTTCACATCCTAATCAAGAAAGAAGCCAGTTCAAGTGGCAGTCTGGATAGAGGTCGGGCAAGGTTGAGGATCAGAAACTTTCAACAATAGGTTGGCGCATTCGTAGTAACACATGACAGACGCGTGATTGGATTCAGGTTGAGGGTTGTGTTAGAGCCTCTCTGCTTGTTCTTGTCTGATGAAGGCTTTGGGGTTCGAAGCGTGACCCAAACACCTGATTGGGGTATAGTCGGATGCGGGTTCAACTCATGATGATCAAGGTTGGTTCGGTAGTTAAACAACAAGACCATGGGTTGAGTCCATGGTATTATGGAAGTATTGTAAGACTACGGGGCAGCCATAGCATACACAAGGATGATAGGCTGTCAGAGAAGTGTTGTAAGTCTATGATGTAGTCGTAGCATTCACAAGATTGATGTAGGCCATTGTAGGATTGGTTGTTGGGCTGAAAGGGGATCCGCGCATGCCTGGGGCGAGGCGGACAATATCGTCGGAAGATGTCTCCTTGTTAAGGGAGGAGGGCCATTAAGTCTGAGGCGAGGTTAGGAATGTATAACACTCAATTGGGTGAGACCCGTGGTCGTGGACCGTTCGATTTTGCAGACTGGGTGAGATCCGTGGGCGAGGCCTGTATGGTTATAATAGTGCGGGTGAGACCCGATGGAGATTTGTTGGAACAGGGTATTAGATTAAGTTTAGAGTGGGATGACTATATGGTCAGTGATTGGTATCCATGTGATGAATATGCTAGGGTAGCCTTTATCAGTTAGACTCTCAGTAGGAGCTTGGTGGTTGGATCAGGTTTGAGACTGCTAGTCTTCGCGGTGGATTGGGGATTTTATATCTCAGATTAGTGGAAGGTCACCGTGGAATCAGAAGATTTCGAATGAAATGCGATGGTAAATATTTAGATATCGGGACGTGAATTATGTTCCTAATTGACACAAGGGGTTGGGACTCGTGTTGGGATTCGCCTTTGTTTATATGAAAGATATTTTCAACAGCAAGGTATGGTTAGGATTCTGTCTGCCAAAAGTATCAGCTAGATGATTTAGGATCGGGGTGATTTCTTCGGTTCAGATTGTAGAGATAGGTCCTATTGATAGTATTTAGGAATGGTTTTTCATGTTGAGAAGTCGTATAAGGTATTGGATTCTTAGATTTGAGCTGAGTAGTGATGGCAGTCCTTCATTGGTTAAGGTTAGTGGGAGCAGGCATTCGTTCGTCGTAAGCATACATGCCCTGTTAAGAATGAGTTTGATTAATGGAAGGCCATCGTATGTTGGGGTCGACTTACATCAGGGATCTGGAAGAGTTGGACGGATCGTCTGATTGACTGGTGAGTAGCAAGGAGTGATTTCGATGACGAAATATAATTTAAGTGGGGGAGAGTTGTAACACCATGTTTCGAATCGTTTCATATTTCGTGACCGTGAACCGAAGACCAGTTATCATAAGACTTAGGGCCTTGGGGGAAAGAGAGATTTACACCCCTTTGGATGTGGGTATTGTATATTAGGTGATCCGAGAGTTTGTTTGGTGCTTTGGAGCCTAAGGGTATAACCGTCAAGTGATAGTTAGAGCGTTTTCTGAATTTTGGATTTAAGTTTGGTATGTTTTAAGCAAAAGGAGAGTTGATAAGGTTGTAGATCTTCTCAACACCTTTCCGTGGATATAAGGATCGTCGAAATCGGAGTTGAAACGAAGAAGTTATGACCGTTTGAAGTTAGGGTGGTTTTGGGTTGAGCCGCGTACACTGGGTGTACTTAACGTGTATGATGGGCATACTAGGGCATCCCTAGTACGCTGGGTATACACGATCAGTTTCCAATACCTATTTTCGTGTTTTGAGCCTATTTAAGCTCCTTAACTCCTCCAAACCCGTCCCATTCTCAGCCTCCACCACTCCAACACCCTCTCTTGAAACCCTAACCCTAGTTTGTGTTGGATTAATGTCTAAGTCCATAACTATATTTGGTATGTACTTGACCCGACCCGGCATGGTCCATTTGGGTTGCACTTCACCGGCACAATTTATATGGATAGTCTTTTGAGAATTGTATATTTATGATTTATATTAATATATTATAAGTTCTAATATATTAATATGGAATCATATTATTTAATTAGTATTGATCAAGAATTAATTTAGAATTAATTAAGTGATCAAAAAGAACTAATTAAATATGGACTCTTATATATATGGAATGGGCAAAGTTCATTTAGGTTGGGCTAAGCTTTCATGGATGGTCTATGGAGCTTTTAACCCATGGATCCTATGTAAATGAAAGGTCATGGGTATTAGGGTTTACATGGATGTAACCCTAATCCTCCATAATATATAAATGGGTCATTGGCTCACAAAATTGGGACAAGTGTGTGAAAATAAGAGTGGGCCGATTTTAGTGTGCATACATATTCTCTCAAGTTCTTCCAAGGTGTTTTGGTGATTTGTGATTCCATTTGAGGCTTCCACACTATTGGGGCTAAGCTCTTAAAGCTTGAAGACATCAAGCTACATCAAAAGGTATGTCATCTAACTAGAACTTTGTAGTATAGGTGCTTCATAATATGCTAGTTAGGATGAAACCTTGGAATAGTTAATATTTGCATGTATAATAGAGAAAACATAGATTCAAGGTTTATAGGGTTGCATGTACACCATAGGAGTGTTAAAATGCTCAAAACCCAACAGTGGTATCAGAGCCATGGGTTGTTTTCTGTTATATTGATGCAAATGTTTTATTTTCAAGTTGGAAAAAAAAGGAAAAAAAACATGACGTTTGTCAAATTTTAAGATAATTACTTGTTTTTGTGAAAAACTAATTATTTGTAAAATTTAAATCATTTGCTATATGAGTTGAATTAGGTCAAATTTAGTAAAAGATAAAATGATATGATTATTTTATTAGTTTTAAAAGTTTGATCTAAAGAGTTTTTTGAAACCTCCATTAGTTATGGATATGAAAAGGTTTTTTAAAAAAAATTGATTCAAAGTTTTTTATGGAGTTACAAAACTTGGTCTTAATGTTTTAAAGAATTCCATAACTTGTTCTTAAGTTATGGAACATGAAAAGTTTCATCATAAAACAAGTATTTAACTCCATAAGTTATGAAATCCAAAAGTTTTCAAGAGTTACAAAACTTGCCCTCAAGTTTTGGAATTTGGAAAAAGTTTTTTATGATAAAAAAAAAGAATTGAATTCTAAAACTCTTGGGTTCATAACTTAAACAATTAATTAAATGGTTTTAATTTTGAGTTTAATAATTGGAATTATGATGTTTTGTTGAATAGTTCAAATTAACTCTTATGGACTTTATTAATAGTTAATTAAAGCGTTTAATTAAAAAAGTATTATTAATCCATAAATATATGGTTTGAGTTTAATTAAATTAAAAGTCTAGTTTAATTAATAGATTAAACCACCAAGTATTTTAAATGTCTAAATACACCCTTATACTATTATAATATTAAAAGTTTAATATATTATATGTATAAGAGCAAGTCGTCTTACCATAAGGGGGGTATAAGGTTACTGCCTATAAAATGACAGTTTAATGGGTGTCCACTCTCACCCACCGCTTCCTTGACTGGTGGAGGGTCGTTAGCCGAACAGGTAGGACAAGGACTATAATTTTCCCTTCATTATAAGTATAATGATAAATACTAAGTAACTAAACACTTATAAATTCCCAATCTTACTTACTTAGGAGAATGTGAATAAGGTACTAATCCATGAAATTACACTTTGCACTTTGTTTAAGCTGTTAGTGGAGCGTGTGTGGTTAACCGACACACTAACCTGGACTTAACAAGGTAGGCAAAGGGTAACTTAATGTTTATCATAGTATCGTTGGAGCGTGTGTGGTTAACCGGCACATCGATTGAGGGGTAAATATTAAGGGTACCAAGTATATTTGCATGGTTACTTCACACCTTGTTTTGTGATCCTCGGCATCCCAGTCACAAAACCTGAAGGGCACACTCGAGATTGAAACATGCCATTGAAAAGTTCAATGAATCTCAAAAGAATCTAGGAGTTTCAAAACCAATTAAAACCTAATAATACATTTCGTTTATCTTGGTGGAAATTGGTGAATCGTCATTCATCTACCTTCAAATATTTTATAGCTTGGATTACGGCATCCCTCTTCCAAGTTATAAAATAGTTTGTTGGGTCCTAGCCTTAATATATCATATTGGGTGTTATATTAAGGACTTAAATCAACTTTACGTGAATTTCTCCCATTGTTGATGTCTGGTTTAGACAACAATGATCTTCCCAAACCAAGCTTTCCTAATGAATATGACTTCCCGAGTTTGGCTCATGGAAGTCATACTTCTCTTCCTCCACCTCCTCCAACTATTCTCCCTAACCCACAAGTTCAAGGTCACTCAAGCCCTAATGGCAAGCAAGGTCTATGTGTGATCACATCTTAGAGATGAAGTCACATATTGACAAGCCGGGAGAGTTGGGTGTCAAAGTCTTGAGAAAGTTGGATGTTCAATCACTTTCTAAGTCACATAGTGAGTTCCTTTGGAACTACTATGAAATAGACTATGACATGAACCTTAATGATCATATCTATTTGCTTGGTGCTGCTGAATCAGCAATGATTTGGAACGATAGTAAAGCAAATTTGATTAGAAGATCAACTTCCCAAAAACTTTATGGACAGTGACAATGGTGACACTGGAAATCCAGAAAAAGCATTCTCTTCCCAAGGGAAAGGGATTGGCCATAGTCAACCCGGTTGACCGAATGGTAAAGAGAAAGGCTAAGTCTGAGATAGTCCCATTACTAAAGGGTCCATATGTTTATTTTGCCAAAGGAAGGGGCGTTGATTGCAAAGCTGCCAAATTTACCTAAGGATGTTAAAGTCAATAAGTTTCACTCTACATCAGGTAGAGCCCATTATCTAACTCTATTAAGTTCTATTCTGAGATCCTCATTACATGATGTGACTGGGTCACATGTTGATGTTTTAAGAATCAAAGAATAGAGATAAATCTTAAAGGAAGTAGATGCTGATTCTGATCGCGAAGGTGGATTTCGATCGCATCAGAATTTTGAGCAGTTGCTTAAGAAGTTATGATATATTGCTAAGGAATAGATAACAACAATTTTCCATGTGGATTGTAAGGATAAGTTTTTCCGCAAAGTTTTAAAATAAAAGAAAATTGTATAATTTTATTTATTTGAAGTATCCTTACAATGACATTTGTGGAAAATTGTTGCTTATATGATTCCACTGACAGCAATATTGGAAAATGGATTTGATTCTTTCATTTGTGGTAGTGTCTAAATTTACCAAATCAGGAAAGTTCCTCATCACCCAAGTTTCAATTGGACCGAAACTTGGAATCATGCAAGTTGAATAGTATGATGAATGAGAACTTTCAAGCATTGGAAAATCAAGACTAATTACTTGTTCACATGGATGTGTGAGTCAAGTGAAGGACTAAAGGGATCGAGTACACATTCTTGTGCACTGGTCATGTCCACCACAAAGCTCGTTAAGACTATTTGATTTACTAAAGTTTAGTAAATATGGTTATACTTACAAGTTTAAGTATAATTCTGAAATATTGGAAAAGTCTCAATGTATGGCAGAACGAATGGGAAGAATCAAATTAGGCAGAAAGATAAAAGTTTCTCAAATCTGAAAAGATGGGAGAGTACTTTAGTATCATGTTTGTGATCATCTTAATGATTTAGAAATCATATCACAATTAGTCCTCTAAAGGTCATCTTAGTGCATTCTTATGACTAAGAAGAGGAGTCATGAATTGTTGAAATGGTTAGATCAGGAAGACGAGTCATACTTCGTTCCAAAACAATTCTTAGAGTTATACTCCAAGATTGTAACTTGAGTGACATATCTTAAAGAAAGGTTTAAAACACTTGTCAAATGTAAGAGTAAAAGTGTCCTACTCTTGTACATTTGAAATTGGTAAGTTGTGATGTTTTGGATAAAACAAAGACCAACTAAGGCCAATTGTGTGAAGTGTTTGTCTTGATAAAGAATCCACACTATCTCTTGAATATTTGGCAAGATAGTTTTATATGTCAAGAGGATAGTGGGAGTCTTAAAGATCCTAAAAAGAATTTCAAGAACTAATCAAGAATAAAACCTGAGGTTCTTCACTAGCACACGACTTGAGGTTTATAACCTATCGTGTTGACATATTCCGTGCCCATTCTAGTTAAAGTTGCCTTTGCATAGGATTCCTGAAAGTTCTCAATTGGTTGCATAACAACTTGGAAGCAATGGTTGTCAGGTGGCAAGAAGTTAAGATTGCATAAGTTCAGTCCATATGAGTTTGGATTTGTCATTATCCTTGTCTTGTGACTATGGTTTTGACGATTCACATGGATAAGAACACATACACCATAAAATCTAAGGGTCATAAAGTTTCTCTCCGATTCATGAAAATGATGGTGAGGAAACACTTCCACCAAGTAGATTTGAAGCAGATGGCAAAAGGTCTAAACAATTGAGACTATGATTACGGCATCCCTTTTCATAGTTCTGAAATTGTTTAGACACACATGCATGCTATCTAAGGAAAGGTGTATGATTTTGATAAAGTTTTATCTAAGCATCTCGTATCAGAAATCTGAACTTTGGTAAGAAAGTAAATAAAGTATTGATTTCTAGAAGTCCAGCTGATTTCTGAGTACATGTCAAAGCTAGTGGGAGCATAAGTGTTATGCTAATAATCATCATGTTAGTGGGAGCATGATAATTATTGTTAGTGTTGCAAGTTAGCAATGTTAATTATAGAAAACAAAAGTTTCAATTCGTGAGGCTGCAGGGATTGAAAAAGTTGTTTTGCTATAATTAAGGGAGAGGATATACTTGATTTCAGTTCTAAAGGCTTAGATTGAGACCTTAATCATCTTTAGTCAAGAATATATATATAAATTTCATGTTGGATTGGTTCAACTTAAGGAAATTCTATATATTGCGTTCTCAAAATTCGATTATGATTACGGCATCCCTCTTCATAGTCAAATTTTGAAAACATGGCAAATAAAAATATTGTAGCAAAAGACTGGTCTAGAATCATGTCTTTATGTGAGACATCATGAATCGTGTACCATTTGCTTTGGGTACAGGATCGATTGCATGTGCTATAATATTTGTCATTTCTAAATTTTTCCAAATGCCCAGAGGCATTAAGAAGGGAAAAGGTCTAGAATTGGATATGACTAAAATGATTAAGCAATTGTCGAGGACAATCTGAGGTTTACCAAAGATTGGTTGCTTAGGGACAGTTGGAAGTATAGTGCTAATTTTGGAAGGACCATATTGACATATTCTGAAAAGATGCATCTCTTATTCAGAAGTGATAGTCAAAATGAGAATATGGAGTTGTCTCCATAGGTGGAAGTTATCTGTGTAAGATTAGAAACTTAATGCAAGAAGCATGTCCAAAGCAATGTACTTTGAATACGAGACTTAGTTTCCATGGAGTTGATCTCCATTGGAATACCTTATAATGACTGTTGACAAGTCTTTGTGACTTTGTACATATTCATTACAGGAGGGTCAGTGCATATAAGTTTAAAATCTAAACAGATTTCGATAAATGATAGGAATTTGAAATTCTCACATTTTTCGATAAGGATTTGGGAGTGTGAAATTAGAATCATTGAAATTATGTTCAATTGGTTTATTTCACAAAGTAAGGATCATAGACAAACATAGAGTGCATACTTGGTGTATGGCAAAGCTATTGTTTAAAAAAAACATAGTGTACATGCTTGGAGCATGGGACAACTAGTGTTTTTAATTCAAGTATAAAGTTGATAAAACCGAAACAATGAATAATGAGTAATCAGTATGGTGATAAATAAAAGTGTTTATTTATATTCATAGGGTTTGATACCATATTTTATTCATTTATTCTTGTGTTTCACTTTGCATGTTTTGACTTCCAGAATAACTAAGTCGCTCTTCCTGAATGATTAAGTTATTCAAACCATCCACAGTCGGTCATATGTTGGAAGTAGATATGAATCAAGACTGTCATGGGTTGGTTTGTAGAGGTCCAAGTTGGTGGACAAAGTGGTGCTACAACACTCATGAGTGCTCATAAGTTCTGAGTATTGGATTCAACCCGCGCTCATTTGAATCACTTCATGGATTTTATCACGAGTGATCATGAGACGATAATATCTTATATTCTTCAAACCTAGAGATACGAGTTGTTACTATGAGTTGGTTATACATTGATTGCACGAAAACGCATTTGGTAACTCGATGTTATAAAACGTACCTTTGTGTATGATTCAACAAGTAGTAGAACAAGCCATATGAGTCGAAGTTTATCCATTCCTTTTACTTTGGGATAAAAGCGATATCTGTGGGCCCCTCGATGATTTAGCGATGACACATGTGAGTGCTTGGCCAAGCCATGACTGATTTGATTTGTTCAATCAGTCAGTCATCATAAATCGAAAATCGGGAAACAACAAATGGACATAGAGAATGATTATAATCCATGTCTTAGTCCATATGATATCTAGAATGGAGGAATATATGATCCCTTATCTAATGGACAAGTCATTGACAAGGTCAGAGTTCGACATCGGCTTTAAGAGCTACGATTGCCAGTTAGGTTTTGAAGTCATACTCAATAATAGTTTTAGACTTATCCAAGTGGGAGACTGTTGGATTAATGTCTAAGTCCATAACTATATTTGGTATGTACTTGACCCGACCCGGCATGGTCCATTTGGGTTGCACTTCACCGGCACAATTTATATGGATAGTCTTTTGAGAATAGTATATTTATGATTTATATTAATATATTATAAGTTCTAATATATTAACATGGAATCATATTATTTAATTAGTATTGATCAAGAATTAATTTAGAATTAATTAAGTGATCAAAAAGAACTAATTAAATATGGACTCTTATATATATATATATATGGAATGGGCCAAGTTCATTTAGGTTGGGCTAAGCTTTCATGGATGGTCCATGGAGCTTTTAACCCATGGATCCTATGTAAATGAAAGGTCATGGGTATTAGGGTTTACATGGATGTAACCCTAATCCTCCATAATATATAAAGGGGTCCTTGGCTCACAAAATTGGGACAAGTGTGTGAAAATAAGAGTGAGCCGATTTTAGTGTGCATACATATTCTCTCAAGTTCTTCTGAGGTGTTTTGGTGATTTGTGATTCCATTTGAGGCTTCCACACTATTGGGGCTAAGCTCTTAAAGCTTGAAGACATCAAGCTACATCAAAAGGTATGTCATCTAACTAGAACTTTGTAGTATAGGTGCTTCATAATATGCTAGTTAGGATGAAACCTTGGAATAGTTAATATTTGCATGTATAATAGAGAAAACATAGATCCAAGGTTTATAGGGTTGCATGTACACCATAGGAGTGTTAGAATGCTTAAAACCCAACAGTTTGAGCATTGTGAGTAGAAAGAAGGTGTTTTAAAGTGCTTTGGAGTATTCTTGGAGCACCTTGGAGAATAAGGAACTCATTGTAGAAGTGTTGGTTGCATTGGATCTTGTAGATCCAGACTTTGTTCACCTTGATCTTTCTTCTAGAGGTATAAAGCTTGAATCTTGATGTTGCATTTGTTAGATCCAACTAGTTTTGGGGTGTTATGAGGTTTTGGTCACTTAAGTGCATAAAGTTTAGATCATGAAAGTTTGTGACCTTGTTATGGATAAAGTTGGAGACTTTATCCATCTAAGCATCATATTTATTCAGATCTAAAAGCTTGAGACTTGGACTTAATGGACTAAGTTAGAAAAGATGCATTGTTGGTCCCTTTGAGACTTAAAGACTAGATTTTGGTTAGTTGGACCATTCTAATGTATAAATTTGGAAACTTTATCCATTATGGAGTTATTAGGAACTATAAAAATATCATCTTGATGGGTTTTGATGAATCATGCTTAAGTTGATGTTCATATTATAAGTTTAGATGGTTAAAAACGAGTTTTGGGTCCCATTAAGGCATGCAAAGGAGTAGAGTTGGCAACTTAATGGTTTAAGACCTTATCTAGAGATTAGATATGATTTTAGACGTTTGGTCTTAAGGATTAAGTGCTTAATGAGAGCTTTTGGCCCTCTGACGAGTACGTTGGGCGTACGTAAGAGTACGCTTAACGTAATGCATGAATCAGGCTACACGACTTGTACATTGCGCATCAGAGTGCAATCCGTGTGGCGTACGAGTTCAATACGCGAGGCGTACTCCTGAGAAAATCATTCTGGGCCTTTCGGGAGTTGGGCCATGATTTGTTGGACCAATTATGGGAAGGGTAAAATGGTCTTTTACCATTTAGGAAGCTATGATATTGTTTGGGCCTTGAATTTTGGGAATTTATCTTAATTATTGATTAAGGATAATTTGATTATATTCAGTGTGAGGATTCCGGTAGCAACAGCTCGCGTGTGTGGTGAAATGCTAAATGTTCTGATGACCAAAAACAACAAAGGTTACCTTACCTCAAAGAACTTGAAGAATGATCTCCAGTATGTCCAACACCAAAGATGTACTTTCTACGTATTATTTATTATGCATATCTTTTGTAACCAATGTATCACTATAAATATATATTGTAGTATGGTCACCTTACTTTAGACACATGTCAGTTTACTTATTTTTAGTATTTTGCCTTATAAATAGGGGTCTGGGCAAGTTATTGTTGGAATAGGTGTCCAAGGTCATAACTAAATCTGCAGTTGTAGTTGATGATTTGTCCACGTGGGAGAATGTTGGAATAGATGTCCAAGGTCCTAAATAAATTGATATAACTTTATGAAATAAAAGTAAAGTCTTTTGGGTTTCCCCTAATAACTAGAAATGCTAGAAATGACTTTAAGAGAGAGATTTAATTATTTTTTAATTTATTATATGATTAATAATTTAATTATAATAGATTAGAACTAATTAAGTATTAATATGAATTAATCTGAAATTAATTTAGGATTAATTGGAATTAATTAAAGGTGCAAATGTTGAATTGTAATTGTTCATAATTAACCAAGGAAGGCAATTTTAGATGGTTCCTAGTAGAGGACTATTTTAAGTAAGGCTAGAAGGGTTCTGGAAGCCTCCTGATACAGATAAGGATAACTGCCTTGAATCGATTAAATCTGAATAATTAATTATTCCAATCAGAGTTTATCATGGAGATCCACTAGCTATAAATAATGCCCATTGGCATCAAAATTTTGTGGTTACGTCTCTTGGAAGGATAAAATCTGAATTTCATACTTTCCATCCTCTCTCCTCTTGATTTCTAGTGTTCTAGCTTTGTTGGATGTGAGCCATTAAAGACATTCATACTATTGGATGTTTGCTTTCCATAGAGCTTTTGACGACTAAAGAGTTAGTATAATCATTTGTACTAAAAGGTGTGTTATTAATCTGATTTATAGTTTCATATAAGCAGATTTAATCGATTTTTATAGTATGTTGCTATAATGAGAAAATGCCATAAATCTCTAGGTTGCATGTGTCCATAATTTTTTTTATGTATTCCATTGCGTTTTTTATGTTTTATTGTAACCTAAAAAACCATCAGTGGTATAAGAGCCTAGGATTTTCTATTTTACGTGCATTGGTGCAAAACTGATAAATGAAAACCAAGAAGC
This sequence comes from Lactuca virosa, assembly GCF_052849685.1. Classification (NCBI taxonomy): domain Eukaryota; kingdom Viridiplantae; phylum Streptophyta; class Magnoliopsida; order Asterales; family Asteraceae; genus Lactuca; species Lactuca virosa. Next base: position 317,796,689 of record NC_136433.1, on the reverse strand, counting down.
TGGCTGGCTGAACAGTAGCGTGCCGCACCCCTGGCTAGCGCGACGTGTTGTGGGTTCTAACAACTATCTCAGGATTTTGTTACTTTTTCGGATTGTAGGATAATTACTAGTTTAAAACGGTTATTTTAATTTCTTAAAATCTGAACATTTGAACTAGGTAATTACATAAACCCTAAATTCAAAATTAAAGGAAGATAATTAATATTATTTAAATAAGTCTAATTAAGATAATTGTTTAATTCCTACAAAATTGATATAATTAATTAAATGTTTAATTAAAAGATAATAATTAAATCTTTAATGGTTTAAATATTAATTAATTAAAAGTTAATTGAATTAATAAAATTAAATCTTGTATTCATAAAAGGTTTAAAATACACTTACATATAATTATAAGAGTATATGTAAAACAATAATAAGTCGTCAGTCGAATCAAGACTAGACCTTATTCAAGGAGCCATACTATAAGAGAGGTATAAGAAAATGACCTATAAAATGACCGTTGAATGAGTGTTTTTTCACTCATCGCTTCTTTGTGTGGTGGATTGTCTTTAGCCGAAAGGGCTCTGATAGGACATAAAACTTGTTAAAATTATAACATAAAGTACTAATCATAAAAAATCCAACTCTACTTACTTAGTAAAAATATGAACTTGCAAGCTAATCCATGAAAACACACATCATTTCTTTATGAGTTGTTAGTGGAGCGTGTTTGGTTAACCGACACACTAATTTGGGACTGCAAAGTGAAAGTGATGGAACAACTCGAGTGTATTATTTTTGATGGAGTGTGTGTGGTTAACCGACACATCAATGTGAGATCATAAATGAGAGCGAGGGTGTCACATGGGTTTGCATGGTTATTCATATCTTGTTTGTGATCCTCGGTATTCCAGTCACAAATAAAATAACATAATCCAAGATTAACACATCATTGATAGTTCAATGAATCTCAAGAGATCTAGGACTTTCGTGATGATTGAAATTGTTAAAATGTTTTACCTACCTAAAATAGATTCGTGATGTGATTACGACATTCCTCTTCATATTGTGAATCGAAAATATGGATCCTAGCCTTAAATTAAAATTGGGTTAATAATTAAGGATTGAATCGACTTCTTTGAACTTTCTCTCTTAGGTTAAATGTAATTCTCTCCCACTTCCTCGTGCACTTTCAAATTCTAGCGTTTCTATCCTAGCCTTAATTTAAAATTAGGTTAATAATTAAGGATTGAATTGACTTCTTTGAACTTTCTCTCATAGGGTAAATGTAAATTCTTTCCTACCTCCTCGCATACGTTCAAATTCTGTCCTCTCTCTATTCTCGATTGAGAATAACTCATTTGTTATCGTATCTCCTCGATTGGATAATAGGAATGATTTCGTCGATGATCATATCTCTCAAATCAATAATACGTTAACTTTGAAGAAGTTGTTGTTCCTATAGACATGTGGATTTTTCTAATAAGGTCTCTTGAATCATTATCTCTATGTCCTCGATGTTCCTAAAGGATCTTTTGTGAACATGTGAACATATGAAATGAATTTTCAATTGAGTGAAATGTTTCACGAAAAGGCAGGGAAAAAGTGATTAGAAATCATCAATAGTTCTTAATTGCATGCAAGGTAAAGGAGAGAGTTGTATATGTGCTCAATGAGAGCTACATAGACAAATTCAAGAATCTTAATGTTCTCCATGACAAGAGTCTTTTCTTGATATTGTGCTTGGATCCTTCACTAGTCCTTATGACAATTTCAACTTGATTTATCATATGAATCATTGATGGAATTTTTAAATTTTCTCCAAAATACACAAACCAGTTTGATTAAATTACTTATCCGGTCCTCGCCTTTCTAAATGTTGGCAGAAAAAAGAGGAAACATTCTGATCCTAAATGGAAAGGAATAGTTTCGACCAAAACTTTTCATTACGAGGGAATGAAACTGGTATGTCCTCTATTCCTCGCAACCATGATTCGAAAGAGGCAAATGTCAATCAATGCAATTACAACGATCATATGAAACGAAGATGTCCTAAGTACTTGGAGATGGTAAAGTTAAACCCTATTCTCAGCACCTTTCTGTGGATATAAAGATCGTCAAAATCGGAGTTGAAACGAAGAAGTTATGACCGTTTGAAGTTAGGACGGTTTTGGGTTGAGCCGCGTACGCTGGGCGTACTCAACATGTATGTTGGGCGTGCTAGTGCATACCTAGTACGTTGGGCATACATGATCAGTTCCCAAACCCTATTTTCGTGTTTTGAGCCTATTTAATATCCTTAACTCCCCTAAACCCATTCCATTCTCATCCTCCACCACTCCAACACCTTCTCTTTAAACCCTAACCCTAGTTTGATCCTTGTGAGATAAAAGAAGGTGTTTTTAAGTGCTTTGGAGTATTCTTGGAGCACTTTGGAGAATAAGGAACTCATTGTAGAAGTGTTGGTTGCATTGGAGCTTGTAGATCCAGAATTTGTTCACCTTGATCTTTCTTCGAGAGGTATAAAGCTTGAATGTTGATGTTGCATGTGTTAGGTCTAGCTAGTTTTGGGGAGTTATGAGCTTTTGGTCACTTTAGTGCATAAAGTTTAGATCATGAAATTTTTTGACCTTGTTACGAATAAATTTAGAGACTTTATCCATCTAAACATCATATTGATTCATATCTAAAAGCTTTAGACTTGGACTTAACGGACTAAGTTAGAAAATATGCATTTTTGGTCCCTTTGAGACTTAAAGACTAGATCTTGGTTGGTTGGACCATTCTAATGGATAAAGTTGGAAAGTTTATCCATTATGGAATTATTAGGAACAATAAAAATATCATCTTGATGGGTTTTGATGAATCATGCTTAAGTTGATGCTCATATTATAAGTTTAGATGGATAAAAATGGGTTTTGGCTCCCATTAAGGCATACAAAGGAGTAAAGTTGGCAACTTTATGGTTTAAGACCTTATCTAGAGGTTAGATATGAGTCTGGATGTTTTTTCTTAAGCATTAAGTTCTTAATGAGAGTTTTTGGCCCTCTGACGAGTACGTTGGGCATACGTAGGAGTACGCTCAGCATAATGCATGGATCAGGCTACACGACTTGTACATTATGCATCAGAGTGCAATACGCGGGGCGAACGAGTTCAATACGCGAGGCGTACTCCTGAGAAACTCATTCTGGGCCTTTTGGGAGTTGGCCCGTGAGTTGTTGGACCAATTATGGGAAAGGTAAAATGGTTGTTTACCCTTTAGGAAGACAAGATATTGTTTGGGCCTTGAATATTGGGAATTTATCTTAATTATTGATTAAGGATAATTGGATTATATTCATGTAACAGCCGGGATTTGCAGGTATTAATATTATTTATTTTATTAAATAATGGGCTGTTTTTGGTTTGGGTCAGGATAGTTGGGCCTTAAGTTTTGGGCTGAGAGAAGCATTACGCGGGGCGTACCACGCCAGGTACTCGCAGCGTACTCAAGAGGTTGGGACGGGAAGGCAACGCACGTACGCCCAACGTACCAAAGGGTACACGCAACGTACGCGCGCAGGTTCTAAAACCCTAACTTTTAGGGTTGATCCCTGTATAAAGGATCTTATGCCTTTTGTCCAGCCTCCCTCTCACTTTTATACAGCCTCCACGAAAACCCTAGCCCCCTTTTGTGTGTCTTTGTGATTTGGAAGCCATTTGAGAGTACTTTGGTGTAGTTTTGGTGCTTTGGAAGAGAAAGGAGCTTGAAGAAGGAGCAAGGATCCACCAAGAGCTTGAAGATCCAGGAGATTGACATCATTTATGACTCCTTTGAGGTATCAAGTTCCAAACTTTGCCATTGTATGCTTAGATTTGTTTATGGGGGTGCTTAAGTTCACTTTTGGACTCCATTGTTGAGGTTTCTTGCATCTTAACGATTTCAGACAATAATAGCCGTCCTTTTGGGCTCTTAGAGGCACTAAGAGTCATAAAAATCGGACCTTGATGGTTAAGCCACAACCATGCAAGTGTTAGTTGGTCTTAAAGCTTGTTAAAAGGACCAAAATCATGTTTTGACCCCAACCATGCATGCAAGCACATAAAGTTTGTGACTTTATGGTTTAGGAGGTCTTAAAGGACTTGGATCTACATTTTGGACGTAAAGACTTAATGGATTAAGTCGCAAAGGATGTCCCAAGGAAGCTGGCCAGTACGCTAAGCGTACACCCTGGTACGCTGCGCGTACTGGGTCAACTCCCCGTTTTGGTCAAGGCCAGCGTATGTTGGGCGGCGCCGCTCATACGCATGCAGTGTGGCTATATTGGGTTTTGGGCCTTAGGGAACTGGGCCTGGACTATTGGGCCCCGTGGCCCACTGTGGAGTATAGTTCTGGGCCTGGGAATTTGGAATTAGAAGTTTTGGGCCTTTTGGGCCATATTGGGCCACTCGAGATTATTCGTTTAGGCTAAGGACTTTTAGACTTGTGAAAAGGCCCATTTGAAGAGTTGGGGCCCGATTTAGAAAATTGGGCCATTAATGGGCCCCTAGGGAGCCTTTGACTCGCCATGTGTGCTTTGGATTTAATAAGTTAGCATTGGCCTTCATGAACGGTTCAATTTAGGCCAGGGGTAAAATGGTCATTTTACCCTAGGTAGTGTTATAAATTCTGATTGAGGGTCATTATGATTATGATAGCCGGGAGTTATCGGAGCAGCTGTTAGAGATCCCTTTCTGTGAGAATCGGCACTCAACTTTACGAGGTGAGTTACCTTCTAGTAGAAGTGGGTCTAAGGCCACAATGCCGACCCACTAATAGGAGCTTGGAGTTAGATGATTGTCTGTGTGATAATTGTCGGGTATGCTATTGTCTGTTATGTTCTATGTGCCAGTATGTTATGATTCTATGTGGTAGTGGTAGGGGTGAAATAGTCCCTAATATCCGGTTGAAATAGACCGAAGGGGAGGACAGCACCCATATATGCTAGACAGTGATCCGGTTGAAATAGACCGAAGGGGAGGCAACACCCAGATATGCTAGGCAGTGATCCGGTTGAAATAGACCGAAGGGGAGGCCAGCACCCAGATATGCTAGGCAGTTATCCGGTTGAAATAGACGGAAGGGGAGGCCGACACCCATATATGCCTGGCTTAATATGTTGTTGTATGGTATGTGGTATGGTAGGGGGGACTCACTAAGCTTTGTGCTTACAGTTTTCAGTTTTGTTTCAGGTACCTCTTCAGCGAAGGGGAAGGAGCCGTCACGGTAGCAGCGCATCGCACACACACGATTTCCGCACTATGATGTTCTTGGGATTGTACTCTGACACTATTATTATTCCACGATATGTTTATGACATTTGATTTATGGGATGTTATGATATCGATGACGTTTTTCAGTAAACAATTTTATAAACTACTTAATTAAAAATGAAATTTTTGGTCTAGAAAATTGGGATGTTACAAGTTGGTATCAGAGCCTTGGTTTGAGGGATTCGGGCGCACTCTCGGGTGTGTCTGAACTCAAACTAAGGACTTGGTATGAAAATTTTCAAAAGTAAAATCTTTTAAAGAGGAGTTTGAAAGAACTTTGAAAAGAACAAGGTGTGTGATGCGTGCGACCGACTGAGCTCAAGTAAGTTTTCCCCAAGATACCCATACATTTATGTTATGTTATGATATGATTATGAAAACTGCATGCTAGATTAGGGCTAAGGATCTAGGAAGGATGCCTTTTATGCCTGTTGTATGTGTATGTGACCTGCATGCTAGAATAGGGCTATAGATCTAGGAGGATGCCTGATATTCCTGTTGTATGTGCTTATTGAGATGCATGATAGTACTGAGTAGTCGGTGATATGATAGCCTGGATAGGATATGCTGGTTTGGGGTACTCAATGCCCGAATGCTGCTTGCTTTGTGCTTTTTAGGAGTCCTAGTTATCTTTAATTAACTAGTAGACGAATACGTTAAGTTACATATTATGAGGACGAAATAATTTCAGAAGGATAGGTCTAGCCCTATTTCGCAGCTCTTGTTTGAGTCCAACCGTTGTAGGGCAGGACCTCTCATTCGAAGAATTATCTGGTCTTAGCAATATGTAATGGTATTCGTGAGCTAGTTAGGGAGAGATGACAGGGACTTCTTATGCAGCTGATGACGGAGAGTGGATTGGAGAGTTACCCTAGGGTAAGCCTAGGATGAGATTAGTGCAGCGAGCAGTAATAGTAGAAGGGACTTGGTAAAGTCAAAGCAATCCTTGAGGAAAGTATGGATAGATGTGGAAGGTAGTATGGGCCCGTACTACTGAAAGCAGAGGATCCGTACTCGAGTCAAGGAGGGCCGAGATAGAACCAGGGAACTTGTAGTACGTGAGGCTTTCTGAGGTTATGTATGACCCTGAAGATTATGTGTTTTGTTTCAGAATGGTGATGATTACGCGTCACGGAGCAGGAGGATCGGGATCAGGATCCGGTTCGGGATCAGGTACCGAGCTAGTTGATGAGGGACTACGCGAGTTCATTGCTTCTAAGATCACGAGAGGCATCCTTGAGGCGACCCCGATGATTTTTGGGTCGATCCAGGAGGGGATCATTGAGCTGATGGAGGATCGCCTCAGAGCATTCCGGAGTGACATGGCATCCAGCCAGTCAGGGGCGCGCACACTTTCCTTTAAGGACTTCAGGGGATGTGGTGCGCCAGACTTCCACGGGGTGAAAGATTCATAGTTTCCAGGAGATGGATTGCAGATATGGAGTCTGCTCAGTTGATTAGCTTCTGCCCTAAGGGGTCGAAGGTCCGGTACGTTGCAGGATGTTTGAGGGACAGGGCTAGAGATTGGTGTGTGACAACCCGAACCTTTTTCAGTTAACGTTAGCCGATTTCCATTAATAAAATTTGGATTTTATTGAGTTCCGTCGAATTCCTTTGGTTTGGAAAATCATTTAGTTATATAATTAAATTCTATATAAGAGTCGGAAACAAAATCACGCGAAAAACCCGAGTTTTCTTTTAGTTTTCGGCCTGAGTGATTTTCACGACCGTAAACTCGTTTACGGCCGTACACCTATTTACGGCCAGTGCCAGGTGGCCCCGATCACCGACCATACCCCCAGCCTATATATACGGGACCCCCACCTTCATTTGAACTTTCTTGACCGAAAACTCTCTCATTCTCTCTCTACCTCTCGACCGTAAACACCAAAACACTCTCCTTTCTTCCGAAAATCATCAAGAAACACCTTTGGAAGTTGTTTTGGAGCAGCTAAAACATGTTTTTTCATCGAATCCAACATCATTGTTCTTGAGTTTACGGCCGTACACCCTTCAAATCTTCAAAGACCGCAAACTGTTTACAACCGTACACCATTCAAACCTTCAAATCTTCAAAGACCGTAAACTCGTTTACGACCGTAAACCCTTCAAGGGCCAGTTCACGGCCGCAAACTCCTTTACACCGTGAATCTTGGCTGCAAACCCGCTTTTTCGATTCAATCGAGTCCCGGTAACATTCCTAAACCGAAAGCAAGTGTTTTCCCAACACTATAAATAATGGTTTCACTAATAAAATACATATATGTATTAATTGTATTAGGATCCCGTTGAGTGCCGCGTACATCAACTCGAGGGTCTTCACTCTCAGTTTTCGCTACCCTACGATTCACACGACTAACAGTGAGTTCATACCCCTATGCTTTTATGATTTTAAATGTTTTCAGGGGGATAATACAAGCCAAAACACAAATGATTTTGTGTATTTATACAAAAGGATTTTAACATGTTTAAAACTGATACAATTGATACAATCTTACAGTTTCCACATGTTCATAAAATATTTAGATGTTTTATCCCTTTTGTAACATGCCGAGCATAAGGGACCTTTTCAATCTATAGTCAAAATTGCATAGTTTTAAGATCAATACGTAAACCAAGTACACATCATACATGCAAACTATAATAGGTATAGTTTGGGTTTTCAATACACAGTTTTACGAATTCAGAGATTTTACATAGCAAAACATATAAACTATGACAGATTTAGTTTATGATATACATTACTACAAGAGTACAGCCTTTAATAGTTATTGAAGTATAATTATTACCTTATACAGTATACACACGGGTTTAAATACAGTAGATCAATACAGAACTTCAAGTAAACTAGTTAATACAGGATTATGAGACAACACTTCAATTGTACCTTTCGGTGTACAGGTTAAATCCTATCATAGTATAACCAGAGTCTCCTGGAGGGAGAGCGTGAGATTTGTGAATAGATCTATTCGGGACTGACAATCCCACACCTGAACTGCTAGCTACAGTTAGGCAGGCATGCCTGGGGTGACAAATGTCATTTATCTGACACTTGAAGAACGCCGTAAAGGTCACTAGGTCATATAAAGCATGGTTATACGACTCACAACAGTATAAACTAATCTTATTGTTTACGAGATTTCATTCTTATTTAGTTTTATTTTATTAATAAAACTAATTCATAATACAACTGGAGGATTCCAAGGATTTCAACACATAGTTTTATTTTAAGTAATGGAACTGGTGATAACTAGGGTTTTCAAACAGAACATCGTATACATTACTGGTAAAAGTCATGGTTTTTATACAAAGGGTTTTCATTCAAAACAATGTTATACAATACAGTTGGTGGTAACCAGACGTACAAACTAATACATTATACACTGCTACAGAACACAGTAATAAACATATATGTTAGAAAATATTGGATTTTCTTGGGAAGCATACAAACATTTTACAGATTCAATGACAGGGTTTTCATTAAAAAAACATGCTTATGAACTCACCAGCTTTATGCTGATACTCTTTCAAAACTGCTTGTATTCTCAGGAAATCAGTAGACAGGTACCTCGCACATATTTTTTAGAAGACGGAGCGTATATAGTCACGTCTTTTACTTTTATGTATGCTTTTGATGTATAAAAACATGAATCAAATAGATGTAAATACCTCTTTATATATATTCAATGCAATGGTTTTGTTTACTATGATTACTATGAGGCAATTGTTGTGATACTACATATGACGTCATCCACCCCCGAACGTTTTCGCCGTTCCGGTTTGGGGGTGTGACATGGTGGGAGTCAACGTTTCCGCCGTTCCGGTTTGGGGGTGTGACATGGTGGGAGTCAGTTGGTGATTCTTTTGGAGCCTCCGCCATTGAGGCTATGACCTGGTCTGACTTTGTGACCAGGTTTAGGGCTGAGTTTGCGCCAGCTGTGGAGCTCCAGCAGTTCGCCAGAGAGTTATTGGATATGAGATAGACGATAGAGTCGGTGGCGGAAATTACCACCAAGTTCAGGGAGAGGGCCTTACTGGTGCCTCAGTATGTAGGGAATGAGGAGATGCGGAAGATCCGCTATCATGCCATGTTGAGGGCTGAAATCCGGAAACATGTCAACTACTCGGCATGCCCGACTTTGGATGATATGATTGCGAGGGCGAGGGAGACGGAGATTGACATTGAGCATCTCCGGAAGAGGAAGGCGGAGACTGAGCAGGTTAAAGGGGTTTCGGCGAAGAAACCCAAGGGATTCGACGCTAGGTCGAAGGGCCAGCAGGGTCGGGGCCACTGTGGGAAATGTGACAAGTCACTTGAGGGGCCCTTCAAGACAGGGGGATCGAGCTGCTACAAATGCGGCAAGTCTGGGCATTTTAGTAGGGATTGTACCTCTCCTACCCCCACTATTCTGTCACACCCCCAAACCAAGGATGGCAGAAACGTCCGGGGGTGGAGGACGTCATGTATAGTATCGTAACAACGAGTATAATAATGCTCAAAGTAATTACAACCATCATAGATATAATTGAAAAAGTTACGCCATAGTATGTGTTTACATGTTTCAAATCAATTACACTATGATGACAAAATGAAATGTTTGACGATTTAACGTCCCATCCTCAAAAGCTGTTGATTTCATGTTTCACTGATTTCCTGAGAATACAAGTAGTTTTGAAAGAGTGTCAACAATTAAGTTGGTGAGTTCATAAGAGTTTTATTTCTGAAAGAAGTCATTTTCCTTGTAAAAGCGATAGAGTATGATTCCAGAAAATTCAATATTTTCCTTATAAAAGTCATGTAGCCTTAAATCCCAAGACCGAGAATATGTGTGTGCTTTGTACTTATAATGTTTATAATAGTGATGTGTTTCCAAAGAAAATCCAATATTTTCCTTATAAAAGTCATGTAGTCTTAAATCCTAAGACCGAGAATATGTGTGTGGTTTGTACTTATAATGTTTATAATAGTGATGTGTTTCCAAAGAAAATCCAATATTTTCCTTATAAAAGTCATGTAGTCTTAAATCCCAAGACCGAGAATATGTGTGTGCTTTGTACTTATAATGTTTATAATAGTGATGTGTTTCCAAATAAAATCCAATATTTTCCTTATAAAAGTCATGTAGTCTTAAATCCCAAGACCGAGAATATGTGTGTGCTTTGTACTTATAATGTTTATAATAGTTTTAAATAGATAAAACCCCTTTTCAAAGTAGAATTTTCCCTGTAAACTTGAAAGGTTGTTAACTCCCTATGTGAGTCGTTATAACCATACTATAACGAGAATTAACCTGCAACAACGTTTTTCAGACGTCAAGATCCTATGACTCTTGTCACCCGTAGACCTGCAGGTCCGGATGTAGCTAGCAGCGAGGTGTGGGGTGTCAATCCAAATATAGATCTATACACAATTATCACGCTCTCCCTACAAGAGACTCTGGTTATAACTTACAGGAATTTAAACCCGTACTCTAAGAGTACGATGGAAGAATTGTCTCACAACTTACGTTAACTAGTTTACATATAGTTTGAGTATAAAACCTCTTCCGTGGTGGAAGTGGAATCACCTTTTATGAAATAACTTCGTGATATGAAATCCATAAACTATTATTATTATAGTTTATCATTAAGTATATGAAAAACCCGTTTGATTTGAGAGTAAAACCTTTTTCATGTGGTATGCTTTTATTGTAAAATCCATAAACTATACTTATTGTAGTTTGTTATATGTGTTCGAAATGAATGAAAAACCTTATCACGAATGACTTATTTCTGTTTATGATGATAAACTAACAAGAAATACCTCCAACATTTAGAAACTTATTGTTATGCACTTTGCTCAACATACTACAAAGTGTTGTTAATATTGTAAGCTATGTAACTAGTTTTTAACCTTTCTGCACTATTTTACGAAAATCATAGAAAAATCATACGAAGTCGAAAACTAAATCCGTAAACTCTGAGAGTTTAGAAAATGTGTCTAGTTTATTCATAATGTTTATTATGATTTTTAGAAGTCACTAACTTGTGTGAAAATGTTCATATTCACAGACTGGTCCGAATTTGTTTCTGAAATGATAGGCAGTTTTGTAAAAATCACCATAAATTGTAGAAAAATCGTATGGAGATGTGCAAGTAGTCATTTTAAAGGTATGAACCTGAAATATTCGTATATTAAATAGTTTTGAAATATATTAAGTTTAAGATGGTCAAAACAGTCCGTGAATGGAACTAAACTTTCCTGTTGAAAGCTGATGTTTGAGTTTAGTTAAGTTCTTGGTATTTTAACTTGTATTCTCCCCCGAAAACTTGAAGAAAACATGAAAATGTGGGGGTATGAACTCACCTTGAGTGATCTCTTAGGATGGATGATGAAGAGAAGAAGTTTCCAAGTCAAGAACTCTTGGGAGTTGCTTGAAGATTCGAAGATCTAGTAACAAATATGATTATAATTGTGTGAGATATCCATGACTTGGGTGAAGAAGTGTATGATAATCAAGTGTAGAATGAAGTTACTTACCAAGAGTGGATGAGAAGTTCAAAACTTCCTGGAGAATCTTGAAATCTTGGAGAGAGATTCGAAGAGAGAAAAGTGTGTAGCTTAACATGTGAGTGAAAGAGAGTTAGGAGATGTGAGAAGAATATGGACTCTTTGGTTGTGTGGGGTTTAGTGAAACTTGTTGAGGAAGGTTTAAGGGTACAATGAGTAGATAAGGCTGATGTGAATAGTGACATAAGGGTGTCATGGAGTGGGTATGGGAGGATAGCTTGTGTCATAACTTTATGGAAAGTTAACACTCCACCTCAATATCTTCCCCAATAGATTTTATTCTTGGACAAGGATTTCCCTCAAAACGTGATTAAATTATGAATATTTAGGGTCTTATATGCCAAAATATGAGTTTGGGTGAAAATCTCGCGTTAAAATCACGCAAAACGAGCTTAAAACGAAGTCGGGGTCGAAAACCGGGAGAAGGATGCGAACCTGCAAGGGTTCCGGAGTGAGTTCAAGGGGGGTTCCGGAGGTGCTAGGTGAGTTCCGAAGTAAATTCCTAACTTCCGGAGTGGTTTCAAGAGATTCCGGAGAAGGTACTTGTCCGGAGCCACTCCTTTCGAAGACGCGAAGGTTCCATGGCGACAAGGCTTCCGGTCCGGAGGCGCAAAGCTGTCCGGTTCATCTTGGAGCTTCGGGTTACCCCACACATTCCGGAGTCAGGAGATGGTTCCGAAGCAGGAGGGAAGTCCGGACTAAGGAAGATCCGAAGTGAGATTGTCCGGAGCATGCTAAAATCCGAAGTGAAAACCTTCTTGGTTCCTTAGAAGGCATTCCGGACTAAGAGGGTTTCCGGACAAGAGGTTCAGGGTTCCTTATGAAGAGGTTCAAGGTTCCTTAACAAGAGGTTCAGGGTTCCTTAACAACAGATTCAGGGTTCCTTAACAAGAGGTTCAGGGTTCCTTAACAAGAGGTTCAGGAGTGTCAGGATGTCAGGAGCGTTCGTCCGGATTCAGGAGTGTCCGGAGTCAGGAGTGTTCGTCCGGATTCAGGAGTATCTGGAGTCAGGAGCATTCGTCCGGAGTCAGGAGTGTCCGGAGTCAGGAGCATTCGTCTGGAGTCAGGAGTGTTCCGGACCAAGAGGGTTCTTTTGGTTTTTCTCCTTTGGTTTTGGGCTGTTTTCGACTGAGGAAGGTACATAGAGAGATTTGGGAGAGATTTCACATACTTGGAGAGATTTGGGAGAGATTTCACATACTTGGAGAGATTTGGGAGAGATTTCATATTCTTGGAGAGATTTGGGAGAGATTTCACATACTTGGAGAGATTTGGGAGAGATTTCATATACTTGGAGAGATTTGGGAGAGATTTCATATTCTTGGAGAGATTTGGGAGAGATTTCACATACTTGGAGAGATTTGGGAGAGATTTAGATAGAGAGAGATAGAGCGAGAGAGATTGAGAGAGACTTTGTTTGTGACTTTTTTTTGGATGTTTAACTTCGAAATGCAAGGTTTGTAAGGTCCGTTTTGCCTTGTTATGAGCGTTATACGCCCCCGAAGGGTATGTATTAATGTTTTATTGAGTTGTTCCATCAGTTACACTGATTAGAGTTTAGATTTTATGAACACAGGAAGACTTAAAGTGATACTTGCATTACGATGGTGTGTTGTATAATAGTAAGCACGATGTAAACCCTAATATACAAGGGTTAAATGAGTTGACCGGTTTGACTTGTTGACTTTATTTGACTTTGACTTGACCAGAAATTGACGGTTGTCACATCATCCCCCCGTTAGAAGGAATTTCGTCCCGAAATTAGCGTTTTGATCGGGACTTCGAGAGTTGAAGAAAGATGTGGGTATTTTTGTTTCATCTGGTCTTCGCGTTCCCAGATGAACTCGGGTCCTCGTTTTACGTTCCAACGAACCTTCACAACAGGGATGCGACTTTGATTTCGTTCTCTTGATCTCTCGATCCATGATTTCTACCGGTTCTTCCACGAAGTGGAGACTCTCGTTGGTTTTGATTTCGTCGGGAGGTATCACAAGAGTCTTGTCAGACATACATTTCTTTAAGTTTGACGCGTGGACGGTTGGGTGTGCATTATTAGGTTCTTGGGATAGCCGAAGTTTGTATGCCACCGGGCCAATCCTGGTAAGGATTTCGAACGGCCCGATGTACCTTGGATTTAGTTTCCCATGTTTTATTGAAACATATCATTCTTTTCAACGGTGAGGCCTTTGGCAGACTCGGTCACCAACCCGCAATTCCGAGAGTTTGCGGCGCTTATCTGTGTAGCTCTTTTGTCGGTTTCGATATGCTTTCAGCCTCTCTTGAATTTGTACTAAGTCATAAGTAATAACTTCTCCTCGGAGCGCTGCATAGGTCCTGCTTTAGTGTTTCTCGTTTGATTACATCGGTAGGGAGCATATGGGTTCGATTTACGCGACTAGACTTATTCGGATGGTAGAACGTTCACTCGCACTCCTGGGTAGCCTTGTCCCGAAGTTCATGGTAGGACTCGTACCTGGTCCATCTATCATTAACTTGCGCATATAGGTTGTATGTAATTTGGGTTGGTAAGACAGTTGGATGAGTGGCTCCGCCCCAAGTCCACAACCAGACAAGGAATAGGAAATAGGGCGGAAACACACATCCAATGTCCGTAGAATCTTAATTATATATTATCCTTGCGTATACACTTAGTAGTGATAGGCTAACCGTATTCGTCCCAAGCTTCTGTGCTTGATCTTGGCCTGCTATACGAGTGATATTCTCGAAGGGTTTACTAGGAAATACCTGTGGAAGGGTTTCAGAAGGTATAATACTCCTCTGGTGAGTGTTTTGGGGTTTCGCAGCGAGAGATGACCCGGAGGTCCATGTCGGATTTGCGTTTATGAAAGGCGAGGGTTTCGATATTCAATAGGTTAGGTGAAGGGTCTTTTCGTAGCCGTTTAATCGGGAAGGTGAGGACTATACCAATCGAAATCGAATGATGACAACCGATCTTTTAGGTAAAACATGTGTTAAGTTGTATTCGTAAGAGATATTTGTTAGAGTGATAGTGCATCCTTTGTTTCTTTTCAGTGTGCTCCATTTTGATCGATGTTATTGTTACTGCAAATGATTCATACCACAGCAGTTAGCACTGGTAGTAAGTGTGTTCTGATAGCTAGTAATGATACTTTATATCATGACCCCCGACAGGTCACTCTTTGATCGAGCGGTATATGCAAGTCGTATGAAATTTGGTATTGATGAAATCGTCGAGTGAGTGACTCTACCCTAACCCCACTACTAGACATGGAACAGGAGTCAGGACGGGATTATTTGCTTTAAGTCTGTAGTATTTTAATTATAATTAACCCTGATGTATACACCAAGTCATCACAGCTCACCGGTGATGATCCTAAGGTCATATATGAATGTCTTTGATTTGATTGAACGAGAGAGTATTTTAACTACTTTTTGAAAGATGGTAATTTTAGCAAACATACCAAATTCATTACAAACATCTGGTACTTAAACGTTTTTGTTGTTGGAAACATTACAAAAGTCCTAATAAGGTTCCTTGTTGCTCCTGGTGGTTTGTTTGTCACACTCCTCCTGCTCCCCCGTCATTCCTCTCAGTTGGACAGTCTCTCTTGAAGTGTCCCATTTCAACGCATAGGTGGCATACTGGACTTACACTGGTATTGGTGATTGAAGCGATGCGCTGGGTCCGGGTCCTGCAGAAATGGGAAGTATGTCCGTTCTTGTTGCAGTTTTTACAGTGCGGCACCCGGCAAACCCCATTGTGATGGTAGCCACACTTGTTGCACTTTGGGAGTGTTCCCATATATTGTCTGACCGGTGCTTGAGTGACATACGTTGCGCTTCTTTTTGTCCCAAAACTCTCGTTTCTTGTTCTTAGGCTTGTGGCCTGAGGCGCCTTTGTTGGTGGACACCCGCTGGTGTTCTTGACTGTTACTATGGTTAGAATTGCCAACACCACCTTCACCTCTGCTGGCGTTGTTAGCATTGAGTTGCGCCATGACGGTTGTCACGACTGTCGTGACCGCAGCTTTAAAAGTAGCAGAGTCTATCTGCAGGATTGTTGCCTTGCTTGTTGGCTGGTTACCTTCTTGTGAAGACATAACTCTGTTGCATGGGGAGAAACGATGTCGTGAGTGGGGATGATTATCTCTAGTTATATCCTTATCATTTATATACACATATATAAATTTCGCACTTTACTGAACTATTATCGATGTTTCTGCTAACGTTCCTGAGACGGAGTTTGGTAGTGGGTAGGAGTAGGTTTTGTACGAGCGTTAAGTTTTACCCATCCTAGGATTGTGTTTGTCCTAATACGCTTAGCTGAGGAGTTCTGATGGGATCCGGGGCATTAGTGCTGGTATGGTAGTACCCTATAGGCCTACGAAAAAGGCACCTTTCAACCATGAGGTTTAAAAAGGTGAGATGATAATGAGTCTTGAATAAGGATTTATACGTCGTGAGTTATCTAACTAAGTTTATCTTAGTTCTGAGTGTATCGTGTTCCAATTTTTTTATGGTGTTCTGAAAACAATTCATAACGAGAGTCTATATGCAATAAACTTATGAATTCTTAGTAGTTTTGCTCCCAATGAAATAATACGCATGCCCATTTCATTTGTATGATTCTAGTATATTTAGTTTTTGAGAAAATTTTATGCCTGAAGCAGGCCTACACCGCATCATTGCAAGGGAAAGTTTGGACCGCAAATAAATCTCTGGGCTAGTGTAATCACTAACTCGTAGGGTCGGGCCTACACATGGAGGGGAGTAGCACCAACTCACACTCATAGACCTAAACTACGAGGTCTTGGGAGTAAGACGAACTCTGCTCACGATAATACGTCCCCAGTGGTGCTTGAAACGAAGTCGATGCGTCCTGTAGTTCTGCCAACCTACGCTCGGCTGTGACCACTCTCTCTTCGAGTGTCGAGTGTCTATCCTGACGCTCCTTTGCCTTCGCCTGAGCGGCAATAAGGTCCTTAATGAGTTGGTCTCTGAAATAGTAGTCTCTTTCCAAGTCTCGAGTTTGTGAGATGGTAGTGTCTGTAGTAGCATGCAGTTCCCGGACTCGATTCGCAGTCTCCCTGTTTTGGTCCCCGATGGTTGAGGTTACCGCAACCTCGTTGGTCTCCAAATGGCGATCGCTGTTGCTGCTGGCGAATCCACCCCTCGATCAATGCTGCCCAACGGGGCACATGTTCGATGTAGTCAAAACGGTTCGCGAGAGCCCTGGCTATGTAAGGAGAGTTGTCGACCTCTGGCTCCACTTCTGACTCTTTTCCTAATCACCCACTAACTCACCGGGTTCAGAAAGTAGGGGTCTCCTGGTAAGTAAAATCTTGCCATGATGTCCGTGCGAGAATAGGGGTGAGGTAAGAGGCATATAATAATCATATTCCTAGAAATATTTATAGGGGTTTGATCCTCTTTAGTTACTTCTATAATGACATGGTGCATACCCGTTACATATAACAAAAGATATGATAGAACTTCGAATAAGTGATCATACTCCAAAACCACAACCAAACAAGGAACATGAAGTAGAGCAATGATCACAGATTCTAAGTCTATGATATCTAAGTTATATATAACCTTAGCGTATCCACTTAGTGATTGTAGATCTACTAGCAAGAATCTGTTTAGTTTTCACATAAGTTATAGTACCACAAAATACTCCTATAGTATTTTAAATGTTATGTTTGGTTCTTAACGATTTTCTTGTATGGGTGTTGGTAAGTTGATAGACTTGTTGTCCACTATGACTATCCCCCGGTACATACTAGTCACTTCTCGGACGAATATAGTTGATCAGGCTATATTCCTCCCAGACTTGATTGCACATCCCAGGGCATATTCACATTGCACAACTCCTCTATTTTTAACTTTTGTGTTTTCCTTAGACGTGACACTATACCGGTATGCATGTATGTACTTATACTTTTAACAAGAAACTATTTATTTCTAAAAGTATAGTTATTTGAAAATGTTTAATCAGAGACTTTAGTCCCAATGCATTTATAGTTTGTATATCTTATGTGGTTCGATATACTTAGTTCACTATAAACAATGCTCTGATACCAATCTGTCACACCCCCAAACCAAGGATGGCGGAAACGTCCGGGGGTGGAGGACTTCATGTATAGTATCGTAACAACGAGTATAATAGTGCTCAAAGTAAATACAACCATCATAGATAAAATTGAAAAAGTTACGCCATAGTATGTGTTTACATGTTTCAAATCAATTACACTATGATGACAAAATGAAATCTTTGACGATTTAACGTCCCATCCTCAAAAGCTGTTGATTTCCTGAGAATACAAGTAGTTTTGAAAGAGTGTCAACAATTAAGTTGGTGAGTTCATAAGAGTTTTATTTCTGAAAGAAGTCGTTTTCCTTGTAAAAGCGATAGAGTATGATTCCAGAAAATTCAATATTTTCCTTATAAAAGTCATGTAGCCTTAAATCCCAAGACCGAGAATATGTGTGTGCTTTGTACTTATAATGTTTATAATAGTGATGTGTTTCCAAAGAAAATCCAATATTTTCCTTATAAAAGTCATGTAGTCTTAAATCCCAAGACCGAGAATATGTGTGTGCTTTGTACTTATAATGTTTATAATAGTGATGTGTTTCCAAAGAAAATCCAATATTTTCCTTATAAAAGTCATGTAGTCTTAAATCCCAAGACCGAGAATATGTGTGTGCTTTGTACTTATAATGTTTATAATAGTTTTAAATAGATAAAACCCCTTTTCAAAGTAGAATTTTCCCTGTAAACTTGAAAGGTTGTTAACTCCCTATGTGAGTCGTTATAACCATACTATAACGAGAATTAACCTCCAACAACGTTTTTCAGACGTCAAGATCCTATGACTCTTGTCACCCGTAGACCTGCAGGTCCGGCTGTAGCTAGTAGCGAGGTGTGGGGTGTCAATCCGAATATAGATCTATACACAATTATCACGCTCTCCCTACAAGAGACTCTGGTTATAACTTACAAGAATTTGAACCCGTACTCTAAGAGTACGATGGAAGAATTGTCTCACAACTTACGTTAACTAGTTTACATATAGTTTGAGTATAAAACCTCTTCCGTGGTGGAAGTGGAATCACCTTTTATGAAATAACTTCGTGATATGAAATCCATAAACTATTATTATTATAGTTTATCATTAAGTATATGAAAAACCCGTTTGATTTGAGAGTAAAACCTTTTTCATGTGGTATGCTTTTATTGTAAAATCCATAAACTATACTTATTGTAGTTTATTATATGTGTTCGAAATGAATGAAAAACCTTATCACGAATGACTTATTTCTGTTTATGATGATAAACTAACAAGAAATACCTCCAACATTTAGAAACTTATTGTTATGCACTTTGCTCAACATACTACAAAGTGTTGTTAATATTGTAAGCTATGTAACTAGTTTTTAACCTTTCTGCACTATTTTACGAAAATCATAGAAAAATCATACGAAATCGAAAACTAAATCCGTAAACTCTGAGAGTTTAGAAAATGTGTCTAGTTTATTCATAATGTTTATTATGATTTTTAGAAGTCACTAACTTGTGTGAAAATGTTCATAATCACAGACTGGTCCGAATTTGTTTCTGAAATGATAGGCAGTTTTGTAAAAATCACCATAAATTGTAGAAAAATCGTATGGAGATGTGCAAGTAGTCATTTTAAAGGTATGAACCTGAACTATTCGTATATTAAATAGTTTTGAAAGATATTAAGTTTAAGATGGTCAAAACAGTCCGTGAATAGAACTAAACTTTCCTGTTGAAAGCTGATGTTTGAGTTTAGTTAAGTTCTTGGTATTTTAACTTGTATTCTCCCCCTAAAACTTGAAGAAAATATGAAAATGTAGGGGTATGAACTCACCTTGAGTGATCTCTTAGGATGGATGATGAAGAGAAGAAGTTTCCAAGTCAAGAACTCTTGGGAGTTGCTTGAAGATTCGAAGATCTAGTAACAAATATGACGATAATTGTGTGAGATATCCATGACTTGGGTGAAGAAGTGTATGATAATCAAGTGTAGAATGAAGTTACTTACCAAGAGTGGATGAGAAGTTCAAAACTTCCTGGAGAATCTCGAAATCTTGGAGAGAGATTCAAAGAGAGAAAAGTGTGTAGCTTATTAGACAACATTAAGTCTCCTGTATATCTTCTATTTTATGTGTATGTAATTGTATGTTTTCTAATTCTTTGAGGATGTATCTTGTAAATTACTTTTGTATAAATCTATTGTATCTCCACCTTATTTGGTGTGATGAGTTATATTCTCATGGTATCAGAGCTTAGGTCGGCTCACTTTCTTCCCTAATCAATCCATCCGTATCTCTTCTTTTTCCCTCTGTTACTTCCTGTCTCCTCTTTCTTCTTCATCTATGGCTTCCTCTTCTCAAGATTCTACCCTCCCAATGAACACCATCCTTCATCTTATCACCAATCGATTATCCTACTCTAATTATCTTCTCTGGAAAAACCAAATGATCCCTCTTCTCACATATCAAAATCTTATGGGACATGTGGATGGAACTCTCTCAAAACCAGCCCCTGAAATTCTTGTTGATGGCAAATCTGTACCAAATCCGGCTTGTTCTTCTTGGGTTTTGGCTGATCAGCGAGCAATTATTCTCCTTCAAGCCTCTCTAACAGAGGAAGCATTCTTAGAAATTGTTGGCTTATCTACTGCCTATCAGATTTGGACAACACTTGAACGTGCTTACAGCAATTCCTCAATTGAGCGTGTTCAAGCCTTGCGTGATCAGCTTCGCCAAAACTCCAAAGGTTCGTCTACTATTGTTGATTTTGGTCGTAAGTTTAAATCTATTTGTGATCAGTTATCTGCTGTTGGTCACCCGGTTGATGAATCAGACAAAATTCATTGGTTTTTATGTGGTCTCGGGTTTGTTTTTGAGACTTTTTCTACTGCTGTTCGTGCTTCTCGATCTCCTACTACACTTCGAGATCTTCTTGCCCAGGCGGAAGCACATGAATTATTTTTACAATCCTTGCACGGAACTACCTCTTCTGCTGTTGCATTCACTGCTGACACCAGACCACCAAATTCCTACCGTGGTCGTGGTGGTCGGTTTAATAATGGTGGTCGCGGTCGCAGTCGCCGTCCTCCACATTGCCAGTTGTGTCGTAAGGATGGTCACTACGCCAATACATGTCCACATCTTTCTTCCTATGCCACTCATAAACCCGGTACAGATACGGAATTAGCAAAAGCTTTCCATGCTCAGTGTCATGTTACTACAAATGCTCCAGACTGGTTTGTTGATTCCGGAGCTACAAATCATATGATGGCTTCCACAAATTCTGTTACACAACCTGCTCCCCATGACGGTCATGCAAATGTTCTTTTTGGAGATGGTAATACTCTTCCCATCTCCCATGTTGGTCAATCTGTCCTTCATAATAATGTTCGGCTACGAGATGTGTTGGTAGTCCCAAATATTACCAAAAATTTATTGTCTATTAGCAAGTTGACAACTGATAACAATGTGGATGTTTTGTTTTCCCAACCCAATTTTTTTATTCAGGATCGAGCAACGAAGCGGGTTCTAGCAAAGGGCTGATGTGAACAAGGACTATATGTTCTCTCTCATGAATCTCAAGCACTTACAGCTGTTGCACGTTCAAGACTGAAGGCATCATTTGAACTTTGGCATTCCCATTTGGGTCATGTCTCTTTTGATACTATTTTTCTATTAAATAAATTGGGACACTTATCGGTGACATCTTTATTACCGTCACCCGTTGTATGTTCTCCTTGTCAACTTGCTAAAGCACATCGCTTACCTTTTAAACTTAACGATAAACGTGCTTTACATGTGTTAGATTTAGTTCATTGTGATCTATGGGGACCCTCACCCGTGGATTCTATTGATGGTTATCGCTATTATGCTCTCTTTGTGGATGAGTATTCAAGATTTATGTGGTTCTATCCTCTCAAAACCAAATCAAGTTTTCATATGGTTTTTGGGGCTTTTATCAATTTTGTTCAAACGCAATTTTCTTCAAAAATCAAGGTTTTTCAAAGTGATGGGGGCACGAAATTCATAAATCATCATGTTCGCAATTTGCTTGAAAAAAATGGCACATTTCATCGCGTTTCTTTCCCGTACACTCCACAACAAAACGGGAGGGTGGAACGAAAGCACCGTCACATCGTTGAAACCGGACTTGCTATGTTATTCAATGGGCACGTTCCTTCTTCTTATTGGGTTCATGCATTTCGTACTGCAGTCTACATTATTAATCGTCTCCCTACTCGGGTGTTGCAAAATAAGTCACCTTTTGAAGCATTGTTTACTCGGGCTCCATCTTATGATCATTTTCGACCGTTTGGGTGTCGAGTATATCCGTACTTACGTAACTATGCAGATCATAAATTGTCTCCGCGAAGCCTTCCTTGTATCTTTCTTGGGTATTCCGTACAATATAAAGGCTATCTATGTCTCGAGCCTGTTTCATCTCGTATTTACGTTACCCGACATGCCAAGTTTGATGAATTCTCATTTCCCTTTTGTGGCTCTTCCTCTCCCACTTCACTTAATGACCTTCTTTTGGTCACTTTTCAAGATGATACCCTATGTTCACAACCTTCATCTCCCATTACCTCTTCCCCTTCACCCACCAACTTCAATAATTATGGCTTGTGTGATGAAAACCCACAACATGTGGGTTGTCTTGATGACTTAAACAACTCATCTTCAACCCCAACTGATCATGTTCCGTCATCTCCATTACCTGAGGAAGCTCAAACACCTCCAACCCCCTCGACACACTCACCAGCCCCCTCGGCCCAATCACCGATTGAATCCATTCATACCGACACCACCACCTCACCTGTCCCTGCCTTTAGCCTACCACACACAGCCACACAACCATCTACTCCTGTTGTTCCTCCAATTGCTTCAACACATCCTATGGTTACACGAGCTGAAGCCGGGGTTTTTAAACCAAAGTATCGAGCTGATCTGTCATACACTGCTCTTCATTCGACATTATTTGCTGCTAGTGATCCCACCACCTATGAGTCTGCCGCCTCAGAATCACATTGGGTAGATGCCATGAATGCTGAAATGTCTGCCCTTCATCTTAATAAAACTTGGACCTTGGTGCCTAGGCCTGATGATCGTAATGTGGTCGGTTGCAAATGGATTTTTCGAACCAAATATCTGGCTGATGGCACGATTGATCGCCATAAAGCACGTCTTGTTGCCCAAGGTTATAGTCAACTACCGGGTGTTGATTATTCTCTTACCTTTAGTCCGGTTGTCAAGGCATCTACAGTTCGTATTGTTTTGTCATTGGCGGTGATTAATGATTGGCCTCTTCATCAACTTGATGTAAATAATGCATTCCTTCATGGTACTTTAAGCGATCTTGTTTTCATGGAGCAACCTCCGAGGTTTTCTGATCCTTACTATCCTAATCATGTGTGTCGCCTAAACAAAGCTCTCTACAGTCTAAAGCAGGCGCCTCGTGCTTGGTTTCATCGCCTTAGTACCTTTTTAACGAGCAATGGTTTTGTGTGCAGTCGTGCTGACCCCTCACTCTTTGTCTTCAAACGAGATTCATGTGTGCTTTACATATTGGTCTATGTTGATGACCTCATTCTTACCGGTAATGATGCCACCGTTCTTCGCTCTGTCATCACTCGTTTGGATAAAGAGTTTGCCATTAAAGATCTTGGCCGACTAAATTATTTTTTGGGTCTCGAAGCATCGTACACATCGACTGATATATTTCTTAGTCAGTCTAAATATGCTCATGACATCCTTACACGAGCTGGTCTCCTTGATGCTAAACCTGTCCCCACTCCGCTTGCCTCCAACACACCGTTTATTTCCAGTGGTGATCCTTACTGCAATCCTTCACATTATCGATCTCTTGTTGGTGCCTTGCAGTATCTTACAATCACTCGACCGGATATTTCGTATGCTGTTAACCAACTCAGTCAGTTTCTTCAAGCTCCCACTACTTCTCATTATCAGGCAGTTAAACGGTTACTTCGTTACATCAAGGGAACTATCCCCTTTGGTCTTTCTTTTTCCAAACCAAAGTTTACAACAATTGTGGGTTATTCGGATGCTGACTGGGCTAGATGTTTGGAGACCCGTTGCTCCACTTATGGCTACTCAATATTCCTGGGGGGCAATCTTGTATCCTGGAGTGCCAAGAAACAACCAACTGTCTCTCGATCCAGTTGTGAATCTGAATATCGAGCTATGGCCAACACTGCTGCAGAAATTATTTGGATCACTCATCTACTACGAGAGCTTCATGCTCTTCCACCCTCTAGACCAACGTTGCTATGTGATAATCAAAGTGCTCTTTTTCTGACTCAAAATCCGGTCTCTCACAAACGTGCCAAGCACATTGATCTTGACTACCACTTCATCCGTGAACTCGTATCGTCTGGGAAACTTCATACCGAGTTTGTTCCTACCAAGCTTCAAGTGGCTGACATTTTCACCAAGAGTTTGCCGCGTCATCAATTTGAGTTCTTTCGAGAAATGTTACGTATTGGTCCGCCACCGTTTCGCTTGAAGGGGGATATTAGACAACATTAAGTCTCCTGTACATCTTCTATTTTGTGTGTATGTAATTGTATGTTTTCTAATTCTTTGAGGATGTATCTTGTAAATTCCTTTTGTATAAATCTATTGTCTCTCCACCTTATTTGGTGTGACGAGTTATATTCTCATAGCTTAACGTGTGAGTGAAAGAGAGTTAGGAGATGTGAGAAGAATATGGACTCTTTGGTTGTGTGGGGTTTAGTGAAACTTGTTGAGGAAGGTTTAAGGGTACAATGAGTAGATAAGGCTGATGTGAATAGTGACATAAGGGTGTCATGGAGTGGGTATAGGAGGATAGCTTGTGTCATAACTTTATGGAAAGTTAACACTCCACCTCAATATCTTCCCCAATAGATTTTATTCTCGGACAAGGATTTCCCTCAAAACGTGATTAAATTATGAATATTTAGGGTCTTATATGCCAAAATATGAGTTTGGGTGAAAATCTCGCGTTAAAATCACGCAAAACGAGCTTAAAACGAAGTCGGGGTCGAAAACTGGGAGAAGGATGCGAACCTGCAAGGGTTCCGGAGTGAGTTCAAGGGGGGTTCCGGAGGTGCTAGGTGAGTTCCGAAGTAAATTCCTAACTTCCGGAGCGGTTTCAAGAGATTCCGGAGCAGGTACTTGTCCGGAGCCACTCCTTCCGAAGACGCAAAGGTTCCATGGCGCCAAGGCTTCCGGTCCGGAGGCGCGACGCTGTCCGGTTCATCTTGGAGCTTCGGGTCACCCCACACATTCCGGAGTCAGGAGATGGTTCCGAAGCAGGAGGGAAGTCCGGACTCAGGAAGATCCGAAGCGAGATTGTCCGGAGCATGCTAAAATCTGAAGTGAGAACCTTCTTGGTTCCTTAGAAGGCATTCCGGACTAAGAGGGTTTCCGGACAAGAGGTTCAGGGTTCCTTATGAAGAGGTTCAAGGTTCCTTAACAAGAGGTTCAGGGTTCCTTAACAAGAGGTTCAGGGTTAAGGTTCAGGGTTCCTTAACAAGAGGTTCAGGGTTCCTTAACAAGAGGTTCAGGGTTCCTTAACAAGAGATTCAGGGTTCCTTGACAAGAGGTTCAGGGTTCCTTAACAAGAGGTTCAGGAGTGTCAGGATGTCAGGAGCGTTCGTCCGGATTCAGGAGTGTCCGGAGTCAGGAGTGTTCGTCCAGATTCAGGAGTGTCCGGAGTCAGGAGCATTCGACCGGAGTCAGGAGTGTCCGGAGTCAGGAGCATTCGTCTGGAGTCAGGAGTGTTCCGGACCAAGAGGGTCCTTTTGGTTTTTCTCCTTTGGTTTTGGGCTGTTTTCGACTGACAAAGATACATAGAGAGATTTGGGAGAGATTTCACATACTTGGAGAGATTTGGGAGAGATTTCACATACTTGGAGAGATTTGGGAGAGATTTCATATTCTTGGAGAGATTTGGGAGAGATTTCACATACTTGGAGAGATTTGGGAGAGATTTCATATACTTGGAGAGATATGGGAGAGATTTTATATTCTTGGAGAGATTTGGGAGAGATTTCACATACTTGGAGAGATTTGGGAGAGATTTAGATAGAGAAAGATATAGAGAGAGAGAGATTGAGAGAGACTTTGTTTGTGACTTTTTTTGGATGTTTAACTTCGAAATGCAAGGTTTGTATGCCCTGTTTTGCCTTGTTATGAGCGTTATACGCCCCCGAAGGGTATGTATTAATGTTTTATTGAGTTGTTCCATCAGTTACACTGATTAGGGTTTAGATTTTCTGAACACAGGAAGACTTAAAGTGATACTTGCATTACGATGGTGTGTTGTACAATAGTAAGCACGATGTAAATCCTAATATACAAGGGTTAAATGAGTTGACTGGTTTGACTTGTTGACTTTATTTGACTTTGACTTGACCAGAAATTGACGGTTGTCACATCATTCCCCCGTTAGAAGGAATTTCGTCCCGAAATTAGCTTTTTGATCGGGACTTCGAGAGTTGAAGAAAGATGCGGGTATTTTTGTTTCATCTGGTCTTCACGTTCCCAGATGAACTCGGGTCCTCGTTTTACGTTCCAACGGACCTTCACAACAGGGATGCGACTTTGATTTCGTTCTCTTGATCTCTCGATCCATGATTTCTACCGGTTCTTCCACGAAGTGGAGACTCTCGTTGGTTTTGATTTCGTAGGGAGGTATCACAAGAGTCTTGTCAGACATACATTTCTTTAAGTTTGACGCGTGGACGGTTGGGTGTGCATTATTAGGTTCTTGGGTTAGCCGAAGTTTGTATGCCACCGGGCCAATCCTGGTAAGGATTTCGAACGACCCGATGTACCTTGGATTTAGTTTCCCATGTTTTACCGAAACATATCATTCTTTTCAACGGTGAGGCCTTTGGCAGACTCGGTCACCAACCCGCAATTCCGAGGGTTTGCGTCGCTTATCTGTGTAGCTCTTTTGTCGGTTTCGATATGCTTTCAGCCTCTCTTGAATTTGTACTAAGTCATAAGTAATAACTTCTCCTCGGAGCGCTGCATAGGTTCTGCTTTAGTGTTTCTCGTTTGATTACATCGGTAGGGAGCATATGGGTTCGATTTACGCGACTAGACTTATTCGGATGGTAGAACGTTCACTCGCACTCCTGGGTAGCCTTGTCCCGAAGTTCATGGTAGGACTCGTACCTAGTCCATCTATCATTAACTTGCGCATATAGGTTGTATGTAATTTGGGTTGGTAAGACAGTTGGATGAGTGGCTCCGCCCCAAGTCCACAACCAGACAAGGAATAGGAAATAGGGTGGAAACACATATCCAATGTCCGTAGAATCTTAATTATATATTATCCTTGCGTATATACTTAGTAGTGATAGGCTAACCGTATTCATCCCAAGCTTCTGTGCTTGATCTTGGCCTGCTATACGAGTGATATTCTCGAAGGGTTTACTAGGAAATACCTGTGGAAGGGTTTCAGAAGGTATAATACTCCTCTGGTGAGTGTTTTGGGGTTTCGCAGCGAGAGATGACCCGGAGGTCCATGTCGGATTTGCGTTTATGAAAGGCGAGGGTTTCGATATTCAATAGGTTAGGTGAAGGGTCTTTTCGTAGCCGTTTAATCGGGAAGGTGAGGACTATACCAATCGAAATCGAATGATGACAACCGATCTTTTAGGTAAAACATGTGTTAAGTTGTATTCGTAAGAGATATTCGTTAGAGTGATAGTGCATCCTTTGTTTCTTTTCAGTGTGCTCCATTTTGATCGATGTTATTGTTACTGTAAATGATTCATACCACAGCAGTTAGCACTGGTAGTAAGTGTGTTCTGATAGCTAGTAATGATACTTTATATCATGACCCCCGACAGGTCACTCTATGATCGAGCGGTATATGCAAGTCGTATGAAATTTGGTATTGATGAAATCGTCGAGTGAGTGACTCTACCCTAACCCCACTACTAGACATGAAACAGGAGTCAGGACGGGATTATTTGCTTTAAGTCTGTAGGAGTTGTCTACACAGCTGCAGGAGCTGTTAGACAAGGGATTCATTAGACCGAGCAGTTCACCCTGGGGAGCCCCAATCCTGTTTGTGTAGAAGAAGGACATGTCGCATCGTATGTGTATAGATTACTGGGAGCTGAACAAGGTAACAGTCAATAACCGTTACCCACTCCCGAGGATTGATGATCTTTTTGACCAGCTTCAGGGGGCATCTTGGTTTTCCAAGATAGATTTGCGATCAGGCTACCATCAAATGAGGGTCAGAGACGAGGATGTACAGAAGACTGATTTTCAGACTCGATATGGCCACTACGAGTTCGTGGTGATGCGCTTCTGGCTCACCAATGATCCTGCCGCGTTCATGGACCTCATGAACTGATGAGTTTTTGAGCATTCTAACACTTCCTAAGTGTACATGCAACCCTAATAACCTTGAATCTATGTTTTCTCTATATACATGCAAATTTCTTTTTCAAGGTTATTTCCTAACTAGCATGGCATGGGGATTACATAAAACATAAAAACTAGTATAAATACATACCTTGTTGTTGCTTGGATTCCTTCAAGACTTTGTGAGCCTAGCACCCCAAATGTTGTGCCCCAAATGCTTCACACAACACCACAAGACTTGGAATAACTTGAGAGAATACTTCTAGCACTCAAAATTGGTTATGCCCTCTCTAGTAACACTAGGTCCACTAGCTCACCATTTTGCTAGCCATAGGGTTCCTTTTATAGTGTTGTCACAATTAGGGTTTACACATGAATGCCCTTAATTGTCATGACTCTTGATTTCCCATGACCCATGGATTTGTAACTCCCATGGACTATCCATGGAGCTCCATTTGGTTACATCCATAACCCATAAACCATGGATCATTAATCCACAATAAAAGAATTGATGATTGTCATAATCAACCCTATATATTTAATTAGTCTCACTTTGATCACCAAATTAATCCTAGATTAATACTTGATCAATACTAATTAAATAATACTATTATTAATATATTAGAACTTATAATATATTAATAATCATAAGTGCCTTATTCTCTCATTTAGTCTATCCAAGTATTGCAATGCCATGCAACCTAAATGGACCATGCCGGGTCGGGTCAAGTACATACCAAATAAAGTTATGGACTTAGACACTATATCCAACAGTCTCCCACTTGGATAAGTCTAATAACTATATTTGCAAATATGACTTCAAAATCCGACTAGCAATCGTAGCTCTTTCAAAGTCTCTCGGAACTGAGATGATGATGATACGCCATTTAAGATAAGTGATCATATAATCCTCTGTTCTCATGATATCAGCCGGACAAACACATGGAACATGGTCTTTACTTATTGTCCAACATTTGTTTCTCGATCTCTGATTTGTTTCGACATAGAACTAAATTGAACACATCAATTAGGTTCTGACCGGGCCCGGTACATAGGTCAAAACCAAATCATCGAGGGGCCCAGATATCGCTTCTATTTCTAGAAGGAACAGATAAACTTCGACTGATATGCTTGTACTAACTACTTGTTGAATTATTCACAAAGGCACGTTTTATAACATCGAGTTACCAATGCGTTTTCGTACAATCAATGAATAACCAACTCATAGTCAACAACTCATATCTCTAGGTTTGAAGATTTATATGATATTACCGTCTCACGATCACTCGAGATAAATTCCATGAAGTGATGCAAGTGAGCGTGGGTTGGATCCAATACTCAGCCCTTATGAGTACTCATGAATGTTGTAGCAACCATTGCATTGTCCAAAGCACTTTTAGACAAATCATACAAGCCAAATTCATGACAGTCTTAAATCAATACTTACTTCTAAAGTTTGACTGACTGTGGATGGTTTGAATAATAACATAATTATTCTGGAAGTAAAAACATGCAAAATTGAAACATAGTAAACAATCAACACAAGATAGTAACACCTTACTCATAAATAAATAACAACTTTTATTTATCATCAAATGTCAATTACATTTTACAAGTTTCAGGAATCTAATTATTGAAACTAATATCATCCCTCAGCCCAATGCGCCTCGCATGCTGTAAATGCTTAACCCTGCTCAGTCCCTTCGTGAGGGGATCTGCCGGGTTCTCATTTGATGATACCCTCTTAGCCATGAGGAGTCCTTCTTCTATTCGATATCTGATGAAATGGTATTTTCTGTCAATGTGCCTAGATCTCCCGTGATCTCTTGGTTCCTTAGCCAAAGCAACCGCACTTTCGCTGTCACAGAAAATTTCCATTGGCTCTTTTATAGCTGGTACAACTCCAAGGTCTTCGATGAAGTTCTTTAGCCATATCGCCTCCTTAGCTGCTTCACTTGCTGCTATGTACTCTGATTCACAAGTAGAATCAACTACTGTCTCCTGCTTGGAACTTTTCCAAGTAATTGCCCCTCCATTTAGGATAAAGACCCAGCCCGACTGAGAGCGGAAATTATCCCTATCAGTCTGGAAGCTAGCATCGCTATATCCTTCCACTCTCAAGTCATCACTGCCTCCGAGGGTAAGGACCCAATCCTTAGTCCTCCGCAGATACTTGAGAATGTTCTTTACCGCTGTCCAGTGTGCCTTGCCAGGGTTCCCTTGATATCTACTGACCATGCTCAAAGCAAAGGCCACATCAGGGCGAGTACAAGTCATAGCATACATGATCGAGCCCACAGCGGAAGCATATGGTATATGACTCATTTCAGCTATCTCAGCCTCTGTACTTGGACTCTGAGTTTTACTCAGCTTGGCATTACTCTGGATTGGTAATTCTCCTTTCTTGGATTTTTGCATGCTGAACCTCTTCAGCACCTTATCCAAGTAAGTACTTTGACTAAATCCAATTAGTCTCTTACTCCTATCTCTCAATATCCTTATCCCTAGGATATAGGCAGCTTCTCCAAGGTCCTTCATAGCGAAACACTTCCCAAGCCAGGACTTAACCTCCTGCAAGGTTGGGACGTCGTTTCCTATGAGAAGTATGTCATCCACATACAACACCAAGAAGCTAACTATGTGTCACACCCCGCTAAAGCGGAAACACAGGGCGTGGCAGTACAAAGGGTTTCATCGCAAAAGTTAAAAGACAACACCAATCATAGTATTAAAAATCATTACAAATTCACAATGGGTTTGAACAACTTTTAAAAGAAATTACAATGTAAATTGAAATACAACACATTCGAATGCTCCTAAAGGTGAAGTGTCCCTAAGTGCCACTTACTCGATGATTCCTGAAAAAGCATGTAAAACGAGCGTCAACTATAAAAATAGTTGGTGAGTACTCACAGATAAACAAAATGATACTGGTTCCATGAATTGAAATCAAAGTTTTGATAAAAGTTTCCAATAATAAAAGTATATTGTTAAGATGAGTAAATAAGTTTGTAAAAACAAAGTTCTTTGTCATCATGAGAGATAAGGTATGTTGCCCAAATAAGATGCAACATTCATATTCTCATGGAAGATAAAGTTCGTTACTCAAACGAGTAAACAAGTTTCACTGCTAAAATGAGCAATCAATTTCGTTGCTACAAGGAGCAAACAATTTCATTGCTAAAACATGTATATAAGTTTTCAGTAATAACAGTTCGTTGTTGTAATGAGAAACAAAGTTCATTGCTATAATTAATAAACAAGTTTATTGCTATAATAAGTAACGAGTTTGTATGTGTATGAGTAAACAATGAGTCTCAACCAAACCTATGACTGAAGCCCTATCAAGATCTATGCTTATCGTTCCATAGATGAATATGGTATCATGCACTCCAGCAATAGGGCGAGTGAGGAGTTGTCAATTCCTAATAGCGCTATCCATAATGACCATTGGCTCAAAGAGTTAATGGTTAGAGATAAGGGAAGGGCCTTAGTACGATAAGTTCTCATGTTCCATGTTGCATAGACATACATAGAGAGACATAGCAATAAAATAGCAATCATGTTTGATACAAATCAATTTAAATACAACATTCAAATAATAGTTTTTCGGGACATGCTTTTCCACCCCAAAACATAAAAACTGAAAATAGGGGAGTGCGTGAATACTCACAATGCATTGAGATGATGCAAATGGTGCCTTGAACTACGCTCCACTCGTACCACTATCGTTTTCCTACAACGATGTTACACACTAATGAGTCTCTAATCGAAATCTAACACTAGTATACATACTACTATAATAGAATTATGCCAATATTGTGTCAAAATTTAATATAGATAAGTTACAAACATTTTTCTATGAAAATTTAATTTCAATGAATCAATTGTTATATAACAATTTAAGTGGAAAATTTTCATTATTGAAATGTTAATATTTAACATTTTAGAGGTGTTCCAATGATTAAATATTCAAAAATAAATCAATTTAGTTCTAAAAGTTCCCAAACTTTGCATTTCAGTTTTAATTGAAGTCAAAGACCTCAAGATAAATTTTCTTGAATTTTTTATTTGTCTAACTATTTTTCACCATTTTAGTTTCTTGAATAACCATAAAATCATGAAAAATACTAAACAATTAATAAAAATTACCAAACTTCAGATTTTGGTTCTAAATATGTTAAAAGACTTCTAGATAAATTTTCATGGATTATGGATATGCATAACCATTTTTCATATATTTAATTCTCTAAATATATAAAAATTCATGAAAAATAGAAATCGGTTAAGAAAATGCCCCAAACTTTTTATAGTAATGTCATTACATGTACTTAACCTGGGAAAAATATAAAAATAGATTTCCAGACAATTTAACCCAATTTTATGATTTTTGAGCATTTATTCTAATAAAAATTGAAATAAATAGACAATAGTTTCCAAAATTGCCCAAAATTTTTGTAACGCTGTTATTAGTCATTATTAAGCTAGGAAAAATATAAAAATGAATTTCTAAACTGTTTATCCCAGTTTTATGATTTTTGTGTATGTATTCTAATAAAAATTGGGTTTAAGTGTATTTAATCTTGGGAAAATAGAAGAAAAATAGTATACAGAAGAGAAAAATCATCAAAATTTTTATGTAGCATCCTAATGTACTACAAGGTGTTCTGGTAAATTTTCATAATGTTTGGATGAGTAAAACTATTTTTCCTGTTTTTAGTCCATTATAAATACAAAAATCGGAGAAAAATAGGAATACATTATGAAAAATTCTGAAAATATTTTTCTAAGTGTTCCACAGAGACTATAAGCTGCGAAAATTATTAGATACCATTTTTATATTCCCTAATGTGGTTTTATGATTTATTAGAGCTAAACAAAAAGAAAATTCAAAACCATATTAAACAGTAACAAAAATGGATGAAACTTAATGGGAGATGTTTATTAACTTAAAGGATCATCCAAGAATTTTTCCATAATTTATTTACTAGCTTAAGTATTTTATATGATTTAACACTTTATTTTCTTATTATTTTCATATAAAAATAAAGAAAAAATATATTGAGCTGAAAATTTCCAGAATGCATCTTCATACAATTTGATAACAATGACAATTTGTGTTCTTATTTTTGATGTTGAACACCATGCCTAAAGGCTCAATAAATTATAGAGAAAACTTGGTTTTTGTGATTTATGTAAAGATTATTGATGTTACTTTGAGAATTTTTGCAACATGTTACAAAGACTTTTGAATCAAGATCTTTTTGTACCTATTAATACATGATATTAAGAGTTCAAAATAATTTTTGAATGATTTTTAGTGATGAATAAGTCCTTTGAACATGCAACACAAAACAAATGTTCATAAGGAAAGTGCTGTTTGAGCAACAGTTTTGTAAAAATTGGTAAAAATCGAAATTTTGAAATTTTTCAGTGAGGTCAGATGGGTTTGAAAGCTAACTCAAAATATTATATTTTAGAAAAAGAATCACGAATTTTGGCTAAGAAATGAGTGAGATATGACAGTTTAAAGTCAGGTAAAGAAATCTGGTAGATTGCATGCATGATGATTGGTTAGAAAAGTGGGTTTTCATCATTTCCTTGAGTAAATCTTTTGAAGTATTTTAAATATATCATGATAACCTCATATTTTGGTCATGTTTCCAGAGATCAAAAGATTAAAACTTATCAAAATGTATACATGCATTTATGAAGAAAATTTTGTTTCTCAAAAACTCTTAACTTGAGTTTGATGTTTTAATCCTTAAAATCGATTTTTGCCCTAAGATCATGAACATGCAACCTTGTTTATCATACACGCATGGTGTTAAAACACATCCATCATGTTCTAAAAACCATTTTAACAAAAAGAAAACAAGTTTGAAAAAGATGAAGAGGAGAAAGTGTAAGAAAAAGAGCAAAACTTGAAGGAAAAGTGAAGTAGAAATCGATTTTACCTTCAAGAATACCACAAGATGATGAAGATTTCGAGTTTGAGGAGTGTTCTTGGGTTTGTTTTCTGGAATATTTCTTGGTTCTTAGAGGGAGGAAGAGAGAATGGAGTGGTGTTTGGAGAGAAAAAGTAGAGAGAAGGTAGAGAGAGTTTTCTAGAGAGAGAAAGAAGAGAGATGTGTGTGTGTTGGAGAATGAGAGTGTGAGAGAGAGATATGGGGAGAGAGGGATCCGATTTTTAGGGGAGGAGAGGCTCCCTCTCTCTTGTTTCTTTTATAAAAATTCAAATCTTTTATACAAATATCCAACTTTTTATAAAATGTGCACCTTAACCTAGTTTTTATGCATAAAACTCTTGATTTTTGGCTTATAAATCAAGGGTAAATGTTAATAACTAAATCTTTATTTTTCATTGAATTGTATTTCATAATAATTATTATGATAAGATAATATTATAAGGTTCATAATTGTTTTTGTAGGATTTTTAAGGTTAAAGTTTATAAATATGAGTTTTTAGGGCTTTTAGTGTTTTGGAGTTTAATAAACTTTGAATATCAAAATAAATAGAATATTTGAGACTTTAAATTATCTTATGGTATTATAACTCTTTTATAGTTATAAATAATGTTTGTAATTTATTTTTATCGGTTTATTGGCATTCTATGTAGTGATTCCGAGATTCAAGCGAAATTGAGGAATCAAGTATACTAGTCCTAGTCTTCAACTTTGACTTAAGTTCCTACGAGACTCGGACCTAATTTATACCACTAGGTCAAGTGCATGATGTGTGTATATGATTCATGAAACGGTGTTCGAGTCAAAGAGTGACCCAAATATGGATAGTCTCTACAGTTAAGTAGTTATAGAATTCACATATCAATGTGAAATCTAAGTACACTATCCATTGATTCTAATTGTTTCCAAGTTTCTAGTAGGTTATAACTTAGCTTCTAGTTACTAAGTCTAGTATGTGTAGTGCCTATATGTGCAACTAAGTCTAGTTAAATCTAGAACCGACTCCAATTTTGACGGTTGTCACATTCTCCCCCGGTTAAAAGAATTTCGCCCCGAAATTCAATTCGTGACGTATTCTATTAGAACTCAGTCGAATACAATTATATAGCTGGAGAGGTGGTGACTTGCAGTGTTCTTTGATTATTTCGGGTTTATTTCCTCAAAGGAGGAACCCAATTCTTTAGCTATAGTCAAATTAATGTTTCCTTAATTCGAGTTCTACAATTTAGATTGCGAGAAATTAGGATCATGGAAATCATGATCCAAACATGGCGACCTAGTCGAAAAAGATCATCTAGTTAGATATTATCTGAATTAAGAGAGCTATAAGTTTTGTTGAAGCACTAACTGCACTGAGCGTTAAATCCGCATTGATCCTTAAGTCACGTTCTAAATTAGCACTAAGTGTAAATTCGCCGCCTAATAAAGAAGAGATTAGGAACAATTTGTTCACTTCCGGGTTGGCTACTACATCTGGAAAAGATATATTTTGAAATAAGAAGGGGTGGCACGAATGAAAAAGAAGCGATTGAGGGTAAGTTCCTAAAAATACGTACTAAGGGTAGACAACGAAGTTTTGGTACATCTCAAATGTAAAGGCTAATTAAGTGTCGTCGACAAAATAAATTACGAAATGATTGAGCATCTCCGAGGCTATAATTACTACTACGATTACTCTTACAATAATAAAACCTTATTCGTAGAATAAATATATTTAGAGAGTCATTGGTGCAAATGGAGGCAATGAAAATTTATGATAAATTAAATCACATTGTGTATATAGCATTTTAAGTGTTTAGAAGTGATTAAAAATCTCACTGTTATCAAAATGTGTGTTTAGAAATGATAATTAATCTCACTATTATCAAAACGTATAATAATTCCAAGATATTGAAGATACATGTGTGGCGATCAAACGAAGTAGTAAAATAATATAAAGATTAATTAAGGTTACAAGTTTAAGTCATCAATAAGGGAATCTATACAAAAATATTTTGATTACTCTTTTGAAAAAAAAATTTGTCTAAGTCAGGACAAGTTCAAGCTTATGAGTCAGAATATTTATGAAAACAAAGTTGAGAGTTTAGGAACTCACTGAAAATTACAAAGTAGAATGCTATTTTAAGAAACGTGTAAAAATATCGATAATTGATAATAGTGGATTCTTAATTTAGTGTTTCTACAAAAACAATCATTTAGAGAATATGTAATAGTAAAATTCAAGACTTTTGATGTATTTAAAGAAAAGAAGAAGCATAAGAATACATATCCTCCACATATATTTTTCGGATATAGAAAAAATGATAAGCATAAGAATATTCATCTTGTGTATTAATTATAAGGAAAAATACAATGAAAATTGCATTTTATATCAAGTTTTTGAATTTAGAACGAAAGAGCAAATGTAAATAAGGATCACTTGTTTATAGTAGATTTCAAAATAAAAACAAGATGTATATGATAAAAGGCGTAATTGAATATATCAAAGTTGACTAAAATTAAAGTATGTCTCATGACTATACACGTATTAATTGCTCAAAACGAAAGGGTAGACTTCTAGTCTATATGTGTACGAACATGGTACCAAGAGAAGCAAAATAGAAAGAAACAAAGTTAGTCAATGTATTATGTTATTATCGTGGGTGTGCAATATCTAAAATTAAAAGGAGAGCAAGAAATCAAGTTCGGGCGAAAGAAAAAGGAAGGTAGCTGCGACAATGATTGTTATTGTTAAAATTATAAGAACAATACCTATAGGTAGATTAAAACCAGGTTGAGATATATTTCAAACTTCAATATTTGATGTATATTGATGATTAAATAGACATGTGGGAGTTTTAAAGTGTTTGCTAAGGATTGCTAAAAATTCATAAGTTATCTATTAAGTTAAACTCCATTTGTGGGAAAAAAAAGAAGCCCTACAAATGGCAATTGAAAATCTGACAATTTTGACTTTTTAGACTGAAGTCCAACAATGATTAAAACGGATAAGGTAAAGACTTAACATATTTAGATGAATAATTGTGCATTGTCGAGAGTGCGCCACTGGAACTTTAAAAGTGAACACTAAGTTTTGCAATGCTGTAAGTTTTATAAACACGGATTATAAAACTAATTTGAAATAAAATAAACAAATGATGTGTGTTGGAAATTTAGGAATTAGAGATATCTTAGAAACATGTGTGAAGTAGAAAGTTGTGAAAATATCATGTTGGGATTCAAGAAAACACATTTAAGTAAGGTTCAATGCCTAAATGAGAAAGTGGTCAAAAGAGTCAAAACAAAAGTGGTTTGAAAGATCCGATGAAGCTTTTACACATAATATGAACTTCAATGTCATATGTCTATGTTTTATAGCATAGAATTTAAACACTTTTATAAAAGAAAATGTTTCTAAGTTTTTCGAAAACGTGCCAAAATGATAATCAAGGTTTAAAATGGTTTCTATGCCCTTAAAAGCACATTTATCCATTGAAATGGATTTGAAATGAAATTGAAATAGCAAGGTAAAAACCAATATTGGTTAAATTGAGTTTTGAAGAAAAGTGTTAAGTTAAAGCAAGTTGTCAAAAGATTTTTATCGAGAATATGGCTTAAATTGTTAGGAAAGGTCTAGTAAGTTGTATGAAGTGGTTATAAAGTATTTTATCGATGATAAATAAAACCGATGAAACGAAATAACTTTTCGATGGAAGATTAAGAATTAAGGAATAAGTAGATTAGTGTAGCTGATCGTACCTAAATACTAAGGAGAGTATAAGACGAGTATAAGGCAAGTACCGATGTCTTTTTCCTAAGATAAAGGACAAGAAAAATTGTTTGAAAAACATTTTATGGCGTCAATGCAGTTGACGACCTTTTATAGAGGTCAAAGGGATATCCTATGTTAAGTTTTAACCTCAAGGTGGAAACAACCTAGACCTAAATCGTAGCGTAGAAATAAGATCTCACATATAGGTTAAACCTCCGTGTCTCCTTGTGAGTCAAATCCGGAATGCTCGCCAATGGTATCCAAGTGATTACTTAGTGGCGACTCATCTACCTCCTTACGCGATGCTCCAATATTCATTCGTGTCGATATCGAAACGCTTTCCTAGTTGTAACTCTAGTACGAAGACGATGAAGAGGTATTGAGGAATAATTGGTATAGGTTTCGACTTAAGATTATTACTAGTGTATATCTAGCTACTAACCTTATATCTAAAGTCAATAGCTACCAAGGAATACTCATTCTCAGTACTAAGTGCATTGCTCCTAAAGTGGCTAGTGATATAACCTAAGTGGTTAACCTAGCACTTGATAAGGGATAAGATTATTTCTAAAAAGGCATTGTTATAAAAGTGAACTTAGTTTCTAAGTGTATCTAGATGAATGCCTATAATATGCAATGCCCTTACGCACACCGAAAAACTTTGTTTTTCAAAAGTTTAAGTTGAAAATTGTTTTGAACATAATTCTAGTATAACCGTTTCCAGCCTCACATTAACTTTCCTTAATTAAGCATAGTTGGCCAGGCTATACTTAATTAAAGTCCAATAATGCATACTCGAATTAGTTATACCAGTAGTATGTTCTATATTTTAAAAACGTTTAGAAATTTTTTTTTTTGGCTATAGTTGTGGTTTTCCAAAGGAAAACCGGTATTCTCTATAACCTGGCTCTGATACCATTTCCTGTCACACCCCGCTAAAGCGGAAACACAGGGCGTGGCAGTACAAAGGGTTTCATCGCAAAAGTTAAAAGACAACACCAACCATAGTATTAAAAATCATTACAAATTCACAATGGGTTTGAAGAACTTTTAAAAGAAATTACAATGTAAATTGAAATA
The DNA here is from genome assembly GCF_052849685.1 of Lactuca virosa. NCBI lineage: Eukaryota > Viridiplantae > Streptophyta > Magnoliopsida > Asterales > Asteraceae > Lactuca > Lactuca virosa. The sequence goes on along the minus strand of NC_136433.1, from coordinate 317,757,627 downwards.
CAACACATGCGAATGCTCCTAAAGGTGAAGTGTCCCTAAGTGCCACTTACTCGATGATTCCTGAAAAAGCATGTAAAACGAGCGTCAACTATAAAAATAGTTGGTGAGTGTCAATTCCTAATAGCGCTATCCATAATGACCATTGGCTCAAAGAGTTAATGGTTAGAGATAAGGGAAGGGCCTTAGTACGATAAGTTCTCATGTTCCGTGTTGCATAGACATACATAGAGAGACATAGCAATAAAATATCAATCATGTTTGATACAAATCAATTTAAATACAACATTCAAATAATAGTTTTTCGGGACATGCTTTTCCACCCCAAAACATAAAAACTGAAAATAGGGGAGTGCGTGAATACTCACAATGCATTGAGATGATGCAAATGGTGCCTTGAACTACGCTCCACTCGTACCACTATCGTTTTCCTACAACGATGTTACACACTAATGAGTCTCTAATCGAAATCTAGCACTAGTATACATACTACTATAATAGAATTATGCCAATATTGTGTCAAAATTTAATATAGATAAGTTACAAACATTTTTCTATGAAAATTTAATTTCAATGAATCAATTGTTATATAACAATTTAAGTGGAAAATTTTCATTATTGAAATGTTAATATTTAACATTTTAGAGGTGTTCCAATGATTAAATATTCAAAACTAAATCAATTTAGTTCTAAAAGTTCCCAAACTTTGCATTTCAGTTTTAATTGAAGTCAAAGACCTCAAGATAAATTTTCTTGAATTTTTGATTTGTCTAACTATTTTTCACCATTTTAGTTTCTTGAATAACCATAAAATCATGAAAAATACTAAACAATTAATAAAAATTACCAAACTTCAGATTTTGGTTCTAAATATGTTAAAAGACTTCTAGATAAATTTTCATGGATTATGGATATGCATAACCATTTTTCATATATTTAATTCTTTAAATATATAAAAATTCATGAAAAATAGAAATCGGTTAAGAAAATGCCCCAAACTTTTTATAGTAATGTCATTACACGTACTTAACCTGGGAAAAATATAAAAATAGATTTCCAGACAATTTAACCCAATTTTATGATTTTTGAGCATTTATTCTAATAAAAATTGAAATAAATAGACAATAGTTTCCAAAATTGCCCAAAATTTTTGTAACGTTGTTATTAGTCATTATTAAGCTAGGAAAAATATAAAAATGAATTTCTAAACTGTTTATCCCAGTTTTATGATTTTTGTGTATGTATTCTAATAAAAATTGGGTTTAAGTGTATTTAATCTTGGGAAAATAGAAGAAAAATAGTATACAGAAGAGAAAAATCATCAAAATTTTTATGTAGCATTCTAATGTACTACAAGGTGTTCTGGTAAATTTTCATAATGTTTGGATGAGTAAAACTATTTTTCCTGTTTTTAGTCCATTATAAATACAAAAATCGGAGAAAAATAGGAATACATTATGAAAAATTCTGAAAATATTTTTCTAAGTGTTCCACAGAGAGTATAAGCTGCGAAAATTATTAGATACCATTTTTATATTCCCTAATGTGTTTTTATGATTTATTAGAGCTAAACAAAAAGAAAACTCAAAACCATATTAAACAGTAACAAAAATGGATGAAACTTAATGGGAGATGTTTATTAACTTAAAGGATCATCCAAGAATTTTTCCATAATTTATTTACTAGCTTAAGTATTTTATATGATTTAACACTTTGTTTTCTTATTATTTTCATATAAAAATAAAGAAAAAATATATTGAGCTGAAAATTTCCAAAATGCATCTTCATACAATTTGATAACAATGACAATTTGTGTTCTTATTTTTTATGTTGAACACCATGCCTAAAGGCTCAATAAATTATAGAGAAAACTTGGTTCTTGTGATTTATGTAAAGATTATTGATGTTACTTTGAGAATTTTTGCAACATGTTACAAAGACTTTTGAATCAAGATCTTTTTGTACCTATTAATACATGATATTAAGAGTTCAAAATAATTTTTGAATGATATTTAGTGATGAATAAGTCCTTTGAACATGCAACACAAAACAAATGTTCATAAGGAAAGTGCTGTTTGAGCAACAGTTTTGTAAAAATTGGTAAAAATCGAAATTTTGAAATTTTTCAGTGAGGTCAGATGGGTTTGAAAGCTAACTCAAAATATTATATTTCAGAAAAAGAATCACGAATTTTGGCTAAGAAATGAGTGAGATATGACAGTTTAAAGTCAGGTAAAGAAATCTGGCAGATTGCATGCATGATGATTGGTTAGAAAAGTGGGTTTTCATCATTTCATTGAGTAAATCTTTTGAAGTATTTTAAATATATCATGATAACCTCATATTTTGGTCATGTTTCCAGAGATCAAAAGATTAAAACTTATCAAAATGTATACATGCATTTATGAAGAAAATTTTGTTTCTCAAAAACTCTTAACTTGAGTTTGATGTTTTAATCCTTAAAATCGATTTTTGCCCTAAGATCATGAACATGCAACCTTGTTTATCATACATGCATGGTGTTAAAACACATCCATCATGTTCTAAAAACCATTTTAACAAAAAGAAAACAAGTTTGAAAAAGATGAAGAAGGAGAAAGTGTAAGAAAAAGAGCAAAATTTGAAGGAAAAGTGAAGTAGAAATCGATTTTACCTTCAAGAATACCACAAGATGATGAAGATTTCGAGTTTGAGGAGTGTTCTTGGGTTTGTTTTCTAGAATATTTCTTGGTTCTTAGAGGGAGGAAGAGAGAATGGAGTGGTGTTTGGAGAGAAAAAGTAGAGAGAAGGTAGAGAGAGTTTTCTAGAGAGAGAAAGAAGAGAGATGTGTGTGTGTTGGAGAATGAGAGTGTGAGAGAGAGATATGGGGAGAGAGGGATCCGATTTTTAGGGGAGGAGAGGCTCCCTCTCTCTTGTTTCTTTTATAAAAATTCAAATCTTTTATACAAATATCCAACTTTTTATAAAATGTGCACCTTAACTTAGTTTTTATGCATAAAACTCTTGATTTTTGGCTTATAAATCAAGGGTAAATGTTAATAACTAAATCTTTATTTTTCATTGAATTGTATTTCATAATAATTATTATGATAAGATAATATTATAAGGTTCATAATTGTTTTTGTAGGATTTTTAAGGTTAAAGTTTATAAATATGAGTTTTTAGGGCTTTTAGTGTTTTGGAGTTTAATAAACTTTGAATATCAAAATAAATAGAATATTTGAGACTTTAAATTATCTTATGGTATTATAACTCTTTTATAGTTATAAATAATGTTTGTAATTTATTTTATCGGTTTATTGGCATTCTATGTAGTGATTCCGAGATTCAAGCGAAATTGAGGAATCAAGTATACTAGTCCTAGTCTTCAACTTTGACTTAAGTTCCTACGAGACTCGGACCTAATTTATACCACTAGGTCAAGTGCATGATGTGTGTATATGATTCATGAAACGGTGTTCGAGTCAAAGAGTGACCCAAATATGGATAGTCTCTACAGTTAAGTAGTTATAGAATTCACATATCAATATGAAATCTAAGTACACTATCCATTGATTCTAATTGTTTCCAAGTTTCTAGTAGGTTATAACTTAGCTTCTAGTTACTAAGTCTAGTATGTGTAGTGCCTATATGTGCAACTAAGTCTAGTTAAATCTAGAACCGACTCCAATTTTGACGGTTGTCACACTATGCTCCCAGTAGCCCTGACATACACACAAGACTCATCCTCACTCCTAGAAAATCCAAACTCTTTGACTTTCTCATCAAAGCAAAGATTCCATCTGCGAGATGCTTGTTTCAATCCATAAATGGATTTATCAAGCTTACACACTCTATTAGGGTATCTTGTATCGACAAAACCCTCTGGTTGAGCCATGTAAACATCCTCAGCCAACTTTCCATTAAGGAAAGCGGTTTTGACATCCATTTGCCATATTTCATAATCATGAAATGCAGCTATGGCTAACAATACTCTAATAGACTTAATCTTAGCTACTGGTGAGAAGGTCTCATCATAGTCAACTCCCGGAGTTTGAGTAAAGCCCTTCGCAACCAGTCGCGCTTTATAAGTGTGTACTTTCCCATCCATGTCGGTCTTCTTCTTGAAGATCCATTTGCACCCAACTGTCTTACGACCTGGTACATTGTCAACCAAGTTCCAAACTTGATTGTCATACATGGACTGAATCTCGCTGTCCATAGCCTCCTTCCATTTAGCAGACTCAGGGCCTGCCATGGCTTCCCTGTAATTATTAGGTTCATCCAAATCTATTAGTGTACTATCACTAATAAATGTATCACCTTCAGTGGCGATGTGATAACCATAATAAAAATCAGGTGTGTTCCTCACCCTAGTGGAACGTCTTGGAGGTACAGACTCATCTATCGGATCAACAGGAGTTTCCTCCTCAGGTTGGTCGATAGCATTTGAGGTTCCTTCACCACTTGACTCTTGAAGCTCTTCAAGGTCAATTTACACGGATCACAAGAGTTTGAGGTACCTCATGGATCATCTGAATCTGAACATGAGGCAGCGTCGGTGGCTAGATGTGGTAAAGGATTACGATTGTGAGATCCTCTACCATCCGGGGAAGGCCAATATGGTGGCTGATGATCTTAGCCGCAAGGCTGCCCCGATCAGAGACTTTTGCCTTTGGATGACATTAGTGACCCCACTGTTAGAGCAGATCCGAGAGGCCCATCAAAAGGCTATGAAGGAGGAACATCGGAAGAGTGAGCATATTGTGGGGCAGGTTTCCTCCTTCGACTATGATAGCCGTGGGTTATTGACTCTACACTGTAGGGTATGGGTTCCGTATCATGAAGGTGTGCGCCAGGTGCTGATGGAGGAGGCACACAAATCCATGTTTTCTATTCATCCCGGGGCGACGAAGATGTACAAAGATCTTCGTCCTGATTACTGGTGGCCGTGCATGAAGCGGGATGTAGCCTGGTACGTCGAGAGATGCCTGACCTACAGGAAGGTCAAGGACGAGCACCAGAGGCCTCACGGCAAGACACAGCCGTTGGATATCCCTATGTAGAAATAGGAAGATATTACCATGGACTTCATCACAAAACTTCCCAGGACCGCACGGGGGGTGGATTCGATTTGGGTCATCGTGGATCGATTGACCAAGAGTGCTCATTTCATCCCGATCCAGGAGAGTATCTCGGCCGAGAAGTTGGCCGATATCTACATCCGAGAGGTAGTAGCTCGACACGGAGTGCGACTCTCCGTGATTTCAGAAAGAGACGTGCAGTTCACTTCTAGATTCTGGAAGAAGTTTCACGACGAGTTGGGTACTCGTCTGCACTTTAGCACTGCTTTTCACCCGCAGACGGATGGTCAGAGCGAGCAGACCATCCAGACCTTGGAGGATATGCTTCGGGTGTGTGTCTTGGATTTTGGTGGTAGCTTGGATACCTATCTTCCATTGGCCGAGTTCTCCTACAACAACATCTACCACGTGAGTATCGATCGTCCTCCCTTGGAGATGTTGTACGAGAGGAAGTGCAGGACCCCGATATGTAGGAGTGAGGTTAGGCAGAGGGTCATGGGGAGTACCGAGGTGGTACTCATGACGACGGAGAGGATCCATCAGGTCAGGAGCAGGCTCCAGACTGCTCAGAGTCGGCAGAAAAGTTATGCCGACAAGCACCTTTCGGACCTGGAATTCCAGGTCGGAGATATGGTTCTCCTGAAGGTGTCACCTTGGAAAGGTGTCATCCGGTTCAGGAAGCGAGGCAAGTTGGGCCCCAGGTATATTGGTCCTTTCAGAGTTGCAGTTCGAGTGGGAAAGGTGGCGTATAGGCTGGATCTGCCAGCCGAGCTTAGCCAGATTCATAGTACTTTCCACGTCTCCCAGTTGCGGAAGTGCCTGGTAGACGACTTTGTGGTGGTGCCTCTCAAGGATATTCAGGTGGTTGACATCCTGAACTACATCGAGCGACCGATAGCCATTCTAGATAAGAAGACGAAGGCGCTGAGGAACAAAGAGGTAGAGCTGGTGAAGGTGTAGTGGCAGTACTGCAAGGGTTCGTAATGGACGTGGGAGCTAGAGGATGAGATGAGGGAGCACTACCCCGATCTATTTCCAGCAGCAACGACGGACTTCGAGGACGAAGTCTAATTCAAGTGGGGGAGATTTGTAACATCTGGGATTTGCAGGTATTAATATTATTTATTTTATTAGATAATGGGTTGTTTTTGGTTTGGGCCAGGATAGTTGGGCCTTAAGTTTTGGGTTGAGAGAAGCATTACGCGAGGCGTACCATGCTAGGTATGCGCAACGTAATCAAGAGGTTGGGGCGGGAAGGCCACACACGTACGCCCAACGTACCAAAGGGTACGCGCAACGTACGCGCGCAGGTTCTAAAACCCTAACTTTTAAAGGATCTTATGCCTTTGGTCCAGCCTCCCTCTCACTTTTATACAGCCTCCACGAAAACCCTAGCCCCCTTTTGTGTGTCTTTGTGATTTGGAAGCCATTTAAGAGTACTTTGGTGTAGTTTTGGTGCTTTGGAAGAGAAAGGAGCTTGAAGAAGGAGCAAGGATCCACCAAGAGCTTGAAGATCCAGGAGATTGACATCATTTCTGACTCCTTTGAGGTATCAAGTTCCAAACTTTGCCATTGTATGCTTAGATTTGTTTATGGGGGTGCTTAAGTTCACTTTTGGACTCCATTGTTGAGGTTTCTTGCATCTTAACGATTTCAGACAATAATAGCCGTCCTTTTGGGCTCTTAGAGGCACTAAGAGTCATAAAAATCGGACCTTGATGGTTAAGCCACAACCATGCAAGTGTTAGTTGGTCTTAAAGCTTGTTAAAAGGACCAAAATCATGTTTTGACCCCCAACCATGCATGCAAGCACATAAAGTTTGTGACTTTATGGTTTAGGAGGTCTTAAAGGACTTGGATCTACATTTTGGACGTAAAGACTTAATGGATTAAGTCGCAAAGGATGTCCCAAGGAAGCTGGCCAGTACGCTAAGCGTACACCCTGGTACGCTGCGCGTACTGGGTCAACTCCCCGTTTTGGTCAAGGCCAGCGTATGTTGGGCGGCGCCGCTCATACGCATGCAGTGTGACTATATTGGGTTTTGGGCCTTAGGGAACTGGGCCTGGACTATTGGGCCCCGTGGCCCACTGTGGAGTATAGTTCTGGGCCTGGGAATTTGGAATTAGAAGTTTTGGGCCTTTTGGGCCATATTGGGCCACTCGAGATTATTCGTTTGGGCTAAGGACTTTTAGACTTGTGAAAAGGCCCATTTGAAGAGTTGGGGCCCAATTTAGAAAAGTGGGCCATTAATGGGCCCCTAGGGAGCCTTTGATGGGCCATGGGTGGTTTGGATTTAATAAGTTAGCATTGGCCTTCATGAACGGTTCAATGTAGGCCAAGGGGGTAAAATGGTCATTTTACCCTACGTAGTGTTATAAACTCTGATTGAGGGTCATTATGATTATGATAGCCGGGAGTCATCGGAGCAGCTGTTAGAGATCCCTTTCTGTGAGATTCGGCACTCAACTTTACGAGGTGAGTTACCTTCTAATAGAAGTGGGTCTAAGGCCACAATGTCGGCCCACTAATAGGAGCTTGCAGTTAGATGATTGTCTGTGTGATAATTGTCGGGTATGCTATTGTCTGTTATGTTCTATGTGCCAGTATGTTATGATTCTATGTGGTAGTGGTAGGGGTGAAATAGTCCCCGATATCCAGTTGAAATAGATCGAAGGGGAGGCCAACACCCAGATATGCTAGGCAGTGATCCGGTTGAAATATACCGAAGGGGAGGCCAGCACCCAAATATGCTAGGCAGTGATCCTGTTGAAATAGACCGAATGGGAGGCCATCACCTTGATATGCTAGGCAGTTATCCGGTTGAAATACACCGAAGCGGAGGCCGACAACCAGATATGCCTGACTTAATATGTTATTGTATGGTATGTGGTATGGTGGGGGGGGGGGGAACTCACTAAGCTTTGTTCTTACAGTTTTCAGTTTTGTTTCAGGTACCTCTTCAACGAAGGGGAAGGAGCCGACACGGTAGCATCACATCGCACACACACGATTTCCGCACTACGATGTTCTTGGGATTGTACTCTGACACTATTATTATTCCACTACATGTTTATGACATTTGATTTATGGGATGTTATGATATCGATGATGTTTTTCAGTAAACAATTTTATAAACTACTTAGTTAAAAATGAAATTTTTGGTCTAGAAAATTTGGATGTTACAATTCAGTGTGAGGATTCCGGTAGCAGCAGCTTGCATGTTTGGTTATCTTGGATTGAGGTGAGTTTCCTCACTGTGTTGGCGGGTCAAAGGCACCAATGCCGACCCATAGTTTATTATGATTAGCATGCTAGTTGTTTACGTGACTCTTTCATGTATGATTTCTGATATGTATACCAAGCAGGGTCCGATGCTCGGTGGGGCCTGATGATTATATTGTATGCTATTCACCACACACTTTGGAAAAAGATAATTGGTGTTTTTGGTTGAATTAAAAATGAATTTTTTACCATCTAATTTTTGGGACGTTTCAGAGTGTGTGGTGAAATGCTACATGTTTTGATGACCAAAAACAACAAAGGTTACCTTACCTCAAAGAACTTGAAGAATGATCTCAAGTATGTCTAACACCAAAGATGTACTTTCTATATATTATTTATTATGCATATCTTTTGTAACCAATGTATCACTATAAATATATATTGTAGTATGGTCACCTTACTTTAGACACATGCCAGTTTACTTATTTTTAGTATTTTGCCTTATAAATAGGGGTCTGGGCAAGTTATTATTGGAATAGGTGTCCAAGGACATAACTAAATTTGCAATTGTAGTTGATGATTTGTCCAAGTGGGAGAATGATGGAATAGATGCCCAAGGTCATAACTAAATTGATCAAGGTCATAACTAAATTGATATAACTTTATGAAACAAAGGTAAAGTCCTTTTTGGGTTGCCCCTAATAACTAGAAATGTTAAAATGACTTTAAGAGAGAGATAATTATTTGTTAATTTATTACATGATTAATAAATTAATTATAATAGATTAGAACTAATTAAGTATTAATAAGAATTAATATGAAATTAATTTAGGATTAATTGGAATTAATTTGCAAGGGATGAATTGTAATTGTTCACAATTAACCAAGGAAGGCAATTCTAAATGGTTCCTAGTAGAGGACTATTTTAAGGAAGGCTATAAGGGTTCTGGAAGCCTCCTGATACTTATAAAGATAACTGCCTTGAATCGATTAAATCTGAATATTTAATTATTCCAATCAGGGTTTATCATGGAGATCCACTAGCTATACATAATGCCCCTTGGCATCAAAATTTTGTGGTTACGTCTCTTGGAAGGATAAAATCTGAATTTCATACTTTTCATCCTCTCTCCTCTTGATTTCTAGTGTTGTAGCTTTGTTGGATGTGAGCCATTAAAGACATTCATACTATTGGATGTTTGCTTTCCATAGAGCTTTTGACGACTAAAGAGTTAGTATAATCATTTGTACTAAAAGATGTGTTACTAATCTGATTTATAGTTTCATATAAGCAGATTTAATCAATTTTTATAGTATGTTGCTATAATGAGAAAATGCCATAAATCTCTAGGTTGCATATGCCCATAAATTTTTTATGTATTCCATTGCGTTTTTTTATGTTTTATTGTAACCAAAAAAACCATCAGTGGTATAAGAGCCTAGGATTTTCTATTTTACGTGCATTGGTGCAAAACTAATAAATGAAAACCAAGAAGCTGGCTGGCTGAACAGTAGCGTGTCGCACCCCTGGCTAGCGCGACGTGCTATGGGCTCTAACAACTATCTCAGGATTTTGTTGCCTTTTTCGGATTGTAGGATAATTACTAGTTTAATATGGTTATTTTAATTTCTTAAAATCTGAACATTTGAACTAGGTAATTACATAAACCCTAAATTCAAAAATGAGATAATTAATATTGTTTAATTAAATGTCTAATTAAGATAATTGTTTAATTCCTAAAAAATTTAATATAATTAATTAAATGTTTAATTAAAAGATAATAATTAAATATTTAATGGTTTAAATATTAATTAATTAAAAGTTAATTGAATTAATAAAATTAAATATTGTATTCTTAAAAGGTTTAAAATACACTTACATATAATTATAAGAGTATATGTAAAACAATAATAAGTCTTCAGTCGAATCAAGACTAGGCCTCATTCAAGGAGCCATACTATAAGAGAGGTATAAGTGACCGTTAAATGAGTGTTTTTTCACTCACCGCTTCTTTGTATGGTGGATTTTCTTTAGCAGAAAGGGCTCTGATAGGACATAAAACTTGTTAAAAGTATAACATAAAGTACTAGTACATAAAAAATCCAACTCTAGTTACTTAGGAAAAATATGAACTTGTATGCTAATCCATGAAAATACACATCATTTCTTTGTGAGTTGTTAGTGAAGTGTGTTTGGTTAACCGACACAATAGTTTGGGACTGCAAAGTGAAAGTGATGGAACAACTCGACTTTATGATTGTTGATAGAGCGTGTGTGGTTAACCAACACATCAATGTGAGATCATAAATGAGAACGAGGTTATCATATGAGTTTGCATGATTATTCATATCTTGTTTGTGATCCTCGGTATTCCAGTCACAAATAACCTAGCATAATCCAAGATTAACACACCATTGATAGCTTATTGAATCTCAAGAGATCTAGGACTTTTATGGTGATTGAAATTGTTAAAATGTTTTACCTACCTAAAATAGATTCGTGATGTGATTATGACACTCCTCTTCATATTGCGAATCGAAAATATGGATCCTAGCCTTAATTTAAAATTGGGTTAATAATTAAGGATTGAATTGACCTCTTTGAACTTTCTCTCCTAGGTTAAATGTAATTCTCTCCCACCTCCTCGTGCACTTTCAAATTCTGGCCTCTCTATCATAGCCTTAATTTAAAATTGGTTTAATAATTAAGGATTGAATTGACTTCTTTGAACTTTCTCTCATAGGGTAAATGTAAATTCTCTCCCACCTCCTCACATACGTTCAAATTCTGTCATCTCTCTATTGTCGATTGAGAATAACTCATTTGTTATCGAATCTCCTCGATTGAATAATAGGAATGATTTCGTCGATGAGGATATCTCTCAAATCAATAATGTGTCAAATTTGAAGAAGTTGTTGTTCCTATAGACATGTGGATTTGTCTAATACGGTCTCTTGAATCATGATCTCTATGTCCTCGATGTTCCAAAAGGATCTTTTGTGAACATGTGAACATATGAAATGAATTTGCAATTGAGTGAAATGTTTCACGAAAAGGCAGGGCAAAAGTGATTAGAAAATCGTCAATAGTTCCTAATTGCATACAAGCTAAAAGAGAGAGTTTTATATGTGTTCAATGAGAGCTACATAGACAAATTCAAGAATCTTAATGTTCTCCATGGGAAGAGTCTTTTCTTGATCTTGTGCTTGGATCCTTCACTAGTTCTTATGACAATTTCAACTTGATTTATCAGATGAATAGTATGTCCTCTATTCATTACGAGGGAATGAAATTGGCATGTCCTCTATTCCTTGCAACCATGATTCGAAAGAGGAAAATGTCAATCAATGCAATTACAAGGATCATATGAAACGAAGTTGTTCTAAGTACTTGGAGATGGTAAAGTTAAATGTTTGACTCTACATCAAGTACTTGAAGCTTAACCATCAAGATCAAAATCCAACCATGGGAATGGACAAAATGTCTCATGTCTCGATGATTAAGGATTTCGAGCTTGTGATTAGTAATGGAGTTAAAAGAAATATAATTATTTGTTATTACTCTTTGAAGATGTCTAGAAACCAAAATTTCATTTTATGCATTGTATACACATTAATATCGATCTCATTTGATAATGTTAGGTAATATTCTAGTTTATAAAGATGGTTGTTTTATGGTTGGTTGACCACACCTATAATAACTGCGACCATAGAAGATAATTTCAGTGTAGGAAAATGTTTGATCTGTGTGATATCTTTGTTGATGACCACACTTTTCCTGGACATTTATTTCCTTTAGAATCAAGTCGTTACATGTTATCGTCAATATAGATTGGCTTTCTGCCAATTGGGTCTAAATTATCCATGTTGAAAAACGTGTGCATATTCCATTTGTCGAGGGAGGGTATGTGTATGGGGAGAAAATTATATTCTAGAGTCTATTCCTAAAATTTTTGTGATGAAGGCACGCACATGCCTAGTGAGGTGGGCTGAGGTCTTCTTGAGTCGTGTGATTGAGAGTTCAAGGAAGAAGGTGAGGCTCTCCGATATGTAGCTTGTTATGGAATATAGCGATGTTTTTCCCTGATGAGTTGTCGGGTGTATAAACACCACGTCAAGTAGAGCTTCAAATTGATCTTACTCTAGGCGTGACTCCGATAGCCAAATCACCTTATATGTTGGCTCCTTCAGGAGTAAAGGAGATGATGTCGCAACTTCAAGAGTTGCTTGAGCAAGGGTTTTTTCGATCGAGTTCTTTGCCGTGGAGAGTGCCGGTCCAATTGTGAAGAAGAGAGATGATACCATGAGATGTTTGAGGTATACATTGGAGCATATTATTCTGGTTTATGGTTAGTACTGATGCCCCGAGAGTGTTGAAGTAGCGATGGAAGGTGATTGTGTATGCTTAGCGATAGCTGAAGAGTGCCAATGTGAATTCCTCAGTACATGATTTGGAGTTAGGGGTGGTGATTGGCGTCATTATTTGTACGGTACGAGGTGCTAGATATACTTTAATCGTAAGAGTTTGCAGCTTATTCAAACCAAAAAGAATTTAATATGAGATAACGTTATTGGATAGGTTCTTAGCTGATTATGGCTGCGAGATCATGTGTCATTCGAGAAAGGAAGATGTGCTAGTTGATTAGTTGATAAGGTTGCACACTTCTAGAAACTAAGGAGGATGAGAAGTTAGGGAATTTGGTGAAGCACTATGTGAAGGAATTTGTTAAATAAACATGCAAGACCGAGATATGAAGTGCGAATTATGATCAAATGTGTAGTGTAACTTGATGATGTTATCTGAAATAAGATGATGTAATGGATCAAAGATTTTGAGGACGAAATCCTTTCATATATGAGAGAATTGTAACGATCCAAATTCTTTCCGTTAGTGAAGTTAGTCTTCCTTTATGTAGGGTTAAACTTTACTTGCGGTTATGATACGAGATTGTATGTTTAATATATGATAAGATAAACAAAAAGTATTTAATTAGGGTCTTAAGGATTTTATTTATATCTAAATGATTCTATAGGATTTAATTAATAAATAAAATGATTAAATGTATTTGATTAAAATTGCGATTTAGTTGATACTTAAATTATTAAATCAAATTAAATAATGGTAAAGAAACAAAAAAGTGAATCATATTTAATATGGTTATGGTTATTACTGGAACAAGTAAGGACGAAAGTTGTAACTTGGTTATAAAAACACCCTTGGGCCAGAACTTACAACGATTGGTATATCTTCCATTCCTACAGTTTTTTACGTAGCGTATGTGATACAACCCGTAGAGTGGGTGAAACTCCAAGAATATAGCAAGGAAACAGAGAAGGCAATTTGAGACAATTTTCTGGATAATTCATTAAACCTCAAAGCATTACAATTTATATGACAATTGATAACTGACTCCTAGAAAAGAAAAGGAACATGCATGCAGAAAAAAAGGGAAACGTGGTTCTAGTTGGAGTACTAACTCCCTTATTGACCAACAGGAAGAACAAGTCTTTCTCCTAAACTTATGCAACATGCAGACTCTTTCAATTGTTTCAATCCATAAACCGGGCAGGCTTCTTCTTATTCCTTTTGGTTCGTTCTCTTTGTTCCTATGTTGGGCTCCCACTAGTTGGATCTGATGTTCTAGCTATTGGGCTATTGCCCTCTCCTCAACAAGTAGCTCGTCCTCGAGCTCATGATGATTGCAAAAATCCGGTAGTGGTGTGGGCTGTGGGTTTCCAAAAGCTTGTCGGAGGAGGGATACATGGAAAACCGGATGTATCCTGGATCTGGTTGGTAAGTCCAGTCGGTATGCTACCATCCCAATCTTCTCGAGTACTTTAAAGGGTCCAAAGAAACGTTTACTGAGCTTTTTAGATGCTCGGGCTTGGACTGACTGTTGGCGGTAATCGCGCAAGCGTACGTAAACCAGATCACCAACTTCAAATTGTTTATCTAGTCTGTGTGTATTGGCGAGGTCAGCCATGCGTTGTTGAGCTCGACGCAAGTTATCTTTGACCAATGCTCTCAATCTGGTGTGCTCGGATAATGTGAGATCGACCTCGACAGAATTAGATTGACCTGGCGTATAGCGGTTAATGTATGGTATGGCTCGCCCATAGAATGCCTGAAACGAAGACATGTTAATGGCGGAGTGATAGGACGTGTTGTACCAACACTCCGCAAGATATAAGACTTTGCTCCAAGATTGAGGTTCCTCGCTAGCGATTGCCCGCAAATAGCTTTGTAAGCACCTGTTAACTACTTCGGTTTGACCGTAAGATTGCGGGTGGTAAGCGGTGGAGTATTTGAGGCGCGTTCCTAACCGCTTAAATATTTGCTTCCAAAAGCTACTGAGAAAGAGCGGGTCATGATCAGTGATGATACTTTTTGGTAGTCCATGTAACCTATAGACTGTTTGTAGAAACAGAGAGGCGGGTGTTATAGATGTGAATTTAGTGGGAAGGGCAAGGAAATGAGCAAACTTCGAGAACCGGTCGACAATGACCCAAATGACTGTTTTACCCTCCGATGTTGGAAGGTGGGTAATGAAATCCATGGATATATCGGTCCATACCTGGGAAGGAACGGGAATGGGCTGAAGCAGTCCATAGGGTTTATGAGTGGGGTATTTGGTTTCTTGACAAACTTTGCACTGTCGAATGAAGAGTCGAACATCAGCTTTAAGCTTGGGCCACTGGAATGTAGTGGTGATGCGGCGGATGGTGGCTACCATGCCGGAGTGTCCTCCTAATGTGGTCGAATGATACTCCTCCAGCAGTTGGTGACAGATAGTAGTGTTATCAGGGACGAACAGCCGGTTGTGATGGTAAAGGAGCCGTCGCGAAGTTGAAATTGATTTTCGGGATCGTTATCCAAGAGTTTGGTAACTAGAATTTGTCCCGGATTAGTCTGATAGAAGGCTCGTAGATCGTCTACCCACGTAGTGGTGATATATGACAGGGCAAGCAAGTGAGCAGTCTCGATCCGGCTTAAGGCGTCCGCCACTTTGTTCTCTTTTCCTGGTTTGTAAAAGATTTCAAAGTCGTATCCGATAAGCTTGGTGGCCCATTCATATTGCTCTGGGGTTTGAACAACCTATGACAAAATATGTTTCAAGCTTTTTTGGTCAGTAAAAATGCGGAATTTACGACCTAATAGATATTGTCTCCACTTTTTAACGGTTTCGGTAATAGCAAAAAACTCGCGGACATAAGCTGACGTTGCTTGCATTCTCTGGCACATTTTCCGACTGTAAAATGAGATGGGTCGATCATTTTGGGACAAGACCGCTCCAATGGCCACATTGGATTCGTCGGTGGTGACATCAAATGGGATTTCAAAGTTAGGTAGCGTAAGTGTGGCTAATGAGGACATCACCTTCTTCAGGTTGTCAAAGGCTTGCTGGGCATTTGTAGACCAACGAAATTGTTGCTGTTTGAGGATATCAGTTAGTGGGGCTGCAATTTGAGCATAGTATCGTACAAACCGTCTATAGTATCCAGCGAGACTGAGAAATCCCTGCAAGGCAGTGAATGTGGTGGGTTTGGGCCATTGTTGGATAACTTGGAGCTTGGCGGGATCAGCTGCTACTCCCATGGCTGGTATAATATGCCCCAAATAGTCTATGTGTGGGACCCCAATAGTACATTTAGAATACTTAGCATAGAACTGGTGATGAGCTAACGTCTCGAGGACATGTTGGAGATGGCTATAATGTAGTTCTGGTGTCGCACTGTAAATGAGAATATCATCAAAAAAGACCAGAAAGTACTGTCGTAGCACCGGACGAAAATATCGTTCATTGTTGCTTGGAATGTTGATGGCACGTTAGACAGCCCGAAGGGCATTACGAGAAATTCATAATGGCCATCGATAGTACGGAACAAGGTCTTGTGAGTGTCATGAGGAGCGACACGAATCTGGTGGTAACCGGCTCGTAAGTCAATCTTGGAAAAAATTGACTCCCCGTGAAGTTCTTCCAATAATTCATCGATGGTTGGAATTGGAAACCGGTCTTTGACTGTGATTGCATTGAGAGCCCTATAGTCAACACAAAATCTCCAAGTTCCATCTTTTTTTCGGACTAGAAGAACCGGAAAGGAGTAGGGACTGTGGCTTGGGGTGATGATGCCGTCAGTTAGCATGTCAGAAATTAGGTCCGTCATTACCTGTTTTTGATAATGTGGGTAGCGATAAGGCTTGACGTTAACGGGGGAGGCGGTGGGAACGGTGGGAATATTGTGGTTTTGGGAACAATCAGGTGGCAGGGATTTGGGTTTGTCAAATATGGAGCCGTAAGTCTGTAATAGTTGAGCAATCATGGGGTATGGGTGTGTGATGTGCGTAGGTGGGCCTGTTGGTGGATCACTTTCAAAGGTAAAATAAATGGCATGCAGAGAGGCCACACTGGTGTTATGTAAAAGTGTTTGTAACTGGGGCTTAGAAATGGATGAAGAGATGGGCTCACCTTTTAAAGTAATGGACTGAGATCCATGTGAGAAAGTGATTTGAGGTACCGCAAAGTCTGCCAGAATGGGGCCCAATGTGCGAAGCCAAGCCAACCCTAAGATGAGGTCAGCGCCCTCCACCGACAACACAAAAAAAGGAATCGTAAAGGACGTCTTGTTTAATTTGACTTTAAGGTTGGGGCAGATGCCGTCGCACTCGATGTGATCTCCATTTCCCACCATAACTCGAGATCTTGGAGTAGGTTGATGAGCTAACTTGAAGAAGGAAACGATCCGGGGTTGAATGATGTTGTGGGTGCTGCCACGGTCAACCATGAGTGTGACGGGGTGGCCTTGGATGAATCCTGTAACACAGAGTGCTTGGGGGGACGATAACCCGAAAAAGGCCGTTATAGAGAGTGAAAAATACTGAGAATCGTGTGGAATGGGGGTCTCGTCGACACCGGTGGTTAGATCGGTAGTAGAGTCGATTGTGTCGTCCTCATGGTCAACAACCATCAGAAATTGAGGTGGTTTACACTTATGCCCAGGTGAGTATTTTTCTAGGCACCGGAAACAAAGTCCCTCCGCTCGTCGTTTTTGAAGAGCCTATAGTGACAAGCGGGTAACTTGCAAGGGTGTTTTTGGGGTCGGTGGTGGGGAGAGTAGGCCAGCGGTGGTGGGGTGGGTGACGGTGGGAGTGGGTTGTGTCTGGTTGGAGGTGGCTGGACCCGTGATCTGAGAAGGGGTGTGGGATGGAGGTGAATAGGATCAAGAATATAGGGGACAGTGTCGCGCCATAGTCAGTTTATCCTCAACCAGTTTAGCCAACCCATAGGCTTGATTGAGAGATGTGGGTTGAAGAATTGTTAATTCGTTTTGAATGTCCGATCGCAGACCTGATAGAAAACAATTCAGAAGTGCTTCCCCATTCAAGCCATGGACACAGTTACTTATTTTTTCAAATTCGGCTT
Source organism: Lactuca virosa (assembly GCF_052849685.1). Classification (NCBI taxonomy): domain Eukaryota; kingdom Viridiplantae; phylum Streptophyta; class Magnoliopsida; order Asterales; family Asteraceae; genus Lactuca; species Lactuca virosa. The sequence goes on along the minus strand of NC_136433.1, from coordinate 317,739,922 downwards.
GGTATGCTAGGACAGTGGTAGTTTGGCGAAGTTTAAACAGGGTAGCCTGATGATTCTCGTAGGTGGAGGGTCCAATGCGAAGTTCCAAGGCCCGGGAGAATTCCGGCCATGTGCCCAGTAGGTTATTGTTTTCCAGATGCTTATACCAACAAAGGGCGTCACCAGTGAAGTAGAAAACGACCAAGGGTACTCGTTGGCTTTCTGCAATGGTGTAGTAATCAAAGTAATTATTGACCTGGAATATCCAATCTAAGGGATTGGTACCATCGAAGTTTGGTAAGGTAATTTTGGGTGGGCAGATGTGAGGGGGTGGTAGCGGAGGTGGGGGTGGCGGTGGTGGCTGGTTGAGTTGTTGGTTGGTGATGAGGTGTACCAGGTTGGCAATGTTAGTGGTAAGGGTGTCTAACAGAGTATTGGTGGCAGTGGCAAGATGGAGGAGTGCTTGAGTGTGATCTGGTGGGGTGTCATTGGTTTTATTTTCGGGTTTAGGAGGGATGTCGGATGTAGTAGCTTTGGGGGGGGGGGGCATAGTGAGAATCGGGGATGAAAGCACCAAATGATACAACCCGTAGAGTGGGTGAAACTCCAAGATATAGCAAGGAAACAGAGAAGGCAATTTGAGACAATTTTCTGGATAATTCATTAAACCTCAAAGCATTACAATTTATATGACAATTGATAAAAATCAAAGGAACATGCATGCAGAAAATAAGGGAAACGTGGTTCTAGTTGGAGTACTAACTCCCTTATTGACCAAGAGGAAGAACAAGTCTTTCTCCTAAACTTATGCAACATGCAGACTCTTTCAATTGTTTCAATCCATAAACCGGGCAGGCTTCTTCTTATTCCTTTTGGTCCGTTCTCTCTGTTCCTCTGTTGGGCTCCCACTGGTTGGATCTCATGTTCTAGCTACTCGGCTCGTATCAGTATGCGATCTTATAATCACCGTATATATGTTTCATTAGGGTTAGAAAGGGAGAGTAGCGTAAAACACTGTATATATGTTTCATTAGTAGCCTTGTGTGAATGCAACTGTAACGAACGAAATGCATGGACCGTCCCTGTTCCTTCCGGCTTGAGGTTGGGTTACAAGGATAGAATCAATCGATGAGGTTCTGGCGGATAGTACGACGTTTGTCTTCGGAAAACTAAGCAGAACGAGGGAGAATGGGGAGAGGTTTTGTTTGAGGAAGAAGGCCACATCGATATTCAATGGTTTGTTTTTCCGGTGAGTGTTCCGGTAACAAAAGAGAAGGCAACGACGAGGCTACTGCCTAGATGTTTTCACATTGCTTATCTGGTCAACAGAAAGAGAGAAGATATCAAATAACTAATATCGATGTCAAGTGGGTCGAGCGGTTTTTGAACGAAAGGCTTTTGTGTGTTTGTGGTGACACCTCCGTCGAGTAATATTGTATGGGGAGGCTTATGGCGTGACACCTTTGTTAGCAAAGGTTTCAGAAGTATGCAATAATATAACCGATTTATGCGATTCGCATGAATGCCTTAGTGAACGTTATGGTGTGACGTGAATGGAGAACTACGATTGAACGGGCATATTAATAAGGGTTGATTGTTTAATTCCTTATTTTGATTCTTCGTCACGATGGTCCAACTTGCAAACAGAAAATAGCAGTAAAGGGTGACATATGATTAATTTAACTACTCTCGAGTAAGTTGTGATTCCTTAATTCTTTATCTTGATTCTTATTAAGTTATATTTAGGCATTATAATATTATAATTAAACATGTAAAAACAAATTATAACATATGGCCGCCGAATCATATTTCTCTTATTAAATTAGAGCATGTGGTTCTTAATTAAGGCACTAAAGACATAACTGAAGTATAAATTGCATAAAAGGTTAAGTATCATAATTCGTTATTCCATTTAAATCCCATAATAAAACAAAATATGAAGCTAAGTTTAAACATGATGTCGTGTGATATTTATTACCCTTATTAATGTTAATTAGTTATATGACGCTGAGGAATTGGTAGATTAATTATGTCACACACCCTGCCGAGGCGGCGGAACATGTCGGGTCGTGCGACTTAGTTCATGGATCACATGTAAACTAAATATATAGGACAAACACAACAATAAAAAAACAACAGTTGTATTCCATCTTGATGTTTGAATACAAGGTTCTTACAGATAATAGTATAATATATGAACTGCCTTAAACAGGTAGGCAGACATAAAAAAAACTAGTAAACTAGTTCGTCTGAAATCTATGACCATTCCGTCGTCTGAAATGCATGAAAACTGATTTCTTGATAATACATGTAGTTTTGAGGGTTAAAACAAGGTTGGTGAGAGTTTTAGATTTTTACTAACAATAGTAATGATACTTTTAAAAACGTTAAAAAGTATTTTTCTTTGTAAGTAAAACCATAGTTAAAATTGTGTTTGTGAATCGTCTTTGAATAAACCTTGAAAACCAAAAGGTGTCTTTGTGTAACATCTCAAAAATTAGGACTAAAAGTTTTGTTTTTAATTAAGTAATTCATAAAATGATAATCTGAAAAGATCAATAGTGTCATCCCATATCACAATAAAAAACCAATATCTCAATAGCCAAAACATGTCATAAGAAAACAATTATCAGAGTACAACTCCCAAAGATCTCATGTGCAGAAAATCATAGTGTGATGCGCTGCGATCATGCCGCCTCCTTTCTTTTCGAATAAGAACCTGAAACCAAAACTGAAAACCGTAAGCACGAAGCTTAGTGAGTCCCCCCCACATCATATCACATACCATACAATAAACATACTGCCTAACATATTCGGGTGCTGGCCTACCCCTTCGGTCTCTTTAAACCGGTACTGCCTAGCATATCAGGGTGCTGGCCTACCCCTTCGGTCTCTTTCAACCGGTAACTGCCTAGCATATCTGGGTGCCGACCTACCCCTTCGATCTCTTTCAACCGGTTATCGGGTCTTTTTCGCCCCTACCACTACCGCATAAAAACATACGTAATCATACATAAACATACTGTCAGGCATATCTGGCTGCCCGACCTACCCCTTCGGTATTATCAACCGGATACAGAGTCTATTTCACCACCTACCACTACCACATAATATCATAGCATACTAGCACATAAATCATAACAGATAGTGGCATACCAGACAATTACCACAAATACAATCATCTAACTACAACTCCTACTAGTGGGCCGACCTTCGTGCCTTAGACCCACTGCTATAGGGAAGGTAACTCACCTCGAATAGCTGAATGAAAAGAATTATCCCTGGTTCTACCGCTTCCCGAGCTATCAACTACCAAATAAAAGCTGGTTAGCACTTTGGGTCTTCACCCTTAATCAAAATCCCTATTTGGGTGAAAGACTATTTTACCCTTATCATAACTTGGTCCAAGAATGGAACCCGAAATCACAACCAATGGCCCAATAGTTACACAGTCCAACAAAGCCCAATATATGGCCCAATTTCCAATTAGGCCCAATCCCTTCACATGGGCCTTAGCCAAAGGCCCAATAATGCTTCTCTAGTCCAAGGGTTCAATTATGGATGGCCCACTAAGGCCCAAGGCATCAGCCCATGGAAATGGACCAAACCGAGGCCCAAATAACGCAAAGCCCAAATCTAGTAAGTACGCATGGCGTACTCATCTGTACGCTAAGCGGATAGGCTTTATGGCTTGTACGATGTGCGTACGAGTTTGTACGCCCAACGTACATTCCTGTTAAGCCATAATCCAAAAAGTTCTTAAGTCCTTAAGACCTAGGGCTTCAAGTCACATATCTGAGTCCAATGAAATGTCTAAACCCATAAAGTCGACCACTTGGTGGCTTGCGTGCCCTCAAATGGGCCCAAACTTGGAATATGACAACCTAATTCCATAAAAGTGACCAATACTCATGCATGGATGCTTCAAAGCCTCAAAGGTAGCAACTTTCTGACTTAGGGAGTCAAATAACGCCAAGGGTGGCAACCCTAAGCTTAGAAAACGATCTAAAACCATAAAGCTTCATTCTTTGGACCAAAGAGGTCTGAAAACTCAACTCAAAAGATCTAAGAACTCATAGAGAAAGTTTAAGACTTTATACCTTGAAAAGGTCTGAAATGAAGCAACAATCCCATATCTACAACTCCTCCTTTGGACCACCACGTTGCTTTGTTCTTCACTTCCTTGGAGAATGGATCAAAACACTAAAAATTCTCTAAAGAGGCCTTCCAAGAACAAGAACACACAAATATGGATTAGGGTTTCGTGGGAGTAGCCTAAGGGCGAGAGGGAGGCTGGACTTTAGGGCATAATGTTCTTTATATAGGGATCAAACCCTAAATTTAGGGTTTTGGGGACTGCACATGTACGTTGCGCGTACCCTTCAGTACGTTGCGTGTACGTGCATGGCCTGCGCGATCAACTTACATCAGTAAGCTGCACGTACATAGGGTGGTACTCCCAGCGTACGACACCCCTTAAGCCCACTTTGCAAGGATCCAATGGATCCAAGCCCAATCAATATAAAATAATTAATCCAATACATAAATAATACCTTGGTGAATTACCGAGCGTTACAATTCTCCCCCACTTGAATCAGACTTCGTCCTCGAAGTTCGTCACCTCGAACAACTCGGGGTAATGCTCCCTCATTTCCTCCTTGGGCTCCCACTTCCATTCCGAACCCTTACGGTGCATCCACTGCACCTTCACCAACTGTATAACCTTGTTCCTCAAGGTTTTCGTCTTCCGATCGAGAATCGCTATCGACCTCTTAATGTAGTTCTGGCGTTCGTCCACCTGAATATCCTCTAAAGGCACGACTGCAGAATCATCCACTAAGCACTTCCGCAGCTGGGAGACATGAAAAGTACTGCGGATCTGACTAAGCTCGACTGGCAGATCCAGTCGATATGCAACCCGACCCACCCGAGCCAAAACCCTGAACGGAACAATGTACCTGGGACCCAACCTGTCGTGCTTCCTGAATCGGATGACACCCTTCCAATGTGACACCTTCAGGAGAACCATGTCGCCCACCTAAAACTCTAAGTTTGACCGGCGCTTGTCGGCATAGATTTTCTGCAGACTCTTAGCAGTCTGGAGCCTGCTCCGAACCTGATGGATCTTCTCAGTGGTCTTTAGTACCACCTCAGTACTCCCCATGACTCTCTGACCGACCTCACACCAACAGATTGGGGTCCTACACTTCCTCCCGTAGAGCATCTCGAAGGGAGGTCGGTGTATGCTAGCGTGATAGTTGTTGTTATACGAAAATGCCGCTAACGGAAGATACATATCCCAACTCCCTCCAAAGTCTAATACACACGTATGCATCACATCCTCTAGAGTCTGAATCGTCCTCTCGCTCTACCCATCCGTCCGAGGGTGAAAAGTTATACTGAAGTGAACACGAGTACCCATCTCATCATGAAACCTCTTCCAAAATTTGGAAGTGAAGCGAACATCTCGGTCTGATTCAACCGAAACCGGCACTCCATGACGTGCCACCACCTCGCGTACGTAGATCTCGGCTAGCTTCTTAGCCGATATACTCTCCTGGACCGGGATGAAATGAGCACTTTTGGTCAACTGATCCACAATGAACCAAATTGAATCCACTCCACGTGCGGTCCTGGGAAGCTTTGTGATGAAATCCATAATGATGTTTTCCCATTTCCACACGGGAACCTCCAACGACTGCATCTTGCCTTGAGGTCACTGGTGCTCGACCTTGACTTTCCTGCAAGTCAAGCATCTCTCCACATACCAAGCTATGTCCCGCTTCATGCAGGGCCACCAATAATCAGGGCGAAGATCCCGATACATCTTTGTCTCCCCGGGATGAGTGAAGAATCTCAACTTGTGAGCTTCCTCCATCAGAACCTGCCGTACACCCCCCAGTAAGGAACCACTACAAGAAAAACGCGATTTTGCTAGGGAAGGTTGCTATGGAACGTATTTTGGTTGTTAATCTACAATGGATCGTGCTATGGAATGTCGTTCCATAGCAATGTTGCTACCACATTGACTACGGATTTTATTTCTGGTAGCGAGAGTGGGAGTTGCTAGGGAAAATGCTACCGACTCCATATCCGTTGGTATTATGCTACCGATAGTTCGATGGAACAAAAATTCGTAGCAATTTTCCAACGATACTTGTTACCAAATCACTTTCCGTTGTACTGCTGCTATGGAATTCATCATCGTGGTTAATATGTAACGGAGTTTATGACGGAAACCAATTCCATAGTTGAATTGCTATGGAAGTACCATTCGTAGGTATTTGCTAGGAAATTCTGCTATGGAATATGATTTCGTTTGCTTGTTTTACTATGGAACAAAACGCGTAGCTAATTTGTGACGGCATTTATTGGGATGTTGTATGCTTAATTAATTTTGTTATACTATGGATGAATTATTATTATGATCATTGGAGTTTGTAAGATATGGTTTGAATGAAATGTTTTTGAATTGTAATATGTGGCATAAACTAATGGCTCAAAAATGTAAAAATGAATAGATATTGCTGGCAAGCAGACTCGAACTTAAGCTTATGCTAGAAAAGGGCGCGGTTAAGCCAGTTGTGCTAATCAAGTTGTGTATAATTTATTGAAAACATAGTATTATAATGAATAATTAACAACGAATTCATTACAAAGTTATTTTTAATTACATTAACCGGGCATGTTAAAGTATATAAAATCTATGTAGATTATTTTCCTTAATAACGAATTCATTACAAACTTATTTTTAATTACATTAACTATACTTCATCACAAAAATAACATGGGTTTTACAAATACTTCATCCTACTCAAACAACATAGCAAGCAAAAATGACTAAAATGCCCTTTTAACAGAACCAAAATAAAATTATAGTAGTACTATACAACTTCATATACAATACAATAAGAACACTAATATTCAATGTCCATTCTATTATAAACCATTAATATTTTTAAGAAATATACAAACCTACCATACTCTACATACCAACGACAAACCGTGCGATATCTTTGTCGATCCTTATCCTCTTCATGGCCTATTGCCAATGCACCTTTAACAGAATGACGTGGGTCTTGACATTGGAATGTGATGTTATTCGTTGTAAGTCTATGAACAACATCAATAGCCCGCAACAACTCTTTGGCACTATCAACAACACCCGTGTACTCCCCATCATTCGGAACTGCCCAGCCAAAATAGGCATCAAGTAATTGTAAACCTACACATTAAAATATCCATCAATTAATCCAATGTACCCTTTTCAATAAAAGAGTAAATATTATACAACACAACACAACTAAATACTAACCCCAAACTACAAACATGCCTTAATTAACGATATATATAATTTAATTTACATATATACCATATATACATACCTTCATCACATTGATGAGGCCCTCTTGAAATGTAGATCATTCCAAGCAAATAAATTGCCTCAAGATGATCTTCATCTCCTGCTTTTCTCAACAAAGTCAATCCTAAATCAAAATTGCCATAATAAAAGCACTCATCCTGTTGACAGAATAACAATATCAATATATAACATCTATGACACAAAATATTAATAAATGGTATATTTAGATTACATATAATTACTGAAATTACACATACAATTCCTTGTCTATACATGGCTTCAATGTTATTATGCAATGCACATGTGCATATAAATGAATCAGCTTTCAGAGTTTTGGGACCCATTCCTTCAAACATGTCAATACATGTTGTTCTGTACACTTGAGGATCACCCCCTGCTTCATACATCTTCTTTGAACTTCAAAAATTTAAATACACAGTAAATAACAAACAAATAAATTTTTATTTCATCAAATATACATTCATTAGTTGATGTTTATTGATAATTACCAAAGTCTTGCAGAGACGATGTCTTTCGCAGATTCTGACCCTAATACTACAAATATTTGACTCAAAAGCTCCAGTGGGAGATCATCTAACGAAAGGCGACTTCTAGTATTCGACATTCTACTTACAAAATACACATTGGAGTAGTTGATTTCAATTTCTTTTTTTAAAAATTAAGCGTAAATATGAAAGACAGTGTAACAGGGTATGGAAAAAAACTTACTTTATGCTGATTTGGTCGAGAGGAGTACATGAGTCTCTATTATCGGAGAAAATCGTTTTTGAGAACGATTATTCTAAGACGATTTGGGGGTTTACTGTTTGTATACATATTTATCGTCCGAAAAAGTTGAGATGTTATGAATGGTTGAAGAACTGGAACGCCGACGTGACGTCAGATGTATGATGGCGTCTTAACAATTTAGAGTGCAAAAAGACCAAATTGCTCTTGAAATCATTCCTAATATGTGAATACTAAGGGTATTTGTGTCAAAACACATATTCAAATATTATAGCCTTTTATAGCTAGGTAATATTGGACTTTTGATTGTTAAAATGAAAAAGACAAAAATAACATATATATCATAATCCATAATGTAATACATTTATATTAACATTTCACCAAATTACTAGTATATATTCATGTACTAATATACATATTAAAAGTGGAAAAAGATTTTAATAGTAAACTTATGCCACACATTATCAGTCCCAGATTAGTATGCCGGTTAACCACACACGCTCCATTAATGACTTAACAAGGTACAAAGTGTAATTTCATGGATTAGCACAATTTTCATATTTTTTCTAAAGTAACTAAGATTGGGAATTTAATAAAAGTTTAGGTTGCGTTTAGTTGTGGAAAAACAGTTTTCATTTTCTGTTTTCTGTTTTCCGTTTTTAGTTTTCGTTTTCCATTTTCATTGGAAAATTTAGAAAACGCGTTTAGTTAAATCTTATTCATTTTTCATTTTCTATTTTAGAAAATTAGAAAACGCGTTTAGATGTGCATTTTTCTATGAGTTTTCATTTTCCAATTTTTGTTATTTTAACTAACATCACACAAACCCGCAACGCCACTCACACCCACCCACCTCACCCTACCCTACCCTACCTCATCCCACACTACCCCACCCCACCAACCCCTACCCCACCCTATCCCACCCCACTTCACCCTACCTCATATCGATCTGAGATTGATCATCCATGGTTACCAAATCATTTCATGGTGCATTTTATTTTAATGTTATTCATATGATGTTTTGGGCTAAGTTTAATGCATTAATTCATATCTTTGGAGTAGGTAGGGGTGGGGTGGGTATGGGGTGGTGTGGGTAGGTATGAGATAGGTTCAGGTGGGGTGTGTGTGTGTGTGTGTTTTTGTGGGTGTGTGTGTGTTTGTGGGGGTGGGGGTGGGTGTAGGGTTGTGTGTGTGTTTGTGGGGGTGGGGGTGGGTGTGGGTGTGTGTGTATAGGGGGTGGGTGTGGGTGTGTGTGTATAGGGGGTGGGTGTGGGGTTGTGTGTGTGTGTGTGTGTGTTTATGGGGGTGGGGATGGGGGTGGGGGTGTGTGTGTATGTGTATGTGTGGGGATGGGATGGGGGAGGGTGTGGGTGTGGGTGTGGGTGTGGGTTTGTGTGGGTTGTGTGTAGGGGGTAGGGGCAGGGGTGGGGGTGAGGTGGGTTTGGGTGTGGGTTGTGTCTGTGTGTGTGTTTGTGGGGGTGGGGTGTGTGTGGGTTTGTGAGGGTTGTGTGTGTGTGTGTGTGTATGTTTATGGGGGTGGGGGTGGATGTGGGTGTGTGTGTGTGTGTTTGTGTGTATAGGGGGGTATGGATGTGGGGTTGTGTGTGTGTGTGTGTGTGTGTGTGTGTTTATGGGGGTGGGTGTGGGGGTGTGTGTGTGTTTGTGTGTGTGTGTGTGTATGTGTGGGGGGTGGGGGAGGGTGTGGGTGTGGGTTTGTGTGGGTTGTGTGTATAGGGGTGGGGGGTGGGGGGTGGGTTTGTGTGGGTTGTGTGTATAGGGGTGGGGGTGGGGGTGGGTTTGTGTGGGTTGTGTGTGTGTTTGTGGGGGGTGGGGGTGGGTGTGGGGGTGTTTGTGTGTGTGTGTGTGTGTTTTGTGGGGGTGTGGGTGTGTGTGTGTTTGTTAGGATGGGCTTGGGAGTGGGTAGGTAGGGGTGTGGTGGGTTGGGGGTGTTAAGGTGGCGGTAGGTAGAGGTGGATGGGATGGGAGTAGGTGTGTGTTTATATTTTAGAAAAATTTTGGAATTAGAAAAATATGGAAAACAATGATTATTGGTTTTCCAAAAATTTCCAACTTCTTTGTAATTTTAGAAAACGGAAAATTTTCATTTTCCGTGAAAAATTTAGAAAAATAGACAAACTAAACGTGTTTTCAAAATTCTCATTTTTCTTGGAAAATTTTTCCGAAAAACGGCCCATTTTTCCGCAACTAAACGCACCCTTAGTTACTTTATATTTATCATTATACTTTTAATGAGGGAGAATTAATGTCCCATCCTACCCGTTCGGCTAACAACCCTCCACCAGTCAAGGAAGCAGTGGGTGAGAGTGGACACTCATTAAACCACCATTTTATAGGCAGTAACCTTATACCCCCTTATACATCAGCTTCGTGAATGAGGCCTACTAACGGTAAGACCGACTTGTCTTATATATATATATATATATATATATATATATATATATATATATATATATATATATATATATATATATATATATATATATATATATATATATATATATATTATTAAACTTATAATATTATAAAGTATAAGGGTTGAATTTTAACTTTTAAAACTCCAGGGTTTGGAATTAAAGTTTCATTAGGGTGACTTTACAAATTCCAAAACTTGAGGGCAAGTTTTGAAACTTGTCAAAACTCTTCCTATTCATAACTTATGAGTTTAATGCAATTTTAAAGAAAAGACTCTTCATTTTCCATAACTCGAGGACAAGCTATGGAGTCCATTAAAGGCATTTAGATCATTATTTTAATTAACACGATAATCAAATAATTCATCCATGATCTAGGCATATCATATCATATCATATCATATCATACTATATTATAAAGTAAACATTTTTCCTTTCACCACATTCATTTGAAACTCCCATGCATTTTTCCTTTAACCACATTCATTTGAAACTCCCTTGACTTTTCAATTTCTTTCTAATAATAATTATAAGTTGGTTAATAAGGTTAAATAAATATCAAACCTAAATTGTAATCATATATAAACTAAATTTCAATATTAAAATAATATATTTGCTTCTACTTATTAAGTGATGTTTTTTAACTTTTAACATATTATACTTTATTTATTAGTTTTAATATATTATTGGATGTAAACCATTATCATTTTAAAGATACAATTTTGGAACAATTTGTATAAAATACTTAAATTATTAATTTTAATATAACATTATAGAGTCAACTTAAATATAAATTTTAGTTTAACTTAAACAACCCAAAAAATATTTTTCAAATAGTTAAAAGTGATAAATTGTAGTATCTTTCTAATAATGATTATAAGTTAGTTAATAAAGTTAAATAAATATCAAACCTAAAGTGTAATAAAAATAAACTAAATTTCAATTTTAAAATAATATCTTTATTTCTACTTATAAAGTTATGTCTTTAACTTTTAACATGTTATGCTTAATTTATTATATTTAAAATGTTGTTGTATGTAAACCATTATCAGTTTAAAGCTACAACTTTTGAACAGTTTGGACAAAATACTTAAATTTTTAATTTAAATATAACATTACAGTGTCAACTTACATATAAATTTCAATTCCACTTAAAAAACCAAAGAATATTTTGTAAATATTTAAAAGTGATAAATTGTAGTGATAAATGAAAAAACTAAATTGTAATCTCAGTTTAACTAAAATATTTCCTAAATATATTTTTATAATCGTTAAAAGTTTTCAAATAAGTAGCTTAAAATAACTTACAATAACAATAGTTAAAACTAACTCTATATAAATGATTGTATTGTTACCTTTAAAATCAAAAAACAATGTTTGATGTTTTAAATAATTATAATGATAGAAATTAAAAACAATAAGCAAATAAATTTTAAAAAATTAATTAACAATAACAACAACTATAAATAAGATTAAACCATATATTATATTTAATTTTATTCATGTGTAACTCGCGGGTAGAAATCATTCAAACGATTGAGATTATGCAGTTATAATAGATGTATATATTAGCATATAATTCAAAATAATCAATATATTATATCAATTTAGTATATGAATTATTATATCAAATTTAACAACAACGTTATTGTTATATTTTAAAAAAAACATATATTTGTAAAGACTTCAACCATATAGGTGTTTCTGCGCAACGCGCGGGCATTCGCATAGTATCTTATAATAGAGACATTTTTACTCAACCCATATTCATTTGAAACCTCCTATTTGAATGAATACCACTTAAAAGTCTCTTAATAATGATTAACCATTAAAATGTTTTATAAATTATATAATATGCTTAATAAGCATTTAATGGATATTCTACTATAAAAATATCAATCTCTTTGAGTAGACACACAAATACATATCACATACAAAATTCACAAAGAAAACAAGTTTAAAGGTTTTGTGTTGGTTTGAGGGTTTTGGATGAGTTTTCGAGCCATGTTATTATGCTAATTTTTTTAATTTATAAGTTTGTTATATACTAATTCTTTTTTTTATATTTTTCTTGGTTTAAGTATTTTTTTTAAGACAATCATTGTATGTTATGGTTGAAACTTTAATGTAAATTATATTAGATTCATGTTATCGATCATATGTTATGGAAAGTGATATAGATAATATTTAATTAAATATTGTATATATGTTTGTATGTTTGTGTTGCTTCAAAACAATAATTAATTAAAAATCATGGATATGCGATATTATCCATAGTATCCATGCAAGTCTCTTTTAAAATGCAAATTGTCTATCTTATCACTTTATATTTTAATATATGTTTAACATTTTAATTATAATAATAAGTGTCTTTTAAAAGTTTTCTTTCATTTATTGATAATAATAAGTGGTTTTAAAATTAATGAACAATAATTATAAATAATAAAATCAAATTATAAAAATCATGGATATGCCATATTATCCATGCAAGTCTCTTTTGAAATGCAAATTGTCTATCTTATCAATTTATTATTTAGTGTATGTTTCACATTTTAATAGTAATATTAAGTGTTTCTGAAAAGTCTTCTTTACTTATTAATAATAATAATAAGTGGTTTAAAACTCAAGAACAATAATTTTAAATGATAATAACATCAATTTATAATTTACATAACGTTAACAACAAATAAATTGTATTTTAAATGAACATCATTATTGAAATTAGAAAATAATCACATAAGTAAAAAAATTAAATTAATCAATCATAACAATTGTTAAAAATAATATTAACTAAATAATTATATTTAATTTTATTAATGAGGAAGGAGGGTTGATGTCAATGAATAATATTATGTCAAAGTTATTGTGAATAACATAACCATTTTAAACATATATTTTTTAATATTTTAACAATATATTTTTAACATACGTTGCGCAACGCGCGATAATTCGTCTAGTTAAACTCATAAAAACAAGATAATTCATATCAACAATCTCAAGAAATTAGCCTAATCATATAAACTAATACAAATCTGGAAATTATGACAATTATCTTTAAATTGGATAGGCGTGATTATTACCATATCAAAAAACAGATTTCATGGTTCAAAAAACAGTTTGGGGTAATGATCCTAATCCAATTGTGGCCAAGAACTCGAAATTCTGCACACAGGAGCACCAACTTGGCGAGTGCATGAACTGGACTCGTCGAGTTGGTCTATTACTGGGTGGACTCGTCGAGTCAGCCAGTGGACTCGGCGAGTTCATCAGTCAGAAGGCAGAAAATCGACTTTTTCAGCTTTGAAAAATTAGCAAGCATCAAATATAATATAAAACAATCCTAGGCTCTAATACCACTGTTGGGTTTTGAGCACTATAACACTCCTATGGTGCACATGCAACCCTAAATGCTTTGGATCTATGTTTTCTCTAATTATACATGCATATTTTCATTTTTCCAAAGCCTTGTCCTAACTAGCATACAAATTGCCAAATGAACAATACAACTAGTTAGATGGCTTACCTCTTAGAAGGACTTGTAGTTCTTGACCTTTGAAAGCTTGATCACCTCAAGTGTGATGCCTCTAATGGTTCACAAACACCAATATGCAAAAGGTGGCTTAAGAGAATAAGTTACTTAACTCAAAAGAAGGTATATCCGATTTTGGTTCAAGAAGCTTCTATTTATAGTGTTGCACATGCTAGGGTTACACTTTGTAAACCCTAATGACCCATGACTTTCCACATTCTCATGCTCCATGGATTTAACCTCCATGGACTATCCATGGATTATCTCATTGGATTAGTCCATCTATACAATCATGGATCATTGGCCCACACCACAAGAATCATAATCAATCCCCATATATTTAATTAGTCTCTTTTGACCACAAAATTAATTCCAAACTAGTTCTTGATCGATACTAATTAAATAATTTCATATTAATATATTATACTTGTAATATATTAATAAACCATAAATAAATTAATTCTCAAAAGTCCATCCTATCAAATTGCACTGGTGAAGGGAACCCAAAAGGACCATGCTACAATCAGGTCAAGTACATCCCAGTTATAGTTATGGGCTTAGACACCAAATCCAACAGAAACCCCGGTCGTCTGCCCAGTCTCCGCCTTCCTCTTCCTGATGTGCTTTATATCAATATCCCTCTCTCGTGCCCTGGTTTTCATATCATCCAAGGTCGGGCACGCCGAGTAGCTGACATATTTCTGAATGTCAGCTCTCAACATATCATGGTACCGGGTTTTCTTCATCTCCACATCACCCGCGTACTGAGGCACCAAAAACGCCCTCTCCCTGAACTTGTTGGTAAACTCTGCCACTGTCTCCGTAGTCTGTCTCATATCCAAAAACTCCCTGGCTAGCTGCTGAACATCCATAGCCCGCAAATTCTGCTCGGAATCTGGTCACAAAATTCGACCAGTTCACAGCCTCAATGGATGGGGCTTCCACAGTATCACGGACTGCCTCCCACCAGTCTCTAGCTCGCTCCCTCAAACAACCAGCAACAAACCTAACCTTCGAACCCTCATGACAGAAGCTTGTCAACTGTGCAGACTCAATGTCTGCAATTTATCGTCTAGCCACGATGGGGTCTTTCACCCCGCAGAAGTCTGGTGCTCTGCATCCCCTGAAATCCTTGAAGGAGAGCGTATGAGTCCCAGACTGGCTAGGAGCCATGTCACTCCTGAATGCCCTAAGGCGATCCTCAATCAGCTCACTGATACCCTCCTTGATCGACCTGAAAATCATTGGGGTCGACTCAAGGATGCCTCTCGTAATCTAGGATGCAATGAACTCGCGCAATCCATCATCAATCGGCTCGTAACCTATACCCGAACTAGACCCAGATCCTGAGCCCCCTGCTCCATGACGTGTCATCACCATTCTGAAACAAACCACACAATCGTCAGAGTCATACATAATATTGAGAGACCTCACGCACACTACAAGTTCCCTGGTTTAATCTCAATTCTCCTTGACTTGAGTACGGATCCTCTGCTTTCAGTAGTGCGGGCCCATGCTACCTTCCACATCTATCCGTACTTTCCTCAAGGATTGCCTTGACTTCACCAAGTCCCTTTCACTATTACTGCTCTCTACACTAATCTCATCCTAGCCTTTCCCAAGGGTAATCTCCGACCCACTCTCTGCCATCAGTTGCATATGAAGTCCTTGCTATCTCTCCCTAACTAGCTCGCGAATACCATTACATATTACTAAGATCATATAATTCTTCGAATGAGAGGTCCTACCCTACAACGGTTGGACTCAGACAAGAGTTGCGAAATAGGGCTAGACCTAACCTTCTAAAATTATTTAGTCCTTGTAATATGTAACTTAACGTATTTGTTTACTAGTTAATTAAATATAACTAGAACCCCTAAAAGCACAAAGCAAGCATCATTCGAGCATTGAGTAACCAAAACTAGGCATATCCTAAACAAGCCATCATATCGCTGACTATTCAGTACTAGCATGCAGTTCAGTAAGCACATACAGTAGGCATACAAGGCATCCTTCCTAGATCCTTAGCCCTAATCTAGCATGAATTTCAATAAGCACATACAGTAGGCATACAAGGCATCCTTCCTAGATCCTTAGTCCTAATATAGCATGCAGTTCACATATTCACACTTCATATCATAATATAACATGTATGGGTATCTTGGGGAAAACTTACTTGAGCTCGGCTGATTGCACCCATCACACCCCTTGTTCTTTATCAAAACCCTTAACTTTATTTTTAGAAAATCTATTTTTCTTGTAAAAATCCTTCAAACCCTAGATTTGAGTCCAGACACACCCGAGAATGTGTCTGAATCCCTCAAACCAGGGATCTGATACAAACTTGTAACATCCCAAAATTTAGGACTAAAAATTTTGTTTTTAATTAAGTAATTCATAAAAACGATAATCTAAAAACATCAATACTGTCATCCCATATCAAAATCAAAAACCAAGATCTCAATAACCAAAACATGTCATAAGAAAACAATCATCAAAGTATAACTCCCAAAGATCTCATGTGTGGAAAATCATAGTGTGATGCGTTGCGATCATGTCGGCTCCTTTCCTTTCGAAGAAGAAGTACCTGAAACAAAAACTAAAAACCGTAAGCATGAAGCTTAGTGAGTTCCCCCCCCCCCCATCATACCACATACCATACAATAAACATACTGCCTAACATATCCGGGTGCTGGCCTACCCCTGCGGTCTCTTTCAACAGGTACTGCCTAGCATATTAGGGTGATGGCCTACCCCTTCGGTCTCTTTCAACCGGTAACTGCCTAGCATATATGGGTGATCCCTACCCCTTTGGTCTCTTTCAACCGGTTACGAGGTCCATTTCGCCCCCTACCACTACCACATAACAACATACATAATCACACATAAACATACTGTCAGGCATATCTGGGTGCTTGACCTACCCCTTCGGTCTTATCAACCGGATACGGGGTCTATTTCAACCCCTACCACTACCACATAATATCATAGCATACCAGCACATAAATCATAACAGATAGTGGCATACCAGACAATTATCACAAAGACAATCATCTAACTACAACTCCTACTAGTGGGCCGGCCTTGGTGCCTTAGACCCACTACTACTGGGAAGGTAACTCACCTCGAATAGCTGAAAGAAAAGAATGATCCCTGTCTGCTGGCTCTACCGCTTCCCGAGCTATCAATTACCAAGTATAAGTTGGTTAGCACTTTGGGTCTTCACCCTTAATCAAAATCCATATTTGGGTGAAAGACTATTTTACCCTTATCATAACTTGGTCCAATAATGGAACCCTAAATCACAACGTATGGCCTAATAGTTACACAGTCCAACAATGCCCAATATATGGCCTAATTTCCATTTGGGCCCAATCCCTTTACATGGACCTTAGCCAAAGGCCCAATAATGCTTCTCTAGTCCAAGGGTTCAATTCTGGACGGCCCACTAAGGACCAAGGCACCAGCCCATGAAAATGGCCCAAATCAAAGCCCAAATAATGCAAAGCCCAAATCTAGTGAGTATGCAAGGCGTACTCATCTGTACGCTAAGCGTACAGGCTGTATGGCTTGTACGCTGTGCGTACGAGTTTGTACGCCCAACGTACCTTCCTGTGAAGCCATAATCCAAAAAGCTCTTTAGTCCTTAAGACCTCGGGCTTCCAGTCAGAAATCTAAGTCCAATGAAATGTCTAAACCCATAAAGTCGACCACTTGGTGGCTTGCATGCCCCAAATGGGCCCAAACCTTGAATATGACAACCTACTTCCATAAAAGTGACCAATACTCATACATGGATGCTTCAAAGCCTCAAAGGTAGCAAGTTTCTGACTTAAGGACTCAAATAACTCCAAGGGTGGCAACCCTAAGCTTAGAAAACGATCTAAAACCATAAAGCTTCAATCTTTGGACCAAAGAGGTCCAAAAACTCAACTCAAAAGATCTAAGCATTCATAGAGCAAGTTCAAGACTTTATACCTTGAAAAGGTCTGAAATGAAGCAACAATCCCAGATCTGCAACTCCTCCTTTGGACCACCACCTTGCTTTGTTCTTCACTTCCTTGGAGAATGGATCAACACACTAAAAATGCACTCAAGAGGCCTTCCAAACACAAGAACACACAAATATGGATTAGGGTTTCGTGGGAGTAGCTTAAGGGGAGAGGGAGGCTGGACTTTAGGGCATAATGTTCTTTGTATAGGGATCAAACCCTAAATTTAGGGTTTTGGGGACTGCACATGTATGTTGCGCGTACACTTCAGTACGCTATGTGTACGTGCATGGCATGCGCGATCAACTTACATCAATATGCTGCGCATACATAGGGTGGTACGCCCAGCGTACGGCACCCCTTAAGCCTACTTTGCAAGGATCAAATGGATCTAAGCCCAATAAATATAAAATAATGAATCCAATACATAAATAATACCTTGGTGAATTACCGAGCATTACAATTCTCCCACACTTGAATCAGACTTCATCCTTGAAGTCCGTCGCCTCGAACAATTCGGGGTAATGCTCCCTCATTTCCTCATCGGGCTCCCATTTCCATTCCGAACCCTTGCGGTGCATCCACTGCACCTTCACCAATTGTACAACCTTGTTCCTCAAGGTTTTCGTCTTTTGATTGAGAATCGCTATCGGTCTCTCAATGTAGTTTAGACGTTCGTCCACCTGAATATCCTCTAAAGGCACGACTGTGGAATCGTCCACTAAGCACTTCCGCAGCTGGGAGACATGAAAAGTACTGTGGATTTGACTAAGCTCGGCTGGCAGATCTAGTCGATACGCAACCCGGCCCACCCGAGCCAAAACCCTGAACAGACTGATGTACCTGGGACCCAGCTTGCCCCACTTCCTAAATCGGATGACACTATTCCAAGGTGACACCTTCAGGAGAACCATGTCGCCCACCTGAAACTCTAAGTCTGACCGGTGCTTGTCAGCATAGATTTTCTGCCGACTCTGAGCAGTCTGGATCCTGCTCCGAACCTTCTGGATCTTCTCAATGGTCTTGAGTACCACCTCAGTACTCCTCATGACTCTCTGACCGACCTCGCACCAAAAGATTGGGGGCCTACACTTCCTCCCGTAGAGCATCTCGAAGAGAGGTCGGTCTATGCTAGCGTGATAGCTGTTGTTATACGAAAATTCCGCTAACGGAAGATACGTATCCATACTCCCTCCAAAGCCTAATACACACGCACACAACATATCATTTAGAGTCTGAATCGTCCTCTCGCTCTGCCCATCCATCTGAGGGTGAAAAGTTGTACTGAAGTGAAGACGAGTACCTATCTCATCATGAAACCTCTTCCAAAATCTGGAAGTGAACGAACATCTCGGTCTGACACAACCGAAACCGACACTCCATGGCGTGCCACCACCTCGCGTACGTAGATCTCGGCTAGCTTCTCAGCCGATATATTCTCCTGGATCGGGATGAAATGAGCACTCTTGGTCAACCGATCCACAATGACCCAAATTGAATCCACTCCACGTGCGATCCTGGAAAGCTTTGTGATGAAATCCATAGTGATGTCTTCCCATTTCCACACGGGAACCTCCAACGTCTGCATCTTGTCGTGAGGTCGCTGGTGCTCGGCCTTGACTTTTGTGCAAGTCAAGCATCTCTCCACACACCAAGCTTGGTCCCGCTTCATGCAGGGCCACCAATAATCAGGGAGAAGATCCCGATACATCTTCGTTTCCCCGGGATGAATGGAAAATCTTGACTTGTGAGCCTCCTTGATGAGGAATAAAAATTAGGGTTTAATGAATCAACAGAAACAAAGAAGAGATTGTAAGGAAGACGAAGATGAAATTGAACTAATTGATTAAACGATAACACAATCTAAAAGATTGCCCAGGGAAATCTCCCTCTCTCTAAAGCCGAAAGCTTAAGAGCCAATAAAAAGTATTACACTATCAAATTTCCAGACATCCCCTACTGTGACCTTTCTCTCTATTTATTATAATCCTAGCAAACCCAGGTGAATTTCCTATTTTACCCTTTATTGGGCCTTCTATACAAACCCTATAAGACTTTTGCTTTAATAGTATTTGGGCCCAACCATACTCAATTCGTATCATTACTCCTGCCTTCCAAAAAGTCTTGTCCTCAAGACTTGTTTCAAGAAACTGGATCTGAATTGCCCATGCTTCCTTCCCTGTAGCCTTTTTCAGCCAATCGCCCTTTCCACCAAGTTAACCACCAATCAACTTGTACCCAGCGAGCAAAGATAGAACAGGAAACAAGAAAAATGATGGGAATCCTCCAATCTGAAGCACTTAATTTCGGTTCTGATAGCAAAACTTCAAAGAAATATCTGATTTCCTTTTTAAGCAATTTATGCTTATCAGCTAAAAGATGTACCAATTCCATTTCTTGTGATGCATAAATATTATGCCAAAATTTGTGTGCCTTGTCCCCTTGTAGTTCCCTGATTCTTATTTAAATGATTAGCTCCAGCAATACTAATCCAAAAGTGTATATGTCAACTTTTTCGGCTATTGGTTCTCTAGTGAAGTGTTCTGGTGCTTGATACCCTGAAATTTCAAAGACCCGTCCTCCAACATTGCACGTGTCTTGTTCAGAGGGGAAGCTAATGGGGCCAAAATTAGCAACCAAAGGCTTGTAATCACAGGTTAAGAATTTTTTTTTAAGTTGTATGTCTTTGTGAACTATACACCCCAACCTGTAATCTTCATGAAGGTACCATAATCTTGTTGTTGTTCCAATTGCTATTATCAAACGTGATGACCAGTCCAAGTGTGTTCCCTTGTTTACATGTAAATGAGTGTCTAAGGAGCCATTGCACATATACTTAAAAACTAACAACCTTTGATTCCCTTCAACACCAAACCCAGCTAACAACACAACATTTATATGTTGTGCACAACTTAATATTCTCACCTCCTTATATAAATCAACATCATTATTAGACCCATAAATCCTTGATTGTTTGATTGCAACAATTGTCCCATCTTTTAACATCCTTGTATGAACAACCTATAAGTCCCCTTCTGCTATAAAGCTCGAATTTGAAAACCCATATATGGATTCTTGAAGCTCACTGTAATAAAATTGTCTCGAAATATTGACCATGGCAAGAGCTTGGTATTGAATAGGGGTACACAATTGAATTTGTAGTGATGAAGTTCTACCTAAAGAAACTGCTTCTCTTATTCCAGAATTATAAGTATCTTGATCACAATATCTGGCATATGAGTCTGGTACTAGTGAAAGGGATATAATTCTATCACCATATGAATTCATTGGGGTAGGAGGATCATTTTAGTTGCTGAGTATCTTGTTTTGTAATTTGATAAGTCCTGATGAGGAAACTCCTGAAAAGAAGGGTGTTCGAGGGTCATCAGATTGTCCCAGATTGAGTCTACGTATTTTTGGTTCTGAACCTTTCATCACCACCAAGTTGCATCGTATTTCCTCCATACAATGTGTAAGTTCTTGTTTCCATTTTTTATCCAATATGACCCAATTGACTATACTGTACTGCCCTTGATCTGCCTGTTGTAGTTCAGGACCCAATTGTTTCCCACCACAAAAACGTAACCCTTTTTTCCTTCGTTCTTCCCATTCTGTCTGTGGGAGAGGTCGAATACCCAGATCAACACTTAATGAACTGAGCCGTTGCTAGGAAATCACTCCCAAATGGACATGATGCAAGAAAAAATGAATTTTGCTTTCCTTGAAACGATGGGGTATACGGATTTTGGATTTGAAACCTGATAAAACATTGTAGCAAGTCAAATTGAAATTGATCCCATGTGACAGATTTAGAAATCTGGGTAATACGATGAAGAGGAGTACTTGGAATGTTGAAATACGATTTTCCTTTCTGATGAGAGTCAAATCCATAGAACTCTGGTAGCTTGATCTTCTTATCCACCCAGAGCAAACCCATCGACGCAACTAGAACTACATCAGGAGGATGAGATTGGAAATCGCTTGCTATGTCAGACGTCTCTTCAACCGTCGTTAGTGGTAGTGGTGGTGGTAGAAATGGTGGTGGCGTTTTGAATTCCAATTCCGACTCGTAAACCACCGATAGTACTTCATCTTCATCAAACAGTGGTGATGTGTCGCTGCAGTCATGATCATCGTCACCCAAAACCATTGGAGATGCCGGCAATGTATCCCTAGAAGCATCATCGACAACCGGTTCTAGTAACTTCACAATCGAATCTGGAAAATTGCTAACATCAGAGAAAAACTCAGGATCCTGTTGCTTCATCCAAGTCAACATCGCTTTTCGGAATGCTATTTCTTCTTCCTGTTCACGAGCCATCATTTTGTGAAACTCATTGAAATCAAACATGGTGAAACAAAGGCAGGTCGTAGCAGGTCGGACCAATTATGAGGAATAGAAATTAGGGTTTAATGAATCAACAGAAACAAAGAAGATATTGTAAGGAAGACGAATATGAAATTGAACTAATTGATTAAACGATAACACAATCTAAAAGATTGCCCAGGGAAATCTCCCTCTCTCTAAAGTCGAAAGCTTAAGAGCCAATACAAAAGTATTACACTATCAAATTTCCAGACATCCCGTATTGTGACCTTTCTCTCTATTTATTATAATCCTAGAAAACCCAGGTGAATTTCCTATTTTACCCTTTATTGGGCCTTCTAGACAAACCCTATAAGACTTTTGCTTTAATAGTATTTGGGCCCAGCCATACTCAATTTGTATCACTCCTCCATCAAAACCTGGCGTACACCGCCCCAGTAAGGAACCCATGGCTACCATAATCAAATGAAGTCACCTGACCTATAATTCGTTCACACTTCCGACGCTCCTCTTTCATACCCTTGGCCTGAGCCTCCCGAATCCGTTCCAGCAACGGAGTAATCACTGTCATCCTCAGGCATATATCCTGAATCGGAGCCGCGACCGCCTTGCGGCTGAGAGCACCGGTCACCACATTGGCCTTCCCCGGGTGGTAGAGGATCTCACAGTCATAGTCCTTCACCACATACAACCAACGACACTGCCTCATATTTAGATTCGGCTGGTCCATCAAATACCTCAAGCTCTTGTGGTCCGTGTAAATGGTACAACGAACCCGGTAGAGGTAGTGCCGCCAAATCTTGAGGGCAAAAACAACGGCCCCCAACTCCAAATCGTGCGTCGGGTAATTCGCTCCATCAGGCTTCAGGTGCCTGGAAGTGTACGCAATCACATGACCCCGCTGCATCAATATTACACCCAAACCCATGATCGAAGCATCACAGTAAACCACGAAATCATCTACGCCCTCCGGCAAGGTCAGAATTGGTGCCTCACACAACCGCTGTCTGAGAGTCCCGAAAGTTGCCTACTGCTCAGGCCCCCAACGGAATGTCACCAACTTCTTGGTCAATCGGGTCAATGGAATAGCAATCTTGGAGAATCCTGGATGAATCTCCGATAATAACCCGCCAAACCAAGAAAGCTCCAAAGAAGGACAGACCCTTCTGTCGCTGCGGTACTTGATCTATCTCTCCAGAACTTGAAAACTCTAGTGGTCTGTCTCCCTGCCAGACCATCCTCGCAAAATATCATCATGTTAATCGCTCATCGAATAACAGACTCTAAGAACACTCTACCAATTCTGATTCTCTAATCGATCCCGGTCGTAACTCAAAAGGAATGGAAAGGTTATATCCCACTAAGGACCCACCGCCTGAACAGCTATCCGAACTCTTCTGAAGGAATGATCATCAAAACTCTGTCCTCAGATACAAGAAAGCGGTCAAGCTAGCTCGGAATGATCCTCTGACACCCTTACTCATAAGCCCCAGTTCCTCTCAAATGTCCCTTCCAACACTGAGCACCAGGTCAACTCCGACCCAATAGTTGAACCTACAAAGGTTACCCACTACACACCCAATAAAACGACTTACCGGCTTCCTTCTCACAATAACTATCTCGGCCCATCATGACACACAAGTCACAAAATTCGCTTTACCCCAAGCAAATACTACAACCCCATCTGAAGTCGTCTCACCTCCGACCTCTGTCGTCTACCACCTACTGGTTCCATGCGTCTCGCGGTTCTTCCCATACCAAAGACACTGACCCACTCCGGTCTAAGACATCAGATTGAGATCAATACCCCTCAAAATGAAACCCATCTACGAATCTGGAACCTCATCTTGCCTACTCAATACGTGAATTGTCCCAACTCAACTCGAGAGTGTGATTCAATAGCAGACATGGAACCACTCAGAAGAGTTCTGATAGCCCACACTGTCTCTCCAAAACTCTCCCCGTAGTATCGCAAGACTCTCTCGCTAACCAGTGAATACTACGGCTCCCCGTAGTACCACAACACTCTCTCGCTGACTAGTGAGTACTACGGCTCCCGGCAGTATCACAACACTCTCCCGCTATCCAGTGAATGCTACAGCTCCCCGCAGTACCACAACACTCTCTTGCTGACTAGTGAGTACTACGGCTCCTCGCAGTACCACAACACTCTCCCGCTATCCAGTGAATGCTACGGCTCCCCGTAGTATCACGACACTCTCTCACTCACTGACTCACCATGGGCTCACTCCATGGTTTTTCCTGATAATCCCAAGCGATTACTCCCACTCGAATCCACTTGCTCTCTTATCACCCCATAATCTCATCATCAAGTCATCACTACACTGAGTTCACCAGTTCATGATCCGCAACTCAACATAGATAGGTGCTTACACCCACTCAACATAGATAGGTGCTTACACCCACCCAACTTATGCACCACCACTCTAGTCATCTCGAAGCCTCAGACCAACACACTGCCGGATACCCCAACTGTTCCGAATTAGTCCTGACTCCCAATCTGGAAATAATGCACTATCACGCACCTCGTCTCTGATTCCTTGACCAGCCTCCCATCGTGGGAATCATCATAAAAGCAAGAGACCTCACTCTCACAGTCGATACACAACGTAGACAACGAGGTCCACCGCCCTGACATACTCCTCTTAATCACCTGGAACTGCTGCTAAAAGTATGCCTCCCTCAATAAGGCACCTCCTGGTTCTCTTCCATCTTAGTCCCACTAATGACTTTCTCATGGTATAAGAAATACCTCGCAGCAAACATATTGCCCAAATACTTTGGTGAAAAGGTTGCAACCCTATGCTACCCCACGGGGTTTACCTCCAAACTCTGAAACTGGAAGCTCGTTATCTCTTTTGCTTCTCCCAAGAAATGGGGACAGCGCAACTCTCGTGACAAAAGGTGGCGTCTCATCTATCAGTCGATTGCTCAACTCAGACCGCGATTCTCCAATAAACATCATCTATACTCATCCCTGAGTCTTGCGACTCCAACTGGCATCTCACCAATAAAATCTCTCGGAAACTAATTCTATTTCCCTCTCAAGGTACACTCCATTGAAACTCGCTCGACATGGCCCTCTGGCTCCACACTCTATCATATTTGTGAACAGTCTAATCAATCACAACGGGATAACTGGTAAAACCAGAAGCACTAACCTCCACGAATCATGGTACTCGAACCATGTGATCACCTCTCAATATGCTACGAATCATGGTACTCGAACCATGTTATCACCTCTCAATCTGCTACTTAGAACCTCTGGAATTCTCCCTGTTTTGAGTACGGATCCTCTGATTTTAGTAGTATGGGCCCATACTACCTGCCACATCTACCCATACTTTCCACACAGATCGTCCCAGATTTCCTAAGTAGCTGCTCAACCTTGTCGATCAATAATCCTGATATACCTGGTCGCTACCCAACGAATACTCTACTCTATCAGCGTACTCTTCTGACTAAAGTCACTCCCTAGGCTCTTCCTAGGTTCTCACACTTCTCTGTCATCAGCTGCTGAAGAACTCCTTATGATGCCAGCCATTGACCTCCTGAATATCGTCATATTCACTTAGTAGCTGACTCCCATCATGAAGAGTTCCACAAAGCACAAATCAAGCAGCATTTGGGCATCGAATAATCTCCACCAACACGTAAAACCACTCTAGGTTACAACTCCACTTGCTTTACTCACACTCAAAAGGTATCACCGAACTCAAGCAAACCTACCTCTTGCGGGTATCTAACTACTCCCTCAGTAGGCTCCTCCAATGCTCATCTAGGTATCTCTCCTAGATTACTCCTCTACTCAAAGTTTTCTCTAAAAGATTCCTGCTGGATACTCTTACTCCGCACACACTCAAAGCACATCACAGATAGCAAAAATTCATAGGCTAAGGCATCATGAATCAGGCATCTCTAGCCCTAAAATATGAAGTACCTAGCCTATCTTCTAGCATGCATCACTAATATCTCAGCAATAACTCATAACACAGATAAGTAAGGGTATTTTAGGAAATCACCGTTCGGGCTTTGGCTGATTGTACACACTGCTCCTTCTCGTTTTTCTCTTAGAAACTCTTGCTCGTTTTAGAAAAATCATTTCTTTTGAAATTTTTTCTCAATTCCTCAGTTTGAGTCCAGATATACCCGAAGGTGCATCCGAATCCCTCAAACCAAGGCTCTGATACCAACTTGTAACACCGTAAATTTTCAAACAATTTTTTTTCATTTTAAAATCACATAATTCTCATAACACATTTCACAAAATCCCATTTATTTAATTTACAAAACACAACTCCATAATTGTTTGATTAATAATCCAGGATCCTCAAAACATACCTCTTTCTCTGGCGTGTACAATCAAGCCGGCGCCTTCCCGCGATCCTGAAAAGAACCTGAAACACATATCACATAACACGGTAAGCACGAAGCTTAGCGAGTTCCCCAAAATACCACACATGTCTCATTAGCCTCTCATGGCCATACTCAGATAAGACCCTCCGGTCAATGTGTCTCAGTGGGACCCTTCGGTCCTACAACTCGGGTGGACCCTCCGGTCCTAACTCAGTAAGCTCAGAATAATACACAACATAAATCACAAGACATAATGCAAGATATCACAATACTCAATATAAGCACATAAGACCCTCCGGTCACACAAATATTACCACTCTAGGTAAAGTATAGTGAGAAGACTCACCTCGGATGATGAACAACTCCTATAGATGTTGTTGCGGCACCGGCCTCTAACACTGGACCAAAATCCACAATTACCCAAATAAGATCTAAGTTCAAATCCTCACTCTTTAGGTCTAAAGGTAGTTCACTAACTAGCCCATCAATAACCTAAAACTCATTGGGCCCACCAAGGCCCAATAATGAATAGGCTCTCCCGAAGCCCAACTCTCAAGTCCAAATGACAAGCCCAACACAAGGGCCCAAGGCACATATACATAATATTTCTTTGTTCAAAATCTCTAGTTCACAAGCCCAAAGATCCAGGCCCAACCCTTAAGGCCCATTATACGATTTAGCCCAAAAAGCCCACATCAAGGTTACGCGGGGCATACCTCCCTTGGTACGCTCAGTGTACACAAGCATGCACGAAATCTAATCGGGGACACCAACCCAATACGTGGGGCGTACTAGGATTACGCTCGGTGTATGTCCAGTATCGCTTTTCTTAGTTTCTTGATCTTAACCCGTTAAGGACCTTAGCTCATATCACAGATCTGGACTCCCTATAGGCTCTTACTCCATAAAGTCTGTGACTTTAAGCCTTTGCATGGCTGATAAAGTCACAAACACCCAAAACTCTCATTCATATCTCATAATGCTCATATCTCATGCATGGGTTGATTCAAACGTCCAAGTCTCGATTTTTATGACACTATACTCCTAAAGACACTCAAATGAGCTGATCATAATCTCTGGAGCTCATTTTCTCATAAAGCATGCAACTTTGGGACCAAAACCCAAGAATGGTCTAACATGATGCACAAAACAAAAGAGTGAGAAAGCTTTGAGCTTTATACCTCAAGATGAAGCTCCAAACTCAGATAAGATCAGATCCAAAACTTGGAATCCCACTCCTTCTTATTTAAGGCTCCTTCTTCACTCCAAAGAAACATAAGATCACTCAATAGCTCATAAATGGACAACACAAGCTCAATGGACGAGTATTTAGGGTTTGAGAGGGTTGATTGTGTGAGGATGGTGGCCAGGAATGAGGCCATCTTATTCTTTATATAGGGACACCCCCTCATTTAGGGTTTTCACTTTATGCCTAGTACGCCCAACGTACTAGTTGGCTCCGCTTAAAAGTCACGCACATGAGTACGCTAAGCGTACACACACGTATGCCCAGCGTACTCAGCTGCCACATTTCTCAAATAAGGGACCTATCTTGTCAATACTTCAAACTTCCATAGATTCCTCGATATAACTCCGTTTCCAATGAACGTCATATCCATGGAAAGGTGACGAGAAGCCCTACGCTTCTAGCAACTCGTCGCATCCCCGAGGCTTCTGCATGCCCGGGTTGCAGCCCATGAACCCTAATCACGGACGATCCGAAACACGATGTTACAATATTCTTGCAAGTTATAGAAAGATTAAAACACCAACCAAAGAAGAGGTGAAGAAATAACAACCTTTGTAGTTCTTTGGATCCTCTTGGGAGGCTTTGAAGTTAATGAAGAATGTGGAACCTTTGAGACACCAACAATGACTCAACTTGATGTAGATGCTAGTCCAAAACTCTTAAAATCTTAAGCTTGAAGTTCATAACCAATTTAAACTTCAAGAGGGCAAAAGATATGCAAGTAATCTTCAATAACTCAAAGCAAAGAAGAGAGGGAGAGTCTCCTAGAGAGCTCTCGGCCATGGAGAAGAGAAGAAGGAATGAGCACTCTAGCCATATGCAAGCCTCATATTTATATACAAAAAGTGAATTTATTAACCATTAGTCCTAAGCACTTTAAGCAATCTTGTCCCCATTGTCATATCATGTATCCCATGCCTTTAAAGCATGATTAGACAAGTCATACACTTCTTTTTTTATGCATATCTCGAAAATTGCATAAAGAAGAAGAAAGAAAGTCAAACTTTTATAAACTCGTTTATAAAATATAAACCTTGTCTTTTAGGAAAAAGACAAAAGGATTCAACTAGTCCAAAAGTTTGTACATGACTTATAAATCATACCATATGATATATATTAAGTTACTTGCTAATGGAATTTATTATTTCCATGAAATAAATAATTTCCAATTTAATTATAAGAGTTTTATTGAATATTTATTAAAATCAATTTGTAATAAATAATCAATTGTATCAAGTTGTTGTTATTTAGCAATATCACTTTAATATGACTCTTGAGCATACAAGATCTTTCAATCTCCCACTTGCGCAAGACTCATATTAGACTGATATAGACAGTGGTGAACGTCTAGCAACATTTCACTGGCCCTAAGACCATACGACTGTTCGTGCCATTCTATCAACGCCCGATTCCCAAAAAGATCAAAGCTACAATTGGTGTATAAGGTAAGTTTATCAGTTATCCCTTTGCTACAGACATCATGTTGAACATGAGATTCGGATCGCGATCAATCTCATTAGTTGTTCAACTTTTGGTAAGGCGCCTTAGATGTCTAACTCTCAACACATAAAAGGAACAAATCCCATTTTGACTACATAAGCCTATTGCATAGTTCACACCATACCTGAAAAAGGCTTTTATAACTGCCGGGTTAAGGAACAACATTTGACCATTATCAAAGCATAGTACTCCTTACACTTACGTCCCACTATGTATCTTAGGTGTTAAGGATACAAAGATAGTACCTTTTAATCAAGTATCATTCACGATAGATCCATGAGATGATCTTGATGCGGGTTACTTCAATACTAGTTCTCTGACAAGTACCTATGAAACTTGGTTACAACCTCTTGCCTACTTTCATCTAGTGAAAGTCAACCAATCCAATTCATATTAGTCTTACTTCATAATTGCTCCCACAATTATAACCGACTATGAACTTTTAGAATAATAACATTATTCATAGATTAAACATGTTAATATATAACACAACAAGTATTAATGTGATGACTATATCCTAATATATCATAACATTATCTAATAGTTGTTGTTATAATTTTCCAATATCCAAATACTAAATCCAAATAAAAAATCCATTTCTAGAATAATAAAGTCTTATAGCTGAAGTGTGACCATTCATACTTAGCTCAAAAGAATGACTTTATCAATGGATCTGTCAAAATTTAATTTGTGTGAATTCTGTGAATACTTTCATCTCCATACTTAACTTTACTCTAGGTATAGTTAAATATCTTGGAGATATGATTGGTGTTCTTTCATGACATAGAGTCTCTTAGCTCGATTAAGTATACTCTTGAAGTCACAAAGATTTCTATGTGATCCTCGAATGGCAGAAATCAACATAGTTTCTCAATGATTCCATTCATCCAATCATATTTGAATTCAACTTCTAAAGTAGTGTATTCTTATTTTGTAGTAAATTATTTTATTATGTTTTGCTTGGACCTCATTCCAACAAAACTTACTCTTCAATCCATAATGAAGTCAAAAATCCATATATAATTCATAATTATTTATGTCTGTTTAGAAATTAACATCTTGTGTAGATCTTTCCGTAAAGATCCTTTCTAAACAGATTGTTTCATATGCATTCTCTTAGTTCTTCTAAAGTACTCATAGTCATCCAGTGACTTAACCATGTATTCAATTAGTATCCTATGACATGCTTACAGCATGATCAAATACTATGTCCTATGCATAATATGGCGTAAATGATGAATTCATTTTCCAAGCAAATAGAATATAAATCATTTCATTTAGTTCAAGCCTATGAGCTATTTAATTTTGAGGCTAGCTCAAAATGGTGCCATATGCCAATGCCAGGAATTCTCCAAAAGAATCTTGTGTCTTGATCCCTTTCAAGATATTGCCAATATATGTATAAGGATATGAAACTTTTAACATTCATTTTATCTATCCCTTATAGATTTTACATTCCAAGAATGTCCCTTCTCCTTCCTAAGTCTTTCATTTTAAAAACACTATCCGAGTCAAGGTGAAAAACAACCTTACTTAGTCATAATGTGATTTCAAATGATTAAGTATGTCTTATTCATACAAGATTAGGAATTTCACTATGCTCCCACTTGTTCTTAGTAAACACGCGTGTTCTTTCAGTTTGATATAAAAATATACATTATGGTTTTACATAAAATGATGAATATAACATTGAGATGTTTGCTTTATATCCACAAGTGGATCTCAAGCTCTACATATTTTGTTAGGATAACTTGGATCAAGAAAACCACCAGTCTAATCTATATAGATATCTTCTAGTAGATATCTATTAAGAAAAGTGGTCTTTCTTGAAATCTATTTACTATATCTCATATTAAGAATATGAATTTATAATAAACAATATCCTTGTTGATCTAATCATAGCTACCTGTGAAAAAGGTTTGATCATAGTCAATGTCATGAGTATGATGAGGACCATAGTCAATTACATGAGTATGAGAAAATCCTTTTACTACAAGTCTTGCTTTAAATGTGTATGGTTATCCATGTAATTTATTCGTTCTAGAAGAATTATTTACTCCTTCTAGCCTTGCTATAGGGACAAATTTTAATCAAGCCCATTCTTGATTATCATACATGGATTACATCTCATGTTCATGACTCTAAGTCATTTATCAGATTCAAGATCTGACATAGCATCTTGGTATTTGATGGATTTTCCAAAAGCCGTCAATAAAAGCTCATCAATGAGAGATTCCACATTTCTCAAATCATAGATGAATTCTACCATTAATGTGAACAATTTGTGTTTGTGAATAGCTATTATTCAATTTTAACAATCCTTGTTAAAACTAGTGTCAACAATTACTACATAAGGTTATGGTTCTTGAGCTGCTTCAAGTTCCATGTACCTCCCACTTGCTTTGTCATTAGAAGCTTGCTTTCTACTAACTTAGCTTTCACAAGAATAAAAGGACTTATTCTTGGTGGGTTTGCATATAATAATCTAAGCCACATTTAGAGTATTATACAAATATGTATTTAGTAGATTTTGGGTTTAGAAGCTTTAGTCCAACATAGGCTTTAAATCCATAAAACATTTAATAATATATGGATGGAGCCTTTCCATACAAAATCTTATAAAGTGTCTAATCCACTTATTAGTTGGTATTTGTATTCAAGATACAGTTAATAGTGATCGAAGTATTATCCCAAAAAGATTAAAGGATGATATTTCTACCGATTAGAAAGTAAATCATACCAAGTAAGATTTAATTCATCCTTTATTGTCATTAAGGCCTTAGATGGTTATTACTGGTTTGTATCTCAACTTTTTGAAACCTTCAACCAAGATTTCATAATTATGTTTTACCACGTAAAATATAATTGAAACTACAATAGTTGTTAACAAAGTTGATTTGGTATCTTGCGCTTAATCTTAGACTTTCATTAGAAAGGAAGTCATACACCAAAGTCTATAGTTCCTTAATTATTTTCTCTACACTTTAGTGGAAATATAATTAGGAATCCTTTACATATAAATAAGGTTCACATATGTCAAATAAACTACATTATTTTCCTTCAAATATCTCTTTCTTGAAGTTGGAATATGTGAATGCCATTTATATAATAAAGATAACAATGTCAAAGATGAGTTTGACTTAAAACAAGTTTAAGTCAAAAAGTGCTTGCATATAGAACTGAATTTTATTTATGGAATGTTGATATTTACTTCACAACTTTATTAAGAGATCTAGTCTCATAAATAGAAGTTAATCATTTCAGAATATGAATATTATCTTTATAAAAAATGATTGAGTAAATTATCAAACATTTGAATAAAATAACTGAGACATAAATTTAGACATGCTAAATTAAAACATACTTTGTTCCAAAACAAATATTGCTTTATATTAGAAGTAATTTATGTTCTAAGAATAAATAACAAACTAAACTCCGAGAGTGTAGTTACAACTTGATTGTGCTCAGCTTGGTTACTCTTCAACAAATATTTGCAAGCCATTTACAAATATTAGATTAACATTTAAGTACCAAGTACCTAAGTGTTATATGAAAAGTATGAGTTCTATCTAGTAGATACAAGAAGTACTAGTCTCTTCCAGACTTTCTTTTCAAATAAGAGGAGTAAATCCTCTTTCAGTGTCCAGTTTCTTCACAAAAGAAACAAGATCCATCTATGTGGACTTTAGTAGATTTCTTGGGCTTAAAGGTGTTCAGTCCATAAAACATGGGCCTCCTGGATCACACAAGGTGATTCTTTTAGCCTTGTATTATTCCAATGTTTAACCTATCTTTAAATAAAATATCACTATATTTATTGGAATATTGCTTGACCTGTCATATCATCAGATACATGTTTAAATCATCCAAGCCTTCCTAGAAGTCATGAATAACTACTCCTAGCTTGATGTTAGAAACATCTTTAGCATCACGGTGATGCCTTTACTAGGTATCATGTTCAGTTTCATTGCTCAAAGCAAATAGTTTAGGACTAGGACCTATAAGTGTATACAATTTCATATCTCTAACGAGATTGTCTCTTAAGACATGAACTCATTCATTGAAGTTGTATCTAGTGAATGTTATTGTTTCATTAAGTCATTAAAGAAAATGACAATACATGATAATGAGAATGGATTACATAACTACAAAATTTTTAACAAAATTCATTTAGTATTTTCAATATTTAATCTTTAATAATTAATACCCTTTTAGTTTCCAAAAACATTAATTATCAGAGTCTAAGATCCAAGTTGCAAAACAAATAAATGGTTAGGTATCCTTTATCCCATCCATTTGAATTCAACCCGGTAGATATCGATTATCAATTATATTTCACTATATAATTCCTAGATTTAAGGAATCGCTAATAACAAATTTAATTAGATATGT
The DNA here is from genome assembly GCF_052849685.1 of Lactuca virosa. Classification (NCBI taxonomy): domain Eukaryota; kingdom Viridiplantae; phylum Streptophyta; class Magnoliopsida; order Asterales; family Asteraceae; genus Lactuca; species Lactuca virosa. Next base: position 317,706,035 of record NC_136433.1, on the reverse strand, counting down.
TTGATCCTATCTATGCCTCAGGACTCTCTTGCTTAGGTATCCTTTATCACAAAAGATTTCCGATCAAATCGTCCAATTTGAAAACCTTGTGTAATCGGCCTATAACTTGGTTATAGAAATTGAGAAGACACCCCGACCATCAAAAGACAACACTAAGCGGTTAGGTATCATTTATCCCACTAGTGCATACAAGAGACGTACAAGTGTTCTTCAAAATGATTGCATAGATTTGAGGTTTGTAAAAAGGGTCTTTATATGTTTTATAATTCTAGTTTAAAAACATATGATATCATGGTTATTACATGCATATAATAAACCATGGTATCAATTTTCAAAAGAAAATTAAATTTTAAAGGTTCTATATAAAAAGTTAGTTTTTATATAATTTGACGCAGTTCAATTTTAATAACCGGTATTAAGTTTGAATGCATTTGAACCTTTTATATCTTTAATAAAACTTCCTTTTATTACTTATATATTTGTAGTTTGTATAAGTTATAAAAAATCACCATTTTAAAACTTATATTGGAGTATTTCAAAATTTGTCGTTATTAACGATTTTGTAAAAACGGGTTTTATTTTAAAATAATAACTTGTTACATCTTATGTCCAATTTTTGAAAACCGAAACTCCATGTGATGTTTATTTTGTCCAAAATTATTTTAGCATGTGAAAAACTAATTCAACCACACAAAATAATTGCATAAAATAAACAACACAAACATGCATAGAAATATATGTGCATAAACATAACCAACTAATGACATTTTGTGATCCAACACAAAAGATGTCAAGTCCATTCCTAAAGGGACATTTAAGGGGACCAAAAATCTTCTTGCAATGTGGTTGTAGAAGCTTCCACTTGAGTAAACACCCATTGCTTACAAAAGATTGGAAAAACTTCTTTAAAGGAAAAACTGCTGCTTTCATGACACTTTTCCGAAAGTATCATCTTTCTGTTCAGCACCTTTTCAGCACATGTGTAGCATTCATGACACCTTTCAGAAAGTGTCATGTTCTGCCCAGCACATGTTGAACTCGAAAATTTTCCTTTTGTCTTCAAAAAATGGTTCAAACTTCATTTCTTGTTACATCTTTGTACAAAATTAATTCTAAAAACTAATCTATTACTTTACAAAAATAACCAAGAAAATCTACTCTATTTAATTATTACATATCATATGAATAAATAAATTATTACAGTCATTTTATAACAAAAATAACCAACACACCAACATAACAACACATTTGTCATTGGCTAGTTTATGCACATCATATACATCAATATACACATCAAACAACCTTTGTTTTTCTAACACAACTTTAAATGACAAAAGATGCATGAAACTTTTGTCACATAAAATAACAAAAAAGATGTCATAGTAAATATGTCTGAACTTATTTTTATAGAAAAACAAGTTATCCATATTCTCCAAAAACGAAGATTTCCAAAAATCAAAAATCTAACCAAACTCTAAAGATGGCTCTGTTACCAATAGTTGGGTTTTAGTTCAAAAAAATAGTTTCATAAACTTGAAAATATGGAAACGGAAGACTTTAATTTTTGAAATAACATAAACATTTTATACCCACTAAGGATCTTCTTGCAAGTTATAGAAAAATTAAGACACCAAACAAAGAAGAGGTGAAGAAATAACAACCTTTGTAGTTCTTTGGGTCCTCTTGGGAGGCTTGGAAGTTGATGAAGAATATGGAACCTTTAAGACACCAACAATGACTTAACTTGATGTAGATGCTAGTCCAAAACTCTTAAACTCTTAAGCTTGAAGTTCATAACCAATATAAACTTCAAGAGGGCAAAAGATATGCAAGTAATCTTCAATAACTCAAAGCAAAGAAGAGAGGGAGAGTCTCCTAGAGAGCTCTCGGCCATGGAGAAGAGAAGAAGGAATGAACACTCTAGCCATATGCAAGCCTCATATTTATATGCAAAAAGTGAAGTTATTAACCATTAGTCATTAGCACTTTAAGCAATTTTGTCCCCATTGTCATATCATGTCTCCCATGCCTTTAAAGCATGATTAGACAAGTCATACACTTCTTCTTTTTATGCATATCTCGAAAATTGCATAAAGAAGAAGAAAGAAAGTCAAACTTTTATAAACTCTTTTATAAAATATAAACCTTGTCTTTTAGGAAAAAGACAAAAGGATTCAACTAGTCCAAAAGTTTGTACATGACTTATAAATCATATCATATGATATATATTAAGTTACTTGCTAATGGAATTTATTATTTCCATGAAATAAATAATTTCTAATTTAATTATAAGAGTTTTATTGAATATTTATTAAAATCAATTTCTAATAAATAATCAATTGTATCAAGTTGTTGTTAGTGTGACCCATTAGTATCATATGTTATTTAGCAATATCACTTTAATATGACTCTTGAGCATACAAGATCTTTCAGAGGTAAGGGGAGAGGGGTAAGGGACGTGGGTATGGGGGAGGAGTGCCCTTGGCTGATTTCTTCATGCATGCAAGCAAGAGTGGTACCATGGTGATGTCACACATAGCAAAAAGTCCCAAAAGTCCTTATAGTTTTGCGTGCCAAAATCCCGAAATCTAATATTTTTTTTAGAAAGTGTTGTATGATAGAGTAGAGTTCAAGAATTCCAAAAACCCAAACAAATTAATTTTTCGAGTTGTAGAACTCCGGGAAATCGCGTCTAATTGACCCGAAATGTCCGATTTTTTTACTTTTGCAAATATTTTTACTAAAAATATTTTGGAGTTTGGAATCAAATATTAGGCAATAGTCTGAGTCCAAAAAAACTCTCGAAATTTCCATTTGAGATGTGCAGGTGCCTCAACGGATAGAAACGATTTTTTTAGCAGTTTTAAGAAACTCAGTATTATATTGGTTTGGTTTCTTATAACGGTCGTATCTTTTGCATACGAACTCCGTTTTGGAAGTTCTTTATATTTTCAGAAACAGGTGAACATGTACTATGAGACTAGAGTGTTTTCCGCACTCACAACTACTTAAGACGAATATTCAGTTTTTTCAGACGTATTAACTAGGTTGTAGTTCGAGTTGTTTGATTTGTTTGAGATTTTTCACAATTGGAAGTAAGATACCATCTGGTATCTTATTATAGTTGAAATGACACTATATATTTTTCAAAATATGAATTAATGCTCTTTAAGTAAAATTACAAAGAGGTTCACGGTGAACTGACTGTCTACGGTTTTAGACCTAAAATTCGGGATGTCACATTACCTCCCCGTTAAAGGAGTTTTGTAATGAAATTATTAAGTTCTAGGCTATTATGTTCCACTAGTAGAGGGAGTACCGTTGTACAGTTGCAGGTACTTCTGTTTCATCTGAACCTCATGTTCCCAAGTAAACTCCAGCCCTCTACGAGAGTCTCATCAGACTTTTACTATAGGTATGCGGCTTTGTGTGATACTTTTGATTTCTCGATCCATGATCTCCACTAGTTCCTCCATGAAGTGAAGTTTAGTATTGACCTGGACATCATTGAGAGGAATGACAATGTTCTCATCGGAGAGAAACTTCTTAAGATTGCACACATGGAAGGTATCATGAACTTTGCTGAGTTCTTGAGGTAACTTGAGTTTGTAAGCCACTAGACCAACTCTTGACAGGATTTCAAAAGGTTCGATGTAATAGGGATTTAGTCTACCTCATTTTCCAAATCTAATGACACCCTTCCATGGTGTGACCTTTAGGAGGACACGGTCTCCTACTTTGAATTCTAGGGGTTTACGTCTCACGTCAGCAAAACTTTTATGATGACTATGTGCGGCCTTTAATCATTCCTTTATCTGGAAAGTATTTTATGTTGTTTCATGAATGATCTCAGGACCCATAAGTAGGGTATCTCCAGCATGATTTTTAGCTAGTTGAGTATCTCCAACTTTTGCTCAGCATATCAAAGAACGAAATCTATATTCGTACAAAGCCTCGAATGGAGCAACCTTTATACTACTGTGGTAACTATTATTGTATGAAAACTTAACTAACGATAAGTAAATATCACATGCCTTACCGAAGTCTATCACCCATGCATGGAGCATGTCTTCCAAAGTTTGTATCATTCTTTCACTCTGTCCATCCATTTGAGGATGATATGCAATACTAATGTTGAGTTTGGTTCCTATGGACCTCTGCAATGATTGCCAAAATCAAGAAATGAATCTTCTATCTCGATTCGAGATAATAGATATTGGCACACCATGTAGTCTGACTATTTCCTCCAGATAGGTCCCGATGAGTTTCTCTATCTTGTCAGTTTCTTTGATGGCTAGGAAATGGGTGGACTTGGTAAAACGGTCAACCACTACCCAAATGGTGTCATAACCGCTTGAAGTTCTTGACAACTTGGTTATGAAGTCCATGGTCATCTGTTCCCACTACCATTTTGGGATTCACGGTTATTGGAGTACACCAGATGGCTTCTGGTGCTCTGTTTTGGCCTTGGAGCAAGTCAAGCATTTACTAACATATATGACAATCTCTGCCTTTATGTTGGGCCACCAATAAAGTTTCTTAAGATTGAGATACATCTTATCTGATCTGGGATGTATCGAATATATCGACTTATGAGCTTCATTTAAAACTAGACTCCTGACTTCACCAAACTTTCGAGTCCAAATTCGGTTCATGAAATATCATGTTCTGTTTTTATTGAGGACGAATTGTTTGTCCATACCTCACAAGTTTTATTCTACAATATTTAGGGATGTTGAATAGTACAAAACAGAAAATGTAACATAAACATCTATTTTTTTTATGAATAAAATGTTACATCGGATTTCTAGGGTTATTATTACAGAAGGGTGTCATAGACATGAACAATAAACTACAAGGGGTTTCCTAGATGCTTCCTCCATCTGTTGCTGCTTCCGGAAGTGTAGGCTTCCATCTCACGGCTTCCTAGGAATACATGCGGTTTTAAAAATATAAATGTAATGTTGGAGAGCACACAGGTTTTTAGAGTTTTCGATTTTGGGTAACTTTTAAGAATCCTTTTTCTTTGAAAAAAACCTTTCTTAAATATTTTATTAACCCAACTTTCTTATCTTTTTAGGATATCTAATGATCCTATCTTTTATCTTATTAGGATATCATTTATTAATCCTAATTTACTATCTTTTTAGGATATCTAATGATCCTATCTTTTATCTTTTTAGGATATCATTTATTAATCCTAACTTATGATCCTAACATATTTTAATTACCATTCCAGGCGTCCCTAATGGTAATCTAAGCTCTAAGATGATTTTAATGTATTACCATGAACTCCTATAATCGACTATATTCTAAGGTGATCTAATGTATTACCGTAAGTCCCCTTAATCGACGCTTTCAGGCTCTCGCAGGATTAACGATTATAGGTATTGGGCAAATGTCTTTTGGACGAATTATCAACTCACTAACGCATTCACCTTAGGTATTTATCTTTTATCTTTATCATAATTACCCCTACACACACACACACACACACACACACACACACACACACACACACACACACACACACACACACACACACACACACACACATATATATATATATATATATATATATATATATATATATATATATATATATATATATATATATATATATATCAGATAATTATGAGATCATAAATATAATTATCAATATATATATATATATATATATATATATATATATATATATATATATATAGATATACTTGTTATCGTATATATATGTATTTGATAATTATATTTATGATTTCATAATTATCTGATATATATAAATCGTCATATATATATATATATATATATATATATATATATATATATATATATATATATATATATATATATATACACCCTAATTATGGTTATTTTAACAGTATAGCGTAACAACTAAGTACATTGAATATGCTAAATCTTGTCTAGCATAACTCCTAGGTACTTATAGTTTCCTAGGGATTTGGCTATTATAACATCTAGGTATACCTACTCCTAGATTATCGGCGATCATATCTTTTAGACACATATCAAAGCTTAAATATAGGCATAGTATCTACAGTTATACTATCCTAAGTTATTTTACTTACAATATTTAGGTATTATCTATTCGTAGACTATCATAACTCTTAGGCACAATATCATAGCTTACAACTCGACATAATATCTACAGTTACATTATCCTAATGCATCTAGCTTTTTAAAATGATTTGATATTTATGACATTAACTTTTTTATAAAACCATTTGATAAGCATGTATTCCTCCCTATATTTTATAAAACGATAGAAAAACGGGCCGTGAACTCACTTGTAAAGTGTGAAACCATTGAAGTAGGGTAGAACCGGGACTCGGGACCCGAAGATCGACTCGGGATTGACCGGACTCAAGAGTATACTTACTAATATCTAAAATGCATAAATAATAACTTTTCTAAGATTTTAGAAGGGAATTTTGAAGTAGAGAACGAGAGAAAGGAAACAGATTGGAGTGAGGAACAATTGAGCAACAACAGGCTCTATTTATACTGAGAGTGTGCACCGTGCAAGGGAGGTGAACGTCGCTCCCTTGCGGCGTAGCTCCATTGCTTTACTGACACGTGTCCGTTTCCTGCTGGTGCATCGCACCCCCGTCTAGAAGCACGTGCACACCGTGCGTACCTTTTGCGTTGGCTGATTCTCGAAAAACTTCAAATTTTTGAATCTCCTTCATACAAACTCTGTTTTCGACGTTCTTTATATCCACGTGTAGCTATCGACAGGTACTACAACTTTTCTTTAGGTTGTATTGGCTAATTCTGACTTTTAATTTTAGCCCTTATTTTAAATGATTTAATGATTTTATAAAAATAATAACTCTCTCGTACGGACTCCGATTTCTGTGTTCCTTTTATCAAAATTCCTAACTTAAAGAGTACTACGATTTTTCTTTTGGTGATTTCACCCAAAAGTCAACCATTCTCTCCGTATCATTTGCCGTTAATAGTTTTTAACTACGCGACTAAATTTTTATATTTTATAAATTTATATATCCTTCATATGAATTCGGATTTTTATGAATTTTATATTTTTGGGATCGGGATTACACGTACTTTCCAAATATATATATATATATATATATATATATATATATATATATATATATATATATATATATATATATATATATATATATATATATATATATATATATATATATATATATATATATATATATATATATATATATATATATATATCGGCGCACTAATTTTTACGATGTACGGACGATTTGGTTGATTTTTACTATTTATCTTAATACAAAACTTTATATTTTTATCATATGTTGATATATATGACATATTAAGCCTATTAAAATCGACGTTGGCCACTTTTCGTTAATAGCGATCGGTGCCAAAAGTCGCAATGGTTACATTCTCCCCCAGTTTATGGAATTTCGTCCTCGAAATTCAACTATGAGTGCTTGATCCGAAGGCACTTTTGGGAGAACATTGAGAGTATACTTTTATTTACTATTAATCATCATTATTACTTAGTTCTACCAAGTGTAAATGACTCTCTAGTCTTTTAAACTGATGGTAATGATTAATATTTTAATTTATAAACAATCACCTACCATTTATGATAGTTGTGATTATTATTTTATCTTATAAACAATCACTTATCATTAGGGTATTTCCCTCAGATAATAGTGATTTTATTTTATAAAAATCACCTATCATTTACGATAGTTGTGATTATTAATCCAACAGTCAAGTACTTACTGATACCAAGAGTAAGAGGGAGAGTGATCCCTCAGTCAAGTAATTACTGTTATCAAGAGTAAGAGTGATCCCTCATTCAAGTACTTACTAATACCAAGAGTGAGGGTGAGAGTGATCCCTTAGTCAAGTACTTACTGATACCAAGAGTGAGAGTGATAGTAATCTCTAAGTACTACTGATACTAAGAGTAAGAGTGAGAGTGATCTCTAAATACTATCGATACTAAGAGTAAAAGTGAGTGTGAGAGTGATCCCTCAATCAAGTACTTACTGATACCAAGAGTGAGAGTGAGAGTGATCCTTCAGTCAAGTACTTACTGATACCAAGAGCGAGAGTGAGAGTGATCCCTCAGTCAAGTACTTACTGATACCAAGAGTGAGAGTGACAGTGATCCCTTAGTCAAGTACTTATTGATACCAAGAGTGAGAATGATAGTGATCCCTCAGTCAAGTACTTACTGATACCAAGAGCTCAGTTAGAGTGAGAGTGATCCATCAGTCAAGTACTTACTGATACCAAGAGTGAGAGTGAGAGTGATCCATCAGTCAAGTACTTACTGATACCAAGAGTGAGAGTGACAGTGATCTCTAAATACTGCTGATACTAAGAGTAAGAGTGAGAATGATCTCTAAATACTACTGATACTAAGATTAAGAGTGAGAGTGAGAGTGATCCATCAGTCAAGTACTTACTGATACCAAGAGTGAGAGTAAGAGTGGGAGTGACCCCTCAGTTAAGTACTTACTGATACCAAGAGCGAGAGTGAGAGTGATGCCTCAGTCAAGTACTTACTGATACCAAGAGCGAGAGTGAAAGTGATCCCTCAGTCAAGTACTTACTGATACTAAGAGCGAGAGTGAGAGTGATCCATCAGTCAAGTACTTACTGATACCAAGAGCGAGAGTGAGAGTGATCCCTCAGTCATGTACTTACTGATACCAAGAGTGAGAGTGAGAGTGATCCCTCAGTCAAGTACTTATTGATACCAAGAGTGAGAGTAAGAATGATCCCTCAGTCAAGTACTTACTCAGATTTTAGAATGTCAATAATAACTGAAAGGTTTCTTATTAATTCTTTTCAGAAATTTCAGAGGATCCTAGTATTACTACAAGGATTCTTTTACCTTTCATTATTATCCATTCTAATGTTATCTAATTATTTGGTGAATACTATCACATGATCCTAAAATTAGATAGTTTTCGACCTTCTGATTCCTCCTTATTACGGTTAGACTCAGACGAGAGCAGCGCAATAGGGCTGAACCATACTTTCTAAAACTATTTAGGTCTTGGATCATATAACCATGTATCCATCCTATAATTAATAATATGTGTTTCTTAGATTTATATTTTAGCGTGTTCTTATATAACGTTTATAAAACTGTATCATTTTCTAGTTTTCTCGTAAGTCATAAAGAAGGACTTATCAATTCTTAGGGGAAGCTTTTGGGTAGCGTCGCTCGTGCCAATAAAAAATGCTCTTCCTTGAGAATTACCCTTATATTTTCCACCCTTGGGCATTCTATTTTGAAGTGGCCCACTTTTATACATTCATAACAGTTGCGGTTCTTGCCAATACCAATTCCTTGGGTAGTGGCGAGTGGCGGACTCCTACAGGACTTAGTTGTGTGGCCATTCTTGTTGCAATTATTACAGATTAACTCTCTACGTGCATCCACGTGATGGTAGTTGCACTTATTGCATAATGGAAGATCTCCTGCATATTTCCTTGAAGGAGTGGGCGACGGAGTGGTCGCTTCATAGACTTTCCCTAAGTCTTGTTTCTTCCATGACACTTGCTCTGAATCTTCATCAGGCTTTATCTTGCTATTTCCTGATCTTGGGAGATCAGTATTTATAACCACGGTGCCCTGGTGGATTACCTGATTGGTCAGGGTAAAGGCCAGCCTCTTGGCACTATCGTAAGTAGTTGGTCTGGAAGCTGTAACCAATCATTGGATAGGCTGTACTAAACCCCATATGTATCTTTCTACTTTCTTGTATTATGGGGTGACAAAACCATGTCAAAACATAGAGAGATCATTGAAGTGATTGGTATAAGATGCAATGTCTGTATCTTGCATGGCAAGATTCCAGAGCTCGAGTTCTAGCTTTTACATCTCTTCTCTAGGACAGTACTCTTCAATTAGGAGTTTCTTTAGATTGTCCCAGGAGATGTCATTGGCTGCACTAATTCCCATGGTTTTGGTATGACCATTCCACCATGACAATGTTGTGTCCTCGAAGGTACAGGCAGAAAACCTAACTTTGCAATCTTCAGCACAAAAGCTGATCTCAAATACTAACTCCATCTTCTCGATCCAACGAGTCAGTCCTACCACTCCTACATTTCCTAAGAAGGGTTTGGGCTTGCAGCTCCTGAACTCCTTATAAGTACATGCCCTTGGGTGGCTTCCATTACCACCCCAAGTAATATCTCCTCCGGTTCCTCTTCCTTGTCCGGATTCAATATTCTTATTAGCTAGGCATCTAAGACCCTTTGGTCGATAAATGCTTCGATGGCTGCTTGGTCAAGATTGGGCCATGATCCGAGGTTCTTCCTAGTGATTCTCCTCTGAGGCATTTTCGGAACTCTATAGTCGACGTAAAAAGAGGACGTTAATCAAGGAATAAATGCATGAGTATCATGAAAAGCTTTAGGTTAGGAATGAAAACTTTGATTTGACAAAGATATTATTTTCTAAAGGAGTGGCGAGGATACTGGGACTCAAAACCATGGGGCTCAATTGGCTTAGGGTTCTTAATACCTTTTATCTCACACGTAAATCATTCTCTAAGATTTAAATTCTATGGCTTTCCTTTAATGATTTCTAACTCATCATTGGTTATGTAAATGGAATTGGTTCACAACTTTTCCTTATCACAACTATACCACCTGTAGGGACTTCCTAAAGAATTTGAAATGACCGAAGTTTATTCCTTAATGATAGACTCTAGTTTTTCCTTCCTTGTCTTCTTTCCAGAGTAATACTTGACTAATTTCCTTAGTAGTCCTTTTATTCTCATATTGTGAGAATTTTATCTCCTTCCCCAGTGGAATTTGTCCCCTCCTTAGCAGGATCGTCCTGAGGATTCACTCTTTTTGGAGGGATCTTATGACGATTCGGTTGGCTTCATAGTTGCTCCTGAGGATTCACTCTTCTTGTGAGGTTCCTTGTTGGGGGTTTAAAGGAAATAGAGGTATGGGAACCTTTGGGAAATGGGTATCCTAGGATTTTAAGTGAGGATGGAACAACTTGATCTTTCTCGGGAAATGGTTTCATCAGCCTGTTTCCAAGATCTGCCATTCTCGTGCGACGACCATGCTATCTTCCCTAGATAGTGATGTCCGAGTCTTCGGGTTTTCTAGGTTATATAGGATCCTTGAGAGTCTAGTCTATGAGTTACAATATCCAAGTATAGTTATATATCGGTCCAACCAGTTCTAAGCATAGGTGTATAGTCTATGCCGAGTCATGGTTTGGCCAATATATTGTGCTAATCTCATGTGACAACCCGAAATCTTTATCTGTAAATCAAATTCATCTAATAAAAGTCAGACTTGTTTCTGTTATCGTTTTGTTGTATTCAGGGTCAGTTTGAGAGTCTTTAAGCCTAATACACTTAAGGGTTGGATAGTGAGAAGTGTTAGCTTGGGATTAGAGGAATGGAATCGAATCAGAAAACCCTTCAAAGGGTGTTCACGGCCGCAAACTAGGTTCACGGCTGTGAACCCCTCCCCATATATATATGTTTCCTTCATTTTTCCTCATTTCTTCTCTCCTTGGCCGAAAACTCTCCCAAGACTCTCTCAACACTCATCCAACAAAAGCTCATTTTTCACCTCACAAACGTAAGTAATCCATCCCTTTTCACTTGGTATTCATCTTCTCCATGAAGAAGGCTTCATATTCATCCCTTGATTCACCACTTTCTTCACCATCTTCATGACCTTCAAGTGTTCACAGCCGTGAACCCTTCTTTGGGTCGTGAACCCTTCATAAATGGGCCGTAAACCCTTCAAGTATTCATTTGTTCTTGGGCCGTGAACACATCTTGGGCTGTGAACCCTTCATGTGTTCATAGGCCGTGAACAAATCTTGGGCCGTGAACCCTTCATGTGTTCATGGTCCGTGAACACATCTTGGGCCGTGAACCCATGGTGGTTTGGCCGTGAACTCCTTCTTGTCCCTCATTCTTGCTTCTAACACTTCATTGTGAGTGTTTCCTACATCCTAAGGGTGTTTCCTATGATTTTCAGTGGTTTTAGACACTAATTGTAGGCCTATACATGTTAATATGTGCTTAATAGGACCGTATTGTGCTCGGGACTTCATTTAGCATACCAAACATCTTGTTCTTGTTATTCATCCAAGTCACTCCTAATCAAGTGAGTTCATACCCCTATTTCTTTACAATTTTAACGTTTTCAGGGGGGAATACAAGCCAAATATCCTTGATCTTGTGAAATTATACAAAAAGGATTTCAATACACTTAGAACTGATACAATTGACACAACCACATAGTTTTCATATGCTTATCAAACATTTAGATATTTTATCCCTTTTGTATATTGCTGAGCATAAGGGAGGTTTTCAACACAATCATAGAGTTTTCAGTTTTCAACATGAATACGGTAACAAACATATAAACTATAATAGGTATAGTTTGTGGGAATAACTATTTTATCAAGGTACAAACATAGATTCAATATGATCAAACATATAAACTATATAGAGTATGGTTTATGAGGCATATATTCAGCTAGTAAATTCAAGAATTCATTTTATTCTACATGTAATCGTTAGTATAGCATTTTATGAGTGAGCATTCTTCGCGTACTTAGTTAAGTACTAACAAAAGTCCTGAGATTATAACCAGAGTCTCCTTGTGGGAGAACGTGAGTTTGTGTATAGATCTATACGGGATTGACAATCCCGCACCATAACTATAAGCTACAGTTAGGCCGGCAGGCCTGGGTGACGAAGTAATTTCGATTCCGACGCCTGAAGAACGTCGTTCAGGCAATTTAATGGTCAAGTATGGTTATAACAACTCATAAATTTGGTACTAAGTATATACGACTCATGTATGAATGGTAATAACTTCAATTAGTTTTATTACAAAGTAATAGAACTACTATACATATTAAAGTTCTCAGAACTTACCAAACTTACTATACATACTGGTGATGGCCAGGGTTCTTCATGTAAAAAGGGGTTTTCTCATTCAAGTACACAATGTACAACACATTCAATGGTAACTAGACATATAAACTAAAACATTATGAGATTCAGTAACAAAATACACATGTTAGAAAATAATGGATTTTCTTGGAAACATACAAATACTTTTATTGATTCATTAACCGATTTTCCTTACAAAAACATGCTTATGAACTCACCAGCTTTATGCTGATACTCTTTCAAAACTGTTTGTATTCTCAGGAAATCAGTAGCCAGGTACAACACACAGATTTTGAGAAGACAGAGCGTATAGAGTCACTTCTTTTACTTTTGTTATACTATTGATGTATACAAATATGAAACAAATAGATGTAAATGTTTTACTTAATCAATGTAATGGTTGTGTTTATTTTGATTACTATGATGCAATTGTTGTGATACTATACATGACGTCATCCACCCCCGAACATTTCCGTTGTTCCGGTTTGGGGGTGTGACAGATTGGTATCAGAGCTATTGTTTATAGTGAACTAAGTATACCGAACCTTACATGGTATACAACTATAAACACTAAAGGGGCCGAAGTGCTCTGAAGCTAAAAGTATACTCTAAAATATACAAGTATTTTTACAAGAAGTATACAAGTATACATACGTACAAGAAACTATAACATTGTAGGAACTACATAAAAGTATTTAGGGCGAGTTGGACACTATGGTTAAACCTGGACAGTTATGTAGTCATATGTGGGGCCAATATAACCTGATCAAATATATTTGTCCGAGATATGACTAACATGTGTTTGGGAGTGATTGTGGTGTTACGACAAGTCTAAAACTCACCAAATCCTATACTAACGAAAACACATAGTTAAAATACTATATGAGTATTTTATTATAACACTGCACAGAGTCATCACTTCTAGTACAAATCCTTATAATCGAAAGACCTACAGTTCCTTGTTTATGTTAGTGGCTATCATTATAGGTCTTTATTACCGTTGTAGGATTAAGATATATCTTGCTCAGATATTCGATTCATGATCATATAGGAGGCTTATCGTCATTCTTTTCCCTTGTATCTTTTATAGAAAGATGCCTCCCAGGAAGAGACCCAACAAACAAAACAACAACCCTCCGCCGCCACCACCTCCTCAGTTCGATCCTGCGTTGTTCCAGGCAGCAGTTACGGCTGTTGTGGCTGCTGCGATGTCATAAAGAAATCCGGGTGGTTCTGGCGGATCAGGAGGTGGACCCGATCCCCAAAACCTTGGTGGAGGTCAGGGACACCAGAAGGAGTGTTCCTATAAGGATTTCATGAATGCAAAACCCAAATCTTTTGATGGAAATGGAGGAGTCATTGCCCTAACCCGTTGTTTCGAGAAGATCGAATCGATTTTCGAAATTTGTGCTTGTTCGGAGGCCAGCAAGGTGAAATTTGCCGCCTGCACCTTCACCGACAGAGCTTTGACTTGGTGGAATAGCCGGGTCAAATCCCTAACTTTGCCGGTAGCAAATGCCATGGGTTGGGAAAGCTTAAAGGAACTCATGCTTGCTGAGTACTGCCCAAGGGGCGAGATGTAGAAAATGGAACACGAGCTTTGGAACCTGAAGATGAAGGGTTCCGACATTGCCTCCTATACAGCTAGATTCTGCGATCTGACTCTGCTCTGTCCAGGGATGGTCAACCCGGAAAGCAAGAAAATAGAGAGATACATTTGGGGATTGACGCCCCCAACTCAAGGAAATGTCTTGGCTGCTAAACCTTCCACTTTCGACAGCGCCAAGTGTTTAGCACAAACTCTTATAGATCATGGGGTTGATCTTGATGCAGTAACAACTGTCCCCGAACCATCAAAGGAGAGTGGTGGGAAGAAGAAATTATGGAACAAGCGTAAGGGCCAGTCGTCGCAAGAGCCCTCCAAGAAACAACAGGTAGTGGCAGTTCATGCCGCTACCACCCCTTCTGCTGTTCCCACTACTCCAACAACTCCCAGTCGTTACGTTGGGAATTTGCCTTTATGCAACAAATGCAACTTCCATCATTTGGGAGTTTGTAGAGAGATGCAATGCGATAAATGTGGCCGAAAGGGGCACACGGCTCGATTTTGCAAGACACCAGCTCAACCGACCAATCAAGCTTCTAGAGCGGGCATGGGTCAAGCCTGTTATGGCTGTGGGGAAGTTGGGCACTTCAAGAGAAATTTCCCCAAGGCAACAACAGGTGGTAAAACAAGGAAGGTGCTAGCGATGGGCCAGGAGGAGGCAGTTGTTGATCCCATTGTTGTTACGGGTACGTTCCTCCTCGACAACTCTTATGCATGCATTCTTTTCGATTTTGGTGCGGAGAGAAGTTTTGTCAGTCATGAATTTAAACATCTACTCAAGTGCAAACCCCAACCTTTAACCGAAACATTTACCGTCGAGATGGCTAACGGAAAGAAAGAGAGTACTAACAATGTATTCATAGGTTGTACCCTTACATTAAACGATCATTCTTTTCCAATTGACCTTATGCCAATTTCCATAAAAAGCTTCGACGTTATCATTGGCATGGATTGGTTGGGCCCCAATCCTGCTGACATTCTTTGTTACGAAAAAGCCATACGACTCAATCTGCCATCCGGCAAAGCCCTTATTATATATGGCGATAAACTCAGCTCGAACCTCCGTATCATTTCATGCATCAAGGCTCAGAAATATCTACGAAAGGAGTGCCATGCATTCCTAGCCCATGTCGTTAACGAGAAACAGGAAGTTAAAGACCTCGAGAGCATCCCCGAAGTCTGCAACTTTCCTGATGTTTTCCCCGAAGACCTTCCCGGAATCCCTTCCGAGCGCCAAGTCGAATTCCGTATCGACTTAATTCCCGGAGCTACCCCTGTAGCTAAATCCCCATATCGTCTAGCGCCGACAGAAATTCAAGAATTATCCAGCCAGCTCAATGAGCTACTCAGCAAAGGATTCATAAGATCAAGTTCCTCAACCTGGGGAGCCCCGATTTTATTTGTGAAAAAGAAGGATGGATCCTTTCGGATGTGCATATTCTATCGTGAACTAAACAAGCTTACCGTCAAAAACCGCTACCCTTTACCTAGAATCGAAAACCTCTTTGATCAACTCCAAGGAGTCAGCTATTTCTCAAAGATAGACCTGAGATCAGGGTATCACCAGTCGCGAGTCCATGAGAATGATGTTCCCAAGATAGCATTCCAAACTCGCTATGGTCACTACGAGTTTGTAGTAATGCCCTTCGGTCTAACCAACGCACCCGCAGTATTCATGGGTCTGATGAATCGAGTGTGTCGCCCTTTCTTAGACAAGTTCATGATAGTATTCATTGATGATATACTTGTCTACTCTCGGAGTGAAGAAGATCGCAAACAGCACTTGAGGCTAGTGCTAGAAACCCTAAGAGCGGAGAAACTTTATGCAAAGTTTTCAAAGTGCGAATTATGGATCAGAAAAGTAACTTTCCTTGGTTACGTGGTTAGAAAGGAAGGCATACATGTGGACCCTTCCAAAATCAAAGCGATTGAGAATTGGTCAGCACCGAAGACACCCACAGAAATCCGTCAATTCTTGGGTCTCGCTGGCTATTATCGCAGATTTATCCAGAACTTCTCCAAGATTGCTAAGCCCTTAACCACTCTGACTCGGAAAGGTGTAACCTTTGGTTGGGAAGAAAAGCAAGACACTGCATTCCAAACATTGAAGCAGGCCTTATGCAGCGCACCTATCTTATCCCTGCCAGAAGGGACGGAGGACTTCGTTGTCTACTGCGATGCATCTAATCAGGGCCTAGGTTGTGTGCTCATGCAACGAGGAAATGTTATTGCCTATGCCTCGAGACAGCTGTAAGCACATGAAGTTAATTATACAACTCACGATCTAGAGTTGGGAGCAGTAGTCTTTGCCTTAAAGATTTGGAGACATTATCTATACGGAACCAAGTGTATTCAGGTCTACAACATATCTTCGACCAAAAGGAGCTGAACATGAGACAACTGCGATGGGTAGAACTGCTGAGTGATTATGAGTGCGAAATACGCTATCATCCCGGTAAGTCCAATGTGGTAGCGGATGCCCTCAGCCGGAAAGAGTATTCAGGTCGTAGAGTGAAGGTGCTGACAATGACTATCCTTTCTCATTTATTCGCTCAAATCAGAGAGGCTCAGCTGGAAGCCTTAAAACCAGAAAACATGTCGGATGAAGCCTTGAGGGGAATGGAAAAGAACCTGGAGATCAAAGGTGATGGAGTATACTATTTCATGAACCGGATCTGGACCCCGAAGTACGGCGGTTACAGGGATGTTGTCATGAACGAAGCTCACAAGACTAGATCTCAAACAACTCTATTGGTGGCCGAACATGAAAGCAGAGATCGCTACCTTCGTGGGCAAGTGCCTGACTTGCGCCAAGGTGAAGGTGGAATATCAAAAGCCCTCAGGTCTACTTCAGCAGCCAGAGGTACCTGAGTGGAAGTGGGAAAGGATTACGATGTATTTCATCACTAAGTTACCCAAGTCTCCGAGTGGGTATGATACCATCTGGGTAATTGTCGACCGATTGACCAAATCCGCCCACTTCCTGCCAATCAAAGAAAACTTCAAAATGGAGAGACTCACACAAATATACATTCGAGAGATAGTCCGCCTACATGGTGTGCCTGTATCCATTATCTCCGATCGGGACAGCAGGTTTACCTCGAGATTTTAGCAGTCACTGCAGAAGGCTCTTGGAACTAAGTTGGATATGAGCACAGCTTACCATCCACAGACAGATAGGCAGAGTGAGAGAACCATTCAAACATTGGAAGACATGTTGAGAGCATGCGTCATTGACTTTGGCACGTCGTGGGACACACATTTGCCCTTTGTCGAATTTTCTTACAACAACAGCTACCATACCGGCATCAAGGATGCGCCGTTCGAAGCCCTCTACGGCCGTAAGTGCAGATTCCCTCTGTGTTGGGCTAAGGTGGGCGACACGCATCTAGTTAAGGGTCAATTCCCCGATAGCACTCTCACAGGCCCAGAAATCATCCGAGAAACCACAGAGAAGATCGTACAAATCAGAGAACGACTAAAAGCTTCAAGAGATAGACAAAAGAGTTACACAGATAAGAGACGAAAGCCCTTGGAATTCCAGTTTGGTGACCGCGTCCTGTTGAAGGTCTCACCCTGGAAGGGCATGATACGCTTCAGAAAGCATGGAAAGCTAAATCCAAAATACATAGGACCATTTGAGATCCTCACTAGGATCGGTCCCGTAGCATACAAACTTCGTCTACCACGAGAACTTAGCAACGTACATCCCGTCTTCCACATGTCGAACCTAAAGAAGTGTCTATCCGATGAGACACTTGTGATACCCCTCGATGAGATCGAACTAGAAAAGAGCTAACACTTCGTGGAGGAACCCGTAGAAATCATGGATCGGGAAGTCAAACGAACGAAACAAAGTCGCATACTGATTGTGAAGGTCCGCTGGAAGGCCAGGCGGGGACCTGAATTCACTTGGGAGCGCGAAGATCAGATGAAACAAGAAATACCCGCATCTTTTTTCGAGTCCATAATTGTTTTCTACGTTTGAACCCCTCCCCATATATATATATATATATATATATATATATATATATATATATATATATATATATATGTTTTCCTTCATTTTTCCTCATTTCTTCTCTCCTTGGCCGAAAACTCTCCCAAGACTCTCTCAACACTCATCCAACAAAAGCTCATTTTCACCTCACAAACGTAAGTAATCCATCCCTTTTCACTTGGTATTCATCTTCTCCATGAAGAAGGCTTCATATTCATCCCTTGATTCACCACTTTCTTCACCATCTTCATGACCTTCAAGTGTTCACTGCCGTGAACCCTTCTTTGGGCTGTGAACCCTTCATAAATGGGCCGTAAACCCTTCAAGTATTCATGTGTTCTTGGGTCGTGAACACGTCTTGGGCCGTGAACCCTTCATGTGTTCATGGGCCATGAACACATCTTGGGCCGTGAACCCATGGTGGTTTGGCCGTCAACTCCTTCTTGTCCCTCATTCTTGCTTCTAACACTTCATTGTGAGTGTTTCCTACATCCTAAGGGTGTTTCCTATGATTTTCAGTGGTTTTAGACACTAATTGTAGGCCTATACATGTTAATATGTGCTTAATAGGACCGTATTGTGCTCGGGACTTCATTTAGCGTACCAAGCATCTTGTTCTTGTTATTCATCCAAGTCACTCCTAATCAGGTGAGTTCATACCCCTATTTCTTTACAATTTTAACGTTTTCAGGGGGGAATACAAGCCAAACATCCTTGATCTTGTGAAATTATACAAAAAGGATTTCAATACACTTAGAACTGATACAATTGACACAACCACACAGTTTTCATATACTTATCAAACATTTAGATATTTTATCCCTTTTGTATATTGCTGAGCATAAGGGAGGTTTTCAACACAATCATAGAGTTTTCAGTTTTCAACATGAATACGGTAACAAACATATAAACTATAATAGGTATAGTTTGTGGGAATAACTATTTTATCAAGGTACAAACATAGATTCAATATGATCAAACATATAAACTATATAGAGTATGGTTTATGAGGCATATATTCAGCTAGTAAATTCAAGAATTCATTTTATTCTACATGTAATCGTTAGTATAGCATTTTATGAGGCATATATACGGGATTGACAATCCCGCACCATAACTATTAGCTACAGTTAGGCCGGCAGGCCTGGGTGACGAAGTAATTTCGATTCTGACGCCTGAAGAACGTCGTTCAGGCAATTTAATGGTCAAGTATGGTTATAAAAACTCATAAATTTGGTACTAAGTATATACGATTCATGTATGAATGGTAATAACTTCAATTAGTTTTATTACAAAGTAATGGAACTACTATACATATTAAAGTTCTCAGAACTTACCAAACTTACTATACATACTGGTGATGGCCAGGGTTCTTCATGTAAAAAGGGGTTTTCTCATTAAAGTACACAATGTACAACACATTCAATGGTAACTAGACATATGAACTAAAAGATTATGAGATTCAGTAACAAAATACACATGTTAGAAAATAATGGATTTTCTTGGAAACATACAAATACTTTTATTGATTCATTAACCGATTTTCCTTATAAAAACATGCTTATGAACTCACCAGCTTTATGCTGATACTCTTTCAAAACTGCTTGTATTCTCAGGAAATCAGTAGATAGGTACAACACACAGGTTTTGAGAAGACGGGGCGTATAGAGTCACTTCTTTTACTTTTGTTATACTATTGATGTATACAAATATGAAACAAACAGATGTAAATGTTTTACTTAATCAATGTAATGGTTGTGTTTATTTTGATTACTATGATGCAATTGTTGTGATACTATACATGACGTCATCCACCCCTGAACGTTTCCGCCGTTCTGGTTTGGGGGTGTGACATCTCAGATATCGTATTTGACCTAAACTCTTGAGTTTGGGCTTCTATGGGTTTTACTGGGTTTTCTCATCGAGAGATTTAGAATTATTAATTTAAGTTTTGTACTTCTATACCATACCATAGGGATCAACCAAGTAGGAAAAAGCCAGAGGGTAAGACCATTTTGGCGTATAGCTGTTCTGAAATCCAGCAACCCAAAGCGACAATTTCCAGCCTAGTCATTTTTCCCTATAGATGATCCGTCAGTAGGATAATTAATATTGATAATTTTTAGTTTTTGGTTTGAGGAAAAACTGAATCGTAGTATAAGCCCCTAGGCTATAGTCATATTTCCTAAGGAAGTACTAGTTCGCTATAGCCAAAGCTCTGATACCAATTTGCCAGACACTACCCGGCCGTCGACGGAAACGCGACACAGTGCGACGTATGGATGTAGGTTCTCAGTCCTTGAACATATATTGAACAGTACAAAACAAAATATGTAACATAACCATCTATTTTATTTATGGATAAAACGTTACATCGGATTTCTAGGGTTCCAATTACAAAAGGGTGTCTTAAGAGATAGACATGAACTATAAACTACAAGAAGTTTCCTAGATGCTTCCTCCATCAGCTGCTGCTTTCGGGAATGTTGGCTTCCATCTCATAGCTTCCTAAAAATACATGCGGTTTTGAAAATGTCAACGTAATGTTGGTGAGCTCACAGGTCTTTATCATAATTACCCATACACACACACACACACACACACACACACATATATATATATATATATATATATATATATATATATATATATATATATATATATATATATATATATATATATATATATATAGACACACACACACATCAGACTATCTTTGTATATACCTCTTCCAGGTATATATCATCAAATGATCTCTCACTCTCTCTCTCTCTATATATATATATATATATATATATATATATATATATATATATATATATATATATATATATATATATATATATATATATATATATATATATATATATATATATATATATATATATATATACAGAGAGATAGAGAGAGAGAGAGAGAGAGGTTTATGTGTTCTAACTATCTATTGTATGGATGTAGGATTGATTGTGGGACAATCAAAATTATAAAAGAATTAAATAAATAAATAAGGGTAATTTAATAATTTGATAAATAACTTCCACAAATACTCTCAATAATCATGCTAGTTACATTGACTATCAACCTAATTTCTTCTCTTTTTTAATCTACAGTCGTTCTTATTCCATCACCACTTTCAAAAACCCTATCCCACCTCCTACGCAGAGAAGCCTCCATCGACCATCACCACCCAATCTTTTCATCGGTTCTTCACTCTCTCTTAAATCGTAGGCATAAAGCTTAGGAGTTCCCCAAATACCACATACCATACATCATACATACATATCATGCTAAAGCAAGTAGGGGTCTATTTCATTCTTGAGTCCCTTCTGACTCTCTGAGTCCCTTTGAACTCACCGAGTCGCTTCCGAATCCTTCGGTATCTTTCAACCAGTACGGGTCTATTTCACCCCTACAACTAAGAATATAGTCATACTAGCAAGAGTCACGATGACAACAAGCATATACAGGCATATTAGTAAGTGTCGAAAAGGCCACTACTATCTTACAACATAATACAGTAGGCTGACATTGGTGCGTTAGACCAACAAGTTCCGTGAAGAGTCTCACCTCAATCTAAAGATAAACAAATCATACTCTCGGGTTGCTGCTACCACGGCTCCTTACATTGAACATATCCAAAATTAACCCTAATAACCAGGGTAATAACCCATAATAAATGGTCCAAATTATAATCTACCATGCTAAGGTTAAAAGACCATTTTACCCTTCTCTTAATTGACCCATCTAACCATGGCCCAAACCTATAAACACCTAAGGGCAAAAATTGCCTAAATTACCTTTTTGGTGAGTACTCCAAGCATACCACCCCATTACGCCCAATGTACAAGGCTTAATAGCAAAGGAAGTTGGGGCTGAACATGCTACGCTAAGCGTACCTAGAGGTTACGCCCACCATACTCCCCTGAATCCCAAAATCCATATTAAGCACTTAATACCTAAAGTCTAAACGTCCAATTCACTGATCTATTTCTTGGGAATGTCTCAACTGATAAAGTCGTCAACTTATGCCTTTTCATGGCTCAAAGGATCCCAAAACCAATTCTAACCTTTTAACTTCATTTTATGAACATAAACTCATGCATGGATGAACCAAAGTCATCAAGATACAATTTTTATGAACTATGGACCTCATAAACATCAAGGAATGCTAACCTAAGCTTTTGGAGTAGCTTTTACTCACTTGATTCAATCCGTAGGACCAAAATAAGCCAAAACCCCTAAGCTAACTAGATCTAAGAAATGAATCATAAAGGTTGACACTTTATACCTCTAGAAGGATGATCAAGATGAACAAGGTTTGGATCTACAAGCTTCAAACCAACCAATGCTTCTCCAATGAGCTCCTGCTTCTTCAATATGCACCAAAAACACACCAAATCACTCAAAAGGCTCAATACTCTCTCAAATGGGGCTCGGGTTTTGAGGGGACTGTTTTGGGACAAAGGAGGTTGGTGATGAGAGAGGCCTTGAGGTTATAAGGTGTTTAAGTAGGGTCCAAACCCTAAAATTTAGGGTTTTGCATTCTGCATGAGTACGCTAAGCGTGCTCATATGTACGCCCAACATACGATATGGAATCCGCGATCAAATTAAATGAGTTACGCCCAGCATAACTATCTATTATGCTTAGTGTAATGACATTTCATGCAATAAACAATTAATTAAAACTTGAGAAATTTACCTGGGAACCGGGCGTTACGATTCTCCTCCACTTGAATCAGACTTCGTCCTCGAATTCCGCCTCTGCAAACAACTCTTGATAGTGCTCTATCATCTCCTATTCAGGCTCCCACGTCTACTCTGAACCCTTCCAATGCTGCCATTACACCTTCACTAGATCCACAACCTTGTTTCGCAAATACTTCGTTTTCTTGTCTAGAATCACAATCGGTCTCTCTATGTAATTCAGGTTCTCATTGACGTGGATATCATCCAAAGGAACCATTGAATCATCAACCAAGCACTTCTATAGCTGAGAGGCATTAAAAGTATTGTGGATCTGACTGAGCTCCTCGGGTAGCTCCAAATGATACGCAACCCTGCCCACCCGGGCAATAACCCTGAAAGGACCAATATATATGGGGACCAGCTTGCCCCGCTTCCTGAACCAGATGACACATTTCCAAGGTAACACCTTCAGGAGTACCATATCTCCAACCTGGAACTCTAAATCTGACTGGCATCTATCAGCATAACTCTTCTGTCGGCTTTGGGCGGTCTGCAATCTCATGCATACCTGCTGGATCAACTCGGTAGTCCAGAGCACCACTTTCGTGCTACCAATAACTCGTTGACCGACCTCAACCTAGAAAATCGGGGTCCGACACTTCCTCCCGTAGAGCATCTCAAAATGAGATCGATCAATACTGGCATGGTAGTTGTTGTTGTAAGAAAACTCAGCCAATGGGAGATATATATCCCAGCTACCGCCAAAATCCAGTACACATGCCCATAGCATATCCTCCAAGGTCTGGATAGTCCGCTCACTCTGAACATCAGTCAGGGGATGAAAAGTTGTACTGAAGAGAAAAATAGTACCCAACTCCTCATGCAACCTCTTCTGAAACCTAGATATCAACCGAACATCCCGATCTGAAACCACCGCGCCCGAAACCCCATGTCGTGCCACAACCTCTTGGATATAGACATCAACTAACTTCTCTGTGAAAATTCTCTCATAAATAGGAATGAAATGTGAACTCTTGGTTAATCGATCCACGATGACCCTATTCGAATCCACCCCTCGTGCAGTTTGTAGTAGCTTTCTGACAAAATCCATCGTAATCTCTTCCCATTTCCAAATGGGAACACCCAACGACTCCATTTTTCCGTGAGGTCGTTGATGCTTGACCTTGACTTTCCTATAAGTCAAGCATCTCTCTACATACCAGGCCACATCCCACTTCATGTAGGGCCACCAATAATCAAGTCGGAGGTCCCTATATACATCTTTGTCGCTCCGGGATGAATAGAAAACCTCCACTTATGCACCTCCTCCATCAAAATTTGTCACGTACCCCTGAAATATGGAACCCAAGCACTTCGAAAAAGGGTCAATAATCCCCGAATATCATAATCAAAAGAGGACACTTGACCCACTATATGCTCAGTCTTCCGGTGCTCCTCTTTCATAGCCACAACCTAAGCCTCTCAAATCTGCTCCAAGAGTGGGGTAATCATAGTCATCCTAAAACAAACATCCCTGATGGGAGTACCGTCCGCCTTGCGGATAAGAACATTGGCCACCACATTGGTCTTCCTCAGGTGATAAATGATCTCACAATCATAATCCTTCACCACATCTAGCCACCTGCACTGCTTCATGTTCAGATTTGGTTGATCTATCAAATATCACAAGCTCTTGTGGTCCGTGTAAATGATGCAATGAACCCTACACAAGTAATGACGCCAAATCTTGAGAGCGAAAACCACCACCCTAGCTCCAAATGATGAATGGGATAATTCTCTTAATGAGGATTCAACTGCCTCGAAGCATAAGCTATCACATAACCCCTCTGCATCAAAACTACACCCAATCTAAAAATCAACGCATCATAGTACACAATGAAATCATTCACACCCTCTGGCAGGATCAAGATCGGAACCTCGCATAACATCTGCCTTAAAGTCTCAAATGTCACTGTTGCGACATGAGCTCGGGGTGTCGGATCTTCTGAGTTGGATCCTGATCAGGGATCTAGAAGTGATGCCATCAGCGAGTTTCCGGCGAGATACATAAGTTGGCATCACAGCAAAGTCGTTAGAGTTACCCCAAGTACTGTGCCCCGGCAGAAAGCTCCGACGATCAAGTTAGATCGGTTATTAGAGATAAGATGGTTCATCCTAGTTGGAGAGAACCATATTGGTGTGTTGGGTGTGTGTTTGGCCATGGACACTGATAGGTAGGGATTAGAAGCTTGTTACAAGCTCTAAGTTAGAAAGGATGATCTCAAGATGCCTCCTTAAGGAGGAGGACATATTCTATTTATAGGGGATAGTTAGGTCAAGGGAGAGTTAGTTCAGGCCTTGGGCCAGCCCAACTCAGGCCCAGCTAGCAAGGATCTGGGAAAGAGCACCCGGATGTCAGGCGAGTGCCATGCAAGGGCGCCAGACAAGGCTGGCAGGCGAGCGCCAGAAGAGCGCAAGGCCTTGACGTCTGGGCATGCAAATGTAGCATACATCAAAAAGTCCCCCCATTCTGATGTGATTGGTAAGCAAACAATAACATTGGAATGGACACGGTTAAAGCAATAATGCATTAAAGAAAACAAATAACGACTGAACCTCGACCACGAGAGACTTGGTGTTGCACGATAAGGTAGATATGGACTTATGCAATGCCAGATGGTTTGATATTCCTTTCTTCTCGAGAGTATGATCTGGTTGATGCAATGCAACGTAGTTGTTGCTAGTAATGTGATGCAGGAAAAAGTTGCTCACGATGGTATGTAGAGTTGGGCTGCTAATGATGTTATGCAGAGTTGGGCTGCTAATAATGTTATGTAGAGTTGGGCTACAAATGATAATGGCGTCGATAAGATGCTAGGCCAATGTAGCTAAGAAGCGTGACCTCGCCATACAGTCTCTAAGACTGTTCTTCGGTGAGGTTGTTGTGCCGAGCTCCGAAGTTCGTAAATCAACTGCAACGTACTCGATCCATGATTTCTGCCTCCCAGTCATAGTTGAAAGGTATCCATAGAAACGCCGTTGACGAAAACGTACGTGCCTTGGCGAGGGGGATGAGATCTGTGGCCAGCGTTGTGTAGCGGGTTATACTTTTATGCCCAGGGGGAACTTGGAGTAACTAGTCAGCAGTGCACACTTCCCGAGTCCCTTGCAAATGCTTTACATACCGAGCTTTGCTCCATGATCATGTTGTTGGCGTGCTCTGAGTGTCGCGACACCGGGGCGGTTATCTGAAAATACAACACAATCAAATCATAAATCGATTCGAATTTTTGTCGTGATAGTTTTGAAACGCTTCGCGGAGTAGCAACATTAGCGTATTGCTCTTTTCCCTCCTTTTTTTTGGAAAATTTGAGTGGATCGAGCCGCAATGCTTATTCTGATCACGTATTTTGTTGAGCAGGGTCGCAGCGTGTGGACACTAGGCGAGACTGATTTTTGTCTTGCAAAGTTAGTGGCCTATTTTTTACCTTAAACTTGCTTTCTTTGGTCCTGGATGGTTTATGTTGGCCCATGAGATTTATTCGCTCATGTTTTTCCCATAGGAGGGATTTCTTTCCAAAGGTTTGTGTTAGCCTTAGGAATTGACTAGGAGTGGTTCCTACTTGCTATGTAGGGTGTTAAGATTCGAAGTATTCTCTCTTTTTTTCTAGGTGAGAGTTTATTTGCACTTTGCCAAAGTTCCTTAGCTTCGCCCCAGGAGTTCGCACTCGCAATCTTGGGGTTCGTCTTTCCTTTAAGTCCTTAGCTTGTGTTCTCAAGTTGAGACCTTGGTTGGTCCCTTCTTATGAACCTTGACTGGTTTGTTTTTCTAGGGTACTCTTTCAATAAGAAAGTGTTTTCTAGTTACCCTTTAAAACCTTGTTCTAGCTCTTGAGCCAAGGACTGTTGCACTCCAGGCCTAGTTATCTAAGTTAAGTCTAGATCGTCACCTCGAGGCGTTTAGGACTTAGGTATTTTTATATCAAGGGAAAGATTATGATCCTTTAAAGCCTTTTTTCATGTCATGGGCAAAGGTAGTAGTCCTTTGAGTTAGATTGACATACTTTAGGGAAAGGTTATGATCCTTTAAATCTAATGGTTGCATCCTCACATTGATTTCGCTCAAGTGATGTGGATGATCAGTCTTTGTTATCACTTGGTAAATGTGCACAACCTCTTATTGAAATTATATCAAGCTTGAATAATAATAAACTTTAACACAAAAATGGGCCCAGAACAAGAGCTAATTGTTGGGGTGTGATTATCCATATGGAGTTAAATCGCATTGCCCTCTCCCTTGGTGTGTCTTATTTTGTTTTTTCTCCTTGCTCTAGGAGTAGAAGTGGCGTGAATTGTGCGTGTTCCAAGTCTGGAGGGTGGGCATCCCATCTTGTGCTTCCAAGATGCAAGCTTTATTCTGGTACGTCTTCACTATCCGCCTGGTACGCCAGAGTTCTCCAGGCCATGCTAATAGACCTGACATCAACAAGTCCTTCATATAGAGCGAGGATGACATATGAATATGCAACATCCATGTCATGGCGTTTCTATCGTGTCTTGGTGGGATGTCACCAATTAATCACCTACATAGTCTGTTTTGCTTGAGCATTGATAGCCATCTTCAAGGTGTTTCTTGCACAAGCTATACCTAGCTGATTCCCCCCCCCCCCAGTCTGATGTGGGTAGCGTAGGTAGTCGTGTTAGACTATGGTATATATGACAAGGTTGCTATATGTTGGGGTACAAAGTTTTCCATGAATGACTTTGTAATGTTTGACTTTTGTAAAACTCACTTGCATGTGGTGCATTAGCCTTGTGGCCTGAGATAGAGAGTGAGAGAGAGACATGTAAACACCTCTATATAAGGTGGGTTTAGTCCACTTGTAGAGGTGTGCTTGAGAGGTGTAAAAGTTGAATGTGTGAGTGTGTGTTATTTATGTAGATGTAGATCTATGTCCTTTTTTGTAACACAATACATATTCAATACATCTCTTGAACACCCAAATCACCATGTTCATTGTGCAATCTTTAATTCCGCATGCCAAACCATGTTCTATAATCACTATAATTGGTATCAGAGCGGGTGTTCTTGATTGGATCAAGAATTGATCCTTGATGGCTTTCTAGATTTGGTGATTTTTTGTTTTTGATTTTTGATCATCATGTTTTAGAGAGTTTGGATTCTAGAAATCGAATTCATCACTGTTTCTATTCAGAATTCGATTTTCTTCACTAGAATTCAAGTGATTTTTACTTTCTCTCTCTAGAAAACTCATTCAAAATCACTTTCTCTCTCTAGAAATCTTCAAGTTTTTGTGATCATGGTGAATTTGCCGTATAATTCTTGGATTGTGATCGTTGAAGATGTCAAATACAAAGTCAATAAAAATCAATATTATGGGTTGGTGTTAAACAAGTTGATTTCATGGGGAACTATGGTTTCTTATGGAGGATTGAAGGATGATCATGGAAGCTTGATATTTCAACCACTTTGTGAGATCAAATGGTTGGCTGATATTACATGGTCCATATCATCACGTAGTAGTGATAAGATTGGAGAAGAAAAATATTTGTTCAGAAAGAAATATATTTCTCTTATTGAAGACCCAAATGATCTTCGTGCTCTTAAGGTTGTTGAAGTTGTTGACAATGGAGTTCAATGTGATGTTCTTGATGTTCTTGAAGTTCATGATAAGAAGATTCAAGTTGATTCTCAAGATGAAAAAGTTTTTTGCTCGATTGGAGTTCAAACCGATGATATTTTGTGTTCTTGTAATTCGTTTGAAGGAATGATTTCTTATCGGAAGCCGGTGATCCAAGAAATTCACAAGTATCAAACTCCAAAAGATTTGATTCAAACTCATAAAGTTGAAGTTGTGGAAAGTGGGTTTGTTCATGAAATCAAGTCTTCAAGATGCAAAAAGATGAGAAAGAAAAAGAAGAAGAAGATCAATCGCAAAAATAAGCGGGTTTACTCACAAAAATTGTCAAATGTTGTGAAGCCGAAATCCGTGAAGCAAATTTGGGTTCCAAAGCAACAATCTCCAAGTGTTGCATTGAATTTGAAGTCAAAACCCAAAAGTGTTGATGGTTCTTTTAAAGATGTTCTTGGATCAAGGAAGAACACGAAGAACGAGTTGTACATCTCGCATAGTGGGTGGTACAATGTTCAAATTGGAGATTTCCTCATTCCAACAAAAGAACCAAGATCTTCTAAATTTGATTCGTTCGTTGAAAACGGAAGTCGATTCGTCAAAAAGGTATCTCAAATTCTCAAATGGATTCCAAAACGTCCATGATTTCTATTCGTGATTTGCGTTTTTCATTATTGATCGATTTGCCTCATTGGATCAAATCAGTTTCAATCCCATTGCTTGATCCAATTATTTTTTGTTTAGATTAAATCGTAAAAATCAAAATCAAATATTACTTTTTGTTTTGTCACTGTTCATCTACGTTTGTTTTCAAAAATCACATTAAACCAATATACCTTTTCATTCGATCCAAATCATTGAGCCCAAACAGTTTAATATTGTTCATCATTGTTTCACAATTGAGCCCAATCAATTCTTTTATGATCCGATAAGTATTTTTAAGCCCAAATGTGATTCGATCAAAATTGAAATCGGATATGAAGCATTTCGTTTGTTCCTCATCACACGCTTACAGTGCTTGTACTCTCAAATGTTCTTGTTCATACGAACTGATGATGATCGAAAGTTGCCATTCACATCGGATGTTCTTTGGGATCAATTTCGATTTTGACTGTTAGATTACTGAAATCGAAATCAAAGTTGAATGTTGTATTCTGGTTTTGATTTGAAGTCGATAGCTGATTAAATTTCGATGTTTGATTTCCTATCTTAACTGATAAAATTGATTGCTGATTCAAGGTGTTTAAAGATAAATTCGACTGGTCACTGTGATTATTAGGAGTCGATTGATTTGTGTAGGGTGAAGGTCGATTTCGTCTTTTGATTTCACTCATTCTCATCTGTTTTGGAAGTCAACACATATCAAACAGAAAGTCAAAATTGATTTTGCTTTTCCCATCAGTGAATTACGACTGTTAAATGGGTTGTTTGAAAATCGAACTCGTGTATGGAAAGGGTAGATGAAGATATTAAAGTTTCGAAAGTCTGTATATGGGTTGATTTCGAATTAGCTGTCGATGTCGACTTGTGAATATCGACTGGATTGGAAATAAGCGAAGGCTTGATCGCAAAGTTTTTTAAATCAATTGTATTTGGTATCGATGATATGGATTTTGTAAATGAGAAGTGATGTCGATTTTTGATATTGTGTCGAGTAGCAAAGGTTCAATTGGTGATGATTGGGATTTGGATGTTGAATGTTTACCGAGGTCGACTGTGTAAATATGTGTTTGAGTGGTGAATGGATTTGTTTTTAGATGACGAGTTGGAATGATTGAGGAATCTGATTTTGGGGATGAAATCGGTAACTGATAACAAAGGAATCGGTATTTTATGGTTGCTGATTGATTGTCGATTCGTGAAGGAGAAAGCGAAGTCTTGGGATTGAACAATTTCGTTAGTGGTTCAAGATGTTAACTGGAAATCGACAGTTAACGAATCGAATTTGATTTTGGAGTCAATGTTCGAAAGGTTGAGCTGATCGTTGATGTCGATTGTTGATTTTTGAGATCGGGTTCGAATGGTTGAAGGATTGGACAATAGTGTTCTTGAGTTCGTATGTGTGATAATCAATTTGGGTTAACTGAAATCAAAAGAACAGATGGGTTTGATGTTCGAATGGAGTTGATGTACGAAGGGTGTTGGTGATTTCGTACGAAAGGGATGAAGTTTCATACGAAGGGGAGAGAGAAAGAGTCTTCGTACGTTACCATGTTTAAGCATTCGTTCACTGGTAACACGAATTGTGGAAGAAACCAAAAGTTACGAATATTACCCCTGAAATTCGAAAACATGGAAAAATTGATCCAGTTTTGAATTTGGAGCAAAAATTGATGAGAATACAGAATTTTCGAAGTGAGTCCCTGCAGTTTCGAAAAGTTGGCAGAAAATACCCAACTTCGAATTTGGAGTAAAAAGCTGAGAAATTGAGAATATTCATTTCTGGTCCCTGCAGTTTGTGCGAATCTACACATTCTACACAGTTTCGCAAATGGGGGTGTGTTTCGCATATTTGGCTGTTTCTGGCGCACCGGGTCACTGCAGAATTTTGAAATTGACAATTTCTACCCAATTTTGAGAAATTTTGTCAAAAGCGATCCGTGAACGAAGCTAAAAATTCAATATTTTTTGGATTTTCCGGATTGAAGCACAAAGTTTATGCCACATGTTAAGGGGGAGTTTTGACACGAAAAATTCCGAATAGAGCACGTTCTCTTTCTTTGAAGGTTTTATAATCAAGTTTCGATTATAAAAAGGGGGAGAAATTTATATGGAAATTCGAACTTGAATTTTTCATATTACGCGGATTTGACGACCGAAGTGATCTTGAATTTTTGAAGCTTACGAAATGATGAAATTAGAAGTTCGGAAGTGATGTATTCGAAATGGGTTTGGTTTTATTGAAGATTTTTGGGGTGTGCTTTATGCGCAACTTTTGGGTGATTATTTGGAGTTAATCATTCGTTGCTGCTCGGATTGTATGGTCTCACATCCTAGAGCCCAAATTGAAGAATCATGGAAGAATTGAAGATTGAAGTTCGTTTCGACATGTGTCACCCTTGAGGCTCGGATCGCGTAGTTGCTCGATTTTGGAAGAATTGAAGTGGGTCATTCATTCCTAACTTTGAGGGGGAGAATGTTGGGGTACAAAGTTTTCCATGAATGACTTTGTAATGTTTGACTTTTGTAAAACCCACTTGCATGTGGTGCATTAGCCTTGTGGCATGAGATAGAGAGTAAGAGAGAGAGAGACATGTAAACACCTCTATATAAGGTGGGTTTAGTCCACTTGTAGAGGTGTGCTTGAGAGGTGTAAAATTTGAATGTGTGAGTGTGTGTTATTTATGTAGATGTAGATCTATGTCCTTTTTTGTAACACAATACATATTCAATACATCTCTTGAACACCCAAATCACCATGTTAATTGTGCAATCTTTAATTCCGCATGCCAAACCATGTTCTATAATCACTACACTATAAGAACACACAACGACGTTGTTTTCATGATAATCGACAGCAAAATTGTTGCCAAGAGCCAGGCAGACCATGTTGATTATAAGAGAAGAAACACCAAATGTGGGGTGCTAAGCATGTAATAGGCTTGTGACAGGTGACTTACCGTGCACGGTGATACGCAACTTATAATAAGCAGCTTAGCAGAATGGACCAGGCTTAGCATAGAGCGATCGTGGAGATGTCACGAGGGAGAGCATTACATGGGAAATGTCAGGATTAGCAGCCAGCGATCATGAATTCATCACACGAAATGGTATCGCATGGAGATGAATTGGGCTTAGCAGCCCACGATCATGAATATGTCACGATTAATGGCATCGCGTGGAAATGGATCGGGCTTAGCAACCAGCGACCATGAATATGTCATGCGGAATGACATCGCATGGAAATGGATCGGGTTTAGCAGCCAATGACCATGAGTATGTCACATAGAATGGCATCACGTGGAAATGGATCTGCACGTCATGATAGTGGAGTTAGGCTGAGAAGCCAAGGGATTCAAGGTGAAGGTTATGAACCTTATAAGCCATGTAGGCAGAGCAGGCTGTAATGATGGATTCAGGCTAGCAAGCCAAGCGACTTAAGGCTAAGGTACTCAACCTTGTAGGATTAGGCTTAGTAGCCTTCGATCCATGTGTCCGGCCCAGGTGATCGGTCCGGTCCTGATTGTAAAGTCAGTTGATACTTTGTTTCATCATTAGTTGTAGTGACAATCAGTGCCTCGTTGTCCTGGCTATTCGCCGAGAGATGAACAGTAAGGTCACTAAGAGTTGGACAACAAGCTATTAGTGAGAGTTAGGCATCGAGACTACCGAGAGCTCGTCAACATGGCTCATGAGAGTCAGGCAGCTCGACAGTTGAAAGCTCGTCAGCACGGCTGATGAGAGCTGAGTAGCGGGACTGCTTGGACCTAGTCAAGACGACTGCTGGGAGCCAGGAAGTACGGTTGCTAAGCTGGGCAAGGAGACTGCCCAGGGTTGTTCAGCACGACTGCTGGGATCCGGGCAACGCGGTCGCTGAGAATTGGGCCATGAATTTGCTCCTTCATTCATAGCACTAATGTCTTCCCGGGGATGCATAACCATATACAATGCCCGCTTGTTATGTAGTTCGGCTCTTTGCTCGGAATAAAACATCTGCATAGTGTTGCCGACCCTTCTACTTCCCCCCTTTTTTTGAAAAAGTCGAGCGATTCTGGACCACAATACGCATTCTAAAAACATAGTTTGTTGAGCGGATCTTGGGAACGCGAGCGTAAAATGGATGATTTTTTTCGTAAAATTATCCAATTTATTTGTTGAGATGGACCAGTAAAAGTTTGATTTAATAGTAGCCCAAAAATCTATTGGAGCTCAAAAACTGTTTAGCCCACAGTATAGTTGCTTAGCCTACCGGGAGGAGAAAGAGAAGCCCAAGATGAAATGATGCCAACGCACTTAGAGCATTGCATCCCATTGAAAGTGAAATAGGCCAGATTTCTTTTCCTCTATTTTTTTGCGATACAAGTTGACTGCATCAAGGGAGAACCCATTTTTTGTGCTATCAACTATGAAAGAGTGGTTTTCCAGCTATTTTACTGTCACCCTTGGTTGTCGAGAACTGAGGATACACTCAAAAGAAAAACCTTGGCGACCTCAAATCTGGTATTTCACAAAGCCTGCTTTGGTTTATTAACCTACTGGTCGACAGTGGTCTGGCCGTGCTTCGTGGGACGCCGCCAATTGGAGACGACCGGTGATACTCAGATTCCGACCTCTGGTGATTGGTTTCGAGGGCTTCTTGTCAAAATTGTTGCGTCTCGGAGGTGTAGGCGTCGTGGTGGTTCCTTGCCAGAGGTTGGTGCTTGTAGAGAGGAACGGAGCTGCGATTTTGTCGTCTGATGTAAATAGAATCGGAGCAGCAACGTTGTTGGAGGCACTGCTCTACAGGATAGCCAAGGTTGAAGGTGGTCGGCGATGGCGACGGTTGACAACTGAAGTTGTTGTTGTTGGCGGCCACGATGGGTGGTCCGTTTATGATGATGACGGAGCAGTAGGTGAGGATTGGTAAAGGAGAACGGAGGTTGACAAAGAGTTGCTAGCAGCTAGCTGGAGATGGAGGCGACTGGTGGCGATCGGAGATGTTTCGACTGAACTGGAAACCAGTGGTAGATTGGCTTTGGCGAGAGGAGACGAAAGTCTATGTCTAGTTTAATCAGTCAACCTATTCCAAGAGTGATGGACCAAGTGGGGCCGACTTTGACTTTTCTGCCACCTTTGGAGTCTTTTTAAAGGTCGTGGGACCCAATTGTCTCAAATAGTGAAAGCCATCTCTCGCCTTTTTTTCCTTTTGTCGTCTGATGATAGACAAAAATGACAGGGTCATTCTTGTACTATGTATATATTTGATACAATTTACAAGCTGTAATTTCGAAGTTTATTTCTTTTTGAGAAATAAGATGTATTTTGGTGAAAGTGGTAAATATGAACATAGTTCTTGGGGTTTTGTTGAGTTTTATTTGATGTACAAGCTTTGCAGCTACATATACAAATGTGACAACCCGAAATTTCTATTCTGTACAACCATTCACTTCAATAGGAGTCAGAACTGTTTCTGCTAATTTTCAAGCTTTTTGGAATAAGTTTGAGTATTTTAAGATTAGTACTCCAGGAGATAACAGGAGAGAGGATGCCCTAGGGTTTATTGTGCAACAATAATATTATAAAACTCCAAGAGTTTGGAGTTTACGGCCTAAACAAAGGTGTTTACGGCCGTAAACCCTAAAAGGGGGTATAAATATGACACTTAGTCATATTTTACCACTTTTCACAAATTCAAGATCCAAAAACTCAATTCTCTCTCAAGTATCATCGACTTTTCTTCTTGATCTTCAACATTGTAAGTGTTTCTAGCCCTAAAAAGTTGATATCTTACTTAAGCTAGTGATCTAACATGATTCCATCCGTGAAATCATTCCAAAAGTGTAGATCTTCAAGTTTCACCAAGAACACGAAGAACACACACTAGTGTTCTTGGACTTTTAGCACCTTTTCAAGCTTCTACCTAGTAAGTACTTCTATCCTAGAGTATTATAGAGCTTGTTACATTTCTAAACATCAAGAAAACACCCAAGAAACCAAGGATCAAAGGTGTTTACGGTCCAAGATGTTCTTGGACCGTAAACCCCAAAAAGGGTGCCAAAGGGTGCCCTAGTCCCTTCTAAGCCTTGGAAACTAGCCTAGATCCCTTCCTTGATGTGCTTAGTACTTGAAAATATCATAAAACCATAAACCATTTGGGTTTACGGCCGTAAACCCAAAGGGAAATGGTCCAGGGTCCGTAAACTCCTAAAAAGGAGTGAAATGGTGCCCTAAGGCTTAAACATGAAGTAGGAATGCTTCTTGTGATCTTTAAGGCTTCAAAACCCAAAATGGTCAAGAAACATGAGTTTACGGCCGTAAACTCATGGGTTTACGACCGTAAACTCAATGAGTTATGGTCACAAAACCGTAAACTCAAATAAAGGGTTCCCTTGAACCCTAAACTCAATAACAAAACATACAGGCTAGACAGAGAAAGAACACACAATACAGCTAGCACATACACATACATATACATATAGATATACATTACTTACAGTTATGTGAGCCACTTAACGGGGGCATGGCACTACCTGTCATGACCCGTTTTGTATCCAGAATCTCCTTAAGTGGAGAGCATATGAGTTTGTGTATAGATCTATACTGGATTGACTATCCTACACCTTGTTGCTCGCTACAGTGGGACTTGCAAGTCTACGGGTGCCAAACGTCATTTCTTACGACGTCTTACATCGTCGTTTTTCTATAGAGTCGGTATCAGGATACAGGCCGATCACATGGTACTTTAAAATAACAATTGGTTTAAAGTAATTAGTAGAGCAGAAGTTACTTAATACAACACTACAGTACTATTTCATTTTCCCTTTACATTTATTTTGTGATATGCACACAATAAACAATAATGTAAAAACTATATTTTTGGTTAATGATAGTTAGATTTGGGAAAATACATACTCTTACAAGAGACACACACACAGACACTAGATGCCTTGGTAGAAGGCTACTGTTAGTAGGAAACATAGGGTTTTCTAGGAGAGTTCAAACAATTACAAACTTTTACAAAACTTATACATTACAGACTTACAAACACTTTCATACAAATACAGACACTAATATACTTATGAACTCACCAGCTTTAAAGCTGATAAACTCTTTCAAAATAACTTGTATTCTCAGGTCACCAGTAGACAGGTACCGGTGCCAGTTTCTGAGAAGATGGAGCTCGTTTAAGACTCATCTTTTATTTTTGATGTATATTTTTGGTGTCTATATAACTTGACAGAACACACTTGTATGAAATTATATTATTAATGCAATGGATGATGTTGTTGCTTGTTTACTACTTTGCATTGTTGTGATACTGAACATGACGTCCTCCACCCCCGAACGTTTTCGTCGTTCCGGTTTTGGGGTGTGACCACAAACAACAACTTTAAAGAATGAAGCTTTACACAGAAAATCACCAACTAAAAGGGATTGTCTTGTGATATGAACTGATAAGAGTTTAAGAACTCATAAAAATTCTTTTCTCTGCCCGCTTTCTAAATAAGTCACTAATATATACAAACGAAAATCGATATGCAAATGTTTTTGCAATCTGAGAAGGACATATGGATAGAGAAACTGAGAAGGACATGGTAACATTTGGTGAAGTATGTGTATGTGATAAAAATAATCTTAAGGAAACATTAAACTTAGAAGGATGACTGATTTAGAAGCATTGTGGATTATCTTGCTATAACTTACATATTTATCAAGCAACTAAATTATGTGTATGATCCTTCACTTCGTATTCTAAAGAATTTCCTTTATTGGTTATTACTTTTTAACTCATTAACATCACAAAGAATAACCCGATTTGTACTCACCAATTATGTCTCACCGCAATGCGTATATTCGTGTCTAAGGCCTAGTTACTTCCCAAACCCTAAATACTGACAATCCTCAAAAACGTTTCCCACTTATTTTGAACAACATTCATTTTTGGCATTCCTACCACCTATACCCTTTTATTTACCCCTTTCGTTTCAAAAGGTATCGCCAAATTCCAATTGACACGACTTTAAAAGAAAAATACTATATATAATAATTGACCTAAGAATATAACTAGACTCTTTTTTTAATCTTTTCTTATAACTCTAACTTTGACAAAGTACACAAGCAAATAATTCCTAGCTTTACTTATATTTGTACTTTAGTTCGTGACTTTCTAAGAAATTCATTGGAGTGCTCGGAATCGCTTAGGTCACTAATGGAATCCATGACTTTCTATGAAACCCTTTTAAACAATATTTCTTCCCATCCATCCAAGCTTTTATAATTAGTTGGATAGATATAAATATATCACCGGGGGGAATACTTATCAGGTCGCAAAGGTCAGAGATTGACTCCACTCCAAAAATATAACTTATTGAATATATAACTAGACTCAAAGTGCAGAAATTAAACAGATAAACTTGGAACTTGAGTCGCTTTGTTTTAACTAAGAAGATTTTTATTAGGTATAGATATTTACAAAGCAAAACTTTTTAGGTCCCTCAAACTACACAAGTTCACATTTTTGTCTCATGAGTTCACTGGGACAGGGAAGCCACAAATATACTATAACATATTGGCTTAACTAAACATTAGAGTTCGCCTTAAATTATCCCACATAACATTGGTACTTGATGTATGTTTTAAATCTAAGTAGAGTATAATAATGAAGATTGTTAATGGTCATGAAAGTACCAATATTAGTTGTGTACTGAAGCAAACTGAAGAACCACAAAATTTGGTATTTTGAAAAATCATTAAAGTGTGGAGCAACTAACCTTCTTCATTTGCATAATTGTGATGACAACTTGTATTTTCCTAACAAAAGTAAAAATAAAATATTTTTGGTATTTTTTTTGTTTAAATTAAAGACAAAAGACAGAAAATAATTTTTTTTTTGTTGTTTTCTTTTGTATAAAGTAAAAATGAAAGTAAAACTTTTTGGAGTTTTCTTTTGTGTAAAATAAAAATGAAAGTAAATTTTTTTTGGAATTTTTTTTATAAAAACGTTTTTGAGAAAAAAAAAACCTCAAATGCCTAGAGAATCTGGATTATGCATGCCAAGTCGTCCAAGAAAGTGTAAGAACTTGGATTCATCCAGAGCTTTTGTGAACACATCTGCAGTCTCTTCATCTGTAGGAACAAAATGAAGCTCAATATGACCTTTCTGAATATTATCTTTTAGGAAGTGATACCTGATATCAATGTGCTTGGTCATTGAGTGGTTAACTGGATTGTGACAGATTGCAATTGCACTCTTAGAGTCAAAATAAATGGGGATATGTTGCATTTTGAATCCATAATCGCTCAGTTGTGTTTGGATCCGGAGCACTTGAGAACAGCAACTGGATGCAGCAACATACTCAACTTCAGTAGTAGAGGTTGGAACACATGTTTGTTTCTTTGAAGTCTAACTAACCAATCTGCCTCCTAAGAATTGACAGCTACCAGAAGTGCTCTTTCTGTCGAGCTTGCATCCTTCATAATCTGAGTCAGTAAAGGCTTGGAGATAGAAGTTGCCTTTAGCAGGATAGAATAGACCCAGATAAATAGTTCTTTTCAAATATTTGAAAATTCTTTTGACTGCCATGAGGTGTGATTCCTTTGGATTGGCTTGAAAGCGTGCACACATACATGTTGAAAACATGATGGATGGTCGACTAGCTGTTAGGTACAGTAATGAGCCAATCATTCCTCTGTAGTGCTTCTGATATACAGATTTCCCATCAAGGTCTGAATCAAGCTTGTAGGATGTAGACATTGGTGTCTTTGCAGTTGATGCGTTCTTCATGGAGTATCTCTTCAACAGGTTTTTGGTATACTTCTCTTGACCAATAAAGAATCCCTTAGGAGATTGACAAACATGTAGACCTAGGAAGTAGTTGAGCCCACCCATCATACTCATTCTAAATTTGGTTTTCATCAACTCGACAAACTCATCACTAAGGTCCTTGTTGGTTGAAACGATTATGATGTCGTCGACGTATATTTGCACGATGATCGAATGGATGTTGTGTATTTTCCTAAAGAGAGTGGGGTCGATAGAACCTCTTTGAAATTTTGAGTTTTCCAAGAATTTGGATAGTGTTCCATACCATGCTCTTGGAGCTTGCTTCAATCCATAGACATCCTTTTGAAGCTTATAGCAATGGTTGGGGAACTTTGGATCTTCGAATCCAGGAGGTTATTGAACATAGACATCCCTATCTATTTAACCGTTTAAGAATGCACACTGCACATCAATTTGGTAAACCTTAAAGTTCTTATGTGCAGCAAATGCCAAGAAAATCCTAATGGCTTCTGTTCTTGCAACAGGTGCAAAGGTTTCATCATAGGCTATGCCTTCTTGCTGCGAGTAGCCTTTGACAGCCAATCTGGCTTTGTTCCTGATGATGACTCCATCTTCATCACTTTTGTTCCTGTAAACCCATCTTGAACCAATAACTGATACTCCTTCTGGTGTTGGCACTAAGTCCCATACGTTGTTGTGTTCAAATTCAGCTAACTCTTCTTGCATTGCTTTTACCCAATCTGTATCGTGTAGAGGCTCTTTGATTCCTTTAGGCTCTATCATGGATAGAAAGCTTGCATATAAGCATTCGTTCTTGGTTGTTGAACGAGTCACTACTCCAAAATCTAGATCACTTATGATTTGTTCGGCTGGATTATCCTTTGTCCATTTTGTGAGACGAGATTCCTTAAGGATTTGAGGAGTGCATACTACCTTATATTTTTCTTTTGGATGAGGTGGGTAGTCAGATATGAATGTTCCTTCAAAAAGATCATCATGAAAGAGTCCGGAACTACCTGAAACAAGTGGTTCCCCCTCAACTGTTGCATGGTTGAATTCAACAGATGGAGTGGATGTAAAGGAACTGGAAGGACTGGAACCAGTTGAGTAGGATTCCCCCTAAAGCCATGGACTGGAAGGTTGGGAGGATTTTAAAGTACCTTTAAGAATGGAACCATCCAAAGGTGGTTCACCCTCAAAGGATGCAGTGACCGTTGTTATGACTGGTCCAAATTGATGATGGGAGGTTGGGGTAGATGGTTCAGAAGATTCTAAAGGAATTTTAGGGATAGAATCATTCGAAGATGGTTCCCTCTCAACCTGATCTTTGGTGGAACTGGAGTCTTTTGATGGTTCATGAGGTTTAGAGACATCAGGAGAAGCTGTCTTTGTGAGCTTTTCTGATTCTAGGGCTGAGGGTTGAGTTGGAAGAGGAATTCGAAATCTACTTCAATAGCATGGACTGGAGTAGAAGTATTAGCAGGTGATGATTGGTTCATTTTATCAAAAGATACTACCATTTAAGGACCAAAGTAGTTTGAATCCAGAACCCTAAAATAGATTTTGTCAAATGTGACACCACTGCTTTCCTCTATCACCCTGGTTCTCTTGTTCAGAACTCTATAGGTTGCAGCATGAAGGCAATATCCAAGAAAGATACATTCATCAGCCTAGGGTGTGATTTTTCGTAGTTGATCCATGTTGTTTTTTATGTAGCAACGACAACCAAAGATGTGAAAGAACTTGACGTTAGGCTTCCTCTTGTTCATTGCTTCATAGGGAGTGACTTCAATCCTGTTATTGATCAGGGATCTATTTTGAGTGAAACAAGCGGCTCCAGTGGCTTCGGCCTAGAAGTATTGTGGTAGGTTTGCAAAGATCAACATGGATTGGGCAGCTTCACATAGTGTCCGATTCTTCCTTTCAACTACACCATTCTATTGTGGAGTGTAGGGTGCATAAACGTTGTGCTTGATGCCTTTGGATACAAGAAATCTATCTAAGGCGTTGTTCTTGAATTTTCCACCATCGTCACTTCTCAATCTTCTAAGTGGCTTACTTCTATGTAGCGAATGAAGTTAATTAGCTCATTGGTGGTTTCTGATTTGTTTCGAAGAAAGTACACCCAAGTGAATTTGGTATGGTCATCCACAATCACAAGAATGTATTTCTTACCACTTAAGCTAGGAACTGTAGTGGGACCACACAGATCGATATGTATAAGTTGAAGAGGTTCAGGTACACTATGTTTGTTATACTTTTTTGCGGAGATTTTGAAATTTTTCCTTGTTCACAGGCAACACAAAGTATATCATTGTCAA
The DNA here is from genome assembly GCF_052849685.1 of Lactuca virosa. NCBI lineage: Eukaryota > Viridiplantae > Streptophyta > Magnoliopsida > Asterales > Asteraceae > Lactuca > Lactuca virosa. Next base: position 317,664,399 of record NC_136433.1, on the reverse strand, counting down.
GTTTTAACAATGGTAGTCCTCTCACAAGATCCTTTCCAATGAGTTTTTTTAAATAACCAAAGTTGAAGTGAGAGATTCTTCTATGCCACAACCAACTGATGTTAGAAGCAGCTTTGGAAAGAAGACAAATATCAGGGGTTCCCTCAATTAGGTCAATATCAAGAGGATACATGTTCCCATTTCGTGGGGAATCAACAAGGATGCGCTTGTTGGTATCCATAATCAAACTCTTGGTTTTAGTGAACAAAACCTCATGATAATTGTCACACAGTTGTGCAACACTAATAAGGTTATGTTTAATACCATCTACATATGCTACACGTTTAATCATAAAGTTCTCGTTCAATATGTTTCCATGTCCTATAACTTCTCCCTTCATGTTGTTTCTGAAAGTAACATACTGACCTGGCATTGTGATTTTGAAATCTCTGAGATATCCTTCGTGCCCGGTCATGTGCCTGGAGCATCCACTATCAATGTACCATGTATTGTTGTGTGGTACCCCGGCAAAAAAGCATGCATTTAGAGAGAAGGTTTAGTTACTCATGTTTGTTTAGGTCCTTGAGTGTTAGCTTTCTTCGAACTTGTTGGAGTTGGGACAATCTTTTCTTGTTTATCATTAACCTTTTTGGGTTTTGCTTGTTTTTTAGATACCTTGTTTTTGGCTTTCTTAGTGGTCTTCTTTTGAGGTTTGGTCTGTGGGAAAGATGGTGGGTTGGTAAACTGGGTAGGAATTCCTATAGAAGGAAATCCAAAGTTCACAAGCATTCTAAATTGATCAAACATAGGAAACTGGGTATTTCCCCCAAATTGATTGATCATTGGAAACCCATATTTTTCCCCAAACATGTGGTACCCTCCTATGGATGGAGTAAAACCACAATATGGACCAACAATAGAATTCATAGGGTAATTACTATTCTGATACATGAATGGGTTGGTTTGAATGGGTCTTGGTCTCATCAATTCAGACAAATCAGGAAGATTGTTATGTCTGAAGCTATTCTGATAGTTGATTCCAGTTTGCTTTGGAAATCCATAATTTGAGAAACCATGATTTGAAGGAGAGGTTCTTTGAGTCTTTGAAGTTTTGGGAGGACCAGTATGTTTGGTCTTCCCTTGGCTTGTCTTAGCCCTTGGTACTCTCTTGGTCTTCCTATTCTTGTCATTTTTTGTAGTCTTAACTACTTTGGGCTTTGAAGGATGGACTACAGTTGGACCTTGTTCTTTAGAAACATCAATGTTCTCTTTTCCCTTATTCTTGGATACATTAGTTAGCTTTACAATTGTCTCTTGTTTTTTTAGGGATGGGTGAAGTGATTTTTATTGGAACGAAAGGTCTCTTGAGTATTTCAACAACAGTTTTCTCATTACTCACAGTCTTCAAGGTTTCATCCTTGCTGACTTGAATTGGAGACTTCCCAGTCTGTTGTTTCTTATAATATTTACATCTTAAGTCCTTTGTTCCAGAGACAGAAGCATTAAGAGATGGAAATGTTTCTTGACGGAGGAATTCAATGGGTTCAGTCTTGGAATATCCTATTAGCTCATATAATTTGGGTTGTTTATCACTAGATCTTGAGCCAGAGATATTTGATTTTTCAGAAGTGGCATCTTCTGAATTGAAACTTTCCATGGTGGGATGATGTGACTTCCAATGGGATGCTTGAAAATGAAGTGGTAATTACATCAGGACTGCAAGTTACCACCTCTTCTTGATCCTCATTGTCTCCAGTAAAGAGACTTGGATCACATGACAACAACTCTGGTTGAGTACTGGGACTCATGATCTGTTTGTTCATTTCATCATAACCAAGACCGTATTTGATCCATGATGGTTTTGGTCCAGAGAGAATGGCATGTGAGCTTTCTTTAAGAAGGGTTTTGGATGCCTTATAACTATTGATTTTTGTGTTGAGTTGGGCGTACATCTCACGATTATCTTTTGCAATGATTTCACATTGATTTAACACAATTTCATATTGTTCAGCTGACGTAAGATGTGCCTCGGTTTTGATTGCAAGGTCATTCTCTAACTTAGCCATACTACATCTTAATTCTTCAAATCTGAACTGAGTAGCTGTCAGTTCATCTTTGTAGTAACTGACACGATATTCAGCATTGGTGACATATTCTTTGATTATTTCAGAAATATGGTTAATGTCATCTAGAAAAGGATTAATAGCTAAATGATTATCATGAAGCATGAAGTGTACCTTCTCAACAACTTGTTGATGGATAGGAGAAGGCTCTTTGTATCATCAACCATGAAGCAGAAGTAGTTCTTGTAGGCTTCTATTTCTTCTGCTTGATCCACTTCATCATTTATTTCCTAGACTTCCACATTTGGAGTCTCCATGACCATGAAGGCTTTGTCTTTTGACTGCTTCTTGATCTGCTCCGCCTTTTGAAGGTAGTATGCTTCATCTTTGACCTTCTTGGTCTTCATTTTGAAATCCTTGGCAAAATGATTTTCACCTTGACATTTGTGACACCTAATTACTTCATTATCATCATAAGACTTCAACTTGTTATCTTGAACCCTTGTGTTCGTCCTCTCAGAGTTGTAACTTTCAGAATTTGAATTCTGAGAGTTGAAGCTTTGTTGACTGTTGCTTCCTCCTTGGAAGTTTCCAGAGTTTTGATGATAGTGTTGGGGTTGCTGATAACTTTGTGCTCTGAAGTTCCTAGCTGGCTTGTTCACAAACTTCTTGAAGTTTGTATTGAACTTGGTCAAGAGTGCCAATCATTCTTCATACTCATTTCCCTCATCGGTTTGAGGAGATTCCATTATGGTTCCAATGAAGGCTTGATGATTTTACATGTACCCATTTGCTATCTAAAGAGGTTGTTGAGTTTCCATGTAGGGATTTTGATTGTACTGTTGAACCATAATTGAACTTTAATAAGGATATACTCCATATCCTTGGTTGGAAAACTGATCAGCAAAGTGGTTTGGGATTGGATTATGATGTGCAATCAAGTTTTGAAAATGATTTGCCATAGGTGCTGAATTTACCAAAGGCGAGTCCTTGATTATCAAAGGGAGTTAATTTAGCTAGCTTGTTGACTTTTGGCTCATGTTGTTGCAGTTCAGCATGCAGATCAAACAAAGACATGGTGTCTAGATTGGTTGTAGTTTGCAGTATGATCATGTGCACTATATCCCATTTTAGAGATAGATTGCTCAAGAATTTCATATTGAAATCCTCTTGCGGTCTTTCACCTTTGAGCTTCTCCACCCTGTTGAAAACAATGTTGTACCTAGAATATGCATCAAAGAGAGTTTCATGAGGTAACATTTTGAAGGTGTCCATATCTATCAATGCAGCTTTCTTCCTGATTGCAAGAATCTTGTCAGTTCCCTCGAATTGTTTCTTGAGTGCATTCCAGACGTTAAAGGGTGAACTCTTATCTTCATCAGGAAGTTTCTCATAGATGTCATGACGAATTCTATATAAGAGCTCTTGCATTGCCTTAGCCTCAAACTTCTTGATTTTCCTGTCACGAAGTTGAGCAGCAGTAGAAACAGATCCAGAGATAACTTGAGAGGTTTCAGGAGAGACATCAACTTTAGGAACTTTGGTATCTCTCATAAATTCTTGAGTATGTTTCCCAGTGGAAATGAAAGTCCAGATGTCATAGTCATGACCTTCCAGGTAGTACTTTATGCGATCTGCCCCCATGAAGTGTATTCACTAGGCACAAGGATAGGTGTACGATTTCCTGCTCCAAGACTGTTTGCAACTGAAACTGAATAGAGAACATTTTGGTTTTGATTCACACTTTCCATTGAGAACGGGTGATACTAGTTTGAAACTTGAGAAAAAAAATATTTTTGTGAAAAGTTTTCTAAGTCTCAAAAGTCAACCACTCGAGCTCTGATACCAACTGAAAAGATGAGAAAATCAGTTAACCTAGACTAGAAGAGTCCAAGTTTTGAAAATACTAAAACAGAGTTTCAGAATCGTCAAGTGGCAAGTAATCCGGAAAATAAAGAGTTGGAACTATGTGGGTATTCAAAAATAAAATTGATAACTCTAGAGTTATCATTTGAAACAAGGAAAAACTTGTTGCTCAGGGTTTTCTTCAACTTGAAGGCATCGGTTATGAAGAAACATACGCTCTTGTTGCCCGGCTGGAAGCCATAAGTAGTTTCCTTACGTATGTTGCTCATAAGAACATCAAGGTATATCAAATGGATGTTAAAAGTGCATTTCCCAATGGTGAACTAAAAGAATAAGTATACATGCAACAACCTACATGTTTTGTGAATCCATGTTTTCCATATTATTGCTACAAACTGATAAGCTTGTGTATGGTATGAAACAAGCCGCCAGAGCTTGGTATGAAACATTGTCTACATCTCATTGACTTTGGATTAAAACGAGGCATTGTTAATCCCACCCTCTTATGCAAATCAAATGAAATGTATTTAATGCTCGTGCAAGTGTATTTAGATTACATAATTTATGGGTCTATGGATGAAACAATGGAAGCAGACTTCACATAGTTAATGACCAACAAATTCAAAATGATCATGAATAGAGAATGAAGCTTCTTTATTAGACTTCAAGTAAAACAAACTGTTTATGGAGTTTTCATCCATTAAGAAAGATACACAAGAGATTAACTGAAGAAGTTCAACATAGAACAAGGTGCTCATGAAAAGTACCTATGGCTTTTTCTCACAAGATCTCTGCGGATCTAGCAAGAGAACTGATAGATCAAAAGACTTATAAACATATCATTGGTTCATTACTCTATTTTATGTCTAGTCATCCATATATTATGTTTTATATATGCTTGTGTTACAGGTATCAAGCTTTTCTAAATCCCACTTAACTGTTGTAAAATAATTTTTTTGATACCTTCATGGAATAACAGCCTTGGGTATCTACTACCCAACTAGTAACATGTTTGGTCCACAAGCTTTTACAGATGAAGATCATGGAATATGTAAACTTGACTGCAAAATTACTTCAATCGGTTTCCAACTTTTGTGGAATACTTGTTAGTTGGTCTTCAAAGAAATGAACTTATGTTTCGGTATCCAATGTTGAATCGGGATACAATACATAAGTTTTGTGGACTACATCACAACTGTTAGATTATGGCTATGAAGTGCTTCAAGTATCAATCTACCATGAATCATCAAGTTTCATTGGTATCTCTCATAATCCTATTCATCACTCAAGGATGAAGCATATCGACATTAGGTATCATTTCTTAAAAGATAATGTTTTGGATGGGAAAATGGAACCCATCTTTGTCCCTTCAATTGAAGAAATAACCAATGTTTTCACTAAAGCTTTAGACAAAGAGGACTTTAATCGTTTTCTAAACATGATGGGAATGATGAACCCAAATCCTTTTTTTTCTTAAGTAGTATTTGTGTTTGTATTCCGAAGAATTGCTTATCACTTTAAAATTATCCGCAGTACTCTAGACTACGTCAAGTAGTATTTGTCGCTACTTATTAACCTTGGTCAATCAGCAATTATCACTATTATTCCCGACTCATCATTTTGAACTCATGCAGTTCTTGTCTTAACTTTATCTTTTTCAAGTCTAAAACTTACATCCGCAATCAAGTTCATCTATCGACAGTTTTTTCCACATTCCGCAATCATTTTCTAATGCACTCCTGATTTATTTACCACAATTGGGAATAAACATTTCACACTTTGACTTTAAGTTTTAGTTAGAGTCTTATCAAAAAGAATGTTATTCATTAAATAAGGAATTTGAAATTAATTTTTAATCATTGTTTTGGTCCAAAAAATAACTAGTACCTTTTTTGTACCTTTTTATTATAAAAATAAAGAAAAAGTAATTTTGAATAAAGTATCATCATTCATTTTAGAAACAAGCACTCTATGGAGTAGTGCATTTAATACATGTCCAATCTCAATTAATGCTCGTCGTTTCTAACAGAACTATCCAGCGATATAACGTCATTTGAGATTACAATCCGACCAAAACCCAACGTTTGAATACCTTTAAATAATCCTTGGTTCCATTTCGTTCATTCTTTATGCTCTCAAACTACTCTCACTTCCTCGCTTCCATAAAAGCCCTAGATTCTCAAAAATCGTTTTCTCTTTATCCAACTACTCTCAAAATGGTGAAACCTTCCAAATATTCAAAGGCACATGATTCATTTTCTACAATCCATGATGATTACAAGATCTTCGACAGACGTCACTTCTTCTTTGACATCTTCTATTTTCGGTTTTATGATATAAGATATTGGTATCTTGATGTATGGGTGAATCTTTAAGGTGGAACCAATATTGGCTAGTGCATCTACTTCTGTATTATCTTCTATAGGTACCTGTTTTATGTCAAAAAAAATGAACTTGGAGGCCAAATCCTTTACTATCTTTAGGTATGAAGTTAGTCTTTCGTGGACATTAAATTGCCACGACATGGCGAAACACAAATTCATATTTCTTGAATATGTTCGTGGTTGAAGTTCAAAGGTGGTTCAGATCTGCAAGTGTTTTTCTTCTTGAGTGCAATTTCAGAAGAGGAACTCTACGTTGTGATATCTAGTCCATTCAATTGGCTCGTCAAAAGAAGAAACCTACAAAGAAAGCAAAGGTATGATTCTATTGTGTTTTATAAGTTGTATAGATTACTTGAGTTAGATCTTGTGTTCGAGTCTTAGATCATAGTTGTTTGTTGTTTCCGTTTCCCAATTATTGATCTTTGAGAGACTTGAAACCCTTCAGTGGTATTAAAGCGTAGGATAACTCAAGTCTATTGCACTTAGACTCTATCTTGAAAAGTATGTTAGGGTTTGTATGTGTAGGGTTTCTGTTTTAAATGACTAGAAATTTGCCTTGATAAAAATCAAATTTGTTTATGCTTGAAAAACGACGTTTTTAGTCGTTTTGCCTCTTTGCCACGTCGTGGCTGGTCCTCCACCATATTGTGGGCTCGGTATGGATTCGGTCACGTTGTGGCTAGCTGCTGAGAACTAAAATAATAATTTAATAAAAATCACGTGTTTTCTGTGTGCCACAACGTGGTTGTTCGTTCCCCACGTTGTGGAACCTAAAGTTCCAGAATTTTCTAAACTCGTTTCTTTTTTTTTTTTTGGGTTCTCATCTTTTTCGATTTTAAACACATACAAACTAGCATTTATACTAGAAGATAAAGTCAATTTGATTTAATTATAAGATTAATTAAAAAACAAAAGATTATGACACTTATAATTTAATTGTTGACTTTTAGTGAATTGAATTAAAAGATATATCAATTTAAATGTGTATATATATTACAAAATTGTATTTATATGTATCACATCATCTACAAACATTGCGTCCTCACGTGTTTCTTAAAATGTGCATTATTAGTCTTACCTCGACTAGGCTCATCTACTTTGATTGCTTTAAGGAAGGTTTAAGGTAGGCATCTTTGATTCCTAATGAGGTCAGCTTTTAAGTGGCAATCATTGCTCGCCACCCTCAGTTCCTTCTTGTGTTTTGAAGTGGAGTTATCGAAAAGGTTTGATAGGACAATTATGCGAAGTTAAAAGTATTAAGTCTATAAGTAATAAAGCAAAATCCAGTTTTATATTAACAATGTGAATCTTATGCTTCCTAGAGAAATTATGCCTTGTGGTATGTTCCTTTTGATGTAAGCGTGTGTGGTTTACCGGCTCGTCAAGAGAAAAATATAGTCAAAGAAACGTATATGTTGATCGTGATTCTCAAGCGTTACTTGAGTTGAATCCCATTGTAACTTTGCATGGTCGATTCACCATTTGGATTCATGATCCTCGGCTAATCCAATCATGATTGTCAAATGATCTTTAAAAGAGATTAGCATTCTATTGACATAAGTCAATAAATCTCGCTTCTAGCAATCTCATAGAGATTGAGATCGACAATAGTTTGTCCACCTAAATAACTTCATTTTGTAGTTTTCGGCTAATCCATTTTACATTGTGAAGCCAAATATGGATCCTAGCCTTTTGTTTAATAATTTGGTATTGGGTAATTATATTAAAAGGATTTCTTGATCAAACTACTTGTGTTCTTTTTTCTTAAATAGATGGCTTCTGGTGTTACTCCTCCTCCTCCTCCTGCACCAACAACTTCATAAAACTTCTCACTACTCTCACTCCTCATGCGAGATAAGCTCACTGGTCCAAACTACCTTGATTGGATTCGTAACCTAAGGATTACTTTAAGGTACAAAAAGAATGAGTGTGTGTTGGACGAGTATCTTGAAGAGGAACTTTCTGATGATGCTACTGAAAAAGAAGCAGCCAAACATGAAAAGCATCGCTATCACTCTATCAAGGTCTTGTGTCTGATATTGGCGACCATATCTTCTGAACTCCAAAAGAGTTGCAAGAACCTTGGGGCGTACGACATGAACGAGCAACTCAGAGACATGTTCCAAGAGCATGCTTGAACTAAGCAATTCAAGGTGATGCAATCAATTCTAGATTGTAAGCAACAGGAGGGTGGTTCAGTGAGTACCTATGTTCTAAATCTAAAGGGGTACTTTGACATACTTGAACGTCTTGGCTTCCCATTCACTCAAGAGTTGGATATTGATGTCATTCTTAAATCTTTGACTACTGCATATAAGCAGTTCACTATGAACTACTATATGAATGGTTTAGAGAAGAGTATCATGGAGCTACATGCGATGCTCAAAACAGCTGAAGAAAGCATTGTTCCACCTAGGAACACAAGTTCAACCACTGCTGTGTTGGCTATTAGGGAAGGTGGTGTCAAGAGAAAGAGGTCCTCTAATCCCAATGTCAAGGGAAAAAGGAAAGGAAAAGTGGGTGCTCCCAATTCCAACCCTAAAAAATACATTTCTATTACACCACCAGTGAATGACCTTAAATAATCCCTTTTCTACTACTACCAAGAGAAGGGTCAATGGAAACATAGTTGCCCTAAATATCTTGAGGATCTTAAGAGGAACAAGGCCAAGGGTGTTGGCACTTCAGGTATGTTTACAATTTAATTACATTCGGCCTCTACTTCTAATAATTGGATACTTGACACGGGATGTGGAACCCATATTTGTTCTAATGTGCATGAACTAAGACGAAGTAGGAAGCTAAGGCATCGAAAGCTTAATTTGATCATGGGGAATAAGAGCTGAGTAGTTGTTACCAAGATTGGAGATTACGAGCTTTCTTTACCTTGTCGTTTTTTAGTTATTTTAAAAGATTGTTACTATTCGCCTTACATGGCAAGAAACATTATTTCATTTTATGCATTGTGGCGTGATGGTTTTACATTTGGAATTGATAATAATAATGCTAGTATTTTTGTTTACAAATATAATGCTCTATATTTTAAAGCAAATTCTTGCAATGGCATATATGAATTTGTGATTGGTGTAAGTAGAAACGATAACTTAATCTTGAATGTTGGCTCATCTACTTTGGATAAATCATGTATATGGCATTATCGTCTTGGACAAATAAACAAGAAAAGAATCGCCAAGCTCCAATCCGATGGAATCCTGGAACCATTTAACTTAGACTTTAATGGAGACTGCAAATCTTATTTACTTGGGAAGATGACTAAGTCACCTTTCACAAGAAACTTTAAGATAGGAATAGATATGTTGGACATAATTGATTTGAATGTATGTGGTCCATTCAGACACCTCACTGGACAATGTGAAAGATAATTTGTCACATTTGCTGATGATTTCAGTAGATATGGATATGTTTATCTGATTAACCATAATTCTGAGACATTTGATTGTAACATCCCGAAAATCATGACATAAAAATTTTTGTTTTTAGATTAATAAATCGGTAATACATATCTTTCCCATAAAACCAACGTAACCAAGATTTAGCAAAACATCATCAAATCAGAGTAATTCACGGAATGCGGAAACATGTGGTGTGTGCTCTATAATCATCCCGAGCTCTTCCATTTGAAAACCGGAGTACCTGAAACATAAACTAAAAACCGTAAGCAGAAAGCTTAGTGAGTTCCCCAAAATACCATATAACATACAACCACAAAATAACATGCAACATACATATAGCTGCCATGGGCTCCCCCCATGGTCTTTACCGGGAATGTCATGGGCTCCCCCATGGTCTGATATCCAAGTGTCATGGGCTCCCCCCATGGTCTTTACCTGGAATGCAATGGGCTCCCCCCATGGTCTGATATCCAAGTGCCATGGGCTACCCCCATGGTCTTTCATGCAAGTATCACAGAGACAACTAGCATTCCTCATAACAAGTAATGGGTCATCATTGGTGCCTTCGACCTATGGATATAGTGAGAAGACTCGCCTCAAATAGTTGAAACCCATGGATACTCTCTGACTGCAGATCCGCTAACAATCTCGCGCTATCAATAGCCCAAAATAACATCAAATTAATAATTGGGTCACGACTTACCCTAAGAGTCCAAACTAGGGTAAAAGACCTTTTTACCCTTCCATATGCTTTTCCCAAGGCCCAAGCCCAAACCAATAATCCAAAAGGCCCAACTTCCATATAAACACCCAAGGCCCAATTATCGCCCAATTTTCCAAATTGGGCCCCCAAAATCCCTTTATGGGCCTAACATCCAAAGGAGCCCAAAAGATACCAACCAGAAGCCCAAAAATGATCTAATGGCCCAACAAGGCCTAAAATATGAAAACCCAACAATGGCCCAAACCTCAAAAGCCCAAAACTCCCTTGCGGTGAGTACGCCTGGTGTACTAAAGACTTAAGCACTGCGTACTCAACCATAAAGCGCAACGTACAACAACCTGATGCACAAACCTCACATTATGCTGAGCTTACTTCCTTGTATGCCCAACATACTAGTCAGGAGTCCAAAAACCCTTACTTTTCTCTTAATGGGTTAAGTCAAGATATCCAACACCTAGATTTGGTCCCTAACCAAGGTCTTAACCAGTGAAGTTTCCAACTTTACTCACAAACACAACTTAATGGGACTCAACACTTAAAGAAGGGACTAAATAAGAGCTTAATACATGCATGGACCAAAACCTTTCATAAACTTTCCATTTTTATGAACACGGGACCTTGGTGGAGCTTAGATCTAACATCCACTACTTCTGGAGTAGATCAAAAGCTCACATTTTCTTCAAAGGACTTAACAATACCAAAGAACACCATGAAATAGATCCACAGACAAAGATCATCAAGGTCAAAGCTATATATCTTTGGAAGCTTCAAAATGGAGAGATACTCTTGGATGTAGAAGCTCAAACCACAACTCCATATGATTCTCTTCTTCTTCTCCTTCTCAAGACACCCATCAAGCACATACCAAGCTCAATAATCACTCTAATGGGGGCTAAGGGTCGATTTCTATGGTTAGAGAGATGGAGGCTGAAGATATAACGTTTAGGTTATGAGATAACGAGCTTAAATAGGGTCCAAGACTCTAAAATAGGGTTTGCATGAATTTGGAGTACGCCCTGCGTACTCCTTGTACGCTTAGCGTACTCCTCTTAAGTTCCCAATCCTTCGCCTTTATACGCCCAGCGTACACCGAGGAATGCCCAGTGTGAAAACCTTCGCATCAGTACGCCCCGCGTACTCCCTATGTACTCCCCGCGTACTAAGGATTTTGCCTTAAACCTTGTAATCTTCCGAAGGCCATAACTCATTCGTTATAATCCCGATTCTGGCAATCCTTATATCCACGAAGAGGTTACGAGATGCTCTACACTTCTATAACTCATACTTTCTTTAAGATTTCCAGAACAAAATCCAATTTCCATAAAGGCTCGAGCAGACATTTTACCAAAATGCCCCTTTGGTTCCAAAACATAAGTCAAACACCAGGATCAATTAAATTACATCATCCACCTCCAAATGAGCCCAAATCTCAATTCTTCAAGGGTCCTAAGCCTGATAATACCCAATCCCTGATCACCAACCCAAAATAGGAAACGATTCGAAACAGGGCGTCACAACTCTTCCCCACTTAAATTAGATTTCGTCCTCGAAATCATTCCTTTCCATCCTCGGCACGCCAAACAACCTGAGCAACGTGGCCACAACCCCGAGCATACCACAGCCTTCCCAAGGAAACCGAGACTAACCCTAGCAGGGCTCTCCAATCCAAATACGAACGAATCCTTTCACCACCCAAAAAAATCCCTTGCAAAATAACCACACCTATTCTATCTGAAATTTGAAGTCTCGAGATGGTCTAACTCCCCGACAGACTGCCCATACTGAGCCATTGTTGAATCCATTCCACTTATCTCCTAACAGACTACTCAACTTCTGATAACTTGAGGTTCCCACTAAAAAACAGAATCACAAACCAATAATCGCTACAGAACACTTATACTTGACAGAAGGCTCAGATAATCCTTCAAGTAGAAGACTTATCCCTACAACGGTTAGACTCGGACAAGAGCTAAGAAACCGGGTCAAATCTTTTACTCTGATATTATTTAACCCAAACTGCAAGTGACCTAACATATTCTCCTAATAACAAGCGACTCCACACACGAGTTCCAATTAATAATACCACATTGACTTAACTTGATGCCCTTCACAGATAGAACCATTCCAAGAGACAATCACAATGGTTTGATCCATCATCAAAACCAAATCCATTCCTTACCCCTGAACCCTTCAATTGATGCCCTTGGCATATGGATACCCCAACCCAATTATTATCCCACTGAAAATAAAATCATGCACATAAATACTCGCGATTCCCAACTCGAGATCTCACCCAAAACCAACCCGATACTCAACTCATGACCCGAGATCCACGGATCTGTACTTGCATTTCACCCCAAACCATCTTATTTACGACAACCCCTCTCTAGACCGAGATATAAAGGTTCCCAACCATCGTTGAGACTACCAGTCTCGCACTTGGTTCAACCACCAGGTTCCCAAAAGTTCAAAACCTTGACCCAACGGTCTCTACCAGGTCCCACCTGTATTGCCATAATCACACAGTCTTCACCCACGGGTCCTACTCATCTAGAGCTACACCGTCCCGACTCCACCTTAGACCCCATTGGTTCTCAACCTAAAACAGAGAATACTTCTCGACAATCCTGACCAACGTGTCCAAGGCACGAACTGGTCCCCCCTTTGCGCTCATGACCACATCCATTGCTAGTCTACCTCGAACTAGCGAATGCTACGATCCCATCAGAGTCTTACAATACTTCCAACCAACCATGGTTACCACCAATAGCCTTACCGCACCCAAGTCATCACAACCCCATACATCTTGAGCCGAAACCTGCATCCAATCAGATGCTCGGGTCATGCTTCGAATCCCTAAGCATACTATGCTAAATAAAAAAGACATCGACCAGCAGTTGGAAGTTTCCTGAACTCCCACCTAAACAACCTTAATCAGAACAGCCACCTGGGACGTCTCTCCCCCTGGGGAGGATGTGAAACTTGCCCTAGTTCCACACCCTTCCTAACTCCCGGAAACCCGGATCGATTCTCCCCCACATGGATTTGACGAAGCTCTCTCACCTCTTAATTTTAATGGATCTCCGACCCATCTACCTCAAATAGCATGATCCGCCTATAACCTGCGCTAATCAATACTAGCGATCCATTGCTAGCCAAACTCAATGATCGCTCAACTCCTGAAACCCTGAAGAATACTCTTGAAATCTTAGCTCGTCTGATAATCCAAATCACCTCCCATGATACCATACCAATTCCATGAGTTCTTGTGATGGCGAATAAGAACCATAACCCTTGCCCTGAACTGACGAATCTTCATCCCAACTCCCACTCTCGAAGAATCATTGAATCCTAATCGACTGCAACCTGAGCGAATATAAAACTCCCCTGACATTTCCAATGACCAAACAACCCATGCAACTGACACCACCATCTTCCTGCTACATCTCCTCTCCTAGCAACCATAGTGTTTGAACCCAAGTCGCTCCTACCAGAACAAATACTAAAATCACTGAACCTGACAAAAATGGAGAACTAACCCGTTGAATCTTGACCATAGACCTTCCATACAATACCACTGACCCGATCTCGACCAAAAACTAGAATAACAACCGAACACATTGGAACCCGCTACACGAGATACAACCCCTCAATAACCCACTAATGATTCACGGCATGTAAAAGGCATATAACAATTCTCGAAGATATAATCCAACAATAATAGAGAATTAAACCAAAGATAACGCTTACCCAAACCAATATAACATTCCAAGCAACATAAATACTGATAATCAACCGAAGAAAAAGCAAAAGATAACACACCCTCAATATCACATGTTGGAGTACTGGCCTCCCCTGTCTGACACTGCAATGATCGGCTCCTATCTGCTGGGGCCCCTGACCTACCCTCACGACTATCAGAGATCCGCAAAATAGCCGGAGCAGGTGCACCCACTGATCCTCCCTTCCTCATCGGACAGACGACCCTCTTGTGGCCCACTTGGTCGCAGATAAAACATAACGAGCTTGCCCCCTGAGGACAATCCCTACTGAAATGATCAATCTTGCTACACTTGTAGCAACCCATACCCCTGTAACGGCAAGCTCCATCGTGAGTTTCCCGAACGTTCTACACTGACCCCAGCCCTGTTGGCCCCCAAATCGTTGAACCGAAGTCTTGGGTCTCTTCCTGGGACCCTCCCTTGCATGAACCTGATCTGGCCCCCTTCTTCCAAGGTGCTCCAAATTGATCTCCCGCTCACAGAATGATAGAGTATGAGCTCCAACGATAGCCATAACCTCATCACGGATCACGCCCAAGCGCTCGTCCAAGATCTCCAAAATCCCCACCTTAACTGAACTAAAAATCATAGGAGTCTGCTCTAGAATACCGCGGGTAATCTCCGACGAGATGAATTCCCGCATCTGCTCGCTAATCGGCTCAGTACCTGCACCTGAGTCGGAACCAGAACCAGAACCTCCTTCCTGGGTGCTCATCACCAAACTAAAATACAACATGCAATTGATCAGAACATACTCAAGAATCCTCTTCCCACTAGCTTCTTAGATTCTCCCCGATTTGAGTATAGATCATGTGCTTTCAGTAGTATGGGCCCCAATACTACCTTCCAAACCTATCCATATTTTCCTCAAGAATCATCCTGAATCCTCTAATTCACCTTCTCAAACTGATGCACCAAATACTCACTAAACAGTACAACTAAACCCGCTGAAGCACTCCCTAGGCTCTCCTAGGTTCCCGACCTCACCCTGCCATCAGTTGCTGAAGAACTCCTCATAATGCCAGTCACCCACCTCATGAATACAATCATATTCACTTATTAGCTAACTCCCATCACTTAAGAGTTCCACAAAGCACAAAGCAAGCAACATCCATGCAGTAACACTCCAATCCATAGAACGATCATAGGACATTCAACCCACACACCACAACTCATGCTAGAAACTCCACCCTCACTGTTGGTTGCCTTATGCATGCAAATTATACACAGAATAGGATCAAAAAGAGTGTCGAATAAAAGACTCTACCCTAGGACCACAACCAATCAAGGCACATGAAATAAGGCCAAATCAATTATTCTAGGGCTATAAGATCCTAACAGTATACAATTTTTAAAGCATACACTTAGCAATTACTGATACCAATAGATACTCCCATTCCAGCATAGCATCCAATACTCTCAAAGCTACAAGGCATCACATATCATGCCAATCTATCACTGACTGATCAGCACTAGCATGCAATTCTACCAGCTCATACAATAGACATACAAAGGCATCTATCCTAGCATTCTATCATCAAAAACTAAGCAGATCCTTAGCCCTAACTAGCATGTGATCACAGATTCACGGATCAAATCATATCGGATAACCTGTATGGGTATTTTGGGAAAACTTACTTGAGCTCGGCTGATTGCATGCACCACACCCTTTCTTATCTTAGAAAACTCTTTTCTAAAAAACACTTATTTTGAAAACTTTACCAAATCCTCAGTTTAAGTTCAGACACACCCAAGAGTATGTCTGAATCCCTCAAACCAGGCTCTGATACCAACTTGTAACGTCCCGAAAATCATGACATAAAAATTTTTGTTTTTAGATTAATAAATCGTTAATACATATCTTTCCCATAAAACCAAGGTAACCAAGATTTAGCAAAACATCGTCAAATCAGAGTAACTCACAGAATGCGGAAACATGTGGTGTGTGCTCTGTAATCATCCCGAGCTCTTCCATTTGAAAACCAGAGTACCTAAAACATAAACTGAAAACCGTAAGCACAAAGCTTAGTGAGTTCCCTAAAATACCATATAACATACAACCACAAAATAACATGCAACATACATATAGTTGCCATGGGCTCCCCCCATGGTCTTTACCCGGAATGTCATGGGCTCCCCCATGGTCTTTACCTGGAATGCCATGGGCTCCCCCCATGGTCTGATATCCAAGTGCCATGGGCTACCCCCATGGTCTTTCATGCAAGTATCACAGAGACAACTAGCATTCCTCATAACAAGTAATGAGTCGACATTGGTGCCTTTGACCTATGGATATAGTGAGAAGACTCACCTCAAATAGTTGAAACCCACGGATACACTCTGACTACAGCTCCGCTAACAATCTCGCGCTATCAATAGCCTAAAACAACATCAAATTATTAACTGGATCACGACTCACCCTAAGAGTCCAAACTAGGGTAAAAGACCTTTTTACCCTTCCCTATGCTTTGCCCACGGCCCAAGCCCAAACCAATAATCCAAAAGGCCCAACTTCCATATAAACATCCAAGGCCCAATTATGGTCCAATTTTCCAAATTGGGCCCCCAAAACCCCTTTATGGGCCTAACATCCAAAGGAGCCCAAAAGATACCAACCAGAAGCCCAAAAAGGATCTAATGGCCCAAAAAGGCCTAAACTATGAAAACCCAACAATGGCCCAAATCTCAAAAACCCAAAACACCCTTCTGGGGAGTACGCCCAGCGTACTAAAGACGTACGCCCCGCGTACTCGACCATAAAGCGCAACGTACAACAACCTGATGCACAAACCTTGCATTACATTGAGCGTACTTCCACGTACGCCCAACATACTAGTCAAGAGTCCAAAAACCCTTACTTTGCTCTTAATGGGTTAAGTCAAGATGTCCAACACCTAGATCTGGTCCCTAACCAAGGTCTTAACCAGTGAAGTTTCCAACTTTACTCACAAACACAACTTAATGGGAATCAACACTTAAATAAGGGACTAAATAAGATCTTAATACATGCATGGACCAAAACCTTTCATAAACTTTCCATTTTTATGAACAAGGGACCTTGGTGGAGCTTAGATCTAACATCCACTACTTCTGGAGTAGATCAAAAGCTCACCTTTTCTTCAAAGGACTTAACAATGCCAAAGAACACCATGAAATAGATCCAAACACAAAGATCATCAAGGTCAAAGCTTTATACCTTTGGAAGCTTGCAAATGGAAAGATACGCCTGGATCTAGAAGCCCAAACCACAACTCCACATGATTCTCTTCTTCTTCTCCTTCTCAGGACACCCATCGAGCACATACCTAGCTCAAGAATCACTCAAATGGGGGCTAAGGGTCGATTTATAGGGTTTAAAAATACGGAGGCTGAAGATATTAGGGTTAGGTTATGAGATAAGGAGCATAAATAGGGTCCAAGACTCTAAAATAGGGTTTGTATGAATTTGGAGTACACCCCGCGTACTCCTAGTACGCTTAGCGTACTCCTCTCAAGTTCCTGATCCTTCGCCTTCGTATGCCCAACGTACACCGAGTAACGCCCAGCGTACAAACCTTCGCATCAGTACGTCATGCGTACTCTCTATGTAAGCCCCGCGTACTAAGGTTTTTTCCTTAAACCTTGCAATCTTTCGTAGGCCATAACTCCTTCGTTATAAGCCCGATTTTCGGTGATCCTTATATCCAGGAAGAGGTTACGAGATCCTCTACACTTCTATCAACTCATACTTGCTTTAAGATTTCCCGAACCAAAATCCAATTTCCATAAAGGCTCGAGCTGACATTTTACCAAAATGCCGATTTGGTTCCAAAACATAAGTCGAACGCCTGGATCAATCAAATTACATCATCCACCTCCAAATGAGCCCAAATCTTAACTCTTCAAGGGTCCTAAGCCTGCTAATACCCAATCCCTGATCACCAACCCGAAATGGGAAACGATTTGAAATAGAGCGTTACATGATGTATTCAAGAAATTCCATAGAGAAGTAGAGAACTAGCGAGGCAAGAAAATCAAGATACTTTGTTCTAATATGAGCGGAGAGTATCTTAGCGATGAATTCACGATCATCTTAGAAATTGTGGGATCATTTCACAAATAGATCCACCAAGAACACCACAACATAATGGTGTGTCTAATGACTCATGCTACACTTCCAATAAGTTTTTGGGGTTATGCTCTAGAAATTTTTGCTTATATTCTAAACCTTGTACCAACTAAGAAGGTTGAGAAAACATCATTCGAAATGTGGAAAGGGACTCGTTCCTCTCTTTCACAAATCAAGGTTTCGGGTTGAGAGGCTTTCATTCATCGAGAAGCACTCGACAAACTTGAACCCAGAAGTTAACACTAGACCCCAACAAAAGGTTGATCAACCTATTGAGGAATCTAATATGATTCCACCACCACCTCGTAGAACTGATAGAGAACGTTGTCCACCAGAGTTTTACGGATTCCGTATTACTCACGAGGATGACAACTTATTAGGCAATGATGAGTCACACAACTATCAAGAATTCATAGCGAGCCTAGAGGCTGCAAAATGGAAAAAGTCAATGGACAACGAGATTCAGTCTATGTACGATAACCAAGTATGGAACCTGGTTAATCTTACACATGGTCTCAAACCCATTGGGTGTAGATGGTTCTTCAAGAAGAAGACTGACATGGAGTGGAACATACAAACTTATAAGGCTCGACTGGTCGTAAAAGGTTATACTCAGACTCATGGAGTTGATTATGAAGAAATTGTAACGTCCCAAAAATTCATAGTAAAAATTTCATTTTTAAAACATTAAACTATACAAATGAGTTGTTCCAAAACCGATCAAAGTGAATAAATTATTTAACATCAGAGTAAATATTGAAAATTGTCAACGCGGAAAACTCTGGTGGATGCGGTGCAGTCATGTCGGGCCCTTCCCTTTTGTATCAGAAGTACCTGAAACCATAAAGGTAAAATCGTAAGCACAAAGCTTAGTGAGTTCCCCAAAATACCACAAACCATACATATATGTCATCTCAAGGCTGTATCGGGTCTATTTCACCCCCGAGTCTATTTCAACTCATATGTCAGCTCAAGGTTGTATCGTGTCTATTTCACCCCTGGGTTTATTTCACCCCCAAGTCTATTTCAACTTAATCGATATTTTTCAACCGTACGGGTCTATTTCACCCCACATACATGTAACAAATAGGCATACAGGAATACAACAAGAGTCACAAATAAAAACAAGCACATATTATATCCTAGTGGGCCGGTATTGGTGCTTTCGACCCACAGGTATAGTGAGGAGACTCGCCTCTCAATCTGAAATACCGTTGAACAGGACATTGCTCTGAATATCAGCTCTACCGGTCACCTATTCGTTGGATCATGACCAAAATTAACTTATAATCAATATACCCAAAATACCCCTAGGTCAAACTTGGTCAAATTCATAGTCAACTGAGTCAACCGGGTCAAATCGGTGAGTAAGTTGGGTGTACTCAACAGGTATGCGGGGCGTATTACGCATTTGACCAGAGTCGAGGGGTTGACCACGTATGCGCATCGTACCCTTTGGTACGCCCAGCGTACGCGGCTGCCACCCCTTCTTCCCATTAAGAGCTTAATATTACTTTAAGCTCTTTCATCCACAATTCAGATCTAGACCTCAAAAGATGTTGTTAACCATAAAGTTTCCAACTTTATGGTCTTGCATGGATAATAAGACCTTAACATCAAAATCCTAGCTTTTTTACCCATTAAGACAACCTAGATCATGCATGGAAGGAAATTAATGCCCAAGATGACATTTTTATGGTTCCTAATAACTCCATAATGGATAAAGTTTCCAATTTTATCCATTAGTATGGTCCAAACAACTAAGATCTAGTCTTTAAGTCTCAAAGGTACCAAAAGTGCATCTCTTTCAACTTAATCCATTAAGTCCAAGCCTCCAACCTTTAGATCTGAAGCAATATGATGTTTAGATGGATAAAGTTTCCAACTTTATTCATAACAAGGTCACAAACTTTCAATATCTAAACTTTATGCACTAAAGTGACCAAAAGCTCATAACATCCAAAACTAGCTAGATCTAATAAATGCATCATCAAGATTCAAGCTTTATACCTCTAGAAGAAAGATCAAGGTGAACAAAGTTTGGATCTACAAGTTCTAATGCAACCAACATTTCTCCAAAGAGATCCTTCTTCTCCAAGATGCACCAAGAACACTCCAAAGCACTCAAGAACACCTTCTTTTGCTCAAAAGGCTCAAACTATGGTTAGGAATGGGTTTGGGGACGTTAAAGAGCTTAAATAGGGCTCACACCACGAAAATAGGGTTTGGGTTCTGATCATGTACGCCCAACGTACTCCTGGTAAGCCGAGCGTATTTGGGATGCCCAGTACGCCCATTGTACTAGACTAAGCCCAAAACCTTCCTAACTTCTAACTGTCATAACTTCTTTGTTCTAACTCTGTTTTCGACGATATTTATATCCATGGAAAGGTATTGAGGAGCTCTACAACCCTATATAATTGCTTTTGACTTAAAACACATTGAACTAAAATCCTTAATTCCTAAAAGAAGTCTGAAACACCATTTTCCCCATTTTACCCCTTGACTCCAAAGCACAAATGGAACTCTTGGATCACATAATCTACATTACCCACATCCAAAAGGATCTAAACCTCTCTTCCCTAAAGCCCGAAGCATTATGATACTTGATCTTCGGGTCACGGCCCCGAATTATGAAGCGAATCGAAACAGGGTGTTACAGAAACTTTCTCAGCAGTAGATATGATTAAGTCTATTAGGATACTACTTACCATAACTGCCTTTCATGACTATGCAATATGGAAAATGGATGTTAAAACTTCTTTCCTTAATGGGAAACTTACTGAGGATGTTTACATGGCTCAGCCAGAACGTTTGTACAGTCCAAGTATCCTAATATGGTATGCAAGCTTGAAAATTCAATTTATGGACTCAAACAAGCACCTCACAGGTGGAACATATGTTTCGATGAGAAGATCAAGGATTTTGGTGTCTTAAGAAATGAATATGAACAATGTGTGTATGTTAGATCTAGTGGGAGGCTAGTGGTCTTCCTTATCTTATATGTCGATGACAATCTTCTAATAGGAAACGACATCCCAACACTGAATAGTGTAAAAGCATGGCTTGGGAAAACTTTTGCTATGAAAGACTTGGGAGAAGTTGCCTACATACTTGGTATTAAGATCTATAGGGATAGATCTAGGCGACTAATAGGACTTTACCAAAATACATACTTAGAAAAAATCTTAAGGAAATTCAAGATGGAAGAATCTAAGAAGGGATTCATACCTATGCAACGTGGCACAGTTTTGACTAAAACCCAATGTCCTAGTACTACTGAAGAACTAGACATAATGAGTCGAGTCTCATATGCCTCGTCTATAGGATTGATCATATACGTGTGATACGTATAAGGCCAGATGTCTCATAAGCCATTAGTATGACGAGTCGTTATCAATCCAATCCAAGAGAAAGTCATTGGACCGCAATCAAGAACATTTTGAAATATCTTAGGAGGACTAAAGATATGTTCTTGGTTTATGGTGGTAAAGAAGAGTTAAGCATCAAAGGATATGTGGATGTAAGTTTCCAAACTGATAAGGATAACTTCATATCACAGTTTGGTTATGTATTCATGTTAAATGGAGGAGCAGTGACTTGGAGAAGCTCCAAGCAGGAGACTATAGCTGACTCAACTATAGATTCAGAGTATATTGCATCCAATGAAGCAGCCAAAGAAGTAGTGTGGCTCAAGAAGTTCATCAATGATTTAGGTGTTGTTCCTAGCATAGTCGAACCAGTTGATTAATTAGTAGTTTAATTAATTAATAGTAAATAAAGGAATATGGAATATTCCAGAATGATTTGAATTCCATAGATAATTACAATTAAATTTGGTAATTATCTCAAGGTTTTCAAATCACCTCCCTATAGATAGAGGGATCCAAATCCGGATTTAATACATGTGAAATATACCTTTCAGTCATAAAATCTCGAAACCCTTCAAAACCATTGAATCGCAGGAAACATAGTTCCCATGACATGGACATTAAATTGCCACGACATGGCGAAGCACATATTCGTATTTCTTGAATTTTTTTCGTGGTTGAAGTTCGAAGGTGGTTCAGATTTGCAAGTATTTTGCTTCTTGGGTGCGATTTCAGAAGAGGGACTCTTCCTTGGGTTCTCTAGTCCACTCAACTGGCTCGTCAAAAGAAGAAACCTACAAAGAAAGAAAAGGTATGATTCTATTGTGTTATATAAGTGCATAGATTATTTGAGTTAGATCTTGTGTTTTAAGTCTTAGATCAGAATTGTTTGTTGTTTCCGTTGCCCAATTATTGATCTTTGAGAGGCTCGAAACCCTTCAGTAATGTCCCCTGGTGCCGATTTTAGTACGACTCTAAGAACCTATCCTCTATATTTGGAAGCCCCATCTGTAAAGAGGGTGCATTGCTTTGGTTCTTCTGTATTTTGAAGCCATTGAACTTATTTTTCTACTTCAGGTTAAAGATCCGGACTGAAATCATCCATAAATTCAGCTAATGTTTGTGATTTTATAGCAGATCTTGGCTCATATCTTATGTGACAACCCGAAATTTCCATCTTGTACTATTATCCAAATCAAGCAAAGTCAGACTCGTTTCTGTCACTTCTAGCCTTGTTTTGAGTCATTTGGGTGTTCTAAACCTAGTAACTTCAAGTTAGAAGTTTGGATTTGAGTCCCGCAAGCTCACCCGACACAAAAAGTGGCCAAACACTCCAACTCGAGGAGTGTACGGCCGTACACTTGGGTGTGCGGCCGCACACCCCTCCTCCAGCAGCACACTCTCGTCTGGCAGCACACTCAATGTTATATGATAGAGTCTTGGCCTTCATTCAACCCTTTTTCACCCTCCTAGCCAAGAACTCGTTTTCTCTCAAGTAGCTACCGATTTTTCAGCTAGATCTTCAAGTGGTAAGTGTTTCTATCCTTTGATTTGTTGATTCCTTACTCCATCTAGCTTAGATCACTGATTTCATCCATGAAATCACTCTATTTTAGTAGATCTTCAAGTGTTCTTCAAATTCACCAAGAACACCTACTAATTTATTGGGGTCCAAACACCCCTATAGGCTTTTCTACATTGTAAGTACCCTTCTCCGTCATGTTATTAGCTATGTTTGATCCCTAGAAAACGTCCAAAACTCGATCTGCAAGGAGCGTGTGGCCGCACACATTCATGTGGCCGTACACCCCTTATTTTGGTGCTTTAAGACCTCAAACTCAAGTAGTATTCTAGCACATGATCAAAGACACTTAGGGGATACAAGATATGACCTTGGAAATACGTTTTGGACCATTTTTACTAGGAGTTTGTGGCCGCACACTCCATGGCCGCACACACCTGGCCGCACACACCATGTGTAATCGCACACACCCTTTTAAGGGTCCAACATAGCAAAAAACTTCCATTCCGGCTAAGCAATGGTCAAAACACCTTCCCTAGAACATTCCTAAGGCTTGGAAACACGTTTTTGACACACTTCATAGTGAGTGTGCGGCCGCACACACACTTGGCCGCACACTCTGGCCGCACACACACAAAACCCATGATTTTGTGGCCTTACACTCCAATATAGGGCCATACACCCCTTATGTGCAACCA
Organism: Lactuca virosa; assembly: GCF_052849685.1. Classification (NCBI taxonomy): domain Eukaryota; kingdom Viridiplantae; phylum Streptophyta; class Magnoliopsida; order Asterales; family Asteraceae; genus Lactuca; species Lactuca virosa. The sequence continues at coordinate 317,640,489 of NC_136433.1, read as the reverse complement.
TATGTGTTGGTAACACTTAATTCTAAGTGTTTTTATGTCCTTAAGGCATGTCCCTATCACCATTAGTGGTTATATGCATTGAATGTATTCATATATGTGTAATTATATGTTAAATATGATTCGTTTGTGCTCAAGACTCCAATTGACACCCAACAATCCTATATCGATCTTTCATTCGAGTTACTCACTATAGGTGAGTTCATACCCCTTAATCAACCTTTGAAATGATTTTTAAATGCTTTCATGGGGGGGGGAATACAAGTTGAAGCATTCTAGTTATTGCATTAATCATATGTGATTAATAACTGGAACAAACAGGAAGGTTTTCTATTACTTCCAAATTGTTATCAAACTTATGGATTTCAAACACTTCAAAACATTTTATTAAACTCTTTTAAATGCTAAATCCTTTATCAAACTCTTTTAAACTTACATTATTGTCAAACTCATATCTATACAGATATATTTATATAAGTAAGGTTTGAAGGACTTAGGACTGATAGCTCACTTTATATCCTGTTCCTTGTTTGGTTGTGGACTTAAGGTATCTTGTTATTTGTCCGAATGTCATTGAAACCTTAATTATATATCGTATATATGTGTTAGGATATAAAAGCTTTCACTTCAGTTCAATACCTTTGGGTAGCAAAGGCATACATACAACAGTACTAGTTAACTATAATAGGTATAGTTAAGAGATCACTACCCACTATTACTATTACAACGACACATACAAGAGTCAGTACAGTTACGAGTCATTACATATATACTATAATGAGAAACAATACATACTATACACTATATAAGAGAACATACTATACACTATACAAGAGGATATACTATACACTAGTGCAGAGAAAACATTACTACACTATGACATACTATACAAACATTTGAATACGATAATCAGAATGTGACATACTACTTCTCGATACGACACTACATTGTTGTATCACTTTGTAACCAGAGTCTCCTGGAGGGAGAGCGGGCATTGTGTGTATAGATCTATACGGGATAGACACTCCCACACCCCGACTGCTAGCTACAGTCCCAGCCGACAAGGCCAAGGGGTGACAGAATGTTACCTCACTACATATGACACCGGAGGGTCATTAGTTATTCAGTCGTCGATCAGCATGGTTACATACGATTTCACATTTGAACCTTTAATTAACCGACTAAGAATTAAAGGAAAACAGACTCCCCGAGGTGTATTGTACATTTAATACTACCTGGAGCCTGCATTTTTATCACTTTATAGCCAGCAGTGACACTGCTGAGGTAAAACATTATTTTCCCCTATTACATTTAATTGTAATCATCTCACATAAACGATGACTTAAACTATATTTTTATAATGATAGTTTCACTGGGAAAAACTCTTACATTTACAAATGAACAAACATACAAATAGTCGGGTCTTGGTAGAAGACTACATTTCAGTAGAAAATATAGGATTTTCTAGGGTGTTCAACCATTTCCAAACATTTGCAGACAATTACGAACATTTACACTACGTTGTTATAAACATTTTCATACAAGCAATGACACTAAATACTTATGAACTCACCAGCGTAATGCTGATAAACTCTTTCAAAATAACTTGTATTCTCAGGTCATCAGTAGACAGGTACCGATGGAGCTTTTGAGAAGATGGAGCATTCAAGACTCATCTTTTATTTTGATCATTCATTTTGGTGTCTTACAAACTATACAGAACACGCTTGTATTAAAATTATTATATTAATGCAATGGATGTTGTTGCTTGTCCTTACTATTATGCATTGTTATGATACTGTACATGAAGTCCTCCACCCCAGAACGATTCTGCCGTTCCGGTTTTGGGGTGTGACATCTTAGTTCATATGTACTCAATTATAAATACCACTTGGCCATTTTTTCTAACATCATTGGCTTTTTTATTACATTCTTAATTGGATAATTAGGTTTTACATAAATAGAATGAGTTTCAAAATAGTGACGTAACTTGGTTGAAGCACATATAAGAGATAAGATTAGTTTTCAAGATGTGAATACTTGGTCCCTGAATTCAAGAAACTCTTACTTACATAATATACTGGATGTTGAGCACCATCTTGTTCCTTTACCAAGACTACACTTGTTGCATTCTTGGATACAGTCAGACATTGGAACAAGGGTTCTCCATCTTTAGGTTTGGCTAACCATAGGGCTGAAGATAAGTAATTTTTAAGCTCTTGGAATACCTATTCATGCTCTATTATCCATTCGAACATTTTGTTATTTCTCAATATATCATAGAAAGGTTTGCATCTTTCAAATGCCTTAGAGATAAACCTATTTAGGTCTGCAACTCTACCTGTCAACCTTTGAATATCTTTGGTCGAGTTGGGGATTGAAGGTTCAAGATAGCCTTGATTTTCTTTGGACTAGCTTTAATTCCTCTTTTTGTCACCATGTAACCCAAGAATTTTCACGCCAAAATGGCATTTGGAATGGTTGAGCTTCATGTTGAACTTGTCCAAGATACTGAACGCTTCTTCAAGATCTTGAAGGTGGATCTCAGATTTCTTGGATTTCACTACCATGTTGTCTATATAGACTTTCATGGTCCTTCCAAGTTGTTCTTTGAACATTTTGTTGACAAGTATTTGATATGTTGAAAATGCATTCTTTAGTCTAAATGGCAATGCTATATAACAATAGATACATGTTGGGGTGATAAAAGTCGTATCTTCTTGGTCTGAAGATCCCATCTGGATTTGTTGAATCCTGATGAAGCATCCATGAAGGTAAGGATTTCATGACTTGCAGTGACATCAACCAATGAATCTACATGCAAATGAATTGATTTGAGTGTATTTAGTTTAGATTGTTTTGATTTGGAAACCTATACAGTGTAAATCTTTAACTAATTTGACAATTATTATGTGAAGATCTTAATATATGCTAGAGAGTAGTCAATTTCATTAGTTTATTAATGTTTTCTATTTACATGTTTACTTGAATGCCTTAATATTAATTTATTCAAATCTTCCACATTCGGTTATACTTCTAGAAGTAAGTAGTAACCCACACTCAGTACCAATTTAAGTGGATAATGTGTACAAAAATAAACCCTAGTTGATACCCACAAGTGAGGATTGGCCTCTCCCCCTTCCCCCCCCCCCCCCCAACTCTTTCTCGCTCTAAGGTTTTCTTTTCAATTCCCGGTTTTGGAGACCTAACTGCATTGTTTGATCATTTCCCAAAGATCCAACGGTCTAAATGTCTTGATTTGTCGATAGATGCTTCCTAACATCCACAATAACATTATGTATGGTTGGATTGTTGAGATAAGCTATGTAGGCTCCAAAAACTATAATTCTGTTTGCTGGACAACAACATTTTTCTGGGTTCGATTTTGGTCACAACAAAGAGAAGGACTTGTCGTTTTGCTTGGTCATCCAAGTAAAAAATCGACCACAAACAAAGAGGTATACATTTCAACCCTCTCTCTTTCTCTAGGGTCTTTAATTTTGTTGCATCTAGTCATGAACTTGTGTTTGTTTGTAAAAATTATCATATTCTAAAAAAAGGCCCTTCTATTTATAAAAATATCACCAGTTTGTTGTGATTAAGGGCATACTTCCAACAATTTTCCCATTTCAGATTGCAATTTAAGACTTAAGAAACAATACATTATAAGAATTAACAAGAATCATTTAGAACAATAGTGTTAGATATTTGCTTACTTCCTCCATGACCAATTCGTCAAAATCTTCTATTTATCAAAGATTGTGATGCCTTTTATAAATTTAAACAAAATAATCTTCTAAACATTTCGAAAATCGAAAAGGTAATAATACTATTGGTCAACGGCATTGGAGATTTTAGGTAATAAAATACGAAAAATCATGATCATATTTGAGTTTTAGTGTGTATTTAATCTTCTATAATTAATGTATTAATCAACTTGAGATATTATGTTTAGTTTTTTATTTTAAATATAGAGAGGGACCACTCCAACATATATATTTTTGGTAATAGAAGCTTTGACGGATGGAACTCAAGATCTACCCTGTGAGCTTCGACCTCTTAAATTGTTAGAATTTACCATCACATTAATGTATTATGTTAGTTACTTGGGTTTCTTGAAATATGTTGCTATATGTGTATATAAAAGATGATGCATAATTATTGTTTCAGATGTAGACTATTATTTGCAATGTCATTTTACAACATGATTTTAAGTTAGACCTATTGTCATTTCAATTTGTTTGCAAACAGTGTCTATTGAGAAAGCAACCGTACGCTTTTTTTTCTGAAATCATTTACGCCATGTGAACGCACAATGATTTTTTCTGAAATAGAAAGAAAAATAAAAGATGCTATAATAAAAAATAGATCAAATGTTAACATACAAAGTATGCTATAATAAAAATTAGTATAATGCTTATGGCTTTTTTCGAAATAGAATAAAAAGTATAATGCTATTTATTAAAAAGTAGGTGAATTTTTATTTTAGGCCATGTGGAAATACAACGCTATTTGCCAAAATGAAGCTGATATTCCAGATTTTTATTAGTACAATGTTTATTTTCTGAAATAGAATAAAAGTGGCTATGATTAAAAAAAAAAGGCTATTTGAAAGTACAATGCTATTCTTTTTCGAAAAAAGAAAAGAAAGTAGAAAACTATTTGGTGAAGTAGAATAAAAAGTAGTAATAGTGTATGTTATAACAAAAAGGTGAAATGTTTTTAGGCTATAAGAAAATCCCTGGTGCTTGGTGTGGGTATGCACTACCTACCTACTACACTACACAGGAGCGAGAGTAATATCAAAATATTGACCAATCTTATGTTGTGAAATCCAAAGTAGACATTCTCACATAAAAACCCAAGCTTGGAACAAGGGTGGGTAATTTAGTCTGGCCTATGTACATTACAAGGTAAAAATTTCTATATTGCATGAGGAAGATTTACAAATTTGTCATTGCCAGGAAATTCTTCAGGTCCATGGCTGAAAAATGTTCCAAGTTAGTAAAAAAATATAGATAAAAAATCTTTATATATTTGTTTATTACCTGAGGTTGCTTAGAGCAGACATCCTGTAGAGACAGCTAAACACTAGAACATGCAACCCGATCGTATAGAAAAATGCAAACGTTCGTGCGTATCTGCAAAATAATTATATATAAGGGTCAGAGAAATATATTTAAATTTTAAACTTGCATATTTCAAACGAGAACAATTATGGAATCAAGAACGCAAAAACAGGGTTTATCACATGTGAATGGCAGGGTTTAGTCGCATGTGAATTGCTTAATCACATGTGATTAATACATATAAAAAAAAATACTATCTCGATTTTAACGATAGTCTATGATAATTAAAAATTTTAAAATATTAGAAATTTTTTGTTGATAAAAATAGCATTCCAAAATGGATGGTGAAACAAGAGTAATAAATAGGGAAGGGAGGGGAGGGGGATACTTGTTGCCAAGAAGAAAACGGCCACTGGTGAGTGTAATTTTGTCACGTAAACCAAGCTCCTTGTAGCGTTGATCCTTTTCCTGAAAGAAAGAAAGAAAGAAAGATGGATAAAATAATAGGAATAGGAATAGGATAGGTAATGAAATGAAAAGGAAAACATATACCTTTTTGGAGAATGCTGCAAAAGGGTTTATATCATCTTCGTATATTTTCTTATACTTGGATTCGACATCCGAGCTAAAACCACTTTCAAGATCTTCAGCCGACTGCAGCCAAATGCAAATCACACAATAAATAATCTGTCTCCAGGCAGGCAGGAAGGCTGTGTTTGTTTGTTAGGACATAGGACTTGGGACTATCTCTATGTCTTTTTTTAGGAGGGACTAGGACTATTTTATATACTGAAACCTTTATTTTAGAATTTAGATGGATGTACCTTCCTTGATGCTCTAGAGACTACTTTCTCTAGATTATAATCCTGTACATATCGCATCTTTCCATACAGTTTCACATTATCTGCTTTCGTCTTCTCCAGTTCACTTGTCACCATCCCTATCCTCTCCTTCAATTGCCTTATTTCCTGTTAACAAATAATACTTACACTTAACTAAAGATTTGTTTGCTGAATGCTGATTGATTTTTATTATAATAAATTAACATATTGAGCTAATCTAACTGGGTAAAGTAGTGTAGAATTTGTAGCCATATTCAGTAAAAATGAATTTAAGTGTGTCATACCTCTTCAGTTTCACGCAAGCGTGCCCGAAAACGATCTCTTTGGTTACATATCACCTTAAGCATTGAATTTTGATCTTGGTCCGAGGAAACATTTTTTTTTTTATCTGCTGCTGCTGCATTCTATCAAAATCAAATAAAATCATTATCAACTGTTGTGTCAAAATTAACTTTCATATACTGTATTACTATTAAATATTAATTAATAACTGCTGCCAGCCAAACATGGAAGACAAGACCGCACTTATTTGCCAAACAAAAACTTTCAACTTATTGGGCTGGGTCAAATGCAAGCTTTGTTCATTGTTTTTTGAAATTTCAGCATTCTACTTGCAACTTCTTTTTCTTATCCTATTCCTAGCACTTAATTTTGTATTTGGTTGTGTATGTAATGAGAAGAAATCAAAGTATTTAAATAGTCTTTAACCCTATCCTAAACTTGCAAAAATATATTACCAGATTACTTTGAATTCTTTTCTTATTAGACACTGATGGACCAAATCAAAGCAGTGGAAAATGGTTTTGCATTTAGATGACATTGCTATAAATAAATAAATAAAATATACTCTGTAAGTTAACAACACTAAAGTTATTGTAATACGATACGAGTAGACTAGATATGACATGACATACACATACCTCCCCAGACTCTGAAAGATCCCAATCCTCAAAAATATTTCCTTTACGATCTTTGGAACTGTAGCCCTGCAAGTGAAGTGAAGAAGATATTTCCTTTAAGTCTTTTCCTTTTTGTTTCGTCTTCTCCTATTTACATACATACATAGTAATCCAATCCAACCAAAAAAGCAGTGTAGGTACAACAAGAGTGTCTAGTTCTGGGTTTAGAGTTTATGTTCTGAGCAGGCACACACCAAACCAAATCCAAATGAAGTGAATAATACTAAGGATAACAATTTCTAACCTTCAATATATCATCTTCTAACTTTTGGATAAGCTTTTGTTGCTCATTAATCTTTGAAGTAAGTTCTGAAATTTCCCTTTCACATGTTTCCACCATTGAAGTCTTTTCAGAGAGTTGGACCTAAACAAAAATTAATAAATATCATCTCATAACATTTGCTTCTTTCGCACAAGAATGAATGTGTTGGGAATGGTCTGGAATTCATTTTTTTCACCTTTAACTGTGTCAGTTGATGTTCCATGTTGCGGTTCTTATCAAGAAGCAGAGACTCAAGTTTGCTCATCTCCTCCCCACTGGTAGCAACCTCCCAATCTTCAGCCTCAATTGAGTTATAACCCACTGCCTACACATCCATCAAATATATTTATTATTATTATTATTATCTATATTGTCGACAGGAACAGGATGCATTAAACCAAACCAGGGAAGATAAAAGTGGACTCCATCACTTGTGATAAATAGACATATATATATGTAATTTCATACTTATAAATATAGGCCATGTTTGGAAATTTGGCATGCAATAGTCATGGTGGGTGGCAAAGGGTGTGTGTGAATGCCCGTTGTACGTTTGTTATATTTTTGGATGAGTAGGGCATGGCATTTGCGTCTTTTCCACACACAATAAAAAACAAACGGGGAGAGGGGATCTGTATGACCTGCAGAATTTTAACTTTCTTGCGCAGATCGTCAACTAATTTTTCAGTTGGCCTTTCCTGGAGCTGTTTCTTGATTTCCTGAAGAGCCACTTCCTGTTGATTAGAAAAAGAAGACAATCAATCATTCCCATTGAGATAAAAAATTAAACATAAACCCATGCCATTGGTAATTACTAAATACCAAACTTGCTACTTTTACTATCACATATTTATTACATTAGAATGTAGAGTAGTCAAGCCTTAATAAAAGATTGAAATAAAAATTTGCAACTTTACTTTACAAAATGGTAATGGTGTAATGGTAGCTTACCTTTTCATTGAGCATTGCATTGAGCTTCTTGATTTCGTTGATATGTTGTTGTCGCTCACTAGATAAGCTGCTTTCTATGTTGTGAAGTTCCGTATTTAGTTCAGAAATCATCTTTTCTTTCGCACTTAACGATTTCTCCAGGATGCTATTTGAATCACCATCATCACTACAATCACATACAAAACACAACTCATTCCTTCTTCATCAACAAAATATAACTCAAGATGGATGGAGGAGATTATATATGTAATTTAGGCCTTAAATGCAAGAAATAACTATCTGCTTTCATTCATTTCTGTATTACTTACATTTCTTTCTAGTTCCAACTTCTTTTTTCTTATATTCTACTTTGAAAAAAAATCTACCTAACTTTTCATTTTTTTTTTTCTTTAGCCCTAATATTATACTTTGAAAAATCTATCCTAGGATGCTATCAATGAGAGTAGGTTCATATTTCATGTCATGCATTCATTAGATCACCAAAGATGTTTAAAATAATAACACAAGTGAAATAAACTCAAGAAACAAAGGACAATAACTAAATGTTCTATACCTTCTCTTGGTATCATTGTCTTCATTTGCTGATTGCAGTTGCGAGCGTAGAACTCCCTGCACAATGTACAAATATCAATCATTCAGATTTGAACAAAATTAATTACTCCCAAGACAATCCATGAAAGTAAGTTGATATTTCTTGCTGACTGTAGTTGTTTAACATTTTCTCCCACACCAAAGTTAGTTCCAAGGCAATAAACTTCCATTGATTTGTTTATTCTACTTTCATTTAATCCTATTACAACTTTTAAAAAAATCTACAAAGTAGAACAATATCATTGCAATTCTCAATCCTATCTATGATTGGGTTGATTTTTCAAAATAGAATGTCCAGGTTGAACTTACAACACTATCTATAGCTAATACGAAACAGTTTACAAATAAAATGTTGCATTTAATTTAGCTCATGTGGAGAAATAGTATATGTATGAGCATGACTCACCTTCTCTCTCTCTAGACTGAGCAGGCGAGTCTGAGCCCTTTCAACTTCATCCATCAATAGATTTACCTCTGTCTGCTTAGCTGCTGTATCTTCCTCTGTAATGCATAAGTATTAAGCACAAGTAATGTTATAGGACAGACAGAAAATATGCTTGTAATTTTTATTCAGGGTTGTTCTAGTGAATCTAAATAATCTGTCATGTCTCTGGTTGACAGGAATGGAATGGAATGAATTCAATAGCTAATTTTTGTTTATTTCAATATATAACGAGGGTATTTTAGTCATTTAATAAAAAAGAAACAACAGAATTGAAATGAAATGAATAGAATTTGAAGAATGGTTCATTCCGTTCCATCAGGCAAAACAAAACTTTATTTTTGATTCCATTACTTCCTTGATTTTATCAAGCCAAAGACTACCTATGTAAAAATGAAAATGTGACCTGATTGGGCACGGTACTCGAACAATTTGCTTTGTGCAATTTCATGCAACTTTTGCATGTTAGAAACACTATCCTGAGCATGTCGTAACTGATCCTGCAAAAGTTGCTCCCTGCATCACAACAGAATTTCGATTTTTAATTAAAAATAAAAATAAAAAATGCTGCCGTACTTAAATATGTTACTATAATAACATACCAAAGACCACTTCATCGTGATTAAATTAGCAGATTCTGGTGGAACCTGATGGAACTGAAATTCCAGATTACATTCCATCACCAGATGGATTGGAATTCAATTCTTCAGATTCCACCATTCCTTCCAATTTTAAAAGGAATACAATTCCATTCATTCCCTTACTTTCAAACACCAAACTACCACCCACATTATCATTATGTACACACACACAAAACAAAAACAGATTTAATTAAAAATTAAAATCCAATTTATATATAATAAAATTAAAATATAAAAACATATTATGAACAAAATTAATGTCCTTCCATTTTGTGCCAACCAAACACGTGACATATTACAGTTTCTTCATAGCCCAACTCTTACCAAAGACATTACAAAAACCAAACGCCCCCTTAAGATAAAAAATAAAATACCTTTCTTTTAGAACCTCCAGCGTTTTCTGATTTTCTTCTGCTAAACTGCGTTGCTTCATCTCCACAATCTCTTTTACTTTTTCCTCCATCTAAGGACATATAAAAGTTAGGAAGCAAATTCAGCCTAACAACATTTTCAACTTCCTTAAATCTTGTCAAAGTCTTGCAACTATTTGGATGAAACAGCTGGAATGGAGTTACATTCATGATGGTTCCCTTTCTTTATTTGTTCATCTATCTATTAAATAGATAGAATCTGTATACGATTTTTTTTTTTTTTGAAAGAGTAGAATCAGTATAGGATTAGTTTGTGTAAAAGACAAAGTAGTAGTTGAAATCTGATTATACCGTTTTTGTATCGAAAATTGCAGATAGTGGATTTTAATAGCAAATATGAGATATCAAAATCTAGTATTTGAAACGTAAAATGCAATGCAGTAGAAAAAGGAATGATAGTGGGTAACCTGTTGCTCTAACTGGCGGGTCCGCTCCTCTAGTCGTCTTATTGTTGCTTGTTGGTTTTTAAGGTGAGTAGCTTCCGTTCTGAATTCCTCAAGTTCAACCTTCATCTTCCTGTTCTCTGACTCAACCTCCGATATTTTTAAATCTTTTTCCTGCATAAAAACTTACAATTAACCAGGAAACACCAACAAACAAGATTGCTCCATTTTATTTAACTCCCACACTGAATCCTTGTTCTCTCTTCTTTCATAAGACCAACTTGTTACCCCTAGTTCTATTTATAATAACATAGTAATAGCAACATTGATACCACGGTTCAAGTTCCACAAAAACGCAACCTAATTTCTCTAAAAAGTTCACACTTAAGGTTAATAATAATGATGTTTCAGGAATTTTAGTACCGTACGTAAATGAAATATATGTCTTTCGACCTCCACAAATCCAGTAAGTGAGAAACTATTTGAGATATATAATCTTCTTACATTGCAAACTCATTAACAAATAAAAAGTGAAAATACCAACCGATGCTACAACTGAACTGACTACTCTCATCAGGTTCACTGACATATACAAAATCACACTCCCGATCGTTTGAGTTTCAACGGATGGTTAAACAGGTACTAAGAGACAAATCAACTCATTCCCAAAAGGCGCTGATTCTGATTCTGGAGGCTTTAGGAGTAGTTGTGATAGACAGAATTTGGAGCACTGAAGGAAATGATTGAAAATTCTTTTATGAAAATATCTCTCCATTTTATCAAAATAAAGAAATGCGTACAATCATTCTTCTATTCACTTCTTTTAAGCTAGACTACAGTCTACAGCACAACACTTGTACATAAACACATCATTTATCCAACCATCACTTAATGGAAACATGGCCTCAAACAAAGCCTTGATTCATATTTACCTACTAAAAGCTACCTTCCTTTCCTGTATTACTAATCAATGCCGCATACAACAGACTAGTCACCCTTTACCACTTCTTCCTAAGTACAGTCTGATGCAAACTGCAGTTATCCTGCTTTTCTATCTTTTTCTCTACATTTCTAAAGGACCAACTATTGTAGGTGTCTAGATATCTGCCTTTTCCCATTAGAGCTATGACAAATTTAATGTGAACATGCAGTTTAAAGGATGAAAACACTAAAATCTGCCAAGCGCTTATTGTCTACGCACACCCAAATATATATATATATATATATATATATATATATATATATATATATATATATATATATATATATTTAAAAGTGACTCTTCAGAAAGAAAAGAGTATTCAAAAGACCAGACGAGGTTTTTTTATTATTCATAACTATCGCATGTTTTAACAATTCTAAAAGCACACCGCAGGCTATTTGTTATAAAAGGTGATTGTACTTACAGCAACTGAAGCAACAACAGGATAAGGATCTGGAGCCTCATAAAGTTTCTGGTATATATTAAGGAAAGCATTTTCTCCAAATTTCGCCCTCTTAGTAAGATTGTCAACCTCCTCTTGGTATCCCCTGAGTAAAGAAGTGAACAGGTTGGACTTTTCTTCAGCTGGCGCTTTCTTGAAATCTATCACCAAGTAACAGAAAGGCTCAAATACACATACATGAACATGATGCCTTGCTACTGTACTAACAGAGTCAGATAGATTCTATACTTGTTTACAATCCAAATAGGTGCATTCACAAAGTTGTTATTAGAATTATGCAATAATGGGTAACTGATTCTGCACCGTTCTTGTTATAGGCATGTTAAGTACCTCGGGTGCTCTCTGCGAGCTTCCTGCGGTTCTTCTGGCTGTTTTCCTGATTTTCAGCAATTCTAAGTCCTTGTTCATCTAATGTACTCCTTTCCTTCTCCAAATCAAACTCTGTATATATATGAGAATTTGAAACAATTAGAATTAGTTCCTAAATATAAGTAAATTTCCTCCAACTGAACAAGGAAAATTTCATCATTGCCGCAATGATTTTCCACTAGAAAATAATAATTACAAGATACCAAGCTCATCATATTTGAAGCTATTATAGTAAATCAAAACTCAAAGTAACTAACTACTAAACTAAGAACAACAGAAAAGACTGAAAGACATCAGTGCTATAAACAGATGAGAGTGAGATCAATGTAGCAAGGGCCTCCCCTTTCAGTTCAAGTCTCACTCATTTGCCTCAAAAACTATAATAAAAAAATATATATAACAGAACAAACAAGGACGAAAGAAGGCACCAATCACATCATTTCATGCAACAATGTGTGGGGAATTACTAGCAGTGTCTTATTGCCTTTGCAATGCTTAAGCTCATAGCACCGGAGACTCCAACAAAACCCAGATGATCCATAATCAAGAAAATTATTAATGGAGAAAAAAATCTAACTTTTTTTGTAGAGCTCTTACTTAATGCTATACAATACAATCATCCAATAAGATAACGTTGAATAGCTTTTCAGAACTTCATCCTGTTCAGAACTATTCTCGAGAGGGAGAAGAGGGTCATAAGAGTCGTTGCCAGTAACCCAAATGCACCTTAGCAAGCATAAATTCTATTCATTGAAGGGTAAATACTAATATTAGCTACTTGTTTTTTTAATGATCAAGCCATTCATCCAGTGCTTGTAAGAAACTACATCTAGTAATCACCATTTACGTACCAAGAACTTCATTGAAACGTAAAGGATTAAAAATCACGATCTGTAAATTTTACAGAAGAACAAATAAATGAAACTCAATTGAGAGAAATGGAACATAGTAAACCTCTCCAGAAATTAGCAACAGACGGAATCGGTGCGGAAGTTGACGAAGGCTTTGATTTATCTCTTTCTAATCCGCTTTGAGATGCCTCCATTGATTATTAGTATTGCTCGATCTAGAAAACAATGATAATAGGGTTTATCCTATACCCAATCTCCTTATGCAAATCTCAAAATCTCTAACCCACTTCAATCAATTCTATTTCAGACGAGAAGCATCCTCGCAGTCTGCAATTGATTTCCAGAGCGTAAAACTTTTAGATCAAGTCCGGTTTTTGGTAGATCTCGGTAGTGTGCGTTTGCTTCAAAACTGGATGCGTATGGTTAGTATCTTTGACGTTGTGAACACATTTTATGCCCTTTCTCTTAAAACTCATCTAACCTTTTCCATTTATTAAAGGGAAATCTTCTTTAAATTTTTACTTGTAAAGTCTCAAAAAATAAATTATTTATGAAAAAATAAATTAAATATTCTTTTATATTTTTTTCTTCTATCATCTTTCTATATATTTAAGATTATGACATTTGTTATATTTAATATTTAATAAAATTAATAATTATACTTCTTATCATCTAAAAATGATAGAAAGATGGGTAAGAAGAATAAGTATGAGACTATTTAATGTTTCTTACGAAAAAATATGAATTATCGGTAAAAATGACGATTTGACCTTTTTTCCTGGTTATCGGTTTCATTCTTGACTTGGATGCATTTAAGTCTCATTATTTACCTTAATTTCCGAATAAGTCTCAAAATAAAATTTGCTAACAAAAATGCATGAATTATAGGTAAAATTGATGATTTGACAATTTTCTCCCTTAAACATATTTTATCGGTTTTATTGTTGACCTGGATATCTAATCATTAAATGAACTGGTGAGATGGATATGACATGTTATATAATTCTACATTTACCATAAAACTTAATATTCATCTCATCAACTCATTTAATGAGTAGGCGTCTACGTTAGCAATGAAACCAATAAAAAGGGCGGGAATGAGCTAAAGAGATGGATATGGTGGGTTACATAAAATATAGTGAGACAATTGAAATTTATTATAAACTTCAAGAATAATGAAGTTGTTACTAGTTTATGTAATTATTATAGTCTTCGTTGGATGCATTTCATATTCAAAAAAATATACAATGTGACACAATATCAAATTTTACAGTACACGTAGCATTATATAATCTAATGTAGCGTCCCAAAAATTATAAAGATATTTTCATTTTTAAAATAGATTAACCAACTAAAACCTTTTACATAAATTCGATAAGTGCCATTCATTCATTTGAAATCATAAAGAGTATAGAGTTGGATTGCAAAACAGCAAAAACAATTATCTTTGATGCGTGTGTACAGTCTCGCCGATCTCTTCTTACGAACAACCTGCAAAACATTTTATCCACAACTATAAGCATAAAGCATAATGAGTTCCCCAATATGCTACATATTTCACCATACATACAATGCATCCACATAAGCAAACTCCTCAGTCCTAGCGTCGAACAATCAAACCTCATATCCATATACATATAACATATATAATGGGCCCAACCCAATCATACATAACGGGCCCAGCCCAACCATACATAACGGGCCATCCCGACCATAAATAACAACCTGGCCCAACCATACATAACGTCCCAACTGACCATAAATAATGGGCTCAGCCCAACCATACATAACGGGCCCAACCCACACTCCATTTTTAGGGGCTACATCTTGGTCTTTCGTATAATTGTTAGGGGCCAAATCCTGGTCTTTCATGCATTACATAAAAGTCATATAAAGCGAGAGATCAGATAGACAATCGAACAGATGATCCACCCAAAAGCGAACAATTAGAAAAAAACATCGCAATAAGGCATTAGACCAAGAGTGCTCAGGCTATCCAACTTAAACTACATAGAACCAATTTTATCATTACCATATAATCATGTAACATAAACACACAACATATACTTGTATATCCTTGATAACTAGTCTTCCCTAGTTTCCCTGTCATTGACCACTTCTCAACTAAATCCTTCGTTGGTCAATCATACATAATTCTGATAACTTGCATTCCTCAGTTACTCTACTAAACATAAATCCTAACAGTATTATACGATCAACAAGCAAGACCCTACCAGTCTAGCATACCAAGACACCAAGTGTTCTAAACTACACATGCATAGCAAGGAGTTATCCTGTAACACCGTAAATTTCAAACAAAATTTTCATTTTAAAACCTCATAATTCTCATTAACACATTTCACAAAAACCCCCAAAGTATCAAATTATCCAAAAACACATATCCATAAATTATTGAATGAAAATCCAGGATCCTCAAAACATAACTCCATCTCGTGTGTACAATCAAGCTGGCGCCTTCCCGCAATCCTGAGAAGTACCTGAAACTAATATCACATAACACAGTAAGCACAAAGCTTAGTGAGTTCCCCAAAATACCACACATATCTCATTAGCCTCTCATGGCTATATCTCAAATAAGACCCTTCGGTCAATGTGTCTCAGTGGAACCCTCTGGTCCCACAACTCGGGTGGACCCTCCGGTCCTAACTCAGTAAAGCTCAGCATAATACACAGCATAAATCACAAAGACATAATGCAGGATATCACAATACTCAATATAAGCACACAAGACCCTTCGGTCACACAATATTACCACTCAAGGTAAGTATAGTGAGAAGACTCACCTCGGATGCTGAACAACTCCTATAGATGTTGCTGCTGCACACCGGCCTCTAACACTGATCCAAAACCCACAATTAACCCAATTAAGATCTAAGACCAAACCTCACTCATTAGGTCTAAAGATAGTCCACTACCCGACCACAATTAACTCAAGCTCATTGGGCCCACCAAGGCCCAATACTAAATGGGCTCTCCCAAGACCCAACTCTTAAACTAATGGCAAGTCCAACACAAAGGCCCAAGACATATACAATATTTCTCTGATCAAAATCTCCAGTACAACAAGCCCAAAATCCAGGCCCAACACTTAAGGCCCAATATGAGATTTAGCCCAAAAGCCTACAGCGAGATTATGTGGGGTGTACCTCCCTTGGTACACTCGGCGTACACACAAACCCTGATCGGGGACACTTGACCAGTACGCGGGGCGTACTGGATTCACGCTCGGCGTACGTCCAGACTTGCTTTTTCCCACTCTCTTGGTCTTAACCCGTTAAGACCATAGCTATACTCTCAGATCTGGACTCCCTAAAGGCTCATACTCCATAAAGTTCATGACTTTAAGCCTTTGCATGGCTGATAAAGTCCCAAACCCATATACACTCACTCTTTACTCCCAAAAATGCTCATATCTCATACATGGGGTGACTTTAACTGTTGGATAAAGTGTATAAGTCCATAACTATTTTTGGTATGTACTTGACCCGATTGGCATGGTCCATTTGGGTTGCATGGCATTGCAATACTTGGATAGACCAAATGAGAGAAAAGGACACTTAAGGTTTATTAATATATTATAAGTTCTAATATATTAATAATATTATTTAATTAGTATTGATCAAGAATTAATTTGGAATTAATTAAGTGATCAAAAGGAGACTAATTAAATATATGAGGTTGATTGTGTAAATCATCCATTCTTGTATAGTAGGCTAATGATCCATGGTTTATATGAATTGGGTTAAGACCCATAAGGTGCTCCATGGATACTCCATGGAGGTTATAAACCCATGGATCATGGAATATGAAAAGTCATGCACATTAGGGTTTACATGGAGTAACCCTACGTGTGGCACACTATATAAGAAGCCCTATGGTCAGCAAAATCGGCCACTAAGTGAAGAACTAGAGGGCTAGCCGATTTTGAGGTTTAGTGAACTTCTCTCAAGGTTATTCCAAGTGTTGTGGTGTTGTGTGAGACATTTGAGGCATCACACTTGAGGTGCTAGGCTCACAAGGTTCTCAAGGAATCCAAGAAACGAGAAAGGTATGTTTTCTTACTTGCTTTTATGATTCAAGTTCCCCATGCCATGCTAGATAGGTTAAGAACCTTGGAAATCAAATTTGCATGTATCTTAGTAAAACATAGATCCAAGGTTTCTAGGGTTGCATGTACACCTTAGGAGTGTTAGAATGCTCAAAACCCTTCAGTGGTATCAGAGTCTAGGTTTGTTTTCTTGATACTTGATGCAAACTTGTTGAAAAAACTCAAAAAACTGCAATCTGCTGAGTGAACTCGCCGAGTTCATGGAGGAACTCGACGAGTTCATGTGTAAAATCATCCTACTCGTCGAGTAGGTTCATGCACTCGATGAGTAGGAGGCTCTGAATGCAGATTTTTGAGTTTTGCTGTTGGAAATGGACTAGAAACATTACCCCTAAACTGTTTTGGTCTTATAAAACTTGTTTTAGATGGTGTAATGGTTATGCTAATCCATTTTCAATGGCTATTATCAAAATTTCAAGTTTTGTATGGTTTATTTATGATTCTTGAAATTGTTGATATAAATGTTCATACACTTATGAGTTTAGAAGATCGTAGGAATTATTTGTAAATAGTTTGTTAGTTTAATTCTTGATCTTGATGTGTTTTAATGGAATTCATAATTTGTCCTCAAGTTATGGATTACCAAGAGTCACTTCTTTTAAAGTCCATTAATAAACACATAGGTTACATAAAATGAAAAGTCTCTCATTTTAATAAACCATTAACTCATAAGTTATGAAAGATGAAAAGTGTTGAAAGTTACAAAACTTGCCCTCAAGTTTTGCAACATGTAAAGTCACTATAAAAACTTTAGTTCCAACCCCTACAATTTTAAAAGTTAAAATTCAACCCTTATACTTTATAATATTATAAGTTAATAATATATATATATATATATATATATATATATATATATATATATATATAAGAACAAGTCGTTTTACCGTTAGTAGGCCTCATTCACGAAGCCGGTCTATAAGGGGGATATAAGGTTGTTGCCTATAAAATGGCAGCTTAATGGGTGTCCACTCTCACCCACCGCTTCCTTGACTGGTGGAGGGTCGTTAGTCGAACGGGTAGGACAATGACTTTAATCCTCATTAAAAGTATGATGAATTTAAAGTAACTAAATGTTTTTATAAATTCCTAATCTTAGTTACTTTAGGAAAATGTGAATAAAGTGCTAACCCATGAAATTACATTTTGCACTTTGCTTAAGTCGTTAGTGGAGCGTGTGTGGTTAACCGGCACACTAACCTGGACTTAACAAGGTAGGCAAAGGGTGGTTTAAGGTTTATCATAGATCGGTGGAGCGCGTGTGGTTAACCGGCATATCGGTTGAGTGATAAACATTAAGAGTACCAAGTAATTTGCATGGTTACTTCACACCTTGTTTTGTGATCCTCGACATCCCAGTTACAAAACTTGAAGGGCACACTCGAGATTGAAACATGTCATTGAAAAGTTCAATGAATCTCAAAGAATCTAGGAGTTTCAAAACCAATTAAAACCTAATAATTTATTTCGTTTTTCATGGTGGAAATTGGTGAATCGTCATTCACCTACCTTCAAATATTTTATAGCTTGGATTACTGCATCCCTCTTCTAAGTTATAAAATATTATGTTGGGTCCTAGCCTTAATATTACATTTGGGTGTCTTATTAAGGACTATCTTTATATTTAATCTAAACTTTTCTTTCTTCTTTTCAGATGTCTTCCAACAATGCTGCTTCTGGCTCAAACCCTACTGACTCCTTCTCTCTCATGAACCTTTGTGGGAGAGTCATCTTTGATGGATCCAACATTATGGATTGGATCAGGAACATCAGGATGGTCACTCGGTATGAGGACAAGGAATATGTCCTCGGCAAGGAGCTTAAGGAACTTGATGAGTCGTCTGCTACTCCTGAGGAGATCGCTGAATACCGGACTCATGAAAGAGATGCCACCAAAGTGGCATGTATCATGTTGGCCACAATGACAGTCGAGCTCCAAAAGTCCTATGAGGACTATTACCCTTTTGAGATGCACCAGGACTTGATGGACCGATACCATCAGAGTGCTCGTCAAGAGCGGTATGAAATCATCTCCTCCATGATAACCCGAATGAAGGATGGTGAACCCATCACGGGCCACATGTAGAAAATGCAAAGGTATGTGGACCGTTTGCTGAAACTGAATGTGAACTTCCCCGAGGAGTTGGCAATTGATATCATTTTGCACTCCTTACCTTCGTGTTATGATCAATTCCGAATGACATACCACATGAACAAGGAGGAAGTTACCCTCAGCAAACTTCAAGGACTCTTGAAGACCGTCGAAAGTGGTCTTAAGGGAAAATCGGTTGTTACCACTCCTACTCCTACCGCAGCCCCTGTCTTGGCAATCGGGCAAGGTAAAGGGAAGAAGAGGAAGAGCCATTCGAAGGGTACCAAGGGAAAGTCCCTTGATGGCTCCTCTTCAAGTGGAACCAAGAAAGGTTCTGTCACTCCTTCTGCTAACCCTAAAGAGGCTGAATGCTTCTATTGCCATAAAAGTCGCACTGGAAGCGAAACTGCCCGAAGTACCTGCAAGATGTTAATGATGGGAAAGTAAAACCCAACCATGCAGGTATACACACTATATTGTCTAATAACTCACCCTATTCAAATTCTTGGGTCCTTGATACAGGTTGTGGTATTCACATATGTTCTAATTTGCAGGGACTAAGAAGAAGTGAGAATGTGGAGCATGGGAAGATAAACTTAATCATGGGGAATAGGAAAGCTTCACCTGTCACCAAGATTGGAGTTTACTCTTTGTTGCTAAGTAGTGGGTTTACATTAGATTTGAATAAATGTTGTTACTCGTCTGAAATGGCGAGAAATATTATTTCCTTTCATGGTTTATACAAACAAGGGTTTACCTTTTCATTTGATAATGAATGTGGTGATATTAATGCTTTCTTTAATAATGTTCTTTATTTTAAAGCATTACCTTGTGATGGTGTGTATGAAACTGTGTCGGTTGTAGATAACCTAGGAAATAATGTGTTGTGTATCGATTCTTCCACTAGCTTGGATAAAGCATCATTATGGCATTGTCGTCTTGGACATGTAAGCAAGAAATGCATAGGCCAACTCCAAAAGGATGGAGTCTTGGAGTCATTTGACCTAAAGTCGGATGACAGTTGTGAATCTTGTTTGCTTGGGAAAATGACAAAGTCACCCTTCACTGATTCTTGTGCTAGGGGTGAGGGTTTGTTGGATCTCATACATACTGATGTGTGTGGACCCTTCAGAACCGCCACAAGGGATGCTAATTGCTTCTATGTGACTTTTACTGATGATTTTAGTAGATATGGATATGTCTACTTAATCAAGCATAAGTCAGAAACCTTTGAAAAGTTCAAGGAGTTTAAACAGGAAGTGGAGAATCAGTTGGGCAGGAACATTAAGATGCTTCAATCCGATCGAGGTGGTGAGTATCTTAGTACAAAGTTCCTTGACTATGTTAACGAATGTGGGATTGTCTCACAATTGACACCTCCCAGAACACCACAACTTAATGGTGTGGCTGAGAGGCGCAATCGAACCTTGTTGGATATTGTCACACCCCAAAACCGGAACGACGGAAACGTTCTGGGGTGGAGGACTTCATGTGCAGTATCATAACAATGCATAATAGTAAAGACAAGCAACAACATCCATTGCATTAATATAATAATTTTAATACAAGTGTGTTCTGTATAGTTTGTAAGACACCAAAATGAATGATCAAAATAAAAGATGAGTCTTGAATGCTTCATCTTCTCAAAAGCTCCATCGGTACCTGTCTACTGATGACCTGAGAATACAAGTTATTTTGAAAGAGTTTATCAGCATTACACTGGTGAGTTCATAAGTATTTAGTGTCATTGCTTGTATGAAAATGTTTATAACAACGTAATGTAAATGTTTCGTAATTGTCTGCAAATGTTTGGAAATGGTTGAACACCCTAGAAAATCCTATATTTTCTACTGAAATGTAGTCTTCTACCAAGACCCGACTATTTGTATGTTTGTTCATTTGTAAATGTAAGAGTTTTTCCCAGTGAAACTATCATTATAAAAATATAGTTTAAGTCATCATTTATGTGAGATGATTACAATTAAATGTAATAGGGGAAAATAATGTTTTACCTCAGCAGTGTCACTGCTGGCTATAAAGTGATAAAAATGCAGGCTCCAGGTAGTATTAAATGTACAATACACCTCGGGGAGTCTGTTTTCCTTTAATTCTTAGTCGGTTAATTAAAGGTTTAAATGTGAACTCGTATGTAACCATGCTGATCGACGACTGGATAATTGATGACCCTCCGGTGTCATATGTAGTGAGGTAAAATTCTGTCACCCCTTGGCCTTGTCGGCTGGGACTGTAGCTAGCAGTCGGGGTGTGGGAGTGTCTGTCCCGTATAGATCTATACACACAATGCCCGCTCTCCCTCCAGGAGACTCTGGTTACAAAGTGATACAACAATGTAGTGTCGTATCGAGAAGTAGTATGTCACATTCTGATTATGGTATTCAAATGTTTGTATAGTATGTCATAGTGTAGTAATGTTTTCTCTGCACTAGTGTATAGTATATCCTCTTGTATAGTGTATAGTATGTTCTCTTATATAGTGTATAGTATGTATTGTTTCTCATTATAGTACGTATGTAATGACTCGTAACTGTACTGACTCTTGTATGTGTCGTTGTAATAGTAATAGTGGGTAGTGATCTCTTAACTATACCTATTATAATTAACTAGTACTGTTGTTTGTATGCCTTTGCTACCCAAATGTACTGAACTGAAGTGAAAGCTTTTATATCCTAACACATATATACGATATATAATTAAGGTTTCAACGACATTCAGACAAATAACAAGATACCCTAAGTCCACAACCAAACAAGGAACAGGAAATAAAGTGAGTTATCAGTCCTAAGTCCTTCAAACCTTACTTATATAAATATATCTGTATAGATATGAGTTTGACAATAATGCAGGTTTAAAAGAGTTTGATAAAGGATTTAGCATTTAAAAGAGTTTAATAAAATGTTTTAAAGTGTTTGAAATCCATAAGTTTGATAACAATTTGAAAGTAATAGAAAATCTTCCTGTTTGTTCTAGTTATTAATCACATATGATTAATGCAATAACTAGAATGCTTCAACTTGTATTCCCCCCCCCCCCATAAAAGCATTTAAAATCATTTCAAAGGTTGATTAAGGGGTATGAACTCACCTGTAGTGAGTGGTTTGGATGGAAGTGCCGGATAGGATGCTAAGTGTCAAGTGAGGACTTGAGCACACACGGATCCTATTTAACATATAATGACACATATATGTATCTAATTAGTGTTTAAACAACTAACTGATCCAAGTAAGGACGGCATACCCCCTATTCATTAAGTCCATGAATACTGCGGGCGCATTAGTTAATCCGAAGGGCATCACTACGAACTCGTAGTGTCCGTAACGAGTTCGGAAGGCTGTCTTCGGAACATCCTCCTCAAGCACTCGTAATTGGTGATACCCTGATCTCATATCAATCTTAGAAAAGTAGCTCGCCCCTTGCAGTTGGTCGAATAAATCGTCTATGCGCGGAAGAGGGTAACGATTTTTGACCGTAATCTTGGTGAGTTCCCAGTAGTCAATGCACATACGGAACGATCCGTCTCTCTTCTTCACGAATAAGACCGGTGCTCCCCAGGGTGAGAAGTTGGGTCTTATAAAGCCCTTGCTGAGAAGTTCGTTAAGTTGACCAGACAGTTATTGCATCTCTGCAGGCGCTAGACGGTAGGGCGATTTGGCTACGGGAGTAGCCCCTGGAACTAAGTCGATCCTGAATTCGACTTGACGTTGGGGAGGTAAACCCGGTAGTTCTTCTGGAAAGACGTCGGGGAAGTCGCATACTACAGGGAGGTCTTTTAGGTCTTTTGTTTTCTGGCTCGTATCGACAACGTGCGCCAGGAATGCACGATATTCCTTACGCAAGTACTTCTGAGCTTGAATACTTGAGATTATACGAAGGCTCGTACTGGGTTTGTCTCCGTAGATCAACAAGGTTTCGTTATTCGGTAGGTTTAGACGGACTGCTTTGTCGAAACACAGAATATCGATATGATGAAGACTCAACCAGTCCATGCCCGCAATGACGTCGAAACTCTTGATTGCCATGGGTATGAGGTCGATTGGGAATGAATGATTGTCTAGTGTGAGGGTACAACCTATGTAAATCTCATTAGAACTCTCTGTCTTTCCGTGAGCCATTTCTACGACGAAGGTTTCTTTTAGTGCTTGCGGTGCTTGATTAAGTAAGTGTTTAAATTTTTGGTTCACGAAGCTCCTTTCTGCCCCACAATCAAATAAGACACATGCATATGAGTTATTGAGGAGGAACGTACCCGTGACTACCGTGGGGTCTTCCATTGCTTCATTGTGGCCGATAGCAAGTAGTCTCCCCGCTCCTCCTGCATTCCCAGCTTTAGGGCAATTTCTTTTGAAGTGCCTTGTCTCGCCACAACCGTAGCAGGCCTGGCTCACTCCTGTACCAGGGACTTGGGTGATGGGTTTTGGTGGCGTCTTGCAAAACCGGACAGTGTGGCCCTTCCGGTTGCAGTTGGTGCAGTGCAATTCCCGGCAGGGGCCGTTGTGATGGAAATTGCACTTAGTGCACTTGGGTAGGTTCTCTGCATATGGCTTTGCTGGTACAGGGGCAACAGGGGTTGTGGCAGCATGGACAGCCACAACCTGTTGGTTCTTGGAAGAGGGTTGAGTTGATTTGCCCTTCTTTCGGTCCCAATGCTTTCTCTTGTTGTCGGCCGCTTTGTTTGGTGCTGAGACAGTAGTTGTAGTTGTTGTTGGAGAAGAAGGGACTTCGTGATCGATAAGCCTTTGGGACAATTCCTTGGCACTATCAAAGGTCGCAGGGTTCGATGCTAGAACGTTCCCTCGATACGGGGGCACCAAACCCCAGATGTATCTCTCGATTTTCTTGCTTTCGGTGGGGACCATGTTGGGACATAGAGTCACCAGGTCGCTGAATCTGGCCGTATATGCCACTATGTCGGAACCCTTCATCCTAAGGTTCCACAGTTCCTCTTCGAGTTTCTGGACTTCGCCCCTCGGGCAGTACTCCTTTGCCATTTGGTCCTTCAGTGTCTCCCAGCCCATAACATTAGCTGCTACCAGTGAGAGTGATTTGACATGGCCATTCCACCATGTCAGGGCCCTTTCGGTGAAGGTGCAGGCAACAAATTTTATCTTGCTTCCTTCAGGGCAAGAGCACATCTCAAAGATTGCTTCTGTTCTCTCGATCCATTGGGACAGCGCAATAATCCCTCCGGTTTTGTTGAAGTACATTGGTTTGCAGCTGATGAAGTCTTCATAGGTATACTCCCGTGTACGTGGTTGGATTTCACCATGGCTAGAGTTGGTGCCCGTCCCAGCCCCACTAGCACCACCAGAATTTACTTGAGCCATGGCTGCGGTCACAGCAGCCTGAAACATCACCGCATCGAACTGCGGAGGGGGTGGTAGTAGTGGAGTTTGATTTACAGGCCTGCCTCTGGTCGGACGCTTGCGAGGCGGCATCTTTTACTGAAAGTTGATAGAGATGATGATAGTAGTAAGAATCAATTGTAAGCATAATGAGAGTGATTCATTGACTAAATCTCCATAGTCCAAACATCAGATAGAGACATGACCATAGAGTAGAGAAACGCAAGAGTAAGGACTTTCCCACGGATTAGATAACTGCCAATATTACTGGTATTAATGATGTAAATGAGTTCGGGAAAAATGACCTAACAGTAGGTCTTACATCAAACCATAAGGAAAAATGTTGACAGCTTAGAAATCTAGTTAAAGTACTTGAAAGATAGGAATATTTTACAGACAAGTGCTACATAGGCACAGAAAAGAAAGGCTATTCCTTAACCCAAAAGAAAAGACGAGTCGACATCTTCTACCGGCGACGGGTATCCCTCGGGCGAACCCTAAGATCTGCCAGTTGACGAACTACTTCCTGAAGATGTCGCTCATGCGCCCTCTAACGCACTCGGAGTTCCATGACTTCAGCTCGGGATGCAGCCAGTTGTTGCTGCAAGGCCTCGTTGGTTCTCCTAGTCCTTTCCATAGCCTCTTCGAGTTGGCGAATGCGGACCGTGTTAATGCCAGAGTTGGCATCAACTTCCATGACTCGATCGATGGCTGCTCGACCTTGCTCTACATTCCGAGCAATCATGCGGACCATAATGGGCAGGACTCGGTCAGCTGAGCCTCCCTCGCTTATGTTGTAAAAGCTTCGGTCTCCGTTGAAGGGTAAGGGCTGACCCTGCTCATCACTCCAACAGTTCAAGGTTGTCGCCCACAAGGGAGTGGGGCCTTGAAATGCTGGTCGGGGGTTGAGGTTTGGGATTGGAACCTCTTGGGGCAAGTTGTTGACTTCTGGCTCGGAGTCAGATCCATCCGAAAAACCTTCTGCGAGGTGATCATCCAAAGGGATTGTATGATCCTCTTCTGGCTCATCATCGAGCCACCCACCATTGCCTTGGTTGGGAAAATACGGATCGCCGGGGAGATGGAAGCCAGCCATGCTATCTACGCGAGAAAAAAAGGGGTATAAGAATCTTATAATAATAGACGTACTAATCTAAGATAATTATAATATGGCCCTTACTAGTTACTTCAACATTTGCGTAGTGTATACTAATTATGTGTAACCAAGGCGGGATAGACCTTCGAATAAGTGACCCTAACTCTAAGTCCACAACCAAACAAGGAACAGGAAGTAAAGCAAAGTCACAGATTCTAAGTCTATAACACCTTAGTCACATATAACTTTAGCGTATCCACTTAGCAACTATCGACCTACTAGTAAAGACCTTTTTAGTTCTCAAATAAGTAATTATAGTAACACAAAATACTCCTATAGTATTTTAGGTTTATGTTCTGTTCTAATGTTCTTGTTGTAGGAGTGTTGGTAAGTTTTTAGACTTGTTGCAACACCACAACCATTCTTAGTCACATGCTAGTCACTCCTCGGAAAATATAGTTGATCAGGCTATATCCTCCCAGGTTTGACTATATGTCTCTAAGCCTAATCGTGTTGTTCAACAATCGTAATACTTTTGCTCTGTCCTAATGACACTGATTTTAGTATGAATGCAGGTATGTATACTTAGTTAAATATTTTATTATTTAAAAGTATAAACTCTTGGTCAGAGTATATTAATCCCGTTGCGTTTATAGTTTGGATATCTTTTATGGGTTGATATACTCGATTCACTATAAACAATGCTCTGATACCAATCTGTCACACCCCAAAACCGGAACGACAGAAACGTTCTGGGGCGGAGGACTTCATGTGAAGTATCATAACAATGCATAATAGTAAAGACAAGCAACAACATCCATTGCATTAATATAATAATTTTAATACAAGCGTGTTCTGTATAGTTTGTAAGACACCAAAATGAATGATCAAAATAAAAGATGAGTCTTGAATGCTTCATCTTCTCAAAAGCTCCATCGGTACCTGTCTACTGATGACCTGAGAATACAAGTTATTTTGAAAGAGTTTATCAGCATTACACTGGTGAGTTCATAAGTATTTAGTGTCATTGCTTGTATGAAAATGTTTATAACAACGTAGTGTAAATGTTCGTAATTGTCTGCAAATGTTTGGAAATGGTTGAACACCCTAGAAAATCCTATATTTTCTACTGAAATGTAGTCTTCTACCAAGACCCGACCATTTGTATGTTTGTTCTTTTGTAAATGTAAGAGTTTTTTCCCAGTGAAACTATCATTATAAAAATATAGTTTAAGTCATCGTTTATGTGAGATGATTACAAATAAATGTAATAGGGGAAAATAATGTTTTACCTCAGCAGTGACACTGCTGGCTATAAAGTGATAAAAATGCAGACCCCAGGTAGTATTAAATGTACAATACACCTCGGGGAGTCTGTTTTCCTTTAATTCTTAGTCGGTTAATTAAAGGTTTAAATGTGAACTCGTATGTAACCATGTTGATCGACGACTGGATAACTGATGACCCTTCGGTGTCATATGTAGTGAGGTAAAATTCTGTCACCCCTTGGCCTTGTCGGCTGGGACTGTAGCTAGCAGTCGGGGTGTGGGAGTGTCTGTCCCGTATAGATCTATACACACAATGCCCGCTCTCCCTCCAGGAGACTCTGGTTACAAAGTGATACAACAATGTAGTGTCGTATCGAGAAGTAGTAAGTCACATTCTGATTATCGTATTCAAATGTTTGTATAGTATGTCATAGTGTAGTAATGTTTTCTCTGCACTAGTGTATAGTATATCCTCTTGTATAGTGTATAGTATGTTCTCTTATATAGTGTATAGTATGTATTGTTTCTCATTATAGTACGTATGTAATGACTCGTAACTGTACTGACTCTTGTATGTGTCGTTGTAATAGTAATAGTGGGTAGTGATCTCTTAACTATACTTATTATAATTAACTAGTACTGTTGTATGTATGCCTTTGCTACCCAAAGGTACTGAACTGAAGTGAAAGCTTTTATATCCTAACACATATATACGATATATAATTAAGATTTCAACGACATTCGGACAAATAACAAGATACCCTATGTCCACAACCAAACAAGGAACATGAAATAAAGTGAGCTATCAGTCCTAAGTCCTTCAAACCTTACTTATACAAATATATCTGTATAGATATGAGTTTGACAATAATGTAGGTTTAAAAGAGTTTGATAAAGGATTTAGCATTTAAAAGAGTTTAATAAAATGTTTTAAAGTGTTTGAAATCCATAAGTTTGATAACAATTTGAAAGTAATAGAAAATCTTCCTGTTTGTTCTAGTTATTAATCACATATGATTAATGCAATAACTAGAATGCTTCAACTTGTATTCCCCCCATAAAAGCATTTAAAATCATTTCAAAGGTTGATTAAGGGGTATGAACTCACCTGTAGTGAGTGGTTTGGATGGAAGTGCCGGATAGGATGCTAAGTGTCAAGTGAGGACTTGAGCACACACGGATCCTATTTAACATATAATGACACATATATGTATCTAACTAGTGTTTAAACAACTAATTAAGCAAGTAAGGACACCTTAGGACATGGAAAACACTTTGATTCAAGTGCTAGAAGTACAAAGGGTTTCACTTAAGGGTTGTAGGGCCTCACATTGGAGTTTACGGCCTAATAGTAAACCCCCATGAGTTTACGGCCCATGGGTTTACGGCCCATGGTGTTTACTGCCCATGGGTTTACGGCCCATGGTGTTTACGGTCGTAAACTCATGGTGTCTTGTACCATTTCGTGTGTTTAAGGTCCTATACTCATCTTGGAGGTGTTCTAGACTTAATTTCAAGGCTTAGGAGGGTGTTGTGACAACTTTGCACCACTTAAATAGAGTTTACGGCCAAGGGAGATTGCCTTGGCCGTAAACACCCTTCTGGTCATGATTTCTAGATGTTTAACAAGTGTTTCAAGTATACAACATGTTAGGGATAGTTTAATTACATAGTGGAAGCTTGAAAGGGAGGTTAGAGTCCAAACACACTAGTGTGTGTTCTTGGTGTTCTTGGTGAAATGAAGAACACTTGAAGATCTACCCAAAAGAAGAGATTTCATGGATGAAATCAAGAGTGAATCAAGGAGAAGAGATGTATTAACTCATATATGGAAGGATTTACTTACATTTTTTAAGATTGGGAGCAAAAGTCTCAAGATCCTTGGGAGAGAATTCGAGTTCTAGGCTTGGAAAAGTGAAAAGTGGCTGAAAAATGACTAAGGGCCATATATATACCATGGAGTTTACGGCCACCATGTGTTTACGGCCGTAAACCCATGACCCTTGGCCGTAAACTCCTCTTTTGAGGGTTTATGGCATGTTTGATGGGTTACAACTTCAGTTGGCACTTCCATTCACTTATTCCTTGGATATACTAGGCTCAGAATGCTCAAATAGACTCAAAATAGTGCTAGAAGTTAGCAGGAACAAGTCTAACTTTAATTGGATTGAATGGTTTGTACAAGATTGAAATTTCGGGTTGTCACATCATCCCCCCGTTAGAGGGAATTTCGTCCCGAAATTAGAGTTTAAGCAACTAAGTTATTACAAATAACTAAGCGAAAAGATGAGGGTATTTCAATCTCATTTGATCCTCGCGCTCCCAAGTGAATTCCGGTCCTCGCTTGGCGTTCCAGCGAACCTTCACTATTGGGATACGGCTTTGCTTCATTTGCTTGACCTCTCGGTCCATGATCTCTACAGGTTCTTCCACGAAATTGAGGCTCTCGTTGATCTCGATCTCGTCGAGTGGGATTACAAGAGTCTCGTCGGATAGGCACTTTTTCAAGTTCGAGACGTGGAAAATAGAATGTACGTTACTAAGCTCGTGGGGTAGGTTGAGTTTGTAAGCTACAGGGCCGATTCTAGCGAAAATCTCAAAAGGCCCTATGTATCTTGGATTTAGCTTTCCACGCTTTCCGAAGCGTATCAAGCCCTTCCAGGGTGAGACTTTCAAAAGGACTCGGTCTCCCACCTGGAATTCCAAAGGTTTCCTTCGTTTGTCTGCGTAGCTTTTCTGTCGGTCTCTAGAGGTATTCAGTCGTTCACGAATCTAAACGATCTTCTCTGTCGTTTCCCGAATGATCTCCGGACCCGTAAGAGTGCTGTCAGGAACTCGTCCTTTAGCTAACTGAGTGTCACCCACCTCAGCCCAGCACATATGGGATCTGCACTTACGGCCATAGAGGGCTTCAAATGGAGCAGCCTCTATGCTCGTGTGATAACTGTTGTTGTAGGAAAACTCGACAAGGGGTAAATGAGTATCCCATGCCTTCCCAAAGTCGATCACACAGGCTCGCAACATGTCCTCCAAGGTTTGGATAGTTCTATCACTTTGTCTGTCAGTCTGTGGATGGTAGGCTGTACTCATGTCCAGCCTCGTTCCTAAGGAGCTTTGTAGCGACTGTCAGAACCTCGAAGTGAATCTACTATCTCTATCGGAGATAATGGATATAGGGACACCATGCAGTCGTACTATCTCTTGAATGTATGTTTTTGTGAGCTTCTCCATCTTGTCGGTCTCTTTGATGGGTAGGAAGTGCGCGGACTTGGTCAATCTGTCGACGATGACCCAAATGGTATCAAGTCCACCCGTTGTCTTGGGTAGCTTGGTTATGAAGTCCATTGTGATCCGCTCTCACTTCCACTCTGGTATCTCTGGTTGTTGTAGTAGACCTGAGGGTTTCTGGTATTCGACCTTGACCTTGGCGCAAGTAAGGTATTTACTCACGAAGGTAGCAATCTCTGCTTTCATGTTAGGCCACCAGTATAACTTTTTAAGATTCAGATACATCTTATCTGAACCCGGGTGGATGGAATATCGAGTGTTGTGCGCTTCCTTCATGACCAAGTCTCTGAAGCCACCGTGTTTCGGTGTCCAGATCCGGTCCATGAGATATAAAGCTCCGCCACCCTTGACTTCCAAGTTCTTATCCATTCCTAGCAGAGATTCACCCGCCACATTTTCAGGTTTTAAGGCTTCGAGCTGAGCCTCCTTAATTTGTGTGGACAGATGCGAATGGATAGTCATAGTTAATGACTTGACTCTTCGACCAGAATATTCTTTCCGACTTAGGGTGTCTGCTACTACGTTGGCTTTACCCGGATGATAATGAATTTTGCATTCGTAGTCATTGAGTAGTTCGACCCACCGTCGTTGTCTCATATTGAGCTCCTTCTGGTTGAATATATGTTGTAGGCTTTTGTGGTCTGTAAAGATAGTGCTTTTCGTACCATACAGGTAGTGTCTCCAGATCTTCAGGGCAAACACAACTGCTCCTAATTCGAGATCGTGCGTGGTGTAGTTGACCTCGTGTGTCTTCAGCTGCCTTGAGGCATAGACGATGACCTTACCTCGTTGCATCAGAACACAGTCGAGCCCCTGGTTGGAGGCATCGCAATATACTATGAAGTCTTCTATCCCTTTGGGGAGGGATAGTATCGGTGCGGTGCATAAGGCTCGCTTCAGCGTTTGAAATGCCTTCTCTTGTTTCTCTTTCCAGTCAAAGGCCAAACCTTTCTGGGTCAGTGTCGTAAGAGGTTTTGCAATTTGCGAGAAGTTCTGTATGAATCTGCGATAATAGCCAGCGAGGCCTAGAAATTGACGAATTTCTGTAGGCGTCTTCGGTGCTGACCGGTTCTCGATGGCTTTAATTTTGGAGGGGTCCACGTGGATTCCTTCCTCGCTAACCACGTGACCTAAGAATTCGACTCTGCGGATCCAAAATTCGCATTTAGAGAACTTCGCATAGAGCTTCTCCGATCGTAAGGTTCCTAGGACTTGTCGTAGATGATAGCTACGTTCCTCCTTACTTCGAGAGTAGATAAGTATGTCATCGATGAAAATGATGACAAACTGATCCAAGTAAGGACGGCATACCCTATTCATTAAGTCCATGAATACTGCGGGCGCATTAGTCAATCCGAAGGGCATCACTACGAACTTGTAGTGTCCGTAACGAGTTCGGAAGGCTGTCTTCGGAACATCCTCCTCAAGCACTCGTAATTGGTCATACCCTGATCTCATATCAATCTTAGAAAAGTAGCTCGCCCCTTGCAGTTGGTCGAATAAATCGTCTATGCGCGGAAGAGGGTAACGATTTTTGACCGTAAGCTTGTTGAGTTCCCTGTAGTCAATGCACATACGAAACGATCCGTCTTTCTTCTTCACGAATAAGACCGATGCTCCCCAGGGTGAGAAGCTGGGTCTTATAAATCCCTTGCTAAGCAGTTCGTTAAGTTGACCGGACAGTTCTTGCATCTCTGCAGGCGCTAGACGGTAGGGCGATTTGGCTACGGGGGTAGCCCCTGGAACTAAGTCGATCCTGAATTCGACTTGACGTTGGGGAGGTAAACCCGGTAGTTCTTCTGGAAAGACGTCGGGGAAGTCGCGTACTACAGGGAGGTCTTTTAGGTCTTTTGTTTTCTGGCTCGTATCGACAACGTGCGCCAGGAATGCACGATATTCCTTACGCAAGTACTTCTGAGCTTGAATACTTGAGATTATACGAAGGCTCGTACTGGGTTTGTCTCCGTAGATCAACAAGGTTTCGTTATTCGGTAGGTTTAGACGGACTGCTTTGTCGAAACACAGAATATCGATATGATGAAGACTCAACCAGTCCATGCCCGCAATGACGTCGAAACTCTTGATTGCCATGGGTATGAGGTCGATTGGGAATGAATGATTGTCTAGTGTGAGGGTACAACCTATGTAAATCTCATTAGAACTCTCTGTCTTTCCGTGAGCCATTTCTACGACGAAGGTTTCTTTTAGTGCTTGCGGTGCTTGATTAAGTAAGTGTTTAAATTTTTGGTTCACGAAGCTCCTTTCTGCCCCACAATCAAATAAGACACATGCATATGAGTTATTGAGGAGGAACGTACCCGTGACTACCGTGGGGTCTGCCATTGCTTCATTGTGGCCGATAGCAAGTAGTCTCCCCGCTCCTCCCGCATTCCCAACTTTAGGGCAATTTCTTTTGAAGTGCCTTGTCTCGCCACAACCGTAGCAGGCCTGGCTCACTCCTGTACCAGGGACTTGGGTGATGGGTTTTGGTGGCGTCTTGCAAAACCGGACAGTGTAGCCCTTCCGGTTACAGTTGGTGCAGTGCAATTCCCGGCAGGGGCCGTTGTGATTGAAATTGCACTTAGTGCACTTGGGTAGGTTCTCTGCATATGGCTTTGCTGGTACAGGGGCAACAGGGGTTGTGGCAGCATGGACAGCCACAACCTGTTGGTTCTTGGAAGAGGGTTGAGTTGATTTGCCCTTCTTTCGGTCCCAACGCTTTCTCTTGTTGTCGGCCGCTTTGTTTGGTGCTGAGACAGTAGTTGTAGTTGTTGTTGGAGAAGAAGGGACTTCGTGATCGATAAGCCTTTGGGACAATTCCTTGGCACTATCAAAGGTCGCAGGGTTCGATGCTAGAACGTTCCACAGTTCCTCTTCGAGTTTCTGGACTTCGCCCCTCGGGCAGTACTCCTTTGCCATTTGGTCCTTCAGTGTCTCCCAGCCCATAGCATTAGCTGCTACCAGTGAGAGTGATTTGACATGGCCATTCCACCATGTCAGGGCCCTTTCGGTGAAGGTACAGGCAACAAATTTTATCTTGCTTCCTTCAGGGCAAGAGCACATCTCAAAGATTGCTTCTGTTCTCTCGATCCATTGGGACAACGCAATAATCCCTCCGGTTTCGTTGAAGTACGTTGGTTTGCAGCTGATGAAGTCTTCATAGGTACACTCCCGTGTACGTGGTTGGATTTCACCATGGCTAGAGTTGGTGCCCGTCCCAGCCCCACTAGCACCACCAGAATTTACTTGAGCCATGGCTGCGGTCACAGCTGCGGTCACAGCAGCCTGAAACATCACCGCATCGAACTGCGGAGGGGGTGGTAGTAGTGGAGTTTGATTTACAGGCCTGCCTCTGGTCGGACGCTTGCGAGGCGGCATCTTTTACTGAAAGTTGATAGAGATGATGATAGTAGTAAGAATCAATTGTAAGCATAATGAGAGTGATTCATTGACTAAATCGCCATAGTCCAAACATCAGATAGAGACATGACCATAGAGTAGAGAAACGCAAGAGTAAGGACTTTCCCACGGATTAGATAACTGCCAATATTACTGGTATTAATGATGTAAATGAGTTCGGGAAAAATGACCTAACAGTAGGTCTTACATCAAACCATAAGGAAAAATGTTGACAGCTTAGAAATCTAGTTAAAGTACTTGAAAGATAGGAATATTTTACAGACAAGTGCTACATAGGCACAGAAAAGAAAGGCTATTCCTTAACCCAAAAGAAAAGACGAGTCGACATCTTCTACCGGCGACGGGTATCCCTCGGGCGAACCCTAAGATCTGCCAGTTGACGAACTACTTCCTGAAGATGTCGCTCATGCGCCCTCTAACGCACTCGGAGTTCCATGACTTCAGCTCGGGATGCAGCCAGTTGTTGCTGCAAGGCCTCGTTGGTTCTCCTAGTCCTTTCCATAGCCTCTTCGAGTTGGCGAATGCGTACCGTGTTAATGCCAGAGTTGGCATCAACTTCCATGACTCGATCGATGGCTGCTCGACCTTGCTCTACATTCCGAGCAATCCTGCGGACCATAATGGGCAGGACTCGGTCAGCTGAGCCTCCCTCGCTTATGTTGTAAAAGCTTCGGTCTCCGTTGAAGGGTAAGGGCTGACCCTGCTCATCACTCCAACAGTTCAAGGTTGTCGCCCACAAGGGAGTGGGGCCTTGAAATGCTGGTCGGGGGTTGAGGTTTGGGATTGGAACCTCTTGGGGCAAGTTGTTGACTTCTGGCTCGGAGTCAGATCCATCCGAAAAACCTTCTGCGAGGTGATCATCCAAAGGGATTGTATGATCCTCTTTTGGCTCATCATCGAGCCACCCACCATTGCCTTGGTTGGGAAAATACGGATCGCCGGGGAGATGGAAGCCAGCCATGCTATCTACGCGAGAAAAAAAGGGGTATAAGAATCTTATAATAATAGACGTACTAATCTAAGATAATTATAATATGGCCCTTACTAGTTACTTCAACATTTGCGTAGTGTATACTAATTATGTGTAACCAAGGCGGGATAGACCTTCGAATAAGTGACCCTAACTCTAAGTCCACAACCAAACAAGGAACAGGAAGTAAAGCAAAGTCACAGATTCTAAGTCTATAACACCTTAGTCACATATAACTTTAGCGTATCCACTTAGCAACTATCGACCTACTAGTAAAGACCTTTTTAGTTCTCAAATAAGTAATTATAGTAACACAAAATACTCCTATAGTATTTTAGGTTTATGTTCTGTTCTAATGTTCTTGTTGTAGGAGTGTTGGTAAGTTTTTAGACTTGTTGCAACACCACAACCATTCTTAGTCACATGCTAGTCACTCCTCGGAAAATATAGTTGATCAGGCTATATCCTCCCAGGTTTGACTATATGTCTCTAAGCCTAATCGTGTTGTTCAACAATCGTAATACTTTTGCTCTGTCCTAATGACACTGATTTTAGTATGAATGCAGGTATGTATACTTAGTTAAATATTTTATTATTTAAAAGTATAAACTCTTGGTCAGAGTATATTAATCCCGTTGCGTTTATAGTTTGGATATCTTTTATGGGTTGATATACTCGATTCACTATAAACAATGCTCTGATACCAATCTGTCACACCCCAAAACCGGAACGACAGAAACGTTCTGGGGCGGAGGACTTCATGTGAAGTATCATAACAATGCATAATAGTAAAGACAAGCAACAACATCCATTGCATTAATATAATAATTTTAATACAAGCGTGTTCTGTATAGTTTGTAAGACACCAAAATGAATGATCAAAATAAAAGATGAGTCTTGAATGCTTCATCTTCTCAAAAGCTCCATCGGTACCTGTCTACTGATGACCTGAGAATACAAGTTATTTTGAAAGAGTTTATCAGCATTACACTGGTGAGTTCATAAGTATTTAGTGTCATTGCTTGTATGAAAATGTTTATAACAACGTAGTGTAAATGTTCGTAATTGTCTGCAAATGTTTGGAAATGGTTGAACACCCTAGAAAATCCTATATTTTCTACTGAAATGTAGTCTTCTACCAAGACCCGACCATTTGTATGTTTGTTCTTTTGTAAATGTAAGAGTTTTTTCCCAGTGAAACTATCATTATAAAAATATAGTTTAAGTCATCGTTTATGTGAGATGATTACAAATAAATGTAATAGGGGAAAATAATGTTTTACCTCAGCAGTGACACTGCTGGCTATAAAGTGATAAAAATGCAGACCCCAGGTAGTATTAAATGTACAATACACCTCGGGGAGTCTGTTTTCCTTTAATTCTTAGTCGGTTAATTAAAGGTTTAAATGTGAACTCGTATGTAACCATGTTGATCGACGACTGGATAACTGATGACCCTTCGGTGTCATATGTAGTGAGGTAAAATTCTGTCACCCCTTGGCCTTGTCGGCTGGGACTGTAGCTAGCAGTCGGGGTGTGGGAGTGTCTGTCCCGTATAGATCTATACACACAATGCCCGCTCTCCCTCCAGGAGACTCTGGTTACAAAGTGATACAACAATGTAGTGTCGTATCGAGAAGTAGTAAGTCACATTCTGATTATCGTATTCAAATGTTTGTATAGTATGTCATAGTGTAGTAATGTTTTCTCTGCACTAGTGTATAGTATATCCTCTTGTATAGTGTATAGTATGTTCTCTTATATAGTGTATAGTATGTATTGTTTCTCATTATAGTACGTATGTAATGACTCGTAACTGTACTGACTCTTGTATGTGTCGTTGTAATAGTAATAGTGGGTAGTGATCTCTTAACTATACCTATTATAATTAACTAGTACTGTTGTTTGTATGCCTTTGCTACCCAAATGTACTGAACTGAAGTGAAAGCTTTTATATCCTAACACATATATACGATATATAATTAAGATTTCAACGACATTCGGACAAATAACAAGATACCCTATGTCCACAACCAAACAAGGAACATGAAATAAAGTGAGCTATCAGTCCTAAGTCCTTCAAACCTTACTTATACAAATATATCTGTATAGATATGAGTTTGACAATAATGTAGGTTTAAAAGAGTTTGATAAAGGATTTAGCATTTAAAAGAGTTTAATAAAATGTTTTAAAGTGTTTGAAATCCATAAGTTTGATAACAATTTGAAAGTAATAGAAAATCTTCCTGTTTGTTCTAGTTATTAATCACATATGATTAATGCAATAACTAGAATGCTTCAACTTGTATTCCCCCCATAAAAGCATTTAAAATCATTTCAAAGGTTGATTAAGGGGTATGAACTCACCTGTAGTGAGTGGTTTGGATGGAAGTGCCGGATAGGATGCTAAGTGTCAAGTGAGGACTTGAGCACACACGGATCCTATTTAACATATAATGACACATATATGTATCTAACTAGTGTTTAAACAACTAATTAAGCAAGTAAGGACACCTTAGGACATGGAAAACACTTTTATTCAAGTGCTAGAAGTACAAAGGGTTTCACTTAAGGGTTGTAGGGCCTCACATTGGAGTTTACGGCCCAATAGTAAACCCCCATGAGTTTACGGCCCATGGGTTTACGGCCCATGGTGTTTACTGCCCATGGGTTTACGGCCCATGGTGTTTACGGTCGTAAACTCATGGTGTCTTGTACCATTTCGTGTGTTTAAGGTCCTATACTCATCTTGGAGGTGTTCTAGACTTAGTTTCAAGGCTTAGGAGGGTGTTGTGGCAACTTTGCACCACTTAAATAGAGTTTACGGCCAAGGGAGATTGCCTTGGCCGTAAACACCCTTCTGGTCACGATTTCTAGATGTTTAACAAGTGTTTCAAGTATACAACATGTTAGGGATAGTTTAATTACATAGTGGAAGCTTGAAAGGGAGGTTAGAGTCCAAAAACACTAGTGTGTGTTCTTGGTGTTCTTGGTGAAATGAAGAACACTTGAAGATCTACCCAAAAGAAGAGATTTCATGGATGAAATCAAGAGGGAATCAAGGAGAAGAGATGTATTAACTCATATATGGAAGGATTTACTTACATTTTTTAAGATTGGGAGCAAAAGTCTCAAGATCCTTGGGAGAGAATTCGAGTTCTAGGCTTGGAAAAGTGACAAGTGGCTGAAAAATGACTAAGGGCCATATATATACCATGGAGTTTACGGCCACCATGTGTTTACGGCCGTAAACCCATGACCCTTGGCCGTAAACTCCTCTTTTGAGGGTTTATGGCATGTTTGGTGGGTTACAACTTCAGTTGGCACTTCCATTCACTTATTCCTTGGATATACTAGGCTCGGAATGCTCAAATAAACTCAAAATAGTGCTAGAAGTTTGCATGAACAAGTCTAACTTTGATTGGATTGAATGGTTTGTACAAGATTGAAATTTCGAGTTGTCATAGATATGGTCCGTTCCATGATGAGTCGAGCTTCGCTATCAATCTCATTTTAGGGGTATGCCTTGGAGACTGCCGCCCATATCCTTAATCTAGTCCCTACAAAGAAGGTTGCCAAAACACCTCACGAGATGTGGACTGGAAAAGTTCCCAATCTAGATCACATCAAGATTTGGGGTTGCGAGGCTTTCGTGAGGTGCGAGACTCACGATAAGCTCGAACCTAGAAGTGAGAGGTGTATTTTCATCGGCTACCCACATAAATCCTTTGGTTACCTCTTCTATAGACCTAGTGATAATGTGGTCTTTGTAGAAAGGAGAGGAGTCTTTCACGAGAGAGAATTCATAAGCCAAGGAAATAGTGGGAGGCAAATTGACCTTGAAGAAATTCGAGAGTCAAGTAGTGAGGGAACATTAAACCCTAGCAATCAAGCTGAGGAGGAAACTCATGTTGATCCGACAGATGAGTCTGTACCTCTGAGGCGTTCCACGAGAGTTAGGAATGCAGCTGAGCATTACTATGGTTTCCATATTACTGCGGAAGGTGATACACTTATCAGTGATAGCACACTGGTAAGTCTGGATGAACCTAACAGCTACACGGAAGCCATGGCAGGCCCTGAGGCTGCTAAATGGAAAGAGGCTATGGACAGCGAGATACAATCCATGTATGACAATCAAGTTTGGAACTTAGTTGACAATGTACCAGGTCGTAAGACGGTCGGGTGCAAATGGATCTTCAAGAAGAAGACCGACATGGATGGTAATGTACACACTTATAAGGCGCGACTGGTTGCAAAGGGCTTTTCTCAAACTCTGGGAGTTGATATGATGAGACCTTTTCACCAGTAGCAAAGATTAAGTCTATTAGGGTTATGCTAGCCATTGCTGCATTTCATGACTATGAAATATGGCAAATGGATGTCAAAACCGCTTTCCTTAATGGAAAGTTGGCTGAGGATGTTTACATGAGTCAGCCAGAGGGTTTTGTCAGCACAGAGTACCCTAATAGATTGTGTAAGCTTGAGAAATCCATCTATGGATTGAAATAAGCACCTCGCAGATGGAATCTTTGTTTCGATGAGAAAGTAAAAGAGTTTGGTTTTTCGAGGAGCGAAGATGAGTCATGTGTATATGTCAAGGCTAGTGGGAGTATAGTTAGCTTTTTGGTATTGTATGTGGATGGCATACTACTCATAGGAAATGACATCCCAACTCTACAGGAAGTGAAATCCTGGCTTGGGAAGTGTTTCTCTATGAAGGACCTTGGAGAAGCTGCCTATATCCTAGGGATAAGGATTTTGAGAGACATGAGTAAAAGACTAATTGGACTTAGTCAGAGTACCTACTTGGATAAGGTGCTGAATAGGTTCAGCATGCAGAATTCCAAGAAAGGAGAGTTACCGATCCAGAGTAACGCCAGATTGAGTAAGACTCAGAGCCCGAGTACCGAGGCTGAGATAGCTGAAATGAGTCGAGTACCGTATGCTTCCGTTGTAGGCTCGATCATGTATGCTATGACTTGTACTCGTCCTGATTTGGCCTTTGCGTTGAGCATGATCAGCAGATATCAGGGGAACCCTGGCAAGGCTCACTGGACTGTGGTAAAGAACATTCTCAAGTACCTGCGGAGGACTAAGGACTGGGTCCTTACCCTCGGTGGGAGTGATAACTTGAGAGTAGTAGGGTATAGTGATGCTAGCTTTCAGACTGATAGGGATAATTTTCGCTCTCATTCAGACTGGGTCTTTACCTTAAGCGGAGGAGCAATTACTTGGAAAAGTTCCAAGCAGGAGACAGTGGCTGATTCAACTTGCGAATCAGAGTATATAGCGGCAAACGAGGCAGCAAAGGAGGCTATATGGCTAAAGAACTTTATTAGAGACTTTGGGGTTTTACCAGCTATAAAGGAGCCTATGGAGATTTTCTGTGATAGTGAAAGTGCAATTGCCTTAGCCAAGGAACCAAGGGATCACGGGAGATCCAGACACATCAACAAAAAAATACTATTTCATCAGACATCGAATAGAAGAAGGACTCCTCGTGGCAAAGAGGGTATCATCGGATGAGAATCCAGCAGATCCCCTCACGAAGGGACTGGGTAGGGTTAAGCATCTCCAGCATGCGAGACTCATAGGGCTGAAGGATGATATTAGTTTTAGTAATTAGATAGCTTTGAAATTTGTAAAGTGTAATTGACATTTGATGATAAATAAAAGTTGTTGTTTATTTATAAGTAAAGTGTTGCTATCTTCTGTTAATCGTTTACTATCATTTCATTTTGCATGTTTTGACTTACAGAATAATTATGTTATGGTATATCATATTATTCAAATTCTCCACAGTCGGTCGTATGTTGGAAGTAGATATGAATCAAGACTGTCATGAGTTGGCTTGTAGATGTCTAAGATGTTGGACATAGCAGGAGTTGCTACAACACTCACGAGTGCTCATAAGTTCTGAGTATTGGATTCAACCCACGCTCACTTGTATCACTTCATGGAATTTATCTTGAGTGATCATGAGACGGTAATATCATATAAGTCTTCAAACCTAGAGATATGAGTTGTTGACTATGAGTTGGTTATACATTGATTGTACGAAAATGCATTGGTAACTCGATGTTATAAAACGTGCCTTTGTGTATAATTCAACAAGTAGTAGAGTAAGCATATGAGTCGAAGTTTATCTGTTCCTTCTTGGATTAGAAGCGATATCTGGGCCCCTCGATGATTTTGTTGTGACCTATGTACCGGGCCCGGTCAGAACTAAATTGATGTGTTCGATTAAGTTCTATGTCAAACAAATCAGAAATCGGGAAACAAACTGTTGGACAATAAGTAAGACAATGTTCCATGTATTTGTCCGACTGATATCCAGAACAGAGAATTATATGATCACTTATCTTAAATGGCGTATCATCATCATCTCAGTTCCGCGAGACCTTGAAAGAGCTACGATTGCTTATCAGTTCCTGAAGTCATACTTGCAGTTATAGTTATTAGACTTATCCAAGTGGGAGACTGTTGGATAAGGTGTCTGAGTCCATAACTATTTCTGGTATGTACTTGACCCGGTTGGCATGGTCCATTTGGGTTGCATGGCATTGCAATACTTGGATAGACCAAATGAGAGAAAAGGACACTTAAGGTTTATTAATATATTATAAGTTGTAATATATTAATAATATTATTTAATTAGTATTAATCAAGAATTAATTTGGAATTAATTAAGTGATCAAAAGGAGACTAATTAAATATATGGGGTTGATTGTGTAAATCATCCATTCTTGTATAGTGGGCTAATGATCCATGGTTTATATGAATTGGGCTAAGACCCATAAGGTGATCTATGGATAGTCCATGGAGGTTATAAACCCATGGATCATGGAATATGAAAAGCCATGCACATTAGGGTTTACATGGAGTAACCCTACATGTGGCACACTATATAAGAAGCCCTATGGTAAGAAAAATCGGCCACTAAGTGAAGAACTAGAGGGCTAGCCGATTTTGAGGTTTAGTGAACTTCTCTCAAGATTATTCCAAGTGTTGTGGTGTTGTGTGAGACATTTGAGGCATCACACTTGAGGTGCTAGGCTCACAAGGTTCTCAAGGAATCCAAGAAATAAGAAAGGTATGTTTTCTTGCTTGCTTTTATGATTCAAGTTCCCCATGCCATGCTAGATAGGTTAAGAACCTTGGAAATCAAATTTGCATGTATCTTAGTAAAACATAGATCCACGGTTTCTAGGGTTGCATGTACACCTTAGGAGTGTTAGAATGCTCAAAACCCTTCATTAACGTCCAAGACCTCATTTTTATGAATCCTCTCCATTAGAAACACTTAAAAGGACAAATATTAAGCTCTGGATTTCAACAACTCAAAGATTCAAGCTTTGGGACCAAAAACCCTAAAATGGACCATAATATGCTCAAATAAAAAAGGATGAGAAAGCTTTGAGCTTTATACCTTCAAATGATGCTCCAACCACAGAAAAGCTCAGATCCAAAGCTTGGACTCCAACTCCATTCTCCTCAATGCTCCTTCTTCACTCAAAGAATCCCACAGGAACATATAGAATCTCACAAATGGCCATTCAAGCTCAAGGGTTGGAAATTAGGGTTTTGATAGAGTTGAGGGCTGGAAATGGTGGCCAGAAATGAGGCCATCATGTTCTTTAAATAGGGACACACCCCTCATTTAGGGTTTTCATCATGTGCCTAGTACGCCCAATGTACCCTCTGGTACGCCCTACGTACTAGGTGGCTCTGCTTCCAAATCACGCACATGAGTACGCTAAGCATACACACACGTATGCCCCGCGTACTCAGTTGCCACCTTTTCTCAAATAAGGGACTAAACTTGCAAAAACTTCAAACTGTCATAGCTTCTTCGTTATAAGTTCATTTCCAATGAACCTCATATCTACGGAAAGGTGGCGAGAAGCCCTACGCTTCTAGTAACTCGTCGCAGCCTCAAGGCTTCCTCATGCCCAGGTTGCAGTCTACGAACCCTAAATCACATACGACCTAAAACAGGATGTTACAATTCTCCCCCACTTGAATTAGATTTCGCCCTCGAAATTGCTCCTTATCATTACTCAGATCCCATCAATTATCCCGAGAAGCGCAACCGATTATTCGGAACATAACCGATCTCCCCAAGACAACCGAACCCTCCAACTCGAATAATCAACTTGAAGAAGAACGAACCCTTCGCCGTTGCAGAACCAACTCTGCCTCTCCAAAACTTGGAATCTATAGCGGTATATCTCCCTGACTGACCACCCATGTTGTATATCCCCATGTCATTCGCTCATCAAATAACAGACTCGATAAAACATCTCCAACTCTGATTACTTTGTCGCGACTGATGGAACAAGCCGTTAACCATAATTAGCTGTTGAACACTTATGCCCGACACACCAGTCGACTCCGACCGAAACCCAAAGAAACGGGGGTCATCTTGCACCAATGACCAACCTCCAATACTGCTATCAGAACTGTCAATACTCGGTCCTCAACACTAAATGAAGACCTGCCAATCCACATGGGAATCGAAACTCTACACTAGGTCCGACCTCCCGTCAAACAGAATCATTGCACTGCCGACCCCCATGATGATTCAGCTCCGGCCCCAAAATCAACGTCCATGCCTGACCGAACCATCCACTGATATCCGGAAACATAATTTCAGCTGCCTTTCAATGATAGACACCAAATCCGAATACAAGATCGACTCCTGACCCCACAGTTGAATCTCCAAGGCTACCCTAGCCCATTCGACAATAGGACTTCACAGTAGTCCTATCCAACCGAGCTGACCCATCCAATCACACTGAATTCCACAATCACAAAGTTCGCTTTACTCCGAGCGATTACTACAACCGATTTGAAATCGCACCATACACATGACCTTGGTCGTCTACCACATGTTACCTCATGCGCGTCGTGGTCCTCCTCAAACCAATGAATAGGTTCACCCAAGTCTAAACATTAAATGGGAAACACATCCCTCTCAGAATGTAATCCACCCGAAATCCCCACCTGCTCGTCCTCCATACAAATAGAGCAAAACTCACCCACCAGAGTTTGGTCCGACATAGAATTAGAACCACTCGTCCCAACCCAGTACTCAACTCATGACCCATGATCCACGATTATACGCATGTATTACCTCTCGATCGTTCCGATTTGCGACAACGCCTCTCTAACTCAAAACACAACGGGTTCCGACCATTGCTTAAATTGAAAAGATTTTCAGAAGGAGGGGACAAATGGTAAATTAAGGATTTATTTTGAAAGAAATGGGGAAAAGAGGGACTGATATTGTTAATATGGATGGAAGTTTGATAGGGACAGGATATATGAACCCGCATCCCCGGTTGTCCTAACCCTAATCGACTATGCAGCCGCTATCCTCTCTACCCATAACCTCCAGCCGCCACTTCCGTTTGCTGCTATGTCCGACCCGCCTCCTTGCCAACTGGTGTCGCCGATCGAAGCCACCCACCGGTGCAGCTACGAAAACGATGAAGACCATTTAGCACCGCTGTTGTCGAGTCGAACTCCGGTGGAGGCGCATCCTCCATCTCCTGCTACAACAACCTCCTTCTACGACTCTTGTCACCGTTGTGGATGTCCCAAACCACGAAGCTTGTTGCCATGCTGAGAAGACGGGACTGCCGACGGGACTCGAGCGGGTGCCTCTCCGCCGCTGTTGTTGCTCATGAGTGGTCCGCCGCCTTGCCTTGAAGCGTCATCGCCCACCGCCAGTTGGA
Organism: Lactuca virosa; assembly: GCF_052849685.1. Taxonomy (NCBI): domain Eukaryota; kingdom Viridiplantae; phylum Streptophyta; class Magnoliopsida; order Asterales; family Asteraceae; genus Lactuca; species Lactuca virosa. The sequence continues at coordinate 317,595,893 of NC_136433.1, read as the reverse complement.
ACGCCGTTGTTGCTGTCGTTGCTAGATGGTTCCAACAAGATGGTGGCAGCCTTCATGGTTCGTGGTGCAGATGCTCTTGTGTGTGTGTTTCTGTCGAGTAAAGCCGTGAAGAACCACCATGGTGGCTGCTGCCGTCGCCAACCGCCACCAGGAGGGTGGCTGGATCCGTTTGCAAACAAGAAAGCGTGTGGGTGTTTTTTTCTGTTGTGGTGTGTGTAGTTTGTTTGGCTGGAAAACCAATAACTGCCACCACCACCACCGTAAGGTGGTGGCTGCCACCATGTACCGCCATGTGTGTATGTTCATCTTAGTGAGTGGGTGTGTGTTTATTTGAGACTTTAGCATTGTAAATTGTAAAAGAAAAATAGAATAAAGGAAAAAAATTCAAAAACCACCACCGTGAGGTGGTGGCTGCCGCCTCCTGCCGCCACCGGCCGCCGTGTCGGGTGGCAGTGTGCCTTGTTTGGATTGTGACTCGTTTGGAATGTTTGGACAAAGGGACTAAAACCCTAATGGTCCCAATAAAGCCCTAATTGACCTAAAAGCCCAAACATGTGACTAGTGGGCCTAATGAACCCTAATTGATCAAAATACCTAGCTATTGGGCCTATTGGGCTAAGATGGGGTTGGAAACCCTAATATTGGATTTATGGACTTTGGACTTATCGGGACCCACATTTGGGCCATTGGAATTGGACTATGTATTAAGCCCAATCACACCATATGATTTATCTAGTAGAGTGGTGGACTTAATGGATTAAGTCCTTAATGGGTTAAGTGAGAAACACTTACCCCTAATTGTCATTTTATGTGAAACCCTAATCTCACTTGGGATTTGAGTTGGGCCTTTCTTTTGGGCTTTGGTGATTGGGATATTGGTGGGCCATCCAAGAACAATCATATGGACTATAATAATTTAATGGGCTTTAGGGTAAGGCCCATGTGAAGGTTTGGGCCCAATTTGGAAAATTGGGCCATAGATGGGCCACAATTGGGCCCTTATGATTATGAGATATTGGGCCATTATAAATGCCAAATGTTTGGACTGGACTAAATGGTTGGGCCTTTGAATGAGACCATGTAAAGGTGGGGCCCAATTTGGAAAATTGGGCCATATGTTGGGCTTTTGTCCATGGTCTGACTTTTAGGCCTTTGGATTGGGCCTTGGACTGAATAAAGCTAAGTTAGGGTAAAGTAGTCTTTTACCCCAAATATGGAGTTATGGTTATGCATTGGAACCCAATTATTAATTGCATATTATTTGATGTTGGCAGTTCGGGAACCTGTCAACCAGCATTGGAGTTTTATCCGCGAGACTTCAGCAGTGCCAGGTGAGTCTCCTCACCATACCAATGGGTCTAAGGCACCAATGCCGTCCTATTTTATGATATGTGATACACTAGCTGAAGTTGTATTATGTGACAAGTTAGCTGGTTATGTGATAGGGAATATGCTAGTGATTATCTGGTATGCTAATTGATTATGTGGTACGTGATATGCTAGTGGTCTTTGTGATACTTGCATGGAAGACCTCGGGACGTTCCCGGGGCACTTAGGTGTAAGACCTTGGAGGATTTCCACGACATCCTAGGTAAAGACCTCAGGGGGTTCCCGATGCACTAGGATGTAAGACCTTGGAGGGTTTCCATGGCATCCTTAGTTAAGACCATGTGGGGGTTCCCATGGCACCCGCTGTAAGACCCTGGAGGGTTTCCAGGGCATCCTTATGTGTTTGCATGATTAGCTTATATGTTGGTGTGTATGGTTTGATTGGTAGTTAGTGAAGACCATGTGGGGGTTCCCATGGCAGTGGGCTAAGACCCTGGAGGGTTTCCAGGGCACCCGATGTAAGACCTTGGAGGGTTTCCGGGGCTTCCCTATATGTTTATATGCATGGCTGGCGTAGTTGATATGATTTACGTGAGTATGTGAATAAGACCTTGGAGGGTTCCCATGGCATCTTTATATGTGTATATGCATGCTTATGCGATTGTTACGGTTTATGTAGCTGTTATAGCTGATATGGATCATGTGGTTATGTGGATTGAGTGGGGTATGCTCCGGGGAACTCACTAAGCTTCGTGCTTACAATTTTGTTTATGGTTTCAAGTATCATCAATTTGGAAAAGAAGGGCTCGAATTGATCGCAGTGCACACACCTATGATTTCCGCAATGAATGATTTTGGGATAAACTCTGATAAATATGTTACTTAATGATGATTTGAAATGTTTGAAATAAATGGTATCAATGCTTTAGCTACATTTAAAAATGAAATTTTTACCCTTGATTTTTGGGTCGTTACAAGAATACAAGTTGGTATCAGAGCCTTGGTTTGAGGGATTCAGGTATACCTTCGGGTGTGTCTGAACTCAAACTGAGGATCTGTAAGGTTTTCAAAAATTTTCAAAAGAAAATGTTTTCAAGGAAAGGGTTTTCTAAGACCAGAAAGGGTGTGGTGCATGCAATCAACCGAGCTCAAGTAAGTTTCCCTAGAATACCCACATATGTTGTCTGTTATGATTTGGTTTATGAATCTATGAATCGCATGCTAGTTAGGGCTAGGGAAGATGCTTGTATATGTTGTATGAGCTGGTAGACTTGCATGCTAGTGCTGAGCAGTCAGCAATAGGTTGGCCTGATATGTGGTGCTTGTAGCCTTGGGAATATTTGATGTCATGCTGGAATGAGAATGATAATTGGTATTTGTAACTGCTAAGTGTATGTTTTTAAAATTATACACGGTTAGGATCTTATAGCCTTAGAATAATAGATTTGGCCTTATTTCCTGTTCCTTGTTTGGTTGTGATCCTAGGGTAGAGTCTATTATTCGACAGTCAATTAGATCCTGTTTTGTGTATAATTTGCATGCATAAGGCAGTCGACAATAAGGATGGATAGATATGGACAACGCGAGTCGCGATATGTGGGATGAGAACGAGGGATTGACTCGGAGCATTTTGGGAAGAGGGGACCAGATCAGGTGCATACACTAGAGGGTCCGGAAGGAGACCCAAGAGTTCGGGTCAGCTTTTGAGAGGCCAGCAGGGCCGGATTCAGTGCAGTACTTGGGGGAAATTGCACGAGATTTTTTGTTTCAAGGGTTTTAGTAAGTGTATCTCTGGGTTTGTTTCCCCGCTTGTGTTTGGGGTTATGCCTTAAAACAATTGTCATATGCCATTTGCATACCGTGAATTACGGGGTGATTAGTGAAGGTCGTTTGTCTCTTTGCTGGTTTGGAGCGTTCAACGCTATCTGGGTCTATGGTCGCGATCGGTTCAGAGACGCGATGTGGAAGGTCTACGGTCAGGATTGGTGACTCAACCATTATGCTCGAGTCGGCTTTTGGAAGCGCCAGGGGAAGTGGTTTACTGTTGAGGTTTTGGTCTGGACATTGATTATTTGGACTTCAAGATATGAGTGTGGCATCATTTCAAGGTGTCTGAGGTTATTAACTTCGCTAGGATTCGGGAAGTGTTTGTCTGATCTTTAGGAGTGGTGTGGTCCTTGGGGAATTGGGCCCGTAATAGAGCACTCGCACGGACAAGAGACAGGTTGTCATCAATTGGTTATTAAAGAGTAAGAAGGATCGGGAATCCTTCAAATCTCATGTATTGCAAAGACTTAGTTGAATCTAAGTGTGGGAGAACCGCGCAGGTATTTAGGACAGGGACATGTATGAGACTGGGATGGGCTTCTCGTCCCCATTGAGGGGAAAATGGCAGCCCAAGTGGTTATTTGGTTTGACGGTTGTGCGAGTTTGGAGTTCGGTAAAACTCCCCAGCGTGTGAACCGCGTCTTCTTGGGGGTTTGATAGCAGAATTTGAGAAGTGGGTTGGGACTCCAGTCATGAATCGAGTTCAGTTTGGGTGATCGGTCGAGTGTGTGATTGACTCCGCCTGCATTTTGAATCGATAGATTAGGGGTGAAGCATTGGGCTCCGGTTGTGTTAGGATAAAAGTGTTGTAAGACTACGGGGGAGCCGTAGCATTCACTCATGGTCAGTAGAGCGAAAGTGTTGTAAGACTACGGGGAAGCCGTAGCATTCCCTAGTAGTCAGATAGTGTGGAAACTGATGTAAGACTACGGGGGAGCCGTAGCATTCACAACGGCCAGATAGTGTAAGAGATACAGAGAGACTACAAGGTAGAGGTGACATTCATGGGTTCGTTCGGATGAATTAGGCCAGTGTGGGCCAGTCCGCAAAGTGGTGAGTAGGTCATAACATCATTGGAATCAGGGAACGGTAGGTCGAAGGAGACCGGGTATGAGGTAAGACTACAGTTATTCTGGTAGCATTCACTCTTTGCGCTGGATTTAGTGGTGATAGGTCATCAGTCTATCATGATCGGATGGATCAAATGGATTAAAGGAGCCATGAGTGGTTGTATAGACAATGCAATTATTGTCGGACGAGGTATCCTTCAGAGACCGCATGGGACTGATGAGTGTGTTTTGGCTCAGCAATCGGTTAGATGTCTATTGTTTCGAGGGATTATATGAGCTTCGGTCAGATATAACTGTACTACGGGGAAATTTGGTCAGTGACTCTATTTTCTAGTGGGAATCTCAGGTTATCAGAAGTTGCGTAGCCAGTTGGGAGATAAGTGTAATGAATTCAACAATGAATCAGTGCGGGCGGTCTTTTAGGGAGGCAGACCCTCCCTAGACTTTGGAAGTCGAACGGAGTAGATGTGATCTTTTTGCAGGAAATTCGTTCATCTTCGGGATTCTAGAACCTTGCGAAGGTTGGTCATGGTTATCCTGGGAAGGCTAGGGTGTGCCCCGGGTTGTGACCATGTCGCCCAAGTTGTCGGGCGTGTAAGGGATGATAAGGAATGATTTCGAGGACGAAATCTAATTTAAGTGGGGGAGAGTTGTAACGTCCTGATTATTAAATAAATAAATGAGCGAATTAATAAATTAATAGTAGCCCTAAAATCCGTAATGATATAGCAAGGTGTTGGTCTCGAGGGTTAATAGTTACAATTTTAGAAGTTGGGGGTTAAAAGTGTAAGTTCTGGATTTAAGTTGAAAAGGATTTCAGAAGTCAGGGTGGGTGCATTTGGTAATTAATGGACTTAAATAGAAAAGATTTTCAGAAGGAGGGGTCAAATGGTAAATTTAGGATTTATTTTGAAAGAAATGGGGAAAAGAGGGACTAATATTGTTAATATGGATGGAAGTTTGATAGGGACAGGATATATGAACCCGCATCCCCGGTTGTCCTAACCCTAATCGACTATGCAGCCGCTATCCTCTCTACCCATAACCTCCAGCCGCCACTTCCGTTTGCCAGGTGAGTCTCCTCACCATACCAATGGGTCTAAGGCACCAATGCCGGCCCATTTTATGATATGTGATACACTAGCTGAAGTTGTATTATGTGGTATGTTAGTTGGTTATGTGATAGGGAATATGCTAGTGATTATATGGTATGTTAATTGATTATGTGGTACGTGCTATGCTAGTGGTCTTTGTGATACTTGCATGGAAGACCTTGGGGGGTTCCCGGGGCACTTAGGTGTAAGACCTTGGAGGGTTTCCACGACATCCTAGGTAAAGACCTCGGGGGTTCCCGAGGCACTAGGATGTAAGACCTTGGAGGGTTTCCATGGCATCCTTAGTTAAGACCATGTGGGGGTTCCCATGGCACCCGATGTAAGACCCTGGAGGGTTTCCAGGGCATCCTTATGTGTTTGCATGATTAGCTTATATGTTGGTGTGTATGGTTTGATTGGTAGTTAGTGAAGACCATGTGGGGGTTCGCATGGCAGTGGGCTAAGACCCTGGAGGGTTGATGTAAGACGTTGGAGGGTTTCCGGGGCTTCCCTATATGTTTATATGCATGGCTAGTGTAGTTGATATGATTTACGTAAGTATGTGAATAAGACCTTGGAGGGTTCCCATGGCATCTTTATATGTGTATATGCATGCTTATGCGATTGTTACGGTTTATGTAACTGTTATAGCTGATATGGATCATGTGGTTATGTGGATTGAGTGGGGTATGCTCCGGGGAACTCACTAAGCTTCGTGCTTACAGTTTTGTTTATGGTTTCAAGTATCATCAATTTGGAAAAGAAGGGCTCGAATTGATCGCAGTGCACACACCTATGATTTCCACAATGAATGATTTTGGGATAAACTCTGATAAATATTTTACTTAATGATGATTTGAAATGTTTGAAATAAATGGTATCAATGCTTTAGCTACATTTAAAAATGAAATTTTTAACCTTTATTTTTGGGTCGTTACAGCGCACAACATAACCTCTGGTACGCCCAGCTTACTAGGTGGCTCCGCTTCCAAATCACACACATGAGTACGCTAAGTGTACACACACGTACGCCCCGCGTACTCAGCTGCCACCTTTTCTCAAATAAGGAACTAAACTTGCCAAAACTTCAAACTATCATAGCTTCATCGTTATAAGTTCGTTTCTAGTGAACCTCATATCCACGGAAAGGTGGCGAGAAGCCCTACGCTTCTAGTAACTCGTTGCAGCCTCAAGGCTTCCTCATGTCCGGGTTGCAGCCCACGAACCCTAAATCACAGACGACCCGAAACAGGATGTTACATATCCTAGTCAACTAGCATACTTGTACTCAAACAGTACCTCTATCCTACCATGCAAAGGTTATAAAATGGGATATGTGGCATAGTGATAAACTCACCTAAACTGAAGAACTGGAGAAGCACAACAACACTCTCTCTCCTTGTATTGATCAGCATCGGGAACCAACTAGCACCAACACATGACAAATCCTTAGTTAGCAACCCAAATCCTCCAAGTTTGACCCAAAGTCAAACCTATCAAAAGTCAACGGTCAACACAGTCAACCATTACCACGACATTGTGACCTCTTGGCCAAATCGTGGGCATGTCCACACAAAACAATCGACATGCAGAACATCACCACGTCATGGGCATGTCTGAAACAAAACAACCGCACATCTGGACTCCACCACGTCGTGGGCCCTCCTTGGCCACGTTGTGGTTACCGGCATATCACTTATTCCCTCATTAAGATCTTAATCCTTATAGATCTAGGCTCCCCACTTCAAATCTAGTCATTCTCACCGACTTAAAGGATAAAGTTGGAAATTTTATCCATTAGGACCTCACCCAAAGCAAGATCTACAACTCTAAGTCCATTAAGTCCTTAATATGACCAAAACCTGTGCATGGGATCAAGAACACTTAAACTAAGACCTTTTTCTCACTTAATCATAAGTCTATGACCACTAGAGTGTCACAATGAGCTCCAGACTTCCCTAAACTCCAAGAGCATCCAAGAAGGGACCAAAATCAACCAATAAAGACCATAAACATTAATCTCAAAAGAACAAGTTCAAGGTGCAAGCTTTATACCTCCAAAGGTACAGAAACTTGAAGAAGATGATGGATCTAGACTTTTTCTTTACTTCCTTGCACCAAGAAGAGGTTCCTTTTTTCAAAAGCTTCACTAAATTGAGAAAACAACTTCAAGATCAAGCCACCAAGCTAATAATCATGGAAGGGAGGTTAGGGTTTCGAAATGAAGAGATGGAGACTGATGGGGATGAACTAATCCAAGAATTAAGGTGCTTAAATATAGGAGAAACCCTAAAATTCATGGGTTTGGGGTGCAACAGCCACCACGTCGTGGCATCCTTCTTTCCACGTCGCGGTGTCCATCAAGACACACGCCCCAAACATGCCATTCCACGTCATGGTCATCCGTTTCCCACATCGTGGCATATGGTTTTCCTCAAAATCCATATATTTAACCCTATTTAGTCTTCAACTGATCCATTTTGGAAAGGGGGTGTTACAACTCTCACACATTTAAATTATATTTTGTCCTCAAAATATGTCCTTAGAAATTATTCTTAAAATACTTTCCAAACTCCTGGTGGGTTTTTTCAAGCCCACTCCCATCAACACGAGTCGAAATCACTCAGAATGCCAGAATCTACAACTACCAACACAAGGATTTCCAAAACCAGATGCATATGCCAAACTCGAGTATGTAACATTTCAAAATTTCAGATAAAATTTTCATTTTTAAATTCATTCCAATCGTACGATAATCACATCAAACAGTCAAAAGTATATCATAAATGTTATCAGAGTACAAAATCCCAAATCATGTGATGCGTAAAAACATAGGTGGATGCAATGCAATCAGGTCGGGCCCGTCGCTTTCGAGCTGGAAGTACCTAAAACATAAACTGAAAATTGTAAGCACAAAGCTTAGTGAGTTCCCCTAAAATACCCCATACCATACATACATAACAGTCAAAAACATAATGTAACATTCCATTTTAAATTAAATAAAACAAGTAAATAAATAACAAGCCCTAAACTCCGAGATGCAAATTATATTATTTTTGATGTTATTGTAGCCCTAATTTCGGAATACTTTAGCAAGGCGTTGGTTTTGGGGGTTAAATGTCATAACTTTTGAATATTAGGGGTTAAATGTAATTTCCGGATTAGTGTGTGTGATTGTTATTTGGGATGCTTGGACATGATTTGGACTAGAATCATAACCACCACCACAAGGTGGTGGCTGCCACCGTGATCCGCCGTCAACCACCACCGCCCGAGGTGGCAGTGGGTGGTGCCTGGCCTAATGAAACCCTAATTGACCTAATGAAGCCCTAATTGACCTAAAAACCTGACCATTTGACTAATTGGCACGCGATTGGGTTGGAAACCCTAATTAGGATTTAGAAAACCCTAATTTTGGATATGTTAGTTTGGAATTAGCGGGACCCACGTCTTGGGCCATTGGGAGTGAATTATGAATTACGCCCGAGCACACCGTATGATTTACCTAGTAGAGTGATGGACTTAATGGATTAAGTCCTTAATGGGTTAAGTGTTTTTAATTAACCCTAATCGTCATTTTATGTGAAAACCCTACTTGTGTTGGTTTTTAAGTTGGGATTAGATGTTTGGATTATTGATGGGCCATTTAATAACAAGTATATGGACTAGGAAAATTGTATGGGCTTTAGGGTAAGGCCCATGTGAGGGGTTTGGGCCCAATTTGGAAAATTGGGCCATCTGTTGGGCCTTGGACCATTGTTTGGCTTTTGGGTCTTCTGAGTAGACCTGTCAATGGGGCGAGTTTTGACCCTGATTCGCTTCAAACCCGTAAGAATTTAACGGGTTTGGATTTTAATTTTTGATTCGTTTACCCGTTTACGATCCATACCCGTTTACCCTTTTAGTAAATGGGTTGGGTATAGATCCTTGTCGATCCGCTCCACTTATGACCCACCCCATTATATATATATATATATATATATATATATATATATATATATGGCAACAAAATATACAACTGGATGTCTAAGTAAAACGTGATTTTTATTGTATTGGACTTTGAGTATTAATTAATGTACATCTTGTTTAAGTAGACATTTTATCTTTTTGAGAAATATTACTTTGTGGAACACATAAAAATTATGAAAATTTAATATTATAAAAGGGTCGGGTTAATGGGTCGGGTATTCGTTGATTCGGTGGATACGGGTATGGATTCGACTAATCAAGACCCTGAGGGTTATTGGAGCAGGGCGGGTCATGTTTTTATTTTTTTAATGGGTTTGGATCAAGGGTAATTCGCTCCAAACCCGCCCCATTGACAGGTCTACTTCTGAGTGTGTGTTTGGGCCTTGGGCTTGGATCAAGCTAGGTTGGGAGTAAAGTAGTTTTTTTACCCCAATCATGGACTTATGGTTATGTATTGGAACCCAATTATTAATTGGGTGTTGTTTTGATGTTGACAGTTTGGGAATCTGTCATCCAACAGCTAGAGTTTTATCCGCGGGACTTCAGCAATGTGGTGAGTTACCTTCCGGTAGAATTGGGTCTAAGGCACCAATATCGACCCACTAGTACTTGTTTATAGGTAGATGATTATCTTTGTGATAATTGTCTGGTTTTACAGTATCTATTATGTTTTATGTGCTAGTATGCTATGATATTATGTGATAGTGGTAGGAGGGGTGGATTAGACCCCGTAACCGGTTGAGATAAACCAGAAGGTAGGTCGGGCACCCAAATATGCCAGACAGTATGGTTATGATATGTTATTATGTGGTAGTGGTAGGGTGTGAAATAGACCCCGTAAACGGTTGAGATAAACCGGAGGGGAGGTCGGACACCTAGATATGCCTGGCAGGGTAGGTCGGGCACCTATATATGCCTGTCGGGGGTAGGTCGGGCACCCTGGTATGCCTGACATGGGTAGGTTGATGTGACAACATAGAAACTCTATCTATAATTCATCTCGATCAATGAAAGTCAGACTTGTTTCTGTTACCTTTTAGCCATGTTAAGGGTCTGTTTGAGAGTCTGAGCCTAGTGTTATGTATGAATGGATGCTAGGATGAGTTAGCTCGAGATCGGGAGTCTAGATTCGAACCAGAAAATCACTCACAAGGTGTTCATGGCCGCAAACCTGTTCACGGCCGTGAACCCTCCTCCTATATATATATATATATATATATATATATATATATATATATATATATATATATATATATATATATATATATATATGAGTGACCTCATTTTCTTCTCATTTCTCCTCCTCCCAACCATGAACACCCCCATTCTCTCTCAATAAGCTTCGACCGTGAACCCTCCAAAGCTCCAAAAACGTAAGTGTTTCAACCATAAACTTGTTATACTTGAAAGACTGCTAGATCCTAGCCTTGATTTGTCAAGTTTCATCACCATCTTCATAGTCTTGAAGAGTTCACGGCCGTGAACCCTTCATAAGGGCCGTGAACCCTTCATAGATTCATAGGGCCATGAACACTTCATGAGGCCGTGAACCCTATACGATCGCAAACCCATCCATGGGTGGCCGTAAACCCCTTCCAAGCTTCCATTTGTGAGCCTAACACTTCATTTAGGGTGTTTCCTACAATCTTAGGTGGTTTCTTATACTTGTTAGTAGTTATAACCACTAACTGAATACACATACATGTTAATATGTGTTTAATAGGACCGTATTGTGCTCGGGACTCCACTTAGCATACCAAGCATCCTATCTTTGTCATTCATTCAAGTCATTCACAATCAGGCGAGTTCATACCCCTATATTTTCTGAGCTTTTAATGTTTTAAGGGGGGGGGGGATACAAGTAAAAGCACAAGTAATCTTGTGTTTGAAAATATTATTTGGTTTAATATATTTTCCTATCATTAGTATACATTAAACGTAGAACTTATTAAACATGTTAAACATCGTTACTACTAGACTTGAAATCAGTTTTACAAAACATGTTAGGATACAAACATTGCAAACACAATTTTCAGAACAAAGGAAACAAACTTATGAATTATGAAATAAAAGATATTATTTTATAAGGATTCATGTTAATAACAAAAAGGGTTTTCATAGTATTATTCGTGGATTCGTTGAGAGAACTACAGTGTGAGACACGTCATGTAACTAGAGTCTCCTGGAAGGAGAGCGTGAGTTTGTGTATAGATCTATACGAGACTAACAATCCCGCACCCTGACTATTAGCTACAGTCAACCGGGGGTGACAAACGTCTTTTCAGTTTTCGACGTCCGAAGTACGTCGCATTGGTATTCGTCCATCAGTATGGTTATAAGAACTCACAGGTGAAACATCGACTCGTTCACGTAATAATATACCTAACAAACAGTCAACGGGGTTAGTAACTATGTGACGACTTAGTATGTACACAGGGTAATATGAAATTAACATCTGACATGCCGTGGGCTGTGTGACATCCGCCTTATTTCCTGTTCCTTGTTTGGTTGTGGGCTTAGGGCAGAATCACCCAATTGACTGTCTGTTCGATCTAAATTTATATGACCTGTATGTACTAAGTGATCACAGGAGGGTATTAACAACACTTTCAGTTTATAGAACATACTATACATACTAGTGGTATCCAGGATTTTCATACAAAGGGTTTCATACAGAACATACATACTATACATTACTGGTGATAGCCAGGGTTTTCAAACAGAACAATGTTTAAACAACATAAGTATAGTAGATACTTGTACTCTTCGGTTTGGAACAGATAATTCAATAACTTACACTTAGGGAAAATATAGGATTTTCCAGGATAAACATCAGTACACTACAAACAATCGGATTATCATTTCACTAATGAACTTTCATTGTAAATTCTGTAACTCCTTAGTTTATGCATCTGGGCTATGTATGAAGAATATCCGATAGACCATGGAATGTGTGGTATCCGGCTCATTTCCTATTCCTTGTTTGGTTGTGGACTTAGGGCAGATCCACACAATCAACCGTCTGTTCGATATTGGTTTATACATAGCTAGTATGAGCTAAGTAGTTATAAAAAGAATTGGTTAATCATGCATTCAATAAGAAAATTGTTGGTGCATGTAAATGCTCCACAAATAATGAGTGTTTATTAGGTTGTATTTTCCCTTATTGTATTTTAGGTGTATTTACTCTCCCTCATATATAAAGGGAGAGGTGGTCACTTTTGTTGTAATGCACTTCTCAGCATGTAATCTCTAGAGAGAGAAAAAGTTGGTGGGTTCTCCTACCCAGGGAGAGTTTCTCTCCCACCATGTTCTTCATGCATTAATATTATTATTCTCTCTTTGTTCTTAGTCTTTTTCCATGAACTCATAATATGTTCTTCGTGTTCATACTTACAAAAACACGATTAATCTCGAGATATCTTACTCCCGCATTCACCGTTCGTATAAAAATGGGTCTTTACAATTGGTATCAAAGTCGTACCTTGAAGGTTCAAGCGACTAGTTCAAGGGAACGACTCCCGTTCGGTGATTATCTTGTGATTTTTCCGTGTTTCTGCAAGAAAAATTTTCGGGTTTCTTACCGGAATTGTTTTTATGAAGTTCGTTCTTAGTTCTATCTTCTGGGTTGACTCAAATCTTAGTAAAAAATAAATTGTTGCTGCTGCTGCTCATTCTATTTGTTGCTGGAAAAAGATGTTCTTAAAAGATTGTTATTTTTTCTGTTGAAGAAATGAAGAAAATGGGAAGAGAAATTAATTTTGTGGTCTCCAAAAAGTTGAAGATGAGCTCCAGGCATTTTATTTATGCCTTGGAAATGAGACACAAAAATTATGGGCTTATTATTCTTGAAGATAGTGGAGGAAAGGAATTTTTTCTAGAAGATTTTTTCTACAGCATGTTTATTATGATCATCATAAAAGGTATGATATTCATACATTCTATCTTTTATTTGTTGCTGTGAATCTTCAAATTAGTGAATATGGATGTAATATGTGTTTGTATAAAGCATTTTGTCCTTTTTGCTCTTTTGGGTAAAGACTAATCCACTCTTATTTGCCTTCCCAAGCTAAAACCATGTGACATTGTCCTTTCCCATCACCTTTTGTCCCTAAAACCCACCTGCACACTCTTCTTTTTGCCTTCCCAAGATCATTTGTTGACTTAAAATTCTTTATAAAAAGATTCCCTTATTAAAATATGAATAAATGGCCTTTGCGGTACCATTTTTCATGAAAAAATAGCATTTTTTGTCACCTGTTCAGCCCTTCTCGGAGCCTAGAACCGCAGCCAAAAACTGCCTACCGGAGTCCCCTTAGAAGCCTAACCGCAGCCCCTACTTAGCCTTGATCCGAGGTCCGCTCAGGTCCCATCCGCAGCCTCGGTCAGCAGCCCTAGAACCGCAATCAAACCTCTTATGCTGCCCTCGGTTCGGATCTCTGCTGGCTCGGACCGTAGCCTCGGACTGCAGGCGCTCCACTGTAGTCTCGCACCGCAGCCGCTTTCCTTCCATTGCACCACATCCAAACCATCTGCAACCTAGCTCCATCCGAAGTCAACTCCTAGACCCGCAATCAGCCTACATCCGGAACCTCCATGACTCCGGCTCCTCTTCTTGCCTCCGGTCCATCAGCAGTCTTTCTTCAGCCCCTTCCTTCCTCCTTCCCCTTCCTTCTTCCTTCCTCCTTCCCCTTCCTTCTTCCTCTTCCCTCCCCCCTTCATTTCTTTCCTTCTTCCTTCTCCTCCCCTCCCCTCCTTTTTCCTCCCCTCTCATCAGCCCTTCTTTTTTTTTTAAAAAAAACCCTCTTATTTTTATTTAAAACTTCATTTTTTTTATTTATTCAGTTTTTTTCTGCATTATTTTTTTTACGCCAATTATTTTTTATTCAACTAATTTTTTTTATTTAGCCAATTTTTTTAACACCAATTTTTAATTTAGCCAATTTTTTTTTATTAAAACCAATTATTTTTTTTACACCAATTATTTTTTTAACACCAATTCTTGCCACAACCGAACCTTGGATTGTCACATTGGTTCATTTCATGCCGGTTATTATTGGAAGAATACTCCTACCGCAGTCGGAATTCATATTATTTTTTTGTGATGCTTGCACCGCAACGGCGATTGATCAACAAAGTTGTTTCGCATTCTTCACTTTATGGGATTTTATGACTTGTCGCTCTTGATTTTTGGTTGACGAATCATGTATCTTGAGCATGTGGATTTTATTCTCTATTGAAGACCACTTCAAATGTTCCGGCACCGCAGTTTGGATATTTGGATATATTTTTGGCACAACAGATTATTCTCAGCACAGCTTCAGCAACTATGTCACCTGCCTCCTCATGACCGCAAGAGTATCTCTTTTACACTTTCTCGTTTCTTATCGAGACCCTTCATACATCTAGGGAGAGCTTCTGTTAGCTCTTGGTATCCGACACTCTCCATCCGATAATTTGTTGATTTTTGATATCCGGTCATTGGTTATCAAAAATAGGGAGAGAATATCATCCGAATTTGGTTATTATGATTGTTTGAGTTTGGATTTTTGAAGACTTCTGAAGACGATTATTTATTTGATGATGCGATGTGGCACTTATTTTTGGTCTTTACGGATCAAATTTTTGGCATTACTCGATGTTTTCTGATTCAGATTATTTATTATTCGGACTCTACCACACGATGATTTTGTGTTCGCATCCGGTTCAGATCTTATGGTTTCACGAGTTTGGATTTATGATATGTTGAAGACGAAGATTATTTTGGCGATGTGACGTGGCACTTATTTTTGGTCCTTGGATCAAATTTTTGGCATTGCTGGACCATGTCTTTGGACTCACATTATTTTTATCCGGACTTCATTTTATGGATGCTTCACATTTTTAGCAGGTTATTCTTTGAAGAATTTCGGTGTATTATGATTCGAGAACTCGAGATGTTTTTCAGACTTTTGAAGCCGAAGTGTTTCATTTATTGGATCTTCTACTTGCTCATGGTGACCTTCTTCTTCGGGTGATTATGACTGGTTTGAAGATTTGGATCTTATCTTTTCTGCTTCATTGGTGGTGCCTTGAAGCCGAAGACCTTCATTTCAGAGATTCATGGCCAGTTTCAGACTTCACAGACACTTCAGAGTTTCAGAGACATTTCAGCACTTGATTTCATTTTAATACCACACTTGCTAGTCGGATTACTGTATTATAACCTTGTATCACTTATTGGATCTCTCATAATTTGTAAGCATTTAGGGAGAGAATGTTGGTGCATGTAAATGCTCCACAAATAATGAGTGTTTATTAGGTTGTATTTTCCCTTATTGTATTTTAGGTGTATTTACTCTCCCTCATATATAAAGGGAGAGGTGGTCACTTTTGTTGTAATGCACTTCTCAGCATGTAATCTCTAGAGAGAGAAAAAGTTGGTGGGTTCTCCCACCCAGGGAGAGTTTCTCTCCCACCATGTTCTTCATGCATTAATATTATTATTCTCTCTTTGTTCTTAGTCTTTTTCCATGAACTCATAATATGTTCTTCGTGTTCATACTTACAAAAACACGATTAATCTCGAGATATCTTACTTCCGCATTCACCGTTCGTATAAAAATGGGTCTCTACAAAAATAATGGATTTTCTTGAGGAACACTTTCAACAGATATCAAAGGACCGATACAGATAAATCTGTAAGTATCTAGTGAATACTTCAGGGTTATATACATGAAGATCCGACAATCAATGGAATGTGTGGCCTCCGCCTTACTTCCTATTCCTTGTTTGGTTGTGGGCTTGGGGCAGAACCACACAATCAATTGCTTGTTCGATCTGGATTGTTTATGATTTGTATACACTAAGTACTCGCAGAATGAACTAGTAAGAATCATTTTTACTTAACATTCATTACATCAGGAAATATAAGGTTTTCTGGAGAAATACAACGCACTTTTTCAAAGAACAAAGAACCTGTTTTCTAAAACAAAACGCTTATGAACTCACCAGCTTTATGCTGATACTCTTTCAAAACCTACTTGTATTCTCAGGACATTAGTAGACAGGTACACGCACCGGGTTCAAGAAGATGGAGCATAGTAGCTTCGAGTCTTTACTTGTTATTTACTTTTGGAGTCAGTTGTTTATGATTCGAAAACAATGTAAACATTATACTATTAATACAATGGTTGTTGTTGCTTTGATTACTATTATTCAATTGTTGTGATACTATACATGACGTCCTCCGCCCCCGAACGTTTCCGCCGTTCCGGTTTGGGGGTGTGCCAGATTGGTATCAGAGCATTGTTTATAGTGAACTTAGTATATCAACCAGTAAAATATATACAACTATAAATACAATGGGGCCGGAGTGCTCTGACTAAAAGTATACTTTTAAAATATAATTATTTTACGCAAAATATATTATCAAGCATACATAATAAGAACAAGTATTTCAATAAGAACAAATAGGATCAAAACAAACAAAAGTATTTAGATATTGGACACTACAGTCAAACCTAAACAGTTATGTAATCATATCTGGAATAAATATAACCTGATCAACTATATTTATTTGAGATGTGTTTGAGAGTGATGGTGGTGTTGCAACGAGCCTAAAACTTACCTAACTCTATATACAAAGTATCCTTAGAACAAAACATGAAGAGAAAATACTATAGGAGTAGTTTAGGCACTATAACGAACTTACATAAGTACTAAAAGACCTTTACTGGCAGGTCTATAGTTGCGAAGTGCATGCTTCCAAGGTTATATATAATTGGGATCTTATAGACTTAAAATTGGTGATTTTTGCTCTATTACCTGTTCCTTGTTTGGTTGTGGTTTTAGAGTAGGATCACCTATTCGAAGGTCTATTTGATCTTGGTTATATACAGCTTGCATGCACTGCTTGACTATAGGAGGACCCAGTTTGGATCATTAATAACTACAGACGAAGTGTTCTACTTAATCTCATAAGATTCTTTAGATATTCCCATTCTCGCACGAACAACCTAGATATAGATAACCACTTCATTACAACCACCAATAGAGAAGTCAATGAGGAATGAGAGAGGGTTCATAAAGTGGATTCTGAGAAGGAATCATACGAGGAGGCAAATTTTCCATCAGGAGGTGATGGAGATCTATGGTAAAACCCAAAGCATGATCTATAGTGAATAGGAAAACCATAAGAAAGTCCAGAGACAACAAATTCCAACAGCCGAATTCAGGACCATCATAACTAGGACAGGAAACCCCTCCCGAGGCGCGCAAGGTGGTAAAGCATCATATACGTCATACTAATAATTAACTAATATGATTTAGTGAGTTAGTGATTACACTGCTCACACTATGTGTCAGGCTTATCGCCTTTATCATATCAACCAGTAACAACAGACCAGATCCCATAACTTCATTAAGAGGGTAGTCACTATCAAATTCATAAGTCTATGTTGCATAGACCTCTGTTATGAATTGCTTCAAAAGTCAGAACATGAAACACTCAGAATTAATACAACCCCGATTCAGATAACACTCGACTTGTAACCACTAAGGACTTACCCTCGTTTCATCTTTTAAACCTTATGTCAGAAAGATGCCACCGAAGAAGTCGAACAAAAACAAAAACAAAGCACCACCGCCGCCACCTCCTCAGTATGACCCGGTTGTCTTTCAGGAGGCAGTAATAGCCGCAGTGACAGCCTTCATGACTCAAATCAATGCAAGGGGCACCGGTGGATCGGGTAGTGGTACCAACAACTTTAACCACGGACACACAAATGAATGCTCGTACAAAGACTTCATGACTTGTGGACCCAAAACCTTCGATGGAAGTGGAGGAGTCATCACCCTAATGCGATGGTTCGAAAGGACAGAATCGATTTTTGAGTTATGCGCGTGCCCAGAAGGGAGCAAAGTGAAGTTTACTACCTGCACCTTCTCTGACAGAGCTCTTACATGGTGGAATAGCCATGTCAAGTCATCGACTCTCCTAATAGCGAACGCAATGGGCTGAGAAAATCTAAAGGAGATGATGCTGGAAGAGTACTGCCCAAGGGGCGAAATCCAGAAACTAGAGCACGAGCTTTGGAATCTTACCATGGCAGGCTCGGACATAGAAGCCTACACCGATAGATTCAGCGATTTAGCTGCACTATGCCCTTGGATGGTTACCCCAGAGAGCAAGAAGGTAGAGAGATACATTTGGGGACTACCTTCTCCAATCCAAGGAAACGTATTAGCAGCGAAACCTCTTACGTTTGACAGTGCCAAATGCCTGGTTCGAACATTGGTAGACTATGGGATCCGCCAAGGCATAATGGACCCCGTTCCTGATTCAACCAAAGGAGGTGATGATGAACAAAAGTCCGAGAGCGGGAAGAAGAGGCAATTAACACAAGAACCCTCCGAGGGACAACAGACAGATGCGACCTATGCTGCCACGACACCAACCACAGCAGCACCTGACAGTCGTTATGCTGGAACCCTCCCTAAATGTAGTAAGTGTAACTTCCATCATACCGGAAGGTGTCGGAAGTTGTATTGCAAGAACTGCCTCAGAAGGGGACACACCATCCGCTTCTGTAGGGCACCAGCACGACCAATCTATCAGGTGCCATTTGAGGAAGTGAGTCAGACCTGCTACGAGTGTGGTGAAACGGGACACTACAGGAGAGATTGTCCATTGGCCAGGAACCCTGGTGAAGAGGGAAGAGTGCTAATGATCACTGCAGGAGAGTCTACCCCGGAACCACCTGAGAACAACAGTACGTTTCCCAACTAAATCCTAACTATAATAACTTCTTCCTCGTCTAAACAAGCACATAGTTTATGTTGAAACTAAATACTCTTTCTGGTAAGCTATAATGACTTGGTATAAACATTAAGGCCATATATAATTAAGAACCAATAGACTTAGAGTGTGTGATTCCACCTTATTTCCTGTTCCTTGTGTGGTTATGGATTTAGGGCAGAGTCACTCAGTCGTCTGTCTTATCAATCTTAATTATATATGACTTGTAAACACCAAGCGATTATCGAGACTGGATAGGAATCATAATATCCTACACCTTGCTGCTCGCTACAGTGGGACTTGCAAGTCTACGGGTGCCAAACGTCATTTCTTCCGACGTCTTACATCGTCGTGTTCTATAGTCGGTAGCAGGATACAGGCCGATCACATGGTACTTTAAATAACAATTGGTTTAAGGTAGTTAGTACAGCAGTAGTTACTTAATACAACACTACATTACTATTTCATTTTCCCATTGCATTCAATTTGTGATATTCACACAATAAACAGTAATGTAAAAACTATATTTTTGGTTCATGATAGTCATATTTGGGAAAATACATACTCTTACAAGAGACACACACACAGACACTAGATGCCTTGGTAGAAGGCTACTTTTAGTAGGAAACATAGGGTTTTCTAGGGGAGTTCAAACAATTACAAACCTTTACAAACATTTTCAAACTTATACATTACAGACTTACAAACACTTTCATACAAATACGGATACTAATATACTTATGAACTCACCAGCTTTAAAGCTGATAAACTCTTTCAAAATAACTTGTATTCTCAGGTCAACAGTAGACAGGTACCGATGCCAGGTTTTGAGAAGATGGAGCTCGTTCAAGACTCATCTTTTATTTTGATGTATATTTTTGGTGTCTATATAACTTGACAGAACACACTTGTATTAAATTATATTATTAATGCAATGGATGATGTTGTTGCTTGTTTACTACTTTGCATTGTTGTGATACTGTACATGACGTCCTCCACCCCCGAACGATTCCGCCGTTCCGGTTTTGGGGTGTGACAGATTGGTATCAGAGCATTGTTTATAGTGAATCGAGTGTATCAACCCATAAAAGATATACGAACTATAAACACAGCGGGATTAAAATACTCTGATAAAGAGTTTATACTTTTAAATAATAAAATATTTAACTAAGTATACATACCTGCATTCATACTAAAATCAGTGTCACTAGGACAGAACAAAAGTATTACGATTGTTGGGCAGCACAAGTAGACTTAGAGACATATGGTCAACCCTGGGAAGATATAGCCTGATCAACTATATTATCCGAGGAGTGACTAGCATGTGCCTACGTGTGGTTGTGAGGTTGCAACAAGTCTAAAAACTTACCAACACTACTACAAAGAGAACAGTAGAACAGAACATAAACTTAAAATACTATAGGAATATTTTGTGTTACTATAATTACTTATCTGAGAACTAAAGGTCTTTATTAGTATATCAATAGTTGCTGAGTGGATACGCTAAAGTTATATGTATCTAGGATATAATAGACTTAGAATCTGTGATCTTCGCTTTACTTCCTGTTCATTGTTTGGTTGTGGACTTAGAGTTAGGGTCACTTATTCGAAGTTCTATCCTGTCTCGGTTACATATGACTGGTATGCACTACGCAAATGTTGAAGTAACTGATAAAGATCATCTTATAATTATCTAATTAGTTCGTCTATTTAGTTATTTCTTCTATCCCTTTTCTCGCGTAGATCATGGCTGGATTCCATATCCCTGGAGACCCGTACTATCCTAACCACGGCAATGCTGGATGGCTGGGAAAAGAACCAGATGATGATCACCCAATACCTTTGGATGATCATGAAGCTGAAGGTTTTTCTGATGGTTCTGACTCAGAGCCAGAAGTCAACAACCTACCCCCAGCTGCTCAAGACCCAAACCCAAACCATCGACCAGCATTTCAAGGACCCACACCTTTGTGGCCCACAAATTTGAATAGATGGAGCCAGGAACAGGGTCAACCCATTCCCTACAATGGAGACAGAAGCTTCTACGACCTCACCGAGGGAGGTTCAGCTAACAGGGTCCTATCCATCATGGTTCGTAGGATTTCTCGGAACACCGAACAGGGTCGAGCGACTATCGACCGAGTCGTGGAGATTGACGCCAACTCTGGCGTTAACACAGTCCGCATTTGCCAGCTAGAGTCTGCTAATGAAAGGACTCAGGTCCGCAATGCAGCTCTGCAGAGGGAACTTGCTGAAACCCAAGCTGAAGTCAGGGAACTTCAAGCTCAGCAAGCAAGATCTGATAGGCGCATGAGGGACATAGAACGCCTTCTGTCGGATTCAAGAACTCACTCTAGTAGTTCTCGTCGCCGCTAGAGTCTCCCCGACTTCTCTTTTGGATATAACCTAGTTTATGTAAAAACTCTAGTCTAATTTCCTATCTTTGTAAATCTTAGACCTGTTAGGTCTTGATTAGGTCGTAGTTCTGTCAAAATTTTCCCATCTTGGTTTGATGTAAGGCCTACTTCTAGGTCATTTTTCCCGAACTTGTTACATCTGTAATACCAGTATTATTGACAGATATCTAATCTCGCGGAAATTATTATCCAAATGCTATCATCTGTTAGTACTAGACCTACATTCAATCGTGCTATTCAATTGTGCTGTTGGGCTATGGAGAGTTAGTCCATGAGTCATTCTCATCAATTTTCCTATTAAATTCTTAACAATATCCACATCTTTCTAAACTTATAGTTAAAAGATGCCTCCACGTTGATCAATAAGACGTGATCCTCCATCAACTGTAACACCACCTGCTCCTCAAATCGATACGGCAGCACTGAATGCTGTTGTAGCTACGGCTGTGGCTACAGCCATGACTCAATACCATTCTTCTGGTTCCACTGGAGGAGGAACCCCTATTCAATCTACTCATGGTGAAGCTCCTGTGCGCTTGAGAGAGTGCTCCTTTAAGGACTTCACTAACTGCAAGCCTAAGTCCTTTAGAGGGACTGGCAGAGTCATTTCCCTCTCGCAATGGTTCGAGAAGACCGAATCGGTTTTCGAAATCTGCTCTTGTCCAGAAGGGAGCAAGGTCAAGTTCGCTGCTTGCACCTTTGAAGACAAATCCCTAACATGGTGGAATAGCCATGTAAAGTCACTATCTCTTGTGGTGGCTAATGCTATGGGCTGGGAAACTCTGAGAGACCTCATGATTGAGGAGTACTGCCTGAGGGGCGAAATCCAAAAACTGGAGGAGGAACTGTGGAGCCTAACCATGAAGGGCTCCGACATAGTCTCCTACACCGCCAGGTTCTGTGAACTGGTGGCCCTCTGTCCCAACATGGTTCATACAGAGGGGAAGAAGATAGAGAGATTCATATGGGGGCTGGTGCCTCTATTCCAGGGAAATGTTTTGGCTTCAAACCCCACTACATTCGATAGTGCCAAGCGATTGGCACAGCGGCTTATAGACCATGGGGTTCGTACCCCGGCCGCAACAACAACTCTGGCCATCTCGAAACCTTCCAAAACCGCTGATTCCAAGCGGAAGCTCTGGGATGACAAGAAAAAGAAGAAGGCTGCCAAAAAGCAGCGGGTCGTGGCAGTTCATGCTGCGATAGCACCTGCCACTGCTGCTACTCCGGTAAAGTAGTACGCTGGAAGCTTGCCTAAGTGCAACCAGTGCAACTTCCACTACATAGGAGCCTGCCGGGAAATGCAGTGTTCGAACTGCAACAGGAAGGGACACACCGCCCGTTTCTGCAAAGCTCCGGCAAGGCCACTCAACCAAGTCCCCGACGCAGGAGTGGGCCAAGCTTGGTACAGTTGTGGCGAGGTGGGCCACTACAAGAGGGACTGCCCAAAGGCAGGGAATGCCGATAGAGTGGGAAGAGTTCTGGCCATAGGCCACGAGGAAGCGGTTGCCGACCCCATAGTGATCACTGGTACGTTTCTCCTCGATAACTCTTATGCATGCATACTATTTGATAGTGGAGCGGAGAGGAGTTTCGTGAATCAAAAATTTGCTCATTTACTTAAGCAAAAATCACGAGCACTTAAAGAACCGTTCACTATAGAAATGGCTAATGGAAAGACAGAGAGCACTAGTAGTGTATTCATAGGATGTACCCTAACACTAGATAGCCATTCATTTTCGATCGACCTCATGCCGGTCTCAATTAAAAGTTTCGACGTCATTATCGGCATGGATTAGTTGAGTCTTCATCGTACCGACATCATGTGTTATGAAAAGGTTGTTCGCCTTAATCTGCCATCTGGCGAAACTCTAGTAGTTTATGGCGACAAACCCGGCACGAACCTTCGTATCATCTCGAGCATTCAAGCTCAGAAATTCTTGCGAAAGGAATGTCGCGCATTCCTTGCTCATGTGGTCGACGTGAGCCAAGAAACGAAAGACATTAAGAACATTCCAGTAGTACGCGACTTTCCCGACATCTTTCCAGAAGAACTCCCAGGATTACCTCCGCAACGTCAAGTCGAGTTCAGAATCGACTTAGTTCCAGGGGCTACCCCAGTAGCCAAATCGCCCTATCGTTTAGCACCTGCAGAGATGCAAGAACTATCCGGTCAACTTAACGAACTGCTCAGCAAGGGCTTTATAAGACCAAGCTTCTCGCCCTGGGGAGCTCTAGTCTTGTTTGTCAAGAAGAAAGACGGATCGTTTCGTATGTGCATCGACTACAGGGAGCTCAACAAACTGACCATCAAAAATCGTTACCCTCTGCCTCGCATTGACGATTTATTTGATCAACTGCAAGGGGCGAGCTTCTTTTCAAAAATCGATCTAAGATCCGGATATCACCAACTACGAGTGCTAGGGGAGGATGTCCCGAAGACAGCCTTCCGAACTCGTTATGGGCACTACGAATTCGTAGTGATGCCGTTCGGATTAACCAACGCGCCCGCAGTATTCATGGATTTAATGAATAGGGTGTGTCGTCCTTACTTGGATCAGTTTGTCATCGTCTTCATCGATGACATACTTATCTACTCTCGTAGTAAGGAGGAGCATGGTCAACATCTGCGACTAGTCTTAGAAACGCTGCGTTCGGAGAAGCTCTATGCGAAGTTCTCGAAATGCAAATTTTGGATCCGAAGAGTCGAATTCTTAGGGCACATGGTTAGCGAAGAGGGAATACACGTGGACCCTTCCAAAATCAAGGCCATTGAGAGCTGGTCAGCAGTGAAGACGCCTACAGAAATTCGTCAATTTGTAGGCCTCGCTGGCTACTATCGCAGGTTCATTCAAAACTTCTCCAGAATTGCGAAACCTCTTACAACACTGACCCAGAAAGGCATGGCCTTTGACTGGGAAGAGAAGCAGGAAAGAGCGTTCCAAACGCTCAAGCGAGCCTTGTGCACCGCACCAATACTATCCCTCCCCGAAGGGATAGAAGACTTCTTCATCTATTGCGATGCGTCAAATCAAGGGCTCGACTGTGTTCTGATGCAATGAGGTAAGGTCATCGCCTACGCCTCGAGACAGCTGAGGACACACGAGGTCAAGTACACTACTCAGGATCTTGAGCTAGGAGCAGTTGTGTTTGCTCTGAAGATCTGGAGACACTACCTGTATGGAACAAAAAGCACTATCTTTACAGACCACAAAAGCCTACAACACATATTAGACCAGAAGGAGCTCAACATGAGACAACGACGGTGGGTCGAGCTACTCAGTGATTACGAATGCGAAATTCGTTATCATCCGGGTAAAGCCAATGTAATAGATGACGCCCTAAGTCGGAAAGAACACTCTGGTCGTAGAGTCAAGTCATTGACTATGACTATCCATTCACACTTGTCCACACAAATTAAGGAGGCTCAGCTCGACGCTTTGAAACCTGAAAATGTGGCAAGTGAATCCCTGAGAGGGATGGATAAGAACTTGGAAGTCAAAGGTGGCGGAGCCTTATATCTCATGGATCGGATCTGGACACCGAAACGCGGTGGTTTCAGAGACTTGGTCATGACAGAGGCACACAACACTCGTTATTCCGTCCACCCGGGTTCAGATAAGATGTATCTGGATCTTAAAAAGCTATACTGGTGGCCTAACATGAAAGCAGAGATTGCTACCTTCGTGAGTAAATGCCTTACTTGCGCCAAGGTCAATGTCGAATACCAAAAACCGTCAGGATTGCTCCAGCAACCGGAGATACCTGAATGGAAGTGGGAGCGGATCACTATGGACTTCATAACCAAGTTGCCCAAGACAACGGGTGGACTTGATACCATATGGGTCATCGTCGAAAGATTGACCAAGTCCGCACACTTCCTGCTTATCAAAGAAACGGACAAGATGGAGAAGCTTACAAGAACTTACATTCGGGAGATTGTACGACTGCACGGTGTTCCCATATCCATTATCTCGGACAGGGATAGTAGATTCACTTCAAGGTTCTGGCAGTCGCTACAAAGTTCCCTAGGAACTAGGCTGGACATGAGTACAACCTACCATCCACAGACCGACGGACAAAGTGAGAGGACTATCCAAACCTTGGAAGATATGTTGCGAGCCTGTGTGATCGACTTTGGGAAAGCATGGGATACTCATTTACCCCTTGTCGAATTTTCCTGCAGCAACAGTTATCACACGAGCATAAAGGCTGCTCCATTCGAGGCCCTCTATGGCCGAAAGTGCAGATCCCCTCTGTGCTGGGCTGAGGTGGGTGATACCCAGTTAGCTAAAGGACGAGTTCCTGAAAGCACTCTCACGGGTCCGGAGATCATTTGGGAAACGACAGAGAAGATCGTTCAGATTCGTGAACAATTGAAAGCCTCTAGAGACCGACAGAAAAGCTACGCAGATAAACGAAGGAAACCGTTGGAATTCCAGGTGGGCGATCGTGTTCTATTGAAGGTCTCACCCTGGAAAGGCTTGATACGCTTCAGAAAGCGTGGAAAGCTAAATCCAAGATACATAGGTGTTGGATTAATGTCTAAGTCCATAACTATATTTGGTATGTACTTGACTCGACCCGACATGGTCCATTTGGGTTGCACTTCACCGTCACAATTTATATGGATAGTCTTTTGAGAATAGTATATTTATGATTTATATTAATATATTATAAGTTCTAATATATTAATATGGAATCATATTATTTAATTAGTATTGATCAAGAATTAATTTAGAATTAATTAAGTGATCAAAAAGAACTAATTAAATATGGACCCTTATATATATGGAATGGGCCAAGTTCATTTAGGTTGGGCTAAGCTTTCATGGATGGTCCATGGAGCTTTTAACCCATGGATCCTATGTAAATGAAAGGTCATGGGTATTAGGGTTTACATGGATGTAACCCTAATCCTCCATAATATATAAAGGGGTCCTTGGCTCACAAAATTGGCACAAGTGTGTGAAAATAAGAGTGGGCCGATTTTAGTGTGCATACATATTCTCTCAAGTTCTTCCAAGGTGTTTTGGTGATTTGTGATTCCATTTGAGGCTTCCACACTATTGGGGCTAAGCTCTTAAAGCTTGAAGACATCAAGCTACATCAAAAGGTATGTCATCTAACTAGAACTTTGTACTATAGGTGCTTCATAATATGCTAGTTAGGATGAAACCTTGGAATAGTTAATATTTGCATGTATAATAGAGAAAACATAGATCCAAGGTTTATAGGGTTGCATGTACACCATAGGAGTGTTAGAATGCTCAAAACCCAACAGTGATATCAGAGCCATGGGTTCTTTTCTGTTATATTGATGCAAATATTTTATTTTCAAGTTGAAAAAAAAAGGAAAAAAAAACATGACGTTTGTCAAATTTTAAGATAATTACTTGTTTTGTGAAAAACGAATTATTTGTAAAATTTGAATCATTTGTTATATGAGTTGAATTAGGTCAAATTTAGTAAAAGATAAAATGATATGATTATTTTATTAGTTTTAAAAGTTTGATCTAAATGTTTTAAGGAGTTACATATTTTGTCATAAAATTTTGGAGCTCAAAAGTTTTTTTTAAAGTTGTGATCTTAAGGGTTTTTGAAACTTCCATAAGTTATGGATATGAAAGTTTTTTTTTAAAAAAAATTTGATTCAAAGTTTTTATGGAGTTACAAAATTTGGTGTTAATGTTTTAAAGAATTCCATAACTTGTTCTTAAGTTATGGAACATGAAAAGTTTCATCATAAAACACCATTAATTCCATAAGTTACGGAATCCAAAGGTTTTCAAGAATTACAAAACTTGCCCTTAAGTTTTGGAATTTGAGAAAAGTTTTTTATGAAAAAAAGAATTGAATTCTAAAACTCTTGGGTTCATAACTTAAACAATTAATTAAATGGTTTTAATTTTGA
This sequence comes from Lactuca virosa, assembly GCF_052849685.1. Lineage (NCBI taxonomy): Eukaryota > Viridiplantae > Streptophyta > Magnoliopsida > Asterales > Asteraceae > Lactuca > Lactuca virosa. Next base: position 317,568,495 of record NC_136433.1, on the reverse strand, counting down.
GTTTAATAATTGGAATTATGATGTTTTTTTGAATAGTTCAAATTAATTCTTATGGACTTTATTAATAGTTAATTAAAGCGTTTAATTAAAAGAGTATTATTAATCCATAAATATATGGTTTGAGTTTAATTAAATTAAAAGTCTAGATTAAACCACCAAGTATTTTAAATGTCTAAAATACACCCTTATACTATTATAATATTAAAAGTTTAATATATTATATGTATAAGAGCAAGTCGTCTTACCATTAGTAGGCCTCATTCACGAAGCCGGTCTATAAGGGGGGTATAAGGTTGTTGCCTATAAAATGGCAGCTTAATGGGTGTCTACTCTCACCCACCGCTTCCTTGACTGGTGGAGGGTCGTTAGCCGAACAGGTAGGACAAGGACTATAATTCTCCCTTCATTATAAGTATAATGATAAATACTAAGTAACTAAACACTTATAAATTTCCAATCTTAGTTACTTAGGAAAATGTGAATAAGGTGCTAATCCATGAAATTACACTTTGCACTTTGTTTAAGCTGTTAGTGGAGTGTGTGTGGTTAACCGGCATACTAACCTGGACTTAACAAGGTAGGCAAAGGGTAACTTAATGTTTATCATAGTATCGTTGGAGCGTGTGTGGTTAACCGGTACATCGATTGAGGGGTAAATATTAAGGGTACCAAGTATATTTGCATGGTTACTTCACACCTTGTTTTGTGATCCTCGGCATCCCAGTCACAAAACCTGAAGGGCACACTCGAGATTGAAACATGCCATTGAAAAGTTCAATGAATCTCAAAAGAATCTAGGAGTTTCAAAACCAATTAAAACCTAATAATACATTTCGTTTATCTTGGTGGAAATTGGTGAATCGTCATTCACCTACCTTCAAATATTTTATAGCTTGGATTACGGCATCCCTCTTCCAAGTTATAAAATAGTTTGTTGGGTCCTAGCCTTAATATATCATATTGGGTGTTATATTAAGGACTTAAATAACCTTTACGTGAATTTCTCCCATTGTTGATGTCTGGTTTAGACAACAATGATCTTCCCAAACCAAGCTTTCCTAATGAATATGTCTTCCCGAGTTTGGCTCATGGAAGTCATACTTCTCTTCCTCCACCTCCTCTAATTATTCTCCCTAACCCACAAGTTCAAGGTCACTCAAGCCCTAATGGCAAGCAAGGTCTATGTGTGATCACATCTTAGAGATGAAGTCACATATTGACAAGCCGGGAGAGTTGGGTGTCAAAGTCTTGAGAAAGTTGGATGTTCAATCACTTTCTAAGTCACATAGTGAGTTCCTTTGGGACTACTATGAAACAGACTATGACATGAACCTTAATGATCATATCTATTTGCTTGGTGCTGCTGAATCAACAATGATTTGGAACGATAGTAAAGCAAATTTGATTAGAAGATCAACTTCCCAAAAACTTTATGGACAGTGACAATGGTGACACTGGAAATCCAGAAAAAGCATTCTCTTCCCAATGGAAAGGGATTGGCCATAGTCAACCCGGTTGACCAAATGGTAAAGAGAAAGGCTAAGTCTGAGATAATCCCATTACCAAAGGGTCCATATGTTTATTTTGCCAAAGGAAGGGGCGTTGATTGCAAAGCTGCCAAATTTACCTAAGGATGTTAAAGTCAATAAGTTTGACTCTACATCAGGTAGAGCCCATTATCTAAATCTGTTAAGTTCTATTCTGAGATCCTCATTACATGATGTGACTGGGTCACATGTTGATGTTTTAAGAATCAAAGAATAGAGAGAAATCTTAAAGGAAGTATATGCTGATTCTGATCGCGAAGGTGGATTTCGATCGCATCAGAATTTTGAGCAGTTGCTTAAGAAGTTATGATATATTGCTAAGGAATAGATAACAACAATTTTCCATGTGGATTGTAAGGATAAGTTTTTCCGCAAAGTTTTAAAATAAAAGAAAATTGTTTAATTTTATTTATTTGAAGTATCCTTACAATGGCATTTGTGGAAAATAGTTGCTTATATGATTCCACTGACAGCAATATTGGAAAAATGGATTTGATTCTTTCATTTGTGGTAGTGTCTAAATTTACCAAATCAGGAAAGTTCCTCATCACCCAAGTTTCAATTGGACCGAAACTTGGAATCATGCAAGTTGAATAGTATGATGAATGAGAACTTTCAAGCATTGGAAAATCAAGACTAATTACTTGTTCACATGGATGTGTGAGTCAAGTGAAGGACTAAAGGGATCGAGTACACATTCTTGTGCACTGGTCATGTCCACCACAAAGCTCGTTAAGACTATTTGATTTACTAAAGTTTAGTAAATATGGTTATACTTACAAGTTTAAGTATAATTCTGAAACATTGGAAAAGTCTCAATGTATGGCAGAACGAATGGGAAGAATCAAATTAGGCAGAAAGATAAAAGTTTCTCAAATCTGAAAAGATGGGAGAGTACTTTAGTATCATGTTTGTGATCATCTTAATGATTTAGAAATCATATCACAATTAGTCCTTTAAAGGTCATCTTAGTGCATTCTTATGACTAAGAAGAGGAGTCATGAATTGTTGAAATGGTTAGATCAGGAAGATGAGTCATACTTCGTTCCAAAACAATTCTTAGAGTCATACTCCAAGATTGTAACTTGAGTGACATATCTTAAAGAAAGGTTTAAAACACTTGTCAAATGTAAGAGTAAAAGTGTCCTACTCTTGTACATTTGAAATTGGTAAGTTGTGATGTTTTGGATAAAACAAAGACCAACTAAGGACAATTGTGTGAAGTGTTTGTCTTGATAAAGAATCCGCACTATCTCTTGAATATTTGGCAAGATAGTCTTATATGTCAAGAGGATAGTGGGAGTCTTAAAGATCCTAAAAAGAATTTCAAGAACTAATCAAGAATAAAACCTGAGGTTCTTCACTAGCACACGACTTGAGGTTTATAACCTATCGTGTTGACATATTCTGTGCCCATTCCAGTTAAAGTTGGCTTTGCATAGGAGTTCTGAAAGTTCTCAATTGGTTGCATAACAACTTGGAAGCAATGGCAGGCCCTGTACTGCCAGGTGGCAATAAGTTAAGATTGCATAAGTTCAGTCCATATGAGTTTGGATTTGTCATTATCCTTGTCTTGTGACTATGGTTTTGACGATTCACATGGATAAGAACACATACACCATAAAATCTAAGGGTCATAAGGTTTCTCTCCGATTCATGAAAATGATGGTGAGGAAACACTTCCACCAAGTAGATTTGAAGCAGATGGCAAAAGGTCTAAACAATTGAGACTATGATTACGACATCCCTTTTCATAGTTCTGAAATTGTTTAGACACACATGCATGCTATCTAAGGAAAGGTGTATGATTTTGATAAAGTTTTATCAAAGCATCTCGTATCATAAATCTGAACTTTGGTAAGAAAGTCAATAAAGTATTGATTTCTAGAAGTCCAGCTGATTTCTGAGTACATGTCAAAGCTAGTGGGAGCATAAGTGTTATGCTAATAATCATCATGTTAGTGGGAGCATGATAATTATTGTTAGTGTTGCAAGTTAGCAATGTTAATTATAGAAAACAAAAGTTTTAATTCGTGAGGCTGTAGGGATTGAAAAAGTTGTTTTGCTATAAAAGGAGAGGATATACTTCATTTCAGTTCTAAAGGCTTAGATTGAGACCTTAATCATCTTTAGTCAAGAATATATATATGAATTTCATGTTGGATTGGTTCAACTTAAGGAAATTCTATATATTGCGTTCTCAAAATTCGATTATGATTACGGCATCCCTCTTCATAGTCAAATTTTGAAAATATGGCAAATAAAAATATTGTAGCAAAAGACTGGTCTAGAATCATGTCTTTATGTGAGACATCATGAATCGTGTACCATTTTCTTTGGGTACAGGATCGATTGCATGTGCTATAATATTTGTCATTTCTAAATTTTTCCAAATGCCCAGAGGCATTAAGAAGGGAAAAGGTCTAGAATTGGATATGACTAAAATGATTAAGCAATTGTCGAGGACAATCTGAGGTATACCAAAGATTGGTTGCTCAGGGACAGTTGGAAGTATAGTGCTAATTTTGGAAAGACCATATTGACATATTCTGAAAAGATGCATCTCTTATTCAGAAGTGATAGTCAAAATGAGAATATGGAGTTGTCTCCATAGGTGGAAGTTATCTGTGTAAGATTAGAAAACTTAATGCAAGAAGCATGTCCAAAGCAATGTACTTTGAATATGAGACTTAGTTTCCATGGAGTTGATCTCCATTGGAATACCTTATAATGACTGTTGACAAGTCTTTGTGACTTTGTACATATTCATTACAGGAGGGTCAGTGCATATGAGTTTAAAATCTAAACAGATTTCGATAAATGATAGGAATTTGAAATTCTCACATTTTTCGATAAGGATTTGGGAGTGTGAAATTAGAATCATTGAAATTATGTTCAATATTTCACAAAGTAAGGATCATAGACAAACATAGAGTGCATACTTGGTGTATGGCAAAGCTATTGTTTAAGAAAAACATAGTGTACATGCTTGGAGCATGGGACAACTAGTGTTTTTAATTCAAGTATAAAGTTGATAAAACCGAAACAATGAATAATAAGTAATCAGTATGGTGATAAATAAAAGTGTTTATTTATATTCATAGGGTTTGATACCATATTTGATTCATTTATTCTTGTGTTTCACTTTGCATGTTTTGACTTCCAGAATAACTAAGTCGTTCTTCCTGAATGATTAAGTTATTCAAACCATCCACAGTCGGTCATATGTTGGAAGTAGATATGAATCAAGACTGTCATGGGTTGGTTTGTAGAGGTCCAAGTTGGTGGACAAAATGGTGCTACAACACTCATGAGTGCTCATAAGTTCTGAGTATTGGATTCAACCCGCGCTCATTTGAATCACTTCATGGATTTTATCACGAGTGATCATGAGACGATAATATCTTATATTCTTCAAACCTAGAGATATGAGTTGTTACTATGAGTTGGTTATACATTGATTGCACGAAAACGCATTTGGTAACTCGATGTTATAAAACGTGCCTTTGTGTATGATTCAACAAGTAGTAGAACAAGCCATATGAGTCGAAGTTTATCCATTCCTTTTACCTTCGGGATAAAAGCGATATCTGTGGGCCCCTCGATGATTTAACGATGACACATGTGAGTGCTTGGCCAAGCCAGGACTGATTTGATTTGTTCAATCAGTCAGTCATCATAAATCGAAAATCAGGAAACAACAAATGGACAGAGAGAATGATTATAATCCATGTCTCAGTCCATATGATATCTAGAATGGAGGAATATATGATCCCTTATCTAATGGACAAGTCATTGACAAGGTCAGAGTTCGACAGCGGCTTTAAGAGCTACGATTGTCAGTTAGGTTTTGAAGTCATACTCAATAATAGTTTTAGACTTATCCAAGTGGGAGACTGTTGGATTAATGTCTAAGTCCATAACTATATTTGGTATGTACTTGACCCGACCCGGCATGGTCCATTTGGGTTGCACTTCACCGGCATAATTTATATGGATAGTCTTTTGAGAATAGTATATTTATGATTTATATTAATATATTATAAGTTCTAATATATTAATATGGAATCATATTATTTAATTAGTATTGATCAAGAATTAATTTAGAATTAATTAAGTGATCAAAAAGAACTAATTAAATATGGACCCTTATATATATGGAATGGGCCAAGTTCATTTAGGTTGGGCTAAGCTTTCATGGATGGTCCATGGAGCTTTTAACCCATGGATCCTATGTAAATGAAAGGTCATGGGTATTAGGGTTTACATGGATGTAACCCTAATCCTCCATAATATATAAAGGGGTCCTTGGCTCACAAAATTGGCACAAGTGTGTGAAAATAAGAGTGGGCCGATTTTAGTGTGCATACATATTCTCTCAAGTTCTTCCAAGGTGTTTTGGTGATTTGTGATTCCATTTGAGGCTTCCACACTATTGGGGCTAAGCTCTTAAAGCTTGAAGACATCAAGCTACATCAAAAGGTATGTCATCTAACTAGAACTTTGTAGTATAGGTGCTTCATAATATGCTAGTTAGGATGAAACCTTGGAATAGTTAATATTTGCATGTATAATAGAGAAAACATAGATCCAAGGTTTATAGGGTTGCATGTACACCATAGGAGTGTTAGAATGCTCAAAACCCAACAATAGGGCCTTTCGAGATTCTCGCTAGAATCGGCCCTGTAGCTTACAAACTTAACTTACCGCGCGAACTCAGTAGCGTACATTCTACTTTCCACGTCTCGAACTTGAAAAAGTGTCTGTCCGACGAGACTCTTGTAATCCCACTCGATGAGATCGAGATCAACGAGAGCCTCAACTTCGTGGAAGAACCTGTAGAGATCATGGACCGAGAGGTCAAGCAAACAAAGCAAAGCCGTATCCCGATAGTGAAGGTTCGCTGGAACGCCAAGCGAGGACCTGAATTCACTTGGGAGCGAGAGGATCAGATGAAACTGAAATATCCTCATCTTTTTGCTTAGTTATTTGTAACTACTTAATTGCTTAAACTCTAATTTCGTGACGAAATTCTCTCTAACGGGGGGATGATGTGACAATCCGAAATTTTTATCTTATACACTTATTCAAATTAATGAAGGTTAGACTCGTTTTTGCTATTTTCTAGCACTATTTAGAGTCAATTAGAGTGTTTAAAACCTAGTATAATCAAGGTATGAGTCGTGGGATGAGTTTTGAGAGTGTAAAACCTTGAAAATGAGCCAAACATTCCAACATATGGAGTGTGCGGCCACACACTTGTATGTACGGCCACACACTTGTGTGTACGGCCACACACAAGAGTGTGCGGCCACACACCCATCCCAACTGCACACTCTCCCATATATATTCAACACTTGTCATTTTGAACACTTTTTCCACTTCTTCAAAGCTAGAACACGAAATCCTCTCAAGTATCATCCAAATCTTCATCTTGATCTTCATAAAAGGTAGTAATCCTTCCTTTTATTTGTTGATACACGACCCTAACTAGCAAAACCCTTTGGTTTGATCCATGAAAACATCCATTTTTAGTCAAGAACACCAAGAACACCAAGAACACACACTACTTTTGGGGCTTCTAACTACACTTTTAAGCCTCTAAATCGGGTATACACTTGCAGTAGCTTGTTATAAGCTAAAGACCCTTGAATTTACACATGAAAAACGCCATTTCATATGATCTTCAAGTGTGTACAGCCGCACACACCATGTGTACGGCCGCACACACCAAGTATAGCCGCACACACCCTTTTAAGGGTCTAAAATGGCAACAAACTTCCAATCCGGCTAGCCAATGGTCAAAACACCTTCCCTAGAACATTCCTAAGGCTTGGAAACACGTTTTGGTACATTCCATAGGGAGTGTGCGGCCGCACACACACCCTGGCCGCACACACATAAATAGTGTGTATTTTGATCATACACTCCCTTGTATAGCCATATACCCCTTATATACAATCATATATGGTTGTAACACTTCAAAATAAGTGTTTACTTGTCCCTAAGGTGGTTCCAAGTCAATAATTAGTTGTTATAAGCACTAATTATATTCATATATGTATCATTATATGTTAAATAGGATCCGCATGTGTGCTCAAGTCTTCATTTGACACTTAGCATCCTATAACAATCAGTTCATCCAAACCACTCACTACAGGTGAGTTCATACCCCTTAATTAACCTTTTAAATGTTTTTAAATGCTTTTATGGGGGGGGGGATACAAGTTGAACAATTTTAGTTATTATATCAATCACATGTGATTAATAACTACCAAACAAGTGGATTTCTTACTTTTCAAACTGTGTTATCAAACTGTTTTACTTCAAACTGTTTTACAAACTCTTGTACATATCAAATACTTTTATTAAACTCTTTTAAACTTATTTTCTGTTAAATGTGTACCTATATAGATATAGTTATATAAGTAGGATTGAAAGGACTTAGGACTGATAGCTCACCTTACTTCCTGTTCCTTGTTTGGTTGTGGACTTAGGGTATTCAGGTTATTTGTCCGAAGGTCGTTTGAATCCTAGTTATATATTATGTATATGTATATAGGTATAAAGGTTCCTTCTTTCATTCAGTTCAATACCTTTGGGTAGCAAGGGTATACACACATGTTCATACATTCAAACAACATTACTAGTAAGCTATAATAGGTATAGTTTAGGGAGATACTAATACTATTACTAGAACAATGAAACATACAAAGAGTCAGTTCATACATGAGTCAGTACTATACAGAGAGAACATAACATACAGATAGAGAATACTATGATGAGAAACAAACAATACCATACAGAGAGAACATACATACATGCTAGACAGGAAGAGAACACACAATACAGCTAGCACATACATATACTAGAACATTACTACAGTTATGTGAGCCACGTAACGGGGCATGGCATTACCTGTCATGACCGTTTTTGTATCCAGAATCTCCTTAAGTGGGGGGCGTATGAGTTTGTGTATAGATCTATACTGGATTGACTATCCTACACCTTGCTGCTCGCTACAGTGGGACTTGCAAGTCTACGGGTGCCAAACGTCATTTCTTCCGACGTCTTACATCGTCGCGTTCTATAGTCGGTAGCAGGATACAGGCCGATCACATGGTACTTTAAATAACAATTGCTTTAAGGTAGTTAGTACAGCAGTAGTTACTTAATACAACACTACAATACTATTTCATTTTCCCATTGCATTCAATTTGTGATATTCACACAATAAACAGTAATGTAAAAACTATATTTTTGGTTCATGATAGTCATATTTGGGAAAATACATACTCTTACAAGAGACACACACACAGACACTAGATGCCTTGGTAGAAGGCTACTTTTAGTAGGAAACATAGGGTTTTCTAGGGGAGTTCAAACAATTACAAACCTTTACAAACATTTTCAAAGTTATACATTACAGACTTACAAACACTTTCATACAAATACAGACACTAATATACTTATGAACTCACCAGCTTTAAAGCTGATAAACTCTTTCAAAATAACTTGTATTCTCAGGTCACCAGTAGACAGGTACCGGTGCCAGGTTTTGAGAAGATGGAGCTCGTTCAAGACTCATCTTTTATTTTGATGTATATTTTTGGTGTCTATATAACTTGACAGAACACACTTGTATTAAATTATATTATTAATGCAATGGATGATGTTGTTGCTTGTTTACTACTTTGCATTGTTGTGATACTGTACATGACGTCCTCCACCCCCGAACGATTCCGTCGTTCTGGTTTTGGGGTGTAACACTTAGTCTGACTGAGTCTACGTTATACCAAACCCACGTGTCACCGAGGAGACCCTTCATTTTAAACCGAATGAATAACAAAACTCTCGCCACTTATAACGACAAACTAGATGCGAATCTCAGAATTGTCTATCGCTTCAAACGTCCGAAGTACTCATGCGAGGAGTACGGAATCCTCCTGTAACCTTCCTTAAGTAGTTCCAGCAGATCACTTGGAAGATACCAATTGCGCAGCAAGTCAAGTTCAAGCTCAGAGGCTAGGGACGAATACAATTAACCTATCAATGTTTTGTGTATGCGCGAGGGTAGTATATAATTAAGATTCTATGGGCTTAGGATGTGTGTTTCCGCCCTATCTCCTGTTCCTTGTCTGGTTGTGGACCTGGGGCAGAGCCACCCATCCGACCGCCTTATCAATCTTAATTATATATGACTTGTGTACGCAAGCTGATGATAGCTGAACTAGGTATAAGTCCTACCATGAACTTCAGGACGAAAGCTGCTCAGGACTACGAATGGACATCTTACCAGTTGGATGAACATAGACGAGCAAGTCAAACGTACACACCCTTCACAGACCAGAACAACAAATATAACAGTGAAGATCCGCTGAAACACCCAGCGAGGATCTGAATTCACTGAATAACGTGAGGGTTAAATGGAAACAGAAGTACCCACCTCTTTTCTTATCCCTAACCAACGACTCGGAATCCGAATTTCGGGACGAAATTCCCTCTATCGAGGGGATGATGTGATAACCCGAAAACTCTATCTATAAGTTATCTCGATCAATGAAAGTCAGACTTGTTTCTGTTACCTTTTAGCCCTGTTAAGGGTCTGTTTGAGAGTTTCTGAGCCTAGTCTTATGTATGAATGGATGCTAGGATGAGTTAGCTTGAGATCGGGAGTCTAGATTCGAACCAGAAAATCACTCACAAGGTGTTCACGACCGCAAACCTGTTCACGGCCGTGAACCCTCCTCCTATATATATATATATATATATATATATATATATATATATATATATATATATATATATATATATGAGTGACCTCATTTTCTTCTCATTTCTCCTCCTCCCAACCGTGAACACCCCCCTTCTCTCTCAAGAAGCTTCGACCGTGAACCCTCCAAAGCTCCAAAAACGTAAGTGTTTCAACCATAAACTTGTTATACTTGAAAGACTGCTATATCCTAGCCTTGATTTGTCAAGTTTCATCACCATCTTCATAGTCTTGAAGAGTTCACGGTCGTGAACCCTTCATAAGGGCCGTGAACCCTTCATAGATTCATAGGGCCGTGAACACCTCATGAGGCCGTGAACCCTATACGATCGCAAACCCATCCATGGGTGGCCGTAAACCCCTTCCAAGCTTCCATTTGTGAGCCTAACACTTCATTTAGGGTGTTTCCTACAATCTTAGGTGGTTTCTTATACATTTTTAGTAGTTATAACCACTAACTGAATACACATACATGTTAATATGTGTTTAATAGGACCTTATTGTGCTCGGGACTCCACTTAGCATACCAAGCATCCTATCTTTGTCATTCATTCAAGTCATTCACAATCAGGCGAGTTCATACCCCTATATTTTCTAAGCTTTTAATGTTTTAAGGGGGGGGGGGGATACAAGTAAAAGCACAAGTAAACTTGTGTTTGAAAATATTATTTGGTTTAATATATTTTCCTATCATTAGTATACATCAAACGTAGAACTTATTAAACATGTTAAACATCGTTACTACTAGACTTGAAATCGGTTTTACAAAACATGTTAGGATACAAACATTGCAAACACAATTTTCAGAACAAAGGAAACAAACTTATGAATTATGAAATAAAAGATATTATTTTATAAGGATTCATGTTAATAACAAAAAGGGTTTTCATAGTATTATTCGTGGATTCGTTGAGAGAACTACAGTGTGAGACACGTCATGTAACTAGAGTCTCCTGGAAGGAGAGTGTGAGTTTGTGTATAGATCTATACGAGACTAACAATCCCGCACCCTGACTATTAGCTACAGTCAACCGGGGGTGACAAACGTCTTTTCAGTTTTCGACGTCCGAAGTACGTCGCATTGGCATTCGTCCATCAGTATGGTTATAAGAACTCACAGGTGAAACAACGACTCGTTCACGTAATAATATACCTAACAAACAGTCAACAGGGTTAGTAACTATGTGATGACTTAGTATGTACACCAGGGTAATATGAAATTAACATCTGACATGTCGTGGGTTGTGTGACATCCGCCTTATTTCCTGTTCCTTGTTTGGTTGTGGGCTTAGGGCAGAATCACCCAATCGACTGTCTGTTCGATCTAAATTTCTATGACCTGTATGTACTAAGTGATCACAGGAGGGTATTAACAACACTTTCAGTTTACAGAACATACTATACATACTAGTGGTATCTAGGATTTTCATACAAAGGGTTTCATACAGAACATACATACTATACATTACTGGTGATAGCCAGGGTTTTCAAACAGAACAATGTTTAAACAACATAAGTATAGTAGATACTTGTACTCTTCGGTTTGGAACAGATAATTCAATAACTTACACTTAGGGAAAATATAGGATTTTCCAGGATAAACATCAGTACACTACAAACAATCGGCTTATCATTTCACTAATGAACTTTCATTGTTAATTCTGTAACTCCTTAGTTTATGCATCTGGGCTATGTATGAAGAATATCCGATAGACCATGGAATGTGTGGTATCCGGCTCATTTCCTATTCCTTGTTTGGTTGTGGACTTAGGGCAGATCCACACAATCAACCGTCTGTTCGATAGTGGTTTATACATAGCTAGTATGAGCTAAGTAGTGATAAAAAGAATTGGTTAATCATGCATTCAATAAGAAAATAATGGATTTTCTTGAGGAACACTTTCAACAGATATCAAAGGACCGATACAGATAAATCTGTAAGTATCTAGTGAATACTTCAGGGTTATATACATGAAGATCCGACAATCAATGGAATGTGTGGCCTCCGCGTCACTTCCTGTTCCTTGTTTGGTTGTGGGCTTGGGGCAGAACCACACAATCAATTGCTTGTTCGATCTGGATTGTTTATGATTTGTATACACTAAGTACTCGCAGAAGGAACTAGTAAGAATCATTTTTACTTAACATTCATTACATCAGGAAATATAAGGTTTTCTGGAGAAATACAACACACTTTTTCAAAGAACAAAGAACCTGTTTTCTAAAACAAAACGCTTATGAACTCACCAGCTTTATGCTGATACTCTTTCAAAACCTACTTGTATTCTCAGGACATTAGTAGACAGGTACACGCACCGGGTTCAAGAAGATGGAGCATAGTAGCTTCGAGTCTTTACTTGTTATTTACTTTTGGAGTTAGTTGTTTATGATTCGAAAACAATGTAAACATTATACTATTAATACAATGGTTGTTGTTGCTTTGATTACTATTATTCAATTGTTTTGATACTATACATGACGTCCTCCGCCCCCGAACGTTTCCGCCGTTCCGGTTTGGGGGTGTGACAGATTGGTATCAGAGCATTGTTTATAGTGAACTTAGTATATCAACCAGTAAAATATATACAACTATAAATACAATGGGGCCGGAGTGCTCTGACTAAAAGTATACTTTTAAAATATAATTATTTTACGCAAAATATATTATCAAGCATACATAATAAGAACAAGTATTTCAATAAGAACAAATAGGATCAAAACAAACAAAAGTATTTAGATGTTGGACACTACAGTCAAACCTAAACAGTTATGTAATCATATCTGGAATAAATATAACCTGATCAACTATATTTATTTGAGATACGACCAACATGTGTTTGAGAGTGATGGTGGTGTTGCAACGAGCCTAAAACTTACCTAACTCTATATACAAAGTATCCTTAGAACAAAACATGAAGATAAAATACTATAGGAGTATTTTAGGCACTATAACGAACTTACATAAGTACTAAAAGACCTTTACTGGCAGGTCTATAGTTGCGAAGTGCATGCTTCCAGGGTTATATATAATTGGGATCTTATAGACTTAAAATTGGTGATTTTCGCTCTATTACCTGTTCCTTGTTTGGTTGTGGTTTTAGAGTAGGATCACCTATTCGAAGGTCTATTTGATCTTGGTTATATACAACTTGCATGCACTGCTTGACTATAGGAGGACCCAGTTTGGATCATTAATAACTACAGACGAAGTGTTCTACTTAATCTCATAAGATTCTTTAGATATTCCCATTCTCGCACGAACAACCTAGATATAGATAACCACTTCATACAACCACCAATTGAGAAGTCAATGAGGAATGAGAGAGGGTTCATAAAGTGGATTCTGAGAAGGAATCATACGAGGAGGCAAATTTTCCATCAGGAGGTGATGGAGATCTATGGTAAAATCCAAAGCATGATCTATAGTGAATAGGAAAACCATAAGAAAGTCCAGAGACAACAAATTCCAACAGCCGAATTCAGGACCATCATAACTAGGACAGGAAACCCCTCCCGAGGCGCGCAAGGTGGTAAAGCATCATATACGTCATACTAATAATTAACTAATATGATTTAGTGAGTTAGTGATTACACTGCTCACACTATGTGTTAGGCTTATCGCCTTTATCATATCAACCAGTAACAACAGACCAGATCCCATAACTTCATTAAGAGGGTAGTCACTATCAAATTCATAAGTCTATGTTGCATAGACCTCTGTTATGAATTGCTTCAAAAGTCAGAACATAAAACACTCATAATTAACACAACCCCGATTCAGATAACACTCGACTTGTAACCACTAAGGACTTACCCTCGTTTCATCTTTTAAACCTTATGTCAGAAAGATGCCACCGAAGAAGTCGAACAAAAACAAAAACAAAGCACCACCGCCGCCACCTCCTCAGTATGACCCGGTTGTCTTTCAGGAGGCAGTAACAGCCGCAGTGAGAGCCTTCATGACTCAAATCAATGCAAGGGGTACCGGTGGATCGGGTAGTGGTACCAACAACTTTAACCACGGACACACAAAGGAATGCTCGTACAAAGACTTCATGACTTGTGGACCCAAAACCTTCGATGGAAGTGGAGGAGTCATCACCCTAATGCGATGGTTCGAAAGGACAGAATTGATTTTTGAGTTATGCGCATGCCCAGAAGGGAGCAAAGTGAAGTTTACTGCCTGCACCTTCTCTGACAGAGCCCTTACATGGTGGAATAGCCATGTCAAGTCATTGAATTGAGAATATATGCAATGCATGCTAGATTGGGGTTAAGGATTTAGGAAGGATGCCTTATATGCCTATTGTATGTGCTTGTAGACCTACATGCTAGTATTGATCAGTCAGTGATAGGACGACCTGTATAGGTTATGCCTAATTGTTTGAGCTCTTGGAATTTCCTGTTAGTATGGTTCAGATAGCTGAAAAGAATGGTTTGATTGGAGTATGTTGGTTAGTTTTTCTGTTGTTCGAATGTTGCTTGTTTTGTGCTTTGTGGGACTCTTATCAATGTGAGTTAGCTACCAAGTGAATATGCTAGGTCACATGTGGCACAGGCTGGATAATCTCAGAGTGATAGACTTCGCCCTATTGCGCAACTCTCGTTTGAGTCCAACTGTTCTAGGATCGAGTCTTTTACTCGAAGGATTATCTGATCTCGGTTACATGTGGGTATATTCATGAGGTAGCTAGTTGACATTAATAGGAATCCTTCAGCAGCAGAGGACTGGGTGAGTTCGGGAACCTAGGAAAGCCTAGGAGATGCTTTAGTGGGATAGTAGTGTTGTTTAGTGGGTACATCGGTTTGAGGAAGTGACATAGAGGATTTGGGAGGATTGCTGAGGAAAGTATGGATATGTGTGGAATGTAGTTTTGGGCCCGTACTACTGAAAGCACATGATCCATACTCGAATCGGTGAGAGTCTTGGAGAATCTAAGAAGCTTAGGGGAGGAGAATCCTTGGACATGTTTTGATCATCTGTTTGTGGTTTTTCAGTCCGAAGATGAGCACACAAGGAGGTGGTTCTGATTCGGGTTCTGGTTTTGGTTCAGGGGCGAGTGTTGAGCCAATTAGCGAGCAGATATGGGAGTTCATCTCGTTGGAAATTACCCGCGATATTTTGGAGCAGACCCCTGTGATATTTGGTTCAGTCAAGGAGGGGATTTTGGAGCTATTGGATAGTCGCCTCGGGGCCTTTCGGGCCGAGATCATTACGGGGTAATTAGGGGCTCATCTGGAGCCCAATGCTTATGGATCCCTGAGATCCTTCAAGAAGGAGGACCCTATTGTTAACTCTTGTCATTTGGGACCGGAGGTGGGTTATGCACCTTGTCTTCAGGAGAGTCTACCGCATGATTGGATCATTGTGGAGGTTTTGCGAGCCCTACAAGAGGAGTTACCCGACATCATTAGGCGTGTCATTGATAGAGTGGTCGCCAGACTCGAGGGGCAGGCCTTAGTTATACAGGCGGTTGATAGGGTGGTCGAGGAAACCCAGGAGCAAGATATTGGTTTAGATATGCAGTTGGGGGAAGAGGAAGCGGACTTCTAGTCATGCTAAACAATTTGAGTAGTCGGATGCTGCCATAATTGGTGCCGGAGACCCGAGGGGTCGTGGTAGTTACACAAAGGAAGGAGGGGCGCGTGAGGATGTACGTAGCAGGTCTAAGTGCGGCAGGTGCGGGTGGAAGGGTCACAATCGCCAATAATGCACATTGGAGGTAGAGTTGTGCCATCGTTGTCATCATACTGGTCATATCAGGGCGAATTGCCCCCGCTTAGTGGTTGGGGCAGCTCAGGTTTCATCGCAGATACTTCGGCAGGAAGAGAGATTCAGGGTTTCTTCAGGCGATATTGCGGGTATGTTATGTTTTGCTTTCTCATAGTTTCTATCAGTATTCATGGTTGTCGGAATCTTGCATCAGTTTGGGTAAGCACATATCCGGCTCATTTCTTTGCTCATGATTGGGTTATATCTTCAAATATTGTCATATGCCATTTGCATACCGTGAATTATTAGTGGTTAGTGTAAGGTCGTTTCCCTTTTTGCTAGTTCGAGATGTTCAATATTATCTTGGTTCATAGTAGAGATCGGTTCAGGGGCATTATGTAAAGGTCTGCAGTCAGGGTCTGCAGGATGGTTATTCAAAATTGTCAGGATTCGGTGGTTTTAGTAATCGTTATTGATTGGTCGATGGAAGAACCAAGGGAAGTAGCTCGTTGCTGAGGTATTGGTTAGAGCATTTGTCTTTTGGGTCTTCAAGATTTGAGTGTGGTATCATTTCAAGCATCAGGGGCTATCGGTTTCGCTGGGATTCGGGAAGTGCTCATCTGGTCTTTAGAAGTTGTGTGGTCTTTTGGGGATGTGCAAGTGATGGAGCACTAGTTGTTAAGCGTTGGTTGTCATCGGATCGATCGTTGGAAAGTGAGAAGGATTGGGAACTCTTCAATTCTCGTATGCTGTGAGAATTTAGTCGAATCAAAGTGGGGGAGAATCGTTCAGGAGCAGGAACGGTTTTGAAGCTTGGATGAGTTTCGCATCCCTGTCGGGAAGGAAGGTGACCCAAGTGGCTGTTAGGATTGAGGATCGTGTGAGTTGGAAGTCCGAGAAACTTACCAACATTGAGACTGCGTTCTCTTGGTGATTGATAGCAGGCTTCGGGGAACCAGGTCGGGGTCCCAGGCATAGCTCGAGTTCAGCGTGGGTGTTTGGTTGAGTTTATGCTTAACTCTAGGAGTGTTCAAATTGATAGATTAGTGGTAAGGCATTGGACTGTAATTATGGTAAGTGGAAGTGTCGTAAGACTGTGGGGATAGCCGTAGCATTCACTAGGTTGGCAGATAGTCCTAGAGTGTTGTAAGACTGCGGGGTAGCCGTAGCATTCACTAGGTTGGTAGATAATGCTAGAGTGTTGTAAGACTGTGGGGGTAGCCGTAGCATTCACTAGATTGGCAGATAGTGCTAGAGTGTTGTAAGACTACGGGGGTAGCCGCAACATTCACTAGGTTGGTAGATAGCATGGGAGTATTGTTAGATCGCAGGAAGAACCGTAGCACTCACCAGTCCCTATTCAAAGATAAGATTACAGTAGATCTGTGACTTGCTCGTGGATGTCTTCAGTTGGTTTAGTCCAAGGCGGGTTAGTTCGCAAGGCCGTGGGAGGGCCATGGCATGTTGGAATCAGGAATCGGTAGATCGCGAGAGATCGGGTATGAGGAAAGACTACAGCTGGTCTTGTAGCATTCAGTTTAGCATTGGGTTAGTGTTGAGATGGTGTGGGTAGTCATTGCCTGTGAGGCTTTCTGTCGGAAGACGCGAGGGGCGACTATGCGGGAGTCTTTTGACTCAGCAACCGGGCTGGAACCCGGTAAATCAGTTGACTGGCAGACGATCTGGGATCAGGGTGGTCTCGGTGGATTTTGGAAAACAGGCAGGAGGCAGCGTGATGCTTCAAGCAATAGTAGTAATTTGGGGATTCATGTGTGTGTGGAATAGCTTGTTGGTCGAAGGTGTTAAGTCACTTGCAGTCTGGAATAAATAATCTCGGAGTAATTGGTTTGACCCTATTGCGCAGCTCTCATCTGAGTCTAACCGTTGCAGGGATGAATCTTCTGCTTAAAGGATTATCTGAGCCTTCTGTCAAGTATAAGTGTTCTACATGGACATTTGGTCTGTGACACTGTTTTCTAGTGGGAACATCTAGTTATCAGAAGTCGAGTAGTCAGTTGGGAAATAAGTGGACTGGGTCCAACAATAATGATTCTATATGGGAGGTCTGTCAGGGAGTCATACCATCTCGAGGCTTCAGATTTCAGATTGAGTAATGCAAGGAATTTGTTCATCTTCTGGTTATAGAATCCTATAACGGTTGGTTTTGATTGACATGGGAAGTTTAGGGTATGCTCGGGATTGTGGCCATGTCGTTCAAGTTGTTTGGCGTGACAGGAGTGGTAAGGAATGATTTCGAGGACGAAATCTAATTTAAGTGGAGGAGAATTGTAACATTCCATTTTAAACTAAATAAAACAAGTAAATAAATAATAATCCCTAAACCCCGAGATGCAAATTATATTATTTCTGATGTTATTGTAGCCCTAATTTCGGAATAATTTAACAAGGCGTTGGTTTTGGGGGTTAAATGTCATAATTGTCGAATATTGGGGGTTAAGTGTAATTTTCGGATTAGTTTTGTAAAGAATTTTGAAGGCTGAGGGCTGTTTGGTAAATTATGGACTTAATTTGAAAGGGATTTTAGAAGTCAGGGTATAATTGGTAAATATTGGAGCTAAGTTGAAAATATTTCGGAAATGAGTGACCGATTGTGTCAATATGGAATGAAGTTTCGTATGGAGTCGGGGTTAAGATTGTGCCTCCCATTCCCTCATTGTGTCTTCAAACCCTAACCCTAATTGTGTAGGGAGTCAGCCGCCACCTCACTTTTCCCATCTCCAATCGTCACCTCCTTGTCACCGCCGGAGAACCACCAAGGAGCCACCGTCACTGTCCTGCTGCCGACGAAGACGAAGAGCTGTTGTTTCCATCGTTCATTCAGTCGTGGAGATCGGAAGACCGACGATTGCGGGGGCTGCTATGGTTCGTGGTTGAGTCGCTCACACTCTCTTGTGTGACAACCCGAACCTTTTTCAGTCAACGAAAGTCAAACCCGTTAAATAAAAAAATTTCGAATTGTATTTATTTTGTCAATTTTGTCAAGCTCGTAAGGGTCGAAAACAACTTAGAGTATAAGATTTATATATATATATATATATATATATATATATATATATATATATATATATATATATATATATATATATATATATATATATATATATATATATATGGAGAGGATCAAATGAAAACACCTAAAAGGTTGAGAACGCGAGAACAATTTTGGACCAATCAATATATAAGGGCATACTAGTAATTGTATATTTTAATTAAATTAAAATAAACTAAAATTCAATCAAATTCCCTTAAATTTAGGATCAGTTACCAAAAAAGAAATAAATATTCAATTTTTTATTTTTCTTATTAATGGAATATAAAAAACATTTTTACCAAAATTTATTTTAAAACTGAAAAAAAATTCTTACAAAAATCAATTTTTTTTCTCCTATTTCACGGTTTTTTTTTTGTGTTCAAAAAAATGAATAGAAATCGAACACCAAATTAGTACATTTGTATTCATAAATGATTTTTTTTTTCAAAAAACCTGATACTACTCCAATCACAAATAAATACACATCAATTTACAAGTAATCTAATTTCTTTTTTTAATCAATTGAAAATAAAAAGAGTGTAAAAATTATCATTTCTTCATAAAAAGAATACCTCTAATCATAAATAAATATACTCATTAACACATGCTTACACTGTTATTCACAAATGAATACAGTGCTATTAAGAAATAAGTACCCTGTTATTCAGAATTGAATAAATGAATACCTCTAATCATAAATAAATACATTCATTCACTGTTATTCACAAATGAATACACTACTATTCACACATAAATGCACTGCTATTCATTCACTGTTATTCACACATGAATGCACTGCTATTCACAAATGAATACACTGCTATTCATAGATAAATACAAATTTTCATTCTTCCATTTCCTCTCACACTCCCTTCTTTTTCCCCTGTCTTCGAGGTGCAACAAAAACACCCCCACCAGAGGTGTTTGTTGGTGGTTTCCGGCGAGCCAAGGGCAGCAGCCCCCTCTGTTTTCTCCCACTCTTTTACGACACACGAAGAAACCCAAACACCCCCTGTTGTCGTTTTCTTTCTGCTTCCTCCACTTGGCAATTGTTGCAGCCACTTTCTTTGGTGCATCACGTCTGCTTCTTGTTTTCTTCTTTCTTGAATGATCCATTGGAAAAGAAGATGTATTGGAAGTTTGACTAAGAATATCCATCTCAGTGTTTCTGTAAATGAAGAAGAATCAAGCAATGAGCAAAAGATGAAAATAGCCAACCAGATATAATCGTTGCCTGTTGAGGTTTAGATGAAAGAATAAGTGTTTCATAGAAGAAAGAACTAGAATACTGCATCTTCAAGGGTTACTCATCTACATCATTCAGAATGTAAATAACTAGGGTTCCGAGGAAAGAGATTAAAGATCCAGATTAACTTGATAAATTATGTCAGTTGAAACAACACCAGAAACTCAATTCAATTCAGTCCTTAACTACACATTACACAATCACAGTTCATTAATCTGTGAACAGATATCGCATACAAACAACATTCTAACCAATACCAGTTCTATAAAAATAGATGCCATATAGAAACTCATAGGATAACAATTCATTTCAAGTCGAATATGCCCAAATATCTAAAGTTTTTCAGGCATCAAATATCAAATCGATAGAATCAATTCCGCCAATATCGACTATTAACAAACCAGAGAATCAAACATGGTACAATTAATGCTTCCAAAAACGCCATCAAAAAATTAAGAGGTAGCGTACTTATGATTCATAACAAAGAGCACAAATTGCACAAATCCAAGATAAAACCCTAGTCCCAAGTCTCCGAAAACAATAAGTGTACTAAACTTCAAATGTTAAATCCAGATCCAACGATTTTCACACAAAAAAACAAAAAGAACAGACGCAAACATACCTCTCTCTGTATCGAGTTATACTGCACAAAATAATTAGAGATTGATTCAGTCTTGACGCCTTTGAAATCTGTTCTTGTAGAAAATAAGAGCAAGAGAAACAGAAGTTGAAGATATATGTACTTAAATGTAATTCGCGAACAAGTTTCCTTTTCTTGCAGAAGTTTCAGAAAAATGATCTGAATAACTTTTGGGGTATTTATAGCCTTCTCTAGATATTTTCGCGATTGATACCTTTGGATCTTTTATTTCTCATCGGCGCCACTTCTGGTGACAGGTGATGGGTATGACGATGGTGGCTGTGGCGTGAGGTGAAGATGCTGAACAAATCTTCATGGTAGTATGTATATGATGGAGGCGGATTTGTTATAAAACCCTAGAGAGAGAGAGAGAGACGAGAGAGATGGGGGAATAGGAGAAAGATGAGAGGAAATAGGTGAGAGGGTGAGAAATTATAGGAAATAGATAAAGTTGCAATTCCTATTATGCCCTTCTGATCATTTCAAAGTTACACTTTAATACCATAAGTTTTAGAATTTTTCATAAATAGTCCATTTAATAATAACCTTAGATCTAAGTATTTAAATGGTTCAGATTTGTTCTCGCGTTCTCAACCTTTTAGGTGTTCTTATTTGATCCTACTCCTACTCCTATATATATATATATATATATATATATATATATATATAAGTGTCGAGACTATAATCGTGCGAAAAATCAAGTTTTTCTTCGAAAATCAGCCAAGTCTCGTGCATTCCGGTGTTTACGGCCGCAAACTGTTCACGACCGTAAACCGTTCACGGCTGGGTGGACCCCACCACCAACCATGAACCCAACCTATATATACGTGTTCTTACCCTCATTTTTACTTTTCTGGCCGAAAACACTACTTTCTCTCTCTAAAACCATCAACCGAAAACTCAAGTTTTCTCTTCATCAATCACCCAATCCACATTGGATCTTGTTTTTGAGCATCAAACATTCACCATTTCAGTAAATCGAACATTCTTCATTCTTGAGTTCACGGCCATAAAGCCTTCAAATCTTCAAAGGCCGAAATCAGTTCATGGCCGCAAACCATTCAAGAGCCGTAAACCCTTCAAGGGCAGAGAATCGTTCACGGCCGAGAACAGTTCACAGCCGAGAACAGTTCACGTCCGAAAACCCTTCATGGCCGCAATCAATCCTAAACCGTCAATCTTGGCTGTAAACCCACTTTTCCTTTTCGATCGAGTCTCGGTAACATTCCTTAACCAAAAGCAAATGTTTATTTTCTAACACTTTAACTAATGGATTCGCTAATTTAAATAAAAATATGTGTTTAATTATTATTAGGATTCTGTTAACTTCACGTACAACAACTCGAGGGTCCTCATTTCCAGTCTCGTTGTCCGGCACATACACGCATCTAACTGTGAGTTCATACCCCTATGTTTTTACTATTTTAACGTTTTCAGGGGGGGGGGGAATACAAGCCAAACACAAATAGTTTTTGTGAACTTATACATATAATTACAACATGATTTAAAACTTATGCAATTGATACAATCAAAAGATCACCACACTTTATAAAGTATTTAGACATTTTATTCCTTTTGTAACATGTTGAGCATAATGGAAGTTTTTAACTCACAACTATAATTGCATAGTTTTTAGAACAATACACGAACCGAGTACTTAACACACATGCAAACTATAATAGGTATAGTTTGGGATTTTAATACACAGTTTTACCATCTCAGGATTATACATTAACAATCATGTAAACTATGACAAATATAGTTTATGGTATACATTACTACTTTCTGAATACAAGAGTACCATACTAAATAATTATGTAACGACCCAAATTTTAAAAAGAAAATTTTCATTTTTAATTAGTCAACCATTTTCATAAATATTCCAATAATCGTTTTCGAAACCATCAACATTACAACATTATTAATTTCAAAACATCAGAGTGTCCCAAAAGCCAGATCGGAAAAGAGAGATAGAGTGCACGCCATATCATCACGCCTTGCCTTTACTCTTGGACTCCGATGTACCTGAAACAAATCAACAAACGGTAAGCTGAAATCTTAGTGAGTCCCCCAGAGCATATCCCACACGTAAACCACATAACACATATCCATCTAGCCATACGCTACATAAGTCACAAAAGTCATGCATTCGACAAATAAGGAAGCCCTGGAAACCCTCCCGGGTCTTATACCAAATGCCACAGGAACCCCCACGTGGTCTTCATCTGCCATGGGAACCCCCACATGGTCTTCCTGCCTTGGGAACCCCCACAAGGTCTTCCTACCTTGCGAACCCCCACAAGGTCTTCCTACCATACAAAACATAATGCAAACTATACAAGCAAATAATTTAGGATGGCATGGAAACCCTCCAAGGTCTTACACCAAAAGCCATGGGAACCCCCACGTGGTCTTCCATGCAAATAACATACTACCATATTGCACATTCAATCAATAACCGTATCTCATAAAATGGTGAGAGGACTCACCTCTCACAGGCTGAACCGGCAAACTGTAGTCAGATATATCCCACGCTGCTCCTCCCAAACTGCCTATAATCAATGAGTAAATAACTCAGCATAACCCCATAAATACCCCCAGGGTCAACCCTGGTCAAAGTCAAAGTCTATAGTCAAGGTCAACAGTCCATATTAACCTTGAATCGTCGAGTACAATCATTCACTCGTCGGGTTCCCTGCTTAACTCGTCCACTCGCCGAGTCACCCGAGGGACTCATTGAGTTCCTTGGTGTTTATGGCCGTAAACCACAAACCGTACACCTTTGACCGTAAACCCTTGGCCGAACACCCTTGGCCGTAACCCTTGGCCATAAACGAGAAAACCCTCTCGACTCACCGAGTCACTTGCACGACTCGTCGAGTCCCGCAAAGTTCATCATGATTATGGTTCTTTCCAGTGGGACTTAAGGTCCCAAACTTTAGATCCATCATCTCCTATTGTAGATTTCACGTAAAGTTACAAACTTTACATGCATGCAGGGGCTTTTATAACCGTAAACACCAAAACTAATCCTCCAACAAGGTTTTCATTCATGGGGATGGAATAAGCTTATAAAGCATGCAACTTTATGATATTTGGGACCTAGTGAGGTTTAGATCTGGAACCATACCCTTGTGCTAGGTCCAGATCTAGGCTTGCTTCCATTTCTTCAAAGTTGGGTCATGAACTTATACATATAATTACAACATGATTTAAAACTTATGAAATTGATACAACTAAAAGATCACCACACTTTATAAAGTATTTAGACATTTTATTCCTTTTGTAACATGTTGAGCATAATGGAAGTTTTTAACTCACAACTATAATTGCATAGTTTTCAGAACAATACACGAACCGAGTACTTAACACACATGCAAACTATAATAGGTATAGTTTGGGATTTTAATACACAATTTTACCATCTCAGGATTATACATTAACAATCATGTAAACTATGACAAATATAGTTTATGGTATACATTACTACTTTCTGAATACAAGAGTACCATACTAAATAATTATGTAACGACCCAAATTTTAAAAAGAAAATTTTCATTTTTAATTAGGCAACCATTTTCATAAATATTCCAATAATCGTTTTCGAAACCATCAACATTACAACATTATTAATTTCAAAACATCAGAGTGTCCCAAAAACCAGATCGGAAAAGAGAGATAGAGTGCACGCCATATCATCACGCCTTGCCTTTACTCTTGGACTCCGATGTACCTGAAACAAATCAACAAACGGTAAGCTGAAATCTTAGTGAGTCCCCCAGATCATATCCCACACGTAAACCACATAACACATATCCATCTAGCCATACGCTACATAAGTCACAAAAGTCATGCATTCGACAAATAGGGAAGCCCTGGAAACCCTCCCGGGTCTTATACCAAATGCCACAGGAACCCCCACGTGGTCTTCATCTGCCATGGGAACCCTCACATGGTCTTCCTGCCTTGGGAACCCCCACAAGGTCTTCCTGCCTTGGGAACCCCCACAAGGTCTTCCTACCATACAAAACATAATGCAAACTATACAAGCAAATAATTTAGGATGGCATGGAAACCCTCCAAGGTCTTACACCAAAAGCCATGGGAACCCCCACGTGGTCTTCCATGCAAATAACATACTACCATATTGCACATTCAATCAATAACCGTATCTCATAAAATGGTGAGAGGACTCACCTCTCACAGGCTGAACCGGCAAACTGTAGTCAGATATATCCCACGCTGCTCCTCCCAAACTGCCTATAATCAATGAGTAAATAACTCAGCATAATCCCATAAATACCCCCAGGGTCAACCCTGGTCAAAGTCAAAGTCTATAGTCAAGGTCAACAGTCCATATTGACCTTGAATCGTCGAGTACAATCATTCACTCGTCGGGTTCCCTGCTTAACTCGTCCACTCGCCGAGTCACCCGAGGGACTCATCGAGTTCCTTGGTGTTTATGGCCGTAAACCACCAACCGTACACCTTTGACTGTAAACCCTTGGCCGAACACCCTTGGCCGTACACCCTTGGCCGTAACCCTTGGCCATAAACGAGAAAACCCTCTCGACTCACCGAGTCACTTGCACGACTCGTCGAGTCCCGCAAAGTTCATCATGATTATGGTTCTTTCCAGTGGGACTTAAGGTCCCAAACTTTAGATCCATCATCTCCTATTGTAGATTTCACGTAAAGTTACAAACTTTACGTGCATGCAGGGCCTTTTATAACCGTAAACACCAAAACTAATCCTCCAACAAGGTTTTCATTCATGGGGATGGAATAAGCTTATAAAGCATGCAACTTTATGATATTTGGGACCTAGTGAGGTTCAGATCTGGAACCATACCCTTGTGATAGGTCCAGATCTAGGCTTGCTTCCATTTCTTCAAAGTTGGGTCATGAACTCCCAATTAGAATATAGGCTTAAGGTAACAGATTCATACCACAATTTGATGCCCAAGACGAACTAGATGCTAGATCCAGTGTTTTCCCCTTGATTCTTCTTCTCCAAACTTGGGATCCTTCCCAAATTCCCAAAGTCAAGCTCTCAAATGCACACACTTCACACACCAGGGAGTTTGCGGCCGTACACAGTCTCTTATGATGTTAAGAGAGGCTACAAGAGCGTTTCATGAGGCTTATATAGGGGCAAACCCCAAAATTAGGGTTTTTCATTAAACAGCCCTGACTCGTCGAGTCAGCCTTCTGACTCGCCGAGTCACTTCCGATTCGTGCCCCTGAAATACGACCCTACTTGACGAGTTGAGCTCCCAACTCGCCGAGTCCATGCTCAAATCCTTTCCAATTCAAACCAGGTGTTACAAGTCTCCCCCACTTGAACTAGACTTCATCCTCGAAGTTTGTAGACTCAAACAAATTGGGGTAATGATCTCGCATCTCCTCTTCCGGTTCCCAAGTTCATTCGGAGCCCTTCCGATGTTGCCATTGCACTTTCACCAGTCTTACTTCCTTATTCCGAAGAGCCTTCGTCTTCCTATCCAAGATGGCAATGGGCTTCTCGATGTAGTTCAAGCTCTCATCCACCTGGATATCACCCAACGAGACAACCACAGCCTCGTCCGTGACACACCTCCTAAGTTACGACACATGGAATGTGTTGTGAATCTGGCTAAGTTCTGCTGGCAACTCCAAGCGGTAGGCTACCTTACCCACTCGGTCAATAATCCGAAACAGTCCTATATATCGGGGCCCTAGCTTTCCCTTTTTTTGAAACCTAATGATCCCCTTCCAGGGCGACACCTTCAGCAACACGAAATCGCCCACCTGAAACTCAAGATCTAATCGCCGTCGGTCAGCATAGCTTTTCTGACGGCTCTGCGCGACCCGCAACCGGTCGCGCACCTGCTAAATCAACCCAGTGGTCTTGAGCACCACTTCAGTGCTTCCCATGACCCGGTGTCCAACCTCATCACAACTAACCGGGGTTCGGCACCTCCGCCTATATAACATTTCGAATGGAGCTCGGTCGATACCGGCATGGTAACTGTTATTGTACGAAAACTCCGCTAGTGGGAGATACGTATCCCTGCTCCCTTCAAAATCCAACACGCATGCCCGTAGCATATCCTCCAGTGTCTGGATCGTTCTCTCACTCTGACCGTTGGTCTGGGGGTGGTACGCCGTGCTAAAATGTAGCTGAGTGCCCAACTCCTCGTAGAATTTCTTCCAGAACCTGGATGTGAACCGAACATCACGATCATAGACTACCGACACAAGAACCCCATGTCTAGCCACTACCTCACACATGTAAATATCCGCCAACTTCTCAGCGGATATACTTTCTGATATCGGAATGAAATGGGCACTCTTCGTTAGTCTATCCACAATCACCCATATGGCATCCACACCCCTCGATGTCCTTGGCAACTTCGTAATGAAGTCCATCGTGATCCCCTCCCACTTCTACATGGGAATGGGTAGCGGCTGGACCTTACCATGAGGCCGCTGATGCTCGGCCTTGACCTTCCTGCAGGTCAAGCACCGCTCTACAAACCACGCAATTTCCCGCTTCATGCATGGCCACCAATAATTCAGCCTCAAGTCCCTATACATTTTTGTAGCTCCTGGATGTATAGAGAACCTGGACTTATGCGCTTCCTCCAATATCTTTTGTCTCACTCCCCCAGTCACCGGTACCCACACCCGGCCACACTGCGTCAAGAGACCTCGACTATCCTTAACAAACAAAGGATACTGCCCTCAGATCCTTTCTACCTTCCAATTCTCTTTCTTTACTCCCTCAACTTGAGCCTCTTTGATCATCTCCAACAATGGAGAGATCACTGTCATCCTCAAACACACATTCCCAATCGGTGAACCCGTCGTCTTATGGCTCAAAGCGTCGGCCACTACGTTGGCCTTCCTTGGGTGGTATAGAATCTCACAGTCATAATCCTTCAGCACATCCAACCACCTTCTCTGTCGCATGTAGAGGTTCTGCTGGTCCATCAAATACTTCAGACTCTTGTGGTTGGTGTAAATGGTACACCATACTCCGTACAAATAATGCCTCCAAATCTCATCTAGTGGTATCCCGACCGAAGATCAATCTAGGAAAACCAAGACGCACCCTGCAGTTGATCGAACAAAGCATCGATCCTTGGCAACGGATAACGGTTCTTCACCGTTAGCTTGTTTAGTTCCCTATAATCGATACACATCCTGTGGGATCCATCCTTCTTTTTCACGAAAAGAATTGGTACTCCCCACGGGGAACTGCTCGGACGAATGAACCCTCGGTCTAACAGCTCCTGAAGCTGTGTAGATAACTCCTGCATCTCGGGTGGTGCCAACCGATATGGTGCCTTTGCTATCGGAGCGGCACCCGGCACCAAATCTATGCGAAATTCCACCTGCCTCTCCGGAGGCACCCCTGGTAACTCTTCGGGGAAAACGTCCCGAAAGTCCTGAACAACGGGCACACTACCTACATCCTTCGTGATCTCTACCCTTGTATCTGAGATATATGGCAGAAATCCCGTACAACCCTGCTGCAGGAACCTCCTAGCCCTTACAGCCAAACAAAGGGTCGGTCCCTACGATGCCTTATCACCATGTATCACCAATTCTCCCGTACTTGGGGTTCGAACATTCACCAACTGGTGCTCGTAGTCAATCATGGCCCCGTTGGCCCCCAACCAATCCATTCCGATAATCACTTTCAGCCCTCGCAACGGTATCGGGACTAGGTCGACACGAAATCTCTCACCAAGCACATTCAGGACACAGTCTCGATACACCCTCGCAGCAATAACGATGCGGTCATCCGCAATCTCCACCTCGAGCGGGGAATCCAAAGTTCCAGGCGCGTCCTGGAACTTCTTGTTGAGCTCAAGAGATACGAACGATCGAGTAGCACCCGAATCAAACAACACATGAGCAGACATACCATTGACCAAAAAGGTCCCTATACAAGCATATA
The DNA here is from genome assembly GCF_052849685.1 of Lactuca virosa. Lineage (NCBI taxonomy): Eukaryota > Viridiplantae > Streptophyta > Magnoliopsida > Asterales > Asteraceae > Lactuca > Lactuca virosa. The sequence goes on along the minus strand of NC_136433.1, from coordinate 317,539,576 downwards.
GTATACATAAGCGAAACAACTACATAGAGTAGGGAAGAATGATTACCTACCAGCCACAACGTCTGGCGCTGCCCGTGCCTCCTCGGTTGTCAGCAGAAATGCATGGCTCCTCACTGCTGGAGCTTCCGCCTTAGCAGGGCGACCATCGGTAATCCTCATTGTGGCGGGCGCGGGCGCCGCCACTGCTCCCCCTCCTCCCTGCAACCTCGAACAATCGGCCTTATTATGGCTAGTTTGGTTGCAGTGGAAACATATCAGGCCCTTCTTGGGGCAGTCCCTGCTTACATGGCCTGGCTGGCCGCACGTATAACACACCGGGTTCGACCCCCGGCAAGCTCCCCGATGGGATCTCCCACACTTGGCACACCGGCCACGGCCCTGTTGGCCCTTACTAGATGTATCCGAGGTCTTAGGCTTCTTAGCCTGTCCTACTGCTGCCTGAGCCTGCTCAGGCTTCCGCTTCGTGCGGGATTCCAACTCCATTTCCCATTCCCGGGCCTTCTCTACCATTTCATTCAGGGTCTTGCACCCCGTAAAGCTTACAAACTCCCGAATATCGTCCCTCAGCATAGAATGATATCGGGTCCGCCTCATCTCCTCGTCGGTAGTGTATTGCGGAATCAACAAAGCTCGTTCCCGAAACTTGGCGGTGATCTCCGCCACAGTCTCGGTGGTCTGCTGCAAATCATGAAACTCTCGCACTAGTCGTTGCACCTCAATGGGTGGTGCAAACTCCAAATCAAATCGCCGAACAAACTCGACCCATGACATTTCAGCCACCCCGGCTGGTCCCACCTGTTTAGTAACCTCGCCCCACCAATCCCGGGCCATGTCTCTCAACATGCAAGAAGCAAACCCAACCTTTGCCACATCCGGGCAAGTACTCGTGCGCTGGGCGTTTTCGATATCCGCCAACCAGCGTCGACTGACAATGGGGTCCCTGACCCCGAAAAGCTCTGGCGCCACACACGCCTTGAACTCCCGAAACGAGGGAGTTCAGGCCCCCAACTGGCCCGCAACAATCTCAGTCCTGAATGATCTGAGTCTCTCCTCCACGATCTCCATTATGCCCTCCTTGACCGTCCCAAAAATGACTGGGGTAGCGTCAAGGATGCCCCTGGTGACCTCGGCTGCAATAAGCTCGCACAGCCTCTTATCTATGCCGTCTGTGGTGTCACCCGATCCATTTCCGGATCCAGATCTCGAGCCTGATCCTCCCGCCCCGAAACGTGTCACTACCATGCTGAACTGGAATATCATAAATCATAACGATCAGGATTTTCATAAAACGGATCTCTCCACACCGACCCTCCTTGAAGTTGTCAGATGTAACATTGGCTTGGGTACAGGTCCTATACTTCCAGTAGTACGGGCCCAATACTACCTTTCACACCTACCTGTACCTTTCCCCAAGGCTCGACCTGATAATTCCAATTCTTCCCAAATAAACCATATACTACTAACCACCGTGTAACCCACATCCTAGACTGTTCTAAGATTTCCTCTACCCACATCAAACAGACCAATCATCACAGGTTGCCTTTATGCATGAAAATTATACACAGAAGAGGATCAAATAGACTTTCGAATAAAAGATTCTACCCTACGACCACAACCAAACAAGGAACAGGAAGTAAGGCCAAATCGATCATTCTAAGGCTATAAGCTCCTAACCGTATATAACTTTAAAAGCATACACATAGCAAATTCCATACGATCATCCAAGTTCAAATATCAAACTAGCATGACTAGCATATTGGGGATATACTTACTTGGCTCGGCTGATCACGCGCGTTGCACTTTCATCTTTTCCTTCTTTCAAAAGCTTTTTATGTTATTTTTGAAAACAAATTTACCCTTTCCTTAGTTTGAGTCCTGACACACCCGAGAGTATGCCCAAATCCCTCAAACCAAGGCTCTGATACCAACTTGTAACGACCCAAATTTTCAAAGAAATTTTTCATTTTTAATTAGTCAACCATTTTCATAAAGATTCCAATAATCGTTTTCGAAACCATCAACATTACAACATTATTAATTTCAAAACAGCAGAGTGTCCCCCAAACCAGATCGGAAAAGAGAGATAGAGTGCACACCGCATCATCACGCCTTGCCTTTACTCTTGGACTCCGATGTACCTGAAACAAATCCACAAACGGTAAGCTGAAAGCTTAGTGAGTCCCCCATAGCATATCCCATACGTAAACCACATAACACATATCGAATTAGCCATACGCTACATAAGTCACAAAAGTCATGCATTCGACAAATAGGGAAGCCCTGGAAACCCTCCCGGGTCTTATACCAAATGCCACGGGAACCCCCACGTGGTCTTTATCTGCCATGGGAACCCCCACAAGGTCTTCCTGCCTTGGGAACCCCCACAAGGTCTTCCTACCATACAAAACATAATGCAAACTATACAAGTAAATAATTTAGGATGGCATGGAAACCCTCCAAGGTCTTACACCAAAAGCCACGGGAACCCCCACGTGGTCTTCCATGCAAATAACATACTACCATATCGCACACTCAATCAATAACCGTATCTCATAAAATGGGTCGGCCTTGGTGCCTTAGACCCATTGATATGGTGAGAGGACTCACCTCTCACAGGCTGAACCGACAAACTGTAGTCTGATATATCCCACGCTGCTCCTCCCAAACTGCCTATAATCAATGAGTAAATAACTCAGCATAACCCCACAAATACCCCCAGGGTCAACCCTGGTCAAAGTCAAAGTCTATAGTCAAGGTCAACAGTCCATATTGACCTTGAATCGTCGAGTACAATCATTCACTCGTCGGGTTCCCTGCTTAACTCGTCCACTCGCCGAGTCACCCGAGGGACTCGTCGAGTGCCTTGGTGTTTATGGCCGTAAACCACCAACCGTACACCTTTGACCGTAAACCCTTGGCCGTACACCCTTGGCCATAAACGAGAAAACCCTCTCGACTCACCGAGTCACTTGCACGACTCGTCGAGTCCCGCAAAGTTCATCATGATTACGGTTCTTTCCAGTGGGACTTAAGGTCCCAAACTTTAGATCCATCATCTCCTATTGTAGATTTCAAGTAAAGTTACAAACTTTACGTGCATGCAGGGCCTTTCATAACCGTAAACACCAAAACTAATCCTCCAACAAGGTTTTCATTCATGGGGATGGAATAAGCTTATAAAGCATGCAACTTTATGATATTTGGGACCTAGTGAGGTTCAGATCTGGAACCATACCCTTGTGATAGGTCCAGATCTAGGCTTGCTTCCATTTCTTCAAAGTTGGGTCATGAACTCCCAATTAGAATATAGGCTTAAGGTAACATATTAATACCTCAATTTGATGCCCAAGACGAACTAGATGCTAGATGCAGTGTTTTCCCCTTGATTCTTCTTCTCAAAGCTTGGATTCCTTCCTAAATTCCCAAAGTCAAGCTCTCAAATGCACACACTTCACACACCAGGGAGTTTGCGGCCGTACACAGTCTCTTATGATGTTAAGGGAGGCTACAAGAGCGTTTAGTGAGGCTTATATAGGGGCAAACCCCAAAATTAGGGTTTTTCATTAAACAGCCCTGACTCGTCGAGTCAGCCTTCTAACTCGCCGAGTCACTTCCGATTCGTGCCCCTGAAATACGACCCTGCTCTACGAGTTGAGCTCCCAACTCGCCTAGTCCATGCTCAAATCCTTTCCGATTCAAACCAGGTGTTACAAATTATTTAAGTATAATTATTTTACCCTACAAGACATACATATAGATTCAAGCACAAATAAACATTACATTACACGTAAAATAGTTAATACAGGGTTGTGAGACATCACTTCAATTGTACCCTTCGGGGTGCGGGCTAAATCCTATCATAGTATAACCAGAGTCTCCTGGAGGGAGAGCGTGAGATTTGTGAATAGATCTATTCGGGATTGACTATCCCACACCTGAACTGCTAGCTACAGTTAGGCAGGCATGCCTGTGGTGACAAATGTCATAACGTCCGACGCCTGAAGAACGTCGTAGAGGTCACTAGGTTATATCAAGCATGGTTATACGAACTCACAACAGTATAAACTAACATTTATTTACGGGATTTCATTCTTCATTAGTTTTATTTTAATTAATAAAACTGCTATACATACTGGTGCTATCCATGGTTTTTATACAGGACATGTTATACCTACTGGAGTTAACTAGGATTTTCATACAATACATTTCATACATTACTAGTGGTAGCTAGGGGTTTCATACAAGTACTTTCATACACAAAAACAGAATTCAATAACGAACTTTCAATTGGTCTTAGGGTTTAAGACTACCTTTTTATTAAAGAAAATATTGGATTTCTTGGAAACATACAAACATTTTACAGATTCATCAACGGGTTTTTATTACAAAAACATGCTTATGAACTCACCAGCTTTAATGCTGATACTCTTTCAAAATCGCTTATATTCTCAGTAAATCAGTAAGACAGGTACTTCTGCAGCTTTTGAGAAGACGGAGCGTATAGAGTCACGTATTTTATATTTTGCTATACTTTTGATGTATACAAAAATGAATCAAACTTATGTAAACACCTTATATATATATACATATATATATATATATATATATATATATATATATATATATATATATATACATTCAATGTAATGGTTGTATTTACTTTGATTACTATGATGCAATTATTGTGATAGTATACATGACGTCCTCCACCCCGAAACGTTTCCGCAGTTTCGGTTTGGGGGTGTGACAGATTGGTATCAGAGTTATTGTTTATAGTGAACTACGTATACCGAACCTTACATGGTATACAACTATAAACACTAAAAGGGGCCGAAGCACTCTGAAACTAAAAGTATACTTTTAAAATTTAAATATTTTACAAGAAGTATACAAGTATACATACATACTAGAAGCTGTATCATGATAAGAACTACATAAAAATATTTAGGACGAGTTGGGCACTACGGTTAAACCTGAATAGTTATGTAATCATATCTGGGGCCAATATAACCTGATCAACTATATTCGTCCGATATATGACCAACATTTGTTTGGGAGTGACTGTGATGTTGCGACAAGTCTAAAACTCACCAAATCCGATACTAATGAAGCACATAGTTAAAATACTATAGGAGTATTTTATAACTCTATAACACTGCATAGAATTGTTACAAGTAGTACAAATCCCCACAAATGAAAGACCTGTAAATCCTTGTTTATGTTAGTAAACCTTTATTGTAGATCTCTGTTAACACTATAGGGTCAAGATATTATGCATTTAGTACTAAAATATATCTTGTTCGAAAATATCCGACTCATGATCAATATAGAAGGCTTATCGTCATTTTCCCCTTGTATCTTTTAGAGAAAGATGCCTCCTAAGAAGAGACCCAACAGAAAGAATAACAATCCTCCAACGAATCCGCCGCCACCACCTCCTCAGTACGAGCCAACTGTCTTCCAAGTAGCTGTGACAGCCGCCGTGGCTGCTGCAATGTCCCAAATCAACGACAACGGTACAAGTGTGGCGGGTAGTGGTGCCCCAACGTCCAACCTCGGTGACAGCCATGGTCACTCAAGGGAGTGTACATACAAAGATTTTTTGAATGCTAAGCTGCGGTCTTTCGATAGAACTGGAGGTGTCATTGCCCTAACCCGATGGTTCGAGAAGACAGAGTCGATCTTTGAGATATGTGCTTACTCCGAATCCAGCAAGGTGAAGTTTGCAGCGTGCACCTTCACCGACAGAGCACTAACTTGGTGGAATGGCTAAGTCAAATCCCTAACACTTCCGATGGCTAATGCCATGAGTTGGGAGGATCTGAAAGAACTGATGCTCGCTAAGTACTGCCCATAAGGCGAGATGCAGAAACTAGAGCAGGAGCTATGGAATTTGAAGATGAAAGACTCCGACATTGCTGCTTACACTGAGAGATTCAGTGATCTTGCTCTTCTATGTCCGGGAATGGTCACCCCGGAGAGCAAGAAAGTAGAAAGATACATATGGGGATTAACACCCTGAACTCAGGGGAACGTCTTGGCTGCAAATCCGCTGACGTTTGATAGTGCCAAACGGTTAGCGCAAACATTGATTGACCATGGGGATCGTCAAGATCCTGTAGCAGCCGCCCACGAACCACCCAAGGAGAGCGGCGGAAAGAAAAAGTTTTGGAATAAGCGTAAGGGCAAGTCTTCTCAAGAGCCCTCCAAGAAGCAAAAAATAGTGGCAGTTCATTCCGCTACTACTCGTGCCGCTGCCCCTACAGCTCAAGCACCTGCCAGTAGATATGTTGGTACCCTCCCAAGGTGCGACAAGTGTAACTTCCATCATCACGGGCAGTACCGTGAGATGTTGTGCAACAACTGTGGCAAAAAGGGGCACACAGCCCGTTTCTGCAAGACACAAATCCAACCAACCAATCAGGCTCCTGGATCTGCAGTTGGTCAAGCCTGCTATGGCTGTGGTGAAACTGGGCACTACAAGAGGAATTGCCCAAAAGCGACAACAACTGGCAACACGGGAAGAGTCCTAGCTATGGGCCAGGAAGAGGTAGTCGCTGATCCCACCGTAGTTACGGGTACGTTTCTCCTCGACAACTCATATGTGACATCCCCATTTTCTCGGCCAGAAAAGACCGATTTTGTTTATGCTTTATAAAAATCAGAGTACTTATTTTAATAAAAATGTTGCGGAATTTGTTCGTAGAAAAACATGATAAATACATTATCAAAGCATTTCCGAAGAAATGTATTTTTATTCCTTTTAAAACCTTGGGATGTCATTGTCAATACAGAAACATAAGCATGAACAGAACTTACATTCATTTACACTAGTGATCTACATCTCTTTTAAATTTCTCAGTGTAAAATGCTTCGTATCGACACCTGTGATACAAATAAGCTTGAGTGGCTCAGGTTGGGAAACCTGGTGAGTACATAGGGTTTTCAACCCACAATAATATAATCATTATGTTTAATCATCAAACAATCAATCAACCCAATTACCCATCCCCATTATCTTATTTACTCTTAAGGATCTACCCTAAGAATCAGCTATTCCTCGTTCATTCATTCCTAAGGATTATCCTAAGGAATAGGCACGAAATCCATCGTTGCTAATGACACATCTATCAAGCACAGCTGCTAATATTATCACTTAGGCGTAACTGCCAAAATTGTGACATTCTTTATGGGGCGCATCTGCCGGTATAGTCCTTTAGGCGCATCTGCCGGGGTTATGAAGTTCTCTATTAGGCGCTTCTGTCGGTAGAGTCCTTTAGGCGCATCTGCCAGGGTTTTATTGGCAGTATCGTTTTCGAGAGTCCACTCGCGATACAGGTCAATGGGTTTTTAGAGTACACCGGTGAACACATCGTTAACAACACCTACAAGTTGCGAGCCTGTTAGTGTTCCACTGGACTGTCTAGAATAGTCTGTGGTTGTCATCCATACTCTGCTAGATGACGGGGCCAACATTTGGAAAAAGGCTTCTCACATCGTCCACCTCTCACCCTTACCTCATGTTCTATATTACCTCTCAACTTATCGTCCAACTCATATTTCATCTACCCATGTTTTACCCAACATATTATGTAGATATAAATACATATACAGTTTAAATCATATAAAACTTGTATAAAATCGTTCATCCAGCATAGATAGCAAGTATACAGATAATATGCACACATATCACGTAGTTGATATAAAATACTTCATATCTATGTGTAAGATGAAAGTAACTACGCACTCACTTGTTAAAGTGATGATTCCAAACTCGGACAACACTTTGATTCTTAACAATATAATTTCCTTCGACGAAACTTACAAGGGGGTTTTGCTAGGAGCCGGGCTCTGCAGGGGCAGAACTTCGTCGCTGGATCTTTCTAAGAAAGATTCGTGTAGCGCTTCAGTGCTTACCTTACTATACTAAAACTACAGAAAGAGAAGTCGAATCACGAGGGACCGAAATGCTCAGGGGATAAGAAGAGAAAGAATCTTGAATCAAGAGAATGGTGCAAGAAATATGAGATCTAGAGGCTCTTATTTATAGTGATTGAATTTTCAAAAACTACCCTCCATAGTTACTTAATGACCTTATAGTTATATAAATGACTAAACACCCATTTATAATACTATTTTAAATAGATTTAATGATATTTGTACTAAACTAATGTTGAAAGTACTCAACATTAGTCTTATAATGACTGCATCGTCGATACCTTTCTAATGATATATACATATGTTTATATATGTAGACGTATATATGATTTACGCTTTATTTTAATACGTAAATGTGCTATTAAAAATTATAAATCGTTCATACGAACTCCATTTTTGACGTTCTTTATATCCACGTGTTGGTATTTACGAGTACTACAACTTTCCTTTAGACGTCGTCAGCTAATTCTCATTCTATCTCAGATTTACAAAACTGTATCGAATTTATCGCGCTCGAAGAGTAGGGACCAAGTTTCGTCCATATCTTTAACATACGAGCTCTATTCTCGACGTTATTTATATCCACGCATTGGTATTTATGAGTACTACAACTTTCATTTAGACTCCATCGGCTAATTCTCATTCTATCTCGAATTTACAAATCTGTATCGAATTCGCCGCACTTGAAGAGTAGGGACTAAGTTTCGTCCATATCTTTCGCATACGAGCTCCGTTTTCGACTGTCTTTTTATCGTTGAACTCCTATTAATGATATCTTCATTTCTTGTTTAGAATTTTTTGGTTAAAAATCGACCGATCTAAATTCGAATTTCGGGCTGTGCACTGCTATGCTAAATCTTAGAAAAATCATAACTTCCTCATACGAAGTCAGATTTGGACGTTCTTTTTATGCACACTCTCGGTTTAACATATAATATGACTTTCGTTTAGATCGCTAAGGCTAGAAAGTATTTTATCGTAAATTCACTTTTTACGATTCCCAGTGTCGTGTCGGTTTTGCCGTAAAACTTCGACGGGTCATAACTTCTTCGTTATAACTCGGATTTCGACGTTCTTTATATGTACGGAACCCATGTGACATATACTATAACTTGGTTAAGATTATTTATTCTAAATAATCTTCTATTTAAAAGTCATTTTTGATGCTTATTGTCTCTAAATTGACTAGCCCGAATCTGCGGGCGTTACAATTATCTCTCCCTTAGGATGATTACGTCCCGGAATCATCAACAAAACAGGGCTTGTATAATGACTCCATACATTATCTCTTCATCCTAGGTAATAATCGTAACTCTTATGTCATTTCAAACGAGTATTTAACTCTTGGACTTCTTGACTATTGACGGTGCTCAATCTTGCACCCGCTCTTCATACGGTGTTGGACTTTCAGTTGTAACCTTTGAGTTACAATCTTGATCCATATTGGAAACTCCTGATCCTTCGTAAACAGACTTTACTTCGATTATCGTAATAGACCGATGGGTCATGTTCTAATGATCTCTCATCGTATGATGAAATGCTTAGACTCAGGTCTCTTAGAGTCAAATTCCAAAAAGGAATATACCTTCCTTCATATTCTAATGTGAGATAATCATATTCTAGCATTCAACACTTCTAGCTACAAGCTTCTTACTTTAACAACGATCACGAAACTTCTATTGATTGCTTCGATTATCTTTCACATCAATCTTCTGGATTAGGTCAGATGCTACATCGAACTTGGTTCTCTGAACCATGTAACATACTCATCTTAGTCAGACTCAATTTGATATGACCAGTTGGGTCGGAATAACAATCTTCTTCTTAGTCATTATCGAAGCGATGGTAACAAAATACTTGAATAAAATGGAATCAATTACTAGCTTCTTGGTAACCTTGTGACTTTCCCTGATCCAAGTGTGAGTCATGTGCTTCCGGTAGTATAGGCCTCTACTACCATTCACACCTACTCATACTCGTCCCAAGCATTGTCTCGCAGTTTTCCAAGTTACTATCACAAAAACAATTTTAACACATACAAATGTGTCCAAACAATCATAAAATTTTCCTAGACTCTACTAGGAATTCTTCTATGCTTATCTTCAATCATCAATTCTGTCTCAACTCGGTTGGTGGTGGAAACACCATACGATGGGAAAACTTCAGGAATTACACCAATCGTTCCATCATCCCGCCAATCGAAGGTGTACTTCAGACGTACCATACTCCTCCGAATATACTATTATTTTATCAGACATATTCTAAAGGCAAGATACCACTCTTACGATATCTTCCGATAGGTGTCATTCACTATCATAAGCCTTTTCATTTCCTCCATTTACTCAATTCTCTATGAGTCTTCACCATGACATTATGTTCACGAAAGCATGCGTTCAGTGCATCGAGACGAGAATATAGATAGAGGAAGATTTAGACGCGTATTCCTCCTTATTACTCCAAAAAGTTACATGCCAGTTCTAATATCGTAATTAAACGTTTAGAAACCTGAGCACATAAATTTTCCAGATCTGGTCGGCAACAGACCATAGATTCGATCAAACGATAGCATAAAGCATCACAAATCATTTAACACATAAAAGCATTTTAGGCATCTTCCCTAATTAAGCTAGTGCTTGTGTCTATTCAGGTGTACTTCCTAAAATATATTAGACACACTCCTCACGATCATCGCTTAACATTCTAAGTTTAAGTCTAGAAATAAATCCATATTCCTAGTTCGCTTAAACTAATGCTCTGATACCAACTATGACATCCCCATTTTTTCAGCCAGAAAAGACTGATTTTGTTTATGCTTTATAAAAATCAGAGTACTTCTTTTAATAATAATGTTGCGGAATTTGTTCCCAGAAAAACATGATAAATACATTATCAAAGCATTTCCGAAGAAATGTATTTTTATTCCTTTTAAAACCTTGGGATGCCATTGTCAATACAGAAACATAAGCATAAACATAACTTACATTCATTTACACTAGTGATCTACATCTCTTTTAAATCTCTTAGTGTAAAGTTGCTTCGTATCGACACCTGTGATACAAATAAGCTTGAGTGGCTCAGGTTGGGAAACCTGGTGAGTACATAGGGTTTTCAACCCACAATAATATAATCATTATGTTTAATCATCAAACAATCAATCAACCTAATTACCCATCCCCATTATCTTATTTACTCTTAAGGATCTACCCTAATAATCAACTATTCCTCGTTCATTCATTCCTAAGGATTATCCTAAGGAATAGGCACGAAATCCATTGTTGCTAATGACACATCTGTCAAGCACAGCTGCTAAAATTATCACTTAGGGGCAGCTGCCAAAATTGTGACATTCTTTATGGGGCGCATCTGCCGGTATAGTCCTTTAGGCGCATCTGCCGAGGTTATGAGGTTCTTTATCAAGCGCTTCGGCTGGTAGAGTCCTTTAGGCGCATCTGCCAGGGTTTTATTGACAGTATCGTTTTTGAGAGTCGACTCGCAATACAGGTCAATGGGTTTTTAGAGTACACCGGTGAACACATCGTTCACAACACCTACAGGTTGCGAGCCTGTTAGTGTTCCACTGGACTGTCTAGAATAGTCTGTGGTTGTCATCCATATTCTGCTAGATGACGAGGCCAGCATTTGGAAAAAGGCTTCTCACATCGTCCACCTCTCACCCTTACCTCATGGTCTATATTACCTCTCAACTTATCGTCCAACTCATATTTCATCTACCCATGTTTTACCCAACATATTATGTAGATATAAATACATATACAATTTAAATCATATAAAACTTGTATAAAATCGTTCATCCAGCATAGATAGCAAGTATACAGATAATATGCACACATATAACGTAGTTTATATAAAATACTTCATATCTATGTGTAAGATGAAAGTAACTACGCACTCACTTGTTAAAGTGATGATTCCAAACTCAGGCAACACTTCGCTTCTTAACAATATAATTTCCTTCGACGAAACTTACAAGGGGGTTTTTGCTAGGAGCCGGGCTCTGAAGGGGCAGAACTTCGTCGCTGAATCTTTCTAAGAAAGATTCTTGTAGCGCTTCAGCGCTTACCTTACTATACTAAAACTACAGAAAGAGAAGTCGAATCACGGGGGACCGAAATGCTCGGGGGATAAGAAGAGAAAGACTCTTGAATCAAGAGAATGGTGCAACAAATATGAGAGCTAGAGGCTCTTATTTATAGTGATTGAATTTCAAAAACTACCCTCCATAGTTACTTAATGACCTTATAGTTATATAAATGACTAAACACCCCTTTATAATACTATTTTAAATAAATTTAATGATATTTGTACTAAACTAATTTCAAAAGTACTCAACATTAGTCTTATAATGACCGCATCGTCGATACCTTTCTAATGATATATACATATGTAAATATATGTAGACGTATATATGATTTACGCGTTATTTAATACGTAAATGTGCTATTAAAAATTATAACTCGTTCATACAAACTCCATTTTTGACGTTCTTTATATCCACACGTTGGTATTTACGAGTACTACAACTTTCATTTAGACGTCGTCAGCTAATTCTCATTCTATCTCAGATTTACAAAACTATATCGAATTTATCGCGCTCGAAGAGTAGGGACCAAGTTTCGTCCATATCTTTAACATACGAGCTCTATTCTCGACATTCTTTATATCCACGCGTTGGTATTTATGAGTACTACAACTTTCATTTAGACTCCATCGGCTAATTCTCATTCTAGCTCGAATTTACAAATCTGTATCGAATTCGCCGCGCTCGAAGAGTAGGGACTAAGTTTCGTCCATATCTTTCACATACGAGCTCCGTTTTCGACTGTCTTTTTATCGTTGAACTCCTATTAACGATATATTCATTTCTTGTTTAGACTTTTTTGGTTAAAAATCGACCGATCTAAATTCGAATTTCGGGTTGTGCACTGCTATGCTAAATCTTAGAAAAATCATAACTTCCTCATACGAAGTTAGATTTGGACGTTCTTTTTATGCACACTCTCGGTTTAACATATAATATGACTTTCGTTTAGATCGCTAAGGCTAGAAAGTATTTTATCGTAAATTCACTTTTTACGATTCCCAGTGTCGTGTCGGTTTTGCCGTAAAACTTCGACGAGTCATAACTTCTTCGTTATAACTCGGATTTCGATGTTCTTTATATGTACGGAACCCTTGTGACATATACTATAACTTGGTTAAGATTATTTATTCTAAATAATCTTCTATTTAAAAGTCATTTTTGATGCTTATTGTCTCTAAATTGACTAGCCCGAATCTGCGGGCGTTACATCTTATGCATGCATTCTTTTCGATAGTGGTGCGGAAAGAAGTTTTGTTAATCCTGCATTTAAACATCTAATCAAGCATAAATCCCAACCTTTAACTGAAACATTCACCGTCGAGATGGATAACGGAAAGAAAGAGAGCACTAACGACGTATTAATAGGTTGCACCCTTATCCTAAACGACAATTCCTTTCCAATCGACCTCATGCCAATCTCCATAAAAAGCTTCGATGTCATCATCGGCATGGATTGGTTGAGCCCCAATCGTGCCGATATCCTTTGTTATGAAAAAGCCATTCGCCTCAATCTGCCATCCGGCGAAGCCCTCATTATCTATGGTGATAAACTCAGCTCAAACCTTCGTATCATTTCGTGCATCAAAACTAGAAATATCTGCGAAAGGAGTGTCATGCATTCCTAGCCCATGTCGTTAACGAAAAGCAGGAAGTTAAAGACCTTGAGAGCATCCCCGAAGTCTGCAACTTTCCTGATGTTTTCCCCGAAGATCTTCCCGGAATTCCTCCCGAGCGCCAAGTCGAGTTCTGAATCGACTTAATCCCCCGAGCTACCCCCGTAGCTAAATCCCCTTACCGTCTAGCGCCAGAAGAAATGCAAGAGTTATCCAACCAGCTCAACGAACTACTCAACAAGGGATTCATCAGACCAAGTTCCTCACCCTGGGGAGCCCCGGTCTTATTTGTGAAAAAGAAGGATGGGTCCTTTCGGATGTGCATATATTATCGCGAACTGAACAAGCTTACCATCAAAAACCGTTACCCTCTTCCCCGAATCGACGACCTATTCGATCAAATCCAAGGAGCCAGCTACTTCTCAAAGATAGACTTGAGATCAGGGTACCATCAATTACGAGACCATGAGGATGATGTTCTTAAGAAAGCATTTTGGACTCGGTATGGTCACTATGAGTTTGTATGATGCCCTTTGGTCTAACCAACACACTGGCGGTATTCATGGATCTGATGAATCGGGTGTGCCGCCCCTTCCTAGACAAGTTAGTGATAGTATTCATAGATGATATACTTGTGTATTCTCAGAGTGAGGAAGATCATAGACAGCATTTGAGGCAAGTGTTGGAAACCCTAAGGGCGGAGAAACTATATGCAAAATTCTCAAAGTGCGAATTCTGGATCAAAAAAGTAACTTTCCTTGGTCACGTGGTTAGCGAAGAAGGTATACACGTGGACCCTTCCAAAATTAAAGCGAATGAGAATTGGTCAGCACCGAAGACACCCACATAAATCCGTCAATTTTTGGGTCTTGTTGGCTTCTATCGCAGGTTTATCCAGAATTTCTCCAGGATTGCTAAGCCTCTTACCGCCCTGACTCAGAAAGGTGTAACCTTTAATTGGGGAGAAAACCAAGACACTGCGTTCCAAACATTGAAGCAGGCCCTATGCAGCGCACCTATCTTGTCTCTTCCAGAAGGGACGGAGGACTTCGTAGTCTACTGCGATGCATCCAATCAGGGGCTAGGCTGTGTACTCATGCAGCGAGGAAAAGTCATTGCTTATGCCTCGAGACATCTGAAAGCAAACGAAATCAATTATACAACTCACGATATGGAGTTGGGAGCAGTGGTCTTCGCATTAAAGATTTGGAGACACTATCTCTACGGAACCAAGTGCACCATCATCACTGACCATAAAAGCCTTCAACACATTTTTGACCAGAAGGAGCTGAACATGAGGCAACGACGATGGGGTAGAGCTACTCAATGATTATGAGTGTGAAATACGCTATCATCCCGGCAAGGCCAATGTGGTAGTAGATGTCCTCAGCCGGAAAGAGTATTCAGGTCGCAGAGTGAAGACACTTACAATGACCAGAGAGCATGTTGGATGAAGCTTTGAGGGGAATAGAAAAGAACTTAGAGATTAAGGGAGACGGTGTTTATTATTTCATGAACTGGATCTGGACCCCAAAGTTCGGTGGTTACAGAGAGATTGTCATGAGCAAAGCTCACAGGACTCGATACTCCGTTCACCCAGGTTCAGATAAGATGTATCTGGATCTCAAAAAGCTTTATTGGTGGCCAAACATGAAAGCAGAGTTCGCTACCTTCGTGGGCAAGTGTCTGACTTGCGTAAAGGTGAAGGTGGAATATCAAAAGCCCTCAGGTCTACTTCAACAGCCATAAATATCTGAGTGGAAGTGGGAAGGAATTGTGATGGATTTCATCACTAAATTGCCCAAGTCTCTGAGTGGTTATGACACTATCTGGGTAATCGTCGACATATTGACTAAGTCTACCCACTTCCTGCCAATTAAAGAAACATTCAAGATGGAGAGACTGACACGAATCTACATCCAAGAGATAGTCCGTCTGCATGGTGTGCCTGTGTCCATTATCTCCGATCGGGATAGCAGATTCACCTCGAGATTTTGGCAATCTTTGACAACCGTCAATTTTTGGTCAAGTCAAAGTCAACTAAAGTCAACAAGTCAAACCGGTCAACTTATCTAACCCTTGTATATTAGGGTTTCCGTTATGCTTCTTATTGTACAACTCGCAAATCTTAATACAAAGTATCACTTAGAGTTTTCACGTGTTCAGAAATTCTAAACCATAATCAGGGCAAGTGATGAAACTACACGATAAAACATTATTCCTTAACCCTTGGGGGCATATAACAATCATAACGAGACTTAACGGGATATACAAACCTTGCGTTACGAAGCCAAACACTCAAAAAGGTCGCAAACGAGATCTCTCCTAAATCTCTCTCTGTATGAGAAATCTCTCAAAGTGTGTGAAATCTCTCCCAAATCTCTCTCTGTATGAGAAATCTCTCCAAGCATGTGAAATCTCTCCCAAATCTCTCTCTGTATGAGATATCTCTCCAAGCGTGTGAAATCTCTCCCAAATCTCTCTCTATATGAGAAATCTCTCCAAGTGTGTGAAATCTCTCCCAAATCTCTCTCTGTATGAGAAATCTCTCCAAGCGTGTGAAGTCTCTCCCAAATCTCTCTTTGTATGAGAAATCTCTCCAAGTGTGTGAAATCTCTCCCAAATCTCTCTCTGTATGAGAAATCTCTCCAAGTATGTGAAATCTCTCCCAAATCTCTCTTAAAATCTCTCTCAACTTTTTATAATCACTCGGGGAATCCCGACCCTCGAATTAGACGAAAACAGCTCGAAAACGGAAGTCTATGCGAAAAACAGCCTTAAGGAGCCGAAACCTCTTAAGGAGCCGAACCCTCTTAAGGAGCCGAACCTCTTAGGAACTGAACTTGTCAGAAGCGAACTACACCCTCTCGGACCGAAGCTCAGCAGACCGAACGGAGACCTCGGACCTTCGGTCCCTCCCCCTCGCACCTTCGGTCCCCTCCTCTTCCTCTCGGTTCCTTCCTTCCCTTCTCTCGGCTCTCACTCTCTTAGAGCCGAACCTCGCAGGTTCGGTTCATATTGCCGGTTTTTTACCCAAACTTCGTTTTAAGCTCGTTTTTCGTGATTTTAACGCGGGATTTTCACCCAAACTCGTATTTTAACATAATAAACCCTAAATATCCATATTTTAATTATATTTTGGGGAAAATCCTTGCCTAAGAATAAAATCTAGTAGGTAAGATTTCTGGGTGGAGTGTTGACTTACCCTTTGGGCAAAGAGACAAGTTACCTCCCATACCCACTCCAAGACCATCCCCAGTTACTATTCCACCATACCTGGTCATTTCATTGTCCTTTTTCCCCACTCTTTCCAGCCAAGTACCTTGCCACAAGGATAGAAAAACCCTTATCTCTCCTCCCACTTTATTCACTCTTTCTCAAGGAGAACAAACACATCTCTTTCACTTTCTCTCTCTAAAATTCAAGATTCAAAGGCTGGTCTTGAGTTTTTCCTCCACATTTGGTAAGTATCTTCCTCCTACACTTAGATATTCTACTATCCTTCATCCAAATCATGGATTGCTTACACAAATATCGTCATAAGTATTGTTAGATCTTCAAATCTTCAAGCATCTCCCAAGTGTTCTTGAGTTGAACACTTCTTTTCTTCCTCATCCATCTACTGAAATCACTCAAGGTGAGTTCATACCCCTACATTTTCATGTTTTCTTCAAGTTTTAGGGGGGGGGGGGGAATACAAGTTAAAACACCAAAAACTTAACTAAACTCAAACAACAGCTTTCATAAGAAAAGTTGAGTCTTATTCACGGACTGTTTTGACTATCTTTAACTTAATATCTTTCAAAACTGTTTAACATTCATATATTTCAGGTTCATACCTTTAAAATGACTACTTGCACATCTCCATACGATTTTTCTACGATTTATGGTGATTTTTACAAAACTGCCTATCATTTCAGAAATGAAGTCGGACCAGTCTGTGAATATGAACATTTTAACACAAGTTAAAGACTTCTAAAAATCATAATAAAAATTATGAATAAACTAGACACATTTTGTGAACTCTCAGAATTTACGGATTCAGTTTTCAACTTCGTATTATTTTTCTATGATTTTTCTAAAACAGTGTAGAAAGGTCAAAATCTAGATAACAGCTTATAACTTTCATCACACTTTGTAACATGTTGAGCAAAGTGTAAATCTTTGAGGATTTCATATTTTACATGTGTTTCTTGTTGTGGTATAATTATATGACAGAAAATACTCACCGAATTGTAAAAATCCTCCATCATTACCAATAGTACAAAACAAGGCAGGATAAACATAGTTATATTTTTGCTATACATTCGACTTACATAGAAAAGGGTTCTTATACACCACAAACAAATATGCTAAACTATAATAGGTATAGTTAGGTTGCATATACATTAAAAACATTATGATAAACTATAATAGGTATAGTTTATGTTTCATTTACATTACGAACTCATTACAAAAGGTTTTCATAAAAAAAAGGGTACATTACAAGGTACCAGGTTTACACAAAAATGGTTTTATGGTATTAAAACTACATATCATTTAGAATTGTTAGTTTTCAACTATAATTTCTAAGTGTACATGTTAGAGTTATATAAAATTGAATTGAAATCGACTTAGAATTGGTGGGCCCGCCTTATCTCCTGTTCCTTGTTTGGTTGTGGACCTAGGGCAGACCCATTATATTCAACGGTTTATTTAACTTAAATTTTATATAACTTTTATATGCTGGGTGATTATAGAAGGAATCTATGGGTCCTTCTATGGGCAGACCCATTATATTCAACGGTTTATTTAACTTAAAATGTACCCCTTTTTCATACAAAAAGGGGTACAAAATTACAAAGTACCAGGTTTACACAAAATGGTTTTATGATATTAAAACTACTTATCGTTAGAATTGTTAGTTTTCAGCTATAATTGCTAAGTGTACATGTTAGAGTTATATAAAATTTGAATTGAAATCGACTTAGAATTGGTGGGCCCGCCTCATTTCCTGTTCCTTGTTTGGTTGTGGACCTAGGGCAGACCCATTATATTCAACGGTTTATTTAACTTAAATTTTATATAACTTATATACGCTGAGTGATTATAGAAGGAATCTATGGTTCTTTCTAGGGTTCATTATCGCATAACATAGGAGCATTCATTTCACACTTAACTAATAAAGTATTGGATTTTCTGGAAATCATACTCTATCGCTTTTACAAGGAAAACGGTTTCTTCCTCAAACAAAACTCTTATGAACTCACCAACTTAATTGTTGACACTTTTCAAAACTACTTGTATTCTCAGGAAATCAGTAAAACAGGAAAACATCAGCACTTTGAGGATGGGACGTTAAATCGTCAAACAATTTATTTTGTCATCATAATGTAATTGATTTTGAAACATGTAGACATATACTATGGTGTAACCTTTTCAATTATATTTATGATGGTTGTATTTACTTTGAGCACTATTATACTCGTTGTTGTGATACTTTACATGAAGTCCTCCACCCCCGGACGTTTCCGCCATCCTTGGTTTGGGGGTGTGACAACTATGACATATATAGTTTATGGTATACATTACTACTTTCTAAATACAAGAGTACCATACTAAATAATTATTTTTTTATAATTATTTTACCCTACAAGACATATGTATAGATTCAAGCACAAGTAAACATTACATTACACGTAAACTAGTTAATACAGGGTTGTGAGACATCACTTCAATTGTACACTTCGGGGTGCGGGCTAAATCCTATCATAGTATAACCAGAGTCTCCTGGAGGGAGAGCGTGAGATTTGTGAATAGATCTATTCGGGATTGACTATCCCACACCTGAACTGCTAGCTACAGTTAGGCAGGCATGCATGGGGTGACAAATGTCATAACGTCCGACGCCTGAAGAACGTCGTAGAGGTCACTAGGTCATATCAAGCATGGTTATACGAACTCACAATAGTATAAACTAACATTTGTTTACGGGATTTCATTCTTCATTAGTTTTATTTTAATTAATAAAACTGCTATACATACTGGTGCTATCCAGGGTTTTTATACATGACATGCTATACATACTGGAGTTAACCAGGATTTTCATACAGTACATTTCATACATTATTGGTGGTAGCCAGGGGTTTCATACAAGTACTTTCATACACAAAAACAGAATTCAATAACGAATCTACAATTGGTCTTAGGGTTTAAGACTACCTTTTTATTAAAGAAAATATTGGATTTCTTGGAAACATACAAACATTTTACAGATTCATCAACGGGTTTTCATTACAAAAACATGCTTATGAACTCACTAGCTTTAATACTGACACTCTTTCAAAATCGCTTGTATTCTCAGGAAATCTGTAAGACAGGTACTTCTGCAGCTTTTGAGAAGACGGAGCGTATAGAGTCACGTCTTTTATATTTTGCTATACTTTTGATGTATACAAAAATGAATAAAACTGATGTAAACACCTTATATATATATATATATATATATATATATATATATATATTCAATGTAATGGCTGTGTTTAATTTGATTACTATGATGCAATTGTTGTGATACTATACATGACGTCCTCCACCCCCGAACGTTTACGCCATTTCGGTTTGGGGGTGTGACAGATTGATCTAAAGCACCAATGTCCGCCCACTAGTACTTGTTTGTAGGTAGATGAGTGTCTTTGTGTTAATTGTCTGGTATGCCACTATCTGTTATGCTTTATGTGCTAGTATGCTATGATATTATGTGATAGTGTGTCACACCCCCAAACCAGAACGATGGAAACGTTCGGGGGCGGATGACGTCATGCTCAGTATCATAACCATAGTGAAGAAAGTAAAACACAACCATCATAGATATAATTTAAAAGATTACATTGTTTCCAAAATACATGTTCCAAAAATACATGTTTCCAATTAAATTACATATGATGATAAAATGTAGCAAAAGAATCTACGCCTTAGCGTCTTGACTTCAGAAATCTTGCGGTTACCTGTATTACTGATTACCTGAGAATACAAGTTGTTTTGAAAAGAGAGTATCAGCATAAAGCTGGTGAGCTCATAAGTATATTATAAAAATGAATGTTGTTTCCTTAACGTTTGTTACGGGTTTGTTTCCAAAAATCCAATATTTTCTAAAAGATTTGTTGTCAACTGAAATGAAGCAAGGCTTAGTATGTGCAAGTAAATCGTCATACTTATGTGTGTGTTTTATATTTAAATAAAACCCCTTGGTATAAAGCCTTAGAATTTCCGTGAACTGTATGTTGTGTTAATATTCCATGTGAGATGTTATAATCATACTAAAGACTAGGTGGCCTTGAAATGCGACGTTCTTCAGGCGTCGGAAAGTTATGACACTTGTCACCACAGACCTGCCGGTCTAGCTGTTGCAAGCAGCTCAAGTGCGGGTTTGTCGGGCCCAGTATAGATCTATACACAACTATCACGTTCTCACTCCAGGAGATTCTGATTATAACTAAAGGACTTTTCTGTGGTACTTGGAGTACCCCGAAGGAGAATGTCTCACAAATATTCATTAACGAGTTCACGTAGTGTGTAGTGAAAGTTCGTTTTGTAAATCGATAATGTTATTGTTTTCTTTGTTAAATGAAGTGTTCAAAACTATACCTATTATAGTTTATCTAAAGTGTTGTATGATGGTATGAAACCTTGTTACGCATGTATATGTATTTCAAATAAGGGACATTGGAAATACTAAGTGTAAATCTTACACACCTTGCTCAACATGTTACAAGGTGTGAATAACTCTTAAATATGTATTTGACAGTTTTACCCTTAACTGTCACTGTTTTTGAGTAATTATAGAAAAATCATCGTAAGTCGAAAACTGAATCCACAAACTCTGAGTATTTGGAAAAAGTGTCTACTGTATTCATAAATTTTCCCATAATTTTTGGTGGTCTCAAACTAGTGTGAAAATGTTCATTTTCACAACCTGGTCTGATTTTGTTGCTGCAGTGATAGGAAGTTTTGTAAAAATCACCATAAATTGTAGAAAAATCGTATGGAGATGTGCAAGTAGTCATTTTAAAGGTATAAACCTGAATTATTTTCATATTATACAGTTTTGAAAAATATTAAGTTTAAGTTGGGTAAAACAGTTCGTGAACAGGTCACAACTTTTCTGTTGTAAGCTGTCAAGTTAAGTTTTGAATATGTTTTGGTGTTTTAACTTGTATCCCCCCCCTGAAAACTGAAGAAAACTAGAAAATGTAGGGGTATGAACTCACATTGAGTGATGACTTGAAGAGTGGAAGGTTGAAGTTAAGGAATATCAAGTCAAGAGCACTTGATGAACACGGGAAGACTTGGATGATCCTAAGAACGATTTTTGGCTTTAAGATGTGAGTCAATGATCCAAGAGTGTTATGAAATTATGGAATAACACTTGAGTTTAGATGGAATACTTACCAAAAAGTGCAGTAGCAACTCAAGAACACTTGCACAAGGTGGTGGAAAGTAGAGAGAAAGAAGCTTTCTTGAGGTGATATGAGAAGTGTGTGTATGTTTGAAATGAGCAAGCAAATCAAGAAATCCTCCAGGGATTTCTTTATATAGAAGGTTGCTGGAGCAACTTGAGAGTTTGAAGTGATGTGTGCCTTGGTTTGTGTGATGTGGATAAGGTGGCAAGTGAGAGGGTGACACATGGAGGGCAAGTGGGCACACTTGACCCACTTATGTGGTAGAATACTCCTCTTATAATAAAATAATGATTTTTAATTAAAAATCCTTGAAAAATAAATAAAATATGAGTTTTGGGGGTTAAAAATGGTAAAAATATGAATTTGGTGAAAAAATCCCGTCAAAAACGGGTTTAGGAGGCGAAAGTAGTCAAAAACCGACATTAGGGACCGAACCTGCGAGGTTCGGCTCTTAGGAGTGTGAGAACCGAGAGGGAACCGAGAGTAGGAAGGGAAGACCGAAGGTCCGAAGTGTGGAAGCCGAAGGTGCGAGGGGAGGGCCGAAGGTCAGGTCTCGGTCCGAAGTAGCTAGGGAACCGAAATAGACCGAGCCCTCGGTCCATTTCGGTTGAGAGGGTTTCGGCTCTGATGTAGGTTCGGTCCGAGAATGGGAGGTTCGCTTCTGACAGGTTCGCTTCTGACAAGTTCGGCTCCTAAGAGGTTCGGTTCCTAAGAGGGGTTTCAGTTCTATTTAGCTGTTTTTCGATATAACTCACCGTTTCGAGCGGTTTTTGGCCAAGTTAAGGGTCGGGATGACTATAAAAAGCTGAGAGAGATTGTGGAGAGATTTAACATACTTGGAGAGATTTGGGAGAGATTTCACATACTTGGAGAGATTTGGGAGAGATTTCACATACTTGGAGAGATTTCACATTCTTGGAGAAATTTGGGAGAGATTTCACATACTTGGAGAGATTTCACATTCTTGGAGAGATTTGGGAGAGATTTCACATTCTTGGAGAGATTTGGGAGAGATTTTACCTTAGCCATTATTATCGTATAATCTCGTAATGCAAGGTTCGTGAACCCCGTTATGCTTCGTCTATGATTGTTTTAAGTCCCCGAAAGGGTCCTTAGTCGTGTTTCGATGCGTTTAACTCTCTTTTTAGGGTTTTTACATTGTTAACACATAGACTCTTCGAGACACTTGAATTTTTGACATACAAATGCACATTTTTATACATAGAATAACTTCTAACATACAAGCACTAATTAAATTCGACCGGTTTGACTTGTTTGACTTTGACTTGAATTTGACGGTTGTCACAGAGTGGTAGGAGGGGTGGATTAGACCCCGTAACCGGTTGAGATAAACCGGAGGGTAGGTCGGGCACCCACATATGATAGACAGTATGGTTATAATTACTTAATTAAAAATGAAATTTTTGGTCTTAAATTTTGGGATGTTACGCATACTAGGTCTATTTCACCCCCTTCGATATCTTTCAACTGGTATTGGGTCTATTTCACCCCCTTTGGTATCTTTTAACCGATATTGGGTCTATTTCACGCCTTCGGTATCTTTCAATCGGTATTGGGTATATTTCACCCCCTTAGGTATCTTTCAACCGGTTTCGGGTCTATTTCACCCCTACCACTAACACATATAACCATAACAATCAGAGTCACAAAGACATCAAGCAGATACAGGCATAACAGGTAATTGTCACGAAAGTAATCATCATACTACAAACATAATCTAGTGGGTCAGCTTTGGTGCCTTCGACCCATGGATATAGTGAAGGAAACTCACCTCAAACTGAAGATATCAAATCACACTCGGGCTGCTGACTCGTGAAATCATCTCACTAAATCACAAGTAAAGAAACCCTAATTAGAAATAGGTCAATAATCTAACCCATGAGTCCAAACCCTAAATCTTGACTTTAAGGGCAAAAAGGCTGCTTAATCCTTACCTTATTGGGCCTACCCCATCAAGGCCCAAGTCCAAACTAGCCCAAAAGGCATTCCAAGTCCAACTAAAAAGGACCCTAAGGCCCAACATGGGCCCAAGAGCTCCATGATGGCCTAAAGCCCATAAATGACCTGATACCACAAATAGGCCTAAGGCCTAAACTTAATCAAGGAAATAGCCCATCTAATCCTAAGCCCAAAACTCCAAAAGCCCACAGAAGGACGTACGCATGGTGTACCTGGCTTGTACGCCCGACGTACGCTGCTTGATCCGGAATCGTGGTGTTGGCCCAATACGCATAGTGTACGCAGGAGTACACCCGACGTACTGGTTGGACAGCTAAACCACTCTAAATGTCTTAACCCATTAAGCTTTTAACGTCCAAATTCAGATCTAAGTTCATGAAAGTGTATTAATCCATAAAGTTGCAAACTTTATTATTTTGCATGACTTAATGGGACTCAAACCATGGATTAAGCCTTCTATCTCCCTTAAGTGGTCACCAACTCTTGCATGGTTGAGTTCTAATCTCCAAGATCTGATTTTTATGACTCCATGCACTCCTAAGAGCCCAAAAGGACAGCTCAAATGGTCTGGAGTAGTCCATATTCCATGAGACCAAGTTATGGGACCAAAATATGCTAAATTTTCCACCAAACTTAGATCTAGACATAGAATGAACAAGTTTCAGACTTTATACCTCCAATGAGCTACAAATAATGAACAACCTCTGGATCTACAAGCTCTTTCTTGTCCATTACTTCTCCTCAAGTCTTCTTCTTCTTGAAGATCACAAAAGAACCCCCAAAAACTCTTTGTAAGCTCAAGAATGCTCTCAAGATGGCTTGGGTTTCGAGATTAGCTCAAAAAGGCAATGGGGGCTGATAAGGTAAAGGACTTAGGGGGCTTAATGAGCTTAAATAGGGTGTAAACCCTAAACATTAGGGTTTGCTCTGGCTTGCGTACACATGGGTATGCCCACCGTACGTAGGGGTCATCCTCGCTTCGCGCATGCATAGGAGTACGCCGTGCGTACCTTGTGTACGCCCATCATACTCAAGTCTGGTCCATGGGTAATCAAAATAATTAGCGAAGTTGTACCTGGCGATTCAGACGTTACAGAGTAGAAACCTCCAAAGGTTGAAATTACATTCGTTACAATACTGGAACAATGCTCTGAACAAACACTTCCTTCAAACCCAAGTGTTGATTCAATCCTTAGCGAGAACACGCGTCCCAACGATGAAATGAACACCAAACCTACCACAACCAACCGACACCGAGAAGAGCTACTCTTTATCCATAACCCGATGATTTCAGTATCATATCTGCCTTCCAGGCAGACCAGGCCACTCCATATGCCAGTTATGCTAACCAGAAGCTCACAGACATGCTTCACCCAAGATCTCCCTGGTCTCGTGCCGTCTTACTGGTAACTGGAGAATGAGATCTACGACCAACCGTCTTACTGGTCTCGTGCCGTCTTACTGGTAACACAGACGCAAAAGTGAACTCCGGACAAAAGCCTAACAAACTAAGACTAAACAACTCTACACATCAACATGACTCTAATTGTTGGGGTACAAAGTTATCCATGTATGACTTTGTAATGTGTTGACTTTTTTATAAAACCCACTTGCATGTGGTGCATTAGCCTTTTGACTCATGAGATAGAGAGTGAGAGAGAGACATGTAAACACCTCTATATAAGGTGGGTTCATACCACTTGTAGAGGTGTGCTTGAGAGGTGTAAAAGTTGAGTGTGTGTTATTTATGTAGACTAGATCTAGATCCCTTTTTGTGTAACACCATACATATTCAATACATCTCTTGAACACCCAAATCACCATGTTCATTGTGTAATCTTTAATTACGCATGCCAAACCATGTTCATTAGTCACTACAATTGGTATCAGAGCGGGTCTTCGAAGATCAACGTGATTTTTGAAGAACGATTCTCGGTTTGGCAACATTTGTCACAATTGGAGCATCTTTGGTGAGTTTCTCTCTATGATCTCTCTTAATCTTGATGATTCGTGCATTGCGTTTTTGATTTGTGATCATTTGACTTGTTGGATCAAATTTTTCTTGAAAAACCCATTTGTTATGATCCAATAATTCTTTTGTTGATCAAAGTCCAATCCAATCTCATATTTGTTGTTCGATTTGATTTTCAAATTGCTAGTGTTCCTTTGAATTGAGTTCTAAGCCCAAAATTATTTCGATCTGGTCAATTTTGAGCCCAAAATAGTGATCAGTTAATGTTCATTCAACAAAACATTTGAGCCCAAAATTCTTTTGATCATTCATTATTAATTGAGTCCATATATCGATTGTTTTT
Organism: Lactuca virosa; assembly: GCF_052849685.1. Lineage (NCBI taxonomy): Eukaryota > Viridiplantae > Streptophyta > Magnoliopsida > Asterales > Asteraceae > Lactuca > Lactuca virosa. The sequence goes on along the minus strand of NC_136433.1, from coordinate 317,513,187 downwards.
CAGTCAGTTCCTCATTATGTTCAATATGCATAAAAGTGTTGTACCTTCGTGGTTATCTTTATGATCGAGTTATTGTAGTATCATTTTCTTTTACTGAGAATTGAATATCACATCGATTGAGTATTGGTGATTGTTGATGAAGATCGAGTTTAGTAGCAAACTCATAGTGTTCTTGAAATCGGTTGGGATTGTTATGTTTGAATTGATGTTCTAGAAGTAAAATATGTTTTTCTCTTGATTTCATCAACTGGTGATCCGTGTGATTTTACTCATTCTCAAATCGATTTTTCACCAATAATCGTATGATCGATCTTTGTCTTGTATATTGATTTGTGTCGACTGCTGATATTGATTTGGAAATCGGATGTAAATTGAGAAGAAAAGTGAGTTTGCGTTTGAAGATTAGTCAACCTAAAAGTCAAAATTGTTTGAATGAAATTGATTTCTCATTGTTTGACTATATGGAATCAGAATGAATAATCACAAGTAGACGGTTTCGTATTTAGTCAAAAGACTCTCAATCACAATTGAGGGGCTTGGTATCAAAATCTGGTGCTCGAGTATTGATTTTGGATTGCTCGAGTGAAGTGGATTATGATTTTCGTTATCAGTGACTAACTTGCAAATGGCTGAGTTACGAATACTTGATATCGATTTTGATAAGTATTTGCCTGATTTGTGATTTCGATTTTGGAAGAAATCTTGGGTCGATTTGATGAACAGGTGAATGACGAAGGCTTGATTGAAGAATTGATGTACGAAGGGTTCCTATATGGTTGTTGTTTGGATTGTGATAACGATTTTGGGTTAGTGTTTGAAAAACGAAGGTTTTGGTGTTTTGAACGAAGGCTATGAACTCGTTTGTTAATGTCGATGATTTTGGGAAGAACTGGAAGAACGAATTTTTGGAATCGATGGATTGATTTTGAAGAAACGAATTCAATTTTGGTAACAATTTCGTGATGTTGGGTTCTTGAACCAAAAGACAACTGTTTACAGGTTTGGGAACAAACAGTTTACAAGTTCAATTTTGAGGATAATAACGAATTTTTGGGAACAAATGATTGAAAGCTTGCTAACGAAGAATGAAAGACTGTGTTAACGAAATTTTGATTCAGTGAGTAAATAATGGTTCAGACGAGATTCAGAGGCTTCGAATGCCTTCGTTTTCGTTAAAATGGCAGTGAAATTTTTTTGTTAGAATTGGCTGTGGATTTGGTGCTCTGATTGAACGAAGGGGAGAGAGAAAATGGGCAGATGATTTCGTACGAAGGGTGATGAAGTTTCGTATGAAGGGGAGAGAGAAAAAAATTTCGTACGTTGAAACGAAATTGGGAAGAAGAAAGCTTAAAAGTTTCGTAAATGGCCCTTAAAGTTTCGACAGTTTGACAAAGTTTAAACTTTAGTACAAATAGATAAGGTTTCGTATGATTTGGTACAACTTCATTAGTTTTGTAAAGAAAAAGGAGAAAGTTTCGAAAACAGCCCCTAACCTTTCGAATGTTTGGCAACTTTGACAATTGGGGTTATTCTTCGAATGTTTGGAGGACAAAAGGGCAGTATTGTCGAAATTAGTCCCTGAGGTTTCGAAAATTTGGTTGTTCATACCAAAATTTGAAAAAGGACTGATTTTGCTAAGAAATTGAAGAATATGCATTTCAGGCCCCTACAGTTTGTGCAAATTGACGCTTTTTACCCAACTTTGGAAAAGGGGGAGAGTTTTGCATTTTTGGCTGTTTTGGGCGCACCGGGTCACTGCAGAATTTTGAAATTGACAATTTCTACCCATTTTTGAGAAATTTTGTCAAAGGCGGTCCGTGAACGAAGCTAAAAACTAAAGATTTTTTGGTTTTCCGGATTGAAGCACAAAGTTTATGCCACATGTTAAGGGGGAGTTTTACAATAACAAACAAACAAACAAATAAACATAAACAGGTCTGCCTCAACCTATGTGAATGATATGGTCCTCCAATAGTCTTACAATTACTTTTGTTGCTATAGTCCAACTGTAATCTTTCCTACCATGATCCAACCATGGTCTTCCATATGTGAATGTTATGATCCAACCATAGTCTTACAGTCACTTTCATTGCTATAGCCTAGCTGCAGTCTTTCCTGCAGGTCTTCCATATATGAATGTTATGATCCAACCATAGTCTTACAGTCACTTCCGTTGCTATAGCTTGGTTGCAGTCTTTTCTGCCGTGATCTAACCATGGTATTCCATATGTGAATGTTATGATCCAAGCATTGTCTTACAGTTACTTTCGTTGCTACATCTCACCTGTAGTCTATCCTGTCATGATCCAACCATGGTCTTCCACATGTGAGTGTTATGATCCAACCATGGTCTTATAGTCACTTTCACTGCTACCACACTATTGCAATCTTCCCTGCCATGATCCAACCATGGTCTTCCATATATGAATGCTATGAGCCAACCATAGTCTTATAGTCACTTCCGTTGCTATAGCCCACCTGTAGTCTTTCCTGCCATGATCCAACCATGGTCTTCCATATATGGATGATATGATCCAACCATGGTCTTATAGTCACTTCTGTTGCTACATCCCAACTATAGTCTCTCCTGCCATGATCCAACCATGGTCTTCTAAATAAAACTACAAGGATAACAAACAATAATGACACGAGATAGACCCATAATCTACTAGACCCCATCAGATGTTTGGGTCGTGCTTCGAACCCCAAAGCCTTCATCAGACAAGAACAGACAAAGAGGCCCTCACACAACCCTTAACTTGAGCCTAGATATTAACTCAATATTGCGTCACTATCAATGTTTCAAGTCTTCAGACGAGATAACCTTGAATCCTCAACATCCGCTACCCCAATCACAACTAACTGCTGAACAACATTCCTTGCATAAGCTTCATTTCTAACAACAACCAAAACTTGATATTCTATTATCCTTGAATATGAAACTTCGTGATTACCTGTAGCCTGAAATCTTTCCATCTGACAAGGTGATTCTCCCCCACTTGGAATTGGCTAAACTTTGATGACTTCATAACCATTCGAATTTTTAACCCAACCCAAAAACTTTACCACTTGGTTCCTAACAACCACACCTGGCCACAACGGCCATGAAAGAATTTGAATCCTTCAAACAACACCAAAGAGTTCCAACATGCATTCACAAAATCACAATAAAATAATCTAACCATACATAATTATTTAAAATAAAACCAAAGTTGATTAAGACATTACCATTTAGCAGATCATTCAATATTACAACTAAAACATCGAAAACATAAATGAAAAAGGAACTGGAGACACCAACAAATACTACATCTGACCGCATCGAAGAAAACTGATAACTCAAACCCCGACCCTCGAGACTCTAGCTATACCAAGCCACCTATCTAGTAATTGTCAAGCTAAAGGTGTCGAATCCAAAACCATCGCATCCGCTGTCTGAGGACAAGAAACCTTAACATGGCCTGGTTGTCATGTAAAAGAAACATATCATTAACTCCCTTTGACTACAGTCCTGATGTGACCCTCCTGACCACATCTTAAACATCCAGAAACTGGCACGTGACAAATACCACAATGATCCAGACCATACCTAATGTAAAACCCATGAGTCTCTCGATCTCCTAACCGAAGTTCAGTCATCCTGGCATTCTTGATTGTGGTTGTTGATGCATGAATTTGATCATGATTCCTCTTCCGTTGTTGGGTCTCCAACTCCAGCTCTCTTTCCTTGGTTGCCTCTACCAAACTGGAAAGAGTCGTATGACTCGAGATACTCACATGCTCCCGGATCTCCGTTCTCAACATGTCATGGTAGCGAGTCATTCTCATCTCCTCCGCAGTTGCATTCTGTGGGCAGAGTAATTCTCTCTCTCTGGACTTGGTTGTGATCTCATCCACCGTCTATGATGTAACAATTGGCAAAAACATAGACTTTTGTACGATAACCTATATTAATAATAAATAACGAATGTTGTGTTATGTGACATCCCGAAATTTATGACATAAACTATGAACGACTAAATTACGGAAAAAGCTGTTTGTGATCGAACTCATTTGTTTTTTTATTTTGACTAAGGAAATATAAACACATTCTATTCCATTTTATATGGTACCAGCCGATACTTAGCCCCCAAATGTGTGAATCGACAAACAGATCAAACCGCTCAAACTACAACGTTAATTAATGCGTCTGAAAAACTAAAAATTTTCATTAACCGGATTTGAGTAAAGAAAACATTAATATATGAAAGAACATGTTTTCATGTTTCCGAAAATATAAAGAACGTCCAAAATGGAGTTCGTATGCAAAAGATACGATAGTTTTAAGAAACCAAACCGGTATAACACTAGTTTCACCTGTTTAAGTAAACTATTTCACACCGTTGAGGTACTTACGCATTGTCGACAAGATTTATGAGAGCGTTTTTGGAATCAGACTATAGTCTCTTATTTAATTCCATACTCGAAATATTTTTAGTAAAAATATTTACAAAAGTCGTGAAAACGGACACCGTGACCCGTTTAGACGCAAAACTTCAAACACGATTTCCTGGAGTTCCGTAACGCCAAAAATTAATCCGTTTGAGTTTTTGAAATCCTTTAATTAAATCCAATCCATCGGTATCTTCGGAAAATTTTCTCGACACCCGGATCCCGATGCACTCTACTATGGGTACCAATAAGCCATTAATGAGGGTACAACCCTTGGATGGGACCCACTAGATTTGCGGAAGGAAAAATCTTCATCCCCTTTTCCCTGAGATTTTCCCACATGACTTTTCCCCCATCTATCTTTTCCTTTTGCTTGCACTCCATCTCAAATTACATGAATAGTACTTGATTTGACTTAGAGAGCATGGCCTCTTTGGCCAAAGGGTGTCTCTTTCTACTATAAATAGAGATCACCTCCTTACCATTTCAGCTCTCTCTTTTTCCTCTCTTAAATCTCTCTCACTTCTTCCTCTCCCAGAACTCTCTTTCTTCTTTCTCTCTCTAAAATCCCAATTCTTGCAAATATCTCTCAAGCCTTGTAAATCTCTCCCAAATCTCCTTCAGTAAGCGACCCAAAAAATAATTCCACTATCCTAAATCATTTTTCACCACACTTAAAACATCTTCCTTAAACACCCATATCAACCCAACCCTTCATTTTGTCGAAACCCACTCGAAACAGGAGAAGAAAATTGAAAACAACAAGTCTATTTCGGAGTTTTTGCCATTTCGGACGTGCTGGCTTCGGATCTACCTATTTCGGACTCAGCAGCTTCGGAATTCTCTTCCTGCTTCGGACCCTTCTGAGCTTCAGAAGTGTGCTGACTTCGGACACAACCCACTTCGGATCCCCTTCTGACTTCAGACCACCTTCCAGTTTCGGAGTTCAACTTCGGATTTTTGGTAGTCTCGGATTTTATCTCAATTTCAGAGCTTTGACTTTGGAATTTCCATCAGGTTTGGATTTTTCTCATCTCAGACCTTCTAATCTCGGATTTTACACCCATATCGGAACTTTTATGATTTCGGACTTTTCTAGTCTCGGAGTTTTAACAAGTCACATAACTTTTTCACCTTCGAACATCTGCATCTCGAAATTTTTACCATTTTGGGTGTCTTCCATCATCCCTAAAGGCTTCTATAGTCTCTTCAATCAACAAGACTAAGCTGATATAGGAAGATGAAATTCACAACAACACTTCTTGGTTCTAACATCTAACACTCAAAAACAACCCGTTAAACGCATATCGAGGTGAGAGTTACGACCCTTCTTTTATATTTATTCGTTTTTGGGGGAGAATACAGGTGCTAAATAGTATTTTTGATACAAATACATAAGTCTTATATGATATGCATGCTACAGGTTTAAAGTATTTCATAGTTTCAAAGACTACTACCCATGAATACTTTTATGCATAAGGCTTTACACACATATACAAGTTTAAAGTATTTCATAGTTTCAAAGACTACTACCCATGAATACTTTTTTGCAAAAGGATTTACACACATATACAAGTTTAAAGTATTTCATAGTTTAAAGACTACTACCCGTGAATACTTTTATGCAAAAGGCTTTACACACTTATACAAGATCCTTATGATGAACTACATTTCTCTATAAAAGCGAGTAATTTATACTTTCATAAATATGTCAACCATACTCGGCTTTTACGAATGCTATACTACGAAATTCATTATGCCTGATACTTAACTATAATTAAGTTAGGACTGAGAGATTTTTCACAAACTTTCTGTTAATGACTTTGAGCGAGACGATAATTTATTCACTAGCCGAGTCTAACCACTTAGCCTGCCCCACACTGCTATAATCGTTAATCTTCGGAGCAAGGTACATATGTATAGATCTATATGGGGTCGACAACCCCACCTGCGGTTGCTAGCTACAACCTACGACCGATCAATCGTAGCAGGTGATATGTGTCTACGATCGTTACTACAACGTCCAATGAAGCATTGTAGGGAGGGGTACTTTTCGTCAATAGCTCGATTATAGAACTCACTAAAGACATTAGCACGAATAATCTCTCTCATTTTCACTAAAACCATAGGTTTGGTTGCTTTCAAAACTAATTTAAGTATAGAAGTTACTTATACGATGAGTACATTTTGACTTACAAGGAATTATTACAAGTACATTTTAAAGTATGAATTTACTTATACAAGGATACATGTTGACTTTCAAGGATATTCAAGAGTGCATTACAAATATGGTTTAAAGTATGGATTTACTTATGAAATGGGTACATTTTGACTTTCAAGGAATTATTACAAGCACATTTTAAAAGCATGGATTTACTTATACAAAGATACATTTTGGCTTTTAAAAGCTCGTGGCAAACATTGTTTCAACTATTGTTATCCATACAACGAAAATACTTTTGGACTTTATAAAAGTATTATTATTGTGGCTAGCAGAAAACCTGTGACTCTCACCAACCTCGTGTTGACTTTCAAAATACATGTATTCTCAGGAAGTCAGAAATCAAGCAAATTCGGACATCGGATACTCAGGAGTCTCAGGCAATTTAGTTTACTACTTTATTATGTCCGCTTACCTGTTAAGGCAGCTACTATATTATCTAGTAAGAACCATGTATTCAAATTTTATGATGGAATATAAATGTTGTTTTGTTTATCGTTGTACTTGTGCTCTATATTCAGTTTATCTGTGATCCATGTACTTAGTCGCACAGCCCGACATGTTCCGCCTCGGCCAGGGGTGTGATAGATTGGTATCAGAGCTAAATTGGCTAAAGAGAACTCGTATCCTCGAACGAGGAATACAACTATAGAAAACTAGCTTCTAATAAAAGTATTATTAATAATAACAGTACTTCTCGACTACTTATGGTACTTCATGTCTGGCCCACGTTTGTGTTCAGTAGTCGGGAAGTACAAAACAAAAACTAATAATACTACAAACTCCACCAACCATAATATATAAGAGTCATATATATACTCTGGCCCGCGATGAGAACACTTAATAAAAATTCTAAACATCCCTTCAACTAGAACTACCAACTCAACCCTTTAGGTAAACGCCTCAATTAAAGGTTAGTATCGTACATAAGCCATAACATAAATAAATCTGGAATGCGCAGTATGTTATTAATGGTCGGGCCGGTGCACAACCAACCTTGAGCAAGGAGTTTGACAGAATATAATGGTTGAAAGTTTTAGAGATTGAAGAATGTTGTCAAGATTCGCTGCAGATGCCTAGTACCTTAGAAACCTTATTTCAACCCCGAAACAACGTATATATTTTTAATTACAAAAATACTTAAAATATGGGATAACGTTCAGATTTTCTCAGTTCACCTAAATCCGAAGAACCGACAACCCTACTACCTTCGTAGCAGGGAGTTCCATAAGTTTTCAGACATCCGTTCAATAGTTTCCAAACTTCTCTCTTCCAAATATTTCAACCATAAGGATTCCAATTCCCTTTCTGTCCTTTGGAAATCTGGAGGATTTCCAAATCAATCACTTTTTCCTCATCATTCGTAACTCGGCAAAGTTTGAAGAATCAATCTCACTCTATAATTTGGAAATCTATGAGATTATAGGATCAAATTATATCAATTCCCTATTGTGTAATACAATTCCAACATGCTTACTAAGATTAAGTAGTATAAACAACCTAAATGTGTCTTTACTAAACGCTTAGGATAAACGCCTACAAAGGAATCTGCAAGATCACCCACCATCATTTCGAATGGACCCAACACAAATGCAAACCATGATTACGCAAGGGATTGCCATAACTTTAGCTATGTATGAAGCTTCCCAGAACAAATTGTCCCTTAACAGTGGGAATAATGACGACATTCCCGTTTCTAGCAGAAACAACCCCATATCGTGCTTATATAAGGATTTCTTAGCCTACCAACCCCCATTTTTCTTCAGTACGGAAGGAGTCATTGGTCTATCCCGTTGGATAGAGTTGATGGAGGCAATATTCCATATCAGCTCTTGTGATAATAACTGTCACGTTAAGTATGCCACTTGTACGCTAATGGATTCCGCCCTAGCTTAATGGAATAACCATACCAAGTCTATAGGAGTTGATGCAGCCTATGCCATTTCTTGGGGAGCCCTAAAAAAATGTTGATCGAGGAGTATTGTCCACAACAAGAAATTCAGGACCTAGAATAAGAACTGCTAAACATTTCCATGAAAAGATTCAGAGGTGGCTGCTTACACCTCTCGATACAACTACCTTACCAACCTTTGCCCAAGTATCACAGAATCATAATACAAGAAGATGGAGAGGTACATTTGGGGACTAACCCCTCCAGTACCAGGTCTGGTTGCGACATTCGAAACTACTACCTTTGATAGTGCTAAGCAACTGGCCTATCATTTGACTAAACAATATCTCCATCCGAATACCATAAACCAACAGCCAGAGCAGAACTGAGCGAAAGGAAGTGCCAAAAGGAGTCCAAAGGGAACTTCAAACTCCTCAAACCCAAGTCAGAACCTGTGACTGCCTACGACTCAAATACTCCTGCTTGGTCCAAGTCCTACTCTGGAACCTTACCCCATTGTACCAAATGCAATTACCATCATGTAGGAGATTGTGAGGAGATAATCTGCAGTAAATGTAAACTGAGAGGTCATATCTCAAGGTACTGTAGAAAGATCCAAGGAAGCCGTGACTGCTACGAATGCAATCAACCAGGGCATTGTAGGAAGGACTGCCCGAAACTGAAGAAACCAGGGAGAAAAAGGAACAACATAGTAATCGATGCCTGAGATGTTCACCAGGACCCAGTAACGGTCACCGGTACGTTTCTCCTAAACAATAATTATGTTTCTGTATGATTTAACAATGATAACGATATATGCTTTATTGGCCATACTATTAGAAACACGATAAAACCTAAATCTGGTAAAAATTAATAAGACTTACAGAATGGGAATCAGAATCAGTCCAATAAGAAAACACTTTAGAAATACTCACTAATCGCCGGCTCACCTTGAAAAACCACGTCTTCACTCCGATCTAATTCTTATGACCGTTGAAACTACAATGTGATCATCAAAATGAATCGGTCATCACCACATCGAACGAAGGTTTAATAATATGAAAAAGTCGTTCGACTACCCGTACCACACAACGAAGCCCTTGTGATTTACGGAGACAATGTAGGGAGGAACCTAAGAGTCATTACTTGCATGAAGGCAAGGAAGTATTTGCAGAAGAGATGATACGTTATTGGCCCACCTGGTGGATATGCAAGACAAGGGTAAGGAAATCAAAGACATACCGTAAGTATGCGACTACCCGGATGTATTTTCCAAAAGATCTACCTGGAGTACCTCCCGTCAGATAGGTTGAGTTTTGAATCGACTTTATCCCGGGTGCAGCACCAGTGGTACGATCTCCTTATCGTCTAGTGTGACAACCCGAAAAATTTTAAATTTTTGCCTGGTAAAGCTCCGCCAGTCAACTCCGCTGAGTGTCAGACTCATTTCTGCTATCATTTAGCCTCGTTTAGAGTCCGTTTAAAGGTTCAAAGCTCAGTACATTCCAGCATTGAGCATAGGAATGGGTCGCGTAAACTTCTAGCACCAAAATCGAGCCTTACACTCCAACATCAGGTGTGTACGACCGCACACCCCTCTCCTGGCAGCACACTCACGTGTACAAAGGAGGGGTTTAGCCTTCATTCATCCCTTTTCACTCTCCAAGGCTTAGAACTCGATTTCTCTCTCAACTATCATCTGATTTTCAGCCTAGAACTTCAAGAATGTAAGTGTTCTTCACTTGATTTGTTGTTAATCCTTCCAAACTAGTAACACTCTTTGATTTCATCCATTGGAAATCATGTTTTGACTAGATCTTCAAATCTTCATCCATTTCACAAAGAACACCAAGAACACACACTTGTTCTTGGCGATTTTGAGCCTTCTCGAGCTTCCCGATAGTAAGTACTTCTTCCCTACACTTGAATCTTGTTTAGAACACTAGTTTAAGCCCTTGAAACTGCCCAGAGCTCAAGAACATATGGTGTGTGCGGCCACACACACTCATGTGGCCGTACACCCCTCAAACACCCCTCAAAACACCCTTCAAACACCCCTAAAGGCTTCCATATCGTAAGTACCATCCCTTAAGCTTGTTACTTACTAGATATGAGCCTTAGAAAACGTTCAAACCATGTTCATCAAGGAGTGCTTAAAGGCCTCCAAAGTGCCTTTCTAGCTTCAACACTTGTTGAGCAATTGTCCTACAAGCTTCCCTATCATTAGAATAGACTTTTGTGCACTCATTACCATGAGTGTGCGGCCGTACACTCCCTGGCCGCACACTCCTCAAAGTGGCCGTACACTCCCCTAAATTGAATCACATGTGATTCCAACACTTGGTTAAAGTGTTTCCTAGTCCCGTGAGGTGTTTCTTTGCATTTGGTTGCTTCCGAGCACTATATTTATGTCCATACATGCCAATGTATGTCATTTAGGAATTGTTGTGTCTCGGGACTTCACTCGTGGAACTTCTCATCCTTACACGCATATCCGTCGAATCACCCACATCAGGTGAGTTCATACCCCGTAATGAATCTTTTAACTGTTTTAAATGCTTTTAAGGGGGGGGGGATACAAGTTCAACACAATGATAATTGTATAAATGTTTGTTATAAACATTTTCAAAAGATTACTTATGTCATTTATAAGTTGTCAAATCATTTCAAAAACTCTTTTCAAGTTATGCTACTTTATAGTTTAACAAAACTCCGTTTTTAAAGTACAAGCGTAACTTAGTGGTAAAATGAGTATTTTAACAACAGTTCAAGTACATTACTAGTAAACTATAATAGGTATAGTTTAAGGGTTCAGAAGCATACTATAACAAGTACAGAGGAGAACATACTATAACATGTACATAGAGGAACTTACTATAACTAGTATAGAGAGAAACACACCACACTAAGTACCAGGGAAAAGCACACTAAGTACCAGGGAAAAGCACACCATACTAAGTACCAGGGAAAAACACATTAAGTGTCACACCCCCAAACCAAGGATGGCGGAAACGTCCGGGGGTGGAGGACTTCATGTATAGTATCATAACAACAATTGTAATAGTAATTGAAGCAAACACAACCAACATATATATAATTGAAAAAGTGACATCATTGTATGAATTACATGTTTACGAATCAATTACAATATGTTGACAAAATATGAAATAGTAGACGCCTTAGCGCCCCATCCTCAAAAGCACTTGGTTACCTGTTTAATGATTTCCTGAGAATACAAGTTGTTTGAAAAAGTGTCAACACAAAGGTTGATGAGTTCATAAGCTTTTGTTTGGTATTATTAAAAGCCTTTCGTTTGTAAAATTAGTATTTGTGTTAGAAAATCCAATATTTTCCTTAATGTGTAAATGTAGTCTTAAAACCCAAAGACCGAAATGTACAAGTAATTTGTCATATTTATAGTAAAACAATGCAAGTTTAAATCGACATAAACTCGTTAAATTTTAATGAAGTTCCCGTAAATTCTAATGTTTATTAATACTTTATGTGAGTTTATTATAACCATACTATGACCAAGGTTGCCTAAAACGACGTTCTTCAGGCGTCGGAAATGTTATGACATTTGTCACCCCAGACCTATCGGTCTAACTGTTGCATGCAGTTTAGGTGTGGGTTTGTCAAACCCAATATAGATCTATACACAACTATCACGCTCTCCCTCAAGGAGACTCTGGTTACAATACAGGACTTAATGGTAATTTGAAGTAAATGTCTCACAAAGTCATTAACGGAATTACGTGTTATGAAAACTTGGTACCGTATGGCCGTACCTTGCTTAATGAAAATATCCTTTGTATAAATGTACCCTTTTTAAATGTATGTGTTATGTAATGTATCATAAACTATACCTATTATAGTTTATCAACCAAGGGTAGTACGTAGTAATGTATGCAAACTATATTCAAAATAGTTTATTAAATGTTTGAATGTATCGGTTGTACTTTGATTATAATCACTTGTTATTCTTTATATTTTATATGTCCAAATCCATTTGTAAACTGATGTGTGTCTAAATATTAAGATAAAATGTCATATATTGCAATAACATATAATCACATAAAGATATACACCTTGCTCAACATGTTACAAGGTGAAATGAAATTGACAGCAACTTTTCGTTGAATACAGTTTCTGTTACTGTTCTTAGAAAATTTATAGAAAAATCATCAAGGCTCTAAATCCAAATCCGCAAATTCTGAGAGTTTGGAATATGAGTCTAGTTTGTTCGTAAATTTTATCATGATTTTTAGTGATCTCTAACAGAGGTGAAAATGTTCAAAATCACAGACTGGTTTGGGTTTGCCTCTGAAATGACAGGCAGTTTTGTAAAACTCACCATAAATTGTAGAAAAATCATATGGAGATGTGCAAGTAGCCATTTTAAAGCTAAGAGTTTGAACTACTTGCACCTGGAACAGTTTTGAAAACTAAAATATTTAAGTTGACCAAAACAGTCCGTGATCGAAGTTCATATTTTCTGATGTAATCTGATAGAAAAAGTTTAATTGTGTTCTTGATGATTTTACTTGTATTCCCCCCTTAAAACTTAAGAAAAACATGTAAATGTAGGGGTATGAACTCACCTTATGTGGTTTCAGTAGATGAAAGTGAGAGAGAGGAAGTGTTCAACCCAAGAACACTAAGAAGATGTCTTGATGATTCGAGAATCTAACACCGAATAAGATGTAACTTGTGTAAGATATCAATGATTTGAGTAGAATGGAGTGTAATAATTATGTGAATGATGAAGATACTTACTAATTGAAGAAAGAAATCCCTGGAGAAAGCCTTGAAGTTCTTGAAGTTGAGAGAAAAGATGAGAGAATTTTGGAGAGTGTTCTTGGTTGCTAAGTGTAGAATGAAAGAACTTTATGGAGAATGAGGAGAGAGGATCAATCCTCCAGCTCTTAGAACGTGGGAAGAGCTGGAGATTGGGTGTAAAGGTCCACTAAGGAGACAAGGGGTAGTGGGAAAGAGTGGCTAATCATAGAGTGAGGTGGTGGTGGTTTGCTTTTGCCATAAATTAAGGAAAAACAAATATTCCCTCAATAATTAGTTCAACCACTAATTCTTTTAATATATTTTTATAAAAACCCTGGAGATTTATATATTTTGGGGCCTTAGTTTATAAAATAAAGTTTTGGGTGAAAATCCCACGTTAAAATAATGAAAAACGGAGTTAAAACGAAGTCGTAGTCGAAAAACCGGTAAAAAGGGGCCGTCTGCGAGACCCCTCGCATGGGGGCCGAAGATGCGAGGCTTCGGACCCTTGCATGCGAGGCTTCGGTCTGCTGGCTTCGGTCCTAGTCTCGTGAGAAGCCTCGGCTTCGGATCAGAGGCCTCGGATGGGAGGCTTCGGTCCTGAAGCTTCGGTTTCGGGTCCTTAAAGCTATTTTACTCGTTTTTACCCCGTTTCAAGCGGTTTTTGACCCGGTTAAGGGTCGAGATGACCCAAATGATTACAAAAAGTTAAAGTAACTTTTGAGAGAGATTCGGGAGAGATTTGGGAGAGATTTGGGAGAGATTTCAAATAGAAAGAGATAGAGTGAAAACGATTTAGAGAGGTTTCGTTTGTGATTAATTTGAGTGTCCGGCTTCACAACGCAAGGTTCGTAAACCCCGTTAAACCGTGTTTTAGTGTCGTACACAATCCCGATGATTGTGCAATAGTGTTTTATCGCTTTGGTTCATTGTTTAGCACTGTTAAGGCTAAGGAAAATCAAACACATGAACTTTCCAAATGATGATTTCTCATTAAAATAGCGAATTGTATAGTGATTACATAACGTAAACCCTAACATACAAGGGTTATTGGAGTTGACCGGTTTGACTTGTTGACTTTGTTTGACTTTGACTTGACCGAAATTTGACGGTTGTCACATCATCCCCCCGTTAGAAGGAATTTCGTCCCGAAATTTTCATTTTGACTGGGATTTCAAGAGTTTGGGAAGAGATGTGGATACTTTTGTTTCATCTGATCCTCGCGTTCCCAGGTGAATTCGGGTCCTCGTTTAGCGTTCCAACGGACCTTCACGATGGGAATACGACTTTGTTTCGTTCGTTTGATTTCCCGATCCATGATTTCGACTGTTTCCTCCACGAAGTGGAGATTTTCGTTAACTTCGATTTCGTCGAGTGGTATTACGAGTGTCTCATCAGACAAACACTTCTTTAGGTTCGACACGTGAAATATGGGATGTACTTTGTCGAGTTCCTGAGGTAATCGAAGTTTGTATGCTACCGGCCCAATCCTAGCAAGGATTTCGAATGGCCCTATGTACCTTGGATTTAGTTTCCCGCGTTTGCCGAATCGTATCATTCCTTTCCAAGGGGAAACTTTTAGTAGTACACGATCACCCACCTGGAATTCCAAGGGTTTGCGTCGTTTGTCTGCGTAACTCTTTTGCCGATCGCGAGACGCTTTCAGTCTTTCTCGAATTTAAACGATCTTTTCTGTGGTTTCCCTTATGATTTCAGGGCCAGTGAGGGTGCTATTAGAGACTTGCCCTCTAGCTAGCTGTGTATCCCCCACCTCAGCCCAACACAGGGGTGATCTGCATTTGCGACTGTAAAGAGCTTCGAATGGAGCGACTTTGATGCTAGTATGATAGCTGTTATTGTAGGAGAATTCGATAAGCGGTAGATGGGTATCCCATGCTTTACCGAAGTCTATCACACAAGCTCTTAACATGTCTTCCAACGTTTGAATGGTTCGTTCGCTCTGTCCGTCGGTTTGTGGGTGGTAGGTCATACTCATGTCAAGCCTAGTTCCCAATGATTTTTGTAGAGACTGCCAAAACCGTGAGGTAAATCTACTATCTCTATCGGAGATAATGGATATCGGCACACCATGGAGTCGTACAATCTCTCTGATGTACGTTCTAGTGAGCTTCTCCATCTTGTCGGTTTCTTTTATCGGTAGGAAGTGTGCTGATTTGGTCAATCTGTCTACGATTACCCATATGGTGTCAAGCCCGCCCGATGTCTTAGGCAGCTTGGTTATGAAGTCCATGGTTATTCGTTCCCACTTCCACTCAGGTATATCCGGCTGTTGTAATAGCCCGGATGGTTTCTGGTATTCGATTTTGACCTTGGTGCAAGTCAGACACTTGCTCACATAGGTAGCAATCTCAGCTTTCATGTTCGGCCACCAGTATAATTTCTTGAGGTCCAGATACATATTATCTGACCCGGGATGGATGGAATATCGAGTCTTGTGTGCTTCATTCATGATGACGTCTCGGAGTCCACCAAACTTCGGTGTCCAGATTCGATTCACGAGATAACGTACTCCATCATCCTTGACTTCTAAGTTTTTATCCATTCCCCTTAATGTCTCTCCTGCCACCTTTTCTGGTTTCAAAGCTTCTAGTTGAGCTTCCTTGATTTGTATGGTCGTGTGGGAATGGATCGTCATTGTTAAGGATTTTACTCGGCGGCCCGAGTACTCCTTCCTGCTTAGAGCATCAGCCACTACATTGGCCTTGCCCGGATGATAACGAATTTCGCACTCGTAGTCATTCAGCAACTCTACCCATCTCCTCTGTCGCATGTTGAGCTCTTTCTGATTGAGGATATGCTGAAGACTTTTGTGATCAGTGAAGATAGTGCATTTCGTGCCGTAGAGGTAGTGTCTCCAGATCTTCAAAGCGAATACCACTGCTCCTAATTCCAGGTCGTGCGTAGTATAATTAACCTCGTGCGTCTTAAGCTGTCTTGATGCATACGCGATAACCTTCCCTCTCTGCATGAGCACACATCCGAGGCCTTGATTCGAAGCATCACAGTACACTACGAAGTCCTCGGTTCCCTCTGGGAGAGACAAGATCGGTGCGCTGCATAGGGCTTGTTTTAACGTTTGGAAAGCAGTTTCTTGTTTATTTTCCCACTTGAATATCACACCTTTCTGCGTCAAGGTGGTGAGTGGTTTCGCAATCTTGGAGAAGTTTTGTATAAATCTTCGGTAGTAGCCAGCAAGCCCAAGGAATTGTCGAATTTCGGTTGGCGTCTTGGGTGCTGACCAATTCTCGATTGCCTTGATCTTGGAGGGATCCACATGTATGCCTTTCTCACTTACCACATGTCCAAGGAAATCCACTTCTCTAATCCAGAATTCACACTTAGAGAACTTAGCATAAAGCTTCTCCGCTCTTAGTGTCTCTAGCACTTGGCGTAGATGTAGGCGATGCTCTTCTTCGCTTTGCGAGTAGATCAAGATATCGTCGATGAATACGATTACAAACTTGTCTAGGTAGGGTCGACACACTCTATTCATTAGGTCCATGAATACCGCAGGTGCGTTTGTTAAACCGAAGGACATCACCACAAACTCGTAGTGCCCATAGCGAGTTCTGAATGCAGTTTTGGGAATATCTTCTTCTTGAACTCGTAGCTGATGGTAACCTGACCTTAGGTCGATCTTTGAGAAGAAATTTGCTCCTTGGAGTTGGTCGAAAAGGTCGTCGATTCGGGGTAGAGGATATCGGTTCTTGATGGTGAGTTTGTTTAGTTCCCGATAGTCGATACACATGCGAAAGGATCCGTCCTTATTCTTTACAAAAAGGACTGGTGCTCCCCAAGGTGAGAAGCTTGGTCTGATGAACCCTTTGCTCAAAAGCTAGTTCAACTGACTGGACAACTCTTGCATTTCTGTTGGTGCGAGGCGGTATGGAGCTCTTGCTACGGGGGTAGCTCCGGGTATTAAGTCAATTCTGAAATCGACTTGTCGTGCGAGTGGTACACCAGGAAGATCTTCTGGGAACACATCCGGGAAGTTACACACTTCGGGGATGTCTTTGATGTCTTTCACGTCTTGTTTCTTGTCTACTACGTGGGCCAAGAAGGCGTGGTACTCCTTCCGGAGATACTTTTGGGCTTTGATGCATGAGATGATTTGTAAATTCGCACTAGGTTTGTCACCATAGATGAGAAGGGTTTCGTCATTTGGTAGATTGAGGCGAACGGCCCTTTCGTAACATAGAATGTCGGCACGGTGAGGAACTAACCAATCCATCCCGATGATTACGTCGAAGCTTTTTATGGTGACCGGCATCAGGTCAATTTTAAATGTATGGTTGTCTAGAGTGAGAGTACACTCTGAGTATATATCGCTAGTGCGTTCTACTTTCCCATTTGCCATTTCTACTAAATAAGTATCCTTTAGTGATTGGGGATTTTGTTCAAGTAATTGTTTATATTGGTGGCTCACGAAACTCCTCTCCGCTCCACTATCGAATAGTACGCATGCATAAGAGTTATTGAGGAGAAACATACCGGTAACCACCGTGGGATCCTCGACTGCTTCCCCATGTCCTATTGCCAGGACTCTTCCTACTCCACCATCATTAGGGGCTTGTGCTTTGGGGCAGTTTCTTTTGAAGTGACCTGCGTCTCCACAGTTGTAGCAGGTTCGGGTTGCCCCCGTACTGGCGACTTGGTTGATTGGTCGAGCCGGCGCTTTACAGAAACGAGCAGTGTGCCCCTTCCTGTCGCAGTTATTACAGTGCATCTCCCTACAAGCACCATTGTGGTGAAAGTTGCACTTGTTGCACTTGGGTAGGGTTCCAGCATATGGCTTCGGTGGTGCAGTAGTGGCAGCATTAGTGGCAGCATGGACAGCAACAGTTTGTTGCTTCTTAGCGGGGTCCTGTGCTGGTTGGCTCTTCTTTTGGTTCCAGAACTTCCTTTTGTTGTTTCCCCCTTTTGATTGATCATTGGTGGTGGTTGTAGTATTATGACGGGCTCGGTGGTCAACACGTTGTTGTGCCAGCTCCCTGGCACTGTCAAAAGTAGTTGGCCTTGAAGCCCGGACACTACTTTGCACTTGGGGAGACAGTCCCCAAAGGTATCGCTCCACCTTTTTCTCCTCCGGAGTAACCATTGTTGGGCAGAGGAGAGCCAATTCATTGAATCGGGTGGTGTAGGTTTCAAGGCCGGAGCCCGTCATCCTGAGGTTCCAAAGTTCTTGTTCCAGCTTTTGAATCTCACCTCTCGGGCAGTACTCCTTCATCATCAACGTTTTTAGTTCTGCCCAGGTTATGGAGCTAGCCACTTCGAGAGTAAGTGAATTAATCCGGCAGTTCCACCAAGTAAGGGCCCGGCCGGTGAAAGTGAAGGCTGCGAACTTAACTTTGCTCGCCTCGGGGCAAGAGCACACCTGAAAGACTACTTCGGTCTTTTCAAACCATTGCATTAAAGTGATGACTCCCCCGCTCCCATTGAAGTTGTCGGGTTTGCCATTGGTGAAGTCTTTGTAGGAACACTCTCTTGTACGCCACGTACTGTCTCCGTGGTTAGAGTTTGTAGCACCCGATCCATAACCACCAGCTCAGTTTGTCCCTATCTGCGATATTGCGGCCGCTACGGCTGCTGTTACTGCAGCCTGGAACATCGCAGGATCAAACTGTGGAGGCAGCGGCGGAGGAGGTGTTGCTGTGTTGCCGGAAGGTCTTGGTATTCTCCTTGGCGGCATGGTTCTGTCATAAGTCGTAAACCAATGTACTTTTAGTAAAAGTATATTTATAGGAAGAGAAATCTTTTATACATAAAGTATATTATTACGTTGTTTTCCGGTATGTTTACGATACATACGATTTTATACTTTTAATTGACCCAATACATTGGGTTATGAGGTAAAATGAAAGTATAAAATATTTTATTTGAGTTTCCTTGTTTCCAAGTATATGACTGTTTGTAAAAGTTTCACATATACTAATTTAGTCGGGACATAATTAATATATTATATTTTAAAATGATCTTTATCGGTTACTTAATTAGTTGCAAAGTGCATACCAGTCATATGTGATTAAGATATAATAGTCCTTCGAATAGATGACCCTAACTCCAAGACCACAACCAAACAAGGACAGGAAGTGAAACAAAGATACATAAATTCTAAGTCTATAGTATCTTAGTTACATATGACCTTAGCGCATCCACTTAGCAGCTATTGATCTATAAATAAAGACCTATTTAATTCTCAGATAATTTATTATAGTAACACAAAATACTCCTATAGTATTTGTAAATGTTTAGTTTTGAGTTCTTAAAGTATCCTTTGTAGTCTGTTATTAGGTTTGTTAGATTTGTTGCCCATCCTGACCATCCCCCGGTATATGCAAGTCAATTCCCGGACAGATATACTTGATCAGGCTATATCCTTCCCAGATTTAATCCACATATACTAAGGCATACTCAAAATGTTCAACTCTTCTTCTTTTGCTTTATGTTTTCGCTAGTTATGATACCATGCGAGCATGTAATGTATGTATGTATACTTTAATCAAGAAAATCATTTATTTTCTAAGAGTATATTTATTTGAAAAATGCACAAATCAGAGACTATTAGTCCCAATTGTGTTTATAGTTTGTATATCTTATGTGGTTTGATATACTTATTTCACTATAAACTGTGCTCTGATACCAATCTGTCACACCCCCAAACCAAGGATGGCGGAAACGTCCGGGGGTGGAGGACTTCATGTATAGTATCATAACAACAATTGTAATAGTAATTGAAGCAAACACAACCAACATATATATAATTGAAAAAGTGACATCATTGTATGAATTACATGTTTACGAATCAATTACAATATGTTGACAAAATATGAAATAGTAGACGCCTTAGCGCCCCATCCTCAAAAGCACTTGGTTACCTGTTTAATGATTTCATGAGAATACAAGTTGTTTGAAAAAGTGTCAACACAAAGGTTGGTGAGTTCATAAGCTTTTGTTTGGTATTATTAAAAGCCTTTCGTTTGTAAAATTAGTATTTGTGTTAGAAAATCCAATATTTTCCTTAATGTGTAAATGTAGTCTTAAAACCCAAAGACCGAAATGTACAAGTAATTTGTCATATTTATAGTAAAACAATGCAAGTTTAAATCGACATAAACTCGTTAAATTTTAATGAAGTTCCTGTAAATTCCAATGTTTATTAATACTTTATGTGGGTTTATTATAACCATACTATGACCAAGGTTGCCTAAAACGACGTTCTTCAGGCGTCGGAAATGTTATGACATTTGTCACCCCAGACCTATCGGTCTAACTGTTGCATGCAGTTTAGGTGTGGGTTTGTCAAACCCAATATAGATCTATACACAACTATCACGCTCTCCCTCAAGGAGACTCTGGTTACAATACATGACTTAATGGTAATTTGAAGTAAATGTCTCACAAAGTCATTAACGGAATTACGTGTTATGAAAACTTGGTACCGTATGGTCGTACCTTGCTTAATGAAAATATCCTTTGTATAAATGTACCCTTTTTAAATGTATGTGTTATGTAATGTATCATAAACTATACCTATTATAGTTTATCAACCAAGGGTAGTACGTAGTAATGTATGCAAACTATATTCAAAATAGTTTATTAAATGTTTGAATGTATCGGTTGTACTTTGATTATAATCACTTGTTATTCTTTATATTTTATATGTCCAAATCCATTTGTAAACTGATGTGTGTCTAAATATTAAGATAAAATGTCATATATTGCAATAACATATAATCACATAAAGATATACACCTTGCTCAACATGTTACAAGGTGAAATGAAATTGACAGCAACTTTTCGTTGAATACAGTTTCTGTTACTGTTCTTAGAAAATTTATAGAAAAATCATCAAAGCTCTAAATCCAAATCCGAAAATTCTTAGAGTTTGGAATATGAGTCTAGTTTGTTCGTAAATTTTATCATGATTTTTAGTGATCTCTAACAGAGGTGAAAATGTTCATAATCACAGACTGGTCCGGGTTTGCCTCTGAAATGATAGGCAGTTTTGTAAAAATCACCATAAATTGTAGAAAAATCATATGGAGATGTGCAAGTAGCCATTTTAAAGCTAAGAGTTTGAACCACTTGCACCTAGAACAGTTTTGAAAACTAAAATAATTAAGTTGACCAAAACAGTCCGTGATCGAAGTTCATCTTTTCTGATGTAATCTGATAGAAAAAGTTTAATTGTGTTCTTGATGATTTTACTTGTATTCCCCCCTTAAAACTTAAGAAAAACATGTAAATGTAGGGGTATGAACTCACCTTATGTGGTTTCAGTAGATGAAAGTGAGAGAGAGGAAGTGTTCAACCCAAGAACACTAAGAAGATGTCTTGATGATTCGAGAATCTAACACCGAATAAGATGGAATTTGTGTAAGATATCAATGATTTGAGTAGAACGGAGTTTAATAATTATGTGAATGATGAAGATACTTACTAATTGAAGAAAGAAATCCCTGGAGAAAGCCTTGAAGTTCTTGAAGTTGAGAGAAAAGATGAGAGAATTTTGGAGAGTGTTCTTTGGTTGTTAAGTGTAGAATGAAAGGACTTTATGGAGAATGAGGAGAGAGGATCAATCCTCCACCTCTTAGAACGTGGGAAGAGCTGGAGATTGGGTGTAAAGGTCCACTAAGGAGACAAGGGGTAGTGAGAAAGAGTGGCTGATCATAGAGTGAGGTGGTGGTGGTTTGCTTTTGCCATAAATTAAGGAAAAGCAAATATTCCCTCAATAATTAGTTCAACCACTAATTCTTTTAATATATTTTTATAAAAACCCTTGAGATTTATCTATTTTGGGGCCTTAGTTTATAAAATAATGTTTTGGGTGAAAATCCCACGTTAAAATAATGAAAAACGGAGTTAAAACGAAGTCGTAGTCGAAAAACCGGTAAAAAGGGGCCGTCTGCGAGACCCCTCACATGGAGGCCGGATTCGGACCCTCGCATGCGAGGCTGCTGTCTGATGGCTTCGGATTCGGTCTCCTGAGAGGCTTCAGCTTCGGTCCTGATGAGAAGCTTCGGATCCGAGGCCTCGGATGCGAGGCTTCGGTCCTAAAGCTTTAGTTCCAGGTCGTTAAGGCTATTTTACCCGTTTTTACCCCGTTTCAAGCGATTTTTGACCCGGTTAAGGGTCGATAAGACCCAAATGATTACAAAAAGTTAAAGTAACTTTTGAGAGAGATTTGGGAGAGATTTCAAATAGAAAGAGATAGAGTGAAAACGATTTAGAGAGGTTTCATTTGTGATTAATTTGAGTGTCCGGCTTCACAACGCACGGTTCGTAAACCCCGTTAAACCGTGTTTTAGTGTCGTACACAATCTCGATGATTGTGCAATAGTGTTTTATCGCTTTGGTTCGTTGTTTAGAACTGTTAAGGCTAAGGAAAATCAAACACATGAACTTTCCAAATGATGATTTCTCATTAAAATAGCGAATTGTATAGTGATTACATAACGTAAACCCTAACATACAAGGGTTATTGGAGTTGACCGGTTTGACTTGTTGACTTTGTTTGACTTTGACTTGACCGAAATTTGACGGTTGTCACATGACCTTACTTTAGTGTATGACACAAGCAACCACCCATGCCCACTCCATGACCAGCCATTGTCCTTCCACCATACCTAGTCCTTTCATTGTACTCTTTCCATCATTTTTCCAGTCATATCCTTGATCAAAGGCTGGAAAACTCCCCTCTCTCCTCACATTTCTCTCATTTTCCACCAAAGAACAAACTTCATTCTCTCTCACTTTCTCTCTCTAAATTTTGAGATTCAAGGCTATTCTCCAAGTTTTTCTTCTACTTTTGAACTTCGAATCTTCAAGCAATCTTCTAAGTGTTCTTGAGTTGAACACTTCCTTTCTTCATCATCCATCCAATGAAATCACTCAAGGTGAGTTCATACCCCTACATTTTCATGTTTTCTTCAAGTTTTAGGGGGGGAATACAAGTTAAAACACCAAAAACTTAACTAAACTCAAACAACAGCCTTCATCAGAAAAGTTGAGTCTTATTCACGGACTATTTTGAATATCTTAAACTTAATATCTTTCAAAACTGTTTACTATGCAAATATTTCAGGTTCATACCTTTAAACTGACTACTTGCACATCAAGATACGATTTTTCTACGATTTATGGTGATTTTTACAAAACTGCCTATCATTTCAGAAACGAATTCGGACCAGTCTGTGAATATGAACAATTTAACACAAGTTAAAGACTTCTAAAAATCATAATAAAAATGATGAATAAACTAGACACATTTTGTGAACTCTTAGAATTTACGGATTCAGTTTTCGACTTTGTATGATTTTTCTATGATTTTTCTAAAACAGTGTAGAAATGTCAAAAACTAGTAACAGCTTATAACTTTCATCAGACTTTGTAACTTGTTGGGCAAAGTGTTAATCTTTGAGGATTTCATATTTTACATGCGTTTCTTGTTGTGGTATAATTATATAACAGAAAATACTCACTGAATTGTAAGAATCCTCCATCATTACCATTAGTACAAAACAAAGCATGATAAACATATAATAGGTATAGTTAGGTTGCATATACATTACAAACATTTTGATAAACTATAATAGGTATAGGTTATGTTTCATTTACATTTCAAACTCATTACAAAGGATTTTCATTAACGGGGTACAAATACAAAGTACCAGGTTTACACAAAAAGGGGTACAAATACAAAGTACCAGGTTCACACAAAAAGGGGTACAAGTACAAAGTATCGGGTTCACACAAAAAGGGGTAAAAATACAAAGTACCAGGTTCACACAAAAAGGGGTACAAGTACAAAGTACCAGATTCACACCAAAAAGAGGTACAAATACAAAGTACCGGATTTATACAAAAGGGGTACAAATACAAAGTACCGGGTTTACACAAAAATGGTTTTTATGATATTAAAACTACATATCGTTAGAATTGTTAGTTTTCAGTTATAATTGCTAAGTGTACATGTTAGAGTTATATAAAGTTGAATTGAAATCGACTTAGAATTGGTGGGCCCGCCTTATCTCCTGTTCCTTGTTTGGTTGTGGACCTAGGGCAGACCCATTATATTCAACAGTTTATTTAACTTAAATTTTATATAACTTATATAGGCTGAGTGATTATAGGAGGAATCTATGGTTCTTTCTAGGGTTCATTATCGCATAACATAGGAGCATTCATTTTACACTTAACTAAGAAAATATTGGATTTTCTGGAAATCACACTCTATCGCTTTTACAAGGAAAACGGTTTCTTTCTCAAACAAAACTCTTATGAACTCACCAACTTAATTGTTGACACTTTTCAAAACTACTTGTATTATCAGGAAATCAGTGAAACGGGAAAACATCAGCACTTTGAGGATGGGACGTTAAATCGTCAAACAGTTTATTTTGTCATCATAATGTAATTGATTTTGAAACATGTAAACATATACTATGGTGTAACCTTTTAAATTATATTTATGATCGTTGTATTTACTTTGAGCACTATTATACTCGTTGTTGTGATACTATACATGAAGTCCTCCACCCTCAGACGTTTCCGCCATCCTTGGTTTGGGGGTGTGACAGCATGTGATTCCATATGCCTCGAGACAGCTGAAGCCTCATGAGACAAATTACCCCACTCATGACTTGGAATTGGGGGCGGTGGTGTTTGCCCTCAATATTTGGAGGCATTACTTATATGGGGTCCGATGCACTATTTTTACTAATCACAAGAATTTGAAGTATTTGATGGATCAACAGAATTTGAATATGCGACAGAGCAGATGGTTGGATGTGGTAAAAGATTATGATTGCGAGATTTTATATCATTCCGGAAAGGCCAATGTGGTGGCCGATGCTTTGATCCGTAAGGCGGAAAGTACTTTGATCCGAGATGTATGCTTGAGGATGAAGGTGATTTCACATTTGTTGGATATGATCAAGGAGGCTCAGGTGGAGGGTTTAAAAAGGGAGAACTGGAAGATTAAGTGGATTCGTAGTAAAATTCCGTTGTTTGTTGGAGATATTCGGGGTTTATTGACTCAGTGTGGCAGAGTTTGGGTTCCGGCATCCGGAGGTGTGAGGCAAAGAATCTTGGAGGAGGCGCACAAGTCCAAATTTTCTATCCATCTGGGGGCCACAAAGATGTACCGAGACCTGAGATTGAGCTATTAGTGGCCCTGCATGAAGTGGGAGGTTGCGTGGTTTGTCGATCGGTGTTTGACCTGCAGGAAGGTCAATGTCGAACATCAGAGGCCTCACGGAAAGATGCAGTCGCTACCTATTCCCATGTTGAAATGGGAAGAGATCACCATGGATTTAATCACGAAGCTACCTAAGACGACGCGGGGTGTGGATTCCTTTTGGGTTATTGTGGATCGGTTGACTAAGAGTGCGCATTTTATTCTGATTTCCGAAAGTATCTCCGCCGAGAAATTAGCAGAAATTTATGTGCGGGAGGTGGTGGCCAGGCACGGGATTCCGGTATCTGTGGTCTCGGACCCTGATGTTCGTTTCACCTCCAGATTTTGGAGGAAGTTTCATGAGGAGTTGGGTACTCAATTGCATTTCAACACTATTTACCACCCCAGACCGATGTTCAGAGCGAGTGGATGATCCAGACGCTCGATGATATGCTCTGGGCATGTGTATTGGATTTCGGAGGGAGTTGGGATACTTATCTTCCACTAGCAAAGTTCTCATATAACAATATTTATCATGCTAGGTGTAGGACTCCAGGTTGTTGGGGGGAGGTTGGACATCGAGTTATGGTAAGCACTGAGGTGGTGCTTAATACCACCGAGTTGATTCAACAGGTGTGTGATAGGTTGCGAGTCGTGTAGAGCTGTCAAAAAAGTTATGTTGATCGGCGTCGGTCGGAGCTCGAATTTCAGGTGGGGGATTTTGTTTTGTTGAAGGTGTCACCATGGAAGGGTGTCATTCAGTTTCGGAAGAGGGGCAAGTTGGGGCCCCAATTCATTGGTCCATTCAGGATTTCTGCCTGAGTTGGCAGGGTTGCCTATCGATTGGATCTACCGGATGAGCTCAGTCATATCCATAATACCTTCCATGTGTCTCAGCTTCGGAAGTGTGTTGCTGATGAGGTCGCAATCATTTCCTTGGATGATATTCAAGTTGATGGGAGCCTGAATTATGTGGAGAAGCCCATTGCGATTCTGGACAGAAAAACAAAAGCTCTTCGGAACAAATAAGTAAAGTTAGTGAAGGTGCATTGGCAGCATCGGAAAGGCTTAGAATGGACGTGGGAGCCCGAGGAGGAGATGAGAGAGCACTACCCAAGATTGTTTGATGCAGCAGACTTCGAGGACGAAGTCTGATTCAAGTGGGGGAGATTTGTAAAGCTTGGATCTTGTATAAGCGTAATTCCCTAATTAATTGTATTTTCGATGGGGACTCGACGAGTTGGGAGCTCCAACTCGTCGTGCCAAGAGGGATTTTGGCCGTATATATTTATGGACCAACTCGGCGAGTCAGGGTGTCCCAACTTGGCGAGTTGGCGGCTATGAAGAAACCCTAATTTTTAGGGTGTTGCACCCTATTTAAAGATCTTAAGTCCCTTGGCTGGCCTCTTTACCAGCCTCCTCTGTCCAGAAACCCTAATTTCATGTATTATCCTCTAAGGTTGAGTGTGTGAGCTTGTAGTGAGCTTTGAGAGTTGATTTTTGGTATTCTTTAGAAGGAGCCTTGAAGTTGGAGGTGCCTAGTTTGGAAGTAAGGCTTTAGATCTAGAAACTCTCCATTTGTTGCAGTCTTTTTGAGGTATAAATTCGATACCTTGCTTTGTTATCATCAAGATCTCTTTGTTTGAAGTTTTATCTTGATTTTGGCATTATAGTTTGCTTGTCCAAGAAGTTGAGAGTTCCAGTGGCTATTATGCTAGATATGGCCTTTTCATGACCTCTCTTGGCTTAAAGTTTCAAACTTTACTAGGTTCTAGATCTCAATCATGCAATAAGTTCTTTATTAAGCCCATGTTGAGCCTTAGAGCTTCTTTCTAGCATGCATGGACGTAAAGTTGGAAACTTTACGTGATTTCCTAGCCTTTGGATGTCACATCTGCATTTTGGGTCTATGCTTTTGGAGTTTAAGGGCTTAATGGGTTAAGCCTCACCCCTTTGAGTCTAGGGTTTGGTTTTGGGATCTTTGTGGGGGTTCCTAAGGGTAAAGTTGGAAACTTTACCCTTCTAGAAATCATTTTGAAGGAAATATGAGATTTGGAGTTCCTAGATTCGATGGAAACAGCTTAATGCATTAACCTGTTGGATTTCTGGCCAACTCGGCGAGTTCATTAGTGAACTCGGCGAGTTGATGGAAGTTTTCCCGATTCGTGTAGTTAAGGGCGGAACTCGACAAGTTCAAGTAAAACTCAACGAGTTGAGTAAACTCGGACTGTCGACTTTGACCTTTGACTTTACTCTTTGACCAAGTTTGACCTATAAGGGGTTTTGGGGTGTTTTGAGTTGAATCTAAGAAATTGTTATTGTTTAGGGGTTGAGTAGAGCTAATACTCGGAGGCGAGACCTAGTCAGCTATCCTTCAGTATTCGAGGTGAGTCTTTTCACTGTACTCATGGGTCGAAGGCACCAAGGCCGGCCCATTAACTGATATGTTATGTTTAGTCGTAGAGTATGTAATGGTTTGCTACTTGATCTATATATGGAATTATGTAAAGACCATGGGAGTTACCCATGGCACTCGGTAAGACCATGGGAGGAGCCCATGGCTCGGGGATGTAAGACCATGGGGGTAGCCCAAGGCATTCCAAATGAAGACCATGGAGGGAGTCCATGGCAATCTTGTATGTATGTGTGCATTGCATTATGTGATTTTATGTTTTGGTGTTTTGGGAAACTCACTAAGCGTATGCTTACAGTTTTATTGGTTGTTTCAGGTACTTCTAGGTCTAAGGGCAAGGGCCTAGCTTCATGGCGCAGCGTGCACTCTCCAGCATTTTTCCCACTTGTTATTATGGACACTCTGATCTTTCTGAATAATATGTTGATGTATTGGATTTTAGAAACAATTTGTGATGGGAATTTCTAATTATTAAACCTGGGCTGTTAATGTTTAAATGAAAATTTTTACTTGAAATTTTGGGTTGTTACAAAAGTAGAATCTTCTAGATCGTCCACGCGATTAACCATACAAACCCATCTTGTTTCAGAACAACTCCCAACCAGCTTTCGCATCCACCACTCGCACCCAATGGTCGTTTGCATCCAATAGCCTCATTCGCAACTAAACAACTTCCAAGATTTGTAAATAGACTTGTTTCGAGGTTCGCATCCATTCATACCAAAATGGCTCTCATTCGCATCGGATACACTAGTGACTACGATGGTTTGCGATCGTTCACAGTCAATCGCATTGGATCACATCCATCAGTCTGTTTTCACTCAATACTTTTTTTTTCATCTGATAACAATATATTGTGACTCAATGCAACCGTACACATCCAGTTGCAACTACCACCCAGATTGGAACTAAAAAGGCTGCCCTTTGCATTCGTATCACTTAAAGTGTGTTACCAAAAAGGTTTAGAACAAAAGACTTTTGAGGAACAAAATGTAGTTTTCTTTAGGTTTTAAGGTGCTCGATAATAGCAACTATTGGGACTATTATGATCTTTGAAAATAACTTAAAAATGAGGGTGTTTGTGGGTTGTTTTGGAACTCGAAAAAACTACATTGTTTTGGGTGTTGTGTGGCTCGAAATTTCCAGCAATAACATAAGAAAAAGAGTAGTTTAGCTATTGTTTTGGATATATATTTTTAGTGGAGCAAAACAACTAACTTTCAGAGGTGTTTGGGGTGAAAATATCAAGAAAATGGAAGGTGTAAAGGGTTGAAATGGGGGCAGAAAACTCGAAGGCAACAACCTTCTTTTTGGCCTTCGGATTCAGTGGATCATGAAGAGGGAAAGAGAGCAGAAAAATGAGCTGAATTTTAAGTGGGGTTTATGTGAGATCTAGAGCGCATTTGGCTGCACTTGTAAGGGAGAAATGAGGGGGAGGGTTGACATTTATAGGGGAAGGAGAGAGGGTCAAAAGGTTGCTTGATTCCTACTAGATTGGATAGGATACAATTTTATATGATTTTTACCTTGCAACTTGCAAGTTATACCATCTTACTTGCAAGTTCTAGTTGGTTGTCATGATGCATATGCAATAATCTTGTTCCTTTGCATCAGTACGCATCCTAAACCTTTATGTGAGGCATCACAGTATACCACAAAGTCTTCTGTTCCCTCAGGAAGAGACATAAGTGGTGCACTGCACAACAATTGCTTTAATTTCTGGAAGGCGGACTCTTGACTGTCTCCCCAATCGAACGTTTTGTCCTTCTGGGTTAGTGCGGTGAGACGCTTGGCTATCTTTGAAAAGTTATCGATGAATCTCCGATAATAGCCCGCAAGCCCTAAGAATTGGTGTACTTCAGTTAGTGTTGTTGGTACTTTCCAATTCTTGACCACTTCAATCTTCGCAGAATCGACATGAATCCCTTTACTACTGACCGCATGATCTAAGAAATGAACTTCGTTAATCTAGAACTCACATTTAGAAAACCTTACATAAAGCTTCTCTTTTCTTAGCAGTTGGCCCTGTTCTTCCTTTATTCATGAATATATCAATATGTCGTCGATGAAGACAATCACGAATTTGTTCAAGTAAGGTTTACACACCTGATTCATAAGGTCCATGAATACGGTTGGTGCGTTGGTCAGTCCAAATGGCATAACTAGAAGCTCATAGTGACCATATCTAGTTCGGAATGCCGTCTTTGGAATATTTGTTTCTTGAACTCTCAGTTGATGATAGCCGGATCGTAGGTCGATCTTCAAGTGGTAGCAGGATCCTTGCAGTTGGTTGAACAGGTCATCGATCCTCGGGAGTGGAGACCGGTTCTTGATAGTGAGCTTATTCAATTCTCGATAGCCAATGCACATCCTGAACGATCCATCCTTCTTTTTGACAAACAATATCGGGGCTCCCCAGGGAGAGAAGCTTGGCCGGATAAAGTCTTTGTCGAGAAGTTCTTGAAGTTGACGGGATAGTTCTTGCATTTCCGATGGAGCTAGATGCCACACCCCAAAACCGGAACGGCGGAAACGTTCTGGGGTGGAGGACGTAATGTTTAGTATCACAAGACATGCATTATAGTAAGCAAAGTAATGAACAACCATTTCATTAGAAAGAAAGTGTTTACAAAGTGTGTGTTCACAAAACATAGAATACATAAGCAAATAATAACAAGACTTGAAGCTATACTGCTCCATCTTCCGAATCCCAGTGCGAGTACCTGTCTACTAGGCTCCTGAGAATACAAGTTATTTGAAAGAGTTGATCAGCAATTAATTTGGTGAGTTCATAAGATTTTAGTGATGTAGTATTAGTAAGAAAGTTTGTAGAAAGTTGTAGAAATTTGTAGTAAGTTCTGTTTAGAAAAGTTTGCCTGTTCCTCCAGGAAATCCTATATTTCCTGCTTTGATGAAAGATAAGTAAAAATGACTCAACAGTCCTTTCTATGAGTATTAAATGGATACAAGTTATATAAAACCCAGAATAAACAAACAATCGATTGTGTGTATCTGCCCTAAGCTCACAACCAAACAAGGAACAGGAAACGAGGCGGAAATCACACATCTCATTGGTTGTTGGATCCTTGTTGTATATAACCCTGGTGTATTCCCTTGGTACTCATGGAGTTAACTGTAATAGTTCCTTTATTTTTGAAGAAAGATTCTTTAAGAAAACTCTTATTTCTTATAATAAAATAGTAACCACAGTGGGTCCTTTTATAATCACTTGGTTTATACTAGTTATATATAATCTAATACCGAACAGATAGTTAATTGTGTGGATCTGCCCAAAGCCCACAACCAAACAAGGAACATGAAATGAGGCGGAAGGCACACATCCAACTATCTATCAGTTATTAATTATATATAACTCTGATGTATAATCTAAGGTCCTTGAAGTTATCATGGTTTAATAAAATGGATTAAACCCTTAACTGGTAAGTTTCTAGCTTTGTAAACCAAACGTTATGATTCATATAGTATGCTTCGTACTAGAAAACTGTGCATTGACTCTGTGTCCTATGAATTGACCCATACCTGGTACCCTTATGATGACCCAATGTATACTGGGCATATATATCTAGAATCGAATAGATAATAGACTGGGTGAATCTGTTCCAAGCCCACAACCAAACAAGGAACAGGAAATTAAGCGGAGAGCACACATCCTATTACCTATCGGATCCTATTGATATATATGTATCCTTTGATGTATACATTAAGGACTCATAAGGTTAGCATTATGGTCCTTTCTACTAAGCGTAGCCTTTTACTAAGGCATCAAATGTTATGCATGTATGTTTCTTGTATTAGTGTGTATTTTCCCGAGTGAGACTCTCATTAACTAAATATAGTTTATATAATAATGAATATGTGAGAAGATCGCAAAGTAAATGTAATAGGGAAAATAATGTTTTACCTCAGCAGTGACACTGCTGGCTATAACGTAATAAAATACAGACTCCAGGTGGTATTAAATGTACAATACACCTCGGGGAGTCTTTTTGCCTTTAATCTTTAGTTGGTTAATTAAAGGTTTAAATGTGAACTCGTATGTAAGCAGAAGGATATTTTGTTATATTTTATCACCTCGTGCCTGCTAGTCCTAGTACGTGAAATCGTACCAGTGTCAATGTAAAGCCGGAAAGATATATTATTAAGTTTATCACCTCGTACCTGCTAGTCCTAGTACGTGAAATCGTACCAGTGTCAACGCAAGGTCGGAAAGATATATTTTATGTGCTTTTCCCTGGTACTTAGTGTGCTTTTCCCTGGTACTTAGTATGGTGTGCTTTTCCCTGGTACTTAGTGTGCTTTTCCCTGGTACTTAGTGTGGTGTGTTTCTCTCTATACTAGTTATAGTAAGTTCCTCTATGTACATGTTATAGTATGTTCTCCTCTGTACTTGTTATAGTATGCTTCTGAACCCTTAAACTATACCTATTATAGTTTACTAGTAATGTAATTGAACTGTTGTTAAAATACTCATTTTACCACTAAGTTACGCTTGTACTTTAAAAACGGAGTTTTGTTAAACTATAAAGTAGCATAACTTGAAAAGAGTTTTTGAAATGATTTGACAACTTATAAATGACATAAGTAATCTTTTGAAAATGTTTATAACAAACATTTATACAATTATCATTGTGTTCAACTTGTATCCCCCCCCCCCTTAAAAGCATTTAATACAGTTAAAAGATTCATTACGGGGTATGAACTCACCTGATGTGGGTGATTCGACGGATATGCGTGTAAGGATGAGAAGTTCCACGAGTGAAGTCCCGAGACACAACAAGTCCTAAATGACATACATTGGCATGTATGGATATAAATATAGTGCTCGGAAGCAACCAAATGTAAAGAAACACCTCACGGGACTAGGAAACACTTTGACCAAGTGTTGGAATCACATGTGATTCAATTTAGGGTAGTGTACGGACACTTTGAGGACTGTGCGGCCATGGGTGTGCGGCCGCACACTCATGGTAATGAGTGCAAAAAAGTCTATTCTAATGATAGGGAAGCTTGTAGGACAATTGCTCAACAAGTGTTGAAGCTAGAAAGGCACTTTGGAGGCCTTTAAGCATTAAACAAAGGGGTGTATGGCCACATGGATGGTGTGCGGCCTCACACTCCTTGATGAACATGGTTTGAACATTTTCTAAGGCTCATATCTAGTAATTAACAAGCTTAGGGGATGGTACTTACAATATGGAAGCCTTTAGGGGTGTTTGAAGGGTGTTTTGAGGGGTGTACGGCCACATGAGTGTGTGCGGCCGCACACACCATATGTTCTTGAGTTCTGGGCAGTTTCAAGGGCTTAAACTAGTGTTCTAAACAAGATTCAAGTGTAGGGAAGAAATACTTACTATCCGGAAGCTCGAGAAGGCTCAAAATCGCCAAGAACAAGTGAAGAACACTTACATTCTTGAAATCAAAACATGATTTCCAATGGATGAAATCAAAGAGTGTTACTAGTTTGGAAGGATTAACAACAAATCAAGTGAAGAACACTTACATTCTTGAAGTTCTAGGCTGAAAATCAGATGATAGTTGAGAGAGAAATCGAGTTCTAAGCCTTGGAGAGTGAAAAGGGATGAATGAAGGCTAAACCCCTCCTTTGTACACGTGAGTGTGCTGCCATGAGAGGGGTGTACGGCCGTACACTCCTGATGTTGGAGTGTAAGGCTCGATTTTGGTGCTAGAAGTTTACGCGATCCATTCCTATGCTCAATGCTGGAATGTATTGAGCTTTGAACCTTTAAACGGACTCTAAAGGAGGCTAAATGATAGCAGAAATGAGTCTGACACTCAGCGGAGTTGACTGGCGGAGCTTTACCAGGAAAAAATTTAAAATTTTTCGGGTTGTCACATCATCCCCCCGTTAGATGGAATTTCGTCCCGAAATTAGCTTTCTTAGCCGTAATACTGGGGTTGCGCTCCTCTGATTTGCAGAATACCCACTCGTAGACCTGGCAACTTTGCCCTGGCGTTCATGATAGGATTCATACTTGGTCCATCCATCATTACCTCGTGTATATAAGTCGTATATAATTAGGATTAGTAAGACTGTCGGATGTGCGATTCTGCCCCAGGTCCACAACCAAACAAGGAACAGGAGATAGGGCGGAAGCACACATACTAAATCTGCGTAATCATAATCATATACCACCCTCGCGTATACCCTGAATAGTGATAGGTGGGTTGTATTCGTCCATAGCCTCTCTGCTCGAACTTGGGTCTGTTGGACGAGTGGTATTTCGTGACGGTCTGCGGACATCCGACGATAAGACTTCGGAGGACAAAGTACTCTTCGCATGAGTACTTCAGGGTTTAGAATACGAAAGATAAAAACTGAGTTTTAGGTCGGACATTCGATACGAATGACGAAGGTTTCGAGAACTTGACGATCGAAGCGATAGAAACATATGAACTTAGTATGGTGAGGGCCACGCCAATTCATGACTAATGATAGTAACGGACTCTTTGATGAATATAGTTCGGCCAATTTGAAAGAAACGCATGTTATACGATGATGTATCCCTAGTGTGCTCGAAAATGTACTCTTAGTGTGCTCAACTATGTACTCTTAGCGCGTTCGGTAGTGTACTCTTAGTGTGTTCGATAATGGTACTCTTAGTATGTTCGATAGTGGTACTCTTAGTAAATGTTCTAGTGTTTCTGTTTTCCTTTTGATGTTAACACTTCTGCGTATCGTACCGCGATGAGTGAGTACATACAATTGAAAGTGTTTTGATAGCTGGTGATGGTACTTTATATCTGTTGGATATAGTGTCTAAGTCCATAACTTTATTTGGTATGTACTTGACCCGACCCGGCATGGTCCATTTGGGTTGCATGGCATTGCAATACTTGGATAGACTAAATGAGAGAATAAGGCACTTATGATTATTAATATATTATAAGTTCTAATATATTAATAATAGTATTATTTAATTAGTATTGATCAAGTATTGATCAAGTATTAATCTAGTGATCAAAGTGAGACTAATTAAATATATAGGGTTGATTATGACAATCATCAATTCTTTTATGGTGGATTAATGATCCATGGTTTATGGGTTTGGTTATAACCATATGGAGCTCCATGGATAGTCTATGGGAGGTACAAACCCATGGGTCATGAGAAATCAAGAGTCATGACAATTAAGGGCATTCATGTGTAAACCCTAATTGTGACAACACTATAAAAGGAACCCTATGGCTAGCAAAATCGTGACCTAATGTTACTAGAGAGGGCATAACCGATTTTGAGTGCTAGAAGTATTATCTCAAGTTATTCCAAGTCTTGTGGTGTTGTGTGAAGCATTTGAGGCACAACATTTGGGGTGCTAGGCTCACAAAGTCTTGAAGGAATCCAAGCAACAACAAGGTATGTATTTATACTAGTTTTTATGTTTTATGTAATCCCCATGCCATGCTAGTTAGGAAATAACCTTGAAAAAGAAATTTGCATGTATATAGTGAAAACATAGACTCAAGGTTATTAGGGTTGCATGTACACTTATGAAGTGTTAGAATGCTCAAAACCCATCAGTGGTATCAGAGCCTAGGATTGTTTTCTGTATACTTGATGCAAAACTGCTTAAAAATCGAAAAATATGCACTCTGACGACTGGACTCGCCGAGTCCATGGGGAGGACTCGCCGAGTCCATGAACAAATTCATCCTACTCGACGAGTAGAATAATGCACTCGGCGAGTAGGAGCCTGCTGGGCAGTTTTTTCGAGTTTTGTTGCTGGAAATGGATTAAGATCATTATCCCAATCTGTTTTGGACTTGTAAAATCTGTTTTTCAAAATGATAATGATTATGTTAACCCATTTTACATGACTTTTATCAATTTTCAAGTATTGTATATATTTATATGATTTTCTTGAAATTGCTTGACATGAATTTGTGTTCATATGAGTTTAGAAGATCATAGGAATTATGTGTAACCTCCATGTGTGTTTAATTCATGATCTTAATGGCAATGATGGTGTCCATAACTTGTCCTCAAGTTATGGATAACCAAAAGTCACTTCTTTTAATTATGATTAAAGAACTAAAGAGGTTTCATAAAATGAAGAGTCTTCATTTTTATAAACCATTAAAACTCATAAGTTACAAATTGAAGAGACTTGGAATAGTTTCAAATCTTGCCCTCAAGTTTTGGAATTTGAAAAGTCTTACACTTTAATACTTTAATTCCAAATTAAACATTAGATTTTTAAATGGTTTAAAAATCAACACTTATACTATTATTATAATTTTATTATATAGATATGTATAAGATTATGTCATTCTTACCGTTAGTAGGCCTCATTCACGAAGCCGGTCTATAAGGGGGGTATAAGGTTGTTGCCTATAAAATGGTGACTTAATGGGTGTCCACTCTCACCCACCGCTTCCTTGATCGGTGGAGGGTCGTTAGCCGAACGGGTAGGATACGACTTTAAATACTCGTTAAAAGTATAATGAATTATAAAGTAACTATACATTATAAATTCCCAATTTTAGTTACTTTAGGAAAATGTGAAATTGGTGCTAGCCCATAAAATTACACTTTGTACCTTACCAAGTCGTTAGTGGAGCGTGTGTGGTTAACCGGCACACTAACATGGACTAGTAAGAGTGGCAAAGGGTAACTTGACCTTATTATAGATCGGTGGAGCGTGTGTGGTTAACCGGCACATCGATTAGGTAATATTGTTGAGGGTACCAAGTCAATTTGTATGGTTATTCACACCTTGTTTGTGATCCTCGGCATCCCAGTCACAAACTTGAGAGGGCACAATCGAGATTCAAACATGCCATTGAAAAGTTCAATGTATCTCAAAAGATCTAGGAGTTTCAAAACCAATAAAACCTAATAATAAAATATTTCGTTCTTATGGTGGAAATTGGTAAATCGTCATTTACCTACCTTCAAATATTTTATAGTATGGATTACGGCATCCCTCTTCCAACTATAAATAGTTTGTTGGATCCTAGCCTTAATATTTCATTTGGTGAATTATTAAGGATTCCTAATCTAATGAAACTTGTCTTCCTTTCCTTTCAGATGTCTTCCAACAATGCTTCTGGCTCAAACCCAACAGGCTCCTTTTCCCTGATGAACTTGTGTGGTAAGGTCATCTTTGATGGATCCAATTTCAATGAGTGGATCAGAAACATCAGAATGATTACCCGCTATGAGGACAAAGAATATGTCCTCGATAGGGAGCTTAAGGTTGTGAGTGAAGCCACTGCTACTCCTGAAGAGTTTGCGGAGTTTGTTGCACATGAAAAGGATGCTACTAAAGTAGCATGCATCATGATGGCCACCATGACTCCTGAAATTCAAAAATCCTATGAAGATTTCTACCCCTATGAGATGCACCTGGATCTGATGGAAAGGTACCATCAGAGCGCGCGTCAGGAGAGGTATGAAATCATCTCCTCCATGATAACCGCAAGGATGAAGGATGGTGAACCCATCACCGGTCACTTGCAGAAGATGCAAAGGTTCGTTGACCGGTTGCTGAAGCTAAATGTTGACTTTCCTGAGGAAATGGCGATTGACATCATTCTCCATTCCTTACCTCCAAGTTATGATCAGTTTCGTATGACTTATCATATGAACAAGGAGGAAGTCACACTTAGCAAACTTCAAGGACTCTTAAGGACAGCTGAAAATGGCCTTAAGGGTAAAGCGGTTGCTACTTCTACTCCTTCAACAGCCCCTGTTCTGGCTATTGGGCAGGGAAAGGGTAAGAAGAGGAAAAGCCCTTCGAAGGGTACCAAGGGTAAGACTCTTGATGGTTCCTCCTCAAGTGGGACAAAGAAAGGTCCCATTACTCCTTCTTCAAACCCAAAGGAAGCACAGTGCTTCTATTGCCAGGATAAGGGACACTTCAAGCAAAGCTGCCCTAAATATCTGCAAGATGTAAAGGATGGGAAGGTTAAATCCACCCATGTAGGTATTTACACAATATTGTCTAATAACTCATCTAATTCTAATTCTTGGGTGCTTGATATAGGTTGTGGTATTCACATCTGTACTGATTTGCAGGCACTAAGAAGAAGTGAGCAAGTGGAGCACGGGAAGATAAACTTAGTCATGGGCAACAGGAAAGCATCACCTGTTACCAAGATAGGAGTTTATTCTTTATTGCTTAATAATGGGTTAATGTTAGATTTGAATAAGTGTTGTTACTCGCCCGAAATGGCGAGAAATATTATTTCTTTTCATGGCTTGTACAAACAAGGTTTTTCATTTTCATTTGATAATAAAAATGGTGTTATTAATGTTTATTACAATGATGTATTTTACTTTAAAGCATTACCTTGTGATGGTGTATATGAAGCCGTGAATGTTGTAGACAATCTAGGAAATAATGTGTTGTATATTGATTCTTCAGATAGCTTGGATAAAGCATCCTTGTGGCACTGTCGTCTTGGACATGTTAACAAGAAGCGCATAGGCCAACTCCAAAAGGCTGGAGTCTTGGAATCATTTGACCTCAAGTCAGGTGATAGTTGCGAGTCTTGTTTACTTGGAAAAATGACAAAGTCACCCTTCACAGGTACTTGTGATAGGGGTGAAGGTTTGTTGGACCTTGTACACACGGATGTGTGTGGGCCCTTCAGAGTTGCTACAAGGGATGCTAATCGCTATTATGTGACTTTTACTGATGATTACAGTAGATATGGATATATTTACTTAATCAAGCATAAGTCAGAAACCTTTGAAAAGTTCAAAGAGTTTAAGCAGGAAGCGGAGAATCAATTGGGCAGGAACATCAAGATGCTCCGATCCGATCGGGGAGGAGAGTATCTTACCATTGAGTTCCTTGACTATCTTAAGGAATGTAGGATTGTCTCACAATTGACACCTCCCAGAACACCACAGTTGAATGGTGTAGCTGAGAGGCGCAATCGAACCTTGTTGGATATGGTTCGTTCCATGATGAGTCGAGCTTCGTTACCAATCTCTTTCTGGGGGTATGCCTTAGAGACTGCCACCCATATCCTTAATCTAGTCCCTACTAAAAAGGTTGCCAAAACACCTCACGAGATGTGGATTGGGAAAGTTCCCAATTTGGACCACATCAAGATTTGGGGTTGTGAAGCTTTCGTGAGGCGTGAG
Organism: Lactuca virosa; assembly: GCF_052849685.1. Lineage (NCBI taxonomy): Eukaryota > Viridiplantae > Streptophyta > Magnoliopsida > Asterales > Asteraceae > Lactuca > Lactuca virosa. The sequence goes on along the minus strand of NC_136433.1, from coordinate 317,474,116 downwards.
ACTCATGATAAGCTTGAACCTCGAAGTGAGAGGTGTATTTTCATCGGCTACCCATAGAGATCCTTTGGTTACCTCTTCTACAGACCCAGTGATAATGTGGTCTTTGTAGCAAGAAGAGGAGTCTTTCGTGAGAGAGAATTCATAAGCCAAGGGGACAGTGGGAGGCAAATTGACCTTGAAGAGCTTCAAGAGTCAAGTGGTGAAGGAACCTCAAATGCTATCGACCAACCTGAGGAGGAAACTCCTGTTGATCCGATAGATGAGTATGTACCTCCAAGACGTTCCACTAGGGTGAGGAACACACCTGATTTTTATTATGGTTATCACATCACCACTGAAGGTGATACATTTATTAGTGATATTACACTAATAGATTTGGATGAACCTAATAATTACAGGGAAGCCATGGCAGGCCCTGAGTCTGCTAAATGGAAGGAGGCTATGGACAGCGAGATTCAGTCCATGTATGACAATCAAGTTTGGAACTTGGTTGACAATGTACCAGGTCGTAAGACAGTTGGGTGCAAATGGATCTTCAAGAAGAAGACCGACATGGATGGGAAGGTACATACTTACAAAGCGCGACTGGTTGCGAAGGGCTTTACTCAAACTCTGGGAGTTGACTATGATGAGACCTTCTCACCAGTAGCTAAGATTAAGTCTATTAGAGTATTGTTAGCCATAGCTACATTTCATGATTATGAAATATGGAAAATGGATGTCAAAACCGCTTTCCTTAATGGAAAGTTGGCTGAGGATGTTTACATGGCTCAACCAGAGGGTTTTGTCGATACAAGATACCCTAATAGAGTGTGTAAGCTTGATAAATCCATTTATGGATTGAAACAAGCATCTCGCAGATGGAATCTTTGCTTTGATGAGAAAGTCAAAGAGTTTGGCTTTTCTAGGAGTGAGGATGAGTCTTGTGTGTATGTCAGGGCTAGTGGGAGCATAGTTAGCTTCTTGGTGTTGTATGTGGATGACATACTTCTCATAGGAAACGACGTCCCAACCTTGCAGGAGGTTAAGTCCTGGCTTGGGAAGTGTTTCGCTATGAAGGACCTTGGGGAAGCTGCCTATATCCTAGGGATAAGGATATTGAGAGATAGGAGTAAGAGACTAATTGGACTTAGTCAAAGTACTTACTTGGATAAGGTGCTGAAGAGGTTCAGTATGCAAGATTCCAAGAAAGGAGAATTACCAATCCAGAGTAATGCCAAGCTGAGTAAGACTCAGAGTCCGAGTACAGAGGCTGAGATAACTGAGATGAGTCATATACCATATGCTTCCGCTGTGGGCTCGATCATGTATGCTATGACTTGTACTCGTCCTGATGTGGCTTTTGCTTTGAGCATGGTCAGTAGATATCAAGGGAACCCTGGCAAGGCACACTGGACAGCGGTAAAGAACATTCTCAAGTATCTGCGGAGGACTAAGGATTGGGTCCTTACCCTCGGAGGCAGTGATGACTTGAGAGTGGAAGGATATAGCGATGCTAGCTTCCAGACTGATAGGGATAATTTCCGCTCTCAGTCAGGCTGGGTCTTTATCCTAAATGGAGGGGCAATTACTTGGAAAAGTTCCAAGCAGGAGACAGTAGCTGATTCTACTTGTGAATCAGAGTACATAGCAGCAAGTGAAGCAGCTAAGGAGGCGATATGGCTAAAGAACTTCATCGGAGACCTTGGAGTTGTACCAGCTATAAAGGAGCCAATGGAAATTTTCTGTGACAGTGAAAGTGCGGTTGCTTTGGCTAAGGAACCGAGAGATCACGGGAGATCTAGGCACATTGACAAAAAATACCATTTCATCAGACATCGAATAGAAGAAGGACTCCTCGTGGCTAAGAGGGTATCATCAGATGAGAACCCGGCAGATCCCCTCACGAAGGGACTGAGCAGGGTTAAGCATTTACAGCATGCGAGGCGCATTGGGCTGAAGGATGATATTAGTTTCAATAATTAGATTCCTGAAACTTGTAAAATGTAATTGACATTTGATGATAAATAAAAGTTGTTATTTATTTATGAGTAAGGTGTTACTATCTTGTGTTGATTGTTTACTATGTTTCAATTTTGCATGTTTTTACTTCCAGAATAATTATGTTATTATTCAAACCATCCACAGTCAGTCAAACTTTGGAAGTAAGTATTGATTTAAGACTGTCATGAATTTGGCTTGTATGATTTGTCTAAAAGTGCTTTGGACAATGCAATGGTTGCTACAACATTCATGAGTACTCATAAGGGCTGAGTATTGGATCCAACCCACGCTCACTTGCATCACTTCATGGAATTTATCTCGAGTGATCATGAGACGGTAATATCATATAAATCTTCAAACCTAGAGATATGAGTTGTTGACTATGAGTTGGTTATTCATTGATTGCACGAAAACGCATTGGTAACTCGATGTCATAAAACGTGCCTTTGTGAATAATTCAACAAGTAGTTAGTACAAGCATATCAGTCGAAGTTTATCTGTTCCTTCTAGAAATAAAAGCGATATCTGGGCCCATCGATGATTTGGTTTTGACTTATGTACCGGGCCCGGTCAGAACCTAATTGATGTGTTCAATTTAGTTCTATGTCGAAACAAATCAGAGATCGAGAAACAAATGTTGGACAATAAGTAAGACCATGTTCCATGTGTTTGTCCGGCTGATATCATGAGAACAGAGGATTATATGATCACTTATCTTAAATGGCGTATCATCATCATCTCAGTTCCGAGAGATTTTGAAAGAGCTACGATTGCTAGTCGGATTTTGAAGTCATATTTGCAAATATAGTTATTAGACTTATCCAAGTGGGAGACTGTTGGATATAGTGTCTAAGTCCATAACTTTATTTGGTATGTACTTGACCCGACCCGGCATGGTCCATTTGGGTTGCATGGCATTGCAATACTTGGATAGACTAAATGAGAGAATAAGGCACTTATGATTATTAATATATTATAAGTTCTAATATATTAATAATAGTATTATTTAATTAGTATTGATCAAGTATTAATCTAGTATTAATCTAGTGATCAAAGTGAGACTAATTAAATATATAGGGTTGATTATGACAATCATCAATTCTTTTATGGTGGATTAATGATCCATGGTTTATGGGTTTGGTTATAACCATATGGAGCTCCATGGATAGTCTATGGGAGTTACAAACCCATGGGTCATGAGAAATCAAGAGTCATGACAATTAAGGGCATTCATGTGTAAACCCTAATTGTGACAACACTATAAAAGGAACCCTATGGCTAGCAAAATCGTGACCTAGTGTTACTAGAGAGGGCATAACCGATTTTGAGTGCTAGAAGTATTATCTCAAGTTATTCCAAGTCTTGTGGTGTTGTGTGAAGCATTTGAGGCACAACATTTGGGGTGCTAGGCTCACAAAGTCTTGAAGGAATCCAAGCAACAACAAGGTATGTATTTACACTAGTTTTTATGTTTTATGTAATCCCCATGCCATGCTAGTTAGGAAATAACCTTGAAAAAGAAATTTGCATGTATATAGTGAAAACATAGACTCAAGGTTATTAGGGTTGCATGTACACTTATGAAGTGTTAGAATGCTCAAAACCCATCAGTGGTACAGAGCCTAGGATTGTTTTCTGTATACTTGATGCAAAACTGCTTAAAAATCGAAAAATATGCACTCTGACGACTGGACTCGCCGAGTCCATGGGGAGGACTCGCCGAGTCCATGAACAAATTCATCCTACTCGACGAGTAGAATAATGCACTCGGCGAGTAGGAGCCTGCTGGGCAGTTTTTTCGAGTTTTGTTGCTGGAAATGGATTAAGATCATTATCCCAATCTGTTTTGGACTTGTAAAATCTGTTTTTCAAAATGATAATGATTATGTTAACCCATTTTACATGACTTTTATCAATTTTCAAGTATTGTATATATTTATATGATTTTCTTGAAATTGCTTGACATGAATTTGTGTTCATATGAGTTTAGAAGATCATAGGAATTATGTGTAACCTCCATGTGTGTTTAATTCATGATCTTAATGGCAATGATGGTGTCCATAACTTGTCCTCAAGTTATGGATAACCAAAAGTCACTTCTTTTAATTATGATTAAAGAACTAAAGAGGTTTCATAAAATGAAGAGTCTTCATTTTTATAAACCATTAAAACTCATAAGTTACAAATTGAAGAGACTTGGAATAGTTTCAAATCTTGCCCTCAAGTTTTTGAATTTGAAAAGTCTTACACTTTAATACTTTAATTCCAAATTAAACCTTAGATTTTTAAATGGTTTAAAAATCAACACTTATACTATTATTATAATTTTATTATATAGATATGTATAAGATTATGTCATTCTTACCGTTAGTAGGCCTCATTCACGAAGCCGGTCTATAAGGGGGGTATAAGGTTGTTGCCTATAAAATGGTGACTTAATGGGTGTCCACTCTCACCCACCGCTTCCTTGATCGGTGGAGGGTCGTTAGCCGAACGGGTAGGATACGACTTTAAATACTCGTTAAAAGTATAATGAATTATAAAGTAACTATACATTATAAATTCCCAATTTTAGTTACTTTAGGAAAATGTGAAATTGGTGCTAGCCCATAAAATTACACTTTGTACCTTACCAAGTCGTTAGTGGAGCGTGTGTGGTTAACCGGCACACTAACATGGACTAGTAAGAGTGGCAAAGGGTAACTTGACCTTATTATAGATCGGTGGAGCGTGTGTGGTTAACCGGCACATCGATTAGGTAATATTGTTGAGGGTACCAAGTCAATTTGTATGGTTATTCACACCTTGTTTGTGATCCTCGGCATCCCAGTCACAAACTTGAGAGGGCACAATCGAGATTCAAACATGCCATTGAAAAGTTCAATGTATCTCAAAAGATCTAGGAGTTTCAAAACCAATAAAACCTAATAATAAAATATTTCGTTCTTATGGTGGAAATTGGTAAATCGTCATTTACCTACCTTCAAATATTTTATAGTATGGATTACGGCATCCCTCTTCCAACTATAAATAGTTTGTTGGATCCTAGCCTTAATATTTCATTTGGTGAATTATTAAGGATTCCTAATCTAATGAAACTTGTCTTCCTTTCCTTTCAGATGTCTTCCAACAATGCTTCTGGCTCAAACCCAACAGGCTCCTTTTCCCTGATGAACTTGTGTGGTAAGGTCATCTTTGATGGATCCAATTTCAATGAGTGGATCAGAAACATCAGAATGATTACCCGCTATGAGGACAAAGAATATGTCCTCGATAGGGAGCTTAAGGTTGTGAGTGAAGCCACTGCTACTCCTGAAGAGTTTGCGGAGTTTGTTGCACATGAAAAGGATGCTACTAAAGTAGCATGCATCATGATGGCCACCATGACTCCTGAAATTCAAAAATCCTATGAAGATTTCTACCCCTATGAGATGCACCTGGATCTGATGGAAAGGTACCATCAGAGCGCGCGTCAGGAGAGGTATGAAATCATCTCCTCCATGATAACCGCAAGGATGAAGGATGGTGAACCCATCACCGGTCACTTGCAGAAGATGCAAAGGTTCGTTGACCGGTTGCTGAAGCTAAATGTTGACTTTCCTGAGGAAATGGCGATTGACATCATTCTCCATTCCTTACCTCCAAGTTATGATCAGTTTCGTATGACTTATCATATGAACAAGGAGGAAGTCACACTTAGCAAACTTCAAGGACTCTTAAGGACAGCTGAAAATGGCCTTAAGGGTAAAGCGGTTGCTACTTCTACTCCTTCAACAGCCCCTGTTCTGGCTATTGGGCAGGGAAAGGGTAAGAAGAGGAAAAGCCCTTCGAAGGGTACCAAGGGTAAGACTCTTGATGGTTCCTCCTCAAGTGGGATAAAGAAAGGTCCCATTACTCCTTCTTCAAACCCAAAGGAAGCACAGTGCTTCTATTGCCAGGATAAGGGACACTTCAAGCAAAGCTGCCCTAAATATCTGCAAGATGTAAAGGATGGGAAGGTTAAATCCACCCATGCAGGTATTTACACAATATTGTCTAATAACTCATCTAATTCTAATTCTTGGGTGCTTGATATAGGTTGTGGTATTCACATCTGTACTGATTTGCAGGCATTAAGAAGAAGTGAGCAAGTGGAGCACGGGAAGATAAACTTAGTCATGGGCAACAGGAAAGCATCACCTGTTACCAAGATAGGAGTTTATTCTTTATTGCTTAATAATGGGTTAATGTTAGATTTGAATAAGTGTTGTTACTCGCCCGAAATGGCGAGAAATATTATTTCTTTTCATGGCTTGTACAAACAAGGTTTTTCATTTTCATTTGATAATAAAAATGGTGCTATTAATGTTTATTACAATGATGTATTTTACTTTAAAGCATTACCTTGTGATGGTGTATATGAAGCCGTGAATGTTGTTGACAATCTAGGAAATAATGTGTTGTATATTGATTCTTCAGATAGCTTGGATAAAGCATCCTTGTGGCACTGTCGTCTTGGACATGTTAACAAGAAGCGCATAGGCCAACTCCAAAAGGCTGGAGTCTTGGAATCATTTGACCTCAAGTCAGGTGATAGTTGCGAGTCTTGTTTACTTGGAAAAATGACAAAGTCACCCTTCACAGGTACTTGTGATAGGGGTGAAGGTTTGTTGGACCTTGTACACACGGATGTGTGTGGGCCCTTCAGAGTTGCTACAAGGGATGCTAATCGCTATTATGTGACTTTTACTGATGATTACAGTAGATATGGATATATTTACTTAATCAAGCATAAGTCAGAAACCTTTGAAAAGTTCAAAGAGTTTAAGCAGGAAGCGGAGAATCAATTGGGCAAGAACATCAAGATGCTCCGATCCGATCGGGGAGGAGAGTATCTTACCATTGAGTTCCTTGACTATCTTAAGGAATGTAGGATTGTCTCACAATTGACACCTCCCAGAACACCACAGTTGAATGGTGTAGCTGAGAGGCGCAATCGAACCTTGTTGGATATGGTTCGTTCCATGATGAGTCGAGCTTCGTTACCAATCTCTTTCTGGGGGTATGCCTTAGAGACTGCCGCCCATATCCTTAATCTAGTCCCTACTAAAAAGGTTGCCAAAACACCTCACGAGATGTGGATTGGGAAAGTTCCCAATTTGGACCACATCAAGATTTGGGGTTGTGAAGCTTTCGTGAGGCGTGAGACTCATGATAAGCTTGAACCTCGAAGTGAGAGGTGTATTTTCATCGGCTACCCATAGAGATCCTTTGGTTACCTCTTCTACAGACCCAGTGATAATGTGGTCTTTGTAGCAAGAAGAGGAGTCTTTCGTGAGAGAGAATTCATAAGCCAAGGGGACAGTGGGAGGCAAATTGACCTTGAAGAGCTTCAAGAGTCAAGTGGTGAAGGAACCTCAAATGCTATCGACCAACCTGAGGAGGAAACTCCTGTTGATCCGATAGATGAGTATGTACCTCCAAGACGTTCCACTAGGGTGAGGAACACACCTGATTTTTATTATGGTTATCACATCACCACTGAAGGTGATACATTTATTAGTGATATTACACTAATAGATTTGGATGAACCTAATAATTACAAGGAAGCCATGGCAGGCCCTGAGTCTGCTAAATGGAAGGAGGCTATGGACAGCGAGATTCAGTCCATGTATGACAATCAAGTTTGGAACTTGGTTGACAATGTACCAGGTCGTAAGACAGTTGGGTGCAAATGGATCTTCAAGAAGAAGACCGACCTGGATGGGAAGGTACATACTTACAAAGCGCGACTGGTTGCGAAGGGCTTTACTCAAACTCTGGGAGTTGACTATGATGAGACCTTCTCACCAGTAGCTAAGATTAAGTCTATTAGAGTATTGTTAGCCATAGCTACATTTCATGATTATGAAATATGGAAAATGGATGTCAAAACCGCTTTCCTTAATGGAAAGTTGGCTGAGGATGTTTACATGGCTCAACCAGAGGGTTTTGTCGATACAAGATACCCTAATAGAGTGTGTAAGCTTGATAAATCCATTTATGGATTGAAACAAGCATCTCGCAGATGGAATCTTTGCTTTGATGAGAAAGTCAAAGAGTTTGGCTTTTCTAGGAGTGAGGATGAGTCTTGTGTGTATGTCAGGGCTAGTGGGAGCATAGTTAGCTTCTTGGTGTTGTATGTGGATGACATACTTCTCATAGGAAACGACGTCCCAACCTTGCAGGAGGTTAAGTCCTGGCTTGGGAAGTGTTTCGCTATGAAGGACCTTGGGGAAGCTGCCTATATCCTAGGGATAAGGATATTGAGAGATAGGAGTAAGAGACTAATTGGACTTAGTCAAAGTACTTACTTGGATAAGGTGCTGAAGAGGTTCAGTATGCAAGATTCCAAGAAAGGAGAATTACCAATCCAGAGTAATGCCAAGCTGAGTAAGACTCAGAGTCCGAGTACAGAGGCTGAGATAACTGAGATGAGTCATATACCATATGCTTCCGCTGTGGGCTCGATCATGTATGCTATGACTTGTACTCGTCCTGATGTGGCTTTTGCTTTGAGCATGGTCAGTAGATATCAAGGGAACCCTGGCAAGGCACACTGGACAGCGGTAAAGAACATTCTCAAGTATCTGCGGAGGACTAAGGATTGGGTCCTTACCCTCGGAGGCAGTGATGACTTGAGAGTGGAAGGATATAGCGATGCTAGCTTCCAGACTGATAGGGATAATTTCCGCTCTCAGTCAGGCTGGGTCTTTATCCTAAATGGAGGGGCAATTACTTGGAAAAGTTCCAAGCAGGAGACAGTAGCTGATTCTACTTGTGAATCAGAGTACATAGCAGCAAGTGAAGCAGCTAAGGAGGCGATATGGCTAAAGAACTTCATCGGAGACCTTGGAGTTGTACCAGCTATAAAGGAGCCAATGGAAATTTTCTGTGACAGTGAAAGTGCGGTTGCTTTGGCTAAGGAACCGAGAGATCACGGGAGATCTAGGCACATTGACAAAAAATACCATTTCATCAGACATCGAATAGAAGAAGGACTCCTCGTGGCTAAGAGGGTATCATCAGATGAGAACCCGGCAGATCCCCTCACGAAGGGACTGAGCAGGGTTAAGCATTTACAGCATGCGAGGCGCATTGGGCTGAAGGATGATATTAGTTTCAATAATTAGATTCCTGAAACTTGTAAAATGTAATTGACATTTGATGATAAATAAAAGTTGTTATTTATTTATGAGTAAGGTGTTACTATCTTGTGTTGATTGTTTACTATGTTTCAATTTTGCATGTTTTTACTTCCAGAATAATTATGTTATTATTCAAACCATCCACAGTCAGTCAAACTTTGGAAGTAAGTATTGATTTAAGACTGTCATGAATTTGGCTTGTATGATTTGTCTAAAAGTGCTTTGGACAATGCAATGGTTGCTACAACATTCATGAGTACTCATAAGGGCTGAGTATTGGATCCAACCCACGCTCACTTGCATCACTTCATGGAATTTATCTCGAGTGATCGTGAGACGGTAATATCATATAAATCTTCAAACCTAGAGATATGAGTTGTTGACTATGAGTTGGTTATTCATTGATTGCACGAAAACGCATTGGTAACTCGATGTCATAAAACGTGCCTTTGTGAATAATTCAACAAGTAGTTAGTACAAGCATATCAGTCGAAGTTTATCTGTTCCTTCTAGAAATAAAAGCGATATCTGGGCCCCTCGATGATTTGGTTTTGACTTATGTACCGGGCCCGGTCAGAACCTAATTGATGTGTTCAATTTAGTTCTATGTCGAAACAAATCAGAGATCGAGAAACAAATGTTGGACAATAAGTAAGACCATGTTCCATGTGTTTGTCCGGCTGATATCATGAGAACAGAGGATTATATGATCACTTATCTTAAATGGCGTATCATCATCATCTCAGTTCCGAGAGATTTTGAAAGAGCTACGATTGCTAGTCGGATTTTGAAGTCATATTTGCAAATATAGTTATTAGACTTATCCAAGTGGGAGACTGTTGGATATAGTGTCTAAGTCCATAACTTTATTTGGTATGTACTTGACCCGACCCGGCATGGTCCATTTGGGTTGCATGGCATTGCAATACTTGGATAGACTAAATGAGAGAATAAGGCACTTATGATTATTAATATATTATAAGTTCTAATATATTAATAATAGTATTATTTAATTAGTATTGATCAAGTATTAATCTAGTATTAATCTAGTGATCAAAGTGAGACTAATTAAATATATAGGGTTGATTATGACAATCATCAATTCTTTTATGGTGGATTAATGATCCATGGTTTATGGGTTTGGTTATAACCATATGGAGCTCCATGGATAGTCTATGGGAGTTACAAACCCATGGGTCATGAGAAATCAAGAGTCATGACAATTAAGGGCATTCATGTGTAAACCCTAATTGTGACAACACTATAAAAGGAACCCTATGGCTAGCAAAATCGTGACCTAGTGTTACTAGAGAGGGCATAGCCGATTTTGAGTGCTAGAAGTATTATCTCAAGTTATTCCAAGTCTTGTGGTGTTGTGTGAAGCATTTGAGGCACAACATTTGGGGTGCTAGGCTCACAAAGTCTTGAAGGAATCCAAGCAACAACAAGGTATGTATTTCTACTAGTTTTTATGTTTTATGTAATCCCCATGCCATGCTAGTTAGGAAATAACCTTGAAAAAGAAATTTGCATGTATATAGTGAAAACATAGATTCAAGGTTATTAGGGTTGTATGTACACTTAGGAAGTGTTAGAATGCTCAAAACCCATCAATATCATGATCCTCCTCGGTACCACTACGATCGCCTGTCATATACCAGTTATAAATATTTAAGGTGAATAAGACCGTCGACTGAGTAACTCTGCCTCAAATCCACAACCAAACAAGGAACAGGAATTAAGGCGGAATTACTCACTCTAAGTCTGCAGCATCTTAAATATTCACAACCCTGATGTATATGTTCAGCCATCATAGCTTCTCTAAACGGATCCTTTAGTTCTCTTGAATATTGTGACTCGTTCCTATGAGTGTGTTATTATAATTACTTTTAGGTGTTATCCCCAAGTTTTATTCTTATATAAATATAGATTAATTTTCAAAGCATTTACTAGGTCGAAAACGTACCGCTGCTCGAAGGCGACTCCGAGGTCGATTCCCCTGCGGTGATCATCAGAATTTGTCTATCCGCTCCTGAGTTCTTTGTTATCGGGCAGTCCTCCTGGTAGTGTCTAGTCTCACCACAGCCATAGCAGGCTTGGTTTTCTTCAATTTCGGGGACTTGGGAGATCGGTTGAGCCGGTGCCCTGCAGAAACGGACTGCGTGTCCTTTTCTGTGGCAGTTCAGACATTGCATTTTCCGGCATACTCCGGTGTGGTGATAGTTGCACTTCCCACACTTCGGAAGAGTTCCAGCATATCGACTGGCAGGTGCTGGAGTAGCAGGTGTTGTGGCTGTGTACATAGTACTCGTTCGTTCCTCCTGCGGGGTGTACTGTGTTGTTTGCTTCTCCTTCCTCTTGTTCCCCGACTTCTGTCCATAGTCCTCTTCCCTCGGTGGCTCGGGAACCGGGACTTCTACGCCATGGTGGACTTCATGGTCGATGAGTAGCTAGGCCAGGCGTTTGGCACTATCGAATGTGGTTGGGTTAGAAGACAACACATTACCTCGGGTTGGGGCAGTCAGACCTCTGATGTATCTTTCTATCTTCTTGTTCTCCGGGGTAACCATCCGGGGGCACAGTGCTGCCAGGTCGCTAAACCTGTCAGTGTAGGCTACTATGTCTGAGCCAACCATCTTTAGCTCCCATAGTTCTTGTTCCAGCTTTTGTACTTCACCCCTTGAGCAGTACTCACTCATCATCCTTTCCTTCAAGTTTTCCCAGCCCATAGAGTTTGCCACTGATAATGTCAGTGACTTAACATGGCCATTCCACCATGTTAAGGCTCTGTCAAAGAAGGTGCAGGCAGCAAACTTCACTTTGCTCCCTTCGGGGCACGAACAGATCTCGAAAATCGACTCTGTTCTCTCGAACCATTGCATCAGAGCGATGACTCCACCATTTCCATAAAAGGAATTTGGTTTGCAGCTCATGAAGTCTTTATATGAACACTCCCTTGGGTGTTCGTGGTCGGTTAGGTGAGCACCGCTACTAGATCCAATGATACCACTTGTGCGAATTTGGGTTAGGGCGGCTGTCGTTGCTGCCGTTACCGCTGCCTGAAAAGCAGCTAGGTCGAACTGTGGCGGGGGTAGTGGCGGTTGAGTTGGAGTTATCGGAGTAGTGCGTCTGTTCGATTTGCGAGGAGGAATCTTTGCTAAAAGAATACAAAGATGAGATGGAATAAGTCTATAGCAGTGGACACAAGCCGTAAGCTGAAAAAACAAGGTTATCCCAGTTCTGAGTATATTGGGTCCTGACTTCCACAGGGTTCTAGAAACAATTCATAAAAGAGTCTATACCTAATAAACTCTATGAATTTGAAATGGCTATCCTCGAATGAATATCTGTTACCTGAATAACTGTTACCAGCTACATGTAAGAAATAATCCTAACACATAATGTGAGCAGTGTTTCCACTCGCTCATTAAGTTAACCAATATTATTATTTATTAGTGTGACGTATAAGACGTTTTGGTTACTTCGGTTGATCCTTCTTTGAAAACTCCTCATGAACTTGCTCTTGTTCCTCCTTGACTCTTCTGTTGTCTACTTATGAGGAAGTGGTTACATCCATCTGGGTTTGACGTGCGAGAATGGAAGTGGCTAAAGAATCTATGAGATTAAATGAAATATTATGGGGTGATCCTTACAGAGTCCTCCTACAATTGCACAATGTATACAAGTTGTATATAATTCAGGATTAAATAGACCTTCGAATGAGTGATCCTACTCCAAAACCACAACCAAACAAGGAACAGGTAGTGGAGCGTAGATCACAAATTCTAAGTCTATAGATTCCCAATTATATATAACCTTGGAAGTATACACTGTAGGATTATAGACCTATCCGTAAGGGTCTTTTAAGTTATCACATAAGTTGTTTATATAGTGCCTAAAATACTCCTATAGTATTTTAATGTAATGTACTTAGTATGTTTCAAACTTGTTATCGCGTTATAGTATCATAGAATACTCCTATAGTATTCGAGCTCAAATGTTCGTGTTCTAGTATTCCCTTGACTTAGTATTCGGTAAGTTTTAAGACTGTTGCAACACCACATCACTCCCAAACACATGTCGGTCACATCTCGAATGAATATAGTTGATCAGGCTATATTGATCCTAGCTATGATTACATAACTGTTCAGGTTTGACGACAGTGTCCAACCTTTAAATACTTTAGTTCTGTTCTCCTTGTGATACTTGGTCTAGTATGTACATGTATAATCAAGTAGGTATATTTTTATAACTTATCGTTATACTCTTAAACTATACCATTATCCAGAGCACTTAGCCCCATTGTATTTATAGTTGCATATCTTTTATCGGTTGATATACTTAGTTCACTATAAACAATGTTCTGATACCAATCTGTCACACCCCAAAACCGGAACGGCGGAAACGTTCTGGGGTGGAGGACGTCATGTTTAGTATCACAAGACATGCATCATAGTAAGCAAAGTAATGAACAACCATTTCATTAGAAAGAAAGTATTTACAAAGTGTGTGTTCACAAAACATAGAATACATAAGCAAATAATAACAAGACTTGAAGCTCTACTGCTCCATCTTCTGAATCCCATTGCGAGTACCTGTCTACTAGGCTCCTGAGAATACACGTTATTTGAAAGAGTTGATCAGCAATTAAGTTGGTGAGTTCATAAGATTTTAGTGATGTAGTATTAGTAAGAAAGTTTGTAGAAAGTTGTAGAAAATTGTAGTAAGTTCTGTTTAGAAAAGTTTGCCTGTTCCTCCAGGAAATCCTATATTTCCTGCTTTGATGAAAGATAAGTAAAAATGACTCAACAGTCCTTTCTATGAGTATTAAATGGATACAAGTTATATAAAACCCAGAATAAACAAACAATCGATTGTGTGTATCTGCCCTAAGCCCACAACCAAACAAGGAACAGGAAATGAGGCGGAAAGCACACATCTCATTGGTCGTTGGATCCTTGTTGTATATAACCCTGGTGTATTCTCTTGGTACTCATGGAGTTAACTGTAATAGTTCCTTTATTTTTGAAGAAAGATTCTTTATGAAAACTCTTATTTCTTATAATAAAATAGTAACCACAGTGGTTCCTTTTATAATCACTTGCTTTATACTAGTTATATATAATCTAATACCGAAAAGATAGTTAATTGTATGGATCTGCCCTAAGCCCACAACCAAACAAGGAACAGGAAATGAGGCGGAAGGCACACATCCAACTATCTATCGGTTATGAATTATATATAACTCTGATGTATAATCTAAGCTATTATAGAGCTATCCACTTAAGGTCCTTGAAGTTATCCTGGTTTAATAAAATGGATTAAACCCTTAACTGGTAAGTTTCTAGCTTTGTAAACCAAACGTTATGATTCATATAGTATGCTTCGTACTAGAAAACTGTGCATTGACTCTGTGTCCTATGAATTGACCCATACCTGGTACCCTTATGATGGCTCAATGTATACTGGGCATATATATCTAGAATCGAATAGATAATAGACTGGGTGAATCTGTTCCAAGCCCACAACCAAACAAGGAACAGGAAATTAAGCGGAGAACACACATCCTATTACCTGTCGGATCCTATTGATATATATGTATCCTTTGATGTATACATTAAGGAATCATAAGGTTAGCATTATGGTCATTTCTACTAAACGTAGCCTTCTACTAAGGCATCAAATGTTATGCAGGTATGTTTCTTGTATTAGTGTGTATTTTCCCGAGTGAGACTCTCATTAACTAAATATAGTTTATATAATAATGAATATGTGAGAAGATCGCAAAGTAAATGTAATAGGGAAAATAATGTTTTACCTCAGCAGTGACACTGCTGGCTATAACGTAATAAAATACAGACTCCAGGTGGTATTAAATGTACAATACACCTCGGGGAGTCTTTTTGCCTTTAATCTTTAGTTGGTTAATTAAAGGTTTAAATGTGAACTCGTATGTAAGCAGAAGGATATTTTGTTATATTTTATCACCTCGTGCCTGCTAGTCCTAGTACGTGAAATCGTACCAGTGTCAATGTAAAGCCGGAAAGATATATTATTAAGTTTATCACCTCGTACCTGCTAGTCCTAGTACGTGAAATCGTACCAGTGTCAACGCAAGGTCGGAAAGATATATTTTATGTGCTTTTCCCTGGTACTTAGTGTGACAACCGTCAAATTTCGGTCAAGTCAAAGTCAAACAAAGTCAACAAGTCAAACCGGTCAACTCCAATAACCCTTGTATGTTAGGGTTTACGTTATGTAATCACTATACAATTCGCTATTTTAATGAGAAATCATCATTTGGAAAGTTCATGTGTTTGATTTTCCTTAGCCTTAACAGTGCTAAACAACGAACCAAAGCGATAAAACACTATTGCACAATCATCGGGATTGTGTACGACACTAAAACACGGTTTAACGGGGTTTACGAACCTTGCGTTGTGAAGCCGGACACTCAAATTAATCACAAACGAAACCTCTCTAAATCGTTTTCACTCTATCTCTTTCTATTTGAAATCTCTCCCAAATCTCTCCCAAATCTCTCCCGAATCTCTCTCAAAAGTTACTTTAACTTTTTGTAATCATTTGGGTCATCTCGACCCTTAACCGGGTCAAAAACCGCTTGAAACGGGGTAAAAACGAGTAAAATAGCTTTAAGGACCCGAAACCGAAGCTTCAGGACCGAAGCCACCCATCCGAGGCCTCTGATCCGAAGCCGAGGCTTCTCACGAGACTAGGACCGAAGCCAGCAGACCGAAGCCTCGCATGCAAGGGTCCGAAGCCTCGCATCTTCGGCCCCCATGCGAGGGGTCTCGCAGACGGCCCCTTTTTACCGGTTTTTCGACTACGACTTCGTTTTAACTCCGTTTTTCATTATTTTAACGTGGGATTTTCACCCAAAACTTTATTTTATAAACTAAGGCCCCAAAATATATAAATCTCCAGGGTTTTTATAAAAATATATTAAAAGAATTAGTGGTTGAACTAATTATTGAGGGAATATTTGTTTTTCCTTAATTTATGGCAAAAGCAAACCACCACCACCTCACTCTATGATTAGCCACTCTTTCCCACTACCCCTTGTCTCCTTAGTTGACCTTTACACCCAATCTCCAGCTCTTCCCACGTTCTAAGAGCTGGAGGATTGATCCTCTCTCCTCATTCTCCATAAAGTTCTTTCATTCTACACTTAGCAACCAAGAACACTCTCCAAAATTCTCTCATCTTTTCTCTCAACTTCAAGAACTTCAAGGCTTTCTCCAGGGATTTCTTTCTTCAATTAGTAAGTATCTTCATCATTCACATAATTATTACACTCCATTCTACTCAAATCATTGATATCTTACACAAGTTCCATCTTATTCGGTGTTAGATTCTCGAATCATCAAGACATCTTCTTAGTGTTCTTGGGTTGAACACTTCCTCTCTCTCACTTTCATCTACTGAAACCACATAAGGTGAGTTCATACCCCTACATTTACATGTTTTTCTTAAGTTTTAAGGGGGGAATACAAGTAAAATCATCAAGAACACAATTAAACTTTTTCTATCAGATTACATCAGAAAAGATGAACTTCGATCACGGACTGTTTTGGTCAACTTAAATATTTTAGTTTTCAAAACTGTTCCAGGTGCAAGTAGTTCAAACTCTTAGCTTTAAAATGGCTACTTGCACATCTCCATATGATTTTTCTACAATTTATGGTGAGTTTTACAAAACTGCCTGTCATTTCAGAGGCAAACCCGAACCAGTCTGTGATTTTGAACATTTTCACCTCTGTTAGAGATCACTAAAAATCATGATAAAATTTACGAACAAACTAGACTCATATTCCAAACTCTCAGAATTTGTGGATTTGGATTTAGAGCCTTGATGATTTTTCTATAAATAAGAACAGTAACAGAAACTGTATTCAACGAAAAGTTGCTGTCAATTTCATTTCACCTTGTAACATGTTGAGCAAGGTGTATATCTTTATGTGATTATATGTTATTGCAATATATGACATTTTATCTTAATATTTAGACACACATCAGTTTACAAATGGATTTGGACATATAAAATATAAAGAATAACAAGTGATTATAATCAAAGTACAACCGATACATTCAAACATTTAATAAACTATTTTGAATATAGTTTGCATACATTACTACGTACTACCCTTGGTTGATAAACTATAATAGGTATAGTTTATGATACATTACATAACACATACATTTAAAAAGGGTACATTTATACAAAGGATATTTTCATTAAGCAAGGTACGGCCATACGGTACCAAGTTTTCATAACACGTAATTCCGTTAATGACTTTGTGAGACATTTACTTCAAATTACCATTAAGTCCTGTATTGTAACCAGAGTCTCCTTGAGGGAGAGCGTGATAGTTGTGTATAGATCTATATTGGGTTTGACAAACCCACACCTAAACTGCATGCAACAGTTAGACCGATAGGTCTGGGGTGACAAATGTCATAACATTTCCGACGCCTGAAGAACATCGTTTTAGGCAACCTTGGTCATAGTATGGTTATAATAAACCCACATAAAGTATTAATAAACATTGGAATTTACGGGAACTTCATTAAAATTTAACGAGTTTATGTCGATTTAAACTTGCATTGTTTTACTATAAATATGACAAATTACTTGTACATTTCGGTCTTTGGGTTTTAAGACTACATTTACACATTAAGGAAAATATTGGATTTTCTAACACAAATACTACTTTTACAAACGAAAGGCTTTTAATAATACCAAACAAAAGCTTATGAACTCACCAACCTTTGTGTTGACACTTTTTCAAACAACTTGTATTCTCAGGAAATCATTAAACAGGTAACCAAGTGCTTTTGAGGATGGGGCGCTAAGGCGTCTACTATTTCATATTTTGTCAACATATTGTAATTGATTCGTAAACATGTAATTCATACAATGATGTCACTTTTTCAATTATATATATGTTGGTTGTGTTTGCTTCAATTACTATTACAATTGTTGTTATGATACTATACATGAAGTCCTCCACCCCCGGACGTTTCCGCCATCCTTGGTTTGGGGGTGTGACAGATTGGTATCAGAGCACGGTTTATAGTGAATTAAGTATATCAAACCACATAAGATATACAAACTATAAACACAATTGGGACTAATAGTCTCTGATTTGTGCATTTTTCAAATAAATATACTCTTAGAAAATAAATGATTTTCTTGATTAAAGTATACATACATACATTACATGCTCGCATGGTATCATAACTAGCGAAAACATAAAGCAAAAGAAGAAGAGTTGAACATTTTGAGTATGCCTTAGTATATGTGGATTAAATCTGGGAAGGATATAGCCTGATCAAGTATATCTGTCCGGGAATTGACTTGCATATACCGGGGGATGGTCAGGATGGGCAACAAATCTAACAAACCTAATAACACACTACAAAGGATACTTTAAGAACTCAAAACTAAACATTTACAAATACTATAGGAGTATTTTGTGTTACTATAATAAATTATCTGAGAATTAAATAGGTCTTTATTTATAGATCAATAGCTGCTAAGTGGATGCGCTAAGGTCATATGTAACTAAGATGCTATAGACTTAGAATTTATGTATCTTTGTTTCACTTCCTGTCCTTGTTTGGTTGTGGTCTTGGAGTTAGGGTCATCTATTCGAAGGACTATTATATCTTAATCACATATGACTGGTATGCACTTTGCAACTAATTAAGTAACCGATAAAGATCATTTTAAAATATAATATATTAATTATGTCCCGACTAAATTAGTATATGTGAAACTTTTACAAACAGTCATATACTTGGAAACAAGGAAACTCAAATAAAATATTTTATACTTTCATTTTACCTCATAACCCAATGTATTGGGTCAATTAAAAGTATAAAATCGTATGTATCGTAAACATACCGGAAAACAACTTAATAATATACTTTATGTATAAAAGATTTCTCTTCCTATAAATATACTTTTACTAAAAGTACATTGGTTTACGACTTATGACAGAACCATGCCGCCAAGGAGAATACCAAGACCTTCCGGCAACACAGCAACACCTCCTCCGCCGCTGCCTCCACAGTTTGATCCTGCGATGTTCCAGGCTGCAGTAACAGCAGCCGTAGCGGCCGCAATATCGCAGATAGGGACAAACTGAGCTGGTGGTTCTGGATCGGGTGCTACAAACTCTAACCACGGAGACAGTACGTGGCGTACAAGAGAGTGTTCCTACAAAGACTTCACCAATGGCAAACCCGACAACTTCAATGGGAGCGGGGGAGTCATCACTTTAATGCAATGGTTTGAAAAGACCGAAGTAGTCTTTCAGGTGTGCTCTTGCCCCGAGGCGAGCAAAGTTAAGTTCGCAGCCTTCACTTTCACCGGCCGGGCCCTTACTTGGTGGAACTGCCGGATTAATTCACTTACTCTCGAAGTGGCTAGCTCCATAACCTGGGCAGAACTAAAAATGTTGATGATGAAGGAGTACTGCCCGAGAGGTGAGATTCAAAAGCTGGAACAAGAACTTTGGAACCTCAGGATGACGGGCTCCGACCTTGAAACCTACACCACCCGATTCAATGAATTGGCTCTCCTCTGCCCAACAATGGTTACTCCGGAGGAGAAAAAGGTGGAGCGATACCTTTGGGGACTGTCTCCCCAAGTGCAAAGTAGTGTCCTGGCTTCAAGGCCAACTACTTTTGACAGTGCCAGGGAGCTGGCACAACAACTTGTTGACCACCGAGCCGGTCATAATACTACAACCACCACCAATGACCAATCAAAAGGGGGAAACAACAAAAGGAAGTTCTGGAACCAAAAGAAGAGCCAACCAGCACAGGACCACGCTAAGAAGCAACAAACTGTTGCTGTCCATGCTGCCACTAATGCTGCCACTACTGCACCACCGAAGCCATATGCTGGAACCCTACCCAAGTGCAACAAGTGCAACTTTCACCACAATGGTGCTTGTAGGGAGATGCACTGTAACAACTGCGACAGGAAGGGGCACACTGCTCGTTTCTGTAAAGCGCCGGATCGACCAATCAACCAAGTCGCCAGTACGGGGGCAACCCGAACCTGCTACAACTGTGGAGACGCATGTCACTTCAAAAGAAACTTCCCCAAAGCACAAGCCCCTAATGCTGGTGGAGTAGGAAGAGTCCTGGCAATAGGACATGGGGAAGCAGTCGAGGATCCCACGGTGGTTACCAGTACGTTTCTCCTCAATAACTCTTATGCATGCGTACTATTCGATAGTGGAGCGGAGAGGAGTTTCGTGAGCCACCAATATAAACAATTACTTGAACAAAATCCCCAATCACTAAAGGATACTTATGTAGTAGAAATGGCAAATAGGAAAGTAGAACGCACTAGCGATATATACTCAGGGTGTACTCTCACTCTAGACAACCATACATTTAAAATTGACCTGATGCCGGTCACCATAAAAAGCTTCGACGTAATCATCGGGATGGATTGGTTAGTTCCTCACCGTGCCGACATTCTATGTTACGAAAGGGCCGTTCGCCTCAATCTACCAAATGACGAAACCCTTCTCATCTATGGTGACAAACCTAGTGCGAATTTACAAATCATCTCATGCATCAAAGCCCAAAAGTATCTCCGGAAGGAGTACCACGCCTTCTTGGCCCACGTAGTAGACAAGAAACAAGACGTGAAAGACATCAAAGACATCCCCGAAGTGTGTAACTTCCCGGATGTGTTCCCAGAAGATCTTCCTGGTGTACCACTCGCACGACAAGTCGATTTCAGAATTGACTTAATACCCGGAGCTACCCCCGTAGCAAGAGCTCCATACCGCCTCGCACCAACAGAAATGCAAGAGTTGTCCAGTCAGTTGAACTAGCTTTTGAGCAAAGGGTTCATCAGACCAAGCTTCTCACCTTGGGGAGCACCAGTCCTTTTTGTAAAGAAGAAGGACGGATCCTTTCACATGTGCATCGACTATCGGGAACTAAACAAACTCACCATCAAGAACCGATATCCTCTACCCCGAATCGACGACCTTTTCGACCAACTCCAAGGAGCAAATTTCTTCTCAAAGATCGACCTAAGGTCAGGTTACCATCAGCTACGAGTTCAAGAAGAAGATATTCCCAAAACTGCATTCAGAACTCGCTATGGGCACTACGAGTTTGTGGTGATGTCCTTCGGTTTAACAAACGCACCTGCGATATTCATGGACCTAATGAATAGAGTGTGTCGACCCTACCTAGACAAGTTTGTAATCGTATTCATCGACGATATCTTGATCTACTCGCGAAGCGAAGAAGAGCATCGCCTACATCTACGCCAAGTGCTAGAGACACTAAGAGCGGAGAAGCTTTATGCTAAGTTCTCTAAGTGTGAATTCTGGATTAGAGAAGTGGATTTCCTTGGACATGTGGTAAGTGAGAAAGGCATACATGTGGATCCCTCCAAGATCAAGGCAATCGAGAATTGGTCAGCACCCAAGACGCCAACCGAAATTCGATAATTCCTTGGGCTTGCTGGCTACTACCGAAGATTTATACAAAACTTCTCCAAGATTGCGAAACCACTCACCACCTTGACGCAGAAAGGTGTGATATTCAAGTGGGAAAATAAACAAGAAACTGCTTTCCAAACGTTAAAACAAGCCCTATGCAGCGCACCGATCTTGTCTCTCCCAGAGGGAACCGAGGACTTCGTAGTGTACTGTGATGCTTCGAATCAAGGCCTCGGATGTGTGCTCATGCAGAGAGGGAAGGTTATCGCGTATGCATCAAGACAGCTTAAGACGCACGAGGTTAATTATACTACGCACGACCTGGAATTAGGAGCAGTGGTATTCGCTTTGAAGATCTGGAGACACTACCTCTACGGCACGAAATGCACTATCTTCACTGATCACAAAAGTCTTCAGCATATCCTCAATCAGAAAGAGCTCAACATGCGACAGAGGAGATGGGTAGAGTTGCTGAATGACTACGAGTGCAAAATTCGTTATCATCCGGGCAAGGCCAATGTAGTGGCTGATGCTCTAAGCAGGAAGGAGTACTCGGGCCGCCGAGTAAAATCCTTAACAATGACGATCCATTCCCACACGACCATACAAATCAAGGAAGCTCAACTAGAAGCTTTGAAACCAGAAAAGGTGGCAGGAGAGACATTAAGGGGAATGGATAAAAACTTAGAAGTCAAGGATGATGGAGTACGTTATCTCATGAATCGAATCTGGACACCGAAGTTCGGTGGACTCCGAGACGTCATCATGAATGAAGCACACAAGACTCGATATTCCATCCATCCCGGGTCAGATAAGATGTATCTGGACCTCAAGAAATTATACTGGTGGCCGAACATGAAAGCTGAGATTGCTACCTATGTGAGCAAGTGTCTGACTTGCGCCAAGGTCAAAATCGAATACCAGAAACCATCCGGGCTATTACAACAGCCGGATATACCTGAGTGGAAGTGGGAACGAATAACCATGGACTTCATAACCAAGCTGCCTAAGACATCGGGCGGGCTTGACACCATATGGGTAATCGTAGACAGATTGACCAAATCAGCACACTTCCTACCGATAAAAGAAACCGACAAGATGGAGAAGCTGACTAGAACGTACATCAGAGAGATTGTACGACTCCATGGTGTGCCGATATCCATTATCTCCGATAGAGATAGTAGATTTACCTCACGGTTTTGGCAGTCTCTACAAAAATCATTGGGAACTAGGCTTGACATGAGTACGGCCTACCACCCACAAACCGACGGACAGAGCGAACGAACCATTCAAACGTTGGAAGACATGTTAAGAGCTTGTGTGATAGACTTCGGTAAAGCATGGGATACCCATCTACCGCTTATCGAATTCTCGTACAATAACAGATATCATACTAGCATCAAAGTCGCTCCATTCGAAGCTCTTTACGGTCGCAAATGCAGATCACCCCTGTGTTGGGCTGAGGTGGGGGATACACAGCTAGCTAGAGGGCAAGTCTCTAATAGCACCCTCACTGGCCCTGAAATCATAAGGGAAACCACAGAAAAGATCGTTCAAATTCGAGAAAGACTGAAAGCGTCTCGCGATCGGCAAAAGAGTTACGCAGACAAACGACGCAAACCCTTGGAATTCCAGGTGGGTGATCGTGTACTACTAAAAGTTTCCCCTTGGAAAGGAATGATACGATTCGGCAAACGCGGGAAACTAAATCCAAGGTACATCGGGCCATTCGAAATCCTTGCTAGGATTGGGCCAGTAGCATACAAACTTCGATTACCTCAGGAACTCGACAAAGTACATCCCACATTTCACGTGTCGAACCTAAAGAAGTGTTTGTCTGACGAGACACTCGTAATACCACTCGACGAAATCGAAGTTAACGAAAATCTCCACTTCGTGGAGGAACCAGTCGAAATCATGGATCGGGAAATCAAACGAACGAAACAAAGTCGTATTCCCATCGTGAAGGTCCGTTGGAACGCTAAACGAGGACCCGAATTCACCTGGGAACGCGAGGATCAGATGAAACAAAAGTATCCACATCTCTTCCCAAACTCTTGAAATCCCAGTCAAAATGAAAATTTCGGGACGAAATTCCTTCTAACGGGGGGATGATGTGACAACCGTCAAATTTCGGTCAAGTCAAAGTCAAACAAAGTCAACAAGTCAAACCGGTCAACTCCAATAACCCTTGTATGTTAGGGTTTACGTTATGTAATCACTATACAATTCGCTATTTTAATGAGAAATCATCATTTGGAAAGTTCATGTGTTTGATTTTCCTTAGCCTTAACAGTGCTAAACAACGAACCAAAGCGATAAAACACTATTGCACAATCATCGAGATTGTGTACGACACTAAAACACGGTTTAACGGGGTTTACGAACCTTGCGTTGTGAAGCCGGACACTCAAATTAATCACAAACGAAACCTCTCTAAATCGTTTTCACTCTATCTCTTTCTATTTGAAATCTCTCCCAAATCTCTCTCAAAAGTTACTTTAACTTTTTGTAATCATTTGGGTCATATCGACCCTTAACCGGGTCAAAAATCACTTGAAACGGGGTAAAAACGGGTAAAATAGCCTTAAGGACCTGGAACTGAAGCTTCAGGACCGAAGCCTCGCATCCGAGGCTTCGGATCCGAAGCCTCTCATCAGGACCGAAGCTGAAGCCTCTCAGGAGACCGAATCCGAAGCCATCAGACAGCAGCCTCGCATGCGAGGGTCCGAATCCGGCCTCCATGCGAGGGGTCTCGCAGACGGCCCCTTTTTACCGGTTTTTCGACTACGACTTCGTTTTAACTCCGTTTTTCATTATTTTAACGTGAGATTTTCACCCAAAACTTTATTTTATAAACTAAGGCCCCAAAATATATAAATCTCCAGGGTTTTTATAAAAATATATTAAAAGAATTAGTGGTTGAACTAATTATTGAGGGAATATTTGCTTTTCTTTAATTTATGGCAAAAGCAAACCACCACCACCTCACTCTATGATCAGCCACTCTTTCCCACTACCCCTTGTCTCCTTAGTGGACCTTTACACCCAATCTCTAGCTTTTCCCACGTTCTAAGAGGTGGAGGATTGATCCTCTCTCCTCATTCTCCATAAAGTCCTTTCATTCTACACTTAACAACTAAAGAACACTCTCCAAAATTCTCTCATCTTTTCTCTCAACTTCAAGAACTTCAAGGCTTTCTCCAGGGATTTCTTTCTTCAATTAGTAAGTATCTTCATCATTCACATAATTATTAAACTCCGTTCTACTCAAATCATTGATATCTTACACAAATTCCATCTTATTCGGTGTTAGATTCTCGAATCATCAAGACATCTTCTTAGTGTTCTTGGGTTGAACACTTCCTCTCTCTCACTTTCATCTACTGAAACCACATAAGGTGAGTTCATACCCCTACATTTACATGTTTTTCTTAAGTTTTAAGGGGGGAATACAAGTAAAATCATCAAGAACACAATTAAACTTTTTCTATCAGATTACATCAGAAAAGATGAACTTCGATCACAGACTGTTTTGGTCAACTTAAATATTTTAGTTTTCAAAACTGTTCCAGGTGCAAGTGGTTCAAACTCTTAGCTTTAAAATGGCTACTTGCACATCTCCATATGATTTTTCTACAATTTATGGTGATTTTTACAAAACTGCCTATCATTTCAGAGGCAAACCCGGACCAGTCTGTGATTATGAACATTTTCACCTCTGTTAGAGATCACTAAAAATCATGATAAAATTTACGAACAAACTAGACTCATATTCCAAACTCTCAGAATTTGCGGATTTGGATTTAGAGCTTTGATGATTTTTCTATAAATTTTCTAAGAACAGTAACAGAAACTGTATTCAACGAAAAGTTGCTGTCAATTTCATTTCACCTTGTAACATGTTGAGCAAGGTGTATATCTTTATGTGATTATATGTTATTGCAATATATGACATTTTATCTTAATATTTAGACACACATCAGTTTACAAATGGATTTGGACATATAAAATATAAAGAATAACAAGTGATTATAATCAAAGTACAACCGATACATTCAAACATTTAATAAACTATTTTGAATATAGTTTGCATACATTACTACGTACTACCCTTGGTTGATAAACTATAATAGGTATAGTTTATGATACATTACATAACACATACATTTAAAAAGGGTACATTTATACAAAGGATATTTTCATTAAGCAAGGTACGGCCATACGGTACCAAGTTTTCATAACACGTAATTCCGTTAATGACTTTGTGAGACATTTACTTCAAATTACCATTAAGTCATGTATTGTAACCAGAGTCTCCTTGAGGGAGAGCGTGATAGTTGTGTATAGATCTATATTGGGTTTGACAAACCCACACCTAAACTGCATGCAACAGTTAGACCGATAGGCCT
Organism: Lactuca virosa; assembly: GCF_052849685.1. Lineage (NCBI taxonomy): Eukaryota > Viridiplantae > Streptophyta > Magnoliopsida > Asterales > Asteraceae > Lactuca > Lactuca virosa. The sequence goes on along the minus strand of NC_136433.1, from coordinate 317,448,052 downwards.
GGGGTGACAAATGTCATATAATTTCCGACGCCTGAAGAACGTCGTTTTAGACAACCTTGGTCATAGTATGGTTATAATAAACTCACATAAAGTATTAATAAACATTGGAATTTACGGGAACTTCATTAAAATTTAACGAGTTTATGTCGATTTAAACTTGCATTGTTTTACTATAAATATGACAAATTACTTGTACATTTCGGTCTTTGGGTTTTAAGACTACATTTACACATTAAGGAAAATATTGGATTTTCTAACACAAATACTACTTTTACAAACGAAAGGCTTTTAATAATACCAAACAAAAGCTTATGAACTCACCAACCTTTGTGTTGACACTTTTTCAAACAACTTGTATTCTCAGGAAATCATTAAACAGATAACCAAGTGCTTTTGAGGATGGGGCGCTAAGGCGTCTACTATTTCATATTTTGTCAACATATTGTAATTGATTCGTAAACATGTAATTCATACAATGATGTCACTTTTTCAATTATATATATGTTGGTTGTGTTTGCTTCAATTACTATTACAATTGTTGTTATGATACTATACATGAAGTCCTCCACCCCTGGACGTTTCCGCCATCCTTGGTTTGGGGGTGTGACAGGTCAACACTCCACCAATAATATCCCACCCACTCTTCTTGGATAAGGATTATACCCCAAAAACGTGATTAATTATGAAGTATGGGGTTCTATATGTTAAAATATGGTTTTGGGTGAAAATCCCGCGTTAAAATCACGAAAAACGGGCTCAAAACGCTAACAATATTGAAAACCGGGCAAAAATTGCCAATTTCCGAATTTCAGGACCGAAGGTGCGAAGGTTCAGCTCCTTAGGAGCATAGAACCGAAGGTAAGGTCCGATTGTGTGCTGGAACTGAGAGTAGAGGGAACCGAAAGTGGAGTAGGAGCCGAAAGTCAAGATCTCGGACCGAAGGTCAAAATCTCGGACCGAAGGTGGCCTCTCGGACCGAAGGTTACTTTCGGTTCCTTAGTAGTTTCGGCTCAGGAGGTTCGGTTCCTAAGAAGATTTCGGCTCCTTAAGGCTGTTTTTTGCGAAGACTTCCGTTTTCGAGCGGTTTTCGACTAAATTAAGGGTCGGGATGCCCCGGGTGATTATAAAAAGTTGAGAGAGATTTTGAGAGAGATTCGGGAGAGATTTGACATACTTGGAGAGATTTCTCATACAGAGAGAGATTTGGGAGAGATTTCACATACTTGGAGAGATTTGGGAGATATTTCACATACTTAGAGAGATTTGGGAGAGACTTCACATACTTGGAGAGATTTCTTATACAGAGAGAGATTTGGGAGAGATTTCACATACTTAGAGAGATTTGGGAGATATTTCACATACTTAGAGAGATTTGGGAGAGATTTGAGGTAGAGAGAGATAGAGTGAAAGAGATTTGGAGAGACTTCTTTTGTGACCTTTTTGAGTGTTTGGCTTTGTAACGCAAGGTTTGTAAACCTCGTTAAGTCTCGTTATGATTGTTATATGCTCCCGAGGGGTATAAAATAATGTTTTATTGAGTAGAATCATCACTTGCCCTAATTAGGGTTTAGAATTTCCGAAAACGTGAAAACTCTAAGTGATACTTTGTATTAGGATTGCGAGTTGTATAATAAGAAACGTAATGGAAACCCTAATATACAAGGGTTAGATGAGTTGACCGGTTTGACTTGTTGACTTTAGTTGACTTTGACTTGGCAAAAAATTGACGGTTGTCACATCATCCCCCCGTTAGAAAGAATTTCGTCCCGAAATTAGTGTTTCGACTGGGACTTCAAGAATTTGGAGGAAAGATGGGGGAACTTTTCGTAGTACAAGAAATTGATTATGGTGGGGAACAACCCGCCTGATGTTAAATGACGACCTTGGAATTTCTTATTGTAACTTGAGTTGAGTCGATTTAAAAGGAGTTATTGTTTTGGAATGATAGTGTATTCTACGTGTGCCTTTATGCTCTCCGCTTTATACTTGGTATTACCATTATGAATATTTTATAATGTAATTTGTGAGTACTAGTATTACGAATGCTTCAATAATTTGTGATGAAATTTGCAATATAAGTCCTACCAGATCTTTTATAATTGCTTGGTGTAAACTAGTCGTATATCCTTAAGATTACAAGGGCAGTTGAATGGGTAACTCCGCCTTAAGCCCACAACCAAACAAGGAACAGGAAATGAGGCGGAATCACGCATTCTAAGTCCATAGAATCTTAATGATATATGACCATAATGTTTACACTAGCCATCATAGATTCACTAGTAAAAACCCTGCATTTTTATATAGAAGATAAGACTTATTCGGGTTTTTGCCGTGTTCTCGAGGTTCTTTCAGCCTTTCTCGAATTTGTACTAAGTCATAAGTGATAACTTCTCCTCGGAGCGCTGCATAGGGCCTGCTTTAGTGTTTCTCGTTTGATTAAATCGGTAGGGAACATATGGGTTCGGTTTACACGACTAGACTTATTCGGATGGTAGAACGTTCACTCGCACTCCTGGGTAGCCTTGTCCCGAAGTTCATGGTAGGACTCGAACACGGTCCATCTATCATTAACTTGCGCATATAGGTCGTATGTAATTAAGGTTGGTAAGACAGTTGGATGGGTGACTCTGCCCCAAGTCCACAACCAGACAAGGAACATGAAATAGGGCGGAAACACACATCCAATGTCCGTAGAATCTTAATTATATATTATCCTCGCGTATATACTTAGTAGTGATAGACTAACCGTATTCGTCCCAAGCTTTTGTGCTTGAGCCTTATCTGCTGCATGCGTGACATTCCGGAAGGGTCTTCCGGAAATACTTGTGGAAAGGTTTCGGAAGGTACAATACTCCTCTGGTGAGTTTTTTGGGGTTTCGCAGCGAGAGATGACCCGAAGGTCCGTGTAGGATTTGTGCTTATGAGAGACGAAGGTTTCGATATTCAGTGGGTTAGGTGAAGGGTCCTTTCATAGCCGTTTAATCGAGAAGGTGAGGACTATACCAATCGAAATCGAATGATGACAACAGTATCTTTTTAGGTAAAGCATGTGTTAAGCTGTATTCGCACGAAATGTTCGTTAGAGTGATAGAGCACCTTGTGTTTCTTTTAAGTGTGTTCTGTTTTGATCGATGTTATTGTTACTGCAATTGATTCGAATTGATGTTACTAGTACTGATAGTAGGAGTGTCGCAAATCTAGGTTATTAGTTTTTCAAGTATAGTAATTCCCGCTTTTTCGAATGTGGCAATCAATTCATAGCAGAGGTTTATATAAATAAACTTATGAATTTAGTATAAATGACTCGATTGTAATTTTGTGATTTGTTCCATGCCCGATCCACTCCTAAGATCACCCAATGTATACCTGTTGTGTGTAATTAAGGTCCAATAGGCCGTTGAACTTAATGAGTCTGCCCTAAGCCCACAACCAAACAAGGAACAGGAGATAAGGCGGACTTACCATTTCTAAGCCGATCGTCTCTTAATTACACATAACCTTGAGGTATATATTAAGTAATCTTAGAGTTACCATATGCAAATCGTTTGTAATACCATGTTATGAAATATGTGGTAAACTCCCAATGAAATAAAATGCATGCCAATTTTTTTTTATTGATATACTCTAGTTCATAGACTTCAGGAAAGTTTGACCTTATAATAGGTCTACATTTTTGTTAATGTAAGGAAAAACTTTGACGGTGATCTTGGTGGTAGTGCCAACCTCCATGATTTCGGCTGGCCGATGCTCGTGTTTGTACGCTCAAGTGAATGATGCAGTGTATTATGACGAGGAGAGCTCTGTCTACTAATCCTCCTCTGTTGAGGTTGTAGAAGCCTCATCCGTGTCATGGGGAGGGTGTTAACCTTGTTCCTAACTCCGTCTCTGTAGATCTTCGGCTTATCGAGGTGTCAGATCATGGAGGCCTCGTCGGGGTGTGGCGACTGGAGGGTGTATTGTAGACCTCGGGCTCTTCGTCAGAGTCTTCTCCTATTTCTTCTTTGTCTTTGTCTTCTTTTTGGTTTCGCTTCCTCCGGATCTTCATCTGAATTGTCTTTGGGTCTTACTCTATTATTTCCTCAGGGTCCTCTCCGGGGCTTTCTTCGTTCTAACCACCATCTTCCTGGGTAGGAGAATAGGGGTCTCCTGGTAGTCGAGCTTTTGCCATGTTGTTCATGCGAGAATATGGGTATGAGAGATAATTAATAGACGTCTAATCCTGTAATTACTTATAGGGGGTGATCCTTATCAGTCATGTCTATAATCACCTAGTGCATACCAGTTATACATAAACTGAGATGGAATAGACCTTCGAATAAACGACTCTACTCTAAGTCCACAACCAAACAAGGAACAGGAAGTAGAGCAATAGTCATAGATTCTGAGTCTATAATATCTTTAATTATGTATAACCTTAGTGTATGCACTCAGTCATTATAGACCTACTAATAGGGGTCTTTAGTTTTCACATAAGTTGGTTATAGTAGCACAAAATACTCCTATAGTATTTTAAATGTTCGACTTGTGTTCTTAATGTTTCTTGGTAGGTAGAGTTGGTAAGTCTTTAGACTTGTTGCAACACCACAACCATTCCCGGGCATATCCTAATCACTTCTGGGTTAGACATAGTTGATCAGGCTATGTCATTCCCAGACCTGACCATACATCCCCAAGCCTACTTGTGCCATTCAACAATCACAACTTTTGTTTTGTTCTAGTATGATGCTGACCTTAGTATGTATGCATGCATGTATACTTTTAACAGGAAACTATTTATTTCTAAAAGTATAGTTATTTGAAAATGTTAAATCAGAGACCTTAGTCCCAATGCATTTATAGTTTGTATATCTTATGTGGTTCGATATACTTAGTTCACTATAAACAATACTCTGATACCAATCTGTCACACCCCCAAACCAAGGATGGCGGAAACGTCTGGGGTGGAGGACTTCATGTATAGTATCACAACAACGAGTATAATAGTGCTCAAAGTAAATACAACCATCATAAATATAATTGAAAAGGTTACACCATAGTGTATGTTTACATGTTTCAAAATCAATTACATTATGATGACAAAATAAACTGTTTGACGATTTAACGTCCCATCCTCAAAGTGCTGATGTTTTCCCGTTTCACTGATTTCCTGATAATACAAGTAGTTTTGAAAAGTGTCAACAATTAAGTTGGTGAGTTCATAAGAGTTTTGTTTGAGAAAGAAACCGTTTTCCTTGTAAAAGCGATAGAGTGTGATTTCCAGAAAATCCAATATTTTCTTAGTTAAGTGTGAAATGAATGCTCCTATGTTATGCGATAATGAACCCTAGAAAGAACCATAGATTCCTCCTATAATCACTCAGCCTATATAAGTTATATAAAATTTAAGTTAAATAAACCGTTGAATATAATGGGTCTGCCCTAGGTCCACAACCAAACAAGGAACAGGAGATAAGGCGGGCCCACCAATTCTAAGTCGATTTCAATTCAACTTTATATAACTCTAACATGTACACTTAGCAATTATAACTGAAAACTAACAATTCTAACGATATGTAGTTTTAATATCATAAAAACCATTTTTGTGTAGACCCGGTACTTTGTATTTGTACCCCTTTTTGTATAAATCCGGTACTTTGTATTTGTACCTCTTTTTGGTGTGAATCCGGTACTTTGTACTTGTACCCCTTTTTGTGTGAACCTGGTACTTTGTATTTGTACCCCTTTTTGTGTGAACCTGGTACTTTGTATTTTTACCCCTTTTTGTGTGAACCCGGTACTTTGTACTTGTACCCCTTTTTGTGTGAACCTGGTACTTTGTATTTGTACCCCTTTTTGTGTGAACCTGGTACTTTGTATTTGTACCCCGTTAATGAAAATCCTTTGTAATGAGTTTGAAATGTAAATGAAACATAACCTATACCTATTATAGTTTATCAAAATGTTTGTAATGTATATGCAACCTAACTATACCTATTATAGTTCTAGCATGTTTGTTTGTGGTGTATAAGGACCCTTTTCTATGTAAATCGAATGTATAGCAAAAATATAACTATGTTTATCATGCTTTGTTTTGTACTAATGGTAATGATGGAGGATTCTTACAACTCAGTGAGTATTTTCTGTTATATAATTATACCACAACAAGAAACGCATGTAAAATATGAAATCCTCAAAGATTAACACTTTGCTCAACAAGTTACAAAGTCTGATGAAAGTTATAAGCTGTTACTAGTTTTTGACATTTCTACACTGTTTTAGAAAAATCATAGAAAAATCATACAAAGTCGAAAACTGAATCCGTAAATTCTAAGAGTTCACAAAATGTGTCTAGTTTATTCATCATTTTTATTATGATTTTTAGAAGTCTTTAACTTGTGTTAAATTGTTCATATTTACAGACGGGTCCGAATTCGTTTCTGAAATGATAGGCAGTTTTGTAAAAATCACCATAAATCGTAGAAAAATCGTATGTTGATGTGCAAGTAGTCAGTTTAAAGGTATGAACCTGAAATATTTGCATAGTAAAAAGTTTTGAAAGATATTAAGTTTAAGATATTCAAAACAGTCTGTGAATAAGACTCAACTTTTTTGATGAAGGCTGTTGTTTGAGTTTAGTTAAGTTTTTGGTGTTTTAACTTGTATTCCCCCCCTAAAACTTGAAGAAAACATGAAAATGTAGGGGTATGAACTCACCTTGAGTGATTTCATTGGATGGATGATGAAGAAAGGAAGTGTTCAACTCAAGAACACTTAGAAGATTGCTTGAAGATTCGAAGTTCAAAAGTAGAAGAAAAACTTGGAGAATAGCCTTGAATCTCAAAATTTAGAGAGAGAAAGTGAGAGAGAATGAAGTTTGTTCTTTGGTGGAAAATGAGAGAAATGTGAGGAGAGAGGGGAGTTTTCCAGCCTTTGATCAAGGATATGACTGGAAAAATGATGGAAAGAGTACAATGAAAGGACTAGGTATGGTGGAAGGACAATGGCTGGTCATGGAGTGGGCATGGGTGGTTGCTTGTGTCATACACTAAAGTAAGGTCAACACTCCACCAATAATATCCCACCCACTCTTCTTGGATAAGGATTATACCCCAAAAACGTGATTAATTATGAAGTATGGGGTTCTATATGTTAAAATATGATTTTGGGTGAAAATCCCGCGTTAAAATCACGAAAAACGGGCTCAAAACGCTAACAATATTGAAAACCGGGCAAAAATTGCCAATTTCCGAATTTCAGGACCGAAGGTGCGAAGGTTCGGCTCCTTAGGAGCATAGAACCGAAGGTAAGGTCCGGTTGTGTGCTGGAACTGAGAGTAGAGGGAACCGAAAGTGGAGTAGGAGCCGAAAGTCAAGATCTCGGACCGAAGGTCAAAATCTCGGACCGAAGGTGGCCTCTCGGACCGAAGGTTACTTTCGGTTCCTTAGTAGTTTCGGCTCAGGAGGTTCGGTTCCTAAGAAGGTTTCGGCTCCTTAAGGCTGTTTTTCGCGTAGACTTCCGTTTTCGAGCGGTTTTCGACTAAATTAAGGGTCGGGATGCCCCGGGTGATTATAAAAAGTTGAGAGAGATTTTGAGAGAGATTCGGGAGAGATTTGACATACTTGGAGAGATTTCTCATACAGAGAGAGATTTGGGAGAGATTTCACATACTTGGAGAGATTTGGGAGATATTTCACATACTTAGAGAGATTTGGGAGAGATTTCACATACTTGGAGAGATTTCTCATACAGAGAGAGATTTGGGAGAGATTTCACATACTTGGAGAGATTTGGGAGATATTTCACATACTTAGAGAGATTTGGGAGAGATTTGAGGTAGAGAGAGATAGAGTGAAAGAGATTTGGAGAGACTTCTTTTGTGACCTTTTTGAGTGTTTGGCTTTGTAACGCAAGGTTTGTAAACCTCGTTAAGTCTCGTTATGATTGTTATATGCTCCCGAGGGGTATGAAATAATGTTTTATTGAGTAGATTCATCACTTGCCCTAATTAGGATTTAGAATTTTCGAAAACGTGAAAACTCTAAGTGATACTTTGTATTAGGATTGCGAGTTGTACAATAAGAAACGTAATGGAAACCCTAATATACAAGGGTTAGATGAGTTGACCGGTTTGACTTGTTGACTTTAGTTGACTTTGACTTGGCAAAAAATTGACGGTTGTCACATCATCCCCCCGTTAGAAAGAATTTCGTCCCGAAATTAGTGTTTCGACTGGGACTTCAAGAATTTGGAGGAAAGATGGGGGAACTTTTCGTAGTACAAGAAATTGATTATGGTGGGGAACAACCCGCCTGATGTTAAATGACGACCTTGGAATTTCTTATTGTAACTTGAGTTGAGTCGATTTAAAAGGAGTTATTGTTTTGGAATGATAGTGTATTCTACGTGTGCCTTTATGCTCTCCGCTTTATACTTGGTATTACCATTATGAATATTTTATAATGTAATTTGTGAGTACTAGTATTACGAATGCTTCAATAATTTGTGATGAAATTTGCAATATAAGTCCTACCAGATCTTTTATAATCGCTTGGTGTAAACTAGTCGTATATCCTTAAGATTACAAGGGCAGTTGAATGGGTAACTCCGCCTTAAGCCCACAACCAAACAAGGAACAGGAAATGAGGCGGAATCATGCATTCTAAGTCCATAGAATCTTAATGATATATGACCATAATGTTTACACTAGCCATCATAGATTCACTAGTAAAAACCCTGCGTTTTTATATAGAAGATAAGACTTATTCGGGTTTTTGCCGTGTTCTCGAGGTTCTTTCAGCCTTTCTCGAATTTGTACTAAGTCATAAGTGATAACTTCTCCTCGGAGCGCTGCATAGGGCCTGCTTTAGTGTTTCTCGTTTGATTAAATCGGTAGGGAACATATGGGTTCGGTTTACACGACTAGACTTATTCGGATGGTAGAACGTTCACTCGCACTCCTGGGTAGCCTTGTCCCGAAGTTCATGGTAGGACTCGAACACGGTCCATCTATCATTAACTTGCGCATATAGGTCGTATGTAATTAAGGTTGGTAAGACAGTTGGATGGGTGACTCTGCCCCAAGTCCACAACCAGACAAGGAACATGAAATAAGGCGGAAACACACATCCAATGTCCGTAGAATCTTAATTATATATTATCCTCGCGTATATACTTAGTAGTGATAGACTAACCGTATTCGTCCCAAGCTTTTGTGCTTGAGCCTTATCTGCTGCATGCATGACATTCCCGAAGGGTCTTCCGGAAATACTTGTGGAAAGGTTTCGGAAGGTACAATACTCCTCTGGTGAGTGTTTTGGGGTTTCGCAGCGAGAGATGACCCGAAGGTCCGTGTAGGATTTGTGCTTATGAGAGACAAAGGTTTCGATATTCAGTGGGTTAGGTGAAGGGTCCTTTCATAGCCGTTTAATCGAGAAGGTGAGGACTATACCAATCGAAATCGAATGATGACAACAGTATCTTTTTAGGTAAAGCATGTGTTAAGCTGTATTCACACGAAATGTTCGTTAGAGTGATAGAGCACCTTGTGTTTCTTTTAAGTGTGTTCTGTTTTGATCGATGTTATTGTTACTGCAATTGATTCAAATTGATGTTACTAGTACTGATAGTAGGAGTGTCGCAAATCTAGGTTATTAGTTTTTCAAGTATAGTAATTCCCGCTTTTTCGAATGTGGAAATCAATTCATAGCAGAGGTTTATATAAATAAACTTATGAATTTAGTATAAATGACTCGATTGTAATCTTGTGATTTGTTCCATGCCCGATCCACTCCTAAGATCACCCAATGTATACCTGTTGTGTGTAATTAAGGTCCAATAGGCCGTTGAACTTAATGAGTCTGCCCTAAGCCCACAACCAAACAAGGAACAGGAGATAAGGCGGACTTACCATTTCTAAGCCGATCGTCTCTTAATTACACATAACCTTGAGGTATACATTAAGTAATCTTAGAGTTACCATATGCAAATCGTTTGTAATACCATGTTATGAAATATGTGGTAAACTCCCAATGAAATAAAATGCATGCCAATTTTTTTTATTGATATACTCTAGTTCATAGAGTTCAAGAAAGGTTGACCTTATAATAGGTCTACGTTTTTGTTAATGTAAGGAAAAACTTTGACGGTGATCTTGGTGGTAGTGCCAACCTCCATGATTTCGGCTGGCCGATGCTCGTGTTTGTACGCTCAAGTGAATGATGCAGTGTATTATGACGAGGAGAGCTCTGTCTACTAATCCTCCTCTGTTGAGGTTGTAGAAGCCTCATCCGTGTCATGGGGAGGGTGTTAACCTTGTTCCTAACTCCGTCTCTGTAGATCTTCGGCTTATCGAGGTGTCAGATCATGGAGGCCTCGTCGGGGTGTGGCGACTGGAGGGTGTATTGTAGACTTCGGGCTCTTCGTCAGAGTCTTCTCCTATTTCTTCTTTGTCTTTGTCTTCTTTTTGGTTTCGCTTCCTCCGGATCTTCATCTGAATTGTCTTTGGGTCTTACTCTATTATTTCCTCAGGGTCCTCTCCGGGGCTTTCTTCGTTCTAACCACCATCTTCCTGGGTAGGAGAATAGGGGTCTCCTGGTAGTCGAGCTTTTGCCATGTTGTTCATGCGAGAATATGGGTATGAGAGATAATTAATAGACGTCTAATCATGTAATTACTTATAGGGGGTGATCCTTATCAGTCATGTCTATAATCACCTAGTGCATACCAGTTATACATAAACTGAGATGGAATAGACCTTCGAATAAACGACTCTACTCTAAGTCCACAACCAAACAAGGAACAGGAAGTAGAGCAATAGTCATAGATTCTGAGTCTATAATATCTTTAATTATGTATAACCTTAGTGTATGCACTCAGTCATTATAGACCTACTAATAGGGGTCTTTAGTTTTCACATAAGTTGGTTATAGTAGCACAAAATACTCCTATAGTATTTTAAATGTTCGACTTGTGTTCTTAATGTTTCTTGGTAGGTAGAGTTGGTAAGTCTTTAGACTTGTTGCAACACCACAACCATTCCCGGGCATATCCTAATCACTTCTGGGTTAGACATAGTTGATCAGGCTATGTCATTCCCAGACCTGACCATACATCCCCAAGCCTACTTGTGCCATTCAACAATCACAACTTTTGTTTTGTTCTAGTATGATGCTGACCTTAGTATGTATGCATGCATGTATACTTTTAACAGGAAACTATTTATTTCTAAAAGTATAGTTATTTGAAAATGTTAAATCAGAGACCTTAGTCCCAATGCATTTATAGTTTGTATATCTTATGTGGTTCGATATACTTAGTTCACTATAAACAATACTCTGAAACCAATCTGTCACACCCCCAAACCAAGGATGGCGGAAACGTCTGGGGTGGAGGACTTCATGTATAGTATCACAACAACGAGTATAATAGTGCTCAAAGTAAATACAACCATCATAAATATAATTGAAAAGGTTACACCATAGTGTATGTTTACATGTTTCAAAATCAATTACATTATGATGACAAAATAAACTGTTTGACGATTTAACGTCCCATCCTCAAAGTGCTGATGTTTTCCCGTTTCACTGATTTCCTGATAATACAAGTAGTTTTGAAAAGTGTCAACAATTAAGTTGGTGAGTTCATAAGAGTTTTGTTTGAGAAAGAAACCGTTTTCCTTGTAAAAGCGATAGAGTGTGATTTCCAGAAAATCCAATATTTTCTTAGTTAAGTGTGAAATGAATGCTCCTATGTTATGCGATAATGAACCCTAGAAAGAACCATAGATTCCTCCTATAATCACTCAGCCTATATAAGTTATATAAAATTTAAGTTAAATAAACCGTTGAATATAATGGGTCTGCCCTAGGTCCACAACCAAACAAGGAACAGGAGATAAGGCGGGCCCACCAATTCTAAGTCGATTTCAATTCAACTTTATATAACTCTAACATGTACACTTAGCAATTATAACTGAAAACTAACAATTCTAACGATATGTAGTTTTAATATCATAAAAACCATTTTTGTGTAGACCCGGTACTTTGTATTTGTACCCCTTTTTGTATAAATCCGGTACTTTGTATTTGTACCTCTTTTTGGTGTGAATCCGGTACTTTGTACTTGTACCCCTTTTTGTGTGAACCTGGTACTTTGTATTTGTACCCCTTTTTGTGTGAACCTGGTACTTTGTATTTTTACCCCTTTTTGTGTGAACCCGGTACTTTGTACTTGTACCCCTTTTTGTGTGAACCTGGTACTTTGTATTTGTACCCCTTTTTGTGTGAACCTGGTACTTTGTATTTGTACCCCGTTAATGAAAATCCTTTGTAATGAGTTTGAAATGTAAATGAAACATAACCTATACCTATTATAGTTTATCAAAATGTTTGTAATGTATATGCAACCTAACTATACCTATTATAGTTCTAGCATGTTTGTTTGTGGTGTATAAGGACCCTTTTCTATGTAAATCGAATGTATAGCAAAAATATAACTATGTTTATCATGCTTTGTTTTGTACTAATGGTAATGATGGAGGATTCTTACAACTCAGTGAGTATTTTCTGTTATATAATTATACCACAACAAGAAACGCATGTAAAATATGAAATCCTCAAAGATTAACACTTTGCTCAACAAGTTACAAAGTCTGATGAAAGTTATAAGCTGTTACTAGTTTTTGACATTTCTACACTGTTTTAGAAAAATCATAGAAAAATCATACAAAGTCGAAAACTGAATCCGTAAATTCTAAGAGTTCAAAAAATGTGTCTAGTTTATTCATCATTTTTATTATGATTTTTAGAAGTCTTTAACTTGTGTTAAATTGTTCATATTCACAGACGGGTCCGAATTCGTTTCTGAAATGATAGGCAGTTTTGTAAAAATCACCATAAATCGTAGAAAAATCGTATGTTGATGTGCAAGTAGTCAGTTTAAAGGTATGAACCTGAAATATGTGCATAGTAAACAGTTTTGAAAGATATTAAGTTTAAGATATTCAAAACAGTCCGTGAATAAGACTCAACTTTTCTGATGAAGGCTGTTGTTTGAGTTTAGTTAAGTTTTTGGTGTTTTAACTTGTATTCCCCCCTAAAACTTGAAGAAAACATGAAAATGTAGGGGTATGAACTCACCTTGAGTGATTTCATTGGATGGATGATGAAGAAAGGAAGTGTTCAACTCAAGAACACTTAGAATATTGCTTGAAGATTCGAAGTTCAAAAGTAGAAGAAAAGCTTGGAGAATAGCCTTGAATCTCGAAATTTAGAGAGAGAAAGTGAGAGAGAATGAAGTTTGTTCTTTGGTGGAAAATGAGAGAAATGTGAGGAGAGAGGGGAGTTTTCCAGCCTTTGATCAAGGATATGGCTGGAAAAATGATGGAAAGAGTACAATGAAAGGACTAGGTATGGTGGAAGGACAATGGCTGGTCATGGAGTGGGCATGTGTGGTTGCTTGTGTCATACACTAAAGTAAGGTCAACACTCCACCAATAATATCTCACCCACTCTTCTTGGATAAGGATTATACCCCAAAAACGTGATTAATTATGAAGTATGGGGTTCTATATGTTAAAATATGATTTTGGGTGAAAATCCCGCGTTAAAATCACGAAAAACGTGCTCAAAACGCTAACAATATTGAAAACCGGGCAAAAATTGCCAATTTCCGAATTTCAGGACCGAAGGTGAGAAGGTTCGGCTCCTTAGGAGCATAGAACCGAAGGTAAGGTCCGGTTGTGTGCTGGAACCGAGAGTAAAGGGGACCGAAAGTGGAGTAGGAGCCGAAAGTCAAGATTTGGGACCGAAGGTCAAAATCTCGGACCGAAGGTAGTCCTCTCGGACCGAAGGTGGCCTCTCGGACCGAAGGTTACTTTCGGTTCCTTAGTAGTTTCGGCTCAGGAGGTTCGGTTCTCAGGAGGTTCGGTTCCTAAGAAGGTTCGGTTCCTAAGAAGGTTTCGGCTCCTTAAGGCTGTTTTTCGCGTAGACTTCCGTTTTCGAGCGGTTTTCGACTAAATTAAGGGTCGGGATGCCCCGGGTGATTATAAAAAGTTGAGAGAGATTTTAAGAGAGATTCGGGAGAGATTTGACATACTTGGAGAGATTTCTCATACAGAGAGAGATTTGGGAGAGATTTCACATACTTGGAGAGATTTGGGAGAGATTTCACATACTTAGAGAGATTTGGGAGAGATTTCACATACTTAGAGAGATTTGGGAGAGATTTCACATACTTGGAGAGATTTCTCATACAGAGAGAGATTTGGGAGAGATTTCACATACTTGGAGAGATTTGGGAGAGATTTCACATACTTAGAGAGATTTGGGAGAGATTTGAGGTAGAGAGAGATAGAGTTTAAGAGATTTGGAGAGACTTCTTTTGTGACCTTTTTGAGTGTTTGGCTTTGTAACGCAAGGTTTGTAAACCTCGTTAAGTCTCGTTATGATTGTTATATGCTCCCGAGGGGTATGAAATAATGTTTTATTGAGTAGATTCATCACTTGCCCTAATTAGGGTTTAGAATTTCCGAACACGTGAAAACTCTAAGTGATACTTTGTATTAGGATTGCGAGTTGTACAATAAGAAACGTAATGGAAACCCTAATATACAAGGGTTAGATGAGTTGACCGGTTTGACTTGTTGACTTTAGTTGACTTTGACTTGGCCAAAAATTAACGGTTGTCACACATGCCCCTTCTGCATCAACACAACTCATAACCCATAAATAGAAGCGTCGCAATACACTACAAAATCCTCCAATCCCTTGGGTAGAGCTAGAATCGGGGCTTCACATAATTTTTGCCTCAATGTCTCGAAAGCCGTCTGTTGATCTGGACCCCACCGAAAGGTCACACTCTTCTTGGTCAAACGGGTCAAGGGTACAACAATTTTGGAGAAATCCAGGATGAACGCCGATAGTACCCTGCTAGACCCAAGAAACTCCTGATCTCGGATGCGTTTTTCGGAACCTCCCAACGCATTACCGCCTCAATCTTGGTGGGATCCACCAAAATACTCTCTTGGTTGATGATGTACCCCTGAAACTGCACCTCACGCAACCAAAACTCGCATTTGGAGAATTTAGCATAAAGCCTCTCCCTCCTCAAGGTCTCCAACACCTCTCTCAAATGCTGCTCGTGCTGCTCCTTGGTCTTCGAATATACCAAGATATCATTAATGAAAACAATCACAGACTGATCCAACATCGGTCTGGAAACCCGGTTCATGAGATCCATGAACGCTACTGGAGAATTGGTGAGCCCGAATGACATCACCACAAAATCATAATGACCATAACGAGTCCTAAAAGTTGTCTTCGGTATATCCTCATCCCTAATCCTCATCTGATGATACCCCGACCGAAGATCAATCTTGGAGAACCAAGATGCACCCTGAAGCTGATTGAATAAATCATGAATCCTCAAAAGTGGATAACGGTTTTTCATCATTAGCTTGTTAGCTCCCGATAATCAATACACATCATGTGCGATCCATCCTTCTTTTTCACGAACAGGATAGGCGCTCCCCACGGGGAACTGCTCGGACAAATGAATCCTCGGTCTAGTAGCTCCTGAAGCTGCGTAGACAACTCCTGCATCTCAGGCGACGCTAGGTGATACGACGCCTTGGCTATAGGAGCCGCGTCAGTCACTAAATCAATATAGAACTCCACTTGCCTCTCGGGAGGCACCCCAGGCAACTCCTCTGGAAATACTTCAGGAAAATCTCGTACAATCGGTACCCTGCTCATATCTGTCGTGTCCTCCACCCTCATATCCGAAACATAAGCCAAAAACCCAAAAAAACATGCTGCAGTAGTCTCCTAGCTCTGGCAGCCGAACAGAGAGCTGGCCCATGCGAGGCTCTCTCTCTCCATGAATAACCAGTTCTCCCCCACTTGGGGTTCGAACTCTCACCTGCTGATGCTCACAATCTATCATGACCCTATTGGGCCCCAACCAATCCATCCCGACGATCACCTTCAATCCTCGCAAAGGAATCAGAACCAAATCGATAGGAAACCTCTCCTCGAACATATTCAGAACACTCCTCCAAAATACCCTCACAGCACTCACGGTGCAGTCATCCACAATCTCTACCTCAAGTGGGGAATCCAAAGTCCCCAGAGCATCACGAAACTTCTTGCTGAGCGCAAGAGATACAAACGATCGGGTAGCCCCCGAATCAAAAAGAATCCGAGCCGATAAACCATTGACCAAAAAGGTCCCTATATAAAATCATAACATCATAAGCATAATAATAAAATAAACAAGACATAAATAGATCACATACCAGTCACGACGTCAGGCGCTGCTCGGGCCTCCTCAGTAGTCAGCTGAAATACGCGGCTCTTTACCGCAGGAGCTTACACCTTGATCGGGCGGCCATCTGTAATCCTCATCATAGCGGGCTCAGACGCCGCCACCGCTCCTCCTCCTCCTCTACCCAACCTCGGACAATCGGACCTTTTATGAACGGTCTGGTTGCAGTGAAAACAAATCAAGCCCTTCTTTAGGCAATCCTGGATCATGTGACCCGAATGGCCACATGCATAACAAACCGAGCCTGTTGCTCGACATGCTCCACTGTGAGGCTTACCACACTTGGCACACCAGCCATGACCCTGCTGGGAGAATCAAAGGTCTTAGGCTTCTTGGCCTGACCTACTGCTGCCTGAACCTGCTCCTGCTTCCGCTTGGTTCGGAGCTCCAACTCAATTTCCTGTTCCCGACCCTTCTCCACCATCTCATTCAGGGTCTTGCACCCCGAAAAACTCACAAACTCTTGAATATCATCCCTCAGCATGGAATGATACCTCGTCTTATTCATCTCCTCATCCACAGCGTACTGTGGAACCAAAAGCGCCATCTCCCAAAACTTAGCGGTGATCTCTGCCACAGTCTTGGTAGTCTGCTGTAAGTCCTGGAACTCTCTCACCAAATGCTACACCTCGATGGATGGTGCAAGCTCCTAATCAAACATCATCACAAACTCCTCCCAAGACATCTCTGTTGGATTAATGTCTAAGTCCATGACTATAATTGGTAAGACTTGACCCGACCCGGCATGGTCCATTTGGGTTGCATGGCATCATGCATTTGGATAGACTATAATGAGAGAAATAACACTTAAGGTTGGTTAATATATTATAAGTTCTAATATATTAATAAGGTTATTTAATTAGTATTGATCAAGAATTAATTTGGAATTAATTAAGTGATCAAAAGGAGACTAATTAAATATATGAGTTGATTGTGTAAATCATTCATTCTTATATATGTGGGCTTGTGATCCAAGATTCCTTATGTTGGACTAAGTCCATGGGGTGACCCATGGATATTCCATGGAGGTTAAAATCCATGGAGCATAAGGAATGGGTAAAGTTATGAGTTACATGGTGTAACCCTAATAGCCACCATATAAAAGAATCCCATGGCTCAAGAAATCGTGCACTAATGTGTGAGTGTGAGGGCTAGACGATTTCAAGGAGTGTTTAAGTTTCTCTCAAGTTATTCCAAGTGTATTTGGTGTTGTGTGAACCATTTGAGGTGTCACACTTGGGGCACTAGGCACTCAAGCTTCATGAAGACATTCTACATCAAAGAGGTATGTATTCTATCTTGTTATATTTATTATTTTGTATGCTAGATTAGGATAATACCTTGGATGTTCATAATTGTATGTATAATAGAGAAAACATAGATCCAAGGTATTTAGGGTTGCATGTACACTTAGGAGTGTTAGAATGCTCATAACCCAACAGTGGTATCAAAGCCAGGTTTTTTTTCTTGTTATACTTGCAAAAGTAGCTGAAAAATCGAGTTGGATGCATATATTCGATTGTTTTGGCTAGAATTGGACTAGGAACATTACCCTAAGATGTTTTTGGACTTATAAACTTGTTTTTGATGTGGTAATGTTCATGCTAATCCAATTTCTAAGATAATTGTCATAATTTCAAGATTTGTATTAGTTTGTATGTTCATGCTAATTTCTTGAAGATTGATGATTTGAATTATCTTGTTCTTATGAGGTTCTTAGATTAATAGAAAAGTTGTGTGAAATAGTTGTTTTCAATCCATTTTAATCTAAGAGTTGATTCCAAAGTGTGTTTTTGTAACTTGTCCTCAAGTTATATGAAAAGTCACATTTAAGAATCATAAAACTCATAAAAGTTGGCAAAGGTTACAAAATGAAGAGTCTAGTTCTAATTAAATGGTTTTATGACTCCATAACTTGTCCTCAAGTTATGGAGGTTCAAGAGTCTCTTCATTAAATTAAAAAAAAAGTGTAACCTTAATTAGTTCTATAAGTTACAATAAAAAAAAGTTATTTTTTTTATTAATTAGTTTAAAGTCTTCCATAACTTGTCCTCAAGTTATGGAACTTGAAGAGTTTTTTTTTTTAATTAAAACTACTTTAAACTCATAAGTTATGGAATTAATTAGTTTTGAATAGTTTCAAAACTTGCCCTCAAGTTTTGGAATTTGAAAAGTTTTCACTTATGAATACTTTAATTCCAAGTTAGCCCTTAGAATTTTAAAAGTTAAAATTCAACCCTTATACTTTATAATATTATAAGTTAATAATATTTATATATATGTATAAGAGTAAAGTCAGTCTTACCGTTAGTAGGCCTCATTCACGAAGCCGGTCTATAAGGGGGGTATAAGGTTACTGCCTATAAAATGGCAGTTTAATGGGTGTCCACTCTCACCCACCGCTTCCTTGACTGGTGGAGGGTCGTTAGCCGAACGGGTAGGACAAGGACTATAATTCTCCTTTCATTAAAAGTATTAATGATAAATACTAAGTAACTAAACTCTTATTAATACCCAATCTTAGTTACTTAGGAAAATGTGAATTTGGTGCTAACCCATGAAATTACACTTTGCACTTTGCTTAAGTCGTTAGTGGAGCGTGTGTGGTTAACCGGCACACTAACCTGGACTTAACAAGGTAGGCAAAGGGTAACTTAATATTTATCATAGTATCGGTGGAGCGTGTATGGTTAACCGGCACACTGATTAAGGGGTAAATATTAAGGGTACCAAGTATATTTGCATGGTTATTCACACCTTGTTTTGTGATCCTCGGCATCCCAGTCACAAAACCTGAAGGGCACACTCGAGATTGAAACATGCCTTTGAACAGTTCAATGAATCTCAAAGATCTAGGACTTTCAAATCCAATTAAAACCTAATAAATTATTTCGTTTTTCATGGTGGAAATTGGTGAATTGTCATTCACCTACCTTCACATATTTTATGCTTGGATTACGGCATCCCTCTTCTAAGTTATAAAATAGTTTGTTGGGTCCTAGCCTTAATATTTCATATTGGGTGTCATATTAAGGACTTTAAATCAACTATCTTGAATATCTCCCAAAAAGATGTCTGGTCTAGACATTTATGATCTTCCCAAATCTCTTGAAACAAGCTTTCCTAAATGAAGATGATGTCCCATGGATATCATACTTCTTTCACCTCCTCCAATTATTCTCCCTAACCCACAAGTTCCTAAAAAGTTTAAGGTCACTCAAGCCCTATTGGCAAGGCAAGGTCTAGGTGTGATCACATCTTGGAGATGTAGTCACATATTGACAAGCCGGGAGAGTTGGGTGTCCAAGTCTTGAGAAACTTGGTGGCTCAACTACTTTCTAAGTTACATAGTGAGTTCTTTTGGGAATCCTATGAAACAGACTAAGACAAGACCCTTAATGATCTTATCTATTTGCTAAGATCAACTTCCTAAAACGCTATGGACATTGACAATGATGACATTGGATATCCAGTAAAGCTCTCTCTTCCCAATGGAAAGGGATCGGCCATAGTCAACTCGGTTGACCCAATGGTAAAGAGAGAGGCGAAGTCTGAGATAGTCCCATTATCAAGGGTCCATAGGTAACTATTGCCAAAGGAAGGGGCATTGGTTACGAAGCTGCCAAATTTACCTAAGGATGTTAAAGTCAATAAGTTTGGCTCTACTTCAGGTAAAGTCCATTGTCTAACTCTATTAAGTACATGCTGATTCTGATCGCGAAGATGGATTTCAATCGCATGGTTCAGTGATCAGAATTTTGGGCTATTACTTAAGAGTTATGATATTTATATTGCTTAGGAATAGATAACAACAAGGTTTTCATATGGATTCTAAGGATAAGTTTTTCCGCAAAGTTTTAAAATAAAAGAAAAAGGTTTTGATTTTATTTATTTTAAGTATCCTTACAATGGCATTTGTGAAAAGTTGTTGCTTATAAGATTCCATTGATAGCAATATTGGAAAAATGGATTTGATTCTTTTGGTTGTCATAGTGTCTAATATTACCAAATAAGGAAAGATTCTCATCACCCAAGGTTCAATTGGACCGAAACTTGGAATCATGCAAGTTGTATAGTATGATGAATGAGAATTTTTAGCTTGGAAAATTAAGACTAATTCCTTATGTGAACAAGGAAAGGACTAAGGGATCGAGTACACATTCTTGTGCACTGGTCAAGTCCACCACAAAAGATTAAGAAGACTATTCGTCATGATTTACTTAAGTTCAGTAAATATGGTTATACTTATAAGTTTAAGTATAAGTCTGTAGCATTGGAGAAGTTTCAATGTGAGACAGAACGAATAAGAAGAATCAAAGTATGGCAGAAAGATAAAAGTTTCTCAAATCTGAAAAGATGGGAGAGTACTTTAGTATCATGTTTATGATCATCTTAATGATTAAGATACCATATCACAATTGGTCCTCTAAAGTCATCTTAGTGCATTCTTATGACTAAGAAGAGGAGTCATGAATTGTTGAAATGGTTAAATCAAAAAGATGAGTCATACTTCGTTCCAAAACAATTCTTAGAGTCATACTCCAAGATTGTAACTTGAGTGACATATCTTAAAGAGGGTTTGTTAACACTAGTCAAATGTAAGAGTAAAAGGTTATCTACTCTTGTACATTTGAAATTGGTAAGTTGTGATGTTTTGGATAAAACAGAGACCAACTTAGGCCAATTGTGTAAAGTGTTAGTCTTGATAAAGAATCCGCACTATCTCTTGAATATTTGACAAGGGAGTCTTATATGTCAAGAGGACAGTGGGAGTCTTAAAGCTCTTGAAAGTTTCAAGACTTAATCAAGAATAAAACCTAAAGTCCTTCACTAGCACACGACTTGAGGTTTATAACCTATCGTGTTGAAATTTTTGTGCCTATTCAAGTTGGCTTTGCATAGGAGTTCTGAGAGTTCTCAATTGGTTGCACAACTACTTGGAAGCAATGGCAGGCACCTGAGCTGCCAAATGGCAAGAATTTAAGATTGCACAAGTTTAATCAATATGAGTTTGGATTTGTCACTAACCTTGTCTTGTGATTATGGTTTTGACAAATTCACATGGATAAGAACACATACACTATTAAATCTAAGTGTCATAAGGTTTCTCTCCGATTCATGAAAATGATGGTGAGGAAACACTTTCACTAAGTAGATTTTAGCTAGATAGCAATTGTGATATTTGCATTCTCAAAGTCGTTAGTGGAGCGTGTGTGGTTTACCGGCACACTAACATGGACTTGTGAGAAGTGGCAAAGGTCTAAACAATTGAGACTATGATTACGGCATCCCTTTTCATAGTTCTAAAATTGTTTAGACACACATGTGAGCTATCTAAGAGAGGTGTATGATTTTGATAAAGTTTTATCAAAACAATCTAGTATCAGAAATCTGAACTTTGGTAAGAAAGTCAGTTGATTTCTGAGTACATGTCAAAGCTAGTGGGAGCATAAGTGTTATGCTAATAATCATCATGTTAATGGGAGCATGATAATTATGACAAAGGTTGCAAGTTAGCAATGTTAATTATAGAAAACAAAAGTTTCAATTCGTGAGGTTGCAGGGGTTGAAAAAGTTGTTTTGCTATAATTAAGGGAGAGGAAATTATACTTCATTTCAATTCTAAAAGCTTAGATTGAGATTTTAATCGTATTTAATCAAGGATATATATATATATATATGAATTTCATGTTGGAATGGCTCAACATAAGGAAATTCTATATATGGGTCCATTATTTGCGTTCTAAAATTCGATTATGATTACGGCATCCCTTTTCATAATCTGAATTTTGAGAACTTGGCAAATTGAAATGGAAATATTATAGCAAAAGACTGGTTTAGTCTTTATGTGAGACATCATGAATCGTGTCCCATATGCTTCGGATATAGGATCGATTACATGTGCTATATTCATCCTTTCTAAAATTTTCCAAATGCCTGGGGCATTATGAAGGGAAAAGGTCTAGAATTGGATATGACTAAAATGATTAAGCAATTGTCGAGGACAATCTAAGGTTTACCAAAGATTGGTTGCTCAAGGACAGTTGGAAGTATAATGTTAATTCTGGAAGGACCATATTGACATAATCTGTAAGGAGGCAACTCTTGTTCAGAAATGATAGTCAAAATGGAATATGGAAATGTTTCAAAGTTAGAAATTATTCAATATGTGTAAAATTAGGAAACTTAATGAAAGAAGGATGTTTCCAAGGAGCTGATCTCCTTTGGAATGCTCTGTAATGATTGTTGTCAAGTCTTTCTGACTTTGTACATAATCATTAAGAGGATCAATGCATATAAGTTTAGAATCTAACAGATTTCAGTAAATGGCATGAATTTGGAATTCTTGCATTTGCAGTAAGGATTTGGGACTGTGAAAAGAGGATCATTGGAGTGATGTTCAATTGATCTATTTTACAAAGTAAAGATCATAGACAAACATAGTATGCATACTTGGTGTATGGCATGACTAGTGTTTAGAAAACATAGTGTACATGCTTGGAGCATGGGACAACTATTGTTTTAAATTCAAGTATAAAGTTGATAAAACCGAAACAATGAATAATGAGTAATCAGTATGGTGATAAATAAAAATGTTTATTTATATTCATAGGGTTTGATACCATATTTGATTCATTTATTCTTGTGTTTCACTTTGCATGTTTTGACTTCCAGAATAAGTAAGTCGCTCTTCCTGAATGATTAAGTTATTCAAACCATCCACAGTCGGTCATATGTTGGAAGTAGATATAAATCAAGACTGTCATGGGTTGGTTTGTAGAGGTCCAAGTTGGTGGACAAAGTGGTGCTACAACACTCATGAGTGCTCATAAGTTCTGAGTATTGGATTCAACCCGCGCTCATTTGAATCACTTCATGGATTTTATCACGAGTGATCATGAGACGATAATATCTTATATTCTTCAAACCTAGAGATATGAGTTGTTACTATGAGTTGGTTATACATTGATTGCACGAAAACGCATTGGTAACTCGATGTTATAAAACGTGCCTTTGTGTATGATTCAACAAGTAGTAGAACAAGCCATATGAGTCGAAGTTTATCCATTCCTTTTACCTTCGGGATAAAAGCGATATATGTGGGCCCCTCGATGATTTAAAGATGATACATGTGAGTGCTTGGCCAAGCCATGACTGATTTGATTTGTTCAATCAGTCAGTCATCATGAATCGGAAATCGGGAAACAACAAATGGACAGAGAGAATGATTGATAATACATGTCTCAGTCCATATGATATCTAGAATGGAGGAATATATGATCCCTTATCTAATGGACAAGTCATTGACAAAGGTTAGAGTTCATCGACAAGGTCAGAGTTCGACGTGAGAGCTAGGATTGTTGATCGGTTCCTGAAGTCATACGCAATAATAGTTTTAGACTTATCCAAGTGGGAGACTGTTGGATTAATGTCTAAGTCCATGACTATAATTGGTAAGACTTGACCCGACCCGGCATGGTCCATTTGGGTTGCATGGCATCATGCATTTGGATAGACTATAATGAGAGAAATAACACTTAAGGTTGGTTAATATATTATAAGTTCTAATATATTAATAAGGTTATTTAATTAGTATTGATCAAGAATTAATTTGGAATTAATTAAGTGATCAAAAGGAGACTAATTAAATATATGGGTTGATTGTGTAAATCATTCATTCTTATATATGTGGGCTTGTGATCCAAGATTCCTTATGTTGGACTAACTCCATGGGGTGACCCATGGATATTCCATGGAGGTTAAAATCCATGGAGCATAAGGAATGGGTAAAGTTATGAGTTACATGGTGTAACCCTAATAGCCACCATATAAAAGAATCCCATGGCTCAAGAAATCGTGCACTAATGTGTGAGTGTGAGGGCTAGACGATTTCAAGGAGTGTTCAAGTTTCTCTCAAGTTATTCCAAGTGTATTTGGTGTTGTGTGAACCATTTGAGGTGTCACACTTGGGGCACTAGGCACTCAAGCTTCATGAAGACATTCTACATCAAAGAGGTATGTATTCTATCTTGTTATATTTATTATTTTGTATGCTAGATTAGGATAATACCTTGGATGTTCATAATTGTATGTATAATAGAGAAAACATAGATCCAATGTATTTAGGGTTGCATGTACACTTAGGAGTGTTAGAATGCTCATAACCCAACAATCTCAACCACACCCGCAGATCCCACCTCACGGGTCACCTCCTATCACCAATCTTGTGCTCGATCCCTCAACATACACGATGCAAATCCCACCTTTGCTGCCTCGGGGAAAAAGTTCATGCGCTGGGCATTCTCCATGTCTGCCACCCAACGTCGACTAGTGATGGGATCCCTGACCCCGAAGAACTCAGGTTCTCCATACGCCTTGAACTCCCTGAATGAGGGAGCTCAGGCCCTAATCTGGCCTGTAGCAATCTCGGCTCGGAAAGATCTGAGCCACTCCTCCATGATCTTCATGATGCCCTCATTGACGATACCAAAGATCACCGAGGTAGCGTCAAGTATGCCACGAGTAACCTCGGCTGCAATAAGATCGCGCAACCACTCGTCAATGGGCTCTACACCAGAGTCGGAACCTGATCCTGATCCTGAACCCGAACCTCGCATGATCATCACCATCCTCAACTGAAAATATCACAAATAACAATGATAAGGAATTTAAAGGGGATTCCTTCTCACCGGGCTCCTAAGAGCTATCAGGTTTGTCATTGATTCGGCTACAGGTCATGTGCTTCTAGTAGTACGGGCCCAATACTACCTTCCACACCTACCTGTACCTTCCCCAAGGCCATCCTTGATACCCCTAAGTCACCCAATCATAAATCAAGACTTATAAGCACAACACTAACTTAGATCCTAGACTATTCCAGGATTCCTCAATCCTCAACAACCCAGTAAATCGAATCAAACATAGCAGGTTGCCATATGCATGCAAGTTATATACAAAGAGAATCACATAAACTATCAAATAAAGTTTCTACCCTAATCCACAACCAAACAAGGAACATGAATAAGGCAGATTCCCTCATTTTAGGGCTATGCAATCCTAAGCATGTACAACTTTAAAAGCATATACATAGCAAATAATCCATTTAATATCAATTTCCACATATACTATAGTATGGCTAAAACATCGGGAACACTTACTTGAGCTCGGCCGATTACGCGCATTGCACTCTCCCATTTTTCTTGCAAAAATCAATCCAAGAAAATTATAATCTTTTGACTTCTTTTTGAAAAACAATTTTACCATTTCCTCAGTTTGAGTTCTGACACACCCAAGAGTGTGCCCGAATCCCTCAAACCAAGGCTCTAATACCAAATTCTAACAACCCAAAATTTCAACTAGAAATTTTCATTTAAACATTAAAAACCCAAGTTTAATAATTAGAAATTCCCATCACAAATTTTTTCCAAAGTCCAATACATCAACATATTATTCAAAAAGATCAGTGTCCATAATAACAAGTGGGAAAAATGCTAGAGAGTATACGCTGTGCCATCAAGCCGGGCCCTTGCCCGTAGAGCTAAAAGTACTTGAAACAACCAACAAAACTGTAAGAATACACTTAGTGAGTTTCCCAAAACACTAAAACATAAAATCACATAATGCCATGCACACATACATACAAGATTGCCATGGACTCCCTCCATGGTCTTCATTTGGAATGCCATGGGCTACCCCCATAGTCTTGCATCCCTGAGCCATGGGCTCCTCCCATGGTCTTACCGAGTGTCCTGGGCTCCTCCCATGGTCTCTACATAATTCCGCATATAGATCAAGTAGCAAACCATTACATACTCTACGACTAAACATAATATATCAGTTAATGGGCTGGCCTTGGTGCCTTCGACCCATAAGTGCAGTGAGAAGACTCACCTCGAATACAGAATGATAGCTACTAGGTCCCGGCTCCGAATATCTGCTCTACTCAACCCCTAATCAATAACAATTTCTTAGATTCAACTCAAAACGCCCCAAAACCCCTTATAGGTCAAACTTGGTCAAATACTAAAGTCAAAGGTCAAAGTCAACGGTCCGAGTTGACCCAACTCGCCGAGTTTTACTTCAACTCGTCGAGTTCCTCCCTTAACTGCACGAATCGGGAAAACTTCCATCAACTCGCCGAGTTCACTAATGAACTCGCCGACTTGGCTTGAAATCCAACAGGTTAATGCATTAAGTTGTTTCCATCGAATCTAGGAACTCCAAATCTCATATTTCCTTCAAAATTATTTCTAGAAGGGTAAAGTTTCCAACTTTACCCTTATGAACCCCCACAAAGATCCTAAACCCAAACCCTAGACTCAAATCGGTGAGGCTTAACCCATTAAGCCCTTAAACTCCAAAAGCATAGACCCAAAATGCAGATCTAACATCTAAAGGCTAGGAAATCACGTAAAGTTTCCAACTTTACGTCCATGCATGATAGAAGGAAGCTCTAAGGCTCAACATGGGCTTAATAAAGAACTTATTGCATGATTGAGACCTAGAACCTAGTAAAGTTTGCAACTTTAAGCCAAGAGAGGTCATGAAAGGGCCAGGTCTAGCATAATGTAACACCCCGTTATTTTCTTCTTGTAAATCAATCCAATTCAATCAAAGTCATATAGTTTCTGCTATCTTTTAGCACTGTTAAGGATCTGTTTGAGAGTTTCTAAGCCTAGTGTAATGTAAGAATGGATGTTAGGATGAGTTAGCTTGAGATCGGGAGGATTAATTCGAACCAGAAAATCATTCACTAAGTGTTCACGGCCGCAAACTAGGTTCATGGCCGCAAACTAGGTTCACGGCCGTTGACCACCTCCTATATATATTGGAGTGACCTCATTTTCTACTCTTTTCTCCTCCTCCCAACCGTGAACACATCCATTCTCTCTCAAAAAGCTTCAACCGTGAACACTCTAAAGCCTAAAAAACGTAAGTGTTTCATCCTTAATCTTGTCATACTTGAAGGACTACTAGATCCTAGCCTTGATTTGTCAAGTTTCATCATCATCTTCATGAGATTGAAGGGATCACGGCCGTAACCCTTCATAAGGGCCATGAACCCTTCATAGAATCATAAGGGTCGTGAATACCTCATGAGGCCGTGAACCTCATGAGGTCGTGAACTCCTTAAGGCCGCAAACCCATCCATGGGTGGCCGTGAACCCCTTCCAAGCTTCCATTTGTGAGCCTAACACTTCATTTAGGGTGTTTCCTATAATCTTAGGTGGTTTCCTATACTGATTAGTTGTTATATACACTAATTATACACATATATATGTCAATATATGCCAATTAGGATCCATTTGTGCTCGGGACTTAGCTTGGCATACCAAACATCCTATATCGTATCTTCAATCAAATCTCCAACATAAGGTGAGTTCATACCCCTTTAATCTACCTTTTAAATGTTTTTAAATGATTTTAAGGGGGGGAGGGGAAGACAAGTTGAACACAATCTAAATTGTGTTAATAATTGTATGTGATATCAATCACACAAAGGATTTCCTTATGCTTTTAAGGATTACCAAATACTTCCAAAATGACTTAAAGTCATGCTAAATCTTTAAAGTCATGTATACTCTTTTTGAAATACTGTTAAAACTGTCTTAATACTGTTAAACTCTTTGAAAAAGGTCTTATAAACTATTTCATATTATAATTGTCAAAATCATGTTCATATATGTATAAGTATATAAATAAGACTTAAAGGGCTTAGGACCAATGAGTTGTTTTATCTCCTTTTCCTTGTTTGGATGTGGTTTAAGGTGAGGATATTTGTCCGAAGGTCATTTCCTTTTTAATTATATACATTATACATATGGGAATATAAAAGGTTACTTCAGTCGGTATCATTACCTTTGTATTATGCTGAGCAAAGGGATACTTTCAAGATAGATCATGCTAATCTGATAGAACATATAAATTATAATAGGTATAATTTATGAAACAAATGAGAAATCTATTTTCCTAGATAGGTATACGAGGTCTAAACTACTTTATCAAGAAAATGATATAATTCGATCTTTATTCAAAGTAAAATGTGATGGTACGTATTCAGGACATAACAATACTTGCTATGTTACATTCTTTTAACCAGAGTCTCCTGGAGGGAGAGCGGGCATTGTGTGTATAGATCTATACGGGACCGACAATCTCACATCCCGACTGCTAGCTACAGTCCGACAGACCAGCCATGGGGTGACAAATGTCACATATTCAGTTTCGACACCAGTAGGTCGTCGTGTTCATTCTAGTCCAGCATGGTTACAACTTTATCACATTTTAAACCCTAATTAACCAGGTTAATATTAGGGTAGTTATTCACCAGTAGTTTATTCTTTTTAAGAAATACTACTGTAGTATTCACTTTCCATAATCAAAACGGAACAGTTTTTTGGGGATTTAAAACTACTTATCAGAACAGTTTTATGGGGATTTAAAACCACTTTTTACCATTAAAACTAAAAACATTATTTTCATAATTTTATGGATAGTTAAAATTATGTTAAACCTTATTATAAGTACAATATTACTTAAATCGAACAGTTTTATGGAATTAAAACTACTATTCAGTTGTAAAACAGAAAATATAGAATTTTCTGGAACGTCATAATTCGTTCTCTTAAAACTAGTATAACATAAAGGACCTTAAATGGTTAATTCTATAATTCCTTAGTTTATACACCAGAGTTATACATAATTAATATCCGACTGACAGTTGAATGTGTGACTTTCGCCTTATTTCCTGTTCCTTGTTTGGTTGTGGGCTTATGGCAGATTCACACATTCAACTATCAGTTCCATATTAGGTTATATATGACTAGTATAAACTAAGTAATTGTAGAGGGAACTATTATGGTTATCATATTGTCACGTCAGAAAATATAGGATTTTCTGGAGGAACCAGTTAACTTTTCCAAGAACTTAGAGTATACTTCATATAACTAAAATACTTATGAACTCACCAGCTTAAATGCTGATCTACTCTTTCAAAATAACTTGTATTCTCAGGAATCCAGTAGATAGGTACACTCCCGGAGCTTTTGAGAAGACAGCCTAGTACCGTGCTGTGTCTTTTGTCTTTTACCATATTTACTTTAATGTTTGAATATGTAATGTTTAAACACTTATGTAAAACTTATACTTATTAATGCAATGGTTGTTTGTACTTTGATTACTATAAATGCATGTGTTGTGATACTTACACGACGTCCTCTGCCCCCGAACGTTTCCGCCGTTCTGGTTTGGGGGTGTGACAGATTGGTATCAGAGCATTGTTTATAGTGAACTCAGTATCTCAGTCATAAAATATATACAACTATAAACACATTGGGATAAAAACACTCTGACCAAGAATTATACTTTAAAATATAACAATATTTTATAAAAGTATAAATACATGCAGAATATATATAACGAGTATCACAAGAAGAACAAAAAAAAGTATTTGGATGTTGGACATTGCAGTTAAACCTGGACATTTATGTAATCATATCTGGGATCAATATAGCCTGATCAACTATATTCATTTGAGATATGACCAACATGTGTTTGGGAGTGATTGTAGTGTTGCAACAAGTCTAAAGCTTACCTAGGTACCAGAAGAATTCTAGAACCAAACATAAAGGTTAAAATACTATAGGAGTATTTTAGGATGCTATAACGACCAAACTGAAAACTTATAAACTTATTATATCTAGAAGTTCAAGAATCAATCAAATAATTAAAATACTATATAAGTATTTTGGATACCATAAATAAACTTTTGGGAAAAATTTAAAAGACCTTTTCTGGTAAGTCTATAATTACTAAGTGGATACATTAGGGTTATATATAGTTGAGATTTTATAGACTTAGAATATGTGATTTTCACTCTACTCCCTTTCCTTGTTTGGATGTGGTTTTAGAGTAGGACTACTTATTCGAAGGTCTATTTGATCTGCACTATTTATAATCAGTACACACTATGTGATTATAGAAGGACCGGAAAGGATCATCTTCGTAAAAATTTAAATTTTCTCATAAATCCTTTAGACATTCCCGTTCTCATATAAACCCCTACATAGATGTAGTCACTCCAACAATCAATAGAAGAGTCAAGGAGGATCCAACAGAGTTACATTAAGAGAATTCCGAGAAAGAAACAGATGAGAAGTAAAGAAACTATAGAAATCATTTAGTGCCCTTACCCTATTAAGGACACCAATGAGAGGTTCGCATGGACTTCCGGGATTCAAACTCTTCATCACAAAGTAATGGGGATCAGTGTCAGAATCGAAAGTAAGACGACATAGAAATTCAATATACCTACAAAGGACAAGGATACCATATAGATACCCGGAGAGAACAAATCATTACCGCCCAGAAAAGAACGGAGAACAGAGGAAAACCATGCATGATATATGCGAAGTCTTTGAGTGCCTTTTCGTCACAGTAATAACTAATAAATTAATACAACCTAGTGAGTTCGTGATTACATTACTCACATTAGGTTTTGTGCTTATCGTCTTTTCCTGTCACGACTAATAACAATAAATCAGATCACGAAATCTCAATCAAGAGTAATTACTTCTCAAATTCATAAGTCTATTTTATGTAGACTCTATTATGAATTACTTTCAGATCTTTTTTTATGAATTACTTTCAGATCTTTTCGAAAGTTGGAACATGATATCAACCAACCAAATATAACTCAGTTCGGATGACACTCGTCTGATAACCATTCTAGAAACTTACTTCTGCTCTTTACTAGGACTACATCATAGGGATGTAGGTCGAACCTTTGAGATTAGTATAACGAAACGAAAAATTTATATTCATATAAATGATTAGAATGCATCTAGAGGCAACCATTGTTGCTCACAAGCTCGTTTTCTCTTCGTGTAGCAGAATCATGCCTCCAAAGAAACGTAACCAACCCACCGGCAAAACACCAATCCTTCAGATAGATGCGGCTACGTTTCAAGCTGCAGTCACAGCAGCCGTAACAGCTGTCATGACCTATCTTAATGCTAACAATGCAAATGTTAGAGAAAATGTTATCGGCAATCCCGATCGTGGTGATAACCAATTTCAGCAACGAGTGCCTACTTGTAAGGACACTCCGAACCTCAAACCTAATATCCTGAAACGAAAGTTCGAGAACGAGAAAGGGAGTTGTTCAACTCAAGAACCTAGCAGAGAGCAACGAACTGGGGCAGTCAATACCCCCATCAGCCCTATTATTCCAGCACCGGCCACGCCGTACTTAGGAAACCTTCCACACTGCAGCAAGTGCAACTACCATCATCATGGAGTTTGCCGAGAGCTGCATTGCAAAAGATGCAACATGAAGGGGCACACCGCCCGCATCTGTAGGACCTCAGTCGAGTTCATCACTTCAACTACCAGTGTTGGGACTAGTCCAATATGTCACCTTTGTGGTGAAGTATGACATTTCAAGAAGGACTGTCCAACAGAGAAGAACGACTGGGAAGCAGGAGGAGTTTGACCCCAGAGAATGGGGAAACATCAAAGAACCCTGCTATATTTTGGTACGCTTCCAAACCCCAATAATTATTTATAATTATGATTACTCTCTCGTTCAAATTAAATCACAACATTCATATAAAATTCGAAACCCTAAAAGGTAAGCTATGATGGCTTAGTGTATACATTAGGGTCATTTATAATTAAGATTTGTAGACTTAGAGTGAGTGATCCCGCCTCATTTCCTATTCCTTGTTTGGTTGTGGATTTAGGGCAGGGTTGCTCAGTCAAAGGTCTTACCAATATTAATTATACATGACTTGTATACACCAAGCGATTATAGAGAGACCTAGTAAGGATCATTTCATAAAAAGTCCATAATTTCAAAATATCAGAACCCTCGTATTAGTAGTACCCGCCAATTTTGAATCAAAAATGGGATTCGTAACAGTATTAACAGAATAAAACCGGAAGCGTTGAAAACTTATGTACATAGGATAGTTCATCATCCTAGTAATCATTCCTTCCAGATCGACTTAATATCAAATTCGTCGAGAAGTTCCGACATCATCACCCGACATAGTTTGGCTTGGTCCTTACTATGCAAAATTCATATGTTGTGTAAAAGAACTTCTTCCTTAGTCAACTGTTATATGAAATCCTTCCAATCCATAACGAAAACCCTTATATCATCTCTCACTTCAAAACTTCAGAAGTACCCATGCAAGGGGTACCACACCCTTCTAGCCTACTCAGTAGATAAGAAACTTGAAACGAAAAGCACCGAAGTAGTCTCAGAATTCAATAACCACCAAAGTAACCCCAATAGATCTCATAGGAAAATTCATTGTACCGCAGGTCAAGTTCAAGAATAGAGACTAAGAACTCATTAGGTTAATCTATCGCTGTTAAGTGTATACGTGAGAGTGGTATATTATTTAGACTTAACAAGATTTAGGATGTGTTATTCCGCCCTATCTCCTGTTCCTTGTCTGGTTGTGGACCTGGGGCAGAGTCACCCATCTAAACATTTTGTCAAATCTAAATTATATATGACTTGTATACATCAGGTAATGGTGGACGAGCCAAGTATGAGTCTTATCATGAACTTCTGAGCAGAAGCTTGCAGGCTTACTGTAACAATTGGAGATATCTGAGTGTGAGTGGTAGCGGATTATAATGGGCTTTATAATCAAGTTACCAAGGCAACAGGTGGACTTGATGCCATTTTAAGTGATCATCGACAGATTAGCCAAGTCTGCGCACTTCCTACAATTTGAAAGAAACAGGCATAATAGAGAAGCTAACTAGAACGTGTGTTAGAGAGATTAGTAAGACTGCATGGTGTTCCAATATGTGTTATCTCCGTTAGAGATAATAGAATCACCTCCCAGTTCAGGCAGTCACTTCAGGAGTCCCTGGAAACTAGTCGAGTCTTTTACCATTCTAGCATCTAAAGTAAGTGATACACAACTAACTAGAGACTCAATTTCCAGACAGCACCTTCTCTAGTCCGGAAATCTTCCGAGAGACTACCAAGAAGAGAGTACGAATCCAGGAGCGACTTGAAGCTCCCAGGGTCAGGCAGAAAAGCTACGTCTTCGATAAGATAAAACCCTTGGAATTCCAGGTTGGTGACCTTGTCATGCAAAGGTCTCAACCGTAAGGGCATGATACGCTACAGAAAGTGTGGAATACTAAATCCAAAGTACATAGGACCATTTGAGATTATTACTAGAGTTGATCCAGTAACGTATAAACCTCGACTACCTTGAGAATTCAATATCATACACCCTACCTTCCACGCCCTTATCTTTCAACATGTTTGTCCGACGAGACTCTTGTTATCCCACTCTATTAGATCGAGGTAAGCGAGAGCCTCAACTTTGTGGACGAATCCGTAGAAATCGTAGACAGTGAAGTCATTAGGACTAATCAGATCCCTATCCCGATAGTAATAGTCTGCTTAAAATATATAGCGAGGACCCAAAATCACTTGGGGTCGAGGGGATCATCAGAACCATAAGTATCTACCTTTTTCCCTTCGTCCATGTATATACCTTAGACTAAATTTCGGGACGAAATTATCTCTAATGGGGGAATAATGTAACACCCCGTTATTTTCTTCTTGTAAATCAATCCAATTCAATCAAAGTCAGATAGTTTCTGCTATCTTTTATCACTGTTAAGGATCTGTTTGAGAGTTTCTAAGCCTAGTGTAATGTAAGAATGGATGTTAGGATGAGTTAGCTTGAGATCGGGAGGATTAATTCGAACCAGAAAATCATTCACTAAGTGTTCACGGCCGCAAACTAGGTTCACGGCCGTGAACCACCTCCTATATATTGGAGTGACCTCATTTTCTACTATTTTCTCCTCCTCCCAGCCATGAACAAATCCATTCTCTCTCAAAAAGCTTCAACCGTGAACACTCTAAAGCCTAAAAAACGTAAGTGTTTCATCCTTAATCTTGTCATACTTGAAGGACTACTAGATCCTAGCCTTGATTTGTCAAGTTTCATCATCATCTTCATGAGCTTGAAGGGATCACGACCGTGAACCCTTCATAAGGGCCGTGAACCCTTCATAGAATCATAAGGGTCGTGAACACCTCATGAGGCCTTGAACTGTTGGGTTTTGAGCATTCTAACACTCCTATGGTGTACATGCAACCCTATAAACCTTGGATCTATGTTTTCTCTATTATACATGCAAATATTAACTATTCCAAGGTTTCATCCTAACTAGCATATTATGAAGCACCTATACTACAAAGTTCTAGTTAGATGACATACCTTTTGATGTAGCTTGATGTCTTCAAGCTTTAAAAGCTTAGCCCCAGTAGTGTGGAAGCCTCAAATGGAATCACAAATCACCAAAACACCTCGGAAGAACTTGAGAGAATATGTATGCACAATAAAATCGGCCCACTCTTATTTTCACACACTTGTGCCAATTTTGTGAGCCAAGGACCCCTTTATATATTATGGAGGATTAGGGTTACATCCATGTAAACCCTAATACCCATGACCTTTCATTTACATAGGATCCATGGGTTAAAAGCTCCATGGACCATCCATTAAAGCTTAGCCCAACCTAAATGAACTTGGCCCATTCCATATATATAAGAGTCCATATTTAATTAGTTCTTTTTGATCACTTAATTAATTCTAAATTAATTCTTGATTAATACTAATTAAATAATATGATTCCATATTAATATATTAGAACTTATAATATATTAATATAAATCATAAATATACTATTCTCAAAAGACTATCCATATAAATTGTGTCGGTGAAGTGCAACCCAAATGGACCATGCCGAGTCGGGTCAAGTACATACCAAATATAGTTATGGACTTAGACATTAATCCAACAGTCTCCCACTTGGATAAGTCTTAAACTATTATTGAGTATGACTTCAAAACCTAACTGGCAATCGTAGCTCTTAAAGCCGTTGTCGAACTCTGACCTTGTCAATGACTTGTCCATTAGATAAGGG
Organism: Lactuca virosa; assembly: GCF_052849685.1. Lineage (NCBI taxonomy): Eukaryota > Viridiplantae > Streptophyta > Magnoliopsida > Asterales > Asteraceae > Lactuca > Lactuca virosa. Next base: position 317,412,775 of record NC_136433.1, on the reverse strand, counting down.
ATCATATATTCCTCCATTCTATATATCATATGGACTGAGACATGGATTATAATCATTCTTTCTGTCCATTTGTTGTTTCCCGATTTTCGATTTATGATGACTGACTGATTGAACAAATCAAATCAGTCCTGGCTTGGCCAAGCACTCACATGTGTCATCGCTAAATCATCGAGGGGCTCACAGATATCACTTTTATCCCGAAGGTAAAAGGAATGGATAAACTTCGACTCATATGGCTTGTTCTACTACTTGTTGAATCATACACAAAGGCACGTTTTATAACATCGAGTTACCAAATGCGTTTTCGTGCAATTAATGTATAACCAACTCATAGTAACAACTCATATCTTTAGGTTTGAAGAATATAAGATATTATCGTCTCATGATCACTCGTGATAAAATCCATGAAGTGATTCAAATGAGCGCGGGTTGAATCCAATACTCAGAACTTATGAGCACTCATGAGTGTTGTAGCACCACTTTGTCCACCAACTTGGACCTCTACAAACCAACCCATGACAGTCTTGATTCATATCTACTTCCAACATATGACCGACTGTGGATGGTTTGAATAACTTAATCATTCAGGAAGAGCGACTTAGTTATTCTGGAAGTCAAAACATGCAAAGTGAAACACAAGAATAAATGAATCAAATATGGTATCAAACCCTATGAATATAAATAAACACTTTTATTTATCACCATACTGATTACTCATTATTCATTGTTTCGGTTTTATTAACTTTATACTTGAATTAAAAACACTAGTTGTCCCATGCTCCAAGCATGTACACTATGTTTTTCTTAAACAATAGCATTGCCATACACCAAGTATGCACTCTATGTTTGTCTATGATCCTTACTTTGTGAAATAAACCAATTGAACATAATTTCAATGATTCTAATTTCACACTCCCAAATCCTTATCGAAAAATGTGAGAATTTCAAGTTCCTATCATTTATCGAAATCTGTTTAGATTTTAAACTTATATGCACTGACCCTCCTGTAATGAATATGTACAAAGTCACAAAGACTTGTCAACAGTCATTATAAGGTATTCCAATGGAGATCAACTCCATGGAAACTAAGTCTCATATTCAAAGTACATTGCTTTGGACATGCTTCTTGCATTAAGTTTTCTAATCTTACACAGATAACTTCCACCTATGGAGACAACTCCATATTCTCATTTTGACTATCACTTCTGAATAAGAGATGCCTCTTTTCAGAATATGTCAATATGGTCCTTCCAAAATTAGCACTATACTTCCAACTGTCCCTGAGCAACCAATCTTTGGTAAACCTCAGATTGTCCTCGACAATTGCTTAATCATTTTAGTCATATCCAATTCTAGACCTTTTCCCTTCTTAATGCCTCTGGGCATTTGGAAAAATTTAGAAATGACAAATATTATAGCACATGCAATCGATCATGTACCCAAAGCAAATGGTACACGATTCATGATGTCTCACATAAAGACATGATTCTAGACCAGTCTTTTGCTACAATATTTTTATTTGCCATGTTTTCAAAATTTGACTATGAAGAGGGATGACGTAATCATCATCGAATTTTGAGAACGCAATATATAGAATTTCCTTAAGTTGAACCAATCCAACATGAAATTCATATATATATATATATTCTTGACTAAAGATGATTAAGGTCTCAATCTAAGCCTTTAGAACTGAAATGAAGTATATCCTTTGAAACTTTTGTTTTCTATAATTAACATTGCTAACTTGCAACACTAACAATAATTATCATGCTCCCACTAACATGATGATTATTAGCATAACACTTATGCTCCCAGCTTTGACATGTACTCAGAAATCAGCTGGACTTCTAGAAATCAATACTTTATTGACTTTCTTACCAAAGTTCAGATTTCTGATACGAGATGCTTTGATAAAACTTTATCAAAATCATACACCTTTCCTTAGATAGCATGCATATGTGTCTAAACAAATTCAGAACTATAAAAAGGGATGTCGTAATCATAGTCTCAATTGTTTAGACCTTTTGCCATCTGCTTCAAATCTACTTGGTGGAAGTGTTTCCTCACCATCATTTTCATGAATCGGAGAGAAACCTTATGACCCTTAGATTTTATGGTGTATGTGTTCTTATCCATGTGAATCGTCAAAACCATAGTCACAAGACAAGGATAATGACAAATCCAAACTCATATGGACTGAACTTATGCAATCTTAACTTCTTGCCACCTGGCAATACAGGGCCTGCCATTGCTTCCAAGTTGTTATGCAACCAATTGAGAACTTTCAGAACTCCTATGCAAAGCCAACTTTAACTGGAATGGGCACAGAATATGTCAACACGATAGGTTATAAACCTAAAGTCGTGTGCTAGTGAAGAACCTCAGGTTTTATTCTTGATTAGTTCTTGAAATTCTTTTTTAGGATCTTTAAGACTCCCACTATCCTCTTGACATATAAGACTATCTTGCCAAATATTCAAGAGATAGTGCGGATTTTTATCAAGACAAACACTTCACACAATTGGCCTTAGTTGGTCTTTGTTTTATCCAAAACATCACAACTTACCAATTTCAAATGTACAAGAGTAGGACGCTTTTACTCTTACATTTGACAAGTGTTTAAAACCTTTCTTTAAGATATGTCACTCAAGTTACAATCTTGGAGTATGACTCTAAGAATTGTTTTGGAACGAAGTATGACTCATCTTCCTGATCTAACCATTTCAACAATTCATGACTCCTCTTCTTAGTCATAAGAATGCACTAAGATGACCTTTAGAGGACTAATTGTGATATGATTTCTAAATCATTAAGATGATCACAAACATGATACTAAAGTACTCTCCCATCTTTTCAGATTTGAGAAACTTTTATCTTTCTGCCTAATTTGATTCTTCCCATTCGTTCTGCCATGCATTGAGACTTTTCCAATGTTTCAGAATTATACTTAAACTTGTAAGTATAACCATATTTACTAAACTTTAGTAAATCAAATAGCCTTAACGAGCTTTGTGGTGGACATGACCAGTACACAAGAATGTGTACTCGATCCCTTTAGTCCTTCACTTGACTCACACATCCATGTGAACAAGTAATTAGTCTCTATTTTACAATGCTTGAAAGTTCTCATTCATCATACTATTCAACTTGCATGATTCCAAGTTTCGGTCCAATTGAAACTTGGGTGATGAGGAACTTTCCTGATTTGGTAAATTTAGACACTACCACAAATGAAAGAATCAAATCCATTTTCCAATTTGCTATCAGTGGAATCATATAAGCAACAATTTTCCACAAATGCCATTGTAAGGATACTTCAAATAAATAAAATTAAACAATTTTCTTTTATTTTAAAACTTTACGGAAAAACTTATCCTTACAATCCACATGGAAAATTGTTGTTATCTATTCCTTAGCAATATATCATAACTTCTTAAGCAACTGCTCAAAATTCTGATGCGATCGAAATCCACCTTCGCGATCAGAATCAACATATACTTCCTTTAAGATTTCTCTCTATTCTTTGATTCTTAAAACATCAACATGTGACCCAGTCACATCATGTAATGAGGATCTCAGAATAGAACTTAACCGAGTTAGATAATGGGCTCTACCTGATGTAGATTCAAACTTATTGACTTTAACATCCTTAGGTAAATTTGGCAGCTTTGCAATCAACGCCCCTTCCTTTGGCAAAATAAACATATGGACCCTTTGCTAATGGGACTATCTCAGACTTAGCCTTTCTCTTTACCATTTGGTCAACCGGGTTGACTATGGCCAATCCCTTTCCATTGGGAAGAGAATGCTTTTTCTGGATATCCAGTGTCACCATTGTCACTGTCCATAAAGTTTTTGGGAAGTTAATCTTCTAATCAAATTTGCTTTACTATCGTTCCAAATCATTGTTGATTCAGCAGCACCAAGCAAATAGATATGATCATTAAGGTTCATGTCATAGTCTGTTTCATTGTAGTCCCAAAGGAACTCACTATGTGACTTAGAAAGTGATTGAACATCCAACTTTCTCAAAACTTTGACACCCAACTCTCCCGGCTTGTCAATATGTGACTTCATCTCTAAGATGTGATCACACATAGACCTTGCTTGCCATTAGGGCTTGAGTGACCTTGAACTTGTGGGTTAGAGAGAATAATTGGAGGAGGTGGAGGAAGAGAAGTATGACTTCCATGAGCCAAACTCGGGAAGTCATATTCATTAGGAAAGCTTGGTTTGGGAAGATCATTGTTGTCTAAACGAGACATCAACAATGGGAGAAATTCACGTAAAGTTGATTTAAGTCCTTAATATAACACCCAATATGATATATTAAGGCTAGGACCCAACAAACTATTTTATAACTTGGAAGAGGGATGCCGTAATCCAAGCTATAAAATATTTGAAGGTAGGTGAATGACGATTCACCAATTTCCACCAAGATAAACGAAATGTATTATTAGGTTTTAATTGGTTTTGAAACTCCTAGATTCTTTTGAGATTCATTGAACTTTTCAATGGCATGTTTCAATCTCGAGTGTGCCCTTCAGGTTTTGTGACTGGGATGCCGAGGATCACAAAACAAGGTGTGAAGTAACCATGCAAATATACTTGGTACCCTTAATATTTACCCCTCAATCGATGTGCCGGTTAACCACACACGCTCCAACGATACTATGATAAACATTAAGTTACCCTTTGCCTACCTTGTGAAGTCCAGGTTAGTGAGCCGGTTAACCACACACGCTCCACTAACAGCTTAAACAAAGTGCAAAGTGTAATTTCATGGATTAGCACCTTATTCACATTTTCCTAAGTAACTAAGATTGGGAATTTATAAGTGTTTAGTTACTTAGTATTTATCATTATACTTATAATGAAGGGAGAATTATAGTCTTTGTCCTACCTGTTCGGCTAACGACCCTCCACCGGTCAAGGAAGCGGTGAGTGAGAGTGGACACCCATTAAACTGCCATTTTATAGGCAGTAACCTTATACCCCCCCCCCCTTATAGACCGGCTTCGTGAATGAGGCCTACTAATGGTAAGACGACTTGCTCTTATACATATAATATATTAAACTTTTAATATTATAATAGTATAAGGGTGTATTTTAGACATTTAAAATACTTGGTGGTTTAATCTATTAATTAAACTAGACTTTTAATTTAATTAAACTCAAACCATATATTTATGGATTAATAATACTCTTTTAGTTAAACGCTTTAATTAACTAGTAATAAAGTCTATAAGAGTTAATTTGAACTATTCAACAAAACATCATAATTCCAATTATTAAACTCAAAATTAAAACCATTTAATTAATTGTTTAAGTTATGAACCCAAGAGTTTTAGAATTCAATTCTTTTTTTTCATAAAAAACTTTTCTCAAATTCCAAAACTTGAGGGCAAGTTTTTGTAATTCTTGAAAACCTTTGGATTCCATAACTTATTGAATTAATGGTGTTTTATGATGAAACTTTCCATGTTCCATAACTTAAGAACAAGTTATGGAATTCTTTAAAACATTAACACCAAATTTTGTAACTCCATAAAAACTTTGAATCAATTTTTTTTTTTAAAAAAAAACTTTCATATCCATAACTTATGGAAGTTTCAAAAACCCTTAAGATCACAACTTTTAAAAAAAAAACTTTTGAGCTCCAAAATTTTATGACAAAATATGTAACTCCTTAAAACATTTAGATCAAACTTTTAAAACTAATAAAATAATCATATCATTTTATCTTTTACTAAATTTGACCTAATTCAAATCATATAACAAATGATTCAAATTTTACAAATAATTCGTTTTTTCACAAAACAAGTAATTATCTTAAAATTTGACAAACGTCATGTTTTTTTTTCCTTTTTTTTTCAACTTGAAAATAAAACATTTGCATCAATATAATAGAAAATAACCCATGGCTCTGATACCACTTTTGGGTTTTGAGCATTCTAACACTCCTATGGTGTACATGCAACCCTATAAACCTTGGATCTATGTTTTCTCTATTATACATGCAAATATTAACTATTCCAAGGTTTCATCCTAACTAGCATATTATGAAGCACCTATACTACAAAGTTCTAGTTAGATGACATACCTTTTGATGTAGCTTGATGTCTTCAAGCTTTAAGAGCTTAGCCCCAATAGTGTGGAAGCCTCAAATGGAATCACAAATCACCAAAACACCTCGGAATAACTTGAGAGAATATGTATGCACACTAAAATCGGCCCACTCTTATTTTCACACACTTGTGCCAATTTTGTGAGCCAAGGACCCCTTTATATATTATGGAGGATTAGGGTTACATCCATGTAAACCCTAATACCCATGACCTTTCATTTACATAGGATCCATGGGTTAAAAGCTCCATGGACCATCCATGAAAGCTTAGCCCAACCTAAATGAACTTGGCACATTCCATATATATAAGAGTCCATATTTAATTAGTTCTTTTTGATCACTTAATTAATTCTAAATTAATTCTTGATCAATACTAATTAAATAATATGATTCCATATTAATATATTAGAACTTATAATATATTAATATAAATCATAAATATACTATTCTCAAAAGACTATCCATATAAATTGTGCCGGTGAAGTGCAACACAAATGGACCATGCCGGGTCGGGTCAAGTACATACCAAATATAGTTATGGACTTAGACATTAATCCAACATGAAGTCGTTAAGGCCGCAAAGCCATCCATGGGTGGTCGTGAACCCCTTCCAAGCTTCCATTTGTGAGCCTAACACTTCATTTAGGGTGTTTCCTACAATCTTAGGTGGTTTCCTATACTGATTAGTTGTTATATACACTAATTATACACACATATATATATATATATATATATATATATATATATATATATATATATATGTCAATATATGCCAATTAGGATCCATTTGTGCTCGGGACTTAGCTTGGCATACCAAACATCCTATATCGTATCTTCGATCAAATCTCCAACATAAGGTGAGTTCATACCCCTTTAATCTACCTATTAAATGTTTTTAAATGCTTTTAAGGGGGGGGGGGGGAGGGGGATACAAGTTGAACACAATCTAAATTGTGTTAATAATTGTATGTGATATCAATCACATAAAGGATTTTCTTATGCTTTTAAGGATTACCAAATACTTCCAAAATGACTTAAAGTCATGCTAAATCTTTAAAGTCATGTAAACTCTTTTTGAAATACTGTTAAAACTGTTTTAATACTGTTAAACTCTGTCACACCCCCAAACCAAGGATGGCGGAAACGTCCGGGGGTGGCGGACTTCATGTATAGTATCACAACAACAAGTATAATAGTGCTCATAGTAAATACAACCATCATAAATATAATTAAAAAGGTTACACCATAGTATGAGTTTACATGTTTCAAAATCAATTACATTATGATGACAAAAATGTATAAATTAACGTCTTGCATCCCATCCTCAAAAGCAGTTGGTTACCTATTTAACTGGTTTCCTGAGAATACAAGTAGTTTTGAAAGAGTGTCAACAATTAAGTTGGTGAGTTCATAAGCTTTTGGATGTAGAGTTTGAAAACCTTTGTTTGTAATGGTAATGTAAGCTTCAAGAAAAATCCCTTATTTTCCTTATAAAAATTCATGTAGTCTTAAATCCCAAGACCGAGAGTATGTGTGTGTTTTGTACTTATAACGTGTTTGAAATTGTAATGTGTATGCAAGAAAAATCCAATATTTTCCTTATAAAAGTCATGTAGTCTTAAATCCCAAGACCGAGAGTATGTGTGTATTTTGTACTTATAACGTGGTTGTAGTTTTAAATAGACAGACCCCTTTTTAAGTAGAATTTTTCCCCGTAAACTTGAAATGTTGTTAACTCCCTATGTGAGTCGTTATAACCATACTATAACTAGAATTTAACCTGCTATAACGTTTTTCAGACGTCAAGATCCTATGACTTTTGTCACCCGTAGACCTGCAGGTCCCGCTGTAGCTAGCAGCAAGGTGTGGGGTGTCAATCCCAATATAGATCTATACACAATTATCACGCTCTCCCTATAAGAGACTCTGGTTATAACTTCCAGGAATTTTAACCCGTACTCTGAGAGTACAATTGAAGAATTGTCTCACAACTTACGTTAACTAGTTTACGTGTAGTTTGAATATAACACCTTTTCCGCGGTGGGAGTGAAATCACCCTTTATGTAATAAATTCGTGATGTAAAATCCATAAACTATAACTATTATAGTTTATCATGTAGTATATGAAAAACCCATTTGTATTTAGTGTAAAACCTTTTTATGTGTAAGTAGTATGTTTAGCAAAGCATAACTATAACTCTTATGTTTCACCTTGTATATTTGTAATGATAAAGGATTCTTACAATTCAATGAGTAATTTATGTTATTTAAATGTAATTTAACAGAAAATACATGTAAAATATGAAATCATCAAAGATAAACACTTTGCTCAACATGTTACAAAGTGCTATGTAAGTTGTAAACTGTTAACTAGTTTTTAACCTTTCTGCACTATTTTAAAAAGATCATATAAAAATCATACGAAGTCGAAAACAAAATCCGTAAACTCTGGGAATTTTCTAAATGTGTCTAGTTTATTCATAATTTTTATTATGATTTTTAAAAGTCTATAACTTGTGTGAAAATGCTCATATTCACAGACTGGTCCGAATTCGTTTCTGAATTGATAGACAGTTTTATAAAAATCACCATAAATTGTATAAAAATCGTATGGAGATGTGCAAGTATTCATTAGAAAGGTATAAACCTAAACGACTTGCATATAAAACACTTTTGAAAGATATCCAGTCTAAGATGGTCAAAACGATCCGTGAATAGGACTCAACTTTTCTGATGAAAGTTGTTGGTTGAATTTAGTTAAATTTTGGGTGTATTAACTTGTATTCCCCCCCTAAAACTTGAAGAAAACATGAAAATGTAGGGGTATGAACTCACCTTGAGTGATTTTCTTAGATGAATGCTGAAGAGAAAAGGTTTCCAAACCAAGAACACTTGGTAAAAGCTTGGAGAGTTGAAGATCTAAGAATAATTATGGCGACATTGTTATGAGAGATTCATAATATGAGTGAAGGAGTGAAGAATGTTCAATGTAGGATGAGAATACTTACTGAATGTGGGTGAAAAGCTCAAAGGCAGCCTTGGAGTCTCGAGTTCTTAGAGAGGGAAATGAGAGAAAAATGTTTGCTTTTTGGTGAGAGAGAGTGAGTAAAGTGGAATGGAAGTTGGGGGTTTCCAGCTTTTGATCAGTTATCCAGCTGGAGAGGAGGGATGAGAGGACAAATAGTTGACTAGGTAGGGATGAATAGTGACTGGAGGTTGTCCTATGTGGGTATGGGGGGATAGCTTGTGTCATACTTTAGATAAGTCAACACTCCAACCCAAATCCTTACCCAAAGGATATTGTTCTTAGTTTAAGATCCTCTCCCCAAAATGTGATTAAAATATGATAATATAGGGTCTTATATGTCAAAATACGAATTTGGGTGAAAATCCCATGTTAAAATCATGAAAACGAGCTTAAAAGACGAAACTACTCAAAAACCGTGAAAAAGAAGCGAGCTTGCGAGACCAGACCAAAGCTTCGGTCCTATAGAGTGAGAACCGAAGGTAGGTTCGGTCCTAAAACCTTGCACGCGAACTTGGTCAGGAGGGAACTGAAAGCGAGTTGGAGCGAAATGGACCGAAATAGACCGAAAGGGCTTGTTCCGGACCGAAAGTGAGTTCGGTCCTATAAGGAGGGTTTCGCTTCTTTAAGAGGTTTCGGTCCTTTGAGAGGTTTCGGTTCCTAAAGGAGTTTTGGTCCTTTAAGAGGGTTTTGGTTCTTTAAGCGGTTTCGGTCCTTTGAGAGGTTTCGGTTCCTAAAGGAGTTTCGGTCCTTTAAGAGGGTTTCGGTTCTTTAAGGCTGTTTCTCCATTTATCTTCCTGTTTCGAGTTGTTTTCAAATAAATTAAGGGTCGGGATGCCCCGGGTGATTATAAAAAGTTGAAAGAGATTTTGAGAGAGTTTTGGGAGAGATTTGGGAGAAATTTGGGAGAGAGAAAGATATAGCGAGAGAGATTGAGAGCGACTTTGTTTGTGACCTTTGCGAGTGTTTAGCTTCGAAACGCAAGGTTTGTAAACCCCGTTTTGCCTTGTTATGAGTGTTATATGCTCCCGTAAGGTATGTATTAATGTTATATCGAGTAGTTACATCATTTTATTCTGATTAGGGTCTAGATTTTCCAAACACGTGATATCCCAAAATGATAATTTTCATTAAAATCGTGAGTTGTACAATAGTAAGCATGAAGTAGACCCTAATATACGAAGGTTAATTGAGTTGACCGGTTTGACTTGTTGACTTTATTTGACTTTGACTTGACCAGAAATTGACGGTTGTCACATCATCCCCCCGTTAGAAGGAATTTCGTCTCGAAATTGGCGTTTTGACTGGGACTTCAGGCGGCTGGGAAGAGGTGTGGGTATTTTTGTTTCATCTGATCTTCGCGTTCCCAGGTGAACTCGGGTCCTCGTTTAGCGTTCCAACGGACCTTCACTATAGGGATGCGACTCTGTTTTGTTCTCTTGATCTCTCGATCTATGATTTCTATCGGTTCTTCCACGAAGTGGAGACTCTCATTGATTTCAATCTAGTCAAGAGGAATAACGAGAGTTTCGTCAGACAAGCACTTCTTCAAATTGGACACATGGAAAATATGATGTACACTATTAAGTTCTTGGTATTTGAGGATATGTAAGCATATGTTAACTTTGTTTGTTTGTAACAAAAGAAATTAGAGCGTTGTACCCTTAATAATAGGTCTCTACATTTTGTAACAGTAAGGACACATGTAATCGGATATTGATGTTTAAAGCAATGAAGCATATGATATTATAAGTTTAAAAATCTTGTTAAAGCATTACATGAATCATATTTGTGAATAATAATATTATGAAGAAGCTACGAATTAACATAGTCATTTAATATATATATATATATATATATATATATATATATATATATATATATATATATATATATATAACACTAACATTCCAAACTTATTGACTATTACAGGATATCAAACATGTTGTCACGAAGAATGAGCACTCGATTAAATCTTGGAGTGCCAACTCCACAACCAAGAGCTAGACACACCAGGAGAGGTTGACCAGCCCCTGTAGCTGACTCAAGGACCGAAACACCGCAAGTTCAAGAGGAGCAGGATTCACCGGTTCCTAACTCGGACTTGCCAAAAACCACAACCGAGCTAGAACAATTAATCATAGAAAGCCTTTCTATTGCAATGGCGAATATGAGAAACATCCAAAATAGAACACCTATTATTGAAACAGAAGCAACTGGAGTTCAATGTGGTAGTATTCAAATATGAATCCTGAAGAACTTCGGAGGGGTTGCTCATATAAGGATTTCAAGAACTGTAACCTAGAAACTTTTACAGGAATGAAGGAGTAATAGGTCTAACCCATTGGATTGAAAAGTTTGAAGGAGTTTTTGAAAGCTGCTTCGGTACGGAGGGCAGCAATGTACGGTTCACCACATGCACCCTGATGGATGGAGCCTTGACATGGTGGAATGACCATGTGAAAACTATGGGTATGTCTGTTTCAAACTCCATGTATTGAGAAGACATGAAAGCTCTGATGATAGAAGAATACTATTTGTGGGATGAAGTGCAGATGTTGGAACACAAGCTATGGAACCTGAAGATGAAAGGTTCTGAGATCAAGGCATATACAACCAGGTTTAACGATCTTGCACTTCTCTGTCCGAGGATGGTGACCCCCAAAAGCAACAAGGTTGAACGTTAAATTTGGGGTCTAGCACCTCAAATCAAGGGGATGCTTCTTTACTTTAAACCTACTACCTATCTCAGTGCTAAGCACCTAGCATTTCAAATAATAAAAAATGAGATTGATGAAGGAATAATGGTAGTAAAGGTTGAAGCCCCGAAATTCAACAACAACCACTACAAGTGCAAGTCCAATGGAGGAACCTAGAGCCATCAGAAAAAGCAACAAGTTGAAAAGGTGTATGCTGTGACACCACCCCCAACTCCAAACTAACATAAGGGTTACCTTGGAAACAATCCATTATCCACCAAATGCAACCGACACCACAATAGGGAATGTTTCCACTATGCTACATGCAATAAGAAAGGGCATACTGCAAATTTTTGTCGAGGCACGACACTTACTACAATTGTACAGGACAAGGGTGCTAGATCTAGGTCAGGTGGAGAAAGAACTTGTTACGAATGTGAAGAGAAAGGGAACTACAAGCGAAATTTCCCAAAATTGAAGAAAAGTGATGGGAATACTCGTGGTCAGGCTTTTGTGATTAGGAAGAGGGACGCTATACAAGATCCCTCGGTGGTTACTGGTACGTTCCTCATCAATAACTTATATGCTACAATTCTCTTTGACTCTGGTGCTGATAGAAGTTTTATAACCCCGTCATTTAAACAACTAATAACTTACGAGTCTAGTAAATTAGATGTAGAATATAAAGTAGAAGTAGCAAACGGTCAGATAGAAAGCACCACTAAAATCCTACGTAATTGCAACCTAACTCTGAACGACCACACATTCCAAGTTGATCTAATGCCAATGCCAATTGGGAGCTTTGACATTATTCTCGGTATGGATTGGCTATCTCCTCACCATGCTGAGCTATTGTGTTTCGAAAAGGTTGTTCGACTAACTCTACCTAACGGAGAGACCATGATAATATTAGGTGACAAGTCGGGTCAAAACATAAAGCTCAGAAATATCTATACAAGAAGTTATGCCTTCTTGGCGCATGTAATAGATGAGAAGAGCTAAATGAAAGAAATCAAAGACATACCTCAAGTATGTGACTATCCCGACGTGTTTCCAGAAGATCTGCCTGGATTACCACCAAACTACAACATCGAATTCAGAATCGACTTAATTCCAGGAGTAACACTAGTAGCGAAATCCCCTTACAGATTGGCTCCATATGAAATGAAAGAGCTTTCAAGTCAACTACATGAACTTCTTGACAAGGGTTTCATCATACCAAGCTTCTCACCTCGGGGAGCACCGGTCTTATTTGTCAAGAGGAAGGATGGATCCTTCTGGATGTGCATCAACTATCGGGAGTTGAACAAGTTAACAATCAAGAATTGTTATCTACTTCCCAGGATAGACGACATGTTTGATCAACTCCAGGGATCCAGCTACTACTCAAAGACAGACTTAAGATTTGGGTACCGTCAACGGAGGGTGCTATAAGAAGACGTCCCAAAGACACATTTAGGACTCAATATGAGCACTACGAGTTCCTAGTTATGCCTTTTTAGGTTAACCAATGCGCCAACAATATTCATGGACCTCATGAACCGGGTGTGCAAGCAATACTTAGATAAGTTCGTGATAGTTTTCATTGATGACATTCTAATCTATTCACGCACCAGATAAGAACACGGCCAACACTTGAAATTGATCTTGGAACTGCTGAGGAAAGAGAAGTTGTATGCCAAATTTTCCAAATGCGATTTTGGATCAGAAGAGTACACTTCATAGGGCATACGGTAAGTAACAAAGGGATACACATGGATCCCATAAAAATCAAAGCAATTGAGAATTGGGATACGCCAAAGACGCCAATGGAAGTGCGCTAATTCTTGGGCCTGGCAGGCTACTACCAGAGATTTATTGAAAACTTTTCCAATATAACGAAGCCTCTCACTGCATTAACATAGAAAGAAACTAAATTTGACTAGGGAGACAAGCAGGAAACTGTATTCCATAAGTTAAAACAGATGTTGTGTAGCACACCAATTCTATCCTTACCTGAAGGAACTGAACATTTCGTCGTATACTGAGATATGTCAATTCAAGGTCTAGGGTGTGTATTAATGCTGAGAGACAAGGTCATTACATATGCCTCAAGAAAAATCAAAATCCATGAACAAAACTACACAATCCATGACCTTGAATTAAGGGCAATAGTCATGGCCTTGAAGATTTGGAGACAATATCTCTACGGAACCAAGTATATTATTTACACTGATCATAAAGTCTCCAACACATCTTCGATCAAAAAGAGTTGAACATGAGGCAAAGGAGATGGATTGAGTTATTGAATGATTATGAATGCGAAATCCGGTATCATCCAGGTAAAATAAACGTTGTTGTAGATTCCTTAAGTCATAAGGAATATGCGAAACCCTGACGGGTAAAGGCACTGACTATGACCATCCATTCTAACCTCAATGCACAAATTCGTGAAGCTCAACTGGAGGCTCTGAAAGAATAAAACGTTGGGGAAGAAGCTTTACGGGGAATGGATAAACAGTTCAAGCTTAAAGATGATGCAACTCATTATTTCATGAACAAGATCTAGACACCAAATTTTGGTCACATCAGGAGCTTAGTCATGGACGAAGTTCACCGATCAAGATCTTCGGTAAATGTAGCATGGTCCTTTTGGGTTGCCTTCACCAGAGCAATTTGATAGGATAGATATTTGAGAAAGAGGTTATTTGTGATTTATTAATATATTATATGAATAATATATTAATTGAGAAATCATATTATTTAATTAGTATTGATCAATAATTAATTTGGAATTAATTTAGTGATCAAAAGAGACTGATTAAATTTGCGGGGACTGATTAAGTAAATCAGTAATACTTATAGTTTGGGATAATGATCCATGTTGATTTGGGATGGGCTAAACCTATATGACAGTCCATGAAGGTTTAATCCAAAGGGCCTAAGAAATATGAAGAGTCATGGTGAATTAGGGTTTGCATGGATGAAACCCTAGCAATGTCACACTATAAAAGTAAACCCTTAACACCTAAAATCGGCTAAGGTATCCTAAAGGAGAACCATAACCGATTTTGTGTTTCCTAGCCTCTCACTTATAAGCCTCCTCTTGCTTTTGGTGTTTGTGACACATTAGATGCATCACATTTGAGGTGCTAAGCTTTTGAAAGGCCAAGAACTACAAGCTACAAATAAGAGGTATTCTTCTAACTAGTTTTTATGTTGTACATCTTCAATTGCATGCTAGTTAGGGTATATGCTTTGGAAAAATGAAATTGCATGTATAATTAGAGAAAACTTAGATCCAAAGCATCTAGGGTTGTATGTGCACCATAGGATTGTTATAGTACCTAAAACCCAACAGTGGTATCAGAGCCTAGGGTGTTTTCTGTTATATTGATGCATTGGTTGATTTTCAAAGCTGAAAAAGTCACATTTCTGGCCTCTGACTGATGGACTCGATGAGTCCAATTATCTGATTGGACGATTTCACTCATAGACTGACAACTCGACGAGTTCAGTTCATGCACTCGACGAGTAGGATCTTCTGCTTGCAGATTTTCGAGTTTTTTTTGGCCGGAATTGGATTAGGATCATTACCACAAAATGTTTTGTATCATAAAATTCGTTTTTTTGATATGGTGATGATTATCCTTATCCAATTATGTGGCAACCCAAAATTTCCATTTGATCAAACTCTACTGTCTAGCACTTCAATTAAAAGTCAAATTCATTTCTGCTAATTTTTAGCTCGGTTTAAAGTCCGGTTGGGTATTTTTAATATTTATTTTTCGAGAAAACAAATGAAAGGAAGTATTTTCTAGGATTATTGGGGAACAAATAAAACAATTAACACCTTAATGAGGTGTTCACGGCCAAACATAAGGGGTTTGGGCCGAGAACTCCCCTTTGACCGAGAACTCATGCTTAAGGCATGAGTTTACTCCTTCCTCCCTCATTTCTTACTTCCAAACTCAAGAACACCCACATTCTCTCTCAAGTATCATAAGATCTTCTTCCAAATCTTCCAAAAATGTAAGTGTTTCTTCTCTTGATTTGTTGATACAACACTTCATCTAGTAGTTATACATGATTTCATCCATGAAATCTTCTCTTTTTCATAGATCTTCAAGTGTTCTTCATTTAACCAAGAACACCAAGAACACACACTAGTGTTTTGGGCCGAAAACACCCTTCTTTGCTTCCATATTGTAAGTATCTATCTCCTATACTTGTTATCTAGTAAGGATACTTGGTTTAGGGCCTTGAAAACATCCATTTCTCAAGAACAATAGGTGTTTTCGGTCAAGTGCATCTCCCTTGACCGAAAACCCTAAAGAAAGGTGCCTTTAAGACCTTAAACTCACATAAGGATTTGGATGAAACTTAGAACCCCTATACATACTTGAAAGCCCTTGAAAATCACCTTATGCACCAAATATCATGAGTTTTCGGTCTTAACCTCATGGACCGAAAACCCTAAAAACCGAGAACCATTTGGACCGAGAACCATTTAGACCGAGAACCATTTGGACCGAAAATACCATTAGGACCGAAAGCTCCTAGGAACATACGACTTAGACCAAAAGCCCCATTTGGAAACCATACACTCATTTCATGTAATCATCTATGATAGTAACACTTCTATAAGAGTGTTTTCTAGTCTATGAGAGTGTTACCCTTCTTAATTAGTTGTATAAGCACTAACTGCCTGCATATATGTGTCTTTATATGCTAAATAGGATCCGTGTGTGCTCAAGTCTTCACTTGACACTTAGCATCCTTTTTCCGATCTTACATTCGCATCACTCATTTCAGGTGAGTTCATACCCCTTAATCAACCTTTGAAATGATTTTAAATGCTTTTAGGGGGGAATACAAGTTGAAACATTCTAGCCATTGTTTTAATCACATATGATTAATGACTAGAACAAACAGAAAGATTTACTATTACTTTCAAGTTGTTATCAAACTTATGGATTTCAAGCACTTCAAAACCCTTTATCAAACTATTTTAGATGCTAAAACTGTTTTCAAACCTTCTTAAACTTACATTACTTTCAAACTCATATCTACACTAATATATTTATATAAGTAAGACTTGAAGGACTTAGGACTGATAGCTCACCTTATTTCCTGTTCCTTGTTTGGTTGTGGACTTAGGGTATCCTGTTATTTGTCCGAATGTCGTTGAACTCTTAGTTATATATCATATATATATATATATATATATATATATATATATATATATATATGTTGGATATAAAAGCCTTCACCTCAGTTCAGTACCTTTGTGTAACGAAGGCATACAAACAACATTACTATTTAACTATAAAAGGTATAGTTAAGGGATTACTACTCACTATTACTACTACAACAATACATACAAGAGTCAGTACATTTACGAGTCACTACATAAGTACTACATTGAGAAACAAAACATATTATACACTATACAAGAGAACATACTATACACTACACAAGAAGATATACTATACACTAGTACAGAGAAAACATTACTATACTATGACCTACTATACAAAACTTTTGAATACTATAAACAGAATGTGACATACTACTTCTCGATACGATACTTCATTGTGGTATCACCTTGTAACCAGAGTCTCCTGGAGGGAGAGCGGGCATTGTGTGTATAGATCTATACGGGACAGACACTCCCACACCCTGACTGCTAGCTACAGTCCCAGCCGATAAGGCCAAGGGGTGACAGAATGTTACCTCACTACATATGACACCGGAGGGTCATCAGTTATTCAGCTGTCGATCAGTAGGGTTACATACGAGTTCACATTCAAACCTTTAATTAACTAATTAAGAATTAAAGGCAAAACAGACTTTTCGAGGCGTACTGTTCATTTAATACCACCTGGAGTCTGCATTTTCACTTTCTTTAGACTCCCCGAGGTGTACTGTACATTTAGTACTACTAGGAGTCTATACTTCATCACTTTATGACCAGCAGTGTCACTGCTGAGGTAAAACATTATTTTCTTATGACATTTACCCTGTGACCTTGTCACATACACATTTAAGTAAACTATATTTTCATAATGATAGTTTCACTGGGGAAAACTCTTACTCTACAAAAGAACAAACATACAAACAGTCGGGTCTTGGTAGAAGGCTACATTTTAGTAGAAAATATAGGATTTTCTAGAGAGTTCAACTATTTACAAACATTTACAAACAGCTACGAACATATATACTAAGTTGTTACAAACATTTTTATACAAGCAATGACACTAATTACTTATGAACTCACCAGCGTTATGCTGATAAACTCTTTCAAAATAACTTGTATTCTCAGGTCATCAGTAGACAGGTACCGATGAAGCTTTTGAGAAGATGGAGCACATACAAGACCCATCTTTTATTTTGATTATTCATTTTTGGTGTCTTACATACTATACAGAACACGCTTGTATTAAAATTACTCTATTAATGCAATGGATGTTGTTGCTTGTTTACTATTATGCTTTGTTGTGATACTGTACATGACGTCCTCCACCCCAGAACGTTTCCGCCGTTACGGTTTTGGGGTGTGACAGATTGGTATCAGAGCACTGTTTATAGTGAATCAAGTATATCAACCCATAAAAGATATACAAACTACAAACGCAACGGGATTAAAACACTCTGACCAAGAATATATACTTTTAAATAATAAAATATTTAACTAAGTATATATACATCTATTCATACCAGTGTCAGTATCATACTAGAACAGAACAAAGGTGTTACGATTGTTGAACAACACAATTAGGCTTAGAGACATATAGTCAAATCTAGGGGGATATAGCCTGATCAACTATATTTTCCGAGGAGTGACTAGCATGTGCCTAAGAATGATTGTGGTGTTGCATCAAGTCTAAAAACTTACCAACAATACTACAACGGGAACATTAGAACAAAATACTATAGGAGTATTTTGTGTTACTATAATTACTTATGTGCAAACTAAAAAGGATCCTCATTAGTACGTCTATTAACTATTCTTTTCCCCATTCTCGCGTAGATAACATGGCTGGCTTCCATCTTCCCGGCGATCCGTATTTTCCCAACCAAGGCATTGGTGGATGGCTCGATGATGAGCCAGAAGAGGATCACCCAATCCCCTTGGATGATCACCATGCAAAAGGCTTTTCGGATGGCTCTGACTCCGAACCAGAGGTCAACAACCTACCCCAAGAAGGCCAAGTCCCAAATCACAACCCCCGTCCAGCATTTCAAGGCCCCACTCCCTTGTGGGCAACAACCTTGAATCGTTGGAGTGATGAGCAGGGTCAGCCCTTACCTTACAATGGGGACCGTAGCTTTTACAATCTAGGCGAAGGAGGATCAGCTGACCGAGTCCTACCCATTATGGTCCGAAGGATTGCTCGGAATGAGGAGCAGGGTCGTGCAGCCATCGACCGAGTGATGGAAGTGGACGCCAATTCTGGCGTTAATACAGTCCGCATTCGCCAACTTGAAGAGGCTATGGAGAGAACTAGGAGGACCAACGAGGCTCTGCAGCAACAGCTAGCTGCATCCCGAGCCGAAGTCATGGAACTCCGAGTACGTCAGAGGGCACATGAGCGACATCTTCAAGAGGTTGTACGTCAACTAGCAGATCTGAGGGTTCACCCGAGGGATACCCGTCGCCGGTAGAAGATGTCGACTCACCTTTCTCTTTTGGTTAAGGAATAGCCTTTCTTTTCCGTGCCCTATGGAGCACTTGTCTGTAAAATATTCCTAACTTTTAAAGTACTCTAACTAGACTTCTAATACTGCCAACATTTTCCCTTATGGTTTGATGTAAGACCTACTGTTAGGTCATTTTTCCCGAACTCATTTTACATCATTAATACCAGTAATATTGGCAGTTATCTAATCTATGGAAAGTCTTCACCTTTGTGTTTCCCTACTCTATTGTTATACCTCTATCTGATAGTTGGACTATGGCGATTTAGTCCATGAAACACTCTCATCATACTTACAATTGATTCTTACTATTGTCATCATCTCTATCAACTTTCAGTAAAAGATTCTGCCTCGTCCGCGCCCGACCAGGGGCAGACCTGCAAGTCAAACTCCACCACCACCACCACCCCCTCCGCAGTTTGATGCGGTGATGTTTCAAGCAGCGGTGATCGCAGCTGTGACCGCAGCCATGGCCCAAGTAAACTCTGGTGGTGCAAGTGGAGCTGGAACTGGCACAAACTCCAGCCATGGTGAAATCCAACCTCGTGCACGGGAGTGTACCAATAAAGATTTCATCAGCTGCAAACCAACATACTTCAACGGAACTGGAGGGATCATTGCGCTGTCCCAATGGATCGAAAGAACAGAAGCAATCTTCGAGATGTGCTCATGCCCTGAGGGAAGCAAGATAAAGTTCGCTGCTTGCACCTTCACCGAAAGGGCCCTGACGTGGTGGAATGGCCATGTCAAAGCACTCTCACTGGTAGCAGCTAATGCCATGGGCTGGGATACACTGAAAGACCTGATGACAATGGAGTACTGCCCGAGGGGCGAAATCCAGAAGCTCGAGGAGGAACTGTGGAACCTCAAAATGAAGGGTTCCGACATAGTGGCTTATACAGCCAGGTTCTGCGACCTGGTGACCCTATGTCCTAACCTGGTCCCCACTGAAAGCAAGAAAGTCGAGAGATACATTTGGGGTTTGGTACCCCCGTATTGAGGGGACGTTCTAGCATCGAACCCTGCGACCTTTGATAGTGCCAAGGAATTGGCTCAAAGGCTCATCGATCACGAGGTTCCTTCTACTCCAACAACAACTACAACTACTGCTTCCGCACCAACCAACGCGACCGACAACAAGAAAAGGCGTTGAGACCGAAAGAAGGGCAAATCAACTCAACCCTCTTCCAAGAAACAACAGACGGTGGCTGTCCTTGCTGCCACAACTCCTGTTGCCCCTGTACCAGCCAAACCATATGCAGGGACCCTACCCAAGTGCACCAAGTGCCCTTTCCATCATAACGGCCCCTGTCGGGAAATGCACTGCACTAATTGCGACCGGAAAGGCCATACCGCCCGGTTTTGCAGAACACCACCCAAACCCATCACCCAGGTTCCCGGTGCAGGAGTGAGCCAGGCCTGCTACGGGTGCGGCGAGACAGGGCACTTCAAAAGAAACTGTCCGAAAGCTGGGAATGCGGGAGGAGCAGGAAGACTACTTACTATTGGCCACAATGAAACCGTGGCAGACCCCACAGTAGTCACGGGTACGTTCCTTCTCGATAACTCTTATGCTTGTATCCTATTTGATAGTGGGGCAGAGAGGAGCTTCGTAAACCAAAAATTTAAACACTTACTTAATCAAGCACCGCAAGAACTAAAAGAAACCTTCGTCGTAGAAATGGCCAACGGAAAGACAGAGAGTTCTAACGAGATTTACATAGGTTGTACCCTCACGCTACATAATCATTCATTTCCAATCGACCTCATACCGGTATCAATCAAGAGTTTCGATGTCATTGTGGGCATGGACTGGTTGAGTCTCCATCGTACCGATATTATGTGCTTCGAGAAGGCAGTCCGCCTAAACCTACCAAATAACGAAACCTTGTTGATCTACAGAGACAAACCCAGTACGAGCCTTCGTATCATCTCGAGTATCCAAGCCCAGAGGTACTTGCGTAAGGAATATCGTGCATTCCTTGCACACGTAGTCGATGTGAGCCGGAAAACCAAAGACCTGAAAGACCTCCCCGTAGTACGCGATTTCCCTGACATTTTTCCGGAAGAACTCCCAGGGTTACCCCCGCAACGTCAAGTCGAGTTCCGAATCGACTTAGTTCCAGGAGTTACCCCCGTAGCCAAATCGCCCTATCGTCTAGCACCCGCTAAGATGCAAGAACTGTCCGGTCAACTTAACGAACTGCTCAGCAAGGGCTTTATAAGACCAAGCTTCTCACCCTGGGGAGCACCAGTCTTGTTCGTCAAGAAGAAAGACGGATCGTTCCGTATGTGTATCGACTATAGAGAACTCAACAAGTTTACAATCAAGAATCGTTACCCTCTACCTCGCATAGACGATTTATTCGACCAACTACAAGGGGCGAGCTACTTTTCCCAGATTGATCTAAGATCCGGGTATCACCAGTTACGAGTGCTGGAGGAGGATGTTCCGAAGACAGCCTTCCGAACTCGTTACGGACACTACGAGTTCGTGGTGATGCCATTCGGATTGACCAATGCCCCCGCAGTATTTATGGACTTGATGAATAGGGTATGCCGTCCTTACTTGGATCAGTTCGTCATCTTCTTCATCGATGACATACTTATCTACTCTCGAAGTGAGGAGGAGCATAGTGATCATCTGCGACAAGTCCTAGGAACCCTTCGATCGGAGAAGCTCTATGCGAAGTTCTCTAAATGTGAATTTTGGATCTGAAGAGTCGAATTCTTAGGACACGTGGTTAGCGAAGAAGGAATCCACGTGGACCCATCCAAAATTAAAGCTATTGAAAACTGGCCAGCACCGAAGACGCCTACCGAAATTCGTCAATTCCTAGGCCTCACTGGCTACTATCGCAGATCCATACAGAACTTCTCTCGAATTGCGAAGCCCTTACAACATTGACCCAGAAAGGCGTGGCCTTTGACTGGGAAGAGAAACAGGAGAAAGCATTCCAAACGCTAAAACGAGCCTTATGCACCGCACCGATACTGTCCCTCCCCGATGGGACAGAAGACTTCGTGGTCTATTGCGATGCATCCAATCAAGGGCTCGGATGTGTTCTGATGCAACGAGGTAAGGTCATCGCCTACGCCTCAAGGCAGCTGAAGACACACGAGGTCAACTACACCACTCACGACCTCGAATTAGGAGCAGTGGTGTTTGCCCTGAAGATCTGGAGACACTACCTGTACGGTACGAAGAGCACTATCTTTACAGACCACAAAATCCTACAACACATATTCAACCAGAAGGAGCTTAATATGAGACAACGACGGTGGGTTGAGCTACTCAACGACTACGAATGCGAAATTCGTTATCATCCGGGTAAAGCCAACGTGGTAGCAGACGCCCTAAGTCGAAAAGAATATTCTGGATGAAGGGTCAAGTCATTAACTATGACTATCCATTCGAATCTATCAGTACAAATTAAGGAGGCTCAGTTCGAAGCCTTAAAACCTGAAAATATGGCGGGAGAATCCCTACGTGGAATGGATAAGAACTTGGAAGTCAAGGGGGACGGAGCCTTATATCTCATGGACCGGATCTGGACACCAAGACACGGTGGCTTCAGAGACTTGGTCATGAAGGAAGCACACAACACTCGATATTCCGTCCACCCGGGTTCAGATAAGATGTATCTGGATCTTAAAAAGCTATACTGGTGGCCTAACATGAAAGCAGAAATTGCTACCTTCGTGAGTAAATGCCTTACTTGCGCAAAGGTTAAGGTCGAATACCAGAAACCATCAGGTTTACTTCAGCAACCAGAGATACCTGAATGGAAGTGGGAGCGGATCACTATGGACTTCATAACCAAGCTACCCAAGACAACGTGTGGGCTTGATACCATTTGGGTCATCGTCGACAGATTGACCAAGTCCGCGCACTTCCTACCCATCAAAGAGACCGACAAAATGGAGAAGCTCACAAGAACATACATTAGGGAGATCATACGACTGCATGGTGTTCCTATATCTATTATCTCCGATAGAGATAGTAGATTCACTTCGAGGTTCTGGCAGTCATTACAAAACTCCCTAGGAACGAGGCTGGACATGAGTACGGCCTACCACCCACAGACCGACGGACAAAGTGAGAGAACTATCCAAACCTTGGGGGATATGTTGCGAGCCTGTGTGATCGACTTTGGGAAGACATGGGATACTCACTTACCCCTTGTTGAATTCTCCTACAACAACAGTTATCACACGAGCATCAAGGCTGCTCCATTTGAAGCCCTCTATGGCCGGAAGTGCAGATCCCATCTGTGATGGGCTGAGGTGGGTGAAACTCAATTAGATAAAGGACGAGTTCCTGACAGCACTCTCACGGGTCCGGAGATCATTCGGGAAACGACAGAGAAGATCGTTCAGATTCATGAACGATTGAAAGCCTCTAGAGACCGACAGAAAAGCTACACAGACAAACGGAGGAAACCTTTGGAATTCCAGGTGGGAGACCGAGTCCTTTTGAAAGTCTCACCCTGGAAGGGCTTGATACGCTTCGGAAAGCGTGGAAAGCTAAATCCAAGATACATAGGGCCTTTCGAGATTCTCGCTAGAATCAGCCCCGTAGCTTACAAACTCAACCTTCCCCACGAGCTAAGTAACGTACATCCTACCTTCCACATCTCTAACTTGAAAAAGTGCCTATCCGACGAGACTCTTGTAATCCCACTCGACGAGATCGAGATCAACGAGAGCCTCAACTTCATGGAAGAACCAGTACAGATCATGGACCGAGAGGTCAAACGAACCAAGCAAAGCCGTATCCCGATAGTGAAGGTTCGCTGGAACGCCAAGCGAGGACCAGAATTCACTTGGGAGCGCGAGGATCAGTTTAAGCTGAAATATCCTCATCTTTTTACTTAGTTATTTGTAATAACTTAGTTGCTTGAACTCTAATTTCGGGACGAAATTCCCTCTAACGGGGGGGGGGGGGGGGATGATGTGGCAACCCGAAATTTCCATTTGATCAAACTCTACCGTCTAGCACTTCAATTAAAAGTCAAATTCATTTCTGCTAATTTTTAGCTCGGTTTAAAGTCCGGTTGGGTATTTTTAATATTTATTTTTCGAGAAAACAAATGAAAGGAAGTATTTTCTAGGATTATTGGGGAACAAATAAAACAATTAACACCTTAATGAGGTGTTCACGGCCAAACATGAGGGGTTTGGGCCGAGAACTCCCCTTTGACCGAGAACTCATGCTTAAGGCATGAGTTTACTCCTTCCTCCCTCATTTCTTACTTCCAAACTCAAGAACACCCACATTCTCTCTCAAGTATCATAAGAGCTTCTTCCAAATCTTCCAAAAATGTAAGTGTTTCTTCTCTTTATTTGTTGATACAACACTTCATCTAGTAATTATACATGATTTCATCCATGAAATCTTCTCTTTTTCATAGATCTTCAAGTGTTCTTCATTTCACCAAGAACACCAAGAACACACACTAGTGTTTTGGGCCGAAAACACCCTTATTTGCTTCCATATTGTAAGTATCTATCTCCTATACTTGTTATCTAGTAAGGATACTTGATTTAGGGCCTTGAAAACATCCATTTCTCAAGAACAATAGTTGTTTTCGGTCAAGTGCATCTTCCTTGACCGAAAAGCCTAAAGAAAGGTGCCTTTAAGACCTTAAACTCACATAAGGATTTGGATGAAACTTAGAACCCCTATACATACTTGAAAGCCCTTGAAAATCACCTTATGCACCAAATATCATGAGTTTTCGGTCTTAACCTCATGGACCGAAAACCCTAAAAACCGAGAACCCTTTGGACCGAGAACCATTTGGACCGCAAATACCATTAGGACCGAAAGCTCCTAAGAGCATACGACTTAGACCAAAAGCCCCATTTGGTAACCATACACTCATTTCATGTAATCATCTATGATAGTAACACTTCTATAAGAGTGTTTTCTAGTCTATGAGAGTGTTACCCTTCTTAATTAGTTGTATAAGCACTAACTGCCTGCATATATGTATCTTTATATGCTAAATAGGATCCGTGTGTGCTCAAGTCTTCACTTGACACTTAGCATCCTTTTTCCGATCTTACATTCGCATCACTCATTTCAGGTGAGTTCATACCCCTTAATCAACCTTTGAAATGATTTTAAATGCTTTTAGGGGGGGGGGGAATACAAGTTGAAACATTCTAGCCATTGTTTTAATCACATATGATTAATGACTAGAACAAACAGAAAGATTTACTATTACTTTCAAGTTGTTATCAAACTTATGGATTTCAGGCACTTCAAAACCCTTTATCAAACTATTTTAGATGCTAAAACTGTTTTCAAACCTTCTTAAACTTACATTATTTTCAAACTCATATCTACACTAATATATTTATATAAGTAAGACTTGAAGGACGTAGGACTGATAGCTCACCTTATTTCCTGTTCCTTGTTTGGTTGTGGACTTAGGGTATCCTGTTATTTGTCCGAATGTCGTTGAACTCTTACTTATATATATATATATATATATATATATATATATATATATATATATATATATATATATATATATATATATATATGTGTGTGTGTGTGTGTGTTGGATATAAAAGCCTTCACCTCAGTTCAGTACCTTTGTGTAACGAAGGCATACAAACAACATTACTATTTAACTATAAAAGGTATAGTTAAGGGATTACTACTCACTATTACTACTACAACAATACATACAAGAGTCAGTACATTTACGAGTCACTACATAAGTACTACATTGAGAAACAAAACATATTATACACTATACAAGAGAACATACTATACACTACACAAGAAGATATACTATACACTAGTACAGAGAAAACATTACTATACTATGACCTACTATACAAAACTTTTGAATACTATAAACAGAATGTGACATACTACTTCTCGATACGATACTTCATTGTGGTATCACCTTGTAACCAGAGTCTCCTGGAGGGAGAGCGGGCATTGTGTGTATAGATCTATACGGGACAGACACTCCCACACCCTGACTGCTAGCTACAGTCCCAGCCGATAAGGCCAAGGGGTGACAGAATGTTACCTCACTACATATGACACCGGAGGGTCATCAGTTATTCAGCTGTCGATCAGTATGGTTACATACGAGTTCACATTCAAACCTTTAATTAACTAATTAAGATTTAAAGGCAAAACAGACTTTTCGAGGCGTACTGTTCATTTAATACCACCTGGAGTCTGCATTTTCACTTTCTTTAGACTCCCCGAGGTGTACTGTACATTTAGTACTACTAGGAGTCTATACTTCATCACTTTATGACCAGCAGTGTCACTGCTGAGGTAAAACATTATTTTCTTATGACATTTACCCTGTGACCTTGTCACATACACATTTAAGTAAACTATATTTTCATAATGATAGTTTCACTGGGGAAAACTCTTACTCTACAAAAGAACAAACATACAAACAGTCGGGTCTTGGTAGAAGGCTACATTTTAGTAGAAAATATAGGATTTTCTAAAGAGTTCAACTATTTACAAACATTTACAAACAGCTACGAACATATATACTAAGTTGTTACAAACATTTTCATACAAGTAATGACACTAATTACTTATGAACTCACTAGTGTTATGCTGATAAACTCTTTCAAAATAACTTGTATTCTCAGGTCATCAGTAGACAGGTACCGATGAAGCTTTTGAGAAGATGGAGCACATACAAGACACATCTTTTATTTTGATTATTCATTTTTGGTGTCTTACATACTATACAGAACACGCTTGTATTAAAATTACTCTATTAATGCAATGGATGTTGTTGCTTGTTTACTATTATGCTTTGTTGTGATACTGTACATGACGTCCTCCACCCCAGAACGTTTCCGCCGTTCCGGTTTTGGGGTGTGACAAGTGAAAAGACAATTATTAAATTTTAAGATAATAAGTTGATTATTTGTATTATTTTATTTAAATTCTCTTGCTATGTGAGTTAAATTAGGTCAATTTGGTAAATAATAAATTATATGATAATTTTATTAGTTAAATTTGATCTAATGGTTTCTTGAAGAGTCTCATAACTTGTCCTCAAGTTATGAAGTCTGAAACATTAACTCCTTAAGTTATGGAATTCAAGAGGTTTTAAAGAGTCTCAAAACTTGCCCTCAAGTTTTGGAATTTGAAAAATCTCATTTATGAAACATTAAAATTCAAAACCTTACAATTTTAAAAGTTTAAAATTCAAACATTATACTATTATAACATTAAAATTTTAATACTTATATATATATGTATAAGATAAGTCAGTATTATTGTTAGTAGACCTCATTCACGAAGCCGATCTATAAGGGGGCATAAGGAAACTGCCTATAAAATGGTGTTTGAATGGGTGTCCACTCTCACCCACCGCTTCCTTGATTGGTGGAGGGTTGTTAGCCGAACGGGTAGGATAGGAAATTAATTCTCATTAAAAAATATAATGATAATTATAAAATAACTAAATGTTTTATAAATTCTCAATCTTAGTTACTTTAGGAAAAATGTGAAAATGGTGCTATTCCATGAAATTGCACTTTGCACCTTACAAAGTCGTTAGTGGAGCGTGTGTGGTTAACCGACACACTAATTTGGGACTAGCAAGGGTGGCAAAGGGTAGCTTGATGTTTATCATAGATCAATGGAGCGTGTGTGGTTAACCGGCACATTGATTAGGTGATAAATGACTTCAAGAGTACCAAGCACATTTGCATGGTTATTCACACCTTGTTTGTGATCCTCGGTATCCCAATCACAAACTTGAAGGGCATAATTGAGATTTAAACATGCCATTGAAAAGTTCAATGAATCTCCAAGAATCTAGGAATTTCAATCCATTTAAAACTTAATACTCTTTTTCATTTTTCATGGTGGAAATTTGTAAATCATCATTTACCTACCTTCAAATATTTTGCAATTGGATTACGACATCCCTCTTCCGAATTGTGAAATATTGTGCTGGGTCCTAGCCTTAATATTTCATTTGGGTGTTATGTTAAGGATTCTTATCTAATCTAAACTTTGTCTTTCTTTTCAGATGTCTTCCAACACCGCTTCTGGCTCCAACCCCTCCGACTCTTTCTCCCTCATGAACTTGTGTGGGAGGGTCATTTTCGATGGATCGAATTTCAATGACTGGATTCAGAACATTCGGATGGTCACTCGTTACGAGGACAAGGAATATATCATCGATAAAGAGCTTAAGGAGGTGGATGAAACAACTGCTACTCCTGAAGAGGTCGCTAAATATAGAGCTCATGAGAAGGACGCGGCAAAGGTGTCGTGTATCATGCTTGCCACTATGACAACTCAACTCCAAAAGTCCTATGAGGACTACTATCCTTTCGAGATGCACCAAGACTTGATGGAAAGGTATCATCAAAGTGCCCGACAGGAAATATATGAAATCATTGCCTCCATGATAACAACAAAAATGAAGGATGGAGAGTCTATCACGACCCACTTGCAAAAGATGCAAAGGTTTGTGGACCGCTTGCTGAAGTCACTACAAGAAAAAGACCCTTTTACGACGCGCAAACCACGACAATCATTGATTTGTGTTACGCAAAAGAGAGTGACATTAAAAAAGTGTCATCTCTTTAAAAATTTTAAGGATTTATGTCACGCATTATTGTGTGCCCTTAAATTAGAGTCTCTAGAAAAGAAATTAAAAACACGGAGGGCGCTTTATTTTAAACGCGCGCCCTTTATACCTGTCACTTTATAATTTTAATGAAACGCGTGTTTAGCAGAGGGGGAAACGAAATCCCCAAAATTTTGAAAACCCGTCTTCTACCTTCTTTCTATCTTTCATCTTCGCAGTCTACTCTCCCCTCTCCCTCATTCTCTCTTCTCTCCGATCCGCTTCTCCGCCACTCCTTAATACCTTGCAGGAATCTAAAAAGTAGAAAACCTCGTCCTCACAAAGTCTAGGAATCTAGGGTTTTTTTCAACCCTCAAAGAACGACCCACATCCTCCATAGATCGATCTCTGTCGCTTCATTTCTCACAAGATATCGAACACTTTACATTCATAGGGCCATAAAATCGACTATTGCTTGAACTAGGGTTTCAAGTTCGTATCACATAACCCTCCCTCAATCTGTTCTCCGTGTTCAATCGATTCGCTGGTTTTGCTCGACTCCCGCTCACGCCGACCATCGATGTTCAATCGTCGACCATCGACGCAACTATAAGTCTTTATCTTCAAGTCTTTATCGAAGGTTTAATCGAAGGTTCATCTGTTATGTAAGTCTTTATCGATGTTCAATCGTCGCTCACACCGACCATCGATGTTCAATCGATTTGTGTGTACTCAGAACTCAGGAGAGAGAGAGAGACTATGCACTTCTCCATCGATGACGTCCGATTGTGTTAAGCTTCCTCCTTGGGCCGAAAACCCTGTTGATTTTGTGCATAAGCATTGCATGGCTCTTGAGAGTGAGCATGTCTCTGCACATTTACATGAATGGATAGATCTCATATTCTGGTGAGCCCTAATTCATTCATATTCTAATATCGGTGGGTTTTATTTTGTTTTGATGCTTTTGACTTTGTAAAAGGTTGAAATAAATCAATTTTGATATAGATAAAATCACTGATCCAGTAAGTCTTCTTGTTAGTCGATTAATTAAGTTCTTTTTTTTATGTTTCTTTTCTTGATTCTTTGCATACACGCGTAGTAGGCACCATCAGTTTCTTAGCTCCTAAGTATACACTCACTGGTGAGTTCTCTAATCTCCTTGTACAAGCATGGATGCTAGCACAACTTCTTTGTTAATTTTAGGGCCTAAATCAATTAGTGTCTCTTAATCTTAAGAGTTACATTGACTAGGGTTTCTTCATTTTTATATCTAGTGTTTCTGTTTCTTGGCACAACACTTGATTAACTCAACTAGGATAGTATTGATCTTCTCATTCAGATAATCTTGAATCGTTATTTGAAATGTTTAATGAATTTTGTTAAACTGAAAAACCAATATATTCATAGTGATATAATATGATATTGAGTGAAAATAAAACACCAACTGAGAATTAACTGAAATTAATAATCGAGTCTAGTAACTAAGCTAATTTTGTAACATTCGTAGCCTATAGTTTAATTGGACATGTCTGTAAAATGGTCTATCTATCCCTAAGCTTAGGCTAACTAGGATTTCTAAGACATCAATAACAAAGGTTGTGAAGAGTGATGCAATTGGAGGTCATTTATATGTGACGAGTTATGTTTGTGGTTCTAGAGTGTTAAATCTCTACAAACTAACACCATTTTGGTCTTAGCAAATAATAGAACACCAAGGTCAACTAACTTTAAATATTATGTATTTTAAGTTTGTTTAATTGCATAATAACATTTTGAGTGCAATATTTGTTACTTGTAATATTACATTATAAAAATTAAATTGATATTTTATTTTGGATTTATTTTTATGTTTTGAACTTATTTGAATATCTTGCACTTTTTTTTAATACTACTAATACTATAAATTAAACGGATAATAACTTGATACTTTTTAGTGATAGTGATAGTGAGAGGTTACGTTTGCCGGTGATTTGATTAAGCAGATGAATGAGATTGAGCAACAGATAAGTGGGGTTACAAATGGAATGGTTGTTTCCGGAGCTGAGGGTCCGGTCAGTAAAGCGAATACAAGGAAGGGAATCAGAGGCGGGAGTCCGGGATTGGCAAGCGAATACAGTGCCATACAAACCCACCACAGAGACAACTCAATCCAGGGGAATGTGAGTGTGACTCGTGAGTTCTTCCCTTTTCCAAACTCCATATAATTTCAGATGCTGAGACTTTGTTTCCTGTTGATAAACCTGATATTCAGATTTCTCTTCTTATAACATGAGATATAATATATTGATACCAGAAAATCTAGTTACTCTTATTAATATCATATATTAAACATCTGCAGGACTTGCGGTCTGATATACGTATTGGCAGAGTAACTCTTCAACGCACACGTATACCTGTAAGTTATACTATTTAGTATTATTATATTTAAAAAAAAATGTATGATCATACTTTTTGCTTCTTTTATTTATATGTGTAATGTGCTTTTTATAGTCATCTTCTGTGAACAAATCATTCGTTGAGATTCGTACTTCACTGCATATCCTTGAAAGAATGGTTGGATCTGTTAAGTATAATGAGCCTGTTATTTTGGTTGGTGAAACTGGTACTGGAAAGACAACTTTAGTACAGAATCTGGCTGCAAGACTTAGTCAAAAACTTACAGTTTTGGTATGTTTTTTTAACAAAATCTGATTAAATTTTCTTCAATGACATAAATAGCATATAATATATTTTTGCTCAAATTTATACTGCAGAATTTGAGCCAGCAAAGTGATGTTGCAGATCTGTTGGGAGGTTTTAAACCTATGAATGCACAGTTTCTATGCCTTCCTCTTTATCAGGAGTTTGAAAGTCTCTTTAGAAGTACCTTCTCCTTAAAGGTACAGTCTATCTAAACCCTAAACCTAAACTTAAACACTAAACCCTGATGTCTTTTGGTGATCAAATGCAGGACAATGAGAGTTTTCTTGCCATATTAAGAAAATCAGTCGGTGACAATAATTGGAACGTGTTATTTAGTGGTTTACAAAAGGGTGTTCGTACAGTGGTCAAAATTGGAACGCAGAAGCCTGGTGTAAAAAGGAAAAGACCTTTAGGGGAAAAACAAATAAAATTATGGGAAAAATTCTCTTTAAAATTCGAAGCAGCTCATGGTCAGATTAATGCTTCAGATGGGATGGTTTTTTCCTTTGTAGAAGGAGTTTTTATCACAGCTTTGAAAAATGGTGATTGGATATTACATTTTTCTGAATATACATGCTGCTTTTATTTAAACATCTTGACTTAAATGGAGATATGGTTGAAGATTGTGTAATTGAGGTCAAATGTATAAAAATGTTCAAGAAGTTGATGTATAGGGAATGCTGAAAGTCTCTAATCTGATACTACTTATATAAATCCATCCATTGTTTTTAAAATAGAAATTGATGGAAATTTTCATGAGAAAAAATAAGTGTAGATAGTAAATTAAAATAGAAATTGATGGACATTTTGTGAATTTGTTGTTCAAAGTTGCTCTCAGGTTTCCAAATGCTTTTTCTGCATCAAAAGATTATAAGGACAATATTTGAGAAATGTGCAAATAAGCAAATTACCAAATTTAGATAACAAGTCTACAAGGTGAGCTTTGTGGTTGGACATGCTTTTACATCGGTGTGGCTGCTGTTGCTTTTGGATCCTCTTATTATCACCTCAAACCAAATGATGCTTGCCTTGTTTGGGATCGTTTGCCTGTAAGTTTTATCATTCATCATATTTATCACATTTCAATATATAAATGATTAAATTCACATGTTTTCTGTACTTTTTTGCTAATAGAAACCATGAAGCTCATGCTTCCTTTGGGGTTTTGGTTCTCTTAATGATTGTACTGGAATGTTTGTGTGATTGATATGCAGGTGTTACTCTTGGGGCAATGGAGATTGCAAGTTCATGTTCATCAGCTGAGTTGTCACTTTCCTCAGCCACAGAAGCTTCTAATAGGTTTACTCAATTATAACACTTCTTGTTATCTAATTGCAGGTTTCTATTGTACTAGTAAGCGAATATTTTATCACAAGTTGGAGATGCTTAAAAACTTTCAGGTACTACCACTACGAAAAAACCTCGCTCTTTTAATCTGTTTTATTTCATATTTTTGATTTGATTTTGATTGCAGAACTCGGAGTTTTGTAATCAATTCTACCGGTCTTATTTTGTGCTGATTGTGCAAGAAATATTAGTTGTGCTGACCGACACTTTCCATAAACCGGGATTTAAGCTGCATGTGTTGGTGCTGCAGCACTTATTCTGCCTGGTATGTGTTGGCTTAATTCAGATTCTGGGACAAAAAGAGTCCCAGGGGTATTTTTGGAATATTTAGTTTTTTAAACGTTTTTGAGTTGTTTTAGGAGTCTAACTCTTTTAGTATATATATAGGGGGATAAGTAGAAGTATTTTAGTTTTAGTTTTTACGTTCTTGTTTCTAATAAAGCTTGGTGAACAAGCGATTTTCCCAAAACCGTTCCTTCCCCCGTTCACGTTTCATTCTTCCCTGTTCACTGTTTCTGTTTTGCTCTGCTCTTTTTTCTGTTCCCTTCTTACCAGAGTGCAATTCTGATTAAACCTTTGTGTACAAGGTTGTATTCACAGGTTTCAACTTATAGTATGTATATCATCTCTAGTGTACTTTTTATTTGAATCATATTCAAGTATATAGGACTATGATATATGTTGACATGGCAATTAATTGTAGGTGGAATCTGGGTCATTGACTGAGCATTTGTAGGACGCGTCAACTGTTTTGTATCCGTATCCAAACAACGGGATGCTTGTGAGAGAGTACACTATTAAGCTTCTTGGTGCCTCTTTTCCAAATATTCCAGCATCTGAGGTATAAAAACTAAAACTACAAGTGATGTTTGTTTATTTATGTTATATTTAGATATCTGATGGATGGATGTAATGTAATTCTTTCAGGTTGCGAAATTTGTGAATGGACTGTTTGAGTCGAGATCCGACCTTTCTACATTTAAGAACCACATATGGGATTTCCTTGTGCAGTCCAAAGAGTTTTCAGCACAAGTAATGTTATATAAATATAAATATAAATATATGAATTATGATATGATGGATGGTTTGTTTGTGCACAACAGGACAACAAGGATCTATATGCAGAAGAAGCAGCTGCTCAAAAAGAAAGAGAGAGACAGCGAATGCTTAGCATTCCTTCCTTTGTTTTCTTTTTGTTACTACTTGTGATGTGGCAGGGTGTGATTCTGCATGCTACCTAGGATCCTTAAAATCCCCAAAAAAACTAGTAAAGTAGATGGCTCAAATTTTTCTCTAATTGTGAGGTGAGCTGAGTGGAGGGTACAAAGAGAGAGAGAGAGAGAGAGAGAGCTTTTGGGCACATCTAAATTTAATGTGTGGCTGGTGGTGTAGAGCAGCGCTTGTAGTGGTAGTGGTAGCAGTGGTAGCTTAGTCAGAGAGAGAGAGAGAGAGGGCTTATTTTTATGTAGGAAAATACAGGGGAATTGTGTGTGTGGTAATTGTGTTTGGAGGGAGATACATACATACATACTTTTAATGTATGGGAATCATCATTTTTAAGATACATTGGTGAGTATTCGCTTACTATTACTATTCGTTATTTGTCTACAGAAGCTTAGTTATACATTTTATCACTTACTTCCTGAGTGCAGCTCCTATAGTGGATGAGAATGACTCATTGCTGGATATATACTGCAGAAGGTAAATATTTAAAACTCTACTTACTTCACTGTAATATACATGCATTTTTGTTAAAACTTAAAAATATGTTTTTTTTGGCATTTGACCTTGACAGTGATATCACTGCTTTGGCTAAAGACAGAGCATATGCCCAGATTCACCTTAATGAACTCAACATTCATCAGGTACGTTTTATTTTCATTTCATCTCATCTGATTCTCAATTTGTAGTTTTTTGTATGTTGTAATTTAATACAAGTGTTTACTTTCAATCAATATCAAAAATACCCTTTAAGAATCATAAAATAGGAAAATCATGGACTTAAGGAAATGTTGCCATTTTCATGTGACATCTCAAGGTTCAACTTGATGAACCTTGAGACATGGATGGGCATATCATCATACTTCCATATGCAGAAAGTGAGGCATATCAAGTATTTACCTGTGGATATTAAAGTTATTTTCCATGCATTATGTTCAAGTTATCAAGTCTTTATTTGTGAAGGTGAACACAATCAGAGGACTCACCTTAAAAGGAGCTCCAAAATCTGCTAAAGTGTATGGAGGGCAGTTTATGGGACAGGTATGAATATCTCTATCTTTTAATTTGGATTTGCTAGCATTACACATAGTTTTTGGTGATTATGATAAAATATATGAATACAACTTGTTCAATATTGGATTTGCTAGCATTATACATAGCATTACACATACTTTGCTTCAAATGTTGGATGATGGAAGGTTGACTGATGGTGATCACCCAGAGAGGTATTAAATATTAATATTATTTCCAACTTATTATTAATATTATCTCCATGCTTTCAAAGCTCAGACACCTGTTCTCTCTAGGTTCATTTTCAATTTTTTAAATCATTCAATCAATTTCCATTACACTGAATCATTAATCACTTCTAATGTTGTTCTTTTACAAGTGGTTGGAATTGGACTTAAAGTTGGTTACTGATATAGGAATAGTGGGTGCTCCAAATGTAGGAAAAAACATGTTTTTAAGTGTTATTAGTGTTGACATGTAGTGTTGTTTGACATGTAATGTTAGGTAACGTGTTTGACATTTAAATGAAATTGAATGTTTTGGTATATATTTGTTTTTTTATTATGTGTATTCATGTTGTAAATGCGTACGTAGATGCACGTCATAAAGGTGTATAGTCACTGGCAGCTGGAATTTATGACATGTAAATGCGTGTCATCTTCGTTTATGATAGTAGATTTAATGATACGCATTGTGAGTCGTAAAGGCGCGTCGTAAGGTTACGACACGCAAATGTGTGTCATCTTCCTTTATGACAGGGCCTTACTTGACACGCAATGCGTGTCGTAAACGCGCGTCATAAATGTGTGTCGTAATTGTGCGTCGTAAATGCGCGTCGTAAATAGACGACGCGCAAAAGCGTGTCGTCTCTCGTTATGACAGGGCCTTCCTTGACACGCATTTGCGTGTCGTCTGAGCGTTTTACGACACGTATTGCGCGTCGTAAAAGGCTGTTTTTCTAGTAGTGAGTTGAATGTCAACTTCGATGAAGAGTTTGCTATTTACATTATCCTATACTCTTTGCCTTCTTGTTATGATCAGTTTCGTATGACTTATTATATGAACAAGGAGGAAGTCACTCTTAGCAAGCTTCAAGGCCTACTGAGAACTGCTGAAAGTAGTTTGAAAGGCAAATTTGTTGTTCCCACTCCTACCACTACTGCTGCCCCTGTCCTGGCAATTGGACATGGTAAAGGGAAGAAAAGGAAAGCTCCTTCAAAGAATCACAAGGGAAAGTATGGTGATGGATCCTCTTCTAGTGGGTCCAAAGGTGGTTCTGTTGCTTCCTCTTCCAATCCAAAAGAAGCAGATTGCTTCTACTGTCACGACAAAGGGCACTGGAAACGAAGCTGCCCCAAATACTTGCAAGACATCAAGGATGGGAAGATAAAGCCCACATTCGCAAGTATTTATACTATTCATTCTAATAACTCATCACATGCTAATTCTTGGGTCCCGGATACAGGATGTGGTTTTCACATTTGTTCTGATTTGTAGGGTCTAAAAAGAAGTAGGGATGTGGAGCACGAGAAGATGAACCTGATCATGGGGAATAGGAAAGTGTCGCCTGTCACCAAGATTGGAGTTTATTCTTTATTTCTTAGTAGTGGGCTAGAGTTAGATTTGAATAATTGTTGCTACTCGTCAGATATGGAAAGGAACATTATTTCTTTTCATGGTTTGTATAAACAAGGTTTTAGATTTTCATTTAATAATGAAATTGGTTCTATAAATGCTTTTTATAATGGTATCTTTTATTTTGAAGCATTGTCTTGTAATGGTATATATGAAACTGTGATGGTTGTAGACAACTTAGGAAATAATGTATTGCATATTGATTCGTCCAATGGTTTGGACAAAGCATGCTTGTGGCATTGTCGTCTTGGACATGTTAACAAGAAGCGCATAGCCCAACTCCAAAAGGCTGGAGTGTTGGAGTCATTTGACTTAAAGTCGGATGACACATGCTAATCCTGTTTGCTTGGAAAGATGACCAAGTCACCTTTCACTGGTACTTGTGAAAGAGGTGAGGGTTTGTTGAATCTCATACACACCGATGTGTGTAGACCCTTCAGATCTGCCATAAGGGATGCTAACCGCTTCTATGTGACTTTTACTGATGATTATAGCAAGATATGGTTATGTCTACTTAATCAAGCACAAGTCAGAAACCTTTGAAAAGTTCAAAGAGTTTAAACAAGAAGTGGAGAATCAGCTGGGCAGGAAGATAAAGATGCTTCGATCCGATCGAGGTGGAGAGTATCTTAGTATCGAGTTCCACGACTATCTTAAGGAGTGTGGAATTGTTTCACAATTGACGCCACCTAGGACACCACATCTTAATGGTGTGGCTGAGAGGCGCAATCAAACCTTGTTGGATATGGTTCATTCCATGATGAGTCGAGCTTCGTTACCTATCTCATTCTGGAGTTATGCCTTAGAGACTGCTGCCCATATCCTTAATCTACTCCCAACTAAGAAGGTTACCAAAAACACCTCACGAAATGTGGACAGGGAAGGTTCCCTCGTTAACACACATCAAGGTTTGGGATTGCGAGGCTTTCGTAAGACGAGAAACTCACGACAAGCTCGAACCTCATAGTGAGCGTTGTATTTTCATCAGCTGCCCACAGAAGTCCTTTGGATATCTCTTCTATAGACCGAGTGACAATGTTGTCTTCATTGCGAGGAGAGGGGTTTTTCGTGAAAGAGAACTCATATGCCAAGAGGACAGTGGGAGGCAAATTGACCTTGAAGAGCTTCAAGAGTTAAGTGATGAAGGAACCTCAAACACTAGCGCTCAACCCAAGGAGGAGACTCCTGTTGAACCTGTTGACGAGTCATTACCTCTTCGACGTTCCTCTCGAGTTAGGATGGCACCAGAATTTTATGGTTTTCATATAACTACGGAAGGTGATACGTTTATTAGTGATAGTACACTGGTAAATTTGGATGAGCCATCTAACTACAAGGAAGCCATGCCAGGCTCCGAGTCAGCAAAATGGAAAGAGGCAATGGACAACGAGATTCAGTCCATGTATGACAATCAAGTTTGGAACTTGGTTGACAATGTACCAGGTCGTAAGACGGTCGGGTGCAAATGGATCTTCAAGAAGAAGACTGACATGGATGGGAAAGTACACACATATAAGACACGATTGGTTGCGAAGGGCTTTACTCAAACTCATAGAGTTGACTATGACGAGACCTTCTCACCAGTAGCAAAGATTAAATCTATAAGGGTTATGCTAGCAATTTGCTGCATTTCATGATTATGAAATATGGAAAATGGATGTCAAAACCGCTTTCCTAAATGGAAAGTTGGCTGAAGATGTTTACATGAGTTAGCCAGAGGGTTTTTTCGATGCAAAATACCCTAATAGAGTGTGTAATCTTGAGAAATCCATTTATGGATTGAAACAAGCATCTCGCAGATGGAATCTTTGTTTCGATGAGAAAGTCAAAGAGTTTGGATTTTCGAGAAGAGAGGATGAGTCCTGTGTGTATGTCAAGGCTAGTGGGAGTGTAGTTAGCTTTCTGGTGTAGTATGTAGATGACATACTTCTCATAGGAAATGACATTCCAACCTTACAGGAGGTTAAGTCCTGGCTTGGAAAGTGTTTCGCTATGAAGGACCTCGGAGAAGCTGCTTACATTCTAGGGATAAGGATATTGAGAAATAAGAGTAAAAGACTAATAGGACTTAGTCAGAGTACCTACTTGGATAAGTTGTTGAAACGTTTCGGCATGGAGAATTCCAAGAAAGGTGAATTGCCTATCCAGAGCAATACCAAACTGAGTAAGACTCAGAGTCCGAGTATCGATGCCGAAATAGCAGAAATGAGTCGAATACCATATACTTCCGCAGTTGGCTCGATCATATATGATATGACATGTACTCGCCCTGATGTGGCATTTGCTTAGAGCATGGTCAGCAAATATCAAGGGAATCCTGGTAAAGCTCACTGGACTGCAGTAAAGAACATTCTTAAGTACATGCGGAGGACGAAGGACTTGCGGAGGACGAAGGACTGGGTCCTTACCCTCGGTGGGAGTGATGACTTGAGAGTGACAGGGTATAGTGACGCCAGATTTCAGACCGACAAAGAGAATTTCCGCTCTTAGTTGGGCTGGGTATTTACTCTAAATGGAGGAGCAGTAACATGGAAAAGTTCCAAACAGAAGACTGTAGCTGATTCAACGTGCGAATCAGAATACATAGCAGCCATCAAAGCGTCGAAGGAGGTAATATGGCTGAAGAACTTCATCGGAGACCTTGGGGTTGTACCAACTGTAAAGGAGCCTATGAAGATTTTCTGTGATAACGAGGGTGCAGTCGCCTTAACCAAGGAACCAAGGGATCATGGCAGATCCAGGCACATCGACAGAAAATATCACTTCATAAAACATCGAGTAGAAGGGTTGCTCGTAGTGAAGAGGGTATCGTCAGAGGAGAACCCAGTAGATCCCCTTACGAAGGGACTGAGTAGGGTTAAGCACTTGCAGCATGCTAGGAGTATCGGGCTGAAGGACGATATTAGTTTTAGTGATGAGATAGCTGTTTAGAAACTTGTAATAGATAAAAATGTAATTGACATTTGGTAATTAAATAAAAAGAGTTTTATTTATGAGTAAAGTTACTATCTTGTGTCAATTGTTTACTATTGTTTCATTTTGCATGTTTTGACTTCTAGAATAATAAGATTATTCAAACCATCCACAGTCGATCATACTTTGGAAGTAGGTAATGAGACAAGACTGTCATAAATTGGCTTGTAGATTGTCTAAAGT
The DNA here is from genome assembly GCF_052849685.1 of Lactuca virosa. Taxonomy (NCBI): domain Eukaryota; kingdom Viridiplantae; phylum Streptophyta; class Magnoliopsida; order Asterales; family Asteraceae; genus Lactuca; species Lactuca virosa. The sequence goes on along the minus strand of NC_136433.1, from coordinate 317,372,602 downwards.
GTTTAGACATAGCAAAAGTTTGCTACAACATTCATGAGTGCTCCTGAAATAAGATTTGAGTATTGGATTAAACTCACGCTCACATGAATCACTTCACGGAATTTATCTCGAGTGATTGTGAGACGATAATATCGTATAGTCTTCAAACCAAGATATATGAGTTGTTGATTACGAGTTGGTTGTGCATTGATAGTATGAAAACGCATCATTAACTTGATGTTATAAAACGTGCTGCTGTGTATAATTTAACAAGTAATTAGTAAGGGCATATAAGTCGAAGTTTATTTGTTCCTTTTATCCTAGGAGGATTAAAAGCGATTTCTTGGGCCCCTCGATGATTTGGTAATTAAATAAAAGGAGTTTTATTTATGAGTAAAGTTACTATCTTGTGTCAATTGTTTACTATTGTTTCATTTTGCATGTTTTGACTTCCAGAATAATAAGATTATTCAAACCATCCACAGTCGATCATACTTTGGAAGTAGGTAATGAGACAAGACTGTCATAAATTGGCTTGTAGATTGTCTAAAGTGTTTAGACATAGCAAAAGTTTGCTACAACATTCATGAGTGCTCCTGAAATAAGATTTGAGTATTGGATTAAACCCACGCTCACATGAATCACTTCACGGAATTTATCTCGAGTGATTGTGAGACGATAATATCGTATAGTCTTCAAACCAAGATATATGAGTTGTTGATTACGAGTTGGTTGTGCATTGATAGTATGAAAACGCATCATTAACTTGATGTTATAAAACGTGCTGCTGTGTATAATTTAACAAGTAATTAGTAAGGGCATATAAGTCGAAGTTTATTTGTTCCTTTTATCCTAGGAGGATTAAAAGCGATTTCTTGGGCCCCTCGATGATTTTGTTTTGACTTATGTGTCGGGCCCGGTCAGGAATCAATTGATGTGTTAAATTAAGTTCTATGTCGAACAAATCAGAAATCGGGAAACAATATGTTGGACAGTAAGTATGACTATGTTCCATGTATTTTCTGCATGATATATTGAAGAATAGAGGATTATATGATCCCTTATCTAAAGGACGCGTCATTGACTAGGTCAGAGTTCGACAGCGGCTTTTGAGAGCTACGATTGCTAATCGGTTTTTGAAGTTACATTGGCAGTTATAGTTATTAGACTTATCCAAGTGGGAGACTGTTGGATTAGGTGTCTAAACCCATAACTATAAGTGGTGTGTACTTGATCTGATATATGCTTTGGAAAATGAAATTGGATGTATAATTAGAGAAAACTTAGATCCAAAGCATCAAGGGTTGTATGTGCACCATAAGAGTGTTATAGTACTTAAAACCCAACAATTATAACCATGCTTGATGACCTAAGATGGTATGAATACGACGTTCTTGAGGGGTCGGAATCGGTACGACATTTGTCAACCCCGGCCTGCCGGCCTAACTGTAGATAACAGTTTAGGTGCGGGATTGTCAGTCCCGTATAGATCTAGACACAAGTGTCATGCTCTCCTTCCAGGAGACTCTGGTTATAATTCCAGGGCTTGGTTGGTACTTAGATAAGTACTTGAATTATATCTCACAATACTATATTAATGGTTACGTGTAGAATAAAGAAAAACCATTTTGTATTGATAAAATCGTATGTATGACTCATAAACTATACCTGTTATAGTTTATATATTCGTTTTTGTATTGAATCCCGAACTAGTAAAGTAGTATGTTTATTTTAGTAAAAACGACAATTGAAAACTATTTGAATAGTTTTGATATTAACACAAGATTCCTTGTGTTTTACTTGTATTCCCCCCTAAAAATATGAAAAGATAGTGAAAACGTAGCGGTATGAACTCACCAGATAAGGTGGTGATTCGTACAACACTTCGCTTCTTAAAATAATCTCCTTTGACGAAACCGCGAGTTTTTGCTGAAAACCGGGCTCTGCGTGGGCAGAGTTTCAAACCAAAAAAAAAACTCTTTTCTCGGAGACTTCGGGTGCTCCGGGGCTTTCTTCTAGTGCTAGGGAGGTTCCCTAAGCTTCGGGGGGTTTAGAGTGGCTTGAGAGAGTGTAGATAGTGAAAGACGGAGTAAATTTGCAAAATAATTCGGCCAGCCTCACATGCTATTTATAGGAGGAATCTGACCTTCGGTACGCTAGGCGTTCGTGCGAAGGACACGACGCGTTCCAGAACCCAGGGCGTACCCTCGTACGCGGGGCGGAGGAGCGAGGCACATGTTCGTGTTCCGAGATTCGTACGTGTCAGCCATGCGAAGGTGTTATTTGGCCGACTCCGGACCAAGTTTCTGCGAACGCGGGGCGTTCTCTCGTACGCGGGGCGTTCCCCTTCGGACACACCTCGAAAATTGCACCCTTAACTTCAAAAATTCATAAATTTTGCATACGATTTCCGTTTTCAACATTCATTATGTCCACGCGTAGGTGAGACCATACTCTACGACTTTCGTTTAGACTCCATTGACTAATTTTGACTTTATTTTTAAAGTTATATTTTTAATAGTCTGGGATACGAAAAGTCCGTTAAAAATTCATAACTTCTTCATACGACGTCCGTTTTTGTCTGTCTTTTTACCGTTGAACTACTATTGACGAGATCTTCGATTCTCGTTTAGGTTGTGTCAGCTAAAATCGCTCGATCTATAATTCGAATTCCGGGCTATACACTACAATGCCGAATCTTAGAAAATTCATAACTTCATCATATGAATTTAGATTTGGATGTTTTTTATGCACGCTCTCGGTTTAACGTATGATACAACTTTCGTTTAGATCGCTAAGGCTAAAAAGCATTTTATTGTAAACTCACTTTTTACGACACACAACTTCGTGTCGTTTTTGTCACGAAACTTTTATAGGCCATAACTTCTTCGTTATAACTCAGATTTCGACGTTCTTTATATCTCCGGAATCCTTGTCACGACCACTACCATTTTATTCCTAGATATCGGGTTTATCTAAAGTTTTATATTAATTTATTATATCTTTATTACTTTAAAACGAGTTACAATGGTTAACCTAGACTATTACATCATTGTACTAATGTTTAGCCCAGAAACACGGGAGTTACAACATTTATAGTTTCATTGCATTAAGTTACATTGTGAATTTACTGGTACATGGTTGAATTTAAGACCTTGATTGATCTAGAATTTTTCCAGTTGTGACACTGACCCCTGACTACAAGCAGCATCATGACTGTCATGGAAAGACCGTGGGGCGAGCCCATGGCAAGTGTGGGAGTGTTGTAAGACTGCAGGGTGCCGTCGCATTCACTAGTCAGTGTGGGAGTGTTGTAATAATGTGGGGTGCCGTAGCATTCACTAGTCAGCATGGAAGTGCTATAAGACTGCATGGTAGATATAGCATCCACTAGGTTGGTAAGCGGTTGAGGGAGTGTGTAAAGTCTACGACTTTTCTCGTAGCATGCTCTAGGATAATTTGGACTATCTTAGAAATGGTTGTTGGGTTGTGAGAGAGCCACAACGTTCCTGGTTTTTGGATAGATCATAGGTCGATATAAGGGCCAGAGGTGATGTGTAACTACAAATCGGTTTGTAGTATTCGCTTGGAGTGAAGCGAACTTAGTGATTACGCATGCAATGTGATTGGTTGAGATAGCTCTGTTGGATTGAACGGCTGTTGGAGTCGTTTTGGCAGATGGGCTAGAGCAACCTTTATCGGTTCAAATTTTGGGTCGGGAGTTGATCTTGTATTCAGAGTTGGTGTTAAGTGTGACATCCCCATTTTCATGGCCAGAAAACACCGATTTTGTTTATGCTTTATAAAAATCAGAGTACATCTTTTAATAAAAATGTTGCGGAATTTGTTCCCAGAAAAACATGATAAATACGTTATCAAAGCATTTACGAAGAAATGTATTTTTATTTATTTTCAAAACCTTGGGATGTCATTGTCAATACAGACACATAAGCATAAACAGAACTTACATTCATTTACACTAGTGATCTCCATCTCTTTTAAATCTCTCAGTGTAAAGTAGCTTCATATCGACACCTATGATACAAATAAGCTGGAGTGGGTCAGGTTGGGAAACCTGGTGAGTACATAGGGTTTTCAACCCACAATAATATAATTATTAAGTTTAAACATCAAACAATCAATCCAATTACCCATCCCCAATACCTTCTTTACTCTTAAGGATCTACCCTAAAAATTTGTTATTCTCGTTCATTCATTCCTAAGGATCATCCTAAGGAATGAGCACGAAATCCATCGTTGTCAGGGTTTACTCTACAGGCACTAAGTCGCATAGTCGCCAGGATATAGGCACTAAGTCTCATAGTCGCCAGGGTTTATACAACAGGCACTACGTCGCATAGTCGCCAGGGTTTATACAACAGGCACTACGTCGCATAGTCGCCAGGGTTTAGACACTAAGTTTCATAGTCACCATAGTTATCTCGTTTATCGACAGTATAGTTTCCGAGAATCCACTCGCAATACATGTCAATGGGTTTTTAGAATACAGCTGGTGAATACACAGTTCAAATACACCTACAGGTTGCGAGCCAGCTAGTGTTCTACTGGACTGTCTAGAATAGTCCGTGGTTGTCTTCCATACTCTGCTAGACGACGGGGCCAACACTTGGGTAAAATGTTTCTCTCATGGTTCACCTCTCACCCTTATCTCACGTTCTATATCACCTCTGATCATTTTGTTTTTGTCACACAGCAACTATTTCATCTACCCATGTTTTACCCAACACATTTTGTAGATATAAAATACATATACATTTTAAATCATTTAAAACATATATAAAAATCTTTCACCCAGCATAGACGGAAAGTATACAGACAATCTGCACACATAGCATGTAATTTATATTAAATACTTCATACCTATGTGTAAGATGAAAGTAACTATGCACTCACCTGGTAAGGTGGTGACTCGGTACTCGGACAACACTTCGTTATCTCAAAACAATTTTCCCTTGACAAAACCTAGTATCAATACCACTAGAGTTTAGTCTGACGTTAACCGCGACTAATTAATAGTCTAGCTATTACTACTATTATATAAGCGTTAAGTAACACTCTTATATAACTCATAATAATAGCCTAAATACTTATTATAAGTTCCTAATAACGTTACTATATTAAAACATAAGTTATACTAAAGATAGGGTAGGTATAGCTCACTTACAGCGGGTTTCCTTGGAAACCGGACTCCGCCGAAGCAGAGTTTCTGAGCCGGAGGCTCTTCTTTTCGGAGCCGTCAGGCGCTCCGGGGCTTCCGCCTCGTGCTAGGGGGTTCCCTAGGCTTTCCTGGGGGTTTTAGGGCTTAGAGAGAGAGAGTATAGAGAGAGGAATGAAGGGTTAAGGTGTGAGGAATGAAGGAGAGGGGCGTTTCTATTTATAGGAGGCTGGAGGAAGTTTCACGTCGTGGAAATAAGCCGATTTTCAAAAATTCATAACTTTCGCATACGAGCTCCGTTTTCGACGTTCTTTTATTCCACGCGTAGGTAAAAACAAGATCTACAACTTTCATTTAGACTCTGTCGGCTAATTCTCGACCGATCTTAAATTTAACAGTACGAGGAGATTAGACTATTAAATGACCGCGAAGAATTCGTAACTCCTTCATACGGACTCCGTTTTCGTCTGTCTTTTTACCGTTGATTTCCTATTAATGAGATCTTCAACTCTCATTTAGGTCGCGTAGGCCAAAAACCGCTCGAACTAGAATTCGAGTTTCGGGACGTACACTGCTAAGCCGAAACTTCGAAAAATCATAACTTCCCCATACGAAGTCAGATTTGGGCGTTCTTTTTATGGACGCTCTTGGTTTAACGTATACCACAACTTTGATTTAGATTAATAAGGGCAAAAAGTCCTCTATCGTAAATTCATTATTTTACGTTTCCCGGTGCCGTGTCGGTTCTGTCGCGAAACTTCGACGGGTCATAACTTCTTCGTTATAACTCGGATTTCGGCGTTCTTTATATGTACGGAACCCTTGAGACATATTCTACAACTTGGTTAAGATTATTTATTCTAAATAATCTTTTGTCGAAAAGTCGTTTTCGACCCCTATTATTTCTAAATTGACTAGCCCGGATCTACGGGCGTTACAATTATCTCCCCCTTAGGATGATTACGTCCCGGAATCATCAACGAAACAGGGCAGTATAATGACTCCATACGTTATCTCTTCATCCTAGGTAATAATCGTAACTTCCTTGTTTCTTTGAATGAGTATCTAACTCTTGGACTCCTTGACTGTAGGCGGTGCTCGATCTTGCACTTGCTCCCTATCTCACGTTAGACTCCAAATTACGACCTTCAAGTCACAATCTTGATCCTCACTGGATACAAACTTAAGATAAGTTATTTTATTACTACAATGGAACGATGTGTCATATTCTAATTACCTATCATCGTATGTTGCAATGCTTAGACTCAGGTATCTTAGAGTCAAATTCCAGAATGGAAGATACCTTCCTTCATGTTCTAATGTGATATAATCACATTTTAACATGTAGCATTTCTAGCTACCAACTTCTTTAACAACGAGTGCGATACTTCTATTGATCGCTTTGATTTCAATCTTATGGTTTAAGTCAGACGTGACATTGAACTTGGTTCTCTGAAGCACGTAACATACTCTTCTTAGTCGGATTCGATTTGATATGACCACTAGGGTCGGAATAACAATCATCTTCTTAGTCATTACCGAAACGATGGTAACAACATACTTCAATAAAACGGAATCAATTACTAGCTTCTTGGTAACCTTGTGACTTTCCTAGATCCAAGTGTGAGTCATGTGCTTCCGGTAGTATAGGCCTCTACTACTATTCACACCTACTCATACTCGTCCCAGGTATTGTCTCGCAGTTCTCCAAGTCATTATCACAAAAACAACTTTAACACATACAAATGTGTCCAAACAATCATATAATTTTCCCTAGACTCTACTAGGACTTCTTCCATGCGTATCTTCAATTATCAATTCTGCTTCAACTCGGTTGGTGATGGAAATGTCAGACGATGGGATAACTTCATGGATTATACCAAAAATCTTTCTTTCTGCTAATCGAAAGTGTACTTCTCCCATACTAGACGTATTATTTCTTAGACGGGTTCTAAAGGCAATATATCACTCTTACGATATCTTCCGATAGGTATCATTCACGATCGTAAGCCTTTTCATTTCCTCCATTTACTCAATTCTCTATGAGTCTTCACCATGATGCAATGTTCACAGAAGCATGCGTTTAGTGCATCGAGACAAGAATATAGATAGAGAAGGTTTAGACGTGTAATCTTCCTTATTACTCCGAAAAGTTACATGCCAGTTCTAATATCGTAATTAAACGTTTAGAAACCTGAGCACATAAAATTTCCAGATCTGGTCAGCAACAGACCATAGATCCGATCAAACGATAGCATAAAGCATCACAAATCATTTAGCACATAAAAGCATGTTAGACATTTTCCCTAAATAAGCTAGTGCTTGTGTCTATTCAGGTGTACTACCTAATATATTAGACACACTCCTCACGATCATCGCTTAGCATTCTAAGTTTAAGTCTAGAAATAAATCCTTATTCCTAGTTCGCTTAAACTAATGCTCTGATACCAACTGTGACATCCCCATTTTCACGGCCAGAAAAGACCGATTTTGTTTATGCTTTATAAAAATCAGAGTACCTCTTTTAATAAAAATGTTGCGGAATTTGTTCCCAGAAAAACATGATAAATATGTTATCAAAGCATTTCCGAAGAAATGTATTTTTATTTATTTTCAAAACCTTGGGATGTCATTGTCAATACAGAAACATAAGCATAAACAGAACTTAGATTCATTTACACTAGTGATATACATCTCTTTTAAATCTCTCAACAGAACTTAGATTCATTTACACTAGTGATATACATCTCTTTTAAATCTCTCAGTGTAAAGTAGCTTCATATCGACACATGTGATACAAATAAGCTTGAGTGGGTCAGGTTGGGAAACCTGGTGAGTACATAGGGTTTTCAACCCACAAGTATAATTATTAAGTTTAAACATCAAACAATCAATCCAATTACCCATCCCCATTATCTTCTTTACTCTTAAAGATCTACCCTAAGAATTCGCTATTCCTCGTTCATTCATTCCTAAGGATCATCCTAAGGAATGGGCACGAAATCCATCGTTGTCAGGGTTTACTCTACAGGCACTAAGTCGCATAGTCGCCAGGATATATACACTAAGTCTCATAGTCGCCAGGGTTTATACAACAGCCACTATGTTGCATAGTCGCCAGGGTTTATACAACAGGCACTATGTCGCATAGTCGCCAGGGTTTATACAACAGGCACTACGTCGCATAGTCGCCATGGTTTAGGCACTAAGTTTCATAGTCGCCATAGTTATCTCGTTTATCGACAGTATAGTTTCCGAGAATCCACTCGCAATACATGTCAATGGGTTTTTAGAGTACAGCTGGTGAATACACAGTTCAAATACACCTACAGGTTGCGAGCCAGCTAGTGTTCTACTGGACTGTCTAGAATAGTCCGTGGTTGTCTTCCATACTCTGCTAGACGACGGGGCCAACACTTGGGTAAAAGGTTTCTCTCATGGTTCACCTCTCACCCTTATCTCACGTTCTATATCACCTCTCATCATTTTGTTTTTGTCACACAGCAACTATTTCATCGACCCATGTTTTGCCCAACACATTTTGTAGATATAAAATACATATACATTTTAAATCATTTAAAACATGTATAAAAATCTTTCACCCAGCATAGACGGAAAGTATACAGACAATATGCACACATAGCATGTAATTTATATTAAATACTTCATATCTATGTGTAAGATGAAAGTAACTATGAACTCACCTGGTAAGGTGGTGACTCGGTACTCGGACAGCTCTTCGTTATCTCAAAACAATTTTCCTTTGACAAAACCTAGCATCAATACCACTAGAGTTTAGTCTGACGTTAACCACAACTAATTAATAGTCTAGCTACTATTACTATTATATAAGCGTTAAGTAACACTCTTATATAACTCATAATAATAGCCTAAATACTTATTATAAGTTCCTAATAACGTTACTATATTAAAACATAAGCTATACTAAAGATAGGGTAGGTATAGCTCACTTACAGCGGGTTTCCTTAGAAACCGGGCTCCGCCGGAGCAGAGTTTCTGAGCCGGAGGCTCTTCTTTTCGGAGCCGTCAGGCGCTCTGGGGCTTCCGCCTCGTGCTAGGGGGGTTCCCTAGGCTTTTCGGGGGGTTTTAGGGCTTAGAGAGAGAGAGAGAGAGTATAGAGAGAGGAATGAAGGGTTAAGGTGTGAGGAATGAAGGAGAGGGGCGTTTCTTTTTATAGGAGGCTGGAGGAAGTTTCACGTCGTGAATTTTTGATATTCACGTCGTGAGCCAGGCGGGCTACAGCCAGCCACAGCCTGGTGCTGACACGTGGCATCGCACACAGGGTGGAAATCAACCGATTTTCAAAAATTCATAACTTTCGCATACGAGCTCCGTTTTCGACGTTCTTTTTTTCCACGCGTAGGTAAAAACAAGATCTACAACTTTCATTTAGACTCTGTCGGCTAATTCTTGACCGATCTTAAATTTAACTGTACGAGGAGATTAGACTGTTAAATGACCGCGAAGAATTCGTAACTCCTTCATACGGACTCCGTTTTCGTCTGTCTTTTTACCGTTGAGTTCCTATTAATGAGATCTTCAACTCTCATTTAGGTCGCGTAGGACAAAAACCACTCGAACTAGAATTCGAGTTTCGGGCCGTACACTGCTAAGCCGAAACTTCGAAAAATCATAACTTCCCCATACGAAGTCAGATTTGGGCGTTCTTTTTATGGACGCTCTCAGTTTAACGTATACTACAACTTTGGTTTAGATTACTAAGGGCAAAAAGTCCTCTATCGTAAATTCACTATTTTACGTTTCCTGATGCCGTGCCGGTTAGGGATGAAAGTGGGTCCAAACCCGGACCGGATGGACCCGGACCCGGAAAACCCAGAACCGGTTAATAGGATTTTGTAGAACCGGAAACCGGACCGGTATATAGGAACCGGTTCCGGTTCAGTTCCGGGTACGGTTCCGGGTAAAGTGGGTCTAGAACCGGAAAACCCGAAAACATCAAAGTGGGTAGGTTGGAACCGGATAAAGTGGGTTTAGAACCGGAAAACAAGGAAAAACCGGAATTTTTTGGTAATTACTTACTACTTAGTGGGTTGAACTTTGAAAATTTGCATATTGATATCCCAACTTTAGGGAACTGTAACTCATTGAATATGAAACTAAAATTAACAAAATTATAGTCTAAAATCATGTACAAACTCTAAAATACACTCTGGAAAAAACCGCATGTCAATCCGACTTTAAACGAATGAGATATGCATGTGTTAACATTTTCACATAATACAAAGTACAAAAACAAATTGCTGAAAAGTTGTAAATTTTCAGTTTTGATATCCCGACTTTGGAGGACTGTAAATCATTGAATGTTAAACCAAAAATGACAAAATTAAAGTCTAAACTCATGTACAAACTGTAAACTACAAGTTGCAAAAAACCACATGTCAATCCGACTTCAAACGAATTAGATATGCATGTTTTAAAACTTTCACCGAATACAAAAAAACTGAAAAACTAAAAACTTCCAGCTTTGATATCTCGACTTGGGGGGACTGTAAGTCAATGAATATAAAATTAAAAATGGAAAATTTATAGTCTAAAATCATGTACAAACTCTAAACTACATGTTGGAAAAAACCGCATGTCAATCGGAGTTGAAACGAATGAGATATGCATCTTTTAAACGTTTCACAAAAACCGGTTCCGACCCTAAAAGTGGTTCCGGTTCCAAACACTGGTTCCGGTTTTTAGACCCGTTTTACCCGGACCCGATGGACCCAAACCCGCATTACCCGGAACCCGAATAAAGCCAATTTTTAAACCCGGAACCGGAACCGGTTCTATATATTCCGGTTCTAACGGTTCCGGTTCCGGTCCGATTCCGGTTCCGGTCCGGTTTTCCGGTTCTAAATCTCATCCCTAGTGTCGGTTTTATCGCGAAACCTCGACGGGTCATAACTTCTTCGTTATAACTCGGATTTCGGCGTTCTTTATATGTACAGAACCCTTGAGACATATTCTACAACTTGGTTAAGATTATTTATTCTAAATAATCTTTTGTCGAAAAGTCGTTTTCGACCCCTATTATCTCTAAATTGACTAGCCCGGATGTACGGGCGTTACAATTATTTCCCCCTTAGGATGATTACGTCCCAGAATCATCAACGAAACAGGGCAGTATAATGACTCCATACGTTATCTCTTCATCCTAGGTAATAATCGTAACTTCCTTGTTTCTTTGAATGAGTATCTAACTCTTGGACTCCTTGACTGTAGGCGGTGCTCGATCTTGCACTTGCTCCTATCTCACGTTAGACTCCAAATTATGACCTTCAAATCACAATCTTGATCCTCACTGGATACAAACTTAAGATAAGTTATTTTATTACTACAATGGAACGATGTGTCATATTCTAATTACCTATCATCGTATGTTGCAATGCTTAGACTCAGGTATCTTAGAGTCAAATTCCAGAATGGAAGATACCTTCCTTCATGTTCTAATGTGATATAATCACATTTTAACATGTAGCATTTCTAGATACCAACTTCTTTAACAACGAGTGCGATACTTTTATTGATCGCTTTGATTTTAATCTTATGGTTTAAGTCAGACGTGACATTGAACTTGGTTCTCTGAAGCACGTAACATACTCTTCTTAGTCGGATTCGATTTGATATGACCACTAGGGTCGGAATAACAATCATCTTCTTAGTCATTACCAAAACGATGGTAACGACATACTTCAATAAAACAGAATCAATTACTAGCTTCTTGGTAACCTTGTGACTTTCCCAGATCCAAGTGTGAGTCCTGTGCTTCCGGTAGTATAGGCCTCTACTACCATTCACACCTACTCATACTCGTCCCAGGTATTGTCTCGCAGTTCTCCAAGTCATTATCACAAAAACAATTTTAACACATACAAATGTGTCCAAACAATCATATAATTTTCCCTAGACTCTACTAGGACTTCTTCCATGCGTATCTTCAATCATCAATTCTGCTTCAACTCGGTTGGTGATGGAAATATCAGACGATGGGATAACTTCATGGATTATACCAAAAATCTTTCTTTCTGCTAATCGAAAGTGTACTTCTCCCGTACTAGACGTATTATTTCTTAGACGCGTTCTAAAGGCAAGATATCACTCTTACGATATCTTCTGATAGGTATCATTCACTATCGTAAGTCTTTTCATTTCCTCCATTTACTCAATTCTCTATGAGTCTTCACCATGATTCAATGTTCACGGAAGCATGCATTTAGTGCATCGAGACGAGAATATAGATAGAGAAGGTTTAGACGCGTAATCTTCCTTTTTACTCCGAAAAGTTACATGCCAGTTCTAATATCGTAATTAAACGTTTAGAAACCTGAGCACATAAAATTTACAGATCTGGTCGGCAACAAACCATAGATCCGATCAAACGATAGCATAAAGCATCACAAATCATTTAGCACATAAAAGCATGTTAGACATTTTCCCTAAATAAGCTAGTGCTTGTGTCTATTCAGGTATACGACCTAATATATTAGACACACTCCTCACGATCATCGCTTAGCATTCTAAGTTTAAGTCTAGAAATAAATCCTTATTCCTAGTTCGCTTAAACTAATGCTCTGATACCAACTGTGACATACCCATTTTCACGTCCAGAAAAGACCGATTTTGTTTATGCTTTATAAATATCAGAGTACCTCTTTTAAAAAAATGTTGCGGAATTTGTTCCCAGAAAAACATGATAAATATGTTATCAAAGCATTTCCGAAGAAATGTATTGTTATTTATTTTCAAAACATTAGGATGTCATTGTCAATACAAAAACATAAGCAAAAACAGAACTTACATTCATTTACACTACTGATATACATCTCTTTTAAATCTCTCAGTGTAAAGTAGCTTTATATCGACACCTGTGATACAAATAAGCTTGAGTGGGTCAGGTTGGGAAACCTGGTGAGTACATAGGGTTTTCAACCCACAATAATATAATTATTAAGTTTAAACATCAAACAATCAATCCAATTACACATCCCCATTATCTTCTTTACTCTTAAGGATCTACCATAAGAATTCGCTATTCCTCGTTCATTCATTCCTAAGGATCATCCTAAGGAATGGGCACGAAATCCATCGTTGTCAGGGTTTACTCTACAGGCACTAAGTCGCATAGTCGCCAGGATATAGGCACTAAGTCTCATAGTCGCCAGGGTTTATACAACAGGCACTACGTCGCATAGTCGCCAGGGTTTATACAACATGCACTACGTCGCATAGTCGCCGGGGTTTATACAACAGGCACTACGTCGCATAGTCGCCAGGGTTTAGGCACTAAGTCTCATAGTCGCCATAGTTATCTCGTTTATCGACAGTATCGTTTCCGAGAATCCACTCGCAATACATGTTAATGGGTTTTTAGAGTACGGCTGGTGAATACACAGTTCAAATACACCTACAGGTTGCGAGCCTGCTAGTGTTCCACTGGACTGTCTAGAATAGTCCGTGGTTGTCTTCCATACTCTGCTAGATGACGGGGCCAACACTTGGGTAAAAGGTTTCTCTCATGGTTCACCTCTCACCCTTATCTCACGTTCTATATCACCTCTCATCATTTTGTTTTTGTCACACAACAACTATTTCATCTACCCATGTTTTACCCAACACATTTTGTAGATATAAAATACCTATACATTTTAAATCATTTAAAACATGTATAAAAATCTTTCACCCAGCATGGACGAAAAGTATACAGACAATATGCACACATAGCATGTAATTTATATTAAATACTTCATATCTATGTGTAAGATGAAAGTAACTATGCACTCACCTGGTAAGGTGGTGACTCGGTATTCGGACAGCACTTCATTATCTCAAAACAATTTTCCCTTGACAAAACCTAGTATCAATACCACTAGAGTTTAGTCTGACGTTAACCGCGACTAATTAATAGTCTAGCTATTATTACTATTATATGAGCATTAAGTAACACTCTTATATAACTCATAATAATAGCCTAATTACTTATTATAAGTTCCTAATAACGTTACTATATTAAAACATAAGCTATACTAAAAATAGGGTAGGTATAGCTCACTTACAGCGGGTTTTCTTGGAAACCGGGCTCCGCCGGATCAGAGTTTCTGAGCCGGAGGCTCTTCTTGTCGGAGCCGTCAGGCGCTCCGGGGATTCCGCCTCGTGCTAGGGGGTTCCCTAGGCTTTTCGGGGGTTTTAGGGCTTAGAGAGAGAGAGAGTATAGAGAGAGGAATGAAGGGTTAAGGTGTGAGGAATTAAGGAGAGGGGCGTTTCTATTTATAGGAGGCTGGAGGAAGTTTCATGTCGTGAATTTTTGATATTCACGTCGTGAGCCAGGCTGGCTACAGCCAGCCACAGCCTGGTGCTGACACGTGGCATCGCACACAGGGTGGAAATCAGCCGATTTTCAAAAATTCATAACTTTCGCATACGAGCTCCGTTTTCAACGTTATTTTTTTCCACGCGTAGGTACAAATAATATCTACAACTTTCATTTGGACTCCATTGGCTAATTCTCGACCGATCTTAAATTTAACAGTACGAGGAGATTAGACTGTTAAATGACCGCGAAGAATTCGTAACTCCTTCATACGGACTCCGTTTTCGTCTGTCTTTTACCGTTGAGTTCCTATTAATGAGATCTTCAACTCTCATTTAGGTCGCGTAGGCCAAAAACCGCTCGAACTAGAATTCGAGTTTCAGGCCGTACACTGCTAAGCCGAAACTTCGAAAAATCATAACTTCCTCATACGAAGTCAGATTTGGGCGTTCTTTTTATGGACGCTCTCGGTTTAACGTATACTACAACTTTGGTTTAGATTACTAAGGGCAAAAAGTCCTCTATCGTAAATTCACTATTTTACGTTTCCCGGTGCCGTGCCGGTTCTGTCGCGAAACTTCGACGGCTCATAACTTCTTCGTTATAACTCGGATTTCGGCGTTCTTTATATGTACGGAACCCTTGAGACATATTCTACAGCTTGGTTAAGATTATTTATTCTAAATAATCTTTTGTCTAAAAGTCATTTTCGACCTCTATTATCTCTAAATTGACTAGCCCGGATCTACGAGCGTTACATTAAGGATTGAAAAGTAGTTGGGGCTTATGTTTGCGGATATCAGTAGCTAGTTCCGGTTCGACATGGTCGCTCAGTTCGGGCTTCGGAGCCGAATCATCCTGGGTTTGGTATTGGATTGGTTCTGTCTGTCGGGGGGTCAGACATAGTGTAGAGTTTCAGCTTCCAGGTGGATCGGCAAGTTATTCTTTTGATGACTGAGGGCAGAGTATTAAGGTTCATTCTGCGGATGGGTTTTGATAACAGTATCGGTGGGTAGTCTTCGGTGCGAGATGACCCTTCCATTTCTTTTATGTTTCAGCCAAGATCGACTGATGTGGCAGAAGAATTCGAAAGGAACGATTTCGAGGACAAAATCTAATTTAAGTGGGGGAGAATTGTAACATCCTGTTTCAGATCGTTTTGTGATTTAAGGCTCGTGGGCCGTAATATGGGTATGAGAAGGTTTTGAGGCTTTAAAGAAGAAAGGTTTAGACCCTTTTGGATGTGGGTAAGGTAGGTTGTGTGATAAAAGAGTTTTGTTTGTGCTTTAGAGCCCAAGGGTATCGGTAAAGGCGTTGGTTCGGGCCTTTCATAAATTTTGGATCTGAGTTCGAGTAGGTTTCAGGAAAAATAAAGTTGATAGAAGTGTAGGGCTTCTCGCTACCTTTTCATATATATAAGGATCGTCGGAAATGGACTTAATAGAAGAAGTTATGGCCTTCGGAAGTTTGGTGGTTTTAGGGTTCAGCCGGTTACGTGGGGCATACACAAAGGGTACGCGGGGCGTACTAGTGAAGAGAGCGGTACGCGGGGCGTACCTTGGAGTATGTTGCGTGTATTGACCAGGATGGTCACAAGTGCTCTTCGAAGTACATTGGGCATACTCTAATCAGACCCAAACCCTATTTTAGGGTCTTGGACCCTATTTAAGCTCATTATCTCATAACCTAACCCTAATATCTTCAGCCTCCATCCCTCTAAACCATAGAAATCGAACCTTAGCCTCCATTTGAGTGATTCTTGAGCTTTTTGGTGATTTAGTGGGTTTTTGGTGCATACACAAACATTTTTAAACAGTTTCAAAACCTTTGTAATTGACTCAAACAGAGAATTCACTACATTTTGTAAAAATAATTATATATTTTAACCCTTTTGTACTATGTCGAGCATAAGGGTGTTTTCCTTCATACAACTAAACTGCAAAAGTTTTCAATACATTACAGAAACACACAATTAAACTATAATTGGTATAGTTTGAGAACACTACATTACTATCACTGAGTTCAATACACGAAAAAAGAACATACATTCAAACTATAATAGGTATAGTTTGGGATACGTTACACTATTTTACTAGTTCAAGAACATTAATCAGAAACAAACATATAAACTATGGTAGATATAGTTTATGAAATTCTACGCTATTTTCCTGATGCAAAGACATATTACTAAATAATTATTTAAGTATAATTATGTTACATTACAAGTACTCTACTACAAGGTTATACATACATTTTCAAATAGAAGGGAACATTACAACACTACACGTAAACTAGTTAATACAAGGTTGTGAGGCACTACTTCAATTGTATCCACCAGGGTACGAAACTAAATCCTATACAGTATAACCAGAGTCTCCTGGAGGGAGAACGTGAGATTTATGTATAGATCTATACGGGACTGACAATCCCACACCTGAACTGCTAGCTACAGTTAGGCCGGCAGGCCTGGGGTGACAAATGTCATAACATACCGACGCCTGAAGAGTGTCGTAGAGGTCACTAGGTCATATCAAGCATGGTTATATGAAACTCATAGCAGTATAAACAAAACATTTGTTTACAAGATTACAACTCTTCAATTGGTTTTATTTTAAGTAATAAAACTACTTTACATTACAGCTGGTGGTATCCAAGCATACATACAAAGGTTTTCATTCAAACACAGATACAGTACACTATTTTCTAAGTGCAAGGTACTATAATACAACATACAATATTAAGGATCACATATGAAATAGTTTATCTATTTACAACACTACATTACATTCACTATAGAAAATATGGGATTTTCTGGAGGAACATACTAGCATTTTTCAAAGTACAAAGACAAGTTTTCCAATCACTAAAGCATACTTATAAACTCACCAACTTAAATGTTGATACACTTTCAAAATCACTTGTATTCTCAGGAAACCAGTAGACAGGTACACCCGCAGGATTTTGAGAAGACGGAGCGATATAGAGTCTCGTCTTGCATACTTTTGTTATACACTTTTGATGTCATACAAATAAGCTTCTAATTTGACTATTTTGGGCTTAGAACTCTTAAATGGGCTCTAATCGGACCCACTCTCATGAGACTTAACCTTTTTGGGCCTTAGAAGTCTAAAATGGACTAGTTTACCTTTAATGGGCCTTGTTGGGCCATAACAAATCCAATTAGCCTTAATGGACCTCAAATCCATTCTTTTATGCAAGAATTGGGCCGTGAACTACTCTAAAGGCCCAATGGGCCAAAAACCATCAAATTAGGCCTCATATTATGGGGCTCAAGCACTAAAGGCCCAAGCCATTTCTTTCCCTTCTCTCTCTCGGCCCAAGTAGAAAAAAAAAGATGTAAATGGGGAGGGTTGACTTTGGGAGTTGCCACCTCCTTATTGCACACCATGTATCCATGCATGGACCAACATGCATCCATAATGGTCACCTCACCCTCTCTCTCTTCTCCTTCTTCTACTCTCGGCCGAGAGCATCAACACACACACACACTTAATTCACTTCCAAATCCTCTCAAGAACACCTTCATTCCTCCTTCCAAATTTTCGAGATCTAGGGCATTTCAAGAAGGTTTTCATCCAAAAATCACTCCAAGATACATACTTGTGGTAAGATCTTGTCAACATACTTTCTTTCTTCAACTTAATCACTCTTATTACCACCTTAAATTCTTGATCATACTCCCTAGAACTCTTCAAATTCGAAGGTCTCTTCAAGAAGATTGTTAGGGCCGAGAATCTCATCAATCTTTTCCATTTCTTCTTCAAAACCGTGAGCAACAAAGCAAGGTGATTTCATACCCCCTTGTTTTCGGTTTTTACTTGTTTTTGGGGGAGAATAAAAGTACTATGTGTTGATCTATGTGTGTATGCTTGTTATATGTGATTTCTTTGGTTTATGTTGTGAAAATATGATGTTACTTGCTAAATCTTGAAATCTGTGGCTAAAGTGTGAAGAATACATAAACAAAGTACATAATAAACAATTTACTTCAAAGATCTAAGGATCTTTATGTTGGATTAATGTCTAAGTCCATAACTATAATTGGTAAGACTTGACCCGACCCGACATGGTCCATTTGGGTTGCATGGCATCATGCATTTGGATAGACTATAATGAGAGAAATAACACTTAAGGTTGGTTAATATATTATAAGTTCTAATATATTAATAAGGTTATTTAATTAGTACTGATCAAGAATTAATTTGGAATTAATTAAGTGATCAAAAGGAGAGTAATTAAATATATGGGTTGATTGTGTAAATCATTCATTCTTATATATGTGGGCTTGTGATCCAAGATTCCTTATGTTGGACTAAGTCCATGGGGTGACCCATGGATACTCCATGGAGGTTAAAATCCATGGAGCATAAGGAATGGGTAAAGTTATGAGTTACATGGTGTAACCCTAATAGCCACCATATAAAAGAATCCCATGGCTCAAGAAATCGTGCACTAATGTGTGAGTGTGAGGGCTAGACGATTTCAAGGAGTGTTCAAGTTTCTCTCAAGTTATTCCAAGTGTATTTGGTGTTGTGTAAACCATTTGAGGTGTCACACTTGGGGCACTAGGCACTCAAGCTTTATGAAGACATTCTACATCAAAGAGGTATGTATTCTATCTTGTTATATTTATTATTTTGTATGCTAGATTAGGATAATACCTTGGATGTTCATAATTGTATGTATAATAGAGAAAACATAGATCCAAGGTATTTAGGGTTGCATGTACACTTAGGAGTGTTAGAATGCTCATAACCCAACAGTGGTATCAGAGCCTAGGCTTGTTTTCTTGTTATACTTGCAAAAGTAGCTGAAAAATCGAGTTGAATGCATATATTCGATTGTTGTGGCTGGAATTGGACTAGGAACATTACCCTAAGATGTTTTTGGACTTGTAAACTTGTTTTTGATGTGGTAATGTTCATGCTAATCCAATTTCTAAGATAATTGTCATAATTTCAAGATTTGTATTAGTTTGTATGTTCATGCTAATTTCTTGAAGATTGATGATTTGAATTATCTTGTTCTTATGAGGTTCTTAGATTAATAGAAAAGTTGTGTGAAATAGTTGTTTTCAATCCATTTTAATCTAAGAGTTGATTCAAAGTGTGTTTTTGTAACTTGTCCTCAAGTTATATGAAAAGTCACATTTAAGAATCATAAAACTCATAAAAGATGGCAAAGGTTACAAAATGAAGAGTCTAGTTCTAATTAAATAGTTTTATGACTCCATAACTTGTCCTCAAGTTATGGAGGTTCAAGAGTCTCTTCATTAAATTAAAAAAAAAAGTGTAACCTTAATTAGTTCCATAAGTTACAATAAAAAAAAGTTATTTTTTTATTAATTAGTTTAAAGTCTTCCATAACTTGTCCTCAAGTTATGGAACTTGAAGAGTTTTTTTTTTTAATTAAAACTACTTTAAACTCATAAGTTATGGAATTAATTAGTTTTGAATAGTTTCAAAACTTGCCCTCAAGTTTTGGAATTTGAAAAGTTTTCACTTATGAATACTTTAATTCCAAGTTAGCCCTTAGAATTTTAAAAGTTAAAATTCAACCCTTATACTTTATAATATTATAAGTTAATAATATTTATATATATGTATAAGAGTAAAGTCAGTCTTACCGTTAGTAGGCCTCATTCACGAAGCCGGTCTATAAGGGGGGTATAAGGTTACTGCCTATAAAATGGCAGTTTAATGGGTGTCCACTCTCACCCACCGCTTCCTTGACTGGTGGAGGGTCGTTAGCCGAACAGGTAGGACAAGGACTATAATTCTCCTTTCATTAAAAGTATTAATGATAAATACTAAGTAACTAAACTCTTATTAATACCCAATCTTAGTTACTTAGGAAAATGTGAATTTGGTGCTAACCCATGAAATTACACTTTGCACTTTGCTTAAGTCGTTAGTGGAGCGTGTGTGGTTAACCGGCACACTAACCTGGACTTAACAAGGTAGGCAAAGGGTAACTTAATATTTATCATAGTATCGGTGGAGCGTGTGTGGTTAACCGGCACACTGATTAAGGGGTAAATATTAAGGGTACCAAGTATATTTGCATGGTTATTCACACCTTGTTTTGTGATCCTCGGCATCCCAGTCACAAAACCTGAAGGGCATACTCGAGATTGAAACATGCCTTTGAACAGTTCAATGAATCTCAAAGATCTAGGACTTTCAAATCCAATTAAAACCTAATAAATTATTTCATTTTTCATGGTGGAAATTGGTGAATCGTCATTCACCTACCTTCAAATATTTTATAGCTTGGATTACGGCATCCCTCTTCTAAGTTATAAAATAGTTTGTTGGGTCCTAGCCTTAATATTTCATATTGGGTGTCATATTAAGGACTTTAAATCAACTATCTTGAATATCTCCCAAAAAGATGTCTGGTCTAGACATTTATGATCTTCCCAAATCTCTTGAAACAAGCTTTCCTAAATGAAGATGATGTCCCATGGATATCATAGTTCTTTCACCTCCTCCAATTATTCTCCCTAACCCACAAGTTCCTAAAAAGTTTAAGGTCGCTCAAGCCCTATTGGCAAGGCAAGGTCTAGGTGTGATCACATCTTGGAGATGTAGTCACATATTGACAAGTTGGGAGAGTTGGGTGTCAAAGTCTTGAGAAAGTTGGTGGCTCAACTACTTTCTAAGTCACATAGTGAGTTCTTTTGGGAATCCTATGAAACAGACTAAGACAAGACCCTTAATGATCTTATCTATTTGCTAAGATCAACTTCCTAAAACGCTATGGAAATTAACAATGATGACACTGGATATCCAGTAAAGCTCTCTCTTCCCAATGGAAAGGGATCGGCCATAGTCAACTCGGTTGACCCAATGGTAAAGAGAGAGGCGAAGTCTGAGATAGTCCCATTATCAAG
Organism: Lactuca virosa; assembly: GCF_052849685.1. Lineage (NCBI taxonomy): Eukaryota > Viridiplantae > Streptophyta > Magnoliopsida > Asterales > Asteraceae > Lactuca > Lactuca virosa. The sequence goes on along the minus strand of NC_136433.1, from coordinate 317,351,194 downwards.
GGTCCATAGGTAACTATTGCCAAAGGAAGGGGCATTGGTTACGAAGCTGCCTAAGGATGTTAAAGTCAATAAGTTTGGCTCTACTTCAGGTAAAGTCCATTGTCTAACTCTATTAAGTACATGCTGATTCTGATCGCGAAGATGGATTTCAATCGCATGGTTCGGTGATCAGAATTTTGGGCTATTACTTAAGAGTTATGATATTTATATTGCTTAGGAATAGATAACAACAAGGTTTTCATATGGATTGTAAGGATAAGTTTTTCCGCAAAGTTTTAAAATAAAAGAAAAAGGTTTTGATTTTATTTATTTTAAGTATCCTTACAATGGCATTTGTGAAAAGTTGTTGCTTATAAGATTCCATTGATAGCAATATTGGAAAAATGGATTTGATTCTTTCAGTTGTCGTAGTGTCTAATATTACCAAATAAGGAAAGATTCTCATCACCCAAGGTTCAATTGGACCGAAACTTGGAATCATGCAAGTTGTATAGTATGATGAATGAGAACTTTCAGCTTGGAAAATTAAGACTAATTCCTTATGTGAATAAGGAAAGGACTAAGGGATCGAGTACACATTCTTGTGCACTGGTCAAGTCCACCACAAAAGATCAAGAAGACTATTCGTCATGATTTACTTAAGTTCAGTAAATATGGTTATACTTATAAGTTTAAGTATAAGTCTGTAGCATTGGAGAAGTTTCAATGTGAGACAGAACGAATAAGAAGAATCAAAGTATGGCAGAAAGATAAAAGTTTCTCAAATCTGAAAAGATGGGAGAGTACTTTAGTATCATGTTTATGATCATCTTAATGATTAAGATACCATATCACAATTGGTCCTCTAAAGTCATCTTAGTGCATTCTTATGACTAAGAAGAGGAGTCATGAATTGTTGAAATGGTTAAATCAAAAAGATGAGTCATACTTCGTTCCAAAACAATTCTTAGAGTCATACTCCAAGATTGTAACTTGAGTGACATATCTTAAAGAGGGTTTGTTAACACTAGTCAAATGTAAGAGTAAAAGGTTATCTACTCTTGTACATTTGAAATTGGTAAGTTGTGATGTTTTGGATAAAACAGAGACCAACTTAGGCCAATTGTGTAAAGTGTTAGTCTTGATAAAGAATCCGCACTATCTCTTGAATATTTGACAAGGGAGTCTTATATGTCAAGAGGACAGTGGGAGTCTTAAAGCTCTTGAAAGTTTCAAGACTTAATCAAGAATAAAACCTAAAGTCCTTCACTAGCACACGACTTGAGGTTTATAACCTATCGTGTTGAAATTTTTGTGCCTATTCAAGTTGGCTTTGTATAGGAGTTCTGAGAGTTCTCAATTGGTTGCACAACTACTTGGAAGCAATGGCAGGCACCTGAGCTGCCAAATGGCAAGAATTTAAGATTGCACAAGTTTAATCAATATGAGTTTGGATTTGTCACTAACCTTGTCTTGTGATTATGGTTTTGACAAATTCACATGGATAAGAACACATACACTATTAAATCTAAGTGTCATAAGGTTTCTCTCCGATTCATGAAAATGATGGTGAGGAAACACTTTCACTAAGTAGATTTTAGCTAGATAGCAATTGTGATATTTGCATTCTCAAAGTCGTTAGTGGAGCGTGTGTGGTTTACCGGCACACTAACATGGACTTGTGAGAAGTGGCAAAGGTCTAAACAATTGAGACTATGATTACGACATCCCTTTTCATAGTTCTAAAATTGTTTAGACACACATGTGAGCTATCTAAGAGAGGTGTATGATTTTGATAAAGTTTTATCAAAACAATCTAGTATCAGAAATCTGAACTTTGGTAAGAAAGTCAGTTGATTTCTGAGTACATGTCAAAGCTAGTGGGAGCATAAGTGTTATGCTAATAATCATCATGTTAGTGGGAGCATGATAATTATGATAAAGGTTGCAAGTTAGCAATGTTAATTATAGAAAACAAAAGTTTCAATTCGTGAGGTTGCAGGGGTTGAAAAAGTTGTTTTGCTATAATTAAGGGAGAGGAAATTATACTTCATTTCAATTCTAAAAGCTTAGATTGAGATTTTAATCGTATTTAATCAAGGATATATATATATATATATGAATTTCATGTTGGAATGGCTCAACATAAGGAAATTCTATATATGGGTCCATTATTTGCGTTCTAAAATTCGATTATGATTACGGCATCCCTTTTCATAATCTGAATTTTGAGAACTTGGCAAATTGAAATGGAAATATTATAGCAAAAGACTGGTTTAGTCTTTATGTGAGACATCATGAATCGTGTCCCATATGCTTCGGATATAGGATCGATTACATGTGCTATATTCATCCTTTCTAAAATTTTCCAAATGCCTGGGGCATTATGAAGGGAAAAGTTCTAGAATTGGATATGACTAAAATGATTAAACAATTGTCGAGGACAATCTATGGTTTACCAAAGATTGGTTGCTCAAGGACAGTTGGAAGTATAATGTTAATTCTGGAAGGACCATATTGACATAATATGTAAGGAGGCAACTCTTGTTCAGAAGTGATAGTCAAAATGGAATATGGAAATGTTTCAAAGTTAGAAATTATTCAATCTGTGTAAGATTAGGAAACTTAATGAAAAAAGGATGTTTCCAAGGAGCGGATCTCCTTTGGAATGCTCTGTAATGATTGTTGTCAAGTCTTTCTGACTTCGTGCATAATCATTAAGAGGATCAATGCATATAAGTTTAGAATCTAACAGATTTCAGTAAATGGCATGAATTTGGAATTCTTGCATTTGCAGTAAGGATTTGGGACTGTGAAAAGAGGATCATTGGAGTGATGTTCAATTGATCTATTTTACAAAGTAAAGATCATAGACAAACATAGTATGCATACTTGGTGATGGCATGACTAGTGTTTAGAAAACATAGTGTACATGCTTGGAGCATGGGACAACTATTGTTTTAAATTCAAGTATAAAGTTGATAAAACCGAAGCAATGAATAATGAGTAATTAGTATGGTGATAAATAAAAGTGTTTATTTATATTCATAGGGTTTGATACCATATTTGATTCATTTATTCTTGTGTTTCACTTTGCATGTTTTGACTTCCAGAATAACTAAGTCGCTCTTCCTGAATGATTAAGTTATTCAAACCATCCACAGTCGGTCATATGTTGGAAGTAGATATGAATCAAGACTGTCATGGGTTGGTTTGTAGAGGTCCAAGTTGGTGGACAAAGTGGTGCTACAACACTCATGAGTGCTCATAAGTTCTAAGTATTGGATTCAACCCACGCTCATTTGAATCACTTCATGGATTTTATCACGAGTGATCATGAGACGATAATATCTTATATTCTTCAAACCTAGAGATATGAGTTGTTACTATGAGTTGGTTATACATTGATTGCACGAAAACGCATTGGTAACTCGATGTTATAAAACGTGCCTTTGTGTATGATTCAACAAGTAGTAGAACAAGCCATATGAGTCGAAGTTTATCCATTTCTTTTACCTTCGGGATAAAAGCGATATATGTGGGCCCCTCGATGATTTAAAGATGATACATGTGAGTGCTTGGCCAAGCCAGGACTGATTTGATTTGTTCAATCAGTCAGTCATCATGAATCGGAAATCGGGAAACAACAAATGGACAGAGAGAATGATTGATAATCCATGTCTCAGTCCATATGATATCTAGAATGGAGGAATATATGATCCCTTATCTAATGGACAAGTCATTGATAAAGGTCAGAGTTCATCGACAAGGTCAGAGTTCGATAGAAGCTTTTGAGAGCTACGATTGTTGATCGGTTCCTGAAGTCATACGCAATAATAGTTTTAGACTTATCCAAGTGGGAGACTGTTGGATTAATGTCTAAGTCCATAACTATAATTGGTAAGACTTGACCCGACCCGGCATGGTCCATTTGGGTTGCATGGCATCATGCATTTGGATAGACTATAATGAGAGAAATAACACTTAAGGTTGGTTAATATATTATAAGTTCTAATATATTAATAAGGTTATTTAATTAGTATTGATCAAGAATTAATTTGGAATTAATTAAGTGATCAAAAGGAGAGTAATTAAATATATGGGTTGATTGTGTAAATCATTCATTCTTATATATGTGGGCTTGTGATCCAAGATTCATTATGTTGGACTAAGTCCATGGGGTGACCCATGGATACTCCATGGAGGTTAAAATCCATGGAGCATAAGGAATGGGTAAAGTTATGAGTTACATGGTGTAACCCTAATAGCCATCATATAAAAGAATCCCATGGCTCAAGAAATCGTGCACTAATGTGTGAGTGTGAGGGCTAGACGATTTCAAGGAGTGTTCAAGTTTCTCTCAAGTTATTCCAAGTGTATTTGGTGTTGTGTGAACCATTTGAGGTGTCACACTTGGGGCACTAGGCACTCAAGCTTTATGAAGACATTCTACATCAAAGAGGTATGTATTCTATCTTGTTATATTTATTATTTTGTATGCTAGATTAGGATAATACCTTGGATGTTCCTAATTGTATGTATAATAGAGAAAACATAGATCCAAGGTATTTAGGGTTGCATGTACACTTAGGAGTGTTAGAATGCTCATAACCCAACACTTTAGGCTTAAGAAGCGAAAACAAAGTCAAAGTCCTTTTAAGTGTCATTTTTGCAAAAATAATCAAAGTTTGGGTAAAATGTGTAATTTTTGGTTTTATAAAGACAAAATGGTATTATTTACATAGAAATCTAACTTTTATGAAAATAACACTTATCTAGGGGTCAAAAACATAAATTTTAGGTTATTGGGCTTTAATTTGGGCCTCACGAGTTTTTGGGCCCAAAGTTGCGAAAAAAAATGAAATGTTGAGGGGCTGAATTGGAAAACTTAACAAACTATGAGTCTAAAACATGAATAAACTATTTTTAAGGTCTGAAAATGACTTTGATGCAAAAATTGGACTAAAAATGCAAAGTTTTTGATTTTGGGGTCAAAATTGTAAAACTTACGGAATTTGAGCCAAAAGTGTAAACTTTTTACAATTAAGGGCTGGAAATGACAAATACAATATTTTTGGGCTGAAATTATTATTTAAATAAAGTTTGGGTCTAAAATGTCAAGAAAAACGGTTTAAGGACCAAAAATGTCAATTTTCATAAAAGGGGACTAAAAGTGCCATTTTTATAAATTAAGGGGCTGAAATGGTCAAACTAAATGTTTTTGGGCCAAGTAGACAAATATTAAATTATTGGGCTAAAAATATTAAGTTTATAACGCATGGTTTTAGAAATATATATATATATATATATATATATATATATATATATATACGTATAACCAAGCTTCGTTATAAATCAAACGTCAAAACATTTTAATACTTCGAATAAACATCTCACTTACAACAAACAGCTACATTACGAACTTAAGATCAATAAATTATAAATGATTCAATGGTTGGGCTCAAATATCTTCTATTCGTGCTATTGGGCCTTGATGGCCCAATATCCTGATTATTGGGCCCAATATAATTACACTTGTTTATTGGGCTTCCGGTGACCCAATTACATACTCAGTAGGCCTTTATTAGCTTTAACACACTATTGGACCTTAATGGTCCACTTGTATTGCTAATAAGACCTTAAACCTTTATAATATGCTTAATGGGCTATAACATGTCTGTAGCATACTCGACAGCCTATAATAACATACAAAGTTAGTGGGCCTCCGTAGTCCTCTTCTCTTCGTCTGTTAGGCTTACCTTTATTCAAGTAAACATAAATCGGGTCGTGGAACAATGTTGTACAATTTCTTTTGGATTAGTGAGAAATAACGGGCGACACCAATAAGTGTCGGTCGTAGTCTGTAGTTATAATCAAAGTCTCTTGGAGGGAGAGCGAGAGTTTGTGTATAGATCTATATGGGGGTGACTCCCCCACACCTAAGCTGTTCGCTACAGTTAGACTCGGCCAGTCTAGGGTGACAAAATCTTAATTCAATACCGGCATTCACTAGAATGCCAAGACAGGCGAATTAGTCATTATTATGCATGGTTATAACGACTCACATAGAGATCCATTACCATCTAAGTAATCATTGGGAAATCATGTTCATGTGCTATGGCGATACAATAATACAAAACTATCATACAATTTATATCGGAAAACATCGGGTTTTCCGGGGGAACAACATTATTCACTTTTACTTACAACAACTATAATACAAGAAACTATTATGAAAAACATTTCACCTTTGCATGTTTTGAAATCATTTACACGTATACTTATGGATCATCACACCTTTTTCGTAAATAATTTCTGTTTCAGAAAATATCGGATTTTCTGGGTTTTACAAGCAATACAAAACATTTTCATATCAAACCTGCTTATGAACTCACCAACATTATATATGTTGACTGTTTTCAAAATAACTTGTGTTCTCAGGTAACCGTTAGAATGAAGAATTATCAAGCATGTGTCTGAATGTCTTTTGTGTGATGTCATTTGATAAACAATTTATTTTTGGGATTATGTAATGTAAACAATGTAGTGGGTGTGAACAATGACGGTTGTAATGTATTAATGCATGGTGATGTTTATGTTATGTTTCATGTATATTCATTGTGATGATATTTCAATTTAAGTCACACGAGCCCTCGGACGTTTCCGCCGTCTGGTTCGGGGTGTGACATGGATAGTTATGTAATGATATCTGGGATAAATAGAACTTGATCAACTATATTTATCCGAGATATGACCAACATGTGTTTGGGAGTGACTGTGGTGTTGCGACAAGTCTAAAGCTTACCAATACTATATACAAGGAGAAACACTAGAACCAAACATAAAGTTAAAAAAATACTATAGGAGTATTTTATGGCACTATCACACTACACAGCTTCATTACACGTATTACTAATTCTCACCATTTAAAGTCTGCGATTACCTGCTTATGTTAGTAAACCTTTATTATAGATCGCTGATAGTACACTGTAGAAATCAGGTTATGATATGATTAGGACTAAGATATATCTTGTTCAATAATACCTGACTCTTGACCACTATAGAGGACTTATCGTCATTTCCTCCTGAATCTTTTTAGAAAAAGATTCCTCTGAAGAAGTCCAACAGGAAGAAAGCCAACCCTCCAACAAATCCACCGCCGCCGCCACCTCCTCAGCATGACCCCGCTGTTTTCCAAGCAGCAGTGACAGCCGCCGTGGCTGCCGCTATGTCGCAAATCCATGCAAGTGGTACTAGCGGGGCGGGTAGTGGTGCCAACCCTTCCAACCAAGGAGATAGTCACGGACACCCAAGGGAGTGCTCCTACAAAGACTTCACTAACGCCAAACCTCGATCCTTCGATGACACTGGAGGTCTCATTGCCTTGACGCGTTGGTTCGAGAAGACCGAATCAATCTTTGAGATCTGTGCGTGCCCCGAGTCGAACAAAGTAAAATTTGCAGCATGCACCTTCACTGATAGAGCACTAACTTGGTGGAATAGCCAAGTCAAGTCCCCGACTCTTTCGATAGCTAATGCTATGAGTTGGGATGATTTGAAAGAACTAATGCTAACAGAGTACTGCCCAAGGGCCGAGATGCAAAAATTGGAACAGGAACTCTGGAGCCTGAAGATGAAGGGCTTAGATATTGTTGCTTACATCGCTAGGTTCAGTGACCTGGCTCTCCTTTGCCCCGGGATGGTCACCTCGGAGAGCAAGAAAGTGGAAAGATTCATATGGGGACTGACTCCCCCGACGCAAGGAAATGTCCTAGCTGCCAATCCCCTCATGTTTAACAGTGCCAAACTTCTGGCACATACATTAATAGATCACGAAGATCACCAAGAATCTGTGTCAGCTGCTCCCGAACCACCTAAAAAAGGTAGTGGAAAGAAGAAATTCTAGAACAAGAGGAAGGGGCAGTCATCTCAAGATCCCTCAAAGAAACAACAAATAGTTCAGTCCACGCTGCCACCAATCCTGCTGTTGTTCCCACTACTCAAGCACCTACCAGTCGATATGCTGGAACCCTCCCGAGGTGCGACAAATGCAATTTCCATCATCACGGACCTTGTCGGGAGATGCAATACACTAGCTGCAACAAGAAGGGGCATACAACCCGCTTCTGCAAGACGCCTGCGCAGCCTAAAGCTCAGACCCCCGGAGCTGGAATAGGCCCGCTTCTGCAAGACGCCTGCAATTTCCATTATGTGTCTAAGCCAATAACTAAATTGGTATATATACTTGAATTAAAAGCAAAGTCCTTTTGGGTTGCCCCAAATCTAGTAATTGACTAGAATGAATTTTGGAGAGAGAGATTGATTTATTGGTTTATTATATGATTAATAAATAGCAATAAATAATTTATTAATATATTATGAGATTAATATACGAATTAGAAGTAGTATTATTTTATTAATAACTAATAAAAAATTAATTAGAATTAATTTTGGGATTAGATAGATTAGTTAAAAGTGTAAGGACCTAAGTTGTAATTGTTCAATAGTTGAATGAGAGAAGGATTCTGGAATATTCTAGGGATGGCCAGAAATTTGAGGCTCTTTAGGGTTTCTAGATTATTTCATATAGATAATATGGATCATAAGCAAACAAAATAAAGTCAAGATTTGAAATAATATTATTTTATTTCAAATTAGGTTTATCTAAGGTTTTCCTATCAGCTATAAATAGGGCCTTTAGCATACCTCTCCCCTCTCCTCTCTCGTCAAGTGTTCTCATTGCTAGGGTTTGGGTACAAACCATTAGAGGCATGAGATTTATCGTGCTTGGTTTCTAGGAGCTTTTAGAAGAAGGATTTGATTGATTATTTATAGTAATAATCAAAAGATATGTAAACCATAATCCATTTGTGAATTTTGATTATAATAGGGTATTCCCGGGGTTCTTTAATGTTCCTAGATTATAGCTATCAATAGAGAAAACTTAGATCCAAATAGGTTGCATTTGAACTTAAGGGTTAAGTTTTTCCTCCACAATTTTTAATTACAACCTATAAAACCTATCAGTGGTATCATGGTATCAGATTCATAGTTTTCTATTTGATTGTGCATAATAGTGAATAGATCAAAATTAGGTTTTATAGAAATTAAACCCTAGTGGTCATGATTTTCGACTTCGCTAGGGTTTCTTGAAACCCTAGCCTCCCTAACCCTATTTTTGAAAATTGGGGAGCCTTCTTAGGGTTTTATCTTGTTTCCTTAATCATTATTTTAAAGGCCTTAAAATTTGAATAATTAAAACCTAATAAACTCAATCCTATTTTCAAAAATTAGGAGGGTTTGGATTAGGATTAAATTTGAATTATTTTATTAATTGTTCAATTTAAATAATCATTTAATCCCTAAATGATTTAATTAGTTTAATTAATTTTTTAACTAAATGATAAAGATAAATCATAATTGGTTTAATATTTATTAATTAAAAGATTTAATTTAGATAATTAATATTATTAAACCATGTATTTTGAAAAGTTTTAAAATATGTACATTATATATACTATTAAAAGTTTAATATATTATATGTATAAGACAAGTTAGTCAAATCGCTAGTACGCCTCATTCACGAAACCATGTTATAAATAGGGTAAGGGAAGCGGCCTATAAAATGGTCGTTGAATAGGTATCCACTCTCACCCACTGCTCTCCTATGTGGTGTAGGGTCGCCATCCGAACGGATTTGATAGGACATAATCGCATTAAAAGTATAATGATATAAAAGTACTAAAACCTTCTTTAAAAATCTCACTCTAGTTACTTTAGGAAAATGTGAAAAGTATGTTAATCCATGAAAACGCACATCATACTTTAATATGTCGTTTGTGGAGCGTGTGTGGTTAACTGGCACACTAATAAGGACTTTAAAGAGAAATGATGGGCATCTAAAAAATTATCATTGTTAATGGAGCGTGTGTGGTTAATTGGCACATTAATTACAGATGATAAATGACATCGAGGTTGCTAAGCATGTTTGCATGGTTATTCACATATTATTTGTGATCATCGGCATCCCAGTCACAAATAGAAAATCTGAGATTAAACATGCCATTGATAAGATTTAATGAATCTCAAAAGATCTAGGAATTTTATAGATTGAAAATGGTGAACTGTTTTCCTACCTTCATAAATTCGTAATAACATTACAACATCCCTCTTTTTAGTTACGAATTGTTATATTGGATCCTAGCCTTGAATATTTATTATGGGTTAAAATATTAAGGATTTATATCAACTAACTAAAACTACCACTCTTATGTAGATGTCTAATCTATGAGATGCTACTGCTGCTCAATCTTCCAACAACAACAACTTCTCTCTACTATCGATCCTCTCTAAAGAGAATTATCTGGTCCAAACTCCATGGACTGGATGCAAAATCTCAAAATGACTCTTTGATAAGAGGGCAAAGAATATGTCCTCGAAAAACCTCTAATCGAAGTCGATGAGTCAACTGCTACTCCAAAAGAGCTTGCTACCTACAAGAAACACTGTGACAACACAAAAAAGGTTGCTTGCATCATGGTTGCAACCATGGTACCTGAGTTGCAAAATTTCTATGAGGACTATTTTCCATACGATATGGGTTTGGATCTTACGAAAAAAAATCCACAATAGAGCATGTCAAGAAAAGTATGAGGTCGTCAAAGCGTTAATACACTGAAAGTTAAAGGAAGGAGAGTCTGTCTGCAATCATGTGTTGTAACGCCCTGTTTCGAATCGTTGCCATTGCGGTGTGGTGAGCAAGGAATGGGTATTAGCTGACTCAGAACCCTTGAAGAATCGAGTTTGGGCTCATTTGGAGGTGGATGATGTAGTTTAGATTATCCGAGTATTCGGTTTGTGTTTTGGATCCCAAGGGTATCAGTAAAGGCATTGGTTCTGGCCTTTTATGAATTTTGGATTTACGTTCAGTTGGTTTTCAGGCTATATAAAGTTGATAGAAGTGTAGGGCTTCTCGTTACCTTTCCTTGGATATAAAGAACGTCAAAATCGGAGTTATAACGAAGAAGTTATGGCCTATTTAAACACCTTAACTCACCTCCTTACCTTTCCTTGGGGGTTATGGATATAAAGAACGTCAAAATCGGATATAAAGGGCTTCTCGTTACCTTTCCTTGGGGGTTATGGATGCGGGTGCATATGGGAACGCCATGCGTTCCCCAAGGGAATGCGTTGCATTCGTCTGGGCAGACTAAACCCTAATTTTCGAGTCTAGAACCCTATTTAAACACCTTAACTCACCTCCAACCCTCATTTCCTTCAACCTCCATCCTATCTAACCTTAAGAACGAAACCCTAAGCCTCTTGCATGCATTTTGAGCTTACCTTGAGCATTTTGGTGTTATTTGGGTGATTTTGAAGAAGAAGGTGTTTAGAGAAGAAGCAAGGGATTGAAGAGAGCTTGTAGATCTAGAGGTTTTACATCATTTCCAGCCTACTGAATGTATAAATTTCTCATCTTGGTGCTTCTACATCATAGATCTAGGTTCTCATGGATATTGTCCCTTTTTTTGGTCCCATAGTTGAGATCTTGTAGTTGTGATCATTGTTGAGGCTTTGAGTTTCTCCTCTTGGCGTTTTTGAGGGTGTAGATTCATAACGTTTGCATCTTTAGAATTGTGTAAGCCCCATGCATGATATTAAGCCCTCTTACGAGAGTTGAATGTTATATAGTGAAGTTGGAACCTTTTGGGGCATGTAAAGCCACCAAGTCAGCGACTTTATGGTCATACATGCTCTTTAGGACTCAGATCCATGTTTTGGTCGAGTGGCTTTAAGCATTAAGTGCTTAATAAGCCTTTTTGGAATCAACATGCGAACGTGTCGCGTAGGGTCGAGGAACGCCCTGCGTTCCGATTTGGGTCCACGATCTGAGTCGATGGAGAACGCCCAACGCTCCACCAGGGAACGTCGTGCGTTCGGGGCATCAGGGGGACTTTGGACCTTTTTGCCTTGGACTTGGTTTTAGGGTTTGGGTTTTCTGTTTTGGGCCATTTTCTTGGACTTTGCTACTATGGGCCTTAGTGGATCATTATTTTGGGCTTTATCGGACTATATCTTATTTTGGGTCTAGGGTAAGGCCCATTAGAGGGGTTGGGCCCAATTTAGAAAATTAGGCCATTAGTGGGCTTGGGAAGTTTACCTAGTAGTGGGCCTTTCATGATATGGTTTTGGGCTTTAGGCATGGACCAAATTAGATTAGGGGTAAAATGGTCATTTTACCCTAAGAAGGATTATTGGGTCTTGACTAAGAGCTATTTTGGTACTGATAGATCGGGGAGTCGAAGGATCAGCAGTTGGAAATTTGCCAGTTAGCAGCCAGAGGATTATCCAGGGGACTTCAGCAGTGCGAGGTAAGTTTCCTCCAGTTTGAACGGGTCGAAGGCACCAATGCCGGCCCGTATTTATTTTATGTGTTTCCGGATTACGATCCGATGTCGGGCGGTGCCCGAGGAATGTTTGTATGCTTGATGTCTTCGTGATTCTTGCATGTGTCTGTATTTGTATGTTTTCGGATTACAGTCCGGTGTCGGGTGATGGCCGAGGAATGTCTGTATGCTTTCGGGATAATGGTCTGATGTCGGGCGGGGCCCGAGGAATGTTTATATGTATGATTCCGAACTACGGTTTGATGTTCTTTTCATGCATTGTTCATCACTAGCTGAGTGTGGACGGGGTTCCATATCTCATCATTAGCAGAGTAGAGGCGCGGCCCATGATAGGCGAGGCCTAAAGGACTGGAACATGTAGTACTGTGTATGATTCTTTATGTGCTAGCATGCTTATATGATATTTTTTGTATGTGTATAGCGGGCGGGGCCCAGTGACAGGCGGGGCCTGGGAGAAACAGATCTATATACCGAGCGTGGCTCGATGCCAGGCGGGGTCTGATGTCGGACACTGTCCGATGTCAGGCGGGGCCCGATGAAGGGGCGGGGGCCCAGTTTATGTTATTATGTGTATGGTATGTGGTATTTTGGGGAGACTCACTAAGCTTCGTGCTTATGGTTTTCAGTTTTGGTTTCAGGTATTTCCAGTTGCAAATAGAAGGGCTCGGGATGACTGCATTGCACGCACCATGATGTTTAGCCTGGGATGTTTACTCTGATGTTTTGATTTGGAAACTATGATAATAATGTTTTGAAATACCTTTATTCATGTTTTGATGGAGTGGTTCGATAACTATGGTTTTATTAATAATCAAAAATGAAATTTTTGGTCATGATTTTTGGGATGTTACAAGTTGGTATCAGAGACTTGGTTTGAGGGATTCGAGCACACTCTCAGGTGTGTCTGAACTCAAACTGAGGACTTGGTATGAAAATTTTCAAAAGAAAATCATTTTTATAAAAAAAGGATTTCAAAAAAAGAAAAGTGTGTGGTGAATGCCATCAGCCGAGCTTAAGTAAGTTCTCCCAAATTACCCATACATGTTTGTTATGATATGATATGATTATGAGAACTGCATGCTAGATTAGGGCTAAGGATCTAGGAAGGATGCCTTGTATGCTTGTTGTATGTGTATGAGAACTGCATGCTAGATTAGGGCTAAGGATCTAGGAAGGACGCCTTGTATGCCTATTGTATTTTTTTATTGAACTGCATGCTAGTATTGATTAGTCGGTGATATGATGGCCTGATTAGGATATGCTTGGCTTGGGTTACTAAATGCTCGAATGCTGCTTTCTTTGTGCTTTTAGGAGTCCTAGTTATCTTTAACTAACTAGTAAACGAATATGTTAAGTTACATATTATGAGGAATAAATAATTTCAGAAGGTTAGGTTTATCCCTATTTAGCAGCTCTCGTTTGAGTCTAACCGTTGTAGGGAGAGACCACTCATTCGAAGAATTATCTGGTCTTAGTAATATGTAATGGTATTCGCGAGCTAGTTAGGGGAAGATAGCAGGGACTTCTTATGCAACTGATGGCAGAGAGTGGGTCGGAGATTACCCTAGGGCAAGCCTAGGATGAGATTAGTGTTGGGAGCAGTAGTAGTGAAAGGGACTTGGTGGAGTCAAGGAAATTATTAAGGAAAGCACGGATAGATGTGGAAGGTAGTATGGGCCCGTACTACTGAAAGCAGAGGATCTGTACTCGAGTGTGATCTCTCGATGGTGATGAGTATTTTGATGGTTGCTATGATATATTGCAGCATGGTGACGCTACGTACTAGACCAGTTGGCGGTTCTGGCGTCGGCGAGGGATCAGGCTCGGGCTCTGGAGCCGGGCAGCTTGATGATCAGATGAGAGAGTTTATTTCAGCTGAGATTACGCGCAGTATCATTGACCAGACTCATATGATCTTCGGTACGGTCAAGGAGGATATATTGCAGATTCTTGATGAGAGGCTGAGTGCGTTCCGCACTGAGATGGCGGCCATGATGGGGGCGTACACATTGACATTTAGGGAGTTCTGAGCTTGTAGGGAGTTTCGAGCTTGTGGAGTTCCAGACTATCATGGGGCTAGGGACCCCATTGCTAGCAGTCAGTCGTTGGCAGATGTCGCCAACGCTTTTCTTACTAGCCGGTGTCCCAAGGGGGACAAGGTCCGACTCGCCTCCTGTCTTTTGAAAGATAGAGCACGTGATTGGTGGGAGGAGGTTGGACATGCTATTAGCGACGATGCCGCTATTGATGTGATGACATGGAGTGACTTCTCGTCCAGGTTCAGGGCCGAGTTTTCACCAGTGATTGAGGTACAGTAGCTAGCACGGGAGTTCCAGGACCTCCGGCAGACTACGGAGACGGTGGCAGAGATCGCCGTCAAGTTCAGGGATAGGGCCCTTCTTATTCCGCAATATGTAGTGGACGTGGAGATGAAAAAGGCCCGATATCACGAGATGCTGAGGAGCGACATCAGGCAGTTTGTGAGCCGGTCCATCTGCAAGACGCTGGAGGATATGATCGCTCGAGCCAGGGAGAGGGAGATCGACTTAAAGGCAGAGAGGAAGAGGAAGCCATACGAGGTTCAGACATCTGCGGGGTCGGGAAAAAGGCCCAAGGTATCAGACTCTAGAGTGAGGAATCATCAGGACCGTAGCCGTTATAGCAAGTGCGACAGGACACACGATGGTGCGTGTAGGAGTGGTAGTGGTGGTGATTCTGGCTGCTTCAAGTGTAGTCGGATCGGTCATTATAGCAGGGATTGTACTGCTACAACCACCCAGGGATCAGAACTGATATGCTTTCATTGCAGTCAACGGGGCCACAAGAAGGCTCAATGTCCGAGTTTGGCTACAATGGGACTAGTGATGGTACCTGCCCCTGCGACATTGAGGATCACCGACGGCCGTCAGGGCCGGGCAGAGGTGCCTGCGGCGAGGAGCAGGGCTTTCCCGCTGACTACAGAGGAGGCGCGAGCGGCTTACGATGTTGTAGGTGTGTATCTTTTGCTTTCCTATCATTTTTATTTATGAATTTATTGCTATTGTCTTGCATCGGTATGAGTAAGCGTATCTTGGAGTTATATTTTCTGTTTATGTTCGGATTATATGCCATCTGCATACCATGAAACTTATAGTAGTGGTTTGAGATCGTCTCCTTATATTGTGGGTTCCCAGGATGCGGTAGCTGTAGCAAGTGTGATTGGAACTCGGGAAGTGTTCCGTTAGTCTTCAAGAATTGTACTGTTTTAGTATTGGTTAGTTTTGGAAAACTAACAGTGATAAGCATTGGTTGTCAGTAGATTGATCATTGGATGGTTTAGAAGGATTGGGAATCCTACCAATCTGTGTGTTGTAAGATGTTAGTTGAATCAAAGTGGGGGAGAATCGTTCAGGTATCCAGGAACAGAAGTAGGTGCGAAACTAGGATAAGTTCGCATTCCCATCGGGGAGGAAGGCGACCAAATGGCTGACTGGTTGAGGAGTGTGTGAGTTGGGAGTTTCGGAAACTTCCCAAACATTGGGTTCACGTCTTCTTGGTTTTTGATAGCTGGTGTTGGGGAATCAGGTTGACAATTCCCGTCAGGACGCGAGTTCAGTCAGGAGGCTAGACCGCGTGAGTGCTCGACTTTGGATGTGTTCGGATTGGTAATTAGCGGTAAGACCATGGTCAGCGGTTGAGTTAGCATGGGAAGCGTTGTAAGACTGTGGGATAGTCGTACCATTCACCAACAGCCATATAGCATGGAAAGTATAGTACGACTGCGGGGCAGCCGTAGCATTCTTCATGCGGTCAGATAGTCTGGGAAAGTGTTGTTAGACTACTGAATGAGCCATAGCATTCACAGATTCATTCAAATAAGTTAGGACAGGGTGGTTCAGTTCGTAGGATTATGGAAAGGCCACAGCAGGATCGGAATATGGAAAGGATAGGTCATTGGGATTCGAGGTGGAGTTGGGCTTGTGAAGCCCTATATAGGTAGGACCTATGGGCAAGGCTGCTATGTGATATGGTTTGGGTGAGACCCGTAGGCGAGGCCCGCATGCTTATAGCAATGCAGGTGGGACCTGGCAGAGACCGTTGGGTCAAGGTATGGGATCGGGGATCACAGAATTTTTAGAGCCAAGAGTGGCAATGTGGATAGGAAAGTTTTGATAGACAAAGTTTTCTTCGGAAGTCGCAGGGAGCGACTAAGAGGGTGTTCATTGGCTCAGCAACCGGTTGGGAATCCGGTATTCCAGATAGTTGGCAGATAAGTTGGGATCTGGGAGGTATCGGTTCATGCGGAAAGTGGATAAGAGGCAGCATGATGTTCGGGAAGAAGTATTGATGTGAGGATTCTTGTGTGTGGAGTAGCTTGTGGATCAAAAGTTCTAAGACACTTACAGTTGGATTAAATAATCTCAGAGTAATTGATTTCACCCTGTTGCGCAACTCTCGTCTGAGTCTAACCGTTACAGGGATGAATCTTCTACTCGAAGGATTATTTGAGCCTTCTGTCAAGTATAATTGTCCTACAGATGGTTATGTGTGGGCAGTCTGTCTGGCGATCAGACTAACTTGAGACTTCAAGTTCGGGAATGAAGAAGTGGTTTTGATGCATGGGTTTTTGGATTCGTTGTCGTTGGGTCGAATAGTTCTGCTAGGGATTGCTCTTTTCGGGTTGGAAGTTTCTGTGTGGGTTCGGTTGTCTAGGGAAGGTCGTTTATGCTCAGGATCTTCTGTTGTGTTCCTCGGGTGGTTTGTTTTGATATGGGTGTTAGTATGGAATGATTTCGGGGACGAAATCTAATTTAAGTGGGGGAGAGTTGTAACGCCATGTTTCGAATCGTTGCCATTGTGGGGTGGTGAGCAAGGAATGGGTATTAGTTGACTTAGAACCCCTGAAGAATCGAGTTTGGGCTCATCTGGAGGTGGATGATGTAGTTTGGATGATCCGAGTATTCGGTTTGTGTTTTGGAGCCCAAGGGTATCGGTAAAGGCATTGGTTCGGGCCTTTTATGAATTTTGGATTTACGTTCGGTTAATTTTCAGGCTATACAAAGTTGATAGAAGTGTAGGGCTTCTCGTTACCTTTCTGTGGATATAAAGAAGGTCAAAATCGGAGTTATAATGAAGAAGTTATGGCCATTTGAAGTTAGAAGGGTTTGGGCTGAACCAGGTACGCGGGGCGTACGAGATATGTACGCATGGCGTACTTGGGTGTTATGGATGCGGGTGCATATGGGAACACGCTTCGTTCGTCTGGGCAGACTAAACCCTAATTTATGGGTCTTGAACCCTATTTAAACACCTCAACTCACCTCCAACCCTCATTTCCTTCAGCCTCCATCCTATCTAACCCTAAGAACGAAACCCTAAGCCTCTTCCATGCATTTTGAGCTTACCTTGAGCATTTTGGTGTTATTTGGGTGATTTTAAAGAAGAAGGTGTTTAGAGAAGAAGCAAGGGATTGAAGAGAGCTTGTAGATCCAGAGGTTTTACATCATTTCCATCCTATTGAATGTATAAAGTTCTCATCTTGGTGCTTCTACATCATAGATCTAGGTTCTCATGGATATTGTCCCTTTTTTTGGTCCCATAGTTGAGATCCTGTAGTTGTGATCATTGTTGAGGCTTTGAGTTTCTCCTCTTGGCATTTTTGAGGGTGTAGATTCATAAAGTTTGCATCTTTAGAATTATGTAAGCCTCATGCATGAGATTAAGCCCTCTTATGAGAGTTGAATGCTATATTGTGAATTTGGAACCTTTTGAGGCATGCAAAGCCACCAAGTCAGTGACTTTATGGTCCTACATGCTCTTTAGGACTCAGATCCATGTTTTGTTCGAGTGGCTTTAAGCATTAAGTGCTTAATAAGCCTTTTTGGAATTAGCATGCGAACGTGTCGCGTAGGGTGGAGGAACGCCCTGCGTTCCGATTTGGGTCCACGATCTAAGTCGATGGAGAATGCCCAGCGCTCCACCAGGGAACGTCGTGCGTTCGGGGCATCAGGGGGACTTCAGACCTTTTTTCCTTGGACTTGGTTTTGGGGTTTGGGCTTTCTGTTTTGGGCCATTTTCTTGGACTTTGCTACTATGGGCCTTAGTGGATCATCATTTTGGGCTTTATCGGACTATATCTTATTTTGGGTCTAGGGTAAGGCCCATTAGAGGGGTGGGACCCAATTTAGAAAATTGGGCCATTGGTGGGCCATTAGTGGGCTTGGGAAGTCTACCTAGTATTGGGCCTTTCATGATATGGTTTTGGGCTTTAGGCATGGACCAAATTAGATCATGGGTAAAATGTTCATTTGACCCTAAGAAGGATTATTGGGTCTTGACTAAGTGTTATTTTGGTAATGATAGCTCGGGGAGTCGAAGGATCAGCAGTTGGCGATTTGCCAGTTAGCGTCCAGAGGATTATCCAGGGGACTTCAGCAGTGCGAGGTGAGTTTCCTCCTGTTTGAATGGGTCGAAGGCACCAATGTCGGCCCGTATTTTTTTATGTGTTTTCGGATTACGATCAGATGTCGGGCGGTGCCCGAGGAATGTTGGTATGCTTGATGTCTTCGTGATTCTTGCATGTGTCTGTATTTGTATGTTTCCGAATTATGGTCTGATGTCAGGCGATGCCCGAGGAATGTCTGTATGCTTTCCTGATTACGGTCTGATGCCTGGCAGGGCCCGCGGAATGTTTAAATATATGATTTCGGACTACGGTTTGATGTCGGGTGGTACCCGATGACTATGTGCATGTTTAGTTATACTTGTTGTCTTTGTAATACTTGTATGTGCTGGTAGGGAGGTGAGTGTGGGCGGGGTCCCATATCTAGTCACTAGCTGAGTATGGACGGGGTTCCATATCTCATCATTAGAAGAGTAAGGGCGGGGCCCATGATAGGCGAGGCCTTAGGACTGGGAGAAACAGATATGTATATCGAGCGGGGCTCGATGCCAGGCGGGGTCTGATGCTGGATACTGTCCGATGTCGGGCGGGTCCCGATGAAGGGGCAAGGGCGTAGTTTATGTGATTTTGTGTATGATATGTGGTAGTTTGGGGAGACTCATTAAGCTTCGTGCTTACGGTTTTCAGTTTTGGTTTCAGGTATTTCCAGTTGCAAAGAGAAGGGCTCGGGATGACTGCATTGCACGCACCATGATGTTTAGCCTGGGATGTTTACTCTAATGTTTTGATTTAGAAACTCTGATAATAATGTTTTTAAATACCTTGACTAATTTTTTGATGGAATGGTTTCATAACTATGGTTTTATTAATAATTAAAAATGAAATTTTTGGTCATGATTATTGGGATGGTACATGTGCAAAGAATACAGAGATACATGGAGCGTCTTGAAAGGCTCAATGTGACTTTTGATGAGGAGTTGGACATTGACATGGTCCTTAACTACTTTCCACCTTGTTATGATCAGTTCATATTGGCTTATCATTTGAACAACACATAGACCACATTGGCCCAACTCCACAACTAGTTGTAGATAACTAAATCAGGGATGAAGAAGAATCAAGTCCCTTCTGCTACAAGTGCTCATGTCTTGTCATTGGGCAAAACAGAGGAAAGAAGAGGCAGGCTAATCCTAAATCAAATTGGAAGGGCAAGGCCAAGTTGGATCATCTATTAGTGGGTTGAAGACAAATCCTAGTTCAGATATTCTCGTTGTTAGTGACCCCAAAGAGGCCACTTGCTACTAATGTATTGAAAAGGGCCATTGGAAAAAAGTCCCCCTAAATACTTGCAATACATCAAGGATGACAAGGTCAAGCCATCGTCTGCATGTATATACACTATTCAAGTCAATAACTCACAACTTACTCATTCTTGGGTCCTTGATACAGGATGTGGATTTCACATTTCTTCTTATTTGTATGGGCTAAGAGAAATTGAGGAGGTGGAGCGTGGAGCGTGGAAGAATAAATTTGATCATGGGCAATAGGCGATCTTCTCATGTTACCAAGATTGCAACTTATGGTCTTATGCTCGGTGGTGATGTTGGGATAGAATTTATTAATTGTTGTTGTTCGTCATAAATGACATGGAACATTATTTCTTTTCATGCATTGTTCAAACATGGGTTTCGATATTCTTTTAATGATATGAATGGTTCGATTTTATCTTATAAAAATGGTGTTATTATGTTTGAAGCTTTACCTTGTAATGGTGTGTATGAAACTGTGATTAGTGGTGATAGCTTAGGTAATATTGTATTCCATATTGATTCTGTTGGATTAGATGTCTAAGCCCATAACTATTATTGGTATGTACTCGACCCGAGAGTAGCATGGTCCATTTGGGTTGCATATCATCATGATAATTTGTTAGGATGGACTTTTGAGAGAAGGTCATATATGATTTATTAATATATTATAAGTTATAATATATTAATATGAAATCATATTTTTTAATTAGTATTGATCAAGAATTAATTTGGAATTAATTTAGTGATCAAAGGAGACTAATTAAATCTATGGGGGCTAATTATGGTAATTAGTTATATTTATATGTGTTGGGCTTATGATCCATGTTGGACCAAGTTTATGTATGGATACATAAAGAGTTGGGCCACATGAAACATGGATCATAACACCCATGGGTATGGATTTGGGTTATACCCATGACCCTTGGAATCCTACATATAAATATGTTCATTCATAGTAAAAAACGCCTAGACTTGTTCTTGGAGTTCATATGGATGGTTTTTTGGTGTATGAAGATTCTCTCTCAAATGTCTACCTTTGTCCATGATGTGTTGTGACTTCATTTGAGGCTTCCACGCTATTAGGGCTAAGCTCTTAAGGCCAAATACATCAAGACTTCAAGCTACACAAAAGGTATGTTACCCTAACTAGTATCTTGTATGTTATATGAAAATTGCATGCTAGTTATAGGTTTAATGCCTTGGAAACCATTTGCATGTATAATTAGTGAAAACATAGATCCAAAGTATTTAGGGTTGTATGTGCACCATAGGATGTTGTAATATACAAAACACATCAGTGGTATCAGAGCATAGGCTTGGTTTTCAATTATACTTGATGAAATGCTGTAAAAATCGAATTTCTGGCTTTCTGGACTGTGGACTCGCCGAGTCCACTGGGGCACTCGCCGATTCCAAGAGTAAAATCATTCTACTCGTCGAGTAGGTTCATACACTCGGCGAGTAGGAGGCCCTGAGTGCAGATTTTCGACTTTTAAGGTTGTATGTGCACCATAGGATGTTGTAATATACAAAACACATCAGTGGTATCAGAGCCTAGGCTTGGTTTTCAATTATACTTGATGAAATGCTGTAAAAATCGAATTTCTGGCTTTCTGGACTGTGGACTCGCCGAGTCCACTGGGGCACTCGCTGATTCCAAGAGTAAAATCATTCTACTCGTCGAGTAGGTTCATACACTCGGCGAGTAGGAGGCCCTGAGTGCAGATTTTCGACTTTTAAGGCTGGAATTGGACTAGAATCATTACCCTAAGCTGTTTTTGAACTTATAAACCTGTTTTTGATGTGGTAATGATCATTCTAATCCAATTCAAAAGATAACTGTCAAAAGATTCATGTTTTGTATTAGTTTAATGGTTAGGCTAATTACATGAAAATTGTTTGATTTGAATTGTCTTGTTCATATGAGTTTAATCTAGATCATAGTTTTTCTTGACATGTTTGTTTATTTATGAGATGATCTAAATGGCCTTTAATGGATTCCATAACTTGTCCTCAAGTTATGGAAAACCAAAAGTCTTTCTTGTTAATGAGTCTTTAAAAGTCATGAGTTATGTTTTTGAAGAGTTTTTTCCCATAAATTGTTTTATGACATCCATAACTTGTCCTCAAGTTATGGATTTTCAAGAGTCTTGCCATTAAAAGCCATATTAAACTCATATGTTATAGATTCCAAAAGTTTTTTGAATTGTTCAAAACTTGCCCTCAAGTTTTGGAATTTGTAAAGTTACCCCCCCCCCATGTATACTTTAGTTCCAAACCCTAGAATTTTAAATAGTTTAAAGTTCAACCATTATACTATTATAATATTATAGGTTTAATATATATATATATATATATATATATATATATATATATATATATATATATATATATATATGTATGTATGTATGTATAAGAGTAAAAGTCAATCTTACCGTTAGTAAGCCTCATTCACGAAGCCGATCTATAAGGGGAGGGGGTATAAGGTTACTGCCTATAAAATGGCAGTTTAATGGGTCCACTCTCACCCACCGCTTCCTTGACTGGTGGAGGGTCGTTAGCCGAACGGGTAGGTTTGAACTCTAATTCTCCCTTCATTAAAAGTATAATGATAAATATAAAGTAACTAAACTTTATTAAATTCCCAATCTTAGTTACTTTAAGAAAATGTGAATTTGGTGCTAACCCATGAAATTACACTTTGTACCTTACCAAGTCGTTGGTGGAGCGTGTGTGGTTAACCGGCACACTAACATGGACTAGTAAGAGTGGCAAATGGTAACTTAATGTTTATCATAGATTGGTGGAGCGCGTGTGGTTAA
This sequence comes from Lactuca virosa, assembly GCF_052849685.1. Taxonomy (NCBI): domain Eukaryota; kingdom Viridiplantae; phylum Streptophyta; class Magnoliopsida; order Asterales; family Asteraceae; genus Lactuca; species Lactuca virosa. The sequence continues at coordinate 317,328,294 of NC_136433.1, read as the reverse complement.
CCGGCACATGGATTAGGTGATAAAAATTAAGGGTACCAAGTTAATTTGTGATCCTCGGCATCCCGGTCACAAACTTGAGAGGGCACAATCGAGATTTAAACATGCCATTGAAAAGTTCAATGAAGCTCAAAGGATCTAGGAGTTTCAATTCACTTAAGACCTAAAATTCTTTTTCGTTTTTCGTGGTGGAAATTGGTAAATCGTCATTTACCTACCTTTAAATATTTTATAGCTTGGATTACGTCATCCCTCTTCCAAGTTATAAAATATTGTGTTGGATCCTAGCCTTAATATTCCATATTGGGTGTTATATTAAGGACTAAAATCAACTAACTTGAATTTCTCCCATTGTAGATGTCTGGTTCAGACAACTATGGTCTTCCCAAATCCCTTGAAACAAGCTTTCCTAATGAAGATGATGTCTCGTGGTTGGATCATGGAAATCATACTTCTCTTCCTCCATATCCTCCAATTATTCTCCCTAACCCACAAGTTATTGAAAAGTTCAAGGTCACTCAATCCCTATTGGCAATCAATGTCTATATGTACTCACATCTTGGAGATGAAGTCACATATTGACAAGCTGGGAGAGTTGGGTGTCGAAGTCTCGAAGAAGTTGGCTGTTGACTGAGTTCTTTAGTCACTTCCTGATGACAGATCACGACATGACCCTTATTGATCTTACCTTATTTACTTGTTGCTGCTGAATCAACAATGATTTGGAGCACTGGTAAAGCAAATTTCATTGGAATATCTACTTCCCAAACTTCCATGGACATTGACAATGGAAACATTGTCCAGAAAAGTCTTCTCTTCCCAATGGAAAGGGATCGGCCATAGTCAACCCAGTTGACCAAATGGTAAAGAGAAAGGCTAAGTCTGAGATAGTCTCATTTACCATTACTAAAGAGTCCATATGTTTCTATTGCCAATAGAATGGGCATTGGTTGCGAAGCTTTCTTATTTACCTGAAAGTTCACTAGGATGGTAAAAGTCATAAATTTGGCTATACTTCAGGTAAAGTCCACTATCTAATTCTATTAAGTTCCTATTTGGAGATTCTTATTACATGATGTGACTAGGTCGCATTTTGATGTTTTGTGGAATCAAAAAAAAGGAGAGGAAGCTTAGAAGAAGAGTATGTTGAATCTGATCGTGAAGATGGATTTCGATCGCATGATTCGAAGATCAGGTTTTTGAGCAGCCGCATAAGAGTTATGATAGATTGAATAGGAATAGATAACAACATAGTTTTCATATGTATTTGCATTGTTAGGATAAGTTTTTCCGCAATTTTAAAATAAAAGGAAAATTTTTGATTTTATTTATTTTAGGTATCCTTACAATGGGAATTGTGAAAATTGTTGTTTATATGATTCCATTGATAGCAATATTGGAAAATGGATTTGATTCTTTTGTTTGTGGTAGTGTTATAATTTACCAAATAAGGAAAGATTCTCATCGCCCAAGTTTCAGTTGGATAGAAACTTGGAATTATGCAACTTGTGTGATGAATGAGAATTTTCATCTTTGGGAATTAAGATTAATTCCTTGTTCACATGTATATGTGAGTGAAGTGAAGGACTAGGAGATCGGGTACACTTGGTTGTGCGCGGATCAGGTCCACCACAGAGAACGATAAGACTATTCGTCATGATTTACTAAAGTTCAGTAAATATGGTTGTGCTTACAAGTTTAAGTATAATTCTGAAACATTGGAAAAGTTTCAATGTATGGCAGGACGAATAAGAAGAATCAAATTAGGCAGAAAGATAAAAGTTTCTTAAATCTGAAAAGATGGGAGAGTACTTGAGTATCTTGTTTATGATTATCTTAGTGACTATGAAACCATATCACAATTGATCCTCTAAGGAAATCTTAGTGCATTTGTGTGACTAAGAAGAGGAATCGTGAATCGTTGAAATGGTTAAATCAAAAGATGAATCATACTTCGCTCCAAAATTCAGTCTTAGAGTAATACTCCAAGATTGTAACTCGAGTGACATAATCTTAAGAAAGGTTCAAAACACTTATCAAATATAGAGTAAAATGTTTTCTACTCTTGTACATTTGAAATTGGTGAGTTGTGATGTTTTGGATAAAACAAAGACCAACTAAGGCCAATTGTGTGAAGTGTTTGTCTTGATAAGAATCCGCACTAACTCTTGAATATTTGCTTTGTCAAGGAATGGTTCTTCACAAGAGAATCTTATATGTCAAGAGGTCAGTGGGAGTCTTAAATATCTTGAAAAGTTTCAAGAACTAATCAAGAATAAAACCTGTTGTTTATCACTAGCACACGACTTGAGGTTTGTAACCTATTGTGTTGACATATTCTTGTTTCTGTGCCCATTCCAGTTAAAAGTTGACTATGCATGTGAGTTCTATGAGTTCTCAGTTGTTTGCATAACTACTTGGAAGCAATAGTAGGCCCTTGTGCTGCCAGGTGGCAAGAAGTTAAGAGTGAAAAAGTTCAGTCCATATGAGTTTGGATTTGTCACTAACCTCCTTTTGTGGTTATGACAAATTCACATGGATAGGAACACATACACCATAAAATCTAAGTGCCATAAGGTTTCTCTCCGATTCATGAAAATGATGGTGAGGAAAACGTTTTCGCTAAATAGATTTTAAGTAGATAGCAATTGTGATATTTGCATTCTCAAAGTCGTTAGTGGAGCGTGTGTGGTTAACCGACACACTAACATGGACTTGTGAGAAATGGAAAAGGTCTAAACAATTGAGACTATGATTACAGCATCCCTTTTCATAGTTCTAAAAATTGTTTAGACACACATGTGAGCTATCTAATAAAAGGTGTATGATTTTGATAAAGTCTTATCAAAGCATCTCGTATCAGAAATCTGAACTTTGGTAAGAAATTCAATAAACTATTGATTTCTAGAAGTCCAGCTGATTTCTAGATACATGTCAAAGCTAGTGGGAGCATAAGTGTTATGCTAATAATTATCTTGTTAGTGGGAGCATGATTATTATGTTTAGTATTGCAAGTTAGCAATGTTAATTATAGAAAACAAAAGGGTTTCAATTCGTGAAGTTGGGGGGTTGAAAAGTTGTTTGCTATAATTAAGGGGGAGGAAATTATACTTCATTCCAAATCTAAAAGCTTAGATTGTGAGTTTTTAATCAAATTTAGTCATAATTACATTATTTGCGTTCTAAAATTTGATTATGATTACGGCATCCCTTTTCATAATCTGAATTATGAGAACATGGCATATAGAAATAGAAATATTATAACAAAAGACTGGTCTAATATCATGTTTTTATGTGAGACATCATGAATCGTGTCCCATATGCTTCGGATATAGGATCGATTACATGTGATGTAATATTCATCTGTTCTAAATTTTTCCAAATGCATGGGGCATTAAGAGGGAAAGGCATTGGTTCAGGCCTTTTATGAATTTTGGATTTACGTTCGGTTGATTTTCAGGCTATACAAAGTTGATAGAAGTGTAGGGCTTCTCGTTACCTTTCTGTGGATATAAAGAAGGTCAAAATCGTAGTTATAACGAAGAAGTTATGGCCATTTGAAGTTAGAAGGGTTTGGGCTGAACCAGGTACGCGGGGCGTACGAGATATGTACGCTGGAGGATATGATCGCTCGATCCAGGGAGAGGGAGATCGGCTTAGAGGCAGAGAGGAAGAGGAAGCCATACGAGGTTCAGATATCTACGGGGTCGGGAAAAAGGCCCAAGGTATCAGACTCTAGAGTGAGGAATCATCAGGACTGTAGCCGTTATGGCAAGTGCGGCAAGACACACGATGGTGCGTGTAGGAGTGGTAGTGGTGGTGATTCTGGCTGCTTCAAGTGTGGTTGGATCGGTCATTATAGCAGGGATTGTACTGCTACAACCACCCAGGGATCAGAACTGATATGCTTACATTGCAGTCAACGGGGCCACAAGAAGGCTCAAGGGTATCATTTTAGTCATACCCAGTTCTAGTGTTTTGGGCCTTTACCGATACCCTTGGGCTTCAAAACACTAGAACTGGGTATGACTAAAACGATTAAGCAATTGTCGAGGACAATCTGAGGTTTACCAAAGATTGGTTGCTCATGGACAATTGGAAGTATAGTGTTAATTTTGGAAGGACCATATTGACATATTCTGAAAGGAGGCAACTCTTGTTCAGAAGTGATAGTCAAAATGGGAATGTGGAAATGTTTCCATAGGTGGAAGTTATTCATTAAATTTGTCTAAGATTAGAAAACTTAATGAAAGAAGGATGTTCAAAGGAATGTACTTTGAATTTGAGACTTCGTTTCCATGGGATTTCTCTCCATTGGAGTACTTTGTAAATGTTTGTTGCCAAGTCTTTGTGACTTTTGTGCATAGTCATTACAAGAGGATTAATGCATATAAATTTAGAATATAACAGATTTCAGTAAATGGCAAAGAATCTTGTATTCTTACATTTGCGGTAAGGATTTGGGATTATGAAATGAGCATCATTGGAATCATGTTCAATTGGTCTATTTCATAAAGTAAGGATCATAGACAAACATAGTGTGCATACTTGGAGTATGGCATAACCATTGTTTGGACAAACATAGTGTGCATGCTTGAAGCATGGCATGACTATTGTTTCAGTTCAAGTATTAAGTTGATTATTTGAAACATTATGCAATGAATAATGTGTAATCAATATGGTGATTAAATAAAAGGTGCTTTATTTATATTCATAAGTTCTGAGACCATATTGGATTTGATTGTTCTTGTGTTTCACTTTGCATGTTTTGACTTCCCGAATAACTAGGTTATTAAAACTCTCTACAGTCAATCATACTTTGGAAGTAGGTATGAATCAAGACTGTTATGGATTGGGCTTGTAGATGTCTAAAGTTTTTAGACATAGCAAAAGTTGCTGCAACATTCATGAGTGCTCCTAGAATGAGATTCGAGTATTGGATTAAACCCACGCTCATTTGAATCACTTCATGGATTTTATCACGAGTGATCATGAGACGATAATATCTTATATTCTTCAAACGGAGACGTGTAAGTTGTAGTTGCGCGTCGGTTGCACATTGACATATGTAAACACAACCAGTAACTTAGTTGTTATAAAACATATCGTTGTGTGTAATTTAATGAGTAAGTACAAGCGAACATTTGGGTCGAAGTTTATCCATTCCTTTTACCCTTGGAGGGATAAAAGCGATATCTATGGGCCTCTCGGTGATTTAGTGATGACAAACGTAAGTGCTCGGAAAACAAAAAATGGACAGAGAGAATGATTATAATTCATATCTTAGTCCATATGATATCTAGAATGGAGGAATATATGATCCTTATCTAATGGACGTGTCATTGACTAGGTCAGAGTTCGACAGCGACTTTTAAGAGCTACGATTGCTAGTCGGGTTTTGGAGTCATACTTGCTGTCACACCCCGCTAAAGCGGAAACACGAGGCGTGGCAGTATAAAGGGTTTCATAGCAAAAGTTAAAAGACAACACCAACCATAGTATTAAAAATCATTACAAATTCACAATGGGTTTGAACAAATTTTAAAAGAAATTACAATGTAAATTGAAATACAACACATGTGAATGCTCCTAACAGTGATGTGTCCCTAAGTGCCACTTACTCGATGATTCCTGAAAAAGCATGTAAAACGAGCGTCAACTATAAAAATAGTTGGTGAGTACTCACAGATAAACAAAATAATATTGGTTCCATGAATTGAAATCAAAGTTTTGATAAAAGTTTCCAATAATAAAAATATATTGTTAAAATGAGTAAATAAGTTTGTAAAAACAAAGTTCTTTGTCATCATGAGAGATAAAGTATGTTGCCCAAATGAGATGCAACGTTCATATTCTCATGGAAGATAAAGTTCGTTATTCAAACGAGTAAACAAGTTTCATTGCTAAAATGAGCAATCAGTTTCGTTGCTACAAGGAGCAAACAATTTCATTGCTAAAACATGTATATAAGTTTCCAGTAATAAAAGTTTGTTGTTATAATGGGATACAAAGTTTATTGCTATAATAAGTAACGAGTTTGTGTGTGTATGAGCGAACAATGAGTTCCCAACCAAGCCTATGACTGATGTCCTATCAAGATCTATGCTTATCGCTCCATAGATTATATGGTATCATGCACTCCAGCAATCGGGCGAGTGAGGAGTTGTCAATTCCTAATAGCGCTATCCACAATGACCATTGGCTCAAAGAGTTAATGGTTGGAGTAAAGTATAAGGGAAGGGACTTAAGACAATAAGTTTTCATGTTCCGTGTTGCATAGACATACATAGCAGAATATAGCAAATTATAGCAAAATATAGCAATTGAGTTTGATATGAATCAATTTAAATACAACGAACAATAAATAGTTTTTCGAACATGCTTTTCCACCCCAAAACATAAAAACCGAAAATAGGGGAGTGCGTGAATACTCACAATGCATTGAGATGATGCAAATGGTGCCTTGACTACGCTCCACTTGTACCACTATCGATTCCTACAATAATGGTATTCGATAGTGAGTCTCTAATCGAAATCTAACACTAGTATACTTACTACTACTATAGAATTATGCCAATATTGTGTCAAAATTTAATATTGATAAGTTACAAACATTTTTCTGAAATGGTGAAATTTTATAACTCATGTGATTAAGACAATTTTGGATATTAATTTCCAGATTTTTATAATATTAATTGAGGGTATTTCAACACATTTAAAGGTGTTTTAAGCTCCTAAAAATCCAAAATATTATCAAACGGTTTCCAAAAATTCTCAAACTTTGCATTTTGATTCTAAACATAGTAGAGGTCTTCCAGCAATTTTCCCTTAAATTTTTGATGTGACTAACTATTTATCCAAATTTTTATGCCTTTATAACACTATAAATTCGTGAAAAATAGAATCCAGATGATAAAAATTCCCACACTTTTTATAATACTGGAATTAGACATACTTAATCTGGAAAAAATATAAAAATGGATTTCTAAACTGTTTAACCCAATTTTATGATTTTTGTGCATTTATTATAATAAAAATTGAAATAAATAGAAAACAATTTCCAAAATTACCCAAACTTTTTGTATTACTTTTATTAAACATTATTGAGCTGGGAAAAATATAAAAGATATTTTTCAATTAGTCTTTCTATTTTTCTTTGTTTTATCCTCTTAAATAATCATTAATTGGAGAATAATTATTAAACAGTTAAAGTAAATTACCAAAAAAAAATTTAAACTTCATTTACAGTGTAAATAATCTGGTAAAAATCTCAAAGGTGGTTTTTATCTACTGGAATCCGATTTTGTGGATTTAAGTGTATTTAATATTAGAAAATAGAAAAAAAAAATAGCATACTGAATAGAAAAACCATCCACATTTTTATTTAGAGTTATAATATATTATAAGGTCTTCTGGTAAATTTTCATGAGTTTTGGGTTGAGTAGAACTATTTTTCCTGTTTTTAGTCCATTATAAATACAAAAATAAGGGAAAAATAGGAATGCATTATGAAAAATTCTGCAAATATGTTTCTGAGTCTTACACATAGGGTAGAAGCTGCGAAAATTATTAGATACTCTTTTCACATTCCTTAAAGTGGTTTTATGATTTATTTGAATTAAACAAAAAGAAAATTCAAAACCATAGCAAACAGTAACAAAAATCGATGAAACTCACTGAGCTGTCGTCATTCACTTTAGGGGTCATCCACAAATTTACCTAGGATTTATAGACCTCAGAAAGGTTTTTATATGAATTATTGCCCTATTTTCTTGCAATAATTATAATAATTCGAGAAAAATAAATTATTTTCTGAAAATTTGTGGAACATCTCATTTTGTTGATGGAATTCTGGGAAAAATCGGATTTGATCAGAAAATAAGTTTTGGATATTTATTTGGGAATAAATTCTTTATGAACCTATCTGAATGCTTTTTAACAACAAACTTTGATGATCAAGCCTCTAAGCTTGAAGATCATTACATGCATATTGGTTTGAAGACCAATCATGTGTTTGAAATGTTCAAAAATCGTTTTTGAAAGAAAACTTAGAGTGCATGTGGTGATTTTCCACCAAAACTTGTAGAAAAGTGCATTTTCATGATCTTGACTTAGGTTTAGGTCCTTGGATTTCACCATTTACAACACGCATGTTGTTTTTGGATGAAATCCTACCACCATCATTATAAAAACCATGAGTGTGTGTGTGTATGTTTATGTGTTCATGATCTTTCATTAGAATGGAGTAGAAGATGGAGAAAATGCAAGAAAACATGTAAAACTTGAAGGAAGATGAAGGAAAATCGTGTTAAACCTTAATAAACACCACTACATGATGAAGATTTGAGTATCTTGAGTGTTCTTGGACTTATTTTCTGGAGAAATTTTGTGGTTCTTAGGGGGAGGAAGAGAGAAAATGTGTGTGAGAGTGTGAGAGAGAAATGAGAGACATGAGAGAAGAGTGTGGGAGTGAATAACTTGATTGAGTGTTTTTGGGAAGAGCTTTCTTGGGAGGTGGAGGCCGACTTTAAGAGGGATTAGAGAGGGTTTTAGGAGGCTTTTAAAGCTTTACTTTGAATAAATATGGCCTCCTAATCATTTTTATAAAAATCATCTTTAGTTTTTATAAAAATCATCTTTAGTTTTCACAAGGTTCAATTGTATTTTGTCTTATAAATTAAGGGTAAATGTCAATGACTTAATTTTTATTTTCCTTGATTGCATTTTCCTGAATTTAGTTATATTAAATTGATATTATGTGGTTCATAACAAATTTTATGGAATTTTGGGTGTTCAAATTTATAAATTTGAGTTTTTAGGGCTTTTTAGGGTTTTGAGGAGTTTGTAAGTCTTTAGATATCAAAATTAATTAAATTTTGAGACTTCAAACTATTTTAGAGTTTCATAACTCTTATTCAAGTTAGAAATAATGTTTGTAATTTATTTTTACCGGTTTATTGGCATTCTATGTAGTGATTCTGAGATTCAAGTGAAATTGAGGAATCAAGTATAATAGTCCTAGTCTTCAACTTTGAATTAAGTTTCTATGAGACTTTGACCTAATTTCTACTTATAGGTCAAGTGAATGATGTGTGTATATGATTCATGAAAAGGTGTTCGAGTCAAAGAGTGAACCGAATATGGGTAGTCTCTACAGTTAAGTAGTTGTAGAATTCACATAACCATGTGAAATCTAAGTACATTGTCCATCATTTCTAATTGTTTCCAAGTTTCTAGTAGATTATAACTTAGCTTCTAGTTACTAAGTCTAGTATGTGTCGTGCCTATATGTGCAACTAAGTTTAGTCAAATCTAGAACTGACTCGAATTTTGACGGTTGTCACAGTCTCCCCCGGTTGAAAGAATTTCGTCCCGAAATTCAATTTGTGACGTATTCTATTAGAACTCAGTCGGATACAATTGTATAGCTGGAGAGGTAGTGACTTGGAGAGATTTTTGATTATTTTGAGTTAATTCCACAAGGGAAGAGCTCACTTCTTTAGCTATAATCAAATTAGTGTTTCCTTAATTCGAGTTCTACAGTCTAGATTGTAGGAAATTAGGATCATGGAAAATCATGATCCAACCATGGCGACCTAGAAGAGAAAGATCGTCTAGTTAGATATTATCTAACTTAAAAGTGCATTATAAGTTTTTCTGAAGCACCAACTGTACTGAGCGTTAAATTCGCATTTATCCTTAAGTTACATTCTAAATTAGCACTAAGTGTAAATTCGCCGCCTAATAAAGAAGAGAATGGAACAATTTGTTCACTTCCGGGTTGGCTACTACATCTGGAAAAGATATATTCCGAAATAAGGAGTAGCATGAATGAAAGGGAAGTGATCGAGGGTAAGTTCCTAAAATACGTACTAAGGGTAGGCAACGAAGTTTTGGTACATCTCAAATGTAAAGGCTATTTAAGTGTCGTCGACAAAATAAATTACGAAATGATTGAGGATCTCCGAGGCTATAATTACTACTACGGTGACTCTTACAATAATAAAACCTTATTCTAAGAATAAATATATTTAGAGAGTCATTGTTGCAAATGGAGACGATGAAAGTTTATGATAAATTAAATCACATTGTGTAGATAACATTTTAAGTGTTTAGAAGTGAAAAAAATCTCATTGTTATCAAAATGTGTGTTTAGAAATGATAATTAATCTCACTATTATCAAAATGTGTAATAATTCCAAGATAATGAAGATACATGTGTGGCAATCCAACGAAGTAGTAAAATAATATAAAGATTAATTAAGGTTAAAGGTTTAAGTCATCATTAAAGGAATTTGTATAGAAATATTTGTATTAAATATTTGAGAAATTGTCCAATTGTCTAAGTCATGACAAATTCAAGTTTACGAGGAGTCAGAATACTTATGTAAACAAGTTTGAGAGTTTAGGAACTCATTGAAAATTGCAAAGTAAAATACTATTTTAAGAAAGATGTAAAAATGTCAATCTTTGAAAATAGTGCATTCATAGTTTAGTGTTTCTACAAAAATAATCATTTAGAGAATATATAATCGTAAAATTCAAAAATTTTGATGTATTTAAAGAAAAGAAGAAACATAAAGAAACATATCATTCACATATATTTTCCGGATATAGAAAAATTATAAGCATAAGGGTATTCATCTTGTGTATTAATTATAAGGAAAAATACAATGAAACTTGCATTTTAAATCAAGTTTCCGAATTTAGAACGAAAGAGCAAATGTAAATAAGAATCACTTGTTTATAGTAGATTTCAAAATAAAAACAAGATGTATATAATAAAAGGCATAATTGAATATATCAAAGTTGACTAAATCAAAGGTATGCCTCATGACTATACACGTATTAATCGCTCAAAACGAAAGGGTAGACTTCTAGTCTTTATTTATACGAACATGATACCAGGAGAAGCAAAATAGACAGAAACAAAGTTAGACAATGTATTATGTTAATATTATGGCGTGCGAGATCTAAAATCAGAAGGAGAGCAAGAAATAAAGTTCGGGGGAAAGAAAAATGAAGGTAGGGGGCAATGATTGTTATTGTTAAAATTATAAGAACAATACATATAGGTAGATTTAAAACCAGGTTGAGATATATTTCAAACTTCAATATTTGATGTATATTGATGATTAAATAGACATGTGGGAGTTTTAATGTGTTTGCTAAGGATTGCTAAAAATTCATAAGTTATCTATTAAGTTAAACTCCATTTGTGAAAAAAAAGCCCTACAAATGACAATTGAAAATCTGACAATTTTGACTTTTTAGACTGAAGTCCAACAATGATTAAAATCGATAAGGTAAAGACTCAATATATTTAGAAGAAAAATTATTCATTGTTGAGAGTGTATCACTGGAAATTTAAAAGTGAACACTAAGTTTTCAAATGCTATAAATTTTAAAAACTTTATAGATTATAAAACTATATTGAAACAAAGTACACAAATAAGGTATGTTTTGAAATACAAGCATTAGAGATGTCTTATAAACATGTTTGAAGTAGAAATTTGCATAAATATCATGTTGGGTTTCGAGAAAACACATTAAAGTAAATTACAATGTCTAAATGAGAAAGTTGTTAAAAGTGTTAAAACAAAAGTGTTTTGAAGATTCGATGAAACCTTTTTCACATAATATGAACTTCAATGTCATATGTTTAAGTTTTATAGCATAGATTACTTTTATAAAAGAAAATGTTTCTAAGTTTTTCGAAAATGTGTCAAAATGGTAAGCAAGGTTTAAAATGGTTTATATGTCCTTAAAAGCACATCTATCCATTGAAATGGATTTGAAATGAAATTGAAATAGCAAGGTTAAAACCAATATTGGTTAAATTGAGTTTTGAAGAAAAGTGTTAAGTTAAAGCAAGTTGTCAAAAGATTTTTAGCGAGAATATGGCTTACATTGTTAGGAAATGTCTACTAAGTTGAATGAAGTGGTTATAAAATATTTTATCGATGATAAATAAAACCGATGAAGCGAAATAACTTTTCGATGGAAGATTAAGAAGTAAGGAATAAGTATGTTAGTGTAGTTGATCGTACCTAAATACTAAGGTGAGTACAAGGCGAGTCTAAGGCGAGTACCGGTGTCTTTTCCCCAAAATAAAGGACAAGAAAATTTGTTTGTAAAATGTTTTATGGTGTCAATGCAGTTTCGTGGCCTTTTATAGAGGTCAAAAGGATATCCTGTGTTAAGTTTTAACCTCAAGGTGAAAACAACCTAGAGCTAAATCGTAGCGTAGTAATAAGGTCTCACGTATGGGTTAAACCTCCGTGTCTCCTCGTGAGTCGAATCCGGAATGCCCGCCAATGGTATCCAAGTGATTACATAGAAATGACTCATCTACCTCCTTATGCGATGCTCCAATTTTATCCGTGTCGGTATCGGAACGCTTTCCTAGTTGTAACTCTAATACGAAGACGATGAAGAGGTATTGAGGAATAATTGGTATAGGTTTCGACTTAAGATTATTACTAGTGTATATCTAGCTACTAATCTTACATCTAAAGTCAATAGCTACCGAGGAATACCCATTCTTAGTACTATGTGCATTGCTCCTAGAGTGGCTAGCTAGTGATATAACCTAAGTGGTTAACCTAGCACTTGATAAGGGACAAGAATATTTCTAAATAAAGGCATTGTTATAATAGTGCACTTAGTTTCTAAGTGTATCTAGATGAATGCCTATAATATGAAATGCCCGTACGCACACCGAAAAATTTTGTTTTTCAAAAGTTTAAGTTGAAAATTGTTTTGAACATAATTCTACTATAATCGTTTCCATCCTCACATTAACTTTCCTTAATTAAGCATAGTTGGCCAGGCTATACTTAATTAAAATCCAATAATGCATACTCGAATTAGTTATACCAGTAGTATTTTCAGTATTTTAAAAACATTTTGAAATTTTTTGGCTATAGTTGTGGTTCTCCAAAGGAAAACCGGTATTCTCTATAACCTTCGGCTCTGATACCATTTCTGTCACACCCCGCTAAAGCGGAAACACGAGGCGTGGCAGTATAAAGGGTTTCATAGCAAAGGTTAAAAGACAACACCAACCATAGTATTAAAAATCATTACAAATTTACAATGGGTTTGAACAAATTTTAAAAGAAATTACAATGTAAATTGAAATACAACACATGTGAATGCTCCTAACAGTGATGTGTCCCTAAGTGCCACTTACTCGATGATTCCTGAAAAAGCATGTAAAACGAGCGTCAACTATAAAATTAGTTGGTGAGTACTCACAGATAAACAAAATAATATTGGTTCCATGAATTGAAATCAAAGTTTTGATAAAAGTTTCCAATAATAAAAGTATATTGTTAAAATGAGTAAATAAGTTTGTAAAAACAAAGTTCTTTGTCATCATGAGAGATAAAGTATGTTGCCCAAATGAGATGCAACGTTCATATTCTCATGGAAGATAAAGTTCGTTACTCAAACGAGTAAACAAGTTTCACTGCTAAAACGAGCAATCAATTTCGTTGCTACAAGGAACAAACAGTTTCATTGCTAAAACATGTATATAAGTTTCCAGTAATAAAAGGTCGTTGTTATAATGGGATACAAAGTTTATTGCTATAATAAGTAACGAGTTCGTATGTGTATGAGCGAACAATGAGTTCCCAACCAAGCCTATGACTGATGTCCTATCAAGATCTATGCTTATCGCTCCATAGATTATATGGTATCATGCACTCCAGCAATCGGGCGAGTGAGGAGTTGTCAATTCCTAATAGCGCTATCCACAATGACCATTGGCTCAAAGAGTTAATGGTTGGAGTAAAGTATAAGGGAAGGGACTTAAGACGATAAGTTCTCATGTTCCGTGTTGCATAGACATACATAGCAGAATATAGCAAATTATAGCAAATTATAGCAAAATATAGCAATCGAGTTTGATATGAATCAATTTAAATACAACGAACAATAAATAGTTTTTCGGACATGCTTTTCCACCCCAAAACATAAAAACCGAAAATAGGGGAGTGCGTGAATACTCACAATGCATTGAGATGATGCAAATGGTGCCTTGACTACGCTCCACTCATACCACTATCGATTCCTACATAATGGTAATATAAGTTACAAACATTTTTCTAAAATAGTGAAATTTTATAACTCATGTGATTAAGACAATTTTGAGATTTTTATAATATTAATTGAGGGTATTTCAACACATTTAAAGGTGTTTTAAGCTCCTAAAAATCCAAAATATTATCAAACGGTTTCCAAAAATTCTCAAACTTTGCATTTTGATTCTAAACACAGTAGAGGTCTTCCAGTAATTTTCCCTTAAATTTTTTATGTGACTAACTATTTTCAAATTTTTATGCCTTTATAACAATATAAATTCGTGAAAAATAGAATCCAGATGATAAAAATTCCCAAACTCTTTATAATACTGGAATTAGACATACTTAATCTGGGAAAAATATAAAAATGGATTTCTAAACTGTTTAACCCAATTTTATGATTTTTGTGCATTTATTTTAATAAAAATTGAAATAAATAGAAAACAATTTCCAAAATTGCCCAAACTTTTTGTATTACTTTTATTAAACATTATTGAGCTGGGAAAAATATAAAAGATATTTTTCAATTAGTCTTTCTATTTTTCTTTGTTTTATCCTCTTAAATAATAATTAATTGGAGAATAATTATTAAAAAGTTAAAGTAAATTACCAAAAAAAATTTAAACTTCATTTACAGTGTAAATAATCTGGGAAAAATCCCAAAGGTGGTTTTTATCTACTGGAATCCGATTTTGTGGATTTAAGTGTATTTAATATTAGAAAATAGAAAAAAAAAATAGCATACTGAATAGAAAAACCATCCACATTTTTATTTAGAGTTATAATATATTATAAGGTCTTCTGGTAAATTTTCATGAGTTTTGGGTTGAGTAGAACTATTTTTCCTATTTTTAGTCCATTATAAATACAAAAATAAGGGAAAAATAGGAATGCATTATGAAAAATTCTGCAAATATGTTTCTGAGTCTTACACATAGGGTAGAAGCTGCAAAAATTATTAGATACTCTTTTCACATTCCTTAAAGTGGTTTTATGATTTATTTGAATTAAACAAAAAGAAAATTCAATACCATAGCAAACAGTAACAAAAATCGATGAAACTCACTGAGCTGTCGTCATTCACTTTAGGGGTCATCCACAAATTTACCTAGGATTTATAGACCTCAGAAAGGTTTTATATGAATTATTGCCCTATTTTCTTGCAATAATTATAATAATTCGAGAAAAATAAATTATTTTCTGAAAATTTGTGCAACATCTCATTTTGTTGATGGAATTCTGGGAAAAATCAGATTTGATCAGAAAATAAGTTTTGGATATTTATTTGGAAATAAATTCTTTATGAACCTATCTGAATGCTTTTTAACAACAAACTTTGATGATCAAGCCTCTAAGCTTGAAGATCATTACATGCATGTTGGTTTGAAGACCAATCATGTGTTTGAAATGTTCAAAAATCGTTTTTGAAAGAAAACTTAGAGTGCATGTGGTGATTTTCCACCAAAACATGTAGAAAAAAGTGCATTTTCATGATCTTGACTTAGGTTTAGGTCCTTGGATTTCACCATTTACAACATGCATGTTGTTTTTGGATGAAATCCTACCACCATCATTATAAAAACCGTGAGTGTGTGTTTGTGTGTGTGTGTATGTTTATGTGTTCATGATCTTTCATTAGAATGGAGTAGAAGATGGAGAAAATGCAAGAAAACATGTAAAACTTGAAGGAAGATGAAGGAAAATCGTGTTAAACCTTAATAAACACCACTACATGATGAAGATTTGAGTATCTTGAGTGTTCTTGGACTTATTTTCTGGAGAAATTTCGTGGTTCTTAGGGGGAGGAAGAGAGAAAATGTGTGTGAGAGTGTGAGAGAGAAATGAGAGACATGAGAGAAGAGTGTGGGAGTGAATAACTTGATTGAGTGTTTTTGGGAAGAGCTTTCTTGGGAGGTGGATGCCGACTTTAAGAGGGATTAGAGAGGGTTTTAGGAGGCTTTTAAAGATTTACTTTGAATAAATATGGCCTCCTAATCATTTTTATAAAAATCATCTTTAGTTTTTATAAAAATCATCTTTAGTTTTTATAAAAATCATCTTAAGTTTTTACAAGGTTCAATTGTATTTTGCCTTATAAATTAAGGGTAAATGTCAATGACTTAATTTTTATTTTCCTTGATTGCATTTTCCTGAATTTAGTTATATTAAATTGATATTATGTGGTTCATAACAAATTTTATGGAATTTTGGGTGTTCAAATTTATAAATTTGAGTTTTTAGGGCTTTTTAGGGTTTTGAGGAGTTTGTAAGTCTTTAGATATCAAAATTAATTAAATTTTGAGACTTCAAACTGTTTTAGAGTTTCATAACTCTTATTCAAGTTAGAAATAATGTTTGTAATTAATTTTACCGGTTTATTGGCATTCTATGTAGTGATTCCGAGATTCAAGCGAAATTGAGGAATCAAGTATACTAGTCCTAGTCTTCAACTTTGACTTAAGTTTCTATGAGACTTTGACCTAATTTCTACTTATAGGTCAAGTGAATGATGTGTGTATATGATTCATGAAAAGTTGTCCGAGTCAAAGAGTGAACCGAATATGGGTAGTCTCTACAGTTAAGTAGTAGTAGAATTCACATAACCATGTGAAATCTAAGTACATTGTCCATCGTTTCTAATTGTTTCCAAGTTTCTAGTAGATTATAACTTAGCTTCTAGTTACTAAGTCTAGTATGTGTCGTGCCTATATGTGCAACTAAGTTTAGTCAAATCTAGAACTGACTCGAATTTTGACGGTTGTCACACTTGCAATAATAGTTTTAGACTTATCCAAGTGGGAGAGTGTTGGATTAGATGTCTAAGCCCATAACTATTATTGGTATGTACTCGACCCAAGAGTAGCATGGTCCATTTGGGTTGCATATCATCAGGACAATTTGTTAGGATGGACTTTTGAGAGAAGGTCATATATGATTTATTAATATATTATAAGTTATAATATATTAATATGAAATCATATGTTTTTAATTAGTATTGATCAAGAATTAATTTGGAATTAATTTAGTGTTCAAAGGAGACTAATTAAATCTATGGGGGCTAATTATGGTAATTAGTTATATTTATATGTGTTGGGCTTATGATCCATGTTGGACCAAGTTTATGTATGGATACATAAAGAGTTGGGCCACATGAACCATGGATCATAACACCCATGGGTATGGATTTGGGTTATACCCATGACGCTTGGAATCCTACATATAAATATGTTCATTCATAGTTAAAAACGCCTAGACTTGTTCTTGGAGTTCATATGGATGGTTTTTTGGTGTATGAAGATTCTCTCTCAAATGTCTACCTTTGTTCATGATGTGTTGTGACTTTATTTGAGGCTTCCACACTATTGGGGCTAAGCTCTTAAGGCCAAATACATCAAGACTTCAAGCTACACAAAAGGTATGTTACCCTAACTAGTATCTTGTATGGTATATGAAAATTGCATGCTAGTTATAGGTTTAATGCCTTGGAAACCATTTGCATGTATAATTAGTGAACACATAGAACACATAGATCCAAGGTATTTAGGGTTGTATGTGCACCATTGGATGTTGTAGTATACAAAACCCATCAGATCCGTCTAATGGTTTAGACAAAGCATGCTTGTGGTATTGTCGTCTTGGACATATTAACATGAAACGCATCGCCCAACTTAAGGTCAGATATAAATGCTAGTCTTGTCTTTTGGGTAAGATGACAAAAACACCTTTCATTGGGTCTTGTGAAAGAGGTGAGGGTTTGTTGGATTTCATACACATAGATGTGTGTGGACCCTTTAGATCTGCTACAAGGGATACAAATCGATACTATGTGATGTTTACGGATGATTATAGCAGATATGGGTATATCTACTTAATCAAACATAAATCAGAAACCTTTGAAAACTTCAAGGAGTTTAGACACGAGGTCGAGAATCAATTGGGTAGGAAGATAAAGATGCTTTGATCCGATAGAGGTGGGAAATATCTTAGTATCGAGTTCCATGACTATCTTAAGGAATGTGGCATAGTTTCACAATTGACTCCTCCTAGGACGCCATAACTTAATGGTGTGGCTGAGAGGAGAAATCGAACCTTGTTATACATGGTTCGTTCCATGATGATTTGAGCTCCCCTTCCTATTTCTTTCTAGGGGTATACCTTAGAAACTACTGCTCATATCCTTAATCTTGTCCCTACTAAGAAGGTTGCCAAAACACCTCACGAGATGTGTACAGGGAAAGTTACCTCTCTAGCTCACGTCAAGATTTGGGATTATGAAGATTTTGTGAGACGAGAGACTCATGACAAGCTAGAACATAGAAGTGAGAGGTGTATTTTCATTGGTTACCCACGAAAGTCTTTTGGATACTTGTTCTACAGACCTAGTGAGAGCATGGTCTTTGTAGATCAAAGAGGAGTCTTTCGTGAGAAATAGCTCATATTCAAAGAGGATAGTGGAGTGTTATTGATCTGGAAGAAATTCCAGAATCAACCAATGAAGGAACCTTAGAAGACACTAGCTCTCAACCATAGGATGAGACTCTTGTTGATCCCATTGACAATTCATTACCTATTCATCGATCCAGTAGGGTTAGCATGCCACCTATACTCTGTGGTTTCCATATAACGACAGATGGTGACACGTTTATCAGTGATGGTACACTGGTAACTTTGGATAAGCCGGCTAACTACAAGGGCGAGCCCTAAGGCTGCCAAATGGAAAGAGGCAATGGAAAGCGAGATTTAGTCTATGTATGACAACCAAGTTTGGAATTTGGTTAATCATGAACCTGGTCAAAAGACAGTAGCTTGTAAATGGATATTCAAGAAGAAGATATGCATGGATGGGAAAGTACACATGTTCAAATCACAACTGGTTGTGAAGGGATTTACATAAACCTTCTGGGTTGACTATGATGATACCTTTTCACCAGTAGCTAAGATAAAGTCTATCAGGATAATGCTTTCCATAGTTGCCTTTCATGATTATGAAATATGGCAGACGGATGTCAAAATTGCTTTCCTTAATGGGAAGTTGGCTGAGGATGTTTACATAAGCTAGCCAGAGGGTTTTGTATATGTAAAGTTTTCTAATAGAGTGTGTAAGCTTGAGAAATCCATTTATGGATTGAAACAAGTGTCTTGCAGTTGGAATCTTTGCTTCCATGAGAAAGTCAAAGAATTTGGTTTCTGTAAGAGCGAGGATGAGTCATGTGTGTATGTCAAAGTTAATGGGAGTATAGTAACTTTCCTGTTTTTGTATGTTGATGACATACTCCTTATGGGAACGATATTCTGACCTTGCAAGAAGTGAAATCTTGGCTTGGGAAGTGTTTCTCCATGAAGGATCTAGGGGAAGCAGCCTATATTCTTGGGATAAGGATTCTGAGGGATAGAAGTCTTAGTCAGAGTATATACTTGGATAAAATACTAAAGCGTTTTATTATGGAAAATTCCAAGAAAAGGGAACTGCCTATTCAGAGTAATGCCAAGTTGAGTAATACTCAAAGCCCTAGTACAAATGAAGAGATAGTTGAGATGATTCGAGTCCCATATGCTTCGTCTGTAGGTTCGATCATGTATGTTATGACATGTACTCTCCCTGATGTGTCATATGCTTCGAGCATGGTTAGCCGATTTTAGGGAAATCCTGGTAGAGCTCATTGGACTGCAGTAAAAAAAAGTCTTAAGTATCTGCTAAGGATGAAGGATATGATTCTAGTCCTTGGTGGAAGTGATACGTTAAGAGTAACTGGATATAGTAACGCCAGCTTTCATACATATCGAGACAACTTTTTTTCTTAGTCGGGCTGGGTGTTTGTGTTAAATGGTGGAGCAGTGACTTGAAAAAGTTCCAAGCAGGATACGGTGGCTGATTCTACTTGTGAATCAGAGTACATCACAGTGAGTTAGGTATCGAAGGAGGCGGATTGGTTGAAGAACTTCATCGGCGATCTTGGAGTAGTCTCGACCATTCAAGAGCCATTGGAACTTTGTTATGATATTGAAGGTGCAGTTGCTTTGAGCAAAGAACACAAGGATCATGGTTGATCCAAGCATATCGACAGAAAGTACCATTACATCATACATAGGATTAAAGAAGGTCATCTTCTGGTGAAGAGAGTATCCTCAGAAGACAATCCTGCAGATCCTTTCACGAAGGCTCTAAGTAGGGTTGAGCATAACCAGCATGCTATGAACATAGGCTTGAGAGATGATATTAGTTTTAGTAGTTCGTTGATATTTTGAAACTTGTAACAAAATAGATGTAATTGACTTTGGTCATTAAATAATAGAGATTATTTGTGAATATGGTTACTTCCTTTTTCAATTGTTTATTCTTGTGTTTCGTTTTGGATGTTTTACTTATTGAATGATTTGATTATTATAAATTTCACAGTCGCTCATACTTTTGGAAGTAAGTAGTGAATTAAGACGGTCATGAATAGATTGTAGATTGTCTATGGAGATTAGACATTGCAATAGTTGCTACAATATTCATGAGTACTTAGAAAATTGAGATTTTGAGTATTGGATAAAACTCACGCTCAGAGAATTACGTCATAGATTATATCACAAGTAATTTTGAGACGATAATATCTTATATTATTTAAATGGAGATATACGAGTTGTAATTTACAAGTCGATTGTGCATTGGTGTTACGAAAATGCATCAGTAACGTGATGTTATAAAATGTGGTGTCATACATGATTTCGTGAGTAAAAGATACACGTATATGAATCAAATTTTATTCATTCCTTTTTCCCTAACAGGAAAAACAATATCATTCGTCCCCTCAGTGATTTGGTGTTGACATTATAGTGTTGGGCCTAGCCAGGATTGAATTGATGTGTTCAATTGGTAGTCTTATGAGGTCATCACAAATTAGGAAATCGGGAAACATAATTTTGGACAAGAGATTGATTGTAATCCATGTCTCATGTCCATACAATATCTTGTAGAATGGAGGAATGTTTGATCACTTATCTTAGGACCGATGTCTGATCAGATCAGAGCATGGAAGTTGCTTTGGAAAGCATACTTTGGTGCTTGATTTAGAAGTTATACTTGCAATTATAGTTATAGACTTATCCAAGTGGGAGACTATTTGATTAGGTGTCTAAGCCAATAACTAAATTGGTATATACTTGAATTAAAAGCAAAGTCCCTTTGGGTTTCCCTCAAATCTAATAATTGACTAGAATGACTTTTGGAGAGAGAGACTGATTTATTGGTTTATTATATGATTAATAAATAGTAATAAATAATTTATTAATATATTATGAGATTAATATATTAATTATAAGTAGTATTATTTAATTAATAATTAATCAGAAATTAATTGGAATTAATTTTGTGATTAATTAGATTAATTAAAAGTGCAAGGACCTAAGATGTAATTGTTCAATAGTTGAGCGAGAGAAGGATTCTGGAATATTCTAGGTTTGGCCGAAAATTTAAAGGCTCCTTAGGGTTTCTAGATTATTTCATATAGATAATATGGATAATAAGAAAACTAGAAAAAGTCAAGATTTGAAATAATATTATTTTAATTCAAATTGGGGTTATCTAGGGTTTTCCTATCTGCTATAAATAGGACCTTTAGCATACAATTTTCAGCCACTATTATTCCAAGAACGAATTGTCGAAAATCCTCTCTCCTCAAGTGTTCTATGGCTAGGGTTTATGTACAAACCATCAGAGGCACAAGATTTCTAGTGCTTGTTTTTTAAGAGCTCTTGGAAGAAGGATTTAAATGATTATTTACAATAATAATAAAAAGGTATGTAAACCTTAATCCCTTTGTAAATTTCGATTATAATAGGGTTTTTTTAGGGTTCTTTGATGTTCATAGATTACAGCTATCAATAGAGAAAACTTAGATCCAAATAGGTTGCATGTGAACTTAAGGGTTAAGTTTTTCCACCATAATTTTTAATTACAACCTATAAAACCTATTATTAAGCCCCTTGAATTCAAGGTTGGGGACATGGTTATGTTAAAGGTCTCACCTTGGAAGGGAATGATTCAGTTCAGTAAACGGGACAAGCTAAACCCACGATACATACTGCCCTTTGAAATTCTTGACCGAATTAGTCTTGTTGTTTATCAACTCAAGCTACCTCAAGAACTAAATAATATGCATAATGTCTTCCATGTGTCCAATATTAAGAAGTGTCTATCTGATGATACTCTTACCATTCCTCTCGACGAGATCCAAGTGAACACAAAACTGCACTTTGTAAAAGAATCTGTAGAGATTATGGATCGAGAGATCAGAAGCTTGAAACGGATTCGTATTCCTATAGTTAAAGTATGATGGAACTCACTTTGAGGACCATAATTCACATGGGAATGCGAAGATCATATGAAGCAAACGTATCCCCAACTTTTTAATGATGTCCCGTCTACAAGCTGAATTTCGGGACAAAATTCTTTTAAAGTGATATTGCTAATTAACATATGATATTAATGGGTCACACTAACAACAACTTGATACAATTTACTATTTATTAGAAATTGATTTTAATAAATATTCAATAAACTCTTTTAATTAATTAGAAATTATTTATTTCTTGGAAATAATAATTTTCATTAGCAAGTAACATAATAAATCATATGGTATGATTTATTAAGTCATGTACATCTTTTTAGACTAGAAAGACTTTTTGTCTTTATCCTAAAAGTCAAATTTTATATTTTATAGTAGATTTTATAAAAATTTTAAACTTTGACTTTCTTTTATAAATCCTCTAACTACTTAGACTAGTTATGGATTTTTGATTATTTTATGTAAAATAAATCATGGCTTAATGTGAGACAAGTAGGAGTAGGGGACATAATGTTTTTAAAAGTGTTAAGGACTTATGGTCCAAGAATGGACTTTATGAGGCTTGCATTTCTCTCTTCATTCTTTATATCCAAAATCATAACATGTAGAGAGCGTGGGAGTTCTCTCTTTTATTCATCTTCTTGGAGAATACTTGCTTATCTTTCTCTATTGAAGCACATACTTTGGTTATGAACTTTAAGCTTAAGGGATTAAGAGTTAAAAGACTAGCATCATCGTCAAGTTGGTTTCATTTTGGTGTCTCAAAAGTTCATACATTCTTCTATGACTTACAAGCCTTCCTTGCGGATTCAAAGACTACAAAGGTTGTCTTCTTCTTCCTCCTCTTTGGTTGTTGTTTTCTTTCCAAACTGTGCAAGAGGGTCAATGGTTAGTTATAAACTAGTTTTTGAAACTAATTTTTGAATAAAAAAACCCACCAATTTGTATCAGAGTCATCTTTGCAAGTTTGGTTAGATTTTATGATTGATTGAAATCTTAATTTTTGAAAAATATGGATAACCTGCTTTTATAAGAAAATGAGTTCATACATATTTTCTATGAAAACTTTATAATTTTTATTTTTTGTGACAAAAGTTTTCATGAATATTTTTTCATTTAAAGTTGTCTTAGAAAAACAAATGTTGTTTTATGTATATGTTTATATGTATGATGTGCATAAACTAGCCATAGACTTTTGTGTTGTTGTGTATGTTGATTTGTTAAAAATAATTGTAATATTTATTTATTTATTCATTATGTATGTAATATAAATAAATTAGTTTTCTTTGTTTATTTTTTGTAAGTAATGGATTAATTTGTACAAAAATGTAACAATAGATGAAGCTGGAACCATTTTTGAAGACCAAATGGTGATTTTAGTAACTTTAAAGTGTGTAGGGGAAATTGCGACACTTTCTGCAAATTGTTGCTAAAAATGTTGTTGTTGGCAGTTTCCTTAAGGGTTGTTGGACATAATGCAACATTTTCTGCAACCTTTTCTGAAAGTGTTGCATGTTGCTGAAATGTTACACTTTATGAAGTTTTTCCAACTTTTTGCAAACAATAGATGTTTCTCAAGTGGGAGCTTCAACAACAATATTACTATAAGATTTTGGTCCCTTTTGTCATTTTAGGAATGGACTTGGCATTTTTATGTTGGCTCACAAAATGTCATTAGATGGTTGGTTTATCCACATATGTTTATGCATGCTTGTGTTGTTTATTTTATGCAATTATTATGTGTGGTTGATAAATTAGTTTTTCGCATGCTAAAATAATTTTGAGAAAATAAACATCACAGGGAGTTTCGTTTTCAAAATTTATAATGTGGACATAAGATGTAACAAGTTATTGTTTTAAAATAAAAACCGGTTTTATAAAACATTAATAACGGCAAATTTTGAAATAGTCAATTATAAGTTTTAAAATGATGATTTTTGTAACTTATACAAACTTCAAAAGCGCTCTAACTCAAACTTAATACAGATTATTAAATTTAAAATTAAACCGCGTTAAATTATATAAATACTAGTTTTTTATATAGAACTTTTAAAAGCGGTTTTCTTTTGAAAATAGGCACCATGGCTTATTATATGTATGTAATAACCATGAGATTATATGTTTTTAAAACTAGAATCATAAAACATAAAAAGACCCCTTACAAGACTCAAATCTATGCAATTCATTTTGAAGAACACTCGCACATCTCTTCTATGCACTAGTGGGATAAAGGGCACCTAACCGCTTAGTGTTATCTTTTGATGGTAGGGGTATTCGCAATTTCCATAACCAAGTTATAGGTCAATTACACAAGTTTTTCAAATTGGATGATTTGATCAGAAATCGTTTGTGATAAAGAATACCTAAGCAAGAGAGTTTTGAGGCATGGATGGGATCAAATATGTATAAATTAAATTTTTTTATTAGTGATTCCAAAATCTAGGAATTATATAGTAGAATATAATTGATAATCGATATCTACCGGGTCAGATTGAAATGAATGGATAAAGGTCACGTAACCATTTATTTGTTTTGCAACTTGGATTCTAGACTTCGATAATTAATGTTTTTGGAAACTAAAAGGGTGTTAATTATTGAAGGTTAAATATTGAAAATACTAAATGAATTTTTTAAAGATTTTGTAGACAAATAATCCATTCTCATTACCATGAATTGTCATTTTCTTTATTGACTTGAAAATCAACAACATGTGATAGATACAACTTCAAAGAATGGGTTCATATCTTGAGAGACAATCTCGTGAGAGATCTGAAATTGTATACACTTAAAGGTCCTAGTCCTAAACAACCTGCTTTGAGCAATAGACCTAAACATGATACCTAGTAAAGGCATCACTATGATGCTAAAGATGCTTCTAACATCAAACTAGGAGCAATTATTCCTGACTTCCAGGAAGTCTTGGGTGATTTATATATATATATATATATATATATATATATATATATATATATATATGATATAACAGGTTAAGAAATATTCCAACAAATACAATGATATTTTGTTTTTAAACTAGTTCATAGGTACATATCAGAAAACTGGTATTGAACTGACCCACATCAAGATCACCTCATGGATCGCTATCATGAGTGATACTTGATTGAAAGGTACTATCTTTGTATCCTTAACACATGAGATACATAATGGAACTTAAGTGTAAAGAGTGTTGTGCTTAGATATGGTCAAATGTTGATCCTTAACCGAGCAGTTATAAAAGTCATATTTAGGTATGGTGTGAACTATGCAAGATGCTTATGTAGTCAAGATGGGATTTGTTCCTCTTATGTGTTGAGAGTAAGACATCTAAGGCGCCTTACCAAAATTTGAACACCAGATGAGATTGATTTTGATCTGTATCACATGTTCAACATGATGTCTGTGACAAAGGGATAAGTGATAACTTACCTTATACACTAATTGCAGCTTTGATCTTTTGGGGAATTGGAGGTTGATAGAATGGCACAAAGTCATATGTTGTTAGAAGCAGTAAAATGTTGCTAGATGTTCACCACTGTCTATATCAGTCTAATATGAGTCTTCCATAAGTGGGAAATTGAAAGATCTTGTGTGCTCAAGAGTCATATTAAAGTGATATTGCTAATTAACATATGATATTAATGGGTCACACTAACAACAACTTGATTCAATAGATTATTTATTAGAAATTAATTTTAATAAATATACAATAAACTCTTATAATTAATTGGAAACTATTTATTTCTTGGAAATAATAATTTTCATTAGCAAGTAACATAATATATCATATGGTATGATTTATTAAGTCCTGTATATATTTTTGGACTAGAAAGACTTTTTTTCTTTATCCCAAAAGTTAAGTTGTATATTTTATAAGAGATTATAAAATTTATAAAGCTTTGACTTTCTTTTATAAATCCTCTAACTAGTTAGACTAGTTATGGATTTTTGATTATTTTATGCAAAATAAATCATGGCTTAAGGGTCATGTGAGACAAGTAGGAGTATGAGACATAATGTTCTTAGAAGTGTTAAGGACTTATGGTCCAAGAATACACTTTATGAGGCTTGCATTTGTCTCTTCCTTCTTTGTATCCAAAACCATAACATATACAGAGCATGGGATTTTTCTCTCTTTTGTTCATCTGCATGGAGAATACTCTTGAAGTTCATACTTTGGTTATGAACTTTAAGCTTAAGGACTTAAGAGTTAAAAGACTAGCATCATCATCAAGTTGGTTTCATGTTGGTGTCTCAAAAGTCCATAAATTCTTCTACGACTTCCAAGCCTCCCCTTGAGTATTCAAAGACTACAAAGGTTGTCTTCTTCTTCTTCCTTTTTGGTTGTTTTTTTCTTTCCAAACTTTGCAAGAAGATCCATGGTTGGTTATAAAGTAGTTATGTTGGTCTTAATATCAAAAGTCTTCCATTACTAAATCTTGTGTTTTTTAAACTAATTTTTGAATAAAAAACCCAACAATCATCTACTATATATATGAGAGGAAATCATCCTCATTCCCTTCTCTCTAGACTCTCTATACATTTATCTCTCTCTTTCTCTCTCTCTCTCTGTCTCTCTCTCTCTCTCTCTCTCTCGGGTTTTTTTCCACTGACGAGGGATTTCTGGCCGCTGGTGATTGACATCGCCACCCTCTTCCGTTGTTCCTCTGCCTCACACATCCGAGCCAGCTTCTACCTTATCCCAATGAGCCACCTGTTGTCTTCTCCCGACGAGCCACCTGCTACTAACCATCTGCTCTAACAACAGTTTTCGGCGAACCAAAACAGCCGACGAAACATCTATGTAGCCACGCGCCGATGTGAAACGGCGGAGCTCCACTTCTGATAGGTTCTGTTTGGCATAAAAATTACTTTTATGTGTTCCTGACGAACAAATTTGTAAGCCTTCAGTGTCGGTTCAACCAAAAAGTCTCTCGTTCAAAATTCGAGAAAACGTGAAACGAGTCCCGATTCTCGAAAAGAACACTTTTCACACATCAAGGGTTAGTTCAACGACCCTTTTAAGACTTTTATGTTTTCAAGGGAGAATACATTCGCTATTCGTAGTTACGTTATATATGTACTCGTTATCGTTTATATTTCGTATTTACCTTTGTATAAACTCGTTATAGTTTATATTTCTCATTTACTATATAAACTCGTTATAGTTTATATTTCTCATTTACTATATAAACTCGTTATAGTTTATATTTCTTATTTACGTTTATATAAACTTGTTATCGTTTATATTTCTTATTTACATCATATATATGTTCAAATGGTTAAAAATGACTGGATATATATATATATATATATATATATATATATATATATATATATATACAGTCATTTTTAACCATTTCAACATATATATGACGTAAAAGTGTTAGGGGCAGGATCCCAGAATCATATTCAGGATCCTTAATATTCCTGAAACCTCAGGATCCTTAAACATATCTATGGATCCTAACTATTATCACTAATATTTCCTAATACTTATAACAGATATATCCTTCTTTCTTTTTCTCACGTGTGCAGACTTAGTCAACACAAGACTCGTTCTCAACGGAGAATCACTTCAACCAAGCTTAAGACCCGGGAATACCAAGTCAAACAATGTGCAAATGCTTGTTCAAGGCAGATCCCGGAAATATCGGACTTCTTGTTATTCAGCTTAGAATATAAATAACACTTGTAAATTGCAGAGCACACACACGATTAGCTCTATTATCATACTTGTACTCGTGTCTTCATCATCTCTGTAATCTCATATTAAAATCAATAAAAAGCAACAAGGCAGGTGATCATTATCACCTCCCAAGGTTTTATGTCGGAGATCTTACAAAGGGTCAAGGGATTTCCTTGTAACTCACTTGTTTCACTTTGATTATTATTATACACTTGCATTATCCTAACATCACAACCTCTCATGCAATTTGGTTGAATTATACTTGATCAATTTTCAACCAAAACAATTTGGTGCCCACCGTGTGGCCGTGGTGTTCACAATCGTTCGAGAATCATGTCTACCCAACCAACCTTATCCTCTTCCTCTATTCATCCCATCTCCTCTAAAAACCTTCCACCACCTCTAGGCAGAGCTCCCAAAAAATCTTTTGAGGCACCGAAGAAAAACACCTCCCCGGTCGCTACCCAAGGATTTCAGGATCCTCTTGTACTGATTTCCAATAACGATCTCTTTGTTACGATGAATAGATTGGAATAACAAGTCACTCAGTAGTAGGAGGACAACAGGACGGTACTCAAGGAAATGGAGAGAATGAGGGCGGAGATCCAAAAATCCTAAAAAGTGACACCCTCGATCTTGCAGCCCAAGATCCTGAACTTTAACAATACAGGATCCTCAGGAAACCGCCGCGAGATAGGATCCTCAACACCGGCCCCTACTCCCGCTTAGGGTGCAACGCCAAAAGAGCAAGCTTATATGATCCAGGATCCCGGTGAAACCTTCGTCACTCCCAATAACAAGGATCCTGGTAACTCCATGAATAATAATACTTTTAATACTAACTCCATGGACATTGATGCAGGAATAAGCCTGTTCATGGACAAAGAACTTCAGGAGTTAAGGTAGATGATCTCGAGTGTGCCCAAGGTGGTCCAACCGATACTGGAAGTTTCCCCAACGAGCCATAGGATTTCAAGATTTGCTCCGGTGATTGTTGACACCAAAGTCCCAAAGCTCTTCCAAACTCCCATCATGAAGCCTTACGATAGGAATATGGATCATGAAGAACATGTGGCACAATACAAGGAAAAAATGGAGATCATCCCCATTCCCACACATTTGAAGGAAGCTTGCCTATGCAATGGTTTTGGTTCGACCCTCACAAGATCAGCCTTGAAATTGCTACTAAATGTTTCTCCTTACTCTATTACTTCATTTGCACATTTAGCTAATATTTTTAACAACCAATTTTCTTGTAGCAAAACATTCGAAAAGATCACTAGTGATCTCTATCAAGTGGTTCAGGATCCTATGGAATCCCTCAGGGATTCCATGAACAGGTTTGGCAGGGAAGCTCTAAGTATCCCCAACATCAATATGGAAATTGTCGTAGAAGCCTTCAAAATGGGATTAAAGAAGGACTCTCCTTTGTACGAAGACCTTGTAATGACTCCATGTGAAAGAATGGATGAAGTAAGGAGCAGAGTACTGAGCTTCATAAGGCTCGAAGAAGACAAGGAGATCCAAAAAAGGAGCAACCCATATGATAAACCCAATAGGAAGGCCGACTCATCGGTCCAAAGATCCTATAAATCCAAACCTTATTCCAAACCCGATCATCATAGGGTCAATGCCCTTGAAGATGAAGGGGGAAGCAGAATTTCCTAAGATCATTGACTATTATTTTTTTGTGGATGTTTCGGGTTTAATATTTGCTATGCAGGATCTTGGCGACAAATCAAGATGGCCAAGAAAAGGAGAAAAGTCCACCGCCTGGAAAGATAAGCACAAATGGTGTGCATATCGCGAGGACTTCAGTCACATTACGGAATTCGCATAGCCCTCAGAAAGGAGATCAGTTACCTACTTAGCAAGGGATACATCAACGAGATCCTTGGAAGAAGAAAAGAAAGATCCAAAGAAAAAGATCCTAGAGAAACCAGGATCCCCTCCTGCAGACTCCAAGGTAATCAATGTGATCTCTGGAGGATCTGACATTTGTGGTACCTCTTACTCTGCAGCAAAAAGACATGCCAAAGTATCGAAAACAAATAAATAAGAAAGGTGTCATAAGAATATGTCGATCACAAACGAGAAGGAGATTACCTTCGACGAAACGAATTGAACAGACGTCCAAGATCCCCGCCACGATGGGTTGATGATCACCATTTACATCGCCAACCATTTTGTCAAAAGAATCATTGTCAATGGAGGATGAACATCCCTAAATCCGAAATAGTCAAAAGATCCTCAATGTTAATAGGGTTCAGTGGCGAAACAAAGCATACAATCGACAAGAAAAAGCTACTTACCTACATAGAGGGGGTAAACTCTATGCTACGCTTTTTTGTAATTGATACATTATCCTCTTATGATGTTATACTAGGTAGACCATGGATCCACGATATGAAGGTTGTCCCATCAACATACCATTAGTGTGTTAAGATGCCCACTCCATAGGGGACAATAAAAATCACAGGTGATCAACAAGAATCCAAGAAGTGCTACAAGACCTCAATGAAATCTTCAACGGTACCATGACAAGCATAGAAATTAAAGCAGGGGGCATGAGGTGTGCTAGAAACAAGAGAACGGGATGTAAAGGAAGTTCCCCTAAACCTCGAGGGTCCTGAAGCCAAAGTCCTCATAGGATCCTCAATACCAGAACAAATTGAGCAAGAACTAATAAAATTTCTAAAAGATAGAAGCAAAACATTCACTTGGAAGCATGAGGATATGACAGGTATAGACAAAAAAATATTATAACTCATAAAATTAACATTGATCCTTCTTTCAGGCCAATACACCAAAAAAGAAGGAAGTTTGCACCTAAGAGAAATCAGATCATCCAAGAAGAAGTAGAAAAACTTCTCAAGACAAGGATGATCAAGGAAGTGAAGTTCCCAAGGTGGCTGGCCAACATGGTCATAGTACAAAAGAAGAATGGAAAATGGCGAGTATGTGTAGATTACATGGATCTTAATAGGGCTTGTCCTTAGGATCCTTTCCCCTTGCCACACATAGATTCCATGATAGATGCTACGCTTGGCCATGAACTGCTAACGTTCATGGATGCATCACCAAGGTTCCAACAAATTCAAATAGAACCATCTGACCAGGAAGATACCACGTTCATAACCCCAACAGGTATATATTGCTATGTTGTTATGTCTTTTGGTCTTAAAATGCAGGTGCAGTGTACCAAAGGCTAGTTAAACAGATGTTCAAGGATAAGGTGGGGAACACAATGGAAGTCTACATCGATGACATGGTGGTCAAATCAAATAAAGTTGAAGATCACCTCAAGGATCTTGAGGACGCCTTCAACATACTAGACGAATACAACATGAAAATGAATCCTTCCAAATTCCATTTTGTAATGAGATGAGGCAAGTTCCTCGGATATATGGTGACTAAAAGAGGAATAGAATCAAGTCCATAGCAAATAAAGGCCATCATCAATTTAAGATCACCATCCTCGACAAAGGATATTCAAAGACTAACAAGAAGAGTAGACCAAAGAGCACGAAGATGCTTTTCAGGAACTTAAAAATTATTTAAGATCAGAACCCTTGTTGGTGAAACGACTAGATGGGTAACCACTACTCTTATACCTCTAAGTATCCTCTAACATAGTAAGTGTTGTTTTAGCCAAAGATCTTAACGGAGGCCAACATCTCATCTACTATGTAAGCAAAAGTCTCTTGGATCCTGAGACCAGGTACTCCCATCTTGAAAAACTAATACTTGCATTAGTAACTACTTCGACAAAATTAAGACATTATTTTGAAACACATACTATACATGTAAAGACTAATTATCCCATTAAGAATGTTATGCGAAAACCATAGATGCCAGGTAGGACGGAAAAACAGTATGTGAAGCTGAGTACATATGACATCAAATATGAACCAAGATCAACAATAAAATCACAAGCACTAGCAGACTTTGTGGCTGATTTCAATGATGATCTACAACCTAAAGCATAATTGGAAAGCAAGGAACTCCAAAAAGAAGAAAGCATGGGAAGATGGATACTCTTCACTGATGGATCTTCCAACTTCCGAGGAACAAGCCTAGGGATCATACTAAAATCTCCATATGGGGACATCATACCCCAGGCAGTCAGTCATGTAGGAATTCGATGCAACCAACAACGAGGCTGAATATGAAGCATTGATCATAGGATTACAGTTGGCCAAGGATCTTCAAATCAAGGATCTTTGGGTATTTGTTGATTCCTTATTATTAACTAATCATTTTAATCGGTCCTATGAAGTAAAAGGTGAAAGACTAGCACTATACCTATTGATCCTCAAAAGATTGGACTTCGAATTCGAAGCTTTCAGCTTAAGCCAAGTTCCCAGAGAAGAAAATGTTTAGGCATACGCACTGGCCAATCTAGGATCTTCCCTTAGGATCCCACCAGAATTTAGGATCCCTATTACCCATATATTGATCCCAGTGATGGAATATCCCTCCAACAAACCAGATAATCCCAATAACCATGATCAAACAAACAACGTAGCAATAATCGAGGATCCTGACCCTCAACCACTTTCTCAAGATCCTAATCGTTAGGATCTTAACATTCAGGATCCTCCGCAATACTTAAAATCCTGGATCCAGCCCATTGTGGAATATCTCCAGAATGGCACGATCCCTATTGTCATTCATCACATCTCATTATATATATATATATATATATATATATATATATATATATATATATTTCTATGTACTTCCCACTTCTTAGAATCTCAAAACTTCCCACACAAATCTTCTGCAGTGTTCATATTTTACCAACATGGTACACATGTCATATTTGTATAATTGATTCATGTGTTTTCGACTTCATGTCAAGGACACCTTAAGGCCTTGTTATCCAACTAATCATGTTTACAATCAGACGATGGTCTCAACATCATCATATTAAAAGATCATACACATAGTTGCCATCGAAGACTTCCCAAATTTATCCATTTAAAATCTTTCGCCCTATAAATAGTGACTGCATAGATTTTCCATCAATGAGTAAACAAATAACTATACCCTTTTAGTGATGTTATTCACACGATATCACCACCACTTGCATCTTAACAGTTTAATGTTTGTGTGCTTACACACAGCTATACCTTTGAAGAACAGTCATTAGTATTTGTTATTTTCTTATTTTACATCTAATATTTATACGACCTACTAAAACAGGTCATGTACAATGATAAACCGGATATAATTTCAACCATTATATGCTAAGTCAAACATAACAGTTTCAATGGGTCTTCTAACTTTTTCTCATTTTTACTATTGTACGTCACTGGTTCATTAAACTAGGCACCCTACTTTCTCTACGGCCTTACGACACCTTTACTTTTTATTCATTCATACTATAAAACTATCACCAGTATTATGATCAATGGGTTGATCATATGGAAGATTACCTTACTGGTTTAGATGAAGAAGTTTGTGGAAAACATGTTATAGTTCTTTTGTATGCAAAATAGTTATGGCAATTTGTAAATGTTTTTCGTATTTTTAGTGTAAGATAGTTTTTTTGACATGTAAATAGTACATGTCACAAATGTTTTATTTTCATTACAAATGTTATTTATTATGAAATGTTCATATGATTGATAGCTTCTTATCAAATGATATTTGTTTTATGATATGTACTCCACTCCACCTATCAAATAAAGTAATCGTAACCTAGATCACTAGCATGAAGTTTTTAGGGATATTAGACTACTTACTTTTAAAAGATAGTTTGTAAAAAGCATGTTTTAGTTCTTTTGATATGTAAATAACAATGGTAATTTGTAAATGCTTTCCTATTGTGTGTGATGATTTGTATCCTTGTATAAAAGGATGTTTTGCTTTTTGTAAATGTTTCATAAAAGTTTGAAAATGGTGTATAATTTGTACCCTAGTATAAAATGATGTTTTGGGGTGTTACAAAGACTTTCATAGTCTGGTACAGTTAGTAAAGAGCCTTCCTACCGAAAAATAATATGATTAGTATTACGATATTGTAGGGATTAAAACTTGTATATGTGAAAGGTGAATCATAGTTTAACAAACTATATTCAAGCATTACAAAATTAAAAGAATGAAAGATTAATCTTAGTACAAGTAACACTATTATATTGTCACTATGTCTGATCAGGATAAGCTTACTAAAACAATTTCCTTAATCTATATCATAACCTTACGATTGTCCTCAAACATGAATGAAAACTTTATGTCCTCGACGGAACAGTTCTTGATGATCTAGGTAACAAGGTAATCATAGTTAATATGTACTTGCATTTAGGGGAATCCCAATAATTCGAAGAAGAATATTAACTTGAAGAAAATATGTACTTGCATTTAGAATCTTAAATCAAATCATATTGCATAGTGTTCATGTTAAAATTCTACTGATCTCTCCCCTGAATAATAGTAGGGTTCGTCTTCAAAAAATATGACATCCACGGAATAATATTGTTTTCTGGTGGATGGAGAATAACATTTATACTCTCGCTGATTTGGGGAATACCCTAAGAAAACACATTTGACAGACGAGTTTGATACGATTAGGCTAATTCTTATAAACAAATGAGGAACACCCAAATATTTAAAGTGGTATTTCAGACAAGGTTCGAATATGAGGGAAACTAGATCGAAGAATATGGTGTGGAGTTTTGAAACCAATCACCCGAGAGGGCATTCGGTTGACTAAGTATGTAGCATTTAATACTACTTCTACCCATATACAATTAGGTACAAAACTTGAAAAAAAGTAATGATCGAGTTACCTCGAGAAGGTGTCTATTCTTTCTCTCATCAACACCATTTTGTTGTGGGGTATCAACGCATGAGGTGGTCTGGACAATTCCTTGTTGATTCAAGTAATTCCCTAGTTCAGATTGAAAGTATTCCTATGCATTATCATATTTGAGGATTTTAATTTTATGGTAAACTGATTTTGAATCATTTGATGGAACTGTTTAAAAATTATTCCGACTTCAGATTTGTCTTTTATTAGAAAACCCCAAGTGATACGGGTATGATTGACGATAAAATGACAAACTATCTGGCACCCTACACGTTTTTTACTCTCGAAGGACCCTAAACATTGCTATGAATTAAATAAAACGGATGAGAAGGTTTATATGGAAGAGGAGAGTAAGAATACCGGGCATGCTTAGACAATTGACACACTTCACGTTTAAAAGAACTAGGATCTTTATTAAATAAATGCGAGAACAATTTCTTGAGATAATGAAATTTTGGTTGACCTAATCTATGATGCCATATCATCACACTATTTTGACATGAAACATTAAAAAAAAGACGAAACTTGATGATTTCTTGATTTCTCGGCTTCACATTGGTAGAGCTCATCACGGACTTTAGCACTGCCAATCATCTTCCCGAACTCAACGTCTAAAAAACAAAAATAGATGGGGTTAACATAGTGATGCAATTCAGGTCTTACATAAGTTTGATGGGAGAAAGTAGACTGTAGTCAAGACTGGAAATATATAACACTGATCGTATTGTTTTATTTTTTATAGATGAAAATTGTACCGATGCCCATGACTTTTTTGTCTTCTCTTGTTTGCCACTCTGATAGTTCTTTTGTTTGACACTGGTTGGAATTCAGTGAAGGTATTCTAGTCTTCGGTTATGTGGTCGGTGGCACCACAGTCTACCACCTATGGTTTTGTCCCAGATGCGTTAGTTGTGAATACGGAAAAGAACCCACCTTGTTATGAAACCATTGTTATCCCTTTATCTTTAAAGGTTATACTTTATAGCACTGTTAGAAGAGCTTCCAGTTGTTCCTTGGTAAATGGTTCTAAAGTGTCACTTGTTGCCATATTACCACGTGAGTTAGGCTTCCAATCTGCAGGTTTACCATGGATTTTCCAGCAAGTTTCCTTTGTGTGAACGGTACGTTTGCAATGATCACACCAGGGTCGACTAGTCTTCTTCTGAGGAGGTCCAAAAGTTGTTGAAGATTTCAGGTTGAATGGAACCCTGGTTGCAAGACTCGGTCCATCTGCTGCTAGATTTCCACCTGTGTCGAGCATCACCCTTCTTTGGCTTTCATCTCTTAGAACTTCAGAGAAAATTTCACGAAAACTGGGAATGCGTTTAGTGCCCAATATTCTTCCTAGTACCTCGTGAAGTTCGTGATTTAGTCTAAGGAGGAATTTGTAAATTCTATCTATCTCTAACATGTGTTTGTATCATTTTCCATCTACAGAACAACTCCACATAAGAGTATCAAGAACATCCAATTGTTGCTAGTAGCGATTTAAGGTTATGAAGTAGTTTGTTACAGTAAGTTCACATTGTCAAAGATCGTGTAGGATACCTTTGATTTCGAATAGGGTAGATGTATTTCTTGGTTTGAAAAAGTGTCTCGTGTTGCTTCCCATATTTCAGAGGTTGTTTTGTAGAACATGAATTGATCACCAATTTCAGATGTCATAGTATTTAGGAGCCAATACATTACAATTTTAGTTTTTGCTTTCCATTTTTTAAATCCTAGACTTTTCTCTTCTAGTTGAACAACATCACTTGACCTTTTCCTCCAATGAAAATTGAAACTTTATGACCATAAATTGTATTTTTGCTCATTCATCTTGTAACCAATGGGAAGGTTTATATATTTAAGTATTTAACATTTGGATTTGACTGGATTGGAGATGGATTCTTTATTGATGATTATGAGGTTACTTTGCTTGACTAGGGCGGCAGGGATATCTCCGAATCTGATTTCGGTCATGATGACAACACCTAAACAACACGAAGACAGAGAAGGGTTTATTGACTAAGGCAGGGTCGAGCCTACTATGACACCATCAAGAAACTAGTAATAGTACCGAGAAGAAAAAAGAACAACAAAAATTTTATTATTGTTGAATTGAAAAAATACATAGAACAAGAAAGACATAAATACTAATAATAGCTACGGCCGACTAACAAACTTAATCCTTACTGGACTCTAATTCCCAAAAGATAATGACATTTAAATAGTACATATCACAAATGTTTTATGTTCGTTACAAATGTTTTTTGTTATGAAATGATATTTGTTTTATGAGGTTTTGGGGGATATTGGAATACTTACTTTTAAAAGATAGTTTGTAAAAAGCATGCTATAGTTTTTTTGATATGTAAATAGAAATGGTAATTTGTAAATGTTTTTCTATTGTGTGTGATGATATGCATCGCTGTATAAAAGGATATTTTGCTTTTTGTAAATGTTTCATAAAAGTTTGCAAATGGTATTATGCTTTAAACCCCAATATAAAATGATGTTTTGGGGGTGTTATAAAGAGTTTCATAGGTATAACTAGTAAAGAACTGTCCTACCGAAAAATAATATGATTAATATAACAGTATAATAGGAATTCAAACTTATATATGTGAACTATGTATGAAACATAGTTTAACAAATTATGTTCGAGCATTACAAAATTATTAGAATGAAAAATCAATCTTAATGTACTAATATACAAGTTTATTTATTTATGCATCATCATTACAAAATTATTAGAATGAGATTAATTTTAATGTACTAAAATGCAACTTTATTTATCTATGCATGTCATTTGATAAAAAAAAAAAAAAAAAAAAAAAAAAAAAAAAAAAAAAAATACAACACCATTATATGGTCACTATGTCTGATCACCGGTAAGGATAAGCTTCCTAAAACAATTTCCTTAATTCATATCATAACCTTACGATTGTCCTCAAACATGAATGAAAACTTTATGTCATCGACGGACCAATTCTTGATAATCTAGGTAACAAGGTAATCATAGTTAATATGTACTTGCATTTAGGGGAATCCCAATAATTCGAAGAAGAATATTAACTTGAAGAAAATATGTACTTGCATTTAAAATGTTAAATCAAATCATATTTCATAGTGTCCCTGTTATAATTCTGAATATATTAATTGGGTTGTTCTACCCCTACTCAGAGAGAAATCTCATTCTTATACTACATGTATATATGTCAATCTTGGAAAGTCTGATATTGCTTATTCATAGGATCATTAGCATTATCCGCAATGGGGACTTTGGGGACTTTTTTTATATCTTGACATCACTTATGTCAACAGATGAGATGTTAAGTTCTAAGTATGTGGATGGGTGACAATGTATATTAGATGATAGCACCCATTATAGTTAAAACATTTCTTGATTTGATTAATCATGATGCATCTGATGCTGCTTTGAGTTTCATCACATGTCAATATGTTCATATTCTACAAAATCAGTAAAGTGTTCCATGGAACTCTTTCCAAAACCCCATTCGATTAAGGACATAGAGACCTAACTAGGATGAAAGACAAACGTAAACCCTAAAACTCAATTTATGACATAGCAAATTAAGTTATGTGAGTCAAAAAGAAACAATACTTGATAGCTACTAAAAGTGACTGAGAATCTGAGATGATGAAATGTAATGAAGAGTAAAAGGCATATCTAATAATACTCCAACGACACTTGGCTTGCAACAAAATTCAAAACAATTGAGCAACAACAAAGTAGGAGGAATTTGGCAGTTTGTCCATATGTACACTTTAAAATAATTTGACAAAGGCAAAAAAAAAAGTATTTTAATAGAATTGTAGAGAATCTTAAATGTTGATGGTTGCATCCCAGAGTCTAAGCAGTCCATTGCGGCCCCCACTGCATATCCTTTTGCGTTCAAGATCAGAAGCCACGCATCGCACCTGAAAATAAAACATCATAATTTTGGTAAATTCAAGTTATTCCTTGTATCCCAATATAAATGCAAATCAGAGGACAAATAAACGTAATTTCATCATATATCATTTTTATTGATTTAGTCATTCTGTAGTTTTGTGTAGTGATTTTCTTGACCATTTAACAGAACCATTTTCACGGCCACCATGATCCAGTTTTGAGAAGAAGACACAAATACACAATGTAGTTTCACTCACCATTTTATTTTTTTATTATTATCCATAGTAATAATAGTTGAGATACAAAGTAGTAATTCATGATGTAACTACATAGTGAAAACACGTAGAAGATATATAAAATGGTAAAGTGGTACAGGTTGGATGATATGAGATTATTATTTATTTATAGTTGGTGAAAGCAATTGTAACATTTAGTGTATCACAATACAACTAACAAGAAAAGTAAGTGTGGACAGAAGAGAAGAAGGGATATAGTATAGATATAATAAGGTCCTATTTGGCAGACTAGCAGAAAAGCTAGCTGGTAGATGATAAGCTAAGTTATGAATTAATAGTGTTTGGTAAAAAGTAGTTGATAAGCTAGATTACATGTAAAATGACATAAATGGACATTTAGATATATATATATAACTAAAAACTAGCATAAGATAGTAGTATAATTAAGGGCATATTTGGAATATTTATGAAAAAACTCCATAAGCTTCCCAAAAGTTATTTCAAAGTAGCTTATGAAAAGCTAGCTTATAAGCTACAATAAAGTATTTTTGGCAATCAGGGTGTATGTAATACCATACATACCATTGCTACTGTTTTGTGAGGTGTTCTGTAGAGCTGCCAGGTTGAAGTCTTTGAAGCAGAGGCAGAGGCAGGTCGATGGAAGAGAGACATTGTATTATCAGCAGCTCCAATTCCCAACCAATTCTCCCCAGCATTAATTGACAGAACACCACCACCATGAAGCGTCACGTTCTTTGAACTTTTCAATCCTCCTCCTCCTCCTACACACACAAAATCATCCTCATCATCATTATTTTTATTATTATTATACCATTCTAGCAATACACTTTTTCAAACTACAATCTCCTCGGTCCTCCTATTAACAAACTAGGACTTAAGTTGT
Organism: Lactuca virosa; assembly: GCF_052849685.1. NCBI lineage: Eukaryota > Viridiplantae > Streptophyta > Magnoliopsida > Asterales > Asteraceae > Lactuca > Lactuca virosa. Next base: position 317,288,342 of record NC_136433.1, on the reverse strand, counting down.
AATATATATATATATATATATATATATATATATATATATATATATATATATATATATATATATATATATATATATTGCATTCAATGTATGGCATGGCGAAGTTATGTCCTCAAAAGAAAAAAAAAAACAGGAGTTATTATAAAGGTTTTTGATACTGACCATCCTCGTTTTCCCAGAACCTGACCAACCCATCACTTGAACCTGAAAACATTTACATACGATACCTATTTATTAATACTGAAGGAGACTAAATTGGGTCTTGGCTGGACAGATTTTCTAAGAAAAACGAAAACATAAAAAGCATAGTAAGTTATAAGTAGTATCTACATAAAAAGATAGAATAGAAGGACTCGCTTTCAGTCTTTCATCACTGTGAAAATAGCACTAGAAAGCTTCTCTCTCCACTTGGTCTACTCATCTGTCATCTATAAACGGCAAACGTAGCCTTTTTCTGGAAGGTGGGATGAAAAAAGACCTCCCTCCCTCCCTCATCAAAAAAAAGCCCTAGGCTTAGGCTACGCAGTCAGTCCCACTCCCATGTAACAAACGCATTTAAGTCTTTAAGATGGAATTACACTGACCAGTTATTACTCCTCTATCTGACTTGGAGTACTCAACACAAAGAACAGGGCCACCGTGGCAGGCCAAAACAGCATCACATGTTCCTCGAGAAATTGACCATATCCGGGCAGTCCAGTCATCACTGCCCGTAATTACAGTGTCCCCAACCATTCTTATTGACCTGCCACACCCACCATAGATTTTAAAAAAAAAAAAAAATTGTGTATCCAGCCACCAAAAATTCTTGACCCTTCCTTACCTGATCCATTTGGAGTGCCCTAAAAGCTTGTGCATTTGTCGACCGGATCGTATGTCCCATATGTTTGCAACTCTGTTAGAGGAAATTAACATTAAGCTTTTTTTTTTATCTCTAGTACTGTGTTTGGATTTGGACTGATGATGTCAATGGGACAAAAATTATAATCCAAAATATTGACAGGGACTGTTGTGCAAAAGACATTAATGTCTGAAACAGTGCTAGAAAGCTTGTCCATTCCAGCCCAGCCCCAGCAAAATACAGGTTCTTAGAGGCTGCACTGGTAAAACGGTGGGACTGAACAACATTAAGTTGCGAAAAGCTTAAAGAAAGTAAGTAAAAGATTTGAAACTTTATAAAGAAAGTAATTAAAAAGGTTTAAACAACATTAAGTTGCGAAAAGCTTTTTAAACCTGTTTTTAAAACCTCTAAAAAAATCATCCTTTTTAAACATTTTTGCTTACACTTAAAAAATTTTAAACCTTTTTCTTATATTTTTTCAACCTTGGTAGGTTGTAAAAAAAAAAGGTTTGGACGAAATTTGTAAGAAAATTTAAAACATGGGCAGTCTAAATAGAATACAAATACATAGGTTAGGTTTTTAAAGAAAAAATTGGGTTATTTGGCAATTTGAAAAGTAATACTAGTATTTATTAATTAATTAATAATAGGGGAAGGGGAAGGGAAAGGGGCATACGCGTCTCTTCCAGCAGCGGCCAAAACTCCGGTAGAGTCATCGTATTCCATGCAAAGGACAGCACTGGAGCAACGACCGACAGTGGCGACACACGCATCCGTTCTTACATCCCACATCTTCACTGTTCCATCATACGCTGCCGTCAGCACACGCTCCCCCGATAGCATGCGAGCACAGCTCACCTGCCAATGCCAATGCCAAATCAATCATTTCCTCCTTTCTTTTTAATTTTCAAATTTCAACAACATAATATTATTATTATAACTTAGATTTTACTTTACCTCGGCATCATGTCCCTTGAGCTCTTCTAGAAGTTGTGTTGTCTGTTTATCCCATACAAACACATACGCATCATCCGATCCTGACACAATTTTTCCACGATCAGAACTAATTGCCCTCACACTCCTGCCATCATCATCATCATCAAAAATCAGTTTCACCTCATTTCACAAGTTTTAGGCTTACGACACAAAAATCACCTTGTATGTCCCTTTAGTGTTGCCCTCAGTTCATTCCCACGAAGACTTGGATCCCAAATCTTAACCTGCGTGCCATAACAACCAATAACTAACATGTTTCCTCACAAAATAAATACATACTAACCAACACACTCTCATTTATTTATTTACTTGAAAAATATCATAGATTTTAATTGGAAGAAATGAAAAACATATCAACAAAAGTGAACTGCTATTTCCTGCAACATAAAACTAGATTGAACTATGACATGTAAAATGTAACTATTGGTATAAGGTCAAGGGTTAAAATGAAGTTGTGCCTTTTAGCAGTCCAAGCGCAAACATATTCCAATTATGATGAGTAGGTACTTTAGCAGCATATGTGATTATCAATATTTGAGAAATGCAGAATGATTTATATGTATGTATATGTCTGAGATATGCCTGAATGATGAGACACTGCACATACATACATACAGTTATGAGTGAGTTATAGGAATAGGAAGCTTACAGTGCAGTCTGTACTTCCGCTTATAAAAAATCCAGCATCTTCACGGTCACCCACAAGGTCCCAAACTTCTCTTTGTGTCACGCAATGCAATGCAGTGATTGCACCATTATGGCCCCTAAGTGTCCGGATGCTAGATTGTAGTTTATGTTGTCCACTAACACCATTCTCACTTTTACCTATCAATAAAATATAAAATCAAATTCTGTGGGAATAACAAACAATGCACTGCATTAATGCACTACTTATGATATGAGCATTGATTGATTGCTTTTATGTTATGTGTAAAGAACATGAACGAACTGAACATACATTGGTAAATAATATTATGGTAATAAAGTGGGTATTTCCTATAATTTGGTGGAAGTAAATGGGGGAATGATGAGTTTACATATTGTCAACAAAGAATCACAAGTAGGTTGGCATAGATAGAATTTGGGTGGGGCAAGTAAGTACCTTGATCAGAGGTCCATTTACGAACACGGGTGAATGAGGAGGAGTTGGTGCGTAGTGTAGTAGTGTCCCTGGTAAACATGCTTTGGACCCAGCTCCTACCAGAAGCCTCTGCAGGTTGTTGGTTGTCTATTCCTATGGCCGAGGAAGCGTCTTGTGGTCGTGGGGAGGGCAGCAATCCCATTCCCACACTTGCCGACTTCACTGAATAAACACCCCAATAACCAACACATAGCTGCTGGATATGCGACATATACCCCCGAAGCTTTATCTGCACCCACACCCACAGTATACTTATATCATTCATTGAAAAAGAAGAAACAGGAATGCATTGATTGCAGACCCATGGATTGGGTCTGGAGATTCTTCAAATAAATAAATATATATATATATATATATATATATATATATATATATATATATATTCACCAGCAAAGCAATCGACATTAAATCTTACTTACAATATGACTGTAACCGATGTTGTTCTTCCCTGCAATCGTTTCGATGATATACCATGAATCGGTGTCAGGAAGGCCTAGCCCCGCCTTCAACAAATTAATTACTAGTATTATTATTAAATCAGCAAGCACAACACAACAATGTAAAAGCTAAAGATGAAACAAAAATCAAAATGTACCATACCATGTGTGTCGCCAAAATAATTAGCTGTGCAGTCACCAATGCCGCATAGTTAGTTGACCTGACAGATTCTTTTCTTAGGAATAATAATAATAATAATAATAGCAACGTGTGTGGATTGTACTGGGAGCGCGGCTCGTGTCAATGGAACATAAATTGCAATTTTTGTCCCACCCAAAAAAGGTGCAACTAATCTTCAAAATCCATAAGGAAGGAGAACTAGTTTATACCAATTTATGCAAGAAATAGATAATCTTGGGTTGGGGAAATAACAATAAATTGCTACTTACTTGTTTGAAAAGCATTCCATTAGATACTCAAAGTACACGTCCCAGAAGCTGCAATAAGATTCGTAGATATAAAACACTAGTCATTGGATAGTTGACTTCATGGACTTAATCTGCTAAGCTATATACCTTAATGCAGAAAGTAAAGTCTTTTTTTTCCAGATTTGCCATACATAATCTGGTAAGCTATGTATGACTTAATAGAAAAAACCAAAGAAAGTTAAAATCTTTTTTTTCAGATTTGCCCTCATTTATTTTTTTACTTCAAATTCCGGTTGTTTTCCCAAATACTTTTTAAACATCATTCAGCACTTGGTCAAGTCGATGGGAAAAGAAAAGAAAGAGTCCCTTCCTTAATCTCATAAGCTACATATAGGTGTTTTATTTTGACTTGATGCAGAAAAAAGAGTTAATAGAGAAATTTAGAAAAATAAGGGTTTCTCCCTTAAGTCGTAACTTTTTACAAATTTATTGTTTATTTCCTTCCATTTGCTGTTATTTTTCCTTAAACATGATTTATCTTGAAAACAGTTAAGGGGAGGAGGGAAAGAAACAGAAAACAGATAAATGAAGTCAAGTAAAAACATACCGTAACTCCTCCCATATGGAAAGGGAACGAAGATGGCGTTGAACGTAATCTGCAACATTATTCCTGTCTTTCTTGTACATTTCAGCTGAAACTTCAAGGGCATCTCTAATGGTTGCTATATCATTCCTCGAGGTAGCACGAGTAATTGCCGTTTTTAGCTGTGTTACATAAAAAGAAAATACAAAATCTCAAAACTTATAACAGTAAAGCTAAATAAAAATGCAAACATCTTTCCCCATTATGCTTTTTCAATCCACTTCCCCAAGAGAAGAATCCACACAGCACTTCTTCTACAAACAGCTATTGCACAAATAAAGCCATTCTTCCAACATAAGCAATGGTGAATTTTAATAACATTGCAAAGCACTTCCATCAAAATATGTCTATAGTGTTGACTCCTAAATAAGTAAAAAATAGCACCCTACTCCCATTTATCTATTTACTTGCGTTTTCTCCAATTACAAAGCAACTTTCACAGCTACCTACGAATGGGTAGATTTTTCAAATGTCCTGATGAGAATACAACGCTAATACCTTAATAACCAAAAAAAAAAAATGAAAGTACACTGCTGAAATATAATGAAATGGCAGTACGATGCTATAAAATAAACAATTAAATGGAAGCTTGTTGCTATTATTGCATTTAGCCCTTTGAATAGAATAATTCTCAACCAAGGAATAGAAATAGCATAGACCATAAATATAACATACCAGTTCTTTCACTGCAGTGAACTGCTCTTCAGTCAAGTGACCTTTCCAACCCTGAAACCACAAAGATTAAAATCACGACAACAAAGTTCAATCAAATCAGGGTTCAAAGTGTGCATACCGAGTGAATGTGTTCCCTTATACATTCAACAAATCCACTACCACCAATCCCCTCTGCATCAATTTCTATCAAAGCTACAAAAGATTATATGTGCAGAAGCCAAAAACCAATTAGCTAAGATCCTTATAAATACAAGGGTTAATATGAAAAAAATAGCAATGTAGTTTCATTTCTTCCTATTACAGCATTCTACTTTGAAAAATCTACCCAGTTATAGCAATGCTATTCAAATACAAAGCAACTTTCACTGCTACAATAAAAAAAAAAAAAAAAAAGGATTGGAAGTACATTGCTATAACTGGTTAGATTTTTCAAAGTAGAATACCTTAATATAAAATGATGCTATAATACAAAAATAATTGAAAGTGCATTGCTAATCTCACATTTGGCCCAAAAAAAAAGGGTACATGCATAAAATAGCAATGCACTTCCAAAAATATATTATTATAGCATTGTAGTTTAATTTACTTATTACAGCATTGTACTTTGAAATTAGTTCTTATTAGGGCATTCAGCATTGTACTTTGAAAAATCCAGCCAATTAAAGCAATGACTAACCTTTTAAACTGGTTCGGTATAAATATAATTGGGTGAATTTTTGTAAGTAGGATGATTTTAGAAAAGTAGATTGTTATTCCAAAATATAAGCCATATAAAATAGAAACAATGTACCTAGGATTGTTCCGTATTCAAAAGATGACAAAGGATCATCAGTGGCTCCCAATTTCAGAAGACGTAGCCATAGACCCTGTTTGGCCATTCAGAATAACAAAAAGCATTTGGGAGAAAGAATTAAACAAGATTCATAGATATACAACTGAGATGGTAACAAACAAAATACAAATTGACTACTTGTAGCACTTTTTGACCCCCCATTGTGTTTGTGTTTGTGTTTGTGTGTGTGTGTGTGTGTCTACACAATACAAACAGGCAGGCACACATTCCCCAAAAGGGTAAAAGTATGGAGGATGTCAAAATGATATTTCCATGAACAATTATCCCAAAAGGATAAAATTACGAAAAGACCCTTTCCTGACCTGCAATTTCACTTTTATATCCAAGACCATGCGCTCCCGTTCGGCCTGCAAGTTGCAAAATATTTAGAATCACAAAACCAGCAGATAGATGAGATGAGATGAGATGAGTTGTGATTAAGATTTAAGAGAACTCACAGCTCTCTCTCTAGGACTTAAACTTTCTCCTTTGGAGTCTCCATCCGCGTACACCGAAGGTGAGCTGGCATAAAACAATATATCAAAACTTAGCAACAGACTTGGCTGAATTATACTTGAACAACAAATTTCGGTTAAATGCTATGTATGTACTTTTATGGATATTTTTTAGGGTTTTGTTCCTGTGACGATTTTTTGTTTGTTAATGTCCAAAAGTTGCCAAGTTTTTATTTTTACCCTTATTACCTGTAATAGCAGGTTTCTAGGTTAGCATTAAATCAAATTAGTTTACAAATCTTTTACGTTATTATCCTAAGTATTTATATATATATATATTTAAGCACTTTACAAAGTATAGCATTTTCACTGCTATAAATGGATAGATTTTTCCATGTAATAAGAAAAAGATAGCAAGTATAATGGTATAATAGCTTAATACGAAAAAGTATAGAAAGAAGGGGAAGTAATAAATGGAAATATTGACCTAGGAGTATGCTTTGCGGCATATTCAAGAGCTCCACTGGCTGCAGCTAGTATCTGCTTTCTTTTCTCCTCCTGGTCTTGTGATCTATAGTTGGAAGGGAACCTGTCATAAGTATATCTACCACCAGATCCTGAAAGTTCATCAGCAAACTTACAAAATCAATTGAAAAACAAAAACAAATCAACCAACATTGCTGGTTGACACCAGACCACCACATATATTTTAAGTTGCTACTTTATTATTATAAGTTTGAGGTGGAGTGAAACAGAAAACAATCATCACCAATTTCCCCCAATCCCAGCCACAAGGTGAGCATGCTTATTAACTTATCACCGCCCCACCAGTAATAAGCATGCATGCATTTTTAAGTGTTTGGATACAAAAAACTGAAAACTGCTTATCCCTTACGTATTTGAAACTCCTTATTAGATTTACTCTTTTATCCTTAAAAACATTTATGTATCACAGCTTTTCTTCCTTACCTAAATTTCTTTTATGTAACCATTTTTTTCTTCATATGTAAATAAATGTTGAGCGTCGAGTGATTTCAATCATATGATACACTTAATGTCAAATGTGAAATATATCATATTTCATGTTTTCACTTTTACTAAATTTAAACATTATTGACATTTTTTGTAAAACATATTATTTAATGTTATTGAAGATATCGTTTTTTTGTAAAAGATACTTTCTTTAATGTTATTGGTTTAAAATCATATAATAGATATAAATGATAACAAATAGATTGTTATATGTAAAGTTAAATAAGCAAATAATATGTTTTTAGTCATTTTACATGTATAAGAAGAATTTGACAAACACTAAAAAACAACTTATTATCAACTTATTTCGTTTTAAGCTAATCCAAACACTTTTTCTTAAACTCCGTTTTGGTACCTCATAAGCTATTAAGCACTTGTATAGAAAAACATAAGTTGTTTTAAATAAGCAAAATCCCAAACACCCCTTAATGTATGTGTGAGCACTATGTCACTTGTTGAGGGACTTTCTTTGACCAGATATATCATCCATATGGGGGTTACCGATCAACACCTTAAAGCATAGGCCATAGGACACAGACACACAACCTGTTGGTGGTGGTTGGTTTTGGGAGCCTAGGGTACCACATATTTATAAACACAAAACCTAAAAGGTTCGCAAAGAATAATGGAATCATCAGAATCAGATAAGATCCCAATGGAATCGGAATTCAATATTCCATTCCATAGTGTGTTTGGTTGCCAAATGGACAGAATTTAATTCTTTCGGAATCTTTCAAACATTCTTGTTCCATGAATTTCGTCATTCAGAGTTGCAATTCTCCCTTTTTTATTAGAAGATCAAAATACCTTTATTATTATTAAATATTTAAAAATTTCAACTAAACACATTTACATTAAAAAATATAAATATAATTATAAAAATTACTCAACACCATTCCATTTTCAGTCAAGCTAATGTGTGTCGGATTATGATTGATTCCTTCACATGCCGATTCCTTTGATAAAGTAACATGAAAAAGTACCTGATATTCCTAAACCCGGGTCAGAAATAGTTATAATCTCAGGCTCTGCTGAGGCTGAGGGCAATATAGAGAGTGGATTTTGACCTCTTCCAATTGCATCTTGTAACTTATCAACAAGATTACTACTGTTTTCACCAGAACCTAAACCTCTTTCCAAATAATCCAAGAATCCTTGAGACTCTAGAAACTGAGTTACCTATGCAACAGTTCAAAAAAAAATTACACCCAATAACAGGATTGTATAGATGAATAAAAAGGAAAAGCATGTTATAAATGGCTAAATGCAAGAAATAGCAATGTACTTTGTTTATTTGCTTATTAGAGCATCCTACTTTCATTACAGCATTGTACTTACAATTTTTTGTCTTTAAAAAACCCGCCCAATTATACAAGTGAGAACTGTTTTGTATTTGGATACTAATTCTATGATTTCATAGATTTTCCAAAGTACAATGTTGTAATAAGAAAAAAAAATGAAAGTAGGATCCTATAATTAACAAATCAATCAAAGAATATTGCTATTTTTCTGCATTTAATCCAATTATATACGATTGCTAATACAGTTATGCAGAATGTATGAAAGTTCTATTAAGTATTAACTTAAACAACAACCTATTCTAATTAGACTCAGACCGATAACAGGAATGTATGGATATATATAAAAAGGAAAAGCAATTATAAAGGGAAAAATGCAGCAGCAGTTTGTTAATTACTTTGATTTCGTTTTGTTAGAGTACAGCATTGTACTTCCAATCTAATTATATCAAGGCATTGTTATTTAAAAACAATTATAGCATTGTAGTTTCAGCATTTTTCTTATTTTTGAAATTTCTACCGAATCAATCATAGCAAATTGTATGGCAGTTAAAATTGGTTTGTATTTGGATGGCTAGTATTGGGTATATTTTTCAAAGTAGAAGATACCATAAGAAACAAATCAATTTTAGTATGTTGCTATTTTCTGCAGTTAACCTAATTAAAAACAATTCATCATGTAAGTATGCAGAATCAGAATGTATGGAGGTTCTAATAAGCATAAGTTAAACACATAGCCATAGGCATAGGCCATTACCATCTCATCTATTGGTTGGTGAGTTGCGCGGGAACGCTTCTTGAGAAAAGCTTGAGTGTTGAACACTTGATTTGCAGTATTTTCCTGGAAAATGAAATATGAGCATATGCAATGCAGGAGGAGGTTAGAAAGAATTATAACAGGCCAGGGTGGGTTTATTCCTCCTTACTATGAAGTTACGGTAGCCTCCCAAGATTGAAGCAAAAAACTTAAGGAAAATAATCCTGAAGAATAAAGGAAAGTTTTCCAAAGATCAAATCAAAATGCAGTTCAATTAATTGAAATACTTACATTTTATCTTTCATCACAACATTGTATGTTCAATCTTTTTTCTAATCAAGGCAAAGATATACCCAATTATAGTTAACTTTTTTTTTATCTTATAGTTTCAATTACAATAAATGGGTAGATTTTTTTTTAAGAAGTAAGTAATATAGGGAGGGAGAAAAGTAGTAATATTAAAAATAGTTTTAGATGGAAAATGGATTTAGTAAGTGTTTGAGACAGTATTACCTGAGTTGCACATCATGGTCGGGGGACCAAGGCTTGGTGTTAAATCTTGAATATTGGTGATATGAGTCAAGATCAGCCTTCATTGAGTCTATCCAAACAACATTCGGATGCAATAACTTCAAGATCTCACTCCGTAAACAACTCATTTCTGGCTCCGGTATTGGCGGAATCTCCTCTGAGCTAATGATGCAATTATGTTCAAGATCAACAACCACTACCTACACCCACCAACCCCAAATCCTCTGATTTTCAACTATCAAATGATATTATATACATATACATACATACATATATATATATATATATATATACATATAAGTGAAGTAGATTCACATGCACTATTGAGGTGGCACTGAATTATTCCAAAAAGAAGATTACAGCAAAGGGCGGTCCAAGCAAATTTAAAGAAAATAAAAATATTTATACATAGCTTACCAATAAAAACTCAACATATTTTCTCATGTAAAATTGTCATTATTCATTATATTTAATAAAACAAATCTCCAATTCTATTAGATTTCAGTCTAATTCTGGGATTTTAATTCTTTAAATGCAAGGCATAGCATAGTCATTTTTAATTTATAGGTTTTGCTCTGCCCCTAAAAGTGCAAAAGATTTTCTTCCTGATCGTCCTAACCAGCTAAAGAAAAGAATAGTTCCACCCTTAATACATACAGTACAGCTATCCAAAATGCAGAAGACAAAGTTTTATTATGCAAAAAATAATAATAACCAATAAGGGCATCCATGCAAACCCACTTTTAACAAATGGAAGTCTCTTAGCAATGCCAATGGGTATGTGTATGGACCCCATTCTTTTAATATTATTATTACATTGAATTCGAAGTTCTAACATTATCTATGTCGATTGATTAAATTAATTTATTATTTTATAAATATATTTGCATACTAAAAGAAGCTTAACTTATTATAATTACTAAAAGAAGCTAAACGTTTGGTTGATGTTAATATATTTGCATACTAAAAGATGCTAAACGTTTGGTTGATGTAAAGGTAATAATTACTATTAGTAGTTTGTAATATAATGTCTGAAATATTTTATTAATTAAATAAGTAATGTTATTATTTGGACAAGTATTAACTATTAAAAAAGGATTATTAAGTTGTTGGTATGGCTTTTAGAAGGCGTGCGTAAATAAATGCATTGATGTACAAAATAATTGCGTGGCAGAAATGAAAGGAGTTTTGTATTGGCCTAAGAAACTAACACAAGCAGTGAGCAGTAACAGCGGTTTAAGGACAAAAAAAAAATAACAACTTACACCATCCATTGAGAGACCAGTAGTATCAACACCTGAATGAAGCCCCATCATATATGGTGTAGGAGCATCAATATAGTCAACTCCACTGAAAAATAGCAACGGAATGTAGACATGCTGATTCACCACACAAACAATCATATTCATATCAGATACCAATCCAATCAAACATCACACTATTTTCAGTCATATCATGTAATGTTACTTGGTTCAGAAAATTCCTTTACTGGTGGTTTGGGTTTGTTAAAGCTATAAATCCAATTAATTCAAAATTCTATCATAGTTAGCAACGTACTTAGCACAGCCTATTTTGTGCTTTGGAAAATCCATCCAATCATAGATAGCTGGTACAAGCAATTTTCAGTGCCATAATTCGGTAGGATTTTCACAGAAAATACGATGTCAGGATTTGCATAGATTATTCAAACTCAAAGTAGGATAATAAGCAAAACTTTCGAAAGTAGAATGTGGTAATAGAAAGAAATGAATGTAGGATGCTATGATATATGAAACTACATTGCGTTTATCCCTCCCTATTTTAGTTGGTTAGTATAGTATGCCTATGATATCTTTTTAAAAGCTTGAAAGACCCGCCCAGGTTGATGTATTAATAATTAATTACTTGTTAACTCAAAGTTAAGTTAAGTTAAGTTAAGTTGCCGAAGATAATTGGATTGGACTACAGTCTACAAACTTTTTTTTTATTTTTTTCCCATGTTAAAACTTTATATGCAGCCTCCCAGAAAAAGTCACACAGACAAGACAAGTTGAGATAGATAAAGCCTGCAAAAAAGTTTACCTGCCACCGGAAAGGATAAATCAAATGGCATATTGCTTCGGAAGCAAGCGTTAGTAGAGAGTATCTGCATAAAACAAATAATTCACAATCATAAAACTTCTCTTTTACTTGATTAACCCCTTCATTGTTTCTTTTTTTCTTTTCATATTAAGTGTTGTCTGGATAAATAATGTTGAAAAGATATTCGAGAAAATAAAAGGGAAGAATACACGAGGGCAAATTTGTAAAAAATTACAACCTTCTGGGATAACGAGTTTAGGTTTAGGATTTGGGATTCCTTTTTATTACCCTTGCTAAAATGCATGCACTGAAATTAAATCTTGTACAAGACAAAGAGCAAGGCTCCTGAGTTTAGGTGTAGTCCTTTCCCTGACTTTCTCTATTAAGTGGTTTTTAATTTATGGCATCAAGTCAAGTCAAAAGGACACAGAAACACTGATGACTGATATGTAGAGGTTAATGGACTAAGTCCATTATGATAAAAAAGAAACAGCAGAAAACACCATGGGGACTTAAACATAGTTGCAATTATTGCATATATACTCAAACTTTTACATTTCTTCACCCATCATTGTGTAATATCATCTTTTAACTAATACCCTACAAATGTGTGATACCTTCTCTCCAACCTTATGGTTCACATAACGTTTTGGAAGGGATTATTAGCATTTGTAGGAAATGGAATGGAAATTTGTATATATTTGTTGGTCTATAAATCCATCAAAAGATTCGGAATGTAACTAAGGATAAATGGTAAAATTCCCCTTTATTGATCTTTTATAAATTATTCTTTGTTTTTAACCCTTTTATTAATTTCTTGTTTAAACTATTTTAGAATTAAATATAATTGATTATTCTACAAAACATACAAATTATTGTCAAAAAACTTGTAAAAATATTTGAGCTTCTTCAAATACTTGTAAAAATATTTAAATTATGTTTTTTATCAAAGAGAAGACTGTTAGTTATAAAATATTCGGGTTTAGGGAGGGCATTTGAATTCCATGTTTATTGAACAAAAAGTCCTTCACTACTACTAGTGGGATATTCGGATTCCATCATAATTCAATTCCGTACGTACATATCTGCAACTAAAATGCCATGCCAGAATGGAATGGAATGGAATGGGGATGGCAACTTTAGATCTAAAAGCGAAAATAGTCCAGAAAAAAAGGTCAGAAGTTGGATCTTAAATGAAAGAAAGACCTACTTGTCTGATCGAAGCAAAACCCTTCTCTCAATTAATACAGCTGTAAACAGTTTGATGAAGTTATCCACATCCAGGCACTGCACCAGCGGTTGAAAGGATATCTGCTCAAGTAAACGGGCAATAATTATCAGCACCCAAAAGGAAAGGAATTCTAACAGAATTGGAATTCATGCGTGTGTGTGTTTGTGTTTGTATTTGTATTTATGTTTGTGTTTGGTTTAAATCCATAGGAATCCTTCATATCAGAATCTATCATTCCGTTTTTTGTTAAAACCGTATACATACATACATAATATATATATATATATATATATATATATATTAAAAGTAATTTTGAATTCCAGTCCATTCCCAACAAGCAAACACGTGGCAGGTAAAGGTTTCATATTCGAGTTTTTCCATATGGGAAAATTCATGCACTTACATCAGCGTGAGGAAGGCCATCCTTGGGCGGAAAGTCAACGGAAAGCAGGCTATTCTCAATGGCAAAGAGAACACGTCCCTTTCCAGGAGTAGGCAAAGGTACGTTAGACACCGTATACGAGATAACATCCCATAATGGCTTGCTGCAAAATCCAATCCAATCCAATATATAACTGTTTTCCATATCCTAAAACAAAGCCTATACTGTATCTTCAAATTACTATTCTACTTTTGAAAGTAATAGGAAAATTATTTGGAAAGCACATTGCTATTTCTCCCCTAAAGGAATATATATACATGCAACAACTTGTTTACTAAAACTCTAAAGAGATGAGAATGAGATAGATGTCTAAATGATAATTCATTATGTTCAAGAAAGAAGTACATGTTTAGAACATTGGAAATTGATGATATAATCAAAATAACCGCCTGTGTTTGTTACACAAGCCAGGACAGGACTGAAGAAGCTTTTTTGATGATGAATTTGCACGCTAACATAAAAGAATGATGCATCAACACACGAGAACGAGAACAGATATGTGCATACAGACAGACAGGTAATTATCATTATCCACACACTCTGGTCGTATTCGTATCAGGCATAATATTATACTGTTACCTGCTTCCGTTAGAGGAAAAGCAAAGTTGATGTATTTTCTCTAGTACTTCCCGAAGGATGTGAAAACTGGGAGCACGTGAAACTAGACAGATACATTTATCAGCAAATGAATTTGTAGGAATGCGATAAGCTTCTGCAATATCCTCACAAACAGGATCCCGAAAAGCAATGCAACTCACATAAATTTTAGAACCATCGCCCTCTGCACCAAACCAACACAATAATAAAACACTTGTGTCTATCAGTCTATGTCATTGCATAATTACAAAATAAAAACTAATTAACTAAAATTCTAAAATTCAAACCAAAACCAAAGGGCTTCTAAAATTATAGCCCAGCGTTATCCCTCCTTGAGGTTGAGGATTCAAGTCCCGTCAAGGACATAGGTGGACTTAGAAGTAGAGTAGATTTACCGTTCCAAAAAAAAAAAAAAAATCTATAATACTGCCTCTAACATGCCATTAAGTGTCTCCATCCGCATAATTATAAAACAAACTATAACTTCAAACAAATAATCTACAAAATTACATATTAAGGACTATCAGAATTTTTCTTGCCACATCATTGTACTGACCCAACCAACCCCTAAAAAAATATAAGAATTGCCCTTCACTGATCACATCTTCAACTTCCCTGTCAACATAACATACCTTGACTTGCACTTTTGTACTTTTTTAGTTGACCTTAATTTAATTTCAAGGGGTCATCTAGTATTTTGTCAATTAACATATTTCGCCATTTTTGTCCCACCATGCTCATCCATAAAGGAAGCATTCATCATATTATTAGTTTTTTGTTTGTGAATTCATCATATCAATATCTCCTTCATGATAAGCTATATTACTACTTATAGACCTCTCGGTTCCTAATGATTACAACAAACCACTATAAATTTCTAAATTCTTCTACCATAACCAAAAACCTCACTAAAATTTAATTCCCCCTTAGGGAAGTCTTTGCACTAGTTGGTACCCCGCGTTTATCGTGGAACAACCATTTGGGTTGGGTTTGGTATGTGCTAATTGCTAAACAAATAGTAATCAAAAATAACAAAATAAAAACCCTCGACATTTACTCAATGGTTACATACCAGTTAAAACAATAGGATAACTGCGTGGGAAAGATAACGGATTGCTTGAATCAAACCCAGTTGTGTAGAATTCCACACCAGCCGGTAGAACACACTGCATTACAAATAAACCGTGGATATTATTAAGACTGGAAAATAACATGAATAAGAATAGTGAAGTAAATTATCATATCCCAAGAGCATCATCATGTGACATGATTTGTATGTAAATCACTACAGTGCCCACAAGGGGCCAATTCCAAATACACAATGGAACACCTATTTTCACCATATTCACTTACTAATTCTATCACTTCAATAAAATTGTGAACCATGAAAAACATAATTCAAGCTTTCATCTACCACTCTTGTGTTTCATTTACTCTGACTTAACCACAATCTCATACAAACCACATTACCAGCAACTATCCTATGTATGTCTCGAATAAACTTAAGTGTTGGACATGTTTTTTCAAGGTGATTACTGTGACTTGAGGAATCGGAAGGTGATGATAATTTGAAAACATACATTTATCTTAGTTTTCTTATAATTTGATTACTTTAACACTTCAGAAAAATTATAATCATAAATAGGTTTTGACACTGATACCTCTGACTTGAAAATGTAATAATCATTTTAACTCACGGCCAAAAAACCCCCAAAATTGAACAGAGCTTGCCACAATCACGGTTCATATATCAGAAGATGCACATTACTCCTCATTCCAAAAGGGAAAGGATGAGTTGCAGCTTTTGACTTTGCGATGCAAATTTGTTTGATTTCAACTTCAAAATTGATATGTAACTTAAGTAGCTTTCAAGGTAAAATCGCTGACTACATTAGAAACTTATAATAACTACTGAAATTATGACCATCTTGCTGCTGGAGTTTAAACTGTAGCCTAAAGCACATCAGTTTCAATTTTAGAAAGACTAGGTTCAATTTCTGAAAGGAGAGTCAAATCGTAAAGCAATAACAGAAAGCACAAGCTATTACATAAGAATAATGACATCGAATGGCATTGGAATCAGGAAACTTACGGTGGGAAGTTGGGGAGGAGGAGGAGGATAGAGCGTGTGAGTAGGAGGAGGATACTGATCAAGGAGAGAAGCTAAATAGAAAACCCCTGTTCCGTGAAACCCTTTTTCACCATCCAGCGTACGAATCTCTGGTCCAATTCCACACACCACGAAGTACTCGAACAACTGACTCATTCGCTTTCTCTCTAAATACACTTGAATTACAAGTTAGAAAGAGATATAGAATGCAGCATAGTTGATTGATTGAACACTTAACAAAGTTTACTCAGACAGATGGATTTGATTATTGTGAACTTTAAAAAGGAAACTTTGCTAGATCTGCTTCCAAAGTGATGTGAAAGTGACCGGGTGATTGTTGGAATGAAATGGATCTGATGAATCAAGTAATTTGATGATGAATAGGTACAGTCAGATGTTTCAAAGGCAGGTCGTCCCAGCGATTTTGCGATCCGGGAATGAATTTGTATAGGAAATTTTGAGAAAGTGACCGAAATATGATCTCTTTTTTTTTTTAGATTCAAGTGGTTGTTTGGCATTCCTTAACAAATAATTTTTTTTTTTTAATCTTTAGTTATTTCAAAAAGTGAAAAGTTTAAAAAGTTATTTGGTAACTTCAAAATTTAGATTAACTTTTTAAAAAAAAAAGAAAAATGATGCGTTTAAAAAGTCATAGATTTATGACTTTTAGTAACTTTTTGTTTTTTTCCTTTTACACCCTCAAAAGTTCATACAAACACATTTTAAAAGTTTTTTTTTGAAAAAAAAACATAAATCAAAAAGTCTTTTTCTAAAAATGACTTTTTAGTTTAAAAAACAATCTCAAACACCCCCTAAGGCAAGAAGGTGTCGTGGTGTTTACACTATTTCCAACTCTTAATATTATTTTTTACATTGTATCTATAATTAATATACATATTTAACGGACAACACGTTTAGGAACAGTTTTAGTTTCCCGGTCACCTATCTTCACACGCAAAGGTCATCGTCCCTCTTTCGTTCTTCTTCGGATCATGCTTCCGGTTCACCTCATCCCATTGCCTCAACCGACTGCTGCTATCTTCTTCCGTCCAAAATATTATTGTTTCTCTCAAAGTTTCCACCACCGTCCCTCAATTTCCCGAAGAGGATTCATTGACAAACCCTCAATCTTCCATCAGAGATTAACGTCTGTTGCATAATACAGGTACTTCTATCCATTTTGTTGTTTGTCTTCCTCCGGTCAATCGACGATTGTTGCCGACCACGACAGAGTCACGCTACTCTGTACGGAGTTGAGAAGTGACGTTTGGGGATTCATTTGTGGAGAAGAAGAACGGTGAATCGAAGCTAAATTTCTGCTTGCCTTGGTTTTGAAGGTATGTACCGATGGTTTTCAAGTTCTAAACATACGATTTTGAGCTTTTTGGGATCATTTTTATAAGTTTCGACACATGATTTATAGGTTTCTGATATCAGTTATTTTATGTGCCAATAGTGGTTCGGGAATGAAGAATCAGCATATTAACGGTTAATCCTCCCATTAAGTCATGTATTTTATCAATTTGGAGATGATTTTAATCTGATTCTCCCACTCTTAAGACCAGAAGTCAGAAAGCTATTTGCACATGTATTGCAATTTCATCCCGGTTTATTTTTAGGTCAATTTGGCATGCGATGAGTTCAATGAAATGTTTAACATAGTCAATTTTATAAGTTTCTACACATGATTTGTAGGTTTCTGATATCAATTGTTGTGAAAACCCGAAATTTATGTCTTGTAAAGTCATTCAATTCAATCAAGAGTCAGACTTGTTTCTGCTATCTTTTAGCATTGTTTAAGTGTGTTTGAGTGTTCTAAGCCTAGTACATTCAAGGATTGAGTGTTAGGAAGTATCTACTAGAGTTCATTGTGCAGCATTCAAGCCGAAAAACTCCATCACTTGGAGTTTACGGCCGTAAACTAGAGATTACGGTCGTAAGCTCTTGTTTGGCCGTGAACTCCACCTTTAAGTATGATATTCCTTCATTTTGCTTCACTTCTCACACTTCCAAGTCAAGAACACTCATTTCTCTCTCAAGTATCATCAAGAACACTTCTATTTTTCGCAAAAGTTGTAAGTGATTCTTTCTTTATTTGTTGATATCCTTCTTGATCTAGTAAAACCCCATGATTTCATCCGTGAATTCATATCTTTTTGGGGTTAGATCTTCAAGAACACCAAGAACACCAAGAACACACACTAGTTCTTTGGGCCGTAATCACCTCTTTTAGCTTCCAAATCGTAAGTATCTTTTCCATATACTTGATATTCATTAGAAGCTCTTGATTAACATCCTAGAAACAACCTTTTTAGCAAGAACATCAAGAGTTTACGGCCATAAACCCTTGCATGGCCGTAAACTCCTTCAAGTCTTGGTCGTAAACTCCTTGCTATTTCATGTGTTGGCCGTAAACTCATTGGCCGTGAACACATCTAGGCCGTAAACACACACTTGTGTGGCCGTGAACACCTTTAGTACAATCATATGTGATTGTAACACTTCATTCCAAGTGTTTCCTAGTCCCTAAGGTTGTTCCCTATCATGATTAGTTGTTATATACACTAATTATATACATATATGTGTCATTATATGCTTAATAGGATCCGTTTGTGCTCGAGACTTCACTTGACACTTAGCATCCTATATCGATCTTACATTCGAATCACTCACTACAGGTGAGTTCATACCCCTAACTTATCTTTTAAATGATTTTAAATGCTTTTATGAGGGGGGGGATACAAGTAGAAAACATTGTAGTTATCGTATCAATCACAGGTGATTAATAACTATCAAACAAGTGGATTTCTTATACTTCAAAACTGTGTTATCAAACAAACTATTTCAAAACATTTTATAAAAAGACATCAAGTCATCTATAACCATTCAAATAGTTAAAACTCTTTTATATGCTAAACGCTTTATCAAACTCTTTTAGATTTATATATTGTCAAAATCGTGTCTATATAGATATAGTTATATAAATAAGGTTGAAAGGGCTTAGGACTGATAACTCGCTTTATTTCATGTTCCTTGTTTGGTTATGGACTTAGGGTATCGGTTGTTTGTCCGAGTGTCGTTTCGATCTTAGTTATATATTATGTATATGTGTATAGATATAAAAGTTCTTACATCAGTTCAATACCTTTGGGTAGCAAAGGTGTACAAACATGATCAGTCATTCAAACATCTTTACTAGTAAACTATAATATGTATAGTTTAGAGGATTACTACCCACTATTTCTAGTACAATGAAACATACAAGAGTCAGTTCATACATGAGTCAGTTCAAACATACTATAACGAGAAACAGAAAGAACATACTATAACGAGAAACAGAAAAAACATACTATAATGAGAAAGATGGAGGAACATACTATACACTATAATAGAGAGAACATACTATACACTAGAGCAGAGAGAACATACAATACACTATAATAGAGAACATACTATACAAATACAAGAATACTATAACATTAATGTGAGCCACTACTTCATGGCATGGCAATATACTGTTGTGTCACGTTTTGTAACCAGAGTCTCCTGGAGGGAGAGCGTGAATTTGTGTATAGATCTATACGGGATTGACCATCCTACACCTTGCTGTTAGCTACAGTGGGACCTGCAGGTCTACGAGTGACGAATGTCATACCATTTCGATGTCTTCGAACGTCGTGTTTTACTAGTCAATCAAGCATGGTTATAATCTCATCACATTTTACCTTAATTAAACAATTGGTTTAAGGTAGTTAGTACAATGGTAGTTACTATATACAATACTACAGTACATCTTTATTTTCCCATTACATTCACATTGTGATCTTCTCACATAAACGGTAATGTAAACTATATTTTTGGTAATGATAGTCATACTTGGGAAAAAACTCACTTTTACAAAAGAACAAACATACAGAATAGTCGGGTCTTGGTAGAAGACTACATTTCCTTATAAGTAGAAAATATAGGATTTTGTAGGTGATACAAACATTTACATCAAACGCTTACAAACATTTACATCAAACATTTACAAACACTTTCATCAAACTTATACAAACATTTGACACTAAAATACTTATGAACTCACCAGCTTAAATGCTGATCTACTCTTTCAAAATAACTTGTATTCTCATGTCACCAGTAGATAGGTATACTGGACCAGATTTTGAGAAGACGGAGCACATTCGAGACTCGTCTTTTATTTTGATTCATATTCTGGTGTCTTTCAAACTATACACAGAACACACTTGTATTGAATTATATTATTAATGCAATGGATGATGTTGTTGCTTGTTTACTATTGTGCATTGTTATGATACTGTACATGACGTCCTCCGCCCCCGGATGTTTCCGTCGTTCTGGTTTGGGGGTGCGACAGATTGGTATCAGAACTTTGTTTATAATGAATTGAGTATATCAACCCATAAAATATATACAACTATAAACACAACGGGATTAAAATACTCTGACCAAGAGTTTATACTTTTAAATAATAAAATATTTAACGAAAGTATACATACATGCATTCATACTAATATCAGTGTCATACTAGATTAGAACAAAAGTATTGCGGTTGTTGGACAACACAAGTAGGCTTGGGGACATATAATCAGATCTGGGAGTGATATAGCCTGATCAACTATATCTTTCCGAGAAGTGATTAGCATGTGCCTAGGAATGGTTGTGGTGTTGCAGCAAGTCTAAAAACTTACCAACACTACTACAATGAAAACTTTAGAATAGAACATAAACTTAAAATACTATAGGAGTATTTTGTGTTACTATAATTACTTATTTGAGAACTAAAAGGTCTTTATTAGTAGGTCAATAGTTGCTGAGTGGATACACTAAGGTTATATGTGACTAGGGTGTCATAGACTTAGAATCTATGATCTTTGCTTTACTTCCTGTTCGTTGTTTGGTTGTGGACTTAGAGTTAGGGTCACTTATTCGAAGGTCTATCCTGTTTTGGTTACATATGATTGGTATGCACTACGCAAATATTGAAGTAACTGGTAAGGATCATCCTATAATTATCTTAAGTAGTACGTCTATTAACTATCTCTTTTATCCATATTCTCGCGTAGATAACATGGCTGGATTCCATCTCCCTGGCGACCCGTACTTTCCCAACCAAGGAAATGGTAGTTGGCTCGATACAGATCCAGAAGAGAATCATGCAATTTCATTGGATGATGACTTCGCAGAGAACTTCCCGGAGGATTTTGACTCCGATCCGGAAGTTAATGATCTACCTTAGTGGCTCCAATCCCAAATCCTAACCCTCGTCCGGCTTTTCAAGGCCCGACACCTCTGTAGGTTGAGAACTTGGGTAGATGGAGTCAAGAACAGGGTCAACCCTTACCATACAATGGAGACAGAAGCTTCTACAATCTGAGCGAGGGAGGCTCAGCAGACAGAATCCTGCCTATCCTGGTTCGTAGGGTTGCTAGAAATGACGAGCAGGGTAGGGCAGCCATCAACTGAGTCATGGAAGTTGATGCCGATGCGGGAGTCAATACAGTCTGTATTCGTCATCTACAAGCTGCTCATGGAAGAACTCTGGACCACAATGAGGTCCTGCAGAGAGAACTTACTGCAACCCAAGTTGAAGTCAGGGAACTTCGAGCACGCCAGGCAACGTTCGAAAGGCGTATGCTGGAAATGGAACGTCATCAGGCAGAATCAAACGCTCATCCGAGCGGTTCTCGTCGCAAGTAGAGTCTACTCTACTCTGTCTTTTGGATATATTTAGGTCTATGTATAGACTCTAGTATTAATTTCCCACTTATTTTAAAGACCTTGGACTTTCAGTCTGTTAGGTCTCTTCGCTGTCAAAATTTTCTTATTCTGGTTTGATGTAAGACCTACTTTAGAGGTCATTTTTCCCGAACTTGTTACATCATTTATGCCAATATTATTGACAGACATCTAATCTTTTGGGAAATCTTTATCCAAGTGCTTTCATCCTTCTACAGTTAGATCTTTATTTCAATCATACTCGCATCTGTTTTGTTGGGATATGGCGACTTAGTCCATGGACAACTCTCATTATACTCACAATCGATTCTTACTATCATTTTCGTCTTTGTAAACTTTTAGTTGAAAGATGCCTCCATGCCGATCACCAAGACGCAATCCACCGATAACTCCTACTCAACCACCACCTCCTCCACAATACAATCCAGCGGCTATCCAAGCTGCAGTGGCTGCAGCTGTTTCGGCAGCCTTAGCTCAATTTAGTGCTAGTGGTACTAGCGGGAGTGGAACGACTGTGCATTCCACTCAAGGTGATGCTCCAGTACGCTCTAGAGAGTGCTCGTATAAGGATTTCACCAACTACAAGCCCATGACCTTTAACGGGACTGGTGGAATCATTGCCCTCTCGCAATGGTTCGAGAAAACGGAGTCGATCTTCGAGATCTGCTCCTGTCCGGAAGGGAGCAAAGTTGAATTTGCTGCCTGCACCTTCGCGGACAGAGCCCTGACATGGTGGAATAGCCATGTCAAGTCACTAACCCTGATAGTGGCTAATGCTATGGGCTGGGAAGCTCTGAAGGAGCTCATGATAGAAGAGTACCGCCCGAGGGGCGAGGTTCAGAAACTTGAACAGGAACTATGGAGCCTAACCATGAAGGGCTCCGACATAGTTGCCTACACTGCCAGGTTCAGGGATCTGATGCCACTATGTATGGGAATGGTCCCTGCTGAGGGAAAGAAAATTGAGAGGTATATCTGGGGGCTGGTGCCTCCATTTCAGGGGAATGTCTTAGCTTCAAACCCCACTACCTTTGACAGTACCAAGCGATTGGCACATCGGCTCATTGATCATGGAGTCCGCACCCCGACAACCACAACAACCCTGGCCATCCCAGAACCCTCCAAAGCCGCTGACAACAAGCGGAAGTTCTGGGATAACAAGAAGAACAAGGCGGCGCAGAACTCTGCCAAAAAGCAGCAGGTTGTGGCTGTTCATGCTGCGATAACACCTACTGCTACTGCGCCGATGAAACAGTATGCTGGGAGCTTGCCCAAGTGCAACAAGTGCAACTTCCACCATAATGGACCCTGCCGGGAAATGCAGTGCGCTAACTGCAACAAGAAAGGGCACACTGCCCGTTTCTGCAAGTCTCCGGCAAGGCCAATCAACCAAGTCCCCGACGTTGGTGTGGGCCAGGCTTGCTACGAATGGTGAGGTGGGTCACTACAAAAGAAACTGTCTGAAGGCAGGGAACGCGGGTGGAGTAGGAAGAGTTTTGGCTATAGGCCACGAGGAAGCAGTAGCCGACCCTACAGTGGTCACTGGTACGTTTCTCCTCGATAACTCTTATGCATGCATACTATTTCATAGTGGAGCAGAGAGGAGTTTTGTGAACCATAAATTTGCTCACTTACTTAAACAAAAACCACGTGCACTGAAAGAACCATTCATTGTAGAAATGGCTAACAGAAAAACTGAGAGCACTAGCAGCATATACATAGGATGTACTCTAACTCTAGATAGCCATTCATTTCCAATCGACCACATGCCGGTCTCAATTAAAAGTTTCGACGTCATAATCGGCATGGATTGGTTGAGTCTTCATCGTGCCGACATCATGTGTTATGAAAAGGTCGTTCGCCTTAATCTACCGTCTAACGAAACTCTAGTTATCTATGGCGACAAACCCGACACAATCCTTCATATCATCTCGAGTATACAAGCCCAGAAGTACTTACGAAAGGAATGTCATGCATTCATTGCTCATGTTGTCGATACGAGCCAAGAGACGAAAGACATAAAGAACATCCCAGAAGTACGCGAGTTTCCCGACATCTTTCCAGAAGAACTACCAGGATTACCACCACAGCGTCAAGTCGAGTTCAGAATCGACTTAGTTCCAGGGGCTACCCCAGTAGCCAAATCGCCCTATCGTCTAGCACCAGCTGAGATGCAGGAGCTATCCGGTCAACTTAACGAGCTGCTCAACAAGGGCTTTATTAGACCAAGCTTCTCACCCTGGGGAGCACCGGTCTTGTTCGTGAAGAAGAAAGACGGATCGTTCCGTATGTGCATCGACTACAGAGAACTAAACAAGCTTACCGTAAAAAATCGTTACGCTCTACCTCGTATAGACGATTTGTTCGACCAACTGCAAGGGGCGAATTACTTTTCAAAGATAGATCTGAGATCCGGGTATCACCAGTTACGAGTGTTAGAGGAGGATGTTCCCAAGACAGCCTTCCGAACTCGTTATGGACACTATGAGTTTGTAGTGATGCCTTTCGGATTGACCAATGCACCCGCAGTATTCATGGACTTGATGAATAGGGTGTGTCGTCCTTACTTGGATCAGTTCGTCATTGTATTCATCGATGACATACTTATCTACTCTCGAAGTAAGGAGGAGCATAGTCAACATTTACGTCAAGTCTTAGAAACACTACGGTCAGAGAAACTCTACGCGAAGTTCTCTAAGTGCGGATTTTGGATTCGAAGAGTCGAATTCTTGGGTCACGTGGTTAGCGAAGAGGGAATTCACATGGACCCTTCCAAAATAAAGGCCATTGAGAACTGGTCAGCACCAAAGACGCCTACAGAAATTCGTCAATTTCTAGGCCTCGCTGGCTACTACCGCAGGTTCATTCAGAACTTCTCAATGATCACGAAACCACTTACTACATTGACCCAGAAAGGCGTGACCTTTGACTGGGAAGAGAAATAAGAAAAAGTGTTCCAAACGCTAAAGCGAGCCTTATGCAACGCACCGATACTATCCCTCCCAGAAGGGATAGAAAACTTTGTGGTTTATTGCGATACATCCAACCAAGGGCTTGGCTGTGTTCTTATGCAACGAGGTAAGGTTATCGCCTATACCTCAAGACAGCTAAAGACACTTGAAGTGAACTACACCACACATGATCTTGATTTAGGAGCAGTAGTATTTGCTCTGAAGATCTGGAGACACTACCTGTATGGTACAAAGAGCACTATCTTTACAGACCACAAGAGCCTTCAACATATATTTGACCAGAAGGAGCTCAATATAAGACAACGACGGTGGGTCGAGCTACTCAATGACTACGGATGTGAAATTCGTTATCATCCCGGTAAAGCCAACGTAGTAGCTGACGCCCTAAGTCAGAAAGAATACTCTGCCCGTAGAGTCAAATCATTGACTATGACTATCCATTCACATCTGTCCACACAAATTAAGGAGGCTCAGCTAGAAGCCTTGAAACCTGAAAATGTGGCGGGTGAATCCCTGAGAGGGATGGATAAAAACTTGGAAGTCAAGGGTGGCGGTGCCTTATATCTCATGGATCAGATCTGGACACCGAGGCACGGTGGTTTCAGAGACTTGGTCATGACCGAAGCGCACAACACTCGATATTCCATCCACCCAGGTTCAGATAAGATGTATCTGGATCTCAAAAAGTTATACTGGTGGCCTAACATGAAAGCAGAGATTGCTACCTTCGTGAGTAAGTGTCTTACTTGCGCCAAGGTTAAGGTCGAATACCAGAAACCCTCAGGTTTACTACAGCAACCGGAGATACCAGAATGGAAGTAGGAGCGGATCACAATGGACTTCATAACCAAGTTGCCCAAGACAACGGGTGGTCTCGATACCATTTGGGTGATCGTAGACAGGTTAACAAAGTCTGCACACTTCCTACCTATCAAAGAAACTAACAAGATGTAGAAACTAACAAGAACTTACATTAGGGAGATCGTACGAATGCATCGTGTTCCAATATCCATTATCTCTGATAGAGATAGTAGATTCACTTCAAGGTTCTGGCAGTCGCTACAATGGTCCCTAGGAACTAGGCTGGACATGAGTACAGCCTACCATCCGCAAACCGACGGACAAAGTGAGAGGACTATTCAAACTTTGGAAGATATGTTCCGAGCCTGTGTGATAGACTTTGGGAAGGCATGGGATACTCACTTACACCTTGTCGAGTTCTCCTACAATAACAGTTATCACACGAGCATAAAGGCTGCTCAATTTGAAGCCCTCTATGGCCGGAAGTGCAGATCCCCTCTGTGCTGGGCTGAGGTGGGTAACACACAGTTAGCTAAAGGACGAGTTCCTGACAGCACTCTCACAGGTCCGGAGATCATACGGGAAACGATAGAGAAAATCGTTCAAATTCGTGAACGATTGAAAGCCTCTAGAGACTGACAGAAAAGCTACGCAGACAAGAGAAGCAAACCTTCGGAATTCTAGGTTGGTGACCGTGTTCTATTGAAGGTCTCACCCTGGAAGGTCTCACCCCACTTTCCACGCTTCGAACTTGAAAAAGTGTATGTCCGACTAGACTCTTGTAATCCCACTTGACGAGATTAAGATCAACGAGAGCCTCAACTTCGTGGAAGAACCAGTAGAGATCATGGACCGATAGGTCAAGCAAACGAAGCAAAGCGGTATCCCGATAGTGAAGGTTCGCTGGAATGCCAAGCGGGGAGCTGAATTCACTTGGGAGCGCGAGGATCAAATGAAACTGAAATATCCTCATCTTTTTACTTAGTTATTTGTAATTGCTTAAACTCTAATTTCGGGACGAAATTCTCTCTAACGGGGGGATGATGTGACAACCTTAAAATTTCTGTCTTGTAAAGCCATTCAGTTCAATCAAGAGTCAGACTTGTTTCTACTATCTTTTAGCATTGTTTAGGTGTGTTTGAGTGTTCTAAGCCTAGTATATTCAAGGATTGAGTGTTAGGAAGTATCTACTAGAGTTCATTGTGTTGGGTTATGAGCATTCTAACACTCCTAAGTGTACATGCAACCCTAAATACCTTGGATCTATGTTTTCTTTATTATACATACAATTATGAACATCCAAGGTATTATCCTAATCTAGCATACAAAATAATAAATATAACAAGATAGAATACATACCTCTTTGATGTAGAATGTCTTCATGAAGCTTGAGTGCCTAGTGCCCCAAGTGTGACACCTCAAATGGTTCACACAACACCAAATACACTTGGAATAACTTGAGAGAAACTTGAACACTCCTTGAAATCGTCTAGCCCTCACACTCACACATTAGTGCACGATTTCTTGAGCCATGGGATTCTTTTATATGGTGGCTATTAGGGTTACACCATATAACTCATAACTTTACCCATTCCTTATGCTCCATAGATTTTAACCTCCATGGAGTATCCATGGGTCACCCCATGGACTTAGTCCAACATAAGGAATCTTGGATCACAAGCCCACATATATAAGAATGAATGATTTACACAATCAACCCATATATTTAATTAGTCTCATTTTGATCACTTAATTAATTCCAAATTAATTCTTGATCAATACTAATTAAATAACCTTATTAATATATTAGAACTTATAATATATTAACCAACCTTAAGTGTTATTTCTCTCATTATAGTCTATCCAAATGCATGATGCCATGCAACCCAAATGGACCATGTCGGGTCGGGTCAAGTCTTACCAATTATAGTTATGGACTTAGACATTAATCCAACAGTCTCCCACTTGGATAAGTCTAAAACTATTATTGCGTATGACTTCAGGAACCGATCAGCAATCGTAGCTCTCAAAAGCTTCTGTCAAACTCTGACCTTGTCGATGAACTCTGACCCTTGTCAATGACTTGTCCATTAGATAAGGGATCATATATTCCTCCATTCTAGATATCATATGGACTGAGACATGGATTATCAATCATTCTCTCTGTCCATTTGTTGTTTCCCGATTTCCGATTCATGATGACTGACTGATTGAACAAATCAAATCAGTCCTGGCTTGGCCAAGCACTCACATGTATCATCTTTAAATCATCGAGGGGCCCTCAGATATCACTTTTATCCCGAAGGTAAAAGGAATGGATAAACTTCGACTCATATGGCTTGTTCTACTACTTGTTGAATCATACACAAAGGCACGTTTTATAATATCGAGTTACCAATGCGTTTTCGTGCAATCAATGTATAACCAACTCATAGTAACAACTCATATCTAGGTTTGAAGAATATAAGATATTATCGTCTCATGATCACTCGTGATAAAATCCATGAAGTGATTCAAATGAGCGCGGGTTGAATCCAATACTCAGAACTTATGAGCACTCATGAGTGTTGTAGCACCACTTTGTCCACCAACTTGGACCTCTACAAACCAACCCATGACAGTCTTGATTCATATCTACTTCCAACATATGACCGACTGTGGATGGTTTGAATAACTTAATCATTCAGGAAGAGCGACTTAGTTATTCTGGAAGTCAAAACATGCAAAGTGAAACACAAGAATAAATGAATCAAATATGGTATCAAACCCTATGAATATAAATAAACACTTTTATTTATCACCATACTGATTACTCATTATTCATTGTTTCGGTTTTATCAACTTTATACTTGAATTTAAAACAATAGTTGTCCCATGCTCCAAGCATGTAGACTATGTTTTCTAAACACTAGTCATGCCATACACCAAGTATGCATACTATGTTTGTCTATGATATTTACTTTATAAAATAGATCAATTGAACATCACTCCAATGATCCTCTTTTCACAGTCCCAAATCCTTACTGCAAATGCAAGAATTCCAAATTCATGCCATTTACTGAAATCTGTTAGATTCTAAACTTATATGCATTGATCCTCTTACTGATTATGCACGAAGTCAGAAAGACTTGACAACAATCATTACATATCATTCCAAAGGAGATCAGCTCCTTGGAAACATCCTTTTTTCATTAAGTTTCCTAATCTTACACAGATTGAATAATTTCTAACTTTGAAACATTTCCATATTCCATTTTGACTATCACTTCTGAACAAGAGTTGCCTCCTTACAGATTATGTCAATATGGTCCTTCCAGAATTAACATTATACTTCCAACTGTCCTTGAGCAACCAATCTTTGGTAAACCTTAGATTGTCCTCGACAATTGTTTAATCATTTTAGTCATATCCAATTCTAGACCTTTTCCCTTCATAATGCCCCAGGCATTTGGAAAATTTTAGAAAGGATGAATATAGCACATGTAATCGATCCTATATCCGAAGCATATGGGACACGATTCATGATGTCTCACATAAAGACTAAACCAGTCTTTTGCTATAATATTTCCATTTCAATTTGCCAAGTTCTCAAAATTCAGATTATGAAAAGGGATGCCGTAATCATAATCGAATTTTAGAACGCAAATAATGGACCCATATATAGAATTTCCTTATGTTGAGCCATTCCAACATGAAATTCATATATATATCCTTGATTAAATACGATTAAAATCTCAATCTAAGCTTTTAGAATTGAAATGAAGTATAATTTCCTCTCCCTTAATTATAGCAAAACAACTTTTTCAACCCCTGCAACCTCACGAATTGAAACTTTTGTTTTCTATAATTAACATTGCTAACTTGCAACCTTTATCATAATTATCATGCTCCCACTAACATGATGATTATTAGCATAACACTTATGCTCCCACTAGCTTTGACATGTACTCAGAAATCAACTGACTTTCTTACCAAAGTTCAGATTTCTGATACTAGATTGTTTTGATAAAACTTTATCAAAATCATACACCTCTCTTAGATAGCTCACATGTGTGTCTAAACAATTTTAGAACTATGAAAAGGGATGTCGTAATCATAGTCTCAATTGTTTAGACCTTTGCCACTTCTCACAAGTCCATGTTAGTGTGCCGGTAAACCACACACGCTCCACTAACGACTTTGAGAATGCAAATATCACAATTGCTATCTAGCTAAAATCTACTTAGTGAAAGTGTTTCCTCACCATCATTTTCATGAATCGGAGAGAAACCTTATGACACTTAGATTTAATAGTGTATGTGTTCTTATCCATGTGAATTTGTCAAAACCATAATCACAAGACAAGGTTAGTGACAAATCCAAACTCATATTGATTAAACTTGTGCAATCTTAAATTCTTGCCATTTGGCAGCTCAGGTGCCTGCCATTGCTTCCAAGTAGTTGTGCAACCAATTGAGAACTCTCAGAACTCCTATACAAAGCCAACTTGAATAGGCACAAAAATTTCAACACGATAGGTTATAAACCTCAAGTCGTGTGCTAGTGAAGGACTTTAGGTTTTATTCTTGATTAAGTCTTGAAACTTTCAAGAGCTTTAAGACTCCCACTGTCCTCTTGACATATAAGACTCCCTTGTCAAATATTCAAGAGATAGTGCGGATTCTTTATCAAGACTAACACTTTACACAATTGGCCTAAGTTGGTCTCTGTTTTATCCAAAACATCACAACTTACCAATTTCAAATGTACAAGAGTAGATAACCTTTTACTCTTACATTTGACTAGTGTTAACAAACCCTCTTTAAGATATGTCACTCAAGTTACAATCTTGGAGTATGACTCTAAGAATTGTTTTGGAACGAAGTATGACTCATCTTTTTGATTTAACCATTTCAACAATTCATGACTCCTCTTCTTAGTCATAAGAATGCACTAAGATGACTTTAGAGGACCAATTGTGATATGGTATCTTAATCATTAAGATGATCATAAACATGATACTAAAGTACTCTCCCATCTTTTCAGATTTGAGAAACTTTTATCTTTCTGCCATACTTTGATTCTTCTTATTCGTTCTGTCTCACATTGAAACTTCTCCAATGCTACAGACTTATACTTAAACTTATAAGTATAACCATATTTACTGAACTTAAGTAAATCATGACGAATAGTCTTCTTGATCTTTTGTGGTGGACTTGACCAGTGCACAAGAATGTGTACTCGATCCCTTAGTCCTTTCCTTATTCACATAAGGAATTAGTCTTAATTTTCCAAGCTGAAAGTTCTCATTCATCATACTATACAACTTGCATGATTCCAAGTTTCGGTCCAATTGAACCTTGGGTGATGAGAATCTTTCCTTATTTGGTAATATTAGACACTACGACAACCGAAAGAATCAAATCCATTTTTCCAATATTGCTATCAATGGAATCTTATAAGCAACAACTTTTCACAAATGCCATTGTAAGGATACTTAAAATAAATAAAATCAAAACCTTTTTCTTTTATTTTAAAACTTTGCGGAAAAACTTATCCTTACAATCCATATGAAAACCTTGTTGTTATCTATTCCTAAGCAATATAAATATCATAACTCTTAAGTAATAGCCCAAAATTCTGATCACCGAACCATGCGATTGAAATCCATCTTCGCGATCAGAATCAGCATGTACTTAATAGAGTTAGACAATGGACTTTACCTGAAGTAGAGCCAAACTTATTGACTTTAACATCCTTAGGTAAATTTGGCAGCTTCGTAACCAATGCCCCTTCCTTTGGTAATAGTTACCTATGGACCCTTGATAATGGGACTATCTCAGACTTCGCCTCTCTCTTTACCATTGGGTCAACCGAGTTGACTATGGCCGATCCCTTTCCATTGGGAAGAGAGAGCTTTACTGGATATCCAATGTCATCATTGTCAATGTCCATAGCGTTTTAGGAAGTTGATCTTAGCAAATAGATAAGACCATTAAGGGTCTTGTCTTAGTCTGTTTCATAGGATTCCCAAAAGAACTCACTATGTGACTTAGAAAGTAGTTGAGCCACCAACTTTCTCAAGACTTTGACACCCAACTCTCCCGGCTTGTCAATATGTGACTACATCTCCAAGATGTGATCACACCTAGACCTTGCCTTGCCAATAGGGCTTGAGCGACCTTAACCTTTTTAGGAACTTGTGGGTTAGGGAGAATAATTGGAGGAGGTGAAAGAAGTATGATATCCATGGGACATCATCTTCATTTAGGAAAGCTTGTTTCAAGAGATTTGGGAAGATCATAAATGTCTAGACCAGACATCTTTTTGGGAGATATTCAAGATAGTTGATTTAAAGTCCTTAATATGACATCCAATATGAAATATTAAGGCTAGGACCCAACAAACTATTTTATAACTTAGAAGAGGGATGCCGTAATCCAAGCTATAAAATATTTGAAGGTAGGTGAATGACGATTCACCAATTTCCACCATGAAAAACGAAATAATTTATTAGGTTTTAATTGGATTTGAAAGTCCTAGATCTTTGAGATTCATTGAACTGTTCAAAGGCATGTTTCAATCTCGAGTGTGCCCTTCAGGTTTTGTGACTGGGATGCCGAGGATCACAAAACAAGGTGTGAATAACCATGCAAATATACTTGGTACCCTTAATATTTACCCCTTAA
Organism: Lactuca virosa; assembly: GCF_052849685.1. Lineage (NCBI taxonomy): Eukaryota > Viridiplantae > Streptophyta > Magnoliopsida > Asterales > Asteraceae > Lactuca > Lactuca virosa. The sequence goes on along the minus strand of NC_136433.1, from coordinate 317,255,636 downwards.
TCAGTGTGCCGGTTAACCACACACGCTCCACTAACGACTTAAGCAAAGTGCAAAGTGTAATTTCATGGGTTAGCACTAAATTCACATTTTCCTAAGTAACTAAGATTGGGTATTAATAAGAGTTTAGTTACTTAGTATTTATCATTAATACTTTTAATGAAAGGAGAATTATAGTCCTTGTCCTACCCGTTCGGCTAACGACCCTCCACCAGTCAAGGAAGCGGTGGGTGAGAGTGGACACCCATTAAACTGCTGTTTTATAGGCGGTAACCTTATACCCCCCTTATAGACCGGCTTCGTGAATGAGGCCTACTAACGGTAAGACTGACTTTACTCTTATACATATATATAAATATTATTAACTTATAATATTATAAAGTATAAGGGTTGAATTTTAACTTTTAAAATTCTAAGGGCTAACTTGGAATTAAAGTATTCATAAGTGAAAACTTTTCAAATTCCAAAACTTGAGGGCAAGTTTTGAAACTATTCAAAACTAATTAATTCCATAACTTATGAGTTTAAAGTAGTTTTAATTAAAAAAAAAACTCTTCAAGTTCCATAACTTGAGGACAAGTTATGGAAGACTTTAAACTAATTAATAAAAAAATAACTTTTTTTTTATTGTAACTTATGGAACTAATTAATGTTACACTTTTTTTTTAATTTAATGAAGAGACTCTTGAACCTCCATAACTTGAGGACAAGTTATGGAGTCATAAAACCATTTAATTAGAACTAGACTCTTCATTTTGTAACCTTTGCCAACTTTTATGAGTTTTATGATTCTTAAATGTGACTTTTCATATAACTTGAGGACAAGTTACAAAAACACACTTTGGAATCAACTGTTAGATTAAAATGAATTGAAAACAACTATTTCACACAACTTTTCTATTAATCTAAGAACCTCATAAGAACAAGATAATTCAAATCATCAATCTTCAAGAAATTAGCATGAACATACAAACTAATACAAATCTTGAAATTATGACAATTATCTTAGAAATTGGATTAGCATGAACATTACCACATCAAAAACAAGTTTATAAGTCCAAAAACATCTTAGGGTAATGTTCCTAGTCCAATTCCAGCCAAAACAATCGAATATATGCATCCAACTCGATTTTTCAGCTACTTTTGCAAGTATAACAAGAAAACAAGCCTAGGCTCTGATACCACTGTTGGGTTATGAGCATTCTAACACTCCTAAGTGTACATGCAACCCTAAATACCTTGGATCTATGTTTTCTCTATCATACATACAATTATGAACATCCAAGGTATTATCCTAATCTAGCATACAAAATAATAAATATAACAAGATAGAATACATACCTCTTTGATGTAGAATGTCTTCATGAAGCTTGAGTGCCTAGTGCCCCAAGTGTGACACCTCAAATGGTTCACACAACACCAAATACACTTGGAATAACTTGAGAGAAACTTGAACACTCCTTGAAATCGTCTAGCCCTCACACTCACACATTAGTGCACGATTTCTTGAGCCATGGGATTCTTTTATATGGTGGCTATTAGGGTTACACCATGTAACTCATAACTTTACCCATTCCTTATGCTCCATGGATTTTAACCTCCATGGGTCACCCCATGGACTTAGTCCAACATAAGGAATCTTGGATCACAAGCCCACATATATAAGAATGAATGATTTACACAATCAACCCATATATTTAATTAGTCTCCTTTTGATCACTTAATTAATTCCAAATTAATTCTTGATCAATACTAATTAAATAACCTTATTAATATATTAGAACTTATAATATATTAACCAACCTTAAGTGTTATTTCTCTCATTATAGTCTATCCAAATGCATGATGCCATGCAACCCAAATGGACCATGCTGGGTCGGGTCAAGTCTTACCAATTATAGTTATGGACTTAGACATTAATCCAACAGATTGTGCAACATTCAAGCCGGAAAACTCCATCACTTGGAGTTTACGGCCGTAAACTAGAGATTACGGCCGTAAGCTCTTGTTTGGCCGTGAACTCCACCTTTAAGTATGATATTCCTTCATTTTTCTTCACTTCTCACACTTCCAAGTCAAGAACACTCATTTCTCTCTCAAGTATCATCAAGAACACTTCTATTTTTCGTAAAAGTTGTAAGTGATTCTTTCTTTATTTGTTGATATCCTTCTTGATCTAGTAAAACCCCATGATTTCATCTGTGAATTCATCTCTTTTTGGGGTTAGATCTTCAAGAACACCAAGAACACACACTAGTTCTGTGGGCCGTAATCACCTCTTTTAGCTTCCAAATCGTAAGTATCTTTTCCATATACTTGATATTCATTAGAAGCTCTTGATTAACATCCTAGAACCAACCTTTTTAGCAAGAACATCAAGAGTTTACGGCCATAAACCCTTGCATGGCCGTAAACCCTTGTGTGGCCGTGAACTCCTTCAAGTCTTGGTCGTAAACTCCTTGCTATTTCATGTGTTGGCCGTAAACTCATTGGCCGTGAATACATCTAGGCGGTAAACACACACTTGTGTGGCCGTAAACACCTTTAGTACAATCATATGTGATTGTAACACTTCATTCCAAGTGTTTCCTAGTCCCTAAGGTTGTTCCCTATCATGATTAGTTGTTATATACACTAATTATATACATATATGTGTCATTATATGCTTAATAGGATCCGTTTGTGCTCGAGACTTCACTTGACACTTAGCATCCTATATCGATCTTACATTCGAATCACTTACTACAGGTGAGTTCATACCCCTAACTTATCTTTTAAATGATTTTAAATGCTTTTATGGGGGGGGGGGGGAATACAAGTAGAAAACATTATATTTATCGTATCAATCACAGGTGATTAATAACTATCAAACAAGTGGATTTCTTATACTTCAAAACTGTGTTATCAAACAAACTATTTCAAAACATTTTATAAAATGACATCAAGTCATCTATAACCATTCAAATGGTTCAAACTCTTTTATATGCTAAACGCTTTACCAAACTCTTTTAAACTTATATATTATCAAAATCATGTCTATATAGATATAGTTATATAAATAAGGTTGAAAGGGCTTAGGACTGATAACTCGCTTTATTTCCTGTTCCTTGTTTGGTTGTAGACTTAGGGTATCGGTTGTTTGTCCGAGTGTCGTTTCGATCTTAGTTATATATTATGTATATGTGTATAGATATAAAAGTTCTTACATCAGTTCAATACCTTTGGGTAGCAAAGGTGTACAAACATGATCAGTCATTCAAACATCTTTACTAGTAAACTATAATATGTATAGTTTAGAGGATTACTACCCACTATTTCTAGTACAATGAAACATACAAGAGTCAGTTCAAACATACTATAACGAGAAACAGAAAGAACATACTATAACGAGAAACAGAAAGAACATACTATAATGAGAAAGATGGAGGAACATACTATACACTATAACAGAGAGAACATATTATACACTAGAACAGAGAGAACATACAATACACTATGATAGAGAACATACTATACAAATACAAGGATACTATAACATTTATGTGAGCCGCTACTTCATGGCATGGCAATATACTGCTGTGTCACGTTTTGTAACCAGAGTCTCCTGGTGGGAGAGCGTGAATTTGTGTATAGATCTATACGGGATTGACCATCCTACACCTTGTTGCTAGCTACAGTGGGACCTACAGGTCTACGAGTGACGAATGTCATACCATTTCGATGTCTTCGAACGTCGTGTTTTACTAGTCAATCAAGCATGGTTATAATCTCATCACATTTTACCTTAATTAAACAATTGGTTTAAGGTAGTTAGTACAATGGTAGTTACTATATACAATACTACAGTACATCTTTATTTTCCCATTACATTCACATTGTGATGTTCTCACATAAACGGTAATGTAAATTATATTTTTGGTAATGATAGTCATACTTGGGAAAAACACTCACTTTTACAAAAGAACAAACATACAAAATAGTCGGGTCTTGGTAGAAGAGTACATTTCCTTATAAGTAGAAAATATAGGATTTTGTAGGTGATACAAACATTTACATCAAACGCTTACAAACATTTATATCAAACATTTACAAACACTTTCATCAAACTTATACAAACATTTGACACTAAAATACTTATGAACTCACCAGCTTAAATGCTGATCTACTCTTTCAAAATAACTTGTATTCTCAGGTCACCAGTAGACATGTATACTGGACCAGGTTTTGAGAAGACGGAGCACATTCGAGACTCGTCTTTTATTTTGATTCATATTTTGGTGTCTTTCAAACTATACACAGAACACACTTGTATTGAATTATATTATTAATGCAATGGATGATGTTGTTGCTTGTTTACTATTGTGCATTGTTATGATATTGTACATGACGTCCTCCACCCCTGAACGTTTCCGCCATTATGGTTTGGGCGTGCGACAAGTATCTTATGTGCCAATGGTGGTTCGGGAATGAAGAATCAATGTGTCAGTGGTTATATTTCAATTCTTCAAGGGTTATTGTCACACCCCGTCAAAGCGGAAACACGAAGGGTGACTGGCTAAGGTCTCATAACACAAGGTAAATAGGATTACGAACCATAATCATTGAGTATTTTTTATGTTTACATCATATTTGAAACAATATTACATTTTAGTTCCATACTACATAGTCTAGTACATAACAAGTGCAATAAACATAACTCATTGTGGCGTCTTAAACTGGCTCACTGATCGTTTTCTGAAAAGCATGCAAAAAAGGTTCAACTATAAAATAGTTGGTGAGTTCACAGTTTTATAAAGGTACATCATTTCAGTAAGAAAATATAGATTTGTTCAAAAAAAGCTCCAACTCAAAATGAATGTTGAATGCCAAAGGTTCACAACCAAACCTAATGATCGTTCCTGCCCCATTCCATCATGTACATGGTTCCCATGATGTCAGTTCACGGAAATATGCACTCGCGGTTCTCGGTGAGTGGGGGCCGTCTACCCCAAATAGCGTTATCCATAAGACCGTCGGCTCGAAATACGAGTTAATAGGTTGTAGTTCGGTTCTCGGGGACTTAACATACAAGGTTCATAACAAGTTCATATCACAAAGTTCATATCAAGAGTTCATAGCATAAAGTTCATAGCACAAGTTCATAACAGAAAGTTCATAAATGAGTATCGTTCCAAGCTCATCAAGTTCATAGAACAATATCGTTCCAAGTTCATAAAACAAGGCCCAACAAGTTCACAAAATAGAGTTCAACAAGTTCATAAAACAATACTGATAGTTCATAAGATAATAGCATGCTTTCCACCCCAAAACATGAAAACAGTAAAAAAAAAAAGGGCTGTGAATACTCACTATAGGGAGTTTGCGATTCGAGCTTCACGGTTTAGTGTTGTAAATATCTATTTCTACTAGTGCCCTATGGAACAAATAGTTTCTAGTGAGATACAATTCACTAAGCCATTATCTAAGAACTACCTATCCAACTAATGTTGTCGCAAAGTTCCCAAAGTTTGTCTGGTTCATCATTGGTAATTTTGAACTAGTGTCATACCCGTCCGGTGGACAGGTTGACAAATGTATAAATCGTATATTGATTTATCTTAATCTTATTGCATATTACTTTCATTCATTTATATATTAGTTCAGATAAAATCACCCACAACGACAAACAAAGTAAGATCTTTTGGAAAAACGTAGTAAGATCATTAGGCATATGGTATCCCAACAATAATGTGTTTCGCCATAAGGACAAAAAAACATGAATGTACCATGTCATTCCATACATTTAAAATAATTGAATAATAAATATGTCTAAAAGCTATTATAAAAAGCTTAATCTACCTAATAATTTAAATTAACCTATAAAAAAACTTAGGACTACGATGATATGAAAACTAAAATTTGAAAATTGGAAGAGAAATACAATCTAGAAAACAATGTCAAAAAACTTCAAAAGTAAATTGAATTCAACTAACAATATCATCTTCCAAAGACTCCTCACACAATCGTGGAAGTTGACACTTCATTGGTGTTATTGAGGATCCGATAAACGATTTTTCAGAAGAATCAACTTCAATAACAGCACAAACATCCTAATTGTAAAAAAAGAAAATAAGAATCATAACTAAGAAAGTAATGTATCAAATGAGGTGTCAAAAATCATTGAAATTTTGTACACAATACATTGTTACTTACTTCACTTTCTCCACAATCTTGTAAACCACATATGGAGATAGGTGTCTTAGAAATATCATCTTCAATAGTATCATCACCAACCTAATTGAATAGATCAATGAGAACAATAAGAAAAACTTCAAATATATCAAATGAGGTGACAATAATCGTTGAAATTTTGTTCCATATCGTAAGGTAAATAGAAAATGTACACAATATGTTGTAACTTACTTCACTTTCTCCACCATCTTGTAAACCACATATGGAGATACATGTCTTAGAAACATCATCTTCAATAGTATCATCACCAACCTAATTGAATATATCAATAAGAACAATAAGAAAACTTCAAACCTAAAAAAATATACAACAATAATAAAAATAAAATTAATAATACATTGTCACGTCTGTCACTATCTTCCACATTCTTTTCCTCATATACACATTTTGTAACACCATCATTTACATTACTATTAGTAGCAATCTAATTATAAGAAAATAACATAAGTAAAACCATGTGACAAAACATATGTTACAACTTACATTATTAAATATATTTCCCATGTCTAACCTTATACATAGGTGCCACAATAACATCATCTTTCATATTACCAGAACCATCCTAGTAACAGAAAAGAAAAGATAAATAATAAGCATAACAAATAATGTAATTGAACTAAATATACAACAATTTAAACTGAATGGAAAGAAAACATGGTATGAATTAATTATTGCACTCAATATTATTTACCTTATAAATGAGCTTGTCAGAAACATCAACCTGATGATTATCTCAAACGACCTAATAATTGTGCAAGTGAAATACATAAAGAAACATAAGATATAACGAATATAACTTATATTTATAATTTATAGTAAAAAATACAATAAAAAGTACCGTTAATGTTGATGTTGCTGATTTAGGTGATACTGATTCAACAACATTTGTTTGAATGGGAAATAAACCAACATCATCCTAAGTATGCACACAAAGAAAACAATAACAAAGTAACAATTGAAGATTTTCATTATGTAACAGAATTAAAATTGGTAAAAAAAATATTATAACTTACATCTTTATATTCCGTATGATTTAATTCCGAAATAGAAACACTAAAACCCTCATCTTTGACATTACGTAAGTCATCCTAATACGAAAAAATATGAATAATGATCATATTAAATAAAGATAATTTAAGAAAATATGTAGTAAAAATTGTTTAATGAAACGAAACATGATCCGTAGCATAATTTCTAAATTTAAGATTATTTACATGAGAATTGTACTTATCAAAACACAAACTCCTTGATAAGCAAACAAAAAAACAAATACAAAAACAAAAAAAAATACATAATGTAAAATAAGATATAAACAATACAATAAAAATTTATAATGTAAGATCCAATAAACTTTACCGTTGATGCAGATGATGGAGACAACAATGATTCGACAACAGTTTTTTGTAACTGAGAAATGACCTCATTTGTAGGCGACGTCTGTTCTTGGTTTAGAATTTTACAAATTGCACCATGGTATTTAGTAACCGTGAACTGATACACATATTGTGGCGCCAAATTGTAATGGTCAATCTTAATTGAAAAAACAATACTTAGACCACATAACCTTTCAAACAGGAAAGTACGTACCCAACTAGAATCATTACCACCCTATAAAAACATAATAAAATAGTATTATATGTAAGCATTTGTGTGGGTGTTTCTATATATATATATATATATATATATATATATATATATATATATATATATATGCGTGTGTGTGTGTGTGTGTTTGTGTATAGAACAGTACCTCCAATAAATTCATATTAACTAATTCACCAACAGTAAGGCCAGTAAGTTGAGTAGCATATTCATTAAAGAAAACACATCTCATCTCCTTATCCTTATCAGCTACTTCAACTACCAACTTATACCTATACAAAAGTTATTAGAAACATCATATATATATATATATATATATATATATATATATATATATATATATATATATATATATATATATATATATATAAACATACACTTGACGCGGGTTAATTATAATTTTCTGACAGCCAGAACAAAAGTACCGATTATCAACGAAAGTACCCTTCTTATAGCATCTTGAACACTGGATGAACTTCCAATCATTACACATATCTATGTCAATGATGGTTCCAACAACAGTGTACTGTGTACCCTTCATAAATGAAATATAGATATAATTCATTACATATTTACTATAATAATTGATATTTCATAGTAATAAGGTACTACCTCAACGACGCCTTTTTGTATATCACTATGCATATTTGCTATGGTTGCCACAGAAGGACGTTCAACTTGCCTCTCCGATTGAAGCAAGACATGCATCGCTTGACTATAATCCGACAACATAAAAAAGTAAGGTAAATTGATAACTGTTTTAAAATAAATTAACAAATAATAAATATAATAACACAGTTACTTTGATTTGTATGTAGCAACAATGCCTATTGGAAGATTAAAATTCAATTCAGATCCAACTGTAGTTCTCAAACTTGGAACACCTACAATAGTAACAAATATGAAAAATTATATATGTATATATATATATATATATATATATATATATATATATATATATATTACACGTAAACATAATTAACATGTTATTTATAAAACAAAGAAATCACACCTCTGAACAATACAACTTTGCAAGACGTTACAATGAGTACAATTTTCATCTCCTTAAAACTTTTGATATGTTCATCGGTGTACTTCTTGGCCAGCTTACCCCACAATGTTATACTCATTTTCATATCACTGTAGCAAATAAAATTAGTAATAAGCATCAACCAATGTTGTAACATATTAAATTATCGCATATATATATATATATATATATATATATATATATATATATATATACCTTTGATCCGAAAGAACAATCTTTCGCAATCCTACTTTACATGAGTTAGATGGTCGTGGTGTTTCCTCAATAGAACCCCACTCACAAAGATTCCCAATGACATCTACAATATAATAAGAAGTTACTTAAGATCTTGCAATTTAATAAGAAACGTAGTAAAACAATATTAACCTGTAAGATATTTGTCGTCCCCAACACGTGAACGAAACTCATTGAACGGAAATAAGTCAAATACATAACGTTGAAAGACTGTTGATGGCAAGTGGGAAGCAGCAATTGACGTGTCAGCAAGAAATTTAATAAAGATGTCCTTACGTACTGGCCGATATATAATGATAGACAAGGTAAAACCGAGAATTTATATATCCTATAAACACATCCCTCTTGTACAACATTAGTAAACTTGGACATGAATGAACTTCCAATGGTTGCATGAATAGAAGATCCCTGTTAAATGGAAGTAATATCATAACATACAAAATCCATAGACTAATGCAAAGTCAGAAATAGTTAATGAAATAAACTTACATTTTCATCACAAAGAATTAGATCTAAAGACAAAACACGATCTGTTGAAGGGTTGTATGTTGTCCACTTACGTGTGACCATCACATGTACTTGCAACTTATCAGTAATGTTAGGCCTCAAATCACTTATCAACAGATAAGTGGAACTGATCGTCATGTCTTCCTATGTACATATCCATAACATATTGCAATCAAACGATCGATATCCAACAAAAATCAAAATTGCAATCAAACGATCGATATCCAACATAAATCAAAATTACTAATAAATAAATTGACAAGAAGTTCGATTTATAACAACACCAGTGTCGTCATTAATCGATTAGTACTCATTAATCGATTATTACATACTTCAAGAACAAAAATAAGATAAGACTAACCTTGGACGCAAAAATTCTTTATACTATGAAATCAAAAAAGAGACAAGTATGTTTACTGATACTTAAAGGACAATATGCAGTACCGACAATAGTGATTGACAAGAGGTTGAAGACCCTGAACAATCAAATAACTTGAAACATTAGAAGAGAACGTGGAGCTACCGATCGTTGGAAGTTATTAGCGTAGAAATAGGAATGAGGGATAAGTCAGATATATTCAAGGGAGATAGACGATATCAATTAGGGTAAAACGTTAAGTACAAAAAATCTTAATCAATTAAAAATAATTAATAAATAAATAAATAAATAAATAACTAAATTACATCAATAGCCCTAATGGAAGTATTAAAACGATTGTAGTTGTTAATTTACCACCGAATGGTTAAAGGTAGTAAATGATGTGTATATATATTTCCTTAAAAAATTATAGTTTTTTAATAAATCAAATATAATATATGATAATTTCGTATTAAAAAAAAGAATGAACAAACCATTACATTATTATTTTTCTGAAAACAAAAAAACTAAAATTTGTACCTCTTCAGAAATAAGTCTCTTCATGAACTTTATGAACATGATTATACCTATATCGGAACTTGCAATCCACTCATTCAATGTTGTTTATTCCATGTAATGGTAAATTATAGAAAACTTCTTTGTAAACAACATTCTTTGTCATATTGTTACCACACTTCCCGTTGTTCTCAATATAAAAGTGAAGACCAGCACGAGAGGTTACACGAGACGCTGTCACGTAAAGCTGACCATGTGAAAAAACAGGTTTCACCAAGAAAGCACATACATGATTAAACGTTTGCCCTTGACTTTTGTTGATTGTCATAGCAAAGCAAACTTTGACAGGAAATTGTCTTCTTTTAAATCTAAAAGGCCATGTTGTGTCCGATGCAGTCATATCAATCCTCCCAATTAATACTTTCTCTCCAATATGAGTACCAGTAATAATCACCGCCTCCAAAACCCTCCGACTAATTTGTGTGATGACCAACCGAGTCCCATTACACAAACCTCTTTGCAAATTTAAGTTACGTAACAAAATGATCGGTGCACCAACCTTTAAGTTTAACTTATGGTTTGGAATTCCTGAAAACCGCAACGTGTTAAGAAATTCTGAAGGATACATAATTTCCAATTCGGCAAAATTATCAGTACTTCGACAAATCTCATCAGCACTTAACATTTCATGCATGTCACCAGACATCTTATAAAGCATATGTAAATTGATCATGTCAACATCATCATTTGTCGGGCAAAGGATGCATCGTTCCTTTATGTAAGAGATGTCGTTAACTCTACTCAAAATATCTAGGAATACAATGGATGTAACAGCATCAATAGGATTATCAGCAACATGAATAAGAAGATCATCAGGTATAGTGATCCATGTAGCATCGTCTTCACCTTCAACTGTACACGTAGGAAGCCGACCAACACCCATATCAAGAATCCATTTACTAAATTCACGCATTTTTATAAGTTCGGCGCCAGTAATGTTTTGATCAGACAAACGCATGTTAGTTATCAAAACAAAAAAAACGACATGAATTCCATAGACCTTCTGATTTGTTTATACAAGAGGATACAACATCAGAACGCATTCCATGTTGAATAACAAGCAAAGTTTGACGAAAATCACCCCCAAGAACTACCACTTTCCCTCCGAACACTTTGTTTTCAGATCCAACAACATAATAACGACATACATCACGAAATGCACGATCAACAGCTTCAAAATAATAACGATGTTGTAATGGAGCTTCGTCCCAAATAATCAACTCAACAATATTAATCAACTCTACAAGATCTGAGCCAACATCGATACCACAAGTTGAGTCTTTATCAATATCAATAGGAATATTAAACATGGAGTGCGCTGTACGACCACCAGGTAATAACAAAGAAGCAATGCAAGATGACGCGGCTGATAAAACGATCTTTCCATGCGATCGAATAGAAGCAATAATTGTTCTCCACAAATATGTTTTGCCTGTCCCTCCACAACCAGATACAAAATAAAAGTCACTTGTCTTTTCATTGACAACATTAATTATAATAGTATAAACTTCTTTCTGTTGCACATTTAAACCACTGTATAGCTCATTGAAAATCATTATTTCTTCTTCGACATTGTATGTCCGCTCAGCAACAATTAACCTATTCGAACCTATAGTTAACAAACTATGATTTAACTGAGGTAGATTGGGGAAATCAACCAATGAACGACAATTCCCATATAAAATATTATCGATATAAAGCAGAGTGTAGTTTACCAACTCATCATGCGAGAACATTAGATCTTCATTATCAAGCAATCTATGTTGATTATAAGCAACATCTTCTGATAAAAACGGGAAACAATCCCAAAAAAAACTTTGCTTGATCAGTAACACCACAAAATAACAAAATAATTACAAATAGTTCTCGAAGTTGCTTTCCTGACTGCCATTGGGAAGCCTCTCGGATTGACTAAAGCCATTCACCATCATCTCCTAATAACCTCAACGCTTTGCAAGCAGACATATATGTCGGATGCTCAACACCATCAACAGTGCGAATATCTTTAAAACTGTAGGGTCCACGTACAATATTTAGTAGCATACGAAGATAATACATTTCTCCTTCGTTTGGATTTACAAAATATAACCGACCAATAACCAAACCATTTTTACGTGGCCTCCATTCCTTAACATCCCCTTTTTCATGCCATGTAAACTTCGTCAGGAAGTCTGAATAAGTTAACAATCGGGCTTCTGGATATAATTGATTTGCTCTCATCCATTCAGTAAACTTAGACACCGCAGATACCCTCCTATCCAGAACTTCTGCAATCTCATCATCTTCTCTAAAGTAAACTCTTTGACAACCCTCTTCATGAAATGGTAGCCTTTCTACTGCAACCGAGCGATACTGCATCTCAAATCCCAATAATTTCCAACATGCTTCTGATACAGAAATGTAACGACAATTAATATATTCTTCAATCTCATTCTCGTGGTGCAACATCGATATAAAAGATCGTGTTCTCTCTGGACCTTCCAAAACAACAGTGGCACGATCATGGCCTTTATTAATGTAACTAAAAAGATACTTAATCAAACTGCCTTGGTTGCAATACTCAACATTTATATGACAACCATATTTGTCAAGCAATTCGACGTTATGAGGAACAATGTATCGGTTATCAAGCATGATATCCTCATTACCAACTTTAACTTTCGAACCATCGTTAGACCTTTTATAACAAGGCCAACCATCACTCCTAATAAAAGCTTCATCGCAATATTCCTTAGGGTATCCTTTAAAACAACTTCCATTGTGCATACATGGACTTAAAGTGTTAAGTTGGCCACATGGACCATGCGTCATGTGACTACGAACAGCTTCAAAAGCAATTGGGTCATTTTCCTGAGAAGGCAACTCTGCCGATACAAATTGATCAATCTTTTGGGTTGTGGTTATTTTATCTGGCGGATGAAGAAACACAAGACAATGACAATGTGGCAACCCACATTTTTGGAACTCAATTGTCTAAATAACTGCATACACATATAATTAAAATTATATAGCAAAATAACATACATTAAAAGTAAAGACGAAAACAAAAATATTAATAAAACATACTGGCTTTTGTACGACAAAAATGATGTTTTTTCCTTATGTCATTCATGAGCTCATCAAGCTTAATCTTGAACATACGCGCAACAATGTCAGGTCTATCAGTACTTGGTTGACCAGGTACCATTTGTTCAATATGACGTTCAATTTCAGGCCATTTAGGGTTGCACGTCATCGTAACGAATAGATCCGGAGTTCCAGCCCAGCGGCATATGGCCATTGCATCCTGATATTGTTGTATCTTATGCCTCGGTCCACCATTGAATGATGATGGTAGTATAACTCGACGACCCACATATGAAACACTTGTTTCGCCTCTACATAAACTATCAGTCAAACCATGATACAGCTCGGAACGAATAGTACTTTGGTTTCTCTTATATCATTCTAAATCATGTTCAAGCACTGCAACATAAGCATCAACTATGAATGTATGAAACAAACGACCAACTTTATGTAGAGTTTTACCTTCATTTAACCGAAAATGCAAACGAAAACAATAATATTCCCTCAAGGTAACATTCTTTCTTTTGTGTGATGTAGAATTACTCGATAAAGGGATATTTAAATGGAACCCATCTTCTCCATATGGGAAAAGTAACGGATACTGCAATGCCATAAAAGATGGATGCAGTTTACTTATCCTTCGCACGGTACCGTCACCACAATCCTCAATAAGTACATCACGAGACTGTATAGGACTGCCATCACCTGGAATCAATGCAGCTACTTCAGATATAGTTGGTAGATTATACTGTCTCCCGTCTTTGGTTCGGTTACCAATTAATCGAATCTTAACCGGCTGTGTTGATGACTCATGGAACCTATCTTTAGCCATACGAAATGCTTGAACCAATGTGTTATTCTCATCTAGCATAGATTGGAGTTCTTCAACCAACCGTCGAAGCATAGTTACATCTGACCTTGGAGGAACACAATTGCATAACGCATAAAATCGATTGTCGATTTCATTTTCAGTATCATAAATGTACAACTGCGCAAATCTAGGACGTCCATCCTCGTGCGTAGGTAACAAAATACCGATTCTATGGTGATTATGTCCATTCAAATGAAATGTATACGGACCTCTACCATTATTACCACTCGTATGTATCTTTCCTCCGGTTGACATGAACACAAACATACGATTTAAAAGCTTAATATTCTCTCTAAAAAATTTTGAACGTCGATCACCATTGTAATCCAGTAAGTTCCACAACAATTGAGGAGGTTGCATAATCAAAGGCAATTTAATCTTCCCTTCACTACAACATATGGAGAATTTTGGAATTGATGGAGAATACGTTTTAATGGTCCGCTCCTCATACCATAATATAGCTTGACAGTGTATACATGTGCGAGTTGTATCACCACAATCCCAATACGACAACATACGACCTAAAGAACATGAATTTAAAGGAATTAAATATAAGTAAATGACATACTATTACAAAGTTGGAAAATTGATTCATAAGTATTCGAGGATTACGTTGAGAATGTATAATTTGTGGTGCATTAGAAGACGAACTTCTTGCGTTATCCACAGTTGATATGGACGAATGTACAACAGAGTTATTTGTTGTAATCCGATCATTCGAGTTAGGTGTTATAGTCGAATGTAATGAATTCCCACCAATATCAACCGTTGTACGTGAAGAAGTTATCCTATGAGGTGATGGCCGATCGAAAGTGCGCATCTCTTCGTTGTTGAGAGGAGAGGCTAATAAAAAAAATATATAATATAAATGATACATATCCTTGATCGATGTAAGTAAGAGACACAACAACAAAGAAAGGTGACACACCAGAAGAAGGTCTACCACGATGATGACATGTGGAGCTAATATTGTCAATGCTAAAAGTTGGAGGCCGTCCTCTTAACCGAGGACGACCTCCCCGACTGGTGGGGCTTCAAAGGTATTAGAAGGTAAAGCAGTAGAACTTCTACCATTATCCAGACTATAAGTTCTTACCACCGAAAGTACAACTGAGTTATTAGTTGTACTTGGAGCATTCAAGTTACTCATTATAGTCGAATGAAATGGATTCCCGTCAATACCAATAGTTGTACTTGAAGAAAATATCATGAGGTGATGGCCGATTGGAAGCACGCGTCACCTCGATGTTGACAGTACAGGCTAATATAAAATTATATAATGTAAATGATACATATGGTTGCTCGATGTAAGTAACTTAGTTACAAACATACGTATACAAACCTGATGAGAATGTGAGGCTAGTACCGAATTTGAATTAATAATATTCTCATTGACATGTATACTTCCATGTTGTGCATACCGATGAGCATTGTCACCAACAAAGTAAGGAGACACAACAAAAGACGGTCTCCCACGACGACACCTTAGGGAAGTAATATCGTCAATGCTACAATCTGGAGGTCGTCATCTTACCCTAAGACGACCTCCACGACGTTGTCTCGTGACTTGTTCGGCTAATAGTATCAGAAGGTAAAGCAGTAGAAACATCGGTTGTTGACGGTAAATCAAATTCACTTGAATGAAGAGATGTATTACCAAGACTATCCATTACAATATATATGTTTCGATAACATATGATACATCATTAGATCCATAACAAAGCATTTTATACACTACTTAAAAGACAAAGAACATATTGTTATGCTTTAACGTAAACTTTATTAGCAATTAAAATCCATTATTTGCATAATTGACTTTCTTTATTGTTTTTATGATCCTTTTTTATGTTATAACATACATATGAAATTTGATTGTTACTTTTACAAAATAGTAACTATTTTAAATTTAACCGAATAGCAATTTTTTTGGTTTCACTATATCATTATAAGACAAATATAAGTTAAAGAAATTTGAAAATAAAACAGTACTATAGACATATAAAGGTTCAAAAAAAAATCTAATAAAAATAAACTAATAGCTAATCAAAGTAAAATTCTACTTTACTATTATACTAAATCTAAATCTTGTGTGCTTCAGACATATCTGGTTTAAATGCAAGCCGCGTAAATTTTGTTGATACCAAAAGACACACTGCAAAAAAATAATAATATATATTACAGATAAAACACTGTCATTTAATATTTTGAAAGACAATATATTGTATAATAATAAGGATAATATAATTTATAACATACTTGACGGTAAGCGAACCAACTTGACCCGAGACGCAAAAATGATATATTTCCTTGATATTGTACCATACGTTGGAACAATAAGCGTAGCACTTGTGTCATATAGCTTCATTTGAATTCTATGTCCCCTACAAATAATTTATAGTTTTTAATAAAACATTTGATTTTTCTATCATTTTACTTACAAAATACTTATGAAAAAATTTAATAAAAATATTTACTTACAATTCATCTTCCAAAAGTATTATAAACTCATATTTGAATTTAATCCGTTTACCCGAGACAATTTTTCCAACAAAATCTACAAAAAATGGAAACATAACATAATAATATATTTATATATATTTAATATATGTAATTGTTAATATGATCACAAAATAAGTATGGTTTTATATTTACCGATTATAAGTTTTCGAACAACATTGTCATGCACAACTGTTTTAATAGGAAACACTAATGGATATAAATGAAATCCATTGTGAAAATCCACCTCTATCAGACTGAGTTGTGTCTTCTTATTGATAATAATCTTTAAATCACCATAAATGAAACAATAATTTTCATATCTCGGGTATTCATGGAAGTGAAAATTTTCTACTTGAAAAGACGATAACGAAAAAAGACATCCCATCAAATGATCACCATATAAATGAAATAATTCTTCTGGGACAAAACCTGCCATTTTTTCTCTCTAAAAATATAAATTTAGTAAAACTTTATGAAAAATATAATATCAATAAGAAAGATATATACCGACATTTTTATCAATGAATATAACCAGTTTTCTTTTTCTCTTAATGTCGTGCCAGACAAAATGAACTCGAACAAATGCTATCTTATACGAAACTCCAATATATTGGAATCGAAGAGATTGAAAAACTTCAACATTGACATACCCATCCATCCTCTATAAACATTGGTAAGTTAAATTAAATAAAGTTTATGAAACGATAATCTAATATGACAAATATAATAATAAGATGCCATTACATAATAAGATGTTATTTATGTATACATTTATAATTACAATTGTATAAATCATTTTATAATAAATTTAGATATCCTTTATTAGGTTTAAAATCTATTAGATCATATGATTAACAACTTTCTTATTAATTTGGCAAACCCCAATGCAATACTTGTTAAATTTCATATTATTATAATACTAAATTTTTTTAAAAAAAAACTAAACCATAAAATCTATTAAACATGTTAATACTATTGAGTAAGAAACAAAAATTAAGATGATCTATTGTTTCAGAGAACTACATACCGAAAGAGAATTTGTTTGTGTTCACAGATATCATAAAGCAAAAGATAACCTGTATAGCAAAACATCTTACATCAAAATAAATTAAAACATAAATTCATCTACAGTTTTACTCAAGAACAAACAAAATGTCGCAAAATAATCCAATTTTGTTTTCTGTAACACGTTTTATTTACCAACAAACCAACAAAAGCAACAAACATACTAAATAAAGTTGAAAATGCAATACAATATTTCAATGGTTAAACGATCCAACTTATCCAATTTCACAAAAATCATATATTTTTTGTGGTATATAACACTTACCAACATATAAACAAACATTAAAAAAGAGAAAGTAATAGATATTATGAAGTTGAAACCTTGTATCACCCTTAGATGTGTTCCAAATTCAGAAAACCCGACTAATTGAAGCAGAATGAAGAAACGTATGGAGACACAGAAGGTTTCGATGTTATAAAATGGACACGGTTCATTTAATTCATTTAAATAGTAGGAATGATTGTGCAAAGCAAAATCCGGTGTAATGGGGTTATATAAGAAACGGTTATACCCACTAACCCTCAACTTTAATAACATAGTTCCTACACTCCAATAACGTTGATAGTGCTAATTCCATTAGTGCCCTCAACCGTTTTTTTATTGATTTAACTAACCTTTAATTGAACAAATAATAGATAAAAAACAGCAAGAAAAAACCAACACGTATCATTTGACTTTTACTCATAAAATCTCTTACATTTCAAACCTTTCTAGCTGCTTAATCGAATTAGTAAGTAAAATTTTGGTTAAATAACTTCTTTTATTATCTGTGTTTTTTTCAACAAAAAATCAAAATGACATATAAGCTAAAACACTAAAAATGCAATTAGGGGTAAAACGGTCAAAAAAAAATTAGGCAGGAGGAGTAAAATGGTAAAGAATCATTAAAACGAAATAGGAATCCGTTATAATCGTACAAAAATATTACATGTATTTTGATTTCAAGGATTCTAACTGCATTCACGTCATGATGAAATATTGAAAAATAGATATATAAAACGATTGTACATCTCCAAGAAACGTTCAATAACAGCTAAACCACATCTGTATTGTAAATAAAGTTAAAAGATTTAACTATTTAAGCAATGTACTTTCAAATATGGTATCGTATTTTTAAAAAAGTTATGCTATTTTTCTTATTCATATTTTATTTGGCAACCCATAAGCATTTCAATACAAATCGGGGAGGAGGGGTAAAATGGTCCAAAATCATAACATATGCAGGAGGGGTAAAATGGTCCAAAATCATTAAAACGAATTAGGAATATGTTACAATAACAAAAAAAACATATTTGTTTTATTGTAAATAAGAATTAAATTTTAAAGTATGATGCTATAGTTTAAAGTATAATGCTTAAATAAGAAAAAATAACATAATTACTTTTTTTATTATTTGTGTTTTTTACAACAAAAACTCAAAACGACCTGTAAGATAAAACACTAAAAATGCAAGAAGGGGTAAAACGGTCCAACATCAAAAATGATGGAGTAGGGGTAAAATGGTCCAAAATCATTAAAACGAAATAGGAATCCGTTATAATCGTACAAAAAAATTACATGTATTTTGATTTTATAGATTATAACTGGTTTCGAGTCATAACGAAATAGGAATCCATTATAATCGTACAAAAATATTACATGTATTTTGATTTTAAGGATTCTAACTGCATTCACATCATGATGAAATATTGAAAAGTAGATATATAAAACAATTGTACATCTCCAACAAATGTATTGTAAATAAAGTTAAAAGATTTAACTATTTAAGCAATGTACTTTCAAATATAGCATCATTTTTTTAAAAAAAATTATGCTATTTTCTTATTCTTATTTTATTTGACAACCCATAAGCATTTCAATACAAATGGGGGAGGAGGGGTAAAATGGTCCAAAATCAGAAAAGATGCAGGAGGGGTAAAATGGTCCAAAATCATTAAAACGAATAAGGAATATGTTACAATAACAAAAAAACATATTTTTTTTTATTGTAAATAAGAATTAAAATTTAAAGTATGATGCTATAATTTACAGTATAATGCTTAATTAAGAAAAAATAACATAATTACTTTTTTTATTATTTGTGTTTTTTACAACAAAAACTCAAAACGACCTGTAAGATAAAACACTGATAATGCAAGTAGGCGTAAAACGGTCCAAAATAAAAAATGATGGAGGAGGGGTAAAACGGTCCAAAATCATTAAAACGAAATAGTAATCCGTTATAATCATACAAAAATATTACATGTATTTAGATTTTATAGATTGTAACTTGTTTGGAGTCATAATGAAATATAGAATAATAGATATGTAAAACGACTGTACTGTTGGAACTTTATATATATATATATATATATATATATATATATATATATATATATATATATATATATATATATATATATATATATATATATATATATATATATATAAAGGAATTGCAAGTTGGCAATTTCCTTTGTATCCCACATTGGTGGGGGGAAGAAACTTTTGTGGGTTTATAATCTTATTCCCTTAATAGGCATTTCAAAGGCTTTAGTGGATCAAAGGAATGGGCCAAGCCCACGCGCGCCTAGCCTAGCCTAGCACTAGCTGACGCCGCGAGTGCGCGATTTAGGCGCACGACGCATCGGTCGCTGGGAGCTGAGGAGCTTTTATTTTTGACGGGTTCGGGTCAAGTCGGTTTGACCAATCCAGTCAAATGGTTGACCGGCGTTGACTTCGTGGAGGATAAGTCATCGGGCCATTCTAGAAGGATCAGGAAACGGCTTGCTTGGAGAGCAAGTCATCGCCCTAGGTTTTCTGGGGCCGGCCTATGGGGGCCCGTTTCACGCCTTCTAGGGTTTCGATACCTATAAATACTGCTCCCTATGAGTCATTTGTCTCTCTCACAAAAATCAGAGCTCTCTCCCACTCTCTGCGTTTTTTCTTCCCGTTTCCGAGTATTCGCTTTGTGTTTATCGATCTCCAATGTTGTTGGAAAATCGATAGATGTGCATTAAATCCTGGGATTTTACTCTGTTGCTTACAACCAATATAAGCGAAGTAAAAACCTTTAAGGACAAGAGTCCAATCCGTGCAGTTATCTGAAGTTTAAGATCAACAATCAACAAGTTGGTTTTACTTTCTGTCTTGCATTTAATTTCGTCCATCAACATGACAGTCTTCTTCTTCCTTTCTTATAATCAGATCTAATCGTGAAGGATTGATCTGGTTTTGGACGAAACTTGGTAAATATAATAATAATAATTGGATCTATAATTCGCAACTAATCGACATATAATTCTCAATATTATTTGTCGGTTTCCTTGCGTGTCTATTAGTTTGATTTTCAACATTCTTAAAGGTTTTTATTGTGATAAATCAACAGACTAATGGACACTACTGCTAGCCTCCACTTCATGAACCAAGAGTTTGCCAAACTTGGCCAATTCGATGGTCAGAACTACACCCATTGGGCTGTGAAGGTCAAGTTCATGCTTCATGTCTTGAAGCTCGCCTTCGTGTTGGACCCAGAACTGGCACCAATTCCTGCTAATCCAATTCCCGAGGCGGGGAAAACTGTGGACCCAACGGTCATCGCAGATCTGGAAAAGCAAAGGACTCTGCGTAGAGAGTCTGAGGAATTATGTGTGGGTCACATCAAGAACTCCCTATCTGATCGGCTCTATGATCTTTACGCGCCGATCAAAGATCCAAGAGAGCTATGGAATGCGTTGGAACTTAAGTATAAGGCACATGAGGAAGGTACTAACACGTACCTTGTGTCTAAGTACCTAGAGTTTCAAATGGCTGATGACAAATCAATCATGGAGCAAGTGCATGAGCTCCAAGTCATGGTCAACAAGTTGAACACACTCTCCATCTCTATTTCAGAACTCTTTCAGGTTGGTGCGATCATCGCAAAACTGCCACCCTCATGGAAAGATTTCTCTAAGAGAATGATGCATAAATCTGAGGACTACTCCTTGGATGATTTGATGAAACACCTCCGCATTGAGGAGGAAACTCGCATCAGGGACAAGCATGGTAAAGTCGGATCGAGTGTGCATCATGTGTCAGCTGGGGGTTCTAGTCACAAAGGCAAGTCCGAGGGACAAAACAAGAAGAACTTGGGACCCAAGAAACAAAACTTCAAGAAATTGGGACATCAGAATCCTAACTCAAAGCCGAAGAGGGCCGGATCTTGCCACGTCTGCGGAGAGATTGGGCACTATGTGAGAGAATGCAAGGATCGCAAATCAGGACCGGTAGCACATGCAGTCGAGCAGGTGACTGACATGGTGGCAAGTGTGAACCTTGGAGAGATTTTTATGATCTCCTCCCTTATCCAAGCAATCAGTGATCGAGGATGGTTCGTGGACACTGGAGCCACCGTGCATGTTTATGGGCAACGAGAGAGCTTCCGTACTTACCGCCCAATGCCTCATGGGACGGTAGTTGTCTGTGCTGATGGTCACAGAGCTGAAGTTCAAGGAAGAGGTGATGTCCGTGTGAAGTTCACACGTGGTGAATGGGTAACCCTTCGAGATATTCTTTATGTTCCTACTATCTCGAAAGGGTTGGTTTCTGCGGACAAGTTTGACAAGTGTGAGTTCAAGATGGTGCTGGAGAGAGGCAAAATTGTGATCACTAAAGGCAAAAGATATGTTGGGAGGGCGAACAATTGTTCAGGGATGTATCGTTTGTGCCTTAGTGATGAGGGTAGTGTGAGTGGTCCTAGTGTAGAGAGTGGTGGTTCTAGTGTTGCTAGTGTGTCAAGTGTTGATAATGATGTAATTGGTGGATTGGTTGCTAATGTGAATGAAGTGAACTTTTCTGGTTATTTTGTTTGTTCAATTTCTTTATGGCATAAACGTTTGGCTCATACTAATGTTAAAAACATTGAAAAAATGCAAACTAAAGGAATGTTAAAATATGACACAAAAGATTTTGAAAAATGTGAAACATGTGTGAAATCAAAGTTCACTAAGAAACCATTTCCATCAGTTAAGAGAAATACATCATTGCTTGAGTTGATTCATTCTGATATATGTGAATTAAATGGAATCCTTACTCGAGGAGGAAAAAGGTATTTCATCACATTCTGTGATGACTTCAGTCGATATCTACATGTTTATTTGCTGAGATCAAAAAATGAAGCTATTGATGCATTTAAGCGGTATAAGGCTGAGGTCGAAAATCAACTTGAAAGACACATCAAAATTATTCGCTCGGATAGAGGCGGGGAATATTTCAACCAAGAGTTTGACACATTTTGTGAAGAGAATGGAATCAAACATGAGAGAACTTCACCATATACTCCCCAACAGAATGGTTTGGCTGAAAGAAAGAACCGAACCCTTTGTGAGATGGTCAACTGTATGTTGAACCAATCGGGTCAACCAAACAATCTGTGGGGGGAAGCACTCTTGACTGCTGTCTATGTTCATAATAGGATCACTAGTCGTGTGATTCCTACAAGCCCTTATGAGTTATGGAAAGGTAGAAAGCCTAACCTAGACTATTTGAAAGTGTGGGGGTGTGTTACTTATTATCGGACTCCCGATCCTAGGCGAACTAAATTGGGAGCACGAGCTAATAAGAGTATATTTATTGGATATGCTCACAATAGCAAGGCTTACTGGTTATTAGATATTGAATCAGGTGTTGTTGTGGAATCCAGAGATGTGGAATTCTTTGAGGACAAGTTTTCTAGGGATGAAGAAAACTCCAGTTATACAACACCTACAAGTACTTTTCGAGAACTACTCCCACCTCCTCTTATTATGGAGGAACCAAGGAGAAGTACTAGGACTAGAATAGAGAAAAGTTTTGGAGACGATTTCTATTCTTATTTGGTCGAAGGAACACAAAAGAAAGTGACGAGAGAGGTCATCTTTGCCATTAATTTGGATGATGATCCTAAGACCTTTACTGAAGCCATGACGTCTCGAGATGCACCTTTGTGGAAGGAAGCCATCAATGACGAAATGGATTCAATCATGGGTAATGGAACTTGGGAGTTAGCTGATCTACCCAAGGGGAGAAAACCCATAGGATCCAAGTGGATATTCAAGAGAAAGTATCATCCAAATGGATCCATATCTGCCTATAAAGCAAGATTAGTTGCTAAGGGCTATAGGCAGCGAGAAGGTATCGATTATTTTGATACCTATGCCCCAGTTGCTAGGATTAGTTCTATTAGAACTCTTATAGCAATATCAGCTTTGAAAGGATTGTACATTCATCAAATGGATGTGAAGACAACCTTTCTAAATGGTTATCTCAAGGAGGAGATTTACTTGGAGCAACCTGAAGGTTTCGTGATACCTAGACAGGAAAACAAAGTGTGTAGACTTGTTAAATCCTTGTACGGGTTGAAGCAAGCTCCTAAACAGTGGCATGAGAGATTTGACACCACTGTGACTGCCTTTGGTTTTCAGCACAATAGTGCTGACAGATGTATTTATTCCAAATATACATCCGATTACATAGTAGTTATATGTCTTTATGTTGATGATATGCTGATCATTGGCACTCACCTAGAAGGTATTATTGAGACGAAGAAATACCTATCCTCGAACTTTAAGATGAAAGATCTTGGAGAAGTTGATACAATTCTTGGTATCAAGGTGAAAAGGACAGGTGGTCAGATTTCTCTTAGTCAATCTCATTATATAGAGAAAGTTCTGACAAAGTTTCAACATTTGAAAATTAAAGAATTCAACACTCCTTTTGATTCAAGTGTGAAACTAAAGGTGAATTCTGGTCGAGTAGTGGCTCAACTAGAATATGCTAGTGCAGTTGGAAGCATGATGTATGCTACTCACTGCACTCGAACTGACATCGCATTCGCTGTAAGCAAACTGAGTCAATATACTGTTAATCCAGGGACGAAGCACTGGAAGGCAGTGGGTAGAGTACTAGGATACCAGAAAAGGACAAGTACTTTTAAGTTGACGTATTCGTCGTCTAATGGAATACTTGAAGGTTATTCCGATGCCAGTTGGATTGATCACACTAGTGATTCAAAATCCACAAGTGGTTGGATTTATACTCTAGCTGGAGGTGCTATTTCTTGGGCGAGCAAGAAACAGACATGCATAGCTCATTCAACGATGGAAGCAGAGCTAATTGCCTTAGCAGCAGTGATCAAAGAGGCAGAGTGGATTCGAGATCTACTTATGGATATCCGTTTGTGGGATATTCCTATGCCTTCAATACCCATGTACTGTGACAATAAGGCCACACTGTCTAAAGTATATAATGCAGTATATAATGGGAAGTCGAGACATGTAGGTCTGCGACACAATTTTGTGAGACAACTAATTGAAAGTGGTACCATCAAGGTTGTCTATGTCAAGACAAGTAGAAACTTGGCAGATCCTTTTACCAAACCTCTGACGAGAGATTTGGTTACATCTACCACGAGAGTCATGGGTCTAAAACCACAATAGAATCGCTTAGTGATGGAAACCCAACTTGACATTAGTGCTCTTAATTCTCAAGTTTAAAGGGTAACAACGAAGTTACTAACGATAGAAGGTACTATCATTAATGATAGATCCATGTGAGGTAGGATAGTACGTCGTTGCCGAGAAAAAGGTTGAGTTACAACTCTTAACAAAGTTTTGGAGACATCTAAGCAACGAAGATGTTGTAAAACTTTGCCTATATGATCTAGAGGTGGT
The DNA here is from genome assembly GCF_052849685.1 of Lactuca virosa. Taxonomy (NCBI): domain Eukaryota; kingdom Viridiplantae; phylum Streptophyta; class Magnoliopsida; order Asterales; family Asteraceae; genus Lactuca; species Lactuca virosa. The sequence continues at coordinate 317,229,908 of NC_136433.1, read as the reverse complement.
GCCGCCTCAAGTGAAGATTAGTGGTTTATCTTCTCAAGGGTCATGAAAAGGGTTTATAGCGCACAGCCATATTAGCGCTCAGGGAGAACACAAAGATGACTTGTGATGTGTGGGGGTAAACCGGAGAGGTCATTAAGGCTCATGGTTTAAACCTATAAGGATACCATTGAATCGGTCTCTTCTTGTTTGTTCCCATTAAACTAGGGTTTAATCTTTATGACACCCAAGTGACATCATCTGTCTGAGTGAAAGGAAACTTTCCAACTTGGTGGGGGATTGTTGGAACTTTATATATATAAATGAATTGCAAGTTGGCAATTTCCTTTGTATCCCACATTGGTGGGGAGAAGAAACTTTTGTGGGTTTATAATCTTATTCCCTTGATAGGCCTTCAAAGGCTTTAGTGGATCAAAGGAATGGGCCAAGCCCACGCGCGCGCCTAACCTAACTTAGCACTAGCCGAGTGCGCGAAATGACGCGATTTAGGCGCACTTGGCACTTCGCACGACGCATCGGTCGCTGGGAGCTGAGGAGCTTTTATTTTTGACGAGGTCGGGTCAAGCCAGTTTGACCAATCCGGTCAAATGGTTGACCGGCGTTGACTTCGTGGAGGGTAAGTCATCGGGGCATTCTAGAAGGATCAGGAAACGGCTTGCTTGGAGAGCAAGTCGTCGCCCTAGGTTTTTTGGGGCCGGCCTATGGGGGCCCGTTTCATGCCTTTTAGGGTTTCGATACCTATAAATACTGCTCCCTAGGAGCCATTTGACTCTCTCACGAAAATCAGAGCTCTCTCCCACTCTCTGCGTTTTTTCTTCCCGTTTCCGAGTATTCGCTTTGTGTTTATCGATCTCCAGTGCTGTTGGAAAATCGATAGATCTGCATTAAATCCTGGGGTTTTACTCTGTTGCTTACAACCAGTAGAAGCGAAGTAAAAACCTTTAAGGACAGGAGTCCAATCCGTGTAGTTATCTGAAGTTCAAGATCAACAATCAACAGGTTGGTTTTACTTTCTGTCTTGCATTCAATTTCATCCAACAACAGGACAATCTTCTTCTTCCTTTCTTATAATCAGATCTAATTGTGAAGGATTGATCTGGTTTTGGACGAAACTTGGTAAATATAATAATAATTGGATCTATAATTCGCAACTAATCGACATATAATTCTCAATGTTATTTGTCGGTTTCCTTGCGTGTCTATTAGTTTGATTTTCAACATGTACATCTCCAACAAATGATCGTTCATTGTTACACGACATCTGTATTGTAAATAAAGGTAAAAGATTTAACTATTTAAGCATTGTACTTTCAAATATAGCATCATTTTATCAAAAACAATAAAGTATGTTTTTTTGGTATTCATATTTTATTTGGCAACAGATAAGCATTTCAATACTAATGGGGGGAGGAGGGGTAAAACGGTCCAAAATCATTAACAATGCAGGAGGGGTAAAATGGTCCAATATCATTAAAACCAATTAGCAATCTGTTACAATAAGAAAAAACATATATATATATATATATATATATATATATATATATATATATATATATATATATATATATAAAGTATGATGCTATCATTCAAAGTGCATTGCTTAAATAAGACAATAACATAATTTTTATTTGATGGATAACCCAAATTAAAAAATATTTCAACTTCCATAGTATAGAGGGAATAATTTATATCAACTTTAACGTCTTTATAATTGCTAAAAGGTTTCATTTTCAGTGTGTTTAACTATTTTGAGGTAAAAAGCTTATTGTAGGGGTATATGTGGAAATTCAGAAGATTAACATGTTAACAGTATGTCCAACAACTAAACCATTCAGCACAAGTTTGAAGGACTCGAATCATTCAATGACAACACACTTCATATATTAATCAACACGTATACACCTCCAAAGATCAGCCCTTGGATCGAAACTGTACTGCAATGTCAAGAGCATTTGGAAACTTGCTAGCAAGCAAATATGTTGGCCACTGAATTAGATTAAGGCTGGGATCTGAAGAATATGAAAGTAAAATCAACTCCATCTCTTACATTTGTAAGGCTTTGTAACTACTTAATTGAATTTAGTACATAAAAAAATAGGTTAAATGATTTTATTTTGATTATTAGTGTTTATAACAACAAAATATCAAAATGTCATGTAAGCTAAAACACTAAAAATGTAAGTAGCGGTAAAACGGTCCAAAAACATTAAAAAAAATAGGAATATGTTATTATTGTACAAAAATCTTACATGTATTTTTCTTTTGCAGTTTTTAACAGTTTTTTTAACCAAAAATTTTATTTGGTTTATTAATAATCGAATCATGATGAAATATAGAATAATAGATATATAAAACAACTGGAGATCTCCAACAAATGTTCAATAATAGATATACCACTTATGTATTTTAAATAAAGGTAAAACATATAGCTATTTAAACATTGTACTTTCAAATATAGCATCATATTTTAAAAAAAATATTATGCTTTTTTCCTTATTCATATTTTATTTGCCAACACATAAATTTTTCAATACAAATGGGGGAAGGAGGGGTAAAATGGTCCAAAATCATAAACGATGCAGGAGGGGTAAAATGGTCCAAAATCATTAAAACGAATTAGGATTATGTTACAATAAGAAAAAAACATATTATTTTTGTTGTAAATAAGAATTAAAAATTAAATTATGATGCTATATTTGAAAGTATAATGATTAAATAAGAAAAATAACATAATTTTATTTGAACATAACCACAATGCTATTAAGCCCTTTATTGGGTTAAAACTGACATTCCTATTATATGTATAAATTCTTTGCGGGTTAGAATTTGAGAGCTCATGTTGAACCCAACTTCTTGATCATACAATAATGTTGTAGATACAAGTTGCTCCGTATTTAGTCATAACTACATAATCGATTTATATATGCTTATCTCAAGCTATTTTTGGGAATTTAGTAATGCTTTGTTAATTGACATTTATTAAATACAACTTAATCACAAGAAACAAACTATTGACAACAACAAACAACAAACAAATAAAGTATCCAATCATAAAGAATGGTCTTTACAAAATAGCTTCATAATAAAAACAAAGAATTATTAAAAAAAACAACAAATGAAAAATGTCCTATTTTCTAAATGGGAAAGTAACCCACAAAAAATCCGATCGAAAAGTAAAAACTTCATGACACCAATGAACCGGAATAACATGCTCAAGTGAAATACCTTTATAGAAATACAAATTGTGATTTCGGAAAACCCACGATTCATGATCATCAGCATTTTTGTTATTGGTACCAACCCTAACCCATCGATTATCAACCAAAAACCAAATATACCACAAACAATGAGCAATTTGTAAAGCATATCCAACTTTTCCCCCAAATTTAAAAAGCCGTGATGTGTACAAACCATACACATTGTTTGTCAATGGTGGAGAAATTATTAAAAATTCTTCCGAATATGCATCAATCCGCAAAATGTCACTATTTGATAATAAAATGTAAACCGCACCTCCACATAATTTGCTTCATTAGAAACAGGACAAACAGAACATGGTAATAGTATATTACCAATATCCGCCCATGCACATGTAACAGAATCAAACATTTCCAAATGGAATTGGTCATAAACAACAAAATCATCTATAATTTTCCTAAAAAAAAACATACAACTCATTAAATAACATTAGTGCATATGTATTGTATTATGTAGAAGAGACTTACAGTGATTCCGAATATGATAATCGCATGATCTTGTATTGGCAACCATTTGAACCATCCATAAAAACCATAGCATACTTGCTTGTAAAGTAAGTATCATTTCCATAAGGTAATATTAAAATTTGAAAAGTAGTTACTTTACAAAGGAATAAATAGCTCGATCCAAATACAGTTGGATCAACAGTTTCACAAAGAACCATTCCATACTCAGAAGATGCTACAATTTTAGTCCCCTTTGGTAGCATATCAAAATCAAGATTGTGTATTGAACTTGTGTAGTTTTCCAGGGTGTTGTTTGTTGAACAATAAAACCAAAAACAACAATTTTCCTCCTCTTGTAAACATCAAGTACGTGGTTTTCGTATGTAAGTTTGTCAAGATACTTACATGTACAACGTAAAAGATCGAATGTTTTTAATGTAGTTCTTGTAAGAATCTCAACTAACAGATCTAAATCCAAGTCTAGCAACTACAAAAACAACAAAAAAAAAAAAAAACAAAGTACAGTTCAAAGTATCATATTTAAAAAAAAACATAGGAATGGGTTAACATTTATTCTGAAATATCCAAAAAAATATAAATGTGCCTGTAACCGATGTGTCTTCACACGTTTAATATGTAAAGAACCAGTCAATCCATTATTAGCAACAACGTTTTCAGCCTGAAACGTAACCACATATGTTTTTAATGTTTATAACAACACAGAAAACAGCCTGAAACGTAACCACATATTTTTTTAATGTTTATAACAACACAGAAAACGATAATACACATAAAAAAACATGCAACAAATTCACATAAAAAATGTTTAATATAAAGACGATTTGAAGTTTATTAAAACAATGAAATTACCCCAAGATGATGTTCTTGTTGATGATGCATTTGATGTTCAGAACTATCGTTATCCATATCTATAATCAACAGGAAACAACAAAAGAATATATAACAATGCTGTAAAACTGTATGTCGAATATATATTAACAGATTAATATAAAACTAAATTGAATGAATTAATGATACAAATTAGTAAGATTAATGCAACTTGCAGAGAAGCAAATTAGCCAAAAACATAAACCACCATAACGTACGTGAAGACTTCTGCCGAACGACCTAAAGAAACTATTGAAAAGTGAACTTGTGAAGCCGACTAAGGAACAAATTCGGTGATAAACCCTACAAATATAATCAATATAAATAACGAACGAATTTACAATTTCGGTCCTTACAAATAGTTAATTGTTTACCTCTATTTAAAATACAGAGTGCTACATTGATTTATAAAAGCAATTACATAACCGACTCATTCTTACCTTGTCATACAAACGCAATAACAAAATAACATCAGACGCTTTTTATCCCCTGACAAATTATACCAATGGCCATTTATACCCCTCAGCTTTTAAACATCTTTAACCATGTCTGGCGTTCTCATTCAGCAAGTAAAAGTAAAAAAAAAAGTTAATGTCAACGTAACTGAAGTCAATAAGAGTTGTTACCCCCGTATAGTATACAAAAACTTACACCACAAATTGAATAATGAAACAAATATCATTAGTTGATAGTATCGTCACTATAGAAAACCAAAAATCATGGTATCCCAACATTGAAAAAAAAATCAGAGGAAAAATATAGATAAGAATGAAGATAAAAAATATTATATTAGCAATAATAAATCAGCCAACTATACACAATGGTAAATAGTAAATGAACAAAGTATGCGATCATAAACAATTGTCAATAGAAATTGTGTTCATAAAAAAAACATCCCAGGAATCAACGAACAAAAGAAATGTAAAAAGTCCTATTCTTTATGTGGGAAATTAACCGGCAACAAATCCGATTGAAATGTAAAAACTTCATGACATCGATCAACCGGAATAGCATGTTCAACTGAAATACCTCTATAGAAATAGAGACTGTGATTTCGGAAAACCCACCATTCATGTGCATAAGCATCTTCATTAATGTCACCAACTCTAACCCATTGACCATCAATAAGAACCCAGACATACCACAAACAATGATCGATTTGCAAAGCATATCCCAGTTTTCCCTCGTATTTAAAAATGCGCGGTGTGTACACAACATACACATTACTTGGGCATGGTGGCAAAATTAGATAGATTTTTTCCGAATATGCATCAATCCGCAAAATGTCACCGTCTGATAATAACATGTGAACCGCACCTCCACTTACAATCGCTTCATCCGCAACAGGATAAACAGAAAATGGAAATAGCATATAACCAACCTGTGTCCATGCCCATTCAACGGAATCATATATTTCAATATGGATGTTTTCGTAAAGCACATCATCAATTCGACTACAAAAAAAAAATAATAACTTACAAGTCAGTAAAGGATAAATAAATGCATATGTATATGTTATGATATAGAAGATACTTACACTGACTCAGAGAATGATAACCGCACGATCTTGAAACGTGAAGGGTTCGAACCACCCATAAAAACCATAGCATACTTGATTGAACGGTAAGTACGATTTGGATAAGGGATCAAGTTAACACCGATATTAATTGCCTTACACATAAATAAAACGTTCATTCGAACTATACTTGGATCATAAAATTCACAAAGAATGATTCCATGGTCAGAACATGCTACAATTTTAGTCCACTCTAGTATAAAAAAAAATCAACGTTGTCCGTATTAAATGACGAAGCATATTGAAACTGTGTAATTCCCAAGGGTGACGTTTGTTGAACAACAAAACCAAAACGCACATCATTCTTCCGCTTGTAAAGATCAATGAACTGTCTGTTGTATGTAAGTTTTTCAAACTGCTTACATGTACAACACAAAATACTTAATGTTTTTAAAGTCGTTCTTGTAACAATTTCGAATAACAGGTTTGAATGCAAGTCAAGCAACTACAAAAAAGTAGGAAAAAAATTATAATAAAAAGACTGCAAAAAAAAAACAAACTAAATTTTAATGTTTTAAATATAAAAAAACATACAAATGGGTTTAACATTTATTACCGAAACATTAACAATATATAAATCTACCTCTAACTTATGTGGCTTCCCATGTTTTATATGTGTAGAAGCAGTCAATACATTATTAGCAACAACTTTTTCTACCTGTAAGCAAATAAGTATAATATAGAAAACCACATTACACATAAAAAGAACATGTAACAAAGTCAGAAAACAAATATTAGTTTTCAAACATGATTTCAATGTTACTAAAACAAAGAAATTACCCCACTGTCATCCTCTTGTTGCTTATCGATTTCAATTTCAAAACTATCATCCTCCATATGTAGTATCAGCAGGCAGCAAAAACCGAATATAATGTAACAATGCTTAAAACTGAATTTCGGATATATATTAACTTATTAATATAAAACGAATTTGACATAATCATTAAACATGATGTTGATTAATACGTTTTCTAAGAAATTGTAGAGAAGCAAATAACGACTTAACATACCAGAACACTTCCTGCGGAAGAAGTAGAGAAAATAATTACGAAGTTATGATTTGAAGACGACTAACGAAGACAAATCAATTATAACCTACAACCCTAATCAACAATATGAATATAAAAGTATTTTACACTTTCACTCCTTGTAAATACTTAATATTTCTACATTTTGTTAAATTACGAGATGTATTAGATTGCTTCATTAACTTGCATTTAAAATAACCGAACCCTTAAGATTTGGTCCGAATTTTAGGAAGTCCTGATTTTTTATATACGTTTACATAGTTACCCTCTATATTCAAATATTTGAAAGCAAAATTAATGATTGGAAAAATTAGGTAAAGTTTAATAACTCATAAATTAGAATGAAATTTATGGTATAATAAACATATAAATGAAACAATATTTTGCAAAGAAAAATACCTTAGTAAAAATAAATTTAACATTAAAGTAGATTGTTATTTCTTGCATGTAAAACCAACATTAACATTAAAGACAATTTTTTTACCCTCATAAATGTAGTCCACAAGTTGTCAATAAGAACATACATAAATATAGGTTATGTTGTGACTACAATTATACCGCAATTGAAAGATATATTCAAACGAAATTAATCATTACGACCTAAAATTGGAAATAAATGGTTTCCCTTCTTCAAAACATATATAAAATTATAATTTCAGATCATATAACATAAAGCAACATAATTTGATGATTGAAATTATAAATTACAATAAAAACAAAGTACAGAATAAAAAACAAATATTTAAAATATAATACCCAACAAATAAACAACGGTTAATAAATTCAATGTCAAATAAATATAATCACATAAATCTACTTGGCATAGTTATTGTCTCGAAATTCGGACGAAATGAAAAGACTTCATGACAACGATGAATCGGAACAACACACTCAATTCTTTTTCCTGTAAAAAAAAGAAAGTTCATTGTTTCGATAATCCCACCATTCATGTGCATCTGCATTGATGTTAATAACATCAACTTCAACCCACTGCTTACGAATGAGAACCCAAATAGCCCACATACGATCTCCATTCAGACAAAAAAATCCCAACTTTCCCTCAAATTTTATTAGCCTCGATGTATACGACATGTAATTTATATGTGTAGAAGGTGAGAATATGATTACATATTCTTCAGAATATGCATCAAATTGCAAAATTTGATAGTTTGACAGTAAGATGTAAACTACACCTTTACTTATGATTGCTTCTTCCGATGCAGGATGAACAGAAGATGGTAACCGAATATTACCAAGGCCCCTCCATTCCCATGTAGTGGACTGAAATAATTCTAGTCGGAAGTTTTCATAGTCATGATCGTTTGTCACGTCACTACAACGAAAAAAACATAAAAGTTATACAACCAAATAAAATAAATACTTAAATAATAATTGTTAAAAAGACTTACGATGACTCTGCATATGATAAACGAATTATTTTGAAATGCAACGAGTTCGAACGCATAACCACCATAGCAAACTTAACCGCAATGTACTTATATATCGGAAATGGTAATGTTATGCAATCTAATGTCGTCGGTTTACAGATAAATAAAAACTTTTCTGGATATTCATTCGGACAATCACATTCACCAAGAATGAGTCCGTTCAACGAAGTTGCTAAGATTGTACACGAATTTGGTATACAACCAATGTCAAAGTTAATCGAACCATACGACGAAACAAACTTACGTTCTATCGGTCCCCAAGGTTTGTTTTGTTGAACAATAACTCCATGAAGCACATTATTTTTTCGCTTGAAAAGATCAAGAAGATGACTGTTGTATGTTAGTTTTTCAAGATGTTTACTTGTACAACGTATGATATGAAATGTCTTTAATGATGTTCTTGAAAGAATTTCAATAAACACGTCAGTCTCCAATAATGCTAGCTGTAAAACAATTAAAATAATCATATAATGAACAAACATAAACTAAAAATAAATATTTAAAATGCATATAGCATATGAATGATAAAAAAGGTAGATGAAAGTATAAAAATAACCACTATAAGTACAATGGTAGTATATGGAATGTAGAATGACCATTATGCCCACCCCCTCCCATTTCACCCCACACCATTTATAGATTTATTTAATAATTGCCATTGTCGAGAACTTAACATTAGGGCTGTTAGATTTAACAAAAAGTCAAGTAACAACATCAGACTTGAACGGTGATGTACGTAAAATGAGTCTATAACCAAAAAGAAAGTAATGTCACATAATATTCACATTCACATATGATAAAAATCGCACCAAAGAGCACAACACGCAACAAATTAACAAAAATAAGATTCAAAATTTATGCAATTTTCATATTGACATAAACATAATTGAAAAAGATACCTTTGTATGGAGTTGTGTTTGACGATTGATTTCATAACCTTCAGCATCATCCATTCTTGATTGTAGCAAAGAAAGTTGTTCTATTGTTTCAGATAATTACACACCAAAAAAGAGTTTGTTTGTTGTGACAGATATCTGAAAGAAAAAGATAACCTGTATAGCAAACAACTTACATCAAAATAAAATAAAACATAAATTCATCTATAATTTTACGCAAAAACAAACAAAATGTGGCAAAATAATCCGATTTTGTTTTATGTAACACGTTTTGTTTACAAACAAAACAACAAAATCAACAAACATACTAAAAAAACTTGAAAACACAATACAATATTTCAATGGTTAAACGACCCAACTAATCCAATTTCACAAAAATCATACTTTTTGTCGCATAAAAAACTTACAAACATATTAAAAAACATTAAAAAAAGGAAAGTAATAGCTAATATGAAGTTAAAACCTTGTATCACCCTTTTATGTATTCCAATTTCAGATAGCCCGACTAATTGAAGCAGAATGAAGGAAGTTATGTAGACAGAGAATGTTTTGATGTACTACAATGCACATAATTCATTTGATCGCAAGTTATAGAATAAACGTGCAAAGGAAATCCGATGTAACAGGTTAAAGAAGAAACGGTTACAGACACTACCCCTCAACTTTAATCCCAGGTTTTCGTAAACTCCAATCACGTAAACAGTGCAAATTCCATTATTGCCCTCAATTTTTTTTATTCTTATAAATAACATTTAAATAAACAAATAATAAATAAAAAAACAAATGAAAAAAGAAAAACGTATAATTTAAATTTCCCTCATAAAATCTCTTATATTTTTAAGCGTTTGTAACTACTTAACTGAATTTAGTAGGTAAAAAATAGGTTAAATGGTTTTATTTTTATTATTAGTGTTTTTTACAACAATAAATCAGAATGACATGTAAGCTAAAACAGTAAAAAATGCGATTAAGGGCAAAACGGTCCAAAATAAAAAATGATGCAGCAGGGGTAAAACGGTCCAAAATAATTCAAACGAATTAGGAGTCCGTTATAATCGTACAAAAAGATTACAAGTATTTTAATTGAATGGATGCTAACTCGTTTCGATTCATACCACATCTGTATTGTAAATAAAGGTAGAAGATTTAACTATTTAAGCATTCTACTTTTAAATATAGCATCATTTTTTCAAAAAAAAAATAATGCTTTTTTTTCTTATTAGTGTTTTTTACAACAATAAATAAAAATGACATGTAAGCTAAAACAATGAAAATGCAATTAAGGGCAAAATGGGCCAAGATATAAAATGATGCAGCAGGGGTAAAACGGTCAAAAATAATTAAAATGAATTAGGAATCCGTTATAATCGTACAAAAAGATTACAAGTATTTTAATTGTACGGATTCTAACTGGTTTCGGTTCATACCACATCTGTATTGTAAATAAAGGTAGAATATTTAACTATTTAACCAGTGTACTTTCAAATATAGCATCATTTTTTCAAAAACAAAATTATGCTTTTTTTTTTCTTATTAGTGTTTTTTACAACAATAAATTAAAATGATATGTAAGATAAACAGTGAAAATGCAACTAAGGGCAAAACGGTCCAAAATAAAAAAATGATGCAGCAGGGGTAAAACGGTCCAAAATAATTAAAACGAATTAGGAATCCGTTGTAATAGTATAAAAAGATTACAAGTATTTTAATTGTACGGAATCTAACTGATTTCGATTCATACCACATCTGTATTATAAATAAAGGTAGAAGATTTAACTATTTAAGCAGTGTACTTTAAAAGATAGCATAATTTTTTCAAAAAAAAATTTATGCTTTTTTTTCTTAATCATATTTTAGTTGGCAACACATAAGCATTTCAATACAAATGGGGAGAGGAAGGGTAAAACGCACCAAAATCAGTAACGCCGCAGGAGGGGTATAATGGTCCAAAATCATTAAACAAATTAGGAGTCTGTTACAATAAGAATATATATATATATATATATATATATATATATATATATATATATATATATATAAGGGTAAAACGCACCAAAATCAGTAACGCTGCAGGAGGGGTATAATGGTCCAAAATCATTAAACAAATTAGGAGTCTGTTACAATAAGAAATATGTATATATATATATATATATATAAATATATATATATATATATATATATATATATATATATATATATATTTGTAATTATGAATTAACAATTAAAGTATGATGTTATAATTCAAAGTACATTGCTCGAATAGGAAAATAACATAATTTTTTTAATGGATAACCCAAATTATAAAATGTTTCAACTTCCATAATATAGACAAAATAATTTATATAAAGTATACCCTCTTTATAAATGCTAACAGGTTTCATTTTAAGCGTGTTTAACCCTTTTGAGGTAAATAGCATATTGTAGGGGTAGAAGTGGAAATTCAGGAGATTCACATTTTAACGGTATTTTATGAACTACCTTATATTTCAAATTTGACATTATAGTGCTCAAGCCTAATAACTTATTCTAGGAATTTGTTTACATATGTTATAAATGAAAATTTTCATTCCCAGTTAGTTAAAGAGGGAAATTTATGTGTATTATATAGAACTTTGAATTTTTTTTTTAGATCCTTTATGTCATTAGCATAGCAGAATAACAATCATACATTTAGTAACATTTTAGAAGAGTTATCAAATTTGCAATTTAAGAATCATACATTTGTCTGTTTCGTGAGCACTTATAACGATTTCTCTTTAATTAGGATTGATATAGTTCTGTTTGCATGTTAAGCTGTTGTGGTTTGCCACCTGACTTCCTGTTTGTTTATTTGTACGTATCGTTTAAACTAATAACAATTGTTTGAATTGATTCAATTCTTTTTGTGAGCAGATTGGTTGATGGCCAACATTTATCTACCCAACAGAAAAAGGGGAACCCTTCTCCCTCAAGGTTTGCCAATGTTATTTGTTATTAACCATTGTTTTTTTCGGTTGCAGTATCACATGTTCAAGGTCTTTTACATTTTGAAAGGCCATTTTGGCGTTTCGTCAAGGGGAATCGCCACGCAACCATCTATAGTGATAGCTTAACTTCAAATTTGAGATTCATTTCTATGAACTCAGTATCTAAGTATGTTAGTTGGTTTTTAAAAGATTACTTGATGTTGACGGTATTTATGGCAGGAATAGGAAAGAAATAGGAAAGACTGAATCTTTTTTCCTCTGGTATTACTCATGAACTTGCTCAAATATTTTAGATTTGTTAATTTCTACAATGTTGGTAAAGTAGCGTGTGGTCACAAATTTGCTAATAAAGAATGTTATGTTGGAAAAGCACATAATATAACTAAATATCACACACATCATGATGAAATATAGAATAATAGATATATAAAACAACTGTACATCTCCAACAAATGTTCAATAATACATATACCACATCTGTATTTTAAATAAAGGTAAAACATTTAACTATTTAAGCATTATACTTTCAAAATATAGCATCATAATTTCAAGAAAAACAATTATGATTTTTTTTTTCTTATTCATATTTTAGTTGGCAACACATAATCATTTCAATACAAATGGGGGGAGGAGGGGTAAAACGGTCCAAAATCATTAACAATGCAGGAGGGGTAAAACGGTCCAAAATCATTAAAACAAATTAAGAGTATGTTACAATAAGAAAAAAACAGTTATATATATATATATATATATATATATATATATATATTGTAATTATGAAATAACAATTAAAGTACAATGGTATAATTCAAAGTACATTGCTTAAATAGGAAAATAACATAAATTTTTTTATGATGGTATAACTCGTTTCATTCACTGACAGCACACTTCATATATTGATCAGCACAAATAGATTTCCAAAGATCAGCATCCTTGGATCGAAACTGAACTGCAATGTCAAGAGCATTTGGAACCTTGCTAGCAACCAAATATGTTGGCCACTGAATTATGTTAAGGCTGGGATCTGAAGAATGTGAAACTAACATCAACTCCATCTCTTACATTTGTTAGCCTTTGTAACTACTTAATTGAATTTAATAGGTAAAAAATAGGTTAAATGATTTTATTTATATTATTAGTGTTTTTAACAACAAAAAAACAAAATTACCTGTAAGATAAAACACTGAAAATGCAAGAAGGGGTAAAACGGTCCAAAATCATAAAAACGAATTAGGAACCGTTATTATCGTACAAAAACATGACATTATTTTGACTTTTTCGGATTATAACTGTTTTTTCTTCACCATGATGAAATATACAAAAACAATTGTACATCTCCAACAAATGTTCAATAATAGATATACCACATCTTTATTTTAAATAAAGGTAAAACATTTAACTATTTAAGCATTGTACTTTCAAATATAGCATCATATTTAAAAAAAAAATTATGATTTTTTTTCTTAATCATATTTTAGTTGGCAACACATAAGCATTTAAATACACATGGAGGAGGAGGGGTAAAACGGTCCAAAATCATTAACAATGGTAGAAGGGCATTGTGGTCTTTTTTTAATATCTTGTTCCATTCTGTTCTAGTCCTACCAAATGTTATACCCGTCCGGTGGACGGATTGACTGATAAAATAGCAATGTACTTATGAATTGTCTTACTTAAGGACATTATAAAAGATGATAAAAATTGAATTAATGAAAAAAAGAATATGTTGAATAGCTTTTGTTACATCCAAATCATTAAATTAAGACATGTTTCTATCTATTCATTAAAAAACACAAAATCAAAATCAAATATGCCACCCTTTTATCACATTGAACAAATAATCCTAAATATCTTTATAGTCATAGTATAATCAACTATTTATTTATAGACTATGTAAAAAAAAATAAAAAAAATAAAAGACAATTTGATCTCTCACGATCTGAAACCAAATTAAGACCTTTCAAGAAGTTCATAATTAACTACTCCATATAACTATAATTGTAATTAATTATACAACATGCAAATCAATAGCCTCCTCACAATTACCCAAATACGAAACACAAATGAGTGAATTAAGTGGATACAAGCTCCACTTTTTGGAAAAAAAATTCAAAGTACAATCTTACAAACAATAGTATCAAATGGACTAAAATTGTTTCCTGTTTCTTCAACTGAAAAATAAACTCAACTCAACCATATGTATTAGAAGAGAAGCAACATATACATGAAAAAGAAAAAATTCAGAAGCAATACCCTCCAACAATTCATACCTGTTTTGGGACATCAGCAGGCATAAAGTAAAGTAAAACTTCAGAAGCAAGCCCATCCCTCCTTGCTCGACCATTTGCCTAAAATAAACAATTTAAAAATACAAAATGCCTTAATAAGTAAACATTCTGAAATTTGACTCTTATTGCTGATGAATAATAGTCACTTCAATTAAGTTATGTATTACCAACACTATCCATGACAATTACAATACAATTGGGGGTAGAAAGGGTAAAACGGTCCAAAACCATAAATGATGCATGAGGGGTAAACAGTATTAAACGAAATAAAAGATGTTGAAGATAATTGATAATAAAAGTGGGTTACCTTAATTGATAGCAATAGAAGTGAAATAACATAAACAACAGTTAACTACAATTGAAAAACTTATAAACATTAATTCAAAAAAATAAATAACCACTAACTGTAGCAGATCCAAAAGAACAATACAAAAAACAAAAAAAAATTAACAAAGTTATTCCTAAATCACTCATCAACATCTGATTCATCAAAAAGTTTCACGACTCGATTTCGAGATTGAATGGAAACTTTCAATTTCTTTTTCAGTGATATGAATGGTAAAATCTACACCCAAGTCTTCATCTTCATATAGATCTACAACTTCTTCCCACTTCCAACATAACAAAGCCAACTTCCTTTTTTCTTTTCTTGACAGCTTCTCCTCTTCTTTGGCAATTAAAGAAATCTGAAAGAGAAAAACAAATTTACATGCATATCTATCTGAAAACAAAACTCATAAAATCTTTAACTCTTCCGAAATCACCCTCTCTAACTGGGATTTGTAGGGACTGAAGTGAACACTGAAGTCGATTATTTCAACACTATCAGAATCAGAGTGACATGTCGATTTTGATACCTCTGAATGTGGATTGACTTTTCCATCAAAATCTTCAAATTTTTACAAAAAAATTATAAAGAACACAATTGCTAATACATATGAAATCCAAATTTGAAAAATAAACGAAATTTAACTTCAATTCTACATCGAAGTTGAATATACAATGAATTACAAATCAAATCAATCGATTACATACACAATAAGTTCACCTTGTGTGAAGAAATAATAGACAAATTGCAAACCATAAAATTAAACGAAGCAATTGTTTTTACCAATTGAAACAAACAAATGCAATGAAGTACAAACCATAGAAATCGATTGAAGAAGTGAATTTTTTACCTTAGGTGAACAGATGTCAGACGAATTGGAATCATTAGGATCAAATGTCGATTCTGATACCTCTGATAGTGGATTGACTTTTCCATAAAAATCTTCAAAGTTCTACATAAAAATTAAACATAAAACAATTGTTAATACATAAGCAATCGAAATTTGAAACATAGTTGAACCTTAACTTCAAATATACATCGACCTTGAAAATACAATCAAGTAAAAATCAAAGGATACGATTATAGAGACAAAAAAGCTTACCTTATGTGAAGAAACAATCAACCAATTGCAAAACATAAATGTATGGAATCAATTACTTTTACCAATTTAAACAAACAAATGCAATGAAATACAAAGAACAGAAATCAATTAAACAATTGAATGTTTACCTTAGGTGAAGGTATGTCAGACGAATTGGAATCATTAGGATCAACTGTCGATTTTGATACATCTGTCGATGGATTCACTTTTCCAGCAACAACTTCAATGTTCTACATAAAAAGTATATGTAACACAATTGTTAATACATATGAAATCGAAATTTGAAACATTAATGGACATTAGCTTCAATTATATATCGAACTTGATTATACAATGGACTAAAAATCAAAGGAATCGAGACAATAAGCTTACCTTACGTGAAGAAAGAATATACAAATTGGAAAAAACATTAAATCAAACGAATCAATTATTTTTACCAATTGAAACAAACCAATGCAATGAGATACAAACAATCGAAATCGAGTAAACAAATGAATTTTTACCTTAAGTGAAGGTATGTCAGACGAATCGGAAGCCATTGGATCAACAAAAGCAACTATTTTTACCAACAATTGTCAATCGACAACTATGATTGAAGCATTTACAGTGAAATTCAACTCTTTATATAGGCAAAACAGTTAATCAAAACCACCTGATTTCTAGCAATCATGGAATCGTGTGGTGCAGTTCTTGATTAAAACCAATTTGCGGTTAAGGGTAAAAGTCCGACGCGTGCTGCAGTTTAATGCAATTTCCAAATCAATTGCTTCTTGAGGAAACAACAGCCAATTGTGTAGAACGTGGGTAGAGACGCAATCGTACGGAATCGTGGGGGAGAAGAAGCAGGATTCGATGAACTGCAAAAAACCACCAAAATCGAGTTTATGCGAACGAGATTTAAAGAACGTGGAGTTTAGACGGCTGAGATTTTGAGGACGACAGTTAAACTCACCGTCGTCAATAGTATTAATAATTCATTGTGCCTTGTGTTCAAACATCCATAAAGGCATGCAAACTGAACTCCAAAAATAGTAAAACCTTATATTCTGGTTCTAACAGAGGGTATTA
This sequence comes from Lactuca virosa, assembly GCF_052849685.1. Lineage (NCBI taxonomy): Eukaryota > Viridiplantae > Streptophyta > Magnoliopsida > Asterales > Asteraceae > Lactuca > Lactuca virosa. Next base: position 317,212,619 of record NC_136433.1, on the reverse strand, counting down.
GTGTCCATAAATTTTATAAATTTTTTTGAAGGTCATTTGAGATTTATTTGTAATTTTAGTCTAAATAATAGGAAAATTTCATAATAAATAGCAAACAGTTGCAAAAATTCACAAATTAATTTTTACAGGTTCTCATAATGTTACCAAAGTTGGGAAAAATATTGATTCAAGCCCTTGAGTCCTATGACCCAGTTTTGTAAATTCATGCTCTAATTTAGTGAAAAATCTGAATAAAATATCAAACAGTGACCAAATTGTATAAAAATTCATATAGGATCCTTATTTTGTGAATACATCAGTTCTAAAGTTTTTCAAATTTTTATCTCATCTGTAAATGATTATTTTGAATTTATGGCCATTAAATTCTTATTTTTGTAGAAAAATAAGGATTTTGTTTAAGCACTTGGGGTTTCACTGAACATCTCTTAAAAACATGAACTTTCATAAACCAATTTGGTTCAAAATAATTTCGGAGCTAAATGGGGTATTCAACTTCCATCAAGTTTTGAAGTGTAACACTATATGGTGCATGAGTTCCAAATGTAGCTGAAAGTTCAACAATTTGTGTAGAAACTTCTATAACGTTTTAGTACATGAAATTTTAGTTCCTCTGAGATAAATGTGTCAAGTTCTTAAAATATTTTTATCCAAATTTATTGTGGGTTTTAAGGCTTTGATCATGTAATGAAATACTAGTGATCACAAAAAAAATGTAGATGGAGCAACTGTTTTGTAAAAATTATTGAAAATCCAAATCTTAATGTTTTACAGTGAGACCACTTAGGTTCGAAAGTTAACTCAAATTACTACTTCTCAAAAAAAGAATCTCATGTTTTGGTTGAGAAATGAGTGAGATATGGTAGTTCAAAGTCAGGTAAAGAAACCTGTCAGATTGCATATATGCTAGTGGATTGGAAAAGTGAGATTTAATCATTATTTTGGGAAAATCTTTTAAAATATTTTAAAGATATCAAGATTCATGCATGTTCTAGTCATGTTTCCAGAGACAAAATTGTTTTTAAATGATCAAAAACAAACATGCATAATACAAAATGTTTGTTCTCAAGAACTTTATAAAATGGGCTTGATGTTCTTAACTTGAAAATCGATTTTGTGCTAAGGTCAAGAACATGCAACCTTATTTTTCACACATTCTTGGTGTCAAAACACATCCATGGTGTTCTAAAAACCATTTCAACCATAAGAAAACGGATTTTGAAGAAGATGAAGGAGTAGAATCTGATTTTTGAAGTTGTAAGAGCATACATGGGTTAATCTTTGATCTTAACATTAGTTTGATCATGGATTATCACCATTTTTAATACATAAAACATGTGATGGTAATAATATACAAACATCAAGATTGAAAGGAAATATTAGAGCCTTTAAAGGGCATAGAATCCAATGATGAAGAGAAAACAAACTAAAACTTGCATCAAGATGTAGAGAATGATGGAGAGAGTGGAGTCTCTTACCTTGACTTCGATTTTGAGGCATCAAAAACACCCAAATATCTCATTATTTTCGTGTGTTGAAGGATGATTTTTGGTGGAAAGAGTTGAGAGAAAAATATAGTGTTTTTAGAGAAAAGAAAGAGATAAAGTGAATTTATGTCTCTCTGGATAGACCATCTCTCTCGTTGTCTCTTTGGGGCTATACTCCACCGAAATCGGCCACAAAACTCCAGACATGTGAGTTAACATGTGAAAAAGGAAATGGGGAAATCTCTCCCAAATAAGTCGTTTATAAGAACGGGTTTACTCTCTCAAAGGACATGCAAAATCTGACCTCGAGATTTTGCATCATGGGAGCAAGGAATAAAGAGTGAGAGATAGAGAGAGAGAGAGAGAGAAAAAGAGAGAGAGAACCTATGAACGAATTTTGGGACAAGAGAAGGGATTAAATAGGCTTTGAAAGTCTCATTTTGAATAAATATGTCCTCTTAATCATTTTTATAAAAATCATATTTAGTTTTTATAAATATTTCATGTATTTTTATAAACTTCCAAGAGTTTATTTCTTGGTTTTTATTCAAGTATTTTGTTTTTAGAAATAAGTTCCTAAACTTGTATTCTCTTGAATTAAAGGTTTGATTTTTATAGAATCAAATTTTATATTTCAAATAAATGAAACAAAGGTTCACATATGAATGTAGGATTAGACAATCCTTGAATTATACTTTTGGCTCATAATTCAAATTATGATATTTGGATATTATTTCCAACTTGTAATTTAATCAAATCATGATTTAATTAAATTGAGTTTTATAAGTACTTAAACTACTTAAGCACGTCATATGTTCTGATTAATAAATTAGGGTATTTAACTTACCCTTGAGTCGTGATCTATTGAACATGGTTTTGTGTTTTGTTTTGAGATTGAACTTTGGCACTTTACAACCTAGTTGGAGTATTCACATATCAATGTAACTGCTTAGTACAAGGTAAGTTACACTACTTGTTCTGAGGGATCTATTAAGTCGCGATTTAGCTCAACTTGTTGCATCTAAAGCCAAGTTATGTGCACGCATGGAATTGACAAGGTTATAGATGAGTCCTAACCTGAGTTTTAGCGGATGTCACATTTATTTTAAGTTTTATTCAGAGCATCACGTGTCACTGTTTTTGCCAAGAAGAAGAAGAACATTGTGAAGCGATTGAGGAGCGAAACATGATTTGGGAGTAAATGTTAAAGCTGACGTACGTTATACTTGAAGGGCATGCTTGATCAGATCAAGTCCCTCAAAAAGGAAAATGTGACCCCAAATAACATCATGTAAGCCTTTGTATTTTATTTAATCTATTTACATTCCATGGTACTGTCTTGAACGATGTTTGAATGAGAATTATGCTTTTTGTGGGTAACTCATAATCAATCTGCTTCAGATTAAGAATTTCTGCTTAAACTCTCATTTTCTAATATAATTTTTTTATTTACTGAAATAAAATGGTTTTGGTTTCAAGGCGAGAGACGATAGTTGTTTTGAGTTTGAGAGTGGTGGAGTAGTTATGACAAGAGACCCAAAGCCAAGGCTCAAACGGACATCCTCAAGATAGATTTGTTGATTCTGATACTAAACTTAATGGTCCCGACAGTAGTAAGCTCTCTGTTTTCAAAATATTTGATTATAATTATGTCTTAATCTTTTTGTTTTTGAGAATAAAAATTGATTAAACCGGTTTGTTTGGTGTGTTGAAAGTTGTGGGTTATTTCAATTTCATTAAGCTAAATGACTCAATTTTGAGTATTCGATTGATCAAAGTTTTATGTTCCTAGAATTTGACTAATTTTGATGAAAAATTTAATATGTATTAGAAATCTCCTAATGCTCAGATCCCAATATTGCTGAAACAATTGAAAAGTTTTGATCAATATGGAGAATTTTCCTAAATAATTTTCCGTTTACATCTTCATAGGATGAAGAATCTTTATATCCATAATTAACCCAACAAATGAATTCCACGTTAAAGTGTGTTTTGAATGGCAATCAGAAAATTTAAGACATTTAAAACTTTATCATAGGTGTGTTGGATCCTCGGGTCATGTACTACTGCAACAAAAACAAAAATAAAAACATAAAATTGAACTAAAACTACTTAAAAAGTCCTACCGAACATTCACCACGCCGTGGCTAATTATACCACGTCCTGATGTCGTAAAAATCCTAAACAGAAACGAAAAAAATGAAAACAAACGTAAATGACTGAGTTCACGTCGTGAGTTCAGTTCTAAAAAAACTAATGCTCAAAATTAACTTTTTGCAGGTTTTACCCCACAAAAAGGATCTATTAATCTAAAGCAAATAAAATTTTAAATTAAATAGTCGTTCCCCGGCAACGGCGCCAAAAACTTGATGTGTCGAATTATATATACTACACCTAATTTTACCATCTAACTAGCTATTCGACTAAAGGCAGTGTACCTTTTCGCAAATAGTATAACACAAGCAATCGGGTATCGAACACAGGGAACGGTTTTAATTAATTAATTTATCTACTAAATATTAATCTAAGAAAAGCAAAAGTTAATTTGGTTTTTATCCGATTTTGCAAGTTCAGACAAACTTATTCACTCAACTATCAAATTCAATCAATTACTAAAAACACTTATGTTTAGTTTGAATCCACTTCTCCTCAATGGTTAGCTACTAATTATGGATAATTCACGTTGGTTACCAATTATTATATTATTAGTAATTTATGTCCAAATATACTAATGTTTAACTAGTTCATGTAGAACTATGCATGGTCACACATAATTTAACACAAAATCAATTATGAATTATGAATGGAGCCATGTAAGATTGGTCAAACAAACACAATTATAGTCGCAATATATGTTCTCTAGCACAGCTAAGTTCAATAACTTTAATTACTTATCTAAGATCGGTTCGATCCTAACTCTAGTAATCTATTGTTCACTAAATCACTAGGTGTCAAGTTCATGTAAATTAATAGTAATTAAGCTACACAGAACATGAATTCAAGCAACTTAAGTATCAAATATTAGCATGCTAGGTATTAACTGCATATAACCAACTAGTAAAATCCATAATTAATAAACTAACCATGAATTGAAGCTTCATCTAGCTAAACAGAAGCATCAAGATTCAGCTACTCATGGATGAATTCAAACACACAAATGCAATGATTATAAACATAGTTAAATGTACCAACTTAAAGTAAAAGTTATGATCTTCAATCACTTCTTCTTCCGTGGATGCTTAACACTTGAATTCTATGGCTTGTTTTCCTTCAGAATTCGTCTTCTAAACCCTCCAAATCTCCAGCATAACTCCCCAAATCGTAAGTGCCAAGGATATATATAGTTTTTGGAAATTCCCTTGCTCACATCGTGAGAAAGAGAAGCTCACGTCGTGAGCTCAGTCATAATCTGTATCGAACACGGATTCTCTCCTCCTAATGTTTATCTTCTAGACTGTTGTTACTCATGTCGTGAGAGGTCATTTCTCACGCCGTGAGGTCATCTTTTTAGCTGAAATATTCATCTTTTAAGCTCCAATCCTCTAAAGTTTTGATCCTTATCGCTTTTGGTCCTTTTTCTTCAAGAATTCTCATTATGGCTGTAAAATACAATTTAATCTTATAAGTACCATTTATCTTTGCAAATAACCAAAATATTAATCAAAATGTATTAGAATATTGCCTAAAAATGTGTATAAATATGGCAATATCAAATGTGCGAAAGTGGCCGAGCTCAAGTAAGTGTTTCCTAAAATTTAACCATACTATGAATATATTTCTTGGAATCGATGTTGACTCTGTTATTTGCTAACTGCATGCTTTCAAAGTTGTATATGTTTAGGATTGTAAAGCCCTAGAAAGATGAATTCTGCCTCGTTTCCTGTTCCTTATTTGGTTATGGTCTTAGGTTAGAAGCTTTATTTGACAAGTCTATGTGATTCTATTTATGTATAACTTGCATACATAAGGCAATCTGCGGTATTGATTGAGGTTTCTGGTTCTAAGAGGATTGAAAAATCCTAGAAGAGTCTAGGATATGAGTATGTGTTATGTTTTGTATGTCATGTTTTTGTTGGATTAATGTCTAAGTCCATAACTATATTTGGTATGTACTTGACCCGACCCGGCATGGTCCATTTGGGTTGCACTTCACCGGCACAATTTATATGGATAGTCTTTTGAGAATAGTATATTTATGATTTATATTAATATATTATAAGTTCTAATATATTAATATGGAATCATATTATTTAATTAGTATTGATCAAGAATTAATTTAGAATTAATTAAGTGATCAAAAAGAACTAATTAAATATGGACTCTTATATACATGGAATGGGCCAAGTTCATTTAGGTTAGGCTAAGCTTTCATGGATGGTCCATGGAGCTTTTAACCCATGGATCCTATGTAAATGAAAGGTCATGGGTATTAGGGTTTACATGGATGTAACCCTAATCCTCCATAATATATAAAGGGGTCCTTGGCTCACAAAATTGGTACAAGTGTGTGAAAATAAGAGTGGGCCGATTTTAGTGTGCATACATATTCTCTCAAGTTCTTCCAAGGTGTTTTGGTGATTTGTGATTCCATTTGAGGCTTCCACACTATTGGGGCTAAGCTCTTAAAGCTTGAAGACATCAAGCTACATCAAAAGGTATGTCATCTAACTAGAACTTTGTAGTATAGGTGCTTCATAATATGCTAGTTAGGATGAAACCTTGGAATAGTTAATATTTGCATGTATAATAGAGAAAACATAGATCCAAGGTTTATAGGGTTGCATGTACACCATAGGAGTGTTAGAATGCTCAAAACCCAACAGTTTTATCTATGGTTTGGTGAATTAGAGGTATCAAGTATGTGTTACAATCTTGGAGTATGACTCAAAACCCAACACATACTTGATACCTCTGGTAAATCTGGAGGTATCAAGTATGTGTTACAATCTTGGCCTGAGCATTATTATGGTTTTCATATTACTGCAGAAGGTGAGACACTTATCAGTGATAACACACTGGTAAATCTGGATGAGCCTAACAGCTACACGGAAGCCATGGCAGGCCCTGAGACTGCTAAATGGAAAGAGGCTATGGATAGCGAGATACAGTCCATGTATGACAATCAAGTTTGGAACTTGGTTGACAATGTACCTGATCGTAAGATAGTTGGGTGCAAATGGATCTTCAAGAAGAAGACCGACATGGATGGTAATGTACACACTTATAAGGCACGACTGGTTGCAAAGGGTTATTCTCAAACTCCGGGAGTTGATTATGATGAGACCTTTTCACCAGTGGCCAAGATTAAATCTATTAGGGTTCTGTTAGCCATTGCTGCATTTCATGATAATGAAATATGGCAAATGGATGTCAAAACCGCTTTCCTTAATGGAAAGTTGGCTGAAGATGTTTACATGGTTCAGCCAGAGGGTTTTGTCAGTACAGAGTACCCCAGTAGAGTGTGTAAGCTCGAGAAATCCATTTATGGATTAAAACATGCACCTCGCAGATGGAATCTTTGCTTTGATGAGAAAGTCAAAGAATTTAGCTTTTCAAGGAGTGAAGATGAATCTTGTGTCTATATCAAGGCTAGTGGGAGTATAGTCAACTTTTTGGTACTGTATGTGGATGACATACTACTCATAGGAAATGACATCCCAACCCTGCAGGAAGTAAAGTCCTGGCTTGGGAAGTGTTTCACTATGAAGGACCTTGGAGAAGCTGCCTATATCCTAGGGATAAGGATTTTGAGAAACAGGAGTAAAAGACTAATTGGACTTAGTCAAAGCACCTATATGGACAAAGTGTTGAAAAGGTTCAACATGCATAACTCCAAGAAAGGAGAGTTACCCATCCAGAGTAACGCCAGATTGAGTAAGACACAAAGCCTTAGTACTGAGGCTGAGATAGCAGAAATGAGTCAAATACCTTATGCTTCAGCTGTAGGATCGATCATGTATGCTATGACGTGTACTCGACCTGATGTAGCCTTTGCTTTGAGCATGGTTAGCAGGTATCAGGGGAACCCTGGCAAGGCACACTGGACTGCGGTAAAGAATATCCTCAAGTACCTACGGAGGACTAAGGACTGGGTCCTTACCCTCGGTGGCAGTGATGACTTGAGAGTTGTAGGGTACAGTGATGCTAGCTTTCAGACTGACAGGGATAATTTCACTCTCAGTCGGGCTGGGTCTTTACTCTAAACGGAGGGGCAATTACTTGGAAAAGTTCCAAGCAGGAGACAGTGGCTGATTCCACTTGTGAATCAGAGTATATAGCAGCAAGCGAGGCAGCAAAGGAGGCTATATGGCTAAAGAACTTCATCGGAGACCTTGGAGTTGTACCAGCTATAAAGGAGCCAATGGAGATTTTCTGTGACAGCAATAATGCGGTTGCCTTAGCCAAGGAACCAAGAGATCATGGGAGATCCAGACACATTGACAGAAAATATCACTTCATCAGACATCGAATAGAAGAAGGAATCCTCGTGGCAAAGAGGGTATCATCGGATGAGAATCCAACAGATCCCCTCACGAAGGGACTGACTCGGGTTAAGCATCTCCAGCATGCTCGGAGCATAGGGCTGAAGGATGATATTAGTTTTAGTAGTTAGATAGTCTTGAAATTTGTAAAATGTAATTGACATTTGATGATAAATAAAAGTTGTTATTTATGAGTAAAGTGTTGCTATCTCTTGTCAATCGTTTACTATTATTTCTTTTTGCATGTTTTGACTTCCAGAATAATTATGTTATGGTTTATATCATATTATTCAAACTCTCCACAGTCGGTCATATGTTGGAAGTAGATATGAATCAAGACTGTCATGGGTTGGCTTGTAGAGGTCTAAGATGTTAGACAAAGCGGGGCTACAACACTCATGAATGCTCATAAGTTCTGAGTATTGGATTCAACCCACGCTCACTGGCATCACTTCATCGAATTTATCTCGAGTGATCGTGAGACGGTAATATCATATAAGTCTTCAAACCTAGACATATGATTTGTTACCTATGAGTTGGTTATGCATTGATTGTACGAAAACGCATTGGTAACTCGATGTTATAAAACGTACCTTTGTGTGTAATTCAACAAGTAGTAGAGCAAACATATGAGTCGAAGTTTATCTGTTCCTTCTTGGATTAGAAGCGATATCTGGGCCCCTCGATGATTTTGTTTTGACCTATGTACCGGGCCCGGTCAGAACTAAATTGATGTGTTCAGTTAAGTTCTATGTCAAACAAATCGGAAATCGGGAAACAAATGCTGGACAATAAGCAAGACCTTGTTCCATGTATTTGTCCGGCTGATATCTAGAACAGAGGATTGTATGATCACTTATCTAAAACGGCGCTTCATAGTTCAACAGAGTTTAAAGAGCTACAATTGCTGATCGGTTCCTGAAGTCATACTTGCAACTATAGTTATTAGACTTATCCAAGTGGGAGACTGTTGGATATAGTGTCTAAGTCCATAACTATATTTGGTATGTACTTGACCCGACCCGGCATGGTCCATTTGGGTTGCACTTCACCCGAACAATTTATGGATAATCTTTTGAGAATAGTATAAGTTATGATTTATTAATATATTATAAGTTCTAATATATTAATATAAAATCATATTATTTAATTAGTATTGATCTATAATTAATCTAGGATTAATTTAGAGATCAAAAGTATGACTAATTAAATATGGGATCTTGTATTTATATAGTGTGGGCTAATGCTTATTTGGAATGGGCTAGGCTTGCATGGAAAGTCCATGGATACTCCATGGAGCTTTAACCCATGGATCTCATGGAAATGAAAAGACATGGGTATTAGGGTTTACATGGATGTAACCCTAATCCACCACACTATATAAAGGAGGCTTTGGTTCTTGAAATCACACTAGTTGTGGTGAGTAAAGTAAGAGGGCCGATTTCAAGAAAGGTGATTACTATTCTCTCAAAATTCCAAGTTTGTGGTGATTTGTGATTTCCATTTGAGGTATCCACACTATTGGTGCTAGGCTCTAAAACTCCAAGCAATCAACTACAACTACAAGGTAAGTAATTCTACTAGCTTTATTTGATTCAAGTTCCCCATGCCATGCTAGATAGGATAAGAACCTTGGAAAAATAATTATTTGCATGTATCTTAGTCAAACATAGATCCAAGGTTTCTAGGGTTGCATGTACACCATAGGAGTGTTAGAATGCTCAAAACCCATCACCTTCAAGGAGGGGATCATGGAGATTATGGAAGAGAGGCTCAGGTCTTTTCGAGCCGAGATCGCTGCGGGTCAGATTGGGACTCGAACTCCCTCATTTCTGGAGTTCAAGGCATACGGAACGCCTGAGTTCTTTGGGGTTAAGGACCCATCGCTAGTCGCCACTGGATTGCTGTGACAACCCGAAATATATTCCGTCACTGTAACCCTTTCCGTTAATAAAATTTATTTTATTATTAAAATTGTCCATTAACTTTTAAGTTAAATAATTCATCTAGGCTTATTGTCATAATTTCCTACGTGTAGGAAATCAATAAAATCACATATAATACCCTCGATAATCCTTTGGAAAAATTTCTAGTTTACGATTAAGTCGGGTTATGGTCATTTAATCGGGTAAAATCTTAAACTCCGTTTAATGTCGGGATTGGGTGTGTCCCCACCTAACCGTGGACTCAACCCCATATAAGGGTTGAGTGGACTCCATTTGAACCTTTTCAACCACCTTGGAACTTTCTCTCTCTACTCTCTCTCTAAAAATCGGGTTTTGATCAAGAATCACCTCATTCAAGCTCCAAAATTGTAAGTAATCCTTCCTAGCTTGTTGTTTAACTTAACATGCATGCAAATCTATGGGTTAAACTCTCAAAAACCCCAAAAACTTGTGTTTACGGTTTGGGAACACCTCCCAAAACCGTAAACTCCCATAAGGGGGTTTTGAAGCCCCAAAACCCTTCCAAAACCCTTCTAATGCCTAGCTATGACTTAGAAACTTGCATGCATGAACTTAGAACCCCAAAATCATGTGTTTATGGGACTAAACATGAGTTTACGGTCCATGAACATTCATGAACCGTAAACACCCTAAAATGGGGTTTTGATGCCCCAAAACCTTTCCAATGCTTGGCTAATGACCTAGAAGCTTGCTTGAATGATCTTAGAACCCTAAAACATGGCTTGAGAAGTGTAAACATGAGTTTACAGTTTGGGAAGGTCTCCCAAAACCGTAAACGCCTCCAAAGGGTGTTTAAGTGCCCTTAACACCTTGTATGGCTTACAATTGGGTCTAGAACCTTGCATGCATGACCTACAACCACCAAAACACATGAAAAATGGACACACATGAGTTTACGGCCGTAAACCCATGTGTTTACGACCGTAAACTCCCCAAGGAGTGGTTCAGAAACCGTAAACTCCATAAAGGGTCCATTCCAACCCCCAAACACTTCCTAAGCCCTTGAATCAACCCTAGAACCCTTCCTTGTGAAGCATGAGACCTTGAAGCACCCAAATGCACCATTCCCATGATTTTACGGCCGTAAACTCATGGGGGATATGGTCTTTGGACCGTAAACACCCCTAAGGGCTTACACTTGAAGAGTAAACTCCATATCAAGGCCCAACACTCCTTAGATGCAACCCGAATCATTCCTAACACTTGAAATAAAGTGTTTTCGCGCCTCGGGTGTATTATCTTAATTAATTAGTAGTTCAATGTCTAATTAGATACAATTATGTATCTCCTCATGTTACATAGGATCCTCGCACGTGTTCAAGCCCTAAATTGACACTTAGCATCCTATCCGGCACATTTCTCGTCTGGTGAGTTCATACCCCTATACTTTTTCCGAGTTTTTCATGTTTTCAGGGGGGGGGGGAATACAAGCAAATCATAAAGGTTTTCGTAACTTAAAAACTGATGTAATTATACGATTTCCTGACAAAGTTTAGATACTGTATCCCTTTTGTAATATGCGGAGCATAAGGGACGTTTTCTAAATATAATTACATAGTTTTCAGAATAGCGTGGCAACTTCTCAAACCATTCAAATTATTATGGGAATAATTTGGGATCTTTATTACTTGTATTACGGATTCAAATTTCATGCAAAGTCAATATATATAAACTATGTCTGATTTAGTTTATCCATGTTAAACCTAGAGTATCATGCTAAATAATTACTTTGTATTTAATTATTTATACTCTACTTTGTTCCAAACGATTTCAAAATTCGATAAACGACCAGTTATTTCGTGAATTAGTTAATACTAGCTTGTGAGACTTGTCTTCGTTATACCCTTCGGGGTACCAGTAAATCCTCTCCGGAAGTATAACCAGAGTCTCCTGGAGGGAGAACGTGAAATTTATGGATAGATCTATTCGGGACTGACAATCCCACACCTAAACTGCTAGCTACAGTTAGGCGGGCACGCCTGGGGTGACAAATTTTGCAAATCGAACGATGCCCGAAGAACGTCAAGGAGGTCACGGGTCAAATCAGTATGGTTATACGACTCTCAATACATACTAAATTAACTAACTCTATTCACGGATTCCTTTCTTTCATCTATAGTTTTATGTATTAAAACTACATACTTCGTACTGGAGGGAATTTCCAGGATCATAACTTATGGTTTTCTTAACTTATTGATGATTAGTCAAGGTTTTTCTCATTCTATGGAAATCAACTTACATGTTAGAAAATATGGGATTTTCTGGGAAAACATGCTTATGTATATTCATAACTCAGTAACAATGGTTTTCGATATAACAGCAATCTTAACTAAAGGAAATGAAGTATTTATCACAAGATTAAATAACCGGTTTTTTCTTACAAAACATGCTTATGAACTCACCAGCTTTATGCTGATATTTTAAAACTGCTTGTATTCTCAGGTTCTCGTTAGACAGGTATCCCGTTACTTTTGGAGAAGACGGAGTGTATAGAAGTCTCGTCTTTACTTTTGATATACTGATGTATATAAACTATGTATTTCTCCATTCTCAAATGAATGTAACTTTTCTTATGCAATGTAATGGTTGTGTTTACTATGATTACTATGTTCAATGGTTGTGATACTACGTATGACGTCCTCCGCCCCGGAACGATTCCGCCGCCGGTTTTGGGTGTGACAGACTGGTATCAGAGCCCTTGTTTATAGTGAACTAAGTATACCGAACCTTACATGGTATACAACTATAAACACTAAGGGGCCTAAGAGCTCTAAACTAAAAGTATGCTTTTAAAATATAAGTATTTTTACAAAAGTGTACAAGTATACTCAAGAACCAGAATCCGTATCATAAGTAGATCAAAACAAAAGGACTTTGGATGCTGAGCACTATGGTTAAACCTGGGCAGTTATGTAATTATGTGTAGGGTCAATATAGCCTGATCAACTATATTTATTCGAGACATGACCAACATGTGCTTGGGAGTGACTTTGGTGTTACGACATGCCTAAAACTTACCTAATATCTATCCAACTCAAAATACTATAGGAGTATTTTAGTCAAAACCGAATGCATTGTAGAAGTTCATCCCAAGTGTTGCTACTCATTCCTTCCTTAGCGATAGTTTACTTGCCTTAGTAACTTTTCCTGTTCTATCGCTTTGTAGAACACTCTAACTGCCATAATGAGATATCCCTTGTTTCATATCTCTTAATTCTATCCAGAGGACTTACCATCCTCTTCTTCCTGATTGTTTTAGAACAAGATGCCTCCCCGAAAAAGACCTATCAGGAGAAACAATGACACTCCACCACCACCACCGCCTCCTCAGTTTGATCCTGTCATATTCCAGGCAGCTGTTACTGCCGCAGTGGCTGCCGCAATGTCACAAATGAATCCTGGTGGATCTGGTGGTCAGGGAGGTGGTATGCATCCCCAAATCAAGGAAGGTGGTCAGGAACGCCAGAAAGAATGCTCTTATAAGGACTTCATGAACGCAAAACCCACACCTTTCGACGGAAAAGGAGGTGTTATTGCCCTGACTCAATGGTTCGAAAAGATTGAGTCCATTTTTGAAATTTGTGCCTGTTCTGAAGCCAACAAAGTGAAATTTGTCGCTTGCACTTTCGTCAATAAAGCATTAACCTGGTGGAACGGCCGAGTCAAGTCCTTAACCCTACCGGTGGCAAATGCTATGGGTTGGGAAATCCTAAAGGAACTTATGATAGCCCAGTACTGCCCATGGGGCGAGTTACAGAAACTTGAACACGAACTCTGGACCCTAAGGATGAAGGGTTCCGACATTGCTACCTACACTTCTAGGTTTGAAGACCTAGCACTCCTTTGTCCGGGAATGATATCCCCGGAAAGCAAAAAGATTGAACGATTCATTTGGGGGCTAACCCAGCCAACCAAGGGAAATGTTTTGGCTGCGAAGCCAGACACCTTCGACAGCGCTAAATGTTTGGCGCAAACTCTTATTGATCATGGTGACGATCTCGAGGAAGTGGCCACCGTTCCTGAACCGGCTAAAGGGAGCGGTGAAAATAAAAAGAAATTCTGGAACAAACGAAAGGGTCAAGGTTCGCAAGGATCCTCGAAGAAACAGCAAACTGTGGCAGTTCACGCTGCTACAACTCCTACCGCCGCTCCTACAACTCAAGCTCCTACCAGTGGATACACTGGTACCCTCCCCTGGTGCGACAAGTGCAGTTACCACCATCGTACTTCTGGACCTTGTCGTGAAAAGCTCTGCAACAATTATGGTAAAAAGGGCCATCTGGCTCGAGACTGCAGAAACCCAGTTCAACAAACTACTCAGGCCTCTGGAGCAGGTGTTGGTCGAGCCTGCTACAACTGTGGGGAGGTTGGGCATTTCAAGAGAAACTGCCCCAAAGCAGCAACAACCAACAACACCGGGAGAGTTCTAACTATGGGACAAGAGGAGGCAGTCGCCGACCCCACCGTTGTCACGGGTACGTTCCTTCTCGACAACTCTTATGCATGCATCCTTTTCGATTCTGGTGCGGAACGAAGTTTTGTTAGCCATTCATTCAAACATCTTCTTAAACATAATCCTCAACCATTAACCAAAAAGTTTACCGTCGAAATGGCTAACGGTGAGAAAGAGAGCACTAACGAGATATACGTAGGTTGTACCCTTACCTTAAACGACCGTTCATTTCCCATTGACCTTATGCCAGTCTCCATAAAAAGCTTTGATGTCATCATCGGCATGGATTGGTTGAGCCCCAATCGTGCTGATATCCTTTGTTTCGAAAAGGCTATACGTCTCAATCTTTCCCTCGACGAAACTCTTGTAATCTACGGTGATAAACTCAGTTCAAACCTTCGCATCATTTCGTGCATCAAAGCCCAGAAACTCCTGCGGAAAGAGTGTTATGCATTCCTAGCCCACGTCATTAACGAGAAGCAGGAAGTTAAAGACCTCGAGAGCATCCCCGAAGTCTGCAACTTTTCCGATGTTTTTCCAGAAGATCTTCCAGGAATCCCTCCTGAACGCCAAGTCGAGTTTCGTATCGACTTAGTCCCCGGAGCTACCCCCGTAGCCAAATCTCCCTACCGATTAGCACCGGCAGAAATGCAAGAGTTATCTAGTCAGCTCAATGAGCTGCTCAACAAAGGACTCATCAGACCGAGTTCCTCACCCTGGGGAGCCCCAATCCTGTTTGTGAAAAAGAAAGATGGATCCTTTCGAATGTGTGTCGATTATCGGGAACTGAATAAGCTCACAATAAAAAACCGTTACCCTCTTCCTCGAATCGACGACCTCTTCGATCAACTTCAAGGGGCCAGCTACTTTTCGAAAATAAATTTAAGATCAGGGTACCATCAGCTACGAGTCCATGGGGATGATGTTCCTAAAACAGCCTTTCAGACTCGATATGGTCACTACGAATTCGTAGTTATGCCCTTCGGTCTAACCAACACACCGGCAGTATTCATGGACCTGATGAATCGGGTGTGTCGTCCTTTCCTGGACAAGTTCGTCATCGTATTCATTGATGATATACTTGTATATTCCCGAAACGAGGAAGATCACAAACAACACTTGAGATTAGTGTTGGAAACTCTGAGATCGGAAAAGCTGTACGCGAAATTCTCCAAATGCGAATTCTGGATCCGAAAAGTAACCTTCTTAGGTCATGTAGTAAGCGAAGAAGGCATACACGTAGATCCCTCCAAAATCAAAGCGATAGAGAACTGGTCAGCACCGAAGACGCCCACAGAAATCCGTCAATTCTTGGGTCTCGCTGGCTACTATCGTAGATTTATCCAAAATTTCTCCAAAATTGCCAAACCCTTAACCACTCTAACTCAGAAAGGCGTACCCTTTTGTTGGAGTGAAAAGCAAGACACTGCGTTCCAAACATTGAAGCGGGCCCTATGCAGCGCACCTATCCTGTCTCTACCCAAAGGGACAAAAGACTTCGTTGTCTACTGTGATGCATCAAATCAGGGCCTAGGTTGTGTGCTCATGCAACGGGGAAAAGTCATTGCTTATGCCTCAAGACAATTGAAAGTTCACGAAGTCAACTACACGACGCACGACCTAGAATTGGGAGCAGTAGTCTTGGCATTGAAAATATGGAGACATTATCTCGACGGAACTAAGTGCACTATCTTCATTGACCATAAAAGTCTACAGCACATCCTCGACCAGAAGGAGCTGAACATGAGACAACGGCGATGGGTTGAACTACTCAACGATTACGAGTGTGAAATCCGCTACTATCCCGGCAAGGCCAATGTGGTGGCAGATGCCCTCAGCCGGAAAGAGTACTCAGGTCGTAGAGTGAAGGCACTGACCATGACTATCCATTCCCATTTATCCGCGCAAATCAAAGAGGCTCAGTTGGAAGCCTTAAGACCAGAGAACATGTCGGATGAAGTCGTGAGAGGAATGGAAAAGAATCTAGAGATCAAGGGAGACGGAGTCTATTACTTTATGAACCGGATCTGGATCCCAAAGTTCGGTGGTTACCGTGAGGTTGTAATGAACGAAGCTCACAAGACCAGATACTCCGTTCACCCAGGTTCGGACAAGATGTACCTCGATCTCAAAAGACTGTACTGGTGGTCGAACATGAAAGCAGAGATCGCTACCTTCGTGGGCAAGTGCCTGACTTGCGCCAAGGTGAAGGTCGAATATCAGAAACCCTCCGGTCTACTCCAACAACCAGAAATACCTGAATGGAAGTGGGAGAGGATTACTATGGATTTCATTACCAAATTACCCAAATCTCCGAGTGGGTACGACACCATTTGGGTAATTGTCGACCGACTAACCAAATCCGCTCACTTCCTTCCTATCAAAGAAAGCTTCAAAATGGAGAGACTCACGCGAATCTACATCCAAGAGGTAGTCCGACTGCACGGTGTACCTGTGTCCATTATTTCCGATCGAGATAGCAGGTTCACTTCGAGGTTCTGGCAGTCACTACAGAAGGCTCTTGGAACTAAGCTGGATATGAGCACAGCTTACCATCCTCAAACAGATGGACAGAGTGAGAGGACCATCCAAACCTTGGAAGACATGTTGAGAGCCTGCGTCATCGATTTCGGCGCGTCATGGGACACTCATCTTCCTTTGGTTGAATTTTCTTATAACAACAGTTACCATACCAGCATCAAGGCTGCGCCTTTCGAAGCCCTCTATGGCCGCAAGTGCAGATCCCCTCTGTGCTGGGCTGAGGTGGGCGACACGCAGCTGGTCAAGGGACAAGTCCCTGACAGTGCTCTCACTGGTCCTGAAATCATCCGCGAAACCACCGAAAGAATCGTACAAATCCGAGAACGACTTAAGGCTTCCCGAGATAGACAAAAGAGCTACGCCGATAAACGACGAAAACCCTTGAAATTCCAGGTAGGAAACCGTGTCCTGTTGAAAGTCTCACCCTGGAAAGGCATGATACGCTTCGGAAAGCGTGGAAAGCTGAATCCAAGATTCATAGGACCTTTCGAGGTCCTCGCTAGGATCGGTCCCGTAGCCTACAAACTCCGATTACCTCATGAACTTAGCAATATCCATCATGTCTTCCACGTTTCTAATCTTAAAAAGTGTCTTTCCGATGAGACCCTTGTGATCCCTCTTGATGAGATCGAGATCAACAAAAATCTGCACTTTGTGGAAGAACCAATCGAAATCATGGATGGAGAAATCAAACGAACGAAACAAAGCCGCATCCCGATAGTGAAGGTTCGTTGGAATGCCAAGCGGGGACCTGAATTCACTTGGGAGCGCGAAGACTCGATGAAACAGAAATATCCGCATCTCTTTCCAAATCCATGATTTGTATCTTAATTCTAAATTTCGGGACGAAATTTCCTATAACGGGGGGATGATGTGACAACCCGAAATATATTCCGTCACTGTAACCCTTTCCATTAATAAAATTTATTTTATTATTAAAATTGTCCATTAACTTTTAAGTTAAATAATTCATCTAGGGTTATTGTCATAATTTCCTACGTGTAGGAAATCAATAAAATCACATATAATACCCTCGATAATCCTTTGGAAAAATTTCTAGTTTACGACTAAGTCGGGTTACGGTCATTTAATCGGGTAAAATCTTAAACTCCGTTTAATGTCGGGATTGGGTGTGTCCCCACCTAACCGTGGACTCAACCCCATATAAGGGTTGACTGGACTCCATTTGAACCTTTTCACCCACCTTGGAACTTTCTCTCTCTACTCTCTCTCTAAAAATCGGGTTTTGATCAAGAATCACCTCATTCAAGCTCCAAAATCATAAGTAATCCTTCCTAGCTTGTTGTTTAACTTAACATGCATGCAAATCTATGGGTTAAACTCTCAAAAACCCCAAAAACTTGTGTTTACGGTTTGGGAACACCTCCCAAAACCGTAAACTCCCATAAGGGGGTTTTGAAGCCCCAAAACCCTTCCAAAACCCTTCTAATGCCTAGCTATGACTTAGAAACTTGCATGCATGAACTTAGAACCCCAAAATCATGTGTTTATGGGACTAAATATGAGTTTACGGTCCATGAACATTCATGAACCGTAAACACCCTAAAATGGGGTTTTGATGCCCCAAAACCTTTCCAATGCTTGGCTAATGACCTAGAAGCTTGCTTGAATGATCTTAGAACCCTAAAACATGGCTTGAGAAGTGTAAACATGAGTTTACGGTTTGGGAAGGTCTCCCAAAACCGTAAACGCCTCCAAAGGGTGTTTAAGTGCCCTTAACACCTTGTATGGCTTACAATTGGGTCTAGAACCTTGCATGCATGACCTACAACCACCAAAACACATGAAAAATGGACACACATGAGTTTACGGCCGTAAACCCATGTGTTTATGACCGTAAACTCCCCAAGGAGTGGTTCAGAAACCGTAAACTCCATAAAGGGTCCATTCCAACCCCCAAACACTTCCTAAGCCCTTGAATCAACCCTAGAACCCTTCCTTGTGAATCATGAGACCTTGAAGCACCCAAATGCACCATTCCCATGAGTTTACGGCCGTAAACTCATGGGGGATATGGTCTTTGGACCGTAAACACCCCTAAGGGCTTACACTTGAAGAGTAAACTCCATATCAAGGCCCAACACTCCTTAGATGCAACCCGAATCATTCCTAACACTTGAAATAAAGTGTTTTCACGCCTCGGGTGTATTATCTTAATTAATTAGTAGTTCAATGTCTAATTAGATACAATTATGTATCTCCTCATGTTACATAGGATCCTCGCACGTGTTCAAGCCCTAAATTGACACTTAGCATCCTATCCGGCACATTTCTCGTCTGGTGAGTTCATACCCCTACACTTTTTCCGAGTTTTTCATATTTTCAGGGGGGGGGGAATACAAGCAAATCATAAAGGTTTTCGTAACTTAAAAACTGATGTAATTATACGATTTCCTGACAAAGTTTAGATACTGTATCCCTTTTGTAATATGCGGAGCATAAGGGACGTTTTCTAAATATAATTACATAGTTTTCAGAACAGCGTGGAAACTTCTCAAACCATTCAAATTATTATGGGAATAATTTGGGATCTTTATTACTTGTATTACGGATTCAAATTTCATGCAAAGTCAATATATATAAACTATGTCTGATTTAGTTTATCCATGTTAAACCTAGAGTATCATGCTAAATAATTACTTTGTATTTAATTATTTATACTCTACTTTGTTCCAAACGATTTCGAAATTCGATAAACGACCAGTTATTTCGTGAATTAGTTAATACTAGCTTGTGAGACTTGTCTTCGTTATACCCTTCGGGGTACCAGTAAATCCTCTCCGGAAGTATAACCAGAGTCTCCTGGAGGGAGAACGTGAAATTTATGGATAGATCTATTCGGGACTGACAATCCCACACCTAAACTGCTAGCTACAGTTAGGCGGGCACGCCTGGGGTGACAAATTTTGCAAATCGAACGACGCCCGAAGAACGTCAAGGAGGTCACGGGTCAAATCAGTATGGTTATACGACTCTCAATACATACTAAATTAACTAACTATATTCACGGATTCCTTTCTTTCATCTATAGTTTTATGTATTAAAACTACATACTTCGTACTGGAGGGAATTTCCAGGATCATAACTTATGGTTTTCTTAACTTATTGATGATTAGTCAAGGTTTTTCTCATTCTATGGAAATCAACTTACATGTTAGAAAATATGGGATTTTCTGGGAAAACATGCTTATGTATATTCATAACTCAGTAACAATGGTTTTCGATATAACAACAATCTTAACTAAAGGAAATGAAGTATTTATCACAAGATTAAATAACCGGTTTTTTCTTACAAAACATGCTTATGAACTCACCAGCTTTATGCTGATATTTTAAAACTGCTTGTATTCTCAGGTTCTCGTTAGACAGGTATCCCGTTACTTTTGGAGAAGACGGAGTGTATAGAAGTCTCGTCTTTACTTTTGATATACTGATGTATATAAACTATGTATTTCTCCATTCTCAAACGAATGTAACTTTTCTTATGCAATGTAATGGTTGTGTTTACTATGATTACTATGTTCAATGATTGTGATACTACGTATGACGTCCTCCGCCCCGGAACGATTCCGCCGCCGGTTTCGGGGTGTGACAATTGCTGACATGGAGAATGGTCAGAGCACGATCTTTTGCCCCGAGGTGGCAAAGGTGGGATTTACGTCCTATATGTTGAGGGATCGGGCACAAGACTGGTTGGAGGAGCTTATTCGTGAGGTGGGGACGACGTGTGTTATAGTGATGACATGGGAGAAGTTTGTGCGGAGGTTTGATTGGGAGTTTGCACCGGCCATTGAGGTGCAACAGCTTGTGAGGGAGTTCCAACACCTTCACCAGACTATAGAGTCTGTGACAGAGATTACTGCCAAGTTCAGATAGAGGGCACTACTGGTCCCGCATTACGCTGCGGATGAGGAGATGAGGAAGACGAGATATCATGCTATGCTGAGGGATGATATCCAGGAGTTTATGAGATTTTCATGGTGCAAGACCCTAAATTACATGATTGAAAAGGCCCGTGAGTGGGAAATCAAGTTGGAGCTCCGAACAAAGCGGAAGCCGAAGTAGGTTCAGACGGCAGTGGGTCAGGCTAAAAATCCTAAGACCTCCTATCCTCTCAGCAGAGGCCAGTAGGGTCGGGGCCGTTGTGCCAAGTGCGACAACCCGCACAGTGGAGCCTATCGGGTAGCAGGCTCGATATGTTATAGTTGTTGCCAGCCAGGCCACATGAGCAGGGAGTGCCCAAATAAGGGCTTGATTTGTTTCCACTGCAACCAGACCGGTCATAAAAAGGCCGATTGTCTGAGATTTTATGGTGGGGCAGTGGTGGCGCCTGCGCCAGCCACCTTAAGGATTACTGATGGTCGCCAGGGCAAGGCGGAGGCTCCTACGGTGAAGAGTAGAGTGTTCCAGTTGACCACTGATGAGGCCCGTGCAACGTCAGATGTCGTTACTGGTATGTGACTTATCTCTATCTTTTATTGCTTTCTTGTTATGCTTTTGTTGTTATGATTTTCTATAGGGACCTTTTTGGTCAATGGATTGTCGGCTCATTGTAGGGTCGAAATTAGTTGTAATCAGTCGAAGTCTATGTAATTGTTCTCTTCGTATGTTTTGTTATGTATTTGCTAAGGTGTCTTTTGTATGAAGCTTAACGTCTAAGCCTTAGTATTTTTTGTACTTCCTGTTTCCTATAAATAGGAGCTGAGCATTGAGTAGATAGTAAGAGTCAAAGAGTGATTGTAAGAGTTCACCCTTTTTTACTATCGTTCTTGTACTTGTGTTCATCGGAAGTAATAGAGCTGAAACCAGATTATATTTACTTCTCGTGTTCAAATTACATTTGATTTACTCTGATTTGTTTCATACTCGATTCATCACTTCATCAATTGGTATCAGAGCAGGAATCGTAATCTGTGATCTGATTTTCACTCTGATTCAAAAGGTTTTTGAATCAAATTCTGGTTCAAAAAGTTTACGCACCTTTTGAAGTGAAAAGTGTTCTTGATCTTCAGTTGTGATTCGATTCTGCAACTGATTTGTTGAATCGAGTGTTCTACTTGATTTTTCTGTTCAATTCAGCAATTTGCTTTCAAATTCTCTTTGATTTCTCAGAAAAATTTAATCCATACATCAATGGCGAACTTCAACTTAAACTCAATGACTTCATATTCTCATCTGCTAGGATCTTCAACTAAGATTCCTATGCTCATTCCGGAATACTATGATCAGTGGTCTGATCGTATGCATGACTACTTGAATGGAATCGATGAAGTGCTTTGGTCATGCATCTCAGGGAGTGTTACTCTTCCGACAAATCTTCAACCGATTGGATCTTCATCTGGTACTACTAGTGTTGATGCTCAACCTGATCGAATGAAGAAACTTGAAAAACGATGCATAAGGGAGTTACGCGGTGCATTGCCTCCAGTTGAAAAACTATGTCAGAAGTTGTACAACTGCAAACGAAATCTGGAATAATCTCAAAGAAAAGTATCAAGAAATCTCAAAGAAATCTGGAATAAACTCCAGTTCTGTTAAGCACTGTCTGATTGAATTAAAAGATTTCAAGCAAAAAGATGGCGAGTCAATTGAAGGTTACTATTATAGGCTGAATGAGTTTATCTATAAATGTCATCGTCATGGCATTACAAGGACGACAATGGAATTCAATTTGACATTCATCATGGGTCTACAAAAAGAATGGAGGAATATTACGTTAATGGTGAAAACACAACATAGTTTCAACACATCATCATTGAATGATTTGTATAATCTGCTAAAGACTTACGAAGGTGAGGTAAATGAGATGGCTGAAGAATCAAAATTAAGCTTGGGTGGACCATTGGCTTTAGTTTCGAAAGTTTCAGAAAAGGAACAGGTTGAAGAAGAGAATTCTGATGAAGAAGGGTTTATTGTGAATTCGGATGATGAGGCTGTTGCGTTTTATTCAAATAACAAAGTAAAGAATATTTTCAAGAAACCGTTCAATTCAAAGTCGAAAAATGTTGATGTGAAAGGAAGATTTTTGTCGAAGGCTGGAGGAGGAGAGAAGAAGAAAAGTGAGAAAAAGGAAGTAGAGAAAGAAGAGACAAAATTTGAGAAGAAGATTAAAGGTGATTCAGGAATTGATTGTCATTATTGCCAAGGAGCCAATCATATGGCTGGTGACTGCCAACTTCGTAAAAAGGATGAGAAGAAAAACAAGGTAAAGGATGAAGCCTATTACGTTGAGAGGTTGGAAGAAGTAAGGGCAAAGGCGAAAGGAATGTCTCTGTTGGCAAAGGGAGAGGTTGATGATGAGAATGAAGGAACTTATCAGATATGGTCTTCGGGATCGGATGATGAAGAAATGCGTAATCCTACGCATGGAGCCATGTTTGCGAAATTTGAGGATGAATCTGACGAAGCAGTGACAGGTCGTTGCTTCATGACTAAAAGTTCTGACAAATCACCAATGACCACCCAGGTATGCACTATTCTTCAATATTTTAATATTCCTTTGAGTGCATATGATTCTGAATTAATTGCGTTTGATGATACTGTTGCTTATTTCGATGCTTTGGTTATCTCTGCTAGCAATGAGGCTAAGAAATCAACTTCTCAGTTGATAGAAGTACAGAAGCAGTTAGATGCCAAGAAAATAAGAATTAAGAGTTTAGAATTACAGATTACAAATATCATGTGTGATAGGGATTCGTTAAGTAGTGATGTTAAAATGTTGTTAGCTCAAAGAAATATATATTGTAATTCTGCAAAGCGTTTGTATGCAAAATTGACTGCTTTACATCATTCGTCTGATATTAGCAAATAACAACATAGGAAGTTATTACCTTTTCTAGCTTTTGAAAGAGAGAAAATTGATAGCGTGTCTTATGATTGTGAGAAAACCATAGCAGAATTCGACAAAGTGCCTGATAATCGATTTGCTTATGGTATTTTTAAGATAGATGAATATTTGAATGCTGATGAACTTGTTGACATTGTGAATGATACCTTAACCAAAAATGAACAAATCAAAATTTTGAAAAGAACTGAGAATTCGAAACTTGACTCTCAATCTAATTTCGCTGATGTCGATGATAATTCTGATAGTTTTAGCAAAATCAGTGAAATTGAGGAAGAGGAAAGTGTCGATTTGTGACAACCCGATATTTCAAGTCAATGTAATGACCTAAAAGTCAAAGATTTGTAATCTACTTTTGATATAATAAAAATAGCGTCAAAAATAAAATGTTCTAAAGTCTCAATTGGGTTGCATAAAGTATTAGACATCGTAACAAGGTTTCCAGAAATATAGAGAACACAAAAATCCGAGTTATAACGAAGAAGTTATTACCAATCGAAAATCCGCTGAAAAACCAGTAAAACACTGTTAAGCGTAAAACGCGGAATTTCAATAAAATACTTTTTATCCTTAGGTGTCTAAATGAATGTCTTATATATCATTAAACCATGAACGCACATAAAAAGAACGTCCAAATCTGACTTCGTATGAAGAAGTTATGATTTTTCTAAGTTTCGGAGTAGCGGTAGACAGCTAAAAACTCGAAATAGAGATCGAGCGATATTTAGCCGACACGACCTAAACGAAAATTGAAGGTCTCGACAATAGTAATACAACGGTAAAAAGACAGACGAAAACGGACATCGGATGAAGAAGTTATGAATCTTTAACGATCTTTTCCTGTCCCGGCCTATTAAAAATACATAATTAAAAATAAAGTCAAAATTTGCCAACAAAGTCTAAATGAAAGTTGTAGATTACATTCTCACCTACGCGTGGATATAAAGAACGTCGAAAACGGAGCTCGTATGCGAAAGTTACGCATTTTAGAAGATTGGGGCACACAAACCGAGAGGGAGTACGCTATAGCGTACGAGGGTACGCCCAGCGTACTCAGTACACGGCCTCGGATCGGCCACGTCTCCCCCTACACCTCTACCCCCTGTCGCATCTAAAGTGCGGTACCCGAAGAAGACATCATGCATGACGTACACCCCGCGTACAAAGCTACGCCCAGCGTACAAGCTGCGGACGAGGTACGCCCCGCGTACTTCGGAGTACGCCCAGCATACGAGGCTGCCTCCACCACTATAAATAAAGATGCGAGGGTGCCGGCTCCATTTGCTAATTCACACCATTTCTCTCCCACTTTTTCACTTCCGAGCCCCTCGAGACTACCCCGACGCCCCGATTACGTATCCAAGTCCCGGCGAAGGTTCGAAGCTCCGAAATACCCGAGAAACTCACTTCCTTCTGGTCGAAGTGCTACCCGAGAAAAATCTCGTTTTCTTCAAATCATCACACTTTCCAGGTGAGTTCATACCCCTATATTTTCACGTTTTTACTATATTTTAGGGGGAGAAATACAAGTGAAACGCAAGGAAACTTATGTTAAAATGCAAATCGTTACATATAGTTTCTAATACTTTATCTACACTTTGTGTATAAATATTAGCTAAGTAAATAACGCTATCACAAATGTTATACTTTACATGCAAGATTGATAATACATTAAGGTTTATCATTCAAATGAAACACACTTTTGAAAAACTATAATAGGTATAGTTTACGAGATATTCATGGTATTTTACACTCTATAAACACTTGAGAAAGGAAACACTTACATTTACAAGAAAAATGCACTTTTCATACGTATATCTATTTGATACAAACTTTTGTGAGACATTTAACTTCACGTACTTTCAAGTATGCATTTCAAGCCCTGTGTTATAAACCATAATCTCCTGTAGGGAGAGCGTGATACTTGTGTATAGATTTGTACGGGATTGACAATCCTGCACCTAAACTGTTAGCTACAATTAGACCGGCAGGTCTGGGGTGACAAACGTCATATCATTTCAACGCCTGAAGAACGTTGTTACAGGCAGTCTGGGTCATTAGCACGGTTATAAAACTCACACAAAGTATTAGAACATTTGATTTACGGGGCTACCAAACGTCTTATTTGATTAGATATACATATATAAAATCTACTTACACTATTTTAGGTATGGAAAATACTCATGCATTTCGGTTATCAATTCTTTTAAAACTACTACACATTTATGGAAAATATTGGATTTTCAAAGAAACAAATACAGTTATTTTTACAGAAAGGCATACAATTCTAATACGAACACGCTTATGAACTCACCAACTTAATTGTTGACACTTTTTCAAAACTACTTGTATTTCTCAGGGATTCAGTAATACATGTATAACATCAGCTTTTGGAGAAGGGACGTTAAGGCGCCAGTTTTCAAACTTATTAAATCATCATATTGTAATTTATTTTTGGGACATGTATCTCATGCTACAATGTAACTTTTTAATTATATTTATGATGGTTGTGTTTACTTTCTTTACAAATATTCAACTGTTATGATACTACATGAAGTCATCCACCCCCGAACGATTCTGCCGTTCTGGTTTGGGGGTGTGACAGATTAGTATCAGAGCATTGTTTATAGTGAACTAAGTATATCGAACCACATAAGATATACAAACTATAAATGTTTAGGGACTAAAAATCTCTGTCAAAACGTTTTACACCCGAACCATATTTTATTAACTCCAATTTTTTAGTTTTATAAAAGTACAAATACGTGCATGCAAACGATTTATTTTCATAGTTAGAACTATACAAAAGTATTAAGACAAGTTGGACACTACAACTAAGCCTCGGAATATGTAATTGGATCTGGGACGAATATAGCCTGATCAACTATATTTATCCGAGATGTGACCAATGTATGTCGGGGAATAGTCGTAGTGAGCAACAAGTCAAAACTTACCCAAAATAACACTAGTATCAAACTTACAAATTTAAATACTATAGGAGTATTTTGTGACACAATAAAAACTATAACCAGCGAGTAAACCCCGACATTTCGTTAGGACTAGGATCGTCAATTAAAATAAAAATTTAGCTTATAAAAACTAAAAACCTTCACTGACAGGGCTATAATCGCAAAGTGCATACTTTAAAGTTACACATGAGTGAGGTTGCATGGACTTAGGATTTATGATTTCGCTTTAGGCTCTTTTCCTTGTTTGGATGTGGGCTTGGAGTGAAGCTACTTATCCAACGGTACATTCAATCTCAATTGTATGTAACTCGTATGCACTAGGTAATTATAGGAGGACTCGGTGTAGGTCTTATCATAAAATTTTTCTCTTTACACTCAAATTCTATATATAATTCTCTTATCTTCATTCTCGATCAGGGAAATGGTGGTTGGATCGAAGAAGATCCAGAAGAGGATCCCGAAGAGGTTTTCGAGGAGGACCCAGAAGAGGATCCCGAGGAGGAGGAAGAGGAAGAAGAAGGAGATGCAGAAGATGAAGGCACAGACTCGGAACCAGAGGTCTACGATCCTCCCCAAGTGGTACCAAATTCCCGATGAAACTTTCAGGGCCCGACGCCCCTATGGGCTGTAGATCTGAAACGATGGAGCAGGGAACAAGGACAACGTCCACCCTACGGCATGGGACAAGACTTTTATAACCTCAGTAACAGGGGTTCAGCTGACAGAGCACTCCCTGTCATGGTTCGTCGCATCGTCAATCAAGGCGAGCAAGCAAGGGTAAACGCCAACCAAATCATGGACGTTGATGCCACAGCCCAAATCACGGCGGTACGTCTTCGTCGCCTGGACGAAGAACATGATCGAATAATAGAGCACACCTTTTCCCTACAGAAAGACATTACCGCTGCTAGAGCCGAGGTAAGGGAGTTCTGGAAAAACCAAGGCGCAATGGAGAGGCGCGTCATCGAGGCTGAACGTCAGGTAGCTCGAGCTCGGACTTCCACGACAACGTACCAGGGTCCGCGTTGTACCACCCGCTCAGAGTAGAGCGCGTACTTCTTGCGCTATATGTATATAGTTATCGAGTGAGCGTTGGTGCTACTCTTTCCTTCATGTATGTAAACCCGACGGATTGTGAGTATCCGATTCGGGGGTCTGAATGCGGTCAAATTTTCCCATTTTCATTGATGTACTCTAGACCTGTGTTAAGGTCAAATTTTCCTGATCGATGTATCGAATATTAATATCAATGAAATTGACATGCATTTATTATTTCATTGAGTATTTCAATAAGTTCTTAAAATACTAAGAAAAATCATACAGTTATTATCATAAGTTTCCATTTCGCAATTAACTTACAAATTCGGTAATGTTCTGAACGTAAAGTATATAATACCAAGACTTTCCATAATCATTCCTAAAGACTTATCAAGAACTCGTCTTTTAATTTATGGCAGAATCATGCCACCAAGAAGAAATCCCCGACGCTTCAATACTACAGGACCACCACCTCCTCCACCACCACCGCCACCACCATCGATGGACGGTGCTGTTTTTCAAGCTGTGGGCACAGCTGCCGTGACAACAACAATGGCTCAAATGAGTAACAACGGGTCGGGAGGAGGGGTAAATAGCTCTACCAATGGTCAGCACCAAGGTCGTTCCGGGGAATGCACTTACAAGGACTTCACCAACAGCAAACCCATAACCTTTAATGGTACTGGAGGAGTTATGGCTCTATCCCAATGAATTGAGAAAACGGAAGCAGTGTTCGAGATCTGCTCATGCCAAGAGGGGAGCAAAGTAAAATTTGTTGCCTGTACTTTCTCCGAACAAGCCCTAACGTGGTGGAATGTCCACATCAAGTCACTAACTCTAGTAGTGGCTAACTCCATGGGATGGAAAAACCTGAAACAAATGCTCATGCAAGAGTACTGCCTGAGAGGCGAAGTACAGAAGCTCGAGTAAGAGCTTTGGGGTCTTACTATGGTAGGCTCAGACATCATAACCTATACCAATAGGTTCAGTGACTTAGCAATACTTTGTCCGGGAATGGTTGCTCTAGAGAGCAAGAAGATCGAGAGGTATATCTGGGGACTGTCACCCCAGATTCGAGGAAGTGTACTAGCTTCGATGCCAGTTACTTTCGATAGTGCCAAACAGTTCGCACAGTCCCTCGTCAATCATGGTGTCTGCCAAGGATTCATGACTGATGTTATGAAGCAACCCATAGAAAGCAACAACAACAACAACAACAACAACAATACCAACAACAACAGCAAGAAGAAGTTTTGGAACAAAAGGAAGGGTCAATCTTCGCAAGAACCTTCCAAGAAACAACAGATAGTGGCAGTCCATGCCGCTACTACTCCCACCACTGTTCCTGTTACCCCTACACCAGCGAAGCAATATGCTGGAAACCTACCAAAGTGCAGCAAATACAATTTCCATCACAACGGAAATTGTCGGGAGATGCACTGTAATAACTGCAACAGGAAAGGGCACACTGCCCGTTTCTGTAAGGCACCGGCGCGACCAATCACCCAAGTTCCTGGAGTCGGTGTGGGCCAGGCGTGTTATGGGTGTGGTGAAGCTGGGCACTACAAGAGGGATTGCCCTAAGGCAAGGAATACTGGCGGCGTAGGAAGAGTGCTGGCAATAGGGCAGAACGAGGCAATAGCCGACCCCACGGTGGTTACGGGTACGTTTCTTCTCAACAACACTTATGCGTGCATACTCTTTGATTGTGGTGCGGAGAGGAGTTTCGTGAGCCATGAATTCAAACACTTGCTTAAACAAAAACCCCAATCACTCAATAAGATATTTACAGTAGAAATGGCAAACGGTAAAACAGAAAACACAAACGATATGTACATAGGCTGCACACTAGCTCTAATGAACACTCTTTCCAAATCGATCTAATGCCGATCACTATAAGAAGCTTTGATGTCATCATCGGTATGGACTGGTTAAGCCTTCACCATGCCGATATACTTTGTCACAAAAGGGCCGTTCGTCTTAATCTGCCAAATGGCGAAACTCTTATCATTTATGGTAATAAACCCGGTACAAATTTACAAATCATCTCTTGCGTCAAAGCCCAAAAATACATGCGTAAGGAATACCATGCTTTCCTAGCCCACGTAGTAGATAAGGAAAAAGAAACGAAAGATATCAAAGACATCCCAGAAGTCTGCGATTTCCCCAACGTCTTCCCTGAAGATCTTCCATGAGTTCCACCAGAAAGTCAAGTCGAGTTCCGAATCGAATTGATTCCCGGAGCTACCCCAATAGCAAAATCGTCGTACCGTCTAGCCCCGACAGAGATGCAGGAATTATCCAGCCAACTAAATGAGCTACTCGATAAAGGATTCATCAGGTCGAGCTTCTCGCCTTGGGGAGCACCAGGCTATTTGTAAAGAAGAAAGATAGATACTTTCGCATGTGCATTGACTACCGAGAACTAAATAAGCTCATGATCAAGAACCGATACCCCCTACCGCTCATAGACGATCTGTTCGACCAACTCCAAGGAGCAAGCTACTTACAAATGCACCGGCAGTGTTCATGGACTTGATGAACCGAGTATGTCGTCCTTTCCTTGACAAATTTGTGATCGTGTTCATAGATGATATACTCATCTATTCAAGGAGTAAAGATGAACATAGCTAACACCTCCGACAGGTCTTGGAAAAATTAAGGACAGAGAAGGTATACGCGAAATTCTCAAAGTGCGAATTTTGGAT
Source organism: Lactuca virosa (assembly GCF_052849685.1). NCBI lineage: Eukaryota > Viridiplantae > Streptophyta > Magnoliopsida > Asterales > Asteraceae > Lactuca > Lactuca virosa. The sequence continues at coordinate 317,182,112 of NC_136433.1, read as the reverse complement.
TCAGAGAGTAGATTTCCTAGGTCACGTGGTCAGCAAAGAAGGGATACACGTGGACCCTTCGAAAATCAAGGCAATTGAGAACTGGTCAGCTCCAAGAACGCCAACGGAAATCCGACAATTCTTTGGCCTTGCTGGCTATTACCGAATATTCATACAAAACTTCTCAAAGATTGCCAAACCACTTACCGCACTGACTCAGAAGGGTGTAACCTACAACTGGGGAGAAAAGCAAGACACTGCGTTCCAAACACTGAAACAAGCCCTATGCAGCGCACCTATATTATCCCTGCTAGAAGGAATAGAAGACTTTGTGGTCTACTGCGATGCATCAAACCAAGGTCTTGGATGCGTTCTCATGCAACGAGGAAAGGTCATCGCATACGCCTCGAGACAACTCAAGACGCACGAAGTCAACTACACTACCCACGACCTCAAACTAGGAGCAGTCGTTTTCGCCCTAAAGATCTGGAGGCACTACCTCTACGGCACGAAATGCACAATCTTCACCGATCATAAGAGCCTTCAGCACATTCTCAACCAAAAAGAACTCAACATGAGACAGAGACGATGGGTTGTACTACTGAGCGATTATGAATGCGAGATTTGTTATCATCCAGGAAAAGTTAATGTAGTAGCTGATGCTCTCAGTCGGAAGGAATACTCGGGCCGCCGAGTGAAATCCTTAACCATGACGATCCATTCACACATGTCCACGTAAATCAAGGAAGCTCAAATGGAAGCCTTGAAAACCGATAACGTGGCTGGCGAAGCTTTAAGAGGAATGGATAAAAATCTTGAAGTCAAGGGTGACGGAGTTCGTTACTTCATGAATCGAATCTGGACACCGAAGTTTGGTGGATTCAGAGACGTTGTCATAAATGAGGCTCATAAGACTCGATACTCCGTGCATCCCGGTTCAGACAAGATGTACTTGGACCTCAAGAAAATGTATTGGTGGCCGAACATGAAAGCCGAAATTGCTGCCTATGTAGGCAAGTGTTTGACTTGTGCCAAAGTCAAAATAGAGTACCAAAAGCCCTCGGGATTGTTACAACAACCTGAAATACCCGAGTGGAAGTGGGAGCGGATAACCATGGATTTCATAACCAAGTTACCCAAAACAGTGGGTGGACTTGACACCATTTGGGTAATCGTCGAAAGATTGACCAAATCCGCGCACTTCCTACCAATAAAGGAAACTGACAAGATGGAGAAACTAGCTCGAACATACATCATAGAGATTGTGCGACTGCATGGTGTACCAATATCCATTATATCCGACAGAGATAGTAGATTCACCTCACGGTTCTGGCAGTCACTACAAAAATCTCTAGGGACGAGACTAGACATGAGTACCGCTTACCATCCACAAACCGACGGCAGAGTGAGAGGACCATTCAAACTTTGGAAGACATGCTAAGAGCTTGTGTGATCGATTTTGGTAGGGCATGGGATACCCATTTACCACTAGTCGAGTTCTCGTACAACAATAGCTATCACACTAGCATCAAGGTTGCTCCATTCGAAGCCCTCTATGGCCGCAAGTGCAGATCACCTCTGTGCTGGGCTGAAGTGGGTGACACGCAACTAGCTAAAGGACAAGTACCTAACAACACTATCACCAGCCCGAAAATCATAAGAGAAACGTGTCACACCCCAAAACCGGAACGGCGGAAACGTTCTGGGGTGGAGGACGTCATGTTTAGTATCACAAGACATGCATCATAGTAAGCAAGTTATAAACAACCATTTCATTAGAAAGAAAGTGTTTACAAAGTATGTGATTCACATAATATAGAATACATAGCAAATAACAAAAAGACATGAAGTTATACTGCTCCATCTTCTGAATCCCAGTGCGCGTACCTGTCTACTGGTCTCATGAGAATACAAGTTATTTTGAAAGCGTAGATCAGCATTTAAGCTGGTGAGTTCATAAGATTTAGGTGATGTAAGTGAGTAGTAAGAAAGTTGTAGAAAGTTATAGTAAGTTGTAGTAAGTTCTGTTTTAGAAAAGTTTGTCTGTTCCTCCAGAAAATCCTATATTTCCTGCTTTGATGAAAGATAAGTAAAAATGACTCAACAGTCCTTTCTATGAGTATTAAATGGATACAAGTTATGTAAAACTCAGAGTAAACAAACAATCAGTTGTGTGTATCTGCCCTAAGCCCACCACCAAACAAGGAACAGGAAATTAGGCGGAAGGCACACATCCCATTATTTGTTAGATCATTGTTGTATATAACCCTGGCGTATTCACTCGGTACTCACGAAGTTAACTGTAATAGTTCCTTTATATTTGACGAAAAGATTCTTTAAGAAAACCCTTATTTCTTTTAGTAAAATGGTAACCACAGTAGTTCCTTCTATAATCACTTAGTTTATACTAGCTATATATAATCTAATATCGAACAGATAGTTAATTGTGTGAATCTGCCCTAAGCCCACAACCAAACAAGGAACAGGAAATGAGGCGGAAAGCACACATCCAACTACTTGTCGGATATTAATTATATATAACCCTGATGTATAAACTAAGGTATTATAGGATTAACCACCTAAGGTCCTTTAAGTTATACTGGTTTAATAAAATGGATTAAACCCTTTACTGGTAAGTTTCTAGTTTTGTATACCAAAAGTTATGATTTGAAAAGTATGTTTTTGTACTAGAAAACTGTGCATTGAATTAGTGTCCTATGACCTGGCCCATACCTGGTACCCCTTATGATTACTTGGTGTATACGGAATATATATATAGCTAAGATCGAATAAATAGTAGGCTGGGTGAATATGCTCTAAGCCCACAACCAAACAAGGAACAGGAAATGAAGCGGAAATCATACATCCTACTACATGTCGGATCAGATTAATATATATCCCTGAATGCATACACTAAGGAATCATCAAGTTAGCATTATAGGCCCCCTTTCTACTGAATGTACTAGACCTGACTGTTCTATTTGTCGTTTGTAAAATGTAAGTTTTCCCTAGTTTATAACTATCTTGACTCGAAAATAGTTTGCATTAACTTTCAAGTGGAACTGTCACAAAAATGAAAGTAATGGGAAAAATATAAGTATTGTAACGCCCCGTTCCTGGTATGCATTTAAAACATTATTTTTCTTTTTATTTTAGAAGCTACTCGACGAGTCAGTGGCCCTAACTCGTCGAGTAGCAGCGAGTTAGCACGTGGAGTAGGCGTGGCGACTCGACGAGTCCATATTCTGGACTCGGCGAGTCCGCCAGTCTGGATGAAGCCCTAATTTTAGGGAGTGTACCCTATTTAAACACCATTATAGCCCCAAACCAGCCTCCTTCACCTCTCAGAGACTTATTCCCGAAACCCTAGCCTCCTTAAAGTGTGTGTGAGTGATTTTTGCCCTTGTGAAGGAATCTTGGTGCATTGTTGAGCAAGAAGAAGAAGGAGAAGGTAGAAGAACTCAAGGAAGAAGAAGTAGATCCAGATTATACTCCTCTTTGGCCATCCTTTCTGGTAATAAAGCTTTCATCTTGGTTATTGTATTGCTAGATCTAGTTTGTCCCCAAATTGATGGTTTTGAGCTCAAAAACCCAAAATCCCTAGTGATGAAGCTTTGTAATCAAGCCATTTCTCAGATCTAGCCTCTCTTGAGTTCCAGGAGCTCAAGAAGGCCACCTTTTCGCAGCCATGGCCTTAATCTAGACAAGTAACCCCCATTATAGCCAAGTTTGAGTGTTATTGCTTCATTGCATCATAGATACATGTAAAGTTAGCAACTTTACGTGTTCAGATTGTCCCAGAAACCCAGATCTATGAATTAGATGCACTGAAACTAATTAGAATCGACTGAATAGAATCTGCATGCAAAGGACTCGGCGAGTCGTTCTTCGGACTCGGCGAGTCAGGACGCGAGTCTTAGATTCCCTGTTCAGTAGAAGCGAGTCTGTTTAGCGAGTGGAGTAAAGACTCAGTGAGTTAAGACATGGATCTGAGTGTAGAGGGACTCGGCGAGTCTACGCCTTGACTCGGCGAGTCCAAGACAATCTTCTTCCCACAAGAACAGACTTGACGAGTTGTTCATACAACTCGGCGAGTCATAGACTCGACGTGTTCATATGATGAAGGAGGACTCGACGAGTTGTTCATACAACTCGGTGAGTCAGGTAAAGGTTGACTCGATGTTATTATAGAAGGAGAACTCGTCGAGTCTTCGCTAAACTCGACGAGTAGAGTCGGGAAAGGGAGTAGAAGGAAAGATAGGGACTCGACGAGTTGGCGGCCCAACTCGGCGAGTCAGGACAACGGATTGTTGACTTTGACCAGGGGTAAAATAGTCATTTTACCCTAAGATTAGTTATCAGTGTCTGATTAAGTGTCTTTTGGGAATTGTAGCCGGGGAGTTACCGGAACAGCAGTCAGACAATTCCCGAGGAGCATTTCAGCAGCCAGCCTTACGAGGCGAGTTTCCTTCCAGTAGGAACGGGTCTACGGCCACAATGCCGACCTGTTTAGTTAGCAATAGTTTCGGACTACGGTCCGATGCAGTAGTTCAGTATGCTTGGTGTCTTTGTGATACAGGCATGGTATGTGTTATGTGTTCCAGACTATGGTCCGATGCAGTATGCAGTATATGTGTTCATATTATATGTTATGATTATGTTATGCTATGTTCAGTCAGTTCCGGACTTCGGTCCGATGCAGTTCCGGACTTTGGTCCGATGCAGTGGGCAAGGCCCTAGTTAGTTCCGGACTTCGGTCTGATGAAGTGGGCAAGGCCCTAGTTAGTTCCGGACTTCGGTCTGATGCAGTGGGCGAGGCCCAGTATGTGCTTTATATGTTATTGTATGGTATGTGGTAGTTTGGGGGAGCTCACTAAGCTTCGTGCTTACAGTTTCAGTTCTGGTTTCAGGTACTTCAGCTAGCAAAGGGAAGGGCTCGGGATGATGGCATGGCACACACCATAGTTTTAGCCTGGGAGTTAGACTCTGATATTTTGATATGATCTTGACACTAGTTTCGATTTGATAAATTTATTATGACATTTTGAGATACACGATTCATGGTTTTATCTTTTAATAATTGATATTATGGTTTAGTAAAGTTTTCAAACAAAAATTTTTGGGTTGTATTTTTGGGATGTTACAAGTACACAGTTGTCTTTTGAATTGACATACTGACGTACTGATTACCTTAAAACATGTTTGTTTTATTTAGTTCATAATGTGATGGATAGTACCCATACTATACGCTCTCCCTGCAATAGATTCTGGGGACCAAACGCGACTTCAGCAAACCAGTTGCTGAGCCGTGAAGTAGACTCACATTAAAGTTATACGATCATATATACCCAATTTAACTATCACCTTTTGTTTAGAACAATGAGTTAGTGATTCATTGGTATAATTAGATCCTGTAGTTGTTCTATGCTATAGCATCTTAGTAAGTTCGTTCTGTTATAGTATCTTAGTATGTTCTCTTTGTTATCGTGTATTGTTTCTACCTCCCTGTTTCTCTTTATAGTATGCTCTAGTATCTAGTATGAACTGAACCCCTAAAGTATACCCTTATAGTTTACTAGTATTATACTTGAACTGTTATTGAAAAGACTCGTTTTTCTACTAAGTTATGTTGGTACTTTAAAAACGGAGTTTTGTTAAACTATAAAGTAACATAACTTTAAAAGAGTTTTTGAAATGTTTTGATCACTTATAAAAGACATAAGTAATCTTTTGAAAGATGTTTATAACAAAACACAATTATCATTGTGTTCAACTTGTATTCCCCCCTTAAAAGCATTTAAAACAGTTTAAAAGATTGATTACGGGGTATGAACTCACTTTATGTGGGTGATTCAAACGAATATGCGTGTAAAGATGAGAAGTTCCACGTATGAAGTCCCGAGACTTAACGAGTCCTAAATGACATATAATGACATATATTGACATAAATATAGTGTTTAGAAGCAACCAAATGCAAGGAAACACCTTACGGGACTAGGAAACACTTTGACCAAGTGTTGGAATCACATGTGATTCATCTAAAGGGAGTGTATGGCCACTTTGAGGAGTGTGCGGCCATGGGTGTGCGGCTAGGGAGTGTGCGGCCGCACACTCATGGTAATGAGTGCACAAAAGTCTATTATAATGATAGAGAATCTTGTAGGACTAATGCTCATCAAGTGTTGAAGCTAGAAAGGCACTTTGGAGGCCCTTAAGCACTAAACAAAGGGGTGTACGACCACATGGAGTGTGTGCGGCCGCACACTCCTTGATGAACATGGTTTGGACGTTTTCTAAGGCTCATATCTAGTAAGTAACAAGCTTAGGGAATGGTACTCACAATATAGAAGCCTTTAGGGGTGTTTGGAGGGTGTTTGAGGGGTGTACGGCCACACCTGTGTGTGCGGCCGCACACACCATATGTTTGTTGGATATAGTGTCGAAGTCCATAACTATATTTGGTATGTACTTGACCCGACCCGACATGGTCCATTTGGGTTGCACTTCACCCGAACAATTTATGGATAATCGTTTGAGAATAGTATAAGTTATGATTTATTAATATATTATAAGTCCTAATATGTCACACCCCCAAACCAAGGATGGCGGAAATGTCCGGGGGTGGAGGACTTCATGTATAGTATCCTAACAACAATTGTAATAGTAATTCAAGCAAACACAACCAACATATATATAATTGAAAAAAGTTACATCATTGTATGAATTACATGTTTACGAATCAATTAAAATATGTTGACAAAATATGAAATAGTAGACGCCTTAGCGTCCCATCCTCAAAAGCACTTGGTTACCTGTTTAATGATTTCCTGAGAATACAAGTTGTTTGAAAAAGTGTCAACACAAAGGTTGGTGAGTTCATAAGCTTTTGTTTGGTATTATTAAAAGCCTTTCGTTTGTAAAAGTAGTATTTGTGTTAGAAAATCCAATATTTTCCTTAAAATGTATATGTAGTCTTAAATTCAAAGACCGGAATGTATAAGTAACTTTTCTTACTTATAATAAATAATGTAAGTTTAAATCGACATAAACTCGTTAAATTTTAATGAAGTTCCCGTAAATTCCAATGTTTATTAATAATTTATGTGAGTTTATTAAAGCCTTTTCTTGTAAAAGTAGTGTTCGTTCCAGAAAATCCAATATTTTCCTTAATGTGTAAATGTAGTCTTAAAACCCAAAGACCGAAATGTACAAGTAGTGTTCGTTCCTTATAGTAAAACAATGTAAGTTTAAATCGACATAAACTCGTTTGATTTTAGTGAAATCCCCGTAAATTCTATGTTTGTTAATACCACATGTGAGTTATTATAACCATGCTATGACCTAGTTGGCCTGAAACGACGTTCTTCAGGCGTCGGAAATGTTATGACATTTGTCACCCCAGACCTATCGGTCTAACTGTTGCATGCAGTTTAGGTGTGGGTTTGTCAAACCCAATATAGATCTATACACAACTATCACGCTCTCCCTCAAGGAGACTCTGGTTACAATACAGGACTTAATGGTAATTTGAAGTAAATGTCTCACAAAGTCATTAACGAATTTACGTGTAGTGTAATGAAAACTTGGTACCGTATGGCCGTACCTTGCTTAATGAAAATATCCTTTGTATAAATGTACCCTTTTTAAATGTATGTGTTATGTAATGTTTCATAAAGTCATTAACGGAATTACGTGTTATGAAAACTTGGTACCGTATGGCCGTACCTTGCTTAATGAAAATATTCTTTGTATAAATGTACCCTTTTTAAATGTATGTATTATGTAATGTATCATAAACTATACCTATTATAGTTTATCAACCAAGGGTAGTACGTAGTAATGTATGCAAACTATATTCAAAATAGTTTATTAAATGTTTGAATGTATCGGTTGTACTTTGATTATAATCACTTGTTATTCTTTATATTTTATATGTCCAAATCCATTTGTAAACTGATGTGTGTCTAAATATTAAGATAAAATGTCATATATTGCAATAACATATAATCACATAAAGATATACACCTTGCTCAACATGTTACAAGGTGAAATGAAATTGACAGCAACTTTTTGTTGTATACAGTTTCTGTTACTGTTCTTAGAAAATTTATACAAAAATCATCAAAGCTCCAAATCCAAATCCGCAAATTCTGAGAGTTTGGAATATGAGTCTAGTTTTTTCGTAAATTTTATCATGATTTTTAGTGATCTCTAACAGAGGTAAAAATGTTCAAAATCACAGACTGGTCCGGGTTTGCCTCTGAAATGATAGGCAGTTTTGTAAAAATCACCATAAATTGTAGAAAAATCATATGGAGATGTGCAAGTAGCCATTTTAAAGCTAAGAGTTTGAACTACTTGCACCTGGAACAGTTTTGAAAACTCAAATATTTAAGCTGACCAAAACAGTCCGTGATCGAAGTTCATATTTTCTGATGTAATCTGATAGAAAAAGTTTAATTGTGTTCTTGATGATTTTACTTGTATTCCCCCCTTAAAACTTAAGAAAAACATGTAAATGTAGGGGTATGAACTCACCCTATGTGGTTTCAGTAGATGAAAGTAAGAGAGAGGAAGTGTTCAACCCAAGAACACTAAGAAGATGTCTTGATGATTCGAGAATCTAACACCGAATAAGATGGAATTTGTGTAAGATATCAATGATTTGAGTAGAATGGAGTGTAATAATTATATGAATGATGAAGATACTTACTAATTGAAGAAAGAAATCCCTGGAGAAAGCCTTGAAGTTCTTGAAGTTGAGAGAAAAGATGAGAGAATTTTGGAGAGTGTTCTTTGGTTGCTAAGTGTAGAATGAAAGAAGTTAATGACAATGAGGAGAGATGACCAATTCTCCAGCTCTTAGAACGTGGGAAGAGCTGGAGATTGGGTGTAAAGGTCCACTAAGGTGACAAGGGGTAGTGGGAAAGAGTGGCTAATCATAGAGTGAAGTGGTGGTGGTTTGCTTTTGCCATAAATTAAGGAAAAGCAAATATTCCCTCAATAATTAGTTCAACCACTAATTCTTTTAATATATTTTTATAAAAACCCTGGAGATTTATATATTTTGGGGCCTTAGTTTATAAAATAAAGTTTTGGGTGAAAATCCCACGTTAAAATAATGAAAAACGGAGTTAAAACGAAGTCGTAGTCGAAAAACCGGTAAAAATGGGCCGTCTGCGAGACCTCTCGCATGGAGGCCGGATTCGGACCCTCGCATGCGAGGCTGCTGTCTGATGGCTTCGGATTCGGTCTCCTGAGAGGCTTCAGCTTCGGTCCTGATGAGAGGCTTCGGATCCGAGGCCTCGGATGAGAGGCTTCGGTCCTGAAGCTTCAGTTCCAGGTCCTTAAGGCTATTTTACCCGTTTTTACCCCGTTTCAAGCGATTTTTGACCCGGTTAAGGGTCGATATGACCCAAAGGATTACAAAAAGTTAAAGTAACTTTTGAGAGAGATTTGGGAGAGATTTGGGAGAGATTTCAAATAGAAAGAGATAGAGTGAAAACGATTTAGAGAGGTTTCGTTTGTGATTAATTTGAGTGTCCGGCTTCATAACGCAAGGTTCGTAAACCCCGTTAAACCGTGTTTTAGTGTCGTACACACTCCCGATGAGTGTGCAATAATGTTTTATCGTTTTGGTTCGTTGTTTAGCACTGTTAAGGCTAAGGAAAATCAAACACATGAACTTTCCAAATGATGATTTCTCATTAAAATAGCGAATTGTATAGTGATTACATAACGTAAACCCTAACATACAAGGGTTAATTGAGTCGATTGGTTTTGACTTGTTGACTTTGTTTGACTTTGACTTGACTCAATTTTAACGGTTGTCACATCATCCCCCCGTTAGAAGGAATTTCGTCCCGAAATTTTCATTTTGACTGGGATTTCAAGAGTTTGGGAAGAGATGTGGATACTTTTGTTTCATCTGATCCTCGCGTTCCCAGGTGAATTCGGGTCCTCGTTTAGCGTTCCAGCGGACCTTCACAATGGGAATACGACTTTGCTTTGTTCTTTTGATCTCTCGATCCATGATTTCTACCGGTTCTTCCACGAAGTGGAGACTCTCGTTGATTTCAATTTCGTCAAGAGTATCACGAGGGTCTCGTCGGATAGATTTTGTCAATCATATTCTCGGGGTTAAAAAAAATAAAGTTTTATTAGTTACCTATAGCGACGACTTGTCGTCACCACAGGTTTAATCTATTACGATGACTTGTTGTCGCTATAGGTTTTTAACAAGAGCCAACGACATACCTATAGCGACACACAAGTCATAATTTGCATGTGTGAAGACTTGGAGTACTTTCTAACTGGTTCATGTGTGAAGACTTGGAGTACTTTCTAATGAAAACTGTGCTACTGGGGAAATTGGAAACTGGTACGTAGCTTCAAAGTCAAGAATATGCAGTAGGCATGTGATGCATTAAATGCATGAGGCACACAAGTCATAATTTGCAGCAACATATCCGTATATGTGTGTGAATTGAAGAAGAAGGTTACGGCTCAAAGAATATATATATATATATATATATATATATATATATATATATATATATATTCATTTTCTCTTCATTTGTTAGATACACAATAACCATAACATCATAGACTATATATATTCCATTTCATTTGTAATTTTCACTAGTTTATATTCCGCGAGTGTTACCGAAATCATTTATCAATTTTTCAGAAGTGCTTAACTTGTTTTGTTGCATTCCCAACAATTTGCTATTAATTACTTCTCCCACTTTACTTATATAAATCATCACATTCTTACCGCGACTTTTAACTTCTCCCTCACAAATGGATCCACCTGCAGATCATCAAAACCCCATAGATGACCTCGATTGGTTTCAGTACTTTGATTATCAAGATCTTTTCAGGTATATATAAACGTCACTCATTACACCATCTTACGCACAGAAAAGTGATTTTGTCGACATTGATCAAAACATGGTTTGGATTTGTAGTGATCAAAAAGAGTCTTTCATCGTGTTGGATTTGATTATCTTGAGTTTTTTTTTTTGGATTTTTGCAGTGGTGACATGCTCAACCATCATGATTACGAGTTGTCGGAAAAATTGCATGAAGTGCTCGATCAGAACGTTTCCACAGTACTTAACAAAGATCAAAACATCATTTCTAGAAATGAGCTTCACGATCTTGATCCCCTTGAAGATATAAGCTTATGGGATTGTTGGGAGGATGGTAATTTACCATTGGTTAGTTTCAGTGAAGACTGTAAATCCGGTGGTGAGGCTACATGTAGTTCTAGTGCTGCCACCACTGATCACGGTGGCCGGAAGGTGGCAAAGAGATTGAGACCATTGGAGTTTGAAGAGATAGAGAAGTACTTTGAGATGCCGATAATCATAGCAGCAAAGGAACTAGGGATAAGTTTAACAGTGTTGAAGAAAAGATGCAGAGAGCTAAACATAAACAGATGGCCTCATAGAAAACTTAAGAGCCTTCAATCCCTCATTGAAAATGCCAAGGTAAATTATGATAATAACCTTCTATACATTACTCATGCACTTGGTAACCAAAGTAGTTTTGGTATTTTCTAAAATTTTAATTGTTAGTTTCTTTATAACTAAACATAGGTCCTAGGCATATGCCACATCAATTCAATTGATTTACTACGATTTCCTGATTTATATTTATATAAACTTAACTCATTGTAAATTTTGTGAACTCACATGAAAAATATATTGCATCTACCTTTTAAAAAAAAATAGGAGTTGGGATTAAAGGAGGAGATAGAGACGTTAGAAGGGCACAAGAAGATGATGGAGAAATTGTCAGGTATGGAATTGACAGAAAGAACAAAGAAGCTTAGGCAAGCTTGCTTCAAAGCTATTTATAAGAAGAGAGGACTTAACAATCCTTAGCCATTTTGTTATAATTAGTGGATTTTAATCTACATTGTATGTGTTTTTCTCTTGATAGTTTGATACCCTTTTTAGTTTCATTTTATGTATTTGTCTATTGATTTTTAATGCAGAAAATTTTGTATAATTTGGGTATTATAGTTTGTATTATGTATTTAGCCATATTCTAGATTGCCGACACGACTACGCCGACGACTCTATACCAGAGGTCTATATAAATAGACTTATGAATTTAGTAGGAATAACTTGATTATAATCTTGTGATTTGTTCCATGTCTGATCCACCCCTAAGATTCACTTGACATGCCCCCAGTTATGTGTAATTAAAATTTTATTAGACTGTTGATCCTAATGAGTCCACCCTAAGTCCACAACCAAACAAGGAACAGGTCCTAAGGCGGACTCACCATTTCTAGGTCAATCATTTCTTAATTACACATAACTTCGAGGTACACCTAAAGAATCTTAGAGTTACCAGTTGTAAATTGTTTGTAATACTAAGTAGTGAGATTCAATGAAATAAAATACATGCCTATTTCATTGATAAACCTTTTAGTAAATATCCTTACCATTTATATACACATGTATAATTTCGCACTTTAGTGAACTATTCTTGGTGTTTCTGTTAACGTCTTGGAGACGGAGTTATGGTAGTGGGTAGAAGTAGGTTTTGTACGGGCGTTAAAATTTTACACATCATGTTGCTCGTGCGAGAATAGGGATAGAAGAGATAATTAATAGACGCCTAATCCTATAATTACTTATAGGGGTGATCCTTATTAATTACGTCTATAATCACGTAGTGCATATCAGTTATACATAATTTGAGATAGAATAGACTTTCGAATAAATGACTCTACTCTAAGTCCACAACCAAACAAGGAACAGGAAGTAGAGCAATAGTCATAGATTCTGAGTCTATAATATCTTTGATTATGTATAACCTTGGCGTATGCACTCAGTTATCATAGGCCTACTAATAGAGGTCTTTAGTTTTCACATAAGTTGGTTATAGTATTACCAAATACTCCTATAGTATTTAGGTGTTTAGATTCGATTCTTAAAGTATTCCCTGTAGGGTGTAGTTAGGTTGTTAGATTTGTTACCCATTATGACTATCCCCCAGTATATGCAAGTCACTCCTCGGACAGATATAGTTGATCAGGCTATATCCTTCCCAGACTTGATTTACATATACCAAGGCATACCCATAATGTACAACTCCTCTTCTTTTACTTTATGCTCTTCTAGTTATGACACTATGTGAGCATGTATGCATGTATTTATACTTTTAATAAGAAACCATTCATTTTCTAAAAGTATATTTATTTGAAAAATGCACAAATCAGAGACTATTAGTCCCAATTGTGTTTATAGTTTGTATATCTTATGTGGTTTGATATACTTAATTCACTATAAATTGTGCTCTGATACCAATCTGTCACACCCCCAAACCAAGGATGGCGGAAATGTCCGGGGGTGGAGGACTTCATGTATAGTATCCTAACAACAATTGTAATAGTAATTCAAGCAAACACAACCAACATATATATAATTGAAAAAGTTACATCATTGTATGAATTACATGTTTACGAATCAATTACAATATGTTGACAAAATATGAAATAGTAGACGCCTTAGCGTCCCATCCTCAAAAGCACTTGGTTACCTGTTTAATGATTTCCTGAGAATACAAGTTGTTTGAAAAAGTGTCAACACAAAGGTTGGTGAGTTCATAAGCTTTTGTTTGGTATTATTAAAAGCCTTTCGTTTGTAAAAGTAGTATTTGTGTTAGAAAATCCAATATTTTCCTTAAAATGTATATGTAGTCTTAAATTCAAAGATCGGAATGTATAAGTAACTTTTCTTACTTATAATAAATAATGTAAGTTTAAATCGACATAAACTCGTTAAATTTTAATGAAGTTCCCGTAAATTCCAATGTTTATTAATACTTTATGTGAGTTTATTAAAGCCTTTTCTTGTAAAAGTAGTGTTCGTTCCAGAAAATCCAATATTTTCCTTAATGTGTAAATGTAGTCTTAAAACCCAAAGACCGAAATGTACAAGTAGTGTTCGTTCCTTATAGTAAAACAATGCAAGTTTAAATCGACATAAACTCGTTTGATTTTAGTGAAATCCCCGTAAATTCTATGTTTGTTAATACCACATGTGAGTTATTATAACCATGCTATGACCTAGTTGGCCTGAAACGACGTTCTTCAGGCGTCGGAAATGTTATGACATTTGTCACCCCAGACCTATCGGTCTAACTGTTGCATGCAGTTTAGGTGTGGGTTTGTCAAACCCAATATAGATCTATACACAACTATCACGCTCTCCCTCAAGGAGACTCTGGTTACAATACAGGACTTAATGGTAATTTGAAGTAAATGTCTCACAAAGTCATTAACGAATTTACGTGTAGTGTAATGAAAACTTGGTACCGTATGGCCGTACCTTGCTTAATGAAAATATCCTTTGTATAAATGTACCCTTTTTAAATGTATGTGTTATGTAATGTTTCATAAAGTCATTAACGGAATTACGTGTTATGAAAACTTGGTACCGTATGGCCGTACCTTGCTTAATGAAAATATTCTTTGTATAAATATACCCTTTTTAAATGTATGTATTATGTAATGTATCATAAACTATACCTATTATAGTTTATCAACCAAGGGTAGTACGTAGTAATGTATGCAAACTATATTCAAAATAGTTTATTAAATGTTTGAATGTATCGGTTGTACTTTGATTATAATCACTTGTTATTCTTTATATTTTATATGTCCAAATCCATTTGTAAACTGATGTGTGTCTAAATATTAAGATAAAATGTCATATATTGCAATAACATATAATCACATAAAGATATACACCTTGCTCAACATGTTACAAGGTGAAATGAAATTGACAGCAACTTTTTGTTGTATACAGTTTCTGTTACTGTTCTTAGAAAATTTATACAAAAATCATCAAAGCTCCAAATCCAAATCCGCAAATTCTGAGAGTTTGGAATATGAGTCTAGTTTTTTCGTAAATTTTATCATGATTTTTAGTGATCTCTAACAGAGGTGAAAATGTTCAAAATCACAGACTGGTCCGGGTTTGCCTCTGAAATGATAGGCAGTTTTGTAAAAATCACCATAAATTGTAGAAAAATCATATGGAGATGTGCAAGTAGCCATTTTAAAGCTAAGAGTTTGAACTACTTGCACCTGGAACAGTTTTGAAAACTCAAATATTTAAGCTGACCAAAACAGTCCGTGATCGAAGTTCATATTTTCTGATGTAATCTGATAGAAAAAGTTTAATTGTGTTCTTGATGATTTTACTTGTATTCCCCCCTTAAAACTTAAGAAAAACATGTAAATGTAGGGGTATGAACTCACCCTATGTGGTTTCAGTAGATGAAAGTAAGAGAGAGGAAGTGTTCAACCCAAGAACACTAAGAAGATGTCTTGATGATTCGAGAATCTAACACCGAATAAGATGGAATTTGTGTAAGATATCAATGATTTGAGTAGAATGGAGTGTAATAATTATATGAATGATGAAGATACTTACTAATTGAAGAAAGAAATTCCTAGAGAAAGCCTTGAAGTTCTTGAAGTTGAGAGAAAAGATGAGAGAATTTTGGAGAGTGTTATTTGGTTGCTAAGTGTAGAATGAAAGAAGTTAATGACAATGAGGAGAGATGACCAATTCTCCAGCTCTTAGAACGTGGGAAGAGCTAGAGATTGGGTGTAAAGGTCCACTAAGGTGACAAGGGGTAGTGGGAAAGAGTGGCTAATCATAGAGTGAAGTGGTGGTGGTTTGCTTTTGCCATAAATTAAGGAAAAGCAAATATTCCCTTAATAATTAGTTCAACCACTAATTCTTTTAATATATTTTTATAAAAACCCTGGAGATTTATATATTTTGGGGCCTTAGTTTATAAAATAAAGTTTTGGGTGAAAATCCCACGTTAAAATAATGAAAAACGGAGTTAAAACGAAGTCGTAGTCGAAAAACCGGTAAAAATGGGCCGTCTGCGAGACCTCTCGTATGGAGGCCGGATTCGGACCCTCGCATGCGAGGCTGCTGTCTGATGGCTTCGGATTCGGTCTCCTGAGAGGCTTCAGCTTCGGTCCTGATGAGAGGCTTCGGATCCGAGGCCTCGGATGAGAGGCTTCGGTCCTGAAGCTTCAGTTCCAGGTCCTTAAGGCTATTTTACCCGTTTTTACCCCGTTTCAAGCGATTTTTGACCCGGTTAAGGGTCGATATGACCCAAATGATTACAAAAAGTTAAAGTAACTTTTGAGAGAGATTTGGGAGAGATTTCAAATAGAAAGAGATAGAGTGAAAACGATTTAGAGAGGTTTCGTTTGTGATTAATTTGAGTGTCCGGCTTCATAACGCAAGGTTCGTAAACCCCGTTAAACCGTGTTTTAGTGTCGTACACACTCCCGATGAGTGTGCAATAATGTTTTATCGTTTTGGTTCGTTGTTTAGCACTGTTAAGGCTAAGGAAAATCAAACACATGAACTTTCCAAATGATGATTTCTCATTAAAATAGCGAATTGTATAGTGATTACATAACGTAAACCCTAACATACAAGGGTTAATTGAGTCGATTGGTTTTGACTTGTTGACTTGTTGACTTTGTTTGACTTTGACTTGACTGAATTTTGACGGTTGTCACATAATATATTAATATAAGATCATATTATTTAATTAGTATTGATCTATAATTAATTTAGAATTAATTTAGAGATCAAAAGTATGACTAATTAAATATGGGCTCTTGTATTTATATAGTGTGGGCTAATGCTTATTTGGAATGGGCTAGGCTTGCATGGAAAGTCCATGGATACTCCATGGAGCTTTAACCCATGGATCTCATGGAAATGAAAAGACATGGGTATTAGGGTTTACATGGATGTAACCCTAATCCACCACACTATATAAAGGAGGCTTTGGTTCTTGAAATTGAACTAGTTGATGTGTGTAAACTAAGAGGGCCGATTTCAAGAAGTTTGTGACTATTCTCTCAAGTTTCCAAGTTTTTGGTGATTTGTGACTTCCATTTGAGGCATCCACATTATTGGTGCTAGACTCTCAAACTCCAAGCAATCAACTACTACTACATGGAAAAATAATTATTTGCATGTATCTTAGTCAAACATAGATCCAAGGTTTCTAGGGTTGCATGTACACCATAGGAGTGTTAGAATGCTGAAAACCCATCAGTGGTATCAAAGCCTGGTTTGTTTATTTGATACTTGATGCAAAAAAAAAAAAAAAAAAAAAAACTTGAAAATCGAAGTTTTGTTCAAAAGCTCGTATCAAAATTTCAAGTTTTGTATATGTACTTACGATTCTTGAAATTTTTGATATGAACATTCATAAACATATGAGTTTAGAAGATCATAGAAATTATGTGCTAATAATTGATTAGATTAATTCTTGATCTTTATGTGTTTTAATGGAGTCCATAACTAGTTCTTAAGTTATGGATAACCAAAAGTCACATTTATAAATAACCATTAAAAGAACACATAGGTTACAAAAAATGAAGAGTCTTCATTTTTAATAACCATTAACTCATAAGTTATGAGAAATGAAAAGTTTTGAAAGTTTACAAAATTTGCCCTCAAGTTTTGGAACATGTAAAGTCATATTAAAAACTTTAGTTCCAACCCCTAGAATTTTAAAAGTTAAAATTCAACTCTTATACTTTATAATATTATAAGTTTAATAATATTTATATATGTATAAGATCAAGTCGTCTTATCGCTAGTACGCCTCATTCACGAAGCCGGTCTATAAGGGGAGTATAAGGTTGTTGCCTATAAACTGGCAACTTAATGGGTGTCCACTCTCACCCACCGCTTCCTTGATCGGTGGAGGGTCGTTAGCCGAACGGGTAGGACAAGGACTTACAAATTCTCATTAAAAGTATAATGATAATACTAAAGTAACTAAACTTTATTGAATTCCCAATCTTAGTTATTTTAGGAAAATGTGAATAAGGTGCTAATCCATGAAATTACACTTTACACTTTGTTTAAGTCGTTAGTGGAGCGTGTGTGGTTAACCGACACACTAACTTGAACTTAACAAGGTAGGTAAAGGGTGACTTAATGTTTATCATAGTATCAATGGAGCGTGTGTGGTTAACCGGCACATCGATTGAGGGGTAATACAATAAGGGTACCAAGTAATTTGCATGGTTACTTCACACCTTGTTTTGTGATCCTCGGCATCCCAGTCACAAAATTTGAAGGGCACACTCGAGATTGAAACATGCCATTGAAGAAAGTTCAATGAATCTAAAAGAATCTAGGAGTTTCTAAACCAATTAAAACCTAATTAAATATTTCGTTTTTCATGGTGGAAATTGGTGAATCGTCATTCACCTACCTTCAAATATCTTATAGCTTAGATTACGACATCCCTCTTCTAAGTTATAAAATATTGTGTTGGGTCCTAGCCTTAATATTACATTTGGGTGTTTTATTTGTTGGATAAGGTGTATAAGTCCATAACTATTTCTGGTATGTACTTGACCCGACCCGGCATGGTCCATTTGGGTTGCATGGCACCATGCAATTGGATAAACTAAAATGAGAGAAATAACACTTATGGTTTATTAATATATTATAAGTTCTAATATATTAATAATATTATTTAATTAGTTTGATCAAGAATTAATTTAGAATTAATTAAGTGATCAAAAGATAACTAATTAAATATATGGGTAGATTATGTAAATCTTCCATATCTTATATACTGGGCTAAGAGGCTCCATGGATTATCAAGTTGGGTTCCACCCATAGGATGCTCCATGGGAGTTACAAACCCATGGGTCATGGAAATGAAGAGTCATGACACATTAGGGTTTACATGGTGTAACCCTAGATGTGTCAACACTATATAAGAAACCCATTCTCCACCAAAATCGGCTACACATAAGAAACAAGAGTGTTAGGCCGATTTTAGAAGTGTGTATTCTCTCTAAAGTCATTCCAAAAGCATTTGGTGTTGTGTGAAGCATTTGAGGCATCACACTTGGGGTGCTAGGCTCACAAGGTTTCAAGGATCATAAGCAACAACAAGGTAAGTTATTCTATCTTTCATGCAAGTTAAAATTTGTTCCCCATGTATGCTAGATAGGAATATAACCTTGGAATTCAACTTTGCATGATAATTAGACAAACATAGATCCAAGGTTATTAGGGTTGCATGTACACTTAGGAAGTGTTAGAATGCTTAAAACCCATCATTATTAAGGACTATCTCAAAATCTAATCTAATCTATTCCCTCTTCTTTTCAGATGTCTTCCAATAACAATGCTTCTGGCTCAAACCCTACTAGCTCCTTCTCTCTCATGAATCTTTGTGGGAGAGTCATCTTTGATGGGTCCAACTTTACTGATTGGATCAGAAACATCAGGATGGTCACTCGGTATGAGAACAAAGAATATGTTCTCGACAAGGAGCTGAAGGTACCCGAGCCAACTGCTACTCCTGAAGAGCTTGCTGATTATGAGGTACATGAAAGAGATGCTACAAAAGTGGCATGCATCATGATGGCCACCATGACAGCCGAGCTCCAAAAGTCCTATGAGGACTATTATCCTTTTGAGATGCACCAGGACTTGATGGACCGCTACCATCAAAGTGCTCGTCAAGAGCGATATGAAATAATCTCCTCCATGATAACAACTCGAATGAAGGATGGTGAACCCATCACGGGCCACATGCAGAAAATGCAAAGGTATGTGGACCGTTTACTGAAGCTGAATGTGAACTTCCCCGAGGAGTTAGCAATAGACATTATTTTGCACTCCTTACCATCGTGTTATGATCAATTCCGCATGACATATCACATGAACAAGGAAGAGGTCACCCTCAGCAAACTTCAAGGACTCTTGAAGACCGCCGAAAGTGGTCTAAAGGGTAAGTCGGTTGTTACTACTCCTACTCCTACTCCAACTGCGGCCAATGTCTTGGCAATCGGGCATGGCAAAGGGAAGAAGAGAAAGAACCCTTCTAAGGGTACCAAGGGTAAGACCCTTGAAGGCTCCTCTTCAAGCAAAACCAAGAAAGGTTTTGTCACTCCTTCTGCTAACCATAATGAGGCTGAATGCTTCTATTGTCATGAAAAGTCGCACTGGAAGCGAAACTGCCCAAAGTACCAGCAAGATTTGAAGGATGGGAAAGTAAAACCCAACCATACAGGTATATACACTATATTGTCTAATAACTCACCTCATTCTAAGTCTTGGGTCCTTGATACAGGTTGTGGTATTCACATATGTTGTGATTTGCAGGGACTAAGAAGAAGTGAGAATGTGGAGCAAGGAAAGATAAACTTGATCATGGGAAACAGGAAAGTTTCACCTGTCACCAAGATAGGAGTTTATTCCTTAGTGCTAAATAGTGGGTTTACATTAGATTTGAATAAATGTTATTATTCGCCAGAAATGGCAAGAAATGTTATTTCCTTTCATGCATTGTATAAACAAGGTTGTACCTTTTATTTTGATAATAATAATGGTAGTATTGATGCTTTCTTTAATAATGTTCTTTATTTTAAAGCATTACCTTGTGATGGCGTGTATGAAACTGTATCTATTGTAGATAATCTAGGAAATAATGTATTGTGTATTAACTCTTCCACTAGCTTAGATAAAGCATCCTTATGGCATTGTCGTCTTGGACATGTAAGCAAGAAACGTATAGGCCAACTCCAAAAGGATGGAGTCTTGGAGTCATTTGACCTAAAGTCAGATGATAGTTGTGAATCTTGTTTGCTTGGTAAAATGACAAAGTCACCTTTTACTGGCACTTGTGCTAGGGGTGAAGGTTTGTTGGACCTCATACACACGGATGTGTGTGGACCCTTCAGAACCGCCACAAGAGATGCTAATTGGTTCTATGTGACTTTTACTGATGATTTTAGTAGATATGGATATGTCTACCTAATCAAGCATAAGTCAGAAACCTTTGAGAAATTCAAAGAGTTTAAGCAAGAAGTGGAGAATCAGTTGGGCAGGAACATTAAGATGCTTCGATCCGATCATGGTGGTGAGTATCTTAGTACTGAGTTCCTTCACTATCTTAAGGAATGTGGGATTGTCTCACAATTGACACCTCCTAGGACACCACAGTTGAATGGTGTAGCTGAGAGGCGCAATCGGACCTTGTTGGACATGGTTCGTTCCATGATGAGTCGAGCTTCGCTACCAATCTCATTTTGGGGGTATGCCTTAGAGACTGCCGCCCATATCCTTAATCTAGTCCCTACAAAGAAGGTTGCCAAAACACCTCACGAGGTGTGGACTGGAAAAGTTCCCAATCTAGACCACATCAAGATTTGGGGTTGCGAGGCTTTCGTGAGACGCGAGACTCACGATAAGCTCGAACCCCGAAGAGAAAGGTGTATTGTCATCGGCTACCCACAAAAATCCTTTGGTTACATCTTCTACAGACCCAGTGATAATGTGGTCTTTGTAGCAAGAAGAGGATTCTTTCGAGAGAGAGAATTCATACCTCTGAGGAGGAAACTCCTGTTGAGCCGACTGAAGAATCTATACCTCTGAGGCGTTCCACCAGAGTTAGGAATGCACCTGAGCATTATTATGGTTTCCATATTACTGTAGAAGGTGAGACACTTATCAGTGATAACACACTGGCAAATCTAGATGAGCCTAACAGCTACACGGAAGCCATGGCAGGCCCTGAGGCTGCTAAATGGAAAGAGGCTATGGATAGCGAGATACAGTCCATGTATGACAATCAAGTTTGGAACTTGGTTGACAATGTACCAGATCGTAAGATAGTTGGGTGCAAATGGATCTTCAAGAAGAAGACCGACATGGATGGTAATGTACACACTTATAAGGCACGACTGGTTGCAAAGGGTTATTCTCAAACTCCAGGAGTTGATTATGATGAGACCTTTTCACCAGTGGCCAAGATTAAGTCTATTAGGGTTCTGTTAGCCGTTGCTGCATTTCATGACTATGAAATATGGCAAATGGATGTCAAAACCGCTTTCCTTAATGGAAAGTTGACTGAAGATGTTTACATGGTTCAACCAGAGGGTTTTGTCAGTATAGAGTACCCCAATAGAGTGTGTAAGCTCGAGAAATCCATTTATGGATTGAAACAGGCACCTCGCAGATGGAATCTTTGCTTTGATGAGAAAGTCAAAGAATTTGGCTTTTCAAGAAGTGAAGATGAATCTTGTGTCTATATCAAGGCTAGTGGGAGTATAGTAAGCTTCTTGGTACTGTATGTGGATGACATACTACTCATAGGAAATGACATCCCAACCCTGCAGGAAGTAAAGTCCTGGCTTGGGAAGTGTTTCGCTATGAAGGACCTTGGAGAAGCTGCCTATATCCTAGGGATAAGGATTTTGAGAAACAGGAGTAAAAGACTAATTGGACTTAGTCAAAGCACCTATGTGGACAAAGTGTTGAAAAGGTTCAACATGCATAACTCCAAGAAAGGAGAGTTACCCATCCAGAGTAACGCCAGATTGAGTAAGACACAAAGCCCTAGTACTGAGGCTGAGATAGCAGAAAGGAGTCGAATACCTTATGCTTCAGCTGTAGGATCGATCATGTATGCTATGACGTGTACTCGACCTGATGTAGCCTTTGCTTTGAGCATGGTTAGCAGGTATCAGGGGAACCCTCGCAAGGTACACTGGACTGCGGTAAAGAATATCCTCAAGTACCTACGGAGGACTAAGGACTGGGTCCTTACCCTCGGTGGGAGTGATGACTTGAGAGTTGTAGGGTACAGTGATGCTAGCTTTCAGACTGACAGGGATAATTTCCGCTCTCAGTCGGGCTGGGTCTTTACCCTAAACGGTGGGGCAATTACTTGGAAAAGTTCCAAGCAGGAGACGGTGGCTGATTCCACTTGTGAATCAGAGTATATAGCAGCAAGCGAGGCAGCAAAGGAGGCTATATGGCTAAAGAACTTCATCGGAGACCTTGGAGTTGTACCAACTATAAAGGAGCCAATGGAGATTTTCTGTGACAGCAATAGTGCGGTTGCCTTAGCCAAGGAACCAAGAGATCATGGGAGATCCAGACACATTGACAGAAAATATCACTTCATCAGACATCGAATAGAAGAAGGAATCCTCGTGGCAAAGAGGGTATCATCGGATGAGAATCCAACAGATCCCCTCACGAAGGGACTGACTCAGGTTAAGCATCTCCAGCATGCTCGGAGCATAGGGCTGAAGGATGATATTAGTTTTAGTAGTTAGATAGTCTTGAAATTTGTAAAATGTAATTGACATTTGATGATAAATAAAAGCTGTTATTTATGAGTAAAGTGTTGCTATCTCTTGTCAATCGTTTACTATTATTTCTTTTTGCATGTTTTGACTTCCGGAATAATTATGTTATGGTTTATATCATATTATTCAAACTCTCCACAGTCGGTCATATGTTGGAAGTAGATATGAATCAAGACTGTCATGGGTTGGCTTGTAGAGGTCTAAGATGTTAGACAAAGCGGGGCTACAACACTCATGAGTGCTCATAAGTTCTGAGTATTGGATTCAACCCACGCTCACTGGCATCACTTCATGGAATTTATCTCGAGTGATCGTGAGACGGTAATATCATATAAGTCTTCAAACCTAGACATATGATTTGTTACCTATGAGTTGGTTATGCATTGATTGTACGAAAACGCATTGATAACTCGATGTTATAAAACGTACCTTTGTGTGTAATTCAACAAGTAGTAGAGCAAACATATGAGTCGAAGTTTATCTGTTCCTTCTTGGATTAGAAGCGATATCTGGGCCCCTCGATGATTTTGTTTTGACCTATGTACCGGGACCGGTCAGAACTAAATTGATGTGTTCAGTTAAGTTCTATGTCAAACAAATCGGAAATCGGGAAACAAATGCTGGACAATAAGCAAGACCTTGTTCCATGTATTTGTCAGGCTGATATCTAGAACAGAGGATTGTATGATCACTTATCTAAAATGGCGCTTCATAGTTCAACAGAGTTTAAAGAGCTACGATTGTTGATCGGTTCTTGAAGTCATACTTGCAACTATAGTTATTAGACTTATCCAAGTGGGAGACTGTTGGATATAGTGTCTAAGTCCATAACTATATTTGGTATGTACTTGACCCGACCCGGCATGGTCCATTTGGGTTGCACTTCACCCGAACAATTTATGGATAATCGTTTGAGAATAGTAGAAGTTATGATTTATTAATATATTATAAGTCCTAATATATTAATATAAAATCATATTATTTAATTAGTATTGATCTATAATTAATTTAGAATTAATTTAGAGATCAAAAGTATGACTAATTAAATATGGGCTCTTGTATTTATATAGTGTGGGCTAATGCTTATTTGGAATGGGCTAGGCTTGCATGGAAAGTCCATGGATACTCCATGGAGCTTTAACCCATGGATCTCATGGAAATGAAAAGACATGGGTATTAGGGTTTACATGGATGTAACCCTAATCCACCACACTATATAAAGGAGTCTTTGGTTCTTGAAATTGGACTAGTTGATGTGTGTAAACTAAGAGGGCCGATTTCAAGAAGTTTGTGACTATTCTCTCAAGTTTCCAAGTTTTTGGTGATTTGTGACTTCCATTTGAGGCATCCACATTATTGGTGCTAGGCTCTCAAACTCCAAGCAATCAACTACTACTACATGGAAAAATAATTATTTGCATGTATCTTAGTCAAACATAGATCCAAGGTTTCTAGGGTTGCATGTACACCATAGGAGTGTTAGAATGCTGAAAACCCATCAATGTTCTTGAGTTCTGGGCAATTTCTAAGACTAATCAAGTGTTCTAAACAAGATTCAAGCATTGGGAAAGAGTAGTTACGATCCGGAGGCTCGGGAAGGCTCAAAATCGGATGATAGTTGAGAGAGAAATCGTGTTCTAGGTTTGGGAGGGTGAAAAGGGATGAAAGGAGGCTGAGTTCTAAACTTATACATGTGAGTGTGCTTCCAGGAGAGGGGTGTGCGGCCGTACACTCCTTGTGTTGGAGTGTAAGGCCAGATTTTAATGCTAGAAGTGTACGCGATCCATTCCTATGCTCAATGCTTGAATGTACTGACCTTTGGACCTTTAAACGGACTCTAAACGAGGCTAAATGATAGCAGGAATGAGTCTGACACTCAGTTGAGTTGACTGGCTGAGCTTTACCAGACAAAAATTTAAAATTTTTCGGGTTGTCACAAAACGACCGAGAGGATTGTCCAAATTCGGGAACGACTAAAAGGTTCAAGAGACAAACAAAAGAGTTATGCGGACAAAAGACGGTAGCCCTTGGAATTTCAGGTTGGGGACCGGGTACTATTGAAGGTCTCACCCTGGAAGGGATTAATACGTTTTGGAAAACATGGGAAACTAAATCCAAGGTATATCGGACCATTCGAGATCCTTGCCAGGATCGGCCCGGTAGCATACAAGCTTCGATTACCGCAGGAACTCAATAACGTACACCCTACCTTTCATGTGTCAAACTTAAAGAAGTGTTTGTCCGATGAGACCCTCGTCGTCCCTCTAGACGAAATCGAAATCAACGAGAGCCTCCACTTTGTAAAGGAACCCATAGAAATCATGGATAGGGAAATTAAAAGAACAAAACAAAGTCGCATACCCATTGTGAAGGTTCGCTGGAATGCAAAGCGAGGACCTGAATACACCTGGGAGCGCGAAGATCAGATAAAACAAAAATACCCGCATCTTTTCCCTAATCCATAAATACTTACCTTAAAATAAATTTCGAGACGAAATTCTCTCTAACGGGGGGATGATGTGACAACCCGATATTTCAAGTCAATGTAATGACCGAAAAGTCAAAGATTTGTAATCTACTTTTGATATAATAAAAATAGCGTCAAAAATAAAATGTTCTAAAGTCTCAATTGGGTTGCATAAGGTATTAGATATCGTAACAAGGTTTCCAGAAATATAGAGAACACAAAAATCCGAGTTATAACGAAGAAGTTATGACCAATCGAAAATCCGCTGAAAAACTGGTAAAACACTGTTAAGCGTAAAACGCGGAATTTCATTAAAATACTTTTTAGCCTTAGGTATCTAAATGAATGTCGTAGATATCATTAAACCATGAATGCACATAAAAAGAACGTCCAAATCTGACTTCGTATGAAGAAGTTATGATTTTTCTAAGTTTCGGAGTAGCGGTAGACAGCTAAAAACTCTAAATAGAGATCGAGCGATATTTAGCCGACACGACCTAAACGAGAATTGAAGGTCTCGACAATAATAATACAACGGTAAAAAGACAGACGAAAACGGACATCGGATGAAGAAGTTATGTATTTTTAACGATCTTTTCCTGTCCCTGCCAATTAAAAATAAATAATTAAAAATAAAGTCAAAATTTGCCAACAAAGTCTAAATGAAAGTTGTAGATTACATTCTCACCTACGCGGGGATATAAAGAACGTCAAAAACGGAGCTCGTATGTGAAAGTTACGCATTTTAGAAGATTGGGGCACACAAACCGAGAGGGAGTACGCTATAGCGTACGAGGGTACGCCCAGCGTACTCAGTACACGGCCTCGAATCGGCCACGTATCCCCTAACACCTCTACCCCCTGTCCCATCTGAAGTGTGGTACCCAAAGAAGACATCATGCATGACGTACACCCCGCGTACGAAGCTACGCCCATCGTACGAGCTGCGGACGAGGTACGCCCCGCGTACTTCGGAGTACGCCCAGCGTACGAGGCTGCCTCCACCACTATAAATAAAGATGCGAGGGTGCCGGCTCTATTTGCTAATTCACACCATTTCTCTCCCACTTTTTCACTTCCGAGCCCCTCGAAACTACCCCGACGCCCCGGTTACGTATCCAAGTCCCGACGAAGGTCCGAAGCTCCGAAATACCCGAGAAACTCACTTCCTTCCGGTCGAAGTGCTGCCCGAGAAAAACCTCATTTTCTTCAAATCATCACACTTTCCAGGTGAGTTCATACCCTTATATTTTCACGTTTTTACTATATTTTAGGGGGAGAAATACAAGTGAAACGCAAGGAAACTTATGTTAAAATGCAAATCGTTACATATAGTTTCTAATACTTTATCTACACTTTGTGTATAAATATTAGCTAAGTAAATAACGCTATCACAAATGTTATACTTTACATGCAAGGTTGATAATACATTAAGGTTTATCATTCAAATGAAACACACTTTTGAAAAACTATAATAGGTATAGTTTACGAGATATTCATGGTATTTTACACTCTATAAACACTTGAGAAAGGAAACACTTACATTTACAAGAAAAATGGACTTTTCATACGTATATCTATTTGATACAAACTTTTGTGAGACATTTAACTTCACGTACTTTTAAGTATGCATTTCAAGTCCTGTGTTATAAACCATAATCTCTTGTAGGGAGAGCGTGATACTTGTGTATAGATCTATACGGGATTGACAATCCCGCACCTAAATTGTTAGCTACAGTTAGACCGGCAGGTCTGGGGTGACAAACGTTATATCATTTCAACGCCTGAAGAACGTTGTTACAGGCAGTCTGGGTCATTAGCACGGTTATAAAACTCACACAAAGTATTAGAACATTTGATTTACGGGGCTACCAAACGTCTTATTTGATTAAATATACATATATAAAATCTACTTACACTATTTTAGGTATGGAAAATACTCATGCATTTCGGTTATCAATTCTTTTAAAACTACTACACATTTATGGAAAATATTGGATTTTCTAAGAAACAAAAATACAGTTATTTTTACAGAAAGGCATACAATTCTAATACGAAAACGCTTATGAACTCACCAACTTAATTGTTGACACTTTTTCAAAACTACTTGTATTTCTCAGGGATTCAGTAATACAGGTATAACATCAGCTTTTGGAGAAGGGACGCTAAGGCGTCAGTTTTCAAACTTATTAAATCATCATATTGTAATTTATTTTTGGGACATGTATCTCATGCTACAATGTAACTTTTTAATTATATTTATGATGGTTGTGTTTACTTTCTTTACAAATATTCAACTGTTATGATACTACATGAAGTCATCCACCCCCGAACGATTCCGCCGTTCTGGTTTGGGGGTGTGACACGATTGTTCACAGTTGTCTGTCATTAATGTCATATCTAAGTCTAAAGGAAAAGAAAAATGTAATGATTCGTTGGTTAAGGTTGCCACTGACAAACCCTCAACTTCGAAAGATTTTGATTTTGACAATGTGAGTGTCAGAGATAGTCAAACGGATAGTAGTGATGATGAGGATGAAGAACAAGTTTCGAACAAATCTAAGTCTGAAAAGCCTGTTTCAAACGAAACAATCATTCCACGAATTGGTGTTGATCAAGTGTTTGGTGACACTGAAAATGTTGACAAAGTTTTGTCTGAAGAAGGAGCTCATTATTTGGAAACAAATCAAGTGGTATATCCAAATTTCAAGTGTACAGATGATGTTGTATTTCCAAATCAAGTGTTTGTCACTACTGAAAATGTTGAAAACATGAAACCAGAGTTCACCAAAATGGTCGAAGATGACAATAAGAAAACATCAGACGAAGGATTCTTTTCAAATCAAAGCACTGTCGAAAATAATCTAACAAAGAATTTGTATGTTTTTCAAAGACAAAAACCACAACGAAATTGGATTGAAAAACAAGCAAATGCAAAAGAATGTTTGAAACAAGAAACTAAAGAAACAAATGAGAATGTGAAACTTAATTCAAACGAATTTAAGGATCGTGTTGCAAAATTTTCGAAGGAAAACGGAATTTCGAAAAGACAGGCAAGAAAGAAATTTTTTTGGCAAATTGTGTCAAATGAAAAGGAATCAAAAATACCAACCAAGAAAGTGTTTGAAAAAGAGTTGTACAAACTTGTACAAAATAAGTTTTCAAAACTTTCAGATAAAAAGGAAATACCCGCTCAACCAATTTCGTCTAATTTTCAAAAAGATTCTGTGAAGTTTTCAAAAACAAAAACTTTTCCAACAAATGATAAACAACAAAATTTTCATTCAAAAAGCCAACCAAAGTTTTCAAAGTCAACAAACAATCCAAATTGATTTTCTTCCAATACAACAAGTCAACATTTCGATAATTCTCGTCAATTTGAAAATGTTCGAAAATTTGAAAATGTTCGAAAATTTGAGAATGTTCGAAAATTTGAGAACGTTAGAAAATTTGAGAATGTTAGAAAATTAGAGAATGTTCGAAAGTTTGTGAATGATCGAAAAGTTGGAAATGTTCAAAAGGTTGCAAACAATCAAACAATTGTGCATGATAAATCAAAAACTGCAAAGTTTATACCTCAAGAACCAAGTTTTCCAAATCCTTCTGGGAAGAAGAATTCGAAAGTGTCATACACAAAGGGTTCGTCAAATGTGACTAATATCGATCATTGGCTTGAAGGATAAGGAAAGATGTTTCAATCTCGTAAGTTTTCCCAACATCAAATTCGCGAAGCATATGAGAAATATTTGAATGATTCGTCAAACGAAAGTTATTCTTCCAAAGAATCAAATATTCCTGTGAAAACATGGAAACCTGTTTCGGAAGCTAAACCTGTTGCAAACCAACCTGAGAACAAAAAGGCGAATGTCAGTGACAAATCTAAACCTTTGAAAACTTATATTTCTGCTCCTTTACCCAATGATGTCGACTTAATTGACAATTTCAAATCAAAAGTTTGTAATTGGGTTTTAGGTTCTTCTTTTCACTCGGTTTTCAAAACTAATAACCAAGGACCCAAACAGCCTTGGGTACCTAAATTCTTTCATTAATTGCAGGTTCTATGTGACGAGCAATATGATGATAAATGGTACATTGATAGTGGTTGCTCTCGTCACATGACTGGAAAGAAAGAGAATTTACGTGATTATCGAAGTTTGGAAAATGCAGGAGTAGTCAAGTTTGGAAATAATCACAAGTGTCAGGTGAAAGGATATGGTAAAGTCACAAATGGGAAGTTCACTATTAAGAGAGTTGCATATGTCGAAGGTCTTCAACATAACTTGATAAGTGTTTCACAACTTGTTGTGGGCACTGGCAATCAAGTGGTGTTTAACGAAGCAGGCAGCATCATTTCGAATGTTGAAACTAACGAAGTTTTGCTCAAGTCCAAACGACATGGTGACATGTTTACTCTTGATATCAAACCAATCATCGTCAAACCCTCAGTGTGTTTACTTTCGAAAGCTTCCTCTGATGTCAGCTGGTTATGGCATCGACGTTTATCACATTTAAACTTTCGAAATTTGAATAAGTTGGTCGTTGATGATCTTGTTCGAGGTTTACCTGTACTAAATTTTGATAATGATACTTTGTGTGTAGCTTGTGAACAAGGAAAACAACATCGCAAAGGACATCCAGTTGTCATAGATTCGAAAATTGTTGAACCGTTGGAACTTCTTCATATTAACCTTTGTGGACCATCAACTGTTGAAACTCTCAACAAGAAACAGTACATTTTGGTTATTGTTGATGATTTTTCACGTTTTATTTGGGTGTATTATCTCAGGTTAAAATCTGAAGTCGCTCAAACAATGATCGAATTTATCAAGAAAATTGAGTTAAGTCTAAAGAAGAACGTTCGAAAAATCAAAAGTGATAATGGTTCTGAGTTTAGGAACAATGTGCTAGATTCGTACTTAACGGAAAAAGGAATTTCGCATAACTTTTCTTCGCCCTATACACCTCAGCAAAATGGTGTGGTTAAAAGGAGGAATAGGTCACTTTGCGAAGCAGCAAGAACTATGTTGACATATGCGAATCTTCCTCAATGTCTATGGGCAGAAGCAGTTTCAACAGCATGTTTCACTCAGAATCGATATTTCATTCATCGTCGTTTCAATATCACTCCGTATGAAATCATCAATAACCGAAAACCTAATGTCAAATTCTTTCATGTTTTTGGTTGCAGGTGTTTTATCATGAATCTCAAAGATAATCTTTCGAAATTTCAAGCTAAGGCTGATGAAGGAATATTTTTGGGATATTCGACAAATTCGGTTGCATACAGAGTGTTAAATAAACGAACTCGTAAAGTAGAGGAAACGTTTAATCTGACTTTTGATGATTACTTCGTGAAACAAGTTGCAAAACAATTTGAACAAAAACCAATTCTTAATGAATCAAATGATGAGTCTGAAAGTTCTAATTCATCAGATTTTGATTATGATTTAATTTTTGGTGTTCCACACAGGGCAGCTGATGCGGAAGTAACTGTTGTTGATAATCAAACTCATGAATCTTCAAAACATACTGATGATTCGACAATAACAACCGATACAACTGCTGATGGCGAAAGTATGCTAGATGCTCAAGTGGAGGGGGAGCACTTGAATATTCCTTCAAATATTGAGGGGGAGCATCCTTTTGAGGGGGAGAAGAGCAGTTTGAATGATGTTGTCGAGGGCGAGCATCAGAATAACAATCATTTCGAGAGGGAGCATGATACTGAAACAATAAATCTTGATCAAAATGATGAATTTCATGATCTAAATGATAATATTTCTGTTGCAGGATCAGAAAATGGAGAGATGTACGAAGATGCACCTTTAGACTTTGATCCAGCATATCCACCATTGGAAAAATGGACAAGCAATCATCCGAAAGAGCAAGTCATTGGAAATCCACAAGATGGAGTTTTGACAAGAGCTCAAATTCGTGCAAAGAATGAGGTATTAAATACTCATCAAGAATTTTGCATGTTTAATGTTTTCATTTCGAAAATTGAACCAAAGACAGTTAAGGTTGCAATGGAACACTCAGATTGGGTTGTTGCAATGCAATCTGAACTGGCTGAGTTTGATAGAAACAAGGTTTGGAGATTAATTCCTAAACCTGAAAATGTTTCGATTGTCGGATTAAAATGGATTTTCAAAAACAAAACCGACAAAGAGGGAAATATTGTACGAAATAAAGCACGATTAGTCGTAAAAGGATATTCGCAACAACAAGGTATCGATTATGAAGAAACCTTTACCCCTGTCGCAAGACTCGAGGCTGTTCGAATATTTTTGGCTTATGCAGCTCACAAAGATTTCGATGTTTATAAAATGGATGTGAAATGTGCTTTTCTTAATGATGAACTCGAAGAAACAGTTTACATTGAACAACCTCCAGGTTTCATTAATGAAGAATATCCTGATCATGTGTATATTTTAGATAAAGTTGTATATGGGTTAAAACAAGCACCAAGAGCATGGTATGCAACTCTTACCAGTTTCTTAAAACAATCGAAATTTAAACAAGGATCAGTTGACCCCATATTATTCCGAAAGAAAGTTGGGAATCATCTAATGCTTGTTCAAATTTATGTCGATGATATTATTTTTGGCTCGACTGACCCTGCTTTGTCTAGTGAATTCGAAAATTTGATGAAAAGCCAATTCGAAATGAGCATGATGGGTAAAATTAATAATTTTCTGGGTTTAAATATTCATCAAAGCAGAGAAGGAATTTTCATCAATCAGGAAAAATATACAAAGAATTTGCTCGAAAAGTTTGGAATGACAAATAGCACGAAGTTAAGAGTACCAATGGAGGTTGGAACGAGGCTAAATCCTTCGTTAGAAACTCCTGCGGTTGATCTTACTTTATACAGGAGCATGATAGGTTCATTGCTTTATCTTACTGCAAGTAGACCTGATATCATGTTTTCTGTATGTAATTGTGCTAGGTATCAAGCAAATCCGAGAGAACCACACATGACTGCAGTGAAAAACATTTTTCGTTATCTCAAAGGAACAATTTCGTTAGGATTGTGGTATCCTTCGAAATCAGGATTTTTTATTCAGGCATTTTCAGATGCAGATCTAGGAGGATGTACTTTGGATCGAAAAAGTACAAGTGGTGGATGCCAATTCTTGGATGGAAAGTTGGTTAGTTGGCAATCGAAAAAGCAAACGTGTGTTTCGATTTCTACTGCTGAAGTTGAATATGTTGCAGCTGCTGCTTGCACTTCGCAAATTATTTGGATCCATAGTCAATTGCGAGACTATGCCATTAATATGAAAAAGATTCCACTGTATTGTGATTCACAAAGTGCTATACGCATTTGTCATAATCCAGTACAACATTCGAAAACCAAACATATTGCTCTTCGTTATCACTTTATCAAAGATCATGTGGAAGATGGCAACATTGAAGTTCATTTTGTAAAAACAACTGATCAGCTTGCTGATATTTTTACAAAAGCTTTAGATGAAAAATCATTTGTTCAAATTTTGACAGGTTTGGGAATGATCGAAGCAAGTTCAGTTTCAGGGATGATTTTGAATGTATAACAAAGAAGTGTTATACAAATGTGTCGATTCAGAGGCAATAATGTTTCATTCAGAGGCTGACAGTATTAACCATTCATAGGTTACTGTTCACGTTCAACGCTTCGACACGCTTCGTTTTCGACAATTGGGGAAGCCAAGTTTCGTTAGTTTGGTTATGCTTTCCTAACTTTTCGTTAATTTTGATAGTTTCGTTAGTTTAGTCATTTTTCTTAAATTTTCGTTAATTTTGAAAAATTGGAAAAACCAAAAAAAAAATATTTTCGTTAGTTTGTCAAATTTTCGTTAGTTTGTCAAATTTTCATTAAGTTATCAAATTTTCATTAGTTTGTCCAAATTTTTCGTTAGTCGGTCACATGTTTTTCGTGAGTTAGTATCTTCATTTTATTTTTGAATAATCAAAAACTCCAAAAAGATTTTATTTTTGTTTTATCATTTTATTTTCGAAAAATCAAAAACTCCAAAAAGATTTTATTTTGTTTTGTCATTTTATTTTCGAAAAATCAAAAATTCCAAAAAGATTTTTTTTGTTTTCTTTTTCGTAAATCTTAAAAACACAAAAATATTTTCTTTCTTTTCGAAATATCAAAAACATCAAAAAGATTTTTGTTCTTTTGTTCTTTGTCTTTTCTTCGTACAGATTTCACGAAAGGTTTACAAGGGTCATGCTTGCGTTTCTATGGGAAGGTAAAATTTCGACAACTTTGTACTAGTTAGACAGTCCCTAGAAGCATGTTGCAGCATGTCGACCCAAGCCTCCATTGACTCAATGTGTGATTTCGAAAGCCTTAATGAAATTTTCATTATGAAAATTTCTTCCCAAGCAGGCTTGCATTCACATTAGTCTCCTGAGCTACCTTACTCTTCTCAAATGAGTTAAGAGTTATCTGTTTGGTCCAATCATAACAGAGGTACAATTGATTTCGTGAACCAATCTTTTTCATCTCAAAATTCTAACACATTTCACACACAATGACATATGTCCGAGAGGTCATTGATCAAACCAATCATGACTTAGGCATATCAAACTTCTGTGTTAATGATCTAACATCATGAGACCGTGATGAAAGTGAAACCCAAATATACGAACTCATTTAAGGAATTGACGGGGAACCATGTTCCAGTTTTAACGAAACAGTTGTTTCAGTACCAATCTTCGATGCTTCGAATCATATTCAATTCTTTTGAGTGGTCTTGATCAAATGGTCGAAACCCACGACATTTGTTCCCCAACAGGATCCAGCTGAATCTAATTTTTCTTTGAATATGATTTTCGTTGGACTATCAACTATTTCACTTGTCACATTCAAAATAATTCAAAGCATACTTGTCACTGACTACACTGGTCAAACAGGTAATTTCGGTTACACTTACTCACCTTATGCTTAGGTTGATATGTAACGAAATTGTTAAGCCACCCACGAAGCCTTAAAAAAGAAGCCCTTCGATACTTTTCTACAAGTATTCGATTGAAATTCACGGGAACGTACACAAGCAGTTGATTATCTCTCTTGATAATTAACAAAGCAACCTTTGCCTGGGGTTTTACTGCTTTTGTGTCGAAATTCTATTTTTCGACATCACAGACTCCAAATTTTTCGTTAATTTTCTTCTTATCTTATTTCTTTGGCACACTGCACTCACGAAATCCTTGAGGTTCTGAGTACTACCAACTCAAGCTGATGATTTCGAAAGTCTGGCAAATGACTTCGTCTCTAAACCCAAAGACGAAAGAGCCTTACCTCAATAACGAAGGTTCATGACGGTTACACTTCTATTGGGATAAACGAACAGTTTGTTTGACAAGACGTTCTGTCTTCTTTCCAGGTTCCAAGGAGATGTGATGGGTACTTTTTTACGCGTGGCTACTTTATCGGAATAGTGGTGTGATTTTCAAGGTGCCACGTCGGATCTCATTTAATGCAGCTCCCGCTTCATATTCAAATTTCAGGGTTACATATAAGAGGGTATTCAAGGGTTCTTTATCAGTTTACGTTTTCAAAAGAAAAATCCCCAATTTATCTCAGAAATCTTTACTCGTTTTCACAAGGTTCTAAACCCTAATCATGGTGAATCCTGCTGCTGTTGTTGCTCCATCCTAGTCTACTGAAGAAGTTGTTTCTCAACCGTTAATGAAGATTCAAAGCACTAACTATCAAGTCGAGGGGGATGTTTCTCTGTACCCTGAAGAACTCAAGATGTTGATCGTGGCTTTGAAGAACTTTGTCTTGTCTACTACTATGTTCAATTCGTTTGTTGTTCCACTATCCTGGCTTTCATTAGCAGGATCTACTGCAACGTATAACAAAGCGATGGATGTAATCACCTTCAATTTGGTGAATGACAAGAAAATCCGTCTTACCAAGAATCTTTTCTGTCAAATTCTTGGTATTCCCAATTCTCCATCCTACACTGATCTTTCGTTTGCTCAAATTATGTACATGTTCAATGAGATGGGTCATCAACCCCCACTCACCAAGATTAGTGATTTCAAGAAATCTGGCCTTCCAAGTGTTTGGAATTTTCTGTTTGGAATTTTTCTTCGCTGCTTGACTGGTCGCAGTGTTGGATTAGATAAAGGTCGAATGGAGGTTTATGCCATGGTTACTGGGCTTTATTATGATATTCCGATGGATTTTTCTACTCAGCTGTGGAAGGAGTTTGAGAAAAGTGTGGAGAACACAAATGTTGTTCAAGGCATTTCATGTGCAAGATACTGGAGTTTGATTCTTCGTCATGTTTATGACAAAGAAGGGATTGAAGTGCCAGCTGATCAAGAAAAAGCTGAGTTTTTGAAGTATCACTTTCTAAAGGAGGTTACACATAATGCCGAAGAGTTTCCAAACATTGCTTGAATTCCTGATGCAATGTTAAAACGTGTTAATCCGGTGAATCTCGTTTTGATAGAATATTTGAAGACTATTAATCCTGATGACGAAACAGGAAAGTTGTTATCAAAAGAGGATGCTGGTCCTTCTAAGAAATCACAACGATTGAAGAAGGATGCAAAGCCCACTCCTGAGAAGCCTGTGCAAGAACCCAACCCAAAGAAGTCTATAAAGAAACAGTCTACGATAGAGGAGCACGTTTCGAATGTTTCGACAACACCTGTTGAGCATGTTGTTGATGAACAAGCTAAGGAAACAATTCCTTCAAATTCTGGTGTGTTTAGAAGAATAAAACAGATGACTCGTGGTTCACGAAAGTCTACAGATGGATCTTCTAAGTTTTCTCCACCCATGGTTCGTAAACCACATCTAAATCATCAAGGGGTTTTTATTCGTGAGGTTCCGGCTCCAGTTTCTCCTTCGTCAAAGAAACGAAGAGCTGAAGATGTGGCAAAGCATATTTCCAAGAAGAAGATTAAGAAACGAAAGTTGGTTATTCAAGAGGAATCATCCGAAGGTGAGAAAGTTCCTGAAACACCTGATGCTACTATCTCCAAATCAATATCGACTCCTGAGCACACTGAGGTCATACCACTCGAAGTTTCGTTAACCAAGTCAGTTCCTGAGGAGGTTCTGTGACATCCCCAATTTCACGGCCAGAAAAGACCGATTTAATTTATGCTTTTAAAATAATTTCAGAGTAATCATTTGATTAAAAGTGTTGCGGAATTTGTTCCCAGAAAAACATGA
Source organism: Lactuca virosa (assembly GCF_052849685.1). Taxonomy (NCBI): domain Eukaryota; kingdom Viridiplantae; phylum Streptophyta; class Magnoliopsida; order Asterales; family Asteraceae; genus Lactuca; species Lactuca virosa. The sequence continues at coordinate 317,145,269 of NC_136433.1, read as the reverse complement.
TAAATATGTTATCAAATCATTTCCGAAGAAATGTATTTTAATCACTTAAACCATTGGGATGTCATTGTCAATACAAAAAATAAGCATAAACAAAACATACATTCATTTAAACTAGTGATCTACTTCTTTTTTAATCTCTCAGTGTAAAGCAACTTCGTATCGATACATGTGATACAATTAAACTGAGTGGGTCAGGCTTGGGAGCCTGGTGAGCATATAGGGTTTTCAACCCACAATAAATAATAAACTTATTAAGTTCTCAATCAATAAATTTATTAATTTCATCAACCAAAATAACCCTAATTACCCATTCACATTATCCTCACTTTACGTCCCTAAAACAACTATCACAAGGGACCTAGCCTAAGGATTATCACTAGGGGTGACAACATTGCTTTGGGGGTTCCTCAACAAGTTATGTCAAATAAAACAAACATCGGGGTGACAACATTGCTTTCCCTCAGCAAGTTATGTCAAACAAGACATCCTAACATAAAACAACCTATAAAGTGACAACATTGCTTCCCTCTGCAATTTATTTCAAATAAGACATGAAGTCACATCGTTGCCATGTGCTAAGTCCATAGCTCTTATTTATCGACAGTATTTCCCACGGGAGTTCCTCCCCGCAATACATGTCAATGGGTTTTCCATATGCTAAGTCCATAGCTCTTATTCATCGACGGTATTTCCCACGGGTGTTCCCCCACCCCCCCCCCCCCCCCCCCGCAATACATGTCAATGGGTTTTCCATACAGCTGATGAACATAATAAGGGGTTTCCCCAGCCATACATGCCCTAAAGGCACTCATGAGGGGAATAGAGTACAGCGAATGAACACTCAAGTCCATTAACACCTACAGGTTACGAGCCTGCTAGTGTTCCACAGACCGTTTAGAACAGTCCATGGTTGTCATCCATACTCTGCTGAATGATGGGGGTCAACGTTTGGGTAAGGGCTTTTCTCATATTGCACCACTCACGAAGGGGAATAGAGTACAGCGAATGAACACTCAAGTCCATTAACACCTATAGGTTGCGAGCCTGCTAGTGTTCCACAGACCGTCTAGAACAGTCCATGGTTGTCATCCATACTCTGCTGAATGACGGGGGTCAACATTTGGGTAAGGGCTTTTCTCATATTGCATCACTCACGTCAACGTTTGGGTAAGGGCTTTTCTCATATTTCACCACTCACTCTCAACTCATGATCTATATCACTGATCATCTCATTTATCCAACTCAACTTTCATCACACACCCACTATTTAATTCATGATCTATATCACTGACTCATGAAGCTCGTCCGATCACTTCATAAAAGAAACAAAGACTCCAAAGCTCTTCAAAATAAAAGTATAGGGAAAATACTGATAAAGTACTCCCGTACACTCCCTTACCCCGACACGTAATAGTGTCAAAAAGAAGAACTAACAGATGAACACTTAGTTCAAAAACACCTAATGAACATATAATTCAAGAACACCTTATGAACATATAGTTCAAACATACGTACCGACTACAAGTCTGCTAACGTTCCACTGGACTATCTAAAATAGTCTGTGGCCGTTGTCTATACTCTGCTAGATGACTAGATCATCTTAAACATCGATATCTCTCATCACTTTTATTTCATCACACATCATCTAATTTATCTACCTATGTTTTACCCAACATATTTGTAGATAAAAATACATACATAGTTTAAAACTTGTATAAAATATCAAGTCAACAGTCACCTCAAATAAACAATTAATATATTTACACATAGCACGTATTTTAAAGTAAATACTTCATATCTATGTGTAAGATGAAGGTGACTATACACTCACCTGATTTAATGAAAATCGGGCAGCAATTCGTTTCCTAAAACGATCGCTTCTAATAAAACCGAGAGTTTTATTGAGAAACCGGGCTCTGCGAAGGGTCGGGCTTCGAAACCGAAAAGATAAATTTTCCGGGTCTTCGGGCACTTCGGGGCGTGTTCCGGGGGTTATAATCGATACCGGGGCTTTGGGGAATGTTAAGATGAAGAAAATATGGAAAAACGGGCTAAATGTGGCAAAATCCAAAAGTAACCGGGAAGGCTCGCATACCCCTTCTATTTATAGGGTCTAAAGTCGGCTAGGGAGGTGGGGTCCGCAGGCGAGGGTGCGCAGGTGCTCGCACATGGGTTGCGCGTGCGAAGTGGCTGCTGGCAGCTCCTGATTGGACCAAGCCTTCGGTGCGAGGGGGTGCGACACGGGTCGGACAGCTAGCCTCGGATGACTCAGCAGCATCGGACACGCGGCATGCTTCGGTTGGGCCTCCCTTCGGTCGTATCACAATCCGACACGCGGCTACTGTTCATGCGAGGGAAGGCGACATGTCTCGCCAGCTGGCCTCGGGTGATTCAGCAATTCGGACACGTGGCGCGCTACGAGCGAAGGTGGCGTGGCATTTCCGGGTGAAGCTCATCCATGCGAAATTTCTTGAATTTTGTGCCAAAATCTTCTAAAATTCATAACTTTCGCATACGAGCTCCGTTTTTTACGTTCTTTATATGCACGCGTAGGTAAAATTACGCTCTACAACTTTCGTTTGGACTTCGTCGGATAATTTTGACTTTAATTTTTATATTATTATTTTTAACAGACCGGGACAGGAAATCCGTTAAAAATTCATAACTTCTTCATCCGACATCCGTTTTCGTCAGACTTTTTACCGTTGTGCTACTAATGACGAGACCTTCGATTCTCGTTTAGGTCATGTCGGCTAAAAATCACTCGATCTAAAATTCGAGTTTTTAGCTGTCTACTGCTAAGCTGAAACTTCGAAAAATCATAACTTCCTCATACGAAGTCAGATTTGGGCGTTCTTTTTATACATACTCTCAGTTTAACGAACACTACGAGTTTCGTTTAGATCACCAAGGCTAAAAAGTAGTTTATCAAAAACTCACTTTTTACGACATTCGGCCTCGTGCCAGTTTTGTCGCGAAACTTCGACAGGTCATAACTTCTTCGTTATAGCTCGGATTTCGATATTCTTTATATATCCGTAATCCTTGTCACGCCCACTACAAGTTTTTTAATAGATATCTGCTTTATCTAATATTTAATTTTGACGCTCATTTTTATTCTTAATTAATTAAACCCTAATAATTAAGCATAAAACACATAATTCACATAATTCATTTTCATTTCTTCTAAATGAGTTACAAAGGTTAACCTAGCCCATTATGTCAATATTAATGCCTAGCCTAGAAACACGGGCGTTACAACTCTCTCCCCTTTTGAATGATTCCGTCCCCGGAATCACACATCAGCAAACAAATACGGGTAGCGACTCATCATGTCACTCTCCGTTTCCCAGTTGAGATTTGGCCCATTCGTATGTTTCCAATGCTTACGGTCAATGATTGCCTCAGGTTTTTCAATCAACCTCTTGTTTTCATCCAACCTTAATTCAGAAATGGGAATTATGTCGGGCACATCTCCCGTAAATTTTCTCAAATAACACACATAAAAGGTATTATGAATACCCTCCAGTTCTTCTGGTAATTCTAGCTCGTAAGCTTGATTCCCGATCCTCTGAAGAACCTTAAATGGTCCAATAAACCTTGGACTCAACTTTCCCCTTCTACCAAATCCTATACGTCCCTTCCACGGCGAGACTTTAAGTAAAACCGAATCTCCAACTTTGAATGATATCGGTTATCTTTTCTTGTCAGCATAGCTCTCTTAAGCATCTAACATCCTTTCCCTAATCACTTTCAACTTTTCAGCAGTCTGATGGACTATTTCAAGTCCCATAAACTGCTTTTCCCAGCTTCCAGTCAACATGACAGCATTTGACACTTTTCCCCATACAAAGCGTGATAAAGTGCCATCTTGATGCTTGAGTGGAAACTATTACTATAGGAAAATTCTACTACAGGTAAGTGTTTACCCCAGTTACCTTGGAAATTCTAGGGTACATGCCCTCAGCATATTCTCCAACGTTTGAATTGTTTGTTCGCTCTGACCATCGGTTTGTGGATGGTAAGCTATATTCAAACACAACTTGGTACCCAATTCCTCTTATAGACTCCTCCAAAACCTTGAGGTAAAACGGCTGTCACGATCGGATACAATCGTTAACGAAACACCGTGAAGCCTCACACTTTCCTTCACATAAGAATTCGCACGTTTATCCATAGACCATTTCTCGTTGGCTGCTATGAAATGCACACTCTTAGTGAAGCGATCAACGACCACCCAAATCATGTCGTGACCGTTCCTTGTTCTGGGCAGTTTAGTCACAAAATCCATAGTGATACCTTCTCATTTACCCATGGGTACAGGTAAAGGATCTAAACTCCCATACGGTTTCTGATGTTGTGCCTTAACCCTAGCACAAGTTACACACTCAGCCACATACTTAGCAACATAGAGCTTCACCATCGGCCACCAGTAATAGGGTTTTAGATCCCTATACATTTTCGCACTGCCGGGATGAATCGAGTACATGGTTTTGTGAGCTTCTTCCATCAGAAGACCTCTTACTCCTCCCATCCTAGGTATCCAAATCCTACCTTTGAATACCTTTAGTCCTTGACCGTTTGTATCAAACACCAATGTTTTTCCCAAACGTTCCTCCTTTCGGTCATTTTTTTTCTCTAAAGCTTCCTCTTGAGCTTTCTTTATACTTTCCACAATTGTAGAGACAACTTCAATTCTCAACGCTCTTGGCCTCTTCCTTTCAAGATTCACCTTCCGACTGAGAGCATTAACAACAACACTTGCTTTACCAGGGTGGTAAAGTATCTCACAGTCGTAGTCCTTGAGTAACTCTAGCCAGCGTCGTTGCCTCATGTTCAATTTCTTCTGATTAAAGAGATATTGAAGACTCTTATAATCAGCGAAAAGTTTGCATTTAGTACCATAAAGATAGTGCCTCCCTATCTTTAAGGCGAATACTACCACTGCCAACTCCAGATCATGAGTGGGGTAGTTCTTTTCATGCTCCTTCAATTGCCTCAATGCATACGCTATCACTTTATCCCTTTGGGTCAGAACACAACCTAACCCAACTTCTTTAACAATGAACGTGATACTTCTATTGATCGCTTTGATCAGCCTTTACTTCAATTCGGCTTAAGTCAACTGCTACATCGAACTTGGTTCTCTGAACCACATAACAAACTCATCGTAGTCGGACTCAATTTGATATGACCACTAGGGTCGGAATAACAATCATCTTCTTAGTCATTACTGAAACGATGGTAACGACAGACTAGAATAAGACAGAATCAATTACTAACTCCTTGGTAACCTTGTGACTTTCCCTGATCCAAGTGTGATTCCTGTGCTTCCAGTAATATAGATCTCTACTACTATTCACACCTACTCATACTCGTCCCAAGTATTGTCTCGCAGTCCCCAAGTCCTAAAATCACAAAACAATTTAACACATACGAATGTGTCCAAGTAATCATAAAATTTTTGCTAGACTATACTAGGACTTCTTCCATGTGTATCTTCAATCATCAATTCTACTTCAACTTGGTTGGTGATGGAAATTCCAGACGATGGAATAACTTCAAGAATTACACCAACCATTCATCATCCTGCCAATCGGAGGTGTACTTCAGACGTACCGTACCCCTCTAAACGTTCCGTTATTTTATTAGACATATTCTAAAGGCAAGATACCATTCTTACGATATCTCCTGATAGGTATCATTCACTATCATAAGCTTTTCATTTCCTCCATCTACTCAATTCTCTACGAGTCTTCACCATAATGTTTTGTACACCCAAGCAGACGTTCGGTGTACTGGGCGAGAATTTCAGATAAGAAAGCTTTATTTACGATAGACATATAAATCTCCTTATCACTCCGAAACGTTTACATGTTAGTTCTAATCTCGTAATCATACACTTAGAATCCTACACACATAAGGTTTCCAGATCCGGTCGGCAACAGACCATAGATCCGAACAAATAATAGCATCATTATAGCTATAACACAAAACATTTAGCACATAAAAGCATTTTAGGCATCCTTCCTAAAATAAACTATGCTCGTGTCTAAAATATGGTAGACACTCATCTCACAATCATTACTTAGCATTCTAAGTTTAAGTCTAGAAATCCTACAATTTCTTAGTTCGCTTAAACTAATGCTCTGATACCAACTGTAACATCCCCAATTTCACGGCCAGAAAAGACCGATTTAATTTATGCTTTTAAAATAATTTCAGAGTAATCATTTGATTAAAAGTGTTGCGGAATTTGTTCCCAGAAAAACATGATAAATATGTTATCAAATCATTTCCGAAGAAATGTATTTTGTTCACTTAAACCATTGGGATGTCATTGTCAATACAAAAACATAAGCATAAACAAAACTTACATTCATTTACACTAGTGATCTACTTCTCTTTTAATATCTCAGTGTAAAGCAACTTCGTATCGATACCTGTGATACAATTAAACTGAGTGGGTCAGGCTTGGGAGCCTGGTGAGCATATAGGGTTTTCAACCCACAATAAATAATAAACTTATTAAGTTCTCAATCAATAAATTTATTAATTTCATCAACCAAAATAACCCTAATTACCCATTCCCATTATCCTCACTTTACGTCCCTAAAACAACTATCACAAGGGACCTAGCCTAAGGATTATCACTAGGGGTGACAACATTGCTTTGGGGGTTCCTCAGCAAGTTATGTCAAATAAAACAAACATCAGGGGTGACAACATTGCTTTCCCTCAGCAAGTTATGTCAAACAAGACATCCTAACATAAAACAACCTATAAAGTGACAACATTGCTTCCCTCTGCAATTTATTTCAAATAAGACATGAAGTCACATCGTTGCCATGTGCTAAGTCCATAGCTCTTATTTATCGACAGTATTTCCCACGAGAGTTCCTCCCCGCAATACATGTCAATGGGTTTTCCATATGCTAAGTCCATAGCTCTTATTCATCGACGGTATTTCCCACGGGTGTTCCCCCCCCCCCCCCCGCAATACATGTCAATTGGTTTTCCATATAGCTGATGAACATACTAAGGGGTTTCCCCAGCCATACAGCGAATGAACACTCAAGTCCATTAACACCTACAGGTTACGAGCCTGCTAGTGTTCCACAGACCGTTTAGAACAGTCCATGGTTGTCATCCATACTCTGCTGAATGACGGGGGTCAATGTTTGGGTAAGGGCTTTTCTCATATTGCACCACTCACGAAGGGGAATAGAGTATAGCGAATGAACACTCAAGTCCATTAACACCTACAGGTTGCGAGCCTGCTAGTGTTCCACAGACCGTCTAGAACAGTCCATGGTTGTCATCCATACTCTGCTGAATGACGGGGGTCAACGTTTGGGTAAGGGCTTTTCTCATATTGCATCACTCACACCAACCATTGGGTAAGGGCTTTTCTCATATTTCACCACTCACTCTCAACTCATGATCTATATCACTGATCATCTCATTTATCCAACTCAACTTTCATCACACACCCACTATTTAACTCATGATCTATATCACTGACTCATGAAGCTCGTCCGATCACTTCATAAAAGAAATAAAGACTCCAAAGCTCTTCAAAATAAAAGTATAGGGAAAATACTGATAAAGTACTCCCGTACGCTCCCGTACCCCGACACGTAATAGTGTAAAAAAGAAGAACTAACAGATGAACACTTAGTTCAAAAACACCTAATGAACATATAGTTCAAGAACACCTTATGAACATATAGTTCAAACATACGTACCGACTACAAGTCTGCTAACGTTCCACTTGACTATCTAAAATAGTCTGTGGCCGTTGTCTATACTCTGCTAGATGACTAGATCATCTTAAACATCGATATCTCTCATCACTTTTATTTCATCACACATCATCTAATTTATCTACCCATGTTTTACCCAACATATTTGTAGATAAAAATACATACATAGTTTAAAACTTGTATAAAATATCAAGTCAACAGTCACCTCAAATAAACAATTAATATATTTATACATAGCACGTATTTTAAAGTAAATACTTCATATCTATATGTAAGATGAAGGTGACTATACACTCACCTAATTTAATGAAAATCGGGCAGCAATTCGTTTCCTAAAACGATCATTTCTAATAAAACCGAGAGTTTTATTGAGAAACCGGGCTCTGCGAAGGGTCGGGCTTCGAAACCGAAAAGATAAATTTTCCGGGTCTTCGGGCACTCCTGGGCGTGTTCCGGGGTTTATAATCGATATCGGGGCTTTGGGGAATGTTAAGATGAAGAAAATATGGAAAAATGGGCTAAATGTGGCAAAATCCCAAAAGTAACCGGGAAGGCTCGCATACCCCTTTTATTTATAGGGTCCGAAGTCGGCTAGGGAGGTGGGGTCCGCAGGTGCTCGCACATGGGCTGCGTGTGCGAAGTGGCTGCTGGCAGCTCCTGATTGGACCGATCCTTCGGTGCGAGGGGGTGCGACACGGGTCGGACAGCTGGCCTCGGATGACTCAGCAGCATCGGACAAGCGGCATGCTTCGGTTGGGCCTCCCTTCGGTCGTATCACAATCCGACACGCGGCTACTGTTCATGCGAGGGAAGGCGACACGTCTCGCCATCTGGCCTCGGGTGATTCAGCAATTCGGACACGTGGCGCGCTACGAGCGAAGGTGACGTGGCATTTCCGGGTGAAGCTCATCCATGCGAAATTTCTCGAATTTTGTGCCAAAATCTTCTAAAATTCATAAATTTCGCATACGAGCTCCATTTTTGACGTTCTTTATATGCACGCGTAGGTAAAATTACGCTCTACAACTTTCGTTTAGACTTCATCGGCTAATTTTGACTTTAATTTTTATATTGTTATTTTTAACAGACCGGGACAGGAAATCCGTTAAAAATTCATAACTTCTTCATCCGACGTCCGTTTTCGTCAAACTTTTTACCGTTGTGCTACTTATGACGAGACCTTCGATTCTCATTTAGGTCATCTCGGCTAAAAATCAATCGATCTAAAATTCGAGTTTTTAGTTGTCTACTGCTAAGCTGAAACTTCGAAAAATCATAACTTCCTCATACGAAGTCAGATTTGGGCGTTCTTTTTATACATACTCTCGATTTAATGAACACTACGACTTTCGCTTAGATCACCAAGGCTAAAAAGTAGTTTATCAAAAACTCACTTTTTCCGACATTCGGCCCCGTGCCAATTTTGTCGCGAAACTTCGACAGGTCATAACTTCTTCGTTATAGCTCCGATTTCAATATTCTTTATATATCCGTAATCCTTGTCACGCCCACTACAAGTTTCTTAATAGATATCGGCTTTATCTAATATTTAATTTTGACGCTCATTTTTATTCTTAATTAATTAAATCCTAATAATTAAGCATAAAACACATAATTCACATAAAATTCACATAATTCCTTTTCATTTCTTCTAAATGAGTTACAAAGGTTAACCTAGACCATTATGTCAATATTAATGCCTAGCCTAGAAACACGGGCGTTACAGGTTCGAACTTCAGAGATCACTACACACGTATCTGATACGAATGTAAATGTCAACATGGGTGAAGGAGATTCGCATAAAGAGATTTCAGTATCAATCCAAGGTATTCCTGTATTATCTTCCATGGATACTTCTGTTTCATTACCACCTTATATCATCCCTGTTTCAAACACAACAAACTCACCTACTTTTGAGCATGTTATTCAAAGTCCATTTACCACACTTTTTTCATCCCAATCCACTGATCCACCCAAATCTATCGAAGAACCTGAAACTGATACTAATGAAGGAGGTTTTGGAGGTACTTTTGATGATTTGGAGTTTGATGATGAGGAAGAAAATTTTCCCGATCATATGTTAATGTCTATGAAGCAATTCAAGATTCTTAACAAGAATTTGAATTCGATTATTCAATCTCAAGCTGATGTGGGGGGGAAGTAATTCGGTGTCAAGTATGGAGGTTGATGGTCTACTCAAAGCTGTCGAAGCTAGAATGATTACCAAATGTTCTGGATTGATTAACGAATCTGAATCACACATCATGGAGAAGTTGGATCAAAATGATAAGAATAATGAGTTACGTGTGAACTCTCTACTTCGAATTTTCTGGGAGAAGTTAAAGATTTTAGACGGTTGGTTAAGGAACGACATGTATTGTTTGTTCAAGATGTGAAGAAGGTAAGGGAGGATGTTAATTTGCAAATTCAAGAACTTCATGAAGACATGGCAAAAGAGATTGCTAGTGTTCAGAAAGACTATGCGTCTCTCAATCAGAAGATGGATATTATTTGTGATGCAGTCACAAAGTTTGTCAAATTGTACGAAAGTTTGAGTCCTCAAATTACTCAACTTTTTACGAATGATAGTCAAAGCTTTGTGGAAGTTCTTAGTTTGTTAAAGGAGTTGAAAGCACTCGTTGTCAAGCCTGCTACATCTTCACTCATTACTCCTGAGTTCTTGTCCCAAAAGTTTGTTCAGTTTGAAGCCGTTCTTCATAAACAATTGGCCCCATTGTCAAGAATTTCGAATTTATTACCAGCAGATGCCCCGCCTGTTGTCACAGGGGTGCAAGGGGGAGAAAGGAAGGTTGGTGATGGAGTTTCGCATGAAGAAGTGAAGGTTGTAGGAAAAGTTTTCCCAACAAAAATTCCAACAACAAAGCCAAGTGTTTCAACTGTTGGGCCAGTGAGTTCGACTGTGATAACTACAAAGCCAGTTGCCAAAGGCATTGTAATTGATTCTTCAGCTGAAGGTGGTAGTAGTTCAAAACCAAAGAAAGTTGTTGATGATTTTTCTCAACAAGACAAAGGGAAAACGATTGTTGTGGAAAAATCAAAAGAAGAGAAGAAAGCCGAAGTTCAAGCTGAAATAGAGAAACAAAGGGTGATTCAAAGTATTTTGAGACTTCGTGCGAGTGATCCACCTGGAATGAATAAGGGTGATCCAAGCAAGCATTACAATTATGAAACTATCGAAGCGAAAGTTACATATAATCATATGTATGCTTTTCTAAAGAATCCAAAACAAAGCTATGCTGTTGCTAACTCATATATGAACCAACTGGATTTCCCTGTGAATGAGATGATGTTCATCATGGCTCAATACAGAATTGCTGAAAAGTTTGATAATGATGATGACTACACTTATATGAAACTTAGGTTTCATGCTGTTCTTGGGAAACTTCTAGAGGAGATATGGTCTTTGGTGAAGATAAAGAAGGTGATCAGTATTACGAGGGATGTTCTGTTCGAAAACATGATGCAGAATTTTTGTTTTCATGTTGCACGGGCAAATGGTCAGATCTGTGATTTCTCTGTTGCAGATTTTCCTTTAATGAACATGTATGATCTTATACAAGTTGCATTGCTATTGAAAGACAAGAATGCTTTGCATCTTCAAGGAACAGATCCAGAAGTGTTTAGACTTGGTCCTGCCCACATCAAAATATTCATAGATAACTATTATGAGTGTTTGGCCCTTACCGATGTGGAGTTAGCTACTGCGAAGGGATTGGAAGTGAAAGTTCCTATGGAAGCCACGAAGACTCAAGTTGAGTTGAAGAAATATGCAGATGGGGAGATCTGCATAAAACCATTTGGATTGGTCTTCGCAGGAGAGGATAAGAATGGGAAGGTTAAAAGATTTTTATTCCAGGCGTGTGAAGTGGAGAGGTACACTATTGTCCGTATGAATAACTGTTCGAAAAACAATCAAGGGGATAAGAATGAGTTAAAGAAGATTATTTCATGGTATACGGAGATTCGAAGAGTGATGTTGTTTGCTGCACAGATTCTCTCAACTTGAGAAGTTCGACTTGTTTACAAAGGGGGAGATTGTAGGGTCAAAATTAGTTGTAATCAGTCGAAGTCTATGTAATTGTTCTCTTTGTATGTTTTGTTATGTATTTGCTAAGGTGTCTTTTGTACGAAGCTTAACGTCTAATCCTTAGTATTTTTTGTACTTCCTGTTTCCTATAAATAGGAGTTGAGCATTGAGTAGATAGTAAGAGTCAGAGAGTGATTGTAAGAGTTCACCCTTTTTTTACTATCGTTCTTGTACTTGTGTTCATCAGAAGTAATAGAGCTGAAACCAGATTATATTTACTTCTCGTGTTCAAATTACATTTGATTTACTCTGATTTGTTTCATACTCGATTCATCACTTCATCACTCATGTTCTTTTTGATTCGCCTGGCACTACCTGAGATGCAGGAGTTGTCTATGCAGCTGTAGGAGCTGCTAGACAAGGGTTTTATTTACCCGAGCAGTTCCCCGTGGGGAGCACCGATCATGTTCAAGAAAAAGAAGGATGGGTCACACATGATGTGTATCGATTATCGGGAATTAAACAAGCTGACAGTGAAGAACTGTTACCCGCTTCCAAGGATCGACGAATTATTTGATCAGCTTCAGGGTGCATATTGGTTCTCTAAGATTGATCTCCGGTCACGGTACCACCAGATGAGCATCATGGATGAGGATGTTCAGAAGACGACCTTCAGAACTTGTAATGGTCATTACGAGTTCGTGGTGATGCCTTTCGGGATCACCAATGCACCAACAATGTTCATGGATCTCATGAACCGGGTTTGCATACCGGTGCTGGATCGGTCTGTGATTGTTTTCATTGATATATTCTGGTATACTCCAAGACCAAGGAGCAACATGCACAACATTTGCGAGTGGTGTTGGAGACTTTGAGGAGGGAAAGGATAAAATGCCAAATTCTCCAAATACGAGTTCTGGTTGCACGAGGTGCAATTTTTGGGGCACATCATCAATCAGGGTGGTATATTGGTAGACCTGGCCAAGATCGAGGTTGTGATGCGGTGGGAGGTTCCTGTTAGATAAGGTGTCTAAGTCCATAACTATATTTAGCATGTACTTGACCTGATTTATCATGGTCCATTTGGGTTGCATGGCATTACAACAACTGGATAGACAAAATGAGAAAAGGACACTTATGGTTTGTTAACATATTATAAGTTCTAATATATTAATAATATTATTTAATTAGGATTGATCAATAATTAATTTGGAATTAATTTTGTGATCAAAAGGAGACTTATTAAGTATATGGGGATTGATTTGTAAATCATTCATTCTTGTATAGTGGGCTTATGGTTCACGATTCACTAGATTGGTCTAGGACCCATTGGGTGCTCCATGGATGCTCCATGGAGGTTATAACCCATGGATCATGGGGGAAATAAAAAGCCATGCACATTAGGGTTTACATGGTGTAACCCTACATGTGACACACTATATAAAGAGCCCCATGGCTAGCAAAATCGGACACTAAGACAAGACAAAGAGGGCTAGCCGATTTTTGAATGAAAGTGTTCTCTTCTCAAGTTATTCCAAGAGTTATGGTGTTGTGTGAGACATTTGAGGCATCAAATTTGGGGTGCTAGGCTCACAAGGTCTTAAGGAATTCAAGCTACAAGAAAGGTATGTCATTCTACTAGTTTTTGTGTTACAAGTTCCCCATGCCATGCTAGTTAAGATGAAAACCTTGGAAAAAAAAATTTGCATGTATCTTAGTAAAACATAGATCCAAGGTTTCTAGGGTTGCATGTACACCATAGGAGTGTTAGAATGCTCAAAACCCATCAGTGGTATCAGAGCCTAGGCTTGTTTTCTTGATTCTTGATGCAAATTGTTGAAGAAAATCGAAAAATTTGCATTCTGCTGAGTGAACTCGCCGAGTCCATGGGGGGGCTCGATGAGTCCATACATATATCCATCCTACTCATCGAGTAGGTTCGTGCACTCGACGAGTAGGAGGCCCAGTTTGCAGTTTTTCGAGTTTTTAAGCTGGAATTGGACTAGAATCATTACACTAAACTGTTTTGGACTTATAAAACCTGTTTTTGATGTGGTAATGATTATGCTAATCCAATTTCAAAGGTTATTATCAAAAAATTTAAGTTTTATATGTGTTTATATGATTCTTGAAATTTTTGATATGAATGTTCATACACTTATGAGTTTGGTAGATCATAGGAATTATTTGCAAATTGTTTGTTAGTTTAATTCTTAATCTAAATGTTTTAATGGAGTCCATAATTTGTCCTCTAGTTATGGATTACCAAAAGTATTTTCTTTTAAAGTCCATTAAAGAACACATAGGTTACATAAAATGAAGAGTCTTCATTTTAATAAACCATTAACTCATAAGTTATGAAGTTGAAAAGTTTTTGAATTGTTACAAAACTTGCCCTCAAGTTTTGGTACATGTAAAGTCACTTTAGAAAACTTTAGTTCCAACCCCTACAATTTTAAAAAGTTAAAATTCAACCCTTATACTTTATAGTATAATAAGTTAATAATATATATATATATATATATATATATATATATATATATATATATGTATAAGATCAAGTCGTTTTACCGTTAGTAGGCCTCATTCACGAAGCCGGTCTATAAGGGGGGTATAAGGTTGTTGCCTATAAAATGGGAGCTTAATGGGTGTCCGCTCTCACCCACCGCTTCCTTGACTGGTGGAGGGTCGTTAGCCGAACGGGTAGGACAATGACTTTAATTCTCATTAAAAGTATAATGATTATTATAAAGTAACTAAATGTTTTTATAAATTCCCAATCTTAGTTACTTTAGGAAAATGTGAATTTGGTGCTAACCCATGAAATTACACTTTGCACCTTGCTTAAGTCGTTAGTGGAGCGTGTGTAGTTAACCGGCACACTAACTTGGATTTAACAAGGTTGGCAAAGGCTGGCATAAGGTTTATCAGAGATCGGTGGAGCGTGTGTGGTTAACCGACACATCGATTAGGTGATAAACATTAAGAGTTCCAAGTAAATTTGCATGGTTATTCACACCTTGTTTTGTGATCCTCGGCATCCCAGTCACAAAACTTGAAAGGCACAATCGAGATTGAAACATGCCATTGAAAAGTTCAATGAATCTCAAAAGAATCTAGGAGTTTCAAAACCAATTAAAACCTAATAATACATTTCGTTTTCATGGTGGAAATTGGTGAATCGTCATTCACCTACCTTCAAATATTTTATAGCTTGGATTACGGCATCCCTCTTCTAAGTTGTAAAATATTGTTTTGGGTCCTAGCCTTAATATTACATTTGGGTGTCTTATTAAGGACTATCTTGATATCTAATCTAAACTTGTCTTTCTTCCTTTTCAGATGTCTTCCAACAATGCTGCTTCTGGGTCAAACCCTACCGGCTCCTTCTCTCTCATGAACCTTTGTGGGAGAGTCATCTTTGATGGGACTAATTTCAATGATTGGATTAGGAACATAAGGATGGTCACTCGCTATGAGGACAAGGAATATGTCCTTGACAAGGAGCTGAAGGAACTTGATGAGTCTTCTGCTACTCCCGAGGAGATCGCTGACTTCAGGACTCATGAGAGAGATGCCACTAAAGTGGCATGTATCATGCTGGCCACGATGACAGCCGAGCTCCAAAAGTCCTATGAGGACTTTTATCCTTTTGAGATGCACCAGGATCTGATGGAAAGATACCATCAGAGTGCTCGTCAAGAGCGATATGAAATAATCTCCTCCATGATTACAACCCGAATGAAGGATGGTGAACCCATCACGGGCCACATGCAGAATATGCAAAGGTTTGTGGACCGTCTGATGAAGTTGAATGTGAACTTCCCCGAGGAGTTGGCAATTGACATCATATTGCACGCCTTACCTCCTTGTTATGATCAATTCTGAATGACCTATCATATGAACAAGGAGGAGGTCACACTCAGCAAACTTCAAGGACTTCTGAAGACCGCCGAAAGTGGTCTTAAAGGTAAATCGGTTGTTACTACTTCTACTCTTACCACCGCCCCTGTTCTGGCTATCGGGTAAGGTAAAGGGAAGAAGAGGAAGATCCCTTCGAAGGGTACCAAGGGAAAGTCCCTTGATGGCTCCTCTTCAAGTAGAACCAAAAGTGGTTCTGTCACTCCTTCTGCCAACCCTAAAGAGGCTGAATGCTTCTATTGCCATGAAAAGGTGCACTGGAAGCGAAACTGCCCAAAGTACTTGCAAGATGTTAAGGATAGGAAAGTGAAACCCAACCATGAAGGTATTTACACTATATTGTCTAATAACTCACCATGTTCTAATTCTTGGGTCCTTGATACAGGTTGTGGTATTCACATATGTTCTGATTTGCAGGGACTAAGAAGAAGTGAGAATGTGGAGCATGGGAAGATAAACTTGATCATGGGGAATAGGAAAGCTTCACCAGTCACCAAGATTGGAGTTTATTCTTTGTTGCTAAGTAGTGGGTTAAGATTAGATTTGAATAAATGTTGTTACTCGTCTGAAATGGCGAGAAATATTATTTCCTTTCACGGTTTGTACAAACAAGGATTTACTTTTTCATTTGATAATGAATGTGGTGGTATTAATGCTTTCTATAATAATGTTCTTTATTTTAAAGCATTACCTTGTGATTGTGTATATGAAACTGTGTTGGTTGTAGATAACCTAGGAAATAATGTGTTGTGTATTGATTCTTCCACTAGCTTGGATAAAGCATCATTATGGCATTGTCGTCTTGGACATGTTAATAAGAAATACACAGGCCAACTCCAAAAGGATGGAGTCTTGGAGTCATTTGACCTAAAGTCAGATGATAGTTATTAATCTTGTTTGCTTGGAAAAATAACAAAGTCACCCTTCACTGGTACTTATGCTAGGGGTGAAGGTTTGTTGGATATTATACACACAGATGTGTGTGGACCCTTCAGAACCGCCACAAGGGATGCTAACCGCTTCTATGTGACTTTTACTGATGATTACAATAGATATGGTTATGTCTACTTAATCAAGCATAAGTCAGAAACCTTTGAAAAGTTCAAAGAGTTTAAACAGGAAGTGGAGAATCAGCTGGGCAGGAACATTAAGATGCTTCGATCCGATCGAGGTGGTGAGTATCTTAGTACAGAGTTCATCGACTATCTTAAGGAATGTGGGATTGTCTCACAATTGACACCTCCCAGAACACCACAGCTTAATGGTGTGGCTGAGAGGCGTAATCGAACTTTGTTGGACATGGTTCGTTCCATGATGAGTCGAACTTCACTACCAATCTCATTTTGGGGGTATGTCGTAGAGACTGCCGCCCATATCCTTAATTTTGTCCCTACCAAAAAGGTTGCTAAAACACCTCACGAGATGTGGACTAGGAAAGTTACCAATTTGGACCACATCAAGATTTGGGGTTGCGAGGATTTCGTGAGGCGCAAGACTCACGATAAGCTTGAGCCTCGAAGTGAGCGGTGTATTTTCATCGGCTACCCACAGAAATCCTTTGGTTACCTCTTCTATAGACCTAGTGATAATGTGGTCTTTGTGGCAAGGATAGGAGTCTTTCGCGAGAGAGAGTTCATAAGCCAAGGAAACAGTGGGAGGCAAATTGACCTTGAAGAAATTCAAGAGTCAAGTGGTGAAGGAACCTCAAACCCTAGCAATCAACGTAAGGAGGAAACTCTTGTTGATCCAACTGACGAGTCTGTACCTCTGAGGCGTTCCACTAGAGTTAGGAATGCACCTGATCATTACTATGGTTTCCATATTACTGCGGAAGGTGATACACTTATCAGTGATAGTACACTGGTAAGTTTGGATGAACCTAACAGCTACACGGAATCCATGGAAGGTCCCGAGTCTGCTTAATAGAAAGAGGCTATGGACAGCGAGATACAATCCATGTATGACAATCAAGTTTGGAACTTGGTTGACAATGTACCAGGTCGTAAGACAGTTGGGTGCAAATGGATCTTCAAGAAGAAGACCGACGTGGATGGGAATGTACACACTTATAAGGCGCGACTGGTTACAAAGGGCTTTTCTCAAACTCCGAGAGTTGACTATGATGAGACCTTTTCACCAGTAGCGGAGATTAAGTCTATTAGGGTTATACTAGCCATTGCTGCATTTCATGACTATGAAATATGGAAAATGGATGTCAAAACCGCTTTCCTTAAAGGAAAGTTGGCTGAGGATGTTTACATGAGTCATCTAGAGGGTTTTGTCAGTACAAAGTACCCTAATAGAGTGTGTAAGCTTGAGAAATCCATCTATGGATTGAAACAAGCACCTCGTAGATGGAATCTTTGTTTCGATGAGAAAGTCAAAGAGTTTGGTTTTTAGAGGAGCGAAGACGAGTCCTGTGTATATGTCAAGGCTTGTGGGAGTATAGTCAGCTTTTGGTACTGTATATGGATGACATACTACTCATAGGAAATGACATCCCAACTCTGCAGGAGGTGAAGTCCTGGCGTGGGAAGTGTTTCGCTATGAAGGACCTTGGAGAAGCTGCCTATATCCTAGGGATAAGGATTTTGAGAGACAGGAGTAAGAGACTAATTGGACTTAGTCAAAGTACCTACTTGGATAAGGTGTTGAATAGGTTCAGCATGCAAGATTCCAAAAAAGGGGAGTTACCGATCCAGAGTAATGCCATATTGAGTAAGACTCAGAGCCCGAGTACAGAGGCTGAGATAGCTGAGATGATTCGAGTACCGTATGCTTCCGCTGTAGGCTCGATCATGTATGATATGACTTGTACTCGTCCTGATGTGGCCTTTGCTTTGAGCATGGTCAGCAGATATCAGGGGAACCCTGGCAAGGCTCACTGGACTGCGGTAAAGAACATTCTCAAGTACCTACGGAGGACTAAGGACTGGGTCCTTACCCTCGGTGGGAGTGATGACTTGAGAGTAGTAGGGTATAGTGATGCTAGCTTCCAGACTGATAGGGATAATTTCCGCTCTCAGTCAGACTGGGTCTTTACCTTAAACGGAGGAGAAATTACTTGGAAAAGTTCCAAGCAGGAGACAGTGGCTGATTCAACTTGCGAATCAGAGTACATAGCAGCAAACGAGACAGCAAAGGAGGCGATATGGCTGAAGAACTTCATTGGAGACCTTGGTGTAGTACTAGCTATAAAGGAGCCTATGGATATTTTCTGTGATAGTGAAAGTGCAGTTGCCTTAGCGAAGGAACCAAGGGATCACGGAAGATCCAGACACATCGACAAAAAATATCATTTCATTAGACATCGAATAGAAGAAGGACTCCTCATGGCAAAGAGGGTATCATCAGATGAGAACCCAGCAGATCCCCTCACGAAGGGACTGAGTAGGGTTAAGCATATTCAGCATGCGAGGCGCATTGGGCTAAAGGATGATATTAGTTTTAGAAATTAGATAGCTTTTGAAATTTGTAAAGTTTAATTGACATTTGATGATTAAATAAAACTTGTTGTTTATTTATAAGTAAAGTGTTACTATCATCTGTCAATCGTTTAGTATCATTTCAATTTTGCATGTTTTGACTTCTAGAATAATTATGTTATGGTATATCATATTATTCAAACCATCCACAGTCAATCATACTTTGGAAGTAGGTAATGAGGCAAGACTGTCATGAATGGGTCTGCAGTTTGTCTGGGACAAAGGGGCTGCAGTGTTCATGAATACTCCTGGAATAGCGATTCGAGTATTGGATTCAACCCACGTTCACTTGTATCACTTCATGGAATTTATCTCGAGTGATCGTGAGATGGTAATATCATATAAGTCTTCAAACCTAGAGATATGAGTTATTGACTATGAGTTGGTTATACATTGATTGTACGAAAATGCATTGGTAACTTGATGTTATAAAATGTGCCTTTGTGTATGATTCAACAAGTAGTAGAACAAGCATATGAGTCGAAGTTTATCTGTTCCTACTAGTCCTTGGAGGATTAGAAGCGATATCTGGGCCCCTCGATGATTTTGTTTTGACCTATGTACCGGTCCCGGTCAGAACCAAATTGATGTGTTCAGTTTAGTTCTATGTCAAACAAATCGGAAATCGGGAAACAAACTGCTGGACAATAAGTACGACATTGTTCCATGTATTTGTCCGACTGATATCTAGAACAGAGGATTATATGATCACTTATCTTAAATGGTGCATCATCATCTTAGTTCCGCGAGACTTTGAAAGAGCTACGATTGCTGGTCGGTTCCTGAAGTCATACTTGTAACTATAGTTATTAGACTTATCTGTGACAACCCGAAATTTTTTTGCTTTGAAAGCTCAGTCAGTCGACTCAACTTAGTGTCAGACTCATTGGTAATGAGTTCTAGCCTGGTTAAAGGTCATTCTAAGGAGTTTTAAGCCTATTACACTTAAGGAATGAGTGTTAGAATGTACCTACTAGAGTCATTGTTCAACAAATCAAGCCTTAACCTCTTCATTTAGAGTTCACGGCCACAACACTTGATTTTACGGCCGTAAACTCAAGGTGGGCCGTAAACTCCCCCTTAAGGACTCATATCCTTCATTTTCATTCATTATCTCACCTTCACCTCAAGAACACTCAATTTCTCTCTCAACTATCATCCCGATTTTCACCCTATATCATCGAAAGTTGTAAGTATTCTTCCTTGATTTGTTGATACATCTCTTAATCTAGTATCATCTAATGATTTCATCCATGGAAATCATATTTTCTTAGATCTTCAAGAAACACAAAGAACACCAAGAACACACACTATGTTCTAGGACCTTAATCACCATTTCAAGCCTCTATATCGTAAGTACTCTTCCCTATACTTGATATCTAGTTAAGACTCATTCTTAGAACCTTGAAATCATCAAGATTGCAAGACCAAAAGGAGTTTACGGCCAAGTCATCTCCCATGGCCGTAAACCCCTATAAAAGTACCATTTGAGCCTTAAACTCTCCCTAAGGCTTGGAATTGAGGAAAGAACACCCCCCTTGTGCTTTGTAAGACCTTGAAACACTTTTCATGCACCTTTTACCATGAGTTTACGGCCGTAAACTCCATGGCCATAAACCCATGGTCGTAAACACCTCAACACTCTCCTTTGAGTTGGTCTTTCTCATCCTTGTGTAGAGCAATGGTCCCTCAAGTTTCCCTAGCCTTCAAACACCCTCTTATGCATGTTTGACCATGAGTTTACAACCGTAAACTCCCTTGGCCGTAAACACCAAACCATGGCCATAAACACCCCTTTAGGTCAATCACATGTGATTCAGCACTTCATTCCAAGTGTTTCCTAGTCCCGAAAGGTGTTTCCTTTCATATAGTTGCTTATAAACACTATATTCATGCCAATATATGTCATTTAGGACTTGTTGTATCCCGGGACTTCATTCGTGGAACTTCTCATCCTTACACACATATTCGCTTGAATCACCCACATCAGGTGAGTTCATACCCCGTAATGAATCTTTTAACTATTTTAAATGCTTTTGGGGGGGGGGGGAATACAAGTTGAACACAATGATAATTGTGTAAATGTTTGTTATATTTACATCTTTCAAAAGATTGCTTATGTCTTTTATAAGTGATCAAAACATTTCAAAAACTCTTTTAAAGTTATGTTACTTCATAGGTTAACAAAACTCCGTTTTTAAATTACAAGCATAACTTAGTAGACAAATGAGTCTTTTCAATAACAGTTCAAGTAAAACATTAGTAAACTATAATAGGTATAGTTTAGAGATTCAGTTCATACTAGATACAATACACGATAACAGAACGAACATACTATATGAGAAACAGAACATACTATATGAGAAACAGAACGAACATATTAAGTTGCTATAGCATGGAACTACTACAGGATCTAATTATACCAATGAATCACTAACTCATTGTTCTAAACAAAAGGTGATAGTTATATTGGGTATACATGATCATAAAACTTTAATGTGAATTACACGGCATAGCAACTGGTTTGCTAAAAAGTCGCGTTTGGTTCCCTTAATCTCCAGACAGGGAGAGCGAATAGTGGGGGTACTAGCCTTCACATTATGACCAGTATAAAACAAACATGTTTTAAGGTCATCAGTACATCCGTATGTCATTTTAAACGACAACTGTGTACTTACATTTCCCATTACTTTCATAAAGTGACAGTACCACTTGAAAGTCAAATGCAAACTATTTTCGAGTTAATATAGTTATAAACTAGGGAAAACTTACATTTTACAAACGACAAACAGAACAGTCGAGTCTAGTACATTCAGTAGAAAGGGACCATAATGCTAACCTTATGATTCCTTAATGTATACATCAAAGGATATATATATATATATATATATATATATATATATATATATATATATAATAGGATCCGACAGATAATAGGATATGTGCTCTCCGCTTCACTTCCTGTTCCTTGTTTGGTTGTGGGCTTGGAACGGATTCACCCAGTCTATTATCTATTCGATTTTAGATATATATATATATATATATATATATATATATATATATATATATATATATATATATATATATATATATATATATGTTCAGTATACATTAAGTCATCATAAGGGTACCAGGTATGGGTCAAGTCATAGGACACAATGTCAATGCACAGTTTTCTAGTACAAAACATACTTTCCAAATCAGAACTTTTGGTATACAAAAGTAGAAACTTTCCAGTAAAGGGTTTAATCCATTTTATTAAACTAGTATAAACTTGAAGGACCTTAGGTGATTAACTCTATATTACCTTAGTTTATTCATCATGGTTATATATCATTAATACCCAATAAGTAGTTGGATGCGTGCTTTCCGCCTTACTTCCTGTTCCTTGTTTGGTTGTGGGCTTAGGGCAGATTCACCCAATTAACTATCTATTCGATATTAGATCATATATAGTGTGACAACCCAGAACATTTATCTCGCTCACTTAGTCAATTCAATCAAAGTTAAACTTGTGTTGTTGACTTCTTGCACTGTTTAAGGGTTCGTTTAAGTTATTATAAGTTTGAGCATGACCAAGGTTGAATTTAGGAATGGGTCAGCAAGTCGTATACTGTCAAAACAAGGCCATGCACACCTTTAGACGGAGTGTACGTGTGACAACCCGAAATTTTGTCCGTTTCCGTTACGCGATTTCTGTTAATAAAATTTCGAATTCATTAACTTTTCCGTCAAACTTCTTAGTTTAAGAAAATAATCTAGTTATATATATAATTTAAATTATTTACGAGTCGGAACCAAAAATCGCGCGGAAACCCGAATATCTCGAAAAATCAAACAATTCCGGCCTAAGTGAGTTTATGACCGTAAACTCGTTTACGGCCGTAAACTCGTTTACGGTCGTATACCCGTTTACGGCCAGCAAAGGGTGGACCCCCCACCACCGACCACAAAACCCCTATAAATATGAGACCCCCACCCTCATTTGAACACTTCTGGCCGAAAACTCTCTCCTTCTCTCTCTAAAAACCTTGACCGTAAACACCTAAAAACACCTTCAAACTTCGGGAAAACATCGAGAAACACCATTTGGAGTCACTACGGGACGTCTGGAGCACTTATCTCTTCGAAATCAGCACCATTGTTCTTGAGTTTACGGTCCATCTTCAAGGACCGTAAACCCTGTTCTTGAGTTTACGGTCCAAGCCTTCAAAGACCGTAAACCATGTTCTTGAGTTTACGACCGTAAACTCACCAAGCCTTCAAAAACCGTAAACCCCAATTCACGGTCATAAACTGTCTGTCGACCGTAAACACCTTTCTAAGTAGTGCTTTTGGCTGAAAACCCACTTTCCTCGATTCGATCAAGTCCCGGTAACATTCCTCAACTGAACACAAGTGTTCTTTTAACACTTTATCTAACGAAATCGCTAATTTAGATACATATACGTATTTTTTTGATAATAGGATTCCGTTAAGTGTCACGTGCAACAACTCGAGGATCTTCATTTCAGTCAGCACTTTCACGCAACAACTGTGAGTTCATACCCCTACATTTTCCGTATTTTTAATGTTTTCAGGGGGGATAAAAGCTAAACATAAATGTTTTCAAAACTTATGCAAATCTCATACTTTAACCCTTTTGTACTATGTTGAGCATAAGGGACGTTTTCACTAAAATTGCATAGTTTTCCGGACACGCTATTCACTATACATGCAAACTATAATCGGTATAGTTTGGGATTCTTCTAAACATAACAAGTACAAAAAACTTTCACTACTAAACATATGCGCTAAGACAGAAACTGATTACAGTTACCCCACTACCTTATCATGTTTTTCATAACTATAATTATCACTACATACGGTATACATACGGATTTTCACTATGGTAGAACACTACTACACTACATGTAAACTAGATTGTACGATACTGTGAGGCGCTACTTCACTACTGTACCCTTAGGTGTACAGGGATAAATCCTATCATAGTATAACCAGAGTCTCCTGGAGGGAGAGCGTGAGATTTGTGAATAGATATATTCGGGACTGACAATCCCACACCCGAACTGCTAGCTACAGTTGGACAGGCATGCCTAGGGTGACAAATGTAATTTAACTCGACGCCTGAAGAACGTTGGAAAGGTCTCTAGTCATATCAAGCATGGTTATACAACTCACAATATGTATAAATCATCTTTAGTTTACTACTTGACACCCTTCAACAGTTTTATTTACACTAAATAGAACTAATACACACTACAACTGGAAAACTTTCAGAGTTTACAAATAGAACTGAACATACAATGGTTTCACGTATAAAATACTTATGCATCGTGATTAGCATTTGCTAGTCACATGAAGTATTACTTTCGCGCACCACTACAGTTTTCAGTAACAAACATTCATGATTTCATACAGAATTGAGAACACTACATCTTCATTAAAGAAAATATCAGATTTTCTTGAAACAATGCAAAACACTTTTACGAACTCATCAACGATTTTCATTACAAACCACCGCTTATGAACTCACCAGCTTTATGCTGATACCCTTTCAAACTACTTGTATTCTCAGGAAATCAGTAAACAGGTACTTGCTGGATTTTGAGGAACTGGAGCAATAAGAGTTTTATGTTTTTACTATACATAGCTATTGGATGTAATTCAAACAAAGTTTCAGACAAAGTTTAAAACTGATGTAAACATTTTTATTCACTGTAATGGTTGAGTTGCTATGATTTCTATTATTCATTGGTTATGATGCAACACATGACGTCCTCCACCCCAGAACGTTTCCGTCATTCCGGTTTTGGGGGTGTGACAGTACAGCCGTACACATGGGTGTGCGGCCGCACACACACCTCCTGGCAGCACACTCCCTTCTAGACAGCACACCCACCTTATATAAAGGGTAGACCCCTTTCCTTTCATTCCTTTAACACCCTGGCAGCACACAACACCTTTTCTCTCAAGACTCTTCAACCGCAAACCCTCCCAAGGCTTCAAAAACGTGAGTAATCCATCCCTTAGTTTGTTGTACTTGAAGAACCACTTCATCTAAGCCTTGATTCATCAAGTTTCATCATGTTCTTCATCCCTTGAAGGAGTACGGCCGCACACCTTCATAAGTTTGGCCGCACACTCCTAAAACAACCTCCAACGTGAGAGTTTGACTTCCATATTCGAAATAGACATGCCCATAGCCTTGCTACACCTTGGAAATGGCATTCTGAACATTTTTGTGTGGGGTGTACGACCGCACACACACTTGTACGGCAGCACACTCCAAGTGTGCGGCAGCACACCCAAGTGTGCGACCACACACTCATCTTAGGACCACAAACACACTTCTAGGACCCCTAACTTGCACTACAATGGAGAATAGACCTAGGACACTTCATGGATTGCAAGTATGGACCTTGAAACACCCCAAGAACACCTTCCATCATGAGTGTACGGCCGCACACCCCTTGGGCCGCACACCCATGGCCGCACACGCCTTAAAGGTGGCCATACACTCACCTCATGCAATCCTTTAAGGCTTTAACACTTAGTGCAAGTAGCTCCAAGTTCCTAGAGTGGTTCTCCATCACATTTAGTGGTGAAATACCTTCATTTGACTCCTTTATGTATCATTGCATGTTAATGGATCAAATCGTGTTCAAGGCTTCACTTGAACATCCCGCAATCCGTATCGATCCTCCATTCAAATCACCCGAGGTGAGTTCATACCCCTACATTTTCCGTGTTTTTAATGTTTTCAGGGGGGAATACAAGCCAAATTCAAAGTATTTTATTAAGTTTTAAACTTATTAATGCAGTCCAACGATTTCCACGTTTAATAACATATTCGGATATTTTATCTCTTTTTGTAATATGTTGAGCATAAGGGAAACTACTATTTTGGAAATCTAACTTCATAGCTTTCAGAAAGGTTTTTACAAAGCAATTTCCGTACAAATTCTAATAAACTATAATGGGTATAGTTTAGGATAACCCTCTAGGCAGTCTCTACCTAATCAGATTTCATAAATGAATATATATAAACTATGACAGATTTAGTTTATGTTATATATTTTCTTAGGAGTATAAAGTACTATTATTCAAGGATAATCAATGTTTTTATATTGTTTCTCGCTAGTAAACTAGATTATACAGAATTGTGCGGCTCTACTTCAATACTATACCCTTAGGTGTATAGTGATAAATCCTATCCCAGTATAACCAGAGTCTCCTGGAGGGAGAGCGTGAGATTTGTGAATAGATCTATTCGGGACTGACAATCCCACACCTGAACTACTAGCTACAGTTAGGCGGGCACGCCTGTGGTGAACAAATGTCATTTAGCTTAACGCCTGAAGAACGTTATAAAGGTCTCTCGGTCATATCAAGTATGGTTATACGACTCGCAAATAAGTATAAACTAACTTTGTTTACTTATTCTACCCTTCATTAGTTTTATTTTGAGTAATAAAACTACTTTTATATATGCTGATTGTAATCTGGGATTTCTAAACTGGCATTTCTACCTCTAGGACGGATAACCTGTTTCTAAGGAAAATATGGGATTTTCCCAAGATAACACCGGTATTTCTAAAACTGATGGTTTATTTTCGACTAATAGACACTCTTTCAAAACCACTTTTCATAAGAAAATACAGGATTTTCTTGAAGAACACTTTTCTAAAGGATTCAAAGAACATTTTCTCACCAAAACTAAATGCTTATGAACTCACCAACTTTATACTGATATTCTTTCAAAACTGCTTGTATTCTCAGGTAATTAGTAGGCAGGTACTTCCAGGAGTTCGGAGAAGTCGGAGCGTTAGAGTCATGTCTTTCCATTTTACTTTCGATATGAACAAAACTATGTATTAAACAATGTAAACTTTTTTCATATATGTATTCAATGTCTGGTTGTGTTTACTATGCTTGCTATGATACAATTGTTGTGATACTACGCATGACGTCCTCCACCCCGGAACGATTCCGCCATCACGGTTTCGGGGTGTGACAGATTGGTATCAGAGCCCTTGTTTATAGCGAACTAAGTATACCGAACCTTACATGGTATACAACTATAAATACTAAGGGGCCTAAGTGCTCTAAACTAAAAGTATACTTTCAAAAATACAAGTATTTTTATAAAAGTATATACGTGTACCCGAGTATCAGAATCCGTGTCATAAGTAGACGAAACAAAAGTATTTGGATGTTGGACACTACGGTTAAACCTGGGCAGTTATGTAATCATGTCTAGGATCAATATAGCCTGGTCAACTATATTCATTCGAGACATGACCAACATGTGCTTGGGAGTGACTATGGTGTTACAGCAAGTCTAAAACTTGCCTAGATACTAGAGGTGTTCTAGAGCCAAACATAAGGATTAAAATACTATAGGAGTATTCTAGGATGCTATAACGACTAAGCCGAAAACTTACCCAAGAAAACCAATTATGTAGCTATAATACATTGGAAGTATTATTAGATCTGATGCCTATTAACTATTCCTTTACTCTCACCTCGCGTAGATAGCGTGGCTGGATTCCATCTTCCTGGCGACCCGTACTTTCCCAACCAAGGAGATGGCGGATGGATCGAACCAGAGCCATAAGGAAACCATGAAATCCCTTTCGACGATGGCATTGCCGAACCATTTCCTGAAGAGACTGACTCGGAACTAGAAGTCGAGAACTTACCCCCAGTGGCCCCAATACCAAATCCCAACCCTCAGCTTGTACTCGAAGGCCCAACGCCTATGTGGATCGGAAGCCTGGATAGGTGGAGTCACGAACAAGGCCAACCCCGCCCGTACAATGGGGATCGCCGCTTCTACAATGTGGACGGAGGAGGCTCAGCAGATAGAGCCCTTCCAATCATAGTCCGCCGAGTGGCCCGCAATGTCGAAATGAACGTGGCGGCCATTCAACGAACTGTGGAACTCGAGGCAGACTCGGATGCCAACACAAATCGTATTCGCAGTCTCGAGGTTGCTCATGGGAGGATTTTGAGAGACAACGAAGCCCAGCAGCGAGAGCTAGCTGCAACTCGAGCTGAGGTCGTAGAGCTCCGAGCACGCCAATCAGTATATGAGAGCCGCCTGCTTGACATGGAGCGCCAGCTGGCTAACTTAAGGTTCCGCCTGAGGAGTGCCCGTCGCCAGTAGGAAATATTCTACTTGTCCGTCCTCTTGGTTTAAAGAATAGCTTTCCTATTTATGTTCTAAATAGCTCCTTTCTCTGTAGACATTCTTGTCTTGCAAGTACCGATTCACTAGTTCTTTATGTTGTCAAATTATTCCTCTGTTGGTATGTTGTAGACCTACTCCTAGGTCAAATTTTCCAAACTCTGTGTAATCTTAATATCGACAATGGTGGCAAATATTATATTTCAGTCAAAGATTATCATTGTCAAAATATACCTTGGAGCGGTAGCATTCAAATTGAGCAACTTTATCAAGGTCCCATCACTGTTTTGTCCTCAAAACATGAATCATAAGATCTACTTAGACGATTATTCCTTTTCCCCATCAATTTCATATCAGTTTCCATAAAAACTTCGATATCCTAATCGGCACGAAATGGTTAAACCTCAAATCGTGCTGATATCCTTTGCTTCGACAAAGCGATTCGTCTCAATCTTCCCTTCAACGAAATCCTCACTGGTCTCAGTGATAAGATTTTTCGAACCTTCGTATCATTTCCTGCGTCAAGCCTAGGAGCATCTGAGGAAGGAATGCTATGCATTCCTGACTCATGTTGACGATAAGACGCAAAAAGTTAAAGACCTCGAGAGCACCTCCGAAGTCTGCAACTTTCCTGATGTCTTCCCCAAAGACATTCCAGGGATTCCTCCCGAGCATCAAGTTGAATTCCGTATTGACATGATCCCCGGAGCTACCCTTGTAGCTAACCATCCATATCGTCTAGATACCAGAAAAAATGTGAGTCATCCAGCCAGCTCAATGAGCTGAGCAACTAGAAGTTAGTAAACTTATTTTATGTGAACTCTGTTGTGTTCAGATCTTTTATATTCTTGCTAATACCACATCATGGGGATGTGGGTCGAATCAATGAGAGTCAGATAAGCAAAACGGGAAAACCTCAAGGTATAGATAAACATTTAGGATACATCCAGAGGCAACCATTATTGCTCACAAGCTTCTTTTCTTGACATGTAGCAGATCATGCCTCCAAAGAAACGTAACCAACCCACCGATAAGACACCAATCCTTCAGATGGATTCAGCTACGTTCCAAGCTACTGTCACAGCAGCCGTAGCAGCCGCCCTAGCTGTTCTTAACGCTAACAACACAAATGTGGGTGGAAGTGTTAATGACATTCCAAACCTTGGTGTTAACCAACCTCAACAACAAGTGCCTACTAGAAAGGACACCCTTGATCCCCAACCTAACATCCTGAAGCGAAAGTTAGAAGGAAGTTGTTCAACCCAAGGACCTACTGAAAGGCAACGAATTGGGACAGTCAATACCCCAGTCAGCCCTACTGTTCCAACCTCAACCACACCCTACTTGGGAAATCTCCCGCACTGCAGCAAATGCAACTACCATCATCATGGAGTCTGTCGAGTGCTGCATTGCACCAGATGCAACAGGAAGGGGCACACCTCCAGTAGATGTAGGACCCTAGTCGAGTTCGTCACTCTGAATGCCAATGATGGGGCTAGTCCAACCTGTTACCTCTGTGGTAGTGTAGGACATTTCAAAAGAAATTGTCCAAGGACTAAGGATGGGAAGGAAGCTCGCTTCGTGAAGACCCCGACTCAACATATCCCTTCCACTACCGATGCTAGCATAGTTCAAGTGTGCAGTGTATGTGGCGAAATGGGACATTTCAAAAGAGACTGCCCAACAGAAAAGAACAATGAGGAAACCGGAGGAGTCTGACCTCAGTGAAGGAGGAAGCATCGAAGGACCCTGTCTTGTTTCGGTACGTTTTCGAAAACCCCAATAATTGTTCATAATTGCGATTACTTTCTCGTCCGGATTGAATCACGTAATCCTCATAAGGTTTTTAGCCCTAATAAGCAAATCATGATAGCTTAAGTGAATACGCTAGGGGCAGTGATAGTTATACATGACTTGTATGCACCAAACCCTTTGTCTTAAATCGTTCGATCGAAAAACTCCCGTCACTCGTAACGACAAATTGGATGCGAACTTCGAAAATTCATCACTCTTCGAAAACCCAAAAGTATTCATATGAGGAGTATCACCCACAAAGAAAAGGACAGAGTAAGAGGGCTATCCGGACAATTGGAAATACGTCGTGGGACACTCATCTACCCTTAATTGAACTTTCTTGCAACGACGGTGACCTCCCCAGTGTCAAGGTTGCACCGGTCGAAGCCCTCCATAGTCGTAAGTACAGATCCCCTATGTGCTGGGCTGATATGGGCGACACGCAAATAGTCAAGAGTCAATTCCCCAAAAGCACTCGCACGAGTTCTGAAATCATCCGAGAAATGACTGAAAAGATCGTACGAAAGGGCTACGCCGATGAGAGTCAAAAACCCTTGAAGTTCCAGATTGGTGGACGTGTCCGTTTGCAGGTCACACCCTGGAAAAGCCCAATACGCTTCGGAAGGCGTTAAAAGCTAAAATCAGGATACGTTGGACCGTCCCAGATCCTTGCTAGGATCATCCCCGTAAGCATACAAACTCTAGTTACCCCAAGAACTCAACAAAGTCCATTCCTCCTTCCTCGTGTCGAACCAAAATGAGTGTCCGTCCGATGAGACACCTACGATTTCCCCTCGACAACATCGAGTTAGACGAGAGCCTACATTTTGTGAGAGAATCATCCCAGCTCGCGAATCGAGAAGTCAAGCGAACGAAATAACATCACATCCTGTCACACCCCGAAACCGTGATGGCGGAATCATTCCGGGGTAGGAGGACGTCATGTGTAGTATCACAACAATTGTATCAGAGCAAACATATTAAACACAACCAGATATTGAATACATATATAAAAAAGGTTAACATTGTTTAATACATAGTTTTGTTCATATCGAAAGTAAAATGGAAAGACGTGACTCTAACGCTCCGACTTCTCCGAACTCCTGGAAGTACCTGTCTACTAATTCCCTGAGAACACAAGCAGTTTTGAAAGAATATCAGTATAAAGCTGGTGAGTTCATAAGCATATAGTTTTGGTGAGAAAATGTTCTTTGAATCCTTTAGAAAAGTGTTCTTCAAGAAAATCCTGTATTTTCTTATGAAAAGCGGTTTTGAAAGAGTGTCTATTAGTAGAAAATAAACCATCAGTTTTAGAAATACTGGTGTTATCTTGGGAAAATCCTATATTTTCCTTAGAAACAAGTTATCCGTCCTAGAGGTAGAAATGTCAGTTTAGAAATCCCTGATTACTATCAGCATATATAAAAGTAGTTTTATTACTCAAAATAAAACTAATGAAGGGTAGAATCAGTAAACAAAGTTAGTTTATACTTATTTGCGAGTCGTATAACCATACTTGATATGACCGAGAGACCTTTATAACGTTCTTCAGGCGTTAAGCTAAATGACATTTGTTCACCACAGGCGTGCCCGCCTAACTGTAGCTAGTAGTTCAGGTGTGGGATTGTCAGTCCCGAATAGATCTATTCACAAATCTCACGCTCTCCCTCCAGGAGACTCTAGTTATACTGGGATAGGATTTATCACTATATACCTAAGGATACAGTATTAAAGTAGAGCCTCACAATTCTGTATAATCTAGTTTACTAGCGAGAAACAATATAAAAACATTGATTATCCTTGAATAATAGTACTTTATACTCCTAAGAAAATATATAACATAAACTAAATCTGTCATAGTTTATATATATTCATTTATGAAATCTGATTAGGTAGAGACTGCCTAGAGGGTTATCCTAAACTATACCCATTATAGTTTATTAGAATTTGTACGGAAATTGCTTTGTAAAAACCTTTCTGAAAGCTATGAAGTTAGATTTCCAAAATAGTAGTTTCCCTTATGCTCAACATATTACAAAAAGAGATAAAATATCCGAATATGTTATTAAACGTGGAAATCGTTGGACTGCATTAATAAGTTTAAAACTTAATAAAATACTTTGAATTTGGCTTGTATTCCCCCCTGAAAACATTAAAAACACGGAAAATGTAGGGGTATGAACTCACCTCGGGTGATTTGAATGGAGGATCGATACGGATTGCGGGATGTTCAAGTGAAGCCTTAAACACGATTTGATCCTAATTAACATGCAATGATACATAAAGGAGTCAAATGAAGGTATTTCACCACTAAATGTGATGGAGAACCACTCTAGGAACTTGGGGCTACTTGCACTAAGTGTTAAAGCCTTAAAGGATTGCATGAGGTGAGTGTATGGCCACCTTTAAGGCGTGTGCGGCCATGGGTGTGCGGCCCAAGGGGTGTGCGGCCGTACACTCATGATGGAAGGTGTTTTTGGGGTGTTTCAAGGTCCATACTTGCAATCCATGAAGTGTCCTAGGTCTATTCTCCATTGTAATGCAAGTTAGGGGTCCTAGAAGTGTGTTTGTGGTCCTAAGATGAGTGTGTGGTCGCACACTTGGGTGTGCTGCCGCACACTTGGAGTGTGCTGCCGTACAAGTGTGTGTGCGGCCGTACACAGGTGTGTGCGGTCGTACACCCCACACAAAAATGTTCAGAATGCCATTTCCAAGGTGTAGCAAGGCTATGGGCATGTCTATTTCGAATATGGAAGTCAAACTCTCACTTTGGAGGTTGTTTTAGGAGTGTGCGGCCAACCTTATGAAGGTGTGCGGCCGTACTCCTTCAAGGGATGAAGAACATGATGAAACTTGATGAATCAAGGCTTAGATGAAGTGGTTCTTCAAGTACAACAAACTAAGGGATGGATTACTCACGTTTTTGAAGCCTTGGGAGGGTTTGCGGTTGAAGAGTCTTGAGAGAAAAGGTGTTGTGTGCTGCCAGGGTGTTAAAGGAATGAAAGGAAAGGGGTCTACCCTTTATATAAGGTGGGTGTGCTGTCTAGAAGGGAGTGTGCTGCCAGGAGGTGTGTGTGCGGCCGCACACCCATGTGTACGGCTGTACTGTCACACCCCCAAAACCGGAATGACGGAAACGTTCTGGGGTGGAGGACGTCATGTGTTGCATCACAACCAATGAATAATAGCAATCATAGCAACTCAACCATTACAGTGAATGAAAATGTTTACATCAGTTTTAAACTTTGTCTGAAACTTTGTTTGAATTACATCCAATAGCTATGTATAGTAAAAACATAAAACTCTTATTGCTCCAGTTCCTCAAAAATCCAGCAAGTACCTGTTTACTGATTTCCTGAGAATACAAGTAGTTTGAAAGGGTATCAGCATAAAGCTGGTGAGTTCATAAGCGGTGGTTTGTAATGAAAATCGTTGATAAGTTCGTAAAAGTGTTTTGCATTGTTTCAAGAAAATCCGATATTTTCTTTAATGAAGATGTAGTGTTCTCAATTCTGTATGAAATCATGAATGTTTGTTACTGAAAACTATAGTGGTGCGCGAAAGTAATACTTCATGTGACTAGCAAATGCTAATCACGATGCATAAGTATTTCGTACGTGAAACCATTGTATGTTCAGTTCTATTTGTAAACTCTGAAAGTTTTCCAGTTGTAGTGTGTATTAGTTCTATTTAGTGTAAATAAAACTGTTGAAGGGTGTCAAGTAGTAAACTAAAGGTGATTTATACATATTGTGAGTTGTATAACCATGCTTGATATGACTAGAGACCTTTCCAACGTTCTTCAGGCGTCGAGTTAAATGACATTTGTCACCCTAGGCATGCCTGCCCAACTGTAGCTAGCAGTTCGGGTGTGGGATTGTCAGTCCCGAATATATCTATTCACAAATCTCACACTCTCCCTCCAGGAGACTCTGGTTATACTATGATAGGATTTATCCCTGTACACCTAAGGGTACAGTAGTGAAGTAGCGCCTCACAGTATCGTACAATCTAGTTTACATGTAGTGTAGTAGTGTTCTACCATAGTGAAAATCCGTATGTATACCGTATGTAGTGAGAATTATAGTTATGAAAACCATGATAAGGTAGTGGGGTAATTGTAAACAGTTTCTGTCTTGGGAGGGTTAGATGAAGTGGTTCTTCAAGTACAACAAGCTAAGGTATGGATTACTCACATTTTTGAAGCCTTGGGAGGGTTTGCGGTTGAAGAGTCTTGAGAGAAAACGTGTTGTGTGATGCCAGGGTGCTAAAGGAATGAAAGGAAAGGGGTCTACCCTTTATATAGGGTGGGTGTGCTGTCTAGAAGGGAGTGTGCTGCCAGGAGGTGTGTGTGCGGCCGCACACCCATCGGTACGGCCGTACACTCCCTCTAAAGGTGTGCATGGCCTTGTTTTGACAGTATACGACTTGCTGACCCATTCCTAAATTCAACCTTGGTCATGCTCAAACTTAGAATAACTTAAACGAACCCTCAAACAGTGCAAGAAGTCAACAACACAAGTTTAACTTTGACTGAATTGACTAAGTGAGCGAGATAAAAGTTTCGGGTTGTCACACATCCCGATAATGAAGGTCCGTTGGAATGTCAAACAGGAACTTGGATTCACTTGGGAGCACGAGAGTCCCATGAACCTTAAGTACCTCCATCTTTTCTAAGATCATGAGTTATATTCTTATTCTTGAATTTCGGGACGAAATTCCCTCTAACGGGGGAATGATGTGACAACCCGGAACTTTTATCTCGCTCACTTAGTCAATTCAATCAAAGTTAAACTTGTGTTGTTGACTTCTTGCATTGTTTGAGGGTTCGTTTAAGTTATTCTAAGTTTGAGCATGACCAAGGTTGAATTTAGGAATGGGTCAGCAAGTCGTATACTGTCAAAACAAGGCCATGCACACCTTTAGAGGGAGTGTACGGCCGTACACATGGGTGTGCGGCCGCACACACACCTCCTGGCAGCACACTCCCTTCTAGACAGCACACCCACCTTATATAAAGGGTAGACCCCTTTCCTTTCATTCCTTTAACACCCTGGCAGCACACAACACCTTTTCTCTCAAGACTCTTCAACCGCAAACCCTCCCAAGGCTTCAAAAACGTGAGTAATCCATCCCTTAGCTTGTTGTACTTGAAGAACCACTTCATCTAAGCCTTGATTCATCAAGTTTCATCATGTTCTTCATCCCTTGAAGGAGTACGGCCGCACACCTTCATAAGGTTGGCCGCACACTCCTAAAACAACCTCCAAAGTGAGAGTTTGACTTCCATATTCGAAATAGACATGCCCATAGCCTTGCTACACCTTGGAAATGGCATTCTGAACATTTTTGTGTGGGGTGTACGACCGCACACACACTTGTACGGCAGCACACTCCAAGTGTGCGGCAGCACACCCAAGTGTGCGACCACACACTCATCTTAGGACCACAAACACACTTCTAGGACCCCTAACTTGCACTACAATGGAGAATAGACCTAGGACACTTCATGGATTGCAAGTATGGACCTTGAAACACCCCAAGAACACCTTCCATCATGAGTGTACGGCTGCACACCCCTTGGGCCGCACACCCATGGCCGCACACGCCTTAAAGGTGGCCATACACTCACCTCATGCAATCCTTTAAGGCTTTAACACTTAGTGCAAGTAGCCCCAAGTTCCTAGAGTGGTTCTCCATCACATTTAGTGGTGAAATACCTTCATTTGACTCCTTTATGTATCATTGCATGTTAATTAGGATCAAATCATGTTCAAGGCTTCACTTGAACATCCCGCAATCCGTATCGATCCTCCATTCAAATCACCCGAGGTGAGTTCATACCCCTACATTTTCCGTGTTTTTAATGTTTTCAGGGGGGAATACAAGCCAAATTCAAAGTATTTTATTAAGTTTTAAACTTATTAATGCAGTCCAACGATTTCCACGTTTAATAACATATTCGGATATTTTATCTCTTTTTGTAATATGTTGAGCATAAGGGAAACTACTATTTTGGAAATCTAACTTCATAGCTTTCAGAAAGGTTTTTACAAAGCAATTTCCGTACAAATTCTAATAAACTATAATGGGTATAGTTTAGGATAACCCTCTAGGCAGTCTCTACCTAATCAGATTTCATAAATGAATATATATAAACTATGACAGATTTAGTTTATGTTATATATTTTCTTAGGAGTATAAAGTACTATTATTCAAGGATAATCAATGTTTTTATATTGTTTCTCGCTAGTAAACTAGATTATACAGAATTGTGAGGCTCTACTTTAATATTGTATCCTTAGGTGTATAGTGATAAATCCTATCCCAATATAACTAGAGTCTCCTGGAGGGAGAGCGTGAGATTTGTGAATAGATCTATTCGGGACTGACAATCCCACACCTAAACTACTAGCTACAGTTAGGCGGGCACGCCTGTGGTGAACAAATGTCATTTAGCTTAACGCCTGAAGAACGTTATAAAGGTCTCTCGGTCATATCAAGTATGGTTATACGACTCGCAAATAAGTATAAACTAACTTTGTTTACTGATTCTACCCTTCATTAGTTTTATTTTGAGTAATAAAACTACTTTTATATATGCTGATAGTAATCAGGGATTTCTAAACTGACATTTCTACCTCTAGGACGGATAACTTGTTTCTAAGGAAAATATGGGATTTTCCCAAGATAACACCAGTATTTCTAAAACTGATGGTTTATTTTCTACTAATAGACACTCTTTCAAAACCGCTTTTCATAAGAAAATACAGGATTTTCTTGAAGAACACTTTTCTAAAGGATTCAAAGAACATTTTCTCACCAAAACTATATGCTTATGAACTCACCAGCTTTATACTGATATTCTTTCAAAACTGCTTGTGTTCTCAGGGAATTAGTAGACAGGTACTTCCAGGAGTTCGGAGAAGTCGGAGCGTTAGAGTCATGTCTTTCCATTTTACTTTCGATATGAACAAAACTATGTATTAAACAATGTAAACCTTTTCCATATATGTATTCAATTTCTGGTTGTGTTTACTATGCTTGCTATGATACAATTGTTGTGATACTACGCATGACGTCCTCCACCCCGGAACGATTCCGCCATCACGGTTTCGGAGTGTGACATATAGCCAGTATAAACTAAGTGATTATAGAAGTAATCACTGTGGTCACCATTTTATTATAATAAATAAGGGTTTTCTTAAAGAATATTTTCATTAAATATAAAGGAACTATTACAATTAACTCCATGAGAAACAAGTGAATACACCAGGGTTATATACAACAATGATATAACAAACAATGGGATGTGTGCTATCCGCCTTACTTCCTGTTCCTTGTTTGGTTGTGAGCTTATGGCAGATGCGCACAGTCGATTGTTTGTTTACTTTGAGTTTTATATAACTTGTATCCATTTAGTACTCATAGAAAGGATTGTAGAATCATTTTTACGTATCTTTCATCAAAGTAGGAAATATAGGATTTTCTAGAGGAACAGGCGAACTTTTCTAAACAGAACTTACAACTTACTACATTTCAACTACATTTTTCAACAACTTTCTACAACTTACTTACATCACTAAAATCTTATGAACTCACCAGCTTAATTGCTGATCAACTCTTTCAAATAACTTGTATTCTCAGGAGACTATTAGACAGGTACTCG
Organism: Lactuca virosa; assembly: GCF_052849685.1. NCBI lineage: Eukaryota > Viridiplantae > Streptophyta > Magnoliopsida > Asterales > Asteraceae > Lactuca > Lactuca virosa. The sequence continues at coordinate 317,107,393 of NC_136433.1, read as the reverse complement.
CATTGGGAATTCAGAAGATGGAGCATAATAGCTTCAAGTCTTGTTTTGTTATTTGCTTATGTATTCTATGTTTTATGAACACACACATTGTAAACACTTTCTTTCTAATGAAATGGTTGTTCATTACTTGCTTACTATGATACATGTCTTGTGATACTAAACATGACGGTCTCCACCCCAGAACGTTTACGCCGTTCCGGTTTTAGGGTGTGACAGATTGGTATCAGAGCATCATTTATAGTGAATTAAGTATATCAACCGATAAAAGATATACAACTATAAATACAATGGGGCTTAAGTGCTCTGGATAATGATATATTTTAATAGTATAACGATAAGTTATAAAAATTTACCTACTTGCTTATACATGTAGACCAAGTATCACAAGAAGAACAAAACTAAAGTATTTAAAGGTTGAACACTGTCGTCAAACCTGAACAGTTATGTAATCATAGCTAGGATCAATATAGCCTGATCAACTATATTCATTCGAGATGTGACCGACATGTGTTTGGGAGCGATGTGGTGTTGCAACAGTCTTAAAACTTGCCTAAACACCAGTCAAGAGAATTCTAAATCAAGTACATTACATTAAAGTACTATATGAGTATTTTAGGCCATGTAAACAACTTATGTGATAACTTAAAAGACCCTTACGGATAGGTCTATAATCTTGCAATGTATACTCACAAGGTTATATATAATTGAGATTTTATAGACTTAGAATTTGTGATCTACGCTTCACTACCTGTTCCTTGTTTGGTTGTGGTTTTGGAGTAGGATCACTTATTCGAAGGTCTATCTCATCTTAAATTATATACAACTTGTATACATTGTACAATTATAGGAGGACTCTATAAGGATCACCCCCATAATGTTTCACATAAATCTCATAGATTCTTTAGTCACATCCATTCTCGCACGACAAACCCAGATAGATGTAACCACTTCCTCATAGGAGTCGACAGAAGAGTCAAGGAGGAACAAGAGCAAGTTCATGAGAAGTTTTCAAAGAAGGATCAACCGGAGTAACCAGAATGTCTTATGAGTCACTCTAATAAATAATAATCTTGGTTAACTTAATGAGTTAGTGGAAACGCTGCTCACATTATGTGTTAGGATTATTTTCTTACATGCAGCTGGTAACAGTTATTCAGGTAACAGATATTCATTCGAGGATAGCCATTTCTAATTCATAAAGTTTATGTGGTATAGGCTTTTTATGAATTGTTTCCAGAACCCCGTGGAAGTCAGGATCAGATACACTCATAACTAGGATAACCTTGTCTTTCAGCTTTCGGCTTATCTCCACTGCTATAGACTCATTCCCATCTCATCTTTGTATTCTTTTAGCAAAGATGTCTCGCAGATCAAACAGACGCACTACTCTGATAACTCCAACTCAACCGCCACTACCTCCTACACAAATCGATACGACAGCTCTAAATGCTGCAGTAGCTGCGGCTGTGGCAACAGCCATGGCTCAATATCATCCTACCAGTTCCAGCGGAGGTGGAACACCTGTTCATTCTACTCAAGGTGAGGTCCCTGTACGCTCGAGAGAGTGCTCCTACAAGGGCTTCACCAACTGCAAACCCCTTTCCTTTAATGGAAATGGTGGAGTCATCGCTCTGATGCGATGATTCGAGAAAACAGATTCGGTCTTCGAAATCTGTTCGTGCCCAGAAGGGAGCAAAGTGAAGTTTGCTGCCTGCACCTTCTCCAACAAAGCCCTGACATGGTGCAACATCCATGTTAAGTCACTGACCCTATCAGTGGCTAACTCATTAGGTTGGGAAAACCTAAAAGAGTTAATGCTGGAAGAGTACTGCCCAAGGGGCGAAGTACAAAAACTGGAACAAGAACTATGGGAGCTCAAGATGGTCGGCTCAAACATAGTGGCCTACACTGACAGGTTTAGTGACCTGGCAGCACTATGCCCCGGGATGGTTACCCCGGAGAGCAAGAAGATAGAACGATACATTTGGGTTCTGACTGCCCCGACCCAAGGAGATGTGTTGTCTTCTAACCCAGCCACATTCGATAGTGCCAAACGCCTGGCCCAGCGACTCATTGACCATGGAGTCCGCCATGGTGTAGAAGTCCTCGTTCCCGAGCCATCAAAGGGAAATGACTATAAACAGAAGTCGAGGAATAAGAGGAAAAAGAAGCGAACAACACAAGAACCCCCGCAAGAGCAACAAGTGAGTACTATGTACGCCGCTACAACGCCTGTTGCTCCAGCACCTGCCAATCGATATGCTGGAACCCTCCCGAAGTATGGAAAGTGCAACTATCACCACACCGGAGTATGCCGAGAAATGCAGTGTCTGAACTGCCACAGAAAGGGACACACAGTCCGTTTCTGCAGGACACCGGCTCAACCGATCTCCCAAGTCCCCGGAGCTGAAGAAAACCAAGCCTGTTATGGCTGTGGTGAGACTGGAAACAATCAGAGGGACTGCCCGATAGCAAAGAACTCAGAAGCGGATGGACGAATTCTGATGATCACCGCCGGAGAGTCAACCCCAGAGTCGTCAGCGAGCAGTGGTACGTTTTCGTAATAGTAATTACTTTAAAAATTAACTTATATTTATATAAGATTAAGATTTGGGGAAAACACTTAAAAAAGTAATTATAATAACTCACCTATTGAAATAGATCACAGTATTCGAGAGGACTAAAATATCCGTTTAGAGAAGCTATGATGGCTTAGCATATACATCAAGGTTGCGCATAACCAAGATGTTGCAGACTCAGAGTGAGTGATTCCGCCTTAATTCATGTTCCTTATTTGGTGGTGGATTTGAGGCAGAGTTACTCAGTCGACTGTCTTATTCATCTTAAATATTCATAACTTGTATATGACAGGCGATCGTAGTGGTACCGAGGAGGATCATGATATAAAGTATCATCACCAGTTATCAAAGCACTTTCATTTGTATGTATGCGCATATAGCGGTACGATACGTAGGAGTGTTAACATCAAAGGGAAAACAGAAAGCACTGGAACACACAAAGAGTACATTGTCGAACACACTAGGTATACATTGCCGAAAACACTAGGAGTACGTTGTCGGATACACTAGGGATACATCATCTTATAACATACATTTCTTTCAAATCGGCCAAACTTTGTTCAGTAAAGAGTCCGTTGCTATCTTTCGTCATGAGTTGGCGTGGTCCTCACCATACTAAGTTCATATGTTTCTATCGCCTCGATTGTCAAATTCTTGAAACCTTCATCATTCGTATCGACACTCCGACCTAAACCTCAGTTTTATCTTTCGTATTCTAAACCCCGAAGTACTCGTGCGAAGAGTACTTTGTCCTCCGAAGCCTTACCATCAGGTGTCCGCAGACCGTCACGAAATACCACTCGTCCAGCAGACCAAGTTCAAGCACAGAGGCTAAGGACGAATACAGCCCACCTATCACTATGCAGTGTATACGCGAGGGTGGTATATGATTATGATTACGCAGATTTAGTATGTGTGCTTCCGCCCTATTTCCTGTTCCTTGTTTGGTTGTGGACCTGGGGCAGAGTCGCACATCTGACCGTCTTACTAATCCTAACTATATACAACTTGTATATACGAGGTAAGGATAGATGGACCAAGTACGAATCCTATCATGAACACCAGGGCAAAGTTGCCAGGTCTACGAGTGGGTATTCTGCAAATCAGAGGAGCGCAACCCCAGTAGTGCTGCTAAGAATGCTAATTTCGAGACGAAATTCCATCGAACGGGGGGATGATGTGACAACCCGAATTTTTTTTGCTTTAAAAGCTCAGTCAGTCAACTCAACTTAGTGTCTGACTCATTAGTAATGAGTTCTAACCTGGTTAAAGGTCATTCTAAGGAGTTTTAAGCCTAGTACACTTAAGGAATGAGTGTTAGAATGTACCTGCTAGAGTCATTGTTCAACAAATCAAGCCTTAACCTCTTCATTTAGAGTTCACGACCACAACACTTGAGTTTACGGCCGTAAACTCAAGGTGGGCCGTAAACTCCCCCTTAAGGACTCATATCCTTCATTTTCATTCATTATCTCACTTTCACCTCAAGAACACTCCATTTCTCTCTCAACTATCATCCCGATTTTCACCCTAGATCATCGAAAGTTGTAAGTATTCTTCCTTGATCTCTTAATCTAGTATCATCTAATGATTTCATCCATGGAAATCATCTTTTCTTAGATCTTCAAGAAACACCAAGAACACCAAGAACACACACTAGTGTTCTTGGACCTTAATCACCATTTCAAGCCTCTATATCGTAAGTACTCTTCCCTATACTTGATATCTAGTTAAGACTCATTCTTAGAACCTTGAAATCATCAAGATTGCAAGACCAAAAGGAGTTTACGGCCAAGCCATCTCTCATGGCCGTAAACCCCTATAAAAGTACCATTTGAGTCTTAAACTCTCCCCAAGGCTTGGAATTGAGGCTAGAACACCCCCCTTGTGCTTTGTAAGACCTTGAAACACTTTTCATGCACCTTTTACCATGAGTTTACGGCCGTAAACTCCATGGCCGTAAATCCATGGCCGTAAACACCTCAACACTCTCCTTTGAGTTGGTCTTTCTCATCCTTGTGTAGAGCAATGGTCCCTCAAGTTTCCCTAGCCTTCAAACACCCTCTTATGCATGTTTGACCATGAGTTTACGGCTGTAAAATCCCTTGGCTGTAAACACATGGCCGTAAACACTAAACCGTGGCCATAAACACCCCTTTAGGTCAATCACATGTGATTCAGCACTTCATTCCAAGTGTTTCCTAGTCCCGGAAGGTGTTTCCTTTCATATAGTTGCTTATAAACACTATATTCATGCCAATATATGTCATTTAGGACTTGTTGTATCCCGGGACTTCATTCGTGGAACTTCTCATCCTTACACACATATTCGCTTGAATCACCCACATCAGGTGAGTTCATACCCCGTAATGAATCTTTTAACTATTTTAAATGCTTTTAAGGGGGGGGGGGGGGGGAATACAAGTTGAACACAATGATAATTGTGTAAATGTCTGTTATATATACATCTTTCAAAAGATTGCTTATGTCTTTTATAAGTGATCAAAACATTTCAAAAACTCTTTTAAAGTTATGTTACTTCATAGTTTAACAAAACTCCGTTTTTAAAGTACAAGCATAACTTAGTAGACAAATGAGTCTTTTCAATAACAGTTCAAGTAAAACATTAGTAAACTATAATAGGTATAGTTTAGAGATTCAGTTCATACTAGATACAATACACGATAACAGAACGAACATACTATATGAGAAACAAAACATACTATATGAGAAACAGAACGAACATATTAAGTTGCTATAGCATGGAACTACTACAGGATCTAATTATACCAATGAATCACTAACTCATTGTTCTAAACAAAAGGTGATAGTTATATTGGGTATACATGATCATAAAACTTTAATGTGAATTACACGGTGTAGCAACTGGTTTGCTAAAAAGTCGCGTTTGGTTCCCTTAATCTCCAGACAGGGAGAGCGAATAGTGGGGGTACTAGCCTTCACATTATGACCAGTATAAAACAAACATGTTTTAAGGTCATCAGTACATCCGTATGTCATTTTAAACGACAACTGTGTACTTACATTTCCCATTACTTTCATAAAGTGACGGTACCACTTGAAAGTTAAATGCAAACTATTTTCGAGTTAAGATAGTTATAAACTAGGGAAAACTTACATTTTACAAACGACAAACAGAACAGTCGAGTCTAGTACATTCAGTAGAAAGGGACCATAATGCTAACCTTATGATTCCTTAATGTATACATCAAAGGATATATATATATATATATATATATATATATATATATATATATATATATATATATATATATATAATAGGATCCGACAGATAATAGGATATGTGCTCTCCGCTTCACTTCCTGTTCCTTGTTTGGTTGTGGGCTTGGAACGGATTCACCCAGTCTATTATCTATTCGATTTTAGATATATATATATATGTTCAGTATACATTAAGTCATCATAAGGGTACCAGGTATGGGTCAAGTCATAGGACACAATGTCAATGCACAGTTTTCTAGTACAAAACATACTTTCCAAATCAGAACTTTTGGTATACAAAAGTAGAAACTTTCCAGTAAAGGGTTTAATCCATTTTATTAAACTAGCATAAACTTAAAGGACCTTAGGTGACTAACTCTATATTACCTTAGTTTATTCATCATGGTTATATATCATTAATACCCAATAAGTAGTTGGATGCGTGCTTTCCGCCTTACTTCCTGTTCCTTGTTTGGTTGTGGGCTTAGGGCAGATTCACCCAATTAACTATCTATTCGATATTAGATCATATATAGCCAGTATAAACTAAGTGATTATAGCAGTAATCACTGTGGTCACCATTTTATTATAAGAAATAAGGATTTTCTTAAAGAATCTTTTCATTAAATATAAAGGAACTATTACAATTAACTCCATGAGTAACAAGTGAATACGCCAGGGTTATATACAACAATGATATAACAAACAATGGGATGTGTGCTATCCGCCTTACTTCCTGTTCCTTGTTTGGTTGTGGGCTTAGGGCAGATGCGCAAAGTCGATTGTTCGTTTACTTTGAGTTTTATATAACTTGTATCCATTTAGTACTCATAGAAAGGATTGTAGAATCATTTTTACGTATCTTTCATCAAAGTAGGAAATATAGGATTTTCTAGAGGAACGGGCGAACTTTTCTAAACAGAACTTACAACTTACTACATTTCAACTACATTTTCAACAACTTTCTACAACTTACTTACATCACTAAAATCTTATGAACTCACCAGCTTAATTGTTGATCAACTCTTTCAAATAACTTGTATTCTCAGGAGACTATTAGACAGGTACTCGCGTTGGGAATTCAGAAGATGGAGCATAATAGCTTCAAGTCTTGTTTTGTTATTTGCTTATGTATTCTATGTTTTATGAACACACACATTGTAAACACTTTCTTTCTAATGAAATGGTTGTTCATTACTTGCTTACTATGATACATGTCTTGTGATACTAAACATGACGTCCTCCACCCCCGAACGTTTCCGCCGTTCCGGTTTTGGGGCGTGACATTATCCAAGTGGGAGACTGTTGGATAAGGTGTCTAAGTCCATAACTATATTTAGCATGTACTTGACCCGATTTGGCATGGTCCGTTTGGGTTGCATGGCATTACAACAATTGGATAGACAAAATGAGAAAAGGACACTTATGGTTTGTTAATATATTATAAGTTTTAATATATTAATAATATTATTTAATTCGTATTGATCAATAATTAATTTGGAGTTAATTTTGTGATCAAAAGGAGACTAATTAAATATATGGGGATTGATTTGTAAATCATTCATTCTTGTATAGTGGGGTTATGGTTCATGATTCACTAGATTGGGCTAAGACCCATTGGGTGCTCCATGGAGGTTATAACCCATGGATCATGGGGGAAATGAAAACCCATGCATATTAGGGTTTACATGGTGTAACCCTACATGTGACACACTATATAAAGAGCCCCATAGCTAGCAAAATCGGACACTAAGACAAGACAAAGAGGGCTAGCCGATTTTTGAGTGAAAATGATATCTTCTCAAGTTATTCTAAGAGTTGTGGTATTGTGTGAGACATTTGAGGCATCACATTTGGGGTACTAGGCTCACAAGGTCTTAAGGAATTCAAGCTACAAGAAAGGTATTCTACTAGTTTTTGTATTACAAGTTCCCCATGCCATGCTAGTTAGGATGAAAACCATGGAAAATCAAATTTGCATGTATCTTAGTAAAACATAGATCCAAGGTTTCTGGGTTGCATGTACACCATAGGAGTGTTAGAATGCTCAAAACCCATCAGTTCCGAGGAACGCATCCGAGATTCGGAGTTTCTTGGGTCTTGCGGGGTATTATCGGAGATTTATTCAGGACTTTTCCAAGATTGCAGTACCTTTGACTCGCCTGACCAAGAAGAATGTGACCTTTCGGTGGGGTTTAGATCAACAGTTGGCGTTCGAGACCTTGAGACATAAATTATGCGTGGCCCCGATTCTTGCATTACCCGAGGGATTGGATGATTTTGTGGTTTATTGTGACGTTTCTATTTCGCATCTGAGAGTTGTCCTTATGCAGAGAGGGCATGTGATTGCTTACGCCTCGAGGCAGCTGAAGCCCTCAAGATTTGGAGGCACTATTTATACAGGAGCCGATGCACCATTTACACTGATCACAAAAGCTTGAAGTATTTGATGGATCAGCCGAATTTGAACATGCAGCAACGGAGGTGGTTAGATGTGGTGAAAGACTACGACTGTGAGATATTGTATCACCCCGGGAATGCCAATGTGGTGGCCGATGCCATGATCCGCAAGGCGGTGTGCTCACCGCTCCGGGATATTTGCTTGAGGATGACCATTATTTCACCCTTGTTGGATTTGATTAAGGAGGCTCGGGTAGAAGGATTGAAAAAGTAAAATTAGAAAACCAAGCGGATTAGAGGGCAGATCCCGTTGTTTGTTAGAGACGGTTAGGGATTATTGACCCAATGTGGTAGGGTTTGGGTTTCGGCATCTGGTGGGGTGAGGGAGAAGATTTTGGAGGAGACACATAAGTCCAAGTTTTCTATTCATCCGGGGGCCACAAAGATGTACCGAGACTTGAGGTTGAGCTATTGGTGGCCATGTATGAATAGGGAGGTTGCGTGGTTTGTTGAGCGGTGTTTGACTTGTAGGAAGGTCAAAGTCGAGCATCAGAGACCTCACGACAAGGTGCAGCCGTTACCCATCCCCATGTGGAAATAGGATGAGATTAATATGGATTTTATCACCAAGTTACCCCGGACGGCGCAGGGTGTTGATTCTATATGGGTTATTGTGGATAGACTGACCAAGAGTGTGCATTTTATTTCGATCGCCGAGAGCATATCCACGGAAAAGTTGGCAGATATATATGTTCGAAAGGTGGTAGTCAGGCACGGGGTGCCCGTATCCGTGGTCTCGGACTGTGATGTTCGTTTCACTTCTAGATTTTGGAGGAAGTTCCATGAGGATTTGGACACTCTTATGCACTTCAGTACAACGTACCACCCCCAGACCGACGATAAAAGTGAGCGGACGATCCAGACGCTCGAGGATATGCTTAGAGTTTGTGTGATGGATTTCAGAGGGAGTTGGGATACTTACCTTCCACTAGCAGAGTTCTCCTACAACAATAGTTATCATGCTAGTATCGACCGACCCCCATTCGAGATGTTGTATGGAAGGAGGTGTAAGACTTCGTTTTGTTGGGGGGGGGGGGGGGGGGAAGTTGGTCACCGGGTCATGGGAAGCACCGATGTAGTGCTTAAGACCACCAAGTTGATTTAGCAGGCGCACGACAGGCTGTAGGTTGTACAGAGTCGTCAGAAGAGTTATGCTGATCGACGTCGTTCAGATCTCGAGTTTCAGGTGGCGGATTTTGTTTTGCTGAAGGTGTCACCTTGGAAATGTGTCATCCGATTTCAGAAGAGAGGCAAGTTGGGACCCCGATTCATTAGTCCATTCAGGATCTCCGCCCGGATCGGCAAGGTTGCATATCGGTTGGATCTCCCTGACGAGCTCAGTCAGACCCATAACACCTTCCACGTATCTCAGTTGTGGAAGTGTGTAACTGATGAGGCTACAATTATCTCGTTAGATGACATTCAGGTGGACGAGAGCTTGAACTATGTTGAGAAGCCCATTACGGTGGACAGGAAAACTAAAGCTCTTCGTAACAAAGTGGTGAAGCTAGTGAAGGTGCAATGGCAGCACCGGAGGGGCTCCGAGTGGAACTGGGAGTTGGAGGAAGAAATGAGGGAGCACTATCCAGAATTGATCGAGACAGCAGACTTCGGGGATGAAGTCTAATTCAAGTGGGGGAGATTTGTAACATTCGGAATGGAGGTATTTACCCTTTAACCCTTGGAATGAAATTATTTTTGCAAAGGAGGTCCCTACGTACGTTAGGCGTACATATGCGTACGCTTAGCGTACTAGGGTGGTTTGGACGCGGACATGCACCACGTATACGGGGCGTACATGGCTTAAGACAAAACCCTAATCTTTGGTCCATGAACCCTATTTAAGTACTCTTATGCCATTTGGGCCTAACCATATACAACCTCAATTGCCTCTTAACGTCCCTAAACCCTAGTTTGCATGAGAGTGTAATTCTTGAGCTTAAAAGTGATTTTTGGTGGCCATTTTAGTGGGTTTGCATGAAGGAGAAGGTGGTGATCAAGTATTGGACGTGGTTGAGCTTCTAGATCCTGCATCTACTTCATCTTGGGGAACTTTTGGAGGTAAAAAGTCCAGACCTTGCTTATCCTTTAGCTAGTTTGAGTTAGGTTTTCGTATTAAGTCCTTTTTTGGTCCATGGATCCTCTCTTGTGAGTTTGAGCAACTCCATAGGTTAGTAATGTTAGATATGAGGTCCTTTTGCAATTTAAAAGCATAAAAATGCTAGCTTGATGGTTGTTATGGCACCATGCATGATTTTAAGATCTTAAAGGGAGTCTTAATGGATAAAATAAGGTGTTGGGTTCCCATATGGCATGCAAAGCATAAAGTTGCCAACTTTATGCCCTATGAATAAAATGACCAAGATCTGGATTTGGACGAAGTGACTACATGAATTAAGCACTTGATGGTTTTATGTGCAAAACCTGCTTGTCCACTGGGCGTACTATCTTGTACGGTGCGCGTACCACCAAAGAACCTAGTACGCTAAGCGTACTGAGGTTGTGCGCTTGGCATACGCTTCTAGTGGATTTTGGACTTTCATTGGGCTTTTGAGCCATTTGGGCCCTACTTAGCCTTGGGCCTGGATCTATTAGAGTATTTGGGCCCTTGAACTTATTATTGGTCCATAGGTGGCATGGGGCCTATTGGGCCTTGTGGCCCATTATTGTTCTTGGACCTTGGATGCTAGGCCCATTGATGTAGAAAGACTTTTTGGCCTTATCGGAGGAGTTTGAATGTGCTCTATGTATAGTTTGAAAGACACCAAAATATGAATCAAAATAAAAGACGAGTCTCGAATGTGCTCTGTCTTCTCAAAACCTGGTCCAGTATATCTGTCTACTGGTGACCTGAGAATACAAGTTATTTTGAAAGAGTAGATCAGCATTTAAGCTGGTGAGTTCATAAGTATTTTAGTGTCAAATGTTTGTATAAGTTTGATGAAAGTGTTTGTAAATGTTTGATATAAATGTTTGTAAGCGTTTGATGTAAATGTTTGTATCACCTACAAAATCCTATATTTTCTACTTATACGGAAATGTAGTCTTCTACCAAGACCCGACTATTTTCTATGTTTGTTCTTTTGTAAAAGTGAGTGTTTTTCCCAAGTATGACTATCATTACCAAAAATATAATTTACATTACCGTTTATGTGAGAACATCACAATGTGAATGTAATGGGAAAATAAAGATGTACTGTAGTATTGTATATAGTAACTACCATTGTACTAACTACCTTAAACCAATTGTTTAATTAAGGTAAAATGTGATGAGATTATAACCATGCTTGATTGACTAGTAAAACACGACGTTCAAAGACATCGAAATGGTATGACATTCGTCACTCGTAGACCTGCAGGTCCCACTGTAGCTAGCAACAAGGTGTAGGATGGTCAATCCCGTATAGATCTATACACAAATTCACGCTCTCCCTCCAGGAGACTCTGGTTACAAAACGTGACACAGCAGTATATTGCCATGCCATGAAGTAGCGGCTCACATTAATGTTATAGTATCCTTGTATTTGTATAGTATGTTCTCTATCATAGTGTATTGTATGTTCTCTCTGTTCTAGTGTATAGTATGTTCTCTCTGTTATAGTGTATAGTATGTTCCTCCATGTTTCTCATTATAGTATGTTCTTTCTGTTTCTCGTTATAGTATGTTCTTTCTGTTTCTCGTTATAGTATGTTTGAACTGACTCTTGTATGTTTCATTGTACTAGAAATAGTGGGTAGTAATCCTCTAAACTATACATATTATAGTTTACTAGTAAAGACGTTTGAATGACTGATCATGTTTGTACACCTTTGCTACCCAAAGGTATTGAACTGATGTAAGAACTTTTATATCTATACACATATACATAATATATAACTAAGATCCAAACGACACTCAGACAAACAACCGATACCCTAAGTCTACAACCAAACAAGGAACAGGAAATAAAGCGAGTTATCAGTCCTAAGCCCTTTCAACCTTATTTATATAACTATATCTATATAGACATGATTTTGACAATATATAAGTTTAAAAGAGTTTGGTAAAGCGTTTAGCATATAAAAGAGTTTTAACCATTTGAATGGTTATAGATGACTTGATGTCATTTTATAAAATGTTTTGAAATAGTTTGTTTGATAACACAGTTTTGAAGTATAAGAAATCCACTTGTTTGATAGTTATTAATCACCTGTGATTGATACGATAACTATAATGTTTTCTACTTGTATTCCCCCCCCCTATAAAAGCATTTAAAATTTTTAAAAGATAAGTTAGGGGTATGAACTCACCTGTAGTGAGTGATTCGAATGTAAGATCGATATAGGATGCTAAGTGTCAAGTGAAGTCTCGAGCACAAACGGATCCTATTAAGCATATAATGACACATATATGTATATAATCAGTGTATATAACAACTAATCATGATAGGGAACAACCTTAGGGACTAGGAAACACTTGGAATGAAGTGTTACAATCACATATGATTGTACTAAAGGTGTTGACGGCCACACAAGTGTGTGTTTACCGCCTAGATGTATTCACGGCCAATGAGTTTACGGCCAACACATGAAATAGCAAGGAGTTTACGACCAAGACTTGAAGGAGTTCACGGCCACACAAGGGTTTACGGCCATGCAAGGGTTTATGGCCGTAAACTCTTGATGTTCTTGCTAAAAAGGTTGTTTCTAGGATGTTAATCAAGAGCTTCTAATGAATATCAAGTATATGGAAAGGATACTTACGATTTGGAAGCTAAAAGAGGTGATTACGGCCCAAAGAACTAGTATGTGTTCTTGGTGTTCTTGAAGATCTAACCCCAAAAAGAGATGAATTCACAGATGAAATCATGGGGTTTTACTAGATCAAGAAGGATATCAACAAATAAAGAAAGAATCACTTACAACTTTTACGAAAAATAGAAGTGTTCTTGATGATACTTGAGAGAGAAATGAGTGTTCTTGACTTGGAAGTGTGAGAAGTGAAGAAAAATGAAGGAATATCATACTTAAAGGTGGAGTTCACGGCCAAACAAGAGCTTACGGCCGTAAACTCTAAGTGATGGAGTTTTCCGGCTTGAATGCTGCACAATGTGTTGGATTAATGTCTAAGTCCATAACTATAATTGGTAAGACTTGACCCGACCCGGCATGGTCCATTTGGGTTGCATGGCATCATGCATTTGGATAGACTATAATGAGAGAAATAACACTTAAGGTTGGTTAATATATTATAAGTTCTAATATATTAATAAGGTTATTTAATTAGTATTGATCAAGAATTAATTTGGAATTAATTAAGTGATCAAAAGGAGACTAATTAAATATATGGGTTGATTGTGTAAATCATTCATTCTTATATATGTGGGCTTGTGATCCAAGATTCCTTATGTTGGACTAAGTCCATGGGGTGACCCATGGATACTCCATGGAGGTTAAAATCCATGGAGCATAAGGAATGGGTAAAGTTATGAGTTACATGGTGTAACCCTAATAGCCACCATATAAAATAATCCCATGGCTCAAGAAATCGTGCACTAATGTGTGAGTGTGAGGGCTAGACGATTTCAAGGAGTGTTCAAGTTTCTCTCAAGTTATTCCAAGTGTATTTGGTGTTGTGTGAACCATTTGAGGTGTCACACTTGGGGCACTAGGCACTCAAGCTTCATGAAGACATTCTACATCAAAGAGGTATGTATTCTATCTTGTTATATTTATTATTTTGTATGCTAGATTAGGATAATACCTTGGATGTTCATAATTGTATGTATGATAGAGAAAACATAGATCCAAGGTATTTAGGGTTGCATGTACACTTAGGAGTGTTAGAATGCTCATAACCCAACAGTGGTATCAGAGCCTAGGCTTGTTTTCTTGTTATACTTGCAAAAGTAGCTGAAAAATCGAGTTGGATGCATATATTCGATTGTTTTGGCTGGAATTGGACTAGGAACATTACCCTAAGATGTTTTTGGACTTATAAACTTGTTTTTGATGTGGTAATGTTCATGCTAATCCAATTTCTAAGATAATTGTCATAATTTCAAGATTTGTATTAGTTTGTATGTTCATGCTAATTTCTTGAAGATTGATGATTTGAATTATCTTGTTCTTATGAGGTTCTTAGATTAATGGAAAAGTTGTGTGAAATAGTTGTTTTCAATTCATTTTAATCTAAGAGTTGATTCCAAAGTGTGTTTTTGTAACTTGTCCTCAAGTTATATGAAAAGTCACATTTAAGAATCATAAAACTCATAAAAGTTGGCAAAGGTTACAAAATGAAGAGTCTAGTTCTAATTAAATGGTTTTATGACTCCATAACTTGTCCTCAAGTTATGGAGGTTCAAGAGTCTCTTCATTAAATTAAAAAAAAAGTGTAACCTTAATTAGTTCCATAAGTTACAATAAAAAAAAGTTATTTTTTTTATTAATTAGTTTAAAGTCTTCCATAACTTGTCCTCAAGTTATGGAACTTGAAGAGTTTTTTTTTTTAATTAAAACTACTTTAAACTCATAAGTTATGGAATTAATTAGTTTTGAATAGTTTCAAAACTTGCCCTCAAGTTTTGGAATTTGAAAAGTTTTCACTTATGAATACTTTAATTCCAAGTTAGCCCTTAGAATTTTAAAAGTTAAAATTCAACCCTTATACTTTATAATATTATAAGTTAATAATATTTATATATATATGTATAAGAGTAAAGTCAGTCTTACCGTTAGTAGGCCTCATTCACGAAGCCGGTCTATAAGGGGGGTATAAGGTTACTGCCTATAAAACGGCAGTTTAATGGGTGTCCACTCTCACCCACCGCTTCCTTGACTGGTGGAGGGTCGTTAGCCGAACGGGTAGGACAAGGACTATAATTCTCCTTTCATTAAAAGTATTAATGATAAATACTAAGTAACTAAACTCTTATTAATACCCAATCTTAGTTACTTAGGAAAATGTGAATTTGGTGCTAACCCATGAAATTACACTTTGCACTTTGCTTAAGTCGTTAGTGGAGCGTGTGTGGTTAACCGGCACACTGATTAAGGGGTAAATATTAAGGGTACCAAGTATATTTGCATGGTTATTCACACCTTGTTTTGTGATCCTCGGCATCCCAGTCACAAAACCTGAAGGGCACACTCGAGATTGAAACATGCCTTTGAACAGTTCAATGAATCTCAAAGATCTAGGACTTTTAAATCCAATTAAAACCTAATAAATTATTTCGTTTTTCATGGTGGAAATTGGTGAATCGTCATTCACCTACCTTCAAATATTTTATAGCTTGGATTACGGCATCCCTCTTCTAAGTTATAAAATAGTTTGTTGGGTCCTAGCCTTAATATTTCATATTGGATGTCATATTAAGGACTTTAAATCAACTATCTTGAATATCTCCCAAAAAGATGTCTGGTCTAGACATTTATGATCTTCCCAAATCTCCTGAAACAAGCTTTCCTAAATGAAGATGATGTCCCATGGATATCATACTTCTTTCACCTCCTCTAATTATTCTCCCTAACCCACAAGTTCCTAAAAAGTTTAAGGTCGCTCAAGCCCTATTGGCAAGGCAAGGTCTAGGTGTGATCACATCTTGGAGATGTAGTCACATATTGACAAGCCGGGAGAGTTGGGTGTCAAAGTCTTGAGAAAGTTGGTGGCTCAACTACTTTCTAAGTCACATAGTGAGTTCTTTTGGGAATCCTATGAAACAGACTAAGACAAGACCCTTAATGGTCTTATCTATTTGCTAAGATCAACTTCCTAAAACGCTATGGACATTGACAATGATGACATTGGATATCCAGTAAAGCTCTCTCTTCCCAATGGAAAGGGATCGGCCATAGTCAACTCGGTTGACCCAATGGTAAAGAGAGAGGCGAAGTCTGAGATAGTCCCATTATCAAGGGTCCATAGGTAACTATTACCAAAGGAAGGGGCATTGGTTACGAAGCTGCCAAATTTACCTAAGGATGTTAAAGTCAATAAGTTTGGCTCTACTTCAGGTAAAGTCCATTGTCTAACTCTATTAAGTACATGCTGATTCTGATCGCGAAGATGGATTTCAATCGCATGGTTCGGTGATCAGAATTTTGGGCTATTACTTAAGAGTTATGATATTTATATTGCTTAGGAATAGATAACAACAAGGTTTTCATATGGATTGTAAGGATAAGTTTTTCCGCAAAGTTTTAAAATAAAAGAAAAAGGTTTTGATTTTATTTATTTTAAGTATCCTTACAATGGCATTTGTGAAAAGTTGTTGCTTATAAGATTCCATTGATAGCAATATTGGAAAAATGGATTTGATTCTTTCGGTTGTCGTAGTGTCTAATATTACCAAATAAGGAAAGATTCTCATCACCCAAGGTTCAATTGGACCGAAACTTGGAATCATGCAAGTTGTATAGTATGATGAATGAGAACTTTCAGCTTGGAAAATTAAGACTAATTCCTTATGTGAATAAGGAAAGGACTAAGGGATCGAGTACACATTCTTGTGCACTGGTCAAGTCCACCACAAAAGATCAAGAAGACTATTCGTCATGATTTACTTAAGTTCAGTAAATATGGTTATACTTATAAGTTTAAGTATAAGTCTGTAGCATTGGAGAAGTTTCAATGTGAGACAGAACGAATAAGAAGAATCAAAGTATGGCAGAAAGATAAAAGTTTCTCAAATCTGAAAAGATGGGAGAGTACTTTAGTATCATGTTTATGATCATCTTAATGATTAAGATACCATATCACAATTGGTCCTCTAAAGTCATCTTAGTGCATTCTTATGACTAAGAAGAGGAGTCATGAATTGTTGAAATGGTTAAATCAAAAAGATGAGTCATACTTCGTTCCAAAACAATTCTTAGAGTCATACTCCAAGATTGTAACTTGAGTGACATATCTTAAAGAGGGTTTGTTAACACTAGTCAAATGTAAGAGTAAAAGGTTATCTACTCTTGTACATTTGAAATTGGTAAGTTGTGATGTTTTGGATAAAACAGAGACCAACTTAGGCCAATTGTGTAAAGTGTTAGTCTTGATAAAGAATCCGCACTATCTCTTGAATATTTGACAAGGGAGTCTTATATGTCAAGAGGACAGTGGGAGTCTTAAAGCTCTTGAAAGTTTCAAGACTTAATCAAGAATAAAACCTAAAGTCCTTCACCAGCACACGACTTGAGGTTTATAACCTATCGTGTTGAAATTTTTGTGCCTATTCAAGTTGGCTTTGTATAGGAGTTCTGAGAGTTCTCAATTGGTTGCACAACTACTTGGAAGCAATGGCAGGCACCTGAGCTGCCAAATGGCAAGAATTTAAGATTGCACAAGTTTAATCAATATGAGTTTGGATTTGTCACTAACCTTGTCTTGTGATTATGGTTTTGACAAATTCACATGGATAAGAACACATACACTATTAAATCTAAGTGTCATAAGGTTTCTCTCCGATTCATGAAAATGATGGTGAGGAAACACTTTCACTAAGTAGATTTTAGCTAGATAGCAATTGTGATATTTGCATTCTCAAAGTCGTTAGTG
Organism: Lactuca virosa; assembly: GCF_052849685.1. Taxonomy (NCBI): domain Eukaryota; kingdom Viridiplantae; phylum Streptophyta; class Magnoliopsida; order Asterales; family Asteraceae; genus Lactuca; species Lactuca virosa. Next base: position 317,089,582 of record NC_136433.1, on the reverse strand, counting down.
GAGCGTGTGTGGTTTACCGGCACACTAACATGGACTTGTGAGAAGTGGCAAAGGTCTAAACAATTGAGACTATGATTACGGCATCCCTTTTCATAGTTCTAAAATTGTTTAGACACACATGTGAGCTATCTAAGAGAGGTGTATGATTTTGATAAAGTTTTATCAAAACAATCTAGTATCAGAAATCTGAACTTTGGTAAGAAAGTCAGTTGATTTCTGAGTACATGTCAAAGCTAGTGGGAGCATAAGTGTTATGCTAATAATCATCATGTTAGTGGGAGCATGATAATTATGATAAAGGTTGCAAGTTAGCAATGTTAATTATAGAAAACAAAAGTTTCAATTCGTGAGGTTGCAGGGGTTGAAAAAGTTGTTTTGCTATAATTAAGGGAGAGGAAATTATACTTCATTTCAATTCTAAAAGCTTAGATTGAGATTTTAATCGTATTTAATCAAGGATATATATATATATATATATATATATATATATGAATTTCATGTTGGAATGGCTCAACATAAGGAAATTCTATATATGGGTCCATTATTCGCGTTCTAAAATTCGATTATGATTACGGCATCCTTTTTCATAATCTGAATTTTGAGAACTTGGCAAATTGAAATGGAAATATTATAGCAAAAGACTGGTTTAGTCTTTATGTGAGACATCATGAATTGTGTCCCATATGCTTCGGATATAGGATCGATTACATGTGCTATATTCATCCTTTCTAAAATTTTCCAAATGCCTGGGGCATTATGAAGCGAAAAGGTCTAGAATTGGATATGACTAAAATGATTAAGCAATTGTCGAGGACAATCTAAGGTTTACCAAAGATTGGTTGCTCAAGGACAGTTGGAAGTATAATGTTAATTCCGGAAGGACAATATTGACATAATCTGTAAGGAGGCAACTCTTGTTCAGAAGTGATAGTCAAAATGGAATATGGAAATGTTTCAAAGTTAGAAATTATTCAATCTGTGTAAGATTAGGAAACTTAATGAAAAAAGGATGTTTCCAAGGAGCGGATCTCCTTTGGAATGCTCTGTAATGATTGTTGTCAAGTCTTTTTGACTTCGTGCATAATCATTAAGAGGATCAATGCATATAAGTTTAGAATCTAACAGATTTCAGTAAATGGCATGAATTTGGAATTCTTGCATTTGCAGTAAGGATTTGGGACTGTGAAAAGAGGATCATTGGAGTGATGTTCAATTGATCTATTTTACAAAGTAAAGATCATAGACAAACATAGTATGCATACTTGGTGATGGCATGACTAGTGTTTAGAAAACATAGTGTACATGCTTGGAGCATGGGACAACTATTGTTTTAAATTCAAGTATAAAGTTGATAAAACCGAAGCAATGAATAATGAGTAATTAGTATGGTGATAAATAAAAGTGTTTATTTATATTCATAGGGTTTGATACCATATTTGATTCATTTATTCTTGTGTTTCACTTTGCATGTTTTGACTTCCAGAATAACTAAGTCGCTCTTCCTGAATGATTAAGTTATTCAAACCATCCACAGTCGGTCATATGTTGGAAGTAGATATGAATCAAGACTGTCATGGGTTGGTTTGTAGAGGTCCAAGTTGGTGGACAAAGTGGTGTTACAACACTCATGAGTGCTCATAAGTTCTGAGTATTGGATTCAACCCGCGCTCATTTGAATCACTTCATGGATTTTATCACGAGTGATCATGAGACGATAATATCTTATATTCTTCAAACCTAGAGATATGAGTTGTTACTATGAGTTGGTTATACATTGATTGCACGAAAACGCATTGGTAACTCGATGTTATAAAACGTGCCTTTGTGTATGATTCAACAAGTAGTAGAACAAGCCATATGAGTCGAAGTTTATCCATTCCTTTTACCTTCGGGATAAAAGCGATATATGTGGGCCCCTCGATGATTTAAAGATGATACATGTGAGTGCTTGGCCAAGCCAGGACTGATTTGATTTGTTCAATCAGTCAGTCATCATGAATCGGAAATCGGGAAACAACAAATGGACAGAGAGAATGATTGATAATCCATGTCTCAGTCCATATGATATCTAGAATGGAGGAATATATGATCCCTTATCTAATGGACAAGTCATTGACAAAGGTCAGAGTTCATCGACAAGGTCAGAGTTCGACAGAAGCTTTTTAGAGCTTCGATTGCTGATCGGTTCCTGAAGTCATACGCAATAATAGTTTTAGACTTATCCAAGTGGGAGACTGTTGGATTAATGTCTAAGTCCATAACTATAATTGGTAAGACTTGACCCGACCCGGCATGGTCCATTTGGGTTGCATGGCATCATGCATTTGGATAGACTATAATGAGAGAAATAACACTTAAGGTTGGTTAATATATTATAAGTTCTAATATATTAATAATGTTATTTAATTAATATTGATCAAGAATTAATTTGGAATTAATTAAGTGATCAAAAGGAGACTAATTAAATATATGGGTTGATTGTGTAAATCATTCATTCTTATATATGTGGGCTTGTGATCCAAGATTCATTATGTTGGACTAAGTCCATGGGGTGACCCATGGATACTCCATGGAGGTTAAAATCCATGGAGCATAAGGAATGGGTAAAGTTATGAGTTACATGGTGTAACCCTAATAGCCACCATATAAAAGAATCCCATGGCTCAAGAAATCGTGCACTAATGTGTGAGTGTGAGGGCTAGACGATTTCAAGGAGTGTTCAAGTTTCTCTCAAGTTATTCCAAGTGTATTTGGTGTTGTGTGAACCATTTGAGGTGTCACACTTGGGGCACTAGGCACTCAAGCTTCATGAAGACATTCTACATCAAAGAGGTATGTATTCTATCTTGTTATATTTATTATTTTGTATGCTAGATTAGGATAATACCTTGGATGTTCATAATTGTATGTATAATAGAGAAAACATATATCCAAGGTATTTAGGGTTGCATGTACACTTAGGAGTGTTAGAATGCTCATAACCCAACATGAGGTACTTCCAATACTAAGGGGAATGACCCGGCTTGATGGCGCAACATTCACTCTCCAGCATTTTCTGCTTTTATCTATTTTGATGCTCTGATATTTGATACGATATGTGTGGAAGTGATAAATTCTGAAAATGATAATGGTTACAATGTGGATTTGGGAGGAGACCATGGAATGCATGCTACCTTTAATTTGGATGTTTTGAGGTACTTCCAATACTAAGGGGAATGACCCGGCTTGATGGCGCAACATTCACTCTCCAGCATTTTTCGCTTTTATCTATTTTGATGCTCTGATATTTGATACGATATGTGTGGACGTGACAAATTTTGAAAATGATAATGGTTACAATGTGGATTTGGGAGGAGACCATGGAATGCATGCTACCTTTAATGTGGGAGATCTTTCACCTTATCTTGATGATGATGGACTTGAAGAATTGAGGTCAATTCCTTTCAAAGGGGGAGGGGATGATCCATGCATGGATGATAAAAGCCCAAAAGGTGATGGATTAGTTATTACTGGTGGGATAGAAGGTGGTTTCGGCTAAATGGTTGGGTTGTGCATGGTAACCCACAAATTGAATTAGGGTTGCATGAAGGCTAGGGAAACACTTTTAAGCCTTCATAAGTGCTAAAAAAACGTTACTCTTTGCTTCATAAAGCCTCCTAGTCGTTTTTGACACTCTTTCGTGGATTAGGGTTGCACTTTAATGCTTCTTATGACTCCTTAATGATCCATAACTTTCGCATACGAGCTCCGTTTTTGACGTTCTTTATATGCACGCGTAGGTAAAATTACGCTCTACAACTTTCGTTTAGACTTCGTCGGCTAATTTTGACTTTAATTTTTATATTATTATTTTTAACAGACCGGGACAGGAAATCCGTTAAAAATTCATAACTTCTTCATCCGACGTCCGTTTTCGTCAGACTTTTTACCGTTGTGCTACTAATGACGAGACCTTCGATTCTCGTTTAGGTCGTGTCGGCTAAAAATCACTCGATCTAAAATTCGAGTTTTTAGCTGTCTACTGCTAAGCTGAAACTTCGAAAAATCATAACTTCCTCATACGAAGTCAGATTTGGGCGTTCTTTTTATCGAACTTCTCGGTTTAACGAATACTACGAGTTTCGTTTAGATCACTAAGGCTAAAAAGTAGTTTATCAAAAACTCACTTTTTACGACATTCGGCACCGTGCCGGTTTGTCGCGAAACTTCGACAGGTCATAACTTCTTCGTTATAACTCGGATTTCGGCATTCTTTATATATCCGGAAACCTTGAGACATATACTACAACTTGGTTAAGATTAATCCTTCTAAATAATCTTCCATCAAAAGGTCATTTTTGATGCTTATCGTCTCTAAATTGACTAGCCCGGATTTACGGGCGTTACAATTCTGGTCCCCAAGATTTGTGATCTGCTGGATCACGACTGGGAGGGCTCTGTCCGCTGGTCCCCCATGACTGAGATCGTAGTAACCCCGTTGATCGCCAAATGGTGATCGTTGTCGTTGTTGACGGCTCCACCTCTCGATCACTGTTGCCCAACGGGGCTCGGGCCCGTTGTAGCCGAATCGGTTCGCAGGCACCCTGGTGATGTAAGGAGGGTTGATGACTTCCTCCTCCGGATCCTCTTCTTCCTCTTCGTCCTCCAATTCCTCTTCTTCTTCGTCCTCTTTGGGGTCTTCTTCGGGTTCCTCCTCGAATACTTCCTCGGGATCTTCTTCTGGTTCTGCTTCCAACCAACCACCATTCCCCTGGTTTGGAAAGTAGGGATCTACGGGTAAATAAAATCCTGCCATGTCCTCTGTACGAGAAAAGGGGGGGGTGTAAGAGGCACATAATGGATCTAGAAATATTGTGCTTAGATAACAAAAATACTCCTATAGTATTTTAACGGTTGTGTTTGATTCTTAACGTGTTTCTTGTATGGGTGTTGGTAAGTTGATAGACTTGTTGTCCACTATGACTATCCCCTGGCATATACTAGTCACTTCTCGGACGATTATAGTTGATCAGGTTATATTCCTCCCAGACTTGATTGCATATTCCAAGGCATATTCACATTGCACAACTCCTCTATTTTTAACTTTTGCATTTTCCTTAGACGTGACACTATATCGGTATGCAGGTATGTACTTATACTTTTTCATAAAAATAACGCTTTTATTATTTTAGAAGTATACTTGTAGGAAAAACCTTTAAATCAGAGAGTCTTAGTCCCTTTGTGTTTATAGTTTGTATATCTTATGTGGTTTGATATACTATGTTCACTATAAACAATGCTCTGATACCAATCTATCACACCCCCAAACCAAGGATGGCGGAAACGTTCAGGGGTGGAGAACTTCATGTATAGTATCACAACAACAAGTATAATAGTGCGCACAGTAAATACAACCATCATAAATATAATTGAAAAAGTTACACCATAGTATGAGTTTACATGTTTCAAAATCAATTACATTATGATGACAAAAATGTATAATTTGACGTCTGGCGTCCCATCCTCAAAATCAGTTGATTACCTGTTTCACGGGTTTCCTGAGAATACAAGTAGTTTTGAAAGAGTGTCAACAATTAAGTTGGTGAGTTCATAAGCTTTTGGGTGAAATGTTGGAAAAACCTTTATTGGTAAAATGGAATGTATACACAAGAAAAATCCAATATTTTCCTTATAAAATATTATGTAGTCTTAAATCCCAAGACCGAATGCATGAGTGTGTGTTCGTAATTTAAACGAAGAATACAGTTTTAAATAGATAAAACCCCTTTTTGTTTTCCTTTCTAAAGTAGATTTGCCTATAAACTTTAAGTGATGTTAACTCCCTATGTGAGTCGCTATAACCATACTACAATCGGATGACCTGTTACAACGTTTTTCAGATGTTAAAATTTGTTATGACTTTTGTCACCCGAAGACCTGCAGGTCCCGCTGTAGCTAGCAGCAAGGTGTGGGGTGTAAATCCCAATATAGATCTATACACAATTATCACGCTCTCCCTACAAGAGATTCTGGTTATATCTTACAGGAATTTTTAACCCGTACTCTAAGAGTACATTTGAAGTATTGTCTCACAACTTACGTTAACGAGTTTACGTGTAGTGTTTGAGTAAAAACCTTTTCTGTGGTGGGAGTGAAATCCCCCTTTGTGTACCAAATTAGTGATGTGAATTTCCTAAACCATACCCATTATAGTTTATTATGTAGTAGTTGAAAATCCGATAGTATTGTGGTGAGACCCTTCATGTGTATGCAACAGTTTAACCAATGCATAACTATACTTATTATATTTCATCTTGCATTATTTGTAATTACAAAGGACCCTTATACTTGATAGAGTATTTTCTGTTATATAAACATATCACAACAGATGAACACATGCAAAATAACAAGTCATCAAGGTTACACTTTGCTCAACATGTTACAAAGTGTTATGAATATTGTAAGTTGTTAACTTGTTTTTAACTTTTTCTACACAGTTTTAGAAAAATCATAGAAAAATCATACGAAGTCAAAAACTGAATCCGCAGACTCTGAGAGTTTGGAAAATGTGTCTAGTTTATTCATAATTTTTATTATGATTTTTAGAAGTCTCTAACTTGTGTGAAAATGTTCATATTCACAGACTGGTCCGAATTCGTTTTTGAAATTATAGGCAGTTTTGTAAAAATCACCATAAATCGTAGAAAACTCGCATAGAGATGTGCAAGTAGTCATTTTAAAGGTAAGAACCTGAACTATTTGCATATTAAACAATTTTGAAAGATATTAAGTTTAAGATGGTCAAAACAGTCCGTGAATGGAATCAAACTTTCCTGTTGAAGCTGATGTTTGAGTTTAGTTAAAATTTTGGTGTTTTAACTTGTATTCTCCCCCTAAAACTTGAAGAAAAACATGAAAATGTGGGGGTATGAACTCACCTTGAGTTAATCCTTGAGATGAAGGTGGAAGAAGAAAGGTTTCCAAGTCAAGAACACTTGGGAGATGCTTGAAGATTCGAAGATCCTAAGCACAAATATGATGATATTTGTATAAGAGATTCATAATTTGAGTGAAGGAGTGTAGAGTATTCAAATGTAGGATGGATATACTTACCAAGACTGAAGTGAAAAGCTCAAGAATAGCCTTGAAATCTCGAGTTCTAGAGAGGGAAATTGAGAGAGAGTGGTGTTTGCTTTTTGGTGAGAGAGAGTGAGTAAAGTGGAAGGAGATATGAGAGTTTCCAGCTTTTGATGAAGCTATGCAGCTGGAGGAGGGGTGTCAAAGAACAAATAGTTGACTAAGTAGGGAGGAATAGTGACTGAGGGTGGGTATGGGTGTTAACTTGTGTCATACTCTAGATAAAGTCAACACTCCAACACCATATCTTTCCCAAAAGATATTGTACTTAGTTTAGGATCCCCCTCCTCAAAATGTGATTCATATATGATAATATAGGGTCTCTTAAGTCAAAACACGAGTTTGGGTGAAAATCCCGCGTTAAAATCACGAAAAACGGGCTTAAAACGAAGTTGGGGTCGAAAACCGGGAAGAAGCTGCGAACAGCCGAAGTCAGGAGGCAAGGTTCGATCCATGGTGCTGAACAACCGAAAGCAGGTTCCGTCCGAGAAGGGTTCGGTTGCAAGGCTAGGACCGAAGGTGGTGGGAAGCGAAATAGACCGAACTCTGAAGGAGCGAAATTGACCGAGAGGCGCGCAAGGAGCCGAACCCGAAGGTGACTTCGGTTCTAATAGGGGTTTCAGTTCTAATAGGGGGTTCGGTTCTAATAGCAGTTCGGTCCAAGCAAGTTCGGTTCTTACTAGGAGTTTCGGTCCATGAGAGGGGTTTCGGTCCAAGAGGCTTCTTAGGGTTTCGCCTCTAAGAGGGTTTCGCTCCTATAGAGCTGTTTTTCCGTTTATCTTCCCGTTTCGAGTTGTTTTTGACTAAATTAAGGGTCGGGATGCCCCCAGTGATTATAAAAAGTTGAGAGAGATTTTTGAGAGAGATTTGGGAGAGATTTCACATACTTGGAGAGATTTGGGAGAGATTTCATATTCTTGGAGAGATTTCACATACTTAGAGAGATTTGGAAAGAGATTTCACATACTTGGAGAGATTTGGGAGAGATTTCATATTCTTGTAGAGATTTCACATACTTAGAGAGATTTGGGAGAGATTTGAGATAGAGAGAGATAGAGCGAGAGATATTTAAGAGAGACTTCGTTTGTGCCCTTTTTGGATGTTTAGATTTGCCACACAAGGTTTGTAAACCTCGCTAAGCCTCGTTATGAATGTTATACGCTCCCGAGGGGTACAGAATAGTGTTTTACCAAGTAGTCTCATCACTTACCTTGCTTAGGGTTTGAGAATTCTGAACATATGAATTTTTCAAGTGATAACTTCTTATTAAAATAGCGAGTTGTACAGTAGTAACAATATGTACACCCTAATATACAAGGTTAATTGAGTTGACCGGTTTGACTTGTTGACTTTATTTGACTTTGAATTGACCAGAATTTGACGGTTGTCACACCCGTTGCACTTGTGTAAATACCATGGGGTAGCCCATAACACTTGGATATCAGACCATGGGGGTAGCCCATGGCATTCCAAGTAAAGACCATGGGGTAGCCCATGACACTTGGATACCAGACCATAAGGGTAGCCCATGACATTCCAGGTATAGACCATGGGGGTAGCCCATGGCAACTTTATGTATTTTGCATGATATTTTATGGGTGTATGTTATGTGATATTTTGGGAACTCACTAAGCTCTTGCTTATGGTTTATTTGGGTGTTTTGAGGTACTTCCAATACTAAGGGGAATGACCCGGCTTGATGGCGCAACATTCACTCTCCAATATTTTCTGCTTTTATCTATTTTGATGCTCTGATATTTGATACGATATGTGTGGAAGTGACAAATTCTGAAAATGATAATGGTTACAATGTGGATTTGGGAGGAGACCATGGAATGCATGCTACCTTTAATGTGGGAGATCTTTCACCTTATCTTGATGATGATGGACTTGATGAATTGAGGTCAATTCCTTTCAAAGGGGGAGGGGATGATCCATGCATGGATGATGAAAGCCCAAAAGGTGATGGATTAGTTATTACTAGTGGGCTAGAAGGTGGTTTGGGCTTAATGGTTGGGTTGTGCATGGTAACCCACAAATTGAATTAGGGTTGCATGAAGGCTAGGGAAACACTTTTAAGCCTTCATAAGTGCTAAAAAAACGTTACTCTTTGCTTCATAAAGCCTCCTAGTCGTTTTTGACACTCTTTCGTGGATTAGGGTTGCACTTTAATGCTTCTTATGACTCCTTAATGAAGCATAGACGTTTTTTTCATTCTCAAGTGTCTTGGACGTTTTTTTTGTGTTATTTCAAGAGTTTCCTTAATTTTCATTTACTAGTTTTAATGAATAATTGGTTGGTTGGCTTGTAACCACCAAGTTTGTAATAAAGGCTTCATATAAAGCCAACTTTATGCATGGGAAAAATAATAGACGAATTTTAATCAAAGAACCCTTTTGTTCACTTCGAATTATTGTCATAGTTCACAAATTATCATCTTTTGGACGTGATCCTTGAGTTGATCGAATTCAAACTAATAGGTCTTAGTTTGTCTTCAGATTTACAAGCTATGGGTCTAGTTTGTTTATCAAATCTATCCTTTTATTGTTTTTGTCTCAAACACTATTCCATCTCAATACAAAACAACCTATACACGCATCATAAGTGGTATCAAAGCCTAGTTCCGATTGGGTGTTGTTGAGTTCTTGTTTAAAAAAATACCTACTAAGTTTGTTTGATTTCAGTTCCTGTTCAGAAGTTGTTGTCCAAAAATGTTGCGCAAGTTATATGATGAAGAAGACATTAAGGAGGAAGAGGAAATTAAAGAAGAGGAGGAAGAAGATTTCAGTCCCATCTACGACACCGATGGGGAAGGGGAATTTGTTGAAAGAATCAATTTAGTGACTGGAGAAGAAATTGTTGAAGACTCTAACCCTTTGTAGGATACTGATGGGGAAGACGATCATGAAGAAATTGAAGAAGAAATAAATTTCGTGGTTGGAAACGAAATTGTTGAAACGATTGTGAAAGAAATCGATTTTGTTGTTACAAACAAAATTGTTGAAGAAAAAGTTGAAGAATCCGAAGAGGTGGAGCGGTTTCTTGACCACGAAGATGTGGTTGTGGTTAAGAAGGATGATGATACCCGTCTTATAACAAATCATCTTTCTAAGAACCTAGAAGAAGGAGTGACCCATCAAGTTCCAAGTTCCAAGCAGTTATGAGGGAGGGGGTTCATAATGCTTGGATTCCTATTCTTGTGGTGTACCTTCAGTTAGGAAGCCATGTTATTGGAACATGTTGTTCATCAATCCACAAGTACAAACCATGATCCATTATTTCGTATGACAATTGTTAATCCTTTACATTATTGCAAGGATAACTTTCTAGGTCCTAATCTTGTTCATGGGAGTGTACGAAAGTGGTTTTTGATCCACAAATGGAAGACACGGTTAGGATTTCATTTGGCGAGTTCTTTTAGTTATTTGAAGAAGAACATGAGTATGTGGAGAAGAGACCAACTTGGAGTAAAGAAAAGGTCACATTCTGCAATAAAAATATGTTTTCAAGACTTTCTGTCATGGAAGGTTTGTACGGAAGAACAAAAAAATTTGGTTTATACTGAATTGAGGACAATTCCTTTCGAAGAAGGAGAGAATGATACATGTGTGGAAGTGACAAATTCTGAAAATGATAATGGTTACAATGTGGATTTGGGAGGAGACCATGGAATGCATGCTACCTTTAATGTGGGAGATCTTTCACCTTATCTTGATGATGATGGACTTGATGAATTGAGGTCAATTCCTTTCAAAGGGGGAGGGGATGATCCATGCATGGATGATGAAAGCCCAAAAGGTGATGGATTAGTTATTACTAGTGGGCTAGAAGGTGGTTTGGGCTTAATGGTTGGGTTGTGCATGGTAACCCACAAATTGAATTAGGGTTGCATGAAGGCTAGGGAAACACTTTTAAGCCTTCATAAGTGCTAAAAAAACGTTACTCTTTGCTTCATAAAGCCTCCTAGTCGTTTTTGACACTCTTTCGTGGATTAGGGTTGCACTTTAATGCTTCTTATGACTCCTTAATGAAGCATAGACGTTTTTTTCATTCTCAAGTGTCTTGGACGTTTTTTTTGTGTTATTTCAAGAGTTTCCTTAATTTTCATTTACTAGTTTTAATGAATAATTGGTTGGTTGGCTTGTAACCACCAAGTTTGTAATAAAGGCTTCATATAAAGCCAATTTTATGCATGGGAAAAATAATAGACGAATTTTAATCAAAGAACCCTTTTGTTCACTTCGAATTATTGTCATAGTTCACAAATTATCATCTTTTGGACGTGATCCTTGAGTTGATCGAATTCAAACTAATAGGTCTTAGTTTGTCTTCAGATTTACAAGCTATGGGTCTAGTTTGTTTATCAAATCTATCATTTTATTGTTTTTGTCTCAAACACTATTCCATCTCAATACAAAACAACCCATACACGCATCAAAGACACCAATGCCGGCCCATTATCTAATATGTGGATTATTAGTTGTTATGCATTGACTGTATGAAGACCCAGGGGGTAGCCCGTGGCACTTGTGTAAAGACCATGGGGGTAGCCCATAACACTTGGATATCAGACCATGGGGGTAGCCCATGGAATTCCAAGTAAAGACCATGGGGTATCCAAGATACTTGGATACCAGACCATAAGGGTATCTCATGACATTCCAGGTAAAGACCATGGGGGTAGCCTATGACAACTTTATGTATTTTGCATGATATTTTGTGGTTGTATGTTATGTGATATTTTGGGAACTCACTAAGCTCTTGCTTACGGTTTATTTGGGTGTTTTGAGGTACTTCCAATACTAAGGGGAATGACCCGGCTTGATGGCGCAACATTCACTCTCCAGCATATTCTGCTTTTATCTATTTTGATGCTCTGATATTTGATACGATATGATGTAATGGTTTTTTGGGAACGAATTATGATTGTATTTCTATTTCAAAAATGAATTTTATCTGGCTTTTGGGCTGTTGCACATTCCTTCAATCTCCAATCCTCTTTGACTTAGAAGTTGAAGGAGCGTAGGTGAGAAGGAGTCTTCGAGCATGAGATGACGATTCTAAGGAGATGAGAAAGACGAGGGCCAATATTTATGGCGGTGATTTTTAGCATTCCTTCAATCTTCGATCCTCTTTGATCTAGAGGTTGAAGGAGCGTAGGTGACAAAGAGTCTTCGGAGATGTTTCAAAGGTGGTGAGAAAGACGAGGGCCAATATGTATAGGGGTAGAGCAGATAAGCGGTGGATCGAATAGCAGTAGAGGCGGTGGTAATGCATGATCCAATTAAACCAATAAAGAGTACCCAACTCAGGTAAACTAACCTGATCAACAGTACCCAGGTCGGGTACTGTTCATAAAGATGTTCGGAATTTATTATATATAGAATAAATTACACGAGTGGTCCCTATGGTTTGGGGTAACATGCTCGTTTGGTCCCTAACTTTATTTTTTAACTCAGAAAGTCCCTATTGTTTGTTTTTGTTGCGTTGTTGGTCCCTACGTGACACAAAAAGACTATTTTTCCCTTACTGATTTCTTTTTTGATTTTTGTTATTTATTTATCATTTTTAAATAGAAATAAATTTAAAAAATAAGCCTCCTATCCCCAGCTACGGTAACCCATATATACTATATATCTCTTCTTTAACATAGCAACCCTAAATCACCAGGCCGTCGACCTCCATTACCGGCCCATCGTCGACCTCCTTTACCGGACCACCGTCACCCTCCTTTACCGGCCAACCGACGACCTTCGTCACTAGTTCATCGACGCCCTCACCACCGTCAACCATGGCTCGATTTCTACTTGATTTTTGCTCACCGGCTCACCCCACAAAATCTCGAAGCATACTGACAATGTTGCCGGAGAAGCGGAGGTGAAGTAGGCTCTCGAACCATACAAGACAAGACAAACTAGAGCCATTGGCATCTTTCTCTATCTCGAACCATGAAGTAGATTCTCGAACCGACCCTTTTTACCCTAGCCAGCGTCGGCATACACTCTACAGCCGACAACTGTCTTCATGCTCACCACCGTCGGCGATCATTCTTACCCATAGATCTCGAATGAAGGTTCATCCTCTCCATCTCAATGTCCATAGTTTTCCTCTTGAATCAATTTGATAGATCTGCAACACCGATTCTGAAGCAGGAAATCAAAAAAGTTGGGGATGTATCTCGGCAGTGGCGGATCCAGGTTAAAGCAAAGGGGTATCCAAAAAATAAAATCGTGTAATATACAATAAAAAAAACACAATTTCAATAAGAAAAAATGAGTAATTACATTTCTAGTCTTAACATTCTCAACTACAAATCAAAGTATCATTCATAAAATCTCACATGAGTCATACTCAAGTTGTTGTTGGTAAATACGATATGGATGACGACCTTAAGAGTCAAAAAAGATGTGTAATGCCCATTTCGATTTTCGGTATATCATTTTTTTATAGTTAAAAATAATATCAATAATATTAATAATTAAAATAAATCAATTTATTTAATATAAATAAGATTTATATGTCCAAGGGGGTATTGTGCTAATTCTATAAATAAGTTTGCTAAAGAATTTCGGTTTAAGGGTAGATTCCGTCACAATGGACATCTTCAAGGACTAAAGATGACATTTTTGGAAACTGCTTTGTTTTGTCTTCTCTAAACAGCAAGCAGCGACGCAGGTTCTTTCTCTTGGCCGCCATAGCTAGGGCTTGAGAAGAAAGCTGTTCTAACACTCGATCTAAACCATCTCGCAGGTATTACACTATTGGAAAATTTTTGAGGGGTATCCCGGGCTACCCCGGGCTCTACATTGGATCCGCCTGTGTATCTCGGGTTTCCTCCTTTAGATCGTATTTAGAACCAAGACAACATCAATTTTTATCGATTTTGTAATGGTAGCCAGATTTGTTTTTTTGTTTTTGTTGTTTTTTTTTTGGGGTTTTTATGTATAGTTTGTTAGGGGAAATAACACCAAATTCAGGTTCTGATATGTGCCTAAATCAAATTTCAGAATATGATAGGATAAAATAGATTTGGGTTTTAGATTGATTTATGGGAGAGAAAACATGAGCAAATATGAGACTTCTAGATTTTATCAGGTTCAATTTTTTTTAGGAGAAAAGAGGAGATTGGTTGCCGACAGTGGTTGCCGACAAGGGTTGACGGCCGGCGGTGAAGGACTGGTTCGGTGGTAATTGTGAAGGTGACGTTGGTGGATGGTGGTGATGATGTTATGGGTAATAAAATAATCTGTTAAATAATTTTTTAAATAAATTAGTTATATAAATCATTATATAATAAATAGAATTAATTAAAAAAACCATTAATGGTAAAATAGTCTTTTTACACCGGACAGGGACTAACTACGCAATAAAAGCATACATTAGGGACTCTACGAGTTAGAAAAATAAGTTAGAGACCAAACACGTTATTTATACTAAACCACAAAGACCATTCATGTAATTTACTCTTATATATAATAAATTTAAAATTCAAACACGTTAGTTTAAAAAAAATAAAAAATTTGTGCATAAATTTAGAAAGGGATAATGACTTAAAAGGGTAATTTATTTTTCGATTTGTACACATTTAGTCACTGGGTTTTTTTTTCGTCCACATTTACCCCTTCAACTTGTTAAACTGTACACATTTAGTCCTTATGACCAGCTAGTCCAGGTTAGCCGGTAAAAATGACTTAATAGGGTAATATATTTCTCACTTTGTACACATTTAGTCCTTAATATTTTTGTACACATTTAGTCCTTAATATATTTTTTTTGTTGCAAAATAAGTCATTTTTGTTTTTGTATTCATGCAGTACTTATGAACGATTTTTTTAGGTTTTTCTCACGACATCTTATGTGGGATAGCCATATGGTGGTGGGATAGGTTGAGGTGGTCGGGTATTTTGGGGAAACTCACTAAACTTTATGCTTACCTAGTTATTTATGTTTTCAGGTTCTATCGGTGGTCGTGGGAAGGAGAATGCATGACTGTACACACTCATCAACAATATTAAGGATTCTGCGTTTCTTATATTACTTTGATTTTCGATAAATGTATTTTTGAATAAACGTTTTTTGTTAATAATGGATTTATAATTAGGAAGTTTTTCCTTATTTAAAAATGAAAATTTTTTGTTGTGAAAATGAGACATTACACATAAACATCAACAGCCCCACACACTTCATCAATGATTGTCCCACGTAAGATGTCTTGAGAAAACCCTAATGAAAACATTCATAAGTACTGAATGTGTACAAAAACAAAAATGACTTATTTTGAAACAAAAAAATATTAAGGACTAAATGTGTACAAAAATATTAAGGACTAAATGTGTACAAAGTTAGAAATATATTACCCTAATAAGTCATTTTTCCCGGCTAACCTGGAGTAACCGGTCATAAGGACTGAATGTGTACATTTTAACAAGTTGAAGGGGTAAATGTGGACGAAAAAAAAAATTCAGTGACTAAATGTGTACAAATCAAAAAATATATTACCCTTTTAAGTCATTATACCATTTAGAAATTACGATATTTAACTAGGCATTAACGAAAAAGTGTATGATAACATGAACGGATAATGGGGAAGGGAATATTTTCAAATGTATCATCTGTAATGTTATAATTACTTGCTACCGTCTCCATTTTCTCTCTCTCTCTCTCTCTCTCCAAACTCCAAAGTCCAAGCCTTCAACTGAGATCTAGGCGCTGCACTCAACTATCCTTCTCAAATGGACCAGGGGCGGACCTCAAGTCCCGTTTACCCACGCAAATGGAGCAGCGAATCTAGCGCCACCCCCACTACCACCGCCGTTTCTTCATCTCCGGTCATGTCTCCGGGACGTTATCACCATTCCCGTTCATCCTCCACTACTGGCATTTCGAACATTAAGCGCAATCAAAACGTCGCCGCCAAAGCTGCAGCTCAACGTCTCGCCCAGGTCATGGCTTCTCAGGCTACTGACATTGACGCCGACGACGACGACGATGACGATGATCTTGACTTCCGATTTGCTCCCCCCTCTATAAACAGGAGGCCTCCCGTTAATGCTAACAAAGTTACAACTGCCAAAGCTGCTGCTACTGCTACCAGGCCTTCCATTCCATCTGCTACTAGCAATAATAAGATCACCGGATCCCCTTCACCTTCGGTAATTCTACATTAATTTTATGTTTTGACTTCAATTTGACTTGTGTTGTCGTAGAGTTATCGACTACATTTTTATATTACACCGTTTAGGAATATTATGGTGCAGTTGTTCTTGATATAGTGTGAAAATGGACTCGATTAGAGAGCTTTAACAATCTATGCTCTAAACATAAAGCAAAGCTGTGGAATGGAAAACAAACGATGGGATCTGAAAGTTAATAATGACTGACGGGTGTTTATCTTGGTCAGATTCTTTCACATGATGGAAATTAGAATCTTATCCTCATAATGTTGGAAATGACACGCAAAGGAACCATGCTTACTTGTCAATCTTGCGTTGGACCAGATGACAGCAGAAATAGGTGGACACAATCTAGAAGCATAGGATGTAGCTTCCTTTCAAAAGTCTCTAACTTCTTTTTAGTTGGAAGAAAAGTGCCTTGTGCATTGTAACATATGCAAAATCTGAGAATGAAATGATTGTGTGTCCACCCACGGTTATGTAGATTATAGAGGAGTTAAATCCTATGTTGTTGACCAAATAAATACAAGAGAAGCTTGAGTCCCTTGTAAAGAAATATATCTGCCATGTAGGAAGAGGGGGTAAAGCTTACATATTTTACTGCATGGTACACAAAACTCTTTTATTTTGTAGATTTTACCATCTGGTGATTGGTTACCAGAACTTTTTGTTAGCGCAGTTGGTTTGAGAGATTCCTTTACATAATATTAAGTACTAGTATTATGCATGTGGGAGAACTGATTCACATCTTGCATGCTATCCTTTTCCACTTACAAGTGCGTACTTAATTTTGTGCGGAGGCAGACACATATAGAAAAGAGTGAAAGTCATGTTCATTCAACAACTACATAGACATCCGTGGCATGTGGCAACTAAAAAGAGATGGTAAACTGTACCAATAACATGACAGACCCACGGGCAGTGTCGGTGTGCCCAGATTTGAATCAAGACTTCCATTATAGAATTGCACTCCCTAACCGTCAACTATAGTTAGGATGCTACTTTTTTATAACCAAATGGATTAAAATTCCTTTGAGTTGATCGATTTGGTTGTGTGTTTCTCCTGTCCTAAGAAGATGGAAAAGCAAAAATTAAGTGTATGTGTATCCATGGTTCTAAAAATCAGTTGAGGTGTACGCCTGCCTCAAGGCGAAAGTGCCTATATATATCTGTGAACAATGTGACCCTCAATCGTGAACCATAATATTTTGGACCTGGAGGTCTAGAAGAGAGTCTAAAGCACCATTACATGCCTTGGCCATGGCTGCAAGTTGTGATGTATGCGAGTTCACATAGAACAATGCATGAGGAGCCTCTAGTGAACCATACATATATTTTGGACGAGTTTAATAGATGTTCTTCGGTAAATTAATGCATGCTGTCTACCTATTTTTTGACCAAGTCACACCATCCATGACTTGGAGAGGAAGATAAACTCATTGAAGCGTGATGGCTGGCTGCTAATGACTAGGTAAAAAATCATGGGTTGAAAGTTTCTCAACTGAAAACTCTAATCCAGGTACGGTTTTGTTGATACCTTTTTACATGTATAAATATATCATCATATTGGTGACCGTTGATTTCAGCTGCTGCATTACGTTTCTGATCCTCAGTTTTTTTTTTTTTTTTTTTTTTTTTTTTTTTTTTTTTTTTACGTTGCTCATTGTCAGCCTTGTGTTGCTTGTTAACACATATTTTTGTTTCCCTTTTTCTGCATCTCCCTTTGCGGAGAACTCACAACATATCGAGTGTCGTTAAAACATTAAGGTCAAGATTACAATCTTTGCGGTCTTTTGCTACTTTTGATATCAAGAATCAACGTAGAAGTTTTATTATGTATTATACTTACTTTTCTATCTTTGTAAAAAAGACATTCCACTTCTACCCTTTGTTCTTATTTATTTGGTAGCGTAGAATCATAATCTATCTCAAATCTAACAACACCAAAGTTCAACTTCGATAAATAATTAGTTGGTCTTCCACCAACTTTTGCATCATGAATCAAGACTTTGTCAAGTATGACAGGTTTGATGGATACAATTTTACGAGGCGGGGCTTCTTTCACCTACTTTCGCATCATGAATCAAGACTTCGTTAAGTTGGACATGTTTGATGGATACAAATCATACGAGGTGGGCCGATAAGGTGAAGTTCTTATTGGTGGTCTTGAATATATTCTACGTGTTGGAACCCATGTTGTCACTGATGCTTGACTATACCAACAATTTCTTGCGGTAATTAAAAAACAAAGAATTCAAAAGAAGGATGAGGCATTAGTGCTGCTGAATGACCTTATGCCTCAACAACGTATCCGAGTGTCTAAGTACTAAGACTTTTTTATGTCTAAGTATAGGTATTAACAAATTGAAAGCACTTTCCACATCTCTTCAAGAAATCTTCTGGGTGGTTTCCATTATTGCATAACTCACACTCGTTGAAGGATTTTTCCCAAAAAGTGATAAAAAGTACGAGGATTACATCTTAGATGATTTGAAGCATCTTCAAATTGAAGAAAAGGCTAACAATAAGCATAAAGAGGGGTAGGTCCGGTCACGTTCTGGCACAAAGTTTTAGCTATAATAGGGCATCCATAATGATCTAATTAAAAGGAATTTAGGACCAAAGAAGGGGGACTTTAAGAGGCCAACACGTCAACAACCTGAACTGAGAGAAGCGCAAAATGCATGTTGCTTAGAGAAAATAAGACATTGTGCTTGATAATGGTATCAAACACGAACGCATATCACTATTTATTCCCGAACAAGTAGTTTGGTAATAAAAAGATAGATCCCTACTCTAAGTTGGGAGGCAAAGCTATTAAAATTCATATTTGTTGGATATGTGAACAATACGGAATACAACATAAAGAATAATGTCTAATTGTTGAATCGAGAGTTGTGAAATTCTTTAAGATAGGTTTTCAGAATACCTCCTAATACTTAAGTATAATCACATGAGAACTCGGGAACCTCAAGGAAGATCGACGCACCATGACAAAGTACGAGAGCTAGAGAGGAAAGAGGATTTCTTGTCGTACCCGATTGAAGGGACACTAAAGAAAGTGACGAGAGGGGTCATATTTACAACAAAATATGAATGGAGACGTAAACACCTTTCAGGAGGCTACATTACGAAGAGATTCTCAATTTTAGAAGTAAGCATTTAATACCGAGAAGTATTTACTTAGAAGTTATTAGAACTTGTAAGGGCGTGTGTGAGCCGTAGGATCCAAGTAGGCATGCATAAAAAAACTTTAACCCATTTGCATCAATATTTGTCTTTAAAGCAAAATTAGTTGCTAAGGATACATGAATAATCTCAACGATCACCAATACCACAATCATCAGAAATGTTGATGAGAAGAATAGCTAATGAGGATGATTAGGATGAGTAAAACATAATCGAGAAATGGAGATAAAGAGATATTCAGGAGAAGAATTGTAATTTCATTCACAACCTATATATATATATATATATATATATACACACACACACACACACACACATTTTGCCTTGTTCACTAGTTTATTGTCTTCATCTTTTGATTACCAACATCCCTTAATACTAAAGTTCTGCCTTGCATTTGAAACTCAATGGTGTGATTTAAAAAATTAAATAGGACCTTCCTCAATTTAATTTACCATGGATCATCCAATATTATATCTCATTACCTTAAGGGAATGAGAAACACATCAGTTGAAAAGTGTTGCATTCTTGCATCCTCCATTGGAATCCTTCTGTCATAGTATCGCATATTACCCTGTCCCCATTTATTACTCCTATTGATATAGGACCCTTTTTTGATATTTTGCACCCAAGTTTCTTAGCCAAGTCAACATCCATGAATTCATGGTTAATACTAATGTCTGTAGTCCCCTTTTCCTGGCATGCCTAGTGATAATTACCTTTTTCAGTTAAGGCATGCAAAGATAAGTGTGCAAATTCAGTTGGTTAAACCTCTTCTTTACTTTCCTTTGTGTTTTCATCCTGCCATCCCTACAACGATTGCCAAAAGTATATTTTTATCACAAATGCAACAAAGGCCTTTAGATGTCATGCCTTCCATCTTTGCTGGAGTTAAAGTGGTATGATACGTTGGGTTTAGAAGTTGTGACATATTTGTGTCAAGATGCAATGCAACCACGTGAGACAACTCATAGGAAATGGACCATAAATGTTGTTTTTACCAAGTCGTGTGGAAACTCAACAAGCATACAAGGACTAAGGAGAGACTTGTTTGGTCAGAGCGAGCTACTACCAAAGACGTTGACCTGAAACCACATAGAATCGTTTAGTGATATGCTAACCTAACTTGGATTTAGTGGTCTTATGTTTTTATCCACCAGTTTTGAATTTTGATGGGTAACACCATGTATAAGATAGAGATAGTAACGGGGTTGAGATTGTACTCTTAAGACCGTTGTAGAGACAGTTTTAGGATAAAGATATTATAAACTTTGCCTAGAGGCCGTGCTACCTCAAATAAAGAATAGTGATTTCTAACTGTTTTAGAGTAATGAGTGAATATTTAAGAGGATGGACAAGGACATATCCTAACTGCTATTAAGTTGCAAGTTGCAACATTCATGGTTTCAACCCAAAGGTTTAATCTGATGTGACATTATGTATCTTTATGACAAAAACCTTTCCGGTGGTGGTCTGGATGGAAATCATGTGGGATTGAGGTTGAGGAGTTTCCGTTGTTTCTATATTGATGATCAGTTGAATGGTAAAATCACGTTTTCCTCTTCACTTCCATCCATGGATAAGCTGCTTATTATAGTTTTAGTTTTTGTAAATTTTCGTTATAAATAGCCAAGCAAGCTAAATGCTAGGTTTGCATTGTTTTGGTTAGCTAGTAGGTAGGAGCATTGTTGAGGAAAGCCAGGCACCAATGGCAATAACATTGACTGGAAGGCCATCAAAAACAAATAATAGCATGCTGCCATCAAGCAAAACATCTTTGAGGACCCCGATTGCTATACCTCCTATTGATCCTCCAACCAACAAACAAAAAGACAAAAGGTAAAACAGAAGCAACTCAACTCCAAGTCTGTCATGATTGCTAATCTAGCCCATGATTTGTTTGTTGAATTGCAGATTTCAGTTGGAAATAGGAGAAATTAACTTGAAAAATGCAGGAGACAGGCGAGAAGCTTCTGCACTTCGTGATGAAGTATGTTGTGTTGTAACCAACTTTTCTTGTTTCAGTTTCAGTTTCAGCTTCAGCGATGTACAATTCGTTAACTTGTGCTATTTCATGCAGCTTGATATGCTACAAGAAGAGAATGACAATGTCCTTGAGAAGGTGGGTTCTAATTGTGGTATTCTTTGTTTATATATCTGATCTTCATTGTTCAATTTATATTGTGCAGCTCAGGTTTGCTGAAGAAAGTTGTCAGGATGCAGAGATGAGGGTTAAGGAGCTTGAGAAGCAGGTGCTCACCCATATTCTTCTTATTTTGTGTCTGTCATATTCATATATTGGGATCTAAAAGGTTACATACTTCCCATTCCCACTGAAATAATAAATATGCTCTAATCTGATCGTTTTCACTATTTTGAACTTCAAGAGTTATGACACTCATATCCCTAGTTGGTGGTATTTAAATCTGAGCCCCTCCTTTTATTCACTTCACTAGCTATTAGTTTTTTCTTGAGTTATTATGGTCTTGGTAGTTATCGTTCTTAATCTTTCAATGTATCATTTAGGTGGCTGCTCTTGGTGAAGGAATATCTTTGGAAGCGAAATTGTTAAGCAGGTTCTATCAAATGCATTAGTGTCATTGTATTCTCTTTATTGCTGCCTTCTCCACAACGCTCATCTATGCAATTTCAATGTGTATGTGTTTTTAGGAAGGAAGCTGCATTGCGCCAAAGAGAGGTTGCTATATCTGTTGAATGATTTTTTTTTTTTTTTATGTTCTTGAAGTTACTGGCCTTCAGACAGTTGATAATATATATATATATATATATATATATATATATATTTACTTCTTACCATTGATTTACTTGTACATCATTGACAGGATGCACTGAAAGAGGCCAAAAAAGCTAAAGATGGAGTTAACGAACAAGTTGTATCCCTTCGCTCTCAAGTTAAGGTAGGTGGGTCAAATTATCTTTTGTCCTTGAATGTTAACAAGTTCTGTGACAATCTAAGGTCATGGATTATATAAATTTAAACATTAGCTTTTATGTGGGAAATGCAAGTATAAGTTCAAACACTTGAGATGTTTGAAGTAATTATGTTACATAAAAAGACTTTGGCCTCTATATATATATATATATATATATATATATATATATATATATATATATATATATATATATATATTCTCTCACCAGAAGAAGCTTAAGTACAAGCCATCATTTCCCTCCATTCTAAGTCTAACTCACTGTTTGAATGCTTGCTTGTCTTAAGCTTCAGTTCCAATCTATGTTGTCTCCATGACTAACTTGAACCTTCACTCAAGTGAAAAACTCTGGAAAATTTGTCCTCCAATCCTTTTCATATGGAAGCAGCTTACTTATGTTAGAATTAGAATATGCCATGGTTCTTTATTAATAACGTTTGTGACTTTTAAGGAAGGAATTACCCATTTGCATTATTTAGATTTTATGTGTGAGCTTGATGCTTAGCAATAAGCCATACAGATACAGTAATGACAGATTTACTTAATCTTAAGCAGCTAACATTCTTATCACATCTTACAGCACCCAAGAGTGAAGTATTCTTTTCTTAGAACTAGAAGCATCCTACACTTATTTAAGATGAACTAATCAATGCTAGTGATCAATTCTTGATTGATGCTACATACTTACCATACTGTGATTGACTTGTTCACTTCATGCACACTAATAACAAACACCTTATATAGAGTGTCACTGTGTGTGTTGTAACAGCCACAGGTACATTGTCCGGTGGATTGGACCATAAGCTCATGACATGTTATGCAATAATAATAAATCATGCTTTCTTTTCAACATAAAATACATGCTTCCTATCCTTGGCAATAAAATGCCCCTTTTCTAAATCCCATTCCATGTTTGAAACTATATGTGACACATGACGATGCATAAAACCTACTTGTTTGAATTTTGACACGTAGAGTAGACTCATATGCTTATATCATTACATTATCTTTCATGCTTAATCATTGTAAATAATCATTACATTATTTTTCATCATAAACTTTATCATTGTACTTTCATAGGAAACATAAAATAATCATTGTCTCATGCGCTCACCTTTGCCTTTGGTCCACATGGTGAACCTAGACACATATATACTTGCAACCTTGAGATTTCCCAATAGCTATGCAATGTTGCAAAAGCTGCTAGGAGGTACTCTGTCAGGGACCCTAATTTGTAAAGCATTTATTTTTATTTAAAAAAACGACTAAAAGTTTGTATCGATGTATAAGTTCTTTGAGGTGTTAGAAATTCATGAGCTTCACTGATTGTCATTAATATTATGCACAATGCACAATGCATTCTTGTATTTTACTTTTCATTTGAAAATTAGGTTAGTTGGCAAATGTTTTTCCTTTGATTTGGTGTAAATGTGTAATTGCAAAGTTCCATGCCCATTTTTGAAATTGAAGCATACATATATTGGTGTTATAAAAGTGAGATAACAACTAAATTATTTGGAAAATGTGGGAAGTTGATGTGGTAAGATGGATGGTTTTTGGGAAGTAATGTATTCTATTAACATGAAACAGAAAGCAAAAGATGAGGGTGCAGGTGTTGTGGAACAACTTGAGGGAATTGAGTCTGAAGTTAAAGCACTTCAGTCCATGACACAAAGGATGGTTTTGAGTCAGAGTGAGATGGTATGTATTATGTAATATGTAATATGTATGTGGAATTGGATTTCTATGCTATTATTTTCCAACACATAATATAACATAATCATATTGATATTGCTTATTGCTTTATTGCAGGAGGAAGTAGTACTTAAGCGGTGCTGGCTTGCACGCTACTGGGGTTTAGCCGTGCGACATGGTATGTATGATATTACTATTGGTAGTAGAAGCAAGCAGAACCAGTTTGTTATTGTTTATGCCTAAAGCCTAAAGCCTAAAGCCTAATCATCTATGGGATTCATTTGGTTGGTTTGTAGGCATTTGTGGTGATATTGCGGTGTCTAAGCATGAGTATTGGTCATCTTTGGCACCTCTTCCCTTTGAAGTTGTGGTTTCAGCTGGCCAAAAGGCAAAGGAAGAATGCTGGGAAAAAGGCGTGTAACTCAACTCATCCTTTACTATCTATATAGCCATGTGTGCAAAGGAAGAAAGGCATTCAGTTCCAGGCTTTTTTTTTCTTTTTAAAATTAGTAGAGACCAAAATAAACCCCATTCTACATATTTACAAGAAATAAAAAAAAAAAAAACGTTATTAAATAAGTTGGATGTATTGAACAGGCGACGAGAATCTGGAAAGGAGGAGCAAGGTTGTCGGGGACTTGAATGATTTAACAAGCGAAGGGAATATTGAGAGTATGCTCTCTGTTGAAATGGGTTTGAAGGAGCTTTCTTGCTTGAAGGTTGGTTTTCAATTGCTTTTCCTACTTTCCCTATTATATATATATATATATATATATATATATATATATATATATATATATTGATGTGATTCACATAATACATAACTTAAGAGTTAAGAATCACAATGACATGCATAGGTTGAAGATGGCATTGTGCTTGCACTGGCCCAACTGCGCCGTCTAAACTCTGCTCGCCTCACTATGTCTATATCAGGTATTTCATGTAAAACTTGTGTTCAAGATGTAATTCCTTTTTCACATTTTCTGCTGTATATCTTATTTATGCAGATGCCAAGTCTTCTGGCGACCCAAAGTTTATGGAGGCATTTGGTAAGTTATATGAAAACAAACTGGATGGATATTATTATTATTATTAACTAAGAACCCAAGGTTAGGTCACACTAAAAAAATATAAATTTACTTATTCTATATAGTTGTTTTACTCTAGACCTAGAAATGTGTTATGTTTCTTGCAGAATTGAGCCCAGAGGAGTCTGAAGATGTTCTCTTCAAAGAGGTAACTAAGCCTCCATTAATGTCTCTGGGATTCCAGTCTAATCCATAATCACTGAAATTAAATATGCTATTTACACTATCTCAGCATTTGGATAATCTCCAATCTATTATATATAACAAACATTCAAACAATCATATCATATGTATACAGAAAGAAAGAAGTTGTTGACCCTTTTTACAGGCATGGCTTACATATTTTTGGAGTAGAGCCAAAGGCCATGGTATTGAGGAGGAAACCGCTAAGTCACGGCTTCAATTTTGGATTAGCCGCAGTGCACATTCGCCCACCTCACATGATGCGGTTGATGGTAACCAAATAATCATTTATATCAATCAGGGTTGTTAAATGCAAAAAATAGCATTGTGCCTTCATTCTACTTTGAAAAATATACCTACTTCTAGCAATGATCTCTAAATAGTAAATACAAAATGCACTTCACTGGGTAGATTTTCCAAAGTACAATGCCTTAATAACAAAATTCTCCTAAATACAATGCTGTAATAGAAAGAAACGAAACCAGGAGGCCATAATACACAAAACTATATTGCTATTTCTTGCATTTAACCCTTTATATGATTACTGTGCAGTTGAGCAAGGGTTGATGGAGCTAAGAAAATTAGGTATTGAGCATCGCCTCTGGGAAGCATCAAGGCCAGGAAGTTGAGATATAACATCAGTGCAAACCATACCAAAAAAACGTTCAACATTGGAATCTTAATAGAGATGTTTTATTCTTTGATAATATAGTAACAAGAAAGTCACGTTCCTTAGAGTTGATTAACCTAGTTATGGATCTTAAATGAGGATTCTTTTTGGTCAAGTATAAGCATCTCCATTTCGAATGCTTAGTGTTGAAATTGTGTTGTTAAGATGCTCTTTGGGAGAACCTAAACTATTTGACCTACTAATAGTTGAAATGGACAAGGCTTTTTTGTAACATTACAACATCAACAACCACAAATGTAACATCTGTGTCTCTACCCGTACAGAATTCTTTATAAATATATATATATATATATATATATATATATATATATATATATATATATATATATATATATATATATATATATATATACTAGCCGTTACCCGCGCAATGCGGCGGAAGACCATAGGGGTGGGGGAGGGGGTTTGTATAGTTTTTTTTTTTTTTTTGAAAAAATAATTTATTTTTAGTGAAGGAATCCGTAAATATCTTTACAATTAAGGCGGACATACATTGTTATATAAATGGTGAATGTGAATAGTTTTCTTCAATAAACATCTTATATTCCATGTCAGGTGATAAAAAATGCAGATTTTACCACAAATTGTGAGGGTTTTATGGCTGGAAGCTTTTAGTGGATTTTAAATTGCAAAGATGTTTTGACATGTATTTGTGCTTATGGTTAAAGGTTTGGGGTTTAAAGTTTGAGATTTAGAGTTTGGAGTTGGGAAAATTTTAAGTTTTGGATTTTAATTTTGATTTTAGTATGGTCATTCACATACAAAGCATTACATTTGTTGTTATGGAATGTATCTTATATGAGGTACAAAATATATTTATTCTTTTAAATTTATTTCAAATGATTTTTCCAAATCTATATAATCAAAACTCATATCACCTATTTGCTTTTGTTCATATATATGATAAAACAAAACTAATGTTTTATATATAATGGAATTTTTAATAAATTTTATAATACTATTCATACCATATTTTCATATTTTAATAATCTAACTATAAACAATAAATAGTTCAACGTGTTTTGCTAAGTACATCCTTCAAACAAGGATGAAGTTTCAAATATGGTAAACTTATATAAAGAGCACACATGCAAATTGAGAAATATAATGCATTAATGGTACCTTGTAATAACCCTACATGATTTGTTGTCCCCTAACTTTGATAACTCCCTTTGAAAGAAAATAAATGTGAAAGCCAATAATTTGAAGAGAGTATTTTGAACCATTTAAATTATGCATATTGGAAAATAAGAACTCGAGGCTCCAAGTCCTCAATCAACCAACACGTTGATGGAAAATATCCCAAACAGCAACAAATAGTGACAAAGTTAGCATAAATGTCCACTTCATCTTCAACACCTAATATTTTTTCTCTAAAATGACAAAAACACCCTTAATTTGAAAAGCACCACAACTATGTCCACTTATCTTTCTCCACCTGAATTTTACCTCCATAGTGATTGCATTTAAAAACTTGTCCTCTTTGAAACTCAAAGTATCCAATGCTTTGTCTAGATTGGTATTGCTTCTATCACTCCAAGCTATCCCTGAAGATTACATCCATAGTGATTGCATTAAAAAATACAATATTTTATATTCACTAAAAAATAATCAAATTAACATCCAAATCTATTAAGGAGTACACGTAAGTACCTTTTGTTCTGTGTGAAACCATTGCTTCATGTGCCTCTTTATCTATCTCTTTAAGTTATGTTTCTGAAATTTTTAGCACCAAATGTTCTTCATGCTTTGACAACTCTTCCTCCTAGATCCCAAGCCTATAGTACCATACACAAACACCACAAATTGCTAATTTGAGATTTGGTAATATTTAACAAACTTCAAATCCTTTTTAAAAAAATATGAGATTTACCTTAATTCTGACATTGATCAAATGTTGGCACAAAGAGGGACATCCCCTTCTTATCATTTCTCATAAGTGACATATTAATTTCTTTATTGTTGCAGCCCCATTTTTTTCACTATCAGTGAATTTTGCACCAGATGAGCTTCATGCTATGATATCACAAACCATATATTTCAAAAAAATCCCAATCATACCTGCAATTGAAGTTGTCACAATACCAAAACTTCAATTTATTAGAACACAATTTTATGGACCCGACATGTGAGAATCTCTGACCTGCAACATTGCAAGTTCGTTAACAACATATCCCAAAGCCAATGTGAAATGTTACATGATTCTTTTTATGACTTTGTATTTATTGCCAAACAGGAAAAAATAGGGTTACCAAGTAAACTGCAACCTAAAGTGTAACTAAATTAATATTTGGGTCTACTCTTATCTGGATATCTAAAGCTATAAGAAGAAAAAAAGATAACATCACAACTATGAAGTGAGAAACAATTTTAGCTTGAAACATTGCAAAAAAATTGTTTGAATCCTGTCCTATGCAATGCAAATAAGCCTAAAAGTCACCTTCACTGAACCATAGAGATATGCATGTTACTTTCAATTGACCCCCAAAAAAGAGCCATTGTGCTACAAAAGACAAAAAAAAAAGTTTACAATGTTGAGTTAAAGTTCTAGGCTTTATGTATTATGAATAAGGAGTCGAGTTCCATACAATGCAGAAGATCCAAAAATTGATAAATTGAGAAAGCCTTGTTTATGATTCCAATAACCTTGTTACTTAAAACACCATGTCTTGATGTCTATACAGATTGATCATTGAACGTCAAAAACTGATCCCTGGTTGTTAAATATCACACACATTGCAACTTACCATGAAGCGAGCCATGTTGTTGTGGGTTGGTTTTTGGAACACGCAGAGCCTCTGTTGAAGTGACATTTGAGAGAGAGAGAGAGAGAGAGAGAGAGAGAGATCTTAGGATTTCTTTTTCTGGAAAAAGATCTCAGGGTGACTTCAATTCACGTTCACATATAAAAAGTAAATACCACCTAATGTTTACAAAGTAAATACCACCTAATTTCAATTAATAAGTGTAAAGAAGATGAAAAAAATATGTTGTCTTAAAGCAGATATCAGTGCAAGAAAACGAAGCGAGAAACTCTTGATTACTCTTGTTGGTAGCAGGGGACCATTTGAAGAAGACACAACTAATGGCGATAAAAGCAAACCTACCCCACAATTCATCTCGAGTGATTACGCATTACCCATTGAAGCTTGAATTTCTTGAAACCTTCATTAAACCTGCAACCAAACCAACGCAATTAGGGTTTTTTAGAGAAGATGAGAGAAATTGTTTCCAAGATTTGAATGTTTAACAGAAAGATTTAAAGGAAGAATATGATTCAAAGTTTGAATGGCGGATCTTACAGAAATTTAGAAATTTAAGAGAAGAAGAGGATTCAAATTCTGAAAACTGAATCGACATTAGGAATTGAACCGAGATTCACCTGGGTGCATGTCGAATTGGGGAGTTTTGGTGGTAGCGATGATCAGCGAAGGTGATGGGTCTGTTGGTCTTCTTCCAAATACGTAGCTTGAAACTCGAAGATGTTAAGGCGGAGCAGCGAATGACGATGTAGTAGGTGGCCAACGACTGGGGGTTTTTAAAGATGATGTGCTGAGGTTTCTTGAGAGATCGATGACAGATTAATGTGCTGATGGGGAATGAGTCTTCCGGTTTATACGAACCGAGAATACCCGGATACAGGGGAAATGACAGATAAGGGAAGGAACTGGTCAAAATAATAACAAAGTGAACTAATAAACGATAATTAGTGGCAATAATAGGAAAGATAACAACCCCAAAGATAAGATTCGGCTATTGGTGCATATAATTTATTGTGTATTAAATATTTATACAATTTGCATTATCATTTGAATCATTTAAATATAATATTATTATATTAATGGTTTGTTGTACTTTTAGCTTTATGGTTTGGACGTCTTAAATCTATTTTTAGAAATAGTAAGGTTTGTATAATAATATAGTAAGATATATATATATATATATATATATATATATATATATATATATATATATATATATTCAGGGTTTGTGCACATTTTAGAAACCAGCTATGTTAAATAATTTGTTGGTGGGGTTGAATCTGCCAGTATGCCAAACCCCAGGGACCAAAAATGCCAAAGCTCAAACTTGCGTGTCTTCTTCCTCATACAACGATGCAAGTTGCGTTTTATTCTTTTGGATGTACAAAACTCGATTTTTTTCAAGGCAAAACGATCCTAACCCTTCATGTGCTTATCCTTGTCCGTAAAGACAACCTCTCCATCTCTTTTAGCCCCATCCTCAAGTGAAAGCTGTGAGAGATAAGGTTCGTCCTTTAGGGTTTTTAGGAAAAGAAGTCTCGTTAGAGCTCGTTTCAGGCCATCTCCAAGGAAGGGTCTCACTCAGTCCCTAGT
Source organism: Lactuca virosa (assembly GCF_052849685.1). Classification (NCBI taxonomy): domain Eukaryota; kingdom Viridiplantae; phylum Streptophyta; class Magnoliopsida; order Asterales; family Asteraceae; genus Lactuca; species Lactuca virosa. Next base: position 317,059,144 of record NC_136433.1, on the reverse strand, counting down.
ATCATCTTTGAGCTATCCCTGTTGCTATGGAGGCCGGAGCTGACTCCGACATCCCTGAAATCGCTGAAATATCGAGAATAGCAGGATTTTGTGTTCTAGAATTTTTTTCTGTCGAGCTTAGCTGGTTCTAGCCATGGTTAAGGTCGTTCCTAGTCCATTTGAGAACAAGATCGTGCTTCTGAAAAAAAGAATGACCATCTCGAAATGCTCTCAAAGTTTCATTTTTGCGTGTTTATCGAGTCTTTATGTATTAAACTAATGCCGTTAGTTTTCGAGCTCTTGAATCTGTTCCAGATCTTGTTGCAAGTTGCCAGGACTAATACTTGACACTCTTAACTCATTTAGTCTTGTGTTGGTGCCTAGAACCAAAAAACAACACCTTTATACTCGATTTTGTCCCAAAAATCCACAAATCGAAGAGCTTTATTTCGTGTTTGGCCTTTGAAATCAGAATTTTATTCACCATCTTTCTTTTAAATATATCATATTTTGTGTCCTTCAAGTTCGGTTGGGTATGGGTGTTAAAAACAAAGAATAAGCTCAATTTAAGTATATGCGTGTTCTTGGTGTGTGTGAACCCAAGAGTGTTAAATTATTCATACCCTAATGCATGTATAAAAAGATGTATGAAAGGCAGAAAGTATGTAGTCTAATGCTTATATAATCATATAGGAGGAGATGTGTGTACAACATGATAATACAAGGTTATGAAGTACAAGTATAAATAAAGTACAATATGTATATTATTTGGGCGTGGTCTAAGTAGAGTTTTGGTATGGGATGTAGGTGTTTAGAGATGGAGTTCGTCTTAGCCACTTCAGTGGTTTTGTTTTGTGCTTGCTGTTTTAGGTGAGTTTTTTCATTGTATTGTGTATGACATAGATGCTATGACATGCTTGTATGCTTAAGTAGACTCGTACGTTATTGCTTGTCTGCTTGCATGTTATGTTGGCTAAAATAGGCCTGTTGGTCGAAACAAATCCGTCAGTTGTAATAGAAATGTTGGTTGACACATAACTATTGGCTAAAATAGGCATGTCGGTTGAAACAAACTTGTCCGTTGAAATAGACCCGTTGGTTGAAATAGACATGTCGACAGAAATAGACTTGTCGGTTGAAACAAACCTGTTGGTTGAAATAGACATGTTGTTCTATGTTGTATGTGGTATTTTGGGGAACTTACTAAGCCTTGAATTACAGTTGTTGATTTAAATGTTTTCATGTATTTCATCGGATCGTGGGAAGGGATTGGCTTGATTGTACACACGTGTTGACATTAGGATTTGAGATTACCGAATGTTTATTTTATATACTCTGATTTGGGTTTTTGGAACTTAGGTTATCAAACAATAATTTTGTCTATCGTGAATGAATGCTTTAATGAAATGTCATCTTTAAAAAAATTTGGTTTGGAAAATGGGACTTTACGAGCCCTGGTTTGAGGGATTTGGATGAACATTCGTGTGATTCCAAACTCAAACTAAGGATCTGAGGAATTTTTATAACAATTTTGAAAAAGAATAAACTTAAAAAGAGAAAAAGAAGATGCAATGCGTACAATCAACTGAAGCTCGAGGAAAGCGATTCCCATTATACCCATACTTGTTATTGATACCTGTGTGGATTGCGATTTGCCAAGTTCAAGTTCCAAACCGATCTCAAGTGGTTACAATAGTAAATTGTGACCGGTTCGCATTGCTTTTAGTTGCGAAAGTCGTAAAATGATTGCAATTAAAGGCGAAAGAATGCAACTAGTGGTTGGATGTAAGACGTTGCGAATGGGTCCAAGCAATCAGAACATATTTGAGTCGAATCATCTGACTCATTGCGAATGGGATGGTTGCGAACCAAGTTTCACTGTTGGTGGTTGCGATCCATTGCGACCGGTTGCGATCAATCGCACCCGATTGCATTCATTTGATGTTTGTCGCGATGCCGTTCACATTCACTTGTGGGTCGTAGCGAAGAGGAGTTGGATGCGAAGCGAAACTTGGATGCGAAAGCGACTTCCAGTCCGGGGAGATAGGATGTGAACACGGAGTCTCGAAATTCTAAGAGTCACCTCGGAAAGGTCACGCCTCGGGAGTTGAAAAGTCAATTTCAACGCTGAAACAATTTTTCTTTAGTTTTATTAATGAATCTTTAGCGTGTTAAATAAGCCATTAAATGTCATAATATTTAGGTGTCTTTTAATTTATTTTTCCGTTATCTTTTATAAGGCTATTAAAGCCAAGTTCTATCATTTGTAAGGAGATAGTTGATTGAAATATAAAAAGTTTGACCTTGTGTTCATTCGAATTGTTGCGTACGATTCAAACTTTGATCTTGGTTGGGACGCACCTCCTGATTTTGATCTCGAACTCAAACTAATAGGTATTGGTTTGTTTTCACCGAAGTTTCAAGCTATAGGTCTAGTTTGGAGTTCAAATCTATCCTTTTTTTCGTTACTTGTTCGTGTCTTTGATTCAAGTGTTCTTTTCTCTGCTGCAAGAGTCATGTTTGAGCTCCAAATACACATCAGTTGTGGTATTAGTGCCCCAAGTTCCTGCGGGGTTTTGTTAATTTGATGTTGTTGTTCTTGTCAAAAACAAGTTTCCTGTCAATTTTTATCTTTTTTGTTGCTGTAACTGTTCAGAAAAAAAGAGGAGAGTTCTTGTCGAGGTGTTTGCTGATTTGTTGTGGTTGAGCCAACGTTATTGTTGAAGAAAGAAAAGGGGATTTCTCAGTGATCGGTCAAGATGATTCAGATTGATTCAGATCAGCGATACCTGATCTTTCATACGAAGTGCCTGGTGGGAGAAAAGGGTTGTAGCATGATTATCGATGGGGGTAGCTGTACCAATGTGGCATCGAGTGAAATGGTGTCAAAATTGGGTTTGGTGACAACCGCCCACCCAAACCCATATTCGTTGCATCGGTTGGATGATGGAAACGAGGTGATGGTGACTAAGTAGGTCCAGGTGTATTTGAAGATGGGATATTATGAGGATGAGGTGCTTTGCCATGTATTCCAATGGATGCATGCCACATTCTGTTGGGAAGACCATGGCAATATGACATGGATGTGATGCACCGAGGGAGAAGCAATGAGTATGAACTCAAGTTTAAGGGGAAGAAGATCACTTTGAAACCAATGTCTGCGGCTGAGGTAAGGCCGATGTGAAATCAGCAGGGTAGGAAGCCAAGTCTCTCAATGATGGCCACTGAAAAGGAAGAACCTGAAGAAGAGATTGTAGAAGAAAAGGTTGAACAAGCAGAGAGGAGGAACAGGTGTCAGACCAAGCGGAAACAGTTCACATGCTTGTTGCGAAAGCAGATGCGAAAGAGGGGCAAGTTTTGCAACTGGAAGGTCCAATCGCAACATTACTCGAAGAGCAGGTGTTGGACCAGGGGGAACAAGATTCACAACAGGAGGGCCCAATAGCATCCTTACTTGAGAAGTATCAGGATTGAAATATAAAAAGTTTTTCTGCTATTAAAGCCAAGTTCTATCATTTGTAAGGAGATAGTTGATTGAAATATAAAAAGTTTGACCTTGTGTTCATTCGAATTGTTGCGTACGATTCAAACTTTGATATTGGTTGGGACGCACCTCCTGATTTTGATCTCGAACTCAAACTAATAGGTATTGGTTTGTTTTCACCGAAGTTTCAAGCTATAGGTCTAGTTTGGAGTTCAAATCTATCCTTTTTTTCGTTACTTGTTCGTGTCTTTGATTCAAGTGTTCTTTTCTCTGCTGCAAGAGTCATGTTTGAGCTCCAAATACACATCAGTTGTGGTATTAGTGCCCCAAGTTCCTGCGGGGTTTTGTTAATTTGATGTTGTTGTTCTTGTCAAAAACAAGTTTCCTGTCAATTTTTATCTTTTTTGTTGCTGTAACTGTTCAGAAAAAAAGAGGAGAGTTCTTGTCGAGGTGTTTGCTGATTTGTTGTGGTTGAGCCAACGTTATTGTTGAAGAAAGAAAAGGGGATTTCTCAGTGATCGGTCAAGATGATTCAGATTGATTCAGATCAGCGATACCTGATCTTTCATACGAAGTGCCTGGTGGGAGAAAAGGGTTGTAGCATGATTATCGATGGGGGTAGCTGTACCAATGTGGCATCGAGTGAAATGGTGTCAAAATTGGGTTTGGTGACAACCGCCCACCCAAACCCATATTCGTTGCATTGGTTGGATGATGGAAACGAGGTGATGGTGACTAAGTAGGTCCAGGTGTATTTGAAGATGGGATATTATGAGGATGAGGTGCTTTGCCATGTATTCCAATGGATGCATGCCACATTCTGTTGGGAAGACCATGGCAATATGACATGGATGTGATGCATCGAGGGAGAAGCAATGAGTATGAACTCAAGTTTAAGGGGAAGAAGATCACTTTGAAACCAATGTCTGCGGCTGAGGTAAGGCCGATGTGAAATCAGCAGGGTAGGAAGCCAAGTCTCTCAATGATGGCCACTGAAAAGGAAGAACCTGAAGAAGAGATTGTAGAAGAAAAGGTTGAACAAGCAGAGAGGAGGAACAGGTGTCAGACCAAGCGGAAACAGTTCACATGCTTGTTGCGAAAGCAGATGCGAAAGAGGGGCAAGTTTTGCAACTGGAAGGTCCAATCGCAACATTACTCGAAGAGCAGGTGTTGGACCAGGGGGAACAAGATTCACAACAGGAGGGCCCAATAGCATCCTTACTTGAGAAGTATCAGGATTGAAATATAAAAAGTTTTTCTGCTATTAAAGCCAAGTTCTATCATTTGTAAGGAGATAGTTGATTGAAATATAAAAAGTTTGACCTTGTGTTCATTCGAATTGTTGCGTACGATTCAAACTTTGATATTGGTTGGGACGCACCTCCTGATTTTGATCTCGAACTCAAACTAATAGGTATTGGTTTGTTTTCACCGAAGTTTCAAGCTATAGGTCTAGTTTGGAGTTCAAATCTATCCTTTTTTTCGTTACTTGTTCGTGTCTTTGATTCAAGTGTTCTTTTCTCTGCTGCAAGAGTCATGTTTGAGCTCCAAATACACATCAGTTGTGGTATTAGTGCCCCAAGTTCCTGCGGGGTTTTGTTAATTTGATGTTGTTGTTCTTGTCAAAAACAAGTTTCCTGTCAATTTTTATCTTTTTTGTTGCTGTTACTGTTCAGAAAAAAAGAGGAGAGTTCTTGTCGAGGTGTTTGCTGATTTGTTGTGGTTGAGCCAACGTTATTGTTGAAGAAAGAAAAGGGGATTTCGCAGTGATCGGTCAAGATGATTCAGATTGATTCAGATCAGCGAGACCTGATCTTTCATACGAAGTGCCTGGTGGGAGAAAAGGGTTGTAGCATGATTATCGATGGGGGTAGCTGTACCAATGTGGCATCGAGTGAAATGGTGTCAAAATTGGGTTTGGTGACAACCGCCCACCCAAACCCATATTCGTTGCATTGGTTGGATGATGGAAACGAGGTGATGGTGACTAAGTAGGTCCAGGTGTGTTTGAAGATGGGATATTATGAGGATGAGGTGCTTTGCCATGTATTCCAATGGATGCATGCCACATTCTGTTGGGAAGACCATGACAATATGACATGGATGTGATGCACTGAGGGAGAAGCAATGAGTATGAACTCAAGTTTAAGGGGAAGAAGATCACTTTGAAACCAATGTCTGCGGCTGAGGTAAGGCCGATGCGAAATCAGCAGGGTAGGAAGCCAAGTCTCTCAATGATGGCCACTGAGAAGGAAGAACCTGAAGAAGAGATTGTGGAAGAAAAGGTTGAACAAGCCAGAGAGGAGGAACAGGTGCCAGACCAAGGGGAAACAGTTCACATGCTTGTTACGAAAGCAGATGCGAAAGAGGGGCAAGTTTTGCAACTGGAAGGTCCAATCGCAACATTACTCGAAGAGCAGGTGTTGGACCAGGGGGAACAAGATTCACAACAGGAGGGCCCAATAGCATCCTTACTTGAGAAGTATCAGGATTGAAATATAAAAAGTTTTTCTGCTATTAAAGCCAAGTTCTATCATTTGTAAGGAGATAGTTGATTGAAATATAAAAAGTTTGACCTTGTGTTCATTCGAATTGTTGCGTACGATTCAAACTTTGATCTTGGTTGGGACGCACCTCCTGATTTTGATCTCGAACTCAAACTAATAGGTATTGGTTTGTTTTCACCGAAGTTTCAAGCTATAGGTCTAGTTTGGAGTTCAAATCTATCCTTTTTTTCGTTACTTATTCGTGTCTTTGATTCAAGTGTTCTTTTCTCTGCTGCAAGAGTCATGTTTGAGCTCCAAATACACATCAGTTGTGGTATTAGTGCCCCAAGTTCCTGCGGGGTTTTGTTAATTTGATGTTGTTGTTCTTGTAAAAAACAAGTTTCCTGTCAATTTTTATCTTTTTTGTTGCTGTTACTGTTCAGAAAAAAAGAAGAGAGTTCTTGTCGAGGTGTTTGCTGATTTGTTGTGGTTGAGCCAACGTTATTGTTGAAGAAAGAAAAGGGGATTTCGCAGTGATCGGTCAAGATGATTCAGATTGATTCAGATCAGCGAGACCTGATCTTTCATACGAAGTGCCTGGTGGGAGAAAAGGGTTGTAGCATGATTATCGATGGGGGTAGCTGTACCAATGTGGCATCGAGTGAAATGGTGTCAAAATTGGGTTTGGTGACAACCGCCCACCCAAACCCATATTCGTTGCATTGGTTGGATGATGGAAACGAGGTGATGGTGACTAAGTAGGTCCAGGTGTGTTTGAAGATGGGATATTATGAGGATGAGGTGCTTTGCCATGTATTCCAATGGATGCATGCCACATTCTGTTGGGAAGACCATGGCAATATGACATGGATGTGATGCACCGAGGGAGAAGCAATGAGTATGAACTCAAGTTTAAGGGGAAGAAGATCACTTTGAAACCAATGTCTGCGGCTGAGGTAAGGCCGATGCGAAATCAGCAGGGTAGGAAGCCAAGTCTCTTAATGATGGCCACTGAGAAGGAAGAACCTGAAGAAGAGATTGTAGAAGAAAAGGTTGAACAAGCCAGAGAGGAGGAACAGGTGTCAGACCAAGGGGAAACAGTTCACATGCTTGTTGCGAAAGCAGATGCGAAAGAGGGGCAAGTTTTGCAACTGGAAGGCCCAATCGCAACATTACTCGAAGAGCAGGTGTTGGACCAGGGGGAACAAGATTCGCAACAGGAGGGTCTAATAGCATCCTTACTTGAGAAGTATCAGGATTGAAATATAAAAAGTTTTTCTGCTATTAAAGCCAAGTTCTATCATTTGTAAGGAGATAGTTGATTGAAATATAAAAAGTTTGACCTTGTGTTCATTCGAATTGTTGCATACGATTCAAACTTTGATCTTGGTTGGGACGCACCTCCTGATTTTGATCTCGAACTCAAACTAATAGGTATTGGTTTGTTTTCACCGAAGTTTCAAGCTATAGGTCTAGTTTGGACTTCAAATCTATCCTTTTTTCGTTACTTGTTCGTGTCTTTGATTCAAGTGTTCTTTTCTCTGCTGCAAGAGTCATGTTTGAGCTCCAAATACACATCAGTTGTGGTATTAGTGCCCCAAGTTCCTGTGGGGTTTTGTTAATTTGATGTTGTTGTTCTTGTCAAAAACAAGTTTCCTGTCAATTTTTATCTTTTTTGTTGCTGTTACTGTTCAGAAAAAAAGAGGAGAGTTCTTGTCGAGGTGTTTGCTGATTTGTTGTGGTTGAGCCAACGTTATTGTTGAAGAAAGAAAAGGGGATTTCTCAGTGATCGGTCAAGATGATTCAGATTGATTCAGATCAGCGAGACCTGATCTTTCATACGAAGTGCCTGGTGGGAGAAAAGGGTTGTAGCATGATTATCGATGGGGGTAGCTGTACCAATGTGGCATCGAGTGAAATGGTGTCAAAATTAGGTTTGGTGACAACCGCCCACCCAAACCCATATTCGTTGCATTGGTTGGATGATGGAAACGAGGTGATGGTGACTAAGTAGGTCCAGGTGTGTTTGAAGATGGGATATTATGAGGATGAGGTGCTTTGCCATGTATTCGAATGGATGCATGCCACATTCTGTTGGGAAGACCATGGAAATATGACATGGATGTGATGCACCGAGGGAGAAGCAATGAGTATGAAATCAAGTTTAAGGGGAAGAAGATCACTTTGAAACCAATGTCTGCGGCTGAGGTAAGGCCGATGCGAAATCAGCAGGGTAGGAAGCCAAGTCTCTCAATGATGGCCACTGAGAAGGAAGAACCTGAAGAAGAGATTGTGGAAGAAAAGGTTGAACAAGCTAGAGAGGAGGAACATGTGTCAGACCAAGGGGAAACAGTTCACATGCTTGTTGCGAAAGCAGATGCGAAAGAGGGGCAAGTTTTGCAACTGGAAGGTCCAATCACAACACTACTCGAAGAGCAGGTGTTGGACCAGGGGGAACAAGATTCGCAACAGGAGGGCCCAATCGCATCCTTACTTGAGAAGTATCAGGATGTGGTACCGAAGAAAGATGGGTCAAGTGTCGATAGCAGAACCATGAATGATCATATAATGGTTTATTGTGAGAACAAGGAGGAGTATCCAATACGTCTGGAACTGACTGTTGACACCCTTAGAGACCCACAACTCTTTGGGAAATCATTTCTCGTTGATAAGGTGATGTTCTTAAAGTTTGCGGTATTCTTGTTGGGGTATGTGGTGGTGGGCACGTTGTCTAAGCGTCATGTTTTGATAACAACTTTGGTTTTTCACTTATTGAGAGTTTAGAGTGTGAAGAATTATAATTTTGTTGAGGTGTTTGGAAGGTGTACTGATATTTGCATATTTAATCATATAATTCATGCATTATCTTAATATTTTATTTTGTATTTGTTTCATTTATTGAACAAAAGGTACTTAATTAGTTTAAAATTTCATTTGCAGCAAGGAAGACATGCTCGGAAGGAAAAGGAAGCGGAATTGGCAATTGGAAGCTTGGATCTTGGATTTTAAAGAAAAAGAAGAAATTGAAGAAGAACACGACGTGTTATCTTTAAACACGACGTGTTGAGATGAAAAATCCCGTCGGAATCGTGCCTTGCCATACACGCGTTTTTAATGAAGAACACGACATGTTGGGTCCTAGAACTCGCCGTGTTTTTCAGAATCTATTTAAGGATCGTTTCTGTTCGAAACCCTAACGTATGCTCGAGGTTTTTAGTGATTTTTGGAGGCCAAAGACATCCCCAAGGAGCTATGGATTACAAAATTCGACTTGAAGCTTTATTTTGAAAAGATCTAAGGCAAAATCACATTCACTTTACTTAATTCTCTTGTTTACATCATGTTTGCAATATTGAATTTAGTTTTTATGATTGTTTCTGCTAGATTCATGGGCTAAACACCCTACTTTCGTTTAGAGTAGAGGATCTTATGATTATGGTTTGATTTTGTGGCTTTGGATTATGTTTAATTGATTATTCATCATGATAAGTTTGTTAAAAGAACATTATGTGTTAATGATAATTATTTTATGTTAATTAATAAGTTTATTGAGATTGTATGAACATCTTCTTGATTGCTTGCCTCTTATGATTTTGTTACCATCAAGATTGTAATCCTAGTGTTGTGAACATAATCTAGGGTTAACTAGAAAATAAGTAAGTTAATGTGTGAGCTATATATGATGACCAACCATATATAAGTTAATTGAACCAACCAATTTAATTAACCACCATTACAAGTCTTGCATGATTCGAACTTAATACTAGGAAACTTGTTAATTTAATCAACAGATCACTGCTTGAATTGATTTGTTTGCTAAAGGATTAGTAATAGTGAACATGAACCTAATTGTGACAACCCGAAAATTTTTCCTTGTAAAGCCCAGCCAGTCAACTTAACTGAGTGTCAGACTCGTTTCTGCTATCATTTAGCCTTGTTTAGAGTCCATTTAAAGGTTCAAAGCTCAGTACATTCAAGCATTGAGTATAGGATTGGGTCGCGTACACTTCTAGCCGTGAAATCAAGCCTTACACTCCATCATAAGGAGTGTATGGCCGTACACTTGAGTGTGCGGCCGCACACCCCTCTCCTGGCAGCACACTCTCGTGTATATAAGTGGGACTTAGCTTTCCTTTACCTCTTTTCACACTCCTAAGCCAAGAACTCGATTTCCCTCTCAACTACCATCCGATTTTCATCCTAGATCTTCAAGATTGTAAGTGTTCTTCCTATGATTTGTTGTTAATCTTCTTAAACTAGTAAAACCCTTTGATTTCATCCATTGGAAATCATAATTGGCTAGATCTTCAAATCTCACCAAGAACACCAAGAACACACACTTGTTCTTGGTGATTTTGAGCCTTCTCGAGCCTCCGGATCGTAAGTACTCCTTCCCTATGCTTAGGTCTTGTTAAGAACACTAGATTAACACCTTAAAAATGCCCAGAACTCATGAACACAAGGTGTGTGCGGCCGCACACCCATGTGTGGCCGTACACCCCTCAAAACACCCCTAAAGGGCCTTCAAAATGCATTTCTAGCTTCAACACTTGATAAGCATTAGTCCCACAAGCCTCCCTACCTTTGGAAAACACTTTTGTGCACTCATTACCATGAGTGTGCGGCCGCACACACCCTGGCCGCACACTCCCTGGCCGCACACCCATGGCCGCACACTCCTCAAAGTGGCCGTACACTCCCCTTAGATGAATCACATGTGATTCCAACACTTGGTCAAAGTGTTTCCTAGTCCCTTAAGGTGTTTCCTAACATGTGGTTGCTTCTAAACCCTATATTTTTGCCAATATATGCCATTATATGACAATTAGGACCCGTTGTGTCTCGGGACTTCATTCGTGGAACTTCTTATCCTTACGTGCATATTCGTTTGAATCACCCACATAAGGTGAGTTCATACCCCTGTAATCAATCTTTTAAACTGTTTTAAATGCTTTTAAGGGGGGGGGGGGATACAAGTTGAACACAATGATAATTGTGTAATTGTTTGTTATAAACATCTTTCAAAAGCTTGCTTATGTCTTTTATAAGTGATCAAAACATTTCAAAAACTCTTTTAAAGTTATGCTACTTTATAGTTTAACAAAACTCCGTTTTTAAAGTACAAGCATAACTTAGTAGAAAAATGAGTCTTTTCAGTAACAGTTCAAGTAAAATACTAGTAAACTATAAGGGGTATAGTTTAGGGGTTCAGTTCATACTAGATACTAGGGCATACTATAAAGAGAAACAGGGAGGTAGAAACAATACGCGGTAACAAAGAGAATATACTAAGATACTATAACAGAAAGAGCATACTAAGATACTATAACAGAACAAACATACTAAGATGCTATAGCATAGAACAACTACAGGATCTAATTATACCAATGAATCACTAACTCATTGTTCTAAACAAAAGGTGATAGTTAAATTGGGTATACATGATCGTATAACTTTAATGTGAATTTACACGGCCTAACAATTGTTTGCTGAAGTCGCGTTTGGTCCCTAGAATCTCTTGACAGGGAGAGCGTATAGTATGGGTACTAGCCTTCACATTATGACCTTAATAAATCAATTAAGTTTTAAGGTAATCAGTACGTCAGGATGTCAATTCAAAAGACAACCGTGTACTTATATTTTCCCATTACTTTCATTTTTGTGACAGTTCCACTTGAAAGTTAATGCAAACTATTTTCGAGTCAAGATAGTTATAAACTAGGGAAAACTTACATTTTACAAACGAAAAACAGAACAGTCGAGTCTAGTACATTCAGTAGAAGGGGGGTCTATAATGCTACCTTTATGATTCCTTAGTGTATGCATTCAGGGATATATATTAATTGGATCCGACAGGTAGTAGGATGGGTGCTTTCTGCTTCATTTCCTGTTCCTTGTTTGGTTGTGGGCTTAGAGAAGATTCACCCAGCCTACTATTTATTCGATCTTAGCTATATATATTCTGTATACACCAAGTAATCATAAGGGGTACCGGGTATGGGCCAGGTCGTAGGACACTAATTCAAAGCACAATTTTCTAGTACAAAACATACTTTTCAAATAGAACATTTGGTATTCAAAACTAGAAACTTACCAGTAAGAGGTTTAATCCATTTTATTAAACCAGTATAAACTTAAAGGACCTTAGGTGGTTAATTCTATAATACCTTAGTTTATACATCAGGGTTATATATAATTAATATCCGATAGGTAGTTGGATGTGTGCCTTCCGCCTCATTCCCTGTTCCTTGTTTGGTTGTGGGCTTAGGGCAGATTCACACAATTAACTATCTGTTCGATATTAGATTATATATATCTAGTATAAACTAAGTGATTATAGAAGGAACCACTGTGGTTACCATTTTTATTATAAGAAATAAGAGTTTTCTTAAAGAATCTTTTCATCAAATATAAAGGAACTATTACAGTTAACTCCGTGAGTACCAAGTGAATACGCCAGGGTTATATACAACAATGATCTAACAAACAATGGGATGTGTGCTTTCCGCCTCATTTCCTGTTCCTTATTTGGTTGTGGGCTTAGGGCAGATACACACAACCAATTTTTTGTTTACTCTGAGTTTTATATAACTTGTATCCATTTAGTACTCATAGAAAGGATTGTAGAGTCATTTTTACTTATCTTTCATTAAAGCAGGAAATATAGGATTTTCTGGAGGAACAGACGAACTTTTCTAAACAGAACTTACAACTTACTACAACTTTCTTACAACTTACTTACATCACTAAAATCTTATGAACTCACCAGCTTAAATGCTGATCTACTCTTTCAAAATAACTTGTATTCTCAGGAGACCAGTAGACAGGTACGCGCACTGGGATTCAGAAGATGGAGCCGTATAGCTTCATGTCTTTTTGTTATTTGCTATGTATTCTATATTATGTGAATCACATACTTTGTAAACACTTTATTTCTAATGAAATGGTTGTTTATTACTTGCTTACTATGATGCATGTCTTGTGATACTAAACATGACGTCCTCCACCCCAGAACGTTTCGCCGTTCCGGTTTTAGGGTGTGACACTAATCATATTAGAAATCGGTAACTGATAATACATTAATCCATTGCACTTGCCACTAAATCAACCCTAGGATTAAGTGAATTGAATCTAAACGAAAGTCTCTTTAATATTCTTGAATCAAGTCGTCTTTTGTCATTCAATTAGTTGTTAATCGTTTCTTTGTTAAGTGCTTAATTGATTGTCTAAGTTTCTAGTCTTGCAAAACTAGAGAAAACCCCCTCTTTAATAATTGTTTTAATTAGTTAACATTAGTAATAGTTTAATTGTTTTACCGTTCCCTGTGTTCGATACCTTACTTACCTACACTAAACTACTATTCGATTAGGTACACTGCCTATCGTATGTTGGTTTTTGTTTAAGTTAGTTAGGATTAAAACTAGTACATTTCACATGTATCAAGTTTTTGGCGTCGTTGCCGGGGAACGGTTCTAAATTGTTAATTTTATTTTCTAATTGTTATCGATCATTTGTGTGAGATTTATATCATATAAAGTTACAAGTTTTTCTGTTTTAATTTTCGTATCTGTTTATTTTGTTTTTGCATAAAACACGCCGTGGTCAATTTTGAACACGCCATGTTTATCGTGTTTCTAGTTTTCGTTTTTCTTCGTTTTACGAGTAATTTTCTGTTTTGTTTCAGCTAGTTTATGAGCCGGAGCTCTAAGTCTACAGTAGTACCACCATTGGAAGATCCGAAATCAATTTTGCACAAAAAGAAGGACAAAGCAATTGGGGAATCAAGAGGTTTTGGAAGTTTTGAGAAAACTCAAGAAGAAAAGGCAGCAGATCACGAGCCCGAAACACCCAAGCCACCCAAACCATAAGTAGAGATGACAGATATTGCAGATATATCCATGGAGGAATACAAGAAGAGGATGCGTGAGGATACTGGACCAGGTCTTGTGCAACCCACCATTCCGGCGACAACAAACTTTGAGTTGAAGGGTCACATGCTCGCCCAACTGATGGACATCCCATTCTATGGGAAGGATCACGGAGATGCCTATAAACACATTGACGAGTTCAACGACATAGCCGATTACTTCAACATTCAAAATGTGCTACACGAGATTGTGATACTTAGGATGTTACCGGTTACATTCAAGGGTGCCGCGAAGGATTGGTTGAAAGCACTTCCCCCAGGATCAATAACCACATGGGCAAAGATGCGAGAAGAGTTCATTCAACAGTTCTGCCCCCCTCGAAGGTCTCAAAGTTAAAGAAAGCAATCACCAGTTTTGAACAACAAGGAGGTGAATCACTCTATGAAGCATGGGAAAGATACAAAGGCTTGCTGAGAAATTGTCCACAGAATGACCTCAATGTGCAACAGGAAGTCTCCATTTTCTATGATGGGGTAAATATGACAACTAGACAACTCCTTGACTCCCAAGGACCACTCATGAAGAAAGCACCAACTGTGATAAAGACGTTGATTGAAGAATTCTATAAACACTCAAGAGAATATCATAATCCTCGAAATGACACGACTCAAGGGATAATGAATGCAACTTCAGATGATATGGCAGTGATTATGGCTAAATTGGATAGCATGGATCGTAGAATGACAAAGATGGACCAATCCATCCATGCTATCCGTGTGGGGTGTGACAACTGTAGCGGGCCTCATTTAACTAAAGACTGTGTGTTAGAACAATGTTCTAGTCGGATCGATAGATTCTAAGCAGAAACACAATTAAAGACGTAATGAAGAACACAGGAATGGTTTAACTGATGTCGAATGATTAAACTTTAACACCTCATAAGAGCTCGATTAAGAACTTCGACTGTAGAGGTGTTTAGGGTTACAAAGCAATAATAACTATAATCACGTTAGTTTTTAAGGCATACATGCATGCACTATTTATAGCTAAACCCTACTCAATAATCATGGATGGACAGGCCCAATCCGGATATACAATACTAAGCCCATGACGCAACATAAAATACCCAACAATCTCCCCCTTTGCGTCAATGGAGCCGAAAGCTCAGTTCGGTTGAGCTATAGAAGACTTCTTGACAGTCTTGAACACATTCGGTATGATGGCCAAAAGAGTATGACGAAAAGAGATATACCACCGAAGCATGTCCGTGAAGTTCTTCTTGTCTGCCTCAGAGTTCTGCTTACACCGATGGATGATACTAATTATGTGCTCTAAGCAGTCCGTTGAGAACAGATGCTTGTCAACAAGAGCGAAAAGAAATCTGTTGGCTTCGCCTCTCGTGAACATCACTGTGAGATGTTTAGAATCAATTTGACCCATCTTCATTTTATTCACATCTCCAGGTTTTGCAGTTGGCTTTACAGTGGGTTTCTTCCTCAAAACTTTAGCTATCTCCTGATCCATTGCAGCTACTTCATGGATATAGGAGGCCAACATCCTCTTTAGATGATCTAGGATCGGCTCATATTCTTTCGCATTGGTGAGCAGTATGTTAAACAACAAGATCCAATCATGAGGATTCAAGTTTGGAAGATCTGCCAGGGATATAACCAAAACCGAGTTTGCTGAACCTCGGGTTATTTTGAAACGAACATTGATAAACTTCCCTGCAGGCGAAGGTTTCAGCACCTTGACAGTTATAATCTTCTGTGCACTCCATGTCAGGTACTGAGGCTGACCGAACTTGAGATAAAAATCGATGAGTTCACGATCAACCTGAGGGTGAGGTGAGGGAACTTGAACAGTCGAATCAAAGCAATGAAAAGTAAATGCCTTTCGTGTTATAGGCATATCAAACTGTGAGTCCCTTGAATTCTCATAATCAAAAGAAGCTACAGGTTCCAACCAGTACACGCTCGGAAACTCTATTGCTTCTTTGATGAGCGTTTCTCTAGTCCAAAGAGGAAACAAGGCCTTCTTGCAATTTAAGGCATCTTGCTCTTCTTTGTTCTTTCGCTCCCTCTCTTCTGCTTCCTTCGCAACCCGAAGGGTTTCATCCAATTCCTTATCCCTTTTCTTTCGTTTCAGGGCTTCGGCAATTGTTTCCTCTTCATCACTATCATCAGCAAGTCCCTTCTTTTTATCTTGATTACTAGAACCCGAAGCTTCATTACCCTTCGGTTTGGTTTTGACAATGACCTTCGGTTGAGTCGTTTGAACACCTTCTCCCCCTTGTTTTGGAGGTACGAATCTCTCCGAAACACCCTTCATTTCATGTAAGAGTGCAAGGGTAGGAAGAAGCTTGGAAGTCAGATGATTCCTGATGGTCAGAGTAAGTATCAGATCATGAGCACTAAGAAAGATTGGTTAGCATATTCGTTAGATCAGCAGCACAACTCCGGAATACAGCTCGCTCAGTCTTCAATAAAGAAATCTCCCTTTCAGCTTGAGCTAATTGAACTTTCTGAACTTCAATAGTAGAGGCTTGTCGTGCAAGATCCTCCTTTAATGCACTCTCCTTCGCTAAATCAGCCTGGAGTGTTTCAAGGCGAGAATTCACTGAGCTAAGTGTAACAACGTAAATTTCCAAAACAATTTTTCATTTTTAAATCATACTTTTAATCATAAAACAATATCAAAACATAATGTATCCAATGTTATCACCACAAAACAATTCCCAGAATCTCAACATAATCTCTACGAGTGTGTACTGATCATGCCTGCTACTTCCCGCGATCCTTACTGGTACCTGAAACACATAACACACAACACGGTAAGTATAAATGCTTAGTGAGTTCCCCAAAATACCACATACAACACATACGCCACTCGAGGCTATGGTACGATCCTCCGGTCGATGTGTCTAGGCGGAACCCTCCAGTCCCGTAGCTCGTTGGACCCTTCGGTCCGGTCTGTATCGTTGGACCCTTTGGTCCGGTCTATATCGTTGGACCCTCCGGTCCGGTCTATACAACACATAACATACATATAACACAATGCACATAATCTCATATATACACATAACATACAAGACCCTCCGGTCTACACATAAATACCACTCTAGGTAATGTATAGTGAGAAGACTCACCTCGGGTATCTCAGATGATCTCTCACACGAATATACTGATCTAGCCCCCGCCTAATCACATACACAATATCCTCAAATAAATAATGGCTCTCAAAGGCTAGATTAAATCCCCTTCCACAATCCCTCAGAAGGGTAAAAGACCATTTTACCCCTCCTTGACCCAAAAGTCCAAATGTTGACCAAAACCCTAAAAGTCAACGGTCATACTTTGACCCGACTCGTCGAGTGCTCATGGGTGACTCGACGAGTCCATGCGGGTCCTCTGACTCCTCCTAGCCTCTCTTGGCTCGTCGAGTCATCCTTCCACTCGACGGGTTCATCCTGTCACGAATCGCGGGGAAACCCCGACTCGACTCGTCGAGCCCACTTATGGACTCGGCGAGTTGCTCCCATAACATCTCTCAAATGACCTTCTGAGGTAAGATCTGCTTTTCTAAACTATAGATCTGACCTCCCCAAGACCAATAACCACGTAAAGGTCGAAACTTGACCCACATGCAAGGCACCCAATGCTTCTTTTGGTGAAATAACTACTAAAATGGCTTCCTAGGCTCATCACTCCAAAGGGGTGGCATAAAGCATAATGATAGGGACTCTCTCGACCCCTTAAGGTCCAGATCTAATAACCATTTCACCTTGGGACCTCACACTTTCCAGATTTAAGCTAAATAAGGCATAAAGAAACCCTAGGTTCAACCAAATCAACAAAAATACGAGATTAAGCATAGATTGATACCTCCAACAGCTTCATCTGATCAAATGGAAGTAGATTCAAGCTCCCCAACTCGCCTAGCTTGACCTTCCTCCTTGCTTCTTGCTAAAATCCACAAGAAATGGTGAACAATGGCCTCCTTTCTCACTCACAAGGCTCACAGATGCTCTGGTACTCTCAAGGACGAAGGTAGCCGCAATTAAGGGCCATAAGGTCCTTTAAATAGGGCACATGCCCGGAGATTTAGGGTTTCAACCCACAGCGCGGACTCGTCGAGTCCACCCTTTCCGACTCGTCGAGTCCGTTCATTAATCCAGTCAGCATTCGCGGTCCTACTCGACGAGTCCACGCCTCAACTCGTCGAGTCCCTCTCTTATACTCAAAATAAATGATCAAACATAATACCTGGAAATCCGGATGTTACAATTCTCCCCCACTAGAATCAGACTTCGCCCTCGAAGTCTTGCTCCTCAAACAACCCTGGATGCTGCTCCCGCATCTCCAACTCCGGCTCCCAGGTCAGCTCGGACCCTTTCCGATGTTGCCACTGGACCTGAACCAGGGATACCTCCTTGTTCCTCAGAACCTTGATCTTCCGATCCCGGATCGCGATTGGCCTCTCAGCATAATTCAGGCTCGCATCCACCTGAATATCCTCCAACGGCACCACCGCCGACTCGTCGGCTATACACTTCCTCAACTGAGACACGTGGAAGGTATCATGAATCTGGCTCAACTCCGCAGGTAGCTCCAACCAATACGCTACCCTGCCCACCCTCGCGGTCACCCTGAACGTTCCAACTTGCCCCTCTTCCTGAATCGAATCACTCCTTTCCAAGGAGACACCTTCAGGAGTACGAAGTCTCCCACCTGGAACTCCAACTCGGATCGTCGCCTATCCGCATAACTCTTCTGGCGGCTCTGAGCTGTCAACAACCTTTGTCTAACCTGCTGTATCTGCTCGGTCGTCTGAAGCACTATCTCATTGCTGCCCATCACGCGCTGTCCTACCTCTCCCCAGCAAATGGGAGTCCGACACCTCCTCCCATACAACAACTCGAAGGGAGGCATACCAATACTAGAATGGTGGTTGTTGTTATAGGAAAACTCAGCCAATGGTAGGTATGTGTCCCAACTTCCTCCGAAGTCCAACACACATGCCCTAAGCATGTCCTCGAGCGTCTGAATCGCCTGCTCGCTCTGACCGTCCGTCTGTGGATGGTATGCGGTACTGAAATACAGCCTCGTACCCATCTCCTCATGGAATTTCTTCCAGAACCTGGAAGTGAAACGCACATCTCGATCCGACACAATCGAGAT
The DNA here is from genome assembly GCF_052849685.1 of Lactuca virosa. Lineage (NCBI taxonomy): Eukaryota > Viridiplantae > Streptophyta > Magnoliopsida > Asterales > Asteraceae > Lactuca > Lactuca virosa. The sequence continues at coordinate 317,040,147 of NC_136433.1, read as the reverse complement.
CGGTACTCCATGCCGCGATACCACCTCTCTCACTTACAATTCTGCCAGCCTCTCAGCAGAAGAGCTCTCGCTGATAGCAAGAAAATGCGCGCTCTTCGTCAGCCGGTCAACGATCACCCAAATTGCATCGACACCTCTCGCAGTCCTCGGCAATTTGGTGATAAAATCCATGGAAATCTGTTCCCACTTCCACTGGGGAACCTCAAGTGGCTGCAACTTGCCATGCGGACGCTGGTGCTCGGTATTAACCCTACGACAAGTCAAGCACCTCTCAACAAACCATGCAACATCCCTCTTCATACAGGGCCACCAATAATCTTTCTTCAGATCTAAATACATCTTAGTGGCCCCGGGATGAATCGAGAACCTCGATCTGTGCGCCTCCTCCATCAAGGTGGTACGCGCCCCGCCTGCATACGACACCCAAATCCGACCCTGAAAGGTCATAAGCCCGCGGCTATCGGTAACGAACTCAGGTCATAAGCCCGCGGCTATCGGATATCGGTAACGAACTCAGGTACCTGTCCAATCACCCGCTCTCCCGAATGGTGTCCAACATCGGAGTCATCACCGTCAACCGCATACAAATGTCTCGAATCGGGGCACTCTCCGCCCTACGGCTCAGGGCATCAGCTACAACAGGATCTCACAATCGTAATCCTTTACCACATCCAACCATCTCCTTTGGCGCATATTCAGGTTGAGCTGATCCATCAAATACTTCAAGCTCTTGTGGTCCGTGTATATGGTACACCGAACCCTATACAGATAGTGACGCCAGGTCTTGAGGGCGAACACTACCGCCCCCAACTCTAGATCGTGGGTGGGATACCTTGTCTCATGAGGCTTCAGCTGCCTCGATGCATATGCTATCATATGACCCCTCTGCATAAGCACTGCACCCAACCCCGATATCGATGCGTCACAATATACCACAAAATCCTCCATCCCCTTCGGAAGGGCTAACACTGGGGCTTCGCATAATCTCTGGCGAAGTGTCTCGAATGAGGCCTGCTGCTCCGGGCCCCAACTGAAAGTCACGCCCTTCCGGGTCAACCTGGTGAGAGGAACAACAATCTTGGAGAAATCTTTAATAAATCTCCTATAATAGCCGGCCAGCCCCAGAAAACTCCTGATCTCAGTGGGGGATCTCGGCACCTCCCAACTCATCACTGCCTCAATCTTGGCCGGATCGACCAATATCCCATTCTGGTTAACGAGATGCCCCAGGAACTGGACCTCTCGTAACCAGAAATCACACTTGGAGAATTTGGCGTAAAGCCTCTCCGATCTCAGAACTTCGAGGACCTCCCTCAAATGCTCCTCATGTTGCTCTCTGGATCTCGAATACACCAATATATCATCAATGAACACGATCACCGAACGATCCAACATTGGTCTGCACACCCTGTTCATGAGATCCATGAACGCCGCCGGTGCATTGGTGAGCCCAAAAGGCATCATCACGAACTCGTAATGCCCATAACGAGTCCTGAACGCCGTCTTCTGGATATCCTCATCACGCAATCTCATCTGATGATATCCCGACCTCAGATCAATCTTGGAAAACCAAGACGCTCCCTGCAACTGATCGAACAAATCATCGATCCTCGGTAGTGGGTAACGGTTCTTGACCGTCAACTTGTTCAACTCCCGGTAATCAATGCACATCCGGTGTGAACCATCCTTTTTCTTGACAAAAAGGATCGGCGCTCCCCAAGGTGAGCTACTCGGTCTGATAAATCCTTTCCCCAACAGCTCCTGAAGCTGTGAGGATAACTCCTGCATCTCTGGTGGCGCAAGGCGATAGGGCGCCTTGGCGATAGGCGCCGCTCCCGGAACCAAATCGATGCGAAACTCCACCTGCCTCTCGGGAGGCACACCCGACAACTCCTCGGGGAAAACGTCCGGGAACTCTCGCACTATCGGCACATCATCAACAGAACTAGGCCTCTCCGTTGCGACTCGTGTGTCCATCACGTAGGCCACAAACCCACTACAACCCTGCTGTAGACTCTGCCTCGCTCTAGCAGCCGAACAGAATGCTGACCCTGAACGGGTACCCTCGTCGTACACCATAAGAACTCCCCCACTAGGGTCTCGTATCGTCACCAACTGTTGCTCGCAGTCTATAACAGCCCCAAAACGGCCCAACCAATCCATGCCCACTATGACACACACATCTCCCATCGCAATCGGGACCAAATCAATCGGAAACTCAACGCCGAAGATCTCGAGTACACATCCTCGAATCACATCAGTGGCATACACCGCTCTCCCGTCAGCTATGGAAACTCGTAGAGGTCGACTCAACGCCTCTCGCTGGATACTGAGGTGCTGACTAAATGCTAACGACACAAATGACCGACTCGCACCCGAGTCAAATAACACCAAAGCAGGTACAGAACTCACAAGAAAAGTACCTACGCATATCATAATATAAGCACAATATCTCATACTCAGCATAAATAAATGAAAGAGTACATACCAGCCACGACATCGGCCGCTGCGCGGACCTCCTCCGCTGTCAACTGGAAGGCTCTCCCGCGAGCCTTTGGTGCCTCGGCCTTCGCTGGCCGGATCTCAGTAGCTCGAGCAGTAGGTGCAGATCCGTGCGTTGATCCCTGCAGTAGCTGTGGGCACTCGGCCTTCCGATGGCCGGTCTGGTTGTAATGAAAGCAAACCGTGAACCCCTTGGGGAAATCCCTCGCATAATGCCCCTCCTTCCCGCACTTGTAACACACCCCAGCTCTGCACACTCCCTCGTGGCTCTTGCCGCACTTCCCACAAGTGCGGCCCTTCGGACCCCCAGATCTCGAATCAGCGGGCTTTTCCCGCTTGGCTACCGGCTGAGACTGTGCCGGCCGCCGATCCCTCCCCTGAGACTCCGCCTCCTCCCTGGCCAGAGTCTCCAACTCAATCTCCCTCTTCCGGGTATTTGCCTGGAGCTCAGCAAATGTCTGGTAAGTCGAGTTCGACACGAACTCCCGAATATCCCTCCTCAAGATGCTCAAATACCGGCTCATGCGTGCCTGCTCGGTAGACACCTGCTCAGGGCAAAACATTGCCCTCTCATGAAACTTCCTGGTAACCACAGTAACAGAATCAGTACCCTGCTTGAGGGTCAAAAACTCTTGAGCCAGTCGTTCCCTCTCCACAGGGGGAATGTACTCATCACGAAACATAGTGGTGAACTTTTCCCAGGTCACCGCTGTAAGCTCAGCGGGGGTGAAATCTGCCGATACAAACTTCCACCAGTCCTTCGCCCCCAAGCGAAGCTAGTTCAGCGCGAACCGTACTCTCAAATGCTCCGGACACGAGCAGGTATAGAAACACCCCTCAATATCAGCAATCCATCTCATCGCAGCGATCGGATCCTGCGTCCCATCAAACTCTGATGGCTTCGTGTTGCTGAACTCTCGGTACAGCAACGAGTCACCTCCCTGTGGCCTGGCAGCAGCGACGGCTGCGGTGGCCGCAACAACAGCAGCATCCGTAAGTGCGGTGTACCGCTCATCAAAAGTCTCGATCAATGTGGTCTTGATAGACCCGAACATCTCCGCTATCTCAGCTCGGATGGCCGCAGCCACCTCCTCATGAATCAATCGGCGGATCTCCTCATCACTGACACTGCTGCTCTCAGGTGTCTGGCGTGTCCCAACCATGATGTCTCTCTGAAATACAACATAAAATATCAGAGACCCACTCGAGTATACTCGCACTCGATAACTCAACCCTACTTGTTTCCTAGTACCCAAAAGATTCTTACTTGGACTGTACACTGATCCGGTGTCTTCAGTAGTACGGACCCTACACTACCGTCCACACCACATCAGTATTCACCCCAAGTACTCTACATCTCGCTAGCACAGGCTACCCTTCGGTAGACCCCTCATCAGCTCCTCGCTGCTACCTACTCACTCTCAAGCATCTCATAATAGCAGTAATCTCCTAGGCTAAGGCATCACAGATCAGGCCACTCTAGTCCTAATATGAATAGCTAGCCTATTCTGGCATGCATAACATATCATATCATATCTCATAACACATAATGTAAGGGTATTTTTGGGAAATCACCGTTCGGGCGCTGGCTGACCGTACACACTGCTCTGTTCTGCTCGTCTCAAAACCTTTTACTCTTTTTAGAAAAATTGTTTTATTGCGAAAAATTCCTCAAATCCTCGGTTTGAGTTCAGATACGCCCGAAGGTGCGTCCGAATCCCTCAAACCAAGGCTCTGATACCAACTTGTAACAACGTAAATTTCCAAAACAATTTTTCATTGTTAAATCGTACTTTTAATCATAAAACAATATCAAAACATAATGTATCCAATGTTATCATCACAAAACAATTCCCAGAATCTCAACATAATCTCTACGAGTGTGTACTGATCATGCCGGCGCCTTCCCGCGATCCTCACTGGTACCTGAAACACATAACACACAACACGGTAAGCATAAATGCTTAGTGAGTTCCCCAAAACACCACATACAACACATACGCCACTCGAGGCTATGGTACGACCCTCCGGTCGATGTGTCTCGGCGGAACCCTCCAGTCCCGTAGCTCGTTGGACCCTTCGGTCCGGTCTGTATCGTTGGACCCTTTGGTCCAGTCTGTATCGTTGGACCCTTCGGTCCGGTCTATATCGTTGGACCCTCCGGTCCGGTCTATACAACACATAACATACATATAACACAATGCACATAATCTCATATATACACATAGCATACAAGACCCTCCGGTCTACACATAAATACCACTCTAGGTAATGTATAGTGAGAAGACTCACCTCGGGTATCTCGGATGATCTCTCACACGAATATACTGAACTAGCCCCCGCCTAATCACATATACAATATCCTCAAATAAATAATGGCTCTCAAAGGCTAGATTAAATCCCCTTCCACAATCCCTCAGAAGGGTAAAAGACCATTTTACCCCTCCTTGACCCAAAAGTCCAAATGTTGACCAAAACCCTAAAAGTCAACGAAAGTCAACGGTCAAACTTTGACCCGACTCGTCGAGTGCACATGGGCGACTCGACGAGTCCATGCGGGTCCTCTGACTCCTCCTAGCCTCTCTTGGCTCGTCGAGTCATCCTTCCACTCGACGGGTTCCTCCTATCACGAATCGCAGGGAAACCCCGACTCGACTCGTCGAGCCCACTTATGGACTCGGCGAGTTGCTCCCATAACATCTCTCAAATGACCTTCTGAGGTAAGATCTGCTTTTCTAAACTATAGATCTGACCTCCCCAAGACCAATAACCACGTAAAGGTCGAAACCTGACCCACATGCAAGGCACCCAATGCTTCTTTTGGTGAAATAACTACTAAAATGGCTTCCTAGGCTCATCACTCCAAAGGGGTGGCATAAAGCATAATGATAGGGACTCTCTGGACCCCTTAAGGACCAGATCTAATAACCATTTCACCTTGGGACCTCACACTTTCCAGATTTAAGCTAAATAAGGCATAAAGAAACCCTAGGTTCAACCAAATCAACAAAAATACGAGATTAAGCATAGATTGATACCTCCAACAGCTTCCTCTGATCAAATGGAAGTAGATTTAAGCTCCCCAACTCGCCTAGCTTGACCTTCCTCCTTCCTTCTTGCTAAAATCCACAAGAAATGGTGAACAATGGCCTCCTTTCTCACTCACAAGGCCCACAGATGCTCTGGTACTCTCAAGGACGAAGGTAGCCGCAATTAAGGGCCATAAGGTCCTTTAAATAGGGCACAGGCCCGGGGATTTAGGGTTTCAACCCACAGCACGGACTCGTCAAGTCCACCCTTTCCGACTCGTCGAGTCCGTTCATTAATCTAGTCAGCATTCGCGATCCTACTCGACGAGTCCACGCCTCAACTCGTCGAGTCCCTCTCTTATACTCAAAATAAATGATCAAACATAATACCTGGAAATCCGGATGTTACACTAAGTAGAGAAGTGTTCTCAGCTTGAATGGAAGAACGAACATTCTCAAATTTAGCTTGCTCCTCTTGAGGTGACTTAGATAAAGAATCAACTGAAGCGTTCACTTTAGCTGCATTTGAATCAGCATGACCTTTGAGGGATTCGAGAAAAATATGAGAACTATGAACAAGTTCTGCAACTTCAGTAGTGGCTTTCTTGCAAGAAGAAGTTGAAGCTTCAACCGCCTTTCTTGATTTGTCTATAGCTCCAGTATATTGCTCAAAAGCAGTGTCCAGAAAAGCTTTGAGCACAACATCGTTATAGGTTTTTGTAGAGGCAAGCAATTGATCAAGTTTCTCATCTAGACTCTACACTTGTTGTCTGGTGACAGGAGCCTCTTCATCTTCGTCTGTTGGAAGCCGATAAGGACTGTAATAAGTCGAGTCAAACTCAACATTATCACCACCAAGAGTATCACCAGAATCGGTTGAGGGTGAGGGTGAAAGAGGTTTGGAAGTAACCGGAGGTTCGGTTTCAGTATTAGCCCCCGTATTAGATACGTTGACGTTTACCGGAGGTTCGGTTGTTGTGGTGGTGGGAGTAGTTGTGGTAGTTGCTTGTGAAAAGATAGGAGGTGGTAAAGGAGTTGTAGATATTGGTATGGTAGTAACTGGTGGTGGTGGTGGAATAGAAGTAACCGAAACTGGAACAGTGGTTTTCGGTGGAGATGGAGGAGGTGTTGGAATCTTGTCATTAAGTGGTTCAGTTGGAGTTGGAGAACGAGAAGGTGTATTACCTCTCGGTGAACCATGATGCTGAACTTCCTCTTCTTCATCTGCCGATGGCTCCTCATTATTGTCCGAGCTTGAAGGAGAAGGACTCTTTGATTTCTTTGCCATCTTTTTAACCTTCTTTGGAGCTGAAGAATCACCCTTTTCAGCCTTTCGCTTTTTAGACTTGGCAGCTTTAGACGAAGGACCTTCGGTTGTCACTTTCTTGGTATTTGCCCTTTTGCCTCGGTTGGCTGGCTTCTCCATAGCTTCTAAAGCAGCTTGCTGTTCAGGAGTCAGTTCTCTTGGTCCTTTGGAGGAAGCTTTCAGTATTCGGCCATCACTTTACTTTCGGCTGACACACACCTGTACATCGTCTCAGGTATTGAACCATTATGAGAGAACCTGGTGGCATCGGAGAAGATGATCTTCTTCGTATGAAAAGTAGCCACATAAGAGACCAATGCATCCTTCATGACTGGAATCTGCAAAGTATCAATGGCCCTGCATGTGACGATGGTCCAGAAACGTCCACAAGAAATCTCAGAATGTCTCGTCGAAGTGTTGAGACTTTGTACCAATTGCGACCAAATGATCGACCCGTAATCGAGATTAATTCCATTGTAGAGACCATAGAGAATGGTCAGAAAACCCTTACTGGTACCATCTGACCCAGCAACCCTCTCCGCTAAACCCTTGTTGAGTAGAGTAAGCAATCCATTCCATTGTGGCGGCAAATACGATTTCTTAATCTTCGTCACTGTGGTAAGAACATCAGTGTATCCCATGTCGTAAAGCATCGTAAACAGTTGGGTTGTAGTGACGAAATCGGGAGAGATAACAGAGGCATCGACGGCAAGCTGTAACAGGGAACATAATCGCCCTTTCGAAATTGATGCCTTGTGCGAGAAGATTTGAAAGTAGATTCTCTCCTTGTTCTTGTCATAGGTTACAGTAGAATAAACTTGGGAAAGAAGAGACATTGGGACAGATTCCACTTGTGTGAGTGCGATAACCAGAGGAGAGTATTTGAGACATTCAACAACCTGGAGCATGTACGAATCATACAGAAAGGGGTTCAGTTGAATGATCATGTTCTGATTGGGTTTGATCACGAGCAATAAGGACGAAGCAGTTTGATCTTGAACAGATGAGGAATCCGCCATTGTTGAGGTAAGGAAGAAGATGAACAGTTGCAAATCGCCTTGTGTATTTGAGAGAATTTGAAGAAGGTACGAAGGTACAATTTGTGCGAGAAACCCTTTATATACCGTTGCCAGGAGAGAGAAAAAATCTTCGTGATGATGATACGATCACTGAAACGTCGGCTGAAAAAGCGCGATGTGACAGCTTGGTTTCCCCAGATAGACGTCAGCAAGTGTGGGTTTAGGAACCGTTCAAATTCACGCGCCCAAAATCTTATCCACATATCATCTTTTCAAATGCACCTTCGCTCCAGATGTGATAATAACCACTTTCGCGCCTAAAAGAAACTTCAAACGAGCCATAAGAAACATCAACCAGAATTTTGGAAAATCACAAAGTATTTTCGTGCAAGAGTGTGCCAAAAATTAAGAAACGAAGCAAAATGTGTATAGGATGTGAGTGATGTCTGTTAGAAGACATAAAGCAGATGATTCTGGGCATGAATCTTTTCCTTCAAAGTCAAGAGAGACTTGAAGTGCTTGCGTGGTTTCCCGAGAAAATACGATCGAGTGCTTGTAAAGAAACACCGAAAGGCTTCTTTTAAATAATAGTCTAAGGGTTCTTCAACCGAACATCGATTCTTAACATAAGACCGAACGTTGGATGAAGTACTTGTGAGACCGATATGGTCTGTTGAACAAGTAGGGTGGATATAATTTGTTGTGACTAAAGATGTTATAAAAATCTCAAAAACAAAAACAAACTGGATCTTGTTGGGAAGAAATGCCTTGGTGTTAGACAATTTCATAAAAGACCACTCAAAAATAAAATGAGATTTCGTTAGGTAACAAGTAAGATCTTGAATATAAAGATTCACCGTCAATTCATTGTTAGTGTTGGATTTTGGGTCTCACTTAGCACGCGGTGTACGTTTCTAAGATCATAAACACGGATTTTATGCAACCATAAACCTCAGTGGTAAAAGCTGAGAGTCTCAAGGGTTACAGTGTTGAACCGAAAGTTGATGGAGAATGTAAAGGAGGTGGTTAAGGAACCGAAAGTACCTCTGCTATATAAACGTGACAAAGCAGAAAACTCTTAACTCATTTGAGAAGAGTAAGGTAGCTCATGACATGAGTGGATTTACCAGCCTAATTGGGAAGAAACGATAGGTATAAATCGATTCATTAAGGCCTTGCTCTTAGTCTTAGAGGCTTCGGTCGACATGCAACAGCATGCTTCTAGGGACACTTAACTAGTTCATATTAAAAGAATCATACCTGCCTTAGCTCCAAATTATGTTGCACTGAAGTACTTGAGACCTAGTAAAGAGAACAAGCAAACAAACAAACCACACAAACAAAACAAACAAAAAACAAAATAAATAATTAAGAAACAAAATAAAAAAAACTTTTGGAAAAATATTTTTGGATTTTTGAAATTTCTGAAAAATAATAAAAAAACAGAAAAATAAACAAAAAGAAATTAGCACAAAACACTAAAAAAAAACTCTTAAAAAAATAAGTAATAGACTTAAAAACGAGTGTACAAAATATACAGCCAAAACCAAACCGTAAAAGAATGAAGCGAAATAGCCGAGCGTTCGGTTCATTTCGGTTCCCTAAAATTCCGGAGCCGAAATAGACCGAGCGTTCGGTTCATTTCGGTTCCCGAAAAATTATGGAGCCGAAATAAACCGAGCGTTCGGTTCATTTCGGTTCCCGAAAAATCCGGAACCGAAATAGACCGAGCGTTCGCTCTATTTCGCTTGTCTAATTTTCAGAGAGAGATTTGAGGATTCGGTACCGACTTTGGTTCCATCATTCCCAAACCTTGTAAAATTTTATTGAAGCTTGCTTCTGGTAAGGCTTTAGTGAATATGTCAGCCAGTTGATCAGAGGACCGAACGAAATGTACTTCCACGTTCCCATCTTCTACATGGTCCTTGATGAAATGGTATCTTAGTGCAATATGATTTGTCTTTGAGTGTTGCACTGGATTGTGACATATTCTAATCGCGCTTTCTGAGTCACAAAGAGAGGTATTTTCTTCATACTTAGTCCGTAGTCTCTTAGTTGGCTTTGTATCCATATCACTTGAGAGGTACAGGATGCTGCAGCTATGTACTCAGCTTCGGCTGTTGAAAGAGACACACAGGTTTGCTTCTTGGACTGCCAGCTAACAAGTTTACCGTCAAGGAATTGGCATCCACCAGTTGTGCTCTTTCGGTCTAGTCCACATCTTCCAAGATCGGCGTCAGAAAAGGCTTGAACAAAAAATCCAGATCTAGCAGGGTACCAAAGACCGAGAGAAGTGGTTCGCTTCAGATAACGGAAAATATTTTTCACTGCTACCATGTGAGGTTCTATTGGATTTGCTTGAAACCTGGCGCAATAACAAACAGAAAACATAATGTCTGGTCTAATAGCCGTTATATACATAAGACCCTATTATTTGACGATAGAGTGTTACGTCAACAGCAGGTTTTTCCAAAGACGATGTTAACTTTGTGCCAAACGCCATAGGAACCTTCACTTTCGAATCACCCGTCATACCGAACTTTGCCAGCAAATTCTTCGTGTAGGCCTCCTGGTTGATAAAAATACCTTCTGGTCCCTGTCTTATATTCAAACCAAGGAAAAAATTAATCGGACCCATTGCACTCATTTCAAATTTAGTCTCCATCAGCTTCCTGAATTCAGCCGTTAAGCTAGGATTCGTGGAGCCGAAGATGATGTCATCGACATAAATCTGAACTATCATTAGATGTTCGCCTTCTTTATTTCGGAAGAAGGTTGGGTCAACCGAACCTTGCTTGAATTTTGACATTTTAAGAAAGCGAGTTAAAGTTTCATACCAGGCCCTCGGTGCTTGCTTCAGACCATATACAACTTTATCTAACACATAGCAGTGATCAGGGTATTTCTCGTTCACGAACCCAGGTGGTTGCTCAACATACACCGTTTCTTCTAGTTCTCCATTCAAGAAAGCACATTTCACATCCATTTGGAAAACTTCAAAGTATTTATGACCAACATATGCCAGAAAGATTCTGACCGATTCCAACCCTGCTACAAGAGCGAAGGTCTCCTCATAGTCTATCCCTTCTTCTTGGCAGTATCCCTTCACCACCAACCGAGCCTTATTGCGTATGACGTTGCCCTCTTTGTCCAACTTATTCCTGAAGACCCATTTTAAGCCGACCACTGAAGCATCCTTTGGAGTGGGAATCAGCCTCCAAACGCGATTACGTTCAAACTCATGGAGTTCATCTTGCATAGCTTGTACCCAATCAGCATGATCAAGTGCAACATTAACCGTCTTTGGTTCGACTTTGGAGACAAACGAATTAAACATACATAATTCAACATTAGAGAATAATGCAGTTTGTTTTGCTTTCAATTGAGAACGTGTGAGAACTCGCTCAGATGATTCACCAATTATTTGTGCTTTGGGATGATCTTTAGTCCATTTCATTAGAGGAGGGTAATTAGGGTCATAGGCTGGATCCAACTCTGCATTTACTTCTTCTTCAAGTTCTGATTGATCACCTTCGTCATTTATATGCGCATTCTCCCCCTCAAATGGCGAAGCGTATCCCTTGTCAGGTTCAGAATTCTCCTCCTCTGTTGGAGTTGGATGCTCCCCCTTGACTGGACTTTTATGGGTTGGGGAGTGAGTTGGATTCTCCCCCTCGACTGGACTATTGGTTATTTTTGGTGTAGATGAACTCTCCCCCTTGAACGGTGATCCGTTGTTTTGAGGGTCAGTTGAGGGTTGACCACCAGTCGGTTTAGGAGGTTCATTTTCCATTTCTTTTGCAGCTTCATCAATGATCTTTTTCAGATTGTCGATTTTGTTGTTTGCTGCTTTCGCCTTCGAATGTGCAGCCTTCTCTGGTTCATCAAATAGCCTTATGTACTCTTCAAACAGGTTGGAAATTAGAACCGAGACTTGTCCTGATTCAGGAAATATTTCCCCCAAGGCATTTTTGCTTCTTTGGACTTTCTTCATGTAGTTGTCATCAAAGGTTACATAGTATGTCTCTTCAACATGTTTGGAGCGTTTGTTCAAAACTCTATATGCCTTTGAAGTGAGTGAATAGCCAAGAAAAATTCCCTCATTAGCTTTGACGTCAAACTTGTTTCGGTTTTCTTTGGAATTGAAAATGAAGCACCTTGAACCGAACACATGGAAAAATTTAACGTTGGGCTTTCGATTGTTCAGAATCTCATACGGAGTGATGGAGAATCGTTTGTTGAGTAAGGATCGGTTCTGAGTATAGCACACGGTTGCAACTGCATCAGCCCAGAAGTATAGCGGAAGAGAAGCGAAGCTTAGCATGGTTTGGGCTGCCTCACATAAAGAACGGTTTCGTCTTTCAACAATCCCATTCTGTTGTGGTGTATAGGGGGCCGAGAAGTTGTGAGTTATCCCCTTGTCAGCCAGAAAATCCTCAAAATCTTTATTCTTGAATTCAAGCCCATTGTCGCTTCTGATATTCCTCACCAGCTTTCGCAGCTGCACTTCCACTTGCTTGATAAACGTTCTCAACTTGGGAGTCGCGTCTGATTTCTGTTTAAGAAAGAAAACCCAGGTGAAGCGTGAAAAATCATCTACTATGACAAGAATGAACTTACTACCACCGAAGCTTTCGATAGCCGAAGGTCCACATAAGTCAATATGCAAAAGTTCAAGAGCTTCAACTATCTTTGTATTGATACGTGTAGGATGGCTCTTTCTGCTTTGTTTGCCCATCTCACACGCTGCACATAGGTGTTCCTTATCAAACTTGAGAAGAGGAAGGCCTCGAACATGATCACCAAGCACCAACTTATTAATGTCTTTGAAGTTCAGGTGGGATAGGCGTCGATGCCACAACCAGCTTTCATCAGTGTTCGCCTTTGACAGCAGGCATATTGCTGGTTTTCCTCGAATTGGGTTGAGATTTAAAGGATACATCTCTCCCTTGCGTTCAAACTTCAACAGAACTCTTTTGGACTGCTTCTCAATTATTTCTGATCCCTCATCATCGAATGAAACCTTGAAACCAGTTCCCACAACCAATTGTGATACACTAATGAGGTTGTGCTGCAACCCTTCCACATAAGCTACTTTTTGAATCGAGAAGTCTCCGTTGGTTATCATTCCATATCCTTTGATTGTGCCATAAGAGTTATTTCCATACTTCACACATCCACCATCCTTTAGGGACCGAAACTCCCTCAACTCTTCCCTCCTTCCTGTCATGTGACGGGAGCAACCACTGTCTATGTACCATTCGTCATCGAACTGCTCGTCACTAATAACCTGCAAATTCAAGCAGATTTAGGAACCCAAAGTCTCTTGGGCCCTGGTGAGTCTTTTACAGAGAAAGGCTTTGATACCATTATAATGTAATGCCATTTTAACAAAGGCTCTGATACCACTTAAAAGTGTTTCGTTATGGAAGGAAACCACCTTAGGAACTAGGAAACACTTAAAACTAAGTGTTAGAATCACATTTGTTTGAAGAGGGGAGTTTGTGGCCGTAATCAGGAGTTTACGGTCCATGGGTTTACAGTCTAGGTGTTTACGGTCCAGGTGTTTACGGTCCCTGGGTTTACGGTCCAGGTGTTTACGGTGCTTGGGTTTACGGTCCAGGTGTTTACGGTCCATGGGTTTACGGTCCAGGTGTTTACGGTCCATGGGTTTACGGCCGTAAACACTTTGGCGAAAAGTGCGATTTTCGATGTTTCAAGGCCCTTTCTAGCCTTCTGGAAGTGTTCTAAGCCTTGTTTCTAAGCTTAGGAGGGTGTTGTGGCAACTTTGCACCCTATAAATAGAGTTTACGGTCAAGGGAGATTGCCTTGACCGTAAACACTCTTTTAGTCACGATTTCTAGATGTTCAGCAAGAGATTCTTGTATTCAACAAGCTGGGGGTAGTGTACTTACGTAGTGGAAGCTTGAAATGAGGTTTTTAGCCACCAAGAACTAGTGTGTTCTTGGTGTTCTTGGTGAGAGAGAAAATATAGAAAAAGATGAGATTTATGAGCTAAGAACATGGATTTGCCACTAGAAATGGATTTGAAACAACATTCAAGGTGGAAAAACACTTACTTCTTGAAGATCTTGGAGAGAATTCGAAGTTTGTAGAGAGAGAAAGAGATAGAAAGCTTCTGGAGTGTGTAAAGTGAGAAATGAAGGCCACTCATCCCTTATATAGGGGTGAGTTTACGGTCAAGGGGTGGGGTGGAGGGTTTACGGCCGTAAATAGGGTTTACGGTCATAAACAGAGTTTACGGTTGTAAACAGAGTTTACGGTCGTAAACAGAGTTTACGGTCGTATGCTATGTTTGTGGCTGTAAACTCCTCTCGAAGACTCGTTTGGCCCGGATGCTATGCTTTGACTTAGAAAACCTCATTTTTGAATACAAAACTCGATCGAACTTAGTTTAGAATATTCCGTTAAACCAAAAATAATACTAACTTGAACGGAAATAAATAAAAACCCAAATTTGACTAACGGAATTGAGTAAGGATAATGGAAAAAGTTTCGGGTTGTCACAGTTATGATGAGTATTGTTTAATTCTTGGGTTCTACAATAGAAGTAGTCTATGTAGTTTAGCAAAGCTTTGATAAGCATTGTTTAATTGTTGAGTTCCGCAATAGAAGTCTATGTAATTTAGCAAAGCTTTGATCAGCATTTTTTAATTCTTTAGTTCCATAATCGAAGTAGTCTACGCAATTTAGCAAAGCTTTGATGAGCATTGTTTAATTCTTGAGTTCCAAAATAGAAGTCTATGCAATTTAGCAATGCTTTGATGAGCATTGTTTAATCGTTAAGTTCTATAATATAAGTCTATGCGAATTAACAAAGCTTTGACGAGGATTATTTAGTTCTTGAGTTCCACAATAGAAGTGTATACAGTTTAGCAAAGCTTTGATGAGCATTGTTTGATTCTTGACTTCCACAATAGATGTAGTCTATGCAATTTAGCAAAGCTTTGATGAGCATTGATGAGCATTGTTTGATTCCTGAGGTCTTGGGTTCTACAATAGAAGTAGTCTATGTAGTTTAGCAAAGCTTTGATGAGCATTGTTTAATTCTTGAGTTCCACAATAGAAGTCTATGCACTTTAGCAAAGTTTTGATGAGCATTGTTTAGTTCTTGAGTTCTGCAATAAAAGTAGTCTATGTAATTTAGCAAAGCTTTGATGAACATTGTTTAATTCTTGAGTTCCACAATAGAAGTCTATGCAATTTAGCAAAGCTTTGATGAGCTTCGTTTAATTCTTGTGTCCCACAATAGAAGTCTATGTAATTTAGCAAATCTTTGATGAGCATTGTTTAATTCTTGGGTTCTACAATAGAAGTAGTCTATGCAATTTAGCAAAGCTTTGATGAGCATTGTTTAATTCTTGAGTTCCACAATAGAAGTCTATGTATTTTACCACAAAGCTTTGATGAGCATTGTTTTATTCTTGAATTCCACAATAGAGGTCTATGCAATTTAGCAAAGCTTTGATGAGCTTTGTTTAATTTGTGAGTTCCACAATAGAAGTCTATGCAATTTAGCAAAGCTTTAATGAGCATTGTTTAATTCTTGAGTTCCACAATAGAAGTCTATGCAATTTAGCAAAGCTTTGATGAGCATTGTTTAATTCTTAGTTCCACAATAGAAGTAGTCTATGCAATTTAGCAAAGGTTTGATGAGCAATGTTTAATTTGTAGAATTCCAAAATAGAAGTCTATGCAATTTAGCAAAGCTTTGATGCATTGTTTAATTGTTGAGTTCTACAATAGAAGTCTATGCAATTTAGCAAAGCTTTGATGAGCATTGTTTAGTTCACTATAAACAATGCTCTGATACCAATCTGTCACATCCCAAACCGGAACGACGTAAACGTTCGGGGGCTGATGACTTCATGTACTATATCACAACAATTGCATAATAGTATTCAAAGTACAACAACCATGTATTGAAAAAGCATAAGTTTTTACATATGTGTTCAAGTCATTTACTCAAAACATGTAATTGTTATTGTACTCTGAAATAGTATAACGTAGTTTTAATTCACATAAAACCTTGAAAAGTATGTTTTCTCTACACTAGAATAGTATTCTGTGTTTGTACTCGTATGAACATAGTATAATTGTAACTATCTGGATTTACCAGTTGTACTAGTAAAATACTGTATTATAGTTTTATTATTTAATAAAACTATCTGAAGTTGTTTTCTTATTCATACACTAATCGTATAGTTCAATACCAAATTGTGAGTTATTATAACTATGCTTGATGACCTAAGATGGCCTGAACACGATGTTCTTCAAGCGTCGCAATCGGTACGATATTTGTCACCGCAGGCCTGTCGGCCCTGCTGTTGTAAGTAGCTCAGGTGCGGGATTGTCAGTCCCATATAGATCTATACACAAGTGTCACGCTCTCCCTCCTAGAGACTCTGGTTATAATTTCAGGACTTTGTTGGTAGTTAGATAAGTACTTGAAGGGTGTCTCACAAATGCTATATTGACGGTTACGTGTAGAATATTGAAAAGTTACTTTGTAATAGATAAACTGTAAGCTTTTCTGATAAACTATATTGATTATAGTTTATAGGTTTGTTATCCATAAGTTATCCTGAATATGTAAAGTAGTATACATGATCCACAAACTGTATCTCTTATAATTTAAATGTTTATTTTCCTTATTGAAATCTGATCTTTGAAAAGTAATATCTAAGTTCCATAAACTATACCCATTATAGTTTATATGTTTGTGTTTTACTGAATTAAAACTTTTGTTTTGTAAATAATTCGGTAAGTTTAAATTCAAAATATGTGATACGATTATCCCGTGTAATTCAGTATTTATACCCGAATGGTATTAAAATAGTTTGCAAAAATTATATTTTTTTAACAGGTTTAAAATGAATTTATACTTATATAAATATAATATTTATATAATTTTGATTACACAAACAGTCGAATAAATAATTCTACCACAAGCCCACAACCAAACAAGGAACAAGAAATGGAGTTAAATTCTCAATTCTAAGCCTATTGCATCCTAATTATATATATATATATATATATATATATATATATATATATATATATATATATATATATATATATATATATATATATATATATATATATATATATATATATATTAACATTTATATATTAATAAATATTGAAAACATTTATATATTAACACAAATTTCTTGTGTTACACATGTATTCCCCCCTAAAACAGTGAAAAATCATGAAAACGTAGGGGTATGAACTCACCTCGTGTACGTGTTTCTGGTTAGATTCGATGTGGTTGCGATGATTCCCGGTATATAATACGTTTGATTAACCGTATCCTGATTATATTTTACACATAATTATATCCATAAATTAGCTAACTAATAATTTAACATGATAATACACACTAGATTGTATAGACTACTTACAAATTGTGAAGAAGTTCTTATGAAAGTTTGAAGGTTTTTGGGTAACTGTTTGCAGATGCGAAGAACTTTGATATGTGTTTCGAGAGCATATGAGTGAAATGAGTTTATTGTGAGTGTCAAATGAATTCATTTGTACCTTAAACATGAAGGAAACTCTTAAGGCGGTGAATGTAAGGTTTACGGTAGTAATCACATTGGGAGGCTAACTTTAGATAAGATTTGAAGATATTTGAAGAGTTTACGATCCTACACTCCCAAATATGAAGTGTTTATAGTTTAGATTAAAAAGGAAATGGTGTTTTCGGATCTTATAGTCAAAGAAGAGAGGTTTATGGTTATACACTTCGATAAAGGAAGTGTTTACGGTTTGCTTTCATTCTAATGAGGTGTTCACGGTTTGACTTTTATATCATGAGGTGTTCACGGTTTGACTCTTCATTCCAAAAGATGTTCACGGTTTGAATCTTCATTCCAAAAGATGTTCACAGTTTGTGCTTGTGGGATAATACTCCCTAATCCGTAAACACTATATATATATATATATATATATATATATATATATATATATATATATATATATATATATATCAAGGTTGTCAAAATCGCTCGGCGGTAGCTCGGCAGTCGACTGGGGTCAAACGATTAATCGGTTTGGCGAGGATTAATCGGAAGATTAATCGGGGACCATAAATTACTAATAAAACTATTTTAAAACTTAATATATCCTAAGAAAAAATAGTATTTGAAAATTTCGAAATTTTAAATTTTGAAATTTTGAAATAAAGTATAATATTTGAAATTTTGAATATTTAAAAATTTAAAAATTTGAAGTTTTGTAAATTTTGGTGTAATATTTGAAATTTTGAATTTTTTAAAATCTTCCCGCCAAGGACCGCCGAGGACCGCCAAGGACCGCCGAGAACCGCCTAGCCCGAGTTTGACCGATATTGACCAATTTCCGCCAAGCACCCCTAATCGTAATCGGTTGCAGACCGCCTAGCGCCTAGGCGCCGCCTAGGCCGATATTTACAACACTGATATATATATATATATATATATATATATATATATATATATATATATATATATATATATATATATATATATATATATATATATATATATATATATATACACACACACACACACACACACACTTTACATTTTTATATTTTAAGTTAAGTATAAGGCCCTTTATTTAAACTAGAACTTAAATCAATATATGTTTCATTATATATATATAAGTCATAGGAGTATGGTTTTCAAAGTATGTTTATACAATAACTTATATAAACATGCCCTATGGAATTAAAAGTTCTTACTGTATAGATTTTATGATGTCAAATTACTTGCATACTATTGTAGTTTAGACTTATATTGAGCTGAAATAGTGGGTCGTTACATTATCCCCCCGTTAGAGGGAATTTAGTCCCGAAATTGTTTCTAAAGTGGTACTCATGAACTAGAGAAAAGATGTGGATACTTTTGTTTCATTTGATCTTCCCGTTCCGAAGTGAATTTAGGTCCCCGCTTGGCATTCTAGAGAACCTTCACTATTGGTATACGACTTTGTTTTGTTCTTTTGACTTCCCTATCCATGATCTTCACTGGTTCTTATACGAAGTGTAGACTCTCATTTAACTTGATTGCGTCGAGTGGGATTACAAGAGTCTCATCAGACAGACACTTCTTGAGATTAGAGACGTGAGAAATATGATGAATGTTACTGAGTTCATACGGTAGTTTGAGTTTATAAGCAACTGGACCAATTCTAACAAGAATCTCGGATGGTCTGATGTACCTCGGATTTAGTTTTCCATGTTTATCGAAACGTATCAATCCTTTCCAGGGTGAGACCTTTAACAAGACGCGGTAGCCAACCTGGAATTCCAAGGGTTTTCGTCGTTTGTCTGCATAACTCTTATGTCTGTCTCTAGAAGCTTTCAATCGTGCCTGGATTTGGACAATCTTTTATGTGGTTTCTCGAATGATCTCGGGACCGGTTAGTGTAGTATCGGGTATTTGGTTCTTGGCTAGTTGCATATCCCCCACTTCATCCCAGCATAGAGGAGATCTGCACTTACGACCATAGAGAGCTTCAAAGGGTGCAACTTTGATGCTAGTGTGATAGTTATTGTTGTAGGAGAATTCAACTAGTGGTAAATGGGTATCCCAAGCTTTACTAAAATCTATCACACATGCCCTTAACATGTCTTCCAGCATTTGTATTGTTCTCTCGCTTTGCCCATCAGTTTGAGGATGGTACGATGTACTCATGTCAAGAATGGTTCCCAAGGACTTTTGTAGTGATTGCCAAAACCGCGAGGTAAATATACTATCTCGGTCAGAGATAATAGATATTGGCACTCCATGCAGTCGTATTATTTCTTTAATGTACGTCCTTGTTAACTTCTCCATTTTATCAGTTTCTTTTATTGACAGGAAGTGTGCGGATTTGGTTAATCTGTCGACGATCACCCAAATGGTGTCACGACCACCAGTTGTCCTGGGTAACTTGGTTATGAAATCCATTGTAATCCGCTTCCACTTACACTCAGGTATTTTCGGTTGTTGTAATAAACCTAAGGGCTTTTGATATTCTACCTTGACTATGGCGCAACTTAGGCACTTGCCCACATAGGTAGCAATTTCAGCTTTCATGTTCGGCCACCAATACTTCTTAAGGTCCATATACATCTTGTCTGAACCTGGATGAACGGAGTATCGAGTTTTATGGGCTTCGTTCATGACAACATCTCTGTAACCACCAAACTTTGGGGTCCATATCTGATTCATGAGATAACGAACTCCGATTCATGAGATAATGAACTCCGTCACCTGTCACGTTCTCAGGTCTCAAGGCTTCCAGCCGAGCCTCCTTGATCTATGTGGATAGGTGGGAATGGATGGTCATGATCAGAGACTTTACTCGGCGGCCCAAGTACTCTTTCCGACTGAGGGCATCTGCTACCACATTGGTTTTGCCGGGATGATAGCGAATCATACATTCATAATCATTGAGTAGCTCTACCCATCGTCATTGTCTCATGTTCAGTTCTTTTTGATCAAAGATGTGCTGGAGGCTTTTGTGATCAGTAAAGAATGTGCATTTCGTACCATAATGCCTCCTGATATTTAGAGTAAAAACCACTGCTCCCAGTTCGATGTCGTGTGTGGTATAGTTGACTTCATGGTTCTTAAGTTGTCTCGAGGCATAGGATATGACCTTTCCTCGTTGCATAAGAACGCAACCTTGCCCTTGCTTAGACGCATCGCAGTAAACTACAAAATCTTCTGTCCCTTCTGGGAGGGACAAGATCGGTGTGCTGCAGGGGGCTTGCTTTAGTGTCTGGAAAGCAGTTTCTTGTTTCTCCTCCCAATTGAAAGTTATACTCTTCTGGGTCAGGGTGGTGAGTGGCTTCGCGATCTTTGAGAAATTTTGAATAATTCTCCTGTAGTAGCCAGCGAGACCTAGAAACTGACGAATCTCTGTTGGGGTTCGTGGGGTCGCCCAGTTTTCGATAGCTTTGATCTTGGAGGGATCCACATGTATCCCTTCCTTGCTGACTACATGACCTAGGAATTCCACCTTTCGAATCCAGAATTCACATTTTGATAACTTCGCATACAATTTCTCTGCCCTTAAGGTTTCCAAGACCTTTCGTAAATGTTGGTTGTGTTCTTCCTTACTTAGGGAATAGACTAGTATATCGTCAATGAAAACTATAACGAACTTGTCTAAGTAAGGTCGACACACGTGGTTCATCAAGTCCATGAACATTGCAGGTGCGTTTGTTAAACCAAAGGGCATCACTACGAATTCATAGTGACCGTAGCGAGTTCTAAAAGCGGTATTTGGAATATCAGCCTCTTGGACTCATAATTGATGGTATCCTGATCTCAGGTCAATCTTGGAGAAGAAACTGGCTCCTTGAAGTTGATCAAAAAGATCGTCGATTTGAGGTAAAGGGTATCGGTTTTTGATAGTAAGTTTATTTAATTCTCGGTAGTCTATACACATGCGAAATGATCCATCCTTCTTCTTTACGAACAAGACCGGTGCTCCCCAAGGTGAGAAGCTTGGTCTAATGAAACCTTTGCTGAGAAGTTCGTTTAACTGGTTGGATAGTTCCCGCATCTCTGATGGTGCAAGACGATACGAGGATTTAGCTACGGGGGTAGCTCCGGGAATCAAGTCGATTCGAAATTCAACTTGGCGTTCAGGAGGAACTCCTGAGAGATCTTTAGGGAATACATCAGGGAAATCACAGACTTCAGGGATATCCTTGATGCTTTTCACTTCTTGTGTCTTATCAACCACGTGAGCTAAGAAGGCACAATAATCTTTACGAAGATACTTCTGGGCCTTGACGCAAGAAATAATTTGAATATTCGAACCGAGTTTGTCACCATAGATAACGAGAGATTTGTTACTTGGCAGATTAAGATGGATGGCTTTTTCATAACATAGGATATCAGCACGATGAAGACTTAACCAATCCATGCCGATGATAATGTCGAAGCTTTTAATCGAGACCAGCATAAGGTCAATTTGGAAAGAATGGTACCATGTTTAGAGTAAGTGGGCATCCTATGTATATGTCGTTTGTACCCTCGGTCTTCCTGTTTTCCATCTCTACGGTAAATGTGTCTTTTAATGTTTGGGGATTTTGTTTTAGTAGATGTTTGAATTTATGGCTCACGAAGCTTTTCTCCGCACAACTATAAAAAAGAATGCATGCGTAAGAATTGTTGAGAAGAAACGTATCAGTCACCACGGTAGGATCTGCCATTGCTTCTTCGTGGCCAATTGCCAAAATTCTCCCCACTCCTCCATTATTCTTTATCTTTGGGCAGTCTCTTTTGAAATGCCCGATTTCACCACATTCATTGCAAGCTTGACTTACTCCCGCGGCAGGGACTTGAGAGATGGGTTGTGTTGTGTCACACCCCCAAACCGGAAAGGCAGAAACGTTCGGGGGGTGGATGACGTCATGTGTAAACAACAATTGTATCATAGTAGTCATAGTAAACAAAACCATTACATTGAATACATATATAAAAAGGGTTTACATTTATTTGTTTAATTCTTGTTTTTATACATCAAAAGTATAGTCAAAATAGAAAGACGTGACTCTATACGCTCCGTCTTCTCAAAACTCCAGGAGGTACCTGTCTACTAATTTCAAGAGAATACAAGTAGTTTTGAAAGAGTATCAGCATAAAGCTGGTGAGTTCATAAACGATGTTTTTGTAATGAAAACCTGTTGATGACTCTATAAAATGTTCGCATGGTTCCAAGAAAATCCAATATTTTCTTTAGTAAGAGTGAGATAATATCAGTTACATCTATAACCACTTAGTTCATGCTAGCCACGTATAAACCAATATTGAACAGACAGTTGACTATGTGAATCTGCCCTAAGTCCACAACCAAACAAGGAACAGGAAATGAGGCGGAAACCACACATTCCACAGTCTATCGAATATGCTCCATACGTAACCCTGATGCCTAAATAAGGAATTATAGGATTAACTATGAATGTTTGTTACTGTATTCTGTTGTAGTATAGAAAAACGTTAGTTTGTATGTCTAGTTACTATCAACCGTAGTATGTGGGCATTCTTGTACAAAAACCTTTGTATAGTATGTTCTGTATAGAAACCCTGGGTAATATCAATGTGTAAAAGTAGTTTCATTACTTAAAATAAAACCAATGAAGAATGAAATTCTGTAAACAAATGATTAGTTTATACTATTGTGAGTCGTATAACCATGCTTGATATGACCTAGTGACCTTTACGACGTTCTTCAAGTGTCGGTTAAATGACATTTGTCACCTCAGGCATGCCTGCCTAACTGTAGCTAGCAGTTCCGGTGTGGGATTGTCAGTCCCGAATAGATCTATTCACAAATCTCACGCTCTCCCTCCAGGAGACTCTGATTATACTATGATAGGATTTAATTCAGTACACCTAAGGGTACAATTTTGAAGTAGAGTCTCACAATTATGTATAATCTAGTTTACGTGTAATTCTGTAGTGTTCACTTGTATTTGGATCTGTTGTATACTGTATAAAGTAATAATTATACTTAAATGTTGTACTCTTTTAGTAATGTATATCATAAACTAAATATGTCATAGTTTATATGTTTACCCATGTATGTAATCTGAATTGGTAAAAGCTGTGTATTGAATTCCCCAAACTATACCCATTATAGTTTACTTGAAATGTTATGTACTTGATTTATAAATTGTTCTGAAAACTATGAAATTGTGTTTCCAAAATAAAAGTGTCCCTTATGCTCAACATAGTACAAAAGGAATAAAATATCTAAATATTTTATAAAACGTGGAAATCGTTTGACTGTATCAATTGCATAAGTTTAAAACTTGTTAAAATCATTTGTGTTTGGCTTGTATTCCCCCTGAAAACATTAAAATTCGTAAAAGCGTTGGGATATTGGCACACCCGAAAACCGGAACGGCGGAAACGTTCAGAGGTGGAGGACGTCATGTACAGTATCACAACATAGAATAATAGTAAACAAGTAAACAACATCATCCATTGCATTAATGATATCAGTTAATACAAGTGTGTTCTGTGGTTTATAAGACACCAATATATGAATCAAAATAAAAGATGAGTCTTGTATGTGCTCTATCTTCTCAAAAGCTGGCCTCGGTACCTGTCTACTGATGACCTGAGAATAAAAGTTATTTTGAAAGAGTTTATCAGCATTAAAGCTGGTGAGTTCATAAGCATTTAAGTGTCATTATTTGTGTGAAAATGTTTGTAACTGTTTGAATGTAAAAGCTTGTAAATGTTTGTAGTAAAGTTGTAAGTGTTTACTTGTAGTAAAATGTTCGTTGTAAATGTTTGTAAAACCGTTTGTAAAATGTTCGAACTTCCTAGAAAATCCCATATTTTCTACTAAATCTGTAGTCTTCTACCAAGACCCAAAGTTCGGTTTGTTTGTTTGTAAGAGTATGTATTTTTCCCAAGTCTAACTATCTTTGTCAAAATATAGTTTGTACACTTATCATTTAATGAGAAAACATTTCAGGGTAAATGTATTTGGGAAAATATTATAAAACTATAGTTTTATATGCGAAAACTACCGTGGTACTACTTACCTTAAAGCCAATGAATTATAAGGTAAGGTGAGATTTGTAACCATACTGATTGACGGCTGAAGAAACACGACGATGAAAGATGTCGAAATTAAATGTGACATTTGTCAACCCATCGACTTGGTCGGCCTAGGACTCTAGCTAACAGTCAGGGTGCGGGATAGTCTGTCCCGTATAGATCTATACACACAATGCCCGCTCTCCCTCCAGGAGACTCTGGTTACCAACATGACAACGGTGGAATCCGCGTCATGTAGAAGTAAATCTCATATTCTAATTGTTATGATTGAGTATGTTCCTTTTGTTTACTTGTAAATGTATATGTATATGTTCTAAGCGTTTGTATTTATATATGTTATTGTTCATTCCTCCTAATAGTATGTTCTGACTCATGTATGAACAGACTCTTCGTATGTTTCATAGTACTAGAATTACTGAGTAGTATCTTCCTAAACTATACCTATTATAGTTTATTAGTAGAATTGTCTGTATAACTGAAAGTATTGAACTGTGATAAAAGCTATTATGTCTTATACATATATACATAATATATAACTAAGGATCAAACGACCCTCGGACAAACAATAGGGTACTCCAAGTCCACAACCAAACAAGAAACATGAATTAGAGTGTATTATCAGTCCTAAGTCCTTCAAACCTTACTTATATAACTATATGTGCATTAGACATGGTTTTGACAATATATATAAGTTTAAAAGAATTTAAAGTAAAGTTTTGGTAGGAAAAGACTAAGTTTTATAAAGAGTTTAACATGTAGAAGCGTTTGATAATCATTTCGAAGTAGTTTTGTTGATAAAACAGTTAAAAGTATAGTAAGTCCATTGTTTGCAAGTTATTAATCACATGTGATTGATATAATAACTAATATGATTCAACTTGTATTCCCCCCCCCCCCATAAACGCATTTAAAAACATTAAAAAGGTTGATTAAGGGGTATGAACTCACCTGTAGTGAGTGGTTTGGATGGAAGTGTTGGACAAGGTGCTAGGTGTCAAGTGAAGACTTGGACACACACAATGATCCTATTTAACATATAAAGACATATACATGTATCGAATTAGTGATTATAACACTAATTAAGCAAGTATAAACACCCTAAAACGTTGAAACCACTTTGGTTTAAGTGTTAGAAGGTCATAGGGTTGCATCAAAGGGATGTAAGGCCTTGCTTTAGAGTTTACGGCCCAAGGACCAACTCCCATGGAGTTTATGGCCTAAGGTTTACGGCCCTAGTGGGTTTACGGTCTAGGGTTTACGGCCCCTGTGGGTTTACGGCCGTAAACCCATGGTAACTCCTATCATTTCGTGGTTTAAGGTCCTTAGCTCATGCATGAAAGGTTCTAGTCCATTATCCAAGCCCTAGGAAGTAATGGTGGCACATATGCACCACCTAATGGTGTTTACGGCCCAAGGAGATTGCCTTGGCCGTAAACCCATGCGTTCTTGGGCATTCTTGGTGTTTTTCAATGGTTTAACAAGTAATCTAAGCACATAACTAGTTAAGAGGGGTGTACTTACTTATAGGAAGCTTGTAAGAGTGTTTAAGGTCCAAGAACATTAGTGTGTGTTCTTGGTGTTCTTGGTGAAATGAAGAACACTTGAAGATCTATGAAAAAGAGAAGATTTCATGGATGAAATCATGTATAACTACTAGATGAAGTGTTGTATCAACAAATCAAGAGAAGAAACACTTACATTTTTGGAAGATTTGGAAGAAGATCTTATGATACTTGAGAGAGAATGTGGGTGTTCTTGAGCTTGGAAATGAGAAATTAGGAAAGAAAGGAGTAAACTCATGCCTTAAGCATGAGTTCACGACCAAAGGGGAGTTCACGGCCCAAACCCCTCATGTTTGGCCGTGAACACCTCATTAAGATGTTAATTGTTTTATTTGTTACACAATAATCCTAGAAATTACTTCCTTTCATTTGTTCTCTCAAAGAATTAATATTAAAAATATCCAAACGGACTTTAAACCGAGCTAAAAATTAGCAGAAATGAATTTGACTTTTTAATTGAAGTGCTTGACTGCAGGGTTTGTACAAATGGAAATTTCGGGTTGTCACAGGTTTGAACTCACAGTTAGTTGTGTGCAACGTCGAATCAACGAACTGAAATGAAGACCCTCGAGTCGTAACGTATGGCACTTAACGGAAGCATATTAACAATTAAATACATATATGTATCTAAATTAGTGATTTCGTTAGATAAAGTGTTAGAAAAGCACCTGTTTTCGGTTAAGGAATGTTACCGGGACTTGATCGAATCGAGGAAAGTGGATTTTCAGTCAATAGCACCACTTAGGGAGTGTGTACGGCCGTGAATGGGTAGGAAGTGCGCGGACTTGGTCAATCTGTCGATGATGACCCAAATGGTATCAAGCCCACCCGTTGTCTTGGGTAGCTTGGTTATGAAGTCCATAGTGATCCACTCCCACTTCCATTCAGGTATCTCTGGTTGCTGAAGTAAACCTGA
The DNA here is from genome assembly GCF_052849685.1 of Lactuca virosa. Taxonomy (NCBI): domain Eukaryota; kingdom Viridiplantae; phylum Streptophyta; class Magnoliopsida; order Asterales; family Asteraceae; genus Lactuca; species Lactuca virosa. Next base: position 317,013,230 of record NC_136433.1, on the reverse strand, counting down.
TGGTTTCTGGTATTCGACCTTAACCTTTGCGCAAGTAAGGCATTTACTCACGAAGGTAGCAATCTCTGCTTTCATGTTAGGCCACCAGTATAGCTTTTTAAGATCCAGATACATCTTATCTGAACCTGGGTGGACGGAATAACGAGTGTTGTGTGCTTCGGTCATGACCAAGTCTCTGAAGCCACCGTGTCTCGGTGTCCAGATCCGGTCCATGAGATATAAAGCTCCGCCACCCCTGACTTCCAAGTTCTTCTCCATTCCTCGCAGGGATTCTCCCGCCACGTTTTCAGGTTTCAAGGCTTCGAATTGAGCCTACTTAATTTGTGCGGATAGATGCGAATGGATAGTCATGGTTAATGACTTGACTCTTCAACCAGAATATTCTTTCCGACTTAGGGCGTTTGCTACTACGTTGGCTTTACCCGGATGATAACGAATTTCACATTCGTAGTCATTGAGTAGTTCGACCCACCGTCGTTGTCTCATATTGAGCTCCTTCTGGTTGAATATGTGTTGTAGGCTTTTGTGGTCTGTAAAGATAGTGCTTTTCGTACCATACAGGTAGTATCTCTAGATCTTCAGGGCAAACACCACTGCTCCTAATTCGAGATTGTGTGTGGTGTAGTTGACCTCGTGTGTCTTCAGCTGCCTTGAGGCATAGGCGACGACTTTACCCCGTTGCATCAGAACACAGCCGAGCCCCTGGTTGGATGCATTGCAGTATACTACGAAGTCCTTTATCCTTTCGGGGAGGGATAGTATCCGTGTGGTGCATAAGGCTCGCTTCAGCGTTTGGAACGCTTTCTCCTGCTTCTCTTTACAGTCAAAGGCTATGCCTTTCTGGGTCAATGTCATAAGGGGTTTCGCCATTCGAGAGAAGTTCTGTATGAACCTGCAGTAGTAGCCCGCGAGGCCTAGAAATTGACGAATTTCTGTAGGCGTCTTCGGTGCTGACCAGTTCTCGATGGCTTTAATTTTGGAAGGGTCCACGTGGATTCCTTCTTCACTAACTACGTGACCTAAGAATTCGACTCTGCGGATCCAAAATTCGCATTTAGAGAACTTCGCATAGAGTTTCTCCGATCGTAAGGTTCCTAGTACTTGTCGTAGATGATCGCTATGTTCCTCCTTACTTCGAGAGGAGATAAGTATGTCATTGATGAAAACGATGACGAACTGATCCAAGTAAGGACGGCACACCCTATTCGTTAAGTCCATGAATACTGCGGGCGCATTAGTCAATCCGAAGGGCATCACTACGAACTCGTAGTGTCCGTAACGAGTTCGGAAGGCTGTCTTTGGAACATCCTCCTCAAGCACTCGTAACTGGTGATACCCTGATCTCAGATCAATCTTAGAAAAGTAGCTCGCCCCTTGCAGTTGGTCGAATAAATCGTCTATGCGTGGAAGAGGATAACGATTTTTGACCGTAAGCTTGTTGAGTTCCCTGTAGTCAATGCATATACGGAACGATCCGTCTGACAGTTCTTGCATCTCTGCAGGTGCTAGACGGTAGGGCGATTTGGCTACAGGGGTAGCCCCTGGAATTAAGTCGATTCTGAATTCGACTTGGCGTTGGGGAGGTAAACCCGGTAGTTCTTCTGGAAAGACGTCGGGGAAGTCGCGTACTACGGGAAGGTCTTTTAGGTCTTTTGTTTTCTGGTTCACATCGACTACGTGTGCAAGGAATGCGCGATATTCCTTACGCAAGTACTTCTGGGCTTGAATACTTGAGATGATACGAAGGCTCGTACTGGGTTTGTCTCCGTAGATCAACAGGGTTTCGTTATTCGGTAGGTTTAGGCGGACTGCTTTCTCGAAACACAGGATATCGGCGTGGTAAAGACTCAACCAGTCCATGCCTACAATGACGTCGAAACTCTTGATAGCCACGGGTATGAGGTCGATTGGAAATGAATGATTATCTAGTGTGAGGGTACAACCTATGTAAATCTCGTGAGAATTCTCTGTCTTTCCGTTAGCCATTTCTACGACGAAGGTTTCTTTTAGTGCTTGCGGTGTTTGATTTAGTAAGTGTTTAAATTTTTGATTTACGAAACTCCTCTCTGCCCCACAATCAAATAAGACACATGCATAAGAGTTATCGAGGAGGAACGTACCCGTGACTACTGTGGGGTCCGCCACGGCTTCATTGTGGCCATTAGCGAGTAGTCTTCCTGCTCCTCCCGCATTCCCAGCTTTCGGGCAGTTTCTTTTGAAGTGCTCTGTCTCGCCACACCCATAGCAGGCCTGGCTCACTCTTGTACCAGGGACTTGGGTGATGGGTTTGGGTGGTGTTCTGCAAAACCGGACAGTATGGCCCTTCCGATTACAGTTGGTGCAGTGCATTTCCCGGCAGGGGCCGTTATGATGGAAATTGCACTTGGTGCACTTGGGTAGGTTCCCTGCGTATGGCTTTGCTGGCACAGGGACAGCAGGGGTTGTGGCATCATGGACAGCCACAATCTGTTGGTTTTTAGATGAGGGTTGAGATGATTTGCCCTTCTTTCGGTCCCAACGCTTTCTCTTGTTGTCGGCCGCTTTGGTTGGCGTGGAGGCAACCGTTGTAGTTGTTGTTGTTGGAGGAGAAGGAACCTCGTGATCAATAAGCCTTTGGGCCAATTCCTTGGCACTATCAAAGGTCGCAGGGTTCGATGCTAGAACGTTCCCTCGGTAAGGGGGCACCAAACCCGAGATGTATCTTTCGATTTTCTTGCTTACGGTGGGGACCATGTTGGGACATAGAGTCACCAGGTCGCTGAATCTGGCCGTATAAGCCACTATATCGGAACCCTTCATCTTGTGATTCCACAGTTCTTCTTCGAGTTTCTGAACTTCGCCCCTCGGGCAGTACTCCTTTGCCATTAGATCCTTCAGTGTCTCCCAGCCCATGGCGTTAGCTGCTACCAGTGAGAGTGATTTGACATGGCCATTCCACCATGCCAGGGCCCTTTCTGTGAAGGTGCAAGCAGCGAACTTGATCTTGCTTCCTTCAGGGCAAGAGCACATCTCAAAGATTGCCTCGGTTCTCTCGATCCATTGGGACAGCGCAATAATCCCTCCGGTTCCATTGAAGTACGTTGGTTTGCAGCTGATGAAGTCTTTATAGGTATACTCCCGTGTACGTGGTTGGATTTCACCATTGCTAGAGTTGGTGCCTGTTCCAGCTCCACTAACGCCACCAGAATTTACTTGAGCCATGGCCGCGGTCACAGCTGCCTGAAACATCACCGCATCGAACTGCGGAGGGGGTGGTGGTGGTGGAGTTTGATTCACAGGTCTGCCTCTGGTCGGACGCTTGCGAGGCGGCATCTTTTACTGAAAGTTGATAGAGATGATGATAGAAGTAAGAATCAATTGTAAGATAATGAGAGTGATTTATGGACTAATTCGCCATAGTTCAAACATCATATAGGGACATGACCATGGAGTAGAGAAACACAAGAGTAAGGACTTTCCAATGGATTAGATAACTGCCAATATCACTGGTATTAATGATGTAATTGAGTTCGGGAAAAATGACCTAACAGTAGGCCTTACATCAAACCATAAGGGAAAATGTTGACAGTTTAGAAATCTAGTTAAAGTACTTGAAAGATAGGAATATTTTACAGACAAGAGCTACATAGGCACAGAAAAGAAAGGCTATTCCTTAACCCTAAAGAAAAGACGCGTCGACATCCTCTACCGGCGACGGGTATCCCTCGGGCGAACCCTCAGCTCTGCCAGCTGGCGTACCACTTCTTGAAGCTGTTGCTCCTGCGCCCTCTGACGCACTCGGAGTTCTATGACTTCAGCCTGGGATACAGTTAGCTGTTGCTGCAGAACCTCATTGGTTCTCCTAGTCCTTTCCATAGCCTCTTCGAGTTGGCGAATGCGGACCCTGTTAATTCCAGAGTTGGCATCCACTTCCATCACTCGGTCCATAGCTGCTCGACCTTGCTCCACATTCCGAGCAATCCTGCGGACCATAATGGGCAGGACTCGGTCAGCTGAGCCTCCCTCGTTTATGTTGTAAAAGCTTCGGTCTCCATTGAAGGGTAATGGCTGACTCTGCTCATCACTCCAACGGTTCAAGGTTGTCGCCCACAAGGGTGTGGGGCCTTGAAATGTCGGTTGGAAGTTGAGGTTTGGGACTGGAGCCTCTTGGGGCAGGTTATTGACTTCTAGCTCGGAGTCAGATCCATCCGAAAAACCTTCTGCGAGGTGATCATCCAAAGGGATTGGGTGATCATCTTCTGGCTCATCATCGAGCCACCCACCATTTCCTTGGTTGGGAAAATACGGATCGTCGGGGAGATGGAAGCCAGCCATGCTATCTACACGAGAAAAAGGGGGTATAAGAATCTTATAATAATAGACGTACTAATCTAAGATAATTATAAGATGATCCTTACTAGTTACTTCAATACTTGCATAGTGCATACCAATTACGTGTAACCAAAACATGATAGACCTTCGAATAAGTGACCCTAACTCTAAATCCACAACCAAACAAGGAACAGGAAATAAAGCAAAGGTCACAGATTCTAAATCTATAGCACCTTAGTCACATGTAACCTTAGCGTATCCACTTAGCAACTATTGCCCTACTAGTAAAGACCTTTTTAGTTCTCAAATAAGTAATTATAATAACACAAAATACTCCTATTGTATTTTAGGTTTATGTTCTGTTCTAATGTTCTTGTTGTAGTAGTGTTGGTAAGTTTTTAGTCTTGTCGCAACACCACAACCATTCTTAGGCACATGCTAGTCACTCCTTGGAAAATATAGTTGATCAGGCTATATCCCCCTAGGTTTGACTATATGTCTCTAAGCCTAATTGTGTTGTTCAACAATCGTAATACTTTTGTTCTGTCCTAGTGACGCTGATTTTAGTATGAATGCAGGTAGGTATACTTTGGTTAAATATTTTATTATTTAACAGTATAAACTCTTGGTCAGAGTATATTAATCCTGTTGCGTTTATAGTTTGTATATCTTTTATGAGTTGATATACTCGATTCACTATAAACAATGCTCTGATACCAATCTGTCACACCCCAAAACTGGAACGGCGGAAACGTTCAGGGGTGGAGGACATCATGTACAGTATCACAACATAGAATAATAGTAAACAAGTAAACAACATCATCCATTGCATTAATGATATAATTTAATACAAGTGTGTTGTGTGGTTTATAAGACACCAAAATATGAATCAAAATAAAAGATGAGTCTTGTATGTGCTCCATCTTCTCAAAAGCTGGCCTCGGTACCTGTCTACTGATGACCTGAGAATACAAGTTATTTTGAAAGAGTTTATCAGCATTAAAGCTAATGAGTTCATAAGCATTTAAGTGTCATTATTTGTGTGAAAATGTTTGTAACTGTTTGAATGTAAAAGCTTGTAAATGTTCGTAGTAAAGTTGTAAGTGTTTACTTGTAGTAAAATGTTCGTTGTAAATGTTTGTAAAACCGTTTGTAAAATGTTCGTATCTTCCTAGAAAATCCCATATTTTCTACTATATCTGTAGTCTTCTACCAAGACCCAAAGTTCGGTTTGTTTGTTTGTAAGAGTATGTATTTTTCCCAAGTCTAACTATCTTTGTCAAGATATAGTTTGTACACTTATCATTTAATGAGAAAACGTTTCAGGGTAAATGTATTAGGGAAAATATTATAAAACTGTAGTTTTATATGCGAAAACTACCGTGGTACTACTTACCTTAAAGCCAATGAATTATAAGGTAAGGTGAGATTTGTAACCATACTGATTGACGGCTGAAGAAACACGACGATGAAAGATGTCGAAATTAAATGTGACATTTGTCAACCCATCGACTTGGTCGGCCTAGGACTCTAGCTAACAGTCAGGGTGCGGGATAGTCTGTCCCGTATAGATCTATACACACAATGCCCGCTCTCCCTCCAGGAGACTCTGGTTACCAACATGACAACGGTGGAATCCGCGTCATGTAGAAGTAAATCTCATATTCTAATTGTTATGATTGAGTATGTTCCTTTTGTTTACTTGTAAATGTATATGTATATGTTCTCTTCTAAGCGTTTGTATTTGTATATGTTATTGTTCATTCCTCCTAATAGTATGTTCTGACTCATGTATGAACAGACTCTTCGTATGTTTCATAGTACTAGAATTACTGAGTAGTATCTTCCTAAACTATACCTATTATAGTTTATTAGTAGAATTGTCTGTATAACTGAAAGTATTGAACTGTGATAAAAGCTATTATGTCTTATACATATATACATAATATATAACTAAGGATCAAACGACCCTCGGACAAACAATAGGGTACTCCAAGTCCACAACCAAACAAGAAACATGAATTAGAGTGTATTATCAGTCCTAAGTCCTTCAAACCTTACTTATATAACTATATGTGCATTAGACATGGTTTTGACAATATATATAAGTTTAAAAGAATTTAAAGTAAAGTTTTGGTAGGAAAAGACTAAGTTTTATAAAGAGTTTAACATGTAGAAGCGTTTGATAATCATTTCGAAGTAGTTTTGTTGATAAAACAGTTAAAAGTATAGTAAGTCCATTGTTTGCAAGTTATTAATCACATGTGATTGATATAATAACTAATATGATTCAACTTGTATTCCCCCCCCCCCCATAAACGCATTTAAAAACATTAAAAAGGTTGATTAAGGGGTATGAACTCACCTGTAGTGAGTGGTTTGGATGGAAGTGTTGGACAAGGTGCTAGGTGTCAAGTGAAGACTTGGACACACACAATGATCCTATTTAACATATAAAGACATATACATGTATCGAATTAGTGATTATAACACTAATTAAGCAAGTATAAACACCCTAAAACGTTGAAAACACTTTGGTTTAAGTGTTAGAAGGTCATAGGGTTGCATCAAAGGGGTGTAAGGCCTTGCTTTAGAGTTTACGGCCCAAGGACCAACTCCCATGGAGTTTATGGCCTAAGGTTTACGGCCCTAGTGGGTTTACGGTCTAGGGTTTACGGCCCCTGTGGGTTTACGGCCGTAAACCCATGGTAACTCCTATCATTTCGTGGTTTAAGGTCCTTATCTCATGCATGAAAGGTTCTAATCCAATATCCAAGCCCTAGGAAGTAATGGTGGCACATATGCACCACCTAATGGTGTTTACGGCCCAAGGAGATTGCCTTGGCCGTAAACCCATGTGTTCTTGGGCATTCTTGGTGTTTTTCAATGGTTTAACAAGTAATCTAAGCACATAACTAGTTAAGAGGGGTGTACTTACTTATAGGAAGCTTGTAAGAGTGTTTAAGGTCCAAGAACATTAGTGTGTGTTCTTGGTGTTCTTGGTGAAATGAAGAACACTTGAAGATCTATGAAAAAGAGAAGATTTCATGGATGAAATCATGTATAACTACTAGATGAAGTGTTGTATCAACAAATCAAGAGAAGAAACACTTACATTTTTGGAAGATTTGGAAGATCTTATGATACTTGAGAGAGAATGTGGGTGTTCTTGAGCTTAGAAGTGAGAAATGAGGAAGGAAAGGAGTAAACTCATGCCTTAAGCATGAGTTCACGGCCAAAGGGGAGTTCACGGCCCAAACCCCTCATGTTTGGCCGTGAACACCTCATTAAGGTGTTAATTGTTTTATTTGTTACACAATAATCCTAGAAATTACTTCCTTTCATTTGTTCTCTCGAAGAATTAATATTAAAAATATCCAAACGGACTTTAAACCGAGCTAAAAATTAACAGAAATGAATTTGACTTTTTAATTGAAGTGCTTGACTGCAGGGTTTGTACAAATGGAAATTTCGGGTTGTCACAGTTATGAACTCACAGTTAGTTGTGTGCAACGTCGAATCAACGAACTGAAATGAAGACCCTCGAGTCATAACGTGTGGCACTTAACGGAAGCCTATTAACAATTAAATACATATATGTATCTAAATTAGCGATTTCGTTAGATAAAGTGTTAGAAAAGCAGCTATTTTCGGTTAAGGAATGTTACCGGGACTTGATCGAATCGAGGAAAGTGGATTTTCAGTCAATAGCACCACTTAGGGAGTGTGTACGGCCGTGAATGGGGTTTACGACCGTAAAGGGAGTGTACGGCCGTGAACCGTGTAGGGCCGTAGACTGCCTCTCGAAGGGTGTACATCCTTTGAAGGTGTACGGCCGTGAACCGGTGTGCGGTCAATGAAGATTTGCAGATTTGAAGGTGTATGGCCGTACACTCAAGAACAAGGTTGCTGGATTTGATGAAGAACGTGTTCTAGATGCTCCGAAATGACCCTCAATGGTGTTTTTCGATGTTTTTCCGGAAGAGTAAAGGTGCTTTAAGTTGTACGGTCACGAGTCTAGAGAGAGAAAGAGAAGGTGTGTCCGGCCAGAAAAGTGTAAATGAGGAGTAGGGCCTCATATTTATAGGGATTTTTGAGGTCGGTGGTGGGTTCCACCCGATGTTGGCCGTAAACGAGTGTACGGCCGTACACGGGTGTACGGCCGTGAACTCAAGTCGGGTCGTGAACTCGGTCTTGTTCGAAGGAATTCCCGAAATTCCGCGTGGTTTTGGTTCCGACTCGAATATAGAACTCAAAATATTAACGGAAATTAATTAACGGAAACTAGAAAAGGGTTCGGGTTGTCACATCATCCCCCCGTTAAAGGGAATTTCATACCAAATTTCAGACACATAATACAAATCATGGACTCGGAAATAGATGAGGGTACTTTTGTTTCATTGAATCTTCGTGTTCACAAGTGAATTCAGGTCCCCGCTTGGCATTCCAGTGAACCTTCACTATCGGGATACGACTTTGTGTTGTTCACTTTACTTCCCTATCCATGATTTCTACGGGTTCCTCTACGCAATGTAAGTTCTCGTCTAGTTCGATCTCATCGAGGGGAATTACAAGTGTCTCATCAGACAGACAATTCTTCAAGTTCGAGACGTGAAAGACAGGATGAATGTTACTAAGTTCTCGGGGTAAACGAAGTTTGTATGCTACGGGACCGATCCTAGCGAGGATCTCGAATGGTCCAATGTATCTCGGATTCAGCTTTCCACGCTTTTCGAAGCGTATCGTGCCTTTCCAGGGTGAGACCTTCAATAGAACACGGTCACCAACCTGGAACTCCAAGGGTTTTCGTCTCTTATCGGCGTAGCTCTTTTGTCTATCTCTTGAAGCCTTTAATCGTTCCCGAATTTGTACGATCTTCTCCGTCGTCTCTCGGATGATTTCTGGGCCAGTGAGAGAGCTATCAGGGACTTGACCCTTAGCTAGTTGCGTGTCGCCCACCTCAGCCCATCACAGAGGGGATCTGCACTTACGGCCATAGAGGGCTACGAACGGTGCAGCCTTGATGCTGGTATGGTAGCTGTTGTTGTAGGAAAATTCGACTAAGGGTAGATGGATGTCCCACAACTTACCAAAATCTATGACACATGCTCTCAACATGTCTTCCAACGTCTGAATGGTCCTCTCACTCTGCCCATCTGTTTGTGGATGATAAGCTGTGCTCATATCCAGTTTAGTTCCAAGAGCCTTTTGTAGTGACTGCCAAAATCTCGAGGTGAATCTGCTATCTCGATCAAAGATAATGGACACAGGCACACCATGCAGACAGAGTATCTCTTGTATGTAGATTCGTGTAAGTTTCTCCATTTTGAAGTTTTCCTTGATTGGCAGGAAGTGAGCGGATTTAATCAGTCGATCGACAATTACACAGATGGCGTCGTGCCCACTCGGAGACTTGGGCAACTTTGTGATGAAATCCATTGTAATCCTTTCCCACTTCCACTCAGGTATTTCTGGCTGCTAAAGTAGTCCTAAAGGCTGTTGATATTCCACCTTCACCTTGGCGCAAGTCAGGTAGTTGCCCACGAAGGTGGCGATCTCTGCTTTCATGTTCGGCCACCAATAGAGTTGTTTGAGATCCAGATACATCTTATTTGAACGTGGGTGAACGGAGTATCTAGTCTTGTGAGCTTCATTTATTACAACCTCCATGTACCCGTCGTACTTTGGGGTCCATATCTGGTTCATGAAATAGTAAACTCCGTCTCCCTTGACCTCTAAGTTCTTTTCCATTCCTCTCAAGGCTTCATCCGACATGTTCTCTGGCTTTAAGGCTTCCAGCTGAGCCTCTCTGATTTGTGCGGATAATTGGGAATGGATGGTCATTGTTAGTGCCTTCACACTACAACCTGCATACTCCTTTCGGCTGAGGGCATCCGCTACCACATTGTCCTTGCCGGGATGGTAGCGTATTTCGCACTTGTAATCACTGAGTAGCTATACCCATCGCCGCTGTCTCATGTTCAACTCTTTCTGATCGAAGATATGTTGTTGGCTCTTATGGTCGGTGAAGACAGTGCACTTGGTTCCGTAGAGATAATGTCTCCAAATCTTTAACGCGAAGACCACTGCTCCCAACTCTAGATCGTGATTTGTGTTTTCAGATGTCTCGAGGCATAGGCAATAACATTTCCTCGTTGCATGAGCACACAGCCTAGGCCCTGATTGGATGCATCACAGTAGACAACGAAATCCTCTGTCCCTTCGGGTAGGGACAAGATAGGTGCGCTGCATAGGGCCTGATTCAATGTTTGAAACGCAGTGTCTTGCTTTTCTCCCCAACTAGAAGTTACACCTTTCTGTGTCAGAGTGGTTAAAGGCTTAGCAATTTTGGAGAAGTTCTGGATAAATCTGCGATAGTAGCCAGCTAGACCCAAGAATTGACGGATTTCTGTGGGCGTCTTCGGTGCTAACCAATTCTCAATCGCTTTGATCTTGGAGGGGTCCACGTGTATGCCTTCCTCGCTAACCACGCGACCAAGGAAAGTTACTTTTCGGATCCAGAATTCGCACTTAGAGAATTTCGCATATAGCTTCTCCTCCCTTTAAGTTTCCAGTACTAGCCTCAAGTGTTGACTACGATCTTCCTCGCTTCGGGAATAGACAAGTATATCATCGATGAACACGATTACAAACTTGTCTAGGAAAGGACGGCACACCCGATTCATCAGATCCATGAATACCGCCGGTGCGTTGGTTAGACCAAAGGGCATTACTACAAACTCGTAGTGTCCATAACGAGTTCAGAATGCTGTCTTGGGAACATCATTCTCATGAACTCGCAACCGATGGTACCCTGATCTTAGGTCTATTTTTTAGAAGTAACTGGCTCCCTGAATTTGATCAAAGAGGTCGTCGATTCTGGGTAAGGGATAACAGTTCTTGATGGTAAGCTTGTTCAGTTCTCAATAATCAATGTACATCCGAAAAGATCCATCTTTCTTTTTCACGAATAAGATCGGGGCTCCCCAGGATGAGGAACTTGATCTGATGAATCCCTTGCTGAGCAGCTCATTGAGCTGGCTTGATAACTCTTGCATTTCTGTCGGCGTTAGACGATATGGGGATTTAGCTACGGGAGTAGCTCCGGGGATTAAGTCGATATGGAACTCGACTTGGCGCTCGGGAGGGATTCCTGGAAGATCTTCGGGGAAGACATCAGGAAAGTTGCAGACTTCGGGGATGCTCTCGTGGTCCTTCACTTCCTGCTTTTCGTTAACGACATGAGCTAGGAATGCATGGCACTCCTTTCACAAATATTTCTGGGCTTGGATGCATGAAATGATACGAAGGTTTGAGCTGAGTTTATCGCCGTAAACTACGAAACTTTCGCCAGAGGGAAGATTGAGACGGATGGCTTTTTCGTAACAAAGGATATCGGCACGATTGGGGCTCAACCAATCCATACCAATGATGACATCAAAGCTTTTTATGGAAACCGGCATAAGGTTGATTGGGAAGGAATGATCGTTTAAGGTAAGGGTACAGCCTATGAATATGTCGTTAGTGCTCTCTTTCTTTCCGTTAGCCATCTTGACGGTAAATGTCTCAGTTAAAGGTTGGGATTTACACTTGAGTAGATGTTTGAATGCATGACTAACAAAACTCCTATCCGCACCAGAATCGAAAAGAATGCATGCATAAGAGTTGTCAAGGAGGAACGTACCCGTAACGACGGTGGGATCAGCAACTGCTTCCTCCTGGCCCATCGATAGCACTCTCCCTGTGTTGCCAGTTGTTGTTGCCTTGGGGAAATTTCTGTTGAAGTGTCCAACCTCCCCACAACCATAACAGGCTTGACCGGCGCCCCTTCCAGGAGTCTGATTGGTTGGTTGGACTGGTGCCTTACAGAATCGAGCTGTGTGTCCCTTCTTACCACAGCTGTTGCACAACAACTACCGGCACTACCCATGATGATGGAAGTTGCACTTGTTGCACAAGGGTAGGTTTCCAGCATAGCGTCTGGGGGTTGTTTTAGTAGTGGGAACTGCAGTAGGAGTAGTAGCAGCGTGGACTGCGACTGTTTGTTGCTTCTTCGAGGGCTCCTGCGAAAACTAGCCCTTTCGTTTGTTCCAGAACTTTTTCTTTCCACCACTCGCCTTTGGTGGTTCGGGAGTGGCTGTCACTTCATCCAGACCAACTTCGTGATCTATCAGAGTCTGCGCCAGGCACTTGGTGCTATCAAATGTAGAAGGCTTAGCAGCCAAAACATTCCCTTGACTTGGGGGCGTCAATCCCCAAATGTACCTTTCAATCTTCTTGCTTTCCGGGGTGACCATTCCCGGACATAGAAGAGCCAGATCGCAGAATCTAGCTGTGTAAGCAGCAATGTTGGAACCCTTCATCTTTAGGTTCCAGAGCTTGTGTTCTAACTTCTGCTTCTCGCCCCTTGGGCAGTATTCAGCAATCATGAGTTCCTTTAAGCTTTCCCAACCCATCGCATTTGCTACCGACAGGGTTAGGGATTTGACCCGGCTATTCCACCAAGTCAACGCTCTGTCAGTGAAGGTGCATGTGGCAAACTTCACCTTGTTTGCCTCTGAAACACGCACAAATCTCGAAAATAGACTCGATCTTCTCGAACCATCGGGTTAGGGCAATGACTCCTCCATTGCCGTCGAAGGATTTGGGTTTCGCGTTCATGAAGTCCTTATAGGAACACTCCTTTTGATGTCCCTGATCGCCAAGATTCTGGGGATGAGTACCACCTCCGGATCCGCTAGCCCCACCGGGGTTAATTTGTGCCGTTACTGCAGTCACGACGGCTGAAACTGCTGCCTGGAACATGGCAGGATCGAACTGAGGAGGTGGTGGCGGCGGAGGGACGTTGTTCTTCCTGTTGGGTCTCTTTCTGGGAGGCATCTTGTTCTAAAAATAATCAGGAAGAAGAGGATGGTAAGTCCCCTAGATCTTAAATCAACATATATGAAACAAGATATATCTCATCCTGATAGATAAAGCGTTCTACTAAGCGATAAACAGAGAATGGTTACCAATGCAAGTAAACTATCGCTAGGAAGACACTTGGAATGAATCTCTATACTGTATTCGGCTCTAGCTAAAATACTCCTATAGTATTTTAAGTTGTATGTTCTGTTCTATTGATATCTTGATGTATATAGCTTGGTAAGTTTTAGACTTGCTGCAACACCACGATCACTCCCAGACATATGTTGGTCATGTCTCAAATAAATATAGTTGATCAGGCTATATTGATCCCAGACATGATTACATAACTACCCAGGTTTAACCGAAGTGTCCAACATCCAAATACTTTTGTTTTGTTCTACTTATGATACTGTTTCTGGTACATATGTATACTTGTATACTCTTTATAAATTACTTATATTTTAAAAGTATACTTTTAGTTCAGAGCAATTCGGCCCCTTAGTGTTTATAGTTGTATACCATGAAGGTTCGGTATACTTAGTTCACTATAAACAATATCTCTGATACCAATCTGTCACACCGCTAAACCGGAACGGCGGAAACGTTCGGGGGTGGATGACGTCATGTGTAGTATCTCAACAATTGTATCATAGCAGTCATAGTAAACACAATCATTACATTGAATACATATATAAAAAGGCTTTACATCTGTTTAATTCTTGTTTTTATACATCAAAAGTATAGTCAAAATAGAAAGACGTGACTCTATACGCTATGTCTTCTCAAAACTCCAGGACGTACCTGTCTACTGATTTCCTGAGAATACAAGCAGTTTTGAAAGAGTATCAGCATAAAGCTGGTGAGTTCATAAGCGATGGTTTTGTAATGAAAACCTGTTGATGACTCTGTAAAAATGCTCGCATGGTTCCAATAAAATCCAATATTTTCTTTTATAAGAGTGAGATAATATCAGTTCCATCTATAACCACTTAGTTCATGCTAGCCACGTATAAACCAATATTGAACAGACAATTGACTATGTGAATCTGCCCTAAGTCCACAACCAAACAAGGAACAGGAAATGAGGCGGAAACCATACATTCCACAGTCTATCGAATATGCTCCATACGTAACCCTGATGCCTAACTAAGGAATTATAGGATTAACTATGAATGTTTGTTACTGTATTCTGTTGTAGTATAAAAAAACATTAGTTTGTATCTCTAGTTACTATCAACCGTAGTATGTGGGTATTCTTGTACAAAAACCTTTGTATAGTATGTTCTGTATAGAAACCCTGGGTAATATCAGTATGTAAAAGTAGTTTAATTACTTAAAATAAAACCAATGAAGAATGAAATCCTATAAACAAATGATTAGTTTATACTATTGTGATTCGTATAACCATGCTTGATATGACCTAGTGACCTTTACGACGTTCTTCAAGTGTCGGTTAAATGACATTTGTCACCTCACGCATGCCTGCCTAACTATGGCTAGCAGTTCAGGTGTGGGATTGTCAGTCCCGAATAGATCTATTCACAAATTTCACGCTCTCCCTCCAGGAGATTCTGGTTATACTATGATAGGATTTAATTCAGTACACCTAAGGGTACAGTTTTGAAGTAGAGTCTCATAATTCTGTATAATCTAGTTTACGTGTAATTCTGTAGTGTTCGCTTGTATTTGGATCCGTTGTATACTGTATAAAGTAATAATTATACTTAAATAATTATTAAATGTTGTACTCTTGTAGTAATGTATTTCATAAACTAAATATGTCATAGTTTATATGTTTACGCATGTATGTAATCTGAACTGGTAAAAGTTGTGTGTTGAATTCCCCAAACTATACCCATTCTAGTTTACTTGAAATGTTATGTACTTGATTTGTAAATTGTTCTGAAAGCTATGAAATTGTGTTTCCAAAATAAAAGTGTCCCTTATGCACAACATAGTACAAAAGGAATAAAATATCTAAATATTTTGTAAAACGTGGAAATCGTTTGACTGTATCAATTGCATAAGTTTAAAGCTTGTTAAAATCATTTGTGTTTGACTAGTATTCCCCCCATGAAAACATTAAAAATCGTAAAAGCGTAGGGGTATGAGCTCACAGTTAGTTGTGTGCAACGTCGAATCAACGAACTGAAATGAAGACCCTCGAGTCTTAACGTGTGGCACTTAACGGAATCCTATTAACAATTAAATACATATATGTATCTAAATTAGCGATTTCGTTAGATAAAGTGTTCGAAAAACACCTGTTTTCGGTTAAGGAATGTTATCGGGACTTGATCGAATCGAGGAAAGTGGATTTTCAGTCAATAGCACCACTTAGGGAGTGTGTACGGCCATGAATGGGGTTTACGACCGTAAAGGGAGTGTACGGCCGTGAACCGTGTAGGGCCGTAGACTGCCTCTCGAAGGGTGTACATCCTTTGAAGGCGTACGGCCGTGAACCGGTGTGCGGTCAATGAAGATTTGCAGATTTGAAGGTGTATGGCCGTACACTCAAGAACAAGGTTGCTGGATTTGATGAAGAACGTGTTCTAGATGCTCCGAAATGACCCTCAATGGTGTTTTTCGATGTTTTTCCGAAAGAGTAAAGGTGCTTTAGGTTGTACGGTCACGAGTCTAGAGAGAGAAAGAGAAAGAGTGTCCGGCCAGAAAAGTGTAAATGAGGAGTAGGGCCTCGTATTTATAGGGATTTTCGAGGTCGGTGGTGGGTTCCACCTGATGTTGGCCGTAAACGAGTGTACGGCCGTACACGGGTACACGGCCGTGAACTCAAGTCGGGCCGTGAACTCGGTCTTGTTCGAAGGAGTTCCCGAAATTTCGCGTGGTTTTGGTTCCGACTCGAATATAGAACTCAAAATATATAATTAAATGATTTTCCAAACCGAAGGAAGTTGACGGAACCCAATAAAATAAAATTTTATTAACGGAAATTAATTAACAGAAACTAGAAAAGGGTTTGGGTTGTCACATGCTGGTGCTTTACAAAAACAGGCGGTGTTCCCCTTTCTGTTATAGTTTCGGCAGTACATTTCTCTGCAAACTCCTGTGTGATGGAAGTTGCATTTATTGCACTTTGGCAAAGTTCCGGCGTATCGACTTGGGGTTGTTGGAGTAGCAGAAACTGTGGTAGGAATAGGAGTATGAACATCAGCAGGAACAATAGCAGCATGAAATGCCACTGTTTGTTGTTTCTTTGAGGGCTCCTGTGACGTTTTCCCCTTTCGTTTGTTCCAGGACTACTTTTTGTTGCCTCCTTCTTTGGATTTTTCAGAAACAACTGGTATGGAGCCCTGATGAACTCCATGATCTACTAGTGTCTGTGCCAGACGTTTGACACTATCAAAAGTAAGGGGATTGGCAGCTATAACATTTCCTTGAGTCGGGGGAGTTAACCCCCAGATATACCTCTCCACCTTTTTACTTTCCGTGGTGACCATCCTGGGACACAATAGAGCCAGGTCACTGAATCTGGCAGTATATGCAGCAATATCGGAGTCCTTCATTGTCAGACTCCAGAGTTCCTGATCTAACTTTTGTATTTCGCCTCTGGGACAATATTAAGCCAGCATCAGAACTTTTAAGTCTTCCCAGCCCATAGCATTGGCGACCGGGAGAGATAATGATTTGACATAGCATTCCACCAGGAAAGGGCTCTGTCTAAGAAGGTGCATGCTGCAAACTTTACTTTACTTGCTTCAGGGCAAGCATAGATTTCAAACACTGATTTTGTTTTCTTAAACCAGCGTGTCAGAGTAATGACACCTCCGGTGCCATCAAAGAATTTGGGTTTTGCATTCGTGAAATCTTTATATGAACACTCCCGAGGGTGTCCAAGACTTTCCCCATGATTAGAGTTATGGGCACCACTGCAGCTCCACTAGTACCACTGGCGTTAATTTGCGTCATGGCAGCAGCCACGGCGATGGTTACTGCTGCTTGAAAGACAACAACATCATACTGTGGAGGTGGTGGTGGTGGTGGATTTGTTGGAGGGTTGTTGTTCTTTCTGTTGGGCTTCCTTGGAGGCATCTTTTTCTATAAGATTTAAAGAGGAAATAATGATAAGTCCTCTATAGTAGTAACAAGTCAGGTGATATTGAACAAGATATATCTTAGTTCTAGATGCATCATATCCTGACTTTCATAGTGTTTTGCGATTTACAAAAGGAGTTTACTAATATAAGCAATGTTGCAAAACTTGGCCTACTCGGCCGAGTACTCAGAATTCGCCCTCCACCGAGGCGAGTTATGTGAACTCAGCAAAAAAATCAGATTAAGTCAAACTCTGTCAAAAATCGGTCAACCTCGGTCAAAACGCGGTCAACATCCCTCTAACTCGGGCCTACTTGGTATTACTCGGTCTTACTCGGGCTTACTAACTCGGTCAAAGGGTCAAAATTGTCATAAAATATAAAAAATAAAGAATTTCAAGATTAATATGTATAATACACTTAATGATTTATTATTTAACACAAACATGTGATTATTACTACATATATATCTTATATTTTCAGTAATTATTCACGAAGTGAGACAATTGTGTGTATTTCAGTTTTTATGTATTCACATATATCTAATTTTGTTATATATTTCAATCAAATTATGATTTTTACTTATGATTTTGACATATATAATTTTCCTAAAACTATTTTCTACATGAATTACCGAATCTGAGGACTCCCGATTACTCGCTACTCGGTAGTCGGCCGAGCAGCTACCGAGTAGCAAGTTCTACAACCTTGAATATAAGCAAACAATCGCAAATTTCAATTTATAAAATTTATGATATCACTTCAAATGAATTTGTATAATGTAATCCATACCAAGTCTTTCTATAATCACTAAGTGTATACGAATCACATATAATTAAGACTAAATAGACCTTCGAGTAAGTGATCCTACTCTAAGTCCACAACCAAAAAAGGAACAAGAAATAAAGCTAAATCACAAATTCTAAGTCTATAAAACCTTAATTATATATAAATCTTATATATACACTTAGTAATTATAAATTTACCAGTAATGATCCTTTGTTTTCACATGTTTGTTTCTAGTAAGAATGACCTTCTTGAATCTTCTTGTTTCAGTGTTATAGTGTCATAAAATACTGCTATAGTATTTTAACTTTATGTTTGGTTCTGGAGTTCTTATGATATATTGGTTTGGTAAGTTTTAGACTTGTTGCAACACCACTTTCACTCCCAAACACATGTTGGTCGTATCTCAAATAAATATAGTTGATCGGGCTATATTTATCCCAGATACGATTACATAACTGTCTAGGTTTAACTGTAGTGTGCAACATCTAAATACTTTTGTACAATTTTTAATGTGATACTGTTTCTTGTATGTATGCATGTTAGTATACTTCTTATAAAATACTAATATCTTAAAAGTATACTTTTAGGTAGTGCGCTTCAGCCCCATAGCATTTATAGTTTTATATATTGTATGGTTTGATATACTTAGTTCACTATAAACAATGCTCTGATACCAATCTGTCACACCCCCAAACCGGAACGGCGGAAACGTTCGGGGGCGGATGACGTCATGTACAGTATCACAACAATTGCATAATAGTATTCAAAGTACAACAACCATGTATTAAAAAAGTATAAGTTTTTACATATGTGTTCAAGTCATTGTATACATGACACCAAAAAGTTAAAATACATGAGTCAATGAAGCTCCGTCTTATCAAAAATCCGTGGATGTACATGTCTGCTGATTTCCTGAGAATACAAGTAGTTTTGTAAAGGTGTCAACAATTAAGTTGGTGAGTTCATAAGCATGTTTGTAATTGAAATCGTTGTTTGTTCCTTAAAAATGTAAGTGTGTTTTCCCAGAAAATCCTATATTTTTTGTTGTAATATGTTATACTCAAAACATGTAATTGTTACTGTACTCTGAAATAGTATAACGTAGTTTTAATTCACATAAAACCATGAAAAGTATGTTTTCTATGCACTGGAATAGTATTTTGTGTTTGTACTCGTATGAACCTATAATTGTAACTATCTGGATTTACCACCTGTACTTGTAAAATATTGTATTATAGTTTTATTATTTAATAAAACTATGTGAAGTTGTATACTTATTCAGACACTAATTGTATAGATCAATACCAAATTGTGAGTTATTATAACCATGCTTGATGACCTAAGATGGCCTGAACACGACGTGCTTCAGGTGTCGCAATCGGTACGACATTTGTCACCTCAGGCCTACCGGCCTAGCTGTTGCAAGCAGCTCAGGTGCGGGATTGTCAGTCCCTTATAGATGTATACACAAGTGTCACGCTCTCCCTCCAGGAGACTCTGGTTATAATTTTAGGACTTTGTTGGTACTTAGATAAGTACTTGAAGGGTGTCTCACAAATGCAATATTGACGGTTACGTGTAGAATAATGAAAAGTTACTTTGTAATAGATAAACTGTAAGCTTTTCTCATAAACTATATTGAATATAGTGTATAGGTTTGTTATCCATAAGTTATCCCGAATTTGTAAATAGTATATGTCACACCCCCAAACCGGAACGACAGAAATGTTCGGGGGCAGAGGACGTCATGTACAGTATCACAACAATTATATAATAGGAATCAAAGCAAACACAACTATTACATTGATAAGGTAAAGTATTTACATCTGTTCAAGACATAGTTGTATGACATCAAAATGTATAGCAAAAGTATAAAAGGCGCGACTCTAAAAGCTCTGTCTTCTCAAATTCTGCGAGTGTACCTGTCTTATCGGTTCCCTGAGAATACAAGTGATTTTGAAAGTGTATCAACATTTAAGTTGGTGAGTTCATGAGCATGTTTTAGTGAAGGAAATCTTGTCTTTGTACTTTGAAAATACTAGTATTGTTTCTCCAGAAAATCCAATATTTTCTATAGTGAATGTAATGTAGTCATGTATGTTCCTTATAAATGTATACTGTATTAGTGTACTCAGTATTAGAAAATAGTGTATTGTATATGTATTTGTATGAAAACCTTTGTATGTATACCTGGACACCACCAGTTGCAGTAAAAATAGTGTACTGTAATAGCATTTGTATAAAAACCTTAGTATGAATGGCTAATATTCAACAGTTGTAGTGTACCATAGTAGTGTTCGCATGAAAACCTTGTATGAATGCCTGGTTACTACCAACTGTAGTGTAAAGTAGTGTACCGTAGTTTTATTAATGAAAATAAAACCATTGAAGTAGTGTTAATCCCGTAAACAAATGTTTTAGTTATATTGTTGTGAGTTTCATATAACCATGCTTGATATGACCTAGTGACCTCTAAGACGTTCTTCAAACGTCTGAAAATTATGACATTTGTCACCCCAGGCCTGCCGGCCTAACTGTAGCTAGCAGTTCAGGTGTTGGATTGTCAGTCACGTATAGATCTATACACAAATCTCATGCTCTCCCTCCTGGAGACTCTGGTTATACTGTATAGGATTTAGTTCCGTATCTTGGTGGGTACTAGTGAAGTAGTGCCTCACAACCCTGTATTAACTAGTTTACGTGTAGTGTTGTAGTGTTGTAGTGTTGTAGTGTTGTAGTCTCCTCTTGTATAGAAATTGTATGTATTGCCTTGTATTAATGTACCTTGTACTATAAAATAATTATACTTAATAATTATTTTAATAGTGTATACTAAATCAATGTATTAGAGTAGTGTTTCCCAAACTATACCTATTATAGTTTTGATTGTACGTTCTCGTTTCTTGTGTAGTACTTAGCAAAATAATGTAGTGAATCTCAAACTATACCGATTATAGTTTAACTATAATGATCCGTAGTGAAATGAAAACATTTGCAATTTAATTGTATGAAAGCAAATACCCTTTCGCAGGTATTTTTGGGACGATATCAGGAAAGTTGCAGACTTTGGGGATGCTCTTGAGGTCTTTAACTTATTGTTTTTCATTAACTACATGAGCTTGGAATGCGTGACACTCCTTTCGCAGGTATTTTTGGGCATTGATGCACGAAATGATGCGAAGGTTCGTGCTGAGTTTCTCGCCATAAATAACGAGGGCTTCGCCATTTGTCAGATTGAGGCGAATGGCTTTTTCGTAGCAAATGATATCAGCACGATTAGTATTTATCCAGTTCATGCCAATGAAGACATCGAAGCTCTTTATGGAGACCGGCATAAGATCGATTGAAAAGGAATACTCGTTTAGAGTGAGAGTGCGTCCTATGAATACATCGTTAGTGGTCTCTTTCTTTCCGTTAGCCATCTCGACAATGAATGTTTCGTTTAGTGGTTAGGATTTGTGTTTGAGTAAATGTTTGAATTTATGACTGACAAAACTCCTCTCCTGTGACAACCCGAACCCTTTTCTAGTTTTCGTTAATTAATTTTCGTTAATAAAATTTTATTTTATTGGGTTCCGTCAACTTCCTTCGGTTTGGAAAATCATTTAATTATATATTTTTGAGTTCTATATTCGAGTCGGAACCAAAACCACGCGGAATTTTGGGAATTCCTTCGAACAAGACAGAGTTCACGGCCTGACTTGAGTTCACGGCCGTACACTCGTGTCGGGTGGAGCCAACCACCGACCAACGAAAACCCCTATAAATACGAGACCCTACCCCTCATTTACACTTTTCTGGCCGAACACCCTCTACTTCTCTCTCTAGACTCTTGACCGTACACCCCTAAAGCACCTTCATTCTTCCGTAAAACATCGAAAAATACCATTGGGAGTTCATTTTGGAGCACCTAGGACACGTTTTCCATCGATTCCAGCACTCTTGTTCTTGAGTGTACGGTCGTACACCTTCAAATCTGCAAATCTTCATTGACCGCACACCGGTTCACGACCGTACACCTTCAAAGGCCGTACACCGTTCAAGAACCTGTTCACGGCCGTACACCCTGTTCACGGCCGTACACCCTGTTCACAGCCGTAAACCCCATTCACGGCTGTACACACTTCCTAAGCAGTGAATTAGACTGAAACCCCACTTTCCTTGATTCAATCAAGTCCCGGTAACATTCCTTAACCGAAAACAAGTGTTTTTCTAACACTTTATCTAACGAAATCGCTAATTTAGATACATATATGTATTTAATTGTTATTAGGACTCCGTTAAGTGCCACACACTACAACTCGAGGGTCTTCATTCCAGTTCGTTAATTCGACCTTGCACACAACTAACTGTGAGTTCATACCCCTATTTCTTTACTGTTTTTAACGTTTTCAGGGGGAATACAAGCCAAACATAAATGATTTTATGAAATTTATACAAAAGGATTTCAATAAACTTAAAACGGATGCAATTGATACAATCATGCAGTTTCTATACTTTTATAAAATATGTAGATATTTTGTCCCTTTTGTATTATGCAGAGCATAAGGGAAGTTTTCATCATAATCATAGAGCTTTCAATGCAAAACATGAATTGAATACATGAATGAACATATAAACTATAATAGGTATAGTTTATGGAACAATTAACATATCAATGTACAAATCATAGATTCAATGCAACCAGACATATAAACTATTAAATGTGTAGTTTATGAGATATATAGATAGCAAGTTAAATTCAATGGATTCATTTTATTCTACATTTAATCGTTAGTATAGCATTTTATGAGTAAGCATTCTTTGCGTACTTATTGAAGTACTAACAAAAGTCTTGAGATTATAACCAGAGTCTCCTGGAGGGACAACGTGAGTTTGTGTATAGATATATACGGGATTGACAATCCCGCACCATAACTGCTAGCTACAGTTAGGCCGCCAAGCCTGGGTGAGAAAGTCATTTCGATTCTGACACCTGAAGAACGTCGTTCAGGCAATTCAATGGTCAAGTATGGTTATAACAACTCATAAATTTGGTACCAAAAATATACGATTAATGTATAAATGGTAATAATTTTAAATAGTTTTATTATAAAATAATGAAACTACTATACATATTAAAGTTTTCAAAGATTTCCGAAACTTACTATACATACTGGGCATAACTAGAGTTTTTCATGTAAAAAGAGGTTTCTTTTTCAATCCAACGATGCACAACACATTCAATGGTAACTAGACATATGAACTATTACGATATGAGATTCAGTAACAAAATACACATGTTAGAAAATAATGGATTTTCTTGGAAGCATACGAATACATTCATTGATTCCTTAATCGATTTTCCTCTCAAAACATACTTATGAACTCACCAGCTTTATGCTGATACTCTTTCAAAACTGCTTGTATTCTCAGGAAATCAGTAGACAGGTACCTTCTGGAGTTTTGAGAAGATGGAGCGTATAGAGTCACATCTTTTACTTTTGATGTCTATAAACATGAATTAAACTGATGTAAATATTTTTACTTAATTAATGTAATGGTTATGTTTACTTTGATTACTGTAATGCAATGGTTGTGATACTATACATGAAGTCATCCACCCCCAAACATTTCCGCCGTTCCGGTTTGGGGTGTGATAGATTGGTATCAGAGCTCTTGTTTATAGTGAACTAAGTATACCGAACCTTACATGGTATACAACTATAAACACTAAGGGGCCGAAGTGCTCTGAACTAAAAGTATACTTTTAAAATATAAGTATTTTATAAGAAGTATACACGTACACATATGTACCAGAAACAGTAACATAAGTAGAACAAAACAAAAGTATTTGGATGTTGGACACTGCGATTAAACCTGGGTAGTTATGTAATCATGTCTGGGATCAATATAGCCTGATCAACTATATTTATTTGACACATGACCAACATGTGTCTGGGAGTGATCGTGGTGTTGCAGCAAGCCTAAAACTTACCAAGCTTTATACATCAAGATATCAATAGAACAGAACATACAAATTAAAATACTATAGGAGTATTTTAGATAAAGCCGAATACAATATAGAGATTCATTCCAAGTGTTGCTACTCATTTCTTCCTAGCGATAGTTTACTTGCCTTGGTAATCTTTCTCTGTTTATCGCTTAGTAGAACGCTTTATCTATCAGGGTGAGATATATCTTGTTTCATATCTCTTGATTTAAGATCTAGGGGACTTACCATCCTCTTCTTCCTTATTATTTTTAGAACAAGATGCCTCCCAGAAAGAGACCCAACAGGAAGAACAACGACCCTCCGCCGCCACCACCTCCTCAGTTCGATCCTGCCATGTTCCAGGCAGCAGTTATAGCTGTCGTGACTGCAGTAATGGCGCAAATAAACCCTGGTGGGGCCAACGGATCCGAAGGTGGTACTCATCCCTAGAATCTTGGCGATCAGGGACATCAAAAGGAGTGTTCCTATAAGGACTTCATGAACGCGAAACCCAAATCCTTCGATGGCAATGGAGGAGTCATTGCCCTAACTCGATGGTTCGAGAAGACCGAATCCATTTACGAGATTTACGCGTGTTCAGAGGCAAACAAGGTGAAGTTTGTCGCGTGCACCTTCACAGACAGAGCGTTGACCTGGTGGAATGGTCGAGTCAAATCCCTAACCCTGCCGGTGGCAAATGCCATGGGTTGGGAGATTTTAAAAGAACTCATGCTTGCTGAGTACTGCCCAAGGGGCGAGATGCAGAAGTTGGAGCACAAGCTCTGGAACCTGAAGATGAAGGGTTCCGACATTGCTACCTACACATCTAGATTCTGCGATTTGGCTCTTCTATGCCCGGGAATGGTCACCCCGAAAAGCAAGAAGATAGAAAGATATATTTGGGGATTGACGCCCCCAACACAAGGAAATGTCTTGGCTGCTAATCCTACCACTTTTGACAGCGCCAAGTGTGTGGAGTAGACCCTGATAGATCACGAGGTTGATCTGGATAAAGTAACAGCCGCTCCCGAACCACCAAAGGCGAGTGGTGGAAAGAAAAGGTACTGGAACAAGCGAAAGGGTCAGTCTTCGCAAGAGCCCTCCAAGAAACAACAGACAGTGGCAATCCACGCTGCTACTACTCCTGCTGCAGTTCCCACTACTCCTGCAACTCCCAGCCGCTATGCTGGAAATTGTGCAACAAATGCAACTTCCATCATTTGGGAGTTTGTAGAGAAATGACATGCAACAAATGTGGCAGAAAGGGGCATACAGCGCGATTTTGCAAGACACCAGCTCAATCGACCAACCAGGCTGCTGAAGCGGGCGTGGGTCAGGCCTGTTATGGCTGTGGGGAGGTTGGACACTTCAAAAGAAATTGCCCCAAGGCAACTGTCACACCCCCGGACCAGACGGCGGAAACGTCTGGAGGCGGGTGACTTCATTGTGCAGTATCATAACAATTGAATATAAATGAAACAGAGCAATCCAAACATCATACATTGAGATAACAAACTTACATTGTTTACATTGAGATAACAAACAGGCGGGTGACCTGATGGGTACTCCTCCAAATTTTTTAAAAGTTCTTGGAACATTGTTGGGCCGGAGGTGTGTAAAGCTGTGAGGGAATTTTTTTGGACTGGTAAATTGTTGAAGGGGATTAATGCTACGAGAATAGTGCTGGTTCCTAAAGTGGAGTTCCCGAGGAAAGTTTCTGATTTCCGTCCTATAGCCTGCTGTAACACTTTATATAAGTGTATTAGTAAGATTATAGTGAACATAATTAGAAATAGTTTGGGTGATATTGTGAGCAAAAATCAATCAGCTTTCATTCCTGGAAGATCTATTGTGGATAATATTCTCATTGCTCAGGAGCTGATGGTGGGGTATAAAAATAAGAGGGGAGTTCCCAAATGCACCATAAAGATTGATATTCAAAAGGCATATGATACGGTGGATTGGAATTTTCTTAGTAGAATTCTGCAGGGGTTTGGTTTTCATACGATAATGATTCAGTGGATTATGGCTTGTGTTTCTACTCCTTGGTTCATGCTTAACTTTAATGGTGAAGATCATGGGTATTTTGAAGGAAAGAGGGGTCTTAGGCAGGGTGATCCTCTATCTCCTTACCTATTTACTATAGTTATGGAGTTGTTTAATATCATCCTTTTGAAGAAAATTGAAGCTGGCCAGAATTTTAAATTTCATAGTAAGTGTATGTCCCTTAAAATTACTCATTTATGCTTTGCTGATGATTTGTTAGTATTTTCTTATGGAAATGGGAATTCTGCTAGAGTTATAAGGGATGCTCTTGATGAGTTCAAAAAAGTTTCAGGGTTGAAGGTGAGCATGGAAAAAAGCCAGATTTTCTTCAGTTGTGTTAAACCCAATATGAGAAGGATTATCTTGGGCATTCTTCCTTTTGATATTGGGAGATTTCCTTTTAAGTATTTGGGAATTCCTATGTGTGTTACAAAATTATTTGATAGAGATTGTAAACAGCTTATTGAGAAGATTAAGATGAGAATTTTCAATTGGAAAAGCAAGGCTTTATCGTTTGCTGGAAGGTTGCAGCTCATTAATTCTGTTTTGACATCTATTCATGTGTATTGGGCTTCGATTTTTAAAATTCCCATTGCTACTATTAAAGAGATTGAAAAGCTTTGTAGAAGTTTCTTGTGGGCGAATGGTGAGGTAGTCAAAGGGAAAGCTAAAGTCAAGTGGAATGATATTTGTAAGCCGAAAATTTATGGTGGTTTAGGAGTGAAGAATTTAAGGAAATGGAATGATGCTTTGTTAGCTAAACATGTGTGGAATGTGATTAATACTAAAAATTCTCTGTGGGTTCAGTGGGTGAAATCCAATTACATTGGAAACAGGAATTTTTGGGATATTTTGCAGAAGAAGAGTATGAGCTGGACTTGGAAGAGGTTCCCTGAGGTGAGAAAAATTGTTAGGCCCCATGTTGTTTCGTGTGTAGGAAACGGGATGAATACTTCTCTCTGGCATGATTGGTGGCACCCAATTGGTATTTTATGTTCTATTATATCTAGAAGAGATTGGGTTAGCAATAGGTTTAGTGATTCTTCCTTGGTCAGTGATGTTCTAGTCTATGATTGCTATACTTCGCCGGTTGAGTGGGTTAATATATTCCCTGGATTGAAGGATGCTCCCATGTTTTGTATTGAGCCTAATCTGAGGGATGTTGCAGGTTAGAGAGATAAGAAAGGAATATGTAAACAATTTTCATGCAAACAGGTGTGGTGTGATATAAATAATTTTGAAGACCAAGTTCCTTGGCATGATATTGTTTGGTATGGTAATTGCATTCCTCGAAATTCGTTTATTTTGTGGATGGCTATTTTAAATAGATTGAAGACCCAGGATCGTGTCAGAGGTTGGGAAGTTTCTGGTAACTTACCTTGTCCTTTTTGTGCTGTTACTCCTGATTCACATGTTCATCTCTTCTTTAAATGTGATTATTCTCAACTTATTTGGAGGTATTTTTGTAATAAGATGGGTCTTAATCTTTTTATGGATGATTGGAATGAATTGATTATGAAGCTGTGCAGTTTGTTTAAAAGGAATTCTGGTGAGAATCTGGTTAATAAATGTGTTTTTGCTAGTTGTGTTGCACATATTTGGAAGGAGAGAAATTCTAGACTATTTAGTAACAGGAGAAATTCGTATAAGGGGCTGATTGCTTGTATTGAAAGTGAAATACATTTAATGCTGTTGAGGTTGAGGAAAAAGGCTAAGATGGTCAATGATAAAGTTTTTAAGGCCTGGGGTATTTATGGAATGGAAAAAGTTTAAGTAATGGATGCTATTTTCTGGTTTTTTAGTTTGTTGGTTGGTGGCTATTGGTTTTGGGGTTGGCATAGAAGGATGTTTAACTTTGGTGATCTTAATGCTGTGGATTGGTGGGGGCATTTTTGGAATAAGTTTCTTTACAAAGGAATTGACGGATTGTGTTACTGGTTTGAGAGTTTGCTCTCAAATCATGTGACTTGTACCTATGGGATTTTCTGTTTGGATATGATCTTTATTGAGATTATCCAAATGGAGAATCCTAGACATGTGATTGATGCCATGTCTAGTATGAAACTTGTTCTGATTTCTTGGAGTTTTGGTGTTAGTTTGTTGTGGTTTGGCTTGTGCTTGATATGCAGGAATTTTTTGCAAAGGTCGGGTTTGGATCATGTTTGCAAGCAGATGGAGTCTTTTCTGTTGAAGACTAAGTGGAGGATTGATGAGAGGAGAAATGACAGAGGATGCGAGATTGATAAATTGATGGGGTTTTTTTATAGTTGCAATTATGAGTGTTATAATTGTGTTATCTTTTATTGGTTCTATGTTATGTATTGTGTAGGGAGTATTGTGGTTTTGTTGGGTTTTTTCTTAAAGCTTGGCCTTCGGACTGTGGGTTTTTTTAAGGGCCTTACCCCTTGCTTAGGTATTAATGATCTTTGGGGATTTTGGTGGTGCAAGGGGGTGAAGTTACCTTTTTTCCCACTTTCAATAAGTCTTTGGGCTAGCTTTAAGGATAATAAGGTTTTTTGGGTTTTTGGGTGGTTAAGTCTGGTTATTAAAAAGTGGCTTGGTAGTTGGTTATGTATAGGTTGGTTAGATTTGTATTTTGTTTGACTATTTTATTTCTGTTTGTTTTTGTATTCTTTTATTTTTTTTAATAAAGTTTGCTGAGCTTTGGCTCTTTCAAAAAAAAAACTTACATTGTTTACATATTGTATTTGTTCTTCGAGTTACACAAAAGAGACATAAGTAGAAAATTTCAAGCTACAGCTAAATAGTCCTGCATCCGCGTCCCTTGTTACCTACTTACTAGATCCCTGAGAATACAAGTCGTTTTGAAAAGCGTCAACTAAAAAGTTGGTGAGTTCATAAGCAATTTTGTATAAAAATCGTTTACACTTGTTTAGAATCGTTCTTATTGTATTTTCAGAAAATCCGATATTTTCTATGAAATCGTTTGAAGTCTTGCCTTGAAAATCATGGATATATGTGTGCATGCCATTACTTTTATTCATCCTTATAAGAAGTGATTTTGAAAAGTAGTGTGATTTGTAAAAGCGAGCTGTGTACGAGAATAGTTCTTTTGAATAGTAATAGTCAACTGTTTCAAGAAAAATCCCTTATTTTCAAAAAGAGAATATGGTTGAAAATCTTGTTCCTCTTATCGAGTAAAATTGAGTGTGCGTTCTAGTTTATCGTTATCGAAATCGTAGAAAATCGTTTTCTCCAGAAAATCCTATATTTTCTGCTATAAAATATTCGTAAGTTCTAGTTCCAACTATGTATATGTGTGGGTTAGTTTATCGTTTTCAAAATCGTTTACAAACGTTTCCATAGGGTCCTACGCTTTTTAATTTGTAAAATAGCAGTATTACGACTCTATACTTGTTAGGAGAAAGAATCAACGAGGCAATTGTGGACGTTCTACGCGATGAAAAAGGACAGTCAATGCAACAATTACGGACCATCACTTATCACGTGTAGGACAGTCAACACAACGTGCCAAAATTTATTTATGAGGTTTTCCTTACATAAATTTCTAGTTAATATAACATATTCTAGTGAGTCGTTATAACCATACTAATCTTACGGAGTGCCCGTTTTGGCGTTTCTCAGGCGCCCTAGTTTTGGAAAAGACATTTGTCACCCTAGACTGGCCTGTCTAGCTGTAGCGAACAGCGAAGGTGCGGGGTGTCAACCCCGTATAGATCTATACACAAATTCCCGCTCTCCCTCCAGGAGACTCTGGCTATAACTCCCTACAGAACTTTAGACGTACACTAATATTTTATATTTAGGTACTTTTGAGATTTGTCTGACTAGAATATTAACAACCTTTTGATCAATCGTTAGAGATCCATTATTTGTTAGATAAATAATGAAATTCGTACTCATTGAATAGAAATATCGTTCTCGTTCCATATCGTTGATTGTGCTCGTTAACTGGGTGCTCGTGTTCGTTCGTTTTCGTTTATTGAAAAATAAGTCATTTTAGTCAAGGGAAAAATGTCAAGTTATAATTTGTATAAATTTATAACTGCCGGTTATGACATACATTTTCTGTTTCATGACATATAGGACATTTCTTATGTTCTTGGAGGTTTTACGACAACAGTTTATGACATGCAAATATTTCTGTCATAAAGGTTCTATTCGTGTATTTCCTTGGTGAAATTATTTACCAAATATTTATAAATAATCCCTAATGGTTTGCAAATAGTCACAAAGTTCCCATTTTCGAAAATTACTAGAAATAGTGTCAACTTATCAAGGTCCCTTTTTATAACTTTTATCTCTAGACATGAAAGCATAGATAAAGGGGTTAAGTCGGACACACCCAATAGTTGGGAGGCTCTTTTGTACACAAAGTATCATCTGTTCTTTATGAAGTTGTTAAATCTTACGTTCATGAGAATATTACTAAAATAATAATTTAATAATATCTCACACACACATACAAACATACGTATACATGCAATTATTCAAGTATTTAGGCAAGATTTGACTTGTATTCTCCCCTAAAAACAATAAAAAAAACTTAGGAAAAAGGTGGAGTATGAAGCTCACCTTGGTTATCTTTGCTGGGTGATTTGAAGAGTGATGAGGAAGTTTCCAAGCTCCAAAACTTGGAAGATTCTTAAAACTTTAGAGGATTCTAAGAATAATTTTTTGTGTGTAAATATAGTGAAATCTTAGAATAATGGGAAGAATAATTGTTTAAAGAGGATAAAATACTCACCAAAGAAATCTGGGAATTTCCCTTGAATGGATGAAGTTGAAGCTTGAAGGTGTTGAGAGTGTTCTTGGGAGTTTGCTAAATGTGAATGAGAGAAGTGGAACTTGGAGAGGAAAGGAGTTCACGTATCTAAAGGGAAGGATAAGGGTGACTTGACATATGCATGGAAAGCTGGTGGGTATAGCTTTTTTTTTTGGATAATGTGTGTTTATCTGGGATTTGCATGGGAAATGAGGAATTAGCATCACATCATAAAGTCAAACCTCTTTGTCCTTATCTTGCTTTAGGATAGGATCTTCCTAAATCCTAAACTTTTATTTTATGTAAATATGATTTAAATAATTAAATTTGGGATAAAATAAAGGTTTTAGGGGTCTTAGTTAAGAAAAACACGAGTTTGGTGGGATTCCCGACGTCAAAATGCCTTATAATGATGAAATGGTCCGGAAATGGCAAAAATCCGAAGCTTAGAGGCGAAATCCGGAGTTCTTATGAAATTTCCGGAGTCAAAATGCGAGGTCCGGAGTAGGGAGCAAATTTCCGAAGCAAACAGTACTTCCGGAGGCTATTCTCGGATTCCGAAGGCAGGAGGCGGATCAGTGGTCCGGACCGACCAGGTGCGAAGCCGGCTGGGGAATCCGAAGCTGCCTCAAGCGAGATCTTCCGGAGCGAAGTTTCGAAGCAAGAAGGAGGGTTCCGAAATGAGTGATCCGAATGAGAGGCTTCCGAGGTGCGATTCCTCTTGGTTTCCTTAAAAGACATTCCGGACTAAGAGGTTCCGGACCAGGAGGGTTCCGGACCAAGAGGGTTCCGGCCAAGAGGTTCAGGGCCAAGAGGGTTCCGGACCAAGAGGTTTCCGGACCAAGAGGAGTCCGGACCAAGAGGGTTCCGGACCAAGAGGAGTCCGGACCAAGAGGGTTCCGGACCAAGAGGGTCCTTTTGGGGTTTCCTCTTCCGGTTTTGAGCTGTTTTCGACTGAGGAAGGTACTTAGAGACATTTGAGATGCGTGGAGAGATTTAGGAGAGATTTCACATTCTTGGAGAGATTTGGGAGAGATTTCACATACTTAAAGAGATTTCACATATGGGAGAGATTTTACATACTTGGAGAGATTTCACATATGGGAGAGATTTTATATACTTGGAGAGATTTGGGAGAGATTTCACATACTTGGAAAGATTTGGGAGAGATTTCACATACTTGGAGAGATTTAGGAGGGATTCGATATACTTGGAGAGATTTCACATACTTGGAGAGATTTGGGAGAGATTTCACAAACTTAGAGAGATTTAGGAGAGATTCGATATACTTGGAGAGATTTCACATACTTGGAGAGATTTGGGAGAAATTTCACATACTTGGAGAGATTTGGGAGAGGTTCGATATACTTGGAGAGATTTGCATTCTAACCTTACATGGTTCATTAGGAACTCATATGGTACACTTAAATGTGTTTGCACAAGTCTCACAATAGTCCTTGCTTACCTGAGGACGGAATTTCCTAGCCAAAAATGCTAGTTGTGACATCATCCCCCCTTTAGATGGAATTTCGTACCGAAATTCTTTTAAAAGATAGGGTCATGGATAGGGGAATAGGTGACGGTACTTTCGATTTATATAGTCTTCGCGTTCCCAAGTGAATTTCGACTTACGTCTAGCGTTCTCTCGAACCTTCACAATCGGGATGCGACTTTGTTTTGTTTACTTAACTTTTCCGTTCGTTGCTCTGGTAGGCTGAGCAATGATTAGGAGGTTCTAGTTCACTTTAGTCTTGTTTAATGGAACTGGGAGGGTTTTGTCTGAAAAACACTCCCTAGGTTCGATACAGGGAACACGGGGTGTACGCCACTAAGCTTGGAGGGTAGTTGGAGTTTATAGGCTACCGAACCAATCCGTGCGAGGATCTCGAAGGGTCTGGTGCCTCGGGAATTTAGTTTACTTTTCCTTTCAACTCGGGTCACTCTTCCCCAAGGGAAGTTCTTAAATTAATACCCCGATTCCCTACTTGGGACTTCAAGGTTTTAAGATGTTATCAGCATAGCTCTTTTGTCGGCGTTACTATAGTTAGGGTCGTGTTCGGGTTTGGACTATCTTTTCCGTGGTTTATCGAATAATCTCGGGTCTAATGGGTGTGCTTTTGGATGTTTGTCAGCTTGCCGACTGGGTATCTCCCATCTCAGCCTATTAGAGGATGATTTGCACCTCTGGCCACACAGGGCCATCGAGGGGTGCAACTTCTATGCTCGAGTGGTAGTTGTTGCTATATGAATACTCGATTAGAAGCAAGTGGGTATCCCAAACTTTGTCAATGTGCATTACACATGCTTCTCTTCGGGATGTGGGTTCTTGTTTACCTTGACCTTGACAGGTGGGATTTCTAGAGTTTCGGTGGTCTGACACTTGTGAGTGTTGAACACATTGAAATGTCCGAAATTGGGTCCTTTGGTTAATCGGTGGCTATGATTTATCGGGCCTACCTTGGAAAGGACTTTTGGATAGTTTCTTAGAGATCGGGATCCTGGTGTCCTAGAAGTAGGGTTTTCTGGGCCTTAGGAGTTGGTACTATGGTCACCAAGGTTGAGTTTACGAGTGGTGTAGTTAACCTTATGAGTCTTAGATTATATTGGGAGTTTTCTTCTTATAGTTTTCCCGAGCTAATGGTAGGTCGGCCTCTGCCAGTCCTCGTTGTTGGTTGAACATGTCTCCGATTCGGGGGTAGGGAGTATCGATCCTTGAGGATGAGTTTGTTTGGCTTATTCGTAGTCGGTGGTGCCTATGGTAGTTTCGTCTTACTTCCTTATTAGCTAGATAGGTGCTTCCTGCGGTCAAGGGCTGGGTCTGATGTTTCCTTTATCTACTATGCCGATATCGTGATCAGACACTATCTGTTCTTGTGACCGTGCTAAGTGGTATCAGATGTTTGGTTTTCGGGGTGTTTCCAGGGGTCGAGGTGATTATATCCCTGTTTACCACTTGGTAGAGGTTTCCAAGGGAATCCTTGGTAATCTCTGGAGAAAGGTTGGAAGCCTTTCGGATTCTCCTGATGCCTTTTGTTTCTTGGTTTTCCCTCTTTTTTTGGGGCTAGGGAAAGGTGTGTGGTATTTCTTAAACCAGGACTTTGGTGTCGGGTTACTAGGGATTTGTCGTTACTGGCTGAAAGAGTTTAGCTATTTGATTGAATAAGACGAAAGTCTATTTGCAGAGCTCGAGGTTTGTAAGGTGAGGATCAAGTCTGTCCGTGCCAATTGATGACATTAGACTCCTTGTTGATACACTGATTTGAGGAGTATTGGTTGCCAGGAACGTCAGGGTGTTCTATGTTCATGCTCTTATTGTTGCTAGTTTTGTTTTCGTTGTTACCATTGGGTCTATCTTATTTCTGCTTGTTAGGTGTTCCAATGTTCGTGTTCTTATCGTTGCTAGTTTCGTTTTCGTTGTTACCATTGGGTCTATCTCGTTTCTGCTTGTTAGGTGTTCTAATGTTCGTGTTCTTATCGTTGCTAGTTTCGTTTTCGTTGTTACCATTGGGTCTATCTCGTTTCTGCTTGTTAGGTGTTCTAGTGTTCATGTTCTTATCGTTGCTATTTTCGTTTTCGTTGTTACCATTGGGTCTATCTCGTTTCTGCTTGCTTAGGTGTTCTGGCGACCCGAGGGTGCTGCTATAAGGCAAGGGAATTCGTAATCCGAATTCTGCTAGGTCCTTCCGCTATAGATGGATGTAACCTAACCGTACATACTTAAGATCTTAGGATCTTTAGAGATGGTTGACTGTGGGGTTCTTTCCTAATCGCTATTCAGCCCAGGGATAGAAAGTAAGGCGGAATCGCATGTTCTTAGTTTGCGGAATCCTAACCATATGTGATACTAACATTCATATGGGACCATCATGGTTCATTCGTAAGGATTCCTAGCTTCGCGTGATTTACAGGATTTGCTCTAACGAAAAAATAGTTTTTGGATTATGTTTTTAATTGACAAAAACTTTTTGGTGATAATTCGATGCTTAAGTTTATCGTGGAACGTACCAAAAGCTGCGGGAGGGTTCCTTGTCGTCAACTCCTGTCTAGTTGTCGACTCCGTCATTAGTCATCTCTGTTGGACAATCTCTCTTGAGATGTCCTGTTGCACCACACTTGTGGCAAACTGAACTTACTTCTGGGTTGCGGGTTGGAGTGACGTATGGGGTCGGGGCCCTACAGTAGCGGGAGGTGTGCCCCATCTTGTTTCACCTCTTGCAACAAAATGTCTGGCAGGCTCCCCAATGATGGTATTTGCACTTGTTGCAGGGTGGACTGTTTCCAAGGTATGATTGTCTCGATGGGGGAGGAGTAGGGTTAGTGGGGGTAGGCACTGATTCCACTTGTTGTCTTTTAGTAGGCCTCTGAGTCGAGCTGCCTCCTTTTTCATTTCCAAACTTTCGTTTCTTGAGCTTAGGTTTAGGTTTTAGGGTGCATTGGTGAGTCGTCCTTCGTTGGTTTTCTTGGTTATTGTTAGGATTGAATTTACCGGTACTGTTTCTATTTTCGTTCGTACTGTTGGCATTGAAGTATGACATGATAGCTGCCACGGCAGCTGTTACAGTGACTTGGAATGTGGTGGAGTCTATTTGTAGGACCGGTGCATCGTCAGGGTACTGGTTATCTCCATGGTAAGACATGACCCTGTTGCACACGAAAAGTGAGCTCGTAAGTACTTGTAGCTAATTTCAAGGGAGTTTACTCGTATAATCGTGTCAACCTACATCCCCATGATGCAGTTATGATAGAGAGTGGAACCATATAGCATGACGTTAAGTCTGTCAAAATAGCACATAGTTAGCAATGTCGTTAACGGACTTGGTTGTATGGGTTCTTGGAGGGCGTACTCCGCGTGGTTTACTACTACTGGTTGCGATTAAAGGCATTATGAACCTAAGGCGAGTGGCACGGTGATTCTCTTTTATCGCCATGGCGTACAAGGTGCTTGGCCTTTTTACTCCTATCCTGAGTGCTCTTTTTTGTGTTCTTTACACTGCTAAGGCTTCCCTAGCCTTGATTACAATGAGTTGTGGTCTCTAGATGACCACCTCCTCTTTCAAGGAGTGTAGATGGTCTACATAGTTTTCTGGTTCTACTTGTGGGTTTCGCAAGGCATTTGGAATGGTGTTCTTGTTACTGGTGGGGGATTGGATTTACATTGTCGCACACTAGGCTTTGCTTACGGTCTCCATTACTCCATGATAGAGAGTTGGAAGTCGAGAGTCAATTCGGGTTACTCGTGGCCCATACGGTGGTAGTAGAAACATCGTACTCATTGAATAGAAATATCGTTTGGTTTCTAGGTATGTCTATTCCTCATGGACTTCTTCTGATCTCTCCTTGCCCCATCCGTAATCTACCGGGACAGGGTAGTAGAAGTCCTGGCGAGGAATTTCAACTACTTGTTTGTGCGAGAATCGAGGTACGAGGTATACGGGGAAAGTTTAGGTGTGGTAGGGGTTTATAGTATCCTAAAATACTCCTATAGTATTTTAAACTTGATGTTCGATTCTAGTATTCTATTGTACTCATAGGTGGCAGGTTTTAGGTTTGTTGCAACACCACCATCACTCCCAAGCACATGTTGGTCATATTTCAAATAAATATAGTTGATCAAGCTATATTTATCCTAGATATGATTACATACTGCCTAGGTTTGACTGTAGCGTTCAACCTTTAGTTACTTTTGTTTTCTTCTCGTTATGATACTGTGTTAGTAGATACGTATACTTTCATAAAATATTTATATTTTTAAAGTATACTTTCAGGCAGAGTGTGTTTTAGTCCCATTGTATTTATAGTTGTATATCTTGTATGGCTTGATATACCAGTTCACTATAAACAATGCTCTGATACCAATCTGTCACACCCCCGGACCAGACGGCGGAAACGTCCGGAGGCGAGTGACTTCATTATGCAGTATCATAACAATTGAATATAAATGAAACAGAGCAATCCAAACATCATACATGGAGATAACAAACTTACATTGTTTACATATTGTATTTGTTCTTCGAGTTACACAAAAGAGACATAAGTAGAAAATTCCAAGCTACAGCTAAATAGTCCTGCATCCGCGTCCCTTGTTACCTGCTTACTAGATCCCTGAGAATACAAGTCGTTTTGAAAAGCGTCAACTAAAAAGTTGGTGAGTTCATAAGAATTTTTGTATAAAAATCGTTTACACTTGTTTAGAATTGTTCTTATTGTACTTTCAGAAAATCCGATGTTTTTTATGAAATCGTTTGAAGTCTTGCCTTGAAAATCATGGATATATGTGTGCTTGTCATTACTTTTATTCATCCTTATAAGGAGTGATTTTGAAAACTAGTGTGATTTGTAAAAGCGAGCTGTGTACGAGAATAGTTCTTTTGAATAGTAATAGTCAACCGTTTCCAGAAAAATCCCTTATTTCAAAAAGAGAATATGGTTGAGATTCTTGTTCCTCTTACCGAGTCAAATTGAGTGTGCATTTTAGTTTATCGTTATCGAAATCGTAGAAAATCGTTTTCTCCAGAAAATCCTATATAATCTGTTATAAAATATTCGTAAGTTCTAGTTCCAACTATGTATATGTGTGGGTTAGTTTATCATTTTCAAAATCGTTTACAAACGTTTTCCATAGGGTCCTACGCTTTTTCATTTGTAAAATAGCAGTATTACGACTCTATACTTGTTAGGAGAAAGAATCAACATGGCAATTGTGGACGTTCTACGCGATGAAAAAGGACAGTCAACGCAACAAATGCGGACCATCACTTATCACGTGTAGGACAGTCAACACAACGTGCCAAAATTTATTTATGAGGTTTTCCTTACATAAATTTCTAGTTAATATAACATATTCTAGTGAGTCGTTATAACCATACTAATCTTACGGAGTGCCCGTTTTGGCGTTTCTCAGGCGCCCTAGTTTTGGAAAAGACATTTGTCACCCTAGACTGGCCTGTCTAGCTGTAGCGAACAGCGAAGGTGCGGGGTGTCAACCCCGTATAGATCTATACACAAATTCCCGCTCTCCCTCTAGGAGACTCTGGCTATAACTCCCTACAGGACTTTAGACGTACACTAATATTTTATATTTAGGTACTTTTGAGATTTGTCTGACTAGAATATTAACAACCTTTTGATCAATCGTTAGAGATCCATTATTTGTTAGATAAATAATGAAATTCGTACTCATTGAATAGAAATATCGTTCTCGTTCCATATCGTTGATTGTGCTCGTTAACTGGGTGCTTGTGTTCGTTCGTTTTCGTTTATTGAAAAATAAGTCATTTTAGTCAAGGGAAAAATGTCAAGTTATAATTTGTATAAATTTATAACTGCCGGTTATGACACACATTTTCTGTTTCATGACATATAGGACATTTCTTATGTTCTTGGAGGTTTTACGACAACAGTTTATGACTTGCAAATATTTCTGTCATAAAGGCTCTATTCGTGTATTTCCTTGGTGAAATTATTTACCAAATATTTATAAATAATCCCTAATGGTTTGCAAATAGTCACAAAGTTCCCATTTTCGAAAATTACTAGAAATAGTGTCAACTTATCAAGGTCCCTTTTTATAACTTTTATCTCTAGACATGAAAGCATAGATAAAGGGGTTAAGTCGGACACACCCAATAGTTGGGAGGCTCTTTTGTACACAAAGTATCATCTGTTCTTTATGAAGTTGTTAAATCTTACGTTCATGAGAATATTACTAAAATAATAATTTAATAATATCTCACACACACATACAAACATACGTATACATGCAATTATTCAAGTATTTAGGCAAGATTTGACTTGTATTCTCCCCTAAAAACAATAAAAAAAAACTTAGGAAAAAGGTGGAGTATGAAGCTCACCTTGGTTATCTTTGCTGGGTGATTTGAAGAGTGATGAGGAAGTTTCCAAGCTCCAAAACTTGGAAGATTCTTAAAACTTTAGAGGATTCTAAGAATAATTTTTTGTGTGTAAATATAGTGAAATCTTAGAATAATGGGAAGAATAATTGTTTAAAGAGGATAAAATACTCACCAAAGAAATCTGGGAATTTCCCTTGAATGGATGAACTTGAAGCTTGAAGGTATTGAGAGTGTTCTTGGGAGTTTGCTAAAAGTGAATGAGAGAAGTGGAACTTGGAAAGGAAAGGAGTTCACGTATCTAAAGGGAAGGATAAGGGTGACTTGACATATGCATGGAAAGATGGTGGGTATAGCTTATTTTTTTTGGATAATGTGTGTTTATCTGGGATTTGCATGGGAAATGAGGAATTAGCATCACATCATAAAGTCAAACCTCTTTGTCCTTATCTTGCTTTAGGATAGGATCTTCCTAAATCCTAAACTTTTATTTTATGTAAATATGATTTAAATAATTAAATTTAGGATAAAATAAAGGTTTTAGGGGTCTTAGTTAAGAAAAACACGAGTTTGGTGGGATTCTCGACGTCAAAATGCCTTATAATGATGAAATGGTCCGAAAATGGCAAAAATCCGAAGCTTAGAGGCGAAATCCGGAGTTCTTATGAAATTTCCGGAGTCAAAATGCAAGGTCCGGAGTAGGGAGCAAATTTCCGAAGCAAACAGTACTTTCAGAGGCTATTCTCGGATTCCGAAGGCAGGAGGCGGATCAGTGGTCCGAACCGACCAGGTGCGAAGCCGGCTGGGGAATCCGAAGCTGCCTCAAGCGAGATCTTCCGGAGCGAAGTTTCGAAGCAAGAAGGAGGGTTCCGAAATGAGTGATCCGGATGAGAGGCTTCCGAGGTGCGATTCCTCTTGGTTTCCTTAGAAGACATTCCGGACTAAGAGGTTCCGGACCAGGAAGGTTCCGGACCAAGAGGGTTCCGGCCAAGAGGTTCAGGGCCAAGAGGGTTCCGGACCAAGAGGTTCAGGACCAAGAAGGTTCCGAACCAAGAGGGTTCCAGACCAAGAGGAGTCCGGACCAAGAGGGTTCCGGACCAAGAGGGTCCTTTTGGGGTTTCCTCTTCCGGTTTTGAGTTGTTTTCGACCGAGGAAGGTACTTACAGACATTTGAGAGAGATTTGAGATGCGTGGAAAGATTTAGGAGAGATTTCACATTCTTGGAGTGGTTTAGGAGAGATTTCACATACTTAGAGAGATTTCACATATGGGAGAGATTTTACATACTTGGAGAGATTTGGGAGTGATTTCACATACTTGGAGAGATTTGGGAGAGATTTCACATACTTTGAGAGATTTAGGAGGGATTCGATATACTTGGAGAGATTTCACATACTTGGGAGAGATTTGGGAGAAATTTCACATACTTGGAGAGAATTGGGAGAGATTTCACAAATTTAGAGAGATTTAGGAGGGATTCGATATACTTGGAGAGATTTAACATACTTGGAGAGATTTGGGAGAGATTTCACATACTTGGAGAGATTTAGGAGGGATTCGATATACTTGGAGAGATTTGGGAGAAATTTCACATATTTGGAGAGATTTGGGAGAGATTCGATATACTTGGAGAGATTTGCATTCTAACCTTACATGGTTCATTAGGAACTCATATGGTACACTTAAATGTGTTAGCACAAGTCTCACAATAGTCCTTGGTTACCTGAGGACGGAATTTCCTAGCCAAAAATGCTAGTTGTGACAGCAACAACAGGTGGTAACACAGGGAAGGTGTTGGCGATGGGCCAGGAGGAGGCAGTTGCAGATCCCGCAGTTGTTACGGGTATGTTCCTCCTCAACAACTCTTATGCATGCATTCTTTTCGATTCTGGTGCGGAGAGGAGTTTTATTAGTCATGCATTCAAACATCTACTCAAGTGTAAATCCCAACCTTTAACCGAAACATTTACCGTCGAGATGGCTAACGGAAAGAAAGAGAGCACTAACGACATATTCATAGGCTGTACCCTTACCTAAATGACCATTCCTTTCCAATCGACCTTATGCCAGTTTCAATAAAAAGTTTTGATGTCATTATCAGTATAGATTGGTTGAGCCCCAATCGTGCTGATATCCTGTATTATGAAAAAGACATCCGCCTCAATCTGCCATCTAGCGAAACCCTTATGATTTATGGTGATAAACTCAGCTCGAACCTTCGTATCATTTCCTGCATTCAAGCTCAGAAATATCTGCGAAAGGAGTGCCATGCATTCCTAGCCCATGTTGTTAACGACAAGCAGGAAGTTAAAGACCTCGAGAGCATCCCCGAAGTCTGCAACTTTCCTGATGTCTTCCCCGAAGATCTTCCAGGAATCCCTCCCGTGCGCCAAGTCGAGTTCCGTATTGACTTAATCCCTGGAGCTACTCCCGTAGATAAATCCCCTTACCGTTTAGCGCCAACAAAAATGCAAGAGTTGTCCATCCAGCTCAATGAGCTACTTAGCAAAGGATTCATAATACCGAGTTCCTCACCCTAGGCATCCCCGATCTTGTTTGTGAAAAAGAAGGATGGATCCTTTCGGATGTGCATTGATTATCGAGAACTGAAGAAGCTTACCATCAAGAACTGTTATCCCTTACCCAGAATCGACGACCTCTTCGATCAACTTCAAGGAGCCAGTTATTTCTAACAAATAGACCTAAGATTAGGGTACCACCAGTTGCGAGTTCATGGGAATGATGTTCCCAAGACAACATTCTGAACTCGTAATGGACACTACGAGTTTGTAGTAATTCCCTTTGGTCTAACCAACGCACCCGCAGTATTCATGGACCTGATGAATCGGGTGTGCCGCCCTTTCCTGGACAAGTTTGTGGTAGTGTTTATTGATGATATACTTGTCTATTCCCGAAGCGAGGAAGATCATAGACAACACTTGAGACAGGTGTTAGAAACACTAAGGGCGGAGAAACTCTATGCAAAATTTTCAAGCGAATTCTGGATCAGAAAAGTAACTTTCCTTGGTCACGTGGTTAGCAAGGAAGGCATACACATGGACCTTTCCAAAATCAAAGCGATTGAAGATTGGTCAGCACCGAAGACACCCACAGAAATCCGTCAATTCTTGGGTCTCGCTGGCTACTATCACAGATTCATCCAGAATTTCTCTAGGATTGCCAAGCCTTTAACCACCCTAACTCAGAAAGGTGTACCCTTTTGTTGGGGAGAAAATCAAGACACTGCGTTTCAAACATTGAAGCAGGCCCTATGCAGCGCACCTATCTTGTCTCTGCCTGAAGGGACGGAGGACTTCGTTGTCTACTGTGATGCATCCAACCAGGGCCTAGAATGTGTGCTCATGCAGCGAGGAAAGGTTATAGCCTATGCCTCGAGATAGTTGAAAGCACACGAGATCAACTATACAACTCACGATTTGGAGTTGGGAGCAGTGGTCTTTGCGTTAAAGATTTGGAGACATTATCTCTACGAAACCAAGTGCACAGTCTTCACTAACCATAAGAGCCTACAGCATATCCTTGATCAAAAATATTTGAACATGAGGCAACACTGATGGGTAGAGCTGCTCAGTGATTATGAGTGCGAAATACGCTACCATCCCGACAAGGCCAATGTGGTAGCGGATGCCCTTAGCCGAAAAGAGTATTCAGGTCGTAGAGTGAAGGCACTGACAATGACCATCCATTCCCATTTACCCGCTCAAATCAGAGAGGCTCAGCAGGAAGCCTTGAAACCAGAGAACAGATCGGATGAAGCTTTGAGGGGGATGGAAAAGAACCTAGAAATCAAAGGTGATGGAGTCTACTATTTCATGAACCGAATATGGACCCCAAAGCACGGTGGTTACATGGAGGTTGTCATGAACGAAGCTCACAAGACTAGATACTCCGTTCACCCAGGTTCAGATAAGATGTATCTGGATCTCAAGCGACTATATTGGTGGCCGAACATGAAAGCAGAGATCGCTACCTTCGTGGGCAAGTGCATGACTTGCGCCAAGGTGAAGGTTGAATATCAAAAGCCCTCAGTTCTTCTTCAGCAACCGGAAATACCTGAGTGGAAGTGGGAGAGATTGCTATGGACTTTATCACTAAATTGCCCAAATCTCCGAGTGGGTACGATACCATTTAGGTAATTGTCGATCGACTAACCAAATCCGCCCACTTCCTGCCAATCAAAGAGAACTTCAAAATAGAAAGACTTACACGAATCTACATCCAAGAGATAGTTCGTCTGCATGGTGTGCCTGTGTCCATTATCTCCGATCGAGATAGTAGATTCACCTCGAGATTTTGGCAGTCACTGCATAAGGCTCTTGGAACTAAATTGGATATGAGCACAGCTTATCATCCACAAACAGACGGGCAGAGTGAGAGGACCATTCAGACATGTTGAGGACATGTGTCATAGATTTCGGTAAGTCGTGGGACACCCATTTCCCCTTGGTTGAATTCTCCTACAACAACAGTTATCACACCAGTATCAAGGTTGCGCCGTTTGAAGCCATGTATGGCCGTAAGTGTAGATCCCCTCTGTGTTTGGATGAGGTGGGCGACACGCAGCTAGTCAAGGGGCAAGTTCCCGACAACACTCTCACAGGCCCAGAAAGCATCCGCGAAACTACAGAAAAGATCGTACAAATCCGGGAACGACTAAAGGGTTCGAGAGACAGACAAAAGAGCTACGCCGATAAGAGAAGAAAACCCTTGGAGTTCCAGGTTGGTGACCGTGTTCTTTTGAAGGACTCACCCTGGAAAGGCATGATATGCTTCGGAAAGCGTGGAAAGCTGAATCCAAGGTACATTGGACCATTCAAGATCCTCGCTAGGATCGGTTCTGTAGCTTACAAACTTCGTTTACCCCAAGAACTTAGTAACATTCATCCTATCTTTCACGTCTCGAACCTAAAGAAGTGTCTGTCCGATGAGACACTTGTGATTCCCCTTGATGAGATCGAACTAGACAAGAGTTTACACTTCATGGAAGAACCCGTGGAAATCATGGACCGGGAAGTCAAACGAACAAAACAAAGTCGTATCCCGATAGTGCAGGTTCGCTGGAATGCCAAGCGGGGACCTAAATTCACTTGGGAGCGCGAGGATTCAATGAAACAGAAGTACCCTCATCTATTTCCGAGTCCATGATTTGTATTCTGTGTCTGAATTTCGGGACGAAATTCCCTCTAACGGGGGGATGACGTGACAACCCGAACCCTTTTCTAGTTTTCGTTAATTAATTTCCGTTAATTCGAGTCGGAAAATCATTTAATTATATATTTTTGAGTTCTATATTCGAGTCGGAACCAAAACAGTGCGAAATTTCGAGAATTCCTTCGAACAAGACCGAGTTCACGGCCTAACTTAAGTTCACGGCCGTACACTCGTTTATGGCCAATGTCGGGTGGACCCCACCACCGACCAACAAAAACCCCTATAAATACGATACCCTACCCCTCATTTACACTATTCTGGCGAACACCCTCTACTTCTCTCTCTAGACTCTTGACCGTACACCCCTAAAGCACCTTTATTCTTCCGTAAAACATCGAAAAACACCATTGGGAGTTCATTTTGGAGCACCTAGGACACGTTTTCCATTGATTCCAGCACTCTTGTTCTTGAGTGTACGGCCGTACACCTTAAAATCTGCAAATCTTCATTGACCGCACACCGGTTCACGGCCGTACACCTTCAAAGGCCGTACACCGTTCAAGAACCTGTTCACGGCCGTACACCTTGTTCACGGTCGTAAACCCCATTCACGGCCGTACACACTTCCTAAGCAGTGAATTAGACTGAAAACCCACTTTCCTCGATTCAATCAAGTCCCGGTAACATTCCTTAACCGAAAACAAGTGTTTTTCTAACACTTTATCTAACAAAATTGCAAATTTGTATACATATATGTATTTAATTGTTAGTAGGAATCCGTTAAGTGCCACACGCTACAACTCGAGGGTCTTCATTCCAGTTCGTTAATTCGACGTTGCACACAACTAACTGTGAGTTCATACCCCTATGTCTTTACTGTTTTTAACGT
This sequence comes from Lactuca virosa, assembly GCF_052849685.1. NCBI lineage: Eukaryota > Viridiplantae > Streptophyta > Magnoliopsida > Asterales > Asteraceae > Lactuca > Lactuca virosa. Next base: position 316,968,493 of record NC_136433.1, on the reverse strand, counting down.
TTTCAGGGGGGAATACAAGCCAAACATAAATGATTTTATGAAATTTATACAAAAGGATTTCAATAAACTTAAAATGGATGCAATTGATACAATCATGCAGTTTCTATACTTTTATAAAATATGTAGATATTTTGTCCCTTTTGTATTATGCAGAGCATAAGGGAAGTTTTCATCATAATCATAGAGCTTTCAATGCAAAACATGAATTGAATACATGAATGAACATATAAACTATAATAGGTATAGTTTATGGAACAATTAACATATCAATGTACAAATCATAGATTCAATGCAACCAGACATATAAACTATTAAATGTGTAGTTTATGAGATATATAGACAGCAAGTTAAATTCAATGGATTCATTTTATTCTACATTTAATCGTTGGTATAGCATTTTATGAGTAAGCATTCTTCGCGTACTTATTTAAGTACTAACAAAAGTCCTGAGATTATAACCAGAGTCTCCTGGAGGGAGAACGTGAGTTTGTGTATAGATCTATACGGGATTGACAATCCCGCACCATAACTGGTAGCTACAGTTAGGCCGGCAAGCCTGGGTGACAAAGTCATTTCGATTCCGACACCTGAAGAACATCGATCAGGCAATTCAATGGTCAAGTATGGTTATAACAACTCATAAATTTGGTACTAAAAATATACGATTAATGTATAAATGGTAATAATTTTAAATAGTTTTATTATAGAATAATAGAACTACTATACATATTAAAGTTTTCAAAGCTTTCCGAAACTTACTATACATACTGGGGATAACCAGAGTTTTTCATGTAAAAAGAGATTTCTTTTTCAATCCAACGATGCACAACACATTCAATGGTAACTAGACATATGAACTATTACGATATGAGATTCAGTAACAAAATACACATGTTAGAAAATAATGGATTTTCTTGGAAGCATACGAATACATTCATTGATTCCTTAACCGATTTTCCTCTCAAAACATATTTATGAACTCACCAGCTTTATGCTGATACTCTTTCAAAACTGCTTGTATTCTTAGGAAATCAGTAGACAGGTACCTTCTGGAGTTTTGAGATGACGAAGCGTATAGAGTCACGTCTTTTACTTTTGATGTCTATAAACATGAATTAAACTTATGTAAATATTTTTACTTAATTAATGTAATGGTTATGTTTACTTTGATTACTGTAATGCAATGGTTGTGATACTATACATGAAGTCATCCACCCCGAACATTTCCGCCGTTCAGGTTTGGGGGTGTGACATCTCCGCACCACTATCAAAGGGAATGCATGCATAAGAGTTGTCGAGGAGGAACGTACCTGTAACTACGGTGGGATCTGCAACTGCCTCCTCCTAACCGATGGCTAGCACTCTCCCCGTGCTTCCGACATCTCTTGCCTTTGGGCAATTCCTGTTGTAGTGCTCGGTTTCACCGCACCCATAACAGGCTTAACCAATTCCAGCTCTGGAGGTATGGGCATTTGGTTGTGCAGGTGTCTTACAGAAGGAGGCTGTATACCCCTTCTTGTTACAGCTAGTGCATTGCAACTCTCGACAAGGCCCATGGTGATGAAAGTTGCATTTGTCGGACCTAGGGAGGGTTCCAACGTATCTGCTAGGAAGTGCTTGAGTAGTGGGAACAACGGCAGGAATGGTAACGGCATGGACTGCCACTGTTTGCTGTTTCTTGGAGGGCTCCTGTGAAGATTGGCCCTTGCGTTTGTTCCAGAACTTTTTCTTTCCACTACCTTCTTTTGGTGGTTCAGGAGCGGCTGCTACGGGGTTGTGGCAATCCTCGTGATCCACTAATGTATATGTCAGACGCATTGGCACTATCAAATGTGAGTGGTTTAGCAGATAAGACATTCCCTTGAGTTGGGGGTGTCAATCCCCATATGTATCTTTCAACTTTCTTGCTCTCCAGGGTGACCATCCCGGGACATAGAAGAGTCAGGTCACTGAACCTAGTAGTGTAAGCAGCGACGTCAGAACCCTTCATCTTCAGATTCCAGAGCTCCTGCTCTAGTTTTTGCATCTCGCCCCGCGGGCAGTATTCAGCCAGCATCAGTTCCTTCAAATCGTCCCAACTCATAGCATTTGCCACCGGGAGAGTTAGGGATTTGACTTGGCTGTTCCACCAAGTTAGTGCTCTATCAGTGAAGGTGCATGCTACAAATTTTACTTTGCTTGTCTCGAGGCATGCACAGATCTCAAATATTGATTCAGTTTTCTCGAACCAACGAGTTAGGGCAATGACACCTCCAATGCCATCGAAGGATCGAGGTTTTGCGTTCGTGAAATCCTTGTATGAACACTCCCTCGGGTGTCCATGACTTTCCCCGAGGTTAGATGGGTTGGCACCACAACCCGTCCCACTAGTGCCACTTGCATTGATTTGTGACATAGCGGCAGCCACGGCGGCTGTTACTGCTGCTTGGAAGATAGCAGGATCGTACTGAGGAGGTGGCGGTGGTGGTGGATTGTTGTTCTTTCTGTCGGACTTCTTCGGAGGCATCTTTCTCTGGAATAATTTAAGAGAAAAATGATGATAAGTCCTCTGTAGTGGTTATGAGTCAAGTGATATTGAACATGGTATATCTTATCCTGACAGTTATAGTGTTCTATCAAGCGATTTATAGTGGAAGTCTACTTAATACAAGTAAACAATCGCAATGAAATTTATAGCAACAGTTGGAATGAAATTTGTACGATGTGATTTGTACCTGATTTCCCCCTATAATCACATAGTGTACACAAATTATATATAACTAAGACCAAATAGGCCTTCGATTAAGTGATCCTACTGTAAGTCCACAACCAAACAAGGAACATGAAGTAAAGTTAAATCACCTATTCTAAGTCTATAAGATATTATTTATATATAATTTATATGTATACACTTAGCAATTATAGATCTATCAGCAAGAGTTCTTTGTTTTCATGTGTTTGGATCTAGTATCATAGTGCTACAAAATACACCTATAGTATTTTAAATGCATGTTCGGTTCTAGAGTTTCCTTTGTATAGAGTTTAGTAAGTTTTAGACTTGTTGCAACACCACTATCACTCCCAAACACATGTTGGTCGTATCTCAAATAAATATAGTTGATCAGGCTATAATTATCCAATATATTATTACATAACTATCCAGGTTTAACCGTAGTGTCCAACATCTAAATACTTTTGTTTTGTTCTTCTTGTGATACTATTTATGGTATGTATGTATGTTGGGTTTTGAGCATTCTAACACTCCTAAGTGTACATGCAACCCTAAATACCTTGGATCTATGTTTTCTCTATTATACATGCAAATATGAATATTCCAAGGTATTACCCTATCTAGCATACAATCTTTGATACTTGGGTAATAAAACAAGTTAGAAGACATACCTTTTTATGTAGCTTGATTCCTTGATGCCTAAGAGCCGAGTGCCCCAAGTGTGACACCTCAAATGGTTCATACAACATCAAATACATTTGGAATAACTTAGAGAGAAATGAACACTTCATGAAATCGGCTATCCCTCACCATTCCTTCATAGTCTCTCATGGTTGCCGATTTTGGGAAGAATAAGATGCTTATATAGTATGTCACAGTTAGGGTTACACCATGTAAACCCTAGTTGTCATGGCCTTTCATTTCCATGATCCATGGGTATAAAAACACCATGGAGCATCCACGGAGCATCCTATGGGTTTTAGCCCAACTTGATAATCCATGGAGCATTAGCCCACTATACAAGTATGGATGATTTACAATCAACCCATATATTTAATTAGTCTCCTTTTGATCACTTAATTAATTCCAAATTAATTCTTGATCAATACTAATTAAATAATCTTAGTAATATATTAGAACTTATAATATATTACCAAACCTTAAGTGTTATTTCTCCCATTTTAGTCTATCCAAATGCATGATGCCATGCAACCCAAATGGACCATGCCAATCGGGTCAAGTACATACCAAATATAGTTATGGACTTAGACACTAATCCAACAGTCTCCCACTTGGATAAGTCTAAAACTATTATTGAGTATGACTTCAAAAACCGACTGGCAATCGTAGCTCTTTAAGCCGCTGTCGAACTCTGACGTTGTAACTGAACTCTGATCTTGTCAATGACTTGTCCATTAGATAAGGGATCATATATTCCTCCATTCTAGATATCATATGGACTGAGACATGGATTATCAAACATTCTCTCTGCCCATTTGTTGTTTCCCGATTTCCGATTTATGACGAATGACTGATTGAACAAATCAAATCAGTCCCGGCTTGGCCAAGCACTCACATGTGTAATCGCTAAATCATCGAGGGCCCCACAGATATCGCTTTTATCCCGAAGGTAAAAGGAATGGATAAACTTCGACTCATATGGCTTGTTCTACTACTTGTTGAATCATACACAAAGGCACGTTTTATAACATCGAGTTACCAATGCGTTTTCGCGTAATCAATGTACAACCAACTCATAGTAACAACTCATATCTCTAGGTTTGAAGAATATATGATATTATCGTCTCATGATCACTCGTGATAAAATCCATGAAGTGATTCAAATGATCAATCCAATACTCAGAACTTATGAGTACTCATGAGTGTTGTAGCAATACTTTGCTATGTCCAACATCTTAGACATCTACAAGCCAACTCATGACAGTCTTGATTCATATCTACTTCCAACATATGACCGACTGTGGATGGTTTGAATAACTTAGTCATTCGGGAAGAATGACCTAGTTTATTCTGGAAGTCAAAACTTGCAAGATGAAACAAAAGAATAATTGAATCCAATATGGTATCAAAACCTATGAATATTATGACAACCCGAAATTTCTATTTTTACAAACCCTGCAGTCAAGCAATACAAATATTAGTCAAGTTCATTTCTGCTAAATTTTAGCCGGTTTAAAGTCCGTTTGGGTGTTTTTAAAATAAATCCGTCAAAGGAACAAATAAAAGGAAGTATCTTCTAGGAGTGATGCGTAGCAAATAAACATTTCACACCATAACAAGGTGTTTACGGCCAAACTTTGGGAGTTTGGGCCGTAAACTCCTCTTGGCCGTGAACTCATGCTTAAGGCATGAGTTTACTCCTCATTTCCTCACTTCTCACTTCCAAGCTCAAGAACACCCACATTTCTATCTCAAGTATCATAACATATTTCTTCCAATCTTCTAAAAATGTAAGTGTTTCTTCTCTTGATTTGTTGTTATAACACTTCATCTAGTAGTTATACATGATTTCATCCATGAAATCTTGTCTTTTTCATAGATCTTCAAGTGTTCTTCAAAACACCAAGAACACACACTAGTGTTCTTGGACCTTAAACACTCTTACAAGCTTCCTATAAGTAAGTACACTCCTCCTAACTAGTTATTTACTTAGAATGCTTGTTAAACCATTGAAAAACATCAAGAATACCCAAGAACACATGGGTTTACGGCCAAGGCAATCTCCTTGGACCGTAAACACCATATGGTGGTGCATATGTGCCACCATTACGTTCTAGGGCTTGGGTATTGGACTAGAACCTGCATGCATGAGCTAAAGACCTTAAACCACGAAATGGTAGGAGTTACCATGGGTTTACGGCCGTAAACCCACTTGGACCGTAAACCCAAAACCGTAAACTCCATGGGAGTTGGTCTATGAACCGTGAACCCTAATAAGGGGGCCATTATGAGCCCTAGTCCCTTCTAAAGCCTTGGAACCAAGTCTAGATCACTTCTTTGAGGAGTATAGCACCTTAAACAAGCAAAAGAAGCAAGCACACATGAGTTTACGGCCGTAAACTCATGGGGTTATGACCATGGGCCGTAAACTCTAAAAGTTGGTGCAAATAGTGCCACTATTACTTCCTAAGGCTTGGACTTGATCATATGATACTTAACCTTGACTTGTAAGACCCTAAAACACACAATGGTACTAATTACCATGAGTTTACGGCCGTAAACTCATGGGGGAAATGACCATAAACCGTAAACTCATGTGGTGTTACCATATGGGCAGTAAACTCCAATGTGAGGCCATACTCTCTTTAGATGCAACCCCTTAATACTCCTAGCACTTGAATCAAAGTGTTATCTATGTTTTAGGGTGTCCTTACTTGATTAATTAGTTGTTAAATGACTAATTTGATACATATATGTGTCATTACATGTTAAATAGGATCCGTGTGTGTGTTCAAGTCTTCACTTGACACTTAGCATCCTGTCCGACACTTCCATCCAAACCACTCACTACAGGTGAGTTCATACCCCTTAATCAACCTTTGAAATGATTTTAAATGCTTTTATGGGGGGAATACAAGTTGAAATATTCTAGTTATTGCTTTAATCACATGTGATTAATGACTAGAACAAACAGAAATATTTACTACTACTTTCAAGTTACTATCAAAATTATGGTTTTCAAGCGTTTCAAACCTTTTATTAAACTTTTAGATACTAAAACTGTTTCCAAACTCATATCTACACTCATATATTTATATAAGTAAGACTTGAAGGACTTAGGACTAATAGCTCACCTTACTTCCTGTTCCTTGTTTGGTTGTGGACTTAGGGTATCCTGTTATTTGTCCGAATGTCGTTGAACTCTTAGTTATATATATATATATATATATATATATATATATATATATATATATATATATATATATGTGTGTGTGTGTGTGTGTGTGTGTGTGTGTGTGTTAGATATAAAAGCTTTCACTTCAGTTCAATGCCTTTGTGTAACGAAGGCATACAAACCACATTACTATTTAACTATAATAGGTATAGTTAAGGGATTACTACTCGCTACTACTATTACAAAGATACATACAAGAGTCGGTACATTTACGAGTCGCTACATGAGTACTACAGTGAGAAACAAAACATACTATACACTATACAAGAGAACATACTATACACTATACAGAAACATACTATATACTAGTAAAGAGAAAACATCACTACACTATGACATACTATACAACCTTTTGAATACTATTAACCGAATGTGACATACTACTTCTCGATACGACACCTCATCGTGGTATCACTTTGTAACCAGAGTCTCCTGGAGGGAGAGCGGGCATTATGTGTATAGATCTATTCGGGACAGACACTCCCACATCCCGACTGCTAGCTACAGTCCCAGGCGATAGGCCAAGGGGTGACAGAATGTTACCTCACTACACATGACCTGGAGGGTCATCAGTTATTCAGCCGTCGATCAGCATGGTTACATACGAGTTCACATTCAAACCTTTAATGAACCAATTAAGAATTAAAGGCAAAATAGACTCTCCGAGGCGTATTGTTCATTTAATACTACCTGGAGTCTACATTTTCATTACCTTAGATTCCCCAAGGTGTACTGTACATTTAGTACTACCCGAAGTCTGTATTTTATCACTTTATGACCAGCAGTGTCACTGCTGAGGAAAAACATTATTTTCCCTCAATACACTTATTTTGTAATCACCTTTCATGAGTGAAGTCTAAAACTATATTTTCATACTGATAGTTTCACTGGGGAAAACTCTTACTATTACGAAAGAACAAACATACGTTGCTCTTGGTAGAAGACTACATTTTTACTGGAAAATATAGGATTTTCTAGGGAGTATACTATTTGCAAACATTTGAAATCAGTTACTACATTAAGTTGTTACAAACATTTTCATACAAGCAATGACACTAAATACTTATGAACTCACCAGCTTTATGCTGATAAACTCTTTCAAAATAACTTGTATTCTCAGGTCATCAGTAGACAGGTACCGATGAAGCTTTTGAGAAGATGGAGCACATACAAGACTCATCTTTTATTTTGATTATACTTTTGGGTGTCTTACAAACTATACAGAACACGCTTGTATTACAATTATTATATTAATGCAATGGATGTTGTTGCTTGTCTTTACTATTATGCATTGTTATGATACTGTACATGACGTCCTCCACCCCAGAACGTTTCTGCCGTTCCGGTTTTGGGGTGTGACAAATATAAATAGAACACTTTTTATTTATCACCATATTGATTACTCATTATTCATTGTTTCGGTTTTATTAACTTTATACTTGAATTAAAAACACTAGTTGTCCCATGCTCCAAGCATGTACACTATGTTTTTCTAAACAATAGCTTTGCCATACACCAAGTAAGCACTCTATGTTTGTCTATGATCTTTACTTTGTGAACTAGATCGATTGAACATAATTTCAATGATTCTCTTTTCACACTCCCAAATCCTTATCGAAAATGTAAGAATTCCAAATTCCTATCACTTACCGAAATCTGTTAGATTTTAAACTTATATGCATTGATCCTCTTGTAATGATTATGCACAAAGTCACAAAGACTTGTCAATAGACATTACAGAGTATTCCAATGGAGATCATTCCATGGAAACAAAGTCTCAAATTCAAAGTACATTGCTTTGAACATCCTTCTTGCATTAAGTTTCCTAATCTTACATAGATTTAATGAATAACTTCCACCTATGGGAATATTTCCATATTCTCATTTTGACTATCACTTCTGAACAAGAGTTGACTCTTTTCAGAATATGTCAATAATGTCCTTCCAAAATTAACACTATACTTCCAACTGTCCCTAAGCAACCAATCTTTGGTAGACCTTAAGATTGTTCTCGACAATTGCTTAATCATTTTAGTCATATCCAGTTCTAGATTTTCCCCCTTAATGCCCAGAGCATTTGGAAAATTTAGAGAGGATGAATATTATAGCACATGCAATCGATCCTATATCCGAAGCATATGGGACACGATTCATGATGTCTCACATAAAGACATGATCCTAGACCAGTTTTTTGCTATAATATTTCTATGTCTATTTGCCAAGTTCTCATAATTCAGATTATGAAAAGGGATGCCGTAATAATAATCGAATTTTAGAACGCAAATAATGGACCCATATATAGAATTTCCTTATGTTGAGCCACTCCAACATAAAATTCATATATATATATCCTTGACTAAAGACGATTAAAACCTCAATCTAAGCTTTTAGAATTGAAATGAAGTATAATTTCCTCTGCCTTAATTATAGCAAAACAACTTTTTCCCAATTGAAACTTTTGTTTTCTATAATTAACATTGCTAACTTGCAACACTTATAATAATTATCATGCTCCCACTAACATGATGATTATTAGCATAACACTTATGCTCCCACTAGCTTTGACATGTACTTAGAAATCAGCTGGACTTCTAGAAATCAATATTGTATTGACTTTCTTACCAAAGTTCAAATTTCTGATACAAGATGCTTTGATAAAACTTTATCAAAGTCATACACCTTTCCTTAGATAGCACACATGTGTGTCTAAACAATTTCAGAACTATGAAAAGGGATGCCGTAATCGTAGTCTCAATTGTTTAGACCTTTGCCATTTCTCACAAGTTCATGTTAGTGTGCCGGTTAACCACACACGCTCCACTAACGACTTTTGAGAATGAAAATATCACAATTGCTATCTTACTTAAAATCTACTTGGTGGAAGTGTTTCCTCACCATCATTTTCATGAATCGGAGAGAAACCTTATGACCCTTAGATTTTATGGTGTATGTGTTCTTATCCACATGAATTTGTCAAAACCATAATCACAAGACTAGGTTAGTGACAAATCCAAACTCATAGGGATTGAACTCAATCTTACTTTCTTGCCACCTGGCAACACAAGGTCCTGCAATTGCTTCCAAGTTGGTATGCAACCAATTAAGAACTCTCAGAACTCATATGCAAAGCCAACTTTAACTAGAATGGGCACAAAAATAGAAATATTTCAACACGATAAGTTATAAACCTCAAGTCGTGTGCTAGTGATCAAACTATAGGTTTTTATTCTTGATTAGATCTTGAAATTCTTTCATGATCTTTAAGACTCCCATTGTCCTCTTGACATATAAGACTCCCTTGCCAAATATTCAAGAGATAGTGCGGATTCTTTATCAAGACAAACACTTCACACCATTGGTCTTTGTTTTATCCAGAACATCACAACTTACCAATTTCAAATGTACAAGAGTAAGTGTTATAAACCTTTCATTAAGATATTTCACTCAACTTACAGTCTTGGAGTATGACTCTAAGACTTGTTTTGGAATGAAGTATGAATCATCTTCTTGATTTAACCATTTCAGCAATTATTGATTCCTCTTCTTAGCCATAGGAATGTACTAAGATGTTCTTAGAGGACCAATTGTGATATGGTTTCTTAATCATTAAGATGATCACAAAACATGATACTAAAGTACTCTCCCATCTTTTCAGATTTTATCCTTTCTGTCTAATTTGATTCTTCCCATTCGTCCTACCATACATCGAAACTTTTCCAATGTTTCAGAATTATACTTAAACTTGTAAGTATAACCATATTTACTAGGCTTTAGTAAATCATGACGAATAGTCTTATCGATCTTTTTGTGGTGGACTTGACCGGTGCACCAGAATGTGTACTCGATCCCTTAGTCCTTCACTTGACTCACATATACATGTGAACAAGGAAGTAATCTTAATTTTCCAAAGATGAAAATTCTCATTCATCATACTATACAACTTGCATGATTTCCAAGTTTCTATCCAACTGAAACCTTGGGTGATGAGTATCTTTCCTTATTTGGTAAATTAGACATTACCACAAATGAAAGAAACAAATTCACATTTCCAATATTGCTAGAAACATACAAACATCAAGTTTTCATAAATGCCATTGCAAGGAGATATAAAATAAAGTAAAACTTTTATTTATTTATAAAAATGCGGAATTTTTTTTTCTTACAATGCAACTTGAAATGAAAACTATGCTATTACATGTTTCCTAGCAATCTATCATAACTCCTAAGAAGTAGCTCAAGAATCCGATCTTCAAACCATGCGATAGAAATCCATCTACGCGATCAGATTCAGCATACTCTTTCTTAAAGTTTCCTTCCCTTTGCTTGATCCTGCTAAATATCAAAATGCAACTGAGTCACATTTTGTATTAAGAATAATCAACTGGGAACTTAACAGAGTTAGATAGTGGACTTTACCTGAAGTAAAGTCAAACTTTTGACTTTACCATCCTTATGATCTTTCAGGTAAATTTGGCAGCTTCGCAACCAATGCCCCTTCCTTTGGCAATATGGACTCTTTGGTAATGATACATGGGACTATCTCAGACTTAGCCTTTCTCTTTACTATTTGGTCAACCGAGTTGACTATGGCCGATCCCTTTCCATTGGGAAGAGAAAGCTTTTACTGGGTATCCAATGTTACCATTGTCAATGTCCATTGAAGGTTTGGGAAGTTGATCTTCTAATCAAATTTGTTTTACTAGTCCTCAAATAATTTCTGATTCAGCAGCACCAAGCAAATAGATAAGATCATTAAGGGTCATGTCATAGTCTGTTTCATAGTGGTCCCAAAGGAACTCGCTATGTGACTTAGAAATTGATTGGACATCCAACTTCCTCAAGACTTTGACACCCAACTCTCCCGGCTTGTCAATATGTGACTTTATCTCCAAGATGTGAGCACACATAGACTTTGCTTGCCAATAGGGTTTGAGTGACCTTAAACTTTTCAAGAACTTGTGGGTTAGGGAGAATAATTGGAGGAGGTGACAGAAAAGATGTATGATTTCCATGAACCAACCATGGGACATCATCTTCATTAGGAAAGCTTGTTCCAAGATATTTGGGATGATCAGATGTCTAAACCAGACATCTAATATGGGAGATATTCAAGTAAGTTGATTTAAGTCCTTAATATAACACCCAATATGAAATACTAAGGCTAGGACCCAACACAATATTTTATAACTTGGAAGAGGGATGCTGTAATCCAGGCTATAAAATATTTGAAGGTAGGTGAATGACGATTCATCAATTTCCACCATGAAAAACGAAATAATTTATTAGGTTTTAATTGGATTTGAAACTCCTAGATCTTTTGAGATTCATTGAACTGTTCAATGGCATGTTTCAATCTTGATTGTGCCCTTCAGGTTTTGTGACTGGGATGCCGAGGATCACAAAACAAGGTGTGAAGTAACCATGCAAATTACTTGGTACTCTTAAATGTTTATCACTTAACCGATGTGCCGGTTAACCACACACGCTCCACCGGCCTATGATAAACTTTAAGAAACCCTTTGCCTACTTTGTTAAAACCAGTTAGTGTGCCGGTTAACCACACACGCTCCACTAACAACTCAAACAAAGTGCAAAGTGTAATTTCATGGATTAGCACCTTATTCACATTTTCCTAAGTAACTAAGATTGGGAGTTTATAAGTGTTTAGTTACTTAGTATTTATCATTATACTTATAATGAAGGGGGAATTATAGTCCTTGTCCTACCCGTTCGGCTAACGACCCTCCACCAGTCAAGGAAGCGGTGGGTGAGAGTGGACACCCATTAAACTTCCATTTAATATGCAGTAACCTTATACCCCCTTATAGACCGGCTTCGTGAATGAGGCCTACTAATGGTAATACGACTTATATATATATATATATATATATATATATATTATTAACTTATAATATTATAAAGTATAAGGGTTGAATTTTAACTTTTAAAATCCTAAGGGCTTAATTTGGAATTAAAGTATTCATGAAAGAAAACTTTTCAAATTCCAAAACTTAAGGGCAAGTTTTGAACAATTAAAAAAAATTTCAATTCCATAACTTATGTTTTTAAAGTAGTTTTAATGAAAAACTCTTCAAGTTCCATAACTTGAGGACAAGTTATGGAAGACTTTAAACTATTAAAAGAGTATGACTTTTCTTTATTCATAACCTATGGAAATATTTATGAGTTTTATGAATCTTAAATGTGACTTTTCATATAAATTGAGGACAAGTTACAAAAACACATTTTAGAACCAACTCTTAGATTAATTTGGATTGAAAACAACAATTTCACATAACTTTTCTATTAATCTAAGCATCTCATAAGAACAAGATAATTCAATCAAAAATTTTCATGTAATTAGCCTAACCATTAAACTAATACAAAACATGAATCTATTGACAATTATCTTTGAAATTGGATTAGAATGAACATTACCACATCAAAAACAAGTTTATAGGTTCAAAAACAGCTTAGGGTAATGATTCTAGTCCAATTCCAGCCTTAAAAGTCGAAAATATGCTGTCAGGGGGTCCTACTCGTCGAGTGTATGAACCTACTCAACGAGTAGGATGAGTTTCCTCATGGACTCGGCGAGTCCATCAGTGTATAATTGAAAATTGTTTTTTCAGCATTTTTCAGCACTTTGCATCAAGTATAATTGAAAACAAGCCTAGGATCTGATACCACTGTTGGGTTTTGAGCATTCTAACACTCCTAAGTGTACATGCAACCCTAAATACCTTGGATCTATGTTTTCTCTATTATACATGCAAATATGAATATTCCAAGGTATTACCCTATCTAGCATACAATCTTTGATACTTGGGTAATAGAACAAGTTAGAAGACATACCTTTTTATGTAGCTTGATTCCTTGATGCTTAAGAGCCGAGTGCCCCAAGTGTGACACCTCAAATGGTTCACACAACATCAAATACACTTGGAATAACTTAGAGAGAAATGAACACTTCATGAAATCGGCTATCCCTCACCATTCCTTTATAGTCTCTCATGGTTGCCGATTTTGTGAAGAATAAGATGCTTATATAGTATGTCACAGTTAGGGTTACACCATGTAAACCCTAGTTGTCATGGCCTTTCATTTCCATGATCCATGGGTATAAAAACACCATGGAGCATCCACGGAGCATCCTATGGGTTTTAGCCCAACTTGATAATCCATGGAGCATTAGCCCACTATACAAGTATGGATGATTTACAATCAACCCATATATTTAATTAGTCTCCTTTTGATCACTTAATTAATTCCAAATTAATTCTTGATCAATACTAATTAAATAATCTTATTAATATATTAGAACTTATAACATATTACCAAACCTTAAGTGTTATTTCTCTCATTTTAGTCTATCCAAATGCATGATGCCATGCAACCCAAATGGACCATGCTAATCGGGTCAAGTACATACCAAATATAGTTATGGACTTAGACACTAATCCAACAATGTATACTTGTATACTTTTTGTAAAATACCTAGATTTTAAGAGTATACTTTTAGTTCAGAGCGCTTCGGCCCCTTAGTGTTTATAGTTGTATATCAGTTCACTATAAACAATGCTCTGATACCAATCTGTCACACCCAAACCAGAACGGCGGAAACGTTTGGGGTCGGAAGACGTCATGTACAGTATCATAACAATTGTATAATAGGAATCAAAGCAAACACAACCATTACACTGATAAGGTAAAGTATTTACATCTGTTCAATACATAGTTTGTATGACATCAAAATGTATAGCAAAAGTATAAAAGACGCGACTCTAAAAGCTTCGTCTTCTCAAAATCTACGGATGTACCTGTCTTATCGGTTCCCTGAGAATACAAGTGATTTTGAAAGTGTATCAACATTTAAGTTGGTGAGTTCATGAGCATCTTTTAGTGAAGGAAATCTTGTCTTTGTACTTTGAAAATACTAGTATTGTTTCTCCAGAAAATCCAATATTTTCTATAGTGAATGTAATGTAGTCATGTATGTTCCTTGTAAATGTGTATTAGTGTACTCAGTATTATAAAATAGTGTATTGTATCAGTATTAGAAAATAGTGTATAGTTGGAGTAAAAGTAGTGTACTGTAATAGCATTTATATAAAAACCTTAGTATGAATGCCTAGTATTCACCAGTTGTAGTGTAAAGTAGTGTACAATAGTAGTGTTCGCATGAAAACCTTGTATGAATGCCTGGTTACTACCAGCTGTAGTGTAAAGTCGTGTACCATAGTTTTACTAATGAAAATAAAATCATTGAAGTAGTGTTAATCCCGTAAACAAATGTTTTAGTTATACTGTTGTGAGTTTCATTTGACAACCCGTAAATTTCTATCTTGTAAGTCAATCTAACCAATCAAAAGTCAGACTTCTTTTCTGCTATCCTTTAGACTGTGTTAAGGGTCATATTTAGGTTTCTAAGCCTTGTCCATGAAGGGTTTTGAGCATTCTAACACTCCTAAGGTGTACATGCAACCCTAAATACCTTGGATCTATGTTTTCTCTATTATACATGCAAATATCAATTTTTCCAAGGTATTGTTCTAACTAGCATAATATGAAGAACATATAATATAAATTCTAGTAGAATTACATACCTCTTTGTTGTAGCTTGATTCCATGGAGCTTAAGAGCCTAGTGCCTCAAGTGTGACACCTCAAATGGTTCACACAACATCACCAACATCTTGGAATAACTTGAGAGAAAACGTTCCTATGCTCAAATTGGCTAGCCCTCATGTGTACACACACTAGTGCGAATTTCTTGAGCCATGGGGTCCTTATATATGGTGGCTATTAGGGTTACACCATGTAACTCATGTCTTTCCATATTCTTCATGCTCCATGGGTTAAAAGCTCCATGGAGTATGCATGGGTTACTCCATGGGTTTAGCCCAACATGAAGAACTATGGGTCATAAGCCCACATATATAAGAATGAATGATTTACACAATAAATCCCCATATATTTAATTAGTTTCCTTTTGATCACAAAATTAATTCCAAATTAATTCTTGATCAATACTAATTAAATAATATGATTTCATATTAATATATTAGAACTTATAATAAATTAACAAATCATAATTATCCTTTTCTCACAAAAGTCTATCCAAATTGTTCCGATGCCATGCAACCCAAATGGACCATGCCAATCGGGTCAAGTACATACCAATTATAGTTATGGACTTAGACACTAATCCAACAGTCTCCCACTTGGATAAGTCTAAAACTATTATTGCGTATGACTTCAAAACCCGACTAGCAATCGTAGCTCTTAAAAGCCGCTGTCGAACGTTGAAGAAATCATTGACGCGTCCATTAGATAAGGGATCATATATTCCTCCATTCTAAATATCATATGGACTGAGACATGGATTATAACCATTCTCTCTGTCCATTTGTTGTTTCCCAATTTCCGATTTATGACGACCGACTAATTAAACAAATCAAATCAGTCCTGGCTTGGCCAAGCACTTCGGGGTATCATCACTAAATCATCGAGGGGCCACAGATATCGCTTCTATCCCTTTAAGGGTAAAAGGATTGGATAAACTTCGACTCATATGCTTGTTCTACTACTTGTCGAATCATACACAAAGGCACGTTTTATAACATCGAGTCACCAATGCGTTTTCGTATAATCAATGCATAACCAAATCATAGGAAACATGTCATATTTCTAGGTTTGAAGAATATAAGATATTATCGTCTCATGATCACTCGTGATAAAATCCATGAAGTGAGTCAAATGAGCGTGGGTTTAATCTAATACTCAGAACTTATGAGCACTCATGAATGTTGCAGCAACTCTTGCTATGTCCACTACCTTGGACATCTACAAACCAACTTCATGACAGTCTTGATTCATATCTACTTCCAACATATGACCGACTGTGGATGGTTTGAATAACTTAGTCATTCAGGAAGAACGACCTAGTTATTCTGGAAGTCAAAACATGCAAAGTGAAACACAAGAATAATCGAATCCAATATGGTCTCAGAACTTATGAATATAAATAGAACACCTTTTATTTATCACCATATTGATTACACATTATTCATTGCATACTGTTTCAAACTATCAAATTTATACTTGAATTAAAACAATAGTTGTCCCATGCTCCGAGCATGTACACTATGTTTTCTAAACACTAGTCATGCCATACACCAAGTATGCACACTATGTTTTTCCAAACATTAGTTATGCCATACACCAAGTATGCACACTAAGTTTGTCTATGATCTTTACTTTGTGAAATAGATCGATTGAACATAATTCCAATGATTCTCATTTCACAATCCCAAATCCTTACCGCAAATGCAAGAATTCCAAATTCCTGCCATTTACCTAAATCTGTTAGATTCTAAACTTATATGCACTAATCCTCTGTAATGATTATGCACAAAGTCACAAAGACTTGTCAACAGACATTACAGAGTATTCCAATGGAGATCAACTCCATGGAAACAAAGTCTCATATTCAAAGTACATTGCTTTGAACATCCTTCTTGCATTAAGTTTTCTAATCTTACACAGATTTAATGAATAACTTCCACCTATGGGAATATTTCCATATTCTCATTTTGACTATCACTTCTGAACAAGAGTTGCCTCTTTTCAAAATATGTCAAAATGGTCCTCTCCAAACATTTACACCATACTTCCAACTGTCCCTGAGCAACCAATCTTTGGTAAACCTTAGATTGTCCTCGAAAATTGCTTAATCATTTTAGTCATATCCAATTCTAGACTTTTCCCCTCTTAATGCCCTGAGCATTTGTAAAGTTTAGAAAGGATGAATATCATAGCACATGCAATCGATCCTATATCCGAAGTATATGGGACACGATTCATGATATCTCACATAAAGACATGATACTAGACAGTCTTTCTGCCATAATATTTCTATTTCTATTTGCTAAGTTCTCATAATTCAGATTATGAAAAGGGATTTTGTAATCATAATCGAATTTTAGAACGCAAATAATGGACCCATATATAGAATTTCCTTATGTTAAGCCATTCCAACATAAAATTCATATATATATATATATATATATATATATATATATATATATATATATATATATATATATATATATATATATATATATATATATATATATATATATATATATCCTTGACTAAAGATGATTAAGACCTCAATCTAAACTTTTAGAATTGAAATGAAGTATAATTTCCTCTCCCTTAATTATAGCAAAACAACTTTTCCCAATTGAAACTTTTGTTTTCTATAATTAATATTGCTAACTTGCAACACTTATCATAATTATCATGCTCCCACTAACATGATGATTATTATCATAACACTTATGCTCCCACTAGCTTTGACATGTACTCAGAAATCAGCTGGACTTCTAGAAATCAATACTTTATTGACTTTCTTACAAAATTTCAGATTCTGATACGAGATGCTTTGATAAAAACTTTATCAAAATCATACACCTTTCCTTAGATAGCACATATGTGTGTCTAAACAATTTCAGAACTATGAAAAGGGATGCTGTAATCATAGTCTCAATTGTTTAGATCTTTTCCATTCCTCACAATTCCATGTTAGTGTGCCGGTTAACCACACACGCTCCACTAACGACTTTGAGAATGCAAATATCACAATTGCTATCTACTTAAAATCACTTAGTGAAAGCGTTTCCTCACCATCATTTTCATGAATCGAAGAGAAACCTTATGACACTTAGATTTTATGGTGTATGTGTTCCTATCCATGTGAATTTGTCAAAACCATAATCTCAAGACAAGGTTAGTGACAAATCCAAACTCATATGGATTGAACTTGTGCAATCTTAACTTCTTGCCACCTGGCAGCACAAGGGCCTGCCATTGCTTCCAGGTTGTTATGCAACCAATTGAGAACTCTCAGAACTCATATGCAAAGTCAACTTTAACTGGAATGGGCATAGAAATAGGAATATGTCAACACGATAGGTTATAAACCTCACGTCGTGTGCTAGTGATAAACTATAGGTTTTTATTCTTGATTAGATCTTGAAACTCTTTCAGGATCGTTTAGACTCCCACTGTCCTCTTGACATATAAGACTCTCTTGCCAAATATTCAAGAGATAGTGCGGATTCTTTAGCAAGACAAACACTTCACACAATTGGCCTTAGTTGGTCTTTGTTTTATCCAAAACATCACAACTTACCAATTTCAAATGTACACGAGTAGGACATATTTTACTCTTACATTTGACAAGTGTTATAAACCTTTCTTTAAGATATATCACTCAAGTTACAATCTTGGAGTATGACTCTAAGAATTGTTTTGGAACGAAGTATGACCCATCTTCTTGATTTAACCATTTCAACAATTCGCGACTCCTCTTCTTAGCCATAAGAATGCACTAAGATGTCCTTAGAGGACCAATTGTGATATGGTTTCTTAATCATTGAGATGATCACAAAAACATGATACTAAAGTACTCTCCCATCTTTTCAGATGTGAGAAACTTTTATCTTTTCTGCCTAATTTGATTCTTCCCATTCGTTCTGCCACACATCGAAACTTTTCCAATGTTTCAGAATTATACTTAAACTTGTAAGTATAACCATATTTACTAAACTTTAGTAAATCATGACGAATAGTCTTATCGATCTTTTGTGGTGGACTTGACCAGTGAACAAGAATGTGTACTCGATCCCTTAGTCCTTTACCTGACTCACATATACATGTGAACAAGGAATTAGTCTTAATTTTCCAAAGATGAAAAATCTCATTCATCATACTATACAACTTGAATGATTCCAAGTTTCGGTCCAATTGAAACCTTGGGTGATGAGAATCTTTCATTATTTAGTAAATTTAGACACTACCACAAATGAAAGAATCAAATTCATATTTTCATTATTGCTAGAAACATACAAATATCAATTTTTCATAAATGCCATTGCAAGGAGGTATAATAAAATAAAACAATATTTTATTTATTTATAAAAATGCAGAAAAATCTTTTCTTTACAATGCAATTTTAAATGAAAAACTATGTTATTACATATTTTTCTAGCAATCTATCATAACTCCTAAGTAGTAGCTCAAGAATCTGATCTTCGAACCATGCGATTTGAAATCCATCTTCGCGATCAGATTCAACATACTCTTTCTTTAAGTTCCCTTCCCTTTGCTTGATCCTGCCATACATCAAAATGTATTAAGAATCTTCAAATAGGAACTTAATTGAGTTAGATAGTGGACTTACCTGAAGCAGAGTCAAACTTTTTGACTAGACCTTCTCTTAGACCATTCAGGTAGTTAAGGCAGCTTCGCAACCAATGCCCTTTCCTTTGGCAACAGAAACATATGGAACCTTTGGGAACGGCACACATGACTATCTCAGACTTAGCCTTTCTCTTTACCATTTGGTTAACCGAGTTGACTATGGCCGATCCCTTTCCATTGGGAAGAGAAAACGTTTCTGGATATTCAATGTTACCATTGTCAATGTCACACCCCCAAACCGAAATGGCGGAAACATTCGGGGGCGTTGGACGTCATGTCAAGTATCACAACACATGCAGTATAGTAATCAAAGTACAACAACCATTGCATTAATAGTATAAGGTTTTTTTTACATAGGTTACATTTAGCAACAACATCAAAAGTAGATATAGAGAATAACATAAGATGCAGCTCGGTACTAGGCTGTCTCCGCAAAAGCTCCCGGAGTGTACCTGTCTACTGACGACCTGAGAATACAAGTTATTTTGAAAGAGAGGATCATCATTTTAATGCTGGTGAGTTCATAAGTATTTTAATGACATTGATATAAATACATGTTCTTCCTCAAAATAATCTCACAAAAGTTTATAGAGTATTTGAATTCCTTCCAGAAAATCCTATATTTTCTATTAAAAGTAGTCTTCTACCAAGACTCGACTGTTTCATGTTTAAAAGAATGAGTTTCTCTACTAAAAGCAGTCTTCTACCAAGAATCGACTGTTTCATGTTTAAAAGAATGAGTTTCTCTACTAAAAGCAGTCTTCTACCAAGACCCGACTGTTTCATGTTTAAAAGAATGAGTTTCTCTACTAAAAGCAGTCTTCCACCAAGACCCGACTGTTTCATGTTTAAAAGAATGAGTTTCTCTACTAAAAGCAGTCTTCTACCAAGACCCGACTGTTTCATGTTTAAAGAGCATTTTTCCCAAATGTTACTATCATTATCAAAATATAGTTTTACATTATCGTTTTATGTCAAAAAGTTCCAAGTTTAATGTATTAAGGAAAAATATTATAGTACCGTAGTTTTATATGTAGAAACTACCGTGTACTAATTACCTTAAGGCCATGAATTATAAGGTAAATGTGAAGATACTCGTAACCATACTGATTGACGGATGTAAACACGACGATCTGCTGACGTCGAAAGAAATGTGACATTTGTCACCCCTTGGCTTGGTCGGCTGGGACTGTACCTAGCAGTCAGGATGTGGGATGGTCTGTCCCGTATAGATCTATACACATAATGCACGCTCTCCCTCCAGGAGACTCTAGTTACCAACTCGACAACGGTGAAATCCGCGTCATGAGGATGTATCTCATGCTCTGATTGATATATACGTTTCTTTTTACTAAAAGTACATGTTTTAGAATATTGATATACCTAGTTTCTCTTCATAAAATTTATTGTTGGTTTCTAAACTATACCTACTATAGTTTACTTGAGAGGTTATCTAGGTACCTTTGCTACCCAAAGGCGCTGAACTGGAGTAAGAGTTTTAATATCTAAACATATATACATAATATATAACTAGGACTTCAACGACACTCGGACAAATAACCTGATACTCTAAGTCCACAACCAAACAAGGAACATGAAATAAAGCGGGCTATCAGTCCTAAGTCCTTCAAACCCTACTTATATAACTATATCTATATAGACATGAATCTTAACAAGAATATAAGTTTAAAGACTTTGATAAAAGTTTAGTAATTTAGAAAGAGATTTTTGTACTTTAAAAGAGATTTGAAAACAAGATTTGAAAAACATTTAGCTTGATAAGCAGTTTAACATGCAAAAATCTATTTGATTGACAGTTATTAATCACATGTGGTTGATATAATAACTTAATAGTTCAACTTGTATTCCCCCCCATAAAAGCATTTAAAATCATTTCAAAGGTTAATTAAGGGGTATGAACTCACCTGAAGTGAGTAACTCGAAAGAAAGATTGATATAGGATCGTCGGGTGTCGAATGAAGTCGTAAGCACAAACGGATCCTAGTTTAACATGTAATAACACATATATGAATACACTTAGGGTATATAACCACTAATAGACACATGGACACACCTTAGGGACATGAAAACACTTAGAATTAAGTGTTACAAACACCTATTGAGGTCCCTAAATGAGTGTAGGGCCTTAGATTTGAGTGTAAGGCCACCAAACTTGACTTTTATGTGTGTGTGGCCAGGTGTACGGCCAGGGTGTGCGGCCAGGCCTGTGTGCGGTCGTACATGGGAGTGTGCGGCCGTACATAGGAGTGTCCGGCCGTACATAGGAGTGTGCGGCCGTACACTCTTCATTCATGCACAAAATGTCGATTTCCGGGTGTTTCAAAGCCAATACCAAGTCCAACTAGCAAATGAAGGCCAAACTCTTCACCTTGGAGAGTCTTTGAGGTGTGTACGACCACCTTATGAAGGTGTGCGGCCGTACACCTTCAAGTGACGAAGAACACAAAGAACATGATGAGTTTTAAGCTTAGATCAAGGTGTCTTACCACTATAACAAGCTGAATGATGGAGTAATTCACGTTCTTGAGGCCTTTAAAGTGTTCTTGGATGAAGTTTTTAGAGAGAGAAAGTAGAGAGAGAAAGTAGAGTGCAGCCAAATGAAAGGAATGAAAGAAGAGGGTCACCTTATATATATAAGGGTGAGTGTGCGGCTGGAGGGTGGGTGTGCGGCTGGCTGGCCGCACACACGGGTGTGCGGCCGCACACACCTTCTTTGGTGTGCTTGGCCCGATTTTGTGATGCTACACACTTTCTAACCCTTCTTAAGACTCATATCTAGGTTATACTAAGCCTAAAACACTCATATAGACCCACAATTTCGTTAAAAGATAGCAAAACGAAGGCCGCCACTCGGCTGAGTTGAATAGCTAAAATTTACAAGATAAGTATTTTCGGGTTGTCACATCATCCCCCCGTTAGAGGGAATTTCGTCCCGAAATTAGAATCTTAACGAACACTCAAGGATGGATACGAAAGATGTGGACACTTCATGCTCTAGCTGATCCGCCCGTTCCTTAGGGAAATCAGGTCCATATTGAGTTTTAGCGAATTTTCGTTACGAGGTATAATTTCTTTTTCGATCTCTGGGCCACACGGGATAAGGTTTCATCGGTTTCCTTTTTACTGAGCTAGATTTCTCCCGTTTCCTTTAACAAACGTGGTTCTGGTTTCCATGGATCAAATCGAGAAAATGGTGAGAGTTTTGTCGGGTACTACCGGTTCATTCGCTGAGACGTGGACAGGTTAGGGTGGAATTGATGGAATCCCTAAAGCAGTCTGGGTTTGACGGATACTTGACCAATTCTATCAAGAATCTCTGATGGTCCTCAGTTCTTTGGAATATAGAACGTTTCAGTACTCAAAACATAATGTACTTCCATGGTGAGATCATCACTTGGCGTGATTACCATTCTGAGGTTTCAAAAGTTTTCCCTTACTGGAGGTGTAGTCCTCATGATTGGTTCCTAGGAGTCTCAGGTCGTATTCGGATTCGAATTTCCTACTGGTTGGCTTTCGGAGATTTTCTGGATCATTGAAGGTGCTGACTATATGCTGGCATCTATTGGTTGTGTGGCATCTACCTCAGCCCAGTGCAGAAAGGACCTGCACTTTCGACTCATGAGGTGTTTCTAACGGAATATCTGTCACACCCCGAAACCGATGGCGGAAACGTTCCGGGGCGGAGGACGTCATGTGTAGCATCACAACCAATGAATAACAGCAATCATAGCAACATAACCATTACAATGAATACTTAAATAAAAATGTTTACATCAGTTGAAACTTTGTTTGAAACTTTGTTTGAATTACATCCAATAGCTTTGTATAGTATAAACATAAAACTCTTATTGCTCCAGTTCCTCGAAAATCCAAGAAGTACCTGTCTACTGATTTCCTGAGAATACAAGCAGTTTGAAAGAGTATCAGCATAAAGCTGCTGAGTTCATAAGCGGTGGTTTGTAGTGAAAATCGTTGATGAGTTCGGAAAATATTTGTATATTTTCAAGAAAAATCCGATATTTTCCTTAGTGAAAATGTAGTGTTATCAGTTCTGTAATAAACCATGAATATCTGTATGTTTCCAAGAAAATCCGATATTTTCTTTAGTGAAAAGGTAGCGTTATCGATTTCGTATAAAACCATGAATGTTCGTTACTGAAAACTGTAGTGATATGCGAAAATACTACCTCATGTGACTAGCTAAAACTAATCATGAAGTATAAGTATTTTGTATGTGGAACCATTGCATAATCGATTCTGTTTGAAAACCCTGGCTTTAGCCAGTCTACGTAGTGTGTATCAGTTCTATTTAGTAAAAATAAAACTGTTGAAGAGTGCCGGGTTGTAAACTAAAGGTGATTTATACATATTGTGAGTCGTATAACCATGCTTGATATGACTAGAGACCTTTCCAACGTTCTTCAGGCGTCGAGTTAAATGACATTTGTACATCTCAGGCGTGCCCGCCTAACTGTAGCTAGCAGTCCAGATGTGGGGTTGTCAGTTCCGAATAGATCTATTCACAAATCTCACGCTCTCCCTCCAGGAGACTCTGGTTATACTATGGTAGGATTTATCCCTGTACACCTAAGGGTACAGTAGTGAAGTAGCGCCTCACAGTATCGTACAATCTAGTTTACATGTAGTGGAGTAGCGTTCTATCGTAGTGAAAATCCGTATGTATACCGTATATAGTGATAATTACAGTTATGAAAACCATGATAAAGTAGTGATGTAACTGTAAACTAATTCTGTCTTAGTGCATATGTTTAGTAGTGAAAGTTTTTGTACTCGTTATGTTTAGAAAATCCCAAACTATACTGATTATAGTTTGCATGTATAGTGAATAGCGTGTCCGGAAAACTATGCAAATTTTAGTGAAAACGTCCCTTATGCTCAACACAGTACAAAAGGGTTAAAGTATGAGATTTGCATAAGTTTTGAAAACATTTTTGTTTAGCTTGTATTCCCCCCTGAAAACATTAAAAATACGGAAAATGTAGGGGTATGAACTCACAGTTCTTGCGTGAAATCATTGACTGAAATGAAGATCCTCGAGTTGCTGCACGTGACACTTAACAGAATCCTATTATCAAATAAATACATATATGTATCTAAATTAGCGATTTCGTTAGATAACGTGTTAGAGGAAAACTTGTATTCGGTTGAGGAATGTTACCGGGACTTGATCAAATCGATGAAAGTGGGTTTTCAGCCAAAAGCACTACTTAAAAGGTGTTTACGATCGTAAACTAGGGTTTACGGTCAACAGTCAGTTTACGGCCGTGAACGGGGTTTACGGTCGTAAACTAGGGTTTACGGTTTCTGAAGGCTCGGTGAGTTTACGACTGTAAACTCAAGAACATGGTTTACGGTCTTTGAAGGCTTGGACCGTAAACTAAAAAACAATGTTTACGGTCTTTGAAGATGGACCGTAAACTCAAGAACAATGGTGCTCATTTCGAAGAGAGAAGCGTTTCTAGACGTTCCGAAGTGACTCCAAACGGTGTTTCTCGATGTTTCCCGAAGTTTGAAGGTGTTTTTAGGTGTTTATGGTCAAGGTTCTTAGAGAGTTCTGGAGAGAGTTCTTGGCCAGAAATGTTCAAATGAAGGTGGAGGTCTCATATTTATAGTGGTTTTGTGGTCGGTGGTGGGGGTCCACCCTTTACTTACCATAAACAGGTATACGGCCGTAAACGAGTTTACGGTCGTAAACGAGTTTACGGTGGTAAACTAGTTTACGGTCGTAAACAAGTTTACGGTTGTAAACTCGCTTAGGCCAGATTTGATTTGATTTTTCGAGATAATCGGGTTTCCCCGCGATTTTTGGTTCCGACTCGTAAATAATTTAATTATATATAACTAGATTATTTTCTAAACCAAGAAGTTTGTCAAAAAAGTTAATGAATTCGAAATTTTTATTAACGGCAATCGCGTAACGAAAACGGACAAAGTTTCGGGTTGTCAGATCATCCCCCCGATAGAGGGAATTTCGTCCTGAAATTCGAACATAGAATACAAATCATGGATTAGGAAAGAGATGCGGATATTTCTGTTTCATCTGATCTTCGCGCTCCCAAGTGAATTCAGGTCCCCGCTTGGCATTCCAGCGAACCTTCACTATCGGGATGCGACTTTGTTTCGTTCGTTTGACTTCCCGATCCATGATTTCGACAGGTTCTTCCACGAAGTTTAGGTTCTCGTTGATTTCAATCTCGTCGAGAGGCATCACAAGTGTCTCATCGGACAGACACTTCTTTGGGTTTGATACGTGGAAAACAGGATGGATGTTGTTGAGCTCTCGCGGTAATTGGAGTTTGTATGCTACGGGACCGATCCTAGCAAGGATTTCGAACGCTCCAATGTACCTTGGGTTTAGCTTTCCACGCTTCCCAAAGCGTATCATGCCTTTCCAGGGTGAGACCTTCGGATTTGCACAATCTTTTCAGTTGTCTCTCGGATGATCTCAGGACCAGTGAGAGTACTGTCGGGAACTTGACCCCTGGCTAGCAGCGTGTCACCCACCTCAGCCCAACACAGAGGGGATCTGCACTTACGGCCACAGAGGGCTTCAAACGGCGCATCCTTGATTCTGGTGTGATAGCTGTTGTTGTAGGAAAATTCAACCAAAGGAAGATGAGTGTCCCATGATGCGCCGAAATCGATGACGCAGGCTCTCAACATGTCTTCCAATGTCTGAATTGTTCTCTCACTCTGTCCATCAGTCTGCGGATGATAAGCCGTGCTCATATCCAATTTAGTTCCAAGAGCTTTCTGTAGTGACTACCAGAACCTCGATGTAAACCTGCTATCTCGATCGGAGATAATGGATGCAGGTACACCATGAAGGCGAACTATCTCTTGAAGGTAGATTCGTGTGAGTCTCTCCATCTTGAAGCTTTCTTTGATTGGCAGGAAGTGGGCGGACTTTGTCAATCGATCGACGATTACCCAGATAGCATCGTGCCCACTCGGAGATCTGGGTAACTTGGTGATAAAATCCATGGTTATCCTTTCCCACTTCTACTCAGGTATTTCCGGCTGTTGAAGTAGACCTGAGGGCTTCTGATATTCAAGTCAGGCACTTGCCCACGAAGGTAGCGATCTCTGCTTTCATGTTTGGCCACGAATAAAGTTGTTTGAGATCCAAGTACATCTTATCCGACCCTGGGTGAACGGAGTATTTCGTCCTGTGAGCTTCGTTCATTACAACCTCTCTGTAACCACCGAACTTTGGGGTCCAGATCCGGTCCATGAAATAATAACTCCGTCTCCCTTGATCTCCAGATTCTTTTCCATTCCTCTCAAGGCTTCACCTAGCATGCTCTCCGGTTTTAAGGCTTCCAGCTGAGCCTCTCTGATCTGCGCGGACAGGTGGGAATGGATGGTCATTGTTAGTGCCTTCACCTTACGCCCTGAATACTCCTTTCGACTGAGGGCGTCCGCTACCACATTGGCCTTGCCGGGATGATAGCGAAGTTCGCACTCGTAGTCACTGAGTAGCTCTACCCATCGCCGTTGTCTCATATTTAGCTCCTTTTGATCAAAAATATGTTGCAAGCTCTTATGGTCGGTGAAGATAGTGCACTTGGTTCCATAGAGATAGTGTCTCCAGATCTTTAACGCAAAGACCACTGCTCCCAACTCCAAATCATGAGTTGTGTAATGTACCTCGTGTGTTTTCAACTGCCTCGAGGCATAGGCGATGACCTTTCCTCTCTGCATGAGCACACACCCTAGGCCCTGATTGGATGCGTCACAATAGACTACGAAGTCTTCCGTCCCTTCGGGCAGGGACAAGATAGGTGCGCTGCACAGGGCCCGCTTCAATGTTTGAAATGCAGTGTCTTGCTTGGCTTCCCAACTGAAGGTTACACCCTTCTGTGTCAGGGTAGTTAAAGGCTTAGCGATTCTAGAGAAGTTCTGGATGAACCTGCGATAATAGCCCGCGAGACCCAAGAATTGTCGGATTTCCGTGGGTGTCTTTGGTGCAGACCAATTCTCAATCGCTTTGATCTTGGAAGGGTCCACATGTATTCCTTCCTTGCTAATCACGTGTCCTAGTAAATTTACCTTCCTGATCCAGAATTCGCACTTCGAGAATTTCACGTATAGCTTTTCTGCCCTTAATGTTTCCAACACCTGCCTGAAGTGCTGTTTATGATCATACTCACTTCGCGAATAGACAAGTATATCGTCGATGAACACAATCACGAACTTGTCTAAGAAAGGGCGACACACCCGATTCATCAGGTCCATGAATACTGCCGGTGCGTTGGTTAAACCAAAGGGCATTACTACAAACTCGTAGTGTCCATAGCGAGTTCAGAATGCTATTTTGTGTACATCATTCTCATGAACTCGCAACTGATGGTACCCTGATCTTAGATCTATCTTTGAGAAATAACTAGCTCCCTGAAGTTGGTCGAAGAGATCGTCGATTCTGGGTAAGGGATATCGGTTCTTGATGGTAAGCTTATTCAGCTCTCGGTAGTTAATGCACATCCGAAAGGATCCATCTTTCTTTTTCACGAATAAGATCGGAGCTCCCTATGGTGAGGAACTCGGCCTTATGAATCCTTTGCTGATCAGCTCATTGAGCTGACTGGATAATTCTTGCATTTCCGTTGGCGCTAAACGGTAAGGAGATTTAGCTACGGGAGTAGCTCCGGGGATCAAGTCGATACGAAACTCGACTTGGCGCTCGGGAGGGGTTCCTGGGAGATCTTCGGGGAAAACGTCAGGAAAGTTACAGACTTCGGGGATGCTCTTGAGGTCTTTAACTTTTTGTGTTTCGTCGACAACATGAGTTAGGAATGCATGACACTCCTTCCGCAGATACTTCTGAGCTTTGATGTACGAAATGATACGGAGGTTCGAGCTAGACTTATCTCCGTAAATCATGAGGGTTTCGCCAGAGGGAAGATTGAGACGGATAGCCTTCTCGAAGCAAAGAATATCAGCATGATTGGAGCTTAACCAGTCCATGCCGATAATGACGTCGAAACTCTTGATGGACACAGGCATAAGGTCGATGGGAAACGCATAATTGTCTAGAGTAAGAGTACAGCCTATGAATATGTCGTTAGTGCTCTCCTTCTTTCCGTTAGCCATCTCGACGGTAAATGTTTCGGTTAGAGGTTGGGATTTACATTTGATTAAATGTTTGAATGTATGACTAACAAAACTCCTATCCGCACCAGAATCGAAGAGAATGCATGCATAAGAGTTGTCAAGGAGGAACGTACCCGTAACAACGGTAGGATCAGCAACTGCTTCATCCTGGCCCATCACCAGAACTCTCCCTGTATTGCCACCAGTTGTTGCCTTGAGGCAGTTTCTCCTGAAGTGTCCAGTCTCTCCACATCCATAACAAGATTGACCAGCGCTCGCTCCCAGAGCCTGGTTAGTTGGTTGGGTTGGCACCTTGCACTATCGAGCTGTGTGTCCTTTCTTTCCACAACTGTTGCAACTCAACTCACGGCAGGGTCCGTGATGATGGAAGTTACATTTGTTGCACAGGGGTAGTCTTCCAGCATAACCACTGGTAGGAGATTGAGTGGTTGGAACAGCAGTGGGAGCAGCAGCAAGAGCAGTAACAGCATGAACTGCCACTGTTTGTTGTTTCTTGGAGGGCTCCTGTGAAGACTGACCCTTTCGTTTGTTACCAAACTTCTTCTTCTTCCCACCGCTTTCCTTTTGTGGCTCGGAGACGGCTACCACCTCATCCAGATCGATTCCATGATCGATCAGAGTCTGTGCCAGATCCTTGGCGCTTTCAAAAGTAATCGGTCTAGCAGCCAAGACATTCCCCTTTGTTGGTTGTGTCAGTCCCCAGATGTACCTTTCGATTTTCTTGCTTTCCGTGGTGACCATTCCCGGACAGAGGAGAGCCATATCACAAAATCTCGCGGTGTAGGCAGCGATGTCGGAACCCTTCATCTTCAAATTCCAGAGTTCGTGTTCCAACTTTTGCACTTCGCCCCTCTGGCAGTACTCCGCGAGCATGAGCTCCTTCAGTCTTTCCCAACCCATGGCGTTAGCCACTAGCAGGGTTAGGGTTTTGACTTGACCATTCCACCAGGTCAAGGCTCTGTCGGTGAAGGTGCAGGCGGCGAACTTCACCTTGTTTGCTTCAGAACAAACGCAAATTTCGAAGATGGATTCGATCTTCTCGAACCATCGAGTTAGGGCGATGACACCTCCATTTCCGTCAAAGGACTTGGGTTTTGCAGTCATGAAGTCCTTGTAGGAACATTCTTTTTGATGTCCCTGACTTCCACCTGGTCTCTGTGGGTCGGTTCCACCTCCAGCCCCACCAGCATTCACTTGTGCCATTGCTGCAGTCACGACGGCGGTAACTGCTGCCTGGAACATGACAGGATCGAACTGAGGAGGTGGTGGTGGTGGCGGAGTGTCGTCGTTCCTTCTGATGGGTCTTGGTCGAGGAAGCATCTTGTTCTAGAAACAATCAGGAAGAAGAGGTTGGTAAGTCCTCGAGATATATATAAAACAACATATATCTCATCCTGATAATAAAAGTATACTACCGAGCGATAAGCACAGAAAGGTTACTGACGCAAGCAAGTTATCGCTTAAGGGAGAAGAGGTAGCCACATCGTGTCGACTGAATATAGATGATCAGTCTATATTCACCCTAGACATGGTTACATAACTGCCCAGGTTTAACCACAACGTTCCAACATCCAAATACTTTTTCTTTTGTTCTACTAGAGACACGAACTTTGTTATGTATGCATGCTCGTATACTTTTATAAAAATACTTATATTTTTGAAAGTATATTTTTAGTGTAGAGCACTTAGGCCCCTTAGTGTTTATAGTTGTATACCACGTAAGGTTCAGTATACTAGTTTGCTATTAACAAGGGCTCTGATACCAATCTGTCACACCCCGAAACCGATGGCAGAAACATTCCGGGGCGGAGGACGTCATGTGTAGCATCACAACCAATGAATAACAGCAATCATAGCAACACAACCATTATAATGAATACTTAAATAAAAATGTTTACATCAGTTGAAACTTTGTCTGAAACTTTGTTTGAATTACATCCAATAGCTTTGTATAGTATAAACATAAAACTCTTATTGCTCCAGTTCCTCGAAAATCCAAGAAGTACCTGTCTACTGATTTCCTGAGAATACAAGCAGTTTGAAAGAGTATCAGCATAAAGCTGCTGAGTTCATAAGCGGTGGTTTGTAGTGAAAATCGTTGATGAGTTCGGAAAATATTTGTATATTTTCAAGAAAAATCTGATATTTTCCTTAGTGAAAATGTAGTGTTATCAGTTCTGTAATAAACCATGAATATCTGTATGTTTCCAAGAAAATCCGATATTTTCTTTAGTGAAAAGGTAGCGTTATCGATTTCGTATAAAACCATGAATGTTCGTTACTGAAAACTGTAGTGATATGCGAAAATACTACCTAATGTGACTAGCTAAAACTAATCATGAAGTATAAGTATTTTGTATCTGAAACCATTGCATAATCGATTCTGTTTGAAAACCCTGGCTTTAGCCAGTCTACGTAGTGTGTATCAGTTCTATTTAGTAAAAATAAAACTGTTGAAGAGTGTCGGGTTGTAAACTAAAGGTGATTTATACATATTGTGAGTCTTATAACCATGCTTGATATGACTAGAGACCTTTCCAACGTTCTTCAGGCGTCGAGTTAAATGACATTTGTACATCTCAGGCGTGCCCACCTAACTGTAGCTAGCAGTCCAGATGTGGGATTGTCAGTCCCGAATAGATCTATTCACAAATCTCACGCTCTCCCTCCAGGAGACTCTGGTTATACTATGGTAGGATTTATCCCTGTACACCTAAGGGTACAGTAGTGAAGTAGCGCCTCACAGTATCGTACAATCTAGTTTACATGTAGTGGAGTAGCGTTCTATCGTAGTGAAAATCCGTATGTATACCGTATATAGTGATAATTACAGTTATGAAAACCATGATAAAGTAGTGATGTAACTGTAAACTAATTATGTCTTAATGCATATGTTTAGTAGTGAAAGTTTCTGTACTCGTTATGTTTAGAAAATCCCAAACTATACCGATTATAATTTGCATGTATAGTGAATAGCGTGTCCGGAAAACTATGCAAATTTTAGTGAAAACGTCCCTTTATGCTCAACACAGTACAAAAGGGTTAAAGTATGAGATTTGCATAAGTTTTGAAAACATTTTTGTTTAGCTTCTATTCCCCCCTGAAAACATTAAAAATACGGAAAATGTAGGGGTATGAACTCACAGTTCTTGCGTGAAATTGCTGACTGAAATGAAGATCCTCGAGTTGCTGCACGTGACACTTAACGGAATCCTATTATCAAATAAATACATATATGTATCTAAATTAGTGATTTCGTTAGATAACGTGTTAGAGGAACACTTGTATTCGGTTGAGGAATGTTACCGGGACTTGATCAAATCGATGAAAGTGGGTTTTCAGCCAAAAGCACTACTTAAAAGGTGTTTACGATCGTAAACTAGGGTTTACGGTCAACAGACAGTTTACGGCCGTGAACGGGGTTTACGGTCGTAAACTGGGGTTTACGGTTTCTGAAGGCTCGGTGAGTTTACGACTGTAAACTCAAGAACATGGTTTACGGTCTTTGAAGGCTTGGACCGTAAACTAAAAAACAATGTTTACGGTCTTTGAAGATGGACCGTAAACTCAAGAACAATGGTGCTCATTTCGAACAGAGAAGCGTTTCTAGACGTTCCGAAGTGACTCCAAACGGTGTTTCTCGATGTTTCCCGAAGTTTGAAGGTGTTTTTAGGTGTTTACGGTCAAGGTTCTTAGAGAGTTCTGGAGAGAGTTTTTGGCCAGAAATGTTCAAATGAAGGTGGAGGTCTCATATTTATAGTGGTTTTGTGGTCGGTGGTGGGGGTCCACCCTTTGCTTACCGTAAACAGGTATACGGCCGTAAACGAGTTTACGGCCGTAAACGAGTTTACGGCCGTAAACGAGTTTACGGTCGTAAACAAGTTTACGGTTGTAAACTCGCTTAGGCCAGATTTGATTTGATTTTTCGAGATAATCGGGTTTTTCCGCACGATTTTTGGTTCCGACTCGTAAATAATTTAATTATATATAACTAGATTATTTTCTAAACCAAGAAGTTTGTAGGAAAAGTTAATGAATTCGAAATTTTTATTAACGGGAATCGCATAACGGAAACGGACAAAGTTTCGGGTTGTCACAATATCTCAACGTCAGGATGATAGAGGGTTTTACCAGATGATGCTTAGATAACTCCAATTTTCATCATAGTCTAATAGATGCTTTCACAGCATAATCCCTAATCGGAAGGAATCGTTCTCTCATTCGGTTCGCTGTTTCATGGATAGCAGTCTCTGATCAGGGCTAGCTTCGCCCTTAGAGATTTTCTGAAGTGATTGACTATCTCGGGAGGTGGTTCTACTATATCTTAGAGATAATGTTCCTTGGAACACCTAGTAGTCTAACAAATCTCTAAGACATGCTCCATTAGTTTCTCCATTGTGTCTGTTTCCTCTAGTTTGTAGGAAGCGCGTGATCTTGTATAACCCGTCGACTAACACCTAGACTGGTGTCGAGTCAACAATCTCTTTATGACTTGGGTTATAAAGCTTAACGCAACTTGCTGCCTACTTTACTCAAGTATTCCTGGTCGCGGAGGTAATCATGCGGTTCTTAGCATCCTAGTATTAACTTTGGTGAATGCAGACTATCATCTATAGGGCGACGGTAACTTTCTCACATGACGAGGCACTATCACAACTCTTTCCGACCTAGGCACTTCTCTTCTGTATCTGGATGAACGAAGTGCTTGAGTAGTGCCAGCATCCCTTGCAGCTACTCTTCCGATGTTACCGAGTTTCTCTATCTAGATTAAATCTAGATAGAGATGGAGTAATTCACGTTCTTGAGGCCTTTAGAGTGTTATTGGATGAAGTTTTTAAAGAGAGAAAGTAGAGAGAGAAAGTAGAGTGCAGCCAAATGAAAGGAATGAAAGAAGAGGGTCACCTTATAAATAAGGGTGAGTGTGCGGCTGGAGGGTGGGTGTGTGGCTGGGTGTGCGGCTGGCTGGCCGCACACGCGGGTGTGCGGCCGCACACACCTTCTGTGGTGTGTTTGGCCCGATTTTGTGATGCTACACACTTTCTAACCCTTCTCAAGACTCATATCTAGGTTATACT
The DNA here is from genome assembly GCF_052849685.1 of Lactuca virosa. Taxonomy (NCBI): domain Eukaryota; kingdom Viridiplantae; phylum Streptophyta; class Magnoliopsida; order Asterales; family Asteraceae; genus Lactuca; species Lactuca virosa. The sequence goes on along the minus strand of NC_136433.1, from coordinate 316,934,368 downwards.
AAGCCTAAAACACTCATATAGACCCACAATTTCGTTAAAAGATAGCATAACGAAGGCCGACACTCGGCTGAGTTGAATAGCTGAACTTTACAAGACAAGGATTTTCGGGTTGTCACAGTCAATGTCCATGGAAGTCTGGGAAGTTGATATTCTTAATCAAATTTGCTCTACCAGTGCTCCAAATCATTGTTGATTCAGCAGCACCAAGCAAATAGATAAGATCATTAAGGATCACGTCATAGTCTTTTACATAGTAGTCCCAAAGGACACTCACTATGAGACTTAGAAAGTGATTGAACAACCAACTTTCTCAAGACTTTGACACCCAACTCTCCCGGTTTGTCAATATGTGACTTTATCTCCAAGATGTGGGCACACATAGACCTTGCTTGCCAATAGGGCTTGAGTGACCTTGAACTTGTGGGTTAGGGAGAATAATTGGAGGAGGTGGAGAGAGTGAAGAATAATTTCCGGGACATCATCTTCATTAGGAAAGCTTGTTCCAAGAGTTTTGGGAAGATGATAAATGTCTGAACCAGACATCTTTTGGGAGATATTCAAGATAGTTGATTTAAAGTCCTTAATATAACACCCAATATGAAATATTAAGTCTAGGACCCAACACAATATTTTATAACTTGGAAGAGGGATGTCGTAATCCAAGCTATAGAATATTTGAAGGTAGGCGAATGACGATTCACCAATTTCCACCATGAAAAACGAAATAATTTATTAGGTTTTAATTGGATTTGAAACTCCTAGATCTTTTGAGATTCATTGACTTTTCAATGGCATGTTTCAATGTCCATTGTTCCCTCTCAAATTTTGTGACTGGGATGCCGAGGATCACAAAACAAGGTGTGAATAACCATGCAAATATACTTGGTACCCTTAATATTTACCCCTCAATCTATGTGTCGGTTAACCACACGCGCTCCACCGATACTATGATAAACATTAAGTTACCCTTTGCCTACCTTGTTAAATCCAGGTTAGTGTGCCGGTTAACCACACGCCCTCCACTAACGACTTAAGCAAAGTGCAAAGTGTAATTTCATGGGTTAGCACCAAATTTACATTTTCCTAAGTAACTAACATTGGAAATTTTTAAAAGGTTTAGTTACTTAGTATTTATCATTAATACTTTTAATGAAGGGAGAATTCTAGTCCTTGTCCTACCCGTTCGGCTAATGACCCTCCACCAGTCAAGGAAGCGGTGGGTGAGAGTGGACACCCATTAAACTGCCATTTTATAGGTAGTGACCTTATACCCCCTTATAGACCGGCTTCGTGAATTAGGCCTACTAACGGTAAAGACTGACTTGCTCTAATACATATATATATATATATATATATATATATATATATATATATATATATATATATATATATATATATTATTAGCTTATAATACTATAAAGTATAAGGGTTGAATTTTAACTTTTAAAATTGTAAGGGCTTAACTTGGAATTAAAGTATTCATGAGCGGAAACTTTACAAATTCCAAAACATGAGGGCAAGTTTTGAAATATTCAAAAACTTTTCAATTCCATAACTTATGTGTTTAAAGTAGTTTTAATGGAAAAATTCTTCAAGTTCCATAACTTGAGGACAAATTTTGGAAGACTTTAAAACATTTAAAAATGACACTCTCCATTTTTCATAACTTATGGAAATCTTATGAGTTTTAATAATCATAAATGTGACATCCGGATTCCCAGGTATTTTATTTTAATCATTTATTTTGAGTTAAGGGGAGGGACTCGACGAGTTGACGCCTAGACTCGTCGAGTAGGGTCGCGATTCGCTGACTGGATTAATGAATGGACTCGCCGAGTCGGCTAGGTGACTCGACGAGTCTGTGCTGGTGACAAAAACCCTAAATCTTTGGGCCTGTGCCCTATTTAAAGGTCCTTATGGTCTTTATTTGCGGCCACTTACTCCCCTGAGAAACCCTAGAGAGCGAAGAGAGCTTAGAGAGCAAGGGAAAGGCTATTTCTTCATCCTTTTGGTGTAATCTTGCAAGAAGGAGTGGGAAAGTCCAAGCTAGATCGATTGTGGAGGGATCTGTGTTGTTCAGACTAAGACTCGCTTCTGGAGGTACAAATCCTTTCCCATTTCGTGTATTTGATATATTTCTTGAATCTAGGGTTCCTTGCATCTTTTTGAGTTGGATCTTGAAGCATGTGATGTCCCAAAGTGGTGTAGATGTTAGATCTGGACCATGAGAGGTCCAAAAAGTCCCAACCTTCCAGCTTTATGCTGTTTCATGAAAGCTTTGAGAGTAGGTCATCATTTTAAGGGATATTTCTCCATTCATGGCTTTGTATGTGTTGCATGAACGTAAAGTTTGAACCTTTACGTGACTTTTGAGTGCTAGAAGGTTAGATCTACTAGTTGGAGAAGCAGATCTGACCTCAGAAGGTCGTTTGAGTGTTGCCATGGAAGGGACTCGCCGAGTCCATAAGGGCACTCGACGAGTCGAGTCGGGTTACCCCGCGATTCATGACCAGTGGTAACTCGTCGAGTGGAAGGTTTGCTCGACGAGTCGAGTGAGGTTTAGAAAGACCCAGAGGACACGCTTGGACTCGTCGAGTCACCTATGTGCACTCGACGAGTCTGGTCAAAGTTGACCGTTGACTTTTAGAGTCTAGTCAATGTTTGGACTATTGAGCCATTGAAGGGGTAAAATGGTCTTTTACCCTCTTGAGAGAACTTAGAGAGGGAATAGTCTAGCCTTTGAGAGTCGTATTAATTAGAGTAATTATTTTATGTGATTAGGCGGAGGCTAGATCAGTATTTCTGAGTTCGAGATTTACCGAGTTACCCGAGGTGAGTCTTCTCACTATACTTTACCTTGAGTGGTAAGTAGAGTTATGTGACAGAGTATCTTGTATGCTATGTATGTGATGTGTTGCATTGCATTATTTCTAAGTGATTTATGCTGTGTTCATTCCATAGTTTACAGAGTTAGGACCGGAAGGTCCACAGAGTTAGGACCAGAGGGTCCACAGAGTTAGGGCCAGTGGGCCCACAGAGTTATAGCCTCGAGTGGCTAATATGTGTTATATGTGGTATTTTGGGGAACTCACTAAGCATTTATGGTTACAGTGTTTTGTGTTATGTGTTTCAGGTACTAGTGAGGATCGCGGGAAGGCGCCGGCATGATCAGTACACACTTGTGGAGTTTTTATGTATTGTGATCTTGGGGTGAATTTTATGGATTGATGTGTGATACATGGAGATTGATAATATTTATGAATGAAATTATATTTTTAAAAAGTGAAAAATTGTTTTGGAATTTACAACGTTACAAGTTGGTATCAGAGCCTTGGTTTGAGGGATTCGGATGCACCTTCGGGCGCATTTGAACTCAAACTGAGGATTTTAGAAACTTTTCGAAATAAAACAAAATTTTTCTAAAGGAATAAAAGGTTTTGAACAAGAGCAGAGCAGAGCAGTGTGTACGATCAGCCAGCGCCCGAACGGTGATTTCCTAAAATACCCTTATATTATGTGTTATGAGATATGATATGATATGTTATGAATACTAGAGTAGGCTAGGTATTCTTATTAGGACTAGAGTGGCCTGATTCGTGATGCCTTAGCCTAGGGGTTTTGCTATTGGGAGATGCTTGAGAGTGAGTAGATAGCAGCGAGGAGCTTATGAGAGGTCTGCTAGAGAGTAGCCTATTCATAGTGAGAGTAGAGTACTTGGGATTTGGGATCCTAGGAGGAGGACTTAGGGTGAATACTGATGCGGTGTGGACGGTAGTATTGGGCCCGTACTACTGAAGACATCGGATCAGTGCGCAGTCCAAGTAAGAGTCCTTAGGGTACTGAAGAGCAAGTAGGGCTGAGTTATCGAGTGAGAGTATGCTCGAGCGGGTCCCTGATATTTTTATGTTGTATTTCAGAGAGACATCATGGTTGGGACACGCCACAGACCAGAGACCAGCGGTGTGAGTGACGAGGAGCTTCGTTTAGATGATCCACGAGGAGGTGGCTGCGGCTATCCGCGCAGAGATCCCAGAGATGTTTGGGTCTATTAAGACCACATTGATTGAGACCTTTGATGAGAGATACACAGCGATTACTGAGGCTGCAGCCGCTGCAGCTACCGCAGCTGTTGCTGCTGCTAGACCGAAGCCACCAGAGTTTGATGGGACGCAAGATCCGATTGCTGCGATGAGATGGGTTTCTGACATTGAGGGATGCTTCTATATGTGTTCATGTCCGGAGCATCTGAGAGTTCGGTTCGCGCTGAACCAGCTTCGCTTGGGAGCGAAGGACTGGTGGAAGTTTGCGACAGCACACTATTCTTCTGCAGAGCTTGCCGCGGTGACCTGGGAGAGGTTCACCGCTATGTTCCGTGATGAGTACGTTCCCCCGGTGGAAAGGGAACGGTTGGCCCAGGAGTTCTTGACCCTCAAGCAGGGTACTGAGTCTGTTACTGTGATCACCAGGATGTTCCATGAGAGGGCGATGTTCTGCCCTGAGCACGTGTCTTCCGAGCAGACACGCATGAGTCGGTATCTGAGCATTTTGAGGAGAGACATTCGCGAGTTCGTGGCGAACTCGTCGTACCGGACATTTGCCGAGCTTCAGGCAAATGCTCGGAAGAGGGAGATAGAGCTTGAGACTCATGCTAGGGAGGAGGCGGAGTCTCAGGGGAGGGATCGGCGACCGGCACAGTCCCAGCCGGCAGCCAAGCGGGCCAAGCCCGCCGATTCGAGATCAGGGAACCAGAAGGGCCGCACTTGTGGCAAGTGCGGCAAGGGTCATGAGGGGATCTGTAGAGCAGGGTCTTGCTACAAGTGTGGCAAGGAGGGGCACATGGCCAAGGATTTCCCCAAGGGGTTTGCAGTCTGTTTCCACAGCAACCAGACCGGACACCGGAAGGCCGAGTGTCCGCAGCTGCGGGGGTCAGCACAGGGAGCATCGTAGGGATCTGGCCCTGCTACTGTACGAGCTACCGAGAGTCAGCGGGTGAAGGCCTAGGCACCGAAGGCACGAGGGAGAGCCTTCCAGTTGACAGCGGAGGAGGTCCGCGCAGCGCCCGATGTCGTGGCTGGTATGTATTCTTTCATGTATTTATTTTGAGTTTGAGATATTGTGCTTATATTATGATATGCGTAGGTACTTTTCTTGTGAGTTCTGTACCTGCCTTGGTGTTATTTGACTCGGGTGCGAGTCGATCTTTTGTATCATTAGCCTTTAGTCAGCACATCAGTATCCGTCGAGAGGCGTTGAGTCGACCTCTGCGAGTTTCCATAGCTGACGAGAGAGCGGTGTATGCCACTGATGTGATTCGAGGATGTGTACTCGAGATCTTCGGCGTTGAGTTTCCGATTGATTTGGTCCCGATTGCGATGGGAGATGTCAGTGTCATCGTGGGCATGGACTGGTTGAGCAGATTTGGAGCGGTTATCGACTACGAGCGACAGCTGGTGACCATACGAGACCCTAGTGGGGGAGTTCTTACGGTGTACGGCGAGGGTACCTGTTCTGGGTCAGCGTTTTGTTCGGCCGCTAGAGCGAGGCAGAGCCTGCAGCACAGCTGTAGTGGGTTTGTGGCTTATGTGATGGATACGAGGATTGATGCGGAGAGGCCGAGATCGGTCGATGAGTTTCCGATAGTGCGTGAGTTCCCGGATGTTTTCCCCGAGGAGGTTCTGCGTGTGCCTCCCGAGAGGCAGGTAGAGTTCCGTATCGATTTGGTTCCGGGGGCAGCGCCTATCGCCAAGGTGCCCTATCGCCTTGCGCCACCAGAGATGCAGGAGTTATCCTCACAGCTGCAGGAGCTGCTGGGGAAGGGGTTTATTCGGCCGAGTAGCTCGACGTGGGGAGCGCCGATCCTTTTTGTCAAGAAAAAGGATGGTTCACACCGGATGTGCATTGATTACCGGGAGTTGAACAAGCTAACGGTCAAGAACCGTTACCCCTTACCGAGGATTGGCGATTTGTTCGATCAGTTGCAGGGAGCATCTTGGTTCTCCAAGATTGATCTGAGATCTGGATTTCATCAGATAAGAGTGCGTGATGAGGATATCCAGAAGACAACGTTCAGGACTCCTTATGGGCATTACGAGTTCGTGGTGATGCCTTTCGGGCTCTCCAATGCACCGGCGGCGTTTATGGATCTCATGAACAGGGTGTGCAGGCCGATGTTGGATCGTTCGGTGATCGTGTTCATTGATGATATATTGGTGTATTCGAGATCCAGAGAGCAGCATGAGGAGCATTTTAGGGAGACCCTCGGAGTTCTGAGATCGGAGAGGCTTTACGCCAAATTCTCCAAGTGCGATTTCTGGTTACGAGAGGTCCAGTTCCTAGGACACCTCGTCAACCATAATGGGATATTGGTCGATCCGGCCAAGATTGAGGCTGTGATGAGTTGGGAGGTGCCGAGATCCCCTTCAGAGATCAGGAGTTTTCTGGGGTTGGCCGGCTATTATCGGAGATTTATCAAGGATTTCTCCAAGATTGTCGTGCCTCTCAACAAGTTGACCCGGAAGGGCGTTGCTTTTTCATGGGGTCCGGAGCAGCAGACCTCGTTCGAGACTCTTCGCCAGAGGTTGTGCGAAGCCCCGGTGTTGTCCCATCCAGAGGGAATGGAGGATTTTGTGGTGTACTGCGACGCATCGATATCGTGGTTAGGTGCGGTACTTATGCAGAAGGGGCATGTGATAGCGTATGCATCGAGGCTCATGAGACGAGGTGTCCCACCCACGATCTGGAGTTGGGGGCAGTGGTGTTCGCCCTCAAGATCTGGCGTCACTATCTGTATGGGGTTCGGTGTACCATATACACGGACCATAAGAGTTTGAAGTATTTGATGGATCAGCCCAACCTGAATATGCGCCAGAGGAGATGGTTGGATGTGGTAAAGGATTACGATTGTGAGATCCTGTACCACCCGGGCAAAGCGAATGTTGTAGCTGACGCTCTAAGCCGTAGGGCAGAGAGTGCCCCGATTCGAGATATTTGTATGCGATTGACGGTGATGACTCCGGTGTTAGACACCATTCGGGAGGCCCAGGCAGAGGCCGTGATACTAGAGAACCGCAAGAGGGAGTGGGTGATCGGGCAGGTGTCTGAGTTCGTTACCGATGGCCGGGGGCTGATGATGTTTCAAGGTCGAATTTGGGTGCCGTATACAGGCGGAGCACGTACCATTCTGATGGAAGAGGCGCACAGATCGAGGTTCTCGATCCATCCCGGGCCACTAAGATGTATTTGGACCTGAAGAGAGAGTATTGGTGGCCCTGTATGAAGAGGGATGTCGCGTGGTTTGTGGAGAGGTGCTTGACCTATCGCAAGGTTAAGGCCAGCATCCGCATGGCAAGTTACAGCCACTTGAGATTCCCCAGTGGAAGTGGGAACAGATTTCTATGGATTTTATCACCAAATTGCCGAGGAGCGCGAGGGGGCGTCGATGCAATTTTGGGTGATCGTTGACCGTCTGACGAAGAGCGCTCACTTCCTTGCTATCAATGAGAGCTCTTCCGCAGAGAGGCTGGCCGAGTTGTATGTGAGAGAGGTGGTATCGCGTCATGGAGTACCGATCTCGATTGTGTCAGATCGAGATGTACGTTTCACTTCCAGGTTCTGGAAGAAGTTCCAGGAGGAGTTGGGTACGAGGCTGCATTTCAGTACCGCATACCACCCACAGACAGACGGGCAGAGTGAGCGGACAATTCAGACACTCGAGGATATGCTTCGAGCATGTGTGTTAGACTTCGGAGGAAGTTGGGACACGTACTTGCCGTTGGCTGAGTTTTCCTATAACAACAACCACCATTCGAGTATCGGTATGCCTCCCTTCGAGTTGTTGTATGGGAGGAGATGTCGGACTCCCATTTGTTGGGGAGAGGTAGGGCAGCGAGTGATGGGTAGCACCGAGAGAGTGCTTCAGACGACAGAGCAGATACATCAGGTCAGACAGAGATTGTTGACAGCTCAGAGTCACCAGAAGAGTTATGCGGATAGGCGACGATCCGAGCTCGAGTTCCAGGTGGGAGACTTCGTTCTCCTGAAGGTATCTCCTTGGAAAGAAGTGATCCGATTCAGGAAGAGGGGCAAGCTGGGACCCCGGTACATTGGTCCGTTCCGGGTGACCGCGAGGGTGGGCAGTGTAGCGTATCGTTTGGAGCTACATGCGGAGTTGAGCCAGATACATGATACCTTCCACGTGTCTCAGTTGAAGAAGTGTATAGCCGACGAGTCGGCGGTGGTGCCGTTGGAGGATATTCAGGTGGAAGCGAGCCTGAATTATGTTGAGAGACCGATCGCGATCCAGGATCAAAAGGTCAAGGTTCTGAGGAACAAGGAGGTGCCCCTGGTTCAGGTCCAGTGGCAACATCGGAGAGGGTCCGAGCTGACTTCGGAGCCGGAGTTGGAGATGCGGGAGCAGCATCCAGAGTTGTTTGCAAAGTTAGACTTCGAGGGCGAAGTCTGATTCTAGTGGGGGAGAATTGTAACATCCGGATTCCCAGGTATTTTATTTTAATCATTTATTTTGAGTTAAAGGGAGGGACTCGACGAGTTGACGCCTAGACTCGTCGAGTAGGGTCACGATTCGCTGACTGGATTAATGAATGGACTCGACGAGTCGGCTAGGTGACTCGACTAGTCTGTGCTGGTGACAAAAACCCTAAATCTTTGGGCCTGTGCTCTATTTAAAGGTCCTTATGGCCTTCATTTGCGGCCACTTACTCCCTTGAGAAACCCTAGAGAGCGAAGAGAGCTTAGAGAGCAAGGGAAAGGCTAATTATTCATCCTTTTGGTGTAATCTTGCAAGAAGGAGTGGGAAAGTCCAAGCTAGATCGATTGTGGAGCTTGGATCTGTGTTGTTCAGACTAAGACTCGCTTCTGGAGGTATAAATCCTTTCCCATTTCGTGTTTGATATATTTCTTGAATCTAGGGTTCCTTGCATCTTTTTGAGTTGGATCTTGAAGCATGTGATGTCCCAAAGTGGTGTAGATGTTAGATCTGGACCATGAGAGGTCCAAAAAGTCCCAACCTTCCAGCTTTATGCTGTTTCATGAGAGCTTTGAGAGTAGGTCATCATTTTAAGGGATATTTCTCCATTCATGGCTTTGTATGTGTTGCATGAACGTAAAGTTTGAACCTTTACGTGACTTTTGAGTGCTAGAAGGTTAGATCTACTAGTTGGAGAAGCAGATCTGACCTCAGAAGGTCGTTTGAGTGTTGCCATGGAAGGGACTCGCCGAGTCCATAAGGGGACTCGACGAGTCGAGTCGGGTTACCCCGCGATTCATGACCAGTGATAACTCGTCGAGTGGAAGGTTCGCTCGACGAGTCGAGTGAGGTTTAGAAAGACCCAGAGGACACGCTTGGACTCGCCGAGTCACCTATGTGCACTCGACGAGTCTGGTCAAAGTTGACCGTTGACTTTCGTTGACTTTTAGAGTCAAGTCAATGTTTGGACTATTGAGCCATTGAAGGGGTAAAATGGTCTTTTACCCTCTTCAGAGAACTTAGAGAGGGAATAGTCTAGCCTTTGAGAGTAGTATTAATTAGAGTAATTATTTTATATGATTAGGCGGAGGCTAGATCAGTATTTTCGAGTTCGAGATTTACCGAGTTACCCGAGGTGAGTCTTCTCACTATACTTTACCTTGAGTGGTAAGTAGAGTTATGTGACAAAGTATCTTGTATGCTATGTATGTGATGTGTTGCACTGCATTATTTCTAAGTGATTTATGCTGTGTTCATTCCGGAGTTTACAGAGTTAGGACCGGAAGGTCCACAGAGTTAGGACCAGAGGGGCCACAGAGTTAGGGCCAGTGGGCCCACAGAGTTATAGCCTCGAGTGGCTAATATGTGTTATATGTGGTATTTTAGGGAACTCACTAAGCATTTATGCTTATAGTGTTTTGTGTTATGTGTTTCACGTACCAGTGAGGATCGCGGGAAGGCGCCGACATGATCAGTACACACTTGTGGAGTTTTTATGTATTGTGATCTTGGGGTGAATTTTATGGATTGATGTGTGATACATGGAGATTGATAATATTTATGAATGAAATTATATTTTTTTAAAAAGTGAAAAATTGTTTTGGAATTTACGACGTTACAAGTTTCAAAATCACTTGTATTCTCAGGTAACCGATAAGACAGGTACACCCGCATATTTTGAGAAGACGGAGCTTTTAGAGTCGCGTCTTTTATACTTTTGCTATATATTTTGATGTCATACAAATTATGTATTTAACAGATGTAATACTTTACCTTATCAATGTAATGGTTGTGTTTGCTTTGATCAAGCTTGTTATGGCTATGGGGAGATCGAGCACTTCAAGAGAAATTGACCCAAGGCAACAACTGTTGGCAACACAGGGAGAATGCCAGCGATGGGGCAGGAGGAAGCAGTTGCTGATCCCACCGCTGTTACGGGTACGTTCCTCCTCGACAACTCTTATTGCATGCATTCTTTTCGATTCTGGTGCGGAGAGAAGTTTTGTTAGTCATGCATTTAAGCATCTACTCAAGCATAAACCCCAACCTTTAACCGAAATATTTACCATCGAGATGGCTAACAGAAAGAAAGAGAGCACTAATGACGTATTCATCGGTTGTACCCTTACCCTAAGCAACCATTCCTTTCCAATCGACCTTATGCCAGTTTCCATAAAAAGCTTCAATGTCATCATCGGCATGGATTGGTTGAGCCCCAATCATGCTGATATCCTTTGTTATGAAAAAGTCATTCGTCGCAATCTGCCCTCGGGAGAAGCCCTCATAATCTATGGTGATAAACTCAGTTCAAACCTTCGTATTTCTTGCATTAAAGCCCAGAATATCTGCGAAAGGAGTGCCATGCATTCCTAGCCCATGTCGTTAATGAGAAGCAGGAAGTTAAAGACCTCGAGAGCATCCCCGAAGTCTGTAACTTTCCTGATGTCTTCCCCGAAGATCTTCCCGGAATCCCTCCCGAGCGCCAAGTCGAGATCCAAATCGACTTAATCCCCGGAGCTACCCCCGTAGCCAAATCCCCTAACCGTCTAGCGTCGGCAGAAATGCAAGTGTTATCCAGCCAGCTCAATGAATCACTCAACAAGGGATTCATCAGACCAAGTTCCTCACCCTGGGGAGCCTCGGTCTTATTAGTGAAGAAGAAGGATGGGTCCTTTCACATGTGCATAGATTATCGTGAACTGAACAAGCTTACCATCAAAAACCGTTATCCGTTACCCAGAATCAACGACCTCTTTGATCAACTCTAAGGAGATGGCTATTTCTCAAAGATAGACATGAGATCAGAGTACCATCAGTTGCGAGTCCATGAAGATGATGTTCCTAAGACAACATTTCGGACTCGGTATGGTCACTACGAGTTTATAGTTATGCCCTTTGGTCTAACCAACGCACCCGCGATATTCATGGATCTAATGAATCGGGTGTGCCGCCCCTTCCTAGACAAGTTTGTGATAGTGTTCATAGATGATATACTTGTCTATTCTCGGAGTGGGGAAGATCACAGACATCACTTGAGGCTAGTGCTAGAAACTCTAAGGGCAGAGAAACTGTACGCAAAATTCTCTAAGTGCGAATTCTAGATCAGAAAGGTAACTTTCCTCGGTCACATGGTTAGCAAGGAAGGCATACAGGTGGACCCTTCCAAAATCAAGGTGACCGAAAATTGGTTAGCACCGAAGACGCCCACATAAATCCGTCAATTCTTGGGTCTCGCTGGCTACTATCGCAGGTTTATCCAGAATTTCTTGAGGATTGCTAAGCCTTTAACCACCCTTACTCAGAAAGGTGTACCCTTTAGTTGGGGAGAAAAGCGAGACACTGCGTTCCAAACATTGAAGCAAGCCCTATGCAGCACACCTATCTTGTCTCTGCCTGAAGGGACGGAGGACTTCATGGTCTACACGAAGTCAACTATACAACTCATGATTTGGAGTTGGGAGCAGTGGTCTTTGCGTTAAAGATTTGGAGACATTATCTCTACGTAACCAAGTGTACTGTCTTCACCGACCATAAGAGCCTACAACATATCTTCGATCAGAAAGAGTTGAACATGAGGCAACGGCGATGGGTAGAGCTACTCAGTGATTATGAGTGCGAAATACGCTATCATCCCGGCAAGGCCAATGTGGTAGCGGATGCCCTCAGCCGAAAAGAGTATTCAGGTCGTAGAGTGAAGGCATTGACAATGACCATCGATTCCCATATGTCGACTCAAATCAGAGAGGCTCAACTGGAAGCCTTAAAACCAGAGAACATGTCGGATGAAGCCTTTAGGGGAATGGAAAAGAACCTAGAGATCAAGGGAGACGGAGTTTATTATTTCATGAACCGGATCTGGACCCAAAAGTTCAACGGTTACAGATAGGTTGTTATGAGTGAAGCCCACAAGACTTGATACTCCGTTCACCCAGGTTCGGATAAGATGTATCTGGACCTAAAAAATCTCTATTGGTGGCCAAACATGAAAGCAGAGATCGCTACCTTCGTGGGCAAGTGCCTGACTTGTGCCAAGGTGAAGGTGGAATATCAAAATCCCTCAGGTCTACTTCAGCAGCCAGAAATACCTGAGTGGAAGTGGGAAAGGGTTATGATGGATTTCATCACTAAGTTGCCCAAGTCTCCAAGTGGGTACGATGCCATCTGGGTAATTGTCGATCGATTCCGGCCACTTCCTGCCAATCAAAGAAACATTCAAGATGGAGAGACTTACACGAATCTACATCCAAGAGATAGTTCGTCTGCATGGTGTGCCTGTGTCCATTATCTCCGATCGGCATAGCAGATTCACCTCGAGATTTTGGCAGTCACTGTAGAAGGATCTTGGAACTAAGCTGGATATGAGCACAACTTACCATCCACAGACGGACGGGCAGAGTGAGAGGACCATTCAGACATTGGAAGACATGTTGAGGGCATGTGCTATAGACTTTGGCAAGTCGTGGGACACCCATTTGCCCTTGGTCGAGTTCTCCTACAACAACAACTATCACACCAGCATCAAAGTTGCACTGTTTGAAGCTATCTATGGCCGTAAGTGCAGATCCCCTCTGTGTTGGGCTGAGATGGGTGACACACAGTTAGCTAGAGGTCAAGTTCCCGATAGCTCTCTCATTGGCCCATAAATCATTCGTGAAACCACAGAAAAGATCGTACAAATCCGGGAACGACTAAAGGCTTCAAGAGATAGACAAAAGAGCTACGCCGATAAGAGACGAAAACCCTTGGAGTTCCGAGTTGGTGACCATGTTCTTTTGAAGGTCTCACCCTGGAAAGGCATGATATGCTTTGGAAAGCATGGAAAGCTGAATCCGAGATACATAGGACCATTCGAGATCCTCGCTAGGATCGGTCCCGTAGCATACAAACTTTGTTTACCCCAAGAGCTTAGTAATATCCATTCCATCTTCCACGTCTCGAACCTTAAAAAGTGTCTATCCGACGAAACCCTTGTGATCCCTCTTGATGATATCGAGATCAATGAGAACCTTAACTTCGTGGAAGAACTATTCGAAATCATGGATTGAGAAGTCAAAAGAACGAAACAAAGTCGCATACCGATAGTGAAGGTCCGTTGGAACGCCAAGCGGGGACCTGAATTCACTTGGGAGCATGAAGATCAGATGAAATATAAGTATCCTCATCTTTTTCCGAGTCCATGATTTGTATTCTATGTTTGAATTTTGGGACGAAATTCCCTCTATCGGGGGGATGATGTGACAACCCGAACCTTTTTCCATTAATGTTAGCCCGATTCCGTCAAATAAAATTTTAATTTTATTTATTTCCGTCAAATTCCTTTGGTATGGAAAATCATTTATGTTATATAATTGAATTTTATAAATGAGTCAGAACCAAAATCGTGCGAAAACCCGAGTTTCCTTCAAAAAATCAGCAGTTTCCGCCCTAAGTGGTGTTCATGGTCGTGAACCCGATCACAGCCGTAAACCCGTTCACGGCTGGACCCCACCACCGACCATACTCCCAGCCTATATATACGCGACTCCTACCTTCATTTATATTTTTCTGGCCGTGAACACCCTCTCTCTCTCTCTCTAAAAATCATCACCCGAAAACACAAGATTTCTCTTCATCTATCCCTCTATCCGCCTTGGAACTCGTTTTGGAGCATCAAAACATCAGTTTTTCATCAAAATCAAGTGTTGCTGTTCTTGAGTTCACGGTCGTGAACCCTTCAAATCTTCATATTTCATCAAGAACAGGCCGGGAACCCTTCAAACCTTCAAAGACCGTGAACCCTTCAAGGGCAGTAAACCGTTCACGGCCGAGATCAGATCATGACCGAGAACAGTTCACGGCCCTAATCCCCTTCACGGCCGCAAACCCTCCCTAAGTAGTGAACTTGGCTGAAAACCCGCTTTCTCCGATTCAATCGAGTACCGGTAACATTCCTAAACCAAAAGCAAGTGTTTTTCCAACATTATAAATAATGGCTTCGCTAATAAAATGCATATATGTATTTAAATGATATTAGGATCCCGTTAAGTGCCGCGTACATCAACCCGAGGGTCTTCACTCCCAATTTCCTTGTCCGACTTTTCACGCAACCAACAATGAGTTCATACCCCTATGCTTTTACTGTTTTTAATATTTTCAGGGGGAGAGTTCAATCCAAACACAAATGATTTTGTGAATTTATACAAAAGGATTTCAACACAATTAAAACCGATGCAATTGATGTCACACCCCAAAACCGGAACGGCGGAAACGTTCGGGGGTGGAGGACGTCATGTTTAGTATCACAAGATATGCATTATAGTAAGCAAGTAATGAACAACCATTTCATTTAGAAAGAAAGCGTTTACAATAACATAGAATTCATAAGCAAATAAAAAAACAAGACTTGAAGCTATTATGCTCCATCTTCTAAATTCCCAGCGTGAGTACCTGTAAACTAGGTTCCTGAGAATACAAGTTATTTGAAAGAGTTGATCAGCAATTAAGCTGGTTAGTTCATAAGATTTTAGTGATGTAAGTAAGTTGTAAGTTCTGTTTAGAAAAGTTCGTCTCTTCCTCTAGAAAATCCTATATTTCCTACTTTAATGAAAGATAAGTAAAAATGACTTTACAACCCTTACTATGAGTACTAAATGGATACAAGTTATATAAGACTTAGAGTAAACACACAATCGACTGAGTGCATCTGCCCTAAGCCCACAACCAAACAAGGAACAGGAAGTAAGGCGGATAGCACACATCCCATTGTTTGTTAGATCATTGTTGTATATAACCCTGGCGTATTCACTTGTTACTCATGGAGTTAATTGTAATAGTTCCATTATATTTAATGAAAAGATTCTTTAAGAAAACCCTTATTTCTTATAATAAAATGGTGACCACAGTGATTACTTTTATAATAACTTAGTTTATACTGGATATATATGATCTAATATCGGATAGAAAGTTAACTGGGTGAATCTGCCTTAAGCCCACAACCAAACAAGGAACAGGAAGTACGGCGGAAAGCACACATCCAACTACCTATTGGGTATTAATGATATATAACCATGATGTATAAACTAAAGTATTATAGAGTTAATCACCTAAGGTCCTTTAAGTTTTATTGGTTTAATAAAATGGATTAAACCCATTACTGGGAAGTTTCTAGTTTTGTATACCAAAAGTTCTGATTTGGAAAGCATGTTTTGTGCTAGAAAACTATGCATTGACTTTGTGTCCTATGACTTGACCCATACCTGGTACCCTTATGATGACTTAATTTATACTGAACATATATATCTAAAATCGAATAGATAATAGATTGGGTGAATCCGTTCCAAGCCCACAACCAAACAAGGAACAAGAAATGGAGCGGAATCATAAGGAATCATAAGGTTAGCATTATGGTCCTTTCTATTGGTATATATATATATATATATATCCTATGATGTATACATTAAGGAATCATAAGGTTAGCATTATGGTCCTTTCTATTAAACGTAGCCTTCTACCAAGGCATCTACTATTATGTGCTAGACTCGACTGTTCTGTTTGTTGTTTGTAAAAATGTAAGTTTTCCCTAGTTTATAACTATCTTAACTCGAAAATAGTTTTCATTTGTCTTTCAAGTGGTACTGTCACTTTATGAAAGTAAAGGGAAAAGTAAGTACACAGTTGTCGTTTATAATGACATGCGGATGTATTTATGATCTTAAAACATGTTTGTTTTATACTGGTCATAATGTGAAAGCTAGAAACCCTACTAAACGCTCTCCATGTCTAGAGATTAAGGGAACCAAACGCGACCTCTGCAAATTCTTGCAAGCCGAGTAATTCACTTTAAAGTTATATGATCATGTATACCCAATATAACTATCACCTTTTGTTTAAAACAATGAGTTAGTGATTCATGGGTATAATTAGATCATGTATGTTCTCATGCTATAGCAACTTAGTTTGTTTGTTTTGTACTGTATATTGTACGTTCTGTTTATTTCTCATCATTGTATGTTCTCTCTGTATGTTATTGCTTGTTTCTCATCATAGTATTCTCTCTCTGTATGTTATTGTTTGTTTCTCATCATAGTATTCTCTCTCTGTATGTTATTGTTTGTTTCTCATCATAGTATCTACTCTTGCATCTAGCATGAACTGAACCCCTAAACTATACCCCTTATAGTTTACTAGTAATTTACTTGTACTGTTGTTGAAAAGACTCATTTTCTACGAAGTTATGTTGATACCTTTAAAAACGAAGTTTTGTTAAACTATAAAGTAACATAACTTTTAAAAGAGTTTTTGAAATGTTTTGACAACTTATAAATGACATAAGTAACATTTTGAAAGATGTTTATTACAAACAGTTACACAATTATCATTGTGTTCAACTTGTATCCCCCCTTAAAACATTTAAAACAGTTAAAAGATTCATTACGGGGTATGAACTCACCTGATGTGGGTGATTCAAACGGGTATGCGTGTAAGGATGAGAAGTTCCACGAATGAAGTCCCGAGACACAACAAGTCCTAAATGCCATATAATGACACATATTGGCATGAATATAGTGTTTATAAGCAACTATATGAAAGGAAACACCTTCCGGGACTAGGAAACACTTTGACCAAGTGTTGGAATCATATGTGATTCATCAAAGGGAAGTGGAATGGCAATATCATGAGTTTACTACCATGGGTTTACGGCCAAAGGGAGTTTACGGCAATAAACTCATGGTCAACCATGCATAAGTGTAGGTTTGAAGGCTAGGGAAGTTTTAGGGACTTTTGCTCTATACTAGTATCAAAAAGACCAACATCATTGAAGGTTTTTGATGAGTTTACGGCCCTAAGGAGTTTACAGCCGTAAACTCATGATCATTTATGCATTTGAGAGTAGTTTAAAGTCCTATTCTCATCAATGAAGGGTTCTAGGTCACAAGCCTTGCATCTAGGAGGGTTTATGGCCAAAATGGCACCCTTAAAGGGGTTTACGGCCATGGGAGATGGCTTGGCCGTAAACTCCTTTTGGTCTTGTGTTTGTGATGTTTTCAAGTCTCTAAGCATGAGTCCTAACTAGATATGAAGTATAGGGAAGAGTACTTACGATCTAGAAGCTTGAAACGGTTGGTTTTGGCCAAGAACACTAGTATGTGTTCTTGGTGTTCTTGGTGAAACTTGAAGATCTAATAAAAGAATGATTTCCATGGATGAAATCAAAGAGGGTAACTAGGAGATGAAGTGTAACAACAAATCAAGGAAAGAATACTTACACTTTTGAAGATCTAGAATGAAAATCGTGATGATAGTTGAGAAAGAAATGGGGTGTTCTTGAGTTGGAAATGAGATAATGAAGGAAGATGAAGAATATGAGCCTATGAGGGGGAGTTTACGGCCCACCTTGAGTTTACGGCCGTAAACTCAAGTGTTGTGGCCGTGAACTCTTTTTGAAGAGGTTAAGGCTTGATTCTTTGCACAGTGTCTCTAGCAGGTACATTCTAACACTCATTCCTTAAGTGTAGTAGGCTTAAAACTCCTTAGAATGACCTTTAAACAGGCTAGAACTCATTACCAATGAGTCTGACACTCAGTTGAGTTGATTGACCAAGCTTTAAAAGCAAAAAAATTTCGGGTTGCACATCATCCCCCCGTTAGATGGAATTTCGTCCCGAAATTAGCTTTCTTAGCATTACTACTGGGGTTGAGCTCCTCTGATTGGCAGAATACCTACTCGTAGACCTGGCAACTTTGCCCTAGTGTTCATGATAGGATTCATACTTGGTCCATCTATCATTACCCCGTGTATACAAGTCGTATATAATTAGGATTAGTAAGACGGTCGGATGTGCGGCTCTGCCCCAGGTCCACAACCAAACAAGGAACAGGAGATAGGGCGGAAACACACATACTAAATCTGCGTAATCATAATCATATACCACCTTCGCGTATACACTGAATAATGATAGGTGGGGTGTACTCGTCCATAGCCTCTGTGCTCGAACTTGGTCTGCTGGACGAGTGGTATTTTGTGACGGTTTGCGGACATCTGACGATAAGGCTTCGGAGGACAAAGTACTCTTCGCACGAGTACTTCGGGGTTTAGAATACGAAAGATAAAACTGAGGTTTAGGTTGGACTGTCGTTACAACTGACGAAAGTTTCGAGAACTTGCCGATCGAGGCGATAGAAACATATGAACTTAGTATGGTGAGGACCACGCCAATTCACGACGAATGATAGTAACAGACTCTTTACTGAACAAAGTTTTAGCCGATTGAAAGAAACGTATGTTATACGATGATGTATCCCTTGCGTGTTCGACAATGTACTCCTAGTGTGTTTGACAATGTACTCTTTGTAAATGTTCCAGTGTTTCCTGTTTTCTCTTTCTGATGTTAACACTCCTACGTATCGTACCGCTATGTGCGCATACATACAAATGAAAGTGCTTTGATAACTGGTGATGATACTTTATATCTTGATCCTCCTTGGTACCACTATGATCGCCTGCCATATACAAGTTATGAATAATTAAGATGAATAAGACAGTCGACTGAGTAACTCTGCCTCAAATCCTCAACCAACTAAGGAACAGGGATTTAAGCGGAATCACTCACTCTAAGTCTGCAACATCTTAGTTATACACAACCCTGATGTATATGCTAAGCCATCATAGCTTCTCGAAACAGATCTTTTAGTTCTCTTGAATGCTGTGACCGCTGCTTGTCGACGACTCCGGGGTTGATTCTCCTGCGGTGATCATCAGAATGCGTCCATCTGTGCCTGAGTTCTTTATTATCAGGCAGTCCCTCTGATAGTGTCCAGTCTCACCACAGCCATAACAGGCTTGGTCTTCTTCAGCTCCGGGGACTTGGGAGATAGGTTGAGCCGGTGCCCTGTAGAAACGATCTATGTGTCCCCTTCTGTGGCAGTTCAGACACTGCATTTCCTGGCATACTCCGGTGTGGTGATAGTTGCACTTTCCACACTTCGGGAGGGTTCCAGCATATCGACTGGCAGGTGCTGGAGCAGTAGGCGTTGTAGCGGCGTACATAGTACTCGCTTGTTGTTCTTGCGGGGTGTCCTGTGTTGTTTGCTTCTTCTTCCTCTTGTTCCCCGACTTCTTATTATAGTCCTCTTCCCTCGATGGCTCGGGAATAGGGACTTTTACACCATAACGGACTCCATGGTCGATGAGTCGCTGAGACAGGCGTTTAGCACTATCAAATGTGGTTGGGTTAGAAGACAACACATTTCCTTGGGTCGGAGCTGTTAGGTCACTAAACCGGTCAGTGTAGGTCACGATGTCTGAGCCGAACATAGTGAGCTCCCACAGCTCTTGTTCCAACTTTTGAATTTCTCCTAACGGGCAGTATTCCTCCCGCATTAACTCTTTTAGGTTTTCCCAACCTATTGAGTTAGCCACTGAGAGGGTCAGTGACTTAACATGGCTGTTCCACCATGTTAGGGCCTTGCTAGAGAAGGTGCAGGCAGCAAACTTCACTTTGCTCTGTTCTGGGCACAAATAGATTTCGAAGACCGACTCTGTTTTCTCGAACCATCGCATTAGAGCGATGACTCCGCCAGTCCCATTAAAGGACAATGGATGGCATTTGGTCAAGTCCTTGTAGGAGAACTCTCTCGAGCGCACGGGGACCTCACCTTGAGCAGAACCAGTAGGTGTTCCACCTTCGCTGGTACTGGTGGAGTGATATTGAGCCATGGCTGTTGCCACAGCCGTAGCCACCGCAACGTTTATAGCTGCCATATCGATTTGCGAAGGAGGTGGCGTTGGAGTTATCGGAGTAGTGCGTCTGTTTGATTTGCGAGGAGGCATCTTTGCTAAAAGAATACAAAGATGAGACGGAATAAGTCTAAAGCAATGGACACAAGCCGAAAGCTGAAAAGACAAGGTTATCCTAGTTCTGGGTGTATCGGGTCCTGACTTCCACAGGGTTCTAGAAACAATTCATAAAAGAGTCTTTACCGAATAAACTTTATGAATTTTGGAATGGTTATCCTCGAATGAATATCTGTTGCCTGAATAACTGTTACCAGCTGCATGTAAGAAAATAATCTTAACATATAATGTGAATAGTGTTTCCACTCGCTCATTAAGTTTACAAGATTATTATTTATTAGTGTGACGTGTAAGACGTTTTGGGTTACTTCCGTGGATCCTTCTTTGAAAGCTTCTCATGAACTTGATCTCGTTTCCTCCTGACTCTTCTGTTGTCTACTATGAGGAAGTGGTTACGTCTATCTGGGTTTGTCGTGCGAGAATGGAAGTGATTAAAGAATCTATGAGATTTAAGGTAACTTTATGGGGTGATCCTTACCCTTCTATAATTGTACAAGGTATACAAGTTGTATATAACTTAAGACTAAATAGACCTTCGAATAAGTGATCCTACTTCAAAACCACAACCAAACAAGGAACAGGTAGTGAAGCGTAGATCACAAATTCTAAGTCTATAAAATCCCAGTTATATATAACCTTGGGAGTATACACTGCAAGACTATAGACCTATCCGTAAGGGTCTTTTAAGTTATCACATAAGTTATTTATATGGTGCCTAAAATACTCCTATAGTATTTTAACGTAATGTACTTGGTATGTTTTAAACTTGTTATCGCGTTATGGTATCATAGAATACTCCTATAGTATTCTAACTCTAATGTACTTGTTCCAGTATTCTCTTGACTGGTGTTCAGGTAAGTTTTAAGACTGTTGCAACACCACATCATTCCCAAACACATGTCGGTCACATCTCGAATGAATATAGTTGATCAGGCTATATTGATCCTAGCAATGATTACATAACTGTTCAGGTTGACGACAGTGTTCAACCTTTAAATACTTTAGTTCTGTTCTCCTCGTGATACTTGTTCTAATATGTACGTGTATAAGCAAGTAGGTATATTTTTATAACTTATCGTTATACTCTTAAAATATATCATTATCCAGAGCACTTAAGCCCCATTGTATTTATAGTTGTATATCTTTTATCGGTTGATATACTTAGTTCACTATAAACAATGCTCTGATACCAATCTGTCACACCCTAAAACCGGAACGGCGAAAACGTTCGGGGGTGGAGGACGTCATGTTTAGTATCACAAGATATGCATTATAGTAAGCAAGTAATAAACAACCATTTCATTTAGAAAGAAAGCGTTTACAATGTGTGTGTTCACAAAACATAGAATTCATAAGCAAATAACAAAACAAGACTTGAAGCTATTATGCTCCATCTTCTAAATTCCCAGCGCGAGTATCTATCTACTAGGTTCCTGAGAATACAAGTTATTTGAAAGAGTTGATCAACAATTAAGCTGGTGAGTTCATAAGATTTTAGTGATGTAAGTAAGTTGTAAGTTATGTTTAGAAAAGTTCGTCTGTTCCTCTAGAAAATCCTATATTTCCTACTTTAATGAAAGATAAGTAAAAATGACTTTACAACCCTTTCTATGAGTACTAAATGGATACAAGTTATATAAGACTCAGAGTAAACAAACAATCGACTGTGCGCATCTGCCCTAAGCCCACAACCAAACAAGGAACAGGAAGTAAGGCGGATAGCACACATCCCATTGTTTGTTAGATCATTGTTGTATATAACCCTGGCGTATTCACTTGTTACTCATGGAGTTAATTGTAATAGTTCCTTTATATTTAATGAAAAGATTCTTTAAGAAAACCCTTATTTCTTATAATAAAATGGTGACCACAGTGATTGCTTTTATAATAACTTAGTTTATACTGGATATATATGATCTAATATCGGATAGAAAGTTAACTGGGTGAATCTGCCTTAAGCCCACAACCAAACAAGGAACAGGAAGTAAGGCGGAAAGCACACATCCAACTACCTATTGGGTATTAATGATATATAACCATGATGTATAAACTAAAGTATTATAGAGTTAATCACCTAAGGTCCTTTAAGTTTTACTGGTTTAATAAAATGGATTAAACCCTTTACTGGGAAGTTTCTAGTTTTGTATACCAAAAGTTCTGATTTGGAAAGCATGTTTTGTACTAGAAAACTGTGCATTGACTTTGTGTCCTATGACTTGACCCATACCTGGTACCCTTATGATGACTTAATTTATACTGAACATATTTATCTAAAATCGAATAGATAATAGATTGGGTGAATCCGTTCCAAGCCCACAACCAAACAAGGAACAGGAAATGGAGCGGAGAGCACACATCCTATTACCTGTCGGATCCTATTGGTATATATATATATCCTATGATGTATACATTAAGGAATCATAAGGTTAGCATTATGGTCCTTTCTATTAAACGTAGCCTTCTACCAAGGCGTCTACTATTATGTGCTAGACTCGACTGTTCTGTTTGTCGTTTGTAAAAATATAAGTTTTCCCTAGTTTATAACTATCTTAACTCGAAAATAGTTTTCATTTGTCTTTCAAGTTGTACTGTCACTCTATGAAAGTAAAGGGAAAAGTAAGTACACAGTTGTCGTTTATAATGACATGCGGATGTACTTATGACCTTAAAACATGTTTGTTTTATACTGGTCATAATGTGAAAGCTAGAACCCCTACTAAACGCTCTCCCTGTCTAGAGATTAAGGGAACCGAACGCGACCTCTACAAATTCTTGCAAGCCGGGTAATTCACTTTAAAGTTATATGATCATGTATACCCAATATAACTATCACCTTTTGTTTAAAACAATGAGTTAGTAATTCATTGGTATAATTAGATCCTGTATGTTCTCATGCTATAGCAACTTAGTTTGTTTGTTTTGTACTGTATATTGTACGTTCTGTTTGTTTCTCATCATTGTATGTTCTCTCTGTATGTTATTGTTTGTTTCTCATCATAGTATTCTCTCTCTGTATGTTATTGTTTGTTTCTCATCATAGTATCTACTCTTGCATCTAGCATGAACTGAACCCCTAAACTATACCCCTTATAGTTTACTAGTAATTTACTTGTACTTTTGTTTAAAAGACTCATTTTCTACGAAGTTATGTTGATACCTTTAAAAACGGAGTTTTGTTAAACTATAAAGTAACATAACTTTTAAAAGAGTTTTTGAAATGTTTTGACAACTTATAAATGACATAAGTAACATTTTGAAAGATGTTTATTACAAACAATTACACAATTATCATTGTGTTCAACTTGTATCCCCCCTTAAAACATTTAAAACAGTTAAAAGATTCATTACGGGGTATGAACTCACCTGATGTGGGTGATTCAAACGGGTATGCGTGTAAGGATGAGAAGTTCCACGAATGAAGTCCCGAGACACAACAAGTCCTAAATGTCATATAATGACACATATTGGCATGAATATAGTGTTTATAAGCAACTATATGAAAGGAAACACCTTCCGGGACTAGGAAACACTTTGACTAAGTGTTGGAATCACATGTGATTCATCAAAGGGAAGTGGAATGGCAATATCATGAGTTTACTCCCATGGGTTTACAGCCAAAGGGAGTTTACGGCCGTAAACTCATGGTCAACCATGCATAAGTGTAGGTTTGAAGGCTAGGGAAGTTTTAGGGACTTTTGCTCTATACTCGTATGAAAAAGACCCACATCATTGAAGGCTTTTGATGAGTTTACGGCCCTAAGGAGTTTACAGCCGTAAACTCATGCTCATTTATGCATTTGAGAGTAGTTTAAGGTCCTATTCTCATCAATGAAGGGTTCTAGGTCACAAGCCTTGCATCTAGGAGGGTTTATGGCCAAAATGGCACCCTTAAAGGGGTTTACGGCCATGGGAGATGGCTTGGCCGTAAACTCCTTTTGATCTTGTGTTTGTGATGTTTTCAAGTCTCTAAGCATGAGTCCTAACTAGATATGAAGTATAGGGAAGAGTACTTACGATCTAGAAGCTTGAAACGGTTGGTTTTGGCCAAGAACACTAGTGTGTGTTCTTGGTGTTCTTGGTGAAACTTGAAGATCTAAGAAAAGAATGATTTCCATGGATGAAATCAAAGAGGGTAACTAGGAGATGAAGTGTAACAACAAATCAAGGAAAGGATACTTACACTTTTGAAGATCTAGAATGAAAATCGTGATGATAGTTGAGAGAGAAATGGGGTGTTCTTGAGTTGGAAATGAGATAATGAAGGAAGATGAAGAATATGAGCCTATGAGGGGGAGTTTACGGCCCACCTTGAGTTTACGGCCGTAAACTCAAGTGTTGTGGCCGTGAACTCTTTTTGAAGAGGTTAAGGCTTGATTCTTTGCACAGTGTCTCTAGCAGGTACATTCTAACACTCATTCCTTAAGTGTAGTAGGCTTAAAACTCCTTAGAATGACCTTTAAACAGGCTAGAACTCATTACCAATGAGTCTGACACTCAGTTGAGATGATTGACTGAGCTTTAAAAGCAAAAAATTTCCGGGTTGTCACAATTGATACATCCATACGTTTTTCACATTTTATAAAATATTTAGATATTTTATCCCTTTTGTATTATGCTGATCATAAGGGACGTTTTCAACTTACTCCTAAATTGCATAGTTTTCAGATCAATTCATGAACCAAATACATAATTTTCATGCAAATTATAATAGGTATAGTTTGGGGTTTCAATATACAGTTTTACAAATTCAGAGCTTATACATTGTTAAGCATATAAACTATGACAGACTTAGTTTATGATATTCATTTATATGTATCGGGTAACAAGAATTCAATACCGAATAGTTATTTAAGTATAATTATTACTCTATAAAGTATACAAACTGATTCAATTACAAAAGAACAATATAGAATTATATGTAAACTAGTTAATACAAGATTGTGAGACAACTCTTCAATTGTACCTTTCGAGGTACAGGTTAAATCCTATTTTTTATTATAATCAGAGTCTCCTGGAGGGAGAGTGTAAGATTTGTGAATAGATCTATTCGGGATTGACAATCCCACACCTAAATTGCTAGCTACAGTTAGGCAGGCATGCCTGGGGTGACAAATATTATACCGTTCGACGCCTGAAGAACGTCGTAGAGGTCATCATTCATATCAAGCATGGTTATACGAATCATAATAGTATACAATAACTTTTCGTTTACGGGATTTCATTCTTCATTATTTTTATTTTAATTAATAGAACTACTATACATTATACTGGAGGGTTCCAGGGTATAAAATACATGGTTTTATTTTAATTAATGAAACTACTATACATACTGGTAGTAACCAGGGTTTTCCAATAGAACATCTATAGATACTAGTGATAGCCAGGGTTTTCGTACTTAAAGATCACTGTTACAAACTCATACATTAGAAAATATTGGATTTTCTTGGAAACATATAAACATTCTCACTGATTCATTAACATGTTTTCATTACAAAAACAAGCTTATGAACTCACCAGCTTAATGCTGATAAACTTTTCAAAACCGCTTGTATTCTCAGGAAATCAGTAGACAGGTACTCCAGCAGGCTTTTGAGAAGACGGAGCGTATAGAGTCATGTCTTTATGTTTTGCTACTTTTAATGTATATAAATAATAATCAAACAGATGTAATTATCTTTTATATATTCAATGTAATGGTTGTGTTTACTTTGATTACTATGATGCAATTGTTATGATACTACATATGACGTCATCCACCCCCGAACGTTTCCGCCGTTTCGGTTTGGGGGTGTGACAATAGACTTCTATTATGGGACACAAGAATTAAACGAAGCTCATCAAAGCTTTGCTAAATTGCGTAGACTTCTATTGTGGACGTCAAGAATTAAACAATACTCATCAAAGCATTGCTAATTTACATAGACTACTTCTATTGTAGAACTCAAGAGTTAATAAATGCTCATAAAATCTTTGCTAAATTGCATAGACTTATATTCTGGAACTCAAGAATTAAACAATGCTCATCAAAGGTTTGCTAAATTGTATAGACTACATCTATTGTGGAACTCAAGAATTAAACAATGCTCATCAAAGCTTTGCTAAATTGCATAGACTTCTATTGCGGAACTCAAGAACTAAACAATCCTCATCAAAGCTTCGCTAAATTGCATAGACTTCTATTGTAGAACTCAACGATTAAACAATGCTCAACAAAGCTTTGCTAAATTGCATCGACTTCTATTCTGGAGCTCAAGAATTAAACAATGCTCATGAAAGCTTTGCAAAATTGCATAGACTACTTCTATTGTGGAACTAAAGAACTAAACAATGCTCATCAAAGCTTTGCTAAATTGCATAGACTTCTATTGTGGAACTCAAGAATTTAACAATGCTCATCAAAGCTTTGCCTAATTACACAGACTACTTCTATTGTAGAACCCAAGAAATAAACAATGTTCTTCATAGCTTTGCTAAATTGCATAGACTTCTATTGGGGGGCACAAGAATTAAATGAAGCTCATCAAAGCTTTGCTAAATTGCGTAGACTTCTTTTGTGGAATTCAAGAATTAAACAATGCTCATAAAATCTTGATAAATTACATTGACTACTTCTATTATTGAACTCAAGAATTAAACAATGTTCATCAAAGCTTTGCTAAATATCATAGACTTCTATTTAGGAATTCAAGAATTAAAGAATGCTCATCAAGGCTTTGCTAAATTGCATAAACTACTTCTATTGTGGAACTAGAGAATTTAACAATGGTCATCAAAGCTTTGCTAAATTGCATAGACTTTTATTGTGGAACTTAAGAATTAAACAATGCTCATCAAAGCTTTGCTAAATTGCATAGACTACTTCTATTGTAGATCCCCAAGAATTAAATAATGCTCATCAAAGCATTGCTAAATTGCATAGACTTCAATTGTGGGACACAAGAATTAAACGAAGCTCATCAAAGTTTTGCCAAAATGCGTAGACTTCTACTGTGGAACTCAAGAATTATACAATGCTCATCAAAGCTTTGCTAAATTCCATAGACTACGTCTATTGTGGAACTTAAGAATTTAACTATGATCATCAAATATTTGCTAAATTACATAGACTTCTATTGTGGAACTCAAGAAATAAACAATGCTCATCAAAGCTTTTATAAATTGCATAGACTTCTAATATAGAACTCAACAATTAAACAATGCTTATCAAAGCTTTGCTAAATTGTATAGACTTCTATTTTGGAATTCAAGAATTAAACAATGCTCATGAAAGCTTTGCTAAATTGCATAGACTACTTCTATTGTGGAACTAAAGAATTAAACAATGGTCTGATAGCAATTCTAAATTGCATAGACATCTATTGTGGAAGTCATAAATTAAACAATGCTTATCAAAGCTTTGCAAAATTGCATAGACTACTTCTATTGTAGAACCCAAGAAATAAATAATGCTCATCAAAGCTTTGCTAGTTGCATAGACTTATATTATGAGACACAAAATTAAACGAATCTCATCAAAGCTTTGCCAAATTGCGTAGACTTCTATTATGGAACTCAAGTATTAAACAATGCTTATCAAAGCTTTGCTAATTTACATTGACTACTTCTATTGTAGAACTCAAGAATTAAACAATGCTCATAAAAGCTTTGCTAAATTGCATAGGCTTCTATTGTGGAACTCAATAATTAAACAATGTTGTCACACCCCCAAACCAGAATGGCGGAAACATTCGGGGGCGGATGACTTCATGTAGTATCATAACAGTTGAATATTTGTAAAGAAAGTAAACCCAGCCATTATAAATATAATAAAAAGTTACACTGTTGCATGTAATACATGTTTCAAAAGAATATTACAAATATGATGATTTAAAATGTTTTGATTACAGACGCATTAGCGTTCCTTCTCCAAAAGCTGATGTTTACCTGAATTACTGATTCCTTGAGAAATACAAGTAGTTTCGAAAAGTGTCAACAATTAAGTTGGTGAGTTCATAAGCCTTTTTGTACTAAAATTTGTATGTCTTTTGGTAAAAATAACTGAACGTTTTTTCCAGAAAATCCAATATTTTCTATGTATGTGTGATAGTTTGAAAAGGTTCCAAAGGATGGAATGCAATAGTATCTTTCATGCTAAAATGGTGAAAGTGGATTTATACATATATAATGTAATTACTGAATGCATTTAAGAGTCTCGTAAATCAAAATATTTCGATACTCTATGTGAGTTTTATAACCATGCTATTGACTCAGACTGCCTGTAACAACGTTCTTCAGGCGTTGCGGTGTTATGACGTTTGTCACCCCAAACCTGCCGGTCTAACTGTAGCTAACCATTTAGGTGCGGGATTGTCAATCCCGTATAGATCTATACACAAGTATCACGCTCTCCCTACAAGAGATTATGGTTTATAATACAGGACTTGAAATGCGTACTTGAGAGTACGGTGAAGCCGGATGTCTCACAAAACTTAGTATCAATAGATTTACGGAATGAAAAGTCTACATTTCTTGTAAATGATAGTATTTCCTTTTTATAATGTTCACGTAAAGATGTCATGAATAACTTGTAAACTATACCTATTATAGTTTTTCGAAAGTGTTTTCCGTTTGGTGATAAAACTCGGTGTAATACCAACTTTGCATGTAAAGTGTAACGTTGGTATTAATGTTGTTTAATATTTATAAACGAAATGTAGGTAAAGTATTTGAAACCATATATAACGATGCGTATTTTAACATAAGTTTTTCTCGTGTTTCACTTGTATCCCCCCCCCCCCTAAAACCTGAAAAGGACGTGAAAATGTAGGGGTATGAACTCACTTGGAAAGTGTGGTGATTTGAAGAAAACGAGATTTTCTCGGGCAGCACTTCGACCGGAAAGTGGTGAATTTTTCGGGAACCGCGGAGCTTCGGACCTTCGTCGGGGCTTGGATATGAAACTGGGGTGTCGGGGCAGTCTCGGGATAGTAGAAGTATGAAATTAGGGAGAGAAGTTGGTGAATAAGCAAGTGAAAGTCGGAAGTCTCGCATGCTATTTATAGGAGGGCTGCCAGGCTTCGTACGTTGGGCGTACTCCGAAGTACGTTGGGCGTACCCTCGTACGCGGGGGCGTACGTCAGCAATGACTTCACTGGTCGCTGGTCTTTGGATGGGACAGAAGTAGAGGGTGTAGGGGCGACGTGGCCGATCCGAGGCCGTGCATTGGGTACGCTGGGCGTATTCCGAAGTACGCGGGGCGTAATCCTTCAGATAAGCCTCGAAGTGTGTGCCCAAATCTTTGAAAATCTGTAACTTTCACATATGAGCTCCGTTTTCGACGTTCTTTATATCCCCGCGTAGGTGAGAATATACTCTACAACTTTCGTTTAGACTTCGTCGGCTAATTTTGAATTAAAGTTTTAATGTTGTTTAACATTTATAAACGAAATGTAGGTAAAGTATTTGAAACCATATATAACGATGCGTATTTTAACATAAGTTTTTCTCGTGTTTCACTTGTATTTCCCCCCTAAAACATGAAAAGGATGTGAAAATGTAGGGGCGACGTGGCCGATCCGAGGCCGTGCATTGGGTACGCTGGGCGTACTCCGAAGTACGCGGGGTGTAATCCTTCGGATAAGCCTCGAAGTGTGTGCCCAAATCTTTGAAAATTTGTAACTTTCGCATACGAGCTCCGTTTTCGACGTTCTTTATATCCCCGCGTAGGTGAGAATATACTCTACAACTTTCGTTTAGACTCCGTCGGCTAATTTTGAGTTAATTTTTAATATTATATTTTTAATAGGCCGGGACAGGATAAATCCGTTAAAGATTCATAACTTCTTCATCCGATGTCCGTTTTCGTCTGTCTTTTTACCGTTATACTACTATTGTCGAGATCTTCAATTCCCGTTTAGGTTGCGTCGGCTAAAAATCGCTCGATCTCTATTTTGAGTTTTTAGCTGTCTACTGCTATATCTGAAACTTAGAATAATCATAACTTCCTCATACGAAGTCAGATTTGGGCATTCTTTTTATACACGCTCACGGTTTAATATAATCTACGACTTTCGTTTAGATACCTAAGGCTAAAAAGTATTTTATTGAAATTTCACTTTTTACGCTTAACAGTGTTTTACCGGTTGTGTCGCGGATTTTATATTGGTCATAACTTCTTCGTTATAACTCGGATTTGAGTGTTCTTTATATTTATGAAAACCTTGACACAATATCTAACATTTTATGTATCCCAATTGAGACTTTAGAACACTTTATTTTTGACGCTGTTTTTGATGATTCCAAAATAGATTATAACATTTGACTTTTGAACAATACATTGACTTGGAATATCGGGTTGTCACATCATCCCCCCGTTAGAGGGAATTTTGTCCAAAAATTAATTCTACATTAAGTATTTAATGACTAGGGAAAAGATGCGGGTATTTTTGTTGCATTTGATCTTCGCGCTTCTAGGTGTATTCAGGTCCTTGCTTGGCATTCCAACGGACCTTCACAATGGGTATGCGACTTTGTTTAGTTCTTTTAATTTCCCGATCCATGATTTCTACTGGCTCTTCTACGAAGTGGAGACTCTCGTTGATTTCAATTTCATCCAGAGGGATGACGAGGGTCTCATCGGACAAGCACTTCTTTAGGTTCGACACGTGAAAGGTAGGGTGTACGTTATTGAGTTCCTGCAGTAATCGAAGTTTGTATGCCACCGGGCCGATCCTGCAAGGATCTCGAATGGTCCGATATACCTTGGGTTTAGTTTCCTACGTTTTCCAAAACGTATTAATCCCTTCCAGGGTGAGACTTTCAATAGTACCCGGTCCCCAACCTGGAATTCCAAGGGTTTCCGTCTTTTATCTGCATAACTCTTTTGTCTGTCTCTTGAAGCCTTTAGTCGTTCTCAGATTTGGACAATCTTCTCGGTAGTTTCCCTTATGATTTCCGGGTCAGTGAGAGTGTTATCGGGTACTTGACCTCTAGCTAGTTGCGTGTCACCCACTTCAGCCCAGCACAGAGGTGATCTGCACTTACGGCCATAGAGGGCTTCGAATGGAGCAACTTTGATGCCAGTGTGATAGTTATTGTTGTATGAAAACTCAACCAATGGTAAATGGGTATCCCAAGCTTTACCAAAATCGATCACACAAGCTCTTAGCATATCTTCCAAGGTTTGAATGGTTCTCTCACTCTGACCGTCGGTTTGCGGGTGGTAGGCAGTACTCATGTCTAGTCTTGTTCCTAGGGATTTTTGTAGTGACTGCCAGAACCGCGAGGTGAATCTACTATCTCGGTCCGAGATAATGGATACTGGTAGACCATGTAGTCGTACAATCTCCCTGGTGTATGTTCTACTTAGTTTCTCCAGCTTATCCGTTTCCTTTATTGGTAGGAAGTGCGCGGATTTGGTTAGCCTGTCGACGATCACCCAGATGGTGTCAAGTCCACCCGCTGTCTTGGGTAACTTGGTTATGAAATCCACGGTTATCCGCTCCCACTTCCACTCGGGTATTTCCGGTTGTTGCAATAATCCCGAGGGGCTTTGGTACTCTACCTTGACTTTGGCGCAAGTCAGACATCGATTTCGGCTTTCATGTTTGGCCACCAATACAGTTTCTTAGGATCCAGATACATCTTATCTGAACCGGGATGTACGGAGTATCGAGTCTTATGGGCTTCGTTCATGACAACATCTCTGAATCCACCAAACTTTGGCATCCAGATCCGATTCATGAAGTAACGAACTTCGTCATCCTTGACTTCAAGATTCTTATCCATTCCTCTTAAGGCTTCACTTGCCACATTTTTGGATTTCAAGGCTTCTATTTGAGCTTCCTTGATTTGTGTGGACAGGTGTGAATGGATCGTCATGGTTAAGGATTTCACTCGGCGGCCTGAGTATTCCTTTCGGCTGAGGGCATCAGTTACTACATTTGCTTTTCTGGGATAATAACGAATTTCGCATTCGTAATCGTTTAGTAGTTCTACCCACCGCCTTTGTCTCATGTTGAGTTCCTTTTGATTGAGGATGTGCTGAAGGCTCTTATGATCGGTGAAGATTGTACATTTCGTGCCGTAGAGATAGTGCCTCCAAATCTTTAGAGCGAAAACGACTGCTCCTAGTTCGAGATCGTGCGTGGTATAGTTGACCTCATGCGTCTTGAGTTGTCTCGAGGCGTATGCGATGACTTTCCTTTTTTGCATTAGGACACATCCAAGTCCCTGGTTTGACGCATCACAGTAGACCACAAAGTCTTTTGTTCCTTCAGGAAAAGATAATATAGTTGCACTGCATAGGGCTCGCTTTACTGTTTGGAATGCAACGTTTTGTTTTTCTCCCCAGCTGAAGGTTACACCTGTAACGCCCGTAGATCCGAGCTAGTCAATTTAGAGTCAATGAGCATCAAAAATGAGTTTTTAATGGAAGATTATTTAGAAGGAATAATCTTAACCAAGTGGTAGTATATGTTACAAGGGTCCCGTACATATAAAGAACGCCGAAATCCGAGTTATAACGAAGAAGTTATGGCTCGTCGAAGTTTTTCGGCAAAACCAGCACGGCACGGGAGACGTAAATAGTGAATTTACGATAGAGGAGTTTTTAGCCTTAGTAATCTAAACAAAAGTTGTAGTATACGTTAAACCGAGAACATACAAAAAATGAACGCCCAAATCTGACTTCGTATGAAGAAGTTATGAATTTTCTAAGATTTGGCATAGCAGTGCACAGCCCGAAACTCGAATTTTAGTTCGAATGGTTTTTGGCCTACACGACCTAAATGAGAGTTGAAGATCTTATTAATAGGAACTCAACAATAAAAAGACAGACGAAAACGGAGTCCGTATGAAGGAGTTACGAATTCTTCGCGGTCATTATGAGTTATAAAAGAGTGTTGCTTAACGCTTATATAATAGTAATAATAGCTAGACTATTAATTAGTCGCGGTTAACGTTAGACTAAACCCTAGTGGTATTGATACTAGGTTTTGTCAAGAGAAAATTGTTTTGAGATAACGAAGTGTTGTCCGAGTACGGAGTCACCACCTTACCAGGTGAGTGCATAGTTACTTTCATCTTACACATAGATATGAAGTATTTTATATAAACTACGTGCTATGTGTGCATATTATTTGTATACTTGCTATCTATGCTGGATGAACGATTTTATACAAGTTTTATATGATTTAAACTGTATATGTATTTATATCTACATAATATGTTGGGTAAAACATGGGTAGATGAAATATGAGTTGGATGATGAGTTGAGAGGTGATATAGACCATGAGGTAAAGGTGAGAGGTGGACGATGTGAGAAGCTTTGTTCCCAAATGTCGGCCCCGTCATCTAGCAGAGTATGGATGACAACCACAGACTATTCTAGACAGTCCAGTGGAACACTATTAGGCTCGCAACCTGTAGCTGTTGTGAACGATGTGTTCACCCGGTGTACTCTAAACCCTGGCGATCATGCAGACTTGGTGCCTAAACCTTGGCGATCATGCAGACTTGGTGCCAAAACCCT
Organism: Lactuca virosa; assembly: GCF_052849685.1. Taxonomy (NCBI): domain Eukaryota; kingdom Viridiplantae; phylum Streptophyta; class Magnoliopsida; order Asterales; family Asteraceae; genus Lactuca; species Lactuca virosa. The sequence goes on along the minus strand of NC_136433.1, from coordinate 316,900,540 downwards.
GGCGACTATGCAGACTTAGTGCCTAAAACCCTGGCGACTATGCGGACTTAGTGCCTGTTGTATAAATCCTGGCGACTATGCAGACTTAGTGCCTAAACCCCGGTGATGATGGACTTTGTGTCGATTCCGTAGGATGATCCTTAGGAATGAATGAACGAGAAATAGTTGATTCTTAGGGTAGATCCTTAAGAGTAAAGAAGATAATGGGGATGGGTAATTGGGTTGATTGTTTGATGTTTAAACATAATAATTATATTATTTTGGGTTGAAAACCCTATGTACTCACCAGGTTTCCCAACCTGACCCACTCAGTTCATTTGAATCACAGGTGTCGATATGAAGTTACATTACACTGAGAGATTAAGGAGATATAAATCACTAGTGATAATGAATGTAAGTTCTGTTTATGCTTATGTTTCTGTATTTGATGATTACATCCCAATGTTTTAAAATGAATAAAATACATTTCTTCGGAAATGCTTTGATAACGTATTTATCATGTTTTTCTGGGAACAAATTCCACAACATTTTTATTAAAAAGGGTACTCTGATTTTTATTAAGCATAAACAAAAATCGGTCTTTTCTGGCCGTGAAAATGGGAATGTCACAGTTGGTATCAGAGCATTAGTTTAAGCGAACTAGGAATATGGATTTATTTCTAGACTTAAACTTAGAATGCAAAGTGATGATCGTGAGGAGTGTGTCTAATAAATTTAGGTAATACACCTAAATAGACACAAGCACTAGCTTATTTAGGAAAATGCCTAACATGCTTTTATGTGCTAAATCATTTATGATATGCATTATATGATCGGATCTATGTTCTGTTGCCGACCGGATCTGGAAACTTTATGTGTTCAGACTTCTAATCGTTTGATTATGGTATTAGAACTGGCATGTAACTTTTCGGAGTAATAGGGAGATTTACACGTCGATCGTAAATACAATCTTTCTTATCTTAATTCTCGTCGTTTCGCACCGAACGTCCTGATTTGGTGTATAGAACGAAATTGCAAGAACCCAAAGTGGAAACGTGAATGGAAATAGAAATCAACCGCCTCAACCACCAGTGATTGAGCAAATACCTGTTGTAGTAGCCACTCCTGAGCCAATCACCATGGCTGGAGTACAAGCCATGATTCGGGCTATGTTAGCAGAACAAAGGGAGGAAATGAGGCACATGTTGCACGAAAATAGGGACGAACCTACCATGCCTATTGAGCAACCCGAGCTGATTCCCGAGCAATCAGAGGAAGGGAACTATAGCCGCCACGTGAGTCAAGTTGGGACTCAAGGAGAACGAAGGAATAACCCGGAGAGGGGAAACGACAAGGATGGGCGGAAGTATAAGAATTTCTTGGGTGCCAAGCCACCAAGTCTTTCAGGAAGCCCAAAGCCTGTTGAGATTATGGACTGGATCTCCGAAATGGAGATGGTGTTTGAGAGCTGTGACTGTAGCGACAAGCAAAAGACCGTCTTTGCAGTCAGACAACTAAAGACTGGAGTGCGAAGTTGGTGGAAGTTGTTGACAGATACAATACCACGAGGAGAAGCCATGCGAATGTATTGGGAAGCATTCGTGGAGCAGTTGAAAATGCAGTACTGCTCAGAGATAGATCTGATAGACCTAAACAACGAATTTCAGAACCTGAAGAAAGGAAAGATGAGTGTGGATGAGTATGCCACCGCATTCACCGAGAGGATGAAACTATTCCCCTACTTGGTGCCTACTGAACTCTCCAAGATAGATAGGTTTTCTAACGGACTGCCCACAGACTTTGGCCCAATGGTTAAAATGGCAACTACTTTAAAGACAGCCGTTCGAGCAGCTAAGAATGTAGAGACCCAGATAAGAGAAAAGGGTCTAGAAAAGGATAAGGCGGGAGAAAAGAGGAAGTTAGAAGGATCTTCAAAATCCAACAAAGAAATAAAATTCTCAAAGTTTGAAGGAGGAGGAGGAGGTGAAGCTAAGTGGTGCGAGAAGTGTAAAACGAAACACTTCGGGAAATGTAGCGAGAAAGTGACTTGCTACAAATGTGGAAAGACAGGGCATTACGCCAGCAAGTGCGCATCCAACAAGAAGGTGTGCTACAGATGTAACAAAGAAGGCATATTTCTAGAGACTGCCCAAAGAAAAACGAGGCAGCAAGGCCAAACACACCACCAAGGCCAAGGGCATTCCACATGATCCTCGACGAAGCAGAAAACAACGCGAGGAATCGAGGATGATTACTTCATATCCAAAGATCGAGTTATGCAGTAGCCGTGTGGATAGTATCGTATGGTGTAGCCTATTAGAGGCATAGTCTAGGGTGAACTTGAACACCTATGTAATCGTTTCAAGGAATAATATAAAACCTTCGTTTTGTTATCTGATGTGTCAAGTTGTTATGTGATTTTTTTGGTTAATTGGAAAACTGCGAGACAATACTTGGGACGAGTATGAGTAGGTGTGAAAGGTAGTAGAGGCCTATACTACCGGAAGCACAGGACTCACGCTTGGACCAGGGAAAGTCACAAGGTTACCAAGAAGCTAGTAATTGATTCCGTTTTATTCAAGTATGTCGTTACCATTGTTTCGGTAATGACTAAAAAGATGATTGTTATTCTGACCCTAGTGGTCATATCAAATTGAGTCCGACTACGATGAGTATGTTACGTGGTTCAGAGAACCAAGTTCGATGTAGCATCTGACTTAAGCCAAAAGATTGAAATAAAAGATAATCAAAGCGATCAGTAGAGGTATCGCGATAGTTGCTTGTAGCTAGAAATGCTACCTTTTAAGATGTGATTAGAACATGAAGGAAGGTATAGTCTGTTCTGGAATTTGACTCTAAGAGACCTGAGTCTAAGCGTTGCAACATGCGATGATAGGTCATTAGAATATGACACATCGGTCCATTGTAGTAATAAAAGAGCTTATCTTAAGTTTGTTAAGAAGAAGAAGCAGTCTCCAATAAGGATCGAGATTGTGACTTGAAGGTCATAATTTGGAGTCTAACGTGAGATAGGGAGCAGGTGCAAGATTGTGACAAGCCGAAACTTTTTCCGTTATCCTTACTCAATTCCGTTAGTCAAATTTGGGTTTTTATTTATTTATTTCCGTTCAAGTTAGTGATATTTTTAGTTTAACGGAATATTCTAAACTCAGTTCGATCGAGTTTCGTATTCAAAAATGAGGTTTTCTAAGTCAAAGCATAGCATCCGGGCCAAACGAGTCTTCGAGAGGAGTTTACAGCCGCAAACATAGCTTACGGCCGTAAACTCTGTTTACGACCGTAAACTCTGTTTACGACCGTAAACCCTATTTACGGCCGTAAACCCTCCACCCCACCCCTTGACCGTAAACTCACCCCTATATAAGGGATGAGTGGCCTTCATTTCTTACTTTACACACTCCAGAAGCTTTCTCTTTCTTTCTCTCTCTACAAACTTCGAATTCTCTCCAAGATCTTCAAGAAGTAAATGTTTTTCCACCTTGAATGTTGTTTCAAATCCATTTCTAGTGGCAAATCCATGTTCTTAGCTCATAAATCTCATCTTTTTTTAGATTTTCTCTCTCACCAAGAACACCAAGAACACACACTAGTTCTTGGTGGCTAAAAACCTCATTTCAAGCTTCCACTACGTAAGTACACTACCCCCAGCTTGTTGAATACAAGAATCTCTTGCTGAACATCTAGAAATCGTGACCAAAAGAGTGTTTACGGTCAAGACAATCTCCCTTGACCGTAAACTCTATTTATAGGGTGCAAAGTTGCCACAACACCCTCCTAAGCTTAGAAACGAGGCTTAGAACACTTCCAGAAGGCTAGAAAGGGCCTTGAAACATCGAAAATCGCACTTTTTGCCAAAGTGTTTACGGCTGTAAACACCTGGACCGTAAACACCTGGACCGTAAACCCAGGGACCGTAAACACCTGGACCGTAAACACCTGGACCGTAAACCCATGGACTGTAAACTCTTGATTACGACCGCAAACTCCCCTCTTCAAACAAATGTGATTCTACACTTAGTTTTAAGTGTTTCCTAGTTCCTAAGGTGGTTTCCTTCCATAACGAATAGTGTTATGCCCTCACCTAATGTATATATGTACTTTTACATGCTAAATAGGATCCGTTTGTGTCCGAGGCTCTATTTGACACTCAGCAACTCCTAGCAACTTACACTCGAATCCCACGTCAAACAGTGAGTTCATACCCCTACGCTTTTCCGAGTTTTCATGTTTTTCAGGGGGGGGGGGAATACAAGGAAAAGTACAAGGAAACTTGTGATCAAGTATATTATTTTGTTTAAAATAATTATATGTACAGTATGCTTTTAACACAGAAAACCGTTTTACCAATCGATTAAGAAATCAACTCGTAGAATCAGTTTTCAAAACTAAAGCAAGGAACTTGTAAATCTTTTCATAGAATGTGATATTTTCTAAAGGATTTATACAAACCATAAACAGGATTTTCGATACTATTACTTGTAAGTTTGTCATCTTAGGATTGGAGACACGTCCTTGGTAACATTCCACCGGATTCGTGAGTGTAGGACTAACCCTTATAACCAGAATCTCTTGTAGGGAGAGCGTGACTATTGTGTATAGATCTATACGGGACTGACTATCCCGCACCTCGCTGATAGCTACAGTGGGACCGTCAAGTCTATGGGTGACAAAGTCATAAAAGATACTGGCCCCGTTTCGTGCCATATCCAGTTTAATGTATGGTTATAAAACTCGCAACCTAGATAACAGAGACTTACTTTTGTAATAATGAAACAAGTGAACTAACCTCAAAGTAATAACCGATTTGATTACTAGAGGGTATTGATAATACCCTTAGGATCTTGTTCACTACCTACTTCTTTATTAGTTTTATTTATGTAATAAGGCTAATAGTCTCACAGAGAGTAAACAGGGTTTTTCAAGGAAACTACATCTAACGATACAAGTATGGTAGATACTTGTACACCTCATTTCAGAATTGATAACCAACTATCAACTTTTAAGGAAAATATAGGATTTTCCTGGGATATCTAAATCTTTCGTAAACAGGCTGTTTAACTAATGGATAATCGAACTCCTTTCATAAGAAAATATAGGATTTTCTTGGAAAACACTTTTCAAAGGATCAAAGAAGCATTTCTTTTACCATAACTAAACGCTTATGAACTCACCAGCTTTATGCTGATATTTTAAAACTGCTTGTATTCTCAGGGCATCAATAGACAGGTACTCCTGCCGACTTTTGGAGAAGACGGAACATTCTGAAGTCACGTCTTTTACTTTTGCTATATTTACTGATATGTATAAACCATGTTTTGAACAATGTAAATACTCATATTATAATGTAATGGTTGTGTTTACTTCGCTTACTATGATACAACAGTTGTGATACTACACATGACGTCCTCTGCCCCGGAACGTTTCCGCCTTCGGTTTCGGGGTGTGACAGATTGGTATCAGAGCTATTGTTTATAGTGAACTAAGTATACCGAACCGTACATGGTATACAACTATAAACACTAAGGGGCTGAAGTGCTCTGAACTAAAAGTATACTTTTAAAATACAAGTATTTTCTCAAAAAGTATACACGTATACCTACGTACCAGAATCAATATCATAAGTAGAACAAAACAAAAGTATTTTGGATGTTGAACACTACGGTTAAACCTGGGCAGTTATGTAATCATGTCTAGGGTCAATATAGCCTGATCAACTATATTTATTCGAGACATGACCAACATGTGCCTGGGAGTGACTTTGGTGTTGCAACAGGCCTAAAACTTACCCAATATCAATACAACTTAAAATACTATAGGAGTATTTTAGGCAGAGCCGAATACATTGTAGAAATTTATTCCTAGTGTTGCTACCTATTCGTTTCTTAGCGATAACTTACTTGCATTAGTAACCTTTCTTTGCTTATCGCTTGGTAGAACACTTTATTATCAGGATGAGATATATTCTGTTTCATATATCTTGAGGACTTACCATCCTCTTCTTCCTGATTATTTTAGAACGAGATGCCTCTCCGAAAAAACCCGTCAGAAGAAACGACGACACTTCGCCACCACCACCGCCCCCTCAGTTCGATCCCGTTATGTTCCAAGCAGCTGTTACTGCTGCTGTGGCTGCCGCGATGTCACATATGAATCCTGGTGGATCTGGTGGTTAGGGAGGTGGTACGCATCCCCAAAATCATGAAGTTGGTCAGGGACACCAGAAGGAGTGTTCCTATAAGGACTTCATGGGCGCGAAACCCACATCTTTCGACGGCAAAGGAGGAGTTATTGCCCTGACTCAATGGATCGAGAAAATTGAGTCCATTTTCGAAATCTGTTCCTGTTCTGAGGTTAACAAAGTAAAATTCGCCGCTTGCACTTTCGCCAACAGGGCACTGACCTGGTGGAATGGTCGAGTCAAATCCCTAACCCTACCAGTGGCAAATGCTATGGGTTGGGAAAGTTTAAAGGAACTCATGATAGCTGAGTACTGCCCATGAGGCGAGATGCAGAAACTAGAGCACGAACTCTGGAACCTGAGGATGAAAGAATCCGACATTGCTGCCTACACTTCTAGGTTTGAAGACCTAGCGCTTCTTTGCCCGGGAATGGTCACCCCGGAAAGCAAGAAGATAGAGAGATACATTTGGGGACTAACACAACCCACCAAGGGAAATGTCTAGGCTGCAAGGCCAAACACCTTTGACAACGCTAAGTGTCTAGTGCAAACTCTCATAGATCACGGAGTTGATCTGGATAAAGTGGCAACCGCTCCTGAGCCAGCAAAAGGGAGTGGTGAGAAAAGAAAGTTTTGGAAGCAGCGAAAGGGCCAGTCTTCTCAAGAGACCTCGAAGAAACAGCAAACGGTGGCAGTCTACGCAGCTACTATTCCTGCCGCTGCTCCTCCCACTCAAGCACCTACCAGTGGATATACATACTGGTACCCTCCCTTGGTGCAGCAAATGCAACTATCATCATCGTATCCCTGGTCCATGTCGTGAGATGATCTGCAACAACTGTGGCAAGAAGGGTCACATGGCTCAAAGCTGCAGAACACCAGTCCAACCAACCGATCAGGCCTCTGGAACAGGTGTCGGTAAAGCCTGTTATGGCTGTGGGGAAGTCGGGCATTTCAAGAGAAACTGCCCCAAGGCAACAACAACTGGCAACACCGGGAGAGTACTATCTATGGGACAAGAGGAGGCCGTGGCTGACCCCACCGTTGTTTCGAGTACGTTCCTCCTCGACAACTCTTATGCATGCATTCTTTTCGATTCTGGTGCGGAGAGAAGTTTTGTTAGCCATGCATTCAAACATTTTCTTAGGCATAAACCTCAACCATTAACTGAAACATTTACCGTCGAGATGGCTAACGGTGAGAAAGAGAGCACTAATGATATATATGTAGGCTGTACTCTTACCCTAAACGATCATTCTTTTCCCATCGACCTTATGCCAGTCTCCATAAAAAGCTTCGATATCATCATCGACATGGATTGGTTGAGCCCCAATCATGCTGATATCCTTTGTTACGAAAAAGCTATCCGCCTCAATGTCACACCCCGCTAAAGCGGAAACGCAAGGTATGACAGCGATAACGGTTTCATTGCAAAAGATAAAGATACATCACCATAGCAGTATTTAAAAGTTTACAACCCATAGCTTAAATAGAAACAAAATACAAGTTTTCCAAAACGACATTGTTCAAAAGAAAACTTCATAATAGCTTCAACACGATGCAGCATGCTCTATGATGATGAATCTTTACATCCACTTACTAATTATTTCCTGAAAAAGCATGTAAAACGAGCGTCAACTATGAAAATAGTTGGTGAGTTCACAAGTATATAAAATCGAGCTTGAAACAAAGCTTTTCGTAAATACAAGTACATTGCTTGAATGATAAACCAAGTTGATTGCTATTAAAGAATACAAGTTTATTGCTATAACGAGAAACGAGTTTTGTATGTGTATGAGCAAACAATGAGTCTCAACCAAACCTATGACTGAAGCCCTATCGAGATCTATGCTTATCGTTCCATAGATGAATATGGTATCATGCACTCCAGCGATTCGGGCGAGTGAGGAGTTGTCAATTCCTAATAGCGCTATCCATAATGACCATTGGCTCAAAGAGTTAATGGTTAGAGATAAGGGAAGGGCCTTAGTACGATAAGTTCTCATGTTCCGTGTTGCATAGACATACATAAAGAAACATAGCAATACAATAGCAATCATGTTTGATACAATTCAATTTAAATACAACATGCAAATAATAGTTTTTCTGGACATGCTTTTCCACCCCAAAACATAAAAACTGAAAATAGGGGAGTGCGTGAATACTCACAATGTTTCGAGAAGATACAAGTAATACTTCGGAATGCACCAACGTCTTACTACCGGGATCCTACGACATCAAACACACACTAGTGAGTTTCCATGTCGAAATCTAATGCTAATATACTAAATTCTACACATAGTGAAATGCCAATTTACATTTTAGTATTTGGTTTTGTATTAATTGGTTACACTTTTTCTGAATAATACAATTCTACAATTCGTGCGATTTATTACAACATTGGAATATAAATTTTCCAAATTTTAAGTCCTTATTACAACATAAATTCACGAAAAATAGCATTCAAAGGATAGAAATTCTCAAACTTTTTATTTAACTGTTATTACACAATATTAAGCTGGGAAAAATATAAAAATGGATTTCCAAGCTGTTTAATTATATTTTATGATTTTTGAGCCTTTATTTCAATAAAAATTGAAATAAATAGAAAACAGTTTCCAAAATTACCCAAACTTTTTATTTAGCTGTTATTATACATAACTAGGCTGGGAAAAATATAAAACATATTTTTCAGTGGGTATTTCTATTTTTCCTTGTTTTATTCCTCTAAATAATCATTAATTGAAGAATAAATATTAAACAGTTAAAATAAATTACCAAAAATTTTTGTAACATCATTTACAGTACAATTAACCTGGGAAAAATGCCAAAAGTGGTTTTCATATTGTCAAATCTGGTTTTGGGTATTTATGTGTATTTAAGTGTGATTAACTTTGGAAATTAAGGGAAAAATAGTTTACAGTGGAGAAAAATCCTCAAAATTTTTATGTAACCTCCTACTGTTCAACATGATGTTCTGGTAAATTTTCATGAATTTTGGATAATCAGAACTATTTTTCTTATTTTTAGACCATTATAATTACCAAAAATTGGGAAAAATAGCAAGGCATGATGAAAAATGTTAAAATTATTTTTCTGAGTCACCCATCACAGGTAAGGTATGCGAAAATTGTTAGGTACAATTTTCTCACTCTCTAAAGTGGTTTTGTGATTTATTATACCCAAACAAAAAGAAAATCGGAAATCATATCAAACAGCAACAAAAACTGATGAAATTTAGTGAGGGGTCATTATTCACCATAAGGGTCATCCATGAATTTATTCCGGATTTATTGACCTCTGGAAGTATTTTAGGTGATTTATGCCCTTGGTTTCTAGCAATAATTTTAACAAATCAAAGAAATAATAAAAGCTTTTGGTATTTTACATATTATCACATGCATGTGAGGGCTTTCAAAAGGAAAAATATCCAGAATTTATTCAGAAGGGAAATAGGGGTATTGAACCCAAACAAGTTAAGAAAAGTAGCATGCAATGATGCATGAGGTGTAAAGGTGGCTAAAGTTCATGAATTTGTGTAGCCCAATCAGTAGGGTTTTAAGCCACGAAATTTTAACCATCATTCACTGGATATGTTAAGTTTCCAAGGTATTTTTCCCCAGATTTATGGTTGGGTTTAAAGCCATTGTTCATGCAAGACAAAAATGGTAATCATAGAAAAAGAGCTGTTTGCGCAACCATTTTGTAAAAATTGACAAAAATCGGATATTTAATATTTTACAGTGAGACTAGTTGGGTTTGAAATTTAACCCATGGAACTATCCAGCACAAAAAGAATATCGGGATTTGGTTAAGAAATGACCGAGTTATGGCCGTTCAAAGTTGAACAAAGTATTCTGGCAGATTGCATGTTTGCTTGAGTGCATTTTTAGGACATTTAACAAGAACACCATGCATGCCTTTGTTAAGGTCCGATTTCTAGCACATGCATGGAGTGAATGAGCGTCCAAGATGTACTATAAATGTTGTAAATGCTTTTAATCATGCAAGAACACCAAAGAAATGGAGAAGAAGATGTAACACTAGTTTTTGAAGTCATATGAACATGCATGCATCATTTTCACTCCTTGCATGGGTTTGATCCCGGATTTTCACCATTTCAAACACATGCATTGTGTTATGGTGAGAATCTACAAACCACAAGGGGAAAATAAAGATTTCTAGCCATGGAAAGGCATAGAATCCGAAAAAGAAGAGAAAACTAAGAAGATGAAGAAGTAGAACTTGAAACCATGGAAGAAGATGTTGTTGTTTACCTTGGTTTTGATCTTGAAGGAAGTAAGAGCACTCCAAGCCTTCAAATTTTCGAAACTATGGCTGAGAATGAGAGGATTTTCGTGGGTTAGAGAGAGAGAGAGGAGAGCTTGTGAGTGGAAGTGAAGAGAGAGTGAAGAGAGTGAAGAGAGAAGAGGTGGAGTGAGGGTTTTTGCCTAATGATGGTTTTGGGAAGAGAGAGCATGGGGAGAGGGGAGAATGGCTGGCCATTGAGTGGGTTAGGCCTCCTCTCTCCTAATTTCAAATTTTATAAAACTCCCTCCAACAATTTTTATAAAAACCCTAACTTTTATAAAAATATTTCTTAAGCAAATTTGATTTATTTAAAAATCTTGTTTTTAACTAATAAATTATGATTAATACTTGACAATTTAATTTTTATTTTATTGAACATAATTCATCATTTGATTAATAAGAATTTGATATTAGAGAGTTTATAGCCAAATTTTATAAAGTTTTTAAGCTTTATAATTTATGAATTTGGATTTTTAACTCTTTTAGGGTTTTGGAATATTGCTTGATATTTATCAACACAATGAGGTATAATTAGAATACTTTCATTTATTTTTAGGGTTTTACACCCTCTTTCCAATTATAACAAAGCTCGGAAGTTTCGTTCAAATTATCGCATTGGCATTTCCTATTATAGTTGAGCAACTTACTAGAATCGTAAGTGTTAAGTATATTAGTCCTAGATCTTAGTTGGATCCTAGTTTATGCAAGACTTTGACCTAATCTATACTACTAGGTCATGGCATGTTGTGCATGAATGGTTTTTATAAAGATGCATGAGTCCGAGAATGACCTGAATTTGACAGTTGTCACACTCAATCTCTCCTCTGATGAAACTCTCATGATTTACGGCGATAAACTCAGTTCGAACCTCCGTATCATTTCTTGCATCCAAGCCGAGAAACTCATGCGAAAGGAGTGTTATGCATTCCTAGCCCACGTCATTAACGAGAAGCAGGAAATTAAAGACCTCGAGAGCATCCCCGAAGTCTGCAACTTTCCCGATGTTTTTCCCGAAGATCTCCCGGGAATCCCTCCCGAACGCCAAGTCGAGTTTCGCATCGACGTAGTCCCCGGAGCTACCCCTGTAGCTAAATCACCATACCGACTAGCGCCGGCAGAAATGCAGGAGTTATCCAGTCAACTCAATGAGCTGCTCAGCAAAGGATTCATCAGACCGAGTTCCTCACCCTGGGGAACCCCGATCTTATTTGTGAAAAAGAAGGATGGATCCTTTCGGATGTGCATTCACTACCGAGAGCTGAACAAGCTCACAGTCAAAAAACCGTTACCCTCTTCCTCGAATCGACGACCTCTTCGATCAACTTCAAGGAGCCAGTTACTTTTCCAAAATAGACCTAAGATCAGGGTACCATCAGCTACGAGTCCATGAGAGTGATGTTCCTAAGACATCATTTCAGACTCGATATGGTCACTACGAATTTGTAGTGATGCCCTTCGGTCTAACCAACGCACCAGCGGTATTCATGGACCTGATGAATTGGGTGTGTCGTTCTTTCCTGGACAAGTTCGTAATCGTGTTCATCGATGATATACTTGTCTACTCCAGAAGTGAGGAAGATCATCGACAGCACTTGAGATCGGTGCTGGAAACCCTAAGGACGGAGAAGCTATACGCGAAATTCTCCAAGTGCGAATTCTGGATTCGCAAAGTAACCTTCCTAGGTCACATGGTAAGCGAGGAAGGCATACACATGGACCCCTCCAAAATCAAAGCGATAGAGAACTGGTCAGCACCGAAGACACCCACAGAAATCCGTCAATTCTTGGGTCTCGCTGGCTACTATCGCAGGTTTATCCAGAATTTCTCCAGAATTGCCAAACCCTTAACCACTCTGACTCAGAAAGGCGTACCCTTTTATTGGAGTGAGAAGCAAGACACTGCGTTCCAAACGTTGAAGCAGGCCCTATACAGCGCACCTATCTTGTCTCTGCCCGAAGGGACGGAGGACTTCGTTGTCTACTGTGATGCATCCAATCAGGGCCTAGGCTGTGTGCTCATGCAACGGGGAAAAGTCATTGCTTATGCCTCAAGATAGCTGAAAGCACACAAAGTCAACTACACAACACATGATCTGGAATTGGGAGCAGTAGTCTTCGCATTGAAGATATGGAGACATTATCTCTACGGAACCAAGTGCACTATTTTCACGGACCATAAAAGTTTGCAGCATATCTTCGACCAGAAGGAGCTGAACATGAGACAACGGCGATGGGTTGACCTACTCAGCGATTACGAGTGCGAAATCCGCTACCATCCCGACAAGGCCAATGTGGTGGCAGATGCTCTCAGCCGGAAGGAGTACTCAGGTCGTAGAGTGAAGGCACTAACCATGACTATCCATTCCCATTTATCCACGCAAATCAAGGAGGCTCAGCTGGAAGCCTTGAAACCAGAGAACATGCCGGGTGAAGCCTTAAGAGGAATGGAAAAGAACCTAGAGATCAAGGGAGACGGAGTCTATTATTTCATGGACCGGATCTGGACCCCAAAGTTCGGTGGTTACAGAGAGGTTGTAATGAACAAAGCTCACAAGACCAGATACTCCGTTCACCCAGGATCGAACAAGATGTACCTCGATCTCAAGAAACAGTATTGGTGGCCTAACATGAAAGCAGAGATCGCTACCTTGGTGGGCAAGTGCCTGACTTGCGCCAAGGTGAAGGTCGAATATCAGAAGCCCTCAGGCCTACTCCACCAGCCGGAGATACCGGAGTGGAAGTCGGAGAGGATTTCTATGAATTTTATCACCAAACTACCCAAGTCTCCGAGTGGGCACGACGCCATTTGGGTAATTGTCGACCGGCTAACTAAATTCGCCCACTTCCTGCCAATCAAGGAAAACTTCAAAATGGAGAGACTCACGAGAATCTACATCTGAGAGATAGTTCGACTGCATGGTGTGCCTGTGTCCATTATCTCCGATCGAGATAGCAGGTTCACTTCGAGGTTCTGGCAGTCGCTACAAAAGGCTCTTGGAACTAAGCTGGATATGAGCACAGCTTACCATCCTCAAACAGATGGGCAGAGTGAGAGAACCATCCAGACCTTGGAAGACATGTTGAGAGCATGCGTTATTGACTTCGGTGAGTCGTGGGACACTCATTTGCCCTTGGTAGAGTTTTCCTACAACAACAATTACCATACCAGCATCAAGGCTACGCCTTTCGAAGCCCTCTATGGTCGCAAGTGCAGATCCCCTTTGTGCTGGGCTGAGGTGGGCGACACGCAACTAGCCAAGGAGCAAGTCCCTGACAGCACTCTCACTGGTCCAGAAATCATCCGCGAAACCACCGAAAAGATAGTACAAATCCGAGAACGACTGAAAGCCTCTCGAGATAGACAAAAGAGCTACGCCGATAAACGACGAAAACCCTTGGAGTTCCAGGTTGGAGACCGTGTTCTGTTGAAGGTCTCGCCCTGGAAAGGCATGATACGCTTCGGAAAGCGTGGAAAGCTAAATCCAAGATACATAGGACCCTTCGAGATCCTCGCTAGGATCGGTCCCGTAGCCTACAAACTCTGATTACCTCAAGAGCTTAGTAACATTCATCCCGTCTTCCACGTCTCGAACCTTAAAAAGTGCTTATCCGACGAGACTCTTGCTATCCCTCTCGATGAGATTGAAATCAACGAGAATCTGAACTTTGTGGAAGAACCAGTCGAAATCATGGATAGAGAGATCAAACGAACAAAACAAAGTCGTATCTCGATAGTGAAGGTTCGCTGGAATGCCAAGTGGGGACCTAAATTCACTTGGGAGCGCGAAGATCAGATGAAACAGAAGTATCCGCATCTCTTTTCTAATCCATGATTTGTATTCTATGTTCGAATTTCGGGACGAAATTCCCTCTAACGGGGGGATGATGTGACAAGCCGAAACTTTTTCCGTTATCCTTACTCAATTCCGTTAGTCAAATTTGGGTTTTTATTTATTTATTTCCGTTCAAGTTAGTGTTATTTTTGGTTTAACGGAATATTCTAAACTCAGTTCGATCGAGTTTCGTATTCAAAAATGAGGTTTTCTAAGTCAAAGCATAGCATCCGGGCCAAACGAGTCTTCGAGAGGAGTTTACAGCCGCAAACATAGCTTACGGACGTAAACTCTGTTTACGACCGTAAACCCTATTTACGGCCGTAAACCCTCCACCCCACCCCTTGACCGTAAACGCCCGTAGATCCGAGCTAGTCAATTTAGAGTCAATGAGCATCAAAAATGAGTTTTTAATGGAAGATTATTTAGAAGGAATAATCTTAACCAAGTGGTAGTATATGTTACAAGGGTTCCGTACATATAAAGAACGACGAAATCCGAGTTATAACGAAGAAGTTATGGCTCGTCGAAGTTTTTCGGCAAAACCAGCACGGCACGGGAGACGTAAATAGTGAATTTACGATAGAGGAGTTTTTAGCCTTAATAATCTAAACAAAAGTTGTAGTATACGTTAAACCGAGAACATACAAAAAATGAAAGCCCAAATCTGACTTCGTATGAGGAAGTTATTAATTTTCTAAGATTTGGCATAGCAGTTCACAGCCCGAAACTCGAATTTTAGTTCGAGCGGTTTTTGGCCTACGCGACCTGAATGAGAGTTGAAGATCTTATTAATAGGAACTCAACAATAAAAAGACAGACGAAAACGGAGTCCGTATGAAGGAGTTACGAATTCTTCGCGGTCATTTAACAATCTAATTTCCTCCTACTGTTAAATTTAAAATCGGTCGAGAATTAGCCTATGGAGTCAAAAGGAAAGTTGTAGATCTTGTTTTTACCTACGCGTGGATATAAAGAACGTTGAAAACAGAGCTCGTATGCGAAAGTTACAGGGTTTAGAAGTCGGCAGGGTGCTGCTGCAAAAGGGGTGACGTGGCACAATATAGGCCACCCACGTTTTGCCACCAGAATGATGACACCTAGCATGGACTCGACGAGTTGGAGGCCAACTCGACGAGTAGACCAGGATTCCAGCCTATAAATAGAGGAGTCGGGTTCCCTCATTCTTATCACCTTCCCAACTTCACTTTCTCTCTCTACTTTCTCTCTCTAAGCCCCAACCCCCCCCCCCCTAAAGTCTAGGTAAACCCCCTAGCACCCAAAGGAAGCCCCAAGGCTCCCGAAGCCCCGAGAAAAGAGCCTTTCGGCTCAGAAACTCTGCTCCGGCGGAGCCCGGTTTTCGAGAAAACCCGCTGTAAGTGAGTTACGCCTACGCTATTTTTAATATAGCTTTTAATTAATTATAGTAACATTATTAGGACCTTAAAATAATTATTTAGGCTATTATTATGAGTTATATAAGAGTGTTGCTTAACGCTTATATAATAGTAATAATAGCTAGATTGTTAATTAGTCGCGGTTAACGTTAGACTAAACCCTAGTGGTATTGATACTAGGTTTTGTCAAGAGAAAATTGTTTTGAGATAACGAAGTGTTGTCCGAGTACCGAGTCACCACCTTACCAGGTGAGTGCATAGTTACTTTCATCTTACACATAGATATGAAGTATTTTATATAAACTACGTGCTATGTGTGCATATTATCTGTATACTTGCTATCTATGCTGGATGAACGATTTTATACAAGTTTTATATGATTTAAACTGTATATGTATTTATATCTACATAATATGTTGGGTAAAACATGGGTAGATGAAATATGAGTTGGATGATGAGTTGAGAGGTGATATAGACCATGAGGTAAGGGTGAGAGGTGGACGATGTGAGAAGCCTTGTTCCCAAATGTCAGCCCCGTCATCTAGCAGAGTATGGATGACAACCACGGACTATTCTAGACAGTCCAGTGGAACACTATTAGGCTCGCAACCTGTAGCTGTTGTGAACGATGTGTTCACCCGGTGTACTCTAAACCCTAGCGATCATGCAGACTTGGTGCCTAAACCTTGGCGATCATGCAGACTTGGTGCCAAAACCCTGGCGACTATGCAGACTTAGTGCCTAAAACCCTGGCGACTATGCGGACTTAGTGCCTGTTGTATAAATCCTGGCGACTATGCAGACTTAGTGCCTAAACCCCGGTGATGATGGACTTTGTGTCGATTCCTTAGGATAATCCTTAGGAATGAATGAACGAGAAATATTTGATTCTTAGGGTAGATCCTTAAGAGTAAAGAAGATAATGGGGATGTGTAATTGGGTTGATTGTTTGATGTTTAAACATAATAATTATATTATTGTGGGTTGAAAACCCTATGTACTCACCAGGTTTCCCAACCTGACCCACTCAGTTAATTTGAATCACAGGTGTCGATATGAAGTTACATTACACTGAGAGCTTAAGGAGATATAAATCACTAGTGATAATGAATGTAAGTTCTGTTTATGCTTATGTTTCTGTATTGACGATAACGTATTTATCATGTTTTTCTGGGAACAAATTCCGCAACATTTTTATTAAAAAGGGTACACTGATTTTTATTCAACATAAACAAAAATCGGTCTTTTCTGGCCGTGAAAATGGGGATGTCACAACACCCTTCTGAGTCAGGGTGGTAAGTGGCTTAGCAATCTTCGAAAAGTTTTGTATGAACCTCCGGTAATACCCAACGAGGCCCAAGAATTGTCGGATTTCCGTTGGAGTCCTTGGAGTTGTCCAGTTCTCGATTGCCTTGATTTTGGAAGGGTCCACGTGTATCCCCTCCTTGATGACCACGTGACCTAGGAAATCTACTTTCCGAATCCAAAATCCGCACTTTGAGAATTTTACGTATAGCTTCTCTGTCCTTAATGTTTCCAAGACCTTTTGGAGGTGTTGGCTATGTTCCTCTTTGCTCCTTGAATAGATGAGTATATCATCTATGAACACGATCACAAATTTGTCCAGGAAAGGACGACATACTCGGTTCATCAAGTCCATGAACACCACCGATGCATTTGTCAATCCGAAGGGCATTACTACAAACTCGTAGTGACCATAGCGAGTTTGGAATGCCGTTTTGGGGACGTCTCCTTCTAGAACTCGCAGCTGGTGATACCCAAATCTTAAATCGATCTTTGAGAAGTAGCTCGCTCCTTGTAGTTGGTCGAACAGATCGTCTATGCGTGGTAAGGGATATCTGTTCTTGATCGTGAGCTTGTTCAGTTCCTGGTAATCGATGCACATGCGAAAAGATCCATCCTTCTTCTTTACGAACAGAACCGGTGCTCCCCAAGGCGAGAAGCTTGGTCTGATGAATCCTTTTCTTAGAAGCTCGTTCAGTTGGCTGGATAATTCCTGCATTTCTGCCGGTGCTAGACGGTATGACGATTTTGCTACTGGGGTAGCCCCGGGAATCAAGTCGATTCTGAACTCGACTTGACGTTCTGGTGGGACTCCTGGAAGATCTTCAGGAAAAATGTCGGGGTAATTACAGACTTCCAGAATGTCTTTAATGTCTTTCACTTCTCGTTTCTTGTCTACCACGTGGGCTAGGAAGGCATGATATTCTTTGCGCAGGTATTTTCGGGCTTTGACGCAAGAGATGGTTTGTAAATTGGTACCGGGTTTGTCACCATAAATGACAAGAGTTTCGCCACTTGGCAGATTTAGGCGAATAGCCCTTTCGTGACACAGAATATCGGCATGGTGAAGGCTTAACCAGTCCATACCGATGATGACATCAAATCTTATTATGGTGATCGGCATTAGATCGATTTGGAAAAAGTGTTCATTTAGAGCTAGTGTGCAGCCTACATACATATCGTTTGTGCTTTCTGTTTTATCGTTTTCCATTTCTACTATAAATATCTTATTGAGCGCTTGGGGTTTTTGATTAAGTAAGTGTTTGAATTTATGACTCACGAAACTTCTCTCCGCACCACAGTCAAAGAGTATGCATGCATAAATGTCGTTGAGGAGAAACGTACCCGTAACCACTGTGGGATCGGCTATTGCCTCGGTCTGCCCTATTGCCAACACTCTTCCTACACCGCTAGCATTCTTTGCCTTAGGGCAATCCCTCTTGTAGTGCCCAGTTTCCCCACACCCATAACATGCCTGGCTCACTCCAGCACTAGGAACTTGGGTGATTGGTCGCGCCGGTGCCTTACAGAAACGGGCAGTGTGCCCTTTCCTGTCGCAGTTTTTACAGTGCATCTCCCGGCAATTTCCGTTGTGATGGTAATTGCATTTGTTGCACTTTGGTAGGTTCCCAACATATTGTTTTACTGGCGTAGGAGTAACAGGGACAGCAGTGGGGGCAGTAACGGCATGGACCACCACTATTTGTTTCTTTGAAGGTTCTTGCGAAGTTTGACCTTTCCTCTTGTTCCAAAACTTCTTGTTGTTGTTGTTGTTGGCATTGCTGTTATTGTTGTTGCTTCCTTTGGTTGGTTCCGGGACGATGGTCATGACATCTTGGCAGACCCCATGATCAACGAGGGACTGTGCCAGTTGTTTGGCACTGTCGAACGTCGTGGGTTTGGAAGCTAGTACACTTCCTCGAAGCTGGGGCGACAACCCCTAGATATACCTTTCCACCTTCTTGCTTTCTAGGGTCATCATCCCTGGGCAAAGTATTGTCAAGTCACTGAACCTATTCGTATAGGTTGTGATGTCCGAGCCCACCATGGAAAGGCCCCAAAGCTCCTGTTCAAGCTTCTGAATCTCGCCCCTTGGGCAGTACTCTCGCAGTAGCGTTTGCTTCAGGTTCTCCTAACCCATGGAGTTTGCCACCACCAGAGTTAGTGACTTGACGTGGCCATTCCACCACGTTAAGGCTCGTTCGGAGAAAGTACAGGCGGCAAATTTTACTTTGCTCTCTTCGGGGCATGAGCAGATTTCGAATACGGCTTCCGTTTTCTCTATCCATTGGGATAGAGCCATTACTCCCCCGATTCCAATAAAGGGGATGGGTTTGCTGTTGGAGAAGTCCTTGTAAGTACATTCCCCGGAACGACCCTGGTTTTGGCCATTAGTAGAGCTATTTAGTCCTCCTCCCGATCCGTTGTTACTCATTTGTGCCATTGCTGCGGTTACGGCGGCCGTTACAGCAGCCTGAAAGGTAGCAGCATCCATTGATGGAGGTGGTGGTGGAGGTGGTGTTGGTGCTCCTGTAGTATTGAAGCGTCCAGGATTCCTTCTTGGCGGCATGATTCTGCCATGAGTTAAGAGACGAATTCTTGATAAGTCTTCAGAAATGATTATGGAAAGTCTTAGTATTATATGCTTTGCGTTCCGAACATTACCGAATTTGTAAGTTAATGGAAACTTTCAATAATAAGTGTATGATTTCCATAGTATTTTAAGAACTTAATTGAATACTCAAAGAAATAATAAATGCGTGTCAATTTCATTTATATTAATATTTGATACAACGATCAGGAAAATGTGACCTTCCATGGGTCTAGGGTACATCAATGAAAATGGGAAAATTTGACAGCATTCGGGCCCCCGAATTGTACACTCACAATCCGTCAGGTTTACATTTAAAAAGAAAGAGTAACACCAACACTTAGTCGATAAGTATATACATAGCGCCTGAAGTATGCGCTCTACTCCGAGCGGGTAGCACGCTGCGGACCATGGTATGTGGTTGTGGAAGTCTGAGCTCGGGCTACTTGACGTTCAGCCTCGATGATGCGCCTCTCCATTGCGGCTTGGTTTTTACGGAACTCCCTTACTTCGGCTCTAGCAGCAGTAATGTCCTTCTGAAGGGAAAAGGTGTGCTCTATTGTTCACTCATGCTCTTCGTCCAGACGACGAAGACGTACCACAGTGACAGCAACGGTGGCCCCAATGTCCAAGAGTTGGCTGGCATTCACTCTTGCTTGCTCGCCTTGGTTGGCAATGCGACGAACCATGATAGGGAGTGCCCTGTCGGCCGAACCCCCGTTGCTGAGGTTATAAAAGCTTCGTCCCATGCCGTAAGGTGGTCGTTGTCCTTGTTCCTTGCTCCATCGTTTCAGGTCCACAGCCCAGCGAGGCGTCGGACCCTGAAAGTTCCTTCGGGAATTTGCTGCTCCTTGGGGAGGATTGTAGATCTCTGGTTCCGAGTCAGTGCTCCCACCATCTCCTTCCTCTTCTGAATCCTCGTCTGGGTCTTCCTCGGGATCCTCTATGGAATCCTCTTCTGGCTCTTCCTCGGGAATCTCTTCGGAATCCTCTTCTGGCTCTTCCTCGGGAATCTCTTCTGGATCTTCCTCTTGGTTCTCCTCAATCCAGCCTCCATTACCCTTGTTGGGGTAGTAGGGATCCCCGGGAATGTGAAATCCTGCCATTTTGTCTGGTCGAGAATAGAGGTAAGAGAATTATATATAAAACTTGGGAGTAAAAAGGGTAATTTTTGATAAGGATAATTCTATTTATTTGACGATTCCTATTTCTAACTAAATATCGAGGTTCGCATGATTATAACAGTTCTTTTAGTTTTACATAATACTCCTATAGTATTTCAAATTTGTAAGTTCGATTCTAGAATTTTATTTGGTAAGTTTTTGACTTGTTGCTCTGTACAACCATTCCTCGACATATGTTGGTCACATCTAGGATAAATATAGTTGATCAGGCTATATTTATTCTCGATATGATTACATACTCCGGGGCCTAATCGTAACTTCACAACTTGCCTTAATACTTTTGTAAAATTTTGGCTATGATACTAGACCGATGCATGCATGTACTTATACTTTTATAATAAAAAAAATATATGTCATTTTAATTTATTAAAAGTATAGTTTGTGAAAACGTTTTGTCAGAGGGTTTTAGTCCCTTTGCATTTATAGTTTGTATATCTTATGTGGTTTGATATACTTAGTTCACTATAAACAATGCTCTGATACCAATCTGCCACACCCCCAAACCAGAATGGCGGAAACATTCGGGGGCGGATGACTTCACGTAGTATCATAACTGTTGAATATTTGTAAAGAAAGTAAACCCAACCATCATAAATATAATAAAAAGTTACATTGTTGCATGTAATACATGTTTCAAAAGAATATTACAAATATGATGATTTAAAATGTTTTGATTACAGACGCATTAGCGTTCCTTCTCCAAAAGCTGATGTTTACCTGAATTACCGATTCCCTGAGAAATACAAGTAGTTTCGAAAAGTGTTAACAATTAAGTTGGTGAGTTCATAAGCATTTTTGTACTAAAATTTGTATGTCTTTTGGTAAAAATAACTGAACGTGTTTTCCAGAAAATCCAATATTTTCTATGTATGTGTGATAGTTTGAAAAGGTTCCAAAGGCTGGAATGCAATAGTATCTTTCATGCTAAAATGGTGAAAGTGGATTTATACATATATAATGTAATTACTGAATGCATTTAAGAGTCTCGTAAATCAAAATATTTCGATACTCTATGTGAGTTTTATAACCATGCTATTGACTCAGACTGCCTGTAACAACGTTCTTCAGGCGTTGCGGTGTTATGACGTTTGTCACCCCAAACCTGCCGGTCTAACTGTAGCTAACCATTTAGGTGCGGGATTGTCAATCCCGTATAGATCTATACACAAGTATCACGCTCTCCCTACAAGAGATTATGGTTTATAATACAGGACTTGAAATGCGTACTTGAGAGTACGGTGAAGCCGGATGTCTCACAAAACTTAGTATCAATAGATTTACGGAATGAAAAGTCTACATTTCTTGTAAATGATAGTATTTCCTTTTTATAATGTTCACGTAAAGATGTCATGAATAACTTGTAAACTATACCTATTATAGTTTTTCGAAAGTGTTTTCCGTTTGGTGATAAAACTCGGTGTAATACCAACTTTGCATGTAAAGTGTAACATTGGTATTAATGTTGTTTAATATTTATAAACGAAATGTAGGTAAAGTATTTGAAACCATATATAACGATGCATATTTTAACATAAGTTTTTCTCGTGTTTCACTTGTATTCCCCCCCCTAAAACCTGAAAAGGACGTGAAAATGTAGGGGTATGAACTCACTTGGAAAGTGTGGTGATTTGAAGAAAACGAGATTTTCTCGGGCAGCACTTCGACCGGAAAGTGGTGAATTTTTCGGGAACCGCGGAGCTTCGGACCTTCGTCGGGGCTTGGATATGAAACTGGGGTGTCGGGGCAGTCTCGGGATAGTAGAAGTATGAAATTAGGGAGAGAAGTTGGTGAATAAGCAAGTGAAAGTCGGAAGTCTCGCATGCTATTTATAGGAGGGCTGCCAGGCTTCGTACGTTGGGCGTACTCCGAAGTACGTTGGGCGTACCCTCGTACGCGGGGCGTACGTCAGCAATGACTTCACTGGTCGCTGGTCTTTGGATGGGACAGAAGTAGAGGGTGTAGGGGCGACGTGGCCGATCCGAGGCCGTGCATTGGGTACGCTGGGCGTATTCCGAAGTACGCGGGGCGTAATCCTTCAGATAAGCCTCGAAGTGTGTGCCCAAATCTTTGAAAATCTGTAACTTTCACATATGAGCTCCGTTTTCGACGTTCTTTATATCCCCGCGTAGGTGAGAATATACTCTACAACTTTCGTTTAGACTTCGTCGGCTAATTTTGAATTAAAGTTTTAATATTATATTTTTAATAGGCCGGGACAGGATAAATCCGTTAAAGATTCATAACTTCTTCATCTGATGTCCGTTTTCGTCTGTCTTTTTACCGTTGTACTACTATTGTCGAGATCTTCAATTCCCGTTTAGGTTGCGTCGGCTAAAAATCGCTCGATCTCTATTTCGAGTTTTTAGCTGTCTACTGCTATATCCGAAACTTAGAAAAATCATAACTTCCTCATACGAAGTCAGATTTGGGCGTTCTTTTTATACACGCTCACGGTTTAATATAATCTACGACTTTTGTTTAGATACCTAAGGCTAAAAAGTATTTTATTGAAATTTCACTTTTTACGCTTAACAGTGTTTTACCGGTTGTGTCGCGGATTTTCGATTGGTCATAACTTCTTCATTATAAATCGGATTTGAGTGTTCTTTATATTTCTGAAAACCTTGACACAATATCTAACATTTTATGTATCCCAATTGAGACTTTAGAACACTTTATTTTTGACGCTGTTTTTGATGATTCCAAAATAGATTATAACATTTGACTTTTGAACAATACATTGACTTGGAATATCGGGTTGTCACAAATGCTCATCAAAGCTTTGATAAATTGCATAGACTACATCTATTGTGGAACTCAAGAATTAAACAATGCTCATCAAAGCTTTGCTAAATTGCATAGACTTCTACTGTGGATCTCAAGAACTAAACAATCCTCGTCAAAGATTTTCTAAATTGCATAGATTTCTATTGTAGAACTCATCGATTAAACAATACTCATCAAAACTTTGCTAAATTACATAGAATTCTATTTTGGAACTTAAGAATTAAACAATGCTCATCAAAGCTTGGCTAAATTTCATAGACTACTTTGATTGTGGAACTAAAGAATTAAATAATGCTCATCAAAGTTTTGCTAAATTGCATAGACTTCTATTGTGGAACTGAAGAATTAAACAATGCTCATCAAAGCTTTGCTAAATCGCACAGACTACTTCTATTGTAGAACCCAAGAATTAAACAAAGCTCATCATAGCTTTGCTAAATTGCATATACTTCTATTGTGGGACACAAGAATTAAACGAAGCTCATCAAAGCTCAAGAATTAACGGAAAGCTTGTACTTCGTTAACTTTATTAAAAAAATGAGGCCATAAACTATTTTTCGTATTATACTTTCTTCCATCTCGGTCTTGGGGTATAAGACGACAGTTCACCTTTAAGAAAATACTGGATTTTCTGGAACTATATATTTGGACTTTACAAGTGAAGGATATATACCCCATTAGTTTTATAAAATACAAAACTATGTTTCATATATTATGTAAACTAATTTTCACAACTCCGGTCTTAGGGTTTTAAGACCACTACCCTCTTTCTATACAGAAAATATAGGATTTAACACCTTCTTTCTGATACATACAAGGGAAAACAAAGAACATGCATGCAACTATACACGGATGTTATAACGAGACTCACAAACTACTTTTCGTAGAAAATATCGGATTTTCTGGAGTTTTACAACGTATTATGAACAAAGATATTACAACGTTTTACCTACAAACATACTAATGAACACACCAACTTTTTAGTTGACGCTTTTCAAAACGACTTGTATTCTCAGGGATCTAGCAGGCAGGTACTCAACCCATCTTGAGGGCCGGCGTTGCCATGTTACGTTTTTTTCTTACCTTTCAGTTATCTGTAATCAACTTTCGAACAATTGTGTTTATAAACAATGTAATACTCTAAATCTAAATGTATGAATGTTTGTGTTGCTATGTTTCATTACTATTCAATTGTTATGATGTTGTACATGAAGTCACTTCATCCGCCCCCAGACGTTTCCGCCGTTCTGGTTTGGGGGTGTGACAGTTTAATTCTTGAGTTCCACAATAGAAGTCTACGCAATTTAGCAAAGCTTTGATGAGCTTCGTTTAATTCTTGTGTCCCAAAATAGAAGTCTATGCAATTTAGCAAAGCTTTGATGAACATTGTTTAATTCTTGGGTTCTACAATAGAAGTAGTCTATGCAATTTAACAAAGCTGTGATGAGCATTGTTTAATTCTTTAGTTCCACAATAGAAGTAGTCTATGCAATTTAGCAAAGCTTTGATGAGCATTGTTTAATTCTTGAGTTCCAAAATAAAAGTCTATGCAATTTAGCAAAGCTTTGATAAGCGTTGTTTAATTGTTGAGTTCTACAATAGAAGTCTATGCAATTTAGCAAAGTTTTGACGAGCATTGTTTAGTTCTTGAGTTCCACAATAGGAGTCTATAATATTTAGCAAAGCTTTGATGAGCATTGTTTAATTCTTGAGTTCCACAATAGAAGTAGTCTATGTAATTTAGCAAAGCTTTGATGAGCATTGTTTAATTCTTGAATTCCATAATAGAAATCTACGCAATTTAGCAAAGCTTTGACGAGCTTCATATAATTCTTGTGTCCCACAATAGAAGTATATGCAATTTAGCAAAGCTATGATGAGCATTGTTTAATTCTTGGGTTCTACAATAGAAGTAGTCTATGTGATTTAGCAAAGCTTTGATGAGCATTGTTTAATTCTTGAGTTCCATAATAGAAGTCTATGCAATTTAGCAAAGCTTTGATGAGCATTATTTAATTCTTTAGTTCCACAATCGAAGTAGTCTATGAAATTTAGCCAGGCTTTGATGAGCATTGTTTAATTCTTAAGTTCCAAAATAGAAGTCTATGCAATTTAGCAAAGCTTTGATGAGTATTGTTTAATCGTTTAGTTCTACAATAGAAGCATATGCAATTTAGCAAATCTTTGACGAGGATTGTTTAGTTCTTGAGATCCACAATAGAAGTCTATGCGATTTAGCAAAGCTTTGATGAGCATTGTTTAATTCTTGAGTTCCACAATAGATGTAGTCTATGTAATTTGGCAAAGCTTTGATGAGCTACGTTTAATTTTTGTGTCCCATAATAGAAGTCTATGCAATTTAGCAAAGCTTTGATGAACATTATTTATTTCTTGGGTTCTACAATATAAGTAGTCTATGAAAGTTTGCAAAGCTTTGATGAGCATTGTTTAATTCTTGAGTTCCACAATAGAAGTCTATGCAATTTAGAATAGCTTTGATGACCATTGTTTAATTCTTTAGTTCCACAATAGAAGTAGTCTATGCAATTTAGCAAAGCTTTGATGAGCATTGTTTAATTCTTGAATTCCAAAATAGAAGTCTATACAATTTAGCAAAGCTTTGATGAGCATTGTTTAATTGTTGAGTTCTATATTAGAAGTCTATGCAATTTATAAAAGCTTTGATTAGCATTGTTTATTTCTTGAGTTCCACAATAGAAGTCTATGCAATTTAGCAAAGCTTTGGTGAGCATTGTTTAATTCTTAAGTTCCACAATAGATTTAGTCTATGGAATTTAGCAAAGCTTTGATGAGCATTGTATAATTCTTGAGTTCCACAATAAAAGTCTATGCAATTTGGCAAAACTTTGATGAGCTTCGTTTAATTCTTGTGTCCCATAATAGAAGTCTATGCAATTTAGCAATGCTTTAATGATATTTAATTTTTGGGATCTACAATAGAAGTAGTCTATGCAATTTAGCAAAGCTTTGATGAGCATTGTTTAATTCTTGAGTTCCACAATAAAAGTCTATGCAATTTACCAAAGCTTTGATGACCGTTGTTAAATTCTCTAGTTCCACAATAGAAGTAGTTTATGCAATTTAGCTAAGCCTTGATGAGCACTATTTAATTCTTGAATTCCTAAATAAAAGTCTATGATATTTAGCAAAGCTTTGATGAGCATTGTTTAATTCTTGAGTTCCACAATAGAAGTAGTCTATGCAATTTAGCAAAGCTTTGATGAGCATTGTTTAATTCTTGAATTCCACAACAGAAGTCTACGCAATTTAGCAAAGCTTTGATGAGTTTCGTTTAATTCTTGTGTCCCACAATAGAAGTCTATGCAATTTAGCAAAGCTTTGATGAGCATTTTTTATTTCTTGGGTTCTACAATAGAAGTAGTCTATGTGATTAGGCAAAGATTTGATGAGCATTTGTTTAATTCTTGAGTTCCACAATAGAAGTCTATGCAATTTAGCAAAGCTTTGATGAGCATTGTTTTATTCTTTAGTTCCACAATAGAAGTAGTCTATGCAATTTAGCAAAGCTTTGATGAGCATTGTTTAATTCTTGAGTTCCAAAATAGAAGTCTATGCAATTTAGCAAAGCTTTGATGAGCATTGTTTAATCGTTGAGTTCTACAATAGAAGAGTATGTAATTTAGCAAAGCTTTGATGAGGATTCTTTAGTTCTTGAGTTCCACAATAGAAGTCTATGCAATTTAGCAAAGGTTTGATGAGCATTGTTTAATTCTTGAGTTACACAATAGAGGTAGTCTATGCAATTTAGCAAAGCTTTGATGAGCATTGTTTAATTCTTGAGTTCCACAGTAGAAGTCTATGCAATTTAGCAAAGCTTTTATGAGCATTTATTAACTCTTGAGTTCTACAATAGAAGTAGTCTATGTAAATTAGCAAAGCTTTGATGAGCATTGTTTAATTCTTGACGTCCATAATAGAAGTCTACGCAATTTAGCAAAGCTTTGATGAGCTTCGTGTAATTCTAGTGTCCCATAATAGAAGTCTATTGTCACACCCCCAAACCGAAATGGCGGAAACGTTTGGGGGTGGATGACGTCATATGTAGTATCATAACAATTGCATCATAGTAATCAAAGTAAACACAACCATTACATTGAATATATAAAAGATAATTACATCTGTTTGATTATTATTTATATACATCAAAAGTAGCAAAACATAAATACGTGACTCTATACGCTCTGTCTTCTCAAAAGCCTGCTGGAGTACCTGTCTACCGATTTCCTGAGAATACAAGCAGTTTTGAAAAGGTTATCAACATTAAGCTGGTGAGTTCATAAGCATGTTTTTGTAATGAAAACCTATTAATGAATCAGTGAGAATGTTTATATGTTTCCAAGAAAATCTAATATTTTCTAATGTATGAGTTTGTTACAGTGATTTTTAAGTACGAAAACCCTGGCTATCACAAATATGTATAGAATGTTCTGTTGGAAAACCCTGGTTACTACCAGTATGTATAGTAGTTTCATTAATTAAAATAAAACCATGTATTTTATACCCTAGAACCCTCCAGTATAATGTATAATAGTTCTATTAATTAAAATAAAACTAATGAGGAATGAAATCCCGTAAACGAAAAGTCAGTTTATACTATTGTGAGTCGTATAACCATGCTTGATATGACTGATGACCTCTACGACGTTCTTCAGGCGTCGGACGGTATAATATTTGTCACCCCAGGCATGCCTGCCTAACTCTAGCTAGTAGTTTAGGTGTGAGATTGTCAATCCCGAATAGATCTATTCACAAATATCACGCTCTCCTTCCAGGAGACTCTGATTATACTAAAAGATAGGATTTAACCTGTACCTCGAAAGGTACAATTGAAGAGTTGTCTCACAATCTTGTATTAACTAGTTTACATATAATTATGTATTGTTATTTTGTAATTGAATCAGTTTGTATACTTTATAGAGTAATAATTATACTTAAATAACTATTTGGTATTGAATTCTTGTTACCCGAGAGATATAAATGAATATCATAAAGTAAGTATGTCATAGTTTATATGCATAACAATGTATAAGCTCTGAATTTGTAAAACTGTATATTGAAACCCCAAACTATACCTATTATAGCTTGCATGAAAATTATGTATTTGGTTCATGAATTCATATGAAAACTATGCAATTTAGTAGTAAGTTGAAAACGTCCCTATGCTCAGCATAATACAAAAGGGATAAAATATCTAAATATTTTATAAAATGTGAAAAACGTATGGATGTATCAATTGCATCAGTTTTAATTGTGTTGAAATCTTTTTGTATAAATTCACAAAATCATTTGTGTTTGGTTTGTACTCTCCCCCTGAAAATATTAAAAACAGTAAAAGCATAGGGGTATGAACTCACTGTTGGTTGCGTGAAAAGTCAGACAACGAAACTGGGAGTGAAGACCCTCAGGTTGATATACGCGACACTTAACGGGATCCTAATATCAATTAAATACATATATGCATTTTATTAGCGAAACCATTATTTATAATGTTGGAAAAACACTTGCTTTTGGTTTAGGAATGTTACCGGGACTCGATTGAATCGGAGAAAGCGGGTTTTCAGCCAAGTTCA
This sequence comes from Lactuca virosa, assembly GCF_052849685.1. Classification (NCBI taxonomy): domain Eukaryota; kingdom Viridiplantae; phylum Streptophyta; class Magnoliopsida; order Asterales; family Asteraceae; genus Lactuca; species Lactuca virosa. The sequence continues at coordinate 316,871,343 of NC_136433.1, read as the reverse complement.
CTACTTAGGGAGGGTTTGCGGCCGTGAAGGGGATTAGGGCCGTGAATTGTTCTCGGTCATGATCTGATCTCGGCCGTGAACGGTTTACTGGCCTTGAAGGGTTCATGGTCTTTGAAGGTTTGAAGGGTTCACGGCCTGTTCTTGATGAAATATGAAGATTTGAAGGGTTCACGGCCATGAACTCAAGAACAACAACACTTGATTTTGATAAAAAACTGATGTTTTGATGCTCCAAAACGAGTTCCAAGGCGGATAGAGTGATAGATGAAGAGAAATCTTGTGTTTTCGGGTGATGATTTTTAGAGAGAGAGAGGGTATTTGCTGCCAGAAAAATATTAATGAAGGTAGGAGTAGCGTATATATAGGCTAGGAGTATGGTCGGTGGTGGGGTCCAGCCGTGAACGGGTTTACGGCCGTGATCGGGTTCACGGCTATGAACACCACTTAGGCTGGAAACTGCTGATTTTTCGAAGGAAACTCGGATTTTCGCGGGATTTTGGTTCCGACTCATTTATAAAATTCAATTGTATAACTTAAATGATTTTCCAAACCAAAGGAATTTGACGGAAATAAATAAAATTAAAATTTTATTTGACGGAATCAAGCTAACATTAACGGAAAAAGGTTCGGGTTGTCACATCATCCCCCCGATAGAGGGAATTTCGTCCCGAAATTCAAACACAGAATACAAATCATGGACTCGAAAAAAGATGAGGATACTTCTGTTTCATCTGATCTTCACGCTCCCAAGTGAATTCAGGTCCCCGCTTGGCATTCCAGCGGACCTTCACTATCGGTATGCGACTTTGTTTCGTTCTTTTGACTTCTCGATCCATGATTTCGACTGGTTCTTCCATGAAATTAAGGTTCTCATTGATCTTGATCTCATCAAGAGGGATCACAATGGTTTCGTCGGATAGACAATTTTTAAGGTTCGAGACGTGGAAGACGGAATGGATATTGTTAAGCTCTTGGGATAAACGAAGTTTGTATGCTACAGGACCGATCCTAGCGAGGATCTCGAATGGTCCTATGTATCTCGAATTCAACTTTCCATGCTTTCCAAAGTGTATCATGCCTGTCCAGGGTGAGACCTTCAAAAGAGCATGGTCACCAACTCGGAACTCTAATGGTTTTCGTCTCTTATCGGCGTAGCTCTTTTGTCTATCTCTTGAAGCCTTTAGTCGTTCCCGGATTTGTACGATCTTTTCTGTGGTTTCACGGATGATTTTTGGGCCAGTGAGAGAGCTATCGAGAACTTGACCTCTAGCTAACTGCGTGTCACCCACCTCAGCCCAGCACAGAGGGGATCTGCACTTACGGCCATAGAGGGCTTCAAACGGCGCAACTTTGATGCTAGTGTGATAGCTGTTGTTGTAGGAGAACTCGACCAAGGGAAAATGGGTGTCCCACGACTTGCCAAAGTCTATAACAAATGCCCTCAACATGTCTTCCAATGTCTGAATGGTCCTCTCACTATGCCCGTCTGTCTGTGGATGGTAAGTTGTGCTCATATCCAGCTTAGTTCCAAGAGCCTTCTGCAGTGACTGCCAAAATCTCGAGGTGAATCTGCTATCCCGATCGGAGATAATGGACACAGGCACACCATGCAGATGAACTATCTCTTGGATGTAGATTCGTTTAAGTCTCTCCATCTTGAATGTTTTTTTGATTGGCAGGAAGTGGGAGGATTTAGTCAATCGATCGACAATTACCCAGATGGCATCGTACCCACTTGGAGACTTGGGCAACTTAGTGATGAAATCCATCGTAACCCTTTCCCACTTCCACTCAGGTATTTCTAGCTGCTGAAGTAGACCTAAGGGCTTTTGATATTCCACCTTTACCTTGGCGCAAGTCAGGCACTTGCCCACGAAGGTAGCGATCTCTGCTTTCTTGTTTGGCCACCAATAGAGATTTTTGAGGTCAAGATACATCTTATCCGAACCTGGGTGAACGGAGTATCGAGTCCTTTGGGCTTCACTCATAACAACCTCTCTGTAACCGCTGAACTTTGGGGTCCAGATCCGGTTCATGAAATAATAAACTCCGTCTCCCTTGATCTCTAGGTTCTTTTCCATTCCCCTCAAGGCTTCATCTGACATGTTTTCTGGTTTTAAGGCTTCCATCTGAGCCTCTCTGATTTGAGCGGACAGATGAGAATGGATGGTCATTGTTAGTGCCTTCATTCTACGACATGAATACTCTTTTCGGCTGAGGGCACCCGCTACCACTTTGGCCTTGCCGGGATGATAGCGTATTTCGCACTCATAATCACTGAGTAGCTCTACCCATCGCTGTTGCCTCATGTTCAACTCTTTCTTATTGAAGATATGTTGTAGGCTCTTATGGTCGGTGAAGACATTACACTTGGTTCCGTAGAGATAATGTCTCCAAATCTTTAACGCAAAGACTACTGCACCCAACTCCAAATCGTGAGTTGTATAGTTGACTTCGTGTACTTTCAGCTGTCTCGAGGCATAGGCAATAACCTTTCCTCGCTGCATGAGCACACAGCCTAGGCCCTGATTGGATGCATCGCAGTAGACAAAGTCCTCCGTCCCCTCAGGCAGAGACAAGATAGGTACGCTGCATAGGGCTTGCTTCAATGTTTGGAACGCAGTGTCTTGCTTTTCTCCCCAACTAAAGGATACACCTTTCTGAGTCAGGGTGGTTAAAGGCTTAGCAATCCTGGAGAAATTCTGGATAAACCTGCGATAGTAGCCAGCGAGATCCAAGAATTGACGGATTTATGTGTATGCTTTCCTTGCTAACCACGTGACCGAGGAAAGTTACCTTTCTAATCCAGAATTCGCACTTAGAGAATTTTGCGTACAGTTTCTCCTCCCTTAGAGTTTCCATCACTAGCCTCAAGTGTTGTCTGTGATCTTCCTCACTCCGAGAATAGACAAGTAAATCATCTATGAACACTATCACAAACTTGTCTAGGAAGGGGCGGCACACCCAATTCATTAGATCCATGAATACCACGGGTGCGTTGGTTAGACCAAAGGGCATAACTACAAACTCGTAGTGACCATACCGAGTCCGAAATGTTGTCTTAGGGACATCATATTCATGGACTCGCAACTGATGGTACCCTGATCTCATGTCTATCTTTGAGAAACAGCGAGCTCCTTGGAGTTGATCAAACAGGTCGTCGATTCTGGGTAGGGGATAACAGTTTTTGATGGTAAGCTTGTTCAGTTCACGATAATCTATGCACATCTGAAAGGACCCATCCTACTTTTTCACAAATAAGACCGGGGCTCCCCAGGGTGAGGAACTTGGCCTGATGAATCCCTTGCTGAGTAGTTCATTGAGCTGGCTGGATAACTCTTGGATTTCTGTCGGCGCTAGACGGTAAGGGGATTTGGCTACAGGGGTAGCTCCAGGGATTAATCGATTCGAAACTCGACTTGGCGCTCGGGAGGGATTCCGGGAAGATCTTCGGGGAAGACATCAGGAAAGTTGCAGACTTCGGGGATGCTCTCGAGGTCTTTAACTTCCTGCTTCTCATTAACGACATGGGCTAGGAATTCATGGCACTCCTTTCGCAGATATTTATGGGCTTTGATGCATGAAAAGATACAAAGGTTTGAACTGAGTTTATCACCATAGATTATGAGGGCTTCTCCCGAGGGCAGATTGAGACGAATGGCTTTTTCAGAACAAAGGATATTGTGACAACCGTCAATTTTTGGTCAAGTCAAAGTCAACTAAAGTCAACAAGTAAAACCGGTCAACTTATCTAACCCTTGTATATTAGGGTTTTCGTTATGCTTCTTATTGTACAACTCGCAAATTTTAATACAAAGTATCACTTAGAGTTTTCACGTGTTCGGAAATTCTAAACCCTAATCAGGGCAAGTGATGAAACTGCTCAATAAAACATTATTCCTTAACCCTCGGGGGCATATAACAATCATAACGAGACTTAACAGGATGTACAAACCTTGTGTTACGAAGCCAAACACTCAAAAAGGTCGCATATGAAATCTCTCCCAAATCTCTCCAAGTATGTGAAATTTCTCCCAAATCTCTCTCTATATGAGAAATCTCTCCAAGAATGTGAAATCTCTCCCAAATCTCTCTCTGTATGAGAAATCTCTCCAAGTGTGTGAAATCTCTCCCAAATCTCTCTCTATATGAGAAATCTCTCCAAGTATGTGAAATCTCTCCCAAATCTCTCTATGTATGGGAAATCTCTCCAAGAATGTGAAATCTCTCCCAAATCTCTCTCTGTATGAGAAATCTCTCCAAGTATGTGAAATCTCTCCCAAATCTCTCTCTGTATGAGAAATCTCTCCAAGTATGTGAAATCTATCCCAAATCTCTCCAAGTATGTGAAATCTCTCCCAAATCTCTCTCTGTATGAGAAATCTCTCCAAGTATGTGAAATCTCTCCCAAATCTCTCTATGTATGACAAATCTCTCCAAGTATGTGAAATCTCTCCCAAATCTCTCTTTGTATGAGAAATCTCTCAAAGTGTGTGAAATCTCTCCCAAATCTCTCTCAACTTCTTATAATCACTCGGGGCATCCCGACCTGTAATTTAGTCGAAAACCGCTCGAAAACGAAAGTTTACGCGAAAAACAGCTTTAAGGAGCCGAACCCTCTTAAGGAGCCGAACCCTCTTAAGGAACTGAACCCTCTTAGGAACCGAAACCCTAAGAAGCCTCCTGGACCGAACTTCACCTTCGCTTCTGACAAGATTCGCTTCTGACAAGATTCACCTTCGGTCCCTTCTGATGAGTCGCCTGCGAGATCTCTCGGTTCCAATACACAACCGAACCCTACCTTCGGTTCTATGCTCCTAAGACCGAACCTTCGCAACTTCGGCCCCAATTTCGGATTTTCCCATTTCCTTCCCGGTTTTTGACCCAATCTTCGTTTTAAGCCCGTTTTTCGTGATTTTAACGCGGGATTTTCACCAAAACTCGTAATTTAATATAAGAGACCCTAAATATTCATTTTTAATCATATTTTTGGGGGAAATCCTTGCCTAAGAATAAAATCTATTTGGTGAGATATTTAGGTGGAGTGTTGACTTATCCTTTGGGCAAGGACACAAGTTACCTCCCATACCCACTCCTTGACTATTTCCAGTCACTATTCACCCATACCTAGTTAATCATTGTCTTTTCACCACCCCTCTCCAGCAAGATTCAATACTCAAAAGCTGAAAATCTCCTCTCTCCTTCCACCTTATTCACTCTTTCTCAAAGAAGAACGAACACATTCTCTCTCACTTCCTCTCACCAAGAATTCGAGATTCAAGGCTGATATTGAGCTCTTCACACACCTTGGTAAGTAAATCTCTTCCCACACTTGATTTCCTTACACTTTTTCACTCAAATTACGGGTTCCTTACACAAATATCGTCATATTTGTTGTTAGATCTTCGAATCATCAAGCATCTTCTAAGTGTTCGTGAGTTGAACACTTCTTTTCTTCATCATCCATCTTCTGAAATCACTCAAGGTGAGTTCATACCCCTACATTTTCATGTTTTCTTCAAGTTTTAGGGGGGGAATACAAGTTAAAACACCAAAAACTTAACTAAACTCAAACAACAGCGTTCATCAGAAAAGTTGAGTCTTATTCACGGACTGTTTTGACTATCTTAAACTTAATATCTTTAAAAAACTGTTTAATATGCAAATAGTTCAGGTTCATACCTTTAAAATGACTACTTGCACATCTCCATACAAGTTTTCTACGATTTATGGTGATTTTTACAAAACTGCCTATCATTTCAGAAACGAATTCGGACCAGTCTGTGAATATGAACATTTTAACACAAGTTAAAGACTTCTAAAAATCATAATGAAAATTATGAATAAACTAGACACATTTTGTGAACTCTCAGAATTTACGGATTCAGTTTTCAACTTCGTATGATTTTTCTATGATTTTTCTAAAAGAGTGTAGAAAGGTCAAAAACTAGATAACAGCTTATAACTTGCATCACACTTTGTAACATGTTGAGCAAAGTGTTAATCTTTGAGGATTTCATATTTTACATGTGTTTCTTGTTGTGGTATAACTATATAACAGAAAATACTCACTGAATTGTAAGAACCCTCCATCATTACCAATAGTACAAAACAAGGCAGGATAAACATACTTATATTTTTGCTACACATTCGACTTACCTAGAAAAGGGTTCTTATACACCACAAACAAATATGCTAAACTATAATAGGTATAGTTAGGTTGCATATACATTAAAAACATTATGATAAACTATAATAGGTATAGTTTACGTTTCATTTACATTACGAACTCAATACAAAAGGTTTTCATATAAAAGGGGGTACATTACAAAGTACCGGGTTTATACAAAAAGGGGTACATTACAAAGTACCAGGTTTATACAAAAAGGGGTACATTACAAAGTACCGGGTTTCATATAAAAGGGGTACATTACAAAGTATCGGGTTTATACAAAAAGGGGTACATTACAAAGTACCGGGTTTCATATAAAAGGGGTACATTACAAAGTACCGGGTTTATACAAAAAGGGGTACATTACAAAGTACCGGGTTTTCAAATAAACGGGGTACGAATACAAAGTACCGGGTTTACACAAAAATAGTTTTAGGGTATTAAAACTACATATCTTTTAGAATTGTTAGTTTTCAGCTATAATCGCTAAGTGTACATGTTAGAGTTATATAAAATTGAATTGAAATCGACTTAGAATTGGTGGGCCCGTCCTATCTCCTGTTCCTTGTTTGGTTGTGGACCTAGGGTAGACCCATTATATTCAACGGTTTATTTAACTTAAATTGTATATAACTTATATACGCTGGGTGATTATAGAAGGAATCTATGGGTCTTTCTAGGGTACATTACCGCATAACATAGGAGCATTCATTTCACACTTAATAAAGAAAATATTGGATTTTCTGGAAACATACTCTGTCGCTTTTACAAGGAAAACGGTTTCTTCCTCAAACAAAACTCTTATGAACTCACCAACTTTAATGTTGACACTTTTCAAAACTACTTGTATTCTCAGGAAATCAGTGATACAGGAAACCAACACCATTTAGAGGATGGGACGTTAAATCGTCAAACAGTTCATTTTGTCATCATAATTTAATTGATTTTGAAACATGTAAACATATACTCTGATGTAACATTTTCAATTATATTTATGATGGTTGTATTTACTTTGAGCACTATTATACTCGTTGTTGTGATACTATACATGAAGTCCTCCACCCCTGGACGTTTCCGCCATCCTTGGTTTGGGGGTGTGACAGATTGGTATCAGAGCATTGTTTATAGTGAACTAAGTATATCGAACCACATAAGATATACAAACTATAAATGCATTGGGACTAAAGTCTCTGATTAAACTTTTTCGAAAGACTATACTTTTAGAAATAAATATTTTCGTGTTAAAAGTATACATGCATGCATACATACTAAGGACAACATCATACTAGAACAAAACAAAAGTGATAATTGTTGAATGGCACAAGTAGGCTTGGGGATGTATAGTCAGGTCTGGGAATGACATAGCCTGATCAACTATGTCTATCCAGAAGTGATTAGCATATGCCCGGGAATGGTTGTGTTGTTGCAACAAGTCTAAAAACTTACCAACTCTATCTACAAACAAACATTGAAAAACATAAGTCAAACATTAAAATACTATAGGAGTATTTGGTGATACTATAACCAACTTATGTGAAAACTAAAGACCCCTATTAGTAGGTCTATAATGACTGAGTGCATACGCCAAGGTTATACATAATTAAAGATATTATAGACTCAGAATCTATGACTATTGCTCTACTTCTTGTTCCTTGTTTGGTTGTGGACTTAGACTAGAGTCATTTATTCGAAGGTCTATTCTATCTCAGATTATGTATAACTGGTATGCACTATGTGATTTTAGACGTGACTAATAAGGATCAACCCCTATAAGTAATTATAGGATTAGACGTCTATTAATTATCTCTTCTACCCCTAATCTCGCACGAGCAACGTGATGGGTAAAACTTAACGCCGTACAAAACCTACTTCTACCCACTACCATAACTCTGTCTCAGGAACGTTAGCAGAAACACCGAGAATAGTTCAGTAAAGTGCGAAATTTATACGTGTGTATATAAATGGTAAGGATATAACTAGAGTATATCAATAAAAATTGGCATGCATTTTATTTCATTGGGAGTTTACCACATATTTCATAACCTGGTATTACAAACGATTTGCTTATGGTAACTCTAAGATTACTTAATGTATGCCTCAAGATTATGTGTAATTAAGAGACGATCGGCTTAGAAATGGTGAGTCCGCCTTAGGTCATGTTCCTTGTTTGGTTGTGGACTTAGGGCAGACTCATTAAGTTCAACGGCCTATTAAACCTTAATTACTCATAATTGGTATACATCGGGTGATCTTAGGGGTGGATCAGGCATGGAACAAATCACGAGTTTACATTCGAGTCATTTCTACTAAATTCATAAGTTTATTTATATAAACCTCTGCTATGAATTGTTTGCCACATTCGAAAAATCGGGAAATACTATACTTGAAAACTAATAACCTAGTTTTACGACGCCCGACTAATAACCATTACTAAAAGACTTATACTCATTTCGTCTTTGAAATTCTATAACAGAAAGATGCCGCCTCGTAGGTCTGTTAGACGCACTAGCGAAACGCAAACAAATCCACCATCGCCGCCTCCCCAATATGATCATGTTATGTTCCAAGTTGCGGTCACGGCCGCGGTGGCAGCTGCTATGTCCCAAACCAACACTGATGGTACAGGGCGGATATGGAGCGGTACTAATAACTCCACTCAAGGAGATAGCCAAGGGCGTTCTAGAGAATGCTCCTTTAAGGACTTCACCAATGCCAAACCCGATTCATTCAATGGCAGCGGGGGAGTCATCGATTTGATGCAATGGTTCGAGAAGACCGAATCTGTCTTCGAGATCTGTGCGTGCCCCGAAGCGAACAAAGTCAAATTTGCAGCTCGCACTTTCTCCGGTCGGGCCCTTACTTGGTGGAACGGCCACGTTAAGTCACTGACGCTTACAGTGACTAACTCGATGAGTTGGGAGGACTTGAAGGCAAAGTTGCTGAAAGAGTATTGCCCAAGGGGCGAGGTGCAAAAGCTAGAGCAAGAACTGTGGAACCTCAAAATGACAGACTCTGACCTTGCAACCTATACCGTCCGATTCTGTGATCTAGCACCCCTTTGTCCCGCTATGGTCACCCCGGAAGACAAAAAGTTGGAGCGATACCTCTGGGGATTGTCCCCCCCCCCAAATTCAAGATAGCGTGTTGGCCTCAAGACCAACTACCTTTGACAGTGCCAAGGAATTGGCACAACAACTCATCGACCATCGTGCCAGCCATGACACTACGACAACCACCCCTGATCAAGCAAGAGGAGGGAACAACAAAAGGAAGTTCTGGGACAACAAGAAGGACCAACCAACCCAGGACTTCACTAAGAAGCAACAGATCGTTGCTGTTCATGCTGCCACAACCCTCGCCACGCCAGCACCCATAAAACAAGACGCTGGAACCTTTCCGAAATGCAACAAGTGTAACTTCCATCACACTGGGGCTTGCCGAGAGATGCATTGCAAAAATTGCAACAGAAAGGGGCACACTGTCCGTTTCTGTAAGGCACCAGCAGGACCCATCAACCAGGTCCCTGGCACTCGAGTAAGCCTAGCCTGTTACAAGTGCGGCGAAACGGGACACTTTAAAAGGGACTGTCCAAGAGCACGAAATGTCGGTGATGGTGGAAGGGTGCTTACGATCACTGCAGGAGAAACAACCCCGGAACCGCCCGTAAATATCAGTACGTGTTTCTAACATCGACGTTTAAATTTTAAATTTTTTTTTACTAAATCTAGCATCGATTAAAGTATATCAACCATAAATCTCGAGAACACGGCAAAACCCAAATAAGTCTTATCATCTATATAAAAACGCAGGGTTTTTACTAGTGAATCTATGATGGCTAGTGTAAACATTATGGTCATATATCATTAAGATTCTATGGACTTAGAATGTGTGATTCCGCCTCATTTCCTGTTCCTTGTTTGGTTGTGGGCTTAAGGCGGGGTCACCCATCCGAATGCCTTTGCAATCTTAATGATATACGACTAGCTTACACCAAGCGATTATAAAAGATCTGGTAGGACTTATAATGCAAATTTCATCACAAATTGTTGAAACATTCGTAATGCTGGAACTCGCTGATTACATTATAAAAGGCACACATGGAATACACTATCATTCCAAAACGATAACTCATTTTAAATCGAACCAGCTCAAGTTACAATAAGAAATTCCAAGGTCGTCATTTAACATCAGGCGGATTGGTCCCCACCATAATCAATTTCTTGTACTACGAAAAGTTCCCCCATCTTTCCTCCAAATTCTTGAAGTCTCAGTCGAAACACTAATTTCGGGACGAAATTCTTTCTAACGGGGGGATGATGTGACAACCGTCAATTTTTGGTCAAGTCAAAGTCAACTAAAGTCAACAAGTCAAACCGGTCAACTTATCTAACCCTTGTATATTAGGGTTTCCGTTATGCTTCTTATTGTACAACTCGCAAATCTTAATATAAAGTATCACTTAGAGTTTTCACGTGTTCGGAAATTCTAAACCCTAATCAGGGCAAGTGATGAAACTACTAGATAAAACATTATTCCTTAACCCTCGGGGGCATATATCAATCATAATGAGACTTAACGGGATGTACAAACCTTGCGTTACGAACCCAAACACTCAAAAAGGTCGCAAACGAAATCTCTCCCAAATCTCTCCAAGTATGTGAAATCTCTCCCAAATCTATCTCTGTATGAGAAATCTGTCCAAGAATGTGAAATCTCTCCCAAATCTCTCTCTGTATGAGAAATCTCTCCAAGTGTGTGAAATCTCTCCCAAATCTCTCTCTTAATGAGAAATCTCTCCAAGTATTTGAAATCTCTCCCCAATCTCTCTCTGTATGGGAAATCTCTCCAAGAATGTGAAATCTCTCCCAAATCTCTCTCTGTATGAGAAATCTCTCCAAGTGTGTGAAATCTCTCCCAAATCTCTCTCTGTATGAGAAATCTCTCCAAGTATGTGAAATCTCTCCCAAATCTCTCCAAGTATGTGAAATCTCTCCCAAATCTCTCTCTGTATGAGAAATCTCTCCTAAATCTCTCTCTGTATGAGAAATCTCTCCAAGTATGTGAAATCTCTCCCAAAAAATCTCTTTGTATGAGAAATCTCTCCAAGTGTGTGAAATCTCTCCCAAATCTCTCTCAAAATCTCTCTCAACTTCTTATAATCACTCGGGGCATCCCGACCTATAATTTAGTCGAAAAACGCTCGAAAACGGAAGTTTACGCGAAAAACAGCTTTAAGGAGCCGAACCCTCTTAAGGAGCCGAACCCTCTTAAGGAGCTGAACCCTCTTAGGAACCGAAACCCTAAGAAGCCTCCTGGACCGAACTTCACCTTCGCTTCTGACAAGATTTGCTTCTGACAAGATTCACCTTCGGTCCCTTCTGATGAGTCGCCTGCGAGATCTCTCGGTTCCAATACACAACCGAACCCTACCTTCGGTTCTATGCTCCTAAGACCGAACCTTCGCAACTTCGGCCCCAATTTCAGATTTTCCCATTTCCTTCCCGGTTTTTGACCAATCTTCGTTTTAAGCCCGTTTTTCGTGATTTTAACACGGGATTTTCACCAAAACTCGTAATTTAATATAAGGGACCTTAAATATTCATTTTTAATCATATTTTTGGGGGAAATCCTTGCCTAAGAATAAAATCTATTTGGTGAGATATTTAGGTGGAGTGTTGACTTATCCTTTGGGTAAGGACACAAGTTACCTCCCATACCCACTCCTTGACTATTCCCAGTCACTATTCACCCATACCTAGTCAATCATTGTCCTTTCACGACCCTTCTCCAGCAAGATTCAATACTCAAAAGCTGAAAATCTGCTCTCTCCTTCCACCTTATTCACTCTTTCTCAAAGAAGAACAAACACATTCTCTCTCACTTCCTCTCACCAAGAATTCGAGATTCAAGACTGATCTTGAGCTCTTCACACACCTTGGTAAGTAAATCTGTTCCCACACTTGATTTCCTTACACTTTTTCACTCAAATTACAGGTTCCTTACACAAATATCGTGTGACAACCCGAAATTTTTTTGCTTTTTAAGCTCAGTCAGTCAACTCAACTATGTGTCAGACTCAAGAGTAATGAGTTCTAGCCTGGATAAAGGTCATCCTAAGGAGTTTTAGCCTAGTACACTTAAGGAATAAGTGTTGGGAAGTACCTGCTAGAGATACTGTGCAACATTCGAGCCTTAATCCTCATCAAAAAGGAGTTCACGGCCACAACACTTGCGTTTACGGCCGTAAACTCAAGGTGGGCCGTAAACTCCCCCCCCCCCATATAGGCTCATATCCTTCAACTTTCTTCATTCTCTCATTTCCAACTCAAGAACACTCCAATTCTCTCTCAACTATCATCCCGATTTTCATTCTAGATCTTCAAAAGTGGTAAGTGTTCTTCCTTGATTTGTTGTTACACTTCATCTCCTAGTTACACTCTTTGATTTCATCCATAAAAATCCACTTTTCTTAGATATTCAAGTTTCACCAAGAACACCAAGAACACACACTAGTGTTCTTAGCCAAAATCGACCCTTTCAAGCTTCTATATCGTAAGTACTCTTCCCTAAACATGTTATCTAGTTAAGACTCATGCTTAGAGCCTTGAAAACATCAAGAATGAAGGACCAAAAGGAGTTTACGGCCAAGCCATCTCCCATGGCCGTAAACCCCTATAAGGGTGCCATTTGAGCCCTAAACTCTTCCTAAGGCTTGGACTTGAGGCTAGAACACTCCCATGTGCTTTGTAAGACCTTGAACCATCACCAAACTCATCATTAGAGAGTTTACGGCCCAAGAGTAAACACCCTTGGCCGTAAACTCCAATTAAGGTCAAGTTTTGGACCTTAAACACTTCTAGACTCTTGCTAAACCTTAGAACACTTTAACCATTGAGACTTCTTACCTTTAAGACCCTAAATGTGACCATTTAGAGAGTTTACGGCCCAAGAGTAAACACCCTTGGCCGTAAACACCTCAACACTCTCCATTGAGTGGGTCTTTCTCATCCATGTGTAGAGCAAAATTCCCTCAAGCTTCCCTAGCCTTCAAACACCCTCATATGCATCTTTGACCATGAGTTTACGGCCGTAAACTCCCTTGGCCGTAAACACATGGCCGTAAACACCAAACTATGGCCTTAAACACCCTTTAGATGAATCACATGTGATTCCAACACTTGGTCAAAGTGTTTCCTAGTCCCGTGAGGTGTTTCCTTGCATTTGGTTGCTTCCAAGCACTATATTCATGTCAATATATGCCAATGTATGTCATTTAGGACTTGTTGTGTCTCGGGACTTCATTCGTGGAACTTCTCATCCTTACGCGCGTATTCGTTGAATCACCCACATCAGGTGAGTTCATACCCCGTAATGAATCTTTTAACTGTTTTCAATGTTTTAAGGGGAGGAATACAAGTTGAACACAATGTTAATTGTGTAATTGTTTGTTATAAACATCTTTCAAAATATTGCTTATAGCTTTTATAAGTGATCAAAACATTTCAAAAACTCTTTTAAAGTTATGTTCTTATTAGTTAAACAAAACTCCGTTTTTAAAAGTACAAGCATAACTTGGTAGATAAAAGAGTCTTTTCAATAACAGTTCAAGTAAACACTAGTAAACTATAATAAGTATAGTTTAGGAAGACACTACTCATTACTTCTAGTACAATGATGCATACAAAGAGTCAGTTCATACATGAGTCAGAACACACTATTTTGAGAAACATTTCACACTCCACACTATCCAAGAGAGTATACTATACACTAGTACAGAGAGAACATTACTACACTATGAATTACTATACAAACACTGTTATACGATAAATTAATGTGACATACTATTTAAGGATACAACAATACAGTGTTGTATCATTTTGTAACCAGAGTCTCCTGGAGGAAGAGCGGGCATCTTGTGTATAGATCTATACGGGACAGACACTCCCACACCCTGACTGCTAGCTACAGTCCCAATCGATAAGGCCAAGGGGTGACAAATGTCACCTCACTACATATGACACCGAAGGGTCATCTTTTATTCAGTCGTCGATCAACATGGTTACATAAGAGTTCACATTTAAACCTTTAATTAACCAACTTGAGATTAAAGGCAAAAAGACTCCCCGAGGTGTATTGTCCATTTAATACCACCTGGAGTCTGTATATTATTACAAAACGACTCCCCGAGGTGTATTGTACATTTAATACTACATGGAGTCGATATTTTATTACTTTATAGCCAGTAGTGTCACTGCTGAGGTAAAATATTATTTTCCCTATTACATTTACTTTGTGAACTTCTCACATATTCATTAATGTATAAACTATATTTAGTTAATGAGAGTCTCACTCCGGAAAATACACACTAATACAAGAAACAAACATACATAACATTTGATGCCTTGGTAGAAGGCTAGGTTTAGTAGAAAGGGCCATAATGCTAACCTTATGATTCCTTAATGTATACATCAAAGGATACATATATATCAATAGGATCCGACAGGTAATAGGATGTATGCTCTCCGCTTCATTTCCTGTTCCTTGTTTGGTTGTGGGCTTGGAGCAGATTCACCGAGTCTATTATCTATTCGTTTCTAGATATATATGTCCAGTATACATTGAGTCATCATAAGGGTACCAGGTATGGGTCAAGTCATAGGACACATAGTCGATGCATAGTTTTCTAGTACAGAACATACTTTCCAAATCAGAACTTTTGGTATACAAAACTAGAAACTTACCAGTTAAGGGTTTAATCCATTTTATTAAACCAGTATAACTTAAAGGACCTTAGGTGATTAACTCTATAATACTTTAGTTTATACATCATGGGTATATATCATTAATACCCAATAGGTAGTTGGATGTGTGTTTTCCGCCTTACTTCATGTTCCTTGTTTGGTTGTGGGCTTAGGGCAGATTCACCCAATTAACTCTCTATCCGATATTAGATCATATATAGCCTGTATAAACTAAGTGATTAGAGAAGTAATCACTGTGGTCGCCATTTTATTATAAGAAATAAGGGTTTTTCTTAAAGAATCTTTTCATTAAATATAAAGAAACCATTACAATTAACTCCATGAGTAACAAGTGAACACGCCAGAGTTATATACAACAATGATCTAACAAACAATGGAATGTGTGCTATCCGCCTTACTCCCTGTTCCTTATTGGTGGTGAGCTTAGGGCAGATGCGCACAGTCGATTGCTTGTTTACTCTGAGTTTTATATCACTTGTATCCATTTAGTACTCATAAAAGGGATTGTAGGATCATTTTTACGTATCTTTCATCAAAGTAGGAAATATAGGATTTCCTAAGAGGAACAGGCGAACTTTTCTAAACAGAACTTACAACTCCTTACATTTTTCAACTACATTTTCAACAGTATTTTACTACAACATTTTACAACTTACTTACATCACTAAAATCTTATGAACTCACCAGCTTAATTGCTAATCAACTCTTTCAAATAACTTGTATTCTCAGGAGCCTAGTAGACAGGTACTCGCACTGGGATTCAGAAGATGGAGCAGTATAGCTTCAAGTCTTGTTTGTTATTTGCTTATGTATTCTATGTTTCGTGAACACACACCTTGTAAACACTTTCCTTCTAATAAAATGGTTGTTTATTACTTTGATTACTATGATGCATGTCTTGTGATACTAAACATGACGTCCTCCACCCCAGAACGTTTTCGCCGTTCCGGTTTTGGGGTGTGACAGATTGGTATCAGAGCATTGTTTATAGTGAACTAAGTATATGAACCGATAAAAGATATACAATTATAAATACAATGGGGCTTAAGTGCTATGGATAATGATATATTTTAAGAGTATAACGATAAGTTATAAAAATATATCTACTTGCTTATACATGTACATACTAGACCAAGTATCACAAGAAGAACAGAACTAAAGTAGTTAAAGGATGAACACTATCGTCAAACCTGAACAGTTATGTAATCATAGCTAGGATCAATATAGCCTGATCAACTATATTCATTCGAGATGTGACCGACATGTGCTTGGGAGTGATGTGGTGTTGCAACAGTCTTAAAACTTACCTAAACACCAGTCAAGAGAATACTAGATCAAGTACATTAGAGTTAGAATATTATAGGACTATTCTATGATACTATAACGCGATAACAAGTTTGAAACATACTAAGTACATTACATTAAAATACTATAGGAGTATTTTAGGCACTATACAAATAACTTATGTGATAAATTAAAAGACCATTACGGATAGGTCTATAATCTTGCAATGTATACTTCCAAGGTTATATATAATTGAGATTTTATAGACTTAGAATTTGTGATCTACGCTCCACTACCTGTTCCTTGTTTGGTTGTGGTTTTGGAGTATGATCACTTATTCGAAGGTCTATTTAATCTAAAGTTGTATACAACTTGTATACATTGTGTAATTATAGGAGGACTCTGTAAGGATCACCCCATAATGTTTCACTTAATCTCATAGATTCTTTAGTCACATCCATTCTCGCACGACGAACCCAGATAGATGTAACCACTTCCTCATAGTAGACAACAGAAGAGTTTAGGAGGAACGAGAGCAAGTTCATGAGAAGTTTTCGATGAGGGATCAACCGAAGTAACCAAAACGTCTTACACGTCACATTAATAAATAATAATCTTGTTAACATTAGTGAGCGAGTGGAAGCACTGCTCACATTATGTGTTAGGATTATTTTCTTACATGCAGCTGGTAACAGTTATTCAGGTAACATATATTCGTTCGAGGATAGCCATTTCAAATTCATAGAGTTTATTTGGTATAGATTCTTTTATGAATTGTTTCTAGAACCCTAATGGAAGTCAGGACCCGATACACTTAGAACTGGGATAACCTTGTCTTTTCAGCTTTCGGCTTGTGTCCACTGCTATAGACTTATTCCATCTTATCTTTGTATTCTTTTAGCAAAGATGCCTCCTCGCAAATCGAACAGACGCACTACTCTGATAACTCCAACTCAACCGCCACTACCCCCGCCACAGTTCGACCTAGCTGCTTTTCAGGCAGCGGTAACGGCAGCACCGACAGCCGCCCTAACCCAAATTCACGCAAGGGTTATCATTGGATCTAGTAGCGGTGCTCACCTAACCAACCACGAAGATACCCACGAACACCCAAGGGAGTGTTCATATAAAGACTTCATGAGCTGCAAACCAAATTCCTTTGATGGAAATGGCGGAGTCATCGCTCTGATGCCATGGTTCGAGAGAATAGAGTCGATTTTCGAGATCTGTTCGTGCCCCGAAGGGAGCAAAGTGAAGTTTGCTGCCTGCACCTTCTTCGACAGAGCCTTAACATGGTGGAATGGCCATGTTAAGTCACTGACTTTATCAGTGGCAAACTTTATGGGCTGGGAAAACTTGAAGGAAATGACGATGAGAGAGTACTTCTCAAGGGGTGAAGTACAAAAGCTGGAACAAGAGCTATGGGAGCTCAAGATGGTTGGCTCAGACATAGTGGCCTACACTGACAGGTTTAGCGACTTGGCAACACTATGCCCCGGGATGGTTACCCCAGAGAGCAAGAAGATAGAAAGGTACATCTGGGGTCTGACTGCCCCGACCCAAGGAAATGTGTTGTCTTCTAAACCAGCCACATTCGATAGTGCCAAACGCCTGGCCCAGCTACTCATCGACCATGAAGTCCATCATGGCGTAGAAGTCCAGATTCCCGAGCCATCGAGGGAAGAGGACTATAGACAGAAGTCGGGGAACGATAGGAAGAAGAAGCGAACAACACAGGACACCTCGTAAGAGCAACAAGCGAGTACTATGTACGCTGCTACAACACCTGCTGCTCCAGCACCTGCCAGTCGATATGTTGGAACCCTCCCGAAGTGTGGAAAGTGCAACTATCACCACACCGGAGTATGCCGGAAAATGCAATGTCTGAACTGCCATAGAAAAGGACACACAGTCCGTTTCTGTAGGGCACCGGCTCAACCGATCTCCCAAGTCCCCGAAGTTGAAGAAAACCAAGCCTGCTATGGCTGTGGTGAGACTGGACACTACCAGGAGGACTGCCCGATAACAAAGAACTCAGGAGCGGATGGACGAATTATGATGATCACTGCAGGGGAATCGACCTCGGAGTCGCCTTCGAGCAGCGGTACGTTTTCGACCTAGTAATTACTTTGAAAATTAATTTATATTTATATAAGATTAAAACTTGGGGATAACACCTAAAAGTAATTATAATAACTCACTCATAGGAACAAGTCACAGTATTCAAAAGAACTAAAGGATCCGTTTAGAGAAGCTATGAGGGCTGAACATATACATCAGGGTTGTGCATAACTAAGATATTGCAGACCTAGAGTGAGTAATTCCGCCTTAATTCCTGTTCCTTGTTTGGTTGTGGATTTGAGGCAGAGTTACTCAGTCGACCGTCTTATTCATCTTAAATATTCATAACTTGTATATGACAGGCGATCGTAGTGGTACCGAGGAGGATCATGATATAAAGTATCATCACCAGTTATCAAAGCACTTTCATTTGTACGTATGCGCACATAGCGATACGATACGTATGAGTGTTAACATCAAAGGGAAAAACAGAAAACACTGGAACATTTACAAAGAGTACATTGTCGAACACACTAGGAGTACATTGTCGAACACACTAGGGATACATCATCGTATAACAGACGTTTCTTCCAAATCGGCCAAAACCTTGTTCAGTAAAGGGTCCGTTACTACCATTCGTCATGAATTGACGTGATCCTCACCATACTAAGTTCATATGTTTCTATCGCCTCGACCATCAAGTTCTCGAAACCTTCGTCATTCGTATCGACAGTCCGACCTAAACCTCAGTTTTATCTTTCGTATTCTAAACCCCGAAGTACTCGTGCGAAGGGTACTTTGATCTCCGAAGCCTTACCGTCAGATGTCTGCAGACCGTCACGAAATACCACTCGTCCATCAGACCAAGTTCAAGCACAGAGGCCAAGGACGAATACAGCCCACCTATCACTATTTAGTGTATACGCGAGGGTGGTATATAATTATGATTACGCAGATTTAGTATGTGTGTTTCCACCCTATCTCATGTTCCTTGTTTGGTTGTGGACCTGGGGCAGAGTCGCACATCCGACCGTCTTACTAATCCTAATTATATACGACTTGTATACACGAGGTAATGATAGATGGACCGAGTACGAATCCTATCATGAACACCAGGGCAAAGTTGCCAGCTCTACGAGTTGGTATTCTGCAAATCCGAGTAGCGCAACCCCAGTAGTACAGTAAGAAAGTTAATTTCGGGACGAAATTCCATCTAAAGGGGGGATGATGTGACAACCCGAAATTTTTTTGCTTTTTAAGCTCAGTCAGTAAACTCAACTGAGTGTCAGACTCAAGAGTAATGAGTTCTAGCCTGGATAAAGGTCATCCTAAGGAGTTTTAGCCTAGTACACTTAAGGAATAAGTGTTGGGAAGTACCTGTTAGAGACACTGTGCAACATTCGAGCCTTAATCCTCATCAAAAAGGAGTTCACAGCCACAACACTTGAGTTTACGGCCGTAAACTCAAGGTGGGCCGTAAACTCCCCCCCATATAGGCTCATATCCTTCAACTTTCTTCATTCTCTCATTTCCAACTCAAGAACACTCCAATTCTCTCTCAACTATCATCCTGATTTTCATTCTAGATCTTCAAAAGTGGTAAGTGTTCTTCCTTGATTTGTTGTTACACTCCATCTCCTAGTTACACTCTGTGATTTCATCCATGAAAATCCACTTTTCTTAGATCTTCAAGTTTCACCAAGAACACCAAGAAGACACACTAGTGTTCTTGGCCAAAATCGACCCTTTCAAGCTTCTATATCATAAGTACTCTTCCCTAAACATGTTATCTAGTTAAGACTCATGCTTAGAGCCTTGAAAACATCAGGAATGAAGGACCAAAAGGAGTTTACGGCCAAGCCATCTCCCATGGCCGTAAACCCCTATAAGGGTGCCATCTGAGCCCTAAACTCTTCCTAAGGCTTGGACTTGAGGCTAGAACACTCCCATGTGCTTTGTAAGACCTTGAACCATCACCAAACTCATTATTAGAGAGTTTACGGCCCAAGAGTAAACACCCTTGGCCGTAAACTCCAATTAAGGTCATGTTTTGGACCTTAAACACTTCTAGACTCTTGCTAAACCTTAGAACACTTTAACCATTGAGACTTCTTACCTTTAAGACCCTAAATGTGACCATTTAGAGAGTTTACGGCCCAAGAGTAAACACCCTTGGCCGTAAACACCTCAACACTCTCCATTGAGTGGGTCTTTCTCATCCATGTGTAGAGCAAAATTCCCTCAAGCTTCCCTAGCCTTCAAACACCCTCATATGCATCTTTGACCATGAGTTTACGGTCGTAAACTCCCTTGGCCGTAAACACATGGCCGTAAACACATGGCCGTAAACACCAAACTATGGCCTTAAACACCCTTTAGATGAATCACATGTGATTCCAACACTTGGTCAAAGTGTTTCCTAGTCCCGTAAGTTGTTTCCTTGCATTTGGTTGCTTCCAAGCACTATATTTATGTCAATATATGCCAATATATGTCAATTAGGACTTGTTGTGTCTCGGGACTTCATTCGTGGAACTTCTCATCCTTACGCGCATTTGGTTGCTTCCAAGCACTATATTTATGTCAATATATGCCAATATATGTCAATTAGGACTTGTTGTGTCTCGGGACTTCATTCGTGGAACTTCTCATCCTTACTTGCATTTGGTTGCTTCCTAGTCCCGTAAGTTGTTTCCTATCACCCACATCAGGTGAGTTCATACCTCGTAATAAATCTTTTAACTGTTTTCGATGTTTTAAGGGGGGGGGGGGAATACAAGTTGAACACAATGGTAATTGTTTAATTGTTTGTTATAAACATCTTTCAAAATATTGCTTATACCTTTTATAAGTGATCAAAACATTCAAAAACTCTTTTAAAGTTATGTTACTTATTAGTTTCACAAAACTCCGTTTTTAAAAGTACAAGCATAACTTGGTAGATAAAAGAGTCTTTTCAATAACAGTTCAAGTAAAACACTAGTAAACTATAATAGGTATAGTTTAGGAAGACACTATTCATTACTTCTAGTACAATGAAGCATACAAAGAGTCATTTCATACATGAGTGAGAACACACTATTTTGAGAAACATTTCACACTACACACTATACAAGAGAGTATACTATACACTAGTACAGAGAGAACATTACTACACTATGAATTACTATACAAACACTGTTATACGATAAATTAATGTGACATTCTATTTAAGGATACAACAATACAGTGTTGTATCATTTTGTAACCAGAGTCTCCTGGAGGGAGAGCGGGCATCTTGTGTATAGATCTATACGGGACAGACACTCCCACACCCTGACTGCTAGCTACACTCCCAGTCGATAAGGCCAAGGGGTGACAAATGTTACCTCACTACATATGACACCGGAGGGTCATCTTTTATCCAGTCGTCGATCAGCATGGTTACATATGAGTTCACATTTAAACCTTTAATTAACCAACTTGAGATTAAAGGAAAAAAGACTCCCCGAGGTGTATTGTCCATTTAATACCACCTGGAGTCTGTATTTTATTACAAAAAGACTCCCCGAGGTGTATTGTCCATTTAATACCACCCGGAGTCTGTATATTATTACAAAACGACTCCCCGAGCTGTATTGTACATTTAATACTACCTGGAGTCGGTATTTTATTACTTTATAGCCAGCAGTGTCAGTGCTGAGGTAAAATATTATTTTCCCTATTACATTTACTTTGTGAACTTCTCACATATTCATTAATGTATAAACTATATTTAGTTAATGAGAGTCTCACTCGGGAAATACACACTAATACAAGAAACAAACATACATAACATTTGATGCCTTGGTAGAAGGCTACGTTTAGTAGAAAGGGTCATAATGCTAACCTTATGATTCCTTAATGTATACATCAAAGGATACATATATATCAATAGGATCCGACAGGTAATAGGATGTATGCTCTCCGCTTCATTTCCTGTTCCTTGTTTGGTTGTGGGCTTGGAGCAGATTCACCCAGTCTATTATCTATTCGATTCTAGATATATATGTCCAGTATACATTGAGTCATAATAAGGGTACCAGGTATGGGTCAAGTCATAGGACACAGAGTCGATGCACAGTTTTCTAGTACAGAACATACTTTCCAAATCAGAACTTTTGGTATACAAAACTAGAAACTTACTGGTTAAGGGTTTAATCCATTTTATTAAACCAGTATAAATTAAAGGACCTTAGGTGATTAACTCTATAATACTTTAGTTTATACATCATGGGTATATATCATTAATACCCAATAGGTAGTTGGATGTGTGTTTTCCGCCTTACTTCCTCTTCCTTGTTTGGTTGTGGGCTTAGGGCAGATTCACCCAATTAACTATCTATCTGATATTAGATCATATATAGCCAGTATAAACTAAGTGATTATAGAAGTAATCACTGTGGTCACCATTTTATTATAAGAAATAAGGGTTTTTCTTAAAGAATCTTTTCATTAAATATAAAGAAACCATTACAATTAACTCCATGAGTAACAAGTGAACACGCCAGAGTTATATACAACAATGATCTAACAAACAATGGAATGTGTGCTATCCGCCTTACTCCCTGTTCCTTATTGATGGTGAGCTTAGGGCAGATGCGCACAGTCGATTGCTTGTTTACTCTGAGTTTTATATCACTTGTATCCATTTAGTACTCATAAAAGGGATTGTAGGATCATTTTTACGTATCTTTCATCAAAGTAGGAAATATAGGATTTCCTAAGAGGAACAGGCGAACTTTTCTAAACAGAACTTACAACTCCTTACATTTTTCAACTACATTTTCAACAGTATTTTACTACAACATTTTACAACTTACTTACATCACTAAAATCTTATGAACTCACCAGCTTAATTGCTAATCAACTCTTTCAAATAACTTGTATTCTCAGGAGCCTAGTAGACAGGTACTCGCACTGGGATTCAGAAGATGGAGCAGTATAGCTTCAAGTCTTGTTTGTTATTTGCTTATGTATTCTATGTTTCGTGAACACACACCTTGTAAACACTTTCCTTCTAATAAAATGGTTGTTTATTACTTTGATTACTATGATGCATGTCTTGTGATACTAAACATGACGTCCTCCACCCCAGAACGTTTTCGCCGTTCCGGTTTTGGGGTGTGACAGATTGGTATCAGAGCATTGTTTATAGTGAACTAAGTATATGAACCGATAAAAGATATACAATTATAAATACAATGGGGCTTAAGTGCTATGGATAATGATATATTTTAAGAGTATAACGATAAGTTATAAAAATATATCTACTTGCTTATACATGTACATACTAGACCAAGTATCACAAGAAGAACAGAACTAAAGTAGTTAAAGGATGAACACTATCGTCAAACCTGAACAGTTATGTAATCATAGCTAGGATCAATATAGCCTGATCAACTATATTCATTCGAGATGTGACCGACATGTGCTTGGGAGTGATGTGGTGTTGCAACAGTCTTAAAACTTACCTAAACACCAGTCAAGAGAATACTAGATCAAGTACATTAGAGTTAGAATATTATAGGACTATTCTATGATACTATAACGCGATAACAAGTTTGAAACATACTAAGTACATTACATTAAAATACTATAGGAGTATTTTAGGCACTATACAAATAACTTATGTGATAAATTAAAAGACCATTACGGATAGGTCTATAATCTTGCAATGTATACTTCCAAGGTTATATATAATTGAGATTTTATAGACTTAGAATTTGTGATCTACGCTCCACTACCTGTTCCTTGTTTGGTTGTGGTTTTGGAGTATGATCACTTATTCGAAGGTCTATTTAATCTAAAGTTGTATACAACTTGTATACATTGTGTAATTATAGGAGGACTCTGTAAGGATCACCCCATAATGTTTCACTTAATCTCATAGATTCTTTAGTCACATCCATTCTCGCACGACGAACCCAGATAGATGTAACCACTTCCTCATAGTAGACAACAGAAGAGTTTAGGAGGAACGAGAGCAAGTTCATGAGAAGTTTTCGATGAGGGATCAACCGAAGTAACCAAAACGTCTTACACGTCACATTAATAAATAATAATCTTGTTAACATTAGTGAGCGAGTGGAAGCACTGCTCACATTATGTGTTAGGATTATTTTCTTACATGCAGCTGGTAACAGTTATTCAGGTAACATATATTCGTTCGAGGATAGCCATTTCAAATTCATAGAGTTTATTTGGTATAGATTCTTTTATGAATTGTTTCTAGAACCCTAATGGAAGTCAGGACCCGATACACTTAGAACTGGGATAACCTTGTCTTTTCAGCTTTCGGCTTGTGTCCACTGCTATAGACTTATTCCATCTTATCTTTGTATTCTTTTAGCAAAGATGCCTCCTCGCAAATCGAACAGACGCACTACTCTGATAACTCCAACTCAACCGCCACTACCCCCGCCACAGTTCGACCTAGCTGCTTTTCAGGCAGCGGTAACGGCAGCACCGACAGCCGCCCTAACCCAAATTCACGCAAGGGTTATCATTGGATCTAGTAGCGGTGCTCACCTAACCAACCACGAAGATACCCACGAACACCCAAGGGAGTGTTCATATAAAGACTTCATGAGCTGCAAACCAAATTCCTTTGATGGAAATGGCGGAGTCATCGCTCTGATGCCATGGTTCGAGAGAATAGAGTCGATTTTCGAGATCTGTTCGTGCCCCGAAGGGAGCAAAGTGAAGTTTGCTGCCTGCACCTTCTTCGACAGAGCCTTAACATGGTGGAATGGCCATGTTAAGTCACTGACTTTATCAGTGGCAAACTTTATGGGCTGGGAAAACTTGAAGGAAATGACGATGAGAGAGTACTTCTCAAGGGGTGAAGTACAAAAGCTGGAACAAGAGCTATGGGAGCTCAAGATGGTTGGCTCAGACATAGTGGCCTACACTGACAGGTTTAGCGACTTGGCAACACTATGCCCCGGGATGGTTACCCCAGAGAGCAAGAAGATAGAAAGGTACATCTGGGGTCTGACTGCCCCGACCCAAGGAAATGTGTTGTCTTCTAAACCAGCCACATTCGATAGTGCCAAACGCCTGGCCCAGCTACTCATCGACCATGAAGTCCATCATGGCGTAGAAGTCCAGATTCCCGAGCCATCGAGGGAAGAGGACTATAGACAGAAGTCGGGGAACGATAGGAAGAAGAAGCGAACAACACAGGACACCTCGTAAGAGCAACAAGCGAGTACTATGTACGCTGCTACAACACCTGCTGCTCCAGCACCTGCCAGTCGATATGTTGGAACCCTCCCGAAGTGTGGAAAGTGCAACTATCACCACACCGGAGTATGCCGGAAAATGCAATGTCTGAACTGCCATAGAAAAGGACACACAGTCCGTTTCTGTAGGGCACCGGCTCAACCGATCTCCCAAGTCCCCGAAGTTGAAGAAAACCAAGCCTGCTATGGCTGTGGTGAGACTGGACACTACCAGGAGGACTGCCCGATAACAAAGAACTCAGGAGCGGATGGACGAATTATGATGATCACTGCAGGGGAATCGACCTCGGAGTCGCCTTCGAGCAGCGGTACGTTTTCGACCTAGTAATTACTTTGAAAATTAATTTATATTTATATAAGATTAAAACTTGGGGATAACACCTAAAAGTAATTATAATAACTCACTCATAGGAACAAGTCACAGTATTCAAAAGAACTAAAGGATCCGTTTAGAGAAGCTATGAGGGCTGAACATATACATCAGGGTTGTGCATAACTAAGATATTGCAGACCTAGAGTGAGTAATTCCGCCTTAATTCCTGTTCCTTGTTTGGTTGTGGATTTGAGGCAGAGTTACTCAGTCGACCGTCTTATTCATCTTAAATATTCATAACTTGTATATGACAGGCGATCGTAGTGGTACCGAGGAGGATCATGATATAAAGTATCATCACCAGTTATCAAAGCACTTTCATTTGTACGTATGCGCACATAGCGATACGATACGTATGAGTGTTAACATCAAAGGGAAAAACAGAAAACACTGGAACATTTACAAAGAGTACATTGTCGAACACACTAGGAGTACATTGTCGAACACACTAGGGATACATCATCGTATAACAGACGTTTCTTCCAAATCGGCCAAAACCTTGTTCAGTAAAGGGTCCGTTACTACCATTCGTCATGAATTGACGTGATCCTCACCATACTAAGTTCATATGTTTCTATCGCCTCGACCATCAAGTTCTCGAAACCTTCGTCATTCGTATCGACAGTCCGACCTAAACCTCAGTTTTATCTTTCGTATTCTAAACCCCGAAGTACTCGTGCGAAGGGTACTTTGATCTCCGAAGCCTTACCGTCAGATGTCTGCAGACCGTCACGAAATACCACTCGTCCATCAGACCAAGTTCAAGCACAAAGGCCAAGGACGAATACAGCCCACCTATCACTATTTAGTGTATACGCGAGGGTGGTATATAATTATGATTACGCAGATTTAGTATGTGTGTTTCCACCCTATCTCATGTTCCTTGTTTGGTTGTGGACCTGGGGCAGAGTCGCACATCCGACCGTCTTACTAATCCTAATTATATACGACTTGTATACACGAGGTAATGATAGATGGACCGAGTACGAATCCTATCATGAACACCAGGGCAAAGTTGCCAGGTCTACGAGTTGGTATTCTGCAAATCCGAGTAGCGCAACCCCAGTAGTACAGTAAGAAAGTTAATTTCGGGACGAAATTCCATCTAAAGGGGGGATGATGTGACAACCCGAAATTTTTTTGCTTTTTAAGCTCAGTCAGTAAACTCAACTGAGTGTCAGACTCAAGAGTAATGAGTTCTAGCCTGGATAAAGGTCATCCTAAGGAGTTTTAGCCTAGTACACTTAAGGAATAAGTGTTGGGAAGTACCTGTTAGAGACACTGTGCAACATTCGAGCCTTAATCCTCATCAAAAAGGAGTTCACAGCCACAACACTTGAGTTTACGGCCGTAAACTCAAGGTGGGCCGTAAACTCCCCCCCATATAGGCTCATATCCTTCAACTTTCTTCATTCTCTCATTTCCAACTCAAGAACACTCCAATTCTCTCTCAACTATCATCCTAATTTTCATTCTAGATCTTCAAAAGTGGTAAGTGTTCTTCCTTGATTTGTTGTTACACTCCATCTCCTAGTTACACTCTGTGATTTCATCCATGAAAATCCACTTTTCTTAGATCTTCAAGTTTCACCAAGAACACCAAGAAGACACACTAGTGTTCTTGGCCAAAATCGACCCTTTCAAGCTTCTATATCATAAGTACTCTTCCCTAAACATGTTATCTAGTTAAGACTCATGCTTAGAGCCTTGAAAACATCAGGAATGAAGGACCAAAAGGAGTTTACGGCCAAGCCATCTCCCATGGCCGTAAACCCCTATAAGGGTGCCATCTGAGCCCTAAACTCTTCCTAAGGCTTGGACTTGAGGCTAGAACACTCCCATGTGCTTTGTAAGACCTTGAACCATCACCAAACTCATTATTAGAGAGTTTACGGCCCAAGAGTAAACACCCTTGGCCGTAAACTCTAATTAAGGTCATGTTTTGGACCTTAAACACTTCTAGACTCTTGCTAAACCTTAGAACACTTTAACCATTGAGACTTCTTACCTTTAAGACCCTAAATGTGACCATTTAGAGAGTTTACGGCCCAAGAGTAAACACCCTTGGCCGTAAACACCTCAACACTCTCCATTGAGTGGGTCTTTCTCATCCATGTGTAGAGCAAAATTCCCTCAAGCTTCCCTAGCCTTCAAACACCCTCATATGCATCTTTGACCATGAGTTTACGGTCGTAAACTCCCTTGGCCGTAAACACATGGCCGTAAACACATGGCCGTAAACACCAAACTATGGCCTTAAACACCCTTTAGATGAATCACATGTGATTCCAACACTTGGTCAAAGTGTTTCCTAGTCCCGTAAGTTGTTTCCTTGCATTTGGTTGCTTCCAAGCACTATATTTATGTCAATATATGCCAATATATGTCAATTAGGACTTGTTGTGTCTCGGGACTTCATTCGTGGAACTTCTCATCCTTACGCGCATTTGGTTGCTTCCAAGCACTATATTTATGTCAATATATGCCAATATATGTCAATTAGGACTTGTTGTGTCTCGGGACTTCATTCGTGGAACTTCTCATCCTTACTTGCATTTGGTTGCTTCCTAGTCCCGTAAGTTGTTTCCTATCACCCACATCAGGTGAGTTCATACCTCGTAATAAATCTTTTAACTGTTTTCGATGTTTTAAGGGGGGGGGGGGGGGAATACAAGTTGAACACAATGGTAATTGTTTAATTGTTTGTTATAAACATCTTTCAAAATATTGCTTATACCTTTTATAAGTGATCAAAACATTCAAAAACTCTTTTAAAGTTATGTTACTTATTAGTTTCACAAAACTCCGTTTTTAAAAGTACAAGCATAACTTGGTAGATAAAAGAGTCTTTTCAATAACAGTTCAAGTAAAACACTAGTAAACTATAATAGGTATAGTTTAGGAAGACACTATTCATTACTTCTAGTACAATGAAGCATACAAAGAGTCATTTCATACATGAGTGAGAACACACTATTTTGAGAAACATTTCACACTACACACTATACAAGAGAGTATACTATACACTAGTACAGAGAGAACATTACTACACTATGAATTACTATACAAACACTGTTATACGATAAATTAATGTGACATTCTATTTAAGGATACAACAATACAGTGTTGTATCATTTTGTAACCAGAGTCTCCTGGAGGGAGAGCGGGCATCTTGTGTATAGATCTATACGGGACAGACACTCCCACACCCTGACTGCTAGCTACACTCCCAGTCGATAAGGCCAAGGGGTGACAAATGTTACCTCACTACATATGACACCGGAGGGTCATCTTTTATCCAGTCGTCGATCAGCATGGTTACATACGAGTTCACATTTAAACCTTTAATTAACCAACTTGAGATTAAAGGAAAAAAGACTCCCCGAGGTGTATTGTCCATTTAATACCACCTGGAGTCTGTATTTTATTACAAAAAGACTCCCCGAGGTGTATTGTCCATTTAATACCACCCGGAGTCTGTATATTATTACAAAACGACTCCTCGAGGTGTATTGTACATTTAATACTACCTGGAGTCGGTATTTTATTACTTTATAGCCAGCAGTGTCAGTGCTGAGGTAAAATATTATTTTCCCTATTACATTTACTTTGTGAACTTCTCACATATTCATTAATGTATAAACTATATTTAGTTAATGAGAGTCTCACTCGGGAAATACACACTAATACAAGAAACAAACATACATAACATTTGATGCCTTGGTAGAAGGCTACGTTTAGTAGAAAGGGTCATAATGCTAACCTTATGATTCCTTAATGTATACATCAAAGGATACATATATATCAATAGGATCCGACAGGTAATAGGATGTATGCTCTCCGCTTCATTTCCTGTTCCTTGTTTGGTTGTGGGCTTGGAGCAGATTCACCCAGTCTATTATCTATTCGATTCTAGATATATATGTCCAGTATACATTGAGTCATAATAAGGGTACCAGGTATGGGTCAAGTCATAGGACACAGAGTCGATGCACAGTTTTCTAGTACAGAACATACTTTCCAAATCAGAACTTTTGGTATACAAAACTAGAAACTTACTGGTTAAGGGTTTAATCCATTTTATTAAACCAGTATAAATTAAAGGACCTTAGGTGATTAACTCTATAATACTTTAGTTTATACATCATGGGTATATATCATTAATACCCAATAGGTAGTTGGATGTGTGTTTTCCGCCTTACTTCCTCTTCCTTGTTTGGTTGTGGGCTTAGGGCAGATTCACCCAATTAACTATCTATCTGATATTAGATCATATATAGCCAGTATAAACTAAGTGATTATAGAAGTAATCACTGTGGTCACCATTTTATTATAAGAAATAAGGGTTTTTCTTAAAGAATCTTTTCATTAAATATAAAGAAACCATTACAATTAACTCCATGAGTAACAAGTGAACACGCCATAGTTATATAGAACAATGATCTAACAAACAATGGAATGTGTGCTATCCGCCTTACTCCCCGTTCCTTATTGGTGGTGAGCTTAGGGCAGATGCGCACATTCGATTGCTTGTTTACTCTGAGTTTTATATCACTTGTATCCATTTAGTACTCATAGAAGGGATTGTAGGATCATTTTTATGTATCTTTCATCAAAGTAGGAAATATAGGATTTCCTAAGAGGAACAGGCGAACTTTTCTAAACAGAACTTACAACTCACTACATTTTTCAACTACATTTTCAACATCATTTTACTACAACATTTTACAACTTACTTACATCACTAAAATCTTATGAACTCACCAGCTTAATTGCTGATCAACTCTTTCAAATAACTTGTATTCTCAGGAGCCTAGTAGACAGGTACTCGCACTGGGATTCAGAAGATGGAGCAGTATAGCTTCAAGTCTTGTTTGTTATTTGCTTATGTATTCTATGTTTCGTGAACACACACCTTGTAAACACTTTCCTTCTAATGAAATGGTTGTTTATTACTTTGATTACTATGATGCATGTCTTGTGATACTAAACATGACGACCTCCACCCCAGAACCTTTCCGCCGTTCCGGTTTTGGGGTGTGACATATCGTCATATTTGTTGTTAGATCTTCGAATCATCAAGCATCTTCTAAGTGTTCTTGAGTTGAACACTTCTTTTCTTCATCATCCATCTTCTGAAATCACTCAAGGTGAGTTCATACCCCTATATTTTCATGTTTACTTCAAGTTTTAGGGAGGGAATACAAGTTAAAACACCAAAAACTTAACTAAACTCAAACAACAACGTTCATCAGAAAAGTTGAGTCTTATTCACAGACTGTTTTGACTATCTTAAACTTAATATCTTTCAAAACAGTAATTTTCAAATAGTTCAGATTCATACCTTTAAAATGACTACTTGCACATCTCCATACGAATTTTCTACGATTTATGGTGATTTTTACAAAACTGCCTATCATTTCAGAAACGAATTCGAACCAGTCTGTGAATATGAACATTTTAACACAAGTTAAAGACTTCTAAAAATCATAATAAAAATCATAATAAAAATTATAAATAAACTAGACACATTTTGTGAACTCTCAGAATTTACGGATTCAGTTTTCAACTTCGTATGATCTTTCTATGATTTTTCTAAAACAGTGTAGAAAGGTCAAAAACTAGATAACAGCTTATAACTTTCATCACACTTTGTAACATGTTGACAAAAGTGTTAATCTTTGAGGATTTCATATTTTACATCTGTTTCTTGTTGTGGCATAACGATATAACAGAAAATACTCACTGAATTGTAAGAACCCTCCATCATTACCAATAGTACAAAACAAGGCAGGATAAACATACTTATATTTTTGCTACACATTCGACTTACCTAGAAAAGGGTTCTTATACACCACAAACAAATATGCTAAACTATAATAGGTATAGTTAGGTTGCATATACATTAAAAACATTATGATAAACTATAATAGGTATAGTTTACGTTTCATTTACATTACGAACTCATTACAAAAGGTTTTCATATAAAAGGGGGTACATTACAAAGTACAGGGTTTATACAAAAAGGGGTACATTACAAAGTACCGGGTTTATACAACAAGGGGTACATTACAAAGTACCGGGTTTCATATAAAAGGGGTACATTACAAAGTACCGGGTTTATACAAAAAGGGGTACATTACAAAGTACCGGGTTTCATATAAAAGGGGTACATTACAAAGTACCGGATTTATACAAAAAGGGGTACATTACAAAGTACTGGGTTTTCATATAAACGGGGTACGAATACAAAGTACCGGGTTTACACAAAAATAGTTTTAGGGTATTAAAACTACATATCTTTTAGAATTGTTAGTTTTCAGCTATAATCGCTAAGTGTACATGTTAGAGTTATATAAAATAGAATTGAAATCGACTTAGAATTGGTGGGCCCGCCCTATCTCCTGTTTCTTGTTTGGTTGTGGACCTAGGGCAGACCCATTATATTCAACGGTTTATTTAACTTCAATTTTATATAACTTATATACGTTGGGTGATTATAGAAGGAATCTATGGGTCTTTCTAAGGTACATTACCGCATAACATAGAAGCATTCATTTCACACTTAATAAAGAAAATATTGGATTTTCTGGAAACATACTCTGTCGCTTTTACAAGGAAAACGGTTTCTTCCTCAAACAAAACTCTTATGAACTCACCAACTTAATTGTTGACACTTTTCAAAACTACTTGTATTTTCAGGAAATCAGTGATACAGGAAACCAACAGCATTTTGAGGGTGGGACGTTAAATCGTCAAACAGTTCATTTTGTCATCAAAATGTAATTAATTTTGAAACATGTAAATATATACTATGATGTAACCTTTTCAATTATATTTATGATGGTTGTATTTACTTTGAGCACTATTATACTCGTTGTTGTGATACTACTATACATGAAGTCCTCCACCCCCGGACGTTTCCGCCATTCTTGGTTTGGGGGTGTGACAGATTGGTATCAGAGCATTGTTTATAGTGAACTAAGTATATCGAACCACATAAGATATACAAACTATAAATGCATTGGGACTAAAGTCTCTGATTAAACATTTTCGAAAGACTATACTTTTAGAAATAAATATTTTCGTGTTAAAAGTATACATGCATGCATACATACTAAGGACAACATCATACTAGAACAAAACAAAAGTGGTAATTGTTGAATGGCACAAGTAGGCTTGGGGATGTATAGTCAGGTCTGGGAATGACATAGCCTGATCAACTATGTCTATCCAGAAGTGATTAACATATGCCCGGGAATGGTTGTGTTGTTGCAACAAGTCTAAAAACTTACAAACTCTATCTACAAACAAACATTGAAAAACATAAGTCAAACATTAAAATACTATAGGAGTATTTGGTGATACTATAACCAACTTATGTGAAAACTAAAGACCCCTATTAGTAGGTCTATAATGAGTGAGTGCATACGCCAAGGTTATACATAATTAAAGATATTATAGACTCAGAATCTATGACTATTGCTCTACTTCTTGTTCCTTGTTTGGTTGTGGACTTAGAGTAGAGTCATTTATTCGAAGGTCTATTCTATCTCAGATTATGTATAACTGGTATGCACTATGTGATTTTAGACGTGACTAATAAGGATCAACCCCTATAAGTAATTATAGGATTAGACGTCTATTAATTATCTCTTCTACCCCTAATCTCGCACGAGCAACGTGATGGGTAAAACTTAACGCCGTACAAAACCTACTTCTGCCCACTACCATAACTCCGTCTCAGGAACGTTAGCAGAAACACCGAGAATAGTTCAGTAAAGTGCGAAATTTATACGTGTGTATATAAATGGTAAGGATATAACTAGAGTATATCAATAAAAATTGGCATGCATTTTATTTCATTGGGAGTTTACCACATATTTCATAACCTGGTATTACAAACGATTTGCTTATGGTAACTCTAAGATTACTTAATGTATACCTCAAGATTATGTGTAATTAAGAGACGATCGGCTTAGAAATGGTGAGTCCGCCTTAGGTCATGTTCCTTGTTTGGTTGTGGACTTAGGGCAGACTCATTAAGTTCAACGGCCTATTAAACCTTAATTACACACAATTGGTATACATCGGGTGATCTTAGGGGTGGATCAGGCATGGAACAAATCACGAGTTTACATTCGAGTCATTTCTACTAAATTCATAAGTTTATTTATATAAACCTCTGCTATGAATTGTTTGCCACATTCGAAAAATCGGGAAATACTATACTTGAAAACTAATAACCTAGTTTTATCACGCCCGACTAATAACCATTACTAAAAGACTTATACTCATTTCGTCTTTGAAATTCTATATCAGAAAGATGCCGCCTCATAGGTATGTTAGACGCACTAGCGGAACGCAAACAAATCCACCACCGCCGCCTCCCCAATATGATCCTGTTATGTTCCAGGTTGCGGTCACGACCGCGGTGGCAGCTGCTATGTCCCAAATTAGTACTGATGGTACAGGGCGGACAGGGAGCGGTACTAATAACTCCACTCATTGTGTTCTAGAGAATGCTCCTTTAAGGACTTCACCAATGCCAGACCCGATTCATTCAATGACAGCGGGGGAGTCATCGATTTGATGCAATGGTTCGAGAAGACCGAATCTGACTTCGAGATCTGTGCATACCCCGAAGCGAACGAAGTCAAATTCGCAGCTCGCACTTTCTCCGACCGGGCCCTTACTTGGTGGAACGGCCACGTTAAGTCACTGACGCTTACAGTGGCTAACTCGATGAGTTGGGAGGACTTGAAGGCAAAGATACTGAAAGAGTATTGCCCAAGGGGCGAGGTGCAAAAGCTAGAGCAAGAACTGTGGAACCTCAAAATGACAGACTCTGACCTTGCAACCTATACCGTCCGATTCTGTGATCTAGCACCCCTTTGACCCGCTATGGTCACCCCGGAAGACAAAAAGTTGGAGCGATACCTCTGGGGATTGTCCTCCCCAAATTCAAGATAGCGTGTTGGCCTCAAGACCAACTACCTTTGACAGTGCCAAGGAATTGGCACAACAACTCATCGACCATCGTGCCAGCCATGACACTACGACAACCACCCCTGATCAAGCAAGAGGAGGGAACAACAAAAGGAAGTTCTGGGACAACAAGAAGGACCAACCAGCCCAGGACTTCACTAAGAAGCAACAGATCGTTGCTGTTCATGCTGCCACAACCCTCGCCACGCCAGCACCCATAAAACAAGACGTTGGAACCTTTCCGAAATGTAACAAGTGTAACTTCCATCACACTGGGGCTTGCCGAGAGATGCATTGCAAAAATTGCAACAGAAAGGGGCACATTGTCCGTTTCTGTAAGGCACCAGCACGACCCATCAACCAGGTCCCTGGCACTGGAGTAAGCCCAGCCTGTTACAAGTGCGGCGAAACGGGACACTTTAAAAGGGACTGTCCAAGAGCACGAAATGCCGGTGATGGTGGAAGGGTGCTTACGATCACTGCAGGAGAAACCACCCCGGAACCGCCCGTAAATATCAGTACGTGTTTCTAACATCGACGTTTAAATTTTAAATTTTTTTTACTAAATCTAGCATCGATTAAAGTATATCAACCATAAATCTCGAGAACACGGCAAAACCCAAATAAGTCTTATCATCTATATAAAAACGCAGGGTTTTTACTAGTGAATCTATGATGGCTAGTGTAAACATTATGGTCATATATCATTAAGATTCTATGGACTTAGAATGTGTGATTCCGCCTCATTTCCTGTTCCTTGTTTGGTTGTGGGCTTAAGGCGGGGTCACCCATCCGAATGCCTTTGCAATCTTAATGATATACGACTAGTTTACACCAAGCGATTATAAAAGATCTGGTAGGACTTATAATGCAAATTTCGTCACAAATTGTTGAAACATTCGTAATGCTGGAATTCGCTAACTACATTATAAAATATTCGGAGTAGTAATATCAAGAATAAAGCGGGGAGCATAAAGGCACACATAGTATTACCATCATTCCAAAACGATAACTCCTTTTAAATCGACCCAGCTCAAGTTACAATAAGAAATTCCAAGGTCGTCATTTAACATCAGGCGGATTGGTCCCCACCATAATCAATTTCTTGTACTACGAAAAGTTCCCCCATCTTTCCTCCAAATTCTTGAAGTCCCATTCGAAACACTAATTTCGGGACGAAATTCTTTCTAACGGGGGGATGATGTGACAACCGTCAATTTTTGGTCAGGTCAAAGTCAACTAAAGTCAACAAGTCAAACCGGTCAACTTATCTAACCCTTGTATATTAGGGTTTCCGTTATGCTTCTTATTGTACAACTCACAAATCTTAAAACAAAGTATCACTTAGAGTTTTCACGTGTTCGGAAATTCTAAACCCTAATCAGGGCAAGTGATGAAACTACTCGATAAAACATTATTCCTTAACCCTCGGGGGCATATAACAATCATAACGAGACTTAACGGGATGTACAAACCTTGCGTTACGAAGCCAAACACTCAAAAAGGTCGCAAACGAAATCTCTCCCAAATCTCTCCAAGTATGTGAAATCTCTCCCAAATCTCTCTCTGTATGAGAAATCTCTCCAAAAATGTGAAATCTCTCCCAAATCTCTCTCTGTATGAGAAATCTCTCCAAGTGTGTGAAATCACTCCCAAATCTCTCTCTGTATGAGAAATCTCTCCAAGTATGTGAAATCTCTCCTAAATCTCTCTCTGTATGGGAAATCTCTCCAAGAATGTGAAATCTCTCCCAAATCTCTCTCTGTATGAGAAATCTCTCCAAGTGTGTGAAATCTCTCCTAAATCTCTCTCTGTATGAGAAATCTCTCCAAGTATGTGAAATCTCTCCCATATAGGCTCATATCCTTCAACTTTCTTCATTCTCTCATTTCCAACTCAAGAACACTCCAATTCTCTCTCAACTATCATCCCGATTTTCATTCTAGATCTTCAAAAGTGGTAAGTGTTCTTCCTTGATTTGTTGTTACACTTCATCTACTAGTTACACTCTTTGACTTCATCCATGAAAATCCACTTTTCTTAGATCTTCAAGTTTCACCAAGAACACACACTAGTGTTCTTGGCCAAAATCGACCCTTTCAAGCTTCTATATCGTAAGTACTCTTCCCTAAACATGTTATCTAGTTAAGACTCATGCTTAGAGCCTTGAAAACATCAAGAATGAAGGACCAAAAGGAGTTTACGGCCAAGCCATCTCCCATGGCCGTAAACCCCTATAAGGGTGCCATTTGAGCCCTAAACTCTTCCTAAGGCTTGGACTTGAGGCTAGAACACTCCCATGTGCTTTGTAAGACCTTGAACCATCACCAAACTCATCATTAGAGAGTTTACGGCCCAAGAGTAAACACCCTTGGCCGTAAACTCCAATTAAGGTCAAGTTTTGGACCTTAAACACTTCTAGACTCTTGCTAAACCTTAGAACACTTTAACCATTGAGACTTCTTACCTTTAAGACCCTAAATGTGACCATTTAGAGAGTTTACGGCCCAAGAGTAAACACCCTTGGCCGTAAATACCTCAACACTCTCTATTGAGTGTGTCTTTCTCATCCATGTGTAGAGCAAAATTCCCTCAAGCTTCCCTAGCCTTCAAACACCCTCATATGCATCTTTGACCATGAGTTTACGGCCGTAAACTCCCTTGGCCGTAAACACATGGCCGTAAACACCAAACTATGGCCTTAAACACCCTTTAGATGAATCACATGTGATTCCAACACTTGGTCAAAGTGTTTCCTAGTCCCGTGAGGTGTTTCCTTGCATTTGGTTGCTTCCAAGCACTATATTTATGTCAATATATGCCAATGTATGTCATTTAGGACTTGTTGTGTCTCGGGACTTCATTCGTGGAACTTCTCATCCTTACGCGCGTATTCGTTGAATCACCCACATCAGGTGAGTTCATACCCCGTAATGAATCTTTTAACTGTTTTCAATGTTTTAAGGGGGGGAATACAAGTTGAACACAATGTTAATTATGTAATTGTTTGTTATAAACATCTTTCAAAATATTGCTTATAGCTTTTATAAGTGATCAAAACATTTCAAAAACTCTTTTAAAGTTATGTTACTTATTAGTTTCACAAAACTCCGTTTTTAAA
Source organism: Lactuca virosa (assembly GCF_052849685.1). NCBI lineage: Eukaryota > Viridiplantae > Streptophyta > Magnoliopsida > Asterales > Asteraceae > Lactuca > Lactuca virosa. The sequence goes on along the minus strand of NC_136433.1, from coordinate 316,833,317 downwards.
AGTACAAGCATAACTTGGTAGATAAAAGAGTCTTTTTAATAACAGTTCAAGTAAAACACTAGTAAACTATAATAGGTATAGTTTAGGAAGACACTATTCATTACTTCTAGTACAATGAAGCATACAAAGAGTCATTTCATACATGAGTGAGAACACACTATTTTGAGAAACATTTCACACTACACACTATACAAGAGAGTATACTATACACTAGTACAGAGAGAACATTACTACACTATGAATTACTATACAAACACTGTTATACGATAAATTAATGTGACATTCTATTTAAGGATACAACAATACAGTGTTGTATCATTTTGTAACCAGAGTCTCCTGGAGGGAGAGCGGGCATCTTGTGTATAGATCTATACGGGACAGACACTCCCACACCCTGACTGCTAGCTACACTCCCAGTCGATAAGGCCAAGGGGTGACAAATGTTACCTCACTACATATGACACCGGAGGGTCATCTTTTATCCAGTCGTCGATCAGCATGGTTACATACGAGTTCACATTTAAACCTTTAATTAACCAACTTGAGATTAAAGGAAAAAAGACTCCCCGAGGTGTATTGTCCATTTAATACCACCTGGAGTCTGTATTTTATTACAAAAAGACTCCCCGAGGTGTATTGTCCATTTAATACCACCCGGAGTCTATATATTATTACAAAACGACTCCCCGAGGTGTATTGTACATTTAATACTACCTGGAGTCGGTATTTTATTACTTTATAGCCAGCAGTGTCAGTGCTGAGGTAAAATATTATTTTCCCTATTACATTTACTTTGTGAACTTCTCACATATTCATTAATGTATAAACTATATTTAGTTAATGAGAGTCTCACTCGGGAAATACACACTAATACAAGAAACAAACATACATAACATTTGATGCCTTGGTAGAAGGCTACGTTTAGTAGAAAGGGCCATAATGCTAACCTTATGATTCCTTATTGTATACATCAAAGGATACATATATATCAATAGGATCCGACAGGTAATAGGATGTATGCTCTCCGCTTCAATTTCTGTTCCTTGTTTGGTTGTGGGCTTGGAGCAGATTCACCCAGTCTATTATCTATTTGATTCTAGATATATATGTCCAGTATACATTGAGTCATCATAAGGGTACCAGGTATGGGTCAAGTCATAGGACACAGAGTCGATGCACAGTTTTCTAGTACAGAACATACTTTCCAAATCAGAACTTTTAGTATACAAAACTAGAAACTTATCAGTTAAGGGTTTAATCCATTTTATTAAACCAGTATAAATTAAAGGACCTTAGGTGATTAAATCTATAATACTTTAGTTTATACATCATGGGTATATATCATTAATACCGAATAGGTAGTTGGATTTGTGTTTTCCGCCTTACTTCCTGTTCCTTGTTTGGTTGTGGGCTTAGGGCAGATTCACCCAATTAACTCTCTATCCGATATTAGATCATATATAGCCAGTATAAACTAAGTGATTATAGAAGTAATCACTGTGGTCACCATTTTATTATAAGAAATAAGGGTTTTTCTTAAAGAATCTTTTCATTAAATATAAAGAAACCATTACAATTAACTCCATGAGTAACAAGTGAACACGCCAGAGTTATATAGAACAATGATCTAACAAACAATGGAATGTGTGCTATCCGCCTTACTCCCTGTTCCTTATTGGTGGTGAGCTTAGGGCAGATGCGCACAGTCGATTGCTTGTTTACTCTGAGTTTTATATCACCTGTATCCATTTAGTACTCATAGAAGGGATTGTAGGATCATTTTTACGTATCTTTCATCAAAGTAGGAAATATAGGATTTCCTAAGAGGAACAGGCGAACTTTTCTAAACAGAACTTACAACTCACTACATTTTTCAACTACATTTTCAACAGCATTTTACTACAACATTTTACAACTTACTTACATCACTAAAATCTTATGAACTCACCAGCTTAATTGCTGATCAACTCTTTCAAATAACTTGTATTCTCAGGAGCCTAGTAGACAGGTACTCGCACTGGGATTCAGAAGATGGAGCAGTATAGCTTCAAGTCTTGTTTGTTATTTGCTTATGTATTCTATGTTTCGTGAATACACACCTTGTAAACACTTTCCGTCTAATGAAATGGTTGTTTATTACTTTGATTACTATGATGCATGTCTTGTGATACTAAACATAACGTCCTCCACCCCAGAACGTTTCCGCCGTTCCGGTTTTGGGGTGTGACATATCGTCATATTTGTTGTTAGATCTTCGAATCATCAAGCATCTTCTAAGTGTTCTTGAGTTGAACACTTCTTTTCTTCATCATCCATCTTCTGAAATCACTCAAGGTGAGTTCATACCCCTACATTTTCATGTTTTCTTCAAGTTTTAGGGGGGGGGGGGGAAGACAAGTTAAAACACCAAAAACTTAACTAAACTCAAACAACAGCGTTCATCAGAAAAGTTGAGTCTTATTCACGGACTGTTTTGACTATCTTAAACTTAATATCTTTAAAAACTGTTTAATATGCAAATAGTTCAGGTTCATAACTTGAAAATGACTACTTGCACATCTCCATATGAATTTTCTACGATTTATGGTGATTTTTTTAAAACTGTCTATCATTTCAGAAACGAATTCGAACCAGTCTGTGAATATGAACATTTTAACAGAAGTTAAAGACTTCTAAAAATCATAATAAAAAATTTGAATAAACTAGACGCATTTTGTGAACTCTCAGAGTTTACGGATTCAGTTTTCAACTTAGTATGATTTTTCTATGATTTTTCTAAAACAGTGTAGAAAGGTCAAAAACTAGATAAGAGCTTATAACTTTCATCACACTTTGTAACATGTTGAGCAAAGTGTTAATCTTTGAGGATTTCATATTTTACATGTGTTTCTTGTTGTGGTATAACTATATAACAGAAAATACTCACTGAATTGTAAGAACCCTCCATCATTACCAATAGTACAAAACAAGGCAGGATAAACATACTTATATTTTCGCTACACATTCGACTTACCTAGAAAAGGGTTCTTATACACCACAAACAAATATGCTAAACTATAATAGGTATAGTTAGGTTGCATATACATTAAAAACATTATTATAAACTATAATAGGTATAGTTTACATTTCATTTACATTACGAACTCATTACAAAAGGTTGTTATATAAAAGGGGGTACATTACAAAGTACCGGGTTTATACAAAAAGGGGTACATTACAAAGTATCCGGTTTATACAAAAAGGGGTACATTACAAAGTACCGGCTTTCATATAAAAGGGGTACATTACAAAGTATCGGGTTTATACAAAAACGGGTACATTACAAAGTACCGGGTTTCATATAAAAGGGGTACATTACAAAGTACCGGGTTTATACAAAAAGGGGTACATTACAAAGTACCGGGTTTTCATATAAACGGGGTACGAATACAAAGTACCGGGTTTACACAAAAATAGTTTTAGGGTATTAAAACTACATATCTTTTAGAATTGTTAGTTTTCAGCTATAATCGCTAAGTGTACATGTTAGAGTTATATAAAATTGAATTGAAATCGACTTAGAATTGGTGGGCCCGCCCTATCTCCTGTTCCTTGTTTGGTTGTGGACCTAGGGCAGACCCATTATATTCAACGGTTTATTTAACTTCAATTTTATATAACTTATATATGCTGGGTGATTATAGAAGGAATCTATGGGTCTTTCTAGGGTACATTACCGCATAACATAGGAGCATTCATTTCACACTTAATAAAGAAAATATTGGATTTTCTGGAAACATACTCTGTCGGTTTTACAAGGAAAACGGTTTCTTCTTCAAAAAAAACTCTTATGAACTCACCAACTTAATTGTTGACACTTTTCAAAACTACTTGTATTCTCAAGAAATCAGTGATACAGGAAACCAACAACATTTTGAGGATGGGACGTTAAATCGTCAAACAGTTCATTTTGTCATCATAATGTAATTGATTTTGAAACATGTAAACATATACTATGATGTAACCTTTTCAATTATATTTATGATGGTTGTATTTACATGAAGTCCTCCACCCCCGGACGTTTCCGCCATCCTTGGTTTGGGGGTGTGACAGATATCAGCTTGATTGGGGCTCAACCAATCCATGCCGATGATGACATCGAAGCTTTTTATGGAAACTGGCATAAGGTCGATTGGAAAGGAATGGTTGTTTAGGGTAAAGGTACAGCCGATGAATACGCCGTTAGTGTTTTCTTTCTTTCCGTTAGCCATCTCGACGGTAAATGTTTCGGTTAAAAGTTGGGGTTTATGCTTGAGTAGATGCTTAAATGCATGACTAACAAAACTTCTCTTCGCACCAGAATCGAAAAGAATGCATTAATAAGAGTTATCGAGGAGGAACGTACCCGTAACAACGGTGGGATCAGCAACTGCTTCCTCCTGACCCATCGCTAGCACTCTCCCTGTGTTGCCAGCAGTTGTTGCCTTGAGGCAATTTCTCTTGAAGTGCCCGATATCCCCACAGCCATAACAAGCTTGATCAAAGAAAACATAACCATTACATTGATAAGGTAAAGTATTTACATCTGTTCAATACATAGTTTGTATGACATCATAATGTATAGCAAAAGCATAGAAGACGCGACTCTAAAAGCTCCGTCTTCTCAAAATCTGCAGGTGTACCTGTCTTATCGGTTCCCTGAGCATACAAGTGATTTTGAAAGTGTATCAACATTTAAGTTGGTGAGTTCATGAGCATGTTTTAGTGAAGGAAATCTTGTCTTTGTACTTTGAAAATACTAGTATTGTTTCTCCAGAAAATCCAATATTTTCTATACTGAATGTAATGTAGTCATGTATGTTCCTTGTAAATGTGTATTAGTGTACTCAGTCTTAGAAAATAGTGTATTGTATCTGTATTTATATGAAAACCTTTGTATGTATACCTGGATACCACCAGTTGCATTAAAAGTAGTGTATTGTAATAGAATTTGTATAAAAACCTTAGTATGAATGCCTAGTATTCACCAGTTGTAGTGTAAAGTAGTGTACCATAGTATTGTTCGCATGAAAACCATGTATGAATGCTTGGTTACTACCAGCTGTATTGTAAAGTCGTCTACCGTAGTTTTATTAATGAAAATAAAACCATTGAAGTAGTGTTAATCCCGTAAACAAATGTTTTAGTTATACTGTTGTGAGTTTCATGTGACAACCCGTAAATTTGTATCTTGTAAGTCAATCTAATCAATCAAAAGTCATACTTGTTTTCTGCTATCATTTAGACTGTGTTAAGGGTCATATTTAGGTTTCTAAGCCTTGTCCACTTATGAATTGGATGTTGAGAAGTGTTAGCTTGGGATCAGAGGAATGCAATCGAACCAGAAAACTCATCAAAGGGTGTTCACTGCCGTGAACCCATGATTGGTCGTGAACCCCTCTCCATATATATACCTTTCTTTCATTTATTCCTCATTTCTTCCATCCTTGGCCGTAAACCTCTCAAGTTCTCTCAAGTATCATCCAACAAAGGCTCTCATTTCACCCCAAAAACGTAAGTATCTCATCTCTTCTTGCTGTTCCTTGAAAGCCCTTACCTTTCCATCTTGATTCATCATTTTTCATCACTTTTCCTCAAGGATCTTCAAGTTTGGGCCGTGAACCCTTCATGTGTTCATCTTTGGGCCGTGAACCACTCATCTTTGGGCTGTGAACCATCTTAGGGTCGTGAACCACTCATCATCTTTTCATACCCCATGTCTTTTTTCCAACTTTTTTAATGTTTTAGGGGGGAGAATACAAGTATAACACAACAAATTTTGTGTTATAGAATATAAATTGCGTATTATGTCTTTGTACCAATAAACTGTATTTAGAACATGAAACTTGGATTAGAACATAGTAAGGAGCTTATAAACTTTAATAAGTTTAGCTTAAGGAACAAAAGGATCTTTTTATAAACTTATTTGTTAATTATAAAAAGGGTTTTTCCGCATTATTACTTGTAAAGTCGTTAATCTAGCTTATGAGACACGTATTCGAGTACTCACATAAGTACTAGTGGAAGTCTACACTTACGACCAGAGTCTCCTGGAGGGAGAGCGTGAGTTTGTGTATAGATCTATACGGGATTGACAATCCCGCACTTCGCTGTTAGCTACAGCCGTACCGGCAGGTCTGCGGGTGACAAATGTCATATTCTTTTCGACGTCCACAATACGCCGTGTTTAACCGGTCCAATTAGTATGGTCGTAAAACTCACAATAGATAACAATGATATATTTATGTAGTAATATACTTTTCATGAGCAATCTCAAAGGACACTAACTATGTAACTACCCGATGTATACTTTTGGGTTAGATAAAACTGAAGTCTGATAGACAGTGGAATGTGTGCTTTCCGCCTTACTTCCTGTTCCTTGTTTGGTTGTGGGCTTAGGGCAGATTCACCCATTCAATTGTCTCTTCGATCTCGGTTATATGCAACTCGTATGTATTAGGTAATCATAGGAGGGTAGTATCGTCGTATCAAGTATCCAGAACAACCAAGTCTTGATTCAGTTAACATATCAATAAAACTAGACATCATTGTAGTAAGTATATGGAGTATACTTGTGGTTTTCAAACTTAGAACAACATAGACATCCAGTTGGTATTATAGAAAATACAAGATTTTCTATGGTAAACATCATTCTTTTAGGGTAAACGGTTTCCGATTGAACTTTCTGAAAACGATAGCATTTTTACCAAAAACAACGTTTCACAATTGAGTTAGGGAAACTAGAAACTTATTTATAAAAGGGTTTAATACTTCTTATTAAACTAGTTTAACATAAAGGACCTTAAGTGGTTAATTCTATAATACCTTAGTTTATACATCAGAGTTATATATAATTAATATCCGATAGGCAGTGGAATGTGTGACTTCCGCCTCATTTCCTGTTCCTTGTTTGGTTGTGGGCTTAGGGCAGATTCACACATTTAACTGTCTGTTCGATATTAGATTATATATAACTAGTATAAATTAAGTGATTATAGAAGGAACTATTGTGGTTACCATTTTTACTAAAGGAAATATATGATTTTCTTAAGGAATGTTTTCTTTAAATATCAAAGAACTCTCCGTAAGTACCAAATGAATACGCCAGGGTTGTATACAATGAAGATCTAACAAACAATGGGATGTGTGACTTCCGCCCCATTTCCTGTTCCTTGTTTGATTGTGGGCTTAGGGAAGATTCACACATTCGATTGTCTGTTTACTCTAATTTGTATATAACTTGTATCCATTTAGTACTCATAGAAGGAATTATAGAGTCATTTTTACTTATCATTTATTGTGACAACCGTCAAAATTCGAGTCGATTCTTGATTGGACTAAACTTAGTTGCACTTATAGGCACGACACATACTAGACTTTGTAACTAGGAGCTAAGTTATAACTTACTAGAAACTTGGAAACACTTAGAATCAATGGATAGTACACTTAGATTTCACATTGATATGTGAATTCTACAACTACTTAACTGTAGTGAATATCCATATTCGGGTCGCTCTTTGACTCGAACACCTTTTCATGAGCCATATACACACATCATGCAGTTGACCTAGTGGTATAAATTAGGTCCGAGTCTCGTAGGAACTTAAGTTAAAGTTGAAGACTAGGACTAGTATACTTGATTCCTCAATTTCGCTTGAATCTCGAAATCACTACATATAATGCCAATAAACCGGTAAAAATAAATTACAAATATTATTTCTAACTTGAATAAGAGTTATGAAACTCTAAAATAGTTTGAAGTCTCAAAATTTAATTAATTTTGATATCCAAAGACTTACAAACTCCTCAAAACCCTAAAAAGCCCTAAAAACACATATTTATAAACTTTAACCTTAAAAATTCTATAAAAATAATTATGAAACTTATAATATTATTTTATAATAATTAAAATTATGAAAATGCATTCAAGGAAAATAAAATTTAAAGTATCAACATTTATTCCTAATTATCAAGTTAAATTAATAATTTTAAAAAACAAATCATGGCTTAATGCATTATTTATATACAAAAAAAATGGGAAAATTTATAAAAATTGAGGGAAATTTATATGAAATAAATGGAAGAGATGGGGGGGGGATCTCTCTCTCCTCATTGAAAATCCCGATCTCTCTCCCCATATCTCTCCTCTTCCCAACACCAAATCATTTTTCTCCACTCTCACACTCCATCTTCCCTCATTCTCTCTCATTTCTCTCTCTCTCTCACACACATTTTCTCTCTTCCTCCCTCTAAGAACCACGAAATTTTCCAGCAAACAAACCCAAGAACACTCCTCAAACTCTAAATCTTCATCATATTGTGGTGTTCTTGAAGGTAAAATCGATTTCTACTTCACTATTCCTTCAAGTTTTACTATTTCTTCTTCTCCATAAACACTTTTCTTTGAGATTATTCACATGCATGTTCATAACCATGATTTTTATAATTATGGTGATATTATTTCACCCAAAAACCAACATGCATGTGATGATCTTCAAGCTTAGAGGCTTGATCTTCAAAGTTTATTGTTAAAAAGCTTTCAAATAGGTTCATAAAGGATTTATTCCCAAATAAATATGTAAAACTTCTTTTCTGATCAAATCCGATTTATCCTAGAACTCCACTAACAAAATGAGATGTTCTACAAAGTTTCAGAAAATAATTCATTTTTCTCGAATTATTATAATTATTGCAAGAAAATAGGGCAATAATTCATATAAAATACTTTCTGAGGTCTATAAATCCTAGATAAATTCGTGGATGACCCCTAAAGTGAATGATTATATATCAGTGAGTTTCATCAATTTTTGTTACTGTTTGCTATGGTTTTGAATTTTCTTTTTATTTAATTCAAATAAATCATAAAACCACTTTAACGAATGTGAAAAAGGTATCTAATAATTTTCACAGCTCCAACCCTATGTGTAAGACGCAGAAACATATTTGCAGAATTTTTCATAATGCATTCTTATTTTTCCCCGATTTTTGTATTTCTAATGGATTAATAATGGGAAAAACAGTTTTACTCATCCAAAATTCATGAAAATTTACCAGACACTCTTATAATATATTAGAATTCTACATAAAAATGTTGATGATTTTTCTCTTCTGTATGCTATTTTTCTTCTAATTTCCCAAGATTTAATACACTTAAATCCACAAAAATCATAAAATTGGGTTAAATAGTTTAGAAATCTGTTTTTATATTTTTCCCAGCTTAATAATGTTTAATAACAGTACTACAAAAAGTTTGGGTAATTTTGAAAACTGTTTTCTATTTATCCCCATTTTTATTCAAATAAATGCACAAAAGTCATAAAATTGAGTTAAACAGTTTAGAAATCCGTTTTTATATTTTTCCCAACTTTATAATGTTTAATAACAGTACTACAAAACGTTTGGGTAATTTTGGAAACTGTTTTCTATTTATCCCCATTTTTATTCAAAGAAATGCACAAAAATCATAAAATTGGGTTAAACAGTTTAGAAATCTATTTTTATATTTTTCCCAGCTTACGTGTGTGTAATGGCAGTATTATAAAAAGTTTGGGGAATTTTCTTAACTGATTGCTATTTTTCATGAATTTTTATCTATGTAGAGAATTAAATATAAGAAAAATGGTTATACATATGTATAATCCATGAAAATTTATCTGGAAGTCTTTTAATGCAGTTAAAAGCAAAATCTGAAGTTTGGTAATTTTTATTAACTGTTTACTATTTTTCATAATTTTATGGTTATTCAAGAAATTAAAATGGTGAAAAAATAGCTAGACATATAAAAAATGCAAGAAAACTTAACTTAGCGTCCTTGACTTCAGTTGAAACTAAAACACAAAGTTTGGGAAATTTTAGAACTAAACTGATTTAGTTTTTCAATATTTAATCATTGGAACACCTCTAAAAATGTTAAATATTAGCATTTCAATAATGGGAATTTTTCCACTTAAATTGTTATATAATAATTGATTCATTGAAGTTTTATTTTCACAGAAAAATACTTTGTAACTTATCAATATTAAATTTTGACACAATATTGGTATAATTCTATTGTAGTAGTAAGTATACTAGTGTTAGATTTCGATTAGAGACTCACTAGTGAATACCATTATTGTAGGAAAACGATAGTGGTACGAGTGGAGCATAGTTCAAGGAACCATTTGCATCATCACGATGTATTGTGAGTATTCACCACTCCCCTATTTTCGGTTTTTACATGTTTTGGGGTAGAAAAGCATGTCCTAAACTTTTTATGTTCGTTGTATTTATTTTGACTCGTATGAAACTTGTTTGCTATATTTCGTATGTATGTGTAGGTTACTTTAATTCATGAGGATTGTATCGCGGTTAAGTCCCTGGAATCTCTAAGCACAACTCATTAACTCTTTTGAGCCTATGGTTATTATGGATAGCGCTATCAGGAGGTAGACAACTCCTCACTCGCACGATTCGCTTGAGTGCATTTTACCATTTTATACACTATGTTTGCGATACACATAGTAGTTAATAGGGCACGATTCGGTCATTAGGCTTGGGTTGTGAACTCATGAATGAAAACTTGATGCACATACGAATCTTTATGCACATATCAAACTTTTATTCTCATGTTAGCAACGACACTTGTATACTTGTTTTAGCAATGAAACTTGTATACTTATTTTAGCAACGAAAATTTTATGCTTATTATAGCAACGAACTTTGTTTCTCGTTATAGCAACGAACTTTTATTACTGAAAACTTATATACTTGTTTTAGCAATGAAATTGTTTGCTCCTTGTAACAACAAATATTATTTCGATTTTTGAAAACTCATTTTAGCAATATACTTTTATTTATGGAAACTTTTATCAAAAATTTTATTTCGATTTCTTGAAACCAATATTATTTTGAATCTGTGAGTACTCACCAACTATTTTTATAGTTGACACTCGTTTTAGATGCTTTTTCAGGAATCATCTAGTAAGAGGCACGTAGAGACTCAACACTTGTAGGAGCATTTGCATGTGTTGACTTTTTAAATACATTGTAATTTCTTTTAAAAAGTTGTTCAAACTCATTGTAAATCTGTAATGATTATAATACTATGGTTAGTGTTGTCTTTATACTTTTGCTATGAGACCCTTTGTACTGCCACACGCCGTGTTTCCGCTTTAGCGGGGTGTGACAGAAATGGTATCAGAGCCGAAGGTTATAGAGAATACCGGTTTCTTTGGAGAACCACAACTATAGCCAAAAAATTTCAAAACGTTTTTAAAATACTGAACATACTACTGGTATAACTAATTCGAGTATGCATTATTGGACTTTAATTAATTATAGCCTGGCCAACTATGCTTAATTAAGGAAAATTAATGTGAGGCTGGAAACGGTTATAGTAGAATTATGTTCAAAACAATTTTCAACTTAAACTTTTGAAAAACAAAATTTTTCGGTGTGCGTACGGGCATTGCATATTATAGGCATTCATCTAGATACACTTAGAAACTATATGCACTTTTATAACAATGTCTTTATTTAGAAATATTCTTATCCCTTATCAAGTGCTAGGTTAACCACTTAGGTTATATCACTAGCCACTCTAGGAACAATGCACTTAGTACTGAGAATGGGTATTCCTCGGTAGCTATTGAATTTAGATGTAATGTTAGTAGCTAGATATACACTAGTAATAATCTTAAGTCGAAACCTATACCAATTATTCCTCAATACCTCTTCATCGTCTTCGTACTAGAGTTACAACTAGGAAAAGCGTTTCGATACCGACACGAATGATAATTGGAGCATTGCGTAAGGAGGTAGATGAGTTGCCACTAAGTAATCACTTGGATACCATTGGCGGGCATTCCGGATTCGACTCACGAGGAGACACAGAGGTTTAACCCATACGTGAGACCTTATTACTACGCTAGATTTAGCTCTAGGTTGTTTCCCACCTTGAGCTTAAAAACTAAACATAGGATGTCCCTTTAACCTCTATAAAAGGTCGTAAACTGCATTTACACCATAAAACGTTTTACAAACAATTTCTCTTGTCCTTTATCTTGGGGAAAAGACATCGGTACTCCCCTTATATTCACCTTGTACTCGCCTTAGTATTTAGGTACGATCAGCTAGACTAATATACTTATTCTTTACTTCTTAATCTTCCATCGAAAACTTACTTCGCTTCATCGGTTTTACTTATCATCGATAAAATATTTTATAACCACTTCATAAAACTTACTAGACCTTTCCTAACAATGCAAGCCATATTCTCGCTAAAAATCTTTTAACAACTTGCTTTAACTTAACACTTTTCTTCAAAACTCAATTTAACCAATATTGGTTTTAACATTGCTATTTCAATTTCATTTCAAATCCATTTCAATGGATAAATGTGCTTTTAAGGGCATATAAACCATTTTAAACCTTGCTTACCATTTTGACACGTTTTCGAAAAACTTAGAAACATTTTCTTTCATAAAAGTGTTTAAACTCTATGCTATAAAACTTAGACATCTGACATTGAAGTTCATATTATGTGAAAAAGTTTCATCGAATATTCAAAACACTTTTGTTTTGACACTTTTAACAGCTTTCTCATTTAGACATTGTAATTTACTTTAATGTGTTTTCTCGAAACCCAACATGATATTTATGTAAATTAGTAGACAGTTACGCGTACTGGGATTCAGAAGATGGAGTATAGTAGTAGACAGGTACGCGCACTAGGATTCAGAAGATGGAGTATAGTAGCTTCATGTCTTGTTTTGTTATTTACTTTTGGAGTCAATCTTTTGTGAATCACATACATTGTAAAAACTTTAATATTAATGAAATGGTTGTTTGTTACTTTGATTACTATGCATGTGTTGTGATACTACATATGACGTCCTCCGCCGCCGAACGTTTCTGCAATTTGGCAAAGCTTTGATGAGCTTCGTTTAATTCATGTGTCCCATAATAGAAGTCTATGCAATTTAGCAAAGCTTTGATGAGCATTATTTAATTCTTGGGCTCTACAATAGAAGTAGTCTATGCAATTTAGCAAAGCTTTGATTAGCATTGTTTAATTCATGAGTTCCACAATAGAAGTCTATGAAATTTAGCAAAGCTTTGACAACCATTGTTTACTTCTTTAGTTCCACAATAGAAGTAGTCTATGCAATTTAGCAAAGCGTTGATGAGCATTGTTTAATTCTTGAATTCCAAAATAGAAGTCTATACAATTTAGCAAAGCTTTGATGAGCATTATTTAATTGTTGAGTTCTATATTAGAAGTCTATGCAATTCATAAAAGCTTTGATAAGCATTCTTTAGTTCTTGAGTTCCACAATAGAATTCTATGTAATTTAGCAAAGCTTTGATGAGCATTGTTTAATTCTTAAGTTCCAAAATAGATGTATTCTATGCAATTTAGCAAAGCTTTGATGAGCATTGTATAATTCTTGAGTTCCACAATAGAAGTCTACGCAATTTGGCAAAACTTTGATGAGCTTCGTTTAATTCTTATGTCCCATAATAGAAATCTATGCAATTTAGCAAAGCTTTGAAGAGCATTATTTAATTCTTGGGATCTACAATAGAAGTAGTCTATGCAATTTAACAAAGCCTTGATGAGCATTGTTTAATTCTTGAGTTCCACAATAAAGGTCTATGCAATTTAGCAAAACTTTGATGACCAATGTTAAATTCTCTAGTTTCACAATAGAAGTAGTCTATGCAATTTAGCAAAGCCTTGATAAGCATTGTTTAATTCTTGAATTCCTAAATACAAGTCTATGATATTTAGCAAAGCTTTGATGAGCATTGTTTAATTCTTAAGTTCCACAATAGAAGTACTCTATGCAATTTAGCAAAGCTTTGACGAGCATTGTCTAATTCTTGAATTCCACAACAGAAGTCTACTCAATTTAGCAAAGCTTTGATGAGCTTCGTTTAATTCTTGTGTCCCACAATAGAAGTCTATGCAATTTAGCAAATCTATGATGAGCATTGTTTATTTCTTGGATTCTACAATAGAAGTAGTCTATGTAATTTAGCAAAGCTTTGACGAGCATTGTTTAATTCTTGAGTTCCACAATAGAAGTCTATGTAATTTAGCAAAGCTTTGATGAGCATTGTTTAATTCTTTAGTTGCACAATAGAAGTAGTCTATGCAATTTAGCAAAGCTTTGATGTGCATTGTTTAATTCTTGAGTTCCAAAATAGAAGTCTATGAAATTAAGAAAAACTTTGATGAGCGTTGTTTAATCATTGAGTTCAACAATAGAAGTATATACATTTTAGCAAAGCTTTGATGAGGATTGTTTAGTTCTTGAGTTCCACAATAGAAGTCTATGCAATTTAGCAAAGCTTTGATGAGCATTGTTTAATTCTTGAGTTCCACAATAGATGTAGTCTATGCAATTTAGCAAAGCTTTGATGAGCAAACTTTATTAAAAAGAATAAAAGAATACAAAAACAAACGGAAATAAAATAGTCAAACAAAATACAAATCTAACCAACCTATCCATAACCAACTACCAAGCCACTTTTTAATAACCAGACTTAACCACCCAAAAACCCAAAAAACCTTATTATCCTAAAAGCTAGCCCAAAGACTTATTGAAAGTGGGAAAAAGGTAACTTCACCCCCTTGCACCACCAAAATCCCTAAAGATCATTAATACCTAAGCAAGGGGTAAGGCCCTTAAAAAAACCAACAGTCCGAAGGCCAAGCTTTAAGAAAAAACCCAACAATACCACAATACTCCCTACACAATACATAACATAGAACCAATAAAAGATAACACAATTATAACACTCATAATTGCAACTATAAAAAAACCCCATCAATTTATCAATCCCGCATCTTCTATCACTTCTCCTCTCATAAATCCACCACTTAGTCTTTAACAGAAAAGACTCCATCTGCTTGCAAACATGATCCAAACCCGACCTTTGCAAAAATTCCTGCATATCAAGCACAAGCCAAACCACAACAAACTAACACCAAAATTCCAAGAAATCAGAACAAGTTTCATACTAGACATGGCATCAATCACATGTCTAGGATTCTCCATTTGGATAATCTCAATAAAGATCATATCCAAACAGAAAATCCCATAGGTACAAGTCACATGATTTGAGAGCAAACTCTCAAACCAGTAACACAATCCGTCAATTCCTTTGTAAAGAAACTTATTCCAAAAATGCCCCCACCAATCCACAGCATTAAGATCACCAAAGTTAAACATCCTTCTATGTCAACCCCAAAACCAATAGCCACCAACCAACAAACTAAAAAACCAGAAAATAGCATCCATTACTTAAACTTTTTCCATTCCAGAAATACCCCAGGCCTTAAAAACTTTATCATTGACCATCTTAGCCTTTTTCCTCAACCCCAACAGCATTAAATGTATTTCACTTTCAATACAAGCAATCAGCCCCTTATACGAATTTCTCCTGTTACTAAAAAGTCTAGAATTTCTCTCCTTCCAAATATGTGCAACACAACTAGCAAAAACACATTTATTAACCAGATTCTCACCAGAATTCCTTTTAAACAAACTGCACAGCTTCATAATCAATTCATTCCAATCATCCATAAAAAGATTAAGACCCATCTTATTACAAAAATACCTCCAAATAAGTTGAGAATAATCACATTTAAAGAAAAGATGAACATGTGAATCAGGAGTAACAGCACAAAAAGGACAAAGTAAGTTACCAGAAACTTCCCAACCTCTGACACGATCCTGGGTCTTCAATCTATTCAAAATAGCCATCCACAAAATAAACGAATTTTGAGGAATGCAATTACCATACCAAACAATATCATGCCAAGGAACTTGGTCTCCAAAATTATTTATATCAGACCACACCTGTTTGCATGAAAATTGTTTACATATTCCTTTCTTATCTCTCCAACCTGCAACATCCCTCAGATTAGGCTCAATACAAAACATGGGAGCATCCTTCAATCCAGGGAATATATTAACCCACTCAACCGGCCAAGTATAGCAATCATAGACTAGAACATCACTGACCAAGGAAGAATCACTAAACCCATTGCTAACCCAATCTCTTCTAGATATAATAGAACATAAAATACCAATTGGGTGCCACCAATCATGCCAGAGAGAAGTATTCATCCCGTTTCCCACACACGAAACAACATGGGGCCTAACAATTTTTCTCACCTCAAGGAACCTCTTCCAAGTCCAGCTCATACTCTTCTTCTGCAAAATATCCCAAAAATTCATGTTTCCAATGTAATTGGATTTCACCCACTGAACCCACAGAGAATTTTTGCTATTAATCACATTCCACACATGTTTAGCTAACAAAGCATCATTCCATTTCCTTAAATTCTTCACTCCTAAACCACCCTAAATTTTCGGCTTACAAATATCATTCCACTTGACTTTAGCTTTCCCTTTGACTACCTCACCATTCGCCCACAAGAAACTTCTACAAAGCTTTTCCATCTCTTTAATAGTAGCAATGGGAATTTTAAAAATCGAAGCCCAATACACATGAATAGATGTCAAAACAGAATTAATGAGCTGCAGCCTTCCAGCAAACGATAAAGCCTTGCTTTTCCAATTGAAAATTCTCATCTTAATCTTCTCAATAAGCTGTTTACAATCTCTATCAAATAATTTTGTAACACATATAGGAATTCCCAAATACTTAAAAGGAAATCTCCCAATATCAAAAGGAAGAATGCCCAAGATAATCCTTCTCATATTGGGTTTAACACAACTGAAGAAAATCTGGCTTTTTTCCATGCTCACCTTCAACCCTGAAACTTTTTTGAACTCATCAAGAGCATCCCTTATAACTCTAGCAGGATTCCCATTTCCATAAGAAAATACTAACAAATCATCAGCAAAGCATAAATGAGTATTTTTAAGGGACATACACTTACTATGAAACTTAAAATTCTGGCCAGCTTCAATTTTCTTCAAAAGGATGATATTAAACACCTCCATAACTATAGTAAATAAGTAAGGAGATAGAGGATCACCCTCCCTAAGACCCCTCTTTCCTTCAAAATACCCATGATCTTCACCATTAAAGTTTTTTTTTTTGAAAGAGCCAAAGCTCAACAAACTTTATTAAAAAGAATAAAAGAATACAAAAACAAACGGAAATAAAATAGTCAAACAAAATACAAATCTAACCAACCTATCCATAACCAACTACTAAACCACTTTTTAATAACCAGACTTAACCACCCAAAAACCCAAAAAACCTTATTATCCTTAAAGCTAGCCCAAAGACTTATTGAAAGTGGGAAAAAAGGTAACTTCACCCCCTTGCACCACCAAAATCCCCAAAGATCATTAATACCTAAGCAAGGGGTAAGGCCCTTAAAAAAACCCACAGTCCGAAGGCCAAGCTTTAAGAAAAAACCCAACAAAACCACAATACTCCCTACACAATACATAACATAGAACCAATAAAAGATAACACAATTATAACACTCATAATTGCAACTATAAAAAAAACCCATCAATTTATCAATCCCGCATCTTCTGTCACTTCTCCTCTCATCAATCCTCCACTTAGTCATCAATAGAAAAGACTCCATCTGCTTGCAAACATGATCCAAACCCGACCTTTGAAAAAAATTCCTGCATATCAAGCACAAGCCAAACCACAACAAACTAACACCAAAACTCCAAGAAATCAGAACAAGATTCATACTAGACATGGCATCAATCACATGTCTAGGATTCTCCATTTGGATAATCTCAATAAATATCATATCCAAACAGAAAATCCCATAGGTACAAGTCACATGATTTGAGAGCAAACTCTCAAACCAGTAACACAATCCGTCAATTCCTTTGTAAAGAAACTTATTCCAAAAATGCCCCCACCAATCCACAGCATTAAGATCACCAAAGTTAAACATCCTTCTATGTCAACCCCAAAACCAATAGCCACCAACCAACAAACTAAAAAACCAGAAAATAGCATCCATTACTTAAACTTTTTCCATTCCAGAAATACCCCAGGCCTTAAAAACTTTATCATTGACCATCTTAGCCTTTTTCCTCAACCCCAACAGCATTAAATGTATTTCACTTTCAATACAAGCAATCAGCCCCTTATACGAATTTCTCCTGTTACTAAAAAGTCTAGAATTTCTCTCCTTCCAAATATGTGCAACACAACTAGCAAAAACACATTTATTAACCAGATTCTCACCAGAATTCCTTTTAAACAAACTGCACAGCTTCATAATCAATTCATTCCAATCATCCATAAAAAGATTAAGACCCATCTTATTACAAAAATACCTCCAAATAAGTTGAGAATAATCACATTTAAAGAAAAGATGAACATGTGAATCAGGAGTAACAGCACAAAAAGGACAAAGTAAGTTACCAGAAACTTCCCAACCTCTGACACGATCCTGGGTCTTCAATCTATTCAAAATAGCCATCCACAAAATAAACGAATTTTGAGGAATGCAATTACCATACCAAACAATATCATGCCAAGGAACTTGGTCTCCAAAATTATTTATATCAGACCACACCTGTTTGCATGAAAATTGTTTACATATTCCTTTCTTATCTCTCCAACCTGCAACATCCCTCAGATTAGGCTCAATACAAAACATGGGAGCATCCTTCAATCCAGGGAATATATTAACCCACTCAACCGGCCAAGTATAGCAATCATAGACTAGAACATCACTGACCAAGGAAGAATCACTAAACCCATTGCTAACCCAATCTCTTCTAGATATAATAGAACATAAAATACCAATTGGGTGCCACCAATCATGCCAGAGAGAAGTATTCATCCCGTTTCCCACACACGAAACAACATGGGGCCTAACAATTTTTCTCACCTCAAGGAACCTCTTCCAAGTCCAGCTCATACTCTTCTTCTGCAAAATATCCCAAAAATTCCTGTTTCCAATGTAATTGGATTTCACCCACTGAACCCACAGAGAATTTTTGCTATTAATCACATTCCACACATGTTTAGCTAACAAAGCATCATTCCATTTCCTTAAATTCTTCACTCCTAAACCACCCTAAATTTTCGGCTTACAAATATCATTCCACTTGACTTTAGCTTTCCCTTTGACTACCTCACCATTCGCCCACAAGAAACTTCTACAAAGCTTTTCCATTTCTTTAATAGTAGCAATGGGAATTTTAAAAATCGAAGCCCAATACACATGAATAGATGTCAAAACAGAATTAATGAGCTGCAGCCTTCCAGCAAACGATAAAGCCTTGCTTTTCCAATTGAAAATTCTCATCTTAATCTTCTCAATAAGCTGTTTACAATCTCTATCAAATAATTTTGTAACACATATAGGAATTCCCAAATACTTAAAAGGAAATCTCCCAATATCAAAAGGAAGAATGCCCAAGATAATCCTTCTCATATTGGGTTTAACACAACTGAAGAAAATCTGGCTTTTTTCCATGCTCACCTTCAACCCTGAAACTTTTTTGAACTCATCAAGAGCATCCCTTATAACTCTAGCAGGATTCCCATTTCCATAAGAAAATACTAACAAATCATCAGCAAAGCATAAATGAGTATTTTTAAGGGACATACACTTACTATGAAACTTAAAATTCTGGCCAGCTTCAATTTTCTTCAAAAGGATGATATTAAACACCTCCATAACTATAGTAAATAAGTAAGGAGATAGAGGATCACCCTCCCTAAGACCCCTCTTTCCTTCAAAATACCCATGATCTTCACCATTAAAGTTTTTTTTTTTTGAAAGAGCCAAAGCTCAACAAACTTTATTAAAAAGAATAAAAGAATACAAAAACAAACAGAAATAAAATAGTCAAACAAAATACAAATCTAACCAACCTATCCATAACCAACTACTAAACCACTTTTTAATAACCAGACTTAACCACCCAAAAACCCAAAAAACCTTATTATCCTTAAAGCTAGCCCAAAGACTTATTGAAAGTGGGAAAAAAGGTAACTTCACCCCCTTGCACCACCAAAATCCCCAAAGATCATTAATACCTAAGCAAGGGGTAAGGCCCTTAAAAAAACCCACAGTCCGAAGGCCAAGCTTTAAGAAAAAACCCAACAAAACCACAATACTCCCTACACAATACATAACATAGAACCAATAAAAGATAACACAATTATAACACTCATAATTGCAACTATAAAAAAAACCCATCAATTTATCAATCCCGCATCTTCTGTCACTTCTCCTCTCATCAATCCTCCACTTAGTCATCAATAGAAAAGACTCCATCTGCTTGCAAACATGATCCAAACCCGACCTTTGAAAAAAATTCCTGCATATCAAGCACAAGCCAAACCACAACAAACTAACACCAAAACTCCAAGAAATCAGAACAAGATTCATACTAGACATGGCATCAATCACATGTCTAGGATTCTCCATTTGGATAATCTCAATAAAGATCATATCCAAACAGAAAATCCCATAGGTACAAGTCACATGATTTGAGAGCAAACTCTCAAACCAGTAACACAATCCGTCAATTCCTTTGTAAAGAAACTTATTCCAAAAATGCCCCCACCAATCCACAGCATTAAGATCACCAAAGTTAAACATCCTTCTATGTCAACCCCAAAACCAATAGCCACCAACCAACAAACTAAAAAACCAGAAAATAGCATCCATTACTTAAACTTTTTCCATTCCAGAAATACCCCAGGCCTTAAAAACTTTATCATTGACCATCTTAGCCTTTTTCCTCAACCCCAACAGCATTAAATGTATTTCACTTTCAATACAAGCAATCAGCCCCTTATACGAATTTCTCCTGTTACTAAAAAGTCTAGAATTTCTCTCCTTCCAAATATGTGCAACACAACTAGCAAAAACACATTTATTAACCAGATTCTCACCAGAATTCCTTTTAAACAAACTGCACAGCTTCATAATCAATTCATTCCAATCATCCATAAAAAGATTAAGACCCATCTTATTACAAAAATACCTCCAAATAAGTTGAGAATAATCACATTTAAAGAAAAGATGAACATGTGAATCAGGAGTAACAGCACAAAAAGGACAAAGTAAGTTACCAGAAACTTCCCAACCTCTGACACGATCCTGGGTCTTCAATCTATTCAAAATAGCCATCCACAAAATAAACGAATTTTGAGGAATGCAATTACCATACCAAACAATATCATGCCAAGGAACTTGGTCTCCAAAATTATTTATATCACACCACACCTGTTTGCATGAAAATTGTTTACATATTCCTTTCTTATCTCTCCAACCCGCAACATCCCTCAGATTAGGCTCAATACAAAACATGGGAGCATCCTTCAATCCAGGGAATATATTAACCCACTCAACCGGCCAAGTATAGCAATCATAGACTAGAACATCACTGACCAAGGAAGAATCACTAAACCCATTGCTAACCCAATCTCTTCTAGATATAATAGAACATAAAATACCAATTGGGTGCCACCAATCATGCCAGAGAGAAGTACTCATCCCGTTTCCCACACACGAAACAACATGGGGCCTAACAATTTTTCTCACCTCAAGGAACCTCTTCCAAGTCCAGCTCATACTCTTCTTCTGCAAAATATCCCAAAAATTCCTGTTTCCAATGTAATTGGATTTCACCCACTGAACCCACAGAGAATTTTTGCTATTAATCACATTCCACACATGTTTAGCTAACAAAGCATCATTCCATTTCCTTAAATTCTTCACTCCTAAACCACCCTAAATTTTCGGCTTACAAATATCATTCCACTTGACTTTAGCTTTCCCTTTGACTACCTCACCATTCGCCCACAAGAAACTTCTACAAAGCTTTTCCATCTCTTTAATAGTAGCAATGGGAATTTTAAAAATCGAAGCCCAATACACATGAATAGATGTCAAAACAGAATTAATGAGCTGCAGCCTTCCAGCAAACGATAAAGCCTTGCTTTTCAAATTGAAAATTCTCATCTTAATCTTCTCAATAAGCTGTTTACAATCTCTATCAAATAATTTTGTAACACACATAGGAATTCCCAAATACTTAAAAGGAAATCTCCCAATATCAAAAGGAAGAATGCCCAAGATAATCCTTCTCATATTGGGTTTAACACAACTGAAGAAAATCTGGCTTTTTTCCATGCTCACCTTCAACCCTGAAACTTTTTTGAACTCATCAAGAGCATCCCTTATAACTCTAACAGAATTCCCATTTCCATAAGAAAATACTAACAAATCATCAGCAAAGCATAAATGAGTAATTTTAAGGGACATACACCTACTATGAAACTTAAAATTCTGGCCAGCTTCAATTTTCTTCAAAAGGATGATATTAAACACCTCCATAACTATAGTAAATAGGTAAGGAGATAGAGGATCACCCTGCCTAAGACCCCTCTTTCCTTCAAAATACCCATGATCTTCACCATTAAAGTTTTTTTTTTTGAAAGAGCCAAAGCTCAGCAAACTTTATTAAAAAGAATAAAAGAATACAAAAACAAACGGAAATAAAATAGTCAAACAAAATACAAATCTAACCAACTCATCCATAACCAACTACTAAGCCACTTTTTAATAACCAGACTTAACCACCCAAAAACCCAAAAAACCTTATTATCCTTAAAGCTAGCCCAAAGACTTATTGAAAGTGGGAAAAAAGGTAACTTCACCTCCTTGCACCACCAAAATCCCCAAAGATCATTAATACCTAAGCAAGGGGTAAGGCCCTTAAAAAAACCCACAGTCCGAAGGCCAAGCTTTAAGAAAAAACCCAACAAAACCACAATACTCCCTACACAATACATAACATAGAACCAATAAAAGATAACACAATTATAACACTCATAATTGCAACTATAAAAAAACCCCATCAATTTATCAATCCCACATCTTCTGTCACTTCTCCTCTCATCAATCCTCCACTTAGTCTTCAACAGAAAAGACTCCATCTGCTTGCAAACATGATCCAAACCCGACCTTTGAAAAAAATTCCTGCATATCAAGCACAAGCCAAACCACAACAAACTAACACCAAAACTCCAAGAAATCAGAACAAGATTCATACTAGACATGGCATCAATCACATGTCTAGGATTCTCCATTTGGATAATCTCAATAAAGATCATATCCAAACAGAAAATCCCATAGGTACAAGTCACATGATTTGAGAGCAAACTCTCAAACCAGTAACACAATCTGTCAATTCCTTTGTAAAGAAACTTATTCCAAAAATGCCCCCACCAATCCACAGCATTAAGATCACCAAAGTTAAACATCCTTCTATGCCAACCCCAAAACCAATAGCCACCAACCAACAAACTAAAAAACCAGAAAATAGCATCCATTACTTAAACTTTTTCCATTCCAGAAATACCCCAGGCCTTAAAAACTTTATCATTGACCATCTTAGCCTTTTTCCTCAACCCCAACAGCATTAAATGTATTTCACTTTCAATACAAGCAATCAGCCCCTTATACGAATTTCTCCTGTTACTAAAAAGTCTAGAATTTCTCTCCTTCCAAATATGTGCAACACAACTAGCAAAAACACATTTATTAACCAGATTCTCACCAGAATTCCTTTTAAACAAACTGCACAGCTTCATAATCAATTCATTCCAATCATCCATAAAAAGATTAAGACCCATCTTATTACAAAAATACCTCCAAATAAGTTGAGAATAATCACATATAAAGAAAAGATGAACATGTGAATCAGGAGTAACAGCACAAAAAGGACAAAGTAAGTTACCAAAAACTTCCCAACCTCTGACACGATCCTGGGTCTTCAATCTATTCAAAATAGCCATCCACAAAATAAACAAATTTCGAGGAATGCAATTACCTTACCAAACAATATCATGCCAAGGAACTTGGTCTCCAAAATTATTTATATCACACCACACCTGTTTGCATGAAAATTGTTTACATATTCCTTTCTTATCTCTCCAACCTGCAACATCCCTCAGATTAGGCTCAATACAAAACATGGGAGCATCCTTCAATCCAGGGAATATATTAACCCACTCAACCGGCCAAGTATAGCAATCATAGACTAGAACATCACTGACCAAGGAAGAATCACTAAACCCATTGCTAACCCAATCTCTTCTAGATATAATAGAACATAAAATACCAATTGGGTGCCACCAATCATGCCAGAGAGAAGTATTCATCCCGTTTCCCACACACGAAACAACATGGGGCCTAACAATTTTTCTCACCTCAAGGAACCTCTTCCAAGTCCAGCTCATACTCTTCTTCTGCAAAATATCCCAAAAATTCCTGTTTCCAATGTAATTGGATTTCACCCACTGAACCCACAGAGAATTTTTGCTATTAATCACATTCCACACATGTTTAGCTAACAAAGCATCATTCCATTTCCTTAAATTCTTCACTCCTAAACCACCCTAAATTTTCGGCTTACAAATATCATTCCACTTGACTTTAGCTTTCCCTTTGACTACCTCACCATTCGCCCACAAGAAACTTCTACAAAGCTTTTCCATCTCTTTAATAGTAGCAATGGGAATTTTAAAAATCGAAGCCCAATACACATGAATAGATGTCAAAACAGAATTAATGAGCTGCAGCCTTCCAGCAAACGATAAAGCCTTGTTTTTCCAATTGAAAATTCTCATCTTAATCTTCTCAATAAGCTGTTTACAATCTCTATCAAATAATTTTGTAACACACATAGGAATTCCCAAATACTTAAAAGGAAATCTCCCAATATCAAAAGGAAGAATGCCCAAGATAATCCTTCTCATATTGGGTTTAACACAACTGAAGAAAATCTGGCTTTTTTCCATGCTCACCTTCAACCCTGAAACTTTTTTGAACTCATCAAGAGCATCCCTTATAACTCTAGCAGAATTCCCATTTCCATAAGAAAATACTAACAAATCATCAGCAAAGCATAAATGAGTAATTTTAAGGGACATACACCTACTATGAAACTTAAAATTCTGGCCAGCTTCAATTTTCTTCAAAAGGATGATATTAAACACCTCCATAACTATAGTAAATAGGTAAGGAGATAGAGGATCACCCTGCCTAAGACCCCTCTTTCCTTCAAAATACCCATGATCTTCACCATTAAAGTTTTTTTTTTGAAAGAGCCAAAGCTCAGCAAACTTTATTAAAAAGAATAAAAGAATACAAAAACAAACGGAAATAAAATAGTCAAACAAAATACAAATCTAACCAACCTATCCATAACCAACTACTAAGCCACTTTTTAATAACTAGACTTAACCACCCAAAAACCCAAAAAACCTTATTATCCTTAAAGCTAGCCCAAAGACTTATTGAAAGTGGGAAAAAAGGTAACTTCACCTCCTTGCACCACCAAAATCCCCAAAGATCATTAATACCTAAGCAAGGGGTAAGGCCCTTAAAAAAACCCACAGTCCGAAGGCCAAGCTTTAAGAAAAAACCCAACAAAACCACAATACTCCCTACACAATACATAACATAGAACCAATAAAAGATAACACAATTATAACACTCATAATTGCAACTATAAAAAAACCCCATCAATTTATCAATCCCACATCTTCTGTCACTTCTCCTCTCATCAATCCTCCACTTAGTCTTCAACAGAAAAGACTCCATCTGCTTGCAAACATGATCCAAACCCGACCTTTGAAAAAAATTCCTGCATATCAAGCACAAGCCAAACCACAACAAACTAACACCAAAACTCCAAGAAATCAGAACAAGATTCATACTAGACATGGCATCAATCACATGTCTAGGATTCTCCATTTGGATAATCTCAATAAAGATCATATCCAAACAGAAAATCCCATAGGTACAAGTCACATGATTTGAGAGCAAACTCTCAAACCAGTAACACAATCTGTCAATTCCTTTGTAAAGAAACTTATTCCAAAAATGCCCCCACCAATCCACAGCATTAAGATCACCAAAGTTAAACATCCTTCTATGCCAACCCCAAAACCAATAGCCACCAACCAACAAACTAAAAAACCAGAAAATAGCATCCATTACTTAAACTTTTTCCATTCCAGAAATACCCCAGGCCTTAAAAACTTTATCATTGACCATCTTAGCCTTTTTCCTCAACCCCAACAGCATTAAATGTATTTCACTTTCAATACAAGCAATCAGCCCCTTATACGAATTTCTCCTGTTACTAAAAAGTCTAGAATTTCTCTCCTTCCAAATATGTGCAACACAACTAGCAAAAACACATTTATTAACCAGATTCTCACCAGAATTCCTTTTAAACAAACTGCACAGCTTCATAATCAATTCATTCCAATCATCCATAAAAAGATTAAGACCCATCTTATTACAAAAATACCTCCAAATAAGTTGAGAATAATCACATATAAAGAAAAGATGAACATGTGAATCAGGAGTAACAGCACAAAAAGGACAAAGTAAGTTACCAAAAACTTCCCAACCTCTGACACGATCCTGGGTCTTCAATCTATTCAAAATAGCCATCCACAAAATAAACAAATTTCGAGGAATGCAATTACCTTACCAAACAATATCATGCCAAGGAACTTGGTCTCCAAAATTATTTATATCACACCACACCTGTTTGCATGAAAATTGTTTACATATTCCTTTCTTATCTCTCCAACCTGCAACATCCCTCAGATTAGGCTCAATACAAAACATGGGAGCATCCTTCAATCCAGGGAATATATTAACCCACTCAACCGGCCAAGTATAGCAATCATAGACTAGAACATCACTGACCAAGGAAGAATCACTAAACCCATTGCTAACCCAATCTCTTCTAGATATAATAGAACATAAAATACCAATTGGGTGCCACCAATCATGCCAGAGAGAAGTATTCATCCCGTTTCCCACACACGAAACAACATGGGGCCTAACAATTTTTCTCACCTCAAGGAACCTCTTCCAAGTCCAGCTCATACTCTTCTTCTGCAAAATATCCCAAAAATTCCTGTTTCCAATGTAATTGGATTTCACCCACTGAACCCACAGAGAATTTTTGCTATTAATCACATTCCACACATGTTTAGCTAACAAAGCATCATTCCATTTCCTTAAATTCTTCACTCCTAAACCACCCTAAATTTTCGGCTTACAAATATCATTCCACTTGACTTTAGCTTTCCCTTTGACTACCTCACCATTCGCCCACAAGAAACTTCTACAAAGCTTTTCCATCTCTTTAATAGTAGCAATGGGAATTTTAAAAATCGAAGCCCAATACACATGAATAGATGTCAAAACAGAATTAATGAGCTGCAGCCTTCCAGCAAACGATAAAGCCTTGTTTTTCCAATTGAAAATTCTCATCTTAATCTTCTCAATAAGCTGTTTACAATCTCTATCAAATAATTTTGTAACACACATAGGAATTCCCAAATACTTAAAAGGAAATCTCCCAATATCAAAAGGAAGAATGCCCAAGATAATCCTTCTCATATTGGGTTTAACACAACTGAAGAAAATCTGGCTTTTTTCCATGCTCACCTTCAACCCTGAAACTTTTTTGAACTCATCAAGAGCATCCCTTATAACTCTAGCAGAATTCCCATTTCCATAAGAAAATACTAACAAATCATCAGCAAAGCATAAATGAGTAATTTTAAGGGACATACACCTACTATGAAACTTAAAATTCTGGCCAGCTTCAATTTTCTTCAAAAGGATGATATTAAACACCTCCATAACTATAGTAAATAGGTAAGGAGATAGAGGATCACCCTGCCTAAGACCCCTCTTTCCTTCAAAATACCCATGATCTTCACCATTAAAGTTTTTTTTTTGAAAGAGCCAAAGCTCAGCAAACTTTATTAAAAAGAATAAAAGAATACAAAAACAAACGGAAATAAAATAGTCAAACAAAATACAAATCTAACCAACCTATCCATAACCAACTACTAAGCCACTTTTTAATAACTAGACTTAACCACCCAAAAACCCAAAAAACCTTATTATCCTTAAAGCTAGCCCAAAGACTTATTGAAAGTGGGAAAAAAGGTAACTTCACCTCCTTGCACCACCAAAATCCCCAAAGATCATTAATACCTAAGCAAGGGGTAAGGCCCTTAAAAAAACCCACAGTCCGAAGGCCAAGCTTTAAGAAAAAACCCAACAAAACCACAATACTCCCTACACAATACATAACATAGAACCAATAAAAGATAACACAATTATAACACTCATAATTGCAACTATAAAAAAACCCCATCAATTTATCAATCCCACATCTTCTGTCACTTCTCCTCTCATCAATCCTCCACTTAGTCTTCAACAGAAAAGACTCCATCTGCTTGCAAACATGATCCAAACCCGACCTTTGAAAAAAATTCCTGCATATCAAGCACAAGCCAAACCACAACAAACTAACACCAAAACTCCAAGAAATCAGAACAAGATTCATACTAGACATGGCATCAATCACATGTCTAGGATTCTCCATTTGGATAATCTCAATAAAGATCATATCCAAACAGAAAATCCCGTAGGTACAAGTCACATGATTTGAGAGCAAACTCTCAAACCAGTAACACAATCCGTCAATTCCTTTGTAAAGAAACTTATTCCAAAAATGCCCCCACCAATCCACAGCATTAAGATCACCAAAGTTAAACATCCTTCTATGCCAACCCCAAAACCAATAGCCACCAACCAACAAACTAAAAAACCAGAAAATAGCATCCATTACTTAAACTTTTTCCATTCCAGAAATACCCCAGGCCTTAAAAACTTTATCATTGACCATCTTAGCCTTTTTCCTCAACCCCAACAGCATTAAATGTATTTCACTTTCAATACAAGCAATCAGCCCCTTATACGAATTTCTCCTGTTACTAAAAAGTCTAGAATTTCGCTCCTTCCAAATATGTGCAACACAACTAGCAAAAACACATTTATTAACCAGATTCTCACCAGAATTCCTTTTAAACAAACTGCACAGCTTCATAATCAATTCATTCCAATCATCCATAAAAAGATTAAGACCCATCTTATTACAAAAATACCTCCAAATAAGTTGAGAATAATCACATTTAAAGAAAAGATGAACATGTGAATCAGGAGTAACAGCACAAAAAGGACAAAGTAAGTTACCAGAAACTTCCCAACCTCTGACACGATCCTGGGTCTTCAATCTATTCAAAATAGCCATCCACAAAATAAACGAATTTCGAGGAATGCAATTACCATACCAAACAATATCATGCCAAGGAACTTGGTCTCCAAAATTATTTATATCACACCACACCTGTTTGCATGAAAATTGTTTACATATTCCTTTCTTATCTCTCCAACCTGGAACATCCCTCAGATTAGGCTCAATACAAAACATGGGAGCATCCTTCAATCCAGGGAATATATTAATCCACTCAACCGGCCAAGTATAGCAATCATAGACTAGAACATCACTGACCAAGGAAGAATCACTAAACCCATTGCTAACCCAATCTCTTCTAGATATAATAGAACATAAAATACCAATTGGGTGCCACCAATCATGCCAGAGAGAAGTATTCATCCCGTTTCCCACACACGAAACAACATGGGGCCTAACAATTTTTCTCACCTCAAGGAACCTCTTCCAAGTCCAGCTCATACTCTTCTTCTGCAAAATATCCCAAAAATTCCTGTTTCCAATGTAATTGGATTTCACCCACTGAACCCACAGAGAATTTTTGCTATTAATCACATTCCACACATGTTTAGCTAACAAAGCATCATTCCATTTCCTTAAATTCTTCACTCCTAAACCACCATAAATTTTCGGCTTACAAATATCATTCCACTTGACTTTAGCTTTCCCTTTGACTACCTCACCATTCGCCCACAAGAAACTTCTACAAAGCTTTTCAATCTCTTTAATAGTAGCAATGGGAATTTTAAAAATCGAAGCCCAATACACATGAATAGATGTCAAAACATAATTAATGAGCTGCAGCCTTCCAGCAAACGATAAAGCCTTGCTTTTCCAATTGAAAATTCTCATCTTAATCTTCTCAATAAGCTGTTTACAATCTCTATCAAATAATTTTGTAACACACATAGGAATTCCCAAATACTTAAAAGGAAATCTCCCAATATCAAAAGGAAGAATGCCCAAGATAATCCTTCTCATATTGGGTTTAACACAACTGAAGAAAATCTGGCTTTTTTCCATGCTCACCTTCAACCCTGAAACTTTTTTGAACTCATCAAGAGCATCCCTTATAACTCTAGCAGAATTCCCATTTCCATAAGAAAATACTAACAAATCATCAGCAAAGCATAAATGAGTAATTTTAAGGGACATACACTTACTATGAAACTTAAAATTCTGGCCAGCTTCAATTTTCTTCAAAAGGATGATATTAAACACCTCCATAACTATAGTAAATAGGTAAGGAGATAGAGGATCACCCTGCCTAAGACCCCTCTTTCCTTCAAAATACCCATGATCTTCACCATTAAAGTTAAGCATGAACCAAGGAGTAGAAACACAAGCCATAATCCACTGAATCATTATCGTATGAAAACCAAACCCCTGCAGAATTCTACTAAGAAAATTCCAATCCACCGTATCATATGCCTTTTGAATATCAATCTTTATGGTGCATTTGGGAACTCCCCTCTTATTTTTATACCCCACCATCAGCTCCTGAGCAAGGAGAATATTATCCAAAATAGATCTTCCTGGAATGAAAGCCGATTGAGTTTTGCTCACAATATCACCCAAACTATTTCTAATTCTGTTCACTATAATCTTACTAATACACTTATATAAAGTGTTACAGCAGGCTATAGGGCGGAAATCAGAAACTTTCCTCGGGAACTCCACTTTAGGAACCAGCACTATTCTCGTAGCATTAATCCCCTTCAATAATTTACCAGTCCAAAAAAATTCCCTCACAGCTTTACACACCTCCGGCCCAACAATGTTCCAAGAACTTTTAAAAAATTTGGAGGAGTACCCATCAGGTCCAGGGGCACGATTTTCATCAGTATCAAACATCGCCACTTTGATTTCTTCATCAGTCACCACTCTAATCATATTAGCAGCCACCCTACTATCCAATTTATTATGAAAGAAACCATCATTTAAACATGAAAACTCAGTAACATCTTTACAACCCAAAAACTTATTGAAATGAGTAACAAATTTATCCTTCATAGCCTTCCCACTAACCCATCTTCCATCTTCATCAATAACCATCAGAATACGATTTCTATTGCCCCTACTCTTCACAACTCTATGAAAAAACTTTGTATTATTGTCCCCTTCCTGTAACCAATTTATCTTAGATCTCTGGAAAAGAAGCTTTTCTTCATCATTACAAGCAACATTAAAATCAAAAAGAATATTAGTATGCTCCTCCCTAATCTTACAATCAAAAGGATTAAGATCAATTTCAGATTGTTTACTTTCCAACTCCTTTCTTAACATTTGGATTCTCTTCCCAGAACCCATGTGCTTATTGCAAAGCTCCCTACAATGCTTTTTAAGAATCTTCAACTTTTGGCACACTTTGAACATAAAAAAACCTTCAATATTAGCATCCCAAACTTCCTTAACCAGGGGTAAGAACTCCTCCTTTTCAGTGATAAAATTAGCAAACCTAAAAGAAGGTTTCCATCTCAATTTGCCAACAGGAACATTTAAAATAGCAGGACAATGATCCGACACCCTATAAGGTTTAAAAACAGCATGAGCTAAAGGATGATCCGAAAAAAATTTCAAATTGGCCATCACCCTATCTAACTTCTTCAAAAGGCCCTTATTCCCAGCAGGAGTTTTATTCCAAGTAAACTGAAACCCAGAGGAATTCAGATCCTCAACTTCAATAAAGTTTATACAGTCAATAAAATCATCAACTCCTTAAGGCGTTTTGGAACAACCTTCAGAATATTCCGATGGTTTTAAAGCAACATTAAAATCACCTAATATTCCCCATGCTTCCTTCTTGACAACCAAACTATGTTTCTTCAAATTATCCCATAATAACCTTCTCTCAAGATAATTCAAAGCAGCATATATAAAAGACAAATACATGCTATAATTGGAATCACAGAATCTAACATAACAGTGAATAACTTGTCTAGACTGAGAAATCACCATCACATCAAAAAGTCTTGGATTCCATCCAACAATTATTCTAGTTCCAGCCTCACAGCTACTATTATTAGAAACCCAATCCCATTGACCAAAGGTCTTAACACAAACATTCTTAAGATTTAAGACCTTGACATGAGACTCCATCACAGCATATATACCAAGGTTATTACTCCTAATAACATCAATAACCTCCTTCTGTTTAATAGCTTTATTCAAGCCCCTGACATTCCATACCCCTATAGACATCATTGGGAAATAATAGAGTTTTTGGCATTTACCTCCTCAAATGCCTGAGAAATCCCATCTTTGCTTTTACTATTCCCCTGAACCATCATACTATTCTTCATTTTATTACTTTCATTCCCTACATTACCCTTCCCAACAAACTTAGAAGGATCCAACTTATTATTCATTATTCCAACAACATCAGAAGAATAATCAACACAATCACCTTCGTGATAACCATCAACTTTGCCCCCCTTAGCATCCTCTTCCATTCTATCCATAACTTCCTCATCAAACCTTCCCAGGATTTCAAAACTATTTTTAATACTGCAACCATCACTAGAAACAGTCTTATTTTCTAGACTCTTGTTAACACCCACTTTTATGTTATCATCCTTTATAGTATTCCCCTGCATCTTATTCTCCATTTTCCCCTGATTACCAACCACAGCTTGACCATTAACAAACTTCTCATATCGTCTATTCTTTTCCAAATTCCAATGACCCACCCCTTTATTATTCCAATTCCCATTATGTCCCCTTCCATTACCACCTCTATTCCCATAATTGCCTCTGAAATTATTTCCCCTGTTAAAATTTCCATTCTTCCCACTATATCTTTGATTATATATAATTGAGCATGACCCTCCTTAGATTTACTAGTACCTTCACCATCATTATTTCCTGCAACCTTCTTATAAACAACCTCCGTAAATCCATCATCATTAACCATTTCCTTCCCTTTATTTCTCTTATTGTTCCCATTATCCCCATTCTTTACCACTTTCTCTTCATTCAAAGCTGCCAAACAAACTTTATCCGTATGCCCATAAACCTTACAGTGATTACATCTAGAAGGCATCCAAGCATACTCCACATCAAAACTCTGAACCACAGCAGAATTAGTAACAAAATCCCAAGTAGAAACCTCAATTTTCCTCATCCATTCCTTATCAGCCGCCATTTCAACAAGAATTCGAGCATAAGCTTTTCTACCTTTGTGTTCCAAACACATCTCCTCAGTAAAAGAATCAAAAGCCAGAGGCACCCCCAACTTACTCGCTATAATACACAAATTCTCTCCACTCCATACTTCCAAAGGTAAATCAAAGATTTTGATCCACACCAGAATTTTATCATGACTATTCTTGGTTAATTTCAGACCTGGTCTCCACCTTTGAAGAAATAATGGCATATTATTGAACATCAACCATGGGCTTCCCTCCAATATAGATAACATCCCCTGCTCATCACTAAATTTAAAAAAGAAAAACCCTTTACTGTTCATGAATATCTCTTCAAGACCCACATTCTTCCATAGCCTTCTAACCTCTTGCTGAATCACAGGAAACGCTAACTTCTTATCAATCATATACCCATATAAAGTATTAGTATATGGAATACTCGCTTTCTTTAAATTCTCAATCGGGATAATAACAGGTCCTTCTTCTTTGCCTTTTTCCCCTGGAATAAACTTGACATCAATCTTACCCTTATGTCTATTACCTTTTAACACACCTGCATAAGAGTTCAACAAGTTCCCCTGACTATCACCATCCACCTTTTTACAACTATTAGCATCACCCAAAATAGAAGGAAGCGTATTAATACTATTAATAACAGTACCAGGCTTCATCTTTAAACTAGGCTCTTTACTCATCTTAGTATTAACCTCCTCTTCCATCACAATTTCCTCATCTTCACTAGACTCATCCTCACTAGATTCATCTTCCCCATCCTCTTCAGAAGAACCATCATCTTCAGAATCATCTCCTTCCTCATTAACTTGCTTATTCAAATTTGACATATCGACATCCATTTCCTGATTCAACTTACTATCTAAATCCTTCCTCTTAGGTGTTTCCACCTTCAACTCATTAAGAAATTGAAAGCCAACTCCCGAAATAAATTCTTCATTACTGATAACCATCGTATCACCATTAGATCTAGACTTCTCAACTTCATCATCAACCAAATCAGGGCATACATGTTTATTGACATCAACCACAGCAATGTTAGGATTCACCCTAATCATTTCACTAGTAACACTCTTCAATTCCGAACTAGGGCTCAATAACTCATCATTCACCTTAGAACCATCCCAATTTTTCAACAAATTAGCAGTATTACCTGAAGGAATAGAGACAACTTGAACTCCAATAGTCTTCAGCTCACAAGAACCCCCATCCTTCAACCCCTTCATATTGCTATCATTTCCAGGAATTGAAATATTAGAATCCGACTCCCAGGCCGATACAGACTCCGAGTCATCTTCCGTTTCCTCCTCATTAGCTTCTTCAGTGTAGTATTCCTTTGCATCCATCGGTGATATCCCATCCACAATTTTCCGAGCTCTGTTCTTCACTCTAAAAGCTTTCCCCTCCATTTTCCATTCAACTTTTCCAATCCCCGAAGCAACAGCTCCAGAAGCACTTGGCTTACGACGAGCTTTATAAATCGTAGCTGAGGACTGATCAATGACCCCAGGGGGAACTAGATCTTTCACATCCACTTCAGTCCTAACGTACCAGACAGCAGCACTTTTATCCGGTGGCTTAACTTTCACTTCCTTCAATCGATCCGCTTTAGATGACGCACCCATTAGGACAACGGAAACAGAAGAGAAATTGCTTCAACGACTAAATGAAATTCGTCGGAAAAGCAGCACCGATGAACCAAAAACTAGATCGCACCACCGATAGAGAGAATCAAGGGAAGAGAGAGAAAGTAGAGAGAGAAAGCAGCTTCGTTTAATTCTTGTGTCCCACAATAGAAGTCTATGCAGTTTAGCAAAGCTATGGTGAGCATTGTTTAATTCTTGGGTTCTACAATAGAAGTAGTCTATGTAATTTCGCAAAGATTTGATGAGGATTGTTTAATTCTTGAGTTCCACAATAGAAGTGTCACACCCCAAAACCGGAACTGCGGAAACGTTCTGGGGTGGAGGACGTCATGTTTTGATACGTGTATGGACTGTTTTGTATTGAGATGGAATAATGTTTGAGACAAAAACAATAAAAGGATAGATTTGATAAACAAACTAGACCTATAGCTTGTAAATCTGAAGACAAACTAAGACCTATTAGCTTGAATTCGATCAACTCAAGGATCACATCCAAAAGATGATAATTTGTGAACTATGACAATAATTCAAAGTGAACAAAAGGGTTCTTTGATTAAAATTCGTCTATTACATTTCCTTGGATAAACCTGGCTTTATATGAAGCCTTTATTACAAATTTGGTGGTTACAAGCCAACCAACCAATTATTCATTAAAACTAGTAAATGAAAATTAAGGAAACTCTTGAAATAACACAAAAAAAAGTCCAACACACTTGAGAATGAAAAAAAAACGTCTATGCTTCATTAAGGAGCCATAAGAAGCATTAAAGTGTAACCCTAATCCACCAAAGAGTGTCAAAAACGACTAGGAGGTTTTATGAAGCAAAGAGTAACGTTTTTTAGCACTTATGAAGGCTTGAAAGTGTTTCCGTAGCCTTCATGCAACCTTAATTCAATTTGTGGGTTACCATGCACAACCCAACCATTAAGCCCAAACCACCTTCTAGCCCACTAGTAATAACTATTCCATCACCTTTTGGGCTTTCATCATCCATGCATGGATCATCCCCTCCCCCTTTGAAAGGAATTGACCTCAATTCATCAAGTCCATTATCATCAAGATAAGGTGAAAGATCTCCCATATTAAAGGTAGCATGCATTCCATGGTCTCCTCCCAAATCCACATTGTAACCATTAGCATTTTCAGAATTTGTCACTTCCACACATGTATCATTCCCTCCTTCTTCGAAAGGAATTGTCCTCATTTCAGTAAAAACCAAATTTTGTTGTTCTTCCGTACAAACCTTCCATGACAGAAAGTCTTGAAAACATATTTTTATTGCAGAATGTGACCTTTTCTTTACTCTAAGTTGGTCTCTTCTCCACATAAACATGTTCTTCTTCAAATAACTAAAAGAACTCGCCGAATGAAATCCAAACCGTGTCTTCCATTTGTGGATCAAAAACCACTTTCGTACACTCCCATGAACAAGATTAGGACCTAGAAAGTTATCCTTGCAATAATGTAAAGGATTAACAATTATCATACGAAATGATGGATCATGGTTTGTACTTGTGGGTTGATGAACAACATGTTCCAATAACATGGCTTCCCAACTGAAGGTACACCACAAGAATAGGAATCCAAGCATTATGAACCCCCTCCCTCGTAACTGCTTGGAACTTGGAACTTGATGGGTCACTCCTTCTTCTAGGTTCTTAGAAAGATGATTTGTTATAAGACGGGTATCATCATCCTTCTTAACCACAACCACATCTTCGTGGTCAAGAAACCGCTCCACCTCTTCGGATTCGTCAACTTTTTCTTCAACAATTTTGTTTGTAACAACAAAATCTATTTCTTTCACAAACATTTCAAAATTTTCGTTTCCAACCACGAAATTTTGTTCTTCTTCAACTTCTTCATGATCCTCTTCCCCGTCAGCGTCGTAGGTAGGGCTAGAGTCTTCAACAATTTTTTCTTCAACCACGAAATTGATTTTTTCTACAAGTTCCTCTTCAACAAAGAAATTTATTCTTTCACAAATTTCCCCTTCCCCATCGGTGTCGTAGATGGGACCGGAATCTTCTTCCTCCTCTTCTTTAATTTCCTCTTCCTCCTTAATGTCTTCTTCATCATATAACTTGCGCAACATTTTTGGACAACAACTTCTAAACAGGAACTGAAATCAAACAAACTTAGTAGGGATTTTTTTAAACAGGAACTCAACAACACCCAATCAAAACTAGGCTCTGATACCACTTATGATACGTGTATGGGCTGTTTTGTATTGAGATGGAATAATGTTTGAGACAAAAACAATAAAAGGATAGATTTGATAAACAAACTAGACCTATAGCTTGTAAATCTGAAGACAAACTAAGACCTATTAGCTTGAATTCGATCAACTCAAGGATCACGTCCAAAAGATGATAATTTGTGAACTATGACAATAATTCAAAGTGAACAAAAGGGTTCTTTGATTAAAATTCGTCTATTACATTTCCTTGGATAAACATGGCTTTATATGAAGCCTTTATTACAAATTTGGTGGTTACAAGCCAACCAACCAATTATTCATTAAAACTAGTAAATGAAAATTAAGGAAACTCTTGAAATAACACAAAAAAACGTCCAACACACTTGAGAATGAAAAAAAAATGTCTATGCTTCATTAAGGAGCCATAAGAAGCATTAAAGTGTAACCCTAATCCACCAAAGAGTGTCAAAAACGACTAGGAGGTTTTATGAAGCAAAGAGTAACGTTTTTTTAGCACTTATGAAGGCTTGAAAGTGTTTTCGTAGCCTTCATGCAACCTTAATTCAATTTGTGGGTTACCATGCACAACCCAACCATTAAGCCCAAACCACCTTCTAGCCCACTAGTAATAACTATTCCATCACCTTTTGGGCTTTCATCATCCATGCATGGATCATGTTTAGTATCACAAGACATGCATCATAGTAATCAAAGTAATAAACAACCATTTCATTAGAAAGAAAGTGTTTACAAAGTGTGTGTTCACAAAACATAGAATACATAAACAAATAACAAACAAGACTTGAAGCTATTATGCTCCATCTTCTGAATTCCCAGCGCGAGTACCTGTCTACTAGGCTCCTGAGAATACAAGTTATTTGAAAGATTCGATCAGCAATTAAGCCGGTGAGTTCATAAGATTTTAGTGATGTAAGTAAGTTGTAGAAAGTTGTTATAAAATGTAATTGAAAAATGTAGTAAGCTGTAAGTTCTGTTTAGAAAAGTTCGCCTGTTCTTCTTAGCAAATCCTATATTTCCTACTTTGATGAAAGATACGTAAAAGATTCTATAATCCTTTCTATGTGTACTAAATGGATACAAGTGATATAAAACTCAGAGTAAACAAACAATCGACTGTGCGCATCTGCCCTAAGCTCACAACCAAACAAGGAACAGGAAGTAAGGCGGATAGCACACATCCCATTGTTTGTTAGATCATTGTTGTATATAACTCTGGCGTATTCACTTGTTACTCATGGAGTTAATTGTAATGGTTCCTTTATATTTAATGAAAAGATTCTTTAAGAAAACCCTTATTTCTTATAATAAAGTGGTGACCACAGTGATTACTTCTATAATCGCTTAGTTTATACTGGCTATATATGATCTAATATCGAATAGATAGTTAATTGGGTGAATCCGCCCTAAGCCCACAACCAAACAAGGAACAGGAAGTAAGGCGGAAAGCACACATCCAACTACTTATTGGGTATTAATGATATATAACCGTGATGTATAAACTAAGGTAATATAGAGTTAATCACCTAAGGTCCTTTAAGTTTATACTGGTTTAATAAAATGGATTAAACCCTTTACTGGAAAGTTTCTAGTTTTGTATACCAAAAGTTCTGATTTGGAAAGTATGTTTTCTACTAGAAAAATGTGCATTGAATTAGCGTCCTATGACCTGACCCATACCAGGTATCCCTTATGATGACTTAATGTATACGGAACATATATATAACTAAGATCAAATAGATAATAGGTTGGGTGAATCTGCTCTAAGCCCACAACCAAACAAGGAACATGAAATGAAGCGGAAAGCACACATCCTATTACCTGTCGGATCCTATTTATATATATATCCCTTGATGTATACATTAAGGAATCATAAGGTTAGCATTATGGTCCCTTTCTACTAAATGTACTAGACCCGACTGTTCTGTTTGTCGCTTTGAAAAGATGTGAGTTTTCCCTAGTTTATAACTATCTTAACTCGAAAATAGTTTGCATTAACTTTCAAGTGGAACTGCCACAATATGAAAGTAATGGGAAAATGTAAGTACTCAGGGGTCTTTTGAATTGACGACCTGCAATACTGGTTACCTTAAAACATGTCTGTTTTATCAAGGTCATAATGTGAAGGCTAGTACCCATACTATACGCTCTCCCTGTCAAGAGATTCTGGGAACCAAACGCGACTTCCGCAACCCAGTTGCTAGGCCGTGTAATCCACATTAAGGTTATGTGATCATGTATACCCAATATAACTATCACCTTTTGTTTAGAACAATGAGTTAGTGATTCATTGGTATAGTTAGATCCTGTAGTTGTTCCATGCTATAGCATCTTAGTATGTTCGTTCTGTTATAGTATCTTAGTATCTTCTCTTGTTATAGTATCTTAGTATCTTCTCTTGTTATAGTATCTTAGTATCTTCTCTTGTTATAGTATCTTAGTATGTTCTCGTTACAGTATGAACTGAACCCCTAAACTATACCCCTTATAGTTTACTAGTAATCTACTTGAACTGATATTGAAAAGACTCATTTTACTACTAAGTTATGCTTGTACTTTAAAAACGGAGTTTTGTTAAACTATAAAGTAACATAACTTTAAAAGAGTTTTTGAAATGTTTTGATCACTTTATAAAAGACATAAGCAATCTTTTGAAAGATGTATATATAACAAACATTTACACAATTATCATTGTGTTCAACTTGTATTCCCCCCTTAAAAGCATTTATAATAGTTAAAAGATTCATTACGGGGTATGAACTCACCTGATGTGGGTAATTCAACGAATACGCGTGTAAGGATGAGAAGTTCCACGAATGAAGTCCCGAGATACAACAAGTCCTAAATGACATATATTGGCATATACTGACATAAATATAGTGTTTGGAAACAACCCAATGCAAGGAAACACCTCACGGGACTAGGAAACACTTTGACCAAGTGTTGGAATCACATGTGATTCATCAAAGGAAAGTGGAATGGCACTACCATGAGTTTACTGCCATGGGTTTACGGCCAAGGGAGTTTACGACCGTAATCTCATGGTAAAGCATGCATAAGAGGGTGTTTGAAGGCTAGGGAAGCTTGAGGGACTTTTGCCTACACAAGGATGAGAAGGACCAACTCAATGGAGAGTGTTGAGGTGTTTACGGCCAAGGGAGTTTACTCCTGGCCGTAAACTCTCTAAATGGTCACATTTAGGGTCTTAAAGGTAAGGAGTTTCAAAGGCTTAAATGACCCAAAGGTTAGCAAAGGCCTAGATGTGTTTAAGGTCCAAGACTTGACCATAATTGGAGTTTACGGCCAAGGGTGTTTACTCTTGGGCCGTAAACTCCCTAAATGATGAGTTTGGTGATGTTTCAAGGTCTTACAAGGCACAAGGGAGTGTTCTAGCCTCAAATCCAAGCCTTAGGAAGAGTTTATGGCCAAAATGGCCTACTTATAGGGGTTTACGGCCATGGGAGATGGCTTGGCCATAAACTCCTTTTGGTCTTGCATTCTTATTGTTTTCAAGGTTCTAAGCATGAGTCTTAACTAGATATCAAGTATAGGGAAGAGTACTTACAATCTAGAGGCTTGAAATGGTGATTAAGGTCCAAGAACACTAGTGTGTGTTCTTGGTGTTCTTGGTGTTTCTTGAAGATCTAAGAAAAGATGATTTCCATTGATGAAATCATTAGATGAAGCTAGTTAGGAAGGATTAACATCAGATTAAGGAAGAACACTTACAACTTTTGAAGATCTAGGATGAAAATCGGGATGATAGTTGAGAGAGAAATGGAGGGTTCTTGAGGTGAAAGTGAGATAATGAATGAAAATAAAGGATATGAGTCCTTAAGGAAGGAGTTTACGGCCCACCTTGAGTTTACGGCCGTAAACTCAAGTATTGTGGCCGTGAACTCTAAATGAAGAGGTTAAGGCTCGATTCATTGAACAGTGTCTCTAGCAGGTACATTCTAACACTCATTCCTTAAGTGTACTAGGCTTAAAACTCCTTAGAATGACCTTTAACTAGGCTAGAACTCATTACCAATGAGTCTAACACTAAGCTGAGTTGACTGACTGAGCTTTTAAAGCAAAAAATTTTCGGGTTGTCACATCATCCCCCCGTTAGATGGAATTTCGTCCCAAAATTTGCTTTCTTAGCAGTACTACTGGAGTTGCGCTCCTCTGATTGGCAGAATACCTACTCGTAGACCTGGCAACTTTGCCCTGGCGTTCATGATAGGATTTGTACTTGGTCCATCTATCATTACCTCGTGTATACAAGTCATATATAATTAGGATTAGTAAGACGGTCGGATGCGCGACTCTGCCCCAGGTCCACAACCAAACAAGGAACAGGAGATAGGGCGGAAACACACATACTAGATCTGCGTAATCATAATCATATACTACCCTCACGTATGCACTGAATAGTGATAGGTGGGCTGTATTCGTCCATAGCCTCTGTGCTCGAACTTGGTCTGTTGGACGAGTGGTATTTCGTGACGATCTGCGGACATCCTACGATAAGGTTCCGAGGACAAAGTAATCTTCGCATGAGTACTTCGGGGTTTAGAATACGAAAGATAAAACTGAGGTTTAGGTCGGACAGTCGATACGATTGACGAAGGTTTCAAGAACTTGGCGATCGAGGCGATAGAAACATCTGAACTTAGTATGGTGAGGACCACGCCAATTCATGACGAATGATAGCAACAGACTCTTTACTGAACAAAGTTTTGGCCAATTTGAAAGAAACGTCTGTTATACGATGATGTATCCCTAGTGTGCTCGAAAATGTACTCCTAGTGTGTTCGACAATGTACTCTTTGTAAATGTTCCAG
The DNA here is from genome assembly GCF_052849685.1 of Lactuca virosa. NCBI lineage: Eukaryota > Viridiplantae > Streptophyta > Magnoliopsida > Asterales > Asteraceae > Lactuca > Lactuca virosa. Next base: position 316,791,355 of record NC_136433.1, on the reverse strand, counting down.
TGCTTTCTGTTTTCCCTTTGATGTTAACACTCCTACGTATCGTACCGCTATGTGCGCATACATACAAATGAAAGTGCTTTGATATCTGGTGATGATACTTTATATCATGATCCTCCTCGGTACCACTACGATCGCCTGTCATATACAAGTTATGAATATTTAAGATGAATAAGACAGTCGACTGAGTAACTCTGCCTCAAATCCACAACCAAACAAGGAACATGAATTAAGGCGGAATTACTCACTCTAAGTCTGCAACAACTTAGTTATGCACAACCCTGATGTATATGCTAAACCATCATAACTTCTCTAAACAGATCTTTTAGTTCTCTTGAATACTGTGATCTATTTCAATATGTGAGTTATTATAATTACTTTTTAAGTGTTTTCCCCAAGTTTTAATCTTATATAAATATTAATTAATTAATTTTTAAAGTAATTACCATTTCGAAAAACGTACCACTGCTCGCTGACGACTCTGGGGTTGATTCTCCGGTGGTGATCATCAGAATTTGTCCATCAACTCCTGAGTTCTTTGGTATCGGGCAGTCCCTCTGATTGTGTCCAGACTCACCACAGCCATAACAGGCTTGGTTTTCTTCAGCTCCGGGGACTTGGGAGATCGGTTGAGCCGGTGCCATACAAAAACGGACTGTGTGTCCCTTTCTGTGGCAGTTCAGACACTGCATTTCCCAGCATACTCCGGTGTGGTGATAGTTGCACTTTCCACACTTTGGGAGGGTTCCAGCATATCGACTGGCAGGTGCTGGAGTAGCAGGTGTTGTGGTGGTGTACATAGTACTCGTTCGTTCCTCCTGCGGGGTGTCCTGTGTTGTTTGCTTCTTCCTCCTCTTGTTCCCCGACTTCTGTCCATAGTCCTCTTCCCTCGATGGCTCGGGAACCGGGACTTCTACGCCATGGTGGACTTCATGATCGATGAGTCGCTGGGCCAGGCGCTTGGCACTATCGAATATGGCTGGGTTGGAAGACAACACATCTCCTTGGGTCGGGGCAGTCAGATCCCAAATGTATCGTTCTATCTTCTTGCTCTCCGGAGTAACCATCCCGGGGCATAGTGCTGCCAGGTCACTAAACCTGTCAGTGTAGGCCACTATGTCTGAGCCGACCATCTTAAGCTGCAACAGTTCTTGTTCCAATTTTTGTACTTCGCCCCTTGGGCAGTACTCTTCCAGCATTAACTCTTTTAGGTTTTCCCAACCTATTGAGTTAGCCACTGATAGGGTCAGTGACTTAACATGGCTGTTCCACCATGTCAGGGCTCTGTTGGAGAAGGTGCAGGCAACAAACTTCACTTTGCTCCCTTCTGGGCACGAACAGATTTCGAAGACCGAATCTGTTTCCTCGAACCATCGCATCAGAGCGATGACACCACCATTTCCATTAAAGGAAATGGGTTTGCAGTTGGTGAAGTCCTTGTAGGAGCACTCTCTCGAGCGCACAGGGACCTCACCTTGAGTAGAATGAACAGGTGTTCCACCTCCGCTGGAACTGGTGGGATGATATTGAGCCATGCCTGTTGCCACAGTCGCAGCTACTGTAGCATTTAGAGCTGCCGTATCGATTTGTGGAGGAGGTGTTGGAGTTATCGGAGTAGTGCGCCTGTTTAGTCTGCGAGGAGGCATCTTTGCTAAAAGAATACAAAGATGAGATGGGAATGAGTCTATAGCAGTGGAGATAAGCCGAAAGCTGAAAGACAAGGTTATCCTAGTTCTGAGTGTATCTGATCCTGACTTCCACAGGGTTCTGGAAACAATTCATAAAAAGTCTATACCGCATAAACTTTATGAATTAGAAATGGCTATCCTCGAATGAATATTTGTTACCTGAATAATTGTTACCAGCTGCATGTAAGAAAATAATCCTAACAGATAATGTGAGCAGTGTTTCCACTCGCTCATTAAGTTAAACAAGATTATTATTTATTAGTGTGACTCATAAGACGTTTTGGTTACTTCGGTTGATACTTCTTTGAAAGCTCCTCATGATCTTGCTCTCGTTTCCTCCTGACTCTTCTGTTGTCTACTATGAGGAAGTGGTTACATCTATCTGGGTTTGTCGTGCGAGAATGGATGTGACTAAAGAATCTATGAGATTAATGGTAACTTTATGGGGGTGATCCTTACAGAGTCCTACTATAATTGTACAATGTATACAAGTTGTATATAATTCAAGATTAAATAGACCTTCGAATAAGTGATCTTACTCCAAAACCACAACCAAATAAGGAATGGGTAGTGAAGCGTAGATCACAAATTCAAAGTCTATAAGATCTCAATTATATAAAACCTTGGGAGTATACATTGTAAGATTATAGACCTATCCGTAAGGGTCTTTTAAGTTATCACATAAGTTATTTGTATAGTGCCTAAAATACTTCTATAGTATTTTAATGTAATCTACTTGGTATGTTTTAAACTTGTTATCGTGTTATAGTATCATAGAATACTCCTATAGTATTCTAACTCTAATGCACTTGATCTAGTATTCTCTTGACTGGTGTTTAGGTAAGTTTTAAGACTGTTGCAACACCACATCACTCCCAAACACATGTCGGTCACATCTCGAATAAATATAGTTGATCAGGCTATATTGATCCTAGCTATGATTACATAACTGTTCAGGTTTGACGACAGTGTTCAACCTTTAAATACTTTAGTTATGTTCTTCTTGTGATACTTGGTCTAGTATGTACATGTATAAGCAAGTAGGTATCTTTTTATAACTTATCGTTATACTCTTAAAATATATCATTATCCAGAGCACTTAAGCCCCATTGTATTTATAGCTGTATATCTTTTATCGGTTGATATACTTAGTTCACTATAAATAATGCTCTGATACCAATCTGTCACACCCCAAAACCGGAACGACGGAAACGTTCTGGGGTGGAGGACGTCATGTTTAGTATCACAAGACATGCATCATAGTAATCAAAGTAATGAACAACCATTTCATTAGAAAGAAAGTGTTTACAAAGTGTGTGTTCACAAAACATAGAATACATAAGCAAATAACAAACAAGACTTGAAGCTATTATGCTCCATCTTCTGAATTCCCAGCGCGAGTACCTGTCTACTAGGCTCCTGAGAATACAAGTTATTTGAAAGAGTTGATTAGCAATTATGCTGGTGAGTTCATAAGATTTTAGTGATGTAAGTAAGTTGTAGAAAGTTGTTATAAAATGTAATTGAAAAATGTAGTAAGCTGTAAGTTCTATTTAGAAAAGTTCGCCTGTTCCTCTTAGAAAATCCTATATTTCCTACTTTGATGAAAGATACGTAAAAATGATTCTACATTCCTTTCTATGAGTACTAAATGGATACAAGTGATATAAAACTCAGAGTAAACAAACAATCGACTATGCGCATCTGCCCTAAGCTCACAACCAAACAAGGAACAGGAAGTAAGGCGGATAGCACACATCCCATTGTTTGTTAGATCACTGTTGTATATAACTCTGGTGTATTCACTTGTTACTCATGGAGTTAATTGTAATGGTTCCTTTATATTTAATGAAAAGATTCTTTAAGAAAACCCTTATTTCTTATAATAAAATGGTGACCACATTGATTACTTCTATAATCACTTAGTTTATACTGGCTATATATGATCTAATATTGAATAGATAGTTAATTCACCTAATTTATACTGGCTATATATGATCTAATATCGAATAGATAGTTAATTGGGTGAATTTGCCCTAAGCCCACAACCAAACAAGGAACAGGAAGTAAGGCGGAAAGCACACATCCAACTACTTATTAGGTATTAATGATATATAACCGTGATGTATAAACTAAGGTAATATAGAGTTAATCACCTAAGGTCCTTTAAGTTTATACTTGTTTAATAAAATGGATTAAACCCTTTACTGGAAAGTTTCTAGTTTTGTATACCAAAAGTTCTGATTTGGAAAGTATGTTTTGTACTGGAAAAATGTGCATTGAATTAGTGTCCTATGACCTGACCCATACCTGGTACCCCTTATGATGACTTAATGTATACGGAACATATATATAACTAAGATCGAATAGATAATAGGTTGGGTGAATCTGCTCTAAGCCCACAACCAAACAAGGAACAGGAAATGAAGCGGAAAGCACACATCCTATTACCTATCGGATCCTATTTATATATCCCTTGATGTATACATTAAGGAATCATAACGTTAGCATTATGGTCCCTTTCTACTGAATGTACTAGACCCGACTGTTCTGTTTGTCGCTTTGAAAAGATGTGAGTTTTCCCTAGTTTATAACTATCTTAACTCGAAAATAGTTTGCATTAACTTTCAAGTGGAACTGCCTCAAGATGAAAGTAATGGGAAAATGTAAGTACTCAGGGGTCTTTTGTCACACCCAAAACCGGAATAGCGGAAATGTTCGGGGGTGGAGGACGTCATGTTTAGTATCACAAGATATGCATTATAGTAAGCAAGTAATGAACAACCATTTCATTAGAAAGAAAGTGTTTACAATGCGTGTGTTCACAAAACATAGAATTCATAAGCAAAGAACAAAACAAGACTTGAATCTATTATGCTCCATCTTCTGAATTCCCAGCACGAGTACCTGTCTATTAGTCTCCTGAGAATACAAGTTATTTGAAAGAGTTGATCAGCAATTAAGCTGGTGAGTTCATAAGATTTTAGTGATGTAAGTAAGTTGTAAAATGTTGTTGTAAAATGCAGTTGAAAATGTATTTGAAAATGTAGTTGAAAGATGTAGTAAGTTGTAAGTTCTATTTAGAAAAGTTTGCATGTTCCTCTAGAAAATCCTATATTTCCTACTTTAATGAAAGATAAGTAAAAATGACTTTACAACCCTTTCTATGAGTACTAAATGGATACAAGTTATATAAGACTCAGAGTAAACAAACAATTGATTGTGCGCATCTACCGTAAGGCGGAAAGCACACATCCCATTGTTTGTTTGATCATTGTGGTATATAACCCTGGTGTATTCACTTGTTACTCATGGAGTTAATTGTAATGGTTCCTTTATATTTAATGAAAAGATTCTTTAAGAAAACCCTTATTTCTGATAATAAAATGGTGACCACAGTGATTACATGTATAATCAGTTAGTTTATACTGGATATATATGATCTAATATCGGATAGAAAGTTAATTGGGTGAATCTGCCCTAAGCCCACAACCAAACAAGGAACAGGAAGTAAGGCGGAAAGCACACATCCAACTACCTATTGGGTATTAATTATATATAATCATGATGTATAAACTAAAGTATTATAGAGTTAATCACCTAAGGTCCTTTAAGTTTATACTAGTTTAATAAAATGGATTAAACCCTTTACTAGTAAGTTTCTAGTTTTGTATACCAAAAGTTCTGATTTGGAAAGTATGTTTTGTACTAGAAAACTGTGCATTGACTCTGTGTCCTATGACTTGACCCATACCTGGTACCCTTATGATGACTTAATGTATATTGAGCATATATATACCTAGAAGCGAATAGAAAATAGACTGGGTGAATTCGTTCCAAGCCCACAACCAAACAAGGAACATGAAATGAAGCGGAGAGCACACATCCTATTACCTGTCGGATCCTATTGATATATATATCCTTTGATGTATACATTAAGGAATCATAAGGTTAGCATTATGGTCCTCTCTACTAAACGTAGCCTTCTACCAAGGCATCTAATGTTATGTGTGTTTGTTTCTTGCATGAGTTGTGTATTTTCCCAAGTGAGACTATCATTAACCAAAAATATAGTTTTTACATTACTGTTTATTGTGAGAAGATCACAATGTGAATGAAATGGGGAAATAATAAAGTATTGTAGTGTTGTATTATAGTAACTACTGCTGTACTTTCTACCTTAAATCAATTGTTATTTAAGGTATAATGTGATATGATTGTACCATACTATCGACTAATAACACGACGATGAAAGACGTCGGAAGAAATGACATTTGGCACCCGTAGACTTGCAAGGCCCACTGTAGCGAACAGCAAGGTGTAGAATAGTCAATCCAGTATATGATTATACCCAAATTCATGCTCTCCCTCTAGGAGATTCTGGCTACAAATCGAGCCATGACAGGTGATGCCATGAGACATCCCCAAAATCACGGCCAGAAAAGACCGGTTTTATTTATGCTTTTAAATAAAATCAGAGTAATCATTTGATTAAAAGAGTTGCGGAATTTGTTCCCAAAACAAAATATGATAAAAATTTATCAAAGCATTTCATAAAGAAATGTATTTCCATTATATAACAAAATTTCGGGATGTCATGTTCCGATACAGACCAAAAGCATGAACAATACAAAATAGACCTTACAACAGTTATACATAACTATAGGTCTATAATCCAAAAATATCTTGACAATGTCATCCAACTTATGCCCTTGCGCCACTACCTGTAATACAAGGAAACTGAGTGGGTCAGGCTTGGGAGCCTGGTGAGCATATAGGGTTTTCAACCCACAATAAATAATTATATTTAATTTCACCAACCAACAATAACCCGATTACCCATTCCCGTTATCCTCACTTTATGTCCCTAAAACAACAACTATTACAAGGGACCTAATCTAGGATTTTCATCGGGACGGACATTACTGCAAAGGGGCTTCCTTCGCAATAGATGTCCTAAAGGCAACCATGAGGGGGATAGAGTACACCGGTGAACACATCGTTCACAACACCTACAGGTTATCAGCCTGCTAGTGTTCCACTGGACTGTCTAGAATGAGTCCATGGTCGTCATCCATACTCCGCTAGATGACTAGATCAACAACGACATCGAGGCCTCTCATCATTTTATTTCTTCACACACCAACTGTCTACCCATGTTCTACCCAACATATTAGTAGATAAAATAAATACATTTATATAAAGCTTAAAAACATGTACAAACATCCATTCAACAACTAGTTCAAATAAACAAATAATATGTAAACACATAGCACGTATTTTTATAAAGAATACTTCATATTTATGTGTTAGAAGAAAACGAATATACACTCACATGATAACACGATGATCGGACAGCACCTCGTCTCTTAAAAACAATAATCTTTGATGAAACCGGGATATTTTCTCCAAAACCGGGCTTTACGCGGGCAGAGTCTCGGCTCGGAAACTTTACTTCTCGGGATCTTCGGGCTTTGGAACTTGCTTCGGGGCTCGGGAATGATACCGGGGCTTCGGGGGTATGACTAGCACGCAAAACGAGGCAAAATGGAGTGAAAGAAAGAAATTTGGCAACCATGGACGGCTGGCCTCGCATCTTATTTATAGGGGAGGCTGGCCTTGCGAACGCAACGCGTTCCTTCAGAGTACGCAGCGCGTTCACCGAACGCTGGGCGTTCCTTTGGACGCAGCGCGCAGGAGCGGAGGCGAGGGTCATATCCGATGCCAGCTGAGTCAGCGACGACGTGGCCAATCCGAGGCCAAGCTTCCGAACGCGGGGCGTTCCCTCCTCGGGGTGCGTGCCTTGAACTTCTAAAAATCATAACTCTTGCATACGATCTCCGTTTTCGACGTTGTTTATATCCACGCGTAGGTGAGATTATGCTCTACAACTTTCGTTTAGACTCCGTCGGCTAATTTTGACTTTATTTTTATTATATTATTTTTAGTAGGCCGGGACAGGAAAACTCCGTTATAAAATCATAACTTCTTCATCCGACGTCCGTTTTCGTCTGTCTTTTTACCGTTGCACTACTATTGACGAGATCTTCGATTCTCGTTTAGATTGTTTCGGCTAGAAATCACTCGATCTCATATTCGAACTTCGGGTTGCATACTACTAAGCTGAAACTTAGAAAAATCATAACTTCCTCATACGAAGTCAGATTTGGGCATTCTTTTTATGCATGCTCTCGGTTTAACGTATTCTACTACTTCCGTTTAGATCACTAAGGCTAAATATCGCTCTATCGCAAATTAACTATTTACGTCACGCAGCGTCGTGTCGGTTCCGTCGCGAAACTTCGACAGGTCATAACTTCTTCGTTATAACTCGGATTTCGGCATTCTTTATATGTTCGGAAACCTTGTCACGAACCCTACGCCTTCATGCATCAATATCGGGCTTATCTAATATTTTATTTTATCGCTTATTTTTATCCTTGATTCAATTAAGCCACATAATTAAGGGTAAAACACATAATACTCAAATAACACATTCTTATTATTTCAAAATGAGTTACAAGGGTTAACCTAGACTATTACAACAACATTAATGCCTAGCCCAGAAACACGGGGGTTACAATTCTCCCCACCTTAGAATGATTCCGTCCACGGAATCACACATCAACGAACAAATGTGAATAGCGACTCATCATGTCACTCTTCGTTTCCCAGGTGAGATTTGGCCCATTCGCATGTTTCCAACGGACAAGCACTAATTTGACCATCTTACGTTGTAACTTCTTAGTCTTTCGGTCAACGATTGCCTCCGGTTCTTCAATTAATCTTTTGTTCTCATCAATTCTCAACTCCGAAAGTGGAATCATGTCGGGAACTTCTCCCGTGAACTTCCTCAAATAACACACATGAAAAGTGTTATGAATTCCACTCAGTTCTTCTGGTAGTTCGAGCTTGTAAGCTTGGTTCCCAATCCTCTGAAGAACTTTAAACGGTCCAATAAACCTTGGACTTAACTTTCCCCTTTTACCAAATCTTATAAGTCCCTTCCACGACGAGACTTTAAGCAAAACTGAATCTCCAATTTCAAAAGTCATCGGTCTTCTTTTCTTGTTAGCATAGCTCTTTTGACGAACCTGAACTGCTAACATTCTCTCCTTAATTATTTTCAACTTTTCAGCAGTTTGATGGACTATCTCCGGTCCCATAAACTGGTTTTCCCCAGCCTCCAGCCAACAAGACGGCGTACGACATTTCTGTCCATACAAAGCTTGATAAGGTGCCATTTTTATGCTCGAGTGGAAACTATTATTATAGGAAAATTCTACCAAAGGTAAATGTTCATCCCAGTTACCTTGGAATTCTAGGGTACATGCTCTCAGCATATCTTCAAGTGTTTGTATCGTTCTTTCGCTCTGACCATCAGTCTATGGATGGTAAGCTGTACTCAAACACAACTTGGTACCCAACTCCTCTTGTAGACTTCTCCAAAATCTTGAGGTGAAACGGCTGTCACGATCTGATACAATCGTTAACGGAACACCGTGAAGCCTCACAATTTTCTTCACGTAAGAATTCACAAGCTTATCCATAGACCATTTTCATTGGCTGCTATGAAGTGCGCACTCTTAGTGAAGCGATCAACGACCACCCAAATCATGTCGTGACCATTCTTTGTTCTGGGCAGTTTAGTGACGAAATCCATAGTGATGTCTTCCCACTTACCCATAGGCACATGTAAGGGTTCTAAACTCCCGTATGGTTTCTGATGTTGTGCCTTGACTCTTGCACAGGTCACACACTCCGCCACATACTTCGCAATGTCAAGCTTCATCGTCGGCCACCAGTAATACGGTTTTAGGTCCCTACACATTTTAGTGCTACCGGTATGAATCGAGTACATGGTTTTGTGAGCTTCTTCCATCAGAAGATCTCTTATTCCTCCTGACTTAGGTACCCAAATACGATCTTGGAATACCTTCAGTCCATGACCGTTTGTACCAAACACTAACGTTTTGCCCAAACGTTCCTCCTTTCGGTCATTCTTCTCTGAAGCTTCTTCTTGAGCCTTCTTTATACTCTCCACAATTGTCGAGACAACTTCTATTCTCAACGTTCTTGGCCTTTTTCTTTCAAGATTGATTTCCGACCGAGAGCATCAGCAACAATATTGGCTTTACCGGGGTGGTAAAGTATCTCACAGTCGTAGTCCTTAAGTAATTCTAGCCAGCGTCTTTGCCTCATATTCAATTCTTTCTGATTAAAGAGATATTGGAGACTCTTATGATCAGTGAAAAGTTTGCACTTCGAGCCATAGAGGTAATGCCTCCATATTTTCAGAGCAAATACTACCGCTGCCAACTCCAAATCGTGAGTAGGGTAGTTCTTTTCATGCTCTTTCAGCTGTCGAGACGCATATGCTATCACCTTTTCTCTTTGGGTCAACACACAACCCAATCCAACACCAGACGCATCGCTATAGACAACGAAGTCTTCAACTCCATCGGGTAGAGAAAGAATCGGTGCTTCACATAGCTTCTTCTTTAGCAACTCGAATGCTTCTTTGTGTTTATCACTCCAAGCATAAGTAGCTCCTTTGTGAGTCAAAGCTGTTAATGGAGTAGCGATCGAAGAAAAGCCTTGGATAAACCTCCGGTAGTATCCGGCTAATCCCAAAAAGCTTCGGACCTCCGTGGGACTTTTTGGTTGTTCCCACTTCATCACAGCTTCGATCTTTGCTGGATCAACCATTATCCCTTCTTGGTTGACCACGTGACCCAAGAATTGGACTTCTCGAATCCAAAAATCACATTTGGAGAACTTAGCATACAACTTCTCCTTCTTCAATACTTCTAACACTTCGCGCAAGTGTCTGCCATGCTCCTCTTGGTTTTTCGAATAAACCAGAATGTCATCTATGAACACTATCACATATTTATCAAGGAACGGATTACAAACCCTGTTCATTAAATCCATGAATGCTGCTGGAGCATTGGTTAGTCCAAACGACATAACCAAAAACTCGTAGTGTCCATATCGTATTATGAATGCAGTCTTCTCGATATCCTGCTCTCTTACTTTCAGCTGAAGATATCCTGACCTTAGGTCGATCTTTGAAAAATAACTTGAACCTTGTAGTTGATCGAACAGGTCATCAATCCTCGGCAACGGATATCTATTCTTTATCGTTGCCTTGTTCAGCTCTCTGTATTCGATGCACATCCTCATACTCCCATCTTTCTATTTCACGAATAACACCGGAGCTCCCCAGGGTGATGAACTAGGTCTTATGAAACCTTTGTCCAATAACTCCTGAAGTTGCATCATTAGTTCCTTCATCTCCGTTGGTGATAATCGGTAAGGTGCTTTTGCTATTGGCGTTGTTCCTGGTAACAAGTCGATACAAAATTCTATTTGTCGATCAGGCGGTAATCCAGGAAGATCTTCGGGAAATACTTCCGGATACTCACACACGACAGGAATGCTCTTCATCTCCTTTTTCTCCTTCTTTGCGTCAATCACCAATGCCAAATATGATGTACATCCTTTGGCCAAACACTTTCTGGCTTTCATTAGAGAAATGATTCCAGAACTTACCCTGCGTTTGTCCCCGTACACCATAAATGACTCCTTCCCTGGTGGGTTTACTTTTACTATCTTCTTTCGGCACAATATTTCAGCATCATTGGCGCTAAGCCAATCCATTCCCAGCACGATGTCGAAACCATTTAGTTCGATGGGCAACAATTCCTCATGGAACTTATTCCCATTCAGGTCGATTAAGATGTTTTTCATACGATGGCTAACAGGTACAAACTTGCCACTAGCAACTTCGACTAATAAAGCATTATCTAGTCTATCAATAGGCAAAGCTAGCTTTCTTCCAAATTCATGCGAAATAAAGGAGTAGTTGGCTCCAGAATCAAATAAAATTTGGGCAGGCAATTTGTTTACGAGAAAGGTACCTGAAGCGACATCAGCTTCTTCCTTGGCAGCTTCCAGTGTCATCTAGAAGGATCTCGCCTTCGGCTTTGGTGGAATGTTGGGTTTTGTTGCCTCTTTCTTTTTCGGACAATCCCTCAAGATGTGCCCCTCCTCACCACAACCATAGCAAACTTTCTTGGTAAGGGTGCATTCGTTGGCATAGTGCCCTGACTTTCCACATTTGAAGCATGTGACTTCCCCATCACATTTCCCATGATGCTTCTTCTTGCATTTGTCGCACCACTTCGCTTCGCCTCCTCCTCCTCTCGAACTAGACTTCGAGAATTTCTTTTTCTTGTTGGACCCTGAAGGCCCATCAGACTTCCTCTTCTCACCAACCTCTGATCTCTCCAGACCCTTCTCCCTGATCTGAGTCTCAACATTCTTTTTTTTTTGAAAGAGCCAAAGCTCAGCAAACTTTATTAAAAAGAATAAAAGAATACAAATCCAACAAAAGAAAAAATCAACCTACAAATCCCAAATATAACCAACCTATCCATAACCAACTTCCTAACCATTTTTTAATATCCAACCCTATCCACCCATTACCCCAAACACCCTTATTATCCTTAAAGCTAGCCCAAAGACTTATTGAAAGTGGGAAAAAAGGTAACTTCACCCCCTTGCACCACCAAACCCACCAAAAATCCTTAAGACCAAAGCAAGGGGTAAGGCCCTTAAAAAAACCCACAGTCCATAGGACTAGCCTTAAGATAAAACCCAACAATCCCACAACCCTATCTAAACAAATAACAAAAGGGAAATAAAAGAAATAACAACTAAAACACACATTATCCCTACTACATAAAAACCCGATCAAACTTTCAATCCAGAGCCTTCTGCCACTTCTCCTCCCATCGATCCTCCTTCTTTTTCTTTTACTTCTCTTATCCTCTTCAAACAGAAAGAGCATCCACATGGCCTTCATCAAAAGAGAATCCATCTGAATGCTAATATACACCAACTCCATCCTTTGCAAAAACTTCCTGCACACCAAAAACAAGCCAAACCACAAAAAACCACCACCAACCCTCCATAAATTCAGAACAAGTTTCATACTAGACATGGCATCAATCACATGTCTAGGATTCTCCATTTGGATAATCTCAATTAAGATCAAATCCAAACAGAAAATCCCACAGGTACACGTCACATGATTTGAAAGCAAGCTCTCAAACCAGTAACACAATCCGTCAATTCCTTTGTATATAAACTTATTCCAAAAATACCCCCACCAATTCACAAAATGAAAATCTACAAAATTAAACATCATCCTCATCCAACCCCAAACTCGAGAACCACCAACCATCAATCTAAGAAACCACAATATGACTTCCATATCTTATATTCTTTCCATTCCAGAAATACCCCAGGTCTTAAAGACTCTATCATTGACCAAAATAGCCTTTTTCCTCAACCCCAACAGCTTCAATTGTATTTCACTTTTAATACAAGAAATCACCACCTTATGCGAAATCCTTCTACTACTAAAGAGTCTAGAATTTCTCTCCTTCCAAATATGGGCAACACAACTGGCAAACACAAATTTATTAACCAAATTCTCAACAGACTTCCTTTTGAACAATTTGCACAGCTTCGAAATTAAATCATTCCAATCATCAAAAAAGAGATTAAGACCGATCTTATTACAGAAATAACTCCAAATAAGATGAGAAAAATCACATTTGAAGAAGAGATGATCATGGGAATCAGAAGAAATAGCACAAAAAGGACAAAGTAAATTACCAGAAATCTCCCAACCTTTGACTCGATCCTGGGTCTTCAATCTATTCAAAATAGCCATCCATAATATAAACGAATTTCGAGGAATGCAGTTACCATACCACACAATATCATACCATGGAACTTTGTCACCAAAATTGTTTATATCTCTCCACACCTGATTGCATGAAAATTGTTTACACACCCCCTTCTTATCTCTCCAACCAGTAACATCCCTCTGATTAGCATTAATACAAAACATGGGTCCATCCTTCAATCCAAGGAATTCATTTACCCACTCAACCGGCCATATATAGAAATCATTAACCATAACATCACTGACCATGGACATATCACTAAACCATTGCTAACCCAATCCCTTCTAGATATAATAGTGCTTAAAATACCAATTGGGTGCCACCAGTCATGCCAAAGAGAAGTATTCATCCCATTTCCCACACACGAAACTACATGAGGCCTAACAATTTTCCTCACCTCAAGGAACCTCTTCCAAGTCCAGCTCATACTCTTCTTCTGCAAAATATCCCAAAAGTTCCTATCACCAATATAATTCTTTTTCACCCATTGGACCCAAAGAGAATTTTTATTATTAATCACATTCCACACATGTTTAGCTAACAAGGCATCATTCCATTTCCTTAAATTCTTCACCCCTAAACCACCATAAGCTTTAGGCCTACAAATATCATTCCACTTGACTTTAGCTTTCCCTTTGACTATCTCACCATTCGCCCACAGGTAACTTCTACAAATCTTCTCAATCTCTCTAATTGTGGCAAAAGGAATTTTAAAGATCGAGGCCTAATACACATGAATAGTAGTCAAAACAGAATTTATGAGTTGCAACCTCCCAGCAAACGATAAAGCCTTACTTTTCCAATTAAGAACTCTCATCTTAATCTTCTCAACAAGCTGTTTACAATCTCTGCAAAATAACTTAGTAACACACATAGGTATTCCAAGATACTTAAAAGGAAATTTCCCAATATCAAAAGGAAGAATGCCCAATATAATCCTTCTCATATTGGGTTTAACACAGCTAAAGAAAATCTGACTTTTTTCCATGCTCACCTTCAACCCTGAAACTTTTTTGAAATCATCAAGAGCATCCCTAATGACTCTAGCTGAATTCTCGTTCCCATAAGAAAAGACTAACAAATCATCAGCAAAGCATAAATGTGTGATTTTTTGGGACATACACTTAATATGAAACTTAAAATTCTGGAAATCTTCAATTTTCTTCAAAAGGATGAGATTAAAAACCTCCATAACTATAGTAAACAGGTAAGGAGATAGAGGATCACCCTGCCTAAGACCCCTTTTACCTTCAAAAAACCCGTGATCTTCACCATTAAAATTCAACATGAACCACGGAGATGACACACAAGCCATAATCCACTGAGTCATTATCGGATGAAACCCAAAACCCAAGAGGATCCTTTTAAGAAATTTCCAATCCACCGTGTCATAAGCCTTTTGAATGTCAATCTTTAAAGTACATTTAGGAATTCCTCTTTTATTTTTATAACCAACCATCAGATCCTGAGCAAGAAGAATATTATCTAAAATAGACCTTCCTGGAATGAAAGCTGATTGATTTTTGCTCACAATATCTTCCAGATTATTTCTAATTCTATTCACTATAATCTTACTAATACACTTGTACAAAGTGTTACAGCAAGCTATAGGACGGAAATCAGAAACTTTCCTCGGGAACTCCACTTTAGGGACCAACACAATTCTCGTAACATTAAGCCTTTTCAACAATTTACCAGTCCAAAAAAATTCCCTCACAGCTTTACACACCTTTGGCCCAACAATGTTCCAAGCACTTTTAAAAAATTTGGAGGAGAACCCATCCGGACCAGGGGCATGATTGTCATCAATATCAAACATCGCTATTTTAATTTCTTCATCAGTAACCACTCTAATCATATTCAAAGCCACCCTACTGTCTAATTTATTATGAAATAACCCATCATTTAAACACGAGACCTCAGCAATATCTTCTCATCCCAAAAACTTCTTGAAATGAGTCACAAATTTCTCCTGCATAGCCTTCCCACTAACCTATCTTCTATCTTCATCAAGCACCATCAAAATATGATTTTTATTACCCCTGCTCTTCACAACTCTATGAAAAAACTTTGTATTATTGTCCCCTTCCTGTAACCAATTAGATCTCTGGTAAAGAAGCTTTTCTTCATCATTACACGCAACATTGAACTCAAAAAGAATATTAGCATGCTCCTCCCTAATCTTACTATCAAAAGGATTAAGATCAATATCAGCTTGTTTACTTTCCAACTCCTTTCTCAACTCTTGAATTCTCTTCCCAGAACCCATGTATTTACAACATAGCTCCCGACAATACTTTTTAAGAATCTTCAACTTTTGAAAAACTTTGAACATAAAAAAACCTTCAATATTAGTATCCTAAATCTCCTTAACCAAAGGTAAAAACTCCTCCTTCTCTGTAATAAAATTGGCAAACCTAAAAGAAGGTTTCCATCTCAATTTGCCAGCAGGAACATTTAAAACAGCAGGACAATGATCCGACACCCTATAAGGTTTAAAAACAGCATGAGCTAAAGGATGATCAGAAACAAATTTCAAATTAACCATCACCCTATCTAACTTCTTCAAAAGACCCTTATTCCCAGCAGGAGATTTATTCCAAGTAAACTGAAAACCAGTGCAATTCAGATCCTCAACTTCAATAGAATTTATACAGTCAATAAAGTCATCAACTCCTTTCGGAATTTTAGAACAACCTTCAGAATATTCCGACGGCTTTAAAGCAACATTAAAGTCACCTAAAATTCCCCATGCTTCCTTCTTAACAACCAAACTATGTTTCTTCAAATTATCCCACAATAACCTTCTCTCTAAATAATTCGAAGCAGCATATATAAAAGACAAATACATGCTATAGTTAGAATTACAGAACCTAACATAACAATGTATTACTTGTCTAGACTGAGAAATCACCATCACATCGAATAATCTAGGATTCCATCCAACAATTATTCTTGTTCCAGCCTCACAGCTACTATTATTAGAAACCCAATCCCAATGACCAAAGGTCTTCACACAAACATTCTTAAGATTTAAGACCTTAACATGAGATTCCACCACATCACATATACCAAGGTTATTACTCCTAATAACATCAATAACCTCCTTTTGCTTAATGACTTTATTCAAGCCCCTGACATTCCAAACCCCTATAGACATCATTGGGAAATAATATAATTTTTGGCATTTACCACCTCAAATGCCTGAGAAATCCCACCTTTGCTACTACTGTCCCCTTGAACAATCTTACTTTTCTTCATTTTATTTCTTTCATTCACTATGTCACCCTTCCCAAAAATCTTAGAAGGATCCATCTTTTTATTCGTTACTCCAACAGCATCAGAAGAAAAAGCAATACAATCTCCTTCCTGTTGAACAACAACTTTGTCCCCCTTAGCATCCTCTTCCATTCCATCCATAACTTCCTCACCAATCATTCCCAGGATTTCAAAACTATTTTTATTACTGCAACCTTCACCAGTAACAACCTTATTTTCTAAATTCTTGCTAACACCCACCTTTTTGATATCATCCTCTTTAGCACCCCCCTGCACCTTATTCCCCTTATTCCCCTGATTACTAGTCAAAGCCTGACCAGTAGCATACTTCTCATATCTTCTATTCATTTACAAATTCCAGTGACCCACCCCTCTATTGTTCCAGTTCCTATTCTGCCCCCTACCATTACCACCTCTATTCCCATTATTACCCCTGAAATTATTTCCCCTGTTAAGATTGTCATTCTTCCCACTATTTCTCTGATTATACAAATAAGCAGGACCATCCATAGTTTTACTAGTACCTTCACCATCTTTATTTCCTATAACCTTCTTATTAAAACCTCAGTAAAACCTTCATCATTTACCACTTCCTTCCCTTTATTTCCCTTATTGTTCCCATTATCCCCATTCTTCAACACTTTATCTTCATTCAAAGCTGCCATACAAACTTTATCCATATGACCATAGACCTTACAGTGAGTACATCTAGAAGGAATCCACGCATACTCCACATCAAAACTCTAAATCACAGCAGAATTAGAAACAAAATCCCAAGTAGATACCTCAATTTTCCTCTTCCACTCCTTATCAGCTGCCATTTCAACAAGAGCATAAGCATTCCTACCCTTGTGTTCCAAACACATCTCCTCAGTAAAACAATCAAAAGCCAGAGGAACCCCCAACTTACTCGCAATAATACACAGATTATCCCCGCTCCATACTTCCAAAGGTAAATCATAGATTTTGATCCACACCGGAATTTTATCATGACTGTTCTTGGTTAAAGTCAATCCCGGTCTCCACCTTTGAAGAAATAATGGTATATTATTGAACATTAGCCATGGACTTCCCTCCAATATAGATAACATCCCCTGCTCATCACTAAATTTAAAAAAGAAAAATCCTTTACTGTTCATGAATATCTCCTCAAGTCCCACATTCCTCCACAACCTTCTAACCTCTTTCTGAATTACAGGAAACGCCAACTTCTTATCAATCATGTACCCATATAAAGTATTAGTATATGGAATACTCGCCTTCTTTAAATTCTCAATCGGAATAATAACTGGTCCTTCTTCCTTACCCTTTTCCCCTGGTATAAACTTAACATCAATCTTACCCTTATGCCTATTACCTTTTAACACACCTGCATAAGAGTTCAACAAGTTCCCCTGACCATCACCATCCACCTTCTTACAAATATTAGCATCACCCAAAATAGAGGGAAGCATATTAATACTGTTAATAACAGTACCAGACTTCAGCTTTGAATTAGGCTCATTATTCAGCACAGTATTATCCTTCTCTTCCATCACAATTTCCTCATCCTCACTAGACTCATCATCACTAGATTCATCATCACAAGACTCATCAGAAGAATCATCTGTATCATTACCATCTTCATTCCCATTAACTTGCTTATTCAAGTTTGACATATCAACATCCATTTCCTGATTCAAACTACTGTCTATCTCCTTTATCTTAGGAGTATCCTCCTTCATCTTATTAAGGAATTGAAACCCAACAACCAGAATAAACTCTTCATTATTCATACTATTCTTATCATCAACCTTAGTATCACTTTTATCAATCCCATCAACCCTAGATTTCTCAACTTCACAATCAACCAAATTAGGGCATACAGGTTTTGAGACATCATTCACAGAAATGTTAGGATTCGCCCTAATCATTTGACTAGTATCCATCTTCAATTCCGAACTAGGACTCAATAATTCATCATTCACCTTAGAACCATCCCAATTTTTCAACAAATTAGCAGTGTTAGCTGAAGGAATAGAAACAACTTGAGCTCCTACAGTCTTCAGCTCACCAGGACTACCATCCTTCAACCCCTTCAGAGTGCTATCATTTCCAGAGATCGAAACACCAGCATCCAACTCCCAAGCCGACACAGACTCCGAATCATTTTCCGTTTCCTCCTCTGTAGCTTCTTCATTGTAACATTCCACTGCATCCATCGGAGACATCCCATCCACAATTTTCCGAGCCCGATTCTTCACTCTAAAAGCTTTCCCCTCCATTTTCCATTCAGCCTTACCAATCCTCGAAGCAACAGCTCCAGAAGCACTTGGCTTACGACGAGCTTTGTAGATCGTAGCTGAGGACTGATCAATGACCCCAGGAGGAACCAGATCTTTCACATCCACTTCAGTCCTAACATACCGGACAGCAACACTTTTATCCGGCGGCTTTACTTTCACTTCCTTCAATCGATCCGCTTTGGACGAAGCACCTATTAGAACAACGGAAACAGAAGAGAAATTGCTACTACGAAGAAATGAAATTCGTTGGAGAAGCATTGTTTAATTCTTGAGTTCCACAATAGAAGTGTACGCAATTTAGCAAAGCTTTGATGAGCTTCGTTTAATTCTTGTGTCCCACAATATAAGTCTATGCAACATAGCAAAGCTTTGATGAGCATTGTTTAATCCTTAGGTTCTACAATAGAAGTAGTCTATGCAAATTAGCAAAGCTTTGATGAGCATTGTTTAATTCTATAGTTCCACCATAGAAGTCTATGCAATTTAGCAAAGCTTTGATGAGCATTGTTTTATTCTTGAGTTCCACAATATAAGTCTATGCAATTTAGCAAAGCTTTGATGAGCAATGTTTTATTCTTGAGTTCCACAATAGAAGTCTATGCAATTCACCATAGCTTTGATGAGCTTTGTTTAATTCTTGAGTTCCACAATACAAGTCTATGCAATTTAGCAAACTTTAATGAGCATTGTTTACTGTTTGAGTTCTACAATAGAAGTAGTATACACAATTTAGCAAAGCTTTGATGTGCATTATTTAATTCTTAAGTTCCACAACAGAAGTCTATGCAATTTAGCAAATCTTTGATGAGCATTGTTTAATTCTTGAGTTCTACAATAGAAGTCTATGCAATTTAGCAAAGCTTTGATGAGCTTCGTTTAATTCTTGTGTCTCGAAATAGAAGTATATGCTATTTAGCAAAGCTTTGATGAACATTGTTTAATTCTTGGGTTCTACATTAGAAGTCTATGCAATTTAGCAAAGCTTTGATGAGCATTGTTTACTTTTTGAGTTCTACAATAGAATTAGTCTATGTAATTTAGCAAAGCTTTGATGAGCATTGTGTAGTTCTTGATTTCCACAATGAAAGTCTATCCAATTAAGCAAAGATTTTTTAAGCATTGTTTAATTCTTGAGTTCCACAATAGAAGTAGTCTGTTTAGTTAAGGAAAGCTTTGATGAGCATTGTTTAATTCTTGAATTCCACAATAGAAGTCTACGCAATTTAGCAAAGCTTTGATAAGCTTTGTTTAATTCTTGTGTCCCGAAATAGAAGTCTATGCAATTTAGAAAAGCTATGGTGAGCAATTCTTGGGTTCTATAATAGAAGTAGTCTATGTAATTTACCAAAGCTTTGATGAGCATTGTTTAATTCTTTAGTTCCACAAAAGAAGTAGTCTATGCAATTTTGCAAAGGTTTGATGAGCACTGTTTAATTCTTTAGTTCCAAAATAGAAGTCTATGCATTTTATCAAAGCTTTGATGAGGTTTCTTTAATTGTTGAGTTCCACAATAGATGTCTATGATATTTAGCAAAGCTTTCATAAGCATTGTTTAATTCTTAAGTTCCACAATAAAAGTAGTCTATGCAATTTAGCAAAGCTTTGATGAACATTGTTTAATTCTTTTTTTTTTGAAAGAGCCAAAGCTCAGCAAACTTTATTAAAAAGAATAAAAGAATACAAAAACAAACGGAAATAAAATAGTCAAACAAAATACAAATCTAACCAACCTATCCATAACCAACTACCAAGCCACTTTTTAATAACCAGACTGAACCACCCAAAAACCCAAAAAACCTTATTATCCTTAAAGCTAGCCCAAAGACTTATTGAAAGTGGGAAAAAAGGTAACTTCACCCCCTTGCACCACCAAAATCCCCAAAGATCATTAATACCTAAGCAAGGGGTAAGGCCCTTAAAAAAACCCACAGTCTGAAGGCCAAGCTTTAAGAAAAAACCCAACAAAACCACAATACTCCCTACACAATACATAACATAGAACCAATAAAAGATAACACAATTATAACACTCATAATTGCAAGTATAAAAAAACCCCATCAATTTATCAATCCCGCATCTTCTGTCACTTCTCCTCTCATCAATCCTCCACTTAGTCTTCAACAGAAAAGACTCCATCTGCTTGCAAACATGATCCAAACCCGACCTTTGAAAAAAATTCCTGCATATCAAGTACAAGCCAAACCACAACAAACTAACACCAAAACTCCAAGAAATCAGAACAAGTTTCATACTAGACATGGCATCAATCACATGTCTAGGATTCTCCATTTGGATAATCTCAATAAAGATCATATCCAAACAGAAAATCCCATAGGTACAAGTCACATGATTTGAGAGCGAACTCTCAGACCAGTAACACAATCCGTCAATTCCTTTGTAAAGAAACTTATTCCAAAAATGCCCCCACCAATCCACAGCATTAAGATCACCAAAGTTAAACATCCTTCTATGCCAACCCCAAAACCAATAGCCACCAACCAACAAACTAAAAAACCAGAAAATAACATCCATTACTTAAACTTTTTCCATTCCAGAAATACCCCAGGCCTTAAAAACTTTATCATTGACCATCTTAGCCTTTTTCCTCAACCCCAACAGCATTAAATGTATTTCACTTTCAATACAAGCAATCAGCCCCTTATACGAATTTCTCCTGTTACTAAATAGTCTAGAATTTCTCTCCTTCCAAATATGTGCAACACAACTAGCAAAAACACATTTATTAACCAGATTCTCACCAGAATTCCTTTTAAACAAACTGCACAGCTTCATAATCAATTCATTCCAATCATCCATAAAAAGATTAAGACCCATCTTATTACAAAAATACCTCCAAATAAGTTGAGAATAATCACATTTAAAGAAGAGATGAACATGTGAATCAGGAGTAACAGCACAAAAAGGACAAAGTAAGTTACCAGAAACTTCCAACCCTCTGACACGATCCTGGGTCTTCAATCTATTCAAAATAGCCATCCACAAAATAAACGAATTTCGAGGAATGCAATTACCATACCAAACAATATCATGCCAAGGAACTTGGTCTTCAAAATTATTTATATCACACCACACCTGTTTGCATGAAAATTGTTTACATATTCCTTTCTTATCTCTCCAACCTGCAACATCCCTCAGATTAGGCTCAATACAAAACATGGGAGCATCCTTCAATCCAGGGAATATATTAACCCACTCAACCGGCCAAGTATAGCAATCATAGACTAGAACATCACTCACCAAGGAAGAATCACTAAACCCATTGCTAACCCAATCTCTTCTAGATATAATAGAACATAAAATACCAATTGGGTGCCACCAATCATGCCAGAGAGAAGTATTCATCCCGTTTCCCACACACGAAACAACATGGGGCCTAACAATTTTTCTCACCTCAAGGAACCTCTTCCAAGTCCAGCTCATACTCTTCTTCTGCAAAATATCCCAAAAATTCCTGTTTCCAATGTAATTGGATTTCACCCACTGAACCCACAGAGAATTTTTGCTATTAATCACATTCCACACATGTTTAGCTAACAAAGCATCATTCCATTTCCTTAAATTCTTCACTCCTAAACCACCATAAATTTTCGGCTTACAAATATCATTCCACTTGACGTTAGCTTTCCCTTTGACTACCTCACCATTCGCCCACAAGAAACTTCTACAAAGCTTTTCAATCTCTTTAATAGTAGCAATGGGAATTTTAAAAATCGAAGCCCAATACACATGAATAGATGTCAAAACAGAATTAATGAGCTGCAGCCTTCCAGCAAACGATAAAGCCTTGCTTTTCCAATTGAAAATTCTCATCTTAATCTTCTCAATAAGCTGTTTACAATCTCTATCAAATAATTTTGTAACACACATAGGAATTCCCAAATACTTAAAAGGAAATCTCCCAATATCAAAAGGAAGAATGCCCAAGATAATCCTTCTCATATTGGGTTTAACACAACTGAAGAAAATCTGGCTTTTTTCCATGCTCACCTTCAACCCTGAAACTTTTTTGAACTCATCAAGAGCATCCCTTATAACTCTAGCAGAATTCCCATTTCCATAAGAAAATACTAACAAATCATCAGCAAAGCATAAATGAGTAATTTTAAGGGACATACACCTACTATGAAACTTAAAATTCTGGCCAGCTTCAATTTTCTTCAAAAGGATGATATTAAACACCTCCATAACTATAGTAAATAGGTAAGGAGATAGAGGATCACCCTGCCTAAGACCCCTCTTTCCTTCAAAATACCCATGATCTTCACCATTAAAGTTTTTTTTTTTGAAAGAGCCAAAGCTCAGCAAACTTTATTAAAAAGAATAAAAGAATACAAAAACAAACGGAAATAAAATAGTCAAACAAAATACAAATCTAACCAACTCATCCATAACCAACTACTAAGCCACTTTTTAATAACCAGACTTAATCACCCTGCCTAAGACCCCTCTTTCCTTCAAAATACCCATGATCTTCACCATTAAAGTTAAGCATGAACCAAGGAGTAGAAACACAAGCCATAATCCACTGAATCATTATCGTATGAAAACCAAACCCCTGCAGAATTCTACTAAGAAAATTCCAATCCACCGTATCATATGCCTTTTGAATATCAATCTTTATGGTGCATTTGGGAACTCCCCTCTTATTTTTATACCCCACCATCAGCTCCTGAGCAAGGAGAATATTATCCACAATAGATCTTCCAGGAATGAAAGCTGATTGATTTTTGCTCACAATATCACCCAAACTATTTCTAATTCTATTCACTATAATCTTACTAATACACTTATATAAAGTGTTACAGCATGCTATAGGACAGAAATCAGAAACTTTCCTCTGGAACTCCACTTTAGGAACCAGCACTATTCTCGTAGCATTAATCCCCTTCAACAATTTACCAGTCCATAAAAATTCCCTCACAGCTTTACACACCTCCGGCCCAACAATGTTCCAAGAACTTTCAAAAAATTTGGAGGAGTACCCATCAGGTCCAGGGGGACGATTTTCATCAATATCAAACATCGCCACTTTGATTTCTTCATCAGTCACCACTCTAATCATATTAGCAGCCACCCTACTATCCAATTTATTATGAAAGAAACCATCATTTAAACACGAAAACTCAGTAACATCTTTACAACCCAAAAACTTATTGAAATGAGTAACAAATTTATCCTTCATAACCTTCCCACTAACCCATCTTCCATCTTCATCAATAACCATCAGAATACGATTTCTATTGCCCCTGCTCTTCACAACTCTATGAAAAAACTTTGTATTATTGTCCCCTTCCTGTAACCAATTTATCTTAGATCTCTGGAAAAGAAGCTTTTCTTCATCATTACAAGCAACATTAAAATCAAAAAGAATATTAGTATGCTCCTCCCTAATCTTACAATCAAAAGGATTAAGATCAATTTCAGATTGTTTACTTTCCAACTCCTTTCTTAACATTTGGATTCTCTTCCCAGAACCCCTGTGATTATTGCAAAGCTCCCTGCAATGCTTTTTAAGAATCTTCAACTTTTGGCACACTTTGAACATAAAAAAAACCTTCAATATTAGCATCCCAAACTTCGTTAACCAGGGGTAAGAACTCCACCTTTTCAGTGATAAAATTAGCAAACCTAAAAGAAGGTTTCCATCTCAATTTGCCAACAGGAACATTTAAAACAGCAGGACAATGATCCGACACCCTATAAGGTTTAAAAACAGCATGAGCTAAAGGATGATCCGAAACAAATTTCAAATTGGCCATCACCCTATCTAACTTCTTCAAAAGGCCCTTATTCCCAGCAGGAGTTTTACTCCAAGTAAACTGAAACCCAGAGGAATTCAGATCCTCAACTTCAATAAAGTTTATACAGTCAATAAAATCATCAATTCCTTTAGGCGTTTTAGAACAACCTTCAGAATATTCCGATGGTTTTAAAGCAACATTAAAATCACCTAATATTCCCCATGCTTCCTTCTTAACAACCAAACTATGTTTCTTCAAATTATCCCATAATAACCTTCTCTCAAGATAATTCGAAGCAGCATATATAAAAGACAAATACATGCTATAATTGGAATCACAGAATCTAACATAACAGTGAATAACTTGTCTAGACTGAGAAATCACCATCACATCAAAAAGTCTTGGATTCCATCCAACAATTATTCTAGTTCCAGCCTCACAGCTACTATTATTAGAAACCCAATCCCATTGACCAAAGGTCTTAACACAAACATTCTTAAGATTTAAGACCTTAACATGAGACTCCACCACAACACATATACCAAGGTTATTACTCCTAATAACATCAATAACCTCCTTCTGCTTAATAGCTTTATTCAAGCCCCTGACATTCCATACCCCTATAGACATCATTGGGAAATAATAGAGTTTTTGGCATTTACCTCCTCAAATGCCTGAGAAATCCCATCTTTGCTTTTACTATTCCCATGAACCATCATACTATTCTTCATTTTATTACTTTCATTCCCTACATTACCCTTCCCAACAAACTTAGAAGGATCCAACTTATTATTCATTATTCCAACAACATCAGAAGAATAATCAACACAATCACCTTCCTGATAACCATCAACTTTGCCTCCCTTAGCATCCTCTTCCATTCTATCCATAACTTCCTCATCAATCCTTCCCAGGATTTCAAAACTATTTTTAATACTGCAACCATCACTAGAAACAGTCTTATTTTCTAGACTCTTGTTAACACCCACTTTTATGTTATCATCCTTTATAGCATTCCCCTGCATCTTATTCTCCATTTTCCCCTGATTACCAACCAAAGCCTGACCATTAACAAACTTCTCATATCTTCTATTCTTTTCTAAATTCCAATGACCAACCCCTTTATTATTCCAATTCCTATTCTGTCCCCTTCCATTACCACCTCTATTCCCATAATTGCCTCTGAAATTATTTCCCCTGTTAAAATTTCCATTCTTCCCACTATATCTTTGATTATACAATTGAGCATGACCCTCCTTAGATTTACTATTACCTTCACCATCATTATTTCCTGCAACCTTCTTATAAACAACCTCCGTAAATCCATCATCATTAACCATTTCCTTCCCTTTATTTCTCTTATTGTTCCCATTATCCCCATTCTTTACCACTTTCTCTTCATTCAAAGCTGCCAAACAAACTTTATCCGTATGCCCATAAACCTTACAGTGATTACATCTAGAAGGCATCCAAGCATACTCCACATTAAAACTCTGAACCACAGCAGAATTAGTAACAAAATCCCAAGTAGAAACCTCAATTTTCCTCATCCATTCCTTATCAGCCGCCATTTCAACAAGAATTCGAGCATAAGCGTTTCTACCCTTGTGTTCCAAACACATCTCCTCAGTAAAAGAATCAAAAGCCAGAGGCACCCCCAACTTACTCGCTATAATACACAAATTCTCTCCACTCCATACTTCCAAAGGTAAATCAAAGATTTTGATCCACACCGGAATTTTATCATGACTATTCTTGAACATCAACCATGGGCTTCCCTCCAATATAGATAACATCCCCTGCTCATCACTAAATTTAAAAAAGAAAAACCCTTTACTGTTCATGAATATGTCTTCAAGACCCACATTCTTCCATAGCCTTCTAACCTCTTGCTGAATCACAGGAAACACTAACTTCTTATCAATCATATACCCATATAAAGTATTAGTATATGGAATACTCGCTTTCTTTAAATTCTCAATCGGGATAATAACAGGTCCTTCTTATTTGCCTTTTTCCCCTGGAATAAACTTGACATCAATCTTACCCTTATGTCTATTACCTTTTAACACACCTGCATAAGAGTTCAACAAGTTCCCCTGACTATCACCATCCACCTTTTTACAACTATTAGCATCACCCAAAATAGAAGGAAGCATATTAATGCTATTAATAACAGTACCAAACTTCATCTTTAAACTAGGCTCTTTACTCATCTTAGTATTAACCTCCTCTTCCATCACAATTTCCTCATCTTCACTAGACTCATCCTCACTAGATTCATCTTCCCCATCCTCTTCAGAAGAACCATCATCTTCAGAATCATCTCCTTCGTCATTAACTTGCTTATTCAAATTTGACATATCGACATCCATTTCCTGATTCAATTTACTATCTAAATCCTTCCTCTTAGGTGTTTCCACCTTCAACTCATTAAGAAATTGAAAGCCAACTCCCGGAATAAATTCTTCATTATTGATAACCTTCTTATCACCATTAGATCTAGACTTCTCAACTTCATCATCAACCAAATCAGGGCATACATGTTTATTGACATCAATCACAGCAATGTTAGGATTCACCCTAATCATTTCACTAGTAACACTCTTCAATTCCGAACTAGGGCTCAATAATTCATCATTCACCTTAGAACCATCCCAATTTTTCAACAAATTAGCAGTATTACCTGAAGGAATAGAGACAACTTGAACTCCAATAGTCTTCAGCTCACCAGAACCCCCATCCTTCAACCCCTTCATATTGCTATCATTTCCAGGAATTGAAATATTAGAATCCGACTCCCAGGCCGATACAGACTCCGAGTCATCTTCCGTTTCCTCCTCATTAGCTTCTTCAGTGTAGTATTCCTTTGCATCCATCGGTGATATCCCATCCACAATTTTCCGAGCTCTGTTCTTCACTCTGAAAGCTTTCCCCTCCATTTTCCATTCAGCTTTTCCAATCCCTGAAGCAACAGCTCCAGAAGCACTTGGCTTACGACGAGCTTTATAAATCGTAGCTGAGGACTGATCAATGACCCCAGGGGGAACTAGATCTTTCACATCCACTTCAGTCCTAACGTACCGGACATCAACACTTTTATCCGGTGGCTTAACTTTCACTTCCTTCAATCGATCCGCTTTAGATGACGCACCCATTAGGACAACGGAAATAGAAGAGAAATTGCTTCAACGACTAAATGAAATTCGTCGGAAAAGCAGCACTGATGAACCAAAAACTAGATCGCACCACCGATAGAGAGAATCAGGGGAAGAGAGAGAAAGTAGAGAGAGAAAGCGAAAAAGTTTTAACATTGTTTAATTCTTGAGTTCCATAATAGGAGTCTATGCAATTTAGCAAAGCTTTGACGAACATTATTTAATTCTTGAGTTCCACAATAGAAGTCTATGCAATTTAGCAAACCTTTGATGAGCTTTGTTTAATTCTTGAGTTCCACAATAGAAGTCTATGATATTTAGCAAAGCTTTCATAAGCATTGTTTAATTCTTAAGTTCCACAATAAAAGTAGTTTATGCAATTTAGCAAAGCTTTGATGAACATTGTTTAATTCTTTTTTTTTTGAAAGAGCCAAAGCTCAGCAAACTTTATTAAAAAGAATAAAAGAATACAAAAACAAACGGAAATAAAATAGTCAAACAAAATACAAATCTAACCAACCTATCCATAACCAACTACCAAGCCACTTTTTAATAACCAGACTTAACCACCCAAAAACCCAAAAAACCTTATTATCCTTAAAGCTAGCCCAAAGACTAATTGAAAGTGGGAAAAAAGGTAACTTCACCCCCTTGCACCACCAAAATCCCCAAAGATCATTAATACCTAAGCAAGGGGTAAGGCCCTTAAAAAAACCCACAGTCCGAAGGCCAAGCTTTAAGAAAAAACCCAACAAAACCACAATACTCCCTACACAATACATAACCTAGAACCAATAGAAGATAACACAATTATAACACTTATAATTGCAACTATAAAAAAACCCCATCAATTTATCAATCCCGCATCTTCTGTCACTTCTCCTCTCATCAATCCTCCACTTAGTCTTCAACAGAAAAGACTCCATCTGCTTGCAAACATGATCCAAACCCGACCTTTGAAAAAAATTCATGCATATCAAGCACAAGCCAAACCACAACAAACTAACACCAAAACTCCAAGAAATCAGAACAAGTTTCATACTAGACATGGCATCAATCACATGTCTAGGATTCTCCATTTGGATAATCTCAATAAAGATCATATCCAAACAGAAAATCCCATAGGTACAAGTCACATGATTTGAGAGCGAACTCTCAAACCAGTAACATAATCCGTCAATTCCTTTGTAAAGAAACTTATTCCAAAAATGCCCCCACCAATCCACAGCATTAAGATCACCAAAGTTAAACATCCTTCTATGCCAACCCCAAAACCAATAGCCACCAACCAACAAACTAAAAAACCAGAAAATAACATCCATTACTTAAACTTTTTCCATTCCAGAAATACCCCAGGCCTTAAAAACTTTATCATTGACCATCTTAGCCTTTTTCCTCAACCCCAACAGCATTAAATGTATTTCACTTTCAATACAAGCAATCAGCCCCTTATACGAATTTCTCCTGTTACTAAAATGTCTAGAATTTCTCTCCTTCCAAATATGTGCAACACAACTAGCAAAAACACATTTATTAACGAGATTCTCACCAGAATTCCTTTTAAACAAACTGCACAGCTTCATAATCAATTCATTCCAATCATCCATAAAAAGATTAAGACCCATCTTATTACAAAAATACCTCCAAATAAGTTGAGAATAATCACATTTAAAGAAAAGATGAACATGTGAATCAGGAGTAACAGCACAAAATCACCCAAACTATTTCTAATTCTATTCACTATAATCTTACTAATACACTTATATAAAGTGTTACAGCATGCTATAGGACAGAAATCAGAAACTTTCCTCTGGAACTCCACTTTAGGAACCAGCACTATTCTCGTAGCATTAATCCCCTTCAACAATTTACCAGTCCATAAAAATTCCCTCACAGCTTTACACACCTCCGGCCCAACAATGTTCCAAGAACTTTCAAAAAATTTGGAGGAGTACCCATCAGGTCCAGGGGGACGATTTTCATCAATATCAAACATCGCCACTTTGATTTCTTCATCAGTCACCACTCTAATCATATTAGCAGCCACCCTACTATCCAATTTATTATGAAAGAAACCATCATTTAAACACGAAAACTCAGTAACATCTTTACAACCCAAAAACTTATTGAAATGAGTAACAAATTTATCCTTCATAACCTTCCCACTAACCCATCTTCCATCTTCATCAATAACCATCAGAATACGATTTCTATTGCCCCTGCTCTTCACAACTCTATGAAAAAACTTTGTATTATTGTCCCCTTCCTGTAACCAATTTATCTTAGATCTCTGGAAAAGAAGCTTTTCTTCATCATTACAAGCAACATTAAAATCAAAAAGAATATTAGTATGCTCCTCCCTAATCTTACAATCAAAAGGATTAAGATCAATTTCAGATTGTTTACTTTCCAACTCCTTTCTTAACATTTGGATTCTCTTCCCAGAACCCCTGTGATTATTGCAAAGCTCCCTGCAATGCTTTTTAAGAATCTTCAACTTTTGGCACACTTTGAACATAAAAAAAACCTTCAATATTAGCATCCCAAACTTCGTTAACCAGGGGTAAGAACTCCACCTTTTCAGTGATAAAATTAGCAAACCTAAAAGAAGGTTTCCATCTCAATTTGCCAACAGGAACATTTAAAACAGCAGGACAATGATCCGACACCCTATAAGGTTTAAAAACAGCATGAGCTAAAGGATGATCCGAAACAAATTTCAAATTGGCCATCACCCTATCTAACTTCTTCAAAAGGCCCTTATTCCCAGCAGGAGTTTTACTCCAAGTAAACTGAAACCCAGAGGAATTCAGATCCTCAACTTCAATAAAGTTTATACAGTCAATAAAATCATCAATTCCTTTAGGCGTTTTAGAACAACCTTCAGAATATTCCGATGGTTTTAAAGCAACATTAAAATCACCTAATATTCCCCATGCTTCCTTCTTAACAACCAAACTATGTTTCTTCAAATTATCCCATAATAACCTTCTCTCAAGATAATTCGAAGCAGCATATATAAAAGACAAATACATGCTATAATTGGAATCACAGAATCTAACATAACAGTGAATAACTTGTCTAGACTGAGAAATCACCATCACATCAAAAAGTCTTGGATTCCATCCAACAATTATTCTAGTTCCAGCCTCACAGCTACTATTATTAGAAACCCAATCCCATTGACCAAAGGTCTTAACACAAACATTCTTAAGATTTAAGACCTTAACATGAGACTCCACCACAACACATATACCAAGGTTATTACTCCTAATAACATCAATAACCTCCTTCTGCTTAATAGCTTTATTCAAGCCCCTGACATTCCATACCCCTATAGACATCATTGGGAAATAATAGAGTTTTTGGCATTTACCTCCTCAAATGCCTGAGAAATCCCATCTTTGCTTTTACTATTCCCATGAACCATCATACTATTCTTCATTTTATTACTTTCATTCCCTACATTACCCTTCCCAACAAACTTAGAAGGATCCAACTTATTATTCATTATTCCAACAACATCAGAAGAATAATCAACACAATCACCTTCCTGATAACCATCAACTTTGCCTCCCTTAGCATCCTCTTCCATTCTATCCATAACTTCCTCATCAATCCTTCCCAGGATTTCAAAACTATTTTTAATACTGCAACCATCACTAGAAACAGTCTTATTTTCTAGACTCTTGTTAACACCCACTTTTATGTTATCATCCTTTATAGCATTCCCCTGCATCTTATTCTCCATTTTCCCCTGATTACCAACCAAAGCCTGACCATTAACAAACTTCTCATATCTTCTATTCTTTTCTAAATTCCAATGACCAACCCCTTTATTATTCCAATTCCTATTCTGTCCCCTTCCATTACCACCTCTATTCCCATAATTGCCTCTGAAATTATTTCCCCTGTTAAAATTTCCATTCTTCCCACTATATCTTTGATTATACAATTGAGCATGACCCTCCTTAGATTTACTATTACCTTCACCATCATTATTTCCTGCAACCTTCTTATAAACAACCTCCGTAAATCCATCATCATTAACCATTTCCTTCCCTTTATTTCTCTTATTGTTCCCATTATCCCCATTCTTTACCACTTTCTCTTCATTCAAAGCTGCCAAACAAACTTTATCCGTATGCCCATAAACCTTACAGTGATTACATCTAGAAGGCATCCAAGCATACTCCACATTAAAACTCTGAACCACAGCAGAATTAGTAACAAAATCCCAAGTAGAAACCTCAATTTTCCTCATCCATTCCTTATCAGCCGCCATTTCAACAAGAATTCGAGCATAAGCGTTTCTACCCTTGTGTTCCAAACACATCTCCTCAGTAAAAGAATCAAAAGCCAGAGGCACCCCCAACTTACTCGCTATAATACACAAATTCTCTCCACTCCATACTTCCAAAGGTAAATCAAAGATTTTGATCCACACCGGAATTTTATCATGACTATTCTTGAACATCAACCATGGGCTTCCCTCCAATATAGATAACATCCCCTGCTCATCACTAAATTTAAAAAAGAAAAACCCTTTACTGTTCATGAATATGTCTTCAAGACCCACATTCTTCCATAGCCTTCTAACCTCTTGCTGAATCACAGGAAACACTAACTTCTTATCAATCATATACCCATATAAAGTATTAGTATATGGAATACTCGCTTTCTTTAAATTCTCAATCGGGATAATAACAGGTCCTTCTTATTTGCCTTTTTCCCCTGGAATAAACTTGACATCAATCTTACCCTTATGTCTATTACCTTTTAACACACCTGCATAAGAGTTCAACAAGTTCCCCTGACTATCACCATCCACCTTTTTACAACTATTAGCATCACCCAAAATAGAAGGAAGCATATTAATGCTATTAATAACAGTACCAAACTTCATCTTTAAACTAGGCTCTTTACTCATCTTAGTATTAACCTCCTCTTCCATCACAATTTCCTCATCTTCACTAGACTCATCCTCACTAGATTCATCTTCCCCATCCTCTTCAGAAGAACCATCATCTTCAGAATCATCTCCTTCGTCATTAACTTGCTTATTCAAATTTGACATATCGACATCCATTTCCTGATTCAATTTACTATCTAAATCCTTCCTCTTAGGTGTTTCCACCTTCAACTCATTAAGAAATTGAAAGCCAACTCCCGGAATAAATTCTTCATTATTGA
Source organism: Lactuca virosa (assembly GCF_052849685.1). Classification (NCBI taxonomy): domain Eukaryota; kingdom Viridiplantae; phylum Streptophyta; class Magnoliopsida; order Asterales; family Asteraceae; genus Lactuca; species Lactuca virosa. The sequence continues at coordinate 316,758,231 of NC_136433.1, read as the reverse complement.
TAACCTTCTTATCACCATTAGATCTAGACTTCTCAACTTCATCATCAACCAAATCAGGGCATACATGTTTATTGACATCAATCACAGCAATGTTAGGATTCACCCTAATCATTTCACTAGTAACACTCTTCAATTCCGAACTAGGGCTCAATAATTCATCATTCACCTTAGAACCATCCCAATTTTTCAACAAATTAGCAGTATTACCTGAAGGAATAGAGACAACTTGAACTCCAATAGTCTTCAGCTCACCAGAACCCCCATCCTTCAACCCCTTCATATTGCTATCATTTCCAGGAATTGAAATATTAGAATCCGACTCCCAGGCCGATACAGACTCCGAGTCATCTTCCGTTTCCTCCTCATTAGCTTCTTCAGTGTAGTATTCCTTTGCATCCATCGGTGATATCCCATCCACAATTTTCCGAGCTCTGTTCTTCACTCTGAAAGCTTTCCCCTCCATTTTCCATTCAGCTTTTCCAATCCCTGAAGCAACAGCTCCAGAAGCACTTGGCTTACGACGAGCTTTATAAATCGTAGCTGAGGACTGATCAATGACCCCAGGGGGAACTAGATCTTTCACATCCACTTCAGTCCTAACGTACCGGACATCAACACTTTTATCCGGTGGCTTAACTTTCACTTCCTTCAATCGATCCGCTTTAGATGACGCACCCATTAGGACAACGGAAATAGAAGAGAAATTGCTTCAACGACTAAATGAAATTCGTCGGAAAAGCAGCACTGATGAACCAAAAACTAGATCGCACCACCGATAGAGAGAATCAGGGGAAGAGAGAGAAAGTAGAGAGAGAAAGCGAAAAAGTTTTAACATTGTTTAATTCTTGAGTTCCATAATAGGAGTCTATGCAATTTAGCAAAGCTTTGACGAACATTATTTAATTCTTGAGTTCCACAATAGAAGTCTATGCAATTTAGCAAACCTTTGATGAGCTTTGTTTAATTCTTGAGTTCCACAATAGAAGTCTATGATATTTAGCAAAGCTTTCATAAGCATTGTTTAATTCTTAAGTTCCACAATAAAAGTAGTTTATGCAATTTAGCAAAGCTTTGATGAACATTGTTTAATTCTTTTTTTTTTGAAAGAGCCAAAGCTCAGCAAACTTTATTAAAAAGAATAAAAGAATACAAAAACAAACGGAAATAAAATAGTCAAACAAAATACAAATCTAACCAACCTATCCATAACCAACTACCAAGCCACTTTTTAATAACCAGACTTAACCACCCAAAAACCCAAAAAACCTTATTATCCTTAAAGCTAGCCCAAAGACTAATTGAAAGTGGGAAAAAAGGTAACTTCACCCCCTTGCACCACCAAAATCCCCAAAGATCATTAATACCTAAGCAAGGGGTAAGGCCCTTAAAAAAACCCACAGTCCGAAGGCCAAGCTTTAAGAAAAAACCCAACAAAACCACAATACTCCCTACACAATACATAACCTAGAACCAATAGAAGATAACACAATTATAACACTTATAATTGCAACTATAAAAAAACCCCATCAATTTATCAATCCCGCATCTTCTGTCACTTCTCCTCTCATCAATCCTCCACTTAGTCTTCAACAGAAAAGACTCCATCTGCTTGCAAACATGATCCAAACCCGACCTTTGAAAAAAATTCATGCATATCAAGCACAAGCCAAACCACAACAAACTAACACCAAAACTCCAAGAAATCAGAACAAGTTTCATACTAGACATGGCATCAATCACATGTCTAGGATTCTCCATTTGGATAATCTCAATAAAGATCATATCCAAACAGAAAATCCCATAGGTACAAGTCACATGATTTGAGAGCGAACTCTCAAACCAGTAACATAATCCGTCAATTCCTTTGTAAAGAAACTTATTCCAAAAATGCCCCCACCAATCCACAGCATTAAGATCACCAAAGTTAAACATCCTTCTATGCCAACCCCAAAACCAATAGCCACCAACCAACAAACTAAAAAACCAGAAAATAACATCCATTACTTAAACTTTTTCCATTCCAGAAATACCCCAGGCCTTAAAAACTTTATCATTGACCATCTTAGCCTTTTTCCTCAACCCCAACAGCATTAAATGTATTTCACTTTCAATACAAGCAATCAGCCCCTTATACGAATTTCTCCTGTTACTAAAATGTCTAGAATTTCTCTCCTTCCAAATATGTGCAACACAACTAGCAAAAACACATTTATTAACGAGATTCTCACCAGAATTCCTTTTAAACAAACTGCACAGCTTCATAATCAATTCATTCCAATCATCCATAAAAAGATTAAGACCCATCTTATTACAAAAATACCTCCAAATAAGTTGAGAATAATCACATTTAAAGAAAAGATGAACATGTGAATCAGGAGTAACAGCACAAAATCACCCAAACTATTTCTAATTCTATTCACTATAATCTTACTAATACACTTATATAAAGTGTTACAGCATGCTATAGGACAGAAATCAGAAACTTTCCTCTGGAACTCCACTTTAGGAACCAGCACTATTCTCGTAGCATTAATCCCCTTCAACAATTTACCAGTCCATAAAAATTCCCTCACAGCTTTACACACCTCCGGCCCAACAATGTTCCAAGAACTTTCAAAAAATTTGGAGGAGTACCCATCAGGTCCAGGGGGACGATTTTCATCAATATCAAACATCGCCACTTTGATTTCTTCATCAGTCACCACTCTAATCATATTAGCAGCCACCCTACTATCCAATTTATTATGAAAGAAACCATCATTTAAACACGAAAACTCAGTAACATCTTTACAACCCAAAAACTTATTGAAATGAGTAACAAATTTATCCTTCATAACCTTCCCACTAACCCATCTTCCATCTTCATCAATAACCATCAGAATACGATTTCTATTGCCCCTGCTCTTCACAACTCTATGAAAAAACTTTGTATTATTGTCCCCTTCCTGTAACCAATTTATCTTAGATCTCTGGAAAAGAAGCTTTTCTTCATCATTACAAGCAACATTAAAATCAAAAAGAATATTAGTATGCTCCTCCCTAATCTTACAATCAAAAGGATTAAGATCAATTTCAGATTGTTTACTTTCCAACTCCTTTCTTAACATTTGGATTCTCTTCCCAGAACCCCTGTGATTATTGCAAAGCTCCCTGCAATGCTTTTTAAGAATCTTCAACTTTTGGCACACTTTAAACATAAAAAAAACCTTCAATATTAGCATCCCAAACTTCGTTAACCAGGGGTAAGAACTCCACCTTTTCAGTGATAAAATTAGCAAACCTAAAAGAAGGTTTCCATCTCAATTTGCCAACAGGAACATTTAAAACAGCAGGACAATGATCCGACACCCTATAAGGTTTAAAAACAGCATGAGCTAAAGGATGATCCGAAACAAATTTCAAATTGGCCATCACCCTATCTAACTTCTTCAAAAGGCCCTTATTCCCAGCAGGAGTTTTACTCCAAGTAAACTGAAACCCAGAGGAATTCAGATCCTCAACTTCAATAAAGTTTATACAGTCAATAAAATCATCAATTCCTTTAGGCGTTTTAGAACAACCTTCAGAATATTCCGATGGTTTTAAAGCAACATTAAAATCACCTAATATTCCCCATGCTTCCTTCTTAACAACCAAACTATGTTTCTTCAAATTATCCCATAATAACCTTCTCTCAAGATAATTCGAAGCAGCATATATAAAAGACAAATACATGCTATAATTGGAATCACAGAATCTAACATAACAGTGAATAACTTGTCTAGACTGAGAAATCACCATCACATCAAAAAGTCTTGGATTCCATCCAACAATTATTCTAGTTCCAGCCTCACAGCTACTATTATTAGAAACCCAATCCCATTGACCAAAGGTCTTAACACAAACATTCTTAAGATTTAAGACCTTAACATGAGACTCCACCACAACACATATACCAAGGTTATTACTCCTAATAACATCAATAACCTCCTTCTGCTTAATAGCTTTATTCAAGCCCCTGACATTCCATACCCCTATAGACATCATTGGGAAATAATAGAGTTTTTGGCATTTACCTCCTCAAATGCCTGAGAAATCCCATCTTTGCTTTTACTATTCCCATGAACCATCATACTATTCTTCATTTTATTACTTTCATTCCCTACATTACCCTTCCCAACAAACTTAGAAGGATCCAACTTATTATTCATTATTCCAACAACATCAGAAGAATAATCAACACAATCACCTTCCTGATAACCATCAACTTTGCCTCCCTTAGCATCCTCTTCCATTCTATCCATAACTTCCTCATCAATCCTTCCCAGGATTTCAAAACTATTTTTAATACTGCAACCATCACTAGAAACAGTCTTATTTTCTAGACTCTTGTTAACACCCACTTTTATGTTATCATCCTTTATAGCATTCCCCTGCATCTTATTCTCCATTTTCCCCTGATTACCAACCAAAGCCTGACCATTAACAAACTTCTCATATCTTCTATTCTTTTCTAAATTCCAATGACCAACCCCTTTATTATTCCAATTCCTATTCTGTCCCCTTCCATTACCACCTCTATTCCCATAATTGCCTCTGAAATTATTTCCCCTGTTAAAATTTCCATTCTTCCCACTATATCTTTGATTATACAATTGAGCATGACCCTCCTTAGATTTACTATTACCTTCACCATCATTATTTCCTGCAACCTTCTTATAAACAACCTCCGTAAATCCATCATCATTAACCATTTCCTTCCCTTTATTTCTCTTATTGTTCCTATTATCCCCATTCTTTACCACTTTCTCTTCATTCAAAGCTGCCAAACAAACTTTATCCGTATGCCCATAAACCTTACAGTGATTACATCTAGAAGGCATCCAAGCATACTCCACATTAAAACTCTGAACCACAGCAGAATTAGTAACAAAATCCCAAGTAGAAACCTCAATTTTCCTCATCCATTCCTTATCAGCCGCCATTTCAACAAGAATTCGAGCATAAGCGTTTCTACCCTTGTGTTCCAAACACATCTCCTCAGTAAAAGAATCAAAAGCCAGAGGCACCCCCAACTTACTCGCTATAATACACAAATTCTCTCCACTCCATACTTCCAAAGGTAAATCAAAGATTTTGATCCACACCGGAATTTTATCATGACTATTCTTGGTTAATTTCAGACCTGGTCTCCACCTTTGAAGAAATAATGGCATATTATTGAACATCAACCATGGGCTTCCCTCCAATATAGATAACATCCCCTACGCATCACTAAATTTAAAAAAGAAAAACCCTTTACTGTTCATGAATATCTCTTCAAGACCCACATTCTTCCATAGCCTTCTAACCTCTTGCTGAATCACAGGAAACGCTAACTTCTTATCAATCATATACCCATATAAAGTATTAGTATATGGAATACTCGCTTTCTTTAAATTCTCAATCGGGATAATAACAGGTCCTTCTTCTTTGCCTTTTTCCCCTGGAATAAACTTGACATCAATCTTACCTTTATGTCTATTACCTTTTAACACACCTGCATAAGAGTTCAACAAGTTCCCCTGACTATCACCATCCACCTTTTTACAACTATTAGCATCACCCAAAATAGAAGGAAGCATATTAATACTATTAATAACAGTACCAGACTTCATCTTAAACTAGGCTCTTTACTCATCTTAGTATTAACCTCCTCTTCCATCACAATTTCCTCATCTTCACTAGACTCATCCTCACTAGATTCATCTTCCCCATCCTCTTCTGAAGAACGATCATCTTCAGAATCATCTCCTTCCTCATTAACTTGCTTATTCAAATTACTGATAACCTTCTTATCACCATTAGATCTAGACTTCTCAACTTCATCATCAACCAAATCAGGGCATACAGGTTTATTGACATCAATCACAGCAATGTTAGGATTCACCCTAATCATTTCACTAGTAACACTCTTCAATTCCGAACTAGGGTTCAATAATTCATCATTCACCTTAGAACCATCCCAATTTTTCAACAAATTAGCAGTATTACCTAAAGGAATAGAGACAACTTGAACTCCAATAGTCTTTAGCTCACCAGAACCCCCATCCTTCAACCCCTTCATATTGCTATCATTTCCAGGAATTGAAATATTAGAATCCGACTCCCAGGCCGATACAGACTCCGAGTCATCTTCCGTTTCCTCCTCATTAGCTTCTTCAGTGTAGTATTCCTTTGCATCCATCAGTGATATCCCATCCATAATTTTTCGAGCTCTGTTCTTCACTCTGAAAGCTTTCCCCTCCATTTTCCATTCAGCTTTTCCAATCCCCGAAGCAACAGCTCTAGAAGCACTTGGCTTACGACGAGCTTTATAAATCGTAGCTGAGGACTGATCAATGACCCCAGGGGGAACTAGATCTTTCACATCCACTTCAGTCCTAACGTACCGGACAGCAACACTTTTATCCGGTGGCTTAACTTTCACTTCCTTCAATCGATCCGCTTTAGATGACGCACCCATTAGGACAACGGAAACAGAAGAGAAATTGCTTCAACGACTAAATGAAATTCGTCGGAAAAGCAGCACCGATGAACCAAAAACTAGATCGCACCACCGATAGAGAGAATCAGGGGAAGAGAGAGAAAGTAGAGAGAGAAAGCGAAAAAGTTTGCAAGAGATCAGATAGCATTGTTTAATTCTTGAGCTCTACAGTAGACATTGTGTAATTCTTGATTTCCACAATAGAAGTCTATCCAATTAAGCAAAGCTTTTTTGAGCATTGTTTAATTCTTGAGTTCCTCAATAGAAGTTGTCTATGCAATTTAGGAAATCTTTGAAGAGCATTGCTTAATTCTTGAATTCCACAATAGAAGTCTACACAATTTAGCAAAGCTTTGATAAGCTTTGTTTAATTCTTGTGTCCCGAAATAGAAGTCTGTCACACCCCCAAACCGGAACGGCGGAAACATTCGGGGGCGGAGGACGTTATGTTTAGCATCAAAACCAATGAATAATAGGAAACATAGCAACACAACCAATACAGTGGATACATATATAAGTATAATGTTTACATCAGTTTGAAATCTTGTTTTAGGTACATCAAAAGTATGTAAAGTAATAACATAAGACTCTTACTGGTCCAGCTTCTCAAATCCCAGCAGGTACCTGTCTACTGATTTCCTGAGAATACAAGCAGTTTTGAAAGAATATCAACATAAAGCTGGTGAGTTCATAAGCATTTAGTTTTTGTGGAAAATGTTTCTTTGATCCTTTTTGAAAAGTGTTCCTCAAGAAAATCCTATATTTTCTTATGAAAAGCAGTTTTGAAAGAGTATCTATTAGTAGAAAGTAAACCATCAGTTTTAGAAATGCCAGTGTTATCCTGGGAAAATCCTATATTTTCCCTAAAAACAAGTTATCCGTTCTAGAGGTAGAGACGTAAGTTTAGAAATCCCTGATTACTATCAGTATGTATAAAAGTAGTTTTATTACTCAAAATAAAACAATGAAGAGTAGAGTCCGTAAACCAAAGTTAGTTTATACTTTTTTGCGAGTCGTATAACCATACTTGATATGACCTAGAGACCTTTATAACGTTCTTCAGGGGTTAAGTTAAATGACATTTGTCCACCACAGGCATGCCTGCGTAACTGTAGCTAGCAGTTCTGGTGTGGGATTGTCAGCCCCGAATAGATCTATTCACAAATCTCACGCTCTCCCTCCAGGAGACTCTGGTTATACTATGATAGGATTTAGTTCGGTACACTAAAGGTACAGTATTGAAGTAGAGCCTCACAATTCTGTATAATCTTGTTTACAAGCTAGAAACAGTATAAAACAGTAATTATTCTTGAATAAGTGTACTTTATACTTCTGAGAAAACATATAACATAAACTAAATCGGCCATAGTTTACATATATTCATCCATGAAATCTGATTGGTAGAAACTGCCTAGAGGATTATCCCAAACTATACCCATTATAGTTTACTAGTGTTGTATGGAAAATGTTTTGTAAAACCTTTCTGAAAGCTATTAAATTAGATTTCCAATATAAAAGTTTCCCTTGTGCTCAACATATTAAAAAAAGATAAAAACATCCGAATATGTTATTAAACGTAGAAATCGTTGGATTGTATCAATAAGTTTAAAACTTAATAAAATACTTTGAGTTTGGCTTATATTCCCCCCCCCCCCCCCCCTGAAAACATTAAAAACACGGAAAATGTAGGGGTATGAACTCACCTGTAGTGAGTGGTTCTGACGTGTGGTTGGAAGAGGAGTGCAAAGTGTCAGGTGTAACCTTGAGCACACAATTATCCTAATAGTCTGCTGGTAGTCCGAGGGCAAACTTATTGACCTTTGAGAGTTCTGTTGGAACTAGGTATGAGATAAGCTTCATCTTTTCTGTGAAACTTGCAGCGTATTCAGTAATGCTCATTTTTCCCTTTTTCAAAATTTGAAACTCATTATTGATTTCCAGAAGGTCCTGCTCGGAACAGTATTGCAGTTTCAGTTGTTCCACAAAGTATTCCCAAGACATTTTGCTCGCTTCTCCCTTGGGCATAGAGTCAGCTAACAGCTTCCACCAACTCAACACGCCAAATTTTAACAAAGGGATCGCAAGAGCGGTCTTCTGCCTGTTGCTGCATTCGCAACTTTCAAACATTGTCTCTATTTCGGAGATCCAATCCATAACTTGCACCGGCGTCGGGCTTCCGGATAGACACGGTGGTTTGGATGCCATAAAATCCTTGTATTTACATCCTCTTCCATCATTTCCTCCATCACGATTGTCTTGTCTAACAGTTGGTGGGTTGGCTTGACCAATGGTCCCACTGAAGTTTCCACCTTCCGACGGCCCTCCATTCACTTCGGGCTCTTCAACTTGGATTGAAAGTTCTTCACGATTTTGTCGAAGCAGACGTCTAGTTTCTTCCATCTGACGATCCAACATCGTCTGAATCATTAATTGTACACCAGCCATTGTCACCGGCTCAGGTGCTGCTGCTACAACAGGTATTTGCTCGATTACAGGTGGTTGATTCCTGTTTTCGTTCACGTTTCCAGCGCCACTTCTTGTTCTTGCCATCGTTGATCTATACACCGAACAAGGTGAATTTAGATCCTCCTTCACGATAGATAACTATCCAAATCACTTCGAAACGTTTATATACTAGTTCTAATATCGTCGACGCACGCTTACAATCCTAAACACATAAGGTTTCCAGATCCGGTCGGCAACAGACCATTGATCCGAACAAACAATATCATATATAGCAAACATATAACATTTAGCACATAAAAGCATTTTAGGCATCTTTCCTAAAATAAACTAGTGCTCGTGTCTTAAGTATAACAGACACTCATCTCTCAACCTTCACTTAGCATTCTAAGTTTAAGTCTAGAAATCCTATGAATTCCTAGTTCGCTTAAACTAATGCTTTGATACCAACTGTGACATCCCCAAAATCACGGCCAGAAAAGACCGGTTACATTTATGCTTTTAAATAAAATCAGAGTAATCCTTTGATTAAAGGCAACCATGAGGGGGATAGAGTACACCGGTGAACACATCGTTCACAACACCTACAGGTTATCAGCCTGCTAGTGTTCCACTGGACTGTCTAGAATGAGTCCGTGGTCGTCATCCATACTCCGCTAGATGACTAGATCAACAACGACATCGAGGCCTATCATCATTTTATTTCTTCACACACCAACTGTCTCCTATGTTATACCCAACATATTAGTAGATAAAATAAATACATTTATATACAGCTTAAAAACCTGTACAAACATCCATTCAACAACTAGTTCAAATAAACAAATAATATGTAAACACATAGCACGTATTTTTATAAAGAATACTTCATATTTATGTGTTAGAAGAAAACGAATATACACTCACATGATAACACGATGATCGGACATCACCTCGTCTCTTAAAAACAATAATCTTTGATGAAACCGGGATGTTTTCTCCAAAACCGGGCTTTACGCGGGCAGAGTCTCGGCTCGGAAACTTTACTTCTCGGGATCTTCGGGCTTCGGAACTTGCTTCGGGGCTCGGGAATGATACCGGGGCTTCGGGGGTATGACTAGAGCGCAAAACGAGGCAAAATGGAGTGAAAGAAAGAAATTTGGCAACCATGGACGGCTGGCCTCGCATCTTATTTATAGGGGAGGCTGGCCTTGCGAACACATCGCGTTCCTTCGGAGTACGCAGCGCGTTCACCGAACGCTGGGCGTTCCTTCGGACGCAGCGCGCAGGAGCGGGGGCGAGGGTCTTATCCGATGCCAGCTGAGTCAGCAACGACGTGGCCAATCCGAGGCCAAGCTTCCGAACGCGGGGCGTTCCTCATCCGAACGCGGGGCGTTCCCTCCTCGGGGTGCGTGTCTCGAACTTCTGAAAATCATAACTCTCGCATACGATCTCCGTTTTCGACGTTCTTTATATCCACGCGTAGGTGAGATTATGCTCTACAATTTTCGTTTAGACTCCGTCGGCTAATTTTGATTTATTTTTATTATATTATTTTTAGTAGGTCGGGACACGAAAACTCCGTTATAAAATCATAACTTCTTCATCCGACGTCTGTTTTCGTCTGTCTTTTTACCGTTACACTACTATTAACGAGATCTTCGATTCTCGTTTAGATTGTTTCGGCTAGAAATCACTCGATCTCATATTCGAACTTCGGACTGCATACAGCTAAGCTGAAACTTAGAAAAATCATAACTTCCTCATACGAAGTCAGATTTGGGCATTCTTTTTATGCATGCTCTCGGTTTAACGTATTCTACGACTTCCGTTTAGATCACTAAGGCTAAATATCGCTCTATCGCAAATTCACTATTTACGTCACGCAGCGTCGTGCCGGTTCCGTCGCGAAACTTCGACAGGTCATAACTTCTTCGTTATAACTCGGATTTCGGCATTCTTTATATATTCGGAAACCTTGTCACGAACCCTAGGCCTTGATGCATCAATATCGGGCTTATCTAATATTTTATTTTATCGCTTATTTTTATCCTTGATTCAATTAAGCCACATAATTAAGCATAAAACACATAATACTCAAATAACACATTCTTATTATTTCAAAATGAGTAACAAGGGTTAACCTAGAGTATTACAACAACATTAATGCCTAGCCCAGAAACACGGGCGTTACATGCCATGCCCCGAACGATGGTTCACATTTATGTTATTGTATACTTGTATATGTAATGTATGTACTAGCTGTATTGTATGTTCTCTTTGTCTAGTATGTAGTATGTTCTGTTTGTTTCTCATCATAGTATGCTTTGACTCATGTATGAACTGACTCTTTGTATGCATCATTGTATTAGAAGTAATGAATAGTATCTTCCTAAACTATACATATTATAGTTTACTAATGTTTTACTTGAACTGTTATTGAAAAGACTCATTTATCTACTAAGTTATGTTTGCACTTTAAAAACGGAGTTTTTGGAAAACTATAAAGTAACAACTTTAAAAGATTTTTTGAAATGTTTTGATCACTTATAAAAGACATAAGCAATCTTTTGAAAGATGTTTATAACAAACAATTACACAATTATCATTGTGTTCAACTTGTATTCCCCCCTTAAAAGCATTTAAAACAGTTAAAAGATTCATTACGGGGTATGAACTCACCTGATGTGGGTGATTCAACGAATACGCGTGCAAGGATGAGAAGTTCCACGAATGAAGTCCTGAGACACAACAAGGCCTAAATGACATATATTGGCATGAATATAGTGTTTATAAGCAACTATATGAAATGAAACACCTTCCGGGACTAGGAAACACTTTGACCAAGTGTTGGAATCACATGTGATTCGTTAAAGGAGAGTGGAATGGTACTATCATGAGTTTACTACCATGGGTTTACGGCCAAAGGGAGTTTACGGCCGTAAACTCATGGTCAAACATGCATAAGTGTGTGTTTGAAGGCTAGGGAAGTTTTAGGGACTTTTGCTCTACATAAGGATGAGAAAGACCAACCCAATGGAGGCTTTTGATGAGTTTACGGCCTAAAGGAGTTTACAGCCGTAAACTCACGATCATTATGCATTTGGGAGTAGTTTCAGGTCCTATTCCCATCAATGAAGGGTTCTAGGTCACAAGCTTTGCATCTAGGAGGGTTTATGGCCAAAATGGCACTCTTAAAGGGGTTTACGGCCATGGGAGATGGCTTGGCCGTAAACTCCTTTTGTTCTTGTGTTTTTGATTTTTTCAAGGCTCTAAGCATGAGTCCTAACTAGATATCAAGTGTAGGGAAGAGTACTTACGATATAGATGCTTGAAATGGTGATTAAGGTCCAAGAACACTAGTGTGTGTTCTTGGTGTTTCTTGAAGATCTAAGAAAAGATGATTTCTATGGATGAAATCAATGGATGAAGCTAGATTAAGAGATGTATCAACTAATCAAGGAAGAACACTTACAACTTTTGAAGATCTAAGATGAAAATCGGGATGATAGTTGAGAGAGAAATCAAGTTTCTTGAGGTGGAAATGAGATAATGAATGAAAAGTGAAGGAAATGAGTCTTTAAGGGGGAGTTTACGGCCCACCTTGAGTTTACGGCCCTAAACTCAAGTGTTGTGGCCGTGAACTCTTTTTGATGAGGGTAAAGCTTGATTTGTTGAACAGTGTCTCTAGCGGGTACATTCTAACACTCATTCCTTAAGTGTACTAGGCTCAAAACTCCTTAGAATGACCTTTAACCAGGCTAGAACTCATTACCAATGAGTCTGACACTCAGTTGAGTTGACTGACTGAGCTTTCAAAGCAAAAAAATTTCGGGTTGTCACATCATCCCCCCGTTAGATGGAATTTCGTCCCGAAATTAGCTTTCTTACTGCACTACTGGGGGCGCTCCTCTGATTTGCAGAATACCCACTCGTAGACCTGGCAACTTTGCCCTAGTGTTCATGATAGGATTCGTACTTGGTCCATCTATCATTACCTCATGTATACAAGTCGTACATAATTAGGATTAGTAAGACGGTCGGATGTGCGACTCTGCCCCAGGTCCACAACCAAACAAGGAACAGGAGATAGGGCAGAAACACACATACTAAATCTGCGTAATCATAATCATAAACCACCATCGCGTATACACTGAATAGGGATAGGTGGGCTGTATTCGTCCTTAGCCTCTGTGCTTGAACTTGGTCTGCTGGATGAGTGGTATTTCGTGACGGTCTGTGGACATCTGACGATAAGGCTTCAGAGGACAAAGTATTCTTCGCATGAGTACTTCGGGGTTTAGAATACGAAAGATAAAACTGAGGTTTAGGTCGGACTGTCGATACGAATGACGAAAGTTTCGAGAACTTGCCGATCGAGATGATAGAAACATATGAACTTAGTATGGTGAGGACCACGCCAATTCATGACGAATGATAGTAACGGACTCTTTACTGAACAAAGTTTTAACCAATTTGAAAGAAATGTATGTTATACGATGATGTATCCCTAATGTATTCGACAATGTACTCTTTGTGTGTTCCAGTGCTTTCTGTTTTCCCTTTGATGTTAACACTCCTACGTATCGTACCGCTATGTGCGCATACATACAAATGAAAGTGCTTTGATAACTGGTGATGATACTTTATATCATGATCCTCCTTGGTACCACTACGATCGCCTGTCATATACAAGTTATGGATAATTAAGATGAATAAGACAGTCGACTGAGTAACTCTGCCTCAAATCCTCAACCAAATAAGGAACAGGGATTAAGGCGGAATCACTCACTCTAAGCCTGCAGCCTCTTAGTTATTCACAACCATGATGTATATGCTACGCCATCATAGCTTCTCTAAACGGATCTTTTAGTTCTCTTGAATACTGTGATCTATTTCAATATGTGAGTTATTATAATTACTTTTTAAGTGTTTTCCCCAAGTTTTAATATTATATAAATATTAATTAATTAATTTTTAAAGTAATTACCATTTCGAAAAAACGTACCACTGCTCGCTGACGACTCCGGGGTAGATTCTCCGGCGGTGATCATCAGAACTCGTCCATCAGCTCCTGAGTTCTTTGCTATCGGGCAGTCCCTCTGATTGTGTCCAGACTCACCACAGCCATAACATGCTTGGTTTTCTTCAGCTCAGGGGACTTGGGAGACCGGTTGAGCCGGTGCCCTGCAGAAACAGACTATGTGTCCCTTTCCGTGGCAGTTCAGACATTGCATTTCCCGGCATACTCTGGTGTGGTGATAGTTGCACTTCCCACACTTCGGGAGGGTTCCAACATCTCGAATGGCACGTGCTGGAGCAGCATGCGTTGTAGCGACGTACATAGTACTCGCTTGTTTCTCTTGTGGGGTGTCCTGTGTTGTTTGCTTCTTCTTCCTCTTGTTCCCCGACTTCTGATTATAGTCCTTTCCATTTGATGGCTCGGGAACGAGGACTCCTACACCATGGCGGACTCCATGGTCAATGAGTCGCTGGGCCAGGCGTTTGGCACTATCGAATGAGGCTGGGTTAGAAGACAACATATCTCCTTGGGTCGGAGCAGTCAGACCCCAAATGTATCGTTCTATCTTCTTGCTCCACGGGGTAACCATCCCGGGGCATAGTACTGCCAGGTCGCTAAACCTGTCAGTGTAGGCCACTATGTCTAAGCCGACCATCTTGAGCTCCCATATTTCTTGTTCCAGTTTTTGTACTTCGCCCCTTGGGCAGTACTCTTCCAGCATTAACTCTTTTAGGTTTTCCCAACCTATTGAGTTAGCCACTGATAGGGTCAGTGACTTAACATGGCTGTTCCACCATGTCAGGGCTCTGTTGGAGAAGGTGCAGGTAGCAAACTTCACTTTGCTCCCTTCTGGGCACGAACAGATTTCGAAGACCGAATCTGTTTTCTCGAACCATCGCATCAGAGCGATGACTCTACCATTTCCATTAAAGGAAAGGGGTTTGCAGTTGGTGAAGTCCTTCTAGGAGCACTCTCTCGATCGCACAGGGACCTCACCTTGAGTAGAATGAACAGGTGTTCCACCTCCGTTGGAACTGGTAGGATGATATTGAGCCATGGCTGTTGCCACAGCCGCAGGTACTGCAGCATTTAGAGCTGCCGTATCGATTTGTGGAGGAGGTAGTGGCGGTTGAGTTGGAGTTATCGGAGTAGTGCGCCTGATTGGTCTGCGAGGAGGCATTTTTGCTAAAAGAATACAAAGATGAGATGGGAATGAGTCTATAGCAGTGGAGATAAGCCGAAAGCTGAAAGACAAGGTTATCCTAGTTCTGAGTGTATCTGATCCTAACTTCCACACGGTTCTGGAAACAATTCATAAACAGTCTATACCACATAAACTTTATGAATAAGAAATGGCTATCCTCCAATGAATATTTGTTACCTGAATAACTGTTACCAGCTGCATGTAAGAAAATAATCCTAACACATAATGTGAGCAGTGTCTCCACTCGCTCATTAAGTTAACAAGTTTATTATTTATTAGTGTGACGTGTAAGACGTTTTGGTTACATCGGTTGATCCTTCTTTGAAAGCTCCTCATGAACTTGCTCTCCTTTCCTCCTGACTCTTCTGTTGTCTACTATGAGGAAGTGGTTACATCTATCTGGGTTTGTCGTGCGAGAATGGACGTGACTAAAGAATCTATGAGATTTTAAGGTAACTTTATGGGGTGATCCTTACAGAGTCCTCCTATAATTGCACAATGTATACAAGTTGTATATAATTCAAGATTAAATAGACCTTCGAATAAATGATCCTACTCCAAAACCACAACCAAATAAGGAATGGGTGGTGAAGAGTAGATCACAAATTCTAAGTCTATAAGATCTAAATTATATAAAACCTTGGGAGTATACATTGTAAGATTATAGACCTATCCGTAAGGGTATTTTAAGTTATCACATAAGTTGTTTACATGGCCTAAAATACTCCTATAGTACTTTAATGTAATATACTTGATCTAGAATTTTCTTGACTCGTGTTTAGGTAAGTTTTAAGACTGTTGCAACACCACATCACTCCCAAACACATGTCGGTCACATCTCGAATAAATATAGTTGATCAGGCTATATTGATCCTAGCTATAATTACATAACTGTTTAGGTTTGACGACAGTGCTCAACCTTTAAATACTTTAGTTCTGTTCTTCTTGTGATACCTGGTCTACATGTATAAGCAAGTAGGTATATTTTTATAACTTATCGTTATACTCTTAAAATATATCATTATCCAGAGCACTTAAGCCCCAGTGTATTTATAGTTGTATATCTTTTATCGGTTGATATACTTAGTTCACAATAAACAATGCTCTGATACCAATCTGTCACACCCCAAAACCGGAACGGCGGAAACGTTCGGGGGTGGAGGACGTCATATTTAGTATCACAAGTTATGCATTATAGTAAGCAAGTAATGAACAACCATTTCATTAGAAAGAAAATGTTTACAATGCATGTGTTCACAAAACATAGAATTCATAAGCAAATAACAAAACAAGACTTGAAGCTATTATGCTCCATCTTCTGAATTCCCAGCACGAGTACCTGTCTATTAGTCTCCTGAGAATACAAGTTATTTGAAAGAGTTGATCAACAATTAAGCTGGTGAGTTCATAAGATTTTAGTGATGTAAGTAAGTTGTAAAATGTTGTTGTAAAATGTAGTTGAAAATGTATTTGAAAATGTAGTTGAAAGATGTAGTAAGTTGTAAGTTCTGTTTAGAAAAGTTCGCCTGTTCCTCTAGAAAATCCTATATTTCCTACTTTAATGAAAGATAAGTAAAAATGACTTTACAACCCTTTCTATGAGTACTAAATGGATACAAGTTATATAAGACTCAGAGTAAACAAACAATCGATTGTGCGCATCTGTCCTAAGGCGGAAAGCACAAATCCCATTGTTTGTTTGATCATTGTGGTATATAACCTTGGTGTATTCACTTGTTACTCATGGAGTTAATTGTAATGGTTCCTTTATATTTAATGAAAAGATTCTTTAAGAAAACCCTTATTTCTTATAATAAAATGGTGACCACAGTGATTACTTCTATAATCACTTAGTTTATACTGGATATATATGATCTAATATCGGATAGAGAGTTAATTGGGTGAATCTGCCCTAAGCTCACAACCAAACAAGGAACAGGAAGTAAGGCGGAAAGCACACATCCAACTACCTATTGGGTATTACTTATATATAACCTTGATGTATAAACTAAAGTATTATAGAGTTAATCACCTAAGGTCCTTTAAGTTTATACTGGTTTAATAAAATGGATTAAACCCTTTACTGGTAAGTTTCTAGTTTTGTATACCAAAAGTTCTTATTTGGAAAGTATGTTTTGTACTAGAAAACTGTGCATTGACTCTATGTCCTATGACTTGACCCATACCTGGTACCCTTATGATAACTTAATGTATACTGAGCATATATATACCCCGAACAATGGTTCACATTTATGTTATTGTATACTTGTATATGTAATGTATGTACTAGCTGTATTGTATGTTCTCTCTGTCTAGTATGTAGTATGTTCTGTTTGTTTCTCATCATAGTATGCTTTGACTCATGTATGAACTGACTCTTTGTATGCTTCATTGTACTAGAAGTAATGAATAGTATCTTCCTAAACTATACCTATTATAGTTTACAAATGTTTTACTTGAACTGTTATTGAAAAGACTCATTTATCTACTAAGTTATGCTTGTACTTTAAAAACGGAGTTTTTGTAAAACTATAAAGTAACATAACTTTAAAAGAGTTTTTGAAATGTTTTGATCACTTATAAAAGACAGAAGCAATCTTTTGAAAGATGTTTATAACAAACAATTACACAATTATCATTGTGTTCAACATGTATTCCCCCCCTTCAAAGCATTTAAAACAGTTAAAAGATTCATTATGGGGTATGAACTCACCTGATGTGGGTGATTCAACGAATACGCGTGCAAGGATGAGAAGTTGCACGAATGAAGTCCCGAGACACAACAAGTCCTAAATGACATATATTGACATATATTGGCATGAATATAGTGTTTATAAGCAACTATATGAAAGGAAACACCTTCCGGGACTAGGAAACACTTTGACCAAGTGTTGGAATCACATGTGATTCGTGAAAAGGAGAGTGGAATGGTACTATCATGAGTTTACTACCATGGGTTTACGGCCAAAGGGAGTTTACAGCCGTAAACTCATGGTCAAACATGCATAAGTGTGTGTTTGAAGGCTAGGGAAGTTTTAGGGACTTTTGCTCTACACAAGGATGAGAAAGACCAACCCAATGGAGGCTTTTGATGACTTTCCGGCCAAAAGGAGTTTACTGCCGTAAACTCATGGTCATTATGCATTTGAGAGTAGTTTAAGGTCCTATTCCCATCAATGAAGGGTTCTATGTCACAAGCTTTGCATCTAGGAGGGTTTATGGCCAAAATGGCACCCTTAATGGGGTTTACGGCCATGGGAGATGGCTTGGCCGTAAACTCCTTTTGTTCTTGTGTTTTTGATGTTTTCAACGCTCTAAGCATGAGTCCTAACTAGATATCAAGTGTAGGGAAGAGTACTTACGATATAGAGGCTTGAAATGGTGATTAAGGTCCAAGAACACTAGTGTGTGTTCTTGGTGTTCTTGGTGTTTCTTGAAGATCTAAGAAAAGATGATTTCTATGGATGAAATCAATGGATGAAGCTAGATTAAGAGATGTATCAACTAATCAAGGAAGAACACTTACAACTTTTGAAGATCTAAGATGAAAATCGGGATGATAGTTGAGAGAGAAATCAAGTTTCTTGAGGTGGAAATGAGATAATGAATGAAAAGTGAAGGAAATGAGTCTTTAAGGGGGAGTTTACGGCCCACCTTGAGTTTACGGCCGTAAACTCAAGTGTTGTGGCCGTGAACTCTTTTTGATGAGGGTAAGGCTTGATTGGTTGAACAGTGTCTCTAGCAGGTACATTCTAACACTCATTCCTTAAGTGTACTAGGCTCAAAACTCCTTAGAATGACCTTTAACCAGGCTAGAACTCATTACCAATGAGTCTGACACTCAGTTGAGTTGACTGACTGAGCTTTCAAAGCAAAAAAATTTCGGGTTGTCACATCTTTTGAATTGACGACCTGCAATACTGGTTACCTTAAAACATGTCTGTTTTATCAAGGTCATAATGTGAAGGCTAGTACCCATACTATACACTCTCCCTGTCAAGAGATTCTGGGAACCAAACGCGACTTCCGCAACCCAGTTGCTAGGCCGTGTAATCCACATTAAGGTTATGTGATCATGTACACCCAATATAACTATCACCTTTTGTTTAGAACAATGAGTTAGTGATTCATTGGTATAGTTAGATCCTGTAGTTGTTCCATGCTATAGCATCTTAGTATGTTTGTTCTGTTTATAGTATCTTAGTATCTTCTCTTGTTATAGTATCTTAGTATCTTCTCTTGTTATAGTATCTTAGTATGTTCGTTCTGTTATAGTATCTTAGTATCTTCTCTTGTTATAGTATCTTAGTATCTTCTCTTGTTATAGTATCTTAGTATGTTCTCGTTACAGTATGAACTGAACCCCTAAACTATACCCCTTATAGTTTACTAGTAATCCACTTGAACTGATATTGAAAAGACTCATTTTACTATTAAGTTATGCTTGTACTTTAAAAACGGAGTTTTGTTAAACTATAAAGTAACATAACTTTAAAAGAGTTTTTGAAATATTTTGACCACTTTATAAAAGACATAAGCAATCTTTTGAAAGATGTATATATAACAAACATTTATCATTGTGTTCAACTTGTATTCCCCCCTTAAAAGCATTTAAAATAGTTAAAAGATTCATTACGGGGTATGAACTCACCTAATGTGGGTGATTTAACGAATACGCGTGTAAGGATAAAAAGTTCCACGAATGAAGTCCCGAGATACAACAAGTCCTAAATGACATATATTGGCATATACTGACATAAATATAGTGTTTCGAAACAACCCAATGCAAGGAAACACCTCACGGGACTAGGAAACACTTTGACCAAGTGTTGGAATCACATGTGATTCATCAAAGGAAAGTGAAATGGCACTACCATGAGTTTACTGCCATGGGTTTGCGGCCAAGGGATTTTACGGCCGTAAACTCATGGTCAAACATGCATAAGAGGGTGTTTGAAGGCTAGGGAAACTTGACGGACTTTTGCTCTACACAAGGATGAGAAGGACCAACTTAATGGAGAGTGTTGAGGTGTTTACGGCCAAGGGAGTTTACTCCTGGCCGTAAACTCTCTAAATGGTCACATTTAGGGTCTTAAAGGTAAGGAGTTTCAAAGGCTTAAATGACCCAAAGGTTAGCAAAGGCCTAGATGTATTTAAGGTCCAAGACTTGACCATAATTGGAGTTTACGGCCAATGGTGTTTACTCTTGGGCCGTAAACTCTCTAAATGATGAGTTTGGTGATGTTTCAAGGTCTTACAAGGCACAAGGGAGTGTTCTAGCCTCAAATCCAAGCCTTAGGAAGAGTTTATGGCCAAAAATGGCCTACTTATAGGGGTTTACGGCCATGGGAGATGGCTTGGCCGTAAACTCCTTTTGTTCTTGCATTCTTAATGTTTTCAAGGTTCTAAGCATGAGTCTTAACTAGATATCAAGTATAGGGAAGAATACTTACGATCTAGAGGCTTGAAATGGTGATTAAGGTCCAAGAACACTAGTGTGTGTTCTTGGTGTTTCTTGAAGATCTAAGAAAAGATGATTTCCATGGATGAAATCATTAGATGAAGCTAGTTAAGAAGGATTAACATCATATTAAGGAAGAACACTTACAACTTTTGAAGATCTAGGATGAAAATCGGGATGATAGTTGAGAGAGAAATGGAGTGTTCTTGAGTTGGAAATGAAAGAATGAAGAAAGTTGAAGGATATGAGCCTATAAGGAGGGAGTTTACGGCCCACCTTGAGTTTATGGCCGTAAAGTCAAATGTTGTGGCCATGAACTCTAAATGAAGAGGTTAAGGCTTGATTTGTTGAACAGTGTCTCTAGCAGGTACATTCTACCATCCATTCCTTAAGTGTACTAGGCTCAAAACTCCTTAGAATGACTTTTAACCAGGCTAGAACTCACTACCAATGAGTCTGACACTCAGTTGAGTTGACTGACTGAGCTTTTAAAGCAAAAAATTTTCGGGTTGTCACAAGAAGTCTATGCAATTTAGCAAAGCTTTGATGAGCATTGTTTAATTCTTTAGTTCCACAATAGAAGTAGTCTATGCAATTTAGAAAAGTTTTGATGAGCATTATTTAATTCTTGAGTTCCAAAATAGAAGTCTATATAATTTAGCAAAGCTTAGATGGGGATTGTTTAATCGTTGAGGTCTACAATAGAAGTCTATGCAATTTAGCAAAGCTTTGATGAGGATTGTTTAGCTTTTGAGTTCCACAATAGAAGTCTATGCTATTTAGCAAACTAGGGGTACATCATCGTATAATAGACATTTCTTTCAAATCGGCCAGATTGTTCAGTAAAGAGTCCGTTACTATCATTCGTCATGAGTTGGCGTGGTCCTCACCATACTAAGTTCATATGTTTCTATCGCCTCGACCGTCAAGTTAGCGAAACCTTCGTCATTCGTATCGACAGTCCTACCTAAACCTCAGTTTTTTCTTTCGTATTCTAAACCCCGAAGTACTCGTGCGAAGGGTACTATGTCCTCCGGAGCCTTGCCGCCGTATGTTCCCACAGACCGTCACGAAATACCACTCGTCCAACAGACCAAGTTCGAGCACAGAGGCTATGGACGAATACAACCCACCTATTACTATTTAGTGTATACGCGAGAGTGGTATATAATTATGATTACGCGGATCTAGTATGTGTGTTTCCGCCCTATCTCCTGTTCCTTGTTTGGTTGTGGACCTGGGGCAGAATCGCACATCCGACCGTCTAACTAATCTTAATTATATACGACTTGTATACACGAGGTAATGATAGATGGACCAAGTACGAATCCTATCATGAACACTAGGGTAAAGTTGCCAGGTCTACGAATGGGTATTCTACAAATCAAAGGAGCGCAACCCCAGTAGTACTGTAAGAAAGCTAATTTCGGGACGAAATTCCATCTAACGGGGGGGTGATGTGACCACCCGGAAAATTTTTGCTTTGAAAGCTCAGTCAGTCAACTCAATTGAGTGTCAGACTCATTTCTAATGAGTTCTAGCCTTGTAAAAGGTCATTCTAAGGAGTTTTAGCCTAGTACACTTAAGGAATAAGTGTTTGATCGTATCAGTTGATGTTTTAAACCAACAATCGAACCGTAAACATCTTCAAAAGGAGTTTACGGTCAGGGTGACCGTAAACTCCCTCCTATATATATTTTTTATGATCATTTTGATCATTTCTTCCCTTTCAAACTCAAGAACTTGCAAATCCTCTCAAGTATCATCAAGTTCATCATCCTAGATCATCAAAATCGTAAGTGTTCTTCCTTTGATTTATTGATACACTCTTAATCTAGTATCATCTCATGATTTCATCCATGGAAATCATATTTTCTTAGATCTTCAAGAAACACTAAGAACACCAAGGACACACACTAGTGTTCTTGGACCTTAATCACCATTTCAAGCCTCTATATCGTAAGTACTCCCCCCTTAGCTTGTTATCTAGTTGAAACACCTGATTAGAGCCTTGAAAACATCATTTTTAGCCAAGAACAAGGTGTTTACGGTCTAAGAGTATCTCCTTAGACCGTAAACTCTAATGAAAGGTGCATTAGAGACCCTAAACCCTTCCTAAGACTAAGCATGGTCCCTAGAATCCGATGCCTTTGAATGAAGCCCTTGAAAACCATCATTGTGCAAAGATTTGATGAGTTTATGGTTGGATCTCCTTAGACCGTGAACTCCATGACCGTAAGGTCATTTAAACCGTGAACACATGGACCGTGAACACTTGGACCGTAAACCCTATGACCGTAAACACATAGGACCGTAAACCCTATGACCTTAAATACATAGGACCGTGAACCACTTTAACCGTAAACTCTTATGGTCATGCCACATGGACCGTAAACTCAATAGGGTGGCCATACACCCTAGTTATGCAATCAAATGTGATTGTATCCCTTAAATCTTAGAGTTTCCTAGTCTATAAGGGTGTTACCTTTCTTAATTAGTTGTTTAGACACTAATTACATACACATATATGCCATTATATGTCATTTAGGACCTGTTGTGTCTCGGGAGTTCATTCGTGGAACTTCTCATCCTTATGTGCGTATTCGTTTGAATCACCCACATCAGGTGAGTTCATACCCCGTAATCAATCTTTTAAACTATTTTAAATGCTTTTAGCGGGGGGGGAATACAAGTTGAACACAATGATAATTGTGTAAATGTTTGCTATAAACATCTTTCAAAAGATTGCATATGTCTTTTATAAGTGATCAAAACATTTCAAAAACTCTTTTAAAGTTATGTTACTTTATAGTTTAACAAAACTCCGTTTTTAAAGTACAAGCATAACTTAGTAGTAAAATGAGTCTTTTCAATATTAGTTCAAGTAGATTACTAGTAAACTATAAGGGGTATAGTTTAGGGGTTCAGTTCATACTATAACGAAAACATAATAAGATACTATAACAAGAGAAGATACTAAGATACTATAACAAGAGAAGATACTAAGATACTATAAACAGAACAAACATACTAAGATGCTATAGCATGGAACAACTACAGGATCTAACTATACCAATGAATCACTAACTAATTGTTCTAAACAAAAGGTGATAGTTATATTGGGTATACATGATCACATAACCTTAATGTGGATTACACGGCCTAGCAACTGGGTTGCGGAAGTCACGTTTGGTTCCCAGAATCTCTTGACAGGGAGAGCGTATAGTATGGGTACTAGCCTTCACATTATGACCTTAATTCCCATTACTCTCATAAAGTGACAGTTCCACTTGAAAGTTCATGCAAACTATTTTCGAGTTAAGATAGTTATAAACTAGGGAAAACTCACATGTTTTCAATGCGACAAACAGAATAGTCGGGTCTAGTACATTCAATAGAAAGGGACCATAATGCTAACCTTATGATTCCTTAATGTATACATCAAGGGATATATATATAAATAGGATCCGACAGGTAATAGGATGTGTGCTTTTCGCTTCATTTCCTGTTACTTGTTTGGTTGTGGGCTTAGAGCAGATTCACCCAGCCTATTATCTATTCGATTTCTGTTATATATATGTTCCGTATACATTAAGTCATCATAAGGGGTACCAGGTATGGGTCAGGTCATAGGACACTAACTCAATGCACATTTTTCTAGTACAAAACATACTTTTCAAATAGAACATTTGGTGTACAAAACTAGAAACTTACCAGTAAAGGGTTTAATCTGTTTTATTAAACCAGTATAGCTTAAAGGACCTTAGGTGATTAACTATATAATACCTCAGTTTATACATCATGGTTATATATAATTAATATCCGATAGGTAGTTGGATGTGTGTTTTCCGCCTTACTTCCTGTTCCTTGTTTGGTTGTGGGCTTAGGGCAGATTCAGACTATTAACTATCTATTCGATATTAGATTATATATAGCCAGTATAAACTAAGTGATTATCGAAGTAACCACTGTGGTTACTTCGATATAAAGGGTTTTCTTAAAGAATCTTTTCATTAAATATAAAGGAACTATTACAATTAACTCCACGAGTAACAAGTGAATACGCCAGGGTTATATACAACAATGATCTAACAAACAATGGGATGTGTGCTTTCCGCCTTACTTCCTATTCCTTGTTTGGTTGTGGGCTTAGGGCAGATGCGTACAATCGATTGTTTGTTTACTCTGAGTTTTATATAACTTGTTTCCATTTAGTACTCATAGAAAGGATTGTAGAATCATTTTTACGTATCTTTAATCAAAGTAGGAAATATAGGATTTTCTAGAGGAACAGGCGAACTTTTCTAAACAGAACTTACAACTTACTACATTATTCAACTACATTTTTCAACTACATATTACAACAACATTTTACAACAACTTTCTACAACTTACTTACATCACTAAAATCTTATGAACTCACCAGCTTAATTGCTGATCAACTCTTTCAAATAACTTGTATTCTCAGGAGACTAGTAGACAAGTACTCGCGCTGGGAATTCATAAGATGGAGCATAATAGCTTCAAGTCTTGTTTTGTTATTTGCTTATGTATTCTATGTTTTGTGAACACACACATTGTAAACACTTTCTTTCTAATGAAATGGTTGTTCATTACTTGCTTACTATGATGTATGTCTTGTGATACTAAACATGACGTCCTCCACCCCCGAACGTTTCCGCCTTTCCGGTTTTGGGGTGTGACAGATTGGTATCAGAGCATTGTTTATAGTGAACCGATAAAAGATATATCAACCGATAAAAGATATACAACTATAAATACAATGGGGATTAAGTGCTTTGGATAATAATATATTTTAAGAGTATAACAATAAGTTATAAAAATATACCTACTTGCTTATACATGTAGACATACTAGAACAAGTATCATAAGAAGAACATAACAAAAGTATTTAAAGGTTGAACACTGCGGTCAAACCTGGACAGTTATGTAATCACAGCTAGAATCAATATAGCCTGATCAACTATATTCATTCGAGATGTGACCGACATGTGTTTGGGAGTGATGTGGTGTTGCAACAGTCTTAAAACTTACCTAACACTAGTAAAGAGAATTCTAGATCAAGTACATAGAGTTAGAATACTTTAGGAGTATTCTAGGATACTATAACACGATAACAAGTTTGAAACCTACCAAGTACATTACGTTAAAATACTATAGGAGTGTTTTAGGCACTATATAAATAACTTATGTGATAACTTAAAAGACCTTTACGGATAGGTCTATAATTTTGCAATGTATACTCCCAAGGTTATATATAATTGAGATTTTATAGACTTAGAATTTGTGATCTACGCTTCACTACCTGTGCCTTGTTTGATTGTGGTTTTGGAGTAGGATCACTTATTCGAAGGTCTATTTTATCTTAAGTTATATACAACTTGTATACATTGTGCAATTATAGAAGGACTCTGTAAGGATCATCCCACAAAGTTACCCTAAATCTCATAGATTCTTTAGACACTTCCATTCTCGCACAACAAACCCAGATAGATGTAACCATTTCCTCATAGCAGTCAACATAAGAGCCAAGGAGGAACAATAGTAAGTTCAAGAGAAGTTTTCAAGGAGGGATCAGCCGAAGTAACCACAACGTCATATGCGTCACACTAATAAATAATAATCTCGGTTAACTTAATGAGTTAGTGGAAACACTGCTCACATTATGTGTTAGGATTATTTTCTTACATGCATGTGACAACCTGAAATTTTTTTGCTTTAAAAGCTCAGTCAGTCAACTCAGCTTAGTGTTAGACTCATTGGTAATGAGTTCTAGCCTAGTTAAAGGTCATTCTAAGGAGTTTTAAGCCTAGTACACTTAAGGAATGAGTGTTAGAATGTACCTGCTAGAGACACTGTTCAACGAATCGAGCCTTAACCTCTTCATTTAGAGTTCACGGCCACAATACTTGAGCTTACGGCCGTAAACTCAAGGTGGGCCGTAAACTCCTTCCTTAAGGACTCATATCCTTCATTTTCATTCATTATCTCACTTTCACCTCAAGAACACTCCATTTCTCTCTCAACTATCATCCCGATTTTCACCCTAGATCATCGAAAGTTGTAAGTATTCTTCCTTAATTTGTTGATACATCTCTTAATCTAGTATCATCTAATGATTTCATCCATGGAAATCATCTTTTCTTAGATCTTCAAGAATCACCAAGAACACCAAGAACACACACTAGTATTTTTCAGAGCTTTTTCAATTCTTTCAGAACCTTTCGTATGCGCCTATTGGAATCTTGGACCTTAATCACCATTTCAAGCCTCTATATCGTAAGTACTCACTCCTTAGCTTGTTATCTAGTTGAAACACCTGATTAGAGCCTTGAAATCATCAAGAATGCAAGACCAAAAGGAGTTTACGGCCAAGCCATCTCCCATGGCCGTAAACCCCTATAAGCATGCCATTTAGGCCATAAACTCTTCCTAAGGCTTGGATTTGAGGCTAGAACAGTCCCTTGTGCTTTGTAAGACCTTGAATCATCACCAAACTCATCATCAAAGAGAGTTTACGGCCAGGAGTAAACTCCCTTGGCCGTAAACACCTCAACACCCTCCAAAACATTGGTTTTGCTCATCCTTGTGAAGAGTAATGGTCCCTCAAGTTTCCCTAGCCTTCAAACACCCTCTTATGCATGTTTGACCATGAGTTTACGGCTGTAAACTCCCTTGGCCGTAAACCCATGGCAGTAAACTCAAGGTAGTACCATTCCACTTTCCTTTGATGAATCACATGTGATTCCAACACTTGGTCAAAGTGTTTCCTAGTCCCGAAAGGTGTTTCCTTTCATATAGTTGCTTATAAACACTATATTCATGCCAATATATGTCATTTAGGACTTGTTGTATCTCGGGACTTCATTCGTGGAACTTCTCATCCTTACACGCGTATTCGTTGAATCACCCACATCAGGTGAGTTCATACCCCATAATGAATCTTTTAACTGTTTTAAATGCTTTTAAGGGGGGGGGGGGGAATATGTGACATCCCCATTTTCATGGCCAGAAAAGACCAATTTTGTTTATGCTTTATAAAAATCAGAGTACCTCTTTCAATAAAAATGTTGCGGAATTTGTTCCCAGAAAAACATGATAAATACATTATCAAAGCATTTCCGAAGAAATGTATTTTTATTCATTTTCAAAACCTTGGGATGTCATCGTTAATACAGAAACATAAGCATAAACAGAACTTACATTCATTTACACTAGTGATCTACATCTCTTTTAAATCTCTCAGTGTAAAGTAGCTTCATATCGACACCTGTGATAGAAATAAGCTGGAGTGGGTCAGGTTGGGAAACCTGGTGAGTACATAGGGATTTCAATCCCACAATGTTATATCATATATATAATTTAGAACTCACAAAATATACAATTTCACCATATATATAATAGCAACTCTTACCCCACCCCGTTAATCCTCACAACGAGACTATCCATACTCTCGGACCTTAAGTTTTACCTCTTACTTAATCCATACTCTCGGATCTAATCCATGCTCTCGTATCAATAATAGTGCCCATTCCATACTCTCGGATTAGGGACAAGTGTCTATGTGTAAATCCATTCTCCCGGATTAACGACGAATAACTATGTCCTATCCATAATCCCGGACTGAGGACGACTGACTATGTCTTAATCCATACTCCCGGACTAATGACAGTTGGCTATGTCCAATCCATACTCTCGGACTAGGGACAATGACTAAGTCTAATCCATGCTCCCGGATCAATGACATATACTAAAGTTCTATTCTCTGAGTATAACTCACTCGTACTCGTAAGAAAATACTACCCAATATTCCCCATAATTAATTTAGGTTTACTCTTTTTCCTAAATCATCATATATAATCAGGTATGTTCTTTAACACGTACTTCAGGCAACATCGAATAACTCGCACATAAACATATATTTAATACTTCAATAAATACTTGTATTAAAATCATGTTCATGAAAGGGACTATGCACTCACCTGATATGGTGGTGACTCGGCACTCGGACATCACTTCGTTACTCTTAAAACAATTTCCTTCGACAAAACCTAGTACCATTACCACTAGGGTTTAGTCTAATATTTACCAAGACTAATTAATAGTCTAGCCATTATTACTATTATATAAGCGTTAAGCAACACTCTTATATAACTCATAATAATAGCCCAAATAATTATTTTAAGGTCCTAATAATGTTACTATATTGAAACATAAGTTATACTAAAGATAGGGTAGGCGTAGCTCACTTACAACGGGTTTTTCTCAAAACCGGGCTTTGCTGAAGCAACGTTCCTGAGCCGAAAGGCTCTTCTTCTCGGAGCCGTCGGGCGCTCTGGGGCTTGCGCCTCGTGCTAGGGAGGTTCCATAGGCTTTTCGGGGGGTTTCAGGGCTAGAGAGAGGTTCTAGAGAGAGAGGGAAGTTATGGGAGGTGTGAGGAAGAATGGAGGCTTCACCTCTTATTTATAGGGGACTGGAGGGTCACTCACGTCGTGAGTTTTATGATGCTCACGTCGTGAGCCAACTTGGGCACCAAGTCCAGCCTGGTGCTGACACGTGGCATCGCACACAGGGTGGAAATCAACCGATTTTCAAAAATTCATAACTTTCGCATACGAGCTCCGTTTTCGATGTTCTTTATATCTATGCGTAGGTAAAAATAAGATCTACAACTTTCATTTTGACTCTGTTGGCTAGTTCTCGACCGATCTTAAATTTAACAGTACGAGGAGATTAGACTGTTAAATGACCGCGAAGAATTCGTAACTCCTTCATACGGACTCCGTTTTCGTCTGTCTTTTTACCGTTGAGTTCCTATTAATGAGATCTTCAACTCTCATTTAGGTCGCGTAGGCCAAAAACCACTCGAACTAAAATTCGTGTTTCGGGCCGTGCACTGTTGTGCCGAATCTTAGAAAATTCATAACTTCCTCATACGAAGTCAGATTTGGGCGTTCTTTTTATGGATGTTCTCGGTTTAACATATTCTACGACTTTCGTTTAGATTAATAAGGCCAAAAAGTCTTCCATTGCAAATTTCCTATTTATGTCTCCCGGTGCCGTGCCGGTTTTGCCATAAAACTTCGACGGGCCATAACTTCTTCGTTATAACTCGGATTTCGGCGTTCTTTATATGTACGGAACCCTTGAGACATATTCTACAACTTGGTTGAGATTATTTATCCTAAATAATATTTTGTCGAAAAGTCATTTTCGACCCCTATTATCTCTAAACTGACTAGCCCGGATCTACGGGCGTTACAATTATCTCCCCCTTAGGATGATTACGTCCCGGAATCATCAACGAAACAGGGCTCACATGATGACTCCGTACGTTATCTCTTCATCCTAAATAATAACCGTAACTTTGATGTTTCGTCGAACGAGTATCTAACTCTAAGACTTCCTGACTACAGGCGGTGCCCGATCTTGGACCCGCTCTCTATCTCATGTTAGACTTCCAATCATGATATTCATGTCACGATCTCGATCTTTATTGGAGACTCCTTCTTTAACAAACTTGAGATAAGTTTCTTCCTTCGATCATCATAATAGACCGGTGGGCCATGTTCTAATGATCTCTCATCGTATGATGCATTGCTTGGACTCAGGTCTTTTAGAGTCAAATTCCAGAACAGACTATACCTTCCTTCATGTTCTAATCTCTACTGATCGCTTTTTATTTCAATCTTTCGTCTTAAGTCCGATGCTACATCGAACTTGATTCTCTGAACCACGTAATATACTCGTCTTAGTCGGACTCAATTCGATATGACCACTAGGGTCGGAATAACAATCATCTTCTTAATCATTACCAAAACAATGGTAACGACATACTTGAATAAAATGAAATCAATTACTAGCTTCTTGGTAACCTTGTGACTTTCCCTGATCCAAGTGTGAGTCATGTGCTTCCGGTAGTATAGGCCTCTACTACCATTCACACCTACTCATACTCGTCCCAAGTTTTGTCTCGCAGTTTCCCAAGTCACCATACAAGAAAATCACATAACAACTTAACACACCAGATAGCAAAACGAAGGTTTTATATTATTCCTTGAAACAATTACATAGGTGTTCAAGTTCACCCTAGACTATGCCTCTAATGGGCTACATCATGTGATACTATTCGCATGGCTACTTCATATCTTGATCTTAGAATATTTATCCTCACTCCTGATTCCTTGCATTGTCATTTGCTTCTTCGAGGATCATCTGAAATGCTCTTGCCTTTGGTTTTGGCGGCATATTCGGCTTTGTAGCTTCTTCTTTCCTTGGGCAGTCTTTCTTGAAGTGTCCTTCTTCACCACACTTAAAGCAGACTTTTCTCTTGGTTGTGCATTCGCTGGCGTAGTGACCAGTTTTCCCGCATTTAAAGCAGGTTATCTCTTTAGAGCCTCTCCCAATGTGCTTCTTTCTGCACTTGTCACACCATTACGCTCCTTCTTCGAACTTCTTCGAACCAGTCTTCGAGATTTTTCTCTTCTCTTTGGACCTTGAGGATCCTTCAAACTTTCTCTTCTTGCCAACCTCCACCTTGCCGGCGGCTCTTCCCTTGATCATATCTTCAACAGACTTGGCAGCCCAGATATCTGCCTCTAGAGTAGGTGCCTGACGCACTGGCACCGCGTACTCCCATGCAAGTCCCTTTGCGTACTTGTCGATTTTCGTCAGCTCATCCGGAACAAGACGCAAGGCGAACTCCATCTTCTCTGTGAAGCTGTTGGTGTATTCATCAATCGACATGCTTCCTTTCTTCAAGGTCAGGAATTTGTTTTCTAGCTCTAGCAGGTTTTGGGCTGAGCAGTACTCGCGTTTGAATTGCACCAAAAACTCTACCCATGTCAGTTGCAGGGGCTCATTAGGGCTTAGAGTCTTCCCCAGGGTGTTCCACCAGCGAACAACGCCTCCTCGGAACTGACGCACTGCAAAGGTGGTCTGTAACTTGCCTCTGCAACCACATGTCATGAAGGCCAACTCCATCTCCGAGATCCAATCCATAACTCCAATCGGATCTTCCTTCCCAGTGAAGGTCGATGGCTTGCAAGTTAGAAAATCTTTGTACTTGCATCCATTCCTTTCTTCTCTGTCGTCTTGATTGTTTCGTCAAACTATTGGTGGGTTGGCTTGGCCAACGGTCTCACTGTAGTTCCCTTCCTCCGATTGCTCGGGAATCAGCTCGGGTTGCTCAATAGGCATGGTAGGTTCATTCAACATCTGCCTCATTTCTTCCCTTTATTCAGCTAACATAGCCCGAATCATGGCTTGTACTCCAGCCATGGTGATTGGCTCGGGTGCAACTTCTACAACAGGTATTTGCTGAATCACTGGGGGTTGATTCCTATTCCCATTTGCATTCCCGGCTCCACTGCGGGTTCTTGCCATTTTGATCTATACACCGAATAAGGTGAATTTAGATCTTCATTTAGGATAGACGTTTAAATCATCCTTATCCCTCCGAAACGTTTATATGCTAGTTATAATATCGTAGTCGTACATTTAGAATCCTAAACACATAAGGTTTCCAGATCCGGTCGGCAACAAACCATAGATCCGAACAAATAACAACATATCAGACACAAAGCACTTAGCACATAAAAGCATTTTAGGCATAATTCCCAAAATAAACTAGTGCTCACATCTCACAATCATCGCTTAGCATTCTAAGTTTATGTCACACCCCAAAACCGGAACGATGGAAACGTTCTGGGGTGGAGGACGTCATGTACAGTATCACAACAATGAATAGTAGTAAACAAGCAACAACATCATCCATTGCATTAATAATATAATTTAAGCCAAGTGTGTTCTGTGATAGTTATAAGACACTAAAATGTAAATCAAAATAAGAGATGGGGTTTGAACGAGCTCCATCTTCTCAAAACCTGGCATCGGTACCTGTCTACTGATGACCTGAGAATACAAGTTATTTTGAAAGAGTTTATCAGCATTAAAGCGGGTGAGTTCACAAGTATTTTAGTGTCATTGTTTGTTATGAAAATGTTTGTATGTGTTTGATGTATAAGTTTGTAAATGTTTTGTAAATGTTTGCAATTGTTTGTATCTCCTAGAAAATCCTATATTTTCTATTAAACGTAGCCTTCAACCAAGGCATCAAATGAAATGTATGTTTAACTCTTGTAAGAGTGTGTATTTTCCCAAGTATGACTATCATTAACTAAATATAGTTATACATTAATGAGTATGTGATAAGATCACAAAGTAAATGTAATAGGGAAAATAATGTTTTACCTCAGCAGTGACACTGCTGGTTATAAAGTGATAAAATACAGACTCCAGGTAGTATTAAATGTACAATACACCTCGGAGAGTCTAAAGTAATAAAATGTAGACTCCAGGTGGTATTAAATGAACAATACGCCTCGGAGAGTCTAAAGTAATGAAATGTAGACTCTAGGTGGTATTAAATGAACAATACGCCTCGGAGAGTCTAAAGTAATGAAATGTAGACTCGAAGTGGTATTAAATGAACAATACGCCTCGGAGAGTCTAAAGTAATGAAATGTAGACTCCAGGTGGTATTAAATGAACAATACGCCTCGGAGAGTCTAAAGTAATGAAATGTAGACTCCAGGTGGTATTAAATGAACAATACTCCTCGGAGAGTCTAAAGTAATGAAATGTAGACTCCAGGTGGTATTAAATGAACAACACGCCTCGGAGAGTCTAAAGTAATGAAATGTAGACTCCAGGTGGTATAAAATGAACAATACACCTCAGAGAGTCTAAAGTAATGAAATGTAGACTCCAGGTGGTATTAAATGAACAATACGTCTCGGAGAGTCTAAAGTAATGAAATGTAGACTCCAGGTGGTATTAAATGAACAATACGCCTCGGAGAGTCTAAAGTAATGAAATGAAGACTCCAGGTGGTATTAAATGAACAATACACCTCAGAGAGTCTAAAGTAATGAAATGTAGACTCCAGGTGGTATTAAATGAACAATACGTCTCGGAGAGTCTAAAGTAATGAAATGTAGACTCCAGGTGGTATTAAATGAACAATACGCCTCGGAGAGTCTAAAGTAATGAAATGTAGATTCCAGGTGTATTAAATGAACAATACGCCTCGGAGAGTCTAAAGTAATGAAATGTAGACTCTAGGTGGTATTAAATGAACAATACGCCTCGGAGAGTCTAAAGTAATGAAATGTAGACTCTAGGTGGTATTAAATGAACAATACGCCTCGGAGAGTCTAAAGTAATGAAATGTAGACTCGAAGTGGTATTAAATGAACAATACGCCTCGGAGAGTCTAAAGTAATGAAATGTAGACTCCAGGTGGTATTAAATGAACAATACGCCTCGGAGAGTCTAAAGTAATGAAATGTAGACTCCAGGTGGTATTAAATGAACAATACTCCTCGGAGAGTCTAAAGTAATGAAATGTAGACTCCAGGTGGTATTAAATGAACAACACGCCTCGGAGAGTCTAAAGTAATGAAATGTAGACTCCAGGTGGTATTAAATGAACAATACACCTCAGAGAGTCTAAAGTAATGAAATGTAGACTCCAGGTGGTATTAAATGAACAATACGTCTCGGAGAGTCTAAAGTAATGAAATGTAGACTCCAGGTGGTATTAAATGAACAATACGCCTCGGAGAGTCTAAAGTAATGAAATGTAGACTCCAGGTGGTATTAAATGAACAATACGCCTCGGAGAGTCTAAAGTAATGAAATGTAGACTCCAGGTGGTATTAAATGAACAATACGCCTCGGAGAGTCTAAAGTAATGAAATGTAGACTCCAGGTGGTATTAAATGAACAATACGCCTCGGAGAGTCTAAAGTAATGAAATGTAGACTCGAGGTGGTATTAAATGAACAATACGCCTCGGAGAGTCTAAAGTAATGAAATGTAGACTCTAGGTGGTATTAAATGAACAATACGCCTCGGAGAGTCTAAAGTAATGAAATGTAGACTCCAGGTGGTATTAAATGAACAATACGCCTCGGAGAGTCTAGAGTAATGAAATGTAGATTCCAGGTGTATTAAATGAACAATACGCCTCGGAGAGTCTAAAGTAATGAAATGTAGACTCCAGGTGGTATTAAATGAACAATACGTCTCGGAGAGTCTAAAGTAATGAAATGTAGACTCCAGGTGGTATTAAATGAACAATACGCCTCGGAGAGTCTAAAGTAATGAAATGTAGACTCCAGGTGGTATTAAATGAACAATACGCCTCGGAGAGTCTAAAGTAATGAAATGTAGACTCCAGGTGGTATTAAATGAACAATACGCCTCGGAGATTCTAAAGTAATGGAATGCAGACTCCAGGTGGTATTAAATGGACAATACGCCTCGGAGAGTCTAATTGCCTTTAATCTCAAGTCGGTTAATTAAAGGTTTAAATGTGAACTCGTATGTCACATTAATTCATCGTATATCAGTGCTTGTATAGTAAGTCATAACGTGGAAATGTTCTTTCTTTACTAATGTATATTATACTCTCCTAGTTTCTCATAATAGTATATATTGACTCATGTATGAACTGACTCTTTGTATGTTTCGTTGTTCTAGTAATAGTATTAGTAACTCCCTAAACTATACCTATTATAGTTTACTAAAAATGTGGATTGTATGAATGAACATGTTTGTATACCTTTGCTACCCAAAGGCATTGAACTGAATGAAGGAACCTTTATATCTATATACATATACATAATATATAACTAAGATTCAAACGACCTTCGGACAAACATCTGATACCCTAAGTCCACAACCAAACAAGGAACAGGAAGTAAGGTGAACTATCAGTCCTAAGTCCTTTCAATCCTACTTATATAACTATATCTATATAGATACACATTGGACAACATATAAGTTTAAAAGACAAAGAAGTTTTGTAAGACGTTTTGAAGAGTTTAAATAAGTATTGAAGACTTGATGTTATTTCATAAAACGATTTGAAAGCAGTTTGGCATATAGAAACAAGTTTGATAAAGAGTTTAACATAACATTTTAAAGTGGTTTGTTTGGTAACACTGATTGAAAAGTAAGAAAATCTATATGTTTGATAAAACAGCTAACAGAGTAGTAAAATCCATTTGTTTGATAGTTATTAATCACATGTGATTGATATAATAACTATAATGTTTCAACTTGTATCCCCCTCCCCACAAAGCATTTAAAATCATTTAAAAGGTAGATTAAGGGGTATGAACTCACCTGTAGTGAGTGGTTTGGATGAACGGATGGTATAGGATGCCAAGTGTCAAGTGAAGACTTGAGCACACACACGGATCCTATTCAACATATACGGACACATATATGTGTGTAATTAGTTATATAATCACTAATTAAGCAAGTAAGGACACCCTAGGACATGGAAAACACTTTGATTCAAGTGCCAGAAGTACAAAGGGTTGCATCTAAGGGTTGTATAGCCACTTAAAGGAGTTTTCGGTCCAAGTAGTATGTTTCTTGAGGTTTTCGGCCCAAAGGGTTTTCGGTCCAAAGAGGTTTTCGGCCCAAAAGGTTGGCCGAAAACTCATGATGTTTGGTTATTTTTAAGGGCTTTCCACAATCAATGAAGTGTTCTAGACTCAACACTTAGTATTAGGAAAGGCTTAAAGTCGTTTTGCACCCTTCATAAGGGTTTTCGGTCTAAGGAGATGCACTAGACCGAAAACACCTTTTGTTCTTCGATAAATGATGATTTCAAGGCCCTAAATCAAGAGTTTCAACTAGATAACAAGTATAGGGAAGTAATACTTACGATTTAGAGGCTAATAGAGTTGATTTTTAGACCAAAACACTAGTGTGTGTTCTTGGTGTTCTTGAAGATCTAACCTAGAAAAGATGATTTCATGGATGAAGCAAAGGGTTGTACTAGATAAAGCTTTGTATCAACAATTTAGATGAAAGGAATTCTTACAATTTTGAAGATTGGAATGAAGAACTCGATGATACTTGAGAGAGAATGGAAGTTTTCTTGACTTGTAAAGGAAAGAATGATCAAAATGATCATGAAATATATATGTATAAGGGAGTTTTCGGTCACCTTGACCGAAAACCCAAAGATCTTGACCGAAAACTCCTTTTTGAGGAGGTTTTCGGTTTGCTTCATGACTAGAGCTTCAACCAATTCATCCTAACATTGATTCCTTTGATGTACTAAGCTTAGAATACTCGAATAGACTCTAAATAGTGCTAAAAGATTGCAAAAATGAGTCTAACCTTGATTGAATTGATTACTATATAAGATTAAAAAATTCGGGTTGTCACATCATCCCCCCGTTAGAGAGAATTTCGTCCCGAAATTAGAGTTTAAGCAACTAAGTCATTACCTAACAGGCTCGAGTTTTAACAAAAACAGGAAGTTAACTAAAGTTTTACATAGCTAAGTTATATCCAAGAGAGAAAGTTAAGTAGGTTCTATCCACGACGAGAACCACTAGAATGAGTCCTTGATCCTGTCAGACGGCGCTCCAAGTGTCGCATGCGCCTATCAGACATTGACTGCCTAGCCCTAAGTTCCCAAACTTCAGCTTGGGATGCAGCTAGCTGATGCTGCAGGGTCTCATTGGTTATCCTAGTCCTTTCCATAGCTCCTTCGAGTTGGCGTATGCGGACCGTGTTAACGCCAGAGTTGGCGTCAATTTCCATGACTCGGTCGATGGCTGCTCGACCTTGCTCAACATTTCGAGCAATCCTACGGACCATGATGCGTAGGATTCGATCAGCTGAGCCTCCCTCGCTTAGTTTGTAAAAGCTTCGGTCCCCATTATACGGTATGGGCTGACCTTGCTCGTTACTCCAACGGCTCAAGTTTGTTGCCCACAAGGGTGTGGGACCTTGGAAGGCTGGTCGTGGGTTAGGGTTAGGGTTTGGAGCCCGTTGTGGAAGGTTATTGACTTCTGGCTCGGAGTTAGAACTATCAGAAAAACCTTCAGCATGGTAATCATCCAAAGGGATTGGATGATCATCTTCTGGCTCTTCTTCAAGCCATCCAGCATTGCCTTCGTTTGGGAAGTAAGGGTCGCCGTGGGGATGGAATCCAGCCATGTTATCTACGCGAGAAAAGGGATATAAGAAGTAACTAAAATAGACGTACTAATTAGGTAGTTATAAGATGATCTTTATCAGTTACTTCAATACTTGTTTAGTGCATACCAGTTATATGTAATCAAAACATGATAGACCTTCGAATAAGCGACCCTAACTCGAAACCCACAACCAAACAAGGAACAGGGAGTAAAGCAAAGATCACAGATTCTAAGTCTATGACATCCTGGTTATATATAACCTTACTGTATCCACTTAGCAACTTTTGACCTACTGATAAAGACCTCTTTAGTTTTCACATAAGTAAATTATTGTAACACAAAATACTCCTATAGTATTTTAAGTTTAAGTTTTGTTCTAATGTTTTCGTTGTAGTATTGTTGGTAAGTTTTTAGACTTGTTGCAACCTCACAACCACCCTTAGGCACATGCTAGTCACTCCTCGGATAATATAGTTGATCAGGCTATATCTTCCCAGTTTTGACTATATGTCTCTAAGTCTAATTGTGCTGCCCAACAATCGTAATACTTTTGTTCTGTCCTAGTGACACTGATTTTAGCATGAATGCAGGTAAGTATACTTAGTTAAATATTTTATTATTTAAAAGTATAGACTCTTGGTCAGAGTGTTTTAATCCCGGTGCGTTTATAGTTTGTATATCTTTTATGGGTCGATATACCCGATTCACTATAAACAATGCTCTGATACCAATCTGTCACACCCCAAAACCGGAACGGGGGAAACATTCTGGGGTGGATGACGTCATGTACAGTATCACAACAATAAATAGTAGTAAATAAGCAACAACATCATCCATTGCATTAATAATATAATTTAATACAAGTGTGTTCTGTGATAGTTATAAGACACTAAAATGTAAATCAAAATAAGCGATGGGTCTTGAACGAGCTCCATCTTCTCAAAACCTGACATCGGTACCTGTCTACTGATGACCTGAGAATACAAGTTATTTTGAAAGAGTTTATCAGCATTAAAGCGGGTGAGTTCACAAGTATTTTAGTGTCATTGTTTGTTATGAAAATGTTTGTATGTGTTTGATGTATAAGTTTGTAAATGTTTTGTAAATGTTTGCAATTGTTTGTATCTCCCTGAAAATCCTATATTTTCTACTAAACGTAGCCTTCAACCAAGGCATCAAATGAAATGTATGTTTGACTCTTATAAGAGTGTGTATTTTCCCAAGTATGACTATCATTAACTAAATATAGTTATACATTAATGAGTATGTGATAAGATCACAAAGTAAATGTAATAGGGAAAATAATGTTTTACCTCAGCAGTGACACTGCTGGTTATGAAGTGATACAATACAGACTCCAGGTAGTATTAAATGTACAATACACCTCGGAGAGTCTAAAGTAATGAAATGTAGCCTCGAGGTGGTATTAAATGAACAATACGCCTCGGAGAGTCTAAAGTAATGAAATCTAGACTCCAGGTGGTATTAAATGAACAATACGCCTCGGAGAGTCTAAAGTAATGAAATGTAGACTCCAGGTGGTATTAAATGAACAATACGTCTCGGAGAGTCTAAAGTAATGAAATGTAGACTCAAGGTGGTATTAAATGAACAATACGCCTCGGAGAGTCTAAAGTAATGAAATGTAGACTCCAGGTGGTATTAAATGAACAATACGCCTCGGAGAGTCTAAAGTAATGAAGTGTAGACTCCAGGTGGTAGTAAATGAACAATACGCCTCGGAGAGTCTAAAGTAATGAAATGTAGACTCCAGGTGGTATTAAATGAACAATACGCCTCGGAGAGTCTAAAGTAATGAAATGTAGACTCCAGGTGGTATTAAATGAACAATACGTCTCGGAGAGTCTAAAGTAATGAAATGTAGACTCCAGGTGGTATTAAATGAACAATACGCCTCGGAGAGTCTAAAGTAATGAAATGTAGACTCCAGGTGGTATTAAATGAACAATATGCCTCGGAGAGTCTAAAGTAATGAAATGTAGACTCCAGGTGGTATTAAATGAACAATACGCCTCGGAGATTCTAAAGTAATGGAATGCAGACTCCAGGTGGTATTAAATGGACAATACGCCTCGGAGAGTCTAATTGCCTTTAATCTCAAGTCGGTTAATTAAAGGTTTAAATGTGAACTCGTATGTCACATTAATTCATCGTATATAAGTGCTTGTATAGGAAGTCATAACGTGGAAATGTTCTTTCTTTACTAATGTATAGTATACTCTCCTAGTTTCTCATAATAGTATATATTGACTCATGTATGAACTGACTCTTTGTATGTTTCGTTGTTCTAATAATAGTATTAGTAACTCCCTAAACTATACCTATTATAGTTTACTAAAAATGTGGATTGTATGAATGAACATGTTTGTATACCTTTGCTACCTAAAGGCATTGAAATGAATGAAGGAACCTTTATATCTATATACATATACATAATATATAACTAAGATTCAAACGACCTTCGGACAAACATCTGATACCCTAAGTCCACAACCAAACAAGGAACAAGAAGTAAGGTGAGCTATCAGTCCTAAGTCCTTTCAATCCTACTTATATAACTCTATCTATATAGATACACATTGGACAACATATAAGTTTAAAAGACAAAGAAGTTTTGTAAGACCTTTTGAAGAGTTTAAATAAGTATTGAAGACTTGATGTTATTTCATAAAACGATTTGAAAGCAGTTTGGCATATAGAAACAAGTTTTATAAAGAGTTTAACATGTAAAAGAGTTTGATAAACATTTTGAAGTGGTTTGTTTGGTAACACTGATTGAAAAGTAAGAAAATCCATATGTTTGATAAAACAGCTAACAGAGTAGTAAAATCCATTTGTTTGATAGTTATTAATCACATATGATTGATATAATAACTACAATGTTTCAACTTGTATCCCCCCCCAAAGCATTTAAAATCATTTAAAAGGTAGATTAAGGGGTATGAACTCACCTGTAGTGAGTGGTTTTGATGAACGGATGGTATAGGATGCCAAGTGTCAAGTGAAGACTTGAGCACACACACGGATCCTATTCAACATATACGGACACATATATGTGTGTAATTAGTTATATAATCACTAATTAAGCAAGTAAGGACACCCTAGGACATGGAAAACACTTTGATTCAAGTGCCAGGAGTACAAAGGGTTGCATCTAAGGGTTGTATAGCCACTTAAAGGAGTTTTCGGTCCAAGTAGTATGTTTCTTGAGGTTTTCGGCCCAAAGGGTTTTCGGTCCAAAGAGGTTTTCGGCCCAAAAGGTTGGCCGGAAACTCATGATGTTTGGTGATTTTTCTGGGGTGGAGGACGTCATGTACAGTATCACAACAATGAATAGTAGTAAACAAGCAACAACATCATCCATTGCATTAATAATATAATTTAAGCCAAGTGTGTTCTGTGATAGTTATAAGACACTAAAATGTAAATCAAAATAAGAGATGGGGCTTGAACGAGCTCCATCTTCTCAAAACCTGGCATCGGTACCTGTCTACTGATGACCTGAGAATACAAGTTATTTTGAAAGAGTTTATCAGCATTAAAGCGGGTGAGTTCACAAGTATTTTAGTGTCATTGTTTGTTATGAAAATGTTTGTATGTGTTTGATGTATAA
Organism: Lactuca virosa; assembly: GCF_052849685.1. Lineage (NCBI taxonomy): Eukaryota > Viridiplantae > Streptophyta > Magnoliopsida > Asterales > Asteraceae > Lactuca > Lactuca virosa. The sequence goes on along the minus strand of NC_136433.1, from coordinate 316,716,926 downwards.
GTTTGTAAATGTTTTGTAAATGTTTGCAATTGTTTGTATCTCCCTGAAAATCCTATATTTTCTACTAAACGTAGCCTTCAACCAAGGCATCAAATGAAATGTATGTTTGACTCTTATAAGAGTGTGTATTTTCCCAAGTATGACTATCATTAACTAAATATAGTTATACATTAATGAGTATGTGATAAGATCACAAAGTAAATGTAATAGGGAAAATAATGTTTTACCTCAGCAGTGACATTGCTGGTTATAAAGTGATAAAATACAGACTCCGGGTAGTATTAAATGTACAATACACCTCGGAGAGTCTAAAGTAATAAAATGTAGACTCCAGGTGGTATTAAATGAACAATACGCCTCGGAGAGTCTAAAGTAATGAAATGTAGACTCCAGGTGGTATTAAATGAACAATACGCCTCGGAGAGTCTAAAGTAATGAAATGTAGACTCGAGCTGGTATTAAATGAACCATACGCCTCGGAGAGTCTAAAGTAATGAAATGTAGACTCGAGGTGGTATTAAATGAACAATACGCCTCGGAGAGTCTAAAGTAATGAAATGTAGACTCCAGGTGGTATTAAATGAACAATACGCCTCGGAGAGTCTAAAGTAATGAAATGTGGACTCCAGGTGGTATTAAATGAACAATACGCCTCGGAGAGTCTAAAGTAATGAAATGTAGACTCCAGGTGGTATTAAATGAACAATACGCCTCGGAGAGTCTAAAGTAATGAAATGTAGACTCCAGGTGGTATTAAATGAACAATACATCTCGGAGAGTCTAAAGTAATGAAATGTAGACTCCAGGTGGTATTAAATGAACAATACGCCTCAGAGAGTCTAAAGTAATGAAATGTAGACTCCAGGTGGTATTAAATGAACAATACGCCTCGGAGAGTCTATGATCCATGTATGGATAATGAAGGCCCAAAAGGTTATGGGTAGCTTAATATTGGGCTAGAAAGTTGTTTGGGCTTAATGGCCTATGGGGTGTGCATGGTGAGGTAGTTGTTGGATTAGGGTTTTCTTAATTAAATTAATAAAAGTTTAATAAATCCAAGACTTCATTGATTGTTTGATTCAATGCTTGGATGGTTATGGAAGCATTTGGAAGGGTAATATTGATGGCCCTCTTTAAACTTTGGGAGTTAGACTGTTATCATTGATGGCTCTCTTTAATCCTTGGGAGTTACACTCTTTACATCTTCTCATAACCAATTACTAGCAATTGAAGAACAATTAAAGACATAGACGTTTTTTTTCATTCTCAAGTGTGTTGGACGTTTTTTTGTGTTATTTCAAGAGTTTCCTTAATTTTCATCTACTAGTTTTAATGAATAATTGGTTGGTTGGCTTGTAACCACCAAATTTGTAATAAAGGCTTCATATAAAGCCAAGTTTATGCATGGAAAAAGTAATAGACGAATTTTAATCAAAGAACCCTTTTGTTCACTTTGAATTATTGTCATAGTTCACAAATTATCATCTTTTGGACGTGATCCTTGAGTTGATCGAATTCAAACTAATAGGTCTTAGTTTGTCTTCAGATTTACAAGCTGTAGGTCTAGTTTGTTTATCAAATCTATCATTTTATTGTTTTTGTCTCAAACAATATTCCATCTCAATACAAAACAGCCCATACACGTATCAGTCTAAAGTAATGAAATGTAGACTCCAAGTGGTATAAAATGAACAATACGCCTCGGAGATTCTAAAGTAGTGGAATGCAGACTCCAGGTGGTATTAAATGGACAATACGCCTCGGAGAGTCTAATTGCCTTTAATCTCAAATCAGTTAATTAAAGGTTTAAATGTGAACTTGTATGTCACATTAATTCATCGTATATCAGTGCTTGTATAGTAAGTCATAACGTGGAAATGTTCTTTCTTTACTAATGTATAGTATACTCTCCTAGTTTCTCATAATAGTATATATTGACTCATGTATGAACTGACTCTTTGTATGTTTCGTTGTTCTAATAATAGTATTAGTAACTCCCTAAACTATACCTATTATAGTTTACTAAAAATGTGGATTGTATGAATGAACATGTTTGTATACCTTTGCTACCTAAAGGCATTGAAATGAATGAAGGAACCTTTATATCTATATACATATACATAATATATAACTAAGATTCAAACGACCTTCGGACAAACATCTGATACCCTAAGTCCACAACCAAACAAGGAACAAGAAGTAAGGTGAGCTATCAGTCCTAAGTCCTTTCAATCCTACTTATATAACTCTATCTATATAGATACACATTGGACAACATATAAGTTTAAAAGACAAAGAAGTTTTGTAAGACCTTTTGAAGAGTTTAAATAAGTATTGAAGACTTGATGTTATTTCATAAAACGATTTGAAAGCAGTTTGGCATATAGAAACAAGTTTTATAAAGAGTTTAACATGTAAAAGAGTTTGATAAACATTTTGAAGTGGTTTATTTGGTAACACTGATTGAAAAGTAAGAAAATCCATATGTTTGATAAAACAGCTAACAGAGTAGTAAAATCCATTTGTTTGATAGTTATTAATCACATATGATTGATATAATAACTACAATGTTTCAACTTGTATCCCCCCCCCCCAAAGCATTTAAAATCATTTAAAAGGTAGATTAAGGGGTATGAACTCACCTGTAGTGAGTGGTTTTGATGAACGGATGGTATAGGATGCCAAGTGTCAAGTGAAGACTTGAGCACACACACGGATCCTATTCAACATATACGGACACATATATGTGTGTAATTAGTTATATAATCACTAATTAAGCAAGTAAGGACACCCTAGGACATGGAAAACACTTTGATTCAAGTGCCAGGAGTACAAAGGGTTGCATCTAAGGGTTGTATAGCCACTTAAAGGAGTTTTCGGTCCAAGTAGTATGTTTCTTGAGGTTTTCGGCCCAAAGGGTTTTCGGTCCAAAGAGGTTTTCGGCCCAAAAGGTTGGCCGGAAACTCATGATGTTTGGTGATTTTTCTGGGGTGGAGGACGTCATGTACAGTATCACAACAATGAATAGTAGTAAACAAGCAACAACATCATCCATTGCATTAATAATATAATTTAAGCCAAGTGTGTTCTGTGATAGTTATAAGACACTAAAATGTAAATCAAAATAAGAGATGGGGCTTGAACGAGCTCCATCTTCTCAAAACCTGGCATCGGTACCTGTCTACTGATGACCTGAGAATACAAGTTATTTTGAAAGAGTTTATCAGCATTAAAGCGGGTGAGTTCACAAGTATTTTAGTGTCATTGTTTGTTATGAAAATGTTTGTATGTGTTTGATGTATAAGTTTGTAAATGTTTTGTAAATGTTTGCAATTGTTTGTATCTCCCTGAAAATCCTATATTTTCTACTAAACGTAGCCTTCAACCAAGGCATCAAATGAAATGTATGTTTGACTCTTATAAGAGTGTGTATTTTCCCAAGTATGACTATCATTAACTAAATATAGTTATACATTAATGAGTATGTGATAAGATCACAAAGTAAATGTAATAGGGAAAATAATGTTTTACCTCAGCAGTGACATTGCTGGTTATAAAGTGATAAAATACAGACTCCGGGTAGTATTAAATGTACAATACACCTCGGAGAGTCTAAAGTAATAAAATGTAGACTCCAGGTGGTATTAAATGAACAATACGCCTCGGAGAGTCTAAAGTAATGAAATGTAGACTCCAGGTGGTATTAAATGAACAATACGCCTCGGAGAGTCTAAAGTAATGAAATGTAGACTCGAGCTGGTATTAAATGAACCATACGCCTCGGAGAGTCTAAAGTAATGAAATGTAGACTCGAGGTGGTATTAAATGAACAATACGCCTCGGAGAGTCTAAAGTAATGAAATGTAGACTCCAGGTGGTATTAAATGAACAATACGCCTCGGAGAGTCTAAAGTAATGAAATGTGGACTCCAGGTGGTATTAAATGAACAATACGCCTCGGAGAGTCTAAAGTAATGAAATGTAGACTCCAGGTGGTATTAAATGAACAATACGCCTCGGAGAGTCTAAAGTAATGAAATGTAGACTCCAGGTGGTATTAAATGAACAATACATCTCGGAGAGTCTAAAGTAATGAAATGTAGACTCCAGGTGGTATTAAATGAACAATACGCCTCAGAGAGTCTAAAGTAATGAAATGTAGACTCCAGGTGGTATTAAATGAACAATACGCCTCGGAGAGTCTATGATCCATGTATGGATAATGAAGGCCCAAAAGGTTATGGGTAGCTTAATATTGGGCTAGAAAGTTGTTTGGGCTTAATGGCCTATGGGGTGTGCATGGTGAGGTAGTTGTTGGATTAGGGTTTTCTTAATTAAATTAATAAAAGTTTAATAAATCCAAGACTTCATTGATTGTTTGATTCAATGCTTGGATAGTTATGGAAGCATTTGGAAGGGTAATATTGATGGCCCTCTTTAAACTTTGGGAGTTAGACTGTTATCATTGATGGCTCTCTTTAATCCTTGGGAGTTACACTCTTTACATCTTCTCATAACCAATTACTAGCAATTGAAGAACAATTAAAGACATAGACGTTTTTTTTCATTCTCAAGTGTGTTGGACGTTTTTTTGTGTTATTTCAAGAGTTTCCTTAATTTTCATCTACTAGTTTTAATGAATAATTGGTTGGTTGGCTTGTAACCACCAAATTTGTAATAAAGGCTTCATATAAAGCCAAGTTTATGCATGGAAAAAGTAATAGACGAATTTTAATCAAAGAACCCTTTTGTTCACTTTGAATTATTGTCATAGTTCACAAATTATCATCTTTTGGACGTGATCCTTGAGTTGATCGAATTCAAACTAATAGGTCTTAGTTTGTCTTCAGATTTACAAGCTGTAGGTCTAGTTTGTTTATCAAATCTATCATTTTATTGTTTTTGTCTCAAACAATATTCCATCTCAATACAAAACAGCCCATACACGTATCAGTCTAAAGTAATGAAATGTAGACTCCAAGTGGTATAAAATGAACAATACGCCTCGGAGATTCTAAAGTAGTGGAATGCAGACTCCAGGTGGTATTAAATGGACAATACGCCTCGGAGAGTCTAATTGCCTTTAATCTCAAATCAGTTAATTAAAGGTTTAAATGTGAACTTGTATGTCACATTAATTCATCGTATATCAGTGCTTGTATAGTAAGTCATAACGTGGAAATGTTCTTTCTTTACTAATGTATAGTATACTCTCCTAGTTTCTCATAATAGTATATATTGACTCATGTATGAACTGACTCTGTATGTTTCGTTGTTCTAGTAATAGTATTAGTAACTCCCTAAACTATACCTATTATAGTTTACTAAAAATGTGGATTATATGAATGAACATGTTTGTATACCTTTGCTACCCAAAGGCATTGAACTGAATGAAGGAACCTTTATATCTATATACATATACATAATATATAACTAAGATTCAAACGACCTTCGGACAAACATCTGATACCCTAAGTCCACAACCAAAAAAGGAACAGGAAGTAAGGTGAGCTATTAGTCCTAAGTCCTTTCAATCCTACTTATATAACTCTATCTATATAGATACACATTGGACAACATATAAGTTTAAAAGACAAAGAAGTTTTGTAAGACCTTTTGAAGAGTTTAAATAAGTATTGAAGACTTGATGTTATTTCATAAAACGATTTGAAAGCAGTTTGGCATATAGAAACAAGTTTTATAAAGAGTTTAACATGTAAAAGAGTTTGATAAACATTTTGAAGTGGTTTGTTTGGTAACACTGATTGAAAAGTAAGAAAATCCATATGTTTGATAAAACAGCTAACAGAGTAGTAAAATCCATTTGTTTGATAGTTATTAATCACATATGATTGATATAATAACTACAATGTTTCAACTTGTATCCCCCCCCCCCACAAAGCATTTAAAATCATCTAAATGGTAGATTAAGGGGTATGAACTCACCTGTAGTGAGTGGTTTGGATGAACGGATGGTATAGGATGCCAAGTGTCAAGTGAAGACTTGAGCACACACACGGATCCTATTCAACATATACGGACACATATATGTGTGTAATTAGTTATATAATCACTAATTAAGCAAGTAAGGACACCCTAGGACATGGAAAACACTTTGATTCAAGTGCCAGGAGTACAAAGGGTTGCATCTAAGGGTTGTATAGCCACTTAAAGGAGTTTTCAGTCCAAGTAGTATGTTTCTTGAGGTTTTCGGCCCAAAGGGTTTTCGGTCCAAAGAGGTTTTCGGCCCAAAAGGTTGGCCGAAAACTCATGATGTTTGGTGATTTTTCTGGGTTGGAGGACGTCATGTACAGTATCACAACAATGAATAGTAGTAAACAAGCAACAACATCATCCATTGCATTAATAATATAATTTAAGACAAGTGTGTTCTGTGATAGTTATAAGACACTAAAATGTAAATCAAAATAAGAGATGGGGCTTGAACGAGCTCCATCTTCTCAAAACCTGGCATCGGTACCTGTCTACTGATGACCTGAGAATACAAGTTATTTTGAAAGAGTTTATCAGCATTAAAGCGGGTGAGTTCACAAGTATTTTAGTGTCATTGTTTGTTATGAAAATGTTTGTATGTGTTTGATGTATAAGTTTGTAAATGTTTGCAATTGTTTGTATCTCCCTGAAAATCCTATATTTTCTACTAAACGTAGCCTTCAACCAAGGCATCAAATGAAATGTATGTTTGACTCTTATAAGAGTGTGTATTTTCCCAAGTATGACTATCATTAACTAAATATAGTTATACATTAATGAGTATGTGATAAGATCACAAAGTAAATGTAATAGGGAAAATAATGTTTTACCTCAGCAGTGACACTGCTGGTTATAAAGTGATAAAATACAGACTCCAGGTAGTATTAAATGTACAATACACCTCGGAGAGTCTAAAGTAATAAAATGTAGATTCCAGGTGGTATTAAATGAACAATACGCCTCGGAGAGTCTAAAGTAATGAAATGTAGACTCCAAGTGGTATTAAATGAACAATACGCCTCGGAGAGTCTAAAGTAATGAAATGTAGACTCGAGGTGGTATTAAATGAACCATACGCCTCGGAGAGTCTAAAGTAATGAAATGTAGACTCGAGGTGGTATTAAATGAACAATACGCCTCGGAGAGTCTAAAGTAATGAAATGTAGACTCCAGGTGGTATTAAATGAACGATACGCCTCGGAGAGTCTAAAGTAATGAAATGTAGACTCCAGGTGGTATTAAATGAACAATACGCCTCAGAGAGTCTAAAGTAATGAAATGTAGACTCCAGGTGGTATTAAATGAACAATACGCCTCGGAGAGTCTAAAGTAATGAAATGTAGACTCCAGGTGGTATTAAATGAACAATACGCCTCAGAGAGTCTAAAGTAATGAAATGTAGACTCCAGGTGGTATTAAATGAACAATACGCCTCGGAGAGTCTATGATCTGTGTATGGATAATGAAGGCCCAAAAGGTTATGGGTAGCTTAATATTGGGCTAGAAAGTTGTTTGGGCTTAATGGCCTATGGGGTGTGCATGGTGAGGTAGTTGTTGGATTAGGGTTTTCTTAATTAAATTAATAAAAGTTTAATAAATCCAAGACTTCATTGATTGTTTGATTCAATGCTTGGATGGTTATGGAAGCATTTGGAAGGGTAATATTGATGGCCCTCTTTAAACTTTGGGAGTTACACTGTTATCATTGATGGCTCTCTTTAATCCTTGGGAGTTACACTCTTTACATCTTCTCATAACCAATTACTAGCAATTGAAGAACAATTGAAGACATAGACGTTTTTTTCATTCTCAAGTGTGTTGGACGTTTTTTTGTGTTATTTCAAGAGTTTCCTTAATTTTCATTTACTAGTTTTAATGAATAATTGGTTGGTTGGCTTGTAACCACCAAATTTGTAATAAAGGCTTCATATAAAGCCAAGTTTATGCATGGAAAAAGTAATAGACGAATTTTAATCAAAGAACCCTTTTGTTCACTTTGAATTATTGTCATAGTTCACAAATTATCATCTTTTGGACGTGATCCTTGAGTTGATCGAATTCAAACTAATAGGTCTTAGTTTGTCTTCAGATTTACAAGCTGTAGGTCTAGTTTGTTTGTCAAATCTATCATTTTATTGTTTTTGTCTCAAACAATATTCCATCTCAATACAAAACAGCCCATACACGTATCAGTCTAAAGTAATGAAATGTAGACTCCAGGTGGTATTAAATGAACAATACGCCTCGGAGATTCTAAAGTAATGGAATGCAGACTCCAGGTGGTATTAAATGGACAATACGCCTCGGAGAGTCCAATTGCCTTTAATCTCAAGTCGGTTAATTAAAGGTTTAACGAACTCGTATGTCACATTAATTCATCGTATATCAGTGCTTGTATAGTAAGTCATAACGTGGAAATGTTCTTTCTTTACTAATGTATAGTATACTCTCCTAGTTTCTCATAATAGTATATATTGACTCATGTATGAACTGACTCTTTGTATGTTTCGTTGTTCTAGTAATAGTATTAGTAACTCCCTAAACTATACCTATTATAGTTTACTAAAAATGTGGATTATATGAATGAACATGTTTGTATACCTTTGCTACCCAAAGGCATTGAACTGAATGAAGGAACCTTTATATCTATATACATATACATAATATATAACTAAGATTCAAACGACCTTCGGACAAACATCTGATACCCTAAGTCCACAACCAAACAAGGAACAGGAAGTAAGGTGAGCTATCAGTCCTAAGTCCTATCAATCCTACTTATATAACTATATCTATATAGATACACATTGGACAACATATAAGTTTAAAAGACAAAGAAGTTTTGTAAGACCTTTTGAAGAGTTTAAATAAGTATTGAAGACTTGATGTTATTTCATAAAACGATTTGAAAGCAGTTTGGCATATAGAAACAAGTTTTATAAAGAGTTTAACATGTAAAAGAGTTTGATAAACATTTTGAAGTGGTTTGTTTGGTAACACTGATTGAAAAGTAAGAAAATCCATATGTTTGATAAAACAGCTAACAGAGTAGTAAAATCCATTTGTTTGATAGTTATTAATCACATGTGATTGATATAATAACTACAATGTTTCAACTTGTATCCCCCCCCCCCACAAAGCATTTAAAATCATCTAAAAGGTAGATTAAGGGGTATGAACTCACCTGTAGCGAGTGGTTTGGATGAACATATGGTATAGGATGCCAAGTGTCAAGTGAAGACTTGAGCACACACACGGATCCTATTCAACATATACAGACACATATATGTGTGTAATTAGTTATATAATCACTAATTAAGCAAGTAAGGACACCCTAGGACATGGAAAACACTTTGATTCAAGTGTCAGGAGTACAAAGGGTTGCATCTAAGGGTTGTATAGCCATTTAAAGGAGTTTTCGGTCCAAGTAGTATGTTTCTTGAGGTTTTCGGCCCAAAGGGTTTTCGGTCCAAAGAGGTTTTCGGTCCAAAGAGGTTTTCGACCCAAAAGGTTGGCCGAAAACTCATGATGTTTGGTGATTTTTCTGGGGTGGAGGACGTCATGTACAGTATCACAACAATGAGTAGTAGTAAACAAGGAACAACATCATCCATTGCATTAATAATATAATTTAAGACAAGTGTGTTCTATGATAGTTATAAGACACAAATGTAAATCAAAATAAGAGATGGGGCTTGAACGAGCTCAATCTTCTCAAAACCTGGCATCGGTACCTGTCTACTGATGACCTGAGAATACAAGTTATTTTGAAAGAGTTTATCAGCATTAAAGCGGGTGAGTTCACAAGTATTTTAGTGTCATTGTTTGTTATGAAAATGTTTGTATGTGTTTGATGTATAAGTTTGTAAATGTTTTGTAAATGTTTGCAATTGTTTGTATCTCCCTGAAAATCCTATATTTTCTACTAAACGTAGCCTTCAACCAAGGCATCAAATGAAATGTATGTTTGACTCTTATAAGAGTGTGTATTTTCCCAAGTATGACTATCATTAACTAAATATAGTTATACATTAATGAGTATGTGATAAGATCACAAAGTAAATGTAATAGGGAAAATAATGTTTTACCTCAGCAGTGACACTGCTGGTTATAAAGTGATAAAATACAGACTCCAAGTAGTATTAAATGTACAATACACCTCGGAGAGTCTAAAGTAATAAAATGTAGACTCCAGGTGGTATTAAATGAACAATACGCCTCGGAGAGTCTAAAGTAATGAAATGTAGACTCGAGGTGGTATTAAATGAACAATACGCCTCGGAGAGTCTAAAATAATGAAATGTAGACTCCAGGTGGTATTAAATGAACAATATGCCTCGGAGAGTCTAAAGTAATGAAATGTAGACTCCAGGTGGTATTAAATGAACAATACGCCTCGGAGAGTTTAAAGTAATGAAATGTAGACTCCAGGTGGTATTAAATGAACAATACGCCTCGGAGAGTCTAAAGTAATGAAATGTAGACTCCAGGTGGTATTAAATGAACAATACGCCTCGGAGAGTCTAAAGTAATGAAATGTAGACTCCAGGTGGTATTAAATGAACAATACGCCTCGGAGAGTCTAAAGTAATGAAATGTAGACTCCAGGTGGTATTAAATGAACAATACATCTCGGAGAGTCTAAAGTAATTAAATGTAGACTCCAGGTGGTATTAAATGAACAATACGCCTCGGAGAGTCTAAAGTAATGAAATGTAGACTCCAGGTGGTATTAAATGAACAATACGCCTCGGAGAGTCTATGATCCATGTATGGATAATGAAGGCCCAAAAGGTTATGGGTAGCTTAATATTGGGCTAGAAAGTTGTTTGGGCTTAATGGCCTATGGGGTGTGTATGGTGAGGTATTTGTTGGATTAGGGTTTTCTTAATTAAATTAATAAAAGTTTAATAAATCCAAGACTTCATTGATTGTTTGATTCAATGCTTGGATGGTTATGGAAGCATTTGGAAGGGTAATATTGATGGCCCTCTTTAAACTTTGGGAGTTGCACTGTTATCATTGATGGCTCTCTTTAATCCTTGGGAGTTACACTCTTTACATCTTCTCATAACTAATTACTAGCAATTGAAGAACAATTGAAGACATAGACGTTTTTTTTTCATTCTCAAGTGTGTTGGTCGTTTTTTTGTGTTATTTCAAGAGTTTCCTTAATTTTCATTTACTAGTTTTAATGAATAATTGGTTGGTTGGCTTGTAACCACCAAATTTGTAATAAAGGCTTCATATAAAGCCAAGTTTATGCATGGAAAAAGTAATAGACGAATTTTAATCAAAGAACCCTTTTGTTCACTTTGAATTATTGTCATAGTTCACAAATTATCATCTTTTGGACGTGATCCTTGAGTTGATCGAATTCAAACTAATAGGTCTTAGTTTGTCTTCAGATTTACAAGCTATGGGTCTAGTTTGTTTATCAAATCTATCATTTTATTGTTTTTGTCTCAAACAATATTCCATCTCAATACAAAACAGCCCATACACGTATCAGTCTAAAGTAATGAAATGTAGACTCCAGGTGGTATTAAATGAACAATACGCCTCGGAGATTCTAAATTAATGGAATGCAGACTCCATGTGGTATTAAATGGACAATACGCCTCAGAGAGTCTAATTGCCTTTAATCTCAAGTCGGTTAATTAAAGGTTTAAATGTGAACTCGTATGTCACATTAATTCATCGTATATCAGTGCTTGTATAGTAAGTCATAACGTGGAAATGTTCTTTCTTTACTAATGTATAGTATACTCTCCTAGTTTCTCATAATAGTATATATTGACTCATGTATGAACTGACTCTTTGTATGTTTCGTTGTTCTAGTAATAGTATTAGTAACTCCCTAAACTATACATATTATAGTTAACTAAAAATGTGGATTATATGAATGAACATGTTTGTATACCTTTGCTACCCAAAGGCATTGAACTGAATGAAGGAACCTTTATATCTATATACATATACATAATATATAACTAAGATTCAAACGACCTTCGGACAAACATCTGATACCCTAAGTCCACAACCAAACAAGGAACAAGAAGTAAGGTGAGCTATCAGTCCTAAGTCCTTTCAATCCAACGTATATAACTATATCTATATAGATACACATTGGACAACATATAAGTTTAAAAGACAAAGAAGTTTTGTAAGACCTTTTGAGGAGTTTAAATAAGTATTGAAGACTTGATGTTACTTCATAAAACGATTTGAAAGCAGTTTGGCATATAGAAACAAGTTTGATAAAGAGTTTAACATGTAAAAGAGTTTGATAAACATTTTGAAGTGGTTTGTTTGGTAACAGTGATTGAAAAGTAAGAAAATCCATATGTTTGATAAAACAGCTAACAGAGTAGTAAAATCCATTTGTTTGATAGTTATTAATCACATGTGATTGATATAATAACTACAATGTTTCAACTTGTATCCCCCCCCACAAAGCATTTAAAATCATCTAAAAGGTAGATTAAGGGGTATGAACTCACCTGTAGTGAGTGGTTTGGATGAACGGATGGTATAGGATGCCAAGTGTCAAGTGAAGACTTGAGCACACACACGGATCCTATTCAACATATACGGACACATATATGTGTGTAATTAGTTATATAATCACTAATTAAGCAAGTAAGGACACCCTAGGACATGGAAAACACTTTGATTCAAGTGCCAGGAGTACAAAGGGTTGCATCTAAGGGTTGTATAGCCACTTAAAGGAGTTTTCGGTCCAAGTAGTATGTTTCTTGAGGTTTTTGGCCCAAAGGGTTTTCGGTCCAAAGAGGTTTTCGGTCCAAAGAGGTTTTCGGCCCAAAAGGTTGGCCGAAAACTCATGATGTTTGGTGATTTTTAAGGGCTTTCCACAATCAATGAAGTGTTCTAGACTCAACACTAAGTATTAGGAAAGGCTTAAAGTCATTTTGCACCCTTCATAAGGGTTTTCGGTCTAAGGAGATGCACTAGACCGAAAACACCTTTTGTTCTTGGATAAATGATGATTTCAAGGCCCTAAATCAAGAGTTTCAACTAGATAACAAGTATAGGGAAGTAATACTTACGATTTAGAGGCTAATAGAGTTGATTTTTGGACCAAAACACTAGTGTGTGTTCTTGGTGTTCTTGAAGATCTAACCCAAAAGAGATGATTTCATGGTTGAAATCAAAGGGTTGTACTAGATAAAGCTTTGTATCAACAATTTAGATGAAAGGAATTCTTACAATTTTGAAGATTGGAATGATACTTGAGAGAGAGAATGGAAGTTTTTTTGACTTGTAAAGGAAAGAATGATCAAAATGATCATGAAATATATATGTATAAGGGAGTTTTCGGTCACCTTGACCGAAAACCCAAAGATCTTGACCGAAAACTCCTTTTTGAGGAGGTTTTCGGTTTGCTTCATGACTAGAGCTTCAACCAACTCATCCTAACACTGATTCCTTTGATGTACTAAGTTTAGAATACTCGAATAGACTCCAAATATTGCTAAAAGATTTCAAAAATGAGTCTAACCTTGATTGAATTGATTACTATATAAGATTAAAAATTTTGGGTTGTCACAGTTTAAGTCTAGAAATCCTACAAATTCCTAGTTCGCCTAAACTAATGCTCTGATACCAACTGTGACATCCCCATTTTCACGGCCAGAAAAGACCAATTTTGTTTATGCTTTATAAAAATCAGAGTACCTCTTTTAATAAAAATGTTGCGGAATTTATTCCCAGAAAAACATGATAAATACATTATCAAAGCATTTCCGAAGAAATATATTTTTATTCATTTTCAAAACCTTGGGATGTCATCGTCAATACAGAAACATAATCATAAACAGAACTTACATTCATTTACACTAGTGATCTACATCTCTTTTAAATCTCTCAGTGTAAAGTAGCTTCATATCGACACTTGTGATAGAAATAAGCTGGAGTGGGTCAGGTTGGGAAACCTGGTGAGTACATAGGGATTTCAATCCCACAATGTTATATCATATATATAATTTAGAACTCACAAAATATACAATTTCACCATATATATAATAGCAACTTTTACCCCACCCCGTTAATCCTCACAATGAGACTATCCATACTCTCGGACCCTAAGTTTTACCTCTTACTTAATCCATACTCTCGGATCTAATCCATGCTCTCCTATCAATAATAGTGCCCATTCCATACTCTCGGATTAGGGACAAGTGTCTATGTGTAAATCTATTATCCCGGATTAACGACGAATAACTATGTCCTATCCATACTCTTGGACTGAGGATGACTGACTATGTATTAATCCATACTCCCAGACTAATGACAGTTGGCTATGTCCAATCCATACTCTCGGACTAGGGACAATGACTATGTCTAATCCATGCTCCCGGATCAATGACATATACTAAAGTTCTATTCTCTGAGTATAACTCACTCGTACTCGTAAGAAAATACTACCCAATATTCCCCATAATTAATTTAGGTTTACTCTTTTTCCTAAATCATCATATATAATCAGGTATGTTCTTTAACACGTATTTCAGGCAACATCGAATAACTCGCACATAAACATATATTTAATACTTCAATAAATACTTGTATTAAAATCATGTTCATGAAAGGGACTATGCACGCACCTGATATGGTGGTGACTCGACACTCGGACAGCACTTCGTTACTCTTAAAACAATTTCCTTCGACAAAACCTAGTACCATTACCACTAGGGTTTAGTCTAATATTTACCGAGACTAATTAATAGTTTAGCCATTATTACTATTATATAAGCGTTAAGCAACACTCTTATATAACTCATAATAATAGCCCAAATAATTATTTTAAGGTCCTAATAATGTTACTATATTGAAACATAAGTTATACTAAAGATAGGGTAGGCGTAGCTCACTTACAACGGGTTTTTCTTAAAACCGGGCTTTGCTGGAGCAATGTTCCCGAGCCGAAAGGCTCTTCTTCTCGGAGCCATCGGGCGCTCCGGGGCTTCCGCCTCGTGCTAGGGAGGTTCCCTAGGCTTTTCGGGGGGTTTCAGGGCTAGAGAAAGGTTCTAGAGAGAGAGAGGGAAGTTATGGGAGGTGTGAGGAAGAATGGAGGCTTCACCTCTTATTGATAGGGGGCTGGAGGGTCACTCACGTCGTGAGTTTTATGGTGCTCACGTCGTGAGCCAACTTGGGCACCAAGTCACAGCCTGGTGCTAACACGTGGCATCGCACACAGGGTGGAAATCAGCCGATTTTCAAAAATTCATAACTTTCGCATACGAGCTTCGTTTTCGACGTTATTTATATCCACGCGTAGGTAAAAATTAGATCTACAACTTTCATTTTGACTCCGTTGGCTAGTTATCGACCGATCTTAAATTTAACAGTACGAGGATATTAGACTGTTAAATGACCGCGAAGAATTCGTAACTCCTTCATACGGACTCCGTTTTCGTCTGTCTTTTTTACCGTTGAGTTCCTATTAATGAGATCTTCAACTCTCATTTAGGTCGCGTAGGCCAAAAGCCACTCGAACTAAAATTCGAGTTTCGGGCCGTGCACTGTTTTGCCGAATCTTAGAAAATTCATAACTTCCTCATACGAAGTCAGATTTGGGCGTTCTTTTTATGGATGTTCTCGGTTTAACATATTCTACGACTTTCGTTTAGATTAATAAGGCCAAAAAGTCTTCCATTATAAATTTACTATTTATGTCTCCCGATGCCGTGCCGGTTTTGCCATAAAACTTCGACGGGCCATAACTTCTTCGTTATAACTCAGATTTCGGCGTTCTTTATATGTACGGAACCCTTGAGACATATTCTACAACTTGGTTAAGATTATTTATCCTAAATAATCTTTTGTCGAAAAGTCGTTTTCGACCCCTATTATCTCTAAACTGACTAGCCCGGATCTACGGGCGTTACCAAATTAAAGTTGAACACAATGATAATTGTGTAAATGTTTGCTATAAACATCTTTCAAAAGATTGCTTATGTCTTTTATAAGTGATCAAAACATTTCAAAAACTCTTTTAAAGTTATGTTACTTTATAGTTTAACAAAACTCTGTTTTTAAAGTACAAGCATAACTTAGTAGTAAAATGAGTCTTTTCAATATCAGTTCAAGTAGATTACTAGTAAACTATAAGGGGTATAGTTTAGGGGTTCAGTTCATACTGTAACGAGAACATACTAAGATACTATAACCAGAGAAGATACTAAGATACTATAACAAGAGAAGATATTAAGATACTATAACAAGAGAAGATACTAAGATACTATAACAGAACGAACATACTAAGATGCTATAGCGTGGAACAAATACAGGATCTAACTATACCAATGAATCACTAACTCATTGTTCTAAACAAAAGGTGATAGTTATATTGGGTATACAAGATCACATAACCTTAATGTGGATTACACGGCCTAGCAACTGGGTTGCGGAAGTCGCGTTTGGTTCCTAGAATCTCTTGACAGGGAGAGCGTATAGTATGGGTACTAGCCTTCACATTATGACCTTGATAAAACAAACATGTTTTAAGGTAACTAGTATTGCAGGTCGTCAATTCAAATGACCCGTGAGTACTTACATTTTCCCATTACTTTCATATTGTGGCAGTTCCACTTGAAAGTTAATGCAAATTATTTTCGAGTTAAGATAGTTGTAAACTAGGGAAAACTCACATCTTTTCAAAGAGACAAACAGAACAGTCGGGTCTAGTACGTTCAGTAGAAAGGGACCATAATGCTAACCTTATGATTTCTTAATGTATACATCAAGGGATATATAAAAATAGGATCCGACAGGTAATAGGATGTGTGCTTTCCGCTTCATTTCCTGTTCGTTGTTTGGTTGTGGGCTTAGAGCAGATTCACCCAACCTATTATCTATTCGATCTTAGTTATATATATGTTCCATATACATTAAGTCATCATAAGGGGTACCAGGTATCGGTCAGGTCATAGGACACTAATTCAATGCACATTTTTCTAGTACAAAACATACTTTCCAAATCAGAACTTTTGGTATACAAAACTAGAAACTTTCCAGTAAAGGGTTTAATCCATTTTATTAAACCAGTATAAACTTAAAGGACCTTAGGTGATTAACTCTATATTACCTTAGTTTATACATCATGGTTATATATCATTAATACCCAATAAGTAGTTGGATGTCTGCTTTCCGCCTTACTTTCTGTTCCTTGTTTGGTTGTGGGCTTAGGGCAGATTCACCCAATTAACTATCTATTCGATATTAGATCATATATAGCCAGTATAAACTAAGTGATTATAGCAGTAATCACTGTGGTCGCCATTTTATTATAAGAAATAAGGGTTTTTCTTAAAGAATCTTTTCATTAAATATAAAGAAACCATTACAATTAACTCCATGAGTAACAAGTGAACACGCCAGAGTTATATACAACAATGATCTAACAAACAATGGAATGTGTGCTATCCGCCTTACTCCCTGTTCCTTATTGGTGGTGAGCTTAGGGCAGATGCGCACAGTCGATTGCTTGTTTACTCTGAGTTTTATATCACTTGTATCCATTTAGTACTCATAGAAGGGATTGTAGGATCATTTTTACGTATCTTTCATCAAAGTAGGAAATATAGGATTTCCTAAGAGGAACAGGCGAACTTTTCTAAACAGAACTTACAACTCACTACATTTTTCAACTACATTTTCAACAGCATTTTACTACAACATTTTACAACTTGCTTACATCACTAAAATCTTATGAACTCACCAGCTTAATTGCTGATCAACTCTTTCAAATAACTTGTATTCTCAGGAGCCTAAAAGAGAGTATACTATACACTAGTACAGAGAGAACATTACATGAGTCAGAACACACTATTTTGAGAAACATTTCCCACTACACACTATAGAAGAGAGTATACTATACACTAATACAGAGAGAACATTACTACACTATGAATTACTATACAAACACTGTTATACGATAAATTAATGTGACATACTATTTAAGGATAAAACAATACAGTGTTGTATCATTTTGTAACCAGAGTCTCCTGGAGGGAGAGCAGGCATCTTGTGTATAGATCTATACGGGACAGAGACTCCCACACCCTGACTGCTAGCTACAGTCCCAGCCGATAAGGCCAAGGGGTGACAAATGTCACCTCACCACATATGACACCGGAGGGTCATCTTTTATTCAGTCGTCGATCATCATGGTTACATAAGAGTTCACATTTAAACCTTTAATTAACCAACTTGAGATTAAAGGCAAAAAGACTCCCCGAGGTGTATTGTCCATTTAATACCCCCTGGAGTCTGTATTTTATTACAAAAAGACTCCTCGAGGTGTATTGTCCATTTAATACCACCTGGAGTCTGTATTTTATTACAAAATGACTCCCCGAGGTGTATTGCACATTTAATACTACCTGGAGTCGGTATTTTATTACTTTATAGCCAGCAGTGTCACTGCTGAGGTAAAACATTATTTTCCCTATTACATTAACTTTGTGAACTTCTCACATATTCATTAATGTATAAACTATATTTAGTTAATGAGAGTCTCACTCGGGAAAATACACACTAATACAAGAAACAAACATACATAACATTTAATGCCTTGGTAGAAGGCAACGTTTAGTAGAAAGGGCCATAATGCTAACCTTATGATTCCTTAATGTATATATCAAAGGATACATATATATCAATAGGATCCGACAGGTAATAGGATGTATGCTCTCAGCTTCATTTCCTGTTCCTTGTTTGGTTGTGGGCTTGGAGCAGATTCACCCAGTCTATTATCTATTCGATTCTAGATATATATGTCCAGTATACATTGAGTCATCATAAGGGTACCAGGTATGGGTCAAGTCATAGGACACAGACTCGATGCACAGTTTTCTAGTACACAACATACTTTCCAAATCAGAACTTTTGGTATACAAAACTAGAAACTTACGAGTTAAGGGTTTAATCCATTTTATTAAACCAGTATAACTTAAAGGACCTTAGGTGATTAACGCTATAATACTTTAGTTTATACATCATGGGTATATATCATTAATACCCAATAGGTAGTTGGATGTGTGTTTTCCGCCTTACTTCCTGTTCCTTGTTTGGTTGTGGGCTTAGGGCAGATTCACCCAATTAACTCTCTATCCGATATTAGATCATATATAGCCAATATAAACTAAGTGATTATAGAAGTAATCACTGTGGTCACCATTTTATTATAAGAAATAAGGGTTTTCTTAAAGAATATTTTCATTAAATATAAAAGAACTATTACAATTAACTCCATGAGTAACAAGTAAATACGTCAGGGTTATATACAACAATGATATAACAAACAATGGGATGTGTGCTATCCGCCTTACTTCCTGTTCCTTGTTTGGTTGTGGGCTTAGGGCAGATGCGCACAATCGATTGTTTGTTTACTCTGAGTTTTATATAAGTTGTATCCATTTAGTACTCATAGAAAGGATTGTAGAATCATTTTTACGTATCTTTCATCAAAGTAGGAAACATAGGATTTTCTAGAGGAACAGGCGAACTTTTCTAAACAGAACTTACAACTTACTATTTTTTTCAACTACATATTACAACAACATTTTACAACAACTTTCTAGAACTTACATACATCACTAAAATCTTATGAACTCACCTGCTTAATTGCTGATCAACTGTGACAACCCGAAATTTTTTTGCTTTTTAAACTCAGTCAGTCAACTCAACTGAGTGTCAGACTCAAGAGTAATGAGTTCTATCCTGGTTAAAGGTCATCCTAAGGAGTTTTAGCCTAGTACACTTAAGGAATAAGTGTTGGGAAGTACCTGCTAGAGACACTGTGCAACATTCGGGCCTTAATCCTCATCAAAAAGGAGTTCACGGCCACAACACTTGAGTTTACGGCCGTAAACTCAAGGTGGGCCGTAAACTCCCCCCCATATAGGCTCATATCCTTCAACTTTCTTCATTCTCTCATTTCCAACTCAAGAACACTCCAATTCTCTCTCAACTATCATCCCGATTTTCATTCTAGATCTTCAAAAGTGGTAAGTGTTCTTCCTTGATTTGTTGTTACACTTCATCTACTAGTTACACTCTTTGATTTCATCCATGAAAATCAACTTTTCTTAGATCTTCAAGTTTCACCAAGAACACACACTAGTGTTCTTGGCCAAAATCGACCCTTTCAAGCCTCTATATCGTAAGTACTCTTCCCTATACTTGTTATCTAGTTAAGACTCATGCTTAGAGCCTTGAAAACATCAAGAATGCAAGACCAAAAGGAGTTTAAGGCCAAGCCATCTCCCATGGCCGTAAACCCCTATAAAGGTGCCATTTTGGCCATAAACTCTTCCTAAGGCTTGGATTTGAGGCTAGAACACTCCCTTGTGCTTTGTAAGACCTTGAATCATCACCCAACTCATCATTAGAGAGTTTACGGCCCAAGAGTAAACACCCTTGGCCGTAAACTCCATTTATGGTCAAGTCTTGGACCTTAAACACTTCTAGACCCTTGCTAAACCTTAGAACACTTGAACCCTTGAGACTTCCTACCTTTAAGACCCTAAATGTGACCATTTAGAGAGTTTACGTCCAGGAGTAAACTCCCTTGGCCGTAAACACCTCAACTCTCTCCATTGAGTTGGTCTTTCTCATCCATGTGTAGAGCAAAATTCCCTCGAGCTTCCCTAGCCTTCAAACACCATCATATGAAACTTTGACCATAAGTTTACGGCCGTAAACTCCCTTGGCCATAAACACATGGCCGTAAACACCAAACTATAGCCTTAAACACCCTTTAGATGAATCACATGTGATTCCAACACTTGGTCAAAGTGTTTCCTAGTCCCGTGAGGTGTTTCCTTGCATTTGGTTGCTTCCAAGCACTATATTTATATCAATATATGCCAATGTATGTCATTTAGGACTTCTTGTGTCTCGGGACGTCATTCGTGGAACTCCTCATCCTTACGCGCATATTAGTTGAATCACCCACATCAGGTGAGTTCATAACCCGTAATGAATCTTTTAACTGTTTTAAATGCTTTTAAGGGGGGGGGGGGGGGGGAATACAAGTTGAACACAATAATAATTGTGTAAATGTTTGTTATAAACATTTTCAAAAGATTACTTATGTCATTTATAAGTTGTCAAATCATTTCAAAAACTCTTTTCAAGTTATGCTACTTTATAGTTTAACAGAACTCCGTTTTTAAAGTGCAAGCGTAACTTAGTGGTAAAATGAGTATTTTTAACAACAGTTCAAGTACATTACTAGTAAACTATAATAGGTATAGTTTAAGGGTTCAGTTCATACTATAACAGATACATAGAGAAACATACTATAACAAGTACAAAGGGGAAACATACTATAACTAGTATAGAGAGAAACACACCACACTAAGTACCAGGGAAAAGCACACTAAGTACCCGGGAAAAGCACACTAAGTACCAGGGAAAAGCACACCACACTAAGTACCAGGGAAAGGCACGTAAAATATATCTTTCCGAGTTTGCGTTAACTTTAGTACGATTACACGTATCTGGGTTAGCAGACACGAGGTGATAAAATGTAATAATATATCTTTCCGAGTTTGCGTTAACTTTAGTACGGTTACACGTGTCTGGGTTAGCAGACACGAGGTGATGAAATATAATAATGTATCCTCTCAGTTACATACGAGTTCACATTTCAACCTTTAATTAACCAACTTGAGATTAAAGGCAAAAAGACTCCCCGAGGTGTATTGTCCATTTAATACCACCTGGAGTCTGTATTTTATTACAAAACGACTCCCCGAGGTGTATTGTACATGTAATACTACCTGGAGTCGGTATTTTATTACTTTATAGCCAGCAGTGTCACTGCTGAGGTAAAACATTATTTTCCCTATTATATTTACTTTGTGAACTTCTCACATATTCATTAATGTATAAACTATATTTAGTTAATGAGAGTCTCACTCGGGAAAATACACACTAATATAAGAAACAAACATAGCTAACATTTGATGCCTTGGTAGAAGGCTACGTTTAGTAGAAAGGGCCATAATGCTAACATTATGATTCCTTAATGTATACATCAAAGGATACATATATATCAATAGGATCCGACAGGTAATAGGATGTATGCTCTCCGCTTCATTTCCTGTTCCTTGTTTGGTTGTGGGCTCGGAGTAGATTCACCCAGTCTATTATCTATTTAATTCTAGATATATATGTCCAGTATACATTAAGTCATCATAAGGGTACTAGGTATGGGTCAAGTCATAGGACACAGAGTCGATGCATAGTTTTCTAGTACAGAACATACTTTCCAAATCAGAACTTTTGGTATACAAAACTAGAAACTTACCAGTTAAGAGTTTAATCCATTTTATTAAACCAGTATAACTTAAAGGACCTTAGGTGATTAACTCTATAATACTTTAGTTTATACATCATGGGTATATATCATTAATACCCAATAGGTAGTTGGATGTGTGTTTTCCGCCTTACTTCCTGTTCCTTGTTTGGTTGTGGGCTTAGGGCAGATTCACCCAATTAACTCTCTATCCGATATTAGATCATATATAGCCAGTATAAACTAAGTGATTATAGAAGTAATCACTGTGGTCACCATTTTATTATAAGAAATAAGGGTTTTTCTTAAAGAATCTTTTCATTAAATATAAAGAAACCATTACAATTAACTCCATGAGTAACAAGTGAACATGCCAGAGTTATATACAACAATGATCTAACAAACAATGGAATGTGTGATATCCCCCTTACTCCCTGTTCCTTATTGGTGGTGAGCTTAGGGCAGATGCGCACAGTCGATTGTTTGTTTACTCTGAGTTTTATATCACTTGTATCCATTTAGTATTCATAGAAGGGATTGTAGGATCATTTTTACTTATCTTTCATCAAAGTAGGAAATATAGGATTTCCTAAGAGGAACATGCGAACTTTTCTAAACAGAACTTACAACTCACTACATTTTTCAACTACATTTTCAACAGCATTTTACTACAACATTTTACAACTTGCTTACATCACTAAAATCTTATGAACTCACCACCTTAATTGCTGATCAACTCTTTCAAATAACTTGTATTCTCAGGAGCCTAGTAGACAGGTACTCATACTGGGATTCAGAAGATGGAGCAGTATAGCTTCAAGTCTTGTTTGTTATTTGCTTATGTATTCTATGTTTCGTGAACACACACCTTGTAAACACTTTCCTTCTAATGAAATGGTTGTTTATTACTTTGATTACAATGATGCATGTCTTGTGATACTAAACATGACGTCCTCCACCCCAGAATGTTTCCGCCGTTCCGGTTTTGGGGTGTGACATCAACCCTTTCAAATAACTTGTATTCTCAGGAGACTAGTAGACAGGTACTCGCGCTGGGAATTCAGAAGATGGAGCATAATAGCTTGAAGTCTTGTTTTCTTATTTTCTTATGTATTCTATGTTTTGTGAACACACACATTGTAAACACTTTCTTTCTAATGAAATGGTTGTTCATTACTTGCTTACTATGATGCATGTCTTGTGATACTAAACATGACGTCCTCCACCCCCGAACGTGTCCGCCGTTCCGGTTTTGGGGTGTGACAGATTGGTATCAGAGCATTGTTTATAGTGAACTAAGTATAACAACCAATAAAAGATACACAACTATAAATACAATGGGGCTTAAGTGCTCTGGATAATGATATATTTTAAGAGTATAACGATAAGTTATAAAAATATACCTACTTGCTTATACATGTACATACTAGACCAAGTATCACAAGAAGAACAGAACTAAAGTATTTAAAGGTTGAACACTGTCGTCAAACCTGAACAGTTATGTAATCATAGCTAGGATCAATATAGCCTGATCAACTATATTTATTCGAGATGTGACCGACATGTGTTTGGGAGTGATGTGGTGTTGCAATAGTCTTAAAACTCACCTAAACACCAGTCAAGAGAATTCTAGACCAAGTACATTACGTTAAATACTATAGGAGTATTTTAGGCCATGTAAACAACTTATGTGGTAACTTAAAAGACCAGTCAAGAGAATCCTTGTTTGGTAGTGGTTTTGGAGTAGGATCACTTATTCGAAGGTCTATCTCATCTTAAATTATATACAACTTGTATACATTGTACAATTATAGGAGGACTCTGTAAGGATCACCCCATAATGTTTCACTTAATCTCATAGATTCTTTAGACACTTCCATTCTCGCACGACAAACCCAGATAGATGTAACCACTTCCTCATAGTAGACAACAGAAGAGTCCAGGAGGAACAAGAGCAAGTTCATGAGAAATTTTCAAAGAAGGATCAACCGGAGTAACTCGAACGTCTTATGAGTCACACTAATAAATAATAAATCTTGGTTAACACAATGAGTTAGTGGAAACACTGTTCACATTATGTGTTAGGATTATTTTCTTACATGCAGCTGGTAACAGTTATTCAGGTAACATATATTCATTCGAGGATAGCCATTTGTAATTCATAAAGTTTATGTGCCGTAAGTCAGGATCAAATACACTCAGAACTAGGATAACCTTGTCTTTCAGCTTTCGGCTTATCTCCACTGCTATAGACTCATTCCCATCTCATCTTTGTATACTTTTAGCAAAGATGCCTCCTCGCAGACCAAACAGGTGCACTACTCTGATAACTCCAACACCTCCTCCATAAATCGATACGACAGCTCTAAATGCTGCAATAGCTGCGGCTGTGGCAACAGCCATGGCTCAATATCATCCTACCAGTTCCAGCGGAGGTGGAACACCTGTTCATTCTACTCAAGGTGAGGTCCCTATGCGCCCGAGAGAGTGCTCCTACAAGGACTTCACCAACTGCAAACCCATTTCCTTTAATGGAAATGGTGGAGTCATCACTCTGATGCTATGGTTCGAGAAAACAGATTCGGTCTTCGAAATCTGTTCGTTCCCAGAAGGGAGCAAAGTGAATTTTGTTGCCTGCACCTTCTCCAACAGAGCCCTGACATGGTGGAACAGCCATGTTAAGTCACTGACCCTATCAGTGGCTAACTCAATAGGTTGGGAAAACCTAAAAGAGTTAATGCTGGAAGAGTACTGCCCAAGGGGCGAAGTACAAAAACTGGAACAAGAACTATGGGAGCTCAAGATGGTCGGCTCAAACATAGTGGCCTACACTGACAGGTTTAGCGACCTGGCAACACTATGCCCCGGGATGGTTACCCCGGAGAGCACGAAGATAGAACGATACATTTGGGGTCTGACTGCCCCGACCCAAGGAGATGTGTTGTCTTCTAACCCAACCACATTCGATAGTGCCAAACGCCTGGCCCAGCGACTCATTGACCATGGTGTAGAAGTCCTCGTTCCCGAGCCATCAAAGGGAAATGACTATAAACAGAAGTCGGGGAATAAGAAGAAAAAGAAGCGAACAACACAAGAACCCCGCAAGAGCAACAAGCGAGTACTATGTACGCCGCTACAATGCCTGCTACTCCAGCACCTGCCAGTCAATATGCTGGAACCCTCCCGAAGTGTGGAAAGTGCAACTATCACCACACCAGAGTATGCCAGGAAATGCAGTGTCTGAACTGCCACAGAAAGGGACACACAGTCCGTTTCTGCAGGGCACCGGCTCAACCGATCTCCCAAGTCCCCGGAGCTGAAGAAAACCAAGCCTGTTATGGCTGTGGTGAGTCTGGACACAATCAGAGGGACTGCCCGATAGCAAAGAACTCAGAAGCTGATGGACGAATTCTGATGATCACCGCCGGAGAATCAACCCCAGAGTCGTCAGCGAGCAGTGGTATGTTTTTCGAAATGGTAATTACTTTAAAATTTAATTAATTAATATTTATATAAGATTAAAACTTGGGGAAAACACTTAAAAAGTAATTATAATAACTCACATATTGAAATAGATCATAGTATTCAAGAGAACTAAAAGATCCGTTTAGAGAAGCTATGATGGTTTAGCATATACATCAGGGTTGTGCATAACTAAGATGTTGTAGACTTAGAGTGAGTAATTCTGCCTTAATTCCTGTTCCTTGTTTGGTTGTGGATTTGAGGCAGAGTTACTCAGTCGACTGTCTTATTCATCTTAAATATTCATAACTTGTATATGACAGGCGATCGTAGTGGTACCGAGGAGGATCATGATATAAAGTATCATCACCAGATATCAAAGCACTTTCATTTGTATGTATGCGCACATAGCGGTATGATACGTAGGAGTGTTAACATCAAAGGGAAAACAGAAAGCACTAGAACATTTACAAAGAGTACATTGTCGAACACACTAGGAGTACATTGTCGAACACACTAGGGATACATCATCGTATAACAGACGTTTCTTTCAAATTGGCCAAAACTTTGTTCAGTAAACAGTCCGTTACTATCATCCGTCATGAATTGGCGTGGTCCTCACCATACTAAGTTCATATGTTTCTATCGCCTCGATCGTCAAGTTCTCGAAACCTTCGTCATTCGTATCGACAGTCCGACCTAAACCTCAGTTTTATCTTTCGTATTCTAAACCCCGAAGTACTCATGCGAAAAGTACTTTGTCCTCCGAAGCCTTGTCGTCAGAGGTCCGCAGACTGTCACGAAATACCACTCGTCCAGCAGACCAAGTTCAAGCACAGAGGCTAAGGACGAATACAACCCACCTATCACTATTCAGTGTATACGCGAGGGTGGTATATGATTATGATTACGCAGATTTAGTATGTGTGCTTCCGCCTTATCTCCTGTTCCTTGTTTGGTTGTGGACCTGGGGCAGAGTCGCACATCCGACCGTCTTACTAATCCTAACTATATACCACTTGTATACACGAGGTAATGATAGATGGACCAAGTACGAATCCTATCATGAACACCAGGGCAAAGTTGCCAGGTCTACGAGTAGGTATTCTGCAAATCAGAGGAGCGCAACCCCAGTAGTCCTGCTAAGAAAGCTAATTTCGGGACGAAATTCCATCTAACGGGGGATGATGTGACAACCTGAAATTTTTTTGCTTTAAAAGCTTAGTCAGTCAACTCAGCTTAGTACACTTATGGAATGAGTGTTAGAATGAGTGTTAGAATGTACCTGCTAGAGACACTGTTCAACGAATCGAGCCTTAACCTCTTCATTTAGAGTTCACGGCCACAACACTTGAGTTTACGGCCGTAAAATCAAGGTGGGCCGTAAACTCCCTCCTTAAGGACTCATATCCTTCATTTTCATTCATTATCTCACTTTCACCTCAAGAACACTCCATTTCTCTCTCAACTATCATCCCGATTTTCATCCTAGATCATCGAAAGTTGTAAGTATTCTTCCTTGATTTGTTGATCTCTTAATCTAGTATCATCTAATGATTTCATCCATGGAAATCATCTTTTCTTAGATCTTCAAGAAACACCAAGAACACCAAGAACACACACTAGTGTTCTTGGACCTTAATCACCATTTCAAGCCTCTATATCGTAAGTACTCACTCCTTAGCTTGTTATCTAGTTGAAACACCTGATTAGAGCCTTGAAATCATCAAGAATGCAAGACCAAAAGGAGTTTACGGCCAAGCCATCTCCCATGGCCGTAAACCCCTATAAGTACGCCATTTTGGCCATAAACTCTTCCTAAGGCTTGGATTTGAGGCTAGAACACTCCCTTGTGCTTTGTAAGACCTTGAATCATCACCAAACTCATCATCCTAGTTCTGAGTGTATCTGATCCAGGAGTAAACTCCCTTGGCAATAAACACATCAACACCCTCCAAAACATTGGTTTTGCTCATCCTTGTGAAGAGCAATGGTCCCTCAAGTTTCCCTAGCCTTCAAACACCCTCTTATGCATGTTTGACCATGAGTTTACGGCCGTAAACTCCCTTGGCCGTAAACCCATGGCAGGAAACTCATGGTAGTGCCATTCCACTTTCCTTTAATGAATCACATGTGATTCCAACACTTGGTCAAAGTGTTTCCTAGTCCCGGAAGGTGTTTCCTTTCATATAGTTGCTTATAAACACTATATTCATGCCAATATATGTCATTTAGGACTTGTTGTATCTCGGGACTTCATTCGTGGAACTTCTTATCCTTACACGCATATTCGTTGAATCACCCACATCAGGTGAGTTCATACCCCGTAATGAATCTTTTAACTGTTTTAAATGCTTTTAAGGGGGGGGGGGGGAATACAAGTTGAACACAATGATAATTGTGTAAATGTTTGCTGTAAACTTCTTTCAAAAGATTTCTTATGTCTTTTATAAGTGATCAAAACATTTCAAAAACTCTTTTAAAGTTATGTTACTTTATAGTTTAACAAAACTCTGTTTTTAAAGTACAAGCATAACTTAGTAGTAAAATGAGTCTTTTCAATATCAGTTCAAGTAGATTACTAGTAAACTATAAGGGGTATAGTTTAGGGGTTCAGTTCATACTGTAACGAGAACATACTAAGATACTATAACAGAACGAACATACTAAGATGTTATAGCATGGAACAACTACATGATCTAACTATACCAATGAATCACTAACTCATTGTTCTAAACAAAAGGTGATGGTTATATTGGGTATACAAGATCACATAAACTTAATGTGGATTACATGGCCTAGCAACTGGGGTGCGGAAGTCGCGTTTGGTTCCTAGAATCTCTTGACAGGGAGCGCGTATAGTATGGGTACTAGCCTTCACATTATGACCTTGATAAAACATACATGTTTTAAGGTAACCAGTATTGCAGGTCGTCAATTCAAAAGACCCCTGAGTACTTACATTTTCCCATTACTTTCATATTGTGGCAGTTCCACTTGAAAGTTAATGCAAACTATTTTCGAGTTAAGATAGTTATAAACTAGGGAAAACTCACATCTTTTCAAAGCGACACACAGAACAGTCGGGTCTAGTGCATTCAGTAGAAAGGGACCATAATGTTAACCTTATGATTCCTTAATGTATACATCAAGGGATATATAAAAATAGGATCCGACATGTAATAGGATGTGTGCTTTCCGCTTCATTTGTCACACCCCAAAACCGGAACGGCGGAAACGTTCTGGGGTGGAGGACGTCATGTACAATATCATAACAATGCATAATAGTAAAGACAAGCAACAACATCCATTACATTAATATAATAGTTAAGTACAAGTGTGTTCTTTTGTAAGTTTAAATGACACCAAAAATGTACAATCAAAATGAAGACGAGTCTTGGATCCACTTCGTCCTTCAAAAGCTGCATGGGTATACATGTCTTACTGGTTCCCTGAGAATACAAGTTATTTTGAAAGAGAGTATCAGCATAAAATGCGGGTGAGTTCATAAGTATTTAGTGTCATTGCTTGTATGAAAATGTTTGTAACAACGTAATGTAAGTGTTAGTGAAATGTTTGTAAAAGTTGCAATTGTTTGTACTTCTTAGCAAATCCTATATTTTCTACTGAAATGTAGTCTTCTACCAAGACCCGACTTTTGTACGCTTGTTCATTTGTAAAAGTATGAGTTTTCCCAAGTATGACTATCATCATCAAAATATAGTTTTCATTAACATTTATGTGAGAAGATCACAACGTAAATGTGTTAGGGAAAATAATGTTTTACCTTAGCAGTGACACTGCTGACTATAAGTGATAAAATACAGAATCCAGATAGTATAAAATGTACAATACACCTCGGGGAGTCTTTTTTCCTTTAATCATTTATCGGTTAATTAAAGGTTTGAATGTGAACTCGTATGTAACCATGCTGATCGACGACTGAATAATTGATGACCCTCCGGTGTCATATGTAGTGAGGTGACATATTTATCACCCCTTGGCCTATAGGCTGGGACTGTAGCTAGCAGTCGGGGTGTGGGAGTGTGTGTCCCGTATAGATCTATACACATAATGTCCGCCCTCCCTCCAGGAGACTCTGGTTACAAAATGATACAACACGGTCTTGTTGTATCCGAAAATAGTATGTCACATTCTAGTTATCGAATTTGTATGTTAGTATAGTATATCATAACGTAGTAATGTTCTCTCTGTACTAGTGTATAGTATGTTCTCTTATATAATGTATAGTATATTTTCTTATGTAGTGACTAGTGTGTATTGTATTTCATTATAGTATGTTTGCTAACTTGTAAATGTACTGACTCTTGTATGTTTCGTTGTACTAGTAATAGTGAGTAGTAATCTCTTAAACAATACCTATTATAGTTTACTAGTAATGTTGTTTGTATGCCTTTGCTACCTAAAGGTACTGAACTGAAGTAAAAGCATTTATATCTAAACACATGTACATGATATATAACTAAGGTTTCAACGACATTCGGACAAATAACAGGATACTCTAAGTCCACAACCAAACAAGGAACAGGAAATAAAGTGAGCTATCAGTCCTAAGCCCTTCAAATCTTACTTATATAAATATATCTGTATAGACATGAGTTTGACAATAATATAAGTTAAAAAGACTTTTAGAAAGGATTTAGCATATAAAAGAGTTTAAAATGTTTTGAAGTGTTTGATATCCATAAGTTTGATAACAATTTGAAAGTAATAGAAAATCTTTCTGTTTGTTCTAGTTATTAATCACATGGTGATTAATATAATAACTAGAATATTTCAACTTGTATTCCCCCCTAAAAGCATTTAAAATCATTTCAAAGGTTGATTAAGGGGTATGAACTCACCTGTAGTGAGTGGTTTGGATGGAGGTGCCGGATAGGATGCTAAGTGTCAAGTGAGGACTTGAGCACACACGGATCCTATTTAACATATAATGACACATATATGTATCTAATTAGTGTTTAAACAACTAATTAAGCAAGTAAGGACACCTTAGGACATGGAAAACACTTTGATTCAAGTGATAGAAGTACAAAGGGTTGCACCAAAGGGTTGTAGGGCCTCACATTGGAGTTTACGGCCCAAGAGTAAACCCCCATGAGTTTATGGCCCATTGTGTTTACTGCCCATGGGTTTACGGCCCATCATGTTTACGGCCGTAAACTCATGGTGTCTAGTACCATTTCGTGTGTTTAAGGTCCTATACTTATCTTGGAGGTGTTCTAGACTTAGTTTCAAGGCTTAGGAGGGTGTTGTGGCAACTTTGCACCACTAAAATAGAGTTTACGGCCAAGGGAGATTGCCTTGGCCGTAAACACCCTTCTGGTCACGATTTCTAGATGTTTAACAAGTGTTTCAAGTATACAACATGTTAGGGATAGTGTACTTACGTAGTGGAAGCTTGAAAGGGAGGTTAGAGCCCAAAAACACTAGTGTGTGTTCTTGGTGTTCTTGGTGAAATGAAGAACACTTGAAGGTCTACCCAAAAGAAGAGATTTCATGGATGAAATCAATAGTGAATCAAGGAGAAGCGATGTATTAACTCATATATGAAAGGATTTACTTACGTTCTTGAAGATTGGGAGCAAAAGTCTCAAGATCCTTGGGAGAGAATTCGAGTTCTAGGCTTGGAAGAGTGAAAAGTGACTAAAAATGACTAAGGGCCATATATATACCATGGAGTTTACGCCCACCATGTGTTTACGGCGGTAAACCCATGACCCTTGGCCGTAAACTCCTCTTTTGAGGGTTTATGGCATGTTTGATGGGTTACAACTTCAGTTGGCACTTCTATTCAATTATTCCTTGGGTATACTAGGCTCGGAATGCTCAAATAGACTCAAAGTAGTGTTAGACGTTAGTAGGAACAAGTCTAACTTTGATTGGATTGAATGGTTTGTACAAGATTGAAATTTTGGGTTGTCACATCATCCCCCCGTTAGAGGTAATTTCGTCCCGAAATTAGAGTTTAAGCAACTAAGTTATTACAAATAACTAAGAGAAAAGATGAGGGTACTTCAATCTCATTTGATCCTCGCGCTCCGAAGTGAATTCCGGTCCTCGCTTGGCGTTCCAACGAACCTTCACTATTGGGATACGGCTTTGCTTTGTTTGCTTGACCTGTCGGTCCATGATCTCTACAGGTTCTGCCACGAAATTGAGGCTCTCGTTGATCTCGATCTCGTTGAGTGGGATTACAAGAGTCTCGTCGGATAGGCACGTTTTTCAAGTTCGAGACGTGGAAGATAGGACGTACGTTACTAAGTTCGTGGGGTAGGTTGAGTTTGTAAGCTACAAGGCCGATTCTAGCGAGAATCTCAAAAGGCCCTATGTATCTTGGATTTAGCTTTCCACGCTTTCCGAAGCGTATCAAGCCCTTCCAGGGTGAGACTTTCAAAAGGACTCGGTCTCCCACCTGGAATTCCAAAGGTTTCCTTCATTTGTCTGCGTAGCTTTTCTGTCGGTCTCTAGAGGCTTTCAGTCGTTCGTGAATCTGAACGATCTTCTCTGTCGTTTCCCGAATGATCTCCGGACCCGTGAGAGTGCTGTCAGGAACTCATCCTTTAGCTAACTGAGTGTCACCCACCTCAGCCCAGCACAGAGGGGATCTACACTTCCGGCCATAGAGGGCTTCAAATGGAGCAGCCTTTATGCTCGTGTGATAACTGTTGTTGTAGGAAAACTCGACAAGGGGTAAATGAGTATCCCATGCCTTCCCAAAGTCGATCACACAGGCTCGCATCATGTCCTCCAAGGTTTGGATAGTTCTCTTACTTTGTCCGTCGGTCTGTGGATGGTAGGCTGTACTCATGTCCAGTCTCGTTCCTAAGGAGCTTTGTAGCGACTGCCAGAACCTCAAAGTGAATCTACTATCTCTATCGGAGATAATAGATATAGGGATACCATGCAGTCGTACTATCTCCCGAATGTATGTTCTTGTGAGCTTCTCCATCTTGTCGGTCTCTTTGATGGGTAGGAAGTGCGCGGACTTGGTCAATCTGTCGACGATGACCCAAATGGTATCAAGTCTACCCGTTGTCTTGGGTAGCTTGGTTATGAAGTCCATTGTGATCCGCTCCCACTTCCACTCTAGTATCTCTGGTTGCTGTAGTAGACCTGAGGGTTTCTGGTA
Source organism: Lactuca virosa (assembly GCF_052849685.1). Lineage (NCBI taxonomy): Eukaryota > Viridiplantae > Streptophyta > Magnoliopsida > Asterales > Asteraceae > Lactuca > Lactuca virosa. The sequence continues at coordinate 316,683,987 of NC_136433.1, read as the reverse complement.
TTCAACCTTGACCTTGGCGCAAGTAAGGCATTTACTCACGAAGGTAGCAATCTCTGCTTTCATGTTGGGCCACCAGTATAAATTTTTAAGATCCAGATACATCTTATCTGAACCCGGGTGGATGGAATATCGAGTGTTGTGCGCTTCTTTCATGACCAAGTCTCTGAAGCCACCGTGTTTCGGTGTCCAGATCCGGTCCATGAGATATAAAGCTCCGCCACCCTTGACTTCCAAGTTCTTATCCATCCCTCGCAGGGACTCACCCGCCACATTTTCAGGTTTCAAGGCTTCGAGCTGAGCCTCCTTAATTTGTTTGGACAGATGCGAATGGATAGTCATAGTTAATGACTTGACTCTTCGACCAGAATATTCTTTCCGACTTAGGGCGTCTGCTACTACGTTGCTTTACCCGGATGATAACGAATTTCGTATTCGTAGTCATTGAGTAGTTCGACCCACCATCGTTGTCTCATATTGAGCTGCTTCTGGTTGAATATATGTTGTAGGCTTTTGTGGCCTGTAAAGATATTGCTTTTCGTACCATACAGGTAGTGTCTCCAGATCTTCAGGGCAAACACAACTGCTCCTAATTCGAGATCGTGTGTGGTGTAGTTGACCTCGTGTGTCTTCAGCTGCCTTGAGGCATAGGCGATGACCTTACCTCGTTGCATCATAACACAGCCGAGCCCCTGGTTGGAGGCATCGCAATATACTACGAAGTCTTCTATCCCTTCGGGGAGGGATAGTATCGGTGCGGTGCATAAGGCTCGCTTCAGCGTTTGAAATGCCTTCTCTTGTTTCTCTTTCCAGTCAAAGGCCACACCTTTCTGGGTCATTATCGTAAGAGGTTTTGCAATTCGCGAGAAGTTCTGTATGAATCTACGATAGTAGCCAGCGAGGCCTAGAAATGGACGAATTTCTGTAGGCGTCTTCGGTGCTGACCAGTTCTCGATGGCTTTAATTTTGGAGGGGTCCAAGTGGATTCCTTCTTCGCTAACTACGTGACCTAAGAATTCGACTCTGCGGATCTAAAATTCGCATTTAGAGAACTTCGCATAGAGCTTCTCCGATCGTAAGGTTCCTAGGACTTGTCCTAGATGATCGCTATGTTCCTCCTTACTTCAAGAGTAGATAAGTATGTCATCGATGAAAACAATGACGAACTGATCCAAGTAAGGACGGCATACCCTATTCATTAAGTCCATGAATACTGCGGGCGCATTAGTCAATCCGAATGGCATCACTACGAACTCGTAGTGTCCGTAACGAGTTCGGAAGGCTGTCTTTGGAACATCCTCCTTAAGCACTAGTAACTGGTGATACCCGGATCTCAGATCAATCTTGGAAAAGTAGCTCGACCCTTGCAGCTGGTCGAATAAATCGTCTATGCGAGGAAGAGGGTAACGATTTTTGACCGTAAGCTTGTTGAGTTCTCTGTAATCAATGCACATACGAAACGATCCGTCTTTCTTCTTCACGAATAAGACCGGTGCTCCCCAGGGCGAGAAGCTTGGTCTTATAAAGCCCTTGCTGAGCAGTTCGTTAAGTTGACCGGACAGTTCTTGCATTTCTGCAGGTGCTAGACGATAGCGTGATTTGGCTACGGGGGTAGCCCCTGGAACTAAGTCGATCCTGAATTCGACTTGACGTTGGGGAGGTAAACCCGGTAGTTCTTCTAGAAAAACGTCGGGGAAGTCGCGTACTACGGGGAGATCTTTTAGGTCTTTTGTTTTCTGGCTCGTATCGACAACGTGAGCCAGGAATGCACAATATTCCTTACGCAAGTACTTCTGGGCTTGAATACTTTAGATGATACGAAGGCTCGTACTGGGTTTGTCTCCGTAGATCAACAAGGTTTCGTTATTCGGTAGGTTTAGACGGACTGCTTTGTCGAAACATAGAATATCGGTATGATGAAGACTCAACCAGTCCATGCCCACAATGGCGTCGAAACTCTTGATTGCCACGGGTATGAGGTCGATTAGGAATGAATGATTGTCTAGTGTGAGGGTACAACCTATGTAAATCTCGTTAGAACTCTCTGTCTTTCCGTTAGCCATTTCTATGACGAAGGTTTCTTTTAGTGCTTGCGGTGCTTGATTAAGTAAGTGTTTAAATTTTTGGTTCATGAAGCTCCTTTCTGCTCCACAATCGAATAAGACACATGCATATGAGTTATTGAGGAGGAACATACCCGTGACTACTGTGGGGTCTGCCACGGCTTCATTGTGGCCAATAGCAAGTAGTCTTCCTGCTCCTCCCGCATTCCCAGCTTTCAGACAGTTTCTTTTGAAGTGCCCTGTCTCGCCACAACCGTAGCAGGCCTGGCTCACTCCTGTACCAGGGACTTGGGTGATGGGTTTTGGTGGCGCCTTGCAAAACCGGACAGTATGGCCCTTCCAGTTGCAGTTGGTGCAGTGCAATTCCCGGCAGGGGCCGTTGTGATGGAAATTGCACTTAGTGCACTTGGGTAGGTTCCCTGCATATGGCTTTGCTGGTACAGGGGCAACAGGAGTTGTGGCAGCATGGACAGCCACAACCTGTTGGTTCTTGGAAGAGGGTTGAGTTGATTTGCCCTTCTTTCGGTCCCAACTCTTTCTCTTGTTGTCGGCTGCTTTGGTTGGCGTAGAGGCAGCCGTTGTAGTTGTTGTTGGAGGAGTAGGAACCTCGTGATCGATAGGCCTTTGGGCCAATTCCTTGACACTATCAAAGGTCGCAGGGTTCGATGCTAGAACGTTCCCTCGATACGGGGGTACCAAACCCCAAATGTATCTCTCGACTTTCTTGCTTTCAGTGGAGACCATGTTGGGACATAGAGTCACCAGGTCGCTAAATCTGGCCGTATAAGCCACTATGTCGGAACCCTTCATCTTGAGATTCCACAGTTCTTCTTCAAGTTTTTGAACTTCGCCTCTCGGGCAGTACTCCTTCGCCATTAGGTCCTTCAATGTCTCCCAGCCCATGGCGTTAGCTGCTACCAATGAGAGTGATTTGACATGGCCATTCCACCATGTCAGGGCCCTTTCAGTGAAGGTGCAGGCAGCGAACTTTATCTTGCTTCCTTCAGGGCAAGAGCACATCTCAAAAATTGCTTCTGTTCTCTCGATCCATTGGGACAGCGCAATAATCCCTCCGGTTCCGTTGAAGTACGTTGGTTTGCAGCTGATGAAGTCTTTATAAGTACACTCCCGTGTACGTGGTTGGATTTCACCATGGCTAGAGTTGGTGCCCGTCCCAGCCCCACTAGCACCACCAGAATTTACTTGGGCCATGGCTGCGGTCACAGCTGCCTGAAACATCACCGCATCGAACTGCGGAGAGGGTGGTGGTCGTAGTGTTTGATTTACAGGCCTGCCTCTGGTCGGACGCTTGCGAGGCGGCATCTTTTACTGAAAGTTGATAGAGATGATGATAGTTGTAAGAATCAATTGTAAGCATAATGAGAGTGATTTATGAACTAAATCGACATAGTCCAAACATTAGATAGAGACATGACCATAGAGTAGAGAAACACAAGAGTAAGGACTTTCCAATGGATTAGATAACTGCCAATATTACTGGTATTAATGACGTAAATGAGTTCGGGAAAAATGACCTAACAGTAGGTCTTACATCAAACCATAAGGGAAAATGTTGACAGTTTAGAAATCTAGTTAAAGTACTTGAAAGATATGAATATTTTACAGACAAGTGCTACATAGGCACAGAAAAGAAAGGATATTCCTTAACCCAAAAGAAAAGGCGAGTCGACATCTTCTACCGACGACGGGTATCCCTCGGGCGAACCCTCAGATCTGCCAGTTGACGAATAACTTCCTGAAGATGTCGCTCATGCGTCCTCTGACGCATTCGAAGTTCCAGGACTTCGGCTCGGGATGCAGCCAGTTGTTGCTGCAGAGCCTCATTGGTTCTCCTAGTCCTTTCCATAGCCTCTTCGAGTTGGTGAATGCGGACCGTGTTAATGCCAGAGTTGGCGTCAACTTCCATCACTCGGTCGATGGCTGCACGACCTTGCTTGACATTCCAAGCAATCCTACGGACCATAATGGGTAGGACTCGGTCAGCTGAGCCTCCCTCGCTTATATTTTAAAAGCTTCGGTCTCCATTGAAGGGTAAGGGTTGATCCTGCTCATCGCTCCAACGGTTCAAGGTTGTCGCCCACAAGGGAGTGGGGCCTTGAAATGATGGTCGGGGGTTGGGGTTTGGGACTGGATCCTCTTGGGGCAGGTTGTTGACTTCTGGTTCGGAGTCAGAATCATCCGAAAAACCTTCTGCGAGGTGATCATCCAAAGGGATTGGATAATCCTCTTCTGGCTCATCATCGAGCCACCCACCATTGCCTTGGTTGGGAAAATATGGATCGCCAGGGAGATAGAAGCCATCCATACTATTTACGCGAGAAAAGGGGGTATAAGAATCTTATAATAATAGACGTACTAATCTAAGATAATTATAAGATGATCCTTACTAGTTACTTTAACATTTTCACAGTGCATACCAATTACATGTAATCAAAACATGATAGACCTTTGAATAAGTGACCCTAACTCTAAATCCACATCCAAACAAGGAATAGGAAGTAAAGCAAAGGTCACAGATTCTAAGTCTATAACACCTTAGTCACATGTAACCTTAGCGTATCCACTTAACAACTATTGCCCTACTACTAAAGACCTTTTTATTTCTCAAATAATTAATTATAGTAACACAAAATACTCCTATAGTATTTTAGGTTTATGTTCTGTTCTAATGTTCTTGTTGTAGTAGTGTTGGTAAGTTTTTAGACTTGTTGCAACACCACAACCATTCTTAGGCACATGCTAGTCACTCCTCAGAAAATATAGTTGATCAGGCTATATCCTCCCAGGTTTGACTATATGTCTCTAAGCCTAATCGTGTTCAACAATTGTAATACTTTTGTTTTGTCCTAATGACACTGATTTTAGTATGAATGCAGGTATGTATACTTAGCTAAATATTTTATTATTTAAAAGTATAACCCTTGGTCAGAGTATATTAATCTCGTTGCGTTTATAGTTTGTATATCTTTTATGGGTTGATATACTCGATTCACTACAAACAATGCTCTGATACCAATCTGTCACACCCCAAAACCGGAACGGCGGAAACGTTCTGGGGTGGACGACGTCATGTACAGTATCATAACAATGCATAATAGTAAAGACAAGCAACAACATCCATTGCATTAATATAATAGTTAAGTACAAGTGTGTTCTTTTGTAAGTTTAAATGACACCAAAAATGTACAATCAAAATGAAGACGAGTCTTGGATCCACTTCGTCCTTCAAAAGCTGCATGGGTATACCTGTCTTACTGGTTCCCTGAGAATACAAGTTATTTTGAAAGAGAGTATCAGCATAAAATGCTGGTGAGTTCATAAGTATTTAGTGTCATTGCTTGTATGAAAATGTTTGTAACAACGTAATGTAAGTGTTAGTGAAATGTTTGTAAAAGTTGCAATTGTTTGTACTTCTTAGAAAATCCTATATTTTCTACTGAAATGTAGTCTTCTACCAAGACCCAACTTTTGTACGCTTGTTCATTTGTAAAAGTATGAGTTTTCCCAAGTATGACTATCATCATCAAAATATAGTTTTCATTAACATTTATGTGAGAAGATCACAATGTAAATGTGTTAGGGAAAATAATGTTTTACCTCAGCAGTGACACTGCTGACTATAAGTGATAAAATACAGACTCTAGATAGTATAAAATGTACAATACACCTCGGGGAGTCTTTTTGCCTTTAATCATTTGTCGGTTAATTAAAGGTTTGAATGTGAACTCGTATGTAACCATGCTGATCTACGACTGAATAATTGATGACCCTCCGGTGTCATATGTAGTGAGGTGACATTTTGTCACCCCTTGGCCTATAGGCTGGGACTGTAGCTAGCAGTCGGGGTGTGGGAGTGTCTGTCCCGTATAGATCTATACACACAATGCCCGCTCTCCCTCCAGGAGACTCTGGTTACAAAATGATACAACACGGTCTTGTTGTATCCAAAAATAGTATGTCACATTCTAGTTATCGTATTTGTATGTTTGTATATTATATCATAACGTAGTAATGTTCTCTCTGTACTAGTGTATAGTATGTTCTCTTATATAATGTATAGTATATTCTCTTATGTAGTGACTAGTGTGTATTGTATTTCGTTAAAGTATGTTTTCTAACTTGTAAATGTATTGACTCTTGTATGTTTTGTTGTACTAGTAATAGTGAGTAGTAATCTCTTAAACTATACCTATTATAGTTTACTAGTAATGTTGTTTGTAAGCCTTTGCTACCTAAAGGTACTGAACTGAAGTAAAAGCCTTTATATCTAAACACATATACATGATATATAACTAAGGTTTCAACGACATTCGAACAAATAACAAGATACTCTAAGTCCACAACCAAACAAGGAACAGGAAATAAAGTGAGCTATCAGTCCTAAGTCCTTCAAATCTTACTTATATAAATATATTTGTATAGACATGAGTTTGACAATAATATAAGTTAAAAAGAGTTTTATAAAGGATTTAGCATATAAAAGAGTTTAAAATGTTTTGAAGTGTTTGATATCCATAAGTTTGATAACAATTTGAAAGTAACAGAAAATCTTTCTGTTTGTTCTAGTTATTAATCACATGGTGATTAATATAATAACTAGAATGTTTCAACTTGTATTCCCCCCCTAAAAGCATTTAAAATCATTTCAAAGGTTGATTAAGGGGTATGAACTCACCTGTAGTGAGTTGTTTGGATGGAGGTGCCGGATAGGATGCTAAGTGTTAAGTGAGGACTTGAGCACACACGGATCCTATTTAACATATAATGACACATATATGTATCTAATTAGTGTTTAAACAACTAATTAAGCAAGTAAGGACACCTTAGGACATGGAAAACACTTTGATTCAAGTTCTAGAAGTATAAAGGGTTGTACCTAAGGGTTGTAGGGCCTCACATTGGAGTTTACGGCCCATGGTGTTTACGGCCCATGGGTTTACGGCCCATGGTGTTTACGGCCGTAAACTCATGGTGTCTAGTACCATTTCATGCGTTTAAGGTCCTATACTTATCTTGGAGGTGTTCTACACTTAGTTTCAAGGCTTAGGAGGGTGTTGTGGCAACTTTGCACCACTAAAATAGAGTTTACGGCCAAGGGAGATTGCCTTGGCCGTAAACACCCTTCTGGTCACGATTTCTAGATGTTTAACAAGTGTTTCAAGTATACAACATGTTAGGGATAGTGTACTTACGTAGTGGAAGCTTGAAAGGGAGGTTAGAGCCCAAAAACACTAGTGTGTGTTCTTGGTGTTCTTGGTGAAATGAAGAACACTTGAAGATCTACCCAAAAGAAGAGATTTCATGGATGAAATCAAGAGTGAATCAAGGAGAAGAGATGTATTAACTCATATATGAAAGGATTTACTTACATTTTTGAAGAATGGGAGCAAAAGTCTCAAGATCCTTGGGAGAGAATTCGAGTTCTAGGCTTGGAAGAGTGAATAGTGACTAAAAATGACTAAGGGCCATATATATACCATGGAGTTTACGGCCACCATGTGTTTACGGCCGTAAACCCATGACCCTTGGCCGTAAACTCCTCTTTTGAGGGTTTATGGCATGTTTGATGGGTTACAACTTCAGTTGGCACTTCCATTCACTTATTCCTTGGGTATACTAGGCTCGGAATGGTCAAATAGACTCAAAGTAGTGCTAGAAGTTAGCAGGAACAAGTCTAACTTTGATTGGATTGAATGGCTTGTACAAGATTGAAATTTCGGGTTGTCACATCATTTCATGTTCCTTGTTTGGTTGTGGGCTTAGAGCAGATTCACCCAACCTATTATCTATTCGATCTTAGTTATATATATGTTCCGTATACATTAAGTCATCATAAGGGGTAGCAGGTATGGGTCAGGTCATAGGACACTAATTCAATGCACATTTTTCTAGTACAAAACATACTTTCCAAATCAGAACTTTTGGTATACAAAACTAGAAACTTTCCAGTAAAGGGTTTAATCCATTTTATTAAACCAGTATAAACTTAAAGGACCTTAGGTGATTAACTCTATATTACCTTAGTTTATACATCATGGTTATATATCATTAATACCCAATAAGTAGTTGGATGTATGCTTTCAGCCTTACTTCCTGTTCCTTGTTTGCTTGTGGGCTTAGGGTAGATTCACCCAATTAACTATCTATTCGATATTAGATCATATATAGCCAGTATAAACTAAGTGATTATAGAAGTATTATAAGAAATAAGGGTTTTCTTAAAGAATCTTTTCATTAAATATCAAGGAACTATTACAATTAACTCCATGAGTAACAAGTGAATACGCCAGGGTTATATACAACAATGATATAACAAACAATAGGATGTGTGCTATCCGCCTTACTTCCTGTTCCTTGTTTGGTTGTGGGCTTAGGGTAGATGCGCACAATCGATTGTTTGTTTACTCTGAGTTTTATATAACTTGTATCCATTTAGTACTCATAGAAAGGATTGTAGAATCATTTTTACGTATCTTTCATCAAAGTAGGAAATATAGGATTTTCTAGAGGAACAGGCGAACTTTTCTAAACAGAACTTACAACATACATTTTTCAACTACATATTACAACAACATTTTACAACAACTTTCTACAACTTACATACATCACTAAAATCTTATGAACGCACCAGCTTCATTGCTGATCAACCCTTTCAAATAACTTGTATTCTCAAGAGACTAGTAGACAGGTACTCGCGCTGGGAATTCAGAAGATGGAGCATAATAGCTTCAAGTCTTGTTTTGTTATTTGCTTATGTATTCTATGTTTTGTGAACACGCACATTGTAAACACTTTCTTTCTAATGAAATGGTTGTTCATTACTTTCTTACTATATTGCATGCCTTGTGATACTAAACATGACGTCCTCCACCCCCGAACGTTTCTGCCGTTCCGGTTTTGGGGTGTGACATTGATGAGCATTGTTTAATTCTTGCATTCCTAAATAGAAGTCAATGATATTTAGCAAAGCTTTGATGAGCATTGTTCAATTTTTGAGTTCCACAATAGAAGTAGTCTATGCAATTTTGCAAAGCTTTGATGAGCATTATTTAATTCTTGAATTCCACAACAGAAGTCTATGCAATTCAGCAAATCTTTGATGAGCTTCGTTTAATTCTTGTGTCCCACAATAGAAGTCTATGGAATTTAGCAAATCTATGATGAGCATTGTTTATTTTTTGGGTTCTACAATAGAAGTAGTCTATGTAATTTAGCAAAGCTTTGATGAGCATTGCTTAATTCTTGAGTTGCACAATAGAAGTCTATGTAATTTAGCAAAGCATTGATGAGCATTGTTTAATTCTTTAGTTGCACAATAGAAGTAGTCTATGAATTTTAGCAAAGGTTTGATGTGCATTGTTTAATTCTTGAGTTCCAAAATAGAAGTCTATGAAATTTAGCAAAGCTTTGATGAGTGTTGTTTAATCGTTGAGTTCTACAATAGAAGTATACACAATTTAGCAAAGCTTTGATGAGGATTGTTTAGTTCTTGAGTTCCACAATAGAAGTCTATGCAATTTAGCAAAGCTTTGATGAGCATTGTTTAATTCTTGAGTTCGACAATAGAAGTCTATGCAATTTGACAAAGCTTTTATAAGCATTGTTTAATTCTTGAGTTCTACAATAGAAGTAGTCTATGTAAATTAGCAAAGCTTTGATGAGCATTGTTTAATTCTTGAGTTCCACAATAGAAGTCTACGCAATTTGGCAAAGCTTTGATGAGCTTCGTTTAATTCTTGTGTCCCATAATAGAAGTCTATGCAATTTAGCAAAGCTTTTATGAGCATTATTTAATTCTTGGGTTCTACAATAAAAGTAGTCTATGCAATTTAGCAAAGTTTTGATGAGCATTGTTTAAGTCATGAGTTCCACAATAGAAGTCTATACAATTTAGCAAAGCTTTGATGACCATTGTTTAATTGTTGAGTTCTATATTAGAAGTCTATGCAATTCATAAAAGATTTGATGAGCATTGTATAATTCTTGAGTTCCACAATAGAAGTCTACGCAATTTAGCAAAGCTTAGATGAGCTTCGTTTAATTCTTGTGTCCCGTAATAGAAGTCTATGCAATTTAGCAAAGATTTGATGAGCATTATTTAATTCTTGGGTTCTACAATAGAAGTAGTCTATGCAATTTAGCAAAGCCTTGATGAACATTGTTTAATTCTTGAGTTCCACAATAAAAGTCTATGCAATTTAGCAAAGCTTTTATGAACATTGTTAAATTATCTAGTTCGACGATAGAAGTACTCTATGCAATTTAGAAAAGATTTGATGAGCATTGTTTAATTCTTGAATTCCTAAATAGAAGTCTATGATATTTAGCAAAGCTTTGATGAAAATTGTTTAATTCTTGAGTTCCACAATAGAAGTAGTCTATGCAATTTAGCAAAGCGTTGATGAGCATTGTAAAATTCTTGAGTTCCACAGTAGAAGTCTACGCAATTTGGCAAAGCTTAGATGAGCTTCGTTTAATTCTTGTGTCCCACAATAGAAGTATACGCAATTAAGCAAAGCTATGATGAGCATTGTTTAATTCTTGGGTTCTACAATAGAAGTAGTCTATGTAATTTAGCAAAGCTTTAATGAGGATTGTTTAATTCTTGAGTTCCACAATAGAAGTCTATGCAATTTAGCAAAGCTTTGATGAGCATTGTTTAATTCTTTAGTTCCACAATAGAAGTAGTCTATGCAATTTAGCAAAGTTTTGATGAGCATTATTTAATTCTTGAGTTCCAAAATAGAAGTCTATATAATTTAGCAAAGCTTTGATGGGGATTGTTTAATCGTTGAGGTCTACAATAGAAGTCTATGCAAATTAGCAAAGCTTTGATGAGGATTGTTTAGATTTTGAGTTCCACAATAGAAGTCTATGCAATTTAGCAAAGCTTTGATGAGTATTGTTTAATTCTTGAGTTCCACAATAGATGTAGTCTATGCAATTTAGCAAAGCTTTGATGAGCATTGTTTAATTCTTGAGTTCCACAATAGAAGTCTACTGAATTTAGCAAAGCTTTTATGAGCATTTTTTAATTCTTGGGTTCTACAATAGAATTAGTCTATGTAAATTTCCAAAGCTTTGATGAGCATTGTTTAATTCTAGAGTTCCACAATAGAACTCTACGCAATTTGGAAAAGCTTTGATGAGCTTCGTTTAATTTTTGTGTCCCATAATAGAAGTCTATGCAATTTAGCAAAGCTTTGATGAGCATTATTTAATTCTTGGGTTCTACAATAGAAGTATTCTATGCAATTTAGCAAAGCCTTGATGAGCATTGTTTAATTCTTGATTTCCTAAATAGAAGTCAATGATATTTTGCAAAGCTTTGATGAGCATTATTTAATTCTTGAGTTCCACAATAGAAGTAGTCTATGCAGTTTAGCAAAGCTTTGATGAGAATTGTTTAATTCTTAAATTCCACAAGAGAAGTCTATGCAATTTAGCAAAGCTTTGATGAGCTTCGTTTAATTCTTGTGTCCCACAATAGAAGTCTATGGAAGTTAGCAAATCTATGATGAGCATTGTTTATTTCTTGTGTTCTACAATAGAAGTAGTCTATGTAATTTAGCAAAGCTTTGATGAGCATTGTTTAATTCTTGAGTTCCACAATAGAAGTCTATGTAATTTAGCAAAGCTTTGATGAGCATTGTTTAATTCTTTAGTTGCACAATAGAAGTAGTCTATGCATTTTAGCAAAGCTTTGATGTGCATTGTTTAATTCTTGAGTTCCAAAATAGAAGTCTATGAAATTTATCAAAGTTTTGATGAGCGTTGTTTAATCGTTGAGTTCAACAATAGAAGTATATACAATTTAGCAAAGCTTTTGATGAGGATTGTTTAGTTCTTGAGTTCCACAATAGAAGTCTATGCAATTTAGCAAAGCTTTGATGAGCATTGTGTGTCACGTAGTAGAAGTCTATGCAATTTAGCAAATATTTGATGAGCATTTTTTAATTCTTGGGTTCTACAATAGAAGTAGTCTATGCAATTTAGTAAAGCTTTGATGAACATTGTTTAATTCTTTAGTTCCACAATAAAAGTCTATGCAATTTAGCAAAGCTTTAATGACCATTGTTAAATTCTCTAGTTCCACAATAGAAGTTGTCTATGCAATTTAGCAAATCTTTGATGAGCATTGTTTAATTCTTGAATTCCTAAATAGAAGTCTATGATATTTAGAAAAGCTTTTATGAGCATTGTTTAATTCTTGAGTTCCACAATAGAAGTAGTCTATGCAATTTTGCAAAGCTTTGATGAGTATTGTATAATTCTTGAATTCCACAACAGAAGTCTATGCAATTTAGCAAAGCTTTGAAGAGCTTCGTTTAATTCTTGTGTCCCACAATACAAGTCTATGCAATTTAGCAAAGCTTTGATGAGCATTGTTTAATTCATGGGTTCTACAATAGAAGTAGTCTATGTAATTTATCAAAGCTTTGATGAGAATTGTTTAATTCTTGAGTTCCACAATAGAAGTTTATGCAATTAAGCAAAGCTTTGATGAGCTTTGTTTAATTCTTTAGTTCCACAATAGAAGTAGTCTATGCAATTTAGCAAAGCTTTAATGATCATTGTTTAATTTGATTTCTAAAATAGAATCTATGCAATTTAGCAAAGCTTTGATGAGCATTGTTTAATCGTTGGGTTCTACAATAGAATTCTATGCAATTTAGCAAAGCTTTGATGAGCATTGTTTAGTTCTTGAGTTCCACAATAGAAGTCTATGCAATTTAGCAAAGCTTTGATGAGCATTGTTTAATTCTTCACTTCCACAATAGATGTAGCCTATGCAATTTAGCAAAGCTTTGATGAGCATTGTTTAATTCTTGAGTTCCACAATAGAAGTCTATGCAATATAGCAAAGCTTTTATGAGCATTGTTTAATTCTTGAGTTCTACAATAGAAGTAGTCTATTTAAATTAGCAAAGATTTGATGAGCATTGTTTAATTCTTGAGTTCCACAATAAGAGTCTATGCAATTTGGCAAAGCTTTGATGAGCTTCGTTTAATTCTTGTGTCCCATAATAGAAGTCAATGCAATTTAGCAAATATATGATGAGCATTGTTTAGTTCTTGGGTTCTACAATAGAAGTAGTCTATGTAATTTAGCAAAGCTTTGATGAGCATTGTTTAATTCTTGAGTTCCACAATAGAAGTCTGTGCAATTTAGCAAAGCTTTGATGAGCATTGTTTAATTCTTTAGTTCCACAATAGAAGTAGTCTATGCAATTTAGCAAAGTTTTGATGAGGAGTATTTAATTCTTGAGTTCCAAAATAGAAGTCTATGCAATTTAGCAAAGCTTTGATGAGCATTGTTTAATCGTTGAGTTCTACAATAGAAGTCTATGCACTTTAGCAAAGCTTTGATGAGGATTATTTAGTTCTTGAGCTCCATAATAGAAGTCTATGCAATTTAGCAAAGCTTTGATGAACATTGTTTAATTCTTGAGTTCCACAATAGATGTAGTCTATGCAATTTAGCAAAGCTTTGATGAGCATTGTTTAATTCTTGAGTTCCACAATAGAAGTCTATGCAATTCAGCAAAGCTTTTATGAGCATTTTTTAATTCTTGAGTTCTACAATAGAAGTAGTCTATGTAAATTAGCAAATCTTTGATGAGCATTGTTTAATTCTTGAGTTCCACAATAGAAGTCTACGCAATTTGGCAAAGCTTTGATGAGCTTCGCTTAATTCTAGTGTCCCATAATAGAAGTCTATGTAATTTAACAAAGCTTTTATGAACATTATTTAATTCTTGGATTCTACAATAAAGTAGTCTATGCAATTTAGCAAACCTTGATGAGCATTGTTTGATTCATGAGTTCCAGAATAGAATTTTATGCAATTTAGCAAAGCTTTCATGACCATTGTTTAATTCTTTAGTTCCACAATAGAAGTAGTCTATGCAATTTAGCAAAGCTTTGATGAGCATTGTTCAATTCTTGAATTGCAAAATAGAAGTCTATACAATTTAGCAAAGCTTTGATGAGAATGGTTTAATTGTTGAGTTCTATATTAGAAGTCTATGCAATTCATAAAAACTTTGATGAGCATTGATTAATTCTTGAGTTCCACAATAGAAGTCTACGCAATTCAGCAAAGCTTTTATGAGCGTTTTTTAATTCTTGAGTTCTACAATAGAAGTAGTCTATGTAAATTAGTAAAGCTTTGATGAGCATTGTTTAATTCTTGAGTTCCACAATAGAAGTCTACCCAATTTGGCAAAGCTTTGATGAGCTTTGCTTAATTCTGGTGTCCCATAATAGAAGTCTATGCAATTTAACAAAGCTTTTATGAACATTATTTAATTCTTGGGTTCTACAATAAAAGTAGTCTATGCAATTTAGCAAAGCTTGATGAGCATTGTTTGATTCATGAGTTCTAGAATAGAAGTTTATGCAATTTAGCAAAGCTTTCATGACCATTGTTTAATTCTTTAGTTCCACAATAGAAGTAGTCTATGCAATTTAGCAAAGCTTTGATGAGCATTGTTCAATTCTTGAATTGCAAAATAGAAGTCTATACAATTTAGCAAAGCTTTGATGAGAATTGTTTAATTGTTGAGTTCTATATTAGAAGTCTATGCAATTCATAAAAGCTTTGATGAGCATTGTTTAGTTCTTGAGTTCCACAATAGAAGTCTTTGTAATTTAGCAAAGCTTTGATGAGCATTGTTTAATTCTTAAGTTCCACAATAGATGTAGTCTATGCGATTTAGCAAAGCTTTGATTAGAATTGTATAATTCTTGAGTTCCACAATAGAAGTCTACGCAATTTGACAAAGCTTTGATGAGCTTCGTTTAATTCTTGTGTCCCGTAGTAGAAGTCTATGCAATTTAGCAAATATTTGATGAGCTTTTTTTAATTCTTGGGTTCTACAATAGAAGTAGTCTATGCAATTTAGTAAAGCTTTGATGAACATTGTTTAATTCTTTAGTTCCACAATAAAAGTCTATGCAATTTAGCAAAGCTTTGATGACCATTGTTAAATTCTCTAGTTCCACAATAGAAGTTGTCTATGCAATTTAGCAAATCTTTGATGAGCATTGTTTAATTCTTGAATTCCTAAATAGAAGTCTATGATATTTAGAAAAGCTTTGATGAGCATTGTTTAATTCTTGAGTTCCACAATAGAAGTAGTCTATGCAATTTTGCAAAGCTTTGATAAGTATTGTACAA
The DNA here is from genome assembly GCF_052849685.1 of Lactuca virosa. Lineage (NCBI taxonomy): Eukaryota > Viridiplantae > Streptophyta > Magnoliopsida > Asterales > Asteraceae > Lactuca > Lactuca virosa. Next base: position 316,668,723 of record NC_136433.1, on the reverse strand, counting down.
TTCTTGAATTCCACAACAGAAGTCTACCCAATTTAGCAAAGCTTTGAAGAGCTTCGTTTAATTCTTGTGTCCCACAATAGAAGTCTATGCAATTTAGCAAAGCTTTGATGAGCATTGTTTAATTCATGGGTTCTACAATAGAAGTAGTCTATGTAATTTATCAAAGTTTTGATGAGAATTAAAATTCTTGAGTTCCACAATAGAAGTTTATGTAATTAAGCAAAGCTTTGATGAGCTTTGTTTAATTCTTTAGTTCCACAATAGAAGTAGTCTATGCAATTTAGCAAAGTTTTGATGAGCATTATTTAATTTGATTTCTAAAATAGAATCTATGCAATTTAGCAAAGCTTTGATGAGCATTGTTTAATCGTTGGGTTCTACAAAAGAAGTCTATGCAATTTAGCAAAGCTTTGATGAGCATTGTTTAGTTCTTGAGTTCCACAATAGAAGTCTATGCAATCTAAAGTTCCATGATTGAGTGACAAGAAGGGATTCATGGAAATGATCATAAGTAGCTTAGAAGAGTTGAAGAGTCTTCATAATTGGCTTATTAATTGCTGCTATAATGGATATTTAATATTTTAATAATGGGTCTTTAACTAGTTTAATTATGGTACTTTAATAGTTCTTTAATTGTTTTAGACTTTTGATAATTCCGAGAGTTATGTTTTTAGCACTATAAATAGAGTTCATAGTTGTACTTGCAAATCAGCTATATTTTGAAGAAAATTCAGAACTCTGTTCATCCCTTTCTTGAATTATTGCTTATAATTCAGATTTGTGTCATCGTTTGGGACGTGATCTCATTCGTGATTTTTGATTTCAAGTCAATAGGTCTTGGCTTGTTATCATGATTGGCAGATTATAGGTCTAATCTGTTAATCAACCTATCCTTTGTTACTTGTTCGTGTTTACCACCTTGCCAAAATTGTTCCAAATATAACCAATAACAGTCCCATTTGCATTGTTTCTTCTCTATTTGTTATTATCCTGCTGCAATCACAAACACTCGAAAACAAAACCTCCCATATTCGCATCATATATGGTATCAGAGCCGAATTCCTGGTTGAAAATGTCTCTAATGAGCGAGAAACCCAAATTCATAGGATTAGACGCATACCTCTCGAGTTTTTCTGAATCTTCCCCACTCTTTTGGGACGTGGTGGATAAAGACAACAATGGTCATTTTGGTGACATCGATTCCGTTTACGATATAGAACCTGTCTATGACATTGAAGATGAAGGCGCGTTCGTTGAAGAAGAAGTTTGTGTTAAAAATAATATTTCTTTTCCAAAATTCTTAATTGCGGAAACCGGTCATGATAATGTCTACGAAGAGTTCTCAGGTTTTTATTTTCTTCACAACCATCATCTTCTTTCGATGGCTACTCAAGAAATCAGAATCGAAGAAACTAACGAGTCTATCAGAAACATCTTTGATCAAGACGATTTTCCGGTTTGGTACGTTTATGTTTGTTTTAAACTTTGGAAATTGTTTGCCCTTTGGAAACCATGGGTAAGAGGAATTAAAGATGAAGAGTCGAGGATAAAGACGAAGACTCGTGGACAAGTCTTTTCTAAGTGGGGGAGAATGATGTGTGCTCTAATGAGGATGACTTGACCCTTTTGTTTTCTAAAGTTCCATGATTGAGTGACAAGAAGGGATTCATGGAAATGATCATAAGTAGCTTAAAAGAGTTGAAGAGTCTTCATAATTGGCTTATTAATTGCTGCTATAATGGATATTTAATATTTTAATAATGGGTCTTTAACTAGTTTAATTATGGTACTTTAATAGTTCTTTAATTGTTTTAGACTTTTGATAATTCCGAGAGTTATGTTTTTAGCACTATAAATAGAGTTCATAGTTGTACTTGCAAATCAGCTATATTTTGAAGAAAATTTAGAACTCTGTTCATCCCTTTCTTGAATTATTGCTTATAATTCAGATTTGTGTCATCGTTTGGGACGTGATCTCATTCGTGATTTTTGATTTCAAGTCAATAGGTCTTGGCTTGTTATCATGATTGGCAGATTATAGGTCTAATCTGTTAATCAACCTATCCTTTGTTACTTGTTCGTGTTTACCACCTTGCCAAAATTGTTCCAAATATAACCAATAACAGTCCCATTTGCATTGTTTCTTCTCTATTTGTTATTATCCTGCTGCAATCACAAACACTCGAAAACAAAACCTCCCATATTCGCATCATATATGGTATCAGAGCCGAATTCCTGGTTGAAAATGTCTCTAATGAGCGAGAAACCCAAATTCATAGGATTAGACGCATACCTCTCGAGTTTTTCTGAATCTTCCCCACTCTTTTGGGACGTGGTGGATAAAGACAACAATGGTCATTTTGGTGACATCGATTCCGTTTACGATATAGAACCTGTCTATGACACTGAAGATGAAGGCGCGTTCGTTGAAGAAGAAGTTTGTGTTAAAAATAATATTTCTTTTCCAAAATTCTTAATTGCGGAAACCGGTCATGATAATGTCTACGAAGAGTTCTCAGGTTTTTATATTCTTCACAACCATCATCTTCTTTCGATGGCTACTCAAGAAATCAGAATCGAAGAAACTAACGAGTCTATCAGAAACATCTTTGATCAAGACGATTTTCCGGTTTGGTACGTTTATGTTCGTTTTAAACTTTGGAAATTGTTTGCCCTTTGGAAACCATGGGTAAGAGGAATTAAAGATGAAGAGTCGAGGATAAAGACGAAGACTCGTGGACAAGTCTTTTCTAAGTGGGGGAGAATGATGTGTGCTCTAATGAGGATGACTTGACCCTTTTGTTTTCTAAAGTTCCATGATTGAGTGACAAGAAGGGATTCATGGAAATGATCATAAGTAGCTTAAAAGAGTTGAAGAGTCTTCATAATTGGCTTATTAATTGCTGCTATAATGGATATTTAATATTTTAATAATGGGTCTTTAACTAGTTTAATTATGGTACTTTAATAGTTCTTTAATTGTTTTAGACTTTTGATAATTCCGAGAGTTATGTTTTTAGCACTATAAATAGAGTTCATAGTTGTACTTGCAAATCAGCTATATTTTGAAGAAAATTTAGAACTCTGTTCATCCCTTTCTTGAATTATTGCTTATAATTCAGATTTGTGTCATCGTTTGGGACGTGATCTCATTCGTGATTTTTGATTTCAAGTCAATAGGTCTTGGCTTGTTATCATGATTGGCAGATTATAGGTCTAATCTGTTAATCAACCTATCCTTTGTTACTTGTTCGTGTTTACCACCTTGCCAAAATTGTTCCAAATATAACCAATAACAGTCCCATTTGCATTGTTTCTTCTCTATTTGTTATTATCCTGCTGCAATCACAAACACTCGAAAACAAAACCTCCCATATTCGCATCATATATGGTATCAGAGCCGAATTCCTGGTTGAAAATGTCTCTAATGAGCGAGAAACCCAAATTCATAGGATTAGACGCATACCTCTCGAGTTTTTTTGAATCTTCCCCACTCTTTTGGGACGTGGTGGATAAAGACAACAATGGTCATTTTGGTGACATCGATTCCGTTTACGATATAGAACCTGTCTATGACACTGAAGATGAAGGCGCGTTCGTTGAAGAAGAAGTTTGTGTTAAAAATAATATTTCTTTTCCAAAATTTTTAATTGCGGAAACCGGTCATGATAATGTCTACGAAGAGTTCTCAGGTTTTTATATTCTTCACAACCATCATCTTCTTTCGATGGCTACTCAAGAAATCAGAATCGAAGAAACTAACGAGTCTATCAGAAACATCTTTGATCAAGACGATTTTCCGGTTTGGTACGTTTATGTTCGTTTTAAACTTTGGAAATTGTTTGCCCTTTGGAAACCATGGGTAAGAGGAATTAAAGATGAAGAGTCGAGGATAAAGACGAAGACTCGTGGACAAGTCTTTTCTAAGTGGGGGAGAATGATGTGTGCTCTAATGAGGATGACTTGACCCTTTTGTTTTCTAAAGTTCCATGATTGAGTGACAAGAAGGGATTCATGGAAATGATCATAAGTAGCTTAAAAGAGTTGAAGAGTCTTTATATATGGCTTATTAATTGCTGCTATAATGGATATTTAATATTTTAATAATGGGTCTTTAACTAGTTTAATTATGGTACTTTAATAGTTCTTTAATTGTTTTAGACTTTTGATAATTCCGAGAGTTATGTTTTTAGCACTATAAATAGAGTTCATAGTTGTACTTGCAAATCAGCTATATTTTGAAGAAAATTCAGAACTCTGTTCATCCCTTTCTTGAATTATTGCTTATAATTCAGATTTGTGTCATCGTTTGGGACGTGATCTCATTCGTGATTTTTGATTTCAAGTCAATAGGTCTTGGCTTGTTATCATGATTGGCAGATTATAGGTCTAATCTGTTAATCAACCTATCCTTTGTTACTTGTTCGTGTTTACCACCTTGCCAAAATTGTTCCAAATATAACCAATAACAGTCCCATTTGCATTGTTTCTTCTCTATTTGTTATTATCCTGCTGCAATCACAAACACTCGAAAACAAAACCTCCCATATTCGCATCATATATGGTATCAGAGCCGAATTCCTGGTTGAAAATGTCTCTAATGAGCGAGAAACCCAAATTCATAGGATTAGACGCATACCTCTCGAGTTTTTCTGAATCTTCCCCACTCTTTTGGGACGTGGTGGATAAAGACAACAATGGTCATTTTGGTGACATCGATTCCGTTTACGATATAGAACCTGTCTATGACACTGAAGATGAAGGCGCGTTCGTTGAAGAAGAAGTTTGTGTTAAAAATAATATTTCTTTTCCAAAATTCTTAATTGCGGAAACCGGTCATGATAATGTCTACGAAGAGTTCTCAGGTTTTTATATTCTTCACAACCATCATCTTCTTTCGATGGCTACTCAAGAAATCAGAATCGAAGAAACTAACGAGTCTATCAGAAACATCTTTGATCAAGACGATTTTCCGGTTTGGTACGTTTATGTTCGTTTTAAACTTTGGAAATTGTTTGCCCTTTGGAAACCATGGGTAAGAGGAATTAAAGATGAAGAGTCGAGGATAAAGACGAAGACTCGTGGACAAGTCTTTTCTAAGTGGGGGAGAATGATGTGTGCTCTAATGAGGATGACTTGACCCTTTTGTTTTCTAAAGTTCCATGATTGAGTGACAAGAAGGGATTCATGGAAATGATCATAAGTAGCTTAAAAGAGTTGAAGAGTCTTCATAATTGGCTTATTAATTGCTGCTATAATGGATATTTAATATTTTAATAATGGGTCTTTAACTAGTTTAATTATGGTACTTTAATAGTTCTTTAATTGTTTTAGACTTTTGATAATTCCGAGAGTTATGTTTTTAGCACTATAAATAGAGTTCATAGTTGTACTTGCAAATCAGCTATATTTTGAAGAAAATTTAGAACTCTGTTCATCCCTTTCTTGAATTATTGCTTATAATTCAGATTTGTGTCATCGTTTGGGACGTGATCTCATTCGTGATTTTTGATTTCAAGTCAATAGGTCTTGGCTTGTTATCATGATTGGCAGATTATAGGTCTAATCTGTTAATCAACCTATCCTTTGTTACTTGTTCGTGTTTACCACCTTGCCAAAATTGTTCCAAATATAACCAATAACAGTCCCATTTGCATTGTTTCTTCTCTATTTGTTATTATCCTGCTGCAATCACAAACACTCGAAAACAAAACCTCCCATATTCGCATCATATATGGTATCAGAGCCGAATTCCTGGTTGAAAATGTCTCTAATGAGCGAGAAACCCAAATTCATAGGATTAGACGCATACCTCTCGAGTTTTTCTGAATCTTCCCCACTCTTTTGGGACGTTGTGGATAAAGACAACAATGGTCATTTTGGTGACATCGATTCCGTTTACGATATAGAACCTGTCTATGACACTGAAGATGAAGGCGCGTTCGTTGAAGAAGAAGTTTGTGTTAAAAATAATATTTCTTTTCCAAAATTCTTAATTGCGGAAACCGGTCATGATAATGTCTACGAAGAGTTCTCAGGTTTTTATATTCTTCACAACCATCATCTTCTTTCGATGGCTACTCAAGAAATCAGAATCGAAGAAACTAACGAGTCTATCAGAAACATCTTTGATCAAGACGATTTTCCGGTTTGGTACGTTTATGTTCGTTTTAAACTTTGGAAATTGTTTGCCCTTTGGAAACCATGGGTAAGAGGAATTAAAGATGAAGAGTCGAGGATAAAGACGAAGACTCGTGGACAAGTCTTTTCTAAGTGGGGGAGAATGATGTGTGCTCTAATGAGGATGACTTGACCCTTTTGTTTTCTAAAGTTCCATGATTGAGTGACAAGAAGGGATTCATGGAAATGATCATAAGTAGCTTAAAAGAGTTGAAGAGTCTTCATAATTGGCTTATTAATTGCTGCTATAATGGATATTTAATATTTTAATAATGGGTCTTTAACTAGTTTAATTATGGTACTTTAATAGTTCTTTAATTGTTTTAGACTTTTGATAATTCCGAGAGTTATGTTTTTAGCACTATAAATAGAGTTCATAGTTGTACTTGCAAATCAGCTATATTTTGAAGAAAATTCAGAACTCTGTTCATCCCTTTCTTGAATTATTGCTTATAATTCAGATTTGTGTCATCGTTTGGGACGTGATCTCATTCGTGATTTTTGATTTCAAGTCAATAGGTCTTGGCTTGTTATCATGATTGGCAGATTATAGGTCTAATCTGTTAATCAACCTATCCTTTGTTACTTGTTCGTGTTTACCACCTTGCCAAAATTGTTCCAAATATAACCAATAACAGTCCCATTTGCATTGTTTCTTCTCTATTTGTTATTATCCTGCTGCAATCACAAACACTCGAAAACAAAACCTCCCATATTCGCATCATATATGGTATCAGAGCCGAATTCCTGGTTGAAAATGTCTCTAATGAGCGAGAAACCCAAATTCATAGGATTAGACGCATACCTCTCGAGTTTTTCTGAATCTTCCCCACTCTTTTGGGACGTGGTGGATAAAGACAACAATGGTCATTTTGGTGACATCGATTCCGTTTACGATATAGAACCTGTCTATGACACTGAAGATGAAGGCGCGTTCGTTGAAGAAGAAGTTTGTGTTAAAAATAATATTTCTTTTCCAAAATTCTTAATTGCGGAAACCGGTCATGATAATGTCTACGAAGAGTTCTCAGGTTTTTATATTCTTCACAACCATCATCTTCTTTCGATGGCTACTCAAGAAATCAGAATCGAAGAAACTAACGAGTCTATCAGAAACATCTTTGATCAAGACGATTTTCCGGTTTGGTACGTTTATGTTCGTTTTAAACTTTGGAAATTGTTTGCCCTTTGGAAACCATGGGTAAGAGGAATTAAAGATGAAGAGTCGAGGATAAAGACGAAGACTCGTGGACAAGTCTTTTCTAAGTGGGGGAGAATGATGTGTGCTCTAATGAGGATGACTTGACCCTTTTGTTTTCTAAAGTTCCATGATTGAGTGACAAGAAGGGATTCATGGAAATGATCATAAGTAGCTTAAAAGAGTTGAAGAGTCTTCATAATTGGCTTATTAATTGCTGCTATAATGGATATTTAATATTTTAATAATGGGTCTTTAACTAGTTTAATTATGGTACTTTAATAGTTCTTTAATTGTTTTAGACTTTTGATAATTCCGAGAGTTATGTTTTTAGCACTATAAATAGAGTTCATAGTTGTACTTGCAAATCAGCTATATTTTGAAGAAAATTTAGAACTCTGTTCATCCCTTTCTTGAATTATTGCTTATAATTCAGATTTGTGTCATCGTTTGGGACGTGATCTCATTCGTGATTTTTGATTTCAAGTCAATAGGTCTTGGCTTGTTATCATGATTGGCAGATTATAGGTCTAATCTGTTAATCAACCTATCCTTTGTTACTTGTTCGTGTTTACCACCTTGCCAAAATTGTTCCAAATATAACCAATAACAGTCCCATTTGCATTGTTTCTTCTCTATTTGTTATTATCCTGCTGCAATCACAAACACTCGAAAACAAAACCTCCCATATTCGCATCATATATGGTATCAGAGCCGAATTCCTGGTTGAAAATGTCTCTAATGAGCGAGAAACCCAAATTCATAGGATTAGACGCATACCTCTCGAGTTTTTCTGAATCTTCCCCACTCTTTTGGGACGTGGCGGATAAAGACAACAATGGTCATTTTGGTGACATCGATTCCGTTTACGATATAGAACCTGTCTATGACACTGAAGATGAAGGCGCGTTCGTTGAAGAAGAAGTTTGTGTTAAAAATAATATTTCTTTTCCAAAATTCTTAATTGCGGAAACCGGTCATGATAATGTCTACGAAGAGTTCTCAGGTTTTTATATTCTTCACAACCATCATCTTCTTTCGATGGCTACTCAAGAAATCAGAATCGAAGAAACTAACGAGTCTATCAGAAACATCTTTGATCAAGACGATTTTCCGGTTTGGTACGTTTATGTTCGTTTTAAACTTTGGAAATTGTTTGCCCTTTGGAAACCATGGGTAAGAGGAATTAAAGATGAAGAGTCGAGGATAAAGACGAAGACTCGTGGACAAGTCTTTTCTAAGTGGGGGAGAATGATGTGTGCTCTAATGAGGATGACTTGACCCTTTTGTTTTCTAAAGTTCCATGATTGAGTGACAAGAAGGGATTCATGGAAATGATCATAAGTAGCTTAAAAGAGTTGAAGAGTCTTCATAATTGGCTTATTAATTGCTGCTATAATGGATATTTAATATTTTAATAATGGGTCTTTAACTAGTTTAATTATGGTACTTTAATAGTTCTTTAATTGTTTTAGACTTTTGATAATTCCGAGAGTTATGTTTTTAGCACTATAAATAGAGTTCATAGTTGTACTTGCAAATCAGCTATATTTTGAAGAAAATTTAGAACTCTGTTCATCCCTTTCTTGAATTATTGCTTATAATTCAGATTTGTGTCATCGTTTGGGACGTGATCTCATTCGTGATTTTTGATTTCAAGTCAATAGGTCTTGGCTTGTTATCATGATTGGCAGATTATAGGTCTAATCTGTTAATCAACCTATCCTTTGTTACTTGTTCGTGTTTACCACCTTGCCAAAATTGTTCCAAATATAACCAATAACAGTCCCATTTGCATTGTTTCTTCTCTATTTGTTATTATCCTGCTGCAATCACAAACACTCGAAAACAAAACCTCCCATATTCGCATCATATATGGTATCAGAGCCGAATTCCTGGTTGAAAATGTCTCTAATGAGCGAGAAACCCAAATTCATAGGATTAGACGCATACCTCTCGAGTTTTTCTGAATCTTCCCCACTCTTTTGGGACGTTGTGGATAAAGACAACAATGGTCATTTTGGTGACATCGATTCCGTTTACGATATAGAACCTGTCTATGACACTGAAGATGAAGGCGCGTTCGTTGAAGAAGAAGTTTGTGTTAAAAATAATATTTCTTTTCCAAAATTCTTAATTGCGGAAACCGGTCATGATAATGTCTACGAAGAGTTCTCAGGTTTTTATATTCTTCACAACCATCATCTTCTTTCGATGGCTACTCAAGAAATCAGAATCGAAGAAACTAACGAGTCTATCAGAAACATCTTTGATCAAGACGATTTTCCGGTTTGGTACGTTTATGTTCGTTTTAAACTTTGGAAATTGTTTGCCCTTTGGAAACCATGGGTAAGAGGAATTAAAGATGAAGAGTCGAGGATAAAGACGAAGACTCGTGGACAAGTCTTTTCTAAGTGGGGGAGAATGATGTGTGCTCTAATGAGGATGACTTGACCCTTTTGTTTTCTAAAGTTCCATGATTGAGTGACAAGAAGGGATTCATGGAAATGATCATAAGTAGCTTAAAAGAGTTGAAGAGTCTTCATAATTGGCTTATTAATTGCTGCTATAATGGATATTTAATATTTTAATAATGGGTCTTTAACTAGTTTAATTATGGTACTTTAATAGTTCTTTAATTGTTTTAGACTTTTGATAATTCCGAGAGTTATGTTTTTAGCACTATAAATAGAGTTCATAGTTGTACTTGCAAATCAGCTATATTTTGAAGAAAATTCAGAACTCTGTTCATCCCTTTCTTGAATTATTGCTTATAATTCAGATTTGTGTCATCGTTTGGGACGTGATCTCATTCGTGATTTTTGATTTCAAGTCAATAGGTCTTGGCTTGTTATCATGATTGGCAGATTATAGGTCTAATCTGTTAATCAACCTATCCTTTGTTACTTGTTCGTGTTTACCACCTTGCCAAAATTGTTCCAAATATAACCAATAACAGTCCCATTTGCATTGTTTCTTCTCTATTTGTTATTATCCTGCTGCAATCACAAACACTCGAAAACAAAACCTCCCATATTCGCATCATATATGGTATCAGAGCTATAACTTTGTATTGAGGACAATTCATGATACGTGTATGGGCTGTTTTGTATTGAGATGGAATAGTGTTTGAGACAAAAAACAATAAAAGGATAGATTTGATAAACAAACTAGACCTATAGCTTGTAAATCTGAAGACAAACTAAGACCTATTAGTTTGAATTCGATCAACTCAAGGATCACGTCCAAAAGATGATAATTTGTGAACTATGACAATAATTCCAAGTGAACAAAAGGGTTCTTTGATTAAAATTCGTCTATTACATTTCCATGGATAAACATGGCTTTATATGAAGCCTTTATTACAAAGTTGGTGGTTACAAGCCAACCAACCAACTACTCATTAAAGCTAGTAAATGAAAATTAAGGAAACTCTTGAAATAACACAATAAAACGTCTACCACACTTACGAATGACAAAAAAACGTCCATGTCTTCAATTGTTCTTCAATTGCTAGTAATTGGTTATGAGAAGATGTAAAGAGTGTAACTCCCAAGGATTAAAGAAAGCCATCAATGATAAGAGTGTAACTCCCAAAGTTTAAAGAGAGTCATCAATGATAAGAGTGTAACTCCTAAAGTTTAAAGAGAGCCATGAATGATACCCTTCCAAATGCTTCCATAACCACCCAAGCTTTGAATCAAACAATCAATGAAGTCTTGGATTTATTAAACTTTTATTAATTTAATTAAGAAAACCCTAATCCATCAACTATCTCACCATGCACACCCTATAGGCCATTAAGCCCAAACAACTTTCTAGCCCAATATTAAGCTACCCATAACCTTTTGGGCCTTCATTATCCATACACGGATCATTCCCTCCTTCTAATTGTCCTCAATTCAGTACGGACCAGATTATGTTGTTCTCCCATATGAAACTTCCATGACAGTAGGTCTTGAAAACAAATATTCATTACAGAATGTGACCTTTTCTTTACTCCAAGTTGGTATCTTCTTTCAAATGAGGGATATCTCAAGATGACATTACCCTTCTTAATATCAGTTTTAGCCATACTGGAAGTGTCATCACTCAACTCTTTTTTTTCAAACTAACCATTTTCTTTGGCTTGACAGCTCTCATGTCATCAATCTTACTCTCTTTTTCATCCATAGAAGTATGAATCAATACTTGCACTATTTTGGACAAACCACCATTGAAACTAAGCACAACATCCTCTTGTCCCTCTACATACCTATTCACAAGTTTGTAATCTTCCACAACAGTCATTTTCCACATGGCCTTGGGTTTTAAATTCCACCCATGTGTAATTATTTTTAGATAGTTAGCTGATACGAGCTCCTCTTTTGACCCACGCCACGATCCATGCTTCAAACCTCCTGTTTTATGTTTTAACACTTGTGAAAAGTGTAAATCATGGACATAAGTATCTTCATGAGATAGGGTGTTGCACAAAAGGATCATCCCACGATTAATGTTCTTGAACTTGAAAAGATAAAATAAATTTGGCCATATTAACGTAGGAGCAGCAACCACATGTTTTTCATTCATTGCAAACAGCCTTATAGTGTCTCTCCTCCATATACACATGTTCTTCTTCAAATAACTCAAAGAACTCGTTGAATTCACTTCTAACCATATCTTCCATTTGTGGATCAAAAACCACTTTTGTACACTCCCACGAACAAGATTTAGACCTTGTAAATTATCCTTGTAATAATTTAAAGGATTAAAAATGCTCATATGAAATAATGGATCATGGCTTGTGTTTATGGGTTGATCACAAGCATGTTCCAATAACATGGCTTCCCAATTGAAGGTACACCATAAGAATAGGAATATAAGCAGTATGAACTCCCTCCCTCGTAACTCCTTGGAACTTGGAACTTGATGGGTCACTCCTTCTTCTAGGCTCTTAGAAAGAGAGTTTGTTATAAGATAGTTATCATCCTTCTTAACCACAACCACATCTTCGTGGTCAAGAACCTGCTCGACCTCTTCTGATTCTTCAACCTTTTCTTCAACAAGTTTGTTTGTAACAACAAAATCTATTTCTTTCACAAACATTTCAAAATTTTTCGTTTCCAACCACAAATTTTTTTTCTTCTTCAACTTCTTCATGATCCTCTTCCCCGTCAGCGTCGTAGGTAGGGCTAGAGTCTTCAACAATTTTTTCTTCAACCACAAAATTGATTTTTTCTACAAATTCCTCTTCAACAAAGAAATTTATTCTTTCACAAATTTCCCCTTTCCCATCGGTGTCGTAGATGGGACCGAAATCTTCTTCCTCCTCTTCTTCAATTTCCTCTTCCTCCTTAATGTCTTCTTCATCATATAACTTGCGCAACATTTTTGGACAACAACTTCTGAACAAGAACTGAAATCAAACAAACTTAGTAGGGATTTTTTTAAACAGGAACTCAACAACACCCAATCGGAACTAGGCTCTGATACCACTTATGATACGTGTATGGGCTGTTTTGTATTGAGATGGAATAGTGTTTGAGACAAAAACAATAAAAGGATAGATTTGATAAACAAACTAGACCTATAGCTTGTAAATCTGAAGACAAACTAAGACCTATTAGTTTGAATTCGATCAAATCAAGGATCACGTCCAAAAGATGATAATTTGTGAACTATGACAATAATTCAAAGTGAACAAAAGGGTTCTTTGATTAAAATTCGTCTATTACATTTCCATGGATAAACATGGCTTTATATGAAGCCTTTATTACAAAGTTGGTGGTTACAAGCCAACCAACCAACTACTCATTAAAGCTAGTAAATGAAAATTAAGGAAACTCTTGAAATAACACAATAAAACGTCTACCACACTTACGAATGACAAAAAAACGTCCATGTCTTCAATTGTTCTTCAATTGCTAGTAATTGGTTATGAGAAGATGTAAAGAGTGTAACTCCCAAGGATTAAAGAAAGCCATCAATGATAAGAGTGTAACTCCCAAAGTTTAAAGAGAGTCATCAATGATAAGAGTGTAACTCCTAAAGTTTAAAGAGAGCCATGAATGATACCCTTCCAAATGCTTCCATAACCACCCAAGCTTTGAATCAAACAATCAATGAAGTCTTGGATTTATTAAACTTTTATTAATTTAATTAAGAAAACCCTAATCCATCAACTATCTCACCATGCACACCCTATAGGCCATTAAGCCCAAACAACTTTCTAGCCCAATATTAAGCTACCCATAACCTTTTGGGCCTTCATTATCCATACACGGATCATGTAGTCTATGCAATTTAGCAAAGCTTTGATGAGAATTGTTTAATTCTTTTTTTTTTTTGAAAGAGCCAAAGCTCAGCAAACTTTATTAAAAAGAATAAAAGAATACAAAAACAAACGGAAATAAAATAGTCAAACAAAATACAAATCTAACCAACCTATCCATAACCAACTACCAAGCCACTTTTTAATAACCAGACTTAACCACCCAAAAACCCAAAAAACCTTATTATCCTTAAAGCTAGCCCAAAGACTTATTGAAAGTGGGAAAAAAGGTAACTTCACCCCCTTGCACCACCAAAATCCCCAAAGATCATTAATACCTAAGCAAGGGGTAAGGCCCTTAAAAAAAACCCACAGTCCGAAGGCCAAGCTTTAAGAAAAAACCCAACAAAACCACAATACTCCCTACACAATACATAACATAGAACCAATAAAAGATAACATAATTATAACACTCATAATTGCAACTATAAAAAAACCCCATCAATTTATCAATCCCCCATCTTCTGTCACTTCTCCTCTCATCAATCCTCCACTTAGTCTTCAACAGAAAAGACTCCATCTGCTTGCAAACATGATCCAAACCCGACCTTTGCAAAAAATTCCTGCATATCAAGCACAAGCCAAACCACAACAAACTAACACCAAAACTCCAAGAAATCAGAACAAGTTTCATACTAGACATGGCATCAATCACATGTCTAGGATTCTCCATTTGGATAATCTCAATAAAGATCATATCCAAACAGAAAATCCCATAGGTACAAGTCACATGATTTGAGAGCAAACTCTCAAACCAGTAACACAATCCGTCAATTCCTTTGTAAAGAAACTTATTCCAAAAATGCCCCCACCAATCCACAGCATTAAGATCACCAAAGTTAAACATCCTTCTATGCCAACCCCAAAACCAATAGCCACCAACCAACAAACTAAAAAACCAGAAAATAGCATCCATTACTTAAACTTTTTCCATTCCAGAAATACCCCAGGCCTTCAAAACTTTATCATTGACCATCTTAGCCTTTTTCCTCAACCCCAACAGCATTAAATGTATTTCACTTTCAATACAAGCAATCAGCCCCTTATACGAATTTCTCCTGTTACTAAAAAGTCTAGAATTTCTCTCCTTCCAAATATGTGCAACACAACTAGCAAAAACACATTTATTAACCAGATTCTCACCAGAATTCCTTTTAAACAAACTGCACTGCTTCATAATCAATTCATTCCAATCATCCATAAAAAGATTAAGACCCATCTTATTACAAAAATACCTCCAAATAAGTTGAGAATGATCACATTTAAAGAAAAGATGAACATGTGAATCAGGAGTAACAGCACAAAAAGGACAAAGTAAGTTACCAGAAACTTCCCAACCTCTGACACGATCCTGGGTCTTCAATCTATTCAAAATAGCCATCCACAAAATAAACGAATTTCGAGGAATGCAATTACCATACCAAACAATATCATGCCAAGGAACTTGGTCTCCAAAATTATTTATATCACACCACACCTGTTTGCATGAAAATTGTTTACATATTCCTTTCTTATCTCTCCAACCTGCAACATCCCTCAGATTAGGCTCAATACAAAACATGGGAGCATCCTTCAATCCACGGAATATATTAACCCACTCAACCGGCCAAGTATAGCAATCATAGACTATAACATCACTGACCAAGGAAGAATCACTAAACCCATTGCTAACCCAATCTCTTCTAGATATAACAGAACATAAAATACCAATTGGGTGCCACCAATCATGCCAGAGAGAAGTATTCATCCCGTTTCCCACACACGAAACAACATGGGGCCTAACAATTTTTCTCACCTCAAGGAACCTCTTCCAAGTCCAGCTCATACTCTTCTTCTGCAAAATATCCCAAAAATTCCTGTTTCCAACAGAGAATTTTTGCTATTAATCACATTCCACACATGTTTAGCTAACAAAGCATCATTCCATTTCCTTAAATTCTTCACTCCTAAACCACCATAAATTTTCGGCTTACAAATATCATTCCACTTGACTTTAGCTTTCCCTTTGACTACCTCACCATTCGCCCACAAGAAACTTCTACAAAGCTTTTCAATCTCTTTAATAGTAGCAATGGGAATTTTAAAAATCGAAGCCCAATACACATGAATAGATGTCAAAACAGAATTAATGAGCTGCAGCCTTCCAGCAAACGATAAAGCCTTGCTTTTCCAATTGAAAATTCTCATCTTAATCTTCTCAATAAGCTGTTTACAATCTCTATCAAATAATTTTGTAACACACATAGGAATTCCCAAATACTTAAAAGGAAATCTCCCAATATCAAAAGGAAGAATGCCCAAGATAATCCTTCTCATATTGGGTTTAACACAACTGAAGAAAATCTGGCTTTTTTCCATGCTCACCTTCAACCCTGAAACTTTTTTGAACTCATCAAGAGCATCCCTTATAACTCTAGCAGAATTCCCATTTCCATAAGAAAATACTAATAAATCATCAGCAAAGCATAAATGAGTAATTTTAAGGGACATACACTTACTATGAAACTTAAAATTCTGGCCAGCTTCAATTTTCTTCAAAAGGATGATATTAAACACCTCCATAACTATAGTAAATAGGTAAGGAGATAGAGGATCACCCTGCCTAAGACCCCTCTTTCCTTCAAAATACCCATGATCTTCACCATTAAAGTTAAGCATGAACCAAGGAGTAGAAACACAAGCCATAATCCACTGAATCATTATCGTATGAAAACCAAACCCCTGCAGAATTCTACTAAGAAAATTCCAATCCACCGTATCATATGCCTTTTGAATATCAATCTTTATGGTGCATTTGGGAACTCCCCTCTTATTTTTATACCCCACCATCAGCTCCTGAGCAAGGAGAATATTATCCAAAATAGATCTTCCAGGAATGACAGCTGATTGATTTTTGCTCACAATATCACCCAAACTATTTCTAATTCTGTTCACTATAATCTTACTAATACACTTATATAAAGTGACAGCAGGCTATAGGGCGGAAATCAGAAACTTTCCTCGGGAACTCCACTTTAGGAACCAGCACTATTCTCGTAGCATTAATCCCCTTCAACAATTTACCAGTCCAAAAAAATTCCCTCACAGCTTTACACACCTCCGGCCCAACAATATTCCAAGAACTTTTAAAAAATTTGGAGGAGTACCCATCAGGTCCAGGGGCACGATTTTCATCAGTATCAAACATCGCCACCTTGATTTCTTCATCAGTCACCACTCTAATCATATTAGCAGCCACCCTACTATCCAATTTATTATGAAAGAAACCATCATTTAAACACGAAAACTCAGTAACATCTTTACAACCCAAAAACTTATTGAAATGAGTAACAAATTTATCCTTCATAGCCTTCCCACTAACCCATCTTCCATCTTCATCAATAACCATCAAAATACGATTTCTATTGCCCCTGCTCTTCACAACTCTATGAAAAAACTTTGTATTATTGTCCCCTTCCTGTAACCAATTTATCTTAGATCTCTGGAAAAGAAGCTTTTCTTCATCATTACAAGCAACATTAAAATCAAAAAGAATATTAGTATGCTCATCCCTAATCTTACAATCAAAAGGATTAAGATCAATTTCAGATTGTTTACTTTCCAACTCCTTTCTTAACATTTGGATTCTCTTCCCAGAACCCCTGTGCTTATTGCAAAGCTCCCTACAATGCTTTTTAAGTATCTTCAACTTTTGGCACACTTTGAACATAAAAAAACCTTCAATATTAGCATCCCAAACTTCCTTAACCAGGGGTAAGAACTCCTCCTTTTCAGTGATAAAATTAGCAAACCTAAAAGAAGGTTTCCATCTCAATTTGCCAACAGGAACATTTAAATAGCAGGACAATGATCCGACACCCTATAAGGTTTAAAAACAGGATGAGCTAAAGGATGATCCGAAACAAATTTCAAATTGGCCATCACCCTATCTAACTTCTTCAAAAGGCCCTTATTCCCAGCAGGAGTTTTATTCCAAGTAAACTGAAACCCAGAGGAATTCAGATCCTCAACTTCAATAAAGTTTATACAGTCAATAAAATCATCAACTCCTTTAGGCGTTTTGGAACAGCCTTCAGAATATTCCGATGGTTTTAAAGCAACATTAAAATCACCTAATATTCCCCATGCTTCCTTCTTGACAACCAAACTGTGTTTCTTCAAATTATCCCATAATAACCTTCTCTCAAGATAATGCGAAGCAGCATATATAAAAGACAAATACATGCTATAATTGGAATCACAGAATCTAACATAACAGTGAATAACTTGTCTAGACTGAGAAATCACCATCACATCAAAAAGTCTTGGATTCCATCCAACAATTATTCTAGTTCCAGCCTCATAGCTACTATTATTAGAAACCCAATCCCATTGACCAAAGGTCTTAACACAAACATTCTTAAGATTTAAGACCTTGACATGAGACTCCACCACAGCACATATACCAAGGTTATTACTCCTAATAACATCAATAACCTCCTTCTGCTTAATAGCTTTATTCAAGCCCCTGACATTCCATACCCCTATAGACATCATTGGGAAATAATAGAGTTTTTGGCATTTACCTCCTCAAATGCCTGAGAAATCCCATCTTTGCTTTTACTATTCCCCTGAACCATCATACTATTATTCATTTTATTACTTTCATTCCCTACATTACCCTTCCCAACAAACTTAGAAGGATCCAACTTATTATTCATTATTCCAACAACATCAGAAGAATAATCAACACAATCACCTTCCTGATAACCATCAACTTTTCCCCCCTTAGCATCCTCTTCCATTCTATCCATAACTTCCTCATCAAACCTTCCCAGGATTTCAAAACTATTTTTAATACTGCAACCATCACTAGAAACAGTCTTATTTTCTAGACTCTTGTTAACACCCACTTTTATGTTATCATCCTTTATAGCATTCCCCTACATCTTATTCTCCATTTTCCCCTGATTACCAACCAAAGCCTGACCATTAACAAACTTCTCATATCTTCTATTCTTTTCCAAATTCCAATGACCCACCCCTTTATTATTCCAATTCCCATTCTGTCCCCTTCCATTACCACCTCTATTCCCATAATTGCCTCTGAAATTATTTCCCCTGTTAAAATTTCCATTCTTCCCACTATATCTTTGATTATACAATTGAGCATGACCCTCCTTAGATTTACTAGTACCTTCACCATCATTATTTCCTGCAACCTTCTTATAAACAACCTCCGTAAATCCATCATCATTAACCATTTCCTTCCCTTTATTTCTCTTATTGTTCCCATCATCCCCATTCTTTACCACTTTCTCTTCATTCAAAGCTGCCAAACAAACTTTATCCGTATGCCCATAAACCTTACAGTGATTACATCTAGAAGGCATCCAAGCATACTCCACATCAAAACTCTGAACCACAGCAGAATTAGTAACAAAATCCCAAGTAGAAACCTCAATTTTCCTCATCCATTCCTTATCAGCCGCCATTTCAACAAAAAATTCGAGCATAAGCGTTTCTACCCTTGTGTTCCAAACACATCTCCTCAGTAAAAGAATCAAAAGCCAGAGGCACCCCCAACTTACTCGCTTATAATACACAAATTCTCTCCACTCCATACATCCAAAGGTAAATCAAAGATTTTGATCCACATCGGAATTTTATCATGACTATTCTTGGTTAATTTCAGACCTGGTCTCCACCTTTGAAGAAATAATGGCATATTATTGAACATCACCCATGGGCTTCCCTCCAATATAGATAACATCCCCTGCTCATCACTAAATTTAAAAAAGAAAAACCCTTTACTGTTCATGAATATCTCTTCAAGACCCACATTCTTCCATAGCCTTCTAACCTCTTGCTGAATCACAGGAAACGCTAACTTCTTATCAATCATATACCCATATAAAGTATTAGTATATGGAATACTCGCTTTCTTTAAATTCTCAATCGGGATAATAACAGGTCCTTCTTCTTTGCCTTTTTCCCCTGGAATAAACTTGACATCAATCTTACCCTTATGTCTATTACCTTTTAACACACCTGCATAAGAGTTCAACAAGTTCCCCTGACTATCACCATCCACCTTTTTACAACTATTTGCATCACCCAAAATAGAAGGAAGCATATTAATACTATTAATAACAGTACCAGACTTCATCTTTAAACTAGGCTCTTTACTCATCTTAGTATTAACCTCCTCTTCCATCACAATTTCCTCATCTTCACTAGACTCATCCTCACTAGATTCATCTTCCCCATCCTCTTCAGAAGAACCATCATCTTCAGAATCATCTCCTTCCTCATTAACTTGCTTATTCAAATATGACATATCGACATCCATTTCCTGATTCAACTTACTATTTAAATCCTTCCTCTTAGATGTTTCCACCTTCAACTCATTAAGAAATTGAAAGCCAACTCCCGGAATAAATTCTTCATTACTGATAACCTTCTTATCACCATTAGATCTAGACTTCTCAACTTCATCATCAACCAAATCAGGGCATACAGGTTTATTGACATCAATCACAGCAATGTTAGGATTCACCCTAATCATTTCACTAGTAACACTCTTCAATTCCGAACTAGGGCTCAATAACTCATCATTCACCTTAGAACCATCCCAATTTTTCAACAAATTAGCAGTATTACCTGAAGGAATAGAGACAACTTGAACTCCAATAGTCTTCAGCTCACCAGAACCCCCATCCTTCAACCCCTTCATATTGCTATCATTTCCAGGAATTGAAATATTAGAATCCGACTCCCAGGCCGATACAGACTCCGAGTCATCTTCCGTTTCCTCCTCATTTGCTTCTTCAGTGTAGTATTTCTTTGCATCCATCGGTGATATCCCATCCACAATTTTCCGAGCTCTGTTCTTCACTCTGAAAGCTTTCCCCTCTATTTTCCATTCAGCTTTTCCATTCCCCGAAGCAACAGCTCCAGAAGCACTTGGCTTACGACGAGCTTTATAAATCGTAGCTGAGGACTGCTCAATGACCCCAGGGGGAACTAGATCTTTCACATCCACTTCAGTCCTAACGTACCGGATAACAACACTTTTATCCGGTGGCTTAACTTTCACTTCCTTCAATCGATCCGCTTTAGATGACGCACCCATTAGGACAACGGAAACAGAAGAGAAATTGCTTCAACGACTAAATGAAATTCGTCGGAAAAGCAGCACCGATGAACCAAAAACTAGATCGCACCACCGATAGAGAGAATCAGGGGAAGAGAGAGAAAGTAGAGAGAGAAAGCGAAAAAGTTTTTAGCATTGTTTAGCATTTTTTAATTCTTGAGTTCCACATAGCATTGTATAATTCTTGAATTCCACAACAGAAGTCTACGCAATTTAGCAAAGCTTTGATGAGCTTCGTTTAATTCTTGTGTCCCACAATAGAAGTCTATGCAATTTAGCAAAGCTATGATGAGCATTGTTTAACTCTTGGGTTCTACAATCGAATTAGTCTATGTAATTTAGCAAAGCATTGATGAGCATTGTTTAATTCTTGAGTTCCACAATAGAAGTCTATGAAATTAAGCAAAGCTTTGATGAGCTTTGTTTAATTCTTTAGTTTCACAATAGAAGTAGTCTATGCAATTTAGAAAAGCTTTGATGAGCATTGTTTAATTCTTGAGTTCCAAAATAGAAGTCTATGTAATTTAGCAAAGTTTTGATGAGCATTGTTTAATTCTTAATTTCCACAATAGATGTAGTCTATGCAATTTAGCAAAGCTTTGATGAGCATTGTATAATTCTTGAGTTCCACAATAGAAGTCTACACAATTTGGCCAAGCTTTATTGAGCTTCGTTTAATTCTTGTGTCCCATAATAGAAGTCTATGCAATTTAGCAAAGCTTTGATGAGCATTATTTAATTCTTGGGTTCTATAATAGAAGTAGTCTATGCAATTTAGCAAAGCTTTGATGAGCATTGTTTAATTCTTGAGTTCCACAATAAAAGTCTATGCAATTTAGCAAAGATTTGATGACCATTGTTAAATTCTCTAGTTCCACAATAGAAGTAGTCTAGGCAATTTAGCAAAGATTTAATGAGCATTGTTTAATTCTTGAGTACCACAACAGAAGTAGTCTATGCAATTTAGCAAAGCTTTGATGAGCATTGTTTAATTCTTGAATTCTGTTGGAACCTGAAAGTGAACCTGAAAGTGTTCCGAGGTGAAGAGTAGTTCGGAATCTGTCCGGACTTGGAGAGTAGAAGATGAGAAGCTTAGAAGTGAAGACATTACAGAATAGACGTTATGTCCGGAATGTGTGTTGATCCGGAGTCACGATTTTTGTCTCTTTGTGTATTACTTACTTTTGTCTCTTTGCATGATTAGACATTTCATAAGACTTAGTATGTTTGTCAACTTGGACAATCAGCATGTAAGAATTATTCCTTTTATCCGGTCCTATGTATGTTTACTGGTTTGTATCATGTTTCACACACTCCTATTTAAAGGAACTTTCAATGCAATGTTATGAGACGGATCTTTCACTTATTTTGGCATTTACTAAGTTACTTCAATTCACTTTCAAACATTCTTCTTGTTCTTTATTTATTAACTTTACTTTGATCTTTTATTCTCATTCTTCATTTATGGATTGATCACTTGTTGAATATATTAACTCAGACTTGACTGGTCTATCCAGGCTTGACTAGAACATTTATTAGCAAGCAGACATTGATCTTAAGCATTCACTCAAGGTTTGAGTTTTCAAACCTTGTCCCTGCGCATCAAATCTATTTGTTCTCTCAATTGGTATCGGAGCTTGAGTGGTTGTCCTTTGAATCCATAAGATCAGATTATTGTTGGTTTGAAATTACCTTGGTATTTCAACCATTTATGTGTTAAGGATAAAAGTTCTTCTATATACCACTTTTGCTTGAAGATATTTTAACTTCAGTGGCTGCTTCTAATCCTCAACAAATGATTTCAATGCAAATCACAAATAGTGTGGGTGGTCCTACACGTGCCCCATTGCTAGTTGTGGAAGAATATGATTACTGAAAAGTTAGAATGGAAAGATTTTTATTAGCCAAAGAGAAAGGTGAAGAAATTTGGAGATCCGTCAAAGAAGGTCCTCATGTTCCTGTAAGAACAGTTGTGAGAGATGTTGCTGCTCAGCTTATGGGTTAGGATGAAACTCGTCCAGCTCCTCTAACTGCAGATATTGAGAAGTTGCATGCTGATCAAGTTGCTTTCTCAGAAATGGTGTTTGGTGTTCCTCCTTCACTCTTTGAGCACATCAAGTTGTGCAAATCAGCAAAAGAGATTTGGGACACTCTTCAAGACCTAATTGAAGGTTCGGTAAATATGAAACACAAGCGTCTCACCACAGTTGTCAATGACTTCGATACCTTCACTACCACTCTTGGTAAATCGGTGGCCTCAGCCTCTAACCGTTACCAAATTATGGTCAACAACATGACTGCTCATGGGATTGTCCGAACTCCTTTGGAGTACAATCTCAAATTCATAAATAGTCTTGGAAAAGGATGGGGAAATGTGAAATCTTGTCTCCAAAGTAATGGTTCTTTGAAAAAGTTAAAGCTCTATCAACTTTTTGATGAACTTCAAGGACACAAGTCTAATGTTGCTCAAACCATAAGGGAACTCTCCGGAGGCCCTCTTGCTCTTGTCAGTTCATTCGAACCAACCATTCCGAACTCATCCACTTCGGACCTTTTCAAACCCATTGTTCCATCTGTTCAACCCTCCGTACCCATCTTACTCACACAAAATTATCCTGTTGATGATTCCGAAGCCATGGACTCTGAACTCCGCTTCCAACAGGAGTTTGCTCTACTCTCCATGAAATACAAACGTCCTTTTAATCTTTCTTACAAACCATACCAAAACCGATTCCATGCTCCTCACCAAAACAATCCTCAACCATATTCATCTCCGGAACCTCAACCAACTTCGGAAAATCCTCCTGCAAATAAACCAAACATCACTAAGCCAAACTCTACTCCGGAATCTTCTCAGAATCCTAAATCTGACAAACCGAAAATTGTGTGTCATAAGTGTGGATATGCAAACCACTTTGCTAAAGATTGCCTGGCTGATGCTCCGCAAAAGCCAAATATCAAGGACTCTGCTTACTACGTCCGAAAAGCTCAAGAGATGGCTGAAAGTGAAAAAGCCTTCATAACAACTGTATCAAGGGATGTTGAAGGATATTGGTCATCCGGAGATGATGATGACATGGTAACTGGAAGAAACATGTGCTTGATGGCAAGACAAACTGTTGAATGTGCTGAAGGGTATTGGTCATCTGGGTCAGAAGATGAAGATGATGTTGCTGAACCACACTACTGCTACATGACCACCAACGATCCACCTGGTCAAAGCATAGTTCAGCAGGTAAATCTATGATTACTGATAATAGTTTTGATTTGTCTCTCTATGAACCTTATCTAACCCAGATCCAAGCAGATATGAGCACCATCTATAAAGCCTATGAGTCTGCCATAGAAGCCAGTAAGAAGAAGGAGTGTGAATTAAATCGTCTTAGGTTACGTTTTGAGGATAAAAAATTGAAAATCGAGTCTTTAGAGCGTGAGCTTGTAATGTCAAAAGATGAATGTATCATTTTAAAAGACAAATGTGAAATCACCTATTCTGAAATAAATGTCTTGATTTCTGATAACAAACGTCTCAATGCTAAGATAGATGCTTTGCATAATTCTATAGACATGCTTGAAGCAAACGAACGGATAAATCATAATTTTCGTCATCCATGGTCTAAAGTACCTGGTCTCGGAAGCGAGTTTCCGAAACCAATTGCTCGTCCCTTGAAGGGATTGCAAAATTTGACATTCATGGGAGAGGTTCCGCACATCAAACATTCGGACACCCCTGTAACCCTTGTCACCTCTTCATGAGACCACAGACCATTTTGAGTCCTTAATTCCTGAGTTCCAACCAATTGTTGTCAAGTGTCCCGATTCCACGCCTCTTCCGCCTCTGATAAGCCTAGACCTAAATCGGACCATGGAATTTCATCACAGTGTTTCAAATTGCGTAGATTGCGTTCCTAAGCATAATCCTCCGAACAACCTTGTTGTTGAAGAAATCATTTCGGTGACAACTAAAACTGTTACCTCTGAGTTTGTATGGGCATCCTTAGATGATAAAGTTGAAAATTCAAGTTGTGTCTCCTCTGAATCTTGCAAATCGGATTCCTTAGTCATCTCAAAAACAAAATTGGTTCTCATTAACCCTGAGTTTAGTAATCCATCCGTAGGATAAACTTCAAAATCTTCATTTCACCCTAAGAGAAAACCAATGCTAAATAGGAAGGATATTGTAGATCCTAAAGTAGAAGCTCGAAATGCACATAAAAAGGAAGTTAAGACTAGACAACATTCCAGGTTCCTTGAAAACTCCAAAAAGAGTGTATCTCAGAATTCTCATTCATCAACCCATAGTCAAAACTCCTTCACACCCACTAAGATCCTCAAGAGACCTTCTGATTCTCTCAGTCCTGTAGAACCTAAGAAAGTAGTCAGTACTACTCAACCTAAATCTCGTGTGAATGCCATGACTGTCCAAAACACTACTCCTTGGACCGTTTCATCTGTTTTTATTGCTAAATCTGATGGCACAATTATTAAACCTAATCCTTCAAAAACCAATGTGTCATCAAGCAAATCAAAAACTGCTAAGAAAACAAAATTTTCAAAATCTTCAAAGAAAAATCTTGTGTGGAAAGTCAAATCTCACAAATATGAAACAAAAGTTCTGGAGGTTATAACTGTTTCCAACGCTCCGGAAGTCAATGATCCGAAGAAGATTGTTCGCAACCCTCAAGTCATTGAATATGACTACTGGATAGATGAAAAGACATTAACATTTTGTCTGTTTCCAAAGAACTCGAAAAGTACCACCATGAAACACAAAGTTGTTCCGAAGTCACAATCAAAGTCCAAAGCCTGTGCTTATGTCCCAAAGTCTAACTTGGAGCCTAAAAACTCCATCACTCACTAATTTTGCATGCACTTTGTGCTTCGGAGCAAGAAACAATATGGTATATTGATAGTGCTTGCTCCATGCACATGACGGGGCAGAAAGACTTTCTGCGAGATCTAAAGCTTTCTCTAAACACTGGTTACGTGACATATGGCAACAACTCCAACTCTCAAATTCGTGGTTACAGAATTCTCACCAATGGAAACTTCTCTATCTTAAATGTGGCTTATGTAGCTGATCTGAAACATAATTTGATAAGTGTAGCTCAACTCATTGATTCAAATCGACATGTGGAATTTTGCAAGAAGTACAGCTATGTCTTCGCAACAAGAACATGTACCCGCTAGACATGAATATGATTATTGGCAAACCGCAACTCTGCCTTCTCTCTAAAGTCGTTCCTGACGTTAGTTGGTTATGGCACAGAAGGCTCGCTCATCTGAACTTTCAGTACATGAATGATCTCGTATCCGGTGAAATGGTGAGAGGTTTACCTCTTCTCAAATTTGAAAATGACCATTTATGTGCTGCTTGTGAGTTTGGAAAGCAATCGAAGAAGGGTCATCCTGTTATCATCGAAAAATCCATCTCGAAACCATTGGAGCTTCTACACATTGATATTTGTGGACCATCAACTGTAGAAAGTCTTCATCATAAGAAATATATTCTTGTGATTCTTGCTGACTTTACAAGGTTCACTTGGGTCTTCTTCCTAAGGCTGAAATCCGAAACAGCCACTGAGCTCATCAATTTTATCAAAGGAATAGAAGTTCTCATCAAACTCCCAGTTAGGAGAATCTGAAGTGAGAATGGCTCGGAATTCACTAATTCCACCATTGAGAAATTCCTCACCGAGAAAGGAATTGACCACAACTTCTCAGCTCCTTACACTCCACAACAGAACGGTGTAGTCGAAAGACGCAATAGAACTCTTGTTGAAGCTGCTCGATCCATGCTAAACTTCGCAAATCTACAACTCTCCCTCTAGGCTGAAGCCGTATCAACTGCCTGCTTCACTCAAAATCGGAGTATCATCAATCGACGCCTCAACATGACACCGTACGAAGCAATGAATGGTCGGAAGCCAACAATCTCGTTTCTTCATGTTTTTGGATGCAGATGCTTCATCAAGAACAACTGTGATCAGCTTACCAAGTTCCAAACTAAAGCTGATGAAGCCATCTTCCTTGGGTACTCTTCAAAATCAAAGACTTACAGAGTTCTTAATCGAAGAACTCGTGTTCTGGAAGAAAGCTTTGATGTTACTTTCGATGACAACTTTGTTCGGAATTCCGACCCAACCCATGTTACCATTCACATTATGGAGTCCGATGCTCCACCGCCAGGATGTCCCAACCCGCAAACAATTCTTGAAGTCGACTTTGAAACTCTCTTTGGACCTTCCGAAACAGCCCTTGATTCGGAATCTCGAACAAGGCCAATCTCCACTCTAATCTCTCATTCGGAAGCTCTTGTATCTCAAAATGTCTCCGGTCCAATCCCAAGCCTTCCTCCATTTGATTACGAACCGTTTCAACCTTCTCAGGTTGAGAGGGAGAATGCTCCTCCCTCTCTTGAATCAAATGTGGATAGTTTCCAAGATGCAGCTGCTGATTTTGACGACTCCAATCCTATAAACATTGATGAAAATGAAAATTTCTTTGAGTTACCTTCGGATGATGATGTCAACCTCTCTGGTTCAGAAGTTCAGAGGGAGCATCATCCTCATATTCAAACCATTCAGGGGGAGCAACTCACTCCTACTGTTGATATCGGATCGACTGCTGCACAAGAACTCCCAACGTTACACGTCTGGAGAAAGGATCATCCTCCGAACCAAGTAATCGGAAACCTTAATGCTGGAGTACAGACTCGGTCTGTTGCAAGTGTTCAAAATGAATGCCATTTGTCGGCATTTATATCCATTGTTGAACCCAAATCCATCAAGGAAGCATTAGAGCATTCTGACTGGATTACAGCCATGCAAGAAGAGTTGGCAGAATTCGATAGAAATGAAGTGTGGATTCTCGTGCCGCCTCCTCAGAATCATCCCATGGTCGGTACGGGATGGGTATTTCGCAATAAGTTAGATGACGCAGGAGTTATTATTCGAAATAAAGCAAGATTGGTGGCAAAAGGATTTACACAGATTGAAGGACTCGACTACGATGAGACCTTTGCTCCTGTTGCACGTCTTGAAGCCATCAGAATCTTTCTTGCTTATGCTACTCACAAAGGCTTCAAAGTTTACCAAATGGATGTTAAGAGTGCTTTTCTTAATGGTGAACTTGACACTGAAGTATATCTTCAATAGCCCCCGGTTTTGTTAATCTCTCCTTTCCAAACTACTGTTATAAACCCTGGAAGGCAGTCTACGGCCTCAAGCAGGCTCCTCGCACATGGTACGAAACCCTCACCGACTTTCTCAAGCACTATGGTTTCCAAAGAGGAATTCTAGATCCAACCCTGTTCCAAAGATCGAATGGAAAGCATCTCATGCTGGTTCAAATCTATGTGGATGACATCATTTTTGGATCTACGGATTCATCTTTGGTTGCTGACTTTGCTAAAATAATGATCAATCGATTCCAAATGAGCATGAATCGGGAGTTAAGCTTCTTTCTTGGTCTTCAAGTCAAACAGAATAATAGAGGAATTTTCATTCACCAAGAGAAGTACATTTCAGAACTCCTCAAGAAATACTCAATGGACACCTGTGACTCAGCCAAGGTACCAATGGGCTTCGGACACAAGATCTTCGCCGACCCTTCAAGTGTGTCAGTTGATGAAAAGAAGTACCAAGGAATGATTGGATCTCTTCTCTATCTCACAGCAAGTCGTCCGGATATCATTTTTTCCACATGTTTATGTGCCAGATTTCAAGTCAACCCAATGATGTCTCATCTCTTGGCTATGAAACAAATTTTCCGATACCTCAAAGGTACAAAAAGTCTCGGAATTTGGTACCCAGCAAACGAGAGCTTCCTACTTCAAGCATATTCAGATTAAAACTATGGTGGTCTTCAACTTGATAGAAAAAGTACATCAGGTGGTTGTCAATTCTTAGGTGGTCGTTTGGTCAGTTGGTCATCCAAGAAACAGAACTGCATTGCACTCTCTACAGCCGAAGCCGAATACATTGCTGCTGCCAGCTGTACATCTCAGGTTCTATGGATGAAATCTCAACTTCTGGATTATGGTTACCGCTTTCAACGCATTCCTATCTATTGTGATTCTCAAAGTGCCATTGCGATTTCACACAATCCAATTCAACACTCCATGACTAAGCACATTGATATAAGGTACCATTTTATAAAAGATCATGTTTTAAATGGTAACATTGAACTCATTTTTGTTCCATCTGACGATGAGATTGATGATGTCTTTACTAAGGCATTAGACGAAACCAAGTTTAATGGTTTTCTGAACAAGATGGGCATGAAATCTCACTTCTTTCAAGAGACCTGTTCTCTTTGATAGAAGTATTCGGAAGAAAATTGGTTCCGATCTTAAAAGAATTTTCATCTCAGAACTATTCTTCCTCGGAATACATAGGATCATTTTACTTGTCTTTATTTCTAACCATCACCTGAGTTTAAGCTGTACAGTTCATCCTGATTATTTTTTGTTCAAAGTCCACATAGTCATCTCGATCACATTTTGCATCTCGGAATATACTTCATAATGGCATCCCGGAATTCCATTCCGGAAAGGTATCGTATTCTACACTTCGGAACTTTCAAAATTCACTCCGGAAGTTTTCTCAAATCATATTCCGGAATGTCTTAAAAATCATTTTCCGGAAACTTCTTCAAATTCCAGAAATTCTTTAAAATCATTATTTCGGAATTTTGCTCCGGAATCATAAACCTTTTTTCGGAATCGCAATTAATTTTTGACTCCGGAATCAAATTTTTTTTAAAACGTAAACTCTCTCCGGATTACTTCCTATTCCGGACCATTTTTCAAAAGACCATGTTTCGGAGCTCGACTCTTTGTCCCCCGGATCTTACACTGTCCGGAATCGCTCATCCGGAATACCAAAGGGTTATAAGGCGAAACATTTTCTGTTGCAACGGTTACTTTGTGAGGATCCTTATCCAATCTTCCTTGATTTTCGTGCCACGACTGCACGTCTCCAAAAGCAACCATCTAATCGCAGTTTGGGTTTTCTATTTCAAGCTTCAAACAACCCTACCTTTCCCTTCCCAAGTCAACTCAACCCCCAAAAGTCGTTTTTCATTTAATGCAACCCGATTCAAATTCGGACCCTCATCATTACCATCCTTAACCCGACCCATTTCCCTTACCTATATATACCTATCAAAACCCCCCTTTTTCCTCTTTACGCGCTCAAACCCTCCAAAACTTCAAATTCTCTCTGTGTTCATCTTGTTCTTCAAGCATTCATCCGTCTTCAACAATGGCTTCCCAATCCTCTTCACCAAAAAATGCTCCAACCGCCTCCACTCCCAAGAAATTGATCGCCAAGAAGAAACCCTCCAACGGATCATCATCATCTACATCGCCTGAACCCTTTCTCAGGGATACAACCCAGTTGTTTTCGCTAAACCCTATGGATTACGATGAATCCCTTAGAGTCATGATCGAGTTCATAGCAAACCATCCCATCTTCATCGCTCTCACAAAAGTCCCTAAACCACCTCTTCCACTTCATCATCTTCACAGAGCCTTCAGAAAAATCAAAGAAGAAGACGGTGTGTTGGAAACGAAAATCATTGGCGACAGAATAGTACCCATCTACAAATCCACACTCCTTAAAGCGATCGGTGTAAAAGAAAACCCCATGGGTTTCAAAGTTCAAGAACCAACAGTAGAAGAGTTCCAATTGTTCTTGAATCACATTGGTTACAACCAGGACTACAAGGCAAAGGACTTCAAGAAATCAGCCGTTTCAGGACTCTGGACCGTGCTGATGCATCTTATCATTCGAGGACTATCCGGAAAGCACGGCGGTACGGATACTCTCAGCAAGGACTGGCTGTATGTGGTATACAACATCTATTCCGGATGAGATAATGCGGTTGACCTTTCGGAAGTGCTATGGCAAGACTTCTGCAAGTTTTCCATCAAGAGAAAGGAGAATGTGATTTCAAGCCCTAGGTTCTGGGCTCTGAGTATTCAGCAACTCTTCAAGAAGCTTTCTAAACCTCTTCCTTGTGCTGCGATTCCTCCGGAGGTATGCATTTCCTTCAAGGCTGTTAAATCATATAGAATTCCGGACCAATCTTCTTTTGGTCCCGTCCGGAGGTTACCTCAACATATGTTGGATGTGACAACCCGAAATTTCTATCTTGTACAGTCAAGCAATTCAATCAAATTCAGACTTGTTTCTACTATCTTTTAACACTGTTTAGAGTCTGTTTGAGTGTTCTAAGCCTAGTATATTCAAGAATCGGGTGTTAGGAAGTATCTGCTTGAGTCCAGTGTACCTTAATCAAGCCTTAAACCCATTAAATAGAGTTTACGGCCAAACCTTCATGTTTGGGCCGTAAACTCATGAGTTGGCCGTGAACTCGTGTCAAATACATGAGTTTACATCTTTGTCCTCATTTCTCTTCCATTTCAAGGCTAGAAACCCCATTTCTCTCTCAAGTATCATAAGATCTTCATCCCGATCTTCCAAAAAAATGTAAGAATTCTTTCTCTTGATTTGTTGTTACATCTCCTTATCTAGTGTTTGTACATGATTTCATCCATGAAATCTCTTCTTTTGGTTAGATCTTCAACTGTTCTTCATTTCACCAAGAACAACAAGAACACACACTAGTGTTCTTGAACCTTAATCACCCTATCAAGCTTCTATATTGTAAGTACTCTTGCCTTAGCTTGTTATATGCTTGAATCACTTAGTTTACACCTTAAAAACATCAAAAAATCAAGAACAAAAGGTGTTTACGGCCAAGGCAATCTCCTTGGGCCGTAAACCCTCATTAAGGGTGCAAATGAGCCCTAATCTCTTCCTAAGCTTTGGACTTGAGTCTAGAACACTTCATTGTAACTTGTAAGACTTCAAAACACAAAATGGTACAAAATACCATGAGTTTACGGCCGTAAACTCTTTGGGCCGTAAACTCATGGCCGTGAACTCCCTTGATCATGCCATCTTGGCCGTAAACTCCAAAGTGAGGCCATACACCCCCTTATATGCAACCCTATGTGGTTTAACACTTCATAACAAGTGTTTCCTAGTCCCTAAGGTTGTTCCATTTCATGATTAGTTGTTATAAACACTAATTAGATGCATATATGTGTCATTATATGCTAAATAGGATCCGTGTGTGCTCAAGTCTTCACTTGACACTTAGCTTCCTTTACCGATCTTACATTCGCATCACTCACTACAGGTGAGTTCATACCCCTTAATCTATCTTTTAAATGATTTTAAATTCTTTTATGGGGGGGGATACAAGTAGAAAACATGTTAGTTATATAATCAATCACATGTGATTTATAACTATGTTTCAAACTGTCACACCTCCAAACCAAGGATGGCGGAAACGTCCGGGGGTGGAGGACTTCATGTATAGTATCATAACAACAATTGTAATAGTAATTGAAGCAAACACAACCAACATATATATAATTGAAAAAGTGACATCATTGTATGAATTACATGTTTACGAATCAATTACAATATGTTGACAAAATATGAAATAGTAGACGCCTTAGCGCCCCATCCTCAAAAGCACTTGGTTACCTGTTTAATGATTTCCTGAGAATACAAGTTGTTTGAAAAAGTGTCAACACAAAGGTTGGTGAGTTCATAAGCTTTTGTTTGGTATTATTAAAAGCCTTTCGTTTGTAAAAGTAGTATTTGTGTTAGAAAATCCAATATTTTCCTTAATGTGTAAATGTAGTCTTAAAACCCAAAGACCGAAATGTACAAGTAATTTGTCATATTTATAGTAAAACAATGCAAGTTTAAATCGACATAAACTCGTTAAATTTTAATGAAGTTCCCGTAAATTCCAATGTTTATTAATACTTTATGTGAGTTTATTATAACCATACTATGACCAAGGTTTCCTAAAACGATGTTCTTCAGGCGTCGGAAATGTTATGACATTTGTCACCCCAGACCTATCGGTCTAACTGTTGCATGCAGTTTAGGTGTGGGTTTGTCAAACCCAATATAGATCTATACACAACTATCACGCTCTCCCTCAAGGAGACTCTGGTTACAATACAGGACTTAATGGTAATTTGAAGTAAATGTCTCACAAAGTCATTAACGGAATTACGTGTTATGAAAACTTGGTACCGTATGGCCGTACCTTGCTTAATGAAAATATCCTTTGTATAAATGTACCCTTTTTAAATGTATGTGTTATGTAATGTATCATAAACTATACCTATTATAGTTTATCAACCAAGGGTAGTACGTAGTAATGTATGCAAACTATATTCAAAATAGTTTATTAAATGTTTGAATGTATCGGTTGTACTTTGATTATAATCACTTGTTATTCTTTATATTTTATATGTCCAAATCCATTTGTAAACTGATGTGTGTCTAAATATTAAGATAAAATGTCATATATTGCAATAACATATAATCACATAAAGATATACACCTTGCTCAACATGTTACAAGGTGAAATGAAATTGACAGCAACTTTTCGTTGAATACAGTTTCTGTTACTGTTCTTAGAAAATTTATAGAAAAATCATCAAAGCTCTAAATCCAAATCCGCAAATCCTGAGAGTTATGAATATGAGTCTAGTTTGTTCGTAAATCTTATCATGATTTTTAGTGATCTCTAACAGAGGTGAAAATGTTCATAATCACAGACTGGTCCGGGTTTGCCTCTGAAATGATAGGCAGTTTTGTAAAAAACACCATAAATTGTAGAAAAATCATATGGAGATGTGCAAGTAGCCATTTTAAAGCTAAGAGTTTGAATTACTTGCACCTGGAACAGTTTTGAAAACTAAAATATTTAAGTTGACCAAAACAGTCTGTGATCGAAGTTCATCTTTTCTGATGTAATCTGATAGAAAAAGTTTAATTGTGTTCTTGATGATTTTACTTGTATTCCCCCCTTAAAACTTAAGAAAAACATGTAAATGTAGGGGTATGAACTCACCTTATGTGTTCTTAGAGGATGGATGTTGGAGAAGAGAAGTGTTCAACTCAAAAACACTTAGAAGATGCCTTGACGAATCGAGAACCAAGAGTGGAAGAAAGCTTGATGATTAACCTTGGAAGTCTTGAAATTGAGAGAGAATGGTGTAGAAAATGAGTGACTTAAGCCTTGTATTTATACTAGTAAGAATTACTATTCATATATAATTCTTTAATAATAAGTGTTAAATGTTGACATTCTCCATATAACTAGTTAGTGTATATGACATATTCATGATGTAATCATGACAAATGTTTCTAGAAGATGGTTAATACTAATTGGCTAATCATAGTAATTTTTAAACCGTAAATAGTAAATAGTAAATAGTAAATATGATGAGATTTTTACAATTGTCATATTTGTAAACCCCGTTAAGCCATGTTTAAGAGTCTTACACAGCCCCCGATAATTGTGCAATAGTGTTTTATCGCTTTGGTTCGTTGTTTAGCACTGTTAAGGCTAAGGAAAATCAAACACATGAATTTTCCAAATGATGTTTTCTCATTAAAATAGCGAATTGTACAACGTAAACCTTAACATACAAGGGTTAATGGAGTTGACCGGTTTGACTTGTTGACTTTGTTTGACTTTGACTTGACCGAAATTTGACGGTTGTCACATCATCCCCCCGTTAGAAGAAATTTCGTCCCGAAATTTGCATTTTTGACTGGGACTTCAAGAGTTCGGGAAGAGATGTGGATACTTTTGTTTCATCTGATCCTCGCGTTCCCAGGTGAATTCGGGTCCTCGTTTAGCGTTCCAACGGACCTTCACGATGGGAATACGACTTTGTTTCGTTCGTTTGATTTCCCGATCCATGATTTCGACTGGTTCCTCCACGAAGTGGAGATTTTCGTTAACTTCGATTTCGTCGAGTGGT
Source organism: Lactuca virosa (assembly GCF_052849685.1). NCBI lineage: Eukaryota > Viridiplantae > Streptophyta > Magnoliopsida > Asterales > Asteraceae > Lactuca > Lactuca virosa. The sequence goes on along the minus strand of NC_136433.1, from coordinate 316,634,024 downwards.
ATTACGAGTGTCTCATCAGACAAACACTTCTTTAGGTTCGACACGTGAAATGTGGGATGTACTTTGTCGAGTTCCTGAGGTAATCGAAGTTTGTATGCTACTGGCCCAATCCTAGCAAGGATTTCGAATGGCCCGATGTACCTTGGATTTAGTTTCCCGCGTTTGCCGAATCGTATCATTCCTTTCCAAGGGGAAACTTTTAGTAGTACACGATCACCCACCTGGAATTCCAAGGGTTTGCGTCGTTTGTCTGCGTAACTCTTTTGCCGATCGCGAGACGCTTTCAGTCTTTCTCGAATTTGAACGATCTTTTATGTGGTTTCCCTTATGATTTCAGGGCCAGTGAGGGTGCTATTAGAGACTTGCCCTCTAGCTAGCTGTGTATCCCCCACCTCAGCCCAACACAGGGGTGATCTGCATTTGCGACCGTAAAGAGCTTCGAATGGAGCCACTTTGATGCTAGTATGATAGCTGTTATTGTAGGAGAATTCGATAAGCGGTAGATGGGTATCCCATGCTTTACCGAAGTCTATCACACAAGCTCTTAACATGTCTTCCAACGTTTGAATGGTTCGTTCGCTCTGTCCGTCGGTTTGTGGGTGGTAGGCCGTACTCATGTCAAGCCTAGTTCCCAATGATTTTTGTAGAGACTGCCAAAACCGTGAGGTAAATCTACTATCTCTATCAGAGATAATGGATATCGGCACACCATGGAGTCGTACAATCTCTTTGATGTACGTTCTAGTCAGCTTCTCCATCTTGTCGGTTTCTTTTATCGGTAGGAAGTGTGCTGATTTGGTCAATCTGTCTACGATTACCCATATGGTGTCAAGCCCGCCCGATGTCTTAGGCAGCTTGGTTATGAAGTCCATGGTTATTCGTTCCCACTTCCACTGAGGTATATCCGGCTGTTGTAATAGCCCGGATGGTTTCTGGTATTCGATTTTGACCTTGGCGCAAGTCAGACACTTGCTCACATAGGTAGCAATCTCAGCTTTCATGTTCGGCCACCAGTATAATTTCTTGAGGTCCAGATACATCTTATCCGACCCGGGATGGATGGAGTATCGAGTCTTGTGTGCTTCATTCATGACGACGTCTCGGAGTCCACCGAACTTCGGTGTCCAAATCCGGTTCATGATATAACGTGCTCCATCATCCTTGACTTCTAAGTTTTTATCCATTCCTCTTAATGTCTCTCCTGCCACCTTTTCTGGTTTCAAAGCTTCCAGTTGAGCTTCCTTGATTTGTATGGTCAGGTGGGAATGGATTGTCATTGTTAAGGATTTTACTCGGCGGCCCGAGTACTCCTTCCTGCTTAGAGCATCGGCCACTACATTGGCCTTGCCCGGATGATAACGAATTTCGCACTCGTAGTCATTCAGCAACTCTACCCATCTCGTCTGTCGCATGTTGAGCTCTTTCTGATTGAGGATATGCTGAAGACTTTTGTGATCAGTGAAGATAGTGCATTTCGTGCCGTAGAGGTAGTGTCTCCAGATCTTCAAAGCGAATACTACTGCTCCTAATTCCAGGTCGTGGGTAGTATAATTAACCTCGTGCGTCTTAAGCTGTCTTGATGCATATGCGATAACCTTCCCTCTCTGCATGAGCACACATCCGAGGCCTTGATTCGAAGCATCACAGTACACTACGAAGTCTTCGGTTCCCTCTGGGAGAGACAAGATCGGTGCGCTGCATAGGGCTTGTTTTAACGTTTGGAAAGCAGTTTCTTGTTTATTTTCCCACTTGAATATCACACCTTTCTGCATCAAGGTGGTGAGTGGTTTCGCAATCTTGGAGAAGTTTTGTATAAATCTTCGGTAGTAGCCAGCAAGCCCAAGGAATTGTCGAATTTCGGTTGGCGTCTTGGGTGCTGACCAATTCTCGATTGCCTTGATCTTGGAGGGATCCACATGTATGCCTTTCTCACTTACCACATGGCCAAGGAAATCCACTTCTCTAATCCAGAATTCACACTTAGAGAACTTAGCATAAAGCTTCTCCGCTCTTAGTGTCTCTAGCACTTGGCGTAGATGTAGGCGATGCTCTTCTTCACTTCGCGAGTAGATCAAGATATCGTCGATGAATACGATTACAAACTTGTCTAGGTAGGGTCGACACACTCTATTCATTAGGTCCATGAATACCGCAGGTGCGTTTGTTAAACCGAAGGACATCACCACAAACTCGTAGTGCCCATAGCGAGTTCTGAATGCAGTTTTGGGAATATCTTCTTCTTGAACTCGTAGCTGATGGTAACCTGACCTTAGGTCGATCTTTGAGAAGAAATTTGCTCCTTGGAGTTGGTCGAAAAGGTCGTCGATTCGGGGTAGAGGATATCGGTTCTTGATGGTGAGTTTGTTTAGTTCCCGATAGTCGATGCACATGCGAAAGGATCCGTCCTTCTTCTTTACAAAAAGGACTGGTGCTCCCCAAGGTGAGAAGCTTGGTCTGATGAACCCTTTGCTCAAAAGCTCGTTCAACTGACTGGACAACTCTTGCATTTCTGTTGGTGCGAGGCGGTATGGAGCTCTGGCTACGGGGTAGCTCCGGGTATTAAGTCAATTCTGAAATCGACTTGTCGTGCGAGTGGTACACCAGGAAGATCTTCTGGGAACACATCCGGGAAGTTACACACTTCGGGGATGTCTTTGATGTCTTTCACGTCTTGTTTCTTGTCTACTACGTGGGCCAAGAAGGCGTGGTACTCCTTCCGGAGATACTTTTGGGCTTTAATGCATGAGATGATTTGTAAATTCGCACTAGGTTTGTCACCATAGATGAGAAGGGTTTCGTCATTTGGTAGATTGAGGCGAACGGCCCTTTCGTAACATAGAATGTCGGCACGGTGAGGAACTAACCAATCCATCCCGATGATTACGTCGAAGCTTTTTATGGTGACCGGCATCAGGTCAATTTTAAATGTATGGTTGTCTAGAGTGAGAGTACACTCTGAGTATATATCGCTAGTGCGTTCTACTTTCCCATTTGCCATTTCTACTACATAAGTATCCTTTAGTGATTGGGGATTTTGTTCAAGTAATTGTTTATATTGGTGGCTCACGAAACTTCTCTCCGCTCCACTATCGAATAGTATGCATGCATAAGAGTTATTGAGGAGAAACGTACCGGTAACCACCGTGGGATCCTCGACTGCTTCCCCATGTCCTATTGCCAGGACTCTTCCTACTCCACCAGCATTAGGGGCTTGTGCTTTGGGGCAGTTTCTTTTGAAGTGACCGGCGTCTCCACAGTTGTAGCAGGTTCGGGTTGCCCCCGTACTGGCGACTTGGTTGATTGGTCGACCCGGCGCTTTACAGAAACGAGCAGTGTGCCCCTTCCTGTCGCAGTTGTTACAGTGCATCTCCCTACAAGCACCATTGTGGTGAAAGTTGCACTTGTTGCACTTAGGTAGGGTTCCAGCATATGGCTTCGGTGGTGCTGGAGTGGTAGCAGTAGTGGCAGCATTAGTGGCAGCATGGACAGCAACAGTTTGTTGCTTCTTAGCGGGGTCTTGTGCTGGTTGGCTCTTCTTTTGGTTCCAGAACTTCCTTTTGTTGTTTCCCCCTTTTGATTGATCAGTGGTGGTGGTTGTAGCTTTGCACTTGGGGAGACAGTCCCCAAAGGTATCGCTCCACCTTTTTCTCCTCCGGAGTAACCATTGTTGGGCAGAGGAGAGCCAATTCATTGAATCGGGTGGTGTAGGTTTCAAGGTCGGAGCCCGTCATCCTGAGGTTCCAAAGTTCTTGTTCCAGCTTTTGAATTTCACCTCTCGGGCTGTACTCCTTCATCATCAAGGTTTTTAGTTCTGCCCAGGATATGGAGCTAGCTACTTCGAGAGTAAGTGAATTAATCCGACAGTTCCACCAAGTAAGGGCCCGGCCGGTGAAAGTGAAGGCTGCGAACTTAACTTTGCTCGCTTCGGGGCAAGAGCACACTTGAAAGACTACTTCAGTCTTTTCAAACCATTGCATTAAAGTGATGACTCCCCCGCTCCCATTGAAGTTGTCGGGTTTGCCATTGGTGAAGTCTTTGTAGGAACACTCTCTTGTACGCCACGTACTGTCTCCATGGTTAGAGTTTGTAGCACCCGATCCAGAACCACCAGCTTCGTTTGTCCCTATCTGCGATATTGCGGCCGCTACGGCTGCTGTTACTGCAGCCTGGAACATCGCAGGATCAAACTGTGGAGGCAGCGGCGGAGGAGGTGTTGCTATGTTTCCGGAAGGTCTTGGTCTTCTCCTTGGCGGCATGGTTCTGTCGTAAGTCGTAAACCAATGAATGTACTTTTAGTAAAAGTATATTTATAGGAAGAGAAATCTTTTATACATAAAGTATATTATTACGTTGTTTTCCGGTATGTTTACGATACATACGATTTTATACTTTTAATTGACCCAATACATTGGGTTATGAGGTAAAATGAAAGTATAAAATATTTTATTTGAGTCTCCTTGTTTCCAAGTATATGACTGTTTGTAAAAGTTTTACATATACTAATTTAGTCGGGACATAATTAATATATTATATTTTAAAATGATCTTTATCGGTTACTAAATTAGTTGCAAAGTGCATACCAGTCATATGTGATTAAGATATAATAGTCCTTCGAATAGATGACCCTAACTCCAAGACCACAACCAAACAAGGACAGGAAGTGAAACAAAGATACATAAATTCTAAGTCTATAGCATCTTAGTTACATATGACCTTAGCGCATCCACTTAGCAGCTATTGATCTATAAATAAAGACCTATTTAATTCTTAGATAATTTATTATAGTAACACAAAATACTCCTATAGTATTTGTAAATGTTTAGTTTTGAGTTCTTAAAGTATCCTTTTGTAGTGTGTTATTAGGTTTGTTAGATTTGTTGTCCATCCTGACCATCCCCCGGTATATGCAAGTAAATTCCCGGACAGATATAGTTGATCAGGCTATATCCTTCCCAGATTTAATCCACATATACTAAGGCATACTCAAAATGTTCAACTCTTCTTCTTTTGCTTTATGTTTTCGCTAGTTATGATACCATGCGAGCATGTAATGTATGTATGTATACTTTAATCAAGAAAATCATTTATTTTCTAAGAGTATATTTATTTGAAAAATGCACAAATCAGAGACTATTAGTCCCAATTGTGTTTATAGTTTGTATATCTTATGTGGTTTGATATACTTAATTTACTATAAACTGTGCTCTGATACCAATCTGTCACACCCCCAAACCAAGGATGGCGGAAACGTCCGGGGGTGGAGGACTTCATGTATAGTATCATAACAACAATTGTAATAGTAATTGAAGCAAACACAACCAACATATATATAATTGAAAAAGTGACATCATTGTATGAATTACATGTTTACGAATCAATTACAATATCTTGACAAAATATGAAATAGTAGACGCCTTAGCGCCCCATCCTCAAAAGCACTTGGTTACCTGTTTAATGATTTCCTGAGAATACAAGTTGTTTGAAAAAGTGTCAACACAAAGGTTGGTGAGTTCATAAGCTTTTGTTTGGTATTATTAAAAGCCTTTCGTTTGTAAAAGTAGTATTTGTGTTAGAAAATCCAATATTTTCCTTAATGTGTAAATGTAGTCTTAAAACCCAAAGACCGAAATGTACAAGTAATTTGTCATATTTATAGTAAAACAATGCAAGTTTAAATCGACATAAACTCGTTAAATTTTAATGAAGTTCCCGTAAATTCCAATGTTTATTAATACTTTATGTGAGTTTATTATAACCATACTATGACCAAGGTTTCCTAAAACGACGTTCTTCAGGCGTCGGAAATGTTATGACATTTGTCACCCCAGACCTATCGGTCTAACTGTTGCATGCAGTTTAGGTGTGGGTTTGTCAAACCCAATATAGATCTATACACAACTATCACGCTCTCCCTCAAGGAGACTTTGGTTACAATACAGGACTTAATGGTAATTTGAAGTAAATGTCTCACAAAGTCATTAACGGAATTACGTGTTATGAAAACTTGGTACCGTATGGCCATACCTTGCTTAATGAAAATATCCTTTGTATAAATGTACCCTTTTTAAATGTATGTGTTATGTAATGTATCATAAACTATACCTACTATAGTTTATCAACCAAGGGTAGTACGTAGTAATGTATGCAAACTATATTCAAAATAGTTTATTAAATGTTTGAATGTATCGGTTGTACTTTGATTATAATCACTTGTTATTCTTTATATTTTATATGTCCAAATCCATTTGTAAACTGATGTGTGTCTAAATATTAAGATAAAATGTCATATATTGCAATAACATATAATCACATAAAGATATACACCTTGCTCAACATGTTACAAGGTGAAATGAAATTGACAGCAACTTTTCGTTGAATACAGTTTCTGTTACTGTTCTTAGAAAATTTATAGAAAAATCATCAAAGCTCTAAATCCAAATCCGCAAATTCTGAGAGTTTGGAATATGAGTCTAGTTTGTTCGTAAATTTTATCATGATTTTTAGTGATCTCTAACAGAGGTGAAAATGTTCATAATCACAGACTGGTCCGGGTTTGCCTCTGAAATGATAGGCAGTTTTGTAAAAATCACCATAAATTGTAGAAAAATCATATGGAGATGTGCAAGTAGCCATTTTAAAGCTAAGAGTTTGAACTACTTGCACCTGGAACAGTTTTGAAAACTAAAATATTTAAGTTGACCAAAACAGTCCGTGATCGAAGTTCATCTTTTCTGATGTAATCTGATAGAAAAAGTTTAATTGTGTTCTTGATGATTTTACTTGTATTCCCCCCTTAAAACTTAAGAAAAACATGTAAATGTAGGGGTATGAACTCACCTTATGTGTTCTTAGAGGATGGATGTTGGAGAAGAGAAGTGTTCAACTCAAAAACACTTAGAAGATGCCTTGACGAATCGAGAACCAAGAGTTGAAGAAAGCTTGATGATTAACCTTGGAAGTCTTGAAATTGAGAGAGAATGGAGTAGAAAATGAGTGACTTAAGCCTTGTATTTATACTAGTAAGAATTACTATTCATATATAATTCTTTAATAATAAGTGTTAAATGTTGACATTCTCCATATAACTAGTTAGTGTATATGACATATTCATGATGTAATCATGACAAATGTTTCTAGAAGATGGTTAATACTAATTGGCTAATCATAGTAATTTTTAAACCGTAAATAGTAAATAGTAAATAGTAAATATGATGAGATTTTTACAATTGTCATATTTGTAAACCCCGTTAAGCCATGTTTAAGAGTCTTACACAGCCCCCGATAATTGTGCAATAGTGTTTTATCGCTTTGGTTCGTTGTTTAGCACTGTTAAGGCTAAGGAAAATCAAACACATGAATTTTCCAAATGATGTTTTCTCATTAAAATAGCGAATTGTACAACGTAAACCTTAACATACAAGGGTTAATGGAGTTGACCGGTTTGACTTGTTGACTTTGTTTGACTTTGACTTGACCGAAATTTGACGGTTGTCACACAAACAAAGGATTTCATACACTTCAAACTGTGTTTCAAACAAAGGATTTCTTATACTTTGATACTGTATTATCAATCAAACTGCTTTTAAATCGTTTTATAAATTGACATCAAGTCATCAATATTTATTATTAAACTCTTTAAATGTTTTACAAAACTTCTTTTTAAACTTATATATTGTCAAATGCATGTCTATATATGTATAGTTGTATAAGTAATGTTTAAAGAACTTAGGACTGATAACTCGCTTTATTTCCTTTTCCTTGTTTGGATGTGGCCTGAGAGTATCGGTTATTTGTCCGAATGTCGTTTAAATATCAGTTATATATTATGTATACATATGTAGATATAAAACTACTATCAATCGGTTCAGTAACTTTGGGTAGCAAAGGCATACCTTCATTCATTCAAACTACAGAAATTACTAGTAAACTATAATTGGTATAGTTTAGGAGAATACTATCATATACAAATACTATTACAGAGAATACTAGACAGAGAATACTATAACAAAGAATACTAGACAGAGAATACTATAACAGAGAATACTATACAAAGGATACTATACCGAGAATACTATACATAGAATACTATTACTATAACAAGTATACTATAACAAGATTCAGAGATAACATAATGTGAGATACTACTTCATGACACATCGACCATTTCGTTATGTCACGTTTTGTAACCAGAATCTCCTGGAGGGAGAGCGTGAGTTTGCGTATAGATCTATACTGGATTGACTATCCTACACCTTGTTGTTCGCTACAGTGGGACTTGCAAGTCTACGGGTGCCAAATGTCATTTCTTCCGACGTCTTTCATCGTCGTGTTATAGTCGGTTTAGTATGGTAACAACCTCATCACATTTTACCTTATATAAGCCTTTTTGGTTTAAGGTAGTTATTACTTCAGTAGTTAATACAAACAATACTGCAGTACACATATATTTTCCCATTATATTCGAATTGTGATCTTCTCACATAAAGGGTAATATAAAACTATAATTTGGTAATGATAGTCATATTTGGGAAAAGCTTCCACTTTTACAAAGAAACGAACATACAAAACAGACGGGTCTTGGTAGAAGACTACTTTTTATACTAGTAGAAAATATAGGATTTTCTAGGAGTTTTTCAAACATATACAAACATTTACATTGAAAATTTACAAACATTGACACTAAATACTTATGAACTCACCACCTTAAATGCTGATCAACTCTTTCAAAATAACTTGTATTCTCAGGTCATCAGTAGACAGGTACAGTCGACCAGGTTTTGAGAAGACGGAGGATGTTCAAGACTCGTCTTTTATTTTGATTCATTTTTGGTGTCTTATTACAATGAAAGAACACACATGTATGAAATTATACTATTAATGCAATGGATGATGTTGTTGCTTATTTACTACTTTGCATTGTTATGATACTGTACATGACGTCCTCCGCCCTAGAACGTTTCTGCCGTTCCTGGTTTTGGGGTGTGACATTGGACATCATCCCTTCCGATTATTTTCATTTACAAAAACATTTGGAGATTTCGACTGTGTTCGACCCAACACAGTCTACCCAAGTCTCCATTGAGCCCATTCCGGAAGTGGCCATGCCAACATCTTCCGGACCAAGGATGACCAAGAAGTCCGCCAAGCGGAAAAATTCTCCTACTTAGTCAAAGCCACAGAAGAGAACCAAAGTTGGCTCTTCCTCTCCACAGGAAGACGCTCATGACATTCCGACTGACTCTGGCTGTCCGAACACCCCTTTTGCCCACTCATCTGATGTACCCCTCAGTGTTTCAAAATCACATGTACACATATATGGGGAGTCTCCACATAATCCACCCTCACCTTCTCAAAAAGGTGATGCCGGTGTTGATCATAGTTCCTTACCCCCTGGAACACACCCACGAATTTTAATCCTTTGTAACCACCAAGTTTTTATGGGGGGGATACAAGTAGAAAATAATCCTTTGTAACCACCAAGTTTGTAATAAAGGCTTCATATAAAGCCAAGTTTATGCATGGGAAAGAGAAGGCACAAATTTTAATCAAAGAACCCTTATTTTCACTTTGAATTATTGTCATAGTTCACAAATTATCATCTTTTGGACGTGATCCTTGAGTTGATCGAATTCAAACTAATAGGTCTTAGTTTGTCTTCAGATTTACAAGCTATAGGTCTAGTTTGTTTATCAAATCTATCCTTTTCATTCCATATATTTGTGGTTGTTATTCTAGCTTAATTTACCTAAACACTACCCCACTCACTAAATCAAGCCCATACACGCATCATATTCTCAGGTCATCAGTAGACAGGTACAGTCGACCAGGTTTTGAGAAGACGGAGCATGTTCAAGACTCGTCTTTTATTTTGATTCATTTTTGGTGTCTTTTTACAATGAAAGAACACACATGTATGAAATTATACTATTAATGCAATGGATGATGTTGTTGCTTATTTACTACTTTGCATTGTTATGATACTGTACATGACGTCCTCCGCCCCAGAACGTTTCCGCCGTTCCTGGTTTTGGGGTGTGACAGATTGGTATCAGAGCATTGTTTATAGTGAATCGAGTATATCAACCCATAAAAGATACACAAACTATAAACACATAGGGATTAAAATACTCTGACCAAGAGTTTATACTTTTAAGTACTAAAATACTTAACTAAAAGTATACATAATTACATACCTACATACTTACTATAGAACAGTGTCATACTGACAAAAGTATTTAATTGTTGGACACAACAGTCAAACCTTGACAGTTATGTAATCGTATCTGGGATAAATATAGTCTGATCAACTATATTTACTTGAGATACGGTGAACGTGTGTCGGCGAGCGATTGGGGTGCTGCAACAAACCTAAAACTTACCAAATTATACATCTTCATATATAGAAGAACATGAGAACAAAACATAAATTAAAATACTATAGGAGTGTTTTAGACACTATCCATTCAAAGAACAAACTTATTAGGATTAGCAGTAAGTTTTTCTTATAAAAACTTTTTATTTGTTTATCGCTTTATTTAAGAATTGTTAGATAAATTTCTTACCCTTTTTCTCGTCTAGATAAATGGCTGAATTCCACCTCCCCGACGACCCTTACTTTCCCGGCCAAGAGAATGGAGGAGGGCTGAACGCAGAACCAGAAGCAGAACCTGAACTTCCCCTAGATAATGATCTGGCAGAAGATTTTCCAGAGGACCTTGATCCTGAGCCAGAAGTTGAGAATCAACCCCCAGTGGTTCCAATACCAAATCCTAACCCTCGTCCGGCTTTTCAAGGCCCGACGTGTCACACCCCAAAACCGGAACGACGGAAACGTTCTGGGGTGGAGGACGTCATGTACAGTATCACAACAAAGCATAATAATAAACAAGCAACAACATCCATTGCATTAATAGAATAATTTTAATACAAGCGTGTTCTGTATAGTATGTAAGACACCAAAATGAATAATTAAAATAAAAGATGAGTCTTGTATGTGCTCCATCTTCTCAAAAAGCTTCATCGGTACCTGTCTACTGATGACCTGAGAATACAAGTTATTTTGAAAAGAGTTTATCATCATAACGCTGGTGAGTTCATAAGTGTTTAGTGTCATTGCTAGTATGAATATGTTTGAAACAACGTAGTGTAAATGTTCATAGTTGTTTGTAAATGTTTGTAAATAGTTGAACACCCTAGAAAATCTATATTTTCTACTGAAATGTAGTCTTCTACCAAGACCCGACTGTTTGTATGTTTGTTCCTTATGTAGTGTAAGAGTTTTCCCCAGTGAAACTATCATTATGAAAATACAGTTTACTTAAATGTGTATGTGACATGATCACAAAGTAAATGTCATAGGAAAATAATGTTTTACCTCAACAGTGACACTGCTGGTTATAAAGTGATGAAATACAGACTCCAGGTAGTACTAAATGTACAGAACACCTCGGGGAGTCTAAAGAAAATGAAAATGCAGACTCCAGGTGGTATTAAATGAACAATACGCCTCGAAAAGTGTGTTTTGCCTTTAATTCTTAATTGGTTAGTTAAAGGTTTGAATGTGAACTCGTATGTAACCATGCTGATCGACGGCTGAATAACTGATGACCCTCCGGTGTCATATGTAGTGATGTAACATTTTGTCACCCCTTGGACTTAACGGCTGGGACTGTAGCTAACAGTCGGGGTGTGGGAGTGTCTGTCCCGTATAGATCTATACACACAATGCCCGCTCTCCCTCCAGGAGACTCTGGTTACAAGGTGATACAATAATGCAGTGTCGTATCGAGAAGTAGTATGTTACATTCTGTTTATAGTATTCAAAAGTTTTGTATAGTATGTCATAGTATAGTAATGTTTTCTCTGTACTAGTGTATAGTATATCCTCTTGTGTAGTGTATAGTATGTTCTCTTGTATAGTGTATAGTATATTCTCTTGTATAGTGTATAGTATGTATTGTTTCTCAATGTAGTACTTATGTAGTGACTCGCAAATGTACTGACTCTTGTATGTATCGTTGTAGTAATAATAGTGAGTAGTAATCCCTTAACTATACCTATTATAGTTAAATAGTAATGTTGTTTATATTCCTTCGTTACACAAAGGTACTAAACTGAAGTGAAAGCTTTTATATCCAACACACACACACACACACACACACACACACACACACACATATATATATATATATATATATATATATATATATATATATATATATATATATATATATATATATATATGATATATATATATATATATATATATATATATATATATATATATATATATATATATATATATATATATGATATATAAATAAGAGTTCAACGACATTCGGACAAATAACATGATACCCTAAGTCCACAACCAAACAAGGAACAGGAAATAAGGTGAGCTATCAGTCCTAAGTCCTTCAAGTCTTACTTATATAAATATATTAGTGTAGATATGAGTTTGAAAATAATGTAAGTTTAAGAAGGTTTGAAAACAGTTTTAGCATTTAAAAGAGTTTAGTAAAATGTTTTGAAGTGCTTGAAATCCGTAAGTTTGATAGCAACTTGAAAGTAATAGTAAATCTTTCTGTTTGTTCTAGTCATTAATCACTGTGATTAAAGCAATATCTAGAATGTTTCAACTTGTATCCCCCCCCCCCCCCATAAAAGCATTTAAAATCATTTCAAAGGTTGATTAAGGGGTATGAACTCACCTGAAATGAGTGATGCGAATGTAAGATCGGAAAAAGGATGCTAAGTGTCAAGTGAAGACTTGAGCACACACGGATCCTATTTAGCATATAAAGACACATATATGCATCCAATTAGTGCTTATACAACTAATTAAGAAGGGTAACACTCTCACAGACTAGAAAACACTCTTATAGAAGTGTTACTATCATAAATGATTACATAAAATGAGTGTATGGTTACCAAATGGGGCTTTTGGTCTAAGTCGTATGTTCCGAGGAGCTTTCGGTCCTAATGGTATTTTCAGTCCAAATGGTTCTCGGTCCATGAGGTTAAGACAGAAAACTCATGATATTTGGTGCATAAGGTGATTTTCAAGGGCTTTTAAGTATGTATAGGGGTTCTAAGTTTCATCCAAAGCCTTATGTGAGTTTAAGGTCTTAAAGGCACCTTTCTTTAGGGTTTTCGGTCAAGGGAGATGCACTTGACCGAAAACACCTATTGTTCTTGAGAAATGGATGTTTTCAAGGCCCTAAATCAAGTATCCTTACTAGATAACAAGTATAGGAGATAAATACTTACAATATGGAAGCAAAGAAGGGTGTTTTCGGCCCAAAACACTAGTGTGTGTTCTTGGTGTTCTTGGTGAAATGAAGAACACTTGAAGATCTATGAAAAAGAGAAGATTTCATGGATGAAATCATGTATAACTACTAGATGAAGTGTTGTATCAACAAATCAAGAGAAGAAACACTTACATTTTTGGAAGATTTGGAAGAAGCTCTTATGATACTTGAGAGAGAATGTGGGTGTTCTTGAGTTTGGAAGTAAGAAATGAGGAAGGAAGGAGTAAACTCATGCCTTAAGCATGAGTTCTCGGTCAAAGGGGAGTTCTCGGCCCAACCCCTCATGTTTGGCCGTGAACACCTCATTAAGGTGTTAATTGTTTTATTTGTTCCCCAATAATCCTAGAAAATACTTCCTTTCATTTGTTCTCTCGAAAAATAAATATTAAAAATACCCAACCGGACTTTAAACCGAGCAAAAAAGAAAAAAAATTAGCAGAAATGAATTTGACTTTTAATTGAAGTGCTAGATGGTAGAGTTTGACCAAATGGAAATTTCGGGTTGTCACACGACGCCTCCGTGGGTGGAAAGCTTGGAAACATGGAGCCAAGAGCAGAATCAACCCATGCCATTCAATGGTGACCAAAGCTTTTATGAGCTGAGCGAAGGAGGCTCAGCAGACAGGGTCTTGCCAATCCTGGTCCGCAGAGTTGCCCGAAACGAAATACAGGGAAGGACAACTCTTCATCAAATCACGGAAGTTAATACCAATGCGAGAATGCATACCATCCGCACCATTCATCTTGAAGATGCTCGTGAGAGGTCTAGGAGAGACCACGAGGCCCTGCAGCAAGAGCTAGCTCAAACTCGGGCTGAAGTCATAGAGCTCCGAGTAGGCCAAAGGGTGTACGAAAGGCACCTGCTGGATGTGGAGCGTCAGCTGGCTGAACTAAGGGCTCACCCGAGGGATAACTGATCCGTGTATGGATAATGAAGGCCCAAAAGGTTATGGGTAGCTTAATATTGGGCTAGAAAATTGTTTGGGCTTAATGGCCTATGGGGTGTGCATGGTGACCTAGTTGATAATTAGGGTTTTCTTAATTAAATTAATAAAACTTTAATAAATCCAAGACTTCATTGATTGTTTGATTCAATGCTTGGATGGTTATGGAAACATTTGGAAGGGTATGATTGATGGCCCTCTTTAAACTTTGGGAGTTACACTCTTATCATTGATGGCTCTCTTTAATCCTTGGGAGTTACGCTCTTTCCATCTTCTCATAACCAATTACTAGCAATTGAAGAACAATTGAAGACATGGACGTTTTTTTGTGTTATTTCAAGAGTTCCCTTAATTTTCATTTACTAGCTTTAATGAGTAGTTAGTTGGTTGGCTTGTAACCACCAACTTTGTAATAAAGGCTTCATATAAAGCCATGTTTATCCATGGAAATGTAATAGACGAATTTTAATCAAAGAACCCTTTTGTTCACTTTGAATTATTGTCATAGTTCACAAATTATCATCTTTTGGACGTGATCCTTGAGTTGATCGAATTCAAACTAATAGGTCTTAGTTTGTCTTCAGATTTACAAGCTATAGGTCTAGTTTGTTTATCAAATCTATCATTTTATTGTTTTTGTCTCAAACAATATTCCATCTCAATACAAAACAGCCCATACACGTATCATAAGTGGTATCAAAGCCCAGTTGTGGTCAAGAACCTGCTCGACCTCTTCTCCAAGTAATAGTCTTCCTATCTATGCTCAAAGTAGCACTTTTCTATGTAACTATCCCTGTACTGTAAGTATTTTTTTAGTTAGGCCTTTATGCTGTCAAAACTTATCTACTTCGAATATGATGTAAGACCTACTCCAAGGTCAATTTTTCCCAAACTTATTACATCTTAAATATCAATGATATTGATAGTCGGCTAATTTCTATGACAATCCTTGTTCAAATACTTTCATTCTACTAACGTTAGAATTCTATCTAAACCTCACTTTCGTCAAATTATTGAGCTGTGGTAAATTAGCTCAAGGATCACTTCCAATTCTAGTCGAAGGTTGGATCATGTTATCCACCAACCAACGATAGCCTAGTTTGAAATAACAATCGTCTAGTGACATTCTACGAACTTACTTCAACTCTTTACCAGTACTGCGTCATAGGGATGTAGGTCAAACCGCCGAGAACAGTTTAACAAAACGAAAACCTTACATTTACATGAATGATTAGAATACATCTAGGGCCGACCAAAATCGCTCACGAACTCGTTTTCTTATCATATATCAGAATCATGTCGTCATCCAGAAATAGTTAGCCAAGCGGCGAAACCCCAATCCTGCATATAGACGCCACTACCTTCCAAGCCGCGGTAACAGCTGCCGTGGCAGCTGTCCTTGCACACTTCAACGCTGGTAACGCAATCGAGGCTGTAAAAGGTGTTGATAGTTCAAATTGTTGTAACAATCCAGGAAATCAACAAATGATAACTGTTACAAACACCCAAAGCCACAAATCGGAGAATAAGAAACGAAAGCGTCAAGCCCAAAAGGAGCGCAAGCGATCTCAAAGACTTGCCATGTAACAACAATAAGTGGCGACCCCTGCCACTTCAACACCGATCAGACCATATGAGGGAACACTCACGAAGTGTGACAAGTGTAATTTTCATCATCATGGAGTTTGCCGTGATTTGCAATGCAACAATTGCAACCGAATGGGGCACACTACTCATGTCTGTAGAGCGCCGGCACGAACCATCTCCCAAGCCACTAACATCGGAGTCAGTCCGGCTTGCTATGGTTGTGGTGAATTCGGACACTATAAAAGGAATTGTCCAAAAAGGAGGAACAACGAAAGCGCTCTTGTCCACATCACTCCGACCCGACACTTCACTTCCACCACCGATGCTGGTGCAAGCCAGATTTGTCATTTATGCGGTGAGATAGGACATCTCAAGAAGGATTGTCCAATAACAGAGAACTCTAGCGCAGGCGGGAAGATACTAAGGATCACTGCTGAAGGAGAGACTACTCCGGACCCATGTTGAAATTCTAGGGCGTTTTGGTATAGTAGACTTATAAACTGTTAAAAACTAGTGCAACTCGAGTCTTATCTTTTGCGAGATCCCGTCAGTCAAGGGACTCCCGTGCTGCGTGTACTTGCTTTTGTAGTATACCTTGTTCGCAGCAGTAGTCTTGTAAGATAAAACTAAAGTACTGAAACTCTGTCAAAAATTGCACCATTATGTTTTTGTAACACCTTTATGATCTAGTCTAACGCCTTTTATTCCGAGTAGTCCGACATTATCATGTAACATGAGTCAATTCGATCCTCACAATGCCAGTCTCGTGCGAAAATTCTTTTCCTCGTAATCGCCTTTCTAGCGAAGTCGTCATTCCAGAACTCCGAGATACTCATGCGAAGGGTATCTTATGTTTCGTATCCTTCCCGAAGAAACCTCCCCGGAATACCACTCGTACAGTACGTCAAGTTCAATCCGAAGACCCATACGGTTAATCTATCGCTGAGGAATGTATACACAAGGGTGGTATATAATCAAGGTTCTACATGCTTAGAATTGATGATTCCACTTTAACTTCTTTTCCTTGTTTGGATGTGAGCTTAGAGAAGAATCATTTATTCGACGACCTTTTCAATCTTAATTATATACGACTCGTATACGCGAAGCTGTGATTGATGAACCAAATATGAGTTCTAATATGAACTTCAGGACGGAGACTGCTCAAGACTACGAGTGATCGCGCTGCTATGCGAATAAACTTAGGAGCCAAACAAATGCCTTTCCCGCCGATGGAGACAAGGGATACAGATAGAACAGAAGTACCTATCCTTTTTCCTTACTTCATGAGTAATCGTACTTTCTTTCGAATCTTTCCGACATCTTTCCAGAAGAACTTTCAGGATTACCTCCTCAACGTCAAAGTCGAGTTCAGAATCGACTTAATTCTAGGGGCTACCCCAGTAGCCAAATCGCCTTATCGTCTAGCACCAACAGAGATGCAAGAACTTTCCAGTCAGCTTAACGAACTTCTCAGAAAGGGATTCATTAGGCCAAGCTTCTCACCATGGGGAGCATCGTCTTGTTCGTAAAGAAGAAAGACCGATCGTTTCGTATGTGCATCGACTATAGAGAGCTGAACAAACTTACCATCAAGAATCGTTATCCTCTACCGTGCATTGACGACTTATTTGATCAACTTCAAGGAGCAAACTACTTCTCGAAGATAGATCTAAGATCCGGGTATCACCAATTACGAGTGTTAGAGGAGGATGTCCCCAAGACAGCCTTTCGAACTCGTTATGGACACTACGAGTTTGTAGTAATGTCGTTCGGATTAACCAACGCACCAGCTGTATTCATGGATCTAATGAATAGAGTGTGCCGTCCTTACTTGGATGAGTTTGTTATCGTCTTCATCGATGACATACTTATCTACTCCCGAAGTAAGGAGGAACATAGTCAACATCTACGGAAAGTCTTAGAAACATTGCGATCAACGAAGCTCTACGCGAAGTTCTCTAAATGCGAGTTTTGGATTCGAAGAGTCGAATTCCTGGGTCACGTTGTTAGTGAAGAGGGAATTCACGTGGACACTTCCAAAATCAAGACCATTGAGAACTCGTCAGCTCCGAAGACACCTACATAAATTCGTAAATTTCTAGGTCTCGCTGGCTACTATCGTAGGTTCTTTCAGAACTTCTCTCGAATCGCGAAGCCTCATGTGACTTCGACCCAGAAGGGCGTGGCCCTTGACTGGGAAGAGGAGCAAGAGAACGCGTTCCAAACGCGGAAGCGAGCCTTATGCACCGCACCGATACTATCCCTCCCATAAGGAATAGAAGACTTCATGGTCTACTGGGATGCATCCAATCAAGGACTCAGTTGTATTTTGATGCAACGAGGTAAGGTCATTGTGTATGCCTTCCGTCAGCTTAAGACACTCGAAGCCAGCCATACAACACACGATCTGGAGTTAGAGACAGTGGTAACTGCTCCAAAGGTTCGGAGATCATTCGGGAAACGACAGAGAACATCGTTCAGACTCGTGAACGATTGAAAGCCTCTAGAGACCGACAGAAAAGCTACGTTGACAAGAAAAGGAAACCTTTGGAATTCCAGGTGGGAGACCGAGTTCTTTTGAAAGTCTCACCCTGGAAAGGCTTGATACGCTTCGGAAAGCGTGGAAAGCTAAATCCAAGATACGTAGGGCCTTTCGAGATTCTCGCTAGAATCGGTCCTATAGCTTACAAACTCAATCTACCTCGCGAACTCAGTAACGTACATTCTACTTTCCACGTCTCGAACTTGAAAAAGTGTCTGTCCGACGAGACTCTTGTAATCCCACTCGACGAAATCGAGGTCAACGAGAGCCTCAACTTCGTGGAAGAACCAGTAGAGATCATGGACCGAGAGGTCAAGCAAACGAAACAAAGTCGTATCCCGATAGTGAAGGTTCGCTGGAATGCCAATCGAGGACCTGAATTCACTTGGGAGCGCGAGGATCAGATGAAACTGAAATATCCTTCATCTTTTTTACTTAGTTAATTGTAACTACTTATTTGCTTAAATTCTAATTTCGGGACGAAATTCTCTCTAACGGGGGGATGATGTGGCAACCCGAAATTTCTATCTTGTACAGTCAAGCAATTCAATCAAATTCAGACTTGTTTCTACTATCTTTTAACACTGTTTAGAGTCTGTTTGAGTGTTCTAAGCCTAGTATATTCAAGAATCGGGTGTTAGGAAGTATCTGCTTGAGTCCAGTGTACCTTAATCAAGCCTTAAACCCATTAAATAGAGTTTACGGCCAAACCTTCATGTTTGGGCCATAAACTCATGAGTTGGCCGTGAACTCATGTCAAATACATGAGTTTAGATCTTTTTCCTCATTTCTCTTCCATTTCAAGGCTAGAAACCCCATTTCTCTCTCAAGTATCATAAGATCTTCATCCCGGTCTTCCAAAAAATGTAAGAATTCTTTCTCTTGATTTGTCGTTACATCTCCTTATCTAGTGTTTGTATATGATTTCATCCATGAAATCTCTTCTTTTGGTTAGATCTTCAAGTGTTTTTCATTTCACCAAGAACACCAAGAACACACACTAGTGTTCTTGAACCTTAATCACCCTATCAAGCTTCTATATTGTAAGTACTCTTGCCTTAGCTTGTTATATGCTTGAATCACTTAGTTTACACCTTGAAAACATCAAGAAATCAAGAACAAAAGGTGTTTACGGCCAAGGCAATCTGCTTGGGCCGTAAACCCTCATTAAGGGTGCAAATGAGCCCTAATCTCTTCCTAAGCTTTGGACTTGAGTATAGAACACTTCATTGTAACTTGTAAGACTTCAAAACACAAAATGGTACAAAATACCATGAGTTTATGGTCATAAACTCTTTGGGCCGTAAACTCATGGCCGTGAACTCCCTTGATCATGCCATCTTGGCGGTAAACTCCAAAGTGAGGCCATACACCCCCTTATATGCAACCCTATGTGGTTTAACACTTCATAACAAGTGTTTCCTAGTCCCTAAGGTTGTTCCATTTCATGATTAGTTGTTATAAACACTAATTAGATGCATATATGTGTCATTATATGCTAAATAGGATCCGTGTGTGCTCAAGTCTTCACTTGACACTTAGCTTCCTTTACCGATCTTACATTCGCATCACTCACTACAGGTGAGTTCATACCCCTTAATCTATCTTTTAAATGATTTTAAATTCGTTTATGGGGGGGATACAAGTAGAAAACATGTTAGTTATATAATCAATCACATGTGATTTATAACTATGTTTCAAACAAAGGATTTCATACACTTCAAATTGTGTTTCAAACAAAGGATTTCTTATACTTTCATACTGTATTATCAATCAAACTGCTTTTAAATCGTTTTATAAATTGACATCAAGTCATCAATATTTATTATTAAACTCTTCAAATGTTTTACAAAACTTCTTTTTAAACTTATATATTGTCAAATGCATGTCTATATATGTATAGTTATATAAGTAATGTTTAAAGGACTTAGGACCGATAACTCGCTTTATTTCCTTTTCCTTGTTTGGATGTGGCCTGAGAGTATCGGTTATTTGTCCGAATGTCGTTTAAATATCAGTTATATATTATGTATACATATGTAGATATAAAAATACTATCAATCGGTTCAGTAACTTTGGGTAGCAAAGGCATACCTTCATTCATTCAAACTACAGAAATTACTAGTAAACTATAATAGGTATAGTTTAGGAGAATACTATCATATACAAATACTATTACAGAGAATACTAGACAGAGAATACTATAACAAAGAATACTAGACAGAGAATAATATAACAGAGAATACTATACAAAGGATACTATACCGAGAATACTATACATAGAATACTATTACTATAACAAGTATACTATAACAAGATTCAGAGATAACATAATGTGAGATACTACTTCATGACACATCGACCATTTCTTTATGTCACGTTTTGTAACCAGAATCTCCTGGAGGGAGAGCGTGAGTTTGCGTATAGATCTATACTGGATTGACTATCCTACACCTTGCTGTTCCCTACAGTGGGACTTGCAAGTCTACGGGTGCCAAATGTCATTTCTTCCGACGTCTTTCATCGTCGTGTTATAGTCGGTTTAGTATGGTAACAACCTCATCACATTTTACCTTATATAAGCCTTTTTGGTTTAAGGTAGTTATTACTTCAGTAGTTAATACAAATAATACTACAGTACACATACATTTTCCCATTATATTCAAATTGTGATCTTCTCACATAAAGGGTAATATAAAACTATATTTTGGTAATGATAGTCATATTTGGGAAAAGCTTCCACTTTTACAAAGAAACAAACATACAAAACAGTCGGGTCTTGGTAGAAGACTACTTTTTATACTAGTAGAAAATATAGGATTTTCTAGGAGTTTTTCAAACATATACAAACATTTACATTGAACATTTACAAACATTTTCATCAAACTTATACAAACATTGACACTAAATACTTATGAACTCACCAGCTTAAATGCTGATCAACTCTTTCAAAATAACTTGTATTCTCAGGTCATCAGTAGACAGGTACAGTCGACCAGGTTTTGAGAAGACGGAGCATGTTCAAGACTCGTCTTTTATTTTGATTCATTTTTGGTGTCTTATTACAATGAAAGAACACACATGTATGAAATTATACTATTAATGCAATGGATTATGTTGTTGCTTATTTACTACTTTGCATTGTTATGATACTGTACATGACGTCCTCCGACCCAGAACGTTTCTGCCGTTCCTGGTTTTGGGGTGTGACATTGGACATCATCCCTTCCGATTATTTTCATTTACAAAAACATTTGGAGATTTCGACTATGTTCGACCCAACACAGTCTACCCAAGTCTCCATTGAGCCCATTCCGGAAATGGCCATGCCAACATCTTCCGGACCAAGGAAGACCAAGAAGTCCGCCAAGCGGAAAAATTCTCCTACTTAGTCAAAGCCACAGAAGAGAACCAAAGTTGGCTCTTCCTCTCCACAGGAAGACGCTCATGACATTCCGACTGACTCTGGCTGTCCGAATACCCCTCCTGCCCACTCATCTGATGTACCCCTCAGTGTTTCAAAATCACATGTACACACATATGGGGAGTCTCCACATAATCCACCCTCACCTTCTCAAAAAGGTGATGACGGTGTTGATCATAGTTCCTTACCGACTGGAACACACCCACGTATCACTTTTGATATCCCTCTTGTTTCTACACGCACAAACTCCAAAACCCCTGTTCCGGACCCCAAGCATTTCGAGGTTGGAGTTGTCCCTCCTACCTCCGATGCCACAACAGGTCTGATACCCGGAAAGGGTACAGGACGACCATGAGTTAACGATCCTTTGTCGGAAGATTATGTGAACAGGGCACACACTCGGCATCCAGAGCTCACCAGATCGCAAGTGGAATCAACCCTTATTTCCATGAAGAAGAAAGCCATACAAAGCAACATGCCCTATGTCTCTCCTACTGATGATTTAGTTGATCTAGAGTTCACATCCGGAGAAACTCCAAAGCCTCCTCCTCAAGCTTCAAATCCTCCAGCTTCGGATGACGAGATTTCCGAAGAAGTTCTACTGACCACCGATGTTGCACATGTTGCTAATGCCAACATGGTTTCCTCAGTCAACTTCACTTGAAGCCCTCTTCATCAAAGTCAACATTTGATTTCGGATCCTCCTCCTCTACTCAGCATGAATCAGAATCAACACATAAGCTTCATGATGATGCTAAAACTCATCCCGATCCTTCTACAAATCCCACACCTCATAAGAAAAACCCTCTACATTCAAATTCCGACATCGGATCCTCAAATGGTGATTATATCGATCCATTTGCTCTACTTGAGATTCAAACAAATTTGTCCGATACCATGAAGAAAGTCTCCTCAATTGAAACTTCCGTAACAGAGCTCGACACCAAAATGGATCAAAAGGTTTCCGGATTGGATTCCAAGCTCGATGCCATCATTCAGTCATTATCCAATCAGTTCAGACCTTCAATGATGCCTCGGTTGATCACTACCTGGATACGATCACCACAATGCTCAAGGTCCATGATGACTTGGTTTCTGCTACCAATGATCTTATCAAGCAGACCCATGTTCGTCATGAGAAGCAGATTCAACGATTGGAGAAGGAAATCAAGAAGAAGGATGAGATGAATCTCATAATTCAACAAGTCCTCATCAAACTCCTTCGACCCACTTGGAACATTGTTGACGTTTCGAATCGAGAGTTTGATGAGATGTTAGCCGTTCTTAGACACCTGTTCGATCATCTTGCTGCTCAAGCGCCCACTTCCGAAGCATATGATGCGCTTACTCGTCAACTCAACACGGGCCTTCAAAAAGTTTTCACCAAGTTTGATGATATGAAGGACTTATTGCTCCTTGCACCGGTTCCGAAAGCCACCGATGCAAGAGGGTGAGAAGGTCCAAGTCAACCATGGAAGCCTGCCTCGGTTTTTCAACTCCGAGATGAAGATCTTAATTCCGATGATGAAGTCCATGTTGTTTCCGGACTTCTAGGAAACAAATCTGATGATGATGAAGACAATGCTGAAGAGAAGTATGTTACGAATGGAGTTCTTGGTCTCGAAGCTCCAAACAAGCTCTTTCCAAAGGTGATGACAGAGGAAGAAAAGAGAATATGGTATGCAGTCTCTTGGCCATCCTCTTTGCCTGACGTTCTCTAAAGGGCTATTCAAATGGCCAAAGCGAAATCACTCCTCACAGTCCAAGCCTTCCGAGCCACTCCCTCAATGCTTCCTCCTATTCCAGCTCCAAAGATTGCTTCTATAGACCAGGTTCTCCACTCTGGATCCCTAATGACATTCCGGAAGAACCTCTTCCGAAACCTACTCCAGAATTTGTTGTTGATGAAAACATGCAGTTCATCATGTCTGCATTAAAGAAAGACAAAGGCAAAACGCCTATGACAGCCGAACAACAAGCCTTCCACTCTGGACCTCCTCTAAACCAAAATCAAGGATGGTCTCAGGAGGAAATTAACAAGGCATTAGAGGACATCATCCGGATCCAAGCTCTCAAGGATAATCCTGACCCGATGCGTGGAATATCTCCTCTATGCCGTGAAGGCATTCTCCGTGATCATGAAATCATTCCTTTCATGTATTATGATGTTCCGACAAATGACTCCGAACAGCTCGATCTTCCCCTCTCTCTCCATACAACAAATACTACATCAAATTCGCTCCTCTTCACCCCAATGACGATCCGGAAGTGATCCTCTGGACTGAGCGTGAAAGACTTGAAACATTCTACTCCAAGAAGGCACAACCTCTCAAGGAAGTGTGGACGAGGAAAAGAATTACCAAAGTCCATGGATTTGGAAGAAAAATCTTAGTGAAGTTCGAACTCAACTGCCCATTATTTCGATTTCACATCTTCCGGAACAAACCAACTCACCGGACCATCACTGATGTTGATTTCCCTTCGATGAATCCAAATGACATTCTATCAGCATGCGTGCTTACCATGCTGCTCTGAGTTTCCTCAAGGACTATGTTACGGAGTTTTGCAGATGCGACTATGAGCTGTCCCACTTATACGGAACTGAAAACTTTATTGCGAAAATCAACTTTGTTCTTCCGGAAGCTAAATTGCGTGCAGATGGTCCAATCGATGACCCAGTTCTAGGGTTTGTCTACACAACCAGGAAGACAAACAAGAAGGACTTTTTCCGAGTCCTTGACAAACAGCTAGTTCCTACCAAAGCCCTTTGGAAGTTTATTTCTCGTGCATCCAACACTAAAGCTTAGGAACAGGTCAAAGCAAAGTTTGTAAGTCAATTAACCTGGTACATTGAAGTAAGTTAATGGTTGTTTAGAGCCTACACCTTCATCAAGGAAGAAGCCATCTAAACTGACTGGATTGCTAAGTTCACTTAGGGGGAGATTGTTGGAACATGAAAGTGAACCTCTAGCAATCATAAGTCCAAACGTCAATTCTGAAGTCAGCAAGTATTCCGAAGTGAAGAGTAGTCACGAATCTATCTGGACTTGGAGAGTAGAAGATGAGAAGCTTAGAAGTGAAGACATTCCGGAATGGACGTTATGTCTGGAATGTATGTTGATCCAGAGTCACTATTTTTGTCTCTTTGTGTATTAGTTACTTTTGTCTCTTCGCAAATCTACCACTCTCCCTCTAGGCTGAAGTCGTATCAACTGCCTGCTTCACTCAAAATCGGAGTATCATCAATCGACGCCTCAACATGACACCATACGAAGCAATGAATGGTCGGAAGCCAACAGTCTCGTTTCTTCATGTTTTTGGATGCAGATGATTCATCAAGAACAACCGTGATCAGCTTACCAAGTTCCAACCTAAATCTGATGAAGCCATCTTCATTGGGTACTCTTCAAAATCAAAGGCTTATAGAGTTCTTAATCGAAGAACTCGTGTTCTGGAAGAAAGCTTTGATGTTACTTTCGATAACAACTTTGTTCGGAATTATGGCCCAACCCATGTTACCACTCACATTATGTTACGAATGGAGTTCTTGGTCTCGAAGCTCCAAACAAGCTCTTTCCAAAGGTGATGACAGAGGAAGAAAAGAGAATATGGCCTGCAGTCTCTTGGCCATCCTCTTTGCCTGACGTTCTCCAAAGGGCTATTCAAATGGCCAAAGTGAAATCACTCCTCACAGTCCAAGCCTTCCGAGCCACTCCCTCAATGCTTCCTCCTATTCCAGCTCCAAAGATTGTTTCTATAGACCAGGTTCTCCACTCTGGATCCCTGATGACATTCCGGAAGAACCTCTTCCGAAACCTACTCCGGAATTTGTTGTTGAAGAAAACATGCAGATCATCATGTCTGCATTAAAGAAAGACAAAGGCAAAATGCCTATGACAGCCGAACAACAAGCCTTCCACTCTGGACCTCCTCTAAACCAAAATCAAGGATGGTCTCAGGAGGAAATTAACAAGGCATTAGAGGACAGCATCCGGATCCAAGCTCTCAAGGATAATCCTGACCCGATGCGTGGAATATCTCCTCTATGCCATGAAGGCATTCTCTGTGATCATGAAATCATTCCTTTCATGTATTATGATGTTCCGACAAATGACTCCGAACAGCTCGATCTTCCCCTCTCTCTCCATACAACAAATACTACATCAAATTCGCTCCTCTTCACCCCAATGACGATCCGGAAGTGATCCTCTGGACTGAGCGTGAAAGACTTGAAACATTCTACTCCAAGAAGGCACAACCTCTCAAGGAAGTGTGGACGAGGAAAAGAATTACCAAAGTCCATGGATTTGGAAGAAAAATCTTAGTGAAGTTCGAACTCAACTGCCCATTATTTCGATTTCACATCTTCCGGAACAAACCAACTCACCGGACCATCACTGATGTTGATTTCCCTTCGATGAATCCAAATGACATTCTATCAGCATGCGTGCTTACCATGCTGCTCTGAGTTTCCTCAAGGACTATGTTACGGAGTTTTGCAGATGCGACTATGAGCTGTCCCACTTATACGGAACTGAAAACTTTATTGCGAAAATCAACTTTGTTCTTCCGGAAGCTAAATTGCGTGCAGATGGTCCAATCGATGACCCAGTTCTAGGGTTTGTCTACACAACCAGGAAGACAAACAAGAAGGACTTTTTCCGAGTCCTTGACAAACAGCTAGTTCCTACCAAAGCCCTTTGGAAGTTTATTTCTCGTGCATCCAACACTAAAGCTTAGGAACAGGTCAAAGCAAAGTTTGTAAGTCAATTAACCTGGTACATTGAAGTAAGTTAATGGTTGTTTAGAGCCTACACCTTCATCAAGGAAGAAGCCATCTAAACTGACTGGATTGCTAAGTTCACTTAGGGGGAGATTGTTGGAACATGAAAGTGAACCTCTAGCAATCATAAGTCCAAACGTCAATTCCGAAGTCAGCAAGTATTCCGAAGTGAAGAGTAGTCACGAATCTATCTGGACTTGGAGAGTAGAAGATGAGAAGCTTAGAAGTGAAGACATTCCGGAATGGACGTTATGTCTGGAATGTATGTTGATCCAGAGTCACTATTTTTGTCTCTTTGTGTATTAGTTACTTTTGTCTCTTCGCAAATCTACCACTCTCCCTCTAGGCTGAAGTCGTATCAACTGCCTGCTTCACTCAAAATCGGAGTATCATCAATCGACGCCTCAACATGACACCATACGAAGCAATGAATGGTCGGAAGCCAACAGTCTCGTTTCTTCATGTTTTTGGATGCAGATGATTCATCAAGAACAACCGTGATCAGCTTACCAAGTTCCAACCTAAATCTGATGAAGCCATCTTCATTGGGTACTCTTCAAAATCAAAGGCTTATAGAGTTCTTAATCGAAGAACTCGTGTTCTGGAAGAAAGCTTTGATGTTACTTTCGATAACAACTTTGTTCGGAATTCTGGCCCAACCCATGTTACCACTCACATTATGTTACGAATGGAGTTCTTGGTCTCGAAGCTCCAAACAAGCTCTTTCCAAAGGTGATGACAGAGGAAGAAAAGAGAATATGGCCTGCAGTCTCTTGGCCATCCTCTTTGCCTGACGTTCTCCAAAGGGCTATTCAAATGGCCAAAGCGAAATCACTCCTCACAGTCCAAGCCTTCCGAGCCACTCCCTCAATGCTTCCTCCTATTCCAGCTCCAAAGATTGCTTCTATAGACCAGGTTCTCCACTCTGGATCCCTGATGACATTCCGGAAGAACCTCTTCCGAAACCTACTCCGGAATTTGTTGTTGATGAAAACATGCAGTTCATTATGTCTGCATTAAAGAAAGACAAAGGCAAAATGCCTATGACAGCCGAACAACAAGCCTTCCACTCTGGACCTCCTCTAAACCAAAATCAAGGATGGTCTCAGGAGGAAATTAACAAGGCATTAGAGGACAGCATCCGGATCCAAGCTCTCAAGGATAATCCTGACCCGATGCGTGGAATATCTCCTCTATGCCATGAAGGCATTCTCCGTGATCATGAAATCATTCCTTTCATGTATTATGATGTTCCGACAAATGACTCCGAACAGCTCGATCTTCCCCTCTCTCTCCATACAACAAATACTACATCAAATTCGCTCCTCTTCACCCCAATGACGATTCGGAAGTGATCCTCTGGACTGAGCGTGAAACACTTGAAACATTCTACTCCAAGAAGGCACAACCTCTCAAGGAAGTGTGGACGAGGAAAAGAATTACCAAAGTCCATGGATTTGGAAGAAAAATCTTAGTGAAGTTCGAACTCAACTGCCCATTATTTCGATTTCACATCTTCCGGAACAAACCAACTCACCGGACCATCACTGATGTTGATTTCCCTTCGATGAATCCAAATGACATTCTATCAGCATACGTGCTTACCATGCTGCTCTGAGTTTCCTCAAGGACTATGTTACGGAGTTTTGCAGATGCGACTATGAGCTGTCCCACTTATACGGAACTGAAAACTTTATTGCGAAAATCAACTTTGTTCTTCCGGAAGCTAAATTGCGTGCAGATGGTCCAATCGATGACCCAGTTCTAGGGTTTGTCTACACAACCAGGAAGACAAACAAGAAGGACTTTTTCCGAGTCCTTGACAAACAGCTAGTTCCTACCAAAGCCCTTTGGAAGTTTATTTCTCGTGCATCCAACACTAAAGCTTAGGAACAGGTCAAAGCAAAGTTTGTAAGTCAATTAACCTGGTACATTGAAGTAAGTTAATGGTTGTTTAGAGCCTACACCTTCATCAAGGAAGAAGCCATCTAAACTGACTGGATTGCTAAGTTCACTTAGGGGGAGATTGTTGGAACATGAAAGTGAACCTCTAGCAATCATAAGTCCAAACGTCAATTCCGAAGTCAGCAAGTATTCCGAAGTGAAGAGTAGTCACGAATCTATCTGGACTTGGAGAGTAGAAGATGAGAAGCTTAGAAGTGAAGACATTCCGGAATGGACGTTATGTCTGGAATGTATGTTGATCCAGAGTCACTATTTTTGTCTCTTTGTGTATTAGTTACTTTTGTCTCTTCGCAAATCTACCACTCTCCCTCTAGGCTGAAGTCGTATCAACTGCCTGCTTCACTCAAAATCGGAGTATCATCAATCGACGCCTCAACATGACACCATACGAAGCAATGAATGGTCGGAAGCCAACAGTCTCGTTTCTTCATGTTTTTGGATGCAGATGATTCATCAAGAACAACCGTGATCAGCTTACCAAGTTCCAACCTAAATCTGATGAAGCCATCTTCATTGGGTACTCTTCAAAATCAAAGGCTTATAGAGTTCTTAATCGAAGAACTCGTGTTCTGGAAGAAAGCTTTGATGTTACTTTCGATAACAACTTTGTTCGGAATTCTGGCCCAACCCATGTTACCACTCACATTATGTTACGAATGGAGTTCTTGGTCTCGAAGCTCCAAACAAGCTCTTTCCAAAGGTGATGACAGAGGAAGAAAAGAGAATATGGCCTGCAGTCTCTTGGCCATCCTCTTTGCCTGACGTTCTCCAAAGGGCTATTCAAATGGCCAAAGCGAAATCACTCCTCACAGTCCAAGCCTTCCGAGCCACTCCCTCAATGCTTCCTCCTATTCCAGCTCCAAAGATTGCTTCTATAGACCAGGTTCTCCACTCTGGATCCCTGATGACATTCCGGAAGAACCTCTTCCGAAACCTACTCCGGAATTTGTTGTTGATGAAAACATGCAGTTCATTATGTCTGCATTAAAGAAAGACAAAGGCAAAATGCCTATGACAGCCGAACAACAAGCCTTCCACTCTGGACCTCCTCTAAACCAAAATCAAGGATGGTCTCAGGAGGAAATTAACAAGGCATTAGAGGACAGCATCCGGATCCAAGCTCTCAAGGATAATCCTGACCCGATGCGTGGAATATCTCCTCTATGCCATGAAGGCATTCTCCGTGATCATGAAATCATTCCTTTCATGTATTATGATGTTCCGACAAATGACTCCGAACAGCTCGATCTTCCCCTCTCTCTCCATACAACAAATACTACATCAAATTCGCTCCTCTTCACCCCAATGACGATTCGGAAGTGATCCTCTGGACTGAGCGTGAAACACTTGAAACATTCTACTCCAAGAAGGCACAACCTCTCAAGGAAGTGTGGACGAGGAAAAGAATTACCAAAGTCCATGGATTTGGAAGAAAAATCTTAGTGAAGTTCGAACTCAACTGCCCATTATTTCGATTTCACATCTTCCGGAACAAACCAACTCACCGGACCATCACTGATGTTGATTTCCCTTCGATGAATCCAAATGACATTCTATCAGCATACGTGCTTACCATGCTGCTCTGAGTTTCCTCAAGGACTATGTTACGGAGTTTTGCAGATGCGACTATGAGCTGTCCCACTTATACGGAACTGAAAACTTTATTGCGAAAATCAACTTTGTTCTTCCGGAAGCTAAATTGCGTGCAGATGGTCCAATCGATGACCCAGTTCTAGGGTTTGTCTACACAACCAGGAAGACAAACAAGAAGGACTTTTTCCGAGTCCTTGACAAACAGCTAGTTCCTACCAAAGCCCTTTGGAAGTTTATTTCTCGTGCATCCAACACTAAAGCTTAGGAACAGGTCAAAGCAAAGTTTGTAAGTCAATTAACCTGGTACATTGAAGTAAGTTAATGGTTGTTTAGAGCCTACACCTTCATCAAGGAAGAAGCCATCTAAACTGACTGGATTGCTAAGTTCACTTAGGGGGAGATTGTTGGAACATGAAAGTGAACCTCTAGCAATCATAAGTCCAAACGTCAATTCCGAAGTCAGCAAGTATTCCGAAGTGAAGAGTAGTCACGAATCTATCTGGACTTGGAGAGTAGAAGATGAGAAGCTTAGAAGTGAAGACATTCCGGAATGGACGTTATGTCTGGAATGTATGTTGATCCAGAGTCACTATTTTTGTCTCTTTGTGTATTAGTTACTTTTGTCTCTTCGCAAATCTACCACTCTCCCTCTAGGCTGAAGTCGTATCAACTGCCTGCTTCACTCAAAATCAGAGTATCATCAATCGACGCCTCAACATGACACCATACGAAGCAATGAATGGTCGGAAGCCAACAGTCTCGTTTCTTCATGTTTTTGGATGCAGATGATTCATCAAGAACAACCGTGATCAGCTTACCAAGTTCCAACCTAAATCTGATGAAGCCATCTTCATTGGGTACTCTTCAAAATCAAAGGCTTATAGAGTTCTTAATCGAAGAACTCGTGTTCTGGAAGAAAGCTTTGATGTTACTTTCGATAACAACTTTGTTCGGAATTCTGGCCCAACCCATGTTACCACTCACATTATGTTACGAATGGAGTTCTTGGTCTCGAAGCTCCAAACAAGCTCTTTCCAAAGGTGATGACAGAGGAAGAAAAGAGAATATGGCCTGCAGTCTCTTGGCCATCCTCTTTGCCTGACGTTCTCCAAAAGGCTATTTAAATGGCCAAAGCGAAATCACTCCTCACAGTCCAAGCCTTCCGAGCCACTCCCTCAATGCTTCCTCCTATTCCAGCTCCAAAGATTGCTTCTATAGACCAGGTTCTCCACTCTGGATCCCTGATGACATTCCGGAAGAACCTCTTCCGAAACCTAATCCGGAATTTGTTGTTGATGAAAACATGCAGTTCATCATGTCTGCATTAAAGAAAGACAAAGGCAAAATGCCTATGACAGCCGAACAACAAGCCTTCCACTCTGGACCTCCTCTAAACCAAAATCAAGGATGGTCTCAGGAGGAAATTAACAAGGCATTAGAGGACAGCATCCGGATCCAAGCTCTCAAGGATAATCCTGACCCGATGCGTGGAATATCTCCTCTATGCCATGAAGGCATTCTCCGTGATCATGAAATCATTCCTTTCATGTATTACGATGTTCCGACAAATGACTCCGAACAGCTCGATCTTCCCCTCTCTCTCCATACAACAAATACTACATCAAATTCGCTCCTCTTCACCCCAATGACGATTCGGAAGTGATCCTCTGGACTGAGCGTGAAACACTTGAAACATTCTACTCCAAGAAGGCACAACCTCTCAAGGAAGTGTGGACGAGGAAAAGAATTACCAAAGTCCATGGATTTGGAAGAAAAATCTTAGTGAAGTTCGAACTCAACTGCCCATTATTTCGATTTCACATCTTCCGGAACAAACCAACTCACCGGACCATCACTGATGTTGATTTCCCTTCGATGAATCCAAATGACATTCTATCAGCATGCGTGCTTACCATGCTGCTCTGAGTTTCCTCAAGGACTATGTTACGGAGTTTTGCAGATGCGACTATGAGCTGTCCCACTTATACGGAACTGAAAACTTTATTGCGAAAATCAACTTTGTTCTTCCGGAAGCTAAATTGCGTGCAGATGGTCCAATCGATGACCCAGTTCTAGGGTTTGTCTACACAACCAGGAAGACAAACAAGAAGGACTTTTTCCGAGTCCTTGACAAACAGCTAGTTCCTACCAAAGCCCTTTGGAAGTTTATTTCTCGTGCATCCAACACTAAAGCTTAGGAACAGGTCAAAGCAAAGTTTGTAAGTCAATTAACCTGGTACATTGAAGTAAGTTAATGGTTGTTTAGAGCCTACACCTTCATCAAGGAAGAAGCCATCTAAACTGACTGGATTGCTAAGTTCACTTAGGGGGAGATTGTTGGAACATGAAAGTGAACCTCTAGCAATCATAAGTCCAAACGTCAATTCCGAAGTCAGCAAGTATTCCGAAGTGAAGAGTAGTCACGAATCTATCTGGACTTGGAGAGTAGAAGATGAGAAGCTTAGAAGTGAAGCCATTCCGGAATGGACGTTATGTCTGGAATGTATGTTGATCCAGAGTCACTATTTTTGTCTCTTTGTGTATTAGTTACTTTTGTCTCTTCGCAAATCTACCACTCTCCCTCTAGGCTGAAGTCGTATCAACTGCCTGCTTCACTCAAAATCGGAGTATCATCAATCGACGCCTCAACATGACACCATACGAAGCAATGAATGGTCGGAAGCCAACAGTCTCGTTTCTTCATGTTTTTGGATGCAGATGATTCATCAAGAACAACCGTGATCAGCTTACCAAGTTCCAACCTAAATCTGATGAAGCCATCTTCATTGGGTACTCTTCAAAATCAAAGGCTTATAGAGTTCTTAATCGAAGAACTCGTGTTCTGGAAGAAAGCTTTGATGTTACTTTCGATAACAACTTTGTTCGGAATTCTGGCCCAACCCATGTTACCACTCACATTATGTTACGAATGGAGTTCTTGGTCTCGAAGCTCCAAACAAGCTCTTTCCAAAGGTGATGACAGAGGAAGAAAAGAGAATATGGCCTGCAGTCTCTTGGCCATCCTCTTTGCCTGACGTTCTCCAAAGGGCTATTCAAATGGCCAAAGCGAAATCACTCCTCACAGTCCAAGCCTTCCGAGCCACTCCCTCAATGCTTCCTCCTATTCCAGCTCCAAAGATTGCTTCTATAGACCAGGTTCTCCACTCTGGATCCCTGATGACATTCCGGAAGAACCTCTTCCGAAACCTACTCCGGAATTTGTTGTTGATGAAAACATGCAGTTCATCATGTCTGCATTAAAGAAAGACAAAGGCAAAATGCCTATGACAGCCGAACAACAAGCCTTCCACTCTGGACCTCCTTTAAACCAAAATCAAGGATGGTCTCAGGAGGAAATTAACAAGGCATTAGAGGACAGCATCCGGATCCAAGCTCTCAAGGATAATCCTGACCCGATGCGTGGAATATCTCCTCTATGCCATGAAGGCATTCTCCGTGATCATGAAATCATTCCTTTCATGTAGTATGATGTTCCGACAAATGACTCCGAACAGCTCGATCTTCCCCTCTCTCTCCATACAACAAATACTACATCAAATTCGCTCCTCTTCACCCCAATGACGATTCGGAAGTGATCCTCTGGACTGAGCGTGAAACACTTGAAACATTCTACTCCAAGAAGGCACAACCTCTCAAGGAAGTGTGGACGAGGAAAAGAATTACCAAAGTCCATGGATTTGGAAGAAAAATCTTAGTGAAGTTCGAACTCAACTGCCCATTATTTCGATTTCACATCTTCCGGAACAAACCAACTCACCGGACCATCACTGATGTTGATTTCCCTTCGATGAATCCAAATGACAATCTATCAGCATGCGTGCTTACCATGCTGCTCTGAGTTTCCTCGAGGACTATGTTACGGAGTTTTGCAGATGCGACTATGAGCTGTCCCACTTATACGGAACTGAAAACTTTATTGCGAAAATCAACTTTGTTCTTCCGGAAGCTAAATTGCGTGCAGATGGTCCAATCGATGACCCAGTTCTAGGGTTTGTCTACACAA
The DNA here is from genome assembly GCF_052849685.1 of Lactuca virosa. Classification (NCBI taxonomy): domain Eukaryota; kingdom Viridiplantae; phylum Streptophyta; class Magnoliopsida; order Asterales; family Asteraceae; genus Lactuca; species Lactuca virosa. The sequence goes on along the minus strand of NC_136433.1, from coordinate 316,599,849 downwards.
CCAGGAAGACAAACAAGAAGGACTTTTTCCGAGTCCTTGACAAACAGCTAGTTCCTACCAAAGCCCTTTGGAAGTTTATTTCTCGTGCATCCAACACTAAAGCTTAGGAACAGGTCAAAGCAAAGTTTGTAAGTCAATTAACCTGGTACATTGAAGTAAGTTAATGGTTGTTTAGAGCCTACACCTTCATCAAGGAAGAAGCCATCTAAACTGACTGGATTGCTAAGTTCACTTAGGGGGAGATTGTTGGAACATGAAAGTGAACCTCTAGCAATCATAAGTCCAAACGTCAATTCCGAAGTCAGCAAGTATTCCGAAGTGAAGAGTAGTCACGAATCTATCTGGACTTGGAGAGTAGAAGATGAGAAGCTTAGAAGTGAAGACATTCCGGAATGGACGTTATGTCTGGAATGTATGTTGATCCAGAGTCACTATTTTTGTCTCTTTGTGTATTAGTTACTTTTGTCTCTTCGCAAATCTACCACTCTCCCTCTAGGCTGAAGTCGTATCAACTGCCTGCTTCACTCAAAATCGGAGTATCATCAATCGACGCCTCAACATGACACCATACGAAGCAATGAATGGTCGGAAGCCAACAGTCTCGTTTCTTCATGTTTTTGGATGCAGATGATTCATCAAGAACAACCGTGATCAGCTTACCAAGTTCCAACCTAAATCTGATGAAGCCATCTTCATTGGGTACTCTTCAAAATCAAAGGCTTATAGAGTTCTTAATCGAAGAACTCGTGTTCTGGAAGAAAGCTTTGATGTTACTTTCGATAACAACTTTGTTCGGAATTCTGGCCCAACCCATGTTACCACTCACATTATGTTACGAATGGAGTTCTTGGTCTCGAAGCTCCAAACAAGCTCTTTCCAAAGGTGATGACAGAGGAAGAAAAGAGAATATGGCCTGCAGTCTCTTGGCCATCCTCTTTGCCTGACGTTCTCCAAAAGGCTATTCAAATGGCCAAAGCGAAATCACTCCTCACAGTCCAAGCCTTCCGAGCCACTCCCTCAATGCTTCCTCCTATTCCAGCTCCAAAGATTGCTTCTATAGACCAGGTTCTCCACTCTGGATCCCTGATGACATTCCGGAAGAACCTCTTCCGAAACCTAATCCGGAATTTGTTGTTGATGAAAACATGCAGTTCATCATGTCTGCATTAAAGAAAGACAAAGGCAAAATGCCTATGACAGCCGAACAACAAGCCTTCCACTCTGGACCTCCTCTAAACCAAAATCAAGGATGGTCTCAGGAGGAAATTAACAAGGCATTAGAGGACAGCATCCGGATCCAAGCTCTCAAGGATAATCCTGACCCGATGCGTGGAATATCTCCTCTATGCCATGAAGGCATTCTCCGTGATCATGAAATCATTCCTTTCATGTATTACGATGTTCCGACAAATGACTCCGAACAGCTCGATCTTCCCCTCTCTCTCCATACAACAAATACTACATCAAATTCGCTCCTCTTCACCCCAATGACGATTCGGAAGTGATCCTCTGGACTGAGCGTGAAACACTTGAAACATTCTACTCCAAGAAGGCACAACCTCTCAAGGAAGTGTGGACGAGGAAAAGAATTACCAAAGTCCATGGATTTGGAAGAAAAATCTTAGTGAAGTTCGAACTCAACTGCCCATTATTTCGATTTCACATCTTCCGGAACAAACCAACTCACCGGACCATCACTGATGTTGATTTCCCTTCGATGAATCCAAATGACATTCTATCAGCATGCGTGCTTACCATGCTGCTCTGAGTTTCCTCAAGGACTATGTTACGGAGTTTTGCAGATGCGACTATGAGCTGTCCCACTTATACAGAACTGAAAACTTTATTGCGAAAATCAACTTTGTTCTTCCGGAAGCTAAATTGCGTGTAGATGGTCCAATCGATGACCCGGTTCTAGGGTTTGTCTACACAACCAGGAAGACAAACAAGAAGGACTTTTTCCGAGTCCTTGACAAACAGCTAGTTCCTACCAAAGCCCTTTGGAAGTTTATTTCTCGTGCATCCAACACTAAAGCTTAGGAACATGTCAAAGCAAAGTTTGTAAGTCAATTAACCTGGTACATTGAAGTAAGTTAATGGTTGTTTAGAGCCTACACCTTCATCAAGGAAGAAGCCATCTAAACTGACTGGATTGCTAAGTTCACTTAGGGGGAGATTGTTGGAACATGAAAGTGAACCTCTAGCAATCATAAGTCCAAACGTCAATTCCGAAGTCAGCAAGTATTCCGAAGTGAAGAGTAGTCACGAATCTATCTGGACTTGGAGAGTAGAAGATGAGAAGCTTAGAAGTGAAGACATTCCGGAATGGACGTTATGTCTGGAATGTATGTTGATCCAGAGTCACTATTTTTGTCTCTTTGTGTATTAGTTACTTTTGTCTCTTCGCAAATCTACCACTCTCCCTCTAGGCTGAAGTCGTATCAACTGTCTGCTTCACTCAAAATCGGAGTATCATCAATCGACGCCTCAACATGACACCATACGAAGCAATGAATGGTCGGAAGCCAACAGTCTCGTTTCTTCATGTTTTTGGATGCAGATGATTCATCAAGAACAACCGTGATCAGCTTACCAAGTTCCAACCTAAATCTGATGAAGCCATCTTCATTGGGTACTCTTCAAAATCAAAGGCTTATAGAGTTCTTAATCGAAGAACTCGTGTTCTGGAAGAAAGCTTTGATGTTACTTTCGATAACAACTTTGTTCGGAATTCTGGCCCAACCCATGTTACCACTCACATTATGTTACGAATGGAGTTCTTGGTCTCGAAGCTCCAAACAAGCTCTTTCCAAAGGTGATGACAGAGGAAGAAAAGAGAATATGGCCTGCAGTCTCTTGGCCATCCTCTTTGCCTGACGTTCTCCAAAGGGCTATTCAAATGGCCAAAGCGAAATCACTCCTCACAGTCCAAGCCTTCCGAGCCACTCCCTCAATGCTTCCTCCTATTCCAGCTCCAAAGATTGCTTCTATAGACCAGGTTCTCCACTCTGGATCCCTGATGACATTCCGGAAGAACCTCTTCCGAAACCTACTCCGGAATTTGTTGTTGATGAAAACATGCAGTTCATCATGTCTGCATTAAAGAAAGACAAAGGCAAAATGCCTATGACAGCCGAACAACAAGCCTTCCACTCTGGACCTCCTCTAAACCAAAATCAAGGATGGTCTCAGGAGGAAATTAACAAGGCATTAGAGGACAGCATCCGGATCCAAGCTCTCAAGGATAATCCTGACCCGATGCGTGGAATATCTCCTCTATGCCATGAAGGCATTCTCCGTGATCATGAAATCATTCCTTTCATGTATTACGATGTTCCGACAAATGACTCCGAACAGCTCGATCTTCCCCTCTCTCTCCATACAACAAATACTACATCAAATTCGCTCCTTTTCACCCCAATGACGATCCGGAAGTGATCCTCTGGACTGAGCGTGAAAGACTTGAAACATTCTACTCCAAGAAGGCACAACCTCTCAAGGAAGTGTGGACGAGGAAAAGAATTACCAAAGTCCATGGATTTGGAAGAAAAATCTTAGTGAAGTTCGAACTCAACTGCCCATTATTTCGATTTCACATCTTCCGGAACAAACCAACTCACCGGACCATCACTGATGTTGATTTCCCTTCAATGAATCCAAATGACATTCTATCAGCATGCGTGCTTACCATGCTGCTCTGAGTTTCCTCAAGGACTATGTTACGGAGTTTTGCAGATGCGACTATGAGCTGTCCCACTTATACGGAACTGAAAACTTTATTGCGAAAATCAACTTTGTTCTTCCGGAAGCTAAATTGCGTGCAGATGGTCCAATCGATGACCCAGTTCTAGGGTTTGTCTACACAACCAAGAAGACAAACAAGAAGGACTTTTTCCGAGTCCTTGACAAACAGCTAGTTCCTACCAAAGCCCTTTGGAAGTTTATTTCTCGTGCATCCAACACTAAAGCTTAGGAACAGGTCAAAGCAAAGTTTGTAAGTCAATTAACCTGGTACATTGAAGTAAGTTAATGGTTGTTTAGAGCCTACACCTTCATCAAGGAAGAAGCCATCTAAACTGACTGGATTGCTAAGTTCACTAAGGGGGAGATTGTTGGAACATGAAAGTGAACCTCTAGCAATCATAAGTCCAAACGTCAATTCCGAAGTCAGCAAGTATTCCGAAGTGAAGAGTAGTCACGAATCTATCTGGACTTGGAGAGTAGAAGATGAGAAGGTTAGAAGTGAAGACATTCCTGAATGGACGTTATGTCTGGAATGTATGTTGATCCAGAGTCACTATTTTTGTCTCTTTGTGTATTAGTTACTTTTGTCTCTTCGCAAATCTACCACTCTCCCTCTAGGCTGAAGTCGTATCAACTGCCTGCTTCACTCAAAATCGGAGTATCATCAATCGACGCCTCAACATGACACCATACGAAGCAATGAATGGTCGGAAGCCAACAGTCTCGTTTCTTCATGTTTTTGGATGCAGATGATTCATCAAGAACAACCGTGATCAGCTTACCAAGTTCCAACCTAAATCTGATGAAGCCATCTTCATTGGGTACTCTTCAAAATCAAAGGCTTATAGAGTTCTTAATCGAAGAACTCGTGTTCTGGAAGAAAGCTTTGATGTTACTTTCGATAACAACTTTGTTCGGAATTCTGGCCCAACCCATGTTACCACTCACATTATGTTACGAATGGAGTTCTTGGTCTCGAAGCTCCAAACAAGCTCTTTCCAAAGGTGATGACAGAGGAAGAAAAGAGAATATGGCCTGCAGTCTCTTGGCTATCCTCTTTGCCTGACGTTCTCCAAAGGGCTATTCAAATGGCCAAAGCGAAATCACTCCTCACAGTCCAAGCCTTCCGAGCCACTCCCTCAATGCTTCCTCCTATTCCAGCTCCAAAGATTGCTTCTATAGACCAGGTTCTCCACTCTGGATCCCTGATGACATTCCGGAAGAACCTCTTCCGAAACCTACTCCGGAATTTGTTGTTGATGAAAACATGCAGTTCATCATGTCTGCATTAAAGAAAGACAAAGGCAAAATGCCTTTGACAGCCGAACAACAAGCCTTCCACTCTGGACCTCCTCTAAACCAAAATCAAGGATGGTCTCAGGAGGAAATTAACAAGGCATTAGAGGACAGCATCCGGATCCAAGCTCTCAAGGATAATCCTGACCCGATGCATGGAATATCTCCTCTATGCCATGAAGGCATTCTCCGTGATCATGAAATCATTCCTTTCATGTATTACGATGTTCCGACAAATGACTCCGAACAGCTCGATCTTCCCCTCTCTCTCCATACAACAAATACTACATCAAATTCGCTCCTTTTCACCCCAATGACGATCCGGAAGTGATCCTCTGGACTGAGCGTGAAAGACTTGAAACATTCTACTCCAAGAAGGCACAACCTCTCAAGGAAGTGTGGACGAGGAAAAGAATTACCAAAGTCCATGGATTTGGAAGAAAAATCTTAGTGAAGTTCGAACTCAACTGCCCATTATTTCGATTTCACATCTTCCGGAACAAACCAACTCACCGGACCATCACTGATGTTGATTTCCCTTCGATGAATCCAAATGACATTCTATCAGCATGCGTGCTTACCATGCTGCTCTGAGTTTCCTCAAGGACTATGTTACGGAGTTTTGCAGATGCGACTATGAGCTGTCCCACTTATACGGAACTGAAAACTTTATTGCGAAAATCAACTTTGTTCTTCCGGAAGCTAAATTGCGTGTAGATGGTCCAATCGATGACCCGGTTCTAGGGTTTGTCTACACAACCAAGAAGACAAACAAGAAGGACTTTTTCCGAGTCCTTGACAAACAGCTAGTTCCTACCAAAGCCCTTTGGAAGTTTATTTCTCGTGCATCCAACACTAAAGCTTAGGAACAGGTCAAAGCAAAGTTTGTAAGTCAATTAACCTGGTACATTGAAGTAAGTTAATGGTTGTTTAGAGCCTACACCTTCATCAAGGAAGAAGCCATCTAAACTGACTGGATTGCCAAGTTCACTAAGGGGGAGATTGTTGGAACATGAAAGTGAACCTCTAGCAATCATAAGTCCAAACGTCAATTCCGAAGTCAGCAAGTATTCCGAAGTGAAGAGTAGTCACGAATCTATCTGGACTTGGAGAGTAGAAGATGAGAAGCTTAGAAGTGAAGACATTCCTGAATGGACGTTATGTCTGGAATGTATGTTGATCCAGAGTCACTATTTTTGTCTCTTTGTGTATTAGTTACTTTTGTCTCTTCGCAAATCTACCACTCTCCCTCTAGGCTGAAGTCGTATCAACTGCCTGCTTCACTCAAAATCGGAGTATCATCAATCGACGCCTCAACATGACACCATACGAAGCAATGAATGGTCGGAAGCCAACAGTCTCGTTTCTTCATGTTTTTGGATGCAGATGATTCATCAAGAACAACCGTGATCAGCTTACCAAGTTCCAACCTAAATCTGATGAAGCCATCTTCATTGGGTACTCTTCAAAATCAAAGGCTTATAGAGTTCTTAATCGAAGAACTCGTGTTCTGGAAGAAAGCTTTGATGTTACTTTCGATAACAACTTTGTTCGGAATTCTGGCCCAACCCATGTTACCACTCACATTATGTTACGAATGGAGTTCTTGGTCTCGAAGCTCCAAACAAGCTCTTTCCAAAGGTGATGACAGAGGAAGAAAAGAGAATATGGCCTGCAGTCTCTTGGCCATCCTCTTTGCCTGACGTTCTCCAAAAGGCTATTCAAATGGCCAAAGCGAAATCACTCCTCACAGTCCAAGCCTTCCGAGCCACTCCCTCAATGCTTCCTCCTATTCCAGCTCCAAAGATTGCTTCTATAGACCAGGTTCTCCACTCTGGATCCCTGATGACATTCCGGAAGAACCTCTTCCGAAACCTAATCCGGAATTTGTTGTTGATGAAAACATGCAGTTCATCATGTCTGCATTAAAGAAAGACAAAGGCAAAATGCCTATGACAGCCGAACAACAAGCCTTCCACTCTGGACCTCCTCTAAACCAAAATCAAGGATGGTCTCAGGAGGAAATTAACAAGGCATTAGAGGACAGCATCCGGATCCAAGCTCTCAAGGATAATCCTGACCCGATGCGTGGAATATCTCCTCTATGCCATGAAGGCATTCTCCGTGATCATGAAATCATTCCTTTCATGTATTACGATGTTCCGACAAATGACTCCGAACAGCTCGATCTTCCCCTCTCTCTCCATACAACAAATACTACATCAAATTCGCTCCTCTTCACCCCAATGACGATTCGGAAGTGATCCTCTGGACTGAGCGTGAAACACTTGAAACATTCTACTCCAAGAAGGCACAACCTCTCAAGGAAGTGTGGACGAGGAAAAGAATTACCAAAGTCCATGGATTTGGAAGAAAAATCTTAGTGAAGTTCGAACTCAACTGCCCATTATTTCGATTTCACATCTTCCGGAACAAACCAACTCACCGGACCATCACTGATGTTGATTTCCCTTCGATGAATCCAAATGACATTCTATCAGCATGCGTGCTTACCATGCTGCTCTGAGTTTCCTCAAGGACTATGTTACGGAGTTTTGCAGATGCGACTATGAGCTGTCCCACTTATACAGAACTGAAAACTTTATTGCGAAAATCAACTTTGTTCTTCCGGAAGCTAAATTGCGTGTAGATGGTCCAATCGATGACCCGGTTCTAGGGTTTGTCTACACAACCAGGAAGACAAACAAGAAGGACTTTTTCCGAGTCCTTGACAAACAGCTAGTTCCTACCAAAGCCCTTTGGAAGTTTATTTCTCGTGCATCCAACACTAAAGCTTAGGAACATGTCAAAGCAAAGTTTGTAAGTCAATTAACCTGGTACATTGAAGTAAGTTAATGGTTGTTTAGAGCCTACACCTTCATCAAGGAAGAAGCCATCTAAACTGACTGGATTGCTAAGTTCACTTAGGGGGAGATTGTTGGAACATGAAAGTGAACCTCTAGCAATCATAAGTCCAAACGTCAATTCCGAAGTCAGCAAGTATTCCGAAGTGAAGAGTAGTCACGAATCTATCTGGACTTGGAGAGTAGAAGATGAGAAGCTTAGAAGTGAAGACATTCCGGAATGGACGTTATGTCTGGAATGTATGTTGATCCAGAGTCACTATTTTTGTCTCTTTGTGTATTAGTTACTTTTGTCTCTTCGCAAATCTACCACTCTCCCTCTAGGCTGAAGTCGTATCAACTGTCTGCTTCACTCAAAATCGGAGTATCATCAATCGACGCCTCAACATGACACCATACGAAGCAATGAATGGTCGGAAGCCAACAGTCTCGTTTCTTCATGTTTTTGGATGCAGATGATTCATCAAGAACAACCGTGATCAGCTTACCAAGTTCCAACCTAAATCTGATGAAGCCATCTTCATTGGGTACTCTTCAAAATCAAAGGCTTATAGAGTTCTTAATCGAAGAACTCGTGTTCTGGAAGAAAGCTTTGATGTTACTTTCGATAACAACTTTGTTCGGAATTCTGGCCCAACCCATGTTACCACTCACATTATGTTACGAATGGAGTTCTTGGTCTCGAAGCTCCAAACAAGCTCTTTCCAAAGGTGATGACAGAGGAAGAAAAGAGAATATGGCCTGCAGTCTCTTGGCCATCCTCTTTGCCTGACGTTCTCCAAAGGGCTATTCAAATGGCCAAAGCGAAATCACTCCTCACAGTCCAAGCCTTCCGAGCCACTCCCTCAATGCTTCCTCCTATTCCAGCTCCAAAGATTGCTTCTATAGACCAGGTTCTCCACTCTGGATCCCTGATGACATTCCGGAAGAACCTCTTCCGAAACCTACTCCGGAATTTGTTGTTGATGAAAACATGCAGTTCATCATGTCTGCATTAAAGAAAGACAAAGGCAAAATGCCTATGACAGCCGAACAACAAGCCTTCCACTCTGGACCTCCTCTAAACCAAAATCAAGGATGGTCTCAGGAGGAAATTAACAAGGCATTAGAGGACAGCATCCGGATCCAAGCTCTCAAGGATAATCCTGACCCGATGCGTGGAATATCTCCTCTATGCCATGAAGGCATTCTCCGTGATCATGAAATCATTCCTTTCATGTATTACGATGTTCCGACAAATGACTCCGAACAGCTCGATCTTCCCCTCTCTCTCCATACAACAAATACTACATCAAATTCGCTCCTTTTCACCCCAATGACGATCCGGAAGTGATCCTCTGGACTGAGCGTGAAAGACTTGAAACATTCTACTCCAAGAAGGCACAACCTCTCAAGGAAGTGTGGACGAGGAAAAGAATTACCAAAGTCCATGGATTTGGAAGAAAAATCTTAGTGAAGTTCGAACTCAACTGCCCATTATTTCGATTTCACATCTTCCGGAACAAACCAACTCACCGGACCATCACTGATGTTGATTTCCCTTCAATGAATCCAAATGACATTCTATCAGCATGCGTGCTTACCATGCTGCTCTGAGTTTCCTCAAGGACTATGTTACGGAGTTTTGCAGATGCGACTATGAGCTGTCCCACTTATACGGAACTGAAAACTTTATTGCGAAAATCAACTTTGTTCTTCCGGAAGCTAAATTGCGTGCAGATGGTCCAATCGATGACCCAGTTCTAGGGTTTGTCTACACAACCAAGAAGACAAACAAGAAGGACTTTTTCCGAGTCCTTGACAAACAGCTAGTTCCTACCAAAGCCCTTTGGAAGTTTATTTCTCGTGCATCCAACACTAAAGCTTAGGAACAGGTCAAAGCAAAGTTTGTAAGTCAATTAACCTGGTACATTGAAGTAAGTTAATGGTTGTTTAGAGCCTACACCTTCATCAAGGAAGAAGCCATCTAAACTGACTGGATTGCTAAGTTCACTAAGGGGGAGATTGTTGGAACATGAAAGTGAACCTCTAGCAATCATAAGTCCAAACGTCAATTCCGAAGTCAGCAAGTATTCCGAAGTGAAGAGTAGTCACGAATCTATCTGGACTTGGAGAGTAGAAGATGAGAAGGTTAGAAGTGAAGACATTCCTGAATGGACGTTATGTCTGGAATGTATGTTGATCCAGAGTCACTATTTTTGTCTCTTTGTGTATTAGTTACTTTTGTCTCTTCGCAAATCTACCACTCTCCCTCTAGGCTGAAGTCGTATCAACTGCCTGCTTCACTCAAAATCGGAGTATCATCAATCGACGCCTCAACATGACACCATACGAAGCAATGAATGGTCGGAAGCCAACAGTCTCGTTTCTTCATGTTTTTGGATGCAGATGATTCATCAAGAACAACCGTGATCAGCTTACCAAGTTCCAACCTAAATCTGATGAAGCCATCTTCATTGGGTACTCTTCAAAATCAAAGGCTTATAGAGTTCTTAATCGAAGAACTCGTGTTCTGGAAGAAAGCTTTGATGTTACTTTCGATAACAACTTTGTTCGGAATTCTGGCCCAACCCATGTTACCACTCACATTATGTTACGAATGGAGTTCTTGGTCTCGAAGCTCCAAACAAGCTCTTTCCAAAGGTGATGACAGAGGAAGAAAAGAGAATATGGCCTGCAGTCTCTTGGCCATCCTCTTTGCCTGACGTTCTCCAAAGGGCTATTCAAATGGCCAAAGCGAAATCACTCCTCACAGTCCAAGCCTTCCGAGCCACTCCCTCAATGCTTCCTCCTATTCCAGCTCCAAAGATTGCTTCTATAGACCAGGTTCTCCACTCTGGATCCCTGATGACATTCCGGAAGAACCTCTTCCGAAACCTACTCCGGAATTTGTTGTTGATGAAAACATGCAGTTCATCATGTCTGCATTAAAGAAAGACAAAGGCAAAATGCCTTTGACAGCCGAACAACAAGCCTTCCACTCTGGACCTCCTCTAAACCAAAATCAAGGATGGTCTCAGGAGGAAATTAACAAGGCATTAGAGGACAGCATCCGGATCCAAGCTCTCAAGGATAATCCTGACCCGATGCATGGAATATCTCCTCTATGCCATGAAGGCATTCTCCGTGATCATGAAATCATTCCTTTCATGTATTACGATGTTCCGACAAATGACTCCGAACAGCTCGATCTTCCCCTCTCTCTCCATACAACAAATACTACATCAAATTCGCTCCTTTTCACCCCAATGACGATCCGGAAGTGATCCTCTGGACTGAGCGTGAAAGACTTGAAACATTCTACTCCAAGAAGGCACAACCTCTCAAGGAAGTGTGGACGAGGAAAAGAATTACCAAAGTCCATGGATTTGGAAGAAAAATCTTAGTGAAGTTCGAACTCAACTGCCCATTATTTCGATTTCACATCTTCCGGAACAAACCAACTCACCGGACCATCACTGATGTTGATTTCCCTTCGATGAATCCAAATGACATTCTATCAGCATGCGTGCTTACCATGCTGCTCTGAGTTTCCTCAAGGACTATGTTACGGAGTTTTGCAGATGCGACTATGAGCTGTCCCACTTATACGGAACTGAAAACTTTATTGCGAAAATCAACTTTGTTCTTCCGGAAGCTAAATTGCGTGTAGATGGTCCAATCGATGACCCGGTTCTAGGGTTTGTCTACACAACCAAGAAGACAAACAAGAAGGACTTTTTCCGAGTCCTTGACAAACAGCTAGTTCCTACCAAAGCCCTTTGGAAGTTTATTTCTCGTGCATCCAACACTAAAGCTTAGGAACAGGTCAAAGCAAAGTTTGTAAGTCAATTAACCTGGTACATTGAAGTAAGTTAATGGTTGTTTAGAGCCTACACCTTCATCAAGGAAGAAGCCATCTAAACTGACTGGATTGCCAAGTTCACTAAGGGGGAGATTGTTGGAACATGAAAGTGAACCTCTAGCAATCATAAGTCCAAACGTCAATTCCGAAGTCAGCAAGTATTCCGAAGTGAAGAGTAGTCACGAATCTATCTGGACTTGGAGAGTAGAAGATGAGAAGCTTAGAAGTGAAGACATTCCTGAATGGACGTTATGTCTGGAATGTATGTTGATCCAGAGTCACTATTTTTGTCTCTTTGTGTATTAGTTACTTTTGTCTCTTCGCAAATCTACCACTCTCCCTCTAGGCTGAAGTCGTATCAACTGCCTGCTTCACTCAAAATCGGAGTATCATCAATCGACGCCTCAACATGACACCATACGAAGCAATGAATGGTCGGAAGCCAACAGTCTCGTTTCTTCATGTTTTTGGATGCAGATGATTCATCAAGAACAACCGTGATCAGCTTACCAAGTTCCAACCTAAATCTGATGAAGCCATCTTCATTGGGTACTCTTCAAAATCAAAGGCTTATAGAGTTCTTAATCGAAGAACTCGTGTTCTGGAAGAAAGCTTTGATGTTACTTTCGATAACAACTTTGTTCGGAATTCTGGCCCAACCCATGTTACCACTCACATTATGTTACGAATGGAGTTCTTGGTCTCGAAGCTCCAAACAAGCTCTTTCCAAAGGTGATGACAGAGGAAGAAAAGAGAATATGGCCTGCAGTCTCTTGGCCATCCTCTTTGCCTGACGTTCTCCAAAGGGCTATTCAAATGGCCAAAGCGAAATCACTCCTCACAGTCCAAGCCTTCCGAGCCACTCCCTCAATGCTTCCTCCTATTCCAGCTCCAAAGATTGCTTCTATAGACCAGGTTCTCCTCTCTGGATCCCTGATGACATTCCGGAAGAACCTCTTCCGAAACCTACTCCGGAATTTGTTGTTGATGAAAACATGCAGTTCATCATGTCTGCATTAAAGAAAGACAAAGGCAAAATGCCTATGACAGCCGAACAACAAGCCTTCCACTCTGGACCTCCTCTAAACCAAAATCAAGGATGGTCTCAGGAGGAAATTCACAAGGCATTAGAGGACAGCATCCGGATCCAAGCTCTCAAGGATAATCCTGACCCGATGCGTGGAATATCTCCTCTATGCCATGAAGGCATTCTCTGTGATCATGAAATCATTCCTTTCATGTATTACGATGTTCCGACAAATGACTCCGAACAGCTCGATCTTCCCCTCTCTCTCCATACAACAAATACTACATCAAATTCGCTCCTTTTCACCCCAATGACGATCCGGAAGTGATCCTCTGGACTGAGCGTGAAAGACTTGAAACATTCTACTCCAAGAAGGCACAACCTCTCAAGGAAGTGTGGACGAGGAAAAGAATTACCAAAGTCCATGGATTTGGAAGAAAAATCTTAGTGAAGTTCGAACTCAACTGCCCATTATTTCGATTTCACATCTTCCGGAACAAACCAACTCACCGGACCATCACTGATGTTGATTTCCCTTCGATGAATCCAAATGACATTCTATCAGCATGCGTGCTTACCATGCTGCTCTGAGTTTCCTCAAGGACTATGTTACGGAGTTTTGCAGATGCGACTATGAGCTGTCCCACTTATACGGAACTGAAAACTTTATTGCAAAAATCAACTTTGTTCTTCCGGAAGCTAAATTGCGTGTAGATGGTCCAATCGATGACCCGGTTCTAGGGTTTGTCTACACAACCAAGAAGACAAACAAGAAGGACTTTTTCCGAGTCCTTGACAAACAGCTAGTTCCTACCAAAGCCCTTTGGAAGTTTATTTCTCGTGCATCCAACACTAAAGCTTAGGAACATGTCAAAGCAAAGTTTGTAAGTCAATTAACCTGGTACATTGAAGTAAGTTAATGGTTGTTTAGAGCCTACACCTTCATCAAGGAAGAAGCCATCTAAACTGACTGGATTGCTAAGTTCACTTAGGGGGAGATTGTTAGAACATGAAAGTGAACCTCTAGCAATCATAAGTCCAAACGTCAATTCCGAAGTCAGCAAGTATTCCGAAGTGAAGAGTAGTCACGAATCTATCTGGACTTGGAGAGTAGAAGATGAGAAGCTTAGAAGTGAAGACATTCCTGAATGGACGTTATGTCTGGAATGTATGTTGATCCAGAGTCACTATTTTTGTCTCTTTGTGTATTAGTTACTTTTGTCTCTTCGCAAATCTACCACTCTCCCTCTAGGCTGAAGTCGTATCAACTGCCTGCTTCACTCAAAATCGGAGTATCATCAATCGACGCCTCAACATGACACCATACGAAGCAATGAATGGTCGGAAGCCAACAGTGTTGTTTCTTCATGTTTTTGGATGCAGATGATTCATCAAGAACAACCGTGATCAGCTTACCAAGTTCCAACCTAAATCTGATGAAGCCATCTTCATTGGGTACTCTTCAAAATCAAAGGCTTATAGAGTTCTTAATCGAAGAACTCGTGTTCTGGAAGAAAGCTTTGATGTTACTTTCGATAACAACTTTGTTCGGAATTCTGGCCCAACCCATGTTACCACTCACATTATGTTACGAATGGAGTTCTTGGTCTCGAAGCTCCAAACAAGCTCTTTCCAAAGGTGATGACAGAGGAATAAAAGAGAATATGGCCTGCAGTCTCTTGGCCATCCTCTTTGCCTGACGTTCTCCAAAGGGCTATTCAAATGGCCAAAGCGAAATCACTCCTCACAGTCCAAGCCTTCCGAGCCACTCCCTCAATGCTTCCTCCTATTCCAGCTCCAAAGATTGCTTCTATAGACCAGGTTCTCCACTCTGGATCCCTGATGACATTCCGGAAGAACCTCTTCTGAAACCTACTCCGGAATTTGTTGTTGATGAAAACATGCAGTTCATCATGTCTGCATTAAAGAAAGACAAAGGCAAAATGCCTATGACAGCCGAACAACAAGCCTTCCACTCTGGACCTCCTCTAAACCAAAATCAAGGATGGTCTCACGAGGAAATTAACAAGGCATTAGAGGACAGCATCCGGATCCAAGCTCTCAAGGATAATCCTGACCCGATGCGTGGAATATCTCCTCTATGCCATGAAGGCATTCTCCGTGATCATGAAATCATTCCTTTCATGTATTACGATGTTCCGACAAATGACTCCGAACAGCTCGATCTTCCCCTCTCTCTCCATACAACAAATACTACATCAAATTCGCTCCTTTTCACCCCAATGACGATCCGGAAGTGATCCTCTGGACTGAGCGTGAAAGACTTGAAACATTCTACTCCAAGAAGGCACAACCTCTCAAGGAAGTGTGGACGAGGAAAAGAATTACCAAAGTCCATGGATTTGGAAGAAAAATCTTAGTGAAGTTCGAACTCAACTGCCCATTATTTCGATTTCACATCTTCCGGAACAAACCAACTCACCGGACCATCACTGATGTTGATTTCCCTTCCATGAATCCAAATGACATTCTATCAGCATGCGTGCTTACCATGCTGCTCTGAGTTTCCTCAAGGACTATGTTACGGAGTTTTGCAGATGCGACTATGAGCTGTCCCACTTATACGGAACTGAAAACTTTATTGCGAAAATCAACTTTGTTCTTCCGGAAGCTAAATTGCGTGCAGATGGTCCAATCGATGACCCAGTTCTAGGGTTTGTCTACACAACCAGGAAGACAAACAAGAAGGACTTTTTCCGAGTCCTTGACAAACAGCTAGTTCCTACCAAAGCCCTTTGGAAGTTTATTTCTCGTGCATCCAACACTAAAGCTTAGGAACAGGTCAAAGCAAAGTTTGTAAGTCAATTAACCTGGTACATTGAAGTAAGTTAATGGTTGTTTAGAGCCTACACCTTCATCAAGGAAGAAGCCATCTAAACTGACTGGATTGCTAAGTTCACTAAGGGGGAGATTGTTGGAACATGAAAGTGAACCTCTAGCAATCATAAGTCCAAACGTCAATTCCGAAGTCAGCAAGTATTCCGAAGTGAAGAGTAGTCACGAATCTATCTGGACTTGGAGAGTAGAAGATGAGAAGGTTAGAAGTGAAGACATTCCTGAATGGACGTTATGTCTGGAATGTATGTTGATCCAGAGTCACTATTTTTGTCTCTTTGTGTATTAGTTACTTTTGTCTCTTCGCAAATCTACCACTCTCCCTCTAGGCTGAAGTCGTATCAACTGCCTGCTTCACTCAAAATCGGAGTATCATCAATCGACGCCTCAACATGACACCATACGAAGCAATGAATGGTCGGAAGCCAACAGTCTCGTTTCTTCATGTTTTTGGATGCAGATGATTCATCAAGAACAACCGTGATCAGCTTACCAAGTTCCAACCTAAATCTGATGAAGCCATCTTCATTGGGTACTCTTCAAAATCAAAGGCTTATAGAGTTCTTAATCGAAGAACTCGTGTTCTGGAAGAAAGCTTTGATGTTACTTTCGATAACAACTTTGTTCGGAATTCTGGCCCAACCCATGTTACCACTCACATTATGTTACGAATGGAGTTCTTGGTCTCGAAGCTCCAAACAAGCTCTTTCCAAAGGTGATGACAGAGGAAGAAAAGAGAATATGGCCTGCAGTCTCTTGGCCATCCTCTTTGCCTGACGTTCTCCAAAGGGCTATTCAAATGGCCAAAGCGAAATCACTCCTCACAGTCCAAGCCTTCCGAGCCACTCCCTCAATGCTTCCTCCTATTCCAGCTCCAAAGATTGCTTCTATAGACCAGGTTCTCCACTCTGGATCCCTGATGACATTCCGGAAGAACCTCTTCCGAAACCTACTCCGGAATTTGTTGTTGATGAAAACATGCAGTTCATCATGTCTGCATTAAAGAAAGACAAAGGCAAAATGCCTATGACAGCCGAACAACAAGCCTTCCACTCTGGACCTCCTCTAAACCAAAATCAAGGATGGTCTCAGGAGGAAATTCACAAGGCATTAGAGGACAGCATCCGGATCCAAGCTCTCAAGGATAATCCTGACCCGGTGCGTGGAATATCTCCTCTATGCCATGAAGGCATTCTCCGTGATCATGAAATCATTCCTTTCATGTATTACGATGTTCCGACAAATGACTCCGAACAGCTCGATCTTCCCCTCTCTCTCCATACAACAAATACTACATCAAATTCGCTCCTTTTCACCCCAATGACGATCCGGAAGTGATCCTCTGGACTGAGCGTGAAAGACTTGAAACATTCTACTCCAAGAAGGCACAACCTCTCAAGGAAGTGTGGACGAGGAAAAGAATTACCAAAGTCCATGGATTTGGAAGAAAAATCTTAGTGAAGTTCGAACTCAACTGCCCATTATTTCGATTTCACATCTTCCGGAACAAACCAACTCACCGGACCATCACTGATGTTGATTTCCCTTTGATGAATCCAAATGACATTCTATCAGCATGCGTGCTTACCATGCTGCTCTGAGTTTCCTCAAGGACTATGTTACGGAGTTTTGCAGATGCGACTATGAGCTGTCCCACTTATACGGAACTGAAAACTTTATTGCGAAAATCAACTTTGTTCTTCCGGAAGCTAAATTGCGTGCAGATGGTCCAATCGATGACCCAGTTCTAGGGTTTGTCTACACAACCAGGAAGACAAACAAGAAGGACTTTTTCCGAGTCCTTGACAAACAGCTAGTTCCTACCAAAGCCCTTTGGAAGTTTATTTCTCGTGCATCCAACACTAAAGCTTAGGAACAGGTCAAAGCAAAGTTTGTAAGTCAATTAACCTGGTACATTGAAGTAAGTTAATGGTTGTTTAGAGCCTACACCTTCATCAAGGAAGAAGCCATCTAAACTGACTAGATTGCTAAGTTCACTTAGGGGGAGATTGTTGGAACATGAAAGTGAACCTCTAGCAATCATAAGTCCAAACGTCAATTCCGAAGTCAGTAAGTATTCCGAAGTGAAGAGTAGTCACGAATCTATCTGGACTTGGAGAGTAGAAGATGAGAAGCTTAGAAGTGAAGACATTCCGGAATGGACGTTATGTCTGGAATGTATGTTGATCCAGAGTCACTATTTTTGTCTCTTTGTGTATTAGTTACTTTTGTCTCTTCGCAAATCTACCACTCTCCCTCTAGGCTGAAGTCGTATCAACTGCCTGCTTCACTCAAAATCGGAGTATCATCAATCGACGCCTCAACATGACACCATACGAAGCAATGAATGGTCGGAAGCCAACAGTCTCGTTTCTTCATGTTTTTGGATGCAGATGATTCATCAAGAACAACCGTGATCAGCTTACCAAGTTCCAACCTAAATCTGATGAAGCCATCTTCATTGGGTACTCTTCAAAATCAAAGGCTTACAGAGTTCTTAATCGAAGAACTCGTGTTCTGGAAGAAAGCTTTGATGTTACTTTCGATAACAACTTTGTTCGGAATTCTGGCCCAACCCATGTTACCACTCACATTATGTTACGAATGGAGTTCTTGGTCTCGAAGCTCCAAACAAGCTCTTTCCAAAGGTGATGACAGAGGAAGAAAAGAGAATATAGCCTGCAGTCTCTTGGCCATCCTCTTTGCCTGACGTTCTCCAAAGGGCTATTCAAATGGCCAAAGTGAAATCACTCCTCACAGTCCAAGCCTTCCGAGCCACTCCCTCAATGCTTCCTCCTATTCCAGCTCCAAAGATTGCTTCTATAGACCAGGTTCTCCACTCTGGATCCCTGATGACATTCCGGAAGAACCTCTTTCGAAACCTACTCCGGAATTTGTTGTTGATGAAAACATGCAGTTCATCATGTCTGCATTAAAGAAAGACAAAGGCAAAATGCCTATGACAGCCGAACAACAAGCCTTCCACTCTGGACCTCCTCTAAACCAAAATCAAGGATGGTCTCAGGAGGAAATTCACAAGGCATTAGAGGACAGCATCCGGATCCAAGCTCTCAAGGATAATCCTGACCTGATGCGTGGAATATCTCCTCTATGCCATGAAGGCATTCTCCGTGATCATGAAATCATTCCTTTCATGTATTACGATGTTCCGACAAATGACTCCGAACAGCTCGATCTTCCCCTCTCTCTCCATACAACAAATACTACATCAAATTCGCTCCTCTTCACCCCAATGACGATCCGGAATTGATCCTCTGGACTGAGCGTGAAAGACTTGAAACATTCTACTCCAAGAAGGCACAACCTCTCAAGGAAGTGTGGACGAGGAAAAGAATTACCAAAGTCCATGGATTTGGAAGAAAAATCTTAGTGAAGTTCGAACTCAACTGCCCATTATTTCGATTTCACATCTTCCGGAACAAACCAACTCACCGGACCATCACTGATGTTGATTTCCCTTCGATGAATCCAAATGACATTCTATCAGCATGCGTGCTTACCATGCTGCTCTGAGTTTCCTCAAGGACTATGTTACGGAGTTTTGCAGATGCGACTATGAGCTGTCCCACTTATACGGAACTGAAAACTTTATTGCGAAAATCAACTTTGTTCTTCCGGAAGCTAAATTGCGTGCAGATGGTCCAATCGATGACCCAGTTCTAGGGTTTGTCTACACAACCAGGAAGACAAACAAGAAGGACTTTTTCCGAGTCCTTGACAAACAGCTAGTTCCTACCAAAGCCCTTTGGAAGTTTATTTCTCGTGCATCCAACACTAAAGCTTAGGAACAGGTCAAAGCAAAGTTTGTAAGTCAATTAACCTGGTACATTGAAGTAAGTTAATGGTTGTTTAGAGCCTACACCTTCATCAAGGAAGAAGCCATCTAAACTGACTGGATTGCTAAGTTCACTTAGGGGGAGATTGTTGGAACATGAAAGTGAACCTCTAGCAATCATAAGTCCAAACGTCAATTTCGAAGTCAGTAAGTATTCCGAAGTGAAGAGTAGTCACGAATCTATCTGGACTTGGAGAGTAGAAGATGAAAAGCTTAGAAGTGAAGACATTCCGGAATGGATGTTATGTCTGGAATGTATGTTGATCCAGAGTCACTATTTTTGTCTCTTTGTGTATTAGTTACTTTTGTCTCTTCGCAAATCTATCACTCTCCCTCTAGGCTGAAGTCGTATCAACTGCCTGCTTCACTCAAAATCGGAGTATCATCAATCGACGCCTCAACATGACACCATACGAAGCAATGAATGGTCGGAAGCCAACAGTCTCGTTTCTTCATGTTTTTGGATGCAGATGATTCATCAAGAACAACCATGATCAGCTTACCAAGTTCCAACCTAAATCTGATGAAGCCATCTTCATTGGGTACTCTTCAAAATCAAAGGCTTACAGAGTTCTTAATCGAAGAACTCGTGTTCTGGAAGAAAGCTTTGATGTTACTTTCGATAACAACTTTGTTCGGAATTCTGGCCCAACCCATGTTACCACTCACATTATGTTACGAATGGAGTTCTTGGTCTCGAAGCTCCAAACAAGCTCTTTCCAAAGGTGATGACAGAGGAAGAAAAGAGAATATGGCCTGCAGTCTCTTGGCCATCCTCTTTGCCTGACGTTCTCCAAAGGGCTATTCAAATGGCCAAAGCGAAATCACTCCTCACAGTCCAAGCCTTCCGAGCCACTCCCTCAATGCTTCCTCCTATTCCAGCTCCAAAGATTGCTTCTATAGACCAGGTTCTCCACTCTGGATCCCTGATGACATTCCGGAAGAACCTCTTCCGAAACCTACTCCGGAATTTGTTGTTGATGAAAACATGCAGTTCATCATGTCTGCATTAAAGAAAGACAAAGGCAAAATGCCTATGACAGCCGAACAACAAGCCTTCCACTCTGGACCTCCTCTAAACCAAAATCAAGGATGGTCTCAGGAGGAAATTCACAAGGCATTAGAGGACAGCATCCGGATCCAAGCTCTCAAGGATAATCCTGACCCGATGCGTGGAATATCTCCTCTATGCCATGAAGGCATTCTCCGTGATCATGAAATCATTCCTTTCATGTATTACGATGTTCCGACAAATGACTCCGAACAGCTCGATCTTCCCCTCTCTCTACATACAACAAATACTACATCAAATTCGCTCCTCTTCACCCCAATGACGATCCGGAAGTGATCCTCTGGACTGAGCGTGAAAGACTTGAAACATTCTACTCCAAGAAGGCACAACCTCTTAAGGAAGTGTGGACGAGGAAAAGAATTACCAAAGTCCATGGATTTGGAAGAAAAATCTTAGTGAAGTTCGAACTCAACTGCCCATTATTTCGATTTCACATCTTCCGGAACAAACCAACTCACCGGACCATCACTGATGTTGATTTCCCTTCGATGAATCCAAATGACATTCTATCAGCATGCGTGCTTACCATGTTGCTCTGAGTTTCCTCAAGGACTATGTTACGGAGTTTTGCAGATGCGACTATGAGCTGTCCCACTTATACGGAACTGAAAACTTTATTGCGAAAATCAACTTTGTTCTTCCGGAAGCTAAATTGCGTGCAGATGGTCCAATCGATGACCCAGTTCTAGGGTTTGTCTACACAACCAGGAAGACAAACAAGAAGGACTTTTTCCGAGTCCTTGACAAACAGCTAGTTCCTACCAAAGCCCTTTGGAAGTTTATTTCTCGTGCATCCAACACTAAAGCTTAGGAACAGGTCAAAGCAAAGTTTGTAAGTCAATTAACCTGGTACATTGAAGTAAGTTAATGGTTGTTTAGAGCCTACACCTTCATCAAGGAAGAAGCCATCTAAACTGACTGAATTGCTAAGTTCACTTAGGGGGAGATTGTTGGAACATGAAAGTGAACCTCTAGCAATCATAAGTCCAAACGTCAATTCCGAAGTCAGCAAGTATTCCGAAGTGAAGAGTAGTCACGAATCTATCTGGACTTGGAGAGTAGAAGATGAGAAGCTTAGAAGTGAAGACATTCCGGAATGGACGTTATGTCTGGAATGTATGTTGATCCAGAGTCACTATTTTTGTCTCTTTGTGTATTAGTTACTTTTGTCTCTTCGCAAATCTACCACTCTCCCTCTAGGCTGAAGTCGTATCAACTGCCTGCTTCACTCAAAATCGGAGTAGTATCAATCGACGCCTCAACATGACACCATACGAAGCAATGAATGGTCGGAAGCCAACAGTCTCGTTTCTTCATGTTTTTGGATGCAGATGATTCATCAAGAACAACCGTGATCAGCTTACCAAGTTCCAACCTAAATCTGATGAAGCCATCTTCATTGGGTACTCTTCAAAATCAAAGGCTTATAGAGTTCTTAATCGAAGAACTCGTGTTCTGGAAGAAAGCTTTGATGTTACTTTCGATAACAACTTTGTTCGGAATTCTGGCCCAACCCATGTTACCACTCACATTATGTTACGAATGGAGTTCTTGGTCTCGAAGCTCCAAACAAGCTCTTTCCAAAGGTGATGACAGAGGAAGAAAAGAGAATATGGCCTGCAGTCTCTTGGCCATCCTCTTTGCCTGACGTTCTCCAAAGGGCTATTCAAATGGCCAAAGCGAAATCACTCGTCACAGTCCAAGCCTTCCGTGCCACTCCCTCAATGCTTCCTCCTATTCCAGCTCCAAAGATTGCTTCTATAGACCAGGTTCTCCACTCTGGATCCCTGATGACATTCCGGAAGAACCTCTTCCGAAACCTACTCCGGAATTTGTTGTTGATGAAAACATGCAGTTCATCATGTCTGCATTAAAGAAAGACAAAGGCAAAATGCCTATGACAGCCGAACAACAAGCCTTCCACTCTGGACCTCCTCTAAACCAAAATCAAGGATGGTCTCAGGAGGATATTAACAAGGCATTAGAGGACAGCATCCAGATCCAAGCTCTCAAGGATAATCCTGACCCGATGCGTGGAATATCTCCTCTATGCCATGAAGGCATTCTCCGTGATCATGAAATCATTCCTTTCATGTATTACGATGTTCCGACAAATGACTCCGAACAGCTCGATCTTCCCCTCTCTCTCCATACAACAAATACTACATCAAATTCGCTCCTCTTCACCACAATGACGATCCGGAAGTGATCCTCTCGACTGAGCGTGAAAGACTTGAAAAATTCTACCCCAAGAATGCACAACCTCTCAAGGAAGTGTGGACGAGGAGAAGAATTACCAAAGTCCATGGATTTAGAAGAAAAATCTTAGTGAAGTTCGAACTCAACTGCCCATTATTTCGATTTCACATCTTCCGGAACAAACTCACCGGACCATCACTGACGCTGATTTCCCTTCGATGAATCCGAATGACATTCTTACATTGGCTGCTCACTTTCGAGGAATTCAAAACAATTATATCAGCATGGGTGCTTACCATGCTGCTCTGAGTTTCCTCAAGGACTATGTTGCGGAGTTTTGCAGATGCGACTATGAGCTTGCCCACTTATACGGAACTGAAAACTTTGTTGCGAAAATCAACTTTTTTCTTCCGAAAGCTAAATTTCTTGCAGATGGTCCAATCGATGACCCAGTTCTAGGGTTTGTCTACACAACCAGGAAGACAAACAAGAAGGACTTTTTCCGAGTCCTTGACAAACACCTAGTTCCTACCAAAGTCCTTCGTAAGTTCATTTCTCGTGCATCCAACTCTAAAGCTTAGGAACAGGTCAAAGCAAAGTTTGTAAGTCAACTGACCTGGTACATTGAAGTAAGAGAATTGTTGTTTAGAGCCTACACCTTCATCTAGGAAGAAGCCATCTAAACTGACTGGATTGCTAAGTTCACTTAGGGGGAGATTGTTGGAACATGAAAGTGAACCTCTAGCAATCATAAGTCCAAACGTCAATTCTGAAGTCAGCAAGTGTTCTGAAGTGAAGAGTAGTCACGAATCTGTCTGGACTTGGAGAGTAGAAGATGAGAAGCTTAGAAGTGAAGACATTCCGGAATGGACGTTATGTCCGGAATGTGTGTTGATCCGGAGTCACTATTTTTGTCTCTTTGTGTATTAGTTACTTTTGTCTCTTCGCAAATCTACCACTCTCCCTCTGGTTGAGAGGGAGAATGCTCATCCCTCTCTTGAATCAAATGTGGATGGTTTCCAAGATGCAGCTGCTAATTTCGACGACTCCAATTCTGTAAACATTGATGAAAATGAAATTTTCTTTGAGTTACCTTCTGATGATTATGTCAACCTCTCTGGTTCAGAAGTTCAGGGGGGAGCATCATCCTCATATTCAAACCATTCAGGGGGAGCAACTCATTCCTACTGTTGATATCGGATCGACTGCTGCACAAGAACTCCCAAGGTTACACATCTGGACAAAGGATCATCCTCCGAACCAAGTAATCGGAAACCTTAATGCTGGAGTACAGACTCGGTCTGCTGCAAGTGTTCAAAATGAATGCCATTTCTCGGCATTTATATCCATGGTTGAACCCAAATCCATCAAGGAAACATTAGAGCATGCTGACTGGATTACAGCCATGCAAGAAGAATTGGCAGAATTCGATAGAAATGAAGTGTGGACTCTCGTGCCGCCTCCTCAGAATCATCCCATTGTCGGTACGAGATGGGTATTTCACAACAAGTTAGATGATGTAGGAGTTATTATTCGAAATAAAGCAAGATTGGTGGCAAAAGGATTTACACAGATTGAAGGACTCGACTACGATGAGACCTTTGCTCCTGTTGCACGTCTTGAAGCCATCAGAATCTTTCTTGCTTATGCTACTCACAAAGCCTTCGAAGTTTACCAAATGGATGTTAAGAGTGCTTTTCTTAATGGTGAACTTGACATTGAAGTATATCTTCAACAGCCCCCCGGTTTTGTTAATCTCTCCTTTCCAAACTACTGTTACAAACTCCAGAAGGCAGTCTACGGCCTCAAACAGGCTCCTCGCGCATGGTACGAAACCCTCACTGACTTTCTCAAGCGCTCCGGTTTCCAAAGAGGAATTCTAGATCCTACCCTGTTCCGAAGATCGAATGGAAAGCATCTCATGATTGTTCAAATCTATGTGGATGACATCATTTTTGGATCTACAGATTCATCTATGGTTGCTGACTTTTCTAAAATAATGATCAATCCATTCCAAATGAGCATGAATCGGGAGTTAAGCTTCTTTCTTGGTCTTCAAGTCAAACAGACTAACAGAGGAATTTTCATTCACCAAGAGAAGTACATTTCGGAACTCCTCAAGAAATACTCAATGGACACCTGTGCCTCAGCCAAGGTACCAATGGGCTTCGGACACAAGATCTTCGCCGACCCTTCAAGTGTGTCAATTGATGAAAAGAAGTACCGAGGAATGATTGGATCTCTTCTCTATCTCACAGCAAGTCGTCCGGATATCATGTTTTCCACATGTTTGTGTGCCAGATTTCAAGTCAACCCAATGATGTCTCATCTCTTGGCTATGAAACAAATTTTCCGATACCTCAAAGGTACAATAAGTCTCGGAATCTGGTACCCAGCAAACGAGAGCTTCCTACTTCAAGCATATTCAGATCAAACTATGGTGGTCTTCAACTTGATAGAAAAAGTACATCCGGTGGTTGTCAATTCTTAGGTGGTCGTTTGGTCAGCTGGTCATCCAAGAAACAGAACTGCATTCCGAATACATTGTTGTTGCCAGCTGTACATCTCAGGTTCTATGGATGAAATCTCAACTTCTGGATATGGTTACCAGTTTCAACGCATGCCTATCTATTGTGATTCTCAAAGTGCCATTGCGATTTCACACAATCCAATTCAACACTCCATGACTAAGCACATTGATATAAGGTACCATTTTATAAAAGATCATGTTTTAAATGGTAACATTGAACTCATTTTAGTTCCATCTGACGATGAGGTTGATGATGTCTTTACTAAGGCATTAGATGAAACCAAGTTTAGTGATTTTTTGAACAAGATGGGCATGATGATGCCAGATCCTCACTTCTTTCAAGACACCTGTTCTCTTTGATAGAAGTATTCGGAAGAAAATTGGTTCCGATCTCAAAAGAATTTTTCATCTCGGAACTATTCTCCCTCGGAATACATAGGATCATTTTACTTGTCTTTATTTCTGACCATCACCTGAGTTTAAGTTGTACAGTTCATCCTGATTATTTTTTGTTCAAAGTCCACATAGTCATCTCGATCACATTTTTCATCTCGGAATATACTTCATAATGGCATCCCAGAATTCCATTCCGGAAAGGTATTGCATTCTACACTTCGGAACTTTCAAAATTCACTCCGAAAGTTTTCTCAAATCTTATTCCGGAATGTCTTCAAAATCATTTTCCGGAAACTTCTTCAAATTTCGGAAATTCTTTAAAATCATTATTTCGGAATTTTGCTCCGGAATCATAAACTTTTTTTCGGAATCGACATTTCTGTTTGACTCCGGAATCGATTTTTTTTTAAAACGTAAACTCTCTCCGGATTACTTCCTATTCCGGACCATTTTTCAAAAGACCATGTTCCGGAGCTCGACTCTTTGTCCCCCGGATCTTACACTGTCTGGAATCGCTCATCCGGAATACCAAAGGTTTATAAGGCGAAACATTTTCTGTTGCAACGGTTACTTTGTGAGGATCCTTATCCAATCTTCCTTGATTTTCGTCCCACAACTGCACGTCTCCAAAAGCAACCATCTAATCTCAGTTTGGGTTTTCTATTTCAAGCTTCAAACAACCTTACCTTTCCCTTCCCAAGTCAACTCAACCCCCAAAAGTCATTTTTCATTTAATGCAACCCGTTTAAAAATTCGGACTCTCATCATTACCATCCTTAACCCGACCCGTTTCCCTTACCTATATATACCCATCAAAACCCCCCTTTTTCCTCTTTACGCGCTCAAACCCTCCAAAACTTCAAATTCTCTCTGTGTTCATTGTTGTCACACCCCCAAACCAAGGATGGCGGAAACGTCCGGGGGTGGAGGACTTCATGTATAGTATCATAACAACAATTGTAATAGTAATTCAAGCAAACACAACCAACATATATATAATTGAAAAAGTTACATCATTGTATGAATTACATGTTTACGAATCAATTACAATATGTTGACAAAATATGAAATAGTAGACGCCTTAGCGTCCCATCCTCAAAAGCACTTGGTTACCTGTTTAATGATTTCCTGAGAATACAAGTTGTTTGAAAAAGTGTCAACACAAAGGTTGGTGAGTTCATAAGCTTTTGTTTGGTATTATTAAAAGCCTTTCGTTTGTAAAAGTAGTATTTGTTTTAGAAAAATCCAATATTTTCCTTAAAATGTATATGTAGTCTTTAATCCAAAGACCGAAATGTATAAGTAACTTTTCTTACTTATAATAAATAATGTAAGTTTAAATCGACATAAACTCGTTTAATTTTAATGAAGTTCCCGTAAATTCCAATATTCATTAATACTTTATGTGAGTTTATTAAAGTCTTTTCTTGTAAAAGTAGTGTTCGTTCCAGAAAATCCAATATTTTCCTTAATGTGTAAATGTAGTCTTAAAACCCAAAGACCGAAATGTACAAGTAGTGTTCGTTCCTTATAGTAAAACAATGCAAGTTTAAATCGACATAAACTCGTTTGATTTTAGTGAAATCCCTGTAAATTCTATGTTTGTTAATACCACATGTGAGTTATTATAACCATGCTATGACCTAGTTGGCCTGAAACGACGTTCTTCAGGCGTCGGAAATGTTATGACATTTGTCACCCCAGACCTATCGGTCTAACTGTTGCATGCAGTTTAGGTGTGGGTTTGTGAGACATTTACTTCAAAGTCATTAACGGAATTACGTGTTATGAAAACTTTGCATTCAAAATAGTATTATACAATTCATCTGGTGGTAAATAAGCATTCGAACTAATAGTTTATGGAACACTGTAACAAACTCATATGTTAGAAAATATTGGATTTTCTAGGAAACATACAAACATTTTCAGTGATTCATTAACAGGTTTTCATTACAAAAACATGCTTATGAACTCACCAGCTTAATGCTGATACACTTTTCAAAACTGCTTGTATTCTCAGGAAATCAGTAGACAGGTACTCCCACAGCTTTTGAGAAGACGGAGCATATAGAGTCACGTCTTATATATTTTTTCTATACTTTTGGTGTATACAACTATGTATCAAACAGATGTAAATATTTTACTTATTCAATGTAATGGTTGGGTTTACTTTGATTACTATGATGCAATTGTTGTGATGACGTCCTCCACCCCCGAACGTTTCCACCGTTCGGTTTGAGGTGTGACAATTTAGCAAAGCTTTAATGAGCATTGTTTAATTGTTGAGTTCTATATTAGAAGTTTATGCAATTCATAAAAGCTTTGATGAGCATTGTTTAGTTATTGAGTTCCACAATAGAAGTCTATGCAATTTAGCAAAGCTTTTATGAGCATTGTTTAATTCTTGAGTTTTACGATAGAAGTAGTCTATGTAAATTAGCAAAGCTTTGATGAGCATTGTTTAATTCTAGAGTTCCACAATAGAAGTCTACGCAATTTGGCAAAGCTTTGATGAGCTTCGTTTAATTTTTTGTGTACCATAATAGAAGTCTATGCAATTTAGCAAAGCTTTGATGAGCATTATTTAATTCTTGGGTTCTACATTAGAAGTAGTCTATGCAATTTAGCAAAGCTTTGATGAGCATTGTTTAATTTATGAGTTCCACAATAGAAGTCTATGCAATTTAGCAAAGCTTTTATGACCATTGTTTAATTCTTTAGTTCCACAATAGAAGTAGTCTATGCAATTTAGCAAAGCTTTGATGAGCATTGTTTAATTCTTGAATTCCAAAATAGAAGTCTATACAATTTATGTGACAACCCGAACCTTTTTCCGTTAACGTTAGCCCGATTCCGTTAAATAAAATTTGAATTTTATTTTGTTCCGTCAAATTCTTATAGCTTGGAAAATCATCAATTTATAAAATTAAATTTTATATAAGAGTCGGAACAAAAATCGTGCGAAAACCCGAGTTTTTCTTCGATATTCAGCAAAATCTGGTCTGATTGGTGTTCATTGCCGTAAACCGATCGCGGCTGATGGACCCCATCACCGTCCATGAACCCAGCCTATATATACGTGTTCTTACTCTCATTTATACTTTTCTGGTCGAAAACACACTTTCTCTCTCTAAAACCACCACCTGAAAACCCAAGTTTTCTCTTCATCTATCACTCAATCCACCTTGGAACTTGTTTTGGACCATCAAACATCCGTCTTTTCACCAAATCAAGCATTGTTGTTCTTGAGTTCATGGTCGTAAACCCTTCAAATCTTCAAGGGCCGAAATGAGTTCACGGCCGTAAACCCTTCAAGAACCATAAACCCTTCAAAGGCAGTAAACCATTCACGGTCGAGAACAGTTCACGGCCGCAATCTCTTCACGGCCGCAATCAGCCCTACATCTTGAATCTTGGCTGCAAACCCACCTTTCCTCCTCGATCAAGCCTCGATAACATTCCTCAACCAAAAACAAGTGTTTTCTAACACTTTAACTAATGGATTTACTAATTTAAATACAAATATGTGTTTAATTATTATTAGGATTCCGTTAACTTCGCGTACAACAAACTCGAGGGTCATCATTTCCAGTCTTGTTGTCTGACACTTACACGCATCCAACTGTGAGTTCATACCCCTACGCTTTTATTATTTTCACATTTTCAGGGGGAGTACAAGCCAAATACAAATAGTTTTTGTGAACTTTATACAAAGAATTTCAAACAGGATTAAAGCTTATGTAATTGACACAACCAAAAGATCACCACATTTTATAAAATGTTTAGATATCTGATCCCTTTCGTAACATGCTGAGCATAAGGGAAGTTTTCAACTCACATCTATAATTGCATAGTTTTCAGAACAATATACGAACCGAGTACTTAACATACATGCAAACTATAATAGGTATAGTTTGGGATTTTAATACACAGTTTTACCATCTTAGGATTATACATTAACAATCATATAAACTATGACCGATACGCTTTATGGTATACATTACTACATTCTGAATACAAGAGTACAATACTAAACAATTATTTAAGTGTAATTACTTTTACTCTACAAGACATACGTATATATTCTAGTACAAGTGAACATTACATTACACGTAAACCAGTTAATACAGGGTTGTGAGACATCACTTCAAATTGTACCCTTCGGGGTGCAGGCTAAATCCTATCATAGTATAACCAGAGTCTCCTGGAGGGAGAGCGTGAGATTTTTTTAATAGATCTATTCGGGATTGACTATCCCACACCTGAATTGCTAGCTACAGTTAGGCAGACATGCTTGGGGTGACAAATGTTATAACGTCTGACGCCTGAAGAACGTCGTAGAGGTCACTAGGTCATATCAAGCATGGTTATATGAACTCACAATAGTATAAACTAACCTTTGTTTACAGGATTTCATTCTTCATTAGTTTTATTTTAACTAATAGAACTACTACACATTATACTGGAGGATTCCATGGGATAAAATACATGGTTTTATTTTAAGTAATGAAACTACAATACATATTGGTGGTAACCAGGGTTTTCAAACAGAACATTCTATACATACTGCTGAAAGCCAGGGTTTTCATACAAAAGGGTTTTACATTCAAAACAGTATTATACAATTCATCTGGTGGTAAATAGGCATTCGAACTAATACTTTATGGAACACTGTAACAAACTCACATGTTAGAAAATATTGGATTTTCTAGGAAACATACAAACATTTTCACTGATTCATTAACAGGTTTTCATTACAAAAACATGCTTATGAACTCACCAGCTAAATGCTGATACGCTTTTCAAAACTACTTGTATTCTCAGGAAATCAATAGGCAGGTACTCCCACAACTTTTGAGAAGACGGAGCGTATCGAGTCACGTCTTTTATATTTTTTCTATACTTTTGGTGTATACAACTATGTATCAAACAGATGTAAATATTTTACTTATTCAATGTAATGGTTGGGTTTACTTTGATTACTATGATGCAATTGTTGTGATGACGTCCTCCACCCCCGAACGTTTCCACCGTTCGGTTTGGGGTGTGACAATTTAGCAAAGCTTTGATGAGCATTGTTTAATTGTTGAGTTCTATAATATAAGTTTATACAATTCATAAAAGCTTTGATGAGCATTGTATAGTTCTTGAGTTCCACAATAGAAGTCTATGTAATTTAGCAAAGCTTTGATGAGAATTGTTTAATTCTTAAGTT
This sequence comes from Lactuca virosa, assembly GCF_052849685.1. NCBI lineage: Eukaryota > Viridiplantae > Streptophyta > Magnoliopsida > Asterales > Asteraceae > Lactuca > Lactuca virosa. Next base: position 316,568,950 of record NC_136433.1, on the reverse strand, counting down.
CCACAATAGATGTACTCTATGCAATTTAGCAAAGCTTTGATGAGCATTGTATAATTCTTGAGTTCCACAATAGAAGTCTACGCAATTTGGTAAACCTTTGATGAGCTTCGTTTAATTCTTGTGTTCCATAATAAAAGTCTATGCAATTTATCAAAGCTTTGATGAGCATTAATTGATTCTTGCGATCTACAATAGAAGTAGTCTATGCAATTTAGCGAAGCTTTGATGAGCATTGTTTAATTTTTGAGTTCCACAATAAAAGTCTATGCAATTTAGCAAAGCTTTGATGACCATTGTTAAAGTCTCTAGTTCCACAATAAAAGTAGTCTATGCAATTTAGCAAAGCTTTGATGAGCATTGTTCAATTCTTGAATTCCTAAATAGAAGTCTATGAAATTTAGCAAAGCTTTGATGAGCATTGTTTAATTCTTGAGTTCCACAATAGAAGTAGTCTATGCAATTTAGCAAAAGATTTGATGAGCATTGTTTAATTCTTGAATTCCACAACAGAAGTCTACACAATTTAGCAAAGCTTTGATGAGCTTCGTTTAACTCTTGTGTCCCACAATAGAAGTCTATGCAACTTAGCAAAGCTATGATGAGAATTGTTTAATTCTTGGGTTCTACAATAGAAATAGTCTATGTAATTTAGCAAAGTTTTGATGAGCATTATTTAATTCTTGAGTTCCACTATAGAAGTCTATGCAATTTATCAAAGCTTTGATGAGATTTGTTTAATTCTTTAGTTCCACAATAAAAGCAGTATATGCAATTTTGCAAAGCTTTGATGAGCATTGTTTAATTCTTGAATTCCAAAATAGAAGTCTATGCAATTTAGCAAAGCTTTGATGAGCATTGTTTAATCGTTGAGTTCTACAATTGAAGTATATGCAATTTAGCAAAGTTTTGATGAGGATTGTTGATCCGTGTATGGATAATGAAGGCCCAAAAGGTTATGGGTAGCTTAATATTGGGCTAGAAAGTTGTTTGGGCTTAATGGCCTATAGGGTGTGCATGGTGAGATAGTTGATGGATTAGGGTTTTCTTAATTAAATTAATAAAAGTTTAATAAATCCAAGACTTCATTGATTGTTTGATTCAAAGCTTGGGTGGTTATGGAAGCATTTGGAAGGGTATCATTGATGGCTCTCTTTAAACTTTAGGAGTTACACTCTTATCATTGATGACTCTCTTTAAACTTTGGGAGTTACACTCTTATCATTGATGGCTTTCTTTAATCCTTGGGAGTTACACTCTTTACATCTTCTCATAACCAATTACTAGCAATTGAAGATAAATTGAAGACATGGACGTTTTTTTGTCATTCGTAAGTGTGGTAGACGTTTTATTGTGTTATTTCAAGAGTTTCCTTAATTTTCATTTACTAGCTTTAATGAGTAGTTGGTTGGTTGGCTTGTAACCACCAACTTTGTAATAAAGGCTTCATATAAAGCCATGTTTATCCATGGAAATGTAATAGACGAATTTTAATCAAAGAACCCTTTTGTTCACTTTGAATTATTGTCATAGTTCACAAATTATCATCTTTTGGACGTGATCCTTGAGTTGATCGAATTCAAACTAATAGATCTTAGTTTGTCTTCAGATTTACAAGCTATAGGTCTAGTTTGTTTATCAAATCTATCCTTTTATTGTTTTTGTCTCAAACACTATTCCATCTCAATAGTGTTTGTTATGATACGTGTATGGGCTGTTTTGTATTGAGATGGAATAGTGTTTGAGACAAAAACAATAAAAGGATAGAAGTAGTCTATGCAATTTAGCAAAGCTTTGATGAGCATTAATTAATTCTTGGGATCTACAATAGAAGTAGTCTATGCAATTTAGCAAAGCTTTGATGAGCATTGTTTAATTAATGAGTTCCACAATAGAAGTCTATGAAATTTAGCAAAGCTTTGATGACCATTGTTTAATTCTTTAGTTCCACAATAGAAGTAGTCTATGCAATTTAGCAAAGCTTTGATGAGCATTGTTTTATTCTTGAATTCCAAAATAGAAGTCTATACAATTTAGCAAAGCTTTGATGAGCATTGTTTAATTGTTGAGTTCTATATTAGAAGTTTATGCAATTCATAAAAGCTTTGATGAGCATTGTTTAGTTCTTGAGCTTCACAATAGAAGTCTATGTAATTTAGCAAATCTTTGATGAGCATTGTTTAATTCTTAAGTTCCACAATAGATGTATTATATGCAATTTAGCAAAGCTTTGATGAGCATTGTTTAATTCTTTAGTTCCACAATAGAAGTAGTCTATGCAATTTAGCAAAGTTTTGATGAACATTGTTTAATTCTTGAATTCCACAACAAAATTCTCTACAATTTAGCAAAGCTTTGATGAGCTTCATTTAATTCTATTGTCCCACAATAGAAGTCTATGCAATTTAGCAAAGCTATGATGAGCATTGTTTAATTCTTGGGTTCTACAATAGAAATAGTCTATATAATTTAGCAAAGCTTTGATGAGCATTGTTTAATTCTTGAGTTCCACTATAGAAGTCTATACAACTTAGCAAAGCTTTGATGAGATTTGTTTAATTCTTTAGTTCCACAATAAAAGTAGTCTATGCATAATAGCAAAGCTTTGATGAGCATTGTTTAATTTTTGAGTTCCAAAATAAAAGTCTATGCAATTTAGCAATGCTTTGATGAGCATTGTTTAGTTCTTGAGTTCCACAATAGAAGTCTATGCAATTTAGCAAAGCTTTTATGAGCATTGTTTAATTCTTCAGTTCCACAATAGATGTAGTCTATGCAATTTAGCAAAGCTTTGATGAGCAATGTCTAATTCTTGAGCTCCACAATAGAAGTCAATTAATCAAACCTTTTATGAGCATTCTTTAATTCTTGAGTTCTACAATAGAAGTAGTCTATGTAAATTAGCAAAGCTTTGATGAGCATTGTTTAATTCTTCAGTTCCACAATAGAAGTCTATGGAATTTGGCAAAGCTTTGATGAGCTTGTTTAATTCTTGTCTCCCATAATAGAAGTCTATGCAATTTAGCAAAGATTTGATGAGCATTATTTAATTCTTGGGTTCTACAGTAGAAGTAGTCTATGTAATTTAGCAAAGCTTTGATGAACATTGTTTAATTCATCACTTCCACAATAAAAGTCTATGCAATGTAGTAAAGCTTTGATGAACATTGTTTAATTCATCACTTCCACAATAGAAGTCTATGCAATTTAGCAAAGCTTTGATGACCATTGTTTAATTCTTTTGTTCCACAATAGAAGTAGTCTATGCAATTTAGCAAAGCTCTTATGAGCATTGTTTAATTCTTGAGTTCCACAATAGAAGTCTATGTAATTTAGCTAAGCTTTGATTAGCATTTTTTAATTCTTAAGTTCCACAATAGACATAGTCTATGCAATTTAGCAAAGCTTTGATGAGCATTGTATAATTCTTGAGGTCCAGAATAGAAGACTACCCAATTGGGAAAATCTTTGATGAGCTTCTTTTAATTCTTGTTTCCTATAATAGAAGTCTATGCAATTTAGCAAAGCTTTGATGAGCATTATTTAATTCTTGGGATCTACAATGGAAGTAGTCTATGCAATTTAGCAAAGCTTTGATGAGCATTATTTAATTCTTGAGTTGCACAATAAAAGTCTATGAAATTTAGCAAAGCATTGATGACCATTGTTAAATTCTCTAGTTCCACAATAGATGTAGTCTATGCAATTTAGCAAAGCTTTGATGAGCATTGTTTAATTCTTGAATTCCTAAATAGAAGTCTATGATATTTGGCAAAGCTTTGATAAGCATTGTTTACTTCTTGAGTTCCACAATAGAAGTAGTCTATGCAATTTAGCAAAGCTTTGATGAGAATTTTTTAATTCATGAATTCCACAACAGAAGTCTATGCAATTTAGCAAAGCTTTGATGAGCTTCGTTTAATTCTTGTGTCCCACAATAGAAGTCTATGCAATTTAGCAAAGCTATGATGAGCAATGTTTAATTCTTGGCTACTACAATAGAAGTAGTCTTTGTAATTTAGCAAAGCTTTGATGAGCATTGTTTAATTCTTGAGTTCCACTATAGAAGTCTATGCAATTAAGCAAGGCTTAAATGAGCATTGTTTAATTCTTTAGTTCCACAATAGAAGTAGTCTATGCAATTTAGCAAAGCTTTGATGAGCATTGTTTAATTCTTGACTTCCAAAATAGAAGTCTATGCAATTTAGCAAAGCTTTGGTGAGGATTGTTTAGTTCTTGAGTTCCACAATAGAATCCTATGCAATTTAGAAAAGCTTTGATGAGCATTGTTTAATTATTGAGTACCGCAATAGATGTAGTCAATGCAATTTAGCAAAGCATTGATGAGCATTGTTTAATTCTTGAGTTCCACAATAAAAGTCTTTGCAATTTAGCAAAGCTTTGATGAGCATTGTTTAATTCTTGAGTTCTACAATAGAAGTAGTCTATGCAATTTAACAAAGCTTTGATAAGCATTGTTTAATTCTTGAGTTTCACAATAGAAGTCTATGCAATATAGTAAAGCTTTGATGAGCTTCGTTTAATTATTTTGTCCCGAAATAGAAGTCTACGCAATTTAGCAAAGCTTTGATGAGCATTGTTTAATTCTTGGGCTCTACAATAGAAGTAGTTTATGCCATTTAGATAAGCTTTGAAGAGCATTGTTTAATTCTTTAGTTCCACAATATAAGTAGTCTATGCAATTTATCAAAGCTTTGATGAGCGTTGTTTAATTCTTGAGTTCCACAATAGAAGTCTCTGCAATTTAGCAAAGCATTGATGAGCTTCGTGTAATTCTTGTGTCCCACAATATTAGTCTATGCAACTTAGCAAAGCTTTGATGATTATTGTTTAATTCTTTAGTTCCACAATATAAGTAGTCTATGCAATTTATCAAAGCTTTGATGAGCGTTGTTTAATTCTTGAGTTCCACAATAGAAGTCTTCGCAATTTAGCAAAGCTTTGATGAGAATTGTTTAATTCTAAAGTTCCACAATATATGTAGCCTATGCAATTTAGCAAATCTTTGATGAGAATTGTTTAATTCCTGAGTTCCACAATTGAAGTCTACGCAATTTGGCAACGCTTTGATGAGCTTCGTTTAATTCTTGTGTCCCATAATAAAAGTGTATACAATTTTATCAAAGCTTTGATGAACATTATTTAATTCTTGGGATCTACAATAGAAGTAGTCCATGCAATTTAGCAAAGCTTTGATGAGCATTGTTTAGTTTTTGAGTTCCACAATAAAAGTCTATGCAATTTAGCAAAGCTTTGATGACCATTGTAAAATTCTCTAGTTCCACAATAGAAGTAGTCTATGCAATTTAGCAAAGCTTTGATGAGCATTGTTTAATTCTTTTTTTTTTTTTTGAAAGAGCCAAAGCTCAGCAAACTTTATTAAAAAGAATAAAAGAATACAAAAACAAACGGAAATAAAATAGTCAAACAAAACACTAATCTAACCAACCTATCCATAACCAACTACCATGCCACTTTTTAATAACCAGACTTAACCACCCAAAAACCCAAAAAACCTTATTATCCTTAAAGCTAGCCCAAAGACTTATTGAAAGTGGGAAAAAAGGTAACTTCACCCCTTGCACCACCAAAATCCCCAAAGATCATTAATACCTAAGCAAGGGGTAAGGCCCTTAAAAAAACCCACAGTCCGAAGGCCAAGCTTTAAGAAAAAACCCAACAAAACCACAATACTCCCTACACAATACATAACATAGAACCAATAAAAGATAACACAATTATAACACTCATAATTGCAACTATAAAAAAACCCCATCAATTTATCAATCCCGCATCTTCTATCACTTCTCCTCTCATCAATCCTCCACTTAGTCTTCAACAGAAAAGACTCCATCTGCTTGCAAACATGATCCAAACCCGACCTTTGCAAAAAATTCCTGCATATCAAGCACAAGCCAAACCACAACAAACTAACACCAAAACTCCAAGAAATCAGAACAAGTTTCATACTAGACATGGCATCAATCACATGTCTAGGATTCTCCATTTGGATAATCTCAATAAAGATCATATCCAAACAGAAAATCCCATAGGTACAAGTCACATGATTTGAGAGCAAACTCTCAAACCAGTAACACAATCCGTCAATTCCTTTGTAAAGAAACTTATTCCAAAAATGCCCCCACCAATCCACAACATTAAGATCACCAAAGTTAAACATCCTTCTATGCCAACCCCAAAACCAATAGCCACCAACCAACAAACTAAAAAACCAGAAAATAGCATCCATTACTTAAACTTTTTCCATTCCAGAAATACCCCAGGCCTTCAAAACTTTATCATTGACCATCTTAGCCTTTTTCCTCAACCCCAACAGCATTAAATGTATTTCACTTTCAATACAAGCAATCAGCCCCTTATACGAATTTCTCCTGTTACTAAAAAGTCTAGAATTTCTCTCCTTCCAAATATGTGCAACACAACTAGCAAAAACACATTTATTAACCAGATTCTCACCAGAATTCCTTTTAAACAAACTGCACAGCTTCATAATCAATTCATTCCAATCATCCATAAAAAGATTAAGACCCATCTTATTACAAAAATACCTCCAAATAAGTTGAGAATAATCACATTTAAAGAAAAGATGAACATGTGAATCAGGAGTAACAGCACAAAAAGGACAAAGTAAGTTACCAGAAACTTCCCAACCTCTGACACGATCCTGGGTCTTCAATCTATTCAAAATAGCCATCCACAAAATAAACGAATTTCGAGGAATGCAATTACCATACCAAACAATATCATGCCAAGGAACCTTGTCTCCAAAATTATTTATATCACACCACACCTGTTTGCATGAAAATTGTTTACATATTCCTTTCTTATCTCTCCAACCTGCAACATCCCTCAGATTAGGCTCAATACAAAACATGGGAGCATCCTTCAATCCAGGGAATATATTAACCCACTCAACCGGCCAAGTATAGCAATCATAGACTAGAACATCACTGACCAAGGAAGAATCACTAAACCCATTGCTAACCCAATCTCTTCTAGATATAATAGAACATAAAATACCAATTGGGTGCCACCAATCATGCCAGAGAGAAGTATTCATCCCGTTTCCCACACACGAAACAACATGGGGCCTAACAATTTTTCTCACCTCAAGGAACCTCTTCCAAGTCCAGCTCATACTCTTCTTCTGCAAAATATCCCAAAAATTCCTGTTTCCAATGTAATTGGATTTCACCCACTGAACCCACAGAGAATTTTTGCTATTAATCACATTCCACACATGTTTAGCTAACAAAGCATCATTCCATTTCCTTAAATTCTTCACTCCTAAACCACCATAAATTTTCGGCTTACAAATATCATTCCACTTGACTTTAGCTTTCCCTTTGACTACCTCACCATTCGCCCACAAGAAACTTCTACAAAGCTTTTCAATCTCTTTAATCGTAGCAATGGGAATTTTAAAAATCGAAGCCCAATACACATGAATAGATGTCAAAACAGAATTAATGAGCTGCAGCCTTCCAGCAAACGATAAAGCCTTGCTTTTCCAATTGAAAATTCTCATCTTAATCTTCTCAATAAGCTGTTTACAATCTCTATCAAATAATTTTGTAACACACATAGGAATTCCCAAATACTTAAAAGGAAATCTCCCAATATCAAAAGGAAGAATGCCCAAGATAATCCTTCTCATATTGGGTTTAACACAACTGAAGAAAATCTGGCTTTTTTCCATGCTCACCTTCAACCCTGAAACTTTTTTGAACTCATCAAGAGCATCCCTCTAGCAGAATTCCCATTTCCATAAGAAAATACTAACAAATCATCAACAAAGCATAAATGAGTAATTTTAAGGGACATACACTTACTATGAAACTTAAAATTCTGGCCAGCTTCAATTTTCTTCAAAAGGATGATATTAAACACCTCCATAATTATAGTAAATAGGTAAGGAGATAGAGGATCACCCTGCCTAAGACCCCTCTTTCCTTCAAAATACCCATGATCTTCACCATTAAAGTTAAGCATGAACCAAGGAGTAGAAACACAAGCCATAATCCACTGAATCATTATCATATGAAAACCAAACCCCTGCAGAATTCTACTAAGAAAATTCCAATCCACCGTATCATATGCCTTTTGAATATCAATCTTTATGGTGCATTTGGGAACTCCCCGCTTATTTTTATACCCCACCATCAGCTCCTGAGCAAGGAGAATATTATCCAAAATAGATCTTCCAGGAATGAAAGCTGATTGATTTTTGCTCACAATATCACCCAAACTATTTCTAATTCTGTTCACTATAATCTTACTAATACACTTATATAAAGTGTTACAGCAGGCTATAGGGCGGAAATCAGAAACTTTCCTCGGGAACTCCAATTTAGGAACCAACACTATTCTCGTAGCATTAATCCCCTTCAACAATTTACCAGTCCAAAAAAATTCCCTCACAGCTTTACACACCTCCGGCCCAACAATGTTCCAAGAACTTTTAAAAAATTTGGAGGAGTACCCATCAGGTCCAGGGGCACGATTTTCATCAGTATCAAACATCGCCACATTGATTTCTTCATCAGTCACCACTCTAATCATATTAGCAGCCACCCTACTATCCAATTTATTATGAAAGAAACCATCATTTAAACACGAAAACTCAGTAACATCTTTACAACCCAAAAACTTATTGAAAGCATTGTTTAATTCTTGAATACCTAAATAGAAGTCTATGAAATTTAGCAAAGCTTTGATGAGCATTGTTTAATTTTTAAGTTCCACAATAGAAGTAGTCTATGCAATTTAGCAAAAGCTTTGATGAGCATTGTTTAATTCTTGAATTCCACAACAGAACTCTATGCAATTTGGCAAAGCTTTGATGAGCTTCGTTTAATTCTTGTGTCCCATAATAGAAGTCTATGCAATTTAGCAATGCTTGGATGAGCATCATTTAATTCTTGAGTTCTACTATAGAAGTAGTCTATGCAATTTAGCAAAGCTTTGATGAACATTGTTTAATTCATCACTTCCACAATAGAAGTCTATGCAATTTAGCAAAGCTTTGATGACCATTGTTTAATTCTTTAGTTCACAATAGAAGTAGTCTATGCAATTTAGCAAAGCTTTGATGAGCATTGTTTAATTCTTGAATTCCAAAATAGAAGTCTATACAATTTAGCAAAGCTTTGATGAGCATTGTTTAATTGTTGAGTTCTACATTAGAAGTCTATGCAATTCATAAAAGCTTTGATGAGCATTGTTTAGTTCTTCAGTTCCACAATAGAAGTAAACTCAGTAACATCTTTACAACCCAAAAACTTATTGAAAGCATTGTTTAATTCTTGAATACCTAAATAGAAGTCTATGAAATTTAGCAAAGCTTTGATGAGCATTGTTTAATTTTTGAGTTCCACAATAGAAGTAGTCTATGCAATTTAGCAAAAGCTTTGATGAGCATTGTTGAATTCATGAATTCCACAACAGAACTCTACGCAATTTAGCAAAGCTTTGACGAGCTTCGTTTAATTCTTGTGTCCCCCAATAGAAGTCTATGCAATTTAGCAAAGCTATGATGAGCAATGTTTAATTCTTGGGTTCTACAATAGAAGTAATCGATGTAATTTAGCAAAGCTTTGATGAGCATTGTTTAATTCTTGAGTTCCACTATAGAAGTCTATGCAATTTAGCAAAGCTTTGATGACATTTGTTTAATTCTTTAGTTCCACAATAAAAGTAGTCTATGCAATTTAGCAAAGCTTTGATGAGCGTTGTTTAATTCTTGAGTTCCAAAATAGAAGTCTATGCAATTTAGCAAAGCTTTGATGAGCATTGTTTAATCGATGAGTTCTACAATAGAAGTCTATGCAATTTAGCAAAGCTTTGATGAGGATTGTTTAGTTCTTGAGTTCCACAATAGAAGTCTATGAAATTTAGCAAAGCTTTGATGAGCATTGTTGAATTCTTTAGTTCCACAATAGATGTAGTTTATTCAATTTAGCAAAGCTTTGATGAGCATTGTTTAATTCTTGAGTTCCACAATAGAAGTCTATGCAATTTAGCATAGCTTTTCCAAGCATTGTTTAATTCTTGAGTTCTACAATAGAAGTAGTCTATGTAAATTAGCAAAGCTTTGATAAGCATTGTTTAATTCTTGAATTCCAAAATAGAAGTCTACACAATTTGGTAAAGTTTTGATGAGCTTCGTTTAATTCTTGTGTCCCATAATAGAAGTCTATGCAATTTAGCAAAGCTTGGATGAGCATTATTTAATTCTTGAGTTCTACTATAGAAGTAGTCTGTGCAATTTAAAAAAGCTTTGATGAACATTGTTTAATTCATCACTTCCACAATAGAAGTCTATGCAATTTAGCAAAGCTTTGATGACCATTGTTTAATTCTTTAGTTCACAATAGAAGTAGTCTATGCAATTTAGAAAAGCTTTGATGAGCATTGTTTAATTCTTGAATTCCAAAATAGAAGTCTATACAATTTAGCAAAGCTTTGATGAGCATTGTTTAATTGTTGAGTTCTATATTAGAAGTCTATGCAATTCATAAAAGCTTTGATGAGCATTGTTTAGTTCTTGAGTTCCACAATAGAAGTCTATGTAATTTAGCTAAGCTTTGATTAGCATTTTTTAATTCTTAAGTTCCACAATAGACATAGTCTATGCAATTTAGCAAAGCTTTGATCAGCATTGTATAATTCTTGAGGTCCAGAATAGAAGACTACGCAATTGGGCAAATCTTTGATGAGCTTCGTTTAATTCTTGTGTCCCATAATAGAAGTCTATGCAATTTTGCAAAGCTTTGATAAGCATTATTTAATTCTTGGGATCTACAATCGAAGTAGTCTATGCAATTTAGCAAAGCTTTGATGAGCATTGTTTAGTTCTTGAGTTCCACAATAAAAGTCTATGCAATTTAGCAAAGCTTTGATGACCATTGTTAAATTCTCTAGTTCCACAATAGATGTAGTCTATGCAATTTAGCAAAGCTTTGATGAGCATCGTTTAATTCTTGAATTCCTAAATAGAAGTCTATGATTTTTGGCAAAGCTTTGATAAGCATTGTTTACTTCTTGAGTTCCACAATAGAAGTAGTCTATGAAATTTAGCAAAGCTTTGATGAGCATTTTTTAATTCTTGAATTCCACAACAGAAGTCTACGCAATTTAGCAAAGCTTTGATGAGCTTCGTTTAATTCTTGTGTCCCACAATAGAAGTCAATGCAATTTAGCAAAGCTATGATGAGCAATGTTTAATTCTTGGCTACTACAATAGAAGTAGTCTTTGTAATTTAGCAAAGCTTTGATGAGCATTGTTTAATTCTTGAGTTCCACTATAGAAGTCTATGTAATTTAGCAAAGCTTAAATGAGCATTGTTTAATTCTTTAGTTCCACAATAGAAGTAGTCTATGCAATTTAGCAAAGCTTTGATGAGCATTGTTTAATTCTTGAGTTCCAAAATAGAAGTCTATGCAATTTAGCAAAGCTTTGGTGAGGATTGTTTAGTTCTTGAGTTCGACAATAGAATCCTATGCAATTTAGAAAAGCTTTGATGAGCATTGTTTAATTATTGAGTTCCGCAATAGATGTAGTCAATGCAATTTAGCAAAGCATTGATGAGCATTGTTTAATTCTTGAGTTCCACAATAAAAGTCTTTGCAATTTATCAAAGCTTTGATGAGCATTGTTTAATTCTTGAGTTCTACAATAGAAGTAGTCTATGCAATTTAGCAAAGCTTTGATAAGCATTGTTTAATTCTTGAGTTTCACAATAGAAGTCTATGCAATATTGTCACACCCCAAAACCGGAACGGCGGAAACGTTCAGGGGTGGAGGACGTCATGTACAGTATCACAACATAGAAATATAGTAAACAAGTAAACAACATCATCCATTGCATTAATGATATAATTTAATACAAGTGTCTTCTGTGGTTTATAAGATACCAAAATATGAATCAAAATAAAAGATAAGTCTTGTATGTGCTCCATCTTCTCAAAAGCTGGCCTTGGTACCTGTCTACTGATGACCTGAGGATACAAGTTATTTTGAAAGAGTTTATCAGCATTAAAGCTGGTGAGTTCATAAGCATTTTAGTGTCATTATTTGTGTGAAAATGTTTGTAACTGTTTGAATGTAAAAGCTTGTAAATGTTCGTAGTAAAGTTGTAAGTGTTTACTTGTAGTAAAATGTTCGTTGTAAATGTTTGTAAAACCGTTTGTAAAATGTTCGTATCTTCCTAGAAAATCCCATACTTTCTACTAAATCTGTAGTCTTCTACCAAGACCCAAAGTTCGGTTTGTTTGTTTGTAAGAGTATGTATTTTTCCCAAGTCTAACTATCTTTGTCAAAATATAGTTTGTACACTTATCATTTAATGAGAAAACGTTTCAGGGTAAATGTATTAAGGAAAATATTATAAAACTGTAGTTTTATATGTGAAAACTACCGTGGTACTACTTACCTTAAAGCCAATGAATTATAAGGTAAGGTGAGATTTGTAACCATACTGATTGACGGCTGAAGAAACACGACGATGAAAGACGTCGAAATTAAATGTGACATTTGTCACCCCATCGGCTTGGTCGGCCGAGAACTGTAGCTAACAGTCAGGGTGCGGGATAGTCTGTCCCGTATAGATCTATACACATAATGCCCGCTCTCCCTCCAGGAGACTCTGGTTACCAACATGACAACGATGGAATCCGCGTCATGTAGAAGTAAATCTCATATACTAATTGTTATGATTGAGTATGTTCCTTCAGTTTACTTGTAAATGTATATGTATATGTTCTCTTCTAAGCATTTGTATTTGTATATGTTCTTGTTCATTCCTCCTAATAGTATGTTCTGACTCATGTATGAACTGACTCTTTGTATGTTTCATAGTACTAGAATTACTGAGTAGTATCTTCGTAAACTATACCTACTATAGTTTATTAGTAGAATTATTTGTATAACTGAAAGTATTGAACTGTGATAAAAGCTATTATGTCTTATACATATATACATAATATATAACTAAGGAACAAACGACCCTCGGACAAACAATAGGGTACTCCAAGTCCACAACCAAACAAGGAACAATAATTAGAGTGTATTATCAGTCCTAAGTCCTTCAAACCTTACTTATATAACTATATGTGCATTAGACATGGTTTTGACAATATATATAAGTTTAAAAGAATTGAAAGTAAAGTTTTGGTAGGAAAAGACTAAGTTTTATAAAGAGTTTAACATGTAGAAGCGTTTGATAATCATTTCAAAGTAGTTTTGTTGATAAAGCAGTTAAAAGTATAGTAAGTCCATTGTTTGCTAGTTATTAATCACATGTGATTGATATAATAACTAATATGATTCAACTTGTATTCCCCCCCATAAACGCATTTAAAAACATTAAAAAGGTTGATTAAGGGGTATGAACTCACCTGTAGTGAGTGGTTTGGATGGAAGTGTTGGACAAGGTGTTAGGTGTCAAGTGAAGACTTGGACACACACAATGATCCTATTTAACATATAAAGACATGTACATGTATCTAATTAGTGATTATAACACTAATTAAGCAAGTATAAACACCCTAAAACGTGGAAAACACTTTGGTTTAAGTGTTAGAAGGTCATAGGGTTGCATCAAAGGGGTGTAAGGCCTTGCTTTAGAGTTTACGGCCCAAGGACCAACAACCATGGAGTTTACGGCCTAGGGTTTATGACCCTAGTGGGTTTACGGTCTAGGGTTTACGGCCCTTGTGGGTTTACGGCCGTAAACCCATGGTAACTCCTATCATTTCGTGGTTTACGGTCCTTAGCTCATGCATGAAAGGTTCTAGTCCAATATCCAAGCCCTAGGAAGTAATGGTGGCACATATGCACCACCTAATGGTGTTTACGGCCTAAGGAGATTGCCTTGGCCATAAACCCATGTGTTCTTGGGCATTCTTGGTGTTTTTCAATGGTTTAACAAGTAATCTAAGCACATAACTAGTTAAGAGGGGTGTACTTACTTATAGGAAGCTTGTAAGAGTGTTTAAGGTCCAAGAACAGTAGTGTGTGTTCTTGGTGTTCTTGGTGAAATGAATAACACTTGAAGATCTATGAAAAAGAGAAGATTTCATGGATGAAATCATGTATAACTACTAGATGAAGTGTTGTATCAACAAATCAAGAGAAGAAACACTTACATTTTTGGAAGATTTGGAAGAAGATCTTATGATACTTGAGAGAGAATGTGGGTGTTCTTGAGCTTGGAAGTGAGAAATGAGGAAGGAAAGGAGTAAACTCGTGCCTTAAGCATGAGTTCACGGCCAAAGGGGAGTTCACGGCCCAAACCCCTCATGCTTGGCTGTGAACACCTCATTAAGGTGTTAGTTTTTTATTTGTTACACAATAATCCTAGAAATTACTTCCTTTCATTTGTTCTCTCGAAGAATTAATATTAAAAATATCCAAACGGACTTTAAACCGAGCTAAAAATTAGCAGAAATGAATTTGACTTTTTAATTGAAGTGCTTGACTACAGGGTTTGTACAAATAGAAATCTCAGGTTGTCACATCATCCCCCCGTTAGAGGGAATTTCGTCCCGAAATTAGAGTTTACGCAATAAGGTACTTACAAATAACTAACCGAATAGATGAGGATATTTCGATTTCATTTGATCCTCGCGCTCCCATGTGAATTCCGGTCCTCGCTTGGCGTTCCAGCGAACCTTCACTATCGGGATGCGGCTTTGCTTCGTCTGCTTGACCTCACGGTCCTTGCTCTCTACAGGTTCTTCCACGAAGTTGAGGCTCTCGTTGATCTCGATTTCGTCGAGTGGGATTACAAGAGTCTCGTCGGATAGGCACTTTTTCAAGTTCGAAACGTGGAAAGTAGAATGTACGTTACTGAGCTCGCGGGGTAGGTTAAGTTTCTAAGCTACGGGGCCGATTCTAGCGAGAAACTCGAAAGGCCCTATGTATCTTGGATTTAGCTTTCCACGCTTCCCGAAGCGTATCAAGCCCTTCCAGGGTGAGACTTTCAAAAGGACTCGGTCTCCCACCTGGAATTCCAAAGGTTTCATTCGTTTGTCTGCATAGCTTTTCTATCGGTCTCTAAAGGCTTTCAATCGTTCACGAATCTGAACGATCTTCTTTGTCGTTTCCCGAATGATTTCCGGACCCATGAGAGTGCTGTCAGGAACTCGTCCTTTAGCTAACTGAGTGTCACCCACCTCAGCCCAGCACAGAGGGGATCTGCACTTCCGGCCATAGAGGGCTTCAAATGGAGCAGCCTTTATGCTCGTGTGATAACTGTTGTTGTAGGAAAACTCGACAAGGGGTAAATGAGTAAGTAACCCATGCCTTCCCAAAGTCGATCACACAGGCCCGCAACATATCTTCCAAGGTTTGGATAGTTCTCTAACTTTGTCCGTCGGTCTGTGGATGGTAGGCTGTACTCTTGTCCAGCCTCGTTCCTAAGGAGCTTTGTAGTGACTGCCAGAACCTCGAAGTGAATCTACTATCCCTATCGGAGATAATAGATATAGGAACACCATGCAGTCGTACTATCTCCCGAATGTATGTTCTTGTGAACTTCTCCATCTTGTCGGTCTCTTTGATGGGTAGGAAGTGCGCGGACTTGGTCAATCTGTCGACGATGACCCAAATGGTATCAATCCCACCCGTTGTCTTGGGTAGCTTGGTTATGAAGTCCATAGTGATCCGCTCCCACTTCCATTCAGGTATCTCTGGTTGCTGAAGTAAACCTGATGGTTTCTGGTATTCGACCTTAACCTTTGCGCAGCAAGTAAGGCATTTACTCACGAAGGTGGCAATCTCTGCTTTCATGTTATGTCACACCCCCAAACCAAGGATGGCGGAAACGTCCGGGGGTGGAGGACTTCATGTATAGTATCATAACAACAATTGTAATAGTAATTGAAGCAAACACAACCAACATATATATAATTGAAAAAGTGACATCATTGTATGAATTACATGTTTACGAATCAATTACAATATGTTGACAAAATATGAAATAGTAGACGCCTTAGCGCCCCATCCTCAAAAGCACTTGGTTACCTGTTTAATGATTTCCTGAGAATACAAGTTGTTTGAAAAAGTGTCAACACAAAGGTTGGTGAGTTCATAAGCTTTTGTTTGGTATTATTAAAAGCCTTTCGTTTGTAAAAGTAGTATTTATGTTAGAAAATCCAATATTTTCCTTAATGTGTAAATGTAGTCTTAAAACCCAAAGACCGAAATGTACAAGTAATTTGTCATATTTATAGTAAAACAATGCAAGTTTAAATCGACATAAACTCGTTAAATTTTAATGAAGTTCCCGTAAATTCCAATGTTTATTAATACTTTATGTGAGTTTATTATAACCATACTATGACCAAGGTTGCCTAAAACGACGTTCTTCAGGCGTCGGAAATGTTATGACATTTGTCACCCCAGACCTATCGGTCTAACTGTTGCATGCAGTTTAGGTGTGGGTTTGTCAAACCCAATATAGATCTATACACAACTATCACGCTCTCCCTCAAGGAGACTCTGGTTACAATACAGGACTTAATGGTAATTTGAAGTAAATGTCTCACAAAGTCATTAACGGAATTACGTGTTATGAAAACTTGGTACCGTATGGCCGTACCTTGCTTAATGAAAATATCCTTTCTATAAATGTACCCTTTTTAAATGTATGTGTTATGTAATGTATCATAAACTATATCTATTATAGTTTATCACCCAAGGGTAGTACGTAGTAATGTATGCAAACTATATTCAAAATAGTTTATTAAATGTTTGAATGTATCGGTTGTACTTTGATTATAATCACTTGTTATTCTTTATATTTTATATGTCCAAATCCATTTGTAAACTGATGTGTGTCTAAATATTAAGATAAAATGTCATATATTGCAATAACATATAATCACATAAAGATATACACCTTGCTCAACATGTTACAAGGTGAAATGAAATTGACAGCAACTTTTCGTTGAATACAGTTTCTGTTACTGTTCTTAGAAAATTTATAGAAAAATCATCAAGGCTCTAAATCCAAATCCGCAAATTCTTAGAGTTTGGAATATGAGTCTAGTTTGTTCGTAAATTTTATCATGATTTTTAGTGATCTCTAACAGAGGTGAAAATATTCATAATCACATACTGGTCCGGGTTTGCCTCTGAAATGACAGGCAGTTTTGTAAAAATCACCATAAATTGTAGAAAAATCATATGGAGATGTGCAAGAAGCCATTTTAAAGCTAAGAGTTTGAACTACTTGCACCTGGAACAGTTTTGAAAACTAAAATATTTAAGTTGACCAAAACAGTCTGTGATCGAAGTTCATCTTTTCTGATGTAATCTGATAGAAAAAGTTTAATTGTGTTCTTGATGATTTTACTTGTATTCCCCCCTTAAAACTTAAGAAAAACATGTAAATGTAGGGGTATGAACTCACCTTATGTGGTTTCAGTAGATGAAAGTGAGAGAGAGGAAGTATTCAACCCAAGAACACTAAGAAGATGTCTTGATGATTCGAGAATCTAACACCGAATAAGATGGAATTTGTGTAAGATATCAATGATTTGAGTAGAATGGAGTGTAATAATTATATGAATGATGAAGATACTTACTAATTGAAGAAAGAAATCCCTGAAGAAAGCCTTGAAGTTCTTGAAGTTGAGAGAAAAGATGAGAGAATTTTGGAGAGTGTCCTTTGGTTGCTAAGTGTAGAATGAAAGAACTTTATGGAGAATGAGGAGAGAGGATCAATCCTCCAGCTCTTAGAACGTGGGAAGAGCTGGAGATTGGGTGTAAAGGTCCACTAAGGAGACAAGGGGTAGTGGGAAAGAGTGGCTGATCATAGAGTGAGGTGGTGGTGGTTTGCTTTTGCCATAAATTAAGGAAAAGCAAATATTCCCTCAATAATTAGTTCAACCACTAATTCTTTTAATATATTTTTATAAAAACCCTGGAGATTTATATATTTTGGGGCCTTAGTTTATATTTTTATAAAAACCCCGGATTCGGACCCTCGCATGCGAGGCTGCTGTCTGATGGCTTCGGATTCGGTCTCCTGAGAGGCTTCAACTTCGGTCCTGATGAGAGGCTTCGGATCTGAGGCCTCGGATGAGAGGCTTCGGTCCTGAAGCTTTAGTTCCAGGTCCTCAAGGCTATTTTACCCGTTTTTACCCCGTTTCAAGCGATTTTTGACCCGGTTAAGGGTCGATATGACCCAAATGATTACAAAAAGTTAAAGTAACTCTTGAGAGAGATTTGGGAGAGATTTCAAATAGAAAGAGATAGAGTGAAAACGATTTAGAGAGGTTTCGTTTGTGATTAATTTGAGTGTCCGGCTTCACAACGCAAGGTTCGTAAACCCCGTTAAACCGTGTTTTAGTGTCGTACACAATCCCGATGATTGTACAATAGTGTTTTATCGCTTTGGTTCGTTGTTTAGCATTGTTAAGGCTAAGGAAAATCAAACACATGAACTTTCCAAATGATGATTTCTCATTAAAATAGCGAATTGTATAGTGTAATGATTACATAACGTAAACCCTAACATACAAGGGTTATTGGAGTTGACCGGTTTGACTTGTTGACTTTGTTTGACTTTGACTTGACCGAAATTTGACGGTTGTCACATCATCCCCCCGTTAGAAGGAATTTCGTCCCGAAATTTTCATTTTGACTGGGATTTCAAGAGTTTGGGAAGAGATGTGGATACTTTTGTTTCATCTGATCCTCGCGTTCCCAGGTGAATTCGGGTCCTCGTTTAGCGTTCCAACGGACCTTCACGATGGGAATACGACTTTGTTTCGTTCGTTTGATTTCCCGATCCATGATTTTGACTGGTTCCTCCACGAAGTGGAGATTTTCGTTAACTTCGATTTCGTCGAGTGGTATTACGAGTGTCTCATCAGACAAACACTTCTTTAGGTTCGACACGTGAAATGTGGGATGTACTTTGTCGAGTTCCTGAGGTAATCGAAGTTTGTATGCTACTGGCCCAATCCTAGCAAGGATTTCGAATGGCCTGATGTACCTTGGATTTAGTTTCCCGCGTTTGCCGAATCGTATCATTCCTTTCCAAGGGGAAACTTTTAGTAGTACTCGATCACCCACCTGGAATTCCAAGGGTTTGCGTCGTTTGTCTGCGTAACTCTTTTGCCGATCACGAGACGCTTTCAGTCTTTCTCGAATTTGAACGATCTTTTCTGTGGTTTCCCTTATGATTTCAGGGCCAGTGAGGGTGCTATTAGAGACTTGCCCTCTAGCTAGCTGTGTATCCCCCACCTCAGCCCAACACAGGGGTGATCTGCATTTGCGACCGTAAAGAGCTTCGAATGGAACGACTTTGATGCTAGTATGATAGCTGTTATTGTAGGAGAATTCGATAAGCGGTAGATGGGTATCCCATGCTTTACCGAAGTCTATCACACAAGCTCTTAACATGTCTTCCAACGTTTGAATGGTTCGTTCGCTCTGTCCGTCGGTTTGTGGGTGGTTGGCCGTACTCATGTCAAGCCTAGTTCCCAATGATTTTTGTAGAGACTGCCAAAACCGTGAGGTAAATCTACTATCTCTATCGGAGATAATGGATATCGGCACACCATGGAGTCGTACAATCTCTCTGATGTACGTTCTAGTCAGCTTCTCCATCCTGTCGGTTTCTTTTATCGGTAGGAAGTGTGCTGATTTGGTCAATCTGTCTACGATTACCCATATGGTGTCAAGCCCGCCCGATGTCTTAGGCAGCTTGGTTATGAAGTCCATGGTTATTCGTTCCCACTTCCACTCAGGTATATCCGGCTGTTGTAATAGCCCGGATGGTTTCTGGTATTCGATTTTGACCTTGGCGCAAGTCAGACACTTGCTCACATAGGTAGCAATCTCAGCTTTCATGTTCAGCCACCAGTATAATTTCTTGAGGTCCAGATACATCTTATCTGACCCGGGATGGATGGAATATCGAGTCTTGTGTGCTTCATTCATGATGACGTCTCGGAGTCCACCGAACTTCGGTGTCCAGATTCGATTCATGAGATAACGTACTCCATCATCCTTGACTTCTAAGTTTTTATCCATTCCCCTTAATGTCTCTCCTGCCACCTTTTCTGGTTTCAAAGCTTCTAGTTGAGCTTCCTTGATTTGTATGGTCGTGTGGGAATGGATCGTCATTGTTATGGATTTTACTCGGCGGCCCGAGTACTCCTTCCTGCTTAGAGCATCAGCCACTACATTGGCCTTGCCCGGATGATAACGAATTTCGCACTCGTAGTCATTCAGCAACTCTACCCATCTCCTCTGTCGCATGTTGAGCTCTTTCTGATTGAGGATATGCTGAAGACTTTTGTGATCAGTGAAGATAGTGCATTTCGTGCCGTAGAGGTAGTGTCTCCAGATCTTCAAAGCGAATACCACTGCTCCTAATTCCAGGTCGTGCGTAGTATAATTAACCTCGTGCGTCTTAAGCTGTCTTGATGCATACGCGATAACCATCCCTCTCTGCATGAGCACATATCCGAGGCCTTGATTCGAAGCATCACAGTACACTACGAAGTCCTCGGTTCCCTCTGGGAGAGACAAGATCGGTGCGCTGCATAGGGCTTGTTTTAACGTTTGGAAAGCAGTTTCTTGTTTATTTTCCCACTTGAATATCACACCTTTCTGCGTCAAGGTGGTGAGTGGTTTCGCAATCTTGGAGAAGTTTTGTATAAATCTTCGGTAGTAGCCAGCAAGCCCAAGGAATTGTCGAATTTCGGTTGGCGTCTTGGGTGCTGACCAATTCTCGATTGCCTTGATCTTGGAGGGATCCACATGTATGCCTTTCTCACTTACCACATGTCCAAGGAAATCCACTTCTCTAATCCAGAATTCACACTTAGAGAACTTAGCATAAAGCTTCTCCGCTCTTAGTGTCTCTAGCACTTGGCGTAGATGTAGGCGATGCTCTTCTTCGCTTCGCGAGTAGATCAAGATATCGTCGATGAATACGATTACAAACTTGTCTAGGTAGGGTCGACACACTCTATTCATTAGGTCCATGAATACCACAGGTGCGTTTGTTAAACCGAAGGACATCACCACAAACTCGTAGTGCCCATAGCGAGTTCTGAATGCAGTTTTGGGAATATCTTCTTCTTGAACTCGTAGCTGATGTAACCTGACCTTAGGTCGATCTTTGAGAAGAAATTTGCTCCTTGGAGTTGGTCGAAAAGGTCGTCGATTCGGGGTAGAGGATATCGGTTCTTGATGGTGAGTTTGTTTAGTTCCCGATAGTCGATGCACATGCGAAAGGATCCGTCCTTCTTCTTTACAAAAAGGACTGGTGCTCCCCAAGGTGAGAAGCTTGGTCTGATGAACCCTTTGCTCAAAAGCTCGTTCAACTGACTGGACAACTCTTGCATTTCTGTTGGTGCGAGGCGGTATGGAGCTCTGGCTACGGGGGTAGCTCCGGGTATTAAGTCAATTCTGAAATCGACTTGTCGTGCGAGTGGTACACCAGGAAGATCTTCTGGGAACACATCCGGGAAGTTACACACTTCGGGGATGTCTTTGATGTCTTTCACGTCTTGTTTCTTGTCTACTACGTGGGCCAAGAAGGCGTGGTACTCCTTCCGGAGATACTTTTAGGCTTTGATGCATGAGATGATTTGTAAATTCGCACTAGGTTTGTCACCATAGATGAGAAGGGTTTCGTTATTTGGTAGATTGAGGCGAACGGCCCTTTCGTAACATAGAATGTCGGCACGGTGAGGAACTAACCAATCCATCCCGATGATTACGTCGAAGCTTTTTATGGTGACCGGCATCAGGTCAATTTTAAATGCATGGTTGTCTAGAGTGAGAGTACACTCTGAGTATATATCGCTAGTGCGTTCTACTTTCCCATTTGCCATTTCTACTACATAAGTATCCTTTAGTGATTGGGGATTTTGTTCAAGTAATTGTTTATATTGGTGGCTCACGAAACTCCTCTCCGCTCCACTATCGAATAGTACGCATGCATAAGAGTTATTGAGGAGAAACGTACCGGTAACCACCGTGGGATCCTCGACTGCTTCCCCATGTCCTATTGCCAGGACTCTTCCTACTCCACCAGCATTAGGGGCTTGTGCTTTGGGGCAGTTTCTTTTGAAGTGAACTGCGTCTCCACAGTTGTAGCAGGTTCGGGTTGCCCCCGTACTGGCGACTTGGTTGATTGGTCGAGCCGGCGCTTTACAGAAACGAGCAGTGTGCCCCTTCCTGTCGCAGTTGTTACAGTGCATCTCCCTACAAGCACCATTGTGGTGAAAGTTGCACTTGTTGCACTTGGGTAGGGTTCCAGCATATGGCTTCGGTGGTGCAGTAGTGGCAGCATTAGTGGCAGCATGGACAGCAACAGTTTGTTGCTTCTTAGCGGGGTCCTGTGCTGGTTGGCTCTTCTTTTGGTTCCAGAACTTCCTTTTGTTGTTTCCCCCTTTTGATTGATCATTGGTGGTGGTTGTAGTATTATGACCGGCTCGGTGGTCAACAAGTTGTTGTGCCAGCTCCCTGGCACTGTCAAAAGTAGTTGGCCTTGAAGCCAGGACACTACTTTGCACTTGGGGAGACAGTCCCCAAAGGTATCGCTCCACCTTTTTCTCCTCCGGAGTAACCATTGTTGGGCAGAGGAGAGCCAATTCATTGAATCGGGTGGTGTAGGTTTCAAGGTCGGAGCCCGTCATCCTGAGGTTCCAAAGTTCTTGTTCCAGCTTTTGAATCTCACCTCTCGGGCAGTACTCCTTCATCATCAACGTTTTTAGTTCTGCCCAGGTTATGGAGCTAGCCACTTCGAGAGTAAGTGAATTAATCTGGCAGTTCCACCAAGTAAGGGCCCAGCCGGTGAAAGTGAAGGCTGCAAACTTAACTTTGCTCGCTTCGGGGCAAGAGCACACCTGAAAGACTACTTCGGTCTTTTCAAACCATTGCATTAAAGTGATGACTCCCCCGCTCCCATTGAAGTTGTCGGGTTTGCCATTGGTGAAGTCTTTGTAGGAACACTCTCTTGTACGCCACATACTGTCTCCGTGGTTAGAGTTTGTAGCACCCGATCCAGAACCACCAGCTCCGTTTGTCCCTATTTGCGATATTGCGGCCGCTACGGCTGCTGTTACTGCAGCCTGGAACATCGCAGGATCAAACTGTGGAGGCAGCGGCGGAGGAGGTGTTGCTATGTTTCCGGAAGGTCTTGGTCTTCTCCTTGGCGGCATGGTTCTGTCGTAAGTCGTAAACCAATGAATGTACTTTTAGTAAAAGTAT
The DNA here is from genome assembly GCF_052849685.1 of Lactuca virosa. Classification (NCBI taxonomy): domain Eukaryota; kingdom Viridiplantae; phylum Streptophyta; class Magnoliopsida; order Asterales; family Asteraceae; genus Lactuca; species Lactuca virosa. The sequence continues at coordinate 316,545,666 of NC_136433.1, read as the reverse complement.
ATTTATAGGAAGAGAAATCTTTTATACATAAAGTATATTATTACGTTGTTTTCCGGTATGTTTACAATACATACAATTTTATACTTTTAATTGACCCAATACATTGGGTTATGAGGTAAAATGAAAGTATAAAATATTTTATTTGAGTTTCCTTGTTTCCAAGTATATGACTGTTTGTAAAAGTTTCACATATACTAATTTAGTCGGGACATAATTAATATATTATATTTTAAAATGATCTTTATCGGTTACTTAATTAGTTGCAAAGTGCATACCAGTCATATGTGATTAAGATATAATAGTCCTTCGAATAGATGACCCTAACTCCAAGACCACAACCAAACAAGGACAGGAAGTGAAACAAAGATACATAAATTCTAAGTCTATAGCATCTTAGTTACATATGACCTTAGCGCATCCACTTAGCAGCTATTGATCTATAAATAAAGACCTATTTAATTCTCAGATAATTTATTATAGTAACACAAAATACTCCTATAGTATTTGTAAATGTTTAGTTTTGAGTTCTTAAAGTATCCTTTGTAGTCTGTTATTAGGTTTGTTAGATTTGTTGCCCATCCTGACCATCCCCCGGTATATGCAAGTCAATTCCCGGACAGATATAGTTGATCAGGCTATATCCTTCCCAGATTTAATCCACATATACTAAGGCATACTCAAAATGTTCAACTCTTCTTCTTTTGCTTTATGTTTTCGCTAGTTATGATACCATGCGAGCATGTAATGTATGTATGTATACTTTAATCAAGAAAATCATTTATTTTCTAAGCGTATATTTATTTGAAAAATGCACAAATCAGAGACTATTAGTCCCAATTGTGTTTATAGTTTGTATATCTTATGTGGTTTGATATACTTAATTCACTATAAACTGTGCTCTGATACCAATCTGTCACACCCCCAAACCAAGGATGGCGGAAACGTCCGGGGGTGGAGGACTTCATGTATAGTATCATAACAACAATTGTAATAGTAATTGAAGCAAACACAACCAACATATATATAATTGAAAAAGTGACATCATTGTATGAATTACATGTTTACGAATCAATTACAATATGTTGACAAAATATGAAATAGTAGACGCCTTAGCGCCTCATCCTCAAAAGCACTTGGTTACCTGTTTAATGATTTCCTGAGAATACAAGTTGTTTGAAAAAGTGTCAACACAAAGGTTGGTGAGTTCATAAGCTTTTGTTTGGTATTATTAAAAGCCTTTCGTTTGTAAAAGTAGTATTTGTGTTAGAAAATCCAATATTTTCCTTAATGTGTAAATGTAGTCTTAAAACCCAAAGACCGAAATGTACAAGTAATTTGTCATATTTATAGTAAAACAATGCAAGTTTAAATCGACATAAACTCGTTAAATTTTAATGAAGTTCCCGTAAATTCCAATGTTTATTAATACTTTATGTGAGTTTATTATAACCATACTATGACCAAGGTTGCCTAAAACGACGTTCTTCAGGCGTCGGAAATGTTATGACATTTGTCACCCCAGACCTATCGGTCTAACTGTTGCATGCAGTTTAGGTGTGGGTTTGTCAAACCCAATATAGATCTATACACAACTATCACGCTCTCCCTCAAGGAGACTCTGGTTACAATACAGGACTTAATGGTAATTTGAAGTAAATGTCTCACAAAGTCATTAACGGAATTACGTGTTATGAAAACTTGGTACCGTATGGCCGTACCTTGCTTAATGAAAATATCATTTCTATAAATGTACCCTTTTTAAATGTATGTGTTATGTAATGTATCATAAACTATATCTATTATAGTTTATCACCCAAGGGTAGTACGTAGTAATGTATGCAAACTATATTCAAAATAGTTTATTAAATGTTTCAATGTATCAGTTGTACTTTGATTATAATCACTTGTTATTCTTTATATTTTATATGTCCAAATCCATTTGTAAACTGATGTGTGTCTAAATATTAAGATAAAATGTCATATATTGCAATAACATATAATCACATAAAGATATACACCTTGCTCAACATGTTACAAGGTGAAATGAAATTGACAGCAACTTTTCGTTGAATACAGTTTCTGTTACTGTTCTTAGAAAATTTATAGAAAAATCATCAAGGCTCTAAATCCAAATCCGCAAATTCTTAGAGTTTGGAATATGAGTCTAGTTTGTTCGTAAATTTTATCATGATTTTTAGTGATCTCTAACAGAGGTGAAAATATTCATAATCACAGACTGGTCCGGGTTTGCCTCTGAAATGACAGGCATTTTTGTAAAAATCACCATAAATTGTAGAAAAATCATATGGAGATGTGCAAGTAGCCATTTTAAAGCTAAGAGTTTGAACTACTTGCACCTGGAACAGTTTTGAAAACTAAAATATTTAAGTTGACCAAAACAGTCCGTGATCGAAGTTCATCTTTTCTGATGTAATCTGATAGAAAAAGTTTAATTGTGTTCTTGATGATTTTACTTATATTCCCCCCTTAAAACTTAAGAAAAACATGTAAATGTAGGGGTATGAACTCACCTTATGTGGTTTCAGTAGATGAAAGTGAGAGAGAGGAAGTATTCAACCCAAGAACACTAAGAAGATGTCTTGATGATTCGAGAATCTAACACCGAATAAGATGGAATTTGTGTAAGATATCAATGATTTGAGTAGAATGGAGTGTAATAATTATATGAATGATGAAGATACTTACTAATTGAAGAAAGAAATCCCTGAAGAAAGCCTTGAAGTTCTTGAAGTTGAGAGAAAAGATGAGAGAATTTTGGAGAGTGTCCTTTGGTTGCTAAGTGTAGAATGAAAGAACTTTATGGAGAATGAGGAGAGAGGATCAATCCTCCAGCTCTTAGAACGTGGGAAGAGCTGGAGATTGGGTGTAAAGGTCCACTAAGGAGACAAGGGGTAGTGGGAAAGAGTGGCTGATCATAGAGTGAGGTGGTGGTGGTTTGCTTTTGCCACAAATTAAGGAAAAGCAAATATTCCCTCAATAATTAGTTCAACCACTAATTCTTTTAATATATTTTTATAAAAACCCTGGAGATTTATATATTTTGGGGCCTTAGTTTAGAAAATAAAGTTTTGGGTGAAAATCCCACGTTAAAATAATGAAAAACGGAGTTAAAACGAAGTCGTAGTCGAAAAACCGGTAAAAAGGGGCCGTCTGCGAGACCGCTCGCATGGAGGCCGGATTCGGACCCTCGCATGCGAGGCTGCTGTCTGATGGCTTCGGATTCGGTCTCCTGAGAGGCTTCAGCTTCGGTCCTGATGAGAGGCTTCGGATCCGAGGCCTCGGATGAGAGGCTTCGGTCCTGAAGCTTTAGTTCCAGGTCCTTAAGGCTATTTTACCCGTTTTTACCCCGTTTCAAGCGATTTTTGACCCGGTTAAGGGTCGATATGACCCAAATGATTACAAAAAGTTAAAGTAACTTTTGAGAGAGATTTGGGAGAGATTTCAAATAGAAAGAGATAGAGTGAAAACGATTTAGAGAGGTTTCGTTTGTGATTAATTTGAGTGTCCGGCTTCACAACGCAAGGTTCGTAAACCCCGTTAAACCGTGTTTTAGTGTCGTACACAATCCCGATGATTGTGCAATAGTGTTTTATCGCTTTGGTTCGTTGTTTAGCACTGTTAAGGCTAAGGAAAATCAAACACATGAACTTTCCAAATGATGATTTCTCATTAAAATAGCGAATTGTATAGTGATTACATAACGTAAACCCTAACATACAAGGGTTATTGGAGTTGACCGGTTTGACTTGTTGACTTTGTTTGACTTTGACTTGACCGAAATTTGACGGTTGTCACATGTTAGGCCACTAGTATAGCTTTTTAAGATCCAGATACATCTTATCTGAACCTGGGTGGACGGAATAACGAGTGTTGTGTGCTTCGGTCATGACCAAGTCTCTGAAGGCACCGTGTCTCGGTGTCCAGATCCGGTCCATGAGATATAAAGCTCCGCCACCCCTGACTTCCAAGTTCTTCTCCATTCCTCGCAGGGATTCTCCCGCCACGTTTTCAGGTTTCAAGGCTTCGAACTGAGCCTCCTTAATTTGTGCGGATAGATGCGAATGGATAGTCATGGTTAATGACTTGACTCTTCGACCAGAATATTCTTTCCGACTTAGGGTGTCTGCTACTACGTTGGCTTTACCCGGATGATAACGAATTTCGCATTCGTAGTCATTGAGTAGTTCGACCCACCGTCGTTGTCTCATATTGAGCTCCTTCTGGTTGAATATGTGTTGTAGGCTTTTGTGGTCTATAAAGATAGTGCTTTTTGTACCATACATGTAGTGTCTCCAGATCTTCAGGGCAAACACCACTGCTCCTAATTCGAGATCGTGTGTGGTGTAGTTGACCTCGTGTGTCTTCAGCTGCCTTGAGGCGTAGGCGATGACTTTACCCCGTTGCATCAGAACACAGCCGAGCCCCTGGTTGGATGCATCGCAGTATACTACGAAGTCCTCTATCCCTTCGGGGAGGGATAGTATCGGTGCGGTGCATAAGGCTTGCTTCAGCGTTTGGAACGCTTTCTCCTGCTTCTCTTCCCAGTCAAAGGCTACGCCTTTCTGGGTCAATGTCGTAAGGGGTTTCGCAATTCGAGAGAAGTTCTGTATGAACCTGCGGTAGTAGCCCGCGAGGCCTAGAAATTAACGAATTTCTGTAGGCGTCTTCGGTGCTGACCAGTTCTCGATGGCTTTAATTTTGGAAGGGTCCACGTGGATTACTTCTTCGCTAACTACGTGACCTAAGAATTCGACTCTACGGATCCAAAATTCGCATTTAGAGAACTTCGCATAGAGTTTCTCCGATCGTAAGGTTCCTAGTACTTGTCGTAGATGATCGCTATGTTCCTCCTTACTTCGAGAGTAGATAAGTATGTCATCGATGAAAACGATGACGAACTGATCCAAGTAAGGACGGCACACCCTATTCATTAAGTCCATGAATACTGCGGGCGCATTAGTCAATCCGAAGGGCATCACTACGAACTCGTATTGTCCGTAACGAGTTCGGAAGGCTGTCTTTGGAACATCCTCCTCAAGCACTCGTAACTGGTGATACCCTGATCTCAGATCAATCTTAGAAAAGTAGCTCGCCCCTTGCAGTTGGTCGAATAAATCGTCTATGCGTGGAAGAGGATAACGATTTTTGACCGTAAGCTTGTTGAGTTCCCTGTAGTCAAAGCACATACGGAACGATCCGTCTTTCTTCTTTACGAATAAGACCGGTGCTCCCCAGGGTGAGAAGTTGGGTCTTATAAAGCCCTTACTGAGCAGTTCGTTAAGCTGGCCTGACAGTTCTTGCATCTCCGCAGGTGCTAGACGGTAGGGCGATTTGGCAACAGGGGTAGCCCCTGGAATTAAGTCGATTCTGAATTCGACTTGGCGTTGGGGAGGTAAACCCGGTAGTTCTTCTGGAAAGACGTCGGGGAAGTCGCGTACTACGGGAAGGTCTTTTAGGTCTTTTGTTTTCTGGTTCACATCGACTACGTGTGCAAGGAATGTGCGATATTCCTTACGCAAGTACTTCTGGGCTTGAATACTTGAGATGATACGAAGGCTCGTACTGGGTTTGTCTTCGTAGATCAACAAGGTTTCGTTATTCGGTAGGTTTAGGCGGACTGCTTTCTCGAAACACAAGATATCGACGCGGGAAAGACTCAACCAGTCCATGCCTACAATGACGTCGAAACTCTTGATAGCCACGGGTATGAGGTCGATTGGAAATGAATGATTATCTAGTGTGAGGGTACAACCTATGTAAATCTCGTGAGAATTCTCTGTCTTTCCGTTAGCCATTTCTACGACGAAGGTTTCTTTTAGTGCTTGCGTGTTTGATTAAGTAAGTGTTTAAATTTTTGATTTACGAAACTCCTCTCTGCCCCACAATCAAATAAGACACATGCATAAGAGTTCTCGAGGAGGAACGTACCCGTGACTACTGTGGGGTCCGCCACGGCTTCATTGTGGCCAATAGCGAGTAGTCTTCCTGCTCCTCCCGCATTCCCAGCTTTCAGGCAGTTTCTTTTGAAGTGCCCTGTCTCGCCACACCCGTAGCAGGCCTGGCTCACTCCTGTACCAGGGACTTGGGTGATCGGTTTGGGTGGTGTTCTGCAAAACCGGATAGTATGGCCCTTCCGATTACAGTTGGTGCAGTGCATTTCCCGGCAGGGGCCGTTATGATGGAAATTGCACTTGGTGCACTTGGGTAGGTTCCCTGCGTATGGCTTTGCTGGCACAGGGACAACAGGGGTTGTGGCAGCATGGACAGCCACAGTCTGTTGGTTTTTAGATGAGGGTTGAGATGATTTGCCCTTCTTTCGGTCCCAACGCTTTCTCTTGTTGTCGGCCGCTTTGGTTGGCGCGGAGGCATCCGTTGTAGTTGTTGTTGGAGGAGGAGAAGGAACCTCGTGATCGATAAGCCTTTGGGCCAATTCCTTGGCACTATCAAAGGTCGCAGGGTTCGATGCTAGAACGTTCCCTCGGTACGGGGGCACCAAACCCCAGATGTATCTTTCGATTTTCTTGCTTTCGGTGGGGACCATGTTGGGACATAGAGTCACCAGGTCGCTGAATCTGGCCGTATAAGCCACTATATCGGAACCCTTCATCTTGTGATTCCACAGTTCTTCTTCGAGTTTCTGAACTTCGCCCCTCGGGCAGTACTCATTTGCCATTAGATCCTTCAGTGTCTCCCAGCCCATGGCGTTAGCTGCTACCAATGAGAGTGATTTGACATGGCCATTCCACCATGTCAGGGCCCTTTCTGTGAAGGTGCAAGCAGCGAACTTGATCTTGCTTTCTTCAGGGCAAGAGCACATCTCAAAGATTGCATATGTTCTCTCGATCCATTGGGACAGCGCAATAATCCCTCCGGTTCCATTGAAGTATGTTGGTTTGCAGCTGATGAAGTCTTTATAGGTACACTCCCGTGTACGTGGTCGGATTTCACCATGGCTAGAGTTGGTGCCTGTTCCAGCTCCACTAACGCCACCATAATTTACTTCAGCCATGGCCGCGGTCACAGCTGCGGTCACAGCTGCCTGAAACATCACCGCATTGAACTGCGGAGGGGGTGGTGGTGGTGGAGTTTGATTTACAGGTCTGCCTCTGTTCGGACGCTTGCGAGGCAGCATCTTTTACTGAAAGTTGATAGAGATGATGATAGAAGTAAGAATCAATTGTAAGCATAATGAGAGTGATTTATGGACTAATTCGCCATAGTTCAAACATTATATAGGGACATGACCATAGAGTAGAGAAACACAAGAGTAAGGACTTTCCAATGGATTAGATAACTGCCAATATCACTGGTATTAATGATGTAATTGAGTTCGGGAAAAATGACCTAACAGTAGGTCTTACATCAAACCATAAGGGAAAATGTTGACAGTTTAGAAATCTAGTTAAAGTACTTGAAAGATAGGAATATTTTACAGACAAGAGCTACATAGGCACAGAAAAGAAAGGCTATTCCTTAATCCAAAAGAAAAGACGCGTCGACATCCTCTACCGGCGACGGGTATCCCTCGGGCGAACCCTCAGCTCTGCCAGCTGGTGTACAACTTCTTGAAGTTGTCGCTCCTGCGCCCTCTGACGCACTCGGAGTTCTATGAATTCAGCCCGGGATGCAGTTAGCTATTGCTGCAGAACCTCATTGGTTCTCCTAGTCCTTTCCATAGCCTCTTCGAGTTGGCGAATGCGGACCGTGTTAATTCCAGAGTTGGCATCCACTTCCATCACACAGTCGATAGCTGCTCGACCTTGGTCCACATTCCGAGCAATCATGCGGATCATAATGGGCAGGACTCGGTCAGCTGAGCCTCCCTTGTTTATGTTGTAAAAGCTTCGGTCTCCATTAAAGGGTAATGGCTGACTCTGCTCATCACTCCAACGGTTCAAGGTTGTCGCCCACAAGGGTGTGGGGCCTTGAAATGTCGGTCGAAGGTTGAGGTTTGGGACTGGATCCTCTTGGGGCAGGTTATTGACTTCTGGCTCGGAGTCAGATCCCATCCGAAAAACCTTCTGCGAGGTGATCATCCAAAGGGATTGGGTGATCATCTTCTGGCTCATCATCGAGCCACACACCATTGCCTTGGTTGGGAAAATACGGATCGTCGGGGAGATGGAAGCCAGCCATGCTATCTACGCGAGAAAAAGGGGGTATAAGAATCTTATAATAATAGACGTACTAATCTAAGATAATTATAAGATGATCCTTACTAGTTACTTCAATACTTGCATACTGCATACCAATTACGTGTAACCAAAACAGGATATACCTTCGAATAAGTGACCCTAACTATAGCACCTTAGTCACATGTAACCTTAGCGTATCCACTTAGCAACTATTGCCCTACTAGTAAAGACCTTTTTAGTTCTCAAATAAGTAATTATAGTAACATAAAATACTCCTATAGTATTTTAGGTTTATGTTTTGTTCTAATGTTGTTGTAGTAGTGTTGGAAAGTTTTTAGTCTTGTTGCAACACCACAACCATTCTTAGGCACATGCTAGTCACTCCTCGGAAAATATAGTTGATCAGGCTATATCCCCCTAGGTTTGACTATATGTCTCTAAGCCTAATTGTGTTGTTCAACAATCGTAATACTTTTGTTCTGTCCTAGTGACACTGATTTTAGTATGAATGCAGGTAGGTATACTTTGGTTAAATATTTTATTATTTAACAGTATAAACTCTTGGTTAGAGTATATTAATCCCGTTGCGTTTATAGTTTGTATATCTTTTATGGGTTGCTATACTCGATTCACTATAAACAATGCTCTGATACCAATCTGTCACACCCCAAAACTGAAACTGCGGAAACGTTCAGGGGTGGAGGACGTCATGTACAGTATCACAACATAGAATAATAGTAAACAAGTAAACAACATCCTCCGTTGCATTAATGATATAATTTAATACAAGTGTGTTCCGTGGTTTATACGACACCAAAATATGAATCAAAATAAAAGATGAGTCTTGTATGTGCTCCATCTTCTCAAAAGCTGGCCTCGGTACCTGTCTACTGATGACCTGAGAATACAAGTTATTTTGAAAGAGTTTATCAGCATTAAAGCTGGTGAGTTCATAAGCATTTTAGTGTCATTATTTGTGTGAAAATGTTTGTAACTGTTTGAATGTAAAAGCTTGTAAATGTTCGTAGTAAAGTTGTAAGTGTTTACTTGTAGTAAAATGTTCGTTGTAAATGTTTGTAAAACTGTTTGTAAAATGTTCGTATCTTCCTAGAAAATCCCATATTTTCTACTAAATCTGTAGTCTTCTACCAAGACCCAAAGTTCGGTTTGTTTGTTTGTAAGAGTATGTATTTTTCCCAAGTCTAACTATCTTTGTCAAAATATAGTTTGTACACTTATCATTTAATGAGAAAACGTTTCAGGGTAAATGTATTAGGGAAAATATTATAAAACTGTAAATTTATATGCGAAAACTACCGTGGTACTACTTACCTTAAAGCCAATGAATTATAAGGTAAGGTGAGATTTGTAACCATACTGATTGACGGCTGAAGAAACACGACGATGAAAGACGTCGAAATTAAATGTGACATTTGTCACCCTATCGGCTTGGTCGGCCTAGGACTGTAGCTAACAGTCAGGGTTACGGGATAGTCTGTCCCGTATAGATCTATACACACAATGCCCGCTCTCCCTCTAGGAGACTCTGGTTACCAACATGACAACGGTGGAATCCACGTCATGTAGAAGTAAATCTCATATTCTAATTGTTATGATTGAGTATGTTCCTTATGTTTACTTGTAAATGTATATGTATATGTTCTCTTCTAAGCATTTGTATTTGTATATGTTCTTGTTCATTCCTCCTAATAGTATGTTCTGACTCATGTATGAACTGACTCTTTGTATGTTTCATAGTACTAGAATTACTGAGTAGTATCTTCCTAAACTATACCTACTATAGTTTATTAGTAGAATTGTTTGTATAACTGAAAGTATTGAACTGTGATAAAAGCTATTATGTCTTATACATATATACATATATATACATAATATATAACTAAGGATCAAACGACCCTCGGACAAACAATAGGGTACTCCAAGTCCACAACCAAACAAGGAACAGGAATTAGAGTGTATTATCAGTCCTAAGTCCTTCAAACCTTACTTATATAACTATATGTGCATTAGACATGGTGTTGACAATATATATAAGTTTAAAAGAATTGAAAGTAAAGTTTTGGTAGGAAAAGACTAAGTTTTATAAAGAGTTTAACATGTAGAAGCGTTTGATAATCATTTCGAAGTAGTTTTGTTGATAAAACAGTTAAAAGTATAGTAAGTCCATTGTTTGCTAGTTATTAATCACATGTGATTGATATAATAACTAATATGATTCAACTTGTATTCCCCCCCATAAACGCATTTAAAAACATTAAAAAGGTTGATTAAGGGGTATAAACTCACCTGTAGTGAGTGGTTTGGATCGAAGTGTTGGACAAGGTGCTACGTGTCAAGTGAAGACTTGGACACACACAATGATCCTATTTAACATATAAAGACATATACATGTATCTAATTAGTGATTATAACACTAATTAAGCAAGTATAAACACCCTAAAACGTGGAAAACACTTTGGTTTAAGTGTTAGAAGGTCATAGGGTTGCATCAAAGGGGTGTAAGGCCTTGCTTTAGAGTTTACGGCCCAAGGACCAACTCCCATGGAGTTTACGCCCTAGGGTTTGCGGCCCTAGTGGGTTTACGGTCTAGGGTTTACGGCCCTTGTGGGTTTACGACCGTAAACCCATGGTAACTCCTATCATTTCGTGGTTTAAGGTCCTTAGCTCGTGCATGAAAGGTTCTAGTCCAATATCCAAGCCCTAGGAAGTAATGGTGGCACATATGCACCACCTAATGGTGTTTACGGCCCAAGGAGATTGCCTTGGCCGTAAACCCATGTGTTATTGGGCATTCTTGGTGTTTTTCAATGGTTAACAAGTAATCTAAGCACATAACTAGTTAAGAGGGGTGTACTTACTTATAGGAAGCTTGTAAGAGTGTTTAAGGTCCAAGAACACTAGTGTGTGTTCTTAATGTTCTTGGTGAAATGAAGAACACTTGAAGATCTTTGAAAAAGAGAATATTTCATGGATGAAATCATGTATAACTACTAGATGAAGTGTTGTATCAACAAATCAAGAGAAGAAACACTTACATTTTTGGAAGATTTGGAAGAAGATCTTATGATACTTGAGAGAGAATGTGGGTGTTCTTGAGCTTGGAAGTGAGAAATGAGGAAGGAAAGGAGTAAACTCATGCCTTAAGCATGAGTTCACGGCCAAAGGGGAGTTCACGGCCCAAACCCCTCATGTTTGGCCGTGAACACCTCATTAAGGTGTTAATTATTTTATTTGTTACACAATAATCCTAGAAATCACTTCCTTTTATTTGTTCTCTCGAAGAATTAATATTAAAAATATCCAAACGGACTTTAAACCGCGCTAAAATATAGCAGAAATGAATTTGACTTTTTAATTTAAGTGCTTGACTGCAGGGTTTGTACAAATGGAAATTTCGGGTTGTCACAAATATAGTAAAGCTTTGATGAGCTTCGTTTAATTCTTATGTCCCGAAATAGAAGTCTACGCAATTTAGCAAAGCTTTGATGAGCATTGTTTAACTCTTGGGTTCTACAATAAAAGTAGTTTATGCCATTTAGATAAGCTTTGATGAGCATTGTTTAATTCTTTAGTTCCACAATATAAGTAGTCTATGCAATTTATCAAAGCTTTGATGAGCGTTGTTTAATTCTTGAGTTCCACAATAGAAGTCTCTGCAATTTAGCAAAGCATTGATGAGCTTCGTGTAATTCTTGTGTCCCACAATATTAGTCTATGCAACTTATCAAAGCTTTGATGAGCATTGTTTAATTCTTTAGTTCCACAATATAAGTAGTCTATGCAATTTATCAAAGCTTTGATGAGCGTTGTTTAATTCTTGAGTTCCACAATAGAAGTCTCCGCAATTTAGTAAAGCTTTGATGAGAATTGTTTAATTCTAAAGTTCCACAATAGATGTAGTCTATGCAATTTAGCAAATCTTTGATGAGCATTGTTTAATTCCTGAGTTGCACAATTGAAGTCTACATAATTTGGCAAGGCTTTGATTAGCTTCATTTAATTCTTGTGTCCCATAATAAAAGTGTATGCAATTTTATCAAAGCTTTGATGATCATTATTTAATTATTGGGATCTACAATAGAAGTAGTCTATGCAATTTAGCAAAGCTTTGATGAGCATTGTTTAGTTTTTGAGTTCCACAATAAAAGTCTATGCAATTTAGCAAAGCTTTAATGACCATTGTAAAATTCTCTAGTTCCACAATAGACAGTCTATGCAATTTAGCAAAGCTTTGATGAGCATTGTTTAATTCTTTTTTTTTTTGAAAGAGCCAAAGCTCAGCAAACTTTATTAAAAAGAATAAAAGAATACAAAAACAAACGGAAATAAAATAGTCAAACAAAATACAAATCTAACCAACCTATCCATAACCAACTACCAAGCCACTTTTTAATAACCAGACTTAACCACCCAAAAACCCAAAAAACCTTATTATCCTTAAAGCTAGCCCAAAGACTTATTGAAAGTGGGAAAAAAGGTAACTTCACCCCCTTGCACCACCAAAATCCCCAAAGATCATTAATACCTAAGCAAGGGGTAAGGCCCTTAAAAAAACCCACAGTCCGAAGGCCAAGCTTTAAGAAAAAACCCAACAAAACCACAATACTCCCTACACAATACATAACATAGAACCAATAAAAGATAACACAATTATAACACTCATAATTGCAACTATAAAAAAACCCCATCAATTTATCAATCCCGTATCTTCTGTCACTTCTCCTCTCATCAATCCTCCACTTCGTCTTCAACAGAAAAGACTCCATCTACTTGCAAACATGATCCAAACCCGACCTTTGCAAAAAATTCCTGCATATCAAGCACAAGCCAAACCACAACAAACTAACACCAAAACTCCAAGAAATCAGAACAAGTTTCATACTAGACATGGCATCAATCACATGTCTAGGATTCTCCATTTGGATAATCTCAATAAAGATCATATCCAAACAGAAAATCCCATAGGTACAAGTCACATGATTTGAGAGCAAACTCTCAAACGAGTAACACAATCCGTCAATTCCTGATCCATGCATGGATTATGAAAGCCCAAAAGGTGATGGATTAGTGATTACTAGTGGGCTAGAAAGTGGCTTGGGCTCAATGGTTGGGTTATGCATGGTAACCCACAAATTGAATTAGGGTTGCATGAAGGCTAGGGCAACATTTTTAAGGATTCATAAGTGCTAAAAACGTTACTTTTTGCTTCATAAAGCCTCCTAGCCGTTTTTATCACTCTTTGGTGGATTATGGTTGCACTTTAATGCTTCTTATGGCTCCTTAATGCTTCATATGGCTCCTTAATGAAGCATAGACGTTTTTTTTCATTCTCAAGTGTCTTGGACGTTTTTTTTGTGTTATTTCAAGAGTTTCCTTAGATTTCATTTACTAGTTTTAATGAATAATTGGTTGGTTGGCTTGTAACCACCAAGTTTGTAATAAAGGCTTCATATAAAGCCAAGTTTATGCATGGGAAAGAGAAGGCACGAATTTTAATCAAAGAACCCTTATTTTCACTTTGAATTATTGTCATAGTTCACAAATTATCATCTTTTGGACGTGATCCTTGAGTTGATCGAATTCAAACTAATAGGTCTTAGTTTGTCTTCAGATTTACAAGCTATAGGTCTAGTTTGTTTATCAAATCTATCCTTTTCATTCCATATATTTGTGGTTGTTATTCTAGCTTAATTTACCTAAACACTACCCCACTCACTACATCAAGCCCATACACGCATCATAAGTGGTATCAAAGCGCATAATGGATTTTGATGATCCGGAGTTCCTACAAAATCTTCGTGAAGCATTAAGAAACATCCAAGAAGGTGGAAATCGAAGGCAACCCCGCCGTGGTGAACATAGGGTTGTGGAAGAATTCAAGGTGTCTGACTTGCCTGAATTTGTTGGTGGAACTGATCCTGAACGCTACTTGGAGTGGGAAAGGAAGATTGAAAGAATGTTCGAGTTCAAAGAAGTGGATGACGAAAAAAGCTGCAAGTATGCTATTCTCAAGCTAGGTGGTGGTGCTTCATTGTGGTTTGAAGGGCTTAAGGCCAAGAGAACCCGTGAAGGCAAAGAAAAAATTTGTTCTTGGCTTTCTCTAAAACGAAAGCTAAGAAAGAGATATGTTCCTTCTACTCATAGAATTGCCACTTACAAGAAGATTGTTGATTTGAGGCAAGGAAAAATGAGTGTTGGAGAATACATTGATGAATTTGAGAAGTTGTCCTTGATGGGGGATATTGAAGAAATTGAAGAACAAAAAATGACTCGTTTTCTAAAAGGGTTGAACTACAACATTGCCAATGTTGTGGAGTTGTATCCTTATGCTGATTTTGGAACTCTTTGTGGTTTGTGTTTGAAGTTGGAGGGGCAAGCCAAAGCACGTTTTGGTGGGAGTTCAAGTTCAAGTCTTGAAAGTCCTAAGTCAAAGTCGTGGTCCAAGCCCGAGTCTAGCAATAGACCAAATTCTGTTTCTACTCCTTCTGGTTCTAGTAGTGTTCCCGTTGCTCCTAAACTTACTAGTGGTACCAAAGAAACTAGTTTGGCGAAAATTAGATGTTTCAAGTGTTAAGGTTTTGGTCATTACCAAAATGCTTGTCCAAACAAAAGGGTGGTGACTTTAAGGGAGGCCATTGAATGTCGTGAAGAGTTGGAGGAAGAAGAGAGGTTGGCGGGTATTTTTCATGATATACAAAAAGAAGAGGAAGAAGAGGAGGAGGTAGAGTATGAAGCACCGGTGTATGATACAGTTTTGGTGCTAAGAACCCTTAAAACTCAAGGGGTTCAAACTGTGGCTGATATGGATCAACGAGACCAATTGTTTCACACCAAATGTTTGGTTAGAGACAAGTGGTGTAGTTTGATTATTGATGGTGGAAGTTGTACTAATGTTGCTTCTAATGAAATGGTGACCAAATTGGGTTTGTCTACTACAAACCATCCAAAACCATATGTTCTTCATTGGTTGGATGATGGAAGCAAAATAAAGGTGACAAAACAGGTTAGAGTTGGTCTAACTATGGGGTCTTATGAAGATGAAGTGTTGTGTGATGTTATTCCTATGGATGCATGTCATATTTTGTTGGGGCGTCCTTGGCAATTTGATAGGGACGTGTTACATAGAGGGAGGAGCAATGAATATGAGTTGAAACACAATAATAAAAAAATTGTGTTAAAACCCATGTCCCCAACGGCGATAAGGTCCATGAATTCTAAACAAGTAAAAAAACCTAATCTTTCTGTGTTTGCTAGTGAAAGGGAGGTGGAGCAAGTTCTTGACAAAGGTGATGTGATTTACATGCTTGTGGCCAAAGAGCATGCAAAGATGGAGAAGATCGTGCATGGAGAAAACGCTATTGCTGATTTGCTTTTGGAGTTTCAAGATGTGTTCCAAGCGAATTACCACCGGGTTTGCCTCCAATCCGTGGTATTGAACACCAAATTGACCTTATTCCGGGTGCTCCTTTGCCTAATAAAGCTGCCTATAGATGTAATCCGGAGGTGACAAAAGAGTTGCAAAAACAAATTGATGAACTCATGAAAATGGGTTATGTTCGTGAAAGCCTAAGTCCTTGTGCTGTTCCAGTTTTGTTGGTTCCAAAAAAGATGGTTCTTGGAGGATGTGCGTTGATAGTAGGGCTGTTAATAACATCACCATAAAATACCGATTTCCTATTCCTAGAGTTGATGATTTGCTAGACGAGTTGCATGGTTCTATTGTGTTCTCAAAAATTGATTTGAGAAGTGGTTACCATCAAATTCGTATGCGTGAAGGGGATGAATGGAAAACAGCCTTTAAAACTAAACATGGCTTGTATGAATAGACCGTGATGCCTTTTGGTCTAACTAATGCACCTAGCACTTTCATGCTACTAATGAATGAAGTGCTAAAATATTTTTTGGGCAGGTTTGTGGTGGTGTACCTTGATGATATCTTGGTATATAGCAAGAGCTTGGAGGATCATTTGGTGCACTTAAAACAGGTTTTCGAGATGCTTAGAGCTCAAAAACTCTATGGGAAGCAAGAAAAATGTTCGTTTTTGGTGGAAGAAGTGGCATTTTTGGGTTTTGTGGTGTCAAGAAATGGCGTGTCCGTGGACCCATCCAAAACTGAAGCAATCAAGTCATGGCCTATTCCTACTAGCATTTCTGAAGTTAGATCATTTCATGGTCTTGCTTCTTTCTATAAAAGATTTGTTCGTGATTTTAGCACCATTGCAAGTCCCATAACAGGTTGTTTGAAGAAAGGAGTCTTTGCATGGGGAAAAGAAGCTCAAAAGGCGTTTGAGAAACTCAAGGCATTATTGTGTGATGCTCCTATTTTGGCTCTTCCAGATTTTTCTCAACCATTTGAAGTGGAGTGTGATGCAAGTGGAGTTGGTATTGGGGCTGTTTTGATCCAATCCAAACGTCCTATTGCTTATTTTTCTGAAAACTTGGGTGGTGCTCGTTTGAATTATTGCACTTATGATAAGGAGTTTTATGCTATTGTTCGTGCTTTAGATCATTGGAGTCATTATTTGCGTGCAAATCATTTTATTTTGCATTCTGATCATGAATCCTTGAAGTACATCAATGGGCAACAAAAGTTGAGCACAAGACATGCAAAGTGGGTGGAGTTCTTGCAATCCTTTCATTTTTCATGCAAATACAAGGATGGAAAAAGCAATGTAGTGGCTGATGCACTCTCGAGGCGTTACTCATTGTTGGTGACTTTGGATGTTCTTTTCTTGGGATTTGAAACTCTAAATGACCATTATCAATCTGATATGGACTTTGCAGATATGTTTTTGAAATGTGCAAGTGGTCCTAATGGTGAATTTGTGATTCAAGATGGCTTTCTATTTAAAGGCAATCGCCTTTGTGTCCCAAAACATGTAATACGGGAGTTGCTGATTCGTGAAGCTCATGGC
The DNA here is from genome assembly GCF_052849685.1 of Lactuca virosa. NCBI lineage: Eukaryota > Viridiplantae > Streptophyta > Magnoliopsida > Asterales > Asteraceae > Lactuca > Lactuca virosa. The sequence goes on along the minus strand of NC_136433.1, from coordinate 316,528,574 downwards.
GGTGGTTTGGCTGGTCATTTTGGCATTACCAAAACTTTGGAGGTGCTTAAAGAACATTTCTTTTGGCCAAAAATGTTGGGGGATGTAACCAACATAGTGGGCTAGTGTGTTACATGTCACATGGCGAAAACAACTTTCAAGCATGGTGTTTACACTCCTTTGCCGGTTCCTATTCGTCCTTGGGAAGATGTGTCCATGGATTTCATTATGGCTTTGCCTAGAACTCAAAGGGGGAAGGATTCCATTATGGTGGTGGTGGATAGGTTTTCAAAAATGGCTCACTTTGTGCCATGTCATAAAACCAATGATGCATCTAATGTGGCTGATTTGTACTTTAAAGAGGTGGTTCGTTTGCATGGTATTCCTAAAACAATTGTTTCTGATAGGGATTCCAAGTTTCTAAGTTACTTTTGGAACACTTTATGGAGGAAAGTGGTTACTAAGTTACTTTTTAGTACATCCCATCATCCACAAACGGATGGACAAACGGAGGTGACTAATAGAACTTTGGGTACTTTGTTGAGAGGGTTGATTAGCAAAACTCAAAAAGATTGGGACATCAAACTTGCACATGCTGAATTTGCCTATAATGGTTCTCCTACTTATGCAACATGTCATTCTCCTTTTGAAGTAGTGTATGGTGTGAATCCTTACATGCCTTTGGATTTGATTCCATTGCCAAAGGATGAATTGGTTCACAAGGATGCTAATGACAAGTTGAAGGCCATGATGAAACTACACCAACAAGTTCGTGAGAAGATTGAAACGGTGAATGAGTTGTACAAACAGAAGTCAAACAAGCATAGGAAACCACGTGTCTTTCAAGATGGTGACTTGGTGTGGGTGCATATGAGGAAAGAACGTTTTCCTAACAAAAGGAAAAACAAGTTAATGCCAAGAGCCGAAGGTCCTTATAAAGTGGTGTCACGTGTCAATGATAATGCTTATAAGGTAGATTTGGGAGGAGACCATGGAGTGCATGCTACCTTTAATGTGGGAGATCTTTCACCTTATCTTGATGATGATGGACTTGATGAATTGAGGTCAATTCCTTTCAAAGGGGGAGGGGATGATCCATGCATGGATTATGAAAGCCCAAAAGGTGATGGATTAGTGATTACTAGTGGGCTAGAAGGTAGCTTGGGCTCAATGGTTGGGTTATGCATGGTAACCCACAAATTGAATTAGGGTTGCATGAAGGCTAGGGCAACATTTTTAAGGATTCATAAGTGCTAAAAACGTTACTTTTTGCTTCATAAAGCCTCCTAGCCGTTTTTATCACTCTTTGGTGGATTATGGTTGCACTTTAATGCTTCTTATGGCTCCTTAATGCTTCATATGGCTCCTTAATGAAGCATAGACGTTTTTTTTTCATTCTCAAGTGTCTTGGACGTTTTTTTGTGTTATTTCAAGAGTTTCCTTAAATTTCATTTACTAGTTTTAATGAATAATTAGTTGGTTCGCTTGTAACCACCAAGTTTGTAATAAAGGCTTCATATAAAGCCAAGTTTATGCATGGGAAAGAGAAGGCACGAATTTTAATCAAAGAACCCTTATTTTCACTTTGAATTATTGTTATAGTTCACAAATTATCATCTTTTGGACGTGATCCTTGAGTTGATCGAATTCAAACTAATAGGTCTTAGTTTGTCTTCAGATTTACAAGCTATAGGTCTAGTTTGTTTATCAAATCTATCCTTTTCATTCCATATATTTGTGGTTGTTATTCTAGCTTAATTTACCTAAACACTACCCCACTCACTAAATCAAGCCCATACACACATCAATTCCTTTGTAAAGAAACTTATTCCAAAAATGCCCCCACCAATCCACAACATTAAGATCACCAAAGTTAAACATCCTTCTATGCCAACCCCAAAACCAATAGCCACCAACCAACAAACTAAAAAACCAGAAAATAGCATCCATTACTTAAACTTTTTCCATTCTAGAAATACCCCAGGCCTTAAAAACTTTATCATTGACCATCTTAGCCTTTTTCCTCAACCCCAACAACATTAAATGTATTTCACTTTCAATACAAGCAATCAGCCCCTTATACGAATTTCTCCTGTTACTAAAAAGTCTAGAATTTCTCTCCTTCCAAATATGTGCAACACAACTAGCAAAAACACATTTATTAACCAGATTCTCACCAGAATTCCTTTTAAACAAACTGCACAGCTTCATAATCAATTCATTCCAATCATCCATAAAAAGATTAAGACCCATCTTATTACAAAAATACCTCCAAATAAGTTGAGAATAATCACATTTAAAGAAAAGATGAACATGTGAATCAGGAGTAACAGCACAAAAAGGACAAAGTAAGTTACCAGAAACTTCCCAACCTCTGACACGATCCTGGGTCTTCAATCTATTCAAAATAGCCATCCACAAAATAAACGAATTTCGAGGAATGCAATTACCATACCAAACAATATCATGCCAAGGAACTTGGTCTCCAAAATTATTTATATCACACCACACCTGTTTGCATGAAAATTGTTTACATATTCCTTTCTTATCTCTCCAACCTGCAACATCCCTCAGATTAGGCTCAATACAAAACATGGGAGCATCCTTCAATCCAGGGAATATATTAACCCACTCAACCGGCCAAGTATAGCAATCATAGACTAGAACATCACCGACCAAGGAAGAATCACTAAACCCATTGCTAACCCAATCTCTTCTAGATATAATAGAACATAAAATACCAATTGGGTGCCACCAATCATGCCAGAGAGAAGTATTCATCCCGTTTCCCACACACGAAACAACATGGGGCCTAACAATTTTTCTCACCTCAAGGAACCTCTTCCAAGTCCAGCTCATACTCTTCTTCTGCAAAATATCCCAAAAATTCTTGTTTCCAATGTAATTGGATTTCACCCACTGAACCCACAGAGAATTTTTGCTATTAATCACATTCCACACATGTTTAGCTAACAAAGCATCATTCCATTTCCTTAAATTCTTCACTCCTAAACCACCATAAATTTTCGGCTTACAAATATCATTCCACTTGACTTTAGCTTTCCCTTTGACTACCTCACCATTCGCCCACAAGAAACTTCTACAAAGCTTTTCAATCTCTTTAATAGTAGCAATGGGAATTTTAAAAATCGAAGCCCAATACACATGAATAGATGTCAAAACAGAATTAATGAGCTGCAGCCTTCCAGCAAACGATAAAGCCTTGCTTTTCCAATTGAAAATTCTCATCTTAATCTTCTCAATAAGCTGTTTACAATCTCTATCAAATATATTTGTAACACACATAGGAATTCCCAAATACTTAAAAGGAAATCTCCCAATATCAAAAGGAAGAATGCCCAAGATAATCCTTCTCATATTGGGTTTAACACAACTGAAGAAAATATGGCTTTTTTCCATGCTCACCTTCAACCCTGAAACATTTTTGAACTCATCAAGAGCATCCCTTATAACTCTAGCAGAATTCCCATTTCCATAAGAAAATACTAACAAATCATCAGCAAAGCATAAATGAGTAATTTTAAGGGACATACACTTACTATGAAACTTAAAATTCTGGCCAGCTTCAATTTTCTTCAAAAGGATGATATTAAACACCTCCATAACTATAGTAAATAGGTAAGGAGATAGAGGATCACCCTGCCTAAGACCCCTCTTTCCTTCAAAATACCCATGATCTTCACCATTAAAGTTAAGCATGAACCAAGGAGTAGAAACACAAGCCATAATCCACTGAATCATTATCATATGAAAACCAAACCCCTGCAGAATTCTACTAAGAAAATTCCAATCCACCGTATCATATGCCTTTTGAATATCAATCTTTATGGTGCATTTGGGAACTCCCCTCTTATTTTTATACCCCACCATCAGCTCCTGAGCAAGGAGAATATTATCCAAAATAGATCTTCCAGGAATGAAATCTGATTGATTTTTGCTCACAATATCACCCAAACTATTTCTAATTCTGTTCACTATAATCTTACTAATACACTTATATAAAGTGTTACAGCAGGCTATAGGGCGGAAATCAGAAACTTTCCTCGGGAACTCCAATTTAGGAACCAACACTATTCTCGTAGCATTAATCCCCTTCAACAATTTACCAGTCCAAAAAAATTCCCTCACAGCTTTACACACCTCCGGCCCAACAATGTTCCAAGAACTTTTAAAAAATTTGGAGGAGTACCCATCAGGTCCAGGGGCACGATTTTCATCAGTATCAAACATCGCCACATTGATTTCTTCATCAGTCACCACTCTAATCATATTAGCAGCCACCCTACTATCCAATTTATTATGAAAGAAACCATCATTTAAACACGAAAACTCAGTAACATCTTTACAACCCAAAAACTTATTGAAAGCATTGTTTAATTCTTGAATACCTAAATAGAAGTCTATGAAATTTAGCAAAGCTTTGATGAGCATTGTTTAATTTTTAAGTTCCACAATAGAAGTAGTCTATGCAATTTAGCAAAAGCTTTGATGAGCATTGTTTAATTCTTGAATTCCACAACAGAACTCTATGCAATTTGGCAAAGCTTTGATGAGCTTCGTTTAATTCTTGTGTCCCATAATAGAAGTCTATGCAATTTAGCAATGCTTGGATGAGCATCATTTAATTCTTGAGTTCTACTATAGAAGTAGTCTATGCAATTTAGCAAAGCTTTGATGAACATTGTTTAATTCATCACTTCCACAATAGAAGTCTATGCAATTTAGCAAAGCTTTGATGACCATTGTTTAATTCTTTAGTTCACAATAGAAGTAGTCTATGCAATTTAGCAAAGCTTTGATGAGCATTGTTTAATTCTTGAATTCCAAAATAGAAGTCTATACAATTTAGCAAAGCTTTGATGAGCATTGTTTAATTGTTGAGTTCTACATAAGAAGTCTATGCAATTCATAAAAGCTTTGATGAGCATTGTTTAGTTCTTCAGTTCCACAATAGAAGTCTATGTAATTTAGCAAAACTTTGATTAGCATTGTTTTATTCTTAAGTTCCACAATAGACATAGTCTATGCAATTTAGCAAAGCTTTGATGAGCATTGTATAATTCTTGAGGTCCATAATAGAAGTCTACGCAATTGGGCAAAGCTTTGATGAGCTTTGTATAATTCTTGTGTCCCATAATAGAAGTCTATGCAATTTAGCAAAGCTTTATGGGATCTACAATGGAAGTAGTCTATGCAATTTAGCAAAGCTTTGATGAGCATTGTTTAATTCTTGAGTTCCACAATAAAAGTGTATGCAATTTAGCAAAGCTTTGATGACCATTGTTAAATTCTCTAGTTCCACAATAGATGTAGTCTATACAATTTAGCAAAGCTTTGATGAGCATTGTTTAATTCTTGAATTCCTAAATAGAAGTCTATGATGTTTGGCAAAGCTTTGATGAGCATTGTTTAATTCTTGAGTTCCACAATAGAAGTAGTATATGCAATTTAGCAAAGCTTTGATGAGCATTGTTTAGTTCTTGAATTCCACAACAGAAGTCTACGCAATTTAGCAAAGCTTTGATGAGCTTCGTTTAATTCTTGTGTCCCACAATAGAAGTCTATGCAATTTAGCAAAGCTATGATGATCATTCTTTAATTCTTGGGTTCTACAATAGAAGTAGTCTTTGTAATTTAGCAAAGCTTTGATGAGCATTGTTTAATTCTTGAGTTCCACTATAGAAGTCTAAGCAATTTAGCAAAGCTTAAATGAGCATTGTTTAATTCTTTAGTTACACAATAGAAGTAGTCTATGCAATTTAGCAATGCTTTGATGAGAATTGTTTAATTCTTGAGTTCCAAAATAGAAGTCTATGAAATTTAGCAACGCTTTTATGAGCATTGTTTAATCGTTGACTTCGACAATAGAAGTCTATGCAATTTAGCAAAGCTTTGATGAGGATTGTTTAGTTCTTGAGTTCCACAATAGAAGGCTATGCAATTTAGCAAAGCTTTGATGAGCATTGTTTAATTATTGAGTTCCACAATAGATTTAGTCTATGTAATTTAGCAAAGCATTAATGAGCATTGTTTAGCAATTTAGCAAAGCTTTGATGAGCATTGTTTAATTCTTGAGTTCTACAATAGAAGTAGTCTATAAAATTTAGCAAAGCATTGATAAGCATTGTCTAATTCTTGAGGTCCACAATAGAAGTCTATGCAATATAGCAAAGCTTTGATGAACTTCGTTTAATTCTTATGTCCCGAAATAGAAGTCTACGCAATTTGACAAAGCTTTGATGAGCATTGTTTAATTCTTGAGTTCTACAATAGAAGTAGTTTATGCCATTTAGAAAAGCTTTGATGAGCAATTTTTAATTCTTTAGTTCCATAATATAAGTAGTCTATGCAATTTATCAAAGCTTTGATGAGCGTTGTTTAATTCTTGAGTTCCACAATAGAAGTCTCTGCAATTTAGCAAAGCATTGATGAGCTTTGTGTAATTCTTGTGTCCCACAATATTAGTCTATGCAACTTAGCAAAGCTTTGATGAGCATTGTTTAATTCTTTAGTTCCACAATATAAGTACTCTATGCAATTTATCAAAGCTTTGATGAGCGTTGTTTAATTCTTGAGTTCCACAATAGATGTAGTTTATTCAATTTAGCAAAGCTTTGATAAGCATTCTTTAATTCTTGAGTTCCACAATAGAAGTCTGTGCAATTTAGCATAGCTTTTATGAGCATTGTTTAATTCTTGAGTTCTACAATAGAAGTAGTCTATGTAAATTAGCAAAGCTTTGATGAGCATTGTTTAATTCTTGAATTCCAAAATAGAAGTCTACGCAATTTGGCAAAGCTTGGATGAGCTTCGTTTAGTTCTTGTGTCCCATAATAGAAGTCTATGCAATTTAGCAAAGCTTGGATGAGCATTATTTAATTCTTGAGTTCTACAATAGAAGTAGTCTGTGTAATTTAGCAAAGCTTTGATGAACATTGTTTAATTCATCCCTTCCACAATAGAAGTCTATGCAATTTAGCAAAGCTTTGATGACCATTGTTTAATTCTTTAGTTCACAATAGAAGTAGTCTATGCAATTTAGCAAAGCTTTGATGAGCATTGTTTAATTCTTGAATTCCAAAATAGAATCTATACAATTTAGCAAAGCTTTGATGAGCATTGTTTAATTGTTGAGTTCTATATTAGAAGTCTATGCAATTCATAAAATCTTTGATGAGCATTGTTTAGTTCTTGAGTTCCACAATAGGATTCTATGTAATTTAGCAAAACTTTGTTTAGCATTGTTTTATTCTTAAGTTCACAAATAGACATAGTCTATGCAATTTAGCAAAGCTTTGATGAGCATTGTATAATTCGTGAGGTCCAGAATAGAAGTCTACGCAATTGGGCAAAGCTTTGATGAGCTTCGTTTAATTCTTGTGTCCCATAATAGAAGTGTATGCAATTTAGCAAAGCTTTATAAGATCTACAATGGAAGTAGTCTATGCAATTTAGCAAAGCTTTGATGAGCATTGTGTAATTCTTGAGTTCCACAATAAAAGTCTATTGAATTTAGTAAAGCTTTGATGACCATTGTTAAATTCTCTAGTTCCACAATAGATGTAGTCTATGCAATTTAGCAAAGCTTTGATGAGCATTGTTTAATTCTTGAATTCCTAAATAGAAGTCTATGATATTTGGCAAAGCTTTGATGAGCATTGTTTAATTCTTGAGTTCCACTATAAAAGTCTATGCAATTTAGCAAAGCTTAAATGTGCATTGTTTAATTCTTTAGTTACACAATAGAAGTAGTCTATGCAATTTAGCAAAGCTTTGATGAGCATTGTTTAATTCTTGAGTTCCAAAATAGAAATCTATGCAATTTACCAGAGCTTTGATGATCATTGTTTAATCGTTGACTTCTACAATAGAAGTCTATGCAATTTAGCAATGCTTTGATGAGGATTGTTTAGTTCTTGAGTTCCACAATAGAAGCCTATGCAATTTAGCAAAGCTTTGATGAGCATTGTTTAATTATTGAGTTCCACAAGAGATGTAGTCTATGCAATTTAGCAAAGCATTTATGAGCATTGTTTAATTCTTGAGTTCCACAATAAAACTCTTTGCAATTTAGCAAAGCTTTGATGAGCATTGTTTAATTCTTGAGTTCTACAATAGAAGTAGTTTATGCAATTTTGCAAAGCTTTGATAATCATTGTTTAATTCTTGAGTTCCACAATAGAAGTCTATGCAATATAGCAAAGCCTTGATGAGATTCGTTTAATTCTTGTGTCCCGAAATAGAAGTCTACGCAATTTAGCAAAGCTTTGATGAGCATTTTTTAATTCTTGGGTTCTACAATAGAAGTAGTTTATGCCATTTAGCAAAGCTTTGATGAGCATTGTTTAATTCTTTAGTTCCACAATATAAGTAGTCTATGCAATTTATCAAAGCTTTGATGAGCGTTGTTTAATTCTTGAGTTCTACAATAGAAGTCCCCGCAATTTAGCAAAGCTTTAATGAGCTTCGTGTAATTCTTGTGGCCCACAATATTAGTCTATGCAACTTAGCAAAGCTTTGATGAGCATTGTTTAATTCTTGGGTTCTACAATAGAAGTAGTCTATGCAATTTAGCAAAGCTTTGATGAGCATTGTTTAATTCTTGAGTTCCACAATAGAAGTCTATGCAATTTAGCAAAGCTGTGAGGAGCATTATTTTATTCTTGAGTAACATAATAGAAGTCTATGCAATTTAGCAAAGCTTTAATGAGCATTGTTTACTTTTTGAGTTCTATAACAGAAGTAGTCTACACAATTTAGCAATGCTTTGATGAGCATCTTTTAAATCTTGAGTTTCACAATAGAAGTCTTTGCACTTCTAGCAAAGCTTTGATGAGCATTGTTTAATTCTTTTGTTCCGCAATAGACGTAGTCTATGCAATTTAGCAAAGCTTTGATGAGCAATGTTTAATTCTTGAATTCCAAAATAGAAGTCTATGCATGTGACAACCCGAAATTTCTAACTTGTGTAAACATTCAAATTTATCAGTGTTAGACTCATTTTGATCCCAGTTATCACTGTTTGGGAACCTATTTTGAGTATCCTAACTCTAGTGAATCAACGGAATTAGTATTTGGAAGTGTTAGTTTAAGTTCTAAACTACCTAGCAACCGTAAACCTCCACAAAAAGGAGTTTACGGTCGAGACCTTGAGTTTACGGTCAGAGTAACCGTAAACTCCTCCCTATATATATAATGATTGATCATTTCAGCCATTCTTTTCACTTTAAACACCCCAAAGGCTTTCTCTCTCTACTCTCTCTACCTTCATCGGGTTCCTCCAAGATCTTCAAGAACACGGTTGTGTTTTGGACCGAAAACACTTTCTTTGCCTTCAAAAAAAAACCGTAAGTATCATCTTCCCCTTCATAAAACCGAGTTAAAATCCTTCATTTTGGACTTAAGATCATCACTCTTTGCTTGAACAAAAGAGTTTATGGTCCTATGAATCTTCATAGACCGTAAACCCTTATAAACGGTGTTCTTATAGCCTTTACCCTTCCAAAGGCTAAGCATGGTCCCTAGAATCCGATGCCTTTGAATGAAACCCTTGAAAACCATCATTTATGCAAGATTGATGAGTTTACGGTCTAGTGTATCTCCTTAGACCGTACACCCTTCAATGACCGTATATTCATGGGTAGTAAACCCATGGAACCGTAAATACATGGACCGTAAACCTTATGACTGTAAGGTCATTAGACCGTGAACTCCATGACCGTAAAGTCATTGGACCGTAAACACTAAAACCGTGAACACTTGGACCATGAACTCCAATGGTCATACCTCTTTGAACGTAAACTCTATAGGGTGGCCATATACCCTAGTTATGCAATCATATGTGTTTGTATTCCATAAATCTTAGAGTTTCCTAGGCAATAAGGGTGTTACCCTTCTTATTTAGGATCATTGTGTGCTCAAGGTTACACCTGACACTCTGCACTCCTCTTCCAACCACACGTCAGAACCACTCACTACAGGTGAGTTCATACCCCTACACTTTTACTGGTTTTAAAATGTTTTCAGGGGGGAATACAAGCCAAACTCAAAGTATTTTATTAAGTTTTAAACTTATTAATACAACTCAACGATTTCCATGTTTAATAACTTACTCGGATATTTTATCCCTTTTGTAATATGTTGAGCATAAGGGAAATTGTTATTTTGGAAATCTCACTTCCTAGCTTTCAGAAAGGTTTTACAAAACATTTTCCATAACAACACTAGTAAACTATAATGGGTATAGTTTGGGATAACCCTCTAGGCAGTTTCTACCAAATCAGATTTCATGGATGAATATGTATAAACTATGGCCGATTTAGTTTATGTTATATGTTTTCTCAGAAGTATAAAGTACACTTATTCAAGAATAATTACTGTTTTATACTGTTTCTAGCTTGTAAACAAGATTATATAGAATTGTGAGGCTCTACTTCAATACTGTACCTTCAGTGTACTGAACTAAATCCTATCATAGTATAACCAGAGTCTCCTGGAGGGAGAGCGTGAGATTTGTGAATAGATCTATTCGGGACTGACAATCCCACACCTGAACTGCTAGCTACAGTTAGGCGGGCACGCCTGGGGTGAACAAATGTCATTTAACTTAACGCCTAAAGAACGTTATAAAGGTCTCTGGGTCATATCAAGTATGGTTATACGACTCGCAAATAAGTATAAACTAACTTTGGTTTACGAACTCTAATCTTCATTTGTTTTATTTTGAGTAATAAAACTACTTTTATACATACTGATAGTAATCAGGGATTTCTAAACATACATCTCTACCTCTAGAACGGATAACTTGTTTTTAGGGAAAATATAGAATTTTCCCAGGATAACAATGGCATTTCTAAAACTGATGATTTATCTTCCACTAATAGATACTCTTTCAACACTACTTTTCATAAGAAAATATGGGATTTTCTTGAGGAACACTTTTCAAAAAGAATCAAAGAACATTTTTCCACCAAAACTAAATGCTTATGAACTCACCAGCTTTATGCTGATATTCTTTCAAAACTGCTTGTATTCTCAGGGAATTAGTAGACAGCTATCTGCTGATTTTGAGAAGCTGGAGCAATAAGAGTCTTAAATTTATATTTTACATACTTTTGATGTACCTAAAACAATATTTCAAACTGATGTAAACATTTTACTTATATATGTATCCACTGTATTGCTTGTGTTGCTATGTTTCCTATTATTCGTTGGTTGTGATGCTAAATACGACGTCCTCCGCCCCCGAACGTTTCCGCCGTTCCGGTTTGGGGGTGTGACAATGCAATTTAGCAAAGCTTTGAAGAACATTGTTTAATTGTTGAGTTCTACAATAGAAGTCTATGCAATTTAGCAAAGCTTTGATGAGCATTGTTTAGTTCTTGAGTTCGCATTAGAAGTCTATGATATTTAGCAAAGCTTTGATGAGCATTGTTTAATTTTTGAGTTCTACAGTACAAGTCTATACAATTTAGTAAAGCTTTGATGAGCATTTTTTAGTTCTTGAGTTCCACAATAGATGTAGTCTATGAAATTTAGCAAAGCTTTGATGAGCATTGTTTACTTCTTGAGTTCCACAATAGAAGTCTATGCAATTTAGAAAAACTTTGATGAGCTTTGTTTAATTCTTGAGTTACACAATAGAAGTTTGTGCAATTTAGCAAAGCTTTGATGAGCATTGTTTAATTCTTGAGTTCTTCCATAGAAGAAGTCTATGCAACTTAGCAAAGCTTTGATGAGCATTGTTTAATTATTGAGTTCCACAATAGAAGTCTATGCAATTTAGCAAAGCTTTGATGAGCATTGTTTAATTCTTCAGTTCCACAATAGATGTAGTCTATGCAATTTAGCAAAGCTTTGATGAGCATTGTTTAATTCTTGAGTTCCACAATAGAAGTCTATGCAATTTAGCATAGATTTTATGAGCATTGTTTAATTCTTGAGTTCTACAATAGAAGTATTCTATGTAGTCTATGTAAATTAGCAAAGCTTTGATGAGCATTGTTTAATTCTTGAATTCCAAAATAGAAGTCTACGCAATTTGGCAAAGCTTTGATGAGCTTGGTTTAATTCTTATGTTCCATAATAGAAGTCTATGCAATTTAGCAAAGCTTGGATGAGCATTATTTAATTCTTGAGTTCTACAATAGAAGTAGTCTATGCAATTTAGCAAAGCTTTGATGAACATTGTTTAATTCATCAATTCCACAATAGAAGTCTATGCAATTTAGCAAAGCTTTGATGACCATTGTTTAATTCTTTAGTTCCACAATAGAAGTAGTCTATGCAATTTAGCAAAGCTTTGATGAGCATTGTTTTATTCTTGAATTCCAAAATAGAAGTCTATACATTTTAGCAAAGCTTTGATGAGCATTGTTTAATTGTTGAGTTCTATATTAGAAGTCTATGCAATTCATAAATGCTTTGATGAGCATTGTTTGGTTCTTGAGTTCCACAATAGAAGTCTATGTAATTTAGCAAAGCTTTTATTAGCATTGTTTTATTCTTAAGTTCCACAATAGACATAGTCTATGCAGTTTAGCAAAGCTTTGATGAGCATTGTATAATTCTTGAGGTCCAGAATAGAAGTCTACGCAATTGGGCAAAGCTTTGATGAGCTTCGTTTAATTCTTGTGTCCCATAATAGAAGTCTATGCAATTTAGCAAAGCTTTAATGAGCATTATTTAATTCTTGGGATCTACAATGGAAGTAGTCTATGCAATTTAGCAAAGCTTTGATGAGCATTGTTTAATTCTTGAGTTCCACAATAGAAGTCTATGCAATTTAGCAAAGTTGTGATGAGCATTGTTTTATTCTTGAGTAACACAATAGAAGTCTATGCAATTTAGAAAAGCTTTAATGAGAATTGTTTACTTTTTGAGTTCTACAACAAAAGTAGTCTACGCAATATAGCAATGCTTTGATGAGCATCGTTTAAATCTTGAGTTTCACAATAGAAGTGTATGCACTTCTAGCAAAGCTTTGATGAGCATTGTTTAATTCTTTAGTTCCGCAATAGACGTAGTCTATGCAATTTAGCAAAGCTTTGATGAGCAATGTTTAATTCTTGAATTCCAAAATAGAAGTCTATGCAATTTAGCAAAGCTTTGATGAACATTGTTTAATTGTTGAGTTCTACAATAGAAGTCTATGCAATTTAGCAAAGCTTTGATGAGCATTGTTTACTTCTTGAGTTCCACATTAGAAGTCTATAATATTTAGCAAGGCTTTGATGAGCATTGTTTAATTTTTGAATTCTACAATACAGGCCTATATAATTTAGTAAAGCTTTGATGAGCATTATTTAGTTCTTGAGTTCCACAATAGATATAGTCTATGAAATTTAGCAAAGCTTTGATGAGCATTGTTTACTTCTTGAGTTCCACAATAGAAGTCTATGCAATTTAGCATAGATTTTATGAGCATTGTTTAATTCTTGAGTTCTACAATAGAAGTATTCTATGTAGTCTATGTAAATTAGCAAAGCTTTGATGAGCATTGTTTAATTCTTGAATTCCAAAATAGAAGTCTACGCAATTTGGCAAAGCTTTGATGAGCTTGGTTTAATTCTTATGTTCCATAATAGAAGTCTATGCAATTTAGCAAAGCTTGGATGAGCATTATTTAATTCTTGAGTTCTACAATAGAAGTAGTCTATGCAATTTAGCAAAGCTTTGATGAACATTGTTTAATTCATCAATTCCACAATAGAAGTCTATGCAATTTAGCAAAGCTTTGATGACCATTGTTTAATTCTTTAGTTCCACAATAGAAGTAGTCTATGCAATTTAGCAAAGCTTTGATGAGCATTGTTTTATTCTTGAATTCCAAAATAGAAGTCTATACATTTTAGCAAAGCTTTGATGAGCATTGTTTAATTGTTGAGTTCTATATTAGAAGTCTAAGCAATTCATAAATGCTTTGATGAGCATTGTTTGGTTCTTGAGTTCCACAATAGAAGTCTATGTAATTTAGCAAAGCTTTTATTAGCATTGTTTTATTCTTAAGTTCCACAATAGACATAGTCTATGCAGTTTAGCAAAGCTTTGATGAGCATTGTATAATTCTTGAGGTCCAGAATAGAAGTCTACGCAATTGGGCAAAGCTTTGATGAGCTTCGTTTAATTCTTGTGTCCCATAATAGAAGTCTATGCAATTTAGCAAAGCTTTAATGAGCATTATTTAATTCTTGGGATCTACAATGGAAGTAGTCTATGCAATTTAGCAAAGCTTTGATGAGCATTGTTTAATTCTTGAGTTCCACAATAGAAGTCTATGCAATTTAGCAAAGTTGTGATGAGCATTGTTTTATTCTTGAGTAACACAATAGAAGTCTATGCAATTTAGAAAAGCTTTAATGAGAATTGTTTACTTTTTGAGTTCTACAACAAAAGTAGTCTACGCAATATAGCAATGCTTTGATGAGCATCGTTTAAATCTTGAGTTTCACAATAGAAGTGTATGCACTTCTAGCAAAGCTTTGATGAGCATTGTTTAATTCTTTAGTTCCGCAATAGACGTAGTCTATGCAATTTAGCAAAGCTTTGATGAGCAATGTTTAATTCTTGAATTCCAAAATAGAAGTCTATGCAATTTAGCAAAGCTTTGATGAACATTGTTTAATTGTTGAGTTCTACAATAGAAGTCTATGCAATTTAGCAAAGCTTTGATGAGCATTGTTTACTTCTTGAGTTCCACATTAGAAGTCTATAATATTTAGCAAAGCTTTGATGAGCATTGTTTAATTTTTGAATTCTACAATACAAGCCTATATAATTTAGTAAAGCTTTGATGAGCATTATTTAGTTCTTGAGTTCCACAATAGATATAGTCTATGAAATTTAGCAAAGCTTTGATGAGCATTGTTTACTTCTTGAGTTCCACAATAGAAGTCTATGCAATTTAGCATAGATTTTATGAGCATTGTTTAATTCTTGAGTTCTACAATAGAAGTATTCTATGTAGTCTATGTAAATTAGCAAAGCTTTGATGAGCATTGTTTAATTCTTGAATTCCAAAATAGAAGTCTACGCAATTTGGCAAAGCTTTGATGAGCTTGGTTTAATTCTTATGTTCCATAATAGAAGTCTATGCAATTTAGCAAAGCTTGGATGAGCATTATTTAATTCTTGAGTTCTACAATAGAAGTAGTCTATGCAATTTAGCAAAGCTTTGATGAACATTGTTTAATTCATCAATTCCACAATAGAAGTCTATGCAATTTAGCAAAGCTTTGATGACCATTGTTTAATTCTTTAGTTCCACAATAGAAGTAGTCTATGCAATTTAGCAAAGCTTTGATGAGCATTGTTTTATTCTTGAATTCCAAAATAGAAGTCTATACATTTTAGCAAAGCTTTGATGAGCATTGTTTAATTGTTGAGTTCTATATTAGAAGTCTAAGCAATTCATAAATGCTTTGATGAGCATTGTTTGGTTCTTGAGTTCCACAATAGAAGTCTATGTAATTTAGCAAAGCTTTTATTAGCATTGTTTTATTCTTAAGTTCCACAATAGACATAGTCTATGCAGTTTAGCAAAGCTTTGATGAGCATTGTATAATTCTTGAGGTCCAGAATAGAAGTCTACGCAATTGGGCAAAGCTTTGATGAGCTTCGTTTAATTCTTGTGTCCCATAATAGAAGTCTATGCAATTTAGCAAAGCTTTAATGAGCATTATTTAATTCTTGGGATCTACAATGGAAGTAGTCTATGCAATTTAGCAAAGCTTTGATGAGCATTGTTTAATTCTTGAGTTCCACAATAGAAGTCTATGCAATTTAGCAAAGTTGTGATGAGCATTGTTTTATTCTTGAGTAACACAATAGAAGTCTATGCAATTTAGAAAAGCTTTAATGAGAATTGTTTACTTTTTGAGTTCTACAACAAAAGTAGTCTACGCAATATAGCAATGCTTTGATGAGCATCGTTTAAATCTTGAGTTTCACAATAGAAGTGTATGCACTTCTAGCAAAGCTTTGATGAGCATTGTTTAATTCTTTAGTTCCGCAATAGACGTAGTCTATGCAATTTAGCAAAGCTTTGATGAGCAATGTTTAATTCTTGAATTCCAAAATAGAAGTCTATGCAATTTAGCAAAGCTTTGATGAACATTGTTTAATTGTTGAGTTCTACAATAGAAGTCTATGCAATTTAGCAAAGCTTTGATGAGCATTGTTTACTTCTTGAGTTCCACATTAGAAGTCTATAATATTTAGCAAAGCTTTGATGAGCATTGTTTAATTTTTGAATTCTACAATACAAGCCTATATAATTTAGTAAAGCTTTGATGAGCATTATTTAGTTCTTGAGTTCCACAACAGATATAGTCTATGAAATTTAGCAAAGCTTTGATGAGCATTGTTTACTTCTTGAGTTCCACAATAGAAGTCTATACAATTTTGAAAAACTTTGATGAGCTTTGTTTAATTCTTGAGTTACACAATTGAAGTCTGTGCAATTTAGCAAAGCTTTGATGAGCATTGTTTAATTCTTGAGTTCTTCAATAGAAGAAGTCTATGCCACTTAGCAAAGCTTTGATGAGCATTGTTTAATTATTGAGTTCCACAATAGAAGTCTATGCAATTTAGCAAAGATTTGGTGACCATTGTTTAATTTTTGAGTTCCCTAATAGAACTCAATGTAATTTAGCAAGGCTTTGATGAACATTGTTTAATTCTTAAATTCCACAATAGATATAGTCTATGCAATTTAGCAAAGCTTTGATGAGCAGTGTATAATTCTTGAGTTCCATAATAGAAGTCTACGCAATTTGGCAATGCTTTGATGATGTGACAACCCGAACCTTTTTCCGTAAATGTTAGCCGATAGCTCTCTCACTGTCCCAGAAATCAAGTTCCCGATAGCTCTCTCACTGGCCCAGAAATCATCCGTGAAACCACAGAAAAGATCGTACAAATCCGGGAACGACTAAAGACTTCAAGAGATAGACAAAAGAACTACGCCGATAAGAGACGAAAACCCTTGGAGTTTCGGGTTGGTGACTGTGTTCTTTTCAAGGTCTCACCCTGGAAAGGCATGATACGCTTTGGAAAGCATGGAAAGCTGAATCTGAGATACATAGGCCCATTCGAGATCCTCGCTAGGATCGGTCCCGTAGCATACAAACTTCGTTTACCCCAAGAGCTTAGCAATATCCATTTCGTCTTCCACGCCTCGAACCTTAAAAAGTGTCTATCCGACAAAACCCTTGTAATCCGTCTTGATGAGATCGAGATCAATGAGAACCTTAATTTCATGGAAGAACCAGTCGAAATCATGGATCGAGAAGTCAAAACAACGAAACAAAGTCGCATACCGATAGTGAAGGTCCGCTGGAATGCCAAGCGGGGACCTGAATTCACTTGGGAGCGCAAAGATCAGATGAAACAGAAGTATCCTCATCTTTTTCCGAGTCCATGATTTGTATTCTATGTTTGAATTTTGGGACGAAATTCCCTCTATCGGGGGGATGATGTGACAACCCGAACCTTTTTCCGTTAATGTTAGCCCGATTCCGTCAAGTAAAATTTGAATTTTATTTATTTCCGTCAAATTCCTTTGGTTTGGAAAATCATTTAAGTTATATAATTGAATTTTATAAATGAGTCGGAACCAAAATCGCGCGAAAACCAGAGTTTCCTTCGAAAAATCAGCAGTTTCCGACCTAAGTGGTGTTCACGGCCGTAAACCCGATCACGGCCGTAAACCCGAGCTACAGTTGGGATGTGGGATTGTCATTCCCATATAGATCTATACACACAATGTCGGCTCTCCCTCCAGGAGACTCTGGTTACAAGAATGCGACATAGCAAGTATATTGCTATGTCCTGAAAAAGTACCATCACATTTTGGTTTATCTAGTTTTAAGTAAAGATTGGATTATATCCTCTTCTTAACAAAGTAGTCTAACCTTGTGTACTTATTTAGTAAAATAGATTTCCGGTTTGTTCATAAATTATACCTATTATAATTTATATGTTCTATCTGATTAGCATGATCTTCAATGAATGTACCCCTTTGCTCAACGTGATACAAAGGTAACAGTATTGACTGAAGTAACCTTTTTATATTCCTATATGTATAATATATATAATTAAGAAGGAAACGACCTTCGGACAAATGACACCACCTTAAGCCCACATCCAAACAAGGAAAAGGAAATAAGGCAATTCATTAGTCCTAACTCCTTTAAGTCTTATTTATATACTTATACATATATAAACATGATTTTGACAAATATAAGTTTAAAGAGTTTATAAAACATTTTAAGAGAGTTTAACAGTGTGTAAGACGAGTTTACATAACTTTAAAGAGTTTACATGACTTTAAATCATTTTGGAAGTATTTGGTAATCTTTTATTGTTAACACAATATTTAAAAGCATAAGAACACCTTTTGTGTGATTGTTATCACAGCTAAATATGAACACAATATTATTAACCATAAGCAAGCCTTTTGTTTGGTTGCTTACACATATAGACATTAACACAAATAACTTGTGTTCAACTTGTATTCCCCCCCCCCCCTTAAAAGCATTTAAAACCATTTAAAAGGTAGATTATAGGGGTATAAACTCACCTTATGTTGGAGATTCGATTGAAGATTTGGTTATAGGACGTTAGCTCCACAAGTGAAGTCTTGCTAACAAAACGAGTCCTAAACACGATTCATACAATATACATGAATACTTATAAATGAATAGTATCATAAGAGTGATAGGAAAACGAACTAATCAGCAAGTTTAACTTACAAATTAAGGTGTTAGAAGCAAAGTTTGAAAACTGCAAGAGAGTTCACGGCCCAAGAACACATGATTATCTTGAGTTCACGGCCCAACAAGCTTGAAGAATGATGAAGATTGTCACACCCCAAAACCGGAACGGCGGAATCGTTCGGGGGTGGAGGACGTCATGTTTAGTATCATAAGATATGCATTATAGTAAGCAAGTAATGAACAACTATTTCATTAGAAAGAAAGGGTTTACAATGTGTGTGTTCACAAAACATAGAATACATAAGCAAATAACAAAACAAGACTTGAAGCTACTATGCTCCTTCTTCTGAATTCCCAAGACGGGTACATGTCTAATAGTCTCCTGAGAATACAAGTTATTTGAAAGAGTCGATCAGCAATTAAGCTGGTGAGTTCATAAGATTTTAGTGATGTAAGTAAGTTGTAAAATGTAGTTGAAAGATGTAGTAAGTTGTAAGTTCTGTTTAGAAAAATTCGTCTGTTCGTCTAGAAAATCCTATATTTCCTACTTTAATGAAAGATAAGTAAAAATGACTTTACAACCCTTTCTATGAGTACTAAATGGATACAAGTTATATAAGACTCAGAGTAAACAAACAATCGATTGTGCGCATCTGCCCTAAGGCGGAAAGCACACATCCCATTGTTTGTTTGATCATTATGGTATATAACCCTGGTGTATTCACTTGTTACTCATGGAGTTAATTGTAATAGTTCCTTTATATTTAATGAAAAGATTCTTTAAGAAAACCCTTATTTCTTATAATAAAATGGTGACATAGTGATTATTTCTATAATTACTTAGTTTATACTGACTATATATGATCTAATATCGAATAGATAGTTAATTGGGTGAATCTGCCCTAAGCCCACAACCAAACAAGGAACAGGAAGTAAGGCGGAAAGCACACATCCAACTACCTGTTGGGTATTAGTGATATATAACCATGATGTATAAACTAAGGTATTATAAAGTTGACCACCTCAGATCCTTTAAGTTTATACTGGTTTAATAAAATCGATTAAACCCTTTACTGGGAAGTTTCTAGTTTTGAATACCAAAAGTTCTTATTTGGAAAGTATGTTTTGTACTAGAAAACTGTGCTTTGACTTTGTGTTCTATGACTTGACCCATACCTGGTACCCTTATGATGACTTAATGTATACCAAACATATATATATCTTGAATCGAATAAATAGTAGATTGGGTGAGTCCGTTCCAAGCCCACAGCCAAATAAGGAACAGGAAGTGAAGCGGAGAGCACACATCCTATTATCTGTCGGATCCTATTATATATATATATATATATATATATATATATATATATATATATATATATATATATATATATATATATATATATATATATATATATATATATATATATATATATATATATATATATATATATATATATATATATATGTCCTTTTATGTATACATTAAGGAATCATAAGATTAACATTATGGTCCCTTCTATTAAACGTAGCCTTCTACCAAGGCATCTACTGTTATGTGCTAGACTCGACTGTTCTGTTTGTCGTTTGTAAATATGTAAGTTTTCCCTAGTTTATAATTATCTTAACTCGAAAATAGTTTGCATTTCACTTTCAAGTGGTACTGTCACTTTATGAAAGTATTGGGAAATGTAAGTACACGGTTGTCGTTTATAATGACAAGCGGATGTATTGATGACCTAAAACATGTTTGTTTTATGGTCATAATGTGAAGGCTAGTACCCCCCTACTATACGCTCTCCCTGTCTAGAGATTAAGGGAACCAAACGCGACCCTTGCAATTCTGCAAGCCGTGTAATTCACATTAAAGTTATATGATCATGTATACCCAATATAACTATCACCTTTTGTTTAGAACAATGAGTTAGTGATTCATTGGTATAATTAGATCATGTAGTTGTTCCATGCTATAGCAACTTAATATGTTTGTTCTGTATGGTATTGTTTGATTCTCATCATAGTATTCTCTCTGTATGTTATTGTTTCTTACTATGCTTCATTGTACTAGAAGTAATGAATAGTATCTTCCTAAACTATACCTATTATAGTTTACTAATGTTTTACTTGAACTCTTATTGAAAAGACTCATTTATCTACTAAGTTATGCTTGTACTTCAAAAATGGAGTTTTTGTAAAACTATAAAGTAACATAACTTTAAAAGAGTTTTTGAAATGATTTGATCACTTATAAAAGACATAAGCAATATTTTGAAAGATGTTTATAACAAACAATTTCACAATTATCATTGTGTTCAACTTGTATTCCCCCCCCCCCCCCTTAAAAGCATTTAAAACAGTTTAAAAGATTCATTACGGGGTATGAACTCACCTGATGTGGGTGATTCAAACGGGTATGCGTGTAAGGATGAGAAGTTCCACGAATGAAGTCCTGAGACACAACAAGTCCTAAATGACATATATTGACATATATTGGCATGAATATAGTGTTTATAAACAACTTTATGAAAGGAAACACCTTCCGGGACTAGGAAACACTTTGACCAAGTGTTGGAATCACATGTGATTCATCTAAAGGGTGTTTAAGGGTATGGTTTGGTGTTTACGGCCATGTGTTTACGGCCAAGGGAGTTTACGGCCGTAAACTCATGGTCAAAGATGCATATGAGGGTGTTTGAAGGCTAGGGAAGCTTGAGGGAACTTTGCTCTACACAAGGATGAGAAAGACCAAATCAATGAAGGCTTTTGATGAGTTTACGGCCAAGCAAGGAGCTTACGGCCGTAAACTCATGGACATTATGAAGTGAGTGTGGTTTAAGGTCCTATACTCATCAATAAATGGTTCTAGGTCACAAGCTTTACACCTGGAAAGGTTTATGGTCCATACATGCCATAACATTGAGTTTACGGCCAAGGAAGATCTTGGGCCGTAAACTCATGATCTTCATAGGAAAAGGCATGTTTCAATGTTGTAATTCAAGGCCTCCTACTAGATATGAAGTGTAAGGAAGAGCACTTACGATATAGAGGCTTGAAATGGTTGATTTTGGCCAAGAACACTAGTGTGTGTTCTTGGTGTTTCTTGAAGATCTAAGAAAACATGATTTCCATGGATGAATCATAAGGATGAAGTTAGTTAAGAAGGTTTAACAACAAACTAGAGTAAGATCATTTACACTTTTGAAGATCTAAGATGAAAAGTTGGACGATACTTGAGAGAGAATTCAAGTTTCTTGAGGTGGAAATGAGATAATGAATGAAAAGTGAAGGAAATGAGTTCTTAAGGGTGAGTTTACGGCCCACCTTGAGTTTACGGCCGTAAACTCAAGTGTATTGGCCGTGAACTTTAAATAAGAAGGTTAAGGTTTGATTTCTTGGACAATGTCTCTAGCAGGTACATTCTAACACTCATTCCTTAAGTGTACTAGGCTTAAAACTTCTTAGAATGACCGCTAACCGGGCTAGAACTCATTACCAATGAGTCTGACACTCAGTTGAGTTGATTGACTGGGCTTTTAAAAGTAAAAATTTTCCGGGTTGTCACATCATCCCCCCGTTAGATGGAATTTCGTCCCGAAATTACCTTTCTTAGCAGTACTACTGGGGTTGCGCTCCTCTGATTGGCGGAATACTTACTCGTAGACTTGGAAACTTTGCCCTGGTGTTCATGATAGGATTCGTACTTGGTCCATCTACCATTATCTCGTGTATACAAGTCGTACATACTTAGACGGTCGGATGTGCGACTCTGCCGCAGGTCCACAACCAAACCAGGAACAGGAGATAGGGCGGAAACACACATACTAAATCTGCGTAATCATAATCATATACCACCCTCGCGTATACCCTGAGTAGTGATAAGTGGGCTGTATTCGTCCATAGCCTCTCTGCTCGAACTTGGTCTGTTGGACGAGTGGTATTTCGTGACGGTCTGCGGACATCTGACGATAAGGCTTCGGAGGACAAAGTACTCTTTGCACGAGTACTTCGGGGTTCAGAATACGAAAGATGAAACTGAGGTTTAGGTCGGACTGTCGTTACGAATGACGAAAGTTTCCAGAACTTGCCGATCGAGGCGATAGAAACTTATGAACTTAGTATGGTGAGGACCACGCCAATTCATGACGAATGATAGTAACGGGCTCTTTACTGAACAAAGTTTTTGGCCAATTTTGAAAGAAACGTCGGTTATACAATGATGTATCCCTAGTATGTTCGACAATGTACTCCTAGTGTGTTCGAAAATGTACTCTTTGTAAATGATCCAGGGCTTTCTGTGTTCCCTTTGATGTTAACACTCCTACGTATCGTACCGCTATGTGCGCATACATACAAATGAGAGTGCTTTGACTAACTGGTGATTATACTTTATATCATGATCCTCCTTGGTACCACTACGATAGCCTGTCATATACAAGTTATGAATATTTAAGACGAATAAGACAGTCGACTGAGTAACTCTGCCTCAAATCCTCAACCAATTAAGGAACAGGGATTAAGGCGGAATCACTCACTCTAAGCCTGCAGCCTCTTAGTTATTCACAACCATGATGTATATGATACGCCATCATAGTTTCTCTAAATGGATCTTTTAGTTCTCTTGAATACTGTGATCTATCTCAATATGTGAGTTATTATAATTACTTTTTAAGTGTTTTTCCCAAGTTTTAATCTTATATGAATATAAATTAATTTTTAAAGTAATTAATTACTATTTCGAGAACGTACCGCTGCTCGTTCATGACTCCGGGGTAGATTCTCCTGCGGTGATCATCGGAATGCGTCCATCCGCTCCTGAGTTCTTTGCTATCGGGCAGTCCCTCTGTTTGTGTCCAGTCTCACCACAGCCATAACAGGCTTGGTTTTCTTCAGCTCCGGGGACTTGGGAGATCGGTTGAGTCGGTGCCCTGCAGAAACGGACTGTATGTCCCTTTCTATGGCAGTTCAGACACTGCATTTCCCGGCATACTCCGTTGTGGTGATAGTTGCACTTTCCACACTTCGGGAGGGTTCCAGCATATCGACTGGTAAGTGCTGGAGCAGCAGGTGTTGTAGCGGTGTACATAGTACTCGCTTGTTGCTCTTGCGGGGTGTCCTGTGTTGTTCGCTTCTTCTTCCTCTTGTTCCCCGACTTCTGATTATAGTCCTTTCCCCTAAATGGCTCGGGAATGAGGACTTCCACACCATGGCGGACTCCTAGGTCAATGAGTCGTTGGGCCAGGCGTTTGGCGCTACCAAATGTGGTTGGATTAGAAGACAACAAATCTCCTTGGGTCGGAGCAGTCAGACCCCAGATGTATCCTTCTATCTTCTTGCTCTCCGGGGTAACCATCCCGGGGCATAGTACTGCCAGGTCACAAAACCTGTCAGTGTAGGCTACTATGTCTGAGCTGACCATCTTGAGCTCCCACAGTTCTTGTTCTAGCTTTTGTACTTCGCCCCTCGGTCAGTATTCTTCCAGCATTAACTCTTTTATATTTTCCCAACCCATCGAGTTAGCCACTGATAGGGTCAGTGACTTAACATGGCTGTTCCACTATGTCAGTGCTCTGTTGGAGAAGGTGTAGGCAGCAAACTTCACTTTGCTCCCTTCTGGGCACGAACAGATTTCGAAGACCAAATCTATTTTCTCGAACCATCGAATCAGAGCGATCACTCCACCTTTTCCATTAAAGGAAATGGGTTTGCAGTTGGTGAAGTCCTTGTAGGAGCACTCTCTCGAGCGCACAGGGACCTCACCTTGAGTAGAATGAACGGGTGTTCCACCTCCGCTGGAACTGGTAGGATGATATTGAGCCATGGCTGTTGCGACATCCGCAGCTACTGCAGCATTTAGAGTTGCCGCATCGATTTGTGGACGAGGTGTTGGAGTTATCGGAGTAGTGCGTCTGTTTGATCTGCGAGGAGGCATCTTTGCTAAAAGAATACAAAGATGAGACGGAATAAGTCTAAAGCAATGGACACAAGCCAAAAGCTGAAAAGACAAGGTTATCCTAGTTCTGGGTGTATCGGGTCCTGACTTCCACAGGGTTCTAGAAACAATTCATAAAAGAGTCTATACCTAATAAACTCTATGAATTTGAAATGGCTATCCTCGAATGAATATCTGTTACCTGAATAACTGTTACCAGTTGCATGTAAGAAAATAATCCTATCACATAATATGAGCAGTGTTTCCACTCGCTCATTAAGTTAACAAGATTATTATTTATTTGTGTGACGGGTAAGACGTTTTGGTTACTTCTGTTGATCCCTCTTTGAAAGCTCTTCATGAACTTGCTCTTGTTTCCTCCTTACTCTTCTGTTGTCTACTATGAGAAAGTGGTTACATCTATCTGGGCTTGTCGTGCGAGAATGGAAGTGACTAGAGAATCTATGAGATTTAGGGTAACTTTATGGGGTGATCCTTACAGAGTCCTTCTATAATTGTATAATGTATACAAGTTGTATATAATTCAAGATTAAATAGACCTTCGAATAAGTGATCCTACTCCAAAACCACAACCAAACAAGGAACAGGCAGTGAAGCGTAGATCACAAATTCTAAGTCTATAAAATCTCAATTATATATAACCTTGGAAGTATACATTGCAAGATTATAGACCTATCCGTAAGGGTCTTTTAAGTTATCACATAAGCTGTTTATATGGCCTAAAATACTCCTATAGTATTTTAACGTAATGTACTTGGTATGTTTCAAACTTGTTATCGCGTTATGGTATCATAGAATACTCCTATAGTATTCTAACTCTAATGTACTTGATCTAGTATTCTCTTGACTGATGTTAGGTAAGTTTTAAGACTGTTGCAACACCACATCACTCCCAAACACATGTCGGTCACATCTCGAATGAATATAGTTGATCAGGCTATATTGATCCTAGCTATGATTACATAACTGTTCAGGTTTGACGACAGTGTTCAACCTTTAAATACTTTAGTTTTGTTCTTCTTGTGATACTTGGTCTAGTATGTACATGTATAAGCAAGTAGGAATATTTTTATAACTTATCGTTATACTCTTAAAATATATCATTATCCAGAGCACTTAAGCCCCATTGTATTTATAGTTGTATATCTTTTATTGGTTAATATACTTAGTTCACTATAAACAATGCTCTGATACCAATCTGTCACACCCCAAAACCGGAACGGCGGAATCGTTCGGGGGTGGAGGACATCATGTTTAGTATCACAAGATATACATTATAGTAAGCAAGTAATGAACAACCATTTCATTAGAAAGAAAGGGTTTACAATGTGTGTGTTCACAAAACATAGAATACATAAGCAAATAGCAAAACAAGACTTGAAGCTACTATGCTCCTTCTTCTAAATTCCCAGCACGAGTACCTGTCTAATAGTCTCCTGAGAATACAAGTTATTTGAAAGAGTCGATCAGCAATTAAGCTGGTGAGTTCATAAGATTTTAGTGATGTAAGTAAGTTATAAAATGTAGTTGAAAATGTAGTTGAAAGATGTAGTAAGTTGTAAGTTCTGTTTAGAAAAGTTCGCCTGTTCCTCTAGAAAATCTTATATTTCCTACTTTAATGAAAGATAAGTAAAAATGACTTTACAACCCTTTCTATGAGTACTAAATGGATACAAGTTATATAAGACTCGGAGTAAACAAACAATCGATTGTGTGCATCTGCCCTAAGGCGGAAAGCACACATCCCATTGTTTGTTTAATCGTTGTCGTATATAACCCTGGTGTATTCACTTGTTACTCATGGAGTTTATTGTAATAGTTCCTTTATATTTAATGAAAAGATTCTTTAAGAAAACCCTTATTTCTTATAATAAAATGGTGACATAGTGATTATTTCTATAATTACTTTGTTTATACTGACTATATATGATCTAATATTGAATAGATAGTTAATTGGGTGAATCTGCCGTAAGCCCACAACCAAACAAGGAACAGGAAGTAAGGCGGAAAGCACACATCCAACTACCTGTTGGGTATTAGTGATATATAACCATGATGTATAAACTAAGGTATTATAGAGTTAACCACCTCAGATCCTTTAAGTTTATATTGGTTTAATAAAATGGATTAAACCCTTTACTGGGAAGTTTCTAGTTTTGAATACCAAAAGTTCTGATTTGGAAAGTATGTTTTGTACTAGAAAACTGTGCTTTGACTTTGTGTTCTATGACTTGACTCATACCTGGTACCCTTATGAGGACTTAATGTATACCGAACATATATATATATATCTAGAATCGAATAAATAATAGATTGGGTGAGTCCGTTCCAAGCCCACAGCCAAACAAGGAACAGGAAGTGAAGCGGAGAGCACACATCCTATTATCTTTCGGATCCTATTATATATATATATATATATATATATATATATATATATATATATATATATATATATATATATATATATATATATATATATATATATATATATATATATATATATATGTCCTTTTATGTATACATTAAGGAATCATAAGATTAGCATTATGGTCCCTTCTATTAAACGTAGCCTTCTACCAAGGCATCTACTGTTATGTGCTAGACTCGACTGTTCTGTTTGTCGTTTGTAAATATGTAAGTTTTCCCTAGTTTATAACTATCTTAACTTGAAAATAGTTTGCATTTGACTTTCAAGTGGTACTGTCACTTTATGAAAGTAATGGGAAATGTAAGTACACAGTTGTCGTTTATAATGACAAGCGGATGTACTGATGACCTAAAACATGTTTGTTTTATTATGGTCATAATGTGAAGGCTAGTACCCCTACTATACGCTCTCCCTGTCTAGAGATTAAGGGAACCAAACGCGACCTCTGCAATTCTGCAAGCCGTGTAATTCACATTAAAGTTAAAGTTATATGATCATGTATACCCAATATAACTATCACCTTTTGTTTAGAACAATGAGTTAGTGATTCATTGGTATAATTAGATCATGTAGTTGTTCCATGCTATAGCAACTTAATATGTTTGTTCTGTTTGGTATTGTTTGATTCTCATCATAGTATTCTCTCTGTATGTTATTGTTTCTTACTATGCTTCATTGTACTAGAAGTAATGAATAGTATCTTCCTAAACTATACCTATTATATTTTACTAATGTTTTACTTGAACTCTTATTGAAAAGACTCATTTATCTACTAAGTTATGCTTGTACTTCAAAAATGGAGTTTTTGTAAAACTATAAAGTAACATAACTTTAAAAGAGTTTTTGAAATGATTTGATCACTTATAAAAGACATAAGCAATATTTTGAAAGATGTTTATAACAAACAATTTCACAATTATCATTGTGCTCAACTTGTATTCCCCCCTTAAAAGCATTTAAAACAGTTTAAAAGATTCATTACGGGGTATGAACTCACCTGATGTGGGTGATTCAAACGGGTATGCGTGTAAGGATGAGAAGTTCCACGAATGAAGTCCTGAGACACAACAAGTCCTAAATGACATATATTGACATATATTGGCATGAATATAGTGTTTATAAACAACTTTATGAAAGGAAACACCTTCCGGGACTAGGAAACACTTTAACCAAGTGTTGGAATCACATGTGATTCATCTAAAGGGTGTTTAAGGGTATGGTTTGGTGTTTACGGCCATGTGTTTACGGCCAAGGGAGTTTACGGCCGTAAACTCATGGTCAAAGATGCATATGAGGGTGTTTGAAGGCTAGGGAAGCTTGAGGGAACTTTGCTCTACACAAGGATGAGAAAGACCAAATCAATGAAGGCTTTTGATGAGTTTACGGCCAAGCAAGGAGATTACGGCCGTAAACTCATGGACATTATGAAGTGAGTGTGGTTTAAGGTGCTATACTCATCAATAAATGGTTCTAGGTCACAAGCTTTACACCTGGAAAGGTTTATGGTCCATACATGCCATAACATTGAGTTTACGGCCAAGGAAGATCTTGGGCCGTAAACTCATGATCTTCATAGGAAAAGGCATGTTTCAATGTTGTAATTCAAGGCCTCCTACTAGATATGAAGTGTAAGGAAGAGCACTTACGATATAGAGGCTTGAAATGGTTGATTTTGGCCAAGAACACTAGTGTGTGTTCTTGGTGTTCTTGGTGTTTCTTGAAGATCTAAGAAAACATGATTTCCATTGATGAATCATGAGGATGAAGCTAGTTAAGAAGGTTTAAAAACAAACTAGAGTAAGAACACTTACACTTTTGAAGATCTAAGATGAAAAGTTGGACGATACTTGAGAGAGAATTCAAGTTTCTTGAGGTGGAAATGAGATAATGAATGAAAACTGAAGGAAATGAGTTCTTAAGGGTGAGTTTACGGCCCACCTTGAGTTTATGGCCGTAAACTCAAGTGTTGTGGCCGTGAACTCTAAATAAGAAGGTTAAGGCTTGATTTCTTGGACAGTGTCTCTAGCAGGTACATTCTAACACTCATTCCTTAAGTGTACTAGGCTTAAAACTCCTTAGAATGACCTTTAACCGGGCTAGAACTCATTACCAATGAGTCTGACACTCAGTTAAGTTGATTGACTGGGCTTTTAAAAGTAAAAATTTTCCGGGTTGTCACAAAGATGCAAGTGTTTTCGGCTTAGAAATCCCTAGAATGATGATGAAATAATGAACACCTTGAAGATCCAAGCAATATTCTAAGAAGAGTTGAAGGCTTGAAAGATGATACTTGAGAGAGAAATGTTGGAGTTTGTGGTCAGAAGTGAAAGAATGAAGAAAAATCAGTCTCACTTATATATATAGGGTAAGGGTTTACGGATGAAGGAGGGTTCACGGCCAAGGAGTTCATGGTCGAAGCCTCGTTCACGGCTCCGAAGACTGTGCACGGTCTGAGGGTTTGCGGCCCATGTTTGCGTTCGTGAACCTCGCATGAAGGGGGGTTTATGGTCTGAAGTTTTGGCCTCGCATGGGTTCTCGGTTCAACTTGTTTCACTTCTTAAACATACAATACCTTAGGTACAAGGTTTAAACACTTAAAACCCATTAAACTAGCCATATAAGATATTAGAAGAATTGAGTTTGACCTTTACACGATATGTTTGACTTTTACAAGAATAAAATTTTCGGGTTGTCACATCATCCCCTCGTTAAAGGGAATTTCGTCCCGAAATTAAGCCTAAGAGATACACATGGACGAAGGGAAAAGATGTAGAAACTTATGTTTCTGATGATCCTCCCGTTCTTAAGTGAATTCAGGTCCTCGCTTTGCATTTTAGCAGACCTTCACTATCGGGATACGGTTTTGTTTTGTCCTCTAGGCTCCACTGTCTAGGACTCCTACGGATTCTTCCACAAGGTTGAGGCTCTCGTTTACTTCGATCTAATCGAGTGGGACAACAAAAGTCTCGTTGGACAAACAGTTTTAAAGATAAAGACGTGGAAGGTAGGGTGTATGTTATTGAATTCTCGAGGTAGTCGGGGTCTATAAGCTACTGGGCCAAATCTAATATGAATCCCGAATGGTCCTATGTACCTTGGATTTAGTATTCCATGCTTTCCGAATGGTATCATGCCCTTCCAGGGTGAGACCTTCACATGACGTGGTCACCAACCTGGAATTCCAAGGGTTTTCTCCTGTTGAAGGCGTAGCTTTTCTGTCTGACTCTCGAAGCTTTACGTTGCTCCAGGATTCGTACTCTCTTCTCGGTAGTTTCTCGGATGATTTCCGGACCAGAGAAGGTGTTGTATGGAAATTAGACTTCTAGCTAGTTGTGTGTCACCTACTTTAGTCCAGTGCAGAGAGGATCTGCACTTGTGACCATAGAAGGTTTCGAATGGAGCAACTTTTAAGGCTAGTATGGTAAAGGACTCGGCTAGATGGTAAATGGGTATCCCATGCTTTACCAAGGTCGATCACATATGCTCTCAGCATGACCTCTAATGCTTAAATCGTTCTCTCATTTGTCTGTCGGTTTAAGGATGGTAGTCATGAACCAGACGGCGGAAACGTCCGAGGGCTCGCGTGACTTAAATTGAAATATCATCACAATGAATATACATGAAACATAACATAAACATCACCATGCATTAATACATTACAACTGACCTTGTTCACATCAAGTTCATTGTCTAAATATTACATATACATAGCATAAACTGTTTGAGAGTCACAAAACATAACATCCTAACACACTTGGAAATTTTCTTCAGCTTATCTGTTACCTGAGAATACAAGTTATTTTGAAAACGGTCAACATATATAATGTTGGTGAGTTCATAAGCAGGTTTGATATGAAAATGGTTGGTATAGTTTGTAGAACCCAGAAAATCCGATATTTTCTGAAACGACAATTGTTTATACAATAGGTGTGATGATCCCAAAATAAATTCTTGTATTGAAAGTGCAAGTGAATAATGTTGTTTCCCCGGAAAACCCGATGTTTTCCGATAAAATAGTATGATCGTTTTGTATTATTGTATCGTCACAACGAATGAATATGATTTCCCATGATTATTTAGATGGTATTGGATCTCTATGTGAGTTGTTATAACCATGCATAATAATGACTAGTTCGTCTGTCTTGGCATTCTTGCGAATGCCGGTATTGAATTAAGATTTTGTCACCCTAGACTGGCCGATTCTAACTGTAGCGAACAGCTTAGGTGTGGGGGAGTCACCCCCGTATAGATCTATACACAAACTCTCGCTCTCCCTACAGGAGACTTTGGTTATAACTACAGACTACGATCGACACTTAATGGTTTCGCCCGTTATTACTTACTAAATCCAAATGAAATTGAATAACCTTGGTTAACAACCTGATTTTTGCTTACTTGAATAGAAGGTAAGCCTAACAGACGAAGAGAAAAAGGACTACGGGGGCCCACTAATCACGTATGTTATTAAAGGCTGTCGAGTATGCGAAGGACACGTTAGCCCATCACACATATGATTTATTTGGACCTTACTAGCAATGCAAATGGGCCACTACGACCCAATAGCATGTAAAAGCCATTGAGGGTCCATTAGGCATGTAATTGGGTCACCTGAGGCCCAATAAACATGTGTATTAATGTTGGACCCAAAAATCATGATATTGGGCCACAAAGGCCCAATAACACGAAAAGAAGGTATTTGAGTCCAACCATTGAATCGCTTATGTTTTATCGAGTTTAAGTTCGTATTGTTGATATTTTGTTGTCTACTAAATGTTTATTCACAATGTTTAAAAAAAAATAACTTAACGTTCGAATTATAACGAAGCTTTAGTTATATATATATATATATATATATATATATATATATATATATATATATATATATATATATATATATATATATATATATATATATAAAATCATGCATTATAAACTTGATATTTTTAACCCAAACATTTATAATTGTTTATTTGGCCCAAAAACATTTAGATTGATCATTGTGGCCCCTTTTTCTATAAAAATGGCACTTTTAGTCCCTTTTTATGAAAATTTACATTTTTGGTCCTTAAACAATTTTTCTTGACATTTTCCACCCAAACTTTATTTGA
Organism: Lactuca virosa; assembly: GCF_052849685.1. NCBI lineage: Eukaryota > Viridiplantae > Streptophyta > Magnoliopsida > Asterales > Asteraceae > Lactuca > Lactuca virosa. Next base: position 316,496,375 of record NC_136433.1, on the reverse strand, counting down.
ATAGAAATTTTAGCCCAAAACTATTGCATTTGTCATTTCTAGCCTTTGTTTGTAAAAATTTTACATTTTTAGCCCAAATTCCGTAAGTTTTACAGTTTTGACCCCAAAATCAAAAACTTTGCATTTTTAGTCCAAATTTGGTGATAAACTCATTTTTTTAACCCCTGAAAAAGTTTATTTACATTTTCGACCCATAGTTTGTTAAATTTTCCAATTCAGCCCCTCAAAACCTCATTTTTTTGTAACCTTGGGCCCAAAACCCATTAGGGCCAATTTTAAGCCCATTAAGCTAAAATTTATGTTTTAGACCCTTTGAAAAGTGTTATTTTCATAAAAATCAGCTTTTATACAAATAAACAACTTATAACCCTCATAAAACCGACAACTTACAATTTATACCCAATCTTTGTGATTTTTGCAAAAAATGACACTTGTAAGGTTCTTTTGGTTTTGTTTTTCACTTTTTAAACTTAAGGACCCTTAGATCTATGATGTATGTTGTTTATTATGTTTTTGTTTATGACTCTTTCACCCTTTTTTGCTATAGATCTCGAAATATAACAAATATTACATATTATCACAACCAAAAACTAAAGAAATCACATATAGCATGCAAACACACATAGATCATCACATAATACTTGTATTCTCCCCCCAAAAACAAGTAAAAACCGAAAACAAGGGGGTATGAACTCACCTTGCTTAGTTGTTCTCGGTTTGAAGAAGAAATGGAAGAAGATTTTTGGTCTTAGCAAGCCTCCTTGAGTTGATTTCGAACTTAAGAAGCTTCTAAGGTGTTCATGGAGTAAAATTTTGTTAGAAAGAATTCTAGATGTTGTAATGGAAGAAGATGTTTGTGTTTGATAGCACTTACCAAAGATTGACAACAGTTGATGAAGATCCTTGAATCCAAGCTAAATTTTCGAGATTTCTTTGAAGGAAGAAGGAAGATGATCTTTGAGAGTAATGGAGAGAGTTTGTATAATGTGTGTGTGTGTTCCTTCGTTCGGCCGTAGATAAGAAGAGAGGGGAGAGGAGAGAAAGGATTGAAGTGACAAATATGGATGTATGTTGGACCATGCATGTTTATTTGGTGTATAATAAGAAGGTGGCACATAAAAGTCAACCCTTCTTATTCTCTTTTTTTTGGGCCGAGAGGGAGAGGGAAGAGAAAGGATTTGGGCCTTTCGTGCTTGAGTTCCATAATGTGAAGCCCAAATTGATGGTTTTCGGCCCATTGGGCCCTTAAGAGGGTTTACGGCCCAATTTGCATAAAAGAATGAGTTTTATGGCCCATTAGGGCTTATTGGGTTTGTTATGGCCCAATAAGGCCATTAAGGTAAACCAATTCATTTTGGATTCATTATGGCCCAAAAATGTTAATTTTTATGAAAGTGGGTCCAATTAGGGCCCATTTAAGCGTCCTAAGCCCAAAATAGTAAAATTGGAAGCTTATTGGTCTATTAGGCCCAATAAGGAAATCCTAGTCCATAATGGACTTAAACCAGGATTTTTAGGGTTTCCAATCTTTTGTTAACCATTTGAAGTGTTTGTACAGAGTGTTTGATGGAATTTTGTTGTTATTGAATAAACATCATGCATACTTTCAAGTTTTAGTCACAAATGTTACTCTTGTTAATGTTTACAAAAATCTTAGAATTCCTAGTTGTGACATCTAGACTAGTTCCCAGAGATTTCTGAAGTGACTAACTGAACTGGGAGATGATTCTACTATCTCGAACGGAGATAACAGATATTGGAACACCGTGTAGTCTAACTAATCTCTCGGACACACGTTCTAGTTAGCTTCTCAATTTTGCATGTTTCCTTCAATTTGCAGGAACTGTGCGGACTTGGTTAATCTGTCGACGATCTCCCAAAATGGTATCAAGTCCATATGTTGCCTTGGGTAACTTGATTATGAAGCCCATTGCAATCCGCCACCACTTCCACTCAGGTATCTATGGTTGTTGTAGTAAGCCTGTGGGCTTGTGCTCTGAAGTTCATGATAAGACTGATACTTGGCTCATCCACCATCACCTCGTGTATACAAGTCGTATATAATTTGGATTGACAAAATGTTCAGATGGGTGGCTCTCCCCAAGTCCACAACCAGACAAGGAACAGGAGGTAGGGCAGAATCACACATCCTAAATCTTGTTGAGTCAAAATTATATACCACTCTCGTGTATACACTTAGCAGCGATAGATTAACCTCATGGGTTCTTATTCTCTACTCTCGAACTTGACATGATGTACGAGTTGTCTCCTAGGAGATCTATTGGGTATACTTCGGGTGGTTACTGACTTCTGAAACTTCTTTGGTGTTTTTCGCTTCAATTTTCCTATCTACTGAGTAGGATAGAAGGGCACGGTACCCCTCGCATGGGTACTTATGAAGTTTTGAAGTGAGAGACGATATAGGGGTTTGCGTTATGGATTGAAAGAATTTTATTAGACGGTTGATTAAGGGAAAAGTTCTTTACACGACATAGGAAATTGGTATGGTAAGGACCAAACCAAACCATGTCGACTGACGACGTCGAAACTCCTCGACGTAATAGATATTAAGTCGATTTGGAAGAAAAGATTATCAGGACGATGTGTTATCCTATGCACATATGTTTTTAAGTTCCATCGGTTTTATCTATGGTATTATTACCGCGAACGTTTTGCTCCGAAATTAACGAGCACTAACAATACGAGGGTTCTGGTATTTCGTGTGACAACCCGAAATTTCTAACTTGTACATTCTTCATTTTTATCAAAGTTAGCCTCGTTTTGCTATTTTGTAATGAAGTTTTGGGTCTATATGAGTGCATTGGGCTTAGTATAACCTAGATATGAGTCTTAGGAAGGGTTAGAATGTGTGTAGCATCACAAAACCGGACCAAACACACCAAGCAAGGTGTGTGTGGCCGCACACCCGAGTGTGCGGCCAGCCAGCCGCACACAACCCACCGCATACCCATCTTCCAGCCGCACACTCATCCCTATATATATAGGGTGACCCCCTTCACTCATTCCTTTCTTTTGGCTGCACTCTACTTGCTCTCTCCACTTTCTCTCTCTAAAAACTTCATCCAAGAACACTCTAAGGGCCTCAAAAACGTGAATTACTCCATCATTCAGCTTGTTATACTGGAAAGACACCTTGATCTAAGCCTAAAACTCTTCATGTTCTTCGTATTCTTCAACACTTGAAGGTGTACGGCCGCACACCTTCATAAGGTGGCCGCACACACCTTAAAGACTCTCCAAGGTGAGAGTTTGGCCTCCATTTGCTAGTTGGACTTGGTATTGGCCTTGAAACACCCGAAAATCGACATTTTGGGCATGAATGAAGAGTGTACGGCCGCACACCCCTATGTACGGCCGCACACTCCCTTGTACGACCGCACACGCCCTCTATACGGCCGCACACTCCTGTGTGCAACCTCACACACATGCTGACCGCACGCCCGGGCCGCACACACACTCTTTTGGCTGTACACCTCCCTTGTTTGATCATATAGGGTCCCAACAAGCATTTCCAAGTCTTTAGGGTGGTTTCCCATCATGTTTAGTCATGAAACACCCTAATTCTAACACATATATGTGTTACTATATGTTAAATAGGATCCACTTGCGTACGAAACACCAGTTGACACTCAGCATCCACATTGATCATACGCTCGAATCCTACGTCAAACAGTGAGTTCATACCCCTAAATCAACCTTTGAAATGATTTTAAATGCTTTTATGGGGGGAATACAAGTTAAAACATTCTAGTTATTATATTAATCACATGTGATTAATGACTAGAACAAACAGAAAGATTTTCTATTACTTTCAAACTTTTATCAAACTTATGGATTTCAAACACTTCAAAACATTTTAAACTCTTCTACATAAATCCTTGATAAAACTCTTTTTAACTTATATTATTGTCAAACCCATGTCTATACAGATATATTTATATAAGTAAGATTTGAAGGACTTAGGACTAATAGCTCACTTTACTTCCTGTTCCTTGTTTGGTTGTGGACTTAGAGTATCCTGTGATTTGTCCAAATGTCGTTGAAACCTTAGTTATATATCATATATATGTGTTTAGATATAAAAGTTTTTACTTCAGTTCAGTACCTTTGGGTAGCAAAGGCATACAAACAACATTACTAGTAAACTATAATAGGTATAGTTTAAGAGATTACTACTCACTATTACTAGTACAAAGAAACATACAAGAGTCAGTACAATTACAAGTCAGCAAACATACTATAACGAAATACAATACATACTATACACTAGTATAGAGAGAACATTACTACGCTATGATATACTATACAAACATACAAATACGATAACTAGAATGTGACATACTATTTTCGGATACAACAAGATCGTGTTGTATCATTTTGTAACCAGAGTCTCCTGGAGGGAGAGCGGGCATTGTGTGTATAGATCTATACGGGACAGACACTCCCACACCCCGACTGCTAGCTACAGTCCCAGCCGATAGGCCAAGGGGTGACAAAAGGTCACCTCACTACATATGACACCGGAGAGTCATCAATTATTCAGTCGTCGATCAGCATGGTTACATACGAGTTCACATTCCAACCTTTAATTAACCGACAAATGATTAAAGGCAAAAAGACTCCCCGAGGTGTATTATACATTTTATACTACCTAGAGTCTGTATTTTATCACTTATAGTCAGCAGTGTCACTGTTGAGGTAAAACATTATTTTCCCTAACACATTTACTTTGTGATCTTCTCACATAGATGTTAATGAAAACTATATTTTGATAATGATAGTCATACATGGTAAAACTCATACTTTTACAAATGAATAAATGTACAAAAGTCGGGTCTTGGTAGAAGACTACATTTCAGTATAAAATATAGGATTTTCTAAGAAATACAAGCAATTGCAACTTTTACAAACATTTCACTAACACTTACATTACGTTGTTACAAACATTTTCATACAAGCAATGACACTAAATACTTATGAACTCACCAGCATTTTATGCTGATACTCTCTTTCAAAATAACTTGTATTCTCAGGGAACCAGTAAGACAGGTATATCCATGCAAATTTTGAAGGACGAAGTGGATCCAAGACTCGTCTTCATTTTCATTGTACATTTTTGGTGTCATTTAAACTTACAAAAGAACACACTTGTACTTAACTATTATATTAATGCAATGGATGTTGTTGCTTGTCTTTACTATTATGCATTGTTATGATACTGTACATCACGTCCTCCACCCCAGAATGTTTCCGCCGTTCCGGTTTTGGGGTGTGACATTTTGTAATAATGAACTTTCATGAAATGATCCCTACTAGGTCTCTCTATAACCGCTTGGTGTATACAAGTCATGTATAATTAAGATTGGAAAGACAGTTGACTGAGTGACTCTACCCTAAATCCACAACCAAACAATGAACAGGAAATGAGGCTGAATCACTCACTCTAAGTCTACAAATCTTAATTATAAATGGCCCTAATGTATACACTAAGCCTTTATAGCTTAAATGTTAGGGTTCCTAGTTTTATATGAGTGTTGCGATTTGGTTCGAACGAGAGAGTAAGTATAATTATGGTTAATTATTGGGGTTTGGAAGCGTACCAAAAATATAGCATGGTTCTTTGATGCTTCCGCATATTATGGGGTCAAACTCCTCCTGCTCCCCCGTCATTCTTCTCTATTGGACAGCCCCTCTTGAAATGTCCTATTTCACCACAAAGATGACATATTGGACTGGTTCCAACATTGGTGGTTGAAGTAAGGTGTCAGATCGGAATTCTGCAGAAACGGGTAGTGTGCCCGTTCCTGTTGCAGTTCATGCAATGCATCACTCGGCAGACTCCCAGGTGATGGAAGCTGCACTTTTTCTACTTGGGTAGATTTCCAGCATACTGCCTTGTTGGGCTAGGGGTAATCGGGACATCAGTAGGAACGGTAGCAGGAGCAACAGATGTCGTGGTCGCAGAGGCTGCCACATGTTGTTGTCTCTTGGCTAACTTTTGAGATGATTTGCGTTTCTTTTTATCCCAGAATATCCATTTCTTGCTCTTAGATTTGAGGTTCGGAGTGTCTTTACAAGCAGGCACTCGTTGTTGTACTTGGTTATCACCGTGATTGGGATTGCCGATAACATTTCCACTAACATTTGCGTTGTTAGCGTTAAGGTGAGCCATGATAGCTGCTACGGCTGCTGTGAATGCAGCTTGAAACGTAACCGAATCTATCTGAAGGATTGGAGTTTTGCCGGTGGGTTGGTTACGTTTCTTCGGAGGCATGATTATGTTACACGATGAGAAAATGAGCTCGTGAGCAACGATGGTTGTTTCTAGTTTCATTCTAATTATTTATATATACATATAAAATTTTTCGTTTTCATATACGGTTCTCAATGTTTCGAACTACATCCCTATGATGCATTCCTGGTAAAGGGTAGAAGTAAGTTTTTAGAAAAGGGTTATAAACCGAGTGTTGTCTGAACTAAGTTATATTCGATTGGTGAATATCATGTTCCAACTTTTCTAAAAAGGACTGAAAATAATTCATAACAGAGTCTACCTAAAATAGACTCATGAATTTTTAGAAATAATCACCCTCAATTGAGATTTCGTGAACCGATTTACTGTTATTAGTCGTGACGGGAAAAGGCGATAAGCTCTATACTTAATGTGAGTAATGAAATCACTAACTCACTAGGTTATATTAATTTATTAGTTATTAATGTGACGAAAAGGCACTCACACACTTCGCATGTATCACGCGTGGTTTTCCTCTGTTCTCTGTTCTACTCTGGGCGGTAATGATTTGTTCTCTTCTGGTAACTATATGGTGTCCTTCTCCTCCGTAGGTATATTGAATTCCTGTGCCGTCTTACTTCCGATTCTGACACTGATCCCCATTACTTCGTAATGGAGAGTTCGAATCCCGGAAGTTCATGCAAACTTCTCATCGGTGCCCTTAATAAGGTAAAGGCACCAAATGATTTCTATAGTTTCTTTACTCCTTATCTGTTTCTTTCTCGGAATCCTCCTAATGAAATTCTTTTAGATCCTCGTTGACTCTTCTATTGATGGTTGGAGTGGCTACATCTATCTAAGTGGTTTATACAAGAATGAGAATGTTTAAAGAATCTATGAGATTAATAAAAATTATTTTTTTACGAAGGTGGTCCTTTCCGGTCTTTCTATAATCACATAGTGTGTACAGATTATATATAATCCATATCAAATAGACCTTCGAATAAGTGATTCTACTCTAAAACCACAACCAAACAAGGAACGGGAAGTAGTGTGAAAATCACCTATTCTAAGTCAATAAAATCTCAACTATATATAACCTTAACGTATACACTTAGTAATTATAGACCTACCAGAAAAGGTCTTTTAAAATTTCACAAAAGTTATTTATGGTACCTAAAATAATCCTATAGCATTTTAATTATATGTTTGATTCTTGAACTTCTTGATATATGAAGTTGATAAGTTTCCAGTTCTTGTTGCTATAGCATCATAAAATACTCCTATAGTATTTTAAACTTTATGTTTCGTTCTAGTATTCTTCTGGTACCTAGGTAAGTTTTAGAGTTGTTGCAACACTACAATCACTCCCAACACATGTTGGTCATATCTCAAGTAAATATAGTTGATCAGGCTATATTGATCCCAGATATGATTACATAATTGTCCAGGTTTAACTGTAATGTCCAACCTCCAAATACTTTTGTTTTGTTCTTCTTGTGATACTTGTTCTAGTATATATATATTATGTATGTACTTATACTTTTATAAAATATTGTTATATTTTAAAGTATAACTCTTGGTCAGAGTGTTTTTATCCCAATGTGTTTATAGTTGTATATCTTTTATGAATTGATATACTGAGTTCACTATAAACAATGCTCTGATACCAATCTGTCACACCCCCAAACCGGAACGGCGAAAACGTTCGAGGGCGGAGGACGTCATGCTCAGTATCACAACACATGCATTATAGTAATCAAAGTACAACAACCATTGCATTAATAAAATATAAGTTTTTACATAAGTGCTCAAACTTTAGATATTTGACATCAAAAGTAAAATAAAGTAAAAGACAAAAGACACAACACGGCACTAGGATGTCTTCTCAAAAGCTCCGGGAGTGTACCTGCCTACTGGATTCCCTGAGAATACAAGTTATTTTGAAAGAGAGAATCAACATTTAAGCTGGTGAGTTCAAAAGTATTAGTTCCATCTATGGTTGCTTTAGATTTAAGAAAGTGATTGATTTCGCTCCAGAAAATCCTATATTTTCTGCTATACAACTGAAAAGTAGTTTTAATCCCATAAAATCATTCCGTTTAAGTGTTATTGTACTTATAACCTAGTATGACATAATTTTAACTCCCCATAAAATTATAAGAAGAATGTTTTCTGTTTTGTTTATGGAAAATGATTGATGCAATAGTATTTCTTAAAAATACACTACTGGTGTAATAACTACCCTATTATTAAACTAGTTAATTAGGGTTAAAATGTGATAAAGTTATAACCATACTGATAGACTAGTGTTTAACACGACGACCTACTGGTGTCGAAACTAATGTGACATTTGTCACCCCTTGGCTTGCCTGCCGAACTGTAGCTAACAATTGGGATGTGGGATTGTCAGTCCCATATAGATCTATACACACAATGCCCGCTCTCCCTCCAGGAGACTCTGGTTACAAGAATGTGACATAGCAAGTATATTGCTATGTCCTAAAAAAGCACCATCACATTTTGGTTTATCTAGTTTTAAGTAAAGATTGAATTATATCCTTTTCTTAACAAAGTAGTCTAACCTTGTGTACTTATTTAGTAAAATAGATTTCCGGTTTGTTCATAAATTATACCTGTTATAATTTATACATTCTATCTGATTAGCATGATCTCTCATGAATGTACCCCTTTGCTCAAAGTGATACAAAGGTAACAATATTGACTGAAGTAACCTTTTTATATTCCTATATGTATAATATACATGATTAAGAAGGAAACGACCTTCGGACAAATGACACCACCTTAAGCCCACATCCAAACAAGGAAAAGGAAATAAGATAATTCATTAGTCCTAAGTCCTTTAAGTCTTATTTATATACTTATACATATATAAACATGATTTTGACAAATATATAGTTTAAAGAGTTTATAAAACATTTTAAGAGAGTTTAACAGTGTGTAAGACGAGTTTACATAACTTTAAAGAGTTTACATGACTTTAAATCATTTTGGAAGTATTTGGTAATCTTTTATTGTTAACACAATATTTAAAAGCATAAGAACACCTTTTGTGTGATTGTTATCACAGGTAAATATTAACACAATATTATTAACCATAAGCAAGCCTTTTGTTTGGTTGCTTACACATATAGACGTAACACAAATAACTTGTTTTCAACTTGTATCCCCCCCCCTTAAAAGCATTTAAAACCATTTAAAAAGGTAGATTATAGGGGTATGAACTCACCTTATGTTGGATATTCGATTGAAGATTTGGTTATAGGACGTTAGCTCCACAAGTGAAGTCTTGCTAACAAAACGAGTCCTAAACACGATTCATACAATATACATGTATACTTATAAATGAATATACTCATAAGAGTGATAGGAAAACGAACTAATCTGCAAGTTTAACTTACGAATTAAGGTGTTAGAAGCAAAGTTTGAAGACTGCAAGAGGGTTCACGGCCAGATGAAGGGTTCACTGCCCAAGAACACTTGATGTTCTTGAGTTCACGGCCCAACAAGCTTGAAAAATGATGAAGATGCAAGTGTTTTCGGCCTAGAAATCCCTAGAATGATGATGAAATGATGAACACCTTGAAGATCCAAGCAATATTCTAAGAAGAGTTGAAGGCTTGAAAGATGATAAATGAGAGAGAAATGTTGGAGTTTGCGGTCAGAAGTGAAAGAATGAGGAAAAATCAGTCTAGCTTATATATATAAGGTAAGGGTTCACGGCCGAAGGAGGGTTCACGGCCGAGGAGTTCACGGCCGAAGCCTCGTTCACAGCTCCGAAGACTGTTCACGGTCCGAGGGTTTGCGGCCCATGTTTGCGGTCGTGAACCTCGCATGAAGGGAGTTTACGGTCCGAAGTTTTGGCCTCGCATGGGTTTTCGGTTCAACTTGTTTCACTTCTTAAACATACAATACGTTAGGTACAAGGTTTAAACACTTAAAACCCATTAAACTAGCCATATAAGATATTAAAAGAATTGACTTTGACCATTACACGACCTGTTTGACTTTTACAAGAATAAAATTTTCGGGTTGTCACAGGTTACAGCAGTGCTAGACGAGAGAGTCGGTGACGCGATGGCAACGGATGGGGGTGTGCGATTTCGGCATGCTCGCGTCAATGGTGGGCGACGAGTTCGACCGAGATGGTTGGCATTTGGAGACGTCGAAAAGGGCAGAGGAAAAAAGTGTGAGGAGTTTCTTTAGTAGCAAGAAGAGAAAGAATGGAGGCGGTAGGTTAGGGTTGGGGCAAAAATGGAAGCATGCCTTTTTTTTCTTTTTAGATGTGCCCAAGAGTCTGACCAAATAAGAGGTTATTTTTAGATTAGGATGCAAAAATAAGAGGTAAACAAACGAACTTAATTGAACAGATTCAGACATGCCTACTTTTAAGAGGCATTAAGTGGTAAACAAACAACCCCTAAATAAATTTGTAGTGTGTTTACAATAGCTCTTTACTCATCATAAAGTCAAATGTGGAACCTAGCCTTGTTAAATAAGTTTATTTAGCGTAATTATTTTTAAGGATTAATGGTATCGAACTAATTGAAATTGCCTTTTGTAGATGTCAGGTTCCAGAAACAACAACAACAACAATCTTCCTCCTCTACCAACTCAAAACTCTAGTTTCTCGCTTCTGTCAGTTCTGGATGGGGAAAAACTCACCCGACCCAATTACATCGATTGGATTCGTACCTTGAGGTTCACCTTCACATACGAGAACAAGGAGCATGTTCTCGATGAGGATGTTTCCAAACTTCCGTAAGATCCTACTAATGACTAATTTGTTTCCTCAAACAAACACTACGATGAATAGACCAAAGTATCATGCCTCATATTGGCGACCACATCATCTGAGCTCTAAAAGAGTTTTGAGAACTGGGGTGTCTTTAACATGAATCAGCAACTCCAAGAAATATTCCAATAGCAAGAAAGGAAAGAGCAATTTGATATTGTTAAATCCCTCATGGCATGTAAACTACAAGAAGGAGCATATGTATGTGTGGACATCCAAAAAAATGAAGTCGTACATAAACAAATTGGGAAATCGTGGTGTTGAATTGTTGAAGGAGTTGACTATTGACATGGTTTCGAACTCGCTTTCTAATTCATATCAATAATTTATTGTGAACTATGATATGAACAACCTTGATAAGACCTTAATGGAGCTACATGGCATGCTTAAGACTGCTGAAGCAAGCATGAACAAAACTCCTAGCTCCAACCCTACTGCTCCCGTCCTGTCCATTGATCATGATACTACTAAAGGCGAAAAGGTTTCTCATCCCAAGGGAAAGGGAAAGACTAAGGTTCGAAAGTCCAACCAAGGTCTTAAGAGAAAGGTCAGATCTAGCATAGCTCTTACCACTAACCCCAATGAGGCCATTTGTTTCTACTGTTAGACCAAGGGACATTGGAAATGTATCTGCCCCCAAATACCTGGAGGATCTAAAAAAGGGCAAAGTCAAAGTAGTTGGCACTTTAGGTATGTTTATGATTGAACTCCATATCACATCCACTTCCAATTCATGGGTTCTTGATACATGATGTGGTACTCACATTTGCTCTGAAATGTAGGGAATAAAGGAAAGTAGGAAGCTAAAGCATGGTGAGCTCAACCTAATCAAGGGAAACAAGAACACTGCAACTGTTACAAGGATTGGGGAGTACGAGCTCGTGCTTGGTGGTGGTGTTCATCATAGGTTATTGAATTTTTGTATTTCGCCTAATATGGAATGAAACATTACTTCTTTTCATGCATTGTATATATGGATGGTTGTCGATTTTCTTTTGATAATGAAAATGGTTGGCATTTTGGTTTATAAGAATGGTTCTTTTAAGCTAGTCCTTGCAATGGTATTTATGATAATGTTGTTTGTGTAAGTAAGTTTGATAATCTAATGTTAAACGTCGATTCTTCCAATAGTGAATTAGATAAATAATGTTTGTGGCATTGTCGTTTTGGTCATACAAGCAAGAAACGCATCGCCAAGCTCCAATCGGATGGGATCTAGAAATCATTTGACTTAGAGTCGGATGATGTATGTGAATCTAGCTTACTTGGCAAGATGACAAAGGTATCATTCATAGGTCACTATGACTTAACTAGCATGTGCATCTTTTTTAGACTAATTTTGTATTAGTTCTTAATAGCTTAGAAGTACATAATACAAGAGAAGACTAGTATCTGTTGAAACAATAATTACTAAGATCGATAGATTCTATAGTGTATAACGTGAATTAAATAACAAGAATAATGATCAAAATAGTGCCAAATGCTTAGATAATAAATAACCCTAGAAGATTTCAACGAGAAATTTTCTGTAAGAGTTATGTAGGGCGACTAAACATTAACCTTAATAATGCATGCATGCAATATTTATAGGCTAGACTATAAGCATAAACACGAGATTGGACAGGCCCATCTCGGTAAAAGTAAACCTGTACATGACATATTTGACACAACATTAATAAGCCCAAAAATCTCCCCCTTTGTGTCAAAAAGCGAAGGAGTTCTTCTACTGATGTTGCCTTTTCTGCACCTTGAATAATTTTGGCATTAAATTCAGAAGGGTGGTTCGGACAACTATGTACCACTTGATCATATCCGAGAAGCATTTTTGATCAACAACATTGTTCTCTTTACAAGCTTCGGTTAAATCCATGATGTAGTTCAAAGCAGATTTTGAGTGTAAGTTTTTGTCTAGTAAGAAGAACATACACCTCTGAAATTTTTGATCAATCTTCCTTTGTTACACCACGCTCCAATTGTCTTTTCGGATTTTGCCTAGCTTCATCTTGTAGAGATCCTTCGATTCCTCCTCAGGTTTCTGAATCGGATTCTTTTTCACAACAAATGCTATTTCCTCATCCATCTTTGCAGTCTCATGAATGTAACAAAAAAGCATCCTCTTCAGATGAGCTATGATTGGCTCGTACTTCTGTTCATCTTTTGACAAAATCTGAAACAAAGAAATCCAATCGAATGGATTCATGCATGGTAAATTAGCAAGAGTAAATTCATCTTTCGAATGACTTGTTCCTCGGAATCCTTTGAACTTGATATTTATGAAGTTTTCAGTCTGAACATGTGCATAGACCTTCACAGCAACAATCTTCTGTAAACTCCATGCTTTGTATTGAGGCTTTCCATACTTGAGATAGAAAGAGAAGAGCATATGATTTGCATCATAGTCAGAAAGTGGAACTTTCTCAATCCTCTCAAAGCATCTGAACAGAAAAGCCCTATATGACATCCCCAAAATCACGGCCAGAAAAGACCGATTTAATTTATGCTTTTAAAATAATTTTCAGAGTAATCCTTTGATTAAAAGAGTTGCGGAATTTGTCCCCAAAACAATACATGATAAATAAGGTTTATCAAAGCATTCTTAAAGAAATGTATTTTCATTATATATCAAAACTCGGGATGTCATGTTCCGATACAGACACAAAAGCATAAACGGCACATTATAAGCCTTACAACAGTTATATGCAACTACTAGCCTACAAACAAAATAACCTGATGATTCATCCATCTTATGCTCTCGCGCCACTACCTGTAATGTAAATAAAACTGAGTGGGTCAGGCTTGGGAGCCTGGTGAGCATATAGGGTTTTCAACCCACAATAAATAATTATATGTAATTTCACCAACCAACAATAACCCGATTACCCATTCCCGTTATCCTCACTTTACGTCCCTAAAACAACTATCACAAGGGACCTAGTCTAAGGATTTTTCATCGGGACGGACATTACTGCAAAGGGGTTTCCTCAACAATAGATGTCCTAAAGGCAACCATGAGGGGGATAGAGTACACCGGTGAACACATCGTTCACAACACCTACAGGTTATGAACCTGCCAGCGTTCCACTGGACAGTCTAGAAAGAGTCTGTGGTCGTCATCCATACTCCGCTAGATAACTAGATCAACAACAACATCGACATCGAGGCCTCTCATCATTTTATTACATCACACAACAACTGTCTACCCATGTTCTACCCAACATATTAGTAGATAAAAATATATACATTTATATACAGCTTAAAACCTGTACAAATCATTCATTCAACAATTATTTCAAATAAGCAAATAATATACAAACACATAACACGTATTTTGTAGAGAATACTTCGTATCTATGTGTTAGAAGAAAAGGAATATGCACTCACTTGATAAGATGATGATCGGACAGCACTACGGCTCTTAAAATAATATTCTTCGATGAAACCGGGAGATCTTCACAAAAACCGGGCTTCTCGCGGGCAGAGTTTCGGCTCGATAACTCTATTTCTCGGGATCTTCGGGGCTTCGGGTCTAACTTCGGGTCTCGGGATGATACCGGGGCTTCGGGGGTATAATTTTCCAAGTAAAAGAAAGTTTAAGGGGGTGAAAGGAAAGAAATTAGCAAACAACTTCGGCTGGCCTCGCATTCTATTTATAGGGTGAGGCTGGCCTCCGAACGCAGCTCGTTCCGCCGTGCGTCATGGCTTACGAACTTCGGACTTGACATGCGACGGGACAGGCTCTGGGCTCCGAACGCGGGGCGTTCCCTATTTGAACGCGGGGCGTTCCCCCTTTGGTAAGCGTGCCTCGAACTTCATAAAATCATAACTCTCGCATACAATCTCCATTTTCGACGTTCTTTATATCCACGCGTAGGTGATATTATGCTCTACAACTCTCGTTTAGACTCCGTCGGCTAATTGTGACTTTATTTTTATTTATATTATTTTTAGTAGGTCGGGACAGGAAAACTCCGTTAGAAATTCATAACTTCTTCATCTAACGTCCGTTTTCGTCTGTCTTTTTACCGTTGGACTACTATCGACGAGATCTTCGATTTTCGTTTAGATTGTTTTGGCTAGAAACCACTCGATCTCATATTCGAACTTTGGGTTGCATACCGCTAAGTCGAAACTTAGAAAAATCATAACTTCCTTATACGAAGTCAGATTTAGACGTTCTTTTTATGCACGCTCTCGGTTTAACGTATTCTACGACTTTCGTTTAGATCACTAAGGCTAAATATCATTCTATCGTAAATTCACTATTTACGTCATAAAGCGTCGTGCCGGTTCTATCGCGAAACTTCGACAGGTCATAACTTCTTCGTTATAACTCGGATTTCAGCATTCTTTATATTTTCGAAATCCATGTATAGATATCAGGCTTATCTAACATTTCATTTTGACGCTTATTTTTATCCTTAATTCATTTAAGTCACACAATTAAGCACAAAACACACAATACTCAAATAATACATCTTTATTACTTCAAGACGGGTTACAATGGTTAACCTAGACTATTACATCATTATTAATGCCTAGCCTAGAAACACGGGCGTTACAATTCTCTCCACCTTAGGATGATTCCGTCCCCGGAATCATATATCAACAAACAAATGCGGATAGCGACTCATCATGTCACTCTCCGTCTCCCAGGTGAGATTCGGCCCATTCGTATTTTTCCAACGGACAAGCACTAATTCGGCCATCTTACGTCGTAACTTCTTAGTCTTTCGGTCAACGATTGCCTCTGGTTCTTCAATCAACCTTTTGTTCTCATCAATTCTTACTTCAGAAATTGGAATTATATCGGGAACTTCTCCCGTGAACTCCCTCAAATAACACACATGGAAAGTGTTATGAATTCTATTCAGTTCTTCGGGTAATTCTAGCTTGTAAGCTTGGTTCCCAATCCTCTGAAGAACTTTAAACGGTCCAATAAACCTTGGACTTAGCTTTCCCCTTTTACCAAATCTTATAAGTCCCTTCCACAATGAGACTTTAAGAAAAACCAAATCTCCAACTTCAAAATTCATCGGTCTTCGCTTGTTGTCAACATAGCTCTTTTGACGATCCTGAGCTGCTAACATTCTCTCCCTAATTATTTTCAACTTTTCAGCAGTTTGATGGACTATCTCGGGTCCCGTAAACTGGTTTTACCCAGCCTCAAGCCAACAAGACGGCATACGACATTTTTGTCCGTACAAAGCTTGATAAGGTGCCATCTTTATGCTCGAGTGGAAACTATTATTGTAGGAAAATTCTACCAAAGGTAAATGTTCATCCCAGTTACCTTGGAATTCCAGGGTACATGCTCTCAGCATATCTTCAAGCGTTTGTATCGTTCGTTCGCTCTGACCATCAGTCTGTGGATGGTAAGTTGTACTCAAACACAACTTGGTACCTAATTCCTCTTGTAGACTTCTCCAAAATCGCGAGGTGAAACGGTTGTCACGATCTGACACAATCGTTAACGGAACACCGTGAAGCCTCACAATTTCCTTCACGTAAGAATTCGAAAGCTTATCCATAGACCATTTCTTATTGGCTGCTATGAAGTGCGCACTCTTAGTAAAGCGATCAACGACCACCCAAATCATGACGTGACCGTTCTTTGTTCTGGGTAGTTTAGTGACAAAATCCATAGCAATGTCTTCCCATTTACCCATAGGCACATGTAGAGGTTCTAAACTCCCGTATGGTTTCTGATGTTGTGCCTTGACCCTCGCACAGGTCACACACTCGGCCACATACGTTGCAATATCAAGCTTCATCGTCGGCCACCAGTAATAGGGTTTTAGGTCCCTATACATTTTAGTGCTACCGGGATGAATCGAGTACATGGTTTTGTGAGGTTCTTCCATCAGAAGATCTCTTATTCCTCCTGACTTAGGTACCCAAATACGATCTTGGAATACCTTCAGTCCATGACCGTTTGTACCAAACACCAACGTTTTGCCCAAACGCTCCTCCTTTCGGTCATTCTTCTCTAAAGCTTCTTCTTGAGCTTTCTTTATACTCTCCACAATTGTCGAGACAACTTCTATTCTCAATGCTCTTGGCCTTTTTCTTTCAAGATTGACTTTCCGACTGAGAGCATCAGCAACAACATTTGCTTTACCGGGGTGGTAAAGTATCTTACAGTCGTAGTCCTTGAGTAACTCCAGCCAGCGTCGTTGCCTCATATTTAATTCCTTCTGATTAAAGAGATATTGGAGACTCTTATGATCAATGAAAAGTTTGCACTTCGTGCCATAGAGGTAATGCCTCCATATCTTCACAGTGAAAACTACCGCTGCCAGCTCCAAATCGTGAGTGGGGTAGTTCTTTTCTCTTTCAGCTGTCGAGACACATATGCTATCACCTTTTCTCTTTGGGTCAAAACACAACCCAACCCAACACCAGACGCATCGCTATAGACAGCGAAGTCTTCAACTCCATCGGGTAGAGAAAGAATCGGTGCCTCACATAGCTTCTTCTTTAGAAACTCGAATGCTTCTTTGTGTTTATCACTCCAAGCATAAGTAGCTCCTTTGTGAGTCAAAGCTGTTAATGGAGTAGTGATCGAAGAAAAGCCTTGGATAAACCTTCGGTAATATCCAGCTAATCCCAAAAAGCTTCGGATCTCCGTGGGACTTTTCGGTTGTTCCCACTTCTCGAATTGGACTTCTCGAATCCAAAAATCACATTTGGAGAACTTTGCATACAGCTTCTCCTTCTTCAAGACTTCCAACACTTCTCGCAAGTGTCTGCCATGCTCCTCTTGGGTTTTCGAATAAATCAGAATGTCATCTATGAACACTATCATAGATTTATCAAGGAACGGTTTACAATCCGTGTTCATTAAATCCATGAATGCTGCTGGAGCATTGGTTAGTCCAAACGACATAAGCAAGAACTCGTAGTGTACATATCGTGTTCTGAATGCAGTCTTCTCGATATCCTGCTCTCTCACCTTTAGCTGATGATATCCTGACCTAAGATCGATCTTCGCGAAATAGCTTGAACCTTGTAGCTGATCGAACACGTCATCAATCCTTGGCAATGGATATCTATTCTTTATCGTTGCCTTATTCAGCTCTATGTAATCAATGCACATCCTCATACTCTCGTCCTTTTTCTTTACGAATAACACCGGAGCTCCCCAGGGTGATGAACTAGGTCTAATGAAACCCTTGTCCAATAACTCCTGAAGTTGCATCATCAGCTCCTTCATCTCCGTTGGTGCTAATCGATACGGTGCTTTTGCTATTGGCGTCGTTCCTGGTAACAAGTCTATTCTGAACTCCACTTGTCTATCAGGCGGTAATCCAGGAAGATCTTCGGGAAATACTTCCGGATACTCACACATGACAGGAATGCACTGCATCTCCTTTGTCTCCTTCTTTGCATCAATCACGAATGCTAGATATGATGTACATCCTTTGGCCAAACACTTTCTGGCTTTCATTAGAGAAATAATCCCAGAATTCACTCTGCGTTTGTCCCCATACACCATAAATGACTCTTTCCCTGGCGGGTTTACTTTTACAATCTTCTTCTTGCATAGTATTTCGACATCATCGGCGCTAAGCCAATCCATTCCCAGCACGATGTCGAAACCATTTAACTCAATAGGCAATAATTCCTTGTGGAACTTATTCCCATTCAAATCAATTAAGACGTAATTCATACGATGGCTAACTGGTATAAACTTGTCACTAGCAACTTCGACTAATAAAGCATTATCTAGTCTATCAACAGGCAAAGCTAGTTTTCTACCAAATTCATGCGAAATAAAGGAGTAGTTGGATCCTAAGTCAAACAAAATTTGGGCAGGCAGTTCGTTTACGAGAAAGGTACCTGAAGCGACATCAGCTTCCTCTTTAGCAGCTTTGAGTGTCATCTGAAAGGCTCTCGCCTTTGGATTTGGTGGAATGTTGGGTTTTGCTGCCTCCTTCTTTTTCGGACAATCCCTCGAGATGTGCCCCTCCTCACCACACCCATAGCAGACTTTCTTGGTAAGGGTGCATTCGTTGGCATAGTGCCCTAGCTTTCCACATTTGAAGCATGTGGCTTCCCCGCCACATTTCCCGAGATGCTTCTTCTTGCATTTGTCGCACCATTTCGCCTCGCCTCCTCATCCTCCTCCTCTCGAACCAGATTTCGAGAATTTATTTTTTCTTGTTCGACCATGAAGGCCCATCAAACTTCCTCTTCTCACCAACCTCTGATCTCTCCAGACCCTTCTCCCTGATCTGATTCTCAACATTCTTAGCAGCCCAGATGGCGACTTTCAATGTGGTTGCTTGCTTAACCATTGGACCAAAATCCGCTGGTAATCCGAGGGCAAACTTATTGACCTTTAAGAGTTCTGTTGGAACTAGGTATGGGATAAGCTTCATCTTTTCTGTGAAACTTGCAGCGTATTCAGTAACGCTCATTTTTCCCTTCTTCAAATTTAGAAACGCGTTATTGATTTCCAAAAGGTCCTACTCTGAGCAGTATTGCAGTTTCAGCTGTTCCATAAAGTCTTCCCATGACATCTTGCTAGCTTCTCCCTTGGGCATCGAGTCGGCTAATAGCTTCCACCAACTCAACACTCCAGATTTTAACAGAGGGATCGCAAGAGCGGTCTTCTGTCTGTTGCTGCATTCGCAACTTTCAAACATTATCTCCATTTCGGAGATCCAGTTTATAACTTCTACCGGCATCAGGCTTCCGGATAGACATGGTGGTTTGGATGCCATGAAATCCTTATACTTGCATCCTCGTCCATCATTTCCACAATCCTGGATGTTTTGTCTAACAATCGGTGGGTTGGCTTGACCAATAATCCCACTAAAGTTTCCTCCTTCCGACTGCCCTTCACTTAATTCGGGTTGCACAATCGGCATTGAAGGTTCTTCATGATTCTGCTGAAGCAGACGTCTAGTTTCTTCCATCTGACGATCCAACATTGTATGAATCATCAATTGTACACCAGCCATTGTCATTGGCTCATGTGCTGCTGCTACAACTGTCACACCCCCAAACCGGAACGGCGGAAACGTTCGGGGGTGGTTGACGTCATGCGTAGTATCACAACAGTTGTATCATAGCAAGCATAGTAAACACAACCAAACATTGAATACATATATGAAAAAGGTTTACATTGTCTTAATACAAAGTTTTGTTCTTATCAAAAGTAAAAAGGAAAGACGAGACTCTAACGTGCCGACTTCTCCAAAATCCTGGAAGTACCTGTTTACTAAATCCCTGAGAATACAAGCAGTTTTGAAAGAATATCAGCATAAAGCTGGTGGGTTCATAAGCATTTAGTTTTGGTGGAAAATGTTTCTTTGATCCTTTTGAAAAGTGTTCCTCAAGAAAATCCTATATTTTCTTATGAAAAGCGTGTTTGAAAACCCATTCCTTCCATGACTTCCAGATTCATACCAGGTATGTACAATCCAAGGAGTCGTGGAATGAATATGAATATCCGTTAGTTACCTGTTAAACAATATGTTTATGAAAAGCCGAGTTATCCCGGGAAAATCCTATATTTTCCCTAAAAGTTGATGGTTGGTTATCCGTTCTAAACTGAGGTGTACAAGTATCTACCATACTTATATCGATAACGTAGTTTTCTTTTAAGGACCCTGGTTACTCCCAGTGAGGTATATTAGCCCTATTACATAAATAAAACTAATAAAAGAAAACGTCATGAACTAAATCCTGAAGGTACTATTAATACCCTCCAGTAATCAAATCGATTATTACTTTGAGGTTAGTTCACTTGATTCATTATTACAAAGTAAATCTCTACTATCTAGCTTGTGAGTTTTATAACCATAACTGACTGGATATGGCCCGCAACTGCCGGTATCCTTTATGACTTTGTCACCCGTAGACCTGTCGGTCCGACTGTAGCTAGCAGCCAGGTGCGGGATTGTCAGTCCCGTATAGATCTATACACAACAGTTACGCTCTCCCTAGAAGAGATTCTGGTCACAAGTGCTAGTCTTACACTCTGATTCTGTGGTGAGTGTTACCAAGGACGTGTCTCCAACTTAGACTAACAAATTTACAAGTAATAATATAGAAAATCCTTTTGTGATTAACATGAATCCTTTATAAAACGGTACATTTTACTACATGATTCATAAGTTCATTACTCTAGTTTTGAAAACTGTTTCTACGAGTTGATTTCTTAATCGTTTGGTAAAACTGTTTTCCGTGTTAAAAGCATACTGAAAATATAATTATCTTAAACAAAATAATATACTTTGAGCACAAATTTCCTTGTACTTTTGCTTGTATTCCCCCCCCCCCCTGAAAACCATGAAAAACTCGGAAAAGCGTAGGGGTATGAACTCACCTCGGGCGACTTGAATGAAGGATCGATACGGAATGCGGGATGTTCAAGTGAAGCCTTGAACACGATTTGATCCTAATTAACATGTAATGACACATAAAGGAGTCAAATGAAGGTATTTCCCTACTAAATGTGATGGAGAACCACTCTAAGAACTTGGGCCTACTTACACTAAGTGCTAGGACCTTAAAGGATTGCATGTGGGAGGTGTATGGCTACCTTAAAGGTGTGTGCGGCCATGAGTGTGCGGCCCAAGGGGTGTGCGGCCATACACTCATGATGGAAGGTGCCTTTGAGGTGTTTTCAAGGTCCATACTTGCATCCATGAAGTGTTCTAGGTCCATACTTAGTTGTAGTACAAGTTTAGGGTCTTAGAAATGGGTTTGTGGTCCAAGGGTGTGTGTGTGGTCGCACACGGGAGTGTGCTGCCGCACACAAGGAGTGTGCTACAGCACAAGGGTGTGTGCGGCCGTACACAAGTATATGCGGTCGTACACCCTACATGACGATGTCTAAAAAGCCAATTCTAAGGTGTAGCAAGGCTAGGTTCATGTCCAACTCGAATATGGAAGTCCAACTCTCACTTTGGAGGGTCTTTTAGGAGTGTGAGGCCAACTTATGAGGGTGTGCGGCCGCACTCCTTCAAAGAGATGAAGAACATGACGGGACTCAATGATTCAAGGCTTAGATTAAGTGGTTCTTCAAGCATAACAAGCTAAGGGATGGATTACTCACGTTTTTGAAGCCTTGGGAGGGTTTATGGTTGAAGAAGCTTGAGAGAAATGGTGTTGTGTGCTGCCAAGGTGTTAAAGGAATGAAAGGAAAGGAGTCTACCCTTTATATAGGGGTGGATGTGTGGCCATGAGGGGTGTGTACGACCGTACACCCATGTGTACGGCCGCACACTACTCCAAAAGGGGTGTATGGCCTGATTTCGTCCCTATACGACCTGCTGACTCATTCCTAATCTCGACCTTGGTTGTACTCAAGCTTAGAACGCTTAAACGAACCCTTAATCAGTTCTAGGAGTTAACAGAAACGAGTTTAACTTAGATTAACTGACTAGATGTACCAGGTAGAAGTTTCGGGTTGTCACAACAACAGGTATTTGTCACACCCCAAAACCGGAACGACGGAAACGTTCGGGGGCGGAGGACGTCATGCACAGTATCACAACAATGTATAATAGTAAACAAGCAACAACATCATCCATTGCATTAATAGTAATAATTTTAATACAAGTGTGTTCTGAAGTTTATAAGACACCAAAATGAATAATCAAAATAAAATATGAGTCTTGAATGTGCTCCATCTTCTCAAAACCTGGTCATCGGTACATGTCTACTGGCGACCTGAGAATACAAGTTATTTTGAAAGCGTAGATCAGCATTAAAGCTGGTGAGTTCATAAGTATTTTAGTGTCATTGTTTGTATAAGTTTGAAGAATGTACTTGTAAATGTTTGATGTAAAAGTTTGTAAGTGTTTGATGTAAAAGTTTGTAACCTTCCTAGAAAATCCTATATTTTCTACTAAAGCAGTCTTCTACCAAGACCCAACTGTTCTCTATTTTTGTTCTTTTGTAAAAGTATGCGTTTTCCCAAAGTATGACTATCATTACCAAAATATAGTTTCTCATTACCGTTTATGTGAGAAGATCACAATGTGAATGAATTGGGAAAAATAAAGATGTACTGTAGTTTTATCTACATAACTACTAATGTACTAACTACCTTTAAACTTGTTAGTTAATTAAGGTAAAATATGATATGTCTGTAACCATACTCGATTGACCAGTATAACACGACGTTCTAGACGTCGAAATGATATGACATTCATCACCCGCAGACCTGTAGGTCCCACTGTAGCTAGCAGCAAGGTGTAGGAGGGTCAGTCCCGTATAGATCTATACACAAATTCACGCTCTCCCTCCAAGAGACTCTGGGTACAAAACGTGACACAGCAGTATATGCCGAGCCATGAAGTAGTATCTCACATTAATGTTATAGTATTCTTGTATCTGTATAGTATGTACTAGTGTAGTGTATGTTCTCTCTGTCTAGTATGTAGTATGTTCTCTAGTGTATAGTGTGTAGTATGTATTGTTTCTCATTATAGTGTTCTCTGTCTGATTCTCTTTATAGTGAGTATTGTTTCTCGTTATAGTATTCTCTATATGTTTCTCTTTATAGTGAGTATTGTTTCTCGTTATAGTATGTATTGACTCATGTATGAACTGAGTCTTTGTATGTTTCCTTGTTCTAGAAATAGTATTAGTGACTTCCTAAACTATACCTATTATAGTTTACTAGCAATGTTGTTTGTATGTATGAACATGTTTGTACACCTTTGCTACCCAAAGGTATTGAACTGAATGAATAACTTTTATATCTATATACATACACATAATATATAACTAAGGTTCAAACGACCTTCGGACAAATAACCGATACCCTAAGTCCACAACCAAACAAGGAACAGGAAATAAGGCGAGTTATCAGTCCTAAGTCCTTTCAATCCTACTTATATAACTATATCTATATAGATATGTATTTGACAAGGTATAAGTTTAAAAGAGTTTAATAGAAAGAATTTAACATGTAAAAGAGTTTGTAAAACGATTTGAAGCAGTTTGTTTGATAACACGGTTTGAAATGTAACAAAATCCATATGTTTGATAGTTATTAATCACATGTGATTGATATAATAACTATAATAGTTCAACTTGTATTCCCCCCCCATAAAAGCATTTAAAATCATTTAAAATATAAGTTAAGGGGTATGAACTCACCTGCAGTGAGTGATACAAATGAAAGATCGGTTTGAAGGATGTTAAGTGTCAAGTGAAGACTTGAGCACAACGGATCCTAATAAGCATATAATGACACATATATGTATATAATTAGTGTTTATACAACTAACCATGTAAGGAAAACACATTAGGAACTAGGAAACACTTATATAGAAGTGTTATAATCACAAAGGATTGCATCTAAGGAGTTTAAGGTCACACTATGGTGTTTACGGCCATGTGTTCACGGCCACAAGAGTTTACGGCCATGTGTTCACGGCCTCATGAGTTTACGGTCGTAAACTCATGATGATTTGTGCCCAAAAGGTGTTTTAAGGTCTTACAAACCACAAGGAAGTGTTCTAGCCTTAATTCCAAGCCCTAGGAAGAGTTTAAGGCTCATATGCACCTCAAACTAGGGTTTACGGCCAAGGGAGATGCTCTTGGCTGTAAACACCTCTTGTTCTTGGGAAATGGACGATTTCAAGGTGTTAAACAAGAGCTCTTACTAGATATCAAGTATAGGGAAGTAATACTTACGATATAGAAGCTAGAAAGGTTGATTTTGGACCAAACTGATCCAAGTATGGACGGCAAACCCGATTCATTAAGTCCATGAATACTGTGGGCGCATTGGTCAATCCGAACGGCATCACTACAAACTCATAGTGATACCCGGATCTCAGGTCTATTTTTGAAAAGAAGTTCGCCCCTTGTAGCAGGTCAAACAAATCGTCAATGCGAGGCAGAGGGTAACGATTTTTGATGGTTAACTTGTTAAGTTCTCTATAGTCGATGCACATCCGGAACGATCCGTCTTTCTTCTTCACGAACAAGGCCAGTGCTCCCTAGGGTGAGAAGCTTGGCCTAATGAAGCCCTTGCTGAGCAGTTCGTTAAGTTGACTGGATAGTTCCTGCATCTCAGCTGGTGCTAGATGATAGGGCGATTTGGCTACTGGGGTAGCCCCTGGAACTAAGTCAACTCTGAACTCGACTTGACGTTGCGGAGGTAATCCTGGGAGTTCTTCTGGAAAGATGTCGGGAAAATCGCGTACTACTGGAATGTTCTTAATGTCCTTCGTCTCTTGGCTCACATCGACAACATGAGCAAGGAATGTGCGACATTCCTTTTGCAAGAATTTCTGGGCTTGAATGCTCGAGATGATACGAAGGTTCGTGTCGGGTTTGTCGTCGTAGATAATTAGAGTTTCGCTAGACGGTAGATTTAGGCGAACAACCTTTTCGTAACACATGATGTCGGCACGATGAGAACTCAACCAATCCATGCCGATTATGACGTCGAAACTTTTAATTGAGACCGGCATGAGGTCGATTGGAAATGAATGGCTATCTAGTGTTAGTGTACATCCTATGTATATGCAGCTAGTACTCTCTGTCTTTCCGTTAGCCATTTCTACGGTGAATGGTTCTTTAAGTGCTCCTGATTTTTGCTTAAGTAATTGAGCAAATTTCTGATTCACGAAACTCCTCTCCGCTCCACTATCAAACAGTATGTATGCATATGAGTTATCGAGGAGAAACGTACCAGTGAGCACTGTAGGGTCGGCAACCGCTTCCTCGTGACCTATAGCCAAAACTCTTCCCACTTCGTCGACATTCCCTGCCTTCAGGCAGTCCTTTTGTAGTGGCCCGCCTCGCCACATCCGTAGCAAGTCTGGCCCACACCAGCGTCGGGGACTTGGTTGATTGGCTTTGTCAGAGCCTTGCAGAAACGGGCAGTGTGCCCCTTCCTGTTGCAGTTAGAGCACTGCATTTCCCGGTAGGGTCCATTGTGGTGGAAGTTGCATTTGTTGCACTTCGGCAAGTTTCCAGCGTACTGCTTTACCGGAGCAGCAGCGGCAGGTGCTTTCGCAGCGTGAACAGCTACGACATGCTGCTTTTTGGCAGCTTTCTGCTTCTTCTTGTCATCCTAGAATTTCCGCTTGTTGTCAGCGGCTTTGGAGGGTTCTGAGATGTCTAGGGTTGTTGTTGTTGACGGGGTACGGACCCCATGGTCAATGAGCCTTTGTGCCAATCGCTTGGCACTATCGAAGGTAGTGGGGTTGGAAGCTAGGACGTTCCCCTGAAATGGAGGTACCAGCCCCCAGATATACCTCTCCACCTTCTTTGCTTCAGAAGGGACCATTCCCGGACGTAGCGCTACCAAATCGTTGAATCTGGCAGTGTAGGAGACTATGTCGGAGCCCTTCATGGTTAGGCTCCAGAGCTCCTGCTCTAACTTCTGAACTTCGCCCCTCGGGCAGTATTCCTCGATCATAAGCTCCTTAAGAGCTTCCCAGTCGATGGCATTTGCCACTATAAGAGATAGTGACTTGACATGACTGTTCCACCACGTCAGAGCTCGGTCCGCAAAGGTGCAAGTGGCAAATTTTACCTTGCTCCCTTCCGGACAAGAGCAGATCTTAAAGATCGACTCCGTCTTCTCGAACCATTGCGAGAGGGCAATGATTCCGCCAGTTCCATTGAAGGCCCTGGGTTTGCAGCTGGTGAAGTCTTTGTACGAGCACTCTCTAGAGCGCACTGGAGCTTCGACTACAGTGGGAGGCACATTAGTCCCACTCCCGCTAGTACCGGTAGTGGTGAATTGTGCTAGAGCTGCCGTAACAGCCGCATTCACAGCAGCTTGGATAGCTGCTGGGTTGTATTAAGGAGGAGGAGGTGGAGTTTGATTCCGAGGGTTGCGTCTCGTTACTCGTCGTGGAGGCATCTGGTAGCTATATTTATAAAATGTAAGGATGATAGTAAGAATCAATTGTAAGAATAATGAGGGTGAAAAATGGACTACCTCTCCATAGCCCAACAAAACAGATGAGAGTATGATTGGATAGAAATCTAGTACTAGAAAGATGACAGCATTTGGATATTAATTTCCGTGAGATTAGATATCTGTCAATAATACTGGTATTACAGATGTAATAAGTTCGGGAAAATGACCTAAAGTAGGTCTTACATCAAACCAAGATGAGAAAATTTTCGCAGAATTAAGACCTATCGACCGTAAGTTCAAGGTCCTAAAATAACCAGGAAATTACAGGAAAAAGTGCTACATAGAGCATAGATTAAGAAGGCTAATCCTTAATTCAAAAGAAATTGAGCAGAACATTCCCTACTGGCGACGGGAACCCCTTGGGCGAACCCTTAAGTCAACCAGCTGATGCTCCAAGTCAAGAAGGCGTCGCTCGTACACTCGCTGGCGTACGCGATGCTCTATGACTTCAGCCCTAGTCTCAGCTAGTGCTTGAAGTAGAGACTCATTGTCTCTTACTGCTCTTTCACTAGCATCCTCCAGACGACAAATGCGGACAGTGTTGACTCCTAAATTGGCATCAACTTACGCGACTCGGTTGAGGGCTGTCCTACCCTGGATCTCATTGCGAGCTACCCTGCGGACCAGAATAGGCAGAACTCTGTCCTCTGAGCCTCCTTCGCTCACATTGTAGAAACTTCGGTCTCCGTTGGACGAGATGGGTTGGCCCTGTTCCTGACTCCAGGTCTCCAGACTCTCCACCCACAGAGGCGTCGGGCCTTAAAAAGCCGGACGTGGGTTTGGATTTGGGATTTGAGCCGCAGGGGGTTGATCATTGACTTCGGGCTCGGAGTCAGAATCCTCCGAGAAGTTCTCAGCAAAGTCATCATCCAACGGAATTGCAGGTTCTTTTTTGGGCTCATCATCGAGCCATCCTCCGTTGCCTTGGTTGGGAAAGTACGGGTCTCCGGGGATATGGTATCCAGCCATGTTATCTACGCGAGAATAGGGGTAAAAGAAATAATTAATAGACGTACTAATTAAGATAATTATAAGATGATCCTTACCAGTTACTCCAACATTTGTGTAGTGCATACCAGTCATATGTAACCAAAACAGGATAGACCTTCGAATAAGTGACCCTAATTCTAAGCCCACAACAAAACAAGGAACAGGAAGTAAAGCAAAGATCACAAATTCTAAGTCTATAACACCCTAGTCACATATAACCTTAGCGTATCCACTCAACAAGTATTGACATACTAATAAAGACCTTTTTAGTTTGCACATAAGTAATTATAGTAACACAAAATACTCCTATAGTATTTTAAGTTTATGTTCTGTTCTTAATGTTTTCATTGTAGTAGTGTTGGTAAGTTTTTAGACTTGCTGCAACATCACAACCATTCCTAGGCACATGCAACCACTTCTAGGAAAGATATAGTTGATCAGGCTATATCACTCCCAGATCTGATTATATGTCCCCAAGACTACTCGTGCTGTCCAACAATCGTAATACTTTTGTTCTGTCCTAGTGACATTGATTTCAGTATGAATGCAGGTTTGTATACTTAGGTTAAATATTTTATTATTTAAAAGTATAAACTCTTGGTCAGAGTATTTTATCCCGTTGTGTTTATAGTTGTATATCTTTTATGGGTTGATATACTCAATTCACTATAAACAATGCTCTGATACCAATCTGTCACACCCCAAAACCGGAACGGCGGAAACATTCGGGGGCGGAGGACGTCATGTACAGTATCACAACAATGCATAATAGTAAACAAGAAACAACATCATCCATTGCATTAATAGTAATAATTTTAATACAAGTGTGTTCTGAAGTTTATAAGACACCAAAATGTATAATCAAAATAAAAGATGAGTCTTGAATGTGCTCCATCTTCTCAAAACCTGGTCATCGGTACCTGTCTACTGGCGACCTGAGAATACAAGTTATTTTGAAAGCGTAGATCAGCATTAAAGCTGGTGAGTTCATAAGTATTTTAGTGTCATTGTTTGTATAAGTTTGAAGAATGTACTTGTAAATGTTTGATGTAAAAGTTTGTAACCTTCCTAGAAAATCCTATATTTTCTACTAAAGTAGTCTTCTACCAACACCCAACTGTTCTCTATGTTTGTTCTTTTGTAAAAGTATGAGTTTTCCCAAAGTATGACTATCATTACCAAAATATAGTTTCTCATTACCGTTTATGTGAGAAGATCACAATGTGAATGAATTGGGAAAAATAAAGATGTACTGTAGTTTTATCTAGATAACTACTAATGTACTAACTACCTTTAAACTTGTTAGTTAATTAAGGTAAAATGTGATATGATTGTAACCATACTCGATTGAACAGTATAATACGATGTTCTAGACGTCGAAATGATATGACATTCGTCACCCGCAGACCTGCAGGTCCCACTGTAGCTAGCAGCAAGGTGTAGGAGGGTCAGTCCCGTATAGATCTATACACAAATTCACGCTCTCCCTCCAGGAGACTCTGGGTACAAAACGTGACACAGCAGTATATGCCGAGCCATGAAGTAGTATCTCACATTAATGTTATAGTATTCTTGTATATGTATAGTATGTAGTAGTGTAGTGTATGTTCTCTCTGTCTAGTATGTAGTATGTTCTCTAGTGTATAGTGTGTAGTATGTATTGTTTCTCGTTATAGTGTTCTCTGTCTGATTCTCTTTATAGTGAGTATTGTTTCTCGTTATAGTATTCTCTATCTGTTTCTCTTTATAGTGAGTATTGTTTCTCGTTATAGTATGTATTGACTCATGTATGAACTGACTCTTTGTATGTTTCGTTGTTCTAGAAATAGTATTAGTGACTTCCTAAACTATACCTATTATAGTTTACTAGCAATGTTGTTTGTATGTATGAACATGTTTGTACACCTTTGCTACCCAAAGGTATTGAACTGAATGAATAACTTTTATATCTATATATATACACATAATATATAACTAAGGTTCAAACGACCTTCGGACAAATAACTGATACCCTAAGTCCACAACCAAACAAGGAACAGGAAATAAGGCGAGTTATCAGTCCTAAGTCCTTTCAATCCTACTTATATAACTAGATCTATATAGACATGATTTTAACAAAGTATAAGTTTAAAAGAGTTTAATAGAAAGAATTTAACATGTAAAAGAGTTTGTAAAATGATTTGAAGCACTTTGTTAGATAACACGGTTTGAAATGTAACAAAATCCATATGTTTGATAGTTATTAATCACATGTGATTGATATAATAACTATAATAGTTCAACATGTATTCCCCCCCCCCCCCCCCCATAAAAGCATTTAAATCATTTAAAAGATAAGTTAAGGGGTATGAACTCACCTGCAGTGAGTGATACGAATGAAAGATCGGTTTGAAGGATGCTAAGTGTTAAGTGAAGACTTGAGCACAACGGATCCTAATAAGCATATAATGACACATATATGTATATAATTAGTGTTTATACAACTAACCATGTAAGGAAAACACATTAGGAACTAGGAAACACTTATATAGAAGTGTTATAATCACAAAGGATTGCATCTAAGGAGTTTAAGGTCACACTATGGTGTTTACGGCCATGTGTTCACGGCCACAAGAGTTTACGGCCATGTGTTCACGGCCTCATGAGTTTACGGTCGTAAACTCATGATGATTTGTGCCCAAAAGGTGTTTTAAGGTCTTACAAACCACAAGGAAGTGTTCTAGCCTTAAGTCTAAGCCCTAGGAAGAGTTTAAGGCTCATATGCACCTCAAACTAGGGTTTACGGCCAAGGGAGATGCTCTTGGCCGTAAACACCTCTTGTTCTTGGGAAATGGACGATTTCAAGGTGCTAAACAAGATCTCTTACTGGATATCAAGTATATGGAAGTAATACTTACGATATAGAAGCTAGAAAGGTTGATTTTGGACCAAAACACTAGTTTGTGTTCTTGGTGTTCTTGAAGATCTAACCCAAAAGATGATGTTAATGGATGGAATCAATGGGTTATGCTAGATAAGAAGATGTAATAACTAATCAAGGGATAAATCACTTACATTTTTGGAAGAAAATAAAGATCCTTGATGATAGTTGAGAGCAAAACCCAATTTCTTGGCTTGGAATTGGTAAAAGTGTTGGAAAATGGCCAAGTTTTACATATATAGCCAAGAGTTTACGGCCACCATGAGTTTACAGCCATAAACTCATGTGTCTTGGCCATAAACTCCTCATGAAAGGGGTTTATGGCTTGTTTGATGGTTTTGAACTTCAACAGACACTTCCTATCACTTATTCCTTGGATGTACTAGGATTAGAACACTCAAATAGACTCTAAATAGTGCTAGAAGATAGCAGGACAAGTCCAACTTTGATTGAGTTTAAGTGTTGTACAAGATAGAAATTTCGGGTTGTCACAGTATTTGCTCGATTACAGGTGGTTGATTCCTGTTTTCGTTAACGTTTCCAACTTCGCTTCTTGTTCTTGCCATCGTTGATCTATACCCCGAATAAGGTGAATTTAGATCCTCAATCATGATAGATAATCAAATCATCCTTATCACTCCGAAACGTTTACATTCTAGTTCTAATACCGTCGTCATACGCTCAGAATCCTAAACACATAAGGTCTCCAGATCCGGTTGGCAACAAACCATAGATTCGAACAAATAATATCATATATGGCAAACATATAACATTTAGCACATAAAAGCATTTTAGGCAACTTTCCTAAAATAAACTAGTGCTCGTGTCTTAAATATAACAGACACTCATCTCACAATCTTCACTTCGCATTCTAAGTTTAAGTCTAGAAATCCTACAAATTCCTAGTTCGCTTAAACTAATACTCTGATACCAACTGTGACATCCCCAAAATCACGGCCAGAAAAGACCGATTTAATTTATGCTTTTAAAATAATTTTCAGAGTAATCCTTTGATTAAAAGAGTTGCGTAATTTGTCCCCAAAACAATACATGATAAAATAAGGTTTATCAAAGCATTTCTTAAAGAAATGTATTTTCATTATATATCAAAACTCGGGATGTCATGTTCCGATACAGACACAAAAGCATAAACGGCACATTATAAGTCTTGCAACAGTTATATGCAACTACTGGCCTATAAACAAAATAACTTGATGATTCATCCATCTTATGCTCTCGCGCCACTACCTGTAATGTAAATAAAACTGAGTGGGTCAGGCTTGGGAGCCTGGTGAGCATATAGGGTTTTCAACCCACAATAAATAATTATATGTAATTTCACCAACCAACAATAACCCGATTACCCATTCCCGTTATCCTCAATTTACGTCCCTAAAACAACAACTATCACAAAAGACCTAGTCTAAGGATTTTTCATCGGGATGGACATTACTACAAAGGGGTTTCCTATACAATAGATGTCCTAAAGGCAACCATGAGGGGGATAGATTACACCGGTGAACACAACGTTCACAACACCTACAGGTTATGAACCTGCCAGCGTTCCACTGGACAGTCTAGAAAGAGTCTATGGTCGTCATCCATACTCCGCTAGATGACTAGATCAACAACAACATCGACATCGAGGCCTCTATTCATTTTATTACATCACACACCAACTGTCTACCCATGTTCTACCCAACATATTAGTAGATAAAAATATATACATTTATATACAGCTTAAAACCTGTACAAATCATTCATTCAACAATTATTTCAAATAAGCAAATAATATACAAACACATAACACGTATTTTGTAGAGAATACTTCGTATCTATGTGTTAGAAGAAAAGGAATATACACTCACTTGATAAGACGATGATCGGCCAGCACTACGGCTCTTAAAATAATATTCTTCGATGAAACCGGGAGATCTTCACAAAAACTGGGCTTCTCGCGGGCAGAGTTTCGGCTCGACAACTCTATTTCTCGGGATCTTCGGGGCTTCGGGACTCACTTTGGGTCTCGGGATGATACGGGGGCTTCGGGGGTATAGTTTGCTAAGTAAAAGAAAGTTTAAGGGGGTGAAAGGAAAGAAATTAGCAAACAACTTCGGCTGGCCTCGCATTCTATTTATAGGATGAGGCTGGCCTCCAAACGTAGCGCGTTCCGCCGTGCATCATGGCTTACGAACTTCAGACTTGACATGCGACGAGACAGGCTCTGGGCTCCGAACGCGAGGTGTTCCCTATTTGAACGGGGGGCGTTCCCCCTTTGGTAAGCGTGCCTCGAACTTCAGAAAATCATAACTCTCGTATACGATCTCCATTTTCGACGTTCTTTATATCCACGCGTAGGTGAGATTATGCTCTACAACTCTTGTTTAGACTCCGTCGGATAATTTTGAATTGATTTTTTATTATATTATTTTTAGTAGGCCGGGACAGGAAAACTCCGTCAGAAATTCATAATTTCTTCATCTGACGTCCGTTTTCATCTGTCTTTTTACCGTTGGACTACTATCGATGAGATCTTCGATTCTCGTTTAGATTGTTTCGGCTAGAAACCACTCGATCTCATATTCAAACTTTGGGCTGCATACCGCTAAGTCGCAACTTAGAAAAATCATAACTTCCTCATACGAAGTCAGATTTAGACGTTCTTTTTATGCACGCTCTCGGTTTAACGTATTCTACGACTTTCGTTTAGATCACTAAGGCTAAATATCATTCTATCGTAAATTCACTATTTACGTCATTCAACGTCGTGCCGGTTCTATCGCGAAACTTCGACAGGCCATAACTTCTTCGTTATAACTCGGATTTCAGCATTCTTTATAGTTTTGCAATCCTCATAACGACCACTACAACTTCATGTATAGATATCGGGCTTATCTAACATTTCATTTTGACGTTTATTTGTTATCCTTAATTCATTTAAGTCACACAATTAAGCACAAAACACATAATACCCAAATAATACATCTTTATTGCTTCAAGATGGGTTACAATGGTTAGACTATTACATCATCATTAATGCCTAGCCTATAAACACGGGCATTACACCCTAGGAGTGATCGAAAAGTTGAGTTGAGAGTCAGTAGTATTATCCAACTCGAATGATATCGATGGCACCAACCAATGAGTGCTCGGATCATCAATTGCTTCCTTCTGAATTCTTTCCATTGTCCATGGAGGAAAGAGCGACTTCTGAGTTTCCAGAGTGACTTTCGCAACTTTGGCTTCCATTTCTTGATCTTCCAAGTCTTTGCGAATTCATAAGAGATCATCAAGTTCGATATCACGCTTATTTTTTATGAGCTTTTCACTTTCAGATAACTCTTCCTCTTCTTCTTCATCATCAAGCACCTTCTCTTTTCCTTTAGATCCAGAAGCTTCATTATCCTTCTGATCCTTAGGATTCGGTTTCGGGTTTTGCTCATTTTCATCAGTAGGTTCACCAGCCTTTTGTTTGAGTTTTTCTTTATCTCCCCCTTGTTTCGGAAGAGCATCGCGTTCCAAAACACCTTCAATTCTGTTAAGCATAGAGAAAACTGGTTTGAGTTTGTCTGCAAGATGTTGTCATACCGATACTGTGAGCTGTGAATCACGAGTCTATATAATACTTTGTAGATATTGATTAACCCCCGAAACACAGCTCTTAAGAACAGTTTTCTTTAATTCCAAATCATCTAGATGCTTGTTAGTGTAGTTCAACTTTACTGAAATGACCTTAGCTTTTTCAGTCTTTTGAGCCAGTTTATCCATGAGGTTGTTCTCTGTAGCAAGGTCTTTCTAAAGTTGTTCTATCTTCGAGACAACAGATGTGTTGAGCTCGGTATTGTCAAGCTTGATTTCTGATCGAACACGAGAAAACGCCTTTTTCTCAGTTTGCAGAGTGGAGCCAAGACTCGCAATGACTTTATTAACATTCTCAGTGTTTTCATCAGGATAGCGTCGGAACTCAGCCATGAATTTTTTTCAATTCATCATGTAGTTTTTCGACTTTTTGGTCGTTTCTGAGATGGTTTTCTCACAGGCCTGAATTGCCTTGGTGGAGTCTTCAAGGACTTTCGTATTTGCCTTTGTGAGCATCTCAACCGTTGCTCAGTGGGACTTCAGCATAAACTCATAATTGAATGAGGATT
Source organism: Lactuca virosa (assembly GCF_052849685.1). Lineage (NCBI taxonomy): Eukaryota > Viridiplantae > Streptophyta > Magnoliopsida > Asterales > Asteraceae > Lactuca > Lactuca virosa. The sequence goes on along the minus strand of NC_136433.1, from coordinate 316,461,338 downwards.
GGGATGACTCCAAAATAGAATCCAACTTTGCATTTAACTGTTTAAATTGACCCCGAGTCATCGGAGCGTTGTCATCATCACTGGTTTGATGGATGGTGAAGGGGCTGAACACAAAATCTTGAAAAGTATCCTGATCATCACCAAAAATGATGTTTGGATCATCATCCCAAAATGGTGAAGTGGTAGAAGTGCCTTGATCCAGAGTGACACCCATATTGACATCAGCCCCCGTATCAGATACGTTGGCGTGAATGCCGGAAGTATGTACCTCCTCCGAAACGGATTTGGTGACAGTGACTTCAGGTACACTGATGACCGTTGTTGTTGCGGTTGAATCTATAATGAGTGGAGTGGAGAATGTAACAGACATATGTGGAAGTGAAATGCTAACATAAAACTATGGTAATAGAGGAGCGATGGTGATCGAAATTGTTGTAGTTATCGGAGAGGATGGTGGAGTGTTCATCTAAATGAAATCAGAAAAGGGAGTAGAAGAAGTGGGTCATGTGGATACCTTCGGAATTGGTGCAGTTATAGGAGGTTCCGAAGTAGTGGCTGTGTCATCAACATCGTTCCGAACTGAATCCCCCTGAATATCAGTGTGAGTTCTAGATTCTGAAGCCTCCTGAACAACTAGAGATGGAGATCTTGGTTTGCGAGCTTGCTTCTTGATCTTATTCTTCAGAGTTTTGACAACCTCAGAAGGACCAGCATTTCCCTTTCGCTTTACACCCCTCTTCGGTTTGTTGGCCTCCTCAATCGCCTTTCGCAAGTCATCTGGCATAGGGCGAGAACCAGAAGGAGGTAATTTTTGATATGCATTTACTATAACATTGTCTTGAGGAATATTCGCAAGCATTGCCTCCGGAATCGAACCAACAAAACTGAACTTAGTTGGGTCAGACATCAGTCCGTTCACTAGAATCGGAATAGCAGCAATAATATAATCCTCTATCACTAGAACCTTTAAGTGTACTAGGGCTCGTTTGAAAATGATCGACCAAAAATGTACGCAGGAGATCTCAGTGTTGCGAGTAGAAGAGGAAGTACTATGAATGAGTTGTGTCCAAAGGATAGAGCCATAGTCCAGATTTATGCCATGGTACAGACCACATATAATGGTACAAAAGAGCTTACTTGCACTATTTGGGCCTACTATGCATTCCGAAAAGCTCTTAAACAGCAACGTGAACAGTCCGTTCTACATTGGAGGAAGATTGGGCTTCCTGAACTTCGACAAGAAAGAGATATCTCCAATATAACCCATCTAGTAAAACATGTTGACAAGATTAGTGGATGAAATCGAGTCTGGATCCACAAGGCCTTCAGATGAATCAAGCCCTAACATTCTGCAGAAACGGGCTTCGTTGATAGAGGTCCTGTTAGTAACAACATCGAAGGTTATGATTCCATCAGTCTGAATGTATGTTGCATACGACTACACCTTGGAAAGATGAACCAGAGGAATCGATTCTGCCATTGTCAAAGCTTGTGCAAGTGGAGAATACCTCAGACATTCAATCATCGGCCTCAGGGGTTCATTGTATCGAGATGAGTCAAGATCAAGAATGAGATTTTGACCGGGCTTCAGGTTCAGCATGATCATAGATGTTGATTGATCAGCAAAAGATGTTGTTTCAGATGATCTGGTCAGGTAGCAATCAAAGAAGATGATCAAAAGTACGTAGAGAGAGAAAGAGGTTTTTTCCTTGAGAGTTTTTATGAGATGTAATAGAAAATCAATCTAAAAAAACCCTTTTATACGTCATGATAGGTGAGAGAAGATTGACGTTCGACGTTCCCATATCCGGTAAAAGTAGCATGTGATAGCATGACAGCTAATCACAGTCAGGCCTGTTGTAACTGACACGCGTGATTTCAGGGATTTGAAATAAATGCGCCTAATTTGAATCCTTATCCCCAAGAAAGCACCGTTTCAATTTTAACTCATTCGGAATAAAATATCACTCCAAGATAACCTGTTCTGTGAATAACAATAATCAATCGGAATAAGAACCAGACTTGGAAAAATCATAAAGATTTTTGTGCAAGAGTGTTCCAAAGAAAAAGAAATAAAGCAAATTAAGTTTCTGGGATTCAGTGATGTCAAATAGAAAATGACATGAAATTCAGATGGATCCCGGGCAACTATCTCTTCCTTCGGAGTCAAGAGAGACTCAGAAGTGCTTGTGTGGTTTCCCGTTGAATTACGATCATCTATTTATTAAGAAATATTGAAAGGCTTCTTTTAAGTAGGCTGCTAGGGTGGCTGAGCTTCAATCAAATTTTGAAACTCAACATAAGTTCGAATATTTGAAAGAAGTACTTGTTTGACCAATGTAGCCATAAGAAGAAGTATGCTTTGGATATTGTGTAGGTGGCTAGATAGTAAGGAAATCTCAAGAAAAATAAAAAATTTGGATCTTCTGGAAAAAAACGTCTTAGGTTGAGAACATTTCGTGAAGATTAATCAAAAAGAAAAATGAGATTTCACACAATTATGGTACAAACCAAAAAGGTTTTATTCGTTAATTTCTTGGTGAAAATTTCTATAACGTTTGATTGTTCACCATCAATTCAGAAAGTTTCACTCAAATCGTGGTAATAGCGATTTTAAGATCATCAACACAGATGTTGTGTAACCATAAACCTCAGAGGTAATTGTTGAGAGTCTTAAGGGTTACGTTTATGAATGTGAAATTGATGGAGAAATAAGAGTTTGGTTCCGAAAGAGAAAGTGTACCTCTGCTATAAATTAGTGACAAAACAGTCAACTCTTAACTCAGTGTGAAAAGAGTAAGGTAGCTCAATGACTTATGTGAATTATCAGCCTGATTGGGAAGAAACGATCGGAATGAAAGTTTCATTAAGGCTTCAGACATAGAGTCTCAGAGGCTTTGGACAACAAACAACAGCATGCTTCTAGGGACACTTAGCTAGTACATAGATTTGGAATAATTTGCCTCATCATTCTGAATTGAGGTAGCAAGGATTTGTACCTAAATCATGAACGTATTCTGAAAATTAACACACAAAAAATATATTTTTGTAATTTTTGGATTTTCTGAAAAAGATAAAATAGAAATAAAGAAAATATTTTTGTGATTTTTTAAATTTTCTGAAAAAGATAAAGTAAAAATAAAGAAAAATATTTTGTGAGATTTGATTTTTCTGAAAAACTAAAGAAAAAAGAGAGTAAAAAAGAAAATATTTTTGAGATTTTGGATTTTCTGAAAATAAATGAAAAAAAGAAAATAAATAGAAAATATTAAAGAAAATAAATTCAGAAGTATAAATGAACAGTAACTTCCGAAGTATTCCAAAGCTCAAAATCAAGCAGAAGGCACTTAATGTACAAATCATACAGAAGAATTTCGAAACCCAGATGAACAGTAGAATCGAAACCATTCCGAAGCTCGGAACGTGAACGGTAAATTCCAATTACAAAAGGGATTTCGGAACTGAGTCAGATTCTATCATTCCGAGCCCTTTTAAAATACGATTGAACGAAGCTTCAGGTAAGGCCTTTGTGAAGATATCAGCCAACTGATCAGAGGATCTAACAAAATGCACTTCAACATTTCCATCCTCAACGTGATCCTTTAGAAAATGATATCGCAGTGTTATATGTTTCGTCTTTGAGTGTTGCACTAGATTATGGCAAATTCTGATTGCACTTTTTGAATCACAGTATAGTGGAATCCTCTTCATGTTGATCCCATATTCCCTTAGCTGATTGTGAAGCCATACAACTTGGGAGGTGCACGATGCAGCTACGATGTATTCAGCTTCTGCAGTAGATAGGGAGACACAAGTCTGCTTCTTAGATTGCCAACTAACAAGTTTGCCATCCAGAAACTGACATCCCCCATAAGTGCTTTTGCGATCGACACCACATCCACCAAGATCAGCATCGGAATATGCTTGCACAAAGAAACCAGAGTTAGAAGGATACCAAATTCCATGAGAGGTGGTTCTTTTGAGGTATCGGAATATATCATTCACAGCAATTATATGAGGTTCACGTGGATTTTCCTGAAGCCTAGAACAATAACAACATCAAACATAATATTTGGACGACTCGATGTTAGATACATTAAAGACCCAATCATTTGTCGATATAAAGTGATATTTGCAGCTGGCTTGTCCAAGGATGGTGTAAGCTTCGTTCCGAACGCCATTGGAACCTTGACCTTTGAATCACCCACCATACCAAATTTTCCTAGCAAGGTCTTCGTGTAAGCTTCCTAGTTGATGAATATCCCCTCTAAACTCTGTATAATGTTTAAACCAAGGAAAAAGTTAGTAGGACCCATTGAGTTCATTTCAAATTTAGTTTCCATCAGTTTTCGGAATTCAACAGTTAATTTAGGATTAGTGGATCCGAAAATGATGTCATCAACATAAATCTGAACGATCATTAAATGGTCACCATCTTTCTTGCGAAAGAAGGTAGGGTCAACCGAACCTTGTTTAAATTTTGATTGTTTTAGAAATCGAGTAAGGGTTTCATACCATGCCCTTGGAGCTTGTTTCAAACCATACACAGCCTTATCCAAAACATAACAATGATTTGGATATTTCTCATTAACAAAACCTGGTGGTTGTTCCACATAGACTGTTTCCTCGAGTTCACCATTCAGAAATACACACTTCACATCCATCTGAAAGACTTCAAAATTCTTGTGAGCGGCATATGCAAGAAAGATCCGAACAGATTCAAGTCTTGCAACCGATGCGAATGTCTCCTCGTATTCTATACCTTCCTCTTGACAGTATCCTTTCACAACCAGTCGCGCCTTATTGTGAATCACGTTGCCTTCTTTATGCATTTTGTTGCGAAACACCCATTTCATTTCGACGACTGAAGCATCCTTTGGAGTGAGAACAAGTCTCCAAACTTTGTTTCTCTCAAATTCATTGAGTTCTTCCTATATAGCTTGAACCCAATCAGCATGATCAAGAGCAATCTTTATGGTTTTAGGCTCGATTTTAGAAATGAACGAATTAAAAATGCCAAATTCCAGTTTCGAAAATAATGCAGTTTGATTCGCTTTTTGTTATGCCCTTGTAAGAACTCCTGAAGATGCTTCTCCGATCACTTGAGATTTTGGATGATCCTTAGTTCATTTTTTCATAGGAAGATAACGTGGATCATAGGCTGGATCGACTTTAGCAAAAACTTCCTCATATTCCGATTGCACATCAAAATCATTATTTTCATTGTCCCCCTAGAAGTTTGCATGTGCGTCTTCATTTGGAATCAGATTCTTCCCCAGGATTGGAACATCGGGATTTAAGGTTGAAGATGAGCTCTCCCCCGGGAATGGAGCATCAGAAGCTGTTGGTTGAGATGCTAGATCAGAAGCTTTCAGAATTAATGTCTCCTGAGAGGTTTCAATGTTTTTAGCAGCTTCATCGACAATTTTCTTTAACTCATCCCCTTGATTGTCCTTTGCTTTTGATTCAGAAGAGATGGCTTTTTCAGGCTCATCAAACAGATTCAAAAGTTCCTCATAGAGATTTGAAAGAGGAATTGTCATAGGATTCTTTGAAGGAAAGATATCCTCAGATTGACAATCTGCTTTCTAAAACTTCTTCATATAGCATCAAAGGTGATATAATAGGTCTCTTCAATCTTTCTTGATTTCTTGTTCAGAACCCTATATACTTTCGAAGTTAACGAATAACCAAGAAAAATGCCCTCATCAGCTTTCACATCGAATTTGCTCCTTTGTTCTTTAGAATTAAATATAAAACACCTGGATCCAAACACATGAAAAAAAATTTACATTAGGTTTTCTATTGTTCAGAATCTCATAAGGCGTAATTAAGAATCTTTTGTTGATGAATGAGCGGTTCTGTGTGAAACAAGCAGTTGCAATAGCATCAACCCAGAAGTAGAGTGGAAGATTCGCAAATGATAACATAGTCCTTGCAGCTTCGCAAAGATAGCGGTTTTGTCTTTCAACTACACTGTTTTGCTAAGGAGTTTAAGGTGCAGAGAAGTTGTGAGCTATCCCTTTTCAGTTAAGAATTCTTCAAACGCTTGGTTTTTTAATTCTGAACCGTTGTCACTGCGAACTTTTAGAACAGGCTTTCGTAATTGAAGCTCAGTCTGCTTGATGAAATCTTTCAGCTTCGGAGTGGCATCTGATTTCTGTCTAAGAAAGAACACCTAGGTAAATCAAGAAAAATCATCAACAACAACCAAGATATATTTATTACCACCAATAATTTCGATGGCAGATGGACCACACAGTCAATATGCATTAATTCAAGTGGCTCAATGATCTTGGTATTGATGATGGTTGAGTGACTCTTCCTACTTTGCTTTCCAAGCTCACAGGCAGCACACAGATGTTCCTTGTCAAACTTCAGAAGAGGTAGACCACGTACAAGATCACCCAGTACGAGTTTGTTTATATCCTTGAAATTCAGATGTGAGAGTCTTCGGTGCCACAGCCAACTATCATTCGAAGATGCTTTAGTAAGAAGGCAAATGGATGGCTTCCCTTTGATCGGTTTCAAGTTTAGTGGATACATTTCTCCCTTCCTTTTAGATTTCAGAAGCGTTGCCTTAGATTTCTTCTCAATAATCTCTGAACCCTCATCATCAGACGACACCTTTAGCCCTGTACCTACAACCAATTGCGAAACACTTATTAGATTATGTTACAAGCCTTCTACATAAGCTACCTTCCGAATAGAGAATTCTCCATTCGTAATCATCCCATACCCTTTGATTTCTCCGGTAGCGTGTTGGATCTATATGACCAAGAATCATTATGGAGTGATATTGCTAATAATATATGATCCTATAAGGTCACACCTTTATTAAGTTGACACATTTTGTATATTTATTATTAATATGATTATTAATAAATAATATCAATTCTTGTATTTTAATTAGGGAATAATTATTGTTTTGTGAAAATAGTAATTATAAGAGAGTATTACTAGTTATTATTTCATATGGTATGAATTAATAAGCCATGCACAACATTTTCGACTAATTGGATTCTTTTGTCTTTTACCTAAAGACAAAGTTTATATTATATAAACTTGGAGTTTATAAAAAATAAAGAATCTTACTTTTTAAAAAGGCATGGGCTAAAACATGATGATGGTGTGGGAGGTTGCTTTTCAACCTTCCGCCTTTTGTCTCCTATGCTTCTAAAGGCCACCATTACTTTAGATTATTTTAATGGTTAGGCCTTACTTTGCATGGACTATATAAGAGAAGCATGAGGCTTGCATTTTTGCAAGAGTGAAGCTCTTCTTCTTCCACTCTTTTCTCTCTAGAACCGTGGGTTCTTCTTCTCTTCTTCCTCTCTCTCTTTTGAAGTTATTTTGGTGTTTAGAAGACCTCTTGAGTTGCTCCCTTTAGTGCTTAATTGAGTTAAGCACTTAAAGGCTTTAGACACTCAAGAATACAAGAAGGAACTAGCATTCCAAGTGTCTTACTCTTAATGGTGGGTACTTGTAGAGAAGATCATATTGATCTTTTGTTATCTTCATCAACACCCCAAAACCAAGTGGGTTCAAATGCTTCAAAGGCTATCTCTAAAACATCTTGGGCTGGTTTTATTTCATTCTAAGCTCTATAAATGGATCCATGTTGGTTCGGTTTTTTTATGAACAAAAAATAAACTTGTTATTTTTAAAGTCTTCCGTTGCCGGGTTTTGTGAAAAACAAACATTTATTTCGTATCAAAACCCAACAGTGGTATCAGAGCCATCTTTTATATGTTAGAATGATTTTTTATGTTTGATAATCTTTGTTTTTTGGAAAACAAGCATGTATTTCTTTTGGTTAAGAAAAATCCATATTTGTCTTCTTTGGCAACTTCTTGGTTAAAATTGCTTATTTTTAATATGTAACCATTTTTCATGCATTTTGGTTATATAAAAGTTGCCTTAGAAAAAACAAAGAGTTGTTTGTTGTAATGTTTGATATGTTGTTGTGTATAAACAAGCCATTTGGACATTTGTGTTGTGGTTGGTTGATATTTATTTATTCATAAGATGAAATAGATAAATAGGTATTTTTTTCATTTGTGGATTTGTTGTAATAAATTAGTTAGACTAGTTGTATTTCTTTTTAAATGTAACAAGATGAAGAAATGACCATTTTGAAGATGACCTAACTATTTAAGACCATAATCCCAATCACAAGCTTCCACTTTTGGTTTTGGGCTTAATTATAGTCTTAATGGTTTAAGTGTTGCAACTTTCACAATATTAAGATTTGAAGTCCTTTTGCAAGCAAGGGTTGACTTGGCAAGTGGGAGCTTGAAGACCTTTTGAAGTGTCCCTTAAGTCCTTTAGGAAAGACTTAATAATTCTTATGATGGCTCACAAAAATTATTACTAGACATGGCTTGGTTTATACACATTATAATGCATGTTTGTGATGGTTATTTTATGTTAAATGTATGTTATGTTTTATGTATAAAAATGGTTTTTACATGTCAAATAACATTTTTTCATAAGATAATATCACTTGGAGTTTGAGTAAAAAATATTTAAAAGATAACATAAGATGTTTATAAATGGATATTTATAAAAACGTTTTACCGGTTACCGGTTTACCGGTTAAAACTAATTTTTTTATTAAAAATAGTTTTATTGTAAAACTTATAAATACCCAACTTTAAAATATTTGAAATAGTTTAAAAGATGTTTAAACTTTATATAAACTTCATGTCTTTATAATAAATAAGGAGTTTTTATTAAAAAGACTAAAATCGGTTTATAGCGTTATAACGGCAATTTAAAAAACTAGTGATTATTTTTTGCGTCGAAACTTAATATATGATATTGGTGTTTTAAACATAACGCAACATGTTGATATTATGTTTTATGCATGCTAAATGAGATTTAAAACATAAGTATCATCACCCAAGTTTTGGTTTATCAAAATATGACTTTTATCATAAGATGCATAAAATTGAATTTATAAAATGAAATGAGTTTATTCTACAAATTCATGAAGTCATAAGTTTTTTGATTGTTAAAAGGAAGTTTAAAATAGTGATTTTATAACTCATCCAAAACTGCAAGTCTTCAGTATAAAATAAAGTTTTATTAAGATTGTTAGCGGTTCTTAAAACCGATCTACGACTAAACTTTAAAATACCGGATTTTAGTTTATAATTGATCGCGGTTAATGGCAAATAAAATGAAATTTTATTTGGCACCTAAAGAAGCTCATAACAAGTGATATGAATTTTACAAAAGGGTACATGGATTGTTGGATGCATGCAATATTCATGAGACCATGTTTTTATAAACTATAATTGTAAAACATATATAAACCCTTTTTTACAAAACTTCAAATCTATGCAATCCATTTAAAATTCACTTGGGATTTTTGTGCAGTTCATATGGATTTTAGGGTCACCTTATTCATTTGAGTTTACAAAAACAGTCAATGTGTTTTTTTATTTGCTTATGGGATAAAGGTCACCTAACCATTTGTGAAATAGAACTCACATGTTTTTTAAATGGATGATTTAATCAATTTCTTATGTGATAAAGGCCGCCTAAGCATAAGTGTTTTGAGGCATAGATGGGATAAACATGCCAAACTAAACAATAGTTGTTTAGGATCCCATAATCTAGGAGTTACATATTGTATGCAATTGGTAAGCGCTACCTACCGAGTTTGATTAAGTTTATGGGATAAAGGTCACCTAACCATTTACTTGTTTCGTTACTTGGATCCTAGACTTTAATAAATTAATGTTTTAAGAAACAATATAAGGTATTAGTGTTGTTTCTATTGTGGAAGAAACTAGACACTAAAAGAGGAATTGCTCCTCTAATCTCATCGAGCTGAAGAAGTCTGACATGGACAAGACTTCATACATCTATATGATAGAACTATTTGTTTTTCCATCATTCACTTGAGTATGTTATACTTCAACTGACACTAATAACTGATATTATGTGCTGATGATTGGAAGAAATAATCAACTGATTACAAACGAAGGATATTTCGTGTTGAAGATATAACAAGTGTTGTTATAGTCTTTATTTAAGCAATAGATGTTTTGTACCTATTTTTATAGGGACATGTAACCGTTGTAACTTTATGAATAAATCTAGATTTACTTATCATTTAATGGATGTTGACATTCATATTCTGAAATGATGTATTCTGTGTTAAAGAATATTTTCTCATAATATTATTTATGAAGTAAATCTATAATCTTTCATTAAATTAATATTTTTTATCATAACACATATATAATCAAATGATATTTGATTGTAACTTATCTATTTCATAATCATCATGACAATATAAATAAGAAATACATATACCAACTTCAAAAGGATGGAATTTTTTAAGGCAAATGAGCTTGATTCATTTAATATATGTGGATCCTATTTATATGGGAAGATGATTCACAAGTGTCTTTAGCTTTAGTAGTTAAAGAACAAAAGCGCTTGACAAAGATTTATATATATAAGTGATGTATGTAATCTTTTCAATCAATGAATAGATTTGCTGATAGATGTTTATTCAATTTCACTGACGACTTTTATTCGTTATTGTTGAAACCTTTGATTTGCTCAAATTGTTTCATAGTGAAGATTGAAATACACATTAATGAGATCATCATTAACCTTTCGATGTGATAAAGAAAATGAGTTTTGTAAACCAAGTCTTCTTGGAACATCTCAAGAGTTGTGGAATCGATTCACAACTCATTCCGTCAAAAACATTCACTCGTCATTAGTATGGTTCTTGTGGCACAGGATCACCTGGTTACTTGAATCTATCTTTTGATATTCGGGGTAGCCTTCGTATTCTCTAGTGTGATAGGGTCACCTAGCCACTAGTTGAATGTCAATAGTACAAGTTTTTGAAGAGGATATAAATAGACCTTACAATCTATTGTATGATGTTTTAAAAATACTATTTACTTTACAAAATTTTGGAATTATGCTCACTACAACAAATATATATTGAATATATATTTCCAACCAAACAAGTGGATTAGATACTTATATTAGACTAAGGATGAAATGGTTTATCCTTATCTAAAAGGTATGGAGTCATTGAGCTCATGTTAGACAATAAGCTTAACCACTCTAGTATCTACTAATTGCATTTATGTAGAATATCCTAAATGATTGTTTAGGATGAAGTTTCTACTAATCCCACTAATTATCATTACATAAGACAAGTAAATAGAAAGTGCTTTATCTAAGTGGGAGCAATTTGGAGATTTAAGAGCTAAAGATCCATAAGCTAAATACATCATAGTTTGGAACTAGCAAGTTTTCAACTGTTGTTGAATTTGCTCAATAGTTTATCAGAAACTAATTAAACATATAGAGATGCATTCATTTATGATTATCAAGTATGGGCTTGATTAATCTTCCTCGATGTAGTTTGACTATAAAGAGTAAGTGAGTTTTTCAAAGGAGAAAACATACATGAATGAAAATCTTTCCAAGATTTAAGCTAACATCTCAAAGTAAGAATCTTCTTTCTTATAAGTTAATTACATGGTGTGATTTAATTATGAATCTAGATGACTCTTGTGTTTTCTACAAAGCTAGTGGGAGCGCAGTAACATTCCTAATGTTATATGTAGTCGACATATTAATTCATGGAATAAGGATCTATATAGATAGATCATAGCAACTTAAAGGATTAAGTAAAATTACATTAATTGTAAAGGATCTTAAAGGAGCTTAAGATAAAGGACTCTGAGAGAGTCATCTTGTCAACAACCACATGACATATGTTTGAGCAAAACCCTAGTGCAAATGTTTTTGAACTAGATAACATGATTGTATTCCATATGCTACTGTAATTGGAGAAATCATATATGTCATGATTATGCATAAAGGCCAAATAAGTATGCTTAGAGCATGTCAAATGATACCAGTATAATCCGACAACAAGTCATTGTGTGACTTATAGGAACATTTTAAAGTACTTGCGAGAACTAGATAAACATTCCTAATACACGGAGTATTTGAAAGAAAGCTATGTTTAAAGTTGTTACACATGTGCTAAAATTTTCAAATAGATTGAGATGACTCTCAGTCACAATCAGGCGTGTCCTCATTATGAATGAAGAGATAGTTATATGGATAGTGGTTCCATGTAGATTTTAATTATAGTCACACATCAAAGTTAGAGTACCTCGTGGTTTGGAGAACCAAGTACAAAGATGCTTAATGTATTAGTTCATTATGACTATCACTAATCCCATTACGCAAGTATTGGTATCTAAGTCATATTCAAGAATTTAATTCATTCTCAATAGTTTTTCTTTATATATGAGTTATATATAAAACTGAAAATCATTGTATTCGCAAAGTTTATACAAATCAAGTTTGTCAAATCTACTTGACAAAGCTCCATCATTAGCTAAAGCATGAAAGTCAAGCTGGTGCTATAGGGCCTTATTGATATAAGTAGATGTATTTGATTGAAATTTAGTATTTGGATATTGGAACAATAAAGCAACATATATTGTAATGAATGATATATTAGATATGAGTCGTTCATTAAATAATTGTTGTGTTCTATATTAGCATGTTTAAATCCTTGAATAACTAGGTTATTCTAAATATCCATAGTCGCTCATAGTTGTGGGATCATCTATGAGGTAAGACTAATATGAGTGGATTAGTGGATTCTCATGGAGATGAGAATGGCAAAGAGCTGCTACCAACTTCATAGACACTTGATTGGGAGAATAAGTATTGGACTTAAACCGCATCAAAACCACTTTATGGATCATAGTCAAGAGTGATGTTTTGATCAAGGTTGTATCTTTTTAATCTTAGACCTGAGATACATATTTGGGACATGAAGTGTAGGAATTGTTTTTGCTTAGACATGGTTTAACGTTGTTTCGTAAAAAGTAGTCATAAGGGCCATCGTTGGGTATGACATGAACTGCATTGATGGGAGTATGTAGTCAAGATGATCTTTGTATTCTTAGACCTGAGATGCATATTTGGGACTTGAAGTGTAGGAATTTTTGTGCTTTGACATGGTTTAACGTTGTTTCGTAAAAGGCAGTCATAAGGACCATCGTTGGGTATGACATGAACTACATTGATGGGCGTATGTAGTCAAGATGGGATTTTTCCCTCTTATTCGTTCAGAGCGTGACATCTAAGGCCTTAGTTAAAGTTGAACAGTAAATGAGATTGATCGCGATCCATATCTCATGTTCGACATGATGTCTGAGACAAAGGAATAATAGATACCACACCTTTTGTAACAATTATAGGTTAGAGCTCCTGGAATTGGCTGTTGATGAAATGGCACCCTTCATATGTTGTTAGGGGCAGTAGCCCGTTGCTAGACGTCAGCTATTATCTATGTCAGTCTATAATGAATCTTGTGCAAGTGGGAGATTGTTAGATCTATATGCCCAAGAATCATTACGGAGTGATATTGCTAATAATATATGATCCTACAGGGTCACATCTTTATCAAGTTGGCACATTTAATATACTTATTATTAATAAATAATATCAATTCTTGTATTTTAATTAGGGAATAATTATTGCTTTATGAAAATATTAATTATAAGAGAGTATTACTAGTTACTATTTCATATGGTATGAATTAATAAGTCATGCACAACATTTTCGACTAGTTGGATTCTTTTGTCTTTTACCTAAAGACAAAGTTTATATTTTATAAACTTGGAGTTTATAAAAAATAAAGAATCTTACTTTTAAAAAGGCATGGGCCGAAACATGATGATGGTGTGGGCGGTTGCTTTTCAACCTTCCACCTTTTGTCTCCCATACTTCTAAAGGCTACCATTACTTTAGATTATTTTAATGGTTGGGCCTTACTTTGCATGGACTATATAAGAGGAGCATGAGGCTTGCATTTTTGCAAGAGTGAAGCTCTTCTTCTTCCTCTCTTTTCTCTCTAGAACCGTGGGTTCTTCTTCTCTTCTTCCTCTCTCTCTCTCTCTTTTGAAGTTAGTTTGGTGTTTAGAAGACCTCTTGAGTTGTTCCCTTTAGTGCTTATTTGAGTTAAGCACTTAAAGGCTTTAGCAACTCAAGAATACAAGAAGGAACTAGCATTCCAAGTGTCTTGCTCTTGATGGTGGATACTTGTAGAGAAGATCATACACTTTGATCTTTTGTTATCTCATCAACACCCCAAAACCAAGTGGGTTCAAAGGCTTCAAAGGTTATCTCTAAAACATCCTATGGTTGGTTTTATTTCATTCTAACCTCTATAAATGGATCCATGATGGTTCAGTTTTGTTATGAACTAAAAATAAACTTGTTATTTTTAAAGTCTTCCGTTGCTGGTTTTTGTGAAAAACAAACTTTTAATTTGTATCAAAACCCAACATAGCGTTGATTCCAAACTTCACTCGACCGCCATCTTGTAACAATCTGTATTCTCTTAATTCTTCCCTCCTTCCAGTTATGTGACGAGAACAAGCATTGTCAATGTACCATCCGGAATCGTACTGTTCGTCACGCATTACCTGCAAGAATTATAGAAATTTAGGTACCCAAACCATCTTGGGTCCTTGTAAGGATTTCTTAACAACAGGAAAAATCTTAGTCTTATCAACCCAAAAAGATCTGTTTATCAAAACACTATTATTCTCTTTTATTATTTTGAAAACTTCCTTTTTATCATCAAAGACTTTAATTTCAACTACATTAGATTTTCGTCGAATAAATTCTTTGTGTTTCTTAGCCATCTTTTTTGCAAATGCCTTTTCCTCTTTTTTCAAGTTTGCTTCGTATTCTTCGAGAGAAATCTCTGGTTCCAAAACAATTTTACTTTGGCCCTTTACATCCTTTGATGTGTGGACGAGTTTTGAAAATCGTGGTTTTGGAGAACAATTAGATTTTGGCTTTTCAAAAGGTTTTGAAACACGTGATTTTAAAACCTGTGGTGTTGATTTTTGAGGTTGTGAAGAGGATTTTGGCTGTGATTTCGAAATGGTAGAATAATTCTTATTTTGATTTGAAACTCTTTCGGAATTAACAGAATTTTGATTCGAATTCTTATTTTTCCAAAAGCGTTTTCTTTCTTTTAGATTTTTCCTATATCTAGCATTCAACTGCCTTTTCTTTTCAATCAATTCAGCAGCAAATTTATGAATGTTAGGCTTTGGTTTTTCCTTTTGGACTGGCGTATCAATTTGTTCCGAAGAGGTTTCACTCGGAATATCTTTAGTACCGCTAGGACCAGCCTTATTGTAACAATGGTGAACACGATTCAACGGTTCTGAAACGTATTTTCCCTTTTTTTCCATGAGGTCATTTCGGAAATACCTTTTGTTTGATCTGCATTGTCGATTGGTCCCGACCAGAAGAATTCATCGCAACTTGTAGCATTATCACTATCAACCAGGGACATAAGTTCTGAAGTATGATTTTTGTTCAGTCCGATTTTCATAAAAACTCGGTTCGGAACAGTTTGTACTTTCGGAAAAACTGTTGCTTTTTCATTTAAAACATTTGAACCTTTGTTTTCTACAATACGAACAAATATGATTGAATTTTCAGAAATTAAATTTTTCTTTGGTTCAACATCATTTTTGTACAAACCCCGAACAATCAACTTCGTCCTCTACAGAAATCCCACTCATTTCGCTTTCATCGAATTCAAAAGTACTCTTAGAATCAAGATTATTTTCTGAATTCAACTACTTGCATAACGAGACATACTTCTACATAGAAGTCAATTTAATTTCTTCCTTATCTTTTTCTGTTAAAATTTCTTTCAACATATTTTTGTGTTCTTTGGACTTAATGTATTCTTCTATTTTCTCAAGTCCAACACGATAAGAATCAGAAACATCAGAAGAAGAAACAATGGATTCGCACTTATAACAATTTGCATCGATTTCATCCTCTTTAAATTCAAGAAAGGGCAAAATCATTTTGTGCAATCCTTTTCCTATTTCACAATCAAGATACAATTGAGTGATATTGAAATATAAACGCTTAGCAATTAAACAGAAAATATTCCTTTGTTTCAAAAGTGCACAATTGTCTATCTTAAGATAAATAACATCATCATGTGACCTAGTAAGCTCTAATTCCAAGGCCTCTATTTTTAATCTTCTCTCTTCACTTTTAAATGTTGCTCTGTTAAGTTGATCGGTCATATTAGAATTACTTAAGGGCTGCTTGGCAGGATTTAAATTTTTAAGATCTTAAATTTTAAGAGGTCTGAATTTCTAAGAGGGTCTTAATTTTTAAGATCTGAATTGTAACATGTTGTTTGGTTGGAACCTTTGAAGTGATGTGCTAAATTATAAAAATGACCATTTTACCTTTCTGTATTATTTTTTGCCAAATTCAATGTTTCTGTTTATAAAATAACCAAACAACTTCTTGAATAATTATAAAAACATATATTTAAACACCATACAAAATCAAAATCAAACATAAATCAAAATTAAACAAAAATCAAAATCAAACATAAATAATTGACAAATCTATCCAGTTATAGCAATCAAAATTGCATTGTTTTTGGACAACATTGCTTTAACTAAACAAAATTTTCAAAATACAATGCTCTAATAGGAAGAGGTGAAAGTATGATTCTATAATAAAGAAATCAATAAAAATCTATGCATATAGTGTTTTAAAACACTAGCTATTTCACCTCACAAAAGTCTTGTGCATTATATAAGCTTTCGTTTAGCTTTCCAAAGGCCTGCACTTTTGAAGGAGCTGTTTTGGCGTGTCATATGACTTATATCACCTGTATATTCCTACAATCAGTTTGATATTATCATCTTGAGGAAACCATATGTTGTATTGTATAATTAGGGCATGTCATATGACTTATATCACCTGTATATTCCTACAATGAATATACGATATGATGACAATAACAAAATTTTAAAAAGCAACAACGTTTGAATAGATAAAAATATTGGGTAATGTTGATAAAGAATTCATCAAATAGGTAATAACATCAGATTCCATATCAAATTGCAGATTTCATAGCATCAGATTTATCACGCATCATAACATCAGATTTCACATTTCACATAATCAATTATGTCAAAGAAAACAGCAAAAATATCATAAACTTCGAATCCAAAATCAAAATCATGATGTTATTCACATAATCAATAACGCAAGATATTGAAATTTGAATCAAAGCATCTGATTTATAAAGAATCAGATATCAAACCTTGAAGTCGGTTGCATATGCCAAACCTCGAAATCGATTGCTCTAGACATCAAACAATGAAATTGATTGCTCCAGGGCGATGGCTGTGGGGGAAGAAGGAAGCGACGATAGCTATGGTGGAAGAGGCATCAACTATGGGAGGAGGTTATGGGTATGGTGTCGCCGACGAAGGAGGAAGAAACAGAGTTCTTAAATCGATTACATAAAACTGATTTGAGAAAAAATCTTACCTGATGTTGTTGTTACCGAGTTTTGACGAAGCCGGAGGCAAAGGGGGCTGGTGGCGGTGACCGGAACGGATGACAAGTGGTGGAGGCGGAAGGTGTGCACGTCGAGGGAAGAACGTCGAAGCTAAGGTCTATACATGAAGGAGCTGTGGGTAAAAAGGTAACAGGCGTCTCTTGTTTCTTTTCAGACTTCACTCTATATCTGAAATATTAAGAGGCTTTTAAAATATTAAGAGGCAAAAAATAAGAAGCTACCAAACAATCTACATATGAATTTTTAAGAGGTTACCTCTTAATTTTTCAATTAAGAGGTAAACAAACAGGGCCTTAGACGAGTTCATTTTAAACTATCACTTAAATTAGAGACAGTATATTTTAAATCGGCTAGTTCCGAGTCATAGAGAGAAACAGGAATGTTAAGAGATAGAAGTATAGAGTGTACCTTATCAACCACTTTCTCACATTCTTTTACTTGCTCTGAAACTGTCTTCGCAGCAAAGTAGCTTTCAGAAGCTTGATCACCATCAGTAGCATACCCATTTCGTTCCGAACCTCTGTTCTGAACCATCAAGCATTTTCCTTCATACTCTTGCAACTCTGACTTCGCAACAAAGCACCCTCCATGTGTGGGTTTTCTGACCTCATCATCTTCAGAGTGAGTTGAACACACCTCAACTCTTCCATCTTCATCACTTCCTTCCTGAACAATCAATGTTGGCTTTGATTTTGAAGCACTCCTTTTTCTCAGTTCCTCTATCTTCTGAAGATAGTAAGCTTCATCCTTCTCAGTTTCTTTCTTTTCATTCATTCTCCTAAGCATGCATTCCTTGGCAAAGTGATTCTTGCCATGACAGTAATTGCAATCATAGCCCGAATCACCCACTAGCTTCTTTTCTTTCTTCTCTTCTTTGTCTCCTGAGTTCTTGAAAAACTCATCCATGGGCTTCTCTGAACTAGAGTTACCTTGTCTGAACTTGTTTCTATTACGAGAAAAATTCTTTTTATATAACTTCTTGGGATTGGACACTAGAAGAGCTTTGTCTTCTTTTGAGATTTCGCTTTCCGAAAGAGCTGATTCGGAATCCTCCTCTGCTGTTTTCTTTCCTTTTGCAACTAACGCCAAAGAACCAAGACTAGAAACAAGATTCATATCCTTCGTAACTTCGTCTTCATGGGATCTCAGAATTCCTCAAGCTTGGCCAAAGTGTAGTTTTTGAACTGTTTGTGTGCCTTCATCGTGGACACAACAGCTTTCCCTTCAGATCTTAATCCATTCATGAACGTGACTTTCTGTTCAATGATTTCACGCTTGAGATTGTGTTTGAGCATTCTGCTCAACAGATGATTAAACCGATTAAACGTCTAATCTATCTTTTCATCAGACTTTTGCACAAAAGCTCCAAACTCTAATAGAAGTAATGTTTGCACGGATGTTCCAAATCAGCGTCACTTGAATAAAGTTCCTTCAGCCTATACCATATCTCTTTCACAATACTACATGCACTCACAAGACGAAATGTATCTGGAGGAAGAGCAAATCTGATAATTTTCATGGCTTTTATGTTGCTCATAAGCTTGTTCCTCTCATCGGTAGCAATGTATTTATTTTCAAGAATGATTTTATTGTACTTAGCCAAAGTTTTGACTGGCTCTCTTGTACTGGAATACGTGAACGACTCCTCCATCATTGAATGCCATACAGTATCACCATGTTCTTCGATTCCAAGAACATAGTCTTCGAAGTGCAATGCCCAGACTTCATAATCTTGAGGAAAGAGTATTGGAATCCTTGTAATAGATCCAATACTACTAGAGAGATTGAAAGAAAGAGTATGAGGACCTTCGTTCTGCATGATGTAAAAAATTCACTAAAACAGATATAGAATCAGAAGTATAATACGTGAATCGAGATCTAGGGTAAAACTAAAGATCTAGATCTGGAGCCTACATCTGATTAAAGCGATTGAGACACCAACAACAGATCCAAGAAAAACGATAAACCCTAGTAAAACCTCGACAGAAGAGTAGCGAATTAATTACACTATCTCCTGCTCTGATACCAATTGTTGAAACAATAATTACTAAGATCGATAGAGTATATAGTGTATAACGTGAATTAAATGACAAGAATAATGATCAAAATAGTGTTGAATGCTTAGATTATAAATAACCCTAGAAGAGTTCAACGAGAACTTTTCTGTAAGAGCTATGTAGGCTAGACTAATAATACATGCGACTAAACGTTAACCCTAATAATACATGCATGCAATATTTATAGGCTAGACTATAAGCATAAACACGAGAATGGACAGGCCCATCTCGGTAAAAGTAAACCTATACATGACATATTTGACACAACATTAATAAGCCAAACAATTTCTTTGAGTCTTTTGTCGCACTTCATCAACTTCCAATCTCCCATGAGAATCAAAGACTTCAAAGGTTGTAATCTTTTCTATATATGGTTGGTTTTAATCCACCTTTGATTGCAAGATGATCCTTGGTGGGTATAAAATGATTATATAATTATTCATTTTAAAATCCTTATGTTGTTAAACTCGTGGTTTTTAACCTATTTTCAAATATAAGCCCAACAGGTTTATCTATTTAATCAAGCATAAGCTTTGAAGTGTTCAAAAAACTTAAAATGGAGTAGAGAATCAACTAGGCAGAAAGATCACGATGCTCTGATCCGAAAGTAGTGGAGAATATTTAAGTATTGAATTCTAAGATCATCTTAAGAATTATGGAATAGAAATAAGGGTCGGACTATTTGTATGTATAATTCAAACGATTTATTTCGTTCACCTGCACAAATACATGTTGGCAACCTTGAATAGTATGAGAGACTTTTGGAAATACAAAACGCAGAAACGCACAACAATCTACATCAAGCTTTGACAAAGGAGATATATAAGAGGCAAACAGAAGCATGACGATGAGGACGACGACTAGGATTACAACTTTTAGGTTTTAATATAATTTTTAATTTTAGTATAACGTTCATTTTATTTTTACGTTTTTTATTTTTATTTTTTAATGTAATTTTTTATTTATAGTTTTAGTAATTTAATTTTATATGGTTTAATGAAAATTTTTATTTTGTTTTAGGAATAGTATGTTTTTATTAAAAGTGTATTTAAAATAAATAAAAAAATAAAAAATATCTAGATGATATGAAATGGTGGTTATTTTCTAAAGTTAGTAAGACTATAATAGGGAGTAGTGAAGTTAACGTGAGGTGAGACTTTTTTAATAAAAATTTAATGACTCAAACTTTATAGCCTTACGGTTGAGAAGATAAGGAAGGGATAATGGTGTGGTGAGGGGCGGTAGAGCCTATATGTTTTATTTAACAATTTTTTAATAGATAAATATTATGTAGTCATTTAGGTAGCGTTTAATGCATGAGACTGAACAACATTGGATGGGATGGAACTGGATAGAACTAGACTGAAGAGAACTAGACTGATTTTCTATATAGCGTTTGGTAAAGCCAAAACATAACAGATTGTGATATTTAAATTACCATATTGTCCTTGATAGTTATTTTCGTTTCAGTTGTTTCTAATACATTTGTAGCATACAATGATTATTGTATAAGATAGTCACTTATAATTTAAACTATTTTGAATTAATCATGTAAACGATAGTATTTGGTAAAACCTCGAATGTAGTTCTTTTATCTATTTACTATGTTAATGCTCATGTCAGAATAATACACTAAAACCCCCTGCCAAGTTTATGTAAATGTATGTTTATCCTCTAATTCTTGTTCCACTCATCTTTTGACTTACTAAACGGGAAAACTTACCACTTATGTGATCATACAACAAATAGGAAGAGATAATTGTTGGAATGCATGGTGGGAGGATGTGATACAACTTACGAATTTTCTCCCTAAAAAATTCTCTCCTATTAGGCTATACTTGAGCGGGAAAAAAAGAAAAAAAAATACAGGTGTCAAAAAAAAATAGCAGTCGATGATTTGTAGAGAAAGCAAGGTTGCTGTGAGTCAAGATTTTCCATGGAAGTAAAACTCAAAATTAGAACAATTAAAACAAGTCTCAGTCTCATCTCCGGCAAGATCTCCTCCAACGGTGATGTGGTACGTTGTTTTTAAAGTTGGTGGGGAAGGTGTAGCGAAGTGATGGGTGTTACCTGATTGAGTGAGAAAGGTGAAGTGGGGGTGGGGGGAGGGGGGGGGGGGGGGGTGACCACATATTAGAGAAGGCAAGGGATTTTTTTGTCATTTTCCTTTTTGTTCTATTGTGTTCCACCATTTTGAGTGAGACTAAAATATAGTAAATTAGTCCCATTTTGACTTGGTCAATAACTTATTTTGTTTCGGTCCCATCCATGCGAAACGGTAACCGAAAGTTGTCTGTTCTATTTTGTCCAGTCCGGTGTTATGCATCAAACGGCATCTTAATGTTTTGTAATGACCAAAAATAAGAAAGAAATTCAATATGGCCAGTCACGGTAAAAAAAATAATAATAAAAATAAAAGATGGACAAAACACCAAATTTATCACAAACCATGGACAATCCGCGCAATATATTCTAAACTTAACCGAGACCAAAAACATGAAATTACTAACAAATGCACGGTGATAGATCCAATAATACACAGCTGTAAAAAGTGACCCATGGTTTAGATTATCAATATAGAAAAAAAAAAAAAAAAAAAAAAAAAAAAAAAAAAGGTATAATCAACTTGGTATTGCATTATCACCAAAAACATTTACGTAGGAACTCTAATAAAAAACATTAAGGAAAAAAAAAAAAAAAAAAACTTTTACACTATTGAAATTTCAAATTACGCATGTGGATACCAGTTTGAACATTGGTACCTTAAAACATTCCACAACTATATCATACATTAAAAAGAAACTTGTTTTAGCAACAAAGTACATTACCTTTAACAATCTTTGCTTTTGTTTGCACAAATACTACTTATTCCAAACTAGGAGCCTCTTCGGTAGGGTTGGACTCAAAAACATCCGGACTTGATGCCTCCGGTTCTTCTAACAAGTCCCTTGATTGAATTGATTCCTTATATGCTGGAGTCTCTTTAAAATCTGTCGCGCCTTCATTATATGTTGCCACAGCAATACCACTAGAAACTAACTGTGACGCAAAACAAAATTATATAATATTTGTTAATGCGTTTTAAAGGCATCCACAATGCATCGAACTTGGTAAACTTTAATAGATTGGCACATCAAAATTTCAGTTTTCATACAACTTTAGTGTTTAATTCATATAAGGCATTGAATTCTACAAATTTCAGTAGAACATATTACAAAAAAAAAAAATTAAAATTAAAAAGTTTGTTGTTTACTCATTGAACAGTTTAATGGTCATTTTTTTTGGTAAAGAAGGGCAGCACCTCCACTAAATTCTATAAAAATAGATAATTAATATAATAGCAAGCTGTGATAAATAGCATCCTACTATGGTTAGGTTTAATCCATTGAATACCAACTAGAATAACTTAATCCCATAAAAAGGAAACTAGGGTAAAATATTGTGCCTATAAGAAGACGTAATAAATGATTGTTAACAGAACTATCGAACTTTAAGAAAACCATTTGTAATATATATATATATATATATATATATATATATATATATATATATATATATATATGTATATATAACAAATGGTTTTCTTAAAGTTCGATAGTTCTGTTAACAATCATTTATTACGTCTTCTTATAGCCACAATATTTTTATCTTTTTCTCAATCTAATTAAGAAAGTAGTTTTTTAGATGCAGTATGCACCACGTTTATTTGAAGACCAAATATGTATATTAAATGTTTGTCTATACAACAATGTAACATTTTTTTAACAGTCTAGGCAATTATGTTTCACTTTTTTAATAACATATATAAGGGAAAATGACTTAAAAGGGTAAGATATTTTTTGTTTTGTACATATTTAGTCTTTGAATTTTTTTTGTCCATATTTTCCCCTTAAACTTGTTATCTTGTACACAATCAATCCTTATGGCTGGTTGTTGTTGGTTTAACTTGTTTCCGGCATTCTTTGCAGCTCTGGCGAGACTCCGGTCATCTTCTCCGGCCAACATGAGTTTTCCGGCGATTGCAAACCCACAAATCAAGTTTTGGCTTCTAGACCTTCAAACCCCCAGCAAAATTTCAACTGAAAATCTTGAATTCCTGCCCCACTTTGTGGGTATCCCTCTGGCAGTGGCAGCACAGCAAGCAAGCAAACCAACAGGCTCCTCAAAACTGTGACCTTTGGTTTTTAATCTATCAACAAGGGAGAAGGGTGGTGGTGTTAAGTGAGGTGATGGAAAGAAAAACACAGGCAACTGCTATGGTGGTTATAGCAGGTGGTGATGATGATGGTTATAGGTGGTGTGATGAGGCAGCCAGTTGTATAGGGCGTAGATAGGTATGGCAGGAGGTGGTTCCAGTGGTTTGGTTAGTTTGGTGTTCGAAGATAGTGATGTTTTTGGTGGTTGAAGATGTTCGAAGGGGGCTGGTATAAACTATAAAGTGGTATAAGGTGGACAGAATAATATAGCAGGAATGGTGTTGAAGTTCTTGGCAGATTGAAGACTCGATGGTCGGTTGTGAATGGTGAAGCAGGTGGGTTTGAAGGTCTAGAAGGTAGATATCAATTTGTGGTTTTGAAATTGTTGGAAAACTCATGTTAGCTGGAGACTTGTCAGAGAAGATGACCGGAGAGTCACCGGAAACCGGCTAAACCCCCACCAACCGGTTATAAGGATCGTTTGTGTACAAGATAACAAGTTTAATGGGCAAATATGGACAAAAAAAATATTCCATGACTAAATGTGTACAAAACAAACAATATCTTACAATTTTTAAGTCATTTTCCTTTTATTTAATTGATAAAGTGTATGAAATCATGTTTCAAATTGGTTAGATAAGTTACACGTAAAATATTGCATTTTTTTTCTTAAAATCAAACCTCTTTGGATATTTCATATAAAATTTGTTGTATAAATTATAAATAACAAGTAAAATGTTATATCTTTTGTACCATAAAAAGCATTTTTGTACATATTGTAAAAAAAACAAACCAAATACAAGTAATTTCTCTATCATGATGTTCGTTTCCTAGAATAATCGGAATCTGTCACACCATTCACATTCAATTTATCCATCAAGATGTTCAATTGTTCAATATTTTACACATTCGATATATTTGTATGTATGGTTTCCTGTAATAATCAGAACATACGACAGCTTTCACGCATCTGAGAAGTAATTTATCATCTATCAGGAAAATGAGTTGCAATTTGCATATCCAAACATAGCATAAACCAAATAAATAATCAAAATCAGTTAAATCAAACCAAATAGAAGACAGTGTGAATTACTACTGGGAATGGAGAAATTACCGCAAAAACGATTCCAAAAGCCCACAAGTACTCAATGACGAATCCAAAACCATCCCATTGAGGCCCTTCCCAAAAATCCGGCTCAAGTCCGGGAAGATCCGGCAACACATATCCATCAAAATTCTCTACCTCCGTCGCATCAACGGTTCCAATTGCACCATCGTTAAACTCACCGGACGATTCATCTTCTCTGGTCGAGGTCGACCCTCTTTTGTTCTTCCTGTCGAATTTTCCGGTTCTAGACGAGAGTTTCTTGGCAGCTAAAACGATGTGAAGAGGTGTTCTAGATGAAGGAGGATGGAGGAGGACTGGACGGTGTAAAGGGAAACGGTTGTATGGTGCTATTGTGGAGGGGTTGCATAGCATCCGGCCACTATTCAGAGCCATTACAGTTGCTGTGGCTGAGAGTAGTACGGTTTTGGTGGGAGGGAATATGTTATCGGATTGGGTTTTGGACTTTGGTGGATAAGAAAACAAGGCAAACGGGTTCACAAGTATGACCCGCTTTTAATAGGAAAATTAGAAAGACGATCCCTATGTTTGATAGATAGGGGTGTTAAGTATGCGGTTCGGTGGTTCGGTACGGATAGTAATAAAATTGTGAATCATTACTATAGGGCGGGTACTTCATGTGCACTAACCAAATCCGAACCGAATTAGCAAAAAAACCGAACCGACTCGAACTGTAAGGCGGGTAACCACGGTTCGGTTCACGGGTACTTGCTAAATATAAAAAACAAATACAATCAAAATTACAAACTCTATTCCAACGATTTCTTTCTAAAAATTAGTAAGTTCAAGAGTTATAAAAACATAATGAAGTTCAAATAGCATACATTATAATTGGTATAATAAATATAAAAATAAAAGTACAAGAAAAGATAATGTAAAAGTGTAAATCTGGAATTGCCGATCATGATTTTTGTTTGGTATATGGCTAACAGTTCAATTGAAATGAATAATATTTTTTTAATATATATATATATATATATATATATATATATATATATATATATATATATATTCCTTTTTAATAAGTGAATTCTTAACATTACACATGTCAATTTTCTACACCCCTTCTTTGCCACGTGGCATATTGTAGTGCATCCTTGCTTTTCTTTCCCGCTCATTTTGAATACCCTGTTTCATAAAGGGTATCCCAAGAAATTAGCAAACATTCATTCATATTTCTATCCCAAAAAATCAGGCTAAATCATTCCAATTCCCGTACCATCCTTTATATATAAATAAACAAGAAATTAGAGATCTAAATCAAAATCAAAATCAACATTCAAACCAAATCCCCTAAATCTCGGCACACCCAAATTCGAATCCACCTTATCGTCTCCTCCATCATCACATCAATCCCTCAGTATTTCTTATATATCTCGATATATGTAGGATTTTTATTAGCCTAAAAGGTGTTAAAATTGATGTGATGGAGTCTGGTTACCTTCTTCCCTCTGTGAGTCGTATGCCTTTATTGAAAGTCTTAACTTTCATTTGGAAAATTTTCAAATAAACAACAATGGATTCCTTTTTCCTTCATCTCTCCAACCTTATATTTGTGTCTCACTCTCGAAGGCAAAGATTTGAAGATACCAATGTTTTCCATCATCTCTTTATCTCCACCATGATTTTTTTAATTATAACATGTGTGTTTGTTCGGTTGTGTAGTTTTAAGAATCGGCAGTATAATGTTCTTCTATTGTCTATCTCTGTTTTGAGTTCGATTTAATTGTTGGTATGATGATATTTGTTTGAAGGTATTTTTGTAGTTTTTATAAAAAAAAATCTATTTCATTTTTAGGTTCGAACTACTCTCTCACCATGAATCACACCCATAACCTCTTTTAAGGAACTTTTTTCTTTAATTTAAATATATTCTTTTCTGTCTCAAATTGTTGGAGAATATCGAGCACATAAGTACAAGCAAATGAGAACAGGAAAAACATCATGTCTAAAAGAACGCTCAGATCCATGACCACATATATGGTAATTAACATTTGATTTTGTGATTAAATAAATTCTAAGTTTCCTTGCTTTGAATTAATGATTTTGAGTTTATCCTTGTGATTCCATCTGTGTGTTTTTTTTTATAGATTTGTAACTCAGCTTATCTATGTGTTGTTGAATTTCTATTTTCAATCACCCATTGAAAGAGTTTAAACATCTTGACTATTTTGATTTTAAAACAAACGAGTAGATAAGTGTTATTACAGTCAAATTCTTTATTATTATTATCTATCATTCTATAACTTATTTCTCTAATTGGTTTTTATGGTATTATAATGCTCATTTCATGTGCTAGTTAAACTATACATCAAAATAATTTATTAACCATCAACTCATTTCATGTGCTAATTGGTTTATATAACATTATCATGCTCATTTCATGTTCTAACTTATTATATAGAGTATATACTTCAAGTATTGTGATTAAAAGCAGAGTTATTTGTTTTCAAAATTATTAAGAGAATACTTTACTTATGCATGTATTGTAGGCAATGAGTTGTGTGGGCTAAGGCTTTCAAAGATGTTCTTTGTTATTTTGCCTTGTGCAAGATTTTCGATGCTATAGATATTGTTTTTGGTGATGCTGAAGAGACACATGTTAATTTTATTGGCCATTGCTAGCATATATATCTTCAACATTACCAAAAAAACAATGTACATTATATTGCTGACTGGTAAGGTGTATTTTCTTCATTTTTATTGCCTATTGGTAACACTTCTTTTTTTCTTTTGTGTTTTAAATATTAATATTTGACTTACCAAATATATAGATCCGAGTCTGTCATGTCTACCATTACACAAACACTTATTTTCAACTTACATGCAGATAATATTATATTGATATATTGTTTACCTTTAGGGTTAAGGGCACACTTCGAGATTTTTAAAGCGAGTTTAGGAGGCTTAATTGAAATGAAACTAACTTGCAAATTCAATGGTTGGATATTAAGTTTGGAATCATAAGTACAAATATGTTGATAAAGTGGTCTCCAATAAAAACTAATGATAATGGGTATGTAACGTAATATGTTTGAAGTTTGGCATAATATTTTTTCTTATTTCATTATATGTATAAGGCATGTTTGTGTATACTTTCAAAAAACAATATGTTATATCGTATTATAAAATTTTATCTATTTGTATATTTTTCTCATATTTTTGATTTATAATGTATGTTGCTGTTTTGAGAATCTAATACAAAGTATGTTGATTTTTTTAGCATTTAAAATTTTATAATTGAACTCCTTGGTTGCTTGCTTTATTTTACTAAGTCATTTATTTAAAATTTAAAATTTTACCTATTTGCAGCACTTGGATATTTTGGAGCACATATTCTGATGCCATCTATTAACCTACCAAAAATTAAATGAATATCTTTTGTAGTTTTCATACATGTGATTACTCTATGTTTTGAGATTGTTAGAACATTTTAAGGTACTATTGTGTATGGTTGTCATAATAAGTCTGTCCATATTTTTATGGTTGATAGTTGGTTTTTTCATTAATGTCACTTTACAATCTAATTATTATTGCGTTTTTGATTTCTAAAGAGTTTAGAAGTTGGTGTCATTAACTTTATTCACCTATGTCCTATTAGTTGGAAAATCTCTTCAATAGTTGGCTTTTAGTTTTTATTTATCTACATAGTTTGAATTTTGCTATTGATCTTTGTATATCAAGTGAATTATTATGGATTATTTATGCTATTTTAAATTATCATCCCGTGTAGTACACGGGTTATAACCTAGTATATATATATATATATATATATATATATATATATATATATATATATATATATTCTAATAAATAAATAGTTTTAATCTTCTTTTGCCAAGTGTCACTCTAATACAACTTCTCATTAATATTATGTCATATGTCATGTAGATATATTAGGCAATTCATTTCAAAATTCAAATTTATATTTTCTAATTATATGTTAAATTTGAAGTTATAATAACTTTAAAATTTGGATATATCTCTTAATTAATAATTTATTAAAATGACTTATTTAAAGTAATTGATTAGTAATTATAAATTTTTATTATAAAAGTTTAATTAATTTTATAACCGTGGTTCCCACGGGTTATAAACTAATATATATATATATATATATATATATATATATATATATATATATATATATATATATAAAGGTTCTAAATAACGCGAGGCGTGGCTTGACGGCAATATCAAAGTTAAGCAATGACAAGCTTTGGCGAGTCATGGCGTTTTTCAACGCATGACTATTTTATATATATATTAAAAGAGATAAATCATATAATTATTGAATTTTACCAAGTATATCAAGTTTTTAGAAGTGTTATATTAGTATTTAATATAAAAAGTTAACAAAAACTCAATTATTTTAGGCCCGATAAAAAAAACCAAAAAAAAAAAACGAAAAAACTCGCGCCTTGAAAAAAACTCGCGCCATAATGCGATAAGGCACGCCTTGACACGTTATTTGGGCGTCACGCTTAACAAACCCGCCTTGGACGTTTTCGTAACGGCTACACCACGCCTCACGCCATGGCACGCCTTGAGGCGCGCCATGGCGCGCTTTTTAGAACCATGATATATATATATATATATATATATATATATATATATATATATATATATATATATATATATATATATATACTAGTCGTGTACCCGCGCAAAGTGGCGGCAAGAATAGTTACCGGGCGTTGATTAATTCATTTTGTTGAATAGTTGTTGTGTGACTATCAGAGCAAACCATAAAAACTATTACGTATTAACAAGTTACAAAATATTTATAATTCTTTGATTATTACAATCCTCAAATGCTGATAAATTTATATATATGTCGCTTCCTTGTAAATTGCAATTAATCACTTAGTTGTTAACTCTAAATAACCGTAACATTTTAACTTATTACGAAACTTCGACCAGTTTGATGAGATGTGAGTTTGTTATATTCAACCAGGTTATTTATTTCCAGTGTATGTTGAATTGCTTTTCTGATACTGAAAGTCTCATTTTCCGATTTTTGTATTTACAACCTATATTGCCACAAAACGAAGACTCAAATTCTTCTTTTCTAATATAAAAGATCATGTTACCATATGGTTAGGCGATAAACTAACTAAATATAGTTATATATGACATAGGTTAAAAATTACAACATAACCATTCAACGAAATCCAATGGTAAATATTTTTTAGTGAGTAGTTTCCTTCGTTGATTAGTTGTCTTGTTACTGGGGGACGGTACTATTCAATGTTCGTTTAACAGATAATCTGCAATCTTAGTTGTATTAATTTCGTTTATATTTCCATTATTTTTTAAAAGAAAAACCAATCGGAAATATTATTTGTATTAATTTTGATTTATATTTCCATTATTTTCTTATAGAGACAAAGTTGGTTAAAATTTTTGAGACTACACTTCCATCAATACTATCGATATCACCATCTTTTTGAAGTCCTTAGGTATCATATCGTACCCTTATCAATGTATGTATATGCTAGGTTGGGGTCAACGAAAATGGTAAGAAGTGGTATCGATTATGTAGCTCATAACAATAAATCTCACAATCATTCATGAAAAAGTATCATCATGCTTTTCAAAAATGGTCGGGGTCAACAAAAATGGTGAATATGCAAGATATATGCCACTATACTTAATATAATAAGTAACATGTTAATTATGAGAATTTCCATGTATAAGAAAAATATGTCTTAGTTAGGGATGTGTTTTGGGCTGGAACTGACACGAACCGGATCGGACCCGAATAACGCGAAACCCTAATTGGATGAAAGGTTAGAACTGAAACCCAGACCGATTATACTACTACGGACCGGTTCGGTTCGGGTAATACGGGTTTCAAATCAGTTATTAACCTGAAAGGACCGTAATAACATGTACAATATGCTATTGAACCGAAATAACCCGAATAACCCAAATAAGCCGAAATGACCCGAATAACCCAAATAAGGAAATTCCACATCTAGTTCAAGAAAAATATATATATTAAACATTGATAATTCATATTCCTAAAATCCATAATTCATAATTAAACATTAAACATTAAACATCCAAATTAAAATATGAATCTTAAGTTTTTTTCCAAAATAACAATGACCAAATACAAATTAACTATTCATGGATATTGATTGATTGTTTTCCCTTTCCACCTCTATTGTTTATCACGTTTTCCAACTCTTTCGAGACGTTATATATTTGCGAACAAATTTGTTCGGTATAGATCTAATATCCGGCCGCTTGTACTAAAAGTCGCCTCGGACACCATGGTAGAAATTTGTAGTCTCAAAATATCTATCAACATAAACAAACAAAGTATTAACATATATATATATATATATATATATATATATATATATATATATATATATATACAAATAAATAAAGTTATAACTTCGATCGGTATTGGCCTATTGGGTGGGTAAAACAATACGCAAGAGCCAAGAGGGATCGATGAAGTGACTATTCAATTTCCGGGTCGGTCCTTTTGGCCCAATTAAACCTTCATTCGGGTAACCTGGACCGAATAACCCAAGAACCGAATTGGGCTAAAATAGATACCCAAGAACCGACCCAAATAACCTATTCGGTCCTAATTTGGATCGGTCCGGTTTAGGTTTCGGTTTTGGTTCGGTTACTCAGTCCAAATGCATATCCCTAGTCTTAATTATTTAAAAGTTTGATATTATTTTATTTTAGATCTTATTTATCTTTATAAAAAAAGATCACACAATATTTTTTTTAAGTAGTTAAGCTATTTAATTATATGTAAAAATTAAAATAGATATACTATTTATTTTCATAATTGCCTAGTCAAGGTCAACAACAGAACAAATTAGAGAATAATGATTTACTGTCTCTTATATAGAGTTAAGAATATAATTTAGACACAATCCTTCAACGATGATATCATTTGTATACCGAAAACATTTAAAATCTCGTAATAAAAATAAATATTTCATCCAAACTTGTTAGGGTGGAGACGATTTAGATAATCATATAAATAGTCATAAATGTTCTTAGAAAATAGAAAAAGAATATCATTTAAAACATGTTGATCAATGATTATAATGATGAGAGAAAAGGTAATAAGAAAAAACACTTGGGGACAAAGAGTACAAAAGAAGTAGCGATGGTAATTTCTTTCGCAGGAATGGCTTATTGCACCAACTTCATACCATAGAACATCAAACAACTTTCATAATCACCAATCATATAGCTCGAATATACATGGAACTGGAATAACCTACAAAAGGGTGAAGATTCAACAATGTCGATTATGATGGTACGTAGGGTTGATTGAAAAAGAGCACGGTGAATAGTTGTACAAAAATTTAATACATTTTTATAGATTCCTTACGTTATTGTTTACAGTGAAGATTATTTATGGAAGAAAACCTTTCTAATTTTTAAAGATAAATCTCATAGCAATCAATCCCTTAATGTATGCTAAGGGAATTCAAATTTCAACAAGGATATGGGATTTGGGATTTTAATATGGTAATAAGAAATTGCATCCATAATCCATGTTATCCATTCACAATTTATGTTAGTTGACAATAAGTAATTAGTTGACCAATACGATGCTATTTATTGTCACACCCTCAAATCGGAACGGCGGAAACGTTCGGGGGCGGAGGACGTCATGTTCAATATCATAACAATGCACAATACTAAAACAAGCAACAACATCATCCATTGCATTAATAATATAGTTAATACAAGTGTGTTCTGAATGTATTTGTAAGACACCAAAAATTCATATATCAAAATAAAAGACGAGTCTTGAACATGCTCCGTCTTCTCAAAACCTGGTCCAGTGTACCTGTCTACTGATGACCAGAGAATACAAGTTATTTTGAAAGAGTAGATCAGCATTGAAGCTGGTGAGTTCATAAGTATTTTTGTGTCAAATGTTTGCATTAGTTTGATGAAAATGTTTGTAAGTGTTTTGATGTAAATGTTAGTATACTTCCTAGAAAATCCTATATTTTCTACTAAAATGGAAAGTAGTCTTCTACCAAGACCCGACTGTTTTGTATGTTTGTTCTTTTGTAAAAATGAATGTTTTCCCAAGTTTATGACTATCATTACTAGAAAATAGATTACATTGCCTTTTATGTGAGAATATCACTATATGAATGTAATGGGAAAAATGAAGATGTACAGTAGTATTGTATAAAGTAACTACTGAAGTACTAACTACCTTAAAACCAATTTTTTTAATTAAGGTAAAATGTAATGAGGTTATAACCATGCTTGATTGATTAGTATAAAACACGACGTTCTAAAGACATCAAAATGGTATGACATTTGTCACCCGTAGACCTGCAGGTCCCACTGTAGCTAGCAGCAAGGTGTAGGATGTCAATCCTGTATAGATCTATACATAAACTCACGCTCTCCCTCCAGGAGACTCTGGTTACAAAACGTGACACAACAGTTTATTGCTATGTCATGAAGTAGTGGCTCACATTAATGTTATCTTGTTCTTGTATTAGTATGTATGTTCCTTCCTGTTCTCGTTATAATATGTTCCTTTCTGTTCTTGTTATAACATATTCCTTCTTGTTCTAGTTATAGTATGTTCCTTCTTGTTCTAGTTATAGTATGTTCCTTCTTGTTCTAGTTATAGTATGTTTGAACTTACTCATGTAAGTTTCATTGTTCTAGAAATAGTAAGTAGTAATCCTCTAAACTATACTTATTATAGTTTACTAGTATGATTGTTTGACTGTTACTGATGTATAGAAAAGACTCAATTACTCACCAAGCAACTAAGTTAAGTATAATCCTTAAAAATGGGTTTAATATTCATATATGTATTTAATAAGTATAACTATGATTTAACCGATATTTGGACTAGTGATCCTACCCCAAGCCCACAACCAAAAAAGGAACAGGAGTCAAGGTATCTAGCAATAGTCCTAAGTCTATTAAAGCATACTTATACGTAAATATATAGTCGAATATGATTTAATATAAAAGAATTTTATAAAAGCTTTAAAAGAGTTTTCAACAAGTTTTGAGTATAAGAAATCCTTTTGGATGTTGTTTTCACATGTAAATGGTTAACACAATTTCATTGTGTTCTACTTGTATCCCCCCCCCCCCTAAAAGCATTTAAAAAGCATTTAAAAGTATAGTTGTAGGGGTATAAACTCACATGTAGTGAGTGATTCGAATGTAAGATCGATATAGGATGCTAAGTATGCCAAGTGAAGTCTCGAGCACAAACGGATCCTATTAAGCATATAATGACACATATATGAATAAAATTAGTGTATATAACAACTAACATGTAAGGGAAACACCCTTAGGAACTAGGAAACACTCTCAATGGAGTGTTAGAATCAAATATGATTGAATGAAGGGTGTTCACGGCCACACAAGGAGTGTTCACAGCCTTAGAAGGGTTCACGGCCATAGAACACATGATGTGTTCATGGCCCAACCTTGATCCTATGAAGGGTTTACGGTCATGGAAGGAGGTTTCACGGCCAAACTTGCATCTAAGAAGGGTTCACGGCCCAATGAAGGGTTCACGGCCGTGAACTCTTGAAGATTCATGCAAAGTGGTGTTTGTTTCATGGGGAATCAAGTGTTTCTAATGGACAACAAGAAGATGGATAAGATACTTACTTTTTGGAAGCCTTTAGACTGTTCACGGTTGAAGAAAGTTCAGAGAGAATTGGTGTGTTCACGGCTAGAGTTGAAGAAGTGAAGGAAATAAGCCAATTTCTTATATATATGGAGGATGTACACGGCCAAGGATGGGTTCACGGCAGTGAACTCCTTTTTGATGGTTTTTTTTCCGGCTCGATTGCAACTCAATGAACTCAATCTAACACTTCCTAACACACAATCCTTGAGTGTACTAAGCTTAGAACTCTCAAACAGACCCTTAACAAGGCTAAAAGATAACAGAAACAAGTATGACTTTTGATTGAATTGATTGACTTTACAAGATAGAAATTTCGGGTTGTCACATCATCCCCCCGTTAAAAGAAATTTTGTCTCGAAATTAGATTTTAAGCAAATAAAGATAACCCAAGGGAAAAGATCAGGATATTTAAGTTTCATTTGATCCTCGCGCTCCCAAGTGAATTCAGGTCCCCGCTGTGCATTCCAACGAACCTTCACTATCGGGATACAACTTTGCTTCGTTTGCTTGACCTCACGGTCCATGATCTCTATTGGTTCTTCCATGAAGTTGAGGTTCTCATTGATCTCGAGTCTCATCGGATAGACACTTTTTCAGGTTTGAAACGTGGAAAGTAGATTGTACGTTACTAAGTTCTTGAGGTAGTTTGAGTTTGTAAGCTATATGGCCGATTCTAGCGAGAATCTCAAAAGGCCCTATGTACCTTGGATTTAGCTTCCCACGCTTTCCGAAGCGTATCAAGCCCTTACAGGGTGAGACCTTCAATAGAACACGGTCACCAACCTGGAGTTCCAAAGGTTTCCTTCTCTTGTCAACGTAGCTTTTCTGTGGGTCTCTAGAGGCTTTCAATCGTTCACGAATCTGAACAATCTTCTCTGTCGTTTCCCGAATGATTTCCGGACCCGTGAGAGTGCTGTCAGGAACTCGTCCTTTAGCTAACTGTGTATCACCCACTTCAACCCAGCATAGAGGGGATCTGCACTTTCGGCCATAGAGGGCTTCAAATGGAGCTGCCTTTATGCTCGGGTGATAACTGTTATTGTAAGAGAACTCGACAATGGGTAAATGAGTATCCCATGCCTTTCCAAAGTCTATCACACATGCTCGCAACATATCTTCCAGAGTTTGAATAGTCCTCTCACTTTGTCCGTCGGTTTGCGGATGGTATGTTGTACTCATGTCTAGCCTAGTTCCTAGGGAACTTTGTAGCGACTGCCAGAATCTTGAAGTGAATCTATTATCTCTATCAGAGATAATAGATATGGGAACACCATGCAGTCGTACAATCTCCCTAATGTAGGTTCTTGTTAGTTTCTCCATCTTGTCAGTTTCTTTGATAGGCAGGAAGTGTGCGGACTTGGTTAACCTATCTACGATCACCCAAATGGTATCGAGACCACCTGTTGTCTTGGGCAACTTGGTTATGAAGTCCATTGTGATCCGCTCCCACTTCCATTAAGGTATTTCCG
Source organism: Lactuca virosa (assembly GCF_052849685.1). Classification (NCBI taxonomy): domain Eukaryota; kingdom Viridiplantae; phylum Streptophyta; class Magnoliopsida; order Asterales; family Asteraceae; genus Lactuca; species Lactuca virosa. The sequence goes on along the minus strand of NC_136433.1, from coordinate 316,425,368 downwards.
GTTGTTGTAGTAAACCTGAGGGTTTCTGGTATTCGACCTTAACCTTGGCGCAAGTAAGACACTTACTCACGAAGGTAGCAATCTCTGCTTTCATGTTAGGCCACCAGTATAACTTTTTGAGATCCAGATACATCTTATCTGAACCTGGGTGGACGGAATATCGAGTATTGTGCGCTTCGGTCATGACCACGTCTCTGAAACCACCGAGCTTCGATGTCCAGATCTGATCCATGAGATACAAGGCTCCGCCACCCTTGACTTCCAAGTTTTTATCCATCTCTCTAAGGGATTCACCTGCCACATTTTCAGGCTTCAAGGCTTCTAGCTGAGCCTCCTTAATTTCTGTGGATAGATGTGAATGGATAGTCATAGTCAATGATTTGACTCTACTACCAGAGTATTCTTTCCAATTTAGGGCGTCAGCTGCTACGTTGGCTTTACCGGGATGATAACGAATTTCGCATTTGTAGTCATTGAGTAGCTCGACCCACCGTCGTTGTCTCATATTGAGCTCCTTCTGGTCGAATATATGTTGAAGGCTTTTGTGGTCTGTAAAGATAGTGCTTTTCGTACCATACATGTAGTGTCTCCAGATCTTTAGAGCAAATACCACTGCTCCTAACTCAAGATCATGTGTGGTGTAGTTGACTTTGTGCATCTTAAGCTGTCTTGAGGTATAGGCGATGACCTTTCCTCGTTGCATAAGAACACAACCAAGCCATTGGTTGGATGCATCGCAATAAACCACGAAGTCTTCTATCCCTTCTGGGAGGGATAGTATCGGTGCGCTGCATAAGACTCGCTTTAGTGTTTGGAACGCCTTCTCTTGTTTCTCTTCCCAGTCAAAGGTCTCACCCTTCTGGGTTAATTTAGTAAGCGGTTTCGCGATCCTAGAGAAGTTCTGAATAAACCTGCGATAGTAGCCAGGGAGACCTAGAAATTGACGAATTTCTGTAGGCGTCTTTGGAGCTGACCAGTTCTCAATGGCCTTTATTTTGGAAGGGTCCACGTGAATTCCCTCTTCGCTAACCACGTGACCCAACAATTCGACTCTTCGAATCCAAAATTCGCACTTAGAGAACTTCACGTAGAGTTTCTCCGATCGAAGCGTTTCCAAGACCTGACGTAGGTGTTGACTATGTTCCTCCTTACTTCGAGAGTTGATAAGTATGTCATCGATAAATACAATAACGAACTGATCCAAGTAAGGACGGCACACCTGATTCATTAAATCCATGAATACTGTGGGCGCATTGGTTAATCTGAATGGCATCACTACAAACTCATAGTGTCCATAACGAGTTCGGAAGGCTGTTTTGGGAACATCTTCCTCTAAAACTCGTAACTGGTGATAGCCGGATCTCAGATCAATCTTTGAAAAGTAATTCGCCCCTTGCAGTTGGTTGAACAAGTCATCTATGCGAGGTAGAGGGTAATGGTTTTTGACAGTAAGCTTGTTTAGTTCTCTGTAGTCGATGCACATACGGAACGATCCGTCTTTCTTCTTTACGAACAAGACCGGTGCTCCCCAGGGTGAGAAGCTTGGTCTAATAAAGCCCTTCCTGAGCAGTTCGTTCAGTTGACCGAATAGCTCCTGCATCTCTGCTGGTGCTAGACGATAGGGCGATTTGGCTACTGGGGTATCCCCTGGAACTAAGTCGATTCTGAACTCGACTTGACGTTGAGGTGGTAATCCTGGTAGTTCTTCTGGAAAGATGTCGGGAAAGTCGGGTACTTCTGGGATGTTCTTTATGTCTTTCGTCTCTTGACTCATATCGACTACATGAGCAAGGAATGCATGACATTCCTTTCGTAAGTACTTCTGGGCTTGTATACTTGAAATGATTCTAAGGTTCGTGCCTGGTTTGTCGTCGTAGATAACTAGGGTTTCGTTAGACGCTAGATTAAGACGAACGACCTTCTCATAACACATGATGTCAGCACGAAGAAGACTCAACCAATCCATGCCGATAATTGATGGGTTTTATACAAAGCAAACAATCCTATGTGTGCATGCAACCCTAATTTGAGGATCTATGTTTTCACTATTAGACATACAAGCATTGAACACAAAAACTAGAAACCCTAGGAGGCACATGTAATTTTCGAAATTAACATATAATTAGGGTTAGGATACATACCTTTAATGTTATATTGTAATAACAATCAAATCCTTGAAGATCTTGAACTTTGGTAGCAAGCGCCACAAGTGTCGCGCCTCTAATGGCTCACAAACAAACCTAGCAACCAAGGATTACTGTGGAAAGAGAAGGGAAGTGGAAAATTCGGCCCTAGCCTCTCTTGGAGTGCCCCTAGACGAAATCCAACCCTATAGGGGTTTATATAGGTGATAAGGAAGGTTTAGGATAAGGCAGGTGTATCTTAGATAACCCTAATCCCTCAGCTTCCTCCCTAAGGCTTCCAAGACACCCTTAGAGCCCAAGGAAACCCTAGGACACTCTAGATTTCGTTCCATCCCTCTAAAGGGAGGTTCTAGAATGCTTAATGCTCAACTTTTGAACATTATCACCTTTTGTCCATGCAGTTTCAATTAATTCCTTTAATCCCAAAATTAATTCCAAATTCATTTTTGATTAAATATTAATTAAACAATATGATTTCTAATTAATATATTATATCCATAATACATTAATAAATTAATTTATTAACCAAGTAATAAATTAATAAATCATTCTTCTCTCTCCAACAATAATCCTATTCAATTGCCAGGTTTGAAGGCAACCCAAAAGGACATTGCTACTATCAATTCAAGTACATACCAATTATAGTTATGGGCTTAGACACCTAATCCAACAGTCTCCCACTTGGATAAGTCTAATAACTATAGTTGTAAGTCTAACTTCAAAATTGACTAGCAAATTTTAGCTACCAAAAGCGGCTGTCGAACTCTGATCTTATCAGTGACGTGTCCTTAAGATAAGGGATCATATATTCCTCCATTCTAGATATCGTATAGACTGAGACATGGATTTTAATCATTCTCTCTGTCTATGTGTTGTTTCCCGATTTCCGATTTATGACAACTGACAACAGACTACAGTTGAACACATCAACTTAGTCCCGGCTTGGCCAAGCGCTTAGGGTGTCATCACTAATTCATCGAGGGGCCCACATATATCGCTTTTATCCCACTTTGGGTAAAAGGAACGGATAAACTTTGACTCGAATGCTCGCTTGTACATACTCATCAAATCACACACAACAATATGTTTTATAACACCAAGTTACTGGTGCGTTTACATATTATCAATGTGCAACCGACTCATAGAATACAACTCACACATCTCGGTTTCAAGAATATAAGATGTTATCATCTCACCAATCACTCGTGATAAAATCCATGAAGCGATCCAAGTGAGCGTGGGTTTAATCCAATACTCTAATCTTATAGCAGTACTCATGATCTCTGCAGCAAACTTGTGCTATGTCTAAACACTTTAGACAATCTACAGACGGATTCATGACAGTCTTCTTTCATACCTACTTCCAAAGTATGAGCGACTGTGGAGTGTTTGAATAATCTTATTATTCGGGAAGTCAAAACATGCAAAGTGAAACACAAGAATAATACTAATCCTATATGGCCCCAAACCTTTAAGTATAAATAAAACATTTTATTTAATCACCATATCGACTAGTCATTATTTGTTGTTTCGGGTATTCTACTTCTTACTTGAATTATAACAACAGTTGTCCCATGCACCAAGCATGCACACTATGTTTACCTATGGTCCTTACTTCGTAAAATAGATCAAATGAACACATTTCCAATGATGTTCATTTCACCATTTCCTAATCCTAATCATTAGTGTAAGAATACAAAATTCTCGCCACTACTAGAATATGTTAGATTCTAACATTTTATGCAATAGTCCTTTCGTAATGTCACGGCACAAAAGTCACCAAGACTCGGCCAATGAAATTACAAAGTGCTCTATTGGAGATTGTTACACGATAAGCCCATAGATGTGAAGTCTCACATTCAAAGTACATTTCTTTGAACATCCTTCTTGCATAAAAGTTTCTAATCTAGACATAAATTCTTAACGTTCAACTCCCAATATGGAAACATTTCCATATTTGCCATATGACAACTCATTCTAAATAGAATCTTGTCTATTCATAATAATGTCAATATGATCCATCCATTAGTATACTTCCAACTACTCACAAGCGACCAATCCTTGGCGAACCTTAGATTGTCCTTGACAGTTGTTTAATTATTTTAGTCAAATCCGGTTCTAGTCCCTTTTTCCCTCTTAATGCCCTAGACATTTGGAAAACTTTTAGAACAGTCAAATATTACAGCATATGCAATCAATCCTATACGAGAAGAGTATGGGACACGATTCATAATGTCTTACATAAAAGCATGATACTTTATCAGCCATTTGCCATAATATTTTTATTTGCCACGTTCTCACAATTCGAACTATGAAGAGGGATGCCGTAATCATAATCGAATTTTGAGAATGAAGTTAATATATCCTTGACTAAATTTGATTAAAATTTCTCGATCTAAGCTTTTAGATTTGAAACGAAGTATAACATTCTCTCCCTTAATTATAGCAAAACAACTTTTCAACCCCTGCAACTTTGCAAAGTGAAACTTTTGTTTTCTATAATTAATATTGCCAACCTGCAACAGTTAAAATAATAATCATGCTCCCACTATCATGATGATTATATCCATTCCAGCATAACATTTATGCTCCCACTAGCTTTGACACGTATTCAGAAATCAGTTAAACTTCTAGAAAACAGTACTTATTGACTTCCAAAGTTCATCTTTTCTAATACGATATGCTTCGATAAGCCTTTATCTAAGCTTCTCAAACTCATACACCTTTCCTTAGATAGCTCACATGTGTGTCTAAACTAATTCAGAACTTACATTACTAAGTCCCAAATGTTCAGACTAATCGCCAAATCTCATAATTCGAACTATGAAGAGGGATGTCGTAATCATAATCGAATTTGAGAATGCAATTTACATAATCGCTATCTCCTTAAAATCTCTCTTAGCAAAAGTGTTTCCTCACAATCATTTTCATGAAGGAGAGAAACCTTATGACACTTAGATTTTATGGTGTATGTGTTCCTATCCATGTGAATTTGTCATAACCATCATCGTAAGATAATGTTCGTGACAAATCCAAACTCATATGGAAAAAACTTGTTCATACTTGATTTCTTGCCATCAAGGGTCCCACCATTGCTTCCAAGTTATTTAGTAGTTCACCTATACTTGTCAATGTTCTTTCATTGAACAAAGTGCTTGCCTTTATGCAGTCTATTGAGAACTCGTAGAACTCATATGCATAGTTTACTAAACTGGAATGGCACATAAACAAGGATATGTCAACACGATAGGTTACAAACCTCAAGTCGTACGCTAGTGTTTAATAATAGGTTTACTCTTGATTAGTTCTTGAAACTTTTCAAGATCATTTAGACTCCCACTGACCTCTTGACATATAAGATTCTCCTGTCAAGAAACATTTCTTGACAAACAAATATTCAATAGTTAGTGTGGATTCTTATCAAGACAAACACTACACACAATTGGTATTAGTTGGTCTTTGTCTTATCCAAGACATCACAATTTACCAATTTCAAACGTGCAAGAGTAAGAAAAACAATTTTCTACTTCACATTTGAAGAGTGTGTTAGAACTTCTTAAGATGTGTCACTCAATTCACAATCTTGGAGTATGACTCTAAGACTTGATTTTAGAACGAAGTATGACTCATCCTTTTGATTTAACCATTTCAACAATTTCTGATTCCTCTTCTTAGCCATACTAGTGCACTAAGATGTCCTTAGAGGATTAATTGTGATATGGTTTCATAATCAACAAGACGATCATAAAACACGATACAAAAGTACTCTCCCTTCTTCTTAGATTGGAGAAACTTTTATCTTTCTGTTTAATTGATTCTTCTTATTCGTTCTGCCATACATTGAAACTTTTCAATGATTCAGAATTACACTTAATCTTGTAAGCATAACCATATTTACTAGATTTTTAGTAAATCATGACGAATAATCTTATTGTTCTTTGTGGTGGACTTGACTAGTGCACAACATTGTGTACCAGTGTCACACCCCAAAACCGGAACGGCGGAATCGTTCAGGGGTGGAGGACGCCATGTTTAGTATCACGAGATATGTATATGGTAAGCAAGTAATGAACAACCATTTCATTTCGAAAGAAAGTGTTTACAATGTGTGTGTTCATAGAACATAGAATTCATAACTAATAACAAAACAAGACTTGAAGCTATAATGCTCCATCTTTTGAATTCCCAGCACGAGCACCTGTCTAATAGTCTCCTGAGAATACAAGTTATTTGAAAGAGTTGATCAGCAATTAAGCTGGTGATTTCATAAGATTTTAGTGATGTAAGAAAGTTGAAAAATGTTGTTGAAAATGTAGTTGTAACATGTAGTTGTAAAATGTTGTAAGTTGTAAGTTCTGTTTTGAAAAGTTTGCCTGTTCCTTTAGAAAATCCTATATTTCTTACTTTGATGGAAGTTTAAGTAAAATGACACTACAACCCTTTCTATGGGTACTAAGTGGATACGAGTTATATAAGACTCATAGTAAACAAACAATCGATTGTGCGCATCTGCCCCAAGCTCACAACCAAACGAGGAACATAAATTAAGGCGGATAGCACACATCCCATTGGTTGTTAGATCATCGTCGTATATAACCCTGGTGTATTCACTTGTTACTCATGGAGTTAATTGTAATGGTTCCTTTATATCTAATGAAAATGTTCTTTAAGAAAACCCATATTTATTATAATAAAATGGTGACCACAGTGACTACTTTTATAATAGCTTAGTTTATACTGATATATATATATAATCTAATATCGGATAAAAAGTTAATTGGGTGAATCTGCCCTAAGCCCACAACCAAACGAGGAACATGAAGTAAGGCGGAAAGCACGCATCCAACTACCTATTGGGTATTAGTTTTATATATAAACATGATGTATAAACTAAGGTATTATAGAGTTACTCACCTAAGGTCCTTTAAGATGTACTGGTTTAATAAAATGGATTAAACCCTTTACTGGGAAGTTTCTAGTTTTGTATACCAAAATTACTGATTTTGGAAAGTATGTTTTGTACTAGAAAAACTGTGCTTTGACTCTGTGTCCTATAACCTGACCCATACCTGGTACCCTTATGATGACTTAATGTATACTGAGCATACATATATATAGAATCGTATAGAAAATAGATTGGGTGAATTCGTTCCAAGCCCACAACCAAACAACGAACAAGAAATGAAGCGGAGAACACACATCCTATTACCTGTCGGACCCTATTGGTATATATATATCCTGTGATGTATACATTAAGGAATCATAAGACTAGCATTATGGTCCTTTCTTTTAAACGTAGCCTTCTACCAAGGCATCTTTTGTTAAATGTAGCCTTCTACCAAGGTATCTACTGTTATGTGCTAGACTTGACGGTTCCGTTTGTCGTTTGTAAAAATGTATGTTTTCCCTAGTTTATAACTATCTTAACTCGAAAATAGTTTGAGTTTGACTTTCAAGTGGTATTGTGACTTTATGAAAGTAATGGGAAATGTAAGTACACAATTGTCGTTTATAATGACATGCGGATGTACTGATGACCTAAAAACATGTTTGTTTTATTATGGTCATAATGTGAAGGCTAGTACCCCTACTAATCGTTCTCCCTGTCTAGAGATTAAGGGAACCAAATGCGACCTCTGCAAATTCTTGCAAGCCGTGTAATTCACATTTGTTATATGATAATGTATACCCAATATAACTATCACCTTTTGTTTAAAACAATGAGTTAGTGATTCATTGGTATAATTAGATCCTGTTTGTTCTCATGCTATAGCAACCTAACTTGTTTGTTTTGTACTGTATGTTGTACATTCTGTTTGTTTCTCATAATTGTGTGTTCTCTCTGTATGGTATTGTTTGTTTCTCTTCATTGTATGTTCTGTATGGTATTGTTTGTTTCTCTTCACTGTATGTTCTGACTCATGTATGAACTGACTCTTTGTGTGCTTCATTGTACTAGAAGTAATGAAAAGTATCTACCTAAACTATACCTATTATAGTTTACTAATGTTTTACTTGAACTGTTATTGAAAAGACTCGTTTATCTACTAAGTTATGTTTGTACTTTAAAAACGGAGTTTTGTATAACTATAAAGTAACATAACTTTAAAAGAGTTTTTGAAATGTTTTGACAACTTATAAATGACATAAGTAACATTTTGAAAGATGTTTATACCAAACAATTACACAATTATACCAAAGGTGTTTACGGCCGTAAAATCATGGTCATTGTGCACTTGAGAGTAGTTTAAGGTCTTATTTCCATCAAGGAAGGGTTCTAGGTTAAAGGTTTGCTTGTTGGAAGACTTTAAGGCCCAAACATGCCATAACATGGAGTTTACGGCCAAGGAAGATCTTGGGCCGTAAACTCATGATCTTCATGGGGAAAAGGCATGTTTCAATGTTGAAATTCAAGGCCTCCTACTAGATATGAAGTATAGGGAAGAGTACTTACGATCTAGAAGCTTGAAATGGTTTATATTCGCCAAGAACACTAGTGTGTGTTTTTGGTGTTCTTGGTGAAACTTGAAGATCTAAGAAAAGAATGAGTTTCATGGATGAAATCATGGAAGGATACTAGATTAAGAGATGTATCAAAAAATCTAGGAAGAATACTTACATCTTTTGAAGATCTAGGAAGGAAATCTTGATGGTACTTGAGAGGATTTGAAGAAAATCGGCCAAGGAAAGGAAAGAATGAGAAAAATGGCCAAGGACCATATATATACACTTGAGTTTACGGCCACATGAGTTTACGGCCGTAAACTCATTGCCTTGTGGCCGTGAACTCATTTTGATGAGGTTAAGGTTTGATTTGCTACACTGTGGTTCTAGCAGGTACATCCTAACACTCATTTCTTAAGTGTACTAGACTAAAAGTCCTTAGAATGACCTTAAACCGGGCTAGAACTCATTTCCAATGAGTCTGACACTCAGCTGAGTTGATTGACTGGGCTTTAAAAGTAAAAAAATTTCGGGTTGTCACATCATCCCCCCGTTAGATGGAATTTCGTCCCGAAATTAGCTTTCTTAGCATTACTACTGGGGTTGCGCTCCTCTGATTGGCAGAATACCTACTCGTAGACCTGGCAAGTTTGCCCTTATGTTCATGATAGGATTCGTACTTGGTTCATCTATCATTACTTCGTGTATACAAGTCGTATATAATTAGGATTAGTAAGACGTTCGGATGTGCGACTCTTCCCCAGGTCCACAACCAAACAAGGAACAGGAGATAGGGCGGAAACACACATACTAAATCTGCATAATCATAATCATATACCACCCTCGCGTATACACTGAATAGTGATAGGTGGGCTGTATTCGTCCTTAGCCTCTGTGCTCGAACTTGGTCTGCTGGACGAGTGGTATTTCATGACGGTCTGCGGACATCTGACGATAAGGCTTCGGAGGATAAAGTACTCCTCGCACGAGTACTTCGGTGTTTAGAATACGAAAGATAAAACTGAGGGTTAGGTCGGATTGTCGATACGAATGACAAAAGTTTCGAGAACTTGTCGATCGAGGCGATAGAAACATATGAACTCAGTATGGTAAGGACCACGCCAACTCATGACGAATGAAAGTAACTGACTCTTTACTGAATAAATTTTTGGCCAATTGAAAGAAACGTCTGTTATACGATGATGTATCCCTTGTATGATCGATACTGTACTCCTAGTATGTTCGACAATGTACTCTTTGTAAATGTTCCCGTGTTTCCTGTTTTCTCTTTGATGTTAACACTCCTACGTATCGTACCGCTATGTGCGCATACATACAAACGAAAGTGCTCTAATAATTGGTGCTGATACTTTATATCATGATCCTCCTTGGTACCACTACGATCGCCTGTCATATACAAGTTATGAATATTTAAGATGAATAAGGCAGTCGACTGAGTAACTCTGCCTCAAATCCTCAACCAACTAAGGAATAGGGATCTAAGTGGAGTCACTCACTCTAAGTCTGCAACATCTTAGTTATGCACAACCCTGATGGATATGGTAAGCCATAATAGCTTCTCTAAACAGATCTTTTAGTTCTCTTGAATATTGTGACCTATTTCAATATGTGGGTTATTATAATTACTTTTAAATGTTGTCCCCAAATTTTAATCTTATATCAATATAAATTAATTTTTAAAGTAATTACTATTTCGAAAACGTACCGCTGCTCGTCGACGACTCCGATGTAGATTCTCCTGCGGTGATCATCAGAATGCGTCCATCCGCTCCTGAGTTCTTTGTTATCGGGCAGTCCCTCTGATAATGTCTAGTCTCACCACAGCCATAGCAGGCTTGGTTTTCTTCAGCTCCGGGGACTTGGGAGATCGGTTGAGCCGGTGCTCTGCAGAAACAGACTGTGTGTCCTTTTCTGTGGCAGTTCATACACTGCATTTCCCGGCATACTCCGGTGTGGTGAAAGTTGCACTTTCCACACTTCGGGAGGGTTCCAGCATATCGACTGGCAGGTGCTGGAGCAGTAGGCGTTGTAGCGGCGTACATAGTACTCGCTCGTTGCCCTTGCGGGGTGTCCTGTGTTGTTCGCTTCTTCTTCCTCTTGTTCCCCGACTTTTGATTATAGTCCTCTTCCCTCGATGGCTCGGGAATAGGGACTTTTACACTATGGCGGACTCCGTGGTCAATGAGTCGCTGAGCCAGGTGTTTAGCACTATTGAATGTGGCTGGGTTAGAAGACAACACATTTCCTTGGGTCGGAGCAGTTAGACCCCAAATGTATCTTTCTATCTTCTTGCTCTCTGGGGTAACCATCCCGGGGCATAGAGCTGCTAGCTCGCTGAACCGGTCAGTGTAGGTCACTATGTCTGAGCCGACCATAGTGAGGTCCCACAGCTCTCGTTCTAGTTTTTGAATTTCGCCTAACGGGTAGTATTCCTCCCGCATTAACTCTTTTAGGTTTTCCCAACTTAATGAGTTAGCCACTGATAGAGTCAGTGACTTAACATGGCTGTTCCACCATGTTAGGGCCTTGCCAGAGAAGGTGCATGCAGCAAACTTCACTTTGCTCTCTTCTGGGCACAAACAGATTTCGAAGATCGACTCTGTTTTCTCGAACCATCGCATCAGAGCGATGACTCCGCCAGTCCCATTAAAGGACAATGGCTGGCATTTGGTGAAGTCCTTGTAGGAGAACTCTCTCGAGCGCACGAGGACCTCACCTTGAGTAGAATCAGTAGGCGTTTCACCTCTGCTGGTACTGATGGAGTGATATTGAGCCATGGCTGTTGCCACAGCCGCAGCCACTGCAGCGTTTATAGCTGCCATATCGATTTGTGAAGGAGGTGGTATTGGAGTTATCGGAGTAGTGCGTCTGTTAGATCTGTGAGGAGGCATCTTTGCTAAAAGAATACAAAGATGAGACGGAATAAGTCTAAAGCAATGGACCCAAGCCGAAAGCTGAAAAGACAAGGTTATCCTAGTTCTGGACGTATCGGGTCCTGACTTCCACAGGGTTCTAGAGACAATTCATAAAAGAGTCTATACCTAATAAACTTTATGAATTTGAAATGGCTATCCTCGAATGAATATTTGTTGCCTGAATAACTGTTACCAGCTGCATGTAAGAAAATAATCCTAACACATAACATGAGCAATGTTTCCACTCGCTCATTAAGTTAACAAGATTATTATTTATTTGTGTGACGGGTAAGACGTTTTGGTTACTTCTGTTGATCCCTCTTTGAAAACTTCTCATGAACTTGTTCTTGTTCCTCCTGGACTCTTCTGTTGTCTACTATGAGGAAGTGGTTACATCTATCTAGGCTTGTCGTGCGAGAATGAAAGTGACTAAAGAATCTATGAGCTTTAAGGTAACTTTATGGGGTGATCCTTACGGGGTTCTCCTATAATTGTACAATATATACAAGTCTGTATATAATTGAAGATTAAATAGACCTTCGAATAAGTGATCCTACTCCTACTCCACAGCCATAAGAGGAATGGGTAGCGAAGCGTAGACCACAGATTCTAAGTCTATAAGATCTTGATTATAGATAAAACTTTAGGAATATACATTGCAAGATTATAGACCTATCCGTAAGGGTCTTTTAAGTTATCACATAAGTTATTTATATGGACTAAAATACTCCTATAGTATTTTAACGTAATGTACTTGGTATGTTCTAAACTCGTTATCGCGCTATTGTATCATAGAATACTCCTATAGTATTCTAACTCTAAATGTACTTGTTCTGGTGTTCTCTTGACTGGTGTTCAGGTAAGTTTTAACACTGTTGCAACACCACATCATTCCCAAACACATGTCGCTCACATCTCGAATGAATATAGTTGATCAGGCTATATTGATCCTAGCTATGATTACATAACTGTTCAGGTTGACGACAGTGCCCAACCTTTAAATACTTTAGTTCTGTTCTCCTCGCGAGACTAGTTCTATTATGTATATGTATAAGCAAGTAGGTATATTTTTATAACTTATAGTTATACTCTAAAAATATATCATTATCTAGAGCACTTAAGCCCCATTGTATTTATAGTTGTATATCTTTTATCGGTTGATATACTTAGTTCACTATAAACAATTCTCTGATACCAATCTGTCACACCCCAAAACCGGAACGGCGGAATCGTTCAGGGGTGGAGGACGTCATGTTTAGTATCACGAGATATGTATATGGTAAGCAAGTAATGAACAACCATTTCATTTCGAAAGAAAGTGTTTACAATGTGTGTGTTCATAGAACATAGAATTCATAACTAATAACAAAACAAGACTTGAAGCTATAATGCTCCATCTTCTGAATTCCCAGCACGAGCACCTGTCTAATAGTCTCCTGAGAATACAAGTTATTTGAAAGAGTTGATTAGCAATTAAGCTGGTGAGTTCATAAGATTTTAGTGATGTAAGAAAGTTGAAAAATGTTGTTGAAAATGTAGTTAAAAATGTAGTTGTAACATGTAGTTGTAAAATGTTGTAAGTTGTAAGTTCTGTTTTGAAAAGTTCGCCTGTTCCTCTAGAAAATCCTATATTTCCTACTTTGATGGAAGTTTAAGTAAAATGACACTACAACCCTTTCTATGGGTACTAAGTGGATACGAGTTATATCAGACTCAGAGTAAACAAACAATCGATTGTGTGCATCTGCCCCAAGCTCACAACCAAACGAGGAACATAAATTAAGGCGGATAGCACACATCCCATTGGTTGTTAGATCATCGGCGTATATAACCCTGGTGTATTCACTTGTTACTCATGGAGTTAATTGTAATGGTTCTTTTATATCTAATGAAAATGTTCTTTAAGAAAACCCATATTTCTTATAATAAAATGGTGACCACAGTGACTACTTTTATAATAGCTTAGTTTATACTGATATATATATAATCTAATATCGGATAGAAAGTTAATTGGGTGAATCTGCCCTAAGCCCACAACCAAACGAGGAACAGGAAGTAAGGCGGAAAGCACGCATCCAACTACCTATTGGGTATTAGTTTTATATATAAACATGATGTATAAACTAAGGTATTATAGAGTTACTCACCTAAGGTCCTTTAAGATGTACTGGTTTAATAAAATGGATTAAACCCTTTACTGGGAAGTTTCTAGTTTTGTATACCAAAATTACTGATTTTGGAAAGTATGTTTTGTACTAGAAAAACTATGCTTTGACTCTGTGTCCTATAACCTGACCCATACCTGGTACCCTTATGATGACTTAATGTATACTGAGCATACATATATATAGAATCGGATAGAAAATAGATTGGGTGAATTCGTTCCAAGCCCACAACCAAACAACGAACAGGAAATGAAGCGGAGAACACACATCCTATTACCTGTCGGACCCTATTGGTATATATATATATATCCTGTGATGTATACATTAAGGAATCATAAGACTAGCATTATGGTCCTTTCTTTTAAACGTAGCCTTCTACCAAGGCATCTTTTGTTAAACGTAGCCTTCTACCAAGGTATCTACTGTTATGTGCTAGACTTGACGGTTCCGTTTGTCGTTTGTAAAAATGTATGTTTTCCCTAGTTTATAACTATCTTAACTCGAAAATAGTTTGAGTTTGACTTTCAAGTGGTACTGTCACTTTATGAAAGTAATGGGAAATGTAAGTACACAATTGTCGTTTATAATGACATGCGGATGTACTGATGACCTAAAAACATGTTTGTTTTATTATGGTCATAATGTGAAGGCTAGTACCCCTACTAATTGTTCTCCCTGTCTAGAGATTAAGGGAACCAAATGCGACCTCTGCAAATTCTTGCAAGCCGTGTAATTCACATTTGTTATATGATAATGTATACCCAATATAACTATCACCTTTTGTTTAAAACAATGAGTTAGTGATTCATTGGTATAATTAGATCTTGTTTGTTCTCATGCTATAGCAACCTAACTTGTTTGTTTTGTACTGTATGTTGTACATTCTGTTTGTTTCTCATAATTGTGTGTTCTCTCTGTATGGTATTGTTTGTTTCTCTTCATTGTATGTTCTGTATGGTATTGTTTGTTTCTCTTCACTGTATGTTCTGACTCATGTATGAACTGACTCTTTGTGTGCTTCATTGTACTAGAAGTAATGAAAAGTATCTACCTAAACTATACCTATTATAGTTTACTAATGTTTTACTTGAACTGTTATTGAAAAGACTCGTTTATCTACTAAGTTATGTTTGTACTTTAAAAACGGAGTTTTGTATAACTATAAAGTAACATAACTTTAAAAGAGTTTTTGAAATGTTTTGACAACTTATAAATGACATAAGTAACATTTTGAAAGATGTTTATACCAAACAATTACACAATTATCATTGTGTTCAACTTGTATTTCCCCCTTAAAACAGTTAAAACAGTTAAAAGATTCATTACGGGGTATGAACTCACCTGATGTGGGTGATTCAAACGGGTATGCGTGTAAGGATGAGAAGTTCCACGAATGAAGTCCCGAGACACAATAGGTCCTAAATGAAATATAATGACACATATTGGCGTGAATATAGTGTTTATAAACAACTATATGAAAGGAAACACCTTTCGGGACTAGGAAACACTTTGACCAAGTGTTGGAATCACATGTAATTCAACAAAGGAGGGTAGAATGACCCTCACATGAGTTTACGACCATGTGTTTACGGCCCAAGGGAGTTTATGGCCGTAAACTCATGGTCACTCATGTATAAGTGCAAGTTTGAAGGCCAGGGAAGCTTTAGGGACTTTTGCTCTACACTAGGATGAGAAAGACCAACCCAAAGGAAGCTTTTGATGAGTTTACGGCCCAAAGGTGTTTACGGCCGTAAACTCATGGTCATTGTGCACTTGAGAGTAGTTTAAGGTCTTATTTCCATCAAGTAAGGGTTCTAGGTCAAAGGTTTGCTTGTTGGAAGAGTTTAAGGCCCAAACATGCCATAACATGGAGTTTACGGCCAAGGAAGATCTTGGGCCGTAAACTCATGATCTTCATGGGAAAAGGCATGTTTCAATGTTGAAATTCAAGGCCTCCTACTAGATATGAAGTATAGGGAAGAGTACTTACGATCTAGAAGCTTGAAATGGTTGATATTCGCCAAGAACACTAGTGTGTGTTCTTGGTGTTCTTGGTGCAACTTGAAGATCTAAGAAAAGAATGATTTTCATGGATGAAATCATGGAAGGATACTAGATTAAGAGATGTATCAAAAACCTAGGAAGAATACTTACATCTTTTGAAGATCTAGGAAGGAAATCTTGATGATACTTGAGAGGATTTGAAGAAAATCGGCCAAGGAAAGGAAAGAATGAGAAAAATGGCCAAGGACCATATATATACACTTGAGTTTACGGCCACATGAGTTTACGGCCGTAAACTCATTGCCTTGTGGCCATGAACTCATTTTGATGAGGTTAAGGTTTGATTTTCTACACTGTGGTTCTAGCAGGTACATTCTAACACTCATTCCTTAAGTGTACTAGGCTAAAACTCCTTAGAATGACCTTAAACCAGGCTAGAACTCATTTCCAACGAGTCTGACACTCAGTTGAGTTGATTGACTGGGCTTTAAAAGTAAAAAAATTTCGGGTTGTCACAAGCAGTTATGCTAATCCTTCATTTGACTCTTTGTCAAGGAATTAGTCTTAATTTTCCAAATATGAAGGTTCTCATTCATCATACAATACAATTTGTATGATTCCAAGTTTTTGTCCAATTGAAACTCATGCGACAAGAATCTTTCCTTATTTGGTAAATTCTCGACATTTCCACAAATAACATAACTAAGAATCACATCCATTTCAACATTGCTAAAACTAGAAATACACAAACGTCAATTTTTCATACATGCCATTGCAAGGAAATAAATAAATAAGACAAAAAACAAAAATTTATTTTATTTACAAAAGGTGCGGAAAAACTTGTCCTTACAATGCAATTCAAATGAAAAACTACGCTATTACATATTCCTAAGCAATCTATCATAACTCTAAAAGTAGCAGCTCCAAAAATCCGATCATCGAATCATGCGATCGAAATCCATTTCTTCGCGATCAGACTCAGCTTACTTCTTCCTTTACGTTTCCTCTCTTTTCTTCGATTCTACAAAACATCAAAAAAATGTAATCTTATCACATAATGTATTAAGAATAAAAAAATACGAACTTACAAAGTTAGTTAATGGATTTTACCTGAAGTAGAGTCATACGTCTTGACACTCCCATCTCTTAGATCTCTCAGGTAGACAGGACAGCTTCGTCACCAATGCCCCTTCTCCTAGCAATAAAAGCAAATTGACTCTTTTGGAATAGCACACGGAACTACCTCAGACTTTGCCTTTCTCTTATGGTCAAACTTTTTGACCATGGCATGCCTTTCGTTGCCATTGCCTATGTCCATGGAGGTTTGGAAGGTAGATCTACCAATCAACTTTGCTTCTCCAGTGCGCCAAATCATTTCTGATTCAGGAGCAACAAGCAAATAGGTGAGATCGATGAGGGTCACGTCGTGGTCCATCTTATAGTACTCTCTTACGAACTCACTATATGAGTCAGGAAGCGATTGAAGAACCCAGTCAACAGCCAGCTTCTCACAGACAATGACTCCCAGCATTCTTAACTTGTCAATGTGCGACTTCATCTTTAAGATGTGTGCACACACTGACTTTCCTTCTTCGTGTTTACTTGCTAAAAGGGCTTGAGTGAGCTTGAACTTTTCAAGCCTTCGAACTTGTGGGTCAGGGAGAACAATAGGAGGAGGTGGAGGAAGTGAAGAATGATCTCTTGTTCTTCGATCGAATCGCGAAATATCATCTTCATGTGGAAAGCTTGTTCCAAGGGATTTGGGAAGACCATAGTTAGAATCAGACATTTACAAAACGGGAGAAAACTCATGTCAGTTGATTGAGTCCTTAATAAAACACCCAAATGAGATATTAAGGCTAGGATCCAACACAATGTTCTACAATTTGGAAGAGGGATGCCGTTGTTGGATTAGTGTCTAAGTCCATAACTATAATTGGTATGTACTTGACCCGATTGGCATGGTCCATTTGGGTTGCATGGCATCAGAACAATTTGGATAGACTTTTGTGAGAAAAGGATATTTATGATTTGTTAATATATCATAGGTTCTAATATATTAATATGAAATCATATTATTTAATTAGTATTGATCAAGAATTAATTTGGAATTAATTTTGTGATCAAAAGGAGACTAATTAAATATATGGGGATTGATTGTATAAATCATTCATTCTTATATATGTGGGCTTGTGATCCATAGTTCTTCATGTCGGGCTAAACCCATGGAGTAACCCATGGATACTCCATGGAGGTTTTAACTCATGGAGCATGAAGAATATGGAAAGACATGAGTTACATGGTGTAACCCTAATAGCCACCATATATAAGGACCCCATGGCTCAAGAAATTGGCACTGGTGTGTGTACACATGAGGGCTAGCCGATTTGAGCATAGGAACCTTTTCTCTCAAGTTCTTCCAAGATGTTGGTGATGTTGTGTGAACCATTTGAGGTGTCACACTTGAGGCACTAGGCTCTTAAGCTCCATGGAATCAAGCTACAACAAAGAGGTATGTAATTCTACTAGAAGTTATATTATATGTTCTTCATAATATGCTAGTTAGAACAATACCTTGGAAAATTGATATTTGCATGTATAATAGAGAAAACATAGATCCAAGCTATTTAGGGTTGCATGTACACCTTAGGAGTGTTAGAATGCTCAAAACCCTTCAGTGGTATCAGAGACTAGGCTTGTTTTCAATTATACTTGATGCAAATTGCTGAAAAATGCTGAAAAAATCGATTTTCTAGCTGTCTGGGCACTGGACTCGCCAAGTCCACTGATGGACTCGCCGAGTCCATGAAGAAATTCATCCTACTCGTCGAGTAAGTTCATGCACTCGACGAGTAGGAGCCCCAGACAACATATTTTCAAGTTTTTTGGCTGGAATTGGACTAGGAACATTACCCTAAGCTGTTTTTGAACTTGTAAACCTGTTTTTGATGTGGTAATGTTCATGCTAATCCAATTTCATAGATAATTGTCAATAGATTCATGTTTTGTATTAGTTTAATGGTTAGGATAATTACATGAAAAAGTGTTTGATCTGAATTATCTTGTTCTTATGAGTTGATTTAGATTAATAGAAAAGTTATGTGATAATATGTTTTCAATCCAAATTAATCTAAAAGTTGTTCATAACATGTGTTTTTGTAACTTGTCCTCAAGTTATATGAAAAGTCACATTTATGATTATTAAAACTCATAAGATTTCCATAAGTTATGAAAAATGGAGAGTCTCATTTTTAAATGTTTTAAAGTCTTCCATAACTTGTCCTCAAGTTATGGAACTTGAAGAGTTTTTCATTAAAACTACTTTAAACACATAAGTTATGGAATTGAAAAGTTTTGTAGTGTTCAAAACTTGCCCTCAAGTTTGGGAATTGGTAAAGTTTCCCCTCATGAATACTTTAATTCCAAGTTAAGCCCTTAGAATTTTAAAAGTTAAAATTCAACCCTTATACTTTATAGTATTATAAGTTAATAATATATATATATATATATATATATATATATATATATATATATATATATATATATATATATATATATATATATAAGAGCAAGTCAATCTTACCGTTAGTATGCCTCATTCACGAAGCCGGTCTATAAGGGGGGTATAAGGTTACTGCCTATAAAATGGCAGTTTAATGGGTTTCCACTCTCACCCACCGCTTCCTTGACTGGTGGAGGGTCGTTAGCCGAACGGGTAAGACAAGGACTAGAATTCTCCCTTCATTAAAAGTATTAATGATAAATGCTAAGTAACTAAACTATTATGAATTCCCAATCTTAGTTACTTAGGAAAATGTGAATTTGGTGCTAACCCATGAAATTACACTTTGCACTATGCTTAAGTCGTTAGTGGAGCACGTGTGGTTAACCGGCACACTAACCTGGATTTAACAAGGTAGGCAAAGGGTAACTTAATGTTTATCATAGTATCAGTGGAGCGCGTATGGTTAACCGGCACATCGATTGAGGGGTAATTATTAAGGGTACCAAGTATATTTGCATGGTTATTCACACCTTGTTTTGTGATCTTCGACATCCCAGTCACAAATTTTGAGAGGGAACAATCGAGATTGAAACATGCCATTGAAAAGTTCAATGAATCTCAAAAGATCTAGAAGTTTCAAATCCAATTAAAACCTAATATATTATTTCGTTTTTCATGGTGGAAATTGGTGAATCGTCATTCGCCTACCTTCAAATATTCTATAGCTTGGATTACGGCATCCCTCTTCCAAGTTATAAAATATTGTCTTGGGTCCTATCCTTAATATTTCATATTGGGTGTTATATTAAGGACTTTAAATCAACTATCTTGAATATCTCCCAAAAGATGTCTGATTCAAACATCTATGATCTTCCCAAAAACTCTTGGAACAGGCTTTCCTAATGAAGATGATGTCCCAAAAATCATTCTTCACTCCCTCCACCTCCTCCAATTATTCTCCCTAACCCACAAGTTCAAGGTCACTCAAGCCCTATTGGCAAGCAAGATCTATGTGTGCTCACATCTTGGAGATGAAGTCACATATTGACAAGCCGGGAGAGTTGGGTGTCAAAGTCTTGAGAAAGTTGGTTGTTCAATCACTTTCTAAGTCTCATAGTGAGTGTCCTTTGGGACTACTATGTAAAAGACTATGACATGTGTGACATCCCAGAATTTTAGTCAAAGACTGTGAACGGTCAAGTTCACAGTAAGTCTCTTTGTAGTTTGAATCATTGAGTTTTTGTGCATCTAATATAAAATAAATGAGTTATTTCAACTATTATAAGATATCAGATGGTATTTTACTTCCAAATGTGTAAATCGATAAACCAATCAAACAGCTCAAACTGCAACCATAGGAATGCGTGTGAAAAACTGAAAATATGTGTTAAGCAGTTGTGAGCAATATAAACATTCTAGTCTCGTAGTACACGTTTCCCTGATTCCGAAAATATAAAGAACGTCCAAAACGGAGTTCGTATGCAAATGATACGACCGTTTTAAGAATCCAAAATCAGTATAATACTAATTTCTTAAAAACCACAAAAACCGTTTCTATCCATTGAGGACTTGCACACCTCAAATAGAGATTCCGAAAGCGTTTTTGGACTCAGGCTATAGCCTATATTTAAATTCATATTTGAAATATTTTTGATAAAAGAATATATATGTATAAAAGTCAAAAAAATCATACGCTGTGAACCAGATTCGTGGAAATCTCACATTCGTGGAACATCATAGAATCACGCCGAAATCAGCATCAAACCTCAATTTATAAATTTTAACATTTTCTTGTTTTGTTATTGGAAATTCATTTTCGATATAAATTACAAAAAATACATAAGGAAATTTATTATTTATCAATATACACATACATACAATAAAAAGGTATATTAAATCTATTAAAAATATATCCATACCAATCAATAAATTCATACACAAATATATATTTATTTAAAGCAAATACGCATACATTAAATACATTATATAAAATATTAAAAATCAAACTTATACTTTTTACACTTAAAATGACAGCACATTTGTGGTTCCTTCTAAATTATATTTTGTACAAATAAACACTCTAAGGGGAAATACATTCTTGCACTTCACGATACTTTCTCCCCACGTTTTATTTTCACCTGCATACAGCTCACACACAGCTATGAGGAAAACACTGTCTGGTATTACTTCTACTCTTCAACTACTGATCCATAAACAATCAAACAACCATTAAACTTTTGATCATAAAAATTGATCAGATTCAAAGAAAAATTTAAGGACTCTTCCTGTTTCCCTTCTTTTTCAATCCCTGTTTTCACCTCCTGTTGAACATCAAACCCAGCACACATCCATGTTCTTCCTTTCTGCATTCGTTCCCAGCCAAGAACACAAGAACATTCTTGTTCTTGATTTCATGTATACCTGCAAATGAGAAATTCAACCACTAATTGATATGGCTTCATCTTCTTTCCATTGCAATTTCAAGCAACAAACACACATCCTAAATATCCCATCGAGTGAATCAAGAGGATTACATGTTGATGATCGATGGCCACAAGTAAACCATTGAACCATTTCTGCTCCTTGTTTACTTTCAAACGAAGCAATCAAACATTTTGCTGTTGCTGATTCCTCTTCAATCGAGAATTTTCCTCTTTCCCGTCGACCTTCACCACCGAATCCCCAGCTGCTTGCAATGTCCAGACCTCACACCTCACATCCGGACGAGACGAAGAAGACTTCGCTGCTTCTTCACGCCTTCCATCTCTTTGGACCCCATCGACCCTCGTTGCTGCCCTACCCCCATCCCATTCTTTCTTCGTCTCGTCAAGACCCGGAGACACCTCTCTCATCGCCGACCAAACCTTCTCCCTCGCACCTAGCAGCCGACCAAGAAGCAGTGGACGTCCGACCCTCCTCCGTCTGCTGCTGTCGCAGAGCCACCCTCCGCCACTATATCCGCTTGTTGTCATTGCTATGGAACCCCGACCGACCACCACTTGATGATAATATGAGTATTAGATCGACCACCACCATCATGTAATTTCTATTAATTGGATGTCCATTCGACTGCTCCAGTCGGAATCGTGAGACCTAGGTCGTGGTCTCGTCCCCAAATTGTTTGAACTGCAAAAGAAATTGCGACTGGTTTAAAAGACGGAACTGTTCAAACTTCGATTCCATTTATTTAAATCTGACCTTGAAGATGTTGAGTTCACGAGATTGACCCCTCATGTGACAACTCGAAATTTCTATCTTGTACAACCATTCACTTCAATAGAAGTCAGATTTGTTTCTGCTAACTTTTAAGTTGTTTGGAGTCAGTTTGAGTGTTCTACGGCCTAGACCTTCAAAAAGGAAATTATAAGACGTATACTCTAGGGTTTATTGTGCATCAATAAAGTCTCAAAACTCCAAGAGTTTGGAGTTTATGGCCCAAACATGAAGTTTACGGCCGTAAACTCTAAGGAGTATAAATATGACACTTAGTTATTTTACTCATTTTTTTACCATTTCCAAGCCAAGAACTCATTCTCTCTCAAGTATCATCCGATTTTCCTTCTTGATCTTCAACTTTGTAAGTGTTTCTTGCCTTGATTAGTTGATATCCTTCATCACCTAGTGATCTTACATGATTTCATCCATGAAATCTCTTCATTTTGATAGATCTTCAAGTGTTCTTCATTTCACCAAGAACACATACTAGTGTTCTTGGACTTTAAACACCCTTACAAGCTTCTATATTGTAAGAACTCTTACCTTAGCTTATTATAGGCTTGATACACTTGTTAAACAACTAGAAAACATCAAGAAACACAAGATCATAAGTGTTTACGGCCAAGGCAATCTCCTTGGGCCGTAAACTCTAATGAAAGGGCCATTGTGAGCCCTAGTCCCTTACTAAGCCTTGGATACAAGTCTAGATCACTTCCTTGTGGAGTATAGGACCTTAAACAAACAAAAGAACCAAGCACACATGAGTTTACGGCCGTAAACTCATGAGGAATGGTCCATGGGCCGTAAACTCTAAAAGGTGGTGCAATGGTGCCACAATCACTTCCTAAGGCTTGGACTTGATCATAGTATGCTTAACCTTGACTTGTAAGACCTTAAAACACCAAATGGTAGAAGTTACCATGGGTTTACGGCCGTAAACCCATTAGGACCGTAAACCCTAAACTGTAAACTCATGAAGAGTTTACCCTTGGACCGTAAACTCAAAAGCAAAGCCCTACAACCCCTAGATGCAATCCTTGGTACTTATAGCACTTGAATCACAGTGTTTTCCATGTTCTAGGGTGTCTTAACTTGGTAAATTAGTTGCTAAATGACTAATTGGATACACATATGTGTCATTATATGTTAAATAGGATCCGTGTGTGTGTTCAAGTCTTCACTTGACACTTAGCATCCTATACCATCCGTTCATCCAAACCACTCACTACAGGTGAGTTCATACCCCTTAATCTGTCTTTTAAATGATTTTAAATGCTTTTATGGGGGGGGGAATACAAGTTGAAACATTATAGTTATTATATCAATCACATGTGATTAATAACTATCAAACAAAGGATTTGCTATTCAATTAGATGTTTTATCAAACAAAACTACTTCAAATGGTTATCAATTACTTTTACATGTTAAATACTTTTTATTCAAACTCTTTTAAACTTATACTTTGCCAAATGCATATCTATATAGATATAGTTATATAAGTAGGATTGAAAGGACTTAGGACTGATAGCTCGCCTTGCTTCCTGTTCCTTGTTTGGTTGTGGACTTAGGGTATCGGTTATTTGTCCGAAGGTCGTTTGAATCTTAGTTATATATTATGTATATGTGTATAGATATAAAAGTTCCTTCATTCAGTTCAATACCTTTGGGTAGCAAAGGTATACAATCATGTTCATACATACAAACAACATTTCTAGTAAACTATAATAGGTATAGTTTAGGAAGTTACTAATACAATTACTAGAACAGTGAAACATACAATGAGTTAGTTCATACATGAGTCAATACATACTATGATGAGAAACAAACATACCATACAGATAGAGAATACTATGATGAGAAACAAACATAATATACTATGATGAGAAACAAACAGAGCATACTATGATGAGAAACAAACAATAACATACAAAGAGAACATACATACATACTAGACAGAGAGAGAACATACAATACAACTAGTACACACAATACATATACAAGAACACTACTACAGTTATGTGAGCCACGTAACGGGGCATGGCATCACCTGTGATGTCCCTTTTTGTATCCAGAATCTCCTTAAGTGGAGAGCGTTGAGTTTGTGTATAGATCTATACTGGATTGACTATCCTACACCTTGCTGCTAGCTACAGTGGGACTTGCAAGTCTACGGGTGCCAAACGTCATTCCTTCCGACGTCTTACATCGTCGCGTTTCTAGTCGGTAGCATGGTACAGGCATATCACATGGTACTTTAAATAACAATTGGTTTAAGGTAGTTAGTACAGTAGTAGTTACTTAATACAACACTACAGTACTATTTTATTTCCCCATTGCATTCACTTTATGATCTTCACACAATGAACAGTAATGTAAAAACTATATTCTTGGTTAATGATAGTCAGATTTGGGAAAATACATACTCTTACAAGAGACACACATACAAACACTTGATGCCTTGGTAGAAGGCTACTTTAGTAGAAAATATAGGGTTTTCTAGGAGATTCAAACACTTTACAAACATTTACAAACTTATACATCAAGTACTTACAAACACTTTCATACAAACACAGACACTAAAATACTTATGATCTCACCAGCTTTAAAGCTGATAAACTCTTTCAAAATAACTTGTATTCTCAGGTCACCAGTAGACAGGTACCGATGCCAGGTTTTGAGAAGATGGAGCTCGTTCAAGACTCATCTTTTATATTGCTTCATATTTTTGGTGTCTATTAAACTTTACAGAACACACTTGTATGAAATTATACTATGAATGCAATGGATGATGTTGTTGCTTGTTTACTACTATGCATTGTTGTGATACTGAACATGACGTCCTCCACCCCCGAACGATTCCGCCGTTCCGGTTTTGGGGTGTGACAGATTGGTATCAGAGCATTGTTTATAGTGAATCGAGTATATCAACCCATAAAAGATATACGAACTATAAACACAGCGGGATTTAAAAATACTCTGATAAAAGAGTTTATACTTTTAAATAATAAAATATTTAACCAAGTATACATACTTGCATTCATACTAAAATAAGTGTCACTAGGACAGAACAAAAGTATTACGATTGTTGGGCAGCACAAGTAGACATATAGTTAATCTGGGAAGATATAGCCTGATCAACTATATTATCCGAGGAGTGACTAGCATGTGCCTAAGTGTGGTTGTGAGGTTGCAACAAGTCTAAAAACTTACCAACGATACCACAACGAAAACCTTAGAACAAAACATAAACCTAAAATACTATAGGAGTATTTTGTGTTACTATAAATTACTTATGTGTTTATTTCTTATACCCCTTTTCTCGCGTAGATATCATGGTTGGATTCCATATCCCCGGAGACCCATACTATCCCAACAACGGCAATGAAGGATGGCTTGGAGAAGAGCCACCAGATGATCACCCAATCCCTTTGGATGATCACCAAGCTGAAGGCTTTTCTGATGGTTCTGACTTAGAACCGGAAGTCAACAACCTACCCCCCGTAGCTCCAAACCCAAACCCTCGTCCAACATTTCAAGGACTCACACCTTTGTGGGCCACAAACTTGAACAGATGGAGTCAGGAACAGGGTCAACCCATGCCCTACAATGGAGACAGAAGCTTTTACAACCTTAGCGAGGGAGGTTCAGCTAACAGGGTCCTACCCATCATGGTTCGTAGGATTTCTCGGAACACCGAGCAAGGACGAGCAGCTATCGACCGAGTCGTGGAGATTGACGCCAACTCTGGCGTTAACACGGTCCGCATTCGCCAACTCGAGGTAGCTATGGAAAGGGTTAGGATAACCAATGGGACTCTGCAGCAACAGCTAGCTGCAACCCAAGATGAAGTCAGGGAACTTCAAGCTCAGCAAGCAAGATCTTAAAGGCGTATGAGGGACATAGAACGCCTTCTGTCGGAGTCAAGGACTCACTCTAGTAGTTCTCGTCGCAGATAGAGTCTCCTCAACTTCTCTTTTGGATATAACTTAGTTTATGTAAAAACTCTAGTCTAATTTCCTATCTTTGTTAGAACTTGGACATGTTAGGTCTTGATTTGGTCGTAATTCTGTCAAAATTTTCCCATCTTGGTTGATGTAAGACCTACTTCTTGGTAATTTTTCCCGAACTTGTTACATCTGTAATTCCAGTATTATCGACAGATATCTAATCTCATGGAAATTATTATCCAAATGCGATCATCTTTTAGTACTAGATCTACATTCAATCGTGATATTCAATTGTGTTGTTGGACTATGGAGAGTTAGTCCATGAGGCATTGTCATCAAATTCTCCCTATTAAATTCTTATCAATATCTTCATCTTTGTAAACTTATAGTTGAAATATGCCTCCACGTCGATCAACGAGACGCGGTCCTCTGATAACTGCAACACCACCTGCTCCCCAAATCGATATGGCAGCTCTGAATGCTGCTGTAGCTGCGGATGTGGCTACAGCCATGGCTCAATATCATTCTTCTGGTTCCAGTGGGGGAGGAACCCCTGTTCAATCTACTCATGGTGAAATCCCTGTGCGCTTGAGAGAGTACTCCTACAAGGACTTCACCAGCTGCAAGCCACTGTCCTTTAAAGGGACTGGCGGAGTCATTGCCCTCTCGTAATGGTTCAAAAAGACAGAGTCGATCTTCGAGATCTGCTCATGCCCGGAGGGAAGCAAAGTCAAATTTGCTGCATGCACCTTCGAGGCAAAAGCCCTGACATGGTGGAATAGCCATGTAAAGTCACTATCTCTAATAGTGGAAAATGCTATGGGCTGGGAAGCTCTGAGAGAGCTGATGATCGAAGAATACTGCCCGAGGGGCGAAATCCAAAAGCTGGAGCGGGAACTGTGGAGCCTAACCATGAAAGGCTCCGACATAGTCTCCTACACCGCCAGGTTCTGCGAGCTGGTGGCCCTCTGTCCCAACATGGTTCATACAGAGGGAAAGAAGATAGAGAGATACATATGGGGGCTGGTGCCTCCATTTCAGGGGAATGTGTTAGCTTCAAACCCCACCACATTCGATAGTGCCAAGCGATTGGCACAATGGCTCATAGACCATGGGGTCCGTACTCCAGCAGCAACAACAACCCTAGCCATCTCAGAACCCTCCAAAGCTGCTGACAACAAGCGGAAGTTCTGGGATGACAAAAAGAAGAAGAAGGCTGCCAAAAAGCAGCAGGTCGTGGCAATTCATGCTGCGATAGCACCTGCCGCTGCTGCTCCGGTAAAGTAGTATGCTGGAAGTTTGCCAAAGTGCAACAGATGCAACTTCCACCACACAGGAGCCTGCCGGGGAAATGCAGTGCTCTAACTGCAACAGGAAGGGGCACACTGCCCGTTTCTGCAAAGCTCCGGCAAGGCCAGTCAACCAAGTCCCCGGCGCTGCAGTGGGCCAAGCTTGCTACAATTGTGGTGAAGTGGGCACTACAAAAGGAACTGCCCAAAGGCAGGGATCGTCGGCGGAGTAGGAAGAGTTCTGGCCATAGGCCACGAGGAAGCGGTTGCCGACCCCACAGTGGTCACTGGTACGTTTCTCCTCGATAACTCTTATGCATGCATTCTATTTGATAGTGGAGCGGAGAGGAGTTTCGTGAACCAAAAATTTGCTCATTTACTTAAGCAACAATCACGAGCACTTAATGAACCGTTCACTGTAGAAATGGCTAACGGAAAGACGGAGAGTACTAACTGCATATACATAGGTTGTACTCTAACCCTAGATAGCCATTCATTTTCGATCGACCTCATGCCGGTCTCAATCAAAAGTTTCGACGTCATTATCGGCATGGATTGGTTGAGTTTACATCGTGCCGACATCATGTGTTATGAAAAGGCTATTCGCCTTAATCTGCCGTCTGGTGAAACTCTAGTAATCTACGACGACAAACCCAGCACTAATCTTCGCCTCATCTCGAGCATTCAAGCCCAGAAATTCTTGCGAAAGGAATGTCGCACATTCCTTGCTCATGTTGTCGATGGGAGCCAAGAAACGAAATCTATTAAGAATATTCCAGTAGTACGTGATTTTCCCGACATCTTTCCAGAAGAACTCCCAGGGCTACCTCCGCAACGTCAGGTCGAGTTCAGAATCGACTTAGTTCCAGGGGCTACCCTAGTAGCCAAATCGCCCTATCGTCTAGCACCTGCAGAGATGCAAGAACTGTCCGGTCAACTTAACGAACTGCTCAGCAATGACTTTATAAGACCAAGCTTCTCACCCTGGGGAGCTCCAGTCTTGTTCGTCAAGAAGAAAGACGGATCGTTTCGTATGTGCATCAACTACAGAGAGCTCAACAAACTGACCGTCAAAAATCGTTATCCTCTGTCTCGCATAGATGATTTATTTGACCAACTTCAAGGGGCGAACTTCTTTTCAAAAATCGACTTAAGATCCGGGTATCACCAACTACGAGTGCTAGGGAAGGATGTTCCAAAGACAACCTTCCGAACTCGTTATGGACACTACGAATTCGTAGTGATGCCGTTCGGATTAACCAACACGCCCACAGTATTCATGGATTTAATGAATAGGGTGTGTCGTCCTTACTTGGATCAGTTCGTCATCGTCTTCATCGATGACATACTTATCAACTCTCGTAGTAAGGAGGAGCATAGTCAACATCTTCAACAGGTCTTGGAAACATTACGATCGGAGAAGCTCTATGCAAAGTTCTCGAAATGCGAATTTTGGATCCAAAGAGTCGAATTCTTAGGACACGTGATTAGCGAAGAAGGAATACACGTGGACCCTTCCAAAATCAAAGCCATTGAGAGCTGGTCAGCACCGAAGACGCCTACAGAAATTCGTCAATTTCTAGGCCTCGCTGGCTACTATCGCAGGTTCATTAAGAACTTCTCCCGGATTGCAAAACCTCTTACGACTTTGACCCAGAAAGGGCCTTTGACTGGGAAGAGAAGCAGGAGAAAGCGTTCCAAACGCTAAAGCGAGCCTTATGCACCGCACCGATACTATCCCTCCCTGAAGGAATAGAAGACTTTGTGGTCTATTTTGATGCGTCAAATCAAGGGCTCGGCTGTGTGTTGATGCAGCGAGGTAAGGTCATCGCCTATACCTCGAGATAACTGAAGACACACGAGGTCAACTACACCACTCACGATCTTGAGTTGGGAGCAGTAGTGTTTGCTCTGAAGATCTGGAGACACTACCTGTATGGTACAAAAAGCACAATCTTTACAGACCATAACAGCCTACAACATATATTCGACCAGAAGGAGCTCAACATGAGACAACGACGGTGGGTCGAGCTACTCAGTGATTACGAATGCAAAATTCGTTATCATCCCGGCAAGGCCAACGTAGTGGCTGATGCCCTGAGTCGGAAAGAATACTCTGGTCGTAGAGTCAAATCTTTGACTATGACTATCCATTCACACTTGTCCACACAAATTAAGGAGGCTCAGCTCGATGCTTTGAAACCTGAAAATATGGCGGGTGAATCCCTAAGAGGGATGGATAAGAATCTGGAAGTCAAGGGTGGCGGAGCCTTATATCTCATGGATCGGATTTGGACACCGAAACACGGTGGTTTTAGAGACTTGGTCATGACCGAGGCGCACAACACTCGATATTCCGTCCACCCAGGTTCAGATAAGATGTATCTGGATCTTAAAAAGCTATACTGGTGGCCTAACATGAAAGCAGAGATTGCTACCTTTGTGAGTAAATGCCTTACTTGCGCCAAGGTTAAGGTCGAATACCAAAAACCGTCAGGATTACTCCAACAATCGGAGATACCTGAATGGAAGTGGGAGCGGATCACAATGGACTTCATAACCAAGCTACCCAAGACGACGGGTGGTCTCGATACCATTTGGGTGATCGTAGACAGGTTGACCAAGTCCGCACACTTCCTGCCTATCAAAGAAACAGACAAGATGGAAAAGCTAACAAGAACCTACATAAGGGAGATCGTACGACTGCATGGTGTTCCTATATCTATTATCTCAGATAGAGATAGTAGATTCACTTCGAGGTTCTGGCAGTCGCTACAAAGTTCCCTAGGAACTAGGCTGGACATGAGTACAGCCTACCATCCACAGACCGACGGACAAAGTGAGAGGACTATCCAAACCTTGGAAGATATGTTGCGAGCCTGTGTGATCGACTTTGGGAAAGCATGGGATACTCATTTACCCCTTGTCGAATTTTCCTACAACAACAGTTATCACACGAGCATTAAGGCTGCTCCATTTGAGGCCCTCTATGGCCGAAAGTGCAGATCCCCTCTGTGCTGGGCTGAGGTGGGTGATACCCAGTTAGCTAAAGGACGAGTTCCTGACAGCACTCTCACAGGTCCGGAGATCATACGGGAAACGACAGAGAAGATAGTTCAGATTCGTGAACGATTGAAGGCCTCTAGAGACCGACAGAAAAGCTACGCAGATAAACGAAGGAAACCGTTGGAATTCCAGGTGGGCGAAGGTCTCACCCTGGAAAGGCTTAGTACGCTTCGGAAAGCGTGGAAAGCTAAATCCAAGATACATAGGGCCTTTCGAGATTCTCGTTAGAATCGGCCCTGTAGCTTACAAACTTAACTTACCTCGTGAACTCTGTAACGTACATTCTACCTTCCACGTCTCGAACTTGAAAAAGTGTCTGTCCGACGAGACTCTTGTAATTCCACTCGATGAAATCGAGATCAACGAGAGCCTCAACTTCATGGAAGAACCTGTAGAGATCATGGACCGGCAGGTCAAGCAAACGAAACAAAGCTGTATCCTGATAGTGAAGGTTCGTTGGAACGCCAATCGAGGACCTGAATTCACTTGGGAGCGAGAGGATCAGATGAAACTGAAATATCCTCATCTTTTTACTTAGTTATTTGTAACTACTTACTTGCTTAAACTCTAATTTCGGGACGAAGTTCCTTTTAACGGGGGGATGATGTGACAACTCGAAATTTCTATCTTGTACAACCATTCACTTCAATAGAAGTCAGATTTGTTTCTGCTAACTTTTAAGCTGTTTGGAGTCAGTTTGAGTGTTCTACGGCCTAGACCTTCAAAAAAGAAATTATAAGACGTATACTCTAGGGTTTATTGTGCATCCATAAAGTCTCAAAACTCCAAGAGTTTGGAGTTTACGGCCCAAACATGGAGTTTA
Organism: Lactuca virosa; assembly: GCF_052849685.1. Lineage (NCBI taxonomy): Eukaryota > Viridiplantae > Streptophyta > Magnoliopsida > Asterales > Asteraceae > Lactuca > Lactuca virosa. Next base: position 316,393,829 of record NC_136433.1, on the reverse strand, counting down.
CGGCCGTAAACTCTAAGGAGTATAAATATGACACTTAGTCATTTTACTCAGTTTTTTACCATTTCCAAGCCAAGAACTCATTCTCTCTCATCCGATTTTCCTTCTTGATCTTCAACTTTGTAAGTGTTTCTTGCCTTGATTAGTTGATATCCTGAACCTAGTGATCTTACATGATTTCATCCATGAAATCTCTTCATTTTGATAGATCTTCAAGTGTTCTTCATTTCACCAAGAACACCAAGAACACACACTAGTGTTCTTGGACTTTAAACACCCTTACAAGCTTCTATATTGTAAGAACTCTTACCTTAGCTTATTATAGGCTTGATACACTTGTTAAACATCAAGAAACACAAGATCATAAGTGTTTACGGCCAAGGCAATCTCCTTGGGCCGTAAACTCTAATGAAAGGGCCATTGTGAGCCCTAGTCCCTTACTAAGCCTTGGATACAAGTCTAGATCACTTCCTTGTGGAGTATAGGACCTTAAACAAACAAAAGAACCAAGCACACATGAGTTTACGACCATAAACTCGTGAGGAATGGTCCATGGGCCGTAAACTCTAAAAGGTGGTGCAATGGTGCCACAATCACTTCCTAAGGCTTGGACTTGATCATAGTATGCTTAACCTTGACTTGTAAGACCTTATAAAACCAAATGGTAGAAGTTACCATGGGTTTACGGCCGTAAACCCATTAGGACCGTAAACCCTAAACCGTAAACTCATGAAGAGTTTACCCTTGGACCGTAAACTCAAAAGCAAAGCCCTACAACCCCTAGATGCAATCCTTGGTACTTATAACACTTGAATCACAGTGTTTTCCATGTTCTAGGGTGTCTTAACTTGGTAAATTAGTTGCTAAATGACTAATTGGATACACATATGTGTCATTATATGTTAAATAGGATCCGTGTGTGTGTTCAAGTCTTCACTTGACACTTAGCATCCTATACCATCCGTTCATCCAAACCACTCACTACAGGTGAGTTCATACCCCTTAATCTGTCTTTTAAATGATTTTAAATGCTTTTATGGGGGGGGATACAAGTTGAAACATTATAGTTATTATATCAATCACATGTGATTAATAACTATCAAACAAAGGATTTGCTATTCAATTAGATGTTTTATCAAACAAAACTACTTCAAATGGTTATCAATTACTTTTACATGTTAAATACTTTTTATTCAAACTCTTTTAAACTTATACTTTGCCAAATGCATATCTATATAGATATAGTTATATAAGTAGGATTGAAAGGACTTAGGAGTGATAGCTCGCCTTGCTTCCTGTTCCTTGTTTGGTTGTGGACTTAGGGTATCGGTTATTTGTCCGAAGGTCATTTGAATCTTAGTTATATATTATGTATATGTGTATAGATATAAAAGTTCCTTCATTCAGTTCAATACCTTTGGGTAGCAAAGGTATACAATCATGTTTATACATACAAACAACATTTCTAGTAAACTATAATAGGTATAGTTTAGGAAGTTACTAATACAATTACTAGAACAGTGAAACATACAATGAGTCAGTTCATACATGAGTCAATACATACTATGATGAGAAACAAACATACCATACAGATGGAGAATATTATGATGAGAAATAAACATAATATACTATGATGAGAAACAAACAGAGCATACTATGATGAGAAACAAACAATAACATACAAAGAGAACATACATACATACTAGACAGAGAGAGAACATACAATACAGCTAGTACACACAATACATATACAAGAACACTACTACAGTTATGTGAGCCACGTAACGGGGCATGGCATCACCTGTGATGTCCCTTTTTGTATCCAGAATCTCCTTAAGTGGAGAGCGTTGAGTTTGTGTATAGATCTATACTGGATTGACTATCCTACACCTTGCTGCTAGCTACAGTGGGACTTGCAAGTCTACGGGTGCCAAACGTCATTCCTTCCGACGTCTTACATCGTCGCGTTTCTAGTCGGTAGCATGGTACAGGCATATCACATGGTACTTTAAATAACAATTGGTTTAAGGTAGTTAGTACAGTAGTAGTTACTTAATACAACACTACAGTACTATTTTATTTCCCCATTGCATTCACTTTATGATCTTCACACAATGAACAGTAATGTAAAAACTATATTCTTGGTTAATGATAGTCAGATTTGGGAAAATACATACTCTTACAAGAGACACACATACAAACACTTGATGCCTTGGTAGAAGGCTACTTTAGTAGAAAATATAGGGTTTTCTAGGAGATTCAAACACTTTACAAACATTTACAAACTTATACATCAAGTACTTACAAACACTTTCATACAAACACAGACACTAAAATACTTATGATCTCACCAGCTTTAAAGCTGATAAACTCTTTCAAAATAACTTGTATTCTCAGGTCACCAGTAGACAGGTACCGATGCCAGGTTTTGAGAAGATGGAGCTCGTTCAAGACTCATCTTTTATATTGCTTCATATTTTTTGTGTCTATTAAACTTTACAGAACACACTTGTATGAAATTATACTATGAATGCAATGGATGATGTTGTTGCTTGTTTACTACTATGCATTGTTGTGATACTGAACATGACGTCCTCCACCCCCGAACGATTCCGCTGTTCCGGTTTTGGGGTGTGACACCTCCTTTGGATTAATTCAATTATTAAGTCCAAACTCCCTTTGGATTTATCCAGAAATAGTCCCTCCACTAAGAAACCATAACCAACCTAGTCCTGGAACCCCAAGTCAGCTTTAAAATGTATATTATCAACCCCTGTCTTGAGAATAATTCTCAATATTAGTCCCTGAAGTATGATTTTCGCAATATCAAACACTAGAGTTTGTTAATTTAAAGAAAGACCACCGTATACTTAATAATTAATACCAAAACTACCCTTTGGTTTATTAGGAAATACAAATATACTCGGTGGTTCCTTTTAAGAATGTGAAATGTCACGTAACAAATCTCACGACAAGTTTCTCAAAAGGTACCGACTTCGAACGATTGGAACTCACGCTTCAAGGGTGAGTGCTTACGACCCCTTTTTAATATTTCAATTACTTCGAGGGGAATACATGTGTCGATATATTTTGTTTATACAAACCAATTACCTTTTTATGCGAAAAACCTAGTTTATAAAAATATTATTATTTAACAATTTACTATATTGTTACGAATAAACTAGTATAAATTTTCGTATACGTATTATGGTTATTTTATTGTGAAATAATCATTTCACACAACAAATACTACATGATACAAAGTTTTATGATTTTTATATTATAACAAGTACGTTATGAAATTGTGTAGTATTTTAATGGTTCAAGATATTACTATACATGTATATTTATATGTTTATATGAATAAAGTTTATACATGTACATATGTTCATTAATTTGAAACATTCATTTTTAGTCTTATATGATATGCATACTACCAATTTAAAGTATTCCAAAGTTTTAAGACTTCTATACATGAATACTTTTATGCATAAGGCTTTACACACATATACAAGTTTAAAGTATTTAAAAGTTTCAAAGACTTTTATACATGAATACTTTTATGCATGAGGCTTTACACACTTATAAAAGACCATTATATTAAACTACATTTCTCTATAAAAGCGAGTAATTTATACATTTATAAATACGACAACCATACTCGGCTTTTACGAATGCTATACTACGAAATTCATTATGCCTGACACTTAATTTAATTAAGTTAGGGCTGAGAGTTATTCACAACTTTTCGTTAATGGTTTTTGAGTGAGATGCTACTATTCATTAGCTGAGTTTAATTACTTAGCCTGCCCCACACTGCTATAATCGTTAATCTTCGGAGCGAGGTACATATGTATAGATCTATATGGGGTCGACAACCCCACCTACGGTTGCTAGCTACAACCATCGACTGATAAATCGTAGCAGGTGATATGTGTCTACGATCGTTACTACGACGTCCAATGAAGCGTCGTAGGGAGGGGTACTTTTCGTCCATAGCTCGATTATAGAACTCACTAAAAATATTAACACGAATCTCTCTCTTTCTCTTACTACAACCATATGCTTGGTTGCCTTCAAGCACATTTTTAAGTATGAAAATTTCTTATACAAAGCATTCATTTTGACTTTTAAGAAGTCACTACAAGTACATTTTAAGTATGGAAATTACTTATACAAAACATCCATTTTGACTTTCAATAAGTCATTACAAGTACATTTTTAAGTATGTAAGTTACTTATACAAAGCATTCATTTTGACTTTCAAGGAGTTATTACAAGTACATGTTAAAAGCATGAATTTACTCATATCAAAATACATTCTTGGATTTTAAAGACTCTTTGCAAATACTGTTTTTAACTATCGTTATAGTTATACATACAAAGTTAATACTTTTTAGACTTATTAAAAGTATTACTGCGTTAGCAGAAAACCTGTGACACTCACCAACCTTTGTGTTGACTTTCAAAACTACATGTATTCTCAGGAAACTACTAAACAGACATTCAAGACAGATTGAATTACAGGTGACCAAGTTTATTTGTTGTTGTATCATATGCCTACCTGTTAAGGCAATTCATGTATTATTATTATTTGTAAAAACCTTGTATTCAAATATCAAGATGGAACACGAATGCTATTTTGTTTATTGTTGTACTTGTGCTGTATATTCAGTTTGCCTGTGATCCATGAACTTAGTTGCACAGCCCAGCATGTTCCGCCGCCTCGGCCGGCGGTGTGACAGATTGGTATCAGAGCTAAATTGGCTATAGAGAACTCGTATCCTCGAAAGAGGAATACAACTATAGCAACTAGCTTCTTATAAAAGTATTATTAATATTAATAACACTGTTTCTCGACTACTTACGGTACTTCATGTCTGGCATTCATTTGTGCTCGGTAGTCGGGAAGTACAAAACAAAAATTAATAATACTACAAACCCCACCAACAATAACATGTAAGAGTTATATATATACTCTGACCCACGATGAGAACACTTAATAAAAATTCTAACATGCCTCCAACTAAAACTACCAACTCAACCCTTTAGGCCAAACGCCTCAATTAAGGTTAGTACCGTACATAAGCCATACCATAAATAAACCTGGAACGTATGCCTATGTTATTTATGGTCGGGCCGGTGAACAACAAACCTTGAGCCAGGAGTTTGACAGACTACAATGGTTGAAAGTTTTTGAGATTAAAGGATGTTATCAAGATTCGCTACAGGAACCTAGTACTATAGAAACCTTATATCAACCCCAGAACAACATATACATTTTAAAATACACTTAAAAATCTGGTATAACGTTTAAATCTTCCTAATCTGCCTAAACCCAAGGAAGAACCAAGAACCAATGGCTCCGCTACCGTCGTAGCAGAGAAACCCATAGTTCCTAATCGATCATTCAGTAGTCTCCAAATTTCAATTCTCTCTCCATCGTTTGAAATCAGTAGGTTTCAATTGTCTCTCTATAATTTGGAACCTTACTATAAAAAGATCGGATGTGACTGCATGTACTTTCTGATTTAACGACCTCGCAAACCTTTACTCGGGAATGGTGAACCCAGAATACAAAAATACTGAAAGGTACATCTGGGGATTAGCTTCATAGTTTAAGGTCCGGTTAATGCATCCAGACCCACTACCTTTGATAGTGCTAAGCAATTGGCTTATCAATTGACATAATAGTATATCTGTCAGGGTATCATGACCCCACAAACCAAAAAGAACCAGCTTAGGAGTACAAAAAAAGAAGTCCCAGGGCAAGTCAAAAGGGAACTTCAAACATCGCAAACCCAGTCCAGAACTTGTAATTGTGTACGCTATAATCAAATACACTCCCACTCAACCAAAACCCCTACTCTAGGACTTTACGCCACTATACCAAGTGCAATTTTCACCATGTCGGAAATTGTAGGGTCTGCAACATCTATAACTTAAGAGGTTACACCTCTAAGTTTTGCAGAAAGGACCTAAATAACCACGTCCTTCACGTCAACCTAATGCCTATGACCATTGGAAGTTTTGATGTGATCATTAGAATGGATTGGTTATCACTTCATCAAACAGAGATTTTATGTTACAAAATGCCGTCCGACTACCTATACCCAACAACGAAGCTCTTTTGATTTATAGAGACAAACTAGGGAGGAATCTAAGAACCATCTCTTGCATGAAGGCAAGAAGGTGTTTGTAGAAGAGATGCTTTGCTTTCTTGGCCCACGTGGTGGATATGCAAGACAAGGGTAAGGAAATCAAAGACATGCTGCAAGTGTGCGATTACCAGAACGCATTTCCTAGAGTACCCCCAGTCAGACAGATAGAGTTCCGAATTGACCTAATCTCGGGTGCTGCACCAGCGGCACGATCTCCTTATCGTCTGGCTCCATCGGAAATGCAAGGACTGTCCAGTCAAATTCAAGAACTTCTAGACAAAGGCTTTATCCGGCCAAACTTCTCTCCATGAGGAGATCCGATATTGTTGTCAAATAGAAGGATGGATCGTTCAGGATATGCATCGACTGTCGAGAGTTGAAGAAACTCGCTATAAAGAACCGATATCCACTCCCGAGGATAGATGACCTGTTCGACCAACTACAAGGATCCCATTACTACTCAAAGATCGATCTAAGATCTGAATATCATCAACTCAGAGTGTAAGAAGCACACATTCCAAAGACGGCATTCAAGACTCGGTACAGTCACTACAAGTTTCTGGATATGCCATTCGAACTGACTATTGACACCAAATGAAATACACCAATTCATAAGGCTTGCAGACTATTATAGGAGATTCATCGAGAATTTCTCAAAAATAGCCAAGCCTCTCACCGCACAAAGCCAGAAAGACAAGAAATTCGATTGGGGAGACAAACAAGAGTCTGTCTTCCATAAATTGAATCAATTATTGTGCAGTGCACCAATTGTGTCTTTTCTAGAGGGAACGAAAGACTTTGTAGTATTCCGCGATGCCTCTCACCAAGGGTTGGGATACGTGCTGATACAGAAAGAATAAAGTCATTGCATATGCATCCATATAACTCACGCCAAACAAGACCAACTATACTACCCACGACTTAGAGTTAGGAGATGTAGTGTAGGCCTTAAAGATTTGGAGACACTACCTCTACAGAACAAAGTGTGTCGTGTTCATTGACCACAAAACCCTTTAACACATCTTAGATTAGAAGGATCTCAATATGAGATAACAAAGATATGTCAAGTTGCTAAATGATTACGAATGCGAAGTTCGTATTCATCCTAGTAAGCTAATGTCGTGGCAGATGCATTAAGAAGGAAAAAGCAAGCAAAGCCTCTTCGTGTAAAGGCTCTAACCCTAACCACCCACTCCAATCTCACCACCTAAATTAGTGATGTGCTAAAAGCACTCAAACTCGAGAATATCATGGAAGAAAAACCTTCGAGGAATGGACAAACAATTCGGACTCAAGGAAGATGGAACACGATATTTCATAAAACGGATTTGGATCCCTAAGTTTGGTGAAGTTAGGAGTCTAGTCTTAAACGAAGCTCACAATTCGAGATATTCAATACACCTCGGATCAGATAAGATGTACCTCGATCTTCAGAAGCTGTATTGGTGGCCCAACATGAAGCTAGAGATTGCCACCTATGACAGTGAGCGCTTGACTTGCTCCAAAGTCAAAGCAAAGTACCAAAAACTATCAGGTCTACTATAACAACCGCCAGTCCCGAATTGGAAATAGGAACAGATGACCATGGACTTCTTAATGAAGTTGCCAAGAACTTCAAGCGGTTATGACACCGTATGGGTAGTGGTTGACCGTTTAACCAAGACTGCCCATTTCCTAGCTTCAAAGAAACTGACAAAATGGAGAAACCTGCCAGGACCTATCTCAAGGAGATACTCCATTAGCTATAAGGCACGCTGGAGATACTCTACTCACTGGCCCTAAGGGCAATCAGGAAACAACGAAGAAGATCGTTAAGATAAAGGAACAATTGAATGTTGCACGTAGTCATCAGAAAAGCTATGCCGACACAAGACACATAACCTTAGAATTCAAAGTCAGAGACTTTGTCCTACTAAAGGTTGCACTATGGCAAGTGTCATTAGATTTCGAAAACGAGGTAAACTAAACCCCCTGTTACATTGGACCTTTTGAAATCCTAGCAAGGATTGGTCTGATGGCGTATAAACTCAAATTATCTCAAGAACTCAACAAAGTTCACGACACCTCCCATGTATACGATTTCAAAAGTGTCTCTCTAATGAGAACCTTGTCTTTCCTCTCGATGAGATCCAGGTCAACACTAAACTTCACTTCGTGAAGGAGCCGGTGGAGATCATGGGATCAAGAAATCAAAAGCCTCAAACAAAGCCACATAACTATAGTAAAACGTCCGATGGAACTCTCGTAGAGAGCTGAAGTTTATTTGGAAACGTGAGGATCAAATGAAACAAAAGTATCCGCAATTTTTCAGTGGTGCTCCCTTTGCTACTGGAAGGAAATGATACTAAAACAAAGTGATAGTAAAACAAAGTAACCTGAACCATAATAATTTCGGGACGAAATTCCCTTAACGGGGAGGTAATGTGACATCTCGGAATTTTAGTCAAAGACTGTGAACGGTCAAGTTCACAGTAAGTCTCTTTGTAGTTTGAATCATTGAGTTTTTGTGCATCTAATATAAAATAAATGAGTTATTTCAACTATTATAAGATATCAGATGGTATTTTACTTCCAAATGTGTAAATCGATAAACCAATCAAACAGCTCAAACTGCAACCATAGGAATGCGTGTGAAAAACTGAAAATATGTGTTAAGCAGTTGTGAGCAATATAAAAATTCTAGTCTCGTAGTACACGTTTCCCTGATTCCGAAAATATAAAGAACGTCCAAAACGGAGTTCGTATGCAAATGATACGACCGTTTTAAGAATCCAAAATCAGTAGAATACTGATTTCTTAAAAACCACAAAAACCGTTTCTATCCATTGAGGAACTTGCACACCTCAAATAGAGATTCCGAAAATGTTTTTGGACTCAGGCTATAGCCTATATTTAAATTCATATTTGAAATATTTTTGATAAAAGAATATATATTTACAAAAGTCAAAAAAATCATACATTGTGAACCAGATTCTTGGAACATCATAGAATCACGCCGAAATCAGCATCAAACCTCAATTTATAAATTTTAACATTTTCTTGTTTTGTTATTGGAAATTCATTTTCGATATAAATTACAAAAAATACATAAGGAAAGTTATTATTTATCAATATACACATACATACAATAAAAAGGTATATTAAATCTATTAAAAATATATCCATACCAATCAATAAATTCATACACAAATATATATTTATTTAAAGCAAATACACATACATTAAATACATTATATAAAATATTAAAAATCAAACTTATACTTTTTACACTTAAAATGACAACACATTTGTGGTTCCTTCTAAATTATATTTTGTACAAATAAACACTCTAAGGGGAAATACATTCTTGCACTTCACGATACTTTCTCCCCACGTTTTATTTTCACCTGCATACAGCTCACACACAGCTATGAGGAAAACACTGTCTGGTATTACTTCTACTCTTCAACTACTGATCCACAAACAATCAAACAACCATTAAACTTTTGATCATAAAAATTGATCAGATTCAAAGAAAAATTGAAGGACTCTTCCTGTTTCCCTTCTTTTTCAATCCCCGTTTTCACCTCCTGTTGAACATCAAACCCAGCACACATCCATGTTCTTCCTTTATGCATTCGTTCCCAGCCAAGAACACAAGAACATTCTTGTTCGTGATTTCATGTATACCTGCAAATGAGAAATTCAACCACTAATTGATATGGCTTCATCTGCTTTCCATGGCAATTTCAAGCAACAAACACACATACTAAATATCCCATCGAGTGAATCAAGAGGATTACATGTTGATGATCGATGGCCACAAGTAAACCATTGAACCATTTCTGCTCCTTGTTTACTTTCAAACGAAGCAGTCAAACATTTTGCTGTTGCTGATTCCTCTTCAATCGAGACTTTTCCTCTTTCCCGTCGACCTTCACCACCGAATCCCCACCTGCTTGCAATGTCCAGACCTCACACCTCACAGCCGGAAGAGACGAAGAAGACTTCGCTGCTTCTTCACGCCTTCCATCTCTTCGGACCCCATCGACCCTCGCTGCTACCCTACCCCCATCCCGTTCTTTCTTCATCTCGTCAAGACCCGGAGACACCTCTCTCATCGCCGATCAAACCTTCTCCCTCGTACCTAGCAGCCGACCAAGAAGCAGCGGACGTCCGACCCTCCTCCGTCTGCTGCTGTCGCAGAGCCACCCTCCGCCGCTATCTCCGCTTGTTGTCATTGCTATGGAACCCCGACCGGCCACCACTTGATGATAATATGAGTATTCGATCGACCACCACCATTTGTAATTTCTATTAATTGGATGTCCATTCGACTGCTCCAGTCGGAATCATGAGACCTAGGTCGTGGTCTCGTCCCCAAATTGTTTGAACTGCAAAAGAAATTGCGACTGGTTTAAAAGAGGGAACTGTTCAAACTTCGATTCCATTTATTTAAATCTGACCTTGAAGATGTTGAGTTCACGAGATTGACCCCTCCTTTGGATTAATTCAATTATTAAGTCCAAACTCCCTTTGGATTTATCCAGAAATAGTCCCTCCACTAAGAAACCATAACCAACCTAGACCTGGAACCCCAAGTCAGCTTTAAAATGTACGTTATCAACCCCTGTCTTGAGAATAATTCTCAATATTAGTCCCTAAAGTATGATTTTGGCAAAATCAAACACTAGAGTTTATTAATTTAAAGAAAGACCACCATATACTTAATGATTAATACCAAAACTACCCTTTGGTTTATTAGGAAATACAAATATACTCGGTGGTTCGTTTTAAGAATGTGAAATGTCACGTAACAAATCTCACGACAAGTTTCTCAAAAGGAACCGACTTCGAACGATTGGAACTCACGCTTCAAGGGTGAGTGCTTACGACCCCTTTTTAATATTTCAATTACTTCGGGGGGGGGGGGGGGGGTGGAATACATGTGTCGATATATTTTGTTTATACAAACCAATTACCTTTTTATGCGAAAAACCTAGTTTATAAAAATATTATTATTTAACAATTTAATATATTGTTACGAATAAACTAGTATAAATTTTCGTATACGTATTATGGTTATTTTATTGTGAAATAACCATTTCACACAAAAAATACTACATGATACAAAGTTTTATGATTTTTAAATTATAACAAGTACGTTATGAAATTGTGTAGTATTTCAATGGTTCAAGATATTACTATACATGTATATTTATATGTTTATATGAATAAAGTTTATACATGTACATATGTTCATTAATTTGAAACATTCATTTTTAGTCTTATATGATATGCATACCACCAATTTAAAGTATTCCAAAGTTTTAAGACTTCTATACATGAATACTTTTATGCATAAGGCTTTACACACATATACAAGTTTAAAGTATTTACAAGTTTCAAAGACTTTTATACATGAATACTTTTATGCATGAGGCTTTACACACTTATAAAAGACCATTATATTGAACTACATTTCTCTATAAAAGCGAGTAATTTATACATTTATAAATACGACAACCATACTCGGCTTTTACGAATGCTATACTACGAAATTCATTATGCCTGGCACTTAATTTAATTAAGTTAGGGCTGAGAGTTATTCACAACTTTTCGTTAATGGGTTTTGAGTGAGACGCTACTATTCATTAGCTGAGTTTAATTACTTAGCCTGCCCCACACTGCTATAATCGTTAATCTTCGGAGCGAGGTACATATGCATAGATCTATATGGGGTCGACAACCCCACCTGCGGTTGCTAGCTACAACCATCGACTGATCAATCGTAGCAGGTGATACGTGTCTACGATCATTACTACGACGTCCAATGAAGCGTCGTAGGGAGGGGTACTTTTCTTCCATAGCTCGATTATAGAACTCACTAAAAACATTAACATGAATCTCTCTCTTTCTCTTACTACAACCATAGGCTTGGTTGCCTTCAAGTACATTTTTAAGTATGAAAATTTTTTTATACAAAGCATTCATTTTGACTTTTAAGAAGTCACTACAAGTACATTTTAAGTATGGAAATTACTTATACAAAACATCCATTTTGACTTTCAATAAGTCATTACAAGTACATTTTTAAGTATGTAAGTTACTTATACAAAGCATTCATTTTGACTTTCAAGGAGTTATTACAAGTACATGTTAAAAGCATGAATTTACTCATATCAAAATACATTCTTGGATTTTAAAGACTCTTTGCAAATACTGTTTTTATCTATCGTTATAGTTATACATACAAAGTTAATACTTTTTAGACTTATTAAAAGTATTACTGCGTTAGCAGAAAACCTGTGACACTCACCAACCTTTGTGTTGACTTTCAAAACTACATGTATTCTCAGGAAACTACTAAACAGACATTCAAGACAGATTGGATTACAGGTGACCAAGTTTATTTGTTGTTGTATCATATGCCTACCTGTTAAGGTAATTCATGTATTATTATTATTTGTAAAAACCTTGTATTCAAATATCAAGATGGAACACGAATGTTATGTTGTTTATTGTTGTACTTGTGTTGTATATTCAGTTTGCCTGTGATCCATGAACTTAGTTGCACAGCCCGGCATGTTTCGCCACCTCAGCCAGGGGTGTGACAACATGACCCTGAATGTTCTTATCTATTGCTTGATGCTGCTGAATCAGCAATGATTTGGAGCTCTGGTAAAGCAAATTTGATTAGTAGATCAACTTCCCAAACTACAATGGACATTGACAATTGGTAACATTGGATATCCAGAAAAGCTTTCTCTTCCCAATGGAAAGGGATTGGCCATAGTCAACTCGGTTGACCAAATGGTAAAGAGAAAGGCAAGTCTGAGATAGTCCAGTGTACCATTCCCAAAGGGTCCATATGGTTCTATTGCCAAAGGAAGGGGCATTGGTTGCAAAGCTGCCCTAACTACCTGAAAGATCTGAGAGAAGGTCTAGTCAAAAAGTTTGACTCTGCTTCAGGTAAGTCCACTATCTAACTCTATTAAGTTCCTATTTGGAGATTTTTATTACATGATGTGATTGGGTCACATGTTGAAGTTTTAAGAATCAAAGAAAAGAGAGGAAGCTTAAAGAAGAAAGCTGATTCTGATCGCGAAGATGGATTTCGATCGCATGGTTTGGTGATCAGAATTTTTGAGCTGCTGCTTAAGAGTTGTGATAGATTGATAACAACATAGTTTTCATATGCATTTGCATTGTAAGGATAAGTTTTTCCGCAAGTTTTAAATAAAAGAAAAGTTTCATTTTTTAATTTATTTTAAGTATCCTTACAATGGCATTTGTGGAAAAATTGTTGCTTATATGATTCCGTTAATAGCAATATTGGAAAATGGATTTGATTCTTTCATTTGTGGTAGTGTCATAGTTTACCAAATAAGGAAAGATTCTCATCACCTAAGTTTCAGTTGAATAGAAACTTGGAATCATGCAAGTTGTATGATGAATGAGAATTTTAATCTTTGGAAAATTAAGACTAATTCCTTGTTCACATGTATATGTGAGTCAAGTGAAGGACTAAGGGATCGAGTACACATTCTTGTGCACTGATCAAGTCCACCACAAAGATCGATAAGATTATTCGTCATGATTTACTGAAGTTTAGTAAATATGGTTATACTTACAAGTTTAAGTATAATTCTGAAGCATTGAAAAGTTTCGATGTTTGGCAGAACGAATGAGAAGAATCAAATTTGGCAGAAAGATAAAAGTTTCTCAAATCTGAAAAGATGGGAGAGTACTTTAGTATCATGTTTTATGATCATCTTAATGATTGTGAGACCATATCACAATTCATCCTCTAGGGACATCTTAGTGCATTCTTATGGCTAAGAAGAGGAGTCGTGACTTGTACAAATGGTTAAATCAAGAAGATGACTCATACTTCGTTCCAAAACAATTCTTAGAGTCATACTCCAAGATTGTAACTTGAGTGACATATCATATAGAAGGTTTGTTAACACTTGTCAAATGTAAGAGTAAATTGTGTCCTACTCTTGTACATTTGAAATTGGTAAGTTGTGATATTTTGGATAAAACAAAGACCAACTAAGGCCAATTGTGTGAAGTGTTTGTCTTGATAAAGAATCCGCACTATCTCTTGAATATTTGGCAAGAGAGTCTTATATGTCAAGAGGACAGTAGGAGTCTTAAAGATTTTAAAAAGCTTCAAGATCTAATCAAGAATAAAACCTGTAGTTTCTCACTAGCTCACGACTTGAGGTTTATAACCTATCATGTTGACATATTCCTATTTTTGTGCCCATTCCAGTTAAAGTTGGCTTTGCATATGAGTTCTGAGAGTTCTCAATTGGTTGCATAACAACTTGGAAGCAATGGCAGGCCCTTGTGCGGCCAGGAGGCAAGAATTTAAGGTTGCACAAGTTCATTCCATATGAATTTATCACTAACCGTGTCTTGAGATTATGGTTTTGACAAATTCACAGAGAAAGGAACACATACACTATAAAATCTAAGTGTCATAAGGTTTCTCTCCGATTCATGAAAATGATGGTGAGGAAACGCTTTCACTAAGTAGATTTTAAGTAGATAGCAATTGTGATATTTGCATTCTCAAATTCGTTAGTGGAGCGTGTCTGGTTAACCGACACACTAACATGGAATTGTGAGAAATGGCAAAGGTCTAAACAGTTGAGACTATGATTACGACATCCCTTTTCATAGTTCTAAAATTGTTTAGACACACATATGAGCTATCTAAGGGAAGGTGTATGACTTTGATAAAGTTTTATCAATGCATCTCGTATCAGAAATCTGAACTTTTGGTATGAAAGTCAATAAAGTATTGATTTCTAGAAGTCCAGCTGATTTCTGAGTACATGTCAAAGCTAGTGGGAGCATAAGTGTTATGCTAATAATCATCATGTTAGTGGGAGCATGATAATTATAATAAGTATTGCAAGTTAGCAATGTTAATTATAGAAAAACAAGAGTTCAATTGGGAAAAGTTGTTTTTGCTATAATTAAGGGAGAGGAAATAATACTCCATTTCAATTATAAAAGCTTAGATTGAGGTTTTAATCATCTTTAGTCAAGGATATATATGAATTTTATGTTGGAATGGCTCAACATAAGGAAATTCTATATATGGGTCCATTATTTGCGTTCTAAAATTCGATTATGATTACGTCATCCCTTTTCATAATCTGAATTATGAGAACTTGGCAAATAGAAATAAAAATATTATAGCAAAAGACTGGTCTAGTATCATG
This sequence comes from Lactuca virosa, assembly GCF_052849685.1. Classification (NCBI taxonomy): domain Eukaryota; kingdom Viridiplantae; phylum Streptophyta; class Magnoliopsida; order Asterales; family Asteraceae; genus Lactuca; species Lactuca virosa. The sequence continues at coordinate 316,378,450 of NC_136433.1, read as the reverse complement.
TCTTTATGTGAGACATCATGAATCGTGTCCCATATGCTTCAGATATAGGGTCGATTGCATGTGCTATAATATTCATTTATTCTAAATTTTTCCAAATGCCTAGAGCATTAAGAGGGAAAAACTACTAGAACTAGATATGACTAATTTGATTAAGCAATTGTCGATGACAATCTAAGGTTTACCAAAGATTGGTTGCTCAGGGACAGTTGGAAGTATGGTGTAAATTTTTGGAGAGGACCATATTGACATATTCTGAAAAGAGGCAACTCTTGTTCAGAAGTGATAGTCAAAATGGGAATGTGGAAATATTCCCATAGGTGGAAGTTATTCATTAGATCTGTGTAAGATTAGGAAACTTAATGCAAGAAGGATGTTCAAAGCATTGTGCTTTAAATCCGAGACTTCGTTTGCATGGAGTTGATCTCCATTGGAATACTCTGTAATGTCTGTTGACAAGTCTTTGTGACTTTGTACATAATCATTACAAGAGGATCAATGCATATAAGTTTAGAATCTAACAGATTTAGGTAAATGGCAGGATTTGGAATTCTTGCATTTGCGGTAAGGAATTGGGATTGTGAAATAAGAATCATTGGAATTATGCTCAATCGATCTATTTCATAGAGTAAAGATCATAGACAAACTTAGTGTGCATACTTGGTGTATGTCATAACTAATGTTTAGACAAACATAGTGTGCATACTTGGTGTATGGCATGACTAGTGTTTAGAAAACATAGTGTACATGCTTGGAGCATGGGACAACTATTGTTTTAATTCAAGTATAAAGTTGATAGTTGAAACAGTATACAATGAATAATGGGTAATCAATATGGTGATAAATAAAAGGTGTTTTATTTATATTCATAAGTTCTGAGACCATATTGGATTCGATTATTCTTGTGTTTCACTTTGCATGTTTTGACTTCCAGAATAACTAGGTCGTTCTTCCTGAATGACTAAGTTATTCAAACCATCCACAGTCGGTCATATGTTGGAAGTAGATATGAATCAAGATTGTCATGAAGCTGGTTTGTAGATGTCCAAGGTAGTGGACATAGCAAGAGTTGCTGCAACATTCATGAGTGCTCATAAGTTCTGAGTATTGGATTAAACCCACGCTCATTTGAATCACTTCATGGATTTTATCACGAGTGATCATGAGACGATAATATCTTATATTCTTCAAACCTAGAGATATGACTTGTTGCCTATGAGTTGGTTATGCATTGATTGTATGAAAACGCATTGGTAACTCGATGTTATAAAATGTGCCTTTGTGTATGATTCAACAAGTAGTAGAACAAGCATATGAGTCGAATTTTATCCATTCCTTTTACCCTTAAAGGGATAAAAGCGATATTTGTGGGCCCCTCGATGATTTAGTGATGACACCCCGAAGTGCTTGGCCAAGCCAGGACTGATTTGATTTGTTCAATTAGTCGGTCGTCATAAATCGGAAATCGGGAAACAACAAATGGACAGAGAGAATGATTATAATCCATGTCTCAGTCCATATGATATCTAGAATGGAGGAATATATGATCCCTTATCTAATGGACGCGTCATTGATTTGTTCAGAGTTCGACAACAGCTTTTAAGAGCTACGATTGCTAGTCGGGTTTTGAAGTCATACGTGTGACAACCGTCAAGTTTGACCAAGTCAAAGTCAACTATAGTCAACAAGTCAAACCGGTAAACTCATCTAACCCTTGTATATTAGGGTTTCCATTATGTTTCTTATTGAACAACTCGCAATCTTAATATAAAGTATCACTTAGAGTTTCCACGTGTTCGGAAATTCTAAACCCTAATCAGGGTAAGTGATGAATCTACTCGATAAAACATTATTCCATACCCCTCGGGAGCATATAACAATCATAACGAGGTTTACAAACCTTGCGTTACAAAGCCAAACACTAAAAAAGGTCACAAAAGAAGTCTCTCCCAATCTCTTTCACTCTATCTCTCCCTACCTCAAATCTCTCCCAAATCTCTCTAAGTATGTGAAATCTCTCCCAAATCTCTCTCTGAATGAGAAATCTCTCCAAGTATGTGAAATCTCTCCCAAATCTCTCTCTGAATGAGAAATCTCTCAAAGTATGAGAAATCTCTCTCTGAATGTGAAATCTCTCCAAGTATGTGAAATCTCTCCCAAATCTCTCTCCGTATGTCAAATCTCTCCAAATATGTCAAATCTCTCCCAAATCTCTCTCAAAATCTCTCTCAACTTTTTATAATCGCCCGGGGCATCCCGATCCTTAATTTAGTCGAAAACCGCTCGAAAACGAAAGTCTACGCGAAAAACAGCCTTAAGGAGCCGAAACCTCTTAAGGAGCCGAACCCTCTTAAGGAGCCGAACCTCCCTTAAGGAACTGAAATCCTCCTGAGAACCGAAACCACCTCCTGAACCGAAACTACTAAGGAACCGAAAGTAACCTTCGGTCCGAGAGGCCACCTTCGGTCCGAGAGGACTACCTTCGGTCCGAGATCTTGACCTTCGGTCCCTTCTGATGAGCCGCCTGCGAGACCTCTCGGTTCCCATATACAACCGAACCCTACCTTCGATTCTATGCTCCTAAGGAGCCGAACCTTCGCACCTTCGGTTCTGAATTTCGGAAATTGGCAATTTTTTCCTGGTTTTCAATATTGTTAGCGTTTTGAGCCCGTTTTTTGTGATTTTAACGCGGGATTTTCACCCAAAATCATATTTTAACATATAGAACCCCATACTTCATAATTAATCACGTTTTTGGGGTATAATCCTTATCCAAGAAGAGTGGGTGGGATATTATTGGTGGAGTGTTGACTTTACTTTAGTGTATGACACAAGCAACCACCCATGCCCACTCCATGACCAGCCATTGTCCTTCCACCATACCTAGTCCTTTCATTGTACTCTTTCCATCATTTTTCCAGCCACATCCTTGATCAAAGGCTGGAAAACTCCCTTCTCTCCTCATATTTCTCTCATTTTTCCACCAAAGAACAAACTTCATTCTCTCTCACTTTCTCTCTCTAAAATTCGAGATTCAAAGGCTGGTCTTGGGTTCTTCCTCCACAATTGGTAAGTATCTTCCTCCTACACTTAGATATTCTACTATCCTTCATCCAAATCATAGATTACTTACACAAATATCGTCATATTTGTTGTTAGATCTTCAAATCTTCAAGCATCTCCCAAATGTTCTTGAGTTGAACACTTCTTTTCTCCATCATCCATCTACTGAAATCACTCAAGGTGAGTTCATACCCCTACATTTTCATGTTTTCTTCAAGTTTCAGGGGGGGGGGGGGGGGAATACAAGTTAAAACACCAAGAACACAACTAAACTCAAACAACCTTCATCAGAAAAGTTGAGTCTTATTCACGGACTGTTTTGAATATCTTAAACTTAATATCTTTCAAAACTGTTTAATATGCAAATAGTTTAGGTTCATACCTTTAAAATGACTACTTGCACATCTCCATAAGATTTTTCTACGATTTATGGTGATTTTTACAAAACTGCCTATCATTTCAGAAATGAATTCGGACCAGTCTGTGAATATGAACAATTTAACACAAGTTAAATACTTCTAAAAATCATAATAAAAATTACGAATAAACTAGACACATTTTATGAACTCTCGGAATTTACGGATTCAGTTTTCGAGTTCGTATGATTTTTCTATGATTCTTCTAAAACAGTGCAGAAAGGTTAAAAACTAGTTAACAGCTTATAACTTTCATAACACTTTGTATTATGTTGAGCAAAGTGTATAACAATAAGTTCTAAATATTGAAGGTACTTTCTTGTTAGTTTTTCATCATAAACTGAAATTTAGTCATTCATGATAAAGATTCTTCATTCATTTCGAACACATGTAATTAGGGATGAGCAGAAGGACCGAACCGGCCGGAACCGGACCCGACCCGGGAACCGGCTTCGGCCAAAATCAAGAACCGAATCGGCCCGACGGTTCTACCGGTTCCCGGTTCCTACCGGTTCTTGTCGTGTCTTCAAATGTTGAAACCGGTCCTCGAAAAATAGCATCATACGGTTCCGGTTTTTGCCGGTTCTACCGGTTCCGGTTATATCGGTTCCGGTTCCTACCGATTCCCGGTTCCAAAAATCCACAAAAATAACGTCCCGGTCCCGGCCCGACCGGTTCCATCGGGTTCCGGTTCCGGTTCTGGTACCGGTTCCGGCCGGTTCCCCGGTCCATATGCTCATCCCTACATGTAATAAACTATAATAAGCATAGTTTATGGATTTTTACTACATGAGAAAGGTTTTACTCTCAAAACAAATGGGTTTTCCATATACTACATAATAGTAATAGTTTATGGACTCATAGCACTAATGTATTTTCATAAAAGGGGTTCTTTTACATTACAAACGTTTTGGATAAACTATAATAGGTATAGTTTATGTATCATTTACATTTCAAACTCATTTACCAAAGGTTTTCAGTTCAGTTCACGTAAATCTGTTAATGAATAAATTTGTGAGACATTCGCTTCGCGTTACTTCCAAAGTAACGAAATCAAAAGTCCTGTAAATTGTAACCAGAGTCTCTTGTAGGGAGAGCGTGATAGTTGTGTATAGATCTATATTGGGTCTGACAAACCCACACCTGAGCTGCATGCAATAGCTAGACCGACAGGTCTGGGGTGACAAGTGTCATTTAACTTGCGACGCCTGAAGAACGTCGTATTACGAGGCCGTCTGAGTCTTAGCATGGTTATAATAGCTCACATGTGGTATTAACAAATCATAAGATTTACGGGTTTTACTTTTAAATTAGCGAGTTATGTCAATTTAACTCACATGAATTACTTTAAGTATGGAAAAATACTTGTATATTTCGGTCTGGACATCTAAGGCTACATAACTTTTATAAGGAAAATATTGGATTTTCTTTGGAAACATATTTCTGTTAAACTACATTTCATCTAGAATTGTTAGACTTCAGCTATAATTGCTAAGTGTTTATGCCAGAGTTATATACGAATTTAGTCACAATCGACTTAGAATTGGTGGGCCCGCCTTACTTCCTGTTCCTTGTTTGGTTGTGGACCTAGGGCAGACCCATTATATTCGACGGTTTATTTAACTTGAATTTTATATAACTTATATACACTGGATGATTATAGAAGGAATCTACGGGTCTTTCTAGGGTTCATTATCACATAACATAGGAGCATTTATTTCATACTTAACTAAGAAAATATTGGATTTTCTAGAAATCATACTCAATCGCTTTTACCAGGAAAACGGTTTCTTCCTCAAGCAAAACTCTTATGAACTCACCAACTTAATTGTTGACACTTTTCAAAACTACTTGTATTCTCAGGAAATCAGTGAAACGGGAAACCAACAGCATTTTGAGGATGGGACGTTAAATCGTCAAACAGTTCATTTTGTCATCATCATAATGTAATTGATTTTGAAACAGGTAAACATATGCTATGGTGTAACCTTTTCAATTATATTTATGATGGTTGTATTTACTTTGAGCACTATTATACTCATTGTTGTGATACTATACATGAAGTCCGCCACCCCCGGACGTTTCCGCCATCCTTGGTTTGGGGGTGTGATAGATTGGTATCAGAGCATTGTTTATAGTGAACTAAGTATATCGAACCACATAAGACATACAAACTATAAATGCATTGGGACTAAGGTCTCTGATTTAACATTTTCAAATAACTATACTTTTAGAAATAAATAGTTTCTTGTTAAAAGTATACATGATGCGTGTATGGGCTTGATTTAGTGAGTGGGGTAGTGTTTAGGTAAATTAAGCTAGAATAACAACCACAAATATATGGAATGAAAAGGATAGATTTGATAAACAAACTAGACCTATAGCTTGTAAATCTGAAGACAAACTAAGACCTATTAGTTTGAATTCGATCAACTCAAGGATCACGTCCAAAAGATGATAATTTGTGAACTATGACAATAATTCAAAGTGAAAATAAGGGTTCTTTGATTAAAATTCGTGCCTTATCTTTCCCATGCATAAACTTGGCTTTATATGAAGCCTTTATTACAAACTTGGTGGTTACAAGCCAACCAACCAATTATTCATTAAAACTAGTAAATGAAATTTAAGGAAACTCTTGAAATAACACAAAAAAAACGTCCAAGACACTTGAGAATGAAAAAAAACGTCTATGCTTCATTAAGGAGCCATATGAAGCATTAAGGAGCCATAAGAAGCATTAAAGTGCAACCATAATCCACCAAAGAGTGATAAAAACGGCTAGGAGGCTTTATGAAGCAAAAAGTAACGTTTTTAGCACTTATGAATCCTTAAAAATGTTGCCCTAGCCTTCATGCAACCCTAATTCAATTTGTGGGTTACCATGCATAACCCAACCATTGAGCCCAAGCCACCTTCTAGCCCACTAGTGATCACTAATCCATCACCTTTTGGGCTTTCATAATCCATGCATGGATCATCCCCTCCCTCTTTGAAAGGAATTGACCTCAATTCATCAAGTCCATCATCATCAAGATAAGGTGAAAGATCTCCCACATTAAAGGTAGCATGCACTCCATGGTCTCCTCCCAAATCTACCTTATAAGCATTATCATTGACACGTGACACCACTTTATAAGGACCTTCGGCTCTTGGCATTAACTTGTTTTTCCTTTTGTTAGGAAAACGTTCTTTCCTCATATGCACCCACACCAAGTCACCATCTTGAAAGACACGTGGTTTCCTATGCTTGTTTGACTTCTGTTTGTACAACTCATTCACCGTTTCAATCTTCTCACGAACTTGTTGGTGTAGTTTCATCATGGCCTTCAACTTGTCATTAGCATCCTTGTGAACCAATTCATCCTTTGGCAATGGAATCAAATCCAAAGGCATGTAAGGATTCACACCATACACTACTTCAAAAGGAGAATGACCTGTTGCATAAGTAGGAGAACGATTATAGGCAAATTCAGCATGTGCAAGTTTGATGTCCCAATCTTTTTGAGTTTTGCTAACCAACCCTCTCAACAAAGTACCCAAAGTTCTATTAGTCACATCCGTTTGTCCATCCGTTTGTGGATGATGGGATGTACTAAAAAGTAACTTAGTACCCACTTTCCTCCATAAAGTGTTCCAAAAGTAACTTAGAAACTTGGAATCCCTATCAGAAACAATTGTTTTAGGAATACCATGCAAACGAACCACCTCTTTAAAGTACAAATCACCCCTTTGAGTTCTAGGCAAAGCCATAATGAAATCCATGGACACATCTTCCCAAGGACGAATAGGAACCGACAAAGGAGTGTAAACACCATGCTTGAAAGTTGTTTTCGCCATGTGACATGTAACACACTTGCCCACTATGTTGGTTACATCCCCCAACATTTTTGGCCAAAAGAAATGTTCTTGAAGCACCTCCAAAGTTTTGGTAATGCCAAAATGACCAGCCAAACCACCGCCATGAGCTTCACGAATCAGCAACTCCCGTATTACATGTTTTGGGACACAAAGGCGATTGCCTTTAAATAGAAAGCCATCTTGAATCACAAATTCACCATTAGGACCACCTGCACATTTCAAAAACATATCTGCAAAGTCCATATCAGATTGATAATGGTCCTTTAGAGTTTCAAATCCCAAGAAATGAACATCCAAAGTCACCAACAATGAGTAACGCCTCGAGAGTGCATCAGCCACTACATTGCTTTTTCCATCCTTGTATTTGCATGAAAAATGAAAGGATTGCAAGAACTCCACCCACTTTGCATGTCTTGTGCTCAACTTTTGTTGCCCATTGATGTACTTCAAGGATTCATGATCAGAATGCAAAATAAAATGATTTGCACGCAAATAATGACTCCAATGATCTAAAGCACGAACAATAGCATAAAACTCCTTATCATAAGTGCAATAATTCAAACGAGCACCACCCAAGTTTTCAGAAAAATAAGCAATAGGACGTTTGGATTGGATCAAAACAGCCCCAATACCAACTCCACTTGCATCACACTCCACTTCAAATGGTTGAGAAAAATCTGGAAGAGCCAAAATAGGAGCATCACACAACAATGCCTTGAGTTTCTCAAACGCCTTTTCCCCATGCAAAGACTTCTTTCTTCAAACAACCTGTTATGGGACTTGCAATGGTGCTAAAATCACGAACAAATCTTCTATAGAAAGAAGCAAGACCATGAAATGATCTAACTTCAGAAATGCTAGTAGGAATAGGCCATGACTTGATTGCTTTAGTTTTGGATGGGTCCACGGACACGCCATTTCTTGACACCATAAAACCCAAAAATGCCACTTCTTCCACCAAAAACGAACATTTTTCTTGCTTCCCATAGAGTTTTTGAGCTCTAAGCATCTCGAAAACCTGTTTTAAGTGCACCAAATGATCCTCCAAGCTCTTGCTATATACCAAGATATCATCAAGGTACACCACCACAAACCTGCCCAAAAAATATTTTAGCACTTCATTCATTAGTCGCATGAAAGTGCTAGGTGCATTAGTTAGACCAAAAGGCATCACGGTCCATTCATACAAGCCATGTTTAGTTTTAAAGGCTGTTTTCCATTCATCCCCTTCACGCATACGAATTTGATGGTAACCACTTCTCAAATCAATTTTTGAGAACACAATAGAACCATGCAACTCGTCTAGCAAATCATCAACTCTAGGAATAGGAAATCGGTATTTTATGGTGATGTTATTAACAGCCCTACTATCAACGCACATCCTCCAAGAACCATCTTTTTTTGGAACCAACAAAACTGGAACAACACAAGGACTTAGGCTTTCACGAACATAACCCATTTTCATGAGTTCATCAATTTGTTTTTGCAACTCTTTTGTCACCTCCGGATTACATCTATAGGCAGCTTTATTAGGCAAAGGAGCACCCGGAATAAGGTCAATTTGGTGTTCAATACCACGGATTGGAGGCAAACCTGGTGGTAATTCGTTTGGAAACACATCTTGAAACTCCAAAAGCAAATCAGCAATAGCATTTTCTCCATTCACGATCTTCTCCATCTTTGCATGCTCTTTGGCCACAAGCATGTAAATCACATCACCTTTGTCAAGAACTTGCTCCACCTCCCTTTCACTAGCAAACACAGAAAGATTAGGTTTTTTTACTTGTTTAGAATTCATGGACCTTATCGCCGTTAGGGACATGGGTTTTAACACAATTTTTTTATTATTGTGTTTCAACTCATATTCATTGCTCCTCCCTCTATGTAACACGTCCCTATCAAATTGCCAAGGACGCCCCAACAAAATATGACATGCATCCATAGGAATAACATCACACAACACTTCATCTTCATAAGACCTCATAGTTAGACCAACTCTAACCTCTTTTGTCACCTTTATTTTGCTTCCATCATCCAACCAATGAAGAACATATGGTTTTGGATGGTTTGTAGTAGACAAACCCAATTTGGTCACCATTTCATTAGAAGCAACATTAGTACAACTTCCACCATCAATAATCAAACTACACCACTTGTCTCTAACCAAACATTTGGTGTGAAACAATTGGTCTCGTTGATCTATATCAGCCACAGTTTGAACCCCTTGAGTTTTAAGGGTTCTAAGCACCAAAACTGTATCATACACCGGTGCTTCATACTCTACCTCCTCCTCTTCTTCCTCTTCTTTTTGTATATCATGAAAAATACCCGCCAACCTCTCTTCTTCCTCCAACTCTTCACGACATTCAATGGCCTCCCTTAAAGTCACCACCCTTTTGTTTGGACAAGCATTTTGGTAATGACCAAAACCTTGACACTTGAAACATCTAATTTTCGCCAAACTAGTTTCTTTGGTACCACTAGTAAGTTTAGGAGCAACGGGAACACTACTAGAACCAGAAGGAGTAGAAACAGAATTTTGTCTATTGCTAGACTCGGGCTTGGACCACGACTTTGACTTAGGACTTTCAAGACTTGAACTTGAACTCCCACCAAAACGTGCTTTGGCTTGCCCCTCCAACTTTAAACACAAACCACAAAGAGTTCCAAAATCAGCATAAGGATACAACTCCACAACATTGGCAATGTTGTAGTTCAACCCTTTTAGAAAACGAGTCATTTTTTGTTCTTCAATTTCTTTAATATCCCCCATCAAGGACAACTTCTCAAATTCATCAATGTATTCTCCAACACTCATTTTTCCTTGCCTCAAATCAGCAATCTTCTTGTAAGTGGCAATTCTATGAGTAGAAGGAACATATCTCTTTCTTAGCTTTCGTTTTAGAGAAAGCCAAGAACAAATTTTTTCTTTGCCTTCACGGGTTCTCTTGGCCTTAAGCCCTTCAAACCACAATGAAGCACCACCACTTAGCTTGAGAATGGCATACTTGCAGCTTTTTTCGTCATCCACTTCTTTGAACTCGAACATTCTTTCAATCTTCCTTTCCCACTCCAAGTAGCGTTCAGGATCAGTTCCACCAACAAATTCAGGCAAGTCAGACACCTTGAATTCTTCCACAACCCTATGTTCACCACGGCGGGGTTGCCTTCGATTTCCACCTTCTTGGATGTTTCTTAATGCTTCACGAAGATTTTGTAGGAACTCCGGATCATCAAAATCCATTCTGCGCTCTGATACCACTTATGATGCGTGTATGGGCTTGATTTAGTGAGTGGGGTAGTGTTTAGGTAAATTAAGCTAGAATAACAACCACAAATATATGGAATGAAAAGGATAGATTTGATAAACAAACTAGACCTATAGCTTGTAAATCTGAAGACAAACTAAGACCTATTAGTTTGAATTCGATCAACTCAAGGATCACGTCCAAAAGATGATAATTTGTGAACTATGACAATAATTCAAAGTGAAAATAAGGGTTCTTTGATTAAAATGCGTGCCTTATCTTTCCCATGCATAAACTTGGCTTTATATGAAGCCTTTATTACAAACTTGGTGGTTACACGCCAACCAACCAATTATTCATTAAAACTAGTAAATGAAATTTAAGGAAACTCTTGAAATAACACAAAAAAAAACGTCCAAGACACTTGAGAATGAAAAAAAACGTCTATGCTTCATTAAGGAGCCATATGAAGCATTAAGGAGCCATAAGAAGCATTAAAGTGCAACCATAATCCACCAAAGAGTGATAAAAACGGCTAGGAGGCTTTATGAAGCAAAAAGTAACGTTTTTAGCACTTATGAATCCTTAAAAATGTTGCCCTAGCCTTCATGCAACCCTAATTCAATTTGTGGGTTACCATGCATAACCCAACCATTGAGCCCAAGCCACCTTCTAGCCCACTAGTGATCACTAATCCATCACCTTTTGGGCTTTCATAATCCATGCATGGATCATCCCCTCCCTCTTTGAAAGGAATTGACCTCAATTCATCAAGTCCATCATCATCAAGATAAGGTGAAAGATCTCCCACATTAAAGGTAGCATGCACTCCATGGTCTCCTCCCAAATCTACCTTATAAGCATTATCATTGACACGTGACACCACTTTATAAGGACCTTCGGCTCTTGGCATTAACTTGTTTTTCCTTTTGTTAGGAAAACGTTCTTTCCTCATATGCACCCACACCAAGTCACCATCTTGAAAGACACGTGGTTTCCTATGCTTGTTTGACTTCTGTTTGTACAACTCATTCACCGTTTCAATCTTCTCACGAACTTGTTGGTGTAGTTTCATCATGGCCTTCAACTTGTCATTAGCATCCTTGTGAACCAATTCATCCTTTGGCAATGGAATCAAATCCAAAGGCATGTAAGGATTCACACCATACACTACTTCAAAAGGAGAATGACCTGTTGCATAAGTAGGAGAACGATTATAGGCAAATTCAGCATGTGCAAGTTTGATGTCCCAATCTTTTTGAGTTTTGCTAACCAACCCTCTCAACAAAGTACCCAAAGTTCTATTAGTCACCTCCGTTTGTCCATCCGTTTGTGGATGATGGGATGTACTAAAAAGTAACTTAGTACCCACTTTCCTCCATAAAGTGTTCCAAAAGTAACTTAGAAACTTGGAATCCCTATCAGAAACAATTGTTTTAGGAATACCATGCAAACGAACCACCTCTTTAAAGTACAAATCACCCACATTAGATGCATCATTGGTTTTATGACATGGCACAAAGTGTGCCATTTTTTAAAACCTATCCACCACCACCATAATGGAATCCTTCCCCCTTTGAGTTCTAGGCAAAGCCATAATGAAATCCATGGACAAGGACGAATAGGAACCGACAAAGGAGTGTAAACACCATGCTTGAAAGTTGTTTTCGCCATGTGACATGTAACACACTTGCCCACTATGTTGGTTACATCCCCCAACATTTTTGGCCAAAAGAAATGTTCTTTAAGCACCTCCAAAGTTTTGGTAATGCCAAAATGACCAGCCAAACCACCGCCATGAGCTTCACGAATCAGCATTAAGTCAAACATTAAAATACTATAGGAGTATTTGGTGATACTATAACCAACTTATGTGAAAACTAAAGATCCCTATTAGTAGGTCTATAATGATTGAGTGCATAAGCTAAGGTTATACATAATTAAAGATATTATAGACTCAGAATCTATGACTATTGCTTTATTTCCTGTTCCTTGTTTGGTTGTGGACTTAGAGTAGAGTCATTTATTCGATTGTCTATTCTATCTCAGATTATCTATAACTGGTATGCACTATGTGGTTATAGACGTGACTAATAAGGATCACCCTCTATAAGTAATTATAGGATTAGACGTTTATTAATTATCTCTTCCACCCCTATTCTCGCACGGACATCACGACAAGATCTTACATACCAGGAGGCCCCTACTTTCCGAACCCGGAGAGTTAGTGGGTGATGAGGAAAAGAGTCGGAGGTGAAGCCAGAGGTCGACAAGTCTCCTCACATAGCATGGGCTCTCGCGAACCGTCTCGACTCCATCGAACCTGTGCCCCGTTGGGCAGCATTGATTGAGGGATGGAGTCGCCATCAGCAACAACAATCGCCATTTGGGGACGTATTGTCGTAAGCAGAGTTCATTTTACTCACAAGACCTTGTAGATTAGGTGTATGAGTATGCGTTGGTGCTACTCCCCTCCATGTGTAGGCCCGACCCTACGAGTTAGTGATTACACTAGTCGAGAGATTTATTTGCGGTCCAAACTTTTCTTGCAATGATGTGGTGTGGACCTGCATCAGGCTCAAAACCTTCCTCTAAAAACTAAATATGCTAAAATCATACAAATAAAAGGGGCATGCGTATTATTTCATTGGGAGCAATACTACTAAAATTCATAAGTTTATCATATATAGACTCTCGTTATGAACTATTTTCAGAACACCATAAACAACCGGAACACGATACACTCAGAACTAAGATAAATAACTCCCGACGTATAAGCCCTTATTCAAGACTCACTATCATCTCACTTTTTTTTAAGCCTCATAGCTGAAAGGTGCCTTTTTCGTAGACCTATGAGGGTGCGATCATACCAGCACTAATGCATCGGATCCCATCAAAACTTCTCAGCTAAGTGTGTTTGGACAAACATGATCCCAAGATGAGTAAACCTTAACGCACGTATGAAACCTACTTGTATCCACTACCATAACTCCGTCTTAGGAACGTTAGCAGAAACACCGAGAATAGTTCAGTAAAGTGCGAAATTTATACATGTGTATATAAATGGTAAGGATATAGCTAGAGATAATCATCCCCACTCACGACATCGTTCCTCTCCATGCAACAGGATTATGTCTTCACAAGGAGGTAACCAGCCAATAAGCAAGGCAGCAATCCTACAGATAGACTCTGCTACTTTTCAAGCTGCGGTCACGGCAGCCGTGACAGCCGTCATGGCGTAACTCAATGCTAATAACACCAGCAGAGGTGAAGGCGGTGTTGGCGATTCTAACCACAGTAACAATCAAGAACGCCAACGGGTGTCTGCCGACGAAGACGCCTCAGACCACAAACCCAAGAGCAAGAAACGAAAGTTTTGGGACAGAATGAAGCGCAACCTATCTCAAAAATACATAAAGGGACAACAATCCGTGGTTGCCCCTGTAATTACAACAGCAGTCACGACTCATGCCTTGACACTAGCCACAAGGTCTGTCACCCAAGCACCGGCCAGACCATATAATGGAACACTCCCAAAGTGTAACAAGTGTAGCTACCATCACAATGGGGTTTGACGGGTGTTGCACTGTAAGAACTGCAACAAGAACGGACATACTGCCCGTTCCTGCAGGACCCAGACCCAACGCATCGCTTCAATCCCCAATGTCAGGGTAAGTCCAGTATGCCATCTATGCGTGGAATGGGACACTTCAAGAGAGACTGTCCAACTGAGAAAAATGACGGGGGAGCAGGAGGAGTGTGACGAACAAACCAGCAGGAGCGACAAGGGAACCCTATTAGGACTTTTGTAATGTTTCCAACTACAAAAACGTTTGAGTACCATATGTTTGTAATGAATTTGGTATGCTTGCTAAAATTACCGTCTTTCAAAAAGTAGTTAAAATACTCTCTCGTTTAAATCAAATCAAAGACACTCATATATGACCCTAGGATCATTACTAGCAAGCTGTGACGACTTTGTGTATACGTCAGGGATAATTATAATCAAAATAATAAAGACTTAAAGCGAATAATTCCATCCTGACTCCTGTTCCATGTCTAGTAGTGGGGTTAGGGTAGAGCTACTCACTTGATGATTTCACCAATACCAAATTACAAGCGACTTGCATATACCACTCGATTATAGAGTGACCGGTCGGGGATCATGATATAAAGTATCATTACTAGCTATCAGAACACACTCACTACCAGCGCTAGACGCTGTGGTATGAATCATCTGCAGTAATAATAACATCGAACAAAACGGAACACACTGAAAAGAAACACAAGATACTCTATCACTCTAATGAGCATTTCTTGCGAATACGGCTTAACACATGTTTTACCTAAAAAGATACTGTTGTCATCATTCAATTTCGATTGGTATAGTCCTCACCTTCCCGATTTAACGGCTACGAAAGGACCCTTCACCTAACCCTCTGAATATCGGAACCTTCGTCTCTCATAAACACAAATCTGACACGGACCTCCGGGTCATCTCTCGCTGTGAAACCCCAAAACACTCACCATAAGAGTATTATACCTTCCGAAACCCTTCCACAAGTATTTCCAGAAGACCCTTCCGGAATGTCACACATACAACAGATAAGGTTCAAGCGCAGAAGCTTGGGACGAATACGGTTAGTCTATCACTACTAAGTGTACACGCGAGGATAATATATAATTAAGATTCTACAAGACATTGGATGTGTGTTTCCGCCCTATTTCCTGTTCCTTGTCTGGTTGTGGACTTGGGGCAGAGTCGCCCATCCAACTGTCTTACCAACCTTAATTACATATGACCTATATGCACAAGTAAATGATGGATGGACCAGGTACAAGTCCTACCTTAAACTGCGGGACAAGGCTACCCAGGAGTGCTAGTGAACGTTCTACCACCGAATAACTTTAGTCGTGTAAACCGAACCCATATGTTCCATACCGATCTAATCAAACGAGAAACACTAAAGCAGACCCTATGCAGCGCTCCGAGGAGAAGTTATCACTTATGACTTAGTACAAGTTCGAGAAAGGCTGAAAGCATCTCGAGAACACGACAAAACCCGAATAAGTCTTATCACCTATATAAAAACGCAGGGTTTTTACTGGTGAATCTATGATGGCTAGTGTAAACATTATGGTCATATATCATTAAGATTCTATAGACTTAGAATGTGTGATTCCGCCTCATTTCCTGTTCCTTGTTTGGTTGTGGGCTTAAGGCGGGGTCACTCATCCGAATGCCCTTGCAATATTAATGATATACGATTAGTTTACACCAAAGCGATTATAGAAGATCTGGTAGGACTTATATTGCAAATTTCATCACAAATTGCTGAAGCATTCGTAATACTAGAACTCACTAACTACATTATAAAATATTCATAGTGGTAACAACAAGGATAAAACGGAGAGCATAAAGGCACACGTAGAATACACTATCATTCCAAAACAATAACTCCTTTCAAATCGACTCAGCTCAAGTTACAATAAGAAGTTCCAAGGTCGTCATTTAACATCAGGCGGGTTGGTCCCCACCATAATCAATTTTCTTTACTACAAAAAGTTCCCCCATCTTTCCTCCAAATTCTTGAAGTCCCAGTCGAAACACTAATTTCGGGACGAAATTCTTTCTAACGGGGGATGATGTGACAACCGTCAAGTTTGGCCAAGTCAAAGTCAACTATAGTCAACAAGTCAAACCGGTAAACTCATCTAACCCTTGTATATTAGGGTTTCCATTATGTTTCTTATTGAACAACTCGCAATCTTAATACAAAGTATCACTTAGAGTTTCCACGTGTTCGGAAATTCTAAACCCTAATCAGGGTAGTGATGAATTTACTCGATAAAACATTATTCCATACCCCTCGGGAGCATATAACAATCATAACGAGACTTAACGAGGTTTACAAACCTTGCGTTACAAACCCAAACACTAAAAAAGGTCACAAAAGAAGTCTCTCTCAATCTCTTTCATTCTATCTCTCTCTACCTCAAATCTCTCCCAAATCTCTCTAAGTATGTGAAATCTCTCCCAAATCTCTCTCTGAATGAGAAATCTCTCCAAGTATGTGAAATCTCTCCCAAATCTCTCTCTGAATGAGAAATCTCTCCAAGTATGTGAAATCTCTCCCAAATCTCTCTCTGAATGTGAAATCTCTCCAAGTATGTGAAATCTCTCTCCGTATGTCAAATCTCTCCAAATATGTCAAATCTCTCCCAAATCTCTCTCAAAATTTCTCTCAACTTTTTATAATCACCCGGGGCATCCCTATCCTTAATTTAGTCGAAAACCGCTCGAAAACGAAAGTCTACAAGAAAAACAACCTTAAGGAGCCGAAACCTCTTAAGGAGCCGAACCCTCACATGTGGTATTAACAAATCATAAGATTTACGGGTTTTACTTTTAAATTAGCGAGTTATGTCAATTTAACTCACATGAATTACTTTAAGTATGGAAAAATACTTGTATATTTCGGTCTGGACATCTAAGGCTACATAACTTTTATAAGGAAAATATTGGATTTTCTTTGGAAACATATTTCTGTTAAACTACATTTCATCTAGAATTGTTAGACTTCAGCTATAATTGCTAAGTGTTTATGCCAGAGTTATATACGAATTTAGTCACAATCGACTTAGAATTGGTGGGCCCGCCTTACTTCCTGTTCCTTGTTTGGTTGTGGACCTAGGGCAGACCCATTATATTCGACGGTTTATTTAACTTGAATTTTATATAACTTATATACACTGGATGATTATAGAAGGAATCTACGGGTCTTTCTAGGGTTCATTATCACATAACATAGGAGCATTTATTTCATACTTAACTAAGAAAATATTGGATTTTCTAGAAATCATACTCAATCGCTTTTACCAGGAAAACGGTTTCTTCCTCAAGCAAAACTCTTATGAACTCACCAACTTAATTGTTGACACTTTTCAAAACTACTTGTATTCTCAGGAAATCAGTGAAACGGGAAACCAACAACATTTTGAGGATGGGACGTTAAATCGTCAAACAGTTCAGTTTGTCATCATAATGTAATTGATTTTGAAACATGTAAACATATGCTATGGTGTACAACCTTTTCAATTATATTTATGATGGTTGTATTTACTTTGAGCACTATTATACTCGTTGTTGTGATACTATACATGAAGTCCTCCACCCCCGGACGTTTCCGCCATCCTTGGTTTGGGGGTGTGACAATACGCAATAATAGTTTTAGACTTATCCAAGTGGGAGACTATTGGATTAGTGTCTAAGTCCATAACTATAATTGGTATGTACTTGACCCGATTGGCATGGTCCATTTGGGTTGCATGCCATCAGAACAATTTGGATAGACTTTTGTGAGAAAAGGATATTTATGATTTGTTAATATATTATAAGTTCTAATATATTAATATGAAATCATATTATTTAATTAGTATTGATCAAGAATTAATTTGGAATTAATTTTGTGATCAAAAGGAGACTAATTAAATATATGGGGATTGATTGTGTAAATCATTCATTCTTATATATGTGGGCTTGTGATCCATAGTTCTTCATGTTGGGCTAAACCCACGGAGTAACCCATGGATACTCCATGGAGGTTTTAACTCATGGAGCATGAAGAATATGGAAAGACATGAGTTACATGGTGTAACCCTAATAGCCACCATATATAAGGACCCCATGGCTCAAGAAATTGGCACTAGTGTTTGTACACATGAGGGCTAGCCGATTTGAGCATAGGAACCTTTTCTCTCAAGTTCTTCCAAGATGTTGGTGATGTTGTGTGAACCATTTGAGGTGTCACACTTGAGGCACTAGGCTCTTAAGCTCCATGGAATCAAGCTACAACAAAGAGGTATGTAATTCTACTAGAAGTTATATTATATGTTCTTCATAATATGCTAGTTAGAACAATACCTTGGAAAACTGATATTTGCATGTATAATAGAGAAAACATAGATCCAAGCTATTTAGGGTTGCATGTACACCTTAGGAGTGTTAGAATGCTCAAAACCCTTTATCCGTAATCCAAATTGTAGAACATTTGAAGGTAGGTAAATGAAGATTTACCAATTTCCACCATGAAAAATGAAAAGGAAATTTAAGTTTTAAATGAATTGAAACTCCTAGATCTTTTGAGATTCAATGAACTTTTCAATGGCATGTTTAAATCTCCATTGTGCCCTTCATTTGTGACTGGGATGCCGAGGATCACAAACAAGGTGTGGATAACCATGCAAATTAGCTCGGTACTCTCGATGTTACGAATCACCTAATCAATGTGCCGGTTAACCACACATGCTCCATTGATCTATGATAAACATCAAGCTACCCATTGCCATCCTTCATTGGTCCCATATTAGTGTGCCGGTTAACCACACACGCTCCACTAATCGACCAATAAGGGTGCAATGTGCAATTTCATGGATTAGCACCAATTCCACATTTTTCCTAAAGTAACTAAGATTTGGGAATTTATAAAAGTGTTTAGTTACTTCGTTTTTCATTATACTTATAATGGAAGGTTGTGTCCTATCCTACCCGTTCGGCTAACGACCCTCCACTAGTCAAGAGTGCGGTGGGTAAGAGTGGATACCCATTCAATCTCCATTTTATAGGCAATTTCCTTAAACACCCCTTATAGACCAACTTCGTGAATGAGGCCTACTAACGGTAAGACTGACTCTTTACTTATACATATATAATATATTAAACTTTTAATTTTATATAGTATTGTAACATCCCAAGTTCAGAAGCATGAGTTCAGGGTTCTTTGTGTAAATAAGAGAGTCGACTCGACGAGTAGGTGGCTTAACTCGTCGAGTCGGGGCGGGTTTTTGGCCACGTGCTAAGTGACCAACTCGCCGAGTCGGCGACGTGACTCGACGAGTTGGTGCTGGAAAGAGAAAACCCTAAAATTTAGGGTTTGCACCCTATTTAAAGGACCTTAAGTCCTTACCTCAGCCCCCTTATCGCCCCTTGACGTCCAGAAGCATCCCTAACCGATCCAAACCCCCATTTTGAGTGTGTGAAGGAGGGAAAGTGTGTTTTGAGGCAATTGCAAGAAGAAGGCTTGGATTTTAAGAAGATTTAATCATAGAGGAGCTGGTGGAATCGACTTCTCTGCTCAGTGGCATCATTTTGAAGGTAACAAGTCGTTACCTTGACCTCGTGGCATCTAGATCTATTCATGGATGAGATTTGGGGCTATTTAGCATGTTTAGGATCCATTTCGGGTTTTGGGTCTAGATCTGAGGTTGCAACTTCAGATCTAGACATGTCTTGGTCCATGAAATCATAAAGTATCAGCCCTTTAGCATGTGTGTGAGCATTCTTGTCTTGAACCTTCTCTCTAGCTTGTATTGAGCCAAAATCACTTTGCATGCACGTAAAGTTGGAAACTTTACGTGTGAAACTAGCCTTAGGAGTCCAGATCTATGAGTTGGAGGCAGTGGGATGGACTGAAATCATCTGAATGAGAATGACACAAGTGAACTCGGCGAGTCTGTTCTTGGACTCGACGAGTCGGGTCGAAACCCTAATCATTTCTGATTATGATGCGGATCAGTGAGTTGGACAGGCTAGGACTCGGAGATTGATGAACTCGGCGAGTCATGGGGTGACTCGGCGAGTCGAGTCGTGATATGAGAGTTTTCTGAGTTTAAGAACTCGGCGAGTCAATAGGTTGACCCGGTGAGTAGGGTCAATCAGGAAGGTTGACTTTGACCAGGACTTTGACTTTGACCAAGAGTTGACCAGTTTGACTTCCAAGGGTATTTTGGTAATTTGGGCACTTAATTGATGTGCTTCCATCATAGTGCGAGGAGGTGGAGTTCGTGGTTGTGATCGGAGGATTTGATCTTATCTCTTCAGTTCGTCAATTTCAAGGTGAGTTATCCTCACTGTACCTAAGGGTCTAAGGCACCAAGGCCGGCCGTTTGCTCTGTTATTTGGAATGGTCTCTGTTATGATATGTTAGTATGGAATCCTGGTAGATAGGATGATTATATGCTAGTATGATCTGTTAGATCGGTATCCGGGTAGATCGGATGTGGTTATACCTAGTGACATGTAGTTGGTCTGACTGTCTGTATGCTGGTAAGAGATTACCTGTTATATGTGCACATGCTTGTTATGGTAGTTGAGGGTATTCCATCCCGAGGATGACAGGGCCCTAGTATGTTGTCTTTATAGACTGTTATATGATTATCTGATATAGGTGCACATGTTTGATTGGTTACATGGGCATTCCAACCCGATGGTTGTGGGCCGCGAGTATTCCATCCCGAGGATGATCGGACTCATAGTAGGTGGGCAATCCAACCCGACGGTTGTGGGCCGAAAGTATTCCATCCCGAGGATGATTGGACTCATAGTAGGTTGGCATTCCAACTCGATGGTTAAGGGCCTGGGGTATTCCATCCCGATGGATGATTGGACCCATAGTAGTTGTTGTATGTATAGGAGTGTGGGCATTCCAACCCGATGGTTGTGGGCCGATAGTATTCCATCCCGAGGATGATTGGACTCGTAGTATGTTGGCATTCCAACCCGATGGTTGAGGGTCTGGGGTATTCCAACCTGATGGTTGATTGGACCCATAGTATGTTGTTTGTTACTGTATGTGTATGGTTATGTGTGTATGGGTATTTTGGGGGTAACTCACTAAGCCTTCGAGCTTACATTTATCGATTATTGTTTCAGGTACATCAGGAGATTGTGGTAAGGCAAAGGCGTGATCGTACAACTCCTCACTTTTTATGATTCTGTTTCTGGGATACTCTGATAATAAACTATTTGGAAACCTTTTTGTAATAACTAATGGAACTTGGGTTGTTTTTGAAAGTTTAAATTGGTTTGAAATTTATGGGTGTCACAAGTATAAGGGTGTATTTTAAACTTTTAAAATACTATGGTTTTTTAAATTTTATTAAAATTTTCAAAAATTAAAACCATTTAATTTAAAATCTTAAAATTTAAAAAACCGTTGATTTAATAATTATTCAAAAATTAAACGATTAATTAAATTATTAAATCAAATAAGGATTACCAATTTAAATTAAACATATTAACTTAATTTAATCCTTTATCCATGGATTTCGAAATTTAGGTAGGGATATCTTTAATTATCCAATTAAACAATTTACAAGATAATTACCAAAAATAACAACCTACTAACTTATTCCTTAGATTTCGAAATCTTCTGCTTGGAGTGGAAGGCAAGGCTTTCAACCTTTCCAAAAAATCAAAAAACCCTAGGGTTAGGAAAACCTAGATTTCGACTCCAAGGTGGCCAAAGGAAAAGGTTTGAAAACCCTTAGGGATTTTCGGAAAACAGGGTTCTAAAACCCTAATTTGCGAAAATTTAAAGGCCTTAGGGTTTAATAGCCATAAACCCTAATTTTGTCTAGTTCAATAAATTGTACCAAATCTAAGTGAAAACAAAAACCATACGCTCTGATACCACAGATGGGTTTTATACAAAACAAACAATCCTATGTGTGCATGCAACCCTAATTTGAGGATCTATGTTTTCACTATTAGACATACAAGCATTGAAAACAAAAACTAGAAACCCTAGGAGGCACATGTAATTTTCGAAATTAACATATAATTAGGGTTAGGATACATACCTTATTGTTATATTGTAATAACAATCAAATCCTTGAAGATCTTGAACTTTGGTAGCAAGCGCCACAAGTGTCGCGCCTCTAATGGCTCACAAACAAACCTAGCAACCAAGGATTACTATAGAGAGAGAAGGGAAGTGGAAAATTCGGCCCTAGCCTCTCATGGAGTGCCCCTAGATGAAATCTAACCCTATAGGGGTTTATATAGGTGATAAGGAAGGTTTAGGATAAGGCAGGTGTATCTTAGATAACCCTAATCCCTCAGCTTCCTCCCTAAGGCTTCCAAGGCACCCTTAGAGCCCAAGGAAACCCTAGGACACTCTAGATTTCGTTCCATCCCTCTAAGGGAGGTTCTAGAATGCTCAATGCTAAACTTTTGAACATTGTCACCTTTAGTCCCTGCAGTTTCAATTAATTCCTTTAATCCCAAAATTAATTCCAAATTAATTTTTGATTAAATATTAATCAAACAATATGATTTCTAATTAATATATTATATACATAATACATTAATAAATTAATTTATTAACCAAGTAATAAATTAATAAATCATTCTTCTCTCTCCAACAATAATCCTATTCAATTGCCAGGTTTGAAGGCAACCCAAAAGGACATTGCTACTATCAATTCAAGTACATACCAATTATAGTTATGGGCTTAGACACCTAATCCAACAATAATGACGTCGAAACTTTTAATTGAGACAAGCATGAGGTCGATTGGAAATGAATGGCTATCTAGAGTTAGGGTACATCCTATGTATATACAGCTAGTGCTCTCAGTCGTTCCGTTAGCCATTTCTACAGTGAACGGTTCTTTCAGTGCACGTGATTGTTGTTTAAGTAAGTGTGCAAATTTCTGGTTCACGAAACTCCTCTCCGCTCCACTATCAAATTGTATGCATGCATAAGAGTTATCGAGGAGAAACGTACCAGTGACCATTGTAGGCTCTGCTACCGCTTCCTCGTGGCCTATCGCCAAAACCCTTCCCACTCCGCCAACGTTCCCTGCCTTCGGGAAGTTCCTCTTGTAGTGACCCACCTCGCCACATCCGTAGCAAGCCTGGACCACTCCAACGTCGGGGACCTGGGTGATTGGCCTAGCCGGAGATTTGTAGAAACTGGCAGTGTGCCCCTTCCGGTTGCAGTTTTCACACTGCATTTCCCGACAGGGTCCGTTGTGGTGGAAGCTACACTTGTTGCACTTTGGCAAGCTCCCATCATATTGTTTCATCGGCGCAGTGGAAGTAGGTGCTATCGCGGCATGAACAACCACGATCTGCTGCTTCTTAGTAGAGTTCTGTGTTGTGTTGCTCTTCTTCTTATCCCAAAACTTCCGCTTGTTGTCAGCGGATTTGGATGGTTCTGGGACGGCAAGGGTTGTTATTGTTGGTGTGCGGACTCCGTGATCGATGAGCCGCTGTGCCAATCGCTTGACACTGTCGAAGGTAGTGGGGTTTGAAGCTAAAGCATTCCCCTGAAATGGAGGCACCAACCCCAAATATACCTCTCGACTTTCTTTCCCTCTGTAGGGACCATTCCTATACATAGAGCCACCAGATCACTGAACCTGGCAGTGTAGGCTACTATGTCGGAGCCCTTCAAGGTTAGGCTCCAGAGTTCTTGTTCAAGTTTCTTAACCTCTCCCCTCGGGAAGTATTCCTCAATCATAAGCTCCTTCAGAGTTTCCCAGCCCATTGCATTAGCCACTATCAGGGTAACTGACTTGACATGGCTATTCCACCATGTTAGGGCTCTGTCCGAGAAGGTGCAGGAATCAAATTTTACTTTGCTTCCTTCCGGACAGGAGCAAATGTCAAAGATCGACTCAGTATTTTCGAACCATTGCGACAGAGAAATGATCCCACTGTTGCCGTTGAAGGCTCTAGGTTTGCAGTTGGTGAAGTCCTTATACGAACAATCTCTAGAGAGCACAAGAGCATCACCTTGAGTAGAATGTACAGCTGTTCCACTCCCGCTAGTACCGCTAGCGCTGAATTTAGCTAAGGCTGTCGTAACAGCCGCAGCCACTGCAGCTTGGAGAGCTGCATGATCGTATTTATGGAGGAGGTGGTGGTTGAGTTGGAGTTATCAGAGGATTACTTCTCGTTGATCGACGTGGAGGCATCTTTCAACTAAAAGTTTACAAAGATGAAGATATTGGTAAGCATTCAATAGTTAGAATAATGAGAGTGATCCATGGACTAAATCACCATAGCCCAACAAATAGATGAGAGTATGATTGTAATGGAGATCTAACAATAGAAGGATGAAAGCATTTGGATAGTGATTTCCCATGAGATTAGATGTCTGTCAATATCACTGGTATTAAAGATGTAACAAGTTCGGGAAAAATGACCTTGGAGTAGGTCTTACATCAAACCATAAATGAGAAAATTTTGACAACACTAAGACCTAACAAACTGAAAGTTCAAGGTCCTAACATAAGCAGGAAATTAATACTATATTCTATACATAGACCTAATTTATATCCAAAAGACAGAGTAGAGTAGACTCTACTCGCGAGGGGAGTTGTTCTGGTTGGTACTTGATTCAGCCCTGGATTCAGCCAGCTGTTGTTCCGCTTCCCATACACGTCTTTGACTCCACCTGGTTCTGACGAAGATCCCTAGTCTCAGATCGACATGCATTCAGTTCCACCTGTAGGGCATCAGTGCGAGACCTTTCAAAGTTCTGGCCGTCGGTCATATAACGAAGACGAACTGTGTTGACTCCTGAGTTAGCATGGATCTCCATGCCTTGGTCGAAATTTGCTCTCCCCAGCTCAGCATCACGAGCATCACGTCGCACCAAGATAGGACGGACTCTGTCTGCTGAGCCTCCCTCATTCAAGTTATATTAACTCCGGTCTCCGTTTTAGGGAGGTGGTTGTGTTGTCCCTGCTCGTGGCTCCACCTGCCCAAGTTCACCGCCCACAGAGGCGTCGGGCCATGAAAAGTCGGACGAGGGTTAGGATTTTGAACAACTTGGGGTGGATTATAGACCTCTGGTTCTGAGTCTGAGTCTTCTTGGAATTCCTCTTTGTTCTCTTCATCAGAACTTTCTTCGGGGTCTTCTATTGTTGGGACCACCGGGTTCTCTTCTTCAGGCTCTGCATCAATCCATCCACCATTCCCTTGATGGGGAAAGTACGGGTCGCCAGGGAGATGGAATCCAGCCATGTTATCTAAGTGAGAAAAGGGATGTAAAAACATATAATAGGCGTACTACTTAAGATAATTATAGTATGATCCTTACCATACTTTAATACTTGCGTAGTGCATACCAGTCACATGTAACCAAGACAGAATAGACCTTCGAATAAGTAACTGTTAGATTCCATTTTTTGCATCTTATAGGGTAGTTTTTATTATCATTTTAGCGTCATATTTTGTATATTTTCATGTCATTTGCTTAAATAATGTTCAGCTCATGTCTTTTGTTAGAATTCCCGTACTACACGTGTTTTTATGTTAATTTCAGATAGTTCGAGTGGAGCAGTGCTTTCGGATCAGTTGGATGCGCGTTTGGAGCTTAAAGTGGAGCTTGAGACTTATGAAGGATTATGAGGAATGCTTACAAGATGCTTTGGTCAAGAAACATTTGATCGAATTGATCACACGAAGATAGAATCTACAATCTAAAGCTAAAGCATGTTGCTGGCAGCTTTGACCCCATGTCAGTATTTTGACCATATCTCGAGAACCGTAACTCCGATTGACGCGATTCAAAATGATCTGAAAATTAGACGAAATTTCGGACGACTTAGGAACAACATGCGATCGCATGTTGTCTCTATGCGATCACATGGAGCCTTTATGCGATCGCAGGTTAGGTCGCAACATGGATTCGAGGTTTTTTAGTGCCAAAAATTCATCCGGAAGTGAAAAATGAAAACCTACGATCGCAGTTTGTGTACATGCGATCGCAGGTTGGCCAAAAAGTTCCAGAATAGCATCCTATTTCATTAAAAAGGCACGAGACGCGTTTTCTTCAAAACCATCGATCGCAGGTTGTGCCCATGCTATCGCATGCACGTCGTTTTTTGCTGTTGGACGTATAAATAGACCCTCATAACCTTCCAGTAACCTAAGTTGGCGATTCCATAGGTACCAGACGATGAAAATATGATTTTGGAGGTGTTTCTTCTCTGATTTCAATGATTTCTGAAGATCTGAAGACTGTGGATCATCTCCTTCAAGTAGATTAGTAAGATTAGTTGTTTGATGTCTCTTTTCATTTGTTTTTATCAGATTTTAGCCATGTCTGGCTAAACCCTAGTTTTCAGTTCTGTAAAGACAAGTACTTTTCATATGATTGATCATTAGATCTGGTTTTTGATTTGTGTTTCTATCTAGATTCTTCAGTTTTGTTCTTAATGAATGTTTGATTTTGATTCTTGTTAGTCTGATCACCTAGCTAGGGTTTTATCATTCCAGTTAATCAATTATAAAATATGTAATTGTTCTTATCAACTGGTAAAAGTAACAAGTAATAAATTGGTTCCGTATTTGGGATTTGACTTTATTATAAACTGCAAAAATCATATCTTTACGCTTCCGAGCTTGTGAGAAGTATTGGTTATTGCTGGGAATTTTACATAGAACTTAATGCAACTTTTCTGATCTTAATTAAGAGCTTGTTTGATTAGACAGTAAAAAGTTAGGCTTAATTGAAGAGCTTGTTCTGGTTAACTAAATAAGGTAAAAGAGAATTTACTAGAGCTTGTTAGTTTTTCTCAGTACCAGCTTAGATAGAACGCATTTCAAATAACCAGGTCGATATTGATTGCATGATTAGGAAAGTCGCAACAGAGCTGAAACCATTTTTATTATTGATTTATGTTTAATTTAATATCACTGCATTTTTAGTTTTTAGTTTACAATTAAAAACCCCCTTTTATATTTCTGTTTCTTGACTAGATGTGCCTGATGCAAAAGGCATTGACCATTAGGCTGTGTCCCTGAGGATTCGTGTCACACCCCAAAACCGGAACGGCGGAAACGTTCTGGGGCGGAGGACGTCATGTGTAATATCACAACAATTGTATCATAGCAATCATAGCAAACACAACCAAACATTGAATACATATATGAAAAAGGTTTACATTGACTTAATACATAGTTTTGTTTATATCAAAAGTAAAATAGAAAGACGTGACTCTAACGTTCCGGCTTCTCCAAACTCCTGGAAGTACCTGTCTACTAATTCCCTGAGAATACAAGCAGTTTTGAAAGAGTATCAGCATAAAGCTGATGAGTTCATAAGCATTTAGTTTTTGGAGAAAGACGTTCTTTTGATTCTTTTGAAAAGTGTTCCTCAAGAAAATCCCATATTTTCTTATAAAAATCATAGTTGAAACCCATTCCTTCCATGACTTCCCGATTCGTACTAGATACGTACAATCAAGGAGTCATGGAATGAACATGAATATCCGTTAGTTGATTAATAAACCATTAGTTTATAAAATATCGTGTTATCCTGGGAAAATCCTATATTTTCCCTAAAAGTAGGTTATTGATTATCCGTTCTAAACTGAAGAGTACAAGTATCTTCCATACTTATATTGTTAAAGCGTAGTTTCTTTTGAAAACCCTGGTTACTCCCAGTGAGGTATATTAGTTTTATTACATAAATAAAACTAATTAAAACGTGGTGATCTAAATCCTGAAGGTATTGTTAATACCCTTCCGTAATCACTTGGTTATTGACTCTGAAGTTAGTTCGTTCGTTTGATCTATTATTACGCAAGTAAATCGTTGTTATCTACGTTGTGAGTGATATGACCGTACTTAAACTTGATATGGCGCGAATCGGGCACCAGTACCCTTTTATGACTTTGTCACTCGTAGACCTGCCGGTCCTACTGTAGCTAGCAGCAAGGTGTGGGATAGTCAGTCTCATATAGATCTATACACAACAGTCACGCTCTCCTTCGAGGAGATTCTGATCATAAGTGCTAGTCCTTCACTCAGTTAAGTTTGTGAGTGTTACCAAGGACGTGTCTCCAACTAGACTAACAAATTTACAAGTAATAATGCTGAAAACCCTTTTTGTGATTAACATGAATCTTTTATAAAATGATATCTTTCACTTCATGATTCATAAGTTCGTTTTTCCTTAGTTTTGAAAACTACTTTTGCAAGTTGGTTTCTTAACCCATTTGGTAAAACTGATTTCCATATTCGAAGTATATTTAAAACATATCTATATTAGACAGAATAATATATTTGAGCACAAGATTGCTTGTATTCCCCCCTGAAAACATGAAAAACTCGGAAAAGCGTAGAGGTATGAACTCACCTCGAGTGGATGGCTTGAATGAAAGGTCGGTATGAGATGCTGAGTATCTAATGAAACCTCGAACACAACTAGATCGTATTCAACATGTAATAACACATATATGAGTCAAATGAAGGTATTTCACTACTAGATATGATAAGAAACCACTCTAAAGACTTGGAAACACTTGAACTAAGTGACAAAATCACATGTGATTGAGTGAAGGAGGTGTATGGCCACCTTATAAGTGTGTGCGGCCATGGGTGTGCGGCCCATGAGGTGTGTGGCCGTACACTCATGATGGAAGGTGTCTTTGAGGTTTTTTCAAGGTTCACACTAGAATCCATGAAGTGTTCTAGGTCCATGCTTAGTTGTGGTGCAAGTTTGAGGTCAATAAGGGCCATGGAAGTGGGTTTGCGGCCGTAGGGTGTGTGTGCGGCCATACATAGGGGGTGTGCGGCCATACACCCTTCATGTTTATGCCCAAAAGGTCGACTTTAAGATGCAATAAGGCTAGGGTCATGTCCAACTTGAAGATGGGGGTCAAACTCTCACTTTGGAGGGTCTTTTAGGAGTGTGCGGCCATCTTATGGGGGTGTGCGGCCGCACTCTCTTCTAAACATGAAGAACATAACGAATATTGCAGTCTCAAGGCTTAGATAGAGTGGTCTTTCAAGGATATCAAGTTAGAGGATGAATTACTCATGTTCTTGAAGCTTTGGAGGGTTCACGGTTGAAGAACTTGAGAGAGAAGAAGTAGTGTGCGGCCAAGGAGTGAAAGGAATGAAAGGAAAGGGGTCTACCCTTTATATAGGGGTGGGTGTGTGGTCCTGAGGGGTGTGGATGGCCGTACACCATGTGTGTAGCCGCACACTCCTCCAAAAGGGGTGTATGGCCTGATTTTGTCACTATACGACTTGCTGACTCATTCCTAATCTCCACCTTGGTTGAACTCAAGCTTAGAACGCTTAAATGAACCCTTAAACAGTGCTAGAAGTTAATAGAAACGAGTTTAACATTGACTAGATGTACAAGGTAGATGTTTCGGGTTGTCACAATTCGACCCTGTTTCCCTGTGCTATATTTTTAGTGCAACCAGCAGTGATAATTTATTTCTTAATATGCGCGCGGCAACATGTTAACAGTAACCCTAACTCTAAGTCCACAACCAAACAAGGAACAGGAAGTAAAGCAAAGATCACAGATTCTAAGTCTATGACACCTTAGTCACCTATAACCTTAGCATATCCACTCAGCAACTATTGACCTACTAATAAAGACCTTTTAGTTTTCACGCAAGTAATTATAGTATCACAAAATACTCCTATAGTACTTTAAGTTTATGTTATGTTCTAAAGTTTTCATTGTAGTAGAGTTGGTAAGTTTTTAGACTCGCTGCAACACCACAACCATTCCTAGGCACATGCTAATCACTTCTCGGAAAGATATAGTTGATCAGGCTATATCACTCCCAGATCTGATTATATGTCCCCAAGCCTACTTGTGCTATCCAACGACCGCAATACTTTTGTTCTGTTCTAGTATGACACTGATCCTAGTATGAATACTTTGCTAAAATATTTTATTATTTTAAAAGTAGTAACTCTTGGTCAGAGTGTTTTAATCCCGATGTGTTTATAGTTGTGTATCTTTTATGGGTTGATATACTCAATTCACTATAAACAAAGCGCATATACCAATCTGTCACACCCACAAACCGGAACGGCGGAAACGTTCGGGGGCGGAGGACGTCATGTTCAATATCATAATAATGCACAATACTAAAACAAGCAACAACATCATCCATTGCATTAATAATATAGTTAATACAAGTGTGTTCTGAATGTATTTGTAAGACACCAAAAATTCATATATCAAAATAAAAGACGAGTCTTGAACATGCTCCGTCTTCTCAAAACCTGGTCCAGTGTACCTGTCTACTGATGACCAGAGAATACAAGTTATTTTGAAATAGTAGATCAGCATTGAAGCTGGTGAGTTCATAAGTATTTTTGTGTCAAATGTTTGCATTAGTTTGATGAAAATGTTTGTAAGTGTTTTGATGTAAATGTTAGTATACTTCCTAGAAAATCCTATATTTTCTACTAAAATGGAAAGTAGTCTTCTACCAAGACCCGACTGTTTTGTATGTTTGTTCTTTTGTAAAAATGAATGTTTTCCCAAGTTTATGACTATCATTACTAGAAAATAGATTACATTGCCTTTTATGTGAGAATATCACTATATGAATGTAATGGGAAAAATGAAGATGTACAGTAGTATTGTATAAAGTAACTACTGAAGTACTAACTACCTTAAAACCAATTTGTTTAATTAAGGTAAAATGTAATGAGGTTATAACCATGCTTGATTGATTAGTATAAAACACGACGTTCTAAAGACATCAAAATGGTATGACATTTGTCACCCGTAGACCTGCAGGTCCCACTGTAGCTAGCAGCAAGGTGTAGGATGTCAATCCTGTATAGATCTATACATAAACTCACGCTCTCCCTCCAGGAGACTCTGGTTACAAAACGTGGCACAACAGTATATTGCTATGTCATGAAGTAGTGCCTCACATTAATGCTATCTTGTTCTTGTATTAGTATGTATGTTCCTTCCTGTTCTCGTTATAGTATGTTCCTTTATGTTCTTGTTATAGTATGTTCATTCCTGTTCTAGTTATAGTATGTTCCTTCTTGTTCTAGTTATAGTATGTTCCTTCTTGTTCTAGTTATAGTATGTTCCTTCTTGTTCTAGTTATAGTATGTTTGAACTGACTCATGTATGAACTGACTCATGTAAGTTTCATTGTTCTAGAAATAGTAAGTAGCAATCCTCTAAACTATACCTATTATAGTTTACTAGTATGATTGTTTGACTGTTACTGATGTATAGAAAAGACTCAATTACTCACCAAGCAACTAAGTTAAGTATAATCCTTAAAAATGGGTTTAATATTCATATATGTATTTAATAACTATAACTATGATTTAACCGACATTCGGACTAGTGATACTACCCCAAGTCCACAACCAAACAAGGAACAGGAGTCAAGGTATCTAGCAATAGTCCTAAGTTTATTAAAGCATACTTATACATAAATAGATAGTCGAATATGATTTATTATAAAAGAAGTTTATAAAAGCTTTAAAAGAGTTTTCAACAAGTTTTGAGTATAAGAAATCCTTTTGGATGTTGTTTCAACATGTAAATGGTTAACACAATTTCATTGTGTTCTACTTGTATTCCCCCCCCCCCTAAAAGCATTTAAAAAGCATTTAAAAGTGTAGTTATAGGGGTATGAACTCACTTGTAGTGAGTGATTCGAATGTAAGATCGATATAGGATGCTAAGTATGCCAAGTGAAGTCTCGAGCACAAACGTATCCTATTAAGCATATAATGACACATATATGTATACAATTAGTGTATATAACAACTAACATGTAAGGGAAACACCCTTAGGAACTAGGAAACACTCTCAATGGAGTGTTAGAATCAAATATGATTAAATGAAGGGTGTTCACGACCACACAAGGAGTGGTCACGGCCTTAGAAGGGTTCACGGACATAGAACACATGATGTATTCACGGCCCAACCTTGATCCTATGAAGGGTTTACGTCCATGGAAGGAGGGTTCACGGCCAAACTTGCATCTAAGAAGGGTTCACGGCCCAATGAAGGGTTCACGACCGTGAACTCTTGAAGATTCATGCAAAGTGGTGTTTGTTTCATGGGGAATCAAGTGTTTCTAATGGACAACAAGAAGATGGATGAGATACTTACTTTTTGGAAGCCTTTAGACTGTTCACGGTTGAAGAAAGTTGAGAGAGAATTGGTGTGTTCATGGCTAGAGTTGAAGAAGTTATGGAAATGAGCCAATTTCTTATATATATATGGAGGATGTTAACGGCCAAGGATGGGTTCACGACCGTGAACTCCTTTTTGATGGTTTTTTTCGGCTCGATTGCAACTCAATGAACTCAAGCTAACGCTTCCTAACAAACAATCCTTGAGTATACTAGGCTTAGAGCTCTCAAACAGACCCTTAACAAGGCTAAAAGATAACAGAATCAAGTCTGACTTTTGATTGAATTGATTGACTTTACAAGATAGAAATTTCGGGTTGTCACATTTATGTTAAGAGTTTCTAATGAATATTAATATTGTTTGCAATAAAAGTTTGTACATTATGTTAATTTGTATTGTACCTCTTAAGTATCCAAACCAAAACCGACCCGTTGATATCCCTTCTTCCGAATGGCATAATTGGGAGA
Organism: Lactuca virosa; assembly: GCF_052849685.1. NCBI lineage: Eukaryota > Viridiplantae > Streptophyta > Magnoliopsida > Asterales > Asteraceae > Lactuca > Lactuca virosa. The sequence continues at coordinate 316,345,664 of NC_136433.1, read as the reverse complement.
TTGATTCCTCGATCTTCAAAGAAAACTGACTCCTCCTACTCCTTCTTCTCCTTTAGGATAGGATCGTCGTTGTTTTTCGGTTTCGGTTTTTTTAAGTTTCGGTTTTTTTCGGTTTCGGTTTTTTCGGTTTCTGATCGGCCGGTTCGGCTCGGTTTTTTGGTTTTACGATTTTTTTTGCACACCCCTATTCATAGATAATATTATATAAACTAGATGAGGAACCTCGTTTTGTGGGGTTGGATTTGTTAACCGATGGAAGACATTGCGTCAAAGTCTCAAAGATGATGTCATCGTTTATCAGTTGTTCTTGAGGGAGTTACGGGGGGTTAGATGTTGTTGGTTATGTGTTTCGTCATGGTGGAACATTGTTTTCTTGTTCAATGAACATTGTAAACCCGTGTAACTTTGTATTTGGTTTAGGTTTGTTCATCTATTTTTATCAATGCAAGTATTGCCTTTCCAATATTAGTGATCCGTTCCTTAATTTTTTTTTATTTTTTTTTCTAAAGTTCTTATGTTTTTTGTGAATATATTTTCGTTCTTTTATAAGTATATAAAGTTGTTTACCAGTAAAAATAGTTTGGATATATGATTGTGTTCTAAAGTGTGTGATATTTATTGAGTAAAAAACTTTATAAAATCCTAAGCAGATAACATTTACAATGAACCAAAGAAATAAAGTTCAAAACCAAAATATTAAAAATACAATGCTTATAGGTAACGGAATATTATAAAAAAACTCCAAATCATAATTGTTAGCAACCCATATATCCTACCTGTTGCTTCTTCTCTTTATCTAAACCACTCCTGTGAAGAACTTTGAGCTCAGCAACCCCCAACGAAGGTTAAGTGAAGATGTTTATGGATGTTGGAAGCCCTATTCCAAAACTTCATGTTATAGTTGTCTATATACCTACAAAAGATTAATTGTTCATTAGTTAACTTAATCTAACACATGATTCCAACCACTAAAGACATTTTTAATTTGTCGGTTTAGATAAATGATAGTATCTGCAATCTTATTATTTTAATTCAGGAATAAGAGAATAGACACCAAACACACACTAATACACCACAAGGTTACAAAAGCTTCATTATTTTTATTAAATTGATTCACCTGTACATAATGTCAACGTTCAAAGCCTCAGTCATCCCCTTCATGTAAACGCTCTGATCAAGTAAGTGAATGCATTGTTGTTGTAAACAATAGTGACAAACAACATAAATTTCCAATATAACAGCAAATTCAAATCAGAAAATATTTTCTTTATCATTTATACATATACACTCCACGGTGTAAACTTATCATTTTAAATCAGGAATAAATGAATAGAAATAAAAAGAAAATATTATAAAAAGTTTACAATCAATAAAAGAAAAAAAATAATAGAAAAGCCAGAACTAACCTTAATGAAATTCGACCCTTAAACTAATAAGCAGATTATTCTCTATGCTCCTTATCTTGTCACCACTCTACCATCTTCACTCTGCTTTTTACTATATGTAAACAATTAAGCACCCAATTACACAAAACTCTAATATAATTCATCCATGCTTAGTTCATAATCTAAATCAATCAGTTTTTTCTTTAATTTCACCATATTGGGTGTGAAATTTGTTTTAAGGAACTACTATAACCACCGTTTCTCATATGTTTAGCACATGGACATTGTAATGGTCATAATCAAATTTGAAATTTAAAGTGTTTAGTAGTTTATTATTATCTACATAATAAATTAAATAAAAAATTAAGGATTCAAACTATCTGTCTAGAATCATAAAGTTAACTTATGAGTTCCTGTTGTGATTACATAAAACTTATGCACACAAATAGGCTATATTAACTAAAAATGACTAAAGTATCCAATTTTTTAACATTATACCATGAAAACTAAAAAGCCAAAATTACTAAATTGAATAAAAAACCGGTAAAGACAGCATGTCTTACAAGCTCGTACTCTTTTGTTAAAAATATCTCTTTCGGAAAATACCCATCAACTTTCTCTCCAGAAGATGAGTTAAAAGTACACTATGGATGAAAATACCATTATGTCCATTAACAAAATTGAAGTGCAGTAGATATAGACAGATACATACATATACAATTTTTTCAGACATACCTACGATTATGCCAAGCAGAATAGCTCCTTTTCATCTGATATCAATCCTGCTATGAATCTGTATAACAGATCAAGTCCATTTAGATTACATAATACCCTGAATAACTATGTCATCAAATAGAGGTGTTTCACCTCCTATAACTTCATGGCTAAAAATTGCGTTTGTCTTGCTTCTGGAAAAAATTTAGAAGCTTGAGTTTCCGCTCTGTTGAAGAAAAGTCATCAATCTATTCATTTCCAAAAAATCAGCAAAAAGAACTTAGGGAGATAAAAAAATAATACATAAGATTAAAGTTGATACCAGATGTAAAGTTTCTCTTTGGCAGATTGCTTTCCATGACTAAACCATTTCAAGCACGTTGTACATCACTATGTACTAGCTCCCACTCATACTCGGTACCTGATTAACTAAAAAGAAGCGAAACGTTTTTAGGTTTACAAATCATTAAGATAATAGTAAGTATTCAGTTGAGACATAAAAGTATAGCTCACATACAAATGATCTCAAAATATATCTTCAAACACGTCAAATAAAATCTAGAACTCCCAATACAAAACTAACCTATATATAAATACCAATATTTCAAGCCAAAGTATAAATTGAGAAATTATCTCTTTATGTTTTTGAAAATATATTTCTTAGTCTTAGGATTCAATAAAAATTCATCTATCATATTCTCAATTCAGATCTTCGAGTACTTCCAAATGAACCAAGACTGGACCAGAAAAAACGATTATAAAATTAACCAAAAACTCAATTTTAATAGTAAAATCCCAAAACTGACCGAAATGCCCCTGGTCTCTTTAATAACGATTTTGGTTGACAGAGATACCAATCTTGAATTCAATCTAACATTCAGTGCATATGCAACATCAAACTAAATCCCAACAGCACCAAGTAAAACCAATAGAAAAGATAAAAACAGAATTCCCAAATACCCTTTAATCAAGAACACATAAATCAATTTTTCTGGCCAAAATACTAAAAAAAACCAAATTTTGAAATCACCCAGATCAAAATAATCACAATTTAACCAGCAACTTCCCATCAGACCATAGCAACCTATTATTATCAAAAATTATCGAAAATACCCCTTAAGCAGCATGAGTAATAATCGATCCTTTTTAATTATATGCATATGGATATATGCATATAACACAAACTCAAACCCTATTTTTAGCATATGTATTTTTATATGCATATGCATATATGTATAAGAATAAGTATATGTTAGGTTTGATCCTATTTATGTAAGCCTTTCACTTGCTTCTCTTCGATGGATGTTTGATTTTCCCAAAATGTATCCTAATTTTTGGCCTAATTCTTCTTCTGATGATCGATTCAACCTCTGATCAAAAACATATACCTTGGTTATATTAAAGTGTGGTTTTAAATGAATATACTTTTATTACCATACTTACATATTTTTTGTTTGCAATCCTTGTCCTTAATATAAACTTTATCAATGTCATATATGAAAATAAAAAAGTAGTACCTTATGGGCATGTAGTTGTACTTTTGTTCTTTAACCTTCATTTCCTTAAAAAAACAAAAGAATTACTCTTCATCTTTGACCATGGTTCTTGATTCTCCTTTCAGCCTAAATCAATTGAAACCCAATTTGTTCTTATTATCTATACAAGTCATGAAACTTTATGCATTAAGAACTACTTACCAGTTTTATCAACGCCATATATGAAAAAAAATTAGTACCTTATAGGCATGTAGTTGTACTTTTGTTCTTCAACCTTCATTTCCCTAGAAAAAAAGCAAAAGAATTACTCTTCATATTTGACCATGGTTCTTGATTCCCATTTCAGCCCAAATCAATGAAAACACACAACCCAATCTATAATCTATGAAGATACCAAAAAAAAAAAAAAAAACTCAAAAGCATTAAAGTTATAATTGCAAAGCCCCAAAATTGGAAAACCACAACCATGTGAATAAAACTCCACAATGACCAATCTATCCCCTGCATTTGATAGTGTATCCATTAATTCTTGGGTTAAATTAATCTCAATCATGTTGGGTTTAAGCGTATCTTCCTACCATCTCATGGATTTACTTACACAAATTGATGCATGCGTGTGTAATCATGAAAAAATGGAATCAGACCTAGTATTACCCTTTTGGTCTAAGAAAAGTGGTGCTCATCAGGGGTAACGGTAAAATAGGAAGAAACATGCATGTAACAGCTGACAAATTTTTTGCGTGAAGGCGGAAATTAAAGAAGTAACAAATAATAGATTACCTTTTGTGAGCAAGAAGGCGGAAATTAAAGAAGTAACTAATAACAGAATAACAGATAATAGATTACCTTTTGTAAGCAAAAATAGGAACAATATCCGATGAATCTGAAAAGTATAATAAATGTCATAAAGGTTCAAGTCTCAAGAACGTATTCCAAGGGCATATGACAAATTAGATAAGCAAACATCATGTTTCTTGTTACTTGTTTGTAAAGGATCTGTTATTTGAACTGATAACACTATGTTGACTGTATCAAATAGAAAGAAAAGCAGAGAAACCATTTGAATTGCAGATTTAGAAACTAAATGGAGGCGATGGACAACTGAACTTAAAAAAAAATACCTAAAATTGCAGACGATAACAACAACATACGACAACCGATTCTTGCACAAAGCATTTATCAGTGTTACTTCTGAGCCCCTACGTCGTCTTTCTTCTACCGTGCATATTGAAAACAAAGGAAATTGAATGAAGTTCAAAAAATCAACCCCTGTTTTTCGCCCCTTTAAGACCATCATATATTCATTCAAATTCTCCATAAGAAACTTCAAAAATAAAAATAATAAAACAGTACATGTAGGCTGGCTACATAGAATTATTCAAAGATATTTTTAAGAAAAAATTACGAAAACAAACAACTTTGTTGATTTATTAGAATTGCCAAAAAATGTCTTCTTTATCTTTAAGGGGATCCAAACGTAAACCAAACTCGGATCCTTTTGAATCACAAGAGTCGAATGTAAACAAAAAGGGTATATACACAACAAAAAGGTTACATAAATTTTTTCAAGGGTCTGGAATTTTGATACATGAAAAATGTTGAGACCCCAAATCCTCTCAGCACTTCACCTGCAAAAAGATTCAAAGTTTCAAACAATCAATATTTATATCCCAGGACTTTTATTTTTAGAAAAAATAATCAAGTTAAAATTATTTATTACCCATATTCACAAAGATGGATTATACGACCTTACGACATCATCGCCAAGCTGTCAGGTGAAGAATCGATAGAGGAGGAAGCGGAGGTGGAGGTGTAGAAAAATGAGACGAATATGAGCTGAGTAGGGAATCCCAGTACTGGAAGGCCATATAGTAGTAAAACATGTCCTCCATACCTTGTAGCTTGCGTCTACCCCTGACCCCAATAATCACAGCGATCATCGGCGTTGAAGCTGGTGAGCTCAGCGGTTCTAGATTCTGATGGTGGCGGTAGAGAGACGATTCAATAGCTAGATGATGGTGGTGGAATGAAAAAGCTGGAAGAAGATAGAAAGATAACACGAATGAATAAGTGTGGGGGTAGGACGATCGTCAGCGTCGTCCCCACCGATGTGGTTGACGATCGCTTTAGAGAAGAGCGAGAAAAGAATGAAGAAGAAGAAATTAGAAGAATCGAGAAGATATCGATCTCAACCGGTGACGATTAAAAATAAAAATAAAAACAGAGCTAGAAAAGATGAAGGCGGTGGGTTTCTGGGTTTCTGGGACAGTGGAATATACTGGATGAGAGAAGGGATGGGGTAAAGAACAATTACAGAAATCGGAATATCATTGGCTGAGAAAACGGTGAAAATATAGTGTCCAGCAATAATATAGACAATGACAAAAAAACCTAAAGCAGAAAATGGACGTTTTTTAACATATATATATATATATATATATATATATATATATATATATATATATATATATATATATATATATAGATTAATTGTGCATCTAGTTTATCAAATGTCAATGTTATATAAATTATCAAATATCATAAATTCGTTTTAATTTTTAATGAACATGGTATTTTTGGTTTTCAAAATTTATATGAATAATCTTTTTAGGAGGAATTGAATAATCAAGGTATTTACCTTTTCGTTTTGTTTATATTTGGGTAATTTTTTTGCTTATACACATCTAGGTAACGAACTTGTTAGAAATGTTTACATATGACTATAATGACTGGTTGTAGCAAGTTACAACTTACGTGACATATATATGGCAACAATAATTACCCGAGAGGGTAATGAATTATTGGTTTTGTTCACATCTAAACATTTTTTTGTTCACATTCGACAATCCAACTTGTTGAAGTTGTTCACATAATACCATTGTTTCAAAATTTTAAATCGGTAGTTGAAGTTAAATTATCAAATATCATAAATTCAGTTCTTTTAAATTTTTAATGAACATGGTCTTTTTGGTATCCAAAATTTATATGAATAATCTTTTTAGGAGAAATTGAATAATAAAGGTCATTACCTTTTCGTTTGCAACTATCATCTATTGATCTTGTTATCACCGAAAAACACCTTCCAATCTTCATATATTGGGCCGAAAACACCAAATCACACTAGTTTTCACGAAGAACACCAAGAACACCCATACACTATTCTAAGGATTATTGATTCGGTTTTTATCATGAGTTCTACCTTGTGGATTTAGCTCTACTACACCGTATCTTCAACCAGAAACTCACAAAAGGTGAGTTCATACCTCTGCGTTTTTACTATTTTCACTGTTTTAGGGGGGGGGGGGGGTTGGGGGAATACAAGTCTAACACAAGCATATTGTGTTTACAAATAAATGATTTCTAAATATTTCTAAAATGACTTTAACTACTGAAACTCTTTTAAATATCATTAAACTTCTTTAAATGTTTTATAAACTTTTTTTAACTTATATTATATATATATATATATATATATATATATATATATATATATATATATATATATATAAGATTTAAAGGGCTTAAGACTAATAATTCGCTTTATTTCCTTTTCCTTGTTTGGATGTGGGCTTAGGGTAGAGTTATTTGTCTAAATGTCGTTTCACTTTTAATTATATATATATATATATATATATATATATATATATATATTTGAATATAAAAGTTACTTCAATCAAATTCATTACCCTTTGTAACATGTTGAGCAAAGGGGGGTACTTTCATGAATAATTCATATCGAAACAGAATACAAATATAAATTATAATAGGTATAATTTATGGAACTCTCACCCTATTTTCACCAGTTAGATATACAAGGTTTAACAAAATACATCATACCGGTTTGCACTAACGGGGCACAAATACAACGTATCGTGTTAGCACTCAAGGGGTATAAATACATCATAACGGGTTTGCACTAACGGGGTACAAATACAACGTACCGGATTAGCACTCACGGGGTAAAAATACATCATACCGGGTTTGCACTAACGGGGTACAAATACAACGTACCGGGTTAGCACTCACGGGGTAAAAATACATCATATCGGGTTTGCACTAACGGGGTACAAATACAACGTACCGGGTTAGCACTCATGAGGTAAAAATACATCATATCGGGTTTGCACTAACGGGGTACAAATACAACGTATCGGGTTAGCACTCACGGGTAAAAATACAACATACTAGGTACACTATTACATAGTACAACAACAACACTTGTACAGTTTGGTTTTATGGTATTAAAACTACTTTTCAGTTATATTAGAAAATATTGGATTTTCTGGAACATTAAACATACTCAATACTTCAAGAAACAAATAATAACTTATAAACATAAATACTTATGAACTCACCAACTTAAATGTTGATACTCTCTTTTTCAAAATACTTGTATTCTTAGGGAACCAGTAGACAGGTACATTATCAGGATTTTGAGAAGACGGAGCAGCTTAGAGTTACGTCTTTCAGTTTATGCTACATTTTGGGTGTCATTATACAATGTTTGAACACTTATGTAAAACTTATACATTATTAATGCAATGGTTGTTGTACTTTGATTACTATGATGCATGTGTTGTGATACTTAACATGAAGTCATCCACCCCCGGACGTTTCCGCCGCTCCGGTATGGGGGTGAGACAGATTGGTATCAGAGCATTGTCTATAGTGAACTCAGTATATCAATTCATAAAAGATATACAACTATAAATACATTGGGGCTAAAGAGCTATGACTACAAGTATACTTTTAAAATATAAGTATTTTATAGGAAGTATACTAACACTCATTCATATAAGGACAATATCACAATCATAACAACATAAAAGTATTTGGATGTCGGATACTGCAGTTAAACCTTGTTGGAACCTGAAAGTGAACCTCTAGCAATCATAAGTCCAAATGTCAATTCCGAAGTCAGCTAGTGTTCCGAAATGAAGAGTAGTCCGGAATCTGCCCGGACTTGGAGAGTAGAAGATGAGAAGTTTAGAAGTGAAGACATTCCGGAATGGACGTTATGTCCGAAATGTGTGTTGATCCGGAATCATTGCTTTTTGTCTCTTGGTGTATTAATTACTTTTGTCTCTTTGCATGATTAGACATTTCATAGGACTTAGTATGTTTGTCAACTTGGACAATCATCATGTAAGAATTATTCCTTTTAACCGGTCGTATGTATGTTTATTGGTTTGTACCATGCTTCACACACTCCTATTTAAAGGAGCTTTCAATGCAATGTTAAGAGACGGATCTTTCACTTATTTTTGGCATTTACTAAGTTACTTCAATTCACTTTCAAACATTCTTCTTGTTCTTCATTTATTAACTTTACTTTGATCTTTTATTCTCATTCTTCATTTATGGCTTGATCATTTGTTGAACATTGTGACAACCCAAAAATTTCTATCCGGTAAAGCCAATCAATCCAATTAAATGCCAGACTTGTTTCTGCTATCTTTTAGCATTGTTAGGGGCCTGTTCGAGTGTTCTAAGCCTAGTACACTTAAGGATTGAGTGTTATGAAGTATTGGCTCGAGATCAGAAGGCTGCACCCGAACCAGAAAGCCAACCACATGGGGTTTACGGCCGTAAACTCTATTCACGGCCGTAAACACCCTCCTAGCCGTGAACTCCCATGATAAGTATAAAATTCCTTCTTTTGTTCTTCATTTCTCACATCTTCAAGCCAAGAAAACCCATTCTCTCTCAAGTATCATCAAGGGAATCCATCATTTTTCTTCAAAAACGTAAGTGATTCCTCCATTTTGCTAGTTAACCTCCTTGTTCATATGAATCCTATAAATCACATCCTTGATTTCATCACTTTTCCTTCAAGATCTTCAAATCTTCATCTTTTCACCAAGAACACCACGAACACCTACTTGTTCTTGGTGTCACACCCCAAAACCGGAACGACAGAAACGTTCTGGGGTGGAGGACGTCATGTTTAGTATCACAAGACATGCATCATAGTAAGCAAGTAATAAACAACCATTTCATTAGAAAGAAAGTGTTTACAAAGTATGCGATTCACATAATATAGTATACATAGCAAATAACAAAAAGACATGAAGCTATATTGCTCCATCTTCTGAATCCCAGTGCGCGTACCTATCTACTGGTCTCCTGAGAATACAAGTTATTTTGAAAGAGTAGATCAGCATTTAAGCTGGTGAGTTCATAAGATTTTAGTGATGTAAGTAAGTTGTAGTAAGTTATAAGTTCTGTTTTAGAAAAGTTTGCATGTTCCTCCAGAAAATCCTATATTTCCTGCTTTGATGAAAGATAAGTAAAAATGACTCTACAATCGTTTCTATGAGTACTAATTGGATACAAGTTATATAAAACTCAGAGTAAAACAAACAATCGGTTGTGTGTATCTGCCCTAAGTCCACAACCAAACAAGGAACAGGAAATGAGGCGGAAAGACACACATCCCATTGTTTGTGAGATCATTGCTGTATATAACCCTGACGTATTCACTTGGTACTCACGGAGTTAACTATAATAGTTCCTTTATATTTGATGAAAAGATTCTTTAAGAAAACCCTTATTTCTTATAATAAAAATGGTAACCACAGTGGTTCCTTCTATAATCACTTAGTTTATACTAGCTATATATAATCTAATATCGAACAGATAGTTAATTGTGTGAATCTGCCCTAAGCCCACAACCAAACAAGGAACAGGAAATGAGGCGGAAAGCACACATCCAACTACCTACCGGATATTAATTATATATAACCTTGATGTACAAACTAAGGTATTATAGAATTAACCACCTAAGGTCCTTTAAGTTATACTGGTTTAATAGAATTGTCACACCCCCAAACCAAGGATGGCGGAAACGTCCGGGGGTGGAGGACTTCATGTATAGTATCATAACAACAATTGTAATAGTAATTCAAGCAAACACATCCAACATATATATAATTGAAAAAAATTACATCATTGTATGAATTATATGTTTACGAATCAATTACAATATATTGATAAAATATGAAATAGTAGACGCCTTAGCGTCCCATCCTCAAAAGCACTTGATTACCTGTTTAATGATTTCCTGAGAATACAAGTTGTTTAAAAAAAAATGTCAACACAAAGGTTGGTGAGTTCATAAGCTTTTCGTTTGTAAAAGTAGTATTTGTGTTAGAAAAATCCAATATTTTCCTTAATGTGTAAATGTAGTCTTAAAACCCAAAGACCGAAAGGTACAAGTAATTTGTCATATTTATAGTAAAACAATGCAAAATTTAAATTGACATAAACTCGTTAAATTTTAATGAAGTCCCCGTAAATTCCAATGTTTGTTAATACTTTATGTGAGTTTATTATAACCATACTATGACCAAGGTTGCCTAAAACGACGTTCTTCAGGCGTCGGAAATGTTATGACCTTTGTCACCCCAGACCTATCGGTCTAACTGTTGCATGCAGTTTAGGTGTGGGTTTGTCAAACCCAATATAGATCTATACACAAGTATCACGCTCTCCCTCAAAGAGACTCTGGTTACAATACAGGACTTAATGGTAATTTGAAGTAATTGTCTCACAAAGTCATTAACGGAATTTCGTGTTATGAAAACTTGGTACCGTATGGCCGTACCTTGCTTAATGAAAATATCCTTTGTATAAATGTACCCTTTTTAAAATGTATGTGTTATGTAATGTATCATAAACTATACCTATTATAGTTTATCAACCAAGGGTAGTACGTGGTAATGTATGCAAACTATATTCAAAATAGTTTATTTAATGTTTGAATGTATCGATTTTACTTTGATTATAATCACTTGTTATTCTTTATATTTTATATGACCAAATCCATTTGTAAACTGATGTGTGTCTAAATATTAAGATAAAATGTCATATATTGCAGTAACATATAGTCACATAAAGATATACACCTTGCTCAACATGTTACAAGGTGAAATGAAATTAACAGCAACTTTTCGTTAAAAACAGTTTCTGTTACCGTTCTTAGAAAATTTATAGAAAAATCATCACAGCTCTAAATCCAAATCCGCAAATTTTGAGAGTTTGGAATATGAGTCTAGTTTGTTCGTAAATTTTATCATGATTTTTAGTGATCTCTAACAGAGGTGAAAATGTTCATAATCACAGACTGGTCCGGGTTTGCCTCTGAAATGACAGGCAGTTTTGTAAAAATCGCCATTAATTGTAGAAAAATCATTTGGAGATGTGCAAGTAGCCATTTTAAAGCTAAGAGTTTGAACTACTTGCACCTGAAACAGTTTTGAAAACTAAAATATTTAAGTTGACCAAAACAGTCCGTGGTTAACGTCCATCTTTTCTGATGTAATCTGTTAGAAAAAGTTTAATTGTGTTCTTGATGATTTTACTTGTATTCTCCCCTTAAAACTTAAGAAAAACATGTAAATGTATGGGTATAAACTCACCTTATGTGGTTTCAGTAGATGAAAGTGAGAGAAAGGAAGTGTTCAATTCAAGAACACTAAGAAGATGTCTTGATGATTCGAAAATCTAACACCGAATAAGATGGAACTTGTGTAAGATATCAATGTTTTGAGTAGAATGGAGTTTAATAATTATGTGAATGATGAAGATACTTACTAATTGAAGCAAGAAATCCCTGGAGAAAGCCTTGAAGTTCTTGAAGTTGAGAGAAAAGATGAGAGAATTTTGGAGAGTGTTCTTGGTTGCTAAGTGTAGAATGAAAGAGTTTTATGGAGAATGAGGAGAGAGGATCAATCCTCCAGCTCTTAGAACGTGGGAAGAGCTGGAGATTGGCTGTAAAGGTCCACTAAGGAGACAAGGGGTAGTGGGAAAGAGTGGCTGGTCATAGAGTGAGGTGGTAGTGGGTTGCTTTTGCCATAAATTAAGGAAAAGCAAATATTCCCTCAATAATTAGATCAATCACCAATTCCTTTAATATATTTTATAAAAACCCTGGAGATTTATATATTTTGGGGCCTTAGTTTATAAAATAAAGTTTTGGGTGAAAATCCCACGTTAAAATAATGAAAAACGGAGTTAAAACGAAGTCGTAGTCGAAAAACCGGTAAAAAGGGCCTGGACTTCGGACCCTGCGAGACTTCGGACGGACCTCGCTTCGGACGGACACGACTTCGGACGGACCTCGCTTCGGACACGGGACTTCGGACACTGCTTCGCTTCGGACACTGGTCCTTCGGACCTCGGACATCGGACACAGCTTCGGACCAGAAGCTTTGGTTTCGGATCCTTAAAGCTATTTTACTCGTTTTTATCCCGTTTCAAGCGATTTTTGACCCGGTTAAGGGTCGAGATGACCCAAATGATTACAAAAAGTTAAAGTAACTTTTGAGAGAGATTTGGGAGAGATTTGGGAGAGATTTCAATTAGAAAGAGATAGAGTGAAAACGATTTAGAGAGGTTTCGTTTGTGATTAATTTGAGTGTCCGGCTTCACAACGCAAGGTTCGTAAACCCCATTAAACCGTGTTTTAGTGTCGTACACAATCCCGATGATTGTGCAATAGTGTTTTATCGCTTTGGTTCGTTGTTTAGCACTGTTAAGGCTAAGGAAAATCAAACACATGAACTTTCCAAATGAGGATTTCTCATTAAAATAGCGAATTGTATAGTGATTACATAACGTAAACCCTAGCATACAAGGGTTATTGGAGTTGACCGGTTTGACTTGTTGACTTTGAATTGACCGAAATTTGACGGTTGTCACATCATCCCCCCGTTAGAAGGAATTTCGTCCCGAAATTTTCATTTTGACTGGGATTTCAAGAGTTTGGAAAGAGATGTGGATACTTTTGTTTCATCTGATCCTCGCGTTCCCAGGTGAATTCGGGTCCTCGTTTAGCGTTCCAACGTACCTTCACGATGGGAATACGACTTTGTTTCGTTCGTTTGATTTCCCGGTCCATGATCTCCACAGGTTCTTCCACGAAGTTGAGGCTCTCATTGATCTCGATTTCCTCGAGTGGAATAATGAGAGTCTCATCGGATAGGCACTTTTTCAAGTTCGAGACGTGGAAGGTAGGATGCACATTACTAAGTTCGCGGGGTAGATTGAGTTTGTAAGCTACGGGGCCGATTCTAGCGAGAATCTCAAAAGGCCCTATGTATCTTGGATTCAGCTTCCCACGCTTTCCGAAGCGTATCAAGCCTTTCCAGGGTGAGACTTTCAAAAGGACTCGGTCTCCCACCTGGAATTCCAAGGGTTTCCTCCGCTTGTCTGCGTAGCTTTTCTGTCGGTCTCTTGAGGCTTTAAGTCGTGCTCGGATTTGTACGATCTTTTCGGTGGTTTCGCGGATGATTTCTGGACCGGTGAGAGTGCTATTAGAGGCTTGCCCTCTAGCTAGCTGTGAATCCCCCACCTCAGCCCAACACAGGGGTGATCTGCATTTACGACCGTAAAGAGCTTCGAATGGAGCGACTTTGATGCTAGTATGATAGCTGTTATTGTAGGAGAATTCGATAAGCGGTAGATGGGTATCCCATGCTTTACCGAAGTCTATCACACAAGCTCTTAACATGTCTTCCAACGTTTGAATGGTTCGCTCGCTCTGTCCGTCGGTTTGTGGGTGGTAGGCCGTACTCATGTCAAGCCTAGTTCCCAATGATTTTTGTAGAGACTGCCAAAACCGTGAGGTAAATCTACTATCTCTATCAGAGATAATGGATATCGGCACACCATGGAGTCGTACAATCTCTCTGATGTACGTTCTAGTCAGCTTCTCCATCTTGTCGGTTTCTTTTATTGGTAGGAAGTGTGCTGATTTGGTCAATCTGTCTACAATTACCCATATTGTGTCAAGCCCGCCTGATGCCTTAGGCAGCTTGGTTATGAAGTCCATGGTTATTCGTTCCCACTTCCACTCAGGTATATCCGGCTGTTGTAATAGCCCGGATGGTTTCTGGTATTCTGTTTTGACCTTAGCGCAAGTCAGGCACTTGCTCACATAGGTAGCAATCTCAGCTTTCATGTTCGGCCACCAGTATAATTTCTTGAGGTCCAGATACATCTTACCCGACCCGGGATGGATGGAGTATCGAGTCTTGTGTGCTTCATTCATGACGACATCTCGGAGTCCACCGAACTTCGGTGTCCAAATCCGGTTCATGATATAACGTGCTCCATCATCCTTGACTTCTAAGTTTTTATCCATTCCCCTTAATGTCTCTCCTGCCACCTTTTCTGGTTTCAAAGCTTCCAGTTGAGCTTCCTTGATTTGTATGGTCAGGTGGGAATGGATTGTCATTGTTAAGGATTTTACTCGGCGGCCCGAGTACTCCTTCCTGCTTAGAGCATCGGCCACTACATTGGCCTTGCCCGGATGATAACGAATTTCGCACTCGTAGTCATTCAGCAACTCCACCCATCTCCTCTGTCGCATGTTGAGCTCTTTCTGATTGAGGATATGCTGAAGACTTTTGTGATCAGTGAAGATAGTGCATTTCGTGCCGTAGAGGTAGTGTCTCCAGATCTTCAAAGCGAATACCACTGCTCCTAATTCCAGGTCGTGCGTAGTATAATTAACCTCGTGCGTCTTAAGCTGTCTTGATGCATACGCGATAACCTTCCCTCTCTGCATGAGCACACATCCGAGGCCTTGATTCGAAGCATCACAGTACACTATGAAGTCCTCGGTTCCCTCTGGGAGAGACAAGATCGGTGCGCTGCATAGGGCTTGTTTTAACGTTTGGAAAGCAGTTTCTTGTTTATTTTCCCACTTGAATATCACACCTTTCTGCGTCAAGGTGGTGAGTGGTTTCGCAATCTTGGAGAAGTTTTGTATAAATCTTCGGTAGTAGCCAGCAAGCCCAAGGAATTGTCAAATTTCGGTTGGCGTCTTGGGTGCTGACCAATTCTCGATTGCCTTGATCTTGGAGGGGTCCACATGTATGCCTTTCTCACTTACCACATGTCCAAGGAAATCCACTTCTCTAATCCAGAATTCACACTTAGAGAACTTAGCATAAAGCTTCTCCGCTCTTAGCGTCTCTAGCACTTGGCGTAGATGTAGGCGATGCTCTTCTTCGCTTCGCGAGTAGATCAAGATATCGTTGATGAATACGATTACAAACTTGTCTAGGTAGGGTCGACACACTCTATTCATTAGGTCCATGAATACCGCAGGTGCGTTTGTTAAACCGAAGGACATCACCACAAACTCGTAGTGCCCATAGCGAGTTCTGAATGCAGTTTTGGGAATATCTTCTTCTTGAACTCGTAGCTGATGGTAGCCTGACCTTAGGTCGATCTTTGAGAAGAAATTTGCTCCTTGGAGTTGGTCGAAAAGGTCGTCGATTCGGGGCAGAGGATATCGGTTTTTGATGGTGAGCTTGTTTAGTTCCCGATAGTCGATGCACATGCGAAAGGATCCGTCCTTCTTCTTTACAAAAAGGACTGGTGCTCCCCAAGGTGAGAAGCTTGGTCTGATGAACCCTTTGTTCAAAAGCTCGGTCAACTGACTGGACAACTCCTGCATTTCTGATGGTGCGAGGCGGTATGGAGCTCTGGCTACGGGGGTAGCTCCGGGTATTAAGTCAATTCTGAAATCGACTTGTCGTGCGAGTGGTACACCAGGAAGATCCTCTGGGAACACATCCGGGAAGTTACACACTTCGGGGATGTCCTTGATGTCTTTCACGTCTTGTTTCTTGTCTACTACATGGGCTAAGAAGGCGTGGTACTCCTTCCGGAGATACTTTTGGGCTTTGATGCATGAGATGATTTGTAAATTCGCACTAGGTTTGTCACCATAGATAAGAAGGGTTTCGTCATTTGGTAGATTGAGGCGAACGGCCCTTTCGTAACATAGAATGTCGGCACGGTGAGGAACTAACCAATCCATCCCGATGATTACGTCGAAACTTTTTATGGTGACTGGCATCAGGTCAATTTTAAATGTATGGTTGTCTAGAGTGAGAGCACATTCTGAGTATATATCGCTAGTGCGTTCTACTTTACCATTTGCCATTTCTACTACATAAGTATCCTTTAGTGATTGGGGATTTTGTTCAAGTAAATGTTTATATTGGTGGCTCACGAAACTCCTCGCCGCTCCACTATCGAATAGTACGCATGCATAAGAGTTATTGAGGAGAAACGTACCGGTAACCACCGTGGGATCCTCGACTGCTTCCCCATGTCCTATTGTCAGGACTCTTCCTACTCCACCAGCATTAGGGGCTTGTGCTTTGGGGCAGTCTCTTTTGAAGTGACCTGCGTCTCCACAGTTGTAGCAGGTCCGGGTTGCCCCCGTACTGGCGACTTGGTTGATTGGTTGAGCCGGCGCTTTACAGAAACGAGCAGTGTGCCCCTTCCTGTCGCAGTTGTTACAGTGCATCTCCCTACAAGCACCATTGTGGTGAAAGTTGCACTTGTTGCACTTGTTGCACTTAGGTAGTTTTCTCGCATATGGCTTCGGTGGTGCCGGAGTGGTAGTAGTAGTGGCAGCATTAGTGGCAGCATGGACAGCAACAATTTGTTGCTTCTTAGCGGGGTCCTGTGCTGGTTGGCTCTTCTTTTCGTTCCAGAACTTCCTTTTGTTGTTTCCCCCTTTTGATTTATCAGTGGTGGTGGTTGTAGTATTATGACCGGCTCGGTGGTCAACAAGTTGTTGTGCCAGCTCCCTGGCACTGTCAAAAGTAGTTGGCCTTGAAGCCAGGACACTACTTTGCACGTGGAGAGACAGTCCCCAAAGGTATCGCTCCACCTTTTTCTCCTCCGGGGTAACCATGGTTGGGCAGAGGAGAGCCAATTCATTGAATCGGGTGGTGTAGGTTTCAAGGTCAGAGCCCGTCATCCTGAGGTTCCAGAGTTCTTGTTCCAACTTTTGAATTTCACCTCTCGGGCAGTACTCCTTCATCATCAACGTTTTTAGTTCTGCCCAGGTTATGGAGCTAGCCACTTCGAGAGTAAGTGACTTAACCCGGCAGTTCCACCAAGTAAGGGCCCGGCCGGTGAAGGTTAAGGTTGCGAACTTAACTTTGCTCGCTTCGGGGCAGGAGCACACCTGAAAGACTACTTCGGTCTTTTCAAACCATTGCATCAACGTGATGACTCCCCCGCTTCCATTGAAATTGTCGGGTTTACCATTTGTGAAGTCCTTGTATGAACACTCTTTTGCACGCCACGTACTGTCTCCGTGGATAGAGTGTGTAGCTCCCGATCCCGAACCACCAGCTCCGTTGGTCCCTATATGTGACATTGCGGCTGCTACGGCTGTTGTTACTGCAGCCTGGAACATCGCGGGATCAAACTGTGGAGGCGGCGGCCGAGGAGGTGTTGCTGTGTTGCTGGAAGGTCTTGGTCTTCTTCTTGGCGGCATGGTTCTGTCATAAGTCGTAAACCAATGTACTTTTAGTAAAAGTGTATTTATAGGGAGAGAAATCTTTTATACATAAAGTATATTATTACGTTGTTTTCCGGTATGTTTACGATACATACGATTTTATACTTTTTATTGACCCAATACATTGGGTTATGACGTAAAATGAAAGTAAAAAATATTTTTATTATAGTAACACAAAATACTCCTATAGTATTTGTAAATGTTTAGTTTCGAGTTCTTAAAGCATTTAGTTACTTTATAATATTCATCATACTTTTAATGAGAATTTATAAGTCCTTGTCTTACCCGTTCGGCTAACGACCCTCCACCGATCAAGGAAGCGGTGGGTGAGAGTGGACACCCATTAAATTGCCATTTTACAGGCAACAACCTTATACCCCCCTTATAGACCGACTTCGTGAATGAGGCGTACTAGCGGTAAGACGAGTTTGTTAGATTTGTTGTCCATCCTGACCATCCCCCGGTATATGCAAGTCAATTCCCGGACAGATATAGTTGATCAGGCTATATCTTTCCCAGACTTGATTTACATATACCAAGGCATACCCATAATATACAACTCCTCTTCTTTTATTTTATGTTCTTCTAGTTATGACACTATGTGAGCATGTATGCATGTATTTATACTTTTTAATAAAAAGAATCATTTATTTTCTAAAGGTATATTTATTTGAAAAATGCCCAAATCAGAGACTATTAGTCCCAATTGTGTTTATAGTTTGTATATCTTGTGTGGTTTGATATACTTAATTCACTATAAACTGCGCTCTGATACCAATCTGTCACACCCCCAAACCAAGGATGGCGGAAACGTCCGGGGGTGGAGGACTTCATGTATAGTATCATAACAACAATTGTAATAGTAATTCAAGCAAACACAACCAACATATATATAATTGAAAAAAATTACATCATTGTATGAATTACATGTTTACGAATCAATTACAATATATTGATAAAATATGAAATAGTAGACGCCTTAGCGTCCCATCCTCAAAAGCACTTGATTACCTGTTTAATGATTTCCTGAGAATACAAGTTGTTTAAAAAAAATGTCAACACAAAGGTTGGTGAGTTCATAAGCTTTTCGTTTGTAAAAGTAGTATTTGTGTTAGAAAAATCCAATATTTTCCTTAATGTGTAAATGTAGTCTTAAAACCCAAAGACCGAAAGGTACAAGTAATTTGTCATATTTATAGTAAAACAATGCAAAATTTAAATTGACATAAACTCGTTAAATTTTAATGAAGTCCCCGTAAATTCCAATGTTTGTTAATACTTTATGTGAGTTTATTATAACCATACTATGACCAAGGTTGCCTAAAACGACGTTCTTCAGGCGTCGGAAATGTTATGACCTTTGTCACCCCAGACCTATCGGTCTAACTGTTGCATGCAGTTTAGGTGTGGGTTTGTCAAACCCAATATAGATCTATACACAAGTATCACGCTCTCCCTCAAAGAGACTCTGGTTACAATACAGGACTTAATGGTAATTTGAAGTAATTGTCTCACAAAGTCATTAACGGAATTTCGTGTTATGAAAACTTGGTACCGTATGGCCGTACCTTGCTTAATGAAAATATCCTTTGTATAAATGTACCCTTTTTAAAATGTATGTGTTATGTAATGTATCATAAACTATACCTATTATAGTTTATCAACCAAGGGTAGTACGTGGTAATGTATGCAAACTATATTCAAAATAGTTTATTTAATGTTTGAATGTATCGATTTTACTTTGATTATAATCACTTGTTATTCTTTATATTTTATATGACCAAATCCATTTGTAAACTGATGTGTGTCTAAATATTAAGATAAAATGTCATATATTGCAGTAACATATAGTCACATAAAGATATACACCTTGCTCAACATGTTACAAGGTGAAATGAAATTAACAGCAACTTTTCGTTAAAAACAGTTTCTGTTACCGTTCTTAGAAAATTTATAGAAAAATCATCACAGCTCTAAATCCAAATCCGCAAATTTTGAGAGTTTGGAATATGAGTCTAGTTTGTTCGTAAATTTTATCATGATTTTTAGTGATCTCTAACAGAGGTGAAAATGTTCATAATCACAGACTGGTCCGGGTTTGCCTCTGAAATGACAGGCAGTTTTGTAAAAATCGCCATTAATTGTAGAAAAATCATTTGGAGATGTGCAAGTAGCCATTTTAAAGCTAAGAGTTTGAACTACTTGCACCTGAAACAGTTTTGAAAACTAAAATATTTAAGTTGACCAAAACAGTCCGTGGTTAACGTCCATCTTTTCTGATGTAATCTGTTAGAAAAAGTTTAATTGTGTTCTTGATGATTTTACTTGTATTCTCCCCTTAAAACTTAAGAAAAACATGTAAATGTATGGGTATGAACTCACCTTATGTGGTTTCAGTAGATGAAAGTGAGAGAAAGGAAGTGTTCAATTCAAGAACACTAAGAAGATGTCTTGATGATTCGAAAATCTAACACCGAATAAGATGGAACTTGTGTAAGATATCAATGTTTTGAGTAGAATGGAGTTTAATAATTATGTGAATGATGAAGATACTTACTAATTGAAGCAAGAAATCCCTGGAGAAAGCCTTGAAGTTCTTGAAGTTGAGAGAAAAGATGAGAGAATTTTGGAGAGTGTTCTTGGTTGCTAAGTGTAGAATGAAAGAGTTTTATGGAGAATGAGGAGAGAGGATCAATCCTCCAGCTCTTAGAACGTGGGAAGAGCTGGAGATTGGCTGTAAAGGTCCACTAAGGAGACAAGGGGTAGTGGGAAAGAGTGGCTGGTCATAGAGTGAGGTGGTAGTGGGTTGCTTTTGCCATAAATTAAGGAAAAGCAAATATTCCCTCAATAATTAGATCAATCACCAATTCCTTTAATATATTTTATAAAAACCCTGGAGATTTATATATTTTGGGGCCTTAGTTTATAAAATAAAGTTTTGGGTGAAAATCCCACGTTAAAATAATGAAAAACGGAGTTAAAACGAAGTCGTAGTCGAAAAACCGGTAAAAAGGGCCTGGACTTCGGACCCTGCGAGACTTCGGACGGACCTCGCTTCGGACGGACACGACTTCGGACGGACCTCGCTTCGGACACGGGACTTCGGACACTGCTTCGCTTCGGACACTGGTCCTTCGGACCTCGGACATCGGACACAGCTTCGGACCAGAAGCTTTGGTTTCGGATCCTTAAAGCTATTTTACTCGTTTTTATCCCGTTTCAAGCGATTTTTGACCCGGTTAAGGGTCGAGATGACCCAAATGATTACAAAAAGTTAAAGTAACTTTTGAGAGAGATTTGGGAGAGATTTGGGAGAGATTTCAATTAAAAAGAGATAGAGTGAAAACGATTTAGAGAGGTTTCGTTTGTGATTAATTTGAGTGTCCGGCTTCACAACGCAAGGTTCGTAAACCCCATTAAACCGTGTTTTAGTGTCGTACACAATCCCGATGATTGTGCAATAGTGTTTTATCGCTTTGGTTCGTTGTTTAGCACTGTTAAGGCTAAGGAAAATCAAACACATGAACTTTCCAAATGAGGATTTCTCATTAAAATAGCGAATTGTATAGTGATTACATAACGTAAACCCTAGCATACAAGGGTTATTGGAGTTGACCGGTTTGACTTGTTGACTTTGAATTGACCGAAATTTGACGGTTGTCACAAAAATGGATTAAACCCTTTACTGGAAAGTTTCTAGTTTTGAATACCAAATGTTCTATTTGAAAAGTATGTTTTGTACTAGAAAAACTGTGCATTGAATTAGTGTCCTATGACCTGGCCCATACCTGGTACCCCTTATGATTACTTGGTGTATACGGAATATATATATATAGCTAAGATCGAATAAATAGTAGGCTGGGTGAATCTACTCTAAGCCCACAACCAAACAAGGAACAGGAAATGAAGCGGAAAGCACACATCCTACTACTTGTCGGATCCGATTAATATATATATCCCTGAATGCATACACTGAGGAATCATAAAGTTAGAATTATAGGCCCCCTTTCTACTGAATGTACTAGACTCGACTGTTCTGTTTGTCGTTTGTAAAATGTAAGTTTTCCCTAGTTTATAACTATCTTGACTCGAAAATAGTTTGCATTAACTTTCAAGTGGAACTGTCACAAGATGAAAGGAATGGGAAAATATAAGTACACAGTTGTCTTTTGACTTGACATCCTGACGTACTGATTACCTTAAAACATAATTGATTTATTAAGGTCATCATGTGATGAATAGTCCCCATACTATATGCTCTCCCTGTAAGAGATTCTGGGAACCAAACGCGACTTCAGCAAACCAGTTGCTGAGCCGTGAAGTAGGCTCACATTAAAGTTATATGATCATGTATACCCAATTTTACTATCACCTTTTGTTTAGAACAATGAGTTAGTGATTCATTGGTATAATTAGATCCTGTAGTTGTTCTCATGCTATAGCATCTTAGTATGTTCGTTCTGTTATAGTATCTTAGTATGTTCGTTCTGTTATAGTATCTTAGTATATTCTCTTTGTTATTGCGTATTGTTTCTACCTCCCTGTTTCTCTTTATAGTATGCTCTAGTATCTAGTATGAACTGAACCCCTAAACTATACCCCTTATAGTTTACTAGTATTTTACTTGAACTGCTACTGAAAAGACTCATTTTTCTACTAAGTTATGCTTGTACTTTAAAAACAGAGTTTTGTTAAACTATAAAGTAACATAACTTTAAAAGAGTTTTTGAAATGTTTTGATCACTTATAAAAGACATAAGCAATCTTTTGAAAGATGTTTATAACAAACAATTACGCAATTATCATTGTGTTCAACTTGTATCCCCCCTCCCCTTAAAAGCATTTAAAACAGTTAAAAGATTCATTATAGGGGTATGAACTCACCTTATGTGGGTGATTCAAGCGAATATGCGCGTAAGGATGTGAAGTTCCACGAATGACGTCCCGAGACACAAACGAGTACTAAATGACATATATGGCATGTATTGGCATAAATATAGGGTTTAGAAGCAACCAAATGCAAGGAAACACCTTAAGGACTAGGAAACACTTTGACCAAGTGTTGGAATCACATGTGATTTATCTAAGGGGAGTGTACGGCCACTTTGAGGAGTGTGCGGCCATGGGTGTGCGGACAGGGAGTGTGCGGCCGCACACTCATGGTAATGAGTGCACATTAGAGTTTTCCCAAGGTAGGGAGGCTTGTGGGACTAATGCTCATCAAGTGTTGAAGCTAGAAATGTATTTTGAAGGCCCTTTAGGGGTGTTTTGAGGGGTGTACGGCCACACATGGGTGTGCGGCCGCACACACCTTGTGTTCATGAGTTTTGGGCATTTTTAAGGTGTTAATCTAGTGTTCCTATCAAGTACTAAGCATAGGGAAGGAGTACTTACGATCTGGAGGCTCAAGAAGGCTCAAAATCACCAAGAACAAGTGTGTGTTCTTGGTGAAAGATGAAGATCTAACATAAAAATATGTTTTCATGGATGAATCAAGAGATGTTTACAACACCAAGGAAGATATCAGGAAGGGTAGAAGGATCACTAACGATTTTGGAGGATTTGAATGAAGAACTTGATGATAGTTGAGAGAGAAATCCGATTTCTAGGCCTGGAAACTGAAGAAATGGCTTAGAAATGGAAGGATATCACTCTTATGGAGGGGGTGTATGGCCAACATGGGTGTACGGCCGCACACACAAGTGTGTACGGCCGCACACTCATGTGTACGGCCGTACACTCCCTCAAATGGAGTGTAGGGCTTGATTTCAAGGCTAGAAGTGTACGCGACCCAATCCTATACTCAATGCTTGAATGTACTGAGCTTTGAACCTTTAAACGGACTCTAAACAAGGCTAAATGATAGCAGAAACGAGTCTGACACTCAATTAAGTTGACTGGATGGGCTTTACAAGGCAAAAAATTTCGGGTTGTCACATCATCCCCCCGTTAGATGGAATTTCGTCCCAAAATTAGCTTTCTTAGAAGTACTACTGGGGTTGCGCTCCTCTGATTTGCAGAATACCCACTCGTAGACCTGGCAACTTTGCCCTACTATTCATGATAGGATTCATACTCGGTCCATCTATCATTACCTCATGTATACAAGTCGTATATAATTATGATTTGTTAGACGGTCGGATGTGCGACTCTACCCCAGGTTCACAACCAAACAAGGAACAGGAGATAGGGCGGAAACATACATACTAGATCTGCGTAATCATAATCATATACCACCCTCGCGTATACACTAAATAGTGATAGGTGAGTTGTATTCGTCCTTAGCCTCTGTGCTCGAACTTGGTCTGCTGGACGAGTGGTATTTCGGAAAGGTCTGCGGAACATACGACGGCAAGGCTTCGGAGGACAAAGTACCCTTTACATGAGTACTTCGGGGTTTAGAATACGAAAGACAAAACTGAGGTCTAGGTCGGACTATCGTTACGAATGACGAAGGTTTTGCGAATTTGACGGTCGCGGCGGTAGAAACATATGAACTTAGTATGGTGAGGACCACGCCAACTCATGACGAATGATAGTAACGGACTCTCTACTGAACAAAGTTTTGGCCAATTTGAAAGAAACGTCTGTTATACGATGATGTACCCCTAGTGTGCTCGATAATGTGCTCTTTGTAAACGTTCTAGTGTTTTCTGTTTTTCCCTTGAAGTTAACACTTCTACGTATCGTACCGCGATGAGCGAGTACATACTATGAAAGTGCTTTGATAACTAGTGTCGATACTTTATACTACGATCCTCCTTGGTACCACTATGATCGCCTGTCATATACAAGTTATGAATAATTAAGATGATTAAGACAGTCGACTGAGTAACTTTGCCTCAAATCCACAACCAAACAAGGACCATGAATTAAGGCGGAATCACTCACTCTAGGTCTGCAACATCTCAGCTATGCACAACCCTGATGTACATACTCAGCCATCATAGCTTCTCTGAACGGATCTTTTAGTTCTCTTGGATACTATGACTTGTGTTAATAAGTGAGTTATTATAATTACTTTTAAATGTTTTCCCCAAGTTTTAATCTTATATAAATATAAATTAATTTTTAAAGCAATTACTATTTTGAAAACGTACCGCTGCTCGCTGACAACTCTAGGGTTGATTCTCCTGCGGTGATCATCAGAATTCATCCATCCGCTCCTGAGTTCTTTGTTATAGGGCAGTCCCTCTGGTAGTGTCCAGTCTCAGCATAGCCATAGCAGGCTTGGTTTTCCTCAACTCCAGGGACTTGGGAGATCGGTTGAGCCGGTGCCCTGCAGAAACGGACTGTGTGTCCCTTTCTGTGGCAGTTCAGGCACTGCATTTCCCAGCATACTCCGGTGTGGTGATAGTTGCATTTTCCACACTTCGGGAGGGTTCCAGCATATCGACTGGCATGTACTGGAGTAGCAGGTGTTGTGGCGACGTACATAGTACTCGTTTGTTGCTCCTGCGGGGTTTCCTGTGTTTTACGCTTCTTCTTCCTCTTGTTCCCCGACTTCCGTTTATAGTCCTCTCCCTTTGATGGCTCGGGAATGGGGACTTCTACACCATGGCGGACTCCATGGTCGATGAGCCGCTGAGCTAGGCGTTTGGCACTATCGAATGTGGTTGGATTAGAAGACAGCACATCTCCTTGGATCGGGGCAGTCAGACCGCAGATGTATCTTTCTATCTTCTTGCTCTCCGGGTTAACCATCCCGGGGCATAGTGCTGCTAGGTCGCTGAACCTGTCAGTGTAGGCCACTATGTGTGAGCCGGCCATCGTGAGCTCCCATAGTTCTTGTTCCAGCTTTTGAACTTCGCCTAACGGGCAGTATTCTTCCAGCATTAACTTTTTTAGGTTTTCCCAACCTATTCAGTTAGCCACTGATAGGGTCAGTGACTTAACATGGCTGTTCCACCATGTCAGGGCTCTGTCGGAGAAGGTGCAAGCAGCAAACTTCACTTTGCTCCCTTCTGGGCACAAACAGATTTTGAATACCGAATCTGTTTTCTCGAACCATCGCATCAGAGCGATGACTCCACCGTTTCCATTAAAGGAGTTGGGCTTGCAGTTCATAAAGTCTTTATACGAACACTCCCTTGGGTGTCCGTGAGTAACTCCGGGGTTTGGTAAGTGGGTACCGCTACCAGATCCAAGGGTACCACTTTCACCGAAGTGAGCTAGAGCAGTTGCCACTGCGGAGGATATCGTTGCTTGGAGAGTAGCAGGATCGAATTGAGGCGTTGGAGTTGGAGTTATCGGAGTAGTGCGTCTGTTTGGTCTGCGAGGAGGCATCTTTGCTAAAACAATACAAAGATGAGATGGAATAAGTCTACATCAGTGGATATAAGCCGAAAGCTGAAAGACAAGGTTATCCTAGTTCTGAGTGTATCGGGTCCTGACTTTTACAGGGTTCTGGAAATAATTCATAACAGAGTATATACCTAATAAACTCTATGAATTTGGAATGGATATCCTCTAATGAATATCTGTTACCTGAATAACTGTTACCAGCTGCATGTAAGAAGATAATCCTAACACATAATGTGAGCAGTGTTTCCACTAACTCATTAAGTTAAACAAGATTATTATTTATTAGTGTGACGCATAAGACGTTTTGGTTACTTCGGTTGATCCTTCTTTGAAAGCTTCTCATGAAGTTGCTCTTGTTCCTCCTTGACTCTTTTGTTGGCTGCTATGAGGAAGTGGTTGCATCTATCTGGGTTTGTCGTGCGAGAATGGAAGTGACTAAAGAATCTATGAGATTAAGTGAATCATTATGGGATGATCCTTACAGAGTCCTCCTATAATTGCACAATGTATACAAGTTGTATATAATTTAAGATTAAATAGACCTTCGAATAAGTGATCCTACTCCAAAACCACAACCAAACAAGGAACAGGTAGTGAAGCGTAGATCACAAATTCTAAGTCTATAAGATCTCAATTATATATAACCTTGGGAGTATACATTGCAAGATTATATACCTATCCGTAAGGGTCTTTTAAGTTATCACATAAGTTATTTATATAGTGCCTAAAATACTCCTATAGTATTTTAATGTAATGTACTTGATATGTTTTTAAACTTGTTCTCGTGTTATAGTATCATAGAATACTCCTATAGTATTCTAACTCTATGTACTTGATCTAGAATTCTCTTGACTAGTGTTAGGTAAGTTTTAAGACTGTTGCAACACCATATCACTCCCAAACACATGTTGGTCACATCTCGGATGAATATAATTGATCATGCTATATTGATCCTAGATATGATTACATAGCTGTCCAGGTTTGACCACAGTGTTCAACCTTTAAATACTTATGTTCTGTTCTTCTTGTGATACTTGTTCTAGTATGTATATATGTATAAGCACGTATGTATACTTTTATAAGGTATTGTTATATATTTAAAATATATAATTATCCAGAGCACTTCGGCCCCATTGTATTTATAGTTGTATATCTTTTATCGGTTGATATACTTAGTTCACTATAAACAATGCTCTGATACCAATCTGTCACACCCCAAAACCAGAACGGCAGAAACGTTCTGGGGTGGAGGACGTCATGTTTAGTATCACAAGACATGCATCATAGTAAGCAAGTAATAAACAACCATTTCATTAGAAAGAAAGTGTTTACAAAGTATGCGATTCACATAATATAGAATACATAGCAAATAACAAAAAGACATGAAGCTATACTGCTCCATCTTCTGAATCCCAGTGCGCGTACCTGTCTACTGGTCTCCTAAGAATACAAGTTATTTTGAAAGAGTAGATTAGCATTAAAGCTGGTGAGTTCATAAGATTTTAGCGATGTAAGTAAGTTGTAAGAAAGTTGTAGTAAGTTATAAGTTATGTTTTAGAAAAGTTTGCCTGTTCCACCAGAAAATCCTATATTTCCTGCTTTGATGAAAGATAAGTAAAAATGACTCTACAATCCTTTCTATGAGTACTAATTGGATACAAGTTATATAAAACTCAGAATAAACAAACAATCGGTTGTGTGTATCTGCCCTAAGTCCTCAACCAAACAAGGAACAGGAAATGAGGCGGAAAGACACACATCTCATTGTTTGTTAGATCATTGTTGTATATAACCCTGGCGTATTCACTTGGTACTCACGGAGTTAACTGTAATAGTTCCTTTATATTTGATGAAAATATTATTTAAGAAAACCCTTATTTCTTATAATAAAAATGGTAACCACAGTGGTTCCTTCTATATTCACTTAGTTTATACTAGCTATATATAATCTAATATCGAACGGATAGTTAATTGTGTGAATCTACCCTAAGCCCACAACCAAACAAGGAACATGAAATGAGGCGGAAAGCACACATCCAACTACCTATTGGATATTAATTATATATAACCCTGATGTATAAACTAAGGAATTATAGTGTCACACCCCCAAACCGAAACGGCGGAAACGTTCGGGGGTGGAGGACGTCATTTGCAGTATCACAACAATTTAATAATAGTAATCAAAGCAACCACAACCATTGTATTAATAGTATAATGTTTACATTACATTTGAATCATACACGATTGACTCCAAAAGTAAATAACAAGTAAATACTCGAAGCTACTATGCTCCATCTTCTTGAACCCGGTGCGTGTACCTGTCTACTAATGTCCTGAGAATACAAGTAGGTTTTGAAAAAGTATCAGCATAAAGCTGGTGAGTTCATAAGCGTTATGTTTTAGAACAACTATTCTTTATTCTTTCGAAAAGTACGTTATGTTTCTCCTGAAAACCTTATATTTTCTGATGTAATGAATGTTAAGTAAAAATGATTCTTTGATGTCAGTTGAAAGTGTTCCTCAAGAAAATCCAATATTTTCTTATGTAAAGTATCATTAACCCATTCCTTCTATGACTTCTTAGTTCATACTAGTTATGTATAAACCAATATCGGATAGACAGTTAATTGTGTGGATCTGCCCTAAACCCACAACCAAACAAGGAACAGGGAATGAGGCGGAAAACACACATTCCACAGTCTATCAGGTATTCTTCATACATAACCTGGTTGCATAAACTAAGCAGTCATGGAATTTCTATTGAATATTCGTTAGTTGAATAATGAACCAATTATTCGTAAAATATCGAGGTTTACTCTGGAAAATCCTATATTTTCCTTAAGTGTACGTTATTTGAATTATCTGTTCCGAATCGTGGTGTACCAGCATCTACCATACTTATGTTGTTTAAGCATTGTTCTAAGCCCACAACCAAACAAGGAACAGGGAATGAGGCGGAATTCACACATCCCACTGTAAGTCGGATGTTAATTTCGTATTACCCTAATGTACATACTAAGCAATCACATAGTTTCTAACCATGTTGACTGTTTGTTAGGTATATTATTACGTGAACGAGTCGTTGTTTCACCTGTGGATTCTTATAACCATACTATGGACGATCAACATTAAGACGTACTCGGACGTCGTGAAAAATGACGTTGTCACCCTAGGTTGAGTGTAGCTAATAGTCAGGGTGTGGGATTGTCACTCCCGCATAGATCTATACACAGACTCACGCTCTCCCTCCAGGAGACTCTGGTTACAAGGCGTCTCACACTGTAGTTCTCTCAACGAATTCACTAATAATACTATGAAAATCCATTTTGTTATTAACATGAAATCTTATAAAATAATATATTTTATTATATAATTCATAAGTTTGTTTCCTTTGTTCTGAAAACTGTATTTGCAATGTTTATATCTTAACATGTTTATAAAGCTATTCGCAAATCTAGTAGTAACTATGTTCATCATGATTAGTAAGTTCTATGTTCAGTGTATACTAATGATAGGTAAATATAGTAAACCAAATTATATTTTTAAACACAAGATTACTTGTGCTTTTACTTGTATTCCCCCCCTGAAAACACTAAAAACTCGGAAAATATAGGGGTATGAACTCACTGATTGTTGGGTGCAAAGGATTGAACTGGAAGATCCTCAAGTCGACGCGCGTGGCACTTAACGGAATCCTAATATCAAATAAATACATATATGTATCTAAATTAGCGATTTCGTTAGATAAGGTGTTAGATAAACACTTGTTTTTGGTTAAGGAATGTTACCGGGACTTGGTTGAATTGAGAAAACAGGCTTTTCCTCACGAAAGAGTTGTTTACGGTCGTGAATGGAGTTTACGGTCGACAGACCGTAAATAGGGTTTACGGTCGACATGCAGTTTACGGTCTATGAAGATCTGGTGAGTTTACGGTCGCAACGGGTTTACGGTTTATGAAGATTGACTGTAAACTCAAGAACAAGGGTGCTTGTTTTTGACGAAAAAGTGTTCCAGAGGCTCCCAAACGGCCCCAAATGGCGATTTCCGGCGTTTTTCGGGTGTAAGGAGGGCTTTATTGTAACACCCAGAATCAGAAAGACCAAGAAAAGAAAGGAAAAGCTCTAAGTCAAGGAGTCAAATCGTCGAGTCCAGGGAAGAACTCGACGAGTCGGAGCGGGATCCGGGTCATAGAGTAAGTGACCGACTCGGCGAGTCGGCAAGTGGACTCGGCGAGTCTGGTCTGGGCGAGAAAAACCCTAATCTTAAGGTTTGCACCCTATATAAAGAACATCATATCCCTCCCTCAGCCTCTTTACCACCCTTTTGAGATCCAGAAACCCTAAATCGTGAGTGAGAGTCCTTGGGAGAAATTTGGAGCTTAGATAAGTGGTTTTTGTGAAGAGATCTTGAAGATCAAGAAGCTTGGATCAAGGGGATTTACAGAGATTTGGATTATTCTTCAGTGGGAGGTCATCTTGGAGGTAATAAGCTGTTATCTTCACCCTTTTTGCATCTAGATCTATTCTTGAATGAGATTTTGGGGCTATTTTGGTAAGATTGAGATCTATTTCGGGTTTGGGGCTTAGATCTGAGGTTGCTACTTCAGATCTAGGGTTGTGATGGTCCAAAATGTCTTAAAGAAGCAGTCAATGAATTGTTGGTGAAGCCTCTTTGTCTTAAACCCTAGCCCTAGAGTGTTTTGGGCCTTTAGCTCCTTGGTTTCACGTAAAGTTTGCAACTTTACGTGGGGGTTAGACTTTAGAAGAGTGGATCTATGGGTTGGAGCCCCTACATGGCTCGAAAAGCCACTATATGGATTAAGGACTGAAGATACTCGGCGAGTCACATGGGTAGACTCGGTGAGTTGTATGATGATGGGCAGGGACTCGACGAGTTGGAAGAACAACTCGGCGAGTCTGTTGAAGATTGTCGTCGACTCGGCGAGTCTGTTCTTGGACTCGACGAGTCAGGTCGCAGACCCCCCAACCTCTTCTGGTTAAGGCATAGATTAGTGAGTTGAGTGGTGACTCAGTGAGTTGGACAGGATGGGACTCAGAGATAGTTGAACTCGACGAGTCTTGGGGTGACTCGGCGAGTTGAGTCGTATTATGAGAGTTTCTGAGTTTAAGAACTCGGCGAGTCTATGGGTTGACTCGGCGAGTAAAGTCAATCAGGAAGGTTGACTTTGGCCAGGACTTTGACTTTGACCGATTGACTTCAAGGGTATTATGGTAAATTGGATATTTATGTCAATGGTTCATTGATGGCTTTAGGTGTTGGAGTTTGGAGCAGTAATTCGGGATTGTGCTTTCGTGGTTCAGCTTCAGCAGTAGGAGGTGAGTTTCCCTTGTGTGGATGGGTCTACGGCCACAATGTCGGCCCATGTAGTAATGAGTAGGAAGACCCGGGGGTTAGCCCTAGGCACTATATGCTAGTATGATATTCAGGACCAAGGTCCAGTGATAGCGGGCGGGTGCCCAAGGAATGGTTTGCATGATAGAATATACTTGTTGTCTGTGTGATACATGTATGTGCCTGGTAGGGAGGTGAGTGTGGGCGAGTGTGACAACCCAAAATTTTCATTTGTGTAAACTATACAGTCAAGCACTACAAATATTAGTCAAATTCATTTCAGTACATTTTTAGCCGGTTTACAGTCCGTTTGGGTGTTTTTAATTCAAATTCGTCAAACGAACAAATAAAAGGAAGTGTCTTTTAGGAGTGTTGTGTAGCAATTAAACAAACAACACCTTAACTAGGTGTTTACGGCCAAACATGAGGAGTTTGGGCCGTAAACTCCCCTTTGACCATGAACTCATGCATATAGCATGAGTTTACTCTTCATTCCTTCATTCTCCAACTTTCAAACTCAAGAACTTCCAACTTCTCTCTCAAGTATCATAACACTCTCCTTCCAATCTTCCAAAAATGTAAGTTTTTCTTCACTTGATTTGTTGTTATAACCTTTCATCTAGTTGTTATACATCATTTCATCCATAAATTCTTCATTTTTTACTTATATCTTCAAGTGTTCTTCAAAACACCAAGAACACACACTAGTGTTTTTTGGTCCTTAAACACTCTTACAAGCTTCCTATAAGTAAGTACACTCTTCCTATCTAGTTGTTTGCTTAGTATACTTGCTAAACCATTGGAAAACATCAAAAATCCCCAAGAACACATGGGTTTAAGGTTAAGGGATCTCCTTGAACCGTAAACACCATCAAGTGGTGTTTAAGTGCCCCCAACACCTTCTAGGGCTTGGATATTGGACTAGAACCTTGCATGCATGAGCTAAAAACCCCAAATCACGAAATGATAGGAGTGACCATGAGTTTACGGCCGTAAACTCATGGGTTTACGACCATAAACTCCAAGGAGTGGTCCAAGAACCGTAAACTCCAATGAAGGGCCATTTTGAGCCCTAGTCCCTTCCTAAGCCTTTGATACAAACCTAGAACACTTCCTTGAGGGGTATAAGACCTTAAAACACACAATGGTACAAATTACCATGAGTTTACGGCCGTAAACTCATGGGGGAAATGACCAAAAAATCGTAACACACATGTAGGGTTACCAGATGAGAAGTAAACTCCAATGTGAGGCCATACTCTCCTTAGATGCAACCCTTATGTACTCCTAACACTTAAATCAAAGTGTTATCCATGTATTAGGGTGTCCTTACTTGATAAATTAGTTATTAAAATGACTAATTAGATACATATATGTATCATTACATGTTAAATAGGATCCGTGTGTGTGTTCAAGTCCTCACTTGACACTTAGCATCCTATCCAGCACTTCCATCTAAACCACTCACTGCAGGTGAGTTCATACCCCTTAATCAACCTTTGAAATGATTTTAAATGTTTTTATGGGGGGTAATACAAGTTGAAACATTCTAGTTACTTCTTTAATCATATGTGATTAATGACTAGAACAAACAGGAAGATTTACTACTACTTTCAAGTTACTACCCAATTTATGGTTTTCAAGCGTTTCAAAACCCTTTTATTAAATTTTTAAATACTAAAACTGTTTCCAAAACTCTTTTAAACTTGCATTGTTTTCAAACTCATATCTCCACTAATATATTTATATAAGTAAGACTTGAAGGACTTAGGACTGATAGCTCACCTTATTTCATGTTCCTTGTTTGGTTTTGGACTTAGGGTATCCTGTTATTTGTCCGTCTGTCGTTGAATTCTTAGTTATATATCATATATATATGTGTTGGATATAAAAGCTTTCACTTCAGTTCAATACCTTTGTGTAACAAAGGCATACCTACTTCATTACTATTTAACTATAATAGGTATAGTTAAGGTTTTACTACTCACTACTGCTATTACAATGACACCTCCCAGAGTCAGTACAGTTATGAGTCAATACTCACTTTATACTCTACAAGAGAACACTCTATACATTATAGAAGAAAACATGCTATACAATATAGAAGAGAATACACTATACACTAGTATAGAGAAAACATTACTACACTATGATATACTACATAAACATTTGAACACTATAAATAGAATGTGACATACTACTTCTCGATACGACACTTTATTGTGCTATCACTTTGTAACTAGAGTCTCCTAGAGGGAGAGCGGGCATTGTGTGTATAGATCTATACGGGACAGACACTCCCACATCCTAACTGCTAGCTACAGTCCCAGCCGAAAGGCCAAGGGGTGACAGAATGCTACCTCACTATATATGACCTGGAGGGTCATCAATTATTCAACCGTCGATCAGCATGGTTACATACGAGTTCACATTCAAACCTTTAATTAACCAATTTAGAATTAAAGGAAAAATAGACTCTCCGAGGCGTATTGTTCATTTAATACCACCTGGAGTCTACCTTTTTCATTACTCTAGATTCCCCGAGGTGTGCTGTACATTTAGTACTACCTGGAGTCTGTATTTTTATCACCTTACGACCAGCAGTGTCACTGTTGAGGAAAAATATTAATTTCCCCTATTACACTTATTTTGAAATCACCTTACCACGGTGAAGTCTAAAACTATATTTTCATACTAATAGTTTTCACTGGGGAAAAACCCTTACATTTACGAAAGAACAAACATACAAACAATCGGGTCTTGGTAGAAGACTACTTTTTACTAGAAAATATGGGGTTTTCTAGGGAACATACTATTTACATACGTTTGAAATCAGTTATTACTCTACATTGTTACAAACGTTTTTATACAAGCAATGACACTAAACACTTATGAACTCACCAGCTTTATGCTGATAAACTCTTTCAAAATAACTTGTATTCTCAGGTCATCAGTAGACAGGTACCGATGAAGCTTTTGCGAAGATGGAGCACATACAAGACTCATCTTTTATTTTGATTATACATTTTGGTGTCTTACATACTGTTCAGAACGCGCTTGTATCTAAATTATTATATTAATGCAATGGATGTTGTTGCTTGTCTTTACTATTATGCATTGTCGTGATACTGTACATGACGTCCTCCACCCCAGAACGTTTCCGCCGTACTTGGTTTTGGGGTGTGACAGATTGGTATCAGAGCACTGTTTATAGTGAATCAAGTATATCAACCCATAAAAGATATACGAACTATAAACACATCAGGATTAAAACACTCTGACCAAGAATATATACTTTTAAATAATAAAATATTTAACTAAGTATATACATACATACATTCGTACCAAGGTTAGTATCATACTAGAACATAACAAAAGTATTATGATTGTTGAACATCACAATTAGGCTTAGAGACATATAGTCAAACCTAAGTGGATATAGCCTGATCAACTATATTTTCTGAGGAGTGACTAGCATGTGCCTAAGAATGATTGTAATGTTGCAACAAGTCTAAAAACTTACCAACACTACTACAACAAGAACATTAGAACATAATACTATAGGAGTATTTTGTGATTACTATAATTACTTATGTACAAACTAAAAAGGATCTTCATTAGTACGTCTATTAACTATTCTTTCCCCATTCTCGCGTAGATAACATGGCTGGCTTCCATCTCCCTGGCAATCCGTACTATCCCAACCAAGGCATTGGTGGGTGGCTTGATGAGGAGCCAGAAGATGATCACCCGATCCCTTTGGATGATCACCTCGCATAAGGCTTTTCGGATGGCTCCGACTCCGAACCAGAGGTCAACAACGTACCCCCAATAGCTCCAAACCCCAACCCCCGCCCGACATTTCAAGGTCCCACCCCCTTGTGGGCGACAACCTTGAATCGATGGAGTGATGAGCAGGGTCAGCCTTTACCTTTCAACGGAGACCGAAGCTTTTACAATATAAGAGAGGGAGGTTCAGCTGACCGAGTCCTGCCCATCATAGTCCGTAGGATTGCTAGGAACGTCGAGCAAGGTCATGCAGCCATCGACCGCGTAGTGGAAATTGACGCCAACTCTGGCCTTAACACGGTCCGCATTCGCCAACTCGAAGAGACTATGGAAAGAACCATGAGAACCAACGAGACTCTACAACAACAGCTCGCTGCATCCCGAGCCGAAGTCATGGAACTCCGAATGCGTCAGAGGGCGCATGAATGACATCTTCAGGAAGTTGTATGCCAACTGGCAGACCTTAGGGTTCGCCCAAGGGATACCCGTCGCTGGTAGAAGATGTCGACTCATCTTTCTCTTTTAGTTAAGGAATAGCCTTTCTTTTTAGGCTCTATGGAGCACTTTTTTGAAAACATTCCTAACTTTGAAAGCACTCTAACTAGACTTCTAAGCTGCCAACATTTTCCCTTATGGTTTGATGTAAGACCTACTGTTAGGTCACTTTTCCTAAACTCATTTTACATCATTAATACCAGTAATATTGGCAGTTGTCTAATCTATGGGAAAGTCTGTACTTTTGTATTTCCCTACTCTATTGTTATGACTCTATCTGATATTTGGACTATGGAGATTTAGTCCATGGAACACGCTCATCATACTTACAATCGATTCTTACTATTATCATCATCCTTATGAACTTTCAGTAAAAGATGCCGCCTCGAAAGCGTCCGACCAGAAACACGCCTGCAAATCAAACTCCACCACCACCACCCCCTCCGCAGTTCGATGCGGTGATGTTCCAGGCAGCTGTGACCGCCGCCATGGCCCAAGTAAACTCTGATGGCGTTAGTGGAACGGGGACTGGCTCTAACTCTAGCCATGGTGAAATCCATCCACGTGCACGGGAGTGTACTTATAAAGATTTCATCAGGTGCAAACCTACATACTTCAACGGAACCGGAGGGATCCTTACACTGTCCCAATGGATCGAGAGAACAGAAGCATTCTTCGAGATGTGCTCATGCCCTGAAGGAAGCAAGATAAAGTTCGTTGCTTGCACCTTCACCCAAAGGGCCCTGACGTGGTGGAATGGCCATGTCAAATCACTCTCATTGGTAACAGCTAACGCCATGGGCTGGGATACTCTGAAGGACCTTATGACAAGGGAGTACTGCCTGAGGGGCGAAATTCAGAAACTCGAGGAGGAACTGTGGAACCTCAAAATGCAGGGTTCCGACATAGTGGCTTATACAGCCAGGTTCTGCGACCTGGTGGCTCTATGTCCTAACATGGTCCCCACCGAAAGCAAAAAGATCGAAAGATACATCTGGGGTCTGGTACCCCCATATCGAGGGAACGTTCTAGCATCACACCCTGCGACCTTTGATAGTGCCAAGGAATTGGTCCAAAGGCTCATCGATCACGAGGTTCCCTTTACTCCAACAACAACCACAACTACTGCCCCAACACCAACCAAAACGGCTGACAATAACGGGAAGCATGGGGACCGAAGGAAGGGCAAGTCAACTCAACCCTCTTCCAAGAACCAACAGACGGTGGCTGTCCATGCTGCCACTACTCCTGCTGCCCCTGTACCAGCCAAACAATATGCAGGGAGCCTACCTAAGTGCACCAAGTGCTCTTTCCATCATAACGGCCCCTGCCGGGAAATACACTGCACTAATTGTGACCGGAAAGGCCATACAACCCGGTTTTGCAGAGCACAACCCAAACCCACCACCCAGGTTCCCGGTACCGGAGTGAGTCAAGCCTGCTACAGGTGCGGCGAGACAGGACACTTAAAAAGAAACTGTCCGAAAGCTGGGAATGCGGGAGGAGCAGGAAGACTACTTGCTATTGGCCACAATGAGGCTGTGGCAGACCCCACGGTAGTCACGGGTACGTTCCTTCTCGATAACTCTTATGCTTGTATCCTATTCGATAGTGGCGCAGAAAGGAGCTTCGTAAATCAAAAATTTAAACACTTACTAAATCAAGCACCACAAGCGCTAAAAGAAACCTTCGTCGTAGAAATGGCCAACGGAAAAACAGAGAATTCTAACGAGATTTACATAGGTTGCACCCTCACGCTAGATAATCATTCATTCCCAATCGACCTCATACCAGTAGCTATCCAGAGTTTCGACGTCATTATAGGCATGGACTGGCTGAGTCCTTATCGTGCTGACATTCTATGTTTCGAAAAAGCAGTCCGCCTGAACCTACCGAATCATGAAACCTTGTTGATCTACGGAGACAAACCCAGTACGAGCCTTCGCATCATCTCAAATATTCAAGCCCAAAAGTATCTGCGTAAGGAATATCGTGCATTCCTGGCACACGTTGTCGATACAAACCGGAAAATGAAAGACCTAAAAGACCTCCCCGTAGTACGCGATTTTCCCGACGTCTTTCCGGAAGAACTCCCAGGATTACCCCCGCAACGTCAAGTCGAGTTCCGAATCGACTTAATTCCAGGAGCGACCCCCGTGGCCAAATCGCCCTATCGTCTAGCACCTGCTGAGATGCAAGAACTGTCTGGTCAACTTAACGAACTGCTCAGCAAGGGCTTTATAAGACCAAGCTTCTCACCCTAGGGAGCACCAGTCTTATTCGTGAAGAAGAAAGACGGATCGTTCAGCATGTGCATCGATTACAGAGAACTCAACAAGCTTACAGTCAAAAATCGTTACCCTCTTCCTCGCATAGACGATTTATTCGACCAGCTGCAAGGGGCGAGCTACTTTTCCAATATTGACCTGAGATCCGGGTATCACCAGTTACGAGTATTGGAGGAGGATGTTCCGAAGACAGCCTTCCGAACTCGTTACGGACACTACGAGTTCGTAGTGATGCCATTCGGATCAACCAATGCGCCCGCAGTATTCATGGACTTGATGAATAGAGTATGTCGTCCTTATTTGGATCAGTTCGTCATCGTCTTCATTGATGATATACTTATCTACTCTCGAAGTAAGGAGGAGCATAGCGATCATTTACGACAAGTCCTAGGAACCTTACGATCAGAGAAACTTTATGCGAAGTTCTCTAAATGCGAATTTTGGATCCGGAGAGTCGAATTCTTAGGACACGTGGTTAGCGTAGAAGGAATCCACGTGGATCCATCCAAAATTAAAGCTATCGAGAACTGGTCGGCACCGAAGACGCCTACGGAAATTCGTCAATTTCTAGGCCTCGCTGGCTACTACCGCAGCTTCATTCAGAACTACTCTCGTATTGCGAAACCTCTTACGACGTTAACCCAGAAGGGCGTGACCTTTGACTGGGAAGAGAAGCAAGAGAAGGCGTTCCAAACGCTGAAGCGAGCCTTATGCACCGCACCGATACTATCCCTTCCCGAAGGGATAGAAGACTTCGTGGTATACTGCGATGCATCCAACCAGGGGCTCGACTGTGTTCTGATGCAACGACGTAAGGTCATCGCCTACGCCTCAAGACAGCTGAAGACACACGAAGTCAACTACACCACACACGATCTCGAATTAGGAGCAGTTGTGTTTTCCCTAAAGATCTGGAGACACTACCTGTACGGTACGAAAAGCACTATCTTCACAGACCACAAAAGCCTACAACACATATTCAACAAGAAGGAGCTCAATATGAGACAACGACGGTGGGTCGAACTACTCAATGACTAAGAATGTGAAATTCGTTATCATCCGGGTAAAGCCAACGTAGTAGCAGACGCCCTAAGTCGGAAAGAATATTCTGGTCGAAGAG
Organism: Lactuca virosa; assembly: GCF_052849685.1. NCBI lineage: Eukaryota > Viridiplantae > Streptophyta > Magnoliopsida > Asterales > Asteraceae > Lactuca > Lactuca virosa. The sequence goes on along the minus strand of NC_136433.1, from coordinate 316,306,382 downwards.
TCAAGTCATTAACAATGACTATCCATTCACATCTATCCGCACAAATTAAGGAGGCTCAGCTCGAAGCCTTAAAACCTTAAAATGTGGCGGGAGAATCCATGCGTGGAATGGATAAGAACTTGGAAGTCAAGGGTGACGGAGCCTTATATCTCATGGACCGGATTTGGACACCGAGACACGGTGGCTTCAGAGACTTAGTCATGAAGGAAGCGCACAACACCCGATACTCCGTCCACCCGGGTTCAGATAAGATGTATATGGATCTTAAAAAGTCATATTGGTGGCCTAACATGAAAGCTGAGATTGCTACCTTCGTAAGTAAATGCCTTACTTGCGCGAAGGTCAAGGTCGAATACCAGAAGCCATCAGGTTTACTTCAACAACCGGAGATACCTGAATGGAAGTGGGAGCGGATCGCTATGGACTTCATAACCAAGTTGCCCAAGACAACGGGTGGACTTGATACCATTTGGGTCATCGTCGACATATTGATCAAGTCCGCACACTTCCTGCCCATCAAAGAAACCGACAAGATGGAGAAACTCACACGAACATACATACGGGAGATTGTACGACTGCACGGTGTTCCCATATCCATTATCTCGGACAGAGATAGTAGATTCACTTCGAGGTTCTAGCAGTCACTACAGAGCTCCTTTCGTGGCTGGACGTGAGTACAGCCTACCATCCACAGACCGACGGACAAAGTGAGAGAACTATCCAAACCTTGGAAGATATGCTGCGAGCCTGTGTGATCGACTTTGGGAAGGCATGGGATACTCACTTGCCCCTCGTCGAATTCTCTTACAACAACAGTTATCACACGAGCATCAAGGTTGCTCCATTTGAAGCCCTCCATGGCCGAAAGTGCAGATCCCCTCTGTGCTGGGCTGAGGTGGGTGACACTCAGTTAGCTAAAGGACGAGTTCCTGACAACACTCTCATGGGTCCGCAAATCATTCGGGAAACGACAGAGAAGATCGTTCAGATTCGTGAACGATTGAAAGCCTCTAGAGACCGACAGAAAAGCTACGCAGACAAACGGAGGAAACCTTTGGAATTCCAGGTTGGAGACCGAGTCCTTTTGAAAGTCTCACCCTGGAAGGGCTTGATACGCTTCGGAAAGCGCGGAAAGCTAAATCCAAGATACATAGGGCCTTTCGAGATTCTCGCTAGAATCGGCCCCGTAGCTTACAAACTCAACTTACCCCACGAACTTAGTAATGTACATCCTACCTTCCACGTCTCGAACTTGAAAAAGTGCCTATCCGATGAGACTCTTGTAATCCCACTCGACGAGATTGAGATCAACGAGAGCCTCAACTTCGTGGAAGAACCTGTAGAGATCATGGACCGAGAGGTCAAACGAACGAAACAAATCCGTATCCCAATAGTGAAGGTTCGCTGGAACGCCAAGCGAGGACCGGAGTTCACTTGGGAGCGCGAGGATCAAATGAAACTTAAATATCCTCATCTTTTTACTTAGTTATATTGTAATAACTGAGTTGCTTGAACTCTTACTTCGGGACGAAATTCCCTCTAACGGAGGGATGATGTGACAACCCGAAATTTTCATTTGTGTAAACTCTACAGTCAAGCACTACAAATATTAATCAAATTCATTTCAGTACATTTTTAGCCGGTTTACAGTCCGTTTGGGTGTTTTTAATTCAAATTCGTCAAACGAACAAATAAAAGGAAGTGTCTTTTAGGAGTGTTGTGTAGCAATTAAACAAACAACACCTTAACTAGGTGTTTACGGCCAAACATGAGGAGTTTGGGCCGTAAACTCCCCTTTGAACATGAACTCATGCATATAGCATGAGTTTACTCTTCATTCCTTCATTCTCCAACTTTCAAACTCAAGAACTTCCAACTTCTCTATCAAGTATCATAACACTCTCCTTCCAATCTTCCAAAAATGTAAGTTTTTCTTCACTTGATTTGTTGTTATAACCTTTCATCTAGTTGTTATACATCATTTCATCCATAAATTCTTCATTTTTTTACTTAGATCTTCAAGTGTTCTTCAAAACACCAAGAACACCAAGAACACACACTAGTGTTTTTGGTCCTTAAACACTCTTACAAGCTTCCTATAAGTAAGTACACTCTTCCTGTCTAGTTGTTTGCTTAGTATACTTGCTAAACCATTGGAAAACATCAAAAATCCCCAAGAACACATGGGTTTACGGTCAAGGGATCTCCTTGAACCGTAAACACCATCAAGTGGTGTTTAAGTGCCCCCAACATCTTCTAGGGCTTGGATATTGGACTAGAACCTTGTATGCATGAGCTAAAAACCCCAAATCACGAAATGGTAGGAGTGACCATGAGTTTACGGCCGTAAACTCATGGGTTTACGACCGTAAACTCAAGGGTTTACGACCGTAAACTCCAAAGAGTGGTCCAAGAACCGTAAACTCCAATGAAGGGCCATTTTGAGCCCTAGTCCCTTCCTAAGCCTTTGATACAAACCTAGAACACTTCCTTGAGGGGTATAAGACCTTAAAACACACAATGGTACAAATTACCATGAGTTTACGGCCGTAAACTCATGGGGGAAATGACCAAAAACCGTAAACACATGTAGGGTTACCAAATGAGAAGTAAACTCCAATGTGAGGCCATACTCTCCTTAGATGCAACCCTTATGTACTCCTAACACTTAAATCAAAGTGTTATCCATGTATTAGGGTGTCCTTACTTGATAAATTAGTTATTAAAATGACTAATTAGATACATATATGTATCATTACATGTTAAATAGGATCCGTGTGTGTGTTCAAGTCCTCACTTGACACTTAGCATCCTATCCGGCACTTCCATCCAAACCACTCACTGCAGGTGAGTTCATACCCCTTAATCAACCTTTGAAATGATTTTAAATGTTTTTATGGGGGGGGGGGGAATACAAGTTGAAATTTTCTAGTTATTGCTTTAATCATATGTGATTAATGACTAGAACAAACAGGAAGATTACTACTACTTTCAAGTTACTATCCAATTTATGGTTTTCAAGCGTTTCAAAACCCTTTGATTAAATTTTTAAATACTAAAACTGTTTCCAAAACTCTTTTAAACTTGTATTGTTTTCAAACTCATATCTCCACTAATATATTTATATAAGTAAGACTTGAAGGACTTAGGACTGATAGCTCACCTTATTTCCTGTTCCTTCTTTGGTTGTGGACTTAGGGTATCCTGTTATTTGTCCGACTGTCGTTGAATTCTTAGTTATATATATATATATATATATATATATATATATATATATATATATATATATATATATGTGTGTGTGTGTGTGTGTTGGATATAAAAGCTTTCACTTTAGTTCAGTACCTTTGTGTAACAAAGGCATACCTACTTCATTACTATTTAACTATAATAGGTATAGTTAAGGTTTTACTACTCACTACTGCTATTACAATGACACCTCCCAGAGTCAATACAGTTATGAGTCAATACTCACTTTATACTCTACAAGAGAACACTCTATACATTATACAAGAAAACATGCTATACAATATACAAGAGAATACACTATACACTAGTACAGAGAAAACATTACTACACTATGATATACTACATAAACATTTGAACACTATAAATAGAATGTGACATACTACTTCTCGATACGACACTTTATTGTGCTATCACTTTGTAACCAGAGTCTCTTGGAGGGAGAGCGGGCATTGTGTGTATAGATCTATACGGGACAGACACTCCCACATCCTGACTGCTAGCTACAGTCCCAGCCGAAAGGCCAAGGGGTGACAGAATGCTACCTCACTATATATGACCTGGAGGGTCATCAGTTATTCAGCCGTCGATCAGCATGGTTACATACGAGTTCACATTCAAACCTTTAATTAACCAATTTAGAATTAAAGGCAAAATAGACTCTCCGAGGCGTATTGTTCATTTAATACCACTTGGAGTCTACCTTTTTCATTACTCTAGATTCCCCGAGGTGTGTTGTACATTTAGTACTACCTGGAGTCTTTATTTTTATCACCTTACGACCAGCAGTGTCACTGCTGAGGAAAAATATTAATTTCCCCTATTACACTTATTTTGAAATCACCTTACCAGGGTGAAGTCTAAAACTATATTTTCATACTAATAGTTTTCACTGGGGAAAAACCCTTATATTTACGAAAGAATAAACATACAAACAATCGGGTCTTGGTAGAAGACTACTTTTTACTAGAAAATATAGGGTTTTCTAGGGAACATACTATTTACAAACGTTTGAAATCAGTTATTACTCTACATTGTTACAAACATTTTTATACAAGCAATGACACTAAATACTTATGAACTCACCAGCTTTATGCTGATAAACTCTTTCAAAATAACTTGTATTCTCAGGTCATCAGTAGACATGTACCGATGAAGCTTTTGCGAAGATGGAGCACATACAAGACTCATCTTTTATTTTGATTATACATTTTGGTGTCTTACATACTGTTCAGAACACGCTTGTATCTAAATTATTATATTAATGCAATGGATGTTGTTGCTTGTCTTTACTATTATGCATTGTCATGATAGTGTACATGACGTCCTCCACCCCATAACGTTTCCGCCGTACTTGGTTTTGGGGTGTGACAGCGAGGTCCCGTAACTCACAAATAGCAGAGTGTGGACGGTGTTCCATATCTCATTAGCAGCAGTGCAGGGGTGAGGCCCAAGTTAGGAAAGGAGTGAGTGTGGGTTGGGCCCGTATCTCACTATCAGAAGGAGTGTGGACGGGGTTCCATGACTCATCAGTAGCCGGACAAGGGCGAGGCTCAAGATAGGCGAGGCCTTAGAACAGGATTCAGTAGTATATGTTTTGTTATGTGTTGTGGTATGTTTATGTGTTTGTATATGATTAGCGGGCGGGGCCGAGGGACAGGCGGGGCCTAAGAGAAACAGATCTGTATCTGAGCGGGGCTCAAAGCCACGTGGGGCCTGGAGCGGTGGGGCCGTTGTAGCGGGCGAGGCCCGAGGTAGTGGGCGAGGCCAAAAGTAGCGGGCGTGGCCTGGTATTTGAGTATGTGATTATGCAGGGTATGTGGTAGGTTGGGGAACTCACTAAGCTTCGTGCTTACGGTTTTCAGTTTTGGTTTCAGGTACTTCCGGTAGCGGAGGGAAGAGCTCGGGGTGATCGCATGGCACACACCATTGATTAGACAGCCTGGGATGTTTTACTCTGATAATGAAAATATGTTTTGGAATTAATACTCTGGTTTATGTATGGTTTCGTCTATGGTTTGACAATTATGTTTTAAGTAATGATTTTAAAGGAAATTTTCAGTCATGCATTTTGGGGCGTTACAAGTTGGTATCAGAGCCTTGGTTTGAGGGATTCAGACCTACTCTCGGGTGTGTCTGAACTCAAACTAAGGAATTGGTATGGAAATTTTCAAAGAGAAAAGACAGTTTTGTAAAAAGAGTTTTGAGAAAGGAAACAGTTTTAGAAAAGCGAAAATAATTCAGAAAGGAAAGAACTTTGATAAGAGAAAAGGGTGTGGTGCATGCAATCAACCGAGCTCAAGTAAGTTCTCCCAAATTACCCATACAAGTTTATGATATTTTATGACTATGTGATCAGCATTCTAGATTAGGACTAAGGATCTAGGAAGGATGCCTTATGTGCCTGTTATATGTGCTTTTGAGCTGCATGATAGTGCTGGTTAGACAGTAGTAGGATAGCCTGTATAGGTTATGCCTGGTAGTATGAGCTTAGCATTGTATGCTAGTATAGTTCTCGTTATGAGAATAGATTTGCTTGAGTAGTTTCCTGTGTCCGAATGCTGCTTGCTTTGTGCTTTGTGGGACTCTGAGTGATGGGAGTTAGCCATTAGGTGAATACGTCACGTTACGTGTGATCAGGGTTGAATAATCTTAGAGTGCTGGATTGGCCCTATTGCGCAGCTCTTGTTTGAGTCTAACCGTTGTAGGGACGAGTCTTTTACTCGAAGGATTATCTGAGCCTCGTCACATGTGATGGTGTTCAGGTGATGGCTGATTGGCATTACAAGGAAGCCTTCAGCAGCTGAGGACTGGTTTTGGTTGAGTCAGAAATTTCCTAGGGCAAGCCTAGGATGAGTTAGTGCTGGGAGCAGTAGTAGTAGTGAAAGGGACTTGGTGGAGTCGAGGTAACTCTTGAGGAAAGTACGGATAGATGTGGAAGGTAGTATGGGCTCGTACTACTAGAAGCAGAGGATCCGTACTCGATTCAAGAGGGGCCAAGACAAAACCAGGGAACTTGTAGAGTGTGTGCGATACCTCAGCAGTGATGTGTATTCTGATAGTCATGTGATATGTTTTTCAGCATGGTGACACTGCGAGAGAGACCAGTGGGCGGGTCAGGCGCCGGAGAGGGATCAGGCTCTGGTTCAGGGACCGAGCAGCTCGAGGAGCGTATGAGAGAGTTTGTATCAGCGGAGGTTACGCGCAGCATACTAGATCAGACTCCTGTGATCTTTGGCATGGTCAAGGAGGGTATAATGGAGATCTTGGATGAGAGGCTGGGAGCCTTCCGTACCGAGATGATGGCCTTGATGGGAGCGCGTACCTTGACATTCAGAGAGTTTAGAGCTTGCGAAGCACCAGATTATCATGGGGCTAGGGACCCCATTGCTAGCAGCAGGTGGTTGGCCGATGTCGCCAATGCATTCCGTACGAGCCGGTGTCCCGAGGGGGACAAGGTCAGACTCGCCTCCTGCCTTCTGAAGGACAGAGCGAGGGATTAGTGGGAGGAGATTGGTCATACCTTGGGGGGATGATGCCGCGTTGGACGCGATGACATGGGGTGATTTCTCGGCCAGGTTCAGGGCTGAGTTCTCACCGACTATTGAGGTGCAGCAGTTGGCACGGGAGTTTCAGGATTTGACACAGACTACTGAGACTGTGGCGGAGATCACTACCAAGTTCAGCGAGAGGGCCCTTCTTGTTCCGCAGTATGTCGCGGATGAGGAGATGAAGAAGGCCCGATATCACGAGATGTTGAGGGATGACATCAGGCAGTTTGTGAGCAGGTCCAGCTGCAAAACGTTGGAGGATATGATCGCACGAGATAGAGAGAGGGAGATTGATTTGGAACAGATCTGGAAAAGGAAGCCGGATGAGGTTCAGGTAGTCACAGGCTTGGGCAAAAGGCCCAAGGGGTCAGATTCGAGATCGAGGGATTACCAGAGCCGCGACCGATGCGGGAGGTGCGGCAGGACGCACGAGGGTGCGTGTAGGAGTAGTAGTGGTGGAGATTCGGGCTGCTTCAAGTGCGGCCGGACTGGTCATTTTAGCAGAGATTGTACTGCTACCACCACGCATGGATCAGACTTGATATGTTTTCACTACAGTCAGCGGGGCCACAAGAAGGCCCAGTGTCCCAGTTTGTTTTCGGCAGGACGGGTGATAGCACCTGCCCCTGCAACTTTGAGGATCACGGACGGCCGTCAGGGCCGAGCAGAGGCGCCTGTGGTAGGAGGCAGGGCTTTTTAGATGACTACCATGGAGGTGCGAGCAGCGCCAGACGTTGCAGGTGTGTGTCTTTCGTTTCTCTGTTAACTTTTATTCATGATTATATTGTTATGGTTCTGCATCGCTATTGGTATAAGTATTTCCGAATTGTGTGGCTTGCTTGTGATTTAGTTATATACCATCTGCATGCCTTGGATATTAAAATGGTAGTTAGGGGTTATGCCCTATTGGAGCAGGTTACTTAGGATGCAGTAACTATAGCATGCTTATGTGGAACTCAGTAGTGTCCTTCTAGCTTCAGGAAGGTGTTATTGAGTGATGGATTGGTTAGATCCCTAGCTGTGGCAAGCTTGGGGTTTTCAGCAGATTGATTGCGGAATGGTAGAAAAGATTGGGAATTCTTCTCAAGCATTGAGCAGTGAGGTATAAGCAGGATCAAAGTGGGGGAGAACCCTCCGAGTGTACAAGGGTAAGAGCACACAGATCCAGAATGAGTACGCGACCTCTGATAAGGAAAGAAAGTAGCACAACGATTGATGGATTGAGGAGTTCAGGGTTGGGAGTTTGAGAAACTTCCCAACAGTTAGTTCATGTAATCGAGATGGTTAGTAACTGGTTGGGAATTCAGGTTGGAGGATCGCCTGTAAGACTCGAGTGAGTCGGAATGAAGATTTTGAGAACAGTTAGCATGGGATGCTTTCGTGTTAGTAGTCAGTGGCAAAGACAACATGTAGAGCATGGTAGAGCGGCGGGAGAGCGACAACATTTTTCCCAGCAGCGAGTTAGTGGCGGAAGTGATGTAAGACTGCAGGTAAGCCGTAGCATTCCCTAGCAGCTTAGTTAGCAAAGAATGGGCGGAGGCCCGTATCTCCTAGTTAGCGGAGTTTGGGCGAGGCCCTTATCTCTTAGTGATCAAGGTGGGGATCAGGAAAGGGTAGTTCGTTGAGATTAGTATGGAGTGGACCTGCGTAGCCCTAAAGAAGTGAGACCTTGGGAGAGGCTGCTCCAGGATACAGTTGGGTGAGACCCGTGGGCGAGGCCCGTATGATAGTAGCAGCATGGGTGAAACCTAGGAGCAGGGTTGCTCAGTAGTATAGTCGGGTGAGACTCGTAGGCGAGGCCGGTGAGATTTTAGTAGTACAGGTGGGACCTGGTAGGGACCGTAGGGTCAGGGCAGGGGATCCCAGGACCTGTAGCGCCAGAGTGGCAGAGTAGATAGATCAGTAATAGATAGCCGAAGTTTATTCGGAAGTCGCTGGGAGCGGCTAGGAGATTGTGTTGGGTGTAGTGACCGGTGGGAGTTCGGTAATCCAGTTATGGACAGATTAGTTGGGACCTGGGGTGGTCTCAGTTCATCCGGAAGGCGGATAAGGGACAACATAACTTTCAGCTAGTGGCAGTGATGATAGAAGGACTATGGGGTAAGGCAGATATTTGACTAAGGGTGTTGCGCCTCTCACAGCAGGGTTGGATAATCTCAGAGGGAAGGGTTTGACCATGTTGCGCAGCTCTCGTTTGAGTCTTAACCGTTGCGGGGATGAATCCTTTACTCGAAGGATTATCTGAACCATTCGCTGGGATGGGTACTCAACATTAAATGCTAAGTAGCAAGAAGTATTCAGTGTGTACGGCAGCCGTAACCAGCACTGGGAGTGGCTGGAGTATTGGATATCGTGAAAGGTATGTCCTTCACAGTGATAGGGGAAGTGGTTAGTTACGGGAAGTAGCCTTGGGAAGGCCAGAAAATGCGCAAGTCAAAGGGGAGTGAACCCCTAAGGGGTTGAGTATGAGTGCTCGGGGAGTACTGGAAGGATTACCAATGGAACAGGATGTGTTCTCTGGACGGTGGAGGATTGTTATTACAAGAATTAGGGTTGGTATGCATGACCGGGCGGAAGGCCAGCGGAAGTAGTCAGCGGGTGTTAGATTTTTCAAGCAGGGTGTTGAAAGCAGATTGCAGGACGATTGGCCGTAGAGAACTTCGAGGACGAAGTTTAGTTTAAGTGGGGGAGAGTTGTAACACCCAGAATCAGAAAGACCAAGAAAAGAAAGGAAAAGCTCTAAGTCAAGGAGTCAACTCGTCGAGTCCAGGGAAGAACTCGACGAGTCGGAGCGGGATCCGGGTCATAGAGTTAGTGACCGACTCGGCGAGTCGACAAGTGGACTCAGCGAGTCTGGTCTGGGCGAGAAAAACCCTAATCTTAGGGTTTGCACCCTATATAAAGAACATCATATCCCTCCCCCAGCCTCTTTACCACCCTTCTGAGATCCAGAAACCCTAAATCGTGAGTGAGAGTCCTTAGGAGCAATTTGGAGCTTAGATAAGTGGTTTTTGTGAAGAGATCTTGAAGATCAAGAAGCTTGGATCAAGGGGATTTACAGAGATTTGGATTATTCTTCAGTGGGAGGTCATCTTGGAGGTAATAAGCTGTTACCTTCACCCTTTTTGCATCTAGATCTATTCTTGAATGAGATTTTGTGGCTATTTTGGTAAGATTGAGATCTATTTCGGGTTTGGGGCTTAGATCTGAGGTTGCTACTTCAGATCTAGGGTTGTAATGGTCCAGAATGTCTTAAAGCAGCAGTCAATGAATTGTTGGTGAAGCCCCTTTGTCTTAAACCCTAGCCCTAGAGTGTTTTGGGCCTTTAGCTCCTTGGTTTCACGTAAAGTTTGCAACTTTACGTGGGGGTTAGACTTTAGAAGAGTGGATCTATGGGTTGGAGCCCTTGCATGGCTCGAAAAGCCACTGTATGGATTAAGGACTGAAGAGACTCGGCGAGTCACATGGGTGGACTCGGCGAGTTGTATGATGATGGGCAGGGACTCGACGAGTTGGAAGAACAACTCGGCGAGTCTGTTGAAGATTGTCGTGGACTCGGCGAGTCTGTTCTTGGACTCGACGAGTCAGGTCGCAGACCCCCAACCTCTTCTGGTTAAGGCACATATTAGTAAGTTGAGTGGTGACTCAGTGAGTTGGACAAGATGGGACTCAGAGATCGTTGAACTCGACGAGTCTTGGGGTGACTCGGCGAGTTGAGTCGTATTATGAGAGTTTCTGAGTTTAAGAACTCGGCGAGTCTATGGGTTGACTCGGTGAGTAGAGTCAATCAGGAAGGTTGACTTTGGCCAGGACTTTGACTTTGACCGATTGACTTCAAGGGTATTATGGTAAATTGGATATTTATGTCAATGGTTCATTGATGGCTTTAGGTGTTGGAGTTTGGAGCAGTAATTCGGGATTGTGCTTTCGTGGTTCAGCTTCAGCAGTAGGATGTGAGTTTCCCTTGTGTGGATGGGTCTACGGCCACAATGCCGACCCATGTAGTAATGAGTAGGAAGACCCGGGGGTTAGCCCTAGGCACTATATGCTATTATGATATTCAAGACCAAGGTCCAGTGATAGCGGGCGGGTGCCCAAGGAATGGTTTGCATGATAGAATATACTTGTTGTCTGTGTGATACATGTTTGTGCCTGGTAGGGAGGTGAGTGTGGGCGAGGTCTCGTAACTCACAAATAGCAGAGTGTGGACGGTGTTCGATATCTCATTAGCAGCAGTGCAGGGGTGAGGCCCAAGTTAGGAAAGGAGTGAGTATGGGCTGGGCCCGTATCTCACTATCAGAAGGAGTGTGGACGGGGTTCCATGACTCATCAGTAGCAGGACAAGGGCGAGGCACAAGATAGGCGAGGCCTTAGAACAGGATTCAGTAGTATATGTTTGGTTATGTGTTGTGGTATGTTTATGTGTTAGTATATGATTAGCGGGCGGGGCCTGGAGCGGCGGGGCCGTTGTAGCGGGCGTGGCTCAAAGCCAGGAGGGGCCTGGAGCGGCGGGGCCGTTGTAGCGGGCGAGGCCTGAGGTAGTGGGCGAGGCCAAAAGTAGCGGGCGTGGCCCAGTATTTGCAGTATGTGATTATGCAGGGTATGTGGTAGGTTGGGGAACTCACTAAGCTTCGTGCTTACGGTTTTCAGTTTTGGTTTCAGGTACTTCCGGTAGCGGAGGGAAGAGCTCGGGGTGATCGCATGGCACACACCATTGATTAGACAGTGTGGGATGTTTTACTCTGATAATGAAAATATGTTTTGGAATTAATACTCTGGTTTATGTATGGTTTCTTCTATGGTTTGACAATTATGTTTTAAGTAATGATTTTAAAGGAAATTTTTAGTCATGAATTTTGGGGCGTTACATTTATGGTGTTTACGGTCAAGAGGTTTAGAGAGAGAAAATGGGTGTTTCCAGTCAAGAAGGTTCAAATGAGGGTGGGGGTCCAGTATTTATAGGCTGGGGGTTTGGTCGGTGGTGGGGTCCACCTGGCACCAACCGTAAACTGGGTTTACGGTCTACACGAGTTTACGACCGTAAACTCGTCCTGACCGTGAACTCGGTGTTTTCAGGTGAAGTTTCGAGTTTTTCGCGTGATTTCTGGTTTATTCCGACTCGTATAAAATACATGTTATTTATTTAAACTTAAGGTCCTTCCCAAATTAAGAAATTTGACGGAATTTAATAAAAACCCCAAATTTTATTAACGGAAACTGGGTAAGGATAACGGAAAAAGTTTCGGGTTGTCACATCATCCCCCCGATAGAGGGAATTTTGTCCCGAAATTCGAACACGGAATAAAATTCCTGGATTTTAGAAAAAGATGAAGGTTTTCACAAGTGTCTCATCGGACCGACGTTTCTCCAGGATCGGTAGAGCCCTTGGGTTTCATACAACCCTTGCGTTCTCTAGTGAATTCAAATCCTTGCTGGGTGATTCAGCAGGACATCACTGTTGTATCTGCTATTCTGATATGTGAATGATGTGTAGGTTGGACTTGCCTGGCCACGTTCATCCAACTGGTAGGATGTTCTTTCGTAGTTCTGAGCAACCTTTGTCCTTGAGTTCATGGTAGGACTCATACCTGGTCCGTCTACCATTGCCTGATGTACACAAGTTATATATAATTAAGATTAATAAGACGGTCGGATGGGTGTCACTGCCCCAGGTCCACAACCAAACAAGGAACAGGAGATAGGGCGGAAACACACATCCTAAGTCTACAGGATCTTAATTATACACCACCCTCGCGTGCACATTTTACATTGATAGATTTGTTGCGCAAGGGGTGTTTCCAAAATGGTCTGTTGAGGGTGCTTAAGGAAGGTTATGGTTGGATACCATACTCCTTATATGAATACTTTTGAGAGTTTGAGGCGAGATGGAATTTCGGGGGTTCGCATCTAGTTTATCGCTATGAGTGACGAGAGTTGTGTTATTCAGTCGGCTTAAGGCAAAGGGTCTCCTCGATGACACGTGGGTTTGGTATAATGCATAAACAATCGGATTCAGCAGGAAGACGTCGTGTAGTTTCGGGTTAAGTTAGTTCGGAAAGGGTACTTTGTTAGAACATTGGTGCATCTGGGTGTATTCTCGGTGCTTTCTGTTTTGATTCGGAAATTGCTACTACGATAGTTTTGCATTGCCCTTCGTGTGTATTAACTGAAAGATTTTTCTGGTGAATGCTACTTGATATTATGATCCCTATCCAGTCTTTCTATAATTGCTTGGTGTCTACAAGTCATATATAATTAAGAGTGATAAGACAGTCGACTGAGTGACCCTGCCTTAAATCCACAACCAGACAAGGAACAGGAAATAAGGCGGAATCACGCACTCTAAGTCTATTGGTTCCTAATTATATATATATATATATATATATATATATATATATATATATATATATATATATATATATATATCCCTAATGTTTACACCAAGCCGTTATAGCTTACCAGAAAGAGTATTTAGTTTCTATATATAAACTATGTGCTTTGTTTAGATGAGGAAGAAACTATTATCGTTAGAACTTAATCGCGAAATGGTTTCCTTGAAAATGTAGGTTTGGGAAAAGATTCGAGTTGGGAGGCGTACCGCTGCTTTCGGGGGTCTCCGGGGTAGACTCTCCTGCGGTGATCATTAGCACTCTTCCACCTTCACAGGGTTCCTGACCAAGGGACAATCTCTCCTGAAGTGTCCTAATTCACCACATTCGTGGCAGCTCTGACTTGCTTCCTCAAATGGGACCTGAGAGATTGGTCGTGCCGGTGCCCTACAGAAGCGGATGGTGTGTCCCCTTCGGAGGCAGTTCTTGCAATACAACTTCCGACACCTTCCGATATGATGGAAGTTGCACTTATTACATTTAGGAAGAGTTCCAGCATAACGATTGCCAGGCGTTGAGGTGGTTGGCATCGGGGCAGCATAGGTTGTACCTGTCTGTTGTTCCTCGGAGGGTTCTTGTGTTGACTGCCTCTTCCTTCTGCTCTCGGACCCTTGATTAACATCGTCTCCTTTTGTTGTCCTATGAACCGGGTCCATTACGCCTTGGAGGATCCCATAGTCCACCAAGGTCCGAGCCAGGCGTTTGGCACTGTCAAACGTAAGAGGTTTTGCCGCTATTACGTTTCCTTGGATTGGAGAAGGTAGTCCCCAAATGAATCTTTCTACCTTCTTACTTTCCGGGGTAACCATCCCAGGGTATAGTGCAGCTAAGTCGCTGAATCGGTCTGTGTAGGCTTCTATGTCTGAGCCTGCCATGGTGAGATTCCACAGCTCATGCTCTAGCTTTTGCACTTCGCCCATCGGGCAGTACTCTTCTAGCATCATCTGTTTCAAATTTTCCCAGCCCATTGCGTTTGCGGTCGGAAGAGTCAGTGACTTGACATGGCTATTCCACCATGTAAGGGCTCTGTCAGAGAAAGTGTAGGCAGCAAACTTCACTTTGCTCCCTTTTGGACACCCGCATAGCTTAAAAATCGATTCTGTCTTTTCGAACCATCGCATTAGAGCAATGACTCCCCCACTTCCATCGAAGGATTTGGGTCTGCAAATCATGATGTCTTTGTATGAGCACTCCCTTGTGCGTCCGTGGTTATAGTTGTTGGTTCCACTACCCGATCCACTGGTACCACTTGCATTGACCTGTGCCATGACAGCTGTCACTGCGGTTGTCACTGCTGCCTGAAAGACAACCGGGTCATACGGAGGAGGTGGCGGTGGGGGGTGTGTTGTTCTTATTTCTGGTCGACTTCTTATGTGACATCTTTCTGCTAATAAGACAAAACGAGGGTAAGTCCTTAGTGGCTACGAATCGAATGTTAATCTGAATAGAAATGGTCTCGGTTTTGAATGTATCATGTTCCGACTTTTAAATCAATTCATAACAGAGGTCTATGCAACATAGACTTATGAATTTGATAGTGACCACCCTCTGAATGAAGTTATGGATCTAGTTTATTGATATTAATGGATATGAAAAAGGCGATAAGCCTAACACATAGTGTGAGCAGTGTAATCACTAACTCACTAGATCATATTAGCTAGTAAATTATTACTATGACGTATATGGTGCTCTACCACCTGGCGCGCCTTGGGAGGGGTTTCTGTTCTAGTTATGATGGTCCTGAGTTTAGCTATGAGGATTTGTTGTTTCTGGGCTTTCTTATGGTTTTTCTATTCATTGTAGATCATGCTTCAGGTTTTACCACATATCTCATTCACTTCCTGATGGAAGAATTGCATCCTCGTATGATTCCTTCTAGGAACCCTCTTTATGCATCCTCTCTAGTTCCTCCTTGGCTCCTCTGTTGGTGATTGAAGTGGCTATCTATATCTAGGTTGTTCGTGCGAAAATGGGGATGTCTAAAGAATCCTATGAGGTTAAGTAAACATTTCTTCTTTTAGTTATTGATGATCCAAACTGGGTCCTCCTATAATCAAGCAGTGCATGCAAACTGTATATAACCAAGATCAAATAGACCTTCGAATAGGTGATCCTACTCCAAAACCACAACCAAACAAGGAACAGGTAATAGAGCGTAAATCACCAATTCTGAGTCTATAAGATCCCAATTATATACAACCCTGGAAGCATGCACTTCGCAACTATAGATCTGCCAGCATAGTTTTTTTAGTTCTTATGTAAGTTTGTTATAGTGCCTAAAATACTCCTATAGTATTTTATCTTTATGTTTTGTTCTAGGAAGCTTTTGAATATGGAGTTAGGTAAGTTTTAGACTCGTTGCGACACCACTATCACTCCCAAACACATGTTGGTCGTATCTCGAATAAATATAGTTGATCAGGTTATATTTATTCCAGATATGACTACATAACTGCTCAGGTTTGACTGTAGTGTCCAACATCTAAATACTTTTGTTTGTTTTGTTCTTACTTGTTCTTATTGTGATACTTGTTCTTAGTATGTATGCATATTAGTATACTTATCGTAAAATACTTATATTTTAAAAGTATACTTTTAGTCAGAGCACTCTGGCCCCATTGTATTTATAGTTGTATATCTTTTACTGGTTGATATACTAAGTTCACTATAAACAATGCTCTGATACCAATCTGTCACACCCCCAAACCGAAACGGCGGAAACGTTCGGGGGTGGAGGACGTCATTAGTAGTATCACAACAATTTAATAATAGTAATCAAAGCAACCATAACCATTGTATTAATAGTATAATGTTTACATTACATTTGAATCATACACGATTGACTCCAAAAGTAAATAACAAGTAAAGACTCGAAGCTACTATGCTCCATCTTCTTGAACCCGGTGCGTGTACCTGTCTACTAATGTCCTGAGAATACAAGTAGGTTTTGAAAGAGTATTAGCATAAAGCTGGTGAGTTCATAAGCGTTATGTTTTAGAACAACTATTCTTTATTCTTTCGAAAAGTACGTTATGTTTCTCCTAAAAACCTTATATTTTCTGATGTAATGAATGTTAAGTAAAAATGATTCTTTGATGTCAGTCGAAAGTGTTCCTCAAGAAAATCCAATATTTTCTTATGTAAAGTATGATTAACCCATTCCTTCTATGACTTCTTAGTTCATACTAGTTATGTATAAACCAATATCGGATAGACAGTTAATTGTGTGGATCTGCCCTAAACCCACAACCAAACAAGGAACAGGGAATGAGGCGGAAAACACACATTCCACAGTCTATCAGGTATTCTTCATACATAACCTGGTTGCATAAACTAAGCAGTCATGGAATTTCTATTGAATATTCGTTAGTTGAATAATGAACTAATTATTCGTAAAATACCGAGGTTTACTCTGGAAAATCCTATATTTTCCTTAAGTGTACGTTATTTGAATTATCTGTTCCGAATCGTGGTGTACCAGTATCTACCATACTTATGTTGTTTAAGCATTGTTCTGTTTGAAAACCTTTGCATGAAAACCATTGTATAGTAGACTTATTACATAAATAAAACTAGATGATAACGTGTTGTTATGTATCCCGAAAGTATTGTTAATACCCTCCTGTGATCACTTAGTACATACGAGTTATAGAAATCTAGATCGAACAAACAGTCGATTGAGTGATTCTGCCCTAAGCCCACAACCAAACAAGGAACAGGGAATGAGGCGGAATTCACACATCCCACTGTAAGTCGGATGTTAATTTCGTATTACCCTAATGTACATACTAAGCAATCACATAGTTACTAACCATGTTGATTGTTTGTTAGGTATATTATTACGTGAACGAGTAGTTGTTTCACCTGTGGATTCTTATAACCATACTATGGACGATCAACATTAAGACGTACTCGGACGTCGTGAAAAATGACGTTTGTCACCCTAGGTTGACTGTAGCTAATAGTCAGGGTGTGGGATTGTCACTCATGTATAGATCTATACACAAACTCACGCTCTCCCTCCAGGAGACTCTGGTTACAAGGCGTCTCACACTGTAGTTCTCTCAACGAATTCACTAATAATACTATGAAAATCCATTTTGTTATTAACATAAATCTTATAAAATAATATCTTTTATTTTATAATTCATAAGTTTGTTTCCTTTGTTCTGAAAACTGTATTTGCAATGTTTATATCTTAACATGTTTATAAAGCTATCCGCAAATCTAGTAGTAACTATGTTCATCATGATTAGTAAGTTCTATGTTCAGTGTATACTAATGATAGGTAAATATAATAAACGAGTTATATTTTTAAACACAAGATTACTTGTGCTTTTACTTGTATTCCCCCCCCCCCTGAAAACATTAAAAACTCGGAAAATATAGGGGTATGAACTCACTGATTGTTGGGTGCAAAGGATTGAACTGGAAGATCCTCAAGTCGACGCGCGTGGCACTTAACGGAATCCTAATATCAAATAAATACATATATGTATCTAAATTAGCGATTTCGTTAGATAAAGTGTTAGATAAACACTTGTTTTTGGTTAAGGAATGTTACCGGGACTTGGTTGAATTGAGAAAACAGGCTTTTCCTCACGAAAGAGTTGTTTACGGTCGTGAATGGAGTTTACGGTCGACAGACCGTGAATAGGGTTTACGGTCGACAGGCAGTTTACGGTCTATGAAGATCTGGTGAGTTTACGGTCGCAACGGGTTTACGGTTTATGAAGATTGACCGTAAACTCAAGAATAAAGGTGCTTGTTTTCGACGAAAAAGTGTTCCAGAGGCTCCCAAATGGCCCCAAATGGCGATTTCCGGCGTTTTCGGGTGTAAGGAGGGCTTTATGGTGTTTACGGTCAAGAGGTTTAGAGAGAGAAAATGGGTGTTTCCGGTCAAGAAGGTTCAAATGAGGGTGGGGGTCCAGTATTTATAGGCTGGGGGTTTGGTCGGTGGTGGGGTCCACCTGGCACCGACCGTAAACTGGGTTTACGGTCTACACGAGTTTACGATCGTAAACTCGTCCTGACCGTGAACTCGGTGTTTTCAGGTGAAGTTTCGAGTTTTTCGCGTGATTTCTGCTTTATTCCGACTCGTATAAAATACATATTATTTATTTAAACTTAACGTCCTTCCCAAATTAAGAAATTTGACGGAATTTAATAAAAACCCCAAATTTTATTAACGGAAACTGGGTAAGGATAACGGAAAAAGTTTCGGGTTGTCACATATAGAATTAACCTCCTAAGGCCCTTTAAGTTATACTGGTTTAATAAAATGGATTAAACCCTTTACTGGTAAGTTTCTAGTTTTGAATACCAAATGTTCTATTTGAAAAGTATGTTTTGTACTAGAAAAACTGTGCATTGAATTAGTGTCCTATGACCCGGCCCATACCTGGTACCCCTTATGATTACTTGGTGTATACGGAATATATATATATATATATATATATATATATATATATATATATATATATATATATATATATATATATATATATATATATATATAGCTAAGATCGAATAAATAGTAGGCTGTGTGAATCTGCTCTAAGCCCACAACCAAACAAGGAACAGGAAATGAAGCAGAAAGCACACATCCTACTACTTGTCGGATCCGATTAATATATATATATATATATATATATATATATATATATATATATATATATATATATATCCCTGAATGCATACACTGAGGAATCATAAAGTTAGCAATATAGGCCCCCTTTCTACTGAATGTACTAGACTCGACTGTTCTGTTTGTCGTTTGTAAAATGTAAGTTTTCCCTAGTTTATAACTATCTTGACTCGAAAATAGTTTGCATTAATTTTCAAGTGCTGTCACAAGATGAAAGTAATGGGAAAATATAAGTACACAGTTGTCTTTTGAATTGACATCCTGACGTACTGATTACCTTAAAACGTAATTGATTTATTAAGGTCATAATGTGATGAATAGTCCCTATACTATACGCTCTCCCTGCAAGAGATTCTGGGAACCAAACGCGACTTCAGCAAACCAGTTGTTGAGCCGTGAAGTAAGCTCACATTAAAGTTATATGATCATGTATACCCAATTTTACTATCACCTTTTGTTTAGAACAATGAGTTAGTGATTCATTGGTATAATTAAATCCTGTAGTTGTTCTCATGCTATAGCATCTTAGTATGTTCGTTCTGTTATAGTATCTTAGTATGTTCGTTCTGTTATAGTATCTTAGTATATTCTCTTTGTTATTGCGTATTGTTTCTACCTCCCTGTTTCTCTTTATAGTATGCTCTAGTATGTAGTATGAACTGAACCCCTAAACTATACCCCTTATAGTTTACTAGTATTTTACTTGAACTGCTACTGAAAAGACTCATTTTTCTACTAAGTTATGCTTGTACTTTAAAAACGGAGTTTTGTTAAATTATAAAGTAACATAACTTTAAAAGAGTTTTTGAAATGTTTTGATCACTTATAAAAGACATAAGCAATCTTTTGAAAGATGTTTATAACAAACAATTACACAATTATCATTGTGTTCAACTTGTATTCCCCCCCCCCCTAAAAGCATTTAAAACAGTTAAAAGATTCATTATAGGGGTATGAACTCACCTTATGTGGGTGATTCAAGCGAATATGCGCGTAAGGATGAGAAGTTCCACGAATGAAGTTCCGAGACACAAACGAGTCCTAAATGACATATATGGCATGTATTGGCATAAATATAGGGTTTAGAAGCAACCAAATGCAGGGAAACACCTTAGGGACTAGGAAACACTTTGACCAAGTGTTGGAATCACATGTGATTTATCTAAGGGGAGTGTACGGCCACTTTGAGGAGTGTGCGGCCATGGGTGTGCGGCCAAGGAGTGTGCGGCCGCACACTCATGGTAATGAGTGCACATTAGTGTTTTCCCAAGGTAGGGAGGCTTGTGGGACTAATGCTCATCAAGTGTTGAAGCTAGAAATGCATTTTGAAGGCCCTTTAGGGGTGTTTTGAGGGGTGTACGACCACACATGGGTGTGCGGCAGCACACACCTTGTGTTCATGAGTTTTGGGAATTTTTAAGGTGTTAATCTAGTGTTCCTATCAAGTACTAAGCATAGGGAAGGAGTACTTACGATCTGGAGGCTCAAGAAGGCTCAAAATCACCAAGAACAAGTGTGTGTTTTTGGTGAAAGATGAAGATCTAACATAAAAATATGTTTTCATGGATGAATCAAGAGATGTTTACAACACCAAGGAAGATATCAAGAAGGGTAGAAGGATCACTTACGATTTTGGAGGATTTGAATGAAAACTTGATGATAGTTGAGAGAGAAATCCGATTTCTAGGCTTGGAAACTGAAGAAATGGCTTAGAAATGGAAGGATATCACTCTTATGGAGGGGGTGTACGGCCAACATGGGTGTACGGCCGCACACACAAGTGTGTACGGCTGCACACTCATGTGTACGGCCGTACACTCCCTCAAATGGAGTGTAGGGCTTGATTTCAAGGCTAGAAGTGTACGCGACCCAATCCTATACTCAATGCTTGAATGTACTGAGCTTTGAACCTTTAAACGAACTCTAAAATAGGCTAAATGATAGCAGAAACGAGTCTGACATTCAGTTAAGTTGACTAGCTGGGCTTTACAAGGCAAAAATTTTCGGGTTGTCACACTTGGGCCGTGAACACCCTAGAACCTTCCAAGGGTGAGTATTTCTTCTATCATCTTGTTAATTACTAGAAGCTCTTGTATCCTCATAAGACCAATACCTTTTAAGCTTGAATCAAGACCCAAAGTGCATCATTTTGGAGTGTTTACGGCCATACAATCTCCCATGGCCGTAAACTAATCTCCCATGGCCGTAAACCAACTTCTTTTGGAGTGTTTACGGCCATACATAGCTAGTATAAACTAAGTGATTATAGAAGGAACTATTGTGGTTACCATTTTTACTAAAGGAAATAAGGATTTTTCTTAAAGAATGTTTTCATCAAATAAAGGAACTATTACAGTTAACTGCGTAAGTACCAAATGAATACGTCAGGGTTGTATACAATAAAGATCTAACAAACAATGGGATGTGTGCTTTCCACCTCATTCCCTGTTCCTTGTTTGGTTGTGGGCTTAGGGCAGATTCACACAATCGATTGTCTGTTTACTCTAAATTGTATATAACTTGTATCCATTTAGTACTTGTAGAAGGAATTGTAGAGTCATTTCTTTTCTTATCTTTCATTACATCAGAAGATATAGGATTTTCTGAAGGAACATGCGAACTTTTCTAAAAAGAACTTTCAGTTTACTTTACATCACTAAAATACTTATGAACTCACCAGCTTAAATGTTGATCTACTCTTTCAAAATAACATGTATTCTCAGGAGAATAGTAGACAGGTACGCGCTCTGGGATTCAGAAGATGGAGCATAGTAGATTCATGTCTTGTTTTGTTATTTACTATTGGAGTCTAACTTTTGTGAATCACATACTTTGTAAACACTTTCATATTAATGCAATGGTTGTTTGTTACTTTGATTACTATGATGCATGTGTTGTGATACTAAACATTTCGTCCTCTGCCCCCGAACGTTTCCGCTGTTCCGGTTTGGGGGTGTGACAGATTGGTATCAGAGCATTGTTTATAGTGAACTAAGTATATCAACCTATAAAAGATATACAACTATAAATACAATGGGGCCGAAGTGCTCTGAATAATAAAATATTTTAAAAATATAACAATACTTTATAAAAGTATACATACTTGCTTATACATATATACATACTAGAACAAGTATTTGTGACAACCCGGAACTTTTTCTGTTATCCTTACTCAATTTTTCCGTTGATCAAATTTGGGTTTTTATTTAATTCCGTCAAATTTGATAGTTTAGGAAGGACTTTACGTTTAATAAATCAATTCGGATTTATTTCCGTTCACGTTAGTATTATTTTTGGTCTAACGGAATATTCTAAACTCAGTTCGATCGAGTTCCGTATTTGAAAACGAGGTTTTCTAAGTCAAAACATAGCATTCGGGCCAAACAAACCTTCAAGAGGAGTTTACGGCCGCAAACTCAGTTTACGACCGTAAACTCTGTTTACGACCGTAAACACTGTTCACGGTCGTAAACCCTCCACCCCACCCCTTGGCCGTAAACTCACCCCTATATAAAGGATGAGTGGCCTTCATTTCTCACTTTACACACTCCAGAAGCTTTCTCCCTCTACTCTCTCTCTCTCTCTCTCTACAAACTTCGATTTTGCTAAAAGATCCTTAAGAATGTAAGTGATTCTTCACCTTGATTGTGTTTCTATCTCACTCCTAGTGGTAAATCCATGCTCCTATCTCATGAATCTCATCTTTTTCTAGATTTTCTCTCTCACCAAGAACACACACTAGTGTTTTTGGACTCTAACCACCCTTTCAAGCTTCCATTACGTAAGTACTCTACCCTTAGCTTGTTGGATACAAGAATCACTTGTCAAACATTTAGAAATCGTGACCAGAAGGGTGTTTATGGTCAAGGCAATCTCCCTTGACCGTAAACTCTATTTAAGTGGTGCAAAGTTGCCACAACACCCTCCTAAGCGTAGAAACTAAGCCTGAACACTTCCAGAAGGCTAGAAAGGACCTTGAAAACACCAAAAATCGCACTTTTCGCCAAGAGTTTACGGCCGTAAACCCATGGGCTGTAAACCCATGGACCGTAAACCCATGGACCGTACACTCCTTTTACGACCGCAAACTCCCCATTTTCAAATCACATGTGATTCTAACACTTAGCTTTAAGTGTTTCCTAGTCCCTAAGGTGGTTTCCTTCCATAACGAATAGTGTTATGCCCTCACCTAATGTATATATGTACTTCTTCATGCTAAATAGGATCCGTTTGTGTCCAAGGCTTTAATTGACACTTAACAATTCCTAGCAACTTACACTCGAATCCCACGTCAAACGGTGAGTTTGTACCCCTACACCTTTTCCGAGTTTTTCATGTTTTCAGGGGGAGAATACAAGCAAAAGTACAAGGAAACTTGTACTCAAAGTATATTATTTCGTATAAAATACTTACATATTCAGTATGCTTTTAACACAGAAAACCGTTTTACCAAACGATTAAGAAATCAACTCGTAGAAACAGTTTTCAAAACTAAAGCAAGGAACTTATAAATCTTGTTATAAAATGTGATATTTTGTAAAGGATTTATACAAATCATAAACAGGATTTCAGTATTATTACTTGTAAATTTGTTATTTTAAGTTGGAGACACGTCCTTGGTAACACTCCACCGGATTCGAGAGTGTAGGACTAACCCTTGTAACCAGAATCTCTTGTAGGGAGAGTGTGACTATTGTGTATAGATCTATACGGGACTGACTATCCCGCACCTAAACTGCTAGCTACAGTTAGGCAGCCATGCCTGGGGTGACAAAGTCATAAAAGGATACTGGCCCCGTTACGCGCCATATCTAGTTTAATGTATGGTTATAAAAATCGCAACCTCGATAATAGAGATTTACTTTTGTAATAATGAAACAAGTGAACCAACCTAAAAGTAATAACCGATTTGATTACTAGAGGGCATTAGTAATACCCTTAGGATCTAGTTCACTACCTATTTTATTAGTTTTATTTATGTAATAAGGCTAATACACCTCACCGAGAATAAACATGGTTTTTCAAGGAAACTACATCTAACGATACAAGTATGGTAGATACTTGTACACCTCATTCCAGAACAGTTAACCAACTATCAACTTTTAAGGAAAATATAGGATTTTCCTGGGATAACTCAACCTTACATAAACAGGCTGTTAAACAAATAACGAATGGATAATCAAACATCTTTCATAAGAAAATATAGGACCTTCTTGGGAAATACTTTTCAAAGGATCAAAGAAACATTTCTTTCACGAGAACTAAATGCTTATGAACTCACCAGCTTTATGCTGATATTTTAAAACTGCTTGTATTCTCAGGGCAACAATAGACAGGTACTCTTGTCAACTTTTGGAGAAGGCGGAGCATTTTGGAGTCACGTCTTTTACTTTTGTTATATACTGTTATGTATAAACCATGCTTTCAAACAATGTAAATATTCTTATTATAATGTAATGGTTGTGTTTACTTCGCTTACTATGATACAACTGTTGTGATACTACGCATGACGTCCTCCGCCCCGGAACGTTTCCGCCATCGGTTTCGAGGTGTGACAGATTGGTATCAGAGTTATTGTTTATAGTGAACTAAGTATACCAAACCTTACATGGTATACAACTATAAACACCAAGGGGATGAAGTGCTCTGAACTAAAAGTATACTTTTAAAATATAAGTATTTTTACAAAAGTATACAAGTATACCTACATACCAAAAACAATATCATGAGTAGAACAAAACAAAAGTATTTTGGATGTTGAACACTGCGGTTAAACCTGGGCGGTTATGTAATAATGTCTAGGGTCAATATAGCCTGATGAACTATATTCATTCGAGACATGACCAACATGTGCTTGGGAGTGACTTTAGTGTTGCAACAGGCCTAAAACTTACCCAGTATCCATTCAACAAGATATCAAAAGAACAAAACAAGCAACTTCAAATACTGTAGGAGTATTTTAGCCAGAGCCGAATACATTGTAGAAATTCATTCCTAGTGTTGCTACCTATTCGTTTCTTAGCAATAACTTACTTGTATTAGTAACCTTTCTTTGCTTATCGCTTGGTAGAACACTTTATTATCAGGACGAGATATATTTTGTTTCATATATCTTGAGGACTTACCATCCTCTTCTTCCTGATTGTTTCTAGAACAAGATGCCTCCTCGAAAAAGACCCATCAGAAGAAACGACGACACTCCACCACCACCACGACCGCCCCCTCAGTTCGATCCCGTTATGTTCCAGGCAGCTGTTACTGCTGCTGTGGCTGCCGCGATGTCACAGATCAATCCTGGCGGATCTAGTGGGCAAGGAAGTGGTACTCATCCCCAAAATCATGAAGGTGGTCAGGGACACCAAAATGAGTGCTCTTATAAGGATTTCATGAGCGCGAAACCCACATCTTTCAACGGCAAAGGAGGGGTTATTGCCCTGAACAGGTCAGTTGGAATGGTCGGGTCAAATCCCTAACCCTACCAGTGGCAAATGCTATGGGTTGGGAAAGCTTAAAGGAACTCATGATAGCTGAGTACTGCCCACGGGGCGAGATGTAGAAACTAGAGCACGAACTCTGGAACCTAAGGATGAAGGAATCCGACATTGCTGCCTACACTTCTAGGTTTGAAGACCTAGCACTTCTTTGCCCGGGAATGGTCACCCCGGAAAGCAAGAAGTCAGAGAGATATATTTGGGGACTGACACAACCCACCAAAGGTAATGTCTTTGCTGCAAGGCCAAACACCTTTGACAGCGCTAAGTGTCTGGCGCAAACTCTCATAGATCACAGAGTTGATCTTGATAAAGTGGCAACCGCTCCTGAGCCAGCAAAAGGGAGTGGTGAGAAAAGAAAGTTCTGGAAGCAGCGGAAGGGCCAGTCTTCGCAGGAGCCCTCAAAGAAACAGCAAACGGTGGCAGTCCACGCTGCTACTACTCCTGCCGCTGCTCCTGCCACTCAAGCTCCTACCAGTAAATATGCTGGTACCCTTCCTCGGTGCGACAAGTGTAACTATCATCATAATCCCGGTCCATGCCGAGAAAAGTCATGCACCAGCTGTGGCAAAAAAGGGCACACAGCTCGAGTTTGCAAAACACCAGTACCACCAGCCAATCAGGCATCTGGAGCAGGCGTCGGTCAAGCCTGTTATGGTTGTGGAAAAGTCGGGCACTATAGGAGAAACTGCCCCAAGGGAACAACAGCAGGTGGCATAGGGAGAGTGCTAACGATGGGTCAAGAAGAGGCAGTTGCAGACCCCACCTTTGTTTCGGGTACGTACCTCCTCGACAACTCTTATGCATGCATTCTTTTCGATTCTGGTGCGGAGAGAAGTTTTGTTAGTCATGCATTCAAACATCTTCTCAAACATAAACCACAACCACTAACTGAAACATTTACCGTCGAGATGGCTAACGGTGAGAAAGAGAGCACTAATGATATATACGTAGGCTGTACCCTTACCTTGAACGATCATTCTTTTCCTATCGACCTTATGCCAGTTTCCATAAAAAGCTTTGATGTCATCATCGGCATGGATTGGTTGAGCCCCAATCATGATGATATCATTTGTTACGAAAAAGCTATCCGTCTCAATCTTTCCTCCGGTGAAACCCTCATGATTTACAGCGATAAACTCAGCTCAAACCTCCGTATCGTTTCGTGCATCAAAGCCCAGAAACTCCTGCGAAAGGAGTGTTATGCATTCCTAGCCCACGTCATTAACCAGAAGCAAGAAGTTAAAGACCTCGAGATCATCCCCGAAGTCTGCAACTTTCCCGATGTTTTTCCCGAAGATCTCCCGGGAATCCATCCCGAACGCCAAGTCGAGTTTCGCATCGACTTAGTCCCCGGAGCTACCCCTGTAGCTAAATCCCCATACCGACTAGCGCCGGCAGAAATGCAGGAGTGATCCAGTCAGCTCAATGAGCTGCTCAGCAAAGGATTCATCAGACCGAGTTCCTCACCCTGGGGAGCCCCGATCTTGTTTGTGAAAAAGAAGGATGGATCCTTTCGGATGTGCATTGACTACCGCGAGCTGAACAAGCTTACAGTCAAAAATCGTTACCCTCTTCCTCGAATCGACGACCTCTTCGATCAACTTCAGGGAGCCAGTTACTTTTCCAAAATAGACCTAAGATCAGGGTACCATCAGTTGCGAGTTCACGAGAATGATGTGCCCAAGACAGCATTCCGAACTCGTTATGGACACTATGAATTTGTAGTAATGCCCTTTGGTCTAACCAACGCACCAGCGGTATTCATGGACCTGATGAATCGGGTGTGCCATTCTTTCCTGGACAAGTTCGTAATCGTATTCATCGACGATATACTTGTCTATTCCAGAAGTGAGGAAGATCATCGACAACACTTGAGATCGGTGCTGGAAACCTTAAGGACGGAGAAGCTGTACGTGAAATTCTCCAAATGTGAATTATGGATTCGAAAAGTAACCTTCCTAGGTCACGTGGTAAGTGAGGAAGGCATGCACGTGGACCCCTCCAAAATCAAAGCGATAGAGAACTGGTCAGCACCGAAGACACCCACAGAAATCCGTCAATTCTTGGGTCTCGCTGGCTACTATCGCAGATTTATCCAGAATTTCTCAAGAATTGCCAAATCCTTAACCACTCTGACTCAGAAAGGCGTACTGTTTTGTTGGAGTGAGAAGCAAGACACTGCGTTCCAAACGTTGAAGCGGGCCCTATGCAGCGCACCTATCTTGTCCCTGCCCGAAGGGACGGAGGACTTCGTTGTCTACTGTGATGCATCCAATCAGGGCCTAGGCTGTGTGCTCATGCAACGGGGAAAAGTCATTGCTTATGCTTCAAGACAGCTGAAAGCACACGAAGTCAACTACACAACGCACGACCTGGAATTGGGAGCAGTGGTCTTCGCATTGAAGATATGGAGACATTATCTCTACGGAACCAAGTGCACTATCTTCACTGACCATAAAAGCTTGCAGCATATTTTCGACCAAAAGGAACTGAACATGAGACAACGGCGATGGGTTGAGCTACTCAGCGATTACGAGTGCGAAATTCGCTACCATCCCGGCAAGGCCAATGTGGTGGCAGATGCCCTCAGCCGGAAGGAGTACTCAGGTCGTAGAGTGCACTGACCATGACTATTCATTCCCATTTGTCCGCGCAAATCAAGGAGGCTCAGCTAGAAGCCTTAAAACCAGAGAACATGTCGGGTGAATCCTTGAGAGGAATGGAAAAGAACCTAAAAATCAAGGGAGACGGAGTCTATTATTTCATGGACCGGATCTAGATCCCAAAGTTCGGTGGTTACATAGAGGTTGTAATGAACGAAGCTCACAAGACTAGATACTCCATTCATCCAGGCTCAGACAAGATGTACCTCGATCTCAAGAAACTATATTGGTGGCCAAACATGAAAGCAGAGATCGCTACCTTCGTGGGCAAGTGCCTGACTTGCGCCAAGGTGAAGGTCGAATATCAGAAACCCCCAGGTCTACTCCACCAGCCGGAGATACCTGAGTGGAAGTGGGAGAGAATTACTATGGATTTTATCACCAAATTACCTAAGTCTCCGAGTGGGCACGACGCCATTTGGGTAATTGTCGATCGATTAACAAAATCCGCCCACTTCCTGCCAATTAAGGAAAACTTCAAAATGGAGAGACTCACGAGAATCTACATCCGAGAGATAGTTCGACTGCATGGTGTGCCTGTGTCCATTATCTCCGATCGAGATAGCAGGTTCACTTCGAGGTTCTACAGTCACTACAGAAGGCTCTTGGAACTAAGCTGGATATGAGCACAGCTTACCATCCTCAAACAGATGGTCAGAGTGAGAGAACCATCCAGACCTTGGAAGACATGTTGAGAGCATGTGTTATTGACTTTAGTAAGTTGTGGGACACCCATTTGCCCTTGGTCGAGTTTTCCTACAACAACAGCTACCATACCAGCATCAAGGTTGCGCCTTTCGAAGCCCTCTATGGTCGCAAGTGCAGATCCCCTCTATGCTGGGCTGAGGTGGGCGACACGCAACTAGCCAAGGAGCAAGTCCCTGACAGCACTCTCACTGGTCCAGAAATCATCCGCGAAACCACCGAAAAGATCGTACAAATCCGAGAACGACTGAAAGCCTCTCGAGATAGACAAAAGAGCTACGCCAATAAACGACGAAAACCCTTGGAGTTCCAGGCGGGTGACCGTGTTTTGTTGAAGGTCTCACCCTGGAAAGGCATGATACGCTTCGGAAAGCGTGGAAAGCTAAATCCAAGATACATAGGACCCTCCGAGATCCTCTCTAGGATCGGTCCCGTAGCCTACAAACTTCGTTTACCGCAAGAACTTAGCAACATTCATCCTGTATTCCACGTTTCGAATCTTAAGAAATGCGTATCCGACGAAACCTTTACGATTCCTCTCGACGAGATTGAAATCAACGAGAATCTGAACTTCGTAGAAGAACCAGTCGAAATCATGGAAAGAGAGATCAAACGAACGAAACAAAGTCGCATCCCGATAGTGAAGGTTCGCTGGAATGCCAAGCGGGGACCTGAATTCACTTGGGAGCTCGAAGATTAGATGAAATAGAAGTATCCGCATCTCTTTTCTAATCCATGATTTGTATTCTATGTTCGAATTTCAGGACAAAATTCCCTCTAACGAGGGGATGATGTGACAACCCGAAACTTTTTCTGTTATCCTTACTCAATTTTTCCGTTGATCAAATTTGGGTTTTTATTTAATTCCGTCAAATTTGATAGTTTAGGAAGGACTTTACATTTAATAAATCAATTCGGATTTATTTCCGTTCACGTTAGTATTATTTTTGGTCTAATGGAATATTCTAAACTCATTTCGATCGAGTTCCGTATTCGAAAACGAGGTTTTCTAAGTCAAAACATAGCATTCGGGCCAAACAAACCTTCAAGAGGAGTTTACGGCCGCAAACTCAGTTTACGACCGTAAACTCTGTTTACGACCATAAACACTGTTCACGGCCGTAAACCCTCCACCCCACCCCTTGGCCGTAAACTCACCCCTATATAAGGGATGAGTGGCCTTCATTTCTCACTTTACACACTCCAGAAGCTTTCTCCCTCTACTCTCTCTCTCTCTCTCTCTCTCTCTCTACAAACTTCGATTTTGCTCAAAGATCCTCAAGAATGTAAGTGATTCTTCACCTTGATTGTGTTTCTATCTCACTCCTAGTGGTAAATCCATGCTCCTATCTCATGAATCTCATCTTTTTCTAGATTTTCTCTCTCACCAAGAACACACACTAGTGTTTTTGGACTCTAACCACCCTTTCAAGCTTCCATTACGTAAGTACTCTACCCTTAGCTTGTTGGATACAAGAATCACTTGTCAAACATCTAGAAATCGTGACCAGAAGGGTGTTTACGGTCAAGGCAATCTCCCTTGACCGTAAACTCTATTTAAGTGGTGCAAAGTTGCCACAACACCCTCCTAAGCCTAGAAACTAAGCCTAAAACACTTCCAGAAGGCTAGAAAGGACCTTGAAAACACCAAAAATCGCACTTTTCGCCAAGAGTTTACGGCCGTAAACCCATGGACCGTAAACCCATGGACCGTACACTCCTTTTACGACCGCAAACTCCCCATTTTCAAATCACATGTGATTCTAACACTTAGTTTTAAGTGTTTCCTAGTCCCTAAGGTGGTTTCCTTCCATAACGAATAGTGTTATGCCCTCACCTAATGTATATATGTACTTCTTCATGCTAAATAGGATCCGTTTGTGTCCGAGGCTTTAATTGACACTTAACAATTCCTAGCAACTTACACTCGAATCCCACGTCAAACGGTGAGTTTGTACCCCTACACCTTTTCCGAGTTTTTCATGTTTTCAGGGGGAGAATACAAGCAAAAGTACAAGGAAACTTGTACTCAAAGTATATTATTTCGTATAAAATACTTACATATTCAATATGCTTTTAACACAGAAAACCGTTTTACCAAACGATTAAGAAATCAACTCGTAGAAACAGTTTTCAAAACTAAAGCAAGGAACTTGTAAATCTTGTTATAAAATGTGATATTTTGTAAAGGATTTATACAAATCATAAACAGGATTTTCAGTATTATTACTTGTAAATTTGTTATTTTAAGTTGGAGACACGTCCTTGGTAACACTCCACCGGATTCGAGAGTGTAGGACTAACCCTTGTAACCAGAATCTCTTGTAGGGAGAGCGTGACTATTGTGTATAGATCTATACGGGACTGACTATCCCGCACCTAAACTGCTAGCTACAGTTAGGCAGCCATGCCTGGGGTGACAAAGTCATAAAAGGATACTGGCCCCGTTACGCGCCATATCTAATTTAATGTATGGTTATAAAACTTGCAACCTCGATAACAGAGATTTACTTTTGTAATAATGAAACAAGTGAACTAACCTAACAGTAATAACCAATTTGATTACTAGAGGACATTAGTAATACCCTTAGGATCTAGTTCACTACCTATTTTATTAGTTTTATTTATGTAATAAGGCTAATACACCTCACCGAGAACAAACAGGGTTTTTCAAAGAAACTACATCTAACGATACAAGTATGGTAGATACTTGTACACCTCATTCCAGAACAGTTAACCAACTCTCAACTTTTAAGGAAAATATAGGATTTTCCTGGGATAACTCAACCTTACATAAACAGGCTGTTAAACAAATAACGAATGGATAATCAAACATCTTTCATAAGAAAATATAGGATTTTCTTGGGAAATACTTTTCAAATGATCAAAGAAACATTTCTTTCACCAGAACTAAACGCTTATGAACTCACCAGCTTTATGCTGATATTTTAAAACTGCTTGTATTCTCAGGGCAACAATAGACAGGTACTCTTGTCAACTTTTGGAGAAGGCGGAGCATTTTGGAGTCACGTCTTTTACTTTTGTTATATACTGTTATGTATAAACCATGCTTTCAAATAACGTAAATATTCTTATTACAATGTAATGGTTGTGTTTACTTCGCTTACTATGATACAACTGTTGTGATACTACGCATGACGTCCTCCGCCCCGGAACGTTTCCGCCATCGGTTTCGGGGTGTGACAGTATCACAAGAAGAGCAGAACAGAAGTATTTAAAGGTTGAACACTGCGGTCAAACCTGGAGAGTTATGTAATCATATCTGGAATCAATATAGCATGATCAACTATATTCATTTGAGATGTGACCGACATGTGTTTGGGAGTGATGTAGTGTTGCAACAGTCTTAAAACTTATCTAACTCTATTCAAGGGATTTCTAGATCAGAACATGAAAGTTAAAATACTATAGGAGTATTTTATGATACTACTAGACAACAACAAGTTTAAAACATACCAAGTACATTACATTAAAATACTATAGGAGTATTTTAGGCACTATAAATTGTTGGGTTTTGAGCATTCTAACACTCCTATGGTGTACATGCAACCCTAGAAACCTTGGATCTATGTTTTATCTATGATACATGCAAATTTGATTTTCGAAGGTTCATAACCTATCTAGCATACATGGGGAACTTTTAAACATAAAAGATAGTAAGAAATACATACCTTGTAGTGGCTTGGATTGTTTGAGAACCTTGTGAGCCTAGCACCACAAGTGTGATGCCTCAAATGTCTCACAAAACACCAATTGCACTTGGAATAACTTAGAGAGAAATGGAACACTTCTAAAATCGGCTAGCCCTCACTTGTTTCTCTTAGTTGCCGATTTTGGTGAATAACATGATGCTTATATATTGTGTTACAATTAGGGTTACACCATGTAAACCCTAATTGTCATGACTTTTCATTTCCATGACCCATGGGTTCTAAAACCACCATGGAGCATCCATGGAGCATCCTATGGGTTTTAGCCCAACTTGATAATCCATGGAGCATTAGCCTACTATACAAGTATGAGTGATTTACACAATCAACCCATATATTTAATTAGTCTTCTTTTGATCACTTAATTAATTCCAAATTAATTCTTGATGAATACTAATTAAATAATATTATTAATATATTAGAACTAATAATATATTAATAAACCTTAAGTGTTATTTCTCTCATTTTAGTCTATCCAAATGCATGATGCCATGCAACCCAAATGGACCATGTCGGGTCGGGTCAAGTACATACCAAATATAGTTATGGACTTAGATACTATATCCAACAGCCTCCCACTTGGATAAGTCTAGTAACTATAGTTGCAGATATGACTTCAGAACCCAATCAGCAATCGTAGCTCTTTCAAGGTCTCGCAGAACTGAGATGATGATGATACGCCATTTAAGATAAGTGATCATATAATCCTCTGATCTCCAGATATCAGCCGGACAAATACATGGAACATGGTCTTACTTATTGTCCAGCATTTGTTTCTCGATCTCTGATCTGTTTGACATAGAACTAAATTGAACACATCAATTAGGTTCTGACTGGGCCCGGTACATAGGTCAAAACAAAATCATCGAGGGCCCCATATATTTCTTCTAATCCTAGAAGGAACAGATAAACTTTGACTCATATGCTTGTACTGACTACTTATTGAATTATGCACAAAAGCACGTTATATAACATCGAGTTGCCAATGCGTTTTCGTACATTCAATGTATAACCAACTCATAGTCAACAACTCATATCTCTAGGTTTGAAGATTTATATGATATTAAAGTCTCACGATCACTCGAGATAAATTCCATGAAGTGATACAAGTGAGCGTGGGTTGAATCCAATACTCAGAACTTATGAGCACTCATGAATGTTGCAGCAACCATTGTTATGTCTAATACACCTTAGACAATCTACAAACCCAATTCAAGACAGTCTTAATTCAATACCTACTTCCAAAGTATGACTGACTGTGGAGAGTTTGAATAATATAATTATCCTGGAAGTCAAAACATGCAAAATTGAAACAATAGTAAACGATTAACATAAGATAGTAACACTTTACTCATAAATAAACAACAACTTTTATTTAATCATCAAATGTCAATTACATTTTACAAGTTTCAAAACTATCTAATTATTAAAACTAATATCATCCTTCAGCCCGATGCGCCTCGCATGCTGTAAATGCTTAACCCTACTCAGTCCCTTCGTGAGGGGATCTGCTGGGTTCTTATCTGATGATACCCTCTTTGCCACGAGGAGTCCTTCTTCTATTCGATGTCTAATGAAATGGTATTTTTTGTCAATGTGTCTGGATCTCCCATGATCCCTTGGTTCCTTAGCTAAGGCAACCGCACTTTCATTGTCACAGAAAATTTCCATTGGCTCTTTTATAGCTGGTACAACTCCAAGGTCTCCAATGAAGTTCTTTATCCATACCGTGTAACACCGTAAATTTTCAAATAAAATTTGACCCCCAACTCGCCGAGTTATCGCACAATCAAACCCATCGAGACAAACCCCCATCGACTCGTCGAGTCGGCTCCTTGACTCGGCGAGTCCATTCGGACTCATATCTCATCCAGACGTTTTCAAGGCAGAGAACCTTCCCAAATTCTAGATCTGCACTCCTAAGGCTCATTAATCACATAAAGTCACGGGCTTTACGTTCATACATGGCATTTTGAGCTTAAAATGCCAAAACACACCTCAAAAAGGGTTTTTCACTTAAGATCACTATTATGGTTGGATAAAGTAGGGACTTTTGGACTCTAGGGACCTCACATGGTCCAGATCTGAAGTTCAATCCCTCTCAATGAACATAAAACACTCAAGGTCCTCATATTTGGGTGGAAAAACCCTAGATTCATAAATCCATGAGATCTATACAAAAGAATGAGAAAGGTGCAAGCTTTATACCTTTCCCAGAAGCTCTGAAGAGGAACAATCTCAGATCTAGCAGCACCTTCTTGTCCCTTGGCTTGGAATTCTTCTCTCCTCTTCACAAGATGCATCAAACACTCACAATTAGCCAAGCACTCCTTCTCAAAGCTCAAAGGTCGTCTAGGGTTTGTTCTCAGGGGAGTGTAGCCGCAAATGAGGCTATAAGTGCCTTTAAATAGGCCCCAACCGCCGGAAATTAGGGTTTTTCTGCCCAGCACCTACTCGGCGAGTCATCTCTCTGACTCGTCGAGTTCACTCATTAAATCCACATGGCCAACCCGACCCTACTCGGCGAGTCGGACTCATAACTCGTCGATTCACTCCATACATCTCAAAGATAAACACACATAAATGCATCTGCAAGTCCGAATGTTACAATTCTCCCCCACTTGAATTAGATTTCGCCCTCGAAATCGCTTCTCGACGTCACATAGATCGAACCCAAAATCCCAAAAAGTACCATCGAAAGGATCTCATACCACAAAACTAACTTCCTCCATAGACACCTGAAACCAAATAGGAACTCCCAAACCCGGAAGAGGACATACCCTTCTGCCGCTACGATACTCCTTTTTGACTTACCAGAATTTGAAAACTCTAGTGGCCTGTCTCACTGCCCGACCGCTCTCTCAAGCTATCATCATGTTATTCGCTCCTCGAATAACGGACCCTGCAAACTCATTGCCCCTCTAATTCTCTCGTAACGACTGATAGAAACAAGTCAAAGCCCAAAAATTTGCCACCGATCACTCATACCTGACATACTAACAATCCATATCATACTCCAAGGAATTAAAGGGTCACATTACACCAGAGACCCATCCAATATACTGCAATCGAAATCCCATATGAACAATGAACTCTCAATACCCCGCCCTCAAACACAAGAAAATAATCATGCTTGCTCAGAAGCACCCTCTGACATCTAATAATCATAAGCCCCAGCTCCCTCTCGGATATCCCCTTCAACACTGAGCACCAGGTCAACTCCCGACCCAGCTGTTGAAACTCCAAAGGTTACCCGTTTCATACCCCAAACGTCTTACTGACTTCCTTTTCACAACAACCAGCTTGGCCCATTGTGACGCACAAGTCACGAAGTTCGCTTTACCCCAAGCGAATACTACAATCCCAACTGCAATCGACTCACCCTCGACCTCTACCGCCTTCTAGTACTACTCATTAGTTACATGCGTCTCACGCTCCTTCCCATATGAATGAACTGACCCACCTAGGTCTAAGACTTCAGATGACACACAATACCCCTCAAAATGGAACCCATCTCTGGATCCGAAATCTCATTCGCCTACCCAATTCACCACCAAAGCTAAACTCAACTCGAGAGTTTGGTCCGACACAGAATTGGAACCACGAGTCCCAAGCGAATACTACAATCCCAACTGAAATCGACTCACCCGCAACCCACGCGTACATCACTTCCCTAATTCATTTCGATTGCGATAACCACGACTTAACTCGAAATATAACGATTCCCGACAATTATGGAGACCCCAGTCGCGCACCTGGTCCGACCACCAGGTTCCCGAAACTCAAAGAATAAGGCTACCCAAGCCTAAAGCTCTTCTGCGTCATGATCTGACTAGCGAATAATACGGCTCCCCATAGTATCATAAAATTCCCTTTCACAATCCCGCAAAGGCTACGGCTCCCCGCAGGCCTACGACACTCTCTCACTGACTCATGGATGCTATGGCTCCCCGCAGTATCACAATACTCTCTCGCTGACTGGCGAATACTACGGCTCCCCGCAGTATCACAACACTCTTTCTTACTGACTCGCCATGGGCTCACTCCATGGTTTTCCCTTTATAATTCGAAGTGATTACTCCCACTCGGATCCACTCACCCTCTTATCCCCCCATAATCTCCTCCTCGAGTCATCACCCCACCGAGTTCACTATCGAATACTCCACGGCTCAACATAGATAGGTACACACACCCACCCAGGTTATGCATCTCCACTCCTGGCGACAACCGTCGTGTCCAACACTTTTTCTCGCTGCTATTCACATTCTTGGATCTCCCATTTGATGACCATTAGCTGAAGGGCTCTCGCTGGAATCGTAGTCACTGGATACGCCACTTGCCATCTCATAACTCAAGCCTCAAAGTAATCCGAAATTCAGGGCACTCTACTCGGATACCTCGGTACACCATCACAGAACCTCACGATGTCTGGCCTCAACCGCTGATCTCCTACTTATGGCATCATACCCAGATACCGCAAGGCATCCTTTCAGAATCTCACAACTTATCTTCCTCTCAAACAACTCGTAACTTCGGAATATTCCAACTCTCAATTTAAACGCGGAGGAATCGTCGATGACTTAGTACACGTTGACGACAATCCGAAATTCCCTCCTCTAATGCTCAAAACCCATGCAGGAATACTCATATCGATCCTGAAGTTGGTTGCCCAATCAACTTTTATCCTTTCCAAGATGCATACAACAACCCATACATTGAACCAGAAATTCTCAGTCGCCGAAACTATCCTTACGAGCCAACCACCTCGAATTTACCATTACAACCTCGAAGAATTCATATCCACCACAAGGCTCTGACCAACGGCCACCTGCCGTGGAGACACTCATCCCTTCCTGAACACGTACAACATGCACTATCTCGCTATGCACTTCGCCTCGACCACCAATAACCCTCGTCTCATGTAACTGTACCATAGGTCACCATATCTAGTCCTCTAACCGCTGTTGAACAAATATCTGATATCCTCAATAAAATACCCGGTTCTCCCCCACTCAGGGCCAGAACCATCACCATTTGGCACACCAACCATCTATTCTACAGACTGTTTCACCAGGTACACCACACTTACTCTTGGAAAGTACCACAGAACACTCGATGATCTTCCCGATAGGGACAAAGCAACTCCAAACATCCCGAATCTCAGATAAAATCCTCAAAAACTTCCCAACGTGACTGCCCCTAGTCATGTTGAATGCCTCAGACCGACACACCGTCGGATACTCCGACTGTCCCGACACAGTCCTGACTCTCAATCTGGAAATAATGCACTATTACGCACCTCGATTCTGATTCCTCGACTAGTCTCCCAACGTCATTCAAATCCCATACTGACACACTACCAGACATCTCAACTGTCACGTAGTAGTCATAACTCTTAGTCTGAAAATTAATGAACTATCACACTCCTCGTCTTCGACTCCCCAACCAACGTCCCATCATGAGAATTATCATGATAGCAGAGACCTTACTCCCACACTCGATATCCATCATAGACGATGAGAGCCACCGCCCAACATACTCCTCTTGATCACCCGACACTACTACTAACATATGCCCTACTATACTCAAATAGGGTATATCCTTGTCCTTGACCATCTCGGTCTCCACTAATGATCCTTTCATACTATAATACTACCATGGGGTAGACAACTGCCCAGATATTCCAGCGAAAGATCGCAACCAATGCTACCCCACAGGGTTTACCTTCAAAATTAGAAACTGAAAACTCAATGGCTTTTCTGCTTCTCACAAGAAAAGGAAATAACACGACTCTGGTCATCGAAAGTGACGTCTCCACTATCGGCCGATTGCTCAACTCAGACCGTAATCCTCCATAAAGCACCATCTCTACTCATCCCTGAATCTTGCGACTCCAACTGGCATTTCACCAAAAATCTCCCGGGAACTACCACGATTCCCTCTCACGGTATGCTCCCTTGAACTCGTTCAACATGGCCCTCTGGGCCCACACTCTATCACATCTGATCTCAGTCTAATCAATCACAACGGGATATCTGGTAAAACCAGAAGCACTTACCCACTTCGAGTCATGGTACTCGAACCATGTTATCTCCTCTCAATCTGCTATAAATCATGGTACCCGAACCATGTTATTTCCTCTCAATCTGCTATAAATCATGGTACCCGAACCATGTTATTTCCTCTCAATCTGCTATAAATCATAGTACTCGAACCATGTTATTTCCTCTCAATCTGCTACTTAGAACCTATGGAATTCTCCCTGTTTCGAGTACGGGTCCTCTGCTTTCAGTAGTACGGGCCCATACTACCTGCCACATCTACCCATACTTTCCACACGGATCGTCCCAGATTTCCTAAGTAGCTGCTCAACCTTCTCGATCACCAATCCCGTTCAACCTGGTCGCTCCCTAGCGAATACTCTAATCTATCAGCGTACTCATCTGACTAAGGCTACTCCCTAGGCTCTTCCTAGGTTCTCACACTTCTATGCCATCAGCTGCTGAAGAACTCCATATGATGCCAGCCATCTACCTCCTGAATATCGTCATATTCACTTAGTAGTTCACTCTCATCATCGAGAGTTCCACAAAGCACGAAGCAAGCAGCATTTGGGCATCGACTAATCTCCACCCGTCTGCAAAACCACTCTAGGTTACAACTCTATCTGCTCTATCCACACTCAAAAGGTGTCACCGAACTCAAACAACTCTACCCAACGCGGGTACCTAACTACTCTCTCAGTAGGCTCCTCCAATGCTCATCTAGGTATCTCTCCTAGATTACTCCTCTACTCAAAGCTCTATCCCTGAAATATTCCTGCTGGATACTCTTACTCCGCACATACGCACATCACAGATAACAACAATTCCTAGGCTAAGGCATCACAAATCAGGCAACTCTAGCCCTATTATATGGAATACCTAGCCTATCATCTAGCATGCATCAATAATATCTCAATAATAACTCATAACACAAGTAAGTAAGGGTACTTTGGGAAATCACCGTTCGGGCTCTGGCTGATTGTACACATCGCTCCTTCTCGTTTTCTCTTAGAAACTCTTACTCGTTATAGAAAAATCTTTTCTTTCTGAAAAAATTTCTGAAATCCTCAGTTTGAGTCCAGACTTACCCGAAGGTGCATCCGAATCCCTCAAACCAAGGCTCTGATACCAACTTGTAACACCGTAAATTTTCAAATAAAATTTTCATTTAAAATCGCATAATTCTCATAACACATTTTACAAAAATCTCATTTATTTAATTTACAAATCGCAACTCCATAATTGTTTGATTCAAATCCAGGATCCTCAAAACATAACTCCTTCACTGATGTGTAGAATCAAGTCGGTGCCTTCCCACGATCATGAGAAATCTGTAACACATAACACGGTAAGCACAAAGCTTCGTGAGTTCCCCAAAATACCACACACACAGCTCATTAGCCACTCTAGGCAATATCACTGTAAGACCCTCCGGTCAATGTGTCTCAGTGGGACCCTCTAGTCCCATGATTCGTTGGACCCTCTGGTCCGGTCTGTAAAGATCTGCATAACATAAATCACAAAGACAAAATGCACAACATAAAACATAAGGCAGGATAACATAATACTCAATGTAAGCACATAAGACCCTCCGGTCACGAATAAGTACCACTCTAGGTAAATTATAGCGAGAAGACTCACCTTGCGAACAAGCAAGCAAATATCCTCGAACTCGAATCTCGAACTAGCCACCGCCTAACACATAGGATAAATATCTCTAGTTAATATTCGATTCTCGACTCTAAGTAACCACATGTTATTCTTCTCTCTCTAACTCTCGAATTGGGTAAAAGACCATTTTACCCTTCCATGGTCTCCATTATTCATGTTGACCAAACCCTAAAGTCAATAGAAGTCAAACTCGAGTCAACAGTCCATGTTTGACCCGAATCGTCGAGTGCACTCTTGCGACTCGGCGAGTCCCCTCGTTCCCTCATAAGTCTCACGAAAGTCCAGCTCAACTCGTCGAGTTGACCCCCAACTCGCTGAGTTATCGCAAAATCAAACCCATCGGGAAAAACCCCCATCAACTCGTCGAGTCGGCTCCTTGACTCGACGAGTCCATTCGGACTCATATCTCATCCAGACGTTTTCAAGGCAGAGAACCTTCCCAAAATCTAGATCTACACTCCTAAGGCTCATTAATCACATAAAGTCACGGGCTTTACGTTCATACATGGCATTTTGAGCTTAAAATGCCAAAACACACCTCAAAAAGGGTTTTTCACTTAAGATCACTATTATGGTTGGATAAAGCAGGGACTTTTGGACTCTAGGGACCTCACATGGTCCAAATCTGAAGTTCAATCCCTCTCAATGAACATAAAACACTCAAGGTCCTCATATTTGGGTGGAAAAACCCTAGATTCATAAATCCATGAGATCTATACAAAAGAATGAGAAAGGTGCAAGCTTTATACCTTTCCCAGAAGCTCTGAAGAGGAACAATCTCAGATCTAGCAGCACCTTCTTGTCCCTTGGCTTGGAATTCTTCTCTCCTCTTCACAAGATGCACCAAACACTCACAATTAGCCAAGCACTCCTTCTCAAAGCTCAAAGGTCGTCTAGGGTTTGTTCTCAGGGGAGTGTAGCCGCAAATGAGGCTATAAGTGCCTTTAAATAGGCCCCAACCGCCGGAAATTAGGGTTTCTCTGCCCAGCACCTACTCGACGAGTCATCTCTCTGACTCGTCGAGTTCACTTATTAAATCCACATGGCCAACCCAACCCTACTCGGCGAGTCGGACTCACAACTCGTTGAGTCACTCCATACATCTCAAAGATAAACACACATTAATGCATCTGCAAGTCCGGATGTTACATACCGCCTCCTTTGTTGCCTCGCTTGCTGCTATATACTCTGATTCGCAAGTTGAATCATCTACCGTCTCCTGCTTGGAACTTTTCCAAGTAATTGCTCCTCCATTTAGGATAAAGACCCAGCTTGACTGAGAGCGGAAATTATACCTATTAGTCTGAAAGCTAGCATCGCGATATCCTACCACTCTCAAGTCATCACTGCCACCAAGGGTAAGGACCCAATCCTTAGTCCTTCGCAGATACTTGAGAATGTTCTTTACCGCAGTCCAGTGAGCCTTGTCAGGGTTCCCTTGATATCTACTGACCACGCTCAAGGCAAAGGCCATATCAGGGCGAGTACAAGTCATATCATACATGATTGAGCCCACAGCGGAAGCATATGGTACATGACTCATCTCAGCTATCTCAGCCTCTGTACTCGGACTCTGAGTCTTACTCAGTTTGGCGTTACTCTGGATCGGTAACTCTCCTTTCTTGGAATTCTGCATGCTGAATCTATTCAGCACCTTCTCCAAGTAGGTACTCTGACTAAGTCCAATTAATCTTTTAATCATGTCTCTCAATATCCTTATCCCAAGGATATAGGTAGCTTCCCCAAGGTCCTTCATAGCGAAACACTACCCAAGCCTTATTAGGGTTCTCTGTATTGACAAAACCCTCTGGCTGACTCATGTAAACATCCTCAGCCAACTTTCCATTAAGGAAAGCGGTTTTGACATCCATTTGCCATATTTCATTATCATGAAATGCAGCAATGGCTAACATAACCCTAATAGACTTAATCTTTGCTACTGGTGAAATGGTCTCATCATAATCAACTCCTGGAGTTTGAGAATAGCCCTTTGCAACCAGTCACGCCTTATAAGTGTGTACATTACCATCCATGTCGGTCTTCTTCTTGAAGATCCATTTGCACCCGACTGTCTTACGACCTGGTACATTGTCAACCAAGTTCCACACTTGATTGTCATACATGGACTGTATCTCGTTGTCCATAGCCTCTTTCCATTTAGCAGCCTCAGGGCCTGCCATGGCTTCCGTATAGCTGTTAGGTTCATCCAAAATCACCAGTGTACTATCACTAATAAGTGTATCACCTTCCGCAATAATATGGAAACCATAGTAATGCTCAGGTGCATTCCTAACTCTTGTGGAACGCCTGAGAGATATGGGATCATATGTCGGATCAACAGAAGTTTCCTCCTCATATTGATTACTAGGGTTTGAGGTTCCTTCACCACTTGACTCTTGAATTTCTTCAAGGTCAATTTGCCTCCCACTGTCTCCTTGGCTCATGAACTCTCTCTCGCGAAAGACTCCTCTCCTTGCTACAAAGACCACATTATCACTGGGTCTGTAGAAGAGGTAACCAAAGGATCTCTGTGGGTAGCCGATGAAAATACACCTCTCACTTCGAGGTTCGAGCTTATCATGAGACTCATGCCTCACGAATGCCTCACAACCCCAAATTTTGATGTGGTCCAAATTGGGAACTTTCCCAGTCCACATCTCATGAGGTGTTTTGGCAACCTTTTTAGTAGGGACTAGATTTAGGATATGGGCGGCAGTCTCTAAGGCATACCCCCA
The DNA here is from genome assembly GCF_052849685.1 of Lactuca virosa. Taxonomy (NCBI): domain Eukaryota; kingdom Viridiplantae; phylum Streptophyta; class Magnoliopsida; order Asterales; family Asteraceae; genus Lactuca; species Lactuca virosa. Next base: position 316,263,506 of record NC_136433.1, on the reverse strand, counting down.
GAATGAGATTGGTAATGAAGCTCGACTCATCATTGAACGAACCATGTCCAACAAGGTTCGATTGCGCCTCTCAGCCACACCATTCAGTTGTGGTGTCCTAGGAGGTGTCAATTGTGAGACAATCCCACATTCCTTAAGATAGTTAAGGAACTCGATACTAAGATACTCTCCTCCCCGATCGGATCGGAGCATCTTGATGTTCCTGCCCAGTTGATTCTCCACTTCCTGCTTAAACTCTTTGAATTTCTCAAAGGTTTCTGACTTATGCTTGATTAAATAGATATATCCATATCTACTAAAATCATCAGTAAAAGTCACATAATACTGATTAGCGTCCATTATGGCAGTTTTGAAGGGTCGACACACATCAGTGTGTATGAGGTCCAACAAACCCTCACCCCTCTCACAAGTACCAGTGAAGGGTGACTTTGTCATTTTTCCAAGTAAACAAGACTCGCAACTATCATCCGACTTTAGGTCAAATGATTCCAAAACTCCAGCCTTTTGGAGTTGGCCCATGCGCTTCTTGTTAACATGTCCAAGACGACAATGCCACAAGTATGCTTTGTCTAAGCTATTTGAAGAATCAATACACAACACATTATTTCCTAGATTATCTACAACATTCACAGCTTCATATACACCATCACAAGGTAATGCTTTAAAGTAAAATACATCATTGTAATAAACGTTAATAGCACCATTATCATTATCAAATGAAAAGGAAAACCCTTGTTTGTACAAGCCATGAAAGGAAATAATATTTCTTGCCATTTCAGACGAGTAACAACATTTATTCAAATCTAACATTAACCCATTATTAAGCAATAAAGAATAAACTCCTATCTTGGTAACATGTGATGCTTTCCTATTCCCCATGATTAAGTTTATCTTCTCGTGCTCCACTTTCTCACTTCTTCTTAGGCCCTGCAAATCAGTACAAATGTGAATACCACAACCTGTATTGTAACGCCCGTAGATCCGGGCTAGTCAATTTAGTGACGATAAGAGTCAAAAATGACTTTTTGATAGAAGAGTATTTATAATAAATAATCGTAACCAAGTTGTAGTATATATAAAGAACGCTGAAATTCGAGTTATAACGAAGAAGTTATGACATGTCGAAGTTTCACGACAGAACCGGCCCGACATAGCGCGACTTAAATAGTGAAATTACGATAGAGCGATATTTGGATTTAGCGATCTAAACAAAAGTCATAGAATACGTTAAACCGAGAGCGTGCATGAAAAGAACGCCCAACTCTGACTTCGTATGAGGAAGTTACGATTTTTCGAAGTTTCGGCTTAGCAGTGTACAGCCCGAAGTTCGAATATGAGATCGAGCGATATTTAGCCGAAACAATCTAAACGAGAATTGAAGATCTCGTCGATAGTAGTCCAACGGTGAAAAGACAGACGAAAACGGACGTCAGACAAACAAGTTACGATTTTCTAATGGAGTTTTCCTATCCCGACCTACTAAAAATAATATAATATAATATATAATAAAAATAAAGTCAAAACTATCCGACGAAGTCTAAACGAGAGTTGTAGAGCATAATCTGACCTTCGCGTCGATATAAAGAACATCGAAAACGGAGTTTGTATGCGAAAATTATGAATTTCTGAAGTTCGGGGCGCGAAACCCCAAAACTGTCAGAGACCACGACGTGAAATCAGTGTTCACGACGTGAAATGTCTTCTGACGCTCCTGGAGTCTGCCGGACCCAACTTGCGATGACGCATGCAGTGACGATCAAGCCCACGACGTGAAAATACTGTTCACGACGTGAAAATCGAGAAATCAGCCCTATAAATAGATTTGAAGGGGCAGCCGGCCAAGGTTGCTAATTCACCCTTCTCTCACCCATATTACCTCGATTTACGTGCAAAGAAGTACCCCCGAAGCCCCGGTATCATCCGGAGACCCGAAGCGAGTCCCAAAGCCTGAAGATCCCGAGAAGAAAAAGAGTTTCCGAGCTGAAGATCTGCCCGCGAGAAGCCCGCTGTTTGAAGATATTGTAGTTTCACCGAAGAATACTACTCTTAGAGCCGTAGTGCCGTCCGAGCATCGTCTAATCAAGTGAGTGTATAGTCCCTTTCATAAACACGATTTTAATATAAGTATTGTTTGAATGTATTAAGTATATGTTTTGTGTGAGTGTGTACTCACTTTCTTCTAACACATAAATATGAAGTATTTGCTATGAAATACGTGTTATGTGTTTATATATTGTTGTTTATTTGGGATGAGTGTGGAATGGATGTTTTATATAGTTTTTAAATGAGTTAAACTATATATGTATTTTATATCTACAAATATGTTGGGTAGAACATGGGTAGATGAGATAGTTGGTGTGTGATAAAAGATGAGTTGGATAATGAGATAAAAGGTGATATAGATCTTGAGATGAGGGTGACAGGTGAAAAATGAGTGAAACCTTTACCCAAACGATGGCCCCGTCATTCATCAGAGTAAGGATGACAACCACGGACTATTCTAGACAGTCCCATGGAACACTAGCAGGCTCGCAACTTGTAGGTGTTGTGAACGATGTGTTCACCGGAATACTCTAAAAACCCATTGATATGTATTGCTAGAGGAGCCTCGGAACCAATATTGTCAATAAACGAGATAAACTTGTTATTAATCCGGGAGTATGGATTAAGACATAGTTAATTGTCCCTAGTCCGGGAGTATGGATTGGGCACAGTTTTAGATCCGGGAGTATGGATCAGATCAAGAGGTTAGTTTTAGATCCGGGAGTATGGATCAGATCAAGAGGTTAGTTTTAAATCCGGGAGTATGGATCAGGTGGAGAGGTTAGTTTAGATCTGTGAGTAGGGATCAGGTAAAGAGGAAAAGTTTTGATACGAGAGTTTAGATCGTGTCATTGTGAGGATCGACGGGGCGGGATAAGAGTTGTTTTATATGGTGAAATTGTATAAGTTTGTAAGTTCTAATATATATACATATATGATATAACATTGTGGGTTGAAAACCCTATATGCTCATCAGGCTCCCAAGCCTGACCCACTCAGTTTTCTTTGTATTATAGGTTATGGCACGAGAGCATAAGTTGGCTGGCATAACGAGAGATTTTGGATTATAGGCCAGTAGTTATAAATAACTGTTGTAAGGTCTATTTTATACTGTTTATGCTTTTGGTCTGTATTGGAACATGACATCCCGAGATTTTGTTATTTAATGAAAATACATTTCTTTAAAGAAATTTTTTCATAAATTCTTATCACATTTTGTTTTGGGAACAAATTCCGCAGTAGTTTTCTTTAAACGATTACTCTGATTTTAAAACAAAGCATAAACAAACCGGTCTTTTCTGGCCGTGAAATTGGGGATGTCACAGTTGGTATCAGAGCATTAGTTTAAGCGAACTAGGAATTTGTAGGATTTCTAGACTTAAACTTAGAATGCTAAGCAATGATTGTGAGATGAGTGTCTACCATATTTTAGACACGAGCACTAGTATATTTTAGGAAAGATGCTTAAAATGCTTTTATGTGCTAAATGCTATATGTTTGCCATATATGATATTGTTTGTTCGGATCTAGGGTCTGTTGCCGACCGGATCTGGAAACCTTATGTTGTTAGGATTCTAAGCGTACGACTACGATATTAGAACTAGCTTGTAAACGTTTCGGAGTGATAAGGAGATTTATACGTCTATCGTAAATAAAGCTTTCTTATCTAAAAAAAATTATCGCTTAAGTACACCGAACGTCTTCTTGGATGTACAAAACATTATGGTGAAGACTCGTAGAGAATTTTAGTAAATGGAGGAAATGAAAGGCTTATGATAGTGAATGACACCTATCGGAAGATATCGTAAGAGTGGTATCTTGCCTTTAGAATATGTCTGATAAAATAACGGAACGTTTAGAGGAGTACGGTACGTCGGAAGTATACCTTCGATTGGCTGGATGATGGAACGATTGGTGTAATTCTTGAAGTTGTCCCATCATCTGGAATTTCCATCACCAACCGAGTTGAAGTAGAATTGATGATTGAAGATACGCATGGAAAAAGTCCTAGTAGAGTCTAGGAAAATTTTTATGATTAATTGGACACATTCGTATGTGTGTAAATTGTTTTGTGATTTTAGGACTTGGGGACTGCGAGACAATACTTGGGACGAGTATGAGTAGGTGTGAATAGTAGTAGAGATCTATACTACTGGAAGCATAGGACTCACGCTTGGATCAGGGAAAGTCACAAGGTTACCAAGAAGCTAGTGATTGGTCTCGTTTTATTTAGGTATGTCGTTACCATCGTTTCAGTAATGACTAATGAGATGATTGTTATTCCGAACCTAGTGGTCATATCAATTTGAGTCCGACTACGATGAGTTTGTTACGTGGTTCAGAGAACCAAGTTCGATGTAACATCTGACTTAAGTTAGAAGATTGAAATCAATGCGATCAATAGCATCGCGCTCGTTGTTAGAGAAATTGGTAGCTAGAAATGCTACATGCTAAAATGTGATTATATCACATCAGAATATGAAGGAAGGTATATTCCATTCTGGAATTTGACTCTAAGAGACTTGAGTCTAAGAGTTGCATCATACGATGAGAGGTCATTAGAACATGACCCATCGGTCTGTTACAATAAATGAAGGAAGGTACTTATCCTAAGAAGAATAAGGGGTCCTCAATAAGGATTTATTTTGTAACTCGTAGGTTGCGATTGAAAGTCCAACATAGTACGAAGAGCGGATGCAAGATTGAGCATCGCCTGCGGTCAAGAAGTCCAAGAGTTAGATACTCATTCGAAGGAGCATAGAAGTTACGATTATTACCTAGGATGAAAAGATGGCGTATGGAATCATTATACAAGTCCTATTTTCGTTGATGATTCTGGGACGTAATCATCCTAAGGGGGAGATAATTGTAACGCCCGTAGATCCGGGCTAGTCAATTTAGAGACGATAAGCGTCAAAAATGACTTTTTGATAGAAGAGTATTTAGAAAAAATAATCTTAACCAAGTTGTAGTATATGTCGCAAGGTTTTCGTATATATAAAGAACGCTGAAATCCGAGTTATAACGAAAAAGTTATGACCTGTCGAAGTTTCGCGACAGAACCGACCCAACACAGCGCGACTTAAATAGTGAATTTACGATAGAGCAATATTTGGATTTAGCGATCTAAACGAAAGTCGTAGAATACGTTAACCCGAGAGCGTGCATGAAAAGAACGTCCAAATCTGACTTCGTATGAGGAAGTTATGATTTTTCGAAGTTTGGGCTTAGCAGTGTACAGCCGGAAGTTCGAATATGAGATCGAGCGATATTTAGCCGAAACAATGTAAACGAGGATTGAAGATCTCGTCGATAGTAGTCCAACGGTGAAGAGACAGACAAAAACGGACGTCAGACAAAGGAGTTCTGATTTTCTAACGGAGTTTTCCTGTCCCGGCCTACTAAAAATAATATAATAAAAATAAAGTCAAAATTAGCCGACGAAGTCTAAACGAGAGTTGTAGAGCATAATTTGACCTTCGCGTCGATATAAAGAACGTCGTAAATGGAGTTTGTATGCGAAAGTCATGAATTTCTGAAGTTCGGGGCGCGAAACCCAAAAACTGTCAGAGACCACGACGTGAAATCAGTGTTCTTTACGTGAAATGTCTTCTGACGCCTCCTGGAGTCTGCCAGACCCAACTTGCGATGACGCATGCAGTGACGATCAAGCCCACGACGTGAAAATACTGTTCACGACGTGAAAATCGAGAAATCAGCCCTATAAATAGATTTGAAGGGGCAGCCAGCCAAGGTTGCTAATTCACCCTTCTCTCACCCACATTACCTCGATTTACGTGCAAAGAAGTACCCCTGAAGCCCCGGTATCATCCCGAGACCCGAAGCGAGTCCCGAAGCCCGAAGATCCCGAGAAGAAAAAGAGTTTCCGAGCCGAAGCTCTGCCCGCGAGAAGCCCGATGTTTGAAGATATTTTAGTTTCACCGAAGAATACTACTCTTAGAGCCGTAGTGCCGTCTGAGCATCGTCTAATCAAGTGAGTGTATAGTCCCTTTCATAAACACGATTTTAATACAAGTATTGTTTGAATGTATTAAGTATATGTTTTGTGTGAGTGTGTACTCACTTTATTCTAACACATAAATATGAAGTATTTGCTATGAAATACGTGCTATGTGTTTATATATTGTTGTTTATTTGAGATGAGTGTGGAATGGATGTTTTATATAGTTTTTAAATGAGTTAAACTATATATGCATTTTATATCTACAAATATGTTGGGTAGAACATGGGTAGATGAGATAGTTGATGTGTGATAAAAGATGAGTTGGATAATGAGATAAAAGGTGATATAGATCTTGAGATGAGGATGACAGGTGAAAAATGAGTGAAACCTTTACCTAAACAATGGCCCCCGTCATTCATCAGAGTAGGGATGACAACCACGGACTATTCTAGATAGTCTTGTGGAACACTAGCAGGATCGCAACTTGTAGGTGTTGTGAACGATGTGTTCACCGGTGTACTCTAAAAACCCATTGATTAAGATATGTATTGCTAGAGGAGCCTCGGAACCAATACTGTCAATAAACAAGATAAACTTGTTATTAATCTGGGAGTATGGATTAAGACATAGTTAATTGTCCCTAGTCCGGGAGTATGGATTGGGCACAGTTTTAGATCCGGGAGTATGGATCAAATCAAGAGGTTAGTTTTAGATCCGGGAGTATGGATCAGATCAAGAGGTTAGTTTTAGATCCGGGAGTATGGATCAGGTGGAGAGGTTAGTTTAGATTCGTGAGTAGGGATCAGGTAAAGAGGAAAAATTTTGATACGAGAGTTTAGATCGTGTCATTATGAGGATCGACGGGGCGGGATAAGAGCTGTTTTATATGGTAAAATTGTATAAGTTTGTGAGTTCTAATATATATATACATATATGATATAACATTGTGGGTTGAAAACCCTATATGCTCACCAGGCTCCCAAGCCTGACCCACTCAGTTTTCTTTGTACTACAGGTTATGGCACGAGAGCATAAGTTGGCTGGCATAACGAGAGATTTTGGATTATAGGCCAGTAGTTATAAATAACTGTTGTAAGGTCTATTTTATACTGTTTATGCTTTTGGTCTGTATCGGAACATGACATCCCGAGATTTTGTTATTTAATGAAAATACATTTCTTTAAAGAAATGCTTTCATAAATTCTTATCACATTTTGTTTTGGGAACAAATTCCGCAGCAGTTTTCTTTAAACGATTACTCTGATTTTAAAACAAAGCATAAACAAACCGGTCTTTTCTGGCCGTGAAATTGGGGATGTCACATGTATCAAGCACCCAAGAATTAGTACGCAATGAGTTATTAGACAATATTGTGTAAATACCTGCATGGGTGGGTTTAACTTTCCCATCCTTTACATCCTGCAAGTATTTGGGGCAGCTTCGCTTCCAGTGCCCCTTTTCCTGGCAGTAGAAGCATTGTGCTTCCTTTGGGTTTGAAGAAGGAGGAATGGAACCTTTCTTGGTTCCACTTGAAGATGATCCATCAAGAGACTTTCCCTTGATACCCTTCGAAGGGGTCTTCCTCTCCTTCCCCTTCCCCTACCCAATTGCCAGAACAGGAGCAGTAGTAGGAGTAGAAGTAACAGTTGTTTTACCTTTAAGGCCACTTTCAGCGGTCCTTAAAAGTCCTTGAAGCTTACTTAGTGTGACTTCATCCTTGTTCATATGATAAGTTATACGAAATTGATCATAACTTGGAGGTAAGGAATGCAGAATGATGTCAATCGCCATGTCCTCAGGAAAGTCCACATTAAGCTTCAATAATGGGTCCACGAACCTTTGCATTTTCTGCAAGTGACCGGTGAGGGGTTATCCTGTGACAGTCGTCAAAATTCGAGTCTGTTTTAGATTTGACAAAACTTAGTTGCACATATAGGCACTACACATACTAGACTTAGTAACTAGAAGCTAAGTTATAACCTACTAGAAACTTGGAAACAATTAGAATCAATGGATAGTGTGCATAGATTTCACATTGATATGTAAATTCTATAACTACTTAACTGTAGAGACTATCAATATTCGGGTCATTCTTTGACTCGAACACCTTTTCATGAATCATATAAACGCATCATGCACTTGACCTAGTGGTAGAAATGAGGTCCTAGTCTCGTTGGAACTTAAGTTAGAGTTGAAAACTAGGACTAGTATACTTGATTCCTCAATTTCGCTTGAATCTCGAAACCACTACATAGAATGCCAATAAATCGATAAAAATAAATTACAAACATTCTTTTTAACTAGAAAAGAGTTATGAAACTCTAACATAAATTGAAATCTCAAATAATTCAATTTATCTTGATATCCAAATATTTATTAAATCTCAAGACCCTAAAAACCCTAAATGCCCTAAAAACTCACATTTATAAACTTTAACCTTAAAAATTCTATAAAATAATTATGAAGCTTCTAATATTATCTTATAATAATCAAAATTATGAAAATGAATTCAAGGAAAATAAATTTTAAACTATCAACATTTATTCCTAATTAACAAGTTCAATCAATAATTTAATAAAACAAATCATGGCTTAATTCACACTTTATAAAAAAATGGGAAAATTTATAAAAATTGAGGCAAATTTATATAAAGTAAATGGAAGAGGTGGGGAGTCTCTCTCCTCATTAAAAAATTCGGATCTCCCTCCCCATATCTCTCCTCTTCCCAACACAAAATCATTCTTCTTCTCTCTCACACTCCATCTTCCCTCATTCTCTCTCATTTCTCTCTCACACTCTCACACACATTTTCTCTCTTCCTCCCTCTATGAACCACGAAATTTTACAGCAAACAAGTCCAAGAACACTCATGATGCTCAAAATCTTCATCATCTAGTGGTGTTCATTAAGGTAGAACACGATTTCCTTTCATTTTCCTCCATGTTTTCAAGGTTTTTCTCGCATTTCCTTCTTCTTCTACACCTTTCTCTTAGAAAATATGTGTGCATGTTCATTCACTTCAGTTTTGATGATGATGGTGATAGGATTTCACCCAAAAACAACATGCATGTTGTAAATGGTGAAATCCAAGGACCTAAACCTAAGTCAAGATCATGAAAATGCACTTTTCTACAAGTTTTGGTGGAAAATCACCACATGCACTCTAAGTTTTCTTTCAAAAAACGATTTTTGAACATTTCAAACTCATGAATGGTCTTCAAACAAACATGCATGTGATGATCTTCAAGCTTAGATGCTAGATCATCAAAGTATGTTGTTAAAAGCTTTCAAATATGTTCATGAAGGATTTATTTCCAAATAAATATCTAAAACTCCTTTTCTGACCAAATCCGATTTTTCCCAGATTCCCATCAACAAAATGAGATGTTCAACAAATTTTCAGAAAATAATTCATTTTTCTCGAATTATTATAATTGTTGAAATAAAATAGGGCAATCAATCATATAAAATACTTTCTGATGTCTATAAATCCTAGGTAAATTCGTGGATGACCTCTATGCTAAGAAATGACCCGAAATTAAATTTCATATGTTTTTGTTACTGTTTAATATGGTTTTGAATTTTCTTTTTGTTTGGCTCCAATAAATCATAAAAGCACTTTAGAAAATCTTAAAATGATATATAACAATTTTCGCAGTTACTACCAGAGGTATGAGACATAGAAAAATAGTTTCAGAATTTTTCATAATGCATTACTATTTTTCCCCGATTTTTGTATTTATAATGGCCTAAAATTAGAAAAAAATAGTTCTGCTCACCCAAAATTCATGAAAATTTACCAGAACACTTTGTAGTACATTAGGAGGCTACATAAAAATTTTGATGATTTTTCTCTTCTGTATACTATTTTTCTCCTATTTTCTAAGATTAAATACACTTAAATACACAAAATTGGATTTCAGTACATAAAAACTACATTTGGTATTTTTCCCAGATTATTTACTCTGTAAATGAAGTGTACAAAAATTTTGGTAATTTACTTTAACTGTTTAATAATTATTCTCCAATTAATGATTATTTAAGAGGATAAAACAAAGAAAAATAGAAAGACTAATTGAAAAATATCTTTTATATTTTTCACAACTTCTACATGTATAATAAAAGTGTTACAAAAATTTTGGGGTATTTTCATAACTGATTTCTATTTTTCATGAATTTGTATCTATTTAGAGAATTAAATATGTGAAAAATGGTTATACATATTCATAATGCATGAAAATTTATCTAGAAGTCTTTTAGTACATTTAGAACCAAAACCTGAAGTTTGGTAAATTTTATTAACTGTTTAGTATTTTTCATGATTTTATGGTTATTCAAGAAACTAAAATCGTGAAAAATAGTCAGGCAAATCAAAAATTCAAGAAAATTTATCTTAAGGTCTTTGACTTCAATTAAAACTTAAATGCAAAGTTTGGGAAAGTTTAGAACTAAATTGATTTAGTTTTGAATATTTAATCATTGGAACACCTCTAAAATGTTAAATATTAACATTTCAATAATGGAAATTTTCCACTTAAATTGTTATATAACAATTGATTCTTTGAAACTTAATTTCCACAGAAAAATGTTTGTAACTTATCAATATTAAATTTTGACACATTATTGGCATAATTCTATTGTAGTAGTAAGTATACTAGTGTTAGATTTCGATTAGAGACTCACTAGCGAATACCATTATTGTAGGAATCGGTAGTGGTACACGTGGAACGTAGTTCAAGGCACCATTTGCATCATCTAAATGCATTGTGAGTATTCACGCACTCCCCTATTTTCGGTTTTTATGTTTTGGGGTGGAAAAGCATGTCCTAAACTATTTATGTTCGTTATATTTAGTTGACTCGTATAAACTTGATTACTATATTTTGCATATTGTGAGTATTCACGACTCCCCTTATTTTCAGTTTTTATGTTTTGGGGTGGAAAAGCATGTCCCGAAAAACTATTATTTGAATGTTGTATTTAAATTGATTTGTATCAAACATGATTGCTATTTTATTGCTATGTCTCTCTATGTATGTCTATGCAACACGGAACATGAGAACTTATCGTACTAAGGCCCTTCCCTTATCTCTAACCATTAACTCTTTGAGCCAATGGTCATTATGGATAGCGCTATTAGGAATTGACAACTCCTCACTCGCCCTATTGCTGGAGTGCATGATACCATATTCATCTATGGAACGATAAGCATAGATCTTGATAGGGCTTCAGTCATAGGTTTGGTTGAGACTCATTGTTTGCTCATACACATACAAACTCGTTTCTCGTTATAGCAATAAACTTGTTTATTAATTATAGCAATGAACTTTGTTTCTCATTACAACAACGAACTGTTATTACTGAAAACTTATATACATGTTTTAGCAATGAAATTGTTTGCTCCTTGTAGCAACGAAATTGATTGCTCATTTTAGCAATGAAACTTGTTTACTCGTTTGAGTAACGAACTTTATCTTCCATGAGAATATGAATGTTGCATCTTATTTGGGCAACATACCTTATCTCTCATGATGACAAAGAACTTTGTTTTTACAAACTTATTTACTCATTTTAACAATATACTTTTATTATTGGAAACTTTTATCAAAACTTTGATTTCAATTCATGGAACCAGTATTATTTTGTTTATCTGTGAGTACTCACCAACTATTTTTATAGTTGACGCTCGTTTTACATGCTTTTTCAGGAATCATCGAGTAAGTGGCACTTAGGGACACTTCACTTTTAGGAGCATTCGCATGTGTTGTATTTCAATTTACATTGTAATTTCTTTTAAAAGTTGTTCAAACCCATTGTGAATTTGTAATGATTTTTAATACAATGGTTGGTGTTGTCTTTTAACTTTTGCGATGAAACCCTTTGTACTGCCACGCCCTGTGTTTCCGCTTTAGCGGGGTGTGACAGGAAATGGTATCAGAGCCGAAGGTTATAGAGAATACTGGTTTTCCTTTGGAGAACCACAACTATAGCCAAAAAAAAAATTTCAAAATGTTTTTAAAATACCGAACATACTACTAGTATAACTAATTTGAGTACGTATTATTGGACTTTAACTAAGTATAGCCTGGCCAACTATGCTTAATTAAGGAAACTTAATGCGAGGCTTGAAACGGTTATAGTAGAATTATGTTCAAAACAATTTTCAACTTAAACTTTTGAAAAACAAAATTTTTGGTGTGCGTACGGGCATTGCATATTATAGGCATTCATCTAGATACACTTAGAAACTAAGTTCACTATTATATCAATGCCCTTATTTAGAAATATTCCTATCCCTTATCAAGTGCTAGGTTAACCACTTAGGTTATATCACTAGCCACTCTAAGAGCAATGCACATAGTACTGATAATGGGTATTCCTCGGTAGCTATTGACTTTAGATATAAGGTTAGTAGTTAGATATACACTAGTAATAATCTTAAGTCGAAACCAATACCAATTATTCCTCAATACCTCTTCATCGTCTTCGTACTAGAGTTACAACTAGGAAAGCGTTCCGATACTGACACAGATGAAAATTGGAGCATCGCGTAAGGAGGTAGATGAGTCGTTTCTAAGTAATCACTTGGATACCATTGGTGGGCATTCCGAATTCGACTCACAAGGAGACACGGAGGTTTAACGCATACGTGAGACCTTATTACTACGCTACGATTTAGCTCTACGTTGTTTCCACCTTGAGCTTAAAACTTAACATAGGATGTCCCTTTGACCTCTATAAAAGGTCGTAAACTGCATTAACACCATAAAACGTTTTTCAAACAATTTTCTTGCCCTTTATCTTAGGGAAAAAGACATCGGTACTCGTCTTATACTCGCCTTGTACTCGCCTTAGTATTTAGGTACGATCAGCTACACTAATATACTTATTCCTTACTTCTTAATCTTCCATCGAAAAATTATTTCGCTTCATCGGTTTCATTTATCATCAATAAAATATTTTATAACCACTTCAATCAACTTAGTAGACATTTCTTAACAATGTAAGCAATATTCTCGCTAAAAATCTTTTGACAACTTGCTTTAACTTAACACTTTTCTTCAAAACTCAATTTAACCATTATTGGTTTTAACCTTGCTATTTCAATTTTATTTCAAATCCATTTCAAATCCATTTCAATGGATAGATGTGTTTTTAAGGGCATATAAACCATTTTAAACCTTGCTTACCATTTTGACACGTTTTCGAAAAACTTAGAAACATTTTCTTTTATAAAAGTATTTAAACTCTATTCTATAAAACTTAAACATATAACATTGAAGTCCTATTATATGTAAAAGCGTCCTCGGATTTTCCAAACCACTTTTGCTTTGACACATTTAACCGCTTTCTCATTTAGGAATTGTAATTTACTTTAATGTGTTTTCTCGAAAACACAACATGATATTTATGCAAATGTCTACTTCAAACATGTTTATAAGACATATCTAACGCTTGTAATTCAAAACATACCTTATTTGTGTACTTTGCTTCAATATAGTTTTATAATCTATAAAGATTCTAAAATACAAAGCATTGCAAAACTTAGTGTTCACTTTTAAATTTCCAGTGGCGCACTTTCGACAATGCACAATTATTCATCTAAATATGTTAAGTCTTTACCTTATCCGTTTTAACCATTGTTCGACTCCAGTCAAAAATGTCAAAGCTGTCGGAATTTCAATTACAAGTTTTAGTGTTTCTTCTTTTTCACAAATGGAGTTTAACTTAATAGATAACTCATAAATTTTTAGAAAACACTTTAAAACTCCCACATGTCTATTTAATCATCAATATACATCAAATATCAAAGTTTGAAATATATCTCAACCTGGTTTTAATCTACCTATAGGTATTGTTCTTATAATTTTAACAATAACAATCATTGCCGCCGCTACCTTCCTTTTTCTTTCCCCCGCACTTGATTTCTTGCTCTCCTTATGATTTTAGATCTCGCACACCCATAATAGTAACATAATACATTGTCTAACTTTGTTTCTGTCTATTTTGCTTCTCCTGGTATCATGTTTGTACACATACATACTAGAAATCTATCCTTTCGTTTTGAGCGATTAATACATGTATAGCCGTGAGGAATAATTTTTATTTAATCAACTTTGATATATTCAATTACGCCTTTTATCATATACATCTTGTTTTTATTTTGAAATCTCTATAAACAAGTGATCCTTATTTACATTTGCTCTTTCGTTCTAAATTCAGAAACTTGATATAAAATGCAATTTTCATTGTATTTTTCCTTATAATTAATACACAAGATGAATACTCTTATGCTTATAATTTTTCTATATCCGGAAAATATATGTGAAGGATATGTTTCCTTATGTTTCTTTTTTTTTTAAATACATCAAAAAGTTTTGAATTTTACGATTATCTATTCTCTAAATGATTGTTTTTGTAGAAACACTAAATTAAGAATCCACTATTTTCAATGATCGATATTCTTACACATTTCTTAAAATAGCATTCTACTTTGTAATTTTCAGTGAGTTCCTAAACTCTCAACTTTGTTTTTATAAATATTCTGACTCATAAGCTTGAATTTGTCCTGACTTAAAGAATTAGACAATTTTTCAAAAGAGTAATCAAAATATTTTCGTATAAATTCCCTTATTGATGACTTAAACCTTTAACCTTAATTAATCTTTACATTATTTTACTACTTTGTTGGATCGCCACACATGTATCTTCATTATCTTGGAATTATTACACATTTTGATAATAGTGAGATTAATTATCATTTCTAAACACACATTTTGATAACAATGAGATTTTTAATCACTTCTAAACACTTAAAATGCTATATACACAATGTGATTTAATTTGTCATAAATTTTCATCGCCTCCATTTGCACCAATTACTCTCTAAATATATTTATTCTTCGAATAAGGTTTTATTATTGTAAGAGTAACCGTAGTAGTAATTATAGCCTCGGAGATGCTCAATCATTTCGTAATTTATTTTGTCGACGACACTTAATTAGCCTTTACATTTGAGATGTACCAAAACTTCGTTGCCTACCCTTAGTACGTATTTTTAGGAACTTACCCTCAACCGCTTCCCTTTCATTCGTGCTACCCCTTCTTATTTCGAAATATATCTTTTCCAGAGGTAATAGCTAACCCGGAAGTGAACAAATTGTTCCTAATCTCTTCTTTACTAGGCGGCGAATTTACA
This sequence comes from Lactuca virosa, assembly GCF_052849685.1. Lineage (NCBI taxonomy): Eukaryota > Viridiplantae > Streptophyta > Magnoliopsida > Asterales > Asteraceae > Lactuca > Lactuca virosa. The sequence continues at coordinate 316,248,300 of NC_136433.1, read as the reverse complement.
CTTAGTGCTAATTTAGAATGCGACTTAAGCATCAATGCGGATTTAACGCGCAGTGCAGTTGGTGCTTTAGCAAAACTTCTACCGCTCTCTTAATTCAGATAATATCTAACTAGATGATGTTTTTCGAATAGGTCGCTATGGTTGGATCATGATTCCACGACCCAAATTTTCCATAATCTAGACGAAAGAACTCGAATTAAGGAAACACTAACTTGACTATAGCTAAAGAATTGGGCTCTTCCTTTGAGGAAATAAACCCAAAATAATCAAAGAACACTTCAAGTCACCACCTCCCGAACGATACAATTGTATTCGGCTGAGTTCTAATAGAATACGTCACGAATTTAATTTGGGGACGAAATTCTTTCAACCGGGGGAGACTGTGACAGTCGTCAAAATTCGAGTCGGTTTTAGATTTGACTAAACTTAGTTGCACATATAGGCACTACACATACTAGACTTAGTAACTAGAAGCTAAGTTATAACCTACTAGAAACTTGGAAACAATTAGAATCAATGGATAGTGTGCATAGATTTCACATTGATATGTGAATTCTATAACTACTTAACTGTAGAGACTATCCATATTCGGGTCATTCTTTGACTCGAACACCTTTTCATGAATCATATAAACGCATCATGCACTTGACCTAGTGGTAGAAATGAGGTCCTAGTCTCGTTGGAACTTAAGTTAGAGTTGAAAACTAGGACTAGTATACTTGATTCCTCAATTTCGCTTGAATCTCGAAACCACTACATAGAATGCCAATAAATCGATAAAAATAAATTACAAACATTCTTTTTAACTAGAAAAGAGTTATGAAACTCTAACATAAATTGAAATCTCAAATAATTCAATTTATCTTGATATCCAAATATTTATTAAATCTCAAGACCCTAAAAACCCTAAATGCCCTAAAAACTCACATTTATAAACTTTAACCTTAAAAATTCTATAAAATAATTATGAAGCTTCTAATATTAATTATGAAAATGAATTCAAGGAAAATAAATTTTAAACTATCAACATTTATTCCTAATTAACAAGTTCAATCAATAATTTAATAAAACAAATCATGGCTTAATTCACACTTTATAAAAAAATGGGAAAATTTATAAAAATTGAGGCAAATTTATATAAAGTAAATGGAAGAGGTGGGGAGTCTCTCTCCTCATTGAAAATTCGGATCCCCTCCCCATATCTCTCCTCTTCCCAACACAAAATCATTCTTCTTCTCTCTCACACTCCATCTTCCCTCATTCTCTCTCATTTCTCTCTCACACTCTCACACACATTTTCTCTCTTCCTCCCTCTATGAACCACGAAATTTTACAGCAAACAAGTCCAAGAACACTCATGATGCTCAAAATCTTCATCATCTAGTGGTGTTCATTAAGGTAGAACACGATTTCCTTTCATTTTCCTCCATGTTTTCAAGGTTTTTCTCGCATTTCCTTCTTCTTCTACACCTTTCTCTTAGAAAATATGTGTGCATGTTCATTCACTTCAGTTTTGATGATGATGGTGATAGGATTTCACCCAAAAACAACATGCATGTTGTAAATGGTGAAATCCAAGGACCTAAACCTAAGTCAAGATCATGAAAATGCACTTTTCTACAAGTTTTGGTGGAAAATCACCACATGCACTCTAAGTTTTCTTTCAAAAAACGATTTTTGAACATTTCAAACTCATGAATGGTCTTCAAACAAACATGCATGTGATGATCTTCAAGCTTAGATGCTAGATCATCAAAGTATGTTGTTAAAAGCTTTCAAATATGTTCATGAAGGATTTATTTCCAAATAAATATCTAAAACTCCTTTTCTGACCAAATCCGATTTTTCCCAGATTCCCATCAACAAAATGAGATGTTCAACAAATTTTCAGAAAATAATTCATTTTTCTCGAATTATTATAATTGTTGAAATAAAATAGGGCAATCAATCATATAAAATACTTTCTGATGTCTATAAATCCTAGGTAAATTCTTGGATGACCTCTATGCTAAGAAATGACCCCAAATTAAATTTCATCGGTTTTTGTTACTGTTTAATATGGTTTTGAATTTTCTTTTTGTTTGGCTCCAATAAATCATAAAAGCACTTTAGAAAATCTTAAAATGATATATAACAATTTTCGCAGTTACTACCAGAGGCATGAGACTCAGAAAAATAGTTTCAGAATTTTTCATAATACATTACTATTTTTCCCCGATTTTTGTATTTATAATGGCCTAAAATTAGAAAAAAATAGTTCTGCTCACCCAAAATTCATGAAAATTTACCAGAACACTTTGTAGTACATTAGGAGGCTACATAAAAATTTTGATGATTTTTCTCTTCTGTATACTATTTTTCTCCTATTTTCTAAGATTAAATACACTTAAATACACAAAATCGGATTTCAGTACATAAAAACCACATTTGGTATTTTCCCAGATTATTTACTCTGTAAATGAAGTGTACAAAAATTTTGGTAATTTACTTTAACTGTTTAATAATTATTCTCCAATTAATGATTATTTAAGAGGATAAAACAAAGAAAAATAGAAAGACTAATTGAAAAATATCTTTTATATTTTTCACAACTTCTACATGTATAATAAAAGTGTTACAAAAATTTTGGGGTATTTTCATAACTGATTTCTATTTTTCATGAATTTGTATCTATTTAGAGAATTAAATATGTGAAAAATGGTTATACATATTCATAATCCATGAAAATTTATCTAGAAGTCTTTTAGTACATTTAGAACCAAAACCTGAAGTTTGGTAAATTTTATTAACTGTTTAGTATTTTTCATGATTTTATGGTTATTCAAGAAACTAAAATCGTGAAAAATAGTCAGACAAATCAAAAATTCAAGAAAATTTATCTTAAGGTCTTTGACTTCAATTAAAACTTAAATGCAAAGTTTGGGAAAGTTTAGAACTAAATTTATTTAGTTTTGAATATTTAATCATTGGAACACCTCTAAAATGTTAAATATTAACATTTCAATAATGGAAATTTTCCACTTAAATTGTTATATAACAATTGATTCTTTGAAACTTAATTTCCACAGAAAAATGTTTGTAACTTATCAATATTAAATTTTGACACATTATTGGCATAATTCTATTGCAGTAGTAAGTATACTAGTGTTAGATTTCGATTAGAGACTCACTAGCGAATACCATTATTGTAGGAATCGGTAGTGGTACACGTGGAACGTAGTTCAAGGCACCATTTGCATCATCTAAATGCATTGTGAGTATTCACGCACTCCCCTATTTTCGGTTTTTATGTTTTGGGGTGGAAAAGCATGTCCTAAACTATTTATGTTCGTTATATTTAGTTGACTCGTATAAACTTGATTACTATATTTTGCATATTGTGAGTATTCACGACTCCCCTTATTTTCAGTTTTTATGTTTTGGGGTGGAAAAGCATGTCCCGAAAAACTATTATTTGAATGTTGTATTTAAATTGATTTGTATCAAACATGATTGCTATTTTATTGCTATGTCTCTATATGTATGTCTATGCAACACGGAACATGAGAACTTATCGTACTAAGGCCCTTCCCTTATCTCTAACCATTAACTCTTTGAGCCAATGGTCATTATGGATAGCGCTATTAGGAATTGACAACTCCTCACTCGCCCTATTGCTGGAGTGCATGATACCATATTCATCTATGGAACGATAAGCATAGATCTTGATAGGGCTTCAGTCATAGGTTTGGTTGAGACTCATTGTTTGCTCATACACATACAAACTCGTTTCTCGTTATAGCAATAAACTTGTTTATTAATTATAGCAATGAACTTTGTTTCTCATTACAACAACGAACTGTTATTACTGAAAACTTATATACATGTTTTAGCAATGAAATTGTTTGCTCCTTGTAGCAACGAAATTGATTGCTCATTTTAGCAATGAAACTTGTTTACTCGTTTGAGTAACGAACTTTATCTTCCATGAGAATATGAATGTTGCATCTTATTTGGGCAACATACCTTATCTCTCATGATGACAAAGAACTTTGTTTTTACAAACTTATTTACTCATTTTAACAATATACTTTTATTATTGGAAACTTTTATCAAAACTTTGATTTCAATTCATGGAACCAGTATTATTTTGTTTATCTGTGAGTACTCACCAACTATTTTTATAGTTGACGCTCGTTTTACATGCTTTTTCAGGAATCATCGAGTAAGTGGCACTTAGGGACACTTCACTTTTAGGAGCATTCGCATGTGTTGTATTTCATTTACATTGTAATTTCTTTTAAAAGTTGTTCCAACCCATTGTGAATTTGTAATGATTTTAATACTATGGTTGGTGTTGTCTTTTAACTTTTGCGATGAAACCCTTTGTACTGCCACGCCCTGTGTTTCCGCTTTAGCGGGGTGTGACAGGAAATGGTATCAGATCCGAAGGTTATAGAGAATACTGGTTTTCCTTTGGAGAACCACAACTATAGCCAAAAAAAAAATTTCAAAATGTTTTTAAAATACCGAACATACTACTAGTATAACTAATTTGAGTACGCATTATTGGACTTTAACTAAGTATAGCCTGGCCAACTATGCTTAATTAAGGAAACTTAATGCGAGGCTTGAAACGGTTATAGTAGAATTATGTTCAAAACAATTTTCAACTTAAACTTTTGAAAAACAAAATTTTTGGTGTGCGTACGGGCATTGCATATTATAGGCATTCATCTAGATACACTTAGAAACTAAGTTCACTGTTATATCAATGCCCTTATTTAGAAATATTCTTATCCCTTATCAAGTGTTAGGTTAACCACTTAGGTTATATCACTAGCCACTCTAAGAGCAATGCACATAGTACTGATAATGGGTATTCCTCGGTAGCTATTGACTTTAGATATAAGGTTAGTAGTTAGATATACACTAGTAATAATCTTAAGTCGAAACCAATACCAATTATTCCTCAATACCTCTTCATCGTCTTCGTACTAGAGTTACAACTAGGAAAGCGTTCCGATACTGACACGGATGAAAATTGGAGCATCGCGTAAGGAGGTAGATGAGTCGTTTCTAAGTAATCACTTGGATACCATTGGTGGGCATTCCGGATTCGACTCACAAGGAGACACGGAGGTTTAACGCATACGTGAGACCTTATTACTACGCTACGATTTAGCTCTACGTTGTTTCCACCTTGAGCTTAAAACTTAACATAGGATGTCCCTTTGACCTCTATAAAAGGTCGTAAACTGCATTGACACCATAAAACGTTTTTCAAACAATTTTCTTGCCCTTTATCTTAGGGAAAAAGACATCGGTACTCGTCTTATACTCGCCTTATACTCGCCTTAGTATTTAGGTACGATCAGCTACACTAATATACTTATTCCTTACTTCTTAATCTTCCATCGAAAAATTATTTCGCTTCATCGGTTTCATTTATCATCAATAAAATATTTTATAACCACTTCAATCAACTTAGTAGACATTTCTTAACAATGTAAGCAATATTCTCGCTAAAAATCTTTTGACAACTTGCTTTAACTTAACACTTTTCTTCAAAACTCAATTTAACCATTATTGGTTTTAACCTTGCTATTTCAATTTTATTTCAAATCCATTTCAAATCCATTTCAATGGATAGATGTGTTTTTAAGGGCATATAAACCATTTTAAACCTTGCTTACCATTTTGACACGTTTTCGAAAAACTTAGAAACATTTTCTTTTATAAAAGTATTTAAACTCTATTCTATAAAACTTAAACATATAACATTGAAGTCCTATTATATGTAAAAGCGTCCTCGGATTTTCCAAACCACTTTTGCTTTGACACATTTAACCGCTTTCTCATTTAGGAATTGTAATTTACTTTAATGTGTTTTCTCGAAAACACAACATGATATTTATGCAAATGTCTACTTCAAACATGTTTATAAGACATATCTAACGCTTGTAATTCAAAACATACCTTATTTGTGTACTTTGCTTCAATATAGTTTTATAATCTATAAAGATTCTAAAATACAAAGCATTGCAAAACTTAGTGTTCACTTTTAAATTTCCAGTGGCGCACTTTCGACAATGCACAATTATTCATCTAAATATGTTAAGTCTTTACCTTATCCGTTTTAACCATTGTTCGACTCCAGTCAAAAATGTCAAAGCTGTCGGAATTTTAATTACAAGTTTTAGTGTTTCTTCTTTTTCACAAATGGAGTTTAACTTAATAGATAACTCATAAATTTTTAGAAAACACTTTAAAACTCCCACATGTTTATTTAATCATCAATATACATCAAATATCAAAGTTTGAAATATATCTCAACCTGGTTTTAATCTACCTATAGGTATTGTTCTTATAATTTTAACAATAACAATCATTGCCGCCGCTACCTTCCTTTTTCTTTCCCCCGCACTTGATTTCTTGCTCTCCTTATGATTTTAGATCTCGCACACCCATAATAGTAACATAATACATTGTCTAACTTTGTTTCTGTCTATTTTGCTTCTCCTGGTATCATGTTTGTACACATACATACTAGAAGTCTATCCTTTCGTTTTGAGCGATTAATACATGTATAGCCGTGAGGAATAATTTTTATTTAATCAACTTTGATATATTCAATTACGCCTTTTATCATATACATCTTGTTTTTATTTTGAAATCTCTATAAACAAGTGATCCTTATTTACATTTGCTCTTTCGTTCTAAATTCAGAAACTTGATATAAAATGCAATTTTCATTGTATTTTTCCTTATAATTAATACACAAGATGAATACTCTTATGCTTATAATTTTTCTATATCCGGAAAATATATGTGAAGGATATGTTTCCTTATGTTTCTTTTTTTTTAAATACATCAAAAAGTTTTGAATTTTACGATTATCTATTCTCTAAATGATTGTTTTTGTAGAAACACTAAATTAAGAATCCACTATTTTCAATGATCGATATTCTTACACATTTCTTAAAATAGCATTCTACTTTGTAATTTTCAGTGAGTTCCTAAACTCTCAACTTTGTTTTTATAAATATTCTGACTCATAAGCTTGAATTTGTCCTGACTTAAAGAATTAGACAATTTTTCAAAAGAGTAATCAAAATATTTTCGTATAAATTCCCTTATTGATGACTTAAACCTTTAACCTTAATTAATCTTTACATTATTTTACTACTTTGTTGGATCGCCACACATGTATCTTCATTATCTTGGAATTATTACACATTTTGATAATAGTGAGATTAATTATCATTTGTAAACACACATTTTGATAACAATGATAACACTCATCGATTACCTTTAGCTCTTTATCAAGGACATATTCTTTGCCCTCATAGCGAGTAATCATTCTGATGTTCCTAATCCATTCATTGAAATTGGAACCATCAAAAATGACTTTCCCACACAAGTTCATAAGGGAAAAGGATCATGTAGGGTTGAGCCAGTAGCAGTGTTGGAAGACATCTAAAAAGAAAGAAAGACAAGTTTTATTAGATAAAGAGTCCTTAATAAGTCACCCAAATGAAATATTAAGGCTAGGACCCAACAAACTATTTATAGTTGGAAGAGGGAACTATAAAATATTTGAAGGTAGGTAAATGACAATTTACCAATTTCCACCACGAAACCGAAATAGATTATTAATTTTTATTGGATTTGAAATTCCTAGATCTTTTGAGATACATTGAACTTTCAATGGCATGTTTGAATCTCGATTGTGCCCCCTCAAGTTTGTGACTGGGATGCCGAGGATCACAAACAAGGTGTGAATAACCATGCAAATTGACTTGGTACCCTTAACTTTTATCACCTAACCGATGTGCCGGTTAACCACACGCGCTCCACCGATCTATGATAAAATTAAGTTACCCTTTGTTACTCTTACTAGTCCTTGTTAGCGTGCCGGTTAACCACACGCGCTCCACTAACGACTTGGTAAGGTACAAAGTGTGATTTCATGGGTTAGCACCTATTTCACATTTTCCTAAAGTAACTAAGATTGAGAATTAGTAAAGTGTATTTACTTTATAATTTCATTATACTTTTAATGAGGATTTAAAATCATTGTCCTACCCGTTCGGCTAACGACCCTCCACCAGTCAAGGAAGCGGTGGGTGAGAGTGGACATCCATTAAGCTGCCATTTTATAGGCAACAACCTTATACTCCTCTTATAGACGGGCTTCGTGAATGAGGCCTACTAACGGTAAGACTGACTTATTCTTATACATATCTATATATTTAAACTTTTAATATAATAATAGTATAAGGGTTGAATTTTAAACTTTTAAAATTCTAGGGTTCAATTTGGAAATTAAAGTATTAGAATGTAAGACTTTACAAATTCCAAAACTTGAGGGCAAGTATTGAAACTATTCCAGACTTTTCATTTCATAACTTATGGGTTTAATGGTCCATTAAAATGAAGACTCTTCATTTTATGTAACCTCTTATTCTTTAATGACATTTTTAAAGAAGTGACTTTTGGTTATCCATAACTTGAGGACAAGTGATGGACTTCATCATTAGCCATTAAGATCAAGAATCGTACTTACAAGCAAATTACACATAATTCCAATGATCTTCTAAAACTCATAAGAACATGAACATTCATATCAAAATTTCAAGAATCATATTAACATATATAAAACATGGAATTTTGATATTAGCCATTGTAAATGGATTAGCATAAACATTACACCATCTAAAATAAGTTTTTAAAACACCAAAACAGTTTAGGGTAATGTTTCTAGTCCATTTCCAGCAACAAAAGTCGAAAAACTACATTCTGGGGCTCCTACTCGTCGAGTGCAAGAACCTACTCGACGAGTAGGATGAGTTTTCACATGGACTAGTCGAGTCCCCCCATGGACTCGGCGAGTTCATGCTGCAGAGTGCAGATTTTTGAGCTTTTTTTCACAATTTTGCATCAAGTATCAAACAAACAAGCCTAGGCTCTGATACCACTATTGAGTTTTGAGCATTCTAACACTCCTATGGTGTACATGCAACCCTAGAAACCTTGGATCTATGTTTTATCTATGATACATGCGAATTTGATTTTCCAAGGTTCATAACCTATCTAGCATACAGGGGGAACTTTTAAACATAAAAGATAGTAAGAAATGCATACCTTGTAGTGGCTTGGATTCCTTGAAAACCTTGTGAGCCTAGCACCTCAAGTGTGACACCTCAAATGTCTCACACAACACCAATTGCACTTGGAATAACTTAGATAGAAATGGAACACTTCTAAAATCGGCTAGCCCTCACTTGTTTCTCTTAGTTGCCGATTTTGGTGAATAACATGATGCTTATATAGTGTGTTACAATTAGGGTTACACCATGTAAACCCTAATTGTCATGACTTTTCATTTCCATAACCCATGGGTCCTAAAACCACCATGGAGCATCCTATGGGTTTTAGCCCAACTTCATAATCCATGGAGCATTAGCCCACTATACAAGTATGAGTGATTTACACAATCAACCCATATATTTAATTAGTCTTCTTTTGATCACTTAACTAATTCCAAATTAATTCTTGATCAATACTAATTAAATAATATTATTAATATATTAGAACTTATAATATATTAATAAACCTTAAGTGTTATTTCTCTCATTTTAGTCTATCTAAATGCATGATGCCATGCAACCCATATGGACCATGTCGGGTCGGGTCAAGTACATACCAAATATAGTTATGGACTTAGACACTATATCCAACATAAATAACTTATGTGAGAATTTAAAATACCTTTCTGGTAGGTCTATGATTCCGGAGTGTATACTTCCAAGGTTTTATATAATTGAGATTTTATAGACTTAGAATTTGTGATCTATGCTTCACCTCCTGTTCCTTGTTTGGTTGTGGTTTTGGAGTAGGATCACTTATTCGAAGGTCTATTTAATCTTAAATTACATACAACTTGTATACATTGCGCAATTATAGGAGGACCCGGTAAGGATCACCCCATAATATTACACTTAATCTCATCGATTCTTTAGACACCTCCGTTCTCGTACGACAAACCTAGATAGATGCAACCACTTCCTCATAACGGTCAGCAGAAGAGTCAAGGAGGAACAAGAGCAGGTTCATGAGAAGTTTTCAAAGAAGGATCAGCCGAAGAAACAAAACGTCTTATGCGTCACACTAATAAATAATAACCTTGATTGACTTAGTGAGCCTGTGGATACACTGCTCACATTATGTGTTAGGATCATTTCTTTTTCGTGCAACTAGTATTAGTTATTCAATTCACAGATATTCTTTAGAGGTTAGCCACTCCTGATTCATAAAGTTTATTTGATATAGCCACTGCTATAGACTTATTTCCATCTTATCTTTGTATTCTTTTTAGCAAGATGCCTCCACGTCGATCAGCGAGACGCACTACTCCGATAACTCCAACTCAAACTCCACTACCTCCTCCACAATTCGATCCGGCTGCTCTCCAAGCAACGATATCAGTCGCAGTAGCAGCTGCTCTAACTCACATCAACGAAAGTGGTACCAATGGAACTGGTAGCGGTACCCACTTAACAAACCCCAGAGTTACTCACGGACACCCGAGGGAGTGTTCTTAAAAGGACTTCATGAACTGCAAACCCAAATCCTTTAATGGAAATGGTGGAGTCATTGCTCTGATGCGATGGTTCGAGAAAACAGATTCGGTCTTCGCAATCTGTTTGTGCCCAAAAGGGAGCAAAGTGAAGTTTGCTGCCTACACCTTCTCCGACAGAGCCCTAACATGGTGGAATAGCCATGTTAAGTCACTGACCCTATCAGTGGCTAACTCAATAGGTTGGGAGAACCTAAAAGAGTTGATGTTGGAAGAATACTACCCAAGAGGCGAAGTTCAAAAGCTAGAACAAGAACTATGGGAGCATACCATGATCGGCTCAGACATAGTGACCTATACTGACAGGTTTAACGACCTGGCAACACTATGCCCTGAGATGGTTACCCCGGAAAATAAGAAGATAGAAAGGTACATCTGGGGTTTATCTACCCCGATTCAAGGAGATGTATTGTCTTCTAAACCAACTACATTTGATACCGCCAAACGCCTGGCCCAGCGACTCATTGACCATGCAGTCCGCCATGGCGTGGTGGTCCCCGTTCCCAAGCCATCAAAGGGAGGGGACTATAAACGAAAGTCGGGGAAAAATAAGAAAGATCGAACAACACAGGAAACCCCGCAGGAGCAACAAATGGGTACTATATACGCCGCCACAACCCATGCTACTCCAGCACCTGCCAGTCGATATGCTCGAACTCTCCCGACGTGTGGAAAGTGTAACTACCACCACACTGGAGTATGTCTGGAAAATGCAATGCCTGAATTGCCACAGGAAGGGGCACACTGCCCGGTTCTGCAGGACGCCGGCACAACCGATCTCCCAAGTCCCCGGAATAGAAGTAAACCAGGCCTGTTATGGCTGTGGTGAGACAGGGCACTACAAGAGGGACTGTCCGATAACGAAGAACTCAGGCGGGGATGGACGAATTCTGATGATCACCGCAGGAGAAACTACCCCGGAGTCCCCAGCGACCAGCGGTACGTCTTCGAAATAATAATTACTTTAAAATTTAATTTATATTTATATATGATTAAAACTTGGGGAAATATTTAAAAGTAATTATAATAACTCACTCATATGAACAAGTGACAACATTCATGAGAGAACTAAAGATCCGTTCAGGGAAGCTATGATGGCTTAGAATGTACATCAGGGTTGTGCATAGCTAAGATTTTGCAGACTTAGAGTGAGTGGTTCCGCCTCAATTCATGTTCCTTGTTTGGTTGTGGATTTAGGGCAGAGTCACTCAGTCGACCGTCTTATTTATCTTAATTATACATAACTTGTATATGTCGGGTGATCATAGAGGTACCCAGAAGGATCATAATATAGAGTATCGACACTAGTTATCAAAACACTTGCACTATTAGTACTTGCTGATCGCGGTACGATTTGTGGCAGTTGTAATATCAAGGAGAAAACAGAAAGCACTAGAACGTTTACACAGAGTACATTGTAAACCACACTCGGAATACACCGTCGTATAACAACCGTTTCTTTCAAATCGGCCTAACATTTGTTTCTGTAAAGAGTCCGTTGTCATCATTCGTCATGGATTGGCGTGGTCCTCACCATACTAAGTTCATATATTTCAAAATTCGATCTCCTTAACCGTTAAATTCATGAAACCCTCGTCATTCGTAACGACAGCCCGACCCAGACCTCAAAATCATCTACCTCGTATTCTAAACCCCGAAGTACTCATGCGAGGAGTACCTTGCCCTCAGAAACCTTGACGACCATATACTCAACAGACCTTCCCGAACTACCACTCGTCCAGCAGATCAAGTTCAAGCACAGAGGCTAAGGACGAATACAGCCCACCTATCACTATTAAGTGTATACGCGAGGGTGGTATATAATTATGATTATGCAGACTTAGTATGTGTGTTTCCGCCCAACCTCCTGTTCCTAGTTTGGTTGTGTACCTGGGGCAGAGTCGCACATCCGACCGTCTTACTAATCTTAATTATATACGACTTGTATACACGAGGTAATGATAGATGGACCAGGTATGAATCCGATCATGAGCGTAAGGGCAAATTTTGCCAGGTCTACGAGTGAGTATTATGCTTTTCAGAGAAGCGCGACCCCATGAGTACTACTAAGAAAGCTAATTTTGGGACGAAATTCCATCTAACGGGGGGATGATGTAGCAACCCAAAAATTTCTATCCGGTAAAGCCAATCAATCCAATCAAATGTTAAACTTGTTTCTGCTATCTTTTAGCATTGTTAGGAGCCTGTTTAAGTGTTCTAAGCCTAGTACACTTAAGGATTGAGTTATATAAAGTATTGGCTCGAGATCAGAAGGCTGCACCCGAACCAGAAAGCCAACCACATGGGGTTTACGGTCGTAAACTCTATTCACGGCCGTAAACACCCTCCTAGCCGTGAACTCCCATGATAAGTATAGAATTCCTTCTTTTGTTCTTCATTTCTCACATCTTCAAGCCAAGAAAACTCATTCTCTCTCAAGCAAGTATCATCAAGGGAATCCATCATTTCTCTTCAAAAACGTAAGTGATTCCTCCATTTTGCTAGTTAACCTCCTTGTTCATATGAATCCTATAAATCACATCCTTGATTTCATCACTTTTCCTTCAAGATCTTCAAATCTTCATCTTTTCACCAAGAACACCAAGAACACCAAGAACACCTACTTGTTCTTAGGCAGTGAACACCCTAGAGCCTTCCAATGGTGAGTATTTCTTCTATCATCTTGTTAATCACTAGAAGCTCTTGTATCCTCATAAGACCAATACCCTTTAAGCTTGAATCAAGACCCAAAGTGCATCATTTTGGAGTGTTTATGGCCATACAATCTCCCATGGTCGTAAACCAACTTCTTTTGGCCGTAAACTAATCTTCCATGGCCGTAAACTCAAGTGTGGCCGTGAACACACTTTCCTTTGGCCGTAAACTCCCTTTAGTCAATCACAAGTGATTGTAACACTTCATTCTAAGTGTTTCCTAGTCCCTAAGGTTGTTTCCTTGCATATTAGTTGTTTTAAACACTAATTACATGCCTATATATGCCATTATATGTCATTTAGGACTCGTTTGTGTCTCAGGACTTCATTCGTGGAACTTCTCATCCTTACGCGAATCTTCAATTGAATCACCCACATAAGGTGAGTTCATACCCCTATAATCAATCTTTTAAATGTTTTAGATGCTTTTAAGGGGGGGGGGACACAAGTTGAACACAATGATAATTGTGTAAATGTTATTTGTCATAACCATCACATTAAGAGATTTCTTATGCTTTTATTAGTGATCAAATCATTTCAAAAACTCTTCTAAAGTTATATTACTTTGTTGTTTAAAAACTCTGTTTTTAAAGTACAATCATAACTTAGTAGATAAATTAGTCTTTTCTTCAAATCAGTAACAGTTCAAGTAAACATACTAGTAAACTATAATAGGTATAGTTTAGGGGTTCAGTTCATACTACAACTAGTACAGGGAGGAACATACTATACAAATACAAGAATACTATAACATTAATGTGAGCCACTATTTTACGGCTTAGCAATATACTTGCTAGGTTGCGTTTTGTAACCAGATTCTCCTGGAGGGAGAGCATGATTTTGTGTATGGATCTATACGGGATTCACACCCCACACCTTGCTGCTAGCTACAGCGGGACTTGCAAGTCTACGGGTGACAAATATCACATCAGTTTGGCGCCATTAGGTCATCGTGTTAATCACGTGTCATATCAGTATGGTTATAATCACATCACATTTTAACCTTAATTAACAAACTGGTTTTAAGGTAGTGAGTGCTTCAGTAATTACTTATACAATATTACTGAATACTTTCATTTTCCCATTACATTCATATTGTGATCTCCTCACATAAAAGGTAATGCAAACTATTTTATAATAAAGATTGTCTTAAACTTGGGAAAACTTACATCATTACAAAAGACAAACAGTACAGTCGAGTCCTAGTACATTCAGTAAAAAGGGGGCCTATAATGCTAACTTTATGATTCCTCGGTAGATACATCAGGGATATATATTAATCGGGTCCGGCAGGCAGTAGGATGTGTGCTTTCCGCTTCATTTCCTGTTCCTTGTTTGGTTGTGGGCTTAGAGCAGATGCACCCAGTCTACTATCTATTTGATCTTAGCTATATATGTATTCCGTATACACCTAGTAATCATAAGGAGTACTAGGTATGGGTCAGGTCATAACATACAAATTCTATATACCGTTTTCTAGTACAAAAACATACTTTTCAGATAGAACATTTAGTAGGCTAAACTAGAAACTTATCAGAAAAAGGGTTTAATCCATTTTATTAAACCAGTTTAACTTAAAGGACCGTTAGTGGTTAATTCTATAATACCTTAGTTTATACATCAGGGTTATATATAATTAATATCTGATAGGCAGTTGGATGTGCGCTTTCCGCCTTACTTCCTGTTCCTTGTTTGGTTGTGGGCTTAGGGCAGATTCACACAATTAACTATTCGTTCGATATTAGATTATATATAGCTAGTATAAACTAAGTGATTATAGAAGGAACTATTGTGGCTACCATTTTTACTAAAGGAAATAAGGGTTTTTCTTAAAGAATGTTTTCATCAAATAAAGGAACTATTACAGTTAACTGCGTAAGTACCAAATGAATACGTCAGGGTTGTATACAATAAAGATCTAACAAACAATGGGATGTGTGCTTTCCGCCTCATTCCCTGTTCCTTGTTTGGTTGTGGGCTTAGGGCAGATTCACACAATCGATTGTCTGTTTACTCTAAATTGTATATAACTTGTATCCATTTAGTACTCGTAGAAGGAATTGTAGAGTCATTACATCAGAAGATATAGGATTTTCTGAAGGAACATGCGAACTTTTCTAAAAAGAACTTTCAGTTTACTTTATATCACTAAAATACTTATGAACTCACCAGCTTAAATGCTTATCTACTCTTTCAAAATAACTTGTATTCTCAGGAGAATAGTAGATAGGTACGCGCTCTGGGATTCAGAAGATGGAACATAGTTGCTTCATATCTTGTTTTGTTATTTACTATTGGAGTCTAACTTTTGTGAATCACATACTTTGTAAACACTTTCATATTAATGCAATGGTTGTTTGTTACTTTGATTACTATGATTCATGTGTTGTGATACTAAAAATGATGTCCTCCGCTCCCGAACGTTTCCGCCGTTCCGGTTTAGGGGTGTGACAGATTGGTGGCGCAACTCCTTGCTGGACAGGCCCAAACCGTGATAACATTGGACTAAGCTAATAAGCCCAATGACGCAACTCCTAGACTCAACAATCTCCCCCTTTGCTTCAATTGAGACGAGAGATCATATCGGTTGAGTGAGGGGGGATTTCTTCACAGTCTTGAATAGCTTCGGTATGATGGCGAGAAAAGTTTGACGAAAGTCAATATACCACCGAAGCATATCCGAAAAAATCTTCTTATTAGCTTCACTGTTTTGATTACACCTGTAAATGATGTCAAGAATGTGCTCCAAACAAAAAGTGGAGAACAGGTGTTTGTCTTCAAGAGCGAACAAGCACTTTTGGCCTTCGGCTCTGGTGAACATGACAGTATGATACTTCGGGTCGATCTTACCCATACGCATCACGTTGACGTCGCTTGCCTTGCCAATTGGTTTGATTGTAGGATTTTTCTTCAAGGCAGAGGCGATCTCTTGATCCATCTTGGCAACTTCAAGAATATAACACACCAACATTCGCTTGATGTGATCGATGATAGGCTCGTACTGTTGTTGATCAGTCAACAAGATGTTGTTCAGGAGGATCCAGTCATGAGGGCTTAAGTTTGGGAAATCAGTGAGAGATCATATGAACCGAGCTGTCTGAGCCTCGGGTCACCTTAAACTTCACATTTATAAACTTCCCTGCTGAAGTTGGTTTCAATACCTTGACTGTTGTGATCTTCTGTGCGCTCCAAGTCAAGT
This sequence comes from Lactuca virosa, assembly GCF_052849685.1. Taxonomy (NCBI): domain Eukaryota; kingdom Viridiplantae; phylum Streptophyta; class Magnoliopsida; order Asterales; family Asteraceae; genus Lactuca; species Lactuca virosa. Next base: position 316,231,766 of record NC_136433.1, on the reverse strand, counting down.
ATTGTGGTTGAGAGAAATCGAGATAGTATTCAATTAGTTCTCGATCAACCTTCGGGTCAGGAGAGGGGATAACAACAGTTGACTCAAAGCAATGAAATATGAACGCCTTTCGGGTGATCGGCATGTCGAACTGAGAGTCTCTGGAATTCTTACGATCAAACAAGAGGACCGGTTCGAGCCAATGAGTGCTGGGAGACTCGATTGCTTCTTTTAAAAGTTTCTCCAACGACCACAGAGGAAATAGAGATTTTCTACGTTCCAATGCATCGTTCACCTCTTTTTGTTTTCTTTCCCTCTCTACTTGTTCTTCTACGTTGCGAAGCTTTTCTTCAAGCTCTCGGTCATTTTGCTTTCTTTTGAGAGCATTTTCTTCGGTTTCTTCCTCATAATTATCACCGATAATCTTTTTGTCTTTGTCCTTCACACTAGAACCCGAAGCTTCATTTCCCTTCGGTTCAGTGGTGACTTGCGGTTGTGAAGTAGGATTTCTTGTTGGAGGTTGTTGTGATTGACCCTGACCTTCTTCTCCCCCTTGTATCGGAGGGACAACAGACTCCGGAACACCTTCAATACGGCTCAGTATGTCAAGAGCTGGTCGTAGCTTCTCAGCCAAGTGTCGTCGAACGGTGATAGTAAGGACCGAATCATGTGCTTCCAGGAGATTGGAGAGAAGAGAGTGCACATCACCAACACAGCTTTTGATAACTGCTCTCTCAGACTTGAGTTCATCGATTTCCTTGTTCGCCTGAGTAAGCTTCAAGGCCTGAGTCTTAACCTTCGTGGTTTTGAGGGCAAGTTCATCCATTACTTTGTTTTCCAAGGCAAGATCAGCCTGGAGTTTATCAAGACGGGCATGGATTGATGTTTGAAGCTCGGTGTAGTTAGACTTGATGCTTTGGCGTGCCTCTTCAAAGTGCTTCTTCTCAGCTTGAAGCGAGCTGGTGAGATTGTCAACAGAGGCATTAACTGTTTGAGCGTTCTTTTGTGCAACAGCCTGAAGAGAATCTAGAAAAACATTAGCATCAGAAATTAGTTTTTCGACATTTTCGGTCGCATTCTTGCAATCTTTTGTGGATTCTTCAACAGCAACTGTTGCTTTCTGGCATGAGGAGGTGGAAGCTTCAATGGCTTTGGCAGCGTTGGAAATGGATGAGTCATGTTCCTTGACAAAAGTTTCCATCATAGCCTTGATAGAAGCCTCTGAGTAAGTCTCGCTTGGAGTGGAAGAGGAAGAAGAAAGCAACTTGTCAAGCTTCTCATTAAGATCCCTTACATGTCGTTTCGTTACAGGAGCATCATCATCATCATCGCTCTGAACTCTGTATGGGCTATAATAGAAGGAATCAAACTCCATTTCTGCTCCGTCCAAAACGGTGTCAGATTCGTGAGAATGAGGTGGAGATAGAGGTTTAGAGGTAATGGGGGTGTCGGTTCCAGAAGTAGGTACCCCCGTATCAGATACGTTGACACGAACTTGAGGTTCGGTTGTAGGAGTGGTGATAGTGGTAACTTCGGTGAATAAGGGGGTTGGAATTGGTATTGAAGTTGCAGTTGAAGAAGAGATGGGAGGAGGGCACGGAGCAATTGTTATAGGAATTGAGTTAGTAGGAGAGGGAGGAGGTGAGTTTCGGTTACCTTGATGAGTCGGTGAAGGTAGAGGCGAATTCCCTCGGAGCGAACTCTCATGTTGAGAAGCTTCATCATCGCTTGACTCTTGGTCGGGTTGTTGGTCAGAGGGAACATATTCTGAGTCACTTGAAGAGGGAGCCTTTGCCTTGTGTGCCTTCTTCTTGATATTTCGCTTCTTAGGAGCGGAAGGAGCTGCTTGTTCTGTCTTTCGCTTTTTAGGCGTAGCAGCTTTAGATGAGGGTCCTTCCTTCTCGCTTTTTCGTTCAACCTTCTTCCCTCGTTTCGCTGGTTTATCAGCAGCATCCAACGAGCTTTGCATTTCGGGGGTGAGCTCCCTCGGTCTGTAGGAGGAAGCTTCTTATATTCATTGATCAGCTTGCTTTCCCCAGAAACACACTTGTACATGGATTCAGGAACCGAACCGATGAACAAAAATTTGGTCGGATCAGAGACAATGATTTTTGTCGTGTGAAATGTAGCGATTGACGACATCAAAGAGTCTGTCATTGTTGGAATGTGGAATTTATCCATTGCCCATTGTGTAACTAGGGTCCAAAACCTGCCACATGAAATTTTAGAATAGCGAGAAGCTGAGTTGAGGCTTTGTACCTATTGAGTCCAGAGAATAAACCCATAGTTCATGTTGACCCCATAGTACAGACCATAGAGTAGAGTCGCAAATGCCTTGCTTGCCCCATCGGACCCTGCAACTCTCTCTGATAAACCCTTGAAGAGAAGAGTAAATAGACCATTCCATTATGGAGGAAGGCATGATTTCTTGAATTTCGTCACTGTGGTAAGAACTTCGGTGTACCCCATATCATAAACATGGTGAATAGCTGAGTCGTGGTGATTGAATCTAGGTTGATCATGGAATCATTGAGGATTAGCCTTAGCAAGAAGCAAAACCTACCCTTTGAAATCGAAGCCTTTTGATTGAAAATCTTAAAGAAAATCCTCTCCTTGGCTTTATCGTATACCGCTGTTGAATAGACTTGAGAAAGGAGTGACATCGGAACAGATTCCACCTTGGTTAGGGCAACCACAAGTGGTGAATATTTGAGGCATTCAACCTCCTGAAGCATGTAAGGATCATACTGGAAAGGAGAGAGTTCGATGAGCAGGTTTTGATTTGGCTTAATGGTGAGAAGCGAGGACTGTGCACTTTGTTCATGAACGGATGATGAGTCTGCCATTGATGAAGCTTGAGGAGAAGAAGATGAATAGTAGAGAGAAATCGTCGTTTAATGCTCGAGAGGATTTTGTAAGTGGTAAGGGTGTAAAAGTGAAGTAAGAAACCTCTTTATACGATTACCATGAGAGAGAAAAATCTGGAGTGATGATTGTACGATCCTCTAACTTGACGCCTGAAAAAGCGCGATTTGACAACTGTTACCCTGAAAAGTGCGTCAATCGTGTCAGGCGGCGTGAGAAAGGAAACGGTTCAAATTCACGCGCTTTTTAAAATCTTATCCATTCACCTTCTCTTTAATTTTGAAATGGTTTAAATTCCCGTTGAAATATTGACTCATCCTTTCGCTTCATATTTAATAGCCTTCGCTCCAACATTGTGTAACATCACAGCTTATTGAACCGAACTGTATATCTGAGAAATAGCCATTAGTACAACGATCAAGACGTGTGGAAAATCATAAAGATCTTCATGCAAGAGTGTGCCAAAGGAAAAGAAATAAAACAAATGTTTTATGGGATTTAAGTGATGTCAATTAAGACACGAAACAGTGGATCCCGGGCACGAATCTCTTCCTTCAAAGTCAAGAGAGACTTAGAAGTGTCTGTGTGGTTTCCCGTTAAAATACGATCAAATGCTTATTAAGAAGCATTGAAAGGCATCTTTTAATTATAAGGTTATTAGGGTGGCTTTCGCTTCATTCAAACTACAGGACTTGATATAAGACTGAAAGTTGGATGAAGTACTTGCGAGACTGGTGTAGTCTATAAAACAAGTAGGTTTGATCAATTTTCAGTGACTTGGTGGTATTGTAGAAATCTCAAAAACAAAAATAAACTGGATCTTTTGGGTAGAAAAGCCTTGGTTTTAGATAATTTCATAAAGATCGTGCAAAAAAATAAAAAGAGATTTCTTGGTACCTCCCACTAAAGTGGTTTAGTTAATACTTGGGTGAAAACTAGAACGTTTGATTGTTCACCGTCAATTCATTGTAGGAATTGGATTTTGGGATTCACTTAGCACGTGGTGAAACGAAACTAAGATCATTAACACAGATGTTGTGTAACCGTAAACCTCAGTGGTAAATTCTGAGAGTCTTAAGGGTTACGTTTATGAACCGAAATGTGATGGAGAAAAGTGATGAGGAGGTTAAAGAATCGAAAGTACCTCTGCTATATAGTAAAGACCAAGCAGAAAACTCTTAACTCAATATGAGAAGAGTAAGGTAGCTCATGACTTGAGTGATTTTAGCAGCCTTATTGGGAAGAAACAATTTGTATATATTGAATCAGTAAGGCTTCACTTAGAGTCGTTGAGGCTTAGGACAACATGCAACAACATGCTTCTAGGGACGCTTAGCTAGTACAAAGATAAAGAGAGTTATACATGCCCCAGCTCCATCATTCGAAGTCATCCATGATAACTTTCAGTGTGATATTTTTGGTATTTTGATTTTATTTAGAAAAGGCAATAAAACCGAACACAAATTAAAATATTTTTGATGAAGCGAAATGGACCGAGCGTTCGGTTCATTTCGGTTCCCAAAAAATCCGGAGCCGAAATAGACCGAGCGTTCGCTCTATTTCGCTTGTCCAATTTTAATGAGGCGAAAGTGGTTTCGGTACTGATTCAGCTTCCATCATTACTAAGCCTTGGATGTGACATCCCCAAAATCACGGCCAGAAAAGACCGATTTAATTTATGCTTTTAAAATAATTTCAGAGTAATCCTTTGAATTAAAAGAGTTGCGGAATTTGTTCCCAAAATAAAATATGATAAAATAAAATTTATCAAAGCATTTCTTAAAGAAATGTATTTTCATATATAACAAAACTCGGGATGTCATGTTCCGATACAGACCAAAAGCATAAATGGCACATTATAAGCCTTACAACAGTTATATACAACTAATGGCCTATAAACAAAATATCTTCACAAGTTGTCCAACTTATGCTCTCGCGCCACTACCTGTAATGCAAATAAAACTGAGTGGGTCAGGCTTGGGAGCCTAGTGAGCATATAGGGTTTTCAACCCATAATAAATAATTATATTTAATTTCACCAACCAACAAAAACCCGATTACCCATTCCCGTTATCCTCACTTTACGTCCCTAAAACAACAACTATCACAAGGGACCCAGTCTAGGATTTTGCATCGGGATGGACATTACTGCTAAGGGGTTTCCTCAACAATAGATGTCCTAAAGGCAACCATGAGGGGGATAGAGTACACCGGTGAACACATCGTTCACAACACCTACAGGTTATGAACCTGCCAGCTTTCCACTGGACAGTCTAGAAAGAGTCAGTGGTCGTCATCCATACTCCGCTTGATGACTAGATCAACAACAACATCGATGCCTCTCATCAATTTATTTCATCACACATCAACTATCTACCCATGTTATACCCAACAGTTTTGTAGATAACACATATATATACATACTTATACAACTTTAAAACCTGTATAATATATCCATTCAATACTCATTCCAGATAACAGATAATATACAAACACATAGCACGTATTTTGTAGAGAATAATTCATATCTATGTGTTAGAAGAAAGCAACTACACACTCACACAAAACATATACATAATACATTCAATCAATACTTGTATTAAAATCGTGTTTATGAAAGAGACTATGCACTCACTTGATGCGAAGATTATCGGACAGCACTACGGCTCTTAAAGCAATATTCTTCGATGAAACTGGGATATCTTTACACACCGGGCTTCTCGCGGGCAGAGCTTCGGCTCGAAAACTCTTTTCTTCTCGGGATCTTCGGTGCTTCAGGACTCGCTTCGGGTGTCAGGATGATACCGGGGCTTCGGGGCTACTTCAAGACAGCTAGAGAGGGTATCGGGAGTGAGAGAGTGAAGGAAATAGCAACTATGGCCGGCTGCCCTTCGGTTTCTATTTGGCCATTTTTCTGGATTCACGTCATGAATCTCAAAATTCACGTCGTGAGTTCAGTCGTCATCAGGTGCGTCATCGCAACTTGGGTCTGTCAGGCTCCGGGAGACATCATTACTGAGTTCACGTCGTGAACCCTATGTTCACGTCGTGAACTCTGACACAATGTCGGGGTTCGTGCCCCGAACTTCAGAAATTCATATCTTTCGCATACGAGCTCCGTTATCGACGTTCTTTATATGCACGCGTATGTGAGATTATGCTCTACAACTCTTGTTTAGACTTCGTCGGCTAATTTTGACTTGAACTTTTATTATATTATTTTTAGTAGGCCGGGACAGGAAAACTCCGTTAGGAATTCATAACTTCTTCATCTGACGTCCGTTTTTGTCTGTCTTTTCTTCCGTTGCACTACTATCGACGAGATCTTCGATTCTCGTATAGATTGTTTCGGCTAGAAATCACTCGATCTCATATTCGAACTTTGGGATGCATACCGCTAAGTTGAAACTTCGAAAAATCATAACTTCCTCATACGAAGTCAGATTTAGACGTTCTTTTTATGCACGCTTTCGGTTTAACGTATTCTACGACTTTCGTTTAGATCACTAAGGCTAAATATCGCTCTATCGTAAATTCACTATTTACGTCACGCAGTGTCGTACTGGTTCTGTCGCGAAACTTTGACAGGTCATAACTTCTTCGTTATAACTCGGATTTCGGCATTCTTTATATTTTCGGAAACCTTGCAACGACCACTAAAACTTCATGTATAGATATCGGGCTTATCTAATATTTTATTTTATCGCTTATTTTTATCCTTAATTCATTTAAATCACACAATTAAGAAATAAACACATAATACTCAAATAATACATTCTTATTATTTCAAAACGAGTTACAAAGGTTAACCTAGACTGTTACATCATCATTAATGCGTAGCCTAGAAACACGGGCGTTACAATTCTCTCCCCCTTAGGATGATTTCGTCCTCGAAATCACACATCAACAAACAAATGCGGATAGCGACTCATCATGTCACTCTCCGTTTCCCAGGTGAGATTTGGCCTATTCGTATGTTTCCAACGGACAAGCACTAATTCGACCATCTTGCGTCGTAACTTTTTAGTCTTTCGGTCAACGATTGCCTCTTGTTCTTCAATTAACCTTTTTTTCTCATCAATTCTTAACTCAGAAATTGGAATTATATCGGGAACTTCTCTCGTGAACTTCCTCAAATAACACACATGGAAAGTGTTATGAATTCTATTCAGTTCTTTGGGTAATTCGAGCTTGTAAGCTTGGTTCCCAATCTTCTGAAGAACTTTAAACGGTCCAATAAACCTTGGACTTAACTTTCCCCTTTTTACAATCCTTATAAGTCCCTTCCACGATGAGACTTTAAGCAAAACCGAATCGCCAGCTTCAAAAGTCATCGGTCTTCGCTTGTTGTCAGCATAGCTCTTTTGACGATCGTGAGCTGCTAACATTCTCTCCCTAATTATTTTCAACTTTTCAGCAGTTTGATGGACTATCTCAGGTCCCAGAAACTGCTTTTCCCCAGCCTCAAGCCAACAAGACGGCGTACGACACTTCTGTCCGTACAAAGCTTGATAAGGTGCCATCTTTATGCTCGAGTGGAAACTATTATTGTAGGAAAATTCTACCAAAGGTAAATGTTCATCCCAGTTACCTTGGAATTCTAGGGTACATGCTCTCAGCATATCTTCAAGCTTTTGTATCGTTCGTTCGCTCTGCCCATCAGTCTGTGGATGGTAAGCTGTACTCAAACACAACTTGGTACCCAATTCCTCTTGTAGACTCCTCCAAAATCGTGAGGTGAAACGGATGTCATGATCTGATACAATCATTAATGGCACACCGTGAAGCCTCACAAATTCCTTCACGTAAGAATTCGCAAGCTTATCCATAGACCATTTCTCATTGGCTGCTCTGAAGTGCGCACTCTTAGTAAAGCGATCAACGACCACCCAAATCATGTCGTGACCATTCTTTGTTCTGGGCAGTTTAGTGACAAAATCCATGACAATGTTTTCCCACTTACCCATCGGTACAGGTAAAGGTTCTAAACTCCCATATGGTTTCTGATGTTGTGCCTTAACTCTCGCACATGTCACACACTCGGCCACATACTTTGCAATATCGAGCTTCATCGTCGGCCACCAGTAATACGGTTTTAGGTCCCTATACATTTTAGTGCTATCGGGATGTATCGAGTACATGGTTTTGTGAGCTTCTTCCATCAGAAGATCTCTTACTCCTCTTGACTTAGGTATCCAAATCCGATCTTGGAATACCTTCAGTCCGTGACTGTTTGTACCGAACACTAACGTTTGGCCCAAACGTTCCTCCTTTCGGTCATTCTTTTCTGAAGCTTCCTCTTGAGCTTTCTTTATACTCTCCACAATTGTCGGGACAACTTCTATTCTCAACGCTCTTGGCCTTTTTCTTTGAAGATTGACTTTCCGACTGAGAGCATCAGCGACAACATTTGCTTTACCGGGGTGGTAAAGTATCTCACAGTCGTAGTCCTTGAGTAACTCCAGCCAGCGTCGTTGCCTCATATTTAATTCCTTCTGATTAAAGAGATATTGGAGACTCTTATGATCAGTGAAAAGTTTGCACCTCGTGCCATAGAGGTAATGCCTCCATAACTTTAGAGCAAATACTACCGCTGCCAACATCCAAATCATGAGTGGGGTAGTTCTTTTCATGCTCTTTCAGCTGCCGAGACGCATATGCTATCACCTTTTCTCTTTGGGTCAAAACACAACCCAACCCAACCCCAGACGCATCACTATAGACAGCAAAGTCTTCAACCCCATCGGGTAGAGAAAGAATCGGTGCTTCATATAGCTTCTTCTTTAGCAACTTGAATGCTTCTTTGTGCTTATCACTCCAAGCATAAGTAGCTCCTTTGTGATTCAAAGCTGTTAATGGAGTAGCGATCGAAGAAAAGCCTTGGATAAACCTTCGGTAATATCCAGCTAATCCCAAAAAGCTTCGGATCTCCGTGGGACTTTTCGGTTGTTTCCACTTCATCACAGCTTCAATCTTTGCTGGATCAACCATTATCCCTTCTTGGTTGACCACGTGACCCAAGAATTGGACTTCTCGAATCCAAAAATCACATTTGGAGAACTTAGCATACAACTTCTCCTTCTTCAAGACTTCCAACACTTCTCGCAAGTGTCTGCCATGCTCCTCTTGGCTTTTTGAGTAAATCAGAATGTCATCTATGAACACTATCACAGATTTATCAAGGAACGGATTACAAACCCTGTTCATTAAATCCATGAATGCTGCTGGAGCATTAGTTAATCCAAACGACATAACCAAAAACTTTTAGTGTCCATATTGTGTTCTGAATGCAGTCTTCTCGATATCCTGCTCTCTCACCTTCAGTTGATGATATCCTAACCTAAGATCGATCTTCGAGAAATAGCTTGAACCTTGTAGCTGATCGAACAGGTCATCAATCCTTGGCAATGGATATTTATTCTTTATCGTTGCCTTATTCAGCTCTCTGTAATCAATGCACATCCTCATACTCTCGTTCTTTTTCTTTACGAATAACACCGAAGCTCCCCAGGGTGATGAACTAGGTTTAATGAAACCTTTGTCCAATAACTCCTGAAGTTGCATCATCAGCTCCTTCATCTCCGTGGGCGCTAGTCGGTAAGGTGCTTTTGCTATTGGCGTCGTTCCTGGTAACAAGTCAATACGGAATTCTACTTGTCGATCAGGCGGTAATCCAGGAAGATCTTCGGGAAATACTTCTAGATAATCACACACCACAGGAATGCTCTGCATCTCCTTTTTCTCCTTCTTTGCATCAATCACGAATGCCAAATATGATGTACATTCTTTGGCCAAACTCTTTCTGGCTTTCATTAGAGAAATGATCCCATAATTCACTCTGCGTTTGTCCCCATACACCATAAATGACTCTTTCCCTGGCGGGTTTACTTTTACAATCTTCTTCTTGCACAGTATTTCAGCATCATTGGCACTAAGCCAATCCATTCCCAGCACGATGTCAAAACCATTTAACTCAATAGGCAATAATTCCTCGTGGAACTTATTCCCATTCCAATCAATTAAGAAGTTTTTCATACGATGGCTAACAGGTATAAACTTGCCACTAGCCACTTCGACTAATAAAGCATTATCTAGTCTATCAACAGGCAAAGCTAGTTTTCTACCAAATTCATGCGATATAAAGGAGTAGTTGGCTCCTGAGTCAAACAAAATTTGGGCAGGCAATTCGTTTATGAGAAAGGTACCTGAAGCGACATCAGCTTCTTCTTTAGCAGCTTCGAGTGTCATCTGAAAGGCTCTCGCCTTCGGCTTTGGTGGAATGTTGGGTTTTGCTGCCTCCTTCTTTTTCGGACAATCCCTCGAGATGTGCTCCTCCTCACCACACCCATAGCAGACTTTCTTGGTAAGGGTGCATTCGTTGGCATTGTGCCCTGGCTTTCCACATTTGAAGCATGTGGCTTCCCCGTCACATTTCCCATGATGCTTCTTCTTGCATTTGTCGCACCATTTCGGTTCGCCTCCTCCACCTCCTCTCGAACCGGATTTTGAGAATTTATTTTTCTTGTTGGACCCTGAAGGTCCATCGAACTTCATCTTCTCACCAACCTCTGACCTCTCCAGACCCTTCTCCCTGATCTGAGTCTCAACATTCTTAGCAGCCCAGATGGCGGCTTTCAATGTGGTTGCTTGCTTAACCATTGGACCAAAGTCCGCTGGTAATCCACGGGCAAACTTGTTGACCTTTGAGAGTTCTGTTGGAACTAGGTATGGGATAAGCTTCATCTTTTCTGTGAAACTTGCAGCTTATTCAGTAACGCTCATTTTTCCCTTCTTCAAATTCTGAAACTCATTATTGATTTCCAGAAGGTTCTGCTCTGAGCAGTATTGCAGTTTCAGTTGTTCCACAAAGTCTTCCCAAGACATCTTGCTAGCTTCTCCCTTGGGCATCGAGTCGGCTAATGGCTTCCACCAGCTCAATACTCCAGATTTTAACAAAGGGATCGCAAGAGCGGTCTTCTGCCTGTTGTTGCATTCGTAACTTTCAAACATTGTCTCCATTTCGGAGATCCGGTTTATAACTTCTACCGGCATCGGGCTTCCGGATAGACATAGTGGTTTGGATGACATGAAATCTTTGTACTTGCATCCTCGTCCATCATTTCCTCCATCTTGGTTGTTATGTCTAACCAACGGTGGGTTGGCTTGACCAATAATCCCACTGAAGTTTCCTCCGTCCGACTGCCCTTCACTTAATTCGGGCTGTACAATCGGCATCGAAGGTTCTTCACGATTCTGCTGAAGCAGACGTCTAGTTTCTTCCATCTGACGATCCAACATCGTCTGAATCATCAATTGTACACCAGCCATTGTCATTGGCTCAGGTGTTGCTGCTACAACAAGTATTTGCTCGATTACAGATGGTTGATTCCTGTTTTCGTTCACGTTTCCAACTCCTCTTCTTGTTCTTGTCATTGTTGATCTATACACCGAATAAGGTGAATTTAGATCCTTATTCTCGATAGATAATTAAATTATCCAAATCATTCCGAAACGTTTACATGCTAGTTCTAATACCGTAATTTTACGCTTAGAATTCTAAACACATAAGGTTTCCAGATCCGGTTGGCAACAAACCGTAGATCTGAACAAATAATATCATATATGGAAAACATATAACATTTAGGACATAAAAGCATTTTAGGCAACTTTCCTAACATATACTAGTGCCCGTGTCTAAAATATAACAAACACTTATCCCACAATCTTCACTTAGCATTCTAAGTTTAAGTCTAGAAATCCTATAAATTCCTAGTTTGCTTAAACTAATGCTCTGATACCAACTGTGACATCCCCAAAATCACGGTCAGAAAAGACCAATTTAATTTATGCTTTTAAAATAATTTCAGAGTAATCCTTTGAATTAAAAGAGTTGCGGAATTTGTTCCCAAAACAAAATATGATAAAATGAAATTTATCAAAGCATTTCTTAAAGAAATGTATTTTCATATATAACAAAACTCGGGATGTCATGTTCCGATATAGACCAAAAGCATAAATGGCACATTATAAGCCTTACAACAGTTATATACAACTAATGGCCTATAAACAAAATATCTTCACAAGTTGTCCAACTTATGCTCTCGCGCCACTACCTGTAATGCAAATAAAACTGAGTGGGTGACGGCTTGGGAGCCTTGTGAGCATATAGGGTTTTCAACCCATAATAAATAATTATATTTAATTTCACCAACCAATAAAAACCCGATTACCCATTCCCGTTATCCTCACTTTACGTCCCTAAAACAACAACTATCACAAGGGACCCAGTCTAGGATTTTGCATCGGGATGGACATTACTGCAAAGGGGTTTCCTCAACAATAGATGTCCTAAAGGCAACCATGAAGGGGATAGAGTACACCGGTGAACACATCGTTCACAACACCTACAGGTTATGAACCTGCCAGCGTTCCACTAGACAGTCTAGAAAGAGTCAGTGGTCGTCATCCATACTCCGCTTGATGACTAGATCAACAACAACATCGAGGCCTCTCATCAATTTATTTCATCACACATCAACTATCTACCCATGTTATACCCAACAGTTTTGTAGATAACACATATATATACATACTTATACAACTTTAAAACCTGTATAATATATCCATTCAATACTCATTCCAGATAACAGATAATATACAAACACATAGCACGTATTTTGTAGAGAATAATTCATATCTATGTGTTAGAAGAAAGCAACTACACACTCACACAAAACATATACATAATACATTCAATCAATACTTGTATTAAAATCGTGTTTATGAAAGAGACTATGCACTCACTTGATGCGAAGATTATCGGACAGCACTACGGCTCTTAAAGCAATATTCTTCGATGAAACTGGGATATCTTTACACACCGGGCTTCTCGCGGGCAGAGCTTCGGCTCGAAAACTCTTTTCTTCTCGGGATCTTCGGTGCTTCAGGACTCGCTTCGGGTGTCAGGATGATACCGGGGCTTCGGGGCTACTTCAAGACAGCTAGAGAGGGTATCGGGAGTGAGAGAGTGAAGGAAATAGCAACTATGGCCGGCTGCCCTTCGGTTTCTATTTATAGGGCCATTTTTCTGGATTCACGTCGTGAGTTCAGTCGTCATCAGGTGCGTCATCGCAACTTGGGTCTGTCAGGCTCCAGGAGACGTCATTACTGAGTTTACTTCGTGAACCCTATGTTCACGTCGTGAACTTTGACACAGTGTCGGGGTCCGTGCCCCGAACTTCAGAAATTCATATCTTTCGCATATGAGCTCCGTTTTCGATGTTCTTTATATGCACGCGTAGGTGAGATTATGCTCTACAACTCTCGTTTAGACCCTGTCGGCTAATTTTGACGTTTACTTTTATTATATTATTTTTAGTAGGCCGGGACAGGAAAACTCCGTTAGGAATTCATAACTTCTTCATCTGACGTCCGTTTTCGTCTGTCTTTCTTCCGTTGCACTACTATCGACGACATCTTCGATTCTCGTTTAGATTGTTTCGGCTAGAAATCACTCGATCTCATATTCGAACTTTAGGCTGCATACCGCTATGCTGAAACTTCGAAAAATCATAACTTCCTCATACGAAGTCAGATTTAGACGTTCTTTTTATGCACGCTCTCGGTTTAACGTATTCTACGACTTTTGTTTAAATCAATAAGGCTAAATATCGCTCTATCATATATTCACTATTTACGTCACGCAGTGTCGTACCGGTTCTGTCGCGAAACTTAGACAGGTCATAACTTCTTCGTTATAACTCGGATTTCGGCATTCTTTATATTTTCGGAAACCTTGCCACGACCACTACAACTTCATGTATAGATATCAAGCTTATCTAATATTTTATTTTATCGCTTATTTTATCCTTAATTCATTTAAATCACACAATTAAGCAATAAACACGTAATACTCAAATAATACATTCTTATTATTTCAAAACGAGTTACAAAGGTTAACCTAGACTGCTACATCATCATTAATGTCTAGCCTAGAAACACGGGCGTTACATTAGAGTATTTTATTAAAACTTGCTTCTGGTAAGGCTTTTGTGAAGATGTCATCTAATTGATTAGCGGATCGAACAAAGTGGATTTCCACGTTACCATCTTCTACGTGATCCTTGATGAAGTGGTATCTCAGTGCTATATGTTTCGTTTTGGAGTGTTGCACTGGGTTGTGACATATCCGAATAGCGCTTTCTTAGTCACAATAGAGGGGAATCTTCTTCATGTTTAGGCCATAGTCTCTAAGTTGACTTTATATCCATATGACATGTGAAGCGCAAGACGCTACGGCGATGTATTCAGCTTCGGCCGTAGAAAGAGACACACATGTTTGCTTCTTGGATTGCCAGCTAACGAGTTTTCCATCAAGGAATTGACACCCGCCAGTTGTGCTCTTTAGGTCTAAACCACATCCTCCAAGATCGGCATCAGAGAATGCTTGAACAAAGAAGCCAGATTTCACCTGATACCAAAGACCGAGAGATGAGGTTCGCTTCAAATACCTGAAGATATTTTTCACAGCCACCATATGAGGTTCTCGTGGATTAGCTTGGAACCTGGCACAATAGCAGACAGAAAACATAATATCTGGTCTACTAGCTGTTAGATACATTAGAGACCCTATCATTTGACGATAGAGGGTCATATCAGCAGCTGGTTTCTCAAGAGATGGTGTCAGCTTCGTTCTGAATGCCATTGGAACCTTTACTTTAGAGTCTCCCATCATACCGAACTTCGCCAGTAGAGTCTTCGTCTAAGCCTCCTGATTAATGAATATGCCTGCGGGTCCCTGTCTTATGTTCAGGCCAAGGAAAAAGTTAATTAGACCCATTGAGCTCATCTCAAATTTAGTCTCCATCAACTTCCGGAATTCAGCCGTTAAGCTAGGATTCGTGGAACCGAAGATGATGTCATCGACATAAATTTGGACGATCATTAGAGGTGTTCACCCTCTTTCTTGCGAAAGAAGGTTGGGTCAACCGAACCTTGTTTGCATTTAGACAGTTTTAGAAAACGAGTTAGTGTTTCATACCAGGCTCTCGGGGCTTGCTTCAGACCGTAAACTGCCTTGTCCAGAATGTAGCAATGATTAGGATACTTCTCGTTCACAAATCCAGGTGGTTGCTCAACGTACACGGTCTCTTCTAGTTCTCCATTTAAGAACGCACACTTGACGTCCATTTGAAAAACTTCGAAATTCTTGTGAGCAGCGTATGCCAGAAAGATCCGAACGGATTCTAACCTTGCTACAGGAGCAAAGGTTTCTTCGTAATCTATACCTTCTTCCTGACAATATCCCTTAACTACTAGCCTTGCCTTGTTACATATCACGTTCCCGTCTTTATCCATCTTGTTCCGGAACACCCATTTTAATCCAACCACAGATGCATCCTTTGGTGTGCAAATCAGTCTCCAGACTCGATTTCGCTCAAACTCATTGAGTTCGTCTTGCATAGCCTGTACCCAATCAGAGTGATCAAGTGCAGTATTCACTGTTTTCGGCTCAATCTTGGAAACAAACGAATTAAACATACATAATTCTACTTGAGAGAATAAAGCAGTTTGCTTCGCTTTCAGTTGAGAGCGTGTAGGAACTCCCTCAAATGATTCGCCAATTACTTGAGTTTTTGGATGATCGTGTGTCCATTTTACAAGTGGAGGGTAATTTGGACCGTAAGCAGGATCCAACTCAACATTTATCTC
This sequence comes from Lactuca virosa, assembly GCF_052849685.1. Taxonomy (NCBI): domain Eukaryota; kingdom Viridiplantae; phylum Streptophyta; class Magnoliopsida; order Asterales; family Asteraceae; genus Lactuca; species Lactuca virosa. The sequence goes on along the minus strand of NC_136433.1, from coordinate 316,216,211 downwards.
TTCTTCAAATTCTGATTGAGTATCTTCGTCATTTGTATTATTATTCCCCCCCCCCTCGAATGACGAAACAATTTCAACATCCGGTTCAAATTTCTCCCCTCGATTAGACTTTCATCGTTCATTGTTGGAGATGGGTTCTCCCCCTGGAATGGCAAGTCAGGTCGCTTTGGTGTAGATGAGCTCTCCCCCTGGAATGTAGAGCGTCTATGAGTAGTTTCGCTTGAGCTTTGAGGTTCACCTTGACCTTGAGGTTCGCTTGAGCTTTGAGGTTCGCCTTGACCTTGAGGCTCGCTTTGACCTTGAGGTTCGTTTCCCATGGCTTGTGCAGCTTCGTTTATTATCTTCTTCAGGTTGTCAACCTTATTATGAGCTGCTTTCGCTTCAGAGAGAATGGCTTTCTTCGGTTCATCAAAGAGCAATATGTACTCTTCAAACAGATTTGATATAGGAGTCGTGACTTGGCCTTTTGTAGAAAGATCTCCTCCATTGGACTTTCGCTGGATTGAAGTTTCTTCACGTAATTGTCATCGAATGTGACATAATAGGTTTATTCAATCTTCTTTGATCTTTTATTCAGAACCCTATATGCCTTTGAGGTAAGAGAGTAGCCAAGAAAGATCCCTTCGTCTGCCTTCACATCGAACTTGTTTCAGTTCTCTTTAGATTTAAAGATAAAGCACCTGGAACCGAAAACATGGAAGAATTTAACATTAGGCTTGCGATTATTCAGAATTTCATATGGAGTGATAGAAAATCGCTTATTGAGGAAGGATCGGTTCTGGGTATAGCACGCGGTTGTAATTGCATCAGCCCAAAAGTACAAAGGTAGAGAAGCGAAGCTTAGCATGGTTCGGGCGGCTTCACACAACGAACGGTTTCGCCATTCAACTACACCATTTTGTTGTGGAGTATAGGGAGCAGAGAAGTTGTGAGACACTCCCTTTTCAGTAAGAAATTCTTCAAACTCTTGGTTTTTGAATTCCAGCCCGTTGTCACTTCGGACATTTCTAACCATCTTTCGTAGTTGAAGCTCCACTTGCTTTATAAAGTTTTTGAGCTTAGGAGTAGCCTCTGATTTCTGTTTAAGAAAGAAAACCTAGGTGAAGCGTGAAATATCATCAACTATTACTAGAATGTACTTACTACCACCGATACTTTCTATGGCCGATGGACCATATAGATCGATGTGAAGAAGCTCAAGAGGTTCGATGATCTTTGTGTTAACACGTGTGGGATGACTCTTCCGGCTTTGCTTTCCCATTTCGCATGCAGCACACAGATGTTCCTTGTCAAACTTTAGAAGTGGCAAACCACGCACATGATCACCAAGAACTAGCTTGTTGATGTCTTTGAAGTTAAGATGCGAAAGTCGTCGATGTCACAGCCAGCTTTCATCAGAATAAGATTTCGTTAGAAGACATACAGCAGGCTTCCCCCCTATCGGGTTCAGATTTAATGGATACATTTTGCCTTTGCGCTGGGACTTCAGCAGAACCGTCTTAGTTTTCTTTTCAATGATCTCGGATCCTTCATCATCAAATGAGACCTTCAAGCCAGTCCCTACAACCAATTGCGAGACACTTATGAGATTGTGTTGCAATCCTTCCACGTATGCCACCTTTCAAATCGAAAAATCCTCGTTCATGATCTTTCCATAGCCTTTTATTATACCAAAAGAGTTGTTTCCGTACTTGACACATCCACCATCTTTTAGAGCCCGAAACTCCCTCAGCTCTTCCCTTCTCCCTGTCATGTGACGCGAGCAGCCACTATCGATGTACCATTCGTCATCGAACTGCTCGTCACTGATAACCTGCAAAAATCAAGCAGATTTAGGAACCCAAAGTTGCTTGGGTCCACGTGAGCCTTTTACAGAACATGGAATAGCAATAGAAAGATCAACCAAATATGTTCTTTTTATTAAAGTGGCTTCGTCTTTCCTCTTAATGGTGAAAACCTTAATTTTGTTATCTTTTGGTTTGTTTGAATCAGGTTGTGGAATTTTATTTTGATTCTTAACAAACTTGTTTTCTTGTTTCCTAGGGTTAGCAGATGTCTTCTTCGTTTGCTTTTTGTCTTCTGAGATGAGCTTTCCTTTTCCCTTGACATCCTTGTTAAGATTTTGCTTTGGTTAAGAATGAGGGGGATGGGATTTAGAACCGAAGTTGGTCTTTCGGTTCTTGTCACTACTCGATTTGGGACCGAAACTGCTTCTTCGGTTCGTCTTACTGCAAGATTGGCAGTGAGTGCATGGACCAGAGTTAGCCTTTGATCTTGAGTTCGTCTTGAGATTGGACGCCTTTTCTATGCGAACATAATTGGAGTTTTGGGATTGCCAAAACTGCTTCCTTTCACTGAGATTCTTTTGAAATCTCCTATTTCGCTCGCGTTTCTGTTCTGACAGTTGCTTTTGAGACTTGTGAATGTTTTCTTTCGGCTTCGGTCTTTCGGCATGAGTTTCGCTCTTCAATGAAGAGGTTTCTCTTGCTACCTTTACAGGTTCTCTTTGAATATCTTTAGTACCACTTGTGCTTGGTACATCAAAGCTTGTTGGCTTGTTAAGTGGTTCTGCCACATATCTGCCCTTGACTCTCCATGAGGTTCTTTCCGATAGACCTACAGTTTCGTCTGCATTGTCAATTGGAGCAGACCAAAAATAATCATCACAGCCACCAGCGTTGTCTTCGTTCACTAAGGCTGTAAGTTCGGTTGTTTGTTCCTGAGTAACTCCTGTTGTGGTGTATACCTGATTTGGTATTGTTTGTATCTTTTGATATATCACCGCCTTCTGTTTCAGAGCTTTGGATTTATATTGGGACATCCGAGTGAACTCAACTGAATTTTCAGATATAAGACCTTTGGTAGGTTCGGTTTCGCTTTTGACAAATTCTGAACAGTCAACCACATCCTCTACAGATATTTCACTCATATCACTGTCCTCGTCAAATTCAGAAGTGTTTTCCACATTTATCTTGTTTTCTGAACTCAACTTGGCATTCATTGAGTCAAATTTCTGCATGGTTTCGGTCTTGATTTTTAATTTATCATTTTCGTCCAAAAGGTTTTTAAGCATGTCCTTATGGTCTTTGGACTTAATAAAGGACTCGATTTTATCCAGACCGATCTTGTAGGCGTCAGAAATTTCATTTGAAGAAACAATAGATTCACAGTTATAACCATCAATATCGACTTCGTCCTCCTTTAATTCCAAGAAGGGAAAAATCATTTTATGAATCTTTTTACCGATCTCACAATCTAAATGCAATTGAGTGATATTAGTCTATAAACGTTTAGCAATCAAGCAAAAAATGTTTCTTTGTTTCAAAAGCTTCAAATTATCACGTTGCAAATAAATTACTTCATCTTTCGTCCTAACTAACTCCACTTCCTTCGTCTCTATCCACATCCTTCTCTGCTCACTCTTGGAAGACACCATGCTGAGTTGATCAGTTAGGTTAGAATTTGCTAGGCGATTCTGTTTTAGACTACCACTTAAACTAGAAAACTTAAATTTTAGTTCATTTAATTCCTTTTCATAGTTCATGACAGGTATTTTTAGTGATTCAAGAATGGACTGTACCTTCTTGATTAACTGATCGCAGTCGTTGATCTGCTCACCCATCGGTTTGGTAGCGAAGCACTTGTCTTCTCTTTCTTTCGCCTCCTCACTTTCGCCCTCGGTTGTATAGCCTCTCATTTGTGACACTCCAGCAGTCACCATCAAACATCTTCCAGCAAACTCAGAGTTACCTTCCTTTTCCACAAAAGCCCTGTCATGCGTGGGCTTGCGAACTTCTTCATCTTCAGAGTCTGTAGACCAGACTTCTACGCCTCCGAACTCATCATCAACAATGTTTTCCTGCACAATTAAAGCATTCATTGTATTGTTAGCATCCTTTTTCTTCTTGATCTCTTCCAGCTTACGCAAGTAGTAAGCTTCATCATCTTCGTCCTCATTCTTTTCGGACTGCTTCCTCAAAACGCAATCTTTAGCAAAATGATTTTTGCCCCGACAAAAGTGACAATCATATCCTGAGTCACCCACTAGCTTGCTCTCCTTCTTCACTGCTTCTTGGTGAGGAGCGATTTTAACCTCCTCTTTCGCCTTTCCAGAACTGTAGCTCCCTTGCCAGTTTCGGTTCTTAGAGGTAGGGAACTTTTTGCGAGCAAACTTCTTAGGATTAGAAACCATCAATGCATATTCTTCGTTTGTCAGATCACATTCAGAAAGATCCAACTCTTCTTCTTCTTCAGCCATGCTTTTGCCCTTTGAGAGAAGAGCCAACGATCCCATACTAGAAACCACATTTGTTTCCTTAGTCACAACGCTTTCGTGTGATTTGAGTATTCCCACAAGCTTCGCCAACGAATAGGTTTTGAACTGTTCATGAGCTTTTACAACCGAAACCACCGCCATCCATTTCGGTCTCAGGCCATTCATAAAAGTGACCTTCTGCTCGATTACTTCTCTGCCAATTCCATGCTTGATCATCTTGCTAAGGAGATGATTGAAACGATCAAACGCCTGAATGAGTTTTTCTTCTGGCTTCTGCTTGAAGTCACCGAACTCTAAGAGCGAAAGAGTTTGTATTGAATGCTCTAAATCCTCATCTGTAGAATATAGCTCCTTAAGCCTATCCCAGATTTGTTTTGTGGTTGTGCATGTACTAACCAAACGAAAAGTATCAGATTGTAAGGCAAATATGATCATCATTATTGCTTTGATGTTGCTCATCAGTTTGTCCTTCTTGTCTTGAGGAACTTTCTCTACGTCAATCATAAGTTGATTGTATTCTTTTTGCGTCTTGATGATTTTGTTCGTTCCAGAATGAGCAAACGGACCCACGGTAATCGCCTCCCAGATCAGATACCCATTTTCCTCTGAACCAAGAACATAGTCCTCAAAGTGATGCGTCCACACTTCATAATCATGAGTGTATAAAATCAGGATTCTCATTGTAGATCCGATACTATTGGATATGTTGATGGGGTTTGAATGAGAGTTGTCGTGTGACATGATGATTCGGTTTGACAACCTGCCAAGAATTAGACTAGTAAACAAGTTAGGGTAAGATCGAGATCTAAGAGCAACGTCAATAACAAGATGACGGCTCTAGCGAAAACGATGATAACGGAAACCCTAAAACTTTCTTCAACGGAAGAAATGCGTATGGATTACACAGTCTCCTGCTCTGATACCAATTGATGAGTTGAAAACTCTTTTAAGATCGTTTAGATTCTTAACAAGTAAATCAAAAAGTAAACAAAAGTATGAACACACAATGAATCAAACAAGTGCTGAATGATTAAAACAGCAACACCTCAGAAGAGCTCGACGAAGAACTTCTACTGTAGAGGTGTGCTAGGGTTACAGTACGATGAAGGAAAATAATAGTCAATAAGCGTGTAAAAGACGATGCATGCATGCAACATAAATACTAAACCCTAATATCAAAAACACGGTTGGACAGGCCCAAACCATGATAACATTGGACTAAGCTAATAAGCCCAATGACGCAACTCCTAGACTCAACACAACCAAATGTTGTCAAGTGTCCTGATTCCATGCGTCTTCCGCCTCTGATAAACCTGGCCCTGAATCGGACCACGGAACTTCATCACAGTGTTTTAAATTGCGTAGATTACGTTCCTAAGCATAATCCTCCGAACAACTGTGTTGTTGAAGAAATCATTCCGGTGACAACTGAAACTGCTACCTCTGAGTTTGTATGGGCATCCATAGATGATAAAGTTCAAAATTCAAGTTGTGTCTCCTCTGATTCTTGCGAATCGGATTCCTTAGTCATCTGAAAAACAAAGTTAGTTCCCATTAACCCTGAGTTTAGTATCCGCAGGACAAACTTCAAAATCCTCGTTTTACCCTAAGAGAAAACCAATGCTAAATAGGAAGGATATTGTCGATCCTAAAGTAAAAGCTCGAAATGCACATAAAAAGGAAGTTAAGACTAGACAAAATTTCAGGTTCCTTGAAAACTCCAAAAAGAGTGTATCTCGGAATTCTCATTCATCAACCCATAGTCAAAACTCCTTCACACCCACTAAGATCCTCAAGAGACCTTCTGATTCTCTCAATATTGTAGAACCCAAGAAAGTAGTCAGTACTACTCAGCCTAAATCTCGTGTGAATGCCATGACTGTCCAAAACACTTCTCCTCGGACTGTTTCAATCTGTATTTATTGCTAAATCTGATGGCACAATTTTTAAACCTAATCTTTCGAAAACCAATGTCTCATCAAGCAAATCAAAAACTGCTAAGAAAACAAAATTTTTAAAATCTTCAAAGAAAAATCTTGTGTGGAAAGTCAAATCTCACATTGATGAAACAACAGTTCCAGAGGTTACAACTGTTTCCAACGCTCCGGAAGTCAATGGTCCCAAGAAGACTGTTCGCAACCCTCAAGTCATTGAATATGACTACTGGATAGATGAAAAGACATTAACATTATGTCTGTTTCCAAAGAACTCAAAAAGTACCACCAGGAAACACAAAGTTGTTCCGAAGTCACAATCAAAGTCCAAAGCCAGTGCCTATGTCCTAAAGTCTAACTCGGAGCCTAAAAACTCCATCACTCACTAATTTTGCAGGCACTTTGTGCTTCGGAGCAAGAAACAATATGGTATATTGATAGTGCTTGCTCCATGCACATGACGGGGTAGAAAGACTTTCTGCGAGATCTAAAGCTTTCTCCAAACCCTGGTTACGTGACATATGACAACAACTCCAACTCTCAAATTCGTGGTTACAAAATTCTCACCAATGGAAACTTCTCTATCTCAAATGTGGCTTATGTAGCTAATCTGAAACATAATTTGATCTGTGTAGCTCAACTCACTGATTCAAATTGACGTGTGGAATTTTGCAAGAAGTACAGGTATGTAATGACTTAAGACCAGAAAGAGTGTTTAATCAAGTCGCTTCGCAACAAGAACATGTACCCACTCGACATCAACATGATTATTGGCAAACCGCAACTCTGCTTTCTCTCCAAAGCCGTTCCTGACTTCAGTTGGTTATGGCACCGAAGGCTCGCTCATCTGAACTTTCGGTACTTGAGTGATCTCGTATCCGGTGACATTGTGAAAGGTTTACATCTTCTCAAATTTGAAAATGATCATTTATGTGCTGCTTGTGAGTGTGGAAAGCAATCGAAGAAGGGTCATCCTGTTATCATCGAAAAATCCATCTCGGAACCATTGGAGCTTCTACACATTGATCTCTGTGGACCATCCAGTGTAGAAAGTCTTCATCATAAGAAATACATTCTTGTGATTGTTGATAACTTTACAAGGTTCACTTGGGTCTTCTTCTTAAGGCTGAAATTTGAAACAGCCTCTGAGCTCATCAATTTTATCAAAGGAATAGAAGTTCTTATCAAACTCCCAGTTAGGAGAATCCGAAGTGACAATGGCTCGGAATTCACTGATTCCACCATTGAGAAATTCCTCACCGAGAAAGGAATTGACCACAACTTCTCAGCTCCTTACACTCCACAACAGAACGATGTAGTTGAAAGACGCAATAGAACTCTTGTTGAAGCTGCTCGATCCATGCTAAACTTCGCAAATCTACCACTCTACCTCTGGGCTGAAGCCGTATCAACTGTCTGCTTCACTCAGAATCAGAGTATCATCAATCGACGCCTCAACATGACACCGTACGAAGCAATGAATGGTCGGAAGCCAACAATCTCGTTTCTTCATGTTTTTGGATGCAGATGCTTCATCAAGAACAACCGTGATCAGCTTACCAAGTTCCAACCTAAAGTTGATGAAGCCATCTTCCTTGGGTACTCTTCAAAATCAAAGGCTTACAAAGTTCTTAATCGAAGAACTCATGTTCTTGAAGAAAGCTTTGATGTTACTTTCGATGAAAACTTTGTTCGGAATTCTGGCCCAACCCATGTTACAACTCACATTATGGAGTCCGATGCTCCACCGCCAAGATGTCCGAACCCGCAAACAATTCTTGAAGTTGATTTTCAAACTCTCTTTGGACCTTCCGAAACAGCCCTTGATTCGGAATCTCGAACAAGGCCAATCTCCACTCCCATCTCTCCTTTAGAAGCTCCTGTCTCTCAAAATGTCTCCGGTCGAATCCCAAGCCTTCCTCCATTTGATTCCGAACTGTTTCAACCTTCTCAGGTTGAGGGGGAGAATGATCATCCCTCTCTTGAATCAAATGTGGATGGTGTGACAACCCGAAATTTTTTTACTTTTAAAGCCCAGTCAATCAACTCAGCTGAGTGTCAAACTCATTAGTACTGAGTTCTAGCCCGGTTAAAGGTCATTCTAAGGAGTTTTGAGCCTAATACACTTAAGGAATAAGTGTTAGAAAGTACCTGCTAGAACCACAGTGTAGCAAATCAAACCATAACCTCATCAAAATGAGTTCACGGCCATAAGACCATGAGTTTACGGCCGTAAACTCATGTGGCCGTAAACTCAAGTGTATATAGATGATACTTGGCCATTTTTCTCATTCTTTCCTTCCTTGGCCGATTTTCCTTCAAATCCTCTCAAGTATCATCAAGACTTTCTTCCAAGATCTTCATATAAGTAAGTATTCTTCCTAGATTTGTTGATACATCTCTTAATCTAGTATCCTTCCATGATTTCATCCATGGAAATCATTCTTTTCTTAGATCTTCAAGTTTCACCAAGAACACCAAGAACACACACTAGTGTTCTTGGTGAATATCAACCATTTCAAGCTTCTAGATCGTAAGTACTCTTCCCTATACTTCATATCTACTTAGAAGCCTTGAATCACACCCTTGAAACATGCTTTTCCCAAGAACATCTTGAGTTTACGGCCCAAGATCTCCCTTGGCCGTAAACTCAATGTTGAAGCATGTATGGACCATAAACCCTATAAGATGCAAAGCTAGTGACCCATAACCCTTCCTTGATGATTTAAGGACCTTAAACTTCACTCAATTACATAAATGATTATGAGTTTACGGCCGTAAACTCCTTTGGGCCGTAAACTCATCAAAAGCCTTCAATGGGTTGGTCTTTTTCATACAATTGTAGAGCAAAAGTCCCTAAAGCTTCCCTAGCCTTCAAACTTGCACTTATACATGAGTGACCATGAGTTTACGGCCGTAAACTCCCTTGGGTCATAAACCCATGGCCGTAAACTCATGTGAGTGTCATTCCACTCTCCTTTGTTGAATCATATGTGATTCCAACACTTGGTCAAAGTGTTTCCTAGTCCCGGAATGTGTTTCCTTTCATATAGTTGTTTATAAACACTATATTCATGCCAATATATGTCATTTAGGACCTATTGTGTCTCGGGACTTTATTCGTGGAACTTCTCATCCTTACACGCATACCCGTTTGAATCACCCATATCAGGTGAGTTCATACCCCGTAATGAATCTTTTAACTGTTTTAACTGTTTTAAGGGGGGGGGGATACAAGTTGAACACAATGATAATTGTGTAAATGTTTGTTATAAACATATTTCAAAATGTTACTTATGTCATTTATAAGTTGTCAAAACATTTCAAAAACTCTTTTAAAGTTATGTTACTTTATAGTTATAAAAAACTCCGTTTTTAAAGTACAAGCATAACTTAGTAGATAAATGAGTCTTTTCAATAACAGTTCAAGTAGAACATTAGTAAACTATAATAGGTATAGTTTAGGAGAATGCTATTCATTACTTCTAGTATAATGAAGCATACAGAACATACAGTGAAGAGAAACAAACAATACCATACAGAACATACAGTGAAGAGAAACAAACAATACCATACAGAGAGAACACACAATTATGAGAAACAAACAGAACGTACAATATACAGTACAAAACAAACAAGTTAGGTTGCTATAGCATGAGAACACACACACGGATCTAATTATACCAATTGATCACTAACTCATTGTTTTAAACAAAAGGTGATAGTTATATTGGGTATACATGATCATATAACAAATGTGAATTACACGGCTTGCAAGAATTTGTAGAGGTCGCGTTTGGTTCCCTTAATCTCTTGACAGGGAGAGCGTTTAGTAGGGGTTCTAGCCTTCACATTATGACCGTAATAAAACGAACATGTTTTAGGTCACCAGTACATCCGCATGTCATTATAAATGACAACTGTGTACTTACATTTCCCATTTCTTTCATAAAGTGACAGTACCACTTGAAAGTCAAACTCAAACTATTTTTGAGTTAAGATAGTTATAAACTAGGGAAAACATACATTTTTACAAACGACAAACGGAACAGTCGAGTCTAGCACATATCAGTAGATGCCTTGGTAGAAGGCTACGTTTAACAGAAGATGCCTTGGTATGGCTGTGGTGAGGGCACCGGCTCAACCGATCTCCCAAGTCCCCGGAGCTGACGAAAACCAAGCCTGCTATGGCTGTGGTGAGGCGGGACATTTTCAGAGGGACTGCCCAATAGTAAAGAACTCAGGCGTGGATGGACGCATTCTGATGATCACCGCAGGAGAATCTAACACGGAGTCGTCGACGAGTAGCGGTACATTTTCGAAATAGTAATTACTTTTAAAAATTAATTTATATTCATACAAGATTAAAATTTGGGGATAACACCTAAAAGTAATTATAATAACTCACATGTTGAAATAGGTCACAGTATTCAAGAGAACTAAAAGATCCGTTTAGAGAAGCTATTATGGCTTACCATATACATCAGGGTTGTGCACAACTAAGATGTTGCAGACTTAGAGTGAGTGACTCCGGTTTGGTCCCCATTCCTTAATTGGTTGAGGATTTGAGGTAGAGTTACTCAGTCGACTGCCTGGTTCATCTTAAATATTCATAACTTGTATATGGCAGGCGATTGTAGCGGTACCAAGGAGGATCATGATATAAAGTATCCCCACCAGTTATTAAAACACTTTCATTTGTATGTATGCGCACATAGCGGTACGATACGTAGGAGTGTTAACATCAAAGGTAAAATAGAAAGCCCTGGATCATTTGCAAAGGGTACATTGTCGAAAACACTAGAAGTACAGTATCGATCATACAAGGGATACATCATCGTATATCAAACGTTTCTTTCATTTGACCAAAACTTTTTTCAGTAAAGAGTCCGTTACTATCTTTCGTCATGAGTTGGCGTGGTCCTCACCATACTGAGTTCAAATGTTTCTATCGCCTCGATCGGCAAGTTCTCGAAACTTTCGTCATTCGTATCGAAAGTCCGACCTAAACCTCAGTTTTATCTTTCGTATTCTAAACCTCGAAGTACTCGTGCGAAGAGTACTTTTTCCTCCGAAGCCTTATCGTCAGATGTCCGCAGACCGTCACGAAATACCACTCGTCTAGCAGACCAAGTTCGAGCACAGAGGCTAAGGACGAATACAGCCCACCTATCACTATTTAGTGTATACGCGAGGGTGGTATATGATTATGATTATGCAGATTTAGCATGTGTGTTTCCGCCCTATCTCCTGTTCCTTGTTTGGTTGTGGACCTGGGGCAGAGTCGCACATCCGAACGTCTTACTAACCCTAATTATATACGACTTGTATACACGAAGTAATGATAGATGAACCAAGTACGAATCCTATCATTAACAGAAGGGCAAAGTTGCCAGGTCTACGAGTAGGTATTCTGCCAATCAGAGGAGCGCAACCCCAGTAGTAATGCTAAGAAAGCTAATTTCGGGACGAAATTCCATCTAACGGTGGGATAATGTGACAACCCGAAAATTTTTTACTTTTAAAGCCTAGTCAATCAACTCAGCTGAGTGTCAAACTCGTTAGTACTGAGTTCTAGCCCGGTTAAATGTCATTCTAAGGAGTTTTGAGCCTAATACACTTAAGGAATAAGTGTTAGAAAGTACCTGCTAGAACCACAGTGTAGCAAATCAAACCATAACCTCATCAAAATGAGTTCACGGCCATAAGACCATGAGTTTACGGCCGTAAACTCATGTGGCCGTAAACTCAAGTATATATAGATGATCCTTGGCCATTTTTCTCATTCTTTCCTTCCTTGGCCGATTTTCCTTCAAATCCTCTCAAGTATCATCAAGACTTTCTTCCAAGATCTTCATATAAGTAAGTATTCTTCCTAGATTTGTTGATACATCTCTTAATCTAGTATCCTTACATGATTTCATCCATGGAAATCATTATTTTCTTAGATCTTCAAGTTTCACCAAGAACACCAAGAACACACACTAGTGTTCTTGGCGAATATCAACCATTTCAAGCTTCTAGATCGTAAGTACTCTTCCCTATACTTCATATCTACTTAGAAGCCTTGAATCACACCCTTGAAACATGCTTTTCCCAAGAACATCTTGAGTTTATGGCCCAAGATCTCCCTTGGCCGTAAACTCAATGTTGAAGCATGTATGGACCATAAACCCTATAAGATGCAAAGCTAGTGACCCATAACCCTTCCTTGATGATTTAAGGACCTTAAACTTCACTCAATTACATAAATGATTATGAGTTTACGGCCGTAAACTCCTTTGGGCCGTAAACTCATCAAAAGCCTTCAATGGGTTGGTCTTTTTCATACAAGTGTAGAGCAAAAGTCCCTCAAGTTTCCCTAGCCTTCAAACTTGCACTTATACATGAGTGACCATGAGTTTACGGTCGTAAACTCCCTTGGGCCGTAAACCCATGGCCGTAAACTCATGTGAGTGTCATTCCACTCTCCTTTGTTGAATCACATGTGATTCCAACACTTGGTCAAAGTGTGTCCTAGTCCCGGAAGGTGTTTCCTTTCATATAGTTGTTTATAAACACTATATTCATGCCAATATATGTCATTTAGGACCTATTGTGTCTCGGGACTTCATTCGTGGAACTTCTCATCCTTACACGCATACCCGTTTGAATCACCCACATCAGGTTAGTTCATACCCCGTAATGAATCTTTTAACTGTTTTAAGGGGTGGGATACAAGTTGAACACAATGATAATTGTGTAAATGTTTGTTATAAACATATTTCAAAATGTTACTTATGTCATTTATAAGTTGTCAAAACATTTCAAAAACTCTTTTAAAGTTATGTTACTTTATAGTTATACAAAACTCCGTTTTTAAAGTACAAGCATAACTTAGTAGATAAATGAGTCTTTTCAATAACACTTCAAGTAGAACATTAGTAAACTATAATAGGTATAGTTTAGGAGAATGCTATTCATTACTTCTAGTACAATGAAGCATATAGAACATACAGTGAAGAGAAACAAACAATACCATACAGAACATACAGTGAAGAGAAACAAACAATACCATACAGAGAGAACACACAATTATGAGAAACAAACAGAACGTACAATATACAGTACAAAACAAACAAGTTAGGTTGCTATATCATGAGAACACACACACAGGATCTAATTATACCAATTGATCACTAAGTCATTGTTTTAAACAAAAGGTGATAGTTATATTGGGTATACATGATCATATAACAAATGTGAATTACACGGCTTGCAAGAATTTGCAGAGGTCGCGTTTGGTTCCCTTAATCTCTTGACAGGGAGAGCGTTTAGTAGGGGTTCTAGCCTTCACATTATGACCGTAATAAAACAAACATGTTTTAGGTCACCAGTACATCCGCATGTCATTATAAATGACAACTGTGTACTTACATTTCCCATTTCTTTCATAAAGTGATAGTACCACTTGAAAGTCAAACTCAAACTATTTTTGAGTTAGGATAGTTATAAACTAGGGAAAACATACATTTTTACAAACGACAAACGGAACAGTCGAGTCTAGCACATATCAGTAGATGCCTTGGTAGAAGGCTACGTTTAAAAGAAAGGACCATAATTCTAGTCTTATGATTCCTTAATGTATACATCACAGGATATATATATACCAATAGGGTCCGACAGGTAATAGGATGTGTGCTCTCCGCTTCACTTCCTGTTCCTTGTTTGGTTGTGGGCTTGGAACGAATTCGCCCAATCTATTTTCTATTCGATTCTATATATATGTATGCTTAGTATACATTAAGTCATCATAAGGATACCAGGTATGGGTCAGGTTATAGGACACAGAGTCAAAGCACAGTTTTTCTAGTACAAAACATACTTTCTAAATCAGTACTTTTGGTATACAAAACTAGAAACTTCCCAGTAAAGGGTTTAATCCATTTTATTAAACCAGTATAATTTAAAGGACCTTAGGTGAGTAACTCTATAATACCTTAGTTTATACACCATGTTTATATATAAAACTAATACCCAATAGGTAGTTGGATGTGTGCTTTCCGCCTTACTTCCTGTTCCTCGTTTGGTTGTGGGCTTAGGGCAGATTCACCTAGTTAACTTTCTATCCGATATTAGATTATATATATTAGTATAAACTAAGCTATTATAAAAGTAGTCACTGTGGTCACCATTTTATTATAAGAAATATGGGTTTTCTTAAAGAACTTTTCATTAGATATAAAGGAACCATTACAATTAACTCCATGAGTAACAAGTGTTTACACGAGGGTTATATACAACGATGATCTAACAACCAATGGGATGTGTGCTATCCGCCTTAATTTCTGTTCCTCGTTTGGTTGTGAGCTTAGGGCAGATGCGCACAATCAATTGTTTCTTTACTCTGAGTCTTATATAACTCGTATCCGCTTAGTACCCATAGAAAGGGTTGTAGTGTCATTTTACTTAAACTTCCATCAAAGTAGGAAATATAGGATTTTCTAGAGGAACAGGCGAACTTTTCAAAACACAGCTTACAACTTACAACATTTTACAACTACATTTTACATCTACATTTTCCACAACATTTTACAACTTACTTACATCACTAAACTCTTATGAACTCACCAGCTTAATTGCTGATCAACTCTTTCAAATAACTTGTATTCTCAGGAGACTATTAGACAGGTGCTCGTGCTGGGAATTCAGAAGATGGAGCATAGTAGCTTCAAGTCTTGTTTTGTTATTTGCTTATGAATTCTATGTTTTGTGAACTCACACATTGTAAACACTTTCTTTCAAAATGAAATGGTTGTTCATTACTTGCTTACCATATACATATCTCGTGATACTAAACATGACGTCCTCCACCCCTGAACGCTTCCGCCGTTCCGGTTTTGGGGTGTGACAGATTGGTATCAGAGCATTGTTTATAGTGAACTAAGTATATCAACCGATAAAAGATATACAACTATAAATACAATGGGGCTTAAGTGCTCTGGATAATGATATATTTTTAGAGTATAACTATAAGTTATAAAAATATACCTACTTGCTTATACCTGTACATAATAGAACTAGTGTCACGAGGAGAACAGAACTAAAGTATTTAAAGGTTGGGCACTGTCGTCAACCCGAACAGTTATGTAACCATAGCTAGGATCAATATAGCCTGATCAACTATATTCATTCGAGATGTGACTGACATGTGTTTGGGAAGGATGTGGTGTTGCAATAGTGTTAAAACTTACCTGAACACCAGTCAAAAGAATACTAGAACAAGTACCTTAGAGTTAGAATACTATAGGAGTATTCTATGATTCCATAGCACAATAACAAGTTTAGAACATACCAAGTACATTACGTTGAAATACTATAGGAGTATTTTAGTCCATATAAATAACTTATGTGATAACTTAAAAGACCCTTACGGATAGGTCTATAATCTTGCAATGTATATTCCTAAAGTTTTATATATAATCAAGATCTTATAAACTTAGAATCTGTGGTCTACGCTTCGCTATCCATTCCTCTTAAGAGTGTAGTTTTGGAGTAGGATCACTTATTCGAAGGTCTATTTATATACAAACTTGTATACATTGTACAATTATAGAAGGACTCCGTAAGGATCACCCCATAAAGTTACCTTAAAGCTCATAGATTCTTTAGTCACTTTCATTCTCGCACGACAAGCCCATATAGATGTAACCACTTCCTCATAGTGGACAACAGAAGAGTCCAGGAGGAACAAGAACAAGTTCATGAGAAGTTTTCAAAGAGGGATCAGCCGAAGTAACCAAAACGTCTTACACGTCACACTATTAAATAATAATCTTGTTAAATGAGCGATTGGAAACACTGCTCACATTATATGTTAAGATTATTTTCTTACATGCAGCTGGTAACAGTTATTCAGGAAACAGATATACATTCGAGGATAGTTATTTCAAATTCATAAAGTTTATTACGTATAGACTCTTTTATGAATTGTTTCTAGAACCCTGTGGAAGTCAGGACCCGATACACCCAGAACTAGGATAACCTTGTCTTTTCAGCTTTCGGCTTGTGTCCATTGCTTTAGACTTATTCCGTCTCATCTTTGTATTCTTTTAGCAAAGATGCCTCCTCGCAGATCTAACACACGCACTACTCCGATAACTCCAACGCCGCCTCCTACGCAAATCGACATGGCAGCTATAAACGCTGCAGTGGCCGCGGTTGTGGCAACAACCATGGCTCAATATCACTCCATCAGTACCAGCGGAGGTGGAGCGCCTACCGATTCTACTCAGGGTGAGCTCCCCATGCGCTCGAGAGAGTTCTCCTACAAGGACTTCACCAAATGCCAGCCATTGTCCTTTAATGGGACTGAAGGAATCATTGCCCTCTTGCAATGGTTCGAGAAAACAAAGTCGATCTTCGAAATCTGTTTATGCCTAGAAGGAAGCAAAGTGAAGTTTGCTGCCTGCACCTTCTGTGGCAAGGCCCTAACATGGTGGAACAGCAATGTTAAGTCACTAACTCTATCAGTGGCTAACTCAATAGGTTGGGAAAACCTAAAAGAGTTAATGCGGGAGGAACACTGCCCGTTAGGCGAAATTCAAAAACTAGAATGAGAGCTGTGGGATCTCACTATGGTCGGCTCAGACATAGTGACCTACACTGACCGATTCAGCGAGCTAGCAGCTCTATGCCCCGGGATGGTTACCCCGGAGAGCAAGAAGATAGAAAGATACATTTGGGGTCTGACTGCTCCGACCCAAGGAAATGTGTTGTCTTCTAACCCAGCCACATTCGATAGTGTTAAACGCCTGGCTCAGCGACTCATCAACCACGGAGTCCGTGATGGTGTAAAAGTCCTTATTCCCGAGCCAGCGAAGGAAGAGGACTATAATCAGAAGTCGGGGAACAAGAGGAAGAAGAAGCAAATAACACAGGACACCCCGCAAGAGCAACGAGCGAGTACTATGTACGCCGCTACAACGCCTACTGCTTCAGCACCTGCCAGTCGCTATGCTGGAACCCTCCCGAAGTGTGGAAAGTGCAACTTTCACCACACCGGAGTATGCCGGGAAATACAGTGTCTGAACTGCCACAGAAAGGGACACACAGTCCGTTTCTGCAGGGCACCGGCTCAACCGATCTCCCAAGTCCCCGAAGCTGACGAAAACCAAGCCTGCTATGGCTATGGTGAGGCGGGACATTTTCAGAGGGACTGCCCAATAGTAAAGAACTCAGGCGTGGATGGACGCATTCTGATGATCACCTCAGGAGAATCTAACCCGGAGTCGTCGACGAGTAGCGGTACGTTTTCGAAATAGTAATTACTTTTAAAAATTAATTTATATTCATACAAGATTAAAATTTGGGGATAACACCTAAAAGTAATTATAATAACTCACATGTTGAAATAGGTCACAGTATTCAAGAGAACTAAAAGATCCGTTTAGAGAAGCTATTATGGCTTATCATATACATCAGGGTTGTGCACAACTAAGATGTTGCAGACTTAGAGTGAGTGACTCCGCTTTGGTCCCCATTCCTTAATTGGTTGAGGATTTAAGGCAGAGTTACTCAGTCGACTGCCTGGTTCATCTTAAATATTCATAACTTGTATATGGCAGGCGATTGTAGCGGTACCAAGGAGGATCATGATATAAAGTATCCCCACCAGTTATTAAAACACTTTCATTTGTATGTATGCGCACATAGCGGTACGATACGTAGGAGTGTTAACATCAAAGGTAAAACAGAAAGCCCTGGATCATTTGCAAAGGGTACATTGTCGAAAGCACTAGAAGTACAGTATCGATCATACAAGGGATACATCATCGTATATCAGACGTTTCTTTCATTTGACCAAAACTTTTTTCAGTAAAGAGTCCGTTACTATCTTTCGTCATGAGTTGGCGTGGTCCTCACCATACTGAGTTCAAATGTTTCTATCGCCTCGATCGGCAAGTTCTCGAAACTTTCGTCATTCGTATCGAAAGTCCGACCTAAACCTCAGTTTTATCTTTCGTATTCTAAACCCCGAAGTACTCGTGCGAAGAGTACTTTTTCCTCCGAAGCCTTATCGTCAGATGTCCGCAGACCGTCACGAAATACCACTCGTCCAGCAGACCAAGTTCGAGCACAGAGGCTAAGGACGAATACAGCCCACCTATCACTATTTAGTGTATACGCGAGGGTGGTATATGATTATGATTATGCAGATTTAGCATGTGTGTTTCCGCCCTATCTCCTGTTCCTTGTTTGGTTGTGGACCTGGGGCAGAGTCGCACATCCGAACGTCTTACTAACCCTAATTATATACGACTTGTATACACGAAGTAATGATAGATAAACCAAGTACGAATCCTATCATTAACAGAAGGGCAAAGTTGCCAGGTCTACGAGTAGGTATTCTGCCAATCAGAGGAGCGCAACCCCAGTAGTAATGCTAAGAAAGCTAATTTCGGGACGAAATTCCATCTAACGGTGGGATAATGTGACAACCCGAAAATTTTTTACTTTTAAAGCCTAGTCAATCAACTCAGCTGAGTGTCAAACTCGTTAGTACTGAGTTCTAGCCCGGTTAAATGTCATTCTAAGGAGTTTTGAGCCTAATACACTTAAGGAATAAGTGTTAGAAAGTACCTGCTAGAACCACAGTGTAGCAAATCAAACCATAACCTCATCAAAATGAGTTCACGGCCATAAGACCATGAGTTTACGGCCGTAAACTCATGTGGCCGTAAACTCAAGTATATATAGATGATCCTTGGCCATTTTTCTCATTCTTTCCTTCCTTGGCCGATTTTCCTTCAAATCCTCTCAAGTATCATCAAGACTTTCTTCCAAGATCTTCATATAAGTAAGTATTCTTCCTAGATTTGTTGATACATCTCTTAATCTAGTATCCTTACATGATTTCATCCATGGAAATCATTATTTTCTTAGATCTTCAAGTTTCACCAAGAACACCAAGAACACACACTAGTGTTCTTGGCGAATATCAACCATTTCAAGCTTCTAGATCGTAAGTACTCTTCCCTATACTTCATATCTACTTAGAAGCCTTGAATCACACCCTTGAAACATGCTTTTCCCAAGAACATCTTGAGTTTATGGCCCAAGATCTCCCTTGGCCGTAAACTCAATGTTGAAGCATGTATGGACCATAAACCCTATAAGATGCAAAGCTAGTGACCCATAACCCTTCCTTGATGATTTAAGGACCTTAAACTTCACTCAATTACATAAATGATTATGAGTTTACGGCCGTAAACTCCTTTGGGCCGTAAACTCATCAAAAGCCTTCAATGGGTTGGTCTTTTTCATACAAGTGTAGAGCAAAAGTCCCTCAAGTTTCCCTAGCCTTCAAACTTGCACTTATACATGAGTGACCATGAGTTTACGGTCGTAAACTCCCTTGGGCCGTAAACCCATGGCCGTAAACTCATGTGAGTGTCATTCCACTCTCCTTTGTTGAATCACATGTGATTCCAACACTTGGTCAAAGTGTGTCCTAGTCCCGGAAGGTGTTTCCTTTCATATAGTTGTTTATAAACACTATATTCATGCCAATATATGTCATTTAGGACCTATTGTGTCTCGGGACTTCATTCGTGGAACTTCTCATCCTTACACGCATACCCGTTTGAATCACCCACATCAGGTTAGTTCATACCCCGTAATGAATCTTTTAACTGTTTTAAGGGGTGGGATACAAGTTGAACACAATGATAATTGTGTAAATGTTTGTTATAAACATATTTCAAAATGTTACTTATGTCATTTATAAGTTGTCAAAACATTTCAAAAACTCTTTTAAAGTTATGTTACTTTATAGTTATACAAAACTCCGTTTTTAAAGTACAAGCATAACTTAGTAGATAAATGAGTCTTTTCAATAACACTTCAAGTAGAACATTAGTAAACTATAATAGGTATAGTTTAGGAGAATGCTATTCATTACTTCTAGTACAATGAAGCATATAGAACATACAGTGAAGAGAAACAAACAATACCATACAGAACATACAGTGAAGAGAAACAAACAATACCATACAGAGAGAACACACAATTATGAGAAACAAACAGAACGTACAATATACAGTACAAAACAAACAAGTTAGGTTGCTATATCATGAGAACACACACACAGGATCTAATTATACCAATTGATCACTAAGTCATTGTTTTAAACAAAAGGTGATAGTTATATTGGGTATACATGATCATATAACAAATGTGAATTACACGGCTTGCAAGAATTTGCAGAGGTCGCGTTTGGTTCCCTTAATCTCTTGACAGGGAGAGCGTTTAGTAGGGGTTCTAGCCTTCACATTATGACCGTAATAAAACAAACATGTTTTAGGTCACCAGTACATCCGCATGTCATTATAAATGACAACTGTGTACTTACATTTCCCATTTCTTTCATAAAGTGATAGTACCACTTGAAAGTCAAACTCAAACTATTTTTGAGTTAGGATAGTTATAAACTAGGGAAAACATACATTTTTACAAACGACAAACGGAATAGTCGAGTCTAGCACATATCAGTAGATGCCTTGGTAGAAGGCTACGTTTAAAAGAAAGGACCATAATTCTAGTCTTATGATTCCTTAATGTATACATCACAGGATATATATATACCAATAGGGTCCGACAGGTAATAGGATGTGTGCTCTCCGCTTCACTTCCTGTTCCTTGTTTGGTTGTGGGCTTGGAACGAATTCGCCCAATCTATTTTCTATTCGATTCTATATATATGTATGCTTAGTATACATTAAGTCATCATAAGGATACCAGGTATGGGTCAGGTTATAGGACACAGAGTCAAAGCACAGTTTTTCTAGTACAAAACATACTTTCTAAATCAGTACTTTTGGTATACAAAACTAGAAACTTCCCAGTAAAGGGTTTAATCCATTTTATTAAACCAGTATAATTTAAAGGACCTTAGGTGAGTAACTCTATAATACCTTAGTTTATACACCATGTTTATATATAAAACTAATACCCAATAGGTAGTTGGATGTGTGCTTTCCGCCTTACTTCCTGTTCCTCGTTTGGTTGTGGGCTTAGGGCAGATTCACCTAGTTAACTTTCTATCCGATATTAGATTATATATATTAGTATAAACTAAGCTATTATAAAAGTAGTCACTGTGGTCACCATTTTATTATAAGAAATATGGGTTTTCTTAAAGAACTTTTCATTAGATATAAAGGAACCATTACAATTAACTCCATGAGTAACAAGTGTTTACACGAGGGTTATATACAACGATGATCTAACAACCAATGGGATGTGTGCTATCCGCCTTAATTTCTGTTCCTCGTTTGGTTGTGAGCTTAGGGCAGATGCGCACAATCAATTGTTTCTTTACTCTGAGTCTTATATAACTCGTATCCGCTTAGTACCCATAGAAAGGGTTGTAGTGTCATTTTACTTAAACTTCCATCAAAGTAGGAAATATAGGATTTTCTAGAGGAACAGGCGAACTTTTCAAAACACAGCTTACAACTTACAACATTTTACAACTACATTTTACATCTACATTTTCCACAACATTTTACAACTTACTTACATCACTAAACTCTTATGAACTCACCAGCTTAATTGCTGATCAACTCTTTCAAATAACTTGTATTCTCAGGAGACTATTAGACAGGTGCTCGTGCTGGGAATTCAGAAGATGGAGCATAGTAGCTTCAAGTCTTGTTTTGTTATTTGCTTATGAATTCTATGTTTTGTGAACTCACACATTGTAAACACTTTCTTTCAAAATGAAATGGTTGTTCATTACTTGCTTACCATATACATATCTTGTGATACTAAACATGACGTCCTCCACCCCTGAACGCTTCCGCCGTTCCGGTTTTGGGGTGTGACAGATTGGTATCAGAGCATTGTTTATAGTGAACTAAGTATATCAACCGATAAAAGATATACAACTATAAATACAATGGGGCTTAAGTGCTCTGGATAATGATATATTTTTAGAGTATAACTATAAGTTATAAAAATATACCTACTTGCTTATACCTGTACATAATAGAACTAGTGTCACGAGGAGAACAGAACTAAAGTATTTAAAAGTTGGGCACTGTCGTCAACCCGAACAGTTATGTAACCATAGCTAGGATCAATATAGCCTGATCAACTATTTTCATTCGAGATGTGACCGACATGTGTTTGGGAAGGATGTGGTGTTGCAATAGTGTTAAAACTTACCTGAACACCAGTCAAAAGAATACTAGAACAAGTACCTTAGAGTTAGAATACTATAGGAGTATTCTATGATTCCATAGCACAATAACAAGTTTAGAACATACCAAGTACATTACGTTGAAATACTATAGGAGTATTTTAGTCCATATAAATAACTTATGTGATAACTTAAAAGACCCTTACGGATAGGTCTATAATCTTGCAATGTATATTCCTAAAGTTTTATATATAATCAAGATCTTATAAACTTAGAATCTGTGGTCTACGCTTCGCTATCCATTCCTCTTAAGAGTGTAGTTTTGGAGTAGGATCACTTATTCGAAGGTCTATTTATATACAAACTTGTATACATTGTACAATTATAGAAGGACTCCGTAAGGATCACCCCATAAAGTTACCTTAAAGCTCATAGATTCTTTAGTCACTTTCATTCTCGCACGACAAGCCCATATAGATGTAACCACTTCCTCATAGTGGACAACAGAAGAGTCCAGGAGGAACAAGAACAAGTTCATGAGAAGTTTTCAAAGAGGGATCAGCCGAAGTAACCAAAACGTCTTACACGTCACACTATTAAATAATAATCTTGTTAAATGAGCGATTGGAAACACTGCTCACATTATATGTTAAGATTATTTTCTTACATGCAGCTGGTAACAGTTATTCAGGAAACAGATATACATTCGAGGATAGTTATTTCAAATTCATAAAGTTTATTACGTATAGACTCTTTTATGAATTGTTTCTAGAACCCTGTGGAAGTCAGGACCCGATACACCCAGAACTAGGATAACCTTGTCTTTTCAGCTTTCGGCTTGTGTCCATTGCTTTAGACTTATTCCGTCTCATCTTTGTATTCTTTTAGCAAAGATGCCTCCTCGCAGATCTAACACACGCACTACTCCGATAACTCCAACGCCGCCTCCTACGCAAATCGACATGGCAGCTATAAACGCTGCAGTGGCCGCGGTTGTGGCAACAACCATGGCTCAATATCACTCCATCAGTACCAGCGGAGGTGGAGCGCCTACCGATTCTACTCAGGGTGAGCTCCCCATGCGCTCGAGAGAGTTCTCCTACAAGGACTTCACCAAATGCCAGCCATTGTCCTTTAATGGGACTGAAGGAATCATTGCCCTCTTGCAATGGTTCGAGAAAACAAAGTCGATCTTCGAAATCTGTTTATGCCTAGAAGGAAGCAAAGTGAAGTTTGCTGCCTGCACCTTCTGTGGCAAGGCCCTAACATGGTGGAACAGCCATGTTAAGTCACTGACTCTATCAGTGGCTAACTCAATAGGTTGGGAAAACCTAAAAGAGTTAATGCGGGAGGAACACTGCCCGTTAGG
This sequence comes from Lactuca virosa, assembly GCF_052849685.1. Lineage (NCBI taxonomy): Eukaryota > Viridiplantae > Streptophyta > Magnoliopsida > Asterales > Asteraceae > Lactuca > Lactuca virosa. The sequence continues at coordinate 316,192,449 of NC_136433.1, read as the reverse complement.
CGAAATTCAAAAACTAGAATGAGAGCTGTGGGATCTCACTATGGTCGGCTCAGACATAGTGACCTACACTGACCGATTCAGCGAGCTAGCAGCTCTATGCCCCGGGATGGTTACCCCGGAGAGCAAGAAGATAGAAAGATACATTTGGGGTCTGACTGCTCCGACCCAAGGAAATGTGTTGTCTTCTAACCCAGCCACATTCGATAGTGTTAAACGCCTGGCTCAGCGACTCATCGACCACGGAGTCCGTCATGGTGTAAAAGTCCTTATTCCCGAGCCAGCGAAGGAAGAGGACTATAATCAGAAGTCGGGGAACAAGAGGAAGAAGAAGCAAATAACACAGGACACCCCGCAAGAGCAACGAGCGAGTACTATGTACGCCGCTACAACGCCTACTGCTTCAGCACCTGCCAGTCGCTATGCTGGAACCCTCCCGAAGTGTGGAAAGTGCAACTTTCACCACACCGGAGTATGCCGGGAAATGCAGTGTCTGAACTGCCACAGAAAGGGACACACAGTCTGTTTCTGCAGGGCACCGGCTCAACCGATCTCCCAAGTCCCCGGAGCTGACGAAAACCAAGCCTGCTATGGCTGTGGTGAGGCGGGACATTTTCAGAGGGACTGCCCAATAGTAAAGAACTCAGGCGTGGATGGACGCATTCTGATGATCACCGCAGGAGAATCTAACCCGGAGTCGTCGACGAGTAGTGGTACGTTTTCGAAATAGTAATTACTTTTAAAAATTAATTTATATTCATACAAGATTAAAATTTGGGGATAACACCTAAAAGTAATTATAATAACTCACATGTTGAAATAGGTCACAGTATTCAAGAGAACTAAAAGATCCGTTTAGAGAAGCTATTATGGCTTATCATATACATCAGGGTTGTGCACAACTAAGATGTTGCAGACTTAGAGTGAGTGACTCCGCTTTGGTCCCCATTCCTTAATTGGTTGAGGATTTAAGGCAGAGTTACTCAGTCGACTGCCTGGTTCATCTTAAATATTCATAACTTGTATATGGCAGGCGATTGTAGCGGTACCAAGGAGGATCATGATATAAAGTATCCCCACCAGTTATTAAAACACTTTCATTTGTATGAATGCGCACATAGCGGTACGATACGTAGGAGTGTTAACATCAAAGGTAAAACAGAAAGCCCTGGATCATTTGCCAAGGGTACATTGTCGAAAGCACTAGAAGTACAGTATCGATCATACAAGGGATACATCATCGTATATCAGACGTTTCTTTCATTTGACCAAAACTTTTTTCAGTAAAGAGTCCGTTACTATCTTTCGTCATGAGTTGGCGTGGTCCTCACCATACTGAGTTCAAATGTTTCTATCGCCTCGATCGGCAAGTTCTCGAAACTTTCGTCATTCGTATCGAAAGTCCGACCTAAACCTCAGTTTTATCTTTCGCATTCTAAACCCCGAAGTACTCGTGCGAAGAGTACTTTTTCCTCCGAAGCCTTATCGTCAGATGTCCGCAGACCGTCACGAAATACCACTCGTCCAGCAGACCAAGTTCGAGCACAGAGGCTAAGGACGAATACAGCCCACCTATCACTATTTAGTGTATACGCGAGGGTGGTATATGATTATGATTATGCAGATTTAGCATGTGTGTTTCTGCCCTATCTCCTGTTCCTTGTTTGGTTGTGGACCTGGGGCAGAGTCGCACATCCGAACGTCTTACTAACCCTAATTATATACGACTTGTATACACGAAGTAATGATAGATGAACCAAGTACGAATCCTATCATTAACAGAAGGGCAAAGTTGCCAGGTCTACGAGTAGGTATTCTACCAATCAGAGGAGCGCAACCCCAGTAGTAATGCTAAGAAAGCTAATTTCGGGACGAAATTCCATCTAACGGTGGGATAATGTGACAACCCAAAAATTTTTTACTTTTAAAGCCTAGTCAATCAACTCAGCTGAGTGTCAAACTCGTTAGTACTGAGTTCTAGCCCGGTTAAATGTCATTCTAAGGAGTTTTGAGCCTAATACACTTAAGGAATAAGTGTTAGAAAGTACCTGCTAGAACCACAGTGTAGCAAATCAAATCATAACCTCATCAAAATGAGTTCACGGCCATAAGACCATGAGTTTACGGCCGTAAACTCATGTGGCCGTAAACTCAAGTATATATAGATGATACTTGGCCATTTTTCTCATTCTTTCCTTCCTTAGCCGATTTTCCTTCAAATCCTCTCAAGTATCATCAAGACTTCCTTCCAAGATCTTCATATAAGTAAGTATTCTTCCTAGATTTGTTGATACATCTCTTAATCTAGTATCCTTACATGATTTCATCCATGGAAATCATTATTTTCTTAGATCTTCAAGTTTCACCAAGAACACCAAGAACACATACTAGTGTTCTTGGCGAATATCAACCATTTCAAGCTTCTAGATCGTAAGTACTCTTCCCTATACTTCATATCTACTTAGAAGCCTTGAATCACACCCTTGAAACATGCTTTTCCCAAGAACATCTTGAGTTTATGGCCCAAGATCTCCCTTGGCCGTAAACTCAATGTTGAAGCATGTATGGACCATAAACCCTATAAGATGCAAAGCTAGTGACCCATAACCCTTCCTTGATGATTTAAGGACCTTAAACTTCACTCAATTACATAAATGATTATGAGTTTACGGCCGTAAACTCCTTTGGGCCGTAAACTCATCAAAAGCCTTCAATGGGTTGGTCTTTTTCATACAAGTGTAGAGCAAAAGTCCCTCAAGTTTCCCTAGCCTTCAAACTTGCACTTATACATGAGTGACCATGAGTTTACGGTCGTAAACTCCCTTGGGCCGTAAACCCATGGCCGTAAACTCATGTGAGTGTCATTCCACTCTCCTTTGTTGAATCACATGTGATTCCAACACTTGGTCAAAGTGTGTCCTAGTCCCGGAAGGTGTTTCCTTTCATATAGTTGTTTATAAACACTATATTCATGCCAATATATGTCATTTAGGACCTATTGTGTCTCGGGACTTCATTCGTGGAACTTCTCATCCTTACACGCATACCCGTTTGAATCACCCACATCAGGTTAGTTCATACCCCGTAATGAATCTTTTAACTGTTTTAAGGGGTGGGATACAAGTTGAACACAATGATAATTGTGTAAATGTTTGTTATAAACATATTTCAAAATGTTACTTATGTCATTTATAAGTTGTCAAAACATTTCAAAAACTCTTTTAAAGTTATGTTACTTTATAGTTATAAAAAACTCCGTTTTTAAAGTACAAGCATAACTTAGTAGATAAATGAGTCTTTTCAATAACACTTCAAGTAGAACATTAGTAAACTATAATAGGTATAGTTTAGGAGAATGCTATTCATTACTTCTAGTACAATGAAGCATATAGAACATACAGTGAAGAGAAACAAACAATACCATACAGAACATACAGTGAAGAGAAACAAACAATACCATACAGAGAGAACACACAATTATGAGAAACAAACAGAACGTACAATATACAGTACAAAACAAACAAGTTAGGTTGCTATATCATGAGAACACACACACAGGATCTAATTATACCAATTGATCACTAAGTCATTGTTTTAAACAAAAGGTGATAGTTATATTGGGTATACATGATCATATAACAAATGTGAATTACACGGCTTGCAAGAATTTGCAGAGGTCGCGTTTGGTTCCCTTAATCTCTTGACAGGGAGAGCGTTTAGTAGGGGTTCTAGCCTTCACATTATGACCGTAATAAAACAAACATGTTTTAGGTCATCAGTACATCCGCATGTCATTATAAATGACAACTGTGTACTTACATTTCCCATTTCTTTCATAAAGTGATAGTACCACTTGAAAGTCAAACTCAAACTATTTTTGAGTTAGGATAGTTATAAACTAGGGAAAACATACATTTTTACAAACGACAAACGGAACAGTCGAGTCTAGCACATATCAGTAGATGCCTTGGTAGAAGGCTACGTTTAAAAGAAAGGACCATAATTCTAGTCTTATGATTCCTTAATGTATACATCACAGGATATATATATACCAATAGGGTCCGACAGGTAATAGGATGTGTGCTCTCCGCTTCACTTCCTGTTCCTTGTTTGGTTGTGGGCTTGGAACGAATTCGCCCAATCTATTTTCTATTCGATTCTATATATATGTATGCTTAGTATACATTAAGTCATCATAAGGATACCAGGTATGGGTCAGGTTATAGGACACAGAGTCAAAACACAGTTTTTCTAGTACAAAACATACTTTCTAAATCAGTACTTTTGGTATACAAAACTAGAAACTTCCCAGTAAAGGGTTTAATCCATTTTATTAAACCAGTACAATTTAAAGGACCTTAGGTGAGTAACTCTATAATACCTTAGTTTATACACCATGTTTATATATAAAACTAATACCCAATAGGTAGTTGGATGTGTGCTTTCCGCCTTACTTCCTGTTCCTCGTTTGGTTGTGGGCTTAGGGCAGATTCACCCAGTTAACTTTCTATCCGATATTAGATTATATATATTAGTATAAACTAAGCTATTATAAAAGTAGTCACTGTGGTCACCATTTTATTATAAGAAATATGGGTTTTCTTAAAGAACTTTTCATTAGATATAAAGGAACCATTACAATTAACTCCATGAGTAACAAGTGTTTACACGAGGGTTATATACAACGATGATCTAACAACCAATGGGATGTGTGCTATCCGCCTTAATTTCTGTTCCTCGTTTGGTTGTGAGCTTAGGGCAGATGCACACAATCAATTGTTTCTTTACTCTGAGTCTTATATAACTCGTATCCGCTTAGTACCCATAGAAAGGGTTGTAGTGTCATTTTACTTAAACTTCCATCAAAGTAGGAAATATAGGATTTTCTAGAGGAACAGGCGAACTTTTCAAAACACAGCTTACAACTTACAACATTTTACAACTACATTTTACATCTACATTTTCCACAACATTTTACAACTTACTTACATCACTAAACTCTTATGAACTCACCAGCTTAATTGCTGATCAACTCTTTCAAATAACTTGTATTCTCAGGAGACTATTAGACATGTGCTTGTGCTGGGAATTCAGAAGATGGAGCATAGTAGCTTTAAGTCTTGTTTTGTTATTTGCTTATGAATTCTATGTTTTGTGAACACACACATTGTAAACACTTTCTTTCAAAATGAAATGGTTGTTCATTACTTGCTTACCATATACATATCTCGTGATACTAAACATGACGTCCTCCACCCCTGAACGATTCCGTCGTTCCGGTTTTGGGGTGTGACAGATGGCTTCCAAGATGCAGCTGCTGATTTCGACGACTCCAATCCTATCAACATTGTTGAAAATGAAAATTTCTTTGAGTTCCCTTCTGATGATGATGTCAACCTCTCCTGTTCAGAAGTTCAGGGGGAGCATCATCCTCATATTCAAACCATTCAGGGGGAGCAACTCAATCCTACTGTTGATATTGGATCGACTGCTGCACAAGAAGTCCCAAGGTTACACGTCTGGACAAAGGATCATCCTTTGAACTAAGTAATCGGAAACCTTAATAATGGAGTACAGACTCGGTCTGCGGCAAGTGTTCAAAATGAATGCCATTTCTCGGCATTTATATCCATGGTTGAACCCAAATTCATCAAGGAAGCATTAGAGCATGTTGACTAGATTACAGCCACGCAAGAAGAATTAGCAAAATTCAATAGAAATGAAGTGTGGTCTCTCGTGCCTCCTCCTCAGAATCATCCCATTGTCGATACGAGATGGGTATTTCGCAACAAGTTAGATGACGCAGGAGTTATTATTCGAAATAAAGCAAGATTGGTGGCAAAAGGATTTACACAGATTGAAGGGCTCGAGTACGATGAGACCTTTGCTCCTGTTGCACGTCTTGAAGCCATCAAAATCTTTCTTGCTTATGTTGCTCACAAAGGCTTCAAAGTTTACCAAATGGATGTTAAGAGTGCTTTTCTTAATGGTGAACTTGACACTGAAGTATATCTTCAACAGACCCCCAGTTTTGTTAATCTCTCATTTCCAAACTACTGTTACAAACTCCGGAAGGCAGTCTACGGCCTCAAGCAGGCTCCTCGCGCATGGTATGAGACCCTCACTGACTTTCTCAAGCGCTCCGGTTTCTAAAGAGGAATTCTAGATCCTACCCTGTTCCAAAGATCAAATGGAAAGCATCTCATGCTGGTTCAAATCTATGTGGATGACATCATTTTTGGATCTACGGATTCATCTATGGTTGCTAACTTTGCTAAACTAATGATCAGTCGATTCCAAATGAGCATGAATCGCGAATTAAGCTTCTTTCTTGGTCTCCAAGTCAAACAGACTAACAGAGGAATCTTCATTCACCAAGAGAATTACATTTCAGAACTCCTCAAGAAATACTCAATGGACACCTGTGCCTCAGCCAAGGTACCAATGGGCTTCGGACACAAGATCTTTGCCGACCCTTCGGGTGTATCAGTTGATGAAAAAAGTACTGAGGAATGATCGGATCTCTGCTTTATCTCACAGCAAGTCGTCCGGATATCATGTTTTCCACATGTTTGTGTGCCAGATTTCAAGTCAACCCAAATATGTCTCATCTCTTGGCTGTGAAACAAATTTTCCGATACCTCAAAGGTACAAAGAATCTCGGAATCTGGTACCCAGCAAACGAGAGCTTCCTACTTCAAGCATATTCAGATTCAAACTATGGTGGTCTTCAACTTGATAGAAAAAGCACATCAGGTGGCTGCCAATTCTTAGGTGGTCGTTTGGTTAGTCGGTCATCCAAGAAACAGAACTGCATTGCACTCTCTAAAGCCGAAGCCGAATACATTGCTGCTGCCAGCTGTACATCTCAGGTTCTATGGATGAAATCTCAACTTTTGGATTATGGTTACCGCTTTCAACGCATTCCTATCTGTTGTGATTCTCAAAGTGTCATTGCGATTTCACACAATCCAATTCAGCACTCCATGACTAAGCACATTGATATAAGGTACCATTTTATAAAAGATCATGTTTTAAATGGTAACATTGAACTCATTTTTGTTCCATATGACGATGAGATTGCTGATGTCTTTACTAAGGCATTAGACGAAACCAAGTTCAATAGTTTTCTGAACAAGATGGGCATGATGATGCCAGATCCTCAGTTCTTTCAAGAGACATGTTCTCTTATATAGAAGTATTCGGAAGAAAATTGGTTCCGATCTCAAAAGAATTTTTCATCTCGGAACTATTCTCCCTCGAAATACATAGGATCATTTTACTTGTCTTTATTTTTGACCATCACCTGAGTTTAAGCTGTACAATTCATTCTAATCATTTGTTGTTCTAAGTCCACATATTCATCTCGATCACATTTTGCATCTCGGAATATACTTCATAATGGCATCCCGGAATTCCACTCCAGAAAGGTATTGCATTCTACACTTCGGAACTTTCAAAATTCACTTCGGAAGTTTTCTCAAATCTTATTCCGGAATGTCTTACAAATCATTTTCCGAAAACTTCTTCAAATCCCTTCCGGAAACTCTTTAAAATCATTATTTCGGAATTTTGCTCTGGAATCATAAACTTTTTTTTTCGGAACCGCAATCAATTTTTTTGACTCCGGAATTGAATTTTTTTTTGGAAACTTAAACTCTCTCCAAATTAATTCCTATTCCGGACCATTTTTTACAAAAGACCATTCCGGAGCTCAACTCTTTATCCCCCGGATCTTACCCTGTTCGGAATCGCTCATCCAGAATACCAAAGGTTTATAAGGCGAAATGTTTTTTGTTGCAACGGTTACTTTGCGAGGATCCTTATTCAATCTTCCTTGATTTTCGTGCCACGACTGCACGTCTCCAAAAGCAACCATCTAATCGCAGTCTGGGTTTTCTATTTCAAGCTTCAAACAACCCTACCTTTCCCTTCCCATGTCAACTCAACCCCCAAAAGTCGTTTTTCATTTAATGCAACCCGATTCAAATTCAGACCCTCATCATTACCATCCTTAACCCGACCCGTTTCCCTTACCTATATATACCCATCACAACCCCCCTTTTTCCTCTTTACGCGCTCAAACCCTCCAAAACTTCAAATTCTCTCTGTGTTCATCGTGTTCTTCAAGCATTCATCCGTTTGCAACAATGGCTTCCCAATCTTCTTCACCGAAAAATGCTCCAACCGCCTCCACTCCCAAGAAATCGATTGCCAAGAAGAAACCCTCCAAGGGATCATCATCATCGACATCGCCTGAACCTTTTCTTTGGGATACAACCCAGGTGTTTTCACTAAACCCTATGGATTACGATGAATCCATCAGAGTCATGATCGATTTCATAGCAAACCATCCAATCTCCATCCCTCTCACTAAAGTCCCTGAACCACCTCTTCCACTTCATCATCTTCACAGAGCCTTCACAAGAATCACAAACGAAGACGGTGTGTTGGAAACTAAAATCATTGGCGACAGAATAGTACCCATCTACAAATCCACATTCCTTAAAGCGATCGGTGTAAAAGAAAACCCCAGGGGTTTCAAAGTTCAAGAACCAACTGCAGAAGAGTTCCAATTGTTCTTGAATCACATTGGGTACAACCAGGACTACAAGGCAAAGGACTTCAAGAAATCAACCGTTTCAGGACTCCGGACCGTGCTGATGCATCTTATCATTCGAGGACTATCCGGAAAGCACGGCGGTACGGATACTCTGAGCAAGGACTGGCTGTATGTGGTATACAACATCTATTCCGGACGCGACAATGTTGTTGACCTTCCAGAAGTGCTATGGCAAGACTTCTGAAAGTTTGCCATCAAGAGAAAGGAGAATGAGATTTCAAGCCCTAGGTTCTGGGCTCTAACTATTCAACAACCCTTCAAGGAGCTTTCCGAACCTCTTCCTTTTTCAGCGATTCCTCCGGAGGGATGCATTTCTTTCAAGGCTGTTAAATCATATAGAATTCCGGACCAATCTTCTTTTGGTCCTGTCCGGAGGTTACCTCAACATATGTTGGACATCATCCCTTCAGATTCTGTTCATTTACAAAAACATTTGGAGATTTCGACTGTGTTCGACCCAACACAGTCTACCTAAGTCTCCACTGAGCCCATTCTGGAAGTGGCCAAGCCAACATAATCCGGACCAAGGAAGACCAAGAAGTCTGCCAAGCGGAAAATTTCTCCTTTTAAGTCAAAGCCACAAAAGAGAACCAAAGTCGGCTCTTCCTCTCCACAGGAAGATGTTCATGACATTCTGGCTGACTCTGGCCGTCCGAATACCCCTCCTGCCCACTCATCTGAGGTACCCCTCAGTGTTTCAAAATCACAAGCACACACACACGGGGAGTCTCCACATAATCCACCCTCGCCTTCTCAAAAAGGTGATGCCTGTGTTGATCATAGTTCCTTGGCCCCCCTGGAACACACCCATGTGTCACTTTTGATATCCCTCTTGTTTCTACACGCACACACTCCGGAACCCATGTTCCGAACCCCAAGCATTCCGAGGTTGGAGTTGTCCCTCCTACCTCCGATGCTACAACTGGTCTGATACCCGGAAAGGGTACAGGACGACCAGGAGTTAACGATCTGTTGTGGGAAGATTATGTGAACATGTGTCACACCCCGAAACCGATGGCGGAAACGTTCCGGGGCGGAGGACGTCATGCGTAGTATCACAATAGTTGTATCATAGTAAGAGAAGTAAACACAACCATTACATTATAATATGAATAATTACATTGTTCAGAAACATGATTTGTACATAGCAAAAGTAAAAGACGTGACTTCAGAATGTTCCGTCTTCTCCAAAAGTTGGCAAGAGTACCCGTCTATTGATGCCCTGAGAATACAAGCAGTTTTAAAAATATCAGCATAAAGCCGGTGAGTTCATAAACGTTTAATTCTAGTGAAAGAAATGTTTCTTTGATTCTTTGAAAAGTTGTTTCCCAAGAAAATCCTATATTTTCTTATGAAAGAGGTTTGATTATCCATTAGTTATACGATAAACGGCCTGTTTATGAAAGGTTAAGTTATCCCAGGAAAATCCTATATTTTCCTTAAAAGTTGATAGTTGATTTTCGATTCTGATATCTACCATACTTGTATCAATAGATGTAGTTTCCTTGAAAAACCCTGGTTACTCGCTGTGAGATGTATTAGCCTTATTACATAAATAAAACTTATAAAATAGGTAGTGAAATAGATCCTAAGGGCATTACTAATGCCCTCTAGTATTCAAATCGGTTATTACTTTGAGGTTAGTTCACTCGTTTCATTATTACAAAAGTAAATTCTCGTTACCTAAGTTGTGAGTGCCATAACCGTACTTAGACTGGATAAGGCACGAAACGGGGGCCAATATCTTTTATGACTTTGTCACCCCTGAACCTAACGGTTCCGCTGTAGCTAGCAGGGAGGGTGCGGGATAGTCAGTCCCATATAGATCTATACACAATAGCCACGCCTCCCTCCAAGAGATTCTGGTTATAAGTCGTAGTCCTCCACTCACGAATCCGATGGAGTGTTACCAAGGACATGTCTCAAACTTAGCCTAACAAATTTACAAGTAATAGTACGAAAATCCTGTTTATGATTTACATGAATCCTTTATAAGATAATACATATTATAACAAGATTCACAAGTTTCTTGCTTTAGATCTGAAAACTGTTTCTACGAGTTGATTTCTTAATCGATTGGTAAAACGGTTTTCTGAGTTAAAAGCATACTGAACATAAAATCATTCTATGCAAAATGAGATAATTTGAGCACAAGTTTCCTTGTACTTTTGCTTGTATCCCCCCCCCCCCCCCTTGAAAACATTAAAAACTCAGAAAAAGCGTAGGGATATGAACTCACTGTTTATCGTAGGATCCGAAAGCACAATTGGTTACGAGTGTTGAGTGTCAACCGATGTTTCGTACGCAAGTGGATCCTATTACCATGTGATAACACATATGTGTGTTAGAATTAGGGCATTTCATGACTAAACATGACGGGAAATCACCCTAAGGACTTGGAAATGCTTGTCGGGACCCTATATGATCAAATAAGGGAGGTGTACGGCCATTTGAGTAAGTGTGCGGCCAGGCTGTGTGTGCGGTTGCACACAGGAGTGTGCGGCCGTACAGAGGGTGTGTGCGGCCGTACACAGGAGTGTGCGGCTGTACACTCCTCATTTGTGCCCGAAATGTCGATTTTGAGGTGTTCTTGTGCTAATACCAAGTCCTACTAGTGAATGAAGGCCAAACTCTTCACTTTGGAGAGCTTTAAGGTGTGTGCGGCCACCTTATGAAGGTGTGCGGCCGTACACCTTCAAAGGATGAAGAACACGAAGAACACTATGAGTTTTAGGCTTAGATTCAGGTGTCTTACCAATATAACAAGCTGAATGATGAAGTAGTTCACGTTTTTGAGGCCTTTAGAGTGTTCTTGGATGAAGTTTTTAGAGAGAGAAAGTAGTGAGAGAAAGTAGAGTGCAGCCAAAGGAAAGAAATGAGTGAAGGGGGTCTCCTTATATATATAAGGGGGGTGTGCGGCTGGAGGGTGGGTGTGCGGCCGCACACCCATGTGTGCGGCCGTACACACCTCTCAGGAGGGTGTAAGGCCCGGTTTTGTCTCTATACGACTTGTTGACTCATTTCTAGTCTCATTCCCGACTGTACTCAAGCTTAGAACACTTAAACTAACTCTTAAACGGTGTTAAAAGATGATAAAATCGAGTTTAATATTGATATACGGATCAATTGCACAGGATAAAAGTTTCGGGTTGTCACATCATTCCCCCGTTAGAGGGAATTTCGTCCCGAAATTCGAATATAGAATACAAATCATGGATTAGAAAAGAGATGTGAATACTTCTGTTTCATCTGATCTTTGCGTTCCCAAGTGAATTCAGGTCCCCGCTTGGCATTCCAGCGAACCTTCACTATCGGGATGCGACTTTGTTTCATTCGTTTGATCTCTCTATCCATGATTTCGACTGGTTCTTCTACGAAGTTCAGATTCTCATTGATTTCAATCTCGTCGAGAGGAATCGTAAAGGTTTCGTCGGATACGCATTTCTTAAGATTCGAAACGTGAAATACAGGATGAATGTTGCCGAGTTCTTGCGGTAAACGAAGTTTGTAGGCTACGGGACCGATCCTAGCGAGGATCTCGAAGGGTCCTATGTATCTCGGGTTTAGCTTTCCACACTTTCCGAAGCGTATCATGCCTTTCCAGGGCGAGACCTTCAACAGAACACGGTCTCCAACCTGGAACTCCAAGGGTTTTCGTCGTTTATCGGCGTAGCTCTTTTGTCTATCTCGCGAGGCTTTAAGTCGTTCTCGGATTTGTACGATCTTTTCTGTCGTTTCACGGATGATTTCTAGACCAGTGAGAGTGCTGTCAGGGACTTGTCCCTTGGCTAGTTGCGTGTCGCCCACCTCAGCCCAGCACTGAGGGGATCTGCACTTGCGACCATAGAGGGCTTCGAAAGGCGCAGCCTTATGCTGGTATGATAACTGTTGTTGTAGGAAAACTCAACCAAGGGCAAATGGATGTCCCATGACTTACCGAAATCGATGACACATGCTCTCAACATGTCTTCCAAAGTCTGAATGGTTCTCTCACTCTGTCCATCAGTCTGAGGGTGGTAAGTTGTGCTCATATCCAGCTTAGTTCCAAGAGCCTTCTGTAGTGACTGCCAGAACCTCGAAGTGAACCTGCTATCTCGATCAGAGATAATGGATACAGGTACACCGTGTAGTCGAACTATCTCTTGGATGTAGATTCATGTGAGTCTCTCCATTTTGAAATTTTCCTTGATTGGTAGGAAGTGAGCGGATTTAGTTAGTCGGTCAACTATTACCCAGATGGCGTCGTGCCCACTCGGAGACTTGGGTAATTTGGTGATGAAATCCATAGTGATCCTCTCCCACTTCCATTCGGGCATTTCTGGTTGTTGGAGTAGACCTGAGGGTTTCTGATATTCGACCTTCACCTTGGCGCAAGTCAGGCACTTGCCCACGAAGGTAGCGATCTCTGCTTTCATGTTCGGCCACCAATACAGTCTCTTGAGATCGAGGTACATCTTGTCCGAACCTGGGTGAACGGAGTATCTGGTCTTGTGAGCTTCGTTCATTACAACCTCTCTGTAACCACCGAACTTTGGGGTCCAGATCCGGTCCATGAAATAATAGACTCCGTCTCCCTTGATCTCTAGGTTCTTTTCCATTCCTCTCAAGGCTTCACCCGACATGTTATCTGGTTTTAAGGCTTCCAGCTGAGCCTCCTTGATTTGCGCGGATAAATGGGAATGGATAGTCATGGTTAGTGCCTTCACTCTACGACCTGAGTACTCCTTCCGGCTGAGGGCATCTGCTACCACATTGGCCTTGCCGGGATGGTAGCGTATTTTGCACTCGTAATCGCTGAGTAGCTCAATCCATCGCCGTTGTCTCATGTTCAGCTCCTTCTGGTCGAAGATGTGCTGCAGGCTTTTATGGTCAGTGAAGATAGTGCACTTGGTTTCGTAGAGATAATGTCTCCATATCTTCAATGCGAAGACCACTGCTCCCAATTCCAGGTCGTGTGTTGTGTAGTTGACTTCGTGTGCTTTCAGCTGTTTTGAGGCATAAGCAATGACTTTTCCCCGTTGCATGAGCACACAGCCTAGGCCCTGATTGGATGCATCACAGTAGACAACGAAGTCCTCCGTCCCTTCGAGCAGAGACAAGATAGGTGCGCTGCATAGGGCCCGCTTCAACGTTTGGAACGCAGTGTCTTGCTTTTCACTCCAACAAAAGGGTACGCCTTTCTGAGTTAGAGTGGTTAAGGGTTTGGCAATTCTGGATAAATTCTGGATAAATCTACGATAGTAGCCAGCGAGACCCAAGAATTGACGGATTTCCGTGGGCGTCTTCGGTGCTGACCAGTTCTCTATCGCTTTGATTTTGGAGGGGTCCACGTGTATGCCCACGTGACCTAGGAAGGTTACTTTTCAAATCCAGAATTCACACTTGGAGAATTTCGTGTAAAGCTTCTCCGCCCTTAGAGTTTTCAGCACCAATCTCAAGTGCTGTTTGTGATCTTCCTCGCTTCTGGAGTAGACAAGTATATCGTCGACGAATACGATGACGAACTTGTCCAGGAAAGGACGGCACACCCGGTTCATCAGGTCCATGAACACTGTCGGTGCGTTGGTTAGACCGAAGGGCATAACTACGAACTCGTAGTGACCATATCGAGTCTGAAATGTTGTTTTAGGAACATCACCCTCATGGACTCGTAGCTGATGGTACCCTGATCTTAAATCTATTTTCGAGAAGTAGCTGGCTCCTTGAAGTTGGTCGAAGAGATCATCGATTCGAGGAAGAGGGTAACGGTTTTTGACAGTGAGCTTGTTCAGCTCCCTATAATCGATACACATTCGAAAGGATCCATCCTTCTTTTTCACGAACAAGATCGGGGCTCCCCAGGGTGAGGAACTCGGTCTGATGAATCCTTTGCTGAGCAGCTCATTGAGCTGACTAGATAGCTCCTGCATTTCTATTGGTGCTAGGCGATATGGAGATTTAGCTACGGGAGTAGCTCCGGGGACTAAGTCGATACGAAACTCGACTTGGCGTTCAGGAGGGATTCCCGGAAGCTCTTCGGGAACGACATCAGGAAAGTTGCAGACTTCAGGAATGCTCTCAAGGTCTTTAACTTCCTGTTTTTCGTTAACAACATGGGCTAGGAATGCATGACATTCCTTTCGTATAAGTTTTTGAGCTTTGATGCACGAGATGATGCGAAGGTTTGTGCTAAGTTTATCGCCATAAATTACGAGGGTTTCATCAGAGGAGAGGTTGAGACGGATGGCTTTTTCGAAACAAAGGATATCAGCACGATTGGGGCTCAACCAATCCATGCCAATGATGACATCAAAGCTTTTTATAGAGACTGGCATAAGATCGATGGGGAATGAATGGTCGTTCAGGGTAAGGGTACAACCCACGAATATGTCATTAGTGCTCTCCTTCTCACCATTAGCCATTTCGACGGTAAACGTTTCGGTTAATGGTTGGGATTTATGTTTAAGAAAATGCTTAAATGCATGACTAACAAAACTTCTTTCAGCACCAGAATCGAAAAGAATGCATGCATAAGAGTTATCGAGGAGGAACGTACCCGTCACAATGGTAGGGTCAGCCACGGCTTCCTCTTGCCCCATAGTTAGTACTCTCCCGGTGTTGCCAGTTGTTGCTGCTTTGGGGTAGTTCCTCTTGTAATGCCCGACTTCCCCACAGCCGTAACAGGCTTGACCAACACCTGCTCCAGTGGCCTGATCGGTTGGTTGGACTGGGTTTCTGCAGTCTCGAGCCAGGTGGCCCTTTTTACCACAGTTGTTGCAGAGCATCTCACGACATGGACCAGGGATGCGGTGATGATAACTGCACTTATTGCACCAAGGGAGGGTACCAGTATACCTACTGGTAGGTGCTTGAGTTGCAGGAGTAGCGACAGGGGTAGTAGCAGCGTGAACTGCTACCGTGTGTTGCTTCTTTGAGGGCTAATACCAAGTCCTACTAGTGAATGAAGGCCAAACTCTTCACTTTGGAGAGCTTTAAGGTGTGTGCGGCCACCTTATGAAGGTGTGCGGCCGTACACCTTCAAAGGATGAAGAACATGAAGAACACTATGAGTTTTAGGCTTAGATTCAGGTGTCTTACCAATATAACAAGCTGAATGATGAAGTAGTTCACGTTTTTTAGGCCTTTAGAGTGTTCTTGGATGAAGTTTTTAGAGAGTGAAAGTAGTGAGAGAAAGTAGAGTGCATCCAAAGGAAAGAAATGAGTGAAGGGGGTCTCCTTATATAAGGGGGAGTGTGCGGCTGGAGGGTGGGTGTGCGGCCGCACACCCATGTGTGCGGCCGTACACACATCTCAGGAGAGTGTAAGGCCCGGTTTTGTCTCTATACGACTTGTTGACTCATTTCTAGTCTCATTCCCGACTGTACTCAAGCTTAGAACACTTAAACTAACTCTTAAACGGTGTTAAAAGATGATAAAATCGAGTTTAATATTGATATACGGATCAATTGCACAGGATAAAAGTTTCGGGTTGTCACAACAGGGCACACACTCGGCATCCGGAGTTCACCATATCGCAAGTGGAATCAACCCTTATTTCCATGAAGAAGAGAGCCATGCAAAGCAACTTGCCCTATGTCTCTCCTACTGATGAGTTAGTTGATCTGGAGTTCACATCCGGAGAAACTCCAAAGCCTCCTCCTCAAGCTTCCAATCCTCCAGCTTCGGATGATGAGATTTCTGAAGAAGTCCTGTTGACCACCGATGATGCACATGTTGCTGATGCCAACATGGTTTCCTCAGTTCAACTTCACTTGAAGCCATCTTCATCAAAGTCAGCATTTGATTTCGGATCCTCCTCCTCTACTCAGCATGAATCCGAATCAACACATAATCTTCATGATGATGCTGCAACTCATCCCGGTCCTTCTACAAATCCCACACCTCACAAAGAAAAGCCTCTACATTCAAATTCCGACACCGGATCCTCAGCTGGTGATTATATCGATCCGTTTGCTATCCTTAAGATTCAAACAAATGTGTCTGATACCATGAAGCAAGTCTCCTCAATCGAAACTTCCGTAACAGAGCTCAACACCAAAATGGATCAAAAGGTTTCCGAACTGGATTCCAAGCTCGATGCCATCATTCAGTCATTGTCCAATCAGTCCGGACCTTCAACTGCTGAAAGAGAAGCTCAGTTAGATCAACTAATCTCACTCCGGCTCAAGCACTCCATAGAAGAAGTTGAAGCTAAGTATGATGCCTCGGTTGATCACTACCTTGATACGATCACCACAATGCTCAAGGTCTATGATGACTTGGTTTCTGCTACCAATGATCTTATCAAGCAAACCCATGTTCGTCATGAGAAGCAGATTCAGAGACTAGAGAAGGAAATCAAGAAGAATGATGAGATGAATCTCATAATTCAACAAGTCCTCATCAAACTCCTTCGATCTACTTGGAACATTTTTGACGTTCTGAATCGAAAGTTTGATGAGATGTTAGCCGTTCTTGGACATCTGTTCGATCATCTCGCTGCTCAAACACCCACTTCCGAAGCATATGATGTGCTTACTCGTCAACTCAACACATGCCTTCAAAAAGTGTTCACCAAGTTTGATGATATGAAGGACTCATTGCTGCTTGCACCGGTTTCAAAAGCCACCGATGCAAGAGGGGGAGAAGGTCCAAGTCAACCATGGAAGCCTGCCTCAGTTTTTCAACTCCAAGATGAAGATCTTAATTCCGATGATGAAGTCCATGTTGTTTCTGGACTTCTAGGAAACAACTCTGATGATGATGAAGATAGCGATGAAGAAAAGTATGTTACAAATGGAGTTCTTGGTCTCGAAGCTCCAAACAAGCTCTTTCCAAAGGTGATGACAGAGGAATAAAAGAGAATATGGTTCACAGTCTCTTGGCCATCCTCTTTGCCTGAAGTTCTCCAAAGGGCTATTCAAATGGCCAAAGCGAAATCACTCTTCACATTCCAAGCTTTCCGAGCCACTCCGTCAATGCTTCCTCCTATTCCGGCTCCAAAGATTGCCTCTATAGACCAGGGTTTTCCACTCCGGATCCCTGATGACATTCCGGAAGAACCTCTTCCGAACCCTACTCCGGAATTCGTTGTTGATGAGAACATGCAGTTCATCATGTCTTCATTAAAGAAAGAAAAAGGCAAAACGCCTATGACAGCCGAACAACAAGCCTTCCACTCCGGACCTCCTCTAAAGCAAAAACAAGGATGGTCTAAGGAGGAAATTAACAAGGCATTAGAGGATAGCACCCAGATCCAAGCTCTCAAGGATAATCCTGACCCGATGCGTGGAATATCTCCTCTATGCCGTGAAGGCATTCTCCGTGATCATGAAATCATTCCTTTCATGTATTACGATGTTCCGACAAATGAATCCAAACAGCTCAATCTTCCTCTCTCTCCATACAACAAATACTACATCAAATTCGCTCATCTTCACCCCGATGACGATCCGGAAGTGATCCTCCGGACTGAGCATGAAAGACTTGAAACCTTCTACTCCAAGAATGCACAACCTCTTAAGGAAGTGTGGACGAGGAGAAGAATTACCAAAGTCCATGGATTTAGAAGAAAAATCTTAGTGAAGTTCGAACTCAACTACCCATTATTTCGATTCCACATCTTCCGGAACAAACCAACTCATCGGACCATCACTAACGCTGATTTCCCTTCGATGAATCCGAATGACATTCTTACATTGGCTGCTCACTTTCGAGGAATTCAAAACAATTAGATCAGCATGGGTGCTTACCATGCTGCTCTGAGTTTCCTTAAGGACTATGTTGCGGAGTTTTGCAGATGCGACTATGAGCTGGCCCACTTATACGGAACTGAAAACTTTGTTGCGAAAATCAACTTTGTTCTTTCCGAAGCTGAATTGCTTGCAGATGGTCCAATCGATGACCCGGTTCTAGGGTTTGTCTACACAACCAGGAAGACAAACAAGGACTTTTTCCGAGTCCTTGACAAACACCTAGTTCCTACCGAAGCCCTTCGGAAGTTCATTTCTCGTGCATCAAAGTCGAAAGCTCCAGAACAGGTGAAAGCAAAGTTTGTAAGTCAACTGACCTGGTACATTGAAGTCAGAGAATGGTTGTTCAGAGACTACACCTTCATCAAGGAAGAATCCATCTAAGCTGATTGCTAAGTTCACTTAGGGGGGGATTGTTGGAACCTGAAAGTGAACCTCTAGCAATCATAAGTCCAAACGTCAATTCCGAAGTCAACTAGTGTTCTGAAGTGAAGAGTAGTCCGGAATCTGTCCGGACTTGGAGAGTAGAAGATGAGAAGTTTAGAAGTGAAGACATTCCGGAATGGATGTTATGTCCGGAATGTGTGTTGATCCGGAGTCATTGTTTTTTGTCTCTTTGTGTATTAATTACTTTTGTCTCTTTGCATGATTAGACATTTCATAGGACTTAGTATGTTTGTCAACTTGGACAATCAACATGTAAGAAATATTCCTTTTATCCGGTCCTATGTATGTTTATTGGTTTGTACCATGCTTCACACACTCCTATTTAAAGGAGCTTTCAATGCAATGTTAAGAGATGGATCTTTCACTTATTTTTGGCATTTACTAAGTTACTTCAATTCACTTTCAAACATTCTTCTTGTTCTTCATTTATTAACTTTACTTTGATCTTTTATTCTAATTCTTCATTTATGACTTGATCATTTGTTGAACATATTAACTCAGACTTGACTGGTCTATCCAGGCTTGACTAGAACATTTATTAGCAAACATATATTGATCTTAAGCATTCACTCAAGGTTTGAGTTTTCAAACCTTGTCCCTGCGCATCAGATCTATTTGTTCTCTCAAACCTGGACAATTATGTAATCATATCTGGGATAAATATAGCTTGATCAACTATATTTATTTGAAATACGACCAACATGTGTTTGGGAGTAATGGTAGTGTTGCGACAAGTCTAAAACTTACCAACTCTCATATACAAAAGAACTCTAGAACAGAACATAAAATTTAAAATACTATAGGAGTATTTTAGGCACTATAATACTAAGAACCAACTATGTGAAAACAAAGGACCCTTAATGGTAAATCTATAAGTACTAAGTGTATATATTACGGTTATATATAATTAAGGTTTTATAGACTTAGAATGTGTGGCTTAGCTTTACTTCCTTTTCCTTGTTTGGATATGGATGTAGAGTAGGATCATTTATTCGAAGGTCTATTCAACCCGAGTTATATCTAATTGGTATACACTTTGTGGTTATAGAAGGACCCAGTATGAGTCATACCATACAGAATACATTAATCGATTAACTATAAGTTTCTTATATGGGAACTTGAAATTATTTACTTGTCTTTAATAAGTCTATTAGATGTCTCTTACATCCCTATTTCTCGTATAGATAACATGGTTGGATTTCATCTACCGGGAGACCCGTACTTTCCCAATCAAGGAAACGGTGGTTGGATTGAAGCCGAACCAGAGGATGACCCTGTGGTCCCAATAGAAGAAGACTTCGAAGAAGATTTTCTAGAAGATTCTGACTCAGAATCAGAAGCTTATAACCCACCTCAAGTTGCCCAAAATCCCAATCCTCAATAGAATTTCCATGGCCCGACACTACAGTGGGTCGTGAACTTAGATAAATGGAGTCATGAGCAGAGTCAGGACCATCCTTACAATGGAAACCGATGCTTCTACGACCTTGACGAAGGGGGCTCAGCAGACAGAGCCCTTCCAATGTTAGTTCGTCGTGTTGCGTGTAACGATGAACAAGGAAGAGCTGCCATCGACCGAGTCATGCAGGTTGATGCTGCCACTAGAATCAACACAGTTCGCCTTCACCACGTGATTGAAAACCATGGAACAACCAGGAATCTCACTGAAGCCTTGCGAAGTGAACTGGCTGCAAGCCGAACTGAAGTTAGAGAACTTCGGGAACGCCAAGTATCATTGGAAAGGCGCATGTTTGAAACAGAATGTCAGTTGGATAAATTCAGGACTGAAACTAGTAGGAAACCAAACAACACTCCTCGCGAGTAGAGCATACTCTACTCACTCTTTTGGATATAGATTAAGTCTACGTATATACACTAGTGATGTCTTCACGTTTATAGTACGACCTAGAAATTTCATTTCTCGATAGGTCTATATGATGTCAACTTTTCCATTTAAGTTGGTATATTGTAGACCTCTTACAAGGCCAAATTTTCCGAACTCTATGTAACTGATATACCAATAAAATTGACAGGACCCTTTATTCGAAGTGACATACTACACTACTCACAATATGTGTTAGGCTTATCGCCTCTTTCTTCCTTACTAGAAACAATAAATCAAATGAGATACGCCATTTCAAAACATATAAAACCCGACCCAACTTAAGGTTTTGACACCAATATTCCATTTTGGTAACTTAAGCACTTTTACAAATACCTATTTCTATTCAATACCATAAAAACATTACAAGGATGTCGGTCAAAACATTAAGAACTGTACAGAAAAATGAGAAATTTGTATGGTTATATAAATTGATAGTGTACAACTATCA
This sequence comes from Lactuca virosa, assembly GCF_052849685.1. Classification (NCBI taxonomy): domain Eukaryota; kingdom Viridiplantae; phylum Streptophyta; class Magnoliopsida; order Asterales; family Asteraceae; genus Lactuca; species Lactuca virosa. Next base: position 316,171,318 of record NC_136433.1, on the reverse strand, counting down.
ACTACATTAGTTATTTACGAACTCGTTTCCCTTCATGCTTCAGAATCATGTCTTCACATGGAAATAACCAGTGAACCGATGAAGCCCCGATCCTACATATAGACTCCGCTACATTCCAAGCCGCCGTAACAGCTGCCATGACAGCTGTCATGGCGCAATTCAACGCTAACGACACAAACGAAAATGGAAACAAAGTCGACAATTCAAACCATGGTAACGATCAAGGAAACCAACGAGTGTTAGTCGTCAAGGACACCTGAGACCACAAACCTATGAGCAAGAAACGAAAGTTCTGGAACAAAAAGGAGCACAATTTATCTTAAAAACTTGCCAAAAGACAGCAACCTGTGGCAGCCCCTGCCGCCACAAAATCTATCACTTCAACACCAGCCAACCCATTGTTGGATATAGTGTCTAAGTCCATAACTATATTTGGTATGTACTTGACCCGACCCGACATGGTCCATTTGGGTTGCATGGCATCATGCATTTGGATAGACTAAAATGAGAGAAATAACACTTAAGGTTTATTAATATATTATAAGTTCTAATATATTAATAATATTATTTAATTAGTATTGATCAAGAACTGATTTGGAATTAATTAATTGATCAAAAGAAGACTAATTAAATATATGAGTTGATTGTGTAAATCAATCATACTTGTATAGTGGGCTAATGCTCCATGGATTATCAAGTTGGGCTAAAACCCATAGGATGCTCCATGGTGTTTATAGAACCCATGGGTCAAGGAAATGAAATGTCATGACAATTAGGGTTACATGGTGTAACCCTAATTGTAACACACTATATAAGCATCATGTTATTCACCAAAATCGGCAACTAAAAGAAACAAGTGAGGGCTAGCCGATTTTAGAAGTGTTCCATTTCTCTCTAAGTTATTCCAAGTGCATTTGGTGTTGTGTGAGACATTTGAGGCATCACACTTGAGGTGCTAGGCTCACAAGGTTCTCAAGGAATCCAAGCTACTACAAGGTATGTATTTCTTACTATCTTTTATGTTTAAAAGTTCCCCATGTATGCTAGATAGGTTATGAACCTTGGAAAATCAATTTTGCATGTATCATAGATAAAACATAGATCCAAGGTTTCTAGGGTTGCATGTACACCATAGGAGTGTTAGGATGCTCAAAACCCAACACCCATATGCTGGAACACTTCCTAAGTGTAACAAATGCAATTTCCATCACACAAGGAATTGCCACATCATGCATTGTAAGAACTGCAACAAGAAGGGGCATACCACTCATTTTTGTAGGTCATCGACACAACCAATCACCTAGGTTCCCGGCGTTGGAGTAAGTCAGGCTTGTTATGGGTGCGACGAATATGGAAATTTCAAAAGAGATTGTCGAAAGACGAGGAATGAAAAAGAAGCTCGCTTCTGTAGGACCCTAGTCCAACACATTACATCAACCACCGATGCTAATATAATTCAAATATGCCATGTATGTGGTGAAACAGGACATTTCAAGAGATATTGTCCAACAAAGAGGAATGATGGGGGAGAAGGAGGAGTTTAACGACAGGACATAAAGAAGCAACGAGGAACCTACTAAGATTTTGGTACGTTCTCAATTAACAATAAGTAAGTAACAAATTTTCACAAAAGTTTTTGGACAATTAAAAATCAAAATCATAAATTGCCCTTTTGTTCAAATAAAACATATCATTCATGTAAAAACTAAGAATACCTACAAGTGAGCTATGATGGCTTAGTGTAACATTGGAATCATATATAGTTAAGATTCTGCAGGCCTAGAGTGAGTGATTCCACCTTATTTCCTGATTCTTGTTTGATTGTGGATTTAGGGCAGAGTTACTCAGTCGACTGTCCTCTTAATCTTAACTATATACGATTTGTATACACTAAGCGATTATAGAGGGAATTAGTAGGGATCATATTACGAGATTTCATCGCAATTTATCAAAGTACTCTCATTACCCATACTAGCTAAATACAGTACAAATATTCAAGGTAGTAATAACAAGGATAAAACAGAAAACACTAAAGACATAAACATAGAATATATTATTGTTTCCACCTTATTTCCTGATTCTTGTTTGATTGTGGATTTAGGGCAGTGATTCCACCTTATTTCCTGATTCTTGTTTGATTGTGGATTTAGGGCAGAGTTACTCAGTCGACTGTCCTCTTAATCTTAACTATATACGATTTGTATACACTAAGCGATTATAGAGGGAATTAGTAGGGATCATATTACGAGATTTCATCGTAATTTATCAAAGTACTCTCATTACCCATACTAGCTAAATACAGTACAAATATTCAAGGTAGTAATAACAAGGATAAAACAGAAAACACTAAAGACATAAACATAGAATATATTATTGCTCTAAACAATCATTCCTTCCAAATCGATTTCACACCCGTTTCCGTGAAAAGTTCTAACGTCGTCATTCGACATGGATCGGCTTGGTCCTTACCATTCCAATTTTTCCGGAGCTACGAAAAGATCCTTCGCCTTAACCGACTGTCTAACGAAATCCTTTCAATCCATAACGACAAGCTCGACACAAACCTTCGTATCGTATCTCGTTTTAAAACTCATAAGTACTCATGCGAGGGATACCGCGTCTTTCTAACACACTCCGTAAACCAGAAGCATGAAGCAAACAAACCCAAGAATGTTCCAGAAGTCCGTAATATTCCCGAAAATATCCCTAACGAATCTCCCAGGAATACCACTTGCACAACAAGTCAAGTTCAAGAATAGAGACTAAGGAACTATACCGCTAATCTATCACTACTAAGTGTATACGCGAGGGTGGTATATAATTAAGATTTTACGGGCTTAGGATGTGTGATTCCGCCCTACCTCCTATTCCTTGTGTGGTTGTGGACTTGGGGCAGAGCCACCCATCCGAACGTCTTTCCAATTTTAAATTATATACGACTTGTATACACGAGGTGATGGTGGACGAACCAAGTATGAGTCCTACCATGAACTTCAGAGCAAAGTTGTCCAAGTCTGTGAGTGAGCATGCTATGATTCAGACAAACGTAGGCAAGTAAACCAAACCCACACATTCTCCCATCTTAAGTACAACTTACCATCCACAAACGACGGACAGAGTGAGAGAACGATTCAAACGTTAGAAGACATGATGAGAGCATGTGTGATCGACTTTGGTAAAGCATGGGATACCCATTTACCACTAGCCAAGTTCTTATACAATAATAGTTACCATACTAGCATAAAGGTTGCTCCATTCGAAGCCCTCTATGGTCGCAAGTGTAGATCACCTTTGTGCTGGGATGAAGTGGGTGACACACAACTGGCTAGAGGTCAACTTCCTGACAGCACTCTCACTAGTCCGGAGATCATTCGAGAAACTACTGAGAAGATAGTACAAATCCGAGAGCGACTTAAAGCTTCCAGAGACAGACAGAAAAGTTACACAGGCAAAAGGAGAAAACCCTTGGAATTCCAGTTTGGTGACCGCGTCATGTTGAACGTCTCACCTTGGAAGGGCATGATACGCTTCAGAAAGCGTTGAAAACTAAATCCAAGGTACATAGGGCCATTCGAGATTCTTGCTAGAATCGGTCCAGTAGCTTACAAACTCAAAGTACCTCAAGAACTCAGTAACATACACCGTACCTTTCACGTGTCAAACCTAAAGAAGTGCTTATCCGACGAGACTCTTGTTATCCCACTCGATGAAATCGAGATAAACGAGAGCCTCAACTTCATGGAAGAGCCAGTAGAAATCCTAGATAGGGAATTCAAGAGAACTAAACAAAGCCGTATCCCGATAGTGAAGGTTCGTTGGAATGCAAAACGAGGACCTGAGTTCACTTGGGAGCGGGAGGATCAAATGAAACAAAAGTATCCACATCTCTTTCACTAGCCTTACTGTATCTCTATAGTCTTAATTTCGGGACGAAATTCCCTTTAACAGGGGGGGGGGGATAATGTGACAACCCGTTATTTTCTATCTTGTAAAAGTCAACAAAAGTCAAAAATATCAAATTAAAGTCAAACTTATTGATTAATTAATTTAATAAAGTTAAATTAATGTTTTTGATACATATAAACACTTAGTAAAAGTGTTGTAGAATTTAGAAGTTGAAAAACCCAAGAAACCGAGGATCCTCGCTTGGACCGAGAACCCTCGCAGCCTTCTTCTTCTTTCTTCTCTCGGACCGAAAACCTTCGCAATAAGGAACAGCTAGCCTCGGACCGCAAACCGAAGGCAGCAAACCACGTTTACGGCCGCAAACTCCTCGGACCGCAAACGTACGAGACCGACTCAGCAACCTTATCTCCTCGGTTTGAGTTCCCAACCGAAAACCCATCCTCGGTTTGTGTTCTCGGCCGAGAACCACTAACCGCCACACTTTATGCTTCCTATATATATATATATATATATATATATATATATATATATATATATATATATATATATATATATATATATATATATATATATGCATGGACCGAAAACTTCATTTATTCTTACAAGATTCATCCGAAATCAACCCTTTTCTCTCAACTTCAACCGAAAACTCCTCCCTTTTCTCAAGAACATGCGAAACTTCTCACATTTCTTGATCATCATACGAAAATCACTTGATTCTTCTTAAAGATCTTGCAAGTATCATCTATTGATCTTTTTATCACCCAAAAACACCTTCCAATCTTCATATATTGGACCGAAAACACCAAATCACACTAGTTTTCACGAAGAACACGAAGAACACCCATACACTATTCTAAGGATTATTGATTCGGTTTTTATCACGAGTTCTAACTTGTCGATTTAGCTCTACTACACCGTATCTTCAACCAGAAACTCACAAAAGGTGAGTTCATACCCCTGCGTTTTTACTATTTTTCACTATTTTAGGAGGGAATACAAGTCTAACACAAGGATATTGTGTTTACAAATAAATGATTACTAAATATTTCTAAATGACTTTAACTACTGAAACTCTTTTAAATATCGTTAAACTTCTTTAAATGTTTTATAAACTCTTTTTACTTATATTATACCAAAAATCATATATATATATATATATATATATATATATATATATATATATATATATATAAGATTGAAAGGGCTTAGGACTAATAATTCGCTTTATTTCCTTTTCCTTGTTTGGATGTGGGCTTAGGGTAAAGTTATTTGTCTGAATGTCGTTTCACTTTTAATTATATATATATATATATATATATATATATATATATATATATATATATAAGTTACTTCAATCAAACTCATTACCCTTTGTAACATGTTGAGCAAAGGGGGTACTTTCATGAATAATTCATATCAAAACAGAAAACAAATATAAATTATAATAGGTATAACTTATGGAACTCTCACCCTATTTTCACTAGTTAGATATACAAGGTTTAACAAAATACATCATACCGGGTTTGCACTAATGGGGTACAAATACAACGTACCGGGTTAGCACTCATGGGGTAAAAATACATCATACCGGGTTTGCACTAACGGTGTACAAATACAACGTATCGGGTTAGCACTCACGGGGTAAAAATACATGATACCGGGTTTGCACTAACGGGGTACAAATACAACGTACCGGGTTAGCACTCACGGGGTAAAAATACATCATACCGGGTTTGCACTAACGGGGTACAAATACAACGTACCGGGTTAGCACTCACGGGGTAAAAATACATCATACCGGGTTTGCACTAACTGGGTACAAATACAACGTACCGGTTTAGCACTCACGGGGTAAAAATACATTATACCGGGTTTGCACTAACGGGGTACAAATACAACATACCGGGTTAACACTCACGGGTAAAAATACAACATACCAGTTTAAAACAAAGGAAAACATAACATTATCGAAAATAATCCTTTTATAGTTTTATTGTGAACTAAAACTAGGTACACTATTACATAGCACAAGAACAACACTTGTACAGTTTGGTTTTATGGTATTAAAACTACTTTTCAGTTATATTAGAAAATATTGGATTTTCTGGAACATTAAACATACTCAATACTTCAAGAAACAAATAATAACTTATAAACATAAATACTTATGAACTCACCAACTTAAATGTTGATACTCTTTTTTTTGAAATACTTGTATTCTTAGGGAATCAATAGACAAGTACATTCTCAGGATTTTGAGAAGACGGAGCAGCTTAGAGTTACGTTTTTCAGTTTATGCTACATTTTGGGTGTCATTATACAATGTTTGAACACTTATGTAAAACTTATACATTATTAATGCAATGGTTGTTGTACTTTGATTACTATGATGCATGTGTTGTGATACTTAACATGAAGTCATCCACCCCCGAACGTTTCCGCCGCTCCGGTTTGGGGGTGTGACAACGATGTTGCTCCTTAACCTCATAGAGCTAGTGACACAAGCCATAACAGTTGCTTTTGCTGCATGGCTTTTAGATATGAAAAAATCTGATTCATTTAAACGCCTTAATATCTCAATTGGCCATGATTCTAGAATTTCTGCACAAAAGCTACATATATTAAATTTTGTGGATAAAATCTAATTCCATGTTGACACCTCATCTTATTTAGCATGAAACCATACATTAGCCTAATTTTTTTTCTAGGATGCAGTTTCTCGAGGAATTGCTGGTGTAGGCTTTAATGTTGTGCAATACGGGTAATGTAGTTGTAATCATTTTTTCATTTATTTTTATTATTTTCTTTTTGGACATTATCTACTTAATTATTTTCAGAGATGTTGATTGATAATTTGTTGATAATTTATATACATACCATCATAATGTTGATTGCCTTTCTATTGGAATTGGATGGAAGTTATTTGGTTATGATACAGGTAAATATGTCCATGTTTTTCTTAATTTTTGTTTCTTTTTTATATTTTTTATGTTTACATTGATAATTTTACTACCAAACAGGGTACAAGAAGTAGAGAAGCATATGTGGTTGCAGGTAAACTACAAATTAGATCCTTTCTTTTTAATTTATAAAACTCATTGCTATAGGGTGCATTTATTATTCCATTACGAAATGTCATTTTTCCCGTTTCATTTGTTAATTTTCATTTCTAAGCCATAAATAATGTCATATTTGTCTGTCTGTTTTGCTTTGATGGAATAGAATATGTGAGACCCATGTATTTTCCCGTTTCATTTGTTAATTTTCATTTCTAAGCCATAAATAATGTCATATTTGTCTGTCTGTTTTGCTTTGATGGAATAGAATATGTGATTGAATACCATACTAGGTGTGAGACCCATGTATTACATGAGTTTAATTAAAAAAAAATTAAATATGAAATTTTAACAATTTGAAAAGTTTGAATTTATAAGAAAAATGAAATTTTTTTTGAATTATTAAAATTAATGAGACTTAATGTATTGAATACATTACATATATAAACCCTTTCTAATAAATACCTTACATATATATTACCTTACATATTAAATGTGGAATTTTAATTTAATAAAATGAAAAATACAATAAAATGACAAGTGGAAAATAGAAAATCTAAAAATTCTAGAAAATGTCATGTGTCCAAATGAAGGAGAAGAGGACATGTGGCAAAAAACCTTCATTTATTAGAGTAGATTTCCCTGTTTTATTTTTCAATTTTCATTTCTAAGCTATAAGGAATGTCATATTTAGCTATCTAATTACCATTTTTGTGTATTGGATCAATAAACTCATAATAATTTCCGAGATTTGCTTTTGTAAAGATTTAGTGAACCTATATAAATAAATTGATCTTTTAAAAAAAACTTATAAAGAATAGGTAATTCTATCATTCTTTATTTAAATTGATGTTATGTTGTTTATGTTTGTTGATAGAAATCAATGGCATCGGCAATTCTACCCTTGGTTCTTTAGATGATATTTTCCTTGAATAAGCGAAAAATTTACTACCAAGTCGACCTCAAAAACGTTTGCGTTCAAATATTTGGCTTATAGCAAAAAGACAACCTGCTAAGGTACATTAAAAACATTTAAATATAAAAAAGTAACTAAATAATAAAAATAAGATAGTGATTATTGCAAAATTCCAAACCCTAAAACCTTGCATTCTATCAATGCCTCTTAGCTTGTAAGTGAAACTAAATAATGAACTTACATTACTATTTTGTTTAATTTCTATAGGTGTCCTTAAGATTATGACTTCGGTGAAAAATGTATCAAATTGATTTCATTAAAAAAAAATAGATTGTATGTTTTAGTGGTTTTCGGAAAAAAAGCTTATATTATTGTAGCAACTTTCCTAAAAAAGAAATATGTTTTAAAATCTTTAAAAGGGTAAAAATTTAATATTACAACAAATATTGTATGTACAATCATTTTGATTTTTTTAATCAATACATTGTATTTTCAATTTTTCACTATTAAGGTATTGTATGTACATCTTTTAGAAAATTCATTTGTTATTTTTTCTGCTAATGAGTTTGATTTTTTGTTCCCATCGATTGCAAGTTAATTGGACAACATTGTTGATCTATAGAAGGTTGAAGATGAAGCGTTGAAGATGTTGAGAAAGGAAATAATGGTATTATCAACTTAATCAAAATTTAATTTTGGTTATATGTGCTGTTTATATATTTACTTATGAAGTATTGTAGCTTCTTTTTAATAACGACTCTTTCTGACTATTCAAACTCGCGACAATGGCACGGGTGATCTTCATCTAGTTATTTTTATTATTATCATTTTTTTATTACCAAAAACGATGTGAAACCCTACTACATGTATCAAAATTAAAAACAAAGTTATTTTTTTGACCTAAACCGTAAAAACATATACCCTAGGGACCACATTTGCCAGTTACTATAAATCTCTATATAAAAAAAGGTGAAACAACTCCCCCTGATCTTTCGGTCCAGTCGCTCCCCAAATCACGCTGTTCCCGGAATCACGTCATCTGTCGATTCTCTCATCTCACGGCGTTGGTAGCCCCTTCAGGCGGGTTGTCCGGTTAGTGGTTCACTGCTTAACAACTTAGGTACAATTTGATTCTGATTTCTTCATCTTACACTGCTTCTGTGGGTTGTAAACACAATTTTGATTCATAAACTATCTGCTCTGTCATTCTTTCAACTCAATTTGCAGTTACAAAATTCTGCTCCTTAGTTAACAGTCGTAAGTTTTAGCAATAAATTATAAATTTAACTGCTTCACATGTGTGATTTAATTTGATCTGACTCGTGTTGGTATACGGAAGTGGAAAAGGACTTTTGAGGGTATTTTTGCAATTGATATTATATGAGGATCTATATGTACTCTATAATTGAATTGAATGTAGTTGTCATGTTCGAAACAGAATCATATATAAAGGAACTTTGAGGGTTTTAATTCAAGATGGTGCATTGAGTTGACCCTTCACTGGTTGAATTTGGATGCAATACTAAACGATGGGCAATGTTTGATTGGTAAATCATATCAAGCGATATTGCTATAAATTTCAAACCTACTGCAGTGAAAAATCAAAACAGTACATAAACAACTTCTGAATTTATATCAAAACCCCCAAATCATACATCATATCCATATATAGTCTACTGTCATTGGTTGCTTCAAATTGGTTAAAATTGGTTAAAATTGGTTCCAGTTTATCCGGGTATTAGTTTATTTTTGAGTTGAATGGTAATATGTTATTGCAATAACTGAAATCGAATTTTTTTAGTTGAATGGTAACATGTTATTCCAAGAAATGAAATCAACTATAAGGAGAAGATTGGGGAACTACTCCTTTCAGAAATTGAGCTTACTAGTAGGCTAGTACTCTAGTTGCCGGTTTATACAGATTTATAATTCATCACTAATGTGGTAAGTGTTTAGGAAGATAGCAATTTTAACAAAATATGGCATGACGTATATATCAACAACATAAGATATACCAATATGTCCACCTGAAAATATATGTACAAAATATCAAACAAAATACCTGTTGAATGCAACATGTTCCATACTTGAGAGATATATTTCAAATTAAAGAATCATGGTTTCTTGTTGATCCTTATCGACTTTAGGTTGTAGTTTGATCAAAAGCAGAATTGCTTTATCTGCTTATTGGGTGATGAAAAAAAGTGTCTTTTTGTTTTGTAGTTTCTTTAATGTTTTAATTAGCTAAAGTTTTGGTTTGATAGGTGGTTGGAAACTTTGATATGATTTAATTTTAAGTTGGTATTTAGAAGATGACTTCAGCGAGCAAAACTAGAAATATGATCGAGGGTTTTGTGAAAGATGGATCGTTTAAGTGGTTGTTGAAAAACCGAAGTCCATTTCATGAAGAGTTTGAAGAGATGAAACTGTCTCCATCTTCTGACAGAAACTGGATACATGAGCTGTCCCCCGTGGCAAATATAGTTGTTCGTCGATGTTCAAAGTAAGTTCTCATTTGTAATCCTATTTCTACCTTCATTTCCTGTTTCTTTTTCATTCCCATTAGATAATGATGTTTAATAGAAACATATGAGAAAACCGTGGCAAACTTGGGGAAATGTATGGAAAAAATATTTATAAAAACTTATTAGGCTTCCTTTCCTCACAGTCTTTATTAAGTCAAAGAGAAATACCCCTCTATAACTAAAATCTCTTTTGCAGTAGACTTACTATTTCTATCTCCATTTTGCGAACATTTGTAAATTGTTAAGGCTTAATGGAAAGCCTCATTTCCCTGACTTTTTCTATTTGCTCGTTGTTTCCGCATTAAGTCAAAAGGAAACACTCATATATAGCTTATGGAAATTTGAAAGTACGTGCTCTTTGGATATACAGTTTTTATTTCCATCTCCATTTTGCTGGCCATATTTCTTTTCCTTTCCCATGATAAGGCACTCTTTAGATAAATTAAAAAACAAAAACAAAAAACTGGGGAAGTGGAAGGAAAAAGTAAATGAGGCCAAATTTGTTAATTGGTTAGGACTTAATGGGAAAGCCTCCTTTCCATGGTTTTTGATATTAAGTCCTTCTTTTTGCATTATGTAATAAAAAAACAACATTTAGTTTGGATAATCATAATATGTGGTTTATACATACCTGATTACTGCAGAATCCTGGAGATTCCAACGGGTCAGCTTCAAGAAAACTTTAATGGGGAGGCTCCTGATGCTATAAAAGATCCATCATGGTATGCCCGGAATTTTCTGGAATATTCTTGTTTCAGGGCTCTTTCTGTATCCACACAAATGAACGGTTACATGGAGGACAAGAAGTTTCGACGTCTAACATTTGATATGATGCTTGCGTGGGAGCTTCCTGATGCTGCTACCCACCCTTCCATGGATGTATGTATATATATATATATATATATATATTACATTCGAAACAGTTTAAAAATGATCATAATAATGATGATGATAGTGATTATAATTTATAGTCATAGATAGTAATAAATGATATTAATAATGATGATGATGATGATGAATCATAATAATCGAAATAGTAATAATGATTATAATGGATGTGCCTGGATATGAAGATGTTTTCCCGTTCACCTCAGTAAGAACCTTTTCTGACCTCTTATGAAGATCTAAAATTTTGAAGATATTTGAAACAACATGAATGACAATCGAAAAACAGGGATTAGTTGGTATGACCAAACGTGCTAGGTTTGACTCTAGAGAGGAAAATCATCTGACTTACTTTTATTTATGTACTTTCTGATGACACAAATAATCTTTTGAAATTCCATGGTTTTACTATTTTATTTTCTTAAAAGAAAACCTCGAAATGGTGTTTTTTTTTTTCATAATCTTATTTTGGTTATGATGAGATTTTATTGCATTTAATTTTTTGTTTACGTAAATAAAAAATTCATTGATTCTGTTTAAATGATGCATAAAGTAGAGTTAAAACTACACTTTTTATTTACATATAAAAAATTATATGTATAAACTCATTCTGTTCGTACATGCTAAACATGATCATGGAATGTAATGACTCATTATTCTGTTACCTTCCTTATTCCATATTTCCATTACCCTGTCCTTTCCATTCCTTCCGCGAAAAGTTAATGTCCCACAGAATAATCGTTTCACATGTTAATTAAGCATGTTTTACTTGTACATAAGTAAAACTGAAGAAAAATTAAAATAAACATGATATCGGAAAAAGATGCTTTTTTTTTACAAGTTTAAGCTTTTCTAGCAAAAAAAAAAAAAAAAGAAAAAAGAATGAATACCGGCAGTTAGAAAGAGATTTGATATTTTTAGGTAAGTTTTAGTTTCTTCAAAGTTAAGGTACGGTGAGTCCAAGTTGTGATGGAATGGATGTGAGGCGAGATGGAGATGGATTTTGACATTGTAAAATTGATTATTATGCATCAGATAGATGAGGATGCAAGTGTTGGGATAGAGGCCTTTTCCCGAATTGCACCAGCAGTTCCGATTATAGCCAATGTGATCATCAGCGATTATATATTTGAGTTTCTGACTGCATCAACTGGAGGCCGGCTTCTGTTTTCTACCTTTGACAAATACCTCAGTGGACTGGAAAGGTACCATTTCCATAAAATCTCAAGTTTGTTTGTTTGTTTTTTTTTTAATACACAGGAATAGGATAGACCGGCCTTGTGTTGTGTTTCGTTTAATTGGGACAAAAATTGCAATTACCCAAAAGATATTTGCAAAAGACTCGAATGCCCTTGGCATCAAAGATGGCCCTAGAAAGTAGAAAGTTTGTCCAGTCTCATTCATGTGTGTTTGTTACGTTACGTAACAAGCTTTCTAGGGCTGTCTTGGATGATGATATGAGACGTCTTTTGCACAGACAAGCAAGTCCTATTGGTCAACATTTTTGAAAATTTCCCTGGTGATGAGTCCCAAAGGCTGTCAAAAGACATGAATGAATGTTGCATATGTATACAGGGCTGTGAGAAAACTTAAATCTCAATCAGAGTCATCTCTCCTTTCATCCCAACGATCTGGAAGAGGGGAAAGGGTTCTGGAACTGGATGGCACGGTAACCACTCAGCCTGTTCTTCAACATGTCGGGATCTCAACTTGGCCTGGTTCGTAACTTCCATCTCTCACTACTTAAATGTTCAATTTCAATACCCCTTCCTTACTGGATTCCATCTCAGTCCTGCTTTTCGTTTCACTGCAAAATTCAACTTTTCTTTCATAAAGCCTCATATGACTTTTCTTTCATCAGAATATTTGTAATCATATATGAATAGAACACATTTGTAATCATAAATGAATACGACTGTAATCGTAAATGAATAAAACACAATTTAAAGATAAAAATTTCAATATAATTATATAGACATAACCGAATAAAACACGTTGCTAAATAACTAATTTATACTTCTATTCATAAATGAATAACACAAAAAAGAAAAAAAAAATTAGAATGTAGTAATTAAGTATTTTTTTTTTTATAATCGTAAATGAGTACACTATAAAACTCTAACAAAAAGTAGAATGCAATAATTAACTATTAATCTATAATCGTAAATGAAGAACTCGTGATCTTCTCCACTTTTGGTTGTACATTTGCACTCCAATATTGCATTAGAAGGATCTTGATATCTTGATTTTCTCTGTACGTTATCAAAAATTGAAAATAAATATTAGTAACATTAACTAAATCAAATTTTTTTGGAAACACTCAATGAAATTATAGTCATAAATGAATATGTCTGAACTGAATATAAATAACAGTTGCAATCCTACATTTATAGTTATATTAATAGATGAATATATACCTCCAATCATAAATGAATAGACCTAAACAAAATATAAATTATATCTGTTTGATCCATGGAAGTAATTATTTTTTGTAAAAAAGACTGCACTAGAAGTAAAGAACACATATAATCCAGCCCATCAAATAAAAAATAATGCTAACCTTAACCTTTTATTTATTCTGATAAAAACTTAACATGTAATGATATCCACTTAATAAAGAAATAACCCTGACCCAAATTAATTATAACAAAGGAATATATGTCTTCCGTAAATTATCAAATCATTCTGCATCTAGTAAATGATAAGTATCCTATTCTATTAAGAATAGGCCCAAACAAACACAAATACACCAATCAAAATAGTTCAAACTGATTCATATTAGGGAGGTGGGAGTCATTCCCTCCCAACCCACTGAACCCACTGCCACATCACTTTTTCTCTTTTATTTTTCTTCATCTTTCCGAACCCACAACACACGGAAATCCTATCTTTTTGAGCCCACTCAACCCACTCAATTAAAAAAAAATACAAAACAAAGCAGGAATGGAATGAATTTGGCGATCCACCCAAGTTCCGACCGACTACCATTGGCTGGCGGCTTCTGATGTCGCTGAAGCTGTAGACATGCTTCTTTTTTTCTTCAAGTTTCCCTCTCTCTCTCTCTCTCTCTCTCTCTCTCTCTCTCTCTCGATCGGAGGACAATGTTTGGTGCTGGTGGAGCTTAGGGCTTGATGAAGCTGATATAAATAAAAAGAGAGGATAAAAAAAAAAAGCTTTGCAAAAATTGTATCTAATCTAAAGGAAATAAATAAAAACAAAACTGTTGAATTTACAAATTGGTCTCATGAGTTTTGGTGATTGAGCCAATTTCGTCATTTCAAACACTTTGACAGATTCCAGTTCTTTCCAACTAGATGCGATGCCCCTTTATATAAAAAAAGGAGTTAAAGTGCTGTAGTATAATGCTGAAAATCTGTATTTGTGGCGGCAGGTCGGCTAACTCTGACAGATCATGCAATGTACTTTGAAGCTCTACGTGTTGTATCTTATGATAAGCCAACAGTTTATGATTTGGCTGATGATTTAAAGCAATTTGTTAAGCCTGAGCTCACCGGTCCATGGGGAACCCGCCTTTTTGATAAAGCCTTCTTGTATAAATCCGTTTCCTTGTAAGCCCTTCTTACTTCTTACTTCTTATGCTTATGTTTTTTTAATACTCTAGGCTCTAGCTAGTGTTTGGTTATGGAATATAATGTTAAATTACAATATTAAAATTTTCTTTTGTTTATATAACACTAAGGTTTTTAAGAACCTTTTAAACTATAATTGCTGTTTCTTTCTCCAAAAGGACCAAAATTAAGTAAAAAATATTTTTTTATTATAGTTTTTCATTATATCTTACTATCCAATTTAATTTATTTATTTTAGAATTATTATTTTGAATGATGAATAAAATTTATGTGACTATAATGTACTTTGATTAATTTGTTTATTATAGCATTCTACTTTCATTTTTCCTTTAAAAATTTAGGTAGTTATAAGTATAACAATGTCATCCAAATACAAAGCAATTTTCAGTGGTATAATTGGTAAGATTTTCAAAGTATAACAAGGTCCTAATTAGAAAAAGATTGAAAGTGCAATGCTATATATATTTTTGTAAAATGCAAGTAAGTAACGGGTTAGTTAGAAAACATTTAAACTGCAATGTTGCGAAGAAAAGAAACAAAAGTAGGTTGCCGTATTTGGAACTGATTGAGGTGAGGTGAGGATTCCAATGTAGATCAGAGGCAATTGTTATGGAGCTTCCGGAGCTCAAGGGACACACTCGGCGTGACTACTGGCTGGCTATTATCCGTGAAATTCTATACGCCCACAGATTTATACGTAAATTCCAGATAACTGGAATTGAAAAAGACGAAACCCTTCTAAAAACGGTTTTTGGAATCCTACGAGTTCAAGCCCTAAAAGACATGAGCAGCTCCTCCTCCTCAATCCCATTGTCCTTCGAGGCCGGTCTTATGTTCAATGTCTGTGATCAACTTCCAGGTGGCGATCGGATACTGGAAACAATTGCTGACATGTCAATTTGTCGAGATGATGTAAAGGGAATGTATTCTATATCGGCTAGCACTATGGCTTCTAGCTTAGGGTTTGTGTTTGGGACGAGTTGCAATGTTGTTAATGAGGCCGCCGGGGGGATTACGGTTGGTGATGTTTGTGTTGGGGAGTTAACTCCGTTAGAGAAAGCGGTGAAAGAATCCAGAAGCACTTATAAGATGGTTGCAAATGCACAAGCTACAGTTGATGGAGTTAAAGTTGAGGGGCTTGACACTAACTTGGCTGTCATGAAGGTATGTTTATGTTTTTTACAATTCTGATTGTTGCTCCTTCCTCTGTAGTCTGTACTGCAATGCAAACAAACTTTTGCAATTTATTTTGTCCAATGCCCTTCTCATCTGAAATACCTATTATTATTATTATTATTATTATTTGTTTGTGTGTAACAATCACCGAGACTGCGAGTGGATGGGACTGGAGAAGCTTTATTTTCAGTGATGAATACGAGGAGGGCTTTTACAAATAATTAATGAGAGATTGATAGTGAAAAGTGAAAACTCATTATTTATTTATTTATACTTGCAGGAGTTGCTGTTTCCAGTTACTGAACTTGGGAATCATCTTGTGAAGCTATATTACTGGGAAGATCCTGTGAAGTCTCTTCAGTTCTGTTTGGTATTAACATACGTCCTTTACAGGTAGGTGTAGGTTAGCTTTTAATTTCAATTCTTGCGGTTGCATGCATCATGTGGTGATTACCATAAGACAGCAAATGGATGGAGTATTACTAGTCACATTCATATAAAATTAAGAAAATCGCTATTGGCAGATTGAGTTGAACAACTATGAAAGAGAAGTTGAACACAATTTTGTTTAATAGTCAACTTAATGAGTGTATGAGGGATTCTTTTTTCCTCACTTAATAGAGGAAGTCAAAGAAAAGAAGTTGTAAGTTTTTACAAATTTGCACTCATTTATTTTCCCTTCCATTTTGCAACTGTGCTTTCATTTTCTCAAGAATGCTTTAAACATCATATATCCAGATACCACTTTATCCAAACAACGCCGAGGACCTGTTTCAAGTGCTGTCTTTATATGTATGGATAAAGGGCTTATGTTTAAAAAATAAGTGCTGTATAAATAAAGACGGTTACCAGTTTGGACACATGTGAATGAGAAATGACCATAAATAAAAAAATTTGGCTGTTTATTTGTTGGAACAGAGAAAGGATGATGTCTGAATATATGAAGGCACCAAATTCTCACTTTCCACATTAATTAAGTGAAAAAAAAAAGAAAACAGACACAGACAGAGACAGTTGATGTATATTTTGGCAGGGGATGGTTTTGTTATGTTTTCGCGATGCTGCTTTTGTTTGTTGCACTGTTTATTATGATTACACGGTATTCAAGCCGAGGGCGGCCGGTGGATGAATTCAAGGTGATAGCACCGCCGCCTATGAACACAATGGAGCAGCTTTTGGCGGTCCAAAATGCAATTTCTCAGGCTGAGGAGTTAATCCAAGACGGAAACGTTCTTCTTCTTAAACTACGCGGTCTATTGCTCTCCATATTCCCACAGGTGCCTTTGCCTTTGCCTTTTTTCATCATCTTTTCCTCTTTTATTTTATTTTAACACTTCAAATCAAATCTCTATAAACTATAAAGTAATAACCTCAAACTCGATTATATCATATGATTTCTTCTACTCCTCAACCAAGGGCTAAGGCTGTGTTTGGCAGACTAGCTGGTAGTTGATAGTGCTTGGTAAAAACTAACTGATAAGCTAGATGGAAACTGTAAAATTACATCAAAGGGTATTTAATAATATATTAAAAACTAACGTTATAACATTATTAAAAATAAATTACAAATTTCATCATATTAAACCTATTAGTAACCAAGAGTTTTCCAATCAATTTTAGGTTTAAAACAAGTTTCTTGTATTCCATTTCATATTTGAAATGTTATTATGAATTTCTCGAATCTGATTAGTAACAAATAGGTTTTTTTTTTCTTTTTTTTCGGGGTTTATTAATAAGCTATCTCAAAGATATGTTTTTAAAAAAAGCTACTTTAGTTGTCTCACCAAACACTACATTGCAAGGGCTCAAAACATATGGTATAAGCGCCCCAAACACAACCTAATACAACAAACAGCAACGCACTTTAGTTTTTTTTTTTTTTTTTTTTTTTTTTGTTAAAGCATACTATGTTAGTGTTTTTTCTTATTATGGAATTAGACTTTAAATTCTTTTCTTACTTAGGCTTAAGTATTACCTGGCTAATTTAATTGCATTTAGTAACAAAAAAGTTTCCACCCTTGATGCAAAAAATAGCAATGTACTTTTGATGATTTGTTTGTTAGAATATTCTAGTTTGATTTCTTCCTAGACCTTGAAAAATCTATCCGGTGTCGGTGTAATATTTTATAAAAATGCAAGTGATTAAGATATGTATTCTAAATTATAAAGTAAGTAGTTGTAATTGTATTCTAAAATCTAAATTAGAAATATGATTGTTTATAATTGTAGGTTAATTTGATGAATGTGGGGTGTTGTTTTCAGGCAAGTGATCGATTTGCAATTGCACTTGTGATGATGGCGATTGTTTTGGCTTTTGTACCGATGCAATTTGTGATTCTACTTGTTGTGTTGGAGGAATTCACAAAGTACTCCCCTCTCAGGAGTTCAAGCACCGAACGGTTGGAACGCAGATTCAGGGAGTGGTGGTTTAGCATTCCAGCAGCTCCAGTTGTACTTGAAAAACTTAAAGAGGACAAGAAAAAAAAGTAAAGGAAACTCCCTAACTCTCTCTGTCTGTCTGTAGATGTAAATACAACTCCCTGGGTGCCGGAAATTACATACATATATACCCTCCCTTTATAGAGAAATGACATAAGTAGTCCCTCTTCTTAATCTTACTGTATATGTAGTTTTACTTTCGTTTGTTATTCCACATTTCTTCAACAACTCATTCTGCAAAAGGGTTATTCATCGTTCTGCCCCAAGAGTATATACTAGTTACTTGGTGTCTGCAAGGCGGATCCACACTGGAATTGTAACCCCTATGCTGCGGCTATGTTGAGATTGAGGGTTTCTTGAAGAAATAGACATTTTTTTTTTTGTGTGTTGTGTGTTTTTCCTTTTTTGAAGTGCTGAAAGAAAAGTATTTTGGTTTCTAGTTTTCTATAAGAGAGTGAACAATGTTGATGTTTGAATGTTTTTCTGATGAGTTTGCTATACAAATTGGGGAAGAGCAAAATAATCGTTGGAACCGATTACAATGTGGTTTGGTTCTCGGTCCACCGGAATCCTGAAAAACAGTTTTTTGTTCCTGTGGGTATCTGCCATGCGGTTCTTGTTTTTTTGGTGCTGGAATCGGAAGTTGAAGGCCAAACTCAAGGCAATGTGTGAAATAGTAATTTACTTTAATTGGTTGAGTTAAGCCATGTTTGGTAGCCTCTTAATTAAAAAATTAAGAGGCAACTTCTTGATTTGTCACATGTAGACTGTTTGGTTGCATATGAATTTATGCCTCTTAATTAAAAAGATGCCTCTTAATCTTTTAGATGTAAAAGCATGTTTGAAAAAATAAATAGAACGCACGTTCCCTTTTTGCCCAAATACTCCATCTCCTTCCTCTACTCTTTCTTCTTCACAAACGTCGCTCCTGTTGCTCCCTCCCATTGAAACTCCAATTACAACTCTCTGCCGTCCCATCCGGACATCGCTTCCGCCAAAGACGCCGTCATCGCCATCGCCGCTGGTAGCGAAGCCCTTCGCCCCCCTCATCGATGCTGGTTCTCTTCAACCCCTTTCTCCTGCAGCTCCGATTATTTCTGCGTTTGTTCGGTCTGTAACGTCGTCGCCACTGCCGTCTTCGCCTCCGCCTTCGACTCCGACTGCTTCACCTGTTCCGCCTTCGCCTCCGGCATCTTCTGCAGGTAACGTTTTTTTTCCCTTGTAATCATACATTTAACAATAGCCCACTGATCAAGACATTGAAGCCCTAGATTGTTTATTTTGAAATTCTGATAAATTCAGTTTGACTGTATTTTAATGGGAACTTGTTTGTAGATTATGTATACTTCTGTTTTACTACTCATAAATCATATGTATCCTATGCAAATATTCAATTAATTTTTAGAACGTGGACTATAACTCAATTGAGGGAATATAATTAACCTAGTATGGAATGTCAATAGTTTGAGTCTTTATTCAAAATCAAACATCTGGTATACATTCTTCCTTATAAACAAGTTAGCCCACTTCATTCTTCCAAGTGAGGATGAATATTGGAAAACAACTGATTTTGATAAACAGATTACAAGGAGATTATTACTGGTCAGGTATACATCTTGTATGATGTTGTCAATAGAGATGTAGATCAGAACAGAGATGAACTAGTTTGAGAGCAACAATGGAACACATTTATTAGATTTGATGTTGTTTTGCTTAATATTGGTGTTGTTTTTTGAGTTTTGATGTTTTTATGAGTTTTGATGCTATTTTGGTGAAGTTGAAAAAAGAGTAAATTACACGAATGGTCCCTATGGTTTAGGGTAATTTGCTTGTTTGGTCCCTAACTTATTTTTTTAACTCGGAAGGTCCTTACTGTTTGTTTTTGTTACACGCTTGGTCCATGCCTTACCTAAAAAAGACTATTTTCCCTTGATTTTTTGATTTATTTAAATAAATACACCCCTAACCCTACCCCCTCACCTTCCTTTACCTACCCCACCATTTTTTCCAATTTAACTAATAGTCTTTTTAGGTAAAACAGGGACCAAACGCGTAACAAAAACAAAAAGGAAACTTGACATTTTTATAATTATATCATTGTACTTCCTATTTATACCCAACTAGAAAAGACTCCCCCGAGTTGCGGGGGTTGGAGGGTATTCGTTTGTAAAGTATGTTGCTGATGTTAGTTAGTGTTACTATGTACCACACTATGTTAAAAAGGAGTACACTAATATTTCTTTATAAAATCGTAAATGGATATCACCTCATGAGATTATTATGATTAACAATCATTCTGAATCTTTTGGCTCCATAAATGTCGACCCTGTAGGCCCGTATTAAATGATAATCTGTAATTCATATTACAAGTCTTAATTGCCAAATCGTTCAATAGCAAGCTGTGCAATATATGTACTAATAACAATTAACACCATACACATCAATAACAACAATATTTCAACCACAACAATTTGTATGGGCCAAAAATGTAAGGAAAGAGGTAGGCCAAAGCCAAACACTATATCATTTTTTAATTTCTTTTGTTTTTCATCATCATTCCCATAATCATGTGATGACATGGCATAGTTTCAAATTCTTGAATGTTAGTGGTGTAAAATCATCTTTTCCAACTGTGAATTAAAAGTAGTTAATGAAAACATTCTATAAAAGGATATATTTTGTTGAAAAGGAAATGAAAAGTGGAGTTGTAAACCCAAATACAAACAATCAATCTGATGACAACAACTATAAATGATCCATAACTTAGTTCTTGCCATGTGGTATATCAAAACTGCACAATTGTCCAAAAGTTGCAGGCATGTGTTTAATTCTTGTATAAAGGAAGTTGTTATCATACTAAATCTTATAGAAAGAAATAATAGGCACTAATTTATAGTATTTTCTTTTAAGGAAACATCACTTGCGACTTGACATCCGGATATACTTTACAAACCATCAAGAAACCTGACCAGATGCTACTGAATTTTGTTGGGCCAATTGTGGTCTCATCTACCTCTGGTTTATCCTGTGTTGGGAGAAAGCAAGAGACCCATTTGCCCTAATTTGAGAATTCAAATTGTAGGAGATGATCATGTTCATCCCCATTTGCATTCCTTGTAGTGATTGAAGATACAAATATGACCATTCATCACCTGTATTTGATTATCCCAAACGCATTGGTTACATCTAATTTTCCTATTAGACTATACTTAACTAATTCTAAATCTTTTAGCTGTTCTAGACTATAATTGTTCCTGTAAATTAGTAGTATCTCAAATTTCTTACCTTTATCTCATTTACTGCATGCTTCCGCCATTGTTGTGAAAAAATCAATGACTACCACATCATCAAATGTCACAACTAGCATTTTTCTAGGAAACTCTATTCTCATGTAAACATCATCTATTGTAAGGCATGTGCTCTAAGTGAAAATCATACTCTATGCTTAATCAAAACCATCCATTTGAATCAAAACTCTTGATTTAAGTTCAAAACCTAATACAATACATCCATATGGATTGAAAACCCTAGAAATCTTATATGGACTAGGATTCTCTTATTGGGCCTAATGGACCAATAAACTTTCAATTTGGTCATTTTTGGGCCAAGGAAACCTATTTGGACCCAAATAAGACCCACATTCATGAAACTAAGGTATTTTGGGCCATGTGGGCCTAGAATAATTCATTTTATCTCTAATGAGCCATGTTGGGCCATAAATGGTTTAATAAGCCTTATTGGGCCAAAAACCACATAAATGTTTTCTTTAACCTCATTGGGCCTCAAAACCCATTTCTTTCGTCATTTTCGGCCATAAACGCATAGGTGGGCCCAACGGGCCGAACATTTTTATTGGGCTACATGTTTTCAATGGCTATCAAATTCAAGCTCAATGTTTAAGATTTTTTCTCTTAACCCTCTTTTAAATTCTCGGTTTTTATGTTAAAAAAAAAGATTTAACTAATCTATATGAGTGACACCTCATTTTTATTTAAAAGGTTTCCATGCAATTAGTTCACAAACTTCTAAGCTTAAGTACTAAAGACCTTCATGTATTAACCATCCAATTCTCTCCTCTATCTTCTTAAAATTCTCGGCCACCCCCCCCCATTCAAACCTCCAAACCCTAAATGTCACACCCCCAAACCTGAACGGCGGAAACGTTCGGGGGCGGAGGACGTCATATTCAGTATCATAACAATTGAATAGTAAAGAAAGTACACACCACCATAACATATATATTTGAAAAGTTTACATGATTGTAAGTGTTACATGTTTGAATATCAAATACAATATGGTGATCCAAAAATATGTTACTAACGCCAGCGCGTTAGTCTTCAAAAGTAGTTGCTACCTGGTTTAGCTTTTTCCTGAGAATACAAGTTCTTTCAAAGAAAAGGTGTCAACAATAAAGTTGGCGAGTTCATAAGTAGTATTTTGAGAAAATGTGTGCCATTCGAAAGTTCACGTTTATTTTTCCAGAAAATCCGATATTTTCTTATGAGTGTATGAAATGAGTATGGATGATTGTTGTATAAATTGTATGTATTTGAACCAGGAAAATTCTATATTTTCCTAAGAGTGAAATGCAGTATCAAATGTCCAAGACCGTAACCTGTAAGCAACAATGACATGCTCAATAGAATAATGTATAGTCTTATTATAAAACAAAACTATAAGAAGGTTTGTATTTGAATGTGAAAAGAACTGTATCTGTTACTTTTCCCGTGAAAACGTAATACCATAATAATTGTCTATCCAGTGAGTTTTTATAACCGTACTATCATAATTTGCCTGTAGCGACGTTCTTCAGGCGTCGAAATGAGATGACACTTGTTTCTGAAATGATTATCATTTTAAACGATATTAACAAAGGCATGATAATGATTTGTATGTTCTTCCATGTTTACGAATGTTATAGTAAAAAGGGTTACCCTTGATATGATGCAAACATATAAATAAAACTTATAGTATTTAAAGTTATGTTTCATCCCGAGAGGGTAAAGTGGTGTAAGATGTTTGCATGTTAACATGATCCATATGATAGTTATAAAAACGACATGAAATGTATAACAAAGGATTGATGTTTTCACACGGGGTTGACCGTGTGTTTACTTCTATTCCCCCCGTAAAGTGTTCAAAAGCATTTAAAATCAGTTAAAAGCGTAGAAATGGGGGTATGAACTCACCTGGTAGTTTGAAGAAAGTGAGACAAAAGTCGAGCAGAACTTCGACCAGAGAAAGCTGATTTCTCGGGATCCTCGGGAATTCGAGACTTGCGTCGTGTGCTAGGGTTGTTATCGGGGCTTCGGGGTGGTCTCGGGATGCTTAACACAGAGTAGGAGTGGGAGAGAGGATAGGAATGAGCAGCCAAACTCGGAAGGCTTCAATTTCTATATATAGGCTAAAAATCGAAGTTCACGTCGTGAGTTTTGCCAATTCACGTCGTGAATTTGTCCCGATTCGCTCATGGCATGCGTCATCTGTCAAGTGGCTCTGAAATGGTCAGTCAGACTGTTCACGTCGTGAACTTAGTGTTCACGTCGTGAACTCTGACAATTCTGACACAGCGTCGAAGTTCGTGCCTTGAACTTCAGAAATTCATATCTTTCGCATACGAGCTCCGTTTTCGACGTTCTTTATATCCACGCGTAGGTGAGATTATGCTCTACAACTCTCGTTTAGACTTCGTCGGCTAATTTTGACTTTATTTTTAATATTATATTTTTAACAGGCCGGGACAGGAAAAGTCCGTTAAAAATCCATAACTTCTTCATTCGATGTCCGTTTTCGTCAGACTTTTTACCGTTGTAATACCATTGATGAGATATTCGATTCTCGTTTAGGTCATGTTGGCAAAAAGTCGCTCGATCTCTATTTCGAGTTTTTAGCTGTCTACTGTTATGTCCGAAACTTCGAAAAATCATAACTTCCTCATATGAAGTCAGATTTGGGCGTTCTTTTTATGTATGTTTACGGTTTTGGGATATCTATGACTTTCATTTAGACACCTAAGGTTGAAAAGTATTTTATTGAAATTTCTCGTTTTATGCTTAATAGTGTTTTACCGGTACCGTCGCGTATCTTCGATCGGCCATAACTTTTTCATTATAATTCGGATTTTAGTGTTCTTTATATTTTTGGAAACCTAGTTACGATCTCTATCACTTCATTTATCCCAATTAAGGTTATTGAATAATTTATTTTTGACCTAAATTTTGCTGGTGTCACATCATCCCCTCGTTAGAGAGAATTTCGTCCCGAAATTCGCATTTGAATGGGACATCGATGGTTGAGGAAATGTGAGCATACTTCTGTTCCATTTGAATCTTCTTGTTCTCTACTGAATCCAACTCTTAGCGTGGGCGTTCCAGCGGATCTTCATTATCTTGTCTATTGTTTTGATCGGTAGAGGTCGTGTGGATTTGGGTTTAACTGTCTATGTTCATCTAAATGTTAGTATTGATTACTCGTAATACAGGTCATCTTTGTCTTGAATTTCATGGCTGAATTCATACCTGGTCCGTCTATCATCGCCTTGTGTATACAAGTGGCATACACACTTTGTAGTGATAGGTTAACCAGATTTATTCCTAGCCTCTGCGTTTGAACTTGACTCACTGTACGCGTGCTTATTCCTAAGTGGTATGTCGGGAATACTTCGGGTAGGTTGTAAAGGAGATAGTACTCCTCACATGAGTGCTACGAGATTTTGAAATGAGAGACGATTTGGAAGTTGTGTCGGGTTTGTCGTTATACATTAGAAGAGTTTCATTAGTCGGTGGTTAACGCAAAGGGTCTTTTCATAGCACATGCAATTGGTATGGTGAAGACCAAGCCAATCCATTTCTAGTAGCTATTTGGGAACTTCTTATCGTATCTATAGTGAAGTCGATCAGTAAAAGTGTTCGTTAGTGGGATAGTGCATTCTACATATGTGTTTTCAGTGCTTTTAGTCTATCTTTGTTATTACTACTATGAAGGTTTTGCTTAATGATTGGGGTGTTTGTTTGAGTAGATTTTTAAAACTATGGCTCACGAAACTCCTCTCCGCTCCACTATCGAGGAGAAACGTACCCGTAACAACAGTGGGATCTGCAACGGCTTCCTCTTGGCCCATTGTGAATACTCGGCCTCTTCCGCCAGCATTCCTGTTGTTTGCTTCGGGCAGTCCCTTCGGAAGTGTCCTGTAGCTCCGCACTTGAAGCAGGTGCGGCCTTCCCCGGCATTCGCGGCTGGAGCGGTTTGTTGGGTTGGTTCCCTGCAGTAGCGGACGGTGTGTCCCTTACTGTTGCACCTAGTGCAATGCATTTCACGGCAGGGTCCGTGATGATGAAAGTTGCATCGATTGCACTTAGGCTGGTTGCCGTTGTACGGCCTTGTGGGTGTGGGGGTGGTAGGAACAGTAACAACGTGAGCTGTCACTATCTGTTGTCTTTTGGTAGACCCTTGTTTTGAACTGCCCCCTTTTTCATTCCCGAACCTTCGTTTCGTGTTACTAGGTTTGTGGTTTGGAGTATCCTTGTGGGTAGACATTCGTTGATTTCCTTGGTTGTCACAAACATTTGAATTTTTGACATCCTTCCCAGTTTTACTAGTGTTTCTTGCGTTGAGATGTGCCATGATGACTGTCACGACGGCTGTGACCGCAGCTTGAAAAGTAGCTGAGTCAATATGCAGGAGTGGTGTTTCGTTGGTTGGTCGGTTATTTCCATGTGAAGACATGATTCTGTTACATGATGCGAAACGAGTTGGTTAGATAACTATGATCGTTGTTAGTTGGATTCTATAAGTATAATTTCCTTATTTTTTTATTCAGTTTCTAATGTTTCGACTTACGTTCTTTATGATGTATTTGTGATTGAGGGTTGAAATAGGTATCGTATTTTAAGTTTAGTTTTAGCAATTTAGGGTAGGGATGTTGAAATCTTAAGTCGATCTAGTTTCATGGGTTTTGGGAGAGGGTATCTTTCTTACTATCTCGAGTTATGAAGAAGGATGTGATGTACCTATCTCATAGTGCGAGTAATATAATTACCAACTCATTAGATAATAATAATTATTACTTATTAGTCTGACGTATCAGGTTCTCTACCACCTCGCATGCTTCACGAGTGGTTTCCTCTGTTCTTTGTCCTATCCTCGGTGGTACTTATTTGTTATAGCCTGGTATCTATATACATGCCGTCCTTGCTTTTCCTCAGGCATATTTAATCTCCGTCATTGTTTTGATTGCCCTTAGCTGAAGTTGTAAAGGTTTGTTATTCTATGGTAACTGTCTCTTTTTCTAAAGGGTGTAGGTGATAGAAAAGTTGGATTTATTGAAGGATTGATTCTGTTTGAATAGCGGGAAGGCATTTCCAGCTATAGGGTTATAGACGAAATGGTGGCAAGACTTCGCCAGTGTTGTTGAGCTCAATAACATTGAACTACAATAGATTAGATCGACAGGGACAGTGTAGTGAGTTGCTATAACAGTTTATGACACGAATTGTTTACACAGCCCAAAGCATGGGTTGATAATGATGATCTTTTTAGAAGAAACAAGAAGTTTGTCATAATAGTTGGTATAGAAGTTACATAGAATTCGGAAAATTTGACCTTGGAGTAGGTCTACAATATACCACACAGGGAAAAACCTGACAACTTAGAGATCTAGTGAAACAGTAATTGCTAGACGGGAATATTTACATGAAAAGAGTACTACTTGGAGTACGTATGAAGGTTATTCCACAAACCAAAAGAAGGAGCGAGTAGAGTATCCTCTACTCGTGACGAGAACTGTTCTGGTGAGCCTTTGGTTCTGCCAACTGACGCTCCATCTCGAGCATACGCATTTCATACCTTGTCTGGTGTGCTCTAAGTTCCCTGACTTCAGTTTGAGTTGCAGTTAGCTCTCTCTGCCAAGCCTCATTTTGATTTATGATTCTTCCATGAGCTAATCCTAACTGTCGGATGCGAACTGTATTGACCCCGGAGTTCGCATCATTCTCCTCGATTTGTTGGATAGTTGCCCTTCCTTGCTCATCATTGCGAGCAATTTGGCGAACCATTATAGGAAGGACTCTGTCTGCTGAGCCTCCCTCACTCAGATTGTAGAAGCTTCGGTCTCCATTGTATGGAAGGGGTTGCCCATAGAGGTGTCGAGCCATGAAATTCCGGTCGAGGATTAGGATTTTGGATCGGAGCCACTAAGGGTAGGTTATTGTCTTCGGGATCTGAGTCGGAGTCTTCATGCATTTCTTCCTTTACTTCTTCTTCCGGATCATTCTCTATCCCTCCTCCACTGTCTTGGTTCGGGTAGTAGGGATTCCCTGGTAGATGGAATCCAGCCATTGTGTCTGTGCGAGAATAGAGATATGAGAATTGTCTAAAAGCTAATGCATATAAGATGCAAATCGAAGTTAAACTATTGCATTTACAAAATACTCCTATAGTATTCTAAATGTTACGTGTGATTCTACGGTTTGTAAGTTTGGTATGTTTTTGACTTGTTGTCCACTGTAGCTATCCCCTGGCATATGCTGGTCGGCTCTCGGGCAAATATAGTTGATCAAGCTATATTCATCCCAGTTCCGATTACATATCTCAAGGCATAACTGTAGTGCACAACTCATCTATAATACTTCTATATTGTTTTCATCATGATACTGACCCTGTTATATAATGTATGCATGTATACTTTATAAAAATTTCACTTTAAAAGTATATCTCTCACTCAGAGTGTTTTTGCCCAGTTGCGTTCATAGTTGTATATCAAAAAAAAAATGGTTTTGATATATTTAGTTCACTATAAACAATGCTCTGATACCAATCTGTCACACCCCCAAACTTGAACGACGGAAACGTTCGGGGGCGGAGGACGTCATATTCAGTATCATAACAATTGAATAGTAAAGAAAGTACACACCACCATAACATATATATTTGAAAAGTTTACATGATTGTAAGTGTTACATGTTTGAATATCAAATACAATATGGTGATCCAAAAATATGTTACTAACGCCAGCACGTTAGTCTTCAAAAGTAGTTGCTACCCGGTTTAGCGTTTTCCTGAGAATACAAGTTATTTCAAAGGAAAAGTGTCAACAATAAAGTTGGCGAGTTCATAAGTAGTATTTTGAGAAAATGTGTGCCATTCGAAAGTTCACGTTTATTTTTCCAGAAAATCCGATATTTTCTTATGAGTGTATGAAATGAGTATGGATGATTGTTGTATAATTGTATGTATTTGAACCAGGAAAATCCTATATTTTCCTAAGAGTGAAATGCAGTCTCAAATGTCCAAGACCGTAACCTGTAAGAAACAATGACATGCTCAAAAGAATAATGTATAGTCTTATTATAAAACAAAACTATAAGAAGGTTTGTATTTGAATGTGAAAAGAACTGTATCTGTTACTTTTCCCGTGAAAACGTAATACCATAATAATTGTCTATCCAGTGAGTTTTTATAACCGTACTATCATAATTTGCCTGTAGCGACGTTCTTCAGGCGTCGAAATGAGATGACACTTGTTTCTGAAATGATTATCATTTTAAACGATATTAACAAAGGCATGATAATGATTTGTATGTTCTTCCATGTTTACGAATGTTATAGTAAAAAGGGTTACCCTTGATATGATGCAAACATATAAATAAAACTTATAGTATTTAAAGTTATGTTTCATCCCGAGAGGGTAAAGTGGTGTAAGATGTTTGCATGTTAACATGATCCATATGATAGTTATAAAAACGACATGAAATGTATAACAAAGGATTGATGTTTTCACACGGGGTTGACCGTGTGTTTACTTGTATTCCCCCCGTAAAGTGTTCAAAAGCATTTAAAATCAGCTAAAAGCGTAGAAATGGGGGTATGAACTCACCTGGTAGTTTGAAGAAAGTGAGACAAAAGTCGAGCAGAACTTTGACTGGAGAAAGCTGATTTCTCGGGATCCTCGGGAATTCGAGACTTGCATCGTGTGCTAGGGTTGTTATCGGGGCTTCGGGGTGGTCTCGGGATGCTTAACACAGAGTAGAAGTGGGAGAGAGGATAGGAATGAGCAGCCAAACTCGAAAGGCTTCAATTTCTATATATAGGCTAAAAATCGAAGTTCACGTCGTGAGTTTTGCCAATTCACGTCGTGAATTTGTCCCGATTCGCTCATGGCATGCGTCATCTGTCAAGTGGCTTTGAAATGGTCAGTCAGACTGTTCACGTCGTGAACTTAGTGTTCACGTCGTGAACTCTGACAATTCTGACACAGCGTCGAAGTTCGTGCCTTGAACTTCAGAAATTCATATCTTTCGCATACGAGCTCCGTTTTCGACGTTCTTTATATCCACGCGTAGGTGAGATTATGCTCTACAACTCTCGTTTAGACTTCGTCGGCTAATTTTGACTTTATTTTTAATATTATATTTTTAACAGGCAGGGACAGGAAAAGTATTTTATTGAAATTTCTCGTTTTATGCTTAACAGTGTTTTACCGATACCGTCGCGTATCTTCGATCGGTCATAACTTCTTCGTTATAACTTGGATTTTAGTGTTCTTTATATTTTTGGAAACCTAGTTACGATCTCTATCACTTCATTTATCCCAATTAAGGTTATTGAACAATTTATGTTTGACCTAAGTTTTGCCGGTGTTACACTAAAACACCACTCTAAATCTTCAAGAAACTCCCCTACATTCCTTCAAGAAAACCATTAGGTGGGGTGGGTAATTCAACAAGTTATCAACAAACTTCATCCCCTTGGTAAATTACTTCATTATTAAGATGTTAAACTTCATATTTATGCTAAGATCTTTCATCAAACACCATCAATCTCTTGTTCATGCCCCTAGAATCATATCATCTTCAAAGATCTCCTCAAGAAGCAAGCTAGGCCGAAAAACAACATCACTTCCTCTCATCTCTTCATCAAAACCGATTCCACACCTCAAAGTGAGTTCATACCCCCTTCTTTTTTATTTTCATAGTGTTTTGGGGGAGAATACAAGTTGTGTTGTGTAGATCTATGTGTGTATGCATGATTTTGTGTGTTTTCATGATATATGTTGTGATATGTGTTTTACTTTTGGAGTTTTACTTGAACTTGAAGTTTAGCACTTGGATCTTCATAAAAACCTTGAGAAAAGTATGTGTTATCACATATATTACATGTAAACTTGTAGATATGGGATTTATACACTTAAAATAGCAAAAATAAGTGTTGTGTTCAAACATGGATAACTTAAACTCAAAAATCAGCCTTTGACAGAAAAGTTTTGGTCTAATCTTGGACTGTTTTGACCACCTTAATGGAAATATTTTTCAAAACTGTTTTACATGAAAAAATTTCAGGTTTATACCTTTAAAATTACTACTCTCACGTTTTCATACGATTTTCTACAATTTTTGGCGAATTTTACAAAACTGCCTATCATATTTGAAATAATCTCGGACCAGTCTGTGAAGGTGATCAATTTCACACTGGTTTGAGGCCATTAAAAATTTTGAGAAAAATTGTGAACAAAGTAGACAAAATTTCCAAACTTCCAGAGTTTACGGATCTAAATTCTGACTTACGATGATTTTTCTACAAATTTTCCAACAACCGGGTCAGAAAAGTCAAAAACCAGAAAAATTGTTTTTAACTTACTAAAAGTGTTTAAACTTGTGTTGGATGCAAGACTTGGCCTTTAAAAGGCCCCACAATGTTATTTTTACTAATATTGGGCCTTAAGTGTAAATTTTTGGCTTAATGGGCCAAGAGTGTTATTTTTACAAAAAGTGGGCCTTTTATATCATTTTATTAAATAACTGAGCTAAAACTAACAATATAATAACAAACGGGCTAATAGGTCATTTTCATGTTTATTGGGCCTTAGTGACCCATTAATATGTTTGATAGGTCCTGAATACTATTTATATGTTTATTGGTCCTCATTGACCCATTAACATGCGCGACGGATCTTGGATACTATTTGCGTGCTATTTGGGCTTGTAAATACCTTACATGTGAAATGGGCCTTAGTTGTCCTTTTACATATATATTTTGGACTCATGTTATATAATCTCATTCCTATTGGGCCTTGAAATAACTTACATGTTTAGCGATGCCTTAGTGGTTCACTTACATAGTTCATTAGGCCTGGAATGAGTTTTATATGTTTTTCTTCGTGTAAATTCGATTAAGGATCTAGTGAGACGTGTCGTTTGACACCAATTGAGTGTACGATAGTAGCCTGTAGTTATGACCAGAGTCGCTTGGAGGTTGAGCGGGGAATTGTGTATAGATCTATACGGGGATGACACCCCACACCTGAGCTGTTCGCTACAGTTAGACTAAATTAGTCTAGGGTGACGAAGACCTTATTCTATTTTCCGTTGGCGTCCAACAACGCCAAGACAGGCGAAATTGTCATTACTTAGTATGGTTATAACGACTCACTTAGAAGAATTAACATTAAAATTTACTGGAGACCATTCTCTTTTCTCTTTGGATTACTCAGGAACATACTCGCACTGGTACTCAACCTCGGGGGTTGGTATGTTAGCATTCTCTTTTATAGACAACATAGGGTTGTCTTGGGACATTCTCTTTACATTTTCCGCATTATCTTTATACATCCTAATAAACATTAACACACATGCATTAATACAAGATCGGACACAAACTTACTGAACTGTTTTCAGAAAATATAGGATTTTCTGTTGATTACAAAGTTATACAAATCATTTTCACAAACATGCTTATGAACTCACCAACATTTTTATGTTGACCTTTTTAAATTAACTTGTATTCTCAGGAAACCGTTGAAGCAGGTTGAGCGGAACAAACTAATGGATATTTTGTTATATTTTGTTTCATCATACTCTAACTATTTTGACATGTAATATTCAAATACAATACTCGATGTAAACAATGAATGTTGTTATATTACATGTGTGATGATGATGATGTTATATTTCAATTATATACTCTGTGATGATACTCCATCTGGAAATTCACTTCACTCCTATTAATCAAAAAAGTTATATCATCAATAAAGTCAAAATCGAGACTGAATAAAGGGAGAAAGTTGAAACATGAAAGAGCAAGGAACATTACCTTCTAGTTCTTCCTTTCCTGAATCCAACTTCTAATTAGAGTCTACTATATACCAATAGTATGATGTATGTCAACTATGTATGATATATAAAAAAATGGATATATTCATTTTCACTAGAATCTTTTGAATACCCTCCGTCTACTACGCTCTCACTGCTGGTCAAAGTGGTTAATCGCACGACCATCGACACTGTGTGATCCATTTCGATTATCGGAATCGGAACACCAGTAAGACCTAATCCTCTCAACATATGCCTGATATGGGTGGGACGAGACGTCGTCGCCGGGTATCTATTTTTCGCCCCTCTCCAACCCTGACGTTAGAAGGTTATTTCATACAAGCATCCAACCGACATAGAAGAAGGAATAGAATTCTGTGTGCAATCAGATGAAGAAGAACCCAATCAGTCGCGAAGTAAATGGGTGCAGTGATGTCTTCTGAATGGAAGAGAGAGAGAGAGAGAGAGAGAGAGAGAGAGTGTGTGTGTGTGGTGGTGACATGTGTCGCACCCCCAAACCGAAACGACGGAAACGTTCGGGGGTGGAGGACGTCATGTATAGTATCACAACAATTGCATCATAGTAATCAAAGTAAACACAACCATTATATTGAATAAGTAAAATATTTACATCTGTTTGATACATAGTTTGTATACATCAAAAGTATAGCAAAAATATAAAAGACGTAACTCTATACGCTCCGTCTTCTCAAAAGCTGCGGGAGTACCTGTCTACTGATTTTTTGAGAATACAAGCGGTTTTGAAAAGAGTATCAACATTAAAGCTGGTGAGTTCATAAGCATGTTTTTGTAATTAAAACCTATTAATGAATCAGTGAAAATGTTTGTATGTTTCCAAGAAAATCCAATATTTTCTAACATATGTGTTCGTTACAGTGATCCATAAAGTATTAGTTCGTATTCCTGGTTACCGCCGGATGTATTGTATAATGTTGTGTTGAATGAAAGCCCTTTGTATGAAAACCCTGGTTATCACCAGTATGTATGGAATATTCTGTTTGAAAACCCTGGTTACCACGAGTATGTATAGTAGTTTCATTACTTAAAATAAAACAATGTATTTTATCCCCTAAAATCCTCCAGTATAATGTGTAGTAGTTCTATTAACTAAAATAAAACTAATGAAGAATGAAATCCCGTAAACAAAGGTTAGTTTATACTAATGTGGGTCGTATAACCATGCTTGATATGACTGATGACCTCTGCGACGTTCTTCAGGCGTCAGACGGTATGATATTTGTCACCCCAGGCATGCCTGCCTAACTGTAGCTAGCAGTTTAGGTGTGGGATTGTCAGTCCCGAATAGATATATTCACAAATCTCATGCTCTCCCTCCAGGAGACTCTGGTTACACTAATGATAGGATTTAGCCCGCACCCGAAGGGTACAATTGAAGTGATGTCTCACAACCATGTATTAACTAGTTTACGTGTAATTTTGTATCATTCTCTTGTACTTGAAATCGTATGTATTCTTTACAGAGTAATAATAATTATACTTAAATAATTATTTAGTATGGTACTCTTGTATTCAGAAAGTAGTAATGTATACCATAAACTATATCTGTCATAGTTTATATGATTGTTAATGTAAAATCCTGAGATGCCAAAACTGTATATTGACATCCCAAACTATACCTATTATAGTTTGCATGTGTGTTAAGTACTCGATTCGTGTATTGTTCTGAAAACTATGGAATTATAGTTGTGAGTTGAAAACTTCCCTTATGCTCAGCATGTTACAAAAGGGATAAAATATTTAAATATTTTATAAAATGTGGTGATCTTTTGGTTGTATCAATTGCATAAGTTTTAATCCTGTTGAAATTCTGTGTATAAAGTTCACAAGAACTATTTGTGTTTGGCTTGTATTCCCCCCCTTGAAAACGTTAAAATAGAAAGAGCGTAGGGGTATGAACTCACTGTTGTTTTCGTGTAAGTGCCGGACAACGAGACTGGAAATGAGGACCCTTGAGTTGTTGTACGCGAAGTTAACAGAATCCTAATAATAATTAAACACATAATTGTATTTAAATTAGTTAATACATTAGTTAAAGTGTTATAAAACACTTGTTTTTGGTTGAGGAATGTTACCGGGGCTCGATCGAGGAGTAAAAGTGGGTTTGCAGCCAAGATTCACGATGTAGGGCTGATTGCGGCCGTGAAGGGATTACGGCCGTGAACTGTTCTCGGCCGTGAACGGTTTACTGCCTTTGAAGGGTTTACGGTCTTTGAATAGTTTACGGCATGTTCTTGGTGAAATATGAAGATTTGAAGGGTTTACGGCTGTGAACTCAAGAATGAGGAGTCTTCGATTTGATGAAAGCATGAATGTTTGATGTTCCAAAACAAGTTCTAAGGTGGATTGGGTGATAGATGAAGAGAAAACTTGAGTTTTTGGTTGATGGTTTTAGAGAGAGAAAGTAGTGTTTTCGGCCAGAAAAGTAAAAATGAGGGTGAAAATACGTATATATAGGTTGGGTTCATGGTTGGTGGTGGGGTCCACTCAGCCGTGATCGGTTTACGGCCGTGATCACGATTGCGGCCGTAAACACCGGGTTGCACGAGACTTGGCTGATTTTCGAAGAAAAACTTGATTTTTCACACGATTTTAGACCCGACACTTATATAAATTTAATTTATATGATCTAAGTTGTTTTCAACCCTTACAAGTTTGACAAAATAAATAATATTTAACGAAAATTGACTCTTGTTGACTGAAAAAGGTTCGGGTTGTCACATCATCCCCCCGATAGAGGGAATTTCGTCCCGAAATTCTAAAATGAATACGATTATGGACTAGGGAAAAAGATGCGGATACTTCTGTTTCATCTGGTCTTCGTGCTCCCAAGTGAATTTAGGTCCCCGCTTGCCATTCCAGCGAACCTTCACTATTGGGATGCGACTTTGTTTCGTTCGTTTGACTTCCCTATCCATGATTTCGACTGGCTCTTCCACGAAGTTAAGACTCTCATTGACCTCGATTTCATCGAGTGGAATTACAAGAGTCTCTTCGGATAGACACTTTTTGAGGTTTGACACGTGGAAGATGGGATGTACGTTGTTAAGCTCTTGGGGTAAACGAAGTATGTAAGCTATGGGGCCGATCCTGGCGAGGATCTCGAAAGGCCCAATGTATCTCGGATTTAGCTTTCCACGCTTTCCGAAGCGTAACATGCCTTTCTAGGGTGAGACCTTTAACAAAACATGGTCACCAACCTGGAACTCCAAAGGTTTTCGTCTCTTATCGGCGTAGCTCTTTTGTATATCTCTTGAAGCTTTTAGTCGTTCTCGGATTTGTACAATCTTTTCGGTGGTTTCTCGGATGATTTCTTAGCCAGTGAGAGTGCTATCAGGGACTTGTCCTTTGACTAGCTGCGTGTCACCCACCTCAGCCCAACACAGAGGGGATCTGCACTTACGGCCATAGAGGGCTTCGAAAGGAGCAACCTGGATGCTAGTGTGATAGCTGTTGTTGTAAGAGAACTCAACCAATGGCAAATAGGTATCTTACGACTTACCAAAGTCGATAACGCACACTCTCAGCATGTCTTATAGGGTTTGAATGGTTCTCTCACTCTTCCCGTCTGTCTGTGGATGGTAAGTTGTGCTTATATCCAGGTACATCTTATCTGAGCCTGGGTGAACGGAGTATCTAGTCCGACGAGCTTCGTTCATGACAACTTCTCTGTAACTGCCGAACTTTAGGGTCCAGATCCGGTTCATGAAATAGTAAACTCCGTCTCCCTTGATTTCTAAGTTCTTTTCCATTCCCCTCAAGGCTTCATCCATCATGTTCTCTTGTTTCAAGGCTTCTAGCTGAGCCTCTATGATTTGTGAGGACAGATGGGAATGGATGGTCATTGTAAGTGCCTTCACTCTGCGACCTGAATACTCTTTCCGGCTGAGGGCATCTACTACCACATTGGCCTTGTCGGGATGATAGCGTATTTCGCACTCATAATCGTTGAGTAGCTCTACCCACCGCTGTTGCCTCATGTTCAACTCTTTCTGATCAAAAATATGTTGAAGGCTTTTATGGTCGGTGAAGACGGTACACTTAGTTCCGTAGAGATAATGTCAACAAATCTTTAATGCGAAGACCACTGCTCCCAACTCCAGATCGTGAGTTTTATAATTGGCTTCGTGTGCTTTCAGCTATCTTGAGACATATGCAATGACTTTTCCTCGCTGCATGAGCACACAGCCTAGCCCCTGATTAGATGCATCGCAATAGACCACGAAGTCCTCCGTCCCTTCTGGAAGAGACAAGATAGGCATAGGGCCTGCTTCAATGTTTGGAACATAGTGTCTTGATTTTCTCCCCCACTAATGGTTACACCTTTCTGAGTCAGGGCGGTAAGAGGCTTAGCAATCCTGGGGAAATTCTGGATAAACCTGCGATAGTAGCCAGCAAGACCCAAGAATTGACGGATTTCTGTGGATGTCTTCGATGCTGACCAATTCTTGATCGCTTTAATTTTGGAAGGGTCCACATGTATGCCTTCTTCGCTAACCACGTGACCGAGGAGAGTTACTTTTCTGATCCAAAATTCGCACTTTGAGAATTTTGCATATAGTTTCTCCGCCCTTAGAGTTTCCAGCACTTGCCTCAAATGTTGTCTATGATCTTCCTCACTCCGATAATAGACAAGTATATCATCTATGAATACTATCACAAACTTGTCTAGGAATGGGCGGCACACCCGATTCATCAGATCCATGAATACCGCGGGTGCGTTGGTTAGACCAAAGGCCATTACTACAAACTCGTAGTGACTATATCGAGTCCGGAATGCTGTCTTAGGAACATCACTCTCATGGACTCGTAACTAATGGTACCCTGATCTCAGGTCTATCTTTGAGAAGTAGCTGGCTCCTTGGAGTTGATCGAATAGGTCGTCGATTCTGGGTAGGGGATAACGGTGTTTGATGGTAAGCTTATTCAGTTTGCGATAATCTATGCACATTCGAAAGGACCCATCCTTATTTTTCACAAATAAGATCGGGGCTCCCCAGGGTGAGGAACTTCGTCTGATGAATCCCTTGTTGAGTAGTTCATTGAGCTGGCTGGATAACTCTTGCATTTCTGTCGGGGCTAGACGGTAAGGGGATTTGGCTACGGGGGTAGCTCCGGGGATTAAGTCGATACAGAACTCGACTTGGCACTCGGGAGAAATTCTGGGAAGACATCAGGAAAGTTGCAAACTTCGAGGATGCTCTCGAGGTTTTTAACTTCCTGTTTCTCATTAACGTCATGGGCTAGGAATGCATGACACTCCTTTCGCAGATGTTTTTGGGCTTTGATGCACGAAATGATACGAAGGTTTGAGGTGAGTTTATCACCATAGATAATGAGGGCTTCGCCAGATGGCAGATTGAGGCGACTGAATTTTTCATAACAAAGGATATCAGCACGATTGGGGCTCAACCAATCCATGCCGATGATGACATCAAAACTTTTTATGGAAACTGGCATAAGGTCGATTGGAAAAGAATGGTCGTTTAGGGTAAGGGTACAACCTAGGAATACTTCGTTAGTGCTCTCTTTCTTTCCGTTAGCCATCTCTATGGTGAATGTTTCGGTTAAAGGTTGGGATTTATGCTTGAGTAGATGTTTAAATGCATGACTAACAAAGCTCCTCTCCGCACCACTATCGAAAAGAATGCATGCTGTTAGGTCACATTTAGATGGTTTGGGCTAGGCATTTATCTTGTATAGGTCTTGATTAGGGTTTGGTCATGTGTTTTGGTGTTTGCGGCTGGTTGTTCACGGTTGTAAGGTGTTCACGGCCGTGAAACCGTTTGCGGTTGGTCGTGTCCTATAAATAGCGTGTCAGAACGTGTCAGA
Organism: Lactuca virosa; assembly: GCF_052849685.1. Taxonomy (NCBI): domain Eukaryota; kingdom Viridiplantae; phylum Streptophyta; class Magnoliopsida; order Asterales; family Asteraceae; genus Lactuca; species Lactuca virosa. Next base: position 316,132,867 of record NC_136433.1, on the reverse strand, counting down.
CGTAACAATTAGCAAGACGTGTGTGTGTGTTCCAAGTGTACTTGACGTTTATGGCTGAATACAACGTGTGCATTATTGGAACTTCTTTTGCTTCTACTCCTTCTAATTCTTACTGTTTCTGCAACTTGATTGTGTTTGATCACTGGTTGGTTTGCATTTGTGGGACTTACAATTGGTATCAGAGCCAATCCGGTGTCAAAACCATTCAAGTAGTGTTCTCGGTTGGAGTAATCTTCAATTACGTGACTGTTGAAAGCTTATTTACGGAGTTTCTGTATTGGACCGTGAAGTTCAAGGCAAAAGGAATCGAAATCAGCATCAAAATAATTTGTTCTCAACTGTTTCTGGGTGTTTACGGTTTCACTGTTTGAAGTGTTTACGGCCGCAAACTTTGTGTACAGCCGTGAAACATTCATCTTCATTGACCGTGTTCTTCTCAGTTGACCGTGAACCATTCATACTCATTGACCGTGATCATCTTTTGATCGTGAATCATTGTTGGACTGTGATCCATTGCTTGACCGTGAATCACTCGTTGACCATGAACTGTTGTTGACCATGAATTGACCGTGAACTGTGTACGGTCGTGAACCCTATACGGCCATGAACTCACTTGGTTATAGAACACTTTCTATTTTGTACTTTCATTGCAAGTTTTATTTGTTCAATCAATCAAGAAAAACCAAAAACAAATGGTCTCTCAAACTTTAACAGATCATCAGGAATTGGATCCATTATGGGTACAACTACGCGCATTCCACGCCTGTTATCTGCTGAGGGTTTCCCCGAATGGAAATACCGCATGGAAAAGTACATAAAGATGAAGGACTTCAAGATATGGAGAAGCATCTTGAAAGGACCAGTTCGAATCACCACAACACTTGATAATGGAACAGTCATTGACAAGGAGTTTGAAGACTACACCGATGAAGACTTTGAGAAAATTGATGAGCAAGAGAAAGCACTCGCCACACTCACCATGGCCTATCTCCAGAGATTGCTCAGGGTTTCAGAGAATACACTTCTGCAAAAGCTTTGTGGGAAGCACTGATTGAGGTATACGAAGGAAACGAGGATATGAAGCAGAGTCGCCAGGACATGCTTATGCAGAAGTTTAATATGTTCAATCATATTCTGGGAGAATCCTTAGAAGCTCAACTGCAGAGGTTCATCACTCTCACTACTGAGATGAGCTTTGATGGTATTTTGGTCACAAGGTCTGAGATCAACAAGAAGCTATTGAACTCACTGCCAAAGTCATGGGACATGAATGTCTCAGTGATTAAGAAGACAAAGGACCTCAACCGTCTGAGTCTTGCGGAAACCATGACAATTATCAAAGCTTGTAACCTTGATGACAAGCAGAGGGAGATCAATCATGTAAATTCATATTCCACTGCTAACCTTGGGATCTCATCCAACAATGCCTTCTCATCATTCACCACTCCACAACCTCAAACCTTTGTTGCTCCACAACCATAATCTCATGCTGTTCCACTGATGCATAACATTCAAACATCCATACCTTATCAACAAGCATCCTCCTTCTCAAGAGCACCTATTCCCACTCCTGCTCCCAAAGAAACTGATGAGAACATGGCTTTAGCAACCAAACTTGTGAACTGCTACAATGCCTTTTTGGCTGGCGAGTTACCTCCTCAGCTTTCTTTTGCTGACCTTAATCAATTACATCCAGAGGATGTTGAGGAGATGGACATCACATGGAAAATTGCTATGGATATGTTCAGGGCCAAGCAATTCTCCAAGAAAACCGGCAAAAACAACTGAGGAATAAATGCGGAGAAGAAGGTCGACTTTAACAAGGGAAAATTAAGATGCTTTAACTGCCATGAACCTGGTCACTTTGCCAGAGACTGCCCAAAGCCAGACAGGAGGAAAATAGTGAACGAACAATGGTGCAAGTCGGTAGCAGCAGGGGAGCTACCACCAACAACCAAACAACAAATTTGCCAGAGACTGCCCAAAGATGCTTTAACTACCATGAACCTGGTCGCTTCGGTCATGACCAAGTCTCTGAAGCCACCATGAGATATAAGGCTCCGTCACCCTTGACTTCCAAGTTCTTATCCATCCCTCTCAGGGATTCACCCGCCACATTTACGGGTTTCAAGGCTTCGAGTTGAGCCTCTTTGATTTGCGTGGACAGGTGCGAATGGATAGTCATGGTCAATGATTTCACTCTTCGACCAGAGTATTCTTTCCGACTTAGGGCGTCAGCTACTACGTTGGCCTTACCGGGATGATAACGAATTTCACATTCGTAATCACTGAGTAGCTCGACCCACCGTCGTTGTCTCATGTTGAGCTCCTTCTGGTCGAATATATGTTGTAGGCTTTTGTGGTCTGTGAAGATAGTGCTTTTTGTACCATACAGATAGTGTCTCCAGATCTTCAGAGCAAATACCACTGCTCCTAACTCAAGATCGTGTGTTGTATAGTTGACTTCGTGTGTCTTAAGCTGATGGGAGGCATAGGCAATAACCTTTCCTCTTTGCATAAGAACACATCCAAGCCCTTGGTTGGATGCATAGCAATACACCACGAAATCTTCTATCCCTTCTGGGAGGGATAGTATCGGCACGGTGCACAAGGCTTGTTTCAGTGCTTGGAACGCCTTCTCTTGTTTCTCTTCCTAGTCAAAGGCCACGCCTTTCTGGGTCAATGAAGTAAGCGGTTTCGCGATGCTTGAGAAGTTCTATATGAACCTGCGATAGTAGCCAGCGAGACCTAGAAATTGACGAATTTCCGTAGGTGTCTTCGGTGCTGACCAGTTCTTAATGGCTTTGATTTTGGAAGGGTCGACGTGTATTCCCTTCTCGCTAACAACGTGGCCCAAGAATTCGACTCTTCAAATCCAAAACTCGCACTTAGAGAACTTCGCATAGAGCTTCGCTGATCGTAATGTTTCTAAAACTTTCCGTAGGTGTTGACTATGTTCCTCCTTACTTCGGGAGTAGATAAGTATGTCATCGATGAAGACGATAACAAACTGATCCAAGTAAGGACGGCACACCCTGTTCATTAGATCCATGAATACAGCTGGTGCATTGGTTAATCCGAACGGCATTACTACAAACTCGTAGTGTCCATAACGAGTTCGGAAGGCTGTCTTGGGGACATCCTCCTCTAACACTCGTAATTGGTGATACCCGGACCTTAGATCTATCTTCGAGGAGTAGTTTGCTCCTTGAAGTTGATCAAATAAGTCGTCAATGCGCGGTATAGGATAACGATTCTTGATGGTAAGTTTGTTCAGCTCTCTGTAGTCGATGCACATACGAAACGATCTGTCTTTCTTCTTTACGAACAAGACTGGTGCTCCCTATGGTGAGAAGCTTGGCCTAATGAATCCCTTTCTGAGAAGTTCATTAAGCTGACTGGAAATGTCCTGCATCTCTGCTGGTGCCAAACGATAAGGCGATTTGGCTACTGGGGTAGCCCCTGGAACTAAGTCGATTCGGAATTCGACTTGACGTTGTGGTGGTAATCCCGGTAGTTCTTCTGGAAAGATGTCGGGAAATTCGCGTACTTCGGGGATATTCTGAATGTCTTTCACTTCTTGGTTTGTATCGACGATGTGTGCAAGGAATGCATGATATTCCTTTCGTAAGCACTTCCGAGCTTGAATACACGAAATGATGCGAAGGTTCGTACTTGATTTGTCTCCGTAGATAATTAGTGATTCGTTGTTAGGGAGGTTAAGACGAACTGCTTTCTCAAAGCACATGATGTCGGCGCGAAGATGACTTAACGAATCCATGCCGATTATGACGTCGAAACTTTTAATTGAGACCGGCATGAGGTCAATTTGGAAAGAATGACTATCTAAAGTTAAAGTACAACCTATGTATATGCAGTTAGTACTTTCCGTTTTCCCGTTTGCCATTTCTACAGTGAGTGATTCCTCTAGTGCACGTGGTTTTTGTTTGAGTAAATGAGCAAATTTTTGGTTCACGAAACTCCTCTCCGCTCCACTATCAAATAGTATGCATGCATATGAATTATCGAGGAGAAACGTACCAGTAACCACCGTAGGATCAGCTACCGCTTCCTCATGGCCTATCGCCAGAATTCTTCCCACTCCGCCAGCATTTCCTGCCTTCGGGCAGTCTCTCTTGAAATGACCAACCTCGCCACAACCGTAGCAAGCCTGGCCCACAACAATGTCGAGGACTTGGTTAATTGGCCTCGCCGGAGCCTTGCCGAATCGGGCAGTGTGCCCTTTCCTGTTGCAGTTAGTGCACTGCATTTCCCGACAGACACCATTATGATGGAAGGTGCATTTGTTGCACTTGGGCAGATTCCCAGTATACTGCTTCCTTGGCGCAGTAGCAGCAGGTGCAATCGCGGCATGAACAGCCACAACTTGCTGCTTCTTGGCAGAGTTCTGCGCCAACTTGCCCTTTTTGTTATCCCAGAACTTTCGCTTGTTGTCCGCGGCTTTGGAGGGTTCTGCGATAGCCAGGGTTGTTGTCGTTGTCGAGGTAGGGACTCCGTGATCAATGAGTCGTTGTGCCAATCGCTTGGCACTATCGAAAGTAGTGGGGTTTAAAGCTAAGATATTCCCCTGAAATGGAGGCACCAGCCCCCAAATGTACCTCTCAATCTTCTTCCCCTTGTTGGGAACCATATTGGGACATAGTGCCACCAGATCGCTAAATCTGGCAGTGTATGCCACTATGTTGGAGCCCTTCATGGTCAGGCTCCAGAGTTCTTGTTCCAGTTTTTGAACCTCGCTCCTCGGGCAGTAGTCTTCTATCATAAGCCTTTTAAGAGCTTCCCAGCCCATTGCATTTGCCAGTATTAAAGTTAGTGACTTGACATGGCTATTCCACCACGTCAGGGCTCTATCACAGAAGGTGCATGCAGTAAATTTGACTTTGCTTCCTTCAGTACAGGAACAGATCTCAAAGATCGATTCCGTCTTCTCGAACCATTGCGACAGAGCAATGATTCCACCGATTCCATTGAAGACTCGGGGTTTACAGTTGGTGAAGTCTTTATAAGAGCACTCTCGCGACACCTGGTGTGGAATGAACGACTGTCCCACCTCCACTAGTACCCTGGTTGTTGTGGTATTGTGCCATGGCTGTAGCAACAGCCGCAGCTACCGCAACATTAAGAGCTGCCGTATCGAATTGTGGAGGGGGTAGTGGAGGTGGTGTTTGAGTTAGAATAATCGGAGGATTACGCCTTGTTGACTTACGAGGAGGCATCTTTCAATTATAAGTTTAAAAGATGAGTACAATGATAAGAATTCAATAGTGAAGTTAATGAATGAGTCCCATGAACTAATCGCCATCGTTCAACAACTAGATAAGAGTATGAGTTCCATAGAGTTCTAGAATTACAAGAATGAAAGTATTTGAACAAAGATTTCTACAAAAGATTAGCTGACTGCCAATATCATTGTTATTAAGGATGTAATTAGTTTGGGGAAAAATTGACCTAAGAGTAGGTCTTACATCATATCAGAAGTATAAATTTTTTGACAACTTACAAGTCTAGTTAAAGTACTTGAATGATAGGAATATTTTACAGAAAAGTGCTTCATAGAGCACCGATACGAAAGGCTATTCCTTAAACCAAAAGAAAAAGATGAGTCAGACATCTTCTACTGGCGACGGGTATTCCTCGGGCAAACCCTCAGATCTGCCAGTTGACGTACTACGTCTTGAAGATGTCGTTCATGAGCTCTCTGACGCACTCGAAGTTCTATGACTTCAGCTCAGGATGCAGCTAGCTGTTGCTGCAGAGCCTTATTGGTTCTCCTAGTCCTTTCCATGGCTTCTTCGAGTTGGCGAATGTGGACCGTGTTAACGCCATAGTTAGCGTCAATTTCCATGACTCGGTCGATGGCTGCTCTACCTTGCTCATTATTCCGAGCTATCCTGCGGACCATAATGGGAAGGACTCGGTCAGCTGAGCCTCCTTCGCTGAGATTGTAAAAGCTTTGGTCTCCATTGAAGGGTAATGGTTGACCCTGTTCATCACTCCAACGATTCATGTTTTACGCCCACAAGGGTGTGGGACCTTGAAATGCAGGTCGGGGGTTGAGATTTGGGTTTTGAACTTCTTGAGGTAGGTTGTTGACTTCTGGTTCGGAGTTAGAACCATCCGAAAAGCCTTCTGCGAGGTGATCATCCAAAGGGATTGGATGATCATCTTCTGGCTCTTCATCAATCCATCCAGAATTGCCCTGATTTGGGAAGTATGGGTCTCCGGGGATATGGAATCCAGCCATGTTATCTACGCGAGAAGTAGGGGTAAAAGAAATAGTTAATAGACGTACTAACTAAGATAATTATAAGATGATCCTTATCAGTTACTCCAACATTTGCGTAGTGCATACCAGTCATATGTAACCAAAACAGGATAGACCTTCGAATACGTGATCCTAACTCTAAGTCCACAACCAAACAAGGAACAGGAAGTAAAGCAAAGATCACAGATTCTAAGTCTATGACACCCTAGTTACATATAACCATAGTGTATCCACTCAGCAACTATTGACATACTAATAAAGACCTGTTTAGTTCTCAAATAAGTAATTATAGTAACACAAAATACTCCTATAGTATTTTAAGTTTATGTTCTGTTCTAATGTTCTCATTGTAGTAGTGTTGGTAAGTTTTTAGACTTGTTGTTACATCACAACCATTCTCGGTATATGCTAATCACTTTTCGGACCAACATAGTTGATCAGACTATGTCACTCCCAGAACTGACCATACATCCCTGAGCTTACTTGTGATGTTCAACAATCGTAATACTTTTGTTATGTTCTAGTATGACACTGTTCTATAGTAAGTATGTAGGTATGTAATTATGTATACTTCTAGTTAAGTATTTTAGTACTTAAAAGTATAAACTCTTGGTCAGAGTATTTTAATCCCGCTGTGTTTATAGTTTGTATATCTTTTATGGGTTGATATACTCGATTCACTATAAACAATGCTCTGATACCAATCTGTCACACCCTAAAACCGGAACGGCGGAAACGTTCGGGGGTGGAGGACGTCATGTACAGTATCATAACAATGCAAAGTAGTAAATAAACAACAACATCATCCATTGCATTAGTAGTATAATTTCATACAAGTGTGTTCTTTAATAGTAATAAGACACCAAAAATGAATTTTCAAAATAAAAGACGAGTCTTGAACATGCTCCGTCTTCTCAAAACCTGGTCACCGGTACCTGTCTACTGGTGACCTGAGAATACAAGTTATTTTGAAAGCGTAGATCAGCATTTAAGCTGGTGAGTTCATAAGTATTTAGTGTCAATGTTTCTATAAGTTTGATGAAAATGTTTGTAAATGTTGAATGTAAATGTTTGTATATGTTTGAAAAACTCCTAGAAAATCCTATATTTTCTACTAGTATTAAAAGTAGTCTTCTACCAAGACCCGACTGTTTTGTATGTTTGTTTCTCTGTAAAAGTGGAAGTTTTTCCCAAATATGACTATCGTTACCAGAATATAGTTTTATATTACCCTTTATGTGAGAAGATCACAATTTGAATATAATGGGAAAAATGTATGTGTACTGTAGTATTATTTGTATTAACTACTGAAGTAATAACTACCTTAAAACCAATGGTTTAATTAAGGCAACATGCGATAAGATTGTTACCATACTAAACTGACTATAACACGACGATGAAAGACGTCGGAAGAAATGACATTTGGCACCCGTAGACTTGCAAGTCCCACTGTAGCGAACAGCAAGGTGTAGGATAGTCAATCCAGTATAACCGACTATAACCGACTATACGCAAACTCACGCTCTCCCTCCAGGAGATTCTGGTTACAAAACGTGACAAACGAAATGGTCAATGTGTCATGAAGTATCTCACATTATGTTATCTCTGAATCTTGTTATAGTATACTTGTTATGGTAATAGTATTCTATGTGTAGTATTCTCTGTCTAGTATTCTCTATTATAGTATTTTCTATTATAGTATTCTCTGTTATAGTGTTCTCTGTTATAGTATTCTCTGTTATAGCATTCTCTGTTGTAGTATTCTCTGTTATAGTATTTGTATATGATAGTATTCTCCTAAACTATACCTATTATAGTTTACTAGCAACTCCTGTAGTTTGAATGAATGAAGGTATGCCTTTGCTACCCAAAGGTATTGAACTGATTGATAGAACTTTTATATCTACATATGTATACATAATATATAACTGATATTTAAACGACATTCAGACAAATAACCGATACTCTCAGGCCACATCCAAACAAGGAAAAGGAAATTAAGCTAGTTATCAGTCCTAAGTCCTTTAAACTTTACTTATATAACTATACATATATAGACATGCATTTGACAATATATAAGTTTAAAAAGAAGTTTTGTAAAACATTTGTAGAGTTTAATAATAAATATTGATGACTTGATGTCAATTTATAAAACGATTGAAAAACAGTTTGATTGATAATAAAGTTTGAAAGTATAAGAAATCCTTTGTTTGAAACATAGTTTAAGGTATATGAAATCCTTTGTTTGAAACATAGTTTGAGGTATATGAAATCCTTTGTTTGAAACATAGTTATAAATCACATGTGATTGATTATATAACTAACATGTTTTCTACTTGTATTCCCCCCCATAAAAGCATTTAAAAATCATTTAAAAGATAGATTAAGGGGTATGAACTCACCTGTAGTGAGTGATATAGAAGTATGTTTGGAAATAGGATGTAGAGTGTCAGATGAAACCTTTAGCACACAAAGATCCTAATAAATATATAATGACATGCATGTGTATTTGATTAGTGTATGACCAACTAATTATATGGGATAACACCCTAATAGACTAGGAAACTCTTAGTTTGAAGGGATACAATCACATATGATTGCATAACTAGGGTATATGGCCACCCTATAGAGTTTACGGTCCAAATGGCATGACCATAAGTGTTTACGGTCAAGATGGTTTACGGTCCTATGTGTTCACAGTTCAATGGGTTTACGGTCCATTGAGTTCACGGTTCAAATGGGTTTACGGCCCTATGACGTTACAGTCATAAGGTTTACGGTCTAGTGAGTTTACCACCATAAACTCACATCCTTTTGTGCATAGGATGATTTCCAAGCATTTCAAAGGGTTCTAAGTTCCATTCTAGGCTTTAGGAGGGTTTAATGGTCACAATGCACCTTTTATAAGGGTTTACGGTCTAAGGAGATGCACTAGACCGTAAATACCTTTTGTTCTTGGATAAATGATGATTTCAAGGCCTTAGTCAAGAATCCTAACCAGTTAACAAGTATAGAAGATAGATACTTACAATTTGGAAGCAAAGAAGGGTGTTTTCGGCCCAAAACACTTAAGTGTTCTTGATGTTCTTGAGGATCTTGAAGATCTAGACTCAAAATGAAGAGATTTCATGGATGAAATCATGTATAATCACTAGATAAAGAGATGTAACAACAAATCAAAGGAAAGAATTCTTACATTTTTGGAAGATCAAGATGAAGATCTTATGATACTTGAGAGATAATTCGGGATTCTAGGCTTGGAAAGGAAAGAAATGATCAAAATGATCATGAATTATGTATATATGGGGAGTTTACGGTCACCATGACCGTAAGCTCTAAGCTTCCTGACCGTAGACTCCTTTTGAGGAGGTTTACGGTTTGCAAGATGGTTCGGAACCTTAACTGATAAATCCAAACACTGATTCCCTTGATGCACTAGGCTCAGAATGCTCAAACAGACTCTAAACAGTGCTAAAAGTTAGCAGAAACAAGTCTGACTTTGATTGAAGTGAATGGTTGTACAAGATAGAAATTTCGGGTTGTGACACTTCTACCAAGGCCCGAATGCTCTGTATGTTGTTTGTTTGTAAAAGTGTGTAATTTTCCCAAAGACAGACTATCATTACCAAAAATATAGTTTACATTACCGTTTATGTGAGAAGATCATAATTTGAATGTAATGGGAAAATAATAATGAAGTATTTTTAGTATTTGTATATAACTACTACTGTTGTACTAACTACCTTAAAACAATTGTTTTAATTAAGGTAAAATGTGATATAGTTGTAACCATGCTTGATCGACTAGTTATAACACGACGCTCTAAGGCATCGAAATGGTATGACATTAGTCACCCGTAGACCTGCAGCTCCCACTGTAGCTAGCAGCAAGGTGTAGAATAGTCAATCCCGTATAGATCTATACACCAATCTACTACTGTGTCACGTTTTGCAACCAGAGTGGGACCTATTATAGTTTACTAGTAATGTTATTTGAGAGACTGAGTGTATTTGTACACCTTTGCTACCCAAAGGTGCTGAACTGATGTAGGAACTTTTATATCTATACACATATACATAATATATAACTAAGATTCAAACGACACTCGGATAAACAACCGGATACCCTAAGTCCACAACCAAACAAGGAACAGGAAATAAAGTGAGTTATCAGTCCTAAGTGATACGTGTATGGGCTGTTTTGTATTGAGATGGAATAATGTTTGAGACAAAAACAATAAAAGGATAGATTTGATAAACAAACTAGACCTATAGCTTGTAAATCTGAAGACAAACTAAGACCTATTAGCTTGAATTCGATCAACTCAAGGATCACGTCCAAAAGATGATAATTTGTGAACTATGACAATAATTCAAAGTGAACAAAAGGGTTCTTTGATTAAAATTCGTCTATTACATTTCCATGGATAAACATGGCTTTATATGAAGCCTTTATTACAAAGTTGGTGGTTACAAGCCAACCAACTAACTACTCATTAAAGCTAGTAAATGAAAATTAAGGGAACTCTTGAAATAACACAAAAAAACGTCCATGTCTTCAATTGTTCTTCAATTGCTAGTAATTGGTTATGAGAAGATGGAAAGAGCGTAACTCCCAAGGATTAAATAGAGCCATCAATGATAAGAGTGTAACTCCCAAAGTTTAAAGAGGGCCATCAATCATACCCTTCCAAATGTTTCCATAACCATCCAAGCATTGAATCAAACAATCAATGAGTCTTGGATTTATTAAAGTTTTATTAATTTAATTAAGAAAACCCTAATTATCAACTAGGTCACCATGCACACCCCATAGGCCATTAAGCCCAAACAACTTTCTAGCCCAATATTAAGCTACCCATAACCTTTTGGCCTTCATTATCCATACACGGATCACTAAGTCCTTTCAACCTTACTTATAAAACTATATACATATAGACATGATTTTGACAATATATAAGTTTAAAAGAGTGTAATAGAAAGTTTAACATATAAAAGAGTTTTGACCATTTGAATGGTATCAATTGACTTGATGTCAGTTTATAAAATGTTTTGAAGAGTTTGTTTGATAGTTATTAATCACATGTGATTGATATAATAACTATAATAGTTCTACTTGTATCTCCCCCCCCCCCCCATAAAAGTATTTAAAATCATTTAAAAGATAAGTTAAGGGGTATGAACTCACTTGTAGTGAGTGATGCAAATGAAAGATCGGTTGTAGGATGTTTAAGTGCTAAGTGAAATCTCGGGCACAAACGGATCCTATAAGGCATATAATGATACATATATGTCTATAATTAGTGTTTATACAACTAATCATGCAAGGAAACACCTTAGGGACTAGGAACACTTTAACGGAAGTGCTACAATCACATGTGATTGCACTAAAAGGGAGTTTACGGCCACACTTGGAGTTTACGACCATTGTGTTTACGACCCATGAGTTTACGGCCCAAAGAGTTTACGACCCAAAGAGTTTACGGCCCAATGAGTTTACGGTCGTAAACTCATGAAGTCTTGTGCCAAAGGGTGTTTTTAAGGTCCTTCAAGCAACAAGGAAGTGTTCTAGACCCATTCCTAGCCTTAAGAAAAGTTTATGGCCAAACTAGTAGCCTTAACAACGGTTTACGGCCAAGGGAGATGCTCCTGGCCGTAAACTCTCATTGTTCTTGGGAATTGGTTGTTTTCAAGGATGTAAATCAAGAGCTTCTATAGAAAAACTAGTATAAGGAAGATTACTTATGTTTTGAAGCTTGAAAGGGGGTGTTTACGGTCCAAGAACTAGTGTGTGTTCTTGGAGATCTAACCCAAAAGATGAATTTCATGGATGAAATCAAAGGGTGATACTAGTTAAGGAGATGTATCAACAAATCAAAGGATGAAACACTTACATTTTTGAAGAACAAAATGAAGATCCTTATGATACTTGAGAGAGAATTCGGGTTTCTTGACTTGAAATGGTGAATAATGAGAAAAAGTGAAGGAATATCATCCTTAAGGCCAAGAGTTTACGGCCACCTTGAGTTTACGGCCGTAAACTCATGTGATGTGGCCGTAAACTCCTCATGAAGGAGTTTATGGCTTGTTTGGTGGTTTTGAACTTCAGCAGATACTTCCTAACACTCATTACTTGGATGTACTAGACTTAGAACGCTCAAACAGACCCTAAACAGTGCTAAAAGATAGCAGAAACAAGTCTGAATTTGATCGAATTGAATGACTGTACAAGATAGAAATTTCGGGTTGTCACATCAACAAAATGGTGTTGCGGAACGGTGGAACCGAACATTAATGGACGCCGCAAGGACGATGTTGTGTGATTCTAAACTTCCGGTCTTCTTTTGGGCAGAGGCGATCAACACTGCCTGCTACGTTCAGAATCGTGTGCTGATCAACAAAGCTCAGATGAAGACTCCATATGAAATTCTCTACAATCACAAGCCATCAGTTGCTCACTTCCGTATCTTTGGATGTCCTTGCACCCTTCTTCACCTTGAATCCAACCCCAAATTCAACTCTAAAACCGATGAATGTTACTTTGTGGGATATGCAGCGCGTACAACTTACCATGTTTACAACAAGAAGACAAAACAGATCGTGGAATCTTTTGATGTTCGCTGGTTGGAGGAGAATGAGACAGACGCCAGAGTCGGTCCTGACTGGTTGTTTGATTACGCTTCTTTATTCAAATCGTTCAGAGTGTGTTCAGATGATGTGTCAGGTTCCTGCTCCGGTTCGAAGGTTGTTCTTGAGGATGGAGAGGAAGAGGTTGTCTACAGTCCACCATTGGTGTCCTCTACGTCTCCGTCGGTGAATCAAGCTGTTCCAAGTTCTCCTTCGAATTCCCCAACTCATAGAATCAATCCTGATGCTGAAGCCACTCCTGCTAAAAGAGACTTCATGACTAGAGATACTTCCGCTGCTACTCAAACATTCATGGAGCTTTTCTTTCCCGAGCCAATTGCAAATGAGTATGTGGCTAGCTCCTCTCACAATTCCAGATCCTTTGAGGAGAATGATTTAGCAAATGATGGATTCATCAATATCAACAACCTTCCTCACGCTTAATGATATCAGCCACAAAATTCCTACCCGACTGCAACGCGATCATCCTATGGAGAACGTTATTGGTGAACTAGGTGACGATGTTCGAACGAGAAGTCAGAGTGGTGACGTAAACACATGTCTCTACTCTTGCTTCATCTCTCAGATAGAGCCAAAGAATGTCGAAATGGCGTTGAATGAGCCTAGTTGGGTTGATGCAATGCATGAAGAGCTGAATCAATTCGAGAAATTAGGGGTTTGGAAGCTGGTTGAACTGCCCAAAGAAAAGAAGTCACTGGATACCCGCTGGGTATTTCGCAATAAACATGACGATTGTGGGGTCATAGTGCAGAACAAAGCACGTTTGGTTGTTCGTGGCTTTCGACAAATTGAAGGACTTGACTACACTGAGGTGTATGCTCCTGTAGCACGTCTTGAAGCTATCCGTATCTTCCTGGCGTATGCTTCCTACATGGGGTTCACTGTACATTAGATGGATTTTAAAAATGACTTTCTTTATGGAGCTGTGAAAGAGGAAATTTACGTTGATCAACCTCCCGGTTTCGTCAACTTAAAGTTTCCGAATCACGTCTACAAATTGGATAAGGCTCTGTATGGGTTACATCAGGCTCCTCGGGCCTAGTATGCAACCCTAACAGATCATTTGCTCGAACATGGTTACACCAGAGGCACGATCGATCAGACGCTCTTTATAAAGCATGTAGATGTTGTGACAACCCGAAATTTCTATCTTGAATAGTTATCCAATTCAATCAAAGTTGGACTCGTTTTGCTATATCCTAACATTGTTTAGAGTCAATTAGAGCGTTTTAAGCCTAGTACATCCAAGAAATGGGTGTTAGGAATTATCTGCTTGAGTCCATTGTGCACTAAGCAAGCCATAAACTTCATCATGTGGAGTTTACGGCCACATCGCATGAGTTTACGGCCGTAAACTCAAAGTGGCCTTAAACTCATGCCATAAACATGATATTCCATCCTTATTCTTCATTATTCACCAGTTTAAGTCAAGAAACTCGATATCTCTCTCAAGTATCATAAGGATCTTCATTTTTATCTTCAAAAATGTAAGTGTTTCCTCCCTTGATTAGTTGGTACATCTCATTATCTAGTATCATCCTTTGATTTCATCCATTAACTTCATCTTTTGGGTGTGATCTTCAAGATCACCAAGAACACCAAGAACACCAAGAACACACACTAGTGTTTTGGGCCGAAATCAACTCTTTTTGCTTCCATATCGTAAGTATCTCTTCCCTATACTTGTTAGGGCTAATTTCATAAAAACCCTCAAGTTTTCAGGGTTTTGTCGGTTTTGCCCAAAGTTGAATTTTATGTCCGTTTTTACCCTAACATTTTCCAAAAAATGTTCGGTTTTACCCTTTTACCGGTGATAACAGGTTACCATTATATTAACTTCGCAAAAAAAAAACCCTTAAGTTTATAGTTTTTTACGTTTTTACCCTTAAGTTTATATTTTTTTTTACATTTTTACCCTTTGTATTTTCTTTTTCATATTATATGTATTCATGCAGAAAAATAATATTTATATACGAAAAAAATTTAATTAAATATTGTATTTACAATTTTTTAATGTTATTTCTTCATATATATATATATATATATATATATATATATATATATATATATATATCTATGTGTGTGTGTGTGTATGAGTTTTTTTCTTGGATAAACCATTTAAGATGTAAAAAAACACAAATTAATATGTTTTTATAACTACAAGTACATATTTTTATGTATTTAAAAATATACATATCAATAAAAAAACTTGTTGAATCATAAACATGTTTATATAAGTATATACATATATTTTTAGAAGTGTAAATTTGTATTTTGATATATGTTTTTTTAAGTATAAATATATTTTTAGAAGTATAGATACATATTAATATATAAAAATGTAGAAATATGTATTTATACTTCTAAAAACTATATCTATAAAACACGTATTCATAATTCTACAAATATTATTTATCTTTTTAAATGGTATAACCTTGCAAACACACACACACACAAACAAACATATATATATATATATATATATATATATATATATATATATATATATATAAACTTTAAAAAAATATAAATACAATATTTAATTAATCATTTTTTTCGTATATATAAATACGATTTTTCTGCATGAATATGTATATTATGAAAAAAAATACTTAGGGTAAAAGTGTAAAAAAATTTATAAACGTAAGGGTTAAAACACAAAAAAAAGGGTAAACTTAAGGGTTTTTTTTGCGAATCTAATATAATGGTAACCTGTAAAACCTGTTATCACCGGTAAAAGGGTAAAACCGAACATTTTTTTCGAAAATGTTAGGGTAAAAACAGACATAAAATTCAACTTTGGGTAAAATCGACAAAACCCAGAAAACTTGAGGGTTTTTATGACATTAACCCTACTTGTTATCTAGTAGAAGCCCTTGATTTTCATTCTTGAAATCAACCAAATCCCAAGAAACATGAGAGTTTACGGCCAGGAGCATCTCCCTTGGCCGTAAACCCTTGTTAAGGGTGCATTTGTGGCCATAAGCTCTTCCTAAGGCTAAGAATGGACCTAGAACACTTCCTTGTTGCATGAGAGGCCTTTGAATCACCTCTTTGGCACAAAACTTCATGAGTTTACGGTTGTAAACTCATAGGGCCGTAAACCCTATGGCCGTAATCTCAAGGGCCGTAAACACCATAGTGTGGCCATACACCCCTTAGATGCAATCCTATGTGATTTTAACACTTCCATATAAGTGTTTACTAAGTCCTAGGGTGTTTTCCTTACATGATTAGTTGGGTAAACACTAATTATATATATATATATATGTGTCATTATATGCTTATTAGGATCCGTTGTGCTCGAGTTTTCACTTGACACTTAGCATCCTACAGTCCAATCTTTCATTCGTATCACTCACTACAGGTGAGTTCATACCCCTAAACTTATATTTTAAATGATTTTAAATGCTTTTTATGGGCGGGGGGAGGGGGGGAATACAAGTAGAACTATTATAGTTATTATATCAATCACATGTGATTAATAACTACCAAACAAATGGATTTCTTACATTTCAAACTGTGTTATCAAACAAACTGCTTCAAATCGTTTTATAAACTCTTTTACATGTAAAATTCTTTATTCAAACTCTTTTAAACTTATACTTTGTCAAAACATGCCTATATGGATATAGTTATATAAGTAGGATTGAAAGGACTTAGGACTGATAACTCGCCTTATTTCCTGTTCCTTGTTTGGTTGTGGACTTAGGGTATCGGTTGTTTGTCCGAAGGTCGTTTGAATCTTAGTTATATATATTGTGTATATGTATATAGATATAAAAGTTCTTCGTTCAGTTCAATACCTTTGGGTAGCAATGGTATATAAACATGTTTATTTATACAAACAACATTGCTAGTAAACTATAATAGGTATAGTTTAGGAAGTCACTAATACTACTTCTAGAACAATGAAACATACAAGAGTCAGTTCATACATGAGTCAGTTCAAACATACTATAAAGAGAAACAGATAGAGCATACTATAACGAGAGACAATACTCACTATAAAGAGAAACATATAGAGCATACTATAACGAGAGACAATACTCACTATAAAGAGAAACAGATAAAGCATACTATAACGAGAAACAATACATACTACACACTATACACTAGAGAACATACTACATACTAGACAGAGAGAACATACACTACACTAGAACATACTATACAAATACAAGAATGTATAACAATAATGTGAGATACTACTTCATGGTTTGGCAATATACTGTTGCGTCATGTTTTGTACCCAGAGTCTCCTGGATGGAGAGCGTGAATTTGTGTATAGATATATACGGGACTGACCCTCCTACACCTTGCTGCTAGCTACAGTGGGACCTGTAGGTCTACGGGTGACGAATGTCATATCATTTTGACGTCTCGAACATCGTGTTATACTAGTCGATCAAGTATGGTTACAATCATATCACATTTTACCTTAATTAAACTAACAAGTTTAAGGTAGTTAGTACATAGGTAGTTACTTAGATAAAACTACAGTACATCTTTATTTTTTCCCATTTGATACGTGTATGGGCTTGATTTAGTGAGTGGGGTAGTGTTTAGGTAAATTAAGCTAGAATAACAACCACAAATATATGGAATGAAAAGGATAGATTTGATAAACAAACTAGACCTATAACTTGTAAATCTGAAGACAAACTAAGACCTATTAGTTTGAATTCGATCAACTCAAGGATCACGTCCAAAAGATGATAATTTGTGAACTATGACAATAATTCAAAGTGAAAATAAGGGTTCTTTGATTAAAATTCGTGTCTTATCTTTCCCATGCATAAACTTGGCTTTATATGAAGCCTTTATTACAAACTTGGTGGTTACAAGCCAACCAACCAATTATTCATTAAAACTAGTAAATGAAATTTAAGGAAACTCTTGAAATAACAAAAAAAAACGTCCAAGACACTTGAGAATGAAAAAAAAACGTCTATGCTTCATTAAGGAGCCATATGAAGCATTAAGGAGCCATAAGAAGCATTAAAGTGCAACCATAATCCACCAAAGAGTGATAAAAACGGCTAGGAGGCTTTATGAAGCAAAAAAGTAACGTTTTTAGCACTTATGAATCCTTAAAAATGTTGCCCTAGCCTTCATGCAACCCTAATTCAATTTGTGGGTTACCATGCATAACCCAACCATTGAGCCCAAGCCACCTTCTAGCCCACTAGTAATCACTAATCCATCACCTTTTGGGCTTTCATAATCCATGCATGGATCATCCCCTCCCCCTTTGAAAGGAATTGACCTCAATTCATCAAGTCCATCATCATCAAGATAAGGTGAAAGATCTCCCACATTAAAGGTAGCATGCACTCCATGGTCTCCTCCCAAATCTACCTTATAAGCATTATCATTGACACGTGACACCACTTTATAAGGACCTTTGGCTCTTGGCATTAACTTGTTTTTCCTTTTGTTAGGAAAACGTTCTTTCCTCATATGCACCCACACCAAGTCACCATCTTGAAAGACACGTGGTTTCCTATGCTTGTTTGACTTCTGTTTGTACAACTCATTCACCGTTTCAATCTTCTCACGAACTTGTTGGTGTAGTTTCATCAAGGCCTTCAACTTGTCATTAGCATCCTTGTGAACCAATTCATCCTTTGGCAATGGAATCAAATCCAAAGGCATGTAAGGATTCACACCATACACTACTTCAAAATGAGAATGACCTGTTGCATAAGTAGGAGAACGATTATAGGCAAATTCAACATGTGCAAGTTTGATGTCCCAATCTTTTTGAGTTTTGCTAACCAACCCTCTCAACAAAGTACCCAAAGTTCTATTAGTCACCTCCGTTTGTCCATCCGTTTGTGGATGATGGGATGTACTAAAAAGTAACTTAGTACCCACTTTCCTCCATAAAGTGTTCCAAAAGTAACTTAGAAACTTGGAATCCCTATCAGAAACAATTGTTTTAGGAATACCATGCAAACGAACCACCTCTTTAAAGTACAAATCAGCCACATTAGATGCATCATTGGTTTTATGACATGGCACAAAGTGAGCCATTTTTGAAAACCTATCCACCACCACCATAATGAAATCCATGGACACATCTTCCCAAGGACGAATAGGAACCGGCAAAGGAGTGTAAACACCATGCTTGAAAGTTGTTTTCGCCATGTGACATGTAACACACTTGCCCACTATGTTGGTTACATCCCCCAACATTTTTGGGCAAAAGAAATGTTCTTTAAGCACCTCCAAAGTTTTGGTAATGCCAAAATGACCAACCAAACCACCGCCATGAGCTTCACGAATCAGCAACTCCCGTATTACATGTTTTGGGACACAAAGGCGATTGCCTTTAAATAGAAAGCCATCTTGAATCACAAATTCACCATTAGGACCACCTGCACATTTCAAAAACATATCTGCAAAGTCCATATCAGATTGATAATGGTCCTTTAGAGTTTCAAATCCCAAGAAACGAACATCCAAAGTCACCAAGAACTATACCCTTTGCATGGAAAATCAACACACGTTTATACCCTTTGCATTTGATACTTTCGGTTTCCTTGCGCCAGAAGCTGTGGAGCTACTCAATAGAGCTCAACGGGTCATGCATAGTAATGTTATGACTCCAAGAACTATAGATGTTGTTTTTAAAAGAATTAGTTTTGTCATCCAAAAAGGGGTTGCGACACAACTTGTTGCTCGTTTACCCGCTACGTCTATGTAAAACTTTCTTCTTTATTAAGAATATAAGTTTATAAAAAACGTTTTATTAAAAGGGTTTACAAATGTTCTAAAGTGCTCAAGCATCGACTTAATACTAGCTATTAAAATCTGATCGCATCAATTTTATAAAAACCGGGTTTTATAAAAGGAACATTGTAAAAATGTGATTTTTTCATAAAATAAGATTTGTAAAAAGGTATACCATGGTTTATTGAATGCATGAAATAACCATGATATAACATGTTTTTTAAACTAGAATTATATAAACATCAAAGACCCCTTACAAACCTCAAATCTATGCAATCCTTTTTAAAGAACATTCGCACGTCTCTTGTATACACTGGTGGGATAAAGGATACCTAACCGCTTGGTGTTATCTATTGATGGTCGGGGTGTTTTCACGATTTCTATAACCAAGTGACTTAGACTGCGAAAGGTTGCGTTTTGCATTCACATAAAAAACCCTCCATTACGTCGTGGTGAGTAGGCGTCGTGGGAAGTAGTAACAATTGGAAAAATAGGTCAACAATTGACAACCAATCACCATGAACATTACTATAATTAGAGCTATTGGATAATACACTAGTGTTATTATGCAAATTTTAAGTGGTATTATACTTAATTGCATGAGAAGTAAACTATTTGAACTCCAAGACTTATTCTTATCATCCGAGTTGATTTTAAATGCTATTATATTCCAGTGAGGAACCTATTACATGAAAACTATGGAATTAAAACAAATTAAACATGAAACCATAAATTATTAATTTTGATATGGTTTTTATTATTGGGAATTTGTTCCGTGTATATTTTAGAAATCCAATGCAGCTGTTGAGAATTGTGACGATGGAAATAACATAATATATACAAAATCATGTAACGTCCCAAAATAGTGATAAAAATTTTCATTTTTATTTTAATTAAAAACCATCAAGTATCCATAAGAACCCAACCAAAGTATGTCAAATAAGAGTTATTATGATATGTGTATGGGCTTGATTAGTGAGTAGGGTAGTGTTTAGCTAAATTATGAGAGAATAACAACCACAAATGATATGTGTATGGAAAGGAATGGATAGATTAGTTACAACTCAAGAACTATGAAGTTGTATACCTGTGAAAACAATCCAAGACCTATTGGATTGATTTCGTATCAAGTCAAGAACACTATCCCAAAAAGATAATTAGTAAATTATAACAATAATTCCAAGTAAACAGAGGTTCTTTTCTTAAAAATTCGTGTGTATCTTTTTTCCATGCAAAAACTTGGCTTATATGAAGCCTTATTACAAATGTAGTGGTTACAAGAAAACCAACCAACCACTTATTAAAGCTAGTATTAAAGCTAGTAAATGAAGCTAAAAGCAACTCCTCAAAACACACAAAAAAACGTTTAAGGCTTGAAGAACCATAAAAGTAACGACTAAAATCTTAAAGGAGTTAAGAAGCCATCAAGATGTAACCCTAATCCACCAAAGGTCACCAAAATGTCTAGGAGGAGTTATGAAGCCAAAATTAACGGTTGAGCACTATAAGAAGTCTTAAAATGTAGCCCTTAATTCATTCAAGTCACCATGAAAACAAAGTTGACCATAATACCACTTGGCACATCACCATCCCACTTGGCAAGTATCATTCCATTCTCATTTTCAGAATTTGTAACTTCCATACATGTATCATTCCTTCCTTCTTCGAAAGGATTTGTCCTCAATTCAGTAAGAACCAGATTGTGTTGTTCAATCATACAAACCTTCCATGATAGCAGGTCTTGAAAACAAATATTTATTGCAGAATGTGACATTTTCTTTACTCTAAGTTGGTATCTTCTCCATATACACATGTCCTTGTTCAAACAACTCAAAGAACTCCCTGAATTCAATCCTAACAACGCCTTCCATTTGTGGATCAAGATCCACCTTCGTATATTCCCATGAACAAGATTAGGACCCTGTAAATTAACCTTGCAAGAATTTAAATGATTAATAGCAGTCATTTGAAAGAATGGACCATGGTTTGTATTTGTAAGTTGACTAACAACACGCCTCGATATCATGGTTTCCCAATTTAAGGCAGACCAAAAGAATATGAGTCCAAACATCATGAGCTCCCTTCCATGTAAATACTTGGGACTTGGATCTTCATATTGATTAATTCCTTCTTCTTTTCTATTAGAGAGATGGTTTGTAAAAAATGGATACCATCATTTTTCTTTCTTTCACCATAAACTTCATGCCCTTGGTCTTGGTGTTTTTGAACAATGAATGAAGAATTAATAAAAATAGGTTTTTTTTGTGGACAACACAGACAATTGGCATAAGAATTGGCACACAATGCCTCTTTTTGTGACTGATTGCTACCACCACGAACACATATTTTTTGGAAATCTTCATATCGTCTTTTAGAGGGTACAAAATTCTGCCATCATCCAAAAATAATTGGTCTAGTTGTTTTTGAGTCACGAATGAAAAGTCCATCTCCAATTGCACAAAACTTTTTAACAAAAGTAATATGAAGTCTTTTTTTTGCCTTTTGATTAATGAATGAAGACAAAAAAACATCATTGGTAAGATTATAATTAGTAAAATCCAACCTCGCATCATACTTCCTCCTCCAGTCAAGGCCTTCAAAATGCAAAATATAAGCATGACATGGTCTCTAAAGTGTAAAAATTTCCCACACTTTGAAACGAAGATGAAGATGAAAAACAAGTAAACCTTCTTGATCAATGAAGCTTCCAATTTTGATATCTTTAAGATCTTTAGAAAAGAAATTATGTTTATAAAATATATGAGAGCTTGAATTTGTGTGGCAGTTATAGTCATTGGTTCTCGTGATTGTTAGCTTTTGGAATGAAATTTGTTGTTCAACAAAAATAACCATTTCTTCAACAATTTTGTCCATATCAACAAAAATGATTTCTTCCACAATTGCTTCAACAGTTTCGTCTCTGACCATGAAATTAATTTCTTCTTTAATTTCTTTAATAAATTCCTCTTCAACCAAACAATTTATTCTTTCACAAAATTCCCCTTCCCCATTGGTGTCGTAGATAGGACCAGAATCTCCTACCTCCTCTTCTTCAATTTTATCTTCCTCTATTTCTTCTTCATCATATAACTTATGCAACATATTTGGATAACAACTTCTGAATCGAACTGAAATCAAACAAACTTAGCAGGATTTTTTTTTGATCAAGAACTCAACTACACCCAATCAAAACTAGGATCTAATACCACATATGATACGTGTATTGGCTTGATTAGTGAGTAGGGTAGTGTTTCAGTAAATTAAGATAGAATAACAACCACATATGATATGTGTATGGAAAGGAATGGATAGATTAGTAACAACTCAAGACCTAATAAGTAGTATACCTATGAAAACAATCCATGACCTATTAGATTGATTCCGTATCAAGTCAAGAACACATCCCAACAAGATAATTTGTGAATTATAACAATAATTCCAAGTAAACAGAGGTTCTTTTCTTAAAAATTCATGTGTATCTTTTTTCCATGCAAAAGCTTGGATTATATGAAGCCTTATTACAAATGTAATGGTTACAAGCAAACCAACCAACCACTTATTAAAGCTAGTAAATGAAGCTAAAAGTAACTCCTCAAAACACAAAAAAAATGTCTAAGACTTGAGGCACCTCTAAAATAGCGGCTAGAATCATAAAGAAAGAGTTAATAAGCCATCAAAATGTAACCCTAATCCACCAAAGGTCACTAAAAACGTCTAAGAAGAGTTATGAAGCTAAAAGTAACGGTTGAACACTTTAAGAAGTCTTAAAATGTAGCCCTTAATTCATCCAAGTCACCATGCAAACAAAGTTGGCCATAATACCACTTGCCACATCACCATCCCACTTGGCAAGTATTATTCCATTCTCATTTTCAGAATTTATCACTTCCATACATGTATCATATTATCAGAGTACACATCAAAATCATAAGGAAAATACGTCACACGAGTGGATGCAAAGCGATTAAGCCGGATCCTTCCCTTTCGTACCGGATGTACCTGAAACCACAAACAGACTGTAAGCACAAGCTTAGTGAGCTTCCCAAAATACCACATACAACATACATATAATGTCACACCCCGAAACCGATGGCGGAAACGTTCCGGGGCGGAGGACGTCATGTGTAGTATCACAACAGTTGTATCATAGTAAGCGAAGTAAACACAAACATTACATTATAATATGAGTATTTACATTGTTCAAAAACATGGTTTATACATATCAGTAAATATAGCAAAAGTAAAAGACATGACTTCAGAATGTTTCGTCTTCTCCAAAAGTCGGCAGGAGTACCTGTCTATTGATGCCCTGAGAATACAAGCAGTTTTAAAATATCAGCATAAAGCTGGTGAGTTCATAAGCGTTTAGTTCTGGTAAAAGAAATGTTTCTTTGATCCTTTGAAAAGTGTATCCCAAGAAAATCCTATATTTTCTTATGAAAGAGGTTTGATTATCCATTAGTTATATGTTAAACAGCCTGATTTTGAAAAGTTAAGTTATCCCAGGAAAATCCTATATTTTCCTTAAAAGTTGATAGTTGGTTATCGATTCTGAAATGAGGTGTACAAGTATCTACCATACTTGTATCGTTAGATGTAGTTTCCTTGAAAAACCCTGTTTACTCTCTGTGAGATGTACTAGCCTTATTACATAAATAAAACTAATAAAGAAGTAGACAGTGAACTAGATCCTAAGGGTATTATCCATACCCTATAGTAATCAAATCGGATATTACTTTGAGGTTAGTTCACTTGATTCATTATTACCAAAGTAAATCTCTGTTATCTAGGTTGCGAGTTTTATAACCATACATTAAACTGGATATGGCACGTAACGGGGCCAGTATCTTTTATGACTTTGTCATCCCAGGCATGGCTGCCTAACTGTAGCTAGCAGTTTAGGTGCGGGATAGTCAGTCCCGTATAGATCTATACACAATAGTCACGCTCTCCCTACAAGAGATTCTGGTTATAAGAGTAAGTCCTACACTCACGAAATCCGGTGGAGTGTTACCAAGGACGTGTCTCCAATCCTAAAATAACAAACTTACAAGTAATAGTATCGAAAATCTTGTTTATGGTTTGTATAAATCCTTTATAAAATATCACATTTTATGATAAGATTTACAAGTTCCTTGCTTTAGTTTTGAAAACTGTTTCTACGACTTGATTTCTTAATCGATTGGTAAAACGGTTTTTTGAGTTAAAAGCATACTGAACATATAATTATTTAAACAAAATAATATACTTGAGCACAAGTTTCCTTGTACTTTTGCTTGTATTCCCCCCTGAAAATATGAAAAACTCGGAAAAAGCGTAGGGGTATGAACTCACTGTTTTGACGTAGGATTCGAGTGTAAGTTGCTAGGAATTGCTGAGTGTCAAATAAAGCCTCGGACACAAATGGATCCTATTTAGCATGTAAAAGTACATATATACATTAGGTGAGGGCATAACACTATTTGTTATGGAAGGAAACCACCTTAGGGACTAGGAAACACTTAAAACTAAGTGTTAGAATCACATTTGTTTGAAGAGGGGAGTTTACGGCCGTAATCAGGAGTTTACGGTCCAGGTGTTTACGGTCCCTGGGTTTACGGTCCAGGTGTTTACGGTCCCTAGGTTTACCGTCCAGGTGTTTACGGTCCCTGGGTTTACGGTCCAGGTGTTTACGGTCCCTGGGTTTACGGTCCAGGTGTTTACGGCCGTAAACACTTGGCGAAAAGTGCGATTTTTGATGTTTCAAGGTCTTTTCTAGCCTTCTGGAAGTGTTCTAAGCCTCGTTTCTAAGCTTAGGAGGGCGTTGTGGCAACTTTGCACCCTATAAATAAAGTTTACGGTCAAGGGAGATTGCCTTTGACCGTAAACACTCTTTTGGTCACGATTTCTAGATGTTCAGCAAGAGATTCTTGTATCCAACAAGCTAAGGGTAGAGTACTTACGTAATGGAAGCTTGAAAGGGTGGTTAGAGTCCAAAAACACTAGTGTGTGTTCTTGGTGTTCTTGGTGAAAGAGAAAATCTAGAAAAAGATGAGTTTCATGAGATAGGAGCATGGATTTACCACTAGGAGTGAGATAGAAACACAATCAAGGTGAAGAATCACTTACATTCTTGAGGATCTTTGAGCAAAAATCGAAGTTTTGTAGAGAGAGAGAGTAGAGAGAGAAATCTTCGGGAGTGTGTAAAGTGAGAAATGAAGGCCACTCATCCCTTATATAGGGGTGAGTTTACGGTCATGGGGTAGGGTGGAGGGTTTACGACCATAAATAGGGTTTACGGTCGTAAACAGAGTTTACGGCCGTAAGCTATGTTTGCAGCCGTGAACCCCTCTCGAAGGGTCATTTGGCCCGGATGCTATGCGTTGACTTGGAAAAACTCATTTTTGGACCCAAACTTGGATTGTACTAAGCTTAGAATATTCCGTTAGACCAAAATAGTGTTAACATGAACGGAAATAAATAAAAACCCAAATTTTATAAATGGAAACTGGGTAAGGAATAACGGAAAAAGTTTCGGGTTGTCACATATAATATAACAGAATGTGGTTGTGTCAGGTCTGTATCAATCATCGGGTTCATATCAACCCAAAATAACCGCAAGTAGCTGTGTCGGGTCCAAATCAACCCTCGGGTCCGTATCAACCCTGAGTCCATAATGACTCCGAGCCCAGATTAGCTTAATACATAAATCATACAATCACATCATACAAAATCATACGACAACATAAAATTTTACTCATACAATACTGTAGATCGGCCTTGGTGCCTTCGGCCCACTTAAGGTGGTAAAACGACTCACCTCACAGACATACGAAAATCCAAAATGACACGATGCTCTGAAAACCGCGCTACTGGTCACCTTTATGAATAACAGTGACCAAAACTCGGACAACCACTAAAATACCCAAAAATACCCTATGTCAAACCCTAGTCAAAATCCAGGACAAAGTCAACCGAGTTACCCAAGCTGACTCATTGGGTACGTTGGGCATACTCCTTACGTACGTGTGGCGTACTGCATGGTTGACAAGGGATCGGGGAGCTGACCACGTACGTGTAACGTACCCCCAGGTACGCCCACTATACGCGACTGCTCTCCAATTAAGCCATTAAGTGCATATTCCTTAAGCATTTAAGTCCAAAATCCAAATCTAGGCTCAAAAATATGTCCTTAACCATAAAGTTTCAAACTTTATGGTTTAGCATGCTTATTAATAACTTAGCTCGAAATACCCTAACGTCTTAACCCATTAGGACACTCTAGCACATGCATGGGGAGAAACTAGTGACCAGAAGCACATTTTTATGACCTAACACCCCTTAAAACCTCTAAAAGGACAACTCAAACGTCTTGGAGTACCTCCTACTCACAAAGGGTCAAGTTTGGGATAAAATTGTGACAACTTTGGGCTAGAACTAGATTCATAAGAAACATACACCAAGATTGAAGCTTTTTACCTCCAAAAGATGCACAATGAAGAGAAAATGTTGGATCCAAAACTTTGAGTGAAACACCACAACCTCAAGGTTCTTCCTTCTTTTCTAGGGCTCCAAAATGACACCAAAAGGGCTCTTCAAGCTTCACAATGCACTCACACAATGTAGGGTTTCGAAATGAGGAAAAGGGCTGAAGATTAGAGGGTGCATGAGTCCATACAGGTTCTTAAATAGGGTCCCAAACCCTAAAAATTAGGGTTTGCAATCGGGCTGCGTACGCCCTGCGTACTAACGTACTAGCATGGAACCTAGTACGCCCAACGTACCAAGGTGTACGTGTCACACCCCAAAACCAGATCGGCGGAATCGTTCGGGGGTGGAGGACGTCATGTATAGTATCACAACAATGAATAGTAGTAAACAAGCAACAACATCATCCATTGCATTAATAGCATAATTTCATACAAGTGTGTTCTGTAAAGTTTAATAGACACCAAAAAGTAAATCAAAATAAAAGATGAGTCTTGAACGAGCTCCATCTTCTCAAAACCTGGCACCGGTACCTGTCTACTGGTGACCTGCGAATACAAGTTATTTTGAAAGAGTTTATCAGCTTTAAAGCTGGTGAGTTCATAAGTACTTTAGTGTCATTGTTTATATGAAAATGTTTGTATGCACTTGATGTATAAGTTTGTAAATGTTTGTAACTCCTAGAAAATCCTATATTTTCTACTAAACCTAGCCTTCTACCAAGGCATCAAATGAAATGTATGTTTGTTGCTTGTAAAAGTGTGTATTTTCCCAAATCTGACTATCATTAACCAAAAATATAGCTTTTACATTACTGCTCATTGTGTGAAGGTCACAAAGTGAATGCAATGGGGAAATAATAAAGTACTGTAGTTTTGTATTAAGTAACTACTGCTGTACTAACTACCTTAATCCATTTGTTAATTAAAGTACCATGTGATATGCCTGTACCATACTACCGACTATAAACACGACGATGAAAGACGTCGGAAGAAATGACATTTGGCACCCGTAGACTTGCAAGTCCCACTGTAGCGAGCAGCAAGGTGTAGGATAGTCAATCCAGTATAGATCTATACACAAATTCAACGCTCTCCTTCTAGGAGACTCTGGATACAAAATGAGCCATGACAGGTGATGCCATGCCCCGTTACGTGGCTCACATAACTGTTGTACTGTTCTTGTATATGTATTGAATGTACTAGCTGTATTGTATGTTCTCTCTCTGTCTAGTATGTATGTGCGTTCTCTCTGTTTATCGTTTGTTTCTCGTTATAGTATTCTTTATCTGTATGTTATGTTTGTTTCTCATCATAGTATTCTCTATCTGTATGTTATGTTTGTTTCTCATCATAGTATTCTCTATCTGCATGTTATGTTTGTTTCTCATCATAGTATGTATTGACTCATGTATGAACTGACTCATTGTATGTTTCATTGTTCTAGTAATAGTATTAGTAACTTCCTAAACTATACCTATTATAGTTTACTAGTAATGTTGTTTGTATGTATGAACATGTTTGTATACCTTTGCTACCCAAAGGTATTGAAATGAAAGAAGTAACTTTTATATCTATATACATATACATAATATATAACTAGGATTCAAACGACCTTCGGACAAATAACCGATACCCTAAGTCCACAACCAAACAAGGAACAGGAAGCAAGGCGAGCTATCAGTCCTAAGTCCTTTCAATCCTACTTATATAACTATATCTATATAGATACAAATTTGACAAAGCATAATTTTAAAAGAGTTTGAATAGAAAGTATTTAACATGTAAAAGAGTTCGCAAAACAGTTTGAAGTAGTTTGTTTGATAACACAGTTTGAAAAGTAAGAAAATCCATATGTTTGATAGTTATTAATCACATGTGATTGATATAATAACTATAATAGTTCAACTTGTATCCCCCCATAAAAGCATTTAAAATCATTTAAAAGGTTGATTAAGGGGTATGAACTCACCTGTAGTGAGTGGTTTGGATAAACGGATGGTATAGGATGCTAAGTGTCAAGTGAAGACTTGAGCACACACACGGATCCTATTTAACATATATCTGTCACACCCCAAAACCAGAACGGCGAAATCGTTCGGGGGTGGAGGACGTCATGTATAGTATCACAACAATGAATAGTAGTAAACAAGCAACAACATCATCCATTGCATTAATAGAATAATTTCATACAAGTGTGTTCTATAAAGTTTAATAGACACCAAAAAGTAAATCAAAATAAAAGATGAGTCTTGAACGAGCTCCATCTTCTCAAAACCTGGCACCGGTACCTGTCTACTGGTGACCTAAGAATACAAGTTATTTTGAAAGAATTTATCAGCTTTAAAGCTGGTGACTTCATAAGTACTTTAGTGTCATTGTTTATATGAAAGTGTTTGTATGCACTTCATGTATAAGTTTGTAAATGTTTGTAACTCCTAGAAAATCCTATATTTTCTACTAAACCTAGCCTTCTACCAAGGCATCAAATGAAATGTATGTTTGTTGCTTGTAAAAGTGTGTATTTTCCCAAATCTGACTATTATTAACCAAAAATATAGCTTTTACATTACTGCTCATTGTGTGAAGGTCACAAAGTGAATGCAATGGGGAAATAATAAAGTACTGTAGTGTTGTATTAAGTAACTACTGCTGTACTAACTACCTTAATCCATTTGTTAATTAAAGTACCATGTGATATGCCTATACCATACTACCGACTATAAACACGACGATGAAAGACGTCGGAAGAAATGGCATTTGGCACCCGTAGACTTGCAAGTCCCATTGTAGCGAGCAGCAAGGTGTAGGATAGTCAATCCAGTATAGATCTATACACAAATTCAACGCTCTCCTTCTAGGAGACTCTGGATACAAAACGAGCCATGACAGGTGATGCCATGCCCCGTTACATGGGTCACATAACTGTTGTAATGTTCTTGTATATGTATTGAATGTACTAGCTGTATTGTATGTTCTCTCTCTGTCTAGTATGTATGTGCGTTCTCTCTGTTTATCGTTTGTTTCTCGTTATAGTATTCTTTATCTGTATGTTATGTTTGTTTCTCATCATAGTATTCTCTATCTGTATGTTATGTTTGTTTCTCATCATAGTATTCTCTATCTGTATGTTATGTTTGTTTCTCATTATAGTATGTATTGACTCATATATGAACTGACTCATTGTATGTTTCATTGTTCTAGTAATAGTATTAGTAACTTCCTAAACTATACATATTATATTTACTAGTAATGTTGTTTGTATGTATGAACATGTTTGTATACCTTTGCTACCCAAAGGTATTGAAATAAAAGAAGTAACTTTTATATCTATATACATATACATAATATATAACTAGGATTCAAACGACCTTCGGACAAATAACCAATACCCTAAGTCCACAACCAAACAAGGAACAGGTAGCAAGGCGAGCTATCAGTCCTAAGTCCTTTCAATCCTACTTATATAACTATATCTATATAGATACACATTTGACAAATTATAATTTTAAAAGAGTTTGAATAGAAAGTATTTAACATGTAAAAGAGTTTGCAAAACAGTTTGAAGTAGTTTGTTTGATAACACAGTTTGAAAAGTAAGAAAATCCATATGTTTGATAGTTATTAATCACATATGATTGATATAATAACTATAATAGTTCAAATTGTATCCCCCCACCCATAAAAGCAGTTAAAATCATTTAAAAGGTTGAGTAAGGGGTATGAACTTACCTGTAGTGAGTGGTTTGGATGAACGGATGGTATAGGATGCTAAGTGTCAAGTGAAGACTTGAGCATACACACGGATCCTATTTAACATATATTGACACATATATGTATCCAATTAGTCAATTAACAACTAATTAATCAAATAAAGACACCCTAAAACATGGATAACACTTTGATTCAAGTGCTAGGAGTACATTAGGGTTGCATCTAAGGGGTGTAGGGCCTCTCAAAGGAGTTTATGGTCCAAATGGTAACAACTCATGAGTTTACGGCCCATGGTCATTTCCCCATGAGTTTACGGTCGTAAACTCATGGTATTAAGTACCATTTTGTGTTTTGAGGTCTTATAAGTCATAAAGAAGTATCCTTACTTCAAGTCTAAGCCTTAGGAAGCATTAGTGGCACAATGGCACCACTTTATAGAGTTTACGGCCCATGGACCATTCCTCATGAGTTTACGGCCGTAAACTCTATGTGTTCTTGATCTTTTTGATGTTTAAGGTCCTAAACACTTCAAGGAAGTGATCTAGACTAGTATCCAAGGCTAAGGAAGGGACTAGGGCTCACTTTGCCCCATCTATTAGGGTTTACGGCTCAAGAACATGTCTTGGCCGTTAACACCTTTTGATCTTGTGTTTCTTTGTGTTTTCTAGTTGAATAAGAAGTGGAACTAGCCTTATAACACACTAGGGTAAGAATACTTACAATAAAGGAGCTTGAAAGGGTGTTCACGGCCCAAGAACACAAGTGTGTGTTCTTGGTGTTCTTGGTGAAATGAAGAATGCTTGAAGATCTAAACAAATGGAATGATTTCATGGATGAAATCATGTAAGATCACTAGATTAAGGAAGAGATCAACTAAACAAGGAAGAAAACACTTACTTTCTTGAAGATTTTGAAGAAGAGTTGGATGATACTTGAGAGAGAATTGGTTACTAGACTTGAAAATGTGAAAAAGAGCTAAAAATAACTAAGTGTCACTTATATAGTTCTTAGGGTTTACGGCCCCAACACCATTTGGGCCGTAAACTCTAAACTCTTGGAGTTTTGGAACTTAAATGCTGCATACTTTACCGTAAAGTATCCTCTCTCCAGTTATCTCTTGAAGTACTAAGCTTTAAAACACTCAAACTGACTCCAAAAAGCTTAAAAGTTAGCAGAAACAGTTCTGACTTCTATTGAAGTGAATGGTTGTACAGAATAGAAATTTCGGGTTGTCACAGTACGCCCCGCGTACTAAGATGCGTCTGAATTTACGAAAATGCCATTAAGGACTATTTGTACAAACAAAGAACAACCCAAGGGTTAAAAGCGAATACCTGAAAATTACATGTTACACATTGTTTCACAACCATATCATAAAATCAGTGAATAAAAAACATATTACCTTAAAAAACATACCAACTGCTAGATGAGGTATAGAATCATGTGTTTGCCTTGCCGCAATCCTCAGAAGTACCCAATGTTGTAAAACTCGCCGAGTTGGTCGATTACTCACCCGAGTACTCGCTACTTGGCCCCTTACCGAGGCGAGTTACAGAATCCGAGTACTCTTCAATCGGCCACTTATTAAAGCGAGCAATGTTGTAAAAATCGGCCAACTTGGTGATTAATATGTATAATATACTTAATGATTTGTTATTTAACACACACACTTTTGATTATTACTGTATATATATCTAAAATTTTTAGTAATTATTCATGAAGTGAGACCCATTGTGTGTTTCTCAGTTTTTGTTAACTCACATATATCTAATTTTGTTATTTATTTCAATAAAGTTTTGATTTTAACTTATAATTTTGACATATATAATTTCCTTAAAAATATTTCTACATGAATTACCGAATCCGAGTACTCCCCGAGTACTCGGAAGTACTCCCGAGTACTCGCTACTCGGTAGTCGGCCGAACAAGTGCCGAGTAGCGAGTTCTACAACCATGGAAGAACCTGAAACATTTAAATCCACAACAATAAACCAAATCTTAGTGAGTTTCCCCCATAATAACCCGTACAAGAATACACATACAATGAATGTACACCAGGCTTACAACATTGGGCTAGATCGCCTCCTATGCCTACAACCTATAGATGGACCACTCTCTTGAGCCTACAATATCAATCGGACCGCAATCCTTAGGCCTACAATAACAATTGGACTATTGGGGTATCTTGGCATACAGTAAAGAGAATGACCGCCTCAACCTAACCAGAATATGTTGACATGTGCAAACAAATAATACCAGCAAACATAGGTAATCACAAAAAATCTACCATTCTAACAGATACTACAACATATCAACATCCTAACATACAAAGGATACATATTGCAATATAAAGTATAGTGAAAAAACTCACCTAACA
This sequence comes from Lactuca virosa, assembly GCF_052849685.1. NCBI lineage: Eukaryota > Viridiplantae > Streptophyta > Magnoliopsida > Asterales > Asteraceae > Lactuca > Lactuca virosa. The sequence goes on along the minus strand of NC_136433.1, from coordinate 316,099,639 downwards.
TACGAGCAAGTATAAACTGGAACTATGAACCACCTTTACATCAATTAGAAGCAAATCCTAATTCTATCTTCTAGAACCCTCAAGTTGACCAAAAGTCAACTTGGTCAAAATGTCAACTCATCTGGTTACCATGTAATGGCCAAGCATATGCCATGTCGTGGCAGTTTCACAACAAAACAGTTGCGAGAAAACCTCCACCACGTCGTGTTGAGAATGTCGCCACGTCATGTGAACTTATAACAATTGACAAAATAGGTCAACAATTGATGGTCAATCACCATGAACGTTACTAGAATTAGACCTATTGTATAATACATAAGTGTTATTAAGCAAATTTTAGTGGTAATATACTTAATTACTCAAGAAGTAATCTATTTGAACTCAAAGACTTATACTTATCATCCGAGTTTATTTTAAATGCTATTATATTTCAGTGAGGAACCACTTACGTGAGAACTATAGAATTAAAACAAATTGAACATGAAATCCTAAATTATTAATTTTTATATGGTTTCTATGATTGAAAATAGATTCTGTGTATATTCTAGGAATCCTACGCAGTTGTTGTGAGTTGTGAGGATGGAAACAACATAATATTTAAAAAATCATGTACATAAATACACACACATACACAAATACACACACACACACACACATATATATATATATATATATATATATATATATATATATATATATATATATATATATATATATATATATATATGTACATATATATATATATATACATATACATACATATATATATATATATATATATATATATATATATATATATATATATATATATACACACACACACACATTGTTTCAAAACCATATCATAAAATCAGACTATAAAAAACATAGTATCTCAAAAAAAACATATCAACCACTAGATGAGGTATATAGTCATGCCTTCGCCCTGCTCCAATCTTAGGAAGTACCTGAAACATATCAATCCACAACTATAATCCCAATCTTAGTGAGTTTCCCCCATAATACCCCATATAACAATACACATACAATGCATGCACACCAGGCCTAGAACATAGCTAGACCATCTCTTGCACCTACACTCTACGACTGGACCACTCTCCTGAGGCTATAATATCAATTGGGCCGCTATCCTTAATCGTATAATAACAATTGGATTGTCGGGTATCTTGGCCACTGCAAAGAGAAAGACCACCTCAACCCAACCATAATATGTCGACGTATGCAAACAAAAAATACATGTAAACATAGGTAATCATAACCTATCTACTAGTCTAACAGATACTTCAACATATCAACATCCTAATGTATAAAAGATACATTCTAAAATACAAAGTATAGTGAAAAAACTCACATCACATACATGCAGACAAAACTGTGACTCACATGGAAGTATAAACTGGAACTATGAACCACATATACATCAATTAGACGCAAATCCTAACTCTTATAGTCTAGAACCCTCAAGTTAACTAAAAGTCAACTTGGTCAAAAAGTCAACACATCTAGCCACCATGTCGTGGCAAAGCATATGCCATGTCATGGCAGTCTCACAACAAAACAGTCACAAGAAACCCTACACCACGTCGTGGTGAGCATGTCACCACGTCAAGGGAACTTGTAACATTTGACAAAATAGATCAACAATTGACGGTCAATCACTGTGAACATTACTAGACATCAGCATTATTAAGCAAATTTAATTGGTATTATATTCAATTGCTCAAGAGCGAATCTATTTGAACTCAAAGACTTATATTTATCATTCAAATTTATTTTAAATGCTATTCTATTCCAACGAGGAATTGGTTACTGGAAAACTATGGAATTAAAAAAAATTGAATATGAAACCATAAATAATTAATTTTGAAACGGTTTCTATTATTGGGAATTCATTTCGTTTAAATTTTTGAAATCCAATGTAGTTGATGTGAGTTGTGACGATGGAAATAACATAATATTTATAAAATCATATATATATATATATATATATATATATATATATATATATATATATATACACACACACACACACACAAACACATGCACACACATTGTTTCACAACCATATCATAATATCAGACTATCAAAAACATAATATCACAAAAAGACATACCAACCCTAGGATGAGGTATAAGGTCATGCCTTCCCCTAGCCCCAATCCTCAAAAGTACCTAAAACATTTAAATCCACACCTGTAAGCCAGAGCTTAGTTAGTTTCCCTCATAAGACCCCATGCAACAATACACATACTATGCATGCACGCCAGGCCTACAACATAGGGTTGGACCCCCTCCTGAGCCTACACCCTACGGCCAGACTAATCTCTTGAGGCCACAATATTAATTGGACTGCTTTCCTTGGTCCTACAATAACAACTAGCCCGCATTTATATCTCGGCCTACAACAAAGATAAGGATTCCCTCAACCCAACCATAATATATCGACATTTACAAACAAACAATACTAGAAAACATCGGTAATCATTACAAGTCTACCAGTCTAGTAGATACTACCAAATATCAACATCCTAACATACAAACTAAACATATTACAATACAAGTATAGTGAAAACACTCACCTCACAGACGAGCAGACAAGACAACGGTTCACACAGAAGTATAAATTGGTACTATGAACCACCTATACATCAGTTAGAGACAAATTCTAATTCTATAGTCTGGAGCCTTCATGTTGTTAACTTGGTCAAAAAGTCAACTCATCTGGCCACCATGTCGTAGCCAAGCATATGCCACATCATGGCGGTCTCATGACAAAAGAGTCGTGAAAAACCATCCACCATGTCGTGGCCAAGCGTGTGCCACGTGGTGGAAACTTGTAACAATTGGCAAAATAGGTCAACAATTGACGGTCAATCACCATGAACGTTACTAGAATTAGACCTATTAATACATCAGTGTTATTAATCAAATTTAAGTAGTATTATACTTCATTGCTGGAGAAGTGATCTATTTGAACTCAAAGACTTATACTTATCATCATTGTTTATTTTAAATGATATTTTATTCCAATGAGAAACCAGTTATGTGAAAACCATGGAATTAAAACAAATTCAACATGAAAACCTAAATTATTAATTTTGATATGGTTTCTGTTATTAAGATTACATTCCCTATATTTTTAAAATCCAATGCAGTTGTTGTGAATTGTGACGATGGAAATAACTTGATATTTACAAAATCATGTATATATATATATATATATATATATATATATATATATATATATATATATATATATATATATATATATATATATATATATATATATATATATATATATATATATATATATATATACACTACACACTCACTCACACACACACACAAATATATATATATATATATATATATATATATATATATATATATATATATATATATATATATATATATATATATATATATATATATATATATATATATATATATATATATATCAATGTGTCAGTGGTGTTTTCAAAGATTGACTTGCGAAGTAGGTATCATCAGATTTGCATGAGAGAAGGTGATGAATGGAAGACAACCTTTAAGACTAAACATGGGTTTTACGAATGGATTGTGATGCCATTTTGTCTTATTAATATGCCTAGTACTTTGTTGAGGCTTATGAACGCATTATTGAAGTCTTTTCTTGGGAGATTCGTAGTTGTATACCTTGATGATATCTTAGTATATAGCAAAAACAAAGTAGATCGTATGGTGCATTTACAAAAGGTGTTCGAGACTCTTAGAACTCAAAAGCTTTATGGAAAGAAGGAAAAATGTTTGTTCTTCATGTAGAGAGTGATTTTCTTCCTCAATCGTTTCAATAATATCTTCTCCGAGAATGAAACTAATCCTTTCAACAAATTCTCCTTCCCATCAGCGTCGTAGATAGGGATAGAGTCTTCAACACTTTCATCCACATCAGCAAGATTAACTGCTTTAGCAATCGCTTCACTAATTTATTCATCGAACATCTCTTCCTCATTCTTGGTATCGTATGTAGGATCAAAATCTTCAACAATGTTGTTCGGATCCGAGAAATTGATTTCTTCCATAGTTGCTTCATCTTTTGTTTTCAGCCACGAAATCAATTTCTTCCATGACTTCTTCTTTTCCCTCCACATCAGTAACATTAGCAATATTCTTTGGGACCTCATCTTCTTTTTCTGTTTCAACGTTTAGGAGTGAAATATTGTCTATGTCTTTTTCTGGTTCGTATCAGAGTGCAGCCTTATAGATGAAAATGTCCTCATCTGCTTCGTTGTCTTCACACTCCATCTCACAACAGATTCTTTAATCACAACAGTCATCACAAAAGATTCTTTAATAGTCGCAACAGAAGATTCTTGCACAACGACAGGTTCTTCGGTCACAACAGTCTCTCCTAATGATTCATCAAAATCGATCCCATCGAAAAATTTCATTTGCCTTGATTTAGAAAATTTTCGATAAATTGTGATTGGGTAATTTGATAGAACGTACCTTCTTCTGAGTTTGCGTTTTAAGGATTACCAAGATGAGATTTTGTTATTCCTTTCACATCTTCTTTTAGCTATCAGTCCGTCATACCAAATCGTTGATTCTCCCTTCAGTCTCAAAATCACATTCTTGCAGCTCATCATATCATCTAACCCTTTGAACTTAAAAATTCTTTCGATCTTCTCTTCCCACTCCAAATATTCTTCTGGATCGAATCCGCCAATGAACTTTGGCAAATCGTTCGCATTGCCGCCTCCAACTTTCCTTGGTTGTTGTCTCTTTCCTTCTTCGTGCAACCCACACAAAACTTCACACAAGGCATTCACGAAATCTGGATCTTCAAAATCCATGGATTCCGATGCGATTTAAACCTTCAACAGTAACAATCAAATCAAACATACTGAATCACAACAGCAACACAAATCGCAACAACAAATCGTAAATCACACTTGACAGGAAACACGAAAATCTTCAAACTCAGCAAAAATTTCGGGTACCACTTACGATGCATGTACGTGGGGGGGTAAATTCCTGTTGGATTTTCTAATTTTATGAGCACGTCAGATAATATGAACAATGTTAAGAAATCGATAAGAATGATAACTTAATCGACAAGAAAACAAGAAAATATAGAAGTGATAAACAATCTAGACCTATGGATTGAATATCGATGAAAACAAATCAAGACCTATTGATTTGAGTTCAAATCAACCTAGAAAACGCGATCAAGAATTGACAAAGGACGAGTAAGCAACTCAAAATAAACAAAGTTCTTTATTTCAATAATCATCAAAAACATATCTCCCAAAAAGGTTCGACTAAGGGCTATTTATAGCCTTACAAGCTATTACAAAAATAAGGAAACTAATAAATAAAAGGAACCTATTAACAAAAGGGTTCCGAAGTAGCTTTCACACCTAATAGCTTGTACCAGCCCATTGAAACCAACGTGTCATCAACAGCCCATCGGAACCAATAAGAGCCCAATGGGTTTCGAATTTCACAACTTATCATATTCCGAAGTAGCTCGCGTTCGCAATGGATATCACTTCGACACTCTAATGTCACTTGGACCCATTGCGAGAATCACATCCAAGTATTAGAATCGCAATTGCAACCAAATAGCTTTCGTATCTACCAGTCATTTGCAACCACCATCCGTTCACATCTAGTAATACTTCCTGGTTCGCATAGCTGCTCATTCCAAGGTTCGCATTGCATAACCACTAGTGATTGTGATGGATTGCGGTCGATCACATCTAGTCGCATCTAATCGCAATGTGACCTCCTTTCTTATCTGAAACTACTTTCGTACTCATCAGCCTGTTCGCATCTAACAACATTTTATGACTCCAACCATTCACATTCAAATCCCAGCTTGGAACTTAAGCAACTGCCTATCGCATTTTCATCACCTCCTCTCCCTTCGAAAGGAATTGTCCTCACGTTAGCAATCACTTCATAAAATTGTTTTTCCATAGGAACCTTCCATACGATCCTTCCAAGTTGTTCTCTTCTTTCAAATGAAGGATATCTCAAGTCATCACCATTCTTAAAATTAGTTTTAACATTATCAATCAATTCTTCTTTCTTCAAACTAACTATTTGCTTTGACTTAGTAGCTCTCATGACATCAATATCAATTTCTAATCGAACATTAAGGGCAACAAGTAATGTATACCGATGAGAAAGTACTTTAGCCATCACATTTCCTTTACCAACTAATGATTGGATTAGTTATTATGCTGAAACCTTTGATACTCCAAGGACTCATCCCGAACTTGATTGCTCCAAGTTGAACTGATCAATCAACACTTCCACCTTCACAACAACACACAAATATTTCTCCTTCTTTCCATAGAGTTTCAAATACTCATCTCCACTTCAAATATATACCAAAATATCGTCCAAATATTTCATCACAAACCAACTCAAAAATAATTTTAACACTTATGAAAAGTGCAAACTATGGACATAATCAGCATCTTCGTGGGATATGGTGTTGTACAAAAGGATCATCCCACGGTCAATGTTCTTGAACTTGAAAAATAATAACGTAGGATCAATAACTGTACTCCTTTTATTCACTCTAAAGATTATCGTAACAAATCTGAGTCGATCACAACGATAGTGGGTTCCTTCGGATCGCGACGATGCAATTGTTGCAATCGCATTGACACACCTGACCGATCGCAACGATGCCACCAATCACAATGACACCACCATTTAAAATGATGCCACCAATCGCAATGACGCCACTAATCTCAGCGACTCCACCATTCATAATGTGGCCGACTCCTCTCTGATTGCAGCGATATGAACTTTTTCTCCAATAAGTTTGCCCTCCATATACACTCATTCTTCTTTAAACGAATCAAAGAGCTTGTTGATCGTGCCTTCCATTTGTGGATCAAAAACCACTTTCTTAGACTCCCATTAGGACCTTGCAAAACAAACTTGCAATAATTTAAAGGACTAACAGTAGGTATTCGATAGAATGCATCATGGTTTGTATTCACAAAGTGATGATCAACACCTCACATTTTCATGGCTTCCCAATTTAAAACACAACAAAAGAATATAAGTTTGAGCATCATAAACTCCTTTACACATGAAGACTTGGGACATGGAACAACATATGGAAAAGAACTTTCGCGGTCAACAACCATCTTCAAATATTCATCAACGGTCTTTTGCAACTCCTTGGCCTCCTCTGGATCGCAATGACATGCAACCTCATCAGCCATAATCGCACCTTGACACTCCGTGGGTAAATTCTCCTTTAGGTCTTCTTTTCGTACGAACTGCTCCACTTTCGTAAGCTTTGGAACCACAACTAAATCTTCAAATTCTTCAACCTTTTCAACTTATTCTTGAACAATTTTGTATGTATACAAAAATCATTTTCTTCCTCAATCGTTTTAATAATTTCTTCTCCAAGAACGAAATTAATCCTTTCAATTAATTCTCCTTCCCATTAGTGTCGTGGATAGGGATATACTCTTCAACACGTTTATCCACATCAGCCAGATTGACTACTTTAGCAATCACTTCACTAATTTCTTCATCGAACATATCTTCCTCATTCTTGGTATCGTATATAGGATCAAAATCTTCGACAATCTTGTTCATATCAGTGAAATCGATTATTTCAAGAATTGCTTCATCAATTTTGTTTTCAGCCATGAGATCAGTTTCTTCCATGACTTCTTATTTTCCCTCCACATCAGTAACATTAGCAATATTCTTTGGGGTCTCATCTTCTTCTTCTGTTTCAGCATTGAGGAGTGAAATATTATCTACGTCTTTTTATGGTTCGTACTAGAGTGCAGCCTTGTAGATGAAGATGTCCTCATCTGCTTCATTGTCTTCACATGCCTTCTCAATCACAATAGATTCTTTACTCACAACAATCACCATGGAAGATTCTTCCATAGTCGCAACACAAGATTCATGCATAATGTTAGGTTCTTCATTCACAACAATCTCTCCCAACGATTCTTCAGAATCGATCACATCCAATAATTTCTTTTTCCTTGATTTAGAAAATTTTCGATAAATTGTGATTAGGTCATTTGCTCGAATGTACCTTCTTCTGAGTTGGCTTTAAGTCCTTCATACCAAATCAATGCTTCTCCCTTCAGTATCAAAATCGCATTCTTGCAGCTCATCTTATCATCTAACCCTTTGAACTTAAAATTCTTTCAATCTTCTCTTCCCACTCCAAATATTCTTCTAGATCGAATCCACCAACGAACTTAGGCAAATCAGTCGCATTAATGCCTCCAACCTTCCTTGGTTGTTGTCGCCTTCCTTCTTCTCGTAATTCACGCAAAACTTACGCAAGGCATTCACAAAATTTAGATCTTCAAAATCTATGGTTTCTGATGCGATTTCAACCTTCAATAGTAACAATCAAATCGAACTTGCTGAATCACAACAACAACAACAACATAAATCGCAACAACAAATCATAAATCACAGTTGACATAAAACACGAAAATCTTCAAACTCAGCAAGAATTTCGGATATAACAAATACAAAAAATTATTTTTTTTATTTCTTATTATTTTTTTAACCCTGATCGAAATCAAACAAAGTCGACAACGATTGAAATCAAACTAACTGGTCGATCAGAAATAACTCTGAATACCACTTATGATGTGTGTACACGGGGGGGGGGGGGGGTAACTTCCTTTTAGATTTCTGATTTGATGAACGCAACAGATAATAAGAACAATGATAAGAAATCGATAAATAGGATAACTTAATCGATGAAAAGATAGAAGTGATAAACAATCTAGACCTATAGATTGAATATCGATGAAAACAAATGAAGACCTACTGATTTGAGTTAGCAAAGGACGAGTAAGCAACTCCAAAAAAACAAAATTCTTTATTTCAATAATCAGCAAAAACATATCTCCCAAAAAGGTTCGACTAAGGACTATTTATAGCCTTACAAGCTATTAGAAAAATAAGGAAAATATTAAATAAAAGGAAGCTATTAATAAAAGGGAAACTACTAAATAATGGCTAAAAATAACTCAAAGTGTCTGTATAATCTTCCAGCTTTAAATCCTCGTAATCAACCATGCATATCGATTGTACCATTGGTCCTAAGTAGATTTCACACCCAACAGCCTGTACCAGCCCATTAGAACCAACATGTCAGCAACACCCCATTGGAACCAATAAAAGCTCAATGGCTTCCAAAGTACGCAACCCATCGTAATCAGAAGTAACTCATGTTCACAACTGATAGCACTCTGAGACTCGAATCGCACTTGGGCCCATTACGAGATTCGCATCCAAGTATGAGAATCACAATCGCACCCAAATAGCTTTTGCATCCACCAATCGTTCCTAACCACCATCCATTCGCATCCAGTAATATTCCTTGGTTCGCATCGTTTCTCATTCCAAGGTTCGCATCAAATAACCACTAGTGGCTATGAAGGATTACGTTCGATTGCATCCAGTCATATCCAATCGCAACGTGGCCTCTTTTAACACCTGAAACTACTTTCTCACTCATCAAACTGTTCACATCTAGCAACTTTTTCGGACTCTAACCATTCACATTCAAAACTCGGCTTGGAACTTAAGCAACTGCCTATCGCATTCATATCAGTTTCCCCCATAATAACCCACAGAACAATACACATACAGTGCATGCACACCAGGCCAACATCATAGGGATGGACCACCTCCTACGCCTACAACCTATGGCTGGAACACTCTCGTGAGCCTACAATATCAACTGGACCACTCTCCTTGGGAAAATAATAACAACTAGGCCCTTTGGGTATCTTGGTCTACAACAATCAGAAGGACTGCCTCAACCAACCACAATATGTCGACATATGTAAACAAACAATACTAGTGAACATAGGTAATCAAAACAGATCTACTAGTCTAACAGATACTACAACATATTAACATCCTAACATACACATGATACATACTCAATACAAAGTATAATGAAACAACTCACCTCACAGATGAGTAGAATAAATAGTGGCTTACACAGAAGTATATACTGGAACTATGAACCACCTATACATCAATTAGAGGAAAATCCTAATTCTATATTCTAAAACCCTCAAGTTAACCAGTCAAAAAGTCTACTCATCTGGCCACCATGTCATGGCCAAGCATATGCCACGTCTTGGCAGTCTCACGACAAAATGGTTGTGAGAAATCATTGTTGGGGTGCAAAGTTATCCATGTTTGACTTTGTAATGGTTTGACTTTTGTAGACCCACTTGCATGTGGTGCATTAGCCTTTTGACTCATGAGATAGAGAGTGAGAGAGAGACATGTAAACACCTCTATATAAGGTGGGTTTAGTTCACTTGTAGAGGTGTGCTTGAGAGGTGTAAAAGTTGCGTGTGTGAGTGTGTGTTATTTATGTAGATGTAGATCTATGTCCCTTTTTGTAACACCATACATATTCAATACATCTCTTGAACACCCAAATCACCATGTTCATTGTGCAATCTTTAATTCCACATGCCAAACCATGTTCTTTAGTCACTACAATTGGTATCAGAGCGGATCTTCAAAGATCAACGTGATTTTTTGAAGAACGATTCTCGGTTTGGCAACATTTGTCACAATTGGAGCATTTTTGGTGAGTCTCTCTCTATGATCTCTCTTAATGTCATTGAATTCGTTCTTGAGTTTTGATCGTTTTGATTCATTGGATTAAATTTGTTTCAAACCCCTTTGATAATCCAATAATTTTTTTAAAGATCAAGCCTAAAATCAAAATAAATTTCGTTATTGTTCATTCGATCCAAAAATATCGAGCCCAAACATTAATCTTGAGTTGTTACTGTTCATCGATGGAGCCCAAAGTTTGTTTTAATCTGATATCGTTAATTGAGTCCTTTAATCAATCACTGTTTGAGCCCATACATTTGTTTCAATCCGATATCATAAAAAGATAATCCCACAAAGATTCATTAAATGTATTCGGATCTAATTCATCTATGTTCATCATTTGCGTATACGACTGATATTCTTAGTTTGCATATTAATCAATTTCTTCTCACTTTTAGTTTTCATTTCAACAATTCTTGAAAAATCGATTAAGCGTTATTTGTTAATCTGATTTGTGAGTCGATTTTGTGTAAATTGTTTGATAACGAGTAAATATTGTTCATATTGACGATTGAGAAATTGGCAATCAAATCTTTGATTTTGATGAATATCGTCAAGAACGTTTGAAGGTGATGAAGAACAGTGAAATATTCATGTTTAGATCTGAAATTTGGCATTACAAACATCGATTTTGTGTTTATTTGCATTTGATTTCGAAAAGTCAAAATGAAGAAAAGTCAAACTCAGCTTGAAATTGATGAATAGATGAATTGGATGTCGAAATCGTTTGTTACAAGATGCATATGGGCTATTGATGTCAACATCATACCTAATTTGGGTCTTAATCTCGAAAATTCAGTGTGTTCTTGTTCATGTGTACAGGACAGTGATGATAAACAGCCTTCGGATGTTGATCTTGTATCAAATAGTCGAAATCAGATTGTTTGATAACGAACTGATGATTTGAGGATGTTTGATCGGATTTCGAAAACCTTAACAGGAATTTGAAAGCAAAGTTGAAGATTTTTAGAATCGATTGTGTGATGGGTTCGTTTGTGATCGAAAATTATCGAATTTTGGGTATGTCGATGTCTCTTGACGGGAATAGTTGGTGTTAAGATTCGAATGGTTGATGTTTGGGTGAATGAAAAGAGAAGGATGACGATGTTTGAAGTCTGGATAATTGAATGTCAGGAAGTCGAAATTTTTTTTGGTGTTATGAACGAAAGCAAGCAAATTGATGTCGATGATTTGAGAAGCTCTGTATTAACGAAATCTTGATTCAGTAGTTGAATGATTCAGAGGCTTCGTATGCCTACGTTTTCGTTAAAATGGCTGTGAAAAATTTTCGTTAGTTTGGTGCTCTGATTGAATCTAACGAAGGGGAGAGAGAAAAATTTCCTTAAAATGGTGCTGAGGATTTCGTACGAAGGGTGCTGTGGATTCGTATGAATTGGGGAAGTAACTCAAAATTTTCGAAAATGATCCCTACACTTACGAAAGTTTGACATCTTTTACAAAATTTCGTATGTTTTGTAGTATGGTGCAGAATTTTCGAAATTAGACCTTATATCTTCGAAAGTGTGACACATTGTATCCATCTTCGAATGTTGGGACAAATTTTGGAATGTTGGGACAATTTTTCGTATGTTTGGAATGAAAAAGAAGAATTTTCGAATTTGGTCCCTGAAATTTTGACAGTTTGGCAGCAAGTACTCAGTTTCGAAAAAGGACTGATTTTGCTATAAAATTGAAAAAATTGCATTTCAGGCCCCTACAGTTTATGCAAATTGACGCTTTCTACCCAGCTTCAGAAAAGGGGGAGAGTTTTGCATTTTTGGCTGTTTTGGGCGCACCGGGTCACTGTAGAATTTTGAAATTGACAATTTCTACCCATTTTTGAGAAATTTTGTCAAAGGCGGTCCGTGAACGAAGCTAAACATTGAAGATTTTTTTTTGATTTTTCGGATTAAAGCACAAAGTTTATGCCAGATGTTAAGGGGGAGTTTTGACACGAAAATTCCGAATAGAGCACGTTCTCTTTCCTTGAAGGTTTTATAATCAAATTTCGATTATAAAAAGGGGGAGAAATTTATATGGAAATTTGAACTTGAATTTTTCATATTACGAGGATTTGAAGACCGAAGTGACCTTGAATTTTTGAAGTACACGAAATGATGCAATTGGAAGTTTGGAAGTGATTTCGTTTCGAAATGGGTTTGGTTTTATTGAAGATTTTCGGGGTGTGTTTTTATGCTCAACTTTTGGGTGATCAATTTGGAGTTTGAGAAGCTCGTGATCATTCGTTGATGCTCGGTTTGTATGGTCTCACATCCTAGAGACCAAATTGAAGAATCATGGAAGAATTGAAGATTTGAAGTTCATTTCGATATGTGTCACCCTTGAGGCTCGGATCGCGTAGTTGCTCGATTTTGGAAGAATTGAAGTGGGTCATCCATTCCTAACTTTGAGGGGGAGAATGTTGGGGTGCAAAGTTATCCATGTTTGACTTTGTAATGGTTTGACTTTTGTAGACCCACTTGCATGTGGTGCATTAGCCTTTTGACTCATGAGATAGAGAGTGAGAGAGAGACATGTAAACACCTCTATATAAGGTGGGTTTAGTCCACTTGTAGAGGTGTGCTTGAGAGGTGTAAACGTTGAGTGTGTGAGTGTGTGTGATTTATGTAGATGTAGATCTATGTCCCTTTTTATAACACCATACATATTCAATACATCTCTTGAACACCCAAATCACCATGTTCATTGTGCAATCTTTAATTCTGCATGCCAAACCATGTTCTTTAGTCACTACAATCCTCCACCACGTCGTGGTGAGCATGTCACTATGTTGTGGGAACTTGTAACAATTGGCAAAATAGGTCAACAATTGACGGTTAATCAACGTGAACATTACTATGAATAGACCTATTATATAATACATGATTGCTATTAAGTAAATTTTAGTGGTATTTGTAATATCCCCCTCTGGCACGTATCACAATATTTTCCGCTTTGGGCTCCCAACACGAAAACTTCCCAGGGGTCACCCATCCCTGAATTGCTCTCGCCCAGGCAGGCTTAACTGCAGATTTCTTATGGGATCTACTGCCCTTACGACTTTAAAACGTGTTGTGTCAGGGAAGGTATCCACACCCCTTTTAAGGAATGCTTAGTTCTCCTTCCCAGCCGATGTAGGATCAGGTGCAACCCAACTTCACCCCCATTATATGGTTCGACGTCCCCGTCGAACACATCGACCCGTGCCCTAGCTCTGATACCATTTGTAACACCCCCTCTGGCACGTATCATAATATTGTCCGCTTTGGGCTCCCGACACCAAAACTTCCTAGGGGTCACCCATCCTGGTATTACTACCGCCCGAGCAAAGCTTAACTATAGAGTTCCTATGGGATCTGTTGCCCTCACGGCTTTAAAACGCGTTGTGACAAGGAAGGTATCCACACCCCTTATAAGGAAATGTTTTGTTCTCCTTCCAAGCCGATTTCGGATCAGGTGCAACCCACCTTCACCCCCCATTATAAGGTTCGACGTCCTCATCGAACACATCGACCCATGCCCCAGCTCTGATACCATTTGTAACATCCCCCTCTAGCACGTATCACAATATTGTTCACTTTGGGCTCCCGACATGAAAACTTCCCAGGGGTCACCCATCCCTGAATTGCTCTCGCCCGGGCACGCTTAACTGCAGAGTTATTATGGGATCTGCTGCCCTCACGGCTTTAAAACGCGTTGTGTCAGGGACGGTATCCACACCCCTTTTAAGGAATGCTTAGTTCTCCTTCCCAGCCGATGTGGGATCAGGTGCAACCCAACTTCACCCCCATTATAGGGTTCGACGTCCCCGTCGCCGTGCCCTAGCTCTGATAGCATTTGTAACACCCCACTCTCGCACGTATCACAATATTGTCCGCTTTGGGCTCCCGGCAAGAAAACTTCCCAGGGGTCACCCATCCCGGTATTACTCCCACCCGAGCACGCTTAACTGCAGAGTTCTTATGGGATCTGTTGCCCTCACGGCTTTAAAACGCATTGTGAAAAGGATGTGATACGTTCCAGAGGGGGAAGTTTTCGTACCTAAAGCCCAAATCGTACGCCGTCTTGTTGGCTTGAGGCTGGAGAAAATCATTTCATGGACCCCGAGATAGTCCATCAGATTGCTGAAAAGCTAAAAGTGATTAGGGAAATGATGTTAGCAGCTCAGGATCGTCAAAAGAGCTATGCTGACAAGAAAAGACGACCGATGACATTCAAAGTTGGAGATTCGATTTTGCTTAAAGTCTCGCCATAGAAGGGACTTATGAGATTTAGGAAGAGAGGAAAGTTGAGTCCAAGGTTTATTGGACCATTCAAAGTTCTTCAGAGGATTGGGAACCAAGCTTACAAGCTAGAACTACTAGAAGAACTAGACGATATTCATAACACTTTCCATGTGTGTTATTTAAGGAAGTTCACGGGAGATGTTCCCGACATAATTCCGATTTCTGAGTTAAGGATGAATGAAAATAAGAGGCTAATTGAAGAAGCGGAGGCGATTGTTGTCCGTAAGAGTAAGAAGTTGTGACGTAAGATGGTCGACTTAGTGCTTGTGCGATGGAAACATACGAATGGGCCAAACCTCACCTGGGAAACGGAGAGTGACATGATGAGTCGCTATCCGCATCTGTTTGCTGATGCATGATTCCAAGACGAAATCCTCCTAAATGGGAGAGAATTGTAATGCCCGTGTTTTGAGGTTAAGCATTGATCCGATAATGTAATAGTTAGACTCAACAAATGTAACTTATTTTAAAGTAATAAAAAAAAATTATTTGAGTATTATGTGAATTTATGTGCTTTATACTTGTTTATAATGATATAATAAATTAAGAATGGAAATAAGCGTCAAAAATAAAATGTTAGATAAACCCGATATCTGTAAATAACATTGTAGTGGTCGTGACAAGGATTCCGAAGATATAAAGAATGCTGAAATCCGAGTTATAACGAAGAAGTTATGACATGTCGAAGTTTCACGACAAAACCTGCACGACGATGTGTGACGTAAAAAGTGATTTTGCGATAAAGCGCTTTTTAGCCTTAACAATCTAAACAAAAGTCGTAGCATACGTTAAACCGAGAGCGTTCATAAAACGAACGCCCAAATCTGACTTCGTATGAGGAAGTTATGATTTTTCTAAGTTTCGGCGTAACAGTATGCAGCCCAGAGTTCGAATAGTAGATCAACCGATTTTTAGCCGACACAAGCTAAATGAGAATCGAAGATATCGTCAATAGAAGATCAACGGTAAAAGACAGACGAAAACGGACGTCGGATGAAGAAGTTATGAATTTTTAACGGACTTTTCCTGTCCCGGTCTGTTAAAAATATAACTTTAAAAAGAGAATCAAAATTAGTCGACGAAGTCTAAACGAAAGTTGTAGAGTACGTCTCTACCTACGCGTGGATATAAAGAACGTCGAGAGCTCATATGCGAAAGTTATGAATTTTAGAAGTCAAGAGTGTCATTTGCGCGACTACTCATCTACACCCCGCGTAGGAGAAGAGTACACCTCACGTACTTGCATTGCTCGGTCTCGGATTGGCCACATAGCCCCAACAGTTTTCAGATGCATCTCCTCGGAACGCCCAGCGTACGCAGGTACGCCCAGTGTACCTCCACAGGTACGCCTTATGTAGGCCGAAGCTCCAGCGGCAATAAATAGGGTGTGAGGCCAACCTTCTTTCTCACAACTTTCACCACTTCTTTCTCTCTCTACTCTCTTTCTAAACGTCCCAAAGCCTAGGAAACCTCCCTAGCACTAGAAGAAAGCCCCGGAGCGCCCGAAGGCTCCGAGAAAAAGAGTTTTTCAGTTTGAAACTCTGCCCGCGCAGAACCCGGTTTTCAGCAAACCTCTTGGTTTCGTCAAAGGAAATTATTTTTTAAGAAGCCAAGCGCTGTCTGAGTTCAAAATCACCGCCTTAACAGGTGAGTGCATAGTTACTTTCTTCTTACACATAGATATGAAGTATTTTATATAAATTACATGCTATGTGTGCATATTATCTGTTTATCTTGAAATGTATGCTGGAAGAAAGATTTAAACTTTTTTTTCCAGATCTAAAGTGTATATGTATTTTCTTTTCAGATCTAAACTTTTTCTTCGGATCTGGACTGTATATGCATTTTCTTTTCAGATATAAACTTTTTCTTCAGATCTGGATTGTATATGTATTTTCTTTTCAGATCTAAACTTTTTGTTCAGATCTGGACTGTATATGTATTTTCTTTTCAGATCTAAACCTTTTCTTTAGATCTAAACTGTATATGTATTTTCTTTTCAGATCTAAACTTTTTTTCTTCAGATCTGAACTGTATATGTATTTTATATCTACAAATATGTTAGGTAGAACACGGGTAGATGAAATAGTTGGTGTGTGATGAAAGATGAGTTGGAGGATGAGATGAAAGGTGACATAGATCATGAGATGAGGGTGAGAGGTGAAAAATGAGAGAAACCTTTACCCAAGCGTTGGCCCCGTCATCTAGCAGAGTAGGGATGACAACCACAGACTATTCTAGACGGTCCGGTGGAACACTAGCAGCCTCGCAACCTGTAGGTGTTGTGAACAATATGTTCACCCGATGTACGTTAAAAACCCATTGACATGTATTGCGGGTGGACTCCCGCAAATAATATTGTCGATAAATGAGATAAACCCTAGCAGCTATGGACTTAGCGCCCGTCGGATGAACCCTGGAAACTATGGATTTAGTGCCTGTTATATATACCCTGACAACGATGGACTTCATGCCTATTCCTTAGGACAATCCTTAGGAATGAATGAATAAAGAGTAGCTGATTCTTAGGGTAGATCCTTAAGAGTAAAGAAGATAATGGGGATGGGTAATTGGGTTCATTGTTTGATGTTTAAACATATTAACTATATTATTGTGGGTTGAAAACCCTATGTACTCACCAGGTTTCCCAACCTAACCCACTCAGTTTATTTGTATCACAGGTGTCGATATGAAGCTACATTACATCGAGAGATTAAGGAAATATAGATCACTAGTGTAAATGATTGTACGTTCTGTTTAGCTTATGTTTCTGTATTGACGTTGACATCCCAAAGTCTTAAAATGAATAAAATACATTTCTTCAGAAATGCTTTGATAGCATATTTATCACGTTTTCTGGGAACAAATTCCGCAACACTTTTCTTTAAAAAGTTACACTGAATTTCAAATAAAGCATAAACAAATCGGTCTTTTCTGGCCATGAAAATGGGGATGTCACAACATTATACTTAATTGCTGGAGAAGTAATGTATATGAACTCAAAGACTTATACTTATCATCTGATTTTATTTTAAATGCTATTTTATTCCAGTGAGGAACCGGTTATGTGAAAACTATGGAATTAAAACAAACTGAACATGAAACCCTAAATTATTAATTTTGATTTGGTTTCTACTATTTTGAATTGGTTTCATGTATATTTTAGAAATCCAATGCATTTGTTATGAATTGTGACGATGAAAATAACATAATATTTCCAAAATCTTGTGTGTGTGTGTGTGTGTGTATATATATATATATATATATATATATATATATATATATATATATATATATATAATGTGTGTGTATATATATATATATATAGACACACACAATGTTTCACAATCATATCATAAAATAAGAGTGTCAAAAACATAGTATCACAAAAAAAACATATCAACCACTGGATGAGGTATACAGTCATCCCTTCGCCTTTCCGTAATCCTCAGAAGTAGACGAAACATTTAAATCTACAACTGTAAGTCAAAGTTTAGTGAGTTTCATCCATAATACCCCACACAACAATACACATACAATGCATGCACACCAGGCTTACAACATTACACTGGACCGACTCCTGCACCTACAACCTACGGCTGGACCACTCTCCTGAGGCTACAATATCAACTGGACCGCTCTCCTTTGGCCTACAATAACAATTGGACCGCCAATGTATCTTGGCCTACAACAAAGAAAAGGACCGCCTCAACCCAAAGTATAGTGAAAAAACTGGAACTATGAACCACCTATACAACAGTTAGAGGCAAATCCTAATTCTATAGTTTAGAACCCTCAAGTTGAGCAAAAGTCAGCTTGGTCAAAAGGCAACTCATTTGGACACCATGTCATGGCCAAGCATATGCCACATCATGGTAGTCTCACGACAAAAGAGTCACTAGAAACCCTCCACCACGTCGTGGTGAGCATGTCGCCACGTCGTGGGAACTTGTAACAATGGACAAAATTAGTCAACAGTTGATGGTCAATCATCGTGAACGTTACTATTATTAGACCTATTGATTAATGTATCAGTGTTATTAAAAAAATTTAAGTGGTATTACATTTAAAAGCTCGAGAACGAATCTATTTGAACTAAAAGACTTATACTTATCATCCGAGTTTATTTTAGATGCTATTCTATTCCAGTGAGGAACAGGTTATGTGAAACTATGGAATTAATTTTGATCCGATTTCTATTATTAGGAATTCATTATGTATATTTTTGAAATCCAATGCAGTTGTTGTGAATTGTGACGATGGAAATAACATAATATCTACAAACTCACACACATATATATATATATATATATATATATATATATATATATATATATATATATATATATATATATATATATATAGATATATACACAGACACATATATTGTTTCACAACCATATCATAAAATCATACTATAAAAAACATTGTATCTCAAAAAACTATCAACCCTTAGATGAGGTTTAATGTCATGCCTTCGCCTAATCTTTATATTCACAACGGTAAGCCAAAGCTTAGTGGGTTTCCCTCATAATACCCCATACAACAATACACATACAATACATGTACACCAGGCCTATAACATAGAGATAGACCACCTCCTGTGCCTATAGCCTACTGATGGACCACTCTCTTGAGCCTAAAATATCAACTGGATCGCTCTCCTTAGTCCTGCAATAACAACTCAACCACCAATGTATCTTGGCCTACAACAAAGAGAAGGAACATTTCAACCCAACCACAATATATTGACATTTGCAAACAAACATTTCCAGTAGACATAGGTAATCATAACAGATCTACCAATCTAATAGATAATATAAAATATCAACATCCTAACATATATAGGATACATATTGTAGTACAAATTATAGTGAAAAAAACTCACCTCACAGACGAGTAGACAAAATAATGGCTCTCACGGAGGTATAAACTGGAACTATTAACCACCTATACATCAATTAGAGGCAAATCCAAATTCTTATAGTCTAGAAACCTTAATTTAACCAAAAGTAATCTTGGTCAAAAGTCAACTCATCTAGCCACCATGTCGTAGCCAAGCATATACCACATCATGTCAGTCTCATGACAAAACAATCACAAGAAACTGATGTGTGTATGGAGCAATTGACATCAAAAACTTAGAAGGCAGTGGAATATTCCAGAATAAACCCAAGAACATGATAACAAACAATTAACTTGTGGAACAAGAAATCAAGAAATTATAGATTTGCTAAACAATCTAGACCTATAGATTGAGTATCGATGAAAACAAATCAAGTCCTATTGATTTGACTTCAAATCAACCTAGAAAATGCGATCTAGAATTGACAAAGGACGAGAGCTCATATGCGAATGCTTATTCACGCTAAAAATAAACCAGACATGGCTCTAGAACATTCCAGCTAAACTGACATATGAGACCATGAAAACTCCATATACACGTGACTCTTCTCATTCTGCACTTTTGCATCCAATAGCCAATACTAGCCGTTCGTAGTCATCTTGATGCGTATTTGGACCTCAAAAATGACTCTTGCAGCAGAACAAAGAACACTTGAATCAAAAGACAACAACAAGTAACGAAAAAGGATAGACTTGAACTCCAAACTAGACATATAGTTTGAATCTTCGGTGAAAACAAACCAAGACCTATTAGTTTGAGTTCGAGATCAAAATCAAGAGGCACGTCCCAACAATTCTGAATCGTGTGCAGCAATTCAATAAGATGATGAACACAAGTTCAATTGTTTATAAACTTCAATATCGGATGCTTACAAATGATCACCGAAACGACTTTATATAACCTTACAACTGTAACTGAAAAGTAATCAAAAGACACCTAATTATTATGCCTATTAATGGCTTATTTACACATTAAAGATTTATTAATAAACTTAAAGAAAAAACAGCTTCGGTAATGACTTTTCAGCTTCTGAGGCATGACCCTTTGCAAGGCGACTCTTAGACTTTTGAGACCTCACCTTCACATTAACTCCCCTGGACTACCTATCACAACGAAAGCCTTCGCAACCAAGCTTCTACTCGCAACCAAGGTTCCACTCGTAATCACACTTCCATTTGCACCCAATCTCCCGCTCGTAACCAGGCTCCCCTTCAAAACGATGCATAAATGAAAGCGAACAGCTTCGCAACGGCAATGAACAACAATCGAATACATACGGGTGCGAACAATCGCTACGAATCACAACGGATCACAATCATCAACAGTTAAACTCGATTCATACCTATCGGTAATGAAAATTGGGTTGTAATCACCAAACAAAATCGGATTTCCTTCTAAGCTTAAGTGACTTTCGTATTCACCTTCTAAATTCGCATGGATCCTTCCTCCTTTGGAAGGAATTGTCCTCAATTCCGAAATGACTTTATACTCTTTTAGAAAATTGAACTTTAAAACAAAGTTATCTTAAACCAACTTTATAACCCAATCTGGAATGACTTGATACTAAGGTGGTGAAGAACAGAGGGAATATGGGGAAAAGTAGGGCTAATACAAGTAGTAGTAACGGAAATAATGGGAAGCAAAAAAATAATGGGAATATGGGTAATTATAATAGTGGAAATAGAAACAATTGGAATGGGGGTAATAGAGGAAGGAATGGGAATGGTCAGAATGGAAATTGGACTAACAGAAGTCTAAGCCATTGGAACCATGCGAAAAATCAAGAATTCATTGCTACTACTACAAAGATAAATGAGAATATTATGCAGGGGCAGAATGGGAAAAAATATAAAAATGATGAAAGTAAGCAATCTGGGATAGAGATAGGAAGTGGGAATGAGAAAAATAAAAGGAAGGAAAAGATGGGTGAAGTAAATGGGATAGTTAATAGCAAGAAAGTTAATGGAATAGATGGTATAAATGGTGGAAAGGATAACAATGGAAAAGCTAAAATTATGGATGGTAATATTTCTATATCTAAAAAAAAATTTGTTGTGTCGGAGGATATAGTTGAAGATTTTGTGGATAATATGGAAGAAGACATGAAAAAATAAAATGTAGGTTGTGTTAATAATATTGCATTAGCGATCAATGTTGATACTTCTAACATTGATCATGGTCTTTCTATGATAGGTGAATGTTCGGGAGATGCTAAAGGGGTTTCTAGTCCGAAGGAGAGGGATAACCAAAAGGATGATAAAAGTAAAGATAAAAAGGTTTTGTAGAGAACACCTGTTAGAGGTTATTAGATGTAACCAACTAAGTATATGTTCTATTCTGGAATCTCATGTTAGTATGGTGAGATTGAAGAAAATATGTACTAAAGTTTTTGGGCAATGGGAGTGGGTTTCCAATAATAGTTCCTGTAAGTTTGGTACTAGGATTATTATTGGATGGAATCCTAACGTGATTGACCTCATGGTCTTGTCTCAAACTGATCAGGTTATTCACTGTTATGTTAGATTTCTTGAGTCTAACTATGAGATGTATGTTTCTTTCATTTATGTTGCTTCTTAGTATATTGATCGAAGGAAACTTTGGGTTGATTTGGAGAAACATAAACTATTCTTAAAATTTTGAATCGTGTTATGGCGAATTTGAAGTTTATTATGGATTTTCCTATGGATCATGCGATCTTCAAACCTTATAGGATTTCTGATCATAGTCCTGCAATTTTGTCTATTACTCTGAGTAAATCTAGATGCGTACCTCCTTTTAAATTTGTTAACATCATTGCTGGGAAAAAAGAATTCTTGCCAATGGTTAAGGAGGTGTGGGATACTAATATCGATGGTTTTTTTCATGTTTAAGGTTACTCAGAAATTGAAACTTTTGAAAAAGCCATGTCGATCTCTTTTTAACAACCATAATGTTTTTGGGAAAAGATTAAATGAGTTAAGAAGAGCCTTGGATGAAAAAAAAATTTACATTGACCGTGATCCTTTCAATGTTGATTTTCGTGAAGTGAATTCTAAAATTCTTTTTGAATTTAATATGGCTTATGAATATGAAGAAAAGTTGTTAATGCAAAGATCTAAAATAAACTGGCTGAGGGAGGGTGATAGAAATTCCTGTTTTTTTCATAAGGCGGTCAAGAGTCAACTAAATAGGCATCATATTGTTATGGTTCTTGATGAGGAGGGAAGATGGCTTCGTCGAAAGGCTATGATTGGAAGGTTTCTTGATTATTTTAGGAACCTATTAGGATAAGATTTGAATTCTACTCCTATTAATAATGATCATGGTTTTTTTTGTAATAGGTTGGATAAAAATGAAGCGACTAATATGATGAAAGTTGTTACTGATGAGGAAATTAAGGTTGCTATGTTTGATATTGATGATAATCGCGCCCCTGGACCTGATGGTTACTCTTCGATATTTTCTAAAGCTGCCTTGAATGTGGTTGGGTCTGAGGTGTGTAAGGTAGTTAGGGAGTTTTTCTTGAAAGGAAAGCTTTTAAAATGCATTAATTCAACGAGAATTGTGCTTGTGCCAAAAGTTGATTGCCCTAGGAAGGTTACTGATTTTTGACCTATAGCTTGCTGCAATACTCTTTGACTTGTATTGGTAAGGTTATAGTTAAATAAATTCGATGAAGTCTGGGAGTGCTTGTGGATAACAATCAGTTTGCTTTTACTCCTGGAAGATCAGTTTTGGACAATATCCTTCTTGCTCGGGAATTAATGGTGGGTTACAAAAGGAAGTTAGGTGCTCCAAATTGTGCTTTGAAAATCGACATTCAAAAGGCATATGACACTGTCAATTGGAATTTTCTTGAGCATGCTGGTTTTGGATTTGGTTTCCATCCAATTATGATACAATAAATCATGTCTTGTGTTTCTTCCCCGTGGTTTACGATAAATATTTATGGTGAAGATCATGGGTAATTTAAAGGAAAAATGGGTTTAAGACAGGGTGACCCTTTGTCTCCATATCTCTTTACTCTTGTTATGGAGGTCTTTAATATAATCCTTAAAAGGAACATTGAGAACTGTCCTGATTTTAAAAATCACAGGAACTGCAAGCTTCAAAAAATTACCCATCTATGTTTTGCAGATGACCTTTTGGTTTTTTGCCATGGGAATTGCAGTTCAACTAAAGTGATATGAGATTCTCTTGATTTTTTTAGGAATTTATCTGGTTTGAATGCTAGTATTCCTAAAAGCCATATATTTTTAGTTGTGGTAGACCTGGAATGAGGAAGATTATTTTAGGCATTTTTTCCTTTTGAAGTTGGTAAATTCCCTTTTAAATACCTTGGAGTTTCTCTTTCAGTCACTAAACTTTTAAAGAGGGACTGTAATTTTCTGATTGATAAAATCAAAATAAGGATTTTGAATTGGAATGCAAAAATCAATCATTTGCTGGTAGATTGCAACTTATAAATTCTGTTTTGAGCTCCATGCATGTCTACTAGGCTTCAGTCTTTAAGATTCTGGTGGCAAATATTAAGGAGATTGAAAGAACTTGTCGTTGGTACTTATGGTGTAATGTAAAAATGATTCAGGGAAAGGCTAAAGTTAATTGGAAGATTGTGTGTACTCCAAAAATTTGTGGAGGATTGGGTTTGAAAGACCTCAGGAAATCAAATGATGCTTTTCTTGCTAAATATGTCTGGAATATTGTTAATAGCAAAGATTCTCTTTGGGTTAGGTGGATGCATCAACATCCTATAAAGAACATGATTTTTTGGGATATTAAGTGTAAGAATAGTCATATATGGACCTGGAAAATATTTTTAGAAGTTCGCAAAAGTCTTAGACCCCATATTGTTTTGTGTATTGGAAGTGGTTCTAAACTTTTATTTGGTATGACTGGTGGCATCCCATTGGTATTATCAGTATGATTATTCCTCGAAGGGGGTGGATGAGAGAAGGGTTTAATGATCAATCTACTATTGCAAATATTAGAGTAATGGGCAACTTTTTTGGCCTAATGGTTGGTTGCTAACTTTTCCTGGTCTGTCGGATGAACCTATATTTTGTAGCAGCGCTGATGAGAAGGTCAGTATTTTATGGTGGGACAATTATGGAATTTTTCATTTTTTCTCATGTAAACAAGTTTAGATGGATATAAATGAATTTGGAAATAAGGTTCCACGGTATAGAGTTGTTTGGTTTAACAACAATATACCAAGGAATTATATTATCTTATGGATGGAAATATTGGGGAAACTGATCGATGTCGTTGTATCAATAAAAAATAAACCAACTAACCTACGTAGATAGGGTAAGTCGGGTCGAATCCACAAGGAGTTCATGGTCAAACTATGTATCAAAATAGTCAATGGAAATTAATTACTTGTAATCGTGACAAAAAAAAAGTTTAAACAAAGATTAACAAAAAAAAATACTTGAAACTTTATTAGTTAAAACAAACTTTAAATGAGAAAAGTAAGGTACTCCCGGTTCAGTTGTCGGACAATTCAGATTCACACACTTTCTTCCCTAAAATCCTAGTTCAATTACTTAGATGTAATTGGGGTTTATGATCATGCAACACATAATTTTGGGTACACAATATGTTTATTCAACTAGTTGTCTTACTCCCTATGTCTATTTGGATTAAGAACAATGAGTGAATTGGCAATAAAGTGTCTTGTAACTACCTATTACAATATAAAGATTTAATATCACAAGTTGGAATAACACATGTGGATTCAACCAATTGTCTTTGTTCCTAAACTACTTGAACTTGGAACAATCGGTGAATTGACAATGCACCATTTTAGTTATGAAATCAAACAAATTCATACAACCCAATTTTAATCATTATTACCAAAAGATTATCATATGAAACATAAAAAACACATGAAATTAACTAGAACCAAGTAATAATCAAGTGTGTTCATCCAAAAGTCCTAAACATCCCCGGAAGTAACCCTAATGATTTAGCCTTCCATTGAATTCATAAAAACACTAACTTGGATGAAATAAATGAAATACATAATCAAATTCATAATCAAATTTAGAATCATCAAACAAATGTAGCCTAATAATTATCAAAATACGAAACAAATAAATCTTGGAAGGAAGTAATCGTTTCTGAAAAATACTAGAATTGATGAGAATCACCGGTTGAATGATCTTCAAATGTTGCTTGATGATGAATTGAATCGAATCTTGCCTTGAATCCGGATTGAAATGGAATGGACTTGTGTTTCCAAATGTTTCCAAGGGTTTTAGAAGCCTCAAAAATGCAGGAAAAACTTTGAAAGTCGCAGATTGTAACCCTAAAAACGAATGCATAGGTTCCTATTTATAGTGTGTGACAAAAATTAATGAAATCGGGCGATGTAGG
The DNA here is from genome assembly GCF_052849685.1 of Lactuca virosa. NCBI lineage: Eukaryota > Viridiplantae > Streptophyta > Magnoliopsida > Asterales > Asteraceae > Lactuca > Lactuca virosa. The sequence continues at coordinate 316,073,435 of NC_136433.1, read as the reverse complement.
ACGTTGGACGTCCCAAGAGACGTCTTAGATGTCGTGTATAACGCCCAGACGTTCTTTGTACGTCTTTACATGCCTTCTACCGTCCTTGAAATACACTAAAAAGATGGCAAAAAACGTTTGACGTCTTAGTGGACGTCTTATACACGTTCTAGGACGTCCTGCCTTGATCTCTAAACTTTCCGAAACACGCCGTTCCAACACGAGATGCCCCTAAAACGCCTGGACGTCCTAGGGGACGTCTTAGAAGCCTTGTAAGACGCTGACGGGGGGTTCTTCCTTCTTTTCTGCTCCAAAATTTGCCCAGATGTTGACTGTTTGACTGGGGCGTCCTAGGGGATGTCTTAGACGCCTGGAGGCGTCCTTCATCTTCCGTGCAAGTTTTGGTGGTCAAAACGACATAACTAGCAGAAACTCAAAACACAGAAGTTGTAGCAAATCTTGTCTAGTTTCCATAACTTCTTTACTCATGTCAATCGGAGCTCCAGAACTTGAGATATGACCAAAACATTGAAGCATGGTCAATTTTCCCAGCAACGTTTCTTCATTCCTTTAGCAATCCGTTTTACTTGCAGGTTCCACCCACTTTTAGTACAATATATTGACCTGCATATGAAGTTCAACAACTCATCAAAGTAGTGCCATTCTTGGACAATTATACATTAATTCAACAGATTTATGACAATTTTGTATATTTATAAAATAGACTTATCAGAAACTTAAAACTTAGGATCAGGTTAAGAACTGGGAAGTGAAGGGACCTTTGCTATTCCCTTTCTGTTTAAGGGTGAATGAGTCTCATGATCATTTATTTTTCAAGTGTGATTACACTCATCAAATTTGGAGTTTTCTTTGCAAGAAGATTGGAATTAATAATAGACATGGCAACTGGAATGATTTAATTTCTAGGTTATGTTCTGTTGTTAAAGGGAAATCTCCCTTGACAGTGATTCAGAAACTAACCTTAGCTAGTGCAGTTGACCATGTTTGGCATGAAAGGAATTCTAGGTTGTTTAGAAAGGAAAGTAGACCTAGTAATTCAGTGATAATATGAATTGAGGAAGAAATCAAGTTGAAGATTTTGGGAATGAAGTTGCAGATCAATTGTTCTTATGATGATGTGTGTAAAGTTTGGGGTATTTATGGGATGGATAAAAAGAAAAGGAGGAAGATAATAATAAGAAACAACAAAATGGGAGCACGCAAATTGAATATGGGTTGGATGAATTAGAATTTAATGAAGTGGAGAATTTGGATGGTTAATTGGATGGTTTTGTAGCTGGAAGTTTCATGCTCTATGGAATTGATGGAAATTGCAGTTTAATGGAAGGCTTGCCTTCAGTTAAATTTGATTGTACTATAAGGGATCTTTGTTTGGGTATGATCTATATTCAGATTACTCAAACTTTCATCCCTGGACATGTGATTGATGCCATGTCTAGACTGCAACTTAAAGGAATTGGCGACTCTTATATCAACTAGTTTTTTTTACCCAGCTTTGATCATTATTTTTTTGTAGATTTTTATTTCTGAAGTTGACTGGCTTGGCTAGAATATGGAGATTGCAAGAGATCCCTTTGGACTGTTTTAACTATTGGTGTTTAGTTGTTACTTTGATTGATATTGCTTTAATTCATACTTGTTTTATGAGGAGAAGCTGCAACAAGGGAATATCGACTTGCAGTAGGCAAAATTTAAGTTGGGTTTTTTTAAGGGCCTTACCCCTTGCTATTGTTTTGATGGAAGTAGGTGGAGTTGATATAGCAATGGGGCGAAGTCATGTTTTTTCCCAACCTTAATAAGTCCTTGGAGTGTTGATTGGTATTGGAGGATTTTTAGGTTTTTTACCTTTTGGTTTTTAAGGGATTTTTGGAGTAGAAGTTGCATGATTTTATTTTTTTAGAAAATGGTTGTGCAGTTGGTTATGGATAGGTTGGAAATTTTCGTTTAGTCTTGGTTTTTGATTGTATTGAAACTTTGTATTATTTTATTTTTCCTGAATAATGTTTTGTTGAGACTGTGTCCCTTTTGAAAAAAAAACTTCATAACCCAATCCTTGTGTGACCTGTTCACCAACCCCCTTGACAACGCTCCAAATAATATCTTAGTTATCTCCTTCCTCCATATAGTATTCCATCAATACTTTACAAATTTAAAGTCATGATCTGAAAGATTTGTCTTTGGAAGTCTATCCCATTGTGTCATCACTTCTAAAAACATAGTCACACCGAAGTGACTCGATATTCCTCCTCCTTGGACCTTTCGTATCAATATCTCTCCCAATTGGTTGCTTGGGAACATAGCGATGATTGTCCTTGAACAGAAACCCACCTTGTAAAACACTTTCCCCATTGGAACCACATGCACACCTTTCAAACACTTCACCAAAATTAACATTGGTTTCATTATAATTCTTCATACTCTCAACTCTCAACAAGTGATCATCTAAAGTTGTTATCACATCACAACACTTACACAAAGTGTTGGCCATAACATATCCCAACAAGAACATCACAAGACTCATTAATATCACTTTCCCAACAAGAAATGAGCATTTTCTTTGTTTCCTAAAGAGTTGTTGATCTCTAAGGGTATGAACAGTCGATTTCAGATGTTTTTGGGTGTTCCTCCCTGCTCCTATAATACACCAATATATCATCGACACTAGATCCATCCAAATTTGGTACCCATATCTGATTCTCCTTGAGTATCATTGCGAATGGACCTTCCTGTTGCAAACCTTGCTCTTCTTTTGCATCTGTCTTCCCAACAAGAATATGAAATGCTACTCCCTGGTCCGGCACCTGTTCCCCTCTTTCCCAGCAACTATTATTGTAAGACTTAGCTTCTTACCTTGTTGCTTTTGCAATGATCCCACTTCAATCGCAATCATTGGCTTTAAAGTGATCTTCTTCACATTATGTTTCTATTTGTATTCATTGGTTCTCCCTCGGTGCACTACATCTATGTTATATTGCCACGAGCTTCCCAACATAATGTGACTTGCATCTATTGGAAGTACATCACAAAGAACCTCATCCTCGTATGACCCTATCTTCAAACACAATTTGGCTTGTTTAGACACCATCACTTTCTTATTTCCATCCAACCAATGCAAAAAATATGGGTTTGGGTGGGCTATTGTTGCCAAACCCAGTTTTGACCCCATTTCGCTTAACGCCATGTTGGTACAACTTCCTCCCTCGATAATCACGGTATAACCTTTATTCCCCCACAAGGCACTTCGTATAGAAGATCTGATCTCGTTGATCGGGATTAACCTACTCAACTCGAGTTTGTAAATTGCGAAGCACCAAAGCAGTGTCAAAAGTTGGTGGTTTGTATTTCTCTACCTCTTCTTCATTCGCAACAGGTTTTTCAAATGAAAAAGTTCCACTCAACTTTTCTTCTTCTTCCAACAATTCATCACGAACCTCCACAACTTCTCTTAGAGTCAAAATCCTCCTGCTTGGACAAGCACTTTGAAAGTGTCCAAAATCTTGACATTTAAAACAACGAACTTTACAAAGGTTGACTTCCTTGCTCGCAACACTAGCCTTTGCATTCGCATTGGAACTACTTGCAACAGTAGGACGTGGTGTTACGATTGGCTTTGCATTCACATCGGGTCTGTCCCATAAGGTTTTTATACCTTCTGAACTCAAACCAACTCCATGCTTCGTCTTCAACTATGCTTCCAATTTAAACACAAAGTGCAGAGAGTCTCAAAATCATTATAGGGGTATAGTTCCACTGTATGAGCAATATTGTAATTAAGGCCCTTTAGAAAGCATGCCATCTTCTGATCCTTGATCTCTTCAATATTCCCTATCAATGACATTCTTTCAAATTCATCAATATATTCCCCTACACGTAATTTTCCCTGCTTCAAATCGGCAATCTTGCTATAGGTGGTGATCCTATTGTTGGCAGGTACATAACACTTACGAAGCTTTCTCTTCAATAATGACTCCTATGAAGTAATTTTTCTTTTCCTTCCCGAGCTCTCATAGCCTTCATCCCTTCGAACCACAAAGAGACTCCTCCACTTGATGTGATCTCACCCAAAATTGAGGTTTGAACACGTTTTTCCCGATCGTTCTATTGGTTGCTGTAATGTGATGGTGGAAACCGCGACCCATTGCCTATAAAGAGACAAGAACCTTGGTATAGAAACGCCACAACCAACCCACCAAGTTGATTGATAAGTTTTGAACGCCACAAGTCACATAACTTGATAAGTTCTTAAAGTTCCAAAAAGAACTACAAAGAGTATAAAACTCACACTGTTTTTTATTCCAAACTTGATTGATTCCAAAATGGTTACAATACCACGTTTTTATAGGGTAGGAAAAGCACCTAAAGAGCCATGAATTAAAGAGGTGTCTTTAATTTAAGGCATTTAACCCGCAAGTTAAAACTATGAATCTAGACATGGTTTATCACAAGGTTCATGTAACCTAAGACCCTTTTATCTTCCCAACACTTATTTAGGAGACATAAAAACGAAAATTACATATTAAAATAGAGAAAAACGAAATGGGCTTGATACCTTATTGGATCTTGAAAATCACTCTTGGACTTGAATTATGGTAATCCAGCTTTGATTAGGTCCACTGGGTCTCCATGCACTTTCTTGAGTACAAACGTCTCTAATCAACCCATTTGAAGCCTCCTTGAATGCTTTAGCCCATGCCCTCGTAACTTATCCATTTTTACAATGTCATTAGTTCGATCATATCATTCCCCGCTTCTTGAAGTCGATTCGCCCTCGAATCAAAATTAGGTTGATCATTTTTATTTGTCCTCAAATCTACTCATATCATTTTTCAAGATGATTCCCCTCTAGTCAAAATCTCCACAAAAAATTATATTTGGAATCTATGATAATTTTTTTTTCTTTTTCCATTTCTTTTTTTTTGCTTCTCTCTTCATTTGATTCTTTCTCACTTTTTTTCATTTTCCCTTTCTTTCTTTTTTTTTTCTTTTCTCTTCATTTTCTTTTTTTCGTTCATCATCTTTTTTTTTTCTTTTCTTTTTCATTCTATTTTTTTCGAACATTCTTTTTCATCGACTTTTCTTTTCAACAAATACAAGGAAAAAATAAGAAAACTCGAACCAAAACCCAATAATAGGAACCACACCAACATGTGATATGACCCACTATTAATAGTTGAATCTAGATTCAATAAAAAGAAATATAGATGAGGAGATGAAAACTTAGAGATTCAATAAACACTAGTAAGAACCATGCCAACCTGTGACAAGACCCATTACCAACATGTGTATCTTGAATCCTAAGTAATCGAGAATAAGAAAGATAAAGAAAAATAATAATAAGGATATGCAAACCAATAGATCTAGCTCTGATACCAAAACGATGCGGTCTCACCCAAAATTGAGGTTTGAACACGTTTTTCCCGATCGTTCTATTGGTTGCTATAATGTGATGGTGGAAACCGCGACCCATTGCCTATAAAGAGACAAGAACCTTGGTATAGAAACGCCACAACCAACCTACCAAGTTGATTGATAAGTTTTGAACGCCACAAGTCACATAACTTGATAAGTTCTTAAAGTTCCAAAAAGAATTACAAAGAGTATAAAACTCACACTGTTTTTATTCCAACCTTGATTGATTCCAAAATGGTTACAATACCACGTTTTTATAGGGTAGGAAAAGCACCTAAAGAGCCATGAATTAAAGAGGTGTCTTTAATTTAAGGCATTTAACCCCCAAGTTAAAACTATGAATCGGGTGTGCCGTTCTTTCCTGGACAAGTTCGTAATCGTGTTCATCGACTATATACTTGTCTACTCCAGAAGTGAGGAAGATCATCGACAACACTTGAGATCGGTGCTGGAAACCCTAAGGACGGAGAAGCTATACGCGAAATTCTCCAAGTGCGAATTCTGGATTCGCAAAGTAACCTTCCTAGGTCACGTGGTAAGCGAGGAAGGCATACATGTGGACCCCTCTAAAATCAAAGTGATAGAGAACTGGTCAGCACCGAAGACACCCACAGAAATCCGTCAATTCTTGGGTCTCGCTGGCTACTATCGCAGGTTTATCCAGAATTTCTCCAGAATTGCCAAACCCTTAACCACTCTGACTCAGAAAGGCGTACCCTTTTGTTGGAGTGAGAAGCAAGACACTGCGTTCCAAACGTTGAAGCAGGCCCTATGCAGCGCACCTATCTTATCTCTGCCCGAAGGGACGGAGGACTTCGTTGTCTACTGTGATGCATCCAATCAGGGCCTAGGCTGTGTGCTCATGCAACGGGGAAAAGTCATTGCTTATGCCTCAAGACAGCTGAAAGCACACGAAGTCAACTACACAACACATGATCTGGAATTGGGAGCAGTAGTCTTCGCATTGAAGATATGGAGACATTATCTCTACGGAACCAAGTGCACTATTTTCACGGACCATAAAAGTTTGCAGCATATCTTCGACCAGAAGGAGCTGAACATGAGACAACGGCGATGGGTTGAGCTACTCAGCGATTACGAGTTCGAAATCTGCTACCATCCCGGCAAGGCCAATGTGGTGGCAGATGCTCTCAGCCGGAAGGAGTACTCAGGTCGTAGAGTGAAGGCACTAACCATGACTATCCATTCCCATTTATCCGTGCAAATCAAGGAGGCTCAGCTGGAAGCCTTGAAACCAGAGAACATGTCGGGTGAAGCCTTAAGAGAAATGGAAAAGAAGCTAGAGATCAAGGGAGACGGAGTCTATTATTTCATGGACCGGATCTGGACCCCAAAGTTCGGTGGTTACAGAGAGGTTGTAATGAACGAAGCTCACAAGACCAGATACTCCGTTCACCCAGGATCGGACAATATGTACCTCGATCTCAAGAAACAGTATTGGTGGTCGAACATGAAAGCAGAGATCGCTACCTTCGTGGGCAAGTGCCTGACTTGCGCCAAGGTGAATGTCGAATATCAGAAGCCCTCAGGCCTACTCCACCAGCCGGAGATACCGGAGTGGAAGTGGGAGAGGATTTCTATGGATTTTATCACCAAACTACCCAAGTCTCCGAGTGGGCACGACGACATTTGGGTAATTGTCGACCGGCTAACTAAATCCGCCCACTTCCTGCCAATCAAGGAAAACTTCAAAATGGAGAGACTCACGAGAATCTACATCCGAGAGATAGTTCGACTGCATGGTGTGCCTGTGTCCATTATCTCCGATCGAGATAGCAGGTTCACTTCGAGGTTCTGGCAGTTGCTACAAAAGGCTCTTGAAACTAAGCTGGATATGAGCACAGCTTACCATCCTCAAACAAATGGGCAGAGTGAGAGAACCATCCAGACCTTGGAAGACATGTTGAGAGCATGCGTTATTGACTTCGATGAGTCCTGGGACACTCATTTGCCCTTGGTCGAGTTTTCCTACAACAACAATTACCATACCAGCATCAAGGCTGCGCCTTTCGAAGCCCTCTATGGTCGCAAGTGCAGATCCCCTCTGTGCTGGGCTGAGGTGGGCGACACGCAACTAGCCAAGGAGCAAGTCCCTGACAGCACTCTCACTAGTCCAGAAATCATCCGCGAAACCACCGAAAAGATAGTACAAATCCGAGAACGACTGAAAGCCTCTCGAGATAGACAAAAGAGCTACGCCGATAACCGACGAAAACCCTTGGAGTTCCAGGTTGGAGACCGTGTTCTGTTGAAGGTCTCGCCCTGGAAAGGCATGATACGCTTCAGAAAGCGTGGAAAGCTAAATCCAAGATACATAGGACCCTTCGAGATCCTCGCTAGGATCGGTCATGTAGCCTACAAACTCCTATTACCTCAAAAGCTTAGTAACATTCATCCCGTCTTCCACGTCTCGAACCTTAAAAAGTGCTTATCCGACGAGACTCTTGCTATCCCTCTCGATGAGATTGAAATCAACGAGAATCTGAACTTTGTGGAAGAACCAGTCGAAATCATGGATAGAGAGATCAAACGAACAAAACAAAGTCGCATCCCGATAGTGAAGGTTCGCTGGAATGCCAAGCGGGGACCTGAATTCACTTGGGAACGCGAAGATCAGATGAAACAGAAGTATACGCATCTCTTTTCTAATCCATGATTTGTATTCTATGTTCGAATTTCAGGACAAAATTCCCTCTAACGGGGGGATGATGTGACAACCCGAAACTTTTTCAGTTATCCTTACTCAATTCCGTTAGTCAAATTTGGGTTTTTATTTATTTATTTCCGTTCAAGTTAGTGTTATTTTTGGTTTAACGGAATATTCTAAACTCAGTTCGATCGAGTTTCGTATTCAAAAATGAGGTTTTCTAAGTCAAAGCATAGCATCCGGGCCAAACGAGTCTTCGAGAGGAGTTTACAGCCGCAAACATAGCTTACGGCCGTAAACTCTGTTTACGGCCGTAAACTCTGTTTACGACCGTAAACCCTATTTACGGCCGTAAACCCTCCACCCCACCCCTTGACCGTAAACTCACCCCTATATAAGGGATGAGTGGCCTTCATTTCTCACTTTACACACTCCAGAAGCTTTCTCTCTCTTTCTCTCTCTACAAACTTCGAATTCTCTCCAAGATCTTCAAAAAGTAAGTGTTTTTCCACCTTGAATGTTGTTTCAAATCCATTTCTAGTGGCAAATCCATGTTCTTAGCTCATAAATCTCATCTTTTTCTAGATTTTCTCTCTCACCAAGAACACACACTAGTTCTTGGTGGCTAAAAACCTCATTTCAAGCTTCCACTACGTAAGTACACTACCCCCAGCTTGTTGAATACAAGAATCTCTTGCTGAACATCTAGAAATCGTGACCAAAAGAGTGTTTACGGTCAAGACAATCTCCCTTGACCGTAAACTCTATTTATTGGGTGCAAAGTTGCCACAACACCCTCCTAAGCTTAGAAACGAGGCTTAGAACACTTCCAGAAGGCTAGAAAGGGCCTTGAAACATCGAAAATCGCACTTTTCGCCAAAGTGTTTACGGCCGTAAACACCTGGACCGTAAACACCTGGACCGTAAACCCATGGACCGTAAACTCCTGATTACGGCCACAAACTCCCCTCTTCAAACAAATGTGATTCTAACACTTAGTTTTAAGTGTTTCCTAGTTCCTAAGGTGGTTTCCTTCCATAACGAATAGTGTTATGCCGTCACCTAATGTATATATGTACTTTTACATGCTAAATAGGATTCGTTTGTGTCCGAGGCTCTATTTGACACTCAGCAACTCCTAGCAACTTACACTCGAATCCCACGTCAAACAGTGAGTTCATACCCGTACGCTTTTCCGAGTTTTCATGTTTTTCAGGGGGGGTGGGGGGGGAATACAAGCAAAAGTACAAGGAAACTTGTGCTCAAGTATATTATTTTGTTTAAAATAATTATATGTTCAGTATGCTTTTAACACAGAAAACCGTTTTACCAATCGATTAAGAAATCAACTCGTAGAATCAGTTTTCAAAACTAAAGCAAGGAACTTGTAAATCTTTTCATAGAATGTGATATTTTCTAAAGGATTTATACAAACCATAAACATGATTTTTGATACTATTACTTGTAAGTTTGTCATCTTAGGATTGGAGACACGTCCTTGGTAACACTCCACCGGATTCGTGAGTGTAGGACTAGCCCTTATAACCAGAATCTCTTGTAGTGAGAGCGTGACAGTGGGACCGTCAGGTCTACGGGTGAAACAGTCATAAAAGATCCTGGCCCCGTTTCGTGCCATATCCAATTTAATGTATGGTTATAAAACTCGCAACCTAGATAACAGAGACTTACTTTTGTAATAATGAAACAAGTGAACTAACCTCAAAGTAATAACCGATTTGATTACTAGAGGGTATTGATAATACCCTTAGGATCTAGTTCACTACCTACTTCTTTATTAGTTTTATTTATGTAATAAGGCTAATACATCTCACAGAGAGTAAACAGGGTTTTTCAAGGAAACTACATCTAACGATACAAGTATGGTAGATACTTGTACACCTCATTTCAGAATCGATAACCAACTATCAACTTTTAAGGAAAATATAGGATTTTCCTGGGATAACTAAATCTTTCGTAAACAGGCTGTTTAACTAATGGATAATCGAACTCCTTTCATAAGAAAATATAGGATTTTCTTGGGAAACACTTTTCAAAGGATCAAAGAAGCATTTCTTTTACCAGAACTAAACGCTTATGAACTCACCAGCTTTATGCTGATATTTTAAAACTGCTTGTATTCTCAGGGCATCAATAGACAGGTACTCCTGCCGACTTTTGGAGAAGACGGAACATTCTGAAGTCACGTCTTTTACTTTTGCTATATTTACTGATATGTATAAACCATGTTTTGAACAATGTAAATACTCATATTATAATGTAATGGTTGTGTTTACTTCGCTTACTATGATACAACTGTTGTGATACTACACATGACGTCCTCCGCCCCGGAACGTTTCTGCCTTCGGTTTCGGGGTGTGACAGATTGGTATCAGAGCTATTGTTTATAGTGAACTAAGTATACCGAACCTTACATGGTATACAACTATAAACACTAAGGGGCTGAAGTGCTCTGAACTAAAAGTATACTTTTAAAATACAAGTATTTTCTCAAAAAGTATACAAGTATACCTACGTACCAGAATCAGTATCATAAGTAGAACAAAACAAAAGTATTTTGGATGTTGAACACTACGGTTAAACCTGGGCAGTTATGTAATCATGTCTAGGGTCAATATAGCCTGATCAACTATATTTATTCGAGACATGACCAACATGTGCTTGGGAGTGACTTTGGTGTTACAACAGGCCTAAAACTTACCCAGTATCAATACAACTTAAAATACTATAGGAGTATTTTAGCCAGAGCTGAATACATTGTAGAAATTCATTCCTAGTGTTGCTACCTATTCGTTTCTTAGCGATAACTTACTTGCATTAGTAACCTTTCTTTGCTTATCGCTTGGTAGAACACTTTATTATCAGGATGAGATATATTTTGTTTCATATATCTTGAGGACTTACCATCCTCTTCTTCCTGATTATTTTAGAACGAGATGCCTCCCCGAAAAAGACCCGTCAGAAGAAACGACGACACTCCGCCACCACCACCGCCCCCTCAGTTTGATCCCGTTATGTTCCAAGCAGCTGTTACTGCTGTTGTGGCTGTCGCGATGTCACAGATGAATCCTGGTGGATCTGGTGGTCAGGGAGGTGGTTGGCATCTCCAAAATCATGAAGGTGGTCAGGGACACCATAACGAGTGTTCCTATAAGGACTTCATGGGCGCAAAACCCACATCTTTCGACGGCAAAGGAGGAGTTATTGCCCTGACTCAATGGATCGAGAAAATTGAGTCCATTTTCGAAATCTATTCCTGTTCTGAGGTTTACAAAGTAAAATTCGCCGCTTGCACTTTCGCCAACAGGGCACTGACCTGGTGGAATGGTCGGGTCAAATCCCTAACCCTACCAGTGGCAAATGCTATGGGTTGGGAAAGTTTAAAGGAACTCATGATAGCCGAGTACTGCCCACGAGGCGAGATGCAGAAACTAGAGCACGAACTCTGGAACCTGAGGATGAAAGAATCTGACATTGCTGCCTACACTTCTAGGTTTGAAGACCTAGCGCTTCTTTGCCCGGGAATGGTCACCCCGGAAAGCAAGAAGATAGAGAGATACATTTGGGGACTGACACAACCCACCAAGGGAAATGTCTTGGCTGCAAGACCAAACACCTTTGACGGCGCTAAGTGTCTAGCGCAAACTCTCATAGATCACGGAGTTGATCTGGATAAAGTGGCAACCGCTCCTGAGCCAGCAAAAGGGAGTGGTGAGAAAAGAAAGTTTTGGAAGCAGCGAAAGGGCCAGTTTTCTCAAGAGCCCTCGAAGAAACATCAAACGGTGGCAGTCCACGCTGCTACTACTCCTGCCGCTGCTCCTGCCACTCAAGCACCTACCAGTGGATATACTGGTACCCTCCCTTGGTGCAGCAAATGCAACTATCATCATCATATCCCTGGTCCATGTCGTGAGATGATCTGCAACAACTGTGGCAAGAAGGGTCACATGGCTCAAAGCTGCAGAACACCAGTCCAACCAACCGATCAGGCCTCTGGAACAGGTGTCGGTAAAGCCAGTTATGGCTGTGGGGAAGTCGGGCATTTCAAGAGAAACTGCCCCAAGGCAACAACAACTGGCAACACCGGGAGAGTACTATCTATGGGACAAGAGGAGGCCGTGGCTGACCCCACCGTTGTTTCGGGTACGTGCCTCCTCGACAACTCATATACATGCATTCTTTTCGATTCTGGTGCGGAGAGAAGTTTTGTTAGCCTTGCATTCAAACATTTTCTTTGGCATAAACCTCAACCATTAACTGAAACATTTACCGTCGAGATGGCTTACGGTGAGAAAGAGAGCACTAATGATATATATGTAGGCTGTACTCTTACCCTAAACGATCATTCTTTTCCCATCGACCTTATGCCAGTCTCCATAAAAAGCTTCGATGTCATCATCGGCATGGATTGGTTGAGCCCCAATCATGCTGATATCCTTTGTTACGAAAAAGCTATCTGCCTCAATCTCTCCTCTGATGAAACTCTCATGATTTATGGCGATAAACTCAGTTCGAACCTCCGTATCATTTCTTGCATCCAAGCCGAGAAACTCCTGCGAAAGGAGTGTTATGCATTCCTAGCCCACGTCATTAACGAGAAGCAGGAAGTTAAAGACCTCGAGAGCATCCCCGAAGTCTGCAACTTTCCCGATGTTTTTCCCGAAGATCTCCCGGGAATCCCTCCCGAACGCCAAGTCGAGTTTCACATCGACTTAGTCCCCGGAGCTACCCCTGTAGCTAAATCACCATACCGACTAGCGCCGGCAGAAATGCAGGAGTTATCCAGTCAGCTCAATGAGCTGCTCAGCAAAGGATTCATCAGACCGAGTTCCTCACCCTGGGGAGCCCCGATCTTATTTGTGAAAAAGAAGGATGGATCCTTTCGGATGTGCATTGACTACTGAGATCTGAACAAGCTCACAGTCAAAAAACCGTTACCCTCTTCCTCGAATCGACGACCTCTTCGATCAACTTCAAGGAGCCAACTACTTTTCCAAAATAGACCTAAGATCAGGGTACCATCAACTACGAGTCCATGAGAGTGATGTTCCTAAGACAACATTTCAGACTCGGTATGGTCACTATGAATTTGTAGTGATGCCCTTCGGTCTAACCAACGCACCAGCGGTATTCATGGACCTGATGAATCGGGTGTGCCGTTATTTCCTGGACAAGTTCGTAATCGTGTTCATCGACGATATACTTGTCTACTCCAGAAGTGAGGAAGATCATCGACAACACTTGAGATCGGTGCTGGAAACCCTAAGGACGGAGAAGCTATACGCGAAATTCTCCAAGTGCTAATTCTGGATTCGCAAAGTAACCTTCCTAGGTCACGTGGTAAGCGAGGAAGGCATACACGTGGACCCCTCTAAAATCAAAGTGATAGAGAACTGGTCAGCACCGAAGACACCCACAGAAATCCGTCAATTCTTGGGTCTCGCTGGCTACTATCGCAGGTTTATCCAGAATTTCTCCAGAATTGCCAAACCCTTAACCACTCTGACTCAGAAAGGCGTACCCTTTTGTTGGAGTGAGAAGCAAGACACTGCGTTCCAAACGTTGAAGCAGGCCCTATGCAGCGCACCTATCTTGTCTCTGCCCGAAGGGACGGAGGACTTCGTTGTCTACTGTGATGCATCCAATCAGGGCCTAGGCTGTGTGCTCATGCAACGGGGAAAAGTCATTGCTTATGCCTCAAGACAGCTGAAAGCACACGAAGTCAACTACACAACACATGATCTGGAATTGGGAGCAGTAGTCTTCGCATTGAAGATATGGAGACATTATCTCTACGGAACCAAGTGCACTATTTTCACGGACCATAAAAGTTTGCAGCATATCTTCGACCAGAAGGAGCTGAACATGAGACAACGGCGATGGGTTGAGCTACTCAGCGATTACGAGTGCGAAATCCGCTACCATCCCGGCAAGGCCAATGTGGTGGCAGATGCTCTCAGCCGGAAAGAGTACTCAGGTCGTAGAGTGAAGACACTAACCATGACTATCCATTCCTATTTATCCGCGCAAATCAAGGAGGCTCAGCTGGAAGCCTTGAAACCAGAGAACATGCCGGGTGAAGCCTTAAGAGGAATGGAAAAGAACCTAGAGATCAAGGGAGACGGAGTCTATTATTTCATGGACCGGATCTGGACCCCAAAGTTCGGTGGTTACAGAGAGGTTGTAATGAACGAAGCTCACAAGACCAGATACTCCGTTCACCCAGGATCGGACAATATGTACCTCGATCTCAAGAAACAGTATTGGTGGTCGAACATGAAAGCAGAGATCGCTACCTTCGTGGGCAAGTGCCTGACTTGCGCCAAGGTGAATGTCGAATATCAGAAGCCCTTAGGCCTACTCCACCAGCCGGAGATACCGGAGTGGAAGTGGGAGAGGATTTCTATGGATTTTATCACCAAACTACCCAAGTCTCCGAGTGGGCACGACGACATTTGGGTAATTGTCGACCGGCTAACTAAATCCGCCCACTTCCTGCCAATCAAGGAAAACTTCAAAATGGAGAGACTCACGAGAATCTACATCCGAGAGATAGTTCGACTGCATGGTGTGCCTGTGTCCATTATCTCCGATCGAGATAGCAGGTTCACTTTGAGGTTCTGGCAGTTGCTACAAAAGGCTCTTGAAACTAAGCTGGATATGAGCACAGCTTACCATCCTCAAACAAATGGGCAGAGTGAGAGAACCATCCAGACCTTGAAAGACATGTTGAGAGCATGCGTTATTGACTTCGATGAGTCCTGGGACACTCATTTGCCCTTGGTCGAGTTTTCCTACAACAACAATTACCATACCAGCATCAAGGTTGCGCCTTTCGAAGCCCTCTATGGTCGCAAGTGCAGATCCCCTCTGTGCTGGGCTGAGGTGGGCGACACGCAACTAGCCAAGGAGCAAGTCCCTGACAGCACTCTCACTAGTCCAGAAATCATCCGCGAAACCACCGAAAAGATAGTATAAATCCGAGAACGACTGAAAGCCTCTCGAGATAGACAAAAGAGCTACGCCGATAAACGACGAAAACCCTTGGAGTTCCAGGTTGGAGACCGTGTTCTGTTGAAGGTCTCGCCCTGGAAAGGCAGGATACGCTTCGGAAAGCGTGGAAAGCTAAATCCAAGATACATAGGACCCTTCGAGATCCTCGCTAGGATCGGTCCTGTAGCCTACAAACTCCGATTACCTCAAGAGCTTAGTAACATTCATCCCGTCTTCCACGTCTCGAACCTTAAAAAGTGCTTATCCGACGAGACTCTTGCTATCCCTCTCGATGAGATTGAAATCAACGAGAATCTGAACTTTGTGGAAGAACCAGTCGAAATCATGGATAGAGAGATCAAACGAACAAAACAAAGTCGCATCCCGATAGTGAAGGTTCGCTGGAATGCCAAGCGGGGACCTGAATTCACTTGGGAGCACGAAGATCATATGAAACAGAAGTATCCGCATCTCTTTTCTAATCCATGATTTGTATTCTATGTTCGAATTTCGGGACGAAATTCCCTCTAACGGGGGGATGATGTGACAACCCGAAACTTTTTCAGTTATCCTTACTCAATTCCGTTAGTCAAATTTGGGTTTTTATTTATTTATTTCCGTTCAAGTTAGTGTTATTTTTGGTTTAACGGAATATTCTAAACTCAGTTCGATCGAGTTTCGTATTCAAAAATGAGGTTTTCTAAGTCAAAGCATAGCATCCGGGCCAAACGAGTCTTCGAGAGGAGTTTACAGCCGCAAACATAGCTTACGGTCGTAAACTCTGTTTACGGCCGTAAACCCTGTTTACGACCGTAAACCCTGTTTATGGCCTTAAACCCTCCACCCCACCCCTTGACCGTAAACTCACCCCTATATAAGGGATGAGTGGCCTTCATTTCTCACTTTACACACTCCGGAAGCTTTCTCTCTCTTTCTCTCTCTACAAACTTCGAATTCTCTCCAAGATCTTCAAGAAGTAAGTGTTTTTCCACCTTGAATGTTGTTTCAAATCCATTTCTAGTGGCAAATCCATGTTCTTAGCTCATAAATCTCATCTTTTTCTAGATTTTCTCTCTCACCAAGAACACCAAGAACACACACTAGTTCTTGGTGGCTAAAAACCTCATTTCAAGCTTCCACTACGTAAGTACACTACCCCCAGCTTGTTGAATACAAGAATCTCTTGCTGAACATCTAGAAATCGTGACCAAAAGAGTGTTTACGGTCAAGACAATCTCCCTTGACCGTAAACTCTATTTATAGGGTGCAAAGTTGCCACAACACCCTCCTAAGCTTAGAAACGAGGCTTAGAACACTTCCAGAAGGCTAGAAAGGGCCTTGAAACATCGAAAATCGTACTTTTCGCCAAAGTGTTTACGGCCGTAAACACCTGGACCGTAAACACCTGGACCGTAAACACCTGGACCGTAAACACCTGGACCGTAAACCCATGGACCGTAAACTCCTGATTACGGCCACAAACTCCCCTCTTCAAACAAATGTGATTCTAACACTTAGTTTTAAGTGTTTCCTAGTTCCTAAGGTGGTTTCCTTCCATAACGAATAGTGTTATGCCCTCACCTAATGTATATATGTACTTTTACATGCTAAATAGGATCCGTTTGTGTCTGAGGCTCTATTTGACACTCAGCAACTCCTAGCAACTTACACTCGACTCCCACGTCAAACAGTGAGTTCATACCCCTACGGTTTTCCGAGTTTTCATGTTTTTCAGGGGGGGGGGGAATACAAGCAAAAGTACAAGGAAACTTGTGCTCCAGTATATTATTTTGTTTAAAATAATTATATGTTCAGTATGCTTTTAACACAGAAAACCGTTTTACCAATCGATTAAGAAATCAACTCGTAGAATCAGTTTTCAAAACTAAAGCAAGGAACTTGTAAATCTTTTCATAGAATGTGATATTTTCTAAAGGAATTATACAAACCATACACAGGATTTTCGATACTATTACTTGTAAGTTTGTCATCTTAGGATTGGAGACACGTCCTTGGTAACACTCCACCGGATTCGTGAGTGTAGGACTAGCCCTTATAACCAGAATCTCTTGTAGGGAGAGCGTGACTATTGTGTATAGATCTATACAGGACTGACTATCCCGCACCTTGCTGCTAGCTACAGTGGGACCGTCAGGTCTACGGGTGAAAAAGTCATAAAAGATACTGCCCCCGTTTCATGCCATATCCAGTTTAATGTACGGTTATAAAACTCGCAACCCAGATAACAGAGACTTACTTTTGTAATAATGAAACAAGTGAACTAACCTCAAAGTAATAACCGATTTGATTACTAGAGGGTATTGATAATACCCTTAGGATCTAGTTCACTACCTACTTCTTTATTAGTTTTATTTATGTAATAAGGCTAATACATCTCACAGAGAGTAAACAGGGTTTTTCAAGGAAACTACATCTAACGATACAAGTATGGTAGATACTTGTACACCTCATTTCAGAATCGATAACCAACTATCAACTTTTAAGGAAAATATAGGATTTTCCTGGGATAACTAAATCTTTCGTAAACAGGCTGTTTAAGTAATGGATAATCGAACTCCTTTCATAAGAAAATATAGGATTTTCTTGGGAAACACTTTTCAAAGGATCAAAGAAGCATTTCTTTTACCAGAACTAAACGCTTATGAACTCACCAGCTTTATGCTGATATTTTAAAACTGCTTGTATTCTCAGGGCATCAATAGACAGGTACTCCTACCGACTTTTGGAGAAGACGGAACATTCTGAAGTCACGTCTTTTACTTTTGCTATATTTACTGATATGTATAAACCATGTTTTGAACAATGTAAATACTCATATTATAATGTAATGGTTGTGTTTACTTCGCTTACTATGATACAACTGTTGTGATACTACACATGACGTCCTCCGCCCCGGAACATTTCCGCCTTCGGTTTCGGGGTGTGACAGATTGGTATCAGAACTATTGTTTATAGTGAACTAAGTATACCGAACCTTACATGGTATACAACTATAAACACTAAGGGGCTGAAGTGCTCTGAACTAAAAGTATACTTTTAAAATACAAGTATTTTCTCAAAAAGTATACAAGTATACCTACGTACCAGAATCAGTATCATAAGTAGAACAAAACAAAAGTATTTTGGATGTTGAACACTACGGTTAAACCTGGGCAGTTATGTAATCATGTCTAGGGTCAATATAGCCTGATCAACTATATTTATTCGAGACATGACCAACATGTGCTTGGGAGTGACTTTGGTGTTACAACAGGCCTAAAACTTACCCAGTATCAATACAACTTAAAATACTATAGGAGTATTTTAGCCAAAGCTGAATACATTGTAGAAATTCATTCCTAGTGTTGCTACCTATTCGTTTCTTAGCGATAACTTACTTGCATTAGTAACCTTTCTTTGCTTATCGCTTGGTAGAACACTTTATTATCAGGATGAGATATATTTTGTTTCATATATCTTGAGGACTTACCATCCTCTTCTTCCTGATTATTTTAGAACGAGATGCCTCCCCGAAAAAGACCCGTCAGAAGAAACGACGACACTCCGCCACCACCACCGCCCCCTCAGTTCGATCCCGTTATGTTCCAAGCACATGTTACTGCTGCTGTGGCTGCCGCGATGTCACAGATGAATCCTGGTGGATCTGGTGGTCAGGGAGGTGGAACGCATCCCCAAAATCATGAAGGTGGTCAGGGACACCAGAAGGAGTGTTCCTATAAGGACTTCATGGGCGCAAAACCCACATCTTTTGACGGCAAAGGAGGAGTTATTGCCCTGACTCAATGGATCGAGAAAATTGAGTCCATTTTCGAAATCTATTCCTGTTCTGAGGTTAACAAAGTAAAATTCGCCTCTTGCACTTTCGCCAACAGGGCACTGACCTGGTGGAATGGTCGGGTCAAATCCCTAACCCTACCAGTGGCAAATGCTATGGGTTGGGAAAGTTTAAAGGAACTCATGATAGCCGAGTACTGCCCACGAGGCGAGATGCAGAAACTAGAGCACGAACTCTGGAACCTGAGGATGAAAGAATCCGACATTGCTGCCTACACTTCTAGGTTTGAAGACCTAGCGCTTCTTTGTCCGGGAATGGTCACCCCGGAAAGCAAGAAGATAGAGAGATACATTTGGGGACTGACACAAACCACCAAGGGAAATGTCTTGGCTGCAAGACCAAACACCTTTGACAGCGCTAAGTGTCTAGCGCAAACTCTCATAGATCACGGAGTTGATCTGGATAAAGTGGCAACCGCTCCTGAGCCAGCAAAAGGGAGTGGTGAGAAAAGAAAGTTTTGGAAGCAGCGAAAGGGCCAGTCTTCTCAAGAGCCCTCGAAGAAACATCAAACGGTGGCAGTCCACGCTGCTACTACTCCTGCCGCTGCTCCTGCCACTCAAGCACCTACCAGTGGATATACTGGTACCCTCCCTTGGTGCAGCAAATGCAACTATCATCATCGTATCCCTGGTCCATGTCGTGAGATGATCTGCAACAACTGTGGCAAGAAGGGTCACATGGCTCAAAGCTGCAGAACACCAGTCCAACCAACCGATCAGGCCTCTGGAACAGGTGTCGGTAAAGCCAGTTATGGCTGTGGGGAAGTCGGGCATTTCAAGAGAAACTGCCCCAAGGCAACAACAACTGGCAACACCGGGAGAGTACTATCTATGGGACAAGAGGAGGCCGTGGCTGACCCCACCGTTGTTTCGGGTACGTGCCTCCTCGACAACTCATATACATGCATTCTTTTCGATTCTGGTGCGGAGAGAAGTTTTGTTAGCCTTGCATTCAAACATTTTCTTTGGCATAAACCTCAACCATTAACTGAAACATTTTCTTAGGCATTCTTTTCGATTCTGGTGCAACAGCACCACCATCCTTAGGCACATGCTAGTCACTCCTCGGAAAATATAGTTGATCTGGCTATATCCACCAGATTTGACTATATGTCTCTAAGCCTAATTGTGTTGTCCAACAATCATAATACTTTTGTTATGTTCTAGTATGATACTGACCTTAGTATGAATGCAGGTAGGTATACTTAGTTAAATATTTTATTATTTAAAAGTATAAACTCTTGGTTAGAGTATTTTAATCCCGATGTGTTTTATAGTTTGTATATCTTTTATGGGTTGATATACTCGATTCACTATAAACAATGCTCTGATACCAATCTGTCACACCCCCAAACCGAATTGGCGGAAACATTCGGGGGCGGAGGACGTCATTTACAGTATCATAACAATGTAAAGTAGTAAACAAGCAACAGCATCATCCATTGCATTAATATAATAATTTTATACATGTGTTCTGTAGTATAAATAAGACACCAAAAGAATCAAAATAATGACGAGTCTAGGCTGCACATCGTCTTCTCAAAAGTCTGGTCATCGGTACATGTCTACTGTTGACCTGAGAATGCAAGTTATTTTGAAAGAGGATCAACATTTAAGCTGGTGAGTTCATAAGTATTTAGTGTCATTGATGTTGTAAAATGTAAGTTAACTAGGTTCAACAAAATGTTTATAATAAAAATGTTCGTTTGTAAGTGTTTGCATCTATTTGTAAAATGTTCGTATCTCTTTGTAAAATGTTCGTATCTCCCTAGAAAATCCCATATTTTCTACTAAACTGTAGTCTTCTACCAAGACTCAAATGTTATGTTTGTTTGTTTGTAAGAGTATGCATTTTTCCCAAGTTTGACTATCATTATCAAAATATAGTTTGTACATTATCGTTTAATATCAAAAACGTTTCAAGTTTAATGTATTAGGGAAAATATTATAGTACCGTAGTTTTGTATGTATTAACTACCGTGGTACTAGTTACCTTAAGGCCATGAATTATAAGGTAAATGTGAAGATACTCGTAACCATACTGATTGACGGATGTAAACACGACGAACTGTTGGCGTCGAAATAAATGTGACATTTGTCACCCCTTGGCTTGGTCGGCCGGGACTATAGCTAGCAGTCAGGATATGGGATGGTCTGTCCCGTATAGATCTATACACACAATGCCCGCTCTCCCTCCAGGAGACTCTGGTTACCAACGTGACAACGGTGAAATCCGTGTCATGAGGATGTATCTCATACTCTAAATGTTATGTTCGTGTATGTTCCTTTTGTTCACTTGTAAATGTATATGTATATGTATATGTTCTCTTCGCTGTACTCGTATATGTAGTAATCTCCTAAACTATACCTATTATAGTTTACTTGAAATGTTGTTTGTACGTTTTAACGTGTTTGCATACCTTTGCTACCCCAAAGGCATGGAATTGAAGTAAAAGCCTTTATATCTGTACACATATACATAATATATAATTAAGATTTCAACGACCTTCGGACAAATAACTGGATACTCTAAATCCACAACCAAACAAGGAACAGGAAATAAAGTGGGCTATCAGTCCTAAATCCTTCAAATCCTACTTATATAACTATATCTGCATAGACATGATTTTAACAATAATATAAGTTTAAATGAGTTTTAGTAAAAGGTTTAGTAACTTAAAAGAGTTTGAAAAGGGTTTAGAAAACATTTGTTTGATAAAACAGTTTGAAAAGTATAAAATCTATCAACTTGACAGTTATTAATCACATGTGATTGATATAATAACTTAATAATTCAACTTGTATTCCCCCCCCCCCTATAAAAGCATTTAAAATCATTTAAAATGTTGATTAAGGGGTATGAACTCACCTGAAGTGAGTAACTCGAAAGAAAGATTGATATAGGATCGCCGGGTGTCGAATGAAGTCGTGAGCACAAACGTATCCTAGTTTAACATGTAATAACACATATATGAATACACTTAGGGTATATAACCACTAATATACACATGCACACGCCTTAGGGACATGAAAACACTTAGAATTAAGTGTTACAAACACCTATTGAAGTCCCTAAATGAGTGTAGGGCCTTAGATTTGAGTGTAAGGCCACCAAACTCGACTTTTATGTGTGTGCGGCCAGGTGTACGGCCAGGGTGTGCGGCCAGGCCTGTGTGCGGCCATACACTCCCATAGAAATGTGTCCAAATCGATTTTCCAAGGCTTTATGATGATCCTAAGAAGGTGTTTTGGCCGATGCTATGTTTAGATGAGTGTTTAAGTCTATTTTAGGACCAAAAGATGTGTGTGCGGTCACACATGATGTGTGTGCGGCCGTACACACATGAAGATCATCTAGAATGATGATTTCATGGATCAAACTCGAGAAAAGGCTTTCTAATGTGTTGTATCAATGATCTAAGGATGTTTACTTACTTGTCTTGACGATTGGAGAGGAAAACTTGAAGGATTCTTGAGAGAAAACGTTCCAGCTTTGAAGGAGTGGGAAAAGGATGTAAGGTTGGCTTAGGGTCCTTTATATAGGCTGGAGTGTGAGGCTGGGAAGGTGTGCGGTTGGCTGTGTGCGGCTGGCTGGCCGCACACTCGGGTGTGCGGCCGCACACACCTTGCTTGGTGTGTTTGGCCCGATTTTGTGATGCTACACACATTCTAACCCTTCCTAAGACTCATATCTAGGTTATACTAAGCCTAATTCACTCATATAGACCCAAAACTTCATTACAAAATAGCAAAACGAGGCTAACTTTGATAAAAATGAAGAATGTACAAGTTAGAAATTTCGGGTTGTCACAACGGGTCTCATAGCAGAAGTTAGAAAACAACACCAACCATAGTATTAAAAGCTTTATAATTTACATTAAGTTTGAACAACTTTTAAAAGTAATTACAAACGTATAAAAAGAATTACACATGCAAATGCTCCTACAAGTGATATGTCTCTATGTGCCACTTACTCGATGATTCCTGAAAAAGCATGTAAAACGAGCGTCAACTATATAAATTAGTTAGTGAGTTCACATGTTTACAAAAATACTGGTTTCATGAATCGTAATAAAATTTTTGCTAGAAGTTTCTATAAATAAAAGTACATTGCTAAAATGAGTAAATTAGTTTGCATAAAAAATGTTCGTTGTCATCATGGGAAATAAAGTACGTTGCCAAAATAAGATGCAAAGTTCATATTCTCATGGGAAATACAAGTTTCGTTGCTAAAATAAGTATACAAGTTTCATTGCTAAAATAAGTATACAAGTTTCATTTCTAAAATAAGTATACAGGTTTCGTTGCTAAAATAAGTATACAAGTTTCGTTGCTAAAATAAGTATACAAGTTTCGTTGCTAAAATAAGTATACAAGTTTTGTTGTTAAAATAAGTATACAATTTCGTTGCTAACATAAGTATACAAGTTTCGTTGTTAAAATAAGTATACAAGTTTCGTTGTTAAAATAAGTATACAAGTTTCATATGTGCATCAAGTTTCCATTAATGAGTTCACAACCAAAGCCTAATGACCAAATCATGCCCTATTGACTACTATGTGTATCGCAAACATAATGTATAAAATATGGTAAATTGCACTCAAGTGAATCGTGCGAGTGAGGAGTTGTCTACCTCCTAATAGCGTTATCCATAATGACCATGGGCTCAACAGAGTTAATGAGTTGTGTCAAATGTTTCCAGGGACTTAACCGTGATACAAGCCTCATGAATTAAAGTAACATACATATACATGCAAAATATAGCAACCAAGTTTGATATGAGTCAAAATAAATACAATGAACATAAATAGTTTTGGACATGCTTTACCACCCCAAAACATTTAAATACCAAAAATAGGGGAGTCGTGAATACTCACAATAATGCGTGAAGGTATTTGTGATGCCTTGAGCTAACTTCCCTCACGTCCTACTACTGATTCCCTATGATAAGGTTACACACTAGTAAGTCTCTAGTCGAAAATCTAACACTAGTATACTTAATTTCTTCAATAGAATTACGCTAATATTGTGTCAAAGTTAGGTTTTGTATAAGTTACAAACACTTTGTAAATTCAGATTTCCATGGATCAGTTTGTTAAATAACAAATTTAAGTGAAAAATCTCATTTTTGGCAATGTCAATTGAAATATAACTATAACATTTTGGAAGGTGTTTCAAATGGTTAAATATTCAAAACTGTGAACCCCGATCTAGGTATCAATCTAAATCACTAGATTGGTGCAGAATCCCAATCAAGTGAATGACACAAATCGTAAATATAAAATAAGAACACGATGTTGAATCTTCAATGCACACTATATTAATCTATAGTCTAGTACATAAGACTCTCTATGTCTCTCGGTTCTCTCTGTCTCTCTCAAATCTCAAAATCAATAACTAGAATGAATAACTCTGAACACGGCTGAATCAATACAATATATATACCAAGACCTAATAACAAAGGCCCAACCCAAAGCCCTACCTAAATCACTTAAGGATTTCGGTCCAAACACCACCGAATACATGGCGTTTTCGGTCCTAGACTGAGAACTCTAAAAGTTATGTAAAGTAAAGTATAAACCAGAAATCATGTCCCAACAATCTCGCCTTGGTTTATAACTTTCTTTTCTTTTCAATCTTCTCTTTGTTCTTGACTTTCAACTTTTATCTTCGATTTCTTCACGACTTCAAGATGAACATATGAATTTCTACATGAATGACTTCATCTTGAATAGTTGGACTTCCTTTAAAAATTTGACTTTGAACGCACATTGGGTATAGAGGCTTCTTGTATAGGTTCTTGAAAATCAGTACTTTCAGCTTTGAAATACTTTAGAGATAATTACAGAGAAACCGATTCTTCTGAATCACTTTAGCAGATTCATAGATGAAAGCAAATTGATTGAGGAGGCTTCAATGCAATTCATCACATAACTTCAAAAAAAAGATTTCAACGATTTTGAATAAGAAGTTGCGATTTTGAGGTTTTTAAAGTCAAAAAAATGATTAGACATCTCAAAATATTTTTTTAGGTATTTCTAGGGTTTCTAAGGGTTTTTTAGGTTTGTTCATTTTCAATTGATCTTCCCACTAGTAAAGGGCCCGCGCAATGTGGCGGCGCCAGATAGTTTCTTTCGGCAAATAGTTTTCGTGCGGCGATTAGTTTCATTTTCTTGTGAGATAGGTCGTTTTCAGCCTTTTGGATGATGGTTTTATGTCGAATAGTTCTTTTTGGCCAATTGTTTCTAGCTAGGTATGCAAATGCGGGAGCGGAATAGATTCCTATCTGGTGTGTCATCTATTGCTCTGATTTTTATTTTTTAAATTATTTGATAGGGGAGAAATTGAAAAAAACAATTTCAAAAAAATGATCTATTTTGAAAAACGGATGATAAATTTCCTTTGTCCGCTAGTTTTGTGTTATAAATTAAATTATGTTCCTTTTTAGCTTATAAATAAAAGTATACTACTTTCTTGTAATGATAAAATCATTTCCATTATTAGGTTCGTTTCCATTTCTATTATTAGGTTCCGATGACAATCGGTATTTCTACCAACGTCAAATAGTTTTATTTTGAGTTTTATGTAGAAAAATCTCATTATTTTGGAAGAAAAATTGAGTAAGTACGAACAGAAAAATCCATCTATTTAATTTTACATGATAACTTGTTATTATCTGTTAAAATAAAAATAATGATTTTTTTTCGTTAATTTGGACAAAATATTAAATAATCGGGACTTTTCTATTTAAAAAATAATTTATGATTTTATAAAAAAAAATCCCAAAAAACGAGACATTTTTGCATAAAATCTTTTCATTCTGTGAATAGTTTTGAATATTAGTTTAATTTGAAAACATTTCATATCATAACACGTCAGCTAATATTAAACTATTTTGAGTAAAAAAAATTTAAAAAGTTGGTGTTGTCATATTATTTATAGTAAAAATAAAAAAAAATTAAAAAGTTGGTGTTGTCATAGGGGTGTGCTAAAGCTTTTGCAGTCAACTTTCTTGAAGTGACACGTCATCCACTTAGTCTCACATCTATCTCTTTTATCTGAAGTACGGCAGGTGAAAACTTTTAACCCATCATTTTTTTAGCTTTCTTACCTTACATAGACATGTCACATAGACATCAACGACAAAATTGTAAGTTTGGTCCATGCGGTATATCAAAAATTGGATGTTTGGTCCAAAACGTTTTGTAGTTGCACCGGTGGTCTAAAAGGTTTGATTTGTTGTGGAATTGGTCCAAAGGCTTAACAACCGTTTGTGCCCTCCGTTTGTGTGAAGGTATTTCTGTCCAAAAGGATTAATCTTGTAAAGTATTTGTCAAATAAAGGTAACTTTTAAATAAATTAAATTCAAGTTTGATTCCACTTTGACTTTTGACTGGTCAAAATAGGAACCCGATTAGAAAGGGGTCAAGGGATTTTTTTTGTTCGTCATTTGATCGATCGTCAAGGGGAACACTGTTACACCCCCGAACTAGACTGTGGAAATGTCCGGGGGCTTGTGCGTGACTTCATCTTGAAATATCATTACAGTGGATATAAATGAAACATAACATCATCATCACCATGCATAATATAATACAACTGTCATTGTTTACATCAAGTGCAATCTTTTAAATTACATGACCAAAACATTCACTGTATGATGTTTAACAGTACACAAAACAAAATCCCATATTCTTGATGATTCTTCTGCCTAACGTGTCCCTGAGAATACAAGTTATTTTGAAAACGTCAACATATATTATGTTGGTGAGTTCATAAGCATGTTTGATTGAAAAGTTTTGTATGGTTCGTAAAGCACCAGAAAATCTGATATTTTATGTAAAGTGGTTTGAAAATAATGTGTCAAAATCAAGTATTAATGAATATGTGTTTGCTGCTTTTGGAATGTATAAATAAACAAAAATGTAATCCAGATAGAAACCCTGTATTTTTCTGTTATAAGTAGAAGGTAATGTATAAATGTATTTATCCCAGAAAATCCGATATTTTCTGCATATAAAAGTATCGTAATCATAAAATTTCAAGACCGAGTATTGATGTATGTATGTTTTTAGTATCGTCTAGATTTGTATAAATATATTGAAATCTTTGATGAAGTTAGTCTCTAAGTGAGCCGTTACAACCATACTTGATAATGACTAATTCGCCTGTCTTGACGTTTTCACACGCCGATTTTGATATAGGTAAGGTTTGTCGCCCTAGACTGGCCTAGTCTAGCTGTAGCGAACAGCTAAGGCGTGGGGGGTCACCCCGTATAGATCTATACATAAACTCCCGCTCTCCCTCCAGGAAACTCTGGTTATAACTACATGCTATGATTGTACATTCAAAGGTGCCAACCGACAAGTCTCACTAGATTCTCAACCTTTCATACCATGTTTAATGTTTACGTGTATGTTGTATGTTTTCATATTCAAAATGTACATATATATATAAGTATACGAAGTTCAACAATTATGTAAAGGTATAGTTACGATCTACTAAGCATGTGAATTTCAGTCCAAGCCCAATTAGCATGTAAATGGACCACAAAGGCCCAATAACATGTAAGAGGGTAATTTGGGCCCAATATGCATGTAAATGGACCACCAACGCCCAACAAATATGTGACCCATAGCTCAGGCCCAAATTAACATGTAAATGGGTCGCAAGGCCCAATAAACATGTCATGGAAAATTATTGGGCTCAATATACACTTGAATGGGCCCTTAAGGCCCATTGGCCATGTAATGTGGATATTAGGCCCAATAAAATTATTATCAACGTATTTCGTTCATTCGTTATTGTTTTGTTTTTTGTTTTAGCTCAAAGTTTGCCAAATTGATTATAAAAAAGTCCTCTTTTTGTTAAAACGACGTTCTTGGCCAATAAGCCTCAAATTTTCAATTAAAGCCCAAAGTTTTGTAAAAATAACATTTTAGTCCATAACTTATAAAAATTTGTAATTTCGTCCCAAGTGTTTAGAAATTCACGGTTTTAGTCCAAAAATATATATTATAACATTTAAGGCCCAGTTTTACAGAAAATTGCATTTTCAGCCCCTTGTTTGTAAAAATTTACACTTTCGGCCCAATTTTGATCAAAGTTACATTTTTGGTCCAATTTAGAAATAAATGTTATTTTCACCCCTAAATTTGGTTTATTTACATTTATGACTCAAATCTTGCTCAAATCACATTTTTAGTCCCAAAGCTTTCACTTTTTTTGCAAATTTGGGCCCAAAACCGTGAGGCCCAAATGTTTGGCCCATTAAGCTAAAATTTACATTTTGCCCCTTTGGAAAGCATGTTTATCATAGAAATCCATTTTTATACAAGTAGAACCTGTTTGATCCTTATAAAAATGTAAATGTCGCTTTTTACCCTCATCTTTTGTTTTCTTGACAATTTTGACCCTTAACAAGTTTTTGCCTTAAATTTTTATATCTTAAACATATAACACTTTTAACTTGATAATATGATGTATAAGGTGTCTTAGTTCATGGATCTTAACTCAATGTTACTTAAGATGTCGAGATTTGCTAAGATCTAACATATTTTTACAAAATAAATTAAGAAATCACACAAGACATGCATATAACACATAGATCTACACATTTTACTTGTATTCTCCCCCAAAAACCATGTAAAACCGAAAACAAGGGGGGTATGAACTCACCTTTGCTTTGATGTTTCAGTTTTGAAGAAGAGATGAAGAGATTTTTGGTCCTAGCAACCTTTCTTGAGTGGATCTCGAACTTAAGAAGGTTTCTAGGAGTATGATCACCAAAAACTTGCTTAGAAGGAGTGATCTAACATGATAATGAAGTTATATAACTTGGATGTGTAAAGACTTACCAAGAAATGATGATTTTCTTGTGAAAAGCCTCTTGAAACACAAGCAAATTTCGAGATTCTTGATGGAAGGAGGAGAATGATTCTTGAGAGTGTTTGAGAGAGTTTGATGTTGTGTGTGTGTGTTTGGTTACCTTCGGCCGAGAGAAAAAGGGGAGGGAAAAAGAGTTTTTGCATGGAGGGCAATGGTTCTCCTTGATGCATGAGAAATTCCTTGATGTTTAATGGTTAATTGTGAGTTGTCAAGTGTTTAATCCATGTATCCTCCCATTAATCTTTTTTTTGTTAAATGATGTTGGGCCGAGAGTTTTGGGCTAGGAGAAGGGGTGGAATAGTTTGGGCCTTTACTTGACTTTACTCGAAATTATGAGGCCCAAATAATTACTTTTCGGCCCAATGGGCTCATTAGATGGTTCAAGGCCCATTTTGAAAGAAGAAAGGGAGTTTATGGTCCATTAGCGCAAATTAATTCATTAATGGCCCAATAGGGCCCATTAAGGGTAAACCAATTTATTTTGGACCCAAAATGGCCCAAAATGCTAAGTTTTATGGAAGTGGGTCCAATTAGAGCCCATTTAAGGGTCCTAAGCCCAAAATAGTCGAATTGGAAGCTTATTGGTCCATTAGGCCCAATAAGGAGATCCTAGTCCAATATGAACTTAAACCGGGATTCTTAGGGTTTTCAGACTATTTGTTGAACATGAGAGATGAATTTAAATGAGCACTGGGTGATATTTACTTAGAGTATATATTTTACAATAGTTGAATGGTTACACGAGAATAGAATTTCCTAGCTAAATTGCTAGTTGTGACAAACGCAAATGAAACGAATACAGAACACGAAGGGAAGAACGAAGGCATAATCGATTGGGAGGAAGAGGAGATTGGAACAGGAATGAACCGAAGGCAGTCAAGAAGAAGGCACACGAAGTCAGCGATGGTTTGATCGTTCTTCTGGCTGAAGGAAAAGGGGTCTGATGGCTTCTGATTTTTCGTCGATTGATTCACAATAGGTGATGGCCTCCGAGATTCGACTTAGGCCGAAGAAGAGGAAGGGAAAGGAGAAAACATTATTCGTGTTTGGGAAGATCGATGTCAAAAAAACTACAGTTGAAATGGTTGCGAGCACAAATGGGACTCGTAAGTCAAGAACACGTGCTATTTGGAACGTCGATTCGAGAAAACATTATGTTTGGGAAGATCGATGCAACAATGGAGGAAGTAATCGCCGCTGCAACGGCTACCAATGCTCATAATTTCATCCGGCAGCTTCCGGAAGGATATGAAACGAAGGTTGGTGAAATAGGGGCGCTTCGAGGTTAAGCACGTCGAAATCGAGCCCAACAATGTTTGATTCACCGATGCCTTTCAACGATCCACAATCGTTATCATCATCAAATCACCCACCGCCTTCGTTCTCCTGACTCCTTGCTCTAAACTCATCGGAATGGAAACAAGCGGTGGTTGGGAGCTTAGCAGCGGCGACGTTTGGCGCTGTGCAACCGGTGTACGCGTTAACAGTAGGAGGAATGATTTTAGTTTTTTATGTACTAAATCACAAAGAGATGAATTCCCGAATAAGAACTTGCTCCATAATCTTCTGTTCACTTTCCATCATCTCTATCCTCGTTAACCTCTTACAGCATTACAACTTCGCATACATGGGTAAGACAAAGTTACTTACAGGAGGAGATATTGATTTACGAAAAAGGGGGAACACCCGTTGGATCTATTAATAAGGGAAGTAGACCTTATGGGTTTAATTTAATAGGATATTAAAAGAAGGGTGTGAATTGACAGAAATACCCTCACACAAACGGAGGACACAAACGGCTGTTAAACTTTTTGACCAATTCCGCAACAAATCAAACCTTTTGGACCACCGATGCAACCCCAAAACTTTTTGGACCAAACATCCAATTTTTGACATACCACAGAGACCAAACTTGTAATTTTGTCCATCAACCCGTTACCTTTGTCTCCCCACTATACCCTTTTGACTTATTTACATTTTATTGCTTTTTAGTTTTTAGATGCTCAAATATTGATGTTTTTACAAATTTGACTTATATTCAATGTTTGTTTCTCAATTTACATTGTGATACTTCAATGTTAAAAGTTTTTGCATACCTACATATTTTAAAATTGGAGTGTCAATAATTATTTTAAGTTTTACTAATAATTATTTTAAGATTTGCTTTGTTTAAAAATTTGCTTGTAAAATAATTTGTTCATATCTTTATTACGGCAAGGTTTTTATAATTAATTTATACTCTTTATTCATTATAGCTATAAACTTCAAATACAATTGTCATTGATTTCCCACAAAACCATATACAACCATGTTTTGCCATATTTTCTTTCATAAGATACAATTCTTTTTAATTTCAATGTCTTGTTTGTAGTTCTTGATTTATTTTTCCTTGAATATGGAACTGCCACTTCATAACACTATAAAAACAAAACCATGTTATAATATATCTTCAAAAAATTAAACAAAATCTATAAACACAAAATGATAGGAAATTTTGCACCTAAAATCCAATTACTTTCAGAAATTTTACATTAAAGAAATATAATTTTTCTTATAAAGGAATCATACTCAAAGAAAAATCTATAAAATAAAATAACATCTACGTTTTCCATTCAAAGTAGTTAACATAAACAAACCACAAATAACCACATAAACGCAGATCTAACACACCACATTCAGATTTACAAAAACACATGAAATCTAAAAACAACATTAAAACACCTAAAATAAAAAGTAGAAAAAAAATTTCATATCACAAACAAAAAAAGAACAATAACGAAACAATGTTCAAAGCATTATATCATCTGAAACTCTTTTTTCAAACCAGATCTTAAACATCTATGCATAGTTGATTCTGATACTCATCCTTCTACCACTTTCGAATTCATGTTCTTTACTTTGTTTTTTCTTAGATCCGATAAAGGGTTTCCAACAATGGTAAACGACGAAGAAATATCAGCGCTAAATGATACCAGCGGTGATACACGGAAGAAACACAAGCAAACTTATGACATCAAATGGTTATGCTAAACGCGGTGAGCAAGACGTAATTTAAGAATTAGACACTATCAGTGGGGAGCACGGGTGGTAGCACCGATTGTAAAGGATAATGTTGATGGCGAAGGATAATGGAGCATGGTGGTGTGTAGAAACCGAGGGAGGATGAGTGTCGTTGTTTTACTGTGGTAATGGTGCGATTTTCCGATGGAGGCTACATGATAGAGAGAGAGTGTGCGAAAATGAAAGTGAAGGAGTGTAGTTATCTTTCATACCAAATCAATTGTATAAGTATTTTTCATTTGAGAGTGTGTTTGTGTTTTCTATGTGATAGTTGTATCAGATTTTTATCCGTTAAAATGTCCACCGCTAGATTGTTAATATAATCAATGGTATGTTTAACACACCTTGGCGATCCGTGTGCTAATCCGCGTGCCAATCTGTGTGATTTAATATGATGGATTGAAGTGTTGTATATTATGCAGTATAAATTGTCTTTAAGACATTTTTTAAGACATGCATTATTTTATTGTACATTATGCATAAAAATTTGTGATTAAGACTTTACACATAAATGCTTTATAATATATATATATATATATATATATATATATATATATATATATATATATATATATACTAGTCGTTACCCGCACTAAGTGATGAGTGTGAATAATTTGTTTCGGAAACTAGTTTGTAGAGGCGATTAGTTTTTTTGTGCACTAAGAGTGGGATGCGGTGGTGAGCGCTAGAGTTTTTGTTTTTGGGCTGCGATGTGATGAGAGAAAGTGAGAATAACAAATGAGAGAGGGAGGGACGAAGGAAAAGGGTGATGTTTAATCGAGGGGAGAGAATTGTGCCATCAATTGTTCAATATATAAGTAGATGGACACCTACATATAAGGGATTTTTGGAATTCAAACTCAAAATATAACAATACTTCTGAATTTATATTATGAATCGGCCATTATATGAATTAGTCCAATATTGGTTTTAATTCTTATTTATTCCATAATTTAAGGGTATATGTGCATTTTAGAATTGTAATTTGTGTTGGATAATATGTAAATATATCTAATGTTATCTATTATAATCTTATCGTTTTATTTTAAACTCAAACGAACAATTATATCACTTCCTTAATTTTCGCTAAAATGTCTGATAGAATTAGTCAAATTTGCACATTGTTGACTTGTATGTGCTTTTTAATTTGTACGACTTAAAATTAAGTATGGACTGTACTAAAAGTGGTAAATGTTATCATTCTTAATTGAAGTAATACTCATTCAACTTTTGAACAAATTATTTTCCAATGAGTTTAAGATGAGATATTTAAGGGATAAGAGTAAGACTATACATTATTTATTCTTTAAAATTTAAAATTCAATTTTATTTTGTAATCATATATTTTACTTAATATATATATATATATATATATATATATATATATATATATATATATATATATATATATATATATATATGCACACACACACACGATTACGAGGGGGTGATTTCTTTTAGTGTTTTTATGATTTTAAGAAAGCAACGGAAAATAGAATAACTATACGAAAACAAGAACAATGATAATTGGTTCAACAAGAAAACAAAAAAGATAGCTTTTATAAACAATCAAGACCAATATAGATTGAGTATCGACGGAAACAAATCAAGACTTATTGATTTGAATTCGAAATCAACCTAGAATACGCGTCCTAGAATTGGTAAGGGATGGGGGGGGGGGGGGTATGCAACTCAATCAGAACAAAGTTCTTCAAAATTCAGTTCATTCATTAATGCTTAGAATGTTCAACAAAAAGGGCTATTTATAGCCTAACAATGATTAAAAAATAAAAGAAAACTCATAAAGAAAAGGAAACTATTAAATAAATGCTAAAAATAAGTTAAAAACTTCTCTAGAATCTTCCAGCTCTAGCCGACATCAATAACCATGCAATCTCCTCACAAAAAACCCTTAGAATTCTGAGAATTGCAACCACTATTCCGATGTTCGCATCTAACCACTTTTTGATGTTGTTCACATTGACTTCGAGGATTTGCATATAGTTACAAGGAGTTCTAAGACGTTATGACAATTCAGAACCTGTCACAACGCATCACAGCCTATCGCACATTGAAATAGTTTACATCCTCGTTCGCATCCAAAGACTCTAGACTGCGATGGATTGCGATCGATCGCATCTATAACGCCCACAGATTCGGGGTAGTCACCTTAGAGATAATAAGCGTTAAAAATTACTTTTTTCATAGGAGATTATTTAGGAGAAATAATCTTAACCAAAGTTATCGTATATGTCACAAGGATTCCATAAATATAAAGAACGCTGAAATCCGACCTATAAAGAAGAAGTTATGACTCGTCGAAGTTTTGCGACTGAACTGGCACGACACTTCATAAAAAGTGAATTTTTGACAAAATACTTTTTAGCCTTAGCAATCTAAACGAAATTCATAGTAGTGTTAAACCGAGAGCATGCATATTGAGAACGTCAAAATCTGATTTCATTTGACGAAGTTATGATTTTTTTAAGATTTAACGTAGCAGTATACAGTTCCGAAATCGAATTTTAGATTGGCCAATTTTTAGACAAAATGATCTAAATGAGAATGGAAGATCTCATTAACAGGAGTTCAACGATAAAAAGGCAGTCGAAAACAGAGTCTGTATGTAGAAGTTAAGAATTTTACACGGTCGTTAACAGTTTAATCTTCTCAAACTATTAAATGTAAAATAGGTCGAAAATTAGCCAACGTGGTCAAAAGTAAAGTTGTAGATCTTGTCAATACCTACGCGTGGATATAAAGAATGTCAAAAACAGAGCTTGTATGCGAAAGTTATGAATTTTTTTAAAGTGGTTGTTTTACCTGATTTCTGTGCCACGTGTCAGCACCAGGCGAAGCCTTGGTGCCTACACAAGCTCACGACGTGTGTGACATCCCCAAATTCACGGTCATTTTCAAAATTTTATTTATGCTTATTTAAAAATCGGAGTATCCATTTTAAATAATAATATTGCGGAATTTGTTCCCAAAAAACATGATAAATATATTGTCAAAGCATTTCCGAAGAAATGTATTTTGTTTATATTAAAACATTGGGATGTAATCGTTAATATAGAAAAATAAGAATAAAAACACCTTACATTCATTTATACTAATGATTTACATCTCTTTTAATCTCTCAATGTAATGTATCTTCGTATTGACACATGTGATACAAATAAACTGAGTGGGTCAGGTTGAGAAACCTGGTGTGTACGTAGGGTTTTCAACCCATAATAATTTAATTATTATTTTTAATCATCAAACAATTAACCCAACTCCCCATCCCCATTATCTTATTTATTCTTCAGGATCTACCATAAGAATCATCTATTCTTCATTTATTTATTCCTAAGGAATAGACACGAAGTCCATCGCTGCTAGGGTTTTTTCAATAGGCACTAAGTCTATAGTTGTCGATGTTATCTACTCCGCACAGCTGACAATGTTCATTTGTAAGGCACTGTCGATAGTTGTCAATGTTCATCTGTAAGGCACTAAGTCCATAGCTGCCAGTGTTTTAGAGTACATCTGGTGAACACGTCGTTTACAAACACCTACAGGTTGCGAGCCTGCTAGCGTTCCACTAGACTGTCTAGAATAGTCCGTGGTCATCATCTATACTTTACTAGATGACTGGATCATCGTTAAAGTCAAGTCTTCTCATAATCTTTCATCTCTCATCATCTCTATTTTCTTTCATCATCTCATCATTCATCTACCCATCTTTACCCAATATATTTATAGGTATAAAAATGCATATAAAGTTTAAATCACGTAAAACATATATAAATCGTTCATCTAGCATAGATATCAGGAACACAGATAAAACACATATATCATGTATTAATATTAAGCACTTCATTTCAATGTGTAAGATGAAAGTAACTATGCACTCATTTGTTAAAGTGATGACTCGAAATTCGGGCAGCGCTTCGCTTCTAACAATCGTCTTTTCCTTCGACGAATCCTAGCATTATTATCGCTAAGTTTTTAGTCTAATATTTATTGCGACTAATTATTAGTCTAGATTTATCATTAACTCCAAGTCTACTTCACGATCTATCAAGTAAGGAACAACCAGGTAGGATCATATCGGAGGTAGGGTCCGTTTGGTATACGAAGTATACTGTTTGGAAATCCCACTTTAAACACCTCAGTAAATCACAACCTAGACATCATCCCTATAAGTAGATCAATTAGTATAACGACATGGAATCACTGATAAATCTTGTTTATAGGTTCATAATAACGATAATGAACTTAAACATAAGTTATACTTAAAGTAGGGTAAGCATAACTCACTTACAAGGGGGTTTAGCGAGGAACCGAGCTCTGTGCGGGCAAAACTTCTGAGCCGAAATCACTTCTTCTCGGTGCTTTCTAGCGCTCTGGGACTCGCTTCTAACACTTAGGAAGTGCTAGGGAAAGGTTTAGAGGGTTTGGGAGAGAATGGGGTGAGAAAGGTGTGAAGAATTGAGTGATTTGCATCTTCTATTTATAGGCTGTGAATATGCCGAAAGCAGGGCGTTTTCTAGCTAAACATTTGGCGTTCGTTGGCCACATGTTACCATCTGATGGCAAGGCGTGGGGAAGAAGCAGTGGTTCAGATCGCGCCACGTGTCACTCGTTGGTTACTCCAAAAACTAATTATCTTCTAAAATCCGTAACTTTCGAATACGAGCTTCGTTTTTGACGTTCTTTATATCCACACGCAGGTAGCGATGTGATCTACAACTTTCGTTTAGATTCCGTCGGATAATTTTGACTTTATTTTTAAAGTTATATTTTAATAGGCTTAGATTGTAAAAATCCGTTAAAAATTCATAACTTTGTCATCCCACGTCCATTTTCGACTGTTTATATATCGTTGAGCTCCTATTAATGAGATCTTCAATTCTCATTTGGGTTGTGTCGGCTAAAAATCGATTGATCTAAAATTCGATTTCTGGGCTACATACTAATATGCTAAATATTAGAAAAATCATAACTTCCTCAAACGAATTCAGATTTGGACATTCTCTAAATGCACACTCTCGGTTTAACATATACTACGACTTTCGTTTAAATCGCTAAGGCTAAAAAGTATTTTTCAAAAATTTACTTTTTACGATAGGCGGAGCCGTGCCGGTTTTGTCACAAAACTTCGATAGGTCATAACTTCTTCGTTATAAGTCGAATTTTAGTGTGCTTTATATGTACGGAACTCTTGGGTCTAAAATATGGTTTATAGTTTGCTTTTCTAGGCAATTGGGTTTCCGGTACATGGGGTTGTGAGTGTTTACGGCCTAGGTGGTGTTGACGGTCGTAAACGTGTTTACGGCCGTGAACCCATTTATGGTTGTATGTTTCATATAAATAGTGTTAGTGGAGTTATAAGGGTATACGGCTAGAAATGAGCTTAAGTGTGTTTACTGTAAGGTGTTCTAGAGAGAGAAAGTAGAGAAGGTGCAAGTGTGTGTGTGAATCTCATGTATTGATCATCATTCATATTATTGAATACATTGAAGATTCATATTATTCTTCTTCTCCTTCTTCTCTATTTTGATCTTGCATCATCCAATTGATTGAGATTCCGCACTATCAATTGGATCTGATTGATACGTCAAGCGAATTTGGGAGTTACAGGAATGCTTGTGACATATACTATACTTTGGTTAAGATTATTTATTCTAAATAATCTTCTATCAAAAAGTCATTTTTAACACTTATTATCTCTAAATTGATTAGCTTGAATCTGTGGGCATTAAAATTATCTCCCCTTAGAATGATTTCGTCTCGGAATCATCAACGAGACAAGGCTTGTATAATGACTCCATACGTTATCTCTTCTTCCTAGGTAATAACCGTAACTCTTAAATAGTGGACTTCTTAACGGTTGGCGGTGCTCAATCTGGCACCTGGTCTTCGTACTATGTTGGACTTTCAATCGTAACCTTCGAGTTACAAACTCGATCTTTATTGGAGACTCCTGTTCTTTCTTAAACAAACTTAAACTTAAGAGAAGTTATTTGCTTCGATTATCATAACAGACCGATGGGTCATGTCCTAATGACCTCTCATCGTATGACGCAATGCTTAGACTCAAGTATTTTAGAGCCAAATTCCAAAATGGAATATACCTTCCTTCATGTTTTAATGTGATATAATCACATTCTAGCATCTAGCACTTCTAACCACAAGCTTCTTACTTTAACAACGATCGCAATACTTCTATTGATCACTTCAATTATCTTTCACTTCAATCTTCTGGCTTAAGTCGCATGTTACATCGAACTTGCTTCTTCGAACCAAGTAACATACTTATCTTAGTCGGACTCGATTTGATATGACCACTAGGGTCGGAATATCAATCATCTTCTTAGTCATTACTGAAACGATGATAACGGCATATATGAACAAAACAGAACAAATTACTAATGCCTTGTTAACCTTTTGACTTTCCCTAATCCAAGTGCGAGTCATGTGCTTCCGGTAGTATAGGCCACTACTACCTTTCACACCTACTCATACTTCTCCCAAGTATTGCCTCTCAGTTCTCCAAGTCACCACACAAGAAAAATCGTATACCAACTTAACACATCAAATAACATAACCAAGGTTTATATTATTTCTTGAAACGATTACATAGATATTCAATTTCACCCTATACTATGCCTCTTATATTAGGCTACACCACTCGATACTATCTATATGGCTACCTTATATCTCGATCTTCAGATATATAGACCCTTACTCCTACTCCCTTGCATCGTCACCTACTTCATCAAGGATCATATGTAATGCTCCTGCCTTTGGCTTCGATGGCGCATTCGGCCTTGCTGCTTCATTTTTCTTCGGGCAATCTTTTGACATATTCCCATTGTATCCACATCCATAGCATACCTTATCATTAAATGTACAATCCTTGGAATAGTGACCGATCCTCCCACATTTATAAAAAGTTACTTCTCCGTCGCATCTCCCACAATGCTTCTTCTTGCAATTCTCACACCACTTGGCTCCACCACTACCCCCATACTTTTGGTCGTCCAGGTTGGACTTCAAGAATCTTCCTTTCTTATCAGAGCTTGAGGATCCTTCAAGCTTCCTCTTTTCTCCTCCCTTATCTTTTTCTAGACCCTTTTCTCTTATATGGGTCTCTACATTCTTAGCTTCCCAGATGGCGGCTTTCAAGGTGGTTGCTTGTGTGACCATTGGACCAAAGTCTACTGGCAAACCATTAGCAAACTTGTTGACCTTGGAGAGTTTAGTTGGAACTAAATAAGGCGCAAGCTTCATTTTCTGTGTAAAACTTGCAGCATAGTTGCTGATGCTCATCCTTCCTTTCTTCAAATTCAGGGACTCGTTGTTGATCTCCAAAACATCCTGCTCAGAGCAGTATTGCATTTTCAGTTGTACTGAAAAGTCTTCCTAATACATCTTGCTAGCTTCTCCCTTGGGCATGGTATCAGCTTGTAGCTTCCACCAGCTTAATACTCCAATCTTCAACAGTGTTACCGCGAGAGCGGTCTTTTGTTTGTTGCTGCAATCACAACTTTCTAACATCATCTCCATCTCGGAGATTCAATCCATGACTTCCACCAGTGTTGGGCTTCCAGAAAGACTTGGTGGTTTTGATGCCATGAAATCCTTGTACTTACATCCACGCCCATCATTTCCTTCACTGGGTTGGTTTCTTATAACCACTCGTGGCTCAGCTTGACTGACAGTCTGACTATAGTTTCCTTCATCTGACTGTTCAATGTTCAGTTCAGGTTGTACAATTGGTACAATAGGTTCATCCCTATTAAGCAACATTTGCTTTATCTCCTCCCTTTGTTCGGCCAACATAGCCCGAATCATTGCCTGGACTCCTGCCATCGTGATTAGATCGGGTGCAGTTGCTACCTTTGGTGCACACTCAATCACTTGTGGCTCAGGCAGACGGTTTGCATTAGCATTTCCTAGTCTGCTGCGATTTCTCACCATTTTGATCTATACACTCTAGCAGATGTTCAGTTCACAACGACGAGAATTAAGATAGGGTAATATTTATTTACGACAGACGTATAAATCTCCTTATCACTCCAGAAAGTTACATGCCAGTTCTAATATCGTAGTTAAATGTTTAGAGATCCGAACACATAAAATTTCCAGATCCGGTCGGCAATAGACCATAGATCTGATCAGATAATAGCATCGTAAAACATATATGACATCTTATAGCATAAATCATTTATCACATAAAAGCAATTTAGGCATCTTTCCTAAAATAAGTTAGTGCTCGTGTGTATTCATGCATACATCCTAAACATAGCAGACACTCATCTCACAATCATCGCTTAGCATTCTAAGTTTAAGTCTAGAAATCCTCAAATATTTCTTGTTTGCTTAAACTAATGCTTTGATACCAACTGTGACATCCCCAAATTCACGATCACTTTAAAAATTTATTTATGCTTATTTAAAAATTAGACAATCCATTTTAAAGAATAATATTGTGGAATTCACCAAAGGGCCTTTGGCCTAGCGGTAAGGAGTGACTCTTTCAAATGAGAGGTCATGAGTTCATGTCTCATTAGGAGATATAGGTGATGTTTAGGATTAACTTAGGAGTAGAATAGTTTGTCGTTTCAAATATATATATATATATATATATATATATATATATATATATATATATATATATATATATTGTGGAATTTGTTTGCAGAAAACATGATAAAGATATTGTCAAAGCATTTCCGAAGAAATGTATTTTGTTTATATTAAAACATTGGGATGTCATCGTCAATACAAAAACATAAGCATAAACAGAATTGACATTCAGTTACAATAATGATTTACATCTCTTTTAATCTTTCAATGTAATGTATCTTCGTATCGACACCTGTGATACAAATAAACTGAGTGGGTCAGGTTGGGAAACCTGGTGAGTACAATGGGTTTTCAACCCAAAATAATATAATTATTATGTTTAATCATCAAACAATTAACCCAACATCCCATCTCCATTATCTTCTATATTCTTAAGGATCTACCCTAAGAATCATCTATTCTTCATTTATTTATTCCTAAGGAATAGGCACGAAGATCATCAATGCCAGGGTTTATCCAACTGGCACTAAGTCCATAGTTGCCGATGTTATCTATTAGGCACAACTGACAATGTTTATTTGTAAGGCACTAAGTCCATAGCTGCCAATGTTCATTTGTAAGGCACTAAGTCCATAGCTGCTAGGGTTTTTAGAGTACATCTGCAGAACACGTCGTTCAAAAACACCTACAGGTTGCGAGCCTGCTAGCGTTCCACTTGACTGTCTAAAATTGTCCGTGGTCATCATCTATACTCTGCTAGATGACCAGATCGTCATTAAAGTCAAGGCTTCTCATCATATTTCACCTCTCATCATCTATATCATCTTTCATCTCTCATCATTCATCTACCCATCTTTACCCAATATATTTATAGGTATAAAAATACATATAAAGTTTAAATCACGTAAAACATGTATAAATCGTTCATATAGAATAGATATGAGGAACACTAATAATAAGCACATGTAGCATGTATTAATATTAAATACTTCAAATCTATGTGTAATATGAAAGTAACTATTCATTCACTTGTAAAAGTGATGACTAGAAATGCGAGCAGCGCTTTGCTTCTAACAATCGTCTTTTCCTTCGACGAAACCTAGCATTATTATCATTAGGTTTTTAGTCTAATATTTATTGTGACTAATTATTAGTCTAGATTTATCATTAACTCCAAGTCTACTTCACGATTTATCAAGTAAGGAACAACCAGGTTAGGATCATATCGGAGGTAGGGTCCGTTTGGTATACGAAGTATACTGTTTGGAAATCCCACATTGAACGCCTCACTAAATCACAGCCTAGACATCATCCCTGTAAGTAGATCAATCATTATAACAACTTGGAATCACTGATAAATCTTGTTTATAGGTTCATAATAATGATAATGAACTTAAACATAAGTTATACTTAAAGTAGAGTAAGCATAACTCACTTACAAGGGGGTTTAGTGAGGAACCGGGCTTTGCGCAGGAAGAACTTCTGAGCTGAAAGGTCTGCTTCTTGGGGCTTTCCGGCACTCTGGGTTTGCTTCTAACACTTAGGAAGTGCTAGGGAAAGGCTTAGAGGGTTTGGGGGTGTGCGGGAGAGAATGGGTGAGAAAGGTATGAAGAATTGAGTGATTTGCGCCTTCTATTTATAGACTGTGAATATGTCAAACGCGGGGCATTCCCTATCTGAACCATGGGCGTTCGTTGGCCACGTGTCACCATCTGGGGGCAAGACGTGGGGAAGAAGCAGTGGCCCAGATCGTGCCACGTGTCACTCGCTGGTTACTCCAAAAAACTAATTATCTTCTAAAATCCGTAACTTTCGCATACGAGCTTTGTTTTTGACGTTCTTTATATCCACACGTAGGTAGCGACGTGATCTACTACTTTCATTTAGACTCTGTCGGCTAATTATGAATTTATTTTCAAATTTATGTTTTAATAGGCTTAGACAGTTAAAATCCGTTAAAAATTCATAACTTTGTCATTCGACGTACGTTTTCGATTGTCTTTATATCGTTGAGCTCCTATTAATAAGATCTTCAATTCACATTTATGTTGTGTCGGCTAAAAATC
The DNA here is from genome assembly GCF_052849685.1 of Lactuca virosa. Lineage (NCBI taxonomy): Eukaryota > Viridiplantae > Streptophyta > Magnoliopsida > Asterales > Asteraceae > Lactuca > Lactuca virosa. The sequence goes on along the minus strand of NC_136433.1, from coordinate 316,030,898 downwards.
AATCGATCTAAAATTCGATTTCCAGGTTGCATAGTGATATGCTAAATCTTAGAAAAATCATAACTTCCTCAAACGAAGTCAGATTTGGACGTTCTCTATATGCACACTCTCGGTTTAACATATACTACGACTCTCGTTTAGATCACTAAGGCTGAAAAGTATTTTGTCAAAAATTTACTTTATATGATACGCGGAGCCGTGCCGGTTTTGTCGCAAAACTTCGACGGGTCATAACTTCTTCGTTATAAGTCGGATTCCAGTGTCCTTTATATGTACGAAATCCTTCTAACATAGACTATACTTTGGTTAAGATTATTTTTTCTAAATAATATTTTATCAAAAAGTCATTTTTTAACGCTTATTATCTCTAAAATGATTAGCATGAATCTGCGGGTGTTACAATGTGAGAGCCAATTCTCACGACGTGAGGAGCCCCTGGACAACCTATTAATAGAGACGAAAGTCACTCCATTCCTCACACCTTTCAACTCCATTCTTTCCCAAACCCACCAAGGTCCTAAGACCTTTTCTCTAGCACTTCCTAGGTGAGTCCCAGAGCGTCAGAAGGCCCTGAGAAGTAGAGCTTTTGGCTCAGAAGTTCTGCCCGCACAGAGCCCGATTTCTCGCTAAACCCCCCTGTAAATGAGTTATGCTTACCATACTTTAAGTACAACTTATGTTTAAGTTGATTATAGTTATTATGAACTTATAAACAAGATTTATCGGTGATTCCAAGTCGTTATATTGATTGATCTACTTACGGGGATGATTACTAGGCTGTGATTTAGTGACGTGTTTAAAGTGGGATTTCCAAACAGTATACTTCGTATACCAAACGGACCCTACCTCTGATATGATCCTACATGGTTGTTCCATACTTGATAGATCATGAAAGAAGACTTTGAGTTATTGATGAATGTAAGCTAATAATTAGTCGCAATAAATATTAGACTAAGAATTAATAATAATGATACTAGGTTTCGTCAAAGGAAAAGACAATTGTTAGAAGCGATGCGCTGCCCGAATTTCGAGTCGTCACTTTAACAAGTGAGTGCATAGTTACTTTTATCTTACACATAGATATGAAGTATTTAATATCAATAAATGCTAGATGTGCTTATTATCTGTGATTCTTGATATCTATTCTAGATGAACGATTTATAAAAGTTTTACGTGATTTAAAATGTATATGTATTTTTATACCTATAAATATATTGGGTAAAGATGGGTAGATGAATGATGAGAGATGAAAGATGATATAGATGATGGGAGGTGAAAGATGATGAGAAGCTTTGACTATAAAGTTGATCTAGTCATCTAGCAGAGTATAGATGACAACAAAGGACTATTCTAGACAGTCCATTGGAATGCTAGCAGGATCGGAACATGTAGGTGTTTTTGAACAACGTGTTCACCAGATGTACTCTAAAAACCCTAGCAGTTGTGGACTTAGTGCCTTACAAATGAACATTGGAAGTTGTGCCTAATAGATAAGATCGACAACTATGGACTTAGTGCCTATTGGATACCTTGCAGCGATGGACTTCGTGCTTATTCCTTAGGAATAAATAAATGCTGAATATATGATTTTTTGGGTAGATCCTTAAGACAAAAGAAGATAATGGGGATGAGGAATTGGGTTAATTGTTTGATGATTAAACATAATAATTATATTATTATGGGTTGAAAACCTTATGTACTCACCAGGTTTCCCAACCTGACCTACTCAGTTTATTGCATCACATGTGGCTATATGAAAGATACATTCTGCTGAGAGATTCAAGGAGTATTAGGCCACTAGTTTAATTACTGTAACGCTTGTAATATTTCGTTATGCTTATGTTTCTGTATTGACGGTGGCATCCCAATGTTTTAAATAAAAGTACATTTCTTCGGAAATGCTTTGATAACATTTTTATCTTGTTTTCTGGGAACAAATTCCGCAATACTATTTTTCAAAAAGGATACTCTGATTTATAAATAAGCATAAATATAATTTTTAAAATGAACATGAAATTGGGGATGTCACAGTTGGTATCAGAGCATTAGTTTAAGCGAACTAGGAATTTATAGGAAATTTCTAGACTTAAACTTAGACTGATAAGCGATGATTGTGAGATGAGTGTCTGCTATATTTAGGATGTATGCCTGAATAGACATGCAAACCAGCTTATTTAGGGAAGATGCCTAAATTGCTTTTATGTGTTAAATGATTTATGCTATAAGATGCCTTATATGCTTTATGATGCTATCGTTTGATCGGTACTATGGTCTATTGCTGACCGGATCTATAAATTTTATGTGTTCAGATTTCTAAACGTTTAATTACGGTATTAGAACTGGCATGTAACTTTTCAGAGAGATAAGGAGATTTATACGTCTATCATAAATAAAGCTTTCCCTATCTTAATTCTCGTCGTTGTACACTTAATATCTGCTAGAGTGTATAAATCGAAATGGTGAGAACTCGCAGCAGACTAGGAAATGCTAATGGAAACCAACAGCCTGAACCATGAGTGATTGAGCGTACACCAGAAGTAGCAGCTGCACCCGAGCCAATCACGATGGCAGGAGTACAAGCAATGATACAGATGATGTTGGTTCGTCAGATTGAAGAAACAAGGCGTCTACTTCAATCGAATAGGGATGAACCTACTGTACCTATTATACAACCTGAACTGAACATTGAACAGTTAGAGGAAGGAAACTTTAGTCAGACTGTCAGCCAAGTTGAGCCACAAGTGGTTAGAAGAAACCAACCCAATAGAGGAAATGATGGACGTGGGTGCAAGTACAAGGATTTCATGGCATCCAAGCTACCAAGTCTTTCTGGAAGCTCAACACCGGTGGAAGTCATGGATTTGATCTCCGAGATGGAGATGATTGAGTGTGCACCAGAGGTAGAAACTACACCCGATCTAATCACGATGGCAGGAGTCCAGGCAATGATTCAGGCTATGTTGGCGGAACAAAGGGAGGATATAAGGCAAATGTTGCTTAATAGGGATGAACCTATTGTACCCATTGTACAGCCTGAACTGAACATTGAATAGTCAGATGAAGGAAACTATAGTCAGACTGTCAGTCAAGCTGAGCCACGAGTGGTTAGAAGAAACCAACCCAGTGAAGGAAATGATGGGCATGGATGTAAGTACAAGGATTTCATGGCATCAAAACCACCAAGTCTTTCTGGAAGCCCAACACAGGTGGAAGTCATGGATTGAATCTCTGAGATGGAGATGATGCTAGAAAGTTGTGATTGCAGCAACAAATAGAAGACCGCTCTCGCGGTAACACTGTTGAAGACTGGGGTATTAAGCTGGTGGAAGCTACTAGCTGATACCATGCCCAAGGGAGAAGCTAGCAAGATGTATTAGGAAAAAATTTTAGTACAACTGAAAATGCAATACTGCTCTGAGCAGGATCTTTTGGAGATCAACAACGAGTCCCTGAATCTGAAGAAAGGAAGGATGAGCATCAGCGACTATGCTGCAAGTTTTACACATAAAATGAAGCTTGCTCCTTATTTAGTTCCAACTAAACTCTCCAAGGTCAACAAGTTTGCTAATGGTTTGCCAGTAGACTTTGGTCCAATGGTCAAACAAGCAACCACCTTGAAAGCCGCCACCTGGGAAGCTAAGAATGTAGAGACCCAAATAAGAGAAAAGGGTCTAGAAAAAGATAATGCGGGAGAAAAGAGGAAGATTGAGGTATCCTCAAGATCTGATAAGAAAGGGAGATTCTCGAAGTCTAACCTGGATGACCAAAAGTATGGAGCAAAGTGGTGTGAAAAGTGCAAGAAGAAGCATTATGGGGGATGCGACGGAGAAGTGACTTGTTATAAGTGTGGGAGGATCAGTCACTATTCGAAGGATTGTACGCTTAATGATAAGGTATGCTACGGATACGGAGACAAGGGGCATATGTCAAAAGATTTCCTGAAGAAAAATGAAGGAGCAAGGCCAAATGCACCGCCGAAGCCAAAATCAAGAGCATTCCAGATGATCCTTTATGAAGCAGGTGACGATGCAAGGGATTAGGAGTAAGGGTCTATATATCTGAAGATCGATATATAAAGTAGCCGTATAGTATCACGTGGTGCAGCCTAATATGAGAGGCATAGTATAGTGTGAACTTGAATATCTATGTAATCGTTTCAAGAAATAATATAAACCTTAGTTATGTTATCCGATGTGCTAAATGACTATGTGAAATTCTTGTATGGTGACTTGGGGAACTGAGGGGCCATACTTAGGATGAGTATGAGTAGGTGTGAAAGGTAGTAGAGGCCTATACTACCGGAAGCACATGACTCGCACTTGGATCAGGGAAAGTCACGAGGTTACAAAGGCGATAGTAATTGATTCCGTTTTGTTCATATATGTCATTACCATTGTTTCGGTAATGACTGGGAAGATGATTGTTATTCTGACCTAGTGGTCATATTAAATCGAGCCCGTATAAGATATGTATGTTACATTGTTCAGAGAACCAAGTTTGATGTAGCATTCGACTTAAGCCAGAAGATTGAAGTAAAAGATAATCGAAGTGATCAAAAGAAGTATCACAATCGTTCTTAAAGTAAGAAGCTTGTAGCTAGAAGTGCTACATGCTAAAATATGATTATATCACATTAGAACATGAAGGAAGGTATCTTCCATTTTGGAATCTGGCTCTAAAAGACCTGAGTCTGAGCATTGCATCATACGATGAGAGGTCATTAGAACATGATCCATCGGTCTGTTACGATAATGAAGTAAAGAACTTATCTTAAGTTAAGTCTATCTAAGAAGGAGTAGGAGTCTCCAATAAGGATCGAATTTGTAACTCGAAGGTTTTGATTGAAAGACCAACATATGATAAAGAACGGGTGCAAGATTGAGCACCCCCAGCAGTTAAGAAGTCCAAAATGATATAATAGTTGCGGTTCTTACCTAGGATGAAAAGATAACTTATGGAGTCATTATACAAGTCCTGTTTTGTTGATAATCCGGAGATGTAATCGCCCTAAGCGGGAGATAATTGTAACACCCACAGATTTTGACTAGTCAATTTAGAGATAATAAGCATTAAAAATAACTTTTTGATAGGAGATTATTTAGGATAAATAATCTTAACCAAAGTTATCATATATGTCACAAGGATTCCATGCATATAAAGAACACTGAAATCTGACTTATAACGAAGAAGTTATGACCCGTCGAAGTTTTTCGATTGAACCAACACGACACCACGTATCGTACAAAGTGAATTTTTGACAAAATAATTTTTAGCCTTAGCGATCTAAACGAATGTCATAATAGTCGTTAAACCGAGAGCATGCATATATAAAACGTCAAAATCTGACTTCATTTGAGTAAGTTATGATTTTTCTAAGATTTAGCGTAACAGTGTACAGTTCCGAAATCGAATTTTAGATGGGTCAATTTTTAGCCAAAATGATGTAAATGAGAATTTAAGATCTCATTAATAGGATTTCAACGATAAAAAGACAGTTGAAAATGGAGTATGTATGTAGAAGTTATGAATTTTACACGGTCGTTAACAGTGTAATCTTCTCAGACTGTTAAATTTAATGTCGGTCGAGAATTAGCCAATGGGGCACAAGGAAAGTTGTAGATCTTGTCAATACCTACGCGTGGATATAAAGAACGTCAAAAACAGAGTTCGTATGCGAAAGTTATGAATTTTTTAAAATTGGTTGTTTATCTGCGTCCTGTCACACACCCAAACCAGAACGGCGGAAACGTCTGGGGGCGGATGGAGTGACTTCATGTACAGTATCATAACAATTGAATAGTAATGAAACATAGCAACCCAAACATTCATACATTAATAACACAAGTTTACATTGTTTACAACACCTTGTTTGTTCAAAAGTTCAATATAAATAACTGAAAAGTAGAAAGACATGAGACGACGACGCCGACCCTCAAGGAGAGTTGAGTATATGTCTACTAGTTTCCTGAGAATACACGTGATTTTGAAAAGTGTCAACAATTAAGTTGGTGAGTTCATAAGCATTTTTGTATAAAAGTATTTTGCACTTGTCTAGAATAGTTCTCGTAGTACTTTCAGAAAATCCGAAATTTTCTATGAAAAAGGTTTGTAACTCCCGTTCTAAAACCGTGAATGCATGTCCTTTGCTTTCTTTTGTTTGTAAGTAAAAAAAAGAGTGTGTTCCCAGAAAATCCAATATTTTCATTAATATGAACTGTAATTGAAAGTACTTCCTTTGTATCTTTTCTTATAAATTAATAATGTATATTTCCAGAAAATACCGTGTTTTCTTATAGGTAAACTATGGTCTTAAACCCTAAGACCATGATGGGAGTGAATATCATACATAAAATAGTTTATAGTTTCATTTCTTTCGATAAAACTAATGAAGTATAAGCTTCCCGTAAACCAAAATCATTTTGTTAATCCCTATGTGAGTCGTTACAACCATGCTTGATACGACTAAAATGCCTATCATGACGTTCTTCAGGCGTCGGTTTCGTTAGGATATTTGTCACCCTAGACTGGCCCCGTCTAGCTGTAGCGAACAACTCAGGTGTGGGGGTGTCAACCCCGTATAGATCTATACACAATTACCACGCTCTCCATCCAGGAGACTCTGGTTGTAATTACAGGACTTACGGAGTATGCTAGGTAGGTACGGCGAAGGACAATCTCACAACAACCTTAACAGATTTACGTGGACTACGACTCCATTTTTACTTGTAAAATAAGATAATTATGCCTTTAAATGATTGTACGTATCTTCGAAAGGTGTGATTTGTGGTTTCCAAACTATACCCATTTATAGTTTATCCTGTTGGTTTGAAACTATTTATATAGTCTTTTATATAAATATAAAGGTCTATTCTAGCATGAAAATATGAAATCAAAACATAATATTTTGGTGTTAAAACCAATTAGCTTCCTAAGTGACTATAAAGTGCCATTTTTGCTTGTCATGCTACCTTTTAGTATAAGTTCCCAAAAATCTATGTAGTTTTACAAATCATACTTATGATTTTACAACATAGATTATGTTTGTTCTAGACAATAAGGATATCACAAATATTTATACCATTATAAACCATAACTTATGTAAATAATATTTTATCTTTAACAAAAGATGAAAAAAACATGAAATTATTTATGGGATAAACAAAGTTTTACTTGTATCCCCCCCCCCCTTAAAACATGGAAAAGCTTGAAAAATATGGGGGTATGAACTCACCTTGAGTGGATCTTTGTGTGTAGCTTGAAGTGTTGTGAAGAGGAGCCTAAAACACTAGTATGTGTTTGATGAACTTCTTGGAGATTATGATACGCTAAGGATGTCAACACACAATAATGTGTGTAAATAGGATGAAATTAACATAATAACGTGTAAAAATCACTAGGGTTCACAAAATTTCTTACTCAAATTCTAAGCACCACTTTGATGATGATAATCTTGAGAAATCTTGGCTATGGCTCTTGAGAGAATTTTGAAGTGTAGAGAGGAGATAAAAAAAAGTATGGTGAATGAAAATGGTTCTTTGGTCGTAACTTTATGAGGGAATTCAAATAAGTGAGGCCATGGATATCTGGAAGGTAATGGAGGTGTTGCATGGGTATATGGTGGGTAATACATAGGAAACTGTGATTGTGTTGGAAATGGGGGATTATATCAAGTCATAAAGTCAAACCCTCTTATCTACTTTATTTGGCCAAATCACTTTATGATTTAAAATAATATCCTTATAAATCTTAAATATTATTTTATGTAAATATGTTTTAAATATTCAAATTTGCATAAAATAGAGGTTTAAGGGGTCTGGGTTATGAAAAATACGTGTTTGGTGGGATTCCCGACGTCAAAATCTCTTAAAATGAAGAGAAGGTCCGAAATGGACAAAAATCCGGAGTGGAGTCCTGAATCTGCGAGGGTCCGAAGTGGGTCAGGAAGTTCCGGAGCCAAATTAGTAGTTTTCCGGAGTGGCTGGTGCTTCCGAGTGGGTTCGGTTCCGGAGTGCCTTCTTCCGAGATGCGAAGGAGTCCGGGTGCGAGATGGTTCGATGGCTGATCCTTCCGGAGTGATGCGAAGCTTTCCGAAGTCAGAAGTTTCGGATCAGCATCTGTCCGGAGCGAGATTGCCCGGGTGAGAGGGTTCGAAGTCAACTCAGGAGGTTCCGAAACAGGAGGTGTTCCGGACCAAGAGGGTTTCGGACAAAGAGGGTTCCGGACCAAGAGGAGAGGCTCCGGAAATGAATAGTGTATTCCGGAATGGGCTTGTTCTTTTGAGTTTTCTCCTTCCGTTTTGAGCTGTTTTCGACTAAGGAAAGGATAAGATGATGTTGGTGTTTATAAAAAAAAGTTGAAAGAGATTTGAGAGAGATTTGGGAGAGATTTGAGATACATAGAGAGATTTGGGAGAGATTTGAGATAGAGAGAGATATTTGGCAGAGATTTGAGATACATAGAGAGATTTGAGATAGAGAAAGATATTTGGGAGATATTTGAGAAAGAGAGAGATATAGGAGCGAAAGATATATACTTTGTATTATAATTGTAAGACATACATCAGGAAACACAATTTTAAACCTTAATGTGTTAGTAGAAGTCGAGTTGACTGAGTTGACTTGTTGTCTTTGTTTGAGCTAAATTATTCGGTTGTTACATCATCCCCCGTTAGAGGGAATTTCGTCTCGAAATTAGCATCTTGGATGGCTCTGGCAACTAGGAGAAGTTGCGGGTATCTCTGTTTCATCTGCTCTCTTCGTTCCTTGGGGAATTTGGGTCCTTGCTTGGTGTTTCAACGGACTTTTGCTATTGATATTTGACCTTGTTCTTTTGGTTTCCTCGCCCATGATCCCCACATGTTTCTCTTCGAGGGTGTAGGTTCTTGTTCACTTGGATATCGTCGAGTGGGATTATCAGAACTTTGTTGATTAGATACTTATTAGGGTTGGACACGTGGAATGTGGGATGCATGATGCTGGGTTCTTGTGGTGACTGAAGTCTATAGGCTACAAGACCGATCTCGGCGAGGATCTTGAATGGTCTAGTGATGTTTGTGTACTATACGCCCTAGAGGTAGTGTTTCTAGACCTTAAGGACAACACTATTTTTTACTAAGGTTAAGGTTGCGGGTGGTGCAGCTGGCCCTATGAATCTTAGGCTATCTTGGGAGTTTCTTCCTACGAAATTCTGGGCTGGTGGTATGTCGACCCTTGCTTGATTTCCTTGAGGTTGGTCGAACGGATCGTCGGCTCGGAATGGAGGATATTGGTCCTTGATGATGGGTTTGTTTGATTCTTGATAGTCAATGGTCCTATGAACAAATATGCCCTTCCTCTTTACGAGTCGGACGGGTGCTCTCTGAGGTTAAAGGCTTGGTCTGGTAGTTTCCTTACTTATTAGGTTGTTCCATTGACCAAAAAATATATGTTTTTGGGTTGGTGCTAAGTGGTATTGGGTTTTGGCTATGGGAATGGCTCCTAGAGTCGAGTCGATTCTGAACTCAACTTGGAACTTGGGTGGTATCTCTTTGAAGGAACTTCTAAGAATCTCGGGGAGGTTATAAACCTCTGGGATACCCTTGATGTCCTTTGTTTCTTGTTTCCCCTCTGTATTGTGGGGCTAGGAAGAAGCATTGTATCTCTTACATAAGTACTAATGAGCTTAGATGCTAGAGATGGTTCGGGGATTTGTCGTTGTAGGTTGAAAGAGTTTGGTTAATCGGTTGGGTAAGGCGAAGGGTCTCTTCGTGGCATATGAAATTGGTATGGTGAGGATCAAGCCAGTCCATGTCAGATGTTAAGTCGATTTGTTTAGAATGATGGTGTGCTCTATGTTCATGTTTCAAACGCTACTAGTTTCATCATCGTTATTACTGCTGTGACTATTTTGTACCGGATTTGGGGTGTTCTAGTAGTACGAGTACTTTGATATATAATGATGGAATTTCATAGTCTGATTTCTACTAGGTCCCTCTATGATATTTTGATGTAACCTAGTCGTATATAATTTAGATTGAAAAGACAGTCGACTAAGTGCCCTGCCCTAAATCCACAACCATACAAGGAACAAGAATTAAGGCGGAATCACACACGCTAAATATGTAGAATCCTAATTATACATGATGAAAGAACCCCTTTCTAAACTTTCATATTTCTGAAAGACCCAAACTTTCATACTTGACAATATAGTTACTCCAAAACATGCTACTTGCATATTCATAAATAATATTTTACATTGATAACTTGTTTACAAACGACTGGATACAAACCGACTAAGTTTAAGTTTATTACAAAACTACCAAGGATATTGTATATTTTATACACACTAAAACTCAAATACAAAAGTAATAGTATAGACTATTTTAATTCTTCCAACAGTATAAAGCTATACTGGGTGCTTATTGCCTGCAATATATTAAGACATTGAGAGGGTAAGCGGTGACGCTTAGTGAGTTCAATAATAGATACAATATAACGTTATGCCATATATATACTTCAATATGGCAGAAGCAAAGAGGAACAATGAACAACAAAGGCATAAGTGAATCAGATGACAAACTTTCCATATCAATCATTGATTTGATTCAAAGATATACAATCAATGAGACATAACAATTTTCATACTTGATATACATCAATAAAGCTTTGGCCCAAATGGCATAGAAGACATACAACTTCGGATTAACATTTTGGTAGATTTCAGGCTTATAGCCCTGTCTAACCTTCTGCCAATACCATAGAATAGAAATCATTCTCTTACGGAGACATGTTCTACATGGCCAGAGGCTACATACCAGTACCAATATGAATCTAAGTCCTTTCACTGATCAAATGGTCAAAGGTATTTATTTTGCTATTAAAAAATAACGAATAAAATAACACGGGAAAATAACCCGGAATAATAACACTGAAAGGCACATAACACATATAACACATAACATACAAGTGTTCCTATATATTAAACTCACCGTGAAATAATCGGGGGTAAAAATAGTAAATTGGGCAGCACTTCGGCTCTAAATATAACTTCCTTCGTTGAAAATCGGGAGATTTATTGAAAACCGGGCTCTGCGAAGGTAGAGCTTCAAACCGAAAAGATAAATTTCTCGGGCTCTACGGGCACTTCGGGGCGTCTTTCGGGTGTTGGAAACGATCTTGGGGCTTCGGGGGAAGTCGAAATGATAAAGATATTGAAAGAGGGGTGAAAAATGGCAAAAATCCAATTTTACCTGGGTAAACTCGCAAGCCTTGTGTTTATAGGGCGAGGTCCGAAGGTCGGCCGAGAAGGGTGAGTCAGCAGCGAGGGACACGCGGCTCGGACTTCGCGAGGGCAGGTGGCACGGACAGATGGCGCGCATGCGAGGAGCTTGCGGACACGCGTCGGAACCGGAGCTGCACACGCGTCGGACCTGCGAGGATCTTCGGATACGTGGCGCGCGTGACTCACCGAGATCGGTCTTATCCATGCGAGGTTCCTCGGAAATCGAGCCCAAATCTTCTAAAATCCACAACTTTCTCATACGGGCTCCGTTTTTGACGTTCTTTATATGCACGCGTAGGCGGGAATATATTCTACAACTTTCGTTTAGACTTCGTCGGCTAATTTTGAATTTATTTTTAATATTATTATTTTTAACAGACCGGGACAGGAAAATCCGTTAAAAATTCATAACTTCTTCATCCGACATCCGTTTTCGTCAGACTTTTTACCGTTGTACTACTATTGACGAGACCTTCGATTCTCGTTTAGGTTGTGTCGGCTAAATATCGTTTGATCTAAAATTTGAGTTTTTAGCTGTCTATTGCTAAGCTGAAACTTAGAAAAATCATAACTTCCTCATACGAAGTCAGATTTTAGCGTTCTTTTTATCAAAATTCTCGGTTTAACAAATACTACGACTTTCATTTAGATCACCAAGGCTAAAAAGTAGTTTATCAAAAACTCACTTTTTACGTCATTCGGCGCCGTGCCAGTTTTGTCGCGGATCTTCGATTGGTCATAACTTCTTCGTTATAACTCGGATTTCGATGAGATTTTCGCCTAAATGCTTCTAATGAGATTCTCTACAATTTTCAATAATAAAATTATACTTATTTAAAATTTTATATTTTCGTTAAATTTCAATATTTGCCTAATGTTTGGAATCTCATAAGACTTCCAAAACATTCTGGATGATTCTAAACATAGTTTTACTTCATTTCTAGTAAAAACTATCCGTTAGAACTCATTACTCATAATTATATAATATTTCATAATATTATTTACTTAAAACACGATTTCAAAACGTGTATGTTACACATGACCTTGCGTTTACACTAAGCCATCATAGCTCACCTGCAAGGTTCTTTAGTTTTTCTACGAATGATATGAGTTGTTTGGATGAGGGAGCAATTTATAATTATGTTTTTAATTGGAAAAAATTTTAGTGAAATTTGATGCTTAGTTATTGTTGTTTGGAAACGTACCAAAAATCCTAGTAGGGTTCCTCGTTGCTTCTTCATGTCCTGTTGTTAAACTCCTCCCACTCCTCCATCATTCCTCTCCGTTGGACAATCTCTCTTGAAATGTCCTGTTTCACTGCACGTATGGCCTACTGGGCTTACTTCAGCGTTGGGGGTTGGAGTGGTGTGTTGGGCCGGAGTCCTATAGAAATGGGTGGTGTGCCCCTTCTTGTTGCACCTATTGCTATGCAACACACGACAGACTCCAAGATGATGGTAGTTGCACTTGTTGCAGTTTGAAAGGTTTCCAGCATATGGTTTTCTCGGTGTAGAGGTAGTAAGGTCAGTGGGGGTAGGGGCTGCTGCAGCTCATTGCCTTTTGGTATTTTTTTTGAGTCGAATTGCCCCCTTTCTCATTCCTGAACTTTCGTTTCATGTTCTTAGGTTTAGGGCTTGGGGTTTCTTGGTAAGTTGTCACTCGTTGGTTTCCTTTGTTGTTACTACGGTTGGAATTGTCGACGCTGTTTCCATTTTCGTTTGTGTTGTTGGCGTTGAGTTGCGCCATGACAGCTGTCACGGCAACTGTTACGGCGGCTTGGAATATAGCGGAGTCTATCTACAGAATTGGGGTTTCGCCGGTGTGCTGGTTATTTCCATGGGAAGACATGATTATGTTGCATGATGAGAAACGAGCTCGTAAGTAACTATGGCCATTTCTAATTATATTCATCTATTTATATTTACATATAAATTTCACGTGTTGTTGTACGGTTCTCAATGTTTCGACCTACATCCATATAATGTATTTAGAGTAGAAATAGGTATTGTACAGATATTACCCAAATAGATTATAGTTATCAAATCCTTATGTTGGCTCGGTTTTTATAGGTTTTGGGAGGGCGTATCTTGCTTGATTTATTATTACTAGATGCGATGATAGAGGCGATATGCCTAACACATAGTGTGAGTATATATATATATATATATATATATATATATATATATATATATATATATATATATTAGTTCGTTAATTTTTAGAGTGACGCATAAGGTGCTCTGCCACCTTGCTCGCATCGTGAGTGGTTTTCTCTGCATTTCCATCCTTGTTATGATTGTCCTAGTTTCAGCTGTAAAGTTTCGTTGTCTCCGGGCATCCGTATGGTGTTTTTTTTCTCGTAGATATGTTGAATCTTCGTTCCATCAGGCTTCGGGTTTTGTCACTGATCTCCATTACTTCATAATGGAGAGCTCGACTCTGGATGTTCGAGCGAGCCTCTTATGTCTGCTCTTGATAGGGTAAGGTTCCTTGATGATTTCTCCAGCTCCTTACTCTTCTGCTGACTGTTTTAGTGGAGTGGTTACTTCTACCTATGTTGTTCGTGTGATATTGGGAAGGTCTAAAGAATCTAAGAGATTAATAAGGGTATCTTTATTGAAATTCTTATGATGATCCTTACCGGGTCCTCCTATAGTCACATAGTGTATACAGATTATAAAAACTTTAAAGTATGCACTCAGTAATTATGGTGCCTAAAATACTCATATAGTATTTTAATTATATGTTTGATTCTAATGTTCCTTTACATGTAGATTTGGTAAGTTTTAGACTTGTTCCAACACCACTACCACTCCCAAACACATGCTGGTCGTATCTCAAATAAATATAGTTCATCAAGCTATATTTATCCCAGATATGATTAAATAACTGTCTAGGTTTGATTGTAGTGTCCAACATCTAAATACTTTGGTTTTGTTCTTATTATGACACTGTTCTAATATGTATACTTTTATAAAATACTTATATTATTAAAGTATACTTTTAGTCAGAGTGTTTTAGTTCCATTGTATTTATAGTTGTATATCTTGTATGGTTTGATATACTAGTTCACTATAAACAATGCTCTGATACATATCTGTCACACCCCCAAACCAGAACGGCGGAAACATCTGGGGGCGGATGGAGTGACTTCATGTACAGTATCATAACAATTGAATAGTAATGAAACATAGCAACCCAAACATTCATACATTAATAACGCAAGTTTACATTGTTTACAACACCTTGTTTGTTCAAAAGTTCAATATAAATAACTGAAAAGTAGAAAGACATGAGACGACGACGCCGACCCTCAAGGAGAGTTGAGTACATGTCTACTAGTTTCCTGAGAATACACGTGATTTTGAAAAGTGTCAACAATTAAGTTGGTGAGTTCATAAGCATTTTTGTATAAAAGTATTTTGCACTTGTCTAGAATAGTTCTCGTAGTACTTTCAGAAAATCCGAAATTTTCTATGAAAAAGGTTTGTAAGTCCCGTTCTAAAACCGTGAATGCATGTCCTTTGCTTTCTTTTGTTTGTAAGTAAAAAAAAAGTGTGTTCCCAGAAAATCCAATATTTTCATTAATATGAACTGTAATTGAAAGTACTTCCTTTGTATCTTTTCTTATAAATTAATAATGTATATTTCCAGAAAATACCGTGTTTTCTTATAGGTGAACTGTGGTCTTAAACCCTAAGACCATGATGGGAGTGAATATCATACATAAAATAGTTTATAGTTTCATTTCTTTCGATAAAACTAATGAAGTATAAGCTTCCCGTAAACCAAAATCATTTTGTTAATCCCTATGTGAGTCGTTACAACCATGCTTGATACGACTAAAATGCCTATCATGACGTTCTTCAGGCGTCAGTTTCGTTAGGATATTTGTCACCCTAGACTGGCCCCGTCTAGCTGTAGCGAACAACTCAGGTGTGGGGGTGTCAACCCCGTATAGATCTATACACAATTACCACGCTCTCCATCCAGGAGACTCTGGTTGTAATTACAGGACTTACGGAGTATGCTAGGTAGGTACAGCGAAGGACAATCTCACAACAACCTTAACAGATTTACGTGGACTACGACTCCATTTTTACTTGTAAAATAAGATAATTATGCCTTTAAATGATTGTACGTATCTTCGAAAGGTGTGATTTGTGGTTTCCAAACTATACCCATTTATAGTTTATCCTGTTGGTTTGAAACTATTTATATAGTCTTTTATATAAATATAAAGGTCTATTCTAGCATGAAAATATGAAATCAAAACATAATATTTTGGTGTTAAAACCAATTAGCTTCCTAAGTGACTATAAAGTGCCATTTTTGCTTGTCATGCTACCTTTTAGTATAAGTTCCCAAAAATCTATGTAGTTTTACAAATCATACTTATGATTTTACAACATAGATTATGTTTGTTCTAGACAATAAGGATATCACAAATATTTATACCATTATAAACCATAACTTATGTAAATAATATTTTATCTTTAACAAAAGATGAAAAAAACATGAAATTATTTATGGAATAAACAAAGTTTTACTTGTATCCCCCCCCCCCCCTTAAAACATGGAAAAGCTTGAAAAATATGGGGGTATGAACTCACCTTGAGTGGATCTTTGTGTGTAGCTTGAAGTGTTGTGAAGAGGAGCCTAAAACACTAGTATGTGTTTGATGAACTTCTTGGAGATTATGATACGCTAAGGATGTCAACACACAATAATGTGTGTAAATAGGATGAAATTAACATAATAACGTGTAAAAATCACTAGGGTTCACAAAATTTCTTACTCAAATTCTAAGCACCACTTTGATGATGATAATCTTGAGAAATCTTGGCTATGGCTCTTGAGAGAATTTTGAAGTGTAGAGAGGAGATAAAAAAAAGTATGGTGAATGAAAATGGTTCTTTGGTCGTAACTTTATGAGGGAATTCAAATAAGTGAGGCCATGGATATCTGGAAGGTAATGGAGGTGTTGCATGGGTATATGGTGGGTAATACATAGGAAACTGTGATTGTGTTGGAAATGGGGGATTATATCAAGTCATAAAGTCAAACCCTCTTATCTACTTTATTTGGCCAAATCACTTTATGATTTAAAATAATATCCTTATAAATCTTAAATATTATTTTATGTAAATATGTTTTAAATATTCAAATTTGCATAAAATAGAGGTTTAAGGGGTCTGGGTTATGAAAAATACGTGTTTGGTGGGATTCCCGACGTCAAAATCTCTTAAAATGAAGAGAAGGTCCGAAATGGACAAAAATCCGGAGTGGAGTCCTGAATCTGCAAGGGTCCGAAGTGGGTCAGGAAGTTCCGGAGCCAAATTAGTAGTTTTCTGGAGTGGCTGGTGCTTCCGAGAGGGTTCGGTTCCGGAGTGCCTTCTTTCGAGATACGAAGGAGTCCGGGTGCGAGATGGTTCGATAGCTGATCCTTCTGGAGTGATGTGAAGCTTTCCGAAGTCAGAAGTTTCGGATCAGCAATTGTCCGGAGTGAGATTTTCCGGGTGAGAGGGTCCGAAGTGAACTCAGGAGGTTCCGAAACAAGAGGTGTTCCGTACCAAGAGGGTTCCGAACCAAGAGCGGTCCAGACCAAGAGGAGAGGCTCCGGAAATGAATGGTGTATTCCGGAATGGGCTTGTTCTTTTGAGTTTTCTCCTTCCGTTTTGAGCTGTTTTCGACTAAGGAAGGGATAGGATGATTTGAGATAGAGAGGGATATTTGGGAGTGATTTGAGATACATAGAGAGATTTGAGATAAAGAGAGATATTTGGGAGATATCTGAGATAGAGAGAGATATGGGAGATATATATATATATATATATATATATATATATATATATATATATATATACTTCGTATTATAATTGTAAGGATTACATCAGTAAACACAGTTTTAAACCTTAATGTGTTAGTACAAGTCGAGTTGACTGAGTTGACTTGTTGTCTTTGTTTGACCTAAATTTTCCGGTTGTTACACGTCCTTGGTGCCTTCGCAAGCTCACGACGTGAGAGCCAAGTCTCACGACGTGAAGAGCCCTATATAGCCTATAAATATAGCCGAAAATCACTCCATTCCTCACACCTTTCAACTGCATTCTCTCCCAATCCCCCAGAGGTCTTAAGAGCTTTTCTCTAGCACTTCCTAGGTGTTAGTAGCGATTCCCGGAGTGTCAGAAGTTCCCGAGAAGAAGAGCTTTCAGCTTAGAAGTTCTGCCCGCGCAGAGCCCGATTTCTCGCTAACCCTCTGTAAGTGAGTTATGCTTACCCTAATTTAAGTATAACTTATGTTCAAGTTCATTATAGTTATTATGAACCTATAAACAAGATTTTTCAGTGATTCCAATTTGTTATACTGATTGTTCTACTTACGGGGATGATATCTAGGTTGTGATTTAGTAGGTGTTTAAAGTGGGATTTCTAAACAGTAAACTCCGTATACCAAACGAACCCTACCTCCGATATGATCCTACCTGGTTGTTCCTTACTTGATAGATCATGAAAGTAGACTTTGTGTAAATGATGAATCTAGACTAATCATTAGTCGCAATAAATATTAGACTAAGAATTAATAATAATGATACTAGGTTTCGTCAAAGGAGAAGACAATTGTTAGAAGCGAAGCGTTGCTCGAATTTCGAGTCGTCACTTTAACAAGTAAGTGCATAGTTACTTTCTTCTTACATATATAGATGAAGTATTTAATATTAATACATGTTATATATGCTTATTGTATGTGATTCTTGATATATATATGCTAGATGAACGATTTATACATGTTTTATGTGATTTAAACTGTATATGTATTTTATACCTATAAATATATTGGGTAACGATGGGTAGATGAATGATGAGAGATGAAAGATGATATAAATGATGAAAGGTGAAAGATGATGAGAAGCCTTGACTATAAAGTTGATCAAGTCATCTAGCAGAGTATAGATGACAACCACAGACTATTCTAGACAGTTAGTGGAACGCTAGCAGGCTCGCATCCTGTAGGTGTTTGTGAACAACATGTTCACCAGATATACTCTAAAAACCCTGGCAACTATGAACTTAGTGCCTTACAAATAAACATTGACAGTTGTGCCTAATAGATAACATCAGCAACTATGGACTTAGTGCATGTTGGATAAACCCTGACAACGATGGACTTTGTGTCTATTCCTTAGGACAATCCTTAGGAATAAATAAATGATGAATATATGATTCTTAGGGTAGATTCTTAAGAATAAAGAAGATAATGGGGATGAGAAATTAGGTTAACTGTTTGATGATTAAACATAATAATTTTATTATTATGGGTTGAAAACCCTATGTAATCACCAGGTTTCTCAACCTAACCCACTCAGTTTTTTGTATCACAGGTGGCTATATGAAAGATACATTCTGCTGAGAGATTCAAGGAGTATTACGCCATTAGTTTAATTACTGTAAGGCTTGTAATATTTCGTTATGTTTATGTTTCTGTATTGACGATGACATCCCGATATTTTAAATAAAAATACATTTCTTCGGAAATGCTTTTTTAACATTTTTATCATGTTTTCTGGGAACAAATTCCGCAATACTATTTTTCAAAAAGGATACCCTAACTTTTAAATAAGTATAAATAAAATTTTTAAAATGACCGTGAATTTGGAGATATTAACAGTGTAATCTTCACTTTCTCACTAAACACGCTTCTCGCATCCATCAACTTTTTCATTCACATCACATTTTGCATTCAAATCACATTTCTCACTCAAATTTGCTTTTACATTCACATCATATATACACCTTAAAAGTAATTTGACTTATCAAAATATACACCTTAAAAGTAATTTGACTTATCAAAAATTACATAAAGTTAAGAGGAGTGGGTGACAAAAAATTGGGCATTTGCTTGGATGACATACAAAGACTACTCTCAAAGGTGGCATGAAAAAAAAACATTGTCAAATGACATTGTTGTGCCGAGGTGAGAAAAATGGGAGAGGAGAGAGAGTGTGAGTGTAAATGGTTGTTATTTTATTTTTAATTTTTTTGTAGTTTTTTTTATTTTGATACATTCTATAAAAATAGCTTATCATTTATATTGTATGGACAAAATAACATGATAAGATGATATGAAAGCATGACATGATATTCTTCATTCCCTTGAGCCAAGTAAAAGTTGTAGACTTGTTGTTTTGATAATTAACCATTTTCTATTTATTGTGTGACTTTTATTGGTGATAAATAATATTCAACTAATAAAGTTGAATGCACTTAATTAATGATCAATTTTCATAAATCGTAAAATGTTGAATTCACTATTTAAGCTTTAAATGTCTCGTAAACCATAAAAATCTTTAAATTTCATCATATACACCACCTGTCCTAACCTTCTTTTTCTTTCTCAGTCTCCTAAAAAGTTCTTACGATGATGGTGCATGGTGAATTTTCTCAAAACTCTGGATCCAAGGATGAACATACAGTCTTCACCAAACCAATCAAAGTAATGGTTGTTGACAACAACAAGAGGTTTCTTTGTGTCGTGGCTAAGGTTCTTAACTACTTATCCTTTAAAGGTAATATTGTAACTTGATATCTTTTATTTAATATTAAATTGATTGTTTTCATTATATCGAAAAAATACAATAGTTATGAATATTAATAAGAGTAAAAAAACAAATCTACGTTAGAATTTATCCGAAAAATATGCAGCTTTTAAAAAGAAAATCAATAATAACCATAAATTTTGCACACTCACTTTGAAATGGATATCGGCGGAATCGGTCTTTCATTTAACATTAAATATTTAACCAATTTTTTTGTAAAATACTTTTTCAACCGATACGGTTTTAAGTTTTAACGATATAAAGATCTTCTTCTTTTTTTTTATGTGAAAATGATATTTTGAGGATTCTTTTAGCACAAAAAAAAAAACATCAAAAAAATATTTTTTTCGTAAAAAACTTATGACTTTCGTAAAAATATGAATAATTTCGTATGTCAAACCTAGGATTTTATGAGAACTTTTAAACTACGAAATATTATATTGACCTTGTTCTAGAGATTTCACCAATTAAAAAGTAATTTTGAGATTGAAATATATGGTTATTTGTAGAAAACTTTAAATATTTGGAAAAACACAATATTTTTTTTTTATTATATTTATAATTTTCTCTTGATTTTATTTCCAAATATACCTTAAGTAATAAAATAGTTATTGCACAAAAAAAATATACTTAACAATCAAATACTTTTGAGATTATATCACTCTAAAAGAACTAATAAGTCTTTATATAAATGTATAAGTATATATATATATATATATATATATATATATATATATATATATATATATATATATATATATATATATATATATATATATATATATATATAGAGAGAGAGAGAGAGAGATGTAGGTTCAAATGTTTTTCACATCTATTTTGTGTTAGAATGCACCAATACGATTTTAGTATTAATTATATGTATATTAAATGTTATCCATACTTATAACTCATTTTTATGGAAACCAATTAAATTCGTCATTAATGTCAACAATAATATTCTTTCATAATGAATTCATATCTAGAAGAATGAGAGTGTATTATAGTACAATACACTCTCGTTCTTCATATTCCATGCAACTTTGTTGTATTTTAAGTGAGTGACTCCTGAAACAAAATTCGAACTCATATATAAAAACCTAAATGCGAATTTATTCTGAAAGAATGTTATTGCTGACATTAATGACGGATTTAATTAGTTTCCATAAAAAAGAATTATAATTATGGACATCATTTAATATACATATAATTATGGAAATCATTTAATATCTATATTTATTTAATTCAATAATTATTTAATTTACTAAATTCTTATTGATGCATTATAGCACACAATAAATGTAAGAAACAAAATAACCTAACCCTATATATATATATATATATATATATATATATATATATATATATATATATATATATATATATATATATATATGGTTTGATGAATATGTGGTTGTCATATGTACTTGTTATTAGATATAAAACCATTAAAATAGCAGTATTGTTACAATAATTCAACAAATATATATTAATCCACTAACATTGAATGAAAATTTTCAATAACCAAAAAAGTATTTAATCCATACGATTGCAGATTGTAGGTAAACAAATAAATGCTATCATTAAAACTTTATGATTTTCTCGATTAAAACGAATTAAAAGTTTGTACTCTAATAATTTCGAAAATTTGTTGCAGTAAGTTCTATTACTAACTCATAAAGCTTTGATTCTTTGGAGAGGATCAAGATAGGATGGACAAAGAAATCACATAACCAAAACATAATATTTTGGATAAGTAATTTTGGATATTTTTAAAAGAAAACTACATCATTTTGAATGGTTTTATATGTAATGTTTTATACATGATAGTCATATATTCATTTATATATATATATATATATATATATATATATATATAGATATCACCAAGAGACTTAAACGTTCAACAACTTAGAAAGAAACACCTTATATATATATATATATATATATATATATATATATATATATATATATAGATATCACCAAGAGACTTAAACGTTCAACAACTTAGAAAGAAACACCTTTACAAAGACCTCATGCAACTACCCTAAGGGTCCTTTAGTAGAAAAAACAAGTGTACACAATTTATTCTCATCCACATTAGTAAAATAAATGTACTGATATTGTGTAAAACATAAATAAATATTCTCATTTACATTAGTAAAATAATTTCTAAAATCTTGAAAACAAAGATAAAATAATAACAATAAATATGATAAATGTGAAAATGTTTAACTGATATTGATTTGATAAATTAATTTATTAAGTTATTACTAAATTGTACAGAGCAAACCTGCAAATATACGAAAGTCAAGTGGGCAAAGTGTGAAACCAAAGAGTATAAGGCCGAAACATGGCAATTTATGAAAGTGCATGGACCAAAACTACATATATAAGATACTCTTGCAGCCAAAGTTTGAAACCAAAAACTCTACTGATGAAAAATTCAAATATAAAAACAATTGTGGTCAAAGCTTAAAACCTACAAAGTAAGGGACTAAATCAGCCAAAATCTCAAATGTAAAACTCACCCACAAAATATGAGACTAAATTGCAAAAATCTCAAATTTTTTTGGCCAAAATATCAAATGCAAAACTCACCAAAATAAGGGACTAAATTGACAAAATCTCAAATGTTTGTGGCCAAAATCTCAAATGTAAATTTTACTGTTCATTTTCAGTTTTAAATTAGATATGTATATAATTCTAAAATATCAAATGTTTGTGGCCAAAATCTCTATCCTTCTCATCTCATCTGTCTCTTGCTTTATCTTCTACTCTTCTTCTCATACTCTTTCATAGCATAGCCTCTTCTCAGACTCATCTTATACTTTATACATACTCTATCTTTTTACTATCTCTTTCCAATCCCTTACTTTTATCCCATATCATACTATGTTTTTTCTTCTCATATTCGATGCATGTTCTTTCTCTGCTCTTTACTCGTCTCTTACTCTTAGCATGCATGTCTCACTCTCTGCTTACTCTTCGTCTCTCTATTCTCAACTCTAATGCCTCAACATTCTATTTTCATCTAGATCCAACGGTCTCATCTCATACTATAGTCTCACCAATCTTCTAAGTTAAACAACATTCCACTAACATTATTAATTTCACTCATCCGGACTTACTCCCCTCTTTTATGATCTCCCGTGGATCCTTAATCATTATCCTTCTCTTGAATCTCTCACAAATTCCTTACCCTTAATCCTTAATCATTATCCTTCTCCATTACCTTGTTCCACTCACAAAACCTTTCATATTATTATCTTTTCTTATCATACACTATGTAACTCTCGCAAGAATCATCTATCAACATTTACGAAGGAATCATCATCTCTTTTCCTCACAGGGAACATAATTTCGTTCCGAAAGGAACCATACTCTTATTCCTAAAGGAATAATCTTTCTGGGAGGGTATTTCTAGCTCTTGATGATTTAAAAGGAAGAGACTTAAACTAAAAAACCTACTTTTTTTAGCATTGTACTTTAAATAATTAAGTTATTAGATTATAACTTGGTAGATTTAGCGTCTTATGATTTATTTTTATTTTAAATATTATATTATATTTTTTATTTTACGTTAAATATTATATTATATTTTTATTTTATTATATTATAATATTTTTCTATTATATTATAACATTTTTCTTCAAATATTAAATTTTTTCCGAGTGAAATTTAAAAATCAAGTGAATAATAATTTTTCATTAAGTACTTTCCAAAACACATCATATATATCATAATTTCTAAGCACGTCATATATCATTTTCTAAACATATTAAGCATTTTCTAAACATATGTAAGCATTTTCCTTAACAATTAAGTACTTAATAATTAATAATTAAGTACTTATTAACACGAAACAATAACATAAACACATCATATAACATTTCTAAACATATTAAGCATTTATAAACATATCAAGCATTTTCCTTAATAATTAAGCATGTAAAACTAGAAACATCTAATATTGATTAAGCAATTTCCAATTAAGCATATTAACAAAAATCACTGGGTTTTAAGGAGTAATTAGAACCTAAGAGGTATCAAGAGGAAGTCGTTGGTCGAAGGTGGCAGTCGATGGCCTTAGGGCTGGGAAACAACTGAGAAAGGGGTGATGTGGGTGGCTTACATCTTCGGAACAACACAGGTTGTTGATGTGGGTGTAAGACGTCGTAGAATAGGATTCAAGAGTTCTAATACATCACATTCTCCTTCACTGTAAAATCCAATGGGAATTGTCGTTGAGGAATAAATCGGTGGTGAATGATGAATACTAGTGGTATGTGGAGGTTGAGGCTACCTGGTGCGCCAATGGTTGTCATCGCCGACATATTAGTCGAAAGCTAGCCGAAGAGAATCGTTAGAGCGTAAAGGAGAGATTAATGGTCGTGATATCAAAAAGAGAGCTGGAAAATGCCTTCATGTGCGTTAGGCATTAACGACAACATTTTAATGACATTAAACATGACAATTCAGTGTATTAGGAGCAATTCCTGAATAAATTGGAGGGAGCATTTCCCGATTCTTTTTTCGAGGGCTTTAGCGAGGCGCAACCGCCACTAAATGAGTCATCGCTATTTCATGTTGACCAGGGCCGGTATTCTCAAAGCTCCAGGATGAACAAGAAAAAATGGGGCCCTTATCTTTATTATAATTTTTTATTTTTAAATAAAAATATATAATGTATAAAATTGGGCCCTATGCAGCTGCCCACTTTGCCCCCCACCCCACTCAATGCCCCCCATGATCTTGACGTACAATAACACCATCCAGTGGATCAAATAATGGAACTAACGGCCTAGATTTAACCTTGGATTGTCACATGTATCACCGACAAGGACTCTTTAGACGAGGGATTTAGCGGTGACATAATTCGTGTTCAGCCTGATGTCGTCGCTAAAGGAGGCATCATTAAAGGCTATATTTCTTGTTGTGATTTGAGAGAGGTCCGACATTACCAAAATATAGTTGGTCATGTTGTACTTTGTTAATGAAATGTATCAATATAGTGGAATGGATATTAAGAAACTACAATTTGGGCATCTAGTCAAATAATGAGATGAATTATCCTCATCACCTAATTGCTCCTACTTGACCCTATTGTGTTTTGTTGGGTTGAATGGCATAAAGAATTATTGAGACCATGTTAAGTTGGGGGTTAAGTTACAAGCATATATACACCTAATAATTAATGAGGATAAATTAAAGCTTAATGTTGGAATATATTAAACATAGATCCAACCATAAACTACTCAGGTTGGATTTAATCTACCATCATATGGACCCTAATTAAAGCATAAACCTCATGTTATTGGGCCAAATCTTGATTCAAAGTATGAGTGGAAAAAAATGATTTTAATAACTCCAAAATTGAGCTTAAACTCCTACACTACCACCTGACCAAAACTACTTATATTTTCTAACATTGGAAAACGAAAGGACTAATGAGCCATAATTACCTCAAAATCTGCATGATATTAAGCGGAATCCGTACTATAAACCAGGTTGGATCTTAAAACCTCCTCAAGGTGAGCTTGATTAAGATACAATAATTATCTGTTGGTTTTTTATATCCAATGTTATATCAACATGATAATTATGATCGTCCTTAGTTATCAAACAAGAAGTAGACCCCCTCTATTGAAAACCTCTTGAGCCCTTATTCATTACATTCACACAATTCCTAAAATCTTACTATTACTAATGAGATAATCAAAATGGTAGAATACACATCTATTATTACCCGGTTTTATGATATCATGTAGTAACCTACACCAAAAACATCATGAACATCCTCCACTGACTCTATTTGACCAAATTACATTATAATCAATCCTAACCACATTTGAATTTTTTATGCATATTATCAAATAACAAGGACTTGAAAGATACACCGCTATACATTATCAAATTATCAGGTTTTTTGTAATAGAAAAATAGTTTCCAAAAACAAATAAAAGGACAAGTTCGTTTAATATCATACTTATATATAGTTTTTCCTTCAAGAAAGCACGAATATAAATAAAATGAGAAAAACATAGACATTGCTTAATCTTGATTTGTGCAACCGTAGCATCCAATTTAATGTCCTCAACTTGTCAACTTAGTCTTGATGCGTATTTGGACCTCAAATACGACTCTTGCAGCAGAACAAAGAACACCTGAATCAAAGACAAGAACAAGTAATGAAAAAGGATAGATTTGAAGTCTAAACTATACTATAGTTTTAATTTTCGGTGAAAACAAACCAAGACCTATTGGTTTGAGTTCGAGATAAAGATCACGAGGCGTGTCCGAACCAAGACTAGATTTGAATTGTATGCAACAATTCGATAAGATGAACAAGTTCAAATGTTTATAAGCTTCAATCAACTACTTCCTTACAATTTATAGAACTTGGCTTTTATAGCCTTACAAAAGATAACAGAAAAATAAGTCAAAAGACACCTAAATATTATGCCATTTAATGGATTATTTAACACACTAAAGATTATTTAATAGAACTAAAAAACGGCTTCAACATTGAAATTGACTTTTTAGCTCCCGAGGGGTGACCTTTCCAAGGTGACTCTTAGAATTCTGAGTCTCCGCGTTCGCATCCTAACTCCACGGACTGGAAGTCGCTTTCGCATCCAAGTTTCGCTTCGCATTCAGACTCCTCTTCGCTACGAGCCACAAGTGAATGAAAACGACATCACAACAAACATCAAATGAATGCAACCAGGTGCGATTGATCGCAACCAGTCGCAATGGACTGCAACCACCAACAGTGAAACTTGGTTCGCAACCATCCCATTTGCAATGAGTCAGTTGGTTCGACTCAAATGTTCTCTGATTGTGTGGACCCATTCGCAACGTCTCACATCCAACCATTAGTCGCATTCTTTCGCCTTGCAATGAGTCAAATGGTTTGACTCCAATGTGCTCTGATTGCTTAGACCTATTCGCAACGTCTCACATCCAACCACTAGTCGCATTATTGGGGTTTAAGTTACAAGCATATATACAACTAATAATTAATGGGGATGAATTAAAGCTTAATGATGGAATATATTAAACATAGATCCAATCATAAACTACTTAGGTTGGATTTAATATACCATCATATAGACCCTAATTAAAGCATAAACCTCATGTCATTGGGCCAAATCTAGATTCAAAGTACGAGTGGAAAAAAATGATTTTAATAACTCCAAAATTGAGCTTAAACTCCTACACTACAACCTGACCAAAACTACTTATATTTTCTAACATTGGAACACAAAAGTACTAATGAACCATAGTTACCTCAAATTCTGCATGATATTAAGTGGAATTTGTACTCTAAAGCAGGTTAGATCTTAAAACCTCCTAAAGGTGAGCCTGATTAAGATACAATAATTATTTGTTGGTTTTTATATCCAATGTTATATTAACATGATAATTATGATCGTCTTTCATTATCAAACAAGAAGTTGACCCCCTTTATTGAAAACCTCTTGAGTCCTTATTCATTACATTCACACCATTCCTAAAATCTTACTATTACTAATGAGATGATCCAAATGGTAGAATACACATATATTATTACCTAGTTTATGATATCATGTAGTAACCTACACCAAAAACATCGTGAACATCCTCCACTGACTCTATTTGACCAAATTACATTATAATCAATCCCAACCACATTTGAATTTCTATGAATATTATAAAATAACAAGGACTTGAAAGATACACACCGTTATACATTATCAAAGTATAAGGCTTTTTGTAAAAGAAAAATAGTTTCCAAAACCAAATAAAAAGACAAGCTCATTTGAATTTCTGTGAATCTTGTTCCCCTGGTCCAACACATGCTTTTCGAGTAAGGTTGCGATTGGACCTTCCAGTTACAAAACTTGCTCCTCTTTCGCAACACGCACTTGAACTGTTTCCCATTGGTTCAACACCTGTTCCTTCTCTCTGGCTTGTTCAACCTTTTCTTCCATAATCTCTTCTTTAGTTTCTTCCTTCTTAGTGGCCATCCTTGAGAGACTTGGCTTCCTACCCTGTTGGTTTCACATCGACCTCACCTCAGCTACAGACATTGGTTTCAAAGTGACCTTCTTCCCTAAAACATCAGTTCATACTCATTGCTTCTCCCTCGGTGTATCACATCCATGTCATATTGTCATGTTCGTCCCAACAGAATGCGACATGCATCCATTGGAATTACATCACAAAGCACCTTATCCTCATAAGATCCCATCTTCAAACGCACCTGGACCTGCCTAGTCACCATCACCTCGTTTCCATCATCCAACCAATGCAATGAATATGGGTTTAGGTGGGATGTTGTCACCAAACTCAATTTTGACACCATTTCACTAGTTGCCACATTGGTACAACTACCCCATCGATAATCACGCAACAACCCTTTTCTCCCACCAGGCACTTCATATGAAAGATCTGGTCTCGCTGATCTGAATCAATGTGAATTATTTTGACTGATCACTGAGAAATCCCCTTTTTCTTTCTTGAACAATAACGTCGGCTCAACCACAACAAATCAACAACACCTCAACAAGAGTTCTCCTTTTTTTTCCTGAACAGTAACCTCAACAACAAAGATAAAACCTAACATGTAATTGTTTTTTGTTTTTTTTACAAGAACAGCAACGACAAATTAACAAAACCCCAAAGGAACTTGGGGATCTGATACCACAACTGATGTGTATTTGGACCTCAAATACGACTCTTGTAGTGGAACAAAGAACACTTGAATCAAAGAAATGAACAAGTAAAGAAAATGATAGATTTGAAGTCCAAACTAGACATATAGTTTGAATCTTCGATAAAAACAAACCAAGACCTATTGGTTTGAGTTCGAGATCAAAATTTGGAGGAAGATAATATTTGAATTGTACGCAACAATTCGATAAGATGAACACGAGTTCAAATGTTTATAAACTTCAATCAACTGCTTCCTTACAAATGATAGAACTTGGCTTTTGTAGCGTTACAAAAGATAAATAAAAATAAATCAAAAGACACCTAATTATTATGCCATTTAATGGCTTATTTAACATACTAAAGATTAATTAATAAAACTAAAGACAAACGGCTTCAGCATTGAAATTGACTTTTCAGCTCCCGAGCGTGACCTTTTTGAGGCGACTCTTAGAATTCTGAGACCCCGCATTCGCATCCTAACTCCCCGGACTGGAATTCGCTTTCGCATTCAAGTTCTGCTTTGCATCCAGCCACCTCTTCGCTACGAGCCACAAGTGAATGTGAACAACATCACAACAAACACCAAATGAATGCAACCAGATGCGATTGATCACAATCAATCATAACAACCAACAATGAAACTTGGTTCGCAACCATCCCATTCACAATGAGTCAGATGGTTCGACTCTAATGTGCTCCGATTGCTTGGACCCTATCACAACGTCTCACATCCAACCACCAGTCGCTTTCTTTTGCCTCTAATTGCAGTCATTTTACGACTTTCGCAACTAAAAGAAATGGGAACGAGTCACAATTTACCATTGTAATCACTTAAGATCGGGTTGGAACATGAACTTGGCTAATCACAATCCACGCACGTATTAATTCTCAAATTAGAAGTTCTAGGATAGACCTTTCCAATCAGTATACTATTGTTAATATTTAAACAAGGATTTTGACAATAGTCCACCCTTATTTAGTGTAAATAATATAAAATAATCAAAATTCGACAATAATATTATAAGAACTTCAATTTATAAGCACATCGACCACGTATCCACTTAGAACTAGGTGTCTAAGGCTCAATACAACCAAACCACACTTTTTCCTTTAAAGCTCAATAAATTTTTGATGGAAGTACAAGAAGTAAATTATATTATCAATAAAACCATCCTCATACTTAATGATCACATTTACAATCCTTTTTTGCTCTATAAGAGCCTCTAAGTTGGTTAAGGCATGTAAGCACGCTAGCTTCCAAATAAAAAATGCTTAATGTGTGGATTCGATACAAGGTGAATCTTGGGGTAGATAGATATGAACTCAACAAATCATGTTCACTGTTTCTCTTTCCCCCTGAACATTAAGATTCAATACAAGGTGAATCTTGGAGTATTTAGATATCCAATCAACATATCATGTCTGCCATTTCTTGTTCCCCTTTGAGAACATTCATCAATAAATACTTGTCAATATGTTACTTATTCTAGAACTTACATCTATTCTCCTTTCTTATTATTACCAATATGACATTCATTCACATTACTCGATCTATTACAACCATCATTAAAGGAATTTGATTTATCGAACTTTTCCACACACACAAAGATCATACATAAACGAAGCCAAATAGAATTTAAAGAAGCTATATAATTTTCAAATTAGCGACCATATTATAAATAGAGTTAGATGAAAACATAATATGGTAACTGAGAATCTATATTGTTAATGGATCCTATAAGGTCAGTTTCCTCATTGATATTTCTCCCTTATGTTTGTGTTAATAAGAATTTTAATGTAAAACAATCCATATGGAATAATAAAAGATTCGAACACAAAACATTAATTTCGTTTATTGATTGTAGAATGTTAATATTCACTCAAGAGTTTCAGATAAGGAAAAATATGAGTATACGTAATCATTTATGACAAAACTAGACAAAGTTGAATAATTCGTGGATTCCATAGTTGAAGAATATTTTTAGATAAACAACCTAGATAGATCAAGATGCCATAGATAACTTAGGCTGCTAGCTTTTCCAAGGCATGTTAAGCTGGTAGACAAGTAGGATGTTAGGTAACTTGAGCTGCCACCAAGCATACCTATATTCAACATGTTTTTTTAACAAGTAGGATGTTAGGTAACTTGGGTTGATCTTTAAGCTATCTATGGATGGAGTAGGACCACCTCCATAGGCTCTACCTTTTAGACCATACAATGGGTGTTGTATCTTGACCTTGTATGGGCCCACAACCCATTAACCTTGTATTCTTCATGTTTGAGAATAATCTTTCCTTATATACAACTATCTACTCTATGACAGCTAACTTGTGTTAAATCATCGTTTATTTCCCCATTATGCACTTCTGTTAATTCTTATTACATATAATGGTAAGTGAAACTAAAATCATGAATTCACATCAAAAACTTCAATTGAGAAAACATCTTCAAATGTTATTTTGATGAGGTAGTTGATAACGGATCCACCAATTTCTCTGCTTTCCCTCATGATTTAGAATTGACTTCCTACTATTGTCCCACCTAGCATAATTATTCACAATATTTAACCATATTTTTCATTTTATATTGTAAAATGTTGCCAATCTGCATCAACATAATCAAATTACACCCCTTAAAACGCTATAGTTCTATTGAATTTTCCTTTTACTCATTCTTTCTAAGAACTTTCCTCTATAGTATGTAATTCTTTAATTTAAGGGAGCCAACCTATGTTTTGTAAAAGAAGATTACCATCCTCATTGAATTACTAGTTAGCATCACTAAAAGATGATTCTTGAAAAGGGCCAACTTGGAGCACATGACTTCTAATAGTGGAAGACCTCAAAGATACATGGAAATTCCTATAATATTGATTGTTCTCCATGTGATTGAGTTGACCCTTGGACAACACTATAAAAAAACAATCACTTCATGTCTAATTTTCAACAATCACCATTCTTCTTACCCTTAACAACTAATTAGTGTTGAGGAAAATATAAATCGTGCCACATATATCAATATAATTATATCACTTTTCTTGATATCAAATAAATCATTTAATATATATTTTTTTAGTAGAGATTAATCATAATTATA
Source organism: Lactuca virosa (assembly GCF_052849685.1). Taxonomy (NCBI): domain Eukaryota; kingdom Viridiplantae; phylum Streptophyta; class Magnoliopsida; order Asterales; family Asteraceae; genus Lactuca; species Lactuca virosa. The sequence continues at coordinate 315,999,248 of NC_136433.1, read as the reverse complement.
TCTATTTGAAGGCATCTTTGACCCGATACTATCATACTATATATCATGTCAACATACATTTTTTGGTGTAAAGTTACTTTGGCCCACTAAAATTTAATGTATGTAGTTTTGATCCCTCAAGTTTGAGTTTATATATTTCTAGGTTCTTTCTATTCTTTTAAATTTAAAATAATATACTTCTATTTAATTTATCTGTATTAAAACACCAAATTAGATTTTTGTAAACAAATGTCTTTTATTTATCTAAATAACTTATACATGTGGATTTTTTATTTGACAAAATGTTTGATTTGATAATATAACAATTATTTTAGGCTAATTGTACACAAATTATTTGTTTAATTGGTATATATGTTTAGTAATATAATTTATAACTTTATTTGAACAAAAATATATGCAAGATAATTTTATAAAAAAAATATATAGTATTTTGAAAAACTAAATAAGTTAGAAAAATGGAATATGCTTGGAGTACTAATGTTGGTGTAAAAATTAGAGTTAGAGGTGGCGATGAATCATTACCTCTATCATTTGTATACTATTTTTGGTACAAAAAATAATGTTATGGTTGAAGATGGTGTACGCATTATTTTCCTGATTTCAAATTTCTATTAGAATATTATCATATTTATTATAAAGATATACTAGTTTAGTTTTCATAATCTTCTTTGGTTTTATGTATTTGCTTTAGTCACACCTGTGGATCATGGTGGCACTGCCTTAGCAATACTATCCAAAAGGTCGGAAAAATTTGATCTTGTACTAATAGATAGTACCTTGAGTGATATCGATGCACATATGTTACTTAGAATAACAAGAAACATGAATCTGCAAGCAATCCGTGAGTTCAAGATTACACCCTTAATTTTACCTCTATAAATTTCTAGTCTAACGATCTCCCTCTGTGTTCATGTTTCTTAAAATTATTTTTTTCAAGATAAACGGATTTTGCTCATTCATATTCTTATTTTAAGTGATGTCCAAGGAAGATGATGATCAAACTCTGCTAAAAGCTTTGAAGGATGGAGCTTTACTTGTATTGAAGCGCCCCCTTACCGGTGACAGGATAAGGCTACTAAGACAACATGTCATCAGAAAGAGGATACAAAATCTTAACAACCCTAATATTATAGATAAGTTTCGCCGTGTAGAAAATCTTGGTATCCCTAACATCACATATAACTTTAGTCATGTACCAAATATTCGCAACGTTAATGTTGCAAACGCATTTCCTTGGGTCATGAAAAAAGAGCCAATCATGTATGATGGGGATGCGACAACATGTAAGAGTGTATGTAGTAAGAGGAAGAGTAAGATGCGCCTTGTATGGACTCCAGAACTGCATGAAAAGTTTATGGATGCTATTGGGCAATTGGGTGAAGGAAGTAAATATAATTCTTCATGTCAATACTCATTTTTTCATTAATAACTGCTTTTGATATCTTGTATTACTAAATAAATATTGTATTTCCATTGTAGGGTGTATTCCTAAGTTAATACATGAGCAGATGGGCGTACCTGGTATTACAAGAGCACAAGTTTCTAGTCATCTACAGGTTAGCTATTCAATCATATATACACCAATTTAATTCATTAAATGTTTGATTTTCTTTTTTAGATCTATATCACATGTTTAACGAGAATCTTGTATGGGCGTCTAGTATATCCTATCATTGTTTTGCCCCATACGAGTATTACAAGAACGACATGTGATGTTTATGGATCTATATCACATGTTTAACCATGTAACGAGACAAAGGTTCATCTCTTTCCTATGAGCACTTGGTATTAGTTAGTGTCATTGAGTGTAGTTCACCTATTGTAGAGAATCTTATAGGGAGTCAAGTATTTCCTATCATTTTTTCCCTATACTAGAGAAGTAGTTGGCTTGCATCCATCCAAGAGCTAACGGGACCGTTTAAAAACTCTTTAAAACAGACCATCAGCCCACTACTTGTATTCAATATCCTTTTCATTCTTCTCCTTTATATATATATATATATATATATATATATATATAACCCTTTACTTTCTAATTAGTTGGTTATACATAAAAATATTAAATAGCAATTATTTTATAATTTATGCTATTATAAATTCACAATTTTGAAATGAGAATAATATTGAAATGTTATGTCAAAATTTTTTAGCTTTATAAGAATGTTTTGTTATGTTAAATAATATAAAAGTTATTATTAAACGACTATATAAGTATGTGACCCATTCATAAACTTCTTAAATATTTTACATTTATGAATAGTAGGAAGAAGTTTATAAAATGTAAAAATATGTTGGTATTATTCACAAGACATTGTTATGAATAACAATAGAGATGCTTTCATACATGACATCTTTTTAAAATGATAGGTTAGTGATTTTCCAAACATTGTTTTGAGAGAGGTCATGTAGTTTATAAAGAGATTGCTATTAAGAGAAGTAATTTTTGGAGACATGGTTTATGATAAGAATCCCCAAAAAGTTTATGTAGGATTTCACTATAAACGGATCAAGGTATACCATACAAATCTCTCACCCCAATAATGATACAATGTTATGTAAAATGACACTATTGGCCTCTAACCTTACTAAGGACCTCCTTAAGGGTATTCTTAAATCATTTCCTTTTAATCATGTGATATGAATTATATATGAGTCTTACTTGGGTGATATCCTTCTTAAGTTTGTTACATGTGTTCTAATTGGGGGGGTAGCTTTGCTAAGTTATCATAGGCGTTACCCTTAAATTAGGGGTTGTATACCTTTTAATTTTGGCATCGTTTGGGGCCCGAGTAACTTAGCTTTTATCATACCTCCACATTTTTGTATGAAATATTATGAGGTTGTTGGTTATTTAGGGTCCTTCAAATTCGATAACATGATCAAATTTACATACTCATAGAAAGGGAGACATACGGGGATACAACTATACACCATAAGGTCGGCCAAGCCACTAAAACTATAATACATTCATACATACACAATAAGGGAACAAGACCATAGTCATAACAAGATGCCAAGATTGAATGTACCGAGTGAACATGAACTCATGAAGCTGAGAGGTTAGAAGTAGGGGTGTTTAAAATCAAATATCAAAAATATCGGATAGTGAACTTTGGTATCCGAAACCATATCCGAAGTTTTGGATATCTGAATTTTCGCTATCAGAGTTTTAGATATCCAAAAGTTAGATACAAATTTGAATACCAAAATTGGATATCCAGAATTCTTAGATTTTAGCCAACATTTACTATCAAAGTAATCAAACAACCGTTGTTAATCTTTTAACATAGAGAAAACATAAATCACACAACTAAAAACCTATTAAAATTTGATTCAAAACACACACTTAGCCTATTATTCACTAAATATTAACAAAAAAAGTTAAAAACAGTCACACATTATTCTTAATGTAGCTTAAAGATCCAGATGCTAAAACACTACCCATCAAAAACCAATAACATGTTCTAACTTGAAAAATAATTCAAGTTAAGTAACAATAATAACATCACCTAACACATATATGTATTATAACTACAGGAACCGTGAATTAGAAAAATAACATATGATGTTAAATAGCATAATCAGAAACTCTTACAAAAGAAAAAGAACCATGTATGTATAAACAAAATGTCACATTTACCGGATAATCCTAACCTAAAAAGCTATCTTCGTAAGATCCATTTTAAATAATAACACAAAATATATTTAAAAAATTAATAAAAATCATACTTTTAGATTTCGAGTATCTGAAATATCCAAAATTTATAAAAATCACTATAAGTATCCAAATCTTAAAAAGCATATATCCAAATTTTGGATATCCGAAAACCCGGATAATTTAGATCATATTTCAGATATTTAAGATTAGATTTTGGGACTTGGATATTTCTGAAGCCCTTTGGTTTGAAGGTCGTGTTGAAGATATCTTGTGTACTGTGATATGGAATAAATATTTAAGGATACTAATATGATCGAGAGCAACCATCTCACGAACAAAATGGATGTCTATCTCAATGTGTTTTGTGCTTAGTTGTTGATCTTGGTTGGTGGAAAGATATATCATACTGACAATATTACAATAAATGATTTTGGCCTTCAATAGGAGGGTTAGAGGCATCCATATTTTCTTGAGTACCAGATAGGTTGTGACATGGCTCGTAGTTGGACATGTAAGCATACTCAAGGATGTTAAGAACATATTTATGTTGATTGATGAACATGCAAAAGTAATTGTAATATAAAAATATTCCAAGACACTAATTTACATATCTGAGGTCAGTCATGGTAACATCTTTGCTAATAGAAGAAATGATATGTTGAAGTAGTGTTAGCGATGAGGTAGTGGTAACAATGTTTCCAACTTAATGCAAAAAGTATGCCATGGATAGACCATTTCGATAATGAAAAAAGATTAGTCGCATAGGCTCTAGAAGAACCAGGGTTGAGACAAAAATCGAGCAAACCTACGGGACCATGAACAAGGTGTTGTTTAAAGTCTTATAGAGATCTCCAAAGATGACAAGCATAGTCGGGTTATCGTGGATTATATGGAGGTTGGTATATGTATACAGTCTCTTGTAGATACGCATAAATGAATGCATTACTTATGTCTAGCTAATAGATTGGTCATTGAAGTGAGTTCGCGAGACAGAAGATTGTCTGAGTAGTATCCAGTTTAACTATCAAGCTAAAGATCTCAAAAAAATGGATACTCATTCATTATTTTTTTCCCATTATCCATTAGTTGATATATATATAACGAGCTAAAGTTACATCTATGATATGCTTCTTTTTAATTATGTAGATTGAGTGAAAAAAATTGAAACCTAATCATCTAGGAACGAAAGCTGATGTGCCATTTTTAATTAGTCCATTGTATTCGTCATTTATAACATTGAACCAATATGGATACTTTAAAGCATGTGAATATGACTAGGTATGGATGACTCGGTTTGGGTGATGGGATTAAGTCGGGTTATGGGTCTAAATATGTCATATATGGATTGGCTTGCCATATGGAGACGAGGTGTAGTCATATGTTAGGCTTTGGTAACAACTGCCATAATGGATTATTAGGCAAAATTTAGGTGATGGCTATTGATAAGAGAGGTTGTCGATGAGGGAGCATCAATGTCAAAGTTTTTTATCAGGTTAGATTTGTTGTTGTCGAGGAGGCAACAACATATGAGTTATTAGAGAGGTTGTTGAAGGTGTGGGTGTATGGGCAGGTAAGAAACTTTAGAGGGATGGGTGAGCGACTTATAAAGAAGGTCGGCCATATCTAAAATGACATGTTGGGAAATGATTATTTTCAATGTTGACATATCATAGCACTGTTACTCTCGATAAATGGATAGATGTCTAAGGAATAGACATGGTGTAGTATATAGAGAAAACATATGATTAGTGGTGAGATGTGGATAACATAGACACCCTTAAAACATATAGGTCATAGGAGGATGATGTTTTTCCATAGAATTTTATATATGGTGAGTCATTTTACAGTGGTGGATGGTTATATGTTTAAGAGATTAGATTCCATGTGAAGTGGATCCACCTAAAGTCGAATATGAGACTAAACAAGAAGTAATAAAATGATATTATTTATGGTTTGTGAAAATTCCCATTTTCACATCCAAAATTTTCATTTTTAATTAAGGTAAAACTTCTCATATTCAGAATTCATGTTAAGAAAACCATTTGTTCCAAAGTAAAACTGTTGATGAATGTGTACAGTCACACTTTCGTCTTCCCACGAAAACAAATGATACTTGAAAAACAACATAAAAAGTTGTGTAAGCATGAAACTTAGTGAATTTCTCCAAAATACCCCACACAACAATACATACAATCATGCATATTGAGTCCACAATCATCAGACTGGATTTCCCCGTGTATGTTGGCCTGCTACCTCAACCCAACCTCTCCTCCCGAGCCTCTGTGCCTACGACTTACAACCGACTTGTACCTGGCATCTTAGCCTACATCACAAAGCAGGTTTTATATATGGTGAGTCATTTTACAGTGGTGGATGGTTATATGTTTAAGAGATTAGATTCCATGTGAAGTGGATCCACCTAAAGTCGAATATGAGACTAAACGAGAAGTAATAAAATGATATTATTTATGGTTTGTGAAAATGCCCAATTTCACATCCAAAATTTTCTATTTAAATTAAGGTAAAACTTCTCATATTCAGAATCCATGTTAAGAAAACCATTTGTTCCAAAGTAAAACTGTTGATGAATGTGTACAGTCACACTTTCGTCTTCCCACGAAAACAAATGATACTTGAAAAACAACATAAAAAGTTGTGTAAGCATGAAGCTTAGTGAATTTCTCCAAAATGCCCCACACAACAATACATACAAGCATGCATATTGAGTCCACAATCATCAGACTGGATTTCCCCGGGTATGTTGGCCTGCTACCTCAACCCAACCTCTCCTCCCGAGCCTCTGTGCCTACGGCTTACAACCGACCTGTACCTGGTATCTTAGCCTACATCACAAAGCAGGACCACCTCAACCTGATTCACCACCATATGTCGACATATAAATAAAAAAGAATTTAGTAGGCACATAAGCACATGCAACTATGAATCTACCTTTCAATCTGTTCACTATTGCCTACCAGGCCCCTAACATCACACTGCTTCACTACCGATGAATCTCTGAGGAATGCACAACCATATGTAATCAGAGGTAAGATAGACCCCCAAACATATGATCCTACTCTAGAGCCACAACCAAATAAGGAACAAGCAAGAAATCCTAGATCAAGAGTTCTCAGGTTATCCTACATGGCTACATACAGCCCCTAGGGCACTCCATTAGATGATAACTAATCTACTAGTACTCTAACCAGCATGCCGCTACTCCTACATCCTAACACACTAGGATATATATATATATATATATATATATATATATATATATATATATATATATATATATATATACACACAAACACACACACTAGGCGCCCTCTAATCGGTAGGGTAGCACCTAGGGATTAATCGGGACCTAATCGGAATTTTTTCAACAATATATATATATATATATATATACATATATATATATATATATATATATATATATATATATATATATATATATATATATATATAATATATATATATATATATATATATATATATATATATATATATATATATATATATATATATACACACACTAGGCGCCCTCTAATCGGTAGGGTAGCACCTAGGGATTAATCGGGACCTAATCGGAATTTTTTCAACACTATATATATATATATATACATATATATATATATATATGTATGTATATATATATATATATATACATACATATATATATATATATATATATATATATATATATATATATATATATATACATACATATATATATATATACATATATATATATATGTATATATATATATATATATATATATATATATATATATATATATATATATATATATATATATATATATATATATATATATATATATATATATATATATATATATATATATATATATATATAACAGATCACTACAACACAGAAACATCCAATACATAAGGATACATAACAAAATCTAGTGGACAGTTATTGGTGCCTTCAACCCACACATACATTGAGGAAAACTCACCTGAATCGGAGAACCTAAAAACACTGCGACAAGCTCCCTTTCTACACTCATTACTCCCATGAACCTACTAGCACCAAAATATGGTAGAACCTTAATCAACAACCCAAAACCTTCAAGTTTGACCCTAAGTCAAACTGGTCTAAAAGTTAACAGTCAATTTGGTCAAAGTGAATGCCACGTCGTAGGCCCTCGTTAGCCGCATCGTCGGAATACAAATTCAAACAGTGAACATGCAAGACATTTCCACATTATGGGCCCTCCTAGTCCATGTCGTGGTAAAGCCAGGACAATACAATCATGATTTTAAACTTTGCCACGACGTGGCTATCTATTGTCACGTCGTGGACAGTGGACACTGGCAGAATGTCATTTCTCTCATTAAGAATTTAATCAGTTCAGAACAAAGCTCATACTTCCAGATCTACTCTTCCACAATGACTTAATGGATAAAGTTTCCAACTTTATCCATTACGACTCCATACGAAGGGTAGCATTCTAGGTCCATTAACTCTTTAATGAGGTTATAACTTGAGCTTGGACACAAAATACACCATACATGGTCCTTTTTCTAAATCCAAAGAAGTCCAAGGACCAAGGAAAGCTATCACAAGTTCTGGAGTTCTTAAAACTCCAATAACATCCAAGAAATGGACCAAAACCACCCAATTATGATGTAGAACTTGAATCTAGAAGGGATCGTGTCAAGGTATGAACTTTATACCTTCAACAACTCAGAAAACTGAAGATAATGTTGGACCCAAACTTGCTTCCTTGTGAACTTCCCTCTTCTAAAGCTCTACCAAAAACCCAAGAACAAGGCTGAAAATCAAGGGAAATTGACTCTCTAGCATGCATGGAGGCTAGGGTTTCAAGAGGAGGGTGTGGAGGCTGAAGAAGATGACCTACAATGAGAGTTAAGGTGTTTATATATGAGGGAACCCCTAAAAATCTTGCGTTTGGGCTGCAACAGCTGCCATGGCGTGGCCATATTTATTCCACGTCGTGGCATCTCCAAAACACGTGTTTCATTACATCTCACGCCACATTGTTGGCATCCATGCCCACGTTGTGGCAGAGGGTTTTCTCCAAAAACCCTATTTTTTATTACTTAAGTCTTAGCCAAACTTCTTCGGGAAACGAGTGTTATAATTCTCCCCCACTTAAATGAGATTTGGTCCTCAAAATCTGGTCGTACGACTTTTTTCAGAAACACCCTTTAAACCTCTTGCGGTTTCTCCAATTTCACCCCTATCACGCACAAATCGACACCACTCTAAAACTGTGACATCAATCCTCAGGATTTCTTAAACGAGGCGCATGAACCTTATCCAAGCAGAAACTTCCAAAGGTTGCATTCACATTCGTTGCAATAATGAAGCAAAACCTTAACCAAACAACTTCTCACCGAACCCAAAAGTTGAATCTATTCTCAACGATAACCATGCAACCTAACAAGAACGAATTCCAAACCATCGCCATTGACCATCCTCGAGTAGGACCACCCTTTATTCATAAGTCGAATATTTCAAGAACATACCTGATTTCCAAACATACAAAGTCACCAGAATCTCAATCATATTGACCAAAAAACTATCAACTTCGCTCCATCGATGGGATGATCTCCCACTTCTCACAACAAACCACTCTTGAGAGAAACAATTTCCTTACTAAAAACTTTGAGGATTCTGAGGTTTTGCATGACAACCAGCCAGGAAACTACATTTTATACAACCACCATGCGAACCAAGAGTGTACGGATTCGATCTGTATGAGATCTACTGGCTCCACACCTTCCTATTGATAAACTAGGTTACGAAACACACAATCGACCACCACCAACGATATCCTCATATAAATGTACTGGCGAAACCTAGACAAAACCCATTGATCGCATATTTTACTAAGTTAATAACTCACTTGGCTAAAATGATCTTGCCTTTCTATCTATTGACATCACTCGGGCTTACCCCTGATCGGCTAACCATTAACAAACACTCTGGATTACCCCCGATCTGCTAACCACTAACACCACTCGGGCTCACCTGCGATCCGCTAACCAATAACAACACAAACAAGACTAAACCAACCCTACCAGGCCTTTGAGCCGTGACTTAGACTTCCAAGTACCAATCAAACAAAAACATACAAGGAAGCCCTACCTACAACCCTCAACCTGGGCTCCTAACACCCTAGATCCTTAAAGCACAAAGACACCCTATTATTAATAAAATTGCATCACGACAATTTGACAAGAAATGCAACAAATGACGATGACCCCAACACAAGAATTGGAAGATTGAATAATTGCGCGGAAGTCTTGAACTGGAGAAATCTGGCTAAGAACTGAACTTTGGCATAAGGTCTTCCTACTACGAGGTCTCCACTCCCCCCACTTGCAATATGCTAGACTTTGACAGTTCCAAAACCCTTCAAAATTCCTGGACAACTTGACTCTACTACTTGATCCCACCCATGACATTCGGATACACGAGATGAACCGAACCCTCAAACGACATTCAAGAGCTCCAACACACATGCACAAACTCAAGGGACAAAAAGCAATCCAATCATAAATAAGAGATCGACAAAATAAAACATGAACTAATTAAAACAATTTCATTCAATCGGCCATCCAAGATTACAATTGCACTTCGAAATATAAACGGAAAGATACAGATGATACCAACATTGTAGTAGCCGAATAAATCGAAGAACTGATAACTCAAACCTCGGCCCCCAAAACTCCTGCTGCCCCATAGTGACCGTCGGGTAACTACCAAGCTAGGGGTGTAGGGTCCAACACCTCGCCGAAAACAAGAAAGGGACAACGAGCTCTGATGTGGCCCTCCTGGCCGCAATAGAAACAAACATGTGTGCTCTGCCTGTAATCCCTACCGACCAGCGACGTGTAAAAGATCGATACCTTTCATCATGAAACTTCCCGCACTTGCCACACTCAGAACTCATCCCTTCAACTGGTCCTGATCTCGATTCGGCAGACTTGAATCACTTGGCCGCTGGCTAATACTACCTTGAAGTTGTCCTCTCCTCTTTCCCTTGAATCTCCAACTCAATCTCCCTCCTCTTGGCTCTTGAGTATAACTCGGTCAAGGTACGAAACGGATGAGTCGATACAAACTCTTTAATCTCTGTCTTAACATAATCAAGTATCACGACATCTGCAGTTGCTCTGGAGTGGCATTCTCCAGGCAGAAGAGGGCTCTCTCCATAAATATCTTAGTGATCTCCGTCACTGACTCGATCGTCTGCTTGAGAGATAAGTACTCATGTGCCAATCGTTCTCGCTCTACAAGTGGTACATATTCTGCATGGAACATCTCCAGAAACTATTCCCAAGTCACCACAACTCACTCTGCATGCAAAAAGTCATGGGTCATAAACTCCCACCAATCCTTCACACCCCAGCGAAGAAAATTCAACGCAAATTTCACCTTCTGGTTCTCAGGACACAAACACACGTAGAAACATCCCACCACATCAGATATCCGTCTCAAAGTGATAATCAGATCTTTGTTGCCTTTGAATTTTGGAGGCTTCATAGTATTGAACTCCTTTTATTGCATCGTCTTTCCCCTCTAAAGTTCTTCCACGACGACGGCAGTGGTATTTGCGGTAGCGACAACCTGTGTGACGACGACATATTATATGTCAAACTCCTCAATCAATGTGGTCTTAACTGACCCAAACAACTCCGGAATCGCCTCCCTGATTGCTACGAAGACTTCTACCACAACGATCCTACAAATCTCCTCATCACTTAGACTAGTCCTCTCAGTGCCACCAACACCTGATCTTAATCCTCTGATAGCTACCATACTAAGATATACAACAGAAAAGGTCAAACATCAAAACACAGTACTCAATACACCAGGCATCCTACCTATTAGTTCCTTAGTAGCCTCGAGATTCCTTCTGACTCTCATACGGATCCTATACTTTAAGTAGTACGGACCCATACTACCTTCCACACCTATCCATAGTTGACCTAAAATTCATCTCAAGGTTCTAATTCACTGCAATAGACCACTCCTAGGTGTACTAACACCCTCCTGCTCCTGCAAGTTGCAACTAACTTCCCATGCATCCTCCTAGGATTGTCCGCAATCACGCTCCCGCACCGCTGGTTTCTTTGTGCATGCTAGTTTTACACCATACATGATCATATACACAATCGAATAATTGTACTCTACCCTAAGCCCACAACCAATAAACAAACATGAAATAAGGCTATGTCAATAATTATAAGGCTATATAATTCTAATCGTATACAACTATACAACATACACGTAGCAATTCACATAATCAAATAACACGTATTAAGCAATTCCCTATACCATAGAGCATCATATAAATCAGGCAATACTATCCAACAGTTCCAAAAGGAAACCTTAGCTTATCCACTAGCATGCATTTTTGACAATTCACATATCAGCGAGTTCAAATTTAACATATATAACCAGTGTGGGTATTTTAGGAATCACTTTTCTGTTCGAGCTCTGGCTGACTGTACACATCACATCTTTTTGTAAAACCAAGGTTAAGTAAGAGGTCCACGTTCCCGATCCTAAGCCAACAATCAAATAAGAACATGACAAGAGACCAATCCCATGTCTCTAACCCAACCGTTTATTAAAATTTGTTTTCAAAAATGTTTTTTTGAAAATTTATTGGATCCTAGTTTGAGTTTGGGTTCACACAAGTGTTCCTCACAAATCCCTCAAACCAGGGCTCTGATACCAACTTGTAATGTACCATTTTCACATCTAAAATTTTCTTTTTTAATTAAGGTAAAACTTCTCATATTCAGAATACAAGTTAAGAAAACTATTTGTTCCAAAGTACATTATTTAAAAATTAGAGTAATATAGTAAACACAGAATCTTCATTGCTGCTGATGAATGTGTATAGTCACGCCTTTGCCTTCCCACGAAAACAATGATCCTTGAAAAAAAAACATAAACAGTTGGGTAAGCACGAAGCTTAGTAAGTTTCCCCAACATACATTACACAACAAAACAATCAAACATGCATATTGGGTCCACAGTCAACAGACTGGATTTCCTTGGGTATGATGGCCTTCTATCTCAACCAAACCGCTCCTCCCGAGCCTCCATGCCTACAACTTACAGAGGTATCTTGGCCTATAGCACAAAGCCGGACCACCTCAACCTGACCCACCACCATATGTCGTCATATAAACAAACAAGAAATCAAGTAGGCACATAAGCACATGCAAGAGTGAATTTACCTATCGAGTAGTTCACTACTGCCTACCAGGCCCCTCACAACACACTACTCCATTACCGGCAAATCTCCAAGGAATGCATAACCATATTTAACTAGAGGAGAGATAGACACCTAAACAGATGATCCTACTCTAGAGCCACATCCAAACAAGGAACCTGCAAGAAATCCTAGATCAAAAGTTCTTAAGCTATCCTACAGGGCTACATACAACCCGTAGGGCACTCCACTAGACGATAACCATTCTATTGGTACTGTAACCAACATGCCTATATATAGCAGATCACTACTCCATACCAAGCTAAATCTCGCATTCTAAGTCCATTAAGTCCTTAATGACGCAATAACTTGAGCTTGGACACAAAATATACCAAACATGATCCTTTTTCTAAATCAACAAAAGTACAAGGACCAAGGAAAGCCACCACAAGTTATGGACTTCTTCAAACTCCAGGAACATCCAAGAGAGGGACCAAAACCAGCCAATTATGACCTAGAACTTGAATTTAGAAAAGAACATGTCAAGTTGTGAACTTTATACCTTCAACAAGTCAGAAAACTGAAGAGAATAATGGACCCAAACTTTCTTCCTTGCTTCCTTATGAACTTCCTCTTCCAAAGCTCTACCAAAAACCCAAGAACAAGGCTCAAAATCAAGGGAAATGGACTCTCAACAAGCATAGAGGCTAGGGTTTCGAGATGGGGAGGTGGAGGGTGAAGAAGATGACCTAGAATGAGAGTTAAGGTGTTTATATATGAGGGAAACCCTAAAAATCCTGGGTTTGGGCTGCAACGGCTGCCACAACGTGGCCATCTTTATGGCATATCGTGGCATCTCAAAAACATGTTTTTCATTAAATTTAATGCCACGTCGTGGCAGATGGTTTTCTCCAAAACCCTATTTTTTATTCCTTAAGTCTTGGCCAATGTTCTTCGGGAAATGGGTGTTACAGTTTGCAACATTCATTCATATTCATTGTGTTTTTGGAACGTGTGAGGGAAAGACAAACAAATAAATATGCCATTTGTGTCACACAGATTATGGAAGTCATGATTATTAAATCCATCCCCTCATTATAATATAAAAGGCATTTCATGTCACGTTTTAAATAGTTTTTGACATACACATGGAAATGTGTTAGATTACTATGCCTAAGAAATGAAGAAGTCTAAATATCTAAATGTATTACTTCAAAAGGGGAATAAAAAATATTATTCAAAAGACTAAAAGGAAGCCTCACATGATTAACCGATTGATAAGATGAAAAAAATAGGGACATCCCTCTATTATATGAAACAAGATGGCTAAAAAGTAAATGTTGAAAGACATGACTATTGGGGTGACCGTGATACTGATTGGAAACAGACAAACATACGATTGCTAAGGTTTGAAAAGACAAAGCTGTGACATGGTATATATCAATAGTACTGTCACAACGTAGAAGTGTTTGACGAGTTCAGTGGTTCTTCATAGATAAACAAAATTCTTTAAATTCTATAGAACTTTTGTTATCTCTAGTATCTTACGAATAAAAATGATATTTTTTAAGGTATGATAAGAGTATTATATATGTTGTTTCTATAAATATCAATATGACCGTTTTCATTACATGAATAGAGGATTGTTACTAACCAATACTGATTAAATGTTAAATGTGATGCTAAAGGATCTTAACATACTTGAGTCGACATGAAGATGAGAGGTAGTTGTTGAGTCCATAAACCAACCGTCTTCATCCATTTCATTTAGGGGGTCGATGTCATATGAGGTCTGGTATGTTAGTTAATTTTATAGGGAAATCATATGATTATGCACATACCAGGTCCTTTACCAAGGTAGTTGCCTTAATATTATCTAACATGTAGTTTTTAATTATAATACAATACTCCATAAAATATTATGTGTGTTTAAAAAAATGACTAATTAAATGAGAGGAGGGAACATTCTAAATAGAAAAGGACTGATTAGTTAAAATTTAAAAAAACTTATCAAAAAAAACTATTTGAAGAGGTTAACCATTAGAGATACCATTTAATTGGATGTTAAAGTTAATGAAAAAAATATTTGAAGATGTTAACCATTAGAGATGTCATTTAATTAGATGTTCAAGTTAATGGTTCATTTAAAAAATATTTAATGGAAACAGTACTAAAACATGGAAAACAATGTAGATTTTTCTCTAATGTTATTTATTTAGTGCTGGAATAAAAACTACTAGATCTCTAATCAACAAAAGCAAACAACCTTCTTGCTTGTCCTTCAAATGGTAGATAATCAACTTGGATATATATATATATATATATATATATATATATATATATATATATATATATATATATATATATATATATATAGAGAGAGAGAGAGAGAGTGAGAGACAGAGAAAGAGAGAGAACTGTTAACATAAACTTACAAGTATCTTTCTTAGTCTTATCTACTTGCACCAAATGATGAGCTTTATGAAAGCCTTTTAAGTCGTTAGGCTAAGATTCAGAAACCATTAGTTACCTAGCTTCATTAAATAATAGATAATATGCCTTTAATTGATGAACTTTATTATTTATTTGATGAATAAACTATTTTATTTATGTTGCATTATTGAATAAATATTCTTTGATACCACTTTTAGGAGTTATTGGTCCATTTGAAAAATGTTTAATGGAAATAGTAAGAAAATATGGAAAACAATGTAGATTTTTCTCTAATGTTATTTATTTAGTGTTGGAAAAAAACTACTAGATCTCTAATCAACAAAAGCAAACAACATTCTTTCTTGTCCTTCAAATGGTATAAAATAAACTTGGATATACATTAATATATATATATATATATATATATATATATATATATATATATATATATAGAGAGAGAGAGAGAGAGAGAAAGAGACAGAGAGACAGGGAGAGAATTGTTAACGTAAAGTTACAAGTATCTTTCTCAATCTTATATACTTACACCAAATGATGAACTTTAGAAATGTCTTTTAAGTCATTAAGCTAAGAACCGAAAACCATTAGTTAATTAGTTTCATTAAATAATATATAATATGCCTTTAATTGATGAACTTTATTAGTTATTTAATGAATAAACTATTTTATTTATGTTGCATTATTGAATAAATAATATATAACCATTTTATTAATTATTTATTTTAGATTGCTAAACTATGAAATCGTCACTTATAAATATATTAGTTAATTATTGTCGTAAATATTATTTTGTGCTTATTTATAGTTTTACGTACAATTAGTAGTACAATGACTTGAACCTTCTATATCATATAAGCTATAATATTAACATTAAGAACGTGTAATACAGTATGA
This sequence comes from Lactuca virosa, assembly GCF_052849685.1. Taxonomy (NCBI): domain Eukaryota; kingdom Viridiplantae; phylum Streptophyta; class Magnoliopsida; order Asterales; family Asteraceae; genus Lactuca; species Lactuca virosa. Next base: position 315,983,015 of record NC_136433.1, on the reverse strand, counting down.
TTATCTCAAATTTTTTTATAATTGAATAATGGAATCCCATATGAATTTTGCCATCCTACATTAACTTAGACTATAGTATTGTGATTTCACATGGTTCATACTTGAACTTGACTTATCTTGATTTATAATCTCCGATAAAACGTACTCAACGTTACAAAAATTTATATACACTTAGGACAATAAAATAAAATATGAACAATAAAGTAGAAAATCAATCAATCTTACTACCTTGTTTGTAGGTTTGGTTGTAAGTAATCTCCTCTTTTAGGTGCTCCTTCAATCGTATAATTTTTTCGAAAATCTACCTCAACACACACCGTCTTCACCCAAACATGAGTCTATTGAAACAATACACTTCATTACTATACCAATAATCCATCCTCCAACACCAATTCAAGATTTACATCACAAATGCACAAGATAAAATGTTGTTAAGCTTATCATACACTATTTTATATATCTTTGGAAGGTTATAATTTAATAAATTTAATCACTTGAAATGATTATATCTATTTATTATCTCCATCTCCATGAAACCCATATTATTGAAACCCTAAATTTCCTCTCAGCATAAACATGGTTGTAATGTTTTAATTTAAAATGATGGTATTTAATCAAATGCTTAATTGTTATGATATTTTGTTAAGATGATCATGGAATCTCTTAATGGAGAAATCATACGTCTAGCTTCACCTAAATAATTTTAGATGGTTATAACATGAAAATAAAGACGCAACAAATATCGAACATAATTGCTACATACTTGGTGAGATGGCAAACATATAATCGTAACATATCACACCTTGTTGCTGATAATCAAGGTAACTATACTAACCACAAATAACTAGTAACCCAAAACATTTTACTTCCACTATAGAAAATAATATGTAAACAAAAAATAGATAACACGAGGATAAATGTTCAAAGTTGGTAAACTAGTCTTGAGGTTATGCACATGAGGTGAGTACACCATGTGATCTAATTAGAAACTTGTGTAATGTACAATATATTTTATACATGATGGAGTATTATAGAATATGTTTTAGGATTTTTTTACTTTGCATGAAATACTAACACATTTGAATATCAAAGATGATGTTTGATGTAATATATTTCTACACATGTTTCACACATGGCCTTTATAAAAATTTAAGAATGTGAAAGTATGGATAGGAAGTGATTTCCAAAGGAGAGAGGATAATAGAGACTACACTGTAAAAAGGTTTATAAGGGAAAATAGTTCATGGCTTGGAAGCCTTATCAAGAATGGCTTACTCGCATGTTGGAGTGAGATCTTGAAATTACGCTTTCGTATAACAACTTTCTATTAATGGAAGTTGTTTATGCACTATGATGAGGAATCTATTGATTTGTTTCATGAACTAAACTAATATTCTCCAATGAAAAAGCTTAAAGCTTACATATAACATATTTGTATCTCAGGCAACTCAACGGAAGATGGAAAATAGGAAGGCATGAAGTGTTACCTCCCTTATTATGCTAATAAATGTGGTACACATCAAGATACTCAAATATTTTTAAAGTCCTTCCATTAAATAAACTTTTAATAAAGTATCCAATTAGGATATAATAAAATAAGAGTGACATTGGAAGGTATAGAATATGAAAGTTTTTCATAAAACGCTATGGTAAAGGATTGGATATAATCATAGCACTTGAGTATTGATGCATCATATCTTACCTGGAAAATAGTTTTGATTATGTAGATTCAATCTCAAGATCTTTATTTCTTTAATGTTTCATGGACTTTTAAATTTGCTGCTTGGAAATCCGTTGGGGAATAAAGCTTCCAAAATTTTATCGTAAGGGGTCCTTATAATATAAATACTATGCAAGATGTCCTTATAACAAAAATGTTACGCGGGGTTCGGTGATTCGAAAAACTTTTCACAAATATATCCATTTATCTATAGTTTATCTATATGTCTATCCATGTATGTTATAAAACAAAATTTAATGGCTCAATTTATTCCTATAAGTCAACTAAACACATATATGGAATGATAAATACTGATTCAGTTATCAAGCCAAATCAAATCCATTAAACATTATATTTTTAGAATTTAATCTGATAATAGTATAACAACCTGAATGTTTACATAAGTATTGAAATTTTAGGATTAATGTTACATTCATTTTTATATGCATGTAATGTATTCTAAGAAAACTCTTATTGATTACTTGACTTAGAGTAGGGATTGAAGGAACCATTATATATAGAAAAATCATTAGGTCACTCGTTTAATTGCAAAGTTAATGTAATAGAAATGCTTAAAACACATTCAAGAGTTCTAGTGATGAAAGTTATTCTCTTCCAAGTTTTTGCAATGAAGAAGACCTCAAATATTACTTAGCCTTGGGGAACTTACATAAAAGTAATCTAACTATTAAATTAGAAGGGTGTCTTTGCAAAATAAGAGCATGCAAATTTCTTGTCCATTGGAATTTAGATAATATCCCTCATGATCAGGTATATGATTTACTTTATTTGATGGCGGATTTTGGTTTTACAAAATATCCCTCTTGAATTATAGTTCCCTATTGAAGATGATATCCCTTGTGAACATATTAAAGATGATATCCAATGTAGGGTCAAATTTTGTTTTCATCTAATTTGGGGTTTCTTACGATGCATGATGTGTGGTCGATGTTGCTTACCGGTGTCGTCCAGAAAAGAGATGAGCAGATATGTTTGGGACTACTTTCATTTGATTAGTGAGAATGGAGAAGTTTTATTCAGGGGTATATGCTTTGGAGTCCTTGTATATTCCTTTACTAATTATATAATAATAAAAGAAATGAGTAAATAAACAAATATTTGATCATGGTAGTATTGTCTTTTTAAGCTAGTCGAGGAATAAATGCAAAACAAAACCAAACAATAAGGATTTTCTGAGTTAAAAAAAACGTTAGGGACTAAACACGCAAGTTACCCCAAACTACAGGGACCGTTCGTGTAATTTACTCAAAATTAAATCATAAATTTTATGGATTTTAGAGCATTCTTAGATAGTTTCTTATATGATAAACAACTTAGTTTTTGATATTCTAACTTTTCGGTTCTTATTGAACTTTTTAATCCTTCCATGGTTCTTAAAATAACCACCATCAAGGTGTCTTAGTGGTGATCACTTGAGAATTTAGCACTCCAGAATGGAGTTGTACCAGGTTCGAATCACCATAAACTTTCAATATTAGGGAGACCTGCCATGTAACAACTATGGGTGTCTAAATAGATTTTCTTATGAAATGTGTTGGGTGTATGATGACTTAAAGATCCTATGGGTTCTTTAAGGTTTATTTTTGAATCTAATACTTAAGGTATAATTAGGTGTTGCACTATTTTCTAGAAGTGAAGGCTTGTCATCCACGATGGTTACTTGGTCTATTACTCAAATAAGCTTTGATTAATGCTTGTATTCATTAGTTGAATTTCATTAAATTAATCTACCTGGCCTAGATATAAAGAAAGGATTATAGGTATCCTACTACTTATATGATGATAATTTATCTATTAGTGAGTAATTTAATATGTACATGAGGTTTCATGTAACAATTGAAATTTATACATAAACACACTAGGAAATTTTAATCTTGGAAAAGCATACATAAGATACATTTCAAAAAACAATATATAGAATACCTACATATTTGTTTGGTACAAAACTTGAGATGATATATAAACACTAATAGCATTCACTTAGTTACCATTTATACTACAAAAGATTTCTATAACTTAAACCTTGCACATTTTGGAAGAATCAAAATCCTAGCTTTCATAATACCAACATTCGAAGACGACATTAAGGTTAAAAAATGATGATATGTTCCTTTTTTTCATAATGTTACTATCAAGTAATTTGTGCAAATGAAGTTCCCTCATGGTCTTTAATGTGGAGGAAAGGACAGGAAAATAACGGTATAATTTATGATTGATAAGAATTGAAGCTTGTTGCAGAAGTGTTGGTATACTATCAAACTACTTGCTTCTAGCAAGTTTTGGTGTTTGTGAATGTTAATTTATAAAGAACAAAATAAATACTATATTTGTTTAACACACATTTTTTCCAGATCAGTCATGAAACTAAAATTTAAGAAGGAAAAAACATTCTTGAACCAACCACATATTCCTTCTCAATAGCCTTTGACAAAGACCATGGTGGATTTATAAGAGGGGTTGGCACGAAAGGCACTCCTACCAGATATTGGCATCTGCATGGAGCCAAAAATTTATCAAAATAAAAAATTTTATTTACTTGAGTAAAGCCTAGAGGAACAAAAAAGAGACAAAATATGGAACTTGAAGGTTTGTATCGATCGAATACACTTCAAGTGAAAAGAACAAAAGCAAACTAAAAGAAGCAAATAAAGAACCGAAAGTAAAGAACACAAGGAATTCTCCAAATTGTTTTTCACCAAGAAAGGGTTTGTTTTCATCAAGAAAATGGGTTGTCACAAAGACGGTCACCAAGACGAACACATTAGGGTTTCACCCTAATGTTGAATATATACTAATCTATACAAGTATATCCCTTGATTGAAGAGATTGTATCTAATCTATACTAAGAACCAATCCTCATCAAAAAGATATCAGATATGATATCTATTCTATACATACATGTATCGTTACCTAATATACATAAGGTGTGACCTTACAATCTCCCCTATCTGATAATGTCAAAACTATTCTTCTTCTTAAGAGTTATCAGAAGAACCATTGTAGAACTTTCCAGCTTCTTTCAAGATCTCAGGCTTAACCCATCTGAATTCATAAATTTGAAGTTAATCTAACCATCTACAAAGTTTCATAGATATCAACACACGATATCCTCTTTCCAGTTCAAAATGACTAAGTCCTTTCATGCGTAGATGAAACAAGTGGTCAGTGGGAGCAGCAGGAAGATCATCAGTGCGTTGAAAACACATGTGGTTTTGGCTGTCAAGATAGAAGATGCCATGCTCTGGTTCTGGAATAAACATGTACTGAACTAGTTCAACACCCGCTGGAAGTTTGTTAGTGATGTACCTAGGGCCATAAGGAAGAGGAAACTTGGTATTCATGGATTGTCTGGGAGGGCCTGTTCTTCTTGAAGAGGATGGTCTAGATGGACCACCTGATGACACAAGGTTCAACTTCTTGACTTTGTGGAGTAGCTTCTGGATTGCCAACTTCACCTCCTTAGCAAGAATACCCTTTTGTTTTGAAGGGTTTTGAGCATTCTAACACTCCTATGGTGTACATGCAACCCTAGATGCTTTGGATCTATGTTTTCTCTATTATACATGCATACATTCAATATTCCAAAGCATCATCCTAACTAGCATATAATAGAGTATAAACAACATGAAATACAAGTTAGATGACATACCTTTTAGTGTGGTTGAAAGCCTTGGACCTTTAAGAACTTAGTGCCCCAAGTGTTGGACCTCAAATGGAATCACACAACACCACCAACAAATGGAGGAACTTGAGAAGATGTCACTTGCACTCATAAAATCGACTTGCCCTCTTATGTGTCCACTAGTGCCAATTTCATGAGCTAGAGGGGTTCTTATATAGTGTGGCTTGATTAGGGTTACACCATGCAAACCCTAATGTGCATGACTTTCCATATTCTTCATGCTCCATGGGTTTAAACCTCCATGGATCATCCATGGGTCACCACATGGGTTTATCCCAACATAAGGAACTATGGATCACAATCCCACATTATAAGAATGAATGATTTACATAATCAATCCCCATATATTTAATTAGTCTCTTTTGATCACAAAATTAATTCCAAACTAATTCTTGATCAATAATAATTAAATAATATGATTTCATATTAATATATTAGAACTTATAATATATTAATAAATCATAAATAACCTCTTCTCAATAATCCATCCTTTAGATTGTTCCGGTGCCATGCAACCCAAATGGACCATGCTACTCTCGGGTCAAGTACATACCAAATATACTTATGGACTTAGACACTAATCCAACAGTCTCCCACTTGGATAAGTCTAATAACTATTATTGCAAGTACGACTCCACAACCCGACTAGCAATCGTAGCTCTTAAAAGCTGTTATCGAACTCTGACCTAGTGAATGACACGTCCATTAGATAAGGGATCATATATTCCTCCATTCTAGATATCGTATGGACTGAGACATGGATTATAATAATTCTCTCTGTCCATCTGTTGTTTCCCGTTTTCCGATTTATGACGACCGACTAATTGAACAAATCAAATCAGTCCAGGCTTGGCCAATCACTTAGGGGTGTCATCACTAAATGACCGAGGGGACCACAAATATCGCTTTTATCCACATGGGGTAAAAGGAACGGATAAACTTCGACCCAAATGCTCGCTTTTACTTACTCATCAAATTACACACAACAATATGTTTTATAACATCCAAATTACTGGTGTGTTTACATATGTCAATGTGCAACCGACTCGCAACTACAACTCATATGTCTCCGTTTCAAGAATATAAGATATTATCGTCTCATGATCACTCATGATAAAATCCATGAAGTGATTCAAATGAGTGTGGGTTGAATCCAATACTCGAATCTTATTCCAAGAGCACTCATGAACACTGTAGCAAACTTGTGCTATGACTAACACACCTCTACAGACCCATTCATGACAGTCTTGCCTCAATACCTACTTCCAAAGTATGATCGACTGTGGATGGTTTGAATAACCTAGTTATTGGGGAAGTCAAAAACATGCAAAGTGAAACACAAGAATAATACTAATCCTATATGGCCCAAAGCTTTTGAGTCCCATATTGATTACTCACTATTCATTGTATAATGTTTTGAATAATCAACTTAATACTTGAATTAAGACAATAGTTATGCCATGCTCCAAGCATGCACACTATGTTTGTCTAAACAATAGTTATGCCATGCACCCAACATGCACACTATGTTTGTCTATGGTCCTTACTTTGTCAAATAGATCAATTGAAAAACATTTCAATGATGCTCATTTCAAAATTCCAAATCCTTATTTCAAGTGTAAGAATTCCAAATTCTTGTCACTGCTAGAAAGTGTTAGATTCTAAACTATCATGCAAATGATTCTTTTGTAATGTCTAGGTGCCAAAAAGTCATAGAGACTTGACCAATGATATTACAAAATATTTCTTTGGAGATTGTTACAAGACAATTCCATGGAAATGAAGTCTCAAATTCAAAGTACATTCCTTTGAACATCCTTCTTGCATAAAAGTTTCTAACTTTCTCATCTATTCTTCAACTCCCAATAGGGAAACATTTCATATTTGCCATACGACAACTCATTATTAATAAACTCCTATCTATTCATAACAATGTCAATCTGGTCCTTCCAATACTATACTTCCAACTGTCCTTAAGAGACCAATCCTTGGCGAACCTTAGATTGTCCTTAATAGTTGTTTAACCACTTTAGTCATATCCGGTTCTATTCCTTTTTCCCTCTAAATGCCCTAGGCATTCGGAAAATTAGAACACGAGAACATTATAGCATATGAATCGATCCTATACCCGAAGCATATGGGACACGATTCATAATGTTTAACATAATAACATGATACTTAATCAGTCTTTTGCTATAATATTTCTATTTGCCATGTTCTCATAATTTTGATTATGAAGAGGGATGTCGTAATCATAATCAAATTTGAGAACGCAATTAACATTCCCATATACAGAATTTCCTTATGTTGAACCATTCCAACATAACATTCATATATATATTTGACTAAATGTGATTAAAATATCAATCTAAGCTTCTAGAATTGAAATGAAGTATAATTTCCTCTCCCTTAATTATAGCAAAACAACTTTTCAAACTCTGCAACTTGTAAATTGAAACTTTTGTTTTCTATAATTAACATTGCTAACTCAAAACATTTACCATATGCTCCCACTAGCATAATAATTATTATCTTACTAGCATAACACTTAAGCTCCCACTAGCTTTGACATGTAGTCAGAAATCAGCTGGACTTCTAGAAATCAATACTTCATTGACTTTCATTACCAAAGTTCAAATTTTTGACACGAGATGCTTTGATAAGACTTTATCTAGGCTTCTCAAACTCATACACATTTCCTTAGATAGCTCACATGTGTGTTTAAACAATTTAATAACTTACAACAATAAGTCTCAAATGTTTAGACCTTTTGCCATTTGTCACAATTTGAACTATGAAGAGGGATGCTGTAATCATAATCGAGTTTGAGAATGCAAATAACACAATTGCTATCTCCTTAAAATCTACTTAGTGAAAGCGTTTCCTCACAATCATTTTCGTGAATTGGAGAGAAACCTTATGACACTTAGATTTTTATGGTGTATGTTTTCTTATCCATGTGAATTTGTCATAACCATAATCACAAGACATGGTTAGTGACAAATCTAAGCCCATATGGACTGAACTTGTTCAATCTTAATTTCTTGCCACCTGGCAGCACAAGGGACTACCATTTCTTCCAAGTTGTTATGCAAACAATTGAGAACTTATAGAACTCGTATACATAGTCAACTTAAACTGGAATGGGCACCGAAACAAGAATATGTCAAAACGATAGGTTACAAACCTCAAGTCGTGTGCTAGTGTTTAACAATAGGTTAACTCTTGATTAGTTCTTGAAACTTTCAAGATCTTTAAGACTCCCACTGACCTCTTGACATATAAGATTCACTTTGTCAAGGAGCATTACTTGACAAACAAATATCCAAGAGTTAGTGCAGATTCTAATCAAGACTAACACTTCAAACAATTGGTCTTAGTCGGTCGTTGTTTTATCCAAAACATCACGACTTACCAATTTCAAATGTACAAGAGTAGAAAATTTTTACTCTACATTTGATAAGTGCTTTAAACATTTCTTAAGATCATGTCACTCAAGGTTACAATCTTGGAGTATGACTCTAAGACTTGTTTTGGGAACGAAGATGTCTTTCGAGGATCAATTGTGATATGGTTTTTCCATAAACTTTAAGATGATCATAAAACACGATACTAAAGTACTCTCCCATCTTTTCAGATTGGAGAAACTTTTATCTTTCTGCCTAATTTGATTCGTCTCATTCGTTGTACCATACATTGAACCTTTTCCAATGTTTCAGAATTATACTTAAACTTGTAAGCATAACCATGTTTACTAAATTTTAGTAAATCATGACGAATAGTCTTATCGATCTTTGTGGTGGATCTTGACCAGCGTACACCCATTGTACCCGATCCCCTAGTCCTTCACTTGACTCACATATACATGTGAACAAAGAATTAGTATTAATTTACCAAAGATGAAAATTCTCATTCATCATGCAATACAACTTGCATGATTCCAAGTTTCTGTCCAATTGAAACTTGGGTAATGAGAATATTTCCTTATTTGGCAAATACTCGACACTACCACAAACGAAAGAATCAAATTTATATTGCTAACATAGAAACATACAAACATCAATTTTCACAAATGCCATTGCAAGGAGATATAATAGAAAATAAAAAAAATTATTTATTTATAAAATGTGGCAAAAAACTTTTCCTTACAATGCAATTACAAATCAAAACTATGTTATTAAAAATTTCTAAGCAATCTATCATAACTCTTAAGCAGCAGCTCAAAAATCCAATCGTCGAACCATGTGATTGAAATCCATCTTCGTGACCACATTCAACATACTCTTCCTTTAAGCTTTCTTCCCTTTGCATGATCCTACAAAACATCAAAATGCAACCTTGTCACATCATGTATTAAGAATCAACAATTAGGAACTTAATAGAGTTAGACAGTAGACTTACCTGAAGCAGACTCAAAATTTTTGATTCTACCTTTTCTCAGATCTTTCAGGTAGTCAGGGCAGCTTCGCAACCAATGCCCCTTCTCTTGGCAACAGAAACATATAGACACTTTGGGATTGATACACGAGACAATCTCAGACTTAGCCTTTCTCTTTCCCTTGGAAAGAGAAATCTTTTCTGGACTTCCAATGTTTCCATTGTCAATGTCCATGGAAGTTTGGGGAGTAGATCTTCCAATCAAATTTGCTTTTCCAGTGCACCAAATCATTGCTGATTCAGCAGCAACAAGCAAATAGGTAAGATCAATAAGGGTCATGTCGTGGTCTGTCACATAGTAGTACTTAATGAACTCACTATATGACTCGGGAAGTGATTGAAGAACCAATTCAACCGCCAACTTCCTCGAGGCAACGACACCCAATACTCTCATCATGTCAATATGTGACTTCATCTCCAAGACGTGAGTACACACATGCCTTCCATCTTGATGTTTCATTGCAAGTAGGGCTTGAGTGACCTTGAATTTTTCAAGTCTTTGAACTTGTGCGTTAGGGAGAATTATTGGAGGAGGTGGAGGAAGTAAAGTATGACTTCCACAATCCAACCGCGGGACATCATCTTTAAGAGGAAAGCTTGTTCCAAAAGATTTGGGAAGACCATAGTTGTCTGAACTAGACATCTACAATGGGAGAAATTCAAGTTAGTTGATTTAAGTCCTTAATATAACACCCAAATGAAATATTAAGGCTAGGACCCAACACAATATTTTACAATCTGGAAGAGGGATGTCGTAATCCAATTGCAAAATATTTGAAGGTAGGTAAATGACGATTTACCAATTTCCATCACGAAAAACGAAAAAGAATTTTACGTTTTAAGTGAATTGAAATTCCTAGATCCTTTGAGATTCATTGAAACTTTCAATGGCATGTTTAAATCTCGATTGTGCCCTTCAAATTTGTGACTGGGATGCCGCGGATCACAAACAAGGTGTGAATAACCATGCAAATTAGCTTGGTACACCCAATGTTTCAACCACCTAATCAATGTTCCGGTTAACCACACACGCTCCATTGATCTATGATTAACATCAAGCTACCCTTTGCCACGCACTGTCAGTCCAGATTAGTGTGTCGGTAAACCACACACGCTCCACTAACGACTTAACAAGGTGCAAAGTGCAATTTCATGGGTTAGCACCATATTCATATTTTCCTAAGTAACAAAAATTTGGGAATTTATAAGTGTTTAGTTACTTTATATTTATCATTATACTTTTAATGAAGGGAGAATTCGAGCCCTATCCTACCCGTTCGGCTAACGACCCTCCACCAGTAAAGGAAGCGGTGGGTGAGAGTGGACACCCATTAAACTGTCATTTTATAGGCAGTAACCTTATACCCCCTTATAGACCGGCTTCGTGAATGAGGTCTATTAACGGTAAGACTGACTTTACTCTTATACATATATATATAAATATTAAACCTATAATATTATAATAGTATAAGGGTTGAATTTTAAACTTTTAAAATTCGAGGGTTTGGAACTAAATGTGTCAAAAGAAGACTCTACATTTACAAATTCAAAAACTTGAGGGCAAGTTTTGAACTTTTTAAAAACTTTTGGTATCCATAACATATGAGTTTAATATAGGCTTTAATGAAAAAGACTTTTGAAAATCCATAACTTGAGGACAAGTTATGGAGTTCAAAAAACATTTATGGATAAAGAGTCTTCAACACCATAACCTACGAGTTTAATGAATTCTTTAAAAGAAAAACTTTTCATTTTCCATAACTTGAGGAACAGTTATGGAGTACATTAAAGGCCATAAAGATCATCAAATAAACTAACAAGCATGTCAAATAATATCCATGATCTAGATTAAACTCATATGAACAAGATAATTCTTATCAAACAAATTTCATGTAATTAGCCTAATCATATATACTAATACAAAACATGAAACTTTGACAATTATCTTATGAATTGGATAAACATGATCATTACCACATCAAAAACAGGTTTATAGGTCCAAAAACAGTTTAGGGTAATGATCCTAGTCCAATTCCAGCCTTAAAAGTCGAAAAACTGCACTCTGGAGCACCAACTCGTCGAGTGCAAGAACAAACTTGGCGAGTTGGTCAGAATTGTGCTTCGACTCGGCGAGTCCATTGTCCAGAATAGCAGAAAATCGATTTTCAAGCTTAAAGAACAAGTAGCATCAAGTATAATTAAAAACAACCTTAGGCTCTGATACCACTGAAGGGTTTTGAGTATTCTAACACTCCTATGGTTTACATGCAACCGTAAATGCTTTGGATCTATGTTTTCTCTATTATACATGCATACATTACATATTCAAAAGCATCATCCTAACTAGCATATAATGGAGTATAAATGATACGTGTATGGGCTTGATTTGGTGAGTAGGGTAGTGTTTAGGTAAATTAAGAGAGAATAGCAACCACAAATGACATGTGAATGTAAAGAAATGGATAGATTAGTAACAACTCAAGACCTATTAAGTTGTATACCGGTGAAAACAATCCAAGACCTATTGGATTGAGTTCGTATCAAGTCAAGAACACGTCCCAACAAGATAATTTGTGAATTATAACAATAATTCCAAGTGAACAAAGGTTTTTTTCTTAAAAATTCGTCTATTACATTTCCATGGATAAACATGGCTTTATATGAAGCCTTTATTACAAAGTTGGTGGTTACAAGCCAACCAACCAACTACTCATTAAAGCTAGTAAATGAAAATTAAGGAAACTCTTGAAATAACACAAAAAAACGTCTACCACCCTTAAGAATGACAAAAAAACGTCCATGTCTTCAATTGTTCTTCAATTGCTAGTAATTGGTTATGAGAAGATGTAAAGAGTGTAACTCCCAAGGATTAAAGAGAGCCATCAATGATAACAGTGTAACTCCCAAAGTTTAAAGAGGGCCATCAATATTACCCTTCCAAATTGTGACAACCCGAAACTTTGTCCGTTTCCGTTACGCGAGTTTCGTTAATAAAATTTCGAATTTGTTAACTTTTCCGTCAAACTTTTTGGTTTAGAAAATAATCTAGTTATATTTAATTAAACTATTTGCGAGTTGGAACCAAAAATCGCGCGGAAACCCGAATATCTCGAAAAATCAAGCATTTGCGGTCTAAATGAGATTACGACCGTAAACGTGTTTACGGCCGTAAACTCGTTTACGACCGTAAACCTGTTTACGGTCAGTAAAGAGTGGACCCCCCACTACACTCCTATAAATACGACGCCTCCACCTTCATTAGAACATTTCTGGCCAAAAACTCTCTCCTTCTCTCTCTAAGGATCTTAACCGTAAACACTCAAAACGCCTTCAAGCTTCGGAAAACATCAAGAAACCACGTTTGGAGTCACTTGGGAATGCCTGGAAACGATTATCTCTTCGAAATCAGCAAGCAGGACCCTGTTCTTGAGTTTACGGTCCAACCTTCAGAAACCGTAAACTCTGTTCTTGAGTTTACGGTCCGAACCTTCAGAAACCGTAAACTCGGTTCTTGAATTTACGGTCCAAACTTCAGAAACCGTAAACTCTGTTCTTGAGTTTACGGTCCAAGCCTTCAAGAACCGTAAACTCCTCTTCGACCGTAAACACCTTTTAAGTGGTGTTTTTGGCTGAAAACTCATCTTCTTCGATTCGATCAAGTCCCGGTAACATTCCTCAACCGAATTCATGTGTACCTCTAACACGTTATCTAACGAAATCGCTAATTTAGATACATATACGTATTTATTTGATAATAGGATTTCGTTAAGTGCCGTGCAACAACTCGATGATCTTCATTTTCAGTCAACGATTTCATGCAACAACTGTGAGTTCATACCCCTATATTTTCTGTATTTTTAATGTTTTCAGGGAGGGGGGGGGGAATACAAGCTAATCATAAATGTTTTCAAAACTTATGCAAACCTCATACTTTAACCCTTTTGTACTGTGTTGAGCATAAGGGACGTTTTCACCAAAAATTTGCATAGTTTTCCGGACACGCTATTCACTATACATGCAAACTATAATCGGTATAGTTTGGGATTTTTCTAAAAACATAACAATTACAGAAACTTTCACTGTTAAACATATGCACGAAGACAGAAATAGTTTACAGTTACATCACCACTTTATCATGGTTTTCATAACTGTAATTATCATTATATACGGTATACATACGGATTTTCACTACGGTAGAACGCTACTACACTACATGTAAACTAGATTGTACGATACTGTGAGGCGCTACTTCACTACTGTACCCTTAGGTGTACAGGGATAAATCCTACCACTATATAACCAGAGTCTCCTGGAGGGAGAGCGTGAGATTTGTGAATAGATCTATTCGGGACTGACAATCCCACATCTGGACTGCTAGCTACAGTTAGGCGGGCACGCCTGAGATGTACAAATGTCATTTAACTCGACGCCTGAAGAACGTTGGAAAGGTCTCTAGTCATATCAAGCATGGTTATACGACTCACAATATGTATAAATCACCTTTAGTTTACAACTTAACACTCTTCAACAGTTCTATTTTTACTAAATAGCACTGATACACACTATGTAATCTGGCTAAGGCCAGGGTTTTTCAAACAGAACCGATTATGCAATGGTTTCATATATAAAATACTTTTACTTCATGATTAGTTTTAGCTAGTCACGTGAGGTAGTATTCTCTCATATCACTACAGTTTTCAGTAACAAACATTCATGGTTTTATAAGAAATCGATAACGCTACCCGTTTTCACTAAAGAAAATATCGGATTTTCTTGGAAACATACAGATATTCATGGTTTATTACAGAACTGATAACACTAAGTTTTCACTAAGGAAAATATCGGATTTTCTTGAAACTATTCAAATATTTTCCGAACTCATCAACGATTTTCACTACAAACCACCGCTTATGAACTCACCAGCTTTATGCTGATACTCTTTTAAACTGCTTGTATTCTCAGGAAATCAGTAGACAGGTGCCTGCTGGGTTTTTGTAGAGTTGAAGCCATAAGAGTTTAATGTTATATTCATACAAGTTATATGATGTAATTTAAACAAGTTTCAGAATTGATGTAAACATTTTTACTTAAGTATTCACTGTAATGGTTGTGTTGCTATGATTGCTGTTATTCATTGGTTGTGATGCTATACATGACGTCCTCCACCCCGGAACGTTTCCGCCATCGGTTTCAGGGTGGGACACAAATGCTTCCATAACCATCCAAGCATTGAATCAAACAATCAATGAAGTCTTGGATTTATTAAACATTTATTAATTTAATTAAGAAAACCCTAATCCAACAACTACCTCACCATGCACACCCCATAGGCCATTAAGCCCAAACAACTTTCTAGCCCAATATTAAGCTACCCATAACCTTTTGGGCCTTCATTATCCATACACGGATCATTCCCTCCTTCTTCGAAAGGAATTGTCCTCAATTCAGTAAGGACCAGATTATGTTGTTCTCCCATATGAACCTTCCATGACATTAGGTCTTGAAAACAAATAGTTATTATAGAATGTGACCTTTTCTTTACTCCAAGTTGGTATCTTCTTTCAAATGAAGGATATCTCAAGATAACATTACCCTTCTTAAAATCAGTTTTATCCATACCGAAAGTATCATCACTTAACTCTTCTTTTTTCAAACTAACCATTTGCTTTGGCTTAGCAGCTCTCATGTCATCAATCTCACTCTCCTTTTGATCAATAGAAGTATGAATCAATACTTGCATTATTTTGGACAAACCACCATAGAAACTAAGCACAACATCCTCTTGTCCCTCTACATACCCATTCACAAGTTTGTAATCTTCCACAACATTCATTTTCCAAAGTTGATCATGATTGATGCACCACATGGCCTTGGGTTTTGAATTCCACCCATGTGTATTTATTTTTAGATGGTTAGCTTATACGAGATCCTCTTTTGACCCACGCCATGATCCATGCTTCCATCCTCCTGTTTTATGTTTTAACACTTGTGAAAAGTGCAAATCATGGACATAAGTATCTTCATGAGATAGGGTATTGCACAAAAGGATCATCCCACGATTAATGTTCTTGAACTTGAAAAGATAAAATAAATTTGGCCATATTAACGTAGGAGCAGCAACCATATGTTTTTCATTCATTGCAAATAGCCTTGTAGTGTCTCTCCTCCACATACACATGTTCTTCTTCAAATAACTCAAAGAACTCGCTGAATTCACTCCTAACCATATCTTCCATTTGTGGATCAAAAACCACTTTTGTACAATCTCATGAACAAGATTAGGACCTAGTAAATTATCCTTGTAATAATTTAAAGGATTGACAATGGGCATATGAAATAATGGATCATGGTTTGTACATATGGGTTGATAAACAACATGTTCCAATAACATGGCTTCCCAACTAAAGGTACACCAAAAGAATAGGAATCCAAGCATTATGAACTCCCTCCCTCGTAACTCCTTGGAACTTGGAACTTGATGGGTTACTCCTTCTTCTAGGCTCTTAGAAAGAGAGTTTGTTATAAGATAGGTATCATCCTTCTTAACCACAACCACATCTTCGTGGTCAAGAACCTGCTCCACCTCTTCGGATTCTTCAACCTTTTCTTCACCAATTTTGTTTGTAACAACAAAATCGTTTTCTTTCAAAAACGTTTCAACAATTTTGTTTCCAAGCACAAAATTTATTTCTTCTTCAATTTCTTCATGATCCTCTTCCCCATCAATATCGTAGATAGGGCTAGAGTCTTCAATAATTTCATCTCCAACCATGAAAGTGAATTTTTCAATAAATTCCTCTTCAAACAAGAAATTTATCCTTTCACAAAACTCCCCTTCCCCATCGGTGTCGTAGATGGGACCATAATCTTCTTCCTCATCTTCTTCTTCAATTTTCTCTTCCTTTATCTCTTCTTCATCATATATCTTACGCAGCATGTTTGGAAAATAATTTTTGAACAGGAACTAAAATCAAACAAACTTAGCAGGATTTTTTTAAACAAGAACTCAACACCACCCAATCGGAACTTGGCTCTGATACCACTTATGATACGTGTATGGGCTTGATTTGGTGAGTAGGGTAGTGTTTAGGTAAATTAAGAGAGAATAGCAACCACAAATGATATGTGAATGTAAAGAAATGGATAGATTAGTAACAACTCAAGACCTATTAAGTTGTATACCGGTGAAAACAATCCAAGACCTATTGGATTGAGTTCGTATAAAGTCAAGAACACGTCCCATCAAGATAATTTGTGAATTATAACAATAATTCCAAGTGAACAAAGGTTTTTTTCTTAAAAATTCGTCTATTACATTTCCATGGATAAACATGGCTTTATATGAAGCCTTTATTACAAAGTTGGTGGTTACAAGCCAACCAACCAACTACTCATTAAAGCTAGTAAATGAAAATTAAGGAAACTCTTGAAATAACACAAAAAAACGTCTACCACCCTTAAGAATGACAAAAAAACGTCCATGTCTTCAATTGTTCTTCAATTGCTAGTAATTGGTTATGAGAAGATGTAAAGAGTGTAACTCCCAAGGATTAAAGAGAGCCATCAATGATAACAGTGTAACTCCCAAAGTTTAAAGAGGGCCATCAATATTACCCTTCCAAATGCTTCCATAACCATCCATGCATTGAATCAAACAATCAATGAAGTCTTGGATTTATTAAACTTTTATTAATTTAATTAAGAAAACCCTAATCCAACAACTACCTCACCATGCACACCCCATAGGCCATTAAGCCCAAACAACTTTCTAGCCCAATATTAAGTTACCCATAACCTTTTGGGCCTTCATTATCCATACGCAGATCAATAAACAACATGAAATACAAGTTAGATGACATACCTTTTAGTGTAGTTGAAAGCCTTGGACGTTTAAGAACTTAGTTCCCCAAGTGTTGCACCTCAAATGGAATCACACAACACCACCAACAAATGGAGGAACTTGAGAAGATGTCACTTGCACTCATAAAATCGGCTTGCCCTCTTGTGTTTCCACTAGTGCCAATTTCATGAGCTAGAGGGATTCTTATATAGTGTGGCTTGATTAGGGTTACACCATACAAACCCTAATGTGCATGACTTTCCATATTCCTCATGCTCCATGGGTTTAAACCTCCATGGATCATCCATGGGTCACCACATGGGTTTAGCCCAACATAAGGAACTATGGATCACAAGCCCACATTATAAGAATGAATGATTTACATAATCAATCCCCATATATTTAATTAGTCTCTTTTGATCACAAAATTAATTCCAAACTAATTCTTGATCAATACTAATTAAATAATATGATTTCATACTAATATATTAGAACTTATAATATATTAATAAATCATAAATAACCTGTAATGCCCGTGTTTCTAGGCTAGGTATTAATATTGACATGATAGTCTAGGTTAACCTTTGTGACTCATTTTGGAGAAATGAAAAGGAATTATGTGAATATTATGTGAAAAAATTATGTGTTTTATGCTTAATTATTAGGGTTTAAATAATTAAGAATAAAAATGAGCGTCGAAAATAAATATTAGATAAAGCTAATATCTATTAAGAAACTTGTAGTGGGCGTGACAAGGATTACGGATATATAAGGAATACTGAAATCCGAGTTATAACGAAGAAGTTATGAATTTTTAACGGATTTCCTGTCCCGGTCTGTTAAAAATAATAATATAAAAATTAAATTAAAAATTAGCCGACGAAGTCTAAACGAAAGTTGTAGAGCGTAATTTTACCTACGCGTGCATATAAAGAACGTTAAAAACGGAGCCTGTATGCGAAAGTTATGGATTTTAGAAGTTTTTGCACAAAAACCGAGAAAAGCACAAAAACCAAGGAATTTCGCATGGCCCAACTTCGGCCACGTCACCCTCGCTCCGAGGTGGCCACGTATCCGAAGTAGCTGCGTGGTGCGTCCGAGAAGCGACATGTGTCGCACAGGTGTCCGATCTGATGCGTCGTCCGAAGCCAGCTGCCAACGGGTGTCACCTGCTGATTCGACCGAAGGTGCGGCGCAGTAAGAAGATGACACGCCTCGCATCGGTGGCAGGTCCGAAGCGAGCCACGTGCCTCGCCTTCG
Source organism: Lactuca virosa (assembly GCF_052849685.1). NCBI lineage: Eukaryota > Viridiplantae > Streptophyta > Magnoliopsida > Asterales > Asteraceae > Lactuca > Lactuca virosa. Next base: position 315,964,055 of record NC_136433.1, on the reverse strand, counting down.
CATCCGACGCGTGCAGCCTTCGCAAGTTCGACGCGTGGTCCTCCTTTCCTACGGCCGAAGTCTTCTCGCAGCCTATAAATAGGAGGGTGCGAACCCTCCCGGCTAGGATTGGAAAATTGGCAATTTTGGCCCCTTTTTCAATATTTTAGCCATTTTCACATCCCCCGATGCCTCGAGATCATTTCCAACGCCCGGAACACGTCCTGGAGTGCCCGAGAAGCCCGGGAAATTTATTTTTTCGGTTTCGAAGCCCGACCCTTGCAGAGCCCGGTTTCTCAATAAAACTCCCGGTTTTATTAGAAATGATCGTTTTAGGCAACAAAGTGCTGCCCAGTTATCGTTAAATCATGTGAGTGTATAGTTACTTTCACCTTACACATAGATATGAAGTATTTACCTTGAAATACGTGCTATGTGTAAATATATTAATTGTTTATTTGAGGTGACTATTGAGTTGATGTTTTATACAAGTTTTAAACTGTATATGTATTTTTATCTACAAATATGTTGGGTAAAACATGGGTAGATGAATTAGATGATGTGTGATGAAATAAAAGTGATGAGAGGTATCGATGTTTAAGATGATCTAGTCATCTAGCAGAGTATAGACAACGGCCACAGTCTATTTTAGATAGTCCGGTGGAACGTTAGCAGATTTGTAATCGGTAGATATATTTGAACTATATGTTCATAAGGTGTTCTCGAACTATATGTTCATTAGGTGTTTTTGAACTATGTGTTCATCCGTTAGTTCTTCTTTTTGACACTATTACGTGTCGGGGTACGGAAGCGTGCGGGAGTACTTTATTAGTATTTTCCCTATGCTTTTATTTTGAAGAGCTTTGGAGTCTTCGTTTCTTTTGTGAAGTGTTCGGACGAGCTTCATGAGTCAGTGTTTTCATTTCCAATGCTGGATAGGGGTGAGTCTGGGGGTTCAGACCACAACCTAGGCATTAGTTAGTGTTTTCATTTCCAATGCTGGATAGGGGTGAGTCTGGGGGTTCAGACCACAGCCTAGGCATTAGTCAGTGTTTTCATTTTCAATGCTGGATAGGGGTGAGTCTGGGGGTTCAGACCACAGCCTAGGCATTAGTCAGTGTTTTCATTTCCAATGCTGGATAGGGGTGAGTCTGGGGGTTCAGACCACCGCCTAGGCATTAGTCAGTGTTTTCATTTCCAATGCTGGATAGGGGTGAGTCTGGGGGTTCAGACCATCGCCTAGGCATTAGTCAGTGTTTCCATTTCCAATGCTGCATATGGGTGAGTCTGGGGGTTCAGACCACAGCCTAGGCATTAGTCAGGGTTTCCATTGCCGGATAGGGTGCGTCTGGGGGTTATATACCTCACGATATTCAGACCACAGCCTAGGAAAAGTTCGATGCTGGATAGGGTGCGTCTGGGGGCTACATACCTCACGATATTCAGACCACAGCCTAGGCATTGATAACTACCCCTGACTTAATTATCTTGTGGTTCTTTCTTTTACGAACAAAGGTTCGTGGTTAAACTTATTCCATTCATTCGATATCTTTATCGATCCTTGTTTGCTGCTAGGGGATTTCCGAAGCAGTTTCGCTAGTTGGTTGTTCATATCGATCCTTTAGGCTAGATCTAGTAAGATCACTGTATAGGATCAGTATGTGGGGATCGACGTTGTTAATGCTTGTAGTATAAACCTTCGGCAGCGATGGACTTCGTGCCTATTCCTTAGGATGAATCCTTAGGAATGAGTGATAGTTGATTCTTAGGGTAGATCCTTAAGAAACAAATAAGACAATGGGGATTGGGTAATTGGGTTGATTGTTTGATGTTTAAGCATAATAAATTATTTATTGTGGGTTGAAAACCCTATATGCTCACCAGGCTCCCAAGCCTGACCCACTCAGTTTAATTGTATCACAAGTATCGATACGAAGTTGCTTTACACTGAGAGATTAAAAGAGAAGTAGATCACTAGTGTAAATGAATGTAAGTTTTGTTTATGCTTATGTTTTTGTATTAACAATGACATCCCAATGGTTTAAGTGAATAAAACACATTTCTTCGGAAATGATTTGATAACATATTTATTATGTTTTTCTGGGAACAAATTCCGCAACACTTTTAATCAAATGATTACTCTGAAATTATTTTAAAAGCATAAATTAAACCGGTCTTTTCTGGCCGTGAAATTGGGGATGTCACATAACCTCTTCTCAATAATCCATCCTTTAGATTGTTCCGGTGCCGTGCAATCCAAATGGACGATCCTACTCTCGGGTCAAGTACATACCAAATAAAGTTATGGACTTAGACACTAATCCAACATGTTTTTCAATAATTTCTTGAATTTGCACTCATTCTTTGTAGCCAAATTTGACTAGCTCACGAGCAAATACAACCTTAGTGTATTCATATCAATCTTCTTCTTAACCAAGTGAAGCTTCAGTTACTTGTTCCTTGGTTTGGTGCATCTCACTTTGATAATGGGATCAGGCTTTGTTCTATGAGTCAATACATCTCCAAACTTCTTGTTGTTGATCCTGTCATTCAGCTTTGAAACTCTGTGTTGTTTCTCCACACTATTATTGAAGAGTTGAATTTTCTTGACTTGATCATTATTGATTTGAACATCAGCACTTTCATCAGCGAAATCAAGAGCTTGAGCAAGTTTGGCAGACAGACGTTCTCCTTTTCTAATTTCTTTCTTTTGTCGAATAGTAGCATTATTATCTATCATGATTTCTCTTACTTCATCAATAGTTATGTCCCATACTTTAGCCAATTCATTCAGATAAAAAATGAGTTTGCTTTTCTTGGAAGGAGGAGGTGCTGAAGGATCACCAGCATCTGAAGAACTTCTAGCTTCAGAATCATGAGCTCCCCATGAGAATGAAGCCTTCCTTTTTGAGATTAGAGCTGATCATTCAGACTCAATGTCACTATTAGTTCCTTAAGGAATCTCCCCCTTAAAGTATAAATCAGGGTAGACGACATTCAAAGGAACAACAGGAACATCAGCTGGTGGCATGAATCATAGATCAAGAAAACCTTAATAGTTATTAGTCTCTAACTGATCACCAGTGTCTGGAATGGGTTGATCATCAGTTGCTGCATCAACTTCTGGAATGTCATTAACAACAATTTCTTTATGAAGGATAACTTTCAACCCTTCCAGTTTCAGACATCTCAGGCTGAGATGGAGTTGGTGCAATCACCACCATTTGCATTTGCTGATCAAGACTCTCTTGATTATTCTCTCCCTTTTTGGCAGCATCATATTGGGGAGGAGAACTAAATGGTGGAGGAAGATTTGTAAATGACGGAGGAGGAGGAGGATTATCATCTGGAGAATTTGGTCGGGTGTCATCAAAAACCATATCATCAGCAACATCATCAACCAAGTCCATAAAACGCTTCAAATCAACCAGATCCTTTTCTTCTTTAGTCAACCTTTTTCCCAATTATTGAGTTAACTGCACTATTAGAGAGAGTTGAGAAAGCACAATAGTTTGAAAGTTAGAGCTGGATTCTTCCTGATCATCCTGATGAAAAGCAGCATTCTTAATAGGTGTTGGCATACGAGGAACAATCTCAACTTAAGGAGAAGGAGATGCTAATCTTGCAGAATTCTCATCTTGGATCATTGGCTTAGCAGTTTCCACTAAAGGAAGGGTTGTTCCACGTTGTACGTCATCATCTGCAGTGGGAGTGGGTGAAGAAGTGGATGAGAATCGAATACGCTTATTCAACCACTACAAGAAAAACGCGATTTTGCTAGGGAAGGATTCCGTTGCGAAAAGCTTAAAATCCATTGCAAAAGACGGATAATGACAGAATTTGCGACGACCGATTTTCGTCCCAAAAAACTCCGTAGCGAGCGTTTGCTAGGGAAACAATCATTCCGTCGCAATTGTGACGACGAAATGAAATCCGTTGTAGATGGTATTCCGTCGTGTATTCCGTAGTAGGATTCCATCACAAAATTCGTGGTAGTTATTCCATCACAAATTCTGTTGTAGTTAATCCCTAGCAAAATCCATTGTGATGATTCCCTAGCAAATGTCGTGGTGGTTAATCCCTAGTAAATTCTGTGGTGGTCATTCCCTAGTAAATTCTGTGGTGGTGATTCCCTAGCAAATTCCGTCGTGATTAATCCCTAGCAAATTTTGTGGTGGTGAATCCCTAGTAAAATTCGTGGTGGTCATTCCCTAGAAAATTTTGTTGTAGTCATTCCCTAACAAATTCCATCGTGATGAATCCCTAGCAACTTCCTTGGTCATGAATCCCTAGGAATTTTCGTGGTGTATATTGTATATCAGATTCCATATAGACCGATGGATAATTGATTTATAAATTAGATCCAAATTATTTTGTAGTAATATATGAAAAAAATAAGAAAAAAATCAAAACCATTATATCATAAAATAATACAATAATTATTTATTACATGGAAAAAAAAGTTGCTAATCTAAAATAAATACTCTGCAATAAACATATATCAATACACTTTATGACCTACTAGTGTTGTTGTTTTGTAAAGATATTAATAACATTCAATGCCGTTTGAAGTTGTTTTTCAAGATGCCCGACCCTTGCTGTGACAACCCGAAATTTCTATCTTGTACAACCATTCACTTCAATAGAAGTCAGAACTGTTTCTGTTAACTTTTGAGCTGTGTAGAGTCAGTTTGAGTGTTCTAAAGCCTAGTACTGTAACAAATAACTGGAGAGAGGATGCCCTAAGGTTTATTGTGTAACACTTAAGTTCCAAAACTCCTACAGTTTGGAGTTTACGGCCCAAATGGTATTAGGGCCGTAAACCCTAAGGACTATATAAGTGACACTTAGTTATTTTTAGCTCTTTTTCACATTTTCAAGACTAGAACCATTTCTCTCTCAAGTATCATCCAAAGTTTCTTCAAAATCTTCAAGAAAGTAAGTGTTTTCTTCCTTGATTAGTTATTCTCTACCTTAATCTAGTGATCTTACAAGATTTCATCCATGAAATCATTCCATTTATGTAGATCTTCAAGTGTTCTTCATTTCACCAAGAACACCAAGAACACACACTAGTGTTCTTGGACTTTTAACACCCTTTCAAGCTCCTTTATTGTAAGTACTCTTACCCTAGTGTGTTATAAGGCTTGTTACACTTCTTAATCAACTAGTAAACACAAAGAAACACAAGATTAAAGGTGTTTACGGTCCAAACATGTTCTTGGACCGTAAACCCTAATGAAAGGGCCATTGTGTGCCCTAGTCCCTTACCAAGCCTTGGATACTAGTCTAGATCACATCCTTGAAGTGTATAGGACCTTAAACATCGAAAACATCAAGGACCATTAGAGTTTACGGCCGTAAACTCATGGAGAAATGGTCCATGGGCCGTAAATTCTACAAAGGGGTGAAGTGTTGCCCCAATCACTTCCTAAGGCTTAGACTTGAATTTAGGATGCTTCTTTATGACTTGGAAGACCTTAAAACTTGAAATGGTGGAGTTACCATGAGTTTACGGCCGTAAACTCATGGGTTTACGACCGTAAACTCCATGGGAGTTGGTTCCAAAACCGTAAACTCCAAAAGAGTTTACCCTTGGACCTTAATACAATACTACAGTACTATTTTATTTCCCATTGAATTCACTTTGTGATCTTCACACAAAGAACCGTAATGCAAAAACTATATTTTTGGTTAATGATAGTCAGATTTGGGAAAATACATACTCTTACAAGAGACATACACACAAACACTTGATGCCTTGGTAGAAGGCTACTTTTAGTAGTAAAACATAGGGTTTTCTAGGAAATTCAAACATTTTGCAAACATACACAAACTTTTACAAACTTACACATCACATACTTACAAACACTTTCATACAAACACAAACACTAAAATACTTATGATCTCACCAGCTTTAAAGCTGATACTCTCTTTCAAAATAACTTGTATTCTCAGGTCACCAGTAGACAGGTACGATGCCAGGTTTAGAGAAGATGGAGCTCGTTCAAGACTCATCTTTCATTTTGATTTATATTTTTGGTGTTTATAAACTTGACAGAACACACTTGTATTAAAATTATATTATTAATGCAATGGATGATGTTGTTGCTTGTTTACTACTATTCATTGTTGTGATACTGTACATGACGTCCTCCACCCCCGAGCGATTCCGCCGTTCCGGTTTTGGGGTGTGACACTTGCTTTGTTTTCTTCTTGTTGGGCCTTCATCATTTATTTAAGCTCTTCGTTTTGCTTATTTTGTTTAGCAAGAAGCTCCCTCATTTCTTCTATTTCATCACTTTTTTCCGGAATGTAAGATACATCCGTTTTACCGTTCCTATTGAGAACCGCCTTTGCAAAAGAACCTAATCCATAAAGTCTTCTTTTTTGTCATGACCACCAACAACATCATAAAATAGCTTGTCCTCCTCAAATTCAACACCTTCAGCTTCCAACTCTTCCCGTTTTTCTGTATAGGCCGCCTACAACATAAAAATAATATAAGTTAAAGGATATATAATTTATGAATGATATTATGAACTAGCTACAATATAATAGTTTAACACTGAAATGAATATTACATGAACTTGTCTATCTTTTTCATTTGTGAAAGTGACTCCATCGTGATTCTTCGTGTGTGTATACAGGAACAATTCACTATGGGGTGGATCACATCCTAATTTCCTCTTCTGTATAAATACCATATAAAATGTCAAATATACAGATAAACATATATAAACATTGATATAATGTACCATTAAAAAAATTACCAAATCAGAAGCTATCTTCAAATGACTTGCGGATCCAGCGTTATGTGTCTGTTTTGCTACTCCATCAGCCACACCGTTACAACTATTTTTCTTGTTCTGCTCAGATTTTAGCTTGTATTCATCTGTATTCCATTTTAATTGCTAGGAGTTCCAGACTTCCTGTGGAATATGAGCTGGTTTAAAGCCATGTTTGTTTCTTTTTGGGATCCACATGTTGAAGAGATATTGACCATAACTTTGTGCCGCTTTCCTTGCCTAAGCTTGCCTTACCAACGAGTCTATTGCTTCATCCCAACAACATTTTTCTACACATTAACTATATAAATATAAGTTTAAGTGTAAATGTTTACCAAACAACAATTTATCACATATACTAATTACCTGAAACTCCTCCCAATATAATTCGCGCATTTCTTTTCTTACTTTTCCCCAAGCGTACCCTTGTGGATCTACTCTTTGTAAAAAGTACCGACTAATAAAGTGTGCACAAGGGCCTGGTGGCATTAGCCTGCAAGTAATCATGTGATGTGTTAAGTTATGAATCGAAATGTATGTGTAAACCAAAAGGTTATACATAGAAAAAGTTGTAATTAAGATTTGATTGGTAACTCACGTTTTTTTCCAAACATGAACAGTTAAACGTCCATCTAGTCCACAATCTTCAGAGGAATTGTTTTCACCTTCTAAACTTTCCACTACAGATCTGTTCATGGTTGGTTATGTTGGTGATGGGGTAGATTCTGAGTTAAGTGTTGTTGATGGGGTATATTATGGGGTAAGTGTTGGGATAGATGTATATGTTGAGGATGTGGTAGTTCCTTTACTTAAGGAGGGTGTGGTAGTTATTGTAGTTGTGGAGGATGGTAGTGTAGATGCAGGTTTTGAGGTTGTGGTAGTAGATATAGGTGTTGATGATGTGGTAGTGGGTGTCGGTGTTGAGGATGGTTTAGATGATGTAGGTGCTGAAGTTTTGGTTATTGATGTAAGTGTTGAGGATTGTATTGTTCCAGTTTCTGAAGTTTTAGATGTATTTTCTAAGGACGGTGTGGATGTTGTAAGTGATGCCGAGGAAGTGGTAGTCATGGTTGATGTTAATGATTTAGGTTTAGGGGTTTTTTTGGTAGATGTTATAGGTGCTTTGGATGTGGTTGTTGGTATTGGGAAGTCGATTTCTTCATCTTGTAATTGTCTGTTTATGAATTTTGCAGCTGAAATCCTGTTGCATTTCATAACCTGTGGTGCAATGAATTTAGTTGGCTTCACATCGGATGCTCCTTTTGCTTTCAATTTCGACATCTCTCTTGCTTAAAAATTAACAAAAAGCTGTAGTCAATACCAATGTATTAAAGATGATAAACTACTAATGAGAAGAGAGAAACAAACAATAAAAATAAATTATATAGGAAGGCATTACTACGCATGCAAACTATTTAATACAATCAAAACCAATTTACTTGTAATTTAAAATGATAATATACATGAAGATGATCAGAGAACAAGAAACGATCATCACGATAACAGTAAATTAAATAAAAATAAATTTTAGATGAGTGACAACTTATATCGCCAAAGTCAGTGCACAAACGTATAATGAACAAAGATTTCGATCAATTAGCCGCCGGAGATGATGATTACAGAAAATGTAAACCGATTTCGAATCAGTAAACTTACCCTAATATGCAGCCTAAATGTGTGTAAGTTGGAGGGAAAGGAATTGCGAAATATTTTGAAGCTCCGCTAATGAAAAATTCGAACTGTGCTAATTACCGCTAAATATTTAGTAATTCAAATTTATTAAAGTAGTTCCAGATTGATAGATAGGGTATATACATCTACCTAACGTCAAGAAAGAACATAGACTAACGAGGTGCTCATAGTATAATTTTAATTTAAAATTATAAACGAGGATTAAACATTAATAAACTATACATCTTTATGCTTTTATGTTTAAACCAAAATTTATATATAAAAGAAGTACGGGTCATGTCAATATATATGGTAGTTGCTTATGGTGTCATGGTATCACCCATGGATGACATATGGGTCATTGGTCAACATGGTAGTCGTTTGTGGTGTCCATAGATGACATCCGGGTCATTGGTCAACATGGTAGTTGCTTATGGTGTCCATGGATGACATATGGGTCATTAGTCAACATGGTAGTTGCTTATGGTGTCCATGCATGACATACGGGTCATTGGTCAACATGGTAGTTGCGTATGGTGTGATGGTATCACCCATGGATGACATATGGGTCATTGGTCAACATGTAGTTGCTTATGGTGTCCATGGATGACATATGTGTCATTGGTCAACATGGTAGTTGCTTATGGTGTCCATGGATGAAATATGGGTCATTGGTCAACAAGGTGTAGTTGCTTATGGTGTCCATGGATGACATATGGGTCAGTGGTCAACATGGTAGTTGCTTATGGTGTCCATAGATGACATATGGGTTATTGGTCAACATGGTGTAGTTACTTATGGTGTCCATGGATAACATATGGGTCATTGGTCACCATGGTAGTTGCTTATGGTGTCCATCGATGACATATGGGTCATTAGTCAACATGGTGTAGTTGCTTATGTTGTCTATGGATGACATATGGGTCATTGGTCAACATGGTAGTTGCTTATGGTGTCCATGGATGACATATGGGTCGTTGGTCAACATGGTGTAGTTGCTTATGGTGTCCATGGATTACATATGGTGATGGGTTTTGAGCATTCTAACACTCCTATGGTGTGCTTGCAACCCTAGAAACCTTGGATCTATGTTTGACTAAGATACATGCAAATAATTATTTTTCCAAGGTTCTTATCCTAACTAACATGGCATGGGATACTTGAATCAAATAAAACTAGTAGAATTACTTACCTTGTAGTAGTCGTTGATTGCTTGGAGTTTGAGAGCCTAGCACCAATAATGTGGATGCCTCAAATAGAAGTCACAAATCACCACAAACTTGGAAACTTGAGAGAATAGTCACAAACTTCTTGAAATCGGCCCTCTTGGTTTACACACATCAACTACTGCAATTTCAAGAACCAAAGCCTCCTTTATATAGTGTGGTGGATTAGGGTTACATCCATGTAAACCCTAATACCCATGTCTTTTCATTTCCATGAGATCCATGGGTTAAAGCTCCATGGACTTTCCATGCAAGCCTAGCCCATTCCAAATAAGCATTAGCCCACACTATATAAATACAAGAGCCCATATTTAATTAGTCATACTTTTGATCTCTAAATTAATTCTAAATTAATTATAGATCATTACTAATTAAATAATATGATTTTATATTAATATATTAGGACTTATAATATATTAATAAATCATAACTTATACTATTCTCAAACGATTATCCATAAATTGTTCAGGTGAAGTGCAACCCAAATGGACCATGCCGGGTCGGGTCAAGTACATACCAAATATAGTTATGGACTTAGACACTATGTCTAACAGTCTCCCACTTGGATAAGTCTAATAACTATAGTTGCAAGTATGACTTCAGGAACCGATCAGCAATCGTAGCTCTTTAAACTCTGTTGAACTATGAAGCGCCATTTTAGATAAGTGATCATATAATCCTCTGTTCTAGATATCAGCCGGACAAATACATGGAACATGGTCTTGCTTATTGTCCAGTATTTGTTTCCTGATTTTCGATTTGTTTGACATAGAACTTAACTGAACACATCAATTTAGTTCTGACCGGGCCCGGTACATAGGTCAAAACAAAATCATCGAGGGGCCTAGATATCGCTTCTAATCCTAGAAGGAACAGATAAACTTCGACTCATATGTTTGCTCTACTACTTGTTGAACTACACACAAAGGCACGGTTTATAACATCGAGTTACCAATGCGTTTTCGTGCAATCAATGCATAACCAACTCATAGGCAACAAATCATATCTCTAGGTTTGAAGACTTATATGATATTACCGTCTCACGATCACTCGAGATAAATTCCATTAAGTGATACAAGTGAGCGTGGGTTGAATCCAATACTCAGAACTTATGAGCACTCATGAGTGTTGTAGCCCCGCTTTGTCTAACATCTTAGACCTCTACAAGCCAACCCATGACAGTCTTGATTCATATCTACTTCCAACATATGACCGACTGTGGAGAGTTTGAATAATATGATATAAACCATAACATAATTATTCTGGAAGTCAAAACATGCAAAAAGAAATAATAGTAAACGATTGACAAGAGATAGCAACACTTTACTCATAAATAACAGCTTTTATTTATCATCAAATGTCAATTACATTTTACAAATTTCAAGATTATCTAACTACTAAAACTAATATCATCCTTCAGCCCTATGCTCCGAGCATGCTGGAGATGCTTAGCCCGAGTCAGTCCCTATGTGAGGGGATCTGCTGGGTTCTCATCCGATGATACCCTCTTTGCCACGAGGATTCCTTCTTCTATTCGATGTCTGATGAAGTGATATTTTCTGTCAATGTGTCTGGATCTCCCATGATCTCTTGGTTCCTTGGCTAAGGCAACCGCACTATTGCTGTCACAGAAAATCTCCATTGGCTCCTTTATAGCTGGTACAACTCCAAGGTCTCCGATGAAGTTCTTTAGCCATATAGCCTCCTTTGCTGCCTCGCTTGCTGCTATATACTCTGATTCACAAGTGGAATCAGCCACTGTCTCCTGCTTGGAACTTTTCCAAGTAATTGCCCCTCCGTTTAGAGTAAAGACCCAGCCCGACTGAGACCGGAAATTATCCCTGTCAGTCTGAAAGCTAGCATCACTGTACCCTACAACTCTCAAGTCCTCACTGCCACCGAGGGTAAGGACCCAGTCCTTAGTCCTCCGTAGGTACTTGAGGATATTCTTTACCGCAGTCCAGTATGCCTTGCCAGGGTTCCCCTGATACCTGCTAACCATGCTCAAAGCAAAGGCTACATCAGGTCGAGTACACGTCATAGCATACATGATCGATCCTACAGCTGAAGCATAAGGGATTCGACTCATTTCTGCTATCTCAACCTCAGTACTAGGGCTTTGTGTCTTACTTAATCTGGCGTTACTCTGGATAGGTAACTCTCCTTTCTTGGAGTTATGCATGTTGAACCTTTTCAACACTTTGTCCACATAGGTGCTTTGACTAAGTCCAATTAGTCTTTTACTCCTGTTTCTCAAAATCCTTATCCCTAGGATATAGGCAGCTTCTCCAAGGTCCTTCATAGCGAAACACTTCCCAAGCCAGGACTTTACTTCCTGCAAGGTTGGGATGTCATTTCCTATGAGTAGTATGTCATCCACATACAGTACCAAAAAGCTGACTATACTCCCACTAGCCTTGATATAGACACAAGATTCATCTTCACTCCTTGAAAAGCCAAATTCTTTGACTTTCTCATCAAAGCAAAGATTCCATCTGCGAGGTGCCTGTTTTAATCCATAAATGGATTTCTCGAGCTTACACACTATACTGGGGTACTCTGTACTGACAAAACCCTCTGGCTGAACCATGTAAACATCTTCAGCCAAGTTTCCATTAAGGAAAGTGGTTTTGACATCCATTTGCCATATTTCATAATCATGAAATGCAGCAATGTCTAACAGAACCAGAGGGAAGACTTAATCTTGGCCACTGGTGAAAAGGTCTCATCATAATCAACTCTCGGAGTTTGAGAATAACCCTTTGCAACCAGTCGTGCCTTATAAGTGTATACATTACCATCCATGTCGGTATTCTTCTTGAAAATTCATTTGCACCCAACTATCTTACGATCAGGTACATTGTCAACCAAGTTCCAAACTTGATTGTCATACATGGACTGTATCTCGCTATCCATAGCCTCTTTCCATTTAGCAGCCTCAGGGCCTGCCATGGCTTCCGTGTAGCTGTTAGGCTCATCCAGATTTACCAGTGTGTTATCACTGATAAGTGTCTCACCTTCTGCAGTAATATGAAAACCATAATAATGCTCAGGTGCATTCCTAACTCTGGTGGAACGCCTTAGAGGTATAGATTCTTCAGTCGGCTCAACAGGAGTTTCCTCTTCAGGTTGAGGGCTAGGGTTTGAGGTTCCTTCACCACTTGACTCTTGAATTTCCTCAAGGTCAATTTGCCTCCTACTGTCTCCTTGGCTCATGAATTCTCTCTCTCGAAAGAATCCTCTTCTTGCTACAAAGACCACATTATCACTGGGTCTGTAGAAGATATAACCAAAGGATTTCTGTGGGTAGCCGATGAAAATACACCTTTCGCTTCGGGGTTCGAGCTTATCATGAGTCTCGCGTCTCACGAAAGCCTCGCAACCCCAAATCTTGATGTGGTCTAGATTGGGAACTTTTCCAGTCCACACCTCGTGAGGTGTTTTGGCAACCTTCTTTGTAGGGACTAGGTTAAGGATATGGGCGGCAGTCCAACAAGGTCTGATTGCGCCTCTCAGCTACACCATTCAACTGTGGTGTCCTAGGAGGTGTCAATTGTGAGACAATCCCACATTCCTTAAGATAGTCAAGGAACTCAGTACTAAGATACTCACCACCACGATCGGATCGAAGCATCTTAATGTTCCTGCCCAACTGATTCTCCACTTCTTGTTTAAACTCTTTGAATTTCTCAAAGGTTTCTGACTTATGCTTGATTAGGTAGACATATCCATATCTACTAAAATCATCAGTAAAAGTCACATAGAACCGATTAGCATCTCTTGTGGCGGTTCTGAAGGGTCCACACACATCCGTGTGTATGAGGTCCAACAAACCTTCACCCCTAGCACAAGTGCCAGTAAAAGGTGACTTTGTCATTTTACCAAGCAAACAAGATTCACAACTATCATCTGACTTTAGGTCAAATGACTCCAAGACTCCATCCTTTTGGAGTTGGCCTATGCGTTTCTTGCTTACATGTCCAACACGACAATGCCATAAGGATGCTTTATCTAAGCTAGTGGAAGAGTTAATACACAATACATTATTTCCTAGATTATCTACAACAGATACAGTTTCATACACGCCATCACAAGGTAATGCTTTAAAATAAAGAACATTATTAAAGAAAGCATCAATACTACCATTATTATCATCAAAATAAAAGGTAAAACCTTGTTTATACAAAGCATGAAAGGAAATAACATTTCTTGCCATTTCTGGCGAATAATAACATTTATTCAAATCTAATGTAAACCCACTATTTAGCACTAAGGAATAAACTCCTATCTTGGTGACAGGTGAAGCTTTCCTGTTTCCCATGATCAAGTTTATCTTTCCCTGCTCCACATTCTCACTTCTTTTTAGTCCCTGCAAATCACAACATATATGAATACCACAACCTGTATCAAGGACCCAAGACTTAGAATGAGGTGAGTTATTAGACGATATAGTGTATATACCTACATGGTTGGGTTTTACTTTCCCATCCTTCAAATCTTGCTGGTACTTTGGGCAGTTTCGCTTCCAGTGCGACTTTTCATGGCAATAGAAGCATTCAGCCTCATTAGGGTTAGCAGAAGGAGTGACAAAACCTTTCTTGGTTTTGCTTGAAGAGGAGCCTTCAAGGGTCTTACCCTTGGTACCCTTAGAAGGGTTCTTTCTCTTCTTCCCTTTGCCATGCCCGATTGCCAAGACATTGGCCGCAGTTGGAGTAGGAGTAGGAGTAGTAACAACCGACTTACCCTTTAGACCACTTTCGGCGGTCTTCAAGAGTCCTTGAAGTTTGCTGAGGGTGACTTCTTCCTTGTTCATGTGATATGTCATGCGGAATTGATCATAACACGATGGCAAGGAGTGCAAAATGATGTCTATTGCTAACTCCTCAGGGAAGTTCACATTCAGCTTCAGTAAACGGTCCATATACCTTTGCATTTTCTGCATGTGGCCCGTGATGGGTTCACCATCCTTCATTCGGGTTGTTATCATGGAGGAGATTATTTCATATCGCTCTTGACGAGCACTTTGATGGTAGCGGTCCATCAAGTCCTGGTACATCTCAAAAGGATAATAGTCCTCATAGGACTTTTGGAGCTCGGCTGTCATGGTGACCATCATGATGCATGCCACTTTTGTAGCATCTCTTTCATGTACCTCATATTCAGCAAGCTCTTCAGGAGTAGCAGTTGGCTCGGGTACCTTCAGCTCCTTGTCGAGAACATATTCTTTGTTCTCATACCGAGTGACCATCCTGATGTTTCTGATCCAATCTGTAAAGTTGGACCCATCAAAGATGACTCTCCCACAAAGATTCATGAGAGAGAAGGAGCTAGTAGGGTTTGAGCCAGAAGCATTGTTATTGGAAGACATCTGAAAAGAAGAGGGAATAGATTAGATTAGATATAGAGATAGTCCTTAACAAAACACCCAAATGTAATATTAAGGCTAGGACCCAACACAATATTTTATAACTTAGAAGAGGGATGCCGTAATCTAAGCTATAAGATATTTGAAGGTAGGTGAATGACGATTCACCAATTTCCACCATGAAAAACGAAATATTTAATTAGGTTTTAATTGGTTTAGAAACTCCTAGATTCTTTGAGATTCATTGAACTTTCTTCAATGGCATGTTTCAATCTCGAGTGTGCCCTTCAAGTTTTGTGACTGGGATGCCGAGGATCACAAAACAAGGTGTGAAGTAACCATGCAAATTACTTGGTACCCTTAATGTATTACCCCTCAATCGATGTGCCGGTTAACCACACACGCTCCATCGATACTATGATAAACATTAAGTCACCCTTTACCTACCTTGTTAAGTTCAAGTTAGTGTGCCGGTTAACCACACACGCTCCACTAACGACTTAAACAAAGTGTAAAGTGTAATTTCATGGATTAGCACCTTATTCACATTTTCCTAAAATAACTAAGATTGGGAATTCAATAAAGTTTAGTTACTTTAGTATTATCATTATACTTTTAATGAGAATTTATAAGTCCTTGTCCTACCCGTTCGGCTAACGACCCTCCACCGATCAAGGAAGCGGTGGGTGAGAGTGGACACCCATTAAGTTGCCATTTTATAGGCAACAACCTTATACCCCCCTTATAGACCGGCTTCGTGAATGAGGCGTACTAGCGGTAAGACGACTTGATCTTATACATATATAAATATTATTAAACTTATAATATTATAAAGTATAAGGGTTGAATTTTAACTTTTTAAAATTCTAGGGGTTGGAACTAAAGTTTTTAATATGACTTTACATGTTCCAAAACTTGAGGGCAAGTTTTGTAAACTTTCAAAACTTTTCATTTCTCATAACTTATGAGTTAATGGTTATTAAAAATGAAGACTCTTCATTTTTTTGTAACCTATGTGTTCTTTTAATGGTTATTTATAAATGTGACTTTTGGTTATCCATAACTTAAGAACTAGTTATGGACTCCATTAAAACACATAAAGATCAAGAATTAATCTAATCAATTATTAGCACATAATTTCTATGATCTTCTAAACTCATATGTTTATGAGTGTTCATATCAAAAATTTCAAGAATCGTAAGTACATATACAAAACTTGAAATTTTGATACGAGCTTTTGAACAAAAATTCGATTTTCAAGTTTTTTTTTTGCATCAAGTATCAAATAAACAAACCAGGCTCTGATACCACTGATGGGTTTTGAGCATTCTAACACTCCTATGCTGTACATGCAACCCTAGAAACCTTGGATCTTTGTTTGACTAAGATACATGCAAATAATTATTTTTCCAAGGTTCTTATCCTAACTAGCATGACATGGGATACTTGAATCAAATAAAACTAGTAGAATTACTTACCTTGTAGTAGTAGTTGATTGCTTGGAGTTTGAGAGCCTGACACTAATAATGTGGATGCCTCAAATGGAAGTCACAAATCACCACAAACTTGGAAACTTGAGAGAATAGTCACAAACTTCTTGAAATCGGCCCTCTTGGTTTACACACATCAACTACTGCAATTTCAAGAACCAAAACCTCCTTTATATAGTGTGGTGGATTAGGGTTACATCCATGTAAACCCTAATACCCATGTCTTTTCATTTCCATGAGATCCATGGGTTAAAGCTCCATGGACTTTCCATGCAAGCCTAGCCCATTCCAAATAAGCATTAGCCCACACTATATAAATACAAGAGCCCATATTTAATTAGTCATACTTTTGATCTCTAAATTAATTCTAAATTAATTATAGATCATTACTAATTAAATAATATGATTTTATATTAATATATTAGGACTTATAATATATTAATAAATCATAACTTATACTATTCTCAAACGATTATCCATAAATTGTTCGGGTGAAGTGCAACCCAAATGGACCATACCGGGTCGGGTTAAGTACATACCAAATATAGTTATGGACTTAGACACTATATCCAACATATGGGTCATTGGTCAACATGGTGTAGTTCGTTATGGTGTCCATGGATGACATATGGGTCATTGGTCAACATGGTGTAGTTTCTTATGGTATCCATGGATGACATATGGGTCATTGGTCAACATGGTAGTTGCTTATGGTGTCCATTGATGACATATGGGTCATTGGTCAACATGTAGTTGCTTATGGTGTCCATGGATGACATATGGGTCATTGGTCAACTTGGTGTAGTTGCTTATGGTGTCCATGGATGACATATGGATCATTGGTCAACATGGTGTAGTTGCTTATGGTGTCCATGGATGACATATAGGTCATTGGTCAACATGGTAGTTGCTTATGGTGTGATGGTATCACCCATGGATGACATATGGGTCATTGGTCAACATGTAGTTGCTTATGGTGTCCATGGATAACATATGTGTCATTGGTCAACATGGTAGTTGCTTATGGTGTCCATGGATGTCATATGGGTCATTGGTCAACATAGTGTAGTTGCTTTTGGTGTCCATGGATGACATATGGGTCATTGGTCAACATGGTGGTTGCTTATGGTGTCCATGGATGACATATGGGTCATTGGTCAACAAGGTAGTTGCTTATGATGTCCATTGATGACATATGGGTCATTGGTCAACATGTAGTTGCTTATGGGGTCCATGGATGACATATGGGTCATTGGTCAACTTGGTGTAGTTGCTTATGGTGTCCATGGATGACATATGGGTCATTGGTCAACATGGTGTAGTTGCTTATGGTGTCCATGGATGACATACAGGTCATTGGTCAACATGGTAGTTGCTTATGGTGTGATGGTATCACCCATGGATGACATATGGGCCATTGGTCAACATGTAGTTGCTTATGGTGTCCGTGGTTGACATATATGTCATTGGTCAACATGGTAGTTGCTTATGGTGTCCATGGATGTCATATGGGTCATTGGTCAACATGGTGTAGTTGCTTTTGGTGTCCATGGATGACCTATGGGTCATTGGTCAACATGGTAGTTGCTTATGGTGTCCATGGATGACATATGGGTCATTAGTCAATATGATGTAGTTGCTTATGTTGTCTATGGATGACATATGGGTCATTGGTCAACATGGTAGTTGCTTATGGTGTCCATGGATGACATATGGGTCGTTGGTCAACATGGTGTAGTTGCTTATGGTGTCTATGGATTACATATGGGTCATTGGTCAACATGGTGTAGTTCCTTATGGTGTCCATGGATGACATATGGGTCATTGGTCAACATGGTGTAATTGCTTATGGTGTCCATGAATGACATATGGGTCATTGGTCAACATGGTAGTTGCTTATGGTGTCCATGGATGATGACACATGGGTCATTGGTCAACATGGTGTAGTTGCTTATGGTGTCCATGGATGACATATGGGTCATTGGTCAACATGGTGTAGGTTCTTATGCTGTCCATGGATGACATATGGGTCAGTGGTCAACATGGTGTAGTTGCTTATGGTGTCCATGGATCACATATGGGTCATTGGTCAACATGGTGTAGTTGCTTATGGTGTCCATGGATGATATATGGGTCATTGGTCAACATGGTAGTTGCTTATGGTGTCCATGGATGACATAAGGGTCATTGGTCAACATGTAGTTGCTTATGGTGTCCATGGATGACATATGGGTCATTGGTCAACATGGTAGTTGCTTATGGTGTCCATGGATGACATATAGGTCATTGGTCAACATGTAGTTGCTTATGGTGTCTGACATATGGGTCATTGGTTAACATGGTGTAATTGCTTATGGTGTCCATGGATGACATATGGGTCATTGGTCAACATGGTAGTTGCTTATGGTGTCCACGGATGACATATAGGTCATTGGTCAACATGTAGTTGCTTATGATGTCCATGGATGACATATGAGTCATTGGTCAACATGGTGTAGTTAGTTATGGTGTCCATGGATGACATATGGGTCATTCGTCAACATGGTAGTTGCTTATGGTGTCCATGGATGACATATGGGTCATTGGTCAACATGGCGTAGTTGTTTAAGGTGTCCATGGATGACATATGGGTCATTGGTCAACATGATGTAGTTGCTTATGGTGCCCATGGATGATATATGGGTCATTGGTCAACATGGTAGTTGCTTGTGGTTTCCATGGATGACATATGGGTCAGTGGTCAACATGGTGTAATTGCTTATGGTGTCCATGGATGACATATGGGTTATTGGTCAACATGGTGTAGTTGCTTATGGTCTCCATGGATGACATATGGGTCATTGGTCAACATGGTGTCATCCATGGACACCATAAGCAACTACCATGTTGACCAATGACCCATATGTCATCCACGGACACCATAAGCAACTACACCATGTTGACCAATGACCCATATGTCATCCATGGACACCATAAGCAACTACATGTTGACCAATGACCCATATGTCATCCATGGACACCATAAGCAACTACCATGTTGACCAATGACCCATATGTCATCCATGGACACTATAAGCAACTACCATGTTGACCAATGACCCATATGTCATCCATGGACACCATAAGCAACTACCATGTTGACCAATGACCCATATGTCATCCATGGACACCATAAGCAACTACATGTTGACCAATGACACATATGTCATCCATGGACACCATAAGCAACTACACCATGTTGACCAATGACCCATATGTCATCCATGGACACCATAAGCAACTACATATGGGTCATTGGTTAACATGGTGTAGTTGCTTATGGTGTCCATGGATGACATATGGGTCATTGATCAACATGGTGTAGTTGTTTATGGTGTCCATGGATGACATATGGGTCATTGGTCAACATGGTGTAGTTTCTTATGGTGTCATGGTATCACCCATAGATGACGTATGGGCTGCAATATTAATGACCATAATAGTATGGTTATTAAATTTGAAGAAACGGAAGTTACTTTAGTTTAGCTGGAAAACGCATCTTACTTCTTACCCGAAGTCGCAGGTTCGAATCCTACTTATGTCAATAATTTTATTTAAATTCGTCTCTCTAAATTTAAACAATAATTTTATTTAACTTCATCTTTTAAAAATTAAACTGTCAATTATTTACAAAAATGCCCGTAGGTATTGACAAAAATACCCTAACCATTTACGTAGTAACCTTTGTACGTTTACGGGCAATTATGTCAATTCAAGTCTAAACACTTAGGTGCCATAATTTGGAGTCAGAGTCATCCCGTCGTTTCAGTTTACCGGCGATAGATCAACTACAATCCATTCCCAACAATCAAAATTCCGACCTGTTGATCAATAAACCCTAAAATCGTTGTTGTTACATAATTTGAATTACACTCGAAGCAGTTCAACATAATGGCAACGAGTTGTTCATCAGAAAGAATGCAAACAAGACAACAAGGAACAAGGATCACTGCTTTGCCATCGCACTTGATCGAAAAAATAGTTACTACGGTTGGGGGAAATTCACCAATCGATGCTTTTAAGTGCCAGTTAGTGTAAGTATGATGTGCATTACTTCTATTATACTTGTATACATACTTAATTTAGTGTTTAATAGATGAATTTTGTCAATTTGTGAATTATAGTTGCAAACTCTTTAGGGATTCTGTAACATCAGACGCAATATATAAAACCATAGACACAAATCGATTAAGGTTCCGTGCATTAAGTGTTCATATGTATGAAGTCATAAGCAAATGCAGAAAGTTGAACAACCCACATGTACTCTTCAACGATGGAATGGTACTCTTTTTTTAAGCATACGGATAATTATGAATTCAATTAGTTTTCTATATTTGTATTTTTAAAATTGTATGATTACTTAGTCTATGTCAGGCGGAGTATTTTACGATAGGGGAAGAAATAGCAGGGAAACAGTTGCTTCAAGATGCAGCCGATCAGGGGTAGTTGGATGTGATCTTCGTTCTGGGAATGATGTTGATGGCCGAAGGCATTGAAAGGAAGCAAGAAGCTCTGATCATGTTAAATAATGCCTACGTTAATACTAGAAGAAGTTGGAATCTAAGACATACCTGTAACAAGGTTCAAGACCACTTGGTAAGGAGAACAAAGCAGATAAAATTTCATGGCTTACATAGAAGTTGTGCAAAGCATCCTTCTATGAGCAGTTATGGAACAACTTTTGTGTATCAATACATTTGGTTGTTAAATTGTGATATTTGTTTGTGGGATGCATGTTTGGTTAAGTTTGCTAGGATGTTTGACATTAGTTTCGAGTAGTTATATATATGATTGTTGTTTGATTCACACAATTAGTGATGCATATTGTATTTGTATTTTGGTGTAATGGGAATACATACTTTTAATTTTATTAAATGTTAATATATATATATATATATATATATATATATATATATATATATATATGTTATTTTTGATATATATGTTATTTTTGACTTTTTCATTTTACTAACCAAAAGTCCACTGTGACCTATAATAGGTTATAATGTTT
Source organism: Lactuca virosa (assembly GCF_052849685.1). Taxonomy (NCBI): domain Eukaryota; kingdom Viridiplantae; phylum Streptophyta; class Magnoliopsida; order Asterales; family Asteraceae; genus Lactuca; species Lactuca virosa. The sequence goes on along the minus strand of NC_136433.1, from coordinate 315,942,486 downwards.
GAATAATGTGTTTTGACTGAAATACCCTTAGTAATCACATATTTGGATTGATTTCAAGGGCACTTTGGTCTATTTGCAATCTCTAAAGTGAAGGCGCCATTTTTGCTATGGAAATAAAAATAAGTGTTTAATGAAGTCGTTATTAAGAAAAATATTGTATATAGAATTTATATTTTAAGTAGCTCTATATCTATATTTATTATGAATGTTATTTAAATTTATAATTATCCATATACTACATGAGTTTTAACATGGTATTGAATAATATCGACCCAATAATTTGACCTAGTATCCATCCAACACATCGAAATCAAGGGTTGTCGAAGGTTCCCTAATCGATACACACTTTGTTTGAATATGTGTTCTGCAAGTGTCGATCTCAATTAAACCATTCTACTAATATTCTAAGCCATTATCCAATTATAAAAGTTATTTAACCATTCAAATTAGAGAACTTTGAAGATTGGTTCAACATTCGGTCATTAGCTTTGTGAAACGAGTCGTTGTTAAGGTACCTTTACGATGTTTGTATGGTAACTATATATTTACTTCAAATGTCATATATGAATTCAAATCAACATTAATGAACATACAATATTGTGTTATTTAAATTTATACTTTACAGATTTAACACAATGAACAATCCAAGTAGAAAGTGGATGTATGAAAGAAAAGATAATTGTAGAAAGTGGAGGAGAATAATATGGTAGGTAGTTTATACGAGAGAAAAAAGTTAATACAAGCACTAGGTTTGCCTATGGAGATGATTGACTGCTGCAGGTTTGGATTTATGATATATCGGAAGCAAGAAAAAGATCTTTATCGGTGCAAATTCTGCAATGCAGATAGTTACAAACGGTCAAAAAATTTGGCCAGATGTTCTCGCCTATACTTTAAGAAAATGCATTACTTTCCTTTGACTCCAAGGTTGAAGAGACTGTATGCTTCACAAGCCACAACCGCTTCCATGCGATGGCACTTCGAGAATCCTGGACATGATGTTGGAGTAATGTGTCATCCATCCGATTCAGAAGCTTGGAAGCACTTTAACAAAAGTCATCCTTCATTTACAGCAGAAGTACGTAATGTAAGATTAGGCCTAAGTACAGATGGGTTTGCACCACATGGAGCATTTGGAAAAATATTCATCTTGGCCTATTATTATAACACCTTACATTTTGCCACCTTCTATGTGCATGAAAGAGCCTTACATGTTTTTGACCGCACTTGTGCCAGGACCGTCAAACCCTAAGCATAAACTAGATGTATTTTTGCAACCAGTTGTTGCAGAGTTGGAGCAGTTATGGGAATAAGGCGTAGTAACATATGATATATTTTTAAAACAAAATTTCCATTTAAGAGCATCTTTGATGTGGACAATAAGCGAGTTTCCAGCATATGCAATGTTGTCCGGATGGTCTACAGCAGGTAAGCTAGCATGTCCACATTGTGGGAAACATACACAAGCATTCAGACTAAAGAATGGTAATAAGATGTCATGGTTTGACTGCCATAGAAGATTTCTACAGGTAAATCACCCATATAGAAAGGATAAATATAAGTTCAAGAAGAATCGTGAAGTGACAGAAGGTCCTCCTCCAAGTAAGAATGGAGAAAAAACTTTAAGGGAGATTGAACAATTAGGTTTGGTAAAAGTGATTGAACTAAATGCTAATGATGTAAACAAAAGATGTGGTGATCATGGTTGGAAAAAGAAAAGCATATTTTGGGATTTACCATATTGGAAAACAAACCTCATTAGACATAATTTTGATGTTATGCATATTGTGAAAAATGTATTTGAAAACTTTTTTTACACTGTAATGGATGTCAAAGGGAAGACGAAGGACAATGTAGCAGCCAGAAGAGATCTGAAGCTCTATTCTAGGAAGAGAAAAGGAGTCGATGATAATGAAAGAGCGTACTACAATCTGGACAAGAATCAAAAGAAAGCCATATGCGAATGGGTGGAGAAATTGCGTTTCCCCGATGGTTATGTTTCTAATTTGGGGAGGTGTGATGATTTAACAGGGTGTAGACTATTCAGAATGAAAAGCCACGATTGTCATGTTTTTATGCAACGATTGATACCAATTGCATTTCATGAGATGTTGCCAAAACATGTGTGGGAAGCATTAACAGAGTTGAGTATTTTCTTCAAAACATTAACAGCAACATTAATCACAACAAAAGACATGGAAAGGATTGAAACCGAGATCCCAACAATTCTATGTAAATTAGAGACCATCTTTGTCCCTGGTATTTTTAACTCCATGGAACATTTACCAGTACATTTGCCATACGAAGCGAAGATAGCCGGTCCCGTCCAATATCGGTGGATGTATCCATTTGAAAGGTTTGTATGGTACATCATAATGTATGTTGCTATTTTTGTAAGCTAATTTAAATAATCTTCACTATAGGTATCTAAATCAATTGAAAAAAGATGTGAAAAATAAAGCTCGAGTGGAAGGGTCCGTTGTTAACGCATACTTGCTATGTGAAGCATCAATATTTTGCTCTCATTATTTCGAGATTGGTGTCCCCACACGAAATAGAAAGTTGCCTCGAAATGATGATGGAGGAGGAGATGAGCAACCGGATTCTAACAACGACATGTTAGATATATTTTCATATCTTGGGCGTCATTATGGAAGATTCACGAATAGAATGATGTCTGATGAGGAAGTGCATGCTGCCCAAACTTACATACTCCTTAACGAAGATAAGATCAAGCATTACATCAGGTACGTAACATATGCATCACTTTTAATTATAATAATCATTTGTTGTGTAATTGCTATGAATAACATTTACATGCATTATTTTGTTTATTACATCATAGCAACTTTAAAAATGTTATTCAAATTGTGACACATAATATTTGAAGAAGATATGATCGAACTTATTGGGGATATGGATGAACATGAGCTTGCAACCGAAGTTGAGAAGAACTTTGCAGTATGGTTTCAAAACTATGTGGGTGTTATTTTTGTATTTTTGTATTATATTATTTTTGTTATGGTTATAATTAACTCTAATTAAGTGTTTTACCATTTTTCATATAGGCACGTAAGTTCCGGATAAACAACAAGTATATATCTGACCTTTCCAAAATATCATTCAAAAAAGTGAAATTATATAGTGTATACTTTGTCAATGGTTACAAGTTTCACACAGAAGCTCATGGTTTGAACAAATAACCAACCAATAGAGGATTGTGTGTTAGTAGCCAAGGAGGTGATTATTATGGTAAGGTAGAGGAAATTTTAGAAGTCGAGTACCCTAGTTACCCAATTAAAACCACAGTTTTGTTTAAATTTCATTGGTATGATCCAACACCTAACATAGGAGTTAAGGTTCACAAATAATATAACTTGGTCGAGATAAACGTCAAAAGAAAATACAACAAGTTCGAGCCGTTTGTTTTAGCCATGTAAGTCACTCAGGTGTGTTACATTCCTTACCCAAGTTCGAAAACAAACAACTCGGACTGGTGGGCTGTATTTAAAGTTAAACCTTGTGGTTGGTCCGATGAAAATCACCCTAAAAAATAAGTTGCTTTCCAAGAAGATGAAGTTGAATCAAATGAAATCATTATACCAAGTACAGCCGATATAGACAATGATGATTATCACGACATGTCAAGCAGCGGTTCAGATAATGAAAATAAAATTGATGAAGAAGGTGAAATTCATGAGGATGACAATGATGGTATTCCCGACAGCGAGGGTAGTTATGAGTATAGTACATCGAGCAATGAAGAAGAATAAGAGGAGGAAGAAGATAATGAGTAGATGTTTTTGTTTCTTTACAAAAGGATGGTTACATTGTATAATTTTTAGTTTTTGCATTTGAATTGGTAAATGTAATGTTATGTATTAGTTCCCTTCATGATAATTAATTAAATAAAATGAAATTTTATCATTCTTTGGTACATTGAAAGCATTTACTAAAAGGGGATATGTGTTTTGGAGATATTTGTATGTACAATATTTTCATTAAATATCCAATTAAGTAATCGTTTATGTTATAATCCAGTTTTTTTACATTGAAATGCTAAAAAAGTATTCATGATAACATAAACATATATAATAGCAAATGTTTGTTCTTTCCTAGTATTAAATACATATAAAATACAATAAAACAAACAAAATATATTACCAATTCAAAAACATATCATTCAAACCATATCTTACAAATTCCATTGATCATAATAATAATTCATCCATAGAATAAGAAAATTAATTAAGCATACAACATCCCAACAAAGAAACAAACCATACATACCATCATGAACTTGATGATTCCACGGGTTTTATTGCCGGTGCAAATTTCCATAGCTAAATATCTATGAAATTGAACTACTCCTTATCAATGTTACTATGGAGTATAATGTCGTAACAAATGTCGTCACAAATTAGCTAGGCTTTTTGTTCCATAGCAAAACAAGCAAACGAAATCAAATTTCATAGGAGAATTCCCTAGCAAATACCAACGAATTGTACTTCCATAGCAAATCAACTATGGAATTGGTTTCTGTCACAAACTCTGTTGCATAGTAACCACGATAATTAATTCCATAGCAGCAGTACAACGGAAAGTGATTTCATAACAAATGTCGTTGGAAAATTGCTACGAATTTTTGTTCCATAGAAATATCGGTAGCATAATACCAACGGAAATGGAGTCGGTAGCATTTTCCCTAGCAAGTCCCATTCTCGCTACCAGAAATAAAATCCGTAGACAATGTGGTAGCAACATTGCTATGGAACGCCATTCCATAGCACGATCCATTGCAGATTAACAACGAAAATACGTTCCATAGTGACCTTCCCTAGCACAATCGTGTTTTTCTTGTAGTGATCCTTGGAGGAGAGTTCATTCATTAAACAAATTCTTCTCCCTTATTGGTGATTGGTCCTTCTTCTTCATCATCAGTGTCATATTCTTTATCAACCCCTTCTTTATTACCAGCGCCTTCTTCATCATCATCCTCATCATTCTCTTCTTCAGAGTCAGACGATTCAACCACATAGGGTTTGTTAATCCATTTTTCATCCTTACAGTAATTCACAAATCATCTTCAGTAGGAGCAGTAGTAATGATATTTGAGGAGAGGAAAGGAATTGGAATGACAATTCCATGACTTTCAACATAGCCTTCCTTATGAGCCAAGATCAGTCCAAGCCAACGGGGATCGGGAACATACACTGGCTTCTTGTTCCCAGTGATGCATTAAATCACTTGATCAAGAAGTTGAGAAAAATCCAATATTTTGTTGTACATAATAGAAAATAAAATTATTTGCTCAAAGAGATTTAGTTGATCCAAACTCCCAGTCTTGTGTCCAAGGCATTTCCTAATAACCCTAGTTAAGTACTTCCAGCCTACACCAAAACACTGACGAAGACTGTATTTGTAAGGATCACGAGTGGTCTCCTGAAGATTAAAATTATACCCTAATCTTTCACGAACATACTTATACCTTTCTTCTGAGGGAATTTCAGAACAATTTTCTAATCGAGGAAGATGAAGAGCAGTTCGAAAAGATTTCACATCAATAGTAACCCAATATTGACCATCTCCAATGGTTCTAGTAATGGTTTGAGCATCAGAATAAACAGAACATGAATAGTAGAACTCACATACTTGTTTAGGGTAGAATCGATATGGGAAGTCGCAGAAGGCATATCGAAGAGGACAGCTCTTGACATAGTCGACGAAATCTTCTATTCCTGAGTTCGCGAACAGCTTTGGGATGTCATCAGAGAACGTCACATTGTTTTCTTGAATGATGATGGGAGATTCAGGGCATGAGAACCTTTGACGATATTAGCGCTGGGGTAAACTCATACAGAGGCTTTGGCATTGTGAAAGCTTGAGGAAGATGATGGTTGAGAGAACCTTTTGAGAGAGAGAGAGAGAGAGCCAATTGCTTGAATAGCTTGTGAAAGTGACCTATGACGAAGTAGTCCCACTCTATACCAAAAAGTTTCTTCCCTTTTATGTAATCATGATTGAAAAGATCCGCGCCGTAAAAATCTAGTATCCTAAGATAAAGATGGACCTTTTAATCGTCATCCAAAAAGTTACCATTGAGATAAGTAAGTTACATCAGTGAGACATGTCATCAGCGACTATGAACATTAGTGCAAGCGATCAACGAGTGATTTGATGATGGTCACCCAGTAAATTTGTGATTTCTCCTGATAGTATAGGTTTGAACTACCATTCATTGATATAGTATTGTGAGATTTCATCAGCGTGTGGTTTCATACGCTGACTCATTAATCACTTTTATTAGAAGAAAAAGGCAAGAGTGGTATGATGCGTGTAATACATTCCGGTATGAAATGTACCCATCGACAAAGAGTGTTGAAGTTTTACCAGTGTATGGCTAATACAGTGAGTCATTCACGTCTTAATAGAAGAGTTATTGGGAAAGAGTGGGTAGGTGCATGAAATATATCATGGACAATAATATACCCATCAGTACAGATTTTCCGAAGTCTCATCAGCATCTGGTATCATACGCTGAATCATAAAATTCTAAAGAAGACTATGGAGAGAATGGTTTGATGCGTGTGATAAGATGTAGTGTTTTCGCTTAACCATAGACATGGTTTCTTCATGCTCTTCATCAACGTATGGTACATTATGCTAAATCATAATGCTTTAAAGAAGAATGTAAGGGTAAGAATGGGTTGGTGCATGTGATTGCCAACGGTACATAGACTAACCATCGACACAGAGTTTCAAACTTTTATCAGTGTGTGGTATATCACATTGAAACGTCATGTTTTATTAAGAAGATACTAAGGAAAGAATGGATTGTTTCACTCACGTTGAGGTGGAATCAACGTGAATCACAAACGGTGTTAACTCATTAACAAGAAGTGGTATAACTTTCGTATCATGGAGTTATGTTGCAATCTATAACTATAAAGTTCACTATCAGTTCATTTAAATAGTATAGGACAGAATAATAAATAGTATAAGAATACAACAAGAGTTAGTGAAACAAGGAAATATTCAATAAAACAATATTTGTGCAGCTTTTTCAGAAACGCAATAAAGACTCGATCCACCAAATCTTTTGAATTGAATGGCCATAAATATACTTCCATTTTACGAGATATCTACCCTTCAACATTTTCTATAAAAGAAAGCAAACAAGATCAAATATATTAAACAAAATCACAATTCATAGTAAACAAAGAGAGAGAATGTCTTTAATCGTTGAGATACTCCTGATTAATTCCAAGCTTCATGATAACGAAGGAAGAGAATGAACCTGTCTTTGTAAACAACAAGTTAAAAGGATCCAATCTTTGTAACTTTCGAATTATAAACTTCACTAAGACAAAACACGAAGGTTCCACTCGTTGTGATCCATGAAGGAAGAGAAGGTGGGACCAGTTTCTTGTTGAAGACGCCTTTGGATCTCTGAGGGGATGGTGTTGTAGTGATAGCGTCAATGGAAATTAGACGTGCTATGTCACCTAAATTCATTTCATCCCATTGAAACATAAATAGGTTGTTCAAGACAAAAGAGATATGTGCCCAGTAGAATACTTAGTAGCATAGTTCTTTCCTATCTGGTCTCATCAACAGGATGCAACATGTCAATCAATGTGAGCATCAGCTTCTGTGAGAGAGCGATTGGTGCTGAAGTAAAGATGCAGAGTCAACTTCAACTAGCTCTACAACGAAGGTGATGCATTCAAGGAATGACACGCTGATCTAATCAGTTAAGATCAATGTCAAGATGGAGAAGAGGATCCAGAGACATTTAGAAGGTGAGAGAGAAGATCACATATAGGCAATGTTACTAGCAAAATGTACAATGTATACTCCTTTGGTAAAATAAAAGTTAAAATTTTTTTTTGAAGGAAAAAGTTATAGTAAATAAAAAATCTAGCAACTTATGTTTAGAAATTTTAAAGTAGCAAAGCATAAAGTAAAAACAAATAAAGGAACAATGTCCAAAAAACAAAATCAAACCATATAAATGTTGTCGTCCCTGAGTGCAGTAAGCACAATTTTGTTCTCAGAATCAAAAACCTTTCCTTCATGGCAATCGAAAAGAAATTTATAACCAGCGTTGCAATTTGACTGATGGAGATGAGATTGATTTTTAGGCCTTTGACATAGAACACCTCCTTCAGCTTGAATTCCATGCACTCAAAAGTTCCAACTCCCATGACATTTTCTTCATTGTTGTCGCCAAAAACCACCTTGGGTCCATCTTTCTTCACTAAATCTGTTGAGAGGGACTTGAGACCGATCATGTGTCTAAAGCACCCACTGTCTAGGTACCAAGTATGTTCTAGACTTAGACTTGATCCTTGAACATCGTGAGAAGTATTAACATCACACATGTTGAGTTACCATTAGGTAGTCATTGATAAGATCCATTAGACCCTTAACATTCAGCCCCTCATCTCCAGACGTCTCTTCATCTTCCACCCATTCTTCAAGATCCTCTTGTTTTGCAATGAAAGCTTTTGGCAGAGAGATATTATGCTTCTTCATGTGGGCCACCAACTTCTTGTACAAAACTTCAAAGTTCTCGGGACTTTGAGCTTCTTTCTTCTCTTTGCAATCCTTAGAAAAATGGTCAGGGCTACCACAGTTAAAACAATTACCTAGATTTTTCTTCTCTTAAGAGGATCTCCTTGCTGAACTGTCTACCTTCAACTGAGCTCTTCGAAACCTGTTTAATCTGATTTCTTTGTAACGTTTGACAATAAGGGCAGTGGTGACAACAAATTCATCAATGAGATGTTCGTCGCTCTCTTCACCCTAATCTGAGATATCTGAGTCGTTGATATGCTTCATCACTTCTTTTTGAGAAACCAGGGCTACAAACTTTTCCTTGCTCGAATTCTTCATGATGTCTTTACGAAGAGCTTTGGTCTCTTCTTAATTTTGCAGATTTCCAAATATGGAGTTAAGATCCATGGCATTGATCTTTTCACTATTCTTGAGGACATCAACGTGATTTTCCCAACTTTTCCCAAGAGAGTCAAGAAACTTTAGAACCAACTGTGATGAGTGCTTGATGATTTCCAGTCTACGCATATCATTAACCAAACAGTTAAACCTATTGAAGGTTTGAGTAAGTGACTCACCTTGTTGAGAAAAGAAATGCTCATATCTTCGATTGAGGTTGTTGATGGTTATGGCCTGAACTTCCACGGTGCATTCATAAGCCAGTGTCAGTGTATCTATCATCTCTTGAGCTAAATGACAATTCTGGATAATATGGTACACGTGATGGGGAAGAGAGTTTCCTATCATTGCTCTAGGGTTTACATCAAGATTAATCAGCCTCTTGTGATCGTCGTGATATCTAGTCTCTAATTTGTGCTTAAAGGGAGTAACATGAGAATTGTTGACCATAGGTTGATACATAGGAATGTGAGGACCTTTTTCAACAATTTTATGCATCTGATAGTCCATGGTTTCAAAACAATCATGGCTTTAGTTTTCCACATGGCAAAGTTTTGGGATTATTGGAAGTCTACATGATTCTTTAAGTGTATCAAAAACCCGCTCTGATACTGTGACAACTATCAAAATTCGAGTCGGTTATGGATTTGACTAAACTTAGTTGCACGAATAGGCACGACACATACTAGACTTAGTAACTAGAAGCTAAGTTATAACCTACTAGAAACTTGGAAACAATTAGAAACAATGGATAGTGTACTTAGATTTCACATTCATATGTGACTTCTATAGTTACTTTAACTGTAACAACTATTCAAATTCGGGTTATGCCTTGACTTGAACACCTTTTCATGAATCATATACACATATCATGCACTTCACCTAGTAGCAGAAATTAGGACCGAGTCTCGTAGGAACTTAAGTCAAAGTTGAAACTAGGACTAGTATACTTGATTCCTCAATTTCTCTTGAATCTTGAAACCACTACATAGAAATGCCAATAACCCGATAAAAATAAATTACAAACATTATTTCTAACTTGAATAAGAGATAGGAAACCCAAAAATAATTTGAAGTCTCAAAATTTCATTTTGTTTTGATATTTAAAGTTTAGCTTAATCCGAAAAACCCTAAAAACCCTAAATACCTAAATTTATAAACTTTAACCTAAAAAATTATATGAAAATAATTATGAACTTTACAATATCAATTTAAAATAACTAAATTTAGGGAAATATAATCAAGGAAAATAAAATTTTAGGTCATTACCAATTACCCTTAATTTATAAGACAAATACAATTAAACCTTATAAATGCACTAAGAATTTTTATAAAAACTAAAGATTATTTCATAAAAATGATTAAGAGGCCATATTTAATCAAATTAAAGCTTTCAAAGCCTCTTAAAACCCTCTCTCCCTCCAAGAAATTTGTCCATATCTCTCCCCCCTCTCTCTCTCTCTTACTTGGAAACCGACATATTCACTCATTTTCTCTTACACTTCACTCCACCACTTCGTCCACCTTCCAAGAAGACTCTCTCTCTCTCTCTCTAAACACTGTCTAAAATCAGTCATTAATAGCCTTTAATCTCGAAATTTTGAAGATTCATGGGTGTTCTTGAAGCTCAAGATTGGAGTCTAGGTAAAATACCTCAATCTCTCCGTCATTCTTCTACACTTTTCTTTAAAGTTTGTGACAACCGTCAAAATTAGGTCAAGTCAAAGTCAAACAAAGTCAACAAGTCAAAACCAATCGACTCAATTAACCCTTGTATATTAGGGTTTACACTATGTAATTACTGTACAATGTAATATCTTAATGAGAGAAACATCATTTGGAAAGTTCGTGTGTTGAATTTCCTAAGTAAACATTGAACCAAAACGATAAAACATTATTGCACACTCATCGGGAGTGTGTACGACACTAAAACACGGTTTAACGGGGTTTATGGACCTTGCGTTGCGAAGCCGGACACTCAAAAAGATCACAAACGAAACCTCTCTCAATCTCTTTCACTCAATCTCTCTCTATTAAAATCTCTCCCAAATCTCTCCCGAATCTCTCTCAAAAGTTACTTTAACTTTTTGTAATCATTTGGGTCATCTCGACCCTTAACCGGGTCAAAAACCACTTGAAACGGGGTAAAAACGGGTAAAATAACCTTAAGGAACCAAAACCCTCCTATTAGAAGCGAAAACTCTCATGAGAAGCCTCTCAGGACCGAAGCCTCTCAGGACCGAAGCCTCTCATGAGAAGCCTCTCAGGACCGAAGCCTCTCATTAGAAGCCTCTCAGGACCAAAGCCTCTCAGGACCGAAGCCTCTCATGAGAAGCCTCTCAGGACCGAAGCCTCTCATTAGAAGCCTCTCAGGACAGAAGCCTCGCATGAGAAGCCTCTCAGACAGCCCATGCGAGAGGTCTCGCAGACGGCCCCTTTTTACCGGTTTTTCGACTACGACTTCGTTTTAACTCCGTTTTTCATTATTTTAACGTGGGATTTTCACCCAAAACTTTATTTTATAAACTAAGGCCCCAAAATATATAAATCTCCAGGGTTTTTATAAAAATATATTAAAAGAATTAGTGGTTGAACTAATTATTGAGGGAATATTTGTTTTTCCTTAATTTATGGCAAAAGCAAACCACCACCACCTCACTCTATGATTAGCCACTCTTTCCCACTACCCCTTGTCACCTTAGTGGACCTTTACACCCATTCTCCAACTCTTCCCACGTTCTAAGAGCTGGAGAATTGGTCATCTCTCCTCATTCTCATTAACTTCTTTCATTCTACACTTAGCAACCAAAGAACACTCTCCAAAATTCTCTCATCTTTTCTCTCAACTTCAAGAACTTCAAGGCTTTCTCCAGGGATTTCTTTCTTCAATTAGTAAGTATCTTCATCATTCATATAATTATTACACTCCATTCTACTCAAATCATTGATATCTTACACAAATTCCATCTTATTCGGTGTTAGATTCTCGAATCATCAAGACATATTCTTAGTGTTCTTGGGTTGAACACTTCCTCTCTCTTACTTTCATCTACTGAAACCACATAGGGTGAGTTCATACCCCTACATTTACATGTTCTTCTTAAGTTTTAAGGGGGGGGGGGGGAATACAAGTAAAATCATCAAGAACACAATTAAACTTTTTCTAACAGATTACATCAGAAAAGATGGACTTCGATTACGGACTGTTTTGGTCAACTTAAATATTTTAGTTTTCAAAACCGTTCCAGGTGCAAGTAGTTCAAACTCTTAGCTTTAAAATGGCTACTTGCACATCTCCATATGATTTTTCTACAATTTATGGTGATTTTTACAAAACTGCCTATCATTTCAGAGGCAAACCCGAACCAGTCTGTGATTATGAACATTTTCACCTCTGTTAGAAATCACTAAAAATCATGATAAAATTTACGAACAAACTAGACTCATATTCCAAACTCTCAGAATTTGCGGATTTGGATTTGGAGCTTTGATGATTTTTCTATAAATTTGCTAAGAACAGTAACAGAAACTGTATACAACAAAAAGTTGCTGTCAATTTCATTTCACCTTGTAACATGTTGAGCAAGGTGTATATCTTTATGTGATTATATGTTATTGCAATATATGACATTTTATCTTAATATTTAGACACACATCAGTTTACAAATGGATTTGAACATATAAAATATAAAGAATAACAAGTGATTATAATCAAAGTACAACCGATACATTCAAACATTTAATAAACTATTTTGAATATAGTTTGCATACATTACTACGTACTACCCTTGGTTGATAAACTATAATAGGTATAGTTTATGATACATTACATAATACATACATTTAAAAAGGGTACATTTATACAAAGGATATTTTCATTAAGCAAGGTACGGCCATACGGTACCAAGTTTTCATAACACGTAATTCCGTTAATGACTTTATGAAACATTACATAACACATACATTTAAAAAGGGTACATTTATACAAAGGATATTTTCATTAAGCAAGGTACGGCCATACGGTACCAAGTTTTCATTACACTACACGTAAATTCGTTAATGACTTCTGTGAGACATTCGATTCAATTTACAAATAAGTCCTGTATTATAACCAGAGTCTCCTCGAGGGAGAGCGTGATACTTGTGTATAGATCTATATTGGGTCTGACAAACCCACACCTTAGCTGCATGCAACAGCTAGACCGATAGGTCTGGGGTGACAAATGTCATAACATTTCCGACGCCTGAAGAACGTCGTTTCAGGCCAACTAGGTCATAGCATGGTTATAATAACTCACATGTGGTATTAACAAACATATAATTTACGGGGATTTCACTAAAATCAAACGAGTTTATGTCGATTTAAACTTGCATTGTTTTACTATAAGGAACGAACACTACTTGTACATTTCGGTCTTTGGGTTTTAAGACTACATTTACACATTAAGGAAAATATTGGATTTTCTGGAACGAACACTACTTTTACAAGAAAAGGCTTTAATAAACTCACATAAAGTATTAATGAATATTAGAATTTACGGGAACTTCATTAAAATTAAACGAGTTTATGTCGATTTAAACTTACATTATTTATTATAAGTAAGAAAAGTTACTTATACATTTCGGTCTTTGGATTTAAGACTACATATACATTTTAAGGAAAATATTGGATTTTTCTAAAACAAATACTACTTTTACAAACGAAAGGCTTTTAATAATACCAAACAAAAGCTTATGAACTCACCAACCTTTGTGTTGACACTTTTTCAAACAACTTGTATTCTCAGGAAATCATTAAACAGGTAACCAAGTGCTTTTGAGAATGGGACGCTAAAGGCGTCTACTATTTCATATTTTGTCAACATATTGTAATTGATTCGTAAACATGTAATTCATACAATGATGTAACTTTTTCAATTATATATATGTTGGTTGTGTTTGCTTGAATTACTATTACAATTGTTGTTATGATACTATACATGAAGTCCTCCACCCCCGGACGTTTCCGCCATCCTTGGTTTGGGGGTGTGACAGATTGGTATGAGAGCACAGTTTATAGTGAATTAAGTATATCAAACCACATAAGATATACAAACTATAAACACAATTGGGACTAATAGTCTCTGATTTGTGCATTTTTCAAATAAATATACTTTTAGAAAATGAATGGTTTCTTATTAAAAGTATAAATACATGCATACATGCTCACATAGTGTCATAACTAGAAGAACATAAAGTAAAAGAAGAGGAGTTGTACATTATGGGTATGCCTTGGTATATGTAAATCAAGTCTGGGAAGGATATAGCCTGATCAACTATATCTGTCCGAGGAGTGACTTGCATATACTGGGGGATAGTCATAATGGGCAACAAATCTAACAACCTAACTACACCCTACAGGGAATACTTTAAGAATCGAATCTAAACACCTAAAAATACTATAGGAGTATTTGATGATACTATAACCAACTTATGTGAAAACTAAAGACCTCTATTAGTAGGCCTATGATAACTGAGTGCATACGCCAAGGTTATACATAATTGAAGATATTATAGACTCAGAATCTATGACTATTGCTCTACTTCCTGTTCCTTGTTTGGTTGTGGACTTAGAGTAAAGTCATTTATTCGAAAGTCTATTCTATCTCAAATTATGTATAACTGATATGCACTACGTGATTATAGACGTAATTAATAAGGATCACCCCTATAAGTAATTATAGGATTAGGCGTCTATTAATTATCTCTTCTATCCCTATTTTCGCACGAGCAACATGATGTGTAAAATTTTAACGCCCGTACAAAACCTACGTCTACCCACTACCATAACTCCGTCTCCAAGACGTTAACAGAAACACCAAGAATAGTTCACTAAAGTGCGAAATTATACATGTGTATATAAATGGTAAGGATATTTACTAAAAGGTTTATCAATGAAATAGGCATGTATTTTATTTCATTGAATCTCACTACTTGGTATTACAAACAATTTACAACTGGTAACTCTAAGATTCTTTAGGTGTACCTCGAAGTTATGTGTAATTAAGAAATGATTGACCTAGAAATGGTGAGTCCGCCTTAGGACCTGTTCCTTGTTTGGTTGTGGACTTAGGGTAGACTCATTAGGATCAACAGTCTAATAAAATTTTAATTACACATAACTGGGGGCATGTCAAGTGAATCTTAGGAGTGGATCAGACATGGAACAAATCACAAGATTATAATCAAGTTATTCCTACTAAATTCATAAGTCTATTTATATAGACCTCTGGTATAGAGTCGTCGGCGTAGTCGTGTCGGCAATCTAGAATATGGCTAAATACATAATACAAACTATAATACCCAAATTATACAAAATTTTCTGCATTAAAAATCAATAGACAAATACATAAAATGAAACTAAAAAGGGTATCAAACTATCAAGAGAAAAACACAAACAATGTAGATTAAAATCCACTAATTATAACAAAATGGCTAAGGATTGTTAAGTCCTCTCTTCTTATAAATAGCTTTGAAGCAAGCTTGCCTAAGCTTCTTTGTTCTTTCTGTCAATTCCATACCTGGCAATTTCTCCATCATCTTCTTGTGCCCTTCTAACGTCTCTATCTCCTCCTTTAATCCCAACTCCTAAATTTTTTTTTAAGGTAGATACAATATATTTTTCATGTGAGTTCACAAAATTTACAATGAGTTAAGTTTATATAAATATAAATCAGGAGATCGTAGTAAATCAATTGATTTGATGTGGCATATGCCTAGGACCTATGTTTAGTTATAAAGAAACTAACGATTAAAATTTTAGAAAATACCAAAACTACTTTGGTTACCAAGTGCATGAGTAATGTATAGAAGGTTATTATCATAATTTACCTTGGCATTTTCAATGAGGGATTGAAGGCTCTTAAGTTTTCTATGAGGCCATCTGTTTATGTTTAGCTCTCTGCATCTTTTCTTCAACACTGTTAAACTTATCCCTAGTTCCTTTGCTGCCATGATTATCGGCATCCCAAAATACTTCTCTATCTCTTCAAACTCCAATGGTCTCAATCTCTTTGCCACCTTCCGGCCACCGTGATCAGTGGTGGCAGCACTAGAACTACATGTAGCCTCACCATCGGATTTACAGTCTTCACTGAAACTAACCAATGGTAAATTACCATCCTCCCAACAATCCCATAAGCTTATATCTTCAAGGGGATCAAAATCGTGAAACTCATTTCTAGAAATGATGTTTTGATCTTTGTTAAGTTCTGTGGAAACGTTCTGATCGAGCACTTCAGGCAATTTTTCCGACAACTCGTAATCATGATGGTTGAGAATGTCTCCACTGCAAAAAAAAAAAAAAAAAAAAAAACTCAAGATAATCAAATCCAACACGATGAAAGACTCTTTTTAATCACTACAAATCCAAACCATGTTTTGATCAATGTCGACAAAATCACTTTTCTGTGCGTAAGATGGTGTAATAAGTGACGTTTATATATACCTGAAAAGATCTTGATGATCAAAGTACTGAAACCAATCGAGGTCATCTATGGGGTTTTGATGATCTGCAGGTGGATCCATTTGTGAGGGAGAAGTTAAAAGTCGCGGTAAGAATGTGATGATTTATATAAGTAAAGTGGGAGAAGTAATTAATAGCAAATTGTTGGGAATGCAACAAAACAAGTTAAGCACTTCTGAAAAATTGATAAATGATTTCGGTAACACTCGCGGAATATAAACTAGTGAAAATTACAAATGAAATGGAATATATATAGTCTATGATGTTATGGTTATTGTGTATCTAACAAATGAAGAGAAAATGAATATATATATATATATATATATATATATATATATATATATATATATATATATATATATATATATATATATATATTCTTTGAGCCGTAACCTTCTTCTTCAATTCACACACATATACGGATATGTTGCTGCAAATTATGACTTGTGTGCCTCATGCATTTAATGCATCACATGCCTACTGCATATTCTTGACTTTGAAGCTACGTACCAGTTTCCAATTTCCCCAGTAGCACAGTTTCATTAGAAAGTACTCCAAGTCTTCACACATGAACCAGTTAGAAAGTACTCCAAGTCTTCACACATGCAAATTATGACTTGTGTGTCGCTATAGGTATGTCGTTGGCTCTTGTTAAAAACCTATAGCGACAACAAGTCATCGTAATAGATTAAACCTGTGGTGACGACAAGTCGTCGCTATAGGTAACTAATAAAACTTTATTTTTTTAACCCCGAAAATATGATTGACAAAATCTATCCGACGAGACCCTCGTAATACCACTCGACGAAATCAAAGTTAACAAAAATCTCCACTTCGTGGAGGAACCAGTCAAAATCATGGATCGGGAAATCAAACGAACGAAACAAAGTCGTATTCCCATCGTGAAGGTCCGTTGGAACGCTAAACGAGGGCCTGAGTTCACCTGGGAACGCGAAGATCAAATGACACAAAAATACCCACATCTTTTCCCAAACTCTTGATGTCCCAGTCAAATGCAAATTTCGGGACGAAATTCCTTCTAACGGGGGGATGATGTGACAACCGTCAAAATTGAGTCAAGTCAAAGTCAAACAAAGTCAACAAGTCAAAACCAATCGACTCAATTAACCCTTGTATATTAGGGTTTACACTATGTAATTACTGTACAATGCAATATCTTAATGAGAGAAACATCATTTGGAAAGTTCGTGTGTTGAATTTCCTAAGTAAACATTGAACCAAAACGATAAAACATTATTGCACACTCATCGGGAGTGTGTACGACACTAAAACACGGTTTAACGGGGTTTATGGACCTTGCGTTGCGAAGCCGGACACTCAAAAAGATCACAAACGAAACCTCTCTCAATCTCTTTCACTCAATCTCTCTCTATTAAAATCTCTCCCAAATCTCTCCCGAATCTCTCTCAAAAGTTACTTTAACTTTTTGTAATCATTTGGGTCATCTCGACCCTTAACCGGGTCAAAAACCACTTGAAACGGGGTAAAAACGGTTTAAATAACCTTAAGGAACCAAAACCCTCCTATTAGAAGCGAAAACTCTCATGAGAAGCCTCTCAGGACCGAAGCCTCTCATGAGAAGCCTCTCAGGACCGAAGCCTCTCATTAGAAGCCTCTCAGGACCGAAGCCTCTCATTAGAAGCCTCTCAGGACAGAAGCCTCGCATGAGAAGCCTCTCAGACAGCCCATGCGAGAGGTCTCGCAGACGGCCCCTTTTTACCGGTTTTTCGACTACGACTTCATTTTAACTTCGTTTTTCATTATTTTAACGTGGGATTTTCACCCAAAACTTTATTTTATAAACTAAGGCCCCAAAATGTATAAATCTCCAAGGTTTTTATAAAAATATATTAAAAGAATTAGTGGTTGAACTAATTATTGAGGGAATATTTGCTTTTCCTTAATTTATGGCAAAAGCAAACCACCACCACCTCACTCTATGATTAGCCACTCTTTCCCACTACCCCTTGTCACCTTAGTGGACCTTTACACCCAATCTCCAGCTCTTCCCACGTTCTAAGAGCTGGAGAATTGGTCATCTCTCCTCATTCTCATTAACTTCTTTCATTCTACACTTAGCAACCAAAGAACACTCTCCAAAATTCTCTCATCTTTTCTCTCAACTTCAAGAACTTCAAGGCTTTCTCCAGGGATTTCTTTCTTCAATTAGTAAGTATCTTCATCATTCATATAATTATTACACTCCATTCTACTCAAATCATTGATATCTTACACAAATTCCATCTTATTCGGTGTTAGATTCTCGAATCATCAAGACATATTCTTAGTGTTCTTGGGTTGAACACTTCCTCTCTCTTACTTTCATCTACTGAAACCACATAGGGTGAGTTCATACCCCTACATTTACATGTTCTTCTTAAGTTTTAAGGGGGGGGGGGGCGGGAATACAAGTAAAATCATCAAGAACACAATTAAACTTTTTCTAACAGATTACATCAGAAAAGATGGACTTCGATTACGGACTGTTTTGGTCAACTTAAATATTTTAGTTTTCAAAACTGTTCCAGGTGCAAGTAGTTCAAACTCTTAGCTTTAAAATGGCTACTTGCACATCTCCATATGATTTTTCTACAATTTATGGTGATTTTTACAAAACTGCCTATCATTTCAGAGGCAAACCCGAACCAGTCTGTGATTATGAACATTTTCACCTCTGTTAGAAATCACTAAAAATCATGATAAAATTTACGAACAAACTAGACTCATATTCCAAACTCTCAGAATTTGCGGATTTGGATTTGGAGCTTTGATGATTTTTCTATAAATTTGCTAAGAACAGTAACAGAAACTGTATACAACAAAAAGTTGCTGTCAATTTCATTTCACCTTGTAACATGTTGAGCAAGGTGTATATCTTTATGTGATTATATGTTATTGCAATATATGACATTTTATCTTAATATTTAGACACACATCAGTTTACAAATGGATTTGGACATATAAAATATAAAGAATAACAAGTGATTATAATCAAAGTACAACCGATACATTCAAACATTTAATAAACTATTTTGAATATAGTTTGCATACATTACTACGTACTACCCTTGGTTGATAAACTATAATAGGTATAGTTTATGATACATTACATAATACATACATTTAAAAAGGGTACATTTATACAAATGATATTTTCATTAAGCAAGGTACGGCCATACGGTACCAAGTTTTCATAACACGTAATTCCGTTAATGACTTTATGAAACATTACATAACACATACATTTAAAAAGGGTACATTTATACAAAGGATATTTTCATTAAGCAAGGTACGGCCATACGGTACCAAGTTTTCATTACACTACACGTAAATTCGTTAATGACTTCTGTGAGACATTCGATTCAATTTACAAATAAGTCCTGTATTATAACCAGAGTCTCCTCGAGGGAGAGCGTGATACTTGTGTATAGATCTATATTGGGTCTGACAAACCCACACCTTAGCTGCATGCAACAGCTAGACCGATAGGTCTGGGGTGACAAATGTCATAACATTTCCGACGCCTGAAGAACGTCGTTTCAGGCCAACTAGGTCATAGCATGGTTATAATAACTCACATGTGGTATTAACAAACATATAATTTACGGGGATTTCACTAAAATCAAACGAGTTTATGTCGATTTAAACTTGCATTGTTTTACTATAAGGAACGAACACTACTTGTACATTTCGGTCTTTGGGTTTTAAGACTACATTTACACATTAAGGAAAATATTGGATTTTCTGGAACGAACACTACTTTTACAAGAAAAGGCTTTAATAAACTCACATAAAGTATTAATGAATATTAGAATTTACGGGAACTTCATTAAAATTAAACGAGTTTATGTTGATTTAAACTTACATTATTTATTATAAGTAAGAAAAGTTACTTATACATTTCGGTCTTTGGATTTAAGACTACATATACATTTTAAGGAAAATATTGAATTTTTCTAAAACAAATACTACTTTTACAAACGAAAGACTTTTAATAATACCAAACAAAAGCTTATGAACTCACCAACCTTTGTGTTGACACTTTTTCAAACAACTTGTATTCTCAGGAAATCATTAAACAGGTAACCAAGTGCTTTTGAGAATGGGACGCTAAGGCGTCTACTATTTCATATTTTGTCAACATATTGTAATTGATTCGTAAACATGTAATTCATACAATGATGTAACTTTTTCAATTATATATATGTTGGTTGTGTTTGCTTGAATTACTATTACAATTGTTGTTATGATACTATACATGAAGTCCTCCACCCCCGGACATTTCCGCCATCCTTGGTTTGGGGGTGTGACAAAGTTTTACAAGTTTCTTACACTTTCTTCTTCTTCTACACCATTCTTTATGAACATTCATGTCAATAGCTATGAATTTCGAGTTTGATGATGATGGTGGTAGGATTTCACCCAAGAACAACATGCATGTTGTTTAATGGTGAAATCCAAGGACCAAAACCTATGTCAAACCCTAGAATACTGATTTTTACACGTTTTATAGGTTCATCCACCTTATGCACCCAAGTTTTCCTTTGAAACATCACTATGAACAAAGTATGTCCATGCATGTTCTTCAAACTGTGATGCATGTGATGAACATCAAGTTTAAGGGCTTGATGATCAAAGTACATTGTTAATAGTACACGTAAAGGATTTTATTCATAGAAAAATCTAAATATCCTTTTCTGTTCAAAACAAAATTTTCTCAGAATCCCAGTAAGATAATAAGAGGATATGAAAAATCCCAAGAGTTGTTTTCATTTCTTTGATTTATTATAATTGTTACAAGAAAACAAGACCGTAAATCATTTAAAATACTTTCTGAGGTCTATAAATCCTAGATAAATTCTTGGATGACCCCTAAAGTAATTAATGGCCTCGAATTAAGTTTCATCGATTTTTGTTACCGTTTATTATGGTTTTTAATTTTTTTTTGTTTAGTTCCAATAAATCACAAAATCACTTTAGAGAATGTGAAAAGATTATCTATGATTTTTTTGCAGCTCCTACCCCATGTGGAATACTCAGAAAAATATTTTGGGAATTTTTCATAATGCATATCTATTTTTCCACGATTTTTTTTATAATGGACTAAAAACGGGAAAAACAGTTTTACTCATCCAAAATTCATGAAAATTTACCACAACACCTTATAACATATTAGGATGCTACTTAAAAAGTTTTATGATTTTTCCTTTATGTATGCTATTTCACTTCTATTTTCCTAAAATTAAATACACTTAAATCCACAAAATCGGACTCCAGTATATGAAAATCACCTTTGGTATTAGTCCTAGATTATATACACTGTATATGAAGTTTACAAAAAGTTTGGTAATTTACCTTAACTGTTTAATAATTATTCACGGATTAATGATTATTTAAGTGAATAAAACAAAGAAAAATAGCCAAACTGATTGAAAAATAACATTCATATTTTTCAAAGCTTCTATATATTTAATAACACTTGTACAAAAAGTTTGGGGAATTTTGGAAACTGTTTTCTATTTATCTCCATTTTTTCTAGAACAAATGCACAAAAATAATAAAATCTGGTTAAACTGTTTAGAAATCCATTTTCATATTTTCCCAGCTTAAGTATGTTTAATAATAGTTTTACAAAAAGTTTGGGTAATTTTGGAAACTGTTTTCTATTTATCTCCATGTTTGTTAGAATAAATGCACAAAAAATAATAAAATCAGGTTAAACTATTTAGAAATCCATTTTCATATTTTTCCCAGCTTAAGTATGTTTAATAATAGTATTACAAAAAGTTGGGGTAATTTTGGAAACAGTTTTCTATTTATCTCCATTTTTGTTAGAATAAATAAAAAAAAAAAAATTGGGTTAAATTGTTTAGAAATCCATTTTCATATTTTTCACAGCTTAAGTATATTTAACTACAATATTATAAAAAGTTTGGGTAATTTTGGAAACTGTTTTCTACTTATCTCCATTTTTATTAGAATAAATGCACAAAAATAATAAAATCGGGTTAAACTGTTTAAAAATCTATTTTCATATTTTTCCCAGCTTAAGTATGTTTAATAATAGCATTACTAAAAGTTTGGGTAATTTTGGAAACTTTTTTCTGTTTATCTCCATTTTTGTTAGTATAAATGTACAAAAATAATAAAATCGGGTTAAACTGTTTAGAAATCTATTTTTATATTTTTCCCAACTTAACTAAGTTTAATAGCAGTATTACAAAAGGTTTGGGAATTTTTATCATCTGAATGCTATTTTTCACGAATTCATATTGATATGAAGGCTTAAAAATTTTTAGAAAAATAGCTAATCACATAAAAAATTCAAGGGAATTTTTTTGGAAGACCTCTACTATAGTTGGAATGAAAATGTAAAGTTTGAAGTTTTTGGAAACTGTTTGATAACATTTTTGGATTTTAAGAGTTTGAAACACCTTTAAATATGTTGAAATACCCTCAAATAATATTACAAAATTCTAGAAAATAATATCCAAAATGGTCTTAATCACATGAGTTATAAAATTTCACCATTTCAGAAAAATTGTAACCAATTAATATAAAATCAATAATAAAACCAAAAAAATGGCATTTCTCTATATGCAAAATTTAGTATATTAGCGTTAGATTTCGACATAGAAACTCACTAGTGTGTATTTGATGTCGTAGGATCCCGGTAGTAAGGCGTTGGTGTATTCTGAGGCACCACTTGTAGAAACTTGAAACATTGTGAGTATTCATGTATCCCTTATTTTCGGTTTTTATGTTTTGGGGGTGGAAAAGCATGTCCGAAAAACTATTTATTGTTCGTTATATTTAAATTGATTTGTATCAAACTCGATTGCTATATTTTGCTATGTATGTCTATGCAACTTGAAACATGAGGATTTATCGTCTTAAGTCCCTTCCCTTACACTTTTCTCCAACCATTAACTCTTTGAACCAATGGTCATTATGGATAGCACTATTAGGAATTGACAATTCCTCACTCGCCCGATTGCTTGAGTGCATGATACCATATTAATCTATGGAACGATAAACATAGATCTTGATAGGGCATCCGTCATAGACTTGGTTGTGAACTCATTGTTTGCTCATATATATACAAATGTGTTACTTATTATAGCAATAAACTTTGTTTCTCATTATAACAGCGAACTTTTGTTACTAGAAACTTATTTACTTGTCTTAGCAAGGAACTTGTTTTCTCCTTGTAGCAGCGAACTTGTTTGCTCCTTGTAGCAACGAACTTGATTGCTCATTGTAGCAATAAAACTTGTTTACTCGTTTTAGTAACGAACTTTATTTCCCATGAGAATATGAATGTTGCATCTCATTTGGGAAACATACTTTATCTCTCATGATGACAACGAACTTTGTTTATGCAAACTTATTTACTCATTTTTGCAATATATTTTTATTTATGGAATCTTTTATCAAAACTTTGATTTCGATTAATGAAACCAATATTATATTTAATCTGTGAACTCACCAACTATTTCGGTAGTTGACCGCTCATTTTACATGCTTTTTCAGGAACTCGTCTATAAGATGACACTTAAGGACACATCACTTTTAGGAGCATTCACATGTATTGTATTTCAATTACATTGTAATTTCTTTTAAAAGTTGTTCAAACCCATTGTAAATTTATAATGTTTCTTAATACTATAGTTGGTGTTGTCTTTTAACTTTCGCTATGAGACCCTTTGTATTGTTGCGTCCCGTGTTTCCGCTTTAGCGGGGTGTGACAGAAATGGTTTCAGAGCCGAAGGTTATAGAGAATACTAGTTTTCCTTTGGAGAACCACAACTATAGCCAAAAAATTTCAAAACTTTTTTTTTAAATACTGAACATACTACTGGTATAACTAATTCGAGTACGCATTATTCGACTTTAATTAAGTATAGCCTGGCCAACTATGTTTAATTTAGGAAAATTAATGCAAGGCTGGAGACAGTTATAGTAGAATTATGTTCAAAATGATTTTCAACTTAAACTTTTGAAAAACAAACTTTTTCGGTGTGCGTATGGGCATTGCATATTATAGACATTCATCTAGGTACACTTAAAAACTAAGTTCACCTTATCATAATGTCTTTATTTAGAAATATTCTTATACATATCAAGTGTTAGGATAACTAGTTAGGTTATATCACTAGCCACTCTAAGAGCAATCCACTTGGTACCGAGAATGAGTATTCCTTGGTAGCTCTTGACTTTAGACGTAAGGTTATTAGCTAGATAGATACTAGTAATAATCCTATGTCGAAACCAAGACCAATTATACCTCAATACCTCTTCATCGTCTTCGTACTAGAGTTACAAATAGGAAAAGCGTTCCGATACCGACACGGATGAGAATTTTTGCATCGCGTAAGGAGGTGGATGAGTCGCCACTAAGTAATCACTTGGATACCATTGACGGGCATTCTGGATTCGACTCACGAGGATACACGGAGGTTTAACCCATTATTACTAATATGTGAGACCTTCTTTCTACGCTACTATTTAGCTCTAGGTTGTTTCCACCTTGAGCTTAAAACTTAACACAGGATATCCCTTTGACCCAAAAGATTTTCTTTACTTAATTCTTACCCTACCATATTTACTTCGAATATCCTAATTCAAGCACAAACCATTCCCCTTATGACAAAAACTTATAAGTCTTAGTTCAAGACCCCTAGATGCACTAGTGATTATTACAAGTATACCATCATCTTACACTTTCAAAATTACTAACATGTTTCACACCCAACACCATCCTTAAATTTTTATGCCTGATCAAACATCACACTACAATGTTGTACGAATCCTTCCTACAAATTTCGAATCCTCCTTCGAACCTTATTCTTTTCATACATTCGTTTGAGCCTTAGCGGCATTACTAACATTTCTATCGTTATAAAGGATTACATCCTCTTACGTTGTGAGCCAGACGCCAAACCTATAACTTAACCTTTGACCTTACAAAAGCTCGTGTAACACCCCGATTCACAGGTTTGAATTTAAAGCTTAATATGTATTCATTTTCAGGGCAACTCGACGAGTTGGGAGGCTCCGAATCGTCGTGGAGAGTATTTAATGGAACCCTATGTTTAAGGTCTACTCGACGAGTTGGAAGGCCCCAACTCGACGAGTTGAGGGCTGAACATGAAACCCTAATTTTCAGGGTTTTGCAACCTATTTAAAGACCTTATGACCCATTATTAGCCTCCCTCGTCGTCCCATCAGTCCAAAGAAAACCCTAATCGTGCCTATTTCCCCATTTTGAGTGTGTGTGAGCTTAAAGAGTGTTATTTGGTACTTTTCATGAAGGAGTGTGAAGTTGGTGGTGCAAAGTTGAAGGGAGAAGCTTTAGATCTGGGATTTTTAGTGTTGTTGCAACCATTTGGAGGTATAAAGTCGTTATCTTGATCATCCCTTTGCTAGATCTCTTCTTTTGAAAGTTTATGGCCATTATTAAGCTTATTTTGGGACCATTCTTGGATTTGAGAATGTTATGAAGCTATGGTTTCAGATCTGGATATCTCATGGCCTCCATGGACTTAAAGTCACCAACTTTATCAAGTCTTGGCCCTCCTTTATGCTCTAAGTCCCTTGATAAGCCTTGTTTGAGTGATTTAGCCCTTTTGATGCCATGCATGGACGTAAAGCTAGCAACTTTACGTGGTATTTCAGTCCTAAGGGGCCAGATCTATAATTTGGGGCTTTGGTTTCGCTTAGAAGTGTCTAAATGCCTTAAGACTAGGAAAACTCGACGAGT
This sequence comes from Lactuca virosa, assembly GCF_052849685.1. Lineage (NCBI taxonomy): Eukaryota > Viridiplantae > Streptophyta > Magnoliopsida > Asterales > Asteraceae > Lactuca > Lactuca virosa. The sequence continues at coordinate 315,916,240 of NC_136433.1, read as the reverse complement.
TGCCTAGCCAACTCGGCGAGTTGAGTCGAGTTTTCCCGCTTTCTAGATGCTGAAGAACTCGACGAGTTGCTGTGGTAACTCGGCGAGTTGTCTCGAGTTTTTCATAGTTTTCTAAGATATGAAGGAACTCGACGAGTCAGTAGATGCACTCGACGAGTTGGGTCAACATGGACTGTTGACCTTGACTATTGACCTTAACTGTTGACTTTGACTTTCACCATGATTGACCAAGTTTGACCTTGAGGGTATTTCGGGTATTTTGGGATTTTGATGAGGTTAGTCACTTGGTGATTGTTGGCAGTTGAGTTGGAGTTGTGAGTTGGGATTGATATTACCGGTTCAACACTACTTGTGAGGTGAGTTTTCCTCACTATACTAACAGGGTCGAAGGCACCAAGGCCGACCCTTTTGGATTATTATCATGTTTATCATGCTATGTGTAGTGATCTGTTAGATTCGTATCCTAGTGTATAGGATGATGCTATGATTGATGATCTGTTAGGCATGTATGATTATTGTATGTGCTAGCTAGCATTTGATATCTATGTGATGATGTGATTACGGGTGGGTTGAGGCGGTCCTGCTTTGTGCTCTAGCCCAACAGACCCAGGGCGACCCGGATAGATTGAAGGCCCATCGGGGCGTACTAGTCAGGCCGAAGGCCCGGAGAACGGTCCAGATAGGCTGAAGGCCCGATGAGGCGGTCCAGAGATGCTGAAGGTTCTAAGAGTGGGCCAGATAGACTGAAGGCCCGGTGAAGCGGTCCAGTCATACCGAAGACTCTATATGCATACTGTTTGTTTATGATATTGTTCTGTTAAATGGATTTGGTATTTTGAGGGAACTCACTAAGCTTCTGGCTTATAGTTGTGGATTTTGTTTCAGGTACATCAGATGATCACGGGACGGCGAAGGCTTTATCGTGCACCTCCTCGTTTTTCATGTTGTGATTTCTGGGAAAACTCTTATATTGGTTTATTTTGAAAACAATTTGTAAACAATGAATGGTTTTGAAATGTTCGATAAGTTTAAATTTTACATGAATTTTATGGATGTTACAATTTGGTATCAGAGCCTTGGTTTGAGTGAATTGGAGAAACACTCGTGTGAATCCAATTTCAAACTAAGGAAAAGATTTTTAAAAATGATTTTCAAATGGTTTTCAAAATACTAAAGGAGGATGCGAAGTGTATGTCACAACTAGGAATTCTGATACGTTGTAAACCCTTAACAAAGATAACATTATAGTTAAAGCTTGGAAAACATGTATGATGCTTGTTCAATGATCACAAAATTCCATCAAATACTCTACACAAACATTCAAGTAGTCAACAAAGGTTGGAAACCTTTAAAAATCCCGGTTCAAGTCTATTTTGGACTAGAATTTTCTTATTGGGCCTAATGGACCAATAAGCTTCCAATTTGACTATTTTGGGCTTAGAACTCTTGTATGGGCTCTAATTGGACCCACTTTCATGAAACTTACCTTTTGGGCCTTATAAGCCTAAAATGGACTAGTTTATCTTTAATGGGCCTCATTGGGCCATAACAAATCTAATTAACCTAAATGTGCCATAAAACCCATTCTCTTTGACAAATTGGGCCGTAAGCTATCAAAGGAGCCCAATAGGCCGAAAAATAATTATTGGGCCTCATAAATTTAGAACAAGATCAAACAATGGCCCAACACAAACTATTTCCTTCTTCCTAAGCCCAATAAATTCGGCCCAAGATAAAAAAAAAAGAAATAAGAATAATAGGTGATTAAGGGGGGAGTGACACCTCATAATTATACTTGGGATATCCATACTTCCAAGCATCTATCACCTCTCTCTCTCTCTCTCTTTCTCTCTCTCTTCTCCCCTCTCTTTTTCTTCTTCGGCCGAGAACACAAAGGAAAAACACACACACCTCAAAAATTCTCTCCAAACACTCTCAAAGAACACTCTTGTTTCTCCATCAAAATTTTCGAGATCTAGGGCATTTCAAGGAGGTTTTTCCACAAAAATCATCATTCTAGGTAAGTTAATGCTTAGATCCATAGTTTAGCTTCTTGAAATTGTTATAAATCTCCTTCTAACTCATGAAAGTTCATGATCATGCTTCTTAGAACCTATCTAAGCCAAAGTCTTCTCAAGAAGCTTTCTAGGGCCGAGAATAACATCAAACTTCTTCCATTTCTTCTTCAAATCGAAAACAACAAGCAAAGGTGAGTCCATACCCCTCTCTTTTCGGTTTTCACAAGTTTTATAGGGGAGAATACAAGTAAAATGTGTAGATTTATGTGTATGTGTATGTTATGTATGATTTCATGTATGTATGTGTGATTTTATGTGTTTATGTGGTAAATATGTAACAAAAAGGGAAGAAATATCGAGATCTATGGCACAAGAGAGGAAACAAATGTGATCTAATATACTTTTCATTGAGCAAGTTAAGAAAAGTTTCTATCTAAAGTCATAATAAACATAATGCAACATAAAACTCATTTTTGGGACTATAATTGTCAAATAAACAAAAGTTATGTTGAAATTTGTCATTTACGGTTTTCTTAAGGACTAAAAGAGTCAAAACAGTAAAAATAAATGTTTTTATGAATATCATACTCTTTAAAGGGCTAGAAATGTAATTTGTAGCTTAATGGGCCAATTTTTGGGCTTTTCGGCCCATTGAGCCAAAAATTGCGAAAAACATAATTTTCAAGGGATTGAAAGGGTATACTTCTCAAAACAGGGGGTAAAAGGGTAAATAAAACTAATTCAGGGGTTAAAATGATTTTTTTTCCAAACAAGGATCAAAAATGTAAAATTTTTGGATTTTGGGCCAAAATTGTAAAAGTTGCGAAAAGTGTGGACTTTAACTGAAAAATTCTTTACTGGAGGGGCTGAAACTGCCAAAGAGTAAATTTTGAACTAAAAAAAAACATCACTTAAACAAGTCTATGGGTCAAAAATGTAAAGAAAATGGTTTAAGGGCCTAAAATGTCTTTTTTTTTTTAAATAAGGGACTAAAATTGTCATTTTTATTAAAGAAGGGCTGAAAAAGGTCAAACCAATATTTTGAACCAATTATTTTATTATTAAGATATTTGAGTCAAAAATACCAAACTACAACTCATGAAAATAGAAAGATGAATATACGTAAAATTCCAAATATCGTTATAAACAACCAACCGGCCTCGTTCCCATACGAAATTAACAATCGTTCAATCAAACTTTCCAACAATTATACTATACCTAAAACAAGTAAATATTCAAATCCTTGGGCTTGAAAGTTTCAAGTGCTATTGGGCCTCAGTGGCCCATTAGCATTGCTAGTAAGGTCCAAATAAATCAAATGCGAAATGAGCCAACGTGTCCTTCGTATACCCAACAGCCTTAAATAACACACGTAATTAGCAGAACCCCTCGTTTGTTAGGCTTACCTTCAATTCAAGTAATCAAATACAGGTCGTTAATCAATAGTAATCAATTTCGTTTGGATTAAGTGAGTAATAGCGGGCGGCACCTCTAAGGGTCGTTCGTAGTCTGTAGTTATAATCAAAGTCTCCTGGAAGGAGAGCGAGAGTTTGTGTATAGATCTATACGGGGGTGACTCCCCCACACCTCAGCTGTTCGCTACAGTTAGACTCAGCCAGTCTAGGGTGACAAAATCTTAAGATCAATTCCGGCGTTCATTAGGATGCCAAGACATACGAACTAGTCATTATTATGCATGGTTATAACGACTCACGAAATTAAATAAATCCAATACTATCTGAGTAATCAAGGAAAAGTAATCAAAATCACTTGTGTGGCGGTATAACAATTTGAAACAATTATATTATGTTATCGGAAAACATTGGGTTTTTCGAGGAAATCAACACCACTCGCTTGTATTTCGATAACTATAATGCAAAACTTCCCATTTATACACGTTTTGAAATCATTCATGCACCAACTTATGGACCTTCACACTTTGGTAAACAATTGTCTTTTCAGAAAATATCGGATTTTCTGGGTTTTATAAACTACACAAATCATTTTTATCACAACCCTGCTTATGAACTCACCAACATTTCATATGTTGACGTTTTCAAAATAACTTGTATTCTCAGGTAACAGGTAAGCTGAAGGGTAATATCAAGTATGTTAGGATGTTATGTTTTGAAAACACTCGAACAATTGATGCTAAGGATATGTAATATTTAAACAATGTACTGGATGTGAACAATGTCAATCGTTATGTATTAATGCATGGTGAAGTTTATGTTGTGTTTCATGTATAATCATTGTGATGATATTCAATTTAAGTCACGTGAGCCCTCGGACGTTTCCGCCGTCTGGTTCGGGGGTGTGACAGTGTACGATCAGCCGGAGACAGTAAGTAGACCCCAAAATATCATGTTATTATTTGATATTGTTATACATTAGAACAGTATGCTAGTGATAGGCTAGGGATCTTCAGGAATTGCATGATAGAATTGGTTGATTATATGATGCTTGATAACCTAGGGTTTTCCTTATGTAAAATTGACATCATTATTGTAGTTGCTTAGTGTATGCATCACGGTTGTATATAACTAAGATCTTATAGCCTGAGAATGTTTGGTTTGGCCTTATTTCCTGTTCTTGTTTGTTGAAGGGCTTAGGGTAGGATCAGATATTCGAATGTGTATAGGGTCCAGTGTTATGTATGGCTAGCATATACACGTGCTGCAGGGTTGGTGGAAGTTTCATAGATGAGTTGTACGGGGCCAGTCGGCCAGTTGTGAAATGTTTATCCTTCCTCTAGGAGTGACGATTAAGCGCTCACCGATGATTATGTATATTGTTAGGGCGTTGTGATGATCGTTGAGACAAATATGGGTAGGTGTGGAAATTAGTATGGGCCCGTACTACTGAAAGCATATGACCCATACACGTAGCAAGGAAGTCACAACCTGTAGGGCTTTGTTGGGAGTTGGTAACCCGTTATTATATGGAATATCTGATATCTTCCTGGTATATTTTCAGTATGGTGACTACGAGGCGATTTGAGACCGGATCCAGGTCGGGATCGGGAGCTGGCATTCAGGGTGGGCCAGTTTGCTGGATAAGGTGTCTAAGTCCATAACTATTTCTGGTATGTACTTGACCCGGTTTGGCATGGTCCATTTGGGTTGCATGGCATCATGATAATTGGATAGACAAAATGAGAAGAAGGACACTTATGATTTGTTAATATATTATAAGTTATAATATATTAATATGAAATCATATTATTTAATTAGTATTGATCAAGAATTAATTTGGAATTAATTTTATGATCAAAAGGAGACTAATTAAATATATGGGGTTAATTGTGTAAATCATCCATTCTTATATAGTGGGCTACTGATCCATGGTTATTGGATTGGGCTAAAACCCATAGAGTGCTCCATGGATGCTCCATGGAGGTTAAAACCCATGGATCATGGAGGAAATGAAAAGTCATGTCAATTAGGGTTTACATGGTGTAACCCTACTTGTGATACAATATATAAAGACCCCATAGGCTAGCAAAATCGGCACTAAGTGTAGAACAAGGAGGGCTAGCCGATTTTGAGTGATAGTGTACTTCTCTCAAAGTTATTCCAAGAGTTGTGGTGTTGTGTGAAACATTTGAGGCATCACATTTGGGGTGCTAGGCTCACAAAGTTCTTAAGGAATCCAAGCAACAAGAAATGTATGTTCTTCTACTAGCTTTTATGTTTCAAGTTCCCCATGCCATGCTAGTTAGGTTGAGAACCTTGGAAAAAATCAAATTTGCATGTATCATAGTAAAACATAGATCCAAGGTTTCTAGGGTTGCATGTACACCATAGGAGTGTTAGAATGCTCAAAACCCATCAGTGGTATCAGAGACTAGGCTTGTTTTCTTGATATTTGATGCAAACTGCTTGAAAAAATCGATTTTTCTGTTCACTGTGCAGTGGACTTGCCGAGTCCATGGGGGGACTTGACGAGTCCAAGTGAAAATGCATCCTACTCGTCGAGTAGGTTCTTGCACTCGACAAGTAGGAGCCCTGTGTGCAGAATTTCGAGTTTTGCTGCTGGAAATGGACTAGAATCATTAACCCAAACTGTTTTGGTCTTATAAAACATGTTTTTCATGGTGTAATGATTATGCTAATCCATTTTCAATGGTTATTATCAAAATTTCAAGTTTTATATGTGTTTATATGATTCTTGAAATTGTTGATATGAATGTTCATACACTTATGAGTTTGGTAGATCATATGAATTATTTGCAAATTGTTTGTTAGTTTAATTCTTGATTTAAATGTGTTTAATGGAGTCCATAATTTGTCCTCAAGGATTACCAAAAGTCTTTACTTTTAAAGTCCATTAAAGAACACATAGGTTACATAAAATGAAGAGTCTTCATTTTAATAAACCATTAACTCATAAGTTATGAAGTTGAAAAGTTTTGAATAGTTACAAAACTTCCCCTCAAGTTTTGGAACATGTAAAGTCACTTTAGAAAACTTTAGTTTCAACCCCTAGAATTTTAAAAGTTAAAATTCAACCCTTAAACTTTATAATATTATAAGTTATATATATATATATATATATATATATATATATATATATATATATATATATATATATATATATATATATATATATATATATATATATATATATATAAGAACAAGTCGTTTTACCGTTAGTAGGCCTCATTCACGAAGCCGGTCTATAAGAGGGGTATAAGATTGTTGCCTATAAAATGGCAGCTTAATGGGTGTCCACTCTCACCCACCGCTTCCTTGACTGGTGGAGGGTCGTTAGCCGAACGGGTAGGACAATGACTTTAATTCTCATTAAAAGTATAATGACTATTATAAAGTAACTAAATGTTTTTATAAATTCCCAATCTTAGTTACTTTAGGAAAATGTGAATTTGGTGCTAACCCATGAAATTACACTTTGCACCTTGGTTAGGTCATTAGTGGAGCGTGTGTGGTTAACCGGCACACTAACTTGGATTTAACAAGGTTGGAAAAGGGTGGCTTAAGGTTTATCATAGATCGGTGGAGCGCATGTGGTTAACCGGCACATCGATTTGGTGATAAACATTAAGAGTACCAAGTAAATTTGCGTGGTTATTCCCACTTTGTTTTGTGATCCTCGGCATCCCAGTCACAAAACTTGAAGGGCACAATCGAGATTGAAACATTCGATTGAAAAGTTCAATGAATCTCAAAAGAATCTAGGAGTTTCAAAACCAATTAAGACCTAATAATACATTTCGTTTTCATGGTGGAAATTGGTGAATCGTCATTCACCTACCTTCAAATATTTTATAGCTTGGATTACGGCATCCCTCTTGTAAGTTATAAAATATTGTGTTGGGTCCTAGCCTTAATATTACATTTGGGTGTCTTATTAAGGACTATCTTTATATCTAATCTAAACTTGTCTTTCTTCTTTTCAGATGTCTTCCAACAATGCTGCTTCTGGCTCAAACCCTACCGGCTCCTTCTCTCTCATGAACCTTTGTGGGAGAGTCATCTTTGATGGGACTAATTTCAATGATTGGATTAGGAACTTAAGGATAGTCACTCGCTATAAGGACAAGGAATATGTCCTTGAAAAGGAGCTGAAGGAACTTGATGAGTCTTCTGCTACTCCTGAGGAGATCGCTGACTTCAAGACTCATGAGCGAGATGCCCCTAAAGTGGCATGTATCATGCTGTCCACGATGACAGCCGAGCTCCAAAAGTCCTATGAGGAATTTTATCCTTTTGAGATGCACCAGGATCTGATGGAAAGATACCATCAGAGTGCTCGTCAAGAGCGATATGAAATAATATCCTCCATGATAACAACCCGAATGAAAAATGGTGAACCTATCACGGGCCACATGTAGAAAATGCAAAGGTTTGTGGACCGTCTGATGAAGTTGAATGTGAACTTCCCCGAGGAGTTGGCAATTGACATCATATTGCACTCCTTATCTTCTTGTTATGATCAATTCCGAATGACCTATCATATGAATAAGGAGGAGGTCACACTCAGCAAACTTCAAGGACTTTTGAACACCGCCGAAAGTGGTCTTAAAGGTAAATCGGTTGTTACTACTTCTACTCCTACCACCGCCCCTGTTCTGGCTATCGGGCAAGGTAAAGGGAAGAAGAGGAAGAGCCCTTCGAAGAGTACCAAGGTAAAGTCTCTTGATGGCTTCTCTTCTAGTAGAACCAAAAGTGGTTCTGTCACTCCTTCTGCCAACCCTAAAGAGGCTGAATGCTTCTATTTCCATGAAAAGGCACACTGGAAGCGAAACTGCCCAAAGTACTTGCAAGATGTTGAGTATGGGAAAGTGAAACCCAACCATGCAGGTATTTACACTAACTATATTGTCTAATAACTCACCATATTCTAATTCTTCGGTCCTTGATACAAGTTGTGGTATTCACATATGTTCTGATTTGCATGGGCTAAGAAGAAGTGAGAATGTGGAGCATGGGAAGATAAACCTTATCATGGGGAATAGGAAAGCTTCACCTGTCACCAAGATTGGAGTTTATTCTTTGTTGCTAAGTAGTGGGTTAAGATTAGATTTGAATAAATGTTGTTATTCGTCTGAAATGGCGAGAAATATTATTTCCTTTCACGGTTTGTACAAACAAGGATTTACTTTTTCATTTGATAATGAATGTGGTGGTATTAATGCTTTCTATAATAATGTTCTTTATTTTAAAGCATTGCCTTGTGATGGTGTATATAAAACTGTGTCGGTTGTAGATAACCTAAGAAATAATGTGTTGTGTATTGATTCTTCCACTAGCTTGGATAAAGCATCATTATGGCATTGTCGTCTTGGACATGTTAGCAAGAAACGCATTGGCCAACTCCAAAAGGATGGAGTCTTGGAGTCATTTGACCTAAAGTCAGATGATAGTTGTGAATCTTGTTTACTTGGAGAAATGACAAAGTCACCCTTCACTGGTACGTGTGCGAGGGGTGAAGGTTTGTTGGATCTTGTACACACAGATGTGTGTGGACCCTTCAGAACCGCCACAAGGGATGCTAACCGCTTCTATGTGACTTTTACTGATGATTACAGTAGATATGGTTATGTCTAATTAATCAAGCATAAGTCAGAAACCTTTGAAAAGTTCAAAGAGATTAAACAGGAAGTGGAGAATCAGCTGGGCAGGATCATTAAGATGCTTCGATCCGATCGAGGTGGTGAGTATCTTAGTACAGAGTTCCTTGACTATCTTAAGGAATGTGGGATTGTCTCAGAATTGACACCTCCCAGAACACCACAGCTTAATGGTGTGTTTGAGTGGCGTAATCGAACCTTGTTGGACATGGTTCGTTCCATGATGAGTCGAGCTTCACTACCAATCTCATTTTGGGGGTATGCCTTAGAGACTGCCGCCCATATCCTTAATCTAGTCCCTACCAAAAAGTTTGCCAAAACACCTCACGAGATGTGGACTGGGAAAGTTCCTAATTTGGACCACATCAAGATTTGGGGTTGCAATGCTTTCGTGAGGCGCGAGACTCACGATGGGCTCGAACCTCGAAGTGAGCGGTGTATTTTCATCGGCTACCCACATAAATCCTTTGGTTACCTCTTGTATAGACCCAGTAAGAATGTGGTGTTTGTGGCAAGGAGAGGGGTCTTTCGCGAGAGAGATTTCATAAGCCAAGGAAACAGTAGGAGGCAAATTGACCTTGAAGAAATTCAAGAGTCAAGTGGTGAAGGAACCTCAAACCCTAGCAATCAACCTGAGGAGGAAACTCCTGTTGATCCATCTGACGAGTCTGTACCTCTGAGGCGTTCCACGAGAGTTAGGAATGCAAATGAGCATTACTATGGTTTCCATATTACTACGGAAGGTGATACACTTATCAGTGATAGTACACTCGTAAGTCTGGATGAACCTAACAGCTACACGGAAGCCATGGCAGGCCCCGAGTCTGCTAAGTGGAAAGAGGCTATGGACAGTGAGATACAATCAATGTATGACAATCAAGTTTGGAACTTGGTTGACAATGTACCAGGTCGTAAGACAGTTAGGTGCAAATGGATCTTCAAGAAGAAGACCGACATGGATGGGAATGTACACACTTATAAGGCGCGACTGGTTGCAAAGGGCTTTTCTCAAACTCCGGGAGTTGACTATGATGAGACCTTTTCACCAGTAGCGAAGATTAAGTATATTAGGGTTATGCTAGCCATTGCTGCATTTCATGACTATGAAATATGGCAAATGGATGTCAAAACCGCTTTCCTTAATGGAAAGTTGGCTGAGGATGTTTACATGAGTCAACTAGAGGGTTTTGTCAGTTCAGAGTACCCTAATAGAGTGTGTAAGCTTGAGAAATCCATCTATGGATTGAAACAAACACCTCACAGATGGAATCTTTGTTTCGATGAGAAAGTCAAAAAGTTTGGTTTTCCGAGGAGCGAAGATGAGTCCTCTGTATATGTCAAGGATAGTGGGAGTATAGTTAGCTTTTTGGTATTGTATGTGGATGACATACTACTCATAGGAAATGACATCCCAACTCTGCAGGAGGTGAAGTCCTGGCTTGGGAAGTGTTTCGCTATGAAGGACCTTGGAGAAGCATCTTATATCCTAGGGATAAGGATTTTGAGAGACAGGAGTAAGAGACTAATTGGACTTAGTCAAAGTACCTACTTGGATAAAGTGCTGAATAGGTTCGGCATGCAGGATTCCAAGAAAGGAGAGTTACCGATCCAGAGTAACGGCAGACCGAGTAAGACTCAGAGCCCGAGTATAGAGGCTGAGATAGCTGAGATGAGTCGAGTACCGTATGCTTCCACTGTAGGCTCGATCATGTATGTTATGACTTGTACTCGTCCTGATGTGGCCTTTGCTTTGAGCATGGTCAGCAGATATCAGGGGAACCCTCGCAAGGCTCACTGGACTGCGGTAAAGAACATTCTCAAGTACCTGCGGAGAACTAAGTACTGGGTCCTTACCCTCGGTGGGAGTGATGACTTGAGAGTAGTAGGGTATAGTGATGCTAGCTTCCAGACTGATTGGGATAATATCCGCTCTCAGTCAGGCTGGGTCTTTACCTTAAATGGAGGAGCAATTACGTGGAAAAGTTCCAAGCAGGAGATAGTGGCTAATTCAACTTGCGAATCAGAGTACATAGCAGCAAGCGAGGCAGCAAAGGAGGCAATATGGCTGAAGAACTTCATTGGAGACCTTGGATGTCACACCCCGAAACCGGAATGACGGAAACGTTCGAGGGTGGAGGATGTCATGTCTAGTATCACAAGATATGCATTATAGTAAGCAAGTAATAACAACCATTTCATTAGAAAGAAAATGTTTACAATGTGTGTGTTCACAAAACATAGAATTCATAAGCAAATAATAAAACAAGACTTGAAGCTACTATGCTCCATCTTCTGAATTCCCAGCACGAGTACCTCACTATTAGTCTCCTGAGAATACAAGTTATTTGAAAGAGTTGATCAGCAATTAAGCTGGTGAGTTCATAAGATTTTAGTGATTAAGTTGTAAAATGTTGTAAGTTGTAAGTTCTGTTTAGAAAGTTCGCCTGTTCCTCTAGAAAATCCTATATTTCCTACTTTAATGAAAGATAAGTACAAATGACTCTATAATCCCTTCTATGAGTACTAAATGGATACAAGTTATATAAGACTCAGAGTAAACAAACAATCGATTGTGTGCATCTGCCCTAAGGCGGAAAGCACACATCCCATTGTTTGTTTGATCATTGTGGTATATAACCCTAGGGTATTCACCTGTTACTCATGGAGTTAATTGTATTGGTCCCTTTATATTTAATGAAAAGATTCTTTAACAAAACCCTTATTTCTTATAATAAAATGGTAACCACAGTGATCACTTCTATAATAACTTAGTTTATACTGGATATATATGATCTAATATCGGATAGAAAGTTAATTGGGTGAATCTGCCCTAGGCCCACAACCAAACAAGGAACAGGAAGTAAGGCGGAAAACACACATCCAACTACCTATTGGGTATTAGTTATATATAACCATGATGTATAAACTAAAGTATTATAGAGTTAATCACCTAAGGTCCTTTAAGTTTATACTGTTTTAATAAAATGGATTAAACCCTTTACTGGGAAGTTTCTAGTTTTGTATACCAAAGGTTCTGATTTGGAAAGTATGTTTTGTACTAGAAAACTGTGCATTGACTCTGTGTTCTATGACTTGACCCATACCTGGTACTCTTATGATGACTTAATGTATACTGATCATATATATATCTAGAATCGAATATAAAATAGACTGGGTGAGTTCGTTCCAAGCCCACAACCAAACAAGGAACATGAAATGAAGCGGAGAGCACACATCCTATTACCTGTCGGACCGTATTAATATATATATATATATATATATATATATATATATATATATATATATATATATATATATATATATATCCTGTGATGTATACATTAAGGAATCATAAGGTTAGCATTATGGTCCTCTCTACTAAACGTAGCCTTCTACCAAGGCATCTAATGTTATCTATGTGTGTTTCTTGAATGAGTTGTGTAATTTCCCAAATGAGACTATCATTAACCAAAAATATAGTTTTTACATTTCTATTTATTGTGAGAAAATCACAATGTGAATGAAATGGGGAAATAATAAAGTACTGTAGTGTTGTATTATAGTAACTATTGCTGTACTTTCTACCTTAAACCAATTGATATTTAAGGTATGATGTGACCTGATTGTACCATACTATCGACTAATAACACGATGATGAAAGACGTCAGAAGTAATGACATTTGGCACCCATAGACTTGCAAGTCCCACTGTAGCCAATAGCAAGGTGTAGGATAGTCAATCTAGTATAGATCTATACGCAAATTCACGCTCTCCCTCTAGGAGATTCTAGCTACAAATCGAGCCATGATAGGTGATGCCATGCCCCGAACGACGGTCCACATTTATGTTATTGTATATTTGTATATGTAATGTATGTACTAGCTGTATTGTATGTTCTCTCTGTCTAGTATGTATGCATGTTCTCTTAGTTTCTCATAATAGTATGTTTGACTCATGTATGAATTGACTCTTTGTATGCTTCATTATACTAGAATTAATGAATAATATCTTCCTAAACTATACCTATTATAGTTTACTAATGCTTTTACTTGAACTTTTATTGAAAAGACTCATTTTACTACTAAGTTACGCTTGTACTTTAAAAACGGAGTTTTGCTAAACTATGAAGTAACATAACTTTAAAAGAGTTTTTGAAATGTTTTGATCACTTATAAAAGACATAAGCAACATTTTGAAAGATGTTTATAACAAACAATTTACACAATTATCATTGTGTTCAACTTGTATTCCCCCCCTTAAAAGCATTTAAAACAATTTAAAAGATTCATTACGGGGTATGAACTCACCTGATGTGGGTGATTTAACAAATACGCGCGTAAGGATGAGAAGTTCCACGAATGAAGTCCCGAGACATAACAAGTCCTAAATGACATATAATCACATATATTGGCATAAATATAGTGCTTGGAAGCAACCAAATGCAAGGAAACACCTCATGAGACTAGGAAACACTTTGACCAAGTGTTGGAATCACATGTGATTGACCTAAAGGGTGTTTATGGCCATGGCTTGGTGTTTACGGCATGTGTATACGGCCAAGGGAGTTTACGGCCGTAAACTCATGGTCAAAGACACATATGAGGGTGTTTGAAGGCTAGGGAAGCTTGAGGGAATTTTGCTCTACACAAGGATGAGAAAGGCCAATTCAATGAAGGCTTTTTGAAGAGTTTACGGCCAAGCAAGGAGCTTACGGCCGTAAACTCATGGACATTATGAAGTGAGTGTGGTTTAAGGTCTTATACTCATCAATGAATGGTTCTAGGTCACAAGCTTTACATTTAGGAGGGTTTATGGCCAAAATGACACCCTTAATGGGGTTTACGGCCATGGGAGATGGCTTGGCCGTAAACTCCTTTTGTTCTTGTGTTCTTGATGTTTTCAAGGCTCTAAGCATGAGTCCTAACTAGATATCAAGTGTAGGGAAGAGTACTTACGATATAGAGGCTTGAAATGGTTGATTTTGGCCAAGAACACTAGTGTGTGTTCTTGGTGTTCTTGGTGTTTCTTGAAGATCTAAGAAAACATGATTTCCATGGATGAATCATGAGGATGAAGCTAGTTAAGAAGGATTAACAACAAACTAGAGAAAGAATACTTACACTTTTGAAGATCTAAGATGAAAAGTTGGATGATACTTGAGAGAGAATGGGACTTTCTTGACTTGGAAATGAGAATAATGAAGAATATGAAGGATATGAGCCTATAAGGGGGAGTTTACGGCCCACCTTGAGTTTACGGTCGTAAACTCAAGTGTTGTGGCTGTGAACTCTAAATGAAGGGGTTAAGGCTTGATTTGTTGTACAGTGTCTCTAGCAGGTTCATTCTAACACTCATTCCTTAAGTGTACTAGGCTTAAAACTCCTTAGAATGACCTTTAACCAGGCTAGAACTCATTACCAGTGAGTTTGACACTCAGTTGAGTTGACTGACTGGGCTTTCAAAACAAAAATTTTTCGGGTTGTCACATCATCCCTCCGTTAGATGGAATTTCGTCCCGAAATTAGCTTTCTTACAACACTACTGGGGTTGCGCTCCTTTGATTGGCAGAATACCTACTCGTAGACCTGGCAAATTTGCCCTGATCTTCATGATAGGATTCATACTTGGTCCATCTACCATTACCTCGTGTATACAAGTCGTATATAATTAGTATTAGTAAGACGGTCGGATGTGCGACTCTGCGCCAGGTCAACAACCAAACAAGGAACAGGAGATAGGGCGGAAACACACATACTAAATCTGTGTAATCATAATCATATACCACCCTCGCGTATACCCTGAATAGTGATAGGTGGGCTGTATTCGTCCATAGTTGTCACACCCCAAACCAGAATGGCGAAAACATTCGGGGGGCGGATGACTTCATGTAGTATCATAACAGTTGAGTATTTATAAAGAAAGCAAACACAACCATCATAAATATAATTTAAAAGGTTACATCGTTGCAAAAATACAGGTTTCCAATTAAATTACATATGATGCCAAAATAGTTCAAAAGAAATTTGCGCCTTAGCGTCTTGCCTTCAAAAAAATCTTGTGGTTACCTGTATTACTGAATACCTGAGAATACAAGTTGTTTTTGAAAAGAGAGTATCAGCATTAAAGCTGGTGAGTTCATAAGCAATTTATGAATGAAAAATGAATGATGTTCTTTTAAGTTTGTTACAAGTTTGTTTCCAGAAAATCCAATATTTTCTAAAGGTTTGTTGTAGCCTTAACTGAATCAAGAATTAGTATATGTAAGTAAATCGTCATACTTATGTGTGATTTTATATTTAAATAAAACTCCTTTTTGTGAAATCCTTAAATTCCAATATTTTCTAAAAGGTTTATTGTAGTCTTAACTGAATCGAGACTTAATATATGTAAGTAAATCGTCATACTTACGTGTGGTTTTATACTTAAATAAAAATCCTTTTTATGAAAAGGTCGTAGAAATTTCCGTGAATCGCATGTCTTGTTAATACTCTGTGCGAGGTGTTATAACCATACTAAAGACTAGAATGCCTTGTATGCGCCGTTCTTCAGGCGTCAGAAAGTTATGACACTTGTCACCCCAGACCTACCGGTCTAGCTGTTGCAAGCAGCTTAGGTGCGGGTTTGTCAGACCCAGTATAGATCTATACACAGCTATCACGTTCTCCCTCCCGGAGATTCTGATTATAACTACAGGACTTTTCTGTGGTACTTAGGAGTACCCCGAAGGAGAATGTCTCGCGAGTTTAATTAATACAAAATCACGTAGTGTGCAATGAAATATTTGTTTTGTAAGTCGATTGAGTTACTGTTTCTTTGTCTAACGAAGTGCTCAAACTATACCTGTTATAGTTTATCAAAAAGTGTTGTGTGTGTTTGGATAAAACCTTGTTATGCAAGTCATTGTGTTTCCATAAATCGACATTCGAAATGATAAGTGTAAACCGTATACACACCTTGCTCAGCATATTACAAGGTGTAGGAAAACTCTTAAACATGTATTAGATAGTTTTGGTATTTTGAACTTGTATATATATAATGATTTGTATTTTTAACATACGTTTTTATTGTGTTTCACTTGTATTCCCCCCCCCCCCCCTAAAACATATAAAAGACGTGAAAATATAGGGGTATGAACTCACCGGGAAAGTGCGTGATTTGAAGAAAACAAGATTTTCTCGGGCGGCACCTCGACCGGAAAGTGGCGAATTTTTCGGGAATTTCGGAGCTTCGGACCTTCGTCGGAGCTTAGATATGAAACCGGGACTTCGGGATATTACTTGCACGCAAAACGAGGTAAAAACATGAGAGAAGGAGAGAAAATGAGCAAAGGAATCCGGAACTGTCGCATCCCTTTTATAGGAGCTGGAACCCTCGCGTACGCGGGGCATACCTCCGGGTTACGCTGGTCGTTCGCATGCATCATGGCTTACCGCATCCTTGGACGAAGCATTTGATGGGAGGGCATATCTAAGCTCCCGAGTACGCTGGGTGTACGAGGGTACGCTGGGCGTAAATCGTCTCGGTTTGTGTACCTCAAACTTGTAAAATCCGTAACTTTTGCATAAGAGCTCCGTTTTTGACGTTCTTTATATCCACGCGTAGGTGAGAATATACTCTACAACTTTCATTTAGACTTTGTCGGCTAATTTTGATTTTAATTTTTAATATTATATTTTTAATAGGCCGGGACAGGATAAATCCGTTAAAAATTCATAACTTCTTCATCCGATGTCCGTTTTCGTCTGTCTTTTTACCGTTGTACTACTATTGTCGAGATCTTCAATTCTTGTTTAGGTTGCGTCGGCTAAAAATTGCTCGATCTCTATTTCGAGTTTTTAGCTGTCTACTACTATATCCGTAACTTAGAAAAATAATAACTTTCTCATACGAAGTCAGATTTTGATGTTCTTTTTATGTACGCTCACGGTTTAACATAATATACGACTTTCGTTTAGATACTTAAGGCTAAAAAGTATTTTATTGAAATTTCACTTTTTACGCTTAACAGTGTTTTACCGGTTTTGACACGAATCTTTGATTGGTCATAACTTCTTCGTTTTAACTCCGATTTGAGTGTTCTTTACATTTCTGTAAACCTTGTCATGATATCAATCATTTTATGTAACCCAACTGAGACTTTTGAACATTTTATTTTTGACGCTATTTCCAATATATCAAAATATATTATAATTCTTGGCTTTTAGGTCATTATATTGATTCGAAATATCGGGTTGTCACATCATCCCCCCGTTAGAGGAAATTTCGTCCCGAAATTTTAGTATAAGAAAAGTATTTATGGACTAGGGAAAAAAAGATGCTGTTATTTTTGTTTCATCTGATCTTCGCGCTCCCAGGTGTATTCAGGTATTCGCTTTGCATTTCAGCGGACCTTCACAATAGGTATGCGACTTGTTTTGTTCTTTTTATTTCCCTATCCATTGTTTCTATCGGTTCTTCTACGAAGTGGAGTCTCTCGTTGATTTCGATTTCGTCCAGAGGGACAACGAGGGTCTCATCGGATAAGCACTTATTTAAGTTTGACACATGAAAGGTAGGATGTACGTTATTGAGTTCCTACAGTAATCAAAGTTTGAATGCTACCGGGCCGATCCTAGCAAGGATCTCGGATGGTCTGATATGTCTTGGATTTAGTTTTCCACGTTTTCCAAAACGTATTAATCCCTTCCAGGGTGAGACCTTCAATAGCACTCGGTCTCCAACCTGAAATCCCAAGGGCTTCGAATGGAGCAACCTTGATGTTAGTGTGATAGCTATTGTTGTATGAAAACTCGACTAGTGGTAAATGGATATCCCATGCTTTACCAAAATCTATAGCAAAAGCTCTCAGCATAGCTTCCAAAGTTTGAATGGTCCTCTCACTCTGGCCGTCGGTTTGTGGATGGTAAGCTGTACTTATGCCCTGGCTTAGCTCCCAAAGATTTTTGTAAAGATTGCCAGAAACGAGGGGTGAATCTGCTATCTCGGACTGAGATAATAGATATTGGTACACCGTGCAGTCTAAAAAAATATCTTTGAGGTAAGTTCTTGTTAGCTTCTCCATCTTGTCGGTTTCTTTTATTGGTAGAAAGTGTGGATTTGGTCAATCTATCGACAATCACCCCAAATGGTATCATAACCAACAGTTGGCTTAGGTAACATAGTTATGAAAATCATTGCATGGATTATGCCTGATTCATCTAATACAGTTCCGTGTATACGAGTCGCATATAGTTAAGATTGAAAAGGCAGTCGAATAAATGATTCATCTCTAAGCCCACATCCAGACAAGGAAAAGGAGTCAAAGTGGAATCATCAATTCTAAGCCTGTAGAATCTTAATTACGTACTACTCTTATGTATACATTTGATAGTATTAGATCAATCGCATAAATTTTTGGGGTCTTTGTTGGTGAACTTGACTTTCTGTGCGAGTAGTATTCCTGGAAACCCTGTTGGCAGTACTTGAGCAAAGTTATAGAAAATTTGGTGCTCCTTACGTGACTACTTCGTTGGAGGTTTTTGTTGGTTTCCTTGATTGTCATTAGGGTTCGAAGTGTCGACTCCGTTTTCATTTTCATTTGTGTTGTTAGGGTTGAATTGCGCCATGACAACTGCCACTGCAGACGTTACAGCGGCTTGGAACGTAGCGGAGTCTATGTGTAGGATCAGGGTTTCGTCGGTTGGTTGATTAGATTAGTCATCTACGTGAGGTAGTGGGTAACTATTCTTAATGGTATGCTAGTTCAGTTCTCGATAGTCGATGTACATACGAAACGATCCGTCTTCCTTCTTGACGAACAAGACCGGTGCTCCTTATGGGGAGAAGCTTGGTCTAATAAATCATTTACTGAGAGGTTCGTTAAGTTGATCGGAGCGTTCCTGCATCTCTGTTGGAGCTGGACGGTAAGGCGATTTAGCTATAGGGGTAGTTCCTGGAATTAAGTCGATTCGAAACTCGACTTGACGTTGTGGTGAAAATCCTGATCGTTCGTCGGGAAGGTCGCGCACTTCTGGAATATTATTTGGTGTTCTTCGCTTTAAGTCTAAAAACTATTGGGTAGGTTAGAATGGCGTGGTACCCCTCGCATGGGTACTTCTGAAGGGTTTTGCGTTATGGGTCGGAAAAATTTCATCTGACGGTCGTTTAAGGGAAGAGTTCTTTTCATCTAGCACATAAACTTTGCATGGTAAGAACCAAGCCAGACCATGTCGGATGATGATGTCGTAACTTCTTGATGATTTTAATATTATGCTGGTCTGGAAGAAGAAATGATTACTAGGATGAAGACTAACCTTGGTATTAATACTACGAACCCTATTATATCGCAAATTACAAGTACAAACTAAACGAGGGTTCTGATAATTTGAAATAATGAACTTTCGTGAAGTAATCCCTACTAGGTTTTTCTATTATCGTCCGGTGTGTGCAAGAAGGTATAATAACGTGTAAAATTTTTGTAAAATTTCAGGGTTCTAATTATTGAGGTTTAGATACGCACCGGAACTTCCTAGTAGAATTCCTTGTTGCTTTTTCATGTTCCGTTGTTACACTCCCCATGTTCCTCGTCATTCCTCTCCGTTGGGCAGTCCCTCTTGAAGTGTCCTATTTCACCACAAAGGTGGCATATTAGACTGGCGCCCACATTGGTGGTTGAAGTGATGAGCTCGACCGGGGTCCTACAGAAGTGGGCCGTATGTCCCTTCATGTTGCATCTATTGCAATGCAGCACTCGGCAGACTCCATAATGATGGTAGTCGTACTTACTGCAGAGTGGGAGGTTTCCTAGGTACGGTGTGGTCGGTGTTGGGATAGCAGGGTTGATGGGGATATTGAATGCCCCAACTTGGTACTCTTCTGAAGGCCCTTGAGTTGAACTGGTCCCTTTCTCGCTCTCAAACTTTCGTTTCAGGATGTTAGGTTTGAGGCCTCGAGTGTCTTTACAAACAGGCGCTCGTTGTTGTACATGGTTATCACCGTGATTGGGGTTGTCGATAACATTTCCACTAACATTTGCGTTGTTAGCATTTAGGTGAGTCATGACAGCTGCTACGGCAGCTGTGACTGCAGCTTGAAAAGTAGCCAAATCTATCCGAAGAGTTGGTGCTTTGGCAGCGGTTTGGTTACGTTTCTTCGGAGGCATGATTCTATTATACGATAAGAAAATGAGTTTGTGAGCGATTATGGTTGGCTCTAGATGTATTCTGATCATTCATGCGAATGTAAGTTTTTCGTTTTGTCATATTGTTCTCGATGGTTCGACCTACATCCCTATGATGCAGTCCTGGTAAAGAGTAGGAGTAAGATTCTAAAATGGTTACAAGACGAGTGTTTATCCAACTAAATCATCTTTGATTGGAGGTATAATGCTTTCCACTTTCTAAAAGATTTGAAAGTGATACATGATGGAGTCTACACAAGGTAGACTTATGAGTTTGAGAATTATTCACTCTCGACTGGAATTCCGTGATCCGATACATTGCTATTATCCATAATGGAAAGACGATAAGCTTAAAACCTCACGCGAGAAATGTAATCACTAATTCACTAGGTGGCATTAATAGTCATTACTATGACGAAGGGGGGGTATTCATGCACTTCGTATGGAACACGCGTGGTTTTTCCTCGGCTCTATGATTTAATTCGAGCGGTAATGGTTCATTCTCCCTTGGTATCTACATGGTGTCCTTATCTTCTGTAGGTACATGGAATTTCTGTGTCGTCTTACTTCTGATTCTAACACTGATCCCCATTACTTCATAACGGAGAGTTCGAATCCCGACAGTTCACGCGAATTTTTCCTCGGTGTTTTTAACAAGATAACGGCATGTTATGGTCTCTATAGTTTCCTCTTGGTTGCGAGTACAGACGGTGTTAATTTCAGAGGCAGCATCTATCAACTAAGTTTGCGAAGATGGAGATAATGATAAGAATTTAAGAGTGAGAATAATGAAAGTGATCCATGAACTCAATCACCATAGTTTAACCATTACATGAGAGTGTGATTTTGGTAGAGTTCTAAAAATAGAAGGATGAAAGTATTTGGACAAAGATTTCCCTAGGAGATTAGACGTTTGCCGATGTCATTGGTAGCAAAGATGTGATAAGTTCGGGAAAAATTGACCTTGGAGTAGGTCTTACATCACACCAGAATTGAGAAAATTTTGACATTACATATACCTAACCGATTGAAGGTTCAAGGTCTTAACATAAGCATGAAATTAATACTAGAGTCTATACATATACCTATTTTATATCCAAAAGAGAGAGTAGAGTAGACTCTACTTGCGGCGAGAACCGCTCGAATGAGTCCTTGACTCTGTCAGACGACGCTCCATGTCCAACATGCGTCTTTTAAACGCTGCCTGATGACCTCGAAGTTCCCTGACTTCAGCTTGGGTTGTAGTTAGTTCTCTCTGTAGGGTCATATTCTGGTTCAGGGTTCTTCTGTGAGCAGCCGAGAGATGGTGAATACGAACTGTATTGACTCCCGCATCGGCATCAACCTCCATGACCCGATTGATGGCTGTCCTTCCCTGTTCCTCATTACGAGCAACCCTGTGAACCAGAACAGGCAGAATTCTGTCTGCTGAGCCTCCTTCGCTCAGATTGTAGAAGCTTCGGTCTCTGTTGTAGGGTAAGGGTTGACCTTGCTCGTGACTCCATCTGTTCAAGTTTGCTGCCCACAGGGGCGTGGGGCCTTGAAATCCTGGTCGAGGATTAGGATTTGGGATAGGAGCCACCAGGGGTAGATTATTGGCTTCTGGCTCGGAGTCAGAATCTTCTGGGAAATTTTCTACGAAATCGTCATCCAATGGAATTGCATGATTCTCTTCTGGCTCCGCATCGGTCCGTCCACCATTATCTTGGTTGGGAAAGTACGGGTCGTCGGGGAGATGGGGTCCAGTCATGAAATCTAAGCGAGAAAAGGGGTGTAAGAAATACCTAATAGACGTATAATATAGATAATTTTAGGATGATCCTTACTAGTTACTTCAATACTTGCGTAGTGCATACCCACCATATGTAATCAAGATAGAATAGACCTTCGAAGTCCACAACCAAACAAGGAACAGGAAGTAAAGCAAAGATCACAAATTCTGAGTGTATGACACCCTAGCCACATATAACCTTAGCGTATCCACTCAGCAACTATTGACCTACTAATAAAGACTTTTTTTTCTTAAATAGGTAATTATAGCAACACAAAATACTCCTATAGTATTTTAAATTTGTAAGTTTGATTCTAGTGTTTTCTTTGGTAAGTTTTCGACTTGTTGCTCACTATGACTATTCCCCAACATATGTTGGTCACATCTTGGATAGATATAGTTGATCAGGCTATATTTATCCTAGATCTGATTACATATTCCGAGGCCAAATCATAGTGTCCAACTTGTCTTAATACTTTTGTATACTTTTGACTATGATACTAGACCGCTGTGCATGCATGTACTTATACTTTTATAAAACTAGCATTTTAATTTTTAAAAGTATAGTTTGTGTGAAAACGTTTAGTCAGAGAGTTTTAGTCCCTTTGCATTTATAGTTTGTATATCTTATGCGGTTCGATATACTTAGTTCACTATAAACAAAGCTCTGCTACCAATCTGTCACACCCCAAACCAGAATGGCGAAAACATTCGGGGGGCGGATGACTTCATGTAGTATCATAACAGTTGAGTATTTGTAAAGAAAGCAAACACAACCATCATAAATATAATTTAAAAGGTTACATCGTTGCAAAAATACAGGTTTCCAATTAAATTACATATGATGCCAAAATAGTTCAAAAGAAATCTGCGCCTTAGCGTCTTGCCTTCAAAAAAATCTTGTGGTTACCTGTATTACTGAATACCTGAGAATACAAGTTGTTTTTGAAAAGAGAGTATCAGCATTAAAGCTGGTGAGTTCATAAGCAATTTATGAATGAAAAATGAATGATGTTCTTTTAAGTTTGTTACAAGTTTGTTTCCAGAAAATCCAATATTTTCTAAAGGTTTGTTGTAGCCTTAACTGAATCAAGAATTAGTATATGTAAGTAAATCGTCATACTTATGTGTGATTTTATATTTAAATAAAACTCCTTTTTGTGAAATCCTTAAATTCCAATATTTTCTAAAAGGTTTATTGTAGTCTTAACTGAATCGAGACTTAATATATGTAAGTAAATCGTCATACTTACGTGTGGTTTTATACTTAAATAAAAATCCTTTTTATGAAAAGGTCGTAGAAATTTCCGTGAATCGCATGTCTTGTTAATACTCTGTGCGAGGTGTTATAACCATACTAAAGACTAGAATGCCTTGTATGCGCCGTTCTTCAGGCGTCAGAAAGTTATGACACTTGTCACCCCAGACCTACCGGTCTAGCTGTTGCAAGCAGCTTAGGTGCGGGTTTGTCAGACCCAGTATAGATCTATACACAGCTATCACGTTCTCCCTCCCGGAGATTCTGATTATAACTACAGGACTTTTCTGTGGTACTTAGGAGTACCCCGAAGGAGAATGTCTCGCGAGTTTAATTAATACAAAATCACGTAGTGTGCAATGAAATATTTGTTTTGTAAGTCGATTGAGTTACTGTTTCTTTGTCTAACGAAGTGCTCAAACTATACCTGTTATAGTTTATCAAAAAGTGTTGTGTGTGTTTGGATAAAACCTTGTTATGCAAGTCATTGTGTTTCCATAAATCGACATTCGAAATGATAAGTGTAAACCGTATACACACCTTGCTCAGCATGTTACAAGGTGTAGGATAACTCTTAAAAATGTTTTAGATAGTTTTGGTATTTTGAACTTGTATATATAATGATTTGTATTTTTAACATAAGTTTTTATTGTGTTTCACTTGTATTCCCCCCCCCCCCCCCCTAAAACATATAAAAGACGTGAAAATATAGGGGTATGACCTCACCGGGAAAGTGCGTGATTTGAAGAAAACAAGATTTTCTCGGGCGGCACCTCGACCGGAAAGTGGCGAATTTTTCGGGAATTTCGGAGCTTCGGACCTTCGTCGGGGCTTAGATATGAAACCGGGACTTCGGGATATTACTTGCACGTAAAACGAGGTAAAAACGTGAGAGAAGGAGAGAAAATGAGCAAAGGAATCCGGAACTCTCGCATCCCTTTTATAGGAGCTGGAACCCTCGCGTACGCGGGGCGTACCTCCGGGTTACGCTGGTCGTTCGCATGCGTCATGGCTTACCGCATCCTTGGACGAAGCATTTGATGGAAGGGCATAGAGGCGTAGGGGCGATGTGGACGATCCGAAGCCTAGCACCCGAGTACGCTGGGCGTACGAGGGTACGCTGGGCGTAAATCGTCTCGGTTTGTGTACCTCGAACTCCGTTTTTGACGTTCTTTATATCCACGCGTAGGTGAGAATATACTCTACAACTTTCATTTAGACTTTGTCGGCTAATTTTGACTTTAATTTTTAATATTATATTTTAATAGGCCGGGACAGGATAAATCCGTTAAAAATTCATAACTTCTTCATCCGATGTCCGTTTTCGAATGTCTTTTTACCGTTGTACTACTATTGTCAAGATCTTCAATTCTCGTTTAGGTTGCGTCGGCTAAAAATCGCTCGATCTCTATTTCGAGTTTTTAGGTGTCTACTGCTATATCCGTAACTTAGAAAAATCATAACTTCCTCATACGAAGTCAGATTTGGACGTTCTTTTTATGTACGCTCACGGTTTAACATAATCTACGACTTTCGTTTAGATACTTAAGGCTAAAAAGGATTTTATTGAAATTTCACTTTTTACGCTTAACAGTGTTTTACCGGTTTTGACACGAATCTTTGATTGGTCATAACTTCTTCGTTTTAACTCCGATTTGAGTGTTCTTTACATTTCTATAAACCTTGTCATGATATCAATCATTTTATGTAACCCAACTGAGACTTTTGAACATTTTATTTTTGACGCTATTTCCAATATATCAAAATAGATTATAATTCTTGGCTTTTAGGTCATTATATTGATTCGAATTATCGAGTTGTCACAATAGCCTCTCTGCTCGAACTTGGTCTGTTGGACGAGTGGTATTTCGTGACGGTCTGCGGACATCTGACGATAAGGCTTCGGAGGACAAAGTACTCTTCGCACGAGTACTTCGGGGTTTAGAATACGAAAGATAAAACTGAGGTTTAGGTCGGACTGTCGATACGAATGACGAAAGTTTCGAGAACTTGCCGATCGAGGCGATAGAAACATATGAACTTAGTATGGTGAGGACCACGCCAATTCATGACGAATGATAGTAACGGACTCTTTACTGAACAAAGTTTTGGCCAATTTGAAAGAAACATATGTTATACGATGATGTATCCCTAGTGTGTTCGATAATGTACTCCTAGTGTGTTCGACAATGTACTCCTAGTATGTTCGACAATGTACTCTTTGTAAATGATCCAGGGCTTTCTGTTTTCCCTTTGATGTTAACACTCCTACGTATCGTACCGCTATGTGCGCATACATACAAATGAAAGTGCTTGGATAACTGGTGATGATACTTTATATCATGATCCTCCTCGGTACCACTACGATCGCCTGTCATATACAAGTTATGAATATTTAAGATGAATAAGACAGTCGACTGAGTAACTCTGCCTCAAATCCTCTTCCAAATAAGAAACAGGGATTAAGGCGGAATCACTCACTCTAAGCCTGCAGCCTCTTAGTTATTCACAACCATGATGTATATGCTACGCCATCATAGCTTCTCTAAACGGATCTTTTAGTTCTGTTGAATACTGTGATCCATTTCAATATGTGAGTTATTATAATTACTTTTTAAGTGTTTTCCCCAAGTTTTAATCTTATATGAATATAAATTAATTTTCAAAGTAATTACTATTTCGAAAACGTACCACTGCTCGTCGACGACTCCGGGGTAGATTCCCCTGCAGTTATCATCAGAATTCGTCCATCCGCTCCTGAGTTCTTTGTTATCGGGCAGTCCCTCTGATAGTGCCCAGTCTCACCACAGCCATAACAGGCTTGGTTTTCTTCAGCTCTGGGGACTTGGGAGATCGGTTGAGCCGGTGCCCTGCAGAAACGGACTGTATGTCCCTTTCTGTGGCAGTTCAGACACTGCATCTCCCGACATACTCCGGTGTGGTGATAGTTGCACTTTCCACACTTCGGGAGGGTTCCAGCATATCGACTGGTAGGTGCTGGAGCGGCATGCGTTGTAGCACGTACATAGTACTCGCTTGTTGCTCTTGCGGGGTGTCCTGTGTTGTTCGCTTCTTCTTCCTCTTGTTCCCTGACTTCTGATTATAGTCCTTTCCCCTAAATGGCTCGGGAATGAGGACTTCCACACCATGGTGGACTCCATGGTCGATGAGTCGCTGGGCCAGGCGTTTGGCGCTATGAATGTGGCTGGGTTAGAAGACAACGCATCTCGTTGGGTCGGAGCAGTCATACCCCAGATGTATCTTTCTATCTTCTTGCTCTCCGGGGTAACCATCCCGGGGCATAGGGCTGCTAGGTCAATGAACCGGTCAGTGTAGGTCACTATGTCTGAGCCGACCATAGTGACCTCCCATAGTTCTTGTTCCAGCTTTTGAACTTCGCCCCTCAGGCAGTATTCTTCCAACATTAACTCTTTTAGGTTTTCCCAACCTATTGAGTTAGCCACTGATAGGGTTAGTGACTTAACATGGCTGTTCCACCATGTCAGGGATTTGTTGGAGAAGGTGCAGGCAGCAAACTTCACTTTGCTCCCTTCTGGGCACGAACAAATTTCAAAGACTGAATCTGTTTTCTCGAACCATCGCATCAGCGCGATGACTCCACCATTCCCATTAAAGGAAAGGGGTTTGCAGTTGGTGAAGTCCTTGTAGGAGCACTCTCTCGAGCGCACAGGGACCTCACTTTGAGTAGGATGAATAGGTGCTCCACCTCCGCTGGAACTGGTAGGATGAAATTGAGCCATGGCTGTTGCCACAGCCGCAGCTACTGCAGCATTTAGAGTTGTCGTATCGATTTGTGGAGGAGGTGTTGGAGTTATCGGAGTAGTGCGTCTGTTTGATCTGCGAGGAGGCATCTTTGCTAAAAGAATACAAAGATGAGACAGAATAAGTCTAAAGCAATGGACACAAGCCGAAAGCTAAAAAGACAAGGGTATCCTAGTTCTGGGTGTATTGGGTCCTGACTTCCACAGGGTTCTAGAAACAATTCATAAAAGAGTCTATACCTAATAAACTCTATGAATTTGAAATGGCTATCGTCGAATGAATATCTATTGCCTGAATAACTGTTACCAGCTGCATGTAAGAAAATAATCCTAACATATAATGTGAGCAGTGTCTCCACTAGCTCATTAAGTTAACAATATTATTATTTATTAGTGTGACGTGTAAGAAGTTTTGGTTACTTCTGTTGATCCCTCTTTGAAAGCTCCTCATGATCTTGCTCTTGTTTCCTCCTGACTCTTCTGTTGTCTACTATGAGGAAGTGGTTACTTCTATCTGGGCTTGTTGTGCGAGAATGGAAGTGACTAAAGAATCTATGAGATTAATGGTAACTTTATGGGGTGATCCTTACAGAGTCCTGCTATAATTGTATAATGTATACAAGTTGTATATAATTCAAGACTAAATAGACCTTCAAATAAGTGATCCTACTCTAAAACCACAACCAATTAAGGAATGGGTAGTGAAGCGTAGATCACAAATTCTAAGTCTATAAGATCTTAATTATATAAAACCTTAAGAGCATACATTGTAAGATTATAGACCTATTCGTAAGGGTCTTTTAAGTTATCACATAAGTTATTTATATGGTGCCTAAAATACTCCTATAGTATTTTAACGTAATGTACTTGGTATGTTTTAAACTTGTTATCGCGTTATGGTATCATAGAATACTCCTGTAGTATTCTAACTCTAATGTACTTGATCTAGTATTCTCTTGACTGGTGTTTAGGTAAGGTTTAAGACTGTTGCAACACCACATCACTCCCAAACACATGTCGGTCACATCTCGAATGAATATAGTTGATCAGGCTATATTGATCCTAGCTATGATTACATAACTGTTTAGGTTTGACGAAAGTATTCAACCTTTAAATACTTTAGTTCTCTTCTTCTTGTGATACTTGGTCTAGTATGTACATGTATAAGCAAGTAGGTATATTTTATAACTTATCGTTATACTCTTAAAATATATCATTATCCAGAGCACTTAAGCCCCATTGTATTTATAGTTGTATATCTTTTATCGGTTGATATACTTAGTTCACTATAAACAATGCTCTGATACCAATCTGTCACACCCCAAAACCGGAACGGCGGAAACGTTCGGGGGTGGAGGACGTCATGTCTAGTATCACAAGATATGCATTATAGTAAGCAAGTAATGAACAACCATTTCATTAGAAAGAAAGTGTTTACAATGTGTGTGTTCACAAAACATAGAATTCATAAGCAAATAACAAAACAAGACCTGAAGCTACTATGCTCCATCTTCTGAATTCCCAGCACGAGTACCTGACTATTAGTCTCCTGAGAATACAAGTTATTTGAAAGAGTTGATCAGCAATTAAGCTGGTGAGTTCATAAGATTTTAGTGATGTAAGTAAGTTGTAAAATGTTGTAAGTTGTAAGTTCTGTTTAGAAAAGTTCGCATGTTCCTCTAGAAAATCCTATATTTCCTACTTTAATGTAAGATAAGTAAAAATGACTCTACAATCCCTTCTATGAGTACTAAATGGATACAAGTTATATAAGACTCAGAGTAAACAAACAATCGATTGTGCACATGTGCCCTAAGGCGGAAAGCACACATCCTATTGTTTGTTTGATCATTGTGGTATATAACCCTAGGGTATTCACCTGTTACTCATGGAGTTAATTGTATTGGTCCCTTTATATTTAATGAAAAGATTCTTTAAGAAAACCCTTATTTCTTATAATAAAATGGTAACCACAGTGATCACTTCTATAATAACTTAGTTTATACTGGATATATATGATCTAATATCGGATAGAAAGTTAATTGGGTGAATCTGCCCTAAGCCCACAACCAAACAAGGAACAGGAAGTAAGGCGGAAAACACACATCCAACTACCTATTGGGTATTAGTTATATATAACCATGATGTATAAACTAAAGTATTATAGAGTTAATAACCTAAGGTCCTTTAAGTTTATACTGGTTTAATAAAATGGATTAAACCCTTTACTGGGAAGTTTCTAGTTTTGTATACCAAAGGTTCTGATTTGGAAAGTATGTTTTGTACTAGAAAACTGTGCATGGACTCTGTTTTCTATGACTTGACCCATACCTGTTACTCTTATGATGACTTAATGTATACTAAGCATATATATATATATATATATATATATATATATATATATATATGTATATATATATATATATATATATATATATATATATATATATATATATATATATAGAATCGAATAGAAAATAGACTGGGTGAGTTCGTTCCAAGCCCACAACCAAACAAGGAACAGGAAATGAAGCGGAGAGCACACATCCTATTACCTGTCGGACCCTATTGATATATATATCCTTCGATGTATACATTAAGGAATCATAAGGTTAGCATTATGGTCCTCTCTACTAAACGTAGCCTTCTACCAAGGCATCTAATGTTATCTATGTGTGTTTCTTGCATGAGTTGTGTAATTTCCCAAATGAGACTATCATTAACCAAAAATATAGTTTTTACATTTGCCTTGAGCTAACTTCCCTCACGTCCTACTACCGATTCCCTACGATAAGGTTACACACTAGTAAGTCTCTAGTTGAAAATCTAACATTAGTATACTTAATTTCTACAATAGAATTATGCCAATATTGTCTCAAAATTAGGTTTTGTATAAGTTACAAATACTTTTCTGAAAATTCAGATTTCCATATACCAATTGACTTATTAACATTTTCAAGTGACAAATCCTATTTTGTGTTATTGTTTGAAATGCATTTTAGCACTTTTGGAAGGGCTTTACAAACTAAAAATCCAAAACTAAATCAAATCAGTTCTAAAAATTTCCAAACTTTACATTTCAGTTCTAACTATAATTTAGAACTCTCTTGTAATTTTTCTTGATTTTTAAATATGTTTAACTATTTTTCCACCATTTAATTCCTTGAAAATATCATAAAATTGTGAAACATAATAAAAAGTTAATAAAAATTCCCAATCTTTTTGTAAAATTGTTATACAATGTATATAAACTTGGAAAAATACTCAAATTGATTTTCAAACAGTTTACCCCTATTTTATGATTTTTGTGTATTCATTATAGCAAATATCAAAATAAATCAGAATCAGCTTATAAAATTCTCCAAACATTTTGTGTCACTGTTATGTAACATATATAAGCTGCAAAAAATATCAAAGCTAGTTTTCAAATAGTTTAATTATTTTTAATTGTTTTATTCATTTAAATAAGCTTTAATTCGTGAAAAATTATTAAACAGTAGTTAAAATTCACTAAAATTTTTATTTACAATTAACATGTAATATAAGATATTCTGATGAAGTTTCATAATTTTTAGACAATGTTATCTATTTTTCATCAATTTAATCGCTTAAACATTCATTAAATCGGTACAAATAATAAATTGTCTTGGAAAAATCTAAAAACTTTGTTCTGGAGTCTTTATGATGACTAGAAGATGCGAAAATTATGAAATATGGATTTGGACATTCATAAATATATTTTACGATTTATTTCTCATCAAGAAAAATAAATTAGAAATCAATAGAAAACTGCCTTATAAATATATAAAACTTCATGAAAAGTATTTACTCAGTGCATAGGTTATATCAGAAATTTACCAGAATTTATTAACCATCAAAACTATTTTATATGAATTATTGCTGTATTTTCTTGCAAACATTACAATAAATCGAGAAAAATGAGTTATTTTCTGAAAATTTCCAGATCATCTTATTTTGTTGTTTGAATTCAGGGAAAAATCAGATTTGAGCAGAAAAGAAGTTTTAGATATTTATTTATGAATAAATCCTTTATATGCATTCTTAACAATGTACTTTGATAATCAAGCCTTTAAGCTTGATGTTCATCACAGGCATTATGATTTGAAGACCATGAACGAACTTATTTTTGTTTAAAATGATGTTTCTAAATGAAAAACTTGAATGCATATGGTTTTGAATCTTTAAAACATGTAAAACTCAAGTTGATGGATTTGATTTAGGTTTTGATCATTGGATTTCACCTTCTAACAACATGCATGTTGTTTTTGGGTGAAATCGTACCTCCATTATCATCAAATTCGAAATGCATGAACATTTTTGAGAGAAAACCTTTTGAGAAACTCTTGAACAAACGTTAGTACAAGATAATAGTTGCGGAATTAGTGAATCTCAAAGGATCACGTAAGCTCAACAGTAATAAGTTAGAATTGTTAGATAGTTAGTTGCAAAAATATAAAGTGTCGAAATGTAAAGGAAATGTAAATGACAACAAGTATATCAAGTATACACCAAACTGATTCATAACGAGGTTTGCATTAGAACACAAGTTAGTATGTGTGATCAGCTTAAGGTGAAGAGGATCTCGAATATTAGATAAGATAGAGATATGAGAGAATGATCTTTGTATTTCAGTGAAGGTTCAAAAGATCGTGAAAGAGATGTGTAAATTACATGAAGAGAGGAGACTCTATTTGTAGAGTTCCAAAAAGTTACAACTGAAATAAAAAACTAATATTCTACTGACTTAAGTGACCATGCAAGGTTCACTGGATAAATAACTGCTAATACGCTAAGTCAGATAATAAGAGTCTTCGTCAATCTTCACTGCGGTAGTGATTGCGGATCACTACGGTACTTAGAGTAACTTCTTCAATTTCAAACTGCGGTAGACACACATCATTGCGGTAGCAACTCCAATTGCGGTAGAAAGAGAATAAGATTGTGGATCGTTAAGTTTAAGAGGTTCACTTTATTTATCAACATTTTCCCCCAAAGTGACCTCTTCAACTTTTCTTCTTCACTTGTTGAGCTTCAGGAATTTGATAATGATCCACCATAATTTCCTCATTTCGCCTAGCCAATGAATTCTTCTTGTTATCTCAAACTTGACTTCATATGTTGTGTTCTTGGATCTTTGAACCGAAGCCATAATCATTTCAAGTTGCTTCCTGGTCAATCTATGCATTGAGGTAACAAGAATGAAGTATTTGAGATCACTTTTGGCTTTCTTAACACAACTCCTAACTCCAGGAAGTTTGTTGCACCGAGAGACATTTCTTGGTAGCCTTCAGTGAAGCCTGGTGCAGACTCAAGCTCTGGAAAGTTGAACTTCTTGGCAAGAACAGGATGAATATCCACATCTATTTTCCTAAAATCACAGACCAATTCCTTGAGAAATTCACAAGCTTTCGCACAGGCTATCTTCATTTTTGGGTGCTTTTCAGCCTTGATCTGGAAAACCCTTGCAATCAAGAACACTTCTTTGGGGTTCATGCAGGGAAAATCAGCCTGCGTCCTGATGTAGTCATCTCCTCTCCTAGTGAGTGTATACTGAACAAAGTCAGTCTTCTCACTTTATAATTTTTCACCCCTGATGGTCTGTCATTAGACCAGATCTTTTTTAAGTCAGTCCCATGCTTGGCATGAAACTGGTTTAGGCGTTCAAATTCAAAGGGGAGTCTTTGATCATCAGGAAGGCTGAGATCAAAAGGCTCAAAGACAGGGAAGAATTTGCAGTTAGGAGAGATTGGAATATCCCAATACCCATCGGATGGAGGCTCAGCATAGGTCAAGATAGGCCTATAATCATCATCGAGAAGACTTCGGGTAGGATTTAACCAAGAGTTGATTAGGGACTCATCCATGGTTGTATCAAAACCATGCTCTCTCCATATCTGCTCAGAAAATTTTGCGGCCCTCCAGTCACTTTTACTTTGACGATTTGTCGGTGAGTCATTTGAGTGATCAGAGGACATTGTTGGTTCCAAGTTTCTGAACTGTGGAGGAGTCTGATGAGGAGATTGTTGCGGATCCTGTTGCGGTGGAGTTTGATGTGGAGATAGCACCGGAGTTGCTTGTTTTGGAGATGGTTGCGGTGAAGGTTGCGGAGTTGGAATTTTTTGAGGAGTTTGTTGGATTGAAGGAGTCTCACTTCCCCCTTTTGAGGAAGCAACAACTTGTTGCTCCTCAAACCATTGTTTAAGTCCATCTATTTTTGAAAATGCTTCATTAAAATGGGACATCATTGCCGTTGGATTTGGTGTCTAAGTCCATAACTATAAGTGGGATGTACTTGACCCAATTGTAGCATCGTCCTTTTGGGTTGCCTTCATCAGTTCAAGTTGATAGGATGGACTTTTAAGAATAAGGTTATTTGTGATTTATTAATATATTATAAGTATAATATATTAATTGAGAAATCATATTATTTAGTATTGGTCAAAAAATAGTTTGGAATTAATTTTGTGATCAAAAGAGACTAATTTAATATGTGGGGATTGATTGTGTAAATCAATCATTCTTATAATATGGGCTAATGATCCATAGTTATTTAGGATGGGCTAAACCATTGAGATAATCCGTGGAGGTTAACCCATGGAGCCTAAGTATATGAAAGGTCATTAGGGTTTACAAAGTGTAACCATAGCATTTGCCACATTATAAATACTCACCCCTAGAGCTAAAATCGGCCACGACATACATTCTAAGGGAGTAAAGTTGATTTTATGCTAAATAACCTTTTCCTCTAAAGCCTCCTCTTGCATTTGGTGTTTGTGAACGATTAGAGGGATCACACTTGGGGTGCTCAAGCTTTCAAAGGTCCAGAACTCTACCCTACTCAACAGGTAAGCATCCAAACTAAGTTTTATGTTATATAGCTTCAATTGTATGCTAGCTAGGGAGAATGCTTTGGAAAAAGAAAATTCATGTATAATTAGTGAAAACACAGATCCAAAGCATTTAGGGTTGCATGTGCACCATAGGAGGGTTATAGTGCTCAAAACCCAACAGTGGTATCAGAGCCTAGGATTGTTTTCAATTATATTTGATGCTTACTAGTTTTTCAAAGCTGAAAAGTCGAAATTTTGGCCTCTGAATGGTGAACTCGCCAAGTCCATGAACAGACTCGACGAGTCCACTCAGTAACAAAGCAACTTGGCGAGTCAGTTCATGCACTCGACGAGTTGAAGGCTCTGTTTGTAGAATTTCGAGTTTCTTGGCCTGGTTTGAATTGGGAACACTACCACAAACTGTTTTGGATCATTGGAAATGTTTTTTATGATATGGTAGTGCTTGTACTCACAATATAATTGTCAAAGTTTTAAAATAATTGTTGTTTTTATATGATAAAAAAAATTGCTTTCAAATTGTTGACTTGAAATTATCTTGATTATGAGTTTAGTTAGATCACAAATTATGTGATAATTTTAGTTGTTAGAATAATGATCTAAATGCATTTTAATGACCTCCATAACTTGTCCTCAAGTTATGGAAAATGAAAGGTCTTATACATTAAAATCCTATTAAACTCATAAGTTATGAATGTGAATAGTTTTGACAAGTTTCAAAACTTGCCCTCAAGTTTTGGAATTTGTAAAGTCACACTAATGAAACTTTAATTCCAAACCCTAGAGTTTTAAAAGTTCAAATTCAACCCTTATACTTTATAATATTATAAGTTTAATAATATATATATATATATATATATATATATATATATATATATATATATATGTGTGTGTGTGTGTGTGTATAAGACTAGTCAGTCTTACCGTTAGTAGCCCTCATTCACGAAGCCGGTCTATAAGGGGGGTATAAGGTTACTGCCTATAAAATGGTGGTTTAATGGGTGTCCACTCTCACCCACCGCTTCCTTGACTGGTGGAGGGTCGTTAGCCGAACGGGTAGGATAGGACACTAATTCTCCCTCATTAAAAGTATAATGATAAATATAAATTAACTAAACTTTTTAATAAATTTCCAATCTTAGTTACTTTAGGAAAAATGTGAAAATGGTGTTAATCCATGAAATTACACTTTACACCTTGTTAAGTCGTTAGTGGAGCGTGTGTGGTTAACCGGCACACTAATCTGGGACTTACAATGTGTGGCAAAGGGTAGCTTGGTGTTAATAATAGATCAATGGAGCGTGTGTGGTTAACCGGCACATTGATTAGGTGATTTGTAACATTGGGTGTACCAAGTTAATTTTCATGGTTATTCACACCTTGTTTGTGATCCTCGGTATCCCAGTCACAAAATTGAAGGGTACAATCGAGATTTAAACATGCCATTGAAAAGTTCAATGAATCTCAAAGGATCTAGGAATTTCAAATCCAATTAAAAATTAATAATATATTTCGTTTTTAATGGTGGAAATTGATAAATCGTGATTTACCTACCTTCAAATATTTTACAATTGGATTACGGCAACCCTCTTCGCAATTGTAGAATATTGTGTTGGGTCCTAGCCTTAATATTTCATTTGGGTGTAATATTAAGGATTCTCATCTAATCTAAACTTTATTCTTCTTCTTTTTCAGATGTCTACCCCAAGCAATGCTTCAACACCAATTCCTTTAGGCTCTTTCTCCCTCATGAACCTATGTGGGAGGGTCATTTTTGATGGCTCGAACTTCAATGACTGGATTACTAACATCATAATGGCTATTCTCTATTAGGACAAAGAGTATGTCCTGGATAAAGAGCTTAAGGAGATTGATGTAACCACTGCCACTCCTGAACAAATCGTTGAACACACTACTCATGAGAGGTATGCGACAAAGGTGTCGTGTCTTATGATCGCTACCATGATTGCTGAGCTGCAGAACTCCTATGAGGACTATTATCCTTTTGAAATGTATCAAGATTTGATGGAAAGATACCATCAAAGTGATCGGCAGGAGAGGTATGAGATCATTGCCTCCATGATCACAACCAAAATAAAGGATGGTGAACCCATCACGGCCCACTTGCAAAAGATGTAGATATATGTGGACCGCTTGCTTAAATTGAATGTCAATTTTGATGAAGAGTTGGCCATAGATATTATTATTCTACACTCTTTACCTTCTTGTTATGATCAGTTTCGTATGACCTATCATATGAACAAGGATGAGGTCACTCTTAGCAAGCTTCAAGGCCTTCTAAGGACTGCAGAGAGCAACCTGAAAGGCAAATCGGTTGTGTCTACTCCAACTACTACTACTTCTGCCCCTATTCTGGAAATCAGACATGGGAAGGGAAAGAAGAGGAAGGCTCCCTCCAAGAGCCGCAAGGGAAAGTCTCTTGATGGATCCTCTTCTAGTGGGACCAAATTTGGTTCCGCTAATCCCTCTTCGAATCCGAAGGATGCTGACTGCTTCCATTGTCATGAAAAAGGGCACTGGAAATGAAGCTGCCCCAAGTACTTACATGACATAAAGGATGGGAAGAGCAAACCCTAATTTGCAGGTATTTACACTATTCAATCTAATAACTCATCACATGCTAATTCTTGGGTCCTTAATACAGGTTGTGGATTTCACATTTGTTCTGATTTGCAGGGACTAAAAAGAAGTAGGGATGTGGAGCACGGGAAGATAAACTTAATCATGGGAAATAGGAAAATGTCGCATGTGACCAAGATTGGAGTTTACTATTTATTGCTTACTAATGATTTAAACTTAGATTTGAGTAATTGTTGTTACTCGGCCGATATGGCGAGAAATATTATTTCCTTTCATAGTTTGTACAAACAAGGTTTTACCTTTTCTTTTAATAATGAAGTTGGTACTATTAATGCTTATTATAATGGTGTGTTTTATTTTGAAGCATTACCTTTCAATGGTGTATATGAAACTGTGAATGTTGTAGATAACCTAGGAAATAATGTGTTGAACATTGATTCGTCCAATGTTTTGGACAAGGCATGCTTGTGGCATTGTCGTCTTGGACATGTCAACAAGAAGCGGATAGCCCAACTCCAAAAGGATAGAGTCTTGGAGTCCTTCGACTTGAAGTCGAATGACACTTGCGAATCTTGTTTACTTGGAAAGATGACCAAGTTACCCTTCATTGGTACTTGTGAAAGGGGTGAAGGTCTGCTGGATCTCATACACACTGATGTGTGTGGACCATTCAGAACCGCCACAAGGGATGCTAACCGCTTCTATATGACTTTTACTGATGATTACAGTAGGTATGGCTATATGTCACACCCCAAAACCGGAATGGCGGAAACGTTCGGGGGTGGAGGACGTCATGTTTAGTATCACAAGACATGTATCATAGTAAGCAAGTAATGAACAACCATTTCATTAGAAAGAAAGTGTTTACAATGTGTGTGTTCACAAAACATAGAATACATATGCAAATAACAAAACAAGACTTGAAGCTATACTGCTCCATCTTCTGATTTCCCAGAGCGAGTACCTGTCTACTAGTTTCCTGAGAATACAAGTTATTTGAAAGAGTTGATCATCATTTAAGCTGGTGAGTTCATAAGATTTTAGTGATGTAAGTAAGTTGTAAAATGTATTTGAAAGATGTAGTAAGTTGTACGTTCTGTTTAGAAAAGTTCGTCTGTTCCTCTAGAAAATCCTATATTTCCTACTTTAATGAAAGATAAGTAAAAATGACTTTACAACCCTTTCTATGAGTACTAAATGGATACAAGTTATATAAGACTCAGAGTAAACAAACAATCGACTGTGCGTATCTGCCATAAGCCCACAACCAAACAAGGAACAGGAAGTAAGGCGGATAGCACACATCCCATTGTTTCTTAGATCATTGTTGTATATAACCCTGGCGTATTCACTTGTTACTCATGGAGTTAATTGTAATAGTTCCTTTATATTAAATGAAAAGATTCTTTAAGAAAACCCTTATTTCTTATAATAAAATGGTGACCACAGTGATTACTTCTATAATCATTTAGTTTATACTGGCTATATATGATCTAATATCGAATAGATAGTTAATTGGGTGAATCTGCCCTAAGCCCACAACCAAACAAGGAACAGGAAGTAAGGCGGAAAGCACACATCCAACTACCTGTTGGGGTATTAATGATATATAACCATGATGTATAAACTAAGGTATTATAGAGTTAATCACCTAAAGTCCTTTAAGTTTATACTGGTTTAATAAAATGGATTAAACCCTTTACTGGGAAGTTTCTAGTTTTGTATACCAAAGGTTCTGATTTGGAAAGTATGTTTTGTACTAGAAAACTGTGCATTGACTTTGTGTCCTATGACTTGACCGATACCTGGTACCCTTATGATGACTTAATGTATACTGAACATATATATATATATCTAAAATCGAATAGATAATAGATTGGGTGAATCCGTTCCAAGCCCACAACCAAACAAGGAACAGGAAGTGAAGCGGAGAACACACATCCTATTATCTGTCGGATCCTATTGTTATATATATATATATATATATATATATATATATATATATATATCCTTTGATGTATACATTAAGGAATCATAAGGTTAGCATTATGGTCCCTTTCTACTGAATGTACTAGACTCGACTGTTCTGTTTGTCGTTTGTAAAATGTAAGTTTTCCCTAGTTTATAACTATCTTAACTCGAAAATAGTTTGCATTTGACTTTTAAGTGGTGCTGTCACTTTATAAAAGTAATGGGAAATGTAAGTACACAGTTGTCGTTTAAAATGACATACGGATGTACTGATGACCTTAAAACATGTTTATTTTATACTGGTCATAATGTGAAGGCTAGTACCCCTACTATACGCTCTCCTTGTCTAGAGATTAAGGGAACCAAACACGACTTTTTAGCAAACCAGTTGCTACGCCGTGTAATTCACATTAAAGTTATATGATCATGTATACCCAATATAACTATCACCTTTTGTTTAGAACAATGAGTTAGTGATTCATTGGTATAATTAGATCCTGTAGTAGTTCCATGCTATAGCAACTTAATATATTTGTTCTGTTTGTTTCTCATCATAGTATGTTCGTTCTGTTATCATGTATTGTATCTAGTATGAACTGAATCTCTAAACTATACCCATTATAGTTTACTAATGTTTTACTTGAACTGTTGTTGAAAAGAATCATTTATCTACTAAGTTATGCTTGTACTTTTAAAAACGGAGTTTTGCTAAACTATGAAGTAACATAACTTTAAAAGAGTTTTTGAAATGTTTTGATCACTTATAAAAGACATAAGCAACATTTTGAAAGATGTTTATAACAAACAATTTACACAATTATCATTGTGTTCAACTTGTATTCCCCCCCCCCCTTTAAAAGCATTTAAAACAGTTTAAAAGATTCATTACGGGGTATGAACTTACCTGATGTGGGTGATTCAACGAATACGTGTGTAAGGATGAGAAGTTCCACGAATGAAGTCCCGAGACACAACAAGTCCTAAATGACATATAATCACATATATTGGCATAAATATAGTGCTTGGAAGCTACCAAATGCAAGGAAACACCTCACGGGACTAGGAAACACTTTGACCAAGTGTTGGAATCACATGTGATTGACCTAAAGGGTGTTTATGGCCATGGCTTGGTGTTTACGGCCATGTGTTTACGGCCAAGAGAGTTTACGGCCGTAAACCCATGGTCAAACTTGCATATGATGGTGTTTGAAGGCTAGGGAAGCTTGAGGGAATTTCGCTCTACATAAGGATGAGAAAGACCAATTCAATGAAGGCTTTTGATGAGTTTACGGCCAAGCAAGAAGCTTACGGCCGTAAACTCATGGACATTATGAAGTGGGTGTGGTTTAAGGTCCTATACTCATCAATGAATGGTTCTAGGTCACAAGCTTTACACCTAGAAGGGTTTATGGTCCATACATGCTATAACATTGAGTTTACGGCCAATGAAGCTCTTAGGCCGTAAACTCAAGATGTTCTTGGGAAAATGTATGTTTCAAGGGTGTGATTCAAGGCTTCCTAGTAGATATGAAGTATAATGAAGGAATACTTACGATATGGAGGCTTGAAAGGGTTGATTTTGGACAAAAACACTAGTATGTGTTCTGGGTGTTCTTGGTGTTTCTTGAAGATCTAAGAAAACATGATTTCCATGGATGAATGATGAGGATGAAGCTAGTTAAGAAGGATTAACAACAAACTAGAGAAAGAACACTTACACTTTTGAAGATCTAAGATGAAAAGTTGGATGATACTTGAGAGAGAACTCAAGTGTTCTTGAGGGAAAGTGAGACAATGAATGAAAATGAGGGAATATGAGTCTTAAGGGTGAGTTTACGGCCCACCTTGAGTTTACGGCCTTAAAATCAAGTGTTGTGGCCGTGAACTCTTTTTGAAGAGGTTAAAGCTTGATTTGTTGAACAGGGTCTCTAGCAGGTACATTCTAACACTCATTCCTTAAGTGTACTAGGCTTAAAACTCCTTAGAATGACCTTTAACCAGGCTAGAACTCATTTCCAGTGAGTTTGACACTCAGTTGAGTTGACTGACTGGGCTTTCAAAACAAAATTTTTTTGGGTTGTCACACTATATCTACTTAATCAAGCATAAGTCATAAACTTTTGAAAAGTTCAAAGAGTTTAAGCAAGAAGTGGAGAATCAATTGGGTAGGAAGATAAAGATGTTACGATCCGATCGTGGAGGAGAGTATCTTAGTATCAAGTTCCTTGACTATCTTAAGGAATGTGGAATTGTTTCACAATTGACGCCACCTAGGACACCACAACTTAATGGTGTGGCTGAGAGGCGCAATAGAACCTTGCTAGACATGGTTCGTTCCATGATGAGTCGAGCTTCGTTACCTATCTCATTCTAGGGGTATGCCTTAGAGACTGGCGACCACATCCTTAATCTAGTCCCTACCAAAAAGGTTTCCAAAACACCTCACGAGATGTGGACAGGGAAGGTTCCCTCGTTAGACCATACTAAAGTTTGGGGTTGCGAGGCTTTCGTGAGGCGCGAGACTCACGACAAGCTCAAACCTCGGAGTGAGCGATGTATTTTCATCGGCTACACGCAAAAGTCCTTTGGATATCTCTTTTATAGACCTAGTGACAATGTTTTCTTCGTCGCGAGGAGAGGAGTCTTTTGTGAGAGAGAACTCATATGACAATGGGACAGTGGGAGGCAAATTGACCTTGAAGAGCTTCAAGAGTCAAGCGGTGAAGGAACCTCAAACACTAGCACTCAACCCGAGGAGGAAACTACGGTTGAACTAATTGAAGATTCCGTACCTCTGAGGCGTTCCAGTAGAGCTAGAGTTCCACTTGAGTTTTATGGTTTTCACATAATAGCTGAAGGTGATACATTTATCAGTGATATCACACTGGTAAATCTGGATGAACCTAATAACTACAAGGAAGCCATTGCAGGCCCTGAGTCTGCAAAATGGAAAGAGGCCATGGACAACGAGATTCAATCCATGTATGACAATCAAGTTTGGAACTTGGTCGACAATGTACCGGGCTGTAAGACAGTGGGTGCAAATGGATCTTCAAAAAGAAGACCGACATGGATGGGAAAGTGCACACATATAAGGCGCGACTGTTTGCGAAGGGCTTTACTCAAACTCCGGGAGTTGACTATGATGAGACCTTCTCACCAGTAGTGAAGATTAAATCTATAAGGGTTATGCTAGCCATAGCTGCATTTCATGACTATGAAATATGTCCACTTTCCTTAACGGAAAGTTGGCTGAAGATATTTACATGAGTCAGCTAGAGGGTTTTGTCAATGCAAAGTACCCTAATAGAGTGTGTAAGCTTGAGAAATCCATATATGGATTGAAACAAGCATCTCGTAGATGGAATCTTTGTTTTGATGAGAAATTCAAAGAGTTCGAATTTTCCAGAAGTGAGGATGAGTCCTGTGTTTATGTCAAAGCTAGTGGGAGTATAGTTAGCTTTCTGGTATTGTATGTAGATGACATACTACTCATAGGAAATGACATCCCAACCTTACAGGAGGTCAAGTCCTGCCTTGGGAAGTGTTTCGCTATGAAGGACCTCGGAGAAGCTGCCTATATCCTAGGGTTTAGGATATTGAGAAACATAAGTAAAAGCCTAATAGGACTTAGTTCGACCACCTACTTGGACAAGGTGTTGAAACGTTTCGGCATGGAGGAGTCCAAGAAAGGTGACTTACCTATCTAAGGAAATACCAAACTGAGTAAGACCCAGAGTCCGAGTACAGAGGCTGAGATAGCAGAGATGAGTCATATACCATATGCTTCCGTAGTAGGTTGGATCATGTATTATATGACTTGTACTCGCCCTGATGTGGCCTTTGCTTTGAGCATGGTTAGCAGATATCAAGGGAACCCTGGTAAAGCTCATTGGACTATGGTTAAGAACATTCTTAAGTACCTGAGGAGGACTAAGGACTGGGTCCTTACCCTCGGTGGGAGTGATGACTTGAGAGTAACATGGTATAGAGACGCGAGCTTTCAGACCGACAGAGATAACTTCCGCTCTCAGTCGGGCTAGATATTTACCTTGAATGGAGGAGCAGTAACATGGAAAAGTTCCAAGCAGGAGACTGTAGATTATTCAACGTGTGAATCAGAATACATATCAGCAAGCGAAGCAGCGAAGGAGGTGATATGGTTGAAAAACTTCATCGGAGACCTTGGAGTAATACCATCCATAAAGGAGCCTGTGGAGATTTTCTGCGATAATGAAGGGGCGGTTGCTTTAACCAAGGAACCGCGAGATCATGGTAGGTCTAGGCATATCGACAGAAAGTACCACTTCATAAGACATAAAGTAGAAGAAGGACACCTCGTGGTGAAGAGGATATCGTCAGAGGACAACCCATCAGATCCCCTTACAAAGGGACTGACTAGGGTTAAGCGCTTGCAGCATGCAAGGGGCATTGGGCTAACGGACGAAATTAGTTTTAGAGATTAGATAAACCGAAACTTGTAATAGCTAAATTGTAATTTACATTTGATGATTGAATAAAAGGAGTTTTATTTATAAGTAAAGTTACTGTCTTGTGTCAATTATTTACTATTGTTTCACTTTGCATGTTTTGACTTCCAGAATAATAAGATTTATTCAAACTATCCACAGTCGATCATACGTTGGAAGTAAGTATGAAAGAAGACTGTCATGAGTTAGCTTGTAGATTGTCTAAGGTGTTAGGCATAACAACATTTTGCTACACCATTCATGAGTACTTCTGAAATAAGATTTGAGTATTGGATCAACCCGCGCTCACCTGAATCACTTCATGGAATTTATCACGAGTGATTGTGAGACGATAATATCATATAGTCTTCAAACCAAGATACATGAGTTGTTGACTACGAGTTGGTTGTGCATTGATGGCACGAAAACGCATCAGTAACTTGATGTTATAAAACATGTCGTTATGCATGATTTGATGAGTAGTTACTACAAGCATATAATGTCGAAGTTTATCTGTTCCTTTTATCCTAAGAGGATTAAAAGCGATATCTTGGTCCCCTCGATGATTCTGTTTTGACTTATGTGTCGGGCCCGGTCAGAACTAAATTGATGTTTTCAGTTATGTTCTATGTCAGACGAATCGGAAATCGGGAAACAAACTGCTGGACAATAAGTATGACATTGTTCCATGTATTTGTCCAGCTGATATCTTGAGAACGGAGGAGTATATGATCCATTATCTAAAGGATGCGTCACTGACTGGGTCAGAGTTGACAACGGCTTTTGAAAGCTTACGATTGCTAAGTTGGATCCTGAAGTTACATTGGTAGCTATAGTTATTAGACTTATCCAAGTGGGAGACTGTTGGATTTGGTGTCTAAGCCCATAACTATAACTGGGATGTACTTGACCTGATTGTAGCATGGTCCTTTTGGGTTA
This sequence comes from Lactuca virosa, assembly GCF_052849685.1. Classification (NCBI taxonomy): domain Eukaryota; kingdom Viridiplantae; phylum Streptophyta; class Magnoliopsida; order Asterales; family Asteraceae; genus Lactuca; species Lactuca virosa. The sequence continues at coordinate 315,872,311 of NC_136433.1, read as the reverse complement.
CCTTCATCAGTGCAATTTGATAGGATGGACTTTTGAGAATAAGGTTATTTGTGATTTATTAATATATTATAAGTATAATATATTAATTGAGAAATCATATTATTTAGTATTGGTCAAAAATTAGTTTGGAATTAATTTTGTGATCAAAATAGACTAATTTAATATGTAGGGATTGATTGTGTAAATCATTCATTCTTATAATGTGGGCTAATGATCCATAGTTATTTAGGATGGGCTAAACCATTGAGATAATCCATGGATAGTCCATGGAGGTTAACCCATGGAGCCTAAGTATATGAAAGGTCATTAGGGTTTACAAAGTGTAACCCTAGCATTTGCCACATTATAAATACTCACCCCTAGAGCTAAAATCGGCCACGACATATATTCTAAGAGGGTGAAGTTGATTTTATGCTAAATAACCTTTTCCTATAAAGCCTCCTCTTGCATTTGGTGTTTGTTAACCATTAGAGGCATCACACTTGGGGTGCTCAAGCTTTCAAAGGTCAAAAACTCTAACCTACTCAAGAGGTAAGTATTCAAACTAAGTTTTATGTTATATAGCTTCAATTGTACTCTAGCTAGGGAGAATACTTTGGAAAAAGAAAATGCATGTATAATTAGAGAAAACATAGATCCAAAGCATTTAGGGTTGCATGTGCACCATAGGAGTGTTATAATGCTCAAAACCCAACAATTGCGTTACACAATAGTTGGTTGTTGGGGATTTATTTTTTGAAAAGAAGTTGAGAGATTTCCTTGGTGAGTATGAGAATCTCATCAGCATGTGAGTTGGCAGAGCGTGAACGCTTCAAGCTATTGATGGTTGATTGGAGAACTGCAATGGTGGATTCATAGGCATTGTGAGTTTCTTGTACAAGCTGTTTGGAATGAACTGCTTGTTTGTCAAGAGTGGTCTTGAGTTCATCCTTTAATGCAGTTGCCTCTTTGACGAGGTTTTCAGTAGTTGCCATAAATTCCTTCTGGTCTGCGGTTCGGCTATTATCCAAGGCCCGAATACCCATTTCAATTCTTATAATCGTGTGCTCTGCGGCTAGGTGCTCTCTTGTTTAAAGTATTTCCGCCCTTTCAGTGAGTGACTGCGGTGTAGCAGTCTCTGTGTTCTGTGGTTGATTGATGGTGACTGTGGCCAAGATTTGGTCGACTTTGGATTGACGGCTAAGGACTTCCTTTCTTGAGACCGCAATCTTCTTCTTTTTCTTTGCCTTGGGTTTTGAGGTGGAATGTTGGGATCCACTTGACTCTTCATCTTCGAATACCATCATAAATTCTTCTGAGTGAGGGGGCTGTTGAACATCGTCAAGATCAATGTCATCAAGTCCAAACATTGGACCTAATCTAATCTCATTTGCGGTTCCATCGTCGTTGGAGTCATGGTTTTCATCATTTTGAGGAGGCTTTGAGGGACCAGCACCACCTTCCAGGCCTTGAGCTTGTTGAATTGTTGTTTCCATTTCAGACATCCATTCTAAAATCTTCAAAATGTTGTGAACAGTTTTCGCGTTGTTGAAGGAGTCTGCCCAATACTTTGCCACTGTGAGAAGGTCCTTCTCTTTTTGTTGTTGTTGCTGGACTTGCTGAGCTTTTCTGGCTTGCACTGCTCTTTTAAATGCTTCTAACTTTCGGATTCCAGACTCAGTACTTGGACGATATCGAGTCCAAGAATCATCATAACCATATCCATCAATTCCTTGTCGCGTCTAGGTGTCCCTCGTGTTCGTGTTTCTTTACACAATTGTGCGCCCCATGCCTAGACCACTTGTGTGTAAAGATGACGGAATGAGATTTTGTCACACCCCCGAACCAGACGGCGGAAACGTCCGGGGGTTGGGTGACTTCATCTTGTAATATCATCATAGTGTATATAATCGAATCAAAGACAACATCATCATCACACATAACATATAACAACCATCATAGTCTACATCAGTGTGTTGGTTTACATTTCAAATGTTAATGCATCATGATAACAAAATACACAAAAATCCACATGTTCTTGATGTCCAACCTGATTAACGATTCCCTGAGAATACAAGTTATTTTGAAAACGGTGAACATATAGAATGTTGGTGAGTTCATAAGCATGTTTGCAAGAAAAGTTTTGTATCATTTGTAAACTTCCAGAAAATCCGATATTTTCCGCAAAAATTGTTTGAGCGTTTTGTTTCAAATCTTGTATTATAGCATGTGTGTTCATATTTCGAAACTATATAAAGAAAGAGTTCCAGAAATTTCTATATTTTATGTTGTAAGTAAAATGTAAGATATCGTGTTTGTTCCCCATAAAATCCGATATTTTCTGTCTGTAAAAGAGGTGCAGTCTTTACACCATAAGACCCGAGTATTATAGAGATGAATAGCTCGTACGTGTATCAAAAGTATAGTATAGATATTCCATAGATTTATCGTGTTGTTAAACTCTATGTGAGTCGTTATAACCATGCTTGATATGACTGATCTGCCTGTCATGACGTTTTTCAGGCGTCGACTTGTTTAAGGTAAGACATTTGTCACCCTAGACTGGCCTACTCTAGTTGTGGCGAACTGCTCAGGTGCGGGGTTGTCAACCCCGTATAGATCTATACACAAACTCACGCTCTCCCTCCACGAGACTCTGGTTATAACTACATGACTTAAGGTTGTACACTAGGTAGGTACGAATGAAAGAACGTCTCACAAGAACCTTAACTAAATTTACGCGAACAATGTATCACATTCTTTACCGTTTTAAAATAATGTGTTCGAGTATGCATTTGATCACAAAACATTAGTGATGAAAATACCATTTGTTTTTATCAAAGCGTCAAGTATTGTTTGTTATTGGCCCGATTAGCATAAAATGTGATGTGAGGCCCAATAAGAAAATCAATGGGCCTATAAGGCCCAAATAACATGTAATGAGAACACAAGGCCAAATAAGGAGTGGAAATGACGTAATTAACCCATTCGTTATATAATGCATTTTTTAGCTCAATTAATATCAAAATGGCATAAAAGGTCCACTTTTATTGAAATTGACATTCTTGGCCCAATAAGCCGAGAATTTACATTATAAGTCCATTTTTGATAAAAATGACACTTTAAGCTCATTAAGACCAAAAGTTTACATTTAAGGGCCCATTTTGAATAAAATGTCATTTTTAGCCCATTTTTGTTAGAAATAACATTTTTGGCCCAAATAAATTGGAAATGACATTTTCGGCCCAAATTTAATAAAAATGACATTTTAGTCCATAAAGGCCAAAAATTATGTTTTAGGCCCATGAAACCGTAAATTTCTAAATAAGGTCCATTTTTATGAAAATTGATCATCTTAGCCCATTAAAACCGTGAAGGCCCAAATAGAAGCCCATTTTGTGAAAATTAACACTTTTGGCCCCTTTAAAACCATGAATATCATAAAGATCCATTTTTATCTAAAAATGACTCTTTTGTTCCTCTCAAAATCGTAAGTTAACATAAAGACTTCACTTTTTGTTTATTTGTCAAATATGGCCCCTCATACGGTTTTTCTTTAGTTTTCAAGTATGTCTTAACATGTTTAATCCTTTCAACTTCATAGTAAGTTACATAATGTGTTTTAGTTTACAAACATCACCAAGTTTTGGTAGATCTTTCGAGATTTATGATGGTTCAACATATCTTCATAGCATGATCACAACATATAACATGAAAACACACACATACATGCATAAATACTTAGATCTAACACAAAAGCAACTTGTATTCTCCCCCCCCCCAAAAAAAAAACATTTTAAAACCGAAAACAAGGGGTATGAACTCACTTTGATGATGGATTCGGTTGTGATGAATAGAAGGAGGTGTTTTCGGTCTAGCAAGCTCCCTTGATGAGATTTTCGGACTTATGGAGTTCTAGGAGATTTTCTGCGATAATGAAGGGGCGGTTGCTTTAACCAAGGAACCGCGAGATCATGGTAGGTCTAGGCATATCGACAGAAAGTACCACTTCATAAGACATAAAGTAGAAGAAGGACACCTCGTGGTGAAGAGGATATCGTCAGAGGACAACCCATCAGATCCCCTTACAAAGGGACTGACTAGGGTTAAGCGCTTGCAGCATGCAAGGGGCATTGGGCTAACGGACGAAATTAGTTTTAGAGATTAGATAAACCGAAACTTGTAATAGCTAAATTGTAATTTACATTTGATGATTGAATAAAAGGAGTTTTATTTATAAGTAAAGTTACTGTCTTGTGTCAATTATTTACTATTGTTTCACTTTGCATGTTTTGACTTCCAGAATAATAAGATTTATTCAAACTATCCACAGTCGATCATACGTTGGAAGTAAGTATGAAAGAAGACTGTCATGAGTTAGCTTGTAGATTGTCTAAGGTGTTAGGCATAACAACATTTTGCTACACCATTCATGAGTACTTCTGAAATAAGATTTGAGTATTGGATCAACCCGCGCTCACCTGAATCACTTCATGGAATTTATCACGAGTGATTGTGAGACGATAATATCATATAGTCTTCAAACCAAGATACATGAGTTGTTGACTACGAGTTGGTTGTGCATTGATGGCACGAAAACGCATCAGTAACTTGATGTTATAAAACATGTCGTTATGCATGATTTGATGAGTAGTTACTACAAGCATATAATGTCGAAGTTTATCTGTTCCTTTTATCCTAAGAGGATTAAAAGCGATATCTTGGTCCCCTCGATGATTCTGTTTTGACTTATGTGTCGGGCCCGGTCAGAACTAAATTGATGTTTTCAGTTATGTTCTATGTCAGACGAATCGGAAATCGGGAAACAAACTGCTGGACAATAAGTATGACATTGTTCCATGTATTTGTCCAGCTGATATCTTGAGAACGGAGGAGTATATGATCCATTATCTAAAGGATGCGTCACTGACTGGGTCAGAGTTGACAACGGCTTTTGAAAGCTTACGATTGCTAAGTTGGATCCTGAAGTTACATTGGTAGCTATAGTTATTAGACTTATCCAAGTGGGAGACTGTTGGATTTGGTGTCTAAGCCCATAACTATAACTGGGATGTACTTGACCTGATTGTAGCATGGTCCTTTTGGGTTACCTTCATCAGTGCAATTTGATAGGATGGACTTTTGAGAATAAGGTTATTTGTGATTTATTAATATATTATAAGTATAATATATTAATTGAGAAATCATATTATTTAGTATTGGTCAAAAATTAGTTTGGAATTAATTTTGTGATCAAAATAGACTAATTTAATATGTAGGGATTGATTGTGTAAATCATTCATTCTTATAATGTGGGCTAATGATCCATAGTTATTTAGGATGGGCTAAACCATTGAGATAATCCATGGATAGTCCATGGAGGTTAACCCATGGAGCCTAAGTATATGAAAGGTCATTAGGGTTTACAAAGTGTAACCCTAGCATTTGCCACATTATAAATACTCACCCCTAGAGCTAAAATCGGCCACGACATATATTCTAAGAGGGTGAAGTTGATTTTATGCTAAATAACCTTTTCCTATAAAGCCTCCTCTTGCATTTGGTGTTTGTTAACCATTAGAGGCATCACACTTGGGGTGCTCAAGCTTTCAAAGGTCAAAAACTCTAACCTACTCAAGAGGTAAGTATTCAAACTAAGTTTTATGTTATATAGCTTCAATTGTACTCTAGCTAGGGAGAATACTTTGGAAAAAGAAAATGCATGTATAATTAGAGAAAACATAGATCCAAAGCATTTAGGGTTGCATGTGCACCATAGGAGTGTTATAATGCTCAAAACCCAACAATTGCGTTACACAATAGTTGGTTGTTGGGGATTTATTTTTTGAAAAGAAGTTGAGAGATTTCCTTGGTGAGTATGAGAATCTCATCAGCATGTGAGTTGGCAGAGCGTGAACGCTTCAAGCTATTGATGGTTGATTGGAGAACTGCAATGGTGGATTCATAGGCATTGTGAGTTTCTTGTACAAGCTGTTTGGAATGAACTGCTTGTTTGTCAAGAGTGGTCTTGAGTTCATCCTTTAATGCAGTTGCCTCTTTGACGAGGTTTTCAGTAGTTGCCATAAATTCCTTCTGGTCTGCGGTTCGGCTATTATCCAAGGCCCGAATACCCATTTCAATTCTTATAATCGTGTGCTCTGCGGCTAGGTGCTCTCTTGTTTAAAGTATTTCCGCCCTTTCAGTGAGTGACTGCGGTGTAGCAGTCTCTGTGTTCTGTGGTTGATTGATGGTGACTGTGGCCAAGATTTGGTCGACTTTGGATTGACGGCTAAGGACTTCCTTTCTTGAGACCGCAATCTTCTTCTTTTTCTTTGCCTTGGGTTTTGAGGTGGAATGTTGGGATCCACTTGACTCTTCATCTTCGAATACCATCATAAATTCTTCTGAGTGAGGGGGCTGTTGAACATCGTCAAGATCAATGTCATCAAGTCCAAACATTGGACCTAATCTAATCTCATTTGCGGTTCCATCGTCGTTGGAGTCATGGTTTTCATCATTTTGAGGAGGCTTTGAGGGACCAGCACCACCTTCCAGGCCTTGAGCTTGTTGAATTGTTGTTTCCATTTCAGACATCCATTCTAAAATCTTCAAAATGTTGTGAACAGTTTTCGCGTTGTTGAAGGAGTCTGCCCAATACTTTGCCACTGTGAGAAGGTCCTTCTCTTTTTGTTGTTGTTGCTGGACTTGCTGAGCTTTTCTGGCTTGCACTGCTCTTTTAAATGCTTCTAACTTTCGGATTCCAGACTCAGTACTTGGACGATATCGAGTCCAAGAATCATCATAACCATATCCATCAATTCCTTGTCGCGTCTAGGTGTCCCTCGTGTTCGTGTTTCTTTACACAATTGTGCGCCCCATGCCTAGACCACTTGTGTGTAAAGATGACGGAATGAGATTTTGTCACACCCCCGAACCAGACGGCGGAAACGTCCGGGGGTTGGGTGACTTCATCTTGTAATATCATCATAGTGTATATAATCGAATCAAAGACAACATCATCATCACACATAACATATAACAACCATCATAGTCTACATCAGTGTGTTGGTTTACATTTCAAATGTTAATGCATCATGATAACAAAATACACAAAAATCCACATGTTCTTGATGTCCAACCTGATTAACGATTCCCTGAGAATACAAGTTATTTTGAAAACGGTGAACATATAGAATGTTGGTGAGTTCATAAGCATGTTTGCAAGAAAAGTTTTGTATCATTTGTAAACTTCCAGAAAATCCGATATTTTCCGCAAAAATTGTTTGAGCGTTTTGTTTCAAATCTTGTATTATAGCATGTGTGTTCATATTTCGAAACTATATAAAGAAAGAGTTCCAGAAATTTCTATATTTTATGTTGTAAGTAAAATGTAAGATATCGTGTTTGTTCCCCATAAAATCCGATATTTTCTGTCTGTAAAAGAGGTGCAGTCTTTACACCATAAGACCCGAGTATTATAGAGATGAATAGCTCGTACGTGTATCAAAAGTATAGTATAGATATTCCATAGATTTATCGTGTTGTTAAACTCTATGTGAGTCGTTATAACCATGCTTGATATGACTGATCTGCCTGTCATGACGTTTTTCAGGCGTCGACTTGTTTAAGGTAAGACATTTGTCACCCTAGACTGGCCTACTCTAGTTGTGGCGAACTGCTCAGGTGCGGGGTTGTCAACCCCGTATAGATCTATACACAAACTCACGCTCTCCCTCCACGAGACTCTGGTTATAACTACATGACTTAAGGTTGTACACTAGGTAGGTACGAATGAAAGAACGTCTCACAAGAACCTTAACTAAATTTACGCGAACAATGTATCACATTCTTTACCGTTTTAAAATAATGTGTTCGAGTATGCATTTGATCACAAAACATTAGTGATGAAAATACCATTTGTTTTTATCAAAGCGTCAAGTATTGTTTGTTATTGGCCCGATTAGCATAAAATGTGATGTGAGGCCCAATAAGAAAATCAATGGGCCTATAAGGCCCAAATAACATGTAATGAGAACACAAGGCCAAATAAGGAGTGGAAATGACGTAATTAACCCATTCGTTATATAATGCATTTTTTAGCTCAATTAATATCAAAATGGCATAAAAGGTCCACTTTTATTGAAATTGACATTCTTGGCCCAATAAGCCGAGAATTTACATTATAAGTCCATTTTTGATAAAAATGACACTTTAAGCTCATTAAGACCAAAAGTTTACATTTAAGGGCCCATTTTGAATAAAATGTCATTTTTAGCCCATTTTTGTTAGAAATAACATTTTTGGCCCAAATAAATTGGAAATGACATTTTCGGCCCAAATTTAATAAAAATGACATTTTAGTCCATAAAGGCCAAAAATTATGTTTTAGGCCCATGAAACCGTAAATTTCTAAATAAGGTCCATTTTTATGAAAATTGATCATCTTAGCCCATTAAAACCGTGAAGGCCCAAATAGAAGCCCATTTTGTGAAAATTAACACTTTTGGCCCCTTTAAAACCATGAATATCATAAAGATCCATTTTTATCTAAAAATGACTCTTTTGTTCCTCTCAAAATCGTAAGTTAACATAAAGACTTCACTTTTTGTTTATTTGTCAAATATGGCCCCTCATACGGTTTTTCTTTAGTTTTCAAGTATGTCTTAACATGTTTAATCCTTTCAACTTCATAGTAAGTTACATAATGTGTTTTAGTTTACAAACATCACCAAGTTTTGGTAGATCTTTCGAGATTTATGATGGTTCAACATATCTTCATAGCATGATCACAACATATAACATGAAAACACACACATACATGCATAAATACTTAGATCTAACACAAAAGCAACTTGTATTCTCCCCCCCCCCCAAAAAAAAAAAAACATTTTAAAACCGAAAACAAGGGGTATGAACTCACTTTGATGATGGATTCGGTTGTGATGAATAGAAGGAGGTGTTTTCGGTCTAGCAAGCTCCCTTGATGAGATTTTCGGACTTATGGAGTTCTAGGAGATTTTCTGCGATAATGAAGGGGCGGTTGCTTTAACCAAGGAACCGCGAGATCATGGTAGGTCTAGGCATATCGACAGAAAGTACCACTTCATAAGACATAAAGTAGAAGAAGGACACCTCGTGGTGAAGAGGATATCGTCAGAGGACAACCCATCAGATCCCCTTACAAAGGGACTGACTAGGGTTAAGCGCTTGCAGCATGCAAGGGGCATTGGGCTAACGGACGAAATTAGTTTTAGAGATTAGATAAACCGAAACTTGTAATAGCTAAATTGTAATTTACATTTGATGATTGAATAAAAGGAGTTTTATTTATAAGTAAAGTTACTGTCTTGTGTCAATTATTTACTATTGTTTCACTTTGCATGTTTTGACTTCCAGAATAATAAGATTTATTCAAACTATCCACAGTCGATCATACGTTGGAAGTAAGTATGAAAGAAGACTGTCATGAGTTAGCTTGTAGATTGTCTAAGGTGTTAGGCATAACAACATTTTGCTACACCATTCATGAGTACTTCTGAAATAAGATTTGAGTATTGGATCAACCCGCGCTCACCTGAATCACTTCATGGAATTTATCACGAGTGATTGTGAGACGATAATATCATATAGTCTTCAAACCAAGATACATGAGTTGTTGACTACGAGTTGGTTGTGCATTGATGGCACGAAAACGCATCAGTAACTTGATGTTATAAAACATGTCGTTATGCATGATTTGATGAGTAGTTACTACAAGCATATAATGTCGAAGTTTATCTGTTCCTTTTATCCTAAGAGGATTAAAAGCGATATCTTGGTCCCCTCGATGATTCTGTTTTGACTTATGTGTCGGGCCCGGTCAGAACTAAATTGATGTTTTCAGTTATGTTCTATGTCAGACGAATCGGAAATCGGGAAACAAACTGCTGGACAATAAGTATGACATTGTTCCATGTATTTGTCCAGCTGATATCTTGAGAACGGAGGAGTATATGATCCATTATCTAAAGGATGCGTCACTGACTGGGTCAGAGTTGACAACGGCTTTTGAAAGCTTACGATTGCTAAGTTGGATCCTGAAGTTACATTGGTAGCTATAGTTATTAGACTTATCCAAGTGGGAGACTGTTGGATTTGGTGTCTAAGCCCATAACTATAACTGGGATGTACTTGACCTGATTGTAGCATGGTCCTTTTGGGTTACCTTCATCAGTGCAATTTGATAGGATGGACTTTTGAGAATAAGGTTATTTGTGATTTATTAATATATTATAAGTATAATATATTAATTGAGAAATCATATTATTTAGTATTGGTCAAAAATTAGTTTGGAATTAATTTTGTGATCAAAATAGACTAATTTAATATGTAGGGATTGATTGTGTAAATCATTCATTCTTATAATGTGGGCTAATGATCCATAGTTATTTAGGATGGGCTAAACCATTGAGATAATCCATGGATAGTCCATGGAGGTTAACCCATGGAGCCTAAGTATATGAAAGGTCATTAGGGTTTACAAAGTGTAACCCTAGCATTTGCCACATTATAAATACTCACCCCTAGAGCTAAAATCGGCCACGACATATATTCTAAGAGGGTGAAGTTGATTTTATGCTAAATAACCTTTTCCTATAAAGCCTCCTCTTGCATTTGGTGTTTGTTAACCATTAGAGGCATCACACTTGGGGTGCTCAAGCTTTCAAAGGTCAAAAACTCTAACCTACTCAAGAGGTAAGTATTCAAACTAAGTTTTATGTTATATAGCTTCAATTGTACTCTAGCTAGGGAGAATACTTTGGAAAAAGAAAATGCATGTATAATTAGAGAAAACATAGATCCAAAGCATTTAGGGTTGCATGTGCACCATAGGAGTGTTATAATGCTCAAAACCCAACAATTGCGTTACACAATAGTTGGTTGTTGGGGATTTATTTTTTGAAAAGAAGTTGAGAGATTTCCTTGGTGAGTATGAGAATCTCATCAGCATGTGAGTTGGCAGAGCGTGAACGCTTCAAGCTATTGATGGTTGATTGGAGAACTGCAATGGTGGATTCATAGGCATTGTGAGTTTCTTGTACAAGCTGTTTGGAATGAACTGCTTGTTTGTCAAGAGTGGTCTTGAGTTCATCCTTTAATGCAGTTGCCTCTTTGACGAGGTTTTCAGTAGTTGCCATAAATTCCTTCTGGTCTGCGGTTCGGCTATTATCCAAGGCCCGAATACCCATTTCAATTCTTATAATCGTGTGCTCTGCGGCTAGGTGCTCTCTTGTTTAAAGTATTTCCGCCCTTTCAGTGAGTGACTGCGGTGTAGCAGTCTCTGTGTTCTGTGGTTGATTGATGGTGACTGTGGCCAAGATTTGGTCGACTTTGGATTGACGGCTAAGGACTTCCTTTCTTGAGACCGCAATCTTCTTCTTTTTCTTTGCCTTGGGTTTTGAGGTGGAATGTTGGGATCCACTTGACTCTTCATCTTCGAATACCATCATAAATTCTTCTGAGTGAGGGGGCTGTTGAACATCGTCAAGATCAATGTCATCAAGTCCAAACATTGGACCTAATCTAATCTCATTTGCGGTTCCATCGTCGTTGGAGTCATGGTTTTCATCATTTTGAGGAGGCTTTGAGGGACCAGCACCACCTTCCAGGCCTTGAGCTTGTTGAATTGTTGTTTCCATTTCAGACATCCATTCTAAAATCTTCAAAATGTTGTGAACAGTTTTCGCGTTGTTGAAGGAGTCTGCCCAATACTTTGCCACTGTGAGAAGGTCCTTCTCTTTTTGTTGTTGTTGCTGGACTTGCTGAGCTTTTCTGGCTTGCACTGCTCTTTTAAATGCTTCTAACTTTCGGATTCCAGACTCAGTACTTGGACGATATCGAGTCCAAGAATCATCATAACCATATCCATCAATTCCTTGTCGCGTCTAGGTGTCCCTCGTGTTCGTGTTTCTTTACACAATTGTGCGCCCCATGCCTAGACCACTTGTGTGTAAAGATGACGGAATGAGATTTTGTCACACCCCCGAACCAGACGGCGGAAACGTCCGGGGGTTGGGTGACTTCATCTTGTAATATCATCATAGTGTATATAATCGAATCAAAGACAACATCATCATCACACATAACATATAACAACCATCATAGTCTACATCAGTGTGTTGGTTTACATTTCAAATGTTAATGCATCATGATAACAAAATACACAAAAATCCACATGTTCTTGATGTCCAACCTGATTAACGATTCCCTGAGAATACAAGTTATTTTGAAAACGGTGAACATATAGAATGTTGGTGAGTTCATAAGCATGTTTGCAAGAAAAGTTTTGTATCATTTGTAAACTTCCAGAAAATCCGATATTTTCCGCAAAAATTGTTTGAGCGTTTTGTTTCAAATCTTGTATTATAGCATGTGTGTTCATATTTCGAAACTATATAAAGAAAGAGTTCCAGAAATTTCTATATTTTATGTTGTAAGTAAAATGTAAGATATCGTGTTTGTTCCCCATAAAATCCGATATTTTCTGTCTGTAAAAGAGGTGCAGTCTTTACACCATAAGACCCGAGTATTATAGAGATGAATAGCTCGTACGTGTATCAAAAGTATAGTATAGATATTCCATAGATTTATCGTGTTGTTAAACTCTATGTGAGTCGTTATAACCATGCTTGATATGACTGATCTGCCTGTCATGACGTTTTTCAGGCGTCGACTTGTTTAAGGTAAGACATTTGTCACCCTAGACTGGCCTACTCTAGTTGTGGCGAACTGCTCAGGTGCGGGGTTGTCAACCCCGTATAGATCTATACACAAACTCACGCTCTCCCTCCACGAGACTCTGGTTATAACTACATGACTTAAGGTTGTACACTAGGTAGGTACGAATGAAAGAACGTCTCACAAGAACCTTAACTAAATTTACGCGAACAATGTATCACATTCTTTACCGTTTTAAAATAATGTGTTCGAGTATGCATTTGATCACAAAACATTAGTGATGAAAATACCATTTGTTTTTATCAAAGCGTCAAGTATTGTTTGTTATTGGCCCGATTAGCATAAAATGTGATGTGAGGCCCAATAAGAAAATCAATGGGCCTATAAGGCCCAAATAACATGTAATGAGAACACAAGGCCAAATAAGGAGTGGAAATGACGTAATTAACCCATTCGTTATATAATGCATTTTTTAGCTCAATTAATATCAAAATGGCATAAAAGGTCCACTTTTATTGAAATTGACATTCTTGGCCCAATAAGCCGAGAATTTACATTATAAGTCCATTTTTGATAAAAATGACACTTTAAGCTCATTAAGACCAAAAGTTTACATTTAAGGGCCCATTTTGAATAAAATGTCATTTTTAGCCCATTTTTGTTAGAAATAACATTTTTGGCCCAAATAAATTGGAAATGACATTTTCGGCCCAAATTTAATAAAAATGACATTTTAGTCCATAAAGGCCAAAAATTATGTTTTAGGCCCATGAAACCGTAAATTTCTAAATAAGGTCCATTTTTATGAAAATTGATCATCTTAGCCCATTAAAACCGTGAAGGCCCAAATAGAAGCCCATTTTGTGAAAATTAACACTTTTGGCCCCTTTAAAACCATGAATATCATAAAGATCCATTTTTATCTAAAAATGACTCTTTTGTTCCTCTCAAAATCGTAAGTTAACATAAAGACTTCACTTTTTGTTTATTTGTCAAATATGGCCCCTCATACGGTTTTTCTTTAGTTTTCAAGTATGTCTTAACATGTTTAATCCTTTCAACTTCATAGTAAGTTACATAATGTGTTTTAGTTTACAAACATCACCAAGTTTTGGTAGATCTTTCGAGATTTATGATGGTTCAACATATCTTCATAGCATGATCACAACATATAACATGAAAACACACACATACATGCATAAATACTTAGATCTAACACAAAAGCAACTTGTATTCTCCCCCCCCCCCAAAAAAAAAACATTTTAAAACCGAAAACAAGGGGTATGAACTCACTTTGATGATGGATTCGGTTGTGATGAATAGAAGGAGGTGTTTTCGGTCTAGCAAGCTCCCTTGATGAGATTTTCGGACTTATGGAGTTCTAGGAAGCAAAAATCACGAAATGGGGTGATTATGAGTGATACGTTTATCATAAAATGAATTTACACACCTTGAATACAAAGTAACTTACAAAAAATGTATGAACTTTAATGAAGTATTGCTTGAACAAACACACAAGCACACACACAAATTTTTTTTGAGGGGAAGGATGAGTGAGTTCTTTGTAGATTTAGAGAGAACGGGAGTTAAAGTATGTGTTGAAATGAAGATGGTGGTGGAAGCTCCTATGGCCGAGAATATGAAGAGAACAGAGGGAGTGAAGTGGTCTTTACATGAGGGATTAGAAGTCTTGAGCTTAGAAGTACGTGATACTAATATCATGGATAACCACCATATAATAATGAGGTGTCAACACACTAATCCTCATTATCTTGCTCCCTTTTTTTATTATCGAGAATTAGGGAGAAGAAGAGAAAAGGATAAATGTTGGGCTTGCATAGAATAGCAACCATAATGTATGGCCCAATGAGAAAATATACGGCCCATTGGGCTCACATATGTGTTTGCGACCCAAGATGATAAAAAGGATGGGTTTTCGGCCCAATAAGGCCCATGAAGAGTCTTATGGCCCAAACATTAAAATTTAATGAATGTGAACTAGGGCCCAAATGAGGATTCTTAGTCCAAAAGAATCAAGTTGAGGGTTTATCGGCCCATTAGGCCCAATAAATTATTCCTAGCCCAATAAGATGTTTGAACCGGGAAGTTAGGGTTACAAACCCAAAGTTGAGTGTATGAAATGTATCGAATTAGATTTAAAGATTCACGAGTGAGTTTTGATTCGAATAGTCGTTGTTGAATGAATGAATATCTTGCATTGTATCAACATTAGAGTTACAATGTATGCTAGAAGTTAAATACACATGGACAGAATTTCCTAGCCCTGACATGCTAGTTGTGACAGATTTCCTGAGTTCCTCGGTCTCCTTGACCTAAAGTCAAGTCTAGCCTTGGCTCAGTTCTGGCAAAGCTGAAGAAGCGCCCTTCGGTGCAACATATGTTTGTGGTGTTTGTACGACACGAAGGAATATGGAGTTCAACTCCTCAAGTTCAAAAACGTGCAAGTTTGATGCCCTGGAGACCTTAGGGTGACTTGAACCAATTGTATCCACTTGGGATCCGAATGGGGGTGTGTCTCCATGGTGAGATGAAACAGATACACTCATTGTATCTGAGTGGTGAGATGGGGTATGAGCTGGTGAGCCTGCGATAGCTCCAATGAGTACCAAAGTCTTTTGAGAGACTGCGGTATGAGTCGTGGTATGCATTTGGCTTTGACCGGGGGTAGGCTTGAGTTTCTTCCTTCAAAAAATGTCTCCCGAAGATGAAGACTCTTGATGAGTATCATCTTCAACATTGACTGGGGAATCCTGAGTTTTAGAGGGAGCGTGATGAATCCAACAGAGGATTCTACGGTCTTGGATATTCGTTTCTTTGAAGGATCGCCCTCATTTTTGACAATGTTACGTGGTGCTTTCTTTGAACTCACAGGTTTCTTGACTCGTTTGAGTCTGGTTTGAACTATCCGGTATGCGGTAGAAGGGGGAACCTGTCTTGCGGTAGGGACTGTGGTACTAATAGGAACCTATGTTGTTGTAAGGGTTGCGGTAGTCTGACTTGGACGGGGCGGGGAAGAGTGGTACTTTTGCATCATTTGGTCTTCGCGTTCCCATGTGAATTTCGGTCCGTGCTTTGTGTTCCATCAAACCTTCACAATCGGAATGCGGCTTTGTTTTGTACGCTTCACTTCTCTGTCCATTATTTCAACCTGTTCTTCAATGAATAAGAGATTCTCGTTCACTTCAATTTCATCCAAGGGGACAACGAGGGTTTCATCTGATAAGCACTTTTTCAGATTCGACACGTGGAACATGGGGTGTACGTTGCTGAGCTCCACAGGTTGCTGCAGCTTATAAGCCACCGGACCTATCCGGGCAAGAATCTCGAATGGTCCAATGTATCGTGGATTTTGTTTTCCCCGATTCCCAAATCGGATCATCCCTTTCCAGGGAGAGACCTTCAATAGCACTCGATCTCCGACTTGAAATACGAGGGGCTTTCGTCGTTTGTCAGCATAGCTCTTTTGTCGGTCTCGCGATGCTTGGAGTCGTGCCTTGATTTGAACTATTTTCTCCGTCATTTCCGGAATGATCTCAGGGCCTGTAAGAGTGATGTTCGGTGTTTGCGCTCTTTCCAGCTGAGTGTCTCCTACTTCAGCCCAGCAAAGACGTCATATGCATTTCCGGAAATACAAAGCTTCGAAAGGAGCAACCTTAACGCTTGTGTGATAGCTGTTATTGCACGAGAACTTGATCAAGGGAAAGTGGGTATCCCATGATTTGCCAAAATCAAGCACACAGGCTCGGAGCATGTCTTCTAGCGTTTGAATGGTTCGCTCACTTTGGCCGTCAGTCTGGGCGTGGTAAGCAGTGCTCATGTCTAGTTGTGTTCCCAATGCTTGCTGGAGCGACAACCAAAATCGAGAAGTAAATCTACTATCTCGATCGGAGATAATAGATATTGGCAACCCATGTAACCTCACTGCTTATTTTATGTAGATTCGTGTTAGCTTCTCCATTTTATATGACTCTTTCATTGGTAGGAAATGGGCGGATTTGGTTAACCGATCGACAATCACCCAGATATCGTCCAATCCGTCCCTTGTCTTTGGTAATTTGGTTACGAAATCCATGGTAATCCTTTCTCAGTTCCACTCGGGTATTACTGGCTGCTGTAGCAATCCCGAGGGCTTCTGATATTCCACTTTCACTTTGGCACAAGTGAGACACTTGCCTACATAAGTGGCAATCTCTGCTTTCATGTTCGGCCACCAATAATGTTATTTAATGTCCAGGTACATCTTATCGGAACCTGGATGGACGAAGTATCGTGTTTTGTGCGCTTCGTTCATAACTACATGTCACACCCCAAAACCGGAACGGCGGAAACGTTCGGGGGTGGAGGACGTCATGTACAGTATCACAACAATGCAAAGTAGTAAACAAGCAACAACATCATCCATTGCATTAATAATATAATTTAATACAAGTGTGTTCTGTCAAGTTTTATAGACACTAAAAATATACATCAAAATAAAAAATGAGTCTTGAACGAGCTCCATCTTCTCAAAAACCTGGCTCCGGTACCTATCTACTGACGACCTGAGAATACAAGTTATTTTGAAAGAATTTATCAGCTTTCAAGCTGGTGAGTTCATAAGTATATTAGTGTCTGTAATTGTTATGAAAGTGTTTGTAAGTCTTGTAATGTATAAGTTTTGTAAAAGTTTGTAATTGTTTGAACTCTCCTAGAAAACCCTATGTTTCCTACTAAAAGTAGCCTTCTACCAAGGCATCTAGTACCTGTGTGTGTGTCTCTTGTAAGAGTGTGTATTTTCCCAAATCTGACTATCATTAACCAAAAATATAGTTTTTACATTATTGTTTATTGTGTGAATATCACAAAGTAAATGTAAAAGGAAAACGAAATAGTACTGTAGTGTTGTATTAAGTAACTACTGTTGTACTAATTACTTTAAACCAATTGCTATTTAAAGTACCATGTGATCGGCCTGTATCCTACTACCGACTCTGTAGAAAAACGACGATGTAAGACGTCGTAAGAAATGACGTTTGGCACCCGTAGACTTGCAAGTCCCACTGTAGCGAGCAGCAAGGTGTAGGATAGTCAATCCAGTAGATCTATACACAAACTCATACGCTCTCCACTTAAGGAGATTCTAGATACAAAACGGGTCATGCCAGGTAGTGACATGCCCCCGTTAAGTGGCTCACATAACTGTAAGTAATGTATATGTATATGTATGTGCTAGCTGTATTGTGTGTTCTTTCTCTGTCTAGCCTGTATGTTTTGTTTCTCATCACTGTGTATTATGTTTGTTTCTCATCACTATGTATTATGTTTGTTTCTCATCACTATGTATTATGTTTGTTTCTCATCACTATGTATTATGTTTGTTTTTCATCATTATGTATTACTCATGAATGAACTGACTCATTGTATGTTTCATTGTTCTAGTAATAGTATCTTCCTAAACTATACCTATTATAGTTTACTAGTAATGTTGTTTGTGTATATAAACATGTTTGTATACCTTTGCTACCCAAAGGCATTGAACTGAATGAAAGAAGTAACCTTTTATATCTATACACATATACATGATATATAACTAGGATTCAAACGACCTTCGGACAAATAACCTGAATACCCTAAGTCCACAACCAAACAAGGAACAGGAAGTACGGTGAGCTATCAGTCCTAAGTCCTTTCAATCCTACTTATATAATTATATCCATATAGATACACAGAATATAAGTTAAAAGAGTTTAATAAAAGTATTTGATATGTAAAAGAGTTTGTAAAACAGTTTGAAGTAAAACAGTTTGATAACACAGTTTGAAAAGTAAGAAATCCACTTATTTGGTAGTTATTAATCACATGTGATTGATATAATAACTATAATAGTTCAACTTGTATCCCCCCCATAAAAGCATTTAAAAACATTTAAAAGGTTAATTAAGGGGTATGAACTCACCTGTAGTGAGTGGTTTGGATGAACGGAATGTATAGGATGCTAGGTGTCAAGTGAAGACTTGTACACACACAATGATCCTAGTTAACATAAAATATCACATATATGTATCCAATTAGTCTTTAAACAACTAATTAACAAAGTTAAGACATCCTAGGACATGTAAAACACCTTATTTAAGTGCTATAAGTCCTAAGGATTGCATCTAAGTGTTGTAGGACATTGCTATTGAGTTTAGGGTTCAAAGGGACCCTTTATTGGAGTTTACGGTTTTGTGACCATAACTCATTGAGTTTACGGTCGTAAACCCATGAGTTTACGGCCGTAAACTCATGTTTCTTTGACCATTTTGTGTTTTGAAGCCTTAAAGATCACAAGAAGCATTCCTACTTCATGTTTAAGCCTTAGGAAGAGATTAGGGCACCATCTCACTCCTTTAGGGAGTTTACGGTCCTTGGACCATTTGTCTTTGGGTTTACGGCCGTAAACCCAAATGATTTATGGTCTTTTGATGTTTTCAAGTACTAAACACATTAAGGAAGGGGTCTAGACTAGTTTCCAAGGCTTAGAAGCAACTAGGGCACACTTTGACACCCTTAATAGGGTTTACGGTCCAAGGTGTTCTTGGACCGTAAACACCTTTGATCCTTTGTTTCTTGGGTGCTTTCTTGATGTTTAGAAGTGTAACAAGCCTTATAACACACAAGGGCAGGAGTACTTACTAGGTAGAAGCTTGAAAAGGTGCTAAAAGTCCAAGAACACTAGTGTGTGTTCTTGGTGTTCTTGGTGAAACTTGAAGATCTACACTTTTGGAATGATTTCACAGATGTAATCATGTTAGATCACTAGATTAAGTAACATATCAACTTTTTAGGGCTAGAAACACTTACAATGTTGAAGATCAAGAAGAAAAGTCGATGATACTTGAGAGAGAATTGAGTTTTGGATCTTGAAATTGTGAAAAGTGATAAATAATGACTAAGTGTCATATTTATACCCTCTTTTAGGGTTTACGGCCGTAAACACCTTTGTTTAGGCCGTAAACTCCAAACTCTCGGAGTTTTGGGACATTATTGTTGCACAATAAACCCTAGGGCATCCTCTCTCCTGTTATCTCCTGAAGTACTAATCTTAAAATACTCAAACTTATTCCAAAAAGCTTGAAAATTAGCAGAAACAGTTTTGACTCCTATTGAAGTGAATGGTTGTACATAATAGAAATTTCGGGTTGTCACATCATCCCCCCGTTAGAAGGAATTTCGTCCCGAAATTAGAATTTAAGAAAATAAGTAGTTACAAATAACTAAGCAAAAAGACGAGGATATTTCAGTTTCATCTGATCCTCTCGTTCCCAAGTGAATTCAGGTCCTCGCTTGGCATTCCAGCGAACCTTCACTATCGGGATACAGCTTTGTTTCGTTTGCTTGACCTCCCGGTCCATGATCTCTACAGGTTCTTCCACGAAGTTGAGGCTCTCGTTGATCTCGATCTCGTCGAGTGGGATTACAAGAGTCTCATCGGACAGACACTTTTTCAAGTTCGAGACGTGGAAAGTAGAATGTACGTTACTGAGTTCGCGCGGTAAGTTAAGTTTGTAAGCTACAGGGCCGATTCTTGCGAGAATCTCGAAAGGCCCTATGTACCTTGGATTTAGCTTTCCACACTTTCCGAAGCGTATCAAGCCCTTCTAGGGTGAGATCTTCAATAGAACATGGTCGCCCACCTGGAATTCCAATGGTTTCCTTCGTTTATCAGCGTAGCTTTTCTGTCGGTCTCTAGAGGCTTTCAATCGTTCACGATCTGAACGATCTTCTCTGTCGTTTCCCGTATGATCTCCAAGCCCGTGAGAGTGCTTTCAGGAACTCGTCCTTTAGCTAACTGGGTATCACCCACCTCAGCCCAGCACAGAGGGGATCTGCACTTTTGGCCATATAGGGCCTCGAATGGAGCAGCCTTTATGCTCGTGTGATAACTGTTGTTGTAGGAAAATTCTACAAAGGGTAAATGAGTATCCCATGCTTTCCCAAATTCGATCACACAGGCTCGCAACATATCTTCCAAGGTTTGGATAGTCCTTTCACTTTGCCCGTCTGTCTGTGGATGGTAGGCTATACTCATGTCCAGCCTAGTTCCTAGGGAACTTTGTAACGACTGCCAGAACCTCGAAGTGAATCTACTATCTCTGTCTGAGATAATGGATATGGGAACACTATGCAGTCGTACAATCTCCCTAATGTAAGTTCTTGTAAGCTTCTCCATCTTGTATGTTTCCTTGATAGGCAGGAAGTGTGCGGACTTTGTTAACCTGTCTACGATCACCCATATGGTATCGAGACCACCCGTTGTCTTGGACAACTTGGTTATGAAATCCATAGTGATCCGCTCCCACTTCCATTCCGGTATCTCTGGCTGTTGTAGTAGACCGGAGGGTTTCTGGTATTCGACCTTGACCTTGGCGCAAGTAAGGCATTTACTCACGAAGGTAGCAATCTCTGCTTTCATGTTAGGCCACCAGTATAGCTTTTTAAGATCCAGATACATCTTATCTGAACCTGGGTGGACGGAATAACGAGTGTTGTGCGCCTCGTTCATGACCAAGTCTCTGAAACCACCAAGTTTCGGGGTCCAGATCCGATCCATGAAATAATAAGCTCCGCCACCCTTAACCTCCAAGTTCTTATCCATCCCTCTCAAGGATTCACCCGCCACATTTTCAGGTTTCAAAGCGTCGAGCTGAGCCTCCTTAATTTGTGTAAACAAGTGCGAATGGATAGTCATAGTCAATGATTTGACTCTACGACCAGAATATTCTTTCCGACTTAGGGCGTCAGCTACTACGTTGGCTTTACCCGGATGATAACGAATTTCGCATTCGTAATCAATGAGTAGCTCGACCCACCGTCGTTGTCTCATGTTGAGCTCCTTCTGGTCGAATATGTGTTGTAGGATTTTGTGGTCTGTAAAGATAGTGCTTTTGTACCGAACAGGTAGTGTCTCCAGATCTTCAGAGCAAACACAACTGCTCCTAGTTCAAGATCGTGTGTGGTGTAGTTGACCTCATGTGTCTTCAGCTGTCTCGAGGCATAGGCGATGACCTTACCTCGCTGCATCAGAACACATCCGAGTCCTTGATTCGACGCATCGCAATAGACAACAAAGTCTTCTATCCCTTCGGGGAGGCATAGTATTGGTGCGGTGCACAAGGCTCGCTTGAGTGTTTGGAACGCTCTCTCCTGCTTCTCTTCCCAGTCAAAAGCCACGCCCTTCTGGGTCAGTGTCGTAAGAGGCTTCGCAATGCGGGAGAAGTTCTGAATAAACCTGCGATAGTAGCCAGCGAGGCCTAGAAATTGACGAATTTCTGTAGGCGTCTTCGGTGCTGACCAGCTCTCAATGGCTTTGATTTTGGAAGGGTCCACGTGTATTCCCTCTTCGCTAACCACGTGCCCTAAGAATTCGACTCTTCAGATCCAAAATTCGCATTTCGAGAACTTCGCATAAAGCTTCTCCGCGCCCAGCGTTTCTAAGACTTAACGAAGATGTTGACTATGTTCCTCCTTACTACGAGAGTAGATAAGTATGTCATCGATGAAGACGATGACGAACTGATCCAAGTAAGGACGACACACCCTATTCTTTAAATCCATGAATACTGCGGGCGCGTTTGTTAATCCGAACGGCATCACTACAAATTCGTAGTGCCCATAACGAGTTCGGAAGGCTGTCTTCGGAACATCCTCCCCTAGCACTCGTAGTTGGTGATATCCGGATCTTAAGTCGATTTTTGAAAAGAAGTTCGACCCTTGAAGTTGATCGAATAAATCGTCAATCCGAGGCAAAGGATAACGATTTTTGATGGTCAGTTTGTTGAGCTCCCTGTAGTCGATGCACATACGAAACGATCCGTCTTTCTTCTTGACGAACAAGACTGGAGCTCCCCAGGGTGAGAAGCTTGGTCTTATAAAGCCCTTGCTGAGCAGTTCGTTAAGTTGACAGGACAGTTCTTGCATCTCTGCAGGTGCTAGACGATAGGGCGATTTGGCTACGGGGGTAGCCCCTGGAACTAAGTCGATTCTGAACTCGACTTGACGTTGCGGAGGTAATCCTGGGAGTTCTTCTGGAAAGATGTCGGGAAAGTCGCGTACTACTGGAATGTTCTGAATGTCTTTCGTTTCTTGGCTCACATCGACCACATGAGCAAGGAATGCGCGACATTCCTTTCGCAAGAATTTCTGAGCTTGAATGCTCGAGATGATACGAAGGTTCGTGCCGGGTTTGTCGCCATATACTACTAGAGTTTCGCCAGACGACAGATTAAGGCGCACAACCTTTTCGTAACACATGATGTCGGCACGATGAAGACTCAACCAATCCATGCCGATGATGACGTCGAAACTTTTAATTGAGATCGGCATGAGGTCGATCGAAAATGAATGGCTATCTAGAGTTAGGGTACACCCTATGAATATACTGCTAGTGCTCTCCGTCTTTCCATTAGCCATTTCTACTGTGAACGGTTCCTTAAGTGCTCGTGATTTTTGCTTAAGTAAATGAGCAAATTTTTGGTTCACGAAGCTCCTCTCCGCTCCACTATTAAACAGTATGCATGCATAAGAGTTATCGAGGAGAAACGTACCAGTGACCACTGTGGGGTCGGCAACCGCTTCCTCGTGGCCTATGGCCAGAACTCTTCCCACTCCACCGGCATTCCCTACCTTCGGGCAGTTCCTTTTGTAGTGGCCCACCTCGCCACAACCGTAGCAAGTTTGGCTCACACCAGCTCCGGGGACTTGGGTGATTGGCCTCGCCGGAGCTTTGCAGAAACGAGCAGTGTGCCCCTTCCTGTTGCAGTTCAAACACTGCATTTCCCGACAGGCTCCTACGTGGTGGAAGTTGCACTTGTTGCACTTGGGCAAACTTCCAGCGTACTGCTTTACTGGAGCAGCAACAGTGGCTGGTGCTATCGCACTATGAACTGCCACGATCTGCTGCTTTTTGGCAGCCTTCTTCTTTTTCTTGTCATCCCAGAATTTCCACTTGGAATCGGCGGTTCTGGCGGGTTCTGAGATGGCCAGGGTCGTTGTTGCGGCCGGGGTACGAATCCCATGGTCTATAAGCCGCTGTGCCAATCGCTTGGCACTATCAAATGTGGTGGGGTTTGAAGCCAAAACATTTCCTTGGAATGGAGGCACCAGCCCCCATATGAATCTCTCTATCTTCTTCCCCTCTATATGAACCATGTTGGGACAGAGGGCCACCAGCTCACAGAACCTGGCGGTATAAGAGACTATATCGGAGCCCTTCATGGTTAGGCTCCACAGTTCTTCTTCTAGTTTTTGAATTTCGCCCCTCGGGCAGTACTCTTCAACAATTAGCTCTCTCAGAGCTTCCCAGCCCATAGAATTTGCCACTATAAGGGATAGTGACTTGACATGGCTATTCCACCATGTTAGGGCTTTTCACTCAAAGGTGCAAGCAGCAAACTTGACCTTGCTCCCTTCTGGACAAGAGCAGATTTCGAAAACTGATTCGGTCTTCTCGAACCATTGCGAGAGGGCAATGACTCCGCCTGTCCCTTTGAAGGACAATGGCTTGCAGTTAGTGAAGTCCTTGTAGGAGCACTCTTTCAAGCGCACAGGGATTTCACCATGAGTAGATAGGACAGGGGTTCCTCCTCCAGTGGAACTAGAAGAATGATATTGTGCCATGGCTGTAGCCACAGCCGCAGCTACAACAGCATTTAGAGCTGCCGTATCGAATTGTGGAGCAGGTGGTGTTGGTGCGGGAGGATCGCGTCTTGCTGATCGACGTGGAGGCATCTTTCAACTATAAGTTTACAAAGACGAAGATATTGATAAGAATTTGATAGGGAAATTGATGAAAATGACTCATGGACTAACTCTCCATAGCCCAACAGCACAATTGAATAGCACGATTGAATGTAGATCTAGAACTAACAGATGATAGCAATTGGATATTGATTTCCATAAGATTAGATACCTGTCAATAATACTGGAATTACAGATGTAATGAGTTCGGGAAAAATGACCTAGAAGTAGGTCTTACATCAACCAAGATGGAAAATTTTGACAGACTACTACCTAATCAAGACCTAACGGGTCTAAGATTTACAAGGATAGGAAATTAGACTAGAGTTTTTACACAAACTAGGTTATATCCAAAAGAGAAGTCGATGAGACTCTATCGGCGACGAGAACTACTAGAGTGAGTTCTTGAATCCGACAGAAGGCGTTCTATGTCTCTCACGCGCCTATCAGATCTTGCTTGCTGAGCTCGAAGTTCCCTGACTTCAGCTTGGGTTTCAGCAAGTTCCCTCTGTAGAACTGCATTGCGGACCTGAGTCCTTTCATCAGCAGACTCTAGTTGGCGAATGCGGACAGTGTTAACGCCAGAGTTAGCGTCAATCTCTATGACTCGGTCGATAGTCGCTCGACCTTACTCGGTGTTCCGAGCAATCCTACGGACCATTATGGGTAGGACTCTGTCAGCTGAACCTCCCTCAGTGAGGTTGTAGAAACTTCTGTCTCCATTGTAGGGAAAAGGTTGACCCTGTTCCTGACTCCATCTGTTCAAGTTTGTGGCCCACAGAGGTGTGGGTCCTTGAAATGCTGGACGAGGGTTCAGGTTTGCGTCTTGAGCAGCTGGGGGTAGGTTGTTGACTTCTGGCTCTGAGTCAGAACCATCAGAAAAGCCTTCAGCTTCGTGATCATCCAAAGGGATTGGGTGATCATCTTCTGGCTCTTCTCCCAGCTATCCTGCATTGCCGTGGTTGGGATAGTACAGGTCTCCGGGAAGATGGAATCCAACCATTATATCTACGCGAGAAAAGGGATAAGGAAATAATTAATAGACGAGCTAACTAGATAATTATAAGATGATCTTTATCAGTTACTCCAACATTTGCGTAGTGCATACCAGTCATATGTAACCTAGACAGGATAGACCTTCGAATAAGTGACCCCTAACTCTAAGCCCACAACCAAACAAGGAACAGGAAGTATAGCAAAAATCACAGATTCTAAGTCTATGCCATCCTAGTTACCTATAACCTTAATGTATCCACCCCGCAACTATTGACATACTAATAAAGACCTTTTTAGTTCTTAGATAAGTAATTAATAGTCACACAAAATACTCCTATAGTATTTTAAGTTTATGTTTTGTTCTACTGTTCTCGTTGTAGTAGTGTTGGTAAGTTTTTAGACTTGTTGCAACCTCACAACCATACTTAGGCACATGCTAATCACTCCTCGGATAATGTAGTTGATCAGGCTACATCTTCCCAGGGTTGACCATATGTCTCTAAGTCTACTTGTGCTGTCCAACAATCGTAATACTTTTGTTCTGTCCTAGTGACACTGATTTTAGTATGAATGCAGGTATGTATACTTAGTTAAATATTTTATTATTTAAAAGTATAAACTCTTTATCAGAGTATTTTAATCCCGCTGTGTTTATAGTTCGTATATCTTTTATGGGTTGATACACTCGATTCACTATAAACAAAGCTCTGATACCAATCTGTCACACCCCAAAACCGGAACGGCAGAAACGTTCGGGGGTGGAGGACGTCATGTACAGTATCACAACAATGCAAAGTAGTAAACAAGCAACAACATCATCCATTGGATTAATAATATAATTTAATACAGGTGTGTTCTGTCAAGTTTTATAGACACCAAAAATATACATCAAAATAAAAGATGAGTCTTGAACGAGCTCCATCTTCTCAAAAACCTGGCTCCGGTACCTATCTACTGACGACCTGAGAATACAAGTTATTTTGAAAGAATTTATCAGCTTTCAAGCTGGTGAGTTCATAAGTATATTTGTGTCTGTAATTGTTATGAAAGTGTTTGTAAGTCTTGTAATGTATAAGTTTTGTAAAAGTTTATAATTGTTTGAACTCTCCTAGAAAACCCTATGTTTCCTACTAAAAGTAGCCTTCTACCAAGGCATCTAGTATCTGTGTGTGTGTCTCTTGTAAGAGTGTGTATTTTCCCAAATCTGACTATCATTAACCAAAAATATAGTTTTTACATTATTGTTTATTGTGTGAATATCACAAAGTAAATGTAAAAGGAAAACGAAATAGTACTGTAGCGTTGTATTAAGTAACTACTGTTGTACTAATTACTTTAAACCAATTGCTATTTAAAGTACCATGTGATCGGCCTGTATCCTACTACCGACTCTGTAGAAAAACGACGATGTAAGACGTCGTAAGAAATGACGTTTGGCACCCGTAGACTTGCAAGTGCCACTGTAGCGAGCAGCAAGGTGTAGGATAGTCAATCCAGTATAGATCTATACACAAACTCATACGCTCTCCACTTAAGGAGATTCTAGATACAAAACGGGTCATGCCAGGTAGTGACATGCCCCCGTTAAGTGGCTCACATAACTGTAAGTAATGTATATGTATATGTATGTGCTAGCTGTATTGTGTGTTCTTTCTCTGTCTAGCCTGTATGTTTTGTTTCTCATCACTGTGTATTATGTTTGTTTCTCATCACTATGTATTATGTTTGTTTCTCATCACTATGTATTATGTTTGTTTCTCATCACTATGTATTATGTTTGTTTCTCATCATTATGTATTACTCATGAATGAACTGACTCATTGTATGTTTCATTGTTCTAGTAATAGTATCTTCCTAAACTATACCTATTATAGTTTACTAGTAATGTTGTTTGTGTATATAAACATGTTTGTATACCTTTGCTACCCAAAGGCATTGAACTGAATGAAAGAAGTAACCTTTTATATCTATACACATATACATGATATATAACTAGGATTCAAACGACCTTCGGACAAATAACCTGAATACCCTAAGTCCACAACCAAACAAGGAACAGGAAGTAAGGTGAGCTATCAGTCCTAAGTCCTTTCAATCCTACTTATATAATTATATCCATATAGATACACAGAATATAAGTTAAAAGAGTTTAATAAAAGTATTTCATATGTAAAAGAGTTTGTAAAACAGTTTGAAGTAAAACAGTTTGATAACACAGTTTGAAAAGTAAGAAATCTACTTGTTTGGTAGTTATTAATCACATGTGATTGATATAATAACTATAATAGTTCAACTTGTATCCCCCCATAAAAGCATTTAAAAACATTTAAAAGGTTAATTAAGGGGTATGAACTCACCTGTAGTGAGTGGTTTGGATGAACGGAATGTATAGGATGCTAGGTGTCAAGTGAAGACTTGTACACACACAATGATCCTAGTTAACATAAAATATCACATATATGTATACAATTAGTCTTTAAACAACTAATTAACAAAGTTAAGACATCCTAGGACATGTAAAACACCTTATTTAAGTGCTATAAGTCCTAAGGATTGCATCTAAGTGTTGTAGGACATTGCTATTGAGTTTAGGGTTCAAAGGGACCCTTTATTGGAGTTTACGGTTTTGTGACCATAACTCATTGAGTTTACGGTCGTAAACCCATGAGTTTACAGCCGTAAACTCATGTTTCTTTGACCATTTTGTGTTTTGAAGCCTTAAAGATCACAAGAAGCATTCCTACTTCATGTTTAAGCCTTAGGAAGAGATTAGGGCACCATCTCACTCCTTTAGGGAGTTTACGGTCCTTGGACCATTTGTCTTTGGGTTTACGGCCGTAAACCCAAATGATTTATGGTCTTTTGATGTTTTCATGTACTAAACACATTAAGGAAGGGGTCTAGACTAGTTTCCAAGGCTTAGAAGCAACTAGGGCACACTTTGGCACCCTTAATAGGGTTTACGGTCCAAGGTGTTCTTGGACCGTAAACACCTTTGATCCTTTGTTTCTTGGGTGCTTTCTTGATGTTTAGAAGTGTATCAAGCCTTATAACACACTAGGGTAGGAGTACTTACTAGGTAGAAGCTTGAAAAGGTGCTAAAAGTCTAAGAACACTAGTGTGTGTTCTTGGTGAAACTTGAAGATCTACACTTTTGGAATGATTTCACGGATGGAATCATGTTAGATCACTAGATTAAGTAAGATATCAACTTTTTAGGGCTAGAAACACTTACAATGTTGAAGATCAAGAAGAAAAGTCGATGATACTTGAGAGAGAATTGAGTTTTGGATCTTGAAATTATGAAAAGTGATAAATAATGACTAAGTGTTATATTTATACCCTCTTTTAGGGTTTACGGCCGTAAACACCTTTGTTTAGGCCGTAAACTCCAAACTCTTGGAGTTTTGGGACATTATTGTTGCACAATAAACCCTAGGGCATCCTCTCTCCTGTTATCTCCTGAAGTACTAATCTTAAAATACTCAAACTTATTCCAAAAAGCTTGAAAATTAGCAGAAACAGTTTTGACTCCTATTGAAGTGAATGGTTGTACATAATAGAAATTTCGGGTTGTCACACTATATCCTTGAATCCTCCAAATTTTGGGACCCAGATACGTTCCATGAAGTAGTAAGCTACGTCTTCTTTGACTTCAAGATTCTTATCCATTCCACTCGGTGCTTCATTCGCGGCATTCTCCGGCTTCAATGCCTCTAATTGAGCTTCCTTGATTTGTGAAGTTAGATGGGAGTGGATGGTCATTGATAATGTTTTCACCCGGCGACCTGAGTATTCTTTTCTGCTTAAGGCGTCGGCCACCACGTTAGCCTTGCCTGGGTGATACTTGATCTCGCATTCGTAGTCATTTAGCAGCTCGACCCATCGCCGCTACCTCATATTCAGTTCCTTTTGGTTCATAATATGTTGGAAGCTTTTGTGATCTGTGTAAATGGTGCACTTGGTACCATAAAGGTAGTGCCTCCAAATTCTTAGAGCAAAGACCACGGCTCCCAGCTCGAGATCATGAGTAGTATAGTTTACTTCGTGGGTTTTCAATTGTTTGGATGCATATGCTATTACTTTTCCACGCTGCATCAGGACACAACCTAACCCTAAGTGTCACAATACACGACAAAACCATCTGTTCCTTCTGGCAGAGACAGTACCGGAGCACCGCAGAGGGCTCTCTTCAGGGTTTGAAAAGCAGCTTCTTGTTTGTTAGTCCAGTTGAAGGGTACGCCTTTTTGCGTTAGAGTGGTGAGGGGCTTGGCTATCTTGGAGAAGTTCTGAATAAACCTTCTGTAGTAGCCTGCAAGGCTCAAGAATTGTCGGATCTCCGTTGGCATTTTCGGAATCGCCCAGCCTTCAATAGCTTTGATCTTGGAAGGATCCATATGAATTCCTTTCTCACTGACTACATGACCCAAGAAATTCACACTTCGAATCCAGAACTCGCATTTGGAGAGTTTTGCATATACCTTTTCAGCTCTAAGAGTTTCCAAGATCTAGCGTAGGTGCTAACCGTGCTCCTCCTTACCTAGAGAGTATCCGAGTATGTCATTAATGAAAACGATTACAAAATTATCGAGGAATTAGTGGCAGACTCGATTCATGAGGTCCATAAATGTTGCGGGAGCATTTGTCAGACCAAAAGGCATAACAACGAATTCGTAATGCCCATATCGGGTTCGGAAAGCAGTTTTGGGAATATCTTCTTCCCGGACTCGTAGCTGATGATAACCGGACCTTAGATCTATTTTCGAAAAATAACTGGCTCCTTGAAGCTGGTCGAATAGATCATCAATCTGAGGGAGTGGATGTCGATTTTTGATGGTGAGCTTGTTCAACTCACGATAGTCGATGCACATTTTGAAGGATCTGTCCTTCTTCTTGACAAACAAGACCATGGCTCCCCAGCGTGAGAAGCTCGGCCTGATCAACCCTTTGTATAAGAGTTCGCCTAATTTACTTGATAACTCCTGCATTTCGGCGGGAGCTAACCTGCAGAGTGATTTGGAAATTGATGTGGCTCCCGATATTAGGTCAATTCGAAATTCGACCTGTCTTTCTGGGGGTATTCCCGGAAGGTCTTCAGGAAATACATCCGGAAAGTCACATGCCACTGGGATATCTTTGATGTTTATTTCCTCTTTTGTTTTATCCACAACGTGGGCGAGGAAGGCATAATTTTTCTTGTGCAGGCATTTTTGTGCCTTGATGCAGGAGATAAGATGAAGATTGGCGCCAGATTTATCGCCGTAGATTACTAGGGTTTCGTGGTTGGGGAGGTGAAAGCGAACGACCTTCTCGTGGCACATAATGCACCCTATGTATATATATATTTGGTTGTTTCGGTTTTCCCATTAGCCATCTCCACCGTGAAGGCTTCGCTTAGCTTTTGGGGTTGTTGGTTTAGTAAGTGTTTGAATTTATTACTCACGAAACTCCGCTCAGCCTCACTAACAAATAAAATGCATGCGTAAGTGTCGTTGAGGGGAAACGTACCAGTAACATCCGTCGTGTCTTGAACTGCCTCTCCTTGACCCAATGTCAGGACCCTGCCTGATCCTCCTGCTCCTTGGTTGTTGGCTTTGGGTCAATTTCGCCTAAAATGGCCAGTTCCTCCACATCCATAACAAGTATGACTGGCCCCGACGTTGTTGTTGTAGTTGTTGTTGTTTCGCTGTTGGTTCTGTTGGGGTTGAGATCTGTAGTACCGGGCGGTGTGCCCCTTGCGGGTGTAGTTGGTACACTGCATTTCTCTGCACTCGCCATTGTGGTGGTAGTTTCATTTGTTACATTTTGGTAAGGTTCGTGAGTATGGCCTGGTAGTAGTTTGCACAGATGAGGTTCGAGCAGCTGGTGCTGGCGCAACTTGAGCGGTACCAGTGTGGACTGCTACGGTTTGCTGCTTTTTAGAGGATCCCTGGCTCTGTCTTCCTTTTCGTTTGTTTTCCCCATTCTTCTTCTTATTCCCTTCCTTCTTGGTCTCAGTCTCAGCAGTTTTGGCACCTTTCTTGTTGTCGTGATCATAAAGCTTCTGAGCTAGCCGCTTCGCACTGTCAAAAGTCTCAGGGTTCGCTGCAATCACGTTTCCTTTGATTGGGGGAGTTAACCCCCAAATGAATCGCTCAATCTTCTTCCCCTCTGAAGTGATCATACACGGGCACAGAAGGGCTAGTTCACTGAATCTTGAGATGTACACCTTGATGTCTGAGTTTTGCACTGTGAAGTTCCATAACTCTTGTTCTAGTTTCTGTACTTCCCCACGGGGAAAGTATTCTGCCATCAACATCTCTTTAAGTTCTCCCCAAGGCATAGCGTTTGCGACTGGAAAAGCCATGGCCTTCACATGACCATTCCACCAGGAGAGGGCTTGGTCAACAAATGTGCAGGCTGCGAACTTCACCTTGATTTCCTCTGAACATTCGCAGATTTCAAAGAGAGACTCGGTCTTTTCAATCCAGCGCTTCAAGGCTATCACGCCACCAGTTCCATTGAATGTTCGAGGTTTGGCATTTCAGAAATTTTTGTAGGTGCAGACTTTTGTAGGCCCTTGGTTCATTCCTTGGTTTGAGCTTCCAGTTCCTTGACCATTACCGCAACCGTTGTTTCCATTATGAATATGAGCCAATGTTGCTGTGACCGCAGCCGATACTGCTGCCTGGAATGCAACAAATTTTACCTCCGGCGGAGGTGGTGGTGGCGGTTGCGTGTTGTTGTTTCTACGAATGTATCTTCGAGGCATCTTCAGTCATGGAACAGAAAGATGGTGAGTACATAGTAGTTCATGGTTTCGAGTTCCTTTGGCATATAACGGTTTTGGTGGTTCAGTTGTGCATATAAGTGAATTCATACAATATCATGAAACAAGGAAAATAGGACACATAGAAGATAACAACATCAAATGTGACAACCCGAAATTTTTTATCTTTGAAAGCTCAGTCAACTCAACTTAGTGTCAGACTCATTGGTAATGAGTTCTAGCCTGGTTAAAGGTCATTCTAAGGAGTTTTAAGCCTAGTACACTTAAGGAATGAGTGTTAGAATGTACCTTCTAGAGACACTGTTCAACGAATCGAGCCTTAACCTCTTCATTTAGAGTTCATGGCCATAACACTTGAGTTTACGGCTGTAAACTCAAGGTGGGCCGTAAACTCCCTCCTTATAGGCTCATATCCTTCAACTTTCTTCATCCTTTCATTTCCAACCTCAAGAACACTCCAATTCTCTCTCAACTATCATCCCGATTTTCATCATAGATCTTCAAAAGTTGTAAGTGTTCTTCCTTGATTTGTTGGTACATCTCTTAATCTAGTATCATCTAATGATTTCATCCATGGAAATCATCTTTTCTTAGATCTTCAAGAAACACCAAGAACACGAAGAACACACACTAGTGTTCTTGGACCTTAATCACCACTTCAAGCCTCTAGATCGTAAGTACTCTTCCCTATACTTGATATCTAGTTAAGACTCATGCTTAGAACCTTGAAAACATCAAGAATGCAAGTCCAAAAGGAGTTTACGGCCAAGCCATCTCCCATGGCCGTAAACCCCTATAAGTAGGCCATTTTGGCCATAAACTCTTCCTAAGGCTTGGATTTGAGGCTAGAACACTCCCTTATGCTTTGTAAGACCTTGAATCATCACCAAACTCATCATTTAGAGAGTTTACGGCCCAAGAGTAAACACCCTTGGCCGTAAACTCCAATTATGGTCAAGTCTTGGACCTTAAACACATCTAGGCCTTTGCTAACCTTTGGGACATTTAAGCCTTTGAAACTCCTTACCTTTAAGACCCTAAATATGACCATTTAGAGAGTTTACGGCTAGGAGTAAACTCCCTTGGCCGTAAACACCTCAACACTCTCCATTGAGTTGGTCCTTCTCATCCTTGTGTAGAGCAAAAGTCCCTCAAGCTTCCCTAGCCTTCAAACACCCTCTTATGCATGTTTGACCATGAGTTTACGGCCGTAAACTCCCTTGGCCGTAAACCCATGGCAGTAAACTCATGGTAGTGCCATTCCACTTTCCGTTGATGAATCACATGTGATTCCAACACTTGGTCAAAGTGTTTCCTAGTCCCGGAAGGTGTTTCCTTTCATATAGTTGCTTATAAACACTATATTCATGCCAATATATGTCATTTAGGACTTGTTGTGTCTCGGGACTTCATTCGTGGAACTTCTCATCCTTACACGCGTATTCATTGAATCACCCACATCAGGTGAGTTCATACCCCGTAATGAATCTTTTAACTGTTTTAAATGCTTTTAAGGGGGGGGGGATACAAGTTGAACACAATGATAATTGTGTAATTGTTTGTTATAAACATCTTTCAAAAGATTGCTTATGTCTTTTATAAGTGATCAAAACATTTCAAAAACTCTTTTAAAGTTATGTTACTTTATAGTTTTACGAAACTCCGTTTTTAAAGTACAAGCATAACTTAGTAGATAAATGAGTCTTTTCAATAACAGTTCAAGTAAAACATTAGTAAACTATAATAGGTATAGTTTAGGAAGACACTACTCATTACTTCTAGTACAATGAAGCATTCAAAGAGTCAGTTCATACATGAGTCAGAACACACTATTATGAGAAACAATACACACTACACACTATACAAGAGAATATACAATACACTAGTATAGAAAGAACATTACTACGCTATGACTTACTATACAAACACGGATATACGATAAATTAATGTGACATACCATTTAAGGATACAACAATACAGTGTTGTATCATATTGTAACCAAAGTCTCCTGGAGGGAGAGCGTGCATCTTGTGTATAGATCTATACGAGACAGACACTCCCACACCCCGACTGCTAGCTTCAGTCCCAGCCGATAAGGCCAAGGGGTGACAAATGTCACCTCACTACATATGACACCGGAGGGTCATCATTTATTCAGCCGTCGATCAGCATGGTTACATACGAGTTCACATTTAAACCTTTAATTAACCGACTAAGGATTAAAGGCAAAAAGACTCCCCGAGGTGTATTGTACATTTAATACTACCTGGAGTCTGTATTTTATCACTTTATAGCCAGCAGTGTTACTGCTGAGGAAAAACATTATTTTCCCTATTACATTTACTTTGTGATCTTCTCACATATTCATTAATGTATAAACTATATTTAGTTAAAGATAGTCTCACTTGGGAAAATACACACTCATACAAGAAACAATCACACATAACATTAGATGCATTGGTAGAAGGCTACGTTTAGTAGAAAGGACCATAATACTAACCTTATGATTCCTTAATGTATACATCAAAGGATACATATATATCAATAGGATCCGACAGGTAATAGGATGTGTGCTCTCCGCTTCATTTCCCGTTCCTTGTTTGTTTGTGGGCTTGGAACAGATTCACCCAGTCTATTATCTATTCGATTCTAGATATATAGGTTCAGTATACATTAAGTCATCATAAGGGTACCAGGTATGGGTCAAGTCATAGGACACAAAGTCAATGCATAGTTTTCTAGTACAAAACATACTTTCCAAATAAGAACTTTTGGTATACAAAACTAGAAACTTACCAGTTAAGGGCTTAATCCATTTTATTAAACCAGGGTAAACTTAAAGGACCTTAGGTGATTAACTCTATAATACTTTAGTTTATACATCATGGTTATATATCATTAATACCCAATAGGTAGTTGGATGTGTGCTTTCCGCCTTACAACTTGTTCCTTGTTTGGTTGTGGGCTTAGGGCAGATTCACCCAATTAACTATCTATTCGATATTAGATCATATATAGTCAGTATAAACTAAGTGATTATGGAAGTAATCACTGTGGTCACCATTTTATTATAAGAAATAAGGGTTTTCTTAAAGAATCTTTTCATTAAATATAAAGGAACCATTACAATTATCTCCATGAGTAACAAGTGAATACGCCAGAGTTATATACAACAATGATCTAACAAACAATGGGATGTGTGCTATCCGCCTTACTTCCTGTTCCTTGTTTGGTTGTGAGCTTAGGGCAGATGCGCACGGTAGATTGTTTGTTTACTCTGAGTTTTACATCACTTGTATCCATTTAGTACTCATAGAAAGGATTGTAGAATCATTTTTACTCATCTTTCATCAAAGTAGGAAATATAGGATTTTCTAAGAGGAACAGGCGAACTTTTCTAAACAGAACTTACAACTTACTACATTTTTCAACTACATTTTCAACAACATTTTACAACAACTTTCTACAACTTACTACATCACTAAAATCTTATGAACTCACCAGCTTAATTGCTGATCAACTCTTTCAAATAACTTGTATTCTCAGGAGCCTAGTAGACAGGTACTCGTTCATGGGATTCAGAAGATGGAGCAGTATAGCTTCAAGTGTTGTTTGTTATTTACTTATGTATTCTATGTTTTGTGAACACACACTTTGTAAACACTTTCTTTCTAATGAAATGTCTTGTGATACTAAACATGAAGTCCTCCACCCCCGAACATTTCCGCCGTTCCGGTTTTGGGGTGTGACATCAAAAATAAAACATAGAACCATTTCATTAATGATAAACTTTACAGTACAATGCGTGAAAATTCCTCTTCGAAGGCGTACAGTACATAAGGAAAATAAAATCTGTCAGCATAACGGCTCTATGAGTAGTGTAGTCACTTAGTCATAGATTTGGTCCTACATGCAATAGTACATAAGAAGAGAGGGGGTCCTATTGATAGAGGCGGTGATACTTAGATGCCGAAGTGACGCACCAGAAGCTCGACTAATTCACTCATCTCACGAGTGATCTCATCCTCCTTTTGCTCTGCTCGAATTGCCCTAGCTTCGGCCACAAAGAGTCGTTGCTTTAGGTTGGCTACTTCCTCCTCTAGAGAGCGTATACGGTCAGTAGTGCTCCCCTGCACTGCGTGCTAGTCTGATGTGATTTCCGAAGGGTAGAGCTCACTAGGGGTCTTCTTAATATCTTCTCCTTCCTCTGACTCCTCGCCCGTCTCGCTATCCTCATAATCCAGCTCCATATACTCTTCGGGTCTTGCTTCTGGATTTCTTTGTTGAACCATTTCTGGTTCTCCTTCAATCCATCCATTGGACACTAAGGCCTGGTAGTAGAGGTCACCTTGTGGAATTTCAGCCATGGTGCCTGTGTGACATGGAGGCGTGAGAAGTGTGTAGAAAGTGGATGTGCGACGGTTATATGATATCCCAAAACGCTCCTATAGTATTTTAATTGTTTATGTTTGAGTTTATTAATAACTTTTTGGATACGAGGTTGGTAAGTTTCTAGATTCATTGCCCACCATGATCACTCCCAAACACATGTTGGTCTTATTTTGAATAAATATAGTTGATCAGGTTATATTTATCCCCAATACGACTACATAACTGTCCGGGTTTAACCACAATGTTCAATTCCTCCAAAAACTTTTATTGTTATTGTCATAATGCACACATATGTATGTATTTTATTTTTGTTCAGAGTATTTTAGTCCCAATGTATTTATAGTTGCATACCTTGTATGATTAGATATGCCAGTTCACTATAAACATTGCTCTGATACCAATCTGTCACACCCCCGAACCAGACGGCAGAAACGTCTGGGGGTTGGGTGACTTCATCTTGTAATATCATCACAATGTATATAATCGAATCAAATACAACATCATCATCACACATAAAATATAACAACCATCATAGTTTACATCAGTGAGTTGGTTTACATTTCAAATATCAATGCATGATGATAACAACATACACAAAAATCCACATGTTCTTGATGTCCAACCTACTTAACGATTCTCTGAGAATACAAGTTATTTTGAAAACGGTCAACATATATAATGTTGGTGAGTTCATAAGCATGTTTGTAAGAAAAGTTTTGTATCATTTGTAAACTTCCAGAAAATCCGATATTTTCCGCAAAAATTGTTTGAGCGTTTTGTTTCAAATCTTGTATTATAACATGTGTGTTCATATTTCGAAAGTGTATAAAGAGAGAGTTCCAAAAATTTCTATATATTCTGTTGTAAGTAAAATGTAAGATATCGTGATTGTTCCCCAGAAAATCCGATATTTTATGTCTTTAAAAGAGTTGTAGTCTTTACACCATAAGACCCGAGTATTATTGAAATGAATAGCTCATACGTGTATCAAAAGTATAGTATAGGTATTCCGTAAATTTATCCTGTTGTTAAACTCTATGTGAGTCGTTATAACCATGCTTGATATGACTGATCTGCCTGTCATGACGTCTTGTTTAAGGTAAGACATTTGTCACCCTAGACTGGTGTCACACCCTGAAACCGAAGGCGGAAACGTTCCGGGGTGGAGGACGTCATGTATAGCATCACAACCAATGTATAATAGCAATCATAGCAACGCAACCATTACAATGAAAACTTAAATAAAAATGTTTACATCAATTTGGAAATCGTCTGGAACTTGTTTGAATTACATCATATAATTTGTATGAATATAAACATTAAACTCTTATTGCTGCCACTCCTCAAAAACCCAGCGGGTACCTGTCTACTGATTTCCTGAGAATACAAGCAGTTTGAAAATATCAGCATAAAGCTGGTGAGTTCATAAGCAGTAATTTGTAATGAAAACTTGTTGATGAGCTAGCCGAAATGTTTGTATAGATTCAAGAAAATCCGATATTTTCTTTAATGAAAATGTAGTGTTATCAGTTATGTAATAAACCATGAATATCTCTATTCTTCCAAGAAAATCTGATATTTTCTTTAGTGAAAATGTAGCGTTATCGATTACGTATAAAACCATGAATGTTCGTTACTGAAAACTGTAGTGATATGCGAAAATACTACCTCATGTGACTAGCTAAAGCTAATCATGAAGTATAAATATTTTGTATGTAAAGCCATAGCATAATTGGTTATGTTTGAAAACCCTGGCTTGGCCAGTATACGTAGTGTGTTTTAGTTCTATTTAGTATAAATAAAACCGTTGAAGAGTGTCAGATTGTAAACTAAAGGTGATTTATACATAATGTGAGTCGTATAACCATGCTTGATATGACTAGAGACCTTTCCAACGTTCTTCAGGCGTCGGGCTAAATGACATTTGTCACCCTAGGCATGCCTGCCTAACTGTAGGTAGCAGTTCGGGTGTGGGATTGTCAGTCCCGAATAGATCTATTCACAAATCTCACGCTCTCCCTCCAGGAGACTCTGGTTATACTATGATAGGATTTATCCCTATACACCTAAGGGTACAGTAGTGAAGTAGCGCCTCACAGTATCGTACAATCTAGTTTACATGTAATGTAGTAGCGTTCTACCGTAGTGAAAATCCGAATGTATACCGTTTGTAGTGATAATTACAGTTATGAAAACGCGATAAAGTAGTGATGCAAACTGTAAACTATTTATGTCTTAGTGCATACGTTGAGTAGTGAAAGTTTCTATACTTGTTATGTTTAGAAAATCCCAAACTATACCGATTATAGTTTGCATGTAAAACGTAGTGAATAGCGAGTCCGGAAAATCATGCAAGTTTAGTGAAAACGTCCCTTATGCTCAACACAGTACAAAAGGGTTAAAGTATGAGAATTTCATGAGTTTTGAAAACGTTTATGTTTAGCTT
This sequence comes from Lactuca virosa, assembly GCF_052849685.1. Lineage (NCBI taxonomy): Eukaryota > Viridiplantae > Streptophyta > Magnoliopsida > Asterales > Asteraceae > Lactuca > Lactuca virosa. The sequence goes on along the minus strand of NC_136433.1, from coordinate 315,833,234 downwards.
GTATTCCCCCCCTGAAAACATTAAAAATTCGGAAAATGTAGGGTATGAACTCACCTCGAGTGAGTGGTTTGATTGAAGGATCGATACGAAAAGCTGGGTGTTCAAGTGAAGCCTTAATCACGATTCGATCCTAATTATCACGCAATGACACATAAAAGAGTCAAATGAAGGTATTTCACCACTATAAGTGATGGAAAACCACCCTAGAGACTTGGAAATGCTTGTCGGGACCCTATATGATCAAATTACAGCCAACAGTGTGTGTGTGCGGCCAGGGTGTGCGGTCAGCATGTGTGTGCGGTTGCACACAGGAGTGTGCGGCCGTACAGAGGACGTGTGCGGTCGTACAAGGGAGTGTGCGGCCATACATAGAGGTGTGCGGCCGTGCACTCTTTATTCATGCTAAAAATGTTGATTTTCAAGTGTTTCCAAGTCAATACCAAGTCCAACTAGCAAATGGAGGCCAAACTCTCACTTTGGAGAGTCTTTCAAGAGTGTGCGGCCACCCTTATGAAGGTGTGCGGCCGTACACCTTCATATGATGAAGAACATGATGAAACTTTGATGATTAAAGGCTTAGATCAATGGGTCCTTCATGTATGATAAGCTAGGTGATGGAAAACTCACGTTTTTGAGGCCTTGAGAGTGCTCTTGGATGAAGTTCTTAGAGAGAAAAAGTAGAGTTCGGCCAAATGAAAGGAATGAGTGAAGGGGTCACCCTATATAAATAGGGATGAGTGTGCGGCTGGAGGATGGGTGTGCGGCCCCACACTCGTGTGTGCGGCCATACACTCGGGTGTGCGGCCACACACTCATGTGTGCGGCCATACACTCGGATGTGCGGCCACACACTCATGTGTGCGGCCATACACTCGGGTGTGCAGCCACACACTCATGTGTGCGGCCATACACTCGGGTGTGCGGCCACACACTCATGTGTGTGGCCACACACTCCTTTTAATGGAGTGTTTGGCCTATTTGCAACCCTAAATCTTAAACCAACCCATTCCTAATTCAAACTTTGGTTGTACAAGGCTTTAGATCATCCAAACAGGTTCAAAATAATGCTAAAGATAGCTGAAACGAGTTTAACATTGATAGAATTTGACTAAGGTACAAGATAGAAGTTTCGGGTTGTCACATCATCCCCCCGTTAGAGGGAATTTCGTCCCGAAATTCAAGAATAGAGTACAATCATGAACTTGGAAAGAGATGAGGATACTTCTGCTTCATTGAATCCTCGCGCTCCCAAGTGAATTCAGGACCCCGCTTGGCATTCCAGCGGACCTTCACTATCGGGATGCGACTTTTCTTGGTACGTTTGACTTCACGGTCCATGATTTCAACAGGTTCTTCCACAAAATGTAGACTTTCTTCCAGATCGATCTCGTCGAGAGGAATCACAAGTGTCTCGTCGGACAGACACTTCTTTAGGTTCGACACGTGGAAGACAGGATGGATGTTGCTGAGCTCTCGTGGTAACTAGAGTTTGTATGCTACGGGACCGATCCTAGCAAGAATCTCGAATGGTCCAACGTACCTTGGGTTTAGCTTTCCACGTTTTCCGAAACGTATCATGCCTTTCCAGGGCGAGACCTTCAGAAGGACGCGGTCACCGACCTGGAATTCCAATGGTTTTCGCCTCTTATCGGCGTAGCTCTTTTGTCTATCTCGTGAGGCTTTCAGTCGTTCTCGGATTTGCACAATCTTTTCAGTCGTCTCTCGGATAATTTCAGGACCAGTGAGAGTGTTGTCAGGGACTTGACCCTTGACTAGCTGCGTGTCACCCACTTCAGCCCAGCACAGAGGGGATCTGCACTTGCGTCCATAGAGGGCTTCAAACGGTGCAGCCTTGATGCTGGTATGGTAGCTGTTGTTGTAGGAAAATTCAACCATGGGAAGATGAGTGTCCCATGACGCGCCGAAGTCGATGACGCAGGCTCTCAACATATCTTCCAATGTCTGAATTGTTCTCTCACTTTGTCCATCTGTTTGAGGGTGATACGTTGTGCTCATATCCAATTTAGTTCCAAGAGCCTTCTATAGTGATTGCCAGAATCTCGAGGTAAACCTGCTATCTCGGTCAGAGATAATGGATACAGGTACCCCATGAAGGCGAACTATCTCTTGAATGTAGATCCGTGTAAGTCTCTCCATCTTGAAGTTTTCTTTGATTGGCAGGAAGTGGGCGGATTTAGTCAACCGATCGACAATCACCCAGATGGCGTCGTGCCCAATCGGGGATCTAGGTAACTTAGTGATAAAATCCATTATTATCATTTCTCACTTCCACTCAGGTATTCCTGGCTGTTGAAGTAAACCTGAGGGCTTCTGATACTCCACCTTCACCTTGGCGCAAGTCAAGCACTTGCCCACGAAGGTTGCAATTTCTGCTTTCATGTTTGGCCACCAATAGAGCTGTTTGAGATCCAGATACATCTTATCTGAACCTGGGTGAATGGAGTATTTCGTCTTGTGAGCCTCATTCATGACAACCTCTCTGTACCCGCCAAACTTTGGGGTCCAGATCCGGTTCATGAAATAGTACACTATGTCTCCCTTAACCTCTAAGTTTTTGTCCATTCCCCGCAATGCTTCATCTGCTACTTTCTCTGGTTTCAAGGCTTCCAGCTGAGCCTCCTTGATTTGCGCGGATAAATAGGAATGGATAGTCATGGTCAGTGCCTTCACTCTACGACCTGAGTACTCTTTTCGGCTGAGGGCATCTGCCACCACATTGGCCTTGCCGGGATGGTAGCGGATTTCACACTCGTAATCACTGAGTAGCTCAACCCATCACCGTTGCCTCATGTTTAGCTCCTTCTGGTCGAAGATATGCTGCAAGATTTTATGGTCAGTGAAGATAGTGCACTTGGTTCCATAGAGATAATGTCTCCAGATCTTTAACGCAAAGACCGCTGCTCCCAACTCTAAATCGTGAGTTGTGTAATTGACCTCGTGCGTTTTCAACTGTCTCGAGGCGTAGGCTCTGACCTTTCCTCGCTGCATGAGCACACAGCCTAAGCCCTGATTAGACGCATCACAATAGACCACAAAGTCTTCCGTCCCTTCGGGTAGAGACAAGATAGGTGCGCTGCACAGGGCCTGCTTCAATGTTTGAAATGCAGTGTCTTGCTGGACTCCCCAGTTAAAGGTTACACCTTTCTGTGTTAGGGTAGTTAGAGGCTTAGTGATTCTGGAAAAGTTTTGGATGAACCTGCGATAATAGCCCGCGAGACCCAAGAATTGTCGGATTTCTGTGGGTGTCTTTGGTGCAGACCAATTCTCTATCGCTTTGATCTTGGAAGGGTCCATGTGTATGCCTTCTTTGCTAATCACGTGACCAAGGAAATTAACCTTCCTGATCCAGAACTCACACTTTGAAAATTTTGCATATAACTTCTCCGCCCTTAATGTTTCCAGCACCTGCCTCAAGTGCTGTTTATGATCGTTCTCACTCCGTGAATAGACAAGTATATCGTCGATGAACACGATCACGAACTTGTCCAGGAAAGGGCGGCACACTCGATTCATCAGGTCCATGAATACTGCCAGTGCGTTGGTCAGACCAAAGGGCATTACTACAAATTCGTAGTGTCCATAGCGAGTTCGGAATGCTGTCTTGGGCATATCATTCTCGTGGACTCGCAACTGATGGTACCCTGATCTTAGATCGATCTTTGAGAAATAACTGGCTCCCTGAAGTTGGTCGAAGAGATTGTCGATTCTAAGTAAGGGATATCGGTTCTTGATGGTCAGCTTGTTCAGTTCTCGGTAGTGAATGCACATCTGAAAGGATCCATCTTTCTTTTTCACGAATAAGATCAGAGCTCCCCAAGGTGAGTAACTCGGCCTTATAAACCCCTTGCCGATCAGCTCATTGAGCTGGCTGGAAAATTCTTGCATCTCCGCTGGCGCTAAACGGTAGGGAGACTTAGCTACAGGAGTAGCTCCGGGGATTAAGTCGATACGAAACTCGACTTGACGTTCGGGAGGAATTCCTGGGAGATCTTCAGGGAAGACATCAGGAAAGTTGCAGACTTCGGGGATGCTCTCGAGGTCTTTAACTTTTTGCGTCTCATTAACGATGTGAGCTAGAAACGCATGGTATTCCTTCCGCAGGTACTTCTGAGCTTTGATGCACGAGATGATACGAAGGTTCGAGCTAAGCTTATCTCCGTAAATCATGAGGGTTTCACCAAAGGGAAGATTGAGACGGATAGCTTTCTCGAAACAAAGAATATCAGCACGATTGGAGCTCAACTAGTCCATGCCGATGATGACATCAAAGCTCTTGATAGATACCGGCATAAGATCGATGGGAAAGGAGTGATTGTCTAGGGTAAGAGTACAACCTATGAATATGTCGTTCGTGCTCTCTTTCTCTCCGTTAGCCATCTCGACGGTGAACATTTCGGTTAAAGGTTGGGATTGACATTTGATTAGATGTTTGAATACATGACTAACAAAACTCCTCTCCGCACCAGAATCGAAAATAATGCATGCATAAGAGTTGTCAAGGAGGAACGTACCCGTAACAACGGTAGGATCAGCGACCGCTTCATTCTGGCCCATCGCCAAAACTCTCCCTGTATTGCCACCAGTCGTTGCCTTGGGTCAGTTTCTCTTGAAATGCCCAACCTCTCCACATCCATAACAAGCTTGACCAGCACCTGCTCCCGTAGTCTGGTTGGTTGGTTGGGCTGGCACCTTGCAGTATCGAGCTGTGTGACCCTTCTTCCCATAGCTGTTGCAACTCAACTCACGACAGGGTCCGTGATGATGGAAGTTACACTTGTTGCACAAAGGTAGTTTCCCAGCATAAACACCGGTAGGAGTTTGGGTGGTTGGAACAGTAGCTGGAGCAGCAGCAGGAGCAGTAACAGCATGAACTGCCACTGTTTGTTGTTTCTTGGAGGGCTCCTGCGAAGACTGACCCTTGCGTTTGTTCCATGATTTCTTCTTCTTCCCACCACTTTCCTTCTGTGGCTCATAAACAGTTGCCACTTCGTCTAGATCAACCCCATTATCGATCAGAAATTGGTGCCAGATCCTTGGCGCTCTCAAATGTAGTCGGTCTAGCAGCCAAGACATTTCCCTTGGTGGGTTGTGTCAGCCCCCAGATGTACCTCTCGATTTTCTTGCTTTCCGGGGTGACCATTCCTGGACAGAGAAGTGTCAGATCACAGAATCTAGCAGTGTAAGCATGAATTTCAGAACCCTTCATCTTCAAGTTCCAAAGTTCGTGCTCGAACTTTTGCACCTCGCCCCTCGGGCAGTATTCAGCCATCATGAGTTCCTTCAGTCTTTCCCAACCCATGGCATTAGCCACTGGCAGGGTTAGGGTTTTGACTCGACCATTCCACCAGGTCAAAGCTCTGTCAGTGAAGGTGCAGGCAGCAAACTTCACCTTGTTTGCTTCGGAACAGGCGCAAATTTCGAAGATGGATTCGATCTTCTCGAACCACCGAGTTAGAGCGATGACACCTCCATTTCCGTCGAAAGACTTGGGTTTTGCAGTCATGAAGTCCTTGTAGGAACACTCCTTTCCGGGGTGGAGGACGTCATGTATAGCATCACAACCAATGTATAATAGCAATCATAGCAACACAACCATTACAATGAAAACTTAAATAAAAATGTTTACATCAATTTGGAAATCGTCTGGAACTTATTTGAATTACATCATATAATTTGTATGAATATAAACATTAAACTCTTATTGCTTCCACTCCTCAAAAACCCAGCGGGTACCTGTCTACTGATTTCCTGAGAATACAAGCAGTTTGAAAATATCAGCATAAAGCTGGTGAGTTCATAAGCAGTAATTTGTAATGAAAACTTGTTGATGAGCTAGCCGAAATGTTTGTATAGATTCAAGAAAATCCGATATTTTCTTTAATGAAAATGTAGTGTTATCAGTTATGTAATAAACCATGAATATCTCTATTCTTCCAAGAAAATCCGATATTTTCTTTAGTGAAAATGTAGCGTTATCGATTACGTATAAAACCATGAATGTTCGTTACTGAAAACTGTAGTGATATGCGAAAATACTACCTCATGTGACTAGCTAAAGCTAATCATGAAGTATAAATATTTTGTATGTAAAGCCATAGCATAATTGGTTATGTTTGAAAACCCTGGCTTGGCCAGTATACGTAGTGTGTTTTAGTTCTATTTAGTATAAATAAAACCGTTGAAGAGTGTCAGATTGTAAACTAAAGGTGATTTATACATAATGTGAGTCGTATAACCATGCTTGATATGACTAGAGACCTTTCCAACGTTCTTCAGGCGTCGGGCTAAATGACATTTGTCACCCTAGGCATGCCTGCCTAACTGTAGGTAGCAGTTCGGGTGTGGGATTGTCAGTCCCGAATAGATCTATTCACAAATCTCACGCTCTCCCTCCAGGAGACTCTGGTTATACTATGATAGGATTTATCCTTATACACCTAAGGGTACAGTAGTGAAGTAGCGCCTCACAGTATCGTACAATCTAGTTTACATGTAATGTAGTAGCGTTCTACCGTAGTGAAAATCCGAATGTATACCGTTTGTAGTGATAATTACAGTTATGAAAACGCGATAAAGTAGTGATGCAAACTATAAACTATTTATGTCTTAGTGCATACGTTGAGTAGTGAAAGTTTCTATACTTGTTATGTTTAGAAAATCCCAAACTATACCGATTATAGTTTGCATGTAAAACGTAGTGAATAGCGAGTCCGGAAAATCATGCAAGTTTAGTGAAAACGTCCCTTATGCTCAACACAGTACAAAAGGGTTAAAGTATGAGAATTTCATGAGTTTTGAAAACGTTTATGTTTAGCTTGTATTCCCCCCCTGAAAACATTAAAAATTCGGAAAATGTAGGGTATGAACTCACCTCGAGTGAGTGATTTGATTGAAGGATCGATACGAAAAGCTGGGTGTTCAAGTGAAGCCTTAATCACGATTCGATCCTAATTATCACGCAATGACACATAAAAGAGTCAAATGAAGGTATTTCACCACTATAAGTGATGGAAAACCACCCTAGAGACTTGGAAATGCTTGTCGGGACCCTATATGATCAAACGAGGGAGGTGTACAGCCAACAGTGTGTGTGTGCGGCCAGGGTGTGCGGTCAGCATGTGTGTGCGGTTGCACACAGGAGTGTGCGGCCGTACAGAGGACGTGTGCGGTCGTACAAGAGAGTGTGCGGGCGTACATAGAGGTGTGCGGCCGTGCACTCTTCATTCATGCTAAAAATGTTGATTTTCAAGTGTTTCCAAGTCAATACCAAGTCCAACTAGCAAATGGAGGCCAAACTCTCACTTTGGAGAGTCTTTCAAGAGTGTGCGGCCACCCTTATGAAGGTGTGCGACCGTACACCTTCATATGATGAAGAACATGATGAAAAGTTGATGATTAAAGGCTTAGATCAATGGGTCCTTCATGTATGATAAGCTAGGTGATGGAAAACTCACGTTTTTGAGGCCTTGAGAGTGCTCTTGGATGAAGTTCTTAGAGAGAGAAAGTAGAGAGAGAAAGTAGAGTGCAACCAAATGAAAGGAATGAGTGAAGGGGTCACCCTATATAAATAAGGATGAGTGTGCGGCTGGAGGATGGGTGTGCGGCCACACACTCGTGTGTGCGGCCATACACTCGGGTGTGCGGCCACACACTCATGTGTGCGGCCATACACTCGGATATGCGGCCACACACTCATACACTCGGGTGTGCGGCCACACACTCATGTGTGCGGCCATACACTCGGGTGTGCGGCCACACACTCATATGTGTGGCCACACACTCCTTTTAATGGAGTGTTTGGCCTATTTGCAACCCTAAATCTTAAACCAACCCATTCCTAATTCAAACTTTGGTTGTACAAGGCTTTAGATCATCCAAACAGGTTCAAAATAATGCTAAAGATAGCTGAAACGAGTTTAACATTGATAGAATTTGACTAAGGTACAAGATAGAAGTTTCGGGTTGTCACAACTGGCCTAGTCTTGTTGTAGCGAACAGCTCAGGTGCGGGGCTGTCAACCCCATATAGATCTATACACAAACTCTCGCTCTCCCTCCAGGAGACTCTGGTTATAACTACAGGACTTAAGGTTGTACACTAGGTAGGTATGAATGAAAGAACGTGTCACACCCCAAAACCAAGAACGGCGGAAACGTTCAGGGGCGGAGGACGTCATGTACAGTATCACAACAATGAATAGTAGTAAACAAGCAACAACATCATCCATTGCATTAATAATATAATTTTAATATAAGTGTGTTCTGAAAAATTAATAGACACCAAAAATACAAATCAAAATGAAAGATGAGTCTTGAACGAGCTCCATCTTCTCTAAATCCTGCATTGGTACCTGTCTACTGGTGACCTGAAGATACAAGTTATTTTGAAAGAGTGTATCAGCTTTATAGCTGGTGAGATCATAAGTATTTTAGTGTCTGTATTTCTAAGAAAGTATTTGTAAGTATGTGAAGTGTAAGTATGTAAAAGCTCGTGAATGTTTGTAAAAGGTTTGAATCTCCTAGAAAACCCTATGTTTCTTAATAAAAGTAACCTTCTACCAAGGCATCTAGTATCTGTGTGTGTGTCTCTTGTAAGATTATGTATTTTCCCAAATCTGACTATCATTAACCAAAAATATAGTTTTTACATTATTGTTTATTGTGTGAAGATCACAAAGTAAATGTAATGGGAAAATGAAATAGTATTGTAGTGTTGTATTAAGTAACTACTGCTGTACTAACTACCTTAAACCAATTGTAATTTAAAGTACCATGTGATCGGCCTGTATCCTGCTACCGACTCTATAGAAAAACGACGATGTAAGACGTCGTAAGAAATGACGTTTGGCACCCGTAGACTTGCAAGTCCCACTGTAGGCAGCAGCAAGGTGTAGGATAGTCAATCGAGTATAGATCTATACACAAACTCATACGCTCCCCAATTAAGGAGATTCTGGATACAAAACGGTCATGGCAGGTGATGCCATGCCCCGTTACGTGGCTCACATAACTGAAGAAATGTATATATAATGTATATGCTAGCTGTATTGTATGTTCTCCCTCTGTCTAGCCTGTATTGTAATGTACTGTGTGTACTAGCTATATTGTGTGTTCTCTCTCTATCTAGCATGTATTGTAATGTACTGTGTGTACTAGCTGTATTGTGTGTTCTCTCTCTATCTAGCATGTATTGACTCATGTATGAACTGACTCATTGTATGATTCATTGATCTAGTAATAGTATTAGTAACTCCCTAAACTACACCTATAGTAGCTTACTAGTAATATGATTTGAATGTATAAACATGTATGTATGCCTTTGCTACCCAAAGGTTTTTGAATAGAAAGAAGGAACTTTTATATCTATATACATATACATAATATATAACTAGAATTCAAACGACCTTCGGACAAATAACCGATACCCTAAGTCCACAACCAAACGAGGAACAGGAGGTAATGTGAGTTATCAGTTCTAAGTCCTTTCAATCCTACTTATATAACTATATCTATAAAGATATACATTTAACAGTAAGTGTAAAAGAGTTTAAGTAAAAGTATTTGACATGTAAAGGAGTTTGATAAAAGCATTTGGTATGTAAAAGAGTTTGTAAGACAGTTTGAAGTAAAACAGTTTGGTAACACAGTTTGAAAAGTAAGAAATCCACTTGTTTGGTAGTTATTAATCACATGTGATTGATAAAATAACTATAATAGTTCAACTTGTATCCCCCCCTCCATAAAAGCATTTAAAAACATTTAAAAGGTTAATTAAGGGGTATGAACTCACCTGTAGTGAGTGGTTTGGATGAACGGATTGATATAGGATGTTAAGTGTCAAGTGAAGACTTGAGCACACACAAGGATCCTAGTTAACATATAATGACACATATATGTATCCAATTAGTTATAAAACAACTAATTAACCAAGTTAAGACATCCTAAGACATGTAAAACACTTGATTTAAGTGCTATAAGTCCTAAGGATTGCATCTAAGGGTGGTAGGACTTGGCTATTGAGTTTAGGGTTCAAGGGGACCCTTTATTGGAGTTTACGGTTTTGTGACCATCACCCCTTGAGTTTATGGTCGTAAACCCATGAGTTTACGGCCGTAAACTCATGGTACTTATACCATTTTGCGATTTGAAGCTTTTCAAGTCATAAGGAAGCATCCTACTTCATGTATAAGCCTTAGGAAGTGTTTGTGGCATCATTTCACGCCTAAATGGAGTTTACGGTCCTTGGACCACTTCTCCTTGGGTTTACGCCCGTAAACCCAAATGGTTTATGGTCTTTTTGATGTTTTCAAGTACTAAGCACATCAAGGAAGGGGTCTAGGCTAGTTTCCAAGGCTTGGTAAGGGACTAGGGCCACTTTGACCCCTTTGTTAGGGTTTACGGTCCAAGGTGTTCTTGGACCGTAAACACCTTTGATCCTTTGATTCCTTGTGTTTCCTAGATGATTATAAGTGTAACAAGTCTTATAATACACTAGGATAGAAGTACTTACTAGGTAGAAGCTTGAAAAGGTGCTAAAAGTCCAAGAACACTAGTGTGTGTTCTTGGTGTTCTTGGTGAAACTTAAAGATCTACACTTTTGGAATGATTTCACGAATGGAATCATGTAAGATCACTAGATTAAGTAAGATATCAACTTTTTAGGGATAGAAACACTTACCAAGTTGAAGATATTGAAGAAAAGTCGGATGATACTTGAGAGAGAAATGGGTTTTAGATCTTGAAAATGTGAAAAGTGGTAAATAATGACTAAGTGTCATATTTATACCGCATTTTAGGGTTTACGGCCATAAACACCTTTGTTTAGGCCGTAAACTCCAAACTCTTGGAGTTTTGGGACATTATTGTTGCACAATAAACCCGAAGGCATCCTCTCTCCTGTTATCTCCTGAAGTGCTAACTTTAAAATACTCAAACTGACTCCAAAAAGCTTGAAAGTTAGCCGAAACAGTTCCGAATTCTATTGAAGTGAGTGGTTGTACAGAATAGAAATTTCGGGTTGTCACATCATCCCTCCGTTAGAAGGAATTTTGTCCCGAAATTAGGGTTCAAGCAAATAAGTAGTTACAAATGACTAAGTAACAGACGAGGACATTTCAGTTTCATCTGATCCTCTCGTTCCCAAGTGAATTCAGGTCCTCGCTTGGCGTTCCAGCGAACCTTCACTATCGGGATACGACTTTGTTTCGTTTGCTTGACCTCCCGGTCCATGATCTCTATAGGTTCTTCCACGAAGTTGAGGCTCTCGTTGATCTCGATCTCGTCGAGTGGGATTACAAGAGTCTCGTCGGACAGACACTTTTTCAAGTTCGAGACGTTGAAAGTAGAATGTACGCTACTGAGTTCGCGTGGTAAGTTGAGTCTGTAAGCTACAGGGCCGATTCTAGCGAGAATCTCGGAAAGCCCAGCGTAACCTTTCTGTCGGACAATTAGAGGCTTTTAATCGTCCATTAAACTGAACGATCCTCTCCATTGATGTCCTCTAACTCCAGATCGTGCATTTCATAACTAGATTCGAGTGTTTCCAACTGATGGGAGGCTTAGGTAATAACCTTACCTCGCTGCATCAGAACACACCCGAGCCCTTGATTTGACGTATCGAAATAGACTACGAAGTCTTCTATCCCTTCAGGGAGGGATAGTATTGGTGTGGTGCACAAGGCTCATTTTAGCGTTTGGAACGCTCTCTCCGGCTTCTCTTCCCAGTCACAGGCCACGCCCTTCTGGGTCAAAGCTGTACGGGGCTTCTCGAATCGGGAGAAGTTCTGATAGAATCTACTTTAGTAGACTACGAGACCTAGAAATTTGCGAATTTCCGTAGGTATCTTCGAATCTAATCATTCTCAACGGCCTGGAGTTTGGAAGTGTCTACTGGAATTCCCTCTTCTCTAGAAATGTGACACAGGAATTTAACCCTTCAAATCCAAACTCGCATTTAAGAGAATTTCGCTCATAGATTCTCTGATCGAAATGTTTCCAGTACGTGCTAAAGTTGTTGACTATGATCCTCCTTACTACGAGGGTAGATAAGTATGTCATCGATGAAGACGATGACGAACTGATCCAAGTAAGGACGACACACCCTATTCATTAAATCCATGAAATACTGCGGGCGCGTTTGTTAATCCGAACGGCATCACTACGAATTCGTAGTGCCCATAACGAGCTCGGAAGGCTGTCTTCGGAACATCCTCCCCTAGCACTCGTAGTTGGTGATATCCAGATCTTAAGTCGATTTTTGAAAAGGAGTTCGCCCCTTTAAGTTGGTCAAATAAATCGTCGATACGAGGCAGATGATAACAATTCTTAACGGTCAACTTGTTGAGCTCCCTGTAGTCGATGCACATACTAAACGACCCGTCTTTCTTCTTGACGAACAAGACTGGAGCTCCCTATGGTGAGAAGCTTGGTCTTATTAAGCCCTTGCTGAGCAGTTCGTTAAGTTGACTAGATAGTTCTTGCATCTCTGCAGGTGCTAGACGATAGGGCGATTTGGCTACTGGGGTATCCCCCGGAACTAAGTCGATTCTGAACTCGACTCGGCGTTGTGGAGGTAATCCTGGGAGTTTTCGGTTCTATGTGAATCTATTTCCTCGATTGGTGGGAAAAGCATCTGATTGGATTCTAAGTTTCTTCGTATGGCGGTACGATCACTCGTAGTCTTGGGCAGTCTCCGTCCTAAAGTTCATATCAGAAGTCATATTTGGTTCATCAATCACCGCTTCGTGTATACGAGTCGTATATAATTAAGACTGAAAAGGTAGTCGAATAAATGATTCTTCCTTAAGCTCATATCCAAACAAGGAAAAGAAGTTAAAGTGGAATCATCAATTCTAAGCCTTTAGAACCTTGATTATATACCACCCTTGCGTATACCTTCTCCAATGATAGATCAATCGTATGGGTCTTCGGGTTGAACTTGACGTACTGTACGAGTGGTACTCCGGGGAGTTTTGCTGAAGTGTCTTCGGGAAGGATACGAGACATAAGGTACTCTTTGCATGAGTACCTCGGAGTTCTGGAATGACGGCTTCGCTAGAAAGGCGATTTCGGAGAAAAGAATTTACACATGAAACTGGCATTGTGAGAATCGCATTTACTCAAGTTAAACGATAATGTCGAACTACTCAGAATAAAAGGCGTTAGACTAGATCATAAAGGGGTTACAAAACATCACAGTGCAACTTCTACAGAGTTTAAGTACCTTAGGTTTATCTATAAGACTGCTGCTGCGAACAGGGTATACCACAAAAAGCAAGTATACGCAGCACGAGAGTCCCTTGACTGACGGGATCTCGCCAAAAAGATAAGACTCGATTTGCACTAGTTTTTAACAGTTTATAAGTCTAATAAAACGAAACGCCCAAATATTTCAACGTGGGTCCGGAGTAGTCTCTCCTGCGGCTGTGATCCTTAGTATCTTCCCGTCTGTGCTAGAGTTCTTCTTTATTGGACAATCCTTCTTGAGATGTCCTATCTCACCACATAAATGACACATCTGGCCAGCACCCGCATCGGTGGTGGAAATGATGTGTCGGGTCAGGGTTATGTAGACACGGTCGCTTTCGCTGCTCCTCCTTTTCGAACAATTCCTCTTAAGGTGTCCGATTTCACCGGCACCATAGTAAGCCTGGCTGACTCCGATGTCAGGGGCTTGAGTGATGGGTCGTGCCGGTGCTCCACAGCTACGAGCATGGTGCCCTATTTTCAGGCAATTGCAACATTGGATTTCATGGCAAGCCCCATTATGATGAAAGCTATACTTGTCACACCTGTGAAGTTTTCCCTCGTATGGTCTGATCGGTACTGGGATGGCAGGGGTTGCCACTTGTTGTTGTTGCATGGCAAGTCTTTGGGATCGCTTGCGCTCCTTCTGGGCTTGGCGCTTTCGTTTCTTGTTCTCTGTTTTTCGGCTTTGTGAGTCTGTGACTGTTATCATTTGTTGGCTTCCCGAATCGATACAACGATCGAAATTTTCAACCCCCTCGCCAGCCTTGCTCGGGCTGTTAGCGTTGAGGTTTATTAGGACAGCCGCCACTGCAGCTGTTACCGCGGCTTGGAATGTAGCGGCGTCGATATGAAGGATAGGGGTTTCGTTGCTCGACTGACTATTTCTGGATGACGACTTGATTCTGATATACAAAAGAAAATGAGTTCGTGAGTGATTATGGTTGAACCCAGATGTATTTCGACTATTCATACAAAGAGTAGGAGTAAGTTCTCGGGGGTTTGACCTACATCCCTATGATGCAGTCCTAGTAAAGAGTAGAAGTAAGTTCATAGAATGGTTACTAGACCATTTCTATTTTGCACTAGACTATCATTGGTCGGTGGATAACAGGATCCAACCTTTGACAAGAATTGAAAGAAATCCTTGAGCTAATTCACCATAGCTCAATATTTTGACGAAGTGGGTGTTTCGATAGGATTCTAATGATAGCAAAATGAAAGTATTTGAACAAAGATTGACACAGAAATTAGCCGACTGTCAATAACATTGATATTTAAGATGCAATACGTTTGGGAAAAATGACCTTGGAGTAGGTCTTACATCATATCCGAAGTAGCAAAAGTTTTGACGGCATACTGGCCTAACTAGAAAGTACTTATAGTACAAAGTTAGTTACTTAGAAAAGTGGTACTTAGAGCATAGATAGGAAGACTATTCTTTCCACCAAGGAAAGAAAGGTAGAATATCTCCTACTGGTGACGGTTATCCCTTGGGTGAACCCTTAGTTCAGCCAGCTGACGCTCCATCTCAATGAGGTGCCTTTCATACACCCTTTGGCGTACTCGGAGCTCTATGACTTCAGCTCAAGTTTCAGCTAGCTCTTGCTGCAGGGTCTCATGGTCTACTCTATATCTGTCACGAGCATCTTCCAGACGAATGGTGCGGAGGGTATGCATTCTCGTATTGGTGACAACTTTCGTGATTTGATGGAGGGCTGTCCTGCCTTGAATCTCATTTCGGGCCACTCTGCGGACCAGGATTGGCAAGACTCTGTCTGCTGAGCCTCCTTCGCTCAGGTCATAAAAGCTTCGGTCTCCATTGAATGGCATGGGCTGATCCTGCCCTTGGCTCCATGTTTCCAAACTTTCCACCCACGGAGGCGTCGGGCCATGAAAAGCCGGACGAGGGTTAGGATTTGGAACAAGAGCCATCGGGGGTAGGTTCTCAACTTCAGGATCAGAGTCAGAACCATCTGCGAAGCCTTCATCCTGGTGACCATCCACGGGGATTGGGTGGTCATTTCCTGGATCAGCTTCAAACCCTCCTCCATTACCTTGGTTAGGGAAGTACAAGTTGTCGTAGGGATGGAATCCAACCATGATCTACGCGAGAAAAGGGATATAAGAATCTAGCACATAAGTAGTTTATAGTAACACAAAATACCTCTATAGTATTGTGGGTAAGTTTTTAGACTTGTTGCAACCTCACAACCACACTTAGGCACATGCTAGTCAACCCTCGGATAATATAGTTGATCAGGCTATATCTTCCCAGTTTTAACTATATGTCTCTAAGTCTACTTGTGCTGCCCAACAATCGTAATACTTTTGTTTTGTCCTAGTGACATTGATTTTAGTATGAATGCAGGCATGTATGCTTAATTAAATATTTTATTATTTAGAAGTATAAACTTTTGGTGAGAGTATTTTAATCCCATTGTATTTATAGTCTGTATATCTTTTATGGGTTGATATACTCAATTCACTATAAACAATGCTCTGATACCAATCTGTCACACCCCAAAACCAAGAACGGCGGAAACGTTCGGGGGCGGAGGACGTCATGTATAGTATCACAACAATGAATAGTAGTAAATAAAAACAACATCATCCATTGCGTTAATAATATAATTTTAATATAAGTGTGTTCTGACAATTTAATAGACACCAAAAATACAAATCAAAATTAAAGATGAGTCTTGAACGAGCTCCATCTTCTCTAAACCCTACATCGGTACCTGTCTACTGGTGACCTGAAGATACAAGTTATTTTGAAAGAGAGTATCAGCTTTATAGCTGGTGAGATCATAAGTATTTTAGTGTCTGTATTTGTAAGAAAGTATTTGTAAGTATGTGAAGTGTAAGTATGTAAAAGCTCGTGAATGTTTGTAAAAGGTTTGAATCTCCTAGAAAACCCTATATTTCCTACTAAAAGTAGCCTTCTACCAAGGCATCTAGTATCTGTGTGTGTGTCTCTTATAAGAGTATGTATTTTCCCAAATCTGACTATCATTAACCAAAAATATAGTTTTTACATTATTGTTTATTCTGTGAAGATCACAAAGTAAATGTAATGGGAAAATGAAATAGTACTGTAGTGTTGTATTAAGTAACTACTGCTGTACTAACTACCTTAAACCAATTGTAATTTAAAGTACCATGTGATCGGCATGTATCCTGCTACCGACTCTATAGAAACACGACGATGTAAGACGTCGTAAGAAATGACGTTTGGCACCCGTAGACTTGCAAGTCCCACTGTAGCCAGCAGCAAGGTGTAGGATAGTCAATCCAGTAGAGATCTATACGCAAACTCATACACTCCCCAATTAAGGAGATTCTGGATACAAAACGGTCATGGCATGTGATGCCATGCCCCGTTACGTGGCTCACATAACTGAAGAAATGTATATGTAATGTATGTGCTAGCTGTATTGTATGTTCTCCCTCTGTCTAGCCTGTATTGTAATGTACTGTGTGTACTAGCTATATTGTGTGTTCTCTCTCTATCTAGCATGTATTGTAATGTACTGTGTGTACTAGCTGTATTGTGTGTTCTCTCTCTATCTAGCATGTATTGACTCATGTATGAACTGACTCATTGTATGATTCATTGATCTAGTAATAGTATTAGTAACTCCCTAAACTACACCTATAGTAGCTTACTAGTAATATGATTTGAATGTATAAACATGTATGTATGCCTTTGCTACCCAAAGGTTTTTGAATAGAAAGAAGGAACTTTTATATCTATATACATATACATAATATATAACTAGGATTCAAACGACCTTCGGACAAATAACCGATACCCTAAGTCCACAACCAAACGAGGAACAGGAGGTAAGGTGAGTTATCAATTCTAAGTCCTTTCAATCCTACTTATATAACTATATCTATAAAGATATACATTTAACAGGATATAAGTGTAAAAGAGTTTAAGTAAAAGTATTTGACATGTAAAGGAGTTTGATAAAAGCATTTGGTATGTAAAAGAGTTTGTAAGACAGTTTGAAGTAAAACAGTTTGGTAACACAGTTTGAAAAGTAAGAAATCCACTTGTTTGGTAGTTATTAATCACATTTGATTGATAAAATAACTATAATAGTTCAACTTGTATCCCCCCCCATAAAAGCATTTAAAAACATTTAAAAGGTTAATTAAGGGGTATGAACTCACCTGTAGTGAGTGGTTTGGATGAACGGATTGATATAGGATGCTAAGTGTCAAGTGAAGACTTGAGCACACACAAGGATCCTAGTTAACATATAATGTATCCAATTAGTTATAAAACAACTAATTAACCAAGTTAAGACATCCTAAGACATGTAAAACACCTGATTTAAGTGCTATAAGTCCTAAGGGTTGCATCTAAGGGTGGTAGGACTTGGCTATTGAGTTTATGGTTCAAGGGGACCCTTTATTGGAGTTTACGGTTTTGTGACCATCACCCCTTGAGTTTACAGTCGTAAACCCATGAGTTTACGGCCGTAAACTCATGGTACTTATACCATTTTGCGATTTGAAGCTTTTCAAGTCATAAGGAAGCATCCTACTTCATGTATAAGCCTTAGGAAGTGTTTGTGGCATCATTTCACTCCTAAATGGAGTTTACGGTCCGTGGACCACTTCTCCTTGGGTTTACGGCCGTAAACCCAAATGGTTTATGGTCTTTTTGATGTTTTCAAGTACTAAGCACATCAAGGAAGGGGTCTAGGCTAGTTTCCAAGGCTTGGTAAGGGACTAGGGCCACTTTGGCCCCTTTGTTAGGGTTTACGGTCCAAGGTGTTCTTGGACCGTAAACACCTTTGATCCTTTGATTCCTTGTGTTTCCTAGATGATTAGAAGTGTAACAAGTCTTATAATACACTAGGATAGAAGTACTTACTAGGTAGAAGCTTGAAAAGGTGCTAAAAGTCCAAGAACACTAGTGTGTGTTCTTGGTGTTCTTGGTGAAACTTGAAGATATACACTTTTGGAATGATTTCACGAATGGAATCATGTAAGATCACTAGATTAAGTAAGATATCAACTTTTTAGGGATAGAAACACTTACCAAGTTGAAGATCTTGAAGAAAAGTCGGATGATACTTGAGAGAGAAATGGGTTTTGGATCTTGAAAATGTGAAAAGTGGTAAATAATGACTAAGTGTCATATTTATACCCCCTTTTAGTGTTTACGGCCGTAAACACCTTTGTTTAGGCCGTAAACTCCAAACTCTTGGAGTTTTGGGACATTATTGCTGCACAATAAACCCTAGGGCATCCTCTCTCCTGTTATCTCCTGAAGTGCTAACTTTAAAATACTCAAACTGACTCCAAAAAGCTTGAAAGTTAGTAGAAACAGTTCCGACTTCTATTAAAGTGAGTGGTTGTACAGAATAGAAATTTCGGGTTGTCACAGAACGTCTCACAAGAACCTTAACTAAATTTATGCGAACAGTATATCACATTGTTTACCGTTTTAAAATAATGTGTTCGAGTATGCATTTGATCACAAAACATTGGTGATGAAAATACCATTTGTTTTTATCAAAACGTCAAGTATTATTTGTTATTGGCCCGATAAATATAAAATGTGACGTGAGGCCCAATAAGAAAATCAATGGGCCTATAAGGCCCAAATAACATGTAATGAGAACACAAGGCCCAATAAGGAGTGGAAATGGCGTAATTAACCCATTTGTTATTATAATGCATTTTTTTAGCTCAATTAATATCAAAATGGCATAAAAGGTCCACTTTTATTGAAATTGACATTCTTGGCCCGATAAGCCGAGAATTTACATTATAAGTCCATTTTTGATAAAAATGATACTTTAGGCCCATTAAGACCGAAAGTTTACATTTAAGGGCCCATTTTGAATAAAATGACATTTTAGCCCATTTTTGTTAGAAATAACATTTTTGGGCTAAATAAATTGGAAATAACATTTTCGGCCCAAATTTAATAAAAATGACATTTTAGTCCATAAAGGCCAAAAATTATGTTTCAGGCCTATGAAACCGTAAATTTCTAAATAAGGTCCATTTTTTTGAAAATTGGTCATCTTAGCCCATTAACACCGTGAAGGCCCAAATAGAATCCCATTTTGTGAAAATTAACACTTTTGGCCCCTTTAAAACCATGAATATCAGAAAGATCCATTTTTATCTAAAAATGACTCTTTTGTTCCTCTCAAAACCGTGAGTTAACATAAAGACTTTACTTTTTGTTTATTTGTCAAATATGGCCCCTCATACGGTTTTTATTTAGTTTTCAAGTATTTCTTAATATGTTTAATCATTTCAACTTCATAGTAACTTACAAAATGTGTTTTAGTTTACAAACATCGCCAAGTTTTGGTAGATCTTTCGAGATTTATGAAGGTTTAACATATCGTCATAGCATGATCACAACATATAACATGAAAACAAACATATACATGCATAAATACTTAGATCTAAAACAAACTCAACTTGTATTCTCCCCCAAAAACATATTAAAACCGAAAACAATGGGTATGAACTCACTTTGATGATGGATTCGGTTGTGATGAAGAGAAGGAGGTGTTTTCGGTCTAGCAAGTTCCCTTGATGAGATTTCCGGACTTGAGATTTTCGGTCTAGCAAGTTCCCTTGATGAGTTTTCGGTCTAGCAAGTTCCCTTCATGAAATGGGGTGATTATGAGTGATAAGTTTATCATAAAATGAAGTTACACACCTTGAATAGAAAGTAACTTACCAAAAATGTATGAACTTTGATGAAGTGTTTCTTGAACAAACACACAAGCACACACACAAATTTTTTAGGGGAAGGATGAGTGAGTTCTTTGTAGATTTAGAGAGAATGGAAGTTGAAGTATGTGTTGAAATGAAGATGGTGATGGAAGCTCCTATGGCCGAGAATATATAGAGAAGAGAGGGAGTGAAGTGGTCTTTGCATGAGGGATTAGAAGTCTTGAGTTTAGAAGTATATGATATTAATAACATGGATAACCACCATACAATAATGAGGTGTCAACACACTAATCCTCATTATCTTTCTCCCTTTTTTTATAACCGAGAATATGGGAAATGGAGAGAAAAGGATAAATGTTGGGCTTGCATAGAATAGCAACCATAATGTATGACCCAATGAGAAAATCTTCGGCCCATTGGGCTCATATATGAGTTTGCGGCCCAAGATGATAAAAATGATGGGTTTTCGGTCCCATAAGGCCCATGAAGAATCTTACGGCCCAACCATTAAAATTTAATGAATGTGGATCCAACTAGGGCCCAAATGAGGATTCTTAGTCCAAAAGAATCAAGTTGAGGGCTTATTGCCCATTTGGCCCAATAAATGATTCCTAGCCCAATAAGATGTTTGAACTGGGAAGTTAGGGTTACAAACCCAAAGTTGAGTGTATGAAATGTATCGAATTAGGTTTAAAGCTTCACGAGTGAGTTTTGATTCGTATTTTCGTTGTTGAATGAATGAATAGCTTGCATTGTATCAACATTAGAGTTACAATGTATGCTAGAAGTTAAATACACATAGACAGAATTTCCTAGCCCTAGCATGCTAGTTGTGACAGATTTCATGAGCTTCCTCGGTCTCCTTGACCTGAAGTCAAGTCTAGCCTCGACTCAGTTTTGGCAAAGGCTGAAGAAGGCCCTTCGGTGCAACATGTGTTTGTAGTGTTTTTGCGACACGAAGGAATATGGAGTTCAACTCCTCAAGTTCAAAAACGTGCAAGTTTGATGCCCTGGAGACCTTAGGGCAACTTGAACCAGTTGGATCCACTTGGGATCCGAATTTGGGTGTGTCTCCATGGTGAGATGAAACATATACACTCATTGTATCTGAGTGGTGAGATGGGGTATGAGCTGGTGAGCCTGCGGTAGATCCAATGACTACCAGAGTCTTTTGAGAGACTGCGGTATGAGACGTGGTATGCATTTGGCTTTGACCGGGGGTAAGCTTGAGTTTCTTCCTTCTAGAGATGTCTCCCGAAGCTGAAGACTCATGATGAGTATCATCTTCAACATTGACTGGGGAATCCTGAGTTTAAGAGGGAGCGTGATGAACCCAGCAGAGGATTCTGCGGTCTTGGATTTGCGTTTCTTGGAAGGATCGCCCCCTTTTTGACAATGTTACGTGGTGCTTTCTTTGAAGTCACAAGTTTCTTGACTCGTTTGAGTCTGGTTTGAACTATCCGGTCTGCGGTAGAAGGGGGAACCTATGTTGAGGTAAGGACTGCGGTACTAAGAGGAACTTGTGTTGTCGTAAGGGTTGCGATAGTCTGACTTGGTCGGGGCGGGGAAGAGTGGTACTTTTTCATCATTTGGACTTCGCGTTCCCATGTGAATTCTGGTCCATACTTTGCGTTCCATCGAACCTTCACAATCGGAATGCGACTTTGTTTTGTACGCTTCACTTCATTGTCCATTATTTCAACCGGTTCTTCGATGAACAGGAGATTCTTGTTCACTTCAATTTCATCCAAGGGGACAACGAGGGTTTCATCTGATAAGCACTTTTTCAGATTCGACATGTGGAACACGGGGTGTACGTTGCTGAGCTCCGCAGGTAGCTGTAACTTATAAGCCATTCCACTCAGTGCTTCATTCGCGGCATTCTCCGGCTTCAATGCCTCCAATTGAGCTTCTTTGATTTGTGAAGTTAGATGGGAGTGGATGGTCATTGATAATGTTTTCTCCCGGCGATCTGAGTATTCTTTTCTGCTTAAAGCGCCAGCCACCACGTTAGCCTTTCCTGGGTGATACTTGATCTCGCATTCGTAGTCATTCAGCAGCTCGACCCATCGCCGCTGCCTCATGTTCAGTTCCTTTTTGTTCAGAATATGTTGGAGGCTTTTGTGATCTGTGTAAATGGTGTACTTGGTACCATAAAGGTAGTGCCTCCAAATTTTTAGAGCGAAGACCATGGCTCCCAGCTCAAGATCATGAGTAGTATAGTTTATTTCGTGGTTTTTCAATTGTCTGGATACGTATGTTATTACTTTTCCACGCTGCATCAGGACACAGCCTAACCCTAAGCGTCACAATACACCACACAATCATTCGTTCCCTATGGCAGAGACAGTACCGGAGCATTACAGAGGACTCGCTTCAGGGTTTGAAAAGCAGCTTCTTGTTTGTCAGTCTAGTTGAAGGGTACGCCTTTTTGGGTTAGAGCGGTGAGGGGCTTGGCTATCTTGGAGAAGTCCTGAATAAACCTTCTGTAGTAGCTTGCAAGGCCCAAGAATTGTCGGATCTCCATTGGCGTATTCGGAATCGCCCAGCCTTCAATAGCTTTGATCTTAGAAGGATCCACATGAATTCCTTTCTCACGGACTACATGACCCAAGAAATTCACACTGCGAATCCAGAACTCGCATTTGGAGAGTTTTGCATATATCTTTTCAGCTCTAAGAATTTCCAAGATCTGGCGTAGGTGCTGATCGTGCTCCTCCTTACCTCGAGAGTATACGAGTATGTCATCAATGAAAACGATTACAAAATTATCGAGGAATAGGTGGCAGACTCGATTCATGAGGTCCATAAATGTTGCGGGAGCATTTGTCAGACCGAAAGGCATAACAACGAATTTGTAATGGCCATATCGGGTTCGGAAAGCAGTTTTGGGAATATCTTTTTCCCAGACTAGTAGCTGATGATAATCGGACCTTAGATCTATTTTAGAAAAATAACTGGCTCCTTGAAGTTGGTCGAATAGATCATCAATCCGAGGGAGTGGATGTCGATTTTTGATGGTGAGCTTATTCAACTCACGATAGTCGATGCACATTCTGAAGGATCCATCCTTCTTCTTGACAAACAAGACCAGGGCTCCCCAGGGTGAGAAGCTCGGCCTGATGAACCCTTTATCTAAGAGTTCGCTTAATTGACTTGATAACTCCTGCATTTCGACGGGAGCTAACCTGCAGGGTGATTTGGAAATTGATGTGGCTCCCGGTATTAGGTCAATTCGAAATTCGACCTGTCTTTCTGGGGGTATTCCCGGAAGGTCTTTAGGAAATATGTCCGGAAAGTCACATGCCACTGGGATATCTTTGATGTTTATTTCCTCTTTTTTTATCCACAACGTCGACGAGGAAGGCATAATTTTTCTTGTGCAAGTATTTTTGTGCCTTGATGCACGATATCAGACGAAGATTGGCGCCAGGCTTATCACCATAGATTACTGAGAGAACATACAATACATCTAGTACATACAATACATATACAAGTATACTATAACATAAATGTGAATCACTGTTTCGAGGCATGGCATCACCTGTCATGGCTCGATTTGTAGCCAGAATCTCCTAGAGGGAGAGCGTGAATTTGGGTATAAACATATACTGGATTGACTATCCTACACCTTGATGTTCGCTACAATGGGATTTGCAAGTCTACGGGTGCCAAATGTTATTTCTTCCGACGTCTTTCATCGTCGTGTTATTAGTCGATAGTATGGTGCAATCATATCACATTATACCTTAAATAACAATTGGTTTAAGGTAGGTAGTACAGCAGTAGTTACTATAATACAACACTACAGTACTATTATTATTTCCCCATTTCATTCACATTGTGATCTTCTCACAATAAACGGTAATGTAAAAACTATATTTTTGGTTAATGATAGTCTCACTTGGGAAAATACACACTCATGCAAGAAACAAACATACATAACATTAGATGCCTTGGTAGAAGGCTACGTTTAATAGAAAGGACCATAATGCGAACCTTATGATTCCTTAATGTATACATCAAAGGATATACATATATCGATAGGATCCGACAGGTAATAGGATGTGTGCTCTCCGCTTCATTTCCTGTTCCTTGTTTGGTTGTCGGCTTGGAACGAATGCACCCAGTCTATTTTCTATTCGATTCTAGGTATATATATGTTCAGTACACATTAAGTCATCATAAGGGTACCAAGTATGGGTCAAGTCATAGGACACATAGTCAATGCACAGTTTTCTAGTACAAAACATACTTTCCAAATCAGAACTTTTGATATACAAAACTAGAAACTTTCAAGTTAAGGGTTTAATCCATTTTATTAAACCAGTATAAACTTAAAGGACCTTAGGTGATTAACTCTATAATACCTGAGTTTATACATCATAGTTATATATCATTAATACCCAATAGGTAGTTGGATGTATGCTTTCCACCTTACTTCCTGTTCCTTGTTTGGTTGTGGGCTTAGGACAGACTCACCCAATTAACTTTCTATTCGATATTAGATCATATATAGCCAGTATAAACTAAGTGATTATAGAAGTAATCACTGTGGTCACCATTTTATTATAAGAAATAAGGGTTTTCTTAAAGAATCTTTTCATTAAATATAAAGGAACCATTACAATTAACTCCATGAGTAACAAGTGAATACACCAGGGTTATATACCACAATGATCAAACAAACAATGGGATGTGTGCTTTCCGCCTTAGTGCAGATGCCCACAATCGATTGTTTGTTTACTCCGAGTCTTATATAACTTGTATCCATTTAGTACTCATAGAAAGGGTTGTAAAGTCATTTTTACTTATCTTTCATTAAAGTAGGAAATATAGGATTTTCTAGAGGAACAGGCGAACTTTTCTAAACAGAACTTATAACTTACTACATCTTTCAACTACATTTTCAAATACATTTTCAACTACATTTTACAACAACATTTTACAACTTACTTACATCACTAAAATCTTATGAACTCACCAGCTTAATTGCTGATCAACTCTTTCAAATAACTTGTATTCTCAGGAGACTAATAGACAGGTACTCGTGCTGGGAATTCAGAAGATGGAGCATAATAGCTTCAAGTCTTGTTTTGTTATTTGCTTATGAATTCTATGTTTTGTGAACACACGCATTGTAAACACTTTCTTTCTAATGAAATGGTTGTTCATTACTTGCTTACTATAATGCATATCTTGTGATACTAAACATGACGTCCTCCACCCCCAAACATTTCCGCCGTTCCGGTTTTGGGGTGTGACAGATTGGTATCAGAGCATTGTTTATAGTGAACTAAGTATATATCAACCGATAAAAGATATACAACTATAAATACAATGGGGCTTAAGTGCTCTGGATAATGATATATTTTAATAGTATAACGATAAGTTATAAAAATATACCTACTTGCTTATACATGTACATACTAGACCAAGTATCACAAGAAGAACAGAACTAAAGTATTTAAAGGTTGAACACTGTCGTCAAACCTGAACAGTTATGTAATCATAGCTAGGATCAATATAGCCTGATCAACTATATTCATTCGAGATGTGTCCGACATGTGTTTGGGAGTGATGTGGTGTTGCAACAGTCTTAAAACTTACCTAAACACCAGTCAAGAGAATATTAGATCAAGTACATTAGAGTTAGAATACTATAGGAGTATTCTATGATACCATAACGCCATAACAAGTTTAAAACATACCAAGTACATTACGTTAAAATACTATAGGAATATTTTAGGCACCATATAAATAACGTGTGTGATAACTTAAAAGACCCTTACGGATAGGTCTATAATCTTACAATGTATACTCCCAAATTTATATATAATTGAGATCTTATAGACTTAGAATTTGCGATCTACACTTCACTACCCATTCCTCTTATGGTTGTGGTTTTGAAGTAGGATCACTTATTCGAAGGTCTATTTAATCTTGAATTATATACAACTTGTATACCTTGTGCAATTATAGGAGGACTCTGTAAGGATCACCCCATAAAGTTACCTTAAATCTCATAAATTCTTTAGTCACTTCCATTCTCGCACGACAAGCCCAGATAGATGTAACCACTTCCTCATAGCATGCAACATAAGAGTCAGGAGGAAACGAGAGCAAGTTCATGAGGACCTTTCAAAGAGAGATCAACCGAAGTAACCAAAACGTCTTACACGTCACACTAATAAATAATAATCTTGTTAACTTAATGAGCGAGTGGAGACACTGCTCACATTATGTGTTAGGATTATTTTCTTACATGCAGCTGGTAACAGTTATTCAGGCAACAGATATTCATTCGAGGATAACCATTTCAAATTCATTGAGTTTATTAGGTATAGGCTCTTTTATGAATTGTTTCTAGAACCCTGTCGAAGTCAAGACTCGATACACCCAGAACTAGGATAACCTTGTCTTTTCAGCTTTCGGCTTGTGTCCATTGCTTTAGACTTATTCCGTCTCATCTTTATATTCTTTTAGCAAAGATGCCTCCTCGCAGATCAAACAGACGCACTACTCCGATAACTCCAACTCCATCTCCTCAATTCGACTCAGCTGCTCTCCACGCAGCGATATCCTCTGCAGTGGCAACTGCTGTAGCTCACCTCGGTGAAAGTGGTACCTTCGGATCTGGTAGCGGTACCCACTTAGCCAACCCCAGAGCTACTCACGGACACCCAAGGGAGTGTTCGTATAAAGACTTCATGAACTGCTAACCAAATTCCTTTAATGGAAATGTTGGAGTCATCGCTCTGATGCGATGGTTCGAGAAAACAGATTCGGTCTTCGAAATCTGTTCGTGCCCAGAAGGGATCAAAGTGAAGTTTGCTGCCTGCACCTTCTATGACAAAGCCCAAACATGGTGAAACAGCCATGTTAAGTCACTGACCCTATCAGTGGCTAACTCAATAGGTTGGGAGAACCTAAAAGAGTTAATGCTGGAAGAATACTGCCCGAGGGACGAAGTTCAAAAGCTGGAACAAGAACTATGGGAGCTCACTATGGTCGGCTCAGACATAGTGGCCTACACTGACAGATTTAGCGACTTAGCAGCGGTATTCCCCAGGATGGTTACCCCGGAGAGCAAGAAGATAGAAAGATACATCTGGGGTCTAACTGCCCCGACCCAAGGAGATATGTTGTCTTCTAACCCAGCCACATTCGATAGCGCCAAACGCCTGGCCCAGCGACTCATTGACCACGGAGTCCGCCATGGTTTAGAAGTCCCTGTTCCCGAGCCATCAAGGGAAGAGGACTATAAACGGAAGTCGGGGAGCAAGAGGAAGAAGAAGCGAACAAAACAGGACACCCTGCAAGAGCAACAAGCGAGTACTATGTACGCCGCTACAACGCCTGCTGCTCCAGCACCTGCCAGTCGATATGCTGGAACCCTTCCAAAGTGTGGAAAGTGCAAGTATCACCACACCAGAGTATGCCGGGAAATGCAGTGTCTGAACTGCCACATAAAGGGACACACAGTCCGTTTCTGCAGGGCACCGGCTCAACCGATCTCCCAAGTCCCCAGAGCTGAAGAAAACCAAGCCTGTTATGGATGTGGTGAGACTGGACACTGTCAGAGGGACTGTCCGATAACAAAGAACTTAGGAGCGGATGGACGAATTATAATGATCACCGCAGGGGAATCAACCCCAGAGTCGTCAGCGAGCAGCGGTATGTTTTCGAAATAGTAATTACTTTGAAAATTAATTTATATTCATATAAGATTAAAACTTGGGGAAAACACTTAAAAAGTTATTATAATAACTCACATATTGAAATGAGATCACAGTATTCAAGAGAACTAAAAGATCCATTTAGAGAAGCTATGATGGCTTAGCATATACATCAGGGTTGTGAATAACTAAGAGGTTGTAGGCTTAGAGTGAGTGATTCCGCCTTAATCTCTGTTCCTTATTTGGTTGAGGATTTGAGGCATAGTTACTCAATCGACTGTCTTATTCATCTTAAATATTCATAACTTGTATATGACAGGGGATCGTAGTGGTACCAAGGAGGATCATGATATAAAGTATTATCACCAGTTATCAAAGCACTTTCATTTGTGGTGGAAGCTGCATTTGTTGCACTTCGTTAAGTTTCCAGCGTACTGCTTTACCGGAGCAGCAGCGGCAGGTGCTATCGCAGCATGAACTGCTACGACCTGCTGCTTTTTGGCAGCTTTCTTCTTCTTGTCATCCCATAATTTCTGCTTGTTCTCAGCGGCTTTGGAGGGTTCTGAGATGGCTAGGGTTGTTGTTGACAGGGTACGGACCCCATGGTCGATGAGCCGTTGTGCCAATCGCTTGGCATTATCGAAGGTAGTGGGGTTGGAAGCTAGAACGTTCCCCTGAAATGGAGGCACTAGCCCCCAGATATACCTCTCCACCTTCTTGGCTTCAGAAGGGACCATTCCTGGACATAGTGCTACCAGATCGATGAATCTGGCAGTATAGAAGACAATGTCGGAGCCCTTCAAGGTTAGGCTCCAAAGCTCCTGCTCTAACTTCTGAACTTCACCCCTCGGGCAGTATTCCTCGATCATAAGCTCCTTAAGAGCTTCCCAGCCGATGGCATTTGCCACTATAAGAGATAGTGACTTGACATGGCTGTTCCACCACGTCAGAGCTCGGTCCGCGAAGGTGCAAGCGGCAAATTTTACCTTGCTCCCTTCCGGACAGGAGCAGATCTCAAAGATCGACTCCGTCTTCTCGAACCATTGCGAGAGGGCAATGATTCCGCCAGTTCCATTGAAGGCCCTGGGTTTGCAGCTGGTGAAATCCTTATACGAGCACTCCCTAGAGCGCACTGGAGCTTCGACCACGGTGGGAGGCACATTAGTCCCACTCCCGCTAGTACTGGTAGTGGTGAATTGTGCTAGAGCTGTCGTAACAGCTGCATTCACAACATCTTGGATAGCTGATGGGTTGTATTGAGGAGGAGGAGGAGTTTGATTACGAGCAGTGCGCCTCGTTACTCGGCGTGGAGGCATCTTGTAGCTATAAGATCACAGAGATGAAGATATTGGTAAGAATTTAATAGAGAGTATGATGAGAGTGACTCATGGACTAACTCTCCATAGCCCAACAACACAGATGAAAGTATGATTTGATAGAATTCTAGTACTAGAAAGATGAAAGCATTTGGATAATAAATTTCAAGGGGGGTTAGATATCTGCCAAATATATTGGTATTACAGATGTAATAAGTTCGGGAAAATGACCTAAAAGTAGGTACTACATCAAACCAAGATGAGAAAAATTTGACAGAATAAAGACCTATCGACCGAAAGTTCAAGGTCTTAGATTAACAGAAATTTACAGGGAAGAAGTATTAATTAGAGCATAGATTTAGAAGGCTAATCCTTAATACAAAAGGTAAGGGATGAGCAGAGCATCCCCTACTGACGTCGGGAACCCCTTGGGCGAACCCTTAAATCATCCATCAAACGCTCCATTTCAAGAAGGTGTCGCTCGTACACTTGCTGGCGCACGCGATGCTCTATGACTTCAGCCCTAGTCTCAGCTAGTGCTTGAAGTAGAGACTCACGGTCTCTTTCAGCTCCCTCACGAGCATCTTCCAGCTGACGAATGCGGACAGTGTTGATCCATGTATTGGCATCAAGTTCCGTAATTCGTTGGAGGGCTGTCCTACCCTGAATTTCGTTACGAGCAACCCTGAGGACCAGGATAGGCAGGACCCTGTCCGCTGAGGCTGCTTCGCTCACATTGTAGAAACTTCGGTCTCCATTATACGGGATGGGTTGGCCCTGTTCCTAATTCCAGGTCTCCAGACTTTCCACCCACAGAGGCGTCGGGCCTTGAAAAGCCGGACATGGGTTTGGATTTGAGTTTAGAGCTACCAGGGGTTGATCGTTGACTTCTGGCTCAGAGTCAGAATCCTCCGGGAAGTTCTCAGCAAAGTCATCGTCCAATGGAATTGCAGGTTTATATTTTGGCTGAACATCGAGCCATCCTCCGTTGCCTTGGTTGGGAAAGTACGGGTCTCCGGGGATATGGAATCCAGCCATGTTATTTATGCGAGAATAAGGGTAAAAGAAGTAATTACTAGACATAGTAATTAAGATAATTATAAGATGATCCTTACCAGTTATTCCAACATTTGCATAGTGTATACCAGTCATATGTAACCAAAACAGGATAGACCTTCGAATAAGTGATCCTAACTCTAAGTCCACAACCAAACAAGGAACAGGAAGTAAAGCAAAGATCACAGATTCTAAGTCTATGACACCCTAGTCACATATAACCGTAGCGTATCCACTCAACAACTATTGACATACTAATAAGGACCTTTTTAGTTTGCACATAAGTAATTATAGTAACACAAAATACTCCTATAGTATTTTAAGTTTATGTTCTGTTCTAATGTTTTCATTGTAGTAGTGTTGGTAAGTTTTTAGACTTACTGCAACGCCACAACCATTCTTAGGCACATGCAATCACTTCTCGGAAAGATATAGTTGATCAGGCTATATCACTCCCAGATCTGATTATATGTCCCCCAAGTCTACTTGTGATGTCCAACAATCGTAATACTTTTGTTCTTTCCTAGTGACACTGATTTTAGTATGAATGCAGGTATTTATACTTAGGATAAATATTTATTATTTAAAAGTATAAACTCTTGGTCAGAGTATTCTAATCCCTTTGTGTTTATAGTTGTATATCTTTTATGGGTTGATATACTCAATTCACTATCAACAATGCTCTGATACCAATCTGTCACACCCCAAAACCGGAACGGCGGAAACGTTCGGGGGCGGAGGACGTCATGTACAGTATCACAACAATGCATAATAGTAAACAAGCAACAACATCATCCGTTACATTAATAGTAATAATTTTATTACAAGTATGTTCTGAAGTTTATAAGACACCAAAATGTATAATCAAAATAAAAGATGAGTCTTGAATGTGCTCCATCTTCTTTGCAACCTGGTCATCGGTACCTGTCTACTGGCGACCTGAGAATACAAGTTATTTTGAAAGCGTAGATCAGCATTAAAGCTGGTGAGTTCATAAGTATTTTAGTGTCATTGTTTGTATAAGTTTGAAGAAAGTGTTTGTAAATGTTTGATGTAAAAGATTGTGAGTATTTGATGTAAATGCTTGTAACCTTTCTAGAAAATCCTATATTTTCTACTAAAGCAGTCTTCTACCAAGACCCAACTGTTCTTTATGTTTGTTCTTTTGTAAAAGTGTGAGTTTTCCCAAAGTATGACTATCATTACCAAAATATAGTTTTCATTACCGTTTATGTGAGAAGATCACAAAGTGAATGACATGGGAAAAATAAAGATGTACTGTAGTTTTATCTAGGTAACTACTAATGTACTAACTACCTTTAACTTGTTAGTTAATTAAGGTAAAATGTGATATGATTGTAACCATACTCGATTGACCAGTATAACACGACGTTCTAGACGTCGAAATGATATGACATTCGTCACCCGTAGACCTGCAGGTCCCACTGTAGCTAGCAGCAAGGTGTAGGAGGGTCAGTCCCGTATAGATCTATACACAAATTCACGCTCTCCCTCCAGGAGACTCTGGGTACAAAACGTGACACAACAGTATATGTCGAGCCATGAAGTAGTATCTCACATTAATGTTATAGTATTCTTGTATTTATATAGTATGTACTAGTATAGTGGATGTTCTCTTTGTCTAGTATGTAGTATGTTCTCTAGTGTATAGTGTGTAGTATGTATTGTTTCTCGTTATAGTGTTGTCTGTTTGTTTCTCTTTATAGTGAGTATTGTTTCTTCTAATAGTATTCTCTATTTGTTACTCTTTATAGTGAGTATTGTTTCTCGTTATAGTATGTACTGACTCATATATGAACTGACTCTTAGTATGTTTCGTTGCGCTAGTAATAGTATTAGTGACTTCCTAAACTATACCTATTATAGTTTACTAGTAATGTTGTTTGTATGTATGAACATGTTTGTACACCTTTGCTACCCAAAGGTATTGAACTGAATGAATAACTTTTATATCTATATACATACACATAATATATAATTAAGATTCAAACGACTTTCGGACAAACAACGGATACCCTAAGTCCACAACCAAACAAGGAACATGAAGTAAGGCGAGCTATCAGTCCTAAGTTGTCACACCCCAAAACCGGAACGGCGGAATCGTTCAGGGGTGGAGGACGTCATGTTTAGTATCGCGAGATATGTATATGGTAAGCAAGTAATGAACAACCATGTCATTTCGAAAGAAAGTGTTTACAATCTGTGTGTTCACAAAACATAGAATTCATAAGCAAATAACAAAACAAGACTTGAAGCAACTATGCTCCATCTTCTGAATTCCCAGCGCGAGCACCTATCTAATAGTCTCCTAAGAATACAAGTTATTTGAAAGAGTTGATCAGCAATTAAGCTGGTGAGTTCATAAGATTTTAGTGATGTAAGAAAGTTGTAAAATGTTGTTGAAAATGTAGTTAAAAATGTAGTTGTAACATGTAGTTGTAAAATGTTGTAAGCTGTAAGCTCTATTTTGAAAAGTTAGTCCGTCCCTCTAGAAAATCCTATATTTCCTACTTTGATGGAAGTTTAAGTAAAATGACACTACAACCCTTTCAATGGGTACTAAGTGGATACGAATTATATAAGACTCAGAGTAACAAACAATCGATTGTGTGCATCTGCCCCAAGCTCACAACCAAACGAGGAACAGAAGTTAAGGCGGATAGCACACATCTCATTGGTTGTTAGATCATCGTCGTATACAACCCTGGTGTATACACTTGTTACTCATGGAGTTAATTGTAATGGTTCCTTTATATCTAATGAAAATGTTCTTTAAGAAAACCTATATTTCTTATAATAAAATGGTGACCACAGTGACTACTTTTATAATAGCTTAGTTTATACTGATATATATAATCTAATATCGGATAGAAAGTTAATTGGGTGAATCTGGCCTAAGCCCACAACCAAACGAGGAACATAAATTAAGGCGGAAAGCACACATCCAACTACCTATTGGGTATTAGTTTTATATATAAACATGGTGTATAAACTAAGGTATTATAGGGTTACTCACCTAAGGTCCTTTAATTTGTACTGGTTTAATACAATGGATTAAACCCTTTACTGGGAAGTTTCTAGTTTTGTATACCAAAAGTACTGATTTGGAAAGTATGTTTTCTACTAAAAAAACTGTGCTTTGACTCTGTGTCCTATAACCTGACCCATACATGGTATCCTTATGATGTCTTAATGTATACTAAGTATACATATATATAGAATCGAATAGAAAATAGATTGGGCGAATTCGTTCCAAGCCCACAACCAAACAAGGAACAGGAAGTGAAGCGGAGAGCACACACCCTATTACCTGTCGGACCTTATTGGTATATATATATCCTGTGATGTATACATTAAGGAATCATAAGACTAGCATTATGGTCCTTTCTTTTAAACGTAGCCTTCTACCAAGGCATCTTCTGTTAAATGTAGCCTTCTACCAAGGCATCTTCCGTTAAATGTAGCCTTCTACCAAGGCATCTACTGTTATGTGCTAGACTTGACAGTTCCGTTTGTCGTTTGTAAAAATGTATGTTTTTCCTAGTTTATAACTATCTTAACTCGAAAATAGTTTGAGTTTGACTTTCAAGTGGTACTGTCACTTTATGAAAGTAATGGGAAATGTAAGTACACAGTTGTCGTTTATAATGACATGCGGATGTACTGATGACCTACAACATGTTTGTTTTATTATGGTCATAATGT
Organism: Lactuca virosa; assembly: GCF_052849685.1. NCBI lineage: Eukaryota > Viridiplantae > Streptophyta > Magnoliopsida > Asterales > Asteraceae > Lactuca > Lactuca virosa. The sequence continues at coordinate 315,799,469 of NC_136433.1, read as the reverse complement.
GAAGGCTAGTACCCCTACTAAACGCTCTCCCTGTCTAGAGATTAAGGGAACCAAACGCGACCTCTGTAAATTCTTGCAAGCCGTGTAATTCACATTGAAGTTATATGATCATGTATACCCAATATAACTATCACATTTTGTTTAAAACAATGAGTTAGTGATTCATTGGTATAATTAGATCCTGTAGTAGTTCCATGCTATAGCAACCTAGTTCGTTTGTTCTGTATGGTATTGTTTGTTTCTCAATATAGTATCTCTATCTGTATGTTATTGTTTCTTTGTATGCTTCATTGTAATAGAAGTAATGCATAGTATCCTCCTAAACTATACCTATTATAGTTTACTAAAGTTTTACTTGAACTACTATTGAAAAACTCGTTTATCTACTAAGTTATGCTTGTACTTTAAAAACAGAGTTTTGTATAACTATAAAGTAACATAACTTTAAAAGAGCTTTTGAAATGTTTTGACAACTTATAAATGACATAAGTAACATTTTGAAAGATGTTTATAACAAACAGTTACACAATTATCATTGTGTTCAACTTGTATCCCCCCTTAAAACATTTAAAACAATTAAAAGATTCATTTCGGGGTATGAACTCACCTGATGTGGGTGATTCAAACGGGTATGCGTGTAAGGATGAGAAGTTCCACGAATGAAGTCCCGAGACACAATAGGTCCTAAATGACATATAATGACACATATTGGCATGAATATAGTGTTTGTAAACAACTATATGAAAGGAAACACCTTCCGGGACTAGGAAACACTTTGACCAAGTGTTGGAATCACATGTGATTCAACAAAGGGAAGTGGAATGACACTAACTTGAGTTTACTACCATGGGTTTACGGCCCAAGGGATTTTAAGGCCGTAAACTCATGGTCAAACATGCATATGTGTTGGTTTGAAAGCTAGGGAAACTTTAGGGACTTTTGCTCTACACAAGTATGAAAAAGACCAACCCATTGAAGGCTTTTGATGAGTTTACGGCCCAAAGGAGGTTACGGCCGTAAAATCATAATCATTTATGTATTTGAGTGAAGTTTAAGGTCCTTCAATCATCAAGGAAGGGTTCTGGGTCACTAGCTTTGCATCTTATAGGGTTTATGGTCCATACATGCTTCAACATTGAGTTTACGGTCAAGGGAGATCTTGGGCCGTAAACTCAAGATGTTCTTGGGAAAATGCATGTTTCAAGGGTATGATTCAAGGCTTCTAAGAAGATATGAAGTATAGGGAACAGTACTTACGATCTAGAAGCTTGAAATGGTTGATTTTGGCCAAGAACACTAGTGTGTGTTCTTGGTGTTCTTGGTGAAACTTGAAGATCTAAGAATAGAATGATTTCCATGGATGAAATCATGGAAGGATACTAGATTAAGAGATGTATCAACAAATCTAGGAAGAATACTTACTTATATGAAGATCTTGGAAGAAAGTCTTGATGATACTTGAGAGGATTTGAAGGAAAATCGGCCAAGGAAGGAAGAAATGACTAGAAATGGCCAAGTATCATCTATATACACTTGAGTTTACGGCCACATGAGTTTACAGCCATAAACTCATGGTCTTATGGACGTGAACTCATTTTGATGAGGTTATGGTTTGATTTGCTACGCTGTGGTTCTAGCAGGTACATTCTAACACTCATTCCTTAAGTGTACTAGGCTAAAACTCTTTAGAATGACCTTAAACCGGGCTAGAACTCATTTCCAATGAGTCTGACACTCAGCTGAGTTGATTGACTGGGCTTTAAAAGTAAAAAAATTTCGGGTTGTCACATCATCCCCCCGTTAGATAGAATTTCGTCCCGAAATTAGCTTTCTTAGCATTACTACTGGGGTTGCGCTCCTCTGATTGGCAGAATACCTACTCATAGACCTGGCAACTTTGCCCTTCTGTTCATGATAGGATTCGTACTTGGTCCATCTATCATTACTTTGTGTATACAAGTCGTATATAATTAGGGTTAGTAAGACGTTCGGATGTGCGACTCTGCCCTAGGTCCACAACCAAACAAGGAACAGGAGATAGGGCGGAAACACACATGCTAAATCTGCATAATCATAATCATATACCACCCTCGCGTATACACTGAATAGTGATAGGTGGGCTGTATTCGTCCTTAGCCTCTGTGCTCGAACTTGGCCTGTTGGACGAGTGGTATTTCGTGACGGTCTGCGGACATCTGACGATAAGGCTTCAGAGGACAAAGTACTCTTCGCACGAGTACTTCGGGGTTTAGAATACGAAAGATAAAACTGAGGTTTAGGTCGGATCATCGATACGAATGACGAAAATTTCGAGAACTTGCCGATCGAGGCGATAGAAACATATGAACTTAGTATAGTGAGGACCACGCCAATTCATGACGAATGATGGTAACGGACTCTTTAGTGAACAAAGTTTTGGCCAATTGAAAGAAACGTCTGTTATACGATGGTGTATCCCTAGTGTGTTCGATAATATACTGCTAGTGTGTTCGACAATGTACCCTTTGCAAATGAACCAAGGCTTTCTGTTTTACCTTTGATGTTAACACTCCTACGTATCGTACCGCTATGTGCACATACATACAAATGAAAGTGTTTTTAATAATTGGTGGGGATACTTTATATCATGATCCTCCCTGGTACCACTACCATCGCTTGTCATATACAAGTTATAAATATTTAAGATGAATCAGGCAGTCAAATGAGTAACTCTGCCTCAAATCCTCAACCAACTAAGGAATGGGGACCTAAGCGGAGTCACTCACTCTAAGTCTGCAACATCTTAGTTATGCACAACCCTGATGTATATGGTAAGCCATAATAGCTTCTCTAAACGGATCTTTTAGTTCTCTCGAATATTGTGACCTATTTCAATATGTGGGTTATTATAATTACTTTTAAGTGTTGTCCCCAAATTTTAATCTTATATCAATATAAATTAATTTTTAAAGTAATTACTGTTTCGAAAACGTACCGCTGCTCGTCGACGACTCCGGGGTAGATTCTCCTGCGGTGATCATCATAATGCGTCCATCCGCTCCTGAGTTCTTTGTTATCGGGCAGTCCCTCTGATAATGTCCAGTCTCACCACAGCCATAGCAGGCTCGATTTTCTTCAGCTCTGGGGACTTGGGAGATCGGTTGAGTCGGTGCCCTGCAGAAACGAACTGTGTGTCCTTTTCTATGGCAGTTCATACACTGCATTTCCCGGCATACTCCGGTGTGGTGAAAGTTGCACTTTCCACACTTCGGGAGGGTTCCAGCATATCGACTGGCAGGTGCTGGAGTAGTAGGCGTTGTAGCGGCGTACATAGTACTCGCTCGTTGCCCTCGCGGGGTGTCCTATGTTGTTTGCTTCTTCTTCCTCTTGTTCCCCAACTTCTGATTATAGTCCTCTTCCCTCGATGGCTCGGGAATAGGGACTTTTACACCATGGCGGACTCCGTGGTCGATGAGTCGCTGAGCCAGGCGTTTAGCACTATCGAATGTGGCTGGGTTAGAAGACAACGCATTTCCTTGGGTCGGAGCAGTCAGACCCCAAATGTATATTTCTATCTTCTTGCTCTCCGGAGTAACCATCCCGGGGCATAGAGCTGCTAGTTCGCTGAACCGGTCAGTGTAGGCCACTATGTCTGAGCTGACCATTTTGAGCTCCCATAGTTCTTGTTCCAGCTTTTGAACTTCGCCTAACGGGCAGTATGCCTCCCGTATTAACTCTTTTAGGTTTTCCCAACCTAATGAGTTAGCCACTGATAGGGTCAGTGACTTAACATGGCTGTTCCACCATGTCAGGGCTCTGTTGGAGAAGGTGCAGGCAGCAAACTTCACTTTGCTCCCTTCTGGGCACGAACAGATTTCGAAGATCGACTCTGTTTTCTCGAACCATCGCATCAGAGCGATGACTCCGCCAGTCCCATTAAAGGACAATGGCTGGCATTTGGTGAAATCCTTGTGGGAGAACTCTCTCGAGCGCACGAGGACCTCACCTTGAGTAGAATGAACAGGTGTTCCACCTTTGCTGGAACTGGTAGGATGATATTGAGCCATGGCTGTTGCCACAGCCGCAGCCACTGCAGCGTTTATAGCTGCCATATCGATTTGTGAAGGAGGTGGTATTGGAGTTATCGGAGTAGTGCGTCTGTTAGATCTGCGAGGAGGCATCTTTGCTAAAAGAATACAAAGATGAGACGGAATAAGTCTAAAGCAATGGACACAAGCCGAAAGCTAAAAAGACAAGGTTATCCTAGTTCTGGGTGTATCGGGTCTTGACTTCCACAGGGTTCTAGAAACAATTCATAAAAGAGTCTATACCTAATAAACTCTATGAATTTGAAATGGCTATCCTCGAATGAATATCTGTTGCCTGAATAACTGTTACCAGCTGCATGTAAGAAAATAATCCTAACATATAATGTGAGCTGTGTTTCCACTCGCTCATTAAGTTAACAAGATTATTATTTATTTGTGTGACGGGTAAGACGTTTTGGTTACTTTTGTTGATCCTTCTTTGAAAACTTCTCATGAACTTGTTCTTGTTCCTCCTGGATTCTTCTGTTGTCTACTATGAGGAAGTGGTTACATCTATTTGGGCTTGTCGTGCGAGAATGAAAGTGACTAAAGAATCTATGAGCTTTAAGGTAACTTTATGGGGTGATCCTTACGGAGTCCTCCTATAATTGTGCAATGTATACAAGTTTGTATATAGTTGAAGATTAAATAGACCTTTGAATAAGTGATCCTACTCCAAAACTACACCCTTAAGAGGAATGGATAGCGAAGCGTAGACCACAGATTCTAAGTTTATAAGATCTTGATTATATATAAAACTTTAGGAATATACATTGCAAGATTATAGACCTATCCGTAAGGGTCTTTTAAGTTATCACATAAGTTATTTATATGGACTAAAATACTCCTATAGTATTTCAATGTAATGTACTTGGTATGTTCTAAACTTGTTATTGTGCTATGGAATCATAGAATACTCCTATAGTATTCTAACTCTAATGTACTTGTTCTAGTATTCTTTTGACTGGTGTTCAGGTAAGTTTTAACACTGTTGCAACACCACATCATTCCCAAACACATGTCGGTCACATCTCGAATGAATATAGTTGATCAGGCTATATTGATCCTAGCTATGATTACATAACTGTTTAGGTTGACGACAGTGCCCAACCTTTAAATACTTTAGTTCTGTTCTCCCCGCGACACTAGTTCTATTATGTACATGTATAAGCAAGTAGGTATATTTTTATAACTTATAGTTATACTCTAAAAATATACCATTATCCAGAGCACTTAAGCCCCATTGTATTTATAGTTGTATATCTTTTATCGGTTGATATACTTAGTTTACTATAAACAATGCTCTGATACCAATCTGTCACACCCCAAAACCGGAACGACGGAATCGTTCAGGGGTGGAGGACGTCATGTTTAGTATCGCGATATATGTATATGGTAAGCAAGTAATGAACAACCATTTCATTTTGAAAGAAAGTGTTTACAATGTGTGTGTTCACAAAACATAGAATTCATAAGCAAATAACAAAACAAGACTTGAGGCTACTATGCTCCATCTTCTGAATTCCCAGCGCGAGCACCTGTCTAATAGTCTCCTGAGAATACAAGTTATTTGAAAGAGTTGATAAGCAATTAAGCTGGCGAGTTCATAAGATTTTAGTGATGTAAGAAAGTTGTAAAATGTTGTTGAAAATGTAGTTAAAAATGTAGTTGTAACATGTAGTTGTAAAATGTTGTAAGTTGTAAGTTCTGTTTTGAAAAGTTAATTTCCTACTTTGATGGAAATTTAAGTAAAATGACAGTACAACCCTTTCTATGGGTACTAAGTGGATACGAATTATATAAGACTCAGAGTAAACAAACAATCGATTGTGCGCATCTGCCCCAAGCTCACAACGAAACGAGGAACATAAGTTAAGGCGGATAGCACACATCCCATTGGTTGTTAGATCATCGTCGTATACAACCCTGGTGTATACACTTGTTACTCATGGAGTTAATTGCAATGGTTCCTTTATATCTAATGAAATTGTTCTTTAAGAAAACCTATATTTCTTATAATAAAATGGTGACCACAGTGACTACTTTTATAATAGCTTAGTTTATACTGATATATATAATCTAATATCGGATAGAAAGTTAATTGGGTGAATCCGCCCTAAGCCCATAACCAAACGAGGAACAGAAATTAAGGCTGAAAGTACACATCCAACTACCTATTGGGTATTAGTTTTATATATAAACATGGTGTATAAACTAAGGTATTATAGAGTTACTCACCTAAGGTCCTTTAAATTGTACTGGTTTAATAAAATGGATTAAACCCTTTACTAGGACGTTTCTAGTTTTGTATACCAAAAGTACTGATTTGGAAAGTATGTTTTGTACTAGAAAAACTGTGCTTTGACTCTGTGTCCTATAACGTGACCCATACCTGGTATCCTTATGATGACTTAATGTATACTAAGCATACATATATATAGAATCGAATAGAAAATAGAGTGGGCGAATTCGTTCCAAGCCCACAACCAAACAAGGAACAGGAAGTGAAGCGGAGAGCACACATCCTATTACCTGTCGGACCCTATTGGCATATATATATATATATATATATATATATATATATATATATATATATATATATATATATATATCCTGTGATGTATACATTAAGGAATCATAAGACTAGCATTATGGTCCTTTCTTTTAAACGTAGCCTTCTACCAAGGCATCTTCTGTTAAATGTAGCCTTCTACCAAGGCATCTTCTGCTAAACGTAGCCTTCTACCAAGGCATCTTCTGTTAAATGTAGCCTTCTACCAAGGCATCTACTGTTATGTGCTAGACTTGACGGTTCTGTTTGTCGTTTGTAAAAATGTATGTTTTCCCTAGTTTATAACTATCTTAACTCGAAAGTAGTTTGAGTTTGACTTTCAAGTAGTACTGTCACTTTATGAAAGTAATTGGAAATGTAAGTACACAGTTGTCGTTTATAATGACATGCGGATGTACTGATGACCTAAAACATGTTTGTTTTATTATGGTCATAATGTGAAGGCTAGTACCCCTACTAAACGCTCTCCCTGTCTAGAGATTAAGGGAACGAAACGCGACCTCTGCAAATTCTTGCAAGCCGTGTAATTCACATTGAAGTTATATGATCATGTATACCCAACATAACTATCACCTTTTATTTAAAACAATGAGTTAGTGATTCATTGGTATAATTAGATCCTGTAGTAGTTCCATGCTATAGCAACCTAGTTCGTCTGTTCTGTATGGTATTGTTTGTTTCTCAATATAGTATCTCTCTCTGTATGTTATTGTTTCTTTGTATGCTTCATTGTACTAGAAGTAATGCATAGTATCCTCCTAAACTATACCTATTATAGTTTACTAAAGTTTTACTTGATTTGCTATTGAAAGATTCGTTTATCTACTAAGTTATGCTTGTACTTTAAAAACGGAGTTTTGTATAACTATAAAGTAACATAACTTTAAAAGAGCTTTTGAAATGTTTTGACAACTTATAAATGACATAAGTAACATTTTGAAAGATGTTTATAACAAACAGTTACACAATTATCATTGTGTTCAACTTGTATCCCCCCCCCCTTAAAACATTTAAAACAGTTAAAAGATTCATTTCGGGGTATGAACTCACCTGATGTGGGTGATTCAAACGGGTATGCGTGTAAGGCTGAGAAGTTCCACGAATGAAGTCCCGAGACACAATAGGTCCTAAATGACATATAATGACACATATTGGCATGCATATAGTGTTTATAAACAAGTATATGAAAGGAAACACCTTCCGGAACTAGGAAACAATTTGACCAAGTGTTGGAATCACATGTGATTCAACAAAGGGAAGTGGAATGACACTAACTTGAGTTTACTACCATGGGTTTACGGCCCAAGGGAGTTTACGGCCGTAAACTCATGGTCAAACATGCATATGTGTTGGTTTGAAAGCTAGGGAAACTTTAGGGACTTTTGCTCTACACAAGTATGAAAAAGACCAACCCATTGAAGGCTTTTGATGAGTTTACGGCCCAAAGGAGTTTACGGCCGTAAACTCATAATCATTTATGTATTTGAGTGAAGTTTAAGGTCCTTCAATCATCAAGGAAGGGTTCTGGGTCACTAGCTTTGCATCTTATAGGGTTTATGGTCCATACATGCTTCAACATTGAGTTTACGGTCAAGGGAGATCTTGGGCCGTAAACTCAAGATGTTCTTGGGAAAATGCATGTTTCAAGGGTGTGATTCAAGGCTTCTAAGAAGATATGAAGTATAGGGAACAGTACTTACGATCTAGAAGCTTGAAATGGTTGATTTTGGCCAAGAACACTAGTGTGTGTTCTTGGTGAAACTTGAAGATCTAAGAAAAGAATGATTTCCATGGATGAAATCATGGAAGGATACTAGATTAAGAGATGTATCAACAAATCTAGGAATAATATTTACTTATATGAAGATCTTGGAAGAAAGTCTTGATGATACTTGAGAGGATTTGAAGGAAAATCGGCCAAGGAAGGAAGAAATGACTAGAAATGGCCAAGTATCATCTATATACACTTGAGTTTACGGCCACATGAGTTTACGACCGTAAACTCATGGTCTTATGGTCGTGAACTCATTTTGATGAGGTTATGGTTTGATTTGCTACGCTGTGGTTCTAGCGGATACATTCTAACACTCATTCCTTAAGTGTACTAGGCTAAAACTCGTTAGAATGACCTCAAACCGGGCTAGAACTCATTTCCAATGAGTCTGACACTCAGCTGAGTTGATTGACTGGGCTTTAAAAGTAAAAAATTTTCGGGTTGTCACATAAGTCCTTTCAATCCTACTTATATAACTATATATATAGATGTGCTTTTGACAAAATATAAGTTTAAAAGAGTTTAATAAAAAGAACTTAGCATGTAAAAGAGTGTATAAAACGATTTGAAGCGGTTTGTTTGATAACACAGTTTGAAATGTAACAAAATCCATTTGTTTGATAGTTATTAATCACATGTGATTGATATAATAACTATAATAGTTCAACTTGTATTCCCCCCCCCCCCATAAAAGCATTTCAAATCATTTAAAAGATAAGTTAAGGGGTATGAACTCACCTGAAATGAGTGATACGAATGAAAGATCGGTTTGTAGGATGCTAAGTGTCAAGTGAAGACTTGAGCACAACGGATCCTAATAGGCATATAATGACACATATATGTATATAATTAGTGTTTAAACAACTAATTATGCAAGGAAAGACACCCTAGGACATAGAAAACACTTAGATTCAAGTGCTAGAAGAACCAATGGTTGCATATAATGGGTGTATGGCCACACCTTGGAGTGTACGGCCAGAATGGTGTGTTTCATGTGTGTGTACGGCCAGAGTGTACGGCCCAAGTGGGTGTGCGGCCGCACACTCATGGTGAAACATGCCATTGAGTGATTTAAAGTCTTATTAAGCATCTAGGAAGTGTGTCTTGACCAATGCTTAGCCTTAATGGAAGTTTGTTACCATTTTGGACCTTAAAAAGGGTGTGTACGGCCGTACACCCTTGATGATCATGTGAAAATGGTCAAAAGTGTTTTCCAAAGTCTCTATCTTGCATCCCCTAAGTGTCCTTGATCATGTGCTAGTATACAACTTGAGTTTGAGGCCATTAAGCACTAAACAAAGGGGTGTACGGCCACATGAGGTGTGTGCGGCCACACACTCCTTGATGATCATGGTTTGGACGTTTTCTAAGGCTCAAAACTAGAAAGTAACATGTAGAAGAAGGGTACTTACGATATAGAAGCGTTTAGGGGTGTTTGGAGCCCAAGAACTTAGTAGGTGTTCTTGGTGTTCTTGAAACTAAAGAACACTTGAAGATCTACTAAAAGGGAGTGATTTCATGGATGAAATCAGTGATCTTTACTAGATGGAGTAAGGAATCAACAAATCAAAGGAAAGAAACACTTACCACTTGAAGATCTAGATGAAAAATCGGATGCTACTTGAGAGAGAATGAGTTCTTGGCTTGGAAGGATGAAAAGAGCTAAATGAAAGCCAAGCCTTTAACTTATAGACGTGAGTGTGCTGCTAGAGGAGGGGTGTGCGGCCGCACACCCAAGTGTGCGACCATACACTCCTCATATTGGTGTGTTTGGCCATTTTTGGGTAGGGGTAAACTTGTGGAACACAAATCTAGACTCTAACTTGAAGAGAATAGGTTTAGAACACTCAAATCGACTCAAAACAATGCTAGAAGGTAGCAGAAACGAGTCTGACCTCGATTGATTTGAATAAGTGTACAAGATATAAATTTCTGGTTGTCACAGAACAAAAGTATTACGATTGTTGGACAGCACAAGTAGGCTTGCGAACATATAATCAGATCTGGGAGTAATATAGCCTGATCAACTATATCTTTCCGAGAAGTGATTGCATGTGGCTAGGAATGGTTGTGATGTTGCAGCAAGTCTAAAAACTTACCAACACTACTACAATGAAAACATTAGAACAGAACATAAACTTAAAATACTGTAAGAGTATTTTGTGTTACTATAATTACTTATGTACAAACTAAAAAGGTCTTTATTAGTATGTCAATAGTTGCTGAGTGGATACGCTAAGGTTATATGTGACTAGGGTGTTATAGACTTAGAATTTGTGATCTTTGCTTTACTCCCTATTCCTTGTTTGGTTGTGGGCTTAGAGTTAGGGTCACTTATTCGAAGGTATATCCTGTTTTGGTTACATATGACTGGTATACACTATGTAAATGTTGGAATTACTGGTAAGGATCATCTTATAATTATCTTAATTAGTACGTCTATTAATTATTTCCTTTACCCCTATTCTCACGTAGATAACATGGCTGGATTCCATATCCCCGGAGATCCGTACTTTCCCAACCAAGGAAACGGAGGATGGCTCGATGCAGAGCCAGAAGAGAATCATCCAATCCCTTTGGATGACGACTTCGCTAAGAACTTCCCGGAGGATTCTGACTCCGAGCCCGAAGTCAACGATCAACCCCTGGTAGCTCCAAACCCATATCCAAACCCACGTCCGGCTTTTCAAGGCCCGACGCCTCTGTGGGTGGAAAGTCTGGAGACCTGGAGTCAGGAACATGGCCAACCCATCCCGTACAATGGAGACCGAAGTTTCTACAATGTGAGCGAAGGAGGCTCAGCGGACAGGGTCCTGCCTATCCTGGTCCGCAGGGTTGCTCGTAACGAAATTTAGGGTAGGACAGCCCTCCAACGAATTGCGGAACTTGATGCCAATACAGGGATCAACACTGTCTGCATTCGTCGGCTGGAAGATGCTCGTGAGAGAGCTGAAAGAGACCATGAGTCTCTACTTCAAGCACTAGCTAAGACTAGGGCTGAAGTCATAGAGCATCGCGTGCGCCAGCGAGTGTACAAGCGATTCCTTCTTGAAATGGAGCATCTGATGGATGATTTAAGGGTTCGCCCAAGGGGTTCCCGACGTCAGTAGGGGATGGTCTGCTCATCCCTTACCTTTTGAATTAAGGATTAGCCTTCTTAATCTATGCTCTAAGTAGCACTTTTCCTGTAAATTCTTGTTATTTTAAGACCTTGAACTTTCGGTAGATAGGTCTTTATTCTGTCAAAATTTTCTTATCTTGGTGTGATGTAGGACCTACTTTTAGGTCATTTTCCTGAACTTATTACATCTGTAATACCAGTATATTTGGCAGATATCTAACCCCTTGAAAATTATTATCCAAATGCTTTCATCTTTCTAGCGCTAGATTTCTATCCAATCATACTTCCATCTGTGTTGTTGGGCTATGGAGAGTTAGTCCATGAGTCACTCTCATCATGCCCTCTATTAAATTGTTATCAATATCTTCATCTTTGTGATCTTATAGCTACAAGATGCCTCCACGCCGAGTAACGAGGTGCACTGCTCGGAATCAAACTCCACCTCCTCCTCCTCCTCAATACAACCCAGCAGCTATCCAAGCTGCTGTGAATGCGGCTGTTACAGCAGCTCTAGCACAATTCACCACTACCGGTACTAGCGGGAGTGGGACGAATGTGCCTCCCACCCCAGTTGAAACTCCAGTGCGCTCTAGAGAGTGCTCGTACAAAGACTTTACCAGCTGCAAACCCAGGGCCTTCAATGGAACTGGCGGAATCATTGCCCTCTCGCAATGGTTCGAGAAGACGGAGTCGATCTTTGAGATCTGCTCCTGTCCGGAAGGGAGCAAGGTAAAATTTGCCGCTTGCCACCTTCGTGGACCGAGCTCTGACGTGGTGGAACAGCCATGTCAAGTCACTATCTCTTATAGTGGCAAATGCCATCGGCTGGGAAGCTCTTAAGGAGTTTATGATCGAGGAATACTGCTCGAGGGGCGAAGTTCAGAAGTTAGAGCAGGAGCTCTGGAGCCTAACCATGAAGGGCTCCGACATAGTCTCCTACACTGCCAGATTCAGCGATCTGGTAGCGTTTTGTCCGGGAATGGTCCCTTCTAAAGCAAAGAAGGTGGAGAGGTATATCTGGGGGCTGGTACCTCCATTTCAGGGGAACGTCCTAGCTTCCAACCCCACTATCTTCGATAGTGCCAAGCGATTCGCACAACGGCTCATCAACCATGGGGTCCGTACTCCGTCAACAACAACAACCCTAACCATCTCAGAACCCTCCAAAGCCGCTGACAACAAGCGGAAATTCTGGGATGACAAGAAGAAGAAAGTTGCCAAGAAACATCAGGTCGTAGCTGTTCATGCTGCGATAGCACCTGCCGCTGCTGCACCGGTAAAGCAGTACGCAGGAAACTTGCCGAAGTGCAACAAATGCAGCTTCCACCACAATGGACCCTGCCGGGAAATGTAGTGCTCTAACTGCAACATGATGGGGCATACTGCCCGTTTCTGCAAGGCTCCGGCAAAGCCAATTACCCAAGTCCCCGACGTTGGTGTGGGCCAGGCTTGCTACGGTTGTGGCGAGGCGGGCCACTACAAGCGGAACTGCCCAAAGGCAGGGAATGCCAGTGGAGTGGGAAGAGTTTTGGCTATAGGCCATGAGGAAGCAGTTGCCGACCCTACAGTGGTCACTGGTATGTTTCTCCTCGATAACTCATATGCATACTGATCCATGCATAGATTATGAAAGCCCAAAAGGTGATGGATTAATGATTACTAGTGGGCTAGAAGGTGGCTTGGGCTCAATGGTTGGGTTATGTATGGTAACCCACAAATTGAATTAGGGTTGCATGAAGGCTAGGGCAACATTTTTAAGGATTCATACGTGGTAAAAACGTTACTTTTTGCTTCATAAAGCCTCCTAGCCGTTTTTATCACTCTTTGGTGGATTATGGTTGCACTTTAATGCTTCTTATGGCTCCTTAATGCTTCATATGGCTCCTTAATGAAGCATAGACGTTTTTTTTTCATTCTCAAGTGTCTTGGACGTTTTTTTTGTGTTATTTCAAGAGTTTCCTTAAATTTCATTTACTAGTTTTAATGAATAATCGGTTGGTTGGCTTGTAACCACCAAGTTTGTAATAAAGGCTTCATATAAAGCCAAGTTTATGCATGGGAAAGAGAAGGCACGAATTTTAATCAAAGAACCCTTATTTTCACTTTGAATTATTGTCATAGTTCACAAATTATCATCTTTTGGACGTGATCCTTGAGTTGATCGAATTCAAACTAATAGGTCTTAGTTTGTCTTCAGATTTACAAGCTATAGGTCTAGTTTGTTTATCAAATCTATCCTTTTCATTCCATATATTTGTGGTTGTTATTCTAGCTTAATTTACCTAAACACTACCCCACTCACTAAATCAAGCCCATACACGCATCATAAGTGGTATCAGAGCGCAGAATGGATTTTGATGATCCTGAGTTCCTACAAAATCTTCGTGAAGCATTAAGAAACATCCAAGAAGGTGGAAATCGAAGGCAACCCCGCCGTGGTGAACATAGGGTTGTGGAAGAATTCAAGGTGTCTGACTTGCCTGAATTTGTTGGTGGAACTGATCCTGAACGCTACTTGGAGTGGGAAAGGAAGATTGAAAGAATGTTCGAGTTCAAAGAAGTGGATGACGAAAAAAGCTGCAAATATGCCATTCTCAAGCTAAGTGGTGGTGCTTCATTGTGGTTTGAAGGGCTTAAGGCCAAGAGAACCCGTGAAGGCAAAGAAAAAATTTGTTCTTGGCTTTCTCTAAAACGAAAGCTAAGAAAGAGATATGTTCCTTCTACTCATAGAATTGCCACTTACAAGAAGATTGCTGATTTGAGGCAAGGAAAAATGAGTGTTGGAGAATATATTGATGAATTTGAGAAGTTGTCCTTGATGGGGGATATTGAAGAAATTGAAGAACAAAAAATGACTCGTTTTCTAAAAGGGTTGAACTACAACATTGCCAATGTTGTGGAGTTGTATCCTTATGCTGATTTTGGAACTCTTTGTGGTTTGTGTTTAAAGTTGGAGGGGCAAGCCAAAGCACGTTTTGGTGGGAGTTCAAGTTCAAGTCTTGAAAGTCCTAAGTCAAAGTCGTGGTCCAAGCCCGAGTCTAGCAATAGAGAAAATTCTGTTTCTACTCCTTCTGGTTCTAGTAGTGTTCCCGTTGCTCCTAAACTTACTAGTGGTACCAAAGAAACTAGTTTGGCGAAAATTAGATGTTTCAAGTGTCAAGGTTTTGGTCATTACCAAAATGCTTGTCCAAACAAAAGGGTGGTGACTTTAAGGGAGGCCATTGAATGTCGTGAAGAGTTGGAGGAAGAAGAGAGGTTGGCGGGTATTTTTCATGATATACAAAAAGAAGAGGAAGAAGAGGAGGAGGTAGAGTATGAAGCACCGGTGTATGATACAGTTTTGGTGCTTAGAACCCTTAAAACTCAAGGGGTTCAAACTGTGGCTGATATGGATCAACGAGACCAATTGTTTCACACCAAATGTTTGGTTAGAGACAAGTGGTGTAGTTTGATTATTGATGGTGGAAGTTGTACTAATGTTGCTTCTAATGAAATGGTGACCAAATTGGGTTTGTCTACTACAAACCATCCAAAACCATATGTTCTTCATTGGTTGGATGATGGAAAAGGTGACAAAACAGGTTAGAGTTGGTCTAACTATGGGATCTTATGAAGATGAAGTGTTGTGTGATGTTATTCCTATGGATGCATGTCATATTTTGTTGGGGCGTCCTTGGCAATTTGATAGGGACGTGTTACACAGAGGGAGGAGCAATGAATATGAGTTGAAACACAATAATAAAAAAATTGTGTTAAAACCCATGTCCCCAACGGCGATAAGGTCCATGAATTCTAAACAAGTAAAAAAACCTAATCTTTCTGTGTTTGCTAGTGAAAGGGAGGTGGAGCAAGTTCTTGACAAAGGTGATGTGATTTACATGCTTGTGGCCAAAGAGCATGCAAAGATGGAGAAGATCGTGCATGGAGAAAACGCTATTGCTGATTTGCTTTTGGAGTTTCAAGATGTGTTTCCAAGCGAATTACCACCGGGTTTGCCTCCAATCCGTGGTATTCAACACCAAATTGACCTTATTCCGGGTGCTCCTTTGCCTAATAAAGCTGTCTATAGATGTAATCCGGAGGTGACAAAAGAGTTGCAAAAACAAATTGATGAACTCATGAAAATGGGTTATGTTCATGAAAGCCTAAGTCCTTGTGCTGTTCCAGTTTTGTTGGTTCCAAAAAAAGATGGTTCTTGGAGGATGTGCATTGATAGTAGGGCTGTTAATAACATCACCATAAAATACCGATTTTCTATTCCTAGAGTTGATGATTTGCTAGACGAGTTGCATGGTTCTATTGTGTTCTCAAAAATTGATTTGAGAAGTGGTTACCATCAAATTCGTATGCGTGAAGGGGATGAATGGAAAACAACCTTTAAAACTAAACATGGCTTGTATGAATGGACCGTGATGCCTTTTGGTCTAACTAATGCACCTAGCACTTTCATGCGACTAATAAATGAAGTGCTAAAATCTTTTTTGGGCAGGTTTGTGGTGGTGTACCTTGATGATATCTTGGTATATAGCAAGAGCTTGGAGGATCATTTGGTGCACTTAAAACAGGTTTTCGAGATGCTTAGAGCTCAAAAACTCTATGGGAAGCAAGAAAAATGTTCGTTTTTGGTGGAAGAAGTGGCATTTTTGGGTTTTGTGGTGTCAAGAAATGGCGTGTCCGTGGACCCATCCAAAACTGAAGCAATCAAGTCATGGCCTATTCCTACTAGCATTTCTGAAGTTAGATCATTTCATGGTCTTGCTTCTTTCTATAGAAGATTTGTTCGTGATTTTAGCACCATTGCAAGTCCCATAAACAGGTTGTTTGAAGAAAGGAGTCTTTGCATGGGGAAAAGAAGCTCAAAAGGCGTTTGAGAAACTCAAGGCATTGTTGTGTGATGCTCCTATTTTGGCTCTTCCAGATTTTTCTCAACCATTTGAAGTGGAGTGTGATGCAAGTGGAGTTGGTATTGGGGCTGTTTTGATCCAATCCAAACGTCCTATTGCTTATTTTTCTAAAAAGTTGGGTGGTGCTCGTTTGAATTATTGCACTTATGATAAGGAGTTTTATGCTATTGTTCGTGCTTTAGATCATTGGAGTCATTATTTGCGTGCAAATCATTTTATTTTGCATTCTGATCATGAATCCTTGAAGTACATCAATGGGCAACAAAAGTTGAGCACAAGACATGCAAAGTGGGTGGGGTTCTTGCAATCCTTTCATTTTTCATGCAAATACAAGGATGGAAAAAGCAATGTAGTGGCTGATGCACTCTCGAGGCGTTACTCATTGTTGGTGACTTTGGATGTTCGTTTCTTGGGATTTGAAACTCTAAAGGACCATTATCAATCTGATATGGACTTTGCAGATATGTTTTTGAAATGCGCAGGTGGTCCTAATGGTGAATTTGTGATTCAAGATGGCTTTCTATTTAAAGGCAATCGCCTTTGTGTCCCAAAACATGTAATACGGGAGTTGCTGATTCGTGAAGCTCATGGCGGTGGTTTGGCTGGTCATTTTGGCATTACCAAAACTTTGGAGGTGCTTAAAGAACATTTCTTTTGGCCAAAAATGTTGGGGGATGTAACCAACATAGTGGGCAAGTGTGTTACATGTCACATGGCGAAAACAACTTTCAAGCATGGTGTTTACACTCCTTTGCCGGTTCCTATTCGTCCTTGGGAAGATGTGTCCATGGATTTCATTATGGCTTTGCCTAGAACTCAAAGGGGGAAGGATTCCATTATGGTGGTGGTGGATAGGTTTTCAAAAATGGCTCACTTTGTGCCATGTCATAAAACCAATGATGCATCTAATGTGGCTGATTTGTACTTTAAAGAGGTGGTTCGTTTGCATGGTATTCCTAAAACAATTGTTTCTGATAGGGATTCCAAGTTTCTAAGTTACTTTTGGAACACTTTATGGAGGAAAGTGGGTACTAAGTTACTTTTTAGTACATCCCATCATCCACAAACGGATGGACAAACGGAGGTGACTAATAGAACTTTAGGTACTTTGTTGAGAGGGTTGGTTAGCAAAACTCAAAAAGATTGGGACATCAAACTTGCACATGCTGAATTTGCCTATAATCGTTCTCCTACTTATGCAACATGTCATTCTCCTTTTGAAGTAGTGTATGGTGTGAATCCTTACATGCCTTTGGATTTGATTCCATTGCCAAAGGATGAATTGGTTCACAAGGATGCTAATGACAAGTTGAAGGCCATGATGAAACTACACCAACAAGTTCGTGAGAAGATTGAAACGGTGAATGAGTTGTACAAACAGAAGTCAAACAAGCATAGGAAACCACGTGTCTTTCAAGATGGTGACTTGGTGTGGGTGTATATGAGGAAAGAACGTTTTCCTAACAAAAGGAAAAACAAGTTAATGCCAAGAGCCGAAGGTCCTTATAAAGTGGTGTCACGTGTCAATGATAATGCTTATAAGGTAGATTTGGGAGGAGACCATGAAGTACATGCTACCTTTAATGTGGGAGATCTTTCACCTTATCTTGATGATGATGGACTTGATGAATTGAGGTCAATTCCTTTCAAAGGGGGAGGGGATGATCCATGCATGGATTATGAAAGCCCAAAAGGTGATGGATTAGTGATTACTAGTGGGCTAGAAGGTGGCTTGGGCTCAATGGTTGGGTTATGCATGGTAACCCACAAATTGAATTAGGGTTGCATGAAGGCTAGGGCAACATTTTTAAGGATTCATAAGTGCTAAAAACGTTACTTTTTGCTTCATAAAGCCTCCTAGCCGTTTTTATCACTCTTTGGTGGATTATGGTTGCACTTTAATGCTTCTTATGGCTCCTTAATGCTTCATATGGCTCCTTAATGAAGCATAGACGTTTTTTTTCATTCTCAAGTGTCTTGGACGTTTTTTTTGTGTTATTTCAAGAGTTTCCTTAAATTTCATTTACTAGTTTTAATGAATAATTGGTTGGTTGGCTTGTAACCACCAAGTTTGTAATAAAGGCTTCATATAAAGCCAAG
This sequence comes from Lactuca virosa, assembly GCF_052849685.1. Classification (NCBI taxonomy): domain Eukaryota; kingdom Viridiplantae; phylum Streptophyta; class Magnoliopsida; order Asterales; family Asteraceae; genus Lactuca; species Lactuca virosa. The sequence goes on along the minus strand of NC_136433.1, from coordinate 315,780,931 downwards.
TTTATGCATGGGAAAGAGAAGGCACGGATTTTAATCAAAGAACCCTTATTTTCACTTTGAATTATTGTCATAGTTCACAAATTATCATCTTTTGGACGTGATCCTTGAGTTGATCGAATTCAAACTAATAGGTCTTAGTTTGTCTTCAGATTTACAAGCTATAGGTCTAGTTTGTTTATCAAATCTATCCTTTTCATTCCATATATTTGTGGTTGTTATTCTAGCTTAATTTACCTAAACACTACCCCACTCACTAAATCAAGCCCATACACGCATCACATACATACTGTTTGATAGTGGAGCGGAGAGGAGTTTCGTGAATCAGAAATTTGCTCAATTACTTAAGCAAAAATCGCATGCACTTAAAGAACCATTCACCGTAGAAATGGCTAACGGAAAGACAGAGAGCACTAGCTGCATATACATAGGTTGTACACTAACACTAGATAGCCATTCATTTCCAATCGACCTCATGTCGGTCTCAATTAAAAGTTTCGACATCATCATCGGCATGGATTGGTTGAGTTCTCATCATGCCGACATTATGTGTTACGAAAAGGCTGTTCGCCTTAATCTGCCATCTAGCGAAACCCTAATTATCTACGGCGACAATCCCGGCACGAACCTTCGCATCAACTCGAGCATTCAAGCCCAGAAATTCTTGCGAAAGGAATGTCGCGCATTCCTTGCTCATGTTGTCGATGTGAGCCAAGAGACGAAAGACATAAAGAACATTCCAGTAGTATGCGATTTTCCCGACATCTTTCCAGAAGAACTCCCAGGATTACCTCCGTAACGTCAAGTCAAGTTCAGAATCGACTTAGTTCCAGGGGCTACCCCAGTAGCCAAATCGCCCTATCGTCTAGCACCAGCCGAGATGCAGGAACTATCCAGTCAACTTAACGAACTGCTCAGCAAGGGCTTTATTAGACCAATCTTCTCACCCTGGGGAGCACCGGTCTTGTTCGTCAAGAAGAAAGACGGATCGTTCCGTATGTGCATCGACTACAGAGAACTTAACAAACTAACCGTAAAAAATTGTTACCCTCTGCCTCGCATAGACGATTTGTTCGACAAACTTCAAGGGGCGAACTACTTTTCGAAGATAGATCTAAGATTCGGGTATCACCAATTACGAGTGCTTGGGGAGGTTGTTCCGAAGACAGCCTTCCGAACTCGTTATGGACACTACGAGTTTGTAGTGATGCCGTTCGGATTGACCAATGCGCCCGTAGTATTCATGGACTTAATGAATAAGGTGTGCCTTCCTTACTTGGATCAGTTCGTCATTGTCTTCATCGATGACATACTTATCTACTCTCGTAGTAAGGAGGAGCATAGTCAACATCTGCGTCAGGTCTTGGAAACACTACGATCAGAGAAGCTCTAGCGAAGAGGGAATACACGTGGACCCTTCCAAAATCAAAGCCATTGAGAACTGGTCAGCACCGAAGACGCCTACAGAAATTTGTCAGTTTCTAGGCCTCGCTGGCTACTATCGCAGGTTCATTCAGAACTTCTCGTAGATTGCGAAACCTCTTACAACATTCACCCAGAAGGGCGTGGCCTTTGACTGGGAAGAGAAACAAGAGAAAGCGTTCCAAACGATGAAGCGAGTCTTTATGCATCGCACTGATACTATCCCTCCCCGAAAGGATAGAAGACTTCGTGGTCTATTGCAATGCGTCCAATCAAGGGCTCGGTTGTGTTTTGATGCAACGAGGTAAGGTCATCGCTTATGCCTCAAGGCAGCTAAAGACAAACGAGGTCAACTACACCACACACGATCTCGAGTTAGGAGCCGTGGTGTTTGCTCTGAAGATCTGGAGACACTACCTGTATGGTACAAAAAGCACAATCTTTACAGACCACAAAAGCCTACAACATATATTCGACTAGAAGGAGCTCAACATGAGACAACGACGGTGGGTCGAGCTACTCAGTGATTACGAATGTGAAATTCGTTATCATCCCGGCAAGGCCAACATAGTAGCTGACGCCCTAAGCCGGAAATAATACTCTGGTCGTAGAGTCAAATCATTGACTATGACTATCCATTCACACTTGTCCACACAATTTAAGGAAGCTCATATCGAAGCTTTGAAACCTGAAAATGTGGAGGGTGAATCCCTGAGAGGGATGGATAAGAACTTGGTAGTCAAGGGTGGCGGAGCCTTATATCTCATCGATCGGATCTGGACACCGAAACGCGGTGGTTTCAGAGACTTAGTCATGACAGAAGCACACAAAACTCGATATTCCGTCCACCCAGGTTCAGATAAGATGTATTTTGATCTTAAAAAGTTATACTAGTGGCCTAACATGAAAGAAGAGATTGCTACCTTCGTGAATAAATGCCTTACTTGCGCCAAGGTTAAGGTCGAATACCAGAAACCATCAGGTTTACTTCAGCAACCGGAGATACCTGAATGGAAGTGGGAGCAGATCACAATGGAGTTTATAACCAAGTTGCCCAAGACAACTTGTGGTCTCAATACCATATTGGTGATCGTAGACAGGCTAACAAAGTCCGCACACTTCCTGCCTATCAAAGAAACTGACAAGATGGAGAAACTCACTAGAATCTACGTTAGGGAGATAGTACGACTGCATGGTGTTCCCATATCCATTATCTCTGATATAGATAGTAGATTCACTTCGAGGTTCTGGCAGTCGCTAGAAAGTTCCCTAGGAACTAGACTGGACATGAGTACAGCCTACCATCCGCAAAGCGACGGACAAAGTGAGAGGACTATTCAAACTTTGGAAGATATGTTGCGAGCCTGCGTGATAGGCTTTGGGAAAGCATGGGATACTCATTTACCCCTTGTCGAGTTTTCCTACAACAATAGTTATCACACAAGCATAAAGGCTGCTCCATTTGAAGCCCTCTATGGCCGAAAGTGCAGATCCCCTCTGATCCATGCATGGATCATGAAAGCCCAAAAGGTGATGGATTAGTTATTACTAGTGGGCTAGAAGGTGGTTTGGGATTTTGGGTTGTGCATGGTAACCCACAAATTGAATTAGGGTTGCATGAAGGCTAGGGCAACATTTTTAAGGCTTCACAAGTGCTAAAAACGTTACTTTTTTACTTCATAAAGCCTCCTAGCCGTTTTTATCACTCTTTGGTGGATTAGGGTTACACTTTAATGCTTCTGATGGCTCATTAATGCTTCTTATGGCTCCTTAATGAAGCATAGACGTTTTTTCTTCATCCTCAAGTGTCTTGGACGTTTTTTTGTGTTATTTCAAGAGTTTCCTTAATTTTCATTTACTAGTTTTAATGAATAATTGGTTGGTTGGCTTGTAACCACCAAATTTGTAATAAAGGCTTCACCGTTATGATGGAAGGAGCACTTGGTGCACTTGGGTAGGCTCCCTGCATATGGTTTGGCTGGTACAGGGGTAGCAGGAGTGGTGGCAGCATGGACAGCCACCATCTGTTGGTTCTTGGAAGAGGGTTGAGCTGATTTGCCCTTCTTTCGGTCCCAACGCTTCCTCTTGTTGTCAGCTGTTTTGGTTGGTGCGGGGGCAGTCATTGTAGTTGTTGTTGGAGTAGATGGAACCTCGTGATCGATGAGCCTTTGGGCCAATTCCTTGGCACTGTCAAAGGTCGCAGGGTGTGATGCTAGAACGTTTCCTCGATATGGGGGTACTAGACCCCAGATGTATCTTTCGATTTTCTTGGTTTCGGTGGGGATCATGTTGGGACATAGAGTCACCAGGTCGCAGAACCTGGCTGTATAAGCCACTATATCGGAACCCTTCATTTTGAGGTTCCACAGTTCCTCCTCGAGTTTCTGAATTTCGCCCCTCGGGCAGTACTCCCTTGTCATCAGGTCTTTCAGTGTATCCCAGCCCACGGCGTTAGCTGCCACCAGTGAGAGTGATTTGACATGGCCATTCCACCATGTCAGGGCCCTTTTGGTGAAGGTGCAAGCAGCGAACTTAATCTTGCTTCCTTCAGGGCATGAGCACATCTCGAATATTGCTTCTCTTCTCTCGATCCATTGGGACAGTGCAATGATCCCTCCAGTTCCGTTGAAGTACGTAGGTTTGCAGCTGATGAAATCTTTATAGGTACACTCCCGTGTACGTGGGTGGATTTCACCATGGCTAGAGTTTCTGCCCGTTCCAGCTCCACTTGCACCACCAGAGTTTACTTGGGCCATGGCTGCGGTCACGGCTGCGGTCACCGCTGCTTGAAACATCATCGCATCAAACTGCGGAGGGGGTGGTGGTGGTGGAGTTTGATTCACAGGCGTGTTTCTGGTCGGATGCTTTCGAGGCGGCATCTTTTACTGAAAGTTTATAAAGATGATGATAATAGTAAGAATCAATTGCAAGTATGATGAGAGTGTTTCATGGACTAGATCGCCATAGTCCAACTATTAGATAGAGGCATAACAATAGAGTAGGGAAACACAAGAGTAAGGACTTTCCAATAGATTATATAACTGCCAATATTACTGGTATTAACGATGTAAAATGAGTTCGGGAAAATGACCTAACAGTAGGTTTTACATCAAACCATAAGGGAAAATGTTGGCAACTTAGAAGTCTAGTTAGAGTACTTTTAAAAGTTAGGAATGTTTTACAGACAAGTGCTCCATAGAGCACAGAAAAGAAATGCTATTCCTTAACCAAAAGAGAAAGATGAGTCGACATCTTCTACCGGCGACGGGTATCCCTCGGGCGGACCCTCAGATCTGCCAGTTGACGTACAACTTCCTGAAGATGTCGCTCCTGCGCCCTCTGACGCACTCGGAGTTCCATGACTTCGACTCTGGATGCAGCTAACTGTTGTTGCAGAGCCTCATTGGTTCTCCTGGTCCTTTCCATAGCCTCTTCGAGTTGGCGAATGCGGACTGTGTTAAGGCCAGAGTTGAAGTCAACTTCCATTACCCGGTCGATGGCTGCATGACCTTGCTCGACGTTCCGAGCAATCCTACGGACCATGATGGGTAGGACACGGTCAGCTGAGCCTCCCTCGCTTAGATTGTAAAAGCTTCGGTCCCCATTGTATGGTAAGGGTTGACCCTGCTCATCACTCCAACGATTTAAGGTTGTTGCCCACAAGGTAGTGGGACCTTGAAATGTCAGGCGGGGGTTGAGGTTTGGGACTTGACTTTCTTGGGGTAGGTTGTTGTTGACCTCTGGTTCGGAGTCGGAGCCATCCGAAAAGCCTTCTGCGAGGTGATCATCCAAAGGGATCTGGTGATCATCTTCTGGCTCATCATCAAGCCATCCACCAATGCCTTGGTTGGGATAGTACGGATCGCCGGGAAGATGGAAGCCAGCCATGTTATCTACGTGAGAAATGGGAAAAGAATAGTTAATAGACGTACTAATGATGATCCCTTTTAGTTTGCACATAAGTAATTTTAGTAACACAAAATACTCCTATAGTATTATGTTCTAATGTTCCCGTTGTAGTAGTGTTGGTAAGTTTTTAGACTTGTTGCAACACTACAATCATTCTTAGGCACATGCTAGTCGCTCCTCGGAAAATATAGTTGATCAGGCTATATCCCCCTAGGTTCAACTATATGTCTCTAAGCCGAATTGCATTGTTCAACAATCGTAATACTTTTGTTCTGATTTAGTATGATACTGACCTTGGTATGAATAGATATATATATACTTAGTTAAATATTTTATTATTTAAAAGTATAAATTCTTGGTCAGAGTGTTTTAATCCTGAAGCGTTTATAGTTTGTATATCTTTCATGGGTTGATATACTCGATTCACTATAAACAGTGCTCAGATACCAATCTGTCACACCCCAAAACCAGAACGGCGGAAACGTTCTGGGGTGGAGGACATCATGTACAGTATCATAACAATGCATAATAGTAAAGACAAGCAACAACATCCATTTCATTAATATAATAATTTTGATACAAACGTGTTTGAAGTATGCAAGACACCAAAATGTATGATCAAAATTAAAGATGAGTCTTGTATGTGCTCCATCTTCTCAAAAGCTTCATCGGTACCTGTCTACTGATGACCTGAGAATACAAGTTATTTTGAAAGGGTTTATCAGCATAAAGCTGGTGAGTTCATCAGTATTTAGTGTCATTGCTTGTATAAAAATGTTTGTAACAACGTAGTATAAATGTTCATAATTGTTTGTAAATGTTTGTATATAGTTGAACACTCTAGAAAATCCTATATTTTCTACTGAAATGTAGTCTTCTACCAAGACCCGACTCTTTGTATGTTTGCTCCTTTGTAAATGTAAGAGTTTTCCCCAATAAAACTATCATTATGAAAAATATAGTTTACTTAAATGTGCATGTGACCGAATCACAAAATAAATGTCGTGGGAAAATAATATATTTCCTCAGCAGTGACACTGCTGGTCATAAGGTGATAAAATACACACTCCAGGTAGTACTAAATGTGCAATATCCCTCGGGGAGTCTAAAGTAATAAAAATGTAGACTCCAGGTGGTATTAAATGAACACTACGCCTCGGAGAGTCTATTTTGCCTTTAATTCTTAGTTAGTTAATTAAAGGTTTGAGTGTGAACTCGTATGTAACCATACTGATCGACGGCTGAATAACTGATGACCCTCTGGTGTCATATGTAGTGAGGTAACATTCTGTCACCCCTTGGACTTATAGGCTGGGACTGTAGCTAGCAGTCGGGATGTGGGAGTGTCTGTCCCGTATAGATCTTGTCACACCCCGAAACCGGCGGCAGAAACGTTCCGGGGCGGAGGACATCATGCGTAGTATCACAACCATTGAACATAGTAATCATAGTAAACACAACCATTACATTATATAAGAAAAGTTACATTTGTTTGAGAGCAAGGTAATACATGTTTTATATATTCATCAGTACGAACAAAAGTAAAGACGAGACTTCTATACACTCCGTCTTCTCCAAAAGTAACGGGATACCTGTCTAACGTGAACCTGAGAATACAAGCAGTTTTAAAATATCAGCATAAAGCTGGTGAGTTCATAAGCATGTTTTGTAAGGAAAAACCGGTTATTTAATCTTGTGATAAATACTTCATTTCCTTTAATTAAGATTGCTGTTATATCGAAAACCATTGTTACTGAGTTATGAATATACATAAGCATGTTTTCCCAGAAAATCCCATATTTTCTAACATGTAAGTTGATTTCCATAGAATGAGAAAAACCTTGACTAATCATCAATAAGTTAAGAAAACCATAAGTTATGATCCTGGAATTACCCTCCAGTACGAAAGTAGGTAGTTTTAATACATAAAACTATAGAAGAAAGAAAGGAATCTGTGACCAAAGGTAGTTTATTTAATACGTATTGTGAGTCGTATAACCATACTAATTTGACCCGTGACCTCCTTGACGTTTTTCAGCCGTCGTTCGATTTCCAAAATTTGTCACCCCAGGCGTGCCCGCCTAACTGTAGCTAGCAGTTTAGGTGTGGGATTGTCAGTCCCGAGTAGATCTATCCACAAATTTCACGTTCTCCCTCCAGGAGACTCTGGTTATACTTCCGGAGAGGATTTACTGGTACCCCGAAGGGTATAACGAAGACAAGTCTCACAAGCTAGTATTAACTAATTTACGAGATAATTGGTCATTATCGAGTTTTGAAATCGTTTGGAACATAGTAGAGTATAAATAATTAAATACAACATAATTATTTAGCATGGTACTCTAGATCAGATATGGATAAACTAAATCAGACATAGTTTATATCTTGGCTTTGTATGAAATCTGAATCCGTAAAACAAGTAATAAGATCCCAAATTATTCCCATAATAATTTGAATGTTTCGATAGGTTTCTATGCTGTTTTGAAAACTATGTAATTATATTCAGAAAACGTCCCTTGTGCTCCGCATATTACAAAAGGGATACTGTATCTAGAGTTTATCAGAAAATCGTATAATTACATCAGTTTTAAAGTTACGAAAACCTTTATGATTTGCTTGTATTCCCCCCTGAAAACATGAAAAACTCGGAAAAGTATAGGGGTATGAATTCACCAGACGAGAAATGTGTCGGATAGGATGCTAAGTGTCAATTTAGGGCTTGAACACGCGCAAGGATCCTATGTAACAAGAGGAGATACATAATTGTATCTAATTAGACATTGAACTACTAATTAAGTAAGATGATACACCCGAGGCGCGAAAACACTTTATCTCAAGTGTTAGGAATGATTCGGGTTGCATCTAAGGAGTGTTGAGCCTTGATATGGAGTTTACTCCTCAAGTGTAAACCCTTAGGGGTGTTTACGGTCCAAAGACCACATCCCCCATGAGTTTATGGCCGTAAACTCATGGGAATGGTGCATTTGGGTGTTTCAAGGTCTCATGCTTCACAAAGAAGGGTCATAGGGTTGAATCAAAGGCTTAGGAAGTGTTTGGGGCTTGGAATGGACCCTTTATGGAGTTTACGGTTTCTGAACCACTCCTTGGGGAGTTTACGGTCGTAAACACATGGGTTTACGGCCGTAAACTCATGTGTGTCCATTTTCATGTGTTTTGGTGGTTGTAGGTCATGCATGCAAGGTTCTAGACCTAAATGTAAGCCATACAAGGTGTTAAGGGCACTTAAACACCCTTTGGAGGTGTTTACGGTTTCTGAACCACTCCTTGGGGATTTTACGGTCGTAAACACATGGGTTTACGGCCGTAAACTCATGTGTGTCCATTTTCATGTGTTTTGGTGGTTGTAGGTCATGCATGCAAGGTTCTAGACCCAAATGTAAGCCATACAAGGTGTTAAGGGTACTTAAACACCCTTTGGAGGTGTTTACGGTTTTGGGAGACCTTCCCAAACCGTAAACTCATGTTTACACTTCTTAATCCATGTTTTAGGGTTGTAAGATCATTCAAGCAAGTTTCTAGGTCATTAGCCAAGCATTGGAAAGGTTTTGGGGCATCAAAACCCATTTTTAGGGTGTTTACGGTTCATGAATGTTCATGGACCGTAAACTCATGTCTAGTCCCATAAAGACATGATTTTGGTGTTCTAAGTTCATGCATGCAAGTTCCTAAGCCATAGCTAAACATTAGAAGAGGTTTGAAAGGGTTTTGGGGCTTCAAAACCCCCTTATGGGAGTTTACGGTTTTGGAAGGTGTTCCCAAACCGTAAACACAAGTTTTTGGGGTTTTTGAGAGTTTAACCCATAGATTTGCATGCATGTTAAGTTAAACAACAAGCTAGGAAGGATTACTTACGATTTTGGAGCTTGAATGAGGTGATTCTTGATCAAAACCCGATTTTTAGAGAGAGAGTAGAGAGAGAAAGTTCCAAGGTGGGTGAAAAGGTTCAAATGGAGTCCACTCAACCCTTATATGGGATTGAGTCCACGGTTAGGTGGGGACACACCCAATCCTGACATTAAACGGAGTTTAAGATTTTACCCGATTAAGTGACCGTAACCCGACTTAGTCGTAAACTAGAAATTTTTCCAAAGGATTATCGAGGGAATTATATGTGATTTTATTGATTTCCTACACGTAGGAAATTATGACAATAACCCTAGATGAATTATTTAACTTAAAAGTTAACGGACAATTTTAATAATAAAATAAATTTTATTAACGGAAAGGGTTACAGTGACGGAATAAATTTCGGGTTGTCACATCATCCCCCCGTTAGAGGGAATTTCGTCCCGAAATTTAAGATACAAATCATGGATTTGGAAAGAGATGCGGATATTTCTGTTTCATCGAGTCTTCGCGCTCCCAAGTGAATTCGGGTCCCCGCTTGGCATTCCAGCGAACCTTCACTATTGGGATGCGGCTTTGTTTCGTTCGTTTGATTTCTCGATCCATGATTTCGATTGGTTCTTCCACAAAGTTCAGATTTTCGTTTATCTTGATCTCATCAAGAGGGATCACAAGGGTCCCATCGGAAAGACACTTTTTAAGATTAGAGACGTGGAAGACAGGATGGATATTACTAAGTTCATGAGGTAATCGGAGTTTGTAGGCTACGAGACCGATCCTAGCGAGGATCTCGAAAGGTCCTATGAATCTTGGATTCAGCTTTCCACGCTTTCCGAAGCGTATCATGCCTTTCCAGGGTGAGACTTTCAACAGGACACGGTCTCCTACCTGGAATTCCAAGGGTTTTCGTCGTTTATCGGTGTAGCTCTTTTGTCTATCTCGGGAGGCCTTAAGTCGTTCTCGGATTTGTACGATCTTTTCGGTGGTTTCGCAGATGATTTCTGGACCAGTGAGAGTACTGTCAGGGACTTGTCCCTTGACCAGCTGCGTGTCGCCCACCTCAGCCCAGCACAGAGGGGATCTGCACTTGCGGCCATAGAGGGCTTCGAAAGGCGCAGCCTTGATGCTGGTATGGTAACTGTTGTTATAAGAAAATTCAACCAAAGGAAGATGAGTGTCCCATGACGAGCCGAAATCGATGACGCAGGCTCTCAACATGTCTTCCAAGGTTTGGATGGTCCTCTCACTCTGTCCATCTGTTTGAGGATGGTAAGTTGTGCTCATATCCAGCTTAGTTCCAAGAGCCTTCTGTAGTGACTGCCAGAACCTCGAAGTGAACCTGCTATCTCGATCGGAAATAATGGACACAGGTACACCGTGCAGTCGGACTACCTCTTGGATGTTGATTCGCGTGAGTCTCTCCATTTTGAAGCTTTCTTTGATAGGAAGGAAGTGAGCGGATTTGGTTAGTCGGTCGACAATTACCCAAATGGTGTCGTACCCACTCGGAGATTTGGGTAGTTTGGTAATGAAATCCATAGTAATCCTCTCCCACTTCCATTCAGGTATCTCTGGTTGTTGGAGTAGACCGGAGGGTTCTGATATTCGACCTTCACCTTGGCGCAAGTCAGGCACTTGCCCACGAAGGTAGCGATCTCTGCTTTCATGTTTGGTCACCAGTATAGTTTCTTGAGATCCAGGTACATCTTATCCGAACCTGGGTGTACGGAGTATTTAGTATTATGAGCTTCGTTCATGATAACCTTCCTGAAACCTCCGAACTTCGGGGTCCAGATTCGGTCCATGAAACAATAGACTCCGTCACTTCTGATCTCAAGATTTTTATCCATTCCTCTCAGGGCTTCGCCTGGCATGATCTCTGGTCTTAAGGCTTCCAACTAAGCCTCTTTGATTTGCGCAGATAAATAGGAATGGATAGTCATAGTCAGTGCCTTCACTCTACGACCTGAGTACTCTTTTCGGCTGAGAGCATCTGCCACCACCTTGGCCTTGCCGGGATGGTAGCGGATTTCACACTCGTAGTCGTTGAGTAGTTCAACCCATCGCCGTTGTCTCATGTTCAGCTCCTTCTGGTCGAGGATGTGTAGACTTTTATGGTCAGTGAAGATAGTGCACTTAGTTCCGTAGAGATAATGTCTCCATATTTTCAATGCGAAGACCACTGCTCCCAATTCTAGGTCGTGCGTCGTGTAGTTGACTTCGTGTACTTTCAGCTGTCTCGAGGCATAAGCAATGACTTTTCCCCGTTGCATGAGCACACAACCTAGGCCTTGACTAGATGCATCACAGTAGACAACGAAGTCTTCTGTCCCTTCGGGCAGAGATAGTATAGGTGCGCTGCATAGGGCCCGCTTCAATGTTTGGAACGCAGTGTCTTGCTTTTCACTCCAACAAAAGGGTACGCCTTTCTGAGTTAGAGTGGTTAAGGGTTTGGCAATTCTGGAAAAATTTTGGATAAATCTGCGATAGTAGCCAGCGAGACCCATGAATTGACGGATTTCAGTGGGTGTCGTTGGTGCTGACCAGTTCTCTATCGCTTTGATTTTGGGGGGGTCCACGTGTATGCCTTCCTCACTTACTACGTGACCTAGGAAAGTTACTCTTCGGATCCAGAATTCACATTTGGAGAATTTCGCGTACAACTTCTCCGTCCTTAAGGTTTCCAGTACTGATTTCAAGTGCTGTTTGTGGTCTTCCTCGTTTTTGGAATAGACAAGTATATCGTCAATGAATACAATGACGAACTTGTCCAGGAAAGGACGACACACCCGATTTATCAAGTCCATGAATACTGTCGGTGCGTTGGTTAGGCCGAAGGGCATAACTACGAACTCGTAGTGACCATATCGAGTCCGAAAGGCTGTTTTAGGAACATCACCCTCATGGACCCGTAGCTGATGGTACCCTGATCTTAAATCTATTTTCGAGAAGTAGCTGGCTCCTTGAAGTTGATCGAAAAGGTCGTCTATCCGAGGAAGAGGATAACGGTTTTTGATTGTGAGCTTATTCAGCTCCCGATAATCGATACACATTCGGAAGGATCCATCCTTCTTTTTCACAAACAAGATCGGGGCTCCCCAGGGTGAGGAACTCGGTCTGATGAATCCTTTGTTGAGCAGCTCATTGAGCTGACTAGATAACTCTTGCATTTCTGCCGGTGCTAATCGGTAGGGAGATTTGGCTATGGGGGTAGCTCCGGGGACTAAGTCGATACGAAACTCGACTTGGCGTTCAGGAGGGATTCCTGGAAGATCTTCTGGAAAAATATCGGGAAAGTTGCAGACTTCGGGGATGCTCTCGAGGTCTTTAACTTCTTGTTTCTCGTTAATGACGTGGGCTAGGAATGCATAACACTCCTTCCGCAGGAGTTTCTGGGCTTTGATGCACGAAATGATGCGAAGGTTTGAACTGAGTTTATCACCGTAGATTACAAGAGTTTCGTCAAGGGAAAGATTGAGACGTATAGCCTTTTCGAAACAAAGGATATCAGCACGATTGGGGCTCAACCAATCCATGCCGATGATGACATCAAAGCTTTTTATGGAGACTGGCATAAGGTCAATGGGGAATGAACGGTCGTTTAAGGTAAGGGTGCAGTCTACGTATATCTCATTAGTGATCTCTTTCTCACCGTTAGCCATCTCGACGGTAAACTTTTCGGTTAATGGTTGAGGATTATGTTTAAGAAGATGTTTGAATGAATGGCTAACAAAGCTTCGTTCCGCACCAGAATCGAAAAGGATGCATGCATAAGAGTTGTCGAGAAGGAACGTACCCATGACAACGGTGGGGTCGGCGACTGCCTCCTCTTGTCCCATAGTTAGAACTCTCCCGGTGTTGTTGGTTGATGCTGCTTTGGGGCAGTTTCGCTTGAAATGTCCGACTTCACCGCAACCATAGCAGGTCTGACCGACACCTGCTCCGGAAGCTTGATTTGTTGGTTGGGCTGGGTTTCTGCAGTTTCGAGCAATATGGCCCTTCTTGCCACAGTTGTTGCAGAACCTTTCATGACAAGGTCCAGGAGTACGATGGTGGTAACTGCACTTGTCGCACCAGGGGAGGGTACCAGTGTATCCACTGGTAGGAGCATGAACTGCCACAGTTTGTTGTTTCTTCGAGGGTCCTTGCGAACCCTGACCCTTTCGTTTGTTCTAGAATTTCTTTTTATTTTCACCGCTCCCTTTAGCCGGTTCAGGAACGGTGGCCACTTCCTCGAGATCGTCACTATGATCAATCAGAGTTTGCGCCAAACATTTAGCGCTGTCGAAGGTGTCTGGCTTCGCAGCCAAAACATTTCCCTTGTTTGGCTGGGTTAGCCCCCAAATGAATCGTTCAATCTTTTTGCTTTCCGGGGATATCATTCCTGGACAAAGGAGTGCTAAGTCTTCAAACCTAGAAGTGTAGGAAGCAATGTCGGAACCCTTCATCCTTAGGGTCCAGAATTCGTGTTCGAGTTTCTACATCTCGCCCCGTGGGGAGTACTGGGCTATCATAAGTTCCTTTAGGCTTTCCCAACCCATATCATTTGCCACCGGTAGGGTTAAGGACTTGACCCGGCCGTTCCACCAAGTTAATGATTTATTGACGAAAGTGCAAGCGGCAAATTTCACTTTGTTGGCCTCCGAACAGGCACAAATTTCAAATATGGACTCAATCTTTTCGAACCATTGAGTCAGGGCAATAACACCTCCTGTGCCGTCGAAAGTTGTGGGTTTTGCGTTCATGAAGTCCTTATAAGAGCATTCTTTCTGGCGTTCCTGACCACCTTCCTGGATTTGGGGATGCATACCACCTCCCTGACCACCAGATCCACCAGGATTCATTTGTGACATTGCGGCAGCCACTGCGGCAGTAACAGCTGCCTGGAATATGACAGGATCAAACTGAGGAGGCGGTGGTGGTGGTGGAGTGTCGTCGTTTCTCCTGATAGGTCTTTTTCGGGGAGGCATCTTGTTCTAAAACAATCAGGAAGAAGAGGATGGTAAGTCCTCTGGATAGAATTAAGAGATATGAAACAAGGGATATCTCATTATGGCAGTTAGAGTGTTCTACAAAGCGATAGTATAGGAAGAGTTACTAAAGCAAGTAAACTATCGCTAAGGAAGGAATGAGTAGCAACACTTGGGATGAACTTCTACAATGCATTCGGTTTTGACTAAAATACTCCTATAGTATTTTGAGTTGGATAGATATTTGGTAAGTTTTAGGCATGTCGTAACACCAAAGTCACTCCCAAGCACATGTTGGTCATGTCTCGAATAAATATAGTTGATCAGGCTATATTGACCCTAGACATGATTACATAACTGCCCCGGTTTAACCGCAGTGTTCAACATCCCAAATACTTTTATTTTGTTCTGCTTAAGGCACGTGTGACAACCCGAAATTTCTATTCTGTACAACATGGCAAGTCAATAGAAGTCAAAACAGTTACTGTTAAATTTTCAGACTTTTTGGAATAAGTTTGAGTATTTTAGGATTAATACTTTAGGAGATAGCAGGAGAGAGGATGCCCTAGGGTTTATTGTGCAACAATAAAGTCCCGACACATCAAAAGTCTAGAGTTTACGGCCTAAACTTGGTGTTTACGGCCGTAAACCCTAAGGGAAAGGGGTATATAAGTGGCACTTAGCCATTTTTAACACTTTTCCACTTTTTCAAGAACAAATATCAAACTCTCTCAAGTATCATCCAAGTTTTATTCAAGATCTTTAATCTAGTAAGTGTTTCTAGCCCTTTTGAGTTAGTATATCACTTAATCTAGTGTTTTAACACACTTCTATCCGAAAAATTAGTCCATAAGGCTTGATCTTCAAGTTTCACCAAGAACACACACTAGTGTTCTTGGACTTTTGGCTCATTTCAAGCTTCTATATTGTAAGTACTTCTATCCTAGAGTATGTTTAAGCTTGCTACACATCTTTACATCAAGAAAACACAAGGAAACACCAAGATCAAAGGTGTTTACGGTCCAAGAACGCCTTGGACCGTAAACCCTTCTTAAGGGGCCAAAGTGACCCTAGTCCCTTCCTTAGCCTTGGAAACTAGTCTAGACTTATACCTTAATGTGTTTAGGACTTGAAAACATCAAAATACCATCATCCATAGGGGTTTACGGCCGTAAACCCAAAGGGAAATGGTCCTAGGGTCGTAAACTCCAAATAGGAGTGAAATGGTGCCCTAACTTCTTCCATACACTTATACTTCAAGTGGAAACACTTCTAAGGACTTAGAAACCTTCAAAACAACAAATGGTCAAATGGGTGTGAGTTTACGGCCGTAAACTCATGGGTTTACGACCGTAAACTCATGTGGTTATGGTCAAGAAACCGTAAACTCATGAAAGGGGTTCCCTTGAACCCTAAAACCCATAGCTTGGTCCTACAACACTTAGATGCAATCCTTGGGACTTATAACACTTATATAAAGTGTTTAACTTGTCTTAGGATGTCTTAACTTTATAAATTAGTTGTTTAAAGACTAATTGAATACATATATGTGTATTTATATGTTAAATAGGATCATTGTGTGTGTACAAGTCTTCATTTGACACCTAGCAATCCTATCTCTTCAGTTCATCCAAACCACTCACTACAGGTGAGTTCATACCCCCTTAATTAACCTTTTAAATGTTTTTAAATGCTTTTATGGGGGGGGGGATACAAGTTGAACAACTATAGTTATTATATCAATCACCTATGATTAATAACTACCAAACAAATGGTTTTCTTACTTTTCAAACTGTTGATCAAACTGTTTTACCTCAAACTACTTTACAAACGCTTTTACTTATCAAATACTTTTACTTAAACTCTTTTTAACTCATATTATGTGTATCTATATAGATATAGTTATATAAGTAGGATTGAAAAGACTTAGGATTGCTAGCCTACCTTACTTCCTGTTCCTTGTTTGGTTGTGGACTTAGGGTATCAAGGTTAGTTGTCCGAAGGTCGTTTGAATCCTAGTTATATATTATGTATATGTATATGGATATGAAAGGTTATTTCTTTCATTCAGTTACATGCCCTTGGGTAGCAAGGGTATACAAACATGTTCATACATTGCTAGTAAGCTACCATAGGGGTAGTTTAGGAAGATACTATTACTAGAATAATGAAACATACAATGAGTCAGTTCATACATGAGTCAGTACAT
This sequence comes from Lactuca virosa, assembly GCF_052849685.1. NCBI lineage: Eukaryota > Viridiplantae > Streptophyta > Magnoliopsida > Asterales > Asteraceae > Lactuca > Lactuca virosa. The sequence continues at coordinate 315,764,557 of NC_136433.1, read as the reverse complement.
ACTATGATGAGAAACAAACATAAAACAGAGTGATGAGAAACAAACATAAAACAGAGTGATGAGAAACAAACAATAGACAGTATGACGAGAAACAAACATACAGGCTAGACAGAGAAAGAACACACAATACAGCTAGCACACAAATCACATAACATTTACAATAATACATTTATGTGAGCCATTAAACAGGGCATGGCACTACCTGTCATGACTGTTTTTGTATCAGAATCTCCTTAATTGGGGAGCGTATGAGTTTGTGTATAGATCTATACTGGATTGACTATCCTACACCTTGCTGCTCGCTACAGTGGGACTTGCAAGTCTACGGGTGCCAAACGTCATTTTTACGGCATCTTACATTGTCGTTTTACTATTGAGTCGGTAGCAAGATACAGGCCGATCACATGTTACCTTAAAATTTTACGTTTGGCTTAAGGTAGTTAGTACAGCAGTAGTTACTTAATACAGCACTACAGTACTATAACATTTTCCCTTACATTTTACTTTGTGTTATTCACACAATAAACAATGATGTAAAAACTATATTTTTGGTTAATGATAGTCGGATTTGGGAAAATACACACTTTTACAAGAGATACACACACAGACACTAGATGCCTTGGTAGAAAGCTACTTTTAGTAGGAAACATAGGGTTTTCTAGGAGAGTTCAAACAAATACAAACTTTTTACAAACATATACAGTACATTTTACAAAACATCTTACAAATGCTTTCATACAAACACAGACACTAACATACTTATGATCTCACCAGCTTTAAAGCTGATAAACTCTTTCAAAATAACTTGTATTCTCAGGTCACCAGTAGACAGGTACCGGAGCCAGGTTTTGAGAAGATGAAGCTCGTTCCAGACTCATCTTATATTTTTGATGTATATTGTTTTGGTGTCTTTAAAACTTGACAGAACACACTTGTATGAAATTATATTATTAATGCAATGGATGATGTTGTTGCTTGTTTGCTACTTGCATTGTTGTGATACTGTACATGACGTCCTCCACCCCAGAACGTTTCCGCCGTTCATAGGTTTTGGGGGTGTGACAGTGACCGTAAACCCATGAGTTTATGGTCAAGAAACCGTAAACTCATGAAAGGGGTTCCCTTGAACCCTAAACCCCATAGCTTGGTCCTACAACACTTAGATGCAATCCTTGGGACTTATAACACTTATATAAAGTGTTTAACTTGTCTTAGGATGTCTTAACTTTATAAATTAGTTGTTTAAAGACTAATTGAATACATATATGTGTATTTATATGTTAAATAGGATCATTGTGTGTGTACAAGTCTTCACTTGACACCTGGCAATCCTATCTCTTCAGTTCATCCAAACCCCTCACTACAGGTGAGTTCATACCCCCTTAATTAACCTTTTAAATGTTTTTAAATGCTTTTATGGGGGGATACAAGTTGAACAACTATAGTTATTATATCAATCACCTATGATTAATAACTACCAAACAAATGGTTTTCTTACTTTTCAAACTGTTGATCAAACCGTTTTACCTCAAACTACTTTACAAACGCTTTTACTTATCAAATACTTTTACTTAAACTCTTTTTAACTTATATTCTGTGTATCTATATAGATATACTTATATAAGTAGGATTGAAAAGACTTAGGACTGCTAGCCTACCTTATTTCCTGTTCCTTGTTTGGTTGTGGACTTAGGGTATCAAGGTTAGTTGTCCGAAGTTTGTTTGAATCCTAGTTATATATTATGTATATGTATATGGATATGAAAGGTTATTTCTTTCATTCAGTTACATGCCCTTGGGTAGCAAGGGTATACAAACATGTTCACACATTGCTAGTAAGCTACCATAGGGGTAGTTTAGGAAGATACTATTACTAGAATAATGAAACATACAATGAGTCAGTTCATACATGAGTCAGTACATACTATGATGAGAAACAAACATAAAACAGAGTGATGAGAAACAAACAATAGACACTATGACGAGAAACAAACATACAGGCTAGACAGAGAAAGAACACACAATACAGCTAGCACACAAATCACATAACATTTACAATAATACATTTATGTGAGCCATTAAACAGGGCATGGCACTACCTGCCATGACTGTTTTTGTATCAGAATCTCCTTAATTGGGGAGCGTATGAGTTTGTGTATAGATCTATACTGGATTGACTATCCTACACCTTGCTGCTCGCTACAGTGGGACTTGCAAGTCTACGGGTGCCAAACGTCATTTTTACGGCATCTTACATTGTCGTTTTACTATTGAGTCGGTAGCAAGATACAGGCCGATCACATGTTACCTTAAAATTTTACGTTTGGCTTAAGGTAGTTAGTACAGCAGTAGTTACTTAATACAGCACTACAGTACTACAACATTTTCCCTTACATTTTACTTTGTGTTATTCACACAATAAACAATGATGTAAAAACTATATTTTTGGTTAATGATAGTCGGATTTGGGAAAATACACACTTTTACAAGAGATACACACACAGACACTAGATGCCTTGGTAGAAGGCTACTTTTAGTAGGAAACATAGGGTTTTCTAGGAGAGTTCAAACAAATACAAACATATACAATACATTTTACAAAACATCTTACAAATGCTTTCATACAAACACAGACACTAACATACTTATGATCTCACCAGCTTTAAAGCTGATAAACTCTTTCAAAATAACTTGTATTCTCAGGTCACCAGTAGACAGGTACCGGAGCCAGGTTTTGAGAAGATGAAGCTCGTTCCAGACTCATCTTATATTTTTGATGTATATTGTTTTGGTGTCTTTAAAACTTGACAGAACACACTTGTATGAATTATATTATTAATGCAATGGATGATGTTGTTGCTTGTTTACTACTTGCATTGTTGTGATACTCTACATGACGTCCTCCACCCCAGAACGTTTCTGCCGTTCATAGGTTTTGGGAGTGTGACAGTGACCATAAACCCATGAGTTTATGGTCAAGAAACCGTAAACTCATGAAAGGGGTTCCCTTGAACCCTAAACCCCATAGCTTGGTCCTACAACACTTAGATGCAATCCTTGGGACTTATAACACTTATATAAAGTGTTTAACTTGTCTTAGGATGTCTTAACTTTATAAATTAGTTGTTTAAAGACTAATTGAATACATATATGTGTATTTATATGTTAAATAGGATCATTGTGTGTGTACAAGTCTTCACTTGACACCTGGCAATCCTATCTCTTCAGTTCATCCAAACCACTCACTACAGGTGAGTTCATACCCCCTTAATTAACCTTTTAAATGTTTTTAAATGCTTTTATGGGGGGATACAAGTTGAACAACTATAGTTATTATATCAATCACCTATGATTAATAACTACCAAACAAATGGTTTTCTTACTTTTCAAACTATTGATCAAACCGTTTTACCTCAAACTACTTTACAAACGCTTTTACTTATCAAATACTTTTACTTAAACTCTTTTTAACTTATATTCTGTGTATCTATATAGATATAGTTATATAAGTAGGATTGAAAAGACTTAGGACTGCTAGCCTACCTTACTTCCTGTTCCTTGTTTGGTTGTGGGCTTAGGGTATCAAGGTTAGTTGTCCGAAGGTTGTTTGAATCCTAGTTATATATTATGTATATGTATATGGATATGAAAGGTTATTTCTTTCATTCAGTTACATGCCCTTGGGTAGCAAGGGTATACAAACATGTTCATACATTGCTAGTAAGCTACCATAGGGGTAGTTTAGGAAGATACTATTACTAGAATAATGAAACATACAATGAGTCAGTTCATACATGAGTCAGTACATACTATGATGAGAAACAAACATAAAACAGAGTGATAGAGAAATAAAAAATAGACACTATGACGAGAAACAAACATACAGGCTAGATAGAGAAAGAACACACAATACAGCTAGCACATAAATCACATAACATTTACAATAATACATTTATGTGAGCCATTAAACAGGGCATGGCACTACCTGCCATGACTGTTTTTGTATCAGAATCTCCTTAATTGGGGAGCGTATGAGTTTGTGTATAGATCTATACTGGATTGACTATCCTACACCTTGCTGCTCGCTACAGTGGAACTTGCAAGTCTATGGGTGCCAAACGTCATTTTTACGGCATCTTACATTGTCGTTTTACTATTGAGTCGGTAGCAAGATACAGGCCGATCACATGTTACCTTAAAATTTTACGTTTGGCTTAAGGTAGTTAGTACAGCAGTAGTTACTTAATACAGCACTACAGTACTATAACATTTTCCCTTACATTTTACTTTGTGTTATTCATACAATAAACAATGATGTAAAAACTATATTTTTGGTTAATGATAGTCGGATTTGGGAAAATACACACTTTTACAAGAGATACACACACAGACACTAGATGCCTTGGTAGAAGGCTACTTTTAGTAGGAAACATAGGGTTTTCTAGGAGAGTTCAAACAAATACAAACTTTTTACAAACATATACAGTACATTTTACAAAACATCTTACAAATGCTTTCATACAAACACAGACACTAACATACTTATGATCTCACCAGCTTTAAAGCTGATAAACTCTTTCAAAATAACTTGTATTCTCAGGTCACCAGTAGACAGGTACCGGAGCCAGGTTTTGAGAAGATGAAGCTCGTTCCAGACTCATCTTATATTTTTGATGTATATTGTTTTAGTGTCTTTAAAACTTGACAGAACACACTTGTACGAAATTATATTATTAATGCAATGGATGATGTTGTTGCTTGTTTACTACTTGCATTGTTGTGATACTGTACATGACGTCCTCCACCCCAGAACGTTTCCGCCGTTCATAGGTTTTGGGGGTGTGACAGCACGGTTCCTGGGATACGGGTATACTTGTATACTTTTGTAAAAATACTTATATTTTGAAAGTATACTTTTAGTTTAGAGCACTTAGGCCCCTTAGTGTTTATAGTTGTATACCAAGTAAGGTTCGGTATACTTAGTTCACTATAAACAATAGCTCTGATACCAATCTGTCACACCCCGAAACCGGCGGCGGAAACGTTCCGGCGCAGAGGACATCATGCGTAGTATCACAACCATTGAACATAGTAATCATAGTAAACACAACCATTACATTATATAAGAAAAGTTACATTCGTTTGAGAGCAAGGTAATACATGTTTTATATATTCATCAGTACGAACAAAAGTAAAGACGAGACTTCTATACACTCCGTCTTCTCCAAAAGTAACGGGATACCTGTCTAACGAGAACCTGAGAATACAAGCAGTTTTAAAATATCAGCATAAAGCTGGTGAGTTCATAAACATGTTTTGTAAGGAAAAACCGGTTATTTAATCTTGTGATAAATACTTCATTTCCTTTAATTAAGATTTCTGTTATATCGAAAACCATTGTTACTGAGTTATGAATATACATAAGCATGTTTTCCCAGAAAATCCCATATTTTCTAACATGTAAGTTGATTTCCATAGAATGAGAAAAACCTTGACTAATCATCAATAAGTTAAGAAAACCATAAGTTATGATCCTGGAATTACCCTCCAGTACGAAAGTAGGTAGTTTTAATACATAAAACTATAGAAGAAAGAAAGGAATCTGTGACCAAAGGTAGTTTATTTAATACGTATTGTGAGTCGTATAACCATACTAATTTGACCCGTGACCTCCTTGACGTTTTTCAGCCGTCGTTCGATTTCCAAAATTTGTCACCCCAGGCGTGCCCGCCTAACTGTAGCTAGCAGTTTAGGTGTGGGATTGTCAGTCCCGAGTAGATCTATCCACAAATTTCACGTTCTCCCTCCAGGAGACTCTGGTTATACTTCCGGAGAGGATTTACTGGTACCCCGAAGGGTATAACGAAGACAAGTCTCACAAGCTAGTATTAACTAATTTACGAGATAATTGGTCATTATCGAGTTTTGAAATCGTTTGGAACATAGTAGAGTATAAATAATTAAATACAACATAATTATTTAGCATGGTACTCTATATCAGATATGGATAAACTAAATCAGACATGGTTTATATCTTGGCTTTGTATGAAATCTGAATCCGTAAAACAAGTAATAAGATCCCAAATTATTCCCATAATAATTTGAATGTTTCGATAGGTTTCTATGCTGTTTTGAAAACTATGTAATTATATTCAGAAAACGTCCCTTGTGCTCCGCATATTACAAAAGGGATACTGTATCTAGAGTTTATCAGAAAATCGTATAATTACATCAGTTTTAAAGTTACGAAAACCTTTATGATTTGCTTGTATTCCCCCCTGAAAACATGAAAAACTCGGAAAAGTGTAGGGGTATGAACTCACCAGACGAGAAATGTGTCAGATAGGATGCTAAGTGTCAATTTAGGGCTTGAACATGCGCAAGGATCCTATGTAACAAGAGGAGATACATAATTGTATCTAATTAGACATTGAACTACTAATTAAGTAAGATAATACACCCGAGGCACGAAAACACTTTATTTCAAGTGTTAGGAATGATTCGGGTTGCATCTAAGGAGTGTTGAGCCTTGATATGGAGTTTACTCCTCAAGTGTAAACCCTTAGGGGTGTTTACGGTCCAAAGACCACATCCCCCATGAGTTTACAACCGTAAACTCATGGGAATGGTGCATTTGGGTGTTTCAAGGTCTCATGCTTCACAAAGAAGGGTCCTAGGGTTGAATCAAAGGCTTAGGAAGTGTTTGGGGCTTGGAATGGACCCTCTATGGAGTTTACGGTTTCTGAACCACTCCTTGGGGAGTTTACGGTCGTAAACACATGGGTTTACGACCGTAAACTCATGTGTGTCCATTTTTCATGTGTTTTGGTGGTTGTAGGTCATGCATGCAAGGTTCTAGACCCAAATGTAAGCCATACAAGGTGTTAAGGGCACTTAAACACCCTTTGGAGGTGTTTACGGTTTCTGAACCACTCCTTGGGGATTTTACGGTCGTAAACACATGGGTTTACGGCCGTAAACTCATGTGTGTCCATTTTTCATGTGTTTTGGTGGTTGTAGGTCATGCATGCAAGGTTCTAGACCCAAATGTAAGCCATACAAGGTGTTAAGGGCACTTAAACACCCTTTGGAGGTGTTTACGGTTTTGGGAGACCTTCCCAAACCGTAAACTCATGTTTACACTTCTCAATCCATGTTTTAGGGTTGTAAGATCATTCAAGCAAGTTTCTAGGTCATTAGCCAAGCATTGGAAAGGTTTTGGGGCATCAAAACCCATTTTTAGGGTGTTTACGGTTCATGAATGTTCATGGACCGTAAACTCATGTCTAGTCCCATAAAGACATAATTTTGGTGTTCTAAGTTCATGCATGCAAGTTCCTAAGCCATAGCTAAACATTAGAAGAGGTTTGAAAGGGTTTTGGGGCTTCAAAACCCCCTTATGGGAGTTTACGGTTTTGGGAGGTGTTCCCAAACCGTAAACACAAGTTTTTGGGGTTTTTGAGAGTTTAACCCATAGATTTGCATGCATGTTAAGTTAAACAACAAGCTAGGAAGGATTACTTACGATTTTGGAGCTTGAATGAGGTGATTCTTGATCAAAACCCGATTTTTAGAGAGAGAGTAGAGAGAGAAAGTTCCAAGGTGGGTGAAAAGGTTCGAATGGAGTCCACTCAACCCTTATATGGGGTTGAGTCCACGGTTAGGTGGGGACACACCCAATCCCGATATTAAACGGAGTTTAAGATTTTACCCGATTAAGTGACCGTAACCCGACTTAGTCGTAAACTAGAAATTTTTCCAAAGGATTATCGAGGGAATTATATGTGATTTTATTGATTTCCTACACGTAGGAAATTATGACAATAACCCTAGATGAATTATTTAACTTAAAAGTTAACGGACAAGTTTAATAATAAAATAAATTTTTTTAACGGAAAGGGTTACAGTGACGGAATAAATTTCAGGTTGTCACAGATCTATACACACAATGCCCGCTCTCCCTCCAGGAGACTTTGGTTACAAAGCGATACCACAATGAAGTGTCATATCGAGAAATAGTATGTCACATTCTGTTTATAGTATTCAAATGTTTGTGTAGAAATTCTTAGTGTAGTGATGTTTTCTCTTTACTAGTATATAGTATATTCCCTTGTATAGTGTATAGTATGTTCTCTTGTATAGTGTATAGTGTGTTTTCTTGTATAGTATGTATTGTTTCTCAATGTAGTACTTACGTAGTGTCTCGTAAATGTACTGACTCTTATATGTATCGTTGTAATAGTAATAGTGAGTAGTAAACCCTTAAGTATACCTATTATAGTTAAATAGTAATGTTGTTTGTATGCCTTCGTTACATAAAGGTACTGAACTGAAGTGAAAGCTTTTATATCCCACACATATATATATGATATATAACTAAGATTTCAACGACATTTGGACGAGTAACAGGATACCCCAAGTCCACAACCAAACAAGGAACAGGAAATAAGGTGTGCTATCAGTCCTAAGTCCTTCAAACCTTACTTATATAAATATAACTGTATAGATATGAGTTTGACAAGAATGTAAGTTTAAAAGAATTTGAAAACAGTTTTAGCATTTAAAAGAGTTTGATAAAAGGTTTTGAAACGCTTGAAATCCATAAGTTTGATAACACTTGAAAGTAATAGTAAATCTTTCTGTTTGTTCTAGTCATTAATCATATGTGATTAAAACGATGGCTAGAATATTTCAACTTGTATCCCCCACTAAAAGCATTTAAAATCATTTAAAAGGTTGATTAAGGGGTATTAACTCACATGAAATGAGTGATACGAATGTAAGATCGGAAAAAGGATGCTAAGTGTCAAGTGAAGACTTGAGCACACATGGATCCTATTTAGCATATAAAGACACATATATGCATGCAATTAGTGTTTACTCAACTAATCAGGTAAAGAATAACACTTTAAGGACTAAGAAATCCTTACATGAAAGTGTTACAATCCCTTAGGATTGCATAAAAGGAGTGTATGGTCACCAAATGGAGCTTTCGGTTCAAGTGGTATGTTCCTAGGAGCTTTCATTCCTAATGGTATTCTCGGTCCAAATGGTTCTCGGTCCGAAGGGTTCTCGGTCCGAATGGTTCTCGGTCCAAAAATCGAAAACTCAAGATCTTTGGTGCATGTGGTGTTTTTCAAGGGCTTTCAAACATGCATAGGGGTTCTAAGTCTTATCCAAAGCCTTAAGTGAGTTTTAAGGTCTTAAAGGCACTTTTCTTTAGGGTTTTCGGTTTAAGGAGATGCACTAAACCGAAAACTCCTTTTGTTCTTGGAAAATGACGATTTCAAGGTCCTAAATCAAGTATCCTTACTAGATAACAAGTGTAGGAAGTAGATACTTACAATATGGAAGCAAAGAAGGGTGTTTTCGGCCCAAAACACTAGTGTGTGTTCTTGGTGTTGAAGAACACTTGAGGATCTAAGAAAAAGAGAAGATTTCATGGATGAAATCATGTATAACTACTAGATGAAGTGTTGTATCAACAAATCAAGAGAAGAAACACTTACATTTTTGGAAGATTTGGAAGAAGCTCTTATGATACTTGAGAGAGAAAGTGGGTGTTCTTGAGTTTGGAAGTAAGAAATGAGGAAAGGAAGGTGTAAACTCATGCCTTAAGCATGAGTTCTCGGTCAAAGGGGTTTTCGGCCCTACCCCCTTATGTTTGGCCGTAACACCTTATTAAAGTGTTAATTGTTTTATTTGTTCCCCAATAATCCTAGAAAATACTTCCTTTCGTTTATTCTCTCGAAGAATAAATATTTAAAAATACCCAAACGGACTTTAAACCGAGCTAAAAATTAGCATAAATGAATTTGAGTTTTAATTGAAGTTTTTGACGGTAGAGTTCGTATAAATAAAAATTTCGGGTTGTCACACTAGGTATGGTGGAAGGACAATGGCTGGTCATGGAGTGGGCATGGGTGGTTGCTTGTCTCATACACTAAAGTAAGGTCAACACTCCACCAATAATATCCCACCCACTCTTCTTGGATAAGGATTATACCCCAAAAACGTGATTAATTATGAAGTATGGGGTTCTATATGTTCAAATATGATTTTGGGTGAAAATCCCGCGTTAAAATCACGAAAAACGGTCTCAAAACGCTAACAATATTGAAAACCGGGCAAAAATTGCCAATTTCCGAATTTCAGGACCAAAGGTGCGAAGGTTCGGCTCCTTAGGAGCATATAACCGAAGGTAAGGTTCGGTTGTGTGCTGGAACCGAGAGTAGAGGGAACCAAAAGTGGAGTAGGAGCCGAAAGTCAAGATCTCGGACCGAAGGTCAAAATCTCGGACCGAAGGTAGTCCTCTCGGACCGAAGGTGGCCTCTCGGACCGAAGGTTACTTTCGGTTCCTTAGTAGTTTCGGCTCAGGAGGTTCGGTTCTCAGGAGGTTCGGTTCCTAAGAAGGTTCGGTTTCTAAGAGGCTTCGGCTCCTTAAGGCTGTTTTTCGCGTAGACTTCCGTTTTCGAGCGGTTTTCGACTAAATTAAGGGTCGGGATGCCCCTGGTGATTATAAAAAGTTGAGAGAGATTCGGGAGAGATTTGACATACTTGGAGAGATTTGACATACAGAGAGAGATTTGGGAGAGATTTCACATACTTGGAGAGATTTCTCATACAGAGAGAGATTTGGGAGAGATTTCACATACTTGGAGAGATTTGCGAGAGATTTCACATACTTAGAGAGATTTGGGAGAGATTTCACATACTTGGAGAGATTTCTCATACAGAGAGAGATTTGGGAGAGATTTCACATACTTGGAGAGATTTGGGAGAGATTTGAGGTAGAGAGAGATAGAGTGAAAGAGATTGGGAGAGACTTCTTTTGTGACATTTTTGAGTGTTTGGCTTTGTAACGCAAGGTTTGTACATCCCGTTGAGTCTCGTTATGGTTGTTATATGCCCCCGAGGGTTAAGGAATAATGTTTTATCGAGTAGTTTCATCACTTGCCCTGATTAGGGTTTAGAATTTCCGAACACGTTAAAACTCTAAGTGATACTTTGTATTAAGATTGCGAGTTGTACAATAAGAAACGTAATGGAAACCCTAATATACAAGGGTTAGATGAGTTGACCGGTTTGACTTGTTGACTTTAGTTGACTTTGCCTTGGCCAAAAATTGACGGTTGTCACATATTGTAGGGCACAAGAATTAAACGAAGCTCATCAAAGCTATGCTAAATTGCGTAGACTTCTATTGTGGAATTCAAGAATTAAACAATGCTCATCAAAGCTTTGCTAAATTCCATAGACTACTTCTATTGTGGAACTCAAGAATTAAATAATGCTCATAAAAGCTTTGCTAAATTTGATAGACTTCTCTTGTGGAAATCAAGAATTACGCAATGCTCATCAAAGCCTTGCTAAATTGCATACACTAATTCTATTGGAGAACTCAAAAAGTAAACAACGCTCATCAAAGCTTTGCTAAATTGCATAAACTTCTATTGTGGAACTCAAGAATTAAACAAACCTCATCAAAGGTTTGCTAAATTGCATAGACTTCTATTGTGAAACTCAAGAATTAAATAATGCTCATCAAAGCTTTGGTAAATTGCATAGACTTCTATTTTGGAACTCAAGAATTAAACAATGCTCATCAACGCTTTGCTAAATCACATAGACTACTTCTATTGTAGAACCCAAGAATTAAACAATACTCATCATAGCTTTGCTAAATTGCATATACTTCTATTCTGGGACACAATAATTAAACGAAGCTAATCAAAGCTTTGCTAAATTGCGTAGATTTCAATTGTTGAATTCAAGAATCAAACAATGCGCATCAAAGCTTTGATAAATTGCATAAACTACTTCTATTATGGAACTCAAGAATTAAACAATGCTCATCAAAGATTTACTAAATATCATAGTCTTCTATTGTGGAACTCAAGAACTATACAATTCTCATCAAAGCTTTGCTAAATTGCATAGACTTCTATTTTGGAACTCAAGAATTAAACAATGCTCATCAAAGCTTTGCTAAATTGCATAGACTTCTATTGTGGAACTCAAGAAATAAACAATGCTCATCAAAGCTTTGCTAAATTGCAGAGACTACTTCTATTGTAAAACCAAAGAATTAAACAATATTCATCAAAGCTTTGCTAAATTACATAGACTACTTCTATTGTAGAACTCAAGAATTAAAAATGCTCATCAAAGGTTTGCTAAATTGCATAGATTTCTATTGTGGAACTCAAGAATTAAAATATTGCTCATCACAACTTTGCTAAATTGCATAGACTACATCTATTATGGATCTCAAGAATTAAACAATGCTCGTCCAAAGCCTTGCTAAATTGCATAGACTTCTATTGTGGAATTCAAGAACTAAACAATGCTCATCAATGCTTTAATAAATCGCATAGACTTCTATTGTAGAACTCAGCGATTAAACAATGCTCATCAACGCTTTGCTAAATTGCATAGACTTCTATTGTGGAACTCAAGAATTAAACAATGCTTTTGTAGAACCCAAGAATTAAACAATGCTCGTCATAGCTTTGTTAAATTGCATAGACTTCTATTGTGGGACACGAGAATTAAACGAAGCTCATCAAAGCTCTGCTAAATTACGTAGACTTCTATTGTGGAATTCAAGAATTAAACAATGCTCATCAAAGCTTTGCTAAATTGCATAGACTACTTCTATTGTGGAATTCTAGAATTAAACAATGCTCATCAAAGCTTTGGTAACTTGCATACACTTCTATTGTGGGACACAAGAATTAAACGAAGCTCATCAAAGCTTTACTAAATTGCATTGACTTCTATTGTGGAACTCAAGAACTAAACAATCCTCATCAAAGCATTGCTAAATCGCATAGACTTCTATTGTAGAACTCAACGATTAAACAATGCTCATCAAAGCTTTGGTAAATTGCATAGACTACTTCGATTGTGGAACTAAGTAATTAAACAATGCTCATCAAAGTTGCTAAATTGCATAGATTTCTATTGTAGAACTCAAGAATTAAACAATGCTCAACAAAGCTTTGCTAAATTACATAGACTATCTCTATTGTAGAACTCAAGAACTAAACAATCCTCATCAAAGCATTGCTAAATCGTATAGACTTCTATTGTAGAACTCAACGATTAAACAATGCTCATCAAAGCTTTGCTAAATTGCATAGACTACTTCGATTGTGGAACTAAATAATTTCACAATGCTCATCATAGCTTTGCTAAATTGCATAGACTTCTATTGTAGGACACAAGAATTAACGAAGCTCATCAAAGGTTTACAAAATTGCGTAGACTTCTATTGTGGAATTTAAGAATTAAACAATTCTCATCAAAGCTTTGCTAAATTACATAGACTACTTCTATTGTGGACCTCAAGAATTAAACATTACTCATAAGAGCTTTACTAAGTTGGATAGTCTTCTATTGTGGAAATCAAGAATTACGCAATGCTCATCAAATCATTGCTAAATTGCATAGACTAATTCTATTGTAGAACTCAAAAAGTAAACAACACTCATCAAAGCTTTGCTAAATTACATAGACTTCTATTGTGGAAATGAAGAACTAAAGAATGCTCATCAAATCTTTGCTAAATTGCATAGACTACTTCTATTGTAGAACCAAAGAATTAAACAAAGCTCATCAAAGCTTTGCTAAATTGCATAGACTTCTATTGTGGGACACTAAAATTAAACGAAGCTTATAAAAGCTTTGCTAAATTGCGTAGACTTCTATTGTTGAACTCAAGAATTAAACTATGCTTATCAAAGCTTTGCTAAATTACATAGACTACTTATATTGAAGAACTCAAGAATTAAACAATGCTCATCAAAGCATTGCTAAATTGCATAAACTTCTATTGTGAAACTCAAGAATTAAACAATGCTCATCAAAGCTTTGCTAAATTGCATAGACTACATATGTTGTGGAATTCATTAATTGAACAATGCTCATAAAACCATAGCTAAATTGCATAGACTTCTATTGTGGAACTCAAGAACTAAACAATCCTCATCAAAGCTTTATTAAATCACATAGACTTCTATTGTAGAACTCAACGATTAAAGAATTAAACAATGCTCATCAAAGCTTTGCTAAATTGCGTAGACTTCTATTGTGGAACTCAAGAATTGAACAACGCTCATCAAAGCTTTGCTAAATTACATAGACTACTTCTATTGTAGAACCTAAGAATCAAACAATGCTCATCGTGTAGCTTTGCTAAATTATATAGACTTCTAATGTGGAACTCAAGAATTAAACTATGCACATAAAAGCATTGCTAAATTGGATAGACTTTTATTGTGGTAATCAAGAATTACGCAATGCTCATCAAAGCATTGCTTAATAGCATAGACTAATTCTATTGTAGAACACAAAAAGTAAACAATGCTCATCAAACCTTTGCTAAATTGCATAGACTTCTATTGTGGAACTCAAATATTAAATAATGCTCATCAAAGCTTTTCTAAATTGTATAGACTTCTATTGTGGAACTCAAGAATTAAACAATGCTCATCAAATCTTCTAAATCACATAGACTACTTCTATTGTAGAACTCAAGAATTAAACAATGCTCATAAAAGCTTTGCTAAATTACATAGACTACTTCTATTGTAGAACTCAAGAATTAAACAATGCTCATCAAAGCATTGTTAAATTGCATAGACTTTTATTGTGGAACTCAAGAATTAAACAATGCTCATCAAAGCTTTGCTAAATTACATAGACTACATCTATTGTGGAACTCAAGAATTAAACAAAGCTCATTAAAGCTTTGCTAAATTGCATAGACTTCTATTGTGGAACTCATGAACTAAACAATCCTCATCAAAGCATTGTTAAATCGTATAGACTTCTATTGTAGAACTCAACGATTAAGCAATGCTCATCAAAGCTTTCCTAAATTGCATAGACTACTTCGATTGTGGAACTAAAGTATTAAACAATGCTCATCAAAGCTTTTCTAAATATCATAGATTTCTGTTGTGGAACTCAAGAATTAAACAATGCTCAACAAAGCTTTGCTAAATTACATAGACTATTTTTATTGTAGAACCCAAGAATTAAACAATGCTCATCATAGCTTTGATAAATTCCATAGACTTCTATTGTAGGACAGAAGAATTAAACGAAGCTCATCAAAGCTTTGCTAAATTGCGTAGACTTATATTGTGGAATTTAAGAATTTAACAATGCTCTTCAAAGCTTTGCTAAATTGCATAGACTACTTCTATTGTGGAACTCAAGAATTAAACATTGCTCATAAGAGCTTTACTAAATTGGATAGTCTTCTATTGTGGAAATCAAGAATTACGCAATGAGAACAGTAAAGGCAAGTTCACTGCTTGTAATTTTTATGAAAGAGCTTTGACGTGGTGGAATGGTCACGTTAAGTCACTTACTCTAGTAGTGGCTAATGCAATCAGCTGGGAGAATTTCAAAGGTATGCTTATGCGGGAGTATTGTCCGCGAGGCGAAGTTCAGAAACTTGAAGAGGAACTTTGGGGTCACACAATGGTTGGTTCTGATATATCAACCTATACTAGTAGATTTTGTGATCTGGCAATTCTGTGCCCGGAGATGGTTGCTCTAAAGAACAAGAAGATTGAGAGATATATTTGGGGACTATCGCCCCAAATTCAGTCAAGTGTTTTAGCTTCGAGGCCTATTACTTTTGACAGTGCCAAAGAGCTGGCACAATCTCTTATCGATCACGGAGCCCGTCAAAAATCAGTGGTTGCTTTACCAGAACAACCGAAGGGAAACAACAACAACAACAGCAAGAAGAAGGGTCGAAACAAGAGGAAGGGCAAGTTTTCACAAGATTCCTCAAAGAAACAACATCTGGCTGCAGTCAACGTTGCGACTGTACCTACTGTTGTTGCTGTTAATCCAGCACCAGCCAAGCCTTATGCTGGTAATCTTCCGAAGTGCAACAAGTGCAATTTTCACCATAATGGAAATTGCAGGGAAATGCAGTGTCGTAACTGCAACAGAAAAGGGCATACTGCCCGATTCTGTAGAGCACCACCCTAACCACTTAACCAAGTACTTGCGGCTGGAGTTGGTCAAGCATGCTACAATTGTGGTGAAGTAGGACATTTCAAGAAAGACTGTCCTAAACCTTGAAATGCTGGTGGAGTCGGGAGAATATTAGCCTTGGGCCAGGAAGAAGTTGTGGCAAATCCCGCAGTAGTTACGGGTACGTTCCTTCTCAACAACACTTATGCATGCATTCTATTTGATTGTGGTGCTGAGAAGAGCTTTGTGAGCCATAATTTCAAACACTTGCTAAATCAAAACTCCCAACCATTAAAAGAAACATTCACAATCGAAATGGCTAACGGGAAATCCGAATCCACCAACGAAATATACATAGGATGTACTCTTACCCTGAATAACTTCTCGTTCCCAATTGACCTTATGATGGTCTCTATCAAGAGTTTCGACGTAATAATAGGTATGGATTGGTTGTGTCTTAACCGTGCTGACATCCTATGTTATGAAAAAGCTATTCGTCTGAACTTGCTAACTAATGAAACTCTTGTTATTTATGGCGACAAACCCAGAACGAACCTCCAAATCATTTCTTGCATTAAGGCACAGAAGTACCTCCGCAAAGAGTACTGTGCTTTCTTAGCTCACGTGGTAGACAAAAAGCAAGAAGTGAATGATATCACGAAAATTCCTGAAGTCTGTAACTTTCTCGACGTTTTTCCTGATGATCTTCCAGGAGTGCCTCCCGAACGACAAGTCAAATTCAGAATCGATTTAATTCCAGGGGCTACCCCTGTAGCCAAATCTCCCTACCGTCTTGCACCTTCAGAATTGCAGGAATTATCCAGCTAGCTTAACGAACTTCTTAGTAAAGGTTTCATAAGACCAAGCTTCTCACCCTGGG
Organism: Lactuca virosa; assembly: GCF_052849685.1. Lineage (NCBI taxonomy): Eukaryota > Viridiplantae > Streptophyta > Magnoliopsida > Asterales > Asteraceae > Lactuca > Lactuca virosa. The sequence continues at coordinate 315,747,675 of NC_136433.1, read as the reverse complement.
GAGCACCGATTTTATTCATAAAGAAGAAGGATGGATCATTCCGTATGTGCATAGACTATCGCGAGCTGAATAAACTTACCATTAAGAATCGATACCCTCTGCCTCGCATTGACGATCTATTCGACCAACTTCAAGGTGCGAGCTACTTCTCAAAAATAAACTTAAGATCCGGGTATCACCAGTTACGAATTTTGGAGGATGACATTCCCAAAACTACGTTCAGAACTCGTTATGGTCATTATGAGTTCGTAGTGATGCCATTTGGATTAACGAATGCACCAGCTGTGTTCATGGATCTAATGAACAGGGTGTGTCGTCCATTCTTGGACAAATTCGTTATAGTCTTCATCGACGACATTCTTATTTATTCAAGAAGTGAAGAGGAACATGGCCAACATCTTCGTCAAGTTTTGCAAACTCTTAGAACAGAGAAACTCTATGCGAAGTTTTCAAAATGTGAATTTTGGATTAGAAAGGTTGAATTTCTAGGTCACGTGGTCAGTTCTGAAGGAATACACATCAATCCTTCCAAAATTAAGGCTATTGAAAACTGGTCAACACCCAAAACACCTACAGAAATCCGTCAATTCTTAGGTCTTGCTGGCTATTATCGCAGATTCATCCAGAATTTCTCTCGAATAGCTAAACCTCTTACCACTCTGACGCAAATAGGTGTAACTTTTAGCTGGGGAGAAAGACAAGAAACAGCTTTTCAAACGCTGAAGCGAGCTTTGTGTAGTGCACCAATCCTATCTCTTCCCGAAGGGACAGAGGATTTCGTAGTGTACTGCGATGCTTCTAATCAAGGGCTTGGATGTGTTCTTATGCAAAGAGGAAAGGTGATATCTTATGCCTCAAGACAGCTAAAGACACATGAAGTCAATTATTCAACACATGACCTTGAACTAGGAGCAGTAGTGTTTGCTCTGAGGATCTGGAGACATTACTTATATGGCACGAAATGCACAATATTCATGGACCATAAAAGTCTCCGGCACATCTTCAATCAAAAAGAGCTGAACATGAGACAACGACGATGGGTGGAGCTACTGAACGACTACGATTGTCAGATTCTTTATCACCCTGGTAAAGCTAACGTTGTAGCTGATGCCCTTAGCAGAAAAGAATACTCGAGACGCCGAGTAAAGTCGTTGACCATGACAATCCTTTCACATCTGTTCACACAAATCAGAGAGGCTCAACTTGAGGCCTTAAAACCTGAAAACATGGCAGGTGAAGCCTTAAGAGGAATGGATAAAAATTTCAAAGTCAGGGATGATGGAGTTTATTGTTTCATGAACCGGATCTGGACACCTAAGTTTGGTGGTTACAGAGATGTAGTCATGAATGAAGCTCACAAAACTCGATACTCTATTCATCCAGGTTCAGACAAGATGTATCTGGACCTTAAGAAACTATACTGGTGGCCAAACATGAAGGCCGAAATTGCTACCCTTGTGGGCAAGTTCCTTACTTGTGCCAAGGTGAAAGTAGAATACCAGAAACCTTCAGGTTTATTACAACAACCTGAAATCCCTGAATGGAAATGGGAGCGGATTACAATGGATTTCATAACCAAGTTACCCAAGACATTGGGTGGTTATGATACTATTTGGGAAATCGTCGATAGATTAACCAAATCCGCACACTTCTTACCAATCAAAGAGTCAGACAAGATGGAGAAGCTAACAAGAACTTACCTCAAGGAAATCGTTAGATTGCACGGTGTTCCAATATCTATTATTTCCGACCGAGATAGTAGATTCACTTCTCCTTTCTGGCAGTCTTTACAAAAATCTTTGGGAACTAGGCTGGACATGAGTACAGCCTACCATCCTCAGACAGACGGACAAAGTGAGAGGACGATTCAAACTTTAGAAGATATGTTGCGAGCTTGCGTGATAGACTTTGGTAAGGCATGGGATACTCATTTACCCCTTGTCGAATTCTCGTATAATAATAGTTATCACACTAGCATAAAGGCTGCTCCTTTCGAAGCTCTCTATGGCCGTAACTGCAGATCCCCTCTGTGCTGGGCTGAAATAGGCGATACGCAGTTAGCTAGAAGTCAAGTTTCTGACGTTGCCCTCACTGGTCCGGAAATCATTCGCGAAACCATGGAGAAAATCGTACAAATCCGGGAGCGACTTAAAGCTTCCAGAGATAGACAGAAAAGCTACACTGATAAAAGAAGAAAACCTTTGGAGTTTCAGGTTGGTGACCGCGTCATGTTGAAGGTCTCACCCTGGAAGGGCATGATACGCTTTGGAAAGCGTGACAAGTTGAATCCAAGGTATATAGGACCATTCGAGATTCTTGCTAGAATTGGTCCCGTAGCTTACAAACTCCGACTACCTCAAGAGCTAAGTAACATACATCCTGTTTTCCACGTCTCAAACTTGAAAAAGTGTTTGTCCGACGAGACTCTTGTTATCCCACTCGACGAGATTGAGATCGACGATAGCCTCAACTTCGTGGAAGAACCTATAGAGATCATGGACCGAGAGGTCAAGCAAACGAAACAAAGTTGTATCCCGATAGTGAAGGTTCGCTGGAACGCCAAGCGAGGACCTGAATTCACTTGGGAACGTGAGGATCAGATGAAACTGAAATATCCTCATCTTTTTACTTAGTTATTTGTAATAACCTAGTTACCTAAGCTCTAATTTCGGGACAAAATTCTCTCTAACGGGGGATAATGTAACATCTCGTTATTTTCTGTTTGTAAAGTCAAACAAAGGTCAACTAAAACCCTTTTTATTGTTTGGGTTTTCAAATTAGGTTATAATAATAACCTTTATTTGTTAAAATCCTTAAAATATCTACAATTGAATTTAGAAGGAAAGGCTTGAAAATCCGAGAAGCTTCGCAATTATCCCTTCGCTTCGGACCGCAAAGAGTTTACGGCCGTAAACTCTTCGGACCGTAAACCCCTCGCAGACCGTAAACGAGGTTTCGGCCGTAAACACTTTGCCGACTTCGGACCGTAAACTCCTCGGCCGTAAACCCTCGGATACATATATAGATTTTCTTCATTTTTCATCATTTCTCTTCCATTTCAAGTCTAGAAACCCAATTTCTCTCTCAAGTATCATAGGATCTTCATCTTGATCTTCCAAAAACGTAAGAATTCTTTCCATTTGATTTGTTGATATCCTTAAATATCAAGAGAATACACATGATTTCATCCATGAAATCATTCCATTTTGCTAGATTTTCAAGTGTTCTTCATTTCACCAAGAACACACACTAGTGTGTTTTTGGACTTTAATCACCCTATCAAGCTTCTATATTGTAAGTACTCTCACCTAAGCTTGCTATAAACACGAAATACTTGAAGAACACTTAGGAATCATCCAATCGACAAGAACAAAGAGAGTTTACGGCCTAGGCAATCTCCCTTGGCCGTAAACCCATATAATGAAGCATATGTTGACTTTTAACACTCCTAAAGGCTTCTAAACCCTTGAATACCTTCCTTTGTGTAACACTTACTGATTATACTACTTGAAAACATATAGAAATCAAGATCAAAAGGTGTTTACGGCCAAGGTAATCTTCTTGGGCCGTAAACTCTAATTTAGGGTGCAAATGAACCCTAAACCTCTTACTAAGCCTTGGAATTAAGTCTAGAACACCTCAAGGAAGAATCTAGGACTTTAAAACACAAATTGGTGCAAGATACTATGAGTTTACGGCCGTAAACTCATATGGTCATAAACTCTAGGCCGTAAACTCATATAACACTTACCATGTTGGCCGTAAACTCATTAGAATGGCTATACACCCTTAGTATGCAATCATATGTGATTGTAGTACTTAAAACCTAGAGTTTCCTAGTCTAATAGGGTGTTACCTTTCATGATTAGTTGTTTATTCACTAATTATAAACATATATGTGTCATTATATGTTCAATAGGATTAGTGTGTGCTCAAGTCTTCACTTGACACTTAGCATCCTACACCAATCTTACATTTGAGTAACTTACAACAGGTGAGTTCATACCCCCACATTTTCATAGTTTTTACTGTTTTAAGGGGGGAATACAAGTATAACACAAAGATATTGTGTTATAATAAATGATTTCAAATGGAATACAGTTATCAAAACAAAAGGTTTCAAACATCTTATCAAATCAAGTGGTTTTAAGTGGTTATTTCAAAAAGACATCAAGTCACCAAAATGGATTTCCACATATAAAATTTCTTTTAAATGTTTTATAAACTTATATTTTTCCCCAAAAATCATACTAGTATACATATATTTATATAAATAAGGTTTAAAAGACTTAGGATTGACAACCCACTTTGGTTCCTTTTCCTTGTTTGGATATGGGATTATAAGTATCCGTTGGGATTATAAGTATCCGTTGTTTATCCAAAATTCATAACTTCTTCATCTGACGTCCGTTTTTGTCTATCTTTTTACCGTTGTACTACTATTGTCGAGATCTTAAATTTTCGTTTAGGTTGCGTCGGCTAAAAGTCGCTCGATCTCTATTTCGAGTTTTTAGCTGTCTACTACTATATCCGAAACTTAGAAAAATCATAAATTCCTCATACGAAGTCATATTTGGACGTTCTTTTTATGTATGTTTATGGTTTAATGATATCTACGACTTTCATTTAGATACCTAAGGCTAAAAAGTATTTTATTGAAATTTTGCATTTTACGCTTAATAGTGTTTTACCGGTTTTTGACGCGGATCTTTGAGTGGTCATAACTTCTTCGTTATAACTCGGATTTGAGTGTTCTTTATGTTTCTGAAAACCTTGACACGATATCTATCATTTTATGTATCCCAATTGAGACTTTTGAACATTTCATTTCTGACGCTATTTTTATTTATTTATTAATTCAAAAATAGATTACAATACTTGACTTAGGTCATTACATTTACTTGAAATATCGGGTTGTCACATCATCCCCCCGTTAGAGAGAATTTCATCCCAAAATTTATTCTAAGATAAGTATTTATGGACTAGGGAAAAGGTGCGAGTATTTTTGTTTCATCTGATCTTCGCGCTCCCAGGTGTATTCCGGTCCTCGCTTTGCATTCCAGCAGACCTTTACAATGGGTATGCGACTTTGTTTTGTTCTTTAAATTTACCTGTCCATGATCTCTACTGGTTCTTTTACGAATTCGAGACTCTCGTTGATTTCGATTTCGTCCAGAGGGACGACGATGGTCTCATCGGACAAACGCTTCTTTAAGTTTGACACATGAAAGGTATGTACGTTATTGAGTTCCTACGATAACCGAAGCTTATATGCTACCGGGCCGATCCTGGCAAGGATCTCAAATGGTCCGATATACCTTGGATTTAGTTTCCCACATTTTCCAAAACGTATTAATCCCTTCCAGGGTGAGACCTTCAATAGCACTCGGTCCCCAACCTGAAATTCCAAGGGCTTCCGTCTTTTGTCCGCATAACTCTTTTGTCTGTCTCTTGAAGCTTTTAGTCGTTCCCGTATTTGGACAATCCTTTCGGTCGTTTCTCTTATGATTTCCGGGCCTGTGAGAGTGTTGTCAGGTATTTGTCCTCTAGCTAGTTGCGTGTCACCCACTTCAGCCCATCACAGAGGTGATCTGCACTTGCGGCAATAGAGGGCTTCGAATGGAGCAACCTTGATGCTAGTGTGATAGCTATTGTTGTACGAGAACTCGACTAATGGTAAATGGGTATCTCATGCCCTACCAAAATCGATCACACAAGCTGTTAGCATATCTTCCAAAGTTTGAATGGTCCTCTCACTCTGACCGTCGGTTTGTGGATGGTAAGCGGTACTCATGTCTAGTCTCATCCCTAGAGATTTTTGTAGTGACTGCCAGAACCGTGAGGTGAATCTACTATAGCTCTGTCGGAGATAATGGATATTGGTACACCATGCAGTCGCACAATCTCTCTGATGTATGTCTGAGCTAGTTTCTCCATCTTGTCAGTTTCCTTTATTGGTAGGAAGTGCGCTAATTTGGTCAATCTGTCGACGATCACCCAGATGGTGTCAAGTGCACCCGCTGTTTGGGTAACTTGGTTATGAAATCCATGGTTATCTGCTCCCACTTCCACTCGGGTATTTCAGGTTGTTGTAGCAATCCCGAGGGCTTTTGCTACTCTACTTTGACTTTGGTGCAAGTCAGACATGTGCGTACATAGGCAGCAATTTCGGCCTTCATGTTCGGCCACCAATACAATTTCTTGAGGTCCAAATACATCTTGTCTGAACCGGGATGCATGGAGTATCGAGTCTTATGAGCCTTATTCATGACAACGTCTCTGAATCCACCAAACTTCGATGTCCAGATTCAATTCATGAAGTAACAAACTCCGTCACCCTTGACTTCAAGATTTTTATCCATTCCTCTTAAAGCTTCGCCAGCCACGTTTTCTGTTTTCAAGGCTTCCATTTGAGCTCCTTGATTTGCGTGGACAGATGTGAATGGATCGTCATGGTTAAGGATTTCACTCGGCGGCCCGAGTATTCCTTCCGACTGAGAGCATTAGCTACTATATTAGCTTTTCCCAGATGATAACGAATCTCGCATTCATAATCGCTCAGTAGTTCAACCTATCGTCTCTGTCTCATGTTGAGTTCTTTTTGGTTGAGAATGTGTTGAAGGCTCTTATGATCGGTGAAGATTGTGCATTTCGTGCCGTAGAGATAGTGCCTCCAGATCTTCAGGGCGAAAACGACTGCTCCTAGTTCTAGGTCGTGGGTAGTGTAGTTGACTTCGTGCGTCTTGAGTTGTCTCGAGGCGTATGCGATGACCTTTCCTCGTTGCATTAGAACACATTGAAGACCTTGGTTTGATGCATCGCAGTAGACCACAAAGTCTTCTGTTCCTTCTGGTAGGGATAATATAGGTGCCCTGCATAGGGCTTGTTTCAGGGTTTGGAACGCAGCGTCTTGCTTTTCTCCCCAGTTGTAGGTTACACCCTTCTGAGTCAGGGCGGTAAGTGGTTTGGCACTCTTTGAGAAGTTTTGGATGAATCTTCGGTAATAGCCAGCAAGGCCCAAGAATTGTCAGATTTCCGTTGGAGTTCTTGGAGCTGACCAGTTCTTGATTGCCTTGATTTTGGAAGGGTCCACGTGTATCCCTTCTTTGCTGACCACATGACCAAGGAAATCTACTTTCCGAATCCAAAATTCACACTTTGAGAATTTTGCGTATAACTTCTCTGCCCTCATTGTTTCCAAGACATGCCGGAGGTGTTGACTATGTTCCTCTTTACTCTTCGAATAGATGAGTATATCATCTATGAACACGATCACAAATTTGTCCAGGAAAGAACGACATACTCGGTTTATGAAATCCATGAACACCGTTGGTGCATTTGTTAATCCAAAGGGCATCACTACAAACTCGTAGTGACCAAAACGAGTTCGGAAGGCCGTCTTGGGAACATCTCCTTCCAGGACTCGCAGCTGATGATACCCGGATCTTAAATCGACCTTTGAAAGGTAGCTTGCTCCTTGGGGTTGGTCGAACAGATCGTCTATGCGCGGTAGCAGATATCGATTCTTGATTGTGAGCTTGTTTAGTTCTCGGTAGTCAATGTATATGCGAAAAGATCCATCCTTCTTCTTTACGAATAGGACTGGTGCTCCCCAAGGTGAGAAGCTCGGCCTGTTGAATCCTTTATTGAGTAGCTCGTTTAGTTCGCTGGATAATTCCTGCATCTCTGCCGGGGCTAGACGGTACGGCGATTTTGCTACTGGGGTAGATCCGGGAATCAAGTCGATTCTGAACTTGACTTGACGTTCTGGTGGAACTCCTGGAAGATCTTCAGGGAAGACGTCGGGGAAATCGCAGACTTCTGGAATGTCTTTGATGTCCTTCGTTTCTTTCTCCTTATCTACCACGTGGGCTAGGAAAGCATGGTATTCCTTGCACAGGTATTTTTGGGTTTTGACGCAAGAAATGATTTGTAAATTGGTACCGGGTTTATCCCCATAAATGATAAGAGTTTCACCGTTTGGCAAATTAAGGCGAACGACCCTTTCGTGACAAAGTATATCGGCATGGTGAAGGCTTAACCAATCCATACCGATGATGACATCAAAGCTTCTTATAGTGATCGGCATTAGATCGATTTGGAACGAGTGTTCATTTAAATCTAGCGTGCAGCCTATGTACATATCGTTTGTGCTTTCTGTTTTACCGTTTGCCATTTCTACTGTAAATATCTTATTAAGTGATTGAGGGTTTTGCTTAAGTAAGTGTTTGAATTCATGGCTCACGAAACTCCTCTACGCACCACAATCAAAAAGTATGCATGCATAAGCGCTATTGAGGAGAAACGTACCCGTAACCACCATGGGGTCGGCTATTGCCTCGTTCTGCCCTATTGCCAGCACTCTTCCTACGCCGCTAGCATTCCTTGCCTTAAGGCAATCTCTCTTGTAGTGCCCCGCTTCACCACACCCATAACACACCTGGCCCACACCGACTCCAGGAACTTGGGTGATTGGTCGCGCAGGTGCCTTACAGAAACAGGCAGTGTGCCCTTTCCTGTTGCAGTTATTACAGTGCATCTCCCGATAATTTCCGTTGTGATGGAAATTGCATTTGCTGCACTTTGGTAGGTTTCCAGCATATTGCTTCGCTGGTATAGGGGTAACAGGAACAGTGGTGGGAGTAGTAGCGGCATGGACTGCCACTATCTGTTGTTTCTTGGAAGGTTCTTGCGAAGATTGACCCTTCCTTTTGTTCCAAAACCTCTTCTTGTTGTTGTTGTTGGTATTGTTGTTGTTGTTGTTGCTCTCTATGGTTTGCTTCGGAATAGTAGCCATGAATCCTTGGCAGACACCATGGTCAACGAGGGACTGTGCCAACTGTTTGGCACTATCGAAAGTAATTGGCTTGGAAGCTAGTACACTTCCTCGAATCTGGGGTGACAGTCCCCAGATATACCTCTCGATCTTCTTGCTCTCTAGAGTAACCATTCCCGGGCAAAGTATTGCTAAGTCACTGAACCTATCGGTATATGTTGTGACGTCCGAGCCTACCATAGTAAGTCCCCAAAGCTCTTGCTCGAGCTTCTGTACTTCACATCTCGGGCAGTGCTCTTGCATGAGCATTTGTTTCAGGGTTTCCCATCCCATGGAGTTAGCCACTACCAGAGTTAGTGACTTGACGTGGCCATTCCACCACGTTAGGAATCGTTCGGAGAAAGTACAGGCATCAAATTTTACTTTGCTCCCTTCTTGGCATAAGCAGATCTCGAATACTGCTTCCGTTTTCTCAATCCATTGGGATAAAGCCATAACTCCCCCAGTACCATTAAAGGTTATGGGTTTGCTGTTGGTGAAGTCCTTGTAAGTGCATTCCCCGGAACGACCTTGGTGCTGACCAATGGTAGAGCTATTTATTCCTCCTCCCGACCCGTTGTTACTCATTTGAGCCATTGCTGCTGTTACGGCAGCTGTCCCCCCAGCTTGAAAAACAACACTATACATCGATGGAGGTGGCGGTGGTGGAGGAGGTGGTGGTCCTGTAGTATTGAAGCGTCGGGGATTCCTTCTTGGCGGCATGATTCTTCCATAAGTTAAAAGACGAGATCTTAATAAGTTTTCAGGAATGATTATGGAAAGTCTTAGCATTATATGTTTTACATTCTGAACATTACCGAATTTTGTAAGTTAATTGAGAAATGGAAAACTTTCAATAACAAGTGTATGATTTCCTTAGTATTTTAAGAACTTAATGAAATACTCAATGAAGTAATAAATGCGTGTCAATCTCATTGATATTAATATTAGATACATCGATCAGGAAAATTTGACCTTAACACAGGTCTACAGTACATCAATGAAAATGAGAAAATTTGACCGCATTCAGACCCCCGAATTGTGTACTCACAATCTGTCGGTTTTTCATACATAAAGGAAAGAGTAGCACCAACGCTCACTCGAAAGTCTACATATAGCGCATGAAGCACGCGCTCTACTCCGAGCGGGTGGTACGCTGCGGACCAAGGTACGTTGTCATGGAAGTCCGAGTTCAAGCCACTTGACGTTCAGCCTCGATGACGCGCCTCTCCATTGCGGCTTGGTTCTTCCGGAACTCCCTAACTTCGGCTCTAGCAGCGGTAATGTCTTTCTGAAGGGAAAAGGTGTGTTCCGTTGTTCGATCATGTTCTTCGTCCAGGCGACGAAGACGTACCGCCGTGATTTGGGCAGTGGCATCAACGTCCATGATTTGGTTGGCGTTTACCCTTGCTTGCTCGCCTTGATTGGCGATGCGACGAACCATGACAGGGAGTGCTCTGTTAGCCGAACCTCCGTTACTGAGGTTATAAAAGCCTTGTCCCATGCCATAGGGTGGACGTTGTCCTTGTTCCCTGCTCCATCGTTTCAGAACTACAGCCCATAGTGGCGCCGGGCCCTGAAAGTTCCATCGGGGTTTTGGTGCCTTCTGGGGAGGATTGTAGACCTAGGGTTCTGAGTCAGTTCCCTCATCATTTGCTTCCTCTTCCTTTTCTTTAGGATCCTCTTCTGGATCTTCCTCGGAAATCTCTTCGGGATCCTCTTCTGGATCTTCCTCGGAAATCTCTTCGGGATCCTCTTCTGGATCCTCCTCTATCCAACCTCCATTGCCCTGGTTTGGGTAGTAGGGATCCCCGGGGATATGAAATCCTGCCATTTCGTCTGATCGAGAATAAAGATAAGAGAATTATATATAGAATTTGAGTGTAAAGAGAAAATTTTATGATAAGACCTACACCGAGTCCTCCTATAAAATTACATACAATTGAGATTGAATGGATTGTTGGAAAAGTCGCTTCACTCCAGGCCCACATCCAAACAAGGAAAAGAGCCTAAAGCGAAATCATAAATCCTACGCCCATGCAACCTCACTCATGTGTAACCTTAAAGTATGCACTTTGCAATTATAGCCCTGTCAGTGAAGGTTTTTAGCTTTTATAAGCTTAATTTTTATTTTAATTGACGATCCTAGTCCTAACGAAATGTCGGGGTTTACTCGCTTGTTATAGTTTTTATTGTGTCATAAATACTCCTATAGTATTTTAATTTGAAAGCTTGATTCTAGTGTTACTTTGGTAAGTTTTTGACTTGTTGCTCACTACGACTATTCCCCGACATACATTGGTAACATCTCGGATAAATATAGTTGATCAGGCTATATTCGTCCCAGATCTGATTACATATTCCGAGGCTTAGTCGTAGTTTCCAACTTGTCTTAATACTTTTGTATAGTTCTAACTATGAAAATAAATCGTTGCATGCATGTATTTGTACCTTTATGAAACTAACAAATTAAGTTAATAAAATATGGTTCGGGTGTAAAACGTTTTGACGGAGATTTTTAGTCCCTAAGCATTTATAGTTTGTATATCTTATGTGGTTCGATATACTTAGTTCACTATAAAAATGCTCTGATACCAATCTGTCACGCCCCCAAACCAAAATGGCGGAATCATTCGAGGGTGGGTGACTTCATGTAGTATCATAACAGTTGAGTAAATACTAAAGAAAGCAAACACAACCATCATAAATATAATTTAAAAAGTTACATTATTGATAGTATTACATGTTTCAAAAGTAATTACATTATGATGATATATTAAGTTTGAAATCGACGCCTTAGCGTCCCTTCTCCAAAAGCTGTTGTTTACCTGTATTACTGAATCCCTGAGAAATACAAGTAGTTTTGAAAAAGTGTCAACAATTAAGTTGGTGAGTTCATAACCGTTTTTGTATTAGAATTGTATGCCTTTCTGTAAAAATTAAGTGTGTTTGTTTCTTAGAAAATCCAATATTTTCCATAAATGTGTAGTAGTTTTAAAAGATTCGAAAACCGAAAAGCATAAGTATTTTCCATACCTAAAATAGTGTAAGTAGATTTATATATGTATATATATACAAATAAGACGTTTGATAGCCCCGTAAATCAAATGTTCTAATACTTTGTGTGAGTTTTATAACCGTGCTAATGACCCAGACTGCCTGTAACAACGTTCTTCAGGCGTTGAAATGATATGACGTTTGTCACCCCAGACCTGCCGGTCTAACTGTAGCTAACCGTTTAGGTGCGGGATTGTCAATCTCGTATTGATCTATACACAAGTATCACGCTCTCCCTAAAAGAGATATCGTTTATAATACAGGACTTTAAATGTGTACTTGAAAGTACGTGAAGTCAAATATCTCAGAAAAGTTTGTATCAAAATAGATTTACGTATGAAGAGTCAAATTTTCTTGTAAATGTAAGTATTTTCTTTCGATAGTGTTTATAGAGTGTAAAATATCATGAATATCTCGTAAACTATACCTATTATAGTTTTTCAAAAGTGTGTTTCATTTGAATGATAAACCTTGGTGTATTACCAGCTTTGCATGTAAAGTATAACATTTGTAATAACGTTATTTTACGTATTTAACATTTATACCCAAAATGTAGATAAAGCGTTTGAAACTGTATGTAATGATTTTCATTTTTAACATAAGTTTCTCTTGCGTTTCACTTGCATTTCTCCCCCTAAAATATAGTAAAAACGTGAAAATATAGGGGTATAAACTCACCTGTTAAGTGTGATGATTTGAAGAAAACAATACTTTTCTCGGGCAGCACTTCGACCGGAAAGTGGAAAATTTCTCGGTAGTTTAGGACCTTCGCCGGGCTTGATACGTAACCGGGGTGTCGGGGTAGCGTCGGGATGCTTAACACTGAGTAATAGTAGGAACAGAGAGTAGAATTGAGCACCTAAACCCGAGACCTTCGGTCTCTATTTATAGGGTGAAATTTTGGAGCTCACGTCGTGTCTCGAACTTCAGAAATTCATATCTCTCGCATACGAGTTCCGATTTTGACGTTCTTTATATCCGTGCTTAGGTGAGAATATACTCTACAACTCTCGTTTAGACTTCGTCGGCAAATTTTGATTTTTATTTTAAATATTATATTTTTAACAGGCCGGGACAGGAATAGTCCGTTAAAAATTCATAACTTTTTCATCCGACGTCCGTTTTTGTCTGTCTTTTTACCGTTGTACTACTATTGTCGAGATCTTAAATTTTCATTTAGGTCGCGTCGGCTAAAAGTCGCTCGATCTCTATTTCGAGTTTTTAGCTGTCTACTGCTATATCCGAAACATAGAAAAATCATAACTTCCTCATACGAAGTCAGATTTGGACGTCCTTTTTATGTATGTTTACGGTTTAATGATATCTACAACTTTCATTTAGATACCTAAGGCTAAAAAGTATTTTATTGAAATTTTGCGTTTTATGCTTAACAATGTTTTACCGGTTTGTGACGCGGATCTTTGATTGGTCATAACTTCTTCGTTATAACTCGGATTTGAGTGTTCTTTATGTTCTAAAAACCTTGACACGATATCTATCATTTTATGTATCCCAATTGAGACTTTTGAACATTTCATTTCTGACGCTATTTTTATTTATTTATTAATTCAAAAATAGATTACCATACTTGACATAAGTCATTACATTGACTTGAAATATCGGGTTGTCACAAAGCATTGCTAAATCGTATAGATTTCTATTGTAGAACTCAACGATTAAACAATGTTCATCAAATCTTTGCTAAATTGCATAGACTTCTATTTTGGAACTCAAGAATTAATCAATTCTCATCAAAGATTTGCTAAATTGCATAGACTACTTCGATTATGGAACTAAAGAATTAAATCATGCTCATCAAATCTTTGCTAAATTGCATAAACTTCCATTGTGGAACTCAAGAATTAAACAATGCTCAACAATGCTTTGCTAAATTACATAGACTATTTCTATTGTAGAACCCAAGAATTAAACGATGCTCATAATAGCTTTGCTAAATTGCATAGACTTCTATTGTAGGACACAAGAATTAAACGAAGCTCATCAAAGCTTTGCTAAATTGCGTAGACTTCTATTGTGGAATTCAAGAATTAAACAATGCTCATTAAAGCTTTGCTAAATTGCATAGACTACTTCTATTGTGGTACTCAAGAATTAAACATTGCTCATAAAAGATTTACTAAATTGGATAGTCTTCTATTGTGGAAATCAAGAATTGCACAATGCTCATCAAATCTTTGCTAAATTGCATAGACTAATTCTATTATAGAACTCAAAAAGTGAACAACGCTCATCAAAGCTTTGCTAAATTGCATAGACTTCTATTGTGGAAATCAAGAATTAAACAATGCTAAGAATTAAACAATGCCCTGATTCTCTCTATCGGTGGTGCGATCTAGTTTTTGGTTCATCGGTGCTGCTTTTCCGACGAATTTCATTTAGTCGTTGAAGCAATTTCTCTTTTGTTTCCGTTGTCCTAATGGGTGCGTCATCTAAAGCGGATCGATTGAAGGAACTGAAAGTTAAGCCACCGGATAAAAGTGCTGCTGTCCGGTACGTTAGAACTGAAGTGGATGTGAAAGATCTAGTTTCCCCTGGGGTCATTGATCAGTCCTCAGCTATGATTTATAAAGCTCGTCGTAAGCCAAGTGCTTCTGGAGCTGTTGCTTCGGGATTGGAAAAGCTGAATGGAAAATGGAGGGGAAAGCTTTCAGAGTGAAGAACAGAGCTCGGAAAATTGTGGATGGGATATCACCGATGGATGCAAAGGAATACTACACTGAAGAAGCTAATGAGGAGGAAACGGAAGATGACTCGGAGTCTGTATCGGCCTGGGAGTCGGATTCTAATATTTCAATTCCTGGAAATGATAGCAGTATGAAGGGGTTGAAGGATGGGGGTTCTGGTGAGCTGAAGACTATTGGAGTTCAAGTTGTCTCTATTCCTTCAGGTAATACTGCTAATTTGTTGAAAAATTGGGATGGTTCTAAGGTGAATGATGAATTATTGAGCCCTAGTTCGGAATTGAAGAGTGTTACTAGTGAAATGATTAGGGTGAATCCTAACATTGCTGTGATTGATGTCAATAAACCTGTATGCCCTGATTTGGTTGATGATGAAGTTGAGAAGTCTAGATCTAATAGTGATAAGAAGGTTATCAGTAATGAAGAATTTATTCCGGGAGTTGGCTTTCAATTTCTTAATGAGTTGAAGGTGGAAACACCTAAGAGGAAGGATTTAGATAGTAAGTTGAATCAGGAAATGGATGTCGATATGTCAAATTTGAATAAGCAAGTTAATGAGGAAGGAGATGATTTTGAAGATGATGGTTCTTCTGAAGAGGATGGGGAAGATGAATCTAGTGAGGATGAGTCTAGTGAAGATGAGGAAATTGTGATGGAAGAGGAGGTTAATACTAAGATGAGTAAAGAGCCTAGTTTAAAGATGAAGTCTGGTACTGTTATTAATAGTATTAATATGCTTCCTTCTATTTTGGGTGATGCTAATAGTTGTAAAAAGATGGATGGTGATAGTCAGGGTAACTTGTTGAACTCTTATGCAGGTGTGTTAAAAGGTAATAGACATAAGGGTAAGATTGATGTCAAGTTTATTCCAGGGGAAAAAGGCAAAGAAGAAGGACCTGTTATTATCCCGATTGAGAATTTAAAGAAAGCGAGTATTCCATATACTAATACTTTATATGGGTATATGATTGATAAGAAGTTAGCGTTTCCTGTGATTCAGCAAGAGGTTAGAAGGCTATGGAAGAATGTGGGTCTTGAAGAGATATTCATGAACAGTAAAGGGTTTTTCTTTTTTAAATTTAGTGATGAGCAGGGGATGTTATCTATATCGGAGGGAAGCCCATGGTTGATGTTCAATAATATGCCATTATTTCTTCAAAGGTGGAGACCAGGTCTGAAATTAACCAAGAATAGTCATGATAAAATTCCGGTGTTGATCAAAATCTTTGATTTACCTTTGGAAGTATGGAGTGGAGAGAATTTGTGTATTATAGCGAGTAAGTTGGGGGTGCCTCTGGCTTTTGATTCTTTTACTGAGGAGATATGTTTGGAACACAAGGGTAGAAACGCTTATGCTCGAATTCTTGTTGAAATGGCGGCTGATAAGGAATGGATGAGGAAAATTGAGGTTTCTACTTGGGATTTTGTTACTAATTCTGCTGTGGTTCAGAGTTTTGATGTGGAGTATGCTTGGATGCCTTCTAGATGTAATCACTGTAAGGTTTATGGGCATACGGATAAAGTTTGTTTGGCAGCTTTGAATGAAGAGAAAGTTGTAAAGAATGGGGATAAGGGGAACAATAAGAGAAATAAAGGGAAGGAAATGGTTAATGATGATGGATTTACGGAGGTTGTTTATAAGAAGGTTGCAGGAAATAATGATGGTGAAGGTACTAGTAAATCTAAGGAGGGTCATGCTCAATTGTATAATCAAAGATATAGTGGGAAGAATGGAAATTTTAACAGGGGAAATAATTTCAGAGGCAATTATGGGAATAGAGGTGGTAATGGAAGGGGACAGAATGGAAATTGGAATAATAAAGGGGTGGGTCATTGGAATTTGGAAAAGAATAGAAGATATGAGAAGTTTGTTAATGGTCAGGCTTTGGTTGGTAATCAGGGGAAAATGGAGAATAAGATACAGGGGAATGCTATAAAGGATGATAACATAAAAGTGGGTGTTAACAAGAGTCTAGAAAATAAGACTGTTTCTAGTGATGGTTGCAGTATTAAAAATAGTTTTGAAATCCTGGGAAGGATTGATGAGGAAGTTATGGATAGAATGGAAGAGGATGCTAAGGGAGGCAAAGTTGATGGTTATCAGGAAGGTGATTGTGTTGATTATTCTTCTGATGTTGTTGGAATAATGAATAATAAGTTGGATCCTTCTAAGTTTGTTGGGAAGGGTAATGTAGGGAATAAAAGTAATAAAATGAAGAATAGTATGATGGTTCAGGGGAATAGTAAAAGCAAAGATGGGATTTCTCAGGCATTTGAGGAGGTAAATGCCAAAAACTCTATTATTTCCCAATGATGTCTATAGGGGTATGGAATGTCAGGGGCTTGAATAAAGCTATTAAGCATAAGGAGGTTATTGATGTTATTAGGAGTAATAACCTTGGTATATGTGCTGTGGTGGAGTCTCATGTCAAGGTCTTAAATCTTAAGAATGTTTGTGTTAAGACCTTTGGTCAATGGGATTGGGTTTCTAATAATAGTAGCTGTGAGGTTGGAACTAGAATAATTGTTGGATGGAATCCAAGACTTTTTGATGTGATGGTGATTTCTCAGTCTAGACAAGTTATTCATTGTTATGTTAGATTCTATGATTCCAATTATAGCATGTATTTGTCTTTTATATATGCTGCTTCGAATTATCTTGAGAGAAGGTTATTATGGGATAATTTGAAGAAACATAGTTTGGTTGTTAAGAAGGAAGCATGGGGAATATTAGGTGATTTTAATGTTTCTTTAAAACCATCAGAATATTCTGAAGGTTGTTCCAAAACGCCTAAAGGAGTTGATGATTTTATTGACTGTATAAACTTTATTGAAGTTGAGGATCTGAATTCCTCTGGGTTTCAGTTTACTTGGAATAAAACTCCTGCTGGGAATAAGGGCCTTTTGAAGAAGTTAGATAGGGTGATGGCCAATTTGAAATTTGTTTCGGATCATCCTTTAGCTCATGCTGTTTTTAAACCTTATAGGGTGTCGGATCATTGTCCTGCTATTTTAAATGTTCCTGTTGGCAAATTGAGATGGAAACCTTCTTTTAGGTTTGCTAATTTTATCACTGAAAAGGTGGAGTTCTTACCCCTGGTTAAGGAAGTTTGGGATGCTAATATTGAAGGTTTTTTTATGTTCAAAGTATGCCAAAAGTTGAAGATTCTTAAAAAGCATTGTAGGGAGCTTTGCAATAAGCACAGGGGTTATGGGAAGAGAATCCAAATGTTAAGAAAGGAGTTGGAAAGTAAACAATCTGAAATTGATCTTAATCCTTTTGATTGTAAGATTAGGGAGGAGCATACTAATATTCTTTTTGATTTTAATGTTGCTTGTAATGATGAAGAAAAGCTTCTTTTCCAGAGATCTAAGATAAATTGGTTACAGGAAGGGGATAATAATACAAAGTTTTTTCATAGAGTTGTGAAGAGCAGGGGCAATAGAAATCGTATTCTGATGGTTATTGATGAAGATGGAAGATGGGTTAGTCGGAAGGCTATGAAGGATAAATTTGTTACTCATTTCAATAAGTTTTTGGGTTGTAAAGATGTTACTGAGTTTTCGTGTTTAAATGATGGTTTCTTTCATAATAAATTGGATAGTAGGGTGGCTGCTAATATGATTAGAGTGGTGACTGATGAAGAAATCAAAGTGGCGATGTTTGATATTGATGAAAATCGTGCCCCTGGACCTGATGGGTACTCCTCCAAATTTTTTAAAAGTTCTTGGAACATTGTTGGGCCGGAGGTGTGTAAAGCTGTGAGGGAATTTTTTTGGACTGGTAAATTGTTGAAGGGGATTAATGCTACGAGAATAGTGCTGGTTCCTAAAGTGGAGTTCCTGAGGAAAGTTTCTGATTTCCATCCTATAGCCTGCTGTAACACTTTATATAAGTGTATTAGTAAGATTATAGTGAACAGAATTAGAAATAGTTTGGGTGATATTGTGAGCAAAAATCAATCAGCTTTCATTCCTGGAAGATCTATTGTGGATAATATTCTCCTTGCTCAGGAGCTGATGGTGGGGTATAAAAATAAGAGGGGAGTTCCCAAATGCACCATAAAGATTGATATTCAAAAGGCATATGATACGGTGGATTGGAATTTTCTTAGTAGAATTCTGCAGGGGTTTGGTTTTCATACGATAATGATTCAGTGGATTATGGCTTGTGTTTCTACTCCCTGGTTCATGCTTAACTTTAATGGTGAAGATCATGGGTATTTTGAAGGAAAGAGGGGTCTTAGGCAGGGTGATCCTCTATCTCCTTACCTATTTACTATAGTTATGGAGGTGTTTAATATCATCCTTTTGAAGAAAATTGAAGCTGGCCAGAATTTTAAATTTCATAGTAAGTGTATGTCCCTTAAAATTACTCATTTATGCTTTGCTGATGATTTGTTAGTATTTTCTTATGGAAATGGGAATTCTGCTAGAGTTATAAGGGATGCTCTTGATGAGTTCAAAAAAGTTTCAGGGTTGAAGGTGAGCATGGAAAAAAGCCAGATTTTCTTCAGTTGTGTTAAACCCAATATGAGAAGGATTATCTTGGGCATTCTTCCTTTTGATATTGGGAGATTTCCTTTTAAGTATTTGGGAATTCCTATGTGTGTTACAAAATTATTTGATAGAGATTGTAAACAGCTTATTGAGAAGATTAAGATGAGAATTTTCAATTGGAAAAGCAAGGCTTTATCGTTTGCTGGAAGGCTGCAGCTCATTAATTCTGTTTTGACATCTATTCATGTGTATTAGGCTTCGATTTTTAAAATTCCCATTGCTACTATTAAAGAGATTGAAAAGCTTTGTAGAAGTTTCTTGTGGGCGAATGGTGAGGTAGTCAAAGGGAAAGCTAAAGTCAAGTGGAATGATATTTGTAAGCCGAAAATTTATGGTGGTTTAGGAGTGAAGAATTTAAGGAAATGGAATGATGCTTTGTTAGCTAAACATGTGTGGAATGTGATTAATAGCAAAAATTCTCTGTGCGTTCAGTGGGTGAAATCCAATTACATTGGAAACAGGAATTTTTGGGATATTTTGCAGAAGAAGAGTATGAGCTGGACTTGGAAGAGGTTCCTTGAGGTGAGAAAAATTGTTAGGCCCCATGTTGTTTCGTGTGTGGGAAACGGGATGAATACTTCTCTCTGGCATGATTGGTGGCACCCAATTGGTATTTTATGTTCTATTATATCTAGAAGAGATTGGGTTAGCAATGGGTTTAGTGATTCTTCCTTGGTCAGTGATGTTCTAGTCTATGATTGCTATACTTGGCCGGTTGAGTGGGTTAATATATTCCCTGGATTGAAGGATGCTCCCATGTTTTGTATTGAGCCTAATCTGAGGGATGTTGCAGGTTGGAGAGATAAGAAAGGAATATGTAAACAATTTTCATGCAAACAGGTGTGGTGTGATATAAATAATTTTGAAGACCAAGTTCCTTAGCATGATATTGTTTGGTATGGTAATTGCATTCCTCGAAATTCGTTTATTTTGTGGATGGCTATTTTGAATAGATTGAAGACCCAGGATCGTGTCAGAGGTTGGGAAGTTTCTGGTAACTTACTTTGTCCTTTTTGTGCTGTTACTCTTGATTCACATGTTCATCTCTTCTTTAAATGTGATTATTCTCAACTTATTTGGAGGTATTTTTGTAATAAGATGGGTCTTAATCTTTTTATGGATGATTGGAATGAATTGATTATGAAGCTGTGCAGTTTGTTTAAAAGGAATTCTGGTGAGAATCTGGTTAATAAATGTGTTTTTGCTAGTTGTGTTGCACATATTTGGAATGAGAGAAATTCTAGACTATTTAGTAACAGGAGAAATTCGTATAAGGGGCTGATTGCTTGTATTGAAAGTGAAATACATTTAATGCTGTTGGGGTTGAGGAAAAAGGCTAAGATGGTCAATGATAAAGTTTTTAAGGCCTGGGGTATTTCTGGAATGGAAAAAGTTTAAGTAATGGATGCTATTTTCTGGTTTTTTAGTTTGTTGGTTGGTGGCTATTGGTTTTGGGGTTGGCATAGAAGGATGTTTAACTTTGGTGATCTTAATGCTGTGGATTGGTGGGGGCATTTTTGGAATAAGTTTCTTTACAAAGGAATTGACGGATTGTGTTACTGGTTTGAGAGTTTGCTCTCAAATCATGTGACTTGTACCTATGGGATTTTCTGTTTGGATATGATCTTTATTGAGATTATCCAAATGGAGAATCCTAGACATGTGATTGATGCCATGTCTAGTATGAAACTTGTTCTGATTTCTTGGAGTTTTGGTGTTAGTTTGTTGTGGTTTGGCTTGTGCTTGATATGCAGGAATTTTTTGCAAAGGTCGGGTTTGGATCATGTTTGCAAGCAGATGGAGTCTTTTCTGTTGAAGACTAAGTGGAGGATTGATGAGAGGAAAAGTGACAGAAGATGCGGGATTGATAAATTGATGGGGTTTTTTTATAGTTGCAATTATGAGTGTTATAATTGTGTTATCTTTTATTGGTTCTATGTTATGTATTGTGTAGGGAGTATTGTGGTTTTGTTGGGTTTTTTCTTAAAGCTTGGCCTTCGGACTGTGGGTTTTTTTAAGGGCCTTACCCCTTGCTTAGGTATTAATGATCTTTGGGGATTTTGGTGGTGCAAGGGGGTGAAGTTACCTTTTTCCCACTTTCAATAAGTCTTTGGGCTAGCTTTAAGGAGAATAAGGTTTTTTGGGTTTTTGGGTGGTTAAGTCTGGTTATTAAAAAGTGGCTTGGTAGTTGGTTATGGATAGGTTGGTTAGATTTGTATTTTGTTTAACTATTTTATTTCCGTTTGTTTTTGTATTCTTTTATTCTTTTTAATAAAGTTTGCTCAGCTTTGGCTCTTTAAAAAAAAAAAGAATTAAACAATGCTCATCAAAGCTTTGATAAATTGCATATACTACTTCTATTGTAGAACCCAAGAATTAAACAATGCTCATCAAAGCTTTGCTAAATTGCATAGACTTCTATTGTGGGACACTAAAATTAAACGAAGCTTATAAAAGTTGTCCCACCCCAAAACCTGAACAGCGGAAACGTTCGGGGGCGGAGGACGTCATGTACAATATCTGAGACAACCCGATATTTCGAATCAATGTAATGAAGAACTCAAGAATTAAACAATGCTCATCAAAGCATTGCTAAATTGCATAGACTTCTATTGTGGAACTCAAGAATTAAACAATGCTCATCAAAGCTTTGCTAAATTGCATAGACTACATCTGGCGTGGAGTTAATAAATTAAACAATGCTCATCAAACCTTAACTAAATTGCATAGACTTCTATTGTGGAACTCAAGAACTAAACAATCATCATCAAAGATTTTCTAAATCGCATAGACTTCTATTGTAGAACTCAACGATTAAACAATGCTCATCAAAGTTTTGCTAAATTGCATAGACTTCTATTTTGGAACTCAAGAATTAAACAATGCTCCTCAAACCTTTTCTAAATTGGATAGACTACTTCGATTGTGGAACTAAAGAATTAAACAATGCTCATCAAAGCTTTGCTAAATTGCTTAGAATTCTATTGTGGAACTCAAGAATGAAACAACGCTCATCAAAGCTTTGCTAAATTACATTGACTACTTCTATTGTAAAACCCAAGAATCAAACAATGCTCATCGTAGCTTTGGTAAATTACATAGATTTCTATTGTGGGACACAAGAATTAAACAAAGCTCATCAAAGCTTTGCTAAATTGGGTAGACTTCTATTTTGGATTTCAAGAATTAAGAAATGCTCAACAAATCTTTGCTAAATTGCATAGACTACTTCTAATGTGGAACTCAAGAATTAAACAATGCTCATAAAAGCTTTGCTAAATTGGATAGACTTCTATGTGGAAATCAAGAATTACGAAATGCTCATCAAAGGTTTGCTAAATTGCATAGACTAATTCTATTGTAGAACACAAAAAGTAAACAATGCACATCAAAGCTTTGCCAAATAGCACAGACTTCTATTATGGAACTCAAGAATTAAATTATGCTCATCAAAGCTTTGCTAAATTGCATAGACTTCTATTGTGGAACTCAAGAATTAAACTATGCTTATCAAAGCTTTGCTAAATTACATAAACTACTTCTATTGAAAAACTCAATAATTAAACAATGCTCATCAAAGCATTGCTAAATTGCATAGACTTCTATTGTGGAACTCAAGAATTAAACAATGCTCATCAAAGCTTTGCTAA
The DNA here is from genome assembly GCF_052849685.1 of Lactuca virosa. Lineage (NCBI taxonomy): Eukaryota > Viridiplantae > Streptophyta > Magnoliopsida > Asterales > Asteraceae > Lactuca > Lactuca virosa. The sequence continues at coordinate 315,724,891 of NC_136433.1, read as the reverse complement.
ATTGCATAGACTACATCTGGCGTGGAATTCATGAATTAAACAATGCTCATTAAACCTTAGCTAAATTGCATAGACTTCTATTGTGGAACTCAAGATCTAAACAATCCTCATCAAAGCTTTTGTAAATCGCATAGACTTCTATTGTAGAACTCAACGATTAAACAATGCTCATCAAAGTTTTGCTAAATTGCATAGACTTCTATTTTGGAACTCAAGAATTAAACAATGCTCATCAAACCTTTGCTAAATTGGATAGACTACTTCGATTGTGGAACTAAAGAATTAAACAATGCTCATTAAAGCTTTGCTAAATTGCGTAGATTTCTATTGTGGAACTCAAGAATGAAACAACGCTCATCAAAGCTTTGCTAAATTACAAAGACTACTTCTATTGTAGAACCCAAGAGTCAATCAATGCTCATCGTAGCTTTGCTAAATTAGATAGACTTCTATTGTGGGACACAAGAATTAAACGAAGCTCATCAAAGCTTTGCTAAATTGTGTAGACTTCTATTGTGGATTTCAAGAATTAAGAAATGCTCAACAAATCTTTCCTAAATTGCATAGACTACTTCTATTGTGGAACTCAAGAATTAAACAATGCTCATAAAAGCTTTGCTAAATTGGATAGACTTCTATATGGAAATCAAGAATTACGAAATGCTCATCAAAGCTTTGCTAAATTGCATAGACTAATTCTATTGTAGAACACAAAAAGTAAACAATGCACATCAAAGCTTTGCTAAATTGCATAGACTTCTATTGTGGAACTCAAGAATTAAATTATGCTCATCAAAGCTTTTGCTAAATTGCATAGACTTCTATTGTGGAACTCAAGAATTAAACAATGCTCATCAAAGCTTCTAAATCACATAGACTACTTCTATTGTAGAACCGAAGAATTAAACAATGCTCATCATAGCTTTGCTAAATTGCACATACTTCTATTATTGGACACAAGAATTAAACGAAGCTCATCAAAGCTTTGCTAAATTGCGTAGATTTCTATTGTGGAATTCAAGAATTAAACAACGCTCATCAAAGCTTTGCTAAATATCGTAGTCTTCTATTGTGGAACTTAAGAACTAAACAATGCGCGTGAAAGCTTTGCTAAACTCAACAATTAAAGAACGCTCATCAAAAATTTGCTAAATTGCATAGACTTCTATTTTGGAACTCAAGAATTAAACAACGCTCATCAAAGCTTTGCTAAATTGCATAGACTACTTCTATTGTGGAACTCAAGAATTAAACAATGCTCATAAAAGCTTTGTTAAATTGGATAGACTTCTATTGTGGAAATCAAGAATTACGCAATGCTCATCAAAGCTTTGCTAAATTGCATAGACTAGTACTATTGTGGAATTCAAAAAGTAAACAATGCTCATCAAAGTTTTGCTAAATTGCATAGACTTCTATTGTGGAACTCAAGAATTAAACAAAGCTCATCAAAGGTTTGCTAAATTGCATAGACTTCTATTGTGGAACTGATGCGTGTGTGGAGAAGGAAAGCCAGAATGCTGCTGGCCTGGTACTTCATATTGGACTTGAAGGCTATTTGGGCTAAATGACCCATGGGGTTGACATGGTGATGCTTGTGTGGAGAAGGAAGGCCAGAATGCTGCTGGGGTGGTACTTCATATTGGATTTGAAGACTATTTAGGCTAAATGACCAATGGGGTTGACATGGTGACCTTGGTGGATTGGTTACATATTTCAACTCTTGAAAATGTTTTTAGGCATTTAATTGGCTTAGTTAATAAGCCTTAATTAGTGTTTTTATGAATAGCTTTTAATTAACTTTTATTATGTTTAATAAGTGTGTTTAATTAGTGTGGCTTTTGAGTTTGTAACCGCTAGTTTTTTTAGGCTTTAAATAGCCATTTGATTCATCCTTTGAAATAATCAAAAAAAATTTAGAAAACGCCATGTGTTCATTCCAATTATTGCCATAATTCACATTTTATCATCATTTTGGACGTGCTCCTTGAGTTGATCGAATTCAAACTAATAGGTCTTAGTTTGTCTTTAGATTTACAAGTTACAGGTCTAGTTTGTATATCAAATCTACCCTTTTATCGTTTTTGTCTCAAACACTATTCAATCTCAATACAAAACAGCCCATACACGCATCATAAGTGGTATCAGAGCCGAATTCCTAGTTGAAAATATCTCTAACGAGCGAGAAAGCCAAATTCATGAGATTAGATGTATACCTCTCGAGTTTTTCTGAATCTTCTCCACTCTTTTGGTTCGTGGTGGATAATGACAACAATGGTCGTTTTGGTGACACCGATTCTGTTTAAGATATGGAACCTGTCTATGACACTGAAGATGAAGGTGAGATGTTTGGAGAAGAAATTGGTGTTCAAAATAAAATATCTTCACCAATGTCTGTTGATACAAAAATCAATGACTATATTGTCCACGAAGTGTTTTCATGTTTTTACATTTTGTATAAACATAATGTTCTTCCAAAGGCATCTCAAGAAATTAGAATCGAGGAAACAAACGAGTCCACCAGAAACATCTTTGATCAAGACTATTTTCTCATTTGGTTTACACTTTGCAAATTGTTTGCCTTTGGAAACCGTGGCTAAGAAGAATTTAAGATGAAGACTCGAGGTTAGAAATGAAGACTCGGGGACGAGTCTTTCTTAAGGGGGGGAAAATTATGCATGTGTGGAGAAGGAAGGCCAGAATGCTGCTGGGCTGGTACTTCATATTGGATTTGAACGCTATTTAGGCTAAATAACCTATGGGGTTGACATGGTGATGCGTGTGTGGAGAAGGAAGGCCAGAATTCTGCAGGGCTGGTACTTCATATTGGATTTGAAGGCTATTTGGGCTAAATGACCCATGGGGGTGCCATGGTGACCTTGGTGGATTGGTTACATATTTCAACTCTTGAAAACGTTTTTAGGCTTTTAATTGGTTTAGTTAATAACTCTTAATTAGTGTTTTTATGATTATCTTTTAATTAACTTTTATTATGTTTAATAAGTGTGTTTAATTAGTGTGGCTTTTGAGTTTGTAACTGCTTGTTGTTTTAGGCTTTAAATAGCCATTTGATTCATCATTTGAAATAATCAAAAAAATTCAGAAAACCCCATGTGTTCATTCAAATTATTATCATAATTCACATTTTATCATCTTTTTGGACGTGCTCCTTGAGTTGATCAAATTCAAACTAATAGGTCTTAGTTTGTTTTCAGATTTTCAAGCTATAGGTCTAGTTTGTTTATCAAATATATCCCTTTTTACTTGTTCGTGTTTATCACCTTGCCAAAACTGTTCCAAATATAACCAATAACAGTCCCATTTGGATTGTTTCTTCATTATTTGTTATTATTCCGCTGCAATCATAAACACTCCAAAACAAAACCTTCCATATTCGTATCAGGAACTCAAGAATTAAATAAGGCACATCAAAGCTTTGCTAAATTGCATAGACTTCTATTGTGGAACTCAAGAATTAAACAATGCTCATGAAAGCTTTGCAGAATCACATATACTACTTCTATTGTAGAACCCAAGAATTCAACAATGCTCATCATAGCTTTGCTAAATTTCATATACTTCTATTGTGGTACACAGGAATTAAACAAAGCTCATAAAAACTTTGCTAAATTGGATAGACTTCTATGTGGAAATAAAGAATTAGGCAATTCTCATCAAAGCTTTGCTAAATTGCATAGACTAATTCTATTGTAGAACACAAAAAGTAAACAATGCTCATCAAAGCTTTGGTAAATTGCATAGACTTCTATTGTGGAACTCAAGAATTAAATTATGCTCATTAAAGCTTTGCTAAATTGCATAGACTTCTATTGTGGAATTGAAGAATTAAACAATGCTCATCAAAGCTTCTAAATCACATAGACTACTTCTATTGTAGAACCCGAAGAATTAAACAATGCTCATCATAGCTTTGCTAAATTGTACATACTTCTTTTATTGGACACAAGAATTAAACGAATCTCATGAAAGCTTTGCTAAATTGCGTAGATTTATATTGTGGAATTCAAGAATTAAACAACGCTCATCATTGCTTTGCTAAATATCATAAACTTCTATTGTGGAACTTGAGAACTAAACAATGCTCGTCAAAGCTTTGCTAAATTACATAGACTTCTATTGTAGAACTCAACAATTAAAGAACGCTCATCAAAGCTTGGCTAAATTGCATAGACTTCTATTTTGGAAATCAAGAATTAAACAATGCTCATCAAAGCATTGCTAAATTGCATAGACTACTTCTATTGTGGAACTCAAGAATTAAACAATGCTCATAAAAGCTTTGTTAAATTGGATAGACTTCTATTGTGGAAATCAAGAATTACGCAATGCTCATCAAAGCTTTGCTAAATTGCATAGACTAATTCTATTGTGGAATTCAAAAAGTAAATAATTCTCATCAAAGTTTTGCTAAATTACATAGATTTCTATTGTGGAACTCAAGAATTAAACAAAGCTCATCAAAGGTTTGCTAAATTGCATAGACTTCTATTGTGAAAATGATGCATGTGTGGAGACGAAAAGCCAGAATGCTGCTGGCCTGGTACTTCATATTGGACTTGAAGGCTATTTGGGCTAAATGACCCATGGGGTTGACATGGTGATGCTTGTGTGGAGAAGGAAGGCCAGAATGTTGCTGGGCTGGTACTTCATATTGGATTTGAAGGCTATTTGGGCTAAATGACCCATGGGGTTGACATGGTGACCTTGGTGGATTGGTTACATGTTTCAAATATTGAAAACGTTTTTAGGCATTTAATTGGCTTAGTTAATAAGCCTTAATTAGTGTTTTTATGATTAGCTTTTAATTAACTTTTATTATGTTTAATAAGTGTGTTTAATTAGTGTGGCTTTTGAGTTTGTAACCACTAGTTGTTTTAGGCTTTAAATATCCATTTGATTCATCATTTGAAATAATCAAAAATTTTTAGAAAACCCCATGTGTTCATTCGAATTATTGCCATAATTCACATTTTATCATCATTTTGGACATGCTCCTGGAGTTGATCGAATTCAAACTAATAGGTCTTAGTTTGTCTTTTGATTTACAAGCTATAGGTCTAGTTTGTATATCAAATCTACCCTTTTATTGTTTTTGTATCAAACACTATTTAATCTCAATACAAAACAGCCCATACACGCATCATAAGTGGTATTAGAGCCGAATTCCTAGTTGAAAATATCTCTAACGAGCGAGAAAGCCAAATTCATGAGATTAGATGTATACCTCTCGAGTTTTTCTGAATCTTCTCCACTCTTTTGGTTCGTGGTGGATAATGACAACAATGGTCGTTTTGGTGACACCGATTCTGTTTAAGATATGGAACCTGTCTATGACACTGAAGATGAAGGTGAGATGTTTGGAGAAGAAATTGGTGTTCAAAATAAAATATCTTCACCAATGTCTGTTGATACAAAAATCAATGACTATATTGTCCACGAAGTGTTTTCATGTTTTTACATTTTGTATAAACATAATGTTCTTCCAAAGGCATCTCAAGAAATTAGAATCGAGGAAACAAACGAGTCCACCAGAAACATCTTTGATCAAGACTATTTTCTCATTTGGTTTACACTTTGCAAATTGTTTGCCTTTGGAAACCGTGGCTAAGAAGAATTTAAGATGAAGACTCGAGGTTAGAAATGAAGACTCAGGGACGAGTCTTTCTTACGAGGGGGAAAATTATGCATGTGTGGAGAAGGAAGGCCAGAATGCTGCTGGGCTGGTACTTCATATTGGATTTGAACGCTATTTGGGCTAAATAACCTATGGGGTTGACATGGTGATGCGTGTGTGGAGAAGGAAGGCCAGAATTCTGCAGGGCTGGTACTTCATATTGGATTTGAAGGCTATTTGGGCTAAATGACCCATGGGGTTGCCATGGTGACCTTGGTGGATTGGTTACATATTTCAACTCTTGAAAACGTTTTTAGGCTTTTAATTGGTTTAGTTAATAACTCTTAATTAGTGTTTTTATGATTATCTTTTAATTAACTTTTATTATGTTTAATAAGTGTGTTTAATTAGTGTGGCTTTTGAGTTTGTAACTGCTTGTTGTTTTAGGCTTTAAATAGCCATTTGATTCATCATTTGAAATAATCAAAAAAATTCAGAAAACCCCATGTGTTCATTCAAATTATTATCATAATTCACATTTTATCATCTTTTTGGACGTGCTCCTTGAGTTGATCAAATTCAAACTAATAGGTCTTAGTTTGTTTTCAGATTTTCAAGCTATAGGTCTAGTTTGTTTATCAAATATATCCCTTTTTACTTGTTCGTGTTTATCACCTTGCCAAAACTGTTCCAAATATAACCAATAACAGTCCCATTTGGATTGTTTCTTCATTATTTGTTATTATTCCGCTGCAATCATAAACACTCCAAAACAAAACCTTCCATATTCGTATCAGGAACTCAAGAATTAAATAAGGCACATCAAAGCTTTGCTAAATTGCATAGACTTCTATTGTGGAACTCAAGAATTAAACAATGCTCATGAAAGCTTTGCAGAATCACATATACTACTTCTATTGTAGAACCCAAGAATTCAACAATGCTCATCATAGCTTTGCTAAATTTCATATACTTCTATTGTGGTACACAGGAATTAAACAAAGCTCATAAAAACTTTGCTAAATTGGATAGACTTCTATGTGGAAATAAAGAATTAGGCAATTCTCATCAAAGCTTTGCTAAATTGCATAGACTAATTCTATTGTAGAACACAAAAAGTAAACAATGCTCATCAAAGCTTTGGTAAATTGCATAGACTTCTATTGTGGAACTCAAGAATTAAATTATGCTCATTAAAGCTTTGCTAAATTGCATAGACTTCTATTGTGGAACTGAAGAATTAAACAATGCTCATCAAAGCTTCTAAATCACATAGACTACTTCTATTGTAGAACCTGAAGAATTAAACAATGCTCATCATAGCTTTGCTAAATTGTACATACTTCTATTATTGGACACAAGAATTAAACGAATCTCATGAAAGCTTTGCTAAATTGCGTAGATTTATATTGTGGAATTCAAGAATTAAACAACGCTCATCATTGCTTTGCTAAATATCATAGACTTCTATTGTGGAACTTGAGAACTAAACAATGCTTGTCAAAGCTTTGCTAAATTACATAGACTTCATTTGTAGAACTCAACAATTAAAGAACGCTCATCAAAGCTTGGCTAAATTGCATAGACTTCTATTTTGGAAATCAAGAATTAAACAATGCTCATCAAAGCATTGCTAAATTGCATAGACTACTTCTATTGTGGAACTCAAGAATTAAACAATGCTCATAAAAGCTTTGTTAAATTGGATAGACTTCTATTGTGGAAATCAAGAATTACGCAATGCTCATCAAAGCTTTGCTAAATTGCATAGACTAATTCTATTGTGGAATTCAAAAAGTAAATAATTCTCATCAAAGTTTTGCTAAATTACATAGATTTCTATTGTGGAACTCAAGAATTAAACAAAGCTCATCAAAGGTTTGCTAAATTGCATAGACTTTTATTGTGAAAATGATGCGTGTGTGGAGACGAAAAGCCAGAATGCTGTTGGCCTGGTACTTCATATTGGACTTGAAGGCTATTTGGGCTAAATGACCCATGGGGTTGACATGGTGATGCTTGTGTGGAGAAGGAAGGCCAGAATGTTGCTGCGCTGGTACTTCATATTGGATTTGAAGGCTATTTGGGCTAAATGACCCATGGGGTTGACATGGTGACCTTGGTGGATTGGTTACATGTTTCAAATATTGAAAACGTTTTTAGGCATTTAATTGGCTTAGTTAATAAGCCTTAATTAGTGTTTTTATGATTAGCTTTTAATTAACTTTTATTATGTTTAATAAGTGTGTTTAATTAGTATGGCTTTTGAGTTTGTAACCACTAGTTGTTTTAGGCTTTAAATAGCCATTTGATTCATCATTTGAAATAATCAAAAAATTTTAGAAAACCCCATGTGTTCATTCGAATTATTGCCATAATTCACATTTTATCATCATTTTGGACATGCTCCTGGAGTTGATCGAATTCAAACTAATAGGTCTTAGTTTGTCTTTTGATTTACAAGCTATAGGTCTAGTTTGTATATCAAATCTACCCTTTTATTGTTTTTGTATCAAACACTATTTAATCTCAATACAAAACAGCCCATACACGCATCATAAGTGGTATTAGAGCCGAATTCCTAGTTGAAAATATCTCTAACGAGCGAGAAAGCCAAATTCATGAGATTAGATGTATACCTCTCGAGTTTTTCTGAATCTTCTCCACTCTTTTGGTTCGTGGTGGATAATGACAACAATGGTCGTTTTGGTGACACCGATTCTGTTTAAGATATGGAACCTGTCTATGACACTGAAGATGAAGGTGAGATGTTTGGAGAAGAAATTGGTGTTCAAAATAAAATATCTTCACCAATGTCTGTTGATACAAAAATCAATGACTATATTGTCCACGAAGTGTTTTCATGTTTTTACATTTTGTATAAACATAATGTTCTTCCAAAGGCATCTCAAGAAATTAGAATCGAGGAAACAAACGAGTCCACCAGAAACATCTTTGATCAAGACTATTTTCTCATTTGGTTTACACTTTGCAAATTGTTTGCCTTTGGAAACCGTGGCTAAGAAGAATTTAAGATGAAGACTCGAGGTTAGAAATGAAGACTCGGGGACGAGTCTTTCTTAAGAGAGGGAAAATTATGCATGTGTGGAGAAGGAAGGCCAGAATGCTGCTGGGCTGGTACTTCATATTGGATTTGAACGCTATTTGGGCTAAATAACCTATGGGGTTGACATGGTGATGCGTGTGTGGAGAAGGAAGGCCAGAATTCTGCAGGGCTGGTACTTCATATTGGATTTGAAGGCTATTTGGGCTAAATGACCCATGGGGTTGCCATGGTGACCTTGGTGGATTGGTTACATATTTCAACTCTTGAAAACGTTTTTAGGCTTTTAATTGGTTTAGTTAATAACTCTTAATTAGTGTTTTTATGATTATCTTTTAATTAACTTTTATTATGTTTAATAAGTGTGTTTAATTAGTGTGGCTTTTGAGTTTGTAACCGCTTGTTGTTTTAGGCTTTAAATAGCCATTTGATTCATCATTTGAAATAATCAAAAAAATTCAGAAAACCCCATGTGTTCATTCAAATTATTATCATAATTCACATTTTATCATCTTTTTGGACGTGCTCCTTGAGTTGATCAAATTCAAACTAATAGGTCTTAGTTTGTTTTCAGATTTTCAAGCTATAGGTCTAGTTTGTTTATCAAATATATCCCTTTTTACTTGTTCGTGTTTATCACTTTGCCAAAACTGTTCCAAATATAACCAATAACAGTCCCATTTGGATTGTTTCTTCATTATTTGTTATTATTCCGCTGCAATCATAAACACTCCAAAACAAAACCTTCCATATTCGTATCAGGAACTCAAGAATTAAATAAGGCACATCAAAGCTTTGCTAAATTGCATAGACTTCTATTGTGGAACTCAAGAATTAAACAATGCTCATGAAAGCTTTGCAGAATCACATATACTACTTCTATTGTAGAACCCAAGAATTCAACAATGCTCATCATAGCTTTGCTAAATTTCATATACTTCTATTGTGGTACACAGGAATTAAACAAAGCTCATAAAAACTTTTCTAAATTGGATAGACTTCTATGTGGAAATAAAGAATTAGGCAATTCTCATCAAAGCTTTGCTAAATTGCATAGACTAATTCTATTGTAGAACACAAAAAGTAAACAATGCTCATCAAAGCTTTGGTAAATTGCATAGACTTCTATTGTGGAACTCAAGAATTAAATTATGCTCATTAAAGCTTTGCTAAATTGCATAGACTTCTATTGTGGAACTGAAGAATTAAACAATGCTCATCAAAGCTTCTAAATCACATAGACTACTTATATTGTAGAACCTGAAGAATTAAACAATGCTCATCATAGCTTTGCTAAATTGTACATACTTCTATTATTGGACACAAGAATTAAACGAATCTCATGAAAGCTTTGCTAAATTGCGTAGATTTATATTGTGGAATTCAAGAATTAAACAACGCTCATCATTGCTTTGCTAAATATCATAGACTTCTATTGTGGAACTTGAGAACTAAACAATGCTCGTCAAAGCTTTGCTAAATTACATAGACTTCTATTGTAGAACTCAACAATTAAAGAACGCTCATCAAAGCTTGGCTAAATTGCATAGACTTCTATTTTGGAAATCAAGAATTAAACAATGCTCATCAAAGCATTGCTAAATTGCATAGACTACTTCTATTGTGGAACTCAAGAATTAAACAATGCTCATAAAAGCTTTGTTAAATTGGATAGACTTCTATTGTGGAAATCAAGAATTACGCAATGCTCATCAAAGCTTTGCTAAATTGCATAGACTAATTCTATTGTGGAATTCAAAAAGTAAATAATTCTCATCAAAGTTTTGCTAAATTACATAGATTTCTATTGTGGAACTCAAGAATTAAACAAAGCTCATCAAAGGTTTGCTAAATTGCATAGACTTTTATTGTGAAAATGATGCGTGTGTGGAGACGAAAAGCCAGAATGCTGTTGGCCTGGTACTTCATATTGGACTTGAAGGCTATTTGGGCTAAATGACCCATGGGGTTGACATGGTGATGCTTGTGTGGAGAAGGAAGGCCAGAATGTTGCTGGGCTGGTACTTCATATTGGATTTGAAGGCTATTTGGGCTAAATGACCCATGGGGTTGACATGGTGACCTTGGTGGATTGGTTACATGTTTCAAATATTGAAAACGTTTTTAGGCATTTAATTGGCTTAGTTAATAAGCCTTAATTAGTGTTTTTATGATTAGCTTTTAATTAACTTTTATTATGTTTAATAAGTGTGTTTAATTAGTATGGCTTTTGAGTTTGTAACCACTAGTTGTTTTAGGCTTTAAATAGCCATTTGATTCATCATTTGAAATAATCAAAAAATTTTAGAAAACCCCATGTGTTCATTCGAATTATTGCCATAATTCACATTTTATCATCATTTTGGACATGCTCCTGGAGTTGATCGAATTCAAACTAATAGGTCTTAGTTTGTCTTTTGATTTACAAGCTATAGGTCTAGTTTGTATATCAAATCTACCCTTTTATTGTTTTTGTATCAAACACTATTTAATCTCAATACAAAACAGCCCATACACGCATCATAAGTGGTATTAGAGCCGAATTCCTAGTTGAAAATATCTCTAACGAGCGAGAAAGCCAAATTCATGAGATTAGATGTATACCTCTCGAGTTTTTCTGAATCTTCTCCACTCTTTTGGTTCGTGGTGGATAATGACAACAATGGTCGTTTTGGTGACACCGATTCTGTTTAAGATATGGAACCTGTCTATGACACTGAAGATGAAGGTGAGATGTTTGGAGAAGAAATTGGTGTTCAAAATAAAATATCTTCACCAATGTCTGTTGATACAAAAATCAATGACTATATTGTCCACGAAGTGTTTTCATGTTTTTACATTTTGTATAAACATAATGTTCTTCCAAAGGCATCTCAAGAAATTAGAATCGAGGAAACAAACGAGTCCACCAGAAACATCTTTGATCAAGACTATTTTCTCATTTGGTTTACACTTTGCAAATTGTTTGCCTTTGGAAACCGTGGCTAAGAAGAATTTAAGATGAAGACTCGAGGTTAGAAATGAAGACTCGGGGACGAGTCTTTCTTAAGAGGGGGAAAATTATGCATGTGTGGAGAAGGAAGGCCAGAATGCTGCTGGGCTGGTACTTCATATTGGATTTGAACGCTATTTGGGCTAAATAACCTATGGGGTTGACATGGTGATGCGTGTGTGGAGAAGGAAGGCCAGAATTCTGCAGGGCTGGTACTTCATATTAGATTTGAAGGCTATTTGGGCTAAATGACCCATGGGGTTGCCATGGTGACCTTGGTGGATTGGTTACATATTTCAACTCTTGAAAACGTTTTTAGGCTTTTAATTGGTTTAGTTAATAACTCTTAATTAGTGTTTTTATGATTATCTTTTAATTAACTTTTATTATGTTTAATAAGTGTGTTTAATTAGTGTGGCTTTTGAGTTTGTAACCGCTTGTTGTTTTAGGCTTTAAATAGCCATTTGATTCATCATTTGAAATAATCAAAAAAATTCAGAAAACCCCATGTGTTCATTCAAATTATTATCATAATTCACATTTTATCATCTTTTTGGACGTGCTCCTTGAGTTGATCAAATTCAAACTAATAGGTCTTAGTTTGTTTTCAGATTTTCAAGCTATAGGTCTAGTTTGTTTATCAAATATATCCCTTTTTACTTGTTCGTGTTTATCACTTTGCCAAAACTGTTCCAAATATAACCAATAACAGTCCCATTTGGATTGTTTCTTCATTATTTGTTATTATTCCGCTGCAATCATAAACACTCCAAAACAAAACCTTCCATATTCGTATCAGGAACTCAAGAATTAAATAAGGCACATCAAAGCTTTGCTAAATTGCATAGACTTCTATTGTGGAACTCAAGAATTAAACAATGCTCATGAAAGCTTTGCAGAATCACATATACTACTTCTATTGTAGAACCCAAGAATTCAACAATGCTCATCATAGCTTTGCTAAATTTCATATACTTCTATTGTGGTACACAGGAATTAAACAAAGCTCATAAAAACTTTTCTAAATTGGATAGACTTCTATGTGGAAATAAAGAATTAGGCAATTCTCATCAAAGCTTTGCTAAATTGCATAGACTAATTCTATTGTAGAACACAAAAAGTAAACAATGCTCATCAAAGCTTTGGTAAATTGCATAGACTTCTATTGTGGAACTCAAGAATTAAATTATGCTCATTAAAGCTTTGCTAAATTGCATAGACTTCTATTGTGGAACTGAAGAATTAAACAATGCTCATCAAAGCTTCTAAATCACATAGACTACTTATATTGTAGAACCTGAAGAATTAAACAATGCTCATCATAGCTTTGCTAAATTGTACATACTTCTATTATTGGACACAAGAATTAAACGAATCTCATGAAAGCTTTGCTAAATTGCGTAGATTTATATTGTGGAATTCAAGAATTAAACAACGCTCATCATTGCTTTGCTAAATATCATAGACTTCTATTGTGGAACTTGAGAACTAAACAATGCTCGTCAAAGCTTTGCTAAATTACATAGACTTCTATTGTAGAACTCAACAATTAAAGAACGCTCATCAAAGCTTGGCTAAATTGCATAGACTTCTATTTTGGAAATCAAGAATTAAACAATGCTCATCAAAGCATTGCTAAATTGCATAGACTACTTCTATTGTGGAACTCAAGAATTAAACAATGCTCATAAAAGCTTTGTTAAATTGGATAGACTTCTATTGTGGAAATCAAGAATTACGCAATGCTCATCAAAGCTTTGCTAAATTGCATAGACTAATTCTATTGTGGAATTCAAAAAGTAAATAATTCTCATCAAAGTTTTGCTAAATTACATAGATTTCTATTGTGGAACTCAAGAATTAAACAAAGCTCATCAAAGGTTTGCTAAATTGCATAGACTTTTATTGTGAAAATGATGCGTGTGTGGAGACGAAAAGCCAGAATGCTGTTGGCCTGGTACTTCATATTGGACTTGAAGGCTATTTGGGCTAAATGACCCATGGGGTTGACATGGTGATGCTTGTGTGGAGAAGGAAGGCCAGAATGTTGCTGGGCTGGTACTTCATATTGGATTTGAAGGCTATTTGGGCTAAATGACCCATGGGGTTGACATGGTGACCTTGGTGGATTGGTTACATGTTTCAAATATTGAAAACGTTTTTAGGCATTTAATTGGCTTAGTTAATAAGCCTTAATTAGTGTTTTTATGATTAGCTTTTTATTAACTTTTATTATGTTTAATAAGTGTGTTTAATTAGTATGGCTTTTGAGTTTGTAACCACTAGTTGTTTTAGGCTTTAAATAGCCATTTGATTCATCATTTGAAATAATCAAAAAATTTTAGAAAACCCCATGTGTTCATTCGAATTATTGCCATAATTCACATTTTATCATCATTTTGGACATGCTCCTGGAGTTGATCGAATTCAAACTAATAGGTCTTAGTTTGTCTTTTGATTTACAAGCTATAGGTCTAGTTTGTATATCAAATCTACCCTTTATCAAACACTATTTAATCTCAATACAAAACAGCCCATACACGCATCATAAGTGGTATTAGAGCCGAATTCCTAGTTGAAAATATCTCTAACGAGCGAGAAAGCCAAATTCATGAGATTAGATGTATACCTCTCGAGTTTTTCTGAATCTTCTCCACTCTTTTGGTTCGTGGTGGATAATGACAACAATGGTCGTTATGGTGACACCGATTCTGTTTAAGATATGGAACCTGTCTATGACACTGAAGATGAAGGTGAGATGTTTGGAGAAGAAATTGGTGTTCAAAATAAAATATCTTCACCAATGTCTGTTGATACAAAAATCAATGACTATATTGTCCACGAAGTGTTTTCATGTTTTTACATTTTGTATAAACATAATGTTCTTCCAAAGGCATCTCAAGAAATTAGAATCGAGGAAACAAACGAGTCCACCAGAAACATCTTTGATCAAGACTATTTTCTCATTTGGTTTACACTTTGCAAATTGTTTGCCTTTGGAAACCGTGGCTAAGAAGAATTTAAGATGAAGACTCGAGGTTAGAAATGAAGACTCGGGGACGAGTCTTTCTTAAGAGGGGGAAAATTATGCATGTGTGGAGAAGGAAGGCCAGAATGCTGCTGGGCTGGTACTTCATATTGGATTTGAACGCTATTTGGGCTAAATAACCTATGGGGTTGACATGGTGATGCGTGTGTGGAGAAGGAAGGCCAGAATTCTGCAGGGCTGGTACTTCATATTGGATTTGAAGGCTATTTGGGCTAAATGACCCATGGGGTTGCCATGGTGACCTTGGTGGATTGGTTACATATTTCAACTCTTGAAAACGTTTTTAGGCTTTTAATTGGTTTAGTTAATAACTCTTAATTAGTGTTTTTATGATTATCTTTTAATTAACTTTTATTATGTTTAATAAGTGTGTTTAATTAGTGTGGCTTTTGAGTTTGTAACCGCTTGTTGTTTTAGGCTTTAAATAGCCATTTGATTCATCATTTGAAATAATCAAAAAAATTCAGAAAACCCCATGTGTTCATTCAAATTATTATCATAATTCACATTTTATCATCTTTTTGGACGTGCTCCTTGAGTTGATCAAATTCAAACTAATAGGTCTTAGTTTGTTTTCAGATTTTCAAGCTATAGGTCTAGTTTGTTTATCAAATATATCCCTTTTTACTTGTTCGTGTTTATCACTTTGCCAAAACTGTTCCAAATATAACCAATAACAGTCCCATTTGGATTGTTTCTTCATTATTTGTTATTATTCCGCTGCAATCATAAACACTCCAAAACAAAACCTTCCATATTCGTATCAGGAACTCAAGAATTAAATAAGGCACATCAAAGCTTTGCTAAATTGCATAGACTTCTATTGTGGAACTCAAGAATTAAACAATGCTCATGAAAGCTTTGCAGAATCACATATACTACTTCTATTGTAGAACCCAAGAATTCAACAATGCTCATCATAGCTTTGCTAAATTACATATACTTCTATTGTGGTACACAGGAATTAAACAAAGCTCATAAAAACTTTTCTAAATTGGATAGACTTCTATGTGGAAATAAAGAATTAGGCAATTCTCATCAAAGCTTTGCTAAATTGCATAGACTAATTCTATTGTAGAACACAAAAAGTAAACAATGCTCATCAAAGCTTTGGTAAATTGCATAGACTTCTATTGTGGAACTCAAGAATTAAATTATGCTCATTAAAGCTTTGCTAAATTGCATAGACTTCTATTGTGGAACTGAAGAATTAAACAATGCTCATCAAAGCTTCTAAATCACATAGACTACTTATATTGTAGAACCTGAAGAATTAAACAATGCTCATCATAGCTTTGCTAAATTGTACATACTTCTATTATTGGACACAAGAATTAAACGAATCTCATGAAAGCTTTGCTAAATTGCGTAGATTTATATTGTGGAATTCAAGAATTAAACAACGCTCATCATTGCTTTGCTAAATATCATAGACTTCTATTGTGGAACTTGAGAACTAAACAATGCTCGTCAAAGCTTTGCTAAATTACATAGACTTCTATTGTAGAACTCAACAATTAAAGAACGCTCATCAAAGCTTGGCTAAATTGCATAGACTTCTATTTTGGAAATCAAGAATTAAACAATGCTCATCAAAGCATTGCTAAATTGCATAAACTACTTCTATTGTGGAACTCAAGAATTAAACAATGCTCATAAAAGCTTTGTTAAATTGGATAGACTTCTATTGTGGAAATCAAGAATTACGCAATGCTCATCAAAGCTTTGCTAAATTGCATAGACTAATTCTATTGTGGAATTCAAAAAGTAAATAATTCTCATCAAAGTTTTGCTAAATTACATAGATTTCTATTGTGGAACTCAAGAATTAAACAAAGCTCATCAAAGGTTTGCTAAATTGCATAGACTTTTATTGTGAAAATGATGCGTGTGTGGAGACGAAAAGCCAGAATGCTGTTGGCCTGGTACTTCATATTGGACTTGAAGGCTATTTGGGCTAAATGACCCATGGGGTTGACATGGTGATGCTTGTGTGGAGAAGGAAGGCCAGAATGTTGCTGGGCTGGTACTTCATATTGGATTTGAAGGCTATTTGGGCTAAATGACCCATGGGGTTGACATGGTGACCTTGGTGGATTGGTTACATGTTTCAAATATTGAAAACGTTTTTAGGCATTTAATTGGCTTAGTTAATAAGCCTTAATTAGTGTTTTTATGATTAGCTTTTAATTAACTTTTATTATGTTTAATAAGTGTGTTTAATTAGTATGGCTTTTGAGTTTGTAACCACTAGTTGTTTTAGGCTTTAAATAGCCATTTGATTCATCATTTGAAATAATCAAAAAATTTTAGAAAACCCCATGTGTTCATTCGAATTATTGCCATAATTCACATTTTATCATCATTTTGGACATGCTCCTGGAGTTGATCGAATTCAAACTAATAGGTCTTAGTTTGTCTTTTGATTTACAAGCTATAGGTCTAGTTTGTATATCAAATCTACCCTTTTATTGTTTTTGTATCAAACACTATTTAATCTCAATACAAAACAGCCCATACACGCATCATAAGTGGTATTAGAGCCGAATTCCTAGTTGAAAATATCTCTAACGAGCGAGAAAGCCAAATTCATGAGATTAGATGTATACCTCTCGAGTTTTTCTGAATCTTCTCCACTCTTTTGGTTCGTGGTGGATAATGACAACAATGGTCGTTTTGGTGACACCGATTCTGTTTAAGATATGGAACCTGTCTATGACACTGAAGATGAAGGTGAGATGTTTGGAGAAGAAATTGGTGTTCAAAATAAAATATCTTCACCAATGTCTGTTGATACAAAAATCAATGACTATATTGTCCACGAAGTGTTTTCATGTTTTTACATTTTGTATAAACATAATGTTCTTCCAAAGGCATCTCAAGAAATTAGAATCGAGGAAACAAACGAGTCCACCAGAAACATCTTTGATCAAGACTATTTTCTCATTTGGTTTACACTTTGCAAATTGTTTGCCTTTGGAAACCGTGGCTAAGAAGAATTTAAGATGAAGACTCGAGGTTAGAAATGAAGACTCGGGGACGAGTCTTTCTTAAGAGGGGGAAAATTATGCATGTGTGGAGAAGGAAGGCCAGAATGCTGCTGGGCTGGTACTTCATATTGGATTTGAACGCTATTTGGGCTAAATAACCTATGGGGTTGACATGGTGATGCGTGTGTGGAGAAGGAAGGCCAGAATTCTGCAGGGCTGGTACTTCATATTGGATTTGAAGGCTATTTGGGCTAAATGACCCATGGGGTTGCCATGGTGACCTTGGTGGATTGGTTACATATTTCAACTCTTGAAAACGTTTTTAGGCTTTTAATTGGTTTAGTTAATAACTCTTAATTAGTGTTTTTATGATTATCTTTTAATTAACTTTTATTATGTTTAATAAGTGTGTTTAATTAGTGTGGCTTTTGAGTTTGTAACCGCTTGTGGTTTTAGGCTTTAAATAGCCATTTGATTCATCATTTGAAATAATCAAAAAAATTCAGAAAACCCCATGTGTTCATTCAAATTATTATCATAATTCACATTTTATCATCTTTTTGGACGTGCTCCTTGAGTTGATCAAATTCAAACTAATAGGTCTTAGTTTGTTTTCAGATTTTCAAGCTATAGGTCTAGTTTGTTTATCAAATATATCCCTTTTTACTTGTTCGTGTTTATCACCTTGCCAAAACTGTTCCAAATATAACCAATAACAGTCCCATTTGGATTGTTTCTTCATTATTTGTTATTATTCCGCTGCAATCATAATCACTCCAAAACAAAACCTTCCATATTCGTATCAGGAACTCAAGAATTAAATAAGGCACATCAAAGCTTTGCTAAATTGCATAGACTTCTATTGTGGAACTCAAGAATTAAACAATGCTCATGAAAGCTTTGCAGAATCACATATACTACTTCTATTGTAGAACCCAAGAATTCAACAATGCTCATCATAGCTTTGCTAAATTTCATATACTTCTATTGTGGTACACAGGAATTAAACAAAGCTCATAAAAACTTTGCTAAATTGGATAGACTTCTATGTGGAAATAAAGAATTAGGCAATTCTCATCAAAGCTTTGCTAAATTGCATAGACTAATTCTGTTGTAGAACACAAAAAGTAAACAATGCTCATCAAAGCTTTGGTAAATTGCATAGACTTCTATTGTGGAACTCAAGAATTAAATTATGCTCATTAAAGCTTTGCTAAATTGCATAGACTTCTATTGTGGAACTGAAGAATTAAACAATGCTCATCAAAGCTTCTAAATCACATAGACTACTTCTATTGTAGAACCTGAAGAATTAAACAATGCTCATCATAGCTTTGCTAAATTGTACATACTTCTATTATTGGACACAAGAATTAAACGAATCTCATGAAAGCTTTGCTAAATTGCGTAGATTTATATTGTGGAATTCAAGAATTAAACAACGCTCATCATTGCTTTGCTAAATATCATAGACTTCTATTGTGGAACTTGAGAACTAAACAATGCTCGTCAAAGCTTTGCTAAATTACATAGACTTCTATTGTAGAACTCAACAATTAAAGAACGCTCATCAAAGCTTGGCTAAATTGCATAGACTTCTATTTTGGAAATCAAGAATTAAACAATGCTCATCAAAGCATTGCTAAATTGCATAGACTACTTCTATTGTGGAACTCAAGAATTAAACAATGCTCATAAAAGCTTTGTTAAATTGGATAGACTTCTATTGTGGAAATCAAGAATTACGCAATGCTCATCAAAGCTTTGCTAAATTGCATAGACTAATTCTATTGTGGAATTCAAAAAGTAAATAATTCTCATCAAAGTTTTGCTAAATTACATAGATTTCTATTGTGGAACTCAAGAATTAAACAAAGCTCATCAAAGGTTTGCTAAATTGCATAGACTTTTATTGTGAAAATGATGCGTGTGTGGAGACGAAAAGCCAGAATGCTGTTGGCCTGGTACTTCATATTGGACTTGAAGGTTATTTGGGCTAAATGACCCATGGGGTTGACATGGTGATGCTTGTGTGGAGAAGGAAGGCCAGAATGTTGCTGGGCTGGTACTTCATATTGGATTTGAAGGCTATTTGGGCTAAATGACCCATGGGGTTGACATGGTGACCTTGGTGGATTGGTTACATGTTTCAAATATTGAAAACGTTTTTAGGCATTTAATTGGCTTAGTTAATAAGCCTTAATTAGTGTTTTTATGATTAGCTTTTAATTAACTTTTATTATGTTTAATAAGTGTGTTTAATTAGTATGGCTTTTGAGTTTGTAACCACTAGTTGTTTTAGGCTTTAAATAGCCATTTGATTCATCATTTGAAATAATCAAAAAATTTTAGAAAACCCCATGTGTTCATTCGAATTATTGCCATAATTCACATTTTATCATCATTTTGGACATGCTCCTGGAGTTGATCGAATTCAAACTAATAGGTCTTAGTTTGTCTTTTGATTTACAAGCTATAGGTCTAGTTTGTATATCAAATCTACCCTTTTATTGTTTTTGTATCAAACACTATTTAATCTCAATACAAAACAGCCCATACACGCATCATAAGTGGTATTAGGGCCGAATTCCTAGTTGAAAATATCTCTAACGAGCGAGAAAGCCAAATTCATGAGATTAGATGTATACCTCTCGAGTTTTTCTGAATCTTCTCCACTCTTTTGGTTCGTGGTGGATAATGACAACAATGGTCGTTTTGGTGACACCGATTCTGTTTAAGATATGGAACCTGTCTATGACACTGAAGATGAAGGTGAGATGTTTGGAGAAGAAATTGGTGTTCAAAATAAAATATCTTCACCAATGTCTGTTGATACAAAAATCAATGACTATATTGTCCACGAAGTGTTTTCATGTTTTTACATTTTGTATAAACATAATGTTCTTCCAAAGGCATCTCAAGAAATTAGAATCGAGGAAACAAACGAGTCCACCAGAAACATCTTTGATCAAGACTATTTTCTCATTTGGTTTACACTTTGCAAATTGTTTGCCTTTGGAAACCGTGGCTAAGAAGAATTTAAGATGAAGACTCGAGGTTAGAAATGAAGACTCGGGGACGAGTCTTTCTTAAGAGGGGGAAAATTATGCATGTGTGGAGAAGGAAGGCCAGAATGCTGCTGGGCTGGTACTTCATATTGGATTTGAACGCTATTTGGGCTAAATAACCTATGGGGTTGACATGGTGATGCGTGTGTGGAGAAGGAAGGCCAGAATTCTGCAGGGCTGGTACTTCATATTGGATTTGAAGGCTATTTGGGCTAAATGACCCATGGGGTTGCCATGGTGACCTTGGTGGATTGGTTACATATTTCAACTCTTGAAAACGTTTTTAGGCTTTTAATTGGTTTAGTTAATAACTCTTAATTAGTGTTTTTATGATTATCTTTTAATTAACTTTTATTATGTTTAATAAGTGTGTTTAATTAGTGTGGCTTTTGAGTTTGTAACCGCTTGTTGTTTTAGGCTTTAAATAGCCATTTGATTCATCATTTGAAATAATCAAAAAAATTCAGAAAACCCCATGTGTTCATTCAAATTATTATCATAATTCACATTTTATCATCTTTTTGGACGTGCTCCTTGAGTTGATCAAATTCAAACTAATAGGTCTTAGTTTGTTTTCAGATTTTCAAGCTATAGGTCTAGTTTGTTTATCAAATATATCCCTTTTTACTTGTTCGTGTTTATCACCTTGCCAAAACTGTTCCAAATATAACCAATAACAGTCCCATTTGGATTGTTTCTTCATTATTTGTTATTATTCCGCTGCAATCATAATCACTCCAAAACAAAACCTTCCATATTCGTATCAGGAACTCAAAAATTAAATAAGGCACATCAAAGCTTTGCTAAATTGCATAGACTTCTATTGTGGAACTCAAGAATTAAACAATGCTCATGAAAGCTTTGCAGAATCACATATACTACTTCTATTGTAGAACCCAAGAATTCAACAATGCTCATCATAGCTTTGCTAAATTTCATATACTTCTATTGTGGTACACAGGAATTAAACAAAGCTCATAAAAACTTTGCTAAATTGGATAGACTTCTATGTGGAAATAAAGAATTAGGCAATTCTCATCAAAGCTTTGCTAAATTGCATAGACTAATTCTATTGTAGAACACAAAAAGTAAACAATGCTCATCAAAGCTTTGGTAAATTGCATAGACTTCTATTGTGGAACTCAAGAATTAAATTATGCTCATTAAAGCTTTGCTAAATTGCATAGACTTCTATTGTGGAATTGAAGAATTAAACAATGCTCATCAAAGCTTCTAAATCACATAGACTACTTCTATTGTAGAACCCGAAGAATTAAACAATGCTCATCATAGCTTTGCTAAATTGTACATACTTCTTTTATTGGACACAAGAATTAAACGAATCTCATGAAAGCTTTGCTAAATTGCGTAGATTTATATTGTGGAATTCAAGAATTAAACAACGCTCATCATTGCTTTGCTAAATATCATAAACTTCTATTGTGGAACTTGAGAACTAAACAATGCTCGTCAAAGCTTTGCTAAATTACATAGACTTCTATTGTAGAACTCAACAATTAAAGAACGCTCATCAAAGCTTGGCTAAATTGCATAGACTTCTATTTTGGAAATCAAGAATTAAACAATGCTCATCAAAGCATTGCTAAATTGCATAGACTACTTCTATTGTGGAACTCAAGAATTAAACAATGCTCATAAAAGCTTTGTTAAATTGGATAGACTTCTATTGTGGAAATCAAGAATTACGCAATGCTCATCAAAGCTTTGCTAAATTGCATAGACTAATTCTATTGTGGAATTCAAAAAGTAAATAATTCTCATCAAAGTTTTGCTAAATTACATAGATTTCTATTGTGGAACTCAAGAATTAAACAAAGCTCATCAAAGGTTTGCTAAATTGCATAGACTTCTATTGTGAAAATGATGCATGTGTGGAGACGAAAAGCCAGAATGCTGCTGGCCTGGTACTTCATATTGGACTTGAAGGCTATTTGGGCTAAATGACCCATGGGGTTGACATGGTGATGCTTGTGTGGAGAAGGAAGGCCAGAATGTTGCTGGGCTGGTACTTCATATTGGATTTGAAGGCTATTTGGGCTAAATGACCCATGGGGTTGACATGGTGACCTTGGTGGATTGGTTACATGTTTCAAATATTGAAAACGTTTTTAGGCATTTAATTGGCTTAGTTAATAAGCCTTAATTAGTGTTTTTATGATTAGCTTTTAATTAACTTTTATTATGTTTAATAAGTGTGTTTAATTAGTGTGGCTTTTGAGTTTGTAACCACTAGTTGTTTTAGGCTTTAAATATCCATTTGATTCATCATTTGAAATAATCAAAAATTTTTAGAAAACCCCATGTGTTCATTCGAATTATTGCCATAATTCACATTTTATCATCATTTTGGACATGCTCCTGGAGTTGATCGAATTCAAACTAATAGGTCTTAGTTTGTCTTTTGATTTACAAGCTATAGGTCTAGTTTGTATATCAAATCTACCCTTTTATTGTTTTTGTATCAAACACTATTTAATCTCAATACAAAACAGCCCATACACGCATCATAAGTGGTATTAGAGCCGAATTCCTAGTTGAAAATATCTCTAACGAGCGAGAAAGCCAAATTCATGAGATTAGATGTATACCTCTCGAGTTTTTCTGAATCTTCTCCACTCTTTTGGTTCGTGGTGGATAATGACAACAATGGTCGTTTTGGTGACACCGATTCTGTTTAAGATATGGAACCTGTCTATGACACTGAAGATGAAGGTGAGATGTTTGGAGAAGAAATTGGTGTTCAAAATAAAATATCTTCACCAATGTCTGTTGATACAAAAATCAATGACTATATTGTCCACGAAGTGTTTTCATGTTTTTACATTTTGTATAAACATAATGTTCTTCCAAAGGCATCTCAAGAAATTAGAATCGAGGAAACAAACGAGCCACCAGAAACATCTTTGATCAAGACTATTTTCTCATTTGGTTTACACTTTGCAAATTGTTTGCCTTTTGGAAACTGTGGCTAAGAAGAATTTAAGATGAAGACTCGAGCTTAGAAATGAAGACTCGGGGACGAGTCTTTCTTAAGATGGGGAAAATTATGCATGTGTCGAGAAGGAAGGCCAGAATGCTGCTGGGCTGGTACTTCATATTGGATTTGAATGCTATTTGGGCTAAATGACCTATGGGGTTGACATGGTGATGCGTGTGTGGAGAAGGAAGGCCAGAATGCTGCAGGGCTGGTACTTCATATTGGATTTGAAGGCTATTTTGGCTAAATGACCCATGGGGTTGCCATGGTGACCTTGGTGGATTGGTTACATATTTCAACTCTTAAAAACGTTTTTAGGCTTTTAATTGGTTTAGTTAATAAGTATTAATTAGTGTTTTTATGATTATCTTTTAATTAACTTTTATTATGTTTAATAAGTGTGGCTTTTGAGTTTGTAACCACTTGTTGTTTTAGGCTTTAAATAGCCATTTGATTCATCATTTAAAATAATCAAAAAAATTCAGAAAACCCCATGTGTTCATTCGAACTATTGTCATAATTCTAATTTTATCATCTTTTTGGACGTGCTCCTTGATTTGATCGAATTCAAACTAATAGGTCTTAGTTTGTTTTCAGATTTACAAGCTATAGGTCTAGTTTGTTTATCAAATCTATCACTTTTTACTTGTTCGTGTTTATCACCTTGCCAAAACTGTTCCAAATATAACCAATAACAGTCCCATTTGGATTGTTTCTTCATTATTTGCTATTATTTCGCTGCAATCATAAACACTCCAAAACAAAACCTTCCATATTCGTATCAGGAACTCAAGAATTAAATAATGGTCATCAAAGCTTTGCTAAATCGCATAGACTTCTATTGTGGAACTCAAGAATTAAACAATGCTCATCAAAGCTTTGTAGAATCATATATACTACTTCTATTATAGAACCCAAGAATTCAACAATGCTCATCATAGCTTTGCTAAATTGCATATACATCTATTGTGGGACACAAGAATTAAAAAAAGCTCATAAAAACTTTGCTAAATTGGATAGACTTCTATGTGGAAATCAGGAATTACGCAATGCTCATCAAATTTTTGCTAAATTGCATAGACTAATTCTATTGTAGAATACAAAAAGTAAACAATGCTCATCAAAGCTTTGCTAAATTGCGTAGACTCCTATTGTGGAACTCAAGAATTAAATTATGCTCATCAAAGCTTTGCTAAATTGCATAGACTTCTATTGTGGAACTCAAGAATTAAACAATGCTCATCAAAGCTTCTAAATCACATAGATTACTTCTATTGTAGAACCCAAGAATTAAACAATGCTCATCATAGCTTTCCTAAATTACACATACTTCTATTATTGGACACAAGAATTAAACGAAGCTCATCAAAGCTTTGCTAAATTGCGTAGATTTCTATTGTGGAATTCAAGAATTAATCAACGCTCATCAAAGCTTTGCTAAATATCATAGACTTATATTGTGGAACTTAACAACTAAATAATGCTCATCAAAGCTTTGCTAAATTACATAGGCTTCTATTGTAGAACTCAACAATTAAAGAACGCTCATCAAAGCTTTGCTAAATTGCATAGACTTCTATTTTGGAACTCAAGAATTAAACAATGCTCATCAAAGCATTGCTAAATTGTATAGACTACTTCTATTGTGGATCTCAAGAATTAAACAATGCTCATAAAAGCTTTGTTAAATTGGATAGACTTCTATTGTGGAAATCAAGAGTTACGCAATGCTCATCAAAGCTTTGCTAAATTGCATAGACTAACTCTATTGTGGAATTCAAAAATTAAACAATGTTTATCAAAGTTTTGCTAAATTGCATAGACTTCTATTGTGGAACTCAAGAATTAAACAAAGCTCATCAAAGGTTTGCTAAATTGCATAGACTTCTATTGTGGAAATGATGCGTGTGTGGAGAAGGAAAGCCAGAATGTTGTCGGCCTGGTACTTTGTATTGGACTTGAAGGCTATTTGGGCTAAATGACCCATGGGGTTGCCATGGTGACCTTGGTGGATTGGTTACATATTTCAACTCTTGAAAACGTTTTTAGGCTTTTAATTGGTTTAGTTAATAACTCTTAATTAGTGTTTTTATGATTATCTTTTAATTAACTTTTATTATGTTTAATAAGTGTGTTTAATTAGTGTGGCTTTTGAGTTTGTAACCGCTTGTTGTTTTAGGCTTTAAATAGCCATTTGATTCATCATTTGAAATAATCAAAAAAATTCAGAAAACCCCATGTGTTCATTCAAATTATTATCATAATTCACATTTTATCATCTTTTTGGACGTGCTCCTTGAGTTGATCAAATTCAAACTAATAGGTCTTAGTTTGTTTTCAGATTTTCAAGTTATAGGTCTAGTTTGTTTATCAAATATATCCCTTTTTACTTGTTCGTGTTTATCACCTTGCCAAAACTGTTCCAAATATAACCAATAACAGTCCCATTTGGATTGTTTCTTCATTATTTGTTATTATTCCGCTGCAATCATAAACACTCCAAAACAAAACCTTCCATATTCGTATCAGGAACTCAAGAATTAAATAAGGCACATCAAAGCTTTGCTAAATTGCATAGACTTCTATTGTGGAACTCAAGAATTAAACAATGCTCATGAAAGCTTTGCAGAATCACATATACTACTTCTATTGTAGAACCCAAGAATTCAACAATGCTCATCATAGCTTTGCTAAATTTCATATACTTCTATTGTGGTACACAGGAATTAAACAAAGCTCATAAAAACTTTTCTAAATTGGATAGACTTCTATGTGGAAATAAAGAATTAGGCAATTCTCATCAAAGCTTTGCTAAATTGCATAGACTAATTCTATTGTAGAACACAAAAAGTAAACAATGCTCATCAAAGCTTTGGTAAATTGCATAGACTTCTATTGTGGAACTCAAGAATTAAATTATGCTCATTAAAGCTTTGCTAAATTGCATAGACTTCTATTGTGGAACTGAAGAATTAAACAATGCTCATCAAAGCTTCTAAATCACATAGACTACTTATATTGTAGAACCTGAAGAATTAAACAATGCTCATCATAGCTTTGCTAAATTGTACATACTTCTATTATTGGACACAAGAATTAAACGAATCTCATGAAAGCTTTGCTAAATTGCGTAGATTTATATTGTGGAATTCAAGAATTAAACAACGCTCATCATTGCTGCTGGGCTGGTACTTCATATTTGATTTGAAGGCTATTTGGGCTAAATGACCCATGGGGTTGAGATGGTGACCTTGGTGGATTGATTACATATTTCAACTCTTGAAAACGTTTTTAGGTATTTAATTGGCTTAGT
Source organism: Lactuca virosa (assembly GCF_052849685.1). Lineage (NCBI taxonomy): Eukaryota > Viridiplantae > Streptophyta > Magnoliopsida > Asterales > Asteraceae > Lactuca > Lactuca virosa. The sequence goes on along the minus strand of NC_136433.1, from coordinate 315,697,782 downwards.
TAATAAGCCTTAATTAGTGTTTTTATGATTAGCTTTTAATTAACTTTTATTATGTTTAATAAGTGTGTTTAAATAGTGTGGCTTTTGAGTTTGTAACCACTAGTTGTTTTAGGCTTTAAATAGCCATTTGATTCATCATTTGAAATAATCAAAAAAATTCAGAAAACCCCATATGTTCATTCGAATTATTGCCATGATTCACATTTTATCATCATTTTGGACGTGCTCCTTGAGTTGATCGAATTCAAACTAATAGGTCTTAGTTTGTCTTTAGATTTATAAGCTATATGTCTAGTTTGTATATCAAATCTACCCTTTTATTGTTTTTGTCTCAAACACTATTCAATCTCAATACAAAACAGGCCATACACGCATCATAAGTGGTATCAGAGCCGAATTCCTAACTGAAAATGTCTCTAACGAGCGAGAAAGCCAAATTCATGGGATTAGATGTATAGCTCTCGAGTTTTTCTGAATCTTCCCCACTATTTTGGTTCGTGGTGGATAAAGACAACAATGGTCGTTTTGGTGACACCGATTCTGTTTATGATATGGAACCTGTCTATGACACTGAAGATGAAGGTGAGATGTTTGAAGAAGAAATTAGTGTTCAAAATAAAATATCTTCACCAATGTCTGTTGATACAAAAATCAATGACTATATTGTCCACAAAGTGTTTTCATGTTTTTACATTTTGTATAAACATAATGTTCTTCCAAAGGCATCTCAAGAAATTAGAATCGAGGAAACAAACGAGTCCACCATAAACATCTTTGATCAAGACTATTTTCTCATTTGGTTTAAACTTTGCAAATTGTTTGCCCTTTGGAAACCGTGGCTAAGAGGAATTAAAGATGAAGACTTGAGGTTAGAAATGAAGACTCGGGGACGAGTCTGTCTTAAGAGGGGGAAAATGATGCATGTGTGGAGAAGGAAGGCCAGAATGTTGCTGGGCTGGTACATCATATTGGATTTGAAGGCTATTTGGGCTAAATGACCCATGGGGTTGACATGGTGATGTGTGTATGGAGAAGGCCAAAATGTTGTTGGGCTGGTACTTCATATTGGATTTGAAGGCTATTTGGGCTAAATGACCCATGGGGTTGCCATGGTGACCTTGGTGGATTGGTTACATATTTCAACTCTTGAAAACGTTTTTAGGCTTTTAATTGGTTTAATTAATAAGCCTTAATTAGTGTTTTTATGATTAACTTTTTATTAACTTTTATTATGTTTAGTAAGTGTGTTTAATTAGTGTGGCTTTTGATTTTGTAACCGCTAGTTGTTTTAGGCTTTAAATAGCCATTTGATTCATCATTTGAAATAATCAAAAAAATTCAGAGAACCCCATGTGTTCATTCGAATTATTGTCATAATTCACATTTTATCATCTTTTTGGACGTGCTCCTTGAGTTGATCGAATTCAAACTAAAAGGTCTTAGTTTGTTTTCAGATTTTCAAGCTATAGGTCTAGTTTGTTTATCAAATCTATCCCTTTTTACTTGTTCGTGTTTATCACCTTGCCAAAACTATACCAAATATAACCAGTAACAGTCCCATTTGGATTGTTTCTTCATTATTTGTTATTATTCTGCTGCAATCATAAACACTCCAGAACAAAACCTTCCATATTCGTATCAGGAACTCAAGAATTAAATAATGCTCATCAAAGCTTTGCTAAATTGCATAGACTTCTATTGTGGAATTCAAGAATTAAAAAATGCTCATGAAAGCTTTGCAGAATCACATATACTACTTCTATTGTAGAACCCAAGAATTCAACAATGCTCATCATAGCTTTGCTAAATTTCATATACTTCTATTGTGGGACACAAGAATTAAACAAAGATCATTAAAGCTTTGCTAAATTGCGTAGATTTCTATTGTGGAATTCAAGAATTAAACAATGCTCATCAAAACTTTGCTAAATTGCGTAGACTACTTCTATTGTGGAACTCAAGAATTAAACAATGCTCATCAAAGATTTGCTAAATTTCATAGACTTCTATTATGGAACTCAAGAACTAAACAATGTTCGTCAAAGCTTTGCTAAATTGTAGAGACTTCTATTGTAGAACTCAACAATTAAATGTCATACCCCAAAATCGGAACGGCGGAAACGTTCGGGGGCGGAGGACGTCATGTACAGTATCACAACAATGCATAATAGTAAACAAGCAACAACATCATCCATTGCATTAATAGTATAATTTTAATACAAGTGTGTTCTGAAGTTTATAAGACACCAAAATGTGTAATCAAAATAAAAGATGAGTCTTGAATATGCTCCATCTTCTCAGAAACCTGGTCATCGGTACCTGTCTACTGGCGACCTGAGAATACAAGTTATTTTGAAAGCGTAAATCAGCATTAAAGCTGGTGAGTTCATAAGTATTTTAATGTCATTGTTTGTATAAGTTTGAAGAAAGTGTTTGTAAGTGTTTGATGTAAAAGTATGTAAACTTCCTAGAAAATCCTATATTTTCTACTAAAGTAGTCTTCTACCAAGACTCAACTGTTCTCTATGTTTGTTCTTTTGTAAAAGTGAGTTTTCCCAAAGTATGACTATCATTACAAAAATATAGTTTCTCATTACCGTTTATGTGAGAAGATCACAATGTGAATGAATTGGGAAAAATAAAGATGTACTGTAGTTTTATCTAGGTAACTACTAACGTACTAACTACCTTTAACTTGTTAGTTAATTAAGGTAAAATGTGATATGATTGTAACCATACTTGATTGACTAGTATAACAGGACGTTTGAGACGTTGAAATGATATGACATTCGTCACCCGTAGACCTGCAGGTCCCACTGTAGCTAGCAGCAAGGTGTGGTATGGTCAATCCCGTATAGATCTTTACACAAATTCACGCTCTCCCTCCAGGAGACTCTGGGTACAAAAAGTGACACAGTAGTGTATTGCCGAGCCATGAAGTAGTATCTCACATTAATGTTATAGTATTCTTGTATTTGTGTCACACCCCAAAACCGGAACGGCGGAAACGTTCTGGGGCGGAGGACGTCATGTATAGTATCATAACAATGCATAATAGTAAACAAGCAACAACATCCATTGCATTAATATAATAGTTACATACATGTGTGTTCTATTGTAAGTTTAAATGACACCAAAAATGTACACTCAAAATAAGACGAGTCTTGGATCCACTTCGTCCTTCAAAAGCTGCATGGGTATACCTGTCTGACTGGTTCCCTGAGAATACAAGTTATTTTGAAAGAGAGTATCAGCAGAAAATGCTGGTGAGTTCATAAGTATTTAGTGTCATTGATGTTGTAAAATGTAAGTTAACTAGGTTCAACAAAATGTTTACAATGAAGATGTTCGTTTGCAAGTGAACGCATATATTTGTAAAATGTTCGTATCCCTTTGTAAAATGTTCGTATCTCTTTGTAAAACGATCGTATCTCCCTAGAAAATCCCATATTTTCTACTAACGGTAGTCTTCTACCAAGACTCAAATATTCTGTTTGTTTGTTTGTAGGTGTATGCATTTTTCCCAAGTTTGACAATCATTATCAAAATATAGTTTGTACATTATCGTTTAATATCAAAAACGTTTCAAGTTTAATGTATTAGGGAAAATGTTATAGTACTGTAGTTTTGTATGTATTAACTACCGTGGTACAAATTACCTTAAGGCCATGAATTATAAGGTAAATGTGAAGATACTCGTAACCATACTGATTGACAGATGTAAACACGACGAACTGCTGGTGTCGAAATAAATGTGACATTTGTCACCCCTTGGCTTGGTCGGCCGGGACTGTAGTTAGCAGTCAGCATGTGGGATGGTCTGTCCCGTATAGATCTATACAAACAATGTCCGCTCTCCCTCCAGGAGACTCTGGTTAACAACGTGACAACGGTGAAATCCACGTCATGAGGATATATCTCATACTCTAAATGTTATGTTCGTGTATGTTCCTTTTGTTCACTTGTAAAAGTATATGTATATGTATATGTATATGTATATGTTCTCTTCGCTGTACCTGTATATGTTTATGTTCTTGTAATAGTTATGTAGTAATCTCCTAAGCTATACCTATTATAGTTTACTTGCAATGTTGTTTGTATGTTTTAACGTGTTTGCATACCTTTACCACCCAAAAGGCATGGAATTGAAGTAAAAGCCTTTATATCTATACACATATACATAATATATAATTAAGATTTCAACGACCTTCGGACAGATAACTGGATACCCTAAATCCACAACCAAACAAGGAACAAGAAATAAAGTGGGCTATCAGTCCTAAGTCCTTCAAATCCTACTTATATAACCATATCTGCATAGACATGAATTTATCAACAATATAAGTTTAAATGAGTTTTAGTAAAAGGTTTAGTAACTTAAAAGAGTTTGAAAAGAGTTTTGAAAACATTTGTTTGATAAGACAGTTTGAAAAGTATGAAATCTATTAACTTGACAGTTATTAATCACGTGTTTGAGGCCTTAAAGCACTAAAATAAGGGGTGTACGTCCACATGAGTGTGTGCGGCCGCACACTCCTTACAGATCGAGTTCTGGACTTTTAACAAGGCTCAAATATAGCTAAACACATGTAGGAGTAGGGTACTTACAGTGTATAAGTGTATGGGGGTGTTTGGAGCTCAAGAACTTAGTAGGTGTGCTTGGTGTTCTTGAAGAACACTTGAATATCCAAACAAAAGGAGTAATTTCATGGATGAAATCATGTGTTGTTACTTAGGAAGTGTATTGAATCAACTTAACATAAGGAGAAACACTTACCACTTGAAGATCTATAAGAAAATTCAGATGATAGTTGAGAGAGAAATGTGTTCTTGGATTAGGAGTTTGAAAAGAGTCTAAGGAAGGATGAGTTCTACTATATACATTCGTGTGTGCTGCCAAGAGGGTGTGTGCGGTTGGCTGTGTGTGGCTGGCTAGCCGCACACTCGGGTGTGCAGCCGCACACACCTTACTTGGTGTGTTTGGCCCAATTTTGTGATGCTACACACATTCTAACCCTTCCTAAGACTCATATCTAGGTTATACTAAGCCTAATGCACTCATATAGTCCCAAAACTTCATTTCAAAATAGCAAATCGAGGCTAACTTTGATAAAAATTGAGAATGTACAGGTTAGAAATTTCGGGTTGTCACATCATCCCCCCGTTAGAGGGAATTTCGTCTCGAAATTAGAGTTTAAGCGACTAAGTTATTACAATTAACTAAATGAACAGATGAGGATATTTAAGTTTCATTTGATCCTCGTGCTCCCAAGTGAATTCGGGTCCTCGCTTGGCATTCCAGCGAACCTTCACTATAGGGATGCGGCTTTGCTTCGTTCGCTTGACCTCTCGGTCCATGACCTCTACAGGTTCTTCCACGAAGTTGAGGCTCTCTTTGATCTCGATCTCATCGAGTGGAATTACAAGAGTCTCATCGGATAGGCAATTTTTCAAGTTCGAGACGTGGAAAATAGGATGTACATTACTAAGCTCGTTGGGTAGGTTGAGTTTGTAAGCTACAGTGTCGATTCTAGCGAGAATCTCGAAAGGCCCTATGTATTTTGGATTTAGCTTCCCACGCTTTCCGAAGCGTATCAAGCCCTTCCAAGGTGAGACTTTCAAAAGGACTCGGTCTCCCACCTAGAATTCTAAAGGTTTCCTGTGTTTGTCTGCGTAGCTTTTCTGTCGGTCTCTAGAGGCTTTCAATCGTTCACGAATCTGAACGATCTTCTCTGTCGTTTCTCGAATGATTTCCGGACCTGTGAGAGTGCTGTCAGGAACTCGTCCTCTAGCTAACTGCGTGTCGCCCACCTCAGCCCAGCACAGAGGGGATATGCACTTACGGCCATAGAGGGCTTCAAATGGAGCAACCTTTATGCTCGTGTGATAACTGTTGTTGTAGGAAAACTCGACAATGGGCAAATGATTATCCCATGCCTTTCCAAAGTCGATCACACAGGCTCGCAACATGTCCTCCAAGGTTTGGATAGTTCTCTCACTTTGCCCGTCGGTCTGTGGATGGTAGGCTGTACTCATGTCCAGCCTCGTTCCTAAGGAGTTTTGTAGCGACTACCAGAACCTCGAAGTGAATCTACTATCTCTATCGGAGATAATGGATATAGGAACACTATGCAGTCGTACTATCTCCCGAATGTATGTTCTTGTAAGCTTCTCCATCTTGTCAGTCTCTTTGATGGGTAGGAAGTGTGCAGACTTGGTCAATCTGTCGATGATGACCCAAATGGTATCCAGTCCACCCGTTGTCTTGGGTAGCTTGGTTATGAAGTCCATTGTGATCCGCTCCCACTTCCACTCTGGTATCTCTGGTTGTTGTAGTAGACCTGAGGGTTTCTGGTATTCGACCTTGACCTTGGCACAAGTAAAGGCATTTACTCACGAAGGTAGCAATCTCTGCTTTCATGTTAGGCCACCAGTATAACTTTTTAAGATCCAGATACATCTTATCTGAACCCGGGTGGATGGAATATCGGGTGTTGTGCGCCTCGGTCATGACCAAGTCTCTGAAGCCACCGTGCTTCGGTGTCCAGATCCGGTCCATGAGGTATAAAGCTCCGTCACCCTTGACTTCTAAGTTCTTATCCATTCCTCTCAGGGATTCACCCGCCACATTTTCAGGTTTCAAGGCTTCGAGTTGTGCCTTCTTAATTTGTGTGGACAAATGCGAATGGATAGTCATGGTTAATGACTTGACTCTTCGACCAGAATATTCTTTCCGACTTAGGGCGTCTGCTACTACGTTGGCTTTACCCGGATGATAACAAATTTCGCATTCGTAGTCATTGAGTAGTTCGACCCACCGTCGTTGTCTCATATTGAGCTCCTTCTGGTTGAATATGTGTTGTAGGCTTTTGTGGTCTCTAAAGATAGTGCTTGTCGTACCATACAGGTAGTGTCTCCAGATCTTCAGGGCAAACACAATTGCTCCTAATTCGAGATCGTGTGTGGTGTAGTTGACCTCGTGTGTCTTCAGCTGTCTTGAGGCATAGGCGATGACCTTACCTCGTTGCATCAGAACACAGCCGAGCCCCTGGTTGGATGCATCGCAGTATACTACGAAGTCTTCTATCCCTTTGGGGAGGGATAGTATCGGTGCGGTGCATAAGGCTCGCTTCAACGTTTGAAATGCCTTCTCTTGTTTCTCCTTCCAGTCAAAAGCCACACCTTTTTGGGTCAGTGTCGTAAGAGGTTTTGCTATTCACGAGAAGTTCTGTATGAATCTGCGATAGTAGCCAGCGAGGCCTAGAAATTGACGAATTTCTATAGGCGTCTTCGGTGCTGACCAGTTCTCGATGGCTTTAATTTTGGAGGGGTCCACGTGGATTCCTTCTTTGCAAACCACGTCACCTAAGAATTTGACTTTGCGGATCCAAAATTCGCATTTAGAGAACTTCGCATAGAGCTTCTCCGATCGCAAGGTTCCTAGGACTTGTCGTAGATGATCGCTATGTTCCTCCTTACTTCGAGAGTAGATAAGTATGTCATCGATGAAAACGATGACGAACTGATCCAAGTAAGGACGGCATACCCTATTCATTAAGTCCATGAATACTGCGGGCGCATTAGTTAATCTGAAGGGCATCACTACGAACTAGAAGTGTCCGTAACGAGTCCGGAAGGCTGTCTTCGGAACATCCTCCTCAAGCACTCGTAACTGGTGATACCCGGATCTCAGATCAATCTTGGAAAAGTAGCTCGCCCATTGCAGCTGTTCGAATAAATCATCTATGCGAGGTAGAGGGTAGCGATTTTTGACTGTAAGCTTGTTGAGTTCCCTATAGTCGATGCACATACGGAACGATCCGTCTTTCTTCTTGACGAACAAGACCAGAGCTCCCTAGGGTGAAAAGCTTGGTCTTATAAAGCCCTTGCTGAGCAGTTCGTTAAGTTGACCAGACAGTTCTTGCATCTCTGCGGGCGCGAGACGATAGGGCAATTTAGCTACGGGGGTAGCCCCTGGAACTAAGTCGATCCTGAATTCGACTTGACGTTGGGGAGGGAAACCCGATAGTTCTTCTGGAAAGACGTCGGGGAAGTCGCGTACTACGGGGAGGTCTTTTAGGTCTTTTGTTTTCTGGTTCATATCGACCACGTGTGCAAGGAATGCGCGATATTCCTTACGCAAGTACTTTTGGGCTTGAATACTTGAGATGATACGAAGGATCGTACTGGGTTTGTCTCCGTAGATTAACAAGGTTTCGTTATTCGGTAGGTTTAGGCGGACTGCTTTCTCGAAACACAGGATATCGGCGCGATAAAGACTCAACCAGTCCATGCCTACAATGACGTCGAAACTCTTGATAGCCACAGGTATGAGGTCGATTGGGAATGAATGATTATCTAGTGTGAGGGTACATCCTATGTAAATCTCGTTAGAATCTTCTGTCTTTCCATTAGCCATTTCTACGACGAAGGTTTCTTTTAGTGCTTGCGGTGCTTGATTGAGTAAGTGTTTAAATTTTTGGTTTACGAAGCTCCTCTCTTCCCCACAATCAAATAAGACACATGCATAAGAGTTATTGAGGAGAAACGTACCCGTGACTACTGTGGGGTCTGCCACGGCTTCATTGTGGCCAATAGCAAGTAGTCTTCCTGCTCCTCCCACATTCCCAGCTTTCGGACAGTTTCTTTTGAAGTGCCCTGTCTCGCCACACCCGTAGCAGGCCTGGCTTACTCCTGTACCAGGGACTTGGGTGATGGGTTTGGGTGGTATTCTGCAAAACCGGACAGTATGGCCCTTCCGATTACAGTTGGTGCAGTGCATTTCCCAGCAGGGGCCGTTATGATGGAAATTGCACTTGGTGCATTTGGGTAGGGTCCCTGCATATGGCTTGGCTGGTACACGGGGAACAGGAGTTGTGGCAGCATGAACAGCCACAGTTTGTTGGTTCTTAGAAGAGGGTTGAGTTGATTTGCCCTTCTTTCGGTCTCAACGCTTTCTCTTGTTGTCGACTGCTTTGTTTGGCGCGGAGGCAGTCGTTGTAGTTGTTGTTGGAGGAGAAGGAACTTCGTGATCGATAAGTCTTTGGGCCAATTCCTTGGCACTATCAAAGGTTGTAGGGTTCGATGCTAGAACGTTCCCTCGATATGGGGGTACCAAACCCCAGATGTATCTCTCGACTTTCTTGCTTTCGGTGGGGACCATATTGGGACATAGAGTCATCAGGTCGCTGAATTTGGCCGTATAAGCCACTATGTCGGAACCCTTCATCTTGAGATTCCACAGTTCTTCTTCGAGTTTTTGAATTTCGCCCCTCGGGCAGTACTCCTTTGCCATTAGATCCTTCAGTGTCTCCCAGCCCATGGCGTTAGCTGCTACCAGTGAGAGTGATTTGACATGGCCATTCCACCATGTCAGGGCCCTTTCTGTGAAGGTGCAAGCAGCGAAGTTAATCTTGCTTCCTTCAGGGCAAGAGCACATCTCAAAGATTGCTTCTGTTCTCTCGATCCATTGGGACAACGCAATAATCCCTCCGGTTCCGTTGCAGTACGTTGGTTTGCAGCTGATGAAGTCTTTATAGGTACATTCCCGTGTACGTGGTTGGATTTCGCCATGGCTAGAGTTGGTGCCCGTTCCAGCTCCACTAACACCACCAGAATTTACTTGGGCCATGGCTGCGGTCACAGCTGCCTGAAACATCACCGCATCGAACTGCGGAGGGGGTGGTGGTGGTGGAGTTTGATTTACAGGTCTGCCTCTGGTCGGACGCTTGCGAGGCGGCATCTTTTACTGGAAATTTACAGAGATGTTGATAATAGTAAGAATCAATTGTAAGTATGATGAGAGTGTTTCATGGACTAAATCGCCATAGTCCAACCATCAGATAGGGACATAACAATAGAGTAGGGGAAACACAAAGGTAAAGACTTTCCAATAGATTAGATAACTGTCAATATTACTGGTATTAATGATGTAAATGAGTTCGGGAAAAAATGACCTATCAGTAGGTCTTACATCAAACCATAAGGGAAAATGTTGACAGCTTAGAAATCTTAGTTAAAGTACTTGAAAGATAGGAATATTTTACACACTAGTGCTACATAGGCACATAAAAGAAAGGCTATTCCCTAACCCAAAAGAAAAAGACGAGTCGACATCTTCTACCGGCGACGGGTATCCCTCGGGCGAACCCTTAACTCTGCCAGCTGACGTACAACTTCTTGAAATTGTCGCTCATGCGCCCTCTGACGCACTCGGAGTTCTATGACTTCAGCCCGGGATGCAGTTAGCTATTGGTGCAGAGCCTCATTGGTTCTCCTAGTCCTTTCCATAGCCTCTTCGAGTTGGCGAATGCGGACCGTGTTAATTCCAGAGTTGGCATCCACTTCCATCACTCGGTCGATGGCTGCTCGACCTTGCTCTACATTCCGAGCAATCCTGCGGACGATAATGGGCAGGACTCGGTCAGCTGAGCCTCCCTCGCTTATGTTGTAAAAGCTTCGGTCTCCGTTGAAGGGTAAGGGCTGACCCTGCTCATCACCCCAACGGTTCAAGGTTGTCACCCACAAGGGAGTGGGGCCTTGAAATGCTGGTCGGGGGTTGAGGTTTGGGATTGGAACCTCTTGGGGCAAGTTGTTGACCTCTGGCTCGGATTCAGATCCATCCGAAAAACCTTCTGCGAGGTGATCATCCAAAGGGATTGGATGATTCTCTTCGGGTTCATCATCGAGCCACCCACCATTGCCTTGGTTGGGAAAATACGGATCGCCGGGGAGATGGAAGCCAGCCATGCTATCTACGCGAGCAAAGGGGGTATAAGAATCTTATAATAATAGACTTACTAATCTAAGTTAATTATAAGATGATCCTTATCAGTTACTCCAACACTTGTGCAGTGCATACCAGTCATATGTAACCAAAGCAGGATAAACCTTCGAATAAGTGATCCTAACTCTAAGTCCACAACCAAACAAGGAACAAGAAGTAAAGCAAAGATCACAAATTCTAAGTCTATGACACCCTAGTTACATATAACCGTAGTGTATCCACTCAACAACTATTGCCATACTAATAAAGACCTGTTTAGTTCTCAAATAAGTAATTATAGTAACACAAAATACTCCTATAGTATTTTAAGTTTATGTTCTGTTCTAATGTTCTCATTGTAGTTGTGTTGGTAAGTTTTTAAACTTGTTGCAACACCACAACCATTCTTAGGCACATGCTAGTCACTCTTTAGAAAATATAGTTGATCAGGCTATATCCTCCCAGGTTTGACTATATGTCTCTAAGCCTAATCGTGTTGTTCAACAATCGTAATACTTTTGTTCTGTCCTAATGACACTGATTTTAGTATGAATGCAGGTATGTATACTTAGTTAAATATTTTATTATTTTTTTAAAAGTATAAACTCTTGGTCAGAGTATATTAATCCCGTTGCGTTTATAGTTTGTATATCTTTTATGGGTTGGTATACTCGATTCACTATAAACAATGCTCTGATACCAATCTGTCACACCCCAAAACCGGAACGGCGGAAACGTTCTGGGGCGGAGGACGTCATGTATAGTATCATAACAATGCATAATAGTAAACAAGCAACAACATCCATTGCATTAATATAATAGTTACATACATGTATGTTCTATTGTAAGTTCAAATAACACCAAAAATGTACACTCAAAATAAGACGAGCTTTGGATCCACTTCGTCCTTCAAAAGCTGCATGGGTATACCTGTCTTACTGGTTCCCTGAGAATACAAGTTATTTTGAAAGAGAGTATCAGCATAAAATGCTGGTGAGTTCATAAGTATTTAGTGTCATTGATGTTGTAAAATGTAAGTTAACTAGGTTCAACAAAATGTTTACAACGAAGATGTTCCTTTGCAAGTGTACGCATATATTTGTAAAATGTTCGTATCCCTTTGTAAAATGTTCGTATCTCTTTGTAAAATGTTCGTATCTCCCTAGAAAATCCCATATTTTCTACTAACGGTAGTCTTCTACCAAGACTCAAATATTCTGTTTGTTTGTTTGTAGGTGTATGCATTTTTCCCAAGTTTGACTATCATTATTAAAATATAGTTTGTACATTATCGTTTAATATCAAAAACGTTTCAAGTTTAATGTATTAGGGAAAATGTTATAGTACCGTAGTTTTGTATGTATTAACTACCGTGGTACAAATTACCTTAAGGCCATGAATTATAAGGTAAATAGATACTCGTAACCATACCGATTGACGGATGTAAACACGACGAACTGTTGGCGTCGAAATAAATGTGACATTTGTCACCCCTTGGCTTGGTCGGCCGGGACTGTAGCTAGCAGTCAGGATGTGGGATGGTCTGTCCCGTATAGATCTATACACACAATGCCCGCTCTCCCTCCAGGAGACTCTGGTTACCAACGTGACAACGGTGAAATCCGCGTCATGAGGATGTATCTCATACTCTAAATGTTATGTTCGTGTATGTTCCTTTTGTTCACTTGTAAAAGTATATGTATATGTATATGTATATGTTCTCTTCGTTGTACCTGTATATGTTTATGTTCTTGTAATAGTTATGTAGTAATCTCCTAAACTATACCTATTATAGTTTACTTGAAATGTTGTTTGTATGTTTTAACGTGTTTGCATACCTTTACCACCCCAAAGGCATGAAATTGAAGTAAAAGCCTTTATATCTATACACATATACATAATATATAATTAAGATTTCAACGACCTTCGGACAGATAACTGGATACCCTAAATCCACAACCAAACAAGGAACAGGAAATAAAGTGGGCTATCAGTCCTAAGTCCTTCAAATCCTACTTATATAACCATATCTGCATAGACATGAATTTATCAACAATATAAGTTTAAATGAGTTTTAGTAAAAGGTTTAGTAACTTAAAAGAGTTTGAAAAGAGTTTTGAAAACATTTGTTTGATAAGACAGTTTGAAAAGTATGAAATCTATTAACTTGACAGTTATTAATCACGTGTGATTGATGTAATAACTTAATAATTCGACTTGTATTCCCCCCTATGAAAGTATTTAAAATCATTTAAAAGGGTCGATTAAGGGGTATGAACTCACCTGTAGTGAGTGGTGCGAGTGAAAGATCAGGTTGAAGGATGCTAAGTGTTAAGTGTAGACTTGAGCACAACGGACCCTAATGAGCATATATTGGCATATTTATGAATATAATTAGTCTATATACCACTAATCATGAAACGAAAACACCCTAGGACTTGGAAAACACTTAGATTAAAGTGTTAGAAGCATCAAAAGCCTTCTGAAGTGGGTGTACGGCCGTACAGGGTCGTGTGCGGCCACCTGGTGTGCTGCCCATTGCGTGTGCGGCCATGTGTGTGCGGTCATGGAGTGTGCGGCCGCACACTCCTATGGGAAATGGCCAAAAACATGTTTTTAAGGTTATATCTTGTATCCCTTAAGTGTGTTTGATCGTTTGCTAGCATACTAGTTGAGTTTGAGGCCTTAAAGCACTAAAATAAGGGGTGTACGGCCACATGAGTGTGTGCGGCTGCACACTCCTTGTAGATCGAGTTCTGGACTTTTAACAAGCCTCAAATATAGCTAAACACATGTAGGAGTAGGGTACTTATAGTGTATAAGTGTATGGGGGTGTTTGGAGCTCAAGAACGTAGTAGGTGTTCTTGGTGTTCTTGAAGAACACTTGAACATCTAAACAAAAGGAGTAATTTCATGGATGAAATCATGTGTTGTTACTTAGGAAGTGTATTGAATCAACTTAACATAAGGAGAAACACTTACCACTTGAAGATCTATAAGAAAACTCGGATGATAGTTGAGAGAGAAATGTGTTCTTGGATTAGGAGTGTGAAAAGAGTCTAAGGAAGGATGAGTTCTACTATATACATTCGTGTGTGCTGCCAGGAGGGTGTGTGCGGCTGGCTCGGGTGTGCGGCCGTACACACCTTTCTTGGTGTGTCTGGCCCGATTTTATGATGCTACACACATTCTAACCCTTCCTAAGACTCATATCTAGGTTATACTAAGCCTAATGCACTCATATAGACCCAAAACTTCATTTCAAAATAGCAAATCGAGGCTAACTTTGATAAAAATGGAGAATGTACAAGTTAGAAATTTCGGGTTGTCACAATTTGTAGTATGTTCTAGTGTAGTATTCTCTCCGTCTAGTATGTAGTATGTTCTCTAGTATGTAGTATGTTCTCTAGTATGTAATATGTAGTATGTATTGATTCTCGTTATAGTATTCTCTATCTGTTTCTCTTTATAGTGAGTATTGTTTCTCGTTATAGTATGTACTGACTCATGTATGAACTGACTCTTAGTATGTTTCGTTGTTCTAGTAGTAGTATTAGTGACTTCCTAAACTATACCTATTATAGTTTACTAGAAATGTTGTTTGTATGAATGAACATGTTTGTACACCTTTGCTACCCAAAGGTATTGAACTGAATGAAGGACTTTTATATCTATATACATACGCATAATATATAACTAAGATTCAAACGACCTTCAGACAAACAACCGATACCCTAAGTCCACAACCAAACAAGGAACAGGAAGTAAGGTGAGCTATCAGTCCTAAGTCCTTTCAATCCTACTTATATAACTATATCTATATAGATATGCTTTTGACAAAATATAAGTTTAAAAGATTTTGATAAAGAACTTAACATATAAAAGAGTTTATAAAACGATTTGAAGCAGTTTGTTTGATAACACGGTTTTGAAATATAAGAAATCCATTTGTTTGATAGTTATTAATCACATGTGATTGATATAATAACTATGATAGTTCAACTTGTATTCCCCCCATAAAAGCATTTAAAATCATTTAAAAGATAAGTTAAGGGGTATGAACTCACCTGAAATGAGTGATACGAATGAAAGATCGGTTTGTAGGATGCTAAGTGTCAAGTGAAGACTTGAGCACAACGGATCCTAATAGGCATATAATGACACATATATGTATATAATTAGTGTTTAAACAACTAATTATGCAAGGAAAGACACCCTAGGACAAAGAAAACACTTAGATTCAAGTGCTAGAAGTACCAAGGGTTGCAATGTAATGGGTGTATGGCCACACCTTGGAGTGTACGACCAGAATGGTGTGTTTCATGTGTGTGTACGGCCAGAGTGTATTTGCGGCCGCACACTCATCGTGAAACATGCCATTGGGTGATTTAATGTCTTATTAAGCATCTAGGAAGTGTGTCTCGACCAATGCTTAGCCTTAATGGAAGTTTGTTACCATTTTGTACCTTAAAAAGGGTGTGTACGGCGACACAAGGAGTGTACGACCGTACACCCTTGATGATCATGTGAAAATGGTCAAAAGTGTATTCCAAGTCTCTTTCTTGCATCCCCTAAGTGTCCTTGATCATGTGCTAGCATACAACTTGAGTTTGAGGCCATTAAGCACTAAACAAAGGGGTGTACGGCCACATGAGGTGTGTGCGGCCGTACACTCCTTGATGATCATGGTTTGGACGTTTTCTAAGGCTCAAAACTAGCAAGTAACATGCAGAAGAAGGGTACTTACGATATAGAAGCGTTTAGGGGTGTTTGGAGCCCAAGACCTTAGTAGGTGTTCTTGGTGTTCTTGGTGAAACTGAAGAACACTTGAAGATCTACTAAGAAAAGTGATTTCATGGATGAAATCAGTGATCTTTACTAGATGGAGTAAGGAATCAACAAATCAAAGGAAAGAAACACTTACCACTTGAAGATCTAGCTGAAAAATCGGATGCTACTTGAGAGAGAATGGGTTCTTGGCTTGGGAGGGTGAAAAGAGCTAAATGAATGCCAAGCCTTTAACTTATAGACATGAGTGTGCTGCCAGAGGAGGGGTGTGCGGCCGCACACCCAAGTGTACGGTCGTACACCCCTCATATTGGAGTGTTTGGCCATTTTTGGGTAGGGGTGAACTCGTGGAACCCAAATATAGACTCTAACTTGAACATAATAGGTTTAGAACACTCAAATCGACTCAACAATGCAAGAAGGTAGCAGAAACGAGTCTGACTTTTATTGATTTGAATAACAGTACAAGATAGAAATTTCGGGTTGTCACATCATCCCCCCGTTAGAGAGAATTTCGTCCCGAAATTAGAGTTTATATAAATAAGCTATTACAAATAACTAAGCAAAAAGAGAGGATATTTCAGTTTAAACTGATCCTTGTGCTCCCAAGTGAACTCAGGTCCTCGCTTGGCGTTCCAGCGAACCTTCACTATCGGGATACGACTTTGCTTCGTTTGCTTAACCTCTCGGTCCATGATCTCTACTTGTTCTTCCACGAAGTTGGGGCTCTCGTTGATCTTAATCTCGTCGAGTGGGATTACAAGAGTCTCGTCCGAAAGACACTTTTTGAAGTTCGAGACGTGGAAAGTAGAATGTATGTTACTGAGTTCGCAAGGTAGATTGAGTTTGTAAGCTACAGGGCCGATTCTAGCGATAATCTCGAAAGGCCCTACGTATCTTGGATTTAGCTTTCCACGCTTTCCGAAGCGTATCAAGCCCTTCCAGGGTGAGACCTTCAATAGAACCCGGTCGCCCACCTGGAATTGCAATGGTTTCCTTCTCTTGTCTGCATAGCTCTTCTGTCGGTCTCTAGAGGCTTTCAGTCGTTCACGAATCTGAACGATCTTCTCTGTTGTTTCCCGAATGATTTCCAGACCTGTGAGAGTGCTGTCAGGAACTCGTCCTTTAGCTAACTGTGTGTCGCCCACCTCACCCCAGCACAGTGGGTGATACGTGTACGGGCTGTTTTGTATTGAGATGGAATATTGTTTGAGACAAAAACAATAAAATGATAGATTTGATAAACAAACTAGACCTATAGCTTGTAAATCTGAAGACAAACTAAGACCTATTAGCTTGAATTCGATCAACTCAAGGATCACGTCCAAAAGATGATAATTTGTGAACTATGACGATAATTCAAAGTGATCAAAAGGGTTCTTTGATTAAAATTCGTCTATTACTTTTTCCATGCATAAACTTGGCTTTATATGAAGCCTTTATTACAAATTTGGTGGTTACATGCCAACCAACCAATTATTCATTAAAACTAGTAAATGAAAATTAAGGAAACTCTTGAAATAACACAAAAAAACGTCCAAGACACTTGAGGATGAAGAAAAAACGTCTATGCTTCATTAAGGAGCCATAAGAAGCATTAATGAGCCATCAGAAGCATTAAAGTGTAACCCTAATCCACCAAAGAGTGATAAAAACGGCTAGGAGGCTTTATGAAGTAAAAAGTAACGCTTTTAGCACTTGTGAAGCCTTAAAAATGTTGCCCTAGCCTTCATGCAACCCTAATTCAATTTGTGGGTTACCATGCACAACCCAACCATTAATCCCAAACCACCTTCTAGCCCACTAGTAATAACTAATCCATCACCTTTTGGGCTTTCATGATCCATGCATGGATCATCCCCTCCGCCTTTGAAAGGAATTGACCTCAATTCATCAAGGCCATCATCATCAAGATAAGGTGAAAGATCTCCCACATTAAAGGTAGCATGCATTCCATGGTCTCCTCCCACATCCACATTGTAACGATTATCATTTTCAGAATTTGTCACTTCCACACATGTATCATTCCCTCCTTCTTTGAAAGGAATTGTCCTCAATTCAGTAGGGTCCAAATTGTGTTGTTCCCCCATACGAACCTTCCATGACAGCAGGTCTTGAAAACAATTTTTTATTGCATAATGTGACCTTTTCTTTACTCCAACTTGGTCTTTTCTCCACGTACACATGTTCTTCTTCAAACAACTCAAATAACTCGCAAAATTCAATCCTAACCGTATCTTCCATTTGTGGATGAAAAACCCCTTCCGTACATTCCCATAAACTCGACCCTGCAAATTAACCTTGAAATAACTTAAATGGTTAATTGTAGTCATTTTAAATAATGGATCATGGTTTTTATTTGTAAGTTGATGAGCAGCACGCCCCAATATCATGGCTTCCCAATTAAAGGCACACTAAAAGAATATGAGTCCGAACATCACGAGCTCCCTCCCACATAAATACTTGGGACTTGGATCTTCATATTTATTAATTCCTTCTTCTTTGCTCTTAGAAAGATGGTTTGTAAAAAGATTGATATCATCCTTCTTTCTTTCGCCACACACTTTACACTATTGTTCTTGGTGTTTTTGAACAATGAATGAAAAATTAATAAAAATATTTTTTATTTGTGGACACCATGAAAACTTGGCATAATAATTGCCACACAATGCCTCTTTTTGTGATTGATTGCTACCACCATGAACACATATTTTTTTGGAAATCATCATATTGTCTTTTGGAGGGTACAAAATTCTGCCATCATCCAAAAATAATTGGTCTTGCTGTTTTTGAGCCACGATTGAAAAGTCTCCATCTCTAATTGCACAAAACTTTTTATCAAAAGTAATACACAAGTCTTTTTTCTCCCTTTGATCAATGAACAAAGACAAAATAAAAACATCATTAGTAAGATCATAATTAGTAAAATCCAACCTCTCACCATACTTCCTCCTGTCACCAAGGTCTTCAAAATGTAAAATATAAGCATTCCATGGTCTCCAAAGTGTAAAAATTTCCAACACTTTGAAACGAACATGAAGATGAAAAACAAATAACCCTTCTTGATCAATGAATCTTCCAATTTGGATTTCTTTAAGATCATTAGAAAAGAAATTATATTCATAAAAGATATGAGAACCTGAATTTTTGTGGCACTTATACTCATTTGTTCTCGTGGTTGTAAGCTCTTGGAATGAAATTTGTTGTTCAACAAAAATCACAATTTCTTCAACAATTTTGTCCATATCAACAAAACTGTTTTCTTCCACAATTGCTTCAACAAATTCATCTCCGATCACGAAATTAGCTTCTTCTTCAATTTCTTCAATAAATTCCTCTTCAACCAAGAAATTTATTCTTTCACAAAATTCCCCTTCCCCATCGGTGTCGTAGATGGGACCATAATCTTCTTCCTCATCATCTTCTTCAATTTTCTCTTCCTCTATTTCTTCTTCGTCATATAACTTGCGCAACATTTTTGGACAAAAACTTTCGAATAGGAACTGAAATCAAACAAACTTAGAAGATTTTTTTTTGGAACAAGAACTCAACAACACCCAATCAGAACTGGGCTCTGATACCACTTATGATACATGTATGGGCTGTTTTGTATTGAGATGGAATATTGTTTGAGACAAAAACAATAAAATGATAGATTTGATAAACAAACTAGACCTATAGCTTGTAAATCTGAAGACAAACTAAGACCTATTAGCTTGAATTCGATCAACTCAAGGATCACGTCCAAAAGATGATAATTTGTGAACTATGACAATAATTCAAAGTGATCAAAAGGGTTCTTTGATTAAAATTCGTCTATTACTTTTTCCATGCATAAACTTGGCTTTATACGGCCCCTGCCGAGAAATGCACTGCACTAATTGCGACCGGAAGGGCCATACCGCCCGGTTTTGCAGAACACCACCCAAACCCATCACCCAGGTTCCCGATGCAGGAGTGAGCCAGGCCTGCTATGGGTGCGGCGAGACAGGGCACTTCAAAAGAAACTGTCCGAAAGTTGGGAACACGGGAGGAGCAGGAAGACTACTTGCTATTGGCCACAATGAAGCCGTGGCAGACCCCACAGTAGTCACGGGTACGTTCCTTCTCGATAACTCTTATGATTGTATCGTATTTGATAGTGGAGCAAAGAGGAGCTTCGTAAACCAAAAATTTAAACACTTACTTAATCAAGCACCGTAAGCACTAAAAGAAACCTTCGTAGTAGAAATGGCTAACGGAAAGACAGAGAGTTCTAACAAAATTTACATAGGTTGTACCCTCACACTAGACAATCATTCATTTCCAATCGACCTCATACCTATATCAATCAAAAGTTTCGATGTCATTGTGGGTATGGACTGGTTGAGTCTCCATCGTACTGATATTCTGTGCTTCGAGAAGGCAGTCCGCCTAAATCTACCGAATAACGAAACCTTGTTAATCTACGGAGACAAACCCATCACGAGCCTTCGTATCATCTCAAGTATTCAAGCCCAGAAGTACTTGCGCAAGGAATATCGTACATTCTTGGCGCACGTTGTCGATACGAGCCAGAAAACAGAAGACCTGAAAGACCTCCCTGTTGTACGCGACTTCCCCGACGTCTTTCCGGAAGAGCTACTACGTTTACCTCCCCAACGTCAAGTCGAATTCAGGATCTACTTAGTTCTAGGGGCTACCCCCGTAGCCAAATCGCCTTATCGTCTAGCACCTGCTGAGATGCAAGAACTGTCCGGTCAACTTAACGAACTGCTCAGCAAGGGCGTCATAAGACCAAGCTTTTCACCCTGGGGAGCGCCAGTCTTATTCATGAAAAAGAAAGACGGATCGTTCCGTATGTGCATCGATCACAGGAAACTCAACAAGCTTACAGTAAAAAATCATTACCCTCTCCCTCACATAGACGATTTATTTGACCAGCTGCTAGGGGCGAGCTACTTTTCTAAGATTGATCTAAGATCCGGGTATCACCAATTACGAGTGCTGGAGGAGGATGTTCCGAAGACAGCCTTCCGAACTCGTTACGGACACTACGAGTTCGTAGTGATGCCGTTCGGATTGACTAACGCGCCCGCAATATTCATGGACTTAATGAATAGGGTATGTCGTCCTTACTTGGATCATACTTATATACTCTCGAAGTAAGGAGGAACATAGCGATCGTTTCGACAAGTCCTAGGAACCTTACGATCAGAGAAGCTCTATGTGAAGTTCTCTAAGTGCGAATTTTGGATCCGAAGAGTCGAATTCTTAGGACACGTGGTTAGCGAAGAAGGAATCCACGTGGACCCTTCCAAAATTAAAGCCATCGAGAACTGGTCAGCACCGAAGACGCCTACAGAAATTCGTCAATTTCTAGGCCTCGCTGGCTACTACCGCAGGTTCATACAGAACTTCTCTCGAATTGCGAAACCCCTTACGACATTGACCCAGAAAGGCGTGGCCTTCGACTGGGAAGAGAAACAAGAGAAGGCTTTTCAAACGCTGAAGCGAGCCTTATGCACCGCACCGATACTATCCCTCCCCGAAGGGATAGACTACTTCGTGGTATACTGTGATGCATCCAACCAGGGGCTCGGCTGTGTTCTGATGCAACGAGGTAAGGTCATCGCCTATGCCTCAAGACAACTGAAGACACACGAGGTCAACTACACCACACACGATCTCGAATTAGGAGCGGTTGTATTCGCCCTGAAGATCTGGAGACACTACATGTATGGTACGAAGAGCACTATCTTCACAAACCACAAAAGCCTACAACACATATTCAACCAGAAGGAGCTCAATATGAGACAACGACGGTGGGTCGAGCTACTCAATGACTACGAATGCGAAATTCGTTATCATCAGGGTAAAGCCAATGTGGTAGCAGATGCCCTAAGTCGAAAAGAATATTCTAGTCGAAGAGTCAAGTCATTAACTATGACTATCCATTCGCAGCTATCCGCACAAATTAAGGAGGCTCAGTTCGAAGCCTTAAAACCTAAAAATGTGGCGGGAGAATCCCTACGTGGAATGGATAAGAACTTGGAAGTCAAGGGTAACAGAGCCTTATATCTCATGGACCGGATCTGGACACCGAGACACGGTGGCTTCAGAGACTTGGTCATGAAGGAAGCGCACAACACTCGATATTCCGTCCACCCGGGTTGAGACAAGATGTATCTGGACCTTAAAAAGCTATACTGGTGGCCTAACATGAAAGCAGAAATTGCTACCTTCGTAAGTAAATGCCTTACTTGCGCCAAGGTCAAGGTCGAATACCAGAAACCATCAGGTCTACTTCAGCAACCGGAGATACCTGAGTGGAAGTGGGAGCGGATCACTATAGACTTCATAACCAAGCTACCCAAGACAACGGGTGGGCTTGATACCATTTGGGTCATCGTCGACAGATTGACCAAATCCGCGCACTTCCTACCCATCAAAGAGACCGACAAAATGGAGAAGCTCACAAGAACATACATCATGGAGATCGTACGACTGCATGGTGTTCATATATCTATTATCTCCGATAGAGACAGTAGATTCACTTCGAGGTTCTGGCAGTCATTACAAAGCTCCCTAGGAACAAGGCTGGACATACGGCCTACCATCCATAGACCGACGGACAAAGTGAGAGAACTATCCAAACCTTGGAAGATATGTTGCGAGCCTGTATGATCGACTTTGGAAAGGCATGGGATACCCACTTACCCGTCATCGAATTCTCTTACAACAACAGTTATCACATGAGCATAAAGGCTGCTCCATTTGAAGCCCTCTATGGCCGGAAGTGCAGATCCCCTCTGTGCTGGGCTGAGGTGGGTGACACTCAGTTAGCTAAAGGATGAGTTCCTGACAGCACTCTCACGGGTCCGGAAATCATTCGGGAAACGACAGAGAAGATCGTTCAGATTCGTGAACGATTGAAAGCCTCTAGAGTCCGACAGAAAAGCTATGCAGACAAACGGAGGAAACCTTTGGAATTCCAGGTGGGAGACCAAGTCCTTTTGAAAGTCTCACCCTGGAAGGGCTTGATACGCTTCGGAAAGCGTGGAAAGCTGAATCCAAGATACATAGGGTCTTTCGAAATTCTCGCTAGAATCGGCCCTGTAACATACAAACTCAATCTACCCCGCGAGCTTAGTAACATACATCCTACCTTCCACGTCTCGAACTTGAAAAAGTGCCTATCCGACGAGACTCTTGTAATCCCACTCGACGAGATCGAGATCAACGAGAGCCTCAACTTCGTGGAAGAACCTGTAGAGATCATGGACCGAGAGGTCAAGCGAACGAAAAAAGCTGCATCCCAATCGTGAAGGTTCGCTGGAACGCCAAGCGAGGACCGGAGTTCACTTGGGAGCGCGAAGACCAAATGAAACTTAAATATCCTCATCTTTTTACTTAGTTATTTGTAATAACTTAGTTGCTTGAGCTCTAATTTCGGGACGAAATTCCCTCTAACAGGGGGATGATGTGACTACCCGAAATTTTTATTTGTACGAACTCTACCGCCAAACACTTCAATTAAAAGTCAAATTCATTTCTGCTAATTTTTAGCTCGGTTTAAAGTCCGTTTGGGTATTTTTAAATATTTATTCTTTGAGAGAATAAACGAAAGGAAGTATTTTCTAGGATTATTGGGGAACAAATAAAACAATTAACACTTTAATAAGGTGTTACGGCCAAACATAAGGGAGTAGGGCCGAAAACCCCTTTGACCGAGAACTCATGCTTAAGGAATGAGTTTACACCTTCCTTTCCTCATTTCTTACTTCCAAACTCAAGAACACCCACTTTCTCTCTCAAGTATCATAAGAGCTTCTTCCAAATCTTCCAAAAATGTAAGTGTTTCTTCTCTTAATTTGTTGATACAACACTTCATCTAGTAGTTATACATGATTTCATCCATGAAATCTTCTCTTTTTCTTAGATCTTCAAGTGTTCTTCAAGAACACCAAGAACACACACTAGTGTTTTGGGCCGAAAACACCCTTCTTTGCTTCCATATTGTAAGTATCTACTTCCTACACTTGTTATCTAGTAAGGATACTTGATTTAGGACCTTGAAATCATCATTTTCCAAGAACAAAAGAAGTTTTTGGTTTAGTGCATCTCCTTAAACCGAAAACCCTAAAGAAAAGTGCCTTTAAGACCTTAAAACTCACTTAAGGCTTTGGATAAGACTTAGAACCCCTATGCATGTTTGAAAGCCCTTGAAAAACACCACATGCACCAAAGATCTTGAGTTTTCGGTTTTTGGACCGAGAACCATTCGGACCGAGAACCCTTCGGACCGAGAACCATTTGGACCGAGAATACCATTAGGATCGAAAGCTCCTAGGAACATACCACTTGAACCGAAAGCTCCATTTGGTGACTATACACTCCTTTTATGCAATCCTAAGTGATTGTAACACTTTCATGTAAGGATTTCTTAGTCCTTAAAGTGTTATTCTTTACCTGATTAGTTGAGTAAACACTAATTGCATGCATATATGTGTCTTTATATGCTAAATAGGATCCGTGTGTGCTCAAGTCTTCACTTGACACTTAGCATCCTTTTTCCGATCTTACATTCGCATCACTCATTTCAGGTGAGTTCATACCCCTTAATCAACCTTTTAAATAATTTTAAATGCTTTTAGGGGGGGATACAAGTTGAAACATTCTAGCCATCGTTTTAATCACATATGATTAATGACTAGAACAAACAGAAAGATTTACTATTACTTTCAAGTGTTATCAAACTTATGGATTTCAAGCATTTCAAAATCTTTTATCAATCTCTTTTAAATGCTAAAATTGTTTTCAAATTCTTTTAAACTTACATTCTTGTCAAACTCATATCTATACAGTTATATTTATATAAGTAAGGTTTGAAGGACTTAGGACTGATAGCACACCTTATTTCCTGTTCCTTGTTTGGTTGTGGACTTGGGGTATCCTGTTACTCATCCGAATGTCGTTGAAATCTTAGTTATATATCATATATATATGTGTGGGATATAAAAGCTTTCACTTCAGTTCAGTACCTTTATGTAACGAAGGCATACAAAGAACATTACTATTTATCTATAATAGGTATAGTTAAGGGTTTACTACTCACTATTACTATTACAACGATACATACAAGAGTCAGTACATTTACGAGACCCTACGTAAGTACTACATTGAGAAACAATACATACTATACAAGAGAACACACTATACACTATACAAGAGAACATACTATACACTATACAAGGGAATATACTATATACTAGTAAAGAGAAAACATCACTACACTAAGAATTTCTACACAAACATTTGAATACTATAAACAGAATGTGACATACTATTTCTCGATACGACACTTCATTGTGGTATCGCTTTGTAACCAGAGTCTCCTGGAGGGAGAGCGGGCATTGTGTGTATAGATCTATACGGGACAGACACTCCCACATCCCGACTGCTAGCTACAGTCCCAGCCTATAAGTCCAAAGGGTGACAGAGTGTTACCTCACTACATATGACACCACAGGGTCATCAGTTATTCAGCCGTCGATCAGTATGGTTACATACGAGTTCACATTCAAACCTTTAATTAACTAACTAAGAATTAAAGGCAAAATAGACTCTCTGAGGCATATTGTTCATTTAATACCACCTGGAGTCTACATTTTTATTACTTTAGACTCCCCGAGGGGTACTGCACATTTAGTACTACCTGGAGTCTGTATTTTATCAACTTATGACCAGCAGTATCACTGCTGAGGAAATACATTATTTTCCCACGACATTTATTTTGTGATTTGGTCACATGCACATTTAAGTAAACTATATTTTTCATAATGATAGTTTTATTGGGGAAAACTCTTACATTTACAAAGGAGCAAACATACAAACAGTCGGGTCTTGGTAGAAGACTACATTTCAGTAGAAAATATAGGATTTTCTAGAGTGTTCAACTATATACAAACATTTACAAACAATAATGAACATTTATACTACGTTGTTACAAACATTTTTATACAAGCAATAACACTAAATACTTATGAACTCACCAGCTTTATGCTGATAAACCCTTTCAAAATAACTTGTATTCTCAGGTCATCAGTAGACAGCTACCGATGAAGCTTTTGAGAAGATGGAGCACATACAAGACTCATCTTTTATTTTGATCATACATTTTGGTGTCTTACATACTTCAGAACACGTTTGTATCAAAATTATTATATTAATGAAATGGATGTTGTTGCTTGTCTTTACTATTATGCATTGTTATGATACTGTACATGACGTCCTCCACCCCAGAACGTTTCCGCCGTTCCGGTTTTGGGGTGTGACACCTAGTCCTTTCATTGTACTCTTTCCATCATTTTTCCAGCCATATCCTTTATCAAAGGCTGGAAAACTCCCCTCTCTCCTCACATTTCTCTCATTTTTCCACCAAAGAACAAACTTCATTCTCTCTCACTTTCTCTCTCTAAATTTCGAGATTCAAGGCTATTCTCCAAGCTTTTCTTCTACTTTTGGTAAGTATTATCATCCTCCATATGATTATTTCACTCCTTTCTACTCAAATCATAGGTTTCTTACACAAACTTCATCATATTTGTGTTAGAACTTCGAATCTTCAAGCAATCTTCTAAGTGTTTTTGAGTTGAACACTTCCTTTCTTCATCATCCATCTACTTAAATCACTCAAGGTGAGTTCATACCCCTACATTTTCATGTTTTCTTCAAGTTTTAGGGGGGGAATACAAGTTAAAACACCAAAAACTTAACTAAACTCAAACAACAGCTTTCATCAGAAAAGTTGAGTCTTATTCACGGACTGTTTTGACTATCTTAAACTTAATATCTTTTAAAACTGTTTAATATGCAAATATTTCAGGTTCATACCTTTAAAATGACTACTTCCACATCTCCATACGATTTTTCTACAATTTATGGTGATTTTTACAAAACTGCCTATCATTTCAGAAACGAGTTCGGACGAGTCTGTGAATATGAACATTTTAACACAAGTTAAAGACTTCTAAAAATCATAATAAAAATTATGAATAAACTAGACACATTTTGTGAACTCTCAGAATTTACGGATTTAGTTTTCGACTTCGTATGATTTTTTATGATTTTTCTAAAACAGTGTAGAAAGGTCAAAATCTAGATAACAGCTTATAACTTTCAACACACTTTGTAACTTGTTGAGCAAAGTGTTAATCTTTGAGGATTTCATAGTTTACATGTGTTTCTTATTGTGGTGTAATTATATAACAGAAAATACTCACTGAACTGTAAGAATCCTCCATTATTACCAATAGTACAAAACAAGACATGATAAACATAGTTATATTTTGCTATACATTCGACTTACATAGAAAAGGGTTCTTATACACCACAAACAAACATACTAAACTATAATAGGTATAGTTAGGTTGCATATACATTACAAACATTTTGATAAACTATAATAGGTATAGTTTATGTTCATTTACATTACGAACTCATTACAAAAGGGTTTTATACAAAAAGGGGTACAAATACAAAGTACCGGGTTTTCTTACAAAAAGGGGTACAAATACAAAGTACCGGATTCATACAAAAAGGGGTACAAATACAAAGTACCGGGTTTATATAAAAAGGGGTACAAATACAAAGTACCAGGTTTTCATACAAAAAGGGGTACAAATACAAAGTACCGGTTTCATACAAAAAGGGGTACAAATACAAAGTACCGGGTTCATACAAAAAGGGGTACAACTACAAAGTACCGGGTTTATACAAAAAGGGGTACAAATACAAAGTACCAGGTTCACACAAAATGGTTTTTATGATATTAAAACTACATTTCATCTAGAATTGTTAGACTTCAGCTATAATTGCTAAGTGTATATGCTTGAGTTATATAAGAATCTAGTCACAATCGACTTAGAATTGGTCGGCCCGCCTTATCTCCTGTTCCTTGTTTGGTTGTGGACCTAGGGCAGACCCATTATATTTAACGGTTTATTTAACTTAAATTTTATATAACTTATATACGCTGGGCGATTATAGAAGGAATCTATGGGTCCTTCTAGGGTACATTATCGCATAACATAAGAGCATTCATTTCACACTTAACTAAGAAAATATTGGATTTTCTGGAAATCATACTCTATCGCTTTTACAAGGAAAACGGTTTCTTCCTCAAACAAAACTTTTATGAACTCACCAACTTAATTGTTGACACTTTTCAAAACTACTTGTATTCTCAGGAAATCAGTGAAACAGGAAACCAACAGCATTTTGAGGATGGGACGTTAAATCGTCAAAGAGTTCATTTTGTCATCATAATGTAATTGATTTTGAAACATGTAAACATATACTATGATGTAACCTTTTCAATTATATTTATGATGGTTGTATTTACTTTGAGCATTATTATACTCGTTGTTGTGATACTATACATGAAGTCCTCCACCCCCGGACGTTTCCGCCATCCTTGGTTTGGGGGTGTGACAGATTGGTATCAGAGCATTGTTTATAGTGAACTAAGTATATCGAACTACATAAGATATACAAACTATAAATGCATTGGGACTAAAGTCTTTCATTAAACATTTTCAAAAGACTATACTTTTAGAAATAAATAGTTTCGTGTTAAAAGTATACATACATGCATACATACTAAGGTCAACATCATACTAGGACAAAACAAAAGTAATGATTGTTGAATGGCACAAGTAGGCTTGGGGATGTATAGTCAGGTCTGGGAATGACATAGCCTGATCAACTATGTCTAACCCAGAAGTGATTAGCATATGCCCGGGAATGGTTGTGGTGTTGCAACAAGTCTAAAAACTTACCAACTCTACCTACCAAGAAACATTAAGAACGTAAGTCAAACATTTAAAATACTGTAGGAGTATTTTGTGCTACTATAACCAACTTATGTGAAAAGTAAAGACCCCTATTAGTAGGTCTATAATGACTGAGTGCATACGCTAAGGTTATACATAATTAAAGATATTATAGACTCAGAATCTATGACTATTGCTCTACTTCCTGTTCCTTGTTTGGATGTGGACTTAGAGTAGAGTCATTTATTCGAGGTCTATTCCATCTCAGATTATGTATAACTGGTATGCACTATGTGATTATAGACATGACTGATAAGGATCACCCCTATAAGTAATTATAGGATTAGACGCCTATTAATTATCTCTTCTACCCCTATTCTCGCGCAAGCAACATGGCAAGAGCTCAACTACCAGGAGACCCCTATTCTCCTAACCAGGAAGATGGTGGTTAGAACGAAGAAAGCCCCAGAGAGGACCCTGAGGAAATAATAGAGTAAGACCCAAAGACAATTCAGATAAAGATCCGGAGGAAGCGAAACCAAAAAGAAGGCAAAGACAAAGAAGAAATAGGAGAAGACTCTGACGAAGAGCCCGAGGTCTACAATACACCCTCCAGTCGCCACACCCGGACGAGGCTTCCATGGTTTGACACCTCGATAAGTTGTAGATCTACAGAGACGGAGTTAGGAACAAGATTGACACCCTCCCCATGACATGGATGAGGCTTCTGCAACCTCAACAAAGGAGGATTAGTAGACAGAGCTCTCCTCGTCATAATACGCTGCATCATTCACTTGAGCGTACAAACACGAGTATCGGTCAGCCGAAATCATGGAGGTTGGCACTACCACCAAGATCACCGCAATTCGCCTTCGTCACCTGGATGGAAATCATGAACAGATCAGAAACCACATCAAAGCCTTCAGAGGGAAGTGACCGCAACCATATCCGAGATTTGGAGTATCAGGAACTTCACATAGCGTTAGAGAAAACGCGTGGTAAAAGCAGAACATCAAATGGCAGAAGCCAGGGCAGAGGATAAGACAATGTAGACTTTCACGCCCCACGAAACATCACCCGCCACGAGTAATGTGTACGCTACTGACATATCATTGCAGACTCAAACTCCTGGCGTGCGTTTGAAACACTGCCTCGTCCTATACATAAGTTCGACCTTTCAAATGTAGAGACTACACTATTCAAGGGGTCGTGTCACCGTCAAGGTTTTTCCTTACATTAACAAAAACGTAGACCTATTATAAGGTCAAACTTTCCTGAACTCTATGAACTAGAGTATATCAAAATAAATTAGCATGCATTTTATTTCATTGGGAGTTTACCACACATTCATAACAAGGTATTACAAACGATTTTCTTATGGTAACTCTAAGATTACTTAATGTATACCTCAAGGTTATGTGTAATTAAGAGACGATCAGCTTAGAAATGGTAAGTCCGCCTTAGGTCTTGTTCCTTGTTTGGTTGTGGGCTTAGGGCAGACTCATTAAGTTCAACGGCCTATTGGACCTTAATTACACACAACTGGTATACATTGGGTGATCTTAGGAGTGGATCGGGCATGGAACAAATCACAAGATTACAATCGAGTCATTTCTACTAAATTCATAAGTTTATTTATATAACCCTCTGCTATGAATTGATTGCCACATTCGAAAAAGCGGGAATTACTATACTTGAAAAACTAATAACCTAGAATTACGACACTCCTACTATCAGTACTAGTAACATCAATGCGAATCAATTGCAGTAACAATAACATCGATCAAAACGGAACACACTTAAAAGAAACACAAGGTGCTCTATCACTCTAACGAACATTTCGTGCGAATACAGCTTAACACATGCTTTACCTAAAAAGATATTGTTGTCGTCATTCGATTTCGATTGGTATAGTCCTCATCTTCTCGATTAAACGGCTATGAAAGGACCCTTCACCTAACCCACTGAATATCGAAACCTTCGTCTCTCATAAGCACAAATCCTACACGGACCTTCGGCTCATCTCTCGCTGCGAAACCCCAAAACACTCACCAGAGGAGTATTGTACCTTCCGAAACCTTTCCACAAGTATTTCCAGAAGACCCTTCGGTAATGTCATGCATGCAGCAGATAAGGTTCAAGCACAAAAGCTTGGGACGAATACGGTTAGTCTATCACTACTAAGTATATACGCGAGGATAATATATAATTAAGATTCTACGGACATTGGATGTGTGTTTCCGCCCTATATCCTGTTCCTTGTCTGGTTATGGACTTGGGGCAGAGTCACCCATCCAACTGTCTTACCAACCTTAATTACATACGACCTATATGCGCAAGTTAATGATAGATGGACCAAGTACGAGTCCTACCATGAACTTCGGGACAAGGCTGCCCAGGAGTGCGAGTGAATGTTCTACCATCCGAATAAGTCTAGTCGTGTAAACCGAACCCATATGTTCCCTACCGATCTAATCAAACGAGAAACACTAAAGCAGGCCCTATGCAGCGCTCCGAGGAGAAGTTATCACTTATGACTTAGTACAAATTCGAGAAAGGCTGAAAGAACCTTGAGAACACGGCAAAACCCGAATAAGTCTTATCATCGATATAAAAACACAGGGCTTTTACTAGTGAATCTGGGATGGCTAGTGTAAACATTATGGTCGTATATCATTAAGATTCTATGGACTTAGAATGTGTGATTCCGCCTCATTTCCTGTTCCTTGTTTGGTTGTGGGCTTAAGGCGAGGTCACCCATCCGAATGCCTTTGCAATCTTAATGATATACGACTAGTTTACACCAAGCGATTATAAAAAGATCTGGTAGGACTTATAATGCAAATTTCGTCACAAATTGTTGAAACATTCGTAATGCTGGAACTCACTAACTACATTATAAAATATTCATAGTAGTAATACCAAGGATAAAACAGGGAGCATAAAGGCACACATTGAATACACTATCATTCCGAAACAATAACTCCTTTCAAATCGACTCAGCTCAAGTTACAATAAGAAATTCCAAGGTCGTCATTTAACATCAGGCGGGTTGTTCCCCACCATAATCAATTTCTCGTACTACGAAAAGTTCCCCCCATCTTTCCTCCAAATTCTTGAAGTCCCAGTAGAAACACTAATTTCGGGACGAAATTCTTTCTAACGGGGGGATGATGTGACAACCGTCAATTTTTGGCCAAGTCAAAGTCAACAAGTCAAACCGGTCAACTCATCTAACCCTTGTATATTAGGGTTTCCATTACGTTTCTTATTGTACAACTCGCAATCTTAATACAAAGTATCACTTAGAGTTTTCACGTGTTCGGAAATTCTAAACCCTAATCAGGGCAAGTGATGAAACTACTCGATAAAACATTATTCCTTAACCCTCGGGGGCATATAACAACCATAACGAGACTCAACGGGATGTACAAACCTTGCGTTACAAAGCCAAACACTCAAAAAGGTCACAAAAGAAGTCTCTCCCAATCTCTTTCACTCTATCTCTCTCTACCTCAAATCTCTCCCAAATCTCTCCAAGTATGTGAAATCTCTCCTAAATCTCTCTCTGTATGAGAAATCTCTCCAAGAATGTGAAATCTCTCCCAAATCTCTCTAAGTATGTGAAATCTCTCCCAAATCTCTCTAACTATGTGAAATCTCTCCCAAATCTCTCTCTGTATGAGAAATCTCTCCAAGTATGTGAAATCTCTCTGAAATCTCTCTCTGTATGTCAAATCTCTCCAAGTATGTCAAATCTCTCCCGAATCTCTCTCAAAATCTCTCTCAACTTTTTATAATCACCCGGGGCATCCCGACCCTTAATTTAGTCGAAAACCGCTCGAAAACAGAAGTCTACGCGAAAAACAGCCTTAAGGAGCCGAAACCTCTTAGAAACTGAACCTTCTTAGGAACCGAACCTCCTGAGCCAAAACTACTAAGGAACCGAACCTCCTGAGCCAAAACTACTAAGGAACCGAAAGTAACCTTCGGTTCGAGAGGCCACCTTCGGTCCGAGAGGACTACCTTCGGTCCGAGATTTTGACCTTCGGTCCGAGATCTTGCCAATTTCCGAACCTTCGCACCTTCGGTCCTGAAATTCGGAAATTGGCAATTTTTGCCCGGTTTTCAATATTGTTAGTGTTTTGAGCCCGTTTTTCGTGATTTTAAAGCGGGATTTTCACCCAAAATCATATTTTAACATATAGAACCCCATACTTCATAATTAATCACGTTTTTGGGGTATAATCCTTATCCAAGAAGAGTGGGTGGGATATTATTGGTGGAGTGTTGACCTTACTTTAGTGTATGACACAAGCAACCACCCATGCCCACTCCATGACCAGCCATTGTCCTTCCACCATACCTAGTCCTTTCATTGTACTCTTTCCATCATTTTTCCAGCCATATCCTTGATCAAAGGCTGGAAAACTCCACTCTCTCCTCACATTTCTCTCATTTTCCACCAAAGAACAAACTTCATTCTCTCTCTATATTTCGAGATTCAAGGCTATTCTCCAAGCTTTTCTTCTACTTTTGGTAAGTATTATCATCCTCCATATGATTATTTCACTCCTTTCTACTCAAATCATAGGTTTCTTACACAAACTTCATCATATTTGAGTTAGAACTTCGAATCTTCAAGCAATCTTCTAAGTGTTCTTGAGTTGATCACTTCCTTTCTTCATCATCCATCTACTGAAATCACTCAAGGTGAGTTCATACCCCTACATTTTCATGTTTTCTTCAAGTTTTAGGGGGGGAATACAAGTTAAACACCAAAAACTTAACTAAGCTCAAACAACAGCTTTCATCAGAAAAGTTGAGTCTTATTCACGGACTGTTTTGACTATCTTAAACTTAATATCTTTCAAAACTGTTTAATATGCAAATATTTCAGGTTCATACCTTTAAAATGACTACTTGCACATCTCCATACGATTTTTCTACGATTTATGATGATTTTTACAAAACTGCCTATCATTTCAGATTCGAGTTCGGACCAGTCTGTGAATATGAACATTTTAACACAAGTTAAAGACTTCTAAAAATTATAATAAAAATTATGAATAAACTAGACACATTTTGTGAACTCTCAGAATTTACGGATTTAGTTTTTGACTTCGTATGATTTTTTATGAGTTTTCTAAAACAGTGTAGAAAGGTCAAAATCTAGATAATAGCTTATAACTTTCAACACACTTTGTAACTTGTTGAGCAAAGTGTTAATCTTTGAGGATTTCATATTTTACATGTGTTTCTTATTGTGGTGTAATTATATAACAGAAAATACTCACTGAACTGTAAGAATCCTCCATCATTACCAATAATACAAAACAAGACATGATCAACAGAGTTATATTTTGCTATACATTCGACTTACATAGAAAAGGGTTCTTATACACCACAAACAAACATACTAAACTATAATAGGTATAGTTAGGTTGCATATACATTACAAACATTTTGATAAACTATAATAGGTATACTTTATATTCATTTACATTACGAACTCATTACAAAATGTTTTTATACAAAAGGGATACAAATACAAAGTACCGGGTTTTCTTACAAAAAGGGGTACAAATACAAAGTACCGGATTCATACAAAAAGGGGTACAAATACAAAGTACCGGGTTTATACAAAAAGAGGTATAAATACAAAGTACCAGGTTTTCATACAAAAAGGGGTACAAATACAAAGTCCCGGTTTCATACAAAAAGGGGTACAAATACAAAGTACCGGGTTCATACAAAAACCGGTACAACTACAAAGTATCGGGTTCACACAAAATGGTTTTTATGATATTAAAACTACATTTCATCTAGAATTGTTAGTTAGACTTCAGCTATAATTGCTAAGTGTATATGCTTGAGTTATATAAGAATCTAGTCACAATCGATTTAGAATTGGTGGGCCCGCCTTATCTCCTGTTCCTTGTTTGGTTGTGGACCTAGGGCAGACCCATTATATTCAACGGTTTATTTAACTTAAATTTTATATAACTTATATACGCTGGACGATTATAGAAGGAATCTATGGGTCCTTCTAGGGTACATTATCGCATAACATAGGAGCATTCATTTCACACTTAACTAAGAAAATATTGGATTTTCTGGAAATCATACTCTATCGCTTTTACAAGGAAAACGGTTTCTTCCTCAAACAAAACTCTTATGAACTCACCAACTTAATTGTTGACACTTTTCAAAGCTACTTGTATTCTTAGGAAATCAGTGAAACAGGAAACCAACAGCATTTTGAGGATGGTACGTCAAATCGTCAAACAGTTCATTTTGTCATCATAATGTAATTGATTTTGAAACATGTAAACATATACTATGATGTAACCTTTTCAATTGTATTTATGATGGTTGTATTTACTTTGAGCACTATTATACTCCTTGTTGTGATACTATACATGAAGTCCTCCACCCCCGGACGTTTCCGCCATCCTTGGTTTGGGGGTGTGACACAATAGAATCTATGCAATTTAGCAAAGTTATGATGTGCATTGTTTAATTCTTGGGTTCTATAATAGAAGTAGTCTATGTAGTTTAGCAAACCTTTGATGAGCATTGTTTAATTGTTGAGTTCCACAATAGAAGTCTATGTAATTTAGCAAAGCTTTGATGAGCATTGTTTAATTATTTAGTTCCACAATAGATGTAGTCTATGCAATTTAGAAAAGCTTTGATGTGTATTATTTAATTCTTGAGTTTCACAGTAAAAGTCTATGCAATTTAGCAAGGCTTTGATGAGCATTGTTTAATTCTTGAGTTCTACAATAGAAGTAGTCTATGCAATTTAGCAAAGCTTTGATGAGCATTGTTTAATTCTTGAGTTCCACAATAGAAGTCTATGATATTTAACAAAGCTTTGATGAGCATTGTTTAATTCTTGAGTTCCACAATAGAAGTAGTCTATGCAATTTAACAAAGCTTTGATGAGCACTGTTTAATTCTTGAATTCCATAATAGAAATCTATGTAATTTAGCAAAACTTTGATAAGCTTCGTTTAATTCTTGAGTCCCACAGAAGAAGTATATGCAATTTAACAAAGCTATGATGAGCATTGTTTAATTATTGGGTTCTACAATAGAAGTAGTCTATGTGATTTAGGAAAGCTTTGATGAACATTGTTTAATTCTTGAGTTCCAAAATAGAAGTCTATGCAATTTAGCAAAGCTTTGATCAGCATTAT
Source organism: Lactuca virosa (assembly GCF_052849685.1). Lineage (NCBI taxonomy): Eukaryota > Viridiplantae > Streptophyta > Magnoliopsida > Asterales > Asteraceae > Lactuca > Lactuca virosa. The sequence continues at coordinate 315,662,209 of NC_136433.1, read as the reverse complement.
TTAATTCTTGAGTTCTACAGTAGAAGTCTATACAATTTAGCAAAGCTTTGGTGAGATTTGTTTAATTCTTGAATTCTACAATAGAAGTCTATGCAATTTAGCAAAGATTTTATGAGCATTGTTTACTTTTTGAGTTCTACAATACAATTTGTCTATGCAATTTAGCAAAGCTTTGATGAGCATTGGGTAATTCTTGATTTCCACAATAGAAGTCTATCCAATTTATCAAAGCTTTTATGAGCATTGTTTAATTCTTGAGTTCCACAATAGAATAGTCATTGCAATTTAGCAAAGCTTTGATGAGCATTGTTTAATTCTTGAATTCCACAATAGAAGTCTGTGTAATTTAGCAAAGCTTTGAATAGCTTCTTTTAATTCTTGTGTCCCACAATAGAAGTCTATGCTATTTAACAAAGCTATGATGAGCATTGTTTAATTCTTGGGTTCTACAAGAGCATTGTTTAATTCTTGAGTTCCACAATAGAAGTCTATGCAATTTAACAAAGCATTGATGAGCATTGTTTAACTCTTTGGTTCCACAATCGAAGTAGTCTATGCAATTTAGCAAAGCTTTGATGAGCTTTTTTTAATTCTTGAGTTCCAAAATAGAAGTCTATGCAATTTAGAAGAGCTTTGATGAGCATTGTTTACTCGTTAATTTCTTAAATAGAAGTCTATGCGATTTAGCAAAGCTTTGATGAGGATTGTTTAGTTCTTGAGTTCCATAATAGAAGTCTATGCAATTTAGCAAGGCTTTGATGAGCATTGTTTAATTCTTGAGATCCACAATAGATGTAGTTTATACAATTTAGCAAAGTTGTGATGAGCAATATTTTAATTCTTGAGATCCACGATAGAAGTCTATGCAATTTAGCAAAGCTTTGATGAGCATTGTTTAATTCTTGAGTTCTACAATAGAAGTAGTCTATGTAATTTAGCAAAGCTTTGATGAGTATTGTTTAATTCTTTGGTTCTACAATTGAAGTAGGCTCTGCAATTTAGCAAAGCTTTCATGAGCATTGTTTAATTCTGGAGTTCCACAATATAAGTGTATGCAATTTTGCAAAGATTTGATGAGCACTTTTAATTCTTGAGTTCCAAAATAGAATTCTATGCAATTTAACAAAGCTTTTATGAGCGTTGTGTAACTGTTGAGTTCTACAATAGAAGTCTATGCAATTTAGCAAAGCTTTGACGAGCACTGTATAGATCTAAAGTTCCACAATGGAAGACTATGATATTTAGCAAAGCTTTGATGATCATTGTTTAATTCTTGAGTTCCACAATGTAAGTAGTCTATGCAATTTATCAAAGCTTTGATGCGCATTGTTTGATTCTTGAATTCAACAATTGAAATCTACGCAATTTAGCAAAGCTTTGATTAGCTTCGTTTAATTCTTGTGTCCTACAGTAGAAGTATATGCAATTTAGCAAAGCTATGATGAGCATTGTTTAATTCTTGGGTTCTACAATAGAAGTAGTATATATGATTTAGCAAAGCTTTGATGAGCATTGTTTAATTCTTGAGTTCCAAAATAAAAGTCTATGCAATTTAGCAAAGCTTTGATGAGCATTATTTAATTCTTGAGTTTCACAATAGAAGTCTATCCAATTTAGCAAACCTTTGATGAGATTTGTTTAATTATTGAGTTTCACAATAGAAGTCTATGTAATTTAGCAAACCTTTGATGAGCATTGTTTTCTTTTTGAGTTCTACAATAGAATTAGTGTATGCAATTTAGCAAAGCTTTGATGAGCATTGCGTAATTCTTGATTTCCATAAGAGAAGTCTATCTAATTTAGCAAAGCTTTTATGACCATTGTTTAATTCTTGAGTTCCACAATAGAAGTAGTCTATGTAATTTAGCAAAGCTTTGATGAGCATTGTTTAATTCTTGAATTCCATAATAGAAGTCTACACAATTTAGCATAGCTTTGATGAGCTTCGGTTAATTCTTGTGTCCCACAATAGAATCTATGCAATTTAGCAAAGTTATGATGCGCATTGTTTAATTCTTGGGTTCTACAATAGAAGTAGTCTATGTAGTTTAGCAAACCTTTGATGAGCATTGTTTAATTGTTGAGTTCCACAATAGAAGTCTATGTAATTTAGCAAAGCTTTGATGAGCATTGTTTAATTCTGTAGTTCCACAATAGATGTAGTCTATGTAATTTAGAAAAGATTTGATGTGCATTGTTTAATTCTTGAGTTTCATAGTAAAAGACTATGCAATTTAGCAAAGCTTTGATGAGCATTGTTTAATTCTTGAGTTCTACAATAGAAGTAGTCTATGCAATTTAGCAAAGCTTTGATGAGCATTGTTTAATTCTTGAATTCCATAATAGAAGTCTACGAAATTTAACAAAGCTTTGATGAGCTTCTTTTAATTTTCTGTCCTAAAATATATGTCTAAGCAATTTAGCAAAGCTTTGATGAACATTGTTTAATTCTTGGGTTCTACAATAGAAGTAGTGTATGCAATTTAGCAAAGCTTTGATGAGTATTGTTTAATTCTTGAGTTCCACAATAGAAGTATATGCAATTTTAGCAAAGCTTTGATGAGTATTGTTTAATTCTTGAGTTCCAAAATAGAAGTCTATGCAATTTAGCAAAGCTTTGATGAGCGTTTTTTAATTGTTGAGTTCTATAATAAAAGTCTATGCAATTTAGCAAAGCCTTGACGAGCATTGTTTAATTCTTGAGTTCCACAACAGAAGTCTATAGTATTTAACAAAGCTTGGATGAGCATTGTTTAATTCTTGAGTTCAACAATAGAAGTAGTCTATGCAATTTAACAAAGTTTTGATGAGCACTGTTTAATTCTTGAATTCCACAATAGAAATCTATGTAATTTAGCAAAACTTTGATAAGCTTCGTTTAATTCTTGAGTCCCACAGAAGAAGTATATTCAATTTAACAAAGCTATGATGAGCATCGTTTAATTATTGGGTTCTATAATAGAAGTAGTCTATGTGATTTAGCAAAGCTTTGATGAACATTGTTTAATTCTTGAGTTCCAAAATAGAAGTCTATGCAATTTAGCAAAGCTTTGATCAGCATTATTTAATTCTTGAGTTCTACAGTAGAAGTCTATACAATTTAGCAAAGCTTTGGTGAGATTTGTTTAATTCTTGAATTCTACAATAGAAGTCTATGCAATTTAGCAAAGATTTTATGAGCATTGTTTACTTTTTGAGTTCTACAATACAATTTGTCTATGCAATTTAGCAAAGCTTTGATGAGCATTGGGTAATTCTTGATTTCCACAATAGAATTCTATCCAATTTATCAAAGCTTTTATGAGCATTGTTTAATTCTTGAGTTCCACAATAGAATAGTCATTGCAATTTAGCAAAGCTTTGATGAGCATTGTTTAATTCTTGAATTCCACAATAGAAGTCTGTGTAATTTAGCAAAGCTTTGAATAGCTTCTTTTAATTCTTGTGTCCCACAATAGAAGTCTATGCTATTTAACAAAGCTATGATGAGCATTGTTTAATTCTTGGGTTCTACAAGAGCATTGTTTAATTCTTGAGTTCCACAATAGAAGTCTATGCAATTTAACAAAGCATTGATGAGCATTGTTTAACTCTTTGGTTCCACAATCGAAGTAGTCTATGCAATTTAGCAAAGCTTTGATGAGCTTTTTTTAATTCTTGAGTTCCAAAATAGAAGTCTATGCAATTTAGAAGAGCTTTGATGAGCATTGTTTACTCGTTAATTTCTTAAATAGAAGTCTATGCGATTTAGCAAAGCTTTGATGAGGATTGTTTAGTTCTTGAGTTCCATAATAGAAGTCTATGCAATTTAGCAAGGCTTTGATGAGCATTGTTTAATTCTTGAGATCCACAATAGATGTAGTTTATACAATTTAGCAAAGTTGTGATGAGCAATATTTTAATTCTTGAGATCCACGATAGAAGTCTATGCAATTTAGCAAAGCTTTGCTGAGCATTATTTAATTCTTGAGTTCTACAATACAAGTAGTCTATGTAATTTAGCAAAGCTTTGATGAGTATTGTTTAATTCTTTGGTTCTACAATCGAAGTAGGCTCTGCAATTTAGCAAAGCTTTCATGAGCATTGTTTAATTCTGGAGTTCCACAATATAAGTGTATGCAATTTTGCAAAGATTTGATGAGCACTTTTAATTCTTGAGTTCCAAAATAGAATTCTATGCAATTTAGCAAAGCTTTTATGAGCGTTGTGTAACTGTTGAGTTCTACAATAGAAGTCTATGCAATTTAGCAAAGCTTTGACGAGCACTGTATAGATCTTAAGTTCCACAATGGAAGACTATGATATTTAGCAAAGCTTTGATGATCATTGTTTAATTCTTGAGTTCCACAATGTAAGTAGTCTATGCAATTTATCAAAGCTTTGATGCGCATTGTTTGATTCTTGAATTCAACAATTGAAATCTACGCAATTTAGCAAAGCTTTGATTAGCTTCGTTTAATTCTTGTGTCCTACAGTAGAAGTATATGCAATTTAGCAAAGCTATGATGAGCATTGTTTAATTCTTGGGTTCTACAATAGAAGTAGTATATATGATTTAGCAAAGCTTTGATGAGCATTGTTTAATTCTTGAGTTCCAAAATAAAAGTCTATGCAATTTAGCAAAGCTTTGATGAGCATTATTTAATTCTTGAGTTTCACAATAGAAGTCTATCCAATTTAGCAAACCTTTGATGAGATTTGTTTAATTATTGAGTTTCACAATAGAAGTCTATGTAATTTAGCAAACCTTTGATGAGCATTGTTTTCTTTTTGAGTTCTACAATAGAATTAGTGTATGCAATTTAGCAAAGCTTTGATGAGCATTGCGTAATTCTTGATTTCCATAAGAGAAGTCTATCTAATTTAGCAAAGCTTTTATGACCATTGTTTAATTCTTGAGTTCCACAATAGAAGTAGTCTATGCAATTTAGCAAAGCTTTGATGAGCATTGTTTAATTCTTGAATTCCACAATAGAAGTCTACACAATTTAGCATAGCTTTGATGAGCTTCGGTTAATTCTTGTGTCCCACAATAGAATCTATGAAATTTAGCAAAGTTATGATGCGCATTGTTTAATTCTTGGGTTCTACAATAGAAGTAGTCTATGTAGTTTAGCAAACCTTTGATGAGCATTGTTTAATTGTTGAGTTCCACAATAGAAGTCTATGTAATTTAGCAAAGCTTTGATGAGCATTGTTTAATTCTGTAGTTCCACAATAGATGTAGTCTATGTAATTTAGAAAAGATTTGATGTGCATTGTTTAATTCTTGAGTTTCATAGTAAAAGACTATGCAATTTAGCAAAGCTTTGATGAGCATTGTTTAATTCTTGAGTTCTACAATAGAAGTAGTCTATGCAATTTAGCAAAGCTTTGATGAGCATTGTTTAATTCTTGAATTCCATAATAGAAGTCTACGAAATTTAACAAAGCTTTGATGAGCTTCTTTTAATTTTCTGTCCTAAAATATATGTCTAAGCAATTTAGCAAAGCTTTGATGAACATTGTTTAATTCTTGGGTTCTACAATAGAAGTAGTGTATGCAATTTAGCAAAGCTTTGATGAGTATTGTTTAATTCTTGAGTTCCACAATAGAAGTATATGCAATTTTAGCAAAGCTTTGATGAGTATTGTTTAATTCTTGAGTTCCAAAATAGAAGTCTATGCAATTTAGCAAAGCTTTGATGAGCGTTTTTTAATTGTTGAGTTCTATAATAAAAGTCTATGCAATTTAGCAAAGCCTTGACGAGCATTGTTTAATTCTTGAGTTCCACAACAGAAGTCTATAGTATTTAACAAAGCTTGGATGAGCATTGTTTAATTCTTGAGTTCAACAATAGAAGTAGTCTATGCAATTTAACAAAGCTTTGATGAGCACTGTTTAATTCTTGAATTCCACAATAGAAATCTATGTAATTTAGCAAAACTTTGATAAGCTTCGTTTAATTCTTGAGTCCCACAGAAGAAGTATATTCAATTTAACAAAGCTATGATGAGCATCGTTTAATTATTGGGTTCTATAATAGAAGTAGTCTATGTGATTTAGCAAAGCTTTAATGAACATTGTTTAATTCTTGAGTTCCAAAATAGAAGTCTATGCAATTTAGCAAAGCTTTGATCAGCATTATTTAATTCTTGAGTTCTACAGTAGAAGTCTATACAATTTAGCAAAGCTTTGGTGAGATTTGTTTAATTCTTGAATTCTACAATAGAAGTCTATGCAATTTAGCAAAGATTTTATGAGCATTGTTTACTTTTTGAGTTCTACAATACAATTTGTCTATGCAATTTAGCAAAGCTTTGATGAGCATTGGGTAATTCTTGATTTCCACAATAGAAGTCTATCCAATTTATCAAAGCTTTTATGAGCATTGTTTAATTCTTGAGTTCCACAATAGAATAGTCATTGCAATTTAGCAAAGCTTTGATGAGCATTGTTTAATTCTTGAATTCCACAATAGAAGTCTGTGTAATTTAGCAAAGCTTTGAATAGCTTCTTTTAATTCTTGTGTCCCACATTAGAAGTCTATGCTATTTAACAAAGCTATGATGAGCATTGTTTAATTCTTGGGTTCTACAAGAGCATTGTTTAATTCTTGAGTTCCACAATAGAAGTCTATGCAATTTAACAAAGCAATGATGAGCATTGTTTAACTCTTTGGTTCCACAATCGAAGTAGTCTATGCAATTTAGCAAAGCTTTGATGAGCTTTTTTTAATTCTTGAGTTCCAAAATAGAAGTCTATGCAATTTAGAAGAGCTTTGATGAGCATTGTTTACTCGTTAATTTCTTAAATAGAAGTCTATGCGATTTAGCAAAGCTTTGATGAGGATTGTTTAGTTCTTGAGTTCCATAATAGAAGTCTATGCAATTTAGCAAGGCTTTGATGAGCATTGTTTAATTCTTGAGATCCACAATAGATGTAGTTTACACAATTTAGCAAAGTTGTGATGAGCAATATTTTAATTCTTGAGATCCACGATAGAAGTCTATGCAATTTAGCAAAGCTTTGATGAGCATTATTTAATTCTTGAGTTCTACAATACAAGTAGTCTATGTAATTTAGCAAAGCTTTGATGAGTATTGTTTAATTCTTTGGTTCTACAATCGAAGTAGGCTCTGCAATTTAGCAAAGCTTTCATTAGCATTGTTTAATTCTGGAGTTCCACAATATAAGTGTATGCAATTTTGCAAAGATTTGATGAGCACATTTAATTCTTGAGTTCCAAAATAGAATTCTATGCAATTTAGCAAAGCTTTTATGAGCGTTGTGTAACTGTTGAGTTCTACAATAGAAGTCTATGCAATTTAGCAAAGCTTTGACGAGCACTGTATAGATCTTAAGTTCCACAATGGAAGACTATGATATTTAGCAAAGCTTTGATGATCATTGTTTAATTCTTGAGTTCCACAATGTAAGTAGTCTATGCAATTTATCAAAGCTTTGATGCGCATTGTTTGATTCTTGAATTCAACAATTGAAATCTACGCAATTTAGCAAAGCTTTGATTAGCTTCGTTTAATTCTTGTGTCCTACAGTAGAAGTATATGCAATTTAGCAAAGCTATGATGAGCATTGTTTAATTCTTGGGTTCTACAATAGAAGTAGTATATATGATTTAGCAAAGCTTTGATGAGCATTGTTTAATTCTTGAGTTCCAAAATAAAAGTCTATGCAATTTAGCAAAGCTTTGATGAGCATTATTTAATTCTTGAGTTTCACAATAGAAGTCTATCCAATTTAGCAAACCTTTGATGAGATTTGTTTAATTATTGAGTTTCACAATAGAAGTCTATGTAATTTAGCAAACCTTTGATGAGCATTGTTTTCTTTTTGACTTCTACAATAGAATTAGTGTATGCAATTTAGCAAAGCTTTGATGAGCATTGCGTAATTCTTGATTTCCATAAGAGAAGTCTATCTAATTTAGCAAAGCTTTTATGACCATTGTTTAATTCTTGAGTTCCACAATAGAAGTAGTCTATGCAATTTAGCAAAGCTTTGATGAGCATTGTTTAATTCTTGAATTCCACAATAGAAGTCTACACAATTTAGCATAGCTTTGATGAGCTTCGGTTAATTCTTGTGTCCCACAATAGAATCTATGCAATTTAGCAAAGTTATGATGCGCATTGTTTAATTCTTGGGTTCTACAATAGCAGTAGTCTATGTAGTTTAGCAAACCTTTGATGAGCATTGTTTAATTGTTGAGTTCCACAATAGAAGTCTATGTAATTTAGCAAAGCTTTGATGAGCATCGTTTAATTCTGTAGTTCCACAATAGATGTAGTCTATGTAATTTAGAAAAGATTTGATGTGCATTGTTTAATTCTTGAGTTTCATAGTAAAAGACTATGCAATTTAGCAAAGCTTTGATGAGCATTGTTTAATTCTTGAGTTCTACAATAGAAGTAGTCTATGCAATTTAGCAAAGCTTTGATGAGCATTGTTTAATTCTTGAATTCCATAATAGAAGTCTACGAAATTTAACAAAGCTTTGATGAGCTTCTTTTAATTTTCTGTCCTAAAATATATGTCTAAGCAATTTAGCAAAGCTTTGATGGACATTGTTTAATTCTTGGGTTCTACAATAGAAGTAGTGTATGCAATTTAGCAAAGCTTTGATGAGTATTGTTTAATTCTTGAGTTCCACAATAGAAGTATATGCAATTTTAGCAAAGCTTTGATGAGTATTGTTTAATTCTTGAGTTCCAAAATAGAAGTCTATGCAATTTAGCAAAGCTTTGATGAGCGTTTTTTAATTGTTGAGTTCTATAATAAAAGTCTATGCAATTTAGCAAAGCCTTGACGAGCATTGTTTAATTCTTGAGTTCCACAACAGAAGTCTATAGTATTTAACAAAGCTTGGATGAGCATTGTTTAATTCTTGAGTTCAACAATAGAAGTAGTCTATGCAATTTAACAAAGCTTTGATGAGCACTGTTTAATTCTTGAATTCCACAATAGAAATCTATGTAATTTAGCAAAACTTTGATAAGCTTCGTTTAATTCTTGAGTCCCACAGAAGAAGTATATTCAATTTAACAAAGCTATGATGAGCATCGTTTAATTATTGGGTTCTATAATAGAAGTAGTCTATGTGATTTAGCAAAGCTTTAATGAACATTGTTTAATTCTTGAGTTCCAAAATAGAAGTCTATGCAATTTAGCAAAGCTTTGATCAGCATTATTTAATTCTTGAGTTCTACAGTAGAAGTCTATACAATTTAGCAAAGCTTTGGTGAGATTTGTTTAATTCTTGAATTCTACAATAGAAGTCTATGCAATTTAGCAAAGATTTTATGAGCATTGTTTACTTTTTGAGTTCTACAATACAATTTGTCTATGCAATTTAGCAAAGCTTTGATGAGCATTGGGTAATTCTTGATTTCCACAATAGAAGTCTATCCAATTTATCAAAGCTTTTATGAGCATTGTTTAATTCTTGAGTTCCACAATAGAATAGTCATTGCAATTTAGCAAAGCTTTGATGAGCATTGTTTAATTCTTGAATTCCACAATAGAAGTCTGTGTAATTTAGCAAAGCTTTGAATAGCTTCTTTTAATTCTTGTGTCCCACAATAGAAGTCTATGCTATTTAACAAAGCTATGATGAGCATTGTTTAATTCTTGGGTTCTACAAGAGCATTGTTTAATTCTTGAGTTCCACAATAGAAGTCTATGCAATTTAACAAAGCATTGATGAGCATTGTTTAACTCTTTGGTTCCACAATCGAAGTAGTCTATGCAATTTAGCAAAGCTTTGATGAGCTTTTTTTAATTCTTGAGTTCCAAAATAGAAGTCTATGCAATTTAGAAGAGCTTTGATGAGCATTGTTTACTCGTTAATTTCTTAAATAGAAGTCTATGCGATTTAGCAAAGCTTTGATGAGGATTGTTTAGTTCTTGAGTTCCATAATAGAAGTCTATGCAATTTAGCAAGGCTTTGATGAGCATTGTTTAATTCTTGAGATCCACAATAGATGTAGTTTATACAATTTAGCAAAGTTGTGATGAGCAATATTTTAATTCTTGAGATCCACGATAGAAGTCTATGCAATTTAGCAAAGCTTTGATGAGCATTATTTAATTCTTGAGTTCTACAATACAAGTAGTCTATGTAATTTAGCAAAGCTTTGATGAGTATTGTTTAATTCTTTGGTTCTACAATCGAAGTAGGCTCTGCAATTTAGCAAAGCTTTCATGAGCATTGTTTAATTCTGGAGTTCCACAATATAAGTGTATGCAATTTTGCAAAGATTTGATGAGCACTTTTAATTCTTGAGTTCCAAAATAGAATTCTATGCAATTTAGCAAAGCTTTTATGAGCGTTGTGTAACTGTTGAGTTCTACAATAGAAGTCTATGCAATTTAGCAAAGCTTTGACGAGCACTGTATAGATCTTAAGTTCCACAATGGAAGACTATGATATTTAGCAAAGCTTTGATGATCATTGTTTAATTCTTGAGTTCCACAATGTAAGTAGTCTATGCAATTTATCAAAGCTTTGATGCGCATTGTTTGATTCTTGAATTCAACAATTGAAATCTACGCAATTTAGCAAAGCTTTGATTAGCTTCGTTTAATTCTTGTGTCCTACAGTAGAAGTATATGCAATTTAGCAAAGCTATGATGAGCATTGTTTAATTCTTGGGTTCTACAATAGAAGTAGTATATATGATTTAGCAAAGCTTTGATGAGCATTGTTTAATTCTTGAGTTCCAAAATAAAAGTCTATGCAATTTAGCAAAGCTTTGATGAGCATTATTTAATTCTTGAGTTTCACAATAGAAGTCTATCCAATTTAGCAAACCTTTGATGAGATTTGTTTAATTATTGAGTTTCACAATAGAAGTCTATGTAATTTAGCAAACCTTTGATGAGCATTGTTTTCTTTTTGACTTCTACAATAGAATTAGTGTATGCAATTTAGCAAAGCTTTGATGAGCATTGCGTAATTCTTGATTTCCATAAGAGAAGTCTATCTAATTTAGCAAAGCTTTTATGACCATTGTTTAATTCTTGAGTTCCACAATAGAAGTAGTCTATGCAATTTAGCAAAGCTTTGATGAGCATTGTTTAATTCTTGAATTCCACAATAGAAGTCTACACAATTTAGCATAGCTTTGATGAGCTTCGGTTAATTCTTGTGTCCCACAATAGAATCTATGCAATTTAGCAAAGTTATGATGCGCATTGTTTAATTCTTGGGTTCTACAATAGCAGTAGTCTATGTAGTTTAGCAAACCTTTGATGAGCATTGTTTAATTGTTGAGTTCCACAATAGAAGTCTATGTAATTTAGCAAAGCTTTGATGAGCATCGTTTAATTCTGTAGTTCCACAATAGATGTAGTCTATGTAATTTAGAAAAGATTTGATGTGCATTGTTTAATTCTTGAGTTTCATAGTAAAAGACTATGCAATTTAGCAAAGCTTTGATGAGCATTGTTTAATTCTTGAGTTCTACAATAGAAGTAGTCTATGCAATTTAGCAAAGCTTTGATGAGCATTGTTTAATTCTTGAATTCCATAATAGAAGTCTACGAAATTTAACAAAGCTTTGATGAGCTTCTTTTAATTTTCTGTCCTAAAATATATGTCTAAGCAATTTAGCAAAGCTTTGATGGACATTGTTTAATTCTTGGGTTCTACAATAGAAGTAGTGTATGCAATTTAGCAAAGCTTTGATGAGTATTGTTTAATTCTTGAGTTCCACAATAGAAGTATATGCAATTTTAGCAAAGCTTTGATGAGTATTGTTTAATTCTTGAGTTCCAAAATAGAAGTCTATGCAATTTAGCAAAGCTTTGATGAGCGTTTTTTAATTGTTGAGTTCTATAATAAAAGTCTATGCAATTTAGCAAAGCCTTGACGAGCATTGTTTAATTCTTGAGTTCCACAACAGAAGTCTATAGTATTTAACAAAGCTTGGATGAGCATTGTTTAATTCTTGAGTTCAACAATAGAAGTAGTCGATGCAATTTAACAAAGCTTTGATGAGCACTGTTTAATTCTTGAATTCCACAATAGAAATCTATGTAATTTAGCAAAACTTTGATAAGCTTCGTTTAATTCTTGAGTCCCACAGAAGAAGTATATTCAATTTAACAAAGCTATGATGAGCATCGTTTAATTATTGGGTTCTATAATAGAAGTAGTCTATGTGATTTAGCAAAGCTTTAATGAACATTGTTTAATTCTTGAGTTCCAAAATAGAAGTCTATGCAATTTAGCAAAGCTTTGATCAGCATTATTTAATTCTTGAGTTCTACAGTAGAAGTCTATACAATTTAGCAAAGCTTTGGTGAGATTTGTTTAATTCTTGAATTCTACAATAGAAGTCTATGCAATTTAGCAAAGATTTTATGAGCATTGTTTACTTTTTGAGTTCTACAATACAATTTGTCTATGCAATTTAGCAAAGCTTTGATGAGCATTGGGTAATTCTTGATTTCCACAATAGAAGTCTATCCAATTTATCAAAGCTTTTATGAGCATTGTTTAATTTTTGAGTTCCACAATAGAATAGTCATTGCAATTTAGCAAAGCTTTGATGAGCATTGTTTAATTCTTGAATTCCACAATAGAAGTCTGTGTAATTTAGCAAAGCTTTGAATAGCTTCTTTTAATTCTTGTGTCCCACAATAGAAGTCTATGCTATTTAACAAAGCTATGATGAGCATTGTTTAATTCTTGGGTTCTACAAGAGCATTGTTTAATTCTTGAGTTCCACAATAGAAGTCTATGCAATTTAACAAAGCATTGATGAGCATTGTTTAACTCTTTGGTTCCACAATCGAAGTAGTCTATGCAATTTAGCAAAGCTTTGATGAGCTTTTTTTAATTCTTGAGTTCCAAAATAGAAGTCTATGCAATTTAGAAGAGCTTTGATGAGCATTGTTTACTCGTTAATTTCTTAAATAGAAGTCTATGCGATTTAGCAAAGCTTTGATGAGGATTGTTTAGTTCTTGAGTTCCATAATAGAAGTCTATGCAATTTAGCAAGGCTTTGATGAGCATTGTTTAATTCTTGAGATCCACAATAGATGTAGTTTATACAATTTAGCAAAGTTGTGATGAGCAATATTTTAATTCTTGAGATCCACGATAGAAGTCTATGCAATTTAGCAAAGCTTTGATGAGCATTATTTAATTCTTGAGTTCTACAATACAAGTAGTCTATGTAATTTAGCAAAGCTTTGATGAGTATTGTTTAATTCTTTGGTTCTACAATCGAAGTAGGCTCTGCAATTTAGCAAAGCTTTCATGAGCATTGTTTAATTCTGGAGTTCCACAATATAAGTGTATGCAATTTTGCAAAGATTTGATGAGCACTTTTAATTCTTGAGTTCCAAAATAGAATTCTATGCAATTTAGCAAAGCTTTTATGAGCGTTGTGTAACTGTTGAGTTCTACAATAGAAGTCTATGCAATTTAGCAAAGCTTTGACGAGCACTGTATAGATCTTAAGTTCCACAATGGAAGACTATGATATTTAGCAAAGCTTTGATGATCATTGTTTAATTCTTGAGTTCCACAATGTAAGTAGTCTATGCAATTTATCAAAGCTTTGATGCGCATTGTTTGATTCTTGAATTCAACAATTGAAATCTACGCAATTTAGCAAAGCTTTGATTAGCTTCGTTTAATTCTTGTGTCCTACAGTAGAAGTATATGCAATTTAGCAAAGCTATGATGAGCATTGTTTAATTCTTGGGTTCTACAATAGAAGTAGTATATATGATTTAGCAAAGCTTTGATGAGCATTGTTTAATTCTTGAGTTCCAAAATAAAAGTCTATGCAATTTAGCAAAGCTTTGATGAGCATTATTTAATTCTTGAGTTTCACAATAGAAGTCTATCCAATTTAGCAAACCTTTGATGAGATTTGTTTAATTATTGAGTTTCACAATAGAAGTCTATGTAATTTAGCAAACCTTTGATGAGCATTGTTTTCTTTTTGAGTTCTACAATAGAATTAGTGTATGCAATTTAGCAAAGCTTTGATGAGCATTGCGTAATTCTTGATTTCCATAAGAGAAGTCTATCTAATTTAGCAAAGCTTTTATGACCATTGTTTAATTCTTGAGTTCCACAATAGAAGTAGTCTATGCAATTTAGCAAAGCTTTGATGAGCATTGTTTAATTCTTGAATTCCACAATAGAAGTCTACACAATTTAGCATAGCTTTGATGAGCTTCGGTTAATTCTTGTGTCCCACAATAGAATCTATGAAATTTAGCAAAGTTATGATGCGCATTGTTTAATTCTTGGGTTCTACAATAGAAGTAGTCTATGTAGTTTAGCAAACCTTTGATGAGCATTGTTTAATTGTTGAGTTCCACAATAGAAGTCTATGTAATTTAGCAAAGCTTTGATGATCATTGTTTAATTCTGTAGTTCCACAATAGATGTAGTCTATGTAATTTAGAAAAGATTTGATGTGCATTGTTTAATTCTTGAGTTTCATAGTAAAAGACTATGCAATTTAGCAAAGCTTTGATGAGCATTGTTTAATTCTTGAGTTCTACAATAGAAGTAGTCTATGCAATTTAGCAAAGCTTTGATGAGCATTGTTTAATTCTTGAATTCCATAATAGAAGTCTACGAAATTTAACAAAGCTTTGATGAGCTTCTTTTAATTTTCTGTCCTAAAATATATGTCTAAGCAATTTAGCAAAGCTTTGATGAACATTGTTTAATTCTTGGGTTCTACAATAGAAGTAGTGTATGCAATTTAGCAAAGCTTTGATGAGTATTGTTTAATTCTTGAGTTCCACAATAGAAGTATATGCAATTTTAGCAAAGCTTTGATGAGTATTGTTTAATTCTTGAGTTCCAAAATAGAAGTCTATGCAATTTAGCAAAGCTTTGATGAGCGTTTTTTAATTGTTGAGTTCTATAATAAAAGTCTATGCAATTTAGCAAAGCCTTGACGAGCATTGTTTAATTCTTGAGTTCCACAACAGAAGTCTATAGTATTTAACAAAGCTTGGATGAGCATTGTTTAATTCTTGAGTTCAACAATAGAAGTAGTCTATGCAATTTAACAAAGCTTTGATGAGCACTGTTTAATTCTTGAATTCCACAATAGAAATCTATGTAATTTAGCAAAACTTTGATAAGCTTCGTTTAATTCTTGAGTCCCACAGAAGAAGTATATTCAATTTAACAAAGCTATGATGAGCATCGTTTAATTATTGGGTTCTATAATAGAAGTAGTCTATGTGATTTAGCAAAGCTTTAATGAACATTGTTTAATTCTTGAGTTCCAAAATAGAAGTCTATGCAATTTAGCAAAGCTTTGATCAGCATTATTTAATTCTTGAGTTCTACAGTAGAAGTCTATACAATTTAGCAAAGCTTTGGTGAGATTTGTTTAATTCTTGAATTCTACAATAGAAGTCTATGCAATTTAGCAAAGATTTTATGAGCATTGTTTACTTTTTGAGTTCTACAATACAATTTGTCTATGCAATTTAGCAAAGCTTTGATGAGCATTGGGTAATTCTTGATTTCCACAATAGAAGTCTATCCAATTTATCAAAGCTTTTATGAGCATTGTTTAATTCTTGAGTTCCACAATAGAATAGTCATTGCAATTTAGCAAAGCTTTGATGAGCATTGTTTAATTCTTGAATTCCACAATAGAAGTCTGTGTAATTTAGCAAAGCTTTGAATAGCTTCTTTTAATTCTTGTGTCCCACATTAGAAGTCTATGCTATTTAACAAAGCTATGATGAGCATTGTTTAATTCTTGGGTTCTACAAGAGCATTGTTTAATTCTTGAGTTCCACAATAGAAGTCTATGCAATTTAACAAAGCAATGATGAGCATTGTTTAACTCTTTGGTTCCACAATCGAAGTAGTCTATGCAATTTAGCAAAGCTTTGATGAGCTTTTTTTAATTCTTGAGTTCCAAAATAGAAGTCTATGCAATTTAGAAGAGCTTTGATGAGCATTGTTTACTCGTTAATTTCTTAAATAGAAGTCTATGCGATTTAGCAAAGCTTTGATGAGGATTGTTTAGTTCTTGAGTTCCATAATAGAAGTCTATGCAATTTAGCAAGGCTTTGATGAGCATTGTTTAATTCTTGAGATCCACAATAGATGTAGTTTACACAATTTAGCAAAGTTGTGATGAGCAATATTTTAATTCTTGAGATCCACGATAGAAGTCTATGCAATTTAGCAAAGCTTTGATGAGCATTATTTAATTCTTGAGTTCTACAATACAAGTAGTCTATGTAATTTAGCAAAGCTTTGATGAGTATTGTTTAATTCTTTGGTTCTACAATCGAAGTAGGCTCTGCAATTTAGCAAAGCTTTCATGAGCATTGTTTAATTCTGGAGTTCCACAATATAAGTGTATGCAATTTTGCAAAGATTTGATGAGCACTTTTAATTCTTGAGTTCCAAAATAGAATTCTATGCAATTTAGCAAAGCTTTTATGAGCGTTGTGTAACTGTTGAGTTCTACAATAGAAGTCTATGCAATTTAGCAAAGCTTTGACGAGCACTGTATAGATCTTAAGTTCCACAATGGAAGACTATGATATTTAGCAAAGCTTTGATGATCATTGTTTAATTCTTGAGTTCCACAATGTAAGTAGTCTATGCAATTTATCAAAGCTTTGATGCGCATTGTTTGATTCTTGAATTCAACAATTGAAATCTACGCAATTTAGCAAAGCTTTGATTAGCTTCGTTTAATTCTTGTGTCCTACAGTAGAAGTATATGCAATTTAGCAAAGCTATGATGAGCATTGTTTAATTCTTGGGTTCTACAATAGAAGTAGTATATATGATTTAGCAAAGCTTTGATGAGCATTGTTTAATTCTTGAGTTCCAAAATAAAAGTCTATGCAATTTAGCAAAGCTTTGATGAGCATTATTTAATTCTTGAGTTTCACAATAGAAGTCTATCCAATTTAGCAAACCTTTGATGAGATTTGTTTAATTATTGAGTTTCACAATAGAAGTCTATGTAATTTAGCAAACCTTTGATGAGCATTGTTTTCTTTTTGACTTCTACAATAGAATTAGTGTATGCAATTTAGCAAAGCTTTGATGAGCATTGCGTAATTCTTGATTTCCATAAGAGAAGTCTATCTAATTTAGCAAAGCTTTTATGACCATTGTTTAATTCTTGAGTTCCACAATAGAAGTAGTCTATGCAATTTAGCAAAGCTTTGATGAGCATTGTTTAATTCTTGAATTCCACAATAGAAGTCTACACAATTTAGCATAGCTTTGATGAGCTTCGGTTAATTCTTGTGTCCCACAATAGAATCTATGCAATTTAGCAAAGTTATGATGCGCATTGTTTAATTCTTGGGTTCTACAATAGCAGTAGTCTATGTAGTTTAGCAAACCTTTGATGAGCATTGTTTAATTGTTGAGTTCCACAATAGAAGTCTATGTAATTTAGCAAAGCTTTGATGAGCATCGTTTAATTCTGTAGTTCCACAATAGATGTAGTCTATGTAATTTAGAAAAGATTTGATGTGCATTGTTTAATTCTTGAGTTTCATAGTAAAAGACTATGCAATTTAGCAAAGCTTTGATGAGCATTGTTTAATTCTTGAGTTCTACAATAGAAGTAGTCTATGCAATTTAGCAAAGCTTTGATGAGCATTGTTTAATTCTTGAATTCCATAATAGAAGTCTACGAAATTTAACAAAGCTTTGATGAGCTTCTTTTAATTTTCTGTCCTAAAATATATGTCTAAGCAATTTAGCAAAGCTTTGATGGACATTGTTTAATTCTTGGGTTCTACAATAGAAGTAGTGTATGCAATTTAGCAAAGCTTTGATGAGTATTGTTTAATTCTTGAGTTCCACAATAGAAGTATATGCAATTTTAGCAAAGCTTTGATGAGTATTGTTTAATTCTTGAGTTCCAAAATAGAAGTCTATGCAATTTAGCAAAGCTTTGATGAGCGTTTTTTAATTGTTGAGTTCTATAATAAAAGTCTATGCAATTTAGCAAAGCCTTGACGAGCATTGTTTAATTCTTGAGTTCCACAACAGAAGTCTATAGTATTTAACAAAGCTTGGATGAGCATTGTTTAATTCTTGAGTTCAACAATAGAAGTAGTCTATGCAATTTAACAAAGCTTTGATGAGCACTGTTTAATTCTTGAATTCCACAATAGAAATCTATGTAATTTAGCAAAACTTTGATAAGCTTCGTTTAATTCTTGAGTCCCACAGAAGAAGTATATTCAATTTAACAAAGCTATGATGAGCATCGTTTAATTATTGGGTTCTATAATAGAAGTAGTCTATGTGATTTAGCAAAGCTTTAATGAACATTGTTTAATTCTTGAGTTCCAAAATAGAAGTCTATGCAATTTAGCAAAGCTTTGATCAGCATTATTTAATTCTTGAGTTCTACAGTAGAAGTCTATACAATTTAGCAAAGCTTTGGTGAGATTTGTTTAATTCTTGAATTCTACAATAGAAGTCTATGCAATTTAGCAAAGATTTTATGAGCATTGTTTACTTTTTGAGTTCTACAATACAATTTGTCTATGCAATTTAGCAAAGCTTTGATGAGCATTGGGTAATTCTTGATTTCCACAATAGAAGTCTATCCAATTTATCAAAGCTTTTATGAGCATTGTTTAATTCTTGAGTTCCACAATAGAATAGTCATTGCAATTTAGCAAAGCTTTGATGAGCATTGTTTAATTCTTGAATTCCACAATAGAAGTCTGTGTAATTTAGCAAAGCTTTGAATAGCTTCTTTTAATTCTTGTGTCCCACAATAGAAGTCTATGCTATTTAACAAAGCTATGATGAGCATTGTTTAATTCTTGGGTTCTACAAGAGCATTGTTTAATTCTTGAGTTCCACAATAGAAGTCTATGCAATTTAACAAAGCATTGATGAGCATTGTTTAACTCTTTGGTTCCACAATCGAAGTAGTCTATGCAATTTAGCAAAGCTTTGATGAGCTTTTTTTAATTCTTGAGTTCCAAAATAGAAGTCTATGCAATTTAGAAGAGCTTTGATGAGCATTGTTTACTCGTTAATTTCTTAAATAGAAGTCTATGCGATTTAGCAAAGCTTTGATGAGGATTGTTTAGTTCTTGAGTTCCATAATAGAAGTCTATGCAATTTAGCAAGGCTTTGATGAGCATTGTTTAATTCTTGAGATCCACAATAGATGTAGTTTATACAATTTAGCAAAGTTGTGATGAGCAATATTTTAATTCTTGAGATCCACGATAGAAGTCTATGCAATTTAGCAAAGCTTTGATGAGCATTATTTAATTCTTGAGTTCTACAATACAAGTAGTCTATGTAATTTAGCAAAGCTTTGATGAGTATTGTTTAATTCTTTGGTTCTACAATCGAAGTAGGCTCTGCAATTTAGCAAAGCTTTCATGAGCATTGTTTAATTCTGGAGTTCCACAATATAAGTGTATGCAATTTTGCAAAGATTTGATGAGCACTTTTAATTCTTGAGTTCCAAAATAGAATTCTATGCAATTTAGCAAAGCTTTTATGAGCGTTGTGTAACTGTTGAGTTCTACAATAGAAGTCTATGCAATTTAGCAAAGCTTTGACGAGCACTGTATAGATCTTAAGTTCCACAATGGAAGACTATGATATTTAGCAAAGCTTTGATGATCATTGTTTAATTCTTGAGTTCCACAATGTAAGTAGTCTATGCAATTTATCAAAGCTTTGATGCGCATTGTTTGATTCTTGAATTCAACAATTGAAATCTACGCAATTTAGCAAAGCTTTGATTAGCTTCGTTTAATTCTTGTGTCCTACAGTAGAAGTATATGCAATTTAGCAAAGCTATGATGAGCATTGTTTAATTCTTGGGTTCTACAATAGAAGTAGTATATATGATTTAGCAAAGCTTTGATGAGCATTGTTTAATTCTTGAGTTCCAAAATAAAAGTCTATGCAATTTAGCAAAGCTTTGATGAGCATTATTTAATTCTTGAGTTTCACAATAGAAGTCTATCCAATTTAGCAAACCTTTGATGAGATTTGTTTAATTATTGAGTTTCACAATAGAAGTCTATGTAATTTAGCAAACCTTTGATGAGCATTGTTTTCTTTTTGAGTTCTACAATAGAATTAGTGTATGCAATTTAGCAAAGCTTTGATGAGCATTGCGTAATTCTTGATTTCCATAAGAGAAGTCTATCTAATTTAGCAAAGCTTTTATGACCATTGTTTAATTCTTGAGTTCCACAATAGAAGTAGTCTATGCAATTTAGCAAAGCTTTGATGAGCATTGTTTAATTCTTGAATTCCACAATAGAAGTCTACACAATTTAGCATAGCTTTGATGAGCTTCGGTTAATTCTTGTGTCCCACAATAGAATCTATGAAATTTAGCAAAGTTATGATGCGCATTGTTTAATTCTTGGGTTCTACAATAGAAGTAGTCTATGTAGTTTAGCAAACCTTTGATGAGCATTGTTTAATTGTTGAGTTCCACAATAGAAGTCTATGTAATTTAGCAAAGCTTTGATGAGCATTGTTTAATTCTGTAGTTCCACAATAGATGTAGTCTATGTAATTTAGAAAAGATTTGATGTGCATTGTTTAATTCTTGAGTTTCATAGTAAAAGACTATGCAATTTAGCAAAGCTTTGATGAGCATTGTTTAATTCTTGAGTTCTACAATAGAAGTAGTCTATGCAATTTAGCAAAGCTTTGATGAGCATTGTTTAATTCTTGAATTCCATAATAGAAGTCTACGAAATTTAACAAAGCTTTGATGAGCTTCTTTTAATTTTCTGTCCTAAAATATATGTCTAAGCAATTTAGCAAAGCTTTGATGAACATTGTTTAATTCTTGGGTTCTACAATAGAAGTAGTGTATGCAATTTAGCAAAGCTTTGATGAGTATTGTTTAATTCTTGAGTTCCACAATAGAAGTATATGCAATTTTAGCAAAGCTTTGATGAGTATTGTTTAATTCTTGAGTTCCAAAATAGAAGTCTATGCAATTTAGCAAAGCTTTGATGAGCGTTTTTTAATTGTTGAGTTCTATAATAAAAGTCTATGCAATTTAGCAAAGCCTTGACGAGCATTGTTTAATTCTTGAGTTCCACAACAGAAGTCTATAGTATTTAACAAAGCTTGGATGAGCATTGTTTAATTCTTGAGTTCAACAATAGAAGTAGTCTATGCAATTTAACAAAGCTTTGATGAGCACTGTTTAATTCTTGAATTCCACAATAGAAATCTATGTAATTTAGCAAAACTTTGATAAGCTTCGTTTAATTCTTGAGTCCCACAGAAGAAGTATATTCAATTTAACAAAGCTATGATGAGCATCGTTTAATTATTGGGTTCTATAATAGAAGTAGTCTATGTGATTTAGCAAAGCTTTAATGAACATTGTTTAATTCTTGAGTTCCAAAATAGAAGTCTATGCAATTTAGCAAAGCTTTGATCAGCATTATTTAATTCTTGAGTTCTACAGTAGAAGTCTATACAATTTAGCAAAGCTTTGGTGAGATTTGTTTAATTCTTGAATTCTACAATAGAAGTCTATGCAATTTAGCAAAGATTTTATGAGCATTGTTTACTTTTTGAGTTCTACAATACAATTTGTCTATGCAATTTAGCAAAGCTTTGATGAGCATTGGGTAATTCTTGATTTCCACAATAGAAGTCTATCCAATTTATCAAAGCTTTTATGAGCATTGTTTAATTCTTGAGTTCCACAATAGAATAGTCATTGCAATTTAGCAAAGCTTTGATGAGCATTGTTTAATTCTTGAATTCCACAATAGAAGTCTGTGTAATTTAGCAAAGCTTTGAATAGCTTCTTTTAATTCTTGTGTCCCACATTAGAAGTCTATGCTATTTAACAAAGCTATGATGAGCATTGTTTAATTCTTGGGTTCTACAAGAGCATTGTTTAATTCTTGAGTTCCACAATAGAAGTCTATGCAATTTAACAAAGCAATGATGAGCATTGTTTAACTCTTTGGTTCCACAATCGAAGTAGTCTATGCAATTTAGCAAAGCTTTGATGAGCTTTTTTTAATTCTTGAGTTCCAAAATAGAAGTCTATGCAATTTAGAAGAGCTTTGATGAGCATTGTTTACTCGTTAATTTCTTAAATAGAAGTCTATGCGATTTAGCAAAGCTTTGATGAGGATTGTTTAGTTCTTGAGTTCCATAATAGAAGTCTATGCAATTTAGCAAGGCTTTGATGAGCATTGTTTAATTCTTGAGATCCACAATAGATGTAGTTTACACAATTTAGCAAAGTTGTGATGAGCAATATTTTAATTCTTGAGATCCACGATAGAAGTCTATGCAATTTAGCAAAGCTTTGATGAGCATTATTTAATTCTTGAGTTCTACAATACAAGTAGTCTATGTAATTTAGCAAAGCTTTGATGAGTATTGTTTAATTCTTTGGTTCTACAATCGAAGTAGGCTCTGCAATTTAGCAAAGCTTTCATGAGCATTGTTTAATTCTGGAGTTCCACAATATAAGTGTATGCAATTTTGCAAAGATTTGATGAGCACTTTTAATTCTTGAGTTCCAAAATAGAATTCTATGCAATTTAGCAAAGCTTTTATGAGCGTTGTGTAACTGTTGAGTTCTACAATAGAAGTCTATGCAATTTAGCAAAGCTTTGACGAGCACTGTATAGATCTTAAGTTCCACAATGGAAGACTATGATATTTAGCAAAGCTTTGATGATCATTGTTTAATTCTTGAGTTCCACAATGTAAGTAGTCTATGCAATTTATCAAAGCTTTGATGCGCATTGTTTGATTCTTGAATTCAACAATTGAAATCTACGCAATTTAGCAAAGCTTTGATTAGCTTCGTTTAATTCTTGTGTCCTACAGTAGAAGTATATGCAATTTAGCAAAGCTATGATGAGCATTGTTTAATTCTTGGGTTCTACAATAGAAGTAGTATATATGATTTAGCAAAGCTTTGATGAGCATTGTTTAATTCTTGAGTTCCAAAATAAAAGTCTATGCAATTTAGCAAAGCTTTGATGAGCATTATTTAATTCTTGAGTTTCACAATAGAAGTCTATCCAATTTAGCAAACCTTTGATGAGATTTGTTTAATTATTGAGTTTCACAATAGAAGTCTATGTAATTTAGCAAACCATTGATGAGCATTGTTTTCTTTTTGACTTCTACAATAGAATTAGTGTATGCAATTTAGCAAAGCTTTGATGAGCATTGCGTAATTCTTGATTTCCATAAGAGAAGTCTATCTAATTTAGCAAAGCTTTTATGACCATTGTTTAATTCTTGAGTTCCACAATAGAAGTAGTCTATGCAATTTAGCAAAGCTTTGATGAGCATTGTTTAATTCTTGAATTCCACAATAGAAGTCTACACAATTTAGCATAGCTTTGATGAGCTTCGGTTAATTCTTGTGTCCCACAATAGAATCTATGCAATTTAGCAAAGTTATGATGCGCATTGTTTAATTCTTGGGTTCTACAATAGCAGTAGTCTATGTAGTTTAGCAAACCTTTGATGAGCATTGTTTAATTGTTGAGTTCCACAATAGAAGTCTATGTAATTTAGCAAAGCTTTGATGAGCATCGTTTAATTCTGTAGTTCCACAATAGATGTAGTCTATGTAATTTAGAAAAGATTTGATGTGCATTGTTTAATTCTTGAGTTTCATAGTAAAAGACTATGCAATTTAGCAAAGCTTTGATGAGCATTGTTTAATTCTTGAGTTCTACAATAGAAGTAGTCTATGCAATTTAGCAAAGCTTTGATGAGCATTGTTTAATTCTTGAATTCCATAATAGAAGTCTACGAAATTTAACAAAGCTTTGATGAGCTTCTTTTAATTTTCTGTCCTAAAATATATGTCTAAGCAATTTAGCAAAGCTTTGATGGACATTGTTTAATTCTTGGGTTCTACAATAGAAGTAGTGTATGCAATTTAGCAAAGCTTTGATGAGTATTGTTTAATTCTTGAGTTCCACAATAGAAGTATATGCAATTTTAGCAAAGCTTTGATGAGTATTGTTTAATTCTTGAGTTCCAAAATAGAAGTCTATGCAATTTAGCAAAGCTTTGATGAGCGTTTTTTAATTGTTGAGTTCTATAATAAAAGTCTATGCAATTTAGCAAAGCCTTGACGAGCATTGTTTAATTCTTGAGTTCCACAACAGAAGTCTATAGTATTTAACAAAGCTTGGATGAGCATTGTTTAATTCTTGAGTTCAACAATAGAAGTAGTCTATGCAATTTAACAAAGCTTTGATGAGCACTGTTTAATTCTTGAATTCCACAATAGAAATCTATGTAATTTAGCAAAACTTTGATAAGCTTCGTTTAATTCTTGAGTCCCACAGAAGAAGTATATTCAATTTAACAAAGCTATGATGAGCATCGTTTAATTATTGGGTTCTATAATAGAAGTAGTCTATGTGATTTAGCAAAGCTTTAATGAACATTGTTTAATTCTTGAGTTCCAAAATAGAAGTCTATGCAATTTAGCAAAGCTTTGATCAGCATTATTTAATTCTTGAGTTCTACAGTAGAAGTCTATACAATTTAGCAAAGCTTTGGTGAGATTTGTTTAATTCTTGAATTCTACAATAGAAGTCTATGCAATTTAGCAAAGATTTTATGAGCATTGTTTACTTTTTGAGTTCTACAATACAATTTGTCTATGCAATTTAGCAAAGCTTTGATGAGCATTGGGTAATTCTTGATTTCCACAATAGAAGTCTATCCAATTTATCAAAGCTTTTATGAGCATTGTTTAATTCTTGAGTTCCACAATAGAATAGTCATTGCAATTTAGCAAAGCTTTGATGAGCATTGTTTAATTCTTGAATTCCACAATAGAAGTCTGTGTAATTTAGCAAAGCTTTGAATAGCTTCTTTTAATTCTTGTGTCCCACAATAGAAGTCTATGCTATTTAACAAAGCTATGATGAGCATTGTTTAATTCTTGGGTTCTACAAGAGCATTCTTTAATTCTTGAGTTCCACAATAGAAGTCTATGCAATTTAACAAAGCATTGATGAGCATTGTTTAACTCTTTGGTTCCACAATCGAAGTAGTCTATGCAATTTAGCAAAGCTTTGATGAGCTTTTTTTAATTCTTGAGTTCCAAAATAGAAGTCTATGCAATTTAGAAGAGCTTTGATGAGCATTGTTTACTCGTTAATTTCTTAAATAGAAGTCTATGCGATTTAGCAAAGCTTTGATGAGGATTGTTTAGTTCTTGAGTTCCATAATAGAAGTCTATGCAATTTAGCAAGGCTTTGATGAGCATTGTTTAATTCTTGAGATCCACAATAGATGTAGTTTATACAATTTAGCAAAGTTGTGATGAGCAATATTTTAATTCTTGAGATCCACGATAGAAGTCTATGCAATTTAGCAAAGCTTTGATGAGCATTATTTAATTCTTGAGTTCTACAATACAAGTAGTCTATGTAATTTAGCAAAGCTTTGATGAGTATTGTTTAATTCTTTGGTTCTACAATCGAAGTAGGCTCTGCAATTTAGCAAAGCTTTCATGAGCATTGTTTAATTCTGGAGTTCCACAATATAAGTGTATGCAATTTTGCAAAGATTTGATGAGCACTTTTAATTCTTGAGTTCCAAAATAGAATTCTATGCAATTTAGCAAAGCTTTTATGAGCGTTGTGTAACTGTTGAGTTCTACAATAGAAGTCTATGCAATTTAGCAAAGCTTTGACGAGCACTGTATAGATCTTAAGTTCCACAATGGAAGACTATGATATTTAGCAAAGCTTTGATGATCATTGTTTAATTCTTGAGTTCCACAATGTAAGTAGTCTATGCAATTTATCAAAGCTTTGATGCGCATTGTTTGATTCTTGAATTCAACAATTGAAATCTACGCAATTTAGCAAAGCTTTGATTAGCTTCGTTTAATTCTTGTGTCCTACAGTAGAAGTATACGCAATTTAGCAAAGCTATGATGAGCATTGTTTAATTCTTGGGTTCTACAATAGAAGTAGTATATATGATTTAGCAAAGCTTTGATGAGCATTGTTTAATTCTTGAGTTCCAAAATAAAAGTCTATGCAATTTAGCAAAGCTTTGATGAGCATTATTTAATTCTTGAGTTTCACAATAGAAGTCTATCCAATTTAGCAAACCTTTGATGAGATTTGTTTAATTATTGAGTTTCACAATAGAAGTCTATGTAATTTAGCAAACCTTTGATGAGCATTGTTTTCTTTTTGACTTCTACAATAGAATTAGTGTATGCAATTTAGCAAAGCTTTGATGAGCATTGCGTAATTCTTGATTTCCATAAGAGAAGTCTATCTAATTTAGCAAAGCTTTTATGACCATTGTTTAATTCTTGAGTTCCACAATAGAAGTAGTCTATGCAATTTAGCAAAGCTTTGATGAGCATTGTTTAATTCTTGAATTCCACAATAGAAGTCTACACAATTTAGCATAGCTTTGATGAGCTTCGGTTAATTCTTGTGTCCCACAATAGAATCTATGAAATTTAGCAAAGTTATGATGCGGATTGTTTAATTCTTGGGTTCTACAATAGAAGTAGTCTATGTAGTTTAGCAAACCTTTGATGAGAATTGTTTAATTGTTGAGTTCCACAATAGAAGTCTATGTAATTTAGCAAAGCTTTGATGAGCATTGTTTAATTCTGTAGTTCCACAATAGATGTAGTCTATGTAATTTAGAAAAGATTTGATGTGCATTGTTTAATTCTTGAGTTTCATAGTAAAAGACTATGCAATTTAGCAAAGCTTTGATGAGCATTGTTTAATTCTTGAGTTCTACAATAGAAGTAGTCTATGCAATTTAGCAAAGCTTTGATGAGCATTGTTTAATTCTTGAATTCCATAATAGAAGTCTACGAAATTTAACAAAGCTTTGATGAGCTTCTTTTAATTTTCTGTCCTAAAATATATGTCTAAGCAATTTAGCAAAGCTTTGATGAACATTGTTTAATTCTTGGGTTCTACAATAGAAGTAGTGTATGCAATTTAGCAAAGCTTTGATGAGTATTGTTTAATTCTTGAGTTCCACAATAGAAGTATATGCAATTTTAGCAAAGCTTTGATGAGTATTGTTTAATTCTTGAGTTCCAAAATAGAAGTCTATGCAATTTAGCAAAGCTTTGATGAGCGTTTTTTAATTGTTGAGTTCTATAATAAAAGTCTATGCAATTTAGCAAAGCCTTGACGAGCATTGTTTAATTCTTGAGTTCCACAACAGAAGTCTATAGTATTTAACAAAGCTTGGATGAGCATTGTTTAATTCTTGAGTTCAACAATAGAAGTAGTCTATGCAATTTAACAAAGCTTTGATGAGCACTGTTTAATTCTTGAATTCCACAATAGAAATCTATGTAATTTAGCAAAACTTTGATAAGCTTCGTTTAATTCTTGAGTCCCACAGAAGAAGTATATTCAATTTAACAAAGCTATGATGAGCATCGTTTAATTATTAGGTTCTATAATAGAAGTAGTCTATGTGATTTAGCAAAGCTTTGATGAACATTGTTTAATTCTTGAGTTCCAAAATAGAAGTCTATGCAATTTAGCAAAGCTTTGATCAGCATTATTTAATTCTTGAGTTCCACAGTAGAAGCCTATACAATTTAGCAAACCTTTGGTGAGATTTGTTTAATTCTTGAATTCTACAATAGAAGTCTATGCAATTTAGCAAAGATTTTATGAGCATTGTTTACTTTTTGAGTTCTACAATACAATTTGTCTATGCAATTTAGCAAAGCTTTGATGAGCATTGGGTAATTCTTGATTTCCACAATAGAAGTCTATCCAATTTATCAAAGCTTTTATGAGCATTGTTTAATTCTTGAGTTCCACAATAGAATAGTCATTGCAATTTAGCAAAGCTTTGATGAGCATTGTTTAATTCTTGAATTCCACAATAGAAGTCTGTGTAATTTAGCAAAGCTTTGAATAGCTTCTTTTAATTCTTGTGTCCCACAATAGAAGTCTATGCTATTTAACAAAGCTATGATGAGCATTGTTTAATTCTTGGGTTCTACAAGAGCATTGTTTAATTCTTGAGTTCCACAATAGAAGTCTATGCAATTTAACAAAGCATTGATGAGCATTGTTTAACTCTTTGGTTCCACAATCGAAGTAGTCTATGCAATTTAGCAAAGCTTTGATGAGCTTTTTTTAATTCTTGAGTTCCAAAATAGAAGTCTATGCAATTTAGAAGAGCTTTGATGAGCATTGTTTACTCGTTAATTTCTTAAATAGAAGTCTATGCGATTTAGCAAAGCTTTGATGAGGATTGTTTAGTTCTTGAGTTCCATAATAGAAGTCTATGCAATTTAGCAAGGCTTTGATGAGCATTGTTTAATTCTTGAGATCCACAATAGATGTAGTTTATACAATTTAGCAAAGTTGTGATGAGCAATATTTTAATTCTTGAGATCCACGATAGAAGTCTATGCAATTTAGCAAAGCTTTGATGAGCATTATTTAATTCTTGAGTTCTACAATACAAGTAGTCTATGTAATTTAGCAAAGCTTTGATGAGTATTGTTTAATTCTTTGGTTCTACAATCGAAGTAGGCTCTGCAATTTAGCAAAGCTTTCATGAGCATTGTTTAATTCTGGAGTTCCACAATATAAGTGTATGCAATTTTGCAAAGATTTGATGAGCACTTTTAATTCTTGAGTTCCAAAATAGAATTCTATGCAATTTAGCAAAGCTTTTATGAGCGTTGTGTAACTGTTGAGTTCTACAATAGAAGTCTATGCAATTTAGCAAAGCTTTGACGAGCACTGTATAGATCTTAAGTTCCACAATGGAAGACTATGATATTTAACAAAGCTTTGATGATCATTGTTTAATTCTTGAGTTCCACAATGTAAGTAGTCTATGCAATTTATCAAAGCTTTGATGCGCATTGTTTGATTCTTGAATTCAACAATTGAAATCTATGCAATTTAGCAAAGCTTTGATTAGCTTCGTTTAATTCTTGTGTCCTACAGTAGAAGTATATGCAATTTAGCAAAGCTATGATGAGCATTGTTTAATTCTTGGGTTCTACAATAGAAGTAGTATAAATGATTTAGCAAAGCTTTGATGAGCATTGTTTAATTCTTGAGTTCCAAAATAAAAGTCTATGCAATTTAGCAAAGCTTTGATGAGCATTATTTAATTCTTGAGTTTCACAATAGAAGTCTATCCAATTTAGCAAACCTTTGATGAGATTTGTTTAATTATTGAGTTTCACAATAGAAGTCTATGTAATTTAGCAAACCTTTGATGATCATTGTTTTCTTTTTGACTTCTACAATAGAATTAGTGTATGCAATTTAGCAAAGCTTTGATGAGCATTGCGTAATTCTTGATTTCCATAAGAGAAGTCTATCTAATTTAGCAAAGCTTTTATGACCATTGTTTAATTCTTGAGTTCCACAATAGAAGTAGTCTATGCAATTTAGCAAAGCTTTGATGAGCATTGTTTAATTCTTGAATTCCACAATAGAAGTCTACACAATTTAGCATAGCTTTGATGAGCTTCGGTTAATTCTTGTGTCCCACAATAGAATCTATGAAATTTAGCAAAGTTATGATGCGCATTGTTTAATTCTTGGGTTCTACAATAGAAGTAGTCTATGTAGTTTAGCAAACCTTTGATGAGCATTGTTTAATTGTTGAGTTCCATAATAGAAGTCTATGTAATTTAGCAAAGCTTTGATGAGCATTGTTTAATTCTGTAGTTCCACAATAGATGTAGTCTATGTAATTTAGAAAAGATTTGATGTGCATTGTTTAATTCTTGAGTTTCATAGTAAAAGACTATGCAATTTAGCAAAGCTTTGATGAGCATTGTTTAATTCTTGAGTTCTACAATAGAAGTAGTCTATGCAATTTAGCAAAGCTTTGATGAGCATTGTTTAATTCTTGAATTCCATAATAGAAGTCTACGAAATTTAACAAAGCTTTGATGAGCTTCTTTTAATTTCCTGTCCTAAAATATATGTCTAAGCAATTTAGCAAAGCTTTGATGAACATCGTTTAATTCTTGGGTTCTACAATAGAAGTAGTGTATGCAATTTAGCAAAGCTTTGATGAGTATTGTTTAATTCTTGAGTTCCACAATAGAAGTATATGCAATTTTAGCAAAGCTTTGATGAGTATTGTTTAATTCTTGAGTTCCAAAATAGAAGTCTATGCAATTTAGCAAAGCTTTGATGATCGTTTTTTAATTGTTGAGTTCTATAATAAAAGTCTATGCAATTTAGCAAAGCCTTGACGAGCATTGTTTAATTCTTGAGTTCCACAACAGAAGTCTATAGTATTTAACAAAGCTTGGATGAGCATTGTTTAATTCTTGAGTTCAACAATAGAAGTAGTCTATGCAATTTAACAAAGCTTTGATGAGCACTGTTTAATTCTTGAATTCCACAATAGAAATCTATGTAATTTAGCAAAACTTTGATAAGCTTCGTTTAATTCTTGAGTCCCACAGAAGAAGTATATTCAATTTAACAAAGCTATGATGAGCATCGTTTAATTATTGGGTTCTATAATAGAAGTAGTCTATGTGATTTAGCAAAGCTTTGATGAACATTGTTTAATTCTTGAGTTCCAAAATAGAAGTCTATGCAATTTAGCAAAGCTTTGATCAGCATTATTTAATTCTTGAGTTCCACAGTAGAAGTCTATACAATTTAGCAAACCTTTGGTGAGATTTGTTTAATTCTTGAATTCTACAATAGAAGTCTATGCAATTTAGCAAAGATTTTATGAGCATTGTTTACTTTTTGAGTTCTACAATACAATTTGTCTATGCAATTTAGCAAAGCTTTGATGAGCATTGGGTAATTCTTGATTTCCACAATAGAAGTCTATCCAATTTATCAAAGCTTTTATGAGCATTGTTTAATTCTTGAGTTCCACAATAGAATAGTCATTGCAATTTAGCAAAGCTTTGATGAGCATTGTTTAATTCTTGAATTCCATAATAGAAGTCTGTGTAATTTAGCAAAGCTTTGAATAGCTTCTTTTAATTCTTGTGTCCCACAATAGAAGTCTATGCTATTTAGCAAAGCTATGATGAGCATTGTTTAATTCTTGGGTTCTACAAGAGCATTGTTTAATTCTTGAGTTCCACAATAGAAGTCTATGCAATTTAACAAAGCATTGATGAGCATTGTTTAACTCTTTGGTTCCACAATCGAAGTAGTCTATGCAATTTAGCAAAGCTTTGATGAGCTTTTTTTAATTCTTGAGTTCCAAAATAGAAGTCTATGCAATTTAGAAGAGCTTTGATGAGCATTGTTTACTCGTTAATTTCTTAAATAGAAGTCTATGCGATTTAGCAAAGCTTTGATGAGGATTGTTTAGTTCTTGAGTTCCATAATAGAAGTCTATGCAATTTAGCAAGGCTTTGATGAGCATTGTTTAATTCTTGAGATCCACAATAGATGTAGTTTATACAATTTAGCAAAGTTGTGATGAGCAATATTTTAATTCTTGAGATCCACGATAGAAGTCTATGCAATTTAGCAAAGCTTTGATGAGCATTATTTAATTCTTGAGTTCTACAATACAAGTAGTCTATGTAATTTAGCAAAGCTTTGATGAGTATTGTTTAATTCTTTGGTTCTACAATCGAAGTAGGCTCTGCAATTTAGCAAAGCTTTCATGAGCATTGTTTAATTCTGGAGTTCCACAATATAAGTGTATGCAATTTTGCAAAGATTTGATGAGCACTTTTAATTCTTGAGTTCCAAAATAGAATTCTATGCAATTTAGCAAAGCTTTTATGAGCGTTGTGTAACTGTTGAGTTCTACAATAGAAGTCTATGCAATTTAGCAAAGCTTTGATGAGCACTGTATAGATCTTAAGTTCCACAATGGAAGACTATGATATTTAGCAAAGCTTTGATGATCATTGTTTAATTGTTGAGTTCCACAATGTAAGTAGTCTATGCAATTTATCAAAGCTTTGATGCGCATTGTTTGATTCTTGAATTCAACAATTGAAATCTATGCAATTTAGCAAAGCTTTGATTAGCTTCGTTTAATTCTTGTGTCCTACAGTAGAAGTATATGCAATTTAGCAAAGCTATGATGAGCATTGTTTAATTCTTGGGTTCTACAATAGAAGTAGTATATATGATTTAGCAAAGCTTTGATGAGCATTGTTTAATTCTTGAGTTCCAAAATAAAAGTCTATGCAATTTAGCAAAGCTTTGATGAGCATTATTTAATTCTTGAGTTTCACAATAGAAGTCTATCCAATTTAGCAAACCTTTGATGAGATTTGTTTAATTATTGAGTTTCACAATAGAAGTCTATGTAATTTAGCAAACCTTTGATGATCATTGTTTTCTTTTTGACTTCTACAATAGAATTAGTGTATGCAATTTAGCAAAGCTTTGATGAGCATTGCGTAATTCTTGATTTCCATAAGAGAAGTCTATCTAATTTAGCAAAGCTTTTATGACCATTGTTTAATTCTTGAGTTCCACAATAGAAGTAGTCTATGCAATTTAGCAAAGCTTTGATGAGCATTGTTTAATTCTTGAATTCCACAATAGAAGTCTACACAATTTAGCATAGCTTTGATGAGCTTCGGTTAATTCTTGTGTCCCACAATAGAATCTATGAAATTTAGCAAAGTTATGATGCGCATTGTTTAATTCTTGGGTTCTACAATAGAAGTAGTCTATGTAGTTTAGCAAACCTTTGATGAGCATTGTTTAATTGTTGAGTTCCATAATAGAAGTCTATGTAATTTAGCAAAGCTTTGATGAGCATTGTTTAATTCTGTAGTTCCACAATAGATGTAGTCTATGTAATTTAGAAAAGATTTGATGTGCATTGTTTAATTCTTGAGTTTCATAGTAAAAGACTATGCAATTTAGCAAAGCTTTGATGAGCATTGTTTAATTCTTGAGTTCTACAATAGAAGTAGTCTATGCAATTTAGCAAAGCTTTGATGAGCATTGTTTAATTCTTGAATTCCATAATAGAAGTCTACGAAATTTAACAAAGCTTTGATGAGCTTCTTTTAATTTCCTGTCCTAAAATATATGTTTAAGCAATTTAGCAAAGCTTTGATGAACATCGTTTAATTCTTGGGTTCTACAATAGAAGTAGTGTATGCAATTTAGCAAAGCTTTGATGAGTATTGTTTAATTCTTGAGTTCCACAATAGAAGTATATGCAATTTTAGCAAAGCTTTGATGAGTATTGTTTAATTCTTGAGTTCCAAAATAGAAGTCTATGCAATTTAGCAAAGCTTTGATGATCGTTTTTTAATTGTTGAGTTCTATAATAAAAGTCTATGCAATTTAGCAAAGCCTTGACGAGCATTGTTTAATTCTTGAGTTCCACAACAGAAGTCTATAGTATTTAACAAAGCTTGGATGAGCATTGTTTAATTCTTGAGTTCAACAATAGAAGTAGTCTATGCAATTTAACAAAGCTTTGATGAGCACTGTTTAATTCTTGAATTCCACAATAGAAATCTATGTAATTTAGCAAAACTTTGATAAGCTTCGTTTAATTCTTGAGTCCCACAGAAGAAGTATATTCAATTTAACAAAGCTATGATGAGCATCGTTTAATTATTGGGTTCTATAATAGAAGTAGTCTATGTGATTTAGCAAAGCTTTGATGAACATTGTTTAATTCTTGAGTTCCAAAATAGAAGTCTATGCAATTTAGCAAAGCTTTGATCAGCATTATTTAATTCTTGAGTTCCACAGTAGAAGTCTATACAATTTAGCAAACCTTTGGTGAGATTTGTTTAATTCTTGAATTCTACAATAGAAGTCTATGCAATTTAGCAAAGATTTTATGAGCATTGTTTACTTTTTGAGTTCTACAATACAATTTGTCTATGCAATTTAGCAAAGCTTTGATGAGCATTGGGTAATTCTTGATTTCCACAATAGAAGTCTATCCAATTTATCAAAGCTTTTATGAGCATTGTTTAATTCTTGAGTTCCACAATAGAATAGTCATTGCAATTTAGCAAAGCTTTGATGAGCATTGTTTAATTCTTGAATTCCATAATAGAAGTCTGTGTAATTTAGCAAAGCTTTGAATAGCTTCTTTTAATTCTTGTGTCCCACAATAGAAGTCTATGCTATTTAGCAAAGCTATGATGAGCATTGTTTAATTCTTGGGTTCTACAAGAGCATTGTTTAATTCTTGAGTTCCACAATAGAAGTCTATGCAATTTAACAAAGCATTGATGAGCATTGTTTAACTCTTTGGTTCCACAATCGAAGTAGTCTATGCAATTTAGCAAAGCTTTGATGAGCTTTTTTTAATTCTTGAGTTCCAAAATAGAAGTCTATGCAATTTAGAAGAGCTTTGATGAGCATTGTTTACTCGTTAATTTCTTAAATAGAAGTCTATGCGATTTAGCAAAGCTTTGATGAGGATTGTTTGATTCTTGAATTCAACAATTGAAATCTATGCAATTTAGCAAAGCTTTGATTAGCTTCGTTTAATTCTTGTGTCCTACGGTAGAAGTATATGCAATTTAGCAAAGCTATGATGAGCATTGTTTAATTCTTGGGTTCTACAATAGAAGTAGTATATATGATTTAGCAAAGCTTTGATGAGCATTGTTTGATTCTTGAATTCAACAATTGAAATCTATGCAATTTAGCAAAGCTTTGATTAGCTTCGTTTAATTCTTGTGTCCTACAGTAGAAGTATATGCAATTTAGCAAAGCTATGATGAGCATTGTTTAATTCTTGGGTTCTACAATAGAAGTAGTATATATGATTTAGCAAAGCTTTGATGAGCATTGTTTAATTCTTGAGTTCCAAAATAAAAGTCTATGCAATTTAGCAAAGCTTTGATGAGCATTATTTAATTCTTGAGTTTCACAATAGAAGTCTATCCAATTTAGCAAACCTTTGATGAGATTTGTTTAATTATTGAGTTTCACAATAGAAGTCTATGTAATTTATCAAACCTTTGATGATCATTGTTTTCTTTTTGACTTCTACAATAGAATTAGTGTATGCAATTTAGCAAAGCTTTGATGAGCATTGTGTAATTCTTGATTTCCATAAGAGAAGTCTATCTAATTTAGCAAAGCTTTTATGACCATTGTTTAATTCTTGAGTTCCACAATAGAAGTAGTCTATGCAATTTAGCAAAGCTTTGATGAGCATTGTTTAATTCTTGAATTCCACAATAGAAGTCTACACAATTTAGCATAGCTTTGATGAGCTTCGGTTAATTCTTGTGTCCCACAATAGAATCTATGAAATTTAGCAAAGTTATGATGCGCATTGTTTAATTCTTGGGTTCTACAATAGAAGTAGTCTATGTAGTTTAGCAAACCTTTGATGAGCATTGTTTAATTGTTGAGTTCCATAATAGAAGTCTATGTAATTTAGCAAAGCTTTGATGAGCATTGTTTAATTCTGTAGTTCCACAATAGATGTAGTCTATGTAATTTAGAAAAGATTTGATGTGCATTGTTTAATTCTTGAGTTTCATAGTAAAAGACTATGCAATTTAGCAAAGCTTTGATGAGCATTGTTTAATTCTTGAGTTCTACAATAGAAGTAGTCTATGCAATTTAGCAAAGCTTTGATGAGCATTGTTTAATTCTTGAATTCCATAATAGAAGTCTACGAAATTTAACAAAGCTTTGATGAGCTTCTTTTAATTTCCTGTCCTAAAATATATGTCTAAGCAATTTAGCAAAGCTTTGATGAACATCGTTTAATTCTTGGGTTCTACAATAGAAGTAGTGTATGCAATTTAGCAAAGCTTTGATGAGTATTGTTTAATTCTTGAGTTCCACAATAGAAGTATATGCAATTTTAGCAAAGCTTTGATGAGTATTGTTTAATTCTTGAGTTCCAAAATAGAAGTCTATGCAATTTAGCAAAGCTTTGATGATCGTTTTTTAATTGTTGAGTTCTATAATAAAAGTCTATGCAATTTAGCAAAGCCTTGACGAGCATTGTTTAATTCTTGAGTTCCACAACAGAAGTCTATAGTATTTAACAAAGCTTGGATGAGCATTGTTTAATTCTTGAGTTCAACAATAGAAGTAGTCTATGCAATTTAACAAAGCTTTGATGAGCACTGTTTAATTCTTGAATTCCACAATAGAAATCTATGTAATTTAGCAAAACTTTGATAAGCTTCGTTTAATTCTTGAGTCCCACAGAAGAAGTATATTCAATTTAACAAAGCTATGATGAGCATCGTTTAATTATTGGGTTCTATAATAGAAGTAGTCTATGAGATTTAGCAAAGCTTTGATGAACATTGTTTAATTCTTGAGTTCCAAAATAGAAGTCTATGCAATTTAGCAAAGCTTTGATCAGCATTATTTAATTCTTGAGTTCCACAGTAGAAGTCTATACAATTTAGCAAACCTTTGGTGAGATTTGTTTAATTCTTGAATTCTACAATAGAAGTCTATGCAATTTAGCAAAGATTTTATGAGCATTGTTTACTTTTTGAGTTCTACAATACAATTTGTCTATGCAATTTAGCAAAGCTTTGATGAGCATTGGGTAATTCTTGATTTCCACAATAGAAGTCTATCCAATTTATCAAAGCTTTTATGAGCATTGTTTAATTCTTGAGTTCCACAATAGAATAGTCATTGCAATTTAGCAAAGCTTTGATGAGCATTGTTTAATTCTTGAATTCCATAATAGAAGTCTGTGTAATTTAGCAAAGCTTTGAATAGCTTCTTTTAATTCTTGTGTCCCACAATAGAAGTCTATGCTATTTAGCAAAGCTATGATGAGCATTGTTTAATTCTTGGGTTCTACAAGAGCATTGTTTAATTCTTGAGTTCCACAATAGAAGTCTATGCAATTTAACAAAGCATTGATGAGCATTGTTTAACTCTTTGGTTCCACAATCGAAGTAGTCTATGCAATTTAGCAAAGCTTTGATGAGCTTTTTTTAATTCTTGAGTTCCAAAATAGAAGTCTATGCAATTTAGAAGAGCTTTGATGAGCATTGTTTACTCGTTAATTTCTTAAATAGAAGTCTATGCGATTTAGCAAAGCTTTGATGAGGATTGTTTAGTTCTTGAGTTCCATAATAGAAGTCTATGCAATTTAGCAAGGCTTTGATGAGCATTGTTTAATTCTTGAGATCCACAATAGATGTAGTTTATACAATTTAGCAAAGTTGTGATGAGCAATATTTTAATTCTTG
Organism: Lactuca virosa; assembly: GCF_052849685.1. NCBI lineage: Eukaryota > Viridiplantae > Streptophyta > Magnoliopsida > Asterales > Asteraceae > Lactuca > Lactuca virosa. Next base: position 315,625,033 of record NC_136433.1, on the reverse strand, counting down.
AGATCCACGATAGAAGTCTATGCAATTTAGCAAAGCTTTGATGAGCATTATTTAATTCTTGAGTTCTACAATACAAGTAGTCTATGTAATTTAGCAAAGCTTTGATGAGTATTGTTTAATTCTTTGGTTCTACAATCGAAGTAGGCTCTGCAATTTAGCAAAGCTTTCATGAGCATTGTTTAATTCTGGAGTTCCACAATATAAGTGTATGCAATTTTGCAAAGATTTGATGAGCACTTTTAATTCTTGAGTTCCAAAATAGAATTCTATGCAATTTAGCAAAGCTTTTATGAGCGTTGTGTAACTGTTGAGTTCTACAATAGAAGTCTATGCAATTTAGCAAAGCTTTGACGAGCACTGTATAGATCTTAAGTTCCACAATGGAAGACTATGATATTTAGCAAAGCTTTGATGATCATTGTTTAATTCTTGAGTTCCACAATGTAAGTAGTCTATGCAATTTATCAAAGCTTTGATGCGCATTGTTTGATTCTTGAATTCAACAATTGAAATCTACGCAATTTAGCAAAGCTTTGATTAGCTTCGTTTAATTCTTGTGTCCTACAGTAGAAGTATATGCAATTTAGCAAAGCTATGATGAGCATTGTTTAATTCTTGGGTTCTACAATAGAAGTAGTATATATGATTTAGCAAAGCTTTGATGAGCATTGTTTAATTCTTGAGTTCCAAAATAAAAGTCTATGCAATTTAGCAAAGCTTTGATGAGCATTATTTAATTCTTGAGTTTCACAATAGAAGTCTATCCAATTTAGCAAACCTTTGATGAGATTTGTTTAATTATTGAGTTTCACAATAAAAGTCTATGTAATTTAGCAAACCTTTGATGAGCATTGTTTTCTTTTTGACTTCTACAATAGAATTAGTGTATGCAATTTAGCAAAGCTTTGATGAGCATTGCGTAATTCTTGATTTCCATAAGAGAAGTCTATCTAATTTAGCAAAGCTTTTATGACCATTGTTTAATTCTTGAGTTCCACAATAGAAGTAGTCTATGCAATTTAGCAAAGCTTTGATGAGCATTGTTTAATTCTTGAATTCCACAATAGAAGTCTACACAATTTAGCATAGCTTTGATGAGCTTCGGTTAATTCTTGTGTCCCACAACAGAATCTATGAAATTTAGCAAAGTTATGATGCGCATTGTTTAATTCTTGGGTTCTACAATAGAAGTAGTCTATGTAGTTTAGCAAACCTTTGATGAGCATTGTTTAATTGTTGAGTTCCACAATAGAAGTCTATGTAATTTAGCAAAGCTTTGATGAGCATTGTTTAATTCTGTAGTTCCACAATAGATGTAGTCTATGTAATTTAGAAAAGATTTGATGTGCATTGTTTAATTCTTGAGTTTCATAGTAAAAGACTATGCAATTTAGCAAAGCTTTGATGAGCATTGTTTAATTCTTGAGTTCTACAATAGAAGTAGTCTATGCAATTTAGCAAAGCTTTGATGAGCATTGTTTAATTCTTGAATTCCATAATAGAAGTCTACGAAATTTAACAAAGCTTTGATGAGCTTCTTTTAATTTTCTGTCCTAAAATATATGTCTAAGCAATTTAGCAAAGCTTTGATGAACATCGTTTAATTCTTGGGTTCTACAATAGAAGTAGTGTATGCAATTTAGCAAAGCTTTGATGAGTATTGTTTAATTCTTGAGTTCCACAATAGAAGTATATGCAATTTTAGCAAAGCTTTGATGAGTATTGTTTAATTCTTGAGTTCCAAAATAGAAGTCTATGCAATTTAGCAAAGCTTTGATGATCGTTTTTTAATTGTTGAGTTCTATAATAAAAGTCTATGCAATTTAGCAAAGCCTTGACGAGCATTGTTTAATTCTTGAGTTCCACAACAGAAGTCTATAGTATTTAACAAAGCTTGGATGAGCATTGTTTAATTCTTGAGTTCAACAATAGAAGTAGTCTATGCAATTTAACAAAGCTTTGATGAGCACTGTTTAATTCTTGAATTCCACAATAGAAATCTATGTAATTTAGCAAAACTTTGATAAGCTTCGTTTAATTCTTGAGTCCCACAGAAGAAGTATATTCAATTTAACAAAGCTATGATGAGCATCGTTTAATTATTGGGTTCTATAATAGAAGTAGTCTATGTGATTTAGCAAAGCTTTGATGAACATTGTTTAATTCTTGAGTTCCAAAATAGAAGTCTATGCAATTTAGCAAAGCTTTGATCAGCATTATTTAATTCTTGAGTTCTACAGTAGAAGTCTATACAATTTAGCAAAGCTTTGGTGAGATTTGTTTAATTCTTGAATTCTACAATAGAAGTCTATGCAATTTAGCAAAGATTTTATGAGCATTGTTTACTTTTTGAGTTCTACAATACAATTTGTCTATGCAATTTAGCAAAGCTTTGATGAGCATTGGGTAATTCTTGATTTCCACAATAGAATTCTATCCAATTTATCAAAGCTTTTATGAGCATTGTTTAATTCTTGAGTTCCACAATAGAATAGTCATTGCAATTTAGCAAAGCTTTGATGAGCATTGTTTAATTCTTGAATTCCACAATAGAAGTCTGTGTAATTTAGCAAAGCTTTGAATAGCTTCTTTTAATTCTTGTGTCCCACAATAGAAGTCTATGCTATTTAACAAAGCTATGATGAGCATTGTTTAATTCTTGGGTTCTACAAGAGCATTGTTTAATTCTTGAGTTCCACAATAGAAGTCTATGCAATTTAACAAAGCATTGATGAGCATTGTTTAACTCTTTGGTTCCACAATCGAAGTAGTCTATGCAATTTAGCAAAGCTTTGATGAGCTTTTTTTAATTCTTGAGTTCCAAAATAGAAGTCTATGCAATTTAGAAGAGCTTTGATGAGCATTGTTTACTCGTTAATTTCTTAAATAGAAGTCTATGCGATTTAGCAAAGCTTTGATGAGGATTGTTTAGTTCTTGAGTTCCATAATAGAAGTCTATGCAATTTAGCAAGGCTTTGATGAGCATTGTTTAATTCTTGAGATCCACAATTGATGTAGTTTATACAATTTAGCAAAGTTGTGATGAGCAATATTTTAATTCTTGAGATCCACGATAGAAGTCTATGCAATTTAGCAAAGCTTTGATGAGCATTATTTAATTCTTGAGTTCTACAATACAAGTAGTCTATGTAATTTAGCAAAGCTTTGATGAGTATTGTTTAATTCTTTGGTTCTACAATCGAAGTAGGCTCTGCAATTTAGCAAAGCTTTCATGAGCATTGTTTAATTCTGGAGTTCCACAATATAAGTGTATGCAATTTTGCAAAGATTTGATGAGCACTTTTAATTCTTGAGTTCCAAAATAGAATTCTATGCAATTTAGCAAAGCTTTTATGAGCGTTGTGTAACTGTTGAGTTCTACAATAGAAGTCTATGCAATTTAGCAAAGCTTTGACGAGCACTGTATAGATCTTAAGTTCCACAATGGAAGACTATGATATTTAGCAAAGCTTTGATGATCATTGTTTAATTCTTGAGTTCCACAATGTAAGTAGTCTATGCAATTTATCAAAGCTTTGATGCGCATTGTTTGATTCTTGAATTCAACAATTGAAATCTACGCAATTTAGCAAAGCTTTGATTAGCTTCGTTTAATTCTTGTGTCCTACAGTAGAAGTATATGCAATTTAGCAAAGCTATGATGAGCATTGTTTAATTCTTGGGTTCTACAATAGAAGTAGTATATATGATTTAGCAAAGCTTTGATGAGCATTGTTTAATTCTTGAGTTCCAAAATAAAAGTCTATGCAATTTAGCAAAGCTTTGATGAGCATTATTTAATTCTTGAGTTTCACAATAGAAGTCTATCCAATTTAGCAAACCTTTGATGAGATTTGTTTAATTATTGAGTTTCACAATAGAAGTAGATGTAATTTAGCAAACCTTTGATGAGCATTGTTTTCTTTTTGACTTCTACAATAGAATTAGTGTATGCAATTTAGCAAAGCTTTGATGAGCATTGCGTAATTCTTGATTTCCATAAGAGAAGTCTATCTAATTTAGCAAAGCTTTTATGACCATTGTTTAATTCTTGAGTTCCACAATAGAAGTAGTCTATGCAATTTAGCAAAGCTTTGATGAGCATTGTTTAATTCTTGAATTCCACAATAGAAGTCTACACAATTTAGCATAGCTTTGATGAGCTTCGGTTAATTCTTGTGTCCCATAATAGAATCTATGCAATTTAGCAAAGTTATGATGCGCATTGTTTAATTCTTGGGTTCTACAATAGAAGTAGTCTATGTAGTTTAGCAAACCTTTGATGAGCATTGTTTAATTGTTGAGTTCCACAATAGAAGTCTATGTAATTTAGCAAAGCTTTGATGAGCATTGTTTAATTCTGTAGTTCCACAATAGATGTAGTCTATGCAATTTAGAAAAGATTTGATGTGCATTGTTTAATTCTTGAGTTTCATAGTAAAAGACTATGCAATTTAGCAAAGCTTTGATGAGCATTGTTTAATTCTTGAGTTCTACAATAGAAGTAGTCTATGCAATTTAGCAAAGCTTTGATGAGCATTGTTTAATTCTTGAATTCCATAATAGAAGTCTACGAAATTTAACAAAGCTTTGATGAGCTTCTTTTAATTTTCTGTCCTAAAATATATGTCTAAGCAATTTAGCAAAGCTTTGATGAACATTGTTTAATTCTTGGGTACAATAGAAGTAGTGTATGCAATTTAGCAAAGCTTTGATGAGTATTGTTTAATTCTTGAGTTCCACAATAGAAGTATATGCAATTTTAGCAAAGCTTTGATGAGTATTGTTTAATTCTTGAGTTCCAAAATAGAAGTCTATGCAATTTAGCAAAGCTTTGATGAGCGTTTTTTAATTGTTGAGTTCTATAATAAAAGTCTATGCAATTTAGCAAAGCCTTGACGAGCATTGTTTAATTCTTGAGTTCCACAACAGAAGTCTATAGTATTTAACAAAGCTTGGATGAGCATTGTTTAATTCTTGAGTTCAACAATAGAAGTAGTCTATGCAATTTAACAAAGCTTTGATGAGCACTGTTTAATTCTTGAATTCCACAATAGAAATCTATGTAATTTAGCAAAACTTTGATAAGCTTCGTTTAATTCTTGAGTCACAGAAGAAGTATATTCAATTTAACAAAGCTATGATGAGCATCGTTTAATTATTGGGTTCTATAATAGAAGTAGTCTATGTGATTTAGCAAAGCTTTGATGAACATTGTTTAATTCTTGAGTTCCAAAATAGAAGTCTATGCAATTTAGCAAAGCTTTGATCAGCATTATTTAATTCTTGAGTTCCACAGTAGAAGTCTATACAATTTAGCAAACCTTTGGTGAGATTTGTTTAATTCTTGAATTCTACAATAGAAGTCTATGCAATTTAGCAAAGATTTTATGAGCATTGTTTACTTTTTGAGTTCTACAATACAATTTGTCTATGCAATTTAGCAAAGCTTTGATGAGCATTGGGTAATTCTTGATTTCCACAATAGAAGTCTATCCAATTTATCAAAGCTTTTATGAGCATTGTTTAATTCTTGAGTTCCACAATAGAATAGTCATTGCAATTTAGCAAAGCTTTGATGAGCATTGTTTAATTCTTGAATTCCGCAATAGAAGTCTGTGTAATTTAGCAAAGCTTTGAATAGCTTCTTTTAATTCTTGTGTCCCACAATAGAAGTCTATGCTATTTAACAAAGCTATGATGAGCATTGTTTAATTCTTGGGTTCTACAAGAGCATTGTTTAATTCTTGAGTTCCACAATAAAAGTCTATGCAATTTAACAAAGCATTGATGAGCATTGTTTAACTCTTTGGTTCCACAATCAAAGTAGTCTATGCAATTTAGCAAAGCTTTGATGAGCTTTTTTTAATTCTTGAGTTCCAAAATAGAAGTCTATGCAATTTAGAAGAGCTTTGATGAGCATTGTTTACTCGTTAATTTCTTAAATAGAAGTCTATGCGATTTAGCAAAGCTTTGATGAGGATTGTTTAGTTCTTGAGTTCCATAATAGAAGTCTATGCAATTTAGCAAGGCTTTGATGAGCATTGTTTAATTCTTGAGATCCACAATAGATGTAGTTTATACAATTTAGCAAAGTTGTGATGAGCAATATTTTAATTCTTGAGATCCACGATAGAAGTCTATGCAATTTAGCAAAGCTTTGATGAGCATTATTTAATTCTTGAGTTCTACAATACAAGTAGTCTATGTAATTTAGCAAAGCTTTGATGAGTATTGTTTAATTCTTTGGTTCTACAATCGAAGTAGGCTCTGCAATTTAGCAAAGCTTTCATGAGCATTGTTTAATTCTGGAGTTCCACAATATAAGTGTATGCAATTTTGCAAACATTTGATGAGCACTTTTAATTCTTGAGTTCCAAAATAGAATTCTATGCAATTTAGCAAAGCTTTTATGAGCGTTGTGTAACTGTTGAGTTCTACAATAGAAGCCTATGCAATTTAGCAAAGCTTTAACGAGTACTGTATAGATCTTAAGTTCCACAATGGAAGACTATGATATTTAGCAAAGCTTTGATGATCATTGTTTAATTCTTGAGTTCCACAATGTAAGTAGTCTATGCAATTTATCAAAGCTTTGATGCGCATTGTTTGATTCTTGAATTCAACAATTGAAATCTACGCAATTTAGCAAAGCTTTGATTAGCTTCGTTTAATTCTTGTGTCCTACAGTAGAAGTATATGCAATTTAGCAAAGCTATGATGAGCATTGTTTAATTCTTGGGTTCTACAATAGAAGTAGTATATATGATTTAGCAAAGCTTTGATGAGCATTGTTTAATTCTTGAGTTCCAAAATAAAAGTCTATGCAATTTAGCAAAGCTTTGATGAGCATTATTTAATTCTTGAGTTTCACAATAGAAGTCTATCCAATTTAGCAAACCTTTGATGAGATTTGTTTAATTATTGAGTTTCACAATAGAAGTCTATGTAATTTAGCAAACCTTTGATGAGCATTGTTTTCTTTTTGAGTTCTACAATAGAATTAGTGTATGCAATTTAGCAAAGCTTTGATGAGCATTGCGTAATTCTTGATTTCCATAAGAGAAGTCTATCTAATTTAGCAAAGCTTTTATGACGATTGTTTAATTCTTGAGTTCCACAATAGAAGTAGTCTATGCAATTTAGCAAAGCTTTGATGAGCATTGTTTAATTCTTGAATTCCACAATAGAAGTCTACACAATTTAGCATAGCTTTGATGAGCTTCGGTTAATTCTTGTGTCCCACAATAGAATCTATGAAATTTAGCAAAGTTATGATGCGCATTGTTTAATTCTTGGGTTCTACAATAGAAGTAGTCTATGTAGTTTAGCAAACCTTTGATGAGCATTGTTTAATTGTTGAGTTCCACAATAGAAGTCTATGTAATTTAGCAAAGCTTTGATGAGCATTGTTTAATTCTGTAGTTCCACAATAGATGTAGTCTATGTAATTTAGAAAAGATTTGATGTGCATTGTTTAATTCTTGAGTTTCATAGTAAAAGACTATGCAATTTAGCAAAGCTTTGATGAGCATTGTTTAATTCTTGAGTTCTACAATAGAAGTAGTCTATGCAATTTAGCAAAGCTTTGATGAGCATTGTTTAATTCTTGAATTCCATAATATAAGTCTACGAAATTTAACAAAGCTTTGATGAGCTTCTTTTAATTTTCTGTCCTAAAATATATGTCTAAGCAATTTAGCAAAGCTTTGATGAACATTGTTTAATTCTTGGGTTCTACAATAGAAGTAGTGTATGCAATTTAGCAAAGCTTTGATGAGTATTGTTTAATTCTTGAGTTCCACAATAGAAGTATATGCAATTTTAGCAAAGCTTTGATGAGTATTGTTTAATTCTTGAGTTCCAAAATAGAAGTCTATGCAATTTAGCAAAGCTTTGATGAGCGTTTTTTAATTGTTGAGTTCTATAATAAAAGTCTATGCAATTTAGCAAAGCCTTGACGAGCATTGTTTAATTCTTGAGTTCCACAACAGAAGTCTATAGTATTTAACAAAGCTTGGATGAGCATTGTTTAATTCTTGAGTTCAACAATAGAAGTAGTCTATGCAATTTAACAAAGCTTTGATGAGCACTGTTTAATTCTTGAATTCCACAATAGAAATCTATGTAATTTAGCCAAACTTTGATAAGCTTCGTTTAATTCTTGAGTCCCACAGAAGAAGTATATTCAATTTAACAAAGCTATGATGAGCATCGTTTAATTATTGGGTTCTATAATAGTAGTCTATGTGATTTAGCAAAGCTTTGATGAACATTGTTTAATTCTTGAGTTCCAAAATAGAAGTCTATGTAATTTAGCAAAGATTTGATGAGCATTGTTTATTTTTTGAGTTCTACAATACAATTAGTCTATGCAATTTAGCAATGCTTTGATGACCATTGCGTAATTCTTGATTTCCACAATAGAAGTCTATCCAATTTATCAAATTTTTTATGAGTATTGTTTAATTCTTGAGTTCCACAATAGAAGTAGTCTATGCAATTTAGCAATGCTTTGATGAGCATTGTTTAATTATTGAATTCCACAATAGAATTCTATGTAATTTAGCAAAGCTTTGAATAGCTTCGTTTAATTTTTGTGTCCCACAATAGAAGTCTATGCAATTTAACAAAGCTATGATGAGCATTGTTTAATTCTTGGGTTCTACTAGAGCATTGTTTAATTCTTGAGTTCGACAATAGAAGTCTATGCAATTTAGCAAAGCATTGATAAGCATTGTTTAACTCTTTGGTTCCACAATCGAAGTAGTCTATGCAATTTAGCAAAGCTTTGATGAGCTTTTTTTAATTCTTGAGTTCTAAAATAGAAGTCTATGCAATTTAGAAAAGCTTTGATGAGCATTGTTTACTCGTTAATTTCTAAAATAGAAGTCTGTGCGATTTAGCAAAGCTTTGATGTGGATTGTTTAGTTCTTGAGTTCCACAATAGAAGTCTTTGCAATTTAGCAAGGCTTTGATGAGCATGGTTTAACTCTTGAGATCCACAATAGATGTGGTTTATACAATTTAGCAAAGTTGTGATGAGCAATATTTTAATTCTTGAGTTCCACGATAGAAGTCTATGTAATTTAGCAAAGCTTTGATGAGCATTGTTTAATTTTTGAGTTCTACAATAGAAGTAAGGTATGTAATTTAGCAAAGCTTTGATGAGTATTGTTTAATTCTTTGGTTCTACAATATAAGTGGATGCAATTTAGCAAAGATTTGATGAGCATTTTTAATTCTTGAGTTCCAAAATAGAATTCTATGCAATTTATCAAAGCTTTGATGAGCGTTGTGTAACTGTTGAGTTCTACAATAGAAGTCTATGCAATTTAGCAAAGCTTTGACGAGCACTGTATAGTTCTTGAGTTCCACAATAGAAGACTATTATATTTAGCAAAGTTTTGATGAGCATTGTTTAATTCTTGAGTTCCACAATATAAGTAGTCTATGCAATTTATCAACGCTTTGATGCGCATTGTTTGAATCTTGAATTCAATAATTGAAATCTACGCAATTTAGCAAAGCTTTGATTAGCTTCGTCTAATTCTTATGTCCTACAATAGAAGTATATGCAATTTAGCAAGGCTATGATGAGCATTGTTTAATTCTTGGGTTCTACAATAGCAATAGTCTATGTGATTTAGCAAAGATTTGATGAGCATTGTTTAATTCTTGGGTTCTACAATAGAAGTAGTCTATGCGATTTAGCAAAGCTTGGATGAACATTGTTTAATTCTTTTGTTCCAAAATAAAAGTCTATGCAATTTAGTAAAGCTTGGATGAGCATTATTTAATTTTTGAGTTTCACAATAGAAGCCTATGCAATTTAGCAAACCTTTGATGAGATTTGTTTAATTCTTGAGTTCCAGAATAGAAGTCTATGCAATTTACCAAAGCTTTGATGAACATTGTTTACTTTTTGAGTTCTACAATAGGATTAGTGTATGCAATTTAGCAAAGCTTTGATGAACATTGCGTAATTCTTGATTTCCACAAGAGAAGTCTATCCAATTTAGCAAAGCTGTTATGAGCATTGTTTAATTCTGGAGTTCCACAATAGAAGTAGTCTATGCAATTTAGCAAAGCTCTGATGAGCAATGTTTAATTCATGAATTCCACAATAGAAGTCTATGCAATTTAGCATAGCTTTGATGAGCTTCGTTTAATTCTTGTGTCCCACAATAGAATCTACGCAATTTAGCAAACTTATGATGCGTATTGTTTAATTCTTGGGTTCTACAATAGAAGTAGTCTATGTAGTTTAGCAAACCATTGATGAGCATTGCTTAATTGTTGAGTTCCACAATAGAAGTCTATGTAACTTAGCAAAGCTTTGATGAGCATTGTTTAATTCTGTAGTTCCACAATAGATGTAGTTTATGAAATTTAGCAAAGCTTTGATGTGCATTGTTTAATTCTTGAGTTTCATAGTAAAAGTCTATGCAATTTAGCAAATCTTTGATGAGCGTTGTTTAATTCTTGAGTTCTACAATAGAAGTAGTCTATGCAATTTAGCAAAGCTTTGATGAGCATTGTTTAATTCTTGAATTCCATAATAGAAGTCTACGAAATTTAACAAAGCTTTGATGAGCTTCGTTTAATTTTCTGTCCCAAAATATAAGTCTAAGCAATTTAGCAAAGCTTTGATGAACATTGTTTAATTCTTGGGTTCTACGATAGAAGTACTGTATGCAATTTAGCAAAGCTTTGATGAGTATTGTTTAATTCTTGAGTCCAACAATAGAAGTCTATGCAATTTTAGCAAAGCTTTGATGAGCATTGTTTAATTCTTGAGTTCCAAAATAGAAGTCTATGAAATTTAGCAAACCGTTGATGAGCGGTGTTTAATTGTTGAGTTCTACAATAGAAGTCTATGCAATTTAGCAAAGCTTTGACGAGCATTGTTTAATTCTTGAGTTCCACAACAGAAGTCTATGATATTTAACAAAGCTTTGATGAGCATTGTTTAATTCTTGAGTTCTACAATAGAAGTAGTATATATGATTTAGCAAAGCTTTGATGAGCATTGTTTAATTCTTGAGTTCCAAAATAAAAGTCTATGCAATTTAGCAAAGCTTTGATGAGCATTATTTAATTCTTGAGTCCCACAATAGAAGTCTATCCAATTTAGCAAACCTTTGATGAGATTTGTTTAATTATTGAGTTTCACAATAGAAGTCTATGTAATTTAGCAAACCTTTGATGAGCATTGTTTTCTTTTTGAGTTCTACAATAGAATTAGTGTATGCAATTTAGCAAAGCTTTGATGAGCATTGCGTAATTCTTGATTTCCATAAGAGAAGTCTATCTAATTTAGCAAAGCTTTTATGACGATTGTTTAATTCTTGAGTTCCACAATAGAAGTAGTCTATGCAATTTAGCAAAGCTTTGATGAGCATTGTTTAATTCTTGAATTCCATAATAGAAGTCTACACAATTTAGCATAGCTTTGATGAGCTTCGGTTAATTCTTGTGTCCCACAATAGAATCTATGAAATTTAGCAAAGTTATGATGCGCATTGTTTAATTCTTGGGTTCTACAATAGAAGTAGTCTATGTAGTTTAGCAAACCTTTGATGAGCATTGTTTAATTGTTGACTTCCACAATAGAAGTCTATGTAATTTAGCAAAGCTTTGATGAGCATTGTTTAATTCTGTAGTTCCACAATAGATGTAGTCTATGTAATTTAGAAAAGATTTGATGTGCATTGTTTAATTCTTGAGTTTCATAGTAAAAGACTATGCAATTTAGCAAAGCTTTGATGAGCATTGTTTAATTCTTGAGTTCTACAATAGAAGTAGTCTATGCAATTTAGCAAAGCTTTGATGAGCATTGTTTAATTCTTGAATTCCATAATATAAGTCTACGAAATTTAACAAAGCTTTGATGAGCTTCTTTTAATTTTCTGTCCTAAAATATATGTCTAAGCAATTTAGCAAAGCTTTGATGAACATTGTTTAATTCTTGGGTTCTACAATAGAAGTAGTGTATGCAATTTAGCAAAGCTTTGATGAGTATTGTTTAATTCTTGAGTTCCACAATAGAAGTATATGCAATTTTAGCAAAGCTTTGATGAGTATTGTTTAATTCTTGAGTTCCAAAATAGAAGTCTATGCAATTTAGCAAAGCTTTGATGAGCGTTTTTTAATTGTTGAGTTCTATAATAAAAGTCTATGCAATTTAGCAAAGCCTTGACGAGCATTGTTTAATTCTTGAGTTCCACAACAGAAGTCTATAGTATTTAACAAAGCTTGGATGAGCATTGTTTAATTCTTGAGTTCAACAATAGAAGTAGTCTATGCAATTTAACAAAGCTTTGATGAGCACTGTTTAATTCTTGAATTCCACAATAGAAATCTATGTAATTTAGCAAAACTTTGATAAGCTTCGTTTAATTCTTGAGTCCCACAGAAGAAGTATATTCAATTTAACAAAGCTATGATGAGCATCGTTTAATTATTGGGTTCTATAATAGAAGTAGTCTATGTGATTTAGCAAAGCTTTGATGAACATTGTTTAATTCTTGAGTTCCAAAATAGAAGTCTATGTAATTTAGCAAAGATTTGATGAGCATTGTTTATTTTTTGAGTTCTACAATACAATTAGTCTATGCAATTTAGCAAAGCTTTGATGACCATTGCGTAATTCTTGATTTCCACAATAGAAGTCTATCCAATTTATCAAATTTTTTATGAGTATTGTTTAATTCTTGAGTTCCACAATAGAAGTAGTCTATGCAATTTAGCAATGCTTTGATGAGCATTGTTTAATTATTGAATTCCACAATAGAATTCTATGTAATTTAGCAAAGCTTTGAATAGCTTCGTTTAATTTTTGTGTCCCACAATAGAAGTCTATGCAATTTAACAAAGCTATGATGAGCATTGTTTAATTCTTGGGTTCTACAAGAGCATTGTTTAATTCTTGAGTTCGACAATAGAAGTCTATGCAATTTAGCAAAGCATTAATAAGCATTGTTTAACTCTTTGGTTCCACAATCGAAGTAGTCTATGCAATTTAGCAAAGCTTTGATGAGCTTTTTTTAATTCTTGAGTTCTAAAATAGAAGTCTATGCAATTTAGAAAAGCTTTGATGAGCATTGTTTACTCGTTAATTTCTAAAATAGAAGTCTGTGCGATTTAGCAAAGCTTTGATGTGGATTGTTTAGTTCTTGAGTTCCACAATAGAAGTCTTTGCAATTTAGCAAGGCTTTGATGAGCATGGTTTAACTCTTGAGATCCACAATAGATGTGGTTTATACAATTTAGCAAAGTTGTGATGAGCAATATTTTAATTCTTGAGTTCCACGATAGAAGTCTATGTAATTTAGCAAAGCTTTGATGAGCATTGTTTAATTTTTGAGTTCTACAATAGAAGTAATGTATGTAATTTAGCAAAGCTTTGATGAGTATTGTTTAATTCTTTGGTTCTACAATATAAGTGGATGCAATTTAGCAAAGATTTGATGAGCATTTTTAATTCTTGAGTTCCAAAATAGAATTCTATGCAATTTATCAAAGCTTTGATGAGCGTTGTGTAACTGTTGAGTTCTACAATAGAAGTCTATGCAATTTAGCAAAGCTTTGACGAGCACTGTATAGTTCTTGAGTTCCACAATAGAAGACTATTATATTTAGCAAAGTTTTGATGAGCATTGTTTAATTCTTGAGTTCCACAATATAAGTAGTCTATGCAATTTATCAACGCTTTGATGCGCATTGTTTGAATCTTGAATTCAATAATTGAAATCTACGCAATTTAGCAAAGCTTTGATTAGCTTCGTCTAATTCTTATGTCCTACAATAGAAGTATATGCAATTTAGCAAGGCTATGATGAGCATTGTTTAATTCTTGGGTTCTACAATAGCAATAGTCTATGTGATTTAGCAAAGATTTGATGAGCATTGTTTAATTCTTGGGTTCTACAATAGAAGTAGTCTATGCGATTTAGCAAAGCTTGGATGAACATTGTTTAATTCTTTTGTTCCAAAATAAAAGTCTATGCAATTTAGTAAAGCTTGGATGAGCATTATTTAATTTTTGAGTTTCACAATAGAAGCCTATGCAATTTAGCAAACCTTTGATGAGATTTGTTTAATTCTTGAGTTCCAGAATAGAAGTCTATGCAATTTACCAAAGCTTTGATGAACATTGTTTACTTTTTGAGTTCTACAATAGGATGAGTGTATGCAATTTAGCAAAGCTTTGATGAACATTGCGTAATTCTTGATTTCCACAAGAGAAGTCTATCCAATTTAGCAAAGCTGTTATGAGCATTGTTTAATTCTGGAGTTCCACAATAGAAGTAGTCTATGCAATTTAGCAAAGCTCTGATGAGCAATGTTTAATTCATGAATTCCACAATAGAAGTCTATGCAATTTAGCATAGCTTTGATGAGCTTCGTTTAATTCTTGTGTCCCACAATAGAATCTACGCAATTTAGCAAACTTATGATGCGTATTGTTTAATTCTTGGGTTCTACAATAGAAGTAGTCTATGTAGTTTAACAAACCATTGATGAGCATTGTTTAATTGTTGAGTTCCACAATAGAAGTCTATGTAACTTAGCAAAGCTTTGATGAGCATTGTTTAATTCTTTAGTTCCACATTAGATGTAGTTTATGAAATTTAGCAAAGCTTTGATGTGCATTGTTTAATTCTTGAGTTTCATAGTAAAAGTCTATGCAATTTAGCAAAGCTTTGATGAGCGTTGTTTAATTCTTGAGTTCTACAATAGAAGTAGTCTATGCAATTTAGCGAAGCTTTGATGAGCATTGTTTAATTTTTGAATTCCATAATAGAAGTCTACGAAATTTAACAAAGCTTTGATGAGCTTCGTTTAATTTTCTGTCCCAAAATATAAGTCTAAGCAATTTAGCAAAGCTTTGATGAACATTGTTTAATTCTTGGGTTCTACGATAGAAGTACTGTATGCAATTTAGCAAAGCTTTGATGAGTATTGTTTAATTCTTGAGTCCAACAATAGAAGTCTATGCAATTTTAGCAAAGCTTTGATGAGCATTGTTTAATTCTTGAGTTCCAAAATAGAAGTCTATGAAATTTAGCAAACCTTTGATGAGCGGTGTTTAATTGTTGAGTTCTACAATAGAAGTCTATGCAATTTAGCAAAGCTTTGACGAGCATTGTTTAATTCTTGAGTTCCACAAGAGAAGTCTATGATATTTAACAAAGCTTTGATGAGCATTGTTTAATTCTTGAGTTCTACAATAGAAGTAGTCTATGCAATTTAACAAAGCTTTGATGAGCACTGTTTAATTCATGAATTCCACAATAGAAATCTTGAATTCCACAATAGAAATCTATGTAATTTAGCAAAACTTTGATAAGCTTCGTTTAATTCTTAAGTCCCATAGAAGAGTTATATGTAATTTAACAAAGCTATGATGAGCATTGTTTAATTATTGGGTTCTACAATAGAAGTAGTCTATGTGACTTAGCAAAGCTTTGATGAACATTGTTTAATTCTTGAGTTCCAAAATAGAAGTCTATGCAATTTAGCAAAGCTTTGATCAGCATTATTTAATTCTTTAGTTCCACAATAGAAGTTTGTACAATTTAGCAAACCTTTGATGAGATTTGTTTAATTCTTGAGTTCCACAATAGAAGTCTATGCAATTTAGCAAAGCTTTGATGAGCGTTGTTTACTTTTTGAGTTCTACAATACAATTAGTCTATGCAATTTAGCAAAGCTTTGATGAGCATTGCGTAATTCTTGATTTCCACAATAGAATTCTATCCAATTTATCAACGCTTTTATGAGTATTGTTTAATTCTTGAGTTCCACAATAGAAGTAGTCTATGCAATTTAGCAAAGCTTTGATGAGCATTGTTTAATTCTTGAATTCCACAATAGAAGTCTATGCAATTTAGCAAAGATTTGATGAGAATTTTTAATTCTTGAGTTCCAAAATAGAATTCTATGCAATATAGCAAAGCTTTGATGAGCGTTGTGTAACTGTTGAGTTTTACAATAGAAGTCTATGCAATTTAGCATAGCTTTTACGGGCACTGTATAGTTCTTGAGTTCCACAATAGAGGACTATGATATTTGTGACAACCCGAAATATATTCCGTCATTGTAACCCCTTCCGTTAATAAAATTTATTTTATTATTAAAATTGTCCATTAACTTTTAAGTTGAATAATTCATCTAGGGTTATTGTCATAATTTCCTACGTGTAGGAAATCAATAAAATCACATATAATACCCTCGATAATCCTTTGGAAAAATTTCTAGTTTACGACTAAGTCGGGTTACGGTCATTTAATCGGGTAAAATCTTAAACTCCGTTTAATGTCGGGAATGGGTGTGTCCCCACCTAACCGTGGACTCAACCCCATATAAGGGTTGAGTGGACTCCATTTGAACCTTTTCACCCACCTTGGAACTTTCTCTCTCTACTCTCTCTCAAAAAATCGGGTTTTGATCAAGAATCACCTCATTCAAGCTCCAAAATCGTAAGTAATCCTTCCTAGCTTGTTGTTTAACTTAACATGCATGCAAATCTATGGGTTAAACTCTCAAAAACCCCAAAAACTTGTGTTTACGGTTTGGGAACACCTCCCAAAACCGTAAACTCCCATAAGGGGGTTTTGAAGCCCCAAAACCCTTTCAAACCTCTTCTAATGTTTAGCTATGGCTTAGGAACTTGCATGTATGAACTTAGAACACCAAAATCATGTCTTTATGGGACTAGACATGAGTTTACGGTCCATGAACATTCATGAACCGTAAACACCCTAAAAAGGGGTTTTGATGCCCCAAAACCTTTCCAATGCTTGGCTAATGACCTAGAAACTTGCTTGAATGATCTTACAACCCTAAAACATGGATTGAGAAGTGTAAACATGAGTTTATGGTTTGGGAAGGTCTCCCAAAACCGTAAACACCTCCAAAGGGTGTTTAAGTGCCCTTAACACCTTGTATGGCTTACATTTGGGTCTAGAACCTTGCATGCATGACCTACAACCACCAAAACACATGAAAAATGGACACACATGAGTTTACGGCCGTAAACCCATGTGTTTACGACCGTAAAATCCCCAAGGAGTGGTTCAGAAACCGTAAACACCTCCAAAGGGTGTTTAAGTGCCCTTAACACCTTGTATGGCTTACATTTTGGTCTAGAACCTTGCATGCATGACCTACAACCACCAAAACACTTGAAGAATGGACAAACATGAGTTTACGGCCGTAAACCCATGTGTTTACGACCGTAAGCTCGCCATGGGTCCTTCAAGAACCGTACAGCCCAATTCCAAGGTCATTTCATGTCCCAATCACTTCCTAAGCCCTTGAATCAACCCTAGAACCCTTCCTTGTGAAGCATGAGACCTTGAAACACCCAAATGCACCATTCCCATGAGTTTACGGCCGTAAACTCATGGGGGATATGGTCTTTGGACCGTAAACACCCCTAAGGGCTTACACTTGAAGAGTAAACTCCATATCAAGGCCCAACACTCCTTAGATGCAACCCGAATCATTCCTAACACTTGAAATAAAGTGTTTTCGTTCCTTGGGTGTATCATCTTACTTAATTAGTAGTTCAATGTCTAATTAGATACAATTATGTATCTCCTCTTGTTACATAGGATCCTCGCGCGTGTTCAAGCCCTAAATTGACACTTAGCATCCCATCCGGCACATTTCTCGTCTGGTGAGTTCATACCCCTACACTTTTTCCGAGTTTTTCATGTTTTCAGGGGGGGAATACAAGCAAATCATAAAGGTTTTCGTAACTTAAAAACTGATGTAATTATACGATTTCCTGACAAACTTTAGATACTGTATCCCTTTTGTAATATGCGGAGCATAAGGGACGTTTTCTAAATATAATTACATAGTTTTCAGAGCAGCGTGGAAACTTCTCAAACCATTCAAATTATTATGGGAATAATTTGGGATCTTTATTACTTGTATTACGGATTCAAATTTCATGCAAAGTCAATATATATAAACTATGTCTGATTTAGTTTATCCATGTTAAACCTAGAGTATCATGCTAAATAATTACTTTGTATTTAATTATTTATACTCTACTTTGTTCCAAACGATTTCGAAATTCGATAAACGACCAGTTATTTCGTGAATTAGTTAACACTAGCTTGTGAGACTTGTCTTCGTTATACCCTTCGGGGTACCAGTAAATCCTCTCCGGAAGTATAACCAGAGTCTCCTGGAGGGAGAACGTGAAATTTGTGGATAGATCTATTCGGGACCGACAATCCCACACCTAAACTGCTAGCTACAGTTAGGCGGGCACGCTTGGGGTGACAAATTTTGGAAATCGAACGACGCCTGAAGAACGTCAAGGAGGTCACAGGTCAATTCAATATGGTTATACGACTCACAATACGTGCTAAATTAACTAACTCTATTCACGGATTTCTTTCTTTCATCTATAGTTTTATGTATTAAAACTACCTACTTTCGTACTGGAGGGGAATTCTAGGATCCTAACTTATGGTTTTTCTTAACTTATTGATGATTAGTCAAGGTTTTTCTCATTCTATGGAAACCAATTTACATGTTAGAAAATATGGGATTTTCTGGGAAAACATGCTTATGTATTTCATAACTCAGTAACAATGGTTTTTCGATATAACAACAATCTTTATTAAAGGAAATGAGTTATTTATCACAAGATTAAATAACCGGTTTTCCTTACAAAACATGCTTATGAACTCACCAGCTTTATGCTGATATTCTAAAACTGCTTGTATTCTCAGGTTCTCGTTAGACAGGTATCCCGTTACTTTTGGAGAAGACGGAGTGTATAGAAGTCTCGTCTTTACTTTTGTTCGTGCTGATGAATATATAAAACATGTATTACCTTGCTCTCAAACGAATGTAACTTTTCTTATGTAATGTAATGGTTGTGTTTACTATGATTACTATGTTCAATGGTTGTGATACTACGCATGATGTCCTCCGCCCCGGAACGTTTCCGCCGCCGGTTTCGGGGTGTGACAATATTTAGCAAAGCTTTGATGAGCGTTGTTTAATTCTTGAGTTCCACAATATAAGTAGTCTATGCAATTTATCAAAGTTTTGATGCGCATTGTTTGATTCTTGAATTCAACAATCGAAATCTACGTAATTTAGCAAAGCTTTGATGAGCTTCGTTTAATTCTCGTGTCCCACAATAGAAGTCTATGCAATTTAACAAAGCTATGATGATCATTGTTCAATTCTTGGGTTCTACAAAAGCATTGTTTAATTCTTTAGTTCCACAATATAAGTCTATGTAATTTAGCAAAGTGTTGATGAGCATTGTTTAATACTTTAGTTCCACAATCGAAGTAGTCCATGAAATTTAGCAAAGCTTTGATGAGCTTTTTTTTAAATTCTTGAGTTCCAAAATAGAAGTCTATGCAATTTAGCAAAGCTTTGTTGAGCATTGCTTAATCGCCGAGTTCTACAATAGAAGTCTGTGCGATTTATTAAAGCATTGATGAGGATTGTTTAGTTCTTGAATTCCACAATAGAAGTCTTTGTAATTTTGCAAGGTTTTGATGAGCATTGTTTAATTCTTGAGATCCACAATAGATGTAGTCTATGCAATTTAGCAAATTTGTGTTGAGCAATATTTTAATTCTTGAGTTTTACAATAGAAGTACTCTCTGCAATTTAGCAAAGCTTTGATGAGTATTGTTTAATTCTTTGGTTTTACAATAGAAGTAGTCTCTGCAATTTAGCAAAGCTTTGATGAGCATTGTTTAATTCTTGAGTTCCACAATAGAAGTCTATGCAATTTAGCAAAGCTTTGATGAGCATTGTTTAATTCTTGAGTTCCAAAATAGAAGTCTATGCAATTTAGCAAAGCTTTGATGAGCATTGTATAGTTCTTGAGGTCCACAATAGAAGATTATGATATTTTGCAAAGCATTGATAAGCATTGTTTAATTCTTGAGTTCCGCAATAGAAGTAGTTTATGCAATTTATCAAAGCTTTGATGCGCATTGTTTGATTCTTGAATTCAACAATTGAAATCTACGCAATTTAGCAAAGCTTTGATTAACTTCGTTTAATTCTTGTGTCCCACAATAGAAGTATATGCAATTTAGCAAAGCTATGATGAGCATGGTTTAATTCTTGGGTTCTACAATAGAAGTAGTCTATGTGATTTAGCAAAGCTTTGATGAGCATTGTTTAATTCTTGAGTTCCAAAATAGAAGTCTATGCAATTTAGCAAAGCTTTGATGAGCATTATTTAATTCTTGAGATTCACAGTAGAAGTCTATGCAATTTAGCAAACATTTGATGAGATTTGTTTAATTTTTGAATTCCACAATAGAAGTCTATGCAATTTAGCAAAGCTTTGATGAGCATTGTTTACTTTTTGAGATCTACAATAGAATTAGTGTATGCAATTTAGCAAAGCCTTGATGAGCATTGCGTAATTCTTGATTTCCACAAGAGAAGTCTATCCAATTTAGCAAAGCTTTAATGAGTATTGTTTAATTCTTGAATTCCACAATAGAAGTCTACGCAATTTAGGATAGCTTTGATGAGCTTCGTTTAATTCTTGTGTCCCACAATAGAATCTATGCAATTTAGCAAAGTTATGATGCACATTGTTTAATTCTTGGGTTCTACAATAGAAGTAGTCTATGTAGTTTAGCAAACCTTTGATGAGCATTGTTTAATTGTTGAGTTACACAATAGAAGTCTATGTAATTTAGCATAGCTTTGATGAGCATTGTTTAATTCTTTAGTTCCACAATAGATGTAGTCTACGCTATTTAGAAAAGCTTTCATGTGCATTGTTTAATTCTTGAGTTTCACAGTAAAAGTCTATGCAATTTAGCAAAGCTTTGATGAGCATAGTTTAATTCTTGAATTCCATAATAGAAGTCTACGAAATTTAACAAAGCTTTGATGAGCTTCGTTTAATTTTCTATCCCAAAATATAAGTCTAAGCAATTTAGCAAAGTTTCGATGAACATTGTTTAATTCTTGGGTTCTACAATTGAAGTAGGGTATGCAATTTAGCAAAGCTTTGATGAGTATTGTTTAATTCTTTAGTTCCACAATAGAAGCCTATGCAGTTTTAGCAAAGCTTTGATGAGCATTGTTTAATTCTTGAGTTCCAAAATAGAAGTCTATGCGATTTAGCAAAGCTTTGATGAGCGTTGTTTAATTGTTGAGTTCTACAGTAGAAGTCTATGCACTTTAGCAAAGCTTTAACAAGCATTGTATAATTCTTGAGTTCCACAATTGATGTCTATGATATTTAACAAAGCTTTGATGAGCATTGTTTAATTCTTGAGTTCCACAATAGAAGTAGTCTATGCAATTTAAAAAAGCTTTGATGAGCACTGTTTAATTCTTGAATTCCCCAATAGAAATCTATGTAATTTAGCAAAACTTTGATAAGCTTCGTTTAATTGTTGAGTCCCACAGAAGAAGTATATGCAATTTAACAAAGCTATGAAGTGCATTGTTTAATTATTGGGTTCTACAATAGAAGTATTCTATGTGATTTAGTAAAGCTTTGATGAACATTGTTTAATTCTTGAGTTCCAAAATTGATGTCTACGCAATTTAGCAAAGCTTTGATCAGCATTATTTAATTCTTGAGTTCCACAATAGAAGTTTATACAATTTAGCAAACCTTTGATGAGATTTGTTTAATTCTTGAGTTCTACAATAGAAGTCTATGGAATTTAGCAAAGCATTGATGAGCATTGTTTACTTTTTGAGTTCTACAATACAATTTGTCTATGCAATTTAGCAAAGCTTTGATTCGCATTGCGTAATTCTTGATTTCCACAATAGAAGTCTATCCAATTTATCAAAGCTTTTATGAGTATTGTTTAATTCTTGAGTTCCACAATAGAAATAGTCTATGCAATTTAGCAAAGCTTTGTTGAGCATTGTTTAATTCTTGAATTCCACAATAGAAGTCTATGCAATTTAGCAAAGACTTGATGAGCATTTTTAATTCTTGAGTTCCAAAATAGAATTCTATGCAATTTAGCAAAGCTTTGATGAGCGTTGTGCAACTGTTGAGTTCTACAATAGAAGTCTATGCAATTTAGCAAAGCTTTGACGAGCACTGTATAGTTCTTGAGTTCCACAATAGAAGACTATGATATTTAGCAAAGCTTTGATGAGCATTGTTTAATTCTTGAGTTCCTCAATATAAGTAGTCTATGCAATTTATCAAAGCTTTGATGCGCATTGTTTGATTCTTGAATTCAACAATTGAAATCTACGTAATTTCGCAAAGCTTTGATGAGCTTCGTTTAATTCTCGTGTCCGACAATAGAAGTCTAGGCAATTTAACAAAGCTATGACGAGCATTGTTTAATTCTTGGGTTCTACAAAAGCATTGTTTAATTCTTGAGTTTCACAATAGAAGTCTATGCAATTTAGCAAAGCGTTGATGAGCATTGTTTAATACTTTAGTTCCACAATCGAAGTAGTCTATGCAATTTACCAAAACTTTGATGAGCTTTTTTTTTAATTCTTGAGTTCTAAAATAGAAGTCTATGCAATTTAGCAAAGCTTTGTTGAGCATTGATTAATCGCTGAGTTCTACAATATAAGTCTAAGCGATTTATTAAAGCATTGATGAGGATTGTTTAGTTCTTGAATTCCACAATAGAAGTCTATGCAATTTAGCAAGGCTTTGATGAGCATTGTTTAATTCTTGAGATCCATAATAGATGTAGTCTATGCAATTTAGCAAAGTTGTGATGAGCAATATTTTAATACTTGAGTTCCACAATAGAAATCTATGCAATTTCGCAAACCTTTGATGAGCATTGTTTAATTCTTGAGTTCTACAATAGAAGTAGTCTATGTAATTTAACAAAGCTTTGATGAGTATTGTTTAATTCTTTGGTTTTACAATAGAAGTAGTCTCTGCAATTTAGCAAAGCTTTGATGAGCATTGTTTAATTCTTGAGTTCCACAATAGAAGTCTATGCAATTTAGCAAAGCTTTGATGAGCATTGTTTAATTCTTGAGTTCCAAAATAAAAGTCTATGCAATTTAGCAAAGCTTTGATGAGCATTGTATATTTCTTGAGTTCCACAATAGAAGACTATGATATTTAGCAAAGCTTTGATGAGCATTGTTTAATTCTTAAGTTCCACAATAGAAGTAGTTTATGCAATTTATCAAAATTTTGATGCGCATTGTTTGATTCTTGAATTTAACAATTGAAATCTACGCAATTTAGCAAAGCTTTGATTAGCTTCGTTTAATTCTTGTGTCCCACAATAGAAGTATATGCAATTTAGCAAAGCTATGATGAGCATTGTTTAATTCTTGGGTTCTACAATAGCAATTGTCTATGTGATTTAGCAAAGATTTGATGAGCATTGTTTAATTCTTGAGTTCCAAAATAGAAGTCTATGCAATTTAGCAAAGCTTTGATGAGCATTATTTAATTCTTGAGTTTCACAATAGAAGTCTGTGCAATTTAGCAAACCTTTGATGAGATTTGTTTAATTCTTGAGTTCCACAATAGAAGTCTATGCAATTTAGCAAAGCTTTGATGAGCATTGTTTACTTTTTAAGTTTTACAATAATATTAGTGTATGCAATTTAGCCAAGCCTTGATGAGCATTGCGTAATTCTTGATTTCCACAAGAGAAGTCTATCCAATTTAGCAAAGCTTTTATGACCATTGTTTAATTCTTGAGTTCCACAATAGAAGTAGTCTATGCAATTTAGCAAAGCTTTGATGAGCATTGTTTAATTCTTGAATTCCACAATAGAATTCTATGCAATTTAGCATAGATTTGATGGGCTTCGTTTAATTCTTGTGTCCCACAATAGAATCTATGCAATTTAGCAAAGTTATGATGCGCATTGTTTAATTCTTGGGTTCTACATTAGAAGTAGTCTATGTAGTTTAGCAAACCTTTGATGAGCATTGTTTAATTGTTGAGTTCCACAATAGAAGTCTATGTAATTTAGCAAAGCTTTGATGAGAATTGTTTAATTCTTTATTTCCACAATAGATGTAGTCTATGCAATTTAGCAAAGCTTTGATGTGCATTGTTTAATTCTTGAGTTTCACAGTAAAAGTCTATGCAATTTAGCAAAGCTTTGATGAGCATTGTTTAATTCTTGAGTTCTACAATAGAAGTAGTATGTGCAATTTAGCAAAGCTTTGATGAGCATTGTTTAATTCTTGAATTCCATAATAGAAGTCTATGAAATTTAACAAAGCTTTGATGAGCTTCGTTTAATTTTCTGTCCCAAAATATAAGTAGCAAAGCTTTCATGAACACTGTTTAATTCTTGGGTTCTACAATAGAAGTAGTGTATGCAATTTAGCAAAACTTTGATGAGTATTGTTTAATTCTTGAGTTCCACAATAGAAGTCTATGCAATTTTAGCAAAGCTTTGATGAGCATTGTTTAATTCTTGAGTTCCAAAAAAGAAGTCTATGCGATTTAGCAAAGCTTTGATGAGCGTTGTTTAATTGTTGAGTTCTACAATAGAAGTCTATGCAATTTAGCAAAGCTTTGACGAGCATTGTTAAATTCTTGAGTTGCACAACAGAAGTCTATGATATTTAACAAAGCTTTGATGAGAATTGTTTAATTCTTGAGTTCCACAGTAGAAGTAGTCTATGCAATTTAATAAAGCTTTGATGAGCACTGTTTAATTCTTGAATTCCACAATAGAAATCTATGTAATTTAGCAAAACTTTGATAAGCTTCGTTTAATTGTTGAGTCCCACAGAAGAAGTATATGCAATTTAACAAAGCTATGATGAGCATTGTTTAATTATTGGGTTCTACAATAGAAGTAGTCTATGTGATTTAGCAAAGATTTGATGAACATTGTTTAATTCTTGAGTTCCAAAATAGAAATCTATGCAATTTAGCAAAGCTTTGATCAGCATTATTTAATTCTTCAGTTCCACAATAGAAGTTTATACAATTTAGCAAACCTTTAATGAGATTTGTTTAATTCTTGAGTTCCACAATAGAAGTCTATGCAATTTAGCAAAGCTTTGATGAACATTGTTTACTTTTTGAGTTCTACAATACAATTAGTCTATGCAATTTAGCAAAGCTTTGATGAGCATTGCGTAATTCTTGATTTCCACAATAGAAGTCTATCCAGTTTATCAAAGCTTTTATGAGTATTGTTTAATTCTTGAGTTCCACAATAGAGGTAGTCTATGCAATTTAGCAAAGCTTTGATGAGCATTGTTTAATTCTTGAATTCCACAATATAAGTCTATGTAATTTAGCAAAGATTTGATGAGCATTTTTAATTCTTGAGTTCCAAAATAGAATTCTATGCAATTTAGCAAAGCTTTGATGAGCGTTGTGTAACTGTTGAGTTCTACAATAGAAGTCTATGCAATTTAGCAAAGCTTTGACGAGCACTGTATAGTTCTTGAGTTCCACAATAGAAGACTATGATATTTAGCAAAGCTTTGATGAGCATTGTTTAATTCTTGAGTTCCACAATAGAAGTAGTCTATGCAATTTATCAAAACTTTGATGCGTATTGTTTGATTGTTGAATTCAACAATTGAAATCTACGCAATTTAGCAAAGCTTTAATTAGCTGCGTTTAATTCTTGTGTCCCACAATAGAAGTATATGCAATTTAGCAAAGCTATGATGAGCATTGTTTAATTCTTGGGTTCTACAATAGCAGTAGTCTATGTGATTTAGCAAAGATTTGATGAGCATTGTTTAATTCTTGAGTTCCAAAATAGGAGTCTATGCAATTTAGCAAAGCTTTGATGAGCATTATTTAATTCTTGAGTTTCACAATAGAAGTCTATGCAATTTAGCAAACGTTTGATGAGATTTGTTTAATTCTTGAGTTCCAGGTTACATTGAGCAACAACATCAAAAGTAGATATAGAGAATAACATAAGGTGCAGCTCGGTATAAGGCTGACTTCGCAAAAGCTCCCGGAGTGTACCTGTCTACTGGCGACCTGAGAATACAAGTTATTTTGAAAGAGAGGATCAACATTTTAATGCTGGTGAGTTCATAAGTATTTTAATGACATTGATATAAATACATGTTTTTCCTCAAAATAATCTTATTAGATGATGGTGATAAAAGTTTACAGAGTATTTGAATTCCTTCCAAAAATCCTATATTTTCTATTAAAAGTAGTCTTCTACCAAGACTCGACCGTTTCATGTTTAAAAGAATGAGTTTCTTTACTAAAAGCAGTCTTCTACCAAGACCCGACTGTTTTATGTTTAAAGAGAATGAGTTTCTTTACTAAAACCAGTCTTCTACCAAGACCCGACTGTTTTATGTTTAAAGAGAATGAGTTTCTTTACTAAAAGCAGTCTTCTACCAAGACCCGACTGTTTTATGTTTAAAGAGAATGAGTTTCTTTACTAAAAGCAGTCTTCTACCAAGACTCGACTGTTTTGAGTTAAAAGAGCATTTTTCCCAAATGTTACTATCATTATCATAACATTGTTTTACATTATCGTTTTATATCAAACGTTCTAAGTTAATGTATTAGGGAAAATATTATAGTACCGTAGTTTTATATGTAGAACTACCGTGGTTCTAATTACCTTAAGGCCATGAATTATAAGGTAAATGTGAAGATACTCGTAACCATACTGATTGACGGATGTAAGCACGGTGACCTGCTGGTGTCGAAATAAATGTGACATTTGTCACCCCTTGGCTTGGTCGGCCGGGACTGTAGCTAGCAGTCAGGATGTGGGATGGTCTGTCCCATATAGATCTATACACACAATGCCCGCTCTCCCTCCGGGAGACTCTGGTTACCAACTCGACAACGGTGAAATCCGCGTCATGAGGATGTATCTCGCGTTTTGATTTCTAATATACGTTTCTTTTTACTACAAGTATATATTTTAGAATATTGATATAGCTAGTTTCTCCTCATAAAAGTTATTGTTGATTTCTAACCTATACCTATTATAGTTTACTTGAGAGGTTATCTAGGTACCTTTGCTACCCAAAGGCGCTGAACTGGAGTAAGAGTTTTAATATCTAAACAGATATACATAATATATAACTAGAACTTCAACGACACTCGGACAGATAACCGGATACTCTAAGTCCACAACCAAACAAGGAACATGAATTAAAGCGGGCTATCAGTCCTAAGTCCTTCAAACCCTACTTATATAACTATATCTATATAGACATGAATCTAACAAGAATATAGGTTTAAAAGACTTTGATAAAAGTTTAGTAATTTAAAAAGAGATTATAGTACTTTAAAAGAGATTTGAAAGCAATACATGAAAACCTTTAGCTGAATGAAACAGTTTAACATGCAAAATCTATTTGATTGACAGTTATTAATCACATGTGATTGATATAATAACTTAATAGTTCAACTTGTATTCCCCCCCATAAAAGCATTTAAAATCATTTCAAAGGTTGATTAAAGGGGTATGAACTCACCTGTAGTGAGTGGTTGGGATGAACGAATGGTATAGGATGCTAAGTGTCAAGTGAAGACTTGAACACACACACAGATCCTATTAACATATAAAGACACATATATGAATACAATTAGTCATTTAACAACTAATTAACCAAGTTAAGACACCCTAGGACATGGAAAACACTTTGATTTAAGTGCTAGAAGTACCAAGGGTTGCATCTAAGGGTTGTAAAGCCACTTAAGGGAGTTTTCGGTCCAAGTGGTATGTTTCTTGGAGTTTTCGGTCCAAAGAGGTTTTCGGTCCAAATGGTTGGCCGAAAACTCACGGTCTTTGATGCATAAGGTGATTTCCAAGGACTTTCAACAATCAATGAAGTGTTCTAGACTCAATACTAAGTATTAGGAAAGGCTTAAAGTCATTTTGTACCCCTTTATAAGGGTTTTCGGTCTAAGGAGATGCACTATACCGAAAACTCCTTTTGTTCTTGGAAAATGACGATTTCAAGGCCCTAAATCAAGTATCCTTACTAGATAACAAGTATAGGAGATAGATACTGTCACACCCCAAAACCAGAAAGGCGGAAACGTTTTGGGGTGGAGGACGTCATGTATAGCATCACAACCAATGTATAATAGCAATCATAGCAACAAAACCATTACAGTGAATATTAAAGTAAAAATGTTTACATCAATTTGGTATTTGTCCGAAACTTGTTCGAATTACATCAAATAATTTGTGTGAATATAAGCATAAAACTCTTATTGCTCCAACTCCTCAAAAATCCAGCAGGTACCTGCTACTGATTTCCTGAGAATACACGCAGTTTTAAAATATCAGCATAAAGCTGGTGAGTTCATAAGCAGTAGTTTGTAATGAAAACTTGTTGATGAGCTCGTAAAAGTATTTTGTATAGCTTCAAGAAAATCCGATATTTTCTTTAAGTGAAAATGTAGTGTTCTCAATTCTGTATGAAATCGTGAATGTTTGTTACTGAAAACCGTAGTGATATGCGAAAATAGTACTTCATGTGACTAGCTAATGCTAATCATGATGTAAAAGTATTTCGTATGTGAAACCATTGTATGTTCAGTTCTATTTGAAAGCTCCGAAAGTTCTCCAGTTGTAGTGTGTATTAGTTCTACTCAGTATAAATAAAACTATTGAAGAGTGTCAGGTTGTAAACTAAAGGTGATTTATACATAATGTGAGTCGTATAACCATACTTGATATGACTAGAGACCTTTCCAACGTTCTTCAGGCGTCGAGTTAAATGACATTTGTCACCCTAGGCATGCCTGCCCAACTGTAGCTAACAGTTCGGGTGTGGGATTGTCAGTCCCGAATAGATCTATTCACAAATCTCACGCTCTCCCTCCAGGAGACTCTGGTTATACTATGATAGGATTTATCCCTGTACACCTAAGGGTACAGTAACGAAGTAGCGCCTCACAGTATCGTACGATCTAGTTTACATGTAGTGTAGTAGCGTTCTACCATAGTGGAAATCCGTATGTATACCTTATGTAGTGATGATTACAGTTAAGAATACCATGATAGAGTAGTGATGCAAACTGTAAACTATTTCTGTCTTAGTGCATATGTTTAGTAGTGAAAGTTTCTGTACTTGTTATGTTTAGAAAAATCCCAAACTAGACCGATTATAGTTTGCATGAATAACGTAGTGAATAGCGTGCCCGGAAAATTATGCAATTTTAGTGAAAACATCTCTTATGCTCAATACAGTACAAAAGGGTTAAAGTATGAGAATTGCATGAGTTTTGAAAACATTTATGTTTAGCTTGTATTCCCCCCCCCCTGAAAACATTAAAAATACGGAAAATATAGGGGTATGAACTCACCTCGGGTAAGTGGTTTGATTGAAGGATCGATACGAAGAACCGGGTGTTCAAGTGAAGCCTTGAACACGATTCGATCCTAATAGCATGTAGTGACACATAAACGAGTCAAATGAAGGTATTTCACCTCTATAAGTGATGGAAAACCACTCTAGGGACTTGAAACTATTTGCACCAAGTGATAGGACCTTGTAGGATTGAGTGTAGGAGGTGTATGGCCACATAGAGTATGTGTGCGGCCATGGGTGTGCGGCCCAATGGGTGTGCGGCCGTACACTCATGAAATGAGGTGTCTTCGAAGTGTTCTCAAGGTCCATACTCACATCCACGAAGTGTTCAAGGTCTATACTCAATTGTATTGCAAGATAAGGGTCCTAGAGGTGGGTTTTTGGTCCTAGAATGAGTGTACGGTCGCTCACGAGAGTGTGTGGTCGCACACTTGGGTGTGCTGCCGCACAAGGGTGTGTGCGGCTGTATACAGGTGTGTGCGGTCGTACACCCCTCAAAATGATGCCCAAATCGTCCATTCCAAGGTGCAACAAGGCTAGGAGCATGTCTACATCCATTATGGAAGCTAAACTCTCACTTTGGAGGGTGTTTTAAAGGTGTGCGGCCACCCTAAGAGGGTGTGCGGCCGCACTCACTTCCAAACACGAAGAACATGTCGTTTTTGCACATTTAAAGCTTGGGTAGAGTGGTCTTTCATGGATTGCAAGATAGAGAATGAAGTACTCACATTCTTGAAGCTTTGGAAGGTTCAAAGTTGGAGAAACTTGAGAGGAAATGATGTTTTGTGCTGCCAATGTGCTAAAGGAATGAAAGGAAGGGGGCTACCCTTTATATAGGGGTAAGGGTGCTGCCCAAAAGAGTGTGTGCTGCCAAGGGAGTGGGTGTGCGGCCGCACACCCATGTGTACGGCCGTACACTCCTCCAAGAGGTGTGTATGGCCCGATTTTCTCACTATTCAACACTCTGACTCATTCCTAAACTCAACCTTGGTTATATACAAGCTTAGAACATTTAAATGAACCCTTAAATAGCACCAGAAATCAACAAAACAAGTTGAATAATGATTGAATTGACTAAGCATACAAGATTAAAGTTTCCGGGTTGTCACATCATCCCCCTGTTAGAGGGAATTTCGTCCCGAAATTCAAGAATAAAGCACAATCATGAACTTGAAAAGAGATGGGGATACTTCTGCTTCATTGAATCCTCGCGCTCCCAAGTGAATTCAGGACCCCGGTTGGCATTCCAGCGGACCTTCACTATCGGGATGCGACTCTGTTTCGTACGCTTGACTTCCCGATTCATGATTTCGACAGGTTCTTCCACGAAGTGTAGACCCTCGTCCAATTCGATCTCGTCGAGAGGAATCACAAGTGTCTCGTCGGACAGACACTTCTTTAGGTTCGACACGTGGAAAATAGGATGGATGTTGCTGAGTTCTCGCGGTAACTGTAATTTGTATGCTACGGGACCGATCCTAGCAAGGATCTCAAATGGTCCAATGTACATTGGGTTAAGCTTTCCATGTTTTCCGAAACGTATCATGCCTTTCCATGGTGAGACCTTCAGGAGGACGCGGTCACCAACCTGGAATTCCAAGGGTTTTCGTCTCTTATCAGCGTAGCTCTTTTGTCTATCCCGAGAGGCTTTAAGTCGCTCTCGGATTTGTACGATCTTTTCTGTTGTCTCTCGGATGATTTTGGGTCCAGTGAGAGTACTGTCGGGGACTTGACCCCTGGCTAGCTGCGTGTCACCCACTTCAGCCCAGCATAGAGGGGATCTGCACTTGCGGCCATAGAGGGCTTCAAACGGTGCAACCTTGATGCTGGTATGGTAGCTGTTGTTGCAGGAAAATTCGGCCAAAGGAAGATGAGTGTCCCATGACACGCCGAAGTCGATGACACAGGCTCTCAACATATCTTCCAATGTCTGAATTGTCCTCTCACTCTGACCGTCCGTTTGAGGATGATAAGCTGTGCTCATATCCAACTTAGTTCCAAGCGCCTTCTGAAGTGATTGTCAGAACCTTGAGGTGAACCTGCTATCTCGGTCGGAGATAATGGATACAGGTACCCCGTGAAGGCGACTATCTCTCGAATGTAGATCTGCGTGAGTCTCTCCATTTTGAAGTTTTCTTTGATTGGCAGGAAGTGGGCAGATTTTGTCAACCGATCGACAATTATCCAGATGGCGTCGTGCCCACTCGGGGATCTAGGTAACTTAGTGATAAAATCCATTGTTATCATTTCCCACTTCCACTCAAGTATTTCTGGCTGCTGAAGTAAACCTGAGGGCTTCTGATACTCCACATTCACCTTGGCGCAAGTCAAGCACTTGCCCACGAAGGTTGCAATTTCTGCTTTCATGTTCGGCCACCAATAAAGCTGCTTGATGTCCAGATACATCTTATCAGAACCTGGGTGAACGGAGTATTTCGTCTAGTAAGCCTCATTCATGACAACCTCTCTGTACCGGCCAAACTTTAGGGTCCAGATCCGGTTCATGAAATAGTACGCTCCGTCTCCCTTGACCTCTAAGTTCTTGTCCATTCCCCGCAATGCTTCATCCGTCACTTTCTCTGGTTTCAAGGCTCCCAGCTGAGCCTCCCTGATTTGTGTGGATAGATGGGAATGAATGGTCATTGTCAATGCCTTCACCTTTCGCCCGGAATATTCCTTTCGGC
The DNA here is from genome assembly GCF_052849685.1 of Lactuca virosa. Taxonomy (NCBI): domain Eukaryota; kingdom Viridiplantae; phylum Streptophyta; class Magnoliopsida; order Asterales; family Asteraceae; genus Lactuca; species Lactuca virosa. The sequence continues at coordinate 315,593,068 of NC_136433.1, read as the reverse complement.
TGAGGGCATCTGCTACCACATTGGCCTTGCCGGGATGGTAGCGAATTTCGCACTCGTAGTCACTAAGTAGCTCTACCCATCGTCGCTGCCTCATGTTTAACTCTTTCTGATAAAAAATGTGCTGCAAGCTCTTATGGTCGGTGAAGATAGTGCACTTGGTTCCATAGAGATAGTGTCTCCAGATTTTTAACGCGAAGACCACTGCTCCCAACTCTAGATCGTGAGTTGTGTAATTGACCTCGTGTGTTTTCAACTGCCTCGAGGCATAGGCGATGACCTTTCCTCACTGCATGAGTACACAGCCTATGCCCTGATTGGATGCATCAAAATAGACCACGAAGTCTTCCGTCCCTTCGGGCAGGGACAAGATAGGTGCGCTGCACAGAGCCTGCTTTAATGTTTGAAATGCAGTGTCTTGCTTGACTCCCCAGCTAAAGGTTACACCTTTCTGTGTCAGGGTAGTTAAGGGCTTATCGATTCTGGAGAAGTTCTGGATGAACCTGCGATAATAGCCCGCGAGGCCCAAGAATTGCCGGATTTCTGTGGGTGTCTTAGGTGCAGACCAATTCTCTATCGCTTTGATTTTGGAAGGGTCCATGTGTATACCTTCCTTTCTAACCACGTGCCCAAGGAAATTCACCTTCCTAATCCAGAACTCACACTTTGAAAATTTTGCATATAGCTTTTCCGCCCTTAATGTTTCCAGCACCTGCCTCAAGTGCTGTTTATGATCGTTCTCACTCCGAGAATAGACAAGTATATCATCGATGAACACGATTACGAACTTGTCCAGGAAAGGGCGGCACACCCGATTCATCAGATCCATGAATACTGCCGGTGCGTTGGTCAGACCAAAGGGAATCACTACAAATTCGTAGTGTCCATAGCGAGTTCGGAAAGACGTCTTGGGCACATCATTCTCGTGGACTCGCAACTGATGGTACCCTGACCTTAGATCTATCTTTAAGAAATAACTGGCTCCCTGAAGATGGTCGAAGAGATCGTCGATTCTGGGTAAGGGGTATCGGTTCTTGATGGTCAACTTGTTCAGTTCTCGATAGTCAATGCACATCCGAAACGATCCATCTTTCTTTTTCACGAATAAGATCGGAGCTCCCCAGGGCGAGGAGCTCGGCCTTATGAATCCCTTGCTGATCAACTCATTGAGCTGGCTGGATAGTTCTTGCATCTCCGCTGGCGCTAGACGGTAAGGAGATTTAGCTACAGGAGTAGCTCCGGGGATTAAGTCGATACGAAACTCGACTTGACGTTCGGGAGGAATTCCTGGGAGATCTTCAGGGAAGATATCAGGAAAGTTACAGACTTCAGGAATGCTCTCGAGGTCTTTAACTTTTTGCGTCTCTTCAACAACATGCGCTAGAAATGCATGGCATTCCTTCCGCAAGTACTTCTGAGCTTAGATGCACGAGATAATACGAAGGTTCGAACTGAGTTTATCACCATAAATCATGAGGGTTTCGGCAGAGGGAAGGTTGAGGCGAATGGCTTTTTCGAAACAAAGGATATCAGCACAATTGGGGCTCAACCAATCCATACCGATTATGACATCGAAACTCTTAATAGATACAGGCATAAAATCGATAGGGAAGGAATGATTGCCTAAGGTAAGAGTACAGCCTATGAATATGTCGTTCGCGGTCTCTTTCTCTCCGTTAGCCATCTCGACGGTGAACGTTTCGGTTAAAGGTTTGGATTTACATTTGATTAGGTGTTTGAATGCATGACTAACAAAACTCCTCTCCGCACTAGAATCGAAAAGAATGCATGCATGAGAGTTGTCAAAGAGGAATGTACCCGTAACAACGGTAGGATCAGCGACCGCTTCCTCCTGGCCCATCGCCAGAACTCTTCCTGTATTACCACCAGTTGTTGCCTTGGGGCAGTTTCTCCTGAAGTGCCCAACCTCTCCACATCCATAACAAGCTTGACCAGCACCTACTCCCGCAGCCTGGTTGGTTGGTTGGGTTGGCACCTTGTAGTATCGAGCTGTGTGTCCCTTCTTTCCATAGCTATTGCAACTCAACTCACGGCAAGGTCCGTGATGATGGAAGTTGCACTTGTTGAACGAAGGTAGTTTCCCAGCATAAACACCGGTAGGAGCTTGGGTGGTTGGAGCCGTAGCTGGGGCAGCAGCAGGAGCGGTAACAGCATGAACTGCCACTGTTTGTTGTTTCTTGGAGGGCTCCTGCGAAGACTGACCCTTCCGCTTGTTCCATGATTTCTTCTTCTTCCCACCACTTTCCTTCTGTGGCTCGGAAACAGTTGTCACCTCATCTAGGTCAACCCCATTATCGATTAGAACCTGCGCCAGATCCTTGGCGCTCTCAAATGTAGTCGGTCTAGCAGCCAAGACATTTCCTTTGTTTGGTTGTGTCAGTCCCCAGATATACCTCTCGATTTTCTTGCTTTCCGGGGTGACCATTCCCGGACAGAGAAGCGCCAGATCACAGAATCTAGCAGTGTAGGCAGCAATGTCAGAACCCTTCATCTTCAAGTTCCAAAGTTCGTGTTCCAACTTTTGCACCTCGCTCCTCGGGCAGTATTCAGCCAACATGAGTTCCTTTAGTCTTTCCCAACCCATGGCGTTAGCCACTGGCAGGGTTAGGGTTTTAACTCGACCATTCCACCAGGTCAAGGCTCTGTCGGTGAAGGTGCAAGCGACAAACATCACCTTGTTTGCTTCGGAATAGGCACAAATTTCGAAGATGGATTCGATCTTCTCGAACCATCGAGTCAGAGCGATGACTCCTCCGTTTCCGTCGAAGGACTTGGGTTTTGCGGTCATGAAGTCCTTGTAGGAACACTTCTTTTGTTGTCCCTGACTTCCGTCCTGTCTTTGTGGGTCAGTTCCACCTCCAGCCCCACTAGAGTTTACTTGTGCCATTGCCGCGGTTACAGCGGCGGTAATTGCTGCCTGGAACATGACGGGGTCGAACTGAGGGGGTGGTGGTGGTGGCGGAGTGTTGTCGTTTCTTCTGATGGGTCTTGGTCGAGGAGGCATCTTCTTCTAGAAACAATCAGGAAGAAGAGGATGGTAAGTCCTCAAGATATATGAAAGCATTCTACCAAGCGATAAGCACAGGAAGGTTACTAATGCAATAAGGTTATCGCTACGAAATAGACAGGTAGCAACGCTAACAATGAATCTCTTCATTGAATTTGGCTCTAGCAAAATACTCCAATAGTATTTTATGATGAAAGTTTTTGGTAAGTTTTAGGCCTGCTGTAACACCGCCGTCACTCCCAAGCACATGTTGGTCATGTTTTGACTGAATATAGTTGATCAGGCTATATTCACCCGAAACATGATTACATAACTGCCTAGGTTTGACTGCAGTGTCCCAACATCCAAATACTTTTTGTGTTGTTCCATTAATGACACAAATTCTGTTATGTATGCATGCTCGTATACTTTTTATAAAAATACTTATATTTTTGAAAGTATACTTTTAGTGTAAGAGCACTTAGGCCCCTTAGTGTTTATAGTTGTATACCACGTAAGGTTCGGTATACTAGTTCGCTATAAACAAGGGCTCTGATACCAATCTGTCACACCCCAAAACCAGAAAGGCGGAAACGTTCTGGGGTGGAGGACGTCATGTATAGCATCACAAGCAATGCATAATAGCAATCATAGCAACACAACCATTACAGTGAATATTAAAGTAAAAATGTTTACATCAATTTGGTATTTGTCCGAAACTTGTTTGAATTACATCAAATAATTTGTGTAAATATAAGTATAAAACTCTTATTGCTCCAACTCCTCAAAAATCCAGCATGTACCTGTCTACTGATTTCCTGAGAATACAAGCAGTTTTAAAATATCAGCATAAAGCTGGTGAGTTCATAAGCAGTAGTTTGTAATGAAAACTTGTTGATGAACTCGTAAAAGTATTTTGTATAGCTTCAAGAAAATCCGATATTTTCTTTAAGTGAAAATGTAGTGTTCTCAATTCTGTATGAAATTGTGAATGTTTGTTACTGAAAACCGTAGTGATATGCGAAAATAGTACTTCATGTGACTAGCTAATGCTAATCATGATGTAAAAGTATTTCGTACGTGAAACCATTGTATGTTCAGTTCTCTTTGAAAGCTCCGAAAGTTCTCCAGTTGTAGTGTGTATTAGTTTTATTTAGTATAAATAAAACTATTGAAGAGTGTCAGGTTGTAAACTAAAGGTGATTTATACATAATGTGAGTCGTATAACCATACTTGATATGACTAGAGACCTTTCCAACGTTCTTCAAGCGTCGAGTTAAATGACATTTGTCACCCTAGGCATGCCTGCCCAACTGTAGCTAACAATTCGGGTGTGGGATTATCAGTCCCGAATAGATCTATTCACAAATCTCACGCTCTCCCTCCAGGAGACTCTGGTTATACTATGATAGGATTTATCCCTGTACACCTAAGGGTACAGTAACGAAGTAGCGCCTCACAGTATCGTACCATCTAGTTTACATGTAGTGTAGTAGCGTTCTACCACAGTGGAAATCCGTATGTATACCGTATGCAGTGATGATTACAGTTAAGAATACCATGATAGAGTAGTGATGCAAACCGTAAACTATTTCTGTCTTAGTGCATATGTTTAGTAGTGAAAGTTTCTGTACTTGTTATGTTTAGAAAAATCCCAAACTATACCGATTATAGTTTGCATGAATAACATAGTGAATAGCGTGCCCGAAAAACTATGCAATTTTAGTGAAAACGTCCCTTATGCTCAACACAGTACAAAAGGGTTAAAGTATGAGAATTGCATGAGTTTTGAAAACATTTATGTTTAGCTTGTATTCCCCCCCTGAAAACATTAAAAATACGGAAAATGTAGGGGTATGAACTCACCTCGGGTAAGTGGTTTGATTGAAGGATCGATACGAAGAGCCGAGTGTTCAAGTGAAGCCTTGAACACGATTCAATCCTAATAGCATGTAGTGACACATAAACGAGTCAAATGAAGGTATTTCACCACTATAAGTGATGGAAAACCACTCTAGGGACTTGAAACTATTTGCACCAAGTGATAGGACCTTGTAGGATTGAGTGTAGGGGGTGTATGGCCACATAGAGTGTGTGTACGGCCATGAGTGTGTGGCCCAATGGGTGTGCGGCCGTACACTCATGAAATGAGGTGTCTTCAAAGTGTTCTCAAGGTCTATACTCAATTGTAGTGCAAGATATGGGTCCTAGAGGTGGGTTTTTGGTCCTAGAATGAGTGTACGGTCGCTCACGAGAGTGTGTGGTCGCACACTTGGGTGTGCTGCCGCACACTTGGAGTGTGCTGCCGCACAAGGGTGTGTGCGGCCGTACACAGGTGTGTGCGGTCGTATACCCCTCAAAATGATGCCCAAATCGTCCATTCCAAGGTGCAACAAGGCTAGGAGCATGTCTACATCGATTATGGAAGCTAAACTCTCACTTTGGAGGGTGTTTTAAAGGTGTGCGGCCACCCTAAGAGGGTGTGCGGCCGCACTCACTTCCAAACACAAAGAACATGTCGTTTTTACACACTTAGAGCTTGGGTAGAGTGGTCTTTCATGGATTGCAAGATAGAGAATGAAGTACTCATGTTCTTGAAGCTTTGGAAGGTTCAAAGTTGGAGAAAATTGAGACGAAATGATGTTGTGTGCTGCCAAGGTGCTAAAGGAATGAAAGGAAGGGGGCTACCCTTTATATAGGGGTAAGGGTGCTGCCCAAAAGAGTGTGTGCTGCCAAGGGAGTGGGTGTGCGGCCGCACACCCATGTGTACGGCCGTACACTCCTCCAGTGTATGGCCCGATTTTCTCACTATTCAACACTCTGACTCATTTCTAAACTCAACCTTGTTTATATACAAGCTTAGAACACTTAAATGAACCCTTAAATAGCACCAGAAATCAACAAAACAAGTTGAATAATGATTGAATTGACTAAGCGTACAAGATTAAAGTTTTCGGGTTGTCACAGATACTTACAATATGGAAGCAAAGAAGGGTGTTTTCGGCCCAAAACACTAGTGTGTCTTCTTGGTGTTCTTGAAGAACACTTGAAGATCTAAGAAAAAGAGAAGATTTCATGGATGAAATCATGTATAATTACTAGATGATGTGTTGTATCAACAAATCAAGAGAAGAAACACTTACATTTTTGGAAGATTTGGAAGCTCTTATGATACCTGAGAGAGAATGTGGGTGTTCTTGAGTTTGGAAGTAAGAAGTGAGGAAGGAAGGAGTAAACTCATGCCTTAACCATGAGTTCTCGGTCAAAAGGGGGTTTTCGGCCCTACCCCTCATGTTTGGCCGTAACACCTTATTAAGGTGTTATTTGTTTTATTTGTTCCCCAAAATCCTAGAAAATACTTCCTTTCGTTTGTTCTCTTGACGAATAAATATTTAAAAATACCCAAACGGACTTTAAACCGAGCTAAAAATTAGCAGAAATGAATTTGACTTTTAATTGAAGTTCTTGATTGTAGAGTTTATACAAATGAAAATTTTGGGTTGTCACATCATCCCCCCGTTAGAGGGAATTTCATCCCGAAATTAGAGTTCAAGCAACTAAGTTATTACAATTAACTAAGTAAAAAGATGAGGATATTTAAGTTTCATTTGATCATCGCACTCCCAAGTGAATTCAGGTCCTCGCTTGGCGTTCCAGCGAACCTTCACTATCGGGATTTGGCTTTGCTTTGTTCGCTTGACCTCTCGGTCCATGATCTCTACAGGTTCTCCAACGAAGTTGAGGCTTTCATTGATTTCGATCTCGTCGAGTGGGATTACAAGAGTCACGTCGGACAAGCAATTTTTCAAGTTTGAGATGTGGATAGATTAGGGTGGAATTTATGGAATCCCTAAAGTAGTTGAGGTCTGACGGATGTTGGACCAATTCTTATCAAGAATTTATGATGATCCTAAGTTCTTGGGAAAATAGAACGTTCCATTATCTAGAACATAATGTACTTCTATGGTGAGATCATCACTTGACGTGATCGTCATTCTGAAGTTCCAAAAGTTTTCTCTTACTAGAGGTGTAGTCCTTTTGATTGGTTCTTAGGAGGCTCAGGTCGTCTTCGGATTCGTATTTCCTACTGGTTGGCTTTCGGAGGTTTTCTAGATCATTGAAGGTGCTGACTATATGCTGGCATCTATTGGTTGCGTGGCATCTATCCCAGCCCGGTGCAGAACGGACCTGCACTTCTGACTCATGAGGTGCTTCTAACGGAATATCTCAACGTCAGGATGATAGAGGTTTTACCGGATGATGCTTAGATAATTCCAATTTTCATCATCGTCTAATAGATGCTTTCACAGTATGATCCCTAATTGGAAAGAATCATTCTTTCACTCGGTTTGCTGTTTCATGGATAGCAGTCTCTGATCAGGGTTAGCTTCGCCCTTAGAGATTTTCTGAAGTGATTGACTATTTCAGGAGGTGGTTCTATTATCTCTTTAGAGATAGTATTCCATGGAACACCTAGTAGTCTAGCAATCTCTATGACATGCTCCATTAGTTTTTCCATCGTGTCCGCTTCCTCAAGTTTGTAGGGAGCGCGTGATCTTGTATAACCCGTCGATTAACTCCTAGACTGGTGTCGAGTCCACGATCTCTTTATGACCTGGGTTGTAAAGCTTAACACAACTTGCTGTCTACTTTACTCAAGTATTCCTGGTCGCGCAGGAAATCATGCGATTCCTTGCATCCCAGTATTAACTTTGGTGAATGCAGACTATCATCTATAGGGCGATGGTAACTTTCTCACATGGTGAGGCACTATCACAACTCTTTCCGACCTAGGCGCTTCTAGTCTGTATCTGGATGAACGAAGTGCTTGAGTAGTGCGAGCATCCCTTGCAACTACTCTTCCGATGTTACCGAGTTTCTCTATCTAGATTAAATCTAGATGGCATAAGATTCTGCCACTCAGAACCTCTAATTTCCTCATCCACTATTCTCAGAGTTTAACCTGTCACAGCTTTCCAAGTTTCTTGGCCCGCTACTAAGATGCTTAATTTGTGGGATTAGGCGTGAATGGATGGTCGTAGTCAATGTTTTTGACTCTTACGACGTGAGTTGCTTTTCCTAATTGAGGGTGTCAGCTACCATGTTGGCCTAACCCGGGATGACAGCAAATTTCGAATTTGTAGTCATTTTAGTAGCTCAACCCACAATTGTTTTCTTGACTTCAGCTCCTTCTTTATGGGTATATGATGAAGGGTTTTATTTAAGGTTCATGGTAGACCTCATACTCGGCTCAACACTATTACTCAGTGTATATGAGTCGTATAAAATTGAGACTGACAGGATGTTCAGATGTGTGGCCCCACCCCAAACCCACAACCAAACAAGGAACAGGGAGTAGAGCGGAAGCACACATCTTAAATCTTATCGACCTAATTTATATACCACTCTAACGTATATACTCAATAGTAGTAAGTTAATCCCATGAGTTCTTACTCTTGATTCACGAACTTGATCGTGCGGTGCAAGTGGCCTTTCCGGAGGATCTATTGGGTAGGTCTAGGGTAGTTATTGTCTTCCGGAATATCTGCAGTGCCTTTCGCTTCCGGTTTAAATGTCTAATGGGGTTGGTTAACAACGCGTGGTACCCCTCTCCTGGGTACTTCTGAAGGTTGGATGAGAGAGACGACCGATGGTTCGCATTAGGTTTCCTATTAGGCTCGAAATGATTTTATTTGACGCTTAGGATAAGGTGAAAGTTCTCTTTACACAGCACTAGGAACTCTCGCATGGTCGAACCAAGTCGAACCATGGCTGACGGAAGTGTCGAAATTAACGAACATCGACACGATATAGAATGAAGATTGATAGGACCATGTGCTGAACAGAGCACACAAGTTCTTAGCGTTTCAGGTTCGTCCATGGTATTACTACCGCGAATACTTGGACGACATGATTGACGCTGAACGCTAGGGGTCCTGATACTTTGGAAAGATGTACTTTTCATGAATAGATTTCTCACGAGGCCTCTCTATAATCGCCTAGTATACACTAGTCATGTATAATTAAGATTAAAAGGACTATTGACTGAGCGACTCCGCCCTAAATCCACAACCAAACAAGGACCAGGAGATAAGGACGCATCACTCACTCGAGGTCTATCAATCCTAATTATAAATGGCCTTAACGTATATACTAAGCCATCATAGCTTTGCCTGATGGGTTTTTAAGTTTTACAACAGTGCTGCGACTTTTGTCTTAACGAGGGAGTAATTACAATTAGAATTGATTATTTAAAGTTTTCGATTAGCTACTTAAGGTTGAGAAGCGTACCAAAATTCTACCGGGTTCCTTGATGTTTCCCTAGGTATTAGGGCTAAACTCCTCCCGCGTCTTTGTCATTTCTTTCAGTTGGGCAGTCCCTCTAGAGATGCCCAATTTCACCACATAGGTGGCATATTGGACTGGTCCCAACATTGGTGGTTGATGTAATGAACTCAACCGGGGTTCTACAGTTGCGAGCGGTATGCCCCTTCATGTTGCACCTAACACAAAAGGGTTGACAGGGGTATTGACTACTTCAGTGGGGGAAGTTTCCTAGGTAGGGTCTTCTTGGTGTCGAGACAGGTGGGTTGACAGGGGTATTGACTACTTCAGCTTGCTGCCCTTCGGAAGGTCCTTGAGCCGAGTTACTCCCCTTATCGTTCTCAAACTTTCTTTTCAGGGGATTAGGTTGGAGTTCTTGGGTGGCTTTACACACCGGTGCTGGTTGCTGCTGTCCATTGCTATGATCGGGATTCCCGATAGTGCTCCTGCTAACATTTGAGTTGTTAGCATTCAGGTGTGCCATGACAGTTGCTACGGCTACTAAAACTGCAGCTTGGAACGTAGCTTCATCGATCTGAAGAGGCGATGTCTTGCTAGCGGGTTGGTTACGTTTCTTTGGAGGCATGGTTTTTCCTACAAGATGAGGAACACAAACTGATGAGAGACGATGGTTACCCCTAGACGTATCTTTCTTTACTATAATAGGCATAAAAATTTTCCCGCGCTTTGAGCTATGGTTCTCTAAGTGTCGACCTACATCCTTATGATGCAGTCCTGGTAACAGGGTAGAGTAAATGTATCGGAAAGCCATAAAATTGGTGTCGTTCCAACTAAGTTATCTTTATCTTGAAGAGGTTCACTCTCCAGCTTTGAAAAGATTCGAAAGGACTTCGGAATGAAAATTTCACAACAAAAAGACTCATGAAAGTTTAGGGCTAAACACTCTCAATCGAGGTTTTGTGATCCGATTTATTTATATTAATCGCGACAGGAACGAGGATTTGCCTAACACATAGTGTGAGTAGTGTAATCACTAGCTCACTAAGTTGTATTATTTTATGGGTTATTAGTGTGATGTTAAAGAGGTAGAAACACTTCTCGGGTTTCATGCATTGGCTCCCTCTGTTCACCGCTTATTCTTGGCTGAAATGAACTTTGGTTTTCTCCGGGTATTTTTATGGGGTTCTCTTCTCCTGTAGACATATTGAATTTCTGCTCCGTCTTACTTTCTGACTCTGACTCTGATCGTCATCACTTCCTAATGGATGACTGGAATCTCGGAAGTTCGAGCGAATTTCCCACCGATGTCCCTAAAAGGGTATAGGCACATGGCGATTTCAATAGTCTCATCACTGTTCATTTATTTCCTACTTGGAAATCTTCTCAATGAACTTCTTCTGGGTCTTTATCGACCCCTCTGCTGATTACTGAAATGGATAAGGTTTTCTAAAGGGGTTTATGCGAGAATGGGAATGTCTAAAGAATCTTAAGAGATTATTAAAACATTTTAATGTGTGATCCTTATCGGATCCTTCTACAATTACATAGTGTACACAAATCATATATAACTTAGATCTGATAGACCTTTGAATATGTGATACTACTCTATATCCACATCCAAACAAGGAAAAGGAAGTAGAGCGAAACCACACATTCTTAGTCTATGAGATCCTCACTATATATAACCTTGAGGGCATATACTCTGTAATCATAGATCTATCAATAAGGGTCTCTTTTAGTTTTCACGCAAGGTTATTTAAGGTTCCTAAAATACTCCTATAGTATTTTAATTACATGTTTGATTCTAGAATTTCTGAACATGCTTTTGGGTTTATTGTTAGTCTTTTAGTATCGTAAAATACTCCTATAGTATTTTAAACTTTATGTTCGGCTCTAGCATTCCTATATGGTAAGTTTCAGATTCATTGCAACACCACCATCACTCCCAAACACACGTTAGTCGCATCTCGAATAAATATAGTTGATCAAGCTATATTTATTCCAGCTACGATTACATAACTGCCCAGGTTTGACGGTAATGCTCAACATCCAAAGACTTTTATTCTTGTTCTTCTTGTGATACTTGTTCGGGCTTTTATATTCTGGATGTATTTATACTTCTGTAAAATATGGTTATATTTTAAAGTATAACTCTTGGTCAAAGTGTTTTTATCCTATTGTAATTATAGGTCGTATATCTTTTATGATTTGATATACTGAGTTCACTATAAACAATGCTCTGATACCAATCTGTCACACCCCAAAACCGGAACGGCGGAAACGTTCTGGGGTGGAGGACGTCATGTCAAGTATCACAACACATGCAGTATAGTAATCAAAGTACAACAACCATTGCATTAATAGTATAAGTTTTACAAAGGTTACATTGAGCAACAACATCAAAAGTAGATATAGAGAATAACATAAGGTGCAGCTCGGTACAAGGCTGACTTCGCAAAAGCTCCCGGAGTGTACCTATCTACTGGCGACCTGAGAATACAAGTTATTTTGAAATAGAGGATCAGCATTTTAATGTTGGTGAGTTCATAAGTATTTTAATGACATTGATATAATTACATGTTTTTCCTCAAAATAATCTCATTAGATGATGGTGATAAAAGTTTACAAAGTATTTGAATTCCTTCCAGAAAATCCTATATTTTCTATTAAAAGTAGTCTTCTACGAAGACTCGACTGGTCATGTTTAAAAGAATGAGTTTCTTTACTAAAAGCAGTCTTCTACCAAGACCCGACTGTTTTATGTTTAAAGAGAATGAGTTTCTTTACTAAAAGCAGTCTTCTACCAAGACCCGACTGTTTTATGTTTAAAGAGATTGAGTTTCTTTACTAAAAGCAGTTTTCTACCAAGACCCGACTATTTTATGTTTAAAGAGAATGAGTTTCTTTACTAAAAGCAGTCTTCTACCAAGACCCGACTGTTTTATGTTTAAAGAGAATGAGTTTCTTTACTAAAAGCAGTCTTCTACCAAGACTCGACTGTTTTGAGTTAAAAGAGCATTTTTCCCAAATGTTACTATTATTATTATAATATAGTTTTACATTATCGTTTTATATCAAACGTTCTAAGTTAATGTATTAGGGAAAATATTATAGTACCATAGTTTTATATGTAGAACTATCGTGGTACTACTTACCTTAAGGCCATGAATTATAAGGTAAATGTGAAGATACTCGTAACCATACTGATTGACGGATGTAAGCACGACGACCTGCTGGCGTCGAAATAAATGTGACATTTGTCACCCCTTGGCTTGGTCGGCCGGGACTGTAGCTAGCAGGTAGGATGTGTGATGGTCTGTCCCGTATAGATCTATACATACAATGCCCGCTCTCCCTCCGGGAGACTCTGGTTATCAACTCGACAATGGTGAAATCCGCGTCATGAGGATGTATCTCGCGTTTTGATTTCTAATATATGTTTTTTTTTACTACAAGTATATATTTTAGAATATTGATATAGCTAGTTTCTCCTCATAAAAGTTATTGTTGATTTCTAAACTATACCTATTATAGTTTACTTGAGAGGTTATCTAGGTACCTTTGCTACCCAAAGGCGCTGAACTAGAGTAAGAGTTTTAATATCTAAACATATATACATAATATATAACTAGGACTTCAACGACACTCGGACAGATAACCGGATACTCTAAGTCCACAACCAAACAAGGAACAGGAATTAAAGCAGGCTATCAGTCCTAAGTCCTTCAAACCCTACTTATATAACTATATCTATATAGACATGAATCTAACAAGAATATAGGTTTAAAAGACTTTGATAAAAGTTTAGTAATTTAAAAAGAGATTATAGTACTTTAAAAGAGATTTGAAAGCAATACATGAAAACCTTTAGCTGAATGAAATAGTTTAACATGCAAAATCTATTTGATTGACAGTTATTAATCACATGTGATTGATATAATAACTTAATAGTTCAACTTGTATTCCCCCCCATAAAAGCATTTAAAATCATTTCAAAGGTTGATTAAGGGGTATGAACTCACCTGTAGTGAGTGGTTGGGATGAACGGATGGTATAGGATGCTAAGTGTCAAGTGAAGACTTGAACACACACACGGATCCAATTAACATATAAAGACACATATATAAATACAATTAGTCATTTAACAACTAATTAACCAAGTTAAGACTAGGACATGAAAAACACTTTGATTCAAGTGCTAGAAGTACCAAGGGTTGCATCTAAGGGTTGTAAAGCCACTTAAGGGAGTTTTCGGTCCAAGTGGTATGTTTCTTGGAGTTTTCGGTCCATATGGTTTTCGGTCCATATAGTTTTCGGTCCAAAGAGGTTTTCGGTCCAAATGGTTGGCCGAAAACTCATGGTCTTTGATGCATAAGGTGATTTCCAAGGGCTTTCAACAATCAATGAAGTGTTCTAGACTCAATACTAAGTATTAGGAAAGGCTTAAAGTCATTTTGTACCCCTTTATAAGGGTTTTCGGTCTAAGGAGATGCACTATACCGAAAACTCCTTTTGTTCTTGGAAAATGACGATTTCAAGGCCCTAAATCAAGTATCCTTACTAGATAACAAGTATAGGAGATAGATACTTACAATATGGAAGCAAAGAAGGGTGTTTTCGGCCCAAAACACTAGTGTGTCTTCTTGGTGTTCTTGAAGAACACTTGAAGATCTAAGAAAACGAGAAGATTTCATGGATGAAATCATGTATAACTACTAGATGAAGTGTTGTATCAACAAATCAAGAGAAGAAACACTTACATTTTTGGAAGATTTGGAAGAAGCTCTTATGATACTTGAGAGAGAATATGGGTGTTCTTGAGTTTGGAAGTAAGAAATGAGGAAAGGAAGGTGTACACTCATGCCTTAAGCATGAGTTCTCGGTCAAAGGGGTTTTCGGCCCTACCCCGTTATGTTTGGCCGTAACACCTTAGAAGTGCCCAGAACTCAAGAACACAAGGTGTGTGCAGCCGCACACATAGGTGTGGCCGTACACCCCTCAAAACACCCTCAAAACAACCTCAAAACATCCCTAAAGGCTTCCATATTGTAAGTACCATTCCCTAAGCTGGTTACTTACTATATATGAGCCTTAGAAAACGTCCAAACCATGTTCATCAAGGAGTGTGCGGCCGCACACACTCCATGTGGCCGTACACCCCTTTGTTTAGTGCTTAAGGGCCTCCAAAGTGCCTTTCCAGCTTCACCATTTGTTGAGCATTAGTCCTACAAGCCTCCCTACCCTTGGAAAACGTTTTTGTGCACTCATTACCATGAGTGTGCGGCCGCACACCCATGGCCGCACACTCCTCAAAGTGGCCGTACACTCCCCTTAGATGAATCACATGTGATTCCAACACATGGTCAAAGTGTTTCCTAGTCCCGTAAGGTGTTTCCTTGCATTTGTTTGCTTCTAAACACTATATTTATGTCAATATACTCCATTATATGTCATTTAGGACTCATTAAGTCTCGGGACTTTATTCGTGGAACTTCTCATCCTTACGCGCATATTCGTTTGAATCACCCACATAAGGTGAGTTCATACCCCTGTAATCAATCTTTTAAACTGTTTTAAATGCTTTTAAGGGGGGGAATACAAGTTGAACACAATGATAATTATGTAAATTGTTTGTTATAAACATTTTTAAAGGATTGCTTATGTCATTTATAAGTGGTCAAAACATTTCAAAATCTCTTTTAAAGTTATGCTACTTTATAGTTTAACAAAACTCCATTTTTATACGAGCATAACTTAGTAGAAAAATGAGTCTTTTCAACAACAATTCAAGTAAATTACTAGTAAACTATAAGGGGTATAGTTTAGGGGTTCAGTTCATACTATAACTAGAAGATACTAAGATACTAGATACTAGAGAATACTAAGATACTAAAACAAGAGAAGATACTAAGATACTATAACGAGAAGATACTAAGATACTATAACATAACGAACATAATAAGGTGCTATAGCATGGGACAACTACATTATCTAATTATACCAATGAATCACTAACTCATTGTTCTAAACAAAAGGTGATAGTTAAATTGGGTATACATGATCATATAACTTTAATGTGAATTTAAATGGCTAGCAATTGTTTGTTGCAGTCGCGTTTGGTCCCCAGAATCTCTTGACAGGGAGAGCGTATAGTATAGGTACTAGCCTTCACATTATGACCTTAGTAAAACAAACTTATTTTAAGGTAATCAGTACTGCAGAATGTCAGTTCATAAGACAACTGAGTACTTATATTTTCCAAATACTTTCATATTGTGACAGTTCCACTTGAAAGTTAATACAAACTATTTTCGAGTCAAGATAGTTATAAACTAGGGAAAACTTACATTTTACAACCGACACACAGAACAGTCGTGTCTAGTACATTCAGTAGAAGGGGGCCTATAATGCTAACCTTATGATTCCTTAGTGTATGCATTCAGGGATATATATTAATCGGATCCGACAGGTAGTAGGATGTGTGCTTTCCGCTTCATTTCCTGTTCCTTGTTTGGTTGTGGGCTTAGAGCAGACACACCCAACCTACTATCTATCTGATCTTAGATATATATATATATATATATATATATATATATATATATATATATATATATATATATATATATATATATATATATATATATGTTTCCGTATACACTAAGTAATCATAAGGGATACCAGGTATGGGTCAGGTATAGGACACTAATTCAATGCACCATTTTCTGGTACACAAACATACTTTTCAAACAAGAACTTTTGGTATACAAAACTAGAAACTTACCAGTAAAGGGTTTAATCCATTTTATTAAACCAGTATAACTTAAAGGACCTTAGGTGGTTAATCCTATAATACCTTAATTTATACATCAGAGTTATATATAATTAATACCCGATAGGTAGTTAGATGTGTGCTTTCCGTCTCATTCCCTGTTCCTTGTTTGGTTGTGGGCTTAGGGTAGATTCAGACAATTGACTATCTGTTCGATATTGGATTATATATAGCTAGTATAAACTAAGTGATTATAGAAGGAACTACTGTAGTTACCATTTTACTAAAAGAAATAAGGGTTTTCTTAAAGAATCTTTTCGTCAAATATAAAGGAACTATTACAGTTAACTCCGTGAGTACCAAGTGAATATGCCAGGGTTATATACAACAATGATCTAAAAACAATGGGATGTGTGCCTTCCGCCTCATTTCCTGTTCCTTGTTCGGTTGTGGGCTTAGGGCAGATACACACAACCGATTGTTTGTTTACTCTGAGTTTTATATAACTTGTATACATTTAATACTCATAGAAAGGACTGTTGAGTCATTTTTACTTATCTTTCATCAAAGCAGGAAATATAGGATTTTCTGGAAGGAACAGGCAAACTTTTCTAAACAGAACTTACTACAACTTACTATAACTTTCTACAACTTTCTTACTACTCACTTACACCACCAAAATCTTATGAACTCACCACCTTAAATGCTGATCTACGCTTTCAAAATAACTTGTATTCTCAGGAGACCAATAGACAGGTACGTGCATTGGGATTCAGAAGATGGAGCAGTATAGCTTCATGTCTTTTTGTTATTTGCTATGTATTCTATATTATGTGAATCGCATACTTTGTAAACACTTTATTTCTAATGAAATGGTTGTTTATTACTTTGATTACTATGATGCATGTCTTGTGATACTAAACATGACGTCCTCCACCCCAGAACGTTTCCGCCGTTCCGGTTTTGGGGTGTGACAGAGTCTATGTAGTTTTGCAAACCTTTGATGAGCATTGTTTAATTGTAGAGTTCCACAATAGCAGTCTATGTAATTTAGCAAAGCTTTGATGAGCATTGTTTAATTCTTTAGTTCCACAATAGATGTAGTCTATGCAATTTAGCAAAGCTTTGATGTGCATTGTTTAATTCTTGAGTTTCACAGTAAAAGTCTATGCAATTTAGCAAAGCTTTGATGAGCATTGTTTAATTCTTGAGTTCTATAATAGAAGTAGTCTATGCAATTTAGCAAAGCTTTGATGAGCATTGTTTAATTCTTTTTTTTTGAAAGAGCCAAAGCTCAGCAAACTTTATTAAAAAGAATAAAAGAATACAAAAACAAACGGAAATAAAATAGTCAAACAAAATACAAATCTAACCAACCTATCCATAACCAACTACCAAGCCACTTTTTAATAACCAGACTTAACCACCCAAAAACCCAAAAAACCTTATTATCCTTAAAGCTAGCCCAAAGACTTATTGAAAGTGGGAAAAAAGGTAACTTCACCCCCTTGCACCACCAAAATCCCCAAAGATCATTAATACCTAAGCAAGGGGTAAGGCCCTTAAAAAAACCCACAGTCCGAAGGCCAAGCTTTAAGAAAAAACCCAACAAAACCACAATACTCCCTACACAATACATAACATAGAACCAATAAAAGATAACAATTATAACACTCATAATTGCAACTATAAAAAAACCCCATCAATGTTTGCAACCAGATGGAGTCTTCAACAGAAAAGACTCCATCTGCTTGCAAACATGATCCAAACCCGACCTTTGCAAAAAATTCCTGCATATCAAGCACAAGCCAAACCACAACAAACTAACACCAAAACTCCAAGAAATCAGAACAAGTTTCATACTAGACATGGCATCAATCACATGTCTAGGATTCTCCATTTGGATAATCTCAATAAAGATCATATCCAAACAGAAAATCCCATAGGTACAAGTCACATGATTTGAGAGCAAGCTCTCAAACCAGTAACACAATCCGTCAATTCCTTTGTAAAGAAACTTATTCCAAAAATGCCCCCACCAATCCACAACATTAAGATCACCAAAGTTAAACATCCTTCTATGCCAACCCCAAAACCAATAGCCACCAACCAACAAACTAAAAAACCAGAAAATAGCATCCATTACTTAAACTTTTTCCATTCCAGAAATACCCCAGGCCTTAAAAACTTTATCATTGACCATCTTAGCCTTTTTCCTCAACCCCAACAGCATTAAATGTATTTCACTTTCAATACAAGCAATTAGCCCCTTATACGAATTTCTCCTGTTACTAAATAGTCTAGAATTTCTCTCCTTCCAAATATGTGCAACACAACTAGAAAAAATACATTTATTAACCAGATTCTCACCAGAATTCCTTTTAAACAAACTGCACAGCTTCATAATCAATTCATTCCAATCATCCATAAAAAGATTAAGACCCATCTTATTACAAAAATACCTCCAAATAAGTTGAGAATAATCACATTTAAAGAAGAGATGAACATGTGAATCAGGAGTAACAGCACAAAAAGGACAAAGTAAGTTACCAGAAACTTCCCAACCTCTGACACGATCCTGGGTCTTCAATCTATTCAAAATAGCCATCCACAAAATAAACGAATTTCGAGGAATGCAATTACCATACCAAACAATATCATGCCAAGGAACTTGGTCTTCAAAATTATTTATATCACACCACACCTGTTTGCATGAAAATTGTTTACATATTCCTTTCTTATCTCTCCAACCTGCAACATCCCTCAGATTAGGCTCAATACAAAACATGGGAGCATCCTTCAATCCAGGGAATATATTAACCCACTCAACCGGCCAAGTATAGCAATCATAGACTAGAACATCACTGACCAAGGAAGAATCACTAAACCCATTGCTAACCCAATCTCTTCTAGATATAATAGAACATAAAATACCAATTGGGTGCCACCAATCATGCCAGAGAGAAGTATTCATCCCGTTTCCCACACACGAAACAACATGGGGCCTAACAATTTTTCTCACCTCAAGGAACCTCTTCCAAGTCCAGCTCATACTCTTCTTCTGCAAAATATCCCAAAAATTCATGTTTCCAATGTAATTGGATTTCACCCACTGAACCCACAGAGAATTTTTGCTATTAATCACATTCCACACATGTTTAGCTAACAAAGCATCATTCCATTTCCTTAAATTCTTCACCTCCTAAACCACCATAAATTTTCGGCTTACAAATATCATTCCACTTGACTTTAGCTTTCCCTTTGACTACCTCACCATTCGCCCACAAGAAACTTCTACAAAGCTTTTCAATCTCTTTAATAGTAGCAATGGGAATTTTAAAAATCGAAGCCCAATACAGATGAATAGATGTCAAAACATAATTAATGAGCTGCAGCCTTCCAGCAAACGATAAAGCCTTGCTTTTCCAATTGAAAATTCTCATCTTAATCTTCTCAATAAGCTGTTTACAATCTCTATCAAATAATTTTGTAACACACATAGGAATTCCCAAATACTTAAAAGGAAATCTCCCAATATCAAAAGGAAGAATGCCCAAGATAATCCTTCTCATATTGGGTTTAACAGAACTGAAGAAAATCTGGCTTTTTTCCATGCTCACCTTCAACCCTGAAACTTTTTTGAACTCATCAAGAGCATCCCTTATAACTCTAGCAGAATTCCCATTTCCATAAGAAAATACTAACAAATCATCAGCAAAGCATAAATGAGTAATTTTAAGGGACATACACTTACTATGAAATTTAAAATTCTGGCCAGCTTCAGTTTTCTTCAAAAGGATGATATTAAACACCTCCATAACTATAGTAAATAGGTAAGGAGATAAAGGATCACCCTGCCTAAGACCCCTCTTTCCTTCAAAATACCCATGATCTTCACCATTAAAGTTAAGCATGAACCAAGGAGTAGAAACACAAGCCATAATCCACTGAATCATTATCGTATGAAAACCAAACCCCTGTAGAATTCTACTAAGAAAATTCCAATCCACCGTATCATATGCCTTTTGAATATCAATCTTTATGGTGCATTTGGGAACTCTCCTCTTATTTTTATACCCCACCATCAGCTCCTAAGCAAGGAGAATATTATCCACAATAGATCTTCCAGGAATGAAAGCTGATTGATTTTTGCTCACAATATCACCCAAACTATTTCTAATTATGTTCACTATAATCTTACTAATACACTTATATAAAGTGTTACAGCAGGCTATAGGATAGAAATCAGAAACTTTCCTCGGGAACTCCACTTTAGGAACCAACACTATTCTCGTAGCATTAATCCCCTTCAACAATTTACCAGTCCAAAAAAATTCCCTCACAGCTTTACACACCTCCGGCCCAACAATGTTCCAAGAACTTTTAAAAAATTTGGAGGAGTACCCATCAGGTCCAGGGGTACGATTTTCATCAATATCAAACATCGCCACTTTGATTTCTTCATCAGTCACCACTCTAATCATATTAGCAGCCACCCTACTATCCAATTTATTATGAAAGAAACCATCATTTAAACACGAAAACTCAGTAACATCTTTACAACCCAAAAACTTATTGAAATGAGTAACAAATTTATCCTTCATAGCCTTCCCACTAACCCATCTTCCATCTTCATCAATAACCATCAGAATACGATTTCTATTGCCCCTGCTCTTCACAACTCTATGAAAAAACTTTGTATTATTGTCCCCTTCCTGTAACCAATTTATCTTAGATCTCTGGAAAAGAAGCTTTTCTTCATCATTACAAGCAACATTAAAATCAAAAAGAATATTAGTATGCTCCTCCCTAATCTTACAATCAAAAGGATTAAGATCAATTTCAGATTGTTTACTTTCCAACTCCTTTCTTAACATTTGGATTCTCTTCCCAGAACCCCTGTGCTTATTGCAAAGCTCCCTACAATGCTTTTTAAGAATCTTCAACTTTTGGCACACTTTGAACATAAAAAAACCTTCAATATTAGCATCCCAAACTTCCTTAACCAGGGGTAAGAACTCCACCTTTTCAGTGATAAAATTAGCAAACCTAAAAGAAGGTTTCCATCTCAATTTGCCAACAGGAACATTTAAAATAGCAGGACAATGATCCGACACCCTATAAGGTTTAAAAACAGCATGAGCTAAAGGATGATCCGAAACAAATTTCAAATTGGCCATCAACCTATCTAACTTCTTCAAAAGGCCCTTATTCCCAGCAGGAGTTTTATTCCAAGTAAACTGAAACCCAGAGGAATTCAGATCCTCAACTTCAATAAAATTTATATAGTCAATAAAATCATCAACTCCTTTAGGCGTTTTGGAACAACCTTCAGAATATTCCGATGGTTTTAAAGCAACATTAAAATCACCTAATATTCCCCATGCTTCCTTCTTAACAACCAAACTATGTTTCTTCAAATTATCCCATAATAACCTTCTCTCAAGATAATTCGAAGCGGCATATATAAAAGACAAATACATGCTATAATTGGAATCACATAATCTAACATAACAGTGAATAACTTGTCTAGACTGAGAAATCACCATCACATCAAAAAGTCTTGGATTCCATCCAACAATTATTCTAGTTCCAGCCTCACAACTACTATTATTAGAAACCCAATCCCATTGACCAAAGGTCTTAACACAAACATTCTTAAGATTTAAGACCTTGACATGAGACTCCACCACAGCACATATACCAAGGTTATTACTCCTAATAACATCAATAACCTCCTTCTGCTTAATAGCTTTATTCAAGCCCCTGACATTCCATACCTCTATAGACATCATTGGGAAATAATAGAGTTTTTGCCATTTACCTCCTCAAATGCCTGAGAAATCCCATCTTTGCTTTTACTATTCCCCTGAACCATCATACTATTCTTCATTTTATTACTTTCATTCCCTACATTACCCTTCCCAACAAACTTAGAAGGATCCAACTTATTATTCATTATTCCAACAACATCAGAAGAATAATCAACACAATCACCTTCCTGATAACCATCAACTTTGCCTCCCTTAGCATCCTCTTCCATTCTATCCATAACTTCCTCATCAATCCTTCCCAGGATTTCAAAACTATTTTTAATACTGCAACCATCACTAGAAACAGTCTTATTTTCTAGACTCTTGTTAACACCCACTTTTATGTTATCATCCTTTATAGCATTCCCCTGCATCTTATTCTCCATTTTCCCCTGATTACCAACCAAAGCCTGACCATTAACAAACTTCTCATATCTTCTATTCTTTTCCAAATTCCAATGACCCACCCCTTTATTATTCCAATTCCCATTCTGTCCCCTTCCATTACCACCTCTATTCCCATAATTGCCTCTGAAATTATTTCCCCTGTTAAAATTTCCATTCTTCCCACTATATCTTTGATTATACAATTGAGCATGACCCTCCTTAGATTTACTAGTACCTTCACCATCATTATTTCCTGCAACCTTCTTATAAACAACCTCCGTAAATCCATCATCATTACCCATTTCCTTTCCTTTATTTCTCTTATTGTTCCCATTATCCCCATTCTTTACCACTTTCTCTTCATTCAAAGCTGCCAAACAAACTTTATCCGTATGCCCATAAACCTTACAGTGATTACATCTAGAAGGCATCCAAGCATACTCCACATCAAAACTCTGAACCACAGCAGAATTAGTAACAAAATCCCAAGTAGAAACCTCAATTTTCCTCATCCATTCCTTGTCAGCCGCCATTTCAACAAGAATTCGAGCATAAGCGTTTCTACCCTTGTGTTCTAAACACATCTCTTCAGTAAAAGAATCAAAAGCCAGTGGCACCCCCAACTTACTCGCTATAATACACAAATTCTCTCCACTCCATACTTCCAAAGGTAAATCAAAGATTTTGATCCACACCGGAATTTTATCATGACTATTCTTGGTTAATTTCAGACCTCGTCTCCACCTTTGAAGAAATAATGGCATATTATTGAACATCAACCATGGGCTTCCCTCCAATATAGATAACATCCCATGCTCATCACTAAATTTAAAAAAGAAAAACCCTTTACTGTTCATGAATATCTCTTCAAGACCCACATTCTTCCATAGCCTTCTAACCTCTTGCTGAATCACAGGAAACGCTAACTTCTTACCAATCATATACCCATATAAAGTATTAGTATATGGAATACTCGCTTTCTTTAAATTCTCAATCGGGATAATAACAGGTCCTTCTTCTTTGCCTTTTTCTCCTGGAATAAACTTGACATCAATCTTACCCTTATGTCTATTACCTTTTAACACACCTGCATAAGAGTTCAACAAGTTCCCCTGACTATCACCATCCACCTTTTTACAACTATTAGCATCACCCAAAATAGAAGGAAGCATATTAATACTATTAATAACAGTACCAGACTTCATCTTTAAACTAGGCTCTTTACTCATCTTAGTATTAACCTCCTCTTCCATCACAATTTCCTCATCTTCACTAGACTCATCCTCACTAGGTTCATCTTCCCCATCCTCTTCAGAAGAACCATCATCTTCAGAATCATCTCCTTCCTCATTAACTTGCTTATTCAAATTTGACATATCGACATCCATTTCCTGATTCAACTTACTATCTAAATCCTTCCTCTTAGGTGTTTCCACCTTCAACTCATTAAGAAATTGAAAGCCAACTCCAGGAATAAATTCTTCATTACTGATAACCTTCTTATCACCATTAGATCTAGACTTCTCAACTTCATCATCAACCAAATCAGGGCATACAGGTTTATTGACATCAATCACAGCAATGTTAGGATTCACCCTAATCATTTCACTAGTAACACTCTTCAATTCCGAACTAGGGCTAAATAATTCATCATTCACCTTAGAACCATCCCAATTTTTCAACAAATTAGCAGTATTACCTGAAGGAATAGAGACAACTTGAACTCCAATAGTCTTCAGCTCACCAGAACCCCCATCCTTCAACCCCTTCATATTGCTATCATTTCCAGGAATTGAAATATTAGAATCCGACTCCCAGGCCGATACAGACTCCGAGTCATCTTCCGTTTCCTCCTCATTAGCTTCTTCAGTGTAGTATTCCTTTGCATCCATCGGTGATATCCCATCCACAATTTTCCGAGCTCTGTTCTTCACTCTGAAAGCTTTCCCCTCCATTTTCCATTCAACTTTTCCAATCCCCGAAGCAACAGCTCCAGAAGCACTTGGCTTACGACGAGCTTTATAAATCGTAGCTGAGGACTGATCAATGACCCCAGGAGGAACTAGATCTTTCACATCCACTTCAGTCCTAACGTACCGGACAGCAGCACTTTTATCCGGTGGCTTAACTTTCACTTCCTTCAATCGATCCGCTTTAGATGACGCACCCATTAGGACAACGGAAACAGAAGAGAAATTGCTTCAACGACTAAATGAAATTCGTCGTAAAAGCAGCACCGATGAACCAAAAACTAGATCGCACCACCGATAGAGAGAATCAGGGGAAGAGAGAAAGAAGAGAGAGAAAGCGAAAAAGTTTTTGTGCATTGTTTAATTCTTGAATTCCATAATAGAAGTCTACGAAATTTAACAAAGCTTTGATGAGCTTCGTTTAATTTTCTGTCCCAAAATATAAGTCTAAGCAATTTAGCAAAGCTTTGATGAACATTGTTTAATTCTTGGGTTCTACAATAGAAGTAGTGGATGCAATTTAGCAAAGCTATTATGAGTATTGTTTAATTCTTGAGTTCCACAATAGAAGTCTGTGCAATTTTAACAAAGCTTTGATGTGCATTGTTAAATTCTTGAGTTCCAAAATAGAAGTCTATGCAATTTAGCAAAGCTTTGATGAGCGTTGTTTAATTGTTGGGTTCTACAATAGGAGTCTATGCAATTTAGCAAAGATTTCACGAGCATTGTTTAATTCTTGAGTACCACAACAGAAGTCTATGATATTTAACAAAGAGTTGATGAGCATTGTTTAGTTATTGAGTTCCACAATAGAAGTATTCTATGCAATTTAACAAAGCTTTGGTGAGCACTGTTTAATGCTTGAATTCCACAATAGAAATCTATGTAATTTAGCAAAACTTTGAAAAGCTTCGTTTAATTCTTGAGTCCCACAGAAGAAGTATATGCAATTTAACAAAGCTATGATGAGCATTGTTTAGTTATTGGGTTCTACAATAGAAGTAGTCTATGTGATTTAGCAAAGCTTTGATGAACATTGTTTAATTCTTGAGTTCCAAAATAGAAGTCTATGTAATTTAGCAAAGCTTTGATCAGCATTATTTAATTCTTGAGTTCCACAATAGATGTCTATACAATTTAGCACACCTTTGATGAGATTTGTTTAATTCTTGAGTTCCACAATAGAAGTCTATGCAATTTAGCAAAGCTTTGATGAGCATTGCGTAATTCTTGATTTCCACAATAGAAGTCTATCCAATTTATCAAAGCTTTTATGAGCATTGTTTAATTCTTGAGTTCCACAATAGAAGTAGTCTATGCAATTTAGCAAAGCTTTGATGAGCATTGTTTAATTCTTGAATTCCACAATAGAAGTCTATGCAATTTAACAAAGCTATGATGAGCATTGTTTAATTCTTGGGTTCTACAAGAGCATTGTTTAATTCTTGAGTTCCACAATAAAAGTCTATGCAATTTAGCAAAGCATTGATGAGCATTGTTTAACTCTTTGGTTCCACAATCGAAGTAGTCTATGCAATTTAGCAAAGCTTTGATGAGCTTTTTTTAATTCTTGAGTTCCAAAATAGAAGTCTTTGCAATTTAGCAAAGCTTTGATGAGCATTGTTTACTCGTTAAGTTCTACAATAGAAGTCTATGCGATTTAGCAATGCTTTGAAGAGGATTGTTTAGTTCATGAGTTCAACAATAGAAGTCGATGCAATTTAGCAAAGCTTTGTTGAGCATTGTTTAATTCTTGAGTTCTACAATAGAAGTAGTCTATGTAATTTAGCAAAGCTTTGATGACTATTGTTTAATTCTTTGGTTCTACAATAGAAGTAGTCTCTGCAATTTAGCAAATCTTTCATGAGCATTGTTTAATTCTTGAGTTCCACAATATAAGTCTATGCAATTTAGCAAAGATTTGATGAGCATTTTTAATTCTTGAGTTCCAAAATAGAATTCTATGCAATTTAGCAAAGCTTTGATGAGCGTTGTGTAACTGTTGAGTTCTACAATAGAAGTCTATGCAATTTAGCAAAGCTTTGATGAGCATTGTATAGTTCTTTAGTTCCACAATAAAAGACTATGATATTTAGCAAAGCTTTGATGAGCATTGTTTAATTCTTGAGTTCCACAATATAAGTAGTCTATGCAATTTATCAAAGCTTTGATGCGCATTGTTTGATTCTTGAATTCAACAATTGAAATCTACGTAATTTAGCAAAGCTTTGATGAGCTTCGTTTAATTCTCGTGTCCCACAATAGAAGTCTATGCAATTTAACAAAGCTACGAATAGTATTGTTTAATTCTTGGGTTCTACAAAAGCATTGTTTACTTCTTGAGTTCCACAATAGAAGTCTATGCAATTTAGCAAAGCGTTGATTTGCATTGTTTAATACTTTAGTTCCACAATCGAAGTAGTCTATGCAATTTAGCAAAACTTTGATGATCTTTTTTTTTAATTATTGAGTTCCAAAATAGAAGTCTATGCAATTTAGCAAAGCTTTGTTGAGCATTGTTTAATCGCTGAGTTCTACAATAGAAGTCTATGCGATTTATTAAAGCATTGATGAGGATTGTTTAGTTCTTGAATTCCACAATAGAAGTCTATGCAATTTAGCAACGCTTTGATGAGCATTGTTTAATTCTTGAGATCCACAATAGATGTAGTCTATGCAATTTAGCAAAGTTGTGATGAGCAATATTTTAATTCTTGAGTTCCACAATAGAAATCTATGCAATTTAGCAAACCTTTGATGGGCATTGTTTAATTCTTGAGTTCTACAATAGAAGTAGTCTATGTAATTTAGCAAAGCTTTGATGAGTATTGTTTAATTCTTTGGTTTTACAATAGAAGTAGTCTCTGCAATTTAGCAAAGCTTTGATGAGCATTGTTTAATTCTTGAGGTCCACAATAGAAGTCTATGCAATTTAGCAAAGCTTTGATGAGCATTGTTTATTCTTGAGTTCCAAAATAGAAGTCTTTGCAATTTAGCAAAGCTTTGATGAGCATTGTATAGTTCTTGAGTTCCACAATAGAAGACTATGATATTTAGCAAAGCTTTGATGAGCATTGTTTAATTCTTGAGTTCCACAATAGAAGTAGTTTATGCAATTTATCAAAACTTTGATGCGCATTGTTTGATTCTTGAATTCAACAATTGAAATCTACGCAATTTAGCAAAGCTTTGATTAGCTTCGTTTAATTCGTGTGTCCCAGAATAGAAGTATATGCAATTTAGCAAAGCTATGATGAGCATTGTTTAATTCATGGGTTCTACAATAGCAGTAGTCTATGTGATTTAGCAAAGATTTGATGAGCATTGTTTAATTCTTTTTTTTTTGAAAGAGCCAAAGCTCAGCAAACTTTATTAAAAAGAATAAAAGAATACAAAAACAAACGGAAATAAAATAGTCAAACAAAATACAAATCTAACCAACCTATCCATAACCAACTACCAAGCCACTTTTTAATAACCAGACTTAACCTTTGATGAGCATTGTTTAATTCTTGAATTCTACAATAGAAGTCTACGCAATTTAGCATAGCTTTGATGAGCTTCCTTTAATTCTTGTGTCCCACAATAGAATCTATGCAATTTAGGAAAGTTATGATGCGCATTGTTTAATTCTTGGGTTCTATAATAGAAGTAGTCTATGTAGTTGAGCAAACCTTTGATGAGCATTGTTTAATTGTTGAGTTCCACAATAGAAGTCTATGTAATTTAGCAAAGCTTTTATGAGCATTGTTTAATTCTTTAGTTCCACAATAGATGTAGTCTATGCAATTTAGCAAAGCTTTGATGTGCATTGTTTAATTCTTGAGTTTCACAGTAAAAGTCTATGCAATTTAGCAAAGCTTTGATGAGCATTGTTTAATTCTTGAGTTCTACAATAGAAGTAGTCTATGTAATTTAGCAAAGCTTTGATGAGTATTGTTTAATTCTTTGGTTCTACAATAGAAGTAGTCTCTGCAATTTAGCAAATCTTTAATGAGCATTGTTTAATTCTTGAGTTCCACAATATAAGTCTATGCAATTTAGCAAAGATTTCATGAGCATTTTTAATTCTTGAGTTCCAAAATAGAATTCTATGCAATTTAGCAAAGCTTTGATGAGCGTTGTGTAACTGTTGAGTTCTACAATCGAAGTCTATGCAATTTAGCAAAGCTTTGACGAGCAGTGTATAGTTCTTGAGTTCCACAATAGAAGACTATGATATTTAGCAAAGATTTGATGAGCATTGTTTAATTCTTGAGTTCCACAATATAAGTAGTCTATGCAATTTATCAAAGCTTTGATGCGCATTGTTTGATTCTTGAATTCAACAATTGAAATCTACGCAATTTAGCAAAGCTTTGATTAGCTTCGTTTAATTCTTGTGTCCTACAATAGAAGTATATGCAATTTAGCAAAGCTATGATGAGCACTGTTTAATTCTTGGGTTCTACAATAGAAGTAGTCTATGTGATTTAGCAAAGCTTTTATGAGCATTGTTTAATTCTTGAGTTCCAAAATAAAAGTCTATGCAATTTAGCAAAGCTTTGATGAGCATTATTTAATTTTTGAGTTTCACAATAGAAGTGTATGCAATTTAGCAAACCTTTGATGATATTTGTTTAATTCTTGAGTTCCAGAATAGAAGCCTATGCAATTTAGCAAAGCTTTGATGAACATTGCGTAATTCTTGATTTCCACAATGGAAGTCTATCCAATTTAGCAAAGCTTTTATGAGCTTTGTTTAATTCCTGAGTTCCACAATAGAAGTAGTCTATGCAATTTAGTAAAATTTTGATGAGCATTGTTTAATTCTTGAATTCCACAATAGAAGTCTACGTAATTTAGCATAACTTTGATGAGCTTCGTTTAATTCTTGTGTCCCACAATAGAATCTATGCAATTTAGCAAAGTTATTGTCACACCCTGAAACCGATGGCGGAAACGTTCCAAGGCGGAGGACGTCATGTGTAGTATCACAACAGTTGTATCATAGTAAGGGAAGTAAACACAACCATTACATTATAATATGAGTATTTACATTGTTCAAAACATGGTTTATACATATCAGTAAATATAGCAAAAGTAAAAGACGTGACTTCAGAATGTTCCGTCTTCTCCAAAAGTCGGCAGGAGTACCTGTCTATTGATGCCCTGAGAATACAAGCAGTTTTAAAATATCAGCATAAAGCTGGTGAGTTCATAAGCGTTTAGTTCTGGTAAAAGAAATGCTTCTTTGATCCTTTGAAAAGTGTTTCCCAAGAAAATCCTATATTTTCTTATGAAAGGAGTTCGATTATCCATTAGTTAAACAGCCTGTTTACGAAAGATTTAGTTATCCCAGGAAAATCCTATATTTTCCTTAAAAGTTGATAGTTGGTTATCGATTCTAAAATGAGGTGTACAAGTATCTACCATACTTGTATCGTTAGATGTAGTTTCCTTGAAAAACCCTGTTTACTCTCTGTGAGACGTATTAACCTTATTACATAAATAAAACTAATAAAGAAGTAGGTAGTGAACTAGATCCTAAGGGTATTATCAATACCCTCTAGTAATCAAATCGGTTATTACTTTGAGGTTAGTTCACTTGTTTCATTATTACAAAAGTAAGTCTCTGTTATCTAGGTTGCGAGTTTTATAACCATACATTAAACTGGATATGGCACGAAACGGGGCCAGTATCTTTTATGACTTTGTCACCCGTAGACCTGACGGTCCCACTGTAGCTAGCAGCGAGGTGCGGGATAGTCAGTCCTGTACAGATCTATACACAATAGTCACACTCTCCCTACAAGAGATTCTGGTTATAAGGGCTAGTCCTACACTCACGAATCTGGTGGAGTGTTACCAAGGACGTGTCTCCAATCCTAAGATGACAAACTTACAAGTAATAGTATCGAAAATCCTGTTTATGGTTTGTATAAATCCTTTAGAAAATATCACATTCTATGAAAAGATTTACAAGTTCCTTGCTTTAGTTTTGAAAACTGATTCTACGAGTTGATTTCTTAATCGATTGGTAAAACGGTTTTATGTGTTAAAAGCATACTGAACATATAATTATTTTAAACAAAGTAATATACTTGAGCACAAGTTTCCTTGTACTTTTACTTGTATTCCCCCCCTGAAATACATGAAAACTCGGAAAAGCGTAGGGGTATGAACTCACTGTTTGACGTGGGATTCGAGTGTAAGTTGGTAGGAGTTGCTGAGTGTCAAATAGAGCCTCGGACACAAACGAATCCTATTTAGCATGTAAAAGTACATATATACATTAGGTGAGGGAATAACACTATTCATTATGGAAGGAAACCACCTTAGGAACTAGGAAACACTTAAAACTAATTGTTAGAATCACATTTGTTTGAAGAGGGGAGTTTGCGGCCGTAATCAGGAGTTTACGGTCCATGGGTTTACGGTCCAGGTGTTTACGGTCCCTAGGTTTACGGTCCAGGTGTTTACGGTCCTTGGGTTTACGGTCCAGTTGTTTACGGTCCATGGGTTTACGGTCCAGGTGTTTACGGTCCATGGGTTTACGGCCGTAAACACTTTGGCGAAAAGTGCGATTTTCGATGTTTCAAGGCCCTTTCTAGCCTTTTGGAAGTGTTCTAAGCCTCGTTTCTAAGCTTAGGAGGTTTTTGTGGCAACTTTGCACCCTATAAATAGAGTTTACGGTCAAGGGAGATTGCCTTGACCGTAAACACTCTTTTGGTCATGATTTCTAGATGTTCAGCAAGAGATTCTTGTATTCAACAAGCTGGGGGTAGTGTACTTACGTAGTGGAAGCTTGAAATGAGGTTTTTAGCCACCAAGAACTAGTGTGTGTTCTTGGTGTTCTTGGTGAGAGAAAAATCTAGAAAAATATGAGATTTATGAGCTAAGAACATGGATTTGCCACTAGAAATGGATTTGAAACAACATTCAAGGTGGAAAAACACTTACTTCTTGAAGATCTTGGAGAGAATTCGAAGTTTGTAGAGAGAGAAAGAGAGAGAAAGCTTCTGGAGTGTGTAAAGTGAGAAATGAAGGCCACTCATCCCTTATATAGGGGTGAGTTTACGGTCAAGGGGTGGGGTGGAGGGTTTACGGTCGTAAATAGGGTTTACGGTCGTAAATAGCGTTTACGGTCGTAAACAGAGTTTACGGCCGTAAGCTATGTTTGCGGCTGTAAACTCCTCTCGAAGACTCGTTTGGCCCGGATGCTATGCTTTGACTTAGAAAACCTCATTTTTGAATACGAAACTCGATCGAACTGAGTTTAGAATATTCCGTTAAACCAAAAATAATACTAACTTGAACGGAAATAAATAAAAACCTAAATTTGACTAACGGAGTTGAGTAAGGATAACGGAAAAAGTTTCGGGTTGTCACATCATCCCCCTGTTAGAGGGAATTTCGTCCCGAAATTCAAACATAGAATACAAATCATGGATTAGAAAAGAGATGCAGATACTTCTGTTTCATCTGATCTTCGCGCTTCCAAGTGAATTCTGGTCCTCGCTTGGCATTCCAGCGAACCTTCACTATCAGGATGCGACTTTGTTTTGTTCGTTTGATCTCTCTATCCATGATTTCGACTGGTTCTTCCACAAAGTTCAGATTCTCGTTGATTTCAATCTCATTGAGAAGGATAGCAAGAGTCTCGTCGGATAAGCACTTTTTAAGGTTCGAGACGTGGAAGACGGGATGAATGTTACTAAGCTCTTGAGGTAATCGAAGTTTGTAGGCTACGGGACCGATCCTAGCGAGGATCTCGAAGGGTCCAATGTATCTTGGATTTAACTTTCCACGCTTTCCGAAGCGTATCATGCCTTTCCAGGGCGAGACCTTCAACAGAACACGGTCTCCAACCTGGAACTCCAAGGGTTTTCGTCGTTTATCGGCGTAGCTCTTTTATCTATCTCAAGAGGCTTTCAGTCGTTCTCGGATTTGTACTATCTTTTCGGTGGTTTCGCGGATGATTTCTGGACCAGTGAGAGTGCTATCAGGGACTTGCTCCTTGGCTAGTTGCGTGTCGCCCACCTCAGCCTAGCACAAAGGGGATCTGCACTTGCGACCATAGAGGGCTTCGAAAGGCGCAACCTTGATGATGGTTCTCTCACTCTGCCCATCTGTTTGAGGATGGTAAGTTGTGCTCATATCCAGCTTAGTTCCAAGAGCCTTTTGTAGCAACTGCCAGAACCTCGAAGTGAACCTGCTATCTCGATCGGAGATAATGGACACAGGCACACCATGTAGTCAAAATATCTCTCGGATGTAGATTCTCGTGAGTCTCTGCATTTTGAAGTTTTCCTTGATTGGCAGGAAGTGGGCGGATTTAGTTAGCCGGTCGACAATTACCCAAATGGCGTCGTGCCCACTCGGAGACTTGGGTAGTTTGGTGATAAAATCCATAGAAATCCTCTCCCACTTCCACTCCGGTATCTCCGGCTGGTGGAGTAGGCCTGAGGGATTCTGATATTCGACCTTCACCTTGGCGCAAATCAGGCACTTGCCCACGAAGGTAGCGATCTCTGCTTTCATGTTCGGCCACCAATACTGTTTCTTGAGATCGAGGTACATCTTGTTTGATCCTGGGTGAACGGAGTATCTGGTCTTGTGAGCTTCGTTCATGACAACCTCTCTGTAACCACCGAACTTTGGGGTCCAGATCCGGTCCATGAAATAATAGACTCCGTCTCCCTTGATCTCTAGGTTCTTTTCCGTTCCTCTTAAGGCTTCACCCGACATGTTCTCTGGTTTCAAGCCTTCCAGCTGAGCCTCCTTGATTTGCACGGATAAATGGGAATGGATAGTCATGGTTAGTGCCTTCACTCGACGACCTGAGTACTCCTTCCGGCTGAGAGCATCTGCCACCATATTGGCCTTGTCGGGATGGTAGCGGATTTCGCACTCGTAATCGCTGAGTAGCTCAACCCATCGCCGTTGTCTCATGTTCAGCTCCTTCTGGTCGAAGATATGCTGCAAACTTTTATGGTCCGTGAAAATAGTGCACTTGGTTCCGTAGAGATAATGTCTCCATATCTTCAATGCGAAGACTACTGCTCCCAATTCCAGATCATGTGTTGTGTAGTTGACTTCGTGTGCTTTCAGCTGTCTTGAGGCATAAGCAATGACTTTTCCCCGTTGCATGAGCACACAGCCTAGGCCCTGATTGGATGCATCACAGTAGACAACGAAGTCCTCCGTCCCTTCGGGCAGAGACAAGATAGGTGCGCTGCATAGGGCCTGCTTCAACGTTTGGAACACAGTGTCTTGCTTCTCACTCCAACAAAAGGGTACGCCTTTCTGAGTCAGAGTGGTTAAGGGTTTGGCAATTCTGGAGAAATTCTGGATAAACCTGCGATAGTAGCCAGCGAGACCCAAGAGTTGACGGATTTCTATGGGTGTCTTCGGTGCTGACCAGTTCTCTATCGCTTTGATTTTGGAGGGGTCCACGTGTATGCCTTCCTCGCTTACCACGTGACCTAGGAAGGTTACTTTGCGAATCCAGAATTCGCACTTGAAGAATTTCGCGTATAGCTTCTCCGTCCTTAGGGTTTCCAGCACCGATCTCAAGTGTTGTCGATGATCTTCCTCACTTCTGGAGTAGACAAGTATATCGTCGATGAACACGATTACGAACTTGTCCAAGAAAGAACGGCACACCCGATTCATCAGGTCCATGAATACCACTGGTGCGTTGGTTAGACCGAAGGGCATCACTACAAATTCGTAGTGACCATACCGAGTCTGAAATGATGTCTTAGGAACATCACTCTCATGGACTCGTAGCTGATGGTACCCTGATCTTAGGTCTATTTTGGAAAAGTAGCTGGCTCCTTGAAGTTGATCGAAGAGGTCGTCGATTCGAGGAAGAGGGTAACGGTTTTTGACTGTGAGCTTGTTCAGCTCTCGGTAGTCAATGCACATCCGAAAGGATCCCTCCTTCTTTTTCACAAATAAGATCGGGGCTCCCCAGGGTGAGGAACTCGGTCTGATGAATCCTTTGTTGAGCAGCTCATTGAGCTGACTGGATAACTCCTGCATTTCTGCCGGCGCTAGTCGGTATGGTGATTTAGCTACAGGGGTAGCTCCGGGGACTAAGTCGATGCGAAACTCGACTTGGCGTTCGGGAGGGATTCCCGGGAGATCTTCGGGAAAAACATCGGGAAAGTTGTAGACTTCGGGGATGCTCTCGAGGTCTTTAATTTCCTGCTTCTCGTTAATGACGTGGGCTAGGAATGCATAACACTCCTTTCGCAGAAGTTTCTCGGCTTGGATGCAAGAAATGATACGGAGGTTCGAACTGAGTTTATCGCCGTAAATCATGAGAGTTTCATCAGAGGAGAGATTGAGGCGGATAGCTTTTTCGTAACAAAGGATATCAGCATGATTGGGGCTCAACCAATCCATGCCGATGATGACATCGAAGCTTTTTATGGAGACTAGCATAAGGTCGATGGGAAAAGAATGATCGTTTAGGGTAAGAGTACAACCTACATATATATCATTAGTGCTCTCTTTCTCACCGTTAGCCATCTCGATGGTAAATGTTTCAGTTAATGGTTGGGGTTTATGCCTAAGAAAATGTTTGAATGCATGGCTAACAAAACTTCTCTCCACACCAGAATCGAAAAGAATGCATGCATAAGAGTTATCGAGGAGGAACGTACCCGAAACAACGGTGGGGTCAGCCACGGCCTCCTCTTGTCCCATAGATAGTACTCTCCCGGTGTTGCCCGTTATTGTTGCCTTGGGGCAGTTTCTCTTGAAATGCCCGACTTCCCCACAACTATAACAGGCTTTACTGACACCTGTTCCAGAGGCCTGATCGGTTGGTTGGACTGGTGTTCGGCAGCTTTGAGCCATGTGACCCTTCTTGCCACAGTTGTTGCAGATCATCTCACGACATGGACCAGGGATACGATGATGATAGTTGCATTTGCTGCACCAAGGGAGGGTACCGGTATATCCACTGGTAGGTGCTTGAGTGGCAGGAGCAGCGGCAGGAGTAGTAGCAGCGTGGAGTGCCACCGTTTGCTGTTTCTTCGAGGGCTCTTGCGAAGACTAGCCCTTTCGCTGCTTCCAAAACTTTCTTTTCTCACCACTCCCTTTTGCTGGCTCAGGAGCGGTTGCCACTTTATCCAGATCAACTCCGTGATCTATGAGAGTTTGCGCTAGACACTTAGCGCTGTCAAAGGTGTTTGGCCTTGCAGCCAAGACATTTCCCTTGGTGGGTTGTGTCAGTCCCCAAATGTATCTCTCTATCTTCTTGCTTTCCGGGGTGACCATTCCCGTGCAAAGAAGCGCTAGGTCTTCAAACCTAGAAGTGTAGGCAGCAATGTCAGATTCTTTCATCCTCAGGTTCCAGAGTTTGTGCTCTAGTTTCTGCATCTCGCCTCGTGGGGAGTACTCGGCTATCATGAGTTCCTTTAAACTTTCCCAACCCATAGCATTTGCCACTGGTAGGGTTAGGGATTTGACCCGACCATTCCACCAGGTCAGTGCCCTGTTGGCGAAAGTGCAAGCGGCGAATTTTACTTTGTTAACCTCATAACAGGAACAGATTTCGAAAATGGACTCAATTTTCTCGATCCATTGAGTCAGGGCAATAACTCCCCCTTTGCCGTCGAAAGATGTGGGTTTCGCGCCCATGAAGTCCTTATAGGAACATCCTTCTAGTGTCCCTGACCACCTTCTTAATTTTTGGGATGCGTACCACCTCCCTGACCACCAGATCCACCAGGATTCATCTGTGACATCGCGGCAGCCAGCAGCAGTAACAGCTGCTTGGAACATAACGAGATCGAACTGAGGGGGCGGTGGTGGTGGCGGAGTGTCGTTGTTTCTTCTGACGGGTCTTTTTTGGGGAGGCATCTCGTTCTAAAATAATCAGGAAGAAGAGGATGGTAAGTCCTCAAGATATATGAAACAAAATATATCTCATCCTGATAATAAAGTGTTCTACCAAGCGATAAGCAAAGAAAGGTTACTAATGCAAGTAAGTTATCGCTAAGAAACGAATAGGTAGCAACACTAGGAATGAATTTCTACAATGTATTCGGCTCTGGCTAAAATACTCCTATAGTATTTTAAGTTGTATTGATACTGGGTAAGTTTTAGGCCTGTTGCAACACCAAAGTCGCTCCCAAGCACATGTTGGTCATGTCTCGAATAAATATAGTTGATCAGGCTATATTGACCCTAGACATGATTACATAACTGCCCAGGTTTAACCGTAGTATTCAACATCCAAAATACTTTTGTTTTGTTCTACTTATGATACTGATTCTGGTACGTAGGTATACTTGTATACTTTTTGAGAAAATACATGTATTTTAAAAGTATACTTTTAGTTCAAAGCACTTCAGCCCCTTAGTGTTTATAGTTGTATACCATGTAAGGTTCGGTATACTTAGTTCACTATAAACAATAGCTCTGATACCAATCTGTCACACCCCGAAACCGATGGCGGAAACGTTCCGGGGCGGAGGACGTCATGTGTAGTATCACAACAGTTGTATCATAGTAAGCGAAGTAAACACAACCATTACATTATAATATGAGTATTTACTTTGTTCAAAACATGGTTTATACATATCAGTAAATATAGAAAAAGTAAAAGATGTGACTACAGAATGTTCCGTCTTCTCCAAAAGTCGGCAGGTGTACCTGTCTATTGATGCCCTGAGAATACAAGCAGTTTTAAAATATCAGCATAAAGCTGGTGAGTTCATAAGCGTTTAGTTCTGGTAAAAGAAATGCTTCTTTGATCCTTTGAAAAGTGTTTCCAAAGAAAATCCTATATTTTCTTATGAAAGTAGTTCGATTATCCATTAGTTAAACAGCCTGTTTAAGAAAGATTTAGTTATCCCAGGAAAATCCTATATTTTCCTTAAAAGTTGATAGTTGGTTATCGATTCTGAAATGAGGTGTACAAGTATCTACCATACTTGTATCGTTAGATGTAGTTTCCATGAAAAACCCTGTTTACTCTCTGTGAGACGTATTAGCCTTATTACATAAATAAAACTAATAAAGAAGTAGGTAGTGAACTAGGTCCTAGGGGTATTACCAATACCCTCTAGTAATCAAATCGGTTATTACTTTGAACGTTCACTTGTTTCATTATTACAAAAGTAAGTCTTTGTTATCTAGGTTGCGAGTTTTATAACCATACATTAAACTGGATATGGCACGAAACGGGGCCAGTATCTTTTATGACTTTGTCACCCGTAGACCTGACGGTCCCACTGTAGCTAGCAGCGAGGTGCGGGATAGTCAGTCCCGTATAGATCTATACACAATAGTCACACTCTCCCTACAAGAGATTTTGGTTATAAGGGCTAGTCCTACACTCACGAATCCGGTGGAGTGTTACCAAGGACGTGTCTCCAATCCTAAGATGACAAACTTACAAGTAATAGTATCGAAAATCCTGTTTATGGTTTGTATAAATCCTTTAGAAAATATCACATTCTATGAAAAGATTTACAAGTTCCTTGCTTTAGTTTTGAAAACTGATTCTACGAAGTTGATTTCTTAATCGATTGGTAAAACGGTTTTATGTGTTAAAAGCATACTGAACATATAATTATTTTAAACAAAGTAATATACTTGAGCACAAGTTTCCTTGTACTTTTGCTTGTATTCCCCCCCCCCCCCTGAAATACATGAAAACTCGGAAAAGCGTAGGGGTATGAACTCACTGTTTGACGTGGGATTCGAGTGTAAGTTGGTAGGAGTTGCTGAGTGTCAAATAGAGCCTCGGACACAAACGAATCCTATTTAGCATGTAAAAGTACATATATACATTAGGTGAGGGCATAACACTATAGCAGTAGAAATATTAACCAAATAAGTTCTTTTGATTAGAGTGGTTTGATCTTTTCTTTTGATGGTATACACCTTGATTTTGTTTTTATCTTGCTTAAATTGTGGTGTATTAGATGGTGTGTTGTTAGATGGTTTTGGAATATTCTTTTGAATCCTAGGGTTAGCTGACTTTTTCTTATTATTGATAGCAGAATCTGAATCAAGCTTTCCCTTTCCTTTGATGTCCTTCACTGAATTCGGTTTTCTTTGGGAGTTGGAAGGACCGAAACTTGACTTTCGGTTGTTAGCCTTGACGTTGTGACCGAAACTTGACGTTCGGTTCTGAGCGCTGGTGTTGGAACCGAAACTAGACGTTCGGTTCTGAGCTTTGGAATAGTAGGAGCTTGGACTAAAATTTTCTCTTCCTTTTGGCTTTTCATTTTCTTTGACAATTGACTCTTTCTTGGAAGGAACGTAGTTGGGGTTTTGAGATTGCCAATACCGTTTTCGCTCATTCAGATTTTTCATGTATCTCTGATTTCTTTGGCGTTTATGTTCAGCTAACTACTTTTGAGATTTATGAATATTGAAGCTTGATTTTGGCTTTTCCTTTTGAGTTTCGGTAGTCTTGGAAGGAACATTCGGTGTTTTCTTTGGTTCTTCAGGTATCTCTTTTGTTCCACTTGTGCTTGGTTTGTCAAAACTTGAGGGTTTGTTAATGGGTTCAGCAACATATCTACCTTTTACCCTCCATGAGGTTCGCTCCGATAAGCCGATGGTTTCGTCTGCGTTATCAATAGGGGCTGACCAGAAATAATCGTCGCACCCTTCAGCATTGTCTGTGTCGACCAAGATTTTCAATTCTGCTGTTTGTTTTGCAGTGACCCCTGTAACAGCATATACCTGATTTGGCACAGTTTGAACCTTTTGATAAACCATTGCTTTTTCTTTGAGTTTCTGTGGCTTGTCCTTTGACAGGCGAGCGTATTCAACCGAGTTTTCAGATATGAGGGGTTTCTCATTCTCGGTTTCGCTCTTCATAAATTCAGAGCAATCAACCACATCTTCTACTGAGATTTCGCTCATCTCACTTTCCTCATCAAATTCAGACGTGTTTTCTATATTCATTTTATGTTCTGAAATTAATTTGGCATTAGACGAGTCAAATGATTGAATGGTCTCGGACTTAATTTTTAACCTATCATTTTCATCTAAAAGATTTTTGAGCATACACTTATGTTCCTTAGAGTCAATGAAGGTCTCTATCTTGTCTAGTTCGATTTTATAAGCGATGGATGTCTCTTCTGAGGACATTATGGATTCACATTCAGCGATGACCTCATCCTCTTTAAATTCAAGGAAGGGTAAGATCATCTTATGAATCTTTTTCCCTATTTCACAACTTAAGTGCAACTGAGCAATATTTGTATATAAGCATTTAGCAATTAAGCAAAAAACATTCCGTTGTTTCAAAAACTTTAAATTATCTCGTTGCAAATAAATAATCTCATCCCTAGCCCTATTTAACTCTGTCTCCTTTAGCTCAATCCACATCCTTCTTTCCTCACTTTTTGAAGACACCCTGCTGAGTTGGTCAGTTAGGTTAGAGTTCGCTAAGCGAGTTTGCATGAGACTACCACTTAAGTTAGAAAATTTAAATTTTAATTCATTTAATTCTTCTTCATAATTTGTTACTGGTGTTGGATTAATGTCTAAGTCCATAACTATAATTGGTAAGACTTGACCCGACCCGGCATGGTCCATTTGGGTTGCATGGCATCATGCATTTGGATAGACTATAATGAGAGAAATAACACTTAAGGTTGGTTAATATATTATAAGTTCTAATATATTAATAAGGTTATTTAATTAGTATTGATCAAGAATTAATTTGGAACTAATTAAGTGATCAAAAGGAGACTAATTAAATATATGGGTTGATTGTGTAAATCATTCATTCTTATATATGTGGGCTTGTGATCCAAGATTCCTTATGTTGGACTAAGTCCATGGGGTGACCCATGGATACTCCATGGAGGTTAAAATCCATGGAGCATAAGGAATGGGTAAAGTTATAAGTTACATGGTGTAACCCTAATAGCCACCATATAAAAGAATCCCATGGCTAAAGAAATCGTGCACTAATGTGTGAATATGAGGGCTAGACGATTTCAAGGAGTGTTCCATTTCTCTCAAGTCATTCCATGTGCATTTGGTGTTGTGTGAACCATTTGAGGTGTCACACTTGGGGCACTAGGCACTCAAGCTTCATGGAGACAAGCTACATCAAACAAAGGTATGTATTCTATCCATTTGATTACCCAAGTATCAAGTATTGTATGCTAGATAGGGTAATACCTTGGAAAGTTCATACATGTATAATAGAGAAAACATAGATCCAAGGTATTTAGGGTTGCATGTACACTTAGGAGTGTTAGAATGCTCAAAACCCATCAACTGGAACTTTAAGCGATTCAAGGATGGATTGTACCTTTTTGATCAGCCGATCACAGTCGTTGATCTTCTCACTCACGGGCTTGGCTGCAAAGCACTTGTCCTCAGTCAGGTTCGGCTCCTTATGCTCACTTTCGGTTGGTCTTCCAGCTGTAACCATCAAACATTTTCCAGCCGAATCAGTATCCCTCGCCACATAAGCTCTTCCATGTGTGGGCTTTCTCACTTCTTCATCCTCAGAATCGGTTGACCAGACTTCAACGCCACCGAACTCATCTTCATCCACATTTTCCTGCACAATCAAGGCATTCATTGAGCTGTTAGTTGCCTTCTTTCTCTTGATTTCTTCCAACTTTCGCATGTAGTACGCCTCATCATCTTCACCATCCCTTTTCTCAGCCATCTTCCTTAGCATGCAATCTCTGGCAAAGTGATTCTTGCCATGGCAGTAATTGCAGTCGAATCCAGAGTCTCCTGCAAGCTTGCTTTCCTTCTTGTCATCATCCTTTTGAGAGGTATTTTTCGTTTCTTCTTTCACCTTCTCAGAACTGTAACTTCCTTGCCAGTTTCGGTTCTTATTGACAGGGAACTTCTTTCATGCAAACTTCTTTGGATTGATGACCATCATTGCATATTCTTCGCTTGTAAGGTCACACTCAGACATATCTGACTCCTCCTCTTCTTCTGCAACACTTTTGCCTTTTGAGACAAGGGCCAACGATCCCACACCCGAAACTATCTTCGCCTCATTGGTTACCACACTCTCATGGGATTTAAGTATGCCCACCAGTTTCGCTAGTGAGTAAGATTTAAATTGTTCGTGAGCTTTCACTGTTGAAACCACTGCCATCCATTCTGGTCTTAAGCCATTCATGAAGGTTACTTTTTGCTCGATCAACTTTCTTTCAATACCATGCTTGATCATCTTGCTAAGGAGATTATTAAAGCGATCGAAGGTTTGTATCAGTTTCTCTTCAGGTTTCTGTTCGAAAACTCCAAATTCTGAGAGCAGCAAGGTTTGAATAGAGTGTTCTAGATCTTCATCGGTTGAGTAGAGTTCTTTCAACCTATCCCATATTTCTTTAGCCGTCGTGCATGAACCAACTAACCGAAAAGTGTCAGATTGCAGTGCGAATCTGATCATTCTCATGGCCTTCACATTACATAACACCTTGTCCTTTTCATCCTGTGGCATCTTATCTACGTCTGCCATGAGCTGATTATATTCTTTTTGAGTCTTCACTGTCCTGTTCGTTCCAGAGTGAACAAACGGCCCAAGCGTGATAGCTTCCCAGATGAGATAACCATTATCTTCAGATCCAACCACATAATCTTCAAAGTGATGCGCCCATACTTCATAGTGTTGAGTGTAAAGAATGGGAACCCTTGTAGTAGATCGAATGCTGTTGGAGATGTTGATGGGATTAGTCTGAAAATCTTCGTGAGACATGGTGAGCCTTTCCTTAGAACTGCTAGAAACAGACCTGTAAACTTGAGATTAGGGTTTTGTCAAACACACGAGTTACCGTCGACAGGAAGAAGACGACTTCTTTATATTCGATAAAAGCGGAAACCCTAAAGAATTCTTAACACAGAAGGAATGTGTATTGATCACACAGTTTCCTGCTCTGATACCAATTGTTAGAACAATGTTCTAGTCGGATCGATAGATTCTAAGCAGAAACACAATTAAAGACGTAATGAAGAACACAAGAATAGTTTAACTGATGTCGAATGATTAAACTTTAACACCTCATAAGAGCTCGATTAAGAACTTCAACTGTAGAGGTGTTTAGGGTTACAAAGCAATAATAACTATAATCACGTTAGTTTTTAAGGCATACATGCATGCACTATTTATAGCTAAACCCTACTCAATAATCATGGATGGACAGGCCCAATCCGGATATACAATACTAAGCCCATGACGCAACACAAAATACCCAACACTGTGACCTTGACGAGAATGGAAACCAGAAGGTGCAAGTGTGTTATTCAAGCAAGGATAGATTTGATGAAGATTGGGAATGGCTATCATATGACGAGTACAAGAAGGCAAAGGAGGAGAAATACAAGCAAAAGGTGAGAGGGTTTTATCAAAAGGAAGAGCAGGTACCAAAAAAAGAAGACAGATTTTGAAGCCATGCTTGCCCGTTTCGCATCCTCATCCGAAAAGAGACATGATGAGACCGATGCTGCTATAAGGGATTAGAAAGCTATGATGAAATATCAACAAGCCTTAATGAGGAATCAACAAGCTTCAATCCTCAACATCGAGAAGTAACTCGGGCAACTTGAAAAACAATTCAATGAAAGGTCACCGGGCAGACTTCCAAGTAACACCGAGCAAAATCCGAGAGGGGCGCATATAAATGTTGTGACAATAAGAAATGGTAAAATAGTCACTCCTCTGACCCCAATCCCGAATGAAGATCCGAAAGTAGTGCAGGAGGAAAACCAAAAATCACATTTGATGCCCCAACACGGCGTGTCGAGGAGAAGAACACGCCGTGTTTATCGTCTGAAGAAAATAAGAGCCCTCCAATAAAGCCATATCAACCTCCATTGCCATTCCCAAGCCAAGCTAGACAAGACAAACATAATGAAGACTACAAGAAGTTTCTAGAGCATATCAAATCCCTCGAAATCAACATCCCTTTCATTGAAGCGGTTGCTCAAATGCCAAAATATGCCAAGTTCTTAAAGGATCTCCTCACCAATAGAAAGAAGATGGAGGAGGCATCTAAGGTGGGTCTGAACGAGAATTGCTCAGCCGTGATATTGAACAAACTACCAAAGAAGATGGGAGACCCAGGGAGCTTAACTTTGCCATGTCAATTCGGGAATTTGGCTACAAGTTATGCATTGACCGATTCGGGGGCTAGTGTAAATCTTATGTCCTATTCATTCTTCAAAAAGTTGAATCTTCCGGAACCGAGGCCCATCCGATTCATATAGCAAACAAGACGGTGACATTCCTAAGAGGGATATGTGAGGATTTTCTGGTGAAAGTTGATAAATTTGTGTTTCCTGCTGATTTTATTGTGCTAGATATGGAAGAAGATCATCAAGTACCAATTATTCTTGGAATACCTTTTCTAAGCACCACTTGTGCTATAGTGGATGTGAGAGAGTCTAAACTTACTCTCCGGGTAGGAGATAATTCAGTCACCTTTGGAGTTGATCTAGCAATGAAGCATTCAAGGTTTAGTAATGACACAATTTTCTCGGTGGACACATTTGAAGAGATAATGGAAAAAGAATTGGCGAGCTGGCAAGAAGACAATGCGGGTGGATTCACATTCTTATAAGAAGGGGACTTTGATGCTGAGAATGATCAAAAAGAGTTGGAAAGGTTACTTGAAGAAAGTGAAGTTGAAGAGCTTACAAGACATTCTGAAGAATCAACATGGCGTGTTGAGGAGACCAACACGACGTGTTTGGGTCAAAAATCACGATCTGACGAAGGAACTGAAGACAACACGACGTGCTTTGCAAATGTACACACCGTGTTTAGTGATCAGAAGACATAAATGTAACTCAAAACTTTACCGGAACACTTGGAATACGTTTTTCTAGAAGAGAATGAACAAAAGCTGATTATTATTGCCTTTGACCTTACACCAACTGAAAAAGAGAGTCTCGTGAAGGTTTTAAAGAAAAGGAAGACCGCCATTGCTTGGAAAATTACCAACATCAAGGGCATTAGGCCTTCCTATTGCTCGCACAAGATCAACCTAGAAGAAGGAGCTTAGCCGGTAGTACAGCATTAGAGACGATTAAACCCAAATATGCAAGAGGTGGTCAAGAAGGAGGTCATGAAGCTTTT
This sequence comes from Lactuca virosa, assembly GCF_052849685.1. NCBI lineage: Eukaryota > Viridiplantae > Streptophyta > Magnoliopsida > Asterales > Asteraceae > Lactuca > Lactuca virosa. The sequence goes on along the minus strand of NC_136433.1, from coordinate 315,548,759 downwards.
GGATGCCAGAATCATCTATTCCATTTTCGACAGTTAATGGGTGAGTCTAGTTCAAGTAGTGCCAAAGAAAGGAGGGATGACGGTCGTAACGAACGAGAAAAATGAGCTCATACCTACACGAACGGTAACCGGTTGGTGAGTGTGCATCGATTATCACAAATTAAACGATGCCACTTGCAAAAACCATTTCCATCTCCCTTTTATTGATCAAATGCTTGAACGATTATATGGTCATTGCTATTACTGTTTTCTAGATGGATTTTCAGGTTATTTCATATTCCCATTGACCCAATTGATCAAGAGAAGACGACGTTCACCTGTCCTAGTGGAACTTTTGCGTATCGACGCATGCCTTTTGGGTTATGCAATGCACCGACCACTTTTCAACGATACATGATGGCCATCTTCCATGACATAGTGGAGAAGTTTATGGAAGTTTTTGTGGATAATTTTTCAGTCTTTGGTTCTTCTTTTGATGATTGCCTTACTAACTTTGATTTGATGCTTGCTAGGTGTGAAAAAACCGTTTTAGTCTTGAATTGGGAAAAATGCCATTTCATGGTGAAGGAGGGAATCATGTTAGGTCATAAAGTTTCCAAATCGGGGATTGAGGTGGATCGAGCAAAGATGGACACCATTGCCAAGTTACTCCCACCAACTAATGTGAAGGGCGTTAAGAGTTTTTTTAGGTCACACGGGTTTTTACCGCCGTTTTATAAAAGATTTATATAAAATAACAAGACCTTTGACTCAATTACTTTTAAAAGACGAACCCTTCGATTTTTCTAAAGAATGCTTAGAATCTTTTGAAATTTTGAAAGAAAAATTGACTAATGCCCCGATCATTATCGCCCCAAATTGGAACTTGCCTTTCGAGATAATGTGTGATGCCAGTGACTATGCTTTGGGAGCCGTGCTTGGTCAAAGGGTTGATAAGCACTTTCAACCCATTTACTATGTGAGCAAGACCTTAAACCTGACCCAAGAAAATTACACCACTACTGAAAAAGAATTATTGGCGGTGGTTTATGCATTTGACAAGTTTCTTCCCTACCTTATACTGTCCAAAACAACTGTTTTACCGACCATTCTGCTATCAAGTATTTGTTTGCCAAACAGGATGCCAAACCAAGATTGATCCGGTGGGTGCTCTTACTTCAAGAATTTGACATCGAGATCAGGGACAAGAAGGGAATGGAAAACGTAGCGGCTGACCATTTATCAAGATTGGAAAATCCAGAAAGGGAAGAGATGGGAAACAAGGGCATTGGGGATGACTTTCCAGAGGCGTATTTGATGATGGTAGCAGGAGAAGAGCCTTTGTATGCAGACATTGCAAATTTTTTGGCAGGCAGCTATCTTCCAAAGGGGTTAACTTACCAGCAAAAGAAAAGCTCTTCTCAGAAATCAAATATTATTTCTAGGATGAGCCTTATCTTTTTAGAAGTTGTGCAGATGGTATCATCAGAAGATGCATGTTTGGAAAGGAAATTCATGAAATTTTAGGGCATTGTCACTAGGGCCCTACAGGAGGACATCATGGAGCTCAATACACAGCCAAGAAGGTGTTTGATGCAGGTTTCTATTGGCCAACGATCTTCAAGGATGCTACTACTTACGTAAGAGAGTGTGACTCATGCCCGAGGACGAGAAATATATCAGCAAGGAATGAGATGCCACAAAGAAACATCCAAGTATGTGAGGTGTTCGATATATGGGGTATAGACTTTATGGGACCATTCCCATCATCTAGAGGGAACAAGTACATCCTTGTAGCAGTCAAATATGTTTCCAAGTGGACAGAAGCGCAGACATTACCAACAAATGATGCACGAATGGTTGTGAAGTTCCTTAGAAAATTATTTTCTCGTTTTGAAGTGCCAAAAGCACTTATAAGTGACAGGGGAACCCATTTTTCTAATGATCAAATTGCGAAAGTGTTACATAAATATAGGGTACGCCATAGGTTTGCAACACCATATCATCCTCAAACAAATGGGCAAACCGAGATCACAAATAGGGCACTAAAGAGAATCTTAGAAAAATCGGTGGGGAGTAATAGGAAGGAATGGTCGGACAAACTCGATGATGCGATTTGGGCATTTCGCACCGCATTCAAAACACCCATTGGGACTACCCCTTATCGATTAGTTTTTGGTAAAAACTGCCATTTACCGGTGGAACTCGAGCACAAAGCGTATTGGGTATCAAAGACATGCAACTTCGAACTGAGTGAACTGCGCATCAATCGGATTTTGCAAATGAGCCTTGGAAGAGTTGAGAAACGATTCATACACAAACTCGTTGATCTACAAGGATAAGAAGAAAAATGGCATGATGCAAGGCTGAAAGGGAATAAGGAATTGGAAGCCGGTCAAAAAGTTCTCCTTTACAACTCAAGGTTGAAACCTTTTCCATGAAAGTTGCATACACGATGGTCCGGACCATTCAAGATAAAGCAAGTGTATCCATATGGGGTAATCGAGCTATTCAACAAAGATGGGTCAAACTTTAAGGTAAATGGGCATAGAGTAAAACATTACGAGGAAGAAATGCCAAGCAAAGAAAGAATGGAAGAAGGCATGAACTTGGAGGAGGACGCCACAACATAGGGCGGAAAGGAGTCCGAGTCAAGACTCCTAAAAAAGAAGCGCTTGCGGGAGACAACCCGTCATTAGAGTTTTCTTTTCTTTTTTCCTTTATCTTTCTTTTAGTTTTTCGTTTTCTTTCCTTTATTTTGTTAAGTTTTGTTAAGGATGTTTTACTCTATGTCTTCTAAATAATTAAAATGTTGCTTGAGGGCAAGCAAGGCTTAAGTTTCGGTTGTGGTAAAACTTTTAATGAACAAACATAAACTTTTGTGTTCTGAACACCCAACACGGCGTGGATGAGCTGTTCCCACACCATGTTTGGGCAAAAATTCACGATCTTTTAAGGATTTCCATTTCAACACGACGTGTTGCTACCCCAACACGGCGTGTCGCTTTTCCAGTTACCGAAAATAGATCAGTTTTAAACCGAGTCAAAAAAGTTTCTTTAATCCTAAAAGGGCAAAAATCGTTTTCACCCTTGCTCCACTACCCCAAACACGTCGAGTTTACTTCAAGCACCTCAATCTCCAACTCCTTCGATTTGCTTCATTTTCTTCGAAAAAGGTAAGATTTTAAGCTCTAATTCTGTTTAAAGTAAAGGTTTTTATGTATCTTGTGTCTAATTTGCATGAAAACCGGATTTTTAAATCTTTGCCATAAATTTCTAGGGTTTCGATTTTGAACAAATTAGGACATTTTGGCAGATTTTCTTGTGATTATGTGTATAATACAGTGTTCTAAGTAAACCCCTTAACTTGTTTGATTTTCATTTGGCCAATATGTGTTCGAATTGGAAGTTAATAGCCGATCTGTTCATAGAACACGACGTGTTTGATGATCAGGCAACTCAAATTTTGCTTAAAAGTTATTTTTAACCTCTTTTATTGTTTGTTTTTCTCTTTTGTTGTTCAAATGTGTAGAAAGATGAGGAGAGGACAGAGAAGCCAACAAGTTCTACAAGGACATGGTGATTTCCCATGGTATAATTTTCCTGAAATAGTCTCTCCGGGAGTTTTAGCAGAATGGAGGAACAGACTTGAGAAGCTGAAGTCCAGAGAGTTTTACATCCCGAATGCAGTTGATTGGGAATGGCTTCAACAAGTCGGACTGGTGGAAGCAATGAACCCATACTTGACCAAAATATTTGTAGCTGATGGGGGTGAGGATAACATGTACAGGGTGGAGGAGATTATTTCAGATTCAGGAGCACGTGTATAAGGAACTGTGCTTGGAGTTCTTTTCTACAATCCGGTTTAGGGGAAGAACAGATCTGCTTGATACCGACAACCTAGTTTTTGTTTGGGTGGAGAGCGAAGGGAATGTAGTATCGCAAAGTTGGCATGGAGAATGGATTTGTACAACCGCTTGGAGGCGATGGCTGAGGGATTTGGTATCTTTTTAGATACCTGTCACATGAATTTCCCACAAGAAGTGAATGGAACTAATTGATGGACCACAATTGCTAATGGAGTGCACATCCCATCGGTTTATCTCTAGCACTGTCAACATGAGGAAGGATTCTGATAAGGTCCCCAATCTTGATGTATTTTTCTTATGGAGTATCCTCACTCTCGGGGTCTTTTGCAACATACGTCATTGCTTGACAACATATTTGGTAAACCGGGCAACAAAGGATTGAAAAGGGGCGCCAATCTGTGGTGGTATGTTTGTTACCAAATTAGCAAAATCCTATGGGTTGTTTGAGAGGGGAGCAGCGGATATCCTGACTTTGATGCCAACTCGTGTTTTCAACGTTCTTCTTTATAAGAGGGCAAGGATTGTGGAGGATAACAGAGGGAATAATTTCTCTATTCCCAATGATGATGAAGTGGTACAACCAGAGCAGGTAGGGAGACAGGTGAGGCCACGACCCGAAGTCGTTCACAAGGAGCCCCCGATGATTTCTGTGGAGGATGAGATGCCCATGGATTTGTATAACCGGGCAATGAGGCGGTACCAATATAATATTGGTCGGGGGCTTAACTATCAAAACATGCACACCGATCTCCTCTTTCAACATATGCAAATTTCAAGGCTGGATGGGTATCCCACTTCTTAACCTTACATTACGAGTTGGGATGAGCTATGGGGCGAAATGCAAGGTGGAGCCGGTGGGAGTGGAGCTGGGAGAGAAGATGAAGATTAACTATCCTTTTTCTTAGTTTTTATTAGAAGTGTTTGAAACTATTTTTATTTTTTTGTTTTAATTTGTGGGTTTGGTTTGTTTCTAAAACTTCTAGTTTGATAGGGGTAATGTAGGAATTTTAATTTAGTGTTTGTTTTCTTTTTTATTATGTAGTTGTTGTTTTTGATCTCTGCAGAAGTTAGGTTGAGAATTGAGCGATTATTTAAAGCGTGAGAGGAACCAAGTGAGGGGTCGAGTCTTGACGAGAAAATAGAAGATTTTTGTTGTGGTAAAAAATTACATAAGTATAAATCAACCAAATTGAATGAGAGGCTGTGATGTTCGAATTGTGCAATAGAGAAAGGTAAAGAGAATGACACTATTTTTTACAAGGAAAGCCCTTGATCCTTGCTAGGATCTTCGACACAAAACCTTGGGAGGTGATAATGATCACCTGCCTTGATGATTTTATTAATATAAAATGATGATTACTGAGAGTATTTCAGTAAGAACAAGTGAAAAAGTTCATAGAGTAAGTAGAGTGTGTCGTGTGCGAGATACATGTGTCAATTTATAGTCTAAACTAGCTAACAAGATGTCCGATATTCCCGGGATCCTCTATGACCAGCTTTGTGAACGTTGTTTGACTTGGTATTCCAGGTTTTTATCATAGTTGAGATGACTCTATGTTGAGAATACATCTTCTCTTGACTATTTCTGCACATATGTTAATTAATAATGAAATATAACTGTTATAAATGTTAGTAAATAATAATAACGATAATAGTCGGGATCCTGAGATAGTTGAGGATCCTGAATATCTGATGAGGTTTGAGGATCTTGGCCCTAACAATTGCCCCCAAGTTATTCCTGAAAATATAGGAGTTAATTTCAAGAATATTAAAGGGATAAATTAAATTAAAAAGGTAAAAGGAGAGAGAGAAAAGTAATTTTCAAAATTAACCCTTAACGTTTGGGAAATTTTGAAATCCAACGAGTGGATAACTAGCCATTAATGGTCAAATCAACCTCAAATCTTCAGTATAAATAGAGGTGATCAGTTCCACAATTCTCTACCCGTGATTTCGATAAAGGTAACATCCTCTATACCTCATCTCCTTTCTAGCAAATTTTTGATCATGGGTAAAAAGATGACCTTTTCTCACAAGAAGATCCTACGTCTTCCTGAGGACGATTTCATCGATCAAGGAGTCTTGTCTTATGAGGAGACGTGCTCCTTCGATGATGGTGATAACGAAGCATTGAAGGCTAGTGGTGCCTTCCCTCCCGATGCAGTCTTCAGGCCTTATGACCCTTTGATCCAACCAGACTTCATTTCCTCTTCTTGGGTGTACTTTCCAGAGTATCCCTTCTCTGTTTTAGGCCTTAAATTCCCTTTTTCCAGAGTGGTCTCAGAGTTTTTCGAGACCACGAAACTTTCTTTCGTCCAAATGATGCCTATCATTTGGAGGATCCTGTACTGGGTTGAGTGTCTAAATCAGACACAAGATCTTAGCATGGGTCTGGTTGAATTGGCCCATGTCTATGATCTCTCAACTTCCGGCAATTCTCGCTTCCTGTTCAAGGTCTTGTTTTAAAAACAAAACACAATGATGGTGCTTGGAAGGGGAGATACTTATTTGTCAGGCGTGAATCTATTCCTGGCGGAGATCTCTTACCCAAAGATTAGGTTAAGAAGGGTAGGATTTCAATACTTTTCCTTGTGATCCTGAAATCTTATTCTTATTTTGTTTTTTCTGTTACAGGTTTCAAGCTCGGGGAGCTCGTTGTTGCTGCTGAGAACACAGAGGATAAGATTGTTAATTTTGCTTTCTCTCCCAGAGGCAGATAGATCTCTCAGACTTGATCAATCCAGTCTCCAAGAAGGATCTTCCAACACAGCTTCTATGGCTACATGTATATCTTTCTTTCTTTTTGATTTGAATTGTTGTCTTAGGATCTTCGATCTCATCAGGATCCTTGTTTCTCGTGCAGGTTCCAGGACTGTCTGCTCCAATGCTCGCTTCGCTTTAGCTGACCTTGAGGATGACATGACCATCGGCTTGGTCAGGATTAAGCAGGAGAAGCCCTCTGATCTGCCTCCTTTAAAGAAAGCCCAGCTTAACCTGGTTATGAAGACTCTAGGATCCTGAAAGAGGAAGACTTCTGAGGCCACAGATTCCAACCAAGAGAACCTCAGCATCGAGGATGCTCTTGGGAAGTTGGCCTCATTTTCCCAGGCTGTAAGTTTCCTGTGTATAAGAATTATTTATGTTAGTTTATCATACCTATTTCTTCTTTTCCTGATGTTTGCGTTTCTTTCAAGTCTCCACTTATGTTTCCCAGTTCACCAATGATCTCAGGATCCATGCTGAGAAAGCTGAGTCTGATCTAACAGAGGAGGAGAAAATTTGGAGGACCACCAATGAGGATCGAGGGTGGAGTTGTTGAGCAAGAAGAAGGCTGAGAAGGAGGAGGAGCATTCTGCGGAGCTTGAGGAGGTGATTGTCGATGCGAAGGCAAGTGCTGCGGTGGCTATCCTAGAGGCTAAGATCAAGTTAGTGGAGGATCTTGAGCATTCAGGATCCTGGAATGTAGTAGGATAGCGCGAGGCACTAGCCAAACTAACTGGAAAGCCTGTCACCACTGTTGAGGATCCTGCACCGCAACCAAAAGTGGAGAAGGAGGAGAAGAAGGTCGATGATGACTGAGCTAAGGTCTAGGCCTTTTAGGTGGTTAGGGTAGTGTAGTTTTTTGATGTAACCATTTGACTCCTGTAGGGCTGTAAGCCTTTTATTTTGAATACAATGGTTAATCTTTCCTTTATTTTTCTATTTTTCCTTTACCTGCATAATATGACACTAAGATCTTTGCATAGTTAGGATCCTAAAAACAGTGAATAATTTTCAAGATAAAGTTCTTTTCGCAAATAATAGATAAAATGATTTGATAAGGATTGAATTAGTTAAACAACTAAAAGCAATAACTTAAAATAATAAGAACTGACTTTGTTAAGAAATTTAAGATGTTAAAAGTTTCTTTAAAAGTTTGATGACTGACTTGTAATCCTTAAGAGTTTCAAATAATTTTTATAATAAAACAAGTATAAAATTTTTTGTTAAGAACTAATTTTAGTAAATCTAAGTGCTTTAAAAATTCTTTAAAGATATCAATTTAAAATAGTAAATGACTCTGAAGTGATGAAAGTTTATAAATCAGCAATTGGTTTAGGATCCTGAAAAGTTTAAGATCCTTAATTTTACTTAAAAAATTTCAAAGTTAAGAACAAGGAAAGATGGAGCCTGATTGTCTTCGAGTTTTCCTTAAGCTTCATAAGTCTTCAATCTTAGAATTTACAGAGGATAAATCTCAACTTAGGAAAGAACTTGGGATCACTGTTGACTTCTGATGATAAGATTCTTACTGATGAGGATCCTTACCGATGAGGATCCTTAATGATGAGGATCCTTAATGATGAGGATCCTTAATCATAAGATCACACGGGGGAATTCCCTTCATAGGAAAACCTGTTTGGGTTATAGACTTTGACAAAATTCTTGGGCAACAACATAAGTTCAATTGATAACATGTTAATGTTATATACTGGGGAGGATCCCAACTTGTGACATATTTCATGGGAAAGATCCCTAATTATGATAATATGAAAATGTTATGATTCGTGTGTATTTTCTGGGGAAAGATCCCAACGTGTCATAGAATGAAGATGTTATAAACTTAATGTAATTTCTGGGGTAAGATCCCAATCTTAGATAACATGAAAATGTTATAAACCTTAAGGATCTTAACTTATGGTCAAAGATAAGAGGGTTGCCAAGCCACTGCATCGTGAAATGATCCCCTTATTCGTATCCCATAGTTAGATATCGTGCGTTCAAGAGAGGTGTATAAACCTTAGTTCGTGTGAAAGAGGTAATTAGCTCTTTACACCTTAGAGTGGATTAACTACCCTTAAGCGTAGGAGAGATGATCAATCGCTAGCTTATGTATATGATAGTTTAAATATCATACTGTGACACCAGTCAAATTTTGGTCAAAAATAAATTGATCAATAATCGTAATTGGGATGAACCAAGTGGTAGAGTTTGTAACAAGGTTTCCAAAAACATAAAGAACACTGAACTCCGAGTTATAACGAAGAAGTTATGACCAATCGAAAATCCGCGGTAAAACCGGCAAAACACTATTCAGTGTAAAAAGCGAATTTTCGATAAAAGGGATTTTTAGCCTTAACAATCTAAATGAAACTTGTAGAATATGTTAAACCGAGATCGTTCATAAAAAGAACGTGAAAATCCGACTTCGTATGAGGAAGTTATGATTTTTCGAAGTTTCGGTTTAGCAGTAGACAACTAAAAATTCGATTGATATTTAGCCGACGCAACTTAAACGAGAATCGAAGGTCTCGTTAAAAGTAGCACAACGGTAAAAAGACAGGCGAAAACGGACGTCGGATGAAGAAGTTATGAATTTTTAACAGATTCCCGTCCCGGTCTGTTTAAAATAATAATATTAAAAATAAAGTCAAAATCAGCCTACGAAGTCTAAACGAAAGTCGTAGAGTATGAATTTACCTACGCGTGCATATAAAGAACGTCAAAAACGGAGCTCGTATGCGAAAGTTATGAATTTTGCAAGTTTTTGGCACGAAAATCGAGAAATTGTGGATAACCGAGAAATTTCGCAGGTCACTCTTTGGACACGTCATCAGCACGTGCGAACTGCCACGTGTCACCTTCGGGTTGGACTGCAAATCGCCGTGTCAACATCGGATTGGACCGCAGCCGCGGTCCAGTAGCGAGCCCACACCTTCGCATCGGACACCCCGGAGACACCCCTTCGCATGCGTGCCTTCTCCCTATTGGACCGAAGCTTGACCAATCAGAAGCCGCCAGATCCGAACCCTCGCACGTGCCTTCGCTGCTGATGACGCGTGTGCTGCTGACTCGCCTTCGCAGGAGCCACCTGTCTGAGCCTCGCCACCTGTCCTCCCTTCGGCCGAACCCTCGCACCCCTATATAAAGGATGCGAGCCTTCTCGGATTTGAAGGATTTTTCACCCTAAATTTCTCCATTTTACACCCTTTCACCCCCCTCGACTTTCTCACGACCCCCGAAGGCCCCGGTATCGCGTCTAAAGCCCGAAGCAAGCCCCGGAGCCCCGGAATTCTCGAGAATTCATCCTCTCTCCTATCGAAACTCTGCCCGATTGGAGCCGGTTTTTCGTCAAACAAACTCTTTTCCGGGAAACGAAACGCTGCCCGAATCACCGCTTACCAAAGTGAGTTCATACCCCCGTATTTTCATAATTTCTACTGTTTTAAGGGGGGGAATACAAGCATAACACAAGAACTTTGTGTTATAAAATCATGATTCAAATCATGATAAAATAACATTAAATTATCTAAAAATACTCAACACATCAAACTCTTTTATAATCTTATATTTTTCCCCAAAATTCATATTTGTATATATATATATATATATATATATATATATATATATATATATATATATATATATATATATATATATATATATATATATATATATATATATATATAAGATTTAAAACGCTTAGGACTGATAACTCATTCTGGGTCCTTTTCCTTGTTTGGATGTGGGCTTAAAGTATCGGTTACTTGTCCGAGTGTCGTTTAAATTTTACTTATATATAAAATTGTATATGTATATAAATATAATAGTTATTTCATCAGTTTAACTACCTTTGTAACATGCTGAGCAAGGGATTACATGCAAACATGGTTAAATACACAATCAGGGAGTACATATAAATTATAATAGGTATAATTTATACATAGAACAATAATTCATGATACAAGTATACTAGAATACACAAGAAACTACGGTTTTGATACAGAACAAATCAAGGTTTACACTTATCAAATACATGTTTGGAAATACTAATGCAAGGACATACTGTCAATCATTATTTCAAAATGATTGGGTTTTGATTCAAAGAATATACTGTCAATCATTATTTCAGAATGATTGAGTTTTCAAACTAATATACATGTAACGTTTATATGCTTTTTATGAGACACTAGATTCAGGTTGTTTAATTCATTTTAGACAACATAGAAAAGTCCTGACATTATAACCAGAATCTCCAGCCGGGGATCGAAACAAGTGTGTGTAGATCTATATCGGGATTGACAACCCCGCACTCAGGCTGCTAGCTACAGTTAGATGAGTGGCAATTGTTATCACCAGTTTAAACGCCCACAAAGCGTTTGTTTCAGGCCATCCGTCATAGTATGGTTATAATAAAAACTACTCATTAAAAAGGTATTAACAATACGTTAGTGTATAAACAAATAAACGAAAGTACACCTTCAAAGTACCAGTTTATAGAATACAAAAATACAATGGTTTAATACAGTTTTCATTAACACCTGGTGGAGCCAAGCACACTCTCAGTTTCAAGTTTTCATAAAGGAATACAAATACAAAACAGTAATACAAAGAGAACGGTTTATGGGATTAAACCACTTATCCAATGGAACTTAGTCACTCAATCTCGGTAAACTAGTATAACATAAAAGACCTTTAGTGGTTAATTCTATAATTCCTTAGTTGATACATCATAGTTATACATAAATGATGTCCGATTGACAGTAAAGTGTGTGACTTCCGCCTTACTTCCTGTTCCTTGTTTGGTTGTGGGCTTAGGGCAGATACACCCAGTTGACTGTCAGTTCGATATTATGTTATGTATAATCAGTACAAATTAAGTAATTACAGAGGGAAACCATTGAGGTTACCAGTTAATCACCTCAGGAGATATAGGATTTCCTGGAGAAACCAGTGAACTTATTCAAAGAACTTAGGGTATACTTAACAAAACTAAAATACTTATGAACTCACCAGCTTAAATGTTGATCTACTCTTTCCAAATAACTTGTATTCTCAGGAATCCAGTAGACAGGCACACTCCCGAAGCTTTTGAGAAGACTACCTAGTACCGTACCGCGACTCTTGTCTTCTCCTGTACCTACTTCAGTGTTTGAATATGTAATGTTTAAACGCTTATGTAAAACTTATACTTATTAATGCAATGGTTGTTTGTACTTTGATTACTATATTGCATGTGTTGTGATACTTACCTAAAGTCCTCCGCCCCCGAACGTTTCCGCCGTTCTGGTTTGGGGGTGCAACACATACCGTTCATATAATGGAATTGTCCAAGTGTTAAGATGTTGAGATCTTTGTGTGTCAAGATTCTTATGTTTCAGGATCTTCAACCTTGATGATCCTTATGTTTCAGGATCATTGCTTATGGAGATCCTTAGCTGTATGTTGTTCTACATAGCAAACGTTAGCTAGGGGTGGGCGTTAGTCTAGCTAATGCCCCTCCGATGCTAAAGTTAGTAATGTATTCGAGGAGAAAATAAGTACTGATGAAAAGTTTAAGGTAAAGAACATGTGCACCTCGGTTTTGTTGAAGATCAACTGATCTTATTTACATATAGTATGCTTTGAAATGTATAGCATTCCAGGATCTTGGCAAAACGTCTCCTTTGAGTGTTGCTAGCCAATATGCTCCTTTTCCTGCTTCAGCATCTATGAGATATGGTCCTTCCCACTTAGGAGCTAGTTTACCCGCACTAGGATCCTTGATGTTTTGGAATGTTTTCCTTAATACCAATTCTCCTATTTGGAATTTTCTGAATTTTATGTTCTTTTTGTAAGCCTTGGTGATCCTTTGTTGATGAGCAGCAATGCGTATATTGGCAAGATCTCTGAGTTCGTCAACAGTGTCAAGATCCTGGGCTAGGATCCTGTCATTGTTTTCTTGATTTTGGAGCAAATATCTTGCTGTCGGGATCACTACTTCGGTAGGGATCATTGCCTCTATCCCAAACACCAAGGAGTGGGGGGTCTGACATGTGGCTACTTTGGAAGTAGTCCTATCTGCCCATAGGACGAAAGAAAGCTCTTCTGCCCATCTTCCTTTCTTTTCATCTATCCTTTTCTTCAAGTTGTTTACTATGATCTTATTGCTAGATTCTGCTTGACCATTAGCTTGGGGATGAACATGAGTGGACATTATCATTTTGATTCCCCAACTCGTGAAAAAGTCTCCTGTCCTCTTGCTGATGAATTGGGATCCATTGTCGCATATGATTTCAGCAGGGATCCCGAACCTGGTCAAGATATTATGTTTAATAAATGAGACTACCTCTTTGTCTCTAACCTGAACGAAGGCTTCAACTTCGATCCACTTCGAGAAGTAATCAATCATCACCAACATGAAGACTTTTCCTCATGGAGCTATTGGTAATTTTCCTACTATATCCATTCCCCTTTTCATGAATGGCCATGGAGAGATAATAGGATGTAGAGGTTCCGCCGGTTGATGTAGGATGTTGCTATGTCTTTGGCAAACATCACACTTTTGAGCATGTAGAAAAGAATCTCTCTTCATGGTTGGCCAGTAGTATCCTGTTCTCAATACCTTGGAGCATAAGGATCTGCCCCAATGTGATTGCCACAGTCTCCTTCATGTATGTCCTTCAAGACTTCTGCAACTTCTATATCTTCCAAGAATCTGAGGTATGGACCTGTCATAGACTTTTTTATAGAGTTTACCTTGGATTATTATGAATCTTGAGACTCTTGTTCTGATTTCTCTTTCAATTTTTTCTTCTGTTGGGATCGTGCCATTTTGGAGATACTCCATAATGGGTTGGATCCATGATCGTGGACTTATTCGAGGATCATGTTCGTCGGGGTCCCATTGAGGAGAGATCTGAGGGTCAGGATCTCTGATGGCTACTACACTTATTGGTTGTTCAGGATAATCGGGTTTGTTGGAAAGGGCTTCTATAGCTGGAGTTATTATGTGGGTTATATGGATCTTCATTTCTGGTGGGATCCTTAGGGAGGATCCTAAGTTGGCTAAGGCGCATGCTTCTGTGTTTTCTTCTCTGGGAACTTGGGTTAGGCTAAAGTTTTCAAAATCAGAGGCTAATTTTTTTAGGATCTCGAGGTATAATGCTAATCTTTCACCTTTCACTACATAAGATCCATTGAAGTGATTAGTTAATAATAAAGAATCAACAAATACATGAAGATCCTTGATTTGAAGATCCTTATCCACTTGTAGTCCCATGATGAGTGCTTCGTATTCCGCTTCGTTGTTGGTTGCGTTGAATTCACAACTAACTGCCAGGGGTAAGATGTCCCCCTGTGGCGATTTTAGTATGATCCCTAGCCCGGTTCCCTTTTGGTTTGAAGCTCCATCCGTGAATAGTGTTCATTTTCCCAAGTGTTCATCTTCTAGGAACTGTTTAGCTTCAATGTCTACTTCATTTTGTAGTTCATCACTAAAGTCAGCCACAAAGTCTGCTAATGCTTGTGACTTTATGGCGGATCTTGGCTCATATTTGATGTCAAACGTGCTTAACTTCACTGACCATTTTGCCATCCTTCCTGACATCTCTGGTTTTCTCATCACATTCTTAATAGGATAATTAGTTTTCACATGTATAATATGTGTCTCGAAATAATGTCTTAACTTAGTAGAAGCAGTTACTAATGCAAGAATTAATTTTTCGAGATGAGAATACCTGGTCTTAGGATCCAGAAGACTTTTACTTACATAGTAGATAGGATGTTGGTCTCTGTTAATATCCTTGGCTAGGACAACACTTACTGCACTTGAGGATACCGAGAGGTAGGTGAGAAGTGGTTCTCCATCTATAGGCTTCACCTGTAGTGGCGCGAAACTTAGGTATCTTTTGAGTTCCTGAAAAGCTTCTTCATGTTCTTCGGTCCATTAAAACCTCTTGTTCTTCTTCAGGATATCATAGAAGGGCTTACACCTTTCTGAGGATCTTGAAATAAACCTGTTGAGTGCTGCTACTCTTCCGGTTAGCCTTTGGATGTCTTTTGTTGAAGATGGATATTTTAGCTTGATGATTGCTTTGATCTGCGCCGGGCTTGCTTCTATTCCTCTCTTGGTTACTATATACCCAAGGAACTTGCCCGAATTCATCCCAAAGTGGCATTTAGACGGATTCAACTTCATGTTGTATTCATCTAGAATGTCGAAGGCTTCTTTGAGATCCCTGAGATGATCTTCAGTTTTCATGGACTTCACCACCTTGTCGTCAATATAGACCTCCATGGTGTCCCCAGCTTGTCTTTAAACATCCGGTTCACCAGTATTTTGATATGTTGCACCTGCATTTTTAAGACCAAAAGGCATTGCAGTGTAACAATATATACCTGTTGGTGTTATAAATGTTGTATCTTCTTGATCGGATGGTTCCATCTGGTCTTAGGATCCAGAAGACTTTTACTTACATAGTAGAATTAATTTTTCGAGATGAGAATACCTGGTCTTAGGATCCAGAAGACTTTTACTTACATAGTAGATAGGATGTTGGTCTCTGTTAATATCCTTGGCTAGGACAACACTTACCGCACTTGAGGATACCGAGAGGTAGATGAGAAGTGGTTCTCCATCTATAGGCTTCACCTGTAGTGGCGCAAAACTTAGGTATCTTTTGAGTTCCTGAAAAGCTTCTTCATGTTCTTCGGTCCATTAAAACTTCTTGTTCTTCTTCAAGATATCATAGAAGGGCTTACACCTTTCTGAGGATCTTGAAATAAACCTGTTGAGTGCTGCTACTCTTCCGGTTAGCCTTTGGATGTCTTTTGTTGAAGATGGATATTTTAGCTTGATGATTGCTTTGATCTGCTCCGGGCTTGCTTCTATTCCTCTCTTGGTTACTATATACCCAAGGAACTTGCCCGAATTCATCCCAAAGTGGCATTTAGACGGATTCAACTTCATGTTGTATTCATCTAGAATGTCGAAGGCTTCTTTGAGATCCCTGAGATGATCTTCAGTTTTCATGGACTTCACCACCTTGTCGTCAATATAGACCTCCATGGTGTCCCCAGCTTGTCTTTAAACATCCGGTTCACCAGTATTTGATATGTTACACCTGCATTTTTAAGACCAAAAGGCATTGCAGTGTAACAATATATACCTGTTGGTGTTATAAATGCTGTATCTTCTTGATCGGATGGTTCCATCTGGATTTGTTGGAATCCTGCTGAAGCATCCATGAAGGTTAAGAGTTTGTGGCCAACCGTTGCATCTATCATGGAGTCAATGTGTGGTAGAGGAAAAGGATCCTTAGGAAAATCCTTGTTAAGATCCGTGTAGTCTACACATACTCTTCACTTGGCGTACGTCTTCTGTACGACAACTACATTAGCTAGCCATCTCGGGAACTTCACTTCCTTGATCATCCTTGTCTTGAGGAGCTTTTCCACTTCTTCTTGGATGATCTGATTCCTTTCGAGTGGAAACTTCCTTCTCTTTTGATGTATCGGTCTGAAAGAAGGATCAATATTAAGTCTGTGAGTGATAATACTCTTGTCTATACCTGTCATATCTTCGTGTTTCCATGCGAACATATTGCTTCTGGTTCGAAGGAAGTTTAACAGGTCTTGCTCAATTTGCTCGGGTATTGAGGATCCTATGAGGACTTTGGCTTCAGGATCCTTGCTGCTCAGGGGCACTTCCTTCACGTTTTTCTCCTTCATTTCTAGAACATGCCATTCCCCCTGCCTTAATTGTTATGTTTGCTGTGGTTTCATCGTAGGCTTCATAGAGGTTTTATAACATTCCTTTGACTCTTTTTGATCTCCTATGATCTTCACTATTCCCCACAGATTAGGCATCTTTACACACTGATGATATGTTGATGGAATCGCTTTCATCTTGTGGATCTACGGTCTACCTAATATCACATTATAAGAAGATAAGGTGTCTATAACACATAAATTTTGTATAGAGTTTACCCCCTCTATGTATATTGGTAGCTTTATCTTCGCGATGGTGTGTTTTGTTTCTCCGCTAAATCCTATGAGGACCGAGGATCTTTTGATTATCTCCGATTCCGAGATGTTCATCCTCTTCAGTGCGTCCAAGAGTATGATGTTGACTGAGGATCCTCTGTCAACAAGGATCCTTCTGAAGAAGTGTTTGGCAATGTACAGTGTTATCACGAGTCCGTCATGGTGAGGATCCTGGATCTCTTCCTTATCCTTCTCGTCAAACGTGATTTCCTTTTCATTGCTAACCGAGGTATTCTTCCGTGGTCTATCCTCCTTTTCTGTTTTAGAGACCTTGGCGTGTCTTTTAGCCTGAGAATATGAAGTACCACAAATGTTAGATCCGTCTGAGATAACGTTAATTATCTTGGCGTTTGGGGGTGGAGATCCTAGTTTCTCCGGGATCTTGTGACCATCCTGGTTGTTCTCCTTGGAATTTTCTTTCTTTCTTATGAGGATCTCTTTAAGATGCCCTTTGCTAAGGAGGTAGCTGATCTCCTTTCTTAGGGCTATGCAACCCTCCATCATGTGACCGGAATCTTCGTGGTAAGCACATAATTTTGACTGTCTTTCCAACTGGTAGACTTGTTATCCTTCTTTGGCCACCTTGCATTTGTCTCCAAGATCCTGCATAGCATAGATTAAACCTGAAATATCCACAAAAAACAATAGTCAGTGATCTTAGGAGGTTCCTCTTCCTCTCCTTCATCTTCGAGGGCATTAACCCTGTGATGATCTGGTTTGGAATAGGGCTTCGATTTGTAGGATCTTGGAGTCGAGGATTCGGCCTTCCTATTGGGATTCTCATATTGACTTGAAGAGTTGCTCTTCTTCTGGACTTCTTTATCCTCTTCAAGCCTTTTGAACCTCAATGCTCGGCACCTAACTTCGTCCAATCTCTTGCATAGAGTCATCACGAGATCTTCATAGATGGGTGAATCCTTCCTTAGACCCATCTTGAAGGCCTCCACACCAGTCGCCATCTCAATGTTGGGGATGCTTAGAGCTTCCCGACTAGACCTATTAACAAAATCCCTAAGTCATTCCTTAGGATCCTGAACCACCAGATAGAGATCACTACTGATCTTCTCGAAGGTTATGCTACAGGAAAACTAGTTATTGAAAATATTGACTAAATGTGCAAATGAAGTAATATAATAGGGAGGAACGTTTAACAGCCTTTGAAGAGCTGATCCCTTGAGGGTTGAACCTAAGCCTTTGCATAAGCATGCTTCTTTCAAGTACACTGGGATGAGAATGATCTCTATCCTTTTTCGGTATTGTGCTACGTGCTCTTTAGGATCCGTAGTTCCATCGTAAGGCTTCATGCTAGGAGTCTGGAAGCGCTTAGGAACTTCAGTATCGGCTATCGCAGGAGCAAATCTCGAGATCCTGTGACTTGTTGGAGATGCTTTTGGTATGGGTTGAACTACCCCGGGTACGCTTGAGATCATCTTTCTCAACCGCTGAAGTTCCCTAGCCATGTTTAGACTTATTCCTGCATCAACATTCATAGAGTTAGTATTGATAGTATTGCTGTTTAAGAAGTTACTAGAATCAATGTTTATAGGAGTACTAAAAGGCTCATCAAGATCATTGATCATAGATGCTCTATTGTTCATAGTCATCCCCCAGGGTGATGTAGCAGTAGCAGGAGGTGTGTTCCCCTGTATTTCCTGAGGATCATGCATTGTCGAAGTTCAGGATCCTTGGTTGTACAACTTTGGGTAACTTTTCCTGGGATCTCTGAAATTCCGCCTTAATCCTCTCCACTTCTCTAAGTAGTGTTCTATTGTCATCTTGCTGCTGAGTGATATGTTGCGTCATTTTCCTCATCATAGCGAAGAGTTCAGTAGTAGTGACCGGAGCAGTCGGATCCCGGAGTCCTGAAGATCCCAAACTTCCTTAGTTAGTGACCGGAGGGGTGTTTCTCTTGGAAGTATCAGGCGCTTTCCTCTGACCAGGGGCCCACTCGGAGGAGGTGGTAGGTTTTTGGTTGGAATGGAAGGAGCGGAGGATGAAGAAAGGATCGGTTGTGTAGACATGATCCTTCGAGGATTTTAAACACCACGGCCCCACGGTGGGCGCCAAATTATTTTGGTGAAAAATTACACAAGTATAAATCAACCAAATTGAATGAGAGGCTGTGATGTTCGAATTGTGCAATAGAGAAAGGTAAAGAGAATGACACGATTGTTTACAAGGAAAGCCCTTGATCCTTACTAGGATCTCCAACACAAAACCTTGGGAGGTGATAATGATCACCTGCCTTGATGATTTTATTAATATAAAATGATGATTACAGAGAGTGATTCAGTAAGAACAAGTGAAAAAGTTCATAGAGTAAGCTCAGAGTAAGTAGAGTGTGTCGTGTGCGAGATACATGTAACATTTATAGTCTAAACTAGCTAACAAGATGTCCAACATTCCCGGGATCCTCTATGACCAGCTTTGTGAACGTTGTTTGACTTGGTATTCCGGGTTTTTATCATAGTTGTGACGACTCTCGGTTAAGAATAAGTATTCTCTTGACTATTTATGCACATGTGTTAATTAAGAACGAAATATAACCGTTATAAATGTTAGTAAATAATAATAACGGTAATAGTCGGGATCCTAAGATAGTTGAGGATCCTGAATATCTGATGAGGTTTGAGAATCCTGAATGCTTTGAGGATCCTGGCCCAAAGAATTTTGAGCAAAATTTTTGAGCTCGGTGATTATAATTGCAAAAAGGGGACCATGTTACAGAAGACAAACAAAGGTATATTGCATTAATACCCTTTGTGAACCAAAGAATCGTCATTGGAGCAGAAAGAATAAAATCACGAACTGACAGCCAAACACGCCATGGTCATAACTCAAAACGACGTGTTCCAGTGAAAAAATGCGATTTATGTCTGAGCATAAATTCAACACGACATGTTTCCCTTACCAACTCGGCGTGTTTCAGCTTCAGTCAACTTTTTCAAGTCATTGATTTGCACCTACTCAAGGCAGGCATTATCCACATTCTTTGAGTCCATTCCGAGGCGTTCCAATATGCTTTTTCCAGATATTTACGAGATGTCACCGAAACGAGACATATGACAACCAAGGCATGGATGAGTTGTTCCCATGCCAAAGTCAGTTGAAGAAGGAGAAAAAAAAGAAGAAAATTAATCTCGCCACTTCTATCCCATGGGAGTCCGTTCCTTTTCTCCTTTTTTACTTGTTCTTTATTATACATAGCATGCAATGGGGACATTCCACAAAATAAGTGTGGGGTAGGGGGTTGGTTACATTAGTTACATTAGAATCCAGGTATAATTTTGAAAAAAAATTGCATAAAAAAATTGCTAGGATAATTTAGAAAATTATGGTAAAAGCAATTAGGATTCCATGCTAGTATTATGTTTGATGATGCAATGCGGACCTAAATGTTTAGTTGAGCTAATATATGTTATAGTGCATTTGTGGCCTCCTTTTCCTAGGGAAATCATGGAACAAAAACATAACCTTGCTTATTTTGAGGGACACAACATGTTTAGCACCGTGTACTTGAAATGTATCCAGGAAAGCTTAAGTAGTCATTGCACATGAGACTAATACCTTTAATCAATAAATGTTGAAGTTAAATCCCGTTGCGTAAGCATATGTTTTTCTAGGATTTTTAGATTTGAGTGAAAAAAGTGTGTGAAAAAAAAAGACTTTTGCAATGTTTGAAAGAATCTACAAGTATGAAGACATGAAGAAGAGCTACAAATTATCAAAGATTCAAAACAAAACTTAGTTGCACATATAGGCACGACACATACTAGACTTAGTAACTAGAGATGCAACGTTCATATCCTCATGGGAAATAAAGTATAAACAAAGCTCATTGTCATCATGAGAAATAAAGTATGTTGCCCAAAAGAGATGCAACGTTCATATCCTCATGGGAAATAAAGTTTGTTACTAAAATGAGTAAGCAAGTTTCATTGCTACAAGGAGCAAACAAGTTTGTTACTATAAGAAGCAACCAAGTTTGTTGCTAAAACAAGTAAATAAGTATTTAGTAACAAAAGTTCGTTGTTATAATGAGATACAAAGTTTATTGCTATAATAAGTAACGAGTTTGTATGTGTATGACCAAACAATGAGTTCCCAACCAAGCCTATGACTGATGCCCTATCAAGATCTATGCTTATCGTTCCATAGATTATATGGTATCATGCACTCCAGCAATCGGGCGAGTGAGGAGTTGTCAATTCCTAATAGCGCTATCCATAATGACCATTGGCTCAAAGAGTTAATGGTTGGAGTAAAGTGTAAGGGAAGGGACTTAAGACGATAAGGCCTCATGTTTCGTGTTGCATAGACATACCTAGAGAAATATAGCAAAATATAGCAATCAAGTTTGATACAAATCAATTTAAATACAACGAACAATAAACAGTTTTTCGGACATGCTTTTCCACCCCAAAACATAAAAACCAAAAATAGAGGAGTAGTGAATACTCACTATACATTGAGATGATGCAAATGGTGTCTTGAACTACGCTCCACTCGTACCACTATCGTTTTCCTACAACGATGTTACATACTAATGAGTCTTTAATTGAAATCTAATACTAGTATACATACTACTACAATAGAATTATGCCAATAATGTGTCAAAATTTAATATTGTTAAGTTACAAACATTTTTCTGAAATGGTGAAATTTTATAGCTCATGTGACTAAGACAATTTTGGATATTAATTTCCATATTTTTGTAATATTAATTGAGGGTATTTCAACACATTTAAATGTGTTTTAAGCTCTTAAAAAGCCAAAATATTATCAAAAGTTTCCAAAAATTGTCAAACTTTTCATTTTCATTCTAAATACAGTAGAGGTCAACCATAAATTTTCCTTTGAATTTTTGATGTGCTTAACTATTTTTCCAAAATTTTAAGCCTTCATAACAATATAAATTCGTGAAAAATAGCATCCAAATGATAAAAATTTCCAAACTTTTTATAATACTGCCATTAGACATACTTAAGTTGGGAAAAATATAAAAATGGATTTCTAAACTGTTTAACCGAATTTTATGATTTTTGTGTATTTATTCTAATAAAAATTGAAATAAATAGAAAACAGTTTCCAAAATTACCCAAACTTTTTGTAATTCTGTTATTAAACATTCTTAAGCTGGGAAAAATATAAAAATGGATTTCTAAACTGTTTAACCCAATTTTATGATTTTTTGTGCATTTATTCTAATAAAAAGGGATTTAAGTGTATTTAATCTTGGGAAAATAGAAGAAAAATACCATACAGAAGAGAAAAATCATCAAAATTTTTATGTAGCATCCTAATGTATTATAAGGTGTTATGGTAAATTTTCATGAATTTTGGATGAGTAAAACTATTTTTCCTGATTTTAGTCCATTATAAACACAAAAATCATGAAAAATAGATATACATTTTGAAAAGATTCAAAAATATTTTTTTGAGTCTTCAACATACGGTAGAAGCTGCGAAAATTATTAGATAGCCTTTTTATATTCTCTAAAGTGGTTTTATGATTTATTGGAGCTAAACAAAAAGAAAATTCAAAACCATATTAAACAGTAACAAAAATCGATGAAACTTCATGAGAGATGTTTTATTAACTTACAGGGTCATCCACAAATATTTCCATAATTTATTTACAAGCGTAAGTAGTTTATATGCTTTAACACTCTATTTTCTTATTATTTTCATGTAAAAATAAAGAAAATATATATTGAGCTGAAAATTTCCAGAATACATCTTCATACAATTTAATATCAAAGAAAAATTGTTTTCTTATTTTTGATGTCGAAAAACATGCCTAAAGGCTCAATAATTTATACAGAAAACTTGATACTTGTGATTTTGGTAAAGATTATTGATGTTACTTTGAGAATTATTGCAACATGTTCCAAAGACTTTTGAATCAAGATCTTTTTGTACCTCTTAATACATGATGTTAAGTGCTCAAAGTAATTTTTCCTAGATTTTTAGTGAGGAATAAGACCTTTGAACATGCAATACAAAACTAGTATTCACAAAAAGGTGCTGTTTGAGATATAGTTTTGTAAAAATTCATAAAAATCGAAATATTGGAATTTCCAGTGAGGTCAGATGAGTTTGAAAGCTAACTCAAAATATTATATTTCAGAAAAAGAATCTCGAATTTTGGTTATGAAATGAGTGAGATATGGCAGTTTAAAGTCAGGTAAAGAAATCTAGTAGATTGCATGCATGATGATTGGTTAGAAAAGTGAGTTTTCATCATTTCTTTGAGTAAATCTTTTGAAATATGTTATGAATTCATGATAAAGTCATATCCTAGTCATGTTTCCAGAGATAAAAAGATTAAAAATTATCAAAATGTATACATGCATTTATGAACAAAATTTTGTTTCTCAAAAACTCTTAACTTGTGTTTGATGTTTTAATCCTTAAAATCGATTTTTACACTAAGATCATGAACATGCAACCTTGTTTATCATACATGCATGGTGTTAAAACACTTCCATGATGTTCTAAAAACCATTTTAACAAAAAGAAAACAAGTTTGAAGAAGATGAAGAAGTAGAAGAAGGAGAAAGTGTAAGAAAACTTGAGATTTTGAAGGAATAATGAAGTAGAAATCGAGTTTACCTTCAACAACACCACAAGATGATGAAGATTTAGAGTTCAAGGTGTGTTCTTGGACTCATTTTCTGGAATAAAATTTGTGGTTGAAGGAGAGAGGAAGAGAGAATAGAGAGAATATGAAGTGGAGGTGTTGGAAAAATGAGAGAGAAGTGAAGACGATGGTTGAGTGTAAGAATTGTTTTAAATGATTTCTAATTTGTAAAAAGAGATAGTGGGAGAGATAGAACGAAATTTAGGGGATGAGAGAGGGTTTCCCTCTCTTCCATTTTTATAAATTTCATATATTTTATAAAATTATGAAATTTTTATAAAATATGCACCTTAACTTATATATTATTCATAAAACCTTGATTTTTGACTTATAAATTAAGGGTAAATGTTGGTACACTAAATATAATTTCCTTGATTATATTTCCCAACTTGATTATTTTAATTTGATAATATAGGGTTTATAAAAATTTCCATGGGATTTTAAATGTAAAGCTTTGTAAATTTAAGTTTTTAGGACTTTTTAGGGTTCTGGGATTTAATAAATCATTGGATATTAAAATAAATTGAATCTTTGAGACTTCAAATTATCTTATGGTATTATATCTCTTTTATAGTTATAAATAATGTTTGTAATTTATTTTATCGGTTTATTGGCATTCTATGTAGTGATTCCGAGATTCAAGCGAAATTGAGGAATCAAGTATACTAGTCCTAGTCTTCAACTTTGACTTAAGTTTCTATGAGACTCGGACCTAATTTATACCACTAGATCAAGTGAATGATGTGCGTATATGATTCATGAAAAGGTGTTCGAGTCAAAGAGCGACCCGAATATGGATAGTCACTACAGTTAAGTAGTTGTAGAATTCACATATCAATGTGAAATCAATGTACACTATCCATTGATTCTAATTGTTTCCAAGTTTCTAGTAGGTTATTACTTAGCTTCTAGTTACTAAGTCTAGTATGTGTCGTGTCTATACATGCAACTAAGTTTATCAAATCTAGAATTAACTCGAATTTTGACGGTTGTCACACTTTGGATTATGTTTAATTGATTATTCATCATGCTAAGTTTGTTAAAAGAACCTTATGTGTTAATGATAATTATTTTCTGTTAATTAATAAGTTTATTGAGATTATATGAACATCTTCTTGATTGCTTGCCTCTTATGATTTTGTTACCATCAAGATTGTAATCCTAGTGTTGAGAACATAATCTAGGGTTAACTATAAAATAAGTAAGTTAATGTGTGAGCTATATATGATGACCAACCATATATAAGTTAATTGAACCAACCAATTTAATTAACCACCATTACAAGTCTTGCATGATTCGAACTTAATACTAGGAAACTTGTTAATTTAATCAACTGATGATAATACATTAATCCATTGCACTTGCCACGAAATCAACCATAGGATTAAGTGAATTGAATCTAAACGAAAGTCTCTTTAATATTCTTGAATCAAGTCGTCTTTTGTCCTTCAATTAGTTGTTAATTATTTCTTTGTTGAGTGCTTAATTGATTGTTTAAGTTTCTAGTCTTGCAAAACTAGAGAAAACCCCCTCTTTAATAATTGTTTTAATTAGTTAACATTAGTAATAATTGTTTTTCCGTTCCCTGTGTTTGATACCTTACTTACCTGCACTAAACTACTATTCGATTAGTGACACTTGCTATCATGTGTTGGTTTTTGTTTAAGTTAGTTAGGATTAAAACTAGTACATTTCACATGTATCATGTTCATGTGGTTTCAGTGGGGAATGTGTTTTACAAAGTGGGTTTCTGTTCAAGGGAAATCGTTTTGATGTGCCCGAGCATTTGATTTAAGAGTCACTTATACAAAAAGCCCAAGGTGGAGGAATGGTGGGTGACTTCGGTGTGACTAATGATTCAAAAGTATTGAATAAGCACTTCTTTTGGCTAGGAATGTTATTTGTGTGACTTGTGTTGCCTATTACATGGTGAAAGGCTTTTTCAATGCAGGGTGGTTTCCAAAGATAACACATTTTGTGACTTATCAGAAGATGGGCGTCGTAAGCATGATAGATGAACTGTATTTTGCGGAGGTGGAGCAATTGCTTGGAGTTCCTAAGGCCATAATTTTAGATCGGAACCCTAAGTTTTTGGGTTAAGTCTGGAATACCCTATTAAGGAAAATTGGTTTGTTTTCATCCTACCAGAACATCTTGAATCGTTAAAATCGAAGTCCCGAGGAGGCGGATATGATGAAAACACTGGGACATGGTCAATCTATCGAACATCTTTTCTTCACCTTTACCTGTTATTGATTAATTTATCTTATTTTGAATCCTTCAATTCCATGTTGAAACCATTTGGACATCATGATATGAGTCCAACTCTTACCACGAATCGTAGAATAAGTGGTGGGGGCCTAAGAAGCTTACTAAGACTCGTAGAATAAGTGGTGGGGGCCTAAAAAGCTTGGGCAATATTGTATACACAAGATACAATCCGTCAATTCCTTTTAGATATGATGAAAACTGAGTCATGGTCAATCTATCGAACACTGAGACATGGTCAATCTATCGAACATCTTGAATCATCAAAATCGAAGTCCCGAGGAGGCGGATATGATACAAACATTGAAACATGGTCAATCTATCGAACATCTTTTCTTCACCTTTACATGTTCTTGATTTCCTTATCTTATTTTGAATCCTTCAATTCCATGTTGAAACCATTTGGACATCATAATATGAGTCCAACTCCCACAAAGACTCGTAGAGTAAGTGGTGGGGGCCTAAGAAGCTTGGGCAATCTTGTATACACAAGATAAAATCCGTCAATTCCTTTTAGATATGATGAAAATTGAGACATGGTCAATCTATTGAACACTGAGACATGGTCAATCTATCGAACATATTGAATCATCAAAATCAAAGTCCCGAGGAGGCGGATATGATGAAAACACTGAGACATGGTCAATCTATCGAACATCTTTTCTTCACCTTTACTTGTTCTTGATGAATTTATCTTATTTTAAATCCTTCAATTCCATGTTGAAACCATTTGGACATCATAATATGAGCCCAACTCCCACCAAGACTCGTATAATAAGTGGTGGGGGCCTAAGAAGCTTGGGCAATCTTGTATACACAAGATAAAATCCGTCAATTCCTTTTAGATTTTTGAACTTCATAAGAAGAAGTCCAACTCCCACCAAAACTTGTAGACTAGTTGGTGAGGAACCCATGAGACACAAGTTGCACTTGCAATAACAAGTAAAATGAAAATTGTCAATTTCAATGCAAAGAAAACCAACTCCCACTAAGCTGTAGAATAGGAAGAGGGGAACTCAAGGAAATCGAGTTGCACTTGTGATGACAAGTGGTGATTAAGCCGTCAACTCAGATGAGAATAAAAAAGTGTTATATTTTGGATTTCCTGCAAAGAAAACCAACTCTCACCAATCTGTACAACAGGCGGTGAGGACCTAAGACACTTAGGTGAACTTGTAAAAACAAGTTAATGAGCCGTCAATTCCTATAAGAGCTTTGGAGTTCATAAGAGGAAGCCCAACACCCATCATCATATAGAATAAGAGATGACGAATCCATGCAAGATAGGTCAAAAACCCAACTGAATGGGAACAAATATACCAACCGATAAATTTTAGGTCTATTATATTCAGTAACGTAAATTTATCTTTTTTTTAGCTCAACCGATAAATTTACCAACCGAACAAATATACCAACCGATAAATTTTAGGTCTATTATATTCAACCGATAAAATGTTGTAAATTGTAAAATCTGAGGACAAAAATAAGCTTTTTAGTTCATTTGATGATCAAAAAATAAGAACTAAACACTACTGCATACCCTTCGTGGCGTCACTATTTGGGTGAGTATTGTTAGGTTGACCAAGAGTGCCCATTCTGTCGATTCAGGAGAGCTCCTCTGCTGAGAAGCTCATATATATTTATGTCAGAGAGGTGGTTTCCCGACATGGTGTTCCGGTATCATTGGTCTCTAACATGGATGTTTATTTTACCTCCAATTTTAGAGGAGGTTTCATGATGATTTGGGTACGTGGTTGCATTTGAGTACCTCTTATCATCCCCATATAGACAGAGATGATTCAGACTTTGGAAGACATGTCGAGAGCCTATCCTAGACGTTGGTGGGAGTTGGGATATGTATTTAACTATGCAAAGCTCTCCTACAACAATACTTATCACTCTAGTATTGGTGTACCTCCTTTCGAGATGCTCTATAGGAGGAAATGTAGAACCCCAGTTTGTTGGGGTGAGGTCGACATAGAGGGATGTGGAGTACTGATGTTGTACTGCTCAAGACCACCAAGATGATTGAATTAGTGAAAGAAAGACTGCAGATTACTCAAAGTCGGTAGAAGAGTTACACAGATTGGTGTCGGTCCAATCTTGAGTTCCAAGTTAGGGATTTTGTACTACTAAAGGTGTCACCTTGGAACGGTCTTATTCGATTTAGGAAGAAGGGCAAGTTGAGCCCCAAATTTATTAGACCCTTTAGGGACGTCATTCGTGTGGGCAAGGTGACCTACCATTTAGATTTGCGTGATGAGATTAGTTAGATTCACTATACCTTCCATGGGTCACAACTAAGGAAATGCATTGTGGATTCAACTTTTATGGTTCTATTGGATGATATCTAGGTGGTGTTTGATTAAAGTGTATAAGCTCATAACTAAATTGGTATATTCTTGTAATTAAAAACAAAGTCCTTTTTGGGTTGTCCGCATAACCAGAAATAGCTAGAAATTATATTAGCATTTAGGAGAGAGAAATGATTTGTTAATATATTAAATGATTAATATGTTAATCAGAAATAGATGATTGATTTGTTAATTTATTATGTGATTAATAAATTAATATGAGATCAATATTTAAATAATTTATTTGTTAATTTATTTGGTTGAAAAATTAATATGAAATAAATAAGAATTAATTAAGAATTAGTGAGGTTTAATTGGAATTAAATATCTGGATTAACTAGAATTAATTAAATGTGCAAGGAGTGAATTATAATTATTCAATAGTTGAACAAAATAGGCAATTCTAGAACTATCCATGATATGGACCTTTTTGGATAAGTTCCTAGGGTTTCTGGAAGCCTTATGGTTGCACATTAGGAAATGATTTGAGCTGGAATTAAATCTATTATTTAATTAATTCAAATCTGGATCAATCTGCAAGTTATCTAAACTATAAATAGGACTCCTTGGCTTGCAATTTTCATTCATGACATTACCAAAAGGCATATAGATGGAATTTCTGTAACAACCGGTTATTTCGGGTCAATAAAAGTCAAACAAAGTCGAATAAAAGTCAACTGTTATAACAAAAATCAAATAGTTAAAATTTAATAATAAAATTTACCCCACTTTAAGGGTTTTCAGATTTTGGAATCAAATCCCATGGCTAGACCGAAATCCCATTAGGACCGAAATCCCTCCCTAGACCGAGAACCATCTTAGACGAGGACCCCACTTGGACCGAGAACCATGCGAGACCGAGAACCTCCCTTGACCGAAATCCCTCTAAGCCGAAGACCTAGTTCTCGGTGGGGACTTTAGACCGAAATCAAAGAGATTTCGGTGAGGATAAGGCCGAGATCCCAAATTTTAAACGGTGACACACATTTCAAAGTGATAAAATACACATTTCAATGCAAGTGTCAAATCAATATTACCCCATATATATATATATATATATATATATATATATATATATATATATATATATATATATATATATATATATATATATATATATATATATATATATATATATATATATATATATATATATATATATGAAAGACCCAACTTTCATACTAAAGACATTATTATCACTCCAAGTTACTCCAAAACATGCTACATGCATATTCATAAAACAATATTTTACATTGATAGTTTAATTACATAGACTGGATACAAACCGACTATAAGATTTTTACAAAGTTTTATATATTACATACTTTCTCAGGAATACAATACAAAAGCTATAATATTATCTATTCTACATCTTCTACCAGTACATGACTATAATGGATGCTTATCACCTGCAATAGTTTAAACATTGAGAGGGATAAGCGGGTGACACTTAATGAATTCAATAACAGTTACAATATAACGCTATGCCATATACATATCAATATGACATAAGCAAAGAGGGACACAGAACAACAAAGGCATATGTGTATCATATGACAGACTTTCCATATCAACCAACAATCAATTTCAACTTGATATACATCAATAAAGCTTCAGACCAAATGACACTTAAAATACAATTTTGGATTATCATTTTGCTAGAATATATAGGATTTCAGCCCTACATAGCCCTATTCCAATACCAGAAATTATACGAGTCATGCTCTACATGGCCAAAGGCACAAAGCCAATATCTACATGACCAAAGGCATAAATCTGATATAACATAGGAAAGTACATTGAATATATAACACATAACATACTATTGTCCCTATATTGAACTCACCGTGAAATAACAGAAGGAATAAATGATAATTTGGGCAGCACTTCGGCTCTAAATATGACTTTCTGTGACGAAACTGGGGATTTTAGTTGAAAATCGGGCCTTACTCGGGCAGAGTTTTGACTTGAAAATATGATTTTCTCGGGAACTTCGGAGCGTCGGGACTTGCTTCGGGTGTCGGGGATGATACCGGGGCTTCGGGGGGGGGGGGGGATTGAAAGTGGGCTAAAAAGGTTTAGAGAGTGAGAGATATCAGAATTAGCAAACAAATCCAAAAGGCTTCGTTTTCTATTTATAGGGTGAAATTTTGAGATTCACGATGTGAACCATGTATGTTCACGTCGTGACTTCGATCCTGGTCACCCCCTAGGCTTGCCGTATATCTTCTAGGCTCGAATGGTGTCATTCAGGTAGTTCACGTCGTGAATGCAGTCAGGTCTCGAAGTTTGTGCTCCGAACTTCAAAAATCCATATATTTCGCATACGAGCTCCGTTTTTGACGTTCTTTATATCCACACGTAGGTGAAATTATGCTCTACAACTTTCGTTTAGACTCCGTCGGCTAATTTTGACTTTATTTTTAATATTATATATTTAACGGGCCGAGACAAGAAAAGTCCGTTAAAAATTCATAACTTCTTCATCCGACATCTGTTTTCGTCTGTCTTTTTACCGTTGTACTCCTATTGACAAGACCTTCGATTCTCGTTTAGGTTGTGTCGGCTAAAACTCACTCAATCTTTATTTCGAGTTTTTAGCTGTATACTGATATACCGAAACTTAGAAAAATCATCACTTACTCATACGAAGTCAGATTTGGACGTTCTTTTTATGAAAATTCTCGGTTTAACGAATACTAAGACTTTCGTTTATATCACTAAAGACAAAAAGTAGTTTATCGAAAACTCACTTTTTACGCTAAATAGTGTTTGTCGGTTTTGTCGCGGATCTTCGATTGGTCATAACTTCGTTATAACTCAGATTTCGATGAGGTTTTCGCCTAAATGTTTCTAACGAGATTCTTTACAACTTTCAATAATTAAGTTTTACTTATTTAAAATTTTATATCTTCATGATATTTCAATATTTGACATTTGATTGGAATCTCATAAGACTTCCAATATTTTCCGAGTGATTCTAAACATAGTTTTACTTCATTTCTAGTAAAAACTATCTGTTAGAACTCAATACTCAAATTTCATATAATATTTCATAATATTATTCATTAAAAAACACGATAACTAAACATGTATGTTACTATTTATATATATATATATATATATATATATATATATATATATATATATATATATATATATATATATATATATATATATATATATATATATATATATATATATATATATATATATATATATATATATATATATATGATGGCCGGAGCCCCTTCGATTATCTCATTTCCAACTTCAAAATCCCTTAACATTTGCTCTCAAAACTCATACGAATTGTTGAAACATAAAAGTGACCCTCTTAAACTTGAAGAGATCCGAAGCCATCACAGGACCCGCAGTCAAGATCCCCACCACAATCTAGAACCGCATCCCCAGTCGAAGTCATCAATCTTAGGTTTTAGTTTTATCTGTTATCTTATGTCTTTACACTTCTTTATCCTGTGTGTCTTGCATGCCAACCTTAGACAGATTTAAATTTGTAATCTTCGAGACTCTATAAATAGAGCTCTCTCTTTCTGAATGAAAACATCTATCAATTATCTCTATCTTGAAATAACGCATTCTACTTATCCTCTCTTACTTTCTCATCTTAAAAGATCTTCAAAACTTAATCTGAAATATTAAGATCGTTATCTCTCTTCAGAGCAAGTCAGTTTTGACTTAATCACTAAGTTTGATCTCATTTACTAACTTGGGTTGATTGCAATCCTTGTTAAGAATCAGCTTAAGTGTCTTCTTGATATAATACTTGTTGTCATTTATATTTCCTTATATTTCCACACCTAATTATCTAACTATCTAACTCTAACTTACTATTATTGTTGAGCTTTATGATCCACTGAGTTAAACTTTATTCCGCATTATTACTTGTTCTAACGTTTGTTCAAGTGTGTTACTCAAGTTTTTCACTCAACAATTGGTATCAGAGCCAAAGTGGTTGCTTTTTAAACAAGAACTCTTATTTTAAAAGGCCTTCTATACCACTGGAGCTCATTTCTTAAAAAAAATCAAATCTTTTCAAAAAAACAAGGAAATATGGCACAAGCATTATCTCTCAATGTTTCCAACAGTGTTGGAGGTTCAAATAGAGCTCCAATACTGGTGGCAAACGAATATCACCACTGGTCTCAAAGAATGGAGAGGTATCCACGAAGACTTGGAAGAGATGTATGGAGATCTGTAGAAGAAGGACCTCATGTCCCTGTTCTTACTCCAGTTCAAAACGATGGCACTCAAGCTAGACTGGGAGGAGGTCAACCAGCCATGAATCGTCCCACCAAAGATGATCTTGATAAGATGGAAAATGATGCTGTTGCCTTTTATGAGATATCTTGTGGAGTTGCTCCTGACAACTTCGACATCATCATAAATTGCAAGTCAGCCAAAGAAATCTGGGATGTTCTCAAGAACTTGTATGAAGGTACAGAACAACCTCAAGATAAGAAGCTTACAACCGCACTCAACGAATTCAACAACTTCAAAGCTCATGCTGGTGAAAGTCTGGAAGATTCCTTCAAGAGATTCAATTTAATTGTCACAAAGCTATCAAATGCGGGCACCATCCGAAGTAACCATGAGACCAATCTTCAATTTCTCAATGGTTTGGGTAGACATTGGACTACGGCTAAGATGATAGTCCAAGGAGATAGAAAAATTCATTCTTTACCTCTTTACAAACTGTATGGTGAACTACAAGCACAAGAATCAACTGTACTCAAAGACTGTGCTGACTTCGGAGGACCACTTGCTCTTAGCACAAGCACCTCACACTCAATCTTACTCACCCTCGTATGACAACCCTCCACAGTCATACGAAGCTGACTCAGAATACGATGATGAAGAAGAATTCCAAAAAGCTATTGCGCTAGTTAGTCAACAATTCAACAGGTTACCACCCTCATCTTTCCGTAAAAATCAGCAGTTTGTTGGGTTTTCTACGCATCAAATACACTCTAAAATTAGGCAGCGGAAAAATAGAAACGATGATATACCTAAGTGTACATGCATCCTATGGATCTATGGCTTCATGCTAATTACATCAACCCTAGAAAACTAAAACATAAGTAAGAAAACATACCTCTTATGTAGCCCTTGATCTCCATGCTTGATATCTTGAACCTCCATGAAGTTGCTTGGATGAAAGGACCCAAACCAGAATCCCTCTAATGGTATCACACCCAATGACACCAAAGAGTGGAATAAAATAACTAGGAGAAGGGTCAATTTCACAAACCCAAAGGGGTTAGAAATCGTCCCTAAGAGGGGGGAGGAAGCAGGGTTGGCGAAACTTCAAGCCAAGGTGCAAGGAGGAATGAAATCCCTAAGGCCCTATTATAGCCTTGGATGCCTCCTTAGGTTTAGTACTCCTTCCCATGTGGGATGGAGGCCTAACCACGAAATTTCACTCCTTTCCCATGTGGGATGGAGTGATTTTCATCCAACCCTAATTCCATAAGGTTCTGGAACATTCCTGATTAACCAACTATCGATTAATGAACATTCAACCCTTTAATTTATTAAACTGTTAATTAATTCCCATAACATATTTCCAAAATATATTTCCAAAATATATTTCCAATTATTTTCTAATTAATTATTAACCATAATAATTAATAAACTAATTTCTCATTTATTTATTCTACTCAATTTGGGTCTTGAGGGCAACCCAAAAGGACCCTGCTATTATTAGAAATATTCCCAATAGTTAATGACCTTGGACACTATTCCAACAGTCTCCCACTTGGACAAGTCATCAACTATACAAGGACCAATATTTCTCAAATAATCAACAGAGAGTTAGCCATCCAATGCAACTACCGAACTCTTGATCTAATCAAGATTCAGCCATTAGATAAGTGATCAACTATCCCTTCGTTCTATGATATCTGTATGAATTCGAGACATGGATAATGGTCAATCTCAAGAATTCAAGATTATGTTTCCCGATATAGATTTGTGATGACTACATCTGACTACTAAATTGAATACACCAATTCCAGTCAGGGCTCGGCCAAGCACTTTAGATGTCAGCACCAAATCATCGAGGGGCCCATA
This sequence comes from Lactuca virosa, assembly GCF_052849685.1. NCBI lineage: Eukaryota > Viridiplantae > Streptophyta > Magnoliopsida > Asterales > Asteraceae > Lactuca > Lactuca virosa. The sequence goes on along the minus strand of NC_136433.1, from coordinate 315,514,767 downwards.
GACATCGCTTCTCCTATTAAGGCAGAAGGAACGAATAAACTTTGACTACATAGTTTTTGTCTATTTCATCATGTCACACATGGACATACCCTTTATAACTACCAGTTACGATTAGCGTTGGAGTAGACCAATACATAACAGAATCATAGAGCAAGACCCCACATGTATCTACGTTTGAAGAATAGAAGATATTATCGTCTTAGATTACTCGTGACTGAATCCATGAAGTAATCTCTAAGCGTGGGTTGGTCCAATACTTCTATCTCTATTAAGTAATCATGAGTGGTAGCACAATCTGTATGCTATGTCCAATCATTATGGACAATCCACTAATAAACATGACTGTCTTGAATCACTACTTACTTCCAAGAGTATGACCGACTGTGGACGTTTAAGTAAATTAATACTCGGGAAGTGGGTTCTAAACATGCAAAAGTGAGAACGCAGTGATAAGCTAATTGAAATGACCGAACTCCATCATATATTAAGATCACCACTTAATAATCGCAAATTAAAACTTATATTGCTTTAAGGTTCTCGGGTTTTAAAACAAACCAAGCTATGAGTGTTTAAGCCAATTCATTTGCAAATCTAATGCCTCTAGACTTTGTCTAACTGTCAGACTTGGTCAATGACATCGGCTTATGGAATGGATCGACAAGATTATCTTTCGATACGACATATTGACTATGATGTCTTTACATTTGACTCACTATCAAAAGTGTTGGTACTTACTGAGTATGTGTAATATAATATTGTGTGACTTGGGATCCATACTCGAGGTAGGTTCACCCAAAGTCACAAGAAACTTCATAAGGACCATCAATGATTGAATTTTAACAAAGATGTCACTAATGAATCTCTTTCAGCCACATTGTCTTCTTTTCAATTTAACCAACTGCAACATACTCTAAGTATGTTAAATCCACTATGGTGTATTATATGGTACTCTTCCAAGCTAATATATCATCATTTAGTAAAAGCACGAATTCCGACTGCAAATGGAATTGCCTTTATTAGTATGGAACTTAGCATCAATGTAACTCTTACACTGATCTCTTCCATATTATCAAGATCATTTCTTCTGTCCTCCAAGGACACTTAAGAATGTTCTTGATTTTGATTCATTGATTCTTGCCAAATTGATCTAATCTAACTTGTCATGCTCAAGGCATACGAGTCATCAGATCTGGTACATGTCATGGCATATATGATCGAACTCATAGAAAAACATGTGGGGCACGACTCATAACCTCTAGTAGAACTTAGGAAATTAGCATCGCTCAATGTTATGCACGAACCTTTCCAAGTCTTGCATGTTGAGTTTCCTCAACTTCCATGTACTTTGGCTTAATCCAATGAATCACCTTGATATATGTACGTGTTCTGTATCTCCCATGTATATCATAGCGAAAAAAATTCTCATACCAAGCCCAGCTTTTACACTTGCTAAGTTAGAATATAATTTCCTATGAATCGCATTATCTATGTACAATACAAGGATGACTACAGTACTCCCACTAGCACTGACATATATATGGCTTATCTATATTTCTCGAAATTCAAACTCCTTGAACATTCTCATTGAAACAAAAAATCCAATTACTCCCACTAGCTTTGACATATATATGGCTTATCTTTATTTCTTAAAATTCAAACTCTTTGAACTTTCTCACTGAAATAATGATCCATCTTGCGAGATGCTTATTTCGGTCCATAAATGAACTTATTAAGCTTACACATCCTTCATAACTTGTTTGTTCCTACCCATGCTTGTCTCTTATTGAAGATCCACTTATACCTAATGGTTAAGGTCAAGTGCTTGATCTACCAAGTTTCAACATACATGGACTGAATCTCGCTTTCCATGTCTTCCTTCCATGTTGTAGCCTTTAGGGCCTACCATATCTTCCAATAGCTGGTATACTCTGATTGCAATCTACCAGTGACTCATATACCTTAGTAATATAAACTCTTATATAACAAGGTGTATGACGTCCTCTATCATATCTATAAGGAAAAAGTAGAAATATGTCAGTTTCCTTAATAGCTCGTTCAATTCCAAATTGAATGTTATGTCCAACTTTAGGCTCTTCGTTGGCTGACTCTTGAATCTTATCAAGATCAATGTGGCTCCCACTAGCCCTTTTGGAAATCAGCTCCCTCTCTCGGAAGACTGCCCTTCGAGCAACATACACTTTGTTCTCATAAGGATTGTTAAAAAATTATCCAAAATACTTGATGGGTTCACCAACGAGATAACACATCTCTATTCAAAGTCCTAGATTGTCGAGCGTTTCATGACGAGCGTAAGCCTCATAATCGTAGACTTCCATATATGGCAGTGAGGATAGAATCCCACTTCACATACCATAGAGTGTTTCAAGAACCTACTTAGTTGGCACAAGACCAAAGGACTTCTTGTAACATTATTCATGGTACAATCCACGAATTGTTAGTGTGCATAATGCGACTCATCTAGTACAAAATCCATGAACGATTTGTTTCTCTATCAACCTAACACTTCCTAGTGGTAGTGTTCTGGGTGGAGATAGATCGTGAAACTCTTTCACAATTACTTAGATGATCGATAAAGTTTGGACCGAGATTCTCACTATGAGTGTCTCATCCTATTGCCCAATTGATTCTTAACTTTGCTTTATGAGAGCTCTGAACACCTGAAAGGTTCTAGACTCACATTCATACGAAGTTGGTCTCACCATGTATCGCTGTTAATCTGAACGGTCCATTAGTGTGAACTAATTCCAACAGATACTCACATCACCCAGTGACACATTCATCATCTATCTTGATAAACAAGATTTGCATTTATCATGAGACTCGAGGTCAAATGATATCCAAAATCCAATCCAACTGGATACTTGGTAATGCATTTCTTATTTATGTATCCAAGACTATGATTCCACAAATACATTTCACCCAAACATTTGGATGTATTTGAATAAGTACTTATTATGGTCAATCTGAACGATCCATTAGTTGAACTAACATCAACAAATATTCACAATAATACACCTTATTCAAATGTTCGAATCAATTTTGAACTATTTCTACTATACTAGCTTCATAGATTTCATGACTTTCTTTTAACATGCTAGAATGCTCCACATTTAAATAAGTCATAATTATCTCATGAATCATAGTATAAAGAATTTCAATTATAATACCATAGACTAAACATTTTGAAAAGAGTTGTCTTTTGATCCTATGAATGTAGCAAGGGCTTGGCATTCATGATCAAATTATCTTCTCCATGTTTTAGTCTTCTTACTTCATTTTAGTGACTGCACATTCTTGCAAATGTCAGCACTAATCCTTAGCAAAACACTCAAGGTTTAGAAGTAATGTTTTGATGGCATTATAAATCCATATATTTGATTGAACACCAGACATGGGGGAACTAGTTATCTTTTGATCCTCTGGAAAGTAGCACAGGCTCGTGATCCACAATCAAATTTAACTTCTTCATGTTCCAGTCCTTTTACCTCAAATATACATTTGGGCAAGTTTGCTTTCTTAGTCCTTTTCATGTTATGGAAACGAATTGCTATCAGAACATGTCTCAAAATAAGCCATCCTTTGTCTTAGGTATTTGGGCCTAGATTAGGTATACCAATCACCTTTTAAACCATGGGCAATTGGCTTTCTTCTTCTTGACACTTCTATTCATGATAATAAAATATGGGAGTGTTTTGAAGTATGAGTTTCTATGATTGGCCATGCTAGTTCCAAAAGGAAACCTCAACATGCTACACAACTCCTTAATGGACATTCCAAGTTGTTCATATCAAAATCAGAATGAAATGATCATATGTACATGTTAGCTAGTCGAATAACCATAGTCAACTCCTAACTCAAGAAAATTCCATTTTACTTCAATATGTCAATTTACAACGTACATTTGATAATTGCTCTTTCTAACAATTTAGAATGCAATGTTTGAAGTAACCTAGGAAGAGCTTTAACAAAGGCATGATCTTTCCTTTCGTTTATGAGAACTATTCCCAAACTACGAAATTGACAAGATTGATCATCCTCATAGCTAATCCTTTCAAAGGTTTTATAGTAGTAGATTTTAGTGGATAAGGTTTTCGACATTATTCAATAAAATTCCATTATAGTTTGTTTTACTTATCCTTAGAAAATAATCACCCTAAATTATTTTAGAAGGCTAGGATCCATATTTGGCTCCATGATGTGTAAAGGGATGTCGTAAACACACCATAAAGTTATTTAGGTAGGCAAAGCCCTTTGCCAATTTCGATCACCATGAAATTCCTAGATCTTTGAGATTCATTGACTATCAATGGCATGTTAATCTCGGATTATGTTCATCTCAAATTCAATGACAGGGTCGCCGCAGATCACTGAACAGATGGTGAATCGACCATACAAAATCGCGTGGTCCCCGACTCAAGTTACGCTTGAGATTCGCGAGTTCCACATCATTCTCTACCTATACTCTCAAATTGACGTGCCGGTTAACCATGCGAGCTCCATCAACAAGTTATAAAGAGAATGTGCAACTTTCGTGGATAACATAAGATTCACATTAAATAGATTGAGAATTAACCATTCAAAATTGCATGGTCCCCGGCTCAAGTTACGCTTAAGATTCGCGTGTTCCATATCATTCTCAACTATACCCTAGATTGATGTGCCGGTTAACCACACGAGCTCTACCAACAGAATATAAAGAGAATATACAATTTTCATGGATAATATAAACTCACATTCTATTAATAAAACGGGATTTTGTTTTATACTTGTATTTAGAATACTTTTAGATTGACCATTATCACTATCAAACCCTTTCGGTAGCTCCATTCTCAAAATGCAATAGGGCGGTGAGGGTGGTAAGCGCGAAGCATATTAAAAAACAACCTCATTAGGAATCAAAGAGACTTCCTTAAACCCCTATATTAGAACGGGTGAGCCTAGTCTAGGTAAGACTGACAATGTCAACATTTAAACACGCGAGGGCGCATGTTGTAACTTTCTTATACATATAATAAACACAATTCTAATATATATAAATACAAGGGGTAAATTTAAAACTCTTTAAATTTAGTTGTCTATTATTAATTCTAATTAATTGCGAGGACACAATTTAACAATTAATAAATCATGAGGGGTTAATATTCAAATTTATAAATCCATATTATAAATAATATTAAATATTTAAATTCACTATTTAAATAACAAATAAATATTCAAATTCAAATAAACACATTTAAATAATATATATAAATTAATAAATATTCAAATTCAAATAAACATATTTAAATAATATTTATCCATTATCAAATAGATATTCAAATTCAAATAAACACATTTAAATAATATTTATCAATTTTCCAGATTCAAAAACAATTTAAATTAGGTATTTATCCATATTTAATAAACCTTCATATTTGAAAAATGGCAAAAATCCAAAAACCCTAATTCTGCCGAGCTCACGTCGTGACCTCCTTGTTTACTTCGTGAGCTACGACTAGGGTTTTTATCAATTACGAATTTTTCATCTAATCTTCTTCCATTCAGTTTCAAATAAGTTTTTACAGAAAATATGGACCTAGGGTGAAAGTAACCATGAACCAATGGCTCTGATACCACTGTTGGGTTTTCTACGCATCAAATACACTCTAAAATTAGGCAGCGGAAAAATCGAAACGACGATATACCTAAGTGTACATGCATCCTATGGATCTATGGCTTCATGCTAATTACATCAACCCTAGAAAACTAAAACATAAGTAAGAAAACATACCTCTTATGTAGCCCTTGATCTCCATGCTTGATATCTTGAACCTCCATGAAGTTGCTTGGATGAAAGGACCCAAACCAGAATCCCTCTAATGGTATCACACCCAATGACACCAAAGAGTGGAATAAAATAACTAGGAGAAGGGTCAATTTCACAAACCCAAAGGGGTTAGAAATCGTCCCTAAGAGGGGGAGGAAGAAGGGTTGGCGAAACTTCAAGCCAAGGTGCAAGGAGGAATGAAATCCCTAAGGCCCTATTTATAGCCTTGGATGCCTCCTTAGGTTTAGTACTCCTTCCATGTGGGATGGAGGCCTAACCACGAAATTTCACTCCTTTCCCATGTGGGATGGAGTGATTTTCATCCAACCCTAATTCCATAAGGTTCTGGAACATTCCTGATTAACCAACTATCGATTAATGAACATTCAACTCTTTAATTAATTAAACTGTTAATTAATTCCCATAATATATTTCCAAAATATATTTCCAATTATTTTCTAATTAATTATTAACCATAATAATTAATAAACTAATTTCTCCTTTATTTATTCTACTCAATTTGGGTCTTGAGGGCAACCCAAAAGGACCCTGCTATTATTAGAAATATTCCCAATAGTTAATGACCTTGGACACTATTCCAACAGTTACTAAACCTCCCTTCAACCGCAACTTCAATCCTCAGAACACTCACTCACGATATGACAACAATCCTTACCCAGCACCGCAATCTCAAAACACTCAATCCAAAGAGACACCACAACTTGTCAAGACAACTGACTCTGGTACCTCAGCAGAAGAAAAATCTGATGTTGTAATCTGTCACAAGTGCAACAAGGAAAATCACTTTGCTAATGATTGCAAAGCAAATGTAGTGAAAGACTGAGCATTCTATCTCAGAATGGCTCAAGAAATGGAAGAAAAAGAGAAAGCAAGGTCATACGTAGCCCAAGTCAAGAGAGACCATCAAGTGTGGTCATCCGGAGATGAGGATGAAGATATCAAAAACATCAAGGGTAAAGGCAAAACATGCATGATGGCAACTGCGGATGAGGATGGGTCAACCAAGAGTCCAGAAAAACTTGTTTTCTCAAATTACTTTTCTAAAAACTCTGCAGTCAAGAAAACCAACAAAAAGGGATGTACAGTTCCTAAAACCTTTTCAAACTCCTCTGAAGCAATGGTTTTCAGATCTATTCCTCAGATGATCCAAAATGGAAGGGGATTTTACCAACTCCAACACTTTTAAAGTCACCTCAAACTTTTAAGAAATCACATCCTAGGAAATCTACACGTGCTCACACAATCTCAAATCATACTTTTTCAAATTCTAAGAGCACTGCTGTCAGATCTCACTCTTCTCGGACTGGTCACAAAACTGTTCCCACACCCTTCAGACCGCTGACCAAGCACAATGTCAGGGTAAATGAAAAAAATCTTTCATGTAAATGTCATTGTCAAAAGGGATCACCTCAAGTCAAATCTTGCACTTTTCAAAAACCTCGTAACTTTTCTAAATCTCACAACACTTCAAAAGTTCACAAACACCTAGGTTTAGGTCTCAAGATTGACAAAAAACCTGTCCCTGCAGCCTCGGTTCATGCATCTTTGAAAAACCCACCAGTCGCCTCGGGCTCCAAACTTGTTTGGGTGCCCAAACTAACCGTGTAATTTTTTGGCAATGTGCAAGGAGGATCAAGAAGAGGAGTGGTTAATAGATAGTGCCTGCTCCTTGCATATGACCGGAAGGTTAGATTACCTTCAGGATTTCAGGCCTATTTGCAATGGTGGAAACATCACATTCGGCAACAATGCGAATGGAATAATCCGAGGTTACGGTGTGCTTACTACAGGGAACTTTTCTATTCAAAAGGTAGCTTACGTAGAAGGTCTTAAACACAATCTCATCAGTGTAGGCCAACTGTGTAAAGCAGGCCACAGGGTTGAATTTGATAATGAATACTGATACATAATGACAAGCGATAGAAGCACCTGTTTGATCAAATCCAAGTCCGAAGGGACTATGTATCCTTTGGACGTTTTTCTGATCATTGGGAAACCGCAGCTGTGCTTTTTGTCCAAAGCAGTATCCGAAGGCTATGGCACCACAAGCTAGCCCATCTTAACTTCAGGTATATCAACAATCTGGTCACCGGAGAACTCGTCCGAGGTCTTCCCCTTCTCAAATTCAATAATGATACCCTCTTCTTAGCCTGTGAATGTGGCAAACAATCAAAAGCAAGCCATCCTATGGTGATTGATTCTTCAATTTCTGAACCACTGGAACTCTTACATATTGATCTCTGCGATCCATCTACTGTAGTCAGTCTCCACCACAAAAAAATACATACTGGTTATAGTTGATGACTTCACTCGTTTCACTTGGGTCTTCTTCCTGAGACTCAAATCAGAAACTCCGCAGGTGCTGATCAACTTTATCAGAGAAATTGAACTTCAAATCAAATTATCAGTGCGCCGCATACGAAGTGATAATGGAACCGAGTTCACTAATCATCTCCTGAACAGTTTCTTGGTTTCAAAAGGCATCAGTCATAATTTCTCACCTCCTTACACACCGCAGCAGAATGGCGTAGTAGAGAGAAGAAACCGAACTCTGGTGGAAGCAGCCAGATCTATGCTTAACTTCGCGAACCTTCCTCTCTATTTCTGGGTTGAGGCAGTGGCCACAATATGCTTTGTTCAAAACCGAAGCATTGTCTGCAAGCGTCTCAACAAAACTCCGTATGAGGTCCTTAACAACCGCCAGCCAAATGTCAGATTCTTTCACATCTTTGGGTGTAGATGTTTTGTTATCAACAACAAGGATCATCTTAACAAATTTGCACCGAATTCAGATAAAGGCATTTTCCTTGGCTACTCAATAAACAAGGTAGCCTATAGGGTTCTCATCAGACGCACGAGTCTAATAGTTGAAAGCTTCGACGTCAAATTCGATGACTATTACGTCCGCAACACTACTCCTTCAAATGAAACAAAACTAATCCTGGAAAGTGATATCCCAGCCTCCTCGGGTCCCCAAAACATAGTTGAAATAAACTATGATGATCTTTTCGACCCCGTAGAGACTGCTCAACTCACCGAAATTCTCGTGTCTCCTGAAGCTCAACAGCAGCATGCCGAAGTTTCTGATCCTACTCTATCCGATGATGTGTCACTCAATACTTCCACCTCGCCGGTTGAGGGGGAAAGCTCCACTCCGGATCAAGTGACAGCCATCGAGGTTCCAGTACCAGAGGAAGCAGCTCCGGTTCCTATCCGCAGAATTACTCTTCCATCAAATATCCCCTCAGACTCAGACGATGAAGATATATAGAACATTGACATGGAAACCGATCCAAGGGTTATCACTCTCTCAACAATCCAGTGGAAACCTTCTCAGGTTCAGGGGGAACTCCCATCCGCAATCCAGGGGGAACCTCTGTCACTTGCTCAAGAAAATACTAATCCCACTTCCCCAGTCCAAGACAATTCAGTGGGCTGCTCACAAGTCCAGGGGGAACTGCCTTCTTCTGCCGCAGAGTCTTTAGATATTGAAGACATTCCCTCCACCGCAGCCCCTGATCATCTGCAACCCCGTCTATATGTATGGACGAAGTACCACCCGCCGGGTCAAATCATTGGCAACCCGTCCGCAGGTATCCAAACTCGATCCTCCAAAGATTTATCTGACCACTGTAACTATGCAGCGTTTATATCTTCCGTCGAGCCCAGAACCATCAAAGAAGCCTTAATGGAGCCCAACTGGATATCCGCAATGCAGGAGGAACTGAAAGAGTTTAAAAGAAACAAAGTGTGGCAACTCGTTCCGAAGCCAAAAGGTCACACTGTTGTTGGTACCAGATGGGTGTACAAGAACAAATTAGATCAATCCGGTGCGGTCGTCAGAAACAAAGTGAAACTAGTCGCTAAGGGGTATAGTCAACTTGAAGGTGTTGATTATGATGAAACATGTCACACCCCAAAACCGGAACGGCGGAAACGTTCTGGGGTGGAGGACTTCATGTACAGTATCACAACAATGAATAGTAGTAAACAAGCAACAACATCATCCATTGCATTAATAATATAATTTAATACAAGTGTGTTATGTGAAGTGTATAAGACACTAAAAATGTAAATCAAAATAAAAGATGAGTCTTGAACGAGCTCCATCTTCTCAAAACCTAGCATCGGTACCTGTCTACTGATGACCTGAGAATACAAGTTATTTTGAAAGAGTTTATCAGCATTAAAGCTGGTGAGTTCATAAGTATTTTAGTGTCATTCCTTGTAAGTAAAATGTTTGTATGTGTTTGAAATATAAGTTTGTAAATGTTCATATGTTTGTGAAACGTTTGTAAATGTTCGCATGTTTGTGAAACGTTTGTAAATGTTTGTAAATCTTAGAAAATCTTATATTTTCTACTTAACGCAGCCTTCTACCAAGGCATCAAATGAAATGTATGTTTGTTTCTTGTGGAAGTGTGTATTTTCCCCAGTAAGACTATCATTAACTAAATATAGTTATTCTTAAATGTGTATGTGACCAGATCACAAAGTAAATGTAATAGGCAAAATAATATTTTACCTCAGCAGTGACACTTCTGGTTATAAAGTGATAAAATACAGACTTCAGGTAGTACTAAATGTACAGTACGCCTCAGGGAGTCTAAAGTAATGAAATGCAGACTCCAGGTGGTATTAAATGAACAATACGCCTCGGAGAGTCTAAAGGAATGAAATGCAGACTCCAGGTGGTATTAAATGAACAATACGCCTCGGAGAGTCTATTTGCCTTTAATCTTAAGTCGGTTAATTAAAGGTTTAAATGTGAACTCGTATGTAACCATGCTGATCGACGACTGAATAAAAGATGACCCTCCGGTGTCATATGTAATGAGGTAATATTTTGTCACCCCTTGGCCTTACCGGCTGGGACTGTAGCTAGCAGTCAGGGTGTGGGAGTGTCTGTCCCGTATAAATCTATACACAAGATGCCCGCTCTCCCTCCAGGAGACTCTGGTTACAAATCGATACAACACAGTGTTGTTGTATCCTTAAATGGTGTGTCTCATTGTTTTATCGTATAACAGTGTTTGTATAGTAAGTCATAATGTAGAAATGTTCTTTCTGTACTAATGTATAGTATACTCTCCTAGTTTCTCATAATAGTATATATTGACTCATGTATGAACTGACTCTTTGTATGTTTCGTTGTTCTAGTAATACTATTAGTAACTCCCTAAACTATACCTATTATAGTTTACTAAAAATGTTGATTGTATGAATGAACATGTTTGTATACCTTTGCTACCCAAAGACATTGAACTGAATGAAGGAACCTTTATATCTATATACATATACATAATATATAACTAAGATTCAAACGACCTTCGGACAAACAACTGATACCCTAAGTCCACAACCAAACAAGGAACAGGAAGTAAGGTGAGTTATCAGTCCTAAGTCCTTTCAATCTTACTTATATAACTATATCTATATAGATATGCATTTGACATCATATAAGTTTAAAAGACAAAGAAGTTTTGTAAAACCTTTTGAAGAGTTTAAATAAGTATTGAAGACTTGATGTTATTTCATAAAATGATTTGACAGCAGTTTGGCATATAGAAACAAGTTTGATAAAGAGTTTAACATGTAAAAGAGTTTGATAAACATTTTGAAGTAGTTTGTTTGATAACACCGTTTGAAAAGTAGTAAAATCCATTTGTTTGGTAAAACGGCTAACAGTGTAGTAAGATCTATTTGTTTGATAGTTATTAATCACATGTGATTGATATAATAACTATAATGTTTCAACTTGTTTTCCCCCCATAAAAGCATTTAAAAGTATTTAAAAGGTTGATTAAGGGGTATGAACTCACCTGTAATGAGTGGTTTGGATGAACGGATGGTATAGGATGCTAAGTGTCAAGTGAAGACTTGAGTACACACGGATCCTATTTAACATATAATAACACATATATGTATCCAATTAGTCAATTAACAACTAATTAATCAAGTCAAGACACCCTAGGACATGGAAAAAACTTTGATTCAAGTGCTAGAAGTACCAAGGGTTGTATAGCCACTTAAAGGAGTTTTCGGTCCAAGTAGTATGTTTCTTGAGGTTTTCGGCCCAAAGGGTTTTCGGTCCAAAGAGTTTTCGGTCCAAATGGTTTTCGGTCCAAATGGTTGGCCGAAAACTCATGATGTTTGGTGATTTTTAAGGGCTTTCCACAATCAATGAAGTGTTCTAGACTCAATACTAAGTATTAGGAAAGGCTTAAAGTCATTTTGCACCCTTTATAAGGGTTTTCGGTCTAAGGAGATGCACTAGACCGAAAACACCTTTTGTTCTTGGATAAATGACGATTTCAAGGCCCTAAATCAAGAGTTTCAACTAGATAACAAGTATAGGGAAGTAATACTTACGATTTAGAGGCTAATAGAGTTGATTTTGGACCAAAACACTAGTGTGTGTTCTTGGTGTTCTTGAAGATCTAACCCGAAAGAGATGATTTCATGGATGAAATCAAAGGGTTGTACTAGATAAAGCTTTGTAACAACAAATCAAATGGAAAGAATTCTTACAATTTTGAAGATCAAAGTGAAGAACTCGATGATACTTGAGAGAGAATGGATGTTTCTAGCTTTGAAAAGGAAAGAATGATCCAAATGATCATGAAATATATATGTAGGATGGGGTTTTCGTTCACCTTGACCGAAAACTCTAAGGTCTTGACCGAAAACTCCTTTTTGAGGAGGTTTTCGGTTTGCTTCATGACTAGAACTTCAACCAATTCATCCTAACACGGATTCCTTTGATGTACTAAGTTTAGAATACTCGAATAGACTCCAAATAGGGCTAAAAGTTAACAAACAAGACTAAATCTGATAAATTTGAATGTTTATACAAGCTAGAAATTTCGGATTGTCACATCATCCCCCCGTTAGAAGGAATTTCGTCCCGAAATTAGAGTTTAAGCAAATAAGTAGTTACAAATAACTAAGTAAAACATGACGGTATTTTAGTTTCAACTAATCCTCGTGCTCCCAAGTGAATTCAGGTCCTCGCTTGGCGTTCCAGCGAACATTCACTATCGGGATTTGGCTTTGTTTCGTTTGCTTGACCTCTCTGTCCATGATCTCTACAGGTTCTTCCACGCAGTTGAGGCTCTCGTTGATCTCGATCTCGTCGAGTGGGATTACAAGAGTCTCGTCGGACAGACACTTTTTCAAGTTCGAGACGTGGAAAGTAGGTTGTACGTTACTAAGTTCGCGATGTAGGTTGAGTCTGTAAGCTACAGGGCTGATTCTGGCGAGAATCTCGGAAAGCCCTACGTAACTTTTCTGTCGGACTCTAGAGGCTTTCAATCGTCCATTAATCTGAACGATCCTCTTTATCGATTCCCTCTAACTCTATATCGTGTATTGCATAGCTGGCTTCGAGTGTCTTCAGCTGACGGAAGGCATAGGTAATGACCTTACCTCGTTGCATCCAAATGCAACTAAGCCCTGGATTTGGACGCATCGCAATAGACTACAAAGTCTCCTATTCCTTTTTGGGAGGGATAGTATTGTCGCGGTGCACAAGGCTCGTTTTAGCGTTTGGAACGCTCTTTCTTGCTTCTCTTCCCAGTCAAAGGCCACGCCCTTCTGGGTCAAAGTTGTAAGGGGCTTCGCGAATCGTGAGAAGTTCTGAAAGAACCTATTATAGTAGTTTGCGAGACCTAGAATTTACGAATTTCTGTAGGTGTCTTTGGATCTGCCAGTTCTCAATGGCTTGGATTTTGGAAGTGTCTACATGAATTCCCTCTTCACTAACAACGTGACACATGAATTTGACCCTTCGGATCCAAAACTCGCATTTAAGAGAATTTCGCGTTAAGCTCCTCTGATCGTAATGTTTCCAAGACCTGCTGAAGATGTTGACTATGCTCCTCCTTACTACGAGAATAGATAAGTATGTCATCGATGAAGACGATGACGAACTGATCCAAGTAAGGACGACACACCCTATTCATTAAATCTATGAATACTACGGTCGCGTTTCTTAATCCGAACGGCATCACTACGAATTCGTAGTGTCCATAACGAGTTCGGAAGGATGTCTTCGGAACATCCTCCCTTAATACTCGTAGTTGGTGATACCCGGATCTTGGATCGACTTTTGAAAAGAAGTTCGCCCCTTGCAGTTGATCAACTAAATCGTCTATGAGAGGCAAAGGGTAACGATTTTTGATGGTTAGTTTGTTGAGCTCCCTGTAGTCGATGCACATACGAAACGATCCGTCTTTCTTCTTGATAAACAAGACTGGATCTCCCCAGGGTGAGAAGCTTGGTCTTATAAAGCCCTTGCTGAGCAGTTCGTTAAGTTGACTGGACAGTTCTTGCATCTATGCAGGTGCTAGACGATAGGGCGATTTGGCTACTGGGGTAGCCCCTGGAACTAAGTCGATCCTGAACTCGACTTGACGTTGCGAAGGTAATCCTGGGAGTTTTCTGTTATGTCTGAATCTCTTGTCTCGATCGGTGGGAAAGGCATTTGATTGACTCCTAAGTTTATTCGCATGGCAGTGCGATCACTCGTATTCTGGAGCGGTCTTCGTCCTGAAGTTCTTTTCTGGAAGTCATATTTGCTTCATCAATCACGGCTTCGCGTACACAAGTCGTATATGATTAAGATTGAAAAGGCCGTCGAATAAATGTTTCTTCTCTAGCTTACATCCAAACAAGGAAAAGAAGTTAAAGCGGAACCACCAATTCTAAACTTATAGAACCTTGATTATATACCACCCTTGCGTATACATTCCTCAGCGATGGATTAACCGTATGGGTCTTCGGATGGAACTTGACGTACTGTATGAGTGGTATTCCGGGGAGGTTTCTTCGGGAAGGACACGAAACATAAGATACCCGACGCATGAGTATCTTGGAGCTCTGGAATGACGGCTTCGCTAGAAAGGAGACTATGGGGAAAAAGAGTTTTAGCACGAGACTGGCATTGTAAGGATCAAATTGTCTCATGTTACATGATAATGTCGGACTACTCGAAATAAAAGGTGTTAGACTAGATCATAAAGGCGTTACAAAAACATAATGGTGCAACTTGACAGAGTTTCAGTACTTTAGTTTTGTCTTACAAGACTGCTGCTGCGAACAAGGTATACTATAAAAGCAAGTACACACAGCACGAGAGTCCCTCGACTGACGGGATCTCGCAAAAGATATGACTCGAGTTGCACTAGTTTTTAACAGTTTATAAGTCTAATATAACGAAAACGCCCTAAAATTTCACCGTGAGTCCGGAGTAGTCTCTCCTGCAGCAGTGATCCTTAGTATTTTCCCGTCTGCACCAGAGTTCTTTGTTATTGGACAATCCTTCTTGAGATGTCCTATCTCCCCGCATAAATGACATATCTGGCTTGTACCAGCATCGGTGGTGGAAGTGAAGTGTCGGGTCGAAGTTATGTGGATACGAGTGCTTTCGTTGTTTCTCTCTTTTGGACAATTCCTTTTATAGTGTCCAGTTTCACCACAACCATAGCAAGCCGGGCTGGTTCCGATGTAAGTGGCTTGGGAGGTGGTTCGTGCCGGTGCTCTGCAGGCACTAGTGGTGTGCCCCTTTCGGTTGCAATTGAGGCATTGCAACTCACAAAAAACTTCATGATGGTGAAAAGTACACTTTTCACACTTAGGGAGTGTTCCCTCATAGGGTCTGATCGGTGCTGGAGTGGCAGGGGTCGCCACTTGTTGCTGTTGAGTGGTAAGTCTCTGAGATCGCTTGCGCTCTTTTTGGGCTTGGCGCTTTCGTTTCTTGTTCTCAGATTTGTGGCTGTGGGTGTTTGTGAACGTTACCATTTGTTGATTTCCCGGATGGTTACCACAATGTGAACTGTCAACACCTTTTCCAGCCTTGACTGCGTTGATTGCGTTGAAGTGTGCAAAGACAGCTGTCACGGCAGCTGTTACCGCGGCTTGGAATGTAGCGGCGTCTATATGAAGGATCGGGGTTTCGTCGCTCGGTTGACTGTTTCTAGAAGACGACATGATTCTGCTTTTTGACAAGAAAAGGAGTTTGTGAGTGATTATGGTCGGTCCTAGATGTATTCTACTCAATCATGTATATGTAAAGTTTTTGTTTTGTTAAACTGTTCTCGATGGTTTGACCTACATCCCTATGATGCAGTACTGGAAAAGAGTTGAAGTAAGTTCGTAGAATGTTCACTAGATAATTGCTATTTTGAACTAGACTATCATTGGTTGGTGGATAACCGGATTCAATTCTTTGACAAGAATTGGAAGTGAACCTTGAGCTAATTCACCATAGCTCAATAATTTGACGACGTGAGGTTTAGATAGGATTCTAACGATAGCAGAACGAAAGTATTGAACAAGGATTGGCACAGAAATTAGTCGACTGTCAATATCATTGATATTTAAGATGTAATACGTTTGGGAAAAATGACCTTGGGGTAGGTCTTACATCATATCCGAAGTAGAAAAAGTTTGGACGGCATACTGGCCCTACTAGAAAGTACTTACAGTACAGGGTTAGTTACATAGAAAAGTGCTACTTGGAGCATAGATAGGAAGACTATTCTTTCAACCAATGAAAGAAAGGTAGAATATCTCCTATTGGTGATGGTTATCCCTTGGGTGAGTCCTTAGCTCAGCCAGCTGATGCTCCACATCAAGTAGGTGCCTTTCGTACACCCCTGGGTGTACTCGGAGCTCTATGACTTCAGCTCGAGTTTCAGCTAGCTCTTGTTGCAGGGTTTCGTGGTCTCCCTAGATCTCTCACGAGCATCTACCAGATGAATGGTGCGGATAGTATGCATCCTTGCATTGGCATCAACTTACGTGATTCGATGGAGAGCTGTCCTGCCCTGAATCTCGTTTCGGGCCACTCTGCGGACCAGGATTGGCAAGACTCTGTCTGCTGAGCCTCCTTCGCCCAGGTCATAAAAGCTTTGGTCTCCGTTGAATGGTATGGGCCGATTCTGTTCTTGGCTCCATGTTTCCAAGCTTTCCACCCATGGAGGCGTCGGGCCTTGAAAAGTCGGATGAGAGTTAGGATTTGGGACAGGGGCCACCGGGGGTAGGTTCTCAACTTCAGGCTCGGAGTCAGAACCATCTGCGAAGCCTGGTGATCATCCAAGGGGATTGGGTGATCATTTTCTGGCTCGGTTTCAAACCCTCCTCCATTACCTTGGTTAGGGAAGTATAAGTCGCCGTGGGGATGGAATCCAGCCATGTTATCTATGCCAGAAAAGGGGTATAAGAAATAACTAAATAAAAGTACTAATTAGGTAGTTATAAGGCCTTTTTAGTTTTCACATAAGTAAATTATTGTAACACAAAATACCCCTATAGTATTTTAAGTTTATGTTTTGTTCTAATGTTTTCGTTGTAGTATTGTTGGTAAGTTTTTAGACTTGTTGCAAGGCACATGCTAGTCACTCCTCGGATAATATGGTTGATCAAGCTATATCTTCCCAGTTTTGACTATATGTCTCTAAGTCTAATTGTGCTGCCCAACAATCGTAATACTTTTGTTCTGTCCAAGTGACACTGATTTTTAGCAAGAATGCAGGTAAGTATACTTAGTTAAATATTTTAATATTTAAAAGTATAGACTCTTGGTCAGAGTGTTTTAATCCCGGTGCGTTTATAGTTGGTATATCTTTTATGGGTTGATATACTCGATTCACTATAAACAATGCTCTGATACCAATCTGTCACACCCCAAAACCGGAACCGCGGAAACGTTCTGGGGTGGAGGACTTCATGTACAGTATCACAACAATGAATAGTAGTAAACAAGCAACAACATCATCCATTGCATTAATAATATAATTTAATACAAGTGTGTTATGTGAAGTGTATAAGACACTAAAAATGTAAATCAAAATAAAAGATGAGTCTTGAACGAGCTCCATCTTCTCAAAACCTGGCATCGGTACCTGTCTACTGATGACCTGAGAATACAAGTTATTTTGAAAGAGTTTATCAGCATTAAAGCTGGTGAGTTCATAAGTATTTTAGTGTCATTGCTTGTAAGTAAAATGTTTGTATGTGTTTGAAATATAAGTTTGTAAATGTTCATATGTTTGTGAAATGTTTGTAAATGTTCGCATGTTTGTGAAACGTTTGTAAATGTTTGTAAATCTTAGAAAATCTTATATTTTCTACTTAACGCAGCCTTCTACCAAGGCATCAAATGAAATGTATGTTTGTTTCTTGTGGAAGTGTGTATTTTACCCAGTAAGACTATCATTAACTAAATATAGTTATTCTTAAATGTGTATGTGACAAGATCACAAAGTAAATGTAATAGGGAATATAATATTTTACCTCAGCAGTGACACTTCTGGTTATAAAGTGATAAAATACAGACTTCAGGTAGTACTAAATGTACAGTACGCCTCGGGGAGTCTAAAGTAATGAAATGCAGACTCCAGGTGGTATTAAATGAACAATACGCCTCGGAGAGCTAAAGGAATGAAATGCAGACTCCAGGTGGTATTAAATGAACAATACGCCTCGGAGAGTCTATTTGCCTTTAATCTTAAGTCGGTTAATTAAAGGTTTAAATGTGAACTCGTATGTAACCATGCTGATCGACGACTGAATAAAAGATGACCCTCCGGTGTCATATCTAATGAGGTAATATTTTGTTACCCCTTGGCCTTACCGGCTGGGACTGTAGCTAGCAGTCAGGGTGTGGGAGTGTTTGTCCCGTATAAATCTATACACAAGATGCCCGCTCTCCCTCCAGGAGACTCTGGTTACAAATTGATACTACATAGTGTCGTTGTATCCTTAAATGGTGTGTCACATTGTTTTATCGTATAAAAGTGTTTGTATAGTAAGTCATAATGTAGAAATGTTCTTTTCTGTACTAATGTATATTATACTCTCCTAGTTTCTCATAATAGTATATATTGACTCATATATGAACTGACTCTTTATATGTTTCGTTGTTCTAGTAATAGTATTAGTAACTCCCTAAACTATACCTATTATAGTTTACTAAAAATGTTGATTGTATGAATGAACATGTTTGTATACCTTTGCTACCCAAAGGCATTGAACTGAATGAAGGAACCTTTATATCTATATACATATACATAATATATAACTAAGATTCAAACGACCTTCGGACAAACAACTGATACCCTAAGTCCACAATCAAACAAGGAACAGGAAGTAAGGTGAGTTATCAGTCCTAAGTCCTTTCAATATTACTTATATAACTATATCTATATAGATATGCATTTGACATCATATAAGTTTAAAAGACAAAGAGGTTTTGTAAAACCTTTTGAAGAGTTTAAATAAGTATTGAAGACTTGATGTTATTTCATAAAATGATTTGACATCAGTTTGGCATATAGAAACAAGTTTGATAAAGATTTTAACATGTAAAAGAGTTTGATAAACATTTTGAAGTAGTTTGTTTGATAACACCGTTTGAAAAGTAGTAAAATCCATTTGTTTGGTAAAACGGCTAACAATGTAGTAAGATCTATTTGTTTGATAGTTATTAATCACATGTGATTGATATAATAACTATAATGTTTCAACTTGTTTTCCCCCCATAAAAGCATTTAAAAGTATTTAAAAGGTTGATTAAGGGGTATGAACTCACCTGTAGTGAGTGGTTTGGATGAACGAATGGTATAGGATGCTAAGTGTCAAGTGAAGACTTGAGCACACACACAGTTCCTATTTAACATATAATAACACATATATGTATCCAATTAGTCAATTAACAACTAATTAATCAAGTCAAGACACCCTAGGACATGGAAAACACTTTGATTCAAGTGCTAGAAGTACCAAGGGTTGCATCTAAGGGTTGTATAGCCACTTAAAGGAGTTTTCGGTCCAAGTAGTATGTTTCTTTAGGTTTTCGGCCCAAAGGGTTTTCGGTCCAAAGAGTTTTCGGTCCAAATGGTTTTCGGTCCAAATGGTTTTCGGTCCAAATGGTTGGCCGAAAACTCATGATGTTTGGTGATTTTTAAGGGCTTTCCACAATCAATGAAGTGTTCTAGACTCAATACTAAGTATTAGGAAAGGCTTAAAGTCATTTTGCACCCTTTATAAGGGTTTTCGGTCTAAGGAGATGCACTAGACCGAAAACACCTTTTGTTCTTGGATAAATGACGATTTCAAGGCCCTAAATCAAGAGTTTCAACTAGATAACAAGTATAGGGAAGTAATACTTACGATTTAGAGGCTAATAGAGTTGATTTTGGACCAAAACACTAGTGTGTGTTCTTGGTGTTCTTGAAGATCTAACCCGAAAGAGATGATTTCATGGATGAAATCAAAGGGTTGTACTAGATAAAGCTTTGTAACAACAAATCAAATGGAAAGAATTCTTACAATTTTGAAGATCAAAGTGAAGAACTCGATGATACTTGAGAGAGAATGGATGTTTCTAGCTTTGAAAAGGAAAGAATGATCCAAATGATCATGAAATATATATGTAGGATGGGGTTTTCGGTCACCTTGACCGAAAACTCTAAGGTCTTGACCGAAAACTCCTTTTTTAGGAGGTTTTCGGTTTGCTTCATGACTAGAACTTCAACCAATTCATCCTAACACTGATTCCTTTGATGTACTAAGTTTAGAATACTCGAATAGACTCCAAATAGGGCTAAAAGTTAACAAACAAGACTAAATCTAATAAATTTGAATGTTTATACAAGCTAGAAATTTCGGATTGTCACAAAACATTCGCCCCAGTAGCCAGGATGGAGGCCATACGCATCTTCTTAGCGTATGCTGCTCACAAGAATATCAATGTACATCAAATGGATGTAAAGAGTTCCTTCCTGAATGGTGAATTGAAAGAGGAGTTTTATCTTCAGCAACCTCCGGGCTTCGAATGTCTTGAATTCCCAGATCACTGTTACAAGCTTGAGAAAGCAGCTTATGGTCTGAAGCAAGCACCAAGAGCGTGATACGAGACTATCCTAGAATTTCTAGTCTCGTCCGGTTACAAAATAGGAGTGATTGACCCCACTTTATTTAGAAAGGCAAACGGTAATCACCTTATGCTTGTACAAATATATGTGGATGATATCATCTTCGGATCAACTGATCAGGGGATGGTGGATGAATTTGCAAAGCTCATGACCAACAAGTTTCAAATGAACATGACCAGAGAGATTAATTTCTTTCTAGGACTTCAAGTAAAACAAGTTCCCCAAGGAATATTCATCCATAAACAGAAATACACCTCTGAACTGCTGAAGAAATACTCAATGGACAATTGTTCCTCTGCCAAGGTTCCTATGGCCTTTGGATATAAGATTTCTGCTGATTCTTTCAGTGAATCAGTAGACCACAAAACTTATAGAGGAATAGTTGGCTCTTTGATGTACCTCACCGCAAGCCAACCAGACATTGTCTTCGCAACAGGTGTATGCGCAAGATACCAAGCTGATCCGAAAGTATCTCACATGACCGCAGTTAAGCAAATTCTCATATACTTAAAGGGCAGCAAGGCTCTAGGCCTCTGGTATCCCACAGGGAATGACTTCAGCCTACAAGATTTCACAGATGCGGATCATGCTGGATGTGAATTGGATAGAAAAAGCACTTCCGGTGGCTGTTAATTTCTCGGTGGAAGACTCGTCAGCTGGTCATCAAGGAAACAAAATTGTGTCTCATTGTCTACCGCATAAGCTGAATATGTGGCCACAGCCAGCTGTTGTTCACAAGTCTTGTGGATGAAAACGCAACTTATGGACTACGGATACAGGATGCTGCGGATACCGATTTACTGTGACTCAGAGAGTGCGATAGCGATTTCCCACAATCCTATTCATCACTCTAAGACGAAGCATATTGAACTACGGTATCATTTCATCAAAGACCACATTCTGAAAGGTAACATTGAACTAATTTTTGTTAACACTCATGAAGAGATTGCTGATGTATTAACAAAAGAACTTGACTCTACAAAACTCAACAGTTTCTTACAAATGTTAGGAATGATGAATCCGGACCCGCAATTCTTTTTGAATTGATAGGCACCGCAGATCATCTCTGGTCCCCGTTGCGGTCCTAACAAAATATATCTATCATACATGGTTTTAGTATACTTTGTGTACTGTCGTATACCTGGTGTACCACAACCATATATCATACCTATATTTCTAAGGTCCTTATTGTTTGTTATTTCTGATTTTGTTCAAGTGTTTATCTCAGTTCCTTCTACCGCAGTCTTATAACCATCCACCGCAATGACAAATCTCTCTGCATTGATGTATCAATCCGCAATGACTGACCAATCCGCAGTCATATTGAATGAACTTTCAACTACTTCATAAATTCCAAAGAACGTTGTGTGCTATTTAATGATCCTTCATTAAATTAAAAAAAACATTCTTTGTGTAGCACATCACCGTTTCAGTTCTCCTTTTTCAAATAATCCTTTTTGTCAGACCTATTTTGGGTTTCAAACCAAATAAAATAGTTTCCCAATAAAAGAAATCTTTAAGAAATCTTTTTCCTTAAACTGTCTAATCCCCTTGCCCCAAGATGTCAAATCCGTTCAAATTCCACCTTTATTCAACGGACTTAAGCCCCTCACCACACGATCCTCAAACGTGTGATAACGGGCCTGACACTTCATTAAATGCTACATTTTTGGAAAATCAAAAACATTTAAACTTTTCTTTTCAATCGTTTTTGTGGCTGATATTCACCTTTTTTTTCTTAAAAATAAAAACTCAAGGGTTTTTATCTTTAACCGTCACATATAAGGTAAAAACAATAAACTTTTGAGATCCGCCCCTATAACAACCTTTTTTCTCCTCCAAGAAAGCTTTACGCTTTCTGAACCTTCTTAGACGATCTTCATCTTCTTCACCTTCTTGCACTCAAGTTTTCTGCAATTTCTTCAAACCTTTTTCAAAATGGTGAAGTCTGGCATTTCAAAGAACCAATCCAAAGCTTTTGGTTCCGCTCAACCTGTTAGTTCTGATTCCGCCACAAGGAACCAATCGCCATCCATCGCCTCAAGCAAATTTAGGAAAATCTTTGAAGATCATTCAGCCTACAATGAATCTATTCGACTCATGATCAAGTTCATCTCTAATCACCCACTGTTTGGACCATTTGATTCCTTCACTGATGTGGTTCCAATTTCAACACTCTTCAAGTGTGCATTCTAGGCTTACCGTCCCCTCAACAACCTGCAAGAAGTTCATCTGAACTTAATGGATGATTCCCTGGTCATCTTGACCAAAGACAAGTTTCTGAATGCAATCAATCTACTGGTTCATCCCACTACAAAGTTCATCTCTCCAAGTGTGACATACATCATCTCTTCACTCTACCAAATGGGATACCAGAAGAAGCTCAAGGGGATAAGAGAGTTCAAGAAAAATCAACTCCCTGCGGTCTGGCAGTTCGTCTGTCACTTCGTGATCCGCAGTCTGTCAGGAAGAACCGGAGGCACTGATAACATGGGTCTCAAGCTATTGGAGCTCGTCTGGAGCATTTTCACAGGCCACGACGTCAACTACGGTCAGATCTTATGGGATGACTTCCTTCAGTACATCCCTAAGGAGAATCCAAGGGTAAATCCTACAGAGCTAACTTTTGCAAGGTTTTGGTCCTTATGCATCTCGGACCTCCACCGCAATGCAAAGATCAGCATGGGCAGCGACATCAACTTCTTCGTCACTCGTGATCTCAAAAGATACCCTCCATCTAAAGATCAATCTATCTTTAGACCTTTAAGACGCTTACCCATACATATCTTGACCACTTTTGGACTTGAGACTAAAGAAGTCACTGATCACATTGAGGCTACAGAAGGTATTGACCCATACCTTTCTACCCCGCCTCTACCCAGTCAGAATATACTAGCCTCTACCGCACCCCGTGATCCGGAACATACCGCAGCTCCATCTTCCACTACTCTGTCTAACCTCCCTTTAGCCCAACGGCTTACAAAAATTTCTTCAAGAAAAACCTCCCGAGGGAAGTCCAAGAAAGGCAATCCATCCAAAGAAGTTGAACCATCCAAAAAAAGCAAACTCAGGCATGTTGTCTCTTCGGATGAAGACTCCGATCCCATTCAGACTCCTGCAGTCAATGTTGAAGATGAGTCGGATGATGACTCTGTCCCAATTCTCATTCTCAAGAAACACAAAACCAAACCAAATTCTAGCCAAATGCGTGACCGGACTGATACCGAAGTCTCTTAAAAGACTCCGGTAGTCCTTGGGGTCCCCGCAGACCCATTAGCATCAACCCTCCCCAACCACTCAGACACAGTAACTGTGTCTGCTTCATCCAAACGTGGAGACTCCCCCAGCTAAATCCCAAGAGGATTTAACTGGTTCTTCTTGCCCTAAGGTCTCCAGGGCTTCCCGACTTCATTTCTTTCAGGAATAGGAGTTGCGCTCCATACTTGACTTTGTAATCCAAACACTTGATACACCTTCCCAACCGCAAGACAATTCTTCAGTCCTTGCCAGAACTGAGCGAGGCCAAACTTGACTACGGGTCAAGGAGACCGAGGAAGCTCAGGAAATCCTACTCTGCTTACCTTACATACAGGTGGTTTAGGCACGGTGAGCACAAATGTGCAAGGATCTGTGAACCCGAGGGACACCTCAGTGTGTAATCAAGGTTTTGACGGCTATGACTCTGATGATACCTTCACGCGGGATCATCCCACTACCGATTCTGGTATCAAGAAGTATGAAGCTTTTCGCAGGGCATTTCAGGCTCGAAAAGATAAGAAAACACAGCAGCTTCAACAAAAGGAGAAAGAAATTCAAACGGTGGCTAAGTACTGGGCAGATGCAATCAACAACGCCAACACCGTAGCCAATATTCTCAAAGTTCAATAATGGATGACCGCAATGGCTGAGACCATTCGCAAAGCTCAGTCTATTCCAGATGGTGCAGGTCCATCCCAATCCCCCCTCCAACTCAAACTGTTCAAGACTCTCAAGATGCTGGAACAACAATCGAAGTCAGTTCCGGACCTACTTTTGGATTTGATGACATCGACATGGATGAAATCAATCAACCGACGTCATCAGTTGATATGATGATGATTTTTGACGAAGACGAAGAATCAAGCGGATCCCAGCACTCTACTTCAAAACCCAAGGAAAAAAAGAAGAAGAAGAAAATGGCTGTTTCCAGAAAAGAATTTCTAAGCCTGCAAAACAAAATAGATCAGATTTTAGCTGCAGTAAAATCCAGCCAACCGCAACCGGAAGATGTGCCTGGACCGCAATCCCTGATTGACAGAATAGAACGTTTGGAAGCAAGAGAAAGACTTGCTGCTGAGAGAATCTCTCTCAAGGTTGAAATGGGAATCCGAGCCCTGGATACAAGCCGGAAGGCGGATCATCAACAATTTATCACCATTGCGGAGCGACTCATCACTGAAGTGACCGCAATCAACATTGAACTTCAATCCGTCATTGCGGGTCAAGATGCTCATTCAAAGAAGCTTGTTGAGGAAACTCACAATGCTTATGAGTCAGCTATCTCAGTGATACAAACAACCATTTACAAACTCAGACGTTCCTTATCCTCAAACTTCCATGGCCAAGAGATTCTCAGATTTACCAAGGAGATCCACAAACTTCTATTCAACATCGCAACCCCCACCAATCAGCAACTTAGTGAGGCTATCAAAGCTTAGTTCAATGAAGTCTGTGCCAAGATTGACGGTCTTAAGCAATGGCTTGAGGAGGAACCCGATGTTCCTTTCTCAAGAGGGGGAAGTGAAGACCATGGCTCGGACCGCATCTCACCTCAACATTCACATCCGCATCAACATTTACAATCTCCCATCCGAATCGGTCCCAGTCATCAGCAAACAATCATCCCTAAACTCATCATTCAACAAAAGGTTCCTATTCCGCAATCTTCCCCGCAACCATCTACCAATAAGAAGACTCCCGTGCCTTCTCCTCAACAAATTCAAATTCACTCCACTCATCAGTCTCCTCCAAAACATCAAGAAGTTCAACAAGTTCAAGTTGTTCAACATCCTTCTTCCCCGCATCTGGAGACTCCCTCTCATTTCAGAAATTTAGCCACAACGATGTCATCCGAAAACTCCTACGACTCTCCCAAAACCAAACAAAGGAAAGCTGACTGGAGAGCAGCTAAGTTAGCAGAACTGATATGGAGAGATCACGGATTCGACATCACTATGGATGACTCCCTCATCAATTCCTGGGTTAATCACATCCGAAGATTACTTGAAGACGACTACAAGCCCTATCTCACCTTTGCGGAACCCCCATCTGACGGTTATTGGGATATTCCTATTTCTCCCAACGCAAAATTCTTTACCGTCTTTGAATCGTTTGACCGCAACCTCTTAGATGATCAGAGGTTATTGGGATATTCCAGTATACTCTCAAAAGAAGAAATTCAGACTACATCCGAACCCAAGCTGATTTTCCTTGCATGAACCCGGAGGAAATCTTCCTGATTGCGAAGGTATTTCAGAACAAGTGTGAGAAGCATCCAAAGATGAAAATTGCGTATGAAAGGGCCTGTACATTTCTAAAAGAGACTGTTTGTGATTTTGCAAAGATTGACGCGGACATCCACCCAACACTTGCTCAGAAGTTCAACCTTCCTCCTCTCGAACCAGCTTCGGTGCTGACTGAAGGTTTTCAAGAGCGATCCCTTGGAGCAACTAACTTCCCTGATCTTGGAGTCATTTTCAAGCGCAAGAATGATGAAACCAAGTACTTCATTCCAATGACTGCCATGAATCGCTTGACCCGGAGGCAACTTGAAGTCACTCAAACTGCAGTGAACAAGTCAAAACACACAACTGCTGAAGTTAAGTTTGAAATCTCCAGGAGAATTATGTGGCTCAATGAAGTCAGGAAGTTCTGGTGGATTCTCATCAAATTCCTTAAACTCGACAAATGAAAGGAAAGTTGAAGAGGTCACTTAGGGGGAAATTGTTGAAACATAAAAGTGACCCTCTTAAACTTGAAGAGATCCGAAGCCATCACCGGACCCGCAGTCAAGATCCCCACCGCAATCTAGAACCGCATCCGCAGTCGAAGTCATCAATCTTAGTTTTTAGTTTTATCTGTTATCTTATGTCTTTACACTTCTTTATCGAGTGTGCCTTGCATGGCAACCTTAGACAGATTTAACTTTGTAATCTTCGAGACTCTATAAATAGAGCTCTTTCTTTCTGAATGAAAACATCTATCAATTATCTCTATCTTGAAATATCGTATTCTACTTATCCTCACTTACTTTCTCATCTTAAAAGATCTTCAGAACTTAATCTGCAATATTAAGATCGTTATCTATCTTCGGAGCAAGTCAGCTTTGACTTAATCACTAAGTTTGATCTCACTTACTAACTTGGGTTGATTGCAATCCTTGTTAAGAATCAGCTTAAGTGTCTTCTTGATATAATACTTGTTGTCATTTATATTTCCTTATATTTCCGCACCTAATTATCTAACTATCTAACTCTAACTTATTATTATTGTTGAGCTTTATGATCCACTAAGTTAAACTTCATTCCGCATTATTACTTGTTCTAACGTTTGTTCAAGTGTGTTACTCAAGTTTTTCTCTCAACACGAATACCTTCAAATCTTCGTACATTTCTTCAAATCTTCAAGTTTCCCAAGAACAATATTCATATCTTCAAGCAATTCCCAGAAAATTCACTCAAACCTTTCCTAGAATATTTGTAAGTCCTTTTAATTAATCTAGTGTTTTATAACACTTCACATATTAATTTAACTAATTTATTCACAATATTGTGTGATTAAATACTATTAGGATATGGCTATTTTCGCGTGTTCTAAATTGAAGAACATTCCTATCATCTCGTATCGAGCCAAGAACACAACCGATGTGAGTTCACACCCCTACAGTTTTCACGATTTTTATATGTTTAGGGGGGGGGGGGAATACAAGTAAGAACACAAGAAAAATTGTGTTAATATACAAACCGTTAAATTTATATTTTTTAAATATAAATATACATATGGGTACAAATTTGATACAATAAAACTTTTACCCTTATGTAACATGTTGAGCAAAAAGGGTATAATTATATAAAAAACATATATAATTATTTCATTTCACTTTATTATCAGGGTAAATTGATAATAGTATACAAATGATTCATTATTTTAACGAGACTTTTATAAACTATAATAGATATAGTTTATGGAACATTCACACCATTTTACCCTTTGGGGACAAAGAAGATAATTGTTTTGAACGTATAATTATTTTCTTACTATATAAATAGTATAAAAGGATGATACATACATTTACATGAAAAGAAGTTTTTCATTATACTACACGTACACATTTAATATGGCTTTGTGAGACACGTCTTCAAGTACTTACCTATGTACCAACAAAAGTCCTGTATTATAACCAGAGTCTCCTGGAAGGAGATCGTGACACTTATGTATAGATCTATACGGGACTGACAATCCCGCACCTAAACTGTTAGCTACAGTTGGACCCGCAGGTCTGGGGTGACAAATGTCGTACCATTCCGACACCTGAAGAACGTCGTAGCAGGCATATCAGTCATTATTATGGTTATAATAACTCACAAGGGGGTATTAACAATACATTTGGTTTACATATACATACACGTCTTCAAATGGTTTTATTTATTTAAAACTACATTACATTATCTTCCAGTACAACACAATTTACATTCTGAAAACATACATTCAAACAGTTTTATAAAGATATAAAACTACACTATACTACTACAAAGTACAACAATACTTATACATTTTGGTCTTGGAACATTTAAGACTATGTTACATATAAAAGAAAGTATTGGATTTTCTGGAAGAACATACTATCATTTTCAAGGAACAAAGACACATATTTTTTCATACAAAATGCTTATGAACTCACCAACTTAATTGTTGACTCTTTTTTTTTAAACCACTTGTATTCTCAGGAAATCAGTAGACAGGTACCCACATAGGTTTTGGTGAAGACGTAGTTTAGTATTGTTACGTCTTATATTTTTGTTGTATGTTTTTGGAGTCAAACAATGATTCAAAGACAGTGTAAATATTAAATTATCAATACAATGTTTGTAATGCTTCGATCTCTATTATGCAATTGTTATGATATTGTACATGACGTCATCCACCCCCGGACGTTTCCGCCGTTTACTCGGTTCGGGGGTGTGACAATTTCTCTCTCCTTCCTCTTTCTTCTCTCCATTCGAGGGTTTCTAGGGTTTGGGTGTAAGCCATTAGAGGTATCATACTTTTGGTGCTTGCTTTTTGAAGTTTAAGGAATGATTCAAGGGTATTGTTTACTACAAAAATACAAAGGTATGTGATTATAGCTATGGATCTTGTAGTTCTATAGTATGTTGCTATTAATTGTAAAGACATAGATCCTTTGGTTGCCTATACCCTTATGTTTTAAGAGAATTTCTGCAAGTACATTGAATTTGTAACACTAAAATTCCATCAGTGGTATTAGAGCTAATGGTCTAACAATTAATTGTGCATGACATAAACAAAACATAAAAAAATTATTCGAAAAAGATGCACCGCGCCTTTCTGTTTATTTTTATTTTTATTTTTATTTTTGTACCCTTATGTGCCTAATCCGAATGTAGGTCTAATTTTTAGTGGGATGTTTTGAAACTGTTAGAATCTGAATTTTTGCTCAAAAGATATGATTAAAACCCTAATTTGGATTTTTTTGGAGATAAATATGGAAATATAATCTTTGGTTATACGATAATTGAATGAATTATCCTTATGGATTTTAATATTTGATTTAATTAATATTAATCAAAAGATAAATATTAAATCCATAATTAATTAAATGATTTAAATAATTTAATTAATAGTTTAATTATAAGATAAAGATAAATCACTAATTGGTTAAAATATTAATTAATTACTAGTTAATTTAAAATTAATTTTAAAACCTTATAGATTTTAAAAAGTTTTGAAATACACCATATAAATATATAAAATATTTAAATACTATACGTATAGCAAAAGTCAGTTGAATCTCTAATACACCTCATTCACGAAGCCATGATATAAGGAAACAACCTATAAAATGACCGTTGAATGAATGTCCTTTTCATCCACCACCTCTTTTTGTGGTGGAGGGTCGTTATCCAAACGGGTTCGATAGGACATAATCACATTAAAAGTATAATGATATAAAATACTAGAACGTTCTTTTAAAATCTCACTCTAGTTACTTTAGGAAAATGTAACATGTATGCTAATCCATGAAAACAGACATCATTTCATTACGAATCGTTAGTGGAGCGTATGTGGTTAACAGACACGCTAATGCGAGACTATAAAGATTAAATGATGAAACAACTCGTGTTTATAATTGTTGATGGAGCGTGTGTGGTTAATCTACACATCAATGGGAGATCATAAATCGAACGAGGGTGTTTGAACGGGTTTTCATGGTTATTCACACCTTAATTGTGATCCTTGGCATCCCAATCACAATTGGTAATAGCATAATCTGATATTAAACATGCCTTTGATGTTTCAATGAAAATCTCAAGAGTTCTAGTAGTTTCATGTGATTGAAATTGGTGAAATGTTTCTACCCGTATAAAATAGTTTCGTGATATGAATGCGACATCCCTGTTCATATTTCTAAATGAAAATATGGATCCTAACCTCAATTTAAGAATTTTGGGTTAATAATTAAGGATTGAAATCAACTAACTTGAATTTTCTCTTTTCACATTTTTTAGATGTCGAATCAAGGTAAAAATGGTCTTGCTCGTTCTTATGGAAATGGTTTTCCTCAATCTTCTGGATATAATCTTCCATATTCAAGTCAAGGTGAAATTGTCTTCCCTTCCTTAGGCAATGGTGGAATTAGACATCATCATCCTTCAACTCTTCCACCTCCTCCTCCCGTGACTCTCCCAACGTCATGTTTTCCTCAAATTGAAAGATATGAAACTACTCAAGACCTATTGGCATGTAATCACAAAGATGGAGACTCGGTGTATGCACATGTTCTGAAAATGAAATCATACATTGACAATTTGGAATGAATGGGTGTCATATTCCCAAAGGAGCAAGTCAATGATTTGGTTCTTCTTTCGCTTCCAAAGTCATATGGTCAGTTCATTGAGAGCTTTCATATGAGGAATATCGATGTGAACCTAATTGATCTGACCCATATGTTGATAGTTGCTGAAGCAGAAATGCTTAAGAATACAACCGAAGCAGAAATACTTGTAGGGTCTAATCCCAAGAGTTCCATGGACATTGACAATTATAATATTAATGATCAATAAGAGATTTCTCTTCCCAATTAAAATGGATCGACCAAGGTTAAATAGTTTGATCGTATGGTAAAGTGAAATGCTCTCTCTAAGGTCATTCCCTATGTTGATCCCAATGAGTCCATTTGTTTCTACTGCCAAATGAAGGGACATTGGAAGCGAGCTGCCCAAAATATCTAAAGGATATTAAAGATGGTAAAGTCAAGTCATGTGACTCTACTCCAGGTGCATCAATTATCTAACTCCCTTATTTTAATAAGTTCCTATTCATAGACTCTTAATACATAATGTGAATATGTGATGATCACATTTTGATGGTGTTGCAAGATCTAAAATAAAGAAGGAATCTTGATCAAAGTGAGTTGAATCTGATCGTGGGAAATGGACTTTTGTTGCATGGTTCGATGGTCAGAACTTTGAGCTACTACTAAGGAGTTAGGATAGTTTTAATAGATTGCTATAACTCCTAGGAGATGTCTAGAGAAATAGTTTTTCATTTTATGCGCTGTAAGGACAAGTTCCAATTTTCTTTTTAGCAATACAAGTGAAGTTTTGGTTTATGAAGTTGCCTTATATTTCCTTCCGATGGCATTAATGAGTGTGTCGATTATGTTTCTAATAATAGAAATATTAATTTTGGATTTGATTCTTATGATATTGCGCTTGTGGTACTATCAGGTTGGACCAAGTGAAAGGAAATCTCATCACCAAGTTTCAGTTGGACAGAAACTTGGAGTCATACAATTCGAATTGCATGATGCATAAGAATCTTGTTCATTGGAAAATTATGACTAATTCATTGTTCACATGTTTATGTGCGGAAAGTGAAGGACTAATGGATCTAGTACATGTTGATATGAACTCTTCATATCTACCATAAGGGACGATAAATCTATTCGGCATGATTCACTGATGCTTCAGTAAATATGATTGTGTTTATAAGATTAAACATAATTCTAATACTTTTGAAAGCGTTCATAGAAGAATCTATTAGGCAAAAAGATAAAAGATTTTCCAATTTGAAAGGAAAAGAGCATTCTTTAGTACCTTGTTTTATGATCATCTTAGTTATTGTGGAATTGTAACACAACTGACTCCTCCAAGAGTATCTTAGTGCAATTCTATGACTAAGAAGAGGAATCAAACATTGTTTGAAATGGTTCAATCAGAGACGAGTCATGCTTTGTTCCAATAAAGTTTTAGATTTATTCTCTAGTCACTATAAATCGTATCTTATAACCCATTCCAAACTAAGAAGGTCGATGGAACATCATAAGATGTGGAGTACGAATGATTTCTTCACTCAAGCACTTTAGGAGCTGGAATTGTGATGTTTTCGCTGATCGAGAAACAAAAGATAAACTAAGTTCAATTCTATGAAGTGTTTTCTTGTAAGGAATCCACACAAACTTTTGAAATTTTGTTTTAGCTTGTCAAAGTATGTTCCTTGATAGAAAACTCGTATGTCAAGAAGTGACTCGGAGTCATATTGATCTTGAGAATTGCAAGAGTCAACCGACAATAACCCTTTTATTTATAACTAGCACGTGAACTGAGGTTGAAAAACATGTTATGTTTTAATTGACACATTGAAAGGATGTTTGAATTATGTTTTAATCAATCGTAAGTAAAATCACAATAAGATTGAACACAATGATCTAAATAAGATCTGGTTTCTGCCTAATTACTTCCGGAATGAGTACAAGAGGTATCACAATGAGAGAGAAAGCTCAGAGCATACAAGAGTGAAAAATTTACAACCCTATACATTACTTAGCCTATTTATAGGATACTCATGTAAACAAAAAATACTAGGACTCGACATTATATTGCAAATCTCTAAAGTGCCCAGAAAATACATTACATAACGAAGTCTTGTTGACCTCTGCTATTTACAGACTATTCAACATCTAAGACTGATGCATGTATGGAGGGATTGATATCAAACACTTAGAATGCATCAGGATATTCAAGATTAAAACCAAGAACACGAAAACAAATAAGTAAGTTGCGCAACAAGAAATGAAGAAAGATAGAAGTGCTAAACAATATAGACGTATAGATTGAGGATCGATGAAAACAAATCAAGACCTATTGATGTGAGTTCAAATCAACCTAGAAAATGTGATTTGGAATTGACAATGGATAAGTAAGCAACTCAAAAGAAACAACGTTCTTTATTTCAATAATCAGCAAAAACATCATATCCCAAAAAGGTTTGACTAAGGGCCTTTTATAGCCTTACAAGCTATTACAAAAATAAGGTAACTCCAAAATAAAAGGAAACTTCAAAATAAAAGGAAATTGCCTTGAAAAGGCTTATTCAAGCTAAAAATATACTAAACACGCCTCTAGACCATGCAAACTCTATGCATATCTGACTCTTCGCATTCTGCACTTTTGCATCCAATAGCCAATACCATCCGTTCGCAGTCACCTTCCTAAGCTTTGCATTCGCAACGAGTCTTCCAGGTTTCGCATCCACTCTTTAGTACTTGCAACGGTCACACTCGGTCGCATCCAACAAGGGACTTAGACTGTGAAAGGCTGCGATTCACACTTGCATCATCTCCTCCCCTTTTAAAGGAATTGTTCTCAATTCAGCTAGTCCATCATCATCAAGATAAGGGAATAAGTCTCCAAAGTTGAATGTGGCATGAACTCCATAGGCACCTGGAAGTTCGTAGGAATTATCATTAACTCGCCCCACCACTTTGTAAGGACCTACAGCTCTTGGCATCAACTTATTCTTTCTTTTACTTGGAAAATGTACCTTCCTTAAGTGTACACAAACTAAGTTTCCATCAGCAAAAATCTAAGGCTTCTTGTTCTTATTCGACTTCTGCTTGTAAGTTGCGTTTACAACTTCAATGCGATTACGAATCTGCTCATGCAACTTCATCATCGACTTTAACTTTGCTTCATCATCCTTATGAACTAATTCTTCTTTTGGCAACGGAATTAGATCTAAGGGAAGATATGGATTAACATTGTAGACAACCTTCAATGGAGAATGACCAGTTACGAACGTAGGAGATCGATTATAAGTGAACTCATCATGTGCAAGCTTAATGTCCCAATCTTTCTGAGTCTTGCTCACCAACCCTCGAACAACGTTCCCAAAGTTCAATTTGTAACCTCCGTCTACCCATCCATCTGTAGATGGTGCGAAGTACTAAATAATAGTTTTGTACCCACCTTCCTCCACAACGAATTCCAAAAATAACTCAAAAACATCAAATCTCGATCTAAAACAATAGTTTTTTTGGAATGCCATGCAAACGAACAATGTCGTTAAAGTATAAGTCTGCCACGTTACTAGCATCATCAGTTTTGAATAAAGATTCTTAAAAACCAGTAAGAGAATTTTAAATTCTGGAAAACACTTGACCATCTGCTTCTTTTTTTTCTTTAAATTCCCCAACATTGTAACACCCTGTTTCAGATCATTTCTTAATTCAGGATTGTGCATCAAAATTCGATCATGAAAAGGCTGCGGGTTTTGAGGAAGGAAAATTTAGACCTTGCTGAATGTTAATAATGCTGGTTGTAAGATCTAATCCCTTGATTTGTGTGCTGGAACCGAAAGGTAGAAAGGGAAAAGTTATAGATCGGGCTTCTTGTGTGGGTTATGGTTTTATTTTGGTATGTGATAAGACAAAAGTAACTATATAGGATTGTGGACTCTTCAATACCTTTCCGTGCATATAAAGAACGATGAAAACAGAGTTGTAATGAAGAAGTTATGACTGTTTGAAGTTGAGCTGGAAGATGGTAGTTTTGCACTACGCAAGGCGTAATCTAAGTACTCAGGGGCATGGTGGCTACTGAGGGACGCGTTTTTAGTTAGCTAAGCAGTGCATAACTGCATAGAGTAAAAACCCTAATTTCAGGGTTTTGAGCCCAATTTAAGGACTCTAACCACTCGAGGTCTTTAGATTCTCTTTAGATTCTTGATTTTTCATGTCCTTTGTTCTCATAATCTTGAGTCTTGTGAGTATAAGCTACTCCAGAACTTGTGGTTGTCATTCCTTGTGGTTACTGAGATTGAGGAGTCATGAAAACGGGATCTTGGTTGTCCTTATTCTTTCATGCAAGAGTTTTTGGACATTAGAATGTGTTAGGAAAATAGAGTTTGGATTTGAGCTTTATCTAGCCATGCAAATGCATAAATGTGACACATCATGCACTTGACCTAGAAGTAGAAATTAGGTCAAAGTCTCATAGAAACTTAAGTCAAAGTTGAAACTAGGACTAGTATACTTGATTCATCAAATTCACTTGAATCTCAGAACCACTACATAGAAATGCCAATAAACCGATAAAAATAAATTACAAACATTATTTCTAACTTGAATAAGAGTTAGGAAACACAAAAATAATTTGAAGTCTCAAAGATTCAATTTATTTTGATATCCAAAGATTTACAAAATTCTTTAAAACCCTAAAAGTCGTAAAAACTTAAATTTATGAAGTTTTACATTAAAATGCCACGAAATTTTTTATAAACTCTATAATATCAAATTAAAATATTTAAAATGTGGAAATATAATCAAGGAAGTTAATTTATTTCATTAACATTAACCTTACTTTTATAAGCTGAAAATCTAAGAGTTATGAACAAAATTTATATAAAATAAACATTTTATATAAATTGAAAGAAATTGTATAAAAATTTAGGGATTAATACAAAATAAATGAATAAAATAAAATGAAATCTCCTCTCACTCCCTCAAATTTAGGCCCCTCTCTCGCCCCATATCTCTATCTCACTCAAAAGGCACACCCTATTCATTAGAGCATCTCCCATACTCCACATTTCTCTTTCTCTCTCTAAAAAATTCTCGCTCCCTTCTCTCTAAAGCTGACGAACATAGAAGCCAAATATGTGGGAGAGATTTTTACCTTCAATTCTTCATGAGTTCATAAGAATCTCTGTATTTTGGTGGAGTATAACCTCAAAGAGATGACGAGATATATGAGTTATCCAGAGAGATAGAATCTCTCTTTTCTTCTCTCTAAAACCTCCGTTCTTTCCGTCTATGAATATCCCTCATTTTACTCAAGAATATTGATCATTTGAAGTTCATCTTCAAGGTAAAATCAATTTCCTTACATTTTGTTCACTTTTCTTTCAAAAATATCAAGTTTTCTCGCATTTTTCTTCTCCATAAACACTTTTCTTTGATATTATTCACATGCATGTTCATCCATGTCGTATTTGATGATAATGGTGGTAGGATTTCACCCAAAAACAACATGCATGTTGTTAGAATGTGAAATCCAATGATCAAAACCTAAATCAAATCCATCAACTTGAGTTGTACAAGTTTTAAAGATTCAAAATCACATGCATTCAAGTTTTTCATTTAGAAACATCATTTTAAACAAAAATAAGTTCATTCATGGTCTTCAAATCATAATGCATGTGATGAACATCAAGCTTAATGGCTTGATTATCAAGTACATTGTTAAGAATGCATATAAAGGATTTATTCATAAATAAATATCTAAAACTTCTTTTCTGCTCAAATACGATTTTTCAAAGAATCCAAACAACATAATTAGATCATCTGGAAATTTTCAGAAAATAACTCGTTTTTCTCGATTTATTGTAATTTTTGCAAGAAAATAGAGCAATAATTCATATAAAATACTTTTTATGGTGAATAATTTCTAGTAAATTTATGATATCACCTATGCACTGAGTAAAGACTTTTCATGAAGTTTTATGCATTTCTAAGGCAGTTTTCTGTTGATTTCTAATTTATTTTTGTTGAAGAGAAATAAATAGTAAATATATTTATGAATGCCCAAATCCATATTTCATAATTTTCACATCTTCTAGAGGTCATAAAGACTCCATGAAAAAGTTTTCAGATTTTTCCAAGAAAATTTATTATTTTTAACGATTTAATAAATGTTTAATGGATTAAATTGATGAAAAATAGCTACACTTATCCAAAAATTATAAAACTCCATCAGAAGATCTTATATTACATATGAACTATAAATAAAAATTTTAGTGAATTTAACTACTGTTTAATATTTTTTCCAAAACCAACTTTGATATTTTTTCCAGCTTATATATGTTAAATAATAGTGGAAAAATGTTTGGAGAATTTTATGAACTGATTCCTATTTATTTTGAGTTTTGCTATAATAATACACAAAAATCATAAAATCTGGTTAAACTGTTTGAAAATAAATTTGAGTATTTTTTCCAGTTTATATACATTGTATAACAGTTTTACAAAAAGATTGGGAATTTTTATTAACTGTTTATTATTTTTCACGATTTTATGATATTTTGAAGGAATTAAATGGTGGAAAAATAGTTAAACATATTTAAAAATCATGAAAAATTACAAGAGGGTTCTAAGTTATAGTTAGATCTGAAATGTAAAGTTTGGAAATTTTTAGAACTGATTTGATTTAGTTTTGGATTTTTAGTTTGTAAAGCCCTTCCAAAAGTGCTAAAATGCATTTCAAACAATAACACAAAATGAGATTTGTCACTTGAAAATGTTAATAAGTCAATTGGTGTATGGAAATTTGAATTTTCAGAAAAGTATTTGTAACTTATACAAAACCTAATTTTGAGACAATATTGGCATAATTCTATTGTAGAAATTAAGTATACTAGTGTTAGATTTTCAACTAGAGACTTACTAGTGTGTAACCTTATCGTAGGGAATCAGTAGTAGGATGTGAGGGAAGTTAGCTCAAGGCATCACAAATACCTTCACGTATCATTGTGAGTATTCACGACTCCCCTTATTTTCGGTTTTAAATGTTTTGGGGTGGAAAAACATTCCCAAAAACTGTTTATTGTTTGTTGTATTTAATTTGACTTGTATCAAACTTGGTTGCTATATTTTGCTATGTATGTGTATGCTATTGTTAATTCATGAGGCCTTATCGCGTTTATGTAACGCCCGTGTTTCTAGGCTATGCAGTAATGATGATATATAATAGTCTAGGTTAACCTTTGTAAACCGTTGTTAAATAATAAAAATGTATTATTTTGAATGTTATGTGTTTTATGCTTAATTGTGTAACTTAAATGAATTAAGAACAAGAATAAGCGTAATAATAAAATATTAAATAATACCAATAACTATGAAGGAAGTTGTAGTGGTCGTGGCAAGGTTTCCGAATATATAAAGAATGTCGAAATCCGAGTTATAACGAAGAAGTTATGACTTGTCGAAGTTTCGCGACAGAACCGGTACGACACTGCGTGACGTAAATAGTGAATTTACGATAGAGCGAAATTTACCCTTAGTGATCTAAACGAAAGTCGTAGAATACGTTAAACCGAAAGCGTGCATAAAAAGAACGTCTAAATCTAACTTCGTATGAGGAAGTTATGATTTTTCAAAGTTTCAACTTAGTGGTATGCAACCCAAAGTTCGAATATGAGATCGAGTGATTTCTAGCCGAAACAATCTAAACGAGAATCGAAGATCTCGTCGATAGTAGTCCAACGGTAAAAAGACAGACGAAAACGGACGTTAGATGAAGGAGTTGTGAATTCCTAACGGAGTTTTCCTGTCCCGGCCTACAAAAATAATATAATAAAATTTAAAGTCAAAATTAGCCGACGGAGTCTTAACGAGAATTGTAGAGCATAATCTCACCTACACGTGCATATAAAGAACGTCGAAAACGGAGCTCGTATGCGAAAGATATGAATTTCTGAAGTTCGGGGCACGAACCCCGACACTGTGTCAGAGTTCACGACGTGAGCATAGGGTTCACGACGTGAACTCAGAAGTGACGCCTTCCAGAGCAAGTGGACTGATGACGAACGCAATGACCTATGCCTGACTGAACTCACGACGTGAATTTTGAGATTCACGACGTGAATCCAGAAAAATGGCCTTATAAATAGAAACCGAAGGGCAGCCGACCATAGTTGCTAATTCCTTCACTCTCTCACTCCCGATACCCTCTCTAGCTGTCTTGAAGTACCC
Source organism: Lactuca virosa (assembly GCF_052849685.1). Classification (NCBI taxonomy): domain Eukaryota; kingdom Viridiplantae; phylum Streptophyta; class Magnoliopsida; order Asterales; family Asteraceae; genus Lactuca; species Lactuca virosa. Next base: position 315,475,673 of record NC_136433.1, on the reverse strand, counting down.
CCGAAGCCCCGGTATCATCCCGACACCCGAAGCGAGTCCCGAAGCACCGAAGATCCCGAGAAGAAAAGAGTTTCAAGCCGAAGCTCTGCCCACGAGAAGCCCGGTGTGTGAAGATATCCTAGTTTCACCGAAGAATACTGCTTTAAGAGTAGTAGTGCTGTCCGATAATCTTCTTATCAAGTGAGTGTGTAGTTGCTTTCTTCTAACACATAGATATGAATTATTCTCTATAAAATACGTGCTATGTGTTTGTATATTATCTGTTATCTGGAATGAGTATTGATTGGATATATTATACAGGTTTTAAAGTTGTATAAGTATGTATATATGTATATGTTATCTACAAAACTGTTGGGTATAACATGGGTAGATAGTTGATGTGTGATGAAATAAAATGATGAGAGGCCTCGATGTTGTTGTTGATCTAGTCATCTAGCGGAGTATGGATGACGACCACGGACTCTTTCTAGACTGTCCAGTGGAACGCTGGCAGGTTCATAACCTGTAGGTGTTGTGAACGATGTGTTCACCGGTGTACTCTATCCCCCTCATGGTTGCCTTTCGGACATCTATTGTTGAGGAAACCCCTTTGTAGTAATGTCCATCCCGATGAAAAATCCTAGACTAGGTCCCTTGTGATAGTTGTTGTTTTAGGGACGTAAAGTGAGGATAACGGGAATGGGTAATCGGGTTATTGTTGGTTGGTGAAATTAAATGTAATTATTTATTGTGGGTTGAAAACCCTATATGCTCACCAGGCTCCCAAGCCTAACCCACTCAGTTTTATTTGTATTACACCTAGTGGCGCGAGAGCATAAGTTGGATGAATCATTAAGTTATTTTGTTTATAGGACTGTAGTTGTATATAACTATTGTAAGACTTATAATGTGCCGTTTATGCTTTTGGTCTATATCGGAACATGACATCCCGAGTTTTGTTATATATGAAAATACATTTCTTTAAGAAATGTTTTGATGAATTTTATTTTATCATATTTTGTTTTGGGAACAAATTCTGCAACTCTTTTAATTCAAAGGATTACTTTGAAATTATTTTAAAAGCATAAATTAAATCGGCCTTTTCTGGTCGTGAATTTGGGGATGTCACAGTTGGTATCAGAGCATTAGTTTAAGCGAACTAGGAATTTGTAGGATTTCTAGACTTAAACTTAGAATGCTAAGTGAAGATTGTGAGATGAGTGTCTGTTATATTTAAGACACGAGCACTAGTTTATTTTAGGAAAATTGCCTAAAATGCTTTTATGTGCTTAATGTTATATGTTTGCCATATATGATATTATTTGTTCGGATCTACGGTTTGTTGCCAACCGGATCTGGAAACCTTATGTGTTTAGGGTTCTAAGCGTAGGACTATGGTAATAGAACTAGCATGTAAACGTTTCGGAATGATTTGGATAATTTATTTATCTATCGAGAATAAGGATCTAAATTCACCTTATTCGGTGTATAGATCAACAATGGCAAGAACAAGAAGCGGAGTTGGAAACGTGAACGAAAACAGGAATCAACCACCTGTAATCGAGCAAATACCTGTTGTAGCAGCAACACCTGAGCCAATGACAATGGCTGGTGTACAATTGATGATTCAGACGATGTTGGATCGTTAGATGGAAGAAACTAGACGTCTGCTTCAGCAGAATCGTGAAGAACCTTCGATGCCGATTGTACAGCCCGAATTAAGTGAAGGGCAGTCGGAAGGAGGAAACTTCAGTAGGATTATTGGTCAAGCCAACCCACCGTTGGTTAGACATAATAACCAAGATGGAGGAAATGATGGATGAGGATGCAAGTATAAAGATTTCATGGCATTCAAACCACCATGTCTATCCGGAAGCCCGACGCCGGTAGAAGTTATAAACTGGATCTCCGAAATGGAGATAATGTTTGAAAGTTGCGAATGCAGCAACAGGCAGAAGACCGCTCTTGCGATCCCTTTGTTAAAATCTGGAGTATTGACTTGGTGGAAGCTATTATCCAACTCGATGCCTAAGGGAGAAGCTAGCAAGATGTCTTGGGACGACTTTGTGGAACAACTGAAACTGTAATACTGCTCAGAGCAGGACCTTCTGGAAATCAATAATGAGTTTCAGAATTTGAAGAAGGGAAAAATGAGCGTTACTGAATACGCTGCAAGTTTCACAGAAAAGATGAAGCTTATCCCATACCTAGTTCCAACAGAACTCCCAAAGGTCAACAAGTTTGCTCGTGGATTACCAGCGGACTTTGGTCCAATGGTTAAGCAAGCAACCACATTGAAAGCCTCCATCTGGGCTGCTAAGAATGTTGAGACTCAGATCAGGGAGAAGGGTCTGGAGAGGTCAGGGGTTGGTGAGAAGAGGAAGTTCGATGGACCTTCAGGGTCCAACAAGAAAAATAAGTTCTCGAAATCTGGTTCGATAGGCGGTGGATGTCACACCCCGCTAAAGCGGAAACACGAGGCGTGGCAGTATAAAGGGTTTCATAGCAAAAGTTAAAAGACAACACCAACCATAGTATTAAAAATCATTACAATTTTACGATGGGTTTGAACAACTTTTAAAAGAAATTACAATGTAAATTGAAATACAACACATGCGAATGCTCCTAAAAGTGAAGTGTCCCTAAGTGCCACTTACTCGATGATTCCTGAAAAAGCATGTAAAACGAGCGTCAACTATAAAAATAGTTGGTGAGTACTCACAGATAAACAAAATAATATTGGTTCCATGAATTGAAATCAAAGTTTTGATAAAAGTTTCCAATAATAAAAGTATATTGTTAAAATGAGTAAATAAGTTTGTAAAAAAAAACAAAGTTCTTTGTCATCATGAGAGATAAAGTATGTTGCCCAAATAAGATGCAACATTCATATCCTCATGGAAGATAAAGTTCGTTACTCAAACGAGTAAACAAGTTTCATTGCTAAAATGAGCAATCAATTTCGTTGCTACAAGGAGCAAACAATTTCATTGCTAAAACATGTATATAAGTTTTCAGTAATAAAAGTTCGTTGTTGTAATGAGAAACAAAGTTCATTGCTATAATTAATAAACAAGTTTATTGCTATAATATGAAACAGAGTTCATTGCTATAATGAGAAACAAAGTTGATTGCTATAATTGATAAACGAGTTTATAGCCATAATAAATAACAAGTTTGTATGTGTATGAGCAAACAATGAGTTCCCAACCAAGCCTATGACTGATGCCCTATCAAGATCTATGCTTATCGTTCCACAAATTATATGGTATCATGCACTCAAGCAATCGGGCGAGTGAGGAGTTGTCAATTCCTAATAGCGCTATCCATAATGACCATTGGCTCAAAGAGTTAATGGTCGGAGTAAAGTGTAAGGGAAGGGACTTAAGACGATAAGTTCTCATGTTCCGTGTTGCATAGACATACATAGAGAGATATAGCAAAATATAGCAATCAAGTTTGATACAAATCAATTTAAATACAACGGACAATAAATAATTTTTCGGACATGCTTTTCCACCCCAAAACATAAAAACCGAAAATAGGGGAGTGCGTGAATACTCACAATATGCAAAATATAGCAACCAAGTTTATACGAGTCAAATAAATACAACGAATATAAATAGTTTAGGACATGCTTTTCCACCCCAAAACATTTAAAAACCGAAAATAGGGGAGTGGTGAATACTCACAATGCATTGAGATGATGCAAATGGTGCCTTGAACTACGCTCCACTTGTACCACTATCGTTTTCCTACAACGATGTTACACACTAATGAGTCTCTAATCGAAATCTAACACTAGTATACATACTACTACAATAGAATTATGCCAATATTGTGTCAAAATTTAATATTGATAAGTTACAAACATTTTTCTGTGGAAATTAAGTTTCAAAGAATCAATTGTTATATAACAATTTAAGTGGAAAATTTCCATTATTGAAATGTTAATATTTAACATTTTAGAGGTGTTCCAATGATTAAATATTCAAAACTAAATCAATTTAGTTCTAAACTTTCCCAAACTTTGCATTTCAGTTTTAATTGAAGTCAAAGACCTTAAGAAAAATTTCCTTGAATTTTTGATTTGTCTAACTATTTTTCACCATTTAGTTTTATTAATAACCATAAAATCATGGAAAAATAGTAAATTATCATGAACAATTCTTATAATTTTTGTGTAACTATTTTACAGTGTACATAATCTATTAAAAATATTAATATGTGTTTTCAAAAAGTTTAACACAATTGTTCTAATTTTTGTGTATTTATTCTATAAAAATAGAAATAAATAGATAACAGTTTCAAAAATTCACCAAACTTTTTTTTACAAGTGTTATTACACATACTTAATCTGGGAAAAATATAAAAATGGATTTCCAAACTATTTAACCCAAATTTTGATTTTTGAGCATTTATTCGAATAAAAATTGAAATAAATAGAAAACCGTTTCAAAAATTGCCCAAAATTTTTGTAACACTGTTATTATACATGTAGAAGCTGTGAAAAATATAAATGATATTTTTCAATTAGTCTTTCTATTTTTCTTTGTTTTATCCTCGTAAATAATCATTAATTGGAGAATAATTATTAAACAGTTAAAGTAAATTACCAAAATTTTTGTAAAGTTCATTTACAGTGTAAAAAATCTGGGAAAAATCTCAAAGGTGGTTTTTATCTACAGGAATCCGATTTTGTGTATTTAAGTGTATTTAATATTAGAAAATAGGAGAAAAATAGTATACAGAAGAGAAAAATCATCAAAACTTTTATGTATCAAGGACAAATAGGAATGCATTATGAAAAATTTTGAAAATATTTTTCTGAGTCTTAAACCTCTGGTAGAAGCTGCGAAAATTGTTAGATAGCCTTTTCAAATTGTCTAAAGTGGTTTTATGATTTATTGGGGCTAAACAAAAAGAAAATTCAAAACCACGCTAAACAGTAACAAAAATTGATGAAACTTAATGAGAAGTCTTTATTTAGCATGGAAGTCATCCACGAATTTACCTAGGATTTATAGACCTCATAAAGTAATTTATATGATTTATTGCCATATATTATTGAAATAATTATAATAATTCGAGAAAAATGAATTATTTTCTGAAAATTTGTAGAACATCTCATTTTGTTGGTGGGAATCTGGGAAAAATCGGATTTGGTCAGAAAAGGAGTTTTAGATATTTATTTGGAATTAAATCCTTCATTAACATATTTGAAAGCTGTTAACAACAAACTTTGATCATCAAGCATCTAAGCTTGAAGATCATCACATGCATGTTGTTTTGAAGACCATTAATGAGTTTGAAATGTTCAAAAATCGTTTTTGATAGAAAACTTAGGGTGCATGTGGTGATTTTTACCCAAAACTTGTAGAAAAGTGCATTATGTTGATTTTGACTTAGGTTTTGGTCCTTGGATTTCACCATTAACAACATGCATGTTGTTTTTGGGTGAAATCCTACCACCATCATCATCAAAACCGTGAGTTTGTGTGTGTGTATGTTTATGTGTTCATGATCTTTCATTAGAATGGAGTAGAAGACTGAGAAAATCCATGAAAAACAAGTAAAACTTGAAGGAAAAGAGAAGGAAAATGAATGATTTTCGGGTTTATCTTTAAGAACACCTCAAGATGATTAAGATTTAGAGTTCATGGTGTGTTCTATGACCCATTTTCTGGAGAATTTCGTGGTTGAGGGAGAGAGGAAGAGAGAATAGAGAGAAAATGAAGTGAGAGAGTGTGAGAGAGAAAGAGATGGAGTGGGTGAGTGAAATTGATTAATGACTTGGGAAAATGGTGGATTGGGGGGATGAGTCCGATTTTTGGGAGGAGGAGAGAGGATTTCTCTCTCATAAATCCCATTCAAATCATTTCCCCCAATTTTTATAAATTTCTAAAGGTTTTATAAAATATGCTTAAGCTTTACATTGTTTTATAAAATCCTTGATTTTCCACTTATAAAATAAGGATAAATGTTGGTACATTAAACTATAATTTCCTTGATTATATTTCCCAACTTGATTATTTTAAGATAATTTTATAAGTTTCATAAAAAATTTTATATAATTCTTGATGTTAAACTTTATAAAATTTAGGTTTTAGGGGTAGGGTTTTTGGAGTTTAATAAATCTTTGGATATCAAAGTGAATTGTATTTTTGAGACTTTAATTTATTTTATGGTATTATAACTCTTTTATAGTTATAAATAATGTTTGTAACTTATTTTATCGGTTCATTGGCATTCTATGTAGTGGTTTCGAGATTCAAGTGAAATTGAGGAATCAAGTATACTAGTCCTACTCTTCAACTTTGACTTAAGTTTCTATGAGACTTTGACCTAACTTCTACTTCTAGGTCAAGTGCATGATGTGTGTATATGATTCATGAAATGTTGTTCGAGTCAAAGAGTGACCCAAATATGGATAGTCACTATAGCTCAGTAGATGTAGAATTCACATATCAATGTGAAATCTAAGTACACTATCCATTGATTCTAATTGTTTCCAAGTTTCTAGTAGGTTATAACTTAGCTTCTAGTTACTAAGTCTAGTATGTGTAGTGCATATATGTGCAACTAAGTCTAGTCAAATCTAGAACCGACTCGAATTTTGACGGTTGTCACGGTCTCCCCCGGTTGAAAGAATTTCGTCCCGAAATTCAATTCGTGACACATTCTATTAGAACTCAGCCGAATACAATTGTATAATTGGAGAGGTGGTGACTTGAAGAGCTCTTTGATTATTTTGGGTTAATTCCTCAAGAGAAGAGCCCAACTCTTTAGCTATAATCAAATTAATGTTTCCCTAATTCGAGTTCTACAGTCTAGATTGCGAGAAATTAGGATGATGGAAATCATGATCCAACCATGGCGACCTAGTTGAAAAAGGTTATATAGTTAGATATTATCTAACTTAAAAGAACGTTATAAGTTTTGCTGACGCACCAACTGCATTGAGTGTTAAATCCGCATTGATCCTCAAGTCGCATTTTAAATTAGCACTAAGTGTAAATTCGCCACCTAATAAAGAAGAGATTAGGAACAATTTGGTCACTTTCGGGTTGGCTACTATATCTGGAAAAGATATATTCCGAAATAAGAAGGGGTATCACGAATGAAAGGGAAGCGATCGAGGTTAAGTTCCTAAAAATACATTTTAAGGGTAGGCAACGAAGTTTTGGTACATCTCCAATGTAAAGGCTATTTAAGTGTCGTCTACAAAATAAGTCACGAAATGATTGAGGATCTCCGAGGCTATAATTACTACTACGGTTACTCTTACAATAATAGAACTATATTCGAAGAATATATATATTTAGAGAGTCAATGTTGCAAATGGAGGCGATTAAATCACATTGTGTAGATAGCATTTTAAGTGTTTTAGAAGTGATAAAAAATCTCACTGTTATCAAAATATGTAATAATTCCAAGATAATGAAAATACATGTTTGGCAATCCAACGAAGTAGTAAAATAGTATAAAGATTAATTAAGGTTAAAGGTTTAAGTCGTCAATAAAGGAAATTGTATAGAAATATTTGTATTAAATTTTTGAGAAATTGTCCAATTGTCTAAGCCGGGACAAATTCAAGCTTACGAGTCAGAATATTTATGTGAACAAAGTTGAGAGTTTAGGAACTCAATGAAAATTACAAAGTAGAATGCTATTTTAAGAAAGGTGTAAAAATATCTATCATTGAAAATAGTGGATTCTTAATTTAGTGTTTCTACAAAAACAATCATTTAGAGAATATATAATAGTAAAATTCAAGACTTTTGATGTATTTAAATAAAAGAAGAAACATAAGGAAACATATCCTTCACATATAATTTCCGAATATAGAAAAATGATAAGCATAAGAGTATTCATATTGTGTATTAATTGTAAGGAAAAATATACTGGAAATTGCATTTTATATCAAGTTTCTGAATTTAGAATGAAAGAGAAAATGTAAATAAGGATCGGTTGTTTATAGAGATTTCAAAATAAAAACAAGATGCATATGATAAAAGGTGTAATTGAATATATCAAAGTTGACTAAATCAAAATTATTCCTCACGACTATAGATGTGTTAATCGCTCAAAACGAAAGGGTAGAGTTCAAGTCTTTATGTACACGAACATGATACCAGGAGAAGCAAAATAGACAGAAACAAAGTTAGACTATGTATAATGTTACTATTATGGGCGTGCGAATCTAAAATCAGAAGGAGAGCGAGAAATCAAGTTAGGGGGGAAGAAAAAGGAAGGTAGCGGCGGCAATGATTGCTATTGTTAAAATTATAAGAACAATACCTATAAGTAGATTTAAAACCAGGTTGAGATATATTTCAAACTTCAATATTTGATGTATATTAATGATTAAATAGACATGTGGGAGTTCTAAAGTGTTGGCTAAGGATTGCTAAAAATTTATAAGTTACTTATTAAGTTAAACTCCATTTGTGAAAAAGAAGAAACACTAAAACTCGTAATTGAAAATTTGACAGTTTTGATCTTTTGACTGGGGTCCAACAATGGTTAAAATGGATAAGGTAAAGACTCAATATATTTAGAAGAATAATTGTGCATTGTCGAAAGTGCGTCACTGGAATTTTAAAAGTGAGCACTAAGTTTTTCAATTCTTTAAATTTTAGAAATTTTACAAATTATAAAACTAATTTGAAATAAAAAAAAATGAGGTATGTTGGAAATGTCGGAATTAGAGATTTCTTATTATGTTTAAATTAGAAAGTTGTAAAAATACCGTGTTGGGTTTCAAGAAAACACATTTAAGTAAAGTACAATGCCTAAATGAGAAGGTAGTCAAAAGTCTTAAAACAAAAGTGGTTTGAAGATCCGATGAAGCTTTTACACATAATATGAACTTTAACGTCATATGTTTAAGTTTTATAGCATAAAGTTTAAACACTTTTATAAAAGAAAATGTTTCTAAGTTTTTCGAAAACGTGCCAAAATGGTAAGCAAGGTTTAAAATGGTGTATATGCCCTTAAAAGCACATCTATCCATTGAAATGGATTGAAATGAAATTGAAATAGCAATGTTAAAACAAATATTGGTTAAATTGAGTTTTGAAGAAAAGTGTTAAATTAAAGCAAGTTGTCAAAAGATTTTTAGCGAGAATATGGCTTACATTGTTAGGAAATGTCTACTAAGTTGAATGAAGTGGTTATAAAATATTTTATCAATGATAAATAAAACCGATGAAGCGAAATAATTTTTCGATGGAAGATTAAGAAGTAAGGAATAAGTATGTTAGTGTAGCTGATCGTACCTAAATACTAAGACGAGTACAAGGCGAGTATAAGACGAGTACCGATGTCTTTTTCCCAAAGATAAAGGCAAGAAAAATTGTTTGAAAAACGTTTTATGGTGTCAATGTAGTTTACGACCTTTTATAGAGGTCAAAGGGACATCTTATGTTAAGTTTTAAGCTCAAGGTGGAAACAACCTAGAGCTAAGTCGTAACGTAGTAATAAGGTCTCACGTATGGGTTAAACCTCCGTATCTCCTCGTGAGTTGAATCCGGAATGCCCGCCAATGGTATCCAAGTGATTATTTAGTGGAGACTCATCTACCTCCTTACGTGATGCTCCAATTCCCATCCGTGTCGATATCAAAACGCTTTTTCATAGTTGTAACTCTAGTACGAAGACGATGAAGAGGTATTGAGGAATAATTCGTATAGGTTTCGACTTATGATTATTACTAGTGTATATCTAGCTACTAACCTTACATCTAAAGTCAATAGCTACCAAGGAATACTCATTCTCAGTACTAAGTGCATTGCTCCTATAGTGGCTAGTGATATAACTTAAGTGGTTAACCTAGCACTTGATAAGGGACAAGAATATTTCTAAATAAAGGCATTGTTATAAAAGTGCACTTAGTTTCTAAGTGTATCTAGATGAATGCCTATAATATGCAATGCCCGTACGCACACCGAAAAATTTTGTTTTTCAAAAGTTTAAGTTGAAAATTGTTTTGAACATAATTCTAGTATAATCGTTTCCAGCCTCACATTAACTTTCGTTAATTAAGCATAGTTGGCCAGGCTATACTTAATTAAAGTCCAATAATGCGTACTCGAATTAGTTATACCAGTAGTATGTTCAGTATTTTAAAAACATTTTTAAATTTTTGGCTATAGTTGTGATTCTCCAAAGGAAAACCGGTATTCTCTATAACCTTCGGCTCTGATACCATTTCTGTCACACCCGGCTAAAGCGGAAACACGAGGCGTGGCAGTATAAAGGGTTTCATAGCAAAAGTTAAAAGACAACACCAACCATAATATTAAAAATCATTACAAATTTACGATGGGTTTGAACAACTTTTAAAAGAAATTACAATGTAAATTCAAATACAACACATGCGAATGCTCCTAAAAGTGAAGTGTCCCTAAGTGCCACTTACTCGATGATTCCTGAAAAAGCATGTAAAACGAGCGTCAACTATAAAAATAGTTGGTGAGTACTCACAGATAAACAAAATAATATTGGTTCCATGAATTGAAATCAAAGTTTTGATAAAAGTTTCCAATAATAAAAGTATATTGTTAAAATGAGTAAATAAGTTTGTAAAAAAAACAAAGTTCTTTGTTATCATGAGAGATAAAGTATGTTGCCCAAATAAGATGCAACATTCATATCCTCATGGAAGATAAAGTTCGTTACTCAAACGAGTAAACAAGTTTCATTGCTAAAATAAGCAATCAATTTCGTTGCTACAAGGAGCAAACAATTTCATTGCTAAAACATGTATATAAGTTTTCAGTAATAAAAGTTCGTTGTTGTAATGAGAAACAAAGTTCATTGCTATAATTAATAAACAAGTTTATTGCTATAATGTGAAACAGAGTTCATTGCTATAATGAGAAACAAAGTTGATTGCTATAATTGATAAACGAGTTTATAGCCATAATAAATAACAAGTTTGTATGTGTATGAGCAAACAATGAGTTCCCAACCAAGCCTATGACTGATGCCCTATCAAGATCTATGCTTATCGTTCCATAGATTATATGGTATCATGCACTCAAGCAATCGGGCGAGTGAGGAGTTGTTAATTCCTAATAGCGCTATCCATAATGACCATTGGCTCAAAGAGTTAATGGTTGGAGTAAAGTGTAAGGGAAGGGACTTAAGACGATAAGTTCTCATGTTCTGTGTTGCATAGACATACATAGAGAGATATAGCAAAATATAGCAATCAAGTTTGATACAAATCAATTTAAATACAACGGACAATAAATAGTTTTTCGGACATGCTTTTCCACCCCAAAACATAAAAACCGAAAATAAGGGAGTGCGTGAATACTCAAAATATGCAAAATATAGCAACCAAGTTTATACGAGTCAAATAAATACAACGAATATAAATAGTTTAGGACATGCTTTTCCACCCCAAAACATTTAAAAACCGAAAATAGGGGAGTGGTGAATACTCACAATGCATTGAGATGATGCAAATGGTGCCTTGAACTACGCTCCATAAGATGTTGTATAGGGTAATATCTTGGAAACTTCATATTTGCATGTATAATAGAGAAAACATAGATCCAAGGTATTTAGGGTTGTATGTGCACCATAAGATGTTGTAGAATGCTCAAAACCCAACACAACTCCCCCTCTCATTCTCGAACTTTTGTTTCAGGATGTTAGGTCAGAAATCAGGTGTGTCCTTCCTAGTGGGCACTTGTTGTTGAAATTGGTTATCACCAAGATTTGGATTTCCATTCACACTTCCACCCACATTTGGGTTGTTAGCGTTAAGAACAGCAAAATATAGCAATCAAGTTTGATACAAATCAATTTAAATACAACGGACAATAAATAGTTTTTCGGACATGCTTTTCCACCCCAAAACATAAAAACCGAAAATAAGGGAGTGCGTGAATACTCAAAATATGCAAAATATAGCAACCAAGTTTATACGAGTCAAATAAATACAACGAATATAAATAGTTTAGGACATGCTTTTCCACCCCAAAACATTTAAAAACCGAAAATAGGGGAGTGGTGAATACTCACAATGCATTGAGATGATGCAAATGGTGCCTTGAACTACGCTCCATAAGATGTTGTATAGGGTAATATCTTGGAAACTTCATATTTGCATGTATAATACAGAAAACATAGATCCAAGGTATTTAGGGTTGTATGTGCACCATAAGATGTTGTAGAATGCTCAAAACCCAACACAACTCCCCCTCTCATTCTCGAACTTTTGTTTCAGGATGTTAGGTCAGAAATCAGGTGTGTCCTTCCTAGTGGGCACTTGTTGTTGAAATTGGTTATCACCAAGATTTGGATTTCCATTCACACTTCCACCCACATTTGGGTTGTTAGCGTTAAGAACAGCTAGGGCGGCTGCTACGGCTGCTGTAACAGTAGCTTGGAACGTAGCTGAGTCCATCTGGAGGATTGGTGTCTTATCGGTGGGCTGGTTACGTTTCTTCGGAGGCATGATCTGCTACATGTCAAGAAAAGAAGCTTGTGAGCAACGATGGTTGCCTCTGGATGTATCCTAAATGTTTATCTATGCATTATTATTTCCCGTTTTGCTATCTGACTCTCATTGATTCGACCCACATCCCCATGATATGGTCCTAGCAAGAATAGAAAAGATTCGAACACAATAAAGTTCACCTACAATAAACTTACAAACTCCTTGTTGCTCAGCTCATTGCGCTGGCTGAATACTCTCACATTTTCGTCGGCTCTAGACGATATGGAGATTTAACTATAAGGGTAGTTTCGGGGATCAAGTCGATACGGGATTCAACTTGACACTTGGAAGGAGTTCCATGGAGTGTCTTCGGGGTAGGCATCAAGAAAGTTGCAGGCTTCGGAGATGCTCTCGAGGTCTTTAACTTCTTACGTCTCATCTACAACATGAGCCAGGAATGCAGGGCATCCCTTTCGCAGATACTTTTGGGCTTTGGCGTAGGAAATGATACGAAGGTTCGAAAAAAATTTATCACTATAACCAGTGAGGACTTCGTCAGAGGGAAAGATTGAGACGAGTCGCCCTTTCGAATGTAAGCGACATCAGCACAATTTGGGGCTCAACCATCTCATGCTGATTATGACATCGTAGCTTTTTATGGAGACTGATATGAAATTGATGGGGAAAAGGAATGATCGTTCTTAAGATAAGAGTACTTCCTATGACACATGCTTTGAGGACAAGACGGTGATAGGACTTTGATAAAGTTGCTTAATTTGCATGCTACCGATCTAAGGTATACTTTTGACAATGAAAATCTTCAACTGATAAATGCTTGTTGCCACTAATATTGAAACTGAGATTACATATATTTCGGAAACCTCGACCTAAAAGTAGGTCTAAATCATACTAATACAGAGGACATCTTGGCAACAAGAAAGACAGAGATGTTTACGGAAAAGAGCTATTTAGAACGTAAATATGAAAGTTATTCCTTAGACCAAAGAGGAAGGATGAGTAGAGTATTCTCCTATCGGCGACGGGCACTCCTCGGGCGGATCCTTAAGTTAGCCAACTGACGCTCCATGTCAAGCAGGCGGCTCTCGTATACTGACTGGCCTGCTCGGAGCTCTATGACCTCAGCTCGAGTGGTAGCTAGCTCTCGTTGCAGAGCTTCATTGTCCCTCATAGTTCTCCCATGAGAAACTTCAAGATTGCGAATGCGGTTTGTGTTGGCATCCGAGTCTACCTCAAGCTCCACAGTTCGCTGAATGGCCGCCACGTTTAGTTCAACGTTGCGGGCCACTCGGCGGACTATGATGGGAAGGGCTCTGTCTGCGGAGCCTCCCTCGTTCACATTGTAGAAGCAACGATCCCCATCGTACGGGCGGGGTTGGCCTTGTTCGTATATATCCAGGCTTCCGACCCACATAGGCGTTGGGCCTTCGAACTCAAGTCGGGGGTTAGGATTTGGTATCGGGGCTACTTGAGGCAGATTATCGACTTCGGGTTCTGAGTCAGTCTCTTCAGGAAATGGTTTGGCGAAGTCATCGTCCAAAGAAATCTCATGGTTCTCTTCTGGCGCTGGCTCGAGCCATACATCATCTCCTTGGTTGGGAAAGTACGGGTCGCCAGGGATATGGAATCCGGTCATGCTATCTACGCGAGATTAGTGGTAAAGGGATAGTTAATAGGCATCGAATCTAATAATACTTCCAATGTATTCTAGTTACATGATTGAATCTTGAGGAATGGATTCTTGGGTAAGTTTCTGGTTCGGTCGTTATAGCATCCTAAAATACTCCTATAGTATTTTAACCCTTATGTTTGATTTTAGAACTCTTATGGTATCTAGGTAAGTTTTAGGCTTGCTGCAACACCATAGTTACTCCCAAGCACATGTTGGTCATGTCTCGAATGAATATAGTTGATCAGGCTATATTGACCCTAGACATGATTACATAACTGCCCAGGTTTAACCGCGATGTCCAACATCCAAATACTTTTATTTTTTTCTACTTATGACACGGATTTTGGTACTCGGGTATACTTATATACTTTGTTATAAAATACTTATATTTTTAGAAAGTATACTTTTAGTTTAGAGCACTTAGGCCCCTTATTTATATTGTATACCATGTAAGGTTCGGTATACTTAGTTCACTATAAACAATAGCTCTGATACCAATCTGTCACACCCCGAAACCAGAACGGCGGAAACGTTCCGGGGTGGAGGACGTCATGCGTAGTATCACAACAGTTGTATCATAGCAAGCACAGTAAACACAACCAAACATTAAATACATATATCAATAAGGTTTACATTGACTTAATACATAGTTTTGTTCAAATCAAAAGTAAAATGGAAAGACGTGACTCTAACGCGCCGACTTCTCCAAAATCCTGGAAGTACCTGTCTACTAATCCCCTGAGAATAAAAGCAGTTTTGAAAGAATATCAGCATAAAGCTGGTGAGTTCATAAGCATTTAGTTTTGGTGGAAAATGTTCTTTCATTCTTTTGAAAAGTGTTCCGCAAGAAAATCCCATATTTTCTTATGAAAAGCATGTTTGAAACCCATTCCTTCCATGACTTCCGGTTTCATACAGGTACGCACAATCCAGGGAGTCATGGAATGAATATGAATATCTATTAGTAGAAAATAAACCATCAGCTTTTAGAAATGCCGGTGTTATCCTGGGAAAATCCCATATTTTCCCTAAAAACAGGTTATCCGTCCTAGAGGTAGAGATGCAAGTTAAGAAATCCCTGATTACTATCAGTATATATAAAAGTAGTTTTATTACTCAAAATAAAACAAATGAAGAGTAGAGTCCGTAAACCAAAGTTAGTTTATACTTATTTGCGAGTCGTATAACTATTCTCGATATGACATAGAGACCTTTATAACGTTCTTTAGGCGTTAAGCTAAATGATATTTGTTCACCCCAGGCGTGCCCGCCTAACTGTAGCTAGCAGTTCAGGTGTGGGATTGTCAGTACCGAATAGATCTATTCACAAATCTCACGCTCTCCCTCCATGAGACTCTGGTTATACTAAAAGGATTTATCCCTGTACACCTAAGGGTATAGTATTGAAGTAGCGCCTCACAATTCTGTATAATCTTGTTTACAAGCTAGAAACAGTATAAAACAATAATTATCCTTGAATAAATGTACTTTATACTTCTGAGAAAACATATAACATAAACTAAATCTGCCATAGTTTATATATATTCATTCATGAAATCTGATTTGGTAGAAACTGCCTAGAGGGTTATCCCAAACTATACCCATTATAGTTTATTAGAGTTGTTATGGAAAATGCTTTGTAAAAACCTTTCTGAAAGCTATGAAGTTAGATTTCCAAAATAACATTTTCCCTTATGCTCAACATATTACAAAAGGGATAAACTATCCGAGTATGTTATTAAACGTGGAAATCGTTGTACTGTATTAATAAGTTTAAAACTTAATAAAATACCTTGAGTTTGGCTTGTATTCCCCCCCTGAAAACATTAAAAACAAGGAAAATGTAGGGGTATGAACTCACCTCGGGCGGTCGTACACCCTACATGAGTGTGCTGCCGCACAAGGGAGTGTGCTACCTCACACATGAGTGTGCTGCCGCACAAGGGTGTGTGCGGTCGTACACCCTAAATGTTTATGCCCAGAACACCAATTCTAAGGTGCAACAAGGCTATGGTCATTGTCTAACTCGAGGATGGAAGTCCAACTCTCACTTTGGAGGGTCTTTTAGGAGTGTGAGGCCACCTTATGTGGGTGTGCGGCCACACTCCTTCAAATAGATGAAGAACATGACGGGACATGATGAATAAAGTCTTAGATCAAGAGGCTCTTCAAGCACAATAAGCTAAGGGATGGGTTACTCACGTTTTTGAAGCCTTGGGAGGGTTTGCGGTTGAAGAATCTTGAGAGAAAAGGAGTAGTGTGTTGCCAAAGAGTGAAAGGAATGAAGGGAAAGAGGTCTACCCTTTATATAGGGGTGGGTGTGTGGCCATGAGGGGTGTGTACGGCTGTACACCCATGTGTGCGGCCGTACACTCCTCCAAAAGGGGTGTATGGCCCGATTTTGCTACTATACGCCTTGCTGACTCATTCCTAACTTCAACCTTGACTGTACCCAAGCTTAGAACACTTAAATGAACCCTTAATCAATGCTAGAAGTTAACAGAAATGAGTTTAACTTAGATTTACTGACTAGATGTACCAGGTAGAAGTTTTGGGTTGTCACAGAAGTTGTCTCAACAATTGTGGAGAGTATAAAGAAAGCTCAAGAAGAAGCTTCAGAAAAGAATGACCGAAAGGAGGAACGTTTGGGCAAAACGTTAGTGTTCGGTACAAACAGTCACGGACTGAAGGTATTCTAAGATCGGATTTGGATACCTAAGTCAGGAGGAGTAAGAGATCTTCTGATGGAAGAAGCTCACAAAACCATGTACTCGATACATCCCGGTAGCAATAAAATGTATAGGGACCTAAAACCCTATTACTGGTGGCCGACGATGAAGCTCGATATTGTAAAGTATGTGGCCGAGTGTGTGACATATGCGAGAGTTAAGGCACAACATCAGAAACCATATGGGAGTTTAGAACTTTTACCTGTACCGATGGGTAAGTGGGAAGACATTGCCATGGATTTTGTCACTAAACTGCCCAGAACAAAGAATGGTCACGACATGATTTGGGTGGTCGTTGATCGCTTAACTAAGAGTGCGCACTTCATAGCAGCCAATGAGAAATGATCTATGGATAAGCTTGCGAATTCTTACGTAAAGGAAATTGTGAGGCTTCACGGTGTTCCGTTAACGATTGTATCGGATCGTGACAGCCGTTTCACCTCAAGGTTTTGGAGAAGTCTACAAGAGGAATTGGGTACCAAGTTGTGTTTGAGTACAGCTTACCATCCACATACTGATGGGCAGAGCAAATGAACGATACAAACGCTTGAAGATATGCTGAGAGCATGTACCCTGGAATTCCAAGGTAACTGGGATGAACATTTACCTTTGGTAGAATTTTCCTACAATAATAGTTTCTACTCGAGCATAAAGATGGCACCTTATCAAGCTTTGTACGGACAGAAGTGTCGTATGCCGTCTTGTTGGCCCAAGGCTGGGGAAAAGCAGTTTATGGGACCTGAGATAGTCCATCAAACTGCTGAAAAGTTGAAAATAATTAGGGTGAGAATGTTAGTAGCTCAGGATCGTCAAAAGAGCTATTGTAACATCCAAAATTTTACGCCAAATTTAAACTTTTCAAGCATAAATAAAACCCAATAGTATTGTTTACAAAAATGTTTTCAATTCATTATTCAATCAGAGTGTCCCAAAAGCCAGATCATAAGGATGAGGAGTGGTACGGTCACGCCTTCGCCTTGCCATGAACTCCTGAAGTACCTAAAACAATAAACTGAAAACTGTAAGCCCGAGGGCTTAGTGAGCTACCCCAAAAATACCAATACCACACTGATAATACCATATCCGTAATAACCAATCAATCAACATTCATACTGGGCCATCGGCCTAACTGGACCGCCCTACAGGGCCTACAATCCAACTGAATCTATACGGAGCCTTCGGCATGACTGGACCGCCACGTGGGCCTATAGTCTTCCTGGACCGCTCATAGGGTGTGTTGGCCTTCAACACAAAGCAGGACCGCCTCTACCCAAACAACAAGCAAATAACCATGTGCGTATAACTAACATATACTGGCATATACAACCATCAAACATATCTATCTCATTGAGCACCAAACATAGCCATCTCTCATAACTAGAGCACTGACCTAGCAGGTCACTAACATATCAATCCCTACGGATCATAAGAGCATAACATATTGTCTATCCTGATTCTGATCTAACAGATCATATCCACATGTAGCATACCATAACGATAACAACTAAAAGGGTCGGCCTTGGTGCCTTAGACCCTGTCGATATAGTGAGGATAACTCACCTTGCAAATGTCGACTTGGTAGGTAAACTTCAACCCTCGGATCACTGCCACAAACTCCACCACCTATTACCATAGTATGATCATACCCATAAGCCAACTAAACAAACCCTGGTCAAAGTCAAAGTCACCAGTCAAGGTCAACAGTCCATGTTGACCTTGACTCGCCGAGTACCCCCGGCTACTCGCCGAGTTCCTTGAAGTACTAGCCCACTCGCCGAGTCACCTGAGTGACTCGTCGTGTTCCTTTGGCTTACGATCGAGACCCTAAGGCCACTCGTCGAGCTTCCTTCTTGCAACTCGACAGTTACCCACGCATACATAATTTGGGGCAACCTGATCCGACTAGCGGAGTTGTTCATCCACTCGTCGAGTCTACGACAATCTTCATTGGACTCGCTGAATTGTTCTTCCAACTCGCCGAGTTCATGCCTATCTTCATATGACTCGCCGAGTCGACCATGCGACTCGCCGAGTCCCTTCAGTCCTTTTTTCCATACAGACTCATTTGAGCCATGCAGCGGCTCCAAACTACAGATCCAAGCTTCTAGGGCATGCTTTTCACGTAAAGTTTCAAACTTTACATGCATGCATAGCTACAAAGGCTCTTATTGTCAAATCCAAGCTCACAATGGGGGTTTCATACTCAAAGAGGCTTCATACATGACCAAATTCGGAGCTTTATGACTCTAGAACCCAAGAAGGTTATAGATATGAAGTTACAACTTCAGATCTAACTCATATCCCATACTACCATCTCAACCAAACCATAAAAACCCTAGATCTCAACCAAAAGAGGTCTAGGAAGAAAAAAAAAGAGAAAAGGTGACGACTTGATACCTCCAAATGATGCTATCTGAGGTAGATTTCTGATTTCCCACACCTCCTTGCTCCTAGCCTTTTGTTCCCCAAGCTTCTCTTCTCAGAAGATCTCCTCTCCAAAGCTAAGAATCGGGGCGTTACAGCTATGCTGACAACAAGCAAAGACCGATGACTTTTGAAGTTGGAGATTCGGTTTTGCTTAAAGTCTCAACATGGAAGGGACTTATCAGGTTTGGAAAAAGGGGAAAGTTAAGTCCAAGGTTTATTGGACCGTTTAAAGTTCTTCAGAAGATTGGGAACCAAGCTTACAAGCTCGAATTACCCAAAGAACTGAATGGAATTCATAACACTTTCCATGTGTGTTATTTGAGGAAGTTTACGGGAGAAGTTCCCGATATAATTGCAATTTTTTAGTTAAGAATTGATGAGAACAAAAAGTTAGTTGAAGAACCAGAGGCAATCGTTGACCGAAAGACTAAGAAGTTACGACGCAAGATGGTTGAATTAGTGCTTGTCCGTTGGAAACATACGAATGGGCCAAATCTCACCTGGGAAACGGAGAGTGACATGATGAGTCGCTATCCGCATTTCTAGGCTAGGCATTAATGATGATGTAATAGTTTAGGTTAACCTTTGAAAACCGTTGTGAAATAATAAAAATGTATTATTTTGAGTGTTATGTGTTTTATGCTTAATTGTGTAACTTAAATGAATTAAGAACAAGAATAAGCGTAATAATAAAATATTAGATAATCCCGATATCTATGAAGGAAGTTGTAGTGGTCGTGGCATGGTTTCCGAATATATAAAGAATGCCGAAATCCGAGTTATAACGAAGAAGTTATGACCTGTCGAAGTTTCGCGACAGAACCGGTACGACACTGCGTGACGTAAATAGTGAATTTACGATAGAGCGATATTTAGCCTTAGTCATCTAAACGAAAGTCATAGAATACGTTAAACCGAGAGCGTGCATAAAAAGAACGTCTAAATCTGACTTCGTATGAGGAAGTTATGATTTTTCGAAGTTTCAACTTAGCGGTATGCAGCCCAAAGTTCGAATATGAGATCGAGTGATTTCTAGCCGAAACAATCTAAACGAGAATCGAAGATCTCGTCGATAGTAGTCCAACGATAAAAAGACAGACGAAAACGGACGTTAGATGAAGGCGTTGTGAATTCCTAACGGAGTTTTCCTGTCCCGGCCTACTAAAAATAATATAATAAAAGTTAAATTCAAAATTAGCCGACAGAGTCTTAACGAGAGTTGTAGAGAATAATCTCACCTACGCGTGCATATAAAGAACGTCGAAAGCGAAGCTCGTATGCGAAAGATATGAATTTTTGAAGTTCGGGGCACGAACCCCGACACTGTGTCAGAGTTCACGACGTGAACTCAGAAGTGACGCCTTCCAGAGCAAGTGGACTGATGACGAACGCAATGACCTATGCCTGACTGAACTCTGCCCACGAGAAGCCCGGTGTGTGAAGATATCCTAGTTTCACCGAAGAATACTGCTTTAAGAGTCGTAGTGCTGTCCGATAATCTTCTTATCAAGTGAGTGTGTAGTTGCTTTCTTCTAACACATATATGAATTATTCTCTATAAAATACATGCTATGTGTTTGTATATTATCTGTTATCTGGAATGAGTATTGATTGGATATATTATACAGGTTTTAAAGTTGTATAAGTATGTATATATGTATATGTTATCTACAAAACTGTTGGGTATAACATGGGTAGATAGTTGATGTGTGATGAAATAAAATGATGAGAGGCCTCGATGTTGTTGTTGATCTAGTCATCTAGCGGAGTATGGATGACGACCACGGACTCTTTCTAGACTGTCCAGTGGAACGCTGACAGGTTCATAACCTGTAGGTGTTGTGAACGATGTGTTCACCGGTGTACTCTATCCCCCTCATGGTTGCCTTTAGGACATCTATTGTTGAGGAAACCTGTGACAACCGTCAATTTTCAGGCTAGTCAAAGTCAAATAAAGTCAATAAGTCAAACCGGTCAACTCATCTAACCCTAGTATATTAAGGTTTACAATATGTTAGCTACTGTACAACTCGCTATTTTAATAAGAGGTTATCACTTGGAAAGTTCGTATGATTGAAATTCTTAAACCCTAAACGGGATAAGTGGTAACAAAACGATAAAACACTATTGCATACCCTTCGGGGGTGTGTAAGACCCTTAAACATGGCTTAACGGGGTTTACGAACCTTGAGTTGCGAAGCTAAACACTCAAAAAGGTCACAAACAAAGTCTCTTTCAATCTCTCTTTATCAATCTTAATCTCTCCCGAATCTCTCCCAAATCTCTCCCAAATCTCTCTCAAAATCTCTTCTAATTTTTTATAATCATTTGGGGCATCCCGACACTTAACTTGGTGAGAAACCGCTCAAAACGGGAAGTTTATATGAAAAACAGCCTTAAAGGACCGAAGCCTCTCTATTGGAACCGAACCCTCTTAGAGCCGAAGCTCCAAGGACCGAATCCGAAGGTCCCTTAAGGAACCAAAGCTATAGAACCGAAACTGCAGGGACCGAAACCGAAGCCTCCCTTTCGCTCCATTTCTCCTTCGGGCTATTTCGGATCATCTCGCCTTCGGTCTATGGCAGTAGGGACCGAACCTCGGTCCTATCCGAGCAACATCGCAGGAAGGCCCATTTCACCCGGTTTTCGACCACGACTCCGTTTTAAGCCCGTTTTTCATTATTTTAACGTGGGATTTTCACCCAAACTCGTATTTTGGCATATGAAACCCTATATAATCATATTTTAATCATTTTTGGTGGAAAAATCGTTGCCTAAGAATAAAATCTAGTGGGTAAGATTTTGAGGTGGAGTGTTGACTTTACCTTAATGTGTGACACAAGCAACCCTCCACACCCACTCCAGGGCCATACTCAGTCACTATTCCTCCATACTTAGTCAACTAGTTGTCCTTTCACCCTCTTTCACCAGCCTATAATCAGATCAAAGGCTGGAAGTTCTTATCTCTCCTCCCACATTATTCACTCTTTCTCAAGAAGAACAAACACACTTCTCTCACTTTCTCTCTCTCTCTCAAACTCGAGACTCCAAGGCTGTGATTGAGCTTCTCACTCACTTTTGGGTAAGTATTTCCATCCTACACTTGATTATCTTACATCCTTTCACACAAAACATGGATTCCTCACACAAATATCATCATATTTGTTCATAGAACCTTCAAATCTTCAAGCATCTCCCAAGTGTTCTTGACTTGGAAACTTCTTTTCTTCATCATCCATCTACTGAAACCACTCAAGCTGAGTTCATACCCCTACATTTTTATGTTTTCTTTCTGTTTTAGGGGGGGGGGGGAGGGGGGGGGGGGGAATACAAGTTAAAACATCATAATATAACTTAAACTCAAACTCCAGCTTTCATCAAGAAAGTTTAGTTCCATTCACGGACTGTTTTAAACATCTTAAACTTTTTAGTTTTCAAAACTGTACAAGGTGCAAATAGTTCAGATTTCTACCTTTAAAATGACTACTTGCACAAGTTCATACTATTTTTCTATAATTTATGGTGATTTTTACAAAACAGCCTATCATTTCAGAAACCACTTCGGACCTGTCTGTGAAGTTGGACATTTTTGCACAAGTTAAAGGTCACTAAAAATCATGATAAAATTTATGAATAAAATAGACACATTTTCTAAACCCTCAGAGTTTACGGATCTGAATTTCGACCTCTGATGATTTTTCTATAAATTTTCCAATAACAGGAACAGGAAAGTTAAAAACTATAAAATAGTTAACAATCGTATTTACACCTTGTAACTTGCTGAGCAAGGTGTGTAGTATTATTTGAATACATGTTGCTGATAGAACATATTATTTACCTTAGTTTAAAGGTATGAATCATATACAAAGGGTTACTACAACTACAAATAATTATAATAAACTATAATAAGTATAGTTAAGTCTGTTATACACCACAAACAAATATGTTAAACTATAATAGGTATAATTAGGTTGCATATACATTACAAACATTATGATAAACTATAATAGGTATAGTTTATGTTTCATTTACATTACGAACTCATTACAAAAGGTTTTTATTTCATAAGAATGGGGTACATTACGAAGTACCGGGTTTTCATATAAATGGGGTACGAATACAAAGTACCGAGTTTATACAAAAAGAGGTACATTACAAAGTACCGGGTTTATACAAAAAGGGGTACATTACAAAGTACCGGGTTTTCATATAAATGGGGTACGAATACAAAGTAACGGGTTTATACAAAAAGGGGTACATTACAAAGTACCGGGTTTTCATATAAATGGGGTACGAATACAAAGTACCGGGTTTATACAAAAAGGGGTACATTACAAAGTACTGAGTTTTCATATAAACGGGGTACGAATACAAAGTATCGGGTTTACACAAAATGGTTTTATGGTATTAAAACTACATATCATTTAGAATTGTTAGTTTTCAGCTATAGTTGCTAAGTGTACATGTTAGAGTTATATAAAATTGAGTTGTAATCGACTTAGAATTGGTGGGCCCGCCTTATCTCTTGTTCCTTGTTTGGTTGTGGACCTAGGGTGATGCGTGTATGGGCTTGATTTAGCGAGTAGGGTAGTGTTTAGGTAAATTAAGAGAGAATAGCAACCACAAATGATATGTGAATGGAAAGAAATGGATAGATTAGTAACAACTCAAGACCTATTAAGTTGTATACCGGTGAAAACAATCCAAGACCTATTGGATTGAGTTCGTATCAAGTCAAGAACACGTCCCAACAAGATAATTTGTGAACTATAACAATAATTCCATGTGAACAAAAGTTTTTTTTCTTAGAAATTCGCCTATTACATTTCCATGGATAAACATGGCTTTATATGAAGCCTTTATTACAAAGTTGGTGGTTACAAGCCAACCAACTAACTACTCATTAAAGCTAGTAAATGAAAATTAAGGAAACTCTTGAAATAACACAAAAAAACGTCCAAGACACTTGAGGATGAAGAAAAAACGTCTATGCTTCATTAAAGAGCCATAAGAAGCATTAATGAGCCATCAGAAGCATTAAAGTGTAACCCTAATCCACCAAAGAGTGATAAAAACGGCTAGGAGGCTTTATGAAGTAAAAAGTAACGTTTTTAGCACTTATGAAGCCTTTAAAAGTGTTTCCCTAGCCTTCATGCAACCCTAATTCAATTTGTGGGTTACCATGCACAACCCAACCATTAAGCCCAAACCACCTTCTATCCCACTAGTAATAACTAATCCATCACCTTTTGGGCTTTCATGATCCATGCATGGATCATCCCCTCCCCCTTTGAAAGGAATTGACCTCAATTCATCAAGGCCATCATCATCAAGATAAGGTGAAAGATCTCCCACATTAAAGGTAGCATGCATTCCATGGTCTCCTCCCAAATCCACCTTGTAACCATTATCATTTTCAGAATTTGTCACTTCCACACATGTATCATTCCCTCCTTCTTCGAAAAGAATTGCCCTCAATTCGGTAAGAACCAAATTGTGTTGTTCTCCCATGCAAACCTTCCATGACAACAGGTGTTGAAAATAATTTTTTATTGCAAAATGTGACATTTTATTTACTCCAAGCTGGTCTCTTCTCCACATACACATATTCTTCAAACAACTCAAAGAACTCGCTGAATTCACTTCTAACCATATCTTCCATTTGTGGATCAAAAACCACTTTTGTACACTCCCACGAACAAGATTTAGACCTTGTAAATTATCCTTGTAATAATTTAAAGGATTAAAAATGCTCATATGAAATAATGGATCATGGCTTGTGTTTATGGGTTGATCACAAGCATGTTCCAATAACATGGCTTCCCAATTAAAGGTACACCACAAGAATAGGAATATAAGCATTATGAACTCCTTCCCTCGTAACTGCTTGGAACTTGGAACTTGATGGATCACTCCTTCTGCTGGACTCTTAGAAATAGGGTTTGTTATACGATGGGTATCATCTTTCTTAACCACAACCACATCTTTGTGGTCAAGAACCTGCTCGGCCTCCTCTGATTCTTCAACCTTTTCTTCAATAATTTTGTTTGTAACAACAAAATCTATTTCTTTCACAAACATTTCAAAATTTTCGTTTCCAACCACGAAATTTTTTTCTTCTTCAACTTCTTCATGATCCTCTTCCCCGTCGGTGTCGTAGGTAGGGCTAGAGTCTTCAACAATTTCTTCTTCAACCACGAAATTGATTTTTTCTACAAATTCCTCTTCAACAAAGAAATTTATTCTTTCACAAAATTCCCCTTCCCCATCGGTGTCGTAGATGGGACCATAATCTTCTTCCTCATCATCTTCTTCAATTTTCTCTTCCTCTATTTCTTCTTCATCATATAACTTGCGCAACATTTTTGGACAAAAACTTTCGAATAGGAACTGAAATCAAACAAACTTAGAAGATTTTTTTTTGGAACAAGAACTCAACAACACCCAATCAGAACTGGTCTCTGATACCACTTATGATGCGTGTATGGGCTTGATTTAGCGAGTAGGGTAGTGTTTAGGTAAATTAAGAGAGAATAGCAACCACAAATGATATGTGAATGGAAAGAAATGGATAGATTAGTAACAACTCAAGACCTATTAAGTTGTATACCGGTGAAAACAATCCAAGACCTATTGGATTGATTTCGTATCAAGTCAAGAACACGTCCCAACAAGATAATTTGTGAATTATAACAATAATTCCATGTGAACAAAAGTTTTTTTTCTTAGAAATTCGCCTGTTACATTTCCATGGATAAACATGGCTTTATATGAAGCCTTTATTACAAAGTTGGTGGTTACAAGCCAACCAACTAACTACTCATTAAAGCTAGTAAGTGAAAATTAAGGAAACTCTTGAAATAACACAAAAAAAACGTCCAAGACACTTGAGGATGAAGAAAAAACGTCTATGCTTCATTAAAGAGCCATAAGAAGCATTAATGAGCCATCAGAAGCATTAAAGTGTAACCCTAATCCACCAAAGAGTGATAAAAACGGCTAGGAGGCTTTATGAAGTAAAAAGTAACGTTTTTAGCACTTATGAAGCCTTTAAAAGTGTTTCCCTAGCCTTCATGCAACCCTAATTCAATTTGTGGGTTACCATGCACAACCCAACCATTAAGCCCAAACCACCTTCTATCCCACTAGTAATAACTAATCCATCACCTTTTGGGCTTTCATGATCCATGCATGGATCATAGGGCAGACCCATTATATTCGACAGTTTATTTAACTTAAATTTTATATAACTTATATACGCTGGGTGATTATAGAAGGAATCTACGGGTCTTTCTAGGGTACATTATCGCATAACATAGGAGCGTTCATTTCACACTTAATAAAGAAAATATTGGATTTTCTGGAATCATACTCTATCGCTTTTACAAGGAAAACGGCTTCTTTCTCAAATAAAACTCTTATGAACTCACCAACTTAATTGTTGACACTTTTTCAAAACTACTTGTATTCTCAGGAAATCAATGAAACAGGAAATCAACAACATCTTGAGGATGGGACGTTAAATCGTCAAACAGTTCATTTTGTCATCATAATGTAATTGATTTTGAAACATGTAAACATATACTATGGTGTAACCTTTTCAATTATATTTATGATGGTTGTGTTTACTTTGAGCACTATTATACTCGTTGTTGTGATACTATACATGAAGTCTTCCACCCCCGGACGTTTCCGCCATCCTTGGTTTGGGGGTGTGACAAAACCCTTTTGCAGTAATGTCCATCCCTATGAAAAATCCTAGACTAGGTCCCTTGTGATAGTTGTTGTTTTAGGGATGTAAAGTGAGGATAACAGGAATGGGTGATCGGGTTATTGTTGGTTGGTGAAATTAAATATAATTATTTATTGTGGGTTGAAAACCCTATATGCTCACCAGGCTCCCAAGCCTGACCCACTCAGTTTTATTTGTATTACATGTAGTGGCACGAGAGCATAAGTTGGATGAATCATCAAGTTATTTTGTTTATAGGCCTATAGTTGTATATAACTATTATAAGGCTTATAATGTGCCGTTTATGCTTTTGGTCTGTATCGGAACATGACATCCCGGGTTTTGTTATATATGAAAATACATTTCTTTAAGAAATGCTTTGATAAATTTTATTTTATCATATTTTGTTTTGAGAACAAATTCCGCAACTCTTTTAATTCAAAGGATTACTCTGAAATTATTTTAAAAGCATAAATTAAATCGGTCTTTTCTGGCTGTGAATTTGGGGATGTCACAGTTTAAGTCCCTGGAATCATTTCACACAATTCATTAACTCATTTGAGCCCATGGTCATTATGGATAACACTATTAGGAGGTAGACAACGCCTCACCCGCACGATTCGAGTGAGTGCATTTTACCATTATTTCTCCCTATGTTAGCGATAGACTGTAACACCAGTCAAAATTAGGTCAAAGATGATTTCCATAAATATAAACCAACACATACTATAATCAATTTACTTTAATCTTTAATGATATTTTCATTCAACACTACAAGTGTATACGATTCCAAAAATATATAGAACGTCTAAATCTGACTTCGCATGAAGAAGTTATGATAAATTCTATCACTATAGCCTTTGTAACAAGAGGAATTTAAAATAGACTTAAAACTAGCTATTGGAGTCTATAAGAAAGTTGTAGTACTCAACAATACCTACGCGTGGATATAAAAAACGTCAAAAACGGAGCTTGTATGCATAAGTTATGACCTTCCGAAGATGTAACTGTCTCAGAGCATGACACATGGCAGAAACCCTAGCCGCCTTAAGTCCACGACGTGGACATTAAATCCACGACATGGAACGTGTCATGGACACTAATCGGGGCGAGAAAACACATGTTAAAGCTACATGGTGACTCATGGAAGTCCACGACGTGGCCATATGTATGCCACGACGTGGAATGGCCCAGAACAGCCTATAAATAGCGATCAAGACCCTTTCATTCTTTACACCTTCTACTTTTCTTTCCCTCATTTTTCGAAGGCCATTTCCCTTCCCGAGACTAACAACGATGAGCCTCTGACCGCTTAGATTCTATAGATCATGCTACTAGGGTGAGTTTCACGGCCCCACTTTTAATGTTTTCGGGGGAAAACACATGCTAAATATTATATATAAATTAATAATATGTCTATATGATAGTATATTCGTATCAACATAGATAGTTATATTAACCGGGATATAGTTGTTTTAAATATAATATTTTTAAAACATACAACTATCATAAAATTATTAGCATGTTATTATACTAATGTAGACCCTGAGTTATACTCGGGAGTTCTATATATATTATGTGCGATATAGTCCCCGAGTTATACTCGGGAGTTATATATATACTATGTGTGATATAGCGTCGATGTTATACTCGAGAGTTATATATATGGATTTCTAACTATGTTGCTATTGTTGGTTTTATGTCAAGATAAAACCTATTATGTTCTTAATATAGCCATAAAGGTATATTCAGGAGTTCTAGATATACTTGTTAAGTATGTTGCAATTGTTGGTTTTATGTCAAGATAAAACTTGGTTTTACCTTAAGTCATAGCTTTTGTATTGCCTAATTATTATAAATATTAGGAGTAATGCTTAAAGCATAGTCTACTAACTTATGGTTTTAGACACGAATATGCTTTCACCATTAGAACTAATGGAACTCGGTAAGTCTACATGAGCTACTGTGGCAACCCGAACCTTTTTCCGTTAATGTTAGCCCGATTCCGTTAATAAAATTTGATTTTTATTGAGTTCCGTCAAATTCCTTTGGTTTGAAAAATCATTTTAGTTATATAATTGAACTTTATATATGAGTCGGAACCCAAAAATCGTGCGAAAAACCCGAGTTTCCTTCGAATAATCAGCAGTTTCCGGCCTGACTGGTGTTCTCGGCCGTGAACCCAATCACGGTCGTAAACCCATTCACGGCTGGACCCCACCACCGACCATACTCCCAACCTATATATACGTGACTCCTACCCTCATATATACTTTTTTTGGCCGCGAACACCATCGCTCTCTCTCTCTCAAAATCATCACCCGAAAACACAAGAAAACACAAGATTTCTCTTCATCTACCACTCTATCCACCTTGAAACTCGTTGTGGAGCATCAGAACATCTGTTTTTCATCAAGATCGAACATAGTTGTTCTTGAGATCACGGTCGTAAACCCTTCAAAACTTTAAACCTTCAAGGGCCGCAAACCATTCACAATCGTGAACCCTTCAAAAATTCATATTTCCTTCAAGAACACCGTTCACAGCCGTAAACCCTTCAAGGGGCTGTTCACGGCCGAGAACAGTTGACGGCCGTAATCCCCTTCACGGCCGCAAACCTTCCTAAGTGGTGAACTTGGCTGAAAACCCACTTTCTCCGATTCAATCAAGTCCCGGTAACATTCCTAAACCAAAAGCAAGTGTTTTTCCAACACTATAAATGATGGTTTTGCTAATAAAATACATGTATGTATCTAATTGTTATTAGGATCCCGTTAAGTGCCGCGTACATCAAGCCGAGGGTCCTCATTTCCAGTTTCGTTGTCCGACATTTCACGCAACCAACAGTGAGTTCATACTCCTATGCTTTTATGGTTTTAATATTTTCACGGGGAGAGTACAAGCCAAACACAAATGATTTGTGAATTTATACAAAAGGATTTCAAAACACATAGAACTGATGCAATGGATATAGTGATACGGTTTCCACATTTCATAAAATATTTAGATATTTTATTCCTTTTGTATTATGCTGAGCATAAGGGATGTTTTCAACTTACTGCCAAATTGCATAGTTTTCAGAACAACTCATGAACGAAATACATAATATTCATGCAAACTATAATAGGTATAGTTTGGGGTTTTAATATGCAATAATACAAATTCAGAGCTTATACATTGCTAAACATATAGACTATGACAGACTTAGTTTATGATATTCTCGGGTAACAAGGATACTTTATTACATAATTATTTAAGTATAATTATTACTCTATAAAGTATATACACGAGTTTAAATACAATAGATCAATACAGAACTGCACGTAAACTAGATTATACAGAATTATGAGACTCTCCTTCAAAATTGTACCCTTTGGTGTACTGAACTAAATCCTATCATAGTATAACCAGAGTCTCCTGGAGGGAGAGTGTGAGATTTATGAATAGATCTATTCGGGACTGACAATCCCACACCTGAACTGCTAGCTACAGTTAGGCAGGCATGCCTGGGGTGACAAATGTCATATATCCGACACTTGAAGAACGTCGTAAAGGTCTCTAGGTCATATCAAGCATAGTTATACGACTCACAATAGTATAAACTAACCTTTTTGTTTACGAGATTTCATTCTTCTTTAGTTTTATTTTCATTAATAGAACTATTTCTTAATACAATTGGAGGATTCCAGGGATTTCAACTCACAGTTTTATTTTAATTAATAAGACTAATATATATACTGGTGTTATCCAGGGATTTCACACAAAAAGGGGTTTTACATTCAAAACCATAATTTACAATTCATCTGGTGGTAATCATGCATTCAAACTAATACTTCATGGAACACTGTAACAAACACATATTTTAGAAAATATTGGATTTTCTTGGAAAACATACAAACTTTTTCATTGATTCATTAACAGGTTTTCATTACAAAAACATGCTTATGAACTCACCAGCTTAATGCTGATACTCTTTTCAAAACCGCTTGTATTCTCAGGAAATCAGTAGACAGGTACCTCAGCAGACTTTTGAGAAAACGGAGCATATAGAGTCACATCTTTATTTTTGCTACTTTTGATGTATATAAATATGAATCAAACAGATGTAAATACTTTTTATATATTCAATGTAATGGTTGTGTTTACTTTGATTACTATGATGCAATTGTTGTGATACTACATATGACATCATCCACCCCCGAACGTTTCCGCCATTTCGGTTTGGGGGTGTGACAGCTACCTTATTCATCAACTAAGATTGGAAATCTTAGGGGAAATCCTATGACCTGTAACCGCTAATCCCGTGTGAGCGAGAAAGTCGTGTATGAATAATATACAGGTTGACAACCCCACCCGTGGTTGTTAGCTACAACCAACATTTGGCGGGTGACGAACTTGCCTAATTTACTACCTTCCGGAGTCGATGAAGCGTCCAGAAACTACTAAAAGGTGTGATCCTTGTAACAATAACCATAGGTTTGAAACTAGTCATATAGCCGCGGTTACAGACTCATGGTAGCAAAACTTTAGAAGCATTATACTTTGTCGATATATAAGTATGGATGTTAAGTATAAGTTTCCCAAACACTTATACTCTAAGTACAAGAAACTGGTAGGTATACTACTTGTATATTAAGTAGACAACTATACCTAGCCTACATACTTGTATAGAACTGAAATAAGATTTATACGTAGCCGTTTTTACTTGTATAGAATTGAAATAAGATTTATACTTAGTAACCTTCGTTTGTATGGAATTACCTACACTTATATTCATAGCATATGAGACTTATAGGTATACTACTTATTTGGTAAGTAAACCATTATACCTAGGATATATATGATGGGTTTTCAGCATCCTAACACTCCTATGGTGTACATGCAACCCTAGAAACCTTGGATCTATGTTTTACTATGAATACATGCAACTTTGTTTTTCCAAGGTTCATAACCTATCTAGCATGGCATGGGGAACATTAAACATAATGGCTAGAAGAATTACATACCTTTTCAATAGTGAGTTGATTCCTTGGAGTTTGAGAGCCAAGCACCAATAATGTGGATGCCTCAAATGGAAATAACACATCACCACAAACTTGGAAAAACTTAAGAGAGTGTATGTTAGCTTATAGAAATCGGCCACCACCTTGCACACACACAACTAGTGCCGTTTCAAGCATCATAAGCTCCTTTATATAGTGTGGAGGATTAGGGTTACATCCATGTAAACCCTAATACCCATGACTCTTCCTTTCCAAGGATCCATGGGTTAAAAGCTCCATGGACTCCCATGCATGCCAAGCCCATTCCAAATGAGTATTAGCCCATACTTATATAAATACAAGAGCCCATATTTAATTAGTCACCTTTTTTATCACCAAATTAATTATAAACTAATTTATGATCAATACTAATTAAACAATATGATTTCATATTAATATATCATAGCTTATAATATATTAACAAATCATAAACATACAATTCTCAAAGGTTTAACCATATAAATAGTTCGGGTGAAGTGCAACCCAAATGGACCATGTCGGGTCGGGTCAAGTATACCGAATAAAGTTATGGACTTAGACACCTTATCCAACAGTCTCTCACTTGGATAAGTCTAATAACTCTATTTGGCTATAATACTTCAGGAACCAACCGGCAATCGTAGCTCTTAAAACTCTGTTGAACTATGAAGCGCCATTTTAGATAAATGATCATATAATCCTCTGTTCTAGATATCATCCGGACAAATACATGGAACAATGTCTTACTATTTGTCCAACATTTTGTTTCTCGATTTCCGATTTGTTTGACATAGAACTTAATTGAACACATCAACTTAGTTCTGATCGGGCCCGGTACATGGGTCAACACAAAATCATCGAGGGGCCCAGATATCGCTTCTAATCCAAGAAGGAACAT
This sequence comes from Lactuca virosa, assembly GCF_052849685.1. Taxonomy (NCBI): domain Eukaryota; kingdom Viridiplantae; phylum Streptophyta; class Magnoliopsida; order Asterales; family Asteraceae; genus Lactuca; species Lactuca virosa. The sequence continues at coordinate 315,442,740 of NC_136433.1, read as the reverse complement.
ATAAACTTCGACTCATATGCTTGTTCTACTACTTGTTGAATTATACACAAAGGCACGCTTTATAACATCGAGTTACCAATGTGTTTACGTACAATCAATGTATAAACAACTCATAGGCAACAAGTCATATCTCTAGGTTTGAAGACTTATATGATATTACCGTCTCACGATCACTCGAGATAAATTCCATGAAGTGATACAAGTAAGCGTGGGTTTATTCCAATACTCATAACTTATGAGCACTCATGAATGATGTAGCAACCATTGCTATGGCTAAACACCTTTAGTCATCTACACGCCCAATTCATGACAATCTTAATTCATACCTACTTCCGACGTATGACCGACTGTGGAAGTTTGAATAAAGTAATTTATTCTGGAAGTTAAAACATGCAAAGCTGAAACAATAGTAAATAATTGACAAAAGACAGTAACACCTTACTCATAAATAAACACACCTTTTATTCATCATCAAATGTCGATTACGTTTTACAAGTTTCAGAAATAGCTATCCAATCTGTAAAACTAATATCATCCTTCAGCCCGATGCGCCTCGTATGTTGTAAGTGCCTAATCCTCGTCAGTCCCTTCGTAAGGGGATCTGCAGGATTCTCTTATTATGATACCCTCTTTGCCACGAGGAGTCCTTCTTCTATCTTGTGTCTTATGAAGTGATATTTTCTGTCAATGTGTCTGGATCTGCCATGATCTCTTGGTTCCTTGCCTAAGGCAACCGCACTATTGCTGTCACAGAAAAACTCCATAAGCTCCTTAATAGCTGGTACAACTCCAAGGTCTCCGATGAAGTTTTTCAGCCATATCGCCTCCTTTGCCGCTTCACTCGCTGCTATGTACTCTGATTCACAGGTCGAATCAGCTACTGTCTCCTGCTTGGAACTCTTCCAAGTGATTGCCCCTCCATTTAGGGTAAAGACCCAGCCCGACTGAGAGCGGAAGTTATCCCTATCAGTCTGAAAGCTAGCATCACTATACCCTACTACTCTCAAGTCATCACTCCCACCAAGGGTAAGAATCCAATCCTTAGTCCTTCGCAGGTGCTTGAGAATATTCTTTACCGCAGTCCAATGAGCCTTGCCAGGGTTCCCATGATATCTGCTGACCATGATCAAAGCGAATGCCACATCAGGGCGGGTACAAGTCATAGCATACATGATCGAGCCAACAGCGGAAGCATATCGCAATCGACTCATCTCAGCTATCTCAGCCTCTATACTCGGGCTCTGAGCTTTGCTCAGTTTGGCATTGCTTTGGATCGGTAATTCTCCTTTCTTGGAATTCTGCATGTTGAACCTTTTCAACACCTTATCCAAGTAGGTACTTTGACTAAGTCCAATTAGTCTTTTACTCCTGTCTCTTAATATCCTTATCCCTAGGATATAGGCAGCCTCTCCAAGGTCCTTCATAGCAAAACACTTCCCAAGCCAGGACTTCACCTCCTACAAAGTTGGGATGTCGTTTCGTATGAGGAGTATGTCATCCACATACATCACCAAGAAGCTAACTATACTCCCACCAGCTCTGACATATACACATGACTCATCTTCACTTCTCGAAAAGCCAAACTCTTTGACTTTCTCATCGAAACAAAGATTCCATCTGCGAGGTGCTTGTTTCAATCCATAGATAGATTTCTCAAGCTTACACACTCTATTCGGGTGCTCTGTACTGACAAAACCCTCTGGCTGACCCACGTAAACATCCTCAGCCAACTTCCCATTAAGGAAAGCAGTTTTGACATCCATTTGCCATATTTCATAGCCATGAAATGCAGCAATGGCTAACATAACCCTAATAGACTTAATCTTTGCTACTGGTGAAAAGGTCTCGTCATAATCAACTCTCGGAGTTTGAGAAAAGCCCTTTGCAACCAGTCGCACCTTATAAGTGTGTACATTACCATCCATGTCGGCCTTCTTCTTGAAGATCCATTTGCACCCAACTGTCTTACGACCTGGTACATTGTCAACCAAGTTCCAAACTTTATTGTCATACATGGACTGTATCTCGCTGTCCATAGCCTCTTTCCATTTAGCAGCCTCAGGGCCTGCCATGACTTCTGTGTAGCTGTTAGGTTCATCCAGATTTACATGTGTACTATCACTGATAAGTGTATCACCTTCTGCAGTAATATGGAAACCATAGTAATGCTCAGGTGCATTCCTAACTCTTGTGGAACGCCTCAGAGGTACAGACTCGTCAGTTGGATCAACATGAGTTTCCTCCTCAGGTTGATCACTAGGATTTGAGGTTCCTTCACCACCTGACTCTTGAAGTTCTTCAAGGTCAATTTGCCTCCCACTGTTACCTTGGCTCATGAACTCTCTTTCACGAAAGACCCCTCTCCTTGCTACAAAGACCACATTCTCACTGGGTCTGTAGAAGAGGTAACCAAAGGATTTCTGTGGGTAGCCGATGAAAATACACCTCTCACTTCGAGGTTCGAGCTTATCGTGAGTCTCGCGTCTCACAAAAGCCTCGCAACCCCAAATCTTGATGTGGTCCAAGTTGGGAACTTTCCCAGTCCACATCTCATGAGGTGTTTTGGCAACCTTCTTTGTAGGGACTAGATTAAGGATATGGGCGGCAGTCTCTAAGGCATACCCCCAAAAAGAGATTGGTAGCGAAGCTCGACTCATCATGGAGCGAACCATGTCCAACAAGGTCCGATTATGCCTCTCAGCCACACCATTCAGCTGTGGTGTCCTGGGAGGTGTCAATTGTGAGACAATCCCACACTCCTTAAGATAGCCGAGGAACTCTATGCTAAGATACTCACCACCTCGATCAGATTGAAGCATCTTAACGTTCCTGCCCAATTGATTTTCTACTTCCTGTTTAAACTCTTTAAACCTTTCAAAAGTTTCTGACTTATGATTGATTAAGTAGACATAACCATATCTACTATAATCATCAGTAAAACTCAGATAATAGCGATTAGCATTCCTTGTGGCGGTTTTGAAGGGTCCACATACATTATGATGTATAAGGTCCAACAAACCTTCACCCCTTTCACAAGAACCAGTGAAGGGTGATTTTGTCCTTTTCCCAAGAAAACAAGACTCACAACTATAATCTGACTTTAGATCAAATGACTCCAAGACTCCATCCTTTTGGAGTTGGCCTATGCGTTTCTTGTTTACATGTCCAAGACGACAATGCCACAATGTGACAACCCGAAACTGTCATCTTGTATACCTAGTCAACTCAACCAATGTTAAACCCGTATCCGTTGTCTTCTAACACTATTTAAGGGTTCATTTAAGCGTTCTGAGCATGAGTACAGCGGAGATTGAGGTTAGGAATGAGTCAACAAGTCGTATAGTGACAAAATCGGGCCATACATCCCTTTTGGAGGAGTGTGCGGCCGCATACATGGGTGTACGGCCGTACACACCCCTTATGGCAGCACACCCACCCTTATATAAAGGGTAGACCCCTTTCCTTTCATTCCTTTCACTCCTTGGCATCACACCACACCATTTCTCTCAAGCTTCTTCAACCGCAAACCCTTCAAAGCTTCAAAAACGTGAGTATTCCATCCTCTAGCTTGTTATACTTGAAAGACCTCTTGATTCAAGCCTTATTTCATCAAGTTTCATCATGTTCTTCATCCCTTGAAGGAGTACGGACGCACACCTTCATAAGGTGGGCCGTACACACCTTAAAGACCCTCCAAAGTGAGAGTTTGGTCCCTATCTCCTAGTTGGACATGATCCTAGCCTTGATGCACCTTAAAGTCGACAACTTGGGCATAAACAAGAGGAGTGTACGGCCACACATCCCTTTGTACCGACGCACACACACCTTGTGGCCGCAAACCCACTTTGATGATCTTTATTGGCCTCAAACTTGCATTCTATCTATGCATGGGACCTAGAACACTTCTTGGATGCTAGTTAGAACCTGGGAAACACCTCAAAAGCACACCTCTTCATGAGTGTACGGCCGTACACTCATTGGCCGCACACCCTGGGCCGCACACACCCTTAGGGTGGCCGTACACCTCCTTCACTCAATCATATGTGATTTTAGCACCTAGTTCAAGTAGTTCCAAGTCCCTAGAGTGGTTCCCCATCATATCTAGTAGCGAAATACCTTCATTTGACTCCTTTATGTGTCATTACATGTTAATTAGGATCAAATCGTGTTCAAGGTTTCACTTGACACTCAGCCTCCGTGTCGATCCTTCAATCAAACCACTTGTTCGAGGTGAGTTCATACCCCTACGCTTTTCCGAGTTTTTCATGTTTTTAGGGGGGAATACAAGCAAAAGCACAAGTAATCTTGGGCTCAAAATATATTATTTTGTTTAAGATAATTATATTTTCAATATAATTTGAACATGGAAAACAGTTTTACCAAATAGGTTAAGAAATCAACTCGCAGAAACAGTTTTCAAAACTAAGGCAATGAACTTATGAATCATGAAGTAAAAGATATCATTATATAAAGGATTCATGTTAATTACAAAAAGGGTTTTCAGCATTATTACTTGTAAATTTGTTAGTCTAAGTTGGAGACACGTCCTTGGTAACACTCACCACCGAAACAGAGTGTAGGACTAGCACTTATGACCAGAATCTCTTGTAGGGAGAGCGTGATTGTTGTGTATAGATCTATACGGGACTGACTATCCCGCACCTCGCTGCTAGCTATAGTGCGACCGGCAGGTCTACGGGTGACAAAGTCATAAAGGATACTAGCCCCGATACGTGCCATATCAAGTTTAAGTATGGTTATAAAACTCACAATGTAGATAACAGCGATTTACTTACGTAATAATGGATCGAGTGAAACTAACCTCAGAGTAATAACCAATTGATTACTAGAGGGTATTAATAATACCTTCAGGATTTAGTTCACCACGTTCTTATTAGTTTTATTTATGTAATAAGGCTAATATACCTCACTGGGAGTATGGTAGATACTTGTACACTTCATTTTAGAACGGATAACCAACAACCTACTTTTAGGGAAAATATAGGATTTTCCCAGGATAACACGGTATTTTCATAAACGGATGGTTTAACATTGAACTAATGGATATTCATTTTAATTCCATGACTCCTTAGTTTATGCATTCGGGTTACGTATGAAGAATACCCGATAGACTGTGAAATGTGTGGTTTCAGCCTCATTCCGTGTTCCTTGTTTGGTTGTGGGTTTAGGGCAGATCCACACAATTGACTGTCTATTCGATATTGGTTTATACGTAACTAGTATGAATTAAGAAGTCATAGAAGGAATGGGTTGCAAACATGCTTTTCATAAGAAAATATGGGATTTTCTTGAGGAACACTTTTCAAAAGGATCAAAGAACATTTTCCACCAAAACTAAATGCTTATGAACTCACCAGCTTTATGCTGATACTCTTTCAAAACTGCTTGTATTCTCAAGGAATTAGTAGACAGGTACTTTCCGGAGATTGGAGAAGTCGGAGCGTTAGAGTCACGTCTTTCTGTTTTACTTTTGATATGAACAAAACTATGTATTAAGACAATGTAAATCATTTTCATATATGTATTCAATGTCTGATTGTGTTTACTATGCTTGCTATGATACAATTGTTGTGATGCTACGCATGACGTCCTCCGCCCCAGAACGATTCCGCCGTTCCGGTTTTGGGGTGTGACAGATTGGTATCAGAGCTATTGTTTATAGTGAACTAAGTATACCGAACCATACATGGTATACAACTATAAACACTAAGGGGCCTAAGCGCTCTAAACTAAAAGTATACTTTTAAAAATATAAATATTTTCATAAAAAGTATACAAGTATACCCGAGTACCAGAATCAGTGTCATAAATAGAACAAAAGAAAAGTATTTGGATGTGGACACTACAGTCAAATCTGAGCAGTTATGTAATCATATCTGGAATAAATATAACCTGATCAACTATATTTATTTGAGATATGACCAACATGTGTTTGGGAGTGATAGTGGTGTTGCAACGAGTCTAAAACTTACCTAACTCCATATACAAAGGTATCCTTAGAACAAAACATAAAGATAAAATAGTATAGGAGTATTTTAGGCACTATAAGAAGCTTGAATAAGAACTAAAAGACCTTTACTGGCAGGTCTATAGTTGCGAAGTGCATGCTCCCAGGGTTATGTATAATTGGGATCTTATAGACTCAGAATTTGTGATCTACGCTCTACTACCTGTTCCTTGTTTGGTTGTGGTTTTGGAGTAGGATCACCTATTCGAAGGTCTATCTGATCTCGGTTATATACAGCTTGCATGCACTGCTTGACTATAGGAGGACCCAGTTTTGATAGGAGGACCCAATTTTGATCATCAATAACTAAAGAAGAAATGTTCACTTAACCTCATAAGATTCTCTAGACATCCCCATTCTCGCACAAACAATCTAGATATAGATAGCCACTCCAACCGCCAATAGAAGAATCAAGGAGGAACCAGAGAGGACTCATAAAGAGGGTTCCTAGAAGGAATCATACGAGGAGACGATTCCTCCATCAGGAGGTGACAGAGACTTGTAGTAGAAATCCTTCCTTGCTTATCGCTTGGTAGAACACTTTAATTATGAGGATGAGATGGCAACAAATTATCGAGCATACACATACAATACAATAGCGGTATTACTAGATTCGAAGTCTATTAAGCTATCTCTTTACCCCTATTCTCGCATAGATAACATGGTTGGATTCCATCTCCCTGGTTACCCGTACTTTCCCAATCAAGGGAATGATGGATGGCTCGAGGCAGAGCCCGCAGAAAACCATGAAATTCCTTGGAACGACGACCTTACAGAACAATTTCCTGAGGAGACTAACTCAGAACTTGAAGTCGAGGACTTGCCCCAAGTGGCCCCAGTACCAAATCCTAACCACCAACTTGAATTCCAAGGTCCAACGCCTATGTGAGTAGGGAGTGTGAATAGGTGGAGCCACGAGCAAGGCCAACCCCTCCCATATAACGGAAACCGCAATTTCTACAATCTGAACGAGGGAGGCCCCGCCGACAGGGCCCTTCCAATCCTGGTTCGCCGAGTGGCTCGCAATGTGGAGCTAGGTGTGGCAACCATTCAACGAACTGTGGAGCTTGGGGTGGATTCAATCGCTAGTACGGATCGCATTCGCCGCCTAGAAATTGCTCATAGGAGAGTTATGAGAGACAATAAAGCTCTGTTGCAAGAGTTAGCTGCAACCCAAGATGAGATCATGGAGCTCTGAGCACGCCAATCAGTATACGAAATACACCTGCTTGATGTGGGACGTCAACTGGCCGAATTAAGGATTCATCCGAGGGGTGCCCGTCGCCGATAGGAAATACTTTACTCATCCTTCCTTTTTAGCCTTCATATCTATGCTCTAAGTAGCACTTTTTCTTGTAAACATTCCTGTTTTGCAAGTACTGATTTACTAGTTCATTATGTTGTCAATTTATTCCCCTGTTGGTATGTTGTAGACCTACTTCTAGGTCAAAATTTTCCGAACTTCGTATGATTTCAATACCAACTACAGTGACAACAATCTTATTCCAGTTAAAGATTTTCAGTATCGAAAATATATTCTGGATCAGTAGCATGCAAATGAGTAATTAACTAATATGATTTAGGGAGTTAGTGATTTCCCTACTCACACTACGTGTCAGGATTATGGCCTTTATCATATCAGTTAAGCAACAGTAAACCAGATTCTGTAACTTCATCAAGAGGGTAGTCAGTACCAAATTCATAAGTCTATGTTACGTAGATCTCTATTATGAGATGCTACGAATGTCAGAACGTGGAACGCTCAAAACTAAGATAACATCGATTCGTAATGCCTAGGGATTTACCCTCGGGCGTCTTTTTGGACCTTTTGGCAACATTATGCCACCTCACAAACGCTTCATCAGAAGTTCATTCCGGAATAGCCAATTGAAATACCAAAAGTCTATTCCATATAGACCTCCTTATTGGATAGTTATCGGAATCATTCAGGGTAGCTCCAGGGCGTGAAATTTATAAAGTATATAAATTCATGAAATACCACCACCGATGACTATCGTTCCTCACTAGATCGTTTCCTGTCATGTCACAGAACCATGTCTTCACAAGAAGTTAACCAACCGACTGGCGAGACACCATTTCTACAGATGGACTTCGCTACATTTCAGGCCACAGTCACAACCACTGTAAATGCTGTCATGGCACAATTCAACAACCCAAATGGGAATGGGAACAGTACCAACACTTTAAACCGTAGCATCGCACCAGGAAACCAACAAGGGCTTAACCAGGAGGATACTCCAACTCCCAAACCTATGAGTGCTAAACGAAAATTCTCGAGTAAGAGGGAGCGTAAGTCATCTCAAAGACTTGCTATGAGACAACAATCCGTGCCAACTCCTACAGCCACAACATCTGCCACTCCAGTGCCAACGCCAGTACGGCGATATGCTGGGAATCTACCAATTTGCGAGAAGTGCAATTTCCATCACGTAGGAAAATGCCGTAAATTGCGATGTAAGAACTGCAACAGACAAGGACACACCACTCGTTACTGCAGGGTACCGACACAGCCAAACACCTCAGTTTTTGGCGTGAAAGTGGGTCAGGTTTGCTACAGTTGTGACGAACCCGGTCATTTCGAAAGAAATTGTCCAAGGACTAAAGGTGGGAAGGAAGCTCGCTTCGAAAGGACCCCGACTCATCACATCACTTCCACTACCGATGCCAGTATAGTTCAAGTATGCCATGCATGTGGGGAAATGGGGCATTTCAAGAAGGACTGTCCGACGGAGAAAATGACGGAGGAAAAGGAGGAGTGAAGCAGCATAACATGTGAGAGCAACGAGGAACCCCTTCTCCTGTATGAAGATTTTGGTACGTCTTCTAAGTAAAACTTCCTTAAAGATTAAATCCAAATTAATATTAAAATTCGGGGAAATTAAAAAGTGATTACAAATAACTTACTCGTCTGAACCAGTCACGACATCCATAAGAAAACTAAAGATCCGTTCAGATAAGCCGCCATGGCTTAGTATGCACAATAGAGTTGTGTATAACTAAGATATTGCAGACTAAGAGTAAGTGATTCCGCCTTAATTCCCGTTCCTTGTCTGGTTGTGGATTTGGGGCAGAGTCACTCAATCGACTTTCTTATGCAATTTAAATGGTACATAACTTATATACACCAATCGATCAGAGAAGTACCAAGAAGAATCATAATATAAAAGTGTCTTCATTAGTTGTCAAAAACACTTACACTGTTTGTACTTGCTCATCGCGGTACAAGTGTAACAACGGTAGAATCAAAGAAGGCACTAGAACATTTACACAGAATGCATTGTCGAACACCCTCGAGATACACTGTAGTAAAGTGATCAATTCTTTCAAATCGGTCTAACTCTTTGTCTCGGTAAAGAGTCTGTAATCATCAATCGTCATGGATTGGTGTGGTCCTCACCATACTAAGTTCACACGTTCCGTCGCCTAGATCGTCAAAATTCACAAGACCTCTGTCATTGGCAACCATAAACTGACATAAATCTCTGAGTCACCTTTTTCATTCTAGACCCTGAGGAACCCATGCGAGGAGTACCTTACCCTCCGAAAACCTTCCAAATTCTATTCAGTAAACCCTCCAGAACTACCACTTGTTCGATGGGTCGAGTTTAAGCGTAGAGTCTAACCCAAATCCATAATCATGAGTTAGACAGGAGAGTTGTGTCTGAGAGACGAAAACCTCTTTTGGAAGTTCCAGGTTGGTGACCGTGTTCTTTTGAAGGTCTCACCCTGGATGGGCATGATATGCTTCGGAAAGCGTGGAAAGCTAACCCCAAGATTCACTGGACCATTCGAGATCCCCGCCAGGATCGGTCCCGTAGGATACAAACTCCGTTTACCCCGTGAACTTAGTAACATTCATCTTGTCTTTCACCTCTTGACCTGGAAGAAGTGTCTGTCCGATGAGACACTTGTGATCCTCTCGATGAGATCGAACTAGACAAGAGCTTACACTGCGTAGAGGAATCAGTTGAGATCATGGACCGGGAGTCCAGCGCACAAAACAAACGTCGTATCCGGATAGTGAAGGTTCACCGGGATACCAAGCGAGGACCTAAATTCACTTGGGAGCGCGAGGATTCTATGAAACATAAATATCCTCATCTTTTCCCGAACCCATAATTCATATTCTATGTTTGAATTTCGGGACGAAATTCCCTTTAACGGGGGGATGATGTGACAACCCGGAACTGCCATCTTGTATACCTAGTCAACTCAACCAATGTTAAACCCGTATCCGTTGTCTTCTAACACTGTTTAAGGGTTCATTTAAGCGTTCTAAGCTTGAGTACAACCGAGATTAAGGTTAGGAATGAGTCAACAAGTCGTATAGTGACAAAACCGGGCCATACACCCCTTTTGGAGGAGTGTGCGACCGCATACATGGGTGTACGGCCATACACACCCCTTATGGCAGCACACCCACCCTTATATAAAGGGATGACCCCTTTCCTTTCATTCCTTTCACTCCTTGGCAACACACCACACCATTTCTCTCAAGCTTCTTCAACCGCGAACCCTCCAAAGCTTAAAAAACGTGAGTATTCCATCCTCTAGCTTGTTATACTTGAAATACCTCTTGATTCAAGCCTTAGTTCATCAAGTTTCATCATGTTCTTCATCCCTTGAAGGAGTACGACCGCACACCTTCATAAGGTGGGTCGTACACACCTTAAAGACCCTCCAAAGTGAGAGTTTGGCCCCTATCTCCTAGTTGGACATGATCCTAGCCTTGATGCACCTTAAAGTCGACAACTTGGGCATAAACAAGAGGAGTGTACGACCACACACCCCTTTGTACCGACGCACACACACCTTGTGGCCGCAAACCCACTTTGATGATCTTTATTGGCCTCAAACTTGCATTCTATCTATGCATGGGACCTAGAATACTTCTTGGATGCTAGTTAGAACCTTGGAAACACCTCAAAAGCACACCTCTTCATGAGTGTACGGCCGTACACTCATTGGCCGCACACCCTGGGCCGCACACACCCTTAGGGTGGTCGTACACCTCCTTCACTCAATCATATGTGATTTTAGCACCTAGTTCAAGTAGTTCCAAGTCCCTAGAGTGGTTCCCCATCATATCTAGTAGCAAAATACCTTCATTTAACTCCTTTATGTGTCATTACATGTTAATTACGATCAAATCGTGTTCAAGGTTTCACTTGACACTCAGCCTCCGTGTCGATCCTTCAATCAAACCACTTGTTCGAGGTGAGTTCATACCCCTACGCTTTTTCGAGTTTTTCATGTTTTCAGGGGTAATACAAGCAAAAGCACAAGTAATCTTGGGCTCAAAATATATTATTTTGTTTAAGATAATTATATTTTCAATATACTTTGAACATGGAAAACAGTTTTACCAAATGGGTTAAGAAATCAACTCGCAGAAACAGTTTTCAAAACTAAGGCAATGAACTTATGAATCATGAAGTAAAAGATATCATTTTATAAAGGATTCATGTTAATTACAAAAAGGGTTTTCAGCATTATTACTTGTAAATTTGTTAGTCTAAGTTGGAGACACGTCCTTGGTAACACTCACCACCGAAACAGAGTGTAGGACTAGCACTTATGACCAGAATCTCTTGTAGGGAGAGCGTGACTGTTGTGTATAGATCTATACGGGACTGACTATCCCGCACCTCGCTGCTAGCTATAGTGGGACCGGCAGGTCTACGGGTGACAAAGTCATAAAGGATACTGGCCCCGATACGTGCCATATCAAGTTTAAGTATGGTTATAAAACTCACAATGTAGATAACAGCGATTTACTTACGTAATAATGGATCGAGTGAAACAAACCTTAGAGTAATAACCAATTGGTTACTAGAGGGTATTAATTATACCTTCAGGATTTAGTTCACCATGTTCTTATTAGTTTTATTTATGTAATAAGGCTAATATACCTCACTGGGAGTAACCAGGGTTTTTCAAAGGAAACTACGTTTAACGATATAAGTATGGTACACTTCATTTTAGAACGGATAACCAACAACCTACTTTTAGGGAAAATATAGGATTTTCCCAAGATAACACGGTATTTTCATAAACGGATGGTTTAACATTGAACTAATGGATATTCATTTTAATTCCATGACTCCTTAGCTTATGCATTCGGGTTACGTATGAAGAATTTCCGATAGACTGTGAAATGTGTGGTTTCCGTCTCATTCCCTGTTCCTTGTTTGGTTGTGGGTTTAGGGCAGATCCACACAATTGATTGTCTATTCGATATTGGTTTATACGTAACTAGTATGAATTAAGAAGTCATAGAAGGAATGGGTTTCAAACATGCTTTTCATAAGAAAATATGGGATTTTCTTGAGGAACACTTTTCAAAAGGATCAAAGAAAATTTTCCACCAAAACTAAATGTTTATGAACTCACCAGCTTTATGTTGATACTCTTTCAAAACTGCTTGTATTCTCAGGGAATTAGTAGACAGGTACTTTACGGAGATTGGAGAAGTCGGAGCGTTAGAGTCACGTCTTTCTATTTTACCTTTGATATGAACAAAACTATGTATTAAGACAATGTAAATCTTTTTCATATATTTATTCAATGTCTAGTTGTGTTTCCTATGCTTGCTATGATACAATTGTTGTGATACTACGCATGACGTCCTCCGCCCCAGAACGATTCCGCCGTTCCGATTTTGGGGTGTGACACACAATGATGCTTTATCCAAGCTAGTAGAAGAATCAATACACAACAAATTATTTCCTAGGTTATCTACAACCGACACAGTTTCATACACACCATCACAAGGTAATTCTTTAAAATAAAGAACATTATTAAAGAAAGCATTAATTCCACCAACTTCATTATCAAAAGAAAAGGTAAACCCTTGTTTGTACAAACCATGAAGAGAAATAATATTCCTTGCCATTTCGGACGAGTAAACACATTTATTCAAATATAACTTTAACCCACTACTTAGCAACAAAGTATAAACTCCAATCTTGGTAACAGGTGAAGCCTTCCTATTCCCCATGATTAAGTTTATCTTCCCGTGCTCCACATCCTCACTTCTTCTTAGGCCCTGCAAATCAGAACATATGTGAATACCACAACCTGTATCAAGGACCCAAGAGTTAGAATATGGTGAGTTATTAGACAATATAGTGTAAATACCTGCATGGGATGGTTTCACTTTCCCATCCTTGACATCCTGCAAGTACTTTGGGCAGTTTCACTTCCAGTGCCCCTTATTCTGGCAATAGAAGCAATCAGCATCCTTAGGGATGGCAGAAGGAGTAGCAGAACCACCTTTGGTTCCACTCGATGAGGAGCTATCAAGGGACTTTCCCTTGGTACCCTTCGAACGGGTCTTCATCTTCTTCCCTTTGCCTTGCTCGATAGCCAAAACAGGGGTAGCTGTAGAAGTAGGAGTAGTAACAACCGAATTACCTTTAAGACCACTTTCGGCGGTCTTCAGAAGTCCTTGAAGCTTGCTGAGTGTGACTTCCTCCTTGTTCATGTGGTATGTCATGCGGAATTGATCATAACACGAAGGTAAGGAGTGCAAAATGATGTCAATTGCCAAATCCTCAGGGAAGTTGACATTCAATTTCTACAAACGGTCCACATACCTTTGCATTTTCTGCATGTGGCCCGTGATGGGTTCACCATCCTTCATTTGGGTTGTTATCATGGAGGAGATGATTTCATATCGCTCTTGACGAGCACTCTGATGGTAGCGGTCCATCAAATCCTGGTGCATCTCAAAAGGATAGTAGTCCTCATAGGACTTTTGGAGCTCGGCTGTCATAGTGGCCATCATGTTGCATGCCACTTTGGTAGCATCTCTTTCATGTGCCTCATATGCAGCGATTTACTCAGGAGTAGCAGTCGGCTCAAGATCCTTAAGCTCCTTGTCGAGGACATATTCCTTGTCATCCTAACGAGTGACCATCCTGATATTCCGGATCCAATCCATAAAGTTGGAACCATCGAAGATGACTCTCCCACAAAGGTTCATGAGAGAGAAGGAGCCAGTAGGGTTAGAACCCGAAGCATTGTTGGAAGACATCTGAAAAGAAGAAAGACAAGTTTAGATTAGATATATAGAGTCCTTAATAAGACACCCAAATGTAATATTAAGGCTAGGACCCAACACAATATATTATAACTTAGAAGAGGGATGCCATAATCTAAGCTATAACATATTTGAAGGTAGGTGAATGACGATTCACCAATTTCCACCATGAAAACGAAATGAATTATTAGGTTTAATTGGTTTGAAATTCCTAGATTCTTTTGAGATTCATTGAACTTTTCAATGACATGTTTCAATCTCGATTGTGCCCTTCAAGTTTTGTGACTGGGATGCCGAGGATCACAAAACAAGGTGTGAATAACCATGCAAAGTCACTTGGTACCCTTAATATTATCACCTAATCGATGTGCCGGTTAACCACACACGCTCCACCGATCTATGATAAACATTAAGTCACCCTTTGTTATCCTTACTAGTCCAAGTTAGTGTGCCGGTTAACCACACACGCTCCACCAACGACTTGGTAAGCTACAAAGTGTGAATTTCATGGGTTAGCACCATTTTCACATTTTCCTAAAGTAACTAAGATTGGGAATTATTAAAACATTTAGTTACTTTATAATAATCATTATACTTTTAATGAGAATTAAAGTCATTGTCCTAGCCGTTCGGCTAACGACCCCCCACCAATCAAGGAAGCGGTGGGTGAGAGTGGACACCCATTAAGCTGCCATTTTATAGGCAACAAACTTATACCCCCTTATATACCGGCTTCGTGAATGAGGCCTACTAACGGTAAAACGACTTGATCTTATACATATATATAAATATGAACCATTAATCTTATAATAGTATAAGGGTTGAATTTGAACTTTTAAAATCCTAAGGGTTGGAGTTTAAAGTGTGTGTGTCTTTACAAATTCCAAAACTTGAGGGCAAGTTTTGATACTCTTCAAAACTTTTCATTTCATAACTTATGAGTTAAGGGTTCATAAAAGTGAAGACTCTTCATTTTTATGTAACTTATGTGTTTTAAATGTTCATTAAAAGGAGGTGACCTTTGGAAATCCACAACTTGAGGACAAATTATGGATTCCATTAAAACACATAATTGATCAAGAATTAATCATTAAACAATTTAGCAAGTAATTCCTATGATCTAACAATAACTCATAAGAACATGAATATCATATCAAAATTTCAAGAATTATATGAACACATATAAAACATGGAATTTTGATATAAGCCATTGTAAATGGATTAGTACAACCATTACACCATTTAAAACAGGTTTTAAAACATCAAAACAGTTTAGGGTACTGTTTCTAGTCCATTTCCAGTAGCAAAAGTCGAAAAACTGAATTCTGTGTCTCCTACTCGTCGAGTGCAGGAACCTACTCGACGAGTAGGATGAATTTGTGCTTGGACTCGTCGAGTCCCCCCATGGACTCGGCGAGTCCACTGCCCAGACAGCTCAATTTTGCGACTTTTCAACAGTTTGCATCAAGTATTCAAGAAAACAATCCTAGGCTTTGAAACCACTGATGGGTTTTCAGCATCCTAACACTCCTATGGTGTACATGCAACCTTAGAAACCTTGGATCTATGTTTTACTATGAATGCATGCAACTTTGTTTTTCCAAGGTTCATAACCTATCTAGCATGGCATGGGGAACATTAAACATAATGGCTAGAAGAATTACATACCTTTTCAATAGTGAGTTGATTCCTTGGAGTTTGAGAGCCAAGCACCAATAATGTTGATGCCTCAAAAGGAAATCACACATCACCACAAACTTCGAAAAACTTAAGAGAGTGTATGTTAGCTTATAGAAATCGGCCACCACCTTGCACACACACAACTAGTGCCATTTCAAGCATCATAAGCTCCTTTATATAGTGTGGAGGATTATGGTTACATCCATGTAAACCCTAATACCCATGACTCTTCCTTTCCAAGGATCCATGGGTTAAAATCTCCATGGACTATCCATGGACTCCCATGCATGCCAAACCCATTCCAAATGAGTATTAGCCCACACTTATATTAATACAAGAGCCCATATTTAATTAGTCACCTTTTTGATAACCAAATTAATTCTAAATTAATTATGATCAATACTAATTAAATAATATGATTTCATATTAATATATTATAGCTTATAATATATTAACAAATCATAAACATACAATTCTCAAAGGTTTAACCATATAAATAGTTCGGGTGAAGTGCAACCCAAATGGACCATGTCGGGTCGGGTGAAGTATATACCAAATAAAGTTATAGACTTAGACACCTTATCCAACAATATATACTATATGTTAGAAACAAGTATGAGTCAAAATAATATCTTCAAACTATATTATATACTTTTCCAACTTGGGAAAAAGTACTATTTTTACTCAGAGTCAAAACCTGTGAACTCACCAACTTTATGTTGACGTATTTTCAAAACGTATGTGTTTTCAGAAACTTGATATGCTGGAATAATATAACTTTCTATTATCAATAAAGGTACGTAGTTTATAATAATTCTTTTGTACTGTTCAATATATATTTGATAACTATGATACAAGGAATGACGTTACACCGCCTGATGTTTCTGCCGCCGGCTGGGGGTGTGACAGATTGGTATCAGAGCTATTGACTATAGAGAACTAGTACTTTCTTAGGAAAGCACGACTATAGTATAGGGCTTACTCTTTAGGTTTAGGTATATCCCTTAACCTACAAATAAAAAGTATTATTAATTATACTACTGAAGGACTACTTACGGGAGCGGTGACAGGATAGACACGTCGCGTTGGGTTGCTGGATTTCAGAACGGCTATATGCTAAAATGATCCTGCCCACTGACTGTCCTGACTGGCCGGTGCCGAATCAGCTAGACCTGAAGTAACAAACAATAATTAATAATACCTGTGAATACAAGAAACACAAAGATATAGAGTTATGTATGAACTCAGTCCCGCGATGAGAACGCATGTATATAACCAAAAAATATAGAAAACCCAAACCCTCGATAAGAATACAACGCAAGGTTTTAGGTCAAACTACTTAGTCTAGTTTTATTGTACATGGGCCGAACCACAACTAAACGTAGACTGATCACCTATGTTTAATTATGGTCAGACCGATGCACAATTAAACTTGGATACAGTGGTTGATAAACTAAAACACTTGAAGATTCTAGAAGATTCAAGATAGATCTCAGATCAGGATACCCTCAAGGTAGAGTACAAGAAGACGATGTTCCAAAACAGCATTTAGGACTTGGTATGGCTATTAAGAGTTCTTAGTTATGCCTTTTGGATTGACCAACGCCCCAGAAATGTTCATGGATCTCATGAATCATATTTGCAAACCGTACTTGGATAAATTCGTGATAGTATTTATTGATGATATATTGATATATTAACAAACCAAGGAAGAACATGGTCAACACTTGCAAATAATCTTGGAACTACTAAGAAAAGAAAAGTTATATGCCAAATTCTCCGAATGTGAATTTTGGATTAGAGAAGTACAATTTTTAGGGCATGTGGTTCGCAACAAAAGGGATTCATGATGACCATTCCAAGATTGAAGCAATTAAGAATTTGGAAGCACCGAAGACGCCAACAGAAGTGTGTCATATCTTATGGCTTGCTGGCTACTACCGTAGATTCATAGAGAATTTCTCCAAGGTAGCCAAGCTGCTTAAAACACTAACACATAAAGATATGAAGTTCAACACGAAAGAAAAACAAGAAGCTACTTTCCAGAAGCTAAAACAAATGTTGTGTAGTGCACCAATCCTATCCCTCCCAGATGGGACATAAGATTTTATCGTATACTACGACGCATCAAATCAAGGATTGGGATATGTGTTGTCGCTAAAAGGGAAAAGTTATCGCTTATGCATCTCGACAACTTAAGGTGCATGAGAATAATTACACTACCCATGACCTAGAATTAGGAGCTGTAGTTTTTGCACTGAGAAGTTGGAGACACATAATTAGCCAGAGAACATATAGGTGACACCTTATGTACGGACCAAAAATAATCCACGAGACAACTTAAAAGATCGTGCAAATTAAGGATCAATTAAAGGCCGCTTGTGATCATTAAAAGCGCTATGCGGATGTAAGACGTAATCCTTTGGAATTCCAAGTTGGAGATAAAGTAATATTGAAGGTATCTCCTTGGAAAGGCATGATTCGATTTGGGAAACGAGGCAAACTAAACCCGTGATATATAGGACCTTTTGAAATTCTACCAAGAATTGGTTCTGTCGCATATCAACTTAAGTTACCTCAAGAGCTAAGCAATATACACAATGTTTTCCCCAACTAATTAACAGTTCCTCGTCCACAAGATAAATTTCGGGACAAAATTATTTCAACAGGGGGAGAATGTAACACCAGTCAAAATTAGGTCAAAGATAATTCCCATAAATATAAAAAAACACATACTATAATCAATTTACTTTAATCTTTAATGATACTTTCATTCAACACTACAAGTCTATACGATTCCAAAAATATGTAGAATGTCTAAATCTGACTTCGCATGAAGAAGTTATGATAAATTCTACCACTATAGCCTTTGTAACAAGAGGAATGTAAAATAGACTTATAACTACGTATTGGATTCTAAAAGAAAGTTGTAGTACTCAGAAATACCTACGAGTGGACATAAAGAACATCAAAAACGGAGCTCGTATGCAAATGTTATGACCTTCCGAAGATATAGTTGTCTCAGAGCATGACACGTGGCAGAAACCCTAGCCACCTTAAGTCCACGACGCGGACATTAAATCCACGACTTGGAACGTGTCAGGGACACTAATCAGGGCTAGAAAACACATGTTAAAGCTACGGGGTGACTCATGGAAGTGCACGACGTGGCCATATATATGCCATGACGTGGAATGGCCCAGAACAGCCTATAAATAGCGATCAAGACCCTTTCATTCTTTACACCTTCTACTTTTGTTTCCCTCATTTTTTGAAGGCCGTTTCCCTTCCCGATCCTGACAAAGACGAGCTTCTGACCGCTTAGATTCTATAGATCACGCTACTAGGGTGAGTTTCACGGCCCCACTTTTAATGTTTTCCGGGGAAAACGCATGTTAAATATTATATATAAGTTAATATTATGTCTTTATGATAGTAAATTCGTATCAGCGTAGATAGTTATATTAATCGGGATATAGTTGTTTTGTATATGATATTTTTAAAACATACAATTATCGTAAACTTATTAGCATGTTATTATACTAGCGTAGACCCTAAGTTATACTCGGGAGTTCTATATATATTATGTGCGATATAGTCCCGGAGTTATACTCGGGAGTTCTTTATATACTATGTGTGATATAGCCTCGATGTTATACTCGAGAGTTATATATATTGATTTCTAACTATGTTGCTATTGTTGGTTTTATGTCAAGATAAAACCTATTATGTTCTTAATATAGCCATAAAGGTATATTCAGGAGTTCTAGATATACTTATTAAGTATGTTGCTATTGTTGGTTTTATGTCAAGATAAAACCTGGTTTTACCTCAAGTCATAGCTTTTGTACTGCCTAAGTATTATAAATATTAGGAGTAATGCTTAAAGAATAGTCTAATAACTTAGGGTTTTAGACACGAATATGCTTTCACTATTAGAACTAACGGAACTCGATAAGTCTACATGAGCTACCTTATTCATCAACTAAGATTGGAAATCTTAGGGGAAATCCTATGACCTGTAACCGCTATTCCCGTGTGAGCAAGGAAGTCGTGTATGAATAATATACGGGTTAACAACCCCACCTGTGGTTGTTAGCTACAACCAACATTTGGCGGGTGACGAACCTGCCTAGTTTACTACCTTCCGACGTCGATGAAGCGTGCGGAAACTACTACAAGGTGTAATCCTTGTAACAATATCCAGAGGTTTGAAACTAGTAGGTATACTATTTGTATATTAAGTAGACAACTATACCTAGCCTACATACTCGTATAGAATTGAAATAAGATTTGTACGTAGCCGTTTTTACTCGTATAGAATTGAAATAAGATTTATACTTAGTAACCTTCGTTTGTATGGAATTACAAACACTTATATTCATAGCATATGAGACTTATAGGCATACTACTTATTTGGTAAGTAAACCATTATACATAGGATATATATACTATATGTTAGAAAAGAGTATGAGTCAAAATGATATCTTCAAACTATATTATATACTTTTCCACTTTGAGAAAAAGTACTATTTTTACTCAGAGTCAAAACCTGTGAACTCACCAAATTTATGTTGACGTATTTTCAAAATGCATGTGTTTTCTAGGAACTTGATAAGCTGGAATAATATAACTTTCTATTATCAATAAAGGTACGTAGTTTATAATAATTCTGATTTTCATGACTTCAAACTATTTTATGTTATAAACCTATGAGTACTCATCAACTATTTTTATAGTTGACGCTTGTTTTACATGCTTTTTCAGGAATCATCGAGTACGTGGCACATAGAGACACATCACTTGTAGGAGCATTCACATGTGTTGTCTTTTAAATACATTGTAATTTCTTTTAAAAAGTTGTTCAAACTCAATGTAAATTTGTAATGATTTTTAATACTATGGTTGGTGTTGTCTTTTAACTTTTGTTATGAAACCCTTTGTACTGCCACGCCCCGTATTTCCGCTTTAGCGTGGTGTGACAGAAATGGTATCAGAGCCGAAGGTTATAGAGAATACCAGTTTTCGTTTGGAGAACCACAACTATAGCAAAAAAAATTCAAAATGTTTTTAAAATACTGAACATACTACTGGTATAACTAATTCGAGTATGAATTATTGGACTTTAATTAAGTATAGCCTGGCCAACTATGCTTAATTAAGGAAAATTAAAGTGAGGCTGGAAACAGTTATAGTCGAAATATGTTCAAAATGATTTCAACTTAAACTTTTGAAAAACAAAATTTTTCGGTGTGTGTATGGGCATTGCATATTATAGGCGTTCTTCTAGGTACACTTAGAAACTAAGTTCACTTTTACCACAATGTCTTTATTTAGAAATATTCTTATCCCTTATCAAGTGCTAGGCTAACCAATTAGGTTATATCCCTATCCACTTTAGGAACAATCCACTTAGTACTGAGAATGAGTATTCCTCGGTAGCTATTGACTTTAGACGTAAGGTTAGTAGTTATATAGACACTAGTAAAAATCTTATGTCGAAACCAATACCAATTGTACCTCAATACCTCTTCATCGTCTTCGTACTAGAGTTACAACTAGGAAAAAGCGTTCCGATACCGACACGGGAGACAATTGGAGCAGCGTGTTAGGAGGTATATGAGTTGCCACGAGTAGTCACATGGATACCATTGGAGAGTATTCCCAATCCGACTCACAAGGGGACACAAAGGTTTAACACATTCTACTGATACGCGAGGCTTCTCTTCTACGCTACGATTTTAGCTCTAGGTTGTTTCCACCTTGAGCTTAAAACTTAACATAGGATATCTCTTGGACCCAAAACCTTTTCATTAGGTATTTCTTACCCTACCATCTTTACTTCCTATATCCTAATTCAAGCACAAACCATTCCCCATATGACAAAAACTTACAAGGCTTAGTTTGAGACTCCCAGATATACTAGTGATTATCTCGAGTATACCATCATATTACACTTTCAAAATTTCTAACATGTTTTACACCCAACACCAGCCTTAAAATTTTTATGCTCGATCAAACATCGCACTACTTCGTTGTATGAATCCTTCCTATAAATTTTGAATCCTCCTTCGAACCTTATTATTTTCATACATTCGTTTAAGCCTTATCGACATTACTGACATTCCTATCATTATAAAGGATTACATCCTCTTACGCCATGAGCCAGACGCCAAACCTATAACTTAACCTTTGACCCCTATAAAAGGCTGCGAAACTGCATTGAAACCATAGAATGTTTTACAAATAAT
Organism: Lactuca virosa; assembly: GCF_052849685.1. NCBI lineage: Eukaryota > Viridiplantae > Streptophyta > Magnoliopsida > Asterales > Asteraceae > Lactuca > Lactuca virosa. Next base: position 315,420,716 of record NC_136433.1, on the reverse strand, counting down.
TTTTCTTGTCCTTTATTTTGGATAAAAAGCCACCGATACTCGCCTTATACTTGCCTTAGTATTAGATACGACTAGTTACACTAACCCACTTAGTCCTTGCTTCTTAATCTTTCACCAAACCTATTTCACTTCACCAGTTTTATTTACCATAAGTACAATAATTTGTAACCACTTTATATAACTTACTAGACCTTTCCTAACAATGTAAGCTATATTTCTCACTAAAAACAACCAACTTTACTTTTGACAACTTGCTTTAACTTAACACTTTTCTTCAAAACTCAATTTAACCAATCTTGGTTTTAACCTTGCTATTTTAATTTCATATCAAATCCATTTCATTGGATAGATGTGCTTTTTAAGGGCATACAAACCATTTTAAACCTTGTTTACCATTTTGGCACATTTTCGAAAAACTTAGAAACATTTTCTTTTATAAAAGTGTTTAGACTCTATGCTATAAGACTTAAACATATGACATTGAAGTTCATATTATGTGTAAAAGCTTCATCGGATATTTCAAACCACTTTTGTTTTGCTCTTTTGACGACTTCCTCAATTAGACATTGTACTTTACTTAATTGTGTTTTCTTGAAACCCAACATGATATTTTTACAACTTTCTACTCCAAACGTATTTACAAGACATAACTAATGCCTACATTCAAAACATACCTCATTTGTTTATTTTATTTCAAATTAGTTTTATAATCTATAAAGTTTCTAAAATTTACAACATTTCAAAACTTAGTGTTCACTTTTAAATTTCCAGTAATGCACTTTTAATAAAATGTAATTATTCTTTTAAATATATTGAGTTTTACTTTATCCATTTTAACCATTGTTAGACTATAGTCTAAAAGGTCAAAACTGTCAGATTTTCAATTACCAGTTGTAGTGTTTCTTCTTTTTCACAAATGGAGTTTAACTTAATCGATAACTCTTGAATTTTTAGCAGACCTTAGCGAACACTTTAAAACTTCTTCATTTCTAAGTAACCATCAACACACATCAAAGAATGAATTTTTGAAATATATCTCGATCTGGTTTTAAATCTACCTATATGTATTGCTTTTAAAATTTTATCAATAGCAATCGTTGCTGCTACCTTCCTTTTCTTTCCCCCGAACTTGATTTCTTGCTCTCCTTCTCATTTGAGATCTCACAAAATCATAATAATAATACAATGCATGGTCTAAATTTGTTTTTGTCTATTTTGCTTCTCTTGGTACCATGTTCGTACACATACAAACTAGAAGTCTACCCGTATCAACCTGAACGATTAATACGTATATAGTCATGAAGCATAATTTTAACTTGGTCAACTTTGATATATTCAATTACGTCTTTTATCATATACATTTTGTTTTTATTTTGAAATCTACTGTAAACAATTAATCCTTATTTTCATTTTCTCTTTCATTCTAAATTTGGAAACTTGATTTAAAATGTAATTTTCATTGTATTTTCCCTTAAAATTAATACATAAGATGAATACCCTTGTGCTTATCATTTTTCTAAGACCGGATAGTATATGTGAAGGATATATTTTCTTCTGTTTCTTCTTCTTAAAAACATAAAAAGTTTTAAATATTATGATTATCTATGCTTCAAATGATTGTTTTGGGTAGAATCATTGAATTAAGAATACACTATTTTTAAAGATCGAGCTTTTTACACCTTTCTTTAAATAGCATTCTTGTTTTCATAAATATTCTGACTCCTTGTAATCTTGAATTTGTCCTGACTTAAACAATTGGACAATTTTTCAAAAAGTGTAATACCAATATTTCTATACAAATTCCCTTAATGATGACTTAAACCTTGAACCTTAATTAATCTTTATATTATTTTACTACTTCGTTTGATCGTCACTCATGTATTTTCATTCTCTTGGAATCATTACACATTGTGATAATAGTGAGATTTCTTATCATTTCTAAACACTCCTAATGCTATCTATATAACATGACTTAATTTATCATAAACTTTCATTGCCTCCATTTGCAACAATGACTCTCTCTCTCTCTCTCTCTCTCTCTCTCTGTCTATATATATATATATATATATATATATATATATATATATATATATATATATATATATATATATATATATATATATATATATATATATATATATATATATTCTTCGAATATGATTCTAATATAGTAAGAGTAACCATAGTAGTAAATGTAGCCTCAAAAATTCTCGATCCTTTCGTAATTTATTGTGTAGATGACACTTGAATAGTCGTTGCATTTGAAATGCACCAAAACTTTGATGCCTACCCTTAACACGTATCTTTAGGAACTTACCCTCGATTGTTTCTCTTTCGTTCATGCTATCCCTTTTTATCATGTAATATACCTATTCCAGACTTAATAGCCAACCCGAAAGCGAGCAAATTGTCCCTAATCTCTTCTTTATTAGGCGGCAACTTTACACTTAGTGGTGATTTAGAACGCGACTTAAGGATCAATGCGGCTTTAACACTCAATGTAGTTGGTGCTTCAGCAAAAATAATAGTGCTCTCTTAATTCAGATAATATCTAATTAGATAATTTTTGTCGTCTACGTCGCCGTGGTTGGATCATGATTGCATGTACCAAATTTCCCACAATCTAGACTGTAGAAATCGAATTAGGGAAACACTAATTTGATTATATCAAAAAAAGTTGGGCTGTTCCCTTGAGAAATAAACCCAAAATAATCAAAGAGCTCTTCAAGTCACCAACTCTCCAGCTATATAATTGTATTCGGCTAAGTTCTAATAGAATACATCACGAATTGAATTTCAGGACGAAATTCTCTCAACCGGGGGAGACTGTGACAACTGTAAAAAATTCAAGATAGTTCTAGATTAGAATAAACTTAGTTGCACATATAGGCACGACACATACTAGACTTGGTAACTAGAAGCTAAGTTATAACTTACTAGAAACTTGGAAACAAGTAGAATCAAAGAATAGTGTACTTAGATTTCACATTGGTATGTGAATTCTACAACTACTTAACTGTAATGACTATCCATATTCGGGTCATTCCTTGAATTAAACATCTTTGCATGAATCATGTAGACACATCATGCACTCAAGTAGAAATTTGGTCAAAGTCTCATAGAAACTTAAGAAAAAGTTGAAACTATGACTAGTATACTTGATTCATCAAATTCACTTGAATCTCAGAATCACTACATAGAAATGCCAATAAACCGATAAAAATAAATTACAAACATTATATCTAACTTGAATAAGAGTTAGGAAACACAAAAATAATTTGAAGTCTCAAAGATTCAATTTATTTTGATATCCAAAGATTTATAAAATTCCTTAAAACCCTAAAAGTCGTAAAAACTTAAATTTATGAAGTTTTACATTAAAATCCCATGAAAATTTTTATAAACTCTATAATATCAAATTAAAATATTTAAAATGTGGAAATATAATCAAGGAAATTAATTTATTTCATTCACATTAACCTTACTTTTATAAGCTAAAAATCTAAGAGTTATGAACAAAATTTATATAAAATAAACATTTTATATAAATTGAAAGAAATTGTATAAAAATTTAGGGATTAATTCAAAATAAATGAATAAAATAAAATGAAATCTCCTCTCACTCCCTCAAATTTAGGCCCCTCTCTCGCCCCATATCTCTATCTCACTCAAAAGGCACACCATATTCATTAGAGCATCTCCCACACTCCACATTTCTCTTTCTCTCTCTAAAAACTTCTCGCTCCCTTCTCTCTAAAGCTGGCGAACATAGAAGCCAAATATGTGGGAGAGATTTTTACATTCAATTTCATGAGTTCATAAGAATCTCTGTATTTTGGTGGAGTATAACCTCAAAGAGATGACGAGAGATATGAGTTATCCAGAGAGATAAAATCTCTCTTTTCTCTCTTTTCTTCTCTCTAAAACCTCCGTTCTTTCCGTCTATGAATTAGCTCCAAAACCCATGAAATTTCCAAAACATATCCCTCATTTTACTCAAGAATATTGATCATTTGAAGTTGATCTTCAAGGTAAAATCAATTTCCTTACATTTTGTTCACTTTTCTTTCAAAAATATCAAGTTTTCTTGCATTTTTCTTCTCCATAAACACTTTTCTTTTAGATTATTCACATGCATGTTTGTTGATACATAAAGTGATCCTCTTAAACTTAACGATCCGTAGTCTTATTCTCTTTCTACTGCATTTGGAGTTGCTACCGCAATGATGTGTGTCTACCGCAGTTTGAAGTTGAAGAAGTTACTCTGAGTACCGTAGTGATCCGCAATCACTACCACAGTGAAGATTGAGGAAGACTCTTATTATCTGACTTAGCGTATTAGCAGTTATTTATCCTGTGAACCTTGCATGGTCACATAAGTCAGTAGAATATTAGTTTTTTTATTTTAGTTGTAACTTTATGGAACTCTATGAATAGAGTCTCCTCTCTTCATGTAATTTACACATCTCTTTCACGATCTTTTGAAACTTCACTGAAATACAAAGATCATTCTCTCACATCTCTGTCTTATCTAATATTCGAGATCCTCTTCACCTTAAACTAACCACACATGCTAACTTGTGTTTGAATGCAAACCTCGTTATGAATCATTTTGGTGTATACTTTATATAACTTGTTGTCATTTACATTTCCTTTACATTTCAGCACTTTATATTTCCGCAACTAATTATCTAACAGTTCTAACTTATTATTGTTGAGCTTATGTGATCCTTTGAGATTAATTAATTCCGCAACTATTATCTTGTACTAACGTTTGTTCAAGTGTTTCTCAAAAGTTTTTCTCTCAACAATTGGTATTAGAGCCAAAGTGGTAGCTTTTTAAACAAAACTCTGATTTTGAAAAGCCTTCTATACCACTAAAGCTCATTCTTAAAAAAACAAGAAAAAAAGGAAATATGGCACAAGCTTTATCATTGAACGTTTCCAACAGTGTTGGAGGCTCAAACAGAGCAACAATACTTGTTGCAAATGAATACCACCATTGGTCCCAAAGAATGGAGAGGTATCTTAAGAGGCTCGGAAGAGATGTGTGGAGATTTGTGGAAGAAGGACCACATGTCCCTATTCTTACCCCTGTTCAAGCAGATGGTGCTCAAGCACGACTAGGTGGAGGTCAAGCTGCAATGAATCGACAAACCAAATATCATCTCGACAAAATGGAGAACGATGCCATAGCCTTCTATGAAATCTCTTGCGGTGTAGCTTCAGAAAACTTTGACATCATCATCAACTGCAAATCTGCTAAGGAGATTTGGGATGTGCTCAAAAATCTATATCAAGGGTCTGAACAAGCTCAAGATAAGAAACTCACCACTGCTCTCAATGAGTTTAACAACTTTAAATCTCTTCCTGGTGAAAGTCTTGATGACCCGTTCAAATGATTCTATCTCATCATTACAAAGTTATCAAACACTGGTATAGTTCGAAGCAATCACGAAACAAACCTACAGTTTCTAAATGGTTTGGGAAGACATTGGTCTACCGCAAAGATGATTTTACAAGGAGATAGAAAGATTCATACTTTCCCTTTGTTCAAGCTATACAGAGAACTTCAGGCACAAGAATCAACTATGCTGATCTCGATTGTCCACTTGCCTTGATGGCTCAAACCCCACAAGTCAAAACCTCTCAGTACTCATATCCTACCGAATCATCTTATCCACTTTCATATGACAACCCACCACAGTCATATAAAGCTGATGCTGAAATGGATGAAGAAGAAGAATTCCAAAATGCCATCTATGACAACCCAAAATTTCTATCTTGTACAGCAATTCAATTCAATCATAAGTCAGACTTTTTTCTGTTATCTTTTAGCATTGTTAAGGGTCTGTTTGAGTGTTCCAAGCCTAGTACATTCAAGGATTGGGTGTTAGGAAGTATCTTCTAGAGTTCAGTGTGTTGCATTCAAGCCGGAAAACTCCAAGTCTTGGAGTTTACGACCGTAAACTAGAGATTATGGCCGTAATCTCTTGGCTGGCCGTGAAATCCTTCCATAAGATAGATATTCCTTCATTATTCTTCATTTCTTACACTTTCAAGTCAAGAACTCTTATTTCTCTCTCAAGTATCATCAAGATCACTTCTATTTCCCGATAAATTTGTAAGTGATTCATCCATTTATTAGTTGATACCTTTCATAATCTAGTAAAGTCCCTTGATTTCATCCGTGAAATCACCTCTTTTGGGTTAGATCTTCAAGAACACCAAGAATACCAAGAACACACACACTAGTTCTTTGGGCCGTGAACACCCCTTAAAGCTTCAAAACATAAGTATCCTTTCCATATACTAGTTTCCCATTAGAAGCTCCTGAATTAAACCCTTGAAATCAACCTCTTTAGCTTGATCATCAAGAGTTTACGGCCATAGCATCTCCTTTGGCCGTAAACCCTTCTCAAGAACATCAATGGCCGTGAACATCTTACGTCGTAAACCCTAGCTTCTTCTTGTGTTGGCCATAAACTCTCATGGCCATAAACTCTCATGGCCGTAAACTCTCATGGCCGAGAACACCATGGACTTAAACACCAAGGCTGTGAACACACTTGTGTGGCCGTAAACCCCTTTAGTACAATCATATGTGTCATTATATGCTTAATAGGATCCGTTTGTGCTTGAGACTTCACTTGACACTTAGCATCCCATACCGATCTTACATTCGAATCACTCACTACAGGTGAGTTCATACCCCTTAACTTATCTTTTAAATGATTTTAAATACTTTTATGTGGGGGATACAAGTTGAAAACATTATAGTTATTGTATGAATCACATGTGATTAATAACTATCAAACAAGTCGATTTTTTTATACTTCAAAACTGTGTTATCAAGCAAACTATTTCAAAACCTTTTATAAACTGACATCAAGTCATCTATAACCATTTAAATGGTTAAAATTCCTTTTTATGTTTAAAACTCATTTATATGCTAAACTCTTTATCAAACTCTTTTAAACTTATATATTGTCAAAATCATGTCTATATAGATATAGTTATATAAGTAAGGTTGAAAGGGCTTAGGACTGATAACTCACTTTATTTCCTGTTCCTTGTTTGGTTGTGGACTTAGGGTATCCGGTTGTTTGTCAAAGTGTCGTTTGAATCTTAGTTATATATTATGGATATTTGTATAGATATAAAAGTTCTTACACCAGTTCAGCACCTTTGGGTAGCAAAGGTGTACAAACATACTTAGTCACTCAAACAACATTACTAGTAAACTATAATAGGTATAGCTTAGAGGATTACTACTCACTATTTCTAGTACAATGAAACATATAAGAGTCAGTTCATACATGAGTCAGTTCAAACATACTATGATGAGAAACAGAAAGAACATACTATAATGAGAAACAAAGAGAACATACACTACACTATACAAAGAGAACATACAATACACTAGAACAGAGAGAACACACTATACAAATACAAGAACACTATAACATTAATGAGTCAGTTCATACATGAGTCAGTTCAAACATACTATGATGAGAAACAGAAAGAACATACTATAATGAGAAACAAAGAGAACATACACTACACTATACAAAGAGAACATACAATACACTAGAACAGAGAGAACACACTATACAAATACAAGAACACTATAACATTAATGTGAGCCACTACTTCATGGCATGAAAATATACTGCTGTGTCACGTTTTGTAACCAGAGTCTCCTAGAGGGACAGCGTGAATTTGTGTATAGATCTATACGTGACGGACTATCCTACACCTTGCTGCTAGCTACAGTGGGACCTGCAGGTCTACGGGTGACGAATGTCATACCATTTCGATGTCTTCGAACGTCATGTTTTATTAGTCAATCAAGCATGGTTACAACTATATCACATTTTACCTTAATTAAAACAATTGGTTTAAGGTAGTTAGTACAACGGTAGTTACTATATACAATACTACAAGTACATCTTTATTATTTTCCCTTTACTTTCAAATCGTGATCTTCTCACATAAACGGTAATGTAAACTATATTTTTGGTAAATGATAGTATGTATTTGGGAAAACACTCACTTTTACAAAGGAACAAACATACAGAAAAGTCGTGTCTTGGTAGAAGACTACATTTCAGTTAAAGTAGAAAATATAGGATTTTCTAGGAGATACAAACATTTACAAACAAACACTTTCATTAAACATATACAATAACTGACACTAAATACTTATGAACTCACCAGATTAAATACTGATATACTCTTTCAAAATAACTTGTATTCTCAGGTCACCGGTAGACAGGTACACTGGACCAAGTTTTGAGAAGACGGAGCACATACAGGACTCGTCTTTTATTTTGTTTCATATTTTGGTGTCTTTCAAGCTATACACAGAACACACTTGGATTAAATTATATTATTAATGAAATGGATGATGTTGTTGCTTGTTTACTATTATGCATTGATATGTACATGACGTCCTCCGCCCCCGAACGTTTCCGTCGTTCTGGTTTGGGGGTGCGACAGATTGGTATCAGAGCTTTGTTTATAGTGAATTGAGTATATCAACCCATAAAAGACATACAACTATAAACACATCGTGTGACAACCGTCAAATTTCGCTCAAGTCAAAGTCAAACAAAGTCAACAAGTCAAACCGGTCAACTCCATTAACCCTTGTATGTTAGGGTTTACATTATACAATTCGCTATTTCAATGAGAAAACATCATTTGAAAAATTCATGTGTTTGATTTTCCTTAGCCTTAACAGTGCTAAACAACAAACCAAAGCGATAAAACACTATTGCACAATCATCGGGATTGTGTAAGACACTAAATCATGGCTTAACGGGGTTTATGGACCTTTCGTTGCGAAGCCGGACACTCAAAAAGATCACAAACGAAACCTCTCACAACCTCTTTCACTCAACCTCTCTCTATTAAAATCTCTCCCAAATCTCTCCTGAATCTCTCCCAAATCTCTCTCAAAAGTTCCTTTAATTTTTTGTAATCATTCGGGCCATCCCGACCCTTAACTGGGTCAAAAACCACTTGAAACGGGGTAAAAACGGGTAAAATAGGCTTAAGGACCCAAAACTGAAGCTTCAGGACCGAAGTCCCTGTCATAAAGGAAGACGACACACATTTGTCTGTCGTAACCTTACGACTCGCGTGTTGATGACACGCAATGAGTATCAAGGAAGCCCCTGTCATAAAAGAAGACGACATGCATGTTTGCATGTCATAATTTTTCCGGTTTTTCGACTACGACTTCGTTTTAACTCCGTTTTTCATTATTTTAACGTGGGATTTTCACCCAAAACTTTATTTTATAAACTAAGGCTCCAAAATATATAAATCTCCAGGGTTTTTATAAAGATGTATTAAAAGAATTGGTGGTTGGACTAATTATTGAGGGAATATTTGCTTTTCCTTATTTTATGACAAAAGCAAGCCACCACCACCTCATTCTATGATCATCCACTCTTTCCCACTACTCCTTGTCACCTTAGTGGACCTTTACACCCAATCTCTAGCTCTTCCCATGTTCTAAGAGCTAGAGGATTGATCCTCTCTCCTCATTCTCCATAAAGTTCTTTCATTCTACACTTAGCAACCAAAGGACACTCTCCAAAATTCTCTCATCTTTTCTCTCAATTTCAAGAACTTCAAGGCTTTCTCCAGGGATTTCTTCCTTCAATTAGTAAGTATCTTCATCATTCACATAATTATTAAACTCCATTCTACTCAAATCATTGATATCTTACACAAATTCCATCTTATTCGGTGTTAGATTCTCGAATCATCAAGACATCTTCTTAGTGTTCTTGGGTTGAACACTTCCTCTATCTCACTTTCATCTACTGAAATCACATAAGGTGAGTTCATACCCCTACATTTACATGTTTTTCTTAAGTTTTAAGGGGGGGAATACAAGTAAAATCATCAAGAACACAATTAAACGTTTTCTAACAGATTACATCAGAAAAGATGGACGTTAATCACGGACTGTTTTGGTCAACTTAAATATTTTAGTTTTCAAAACTGTTCCAGGTACAAGTAGTTCAAACTCTTAGCTTTAAAATGGCTACTTGCACATCTCCATATGATTTTTCTACAATTTATGGTGATTTTTACAAAACCGCCTGTCATTTCAGAGGCAAACCCGGACCAGTCTGTGATTATGAACATTTTCACCTCTGTTAGAGATCACTAAAAATCATGGAAAAATTTACGAACAAACTAGACTCATATTACAAACTCTCAAAATTTGCGGATTTGGATTTAGAGATTTGATGATTTTTTTATAAATTTTCTAAGAACAGTAACAGAAACTGTTTTTCAACGAAAAGTTGCTGTTAATTTCATTTCACCTTGTAACATGTTGAGCAAGGTGTATATCTTTATGTGATTATATGTTATTGCAATATATGACATTTTATCTTAATATTTAGACACACATCAGTTTACAAATGGATTTGGTCATATAAAATATAAAGAATAACAAGTGATTATAATCAAAGTACAATCGATACATTCAAACATTTAATAAACTATTTTGAATATAGTTTGCATACATTACCACGTACTACCCTTGGTTGATAAACTATAATAGGTATAGTTTATGATACATTACATAACACATACATTTAAAAAGGGTACATTTATACAAAGGATATTTTCATTAAGCAAGGTACGGCCATACGGTACCAAGTTTTCATAACACGTAATTCCGTTAATGACTTTGTGAGACATTTACTTCAAATTACCATTAAGTCCTGTATTGTAACCAGAGTCTCCTTGAGGGAGAGCGTGATACTTGTGTATAGATCTATATTGGGTTTGACAAACCCACACCTAAGCTGCATGCAACAGCTAGACCGGCAGGTCTGGGGTGACAAATGTCATAACATTTCCGACGCCTGAAGAACGTCGTTTCAGGCCAACTAGGTCATAGCATGGTTATAATAACTCACATAAAGTATTAATAAACGTTGGAATTTACGGGAACTTCATTAAAATTTAACGAGTTTATGTCGATTTAAACTTGCATTGTTTTACTATAAATATGACAAATTACTTGTACATTTCGGTCTTTGGGTTTTAAGACTACATTTACACATTAAGGAAAATATTGGATTTTCTAACACAAATACTACTTTCACAAACGAAAGGCTTTTAATAATACCAAACAAAAGCTTATGAACTCACCAACCTTTGTGTTGACACTTTTTCAAACAACTTGTATTCTCAGGAAATCATTAAACAGGTAATCAAGTGCTTTTGAGGATGGGACGCTAAGGCGTCTACTATTTCATATTTTGTCAACATATTGTAATTGATTCGTAAACATGTAATTCATACAATGATGTAACTTTTTCAATTATATATATGTTGGTTGTGTTTGCTTGAATTACTATTACAATTGTTGTTATGATACTATACATGAAGTCCTTCACCCCCGGACGTTTCCGCCATCCTTGGTTTGGGGGTGTGACAGATTGGTATCAGAGCACAGTTTATAGTGAATTAAGTATATCAAACCACATAAGATATACAAACTATAAACACAATTGGGACTAATAGTCTCTGATTTGTGCATTTTTCAAATAAATATACTTTTAGAAAATAAATGATTTTTTATTAAAAGTATAAATACATGCATACATGCTCATATAGTGTCATAACTAGAAGAACATAAAATAAAAGAAGAGGAGTTGTACATTATGGGTATGCCTTGGTATATGTAAATCAAGTATGGGAAGGATATAGCCTGATCAACTATATCTGTCCGAGGAGTGACTTACATATACTGGGGGATAGTCATAATGGGCAACAAATCTATCAACCTAACTACACCCTACAGAGAATACTTTAAGAATCGAATCTAAACAGCTAAAAATACTATAGGAGTATTTGGTGATACTATAACCAACTTATGTGAAAACTAAAGACCTCTATTAGTAGGCCTATGATAACTGAGTGCATACGCCAAGGTTATACGTAATTAAAGATATTATAGACTCAGAATCTATGACTATTGCTCTACTTCCTGTTCCTTGTTTGGTTGTGGACTTAGAGTAGAGTCATTTATTCGAAAGTCTATTCTATCTCAAATTATGTATAACTGATATGCACTACGTGATTATAGACGTAACTAATAAGGATCACCCCTATAAGTAATTATAGGATTAGGCGTCTATTAATTATCTCTTCTACCCCTATTCTCGCAGGAGCAACATGATGTGTAAATTTTAACGCCCGTACAAAACCTACTTCTACCCACTACCATAACTCCATCTCCAAGACGTTAACAGAAACACCAAGAATAGTTCACTAAAGTGCGAAAATATACATGTGTATATAAATGGTAAGGATATTTACTAAAAGGTTTATCAATGAAATAGGCATGCATTTTATTTCATTGAATCTCACTACTTGGTATTACAAACAATTTACAACTGGTAACTCTAAGATTCTTTAGGTGTACCTCGAAGTTATGTGTAATTAAGGAATGATTGACCTAGAAATGGTGAGTCCGCCTTAGGACCTGTTCCTTGTTTGGTTGTGGACTTAGGGTAGACTCATTAGGATCAACAGTCTAATAAAATTTTAATTACACATAACTGGGGGCATGTCAAGAGAATCTTAGGAGTGGATCAGACATGGAACAAATCACAAGATTATAATCAAGTTATTCCTACTAAATTCATAAGTCTATTTATATAGACCTCTGGTATAGAGTCGTCGGCGTAGTCGTGTCGGCAATCTAAAATATGGCTAAATACATAATACAAACTATAATACCCAAATTATACAAAATTTTCTGCATTAAAAATCAATAGACAAATACATAAAATGAAACTAAAAAAAAAAAAAAGAGTATCAAACTATCAAGAGAAAAACACATACAATGTAGATTAAAATCCACTAATGATAACAAAATGGCTAAAAGAAAAGGTAAGGACTAAGGATTGTTAAGTCCTCTCTTCTTATAAATAGCTTTGAAGCAAGCTAGCCTAAGCTTCTTTGTTCTTTCTGTCAGTTCCATACCTGGCAATTTCTCCATCATCTTCTTGTGCCCTGCTAACGTCTCTACCTCCTCCTTTAATCCCAACTCCTAGTTTTTTTAGGTAGATGCAATATATTTTTCGTGTGAGTTCATAAAATTTACAATGAGTTAAGTTTATGTAAATATAAATCAGAAATCGTAGTAAAACAATTGATTCGATGTGGCATATACCTAGGGCCTATGTTTATGTTATAAAGAAACTAATAATTAAAATTTTAGAAAATACCAAAACTACTTTGGTTACCAAGTGCATGCATACATGCATGAGTAATGTATAGAAGGTTATTATCGTAGTTTACCTTGGCATTTTGAATGAGGGATTGAAGGCTCTTAAGTTTTCTATGAGGCCATCTGTTTATGTTTAGCTCTCTGCATCTTTTCTTCAACAATGTTAACCCTATCCCTAGTTCCTTTGCTGCCATGATTATCGGCATCTCAAAGTACTTCGCTATCTCTTCAAACTCCAATGGTCTCAATCTATTTGCCACCTTCCGGCCACCGTGATCAGTGGTGGCAGCACTAGAACTACCTGTAGCCTCACCACCGGATTTACAGCCTTCACTGAAACTAACCAATGGTAAATTACCATCCTCCCAACAATCCTATAAGCTTATGTCTTCAAGGGGATCAAGATCATGAAACTCATTTCTAGAAATGATGTTTTGATCTTTGCTAAGTACTGTGGAAACATTCTGATCGAGCACTTCATGCGATTTTTCCGACAACTCGAAATCCTGATGGTTGAGCAGGTCACCACTGCAAAAATCAAACCATGTTTTGATCAATATAAACAAAATCACTTTTCTGTGCGAAAGATGGGATAATGAGTGACATTTATATATACCTGAACAGATACTGATGATCAAAGTACTGAAACCGATCGAGGTCATCTATGGGGTTTTGATGATCTGCAGGCGGATCCATTTGTGAGGGAGAAGTTAAAGAGTCGCGGTAAGAATGTGCTGATTTATATAAGGGAAGTGGGAGAAGTAACGAATAACAAATAAAGAGGAAATGAATGGTCTTTGAGCCGTAACCTTCTTCTGTGATGATTTATATAAGGTAAGTGGGAGGAGTAATAAATAAAAAAATAAAGAGGAAATGAATGGTCTTTGAGCCGTAACCTTCTTCTTCAATTCACACACATATACGTATATATTGCTGCAAATTAGGACTTTTGTGCCTCATGCATTTAATGCATCACATGCCTACTGCATATTCTTGACTTTGAAGCTACGTACCAGTTTCGAATTTCCCCAGTAGCACACTTTTCATTAGAAAGTACTCCAAGTCTTCTCACATGCAAATTATGACTTGAGTGTCGCTATAGGTAACTAATAAAACTTTATTTTTTTTAACCCCTTAAATATCAGTACAAGCATCTAACATCGACATTTAAATTCTAAATTTCTTTTTATTACTAAAACTAGCATCTATTCAAGTCTATAAACCATGAATCTTGGGAACACGGCAAAACCCAAATAAGTCTTATCATCTATGTAAAAACTCAGGGTTTTTACCAGTGAATCTATCAGTAGCGGAGCTTGAACAATTAACTTGGGGGAGGGGGCCGAAAATATTATAAACTGAAATTAAAAAAAAAAAAAATCAAAATCAAAATCAAAATTTGAACAATAACCAATAACTCATTTAACAATAACCAAATCTATAAGTTCATAACTTGTAAATCAAATTGGAAAATCGCCAAATCACAAATGACAGCCAAATTAAAAAGAAACTCAGTAAGACAGTAGTAACGCATAAATAGGCAACGGATTGACTGAAAACAGCAGCAGCGGTGCAATACGCCAACACCAACAATTAACAATCTTACAATCAGAAAAGAAAGAACAGCTGAACAGGATATGGGTCTCGGGATTACATACCTGATTTCTGTGAAGTGTGAATAGGGATTTGGGCATTAGGCGATGGCGATTGGCGAGAGTGAGACCAGGCGACTAACTTAGCGAGACAGCAAGAAACGAACAGCAGGCGAGATAGGCAGCGAATTGGGCAAATAGGGATGAATCGATTTTGATTTCTTGATATCGGGCTTGGTAACACTTGCCTATAACCCAAGTGGGGTAACAAAGTGGATGTTCATTTGAGTTGGCCCAGTAGGCAATGTGGGCCTGAAGAGCCGAGGCATGTTATCTATCCACTGTCGAGAGAGAAGAGTTTTTGCAGCTCTGTGAAGCCAGCCTGACGCATTGCCTCTTTCTCTAAGACCCAAGCCTAAGCTCAGGCCACATGAATCAACTCTCGACTTGGAGCGGGCAAGAGTATTGGACCATTCTGATTAGGAATCGGGAGGGGCCAAAGCCCAAGTTTGAAGATAGCAGGCTTATAACAATTTTATTTTGAACTACAATTCCTACTCCTGGCCCCAATAATACTACGCCCCTGGAATCTATGATGGCTAGTGTAAACGTTATGGTCATATATCATTAAGATTCTATGGACTTAGAATGTGTGATTCCGCCTCATTCCCTGTTCCTTGTTTGGTTGTGGGCTTAAGGCGGGGTCACCCATCCAAAATGCCCTTGCAATATTAATGATATACGACTAGTTTACGCCAATCGATTATAAAATAACTAGTAGGACTTATAATGCAAATTTCGTCAAAATTTGTTGAAACATTCGTAATGATGGAACTCGCTAACTATAAAATATTCATAGTGGTAATACCAAGGATAAAACAGGGAGTATAAAAGCACACATAGAATACTCTATCATCCTAAAACAATAAACTCCTTTTAAATTGACTCAGCTCAAGTTACAATAAGAAATTTCCAAGGTCGTCATGTGACATCAGGCAGGTTGTTCCTCGCCATAATCAATTTCTTGTACTACGAGAAGTTTTCCACATCTTTTTCCAAACTCTTGAAGTCCCAGTCAAAATGCAAATTTCGGGACGAAATTCCCTCTAACGGGGGGATGATGTGACAACCGTCAAATTTCGCTCAAGTCAAAGTCAAACAAAGTCAACAAGTCAAACCGGTCAACTCCATTAACCCTTGTATGTTAGGGTTTACATTATACAATTCGCTATTTCAATGAGAAAACATCATTTGAAAAATTCATGTGTTTGATTTTCCTTAGCCTTAACAGTGCTAAACAACAAACCAAAGCGATAAAACACTATTGCACAATCATCGGGATTGTGTAAGACACTAAATCATGGCTTAACGGGGTTTATGGACCTTTCGTTGCGAAGCCGGACACTCAAAAAGATCACAAACGAAACCTCTCACAACCTCTTTCACTCAACCTCTCTCTATTAAAATCTCTCCCAAATCTCTCCCGAATCTCTCCCAAATCTCTCTCAAAAGTTCCTTTAATTTTTTGTAATCATTCGGGCCATCCCGACCCTTAACTGGGTCAAAAACCACTTGAAACGGGGTAAAAACGGGTAAAATAGGCTTAAGGACCCAAAACTGAAGCTTCAGGACCGAAGTCCCTGTCATAAAGGAAGACGACACACATTTGTCTGTCGTAACCTTACGACTCGCGTGTTGATGACACGCAATGAGTATCAAGGAAGCCCCTGTCATAAAAGAAGACGACATGCATGTTTGCATGTCATAATTTTTCCGGTTTTTCGACTACGACTTCGTTTTAACTCCGTTTTCATTATTTTAACGTGGGATTTTCACCCAAAACTTTATTTTATAAACTAAGGCCCCAAAATATATAAATCTCCAGGGTTTTTATAAAAATGTATTAAAAGAATTGGTGGTTGGACTAATTATTGAGGGAATATTTGCTTTTCCTTATTTTATGACAAAAGCAAGCCACCACCACCTCACTCTATGATCATCCACTCTTTCCCACTACTCCTTATCACCTTAGTGGACCTTTACACCCAATCTCCAGCTCTTCCCATGTTCTAAGAGCTGGAGGATTGATCCTCTCTCCTCATTCTCCATAAAGTTCTTTCATTCTACACTTAGCAACCAAAGGACACTCTCCAAAATTCTCTCATCTTTTCTCTCAATTTCAAGAACTTCAAGGCTTTCTCCAGGGATTTCTTCCTTCAATTAGTAAGTATCTTCATCATTCACATAATTATTAAACTCCATTCTACTCAAATCATTGATATCTTACACAAATTCCATCTTATTCGGTGTTAGATTCTCGAATCATCAAGACATCTTCTTAGTGTTCTTGGGTTGAACACTTCCTCTATCTCACTTTCATCTACTGAAATCACATAAGGTGAGTTCATACCCCTACATTTACATGTTTTTCTTAAGTTTTAAGGGGGGGAATACAAGTAAAATCATCAAGAACACAATTAAACGTTTTCTAACAGATTACATCAGAAAAGATGGACGTTAATCACGGACTGTTTTGGTCAACTTAAATATTTTAGTTTTCAAAACTGTTCCAGGTACAAGTAGTTCAAACTCTTAGCTTTAAAATGGCTACTTGCACATCTCCATATGATTTTTCTACAATTTATGGTGATTTTTACAAAACCGCCTGTCATTTCAGAGGCAAACCCGGACCAGTCTATGATTATGAACATTTTCACCTCTGTTAGAGATCACTAAAAATCATGGAAAAATTTACGAACAAACTAGACTCATATTACAAACTCTCAAAATTTGCGGATTCGGATTTAGAGATTTGATGATTTTTTTATAAATTTTCTAAGAACAGTAACAGAAACTGTTTTTCAACGAAAAGTTGCTGTTAATTTCATTTCACCTTGTAACATGTTGAGCAAGGTGTATATCTTTATGTGATTATATGTTATTGCAATATATGACATTTTATCTTAATATTTAGACACACATCAGTTTACAAATGGATTTGGTCATATAAAATATAAAGAATAACAAGTGATTATAATCAAAGTACAATCGATACATTCAAACATTTAATAAACTATTTTGAATATAGTTTGCATACATTACCACGTACTACCCTTGGTTGATAAACTATAATAGGTATAGTTTATGATACATTACATAACACATACATTTAAAAAGGGTACATTTATACAAAGGATATTTTCATTAAGCAAGGTACGGCCATACGGTACCAAGTTTTCATAACACGTAATTCCGTTAATGACTTTGTGAGACATTTACTTCAAATTACCATTAAGTCCTGTATTGTAACCAGAGTCTCCTTGAGGGAGAGCGTGATACTTGTGTATAGATCTATATTGGGTTTGACAAACCCACACCTAAGCTGCATGCAACAGCTAGACCGGCAGGTCTGGGGTGACAAATGTCATAACATTTCCGACGCCTGAAGAACGTCGTTTCAGGCCAACTAGGTCATAGCATGGTTATAATAACTCACATAAAGTATTAATAAACGTTGGAATTTACGGGAACTTCATTAAAATTTAACGAGTTTATGTCGATTTAAACTTGCATTGTTTTACTATAAATATGACAAATTACTTGTACATTTCGGTCTTTGGGTTTTAAGACTACATTTACACATTAAGGAAAATATTGGATTTTCTAACACAAATACTACTTTCACAAACGAAAGGCTTTTAATAATACCAAACAAAAGCTTATGAACTCACCAACCTTTGTGTTGACACTTTTTCAAACAACTTGTATTCTCAGGAAATCATTAAACAGGTAATCAAGTGCTTTTGAGGATGGGACGCTAAGGCGTCTACTATTTCATATTTTGTCAACATATTGTAATTGATTCGTAAACATGTAATTCATACAATGATGTAACTTTTTCAATTATATATATGTTGGTTGTGTTTGCTTGAATTACTATTACAATTGTTGTTATGATACTATACATGAAGTCCTCCACCCCCGGACGTTTCCGCCATCCTTGGTTTGGGGGTGTGACACATCGGGATTAAAATACTCTGACCAAGAGTTTATACTTTTAAATAATAAAATATTTAACCGAAGTATACTTACCTGCATTCATACTAAAATCAGTGTCACTAGGACAGAACAAAAGTATTGCGGTTGTTGGACAACACAAGTAGGCTTGGGGACATATAATTAGATCTGGGAGTGATATAGCCTGATCAACTATATCTTTCCGAGAAGTGATTAGCATGTGCCTAGGAATAGTTGTGGTGTTGCAGCAAGTCTAAAAACTTACTAACACTACTACAATGAAAACATTAGAACAGAACATAAACTTAAAATACTATAGGAGTATTTTGTGTTACTATAACTACTTATGTGCAAACTAAAAAGGTCTTTATCATTATGTCAATAGTTGCTGAGTGGATACGTTAAGGTTATATGTGACTAAGGTGTTATAGACTTAGAATCTGTGATCTTTGCTTTACTTCCTGTTCCTTGTTTGGTTTTAGACTTAGAGTTAGGATCACTTATTCGAAGGTTTATCCTATCTTGGTTACATATGACTGGTATGCACTACGCAAATGTTGGAGTAACTGGTAAGGATCATATTATAATTATCTTAATTAGTACGTCTATTAGTTATTTCTTTTACCCCTATTCTTGCGTAGATAACATGGTTGGATTCCATATCCCCGGCGACCCGTACTTTCCCAACCAAGGCAATGGTGGATGGCTCGATGCGGAGCCTGAAGAGAATCATAAAATTCCATTAGATGATGACTTCGCAGAGAACTTCCCGGAGGATTCTGACTCTGAGCCAGAAGTCAATGATCTACCCCTTGTAGCTCTAATCCCGAATCCTAACCCTCGCCCGACTTTTCAAGGCCCAACGCTTCTGTGGGCAGAGAACTTGGGCAGATGGAGTCAAGAACATGGTCAACCTTTACCATACAACGGGGACAGAAGCTTCTACAACCTGAGCGAGGGAGGCTCAGCAGACAAAGTACTGTCTATCCTAGTTCGCAGGGTTGCTAGAAATAACGAACAGGGTAGGGCAGCCATCAACAGGATCATGGAAGTTGATGCCGATGCGGGAGTCAATACAGTCCACATTCGCCATCTACAAGCTGCTCATGGAAGAACGCTGGACCGCAATACGTCCCTTCAGAGAGAGCTTACTGCAACCCAAGCTGAAGTCAGAGAACTTCGAGCATGCCAGGCAATCGTACGAAAGGCGTATGGTGGACATGGAACGTCATCAGGCAGAATCAAAGGCTCATCCGAGCGGTTCTCGTCGCAAGTAGAGTCTACTCTACTTTTTCTTTCGGATATATTTAGGTCTGTGTATAGACACTAGTATTAATTTCCCGCTTATTCTGAAGACCTTGGACTTTCAGTCTCTGCTAGGTCTATCTGCTGTCAAAATTTTCTTGTTATGGTTTGATGTAAGACCTACTTCTAGGTCATTTTCCCGGAACTTAATACATCTATAATGCCAATATTATTTACAAACATCTAATCTCTGGGAAATCTTTATCCAAATGCTTTCATCATTCTACACTTAGATCTCTATTTCAATCATACTATCATCTATTTTGTTGGACTATGGAGAGTTAGTCCATGGATCACTCTCATTGTACTCACAATTGATTCTTACTATCATCTTCATCTTTATAAAATTTTTAGTTGAAAGATGCCTCCACGCCGAACACCGAGACGCAATCCACCGATAACTCCTACTCAACCACCACCTCCTCCATAATACAATCCGGCAGCTATCCAAGCTGTAGTGGATGTGGCTGTTTCGGCAGCCTTAGCCCAATTTAGTGCTAGTGGTACTAGCAGAACTGGAGCGACAGTTCATTCCACTCATGGTGATGCTCCAGTGTGCTCTAGAGAGTGCTCGTGTAAGGACTTCACCAACTGCAAGCCCAAGACCTTTAACGGGATTGGCGGAATCATTGCCCTCTCGCAATGGTTTGAGAAAACGGAATCGATCTTCGAGATCTGTTCCTGTCCGGAAGGGAGCAAAGTTAAATTTACTGTATGCACCTTCGCGGACCGAGCCCTGACGTGGTGGAATAGTCATGTCAAGTCACTAACTCTTATAGTGGCTAATGCTATGGGCTGGGAAGCTCTGAAGGAGCTCATGATCGAAGAGTACTGCCTGACGGGCGAAGTTCAGAAACTTGAACAGGAACTATGGAGCCTAACCATGAAGGGCTCCGACATAATGGCCTATACTGCCAGATTCAGCGATCTGGTGGCACTATGTCCAGGAATGGTCCCTTCTGAGGGAAAGAAAATAGAGAGGTATATCTGCGAGATGGTGCCTCCATTTCAGGGGAATGTCTTAGCTTCAAACCCCACTACCTTCGACAGTGCCAAGCGATTGGCACATCGACTCATTGATCATGGAGTCTGCACCCCAACAACAACAACCCTATCCATCTCAGAACCATCCAAAGCCGCTGACACCAAGCGGAAGTTCTGGGAAAACAAAAAGAAAAACGCGGCACAGAACGCTGCCAAAAAGCAGCAGGTCGTGGCTGTTCATGCTGCGAAAACACCTACTGCTACTGCGCCATTTAAGCAGTATACTGGGAGCTTGCCCAAGTGCAACAAGTGTAGCTTCCACCACACTGGACCCTGCCGGGAAATGCAGTGCGCTAACTGCAACAAGAAAGGGCATACTGCCCGTTTCTGCAAGTCTCTGGCAAGGCCAATCAACCAAGTCCCCGGCGTTGGTGTGGGCCAGGCTTGCTACGGATGTGGCGAGGTGGGTCACTACAAAAGGAACTGCTCGAAGGCAGGGAACACGGGCGGCGTAGGAAGAGTATTGGTTATAGGCCACGAGGAAGCGGTAGTCGACCCTACTGTGGTTACTGGTACGTTTCTCCTCGATAACTCATATGCATGCATATTGTTTGATAGTGGATCTGAGAATAATCACGTGCACTAAATGAACCATTAACTGTAAAAATGGCTAACGGAAAGACAGAGAGCACTAGCTGTATATACATAGGATGTACCCTAACTCTAGATAGCCATTCATTTCCAATCGACCTCATGCCAGTCTCAATTAAAAGTTTCAACGTCATAATCGGCATGGATTGGTTGAGTTCTCATCATGCCGACATCATGTGTTACGAGAAGGTCGTTCGCCTTAATCTGCCGTCTAGCGAAACCCTAGTGATCTACGGCGACAAACTCGGCATGAACCTTCATATCATCTCGAGCATACAAGCCCAGAAGTACTTACGAAACGAATGTCATGCATTTCTTGCTCATGTTGTCGATATGAGCCAAGAGACAAAAGACATAAAGAACATCCCAGAAGTACGCGACTTTCCCGACATCTTTCCAGAAGAACTACCAACATTACCACCACAACGTCAAGTCGAGTTCAAAATCGACTTAGTTCCAAGGGCTACCCCAGTAGCCAAATCGCCCTATCGTCTAGCACCAGCTGAGATGCAGGAGCTATCCGGTCAACTTAACGAATTGCTCAGCAAGGGCTTTATTAGACCAAGCTTCTCACCCTGGGGAGCACCGATCTTGTTCATCAAGAAGAAAGACGGATCGTTCCGTATGTGCATCGACTACAGAGAACTGAACAAACTTACCATCAAGAATCGTTACCCTCTGCCTCGCATAGACCATTTGTTCGACCAACTGCAATGGGTGAATTACTTTTCAAAGATAGATCTGAGATCCGGGTATCACCAGTTACGAATTTTAGAGAAGGATGTTCCCAAGACAGCCTTCTGAACTCGTTATGGACACTACGAGTTTGTAGTGATGCCTTTCGGATTGACCAATGCGCCCGCGGTATTCATGGACTTAATGAATAGGGTGTGTCGTCCTTACTTGGATCAGTTCGTCATTGTATTCATCGATGACATACTTATCTACTCTCGAAGTAAGGAGGAGCATAGTCAACATCTACGACAAGTCTTAGAAACATTACGATCAGAGAAGCTCTACACGAAGTTCTCTAAGTGGCAATTTTGGATTCGAAGAGTCGAATTCTTGGGTCACGTGGTTAGTGAAGAGGGAATTCACGTGGACCCTTCCAAAATCAAGGCCATTGATAACTGGTCAGCACCGAAGACGCCTACATAAATTCGTCAATTTCTAGGTCTGGCTACTACCGCAGGTTCATTCAGAACTTCTCTAGGATCTCAAAACCGCTTACTACATTGACCCAGAAAGGTGTGTCCTTTGACTGGGAAGTGAAACAAGAAAAAGCGTTCCAAACACTAAAGCGAGCCTTATGCACTGCACCGATACTATCCCTCCCAGAAGGGATAGAAGATTTCGTGGTTTATTGCGATGCATCCAACCAAGGGCTTGGCTGTGTTCTGATGCAACGAGGAAATGTCATCGCCTATGCCTCAAGACATCTAAAGAAACACAAAGTCAACTACACCACACACGATCTTGAGTTAGGAGCAGTGATATTTGCTCTGAAGATCTGGAGACGCTACCTGTATGGTACGAAGAGCACTATCTTTACAGACTACAAGAGCCTTCAACACATATTCGACCAGAAGGAGCTAAATATGAGACAACAACGGTGGGTCGAGCTACTCAATGACTACCAATGCGAAATTCGTTATCATCCCGGCAAAGCCAACGTAGTAGTTGTCGCCCTAATTTGGAAAGAATACTATGGTCGTAGAGTCAAATCATTGACTATGACTATCCATTCACACTTGTCCACACAAATTAAGGAGGCTCAACTTGAAGCCTTGAAACCTGAAAATGTGGCGGGTGAATCCCTGAGAGGGATGGATAAAAACTTGGAAGGCAAGGGTGGTGGAGCCGTATATCTCATAGATCGGATCTGGACACCGAAACACACTGGTTTCAGAGACTTGGTCATGACCGAGGCACACAACACTCGATATTCCGTCCACCCAGGCTCAGATAAGATGTATCTGGATCTTAAAAAGTTATATTGGTGGCCTAACATGAAAGCATATATTGCTACCTTCGTGAGCAAGTGCCTTACTTGTGCCAAGGTTAAGGTCGAACCAGAAACCCTCAGTTTTACTTCAACAACCGGAGATACCTGAATGGAAGTGGGAGCGGATCACGATGGACTTCATAACCAAGTTGCCCAAGACAACGGGTGGTCTCGATACCATATGGGTGATCGTAGACAGGTTAACAAAGTCCGCACACTTCCTACCTATCAAAGAAACTGACAAGGTGGATAAACTAACTAGAACATACATTAGGGAGATCGTACGACTGCATAGTGTTCCCATATCCATTATCTCTGATAGAGATCATAGATTCACTTTAAGGTTCTGGAAGTCGCTGCAAAGTTCCCTAGGAACTAGGCTGGACATGAGTACAGCCTACCATCCGCAAACCAACAGACAAAGTGAGAGGACTATTCAAACCTTGGAAGATATGTTGCGAGCCTGTGTGATAGACTTTGGGAAGGCATGGGATACTCATTTACCCCTTGTCGAGTTCTCCTACAATAATAGTTATTACACGATCATAAAGGCTGCTCCATTTGAAGCCCTCTATGGCCGAAAGTGCATATCCCCTATGTGTTGGGCTGAGGTGGGTGACACTCAGTTAGCTAAAGGACGAGTTCCTGACAGCACTCTCACAGGTCCGGAAATCATTCGGGAAACGACAGAGAAGATCGTTCAAATTCGTGAATGATTGAAAGCTCTAGAGACCGACAGAAAAGCTACGCAGAGAAGAGAAGGAAACCTTTGGAATTCCAGGTTGGTGACCGTGTCCTATTGAAGGTCTCACCCTGGAAGGGCTTGATACGCTTCGGAAAGCGTGGAAAGCTAAATCCAAGATACGTAGGGCCTTTCAAGATTATCTCTAGAATCGGCCCTGTCGCTTACAAACTCAAACTACCTCACGAACTCACTAACGTACACCCTACTTTCCACGTCTCGAACTTGAAAAAGTGTCTGTCCGACGAGACTCTTGTAATCCCACTCGACGAGATCGAGATCAACGAGAGCCTCAACTTCGTGGAAGAACCAGTAGAGATCATGGACCGAGAGGTCAAGCAAACGAAGAAAAGCCGTATCCCGATAGTGAAGGTTCGCTGGAATGCCAAGCGAGGACCTGAATTCACTTGGGAGCGCGAGGATCAAATGAAACTGAAATATCCTCAACTTTTTACTTAGTTATATGTAATTGCTTAATTACTTAAACTCTAATTTCGGGACGAAATTCTCTCTAACGGGGGGATGATGTGACAACCCGAAATTTCTATCTTGTAAAGCCATTCAATTCAATCACAAGTCAGACTTTTTTCTGCTATTTTTAGCATTGTTAAGGGTCTGTTTGAGTGTTCCAAGCCTAGTAAATTCAAGGATTGGGTTTTAGGAAGTATCTTCTAAAGTTCAGTGTGCTGCATTCAACCCGGAAAACTCCAAGTCTTGGATTTTACGACCGTAAACTAGAGATTACAGCCGTAATCTCTTGGCTGGCCGTGAACTCCTTCCATAAGATAGATATTGCTTCATTATTCTTCATTTCTTACACTTTCAACTCAAGAACTCTCATATCTCTCTCAAGTATCATCAAGATCACTTCTATTTCCTGATAAATTTGTAAGTGATCCTTCCATTTATTAGTTGATACCTTTCATAATCTAGTAAAGTCCCTTGATTTCATCCGTGAAATCACCTCTTTTGGGTTAGATCTTCAAGAACACCAAGAACACCAACAACACACACACTAGTTCTTTGGGCCGTGAACACCCCTTCAAGCTTCAAAACGTAAGTATCCTTTCCATATACTAGTTTCCCATTAGAAGCTCTTGAATTAAACCCTTGAAATCAACCTCTTTAGCGTGATCATCAAGAGTTTACGGCCATAGCATCTCCTTTGGCCGTAAACCCTTCTCAAGTACATCAATGGCCGTGAACATCTTACGCCGTAAACCCTAGCTTCTTCTTGTGTTGGCCGTAAACTCTCATGGCTGTAAACTCTCATGGCCGTAAAATCCAATGGTCGTGAACACCATGACCTTAAACACCAAGGCCGTGAACACACTTGTGTGGCCGTAAACCCCTTTAGTACAATCATATGTGATTGTAACACTTCAATCCAAGTGTTTCCTTGTCTCAAAGGTTGTTCCCTTTCATGATTAGTTGTTATGTAGACTAATTATATACATATATGTGTCATTATATGCTTAATAGGATCCGTTTGTGCTCGAGACTTCACTTGACACTTAGCATCCTATACCGATCTTACATTCGAATCACTCACTACAGGTGAGTTCATACCCCTTCACTTATCTTTTAAATGATTTTAAATACTTTTACGGGGGGGGGGGGGGGGGGAGGGGGAGGGGGGGGGGGAATACAAGTTGAAAACATTATAGTTATTGTATCAATCACATGTGATTAATAACTATCAAACAAGTGGATTTTTTATACTTCAAAACTGTGTTATCAAGCAAACTATTTCAAAACCTTTTATAAATTGACATCAAGTCATCTATAACCATTCAAATAGTTAAAATTCCTTTTTATGTTTAAAACTCTTTTATATGCTAAACTCTTTATCAAACTCTTTTAAAATTATATATTCTCAAAATCATGTCTATATAGATATAGTTATATAAGTAAGGTTGAAAGGGCTTAGGACTAATAACTCACTTTATTTCCTATTCCTTGTTTGGTTGTGGACTTAGGGTATCCGGTTGTTTGTCCGAGTGTCGTTTGAATCTTAGTTATATATTATGTATATGTGTATAGATATAAAAGTCCTTACATCAGTTCAGCACCTTTGGGTAGCAAAGGTGTACAAACATACTCAGTCACTCAAACAACATTACTAGTAAACTATAATATGTATAGTTTAGAGGATTACTACTCACTATTCCTAGTACAATGAAACATACAAGAGTCAATTCAAAAATACTATGATGAGAAACAGAAAGAACATACTATAATGAGAAACAAAGAGAACATACACTACACTTTACAAAGAGAACATACAATACACTAGAACAGAGAGAACACACTATACAAATACAAGAACACTATAACATTAATGTGAGCCACTACTTCATGGCATGGCAATAAACTGTTGTGTCACGTTTTGTAACCAGAGTCTCCTGGAGGGAGAGCGTGAATTTGTGTATAGATCTATACGAGACTGACTATCCTACACCTTGCTGCTAGCTACAGTGGGACCTACAGGTCTACGGGTGACGAATGTCATACCATTTCGATGTCTTCGAACATCGTGTTTTATTAGTCAATCAAGCATGGTTGCAACTATATTACATTTTACCTTAATTAAAACAATTGTTTTAAGGTGGTTAGTACAACGTTAGTAACTATATACAATACTACAATTACATCTTTATTATTTTCCCATTACATTCAAATCGTGATCTTCTCACATAAACGGTAATGTAAACTATATTTTTGGTAAATGATAGTCTGTCTTTGGGAAAACACTCACTTTTACAAAGGAACAAACATACAGAACAGTCGTGTCTTGGTAGAAGACTACATTTCAGTTAAAGTAGAAAATATAGGATTTTCTAGGAGATACAAAAATTTACAAACAAACACTTTCATGAAACACATACAACAACTGACACTTAATACTTATAAACTCACCAGCTTAAATGATGATCTACTCGTTCAAAATAACTTGTATTCTCAGGTCACCGGTAGACAGGTACACTGGACCAGGTTTTGAGAAGACGGAGCACATACAGGACTCGTCTTTTATTTTGTTTCATATTTTGGCGTCTTTCAAACTATACACAGAACACACTTGTATTAAATTATATTATTAATGCAATGGATGATGTTGTTGCTTGTTTACTATTATACATTGATATGATATTGTACATGACGTCCTCCGCCCCCGAACGTTTTTGCCATTCTGGTTTGGGGCACGACACCAACGCTTTGGTTAGCCAATAATTTAACATGCTACCACCACCATCATTTCGTAAAAATCAGCAGTTCACAAAACCACCTTTTAACCGCAACTTCAATCCACAGTCTAACCACTCACGATATCCCCGAAAACCCTCATCATCCACTACAACCACAAAATGCACATCATTCCAAAGAGGGACCGCAGCCCAACAAATTAGCAGACTCTAGTACCTTAACTGAAGAGAAAAGTGAAGTCATTATCTGCCACAAGTGTCATAAAGAGAATCACTTTGCAAAGGATTGCAAAGAAAATATGGTTAAGGACAAGGCATTCTACCTTAGAATGGCCCAAGAAATGGAGGAAAAAGAAAAGGCAAGAGCATATGTTGCTCAAGTGAAGAGGGATCATCAAGTGTGGTCATCCGGAGATGAAGATGAAGATTTTAACAACAACAATAGAAAAGGGAAGATTTGCATGGTTGCAGCCACTGAAGAGGACAGATCGATGAACTTGGAGAGGAATTACTGCTATATGGCCAAAGAGGGCACCCTCAGCATCGTCGAACAAGTAAAAATCATGATCCATTCTAATAATTTCAGCATGCATGATTGTGAACCATACTTTGAAAGACTTAATGACACGTGTGCTGCCGTCCTTTCAGACTACAACAAAGCACTATATGAAAAGAATATAGCGTCCCAAGAGCTATATCATGTGAGAGGAAGACTTGAGGATAAGAGACTTAAGGTTGCTATGCTAGAAAAGGATCTGTTGTTAGCAAAGGATGTAGGATGTTGAATGAAACTCAGTTAGATATTGCTTTAAATCAAAAGGATTTAACCCAAAAAGAAATTGTACGTTTGAATCAATTAATGGAAAAGCTTTTTAATGAAACTGAAGCAATTGAAAACTTAGTGAACAATGGGACCGTAGACAACACCTATAATTGGGGATGTTCCAATGGGTACTTAACCAATGAGAACTCAACTCCCCGGTTCGACGCTGATCGACCATATGTCCCACCTGATTGTGAGTTTCATTATCCAGTCAATGATAAAATGTTCCCCAAACACATACAATGTCGCTTTGGTAGACTTCATGAATTGAGTAACAACTGTGTTATCGAGGAAATTCTTCGTGAATCATCGGATAATCTAAGTGATCAATTACCCATCATTGGCATAATTTTCCCTGATTCTATGTCCTTTTCAGATGTAGATGAAGAAATAATTGTAGAAGGACCAGAAGTAGTTGTAAATTGTCCATCCTTTCCTTCCATAAAGTGTCCCAATAA
Source organism: Lactuca virosa (assembly GCF_052849685.1). NCBI lineage: Eukaryota > Viridiplantae > Streptophyta > Magnoliopsida > Asterales > Asteraceae > Lactuca > Lactuca virosa. The sequence goes on along the minus strand of NC_136433.1, from coordinate 315,391,660 downwards.
TGAACCATCTTTGACATACTTTGTGGTTGTTCAGTCATCCGCATCGCAGACCGTAGTCAAAAGCACAATGACCATTCAGCCCATCCTTCATGAATTACCAATTGAAAATTTTGAATATGGTCAATGTTCACAGAGTCCTGAACTCTCCTGTTCAGATGACTCAAGTCCTCGTTTTTCAAATCAGTCAAAGGTTTTAAAGAAACTGCAGTTAAACATTTCTGACTGCGGTTCTCCAAAAACACAACAAAAATTGGCTTTCAAAGAAGAGCTCAGGTCTCGAGGTAAAAAGCGGGATACTGACTACAAAAACAAAACTTTAAAACATGCCAAGATTTCAAAGCAAAAAAATTTAGAAAAACCCAATACTGCCAAAAATCTTTCAAAAATCACGGCAGTTAAAGGATCAAACAAAAAGGAATGTACAGTAACAAAAACGTTTTCAAACACTTCTGCAAAATCCCAAAAGAAAGTCACGTCTTTTCAAAAGTATTATATTCAAAGTTATTCCTTAAATGATCCAAAGTGGAAAGGCATCTTACCAACTCCTGAACCCTCAAAATCACATCAATCTGTCATCAGATCAAAACCTAGGAGTGATTCACGTACCAAGACTTTTTCAAATCCCAAGGGCACCACAGTCAAAACCCACCCACGGACCGGTCACAAGACTCCAACCACACCCTACGGACCACTAACCAAGTACGGTGTCTGGATAAACGAGAAAAATCTTTCCTTTGGATTTTATCTGCTGAAAACGTCTCGTCCAATCCAATCTCGTAACATCCCAAAAGTTACCAAACACCCAGTACTAGGTCTAAAAACCGACACGAAATTTGTTCCTAAGACTCACGTGGATGCATCCTGTAAGAAAGTTTCTCTTGTGACTCCGGGCTCCAAACTTGTTTGGGTGCCCAAACTAACCGTTTAATTTTTCAGGCAATGTGCAAGGAGGAACAAGAAAAGGAGTGGTTAATTGATAGTGCCCGCTCTTTGCACATTTTTGGATGCAGATGTTTTGTGATCAACAATAAGGATCATCTGAACAAATTTGCACCGAAATCAGATGAAAGCATTTTTCTTGGCTACTCAACCAATAAAGTGGCCTACAGGGTTCTCATTAGACGAACAAGACTGATAGTTGAAAGCTTCGATGTCAAATTTGATGATTATTATGTCCGCAACACTGCTTCGTCAAGTGAAACAAAAGCTATCCTGGAAAGTGATATTCCAGCCTCTTCGGGTCCCCTAAACATAGTTGAAATCAACTATGATGATCTTTTTGATCCCACAGAGACAACTCATCTCTCTGAAATCCTGGTGTCTCCGGTAGCTCAACAACAGCATGCTGAAGTATCTGGTCCAACCTTATCTGAAGTGTTGTCACTCCATACTTCCACCTTGCCGGTTGAGGGGGAAAGTTCAAATCCGGTTCAAATGACAACCATCGAGGTTCCAGTACTAGAAGATGCAGCTCCGGTGTCTACCCGCAGAGTCGCAATCCAATCAAATGTTTCTTCAGACTCTGAGAATGAAGAAGTAGAGAACATCGACACAAGATCAGATCCAAGGGTTATCACTCATTTATCAATCCAGGGGGAACTCCCATCCTCAACTCAGGGGGAACCTCCTTCAACTGCTGCTGTTCAAAATCCTAAAGTCCAAGATACTTTTGTGGGCTGCTCTCAATTCGAGGGGGGACTACCGTCTCCAATTGCAGAATCTTCTGACGTTAAAGATATTCCCTCCACCGTAGTCGCTAATCACCAACAACCTCGTCTTCACATTTGGACGAAGGATCACCCACCGAGACAAATCATTGGAAACCCATCTGCAGTTATACAAACTCGATCCTCTAGTGATTTAACGGACCACTACCACTATGCAGCTTTCATGTCCTCAGTCGAGCCTCAAACCATAAAAGAAACACTCATGGAACCCGACTGGATCACCGCAATGCAAGAGGAATTAGCTGAGTTTGAAAGGAACAAAGTGTGGAAAACCGAAGCCAAAAGGCCACACAATCGTAGGTACTAGATGGGTATACAAAAAAAAGCTTGATGAGTCCGGTGCGGAAGTGATAAACAAAGCAAGGCTAGTAGCTAAGGGGTACAGTCAACTTGAAGGCATTGACTATGATGAAACCTATGCCCCCGTAGCCAGAATGGAAGCAATATGCATTTTATTAGCGTATGCGGCACACAAGAACATTAAAGTAGATCAAATGGATGTAAAAAGTGTCTTTCTGAATGGAGAACTGAAGGAAGAAGTTTACTTGCAACAATCTCCAGGCTTTGAGAGTCAAGAATTTCCAAATCATTGCTACAAACTAGAAAAAGTAGTATACGGTCTTAAACAAGCACCAAGGGCATGTTAGGAGACTCTTTCTGAGTTTCTTGTCACGTTGGGATACAAAAGAGGTGTGATTGATCCCATGTTGTTTAGAAGAGCAAATGATAATCACTTGATGCTCGTCCAAATATATGTGGATGATATCATTTTTGGATCCATAAATCAGGGTATGGTGAATAACTTTGCAAAGCTCATGACAAGTAAATTCCAAATGAGCATGAATAGAGAGATCAACTTCTTTCTAGGACTTCAAGTGAAACAACTCCCTCAAGGGATATTCATTCATCAAGAAAAATATACCTCTAAGTTGCTGAAGAAATTTTCAATGGACAATTGTTCCTCAGCCAAGGTCCCGATGGCCTTTGGATACAAGATTTCAGCTGATCCTACCAGAGAATCAGTTGACCACAAAATCTATCGTGGAATGATTGGGTCATTGATGTACCTCACCGCAAGTAGACCGGATATTGTCTTTGCAACAGGCTTATGTGTTAGGTACCAAGCTGACCCTAAGGTATCTCACTTGACCGCAGTCAAGCAAATCCTCATATACTTAAAGGGAAGTAAGGCGTTAGGCCTCTGGTATCCTGCGGGAAATGACTTCAGCCTTCAAGCGTTCACAGATGCCGATCATGCCGGATGTAGATTAGATTGAAAAAGTACTTCAGGTGGATGCCAATTTCTAGGAGGAAGACTAGTCAGCTGGTCTTCAAGGAAGCAGAATTGTGTTTCGTTGTCTACCGTAGAAGCAGAGTATGTGGTTGTAGCCAGCTGCTATTCCCAAGTTCTATGGATGAAGACTCAACTCATGGACTACAAATACAGAATATTGCAGGTACCAATTTATCGTGATTCAGAGAGTGCTATAGCGATTTCTCATAATCCTATTCACCACTCGAAGACGAAGCACATTGAACTACGGAACCACTTCATCAAGGATCACATCCTCAAAGGTAACATCTAACTAATTTTTGTTCCCACTCACGAAGAAATAGTTGACGTGTTTACTAAGGCACTTGATGCTACAAAATTGAATAGCTTTTTGGAAATGCTAGGAATGATGAATCCAGACCAGCAATTCTTCTTGAATTGATGGCTACCACAGACTTCATTTGGTCTCCAAGTGTGGAGAAATTGCTTCTTTTCTTTTCAAATTAAAACTTTTGAAGTATTTTATTCACTGCGGTTCTAAAATAATATATTCATCATATATCTTTTCAGTATACCTAGTATACCGCAATCATATATGATCTATATATTCTTTGGGTCGTTTATTTCTTTTATTTCTAACTTCATTATCAAGTGTTCTTTCAGCTTATGCTACCGCAGTCAAACTGCATACCACCGCAGTCATCTAAATCCAACCGTAGTTGCAATAAATGACCCTGCAGTCATCTGAATCCAATCGCAGTTGCAATAAATGACCCTGTAGTCTTAACTTCATAAAAGTTGTGAATAATGTTGTGTGCTTTTTAATGAACCTTAAATAAAAACATTCTTTCAAACATTCACTTTGTCGCACATGACAGTTTCAGTCCTTTTTCAAATAACCTTTCCTACGACAGGTTCCATTTTCCGATAAAAACAAATGAATCGTTTTTCCCATAAACGAAATCTTCAAGAAATCTTTTCCTCAACCAGTCATATCACCCGGGCATTGGTTGTCAAATCCGTTTCTACTTCCCCACTTTTCACAACGGTTAAAATAATTTTCAACCCCACGTTCAAGCGGCGTGTGATAATGGCACTGTTTTGCATTAAATGCTCCTTGTTTCCCGTAAATCTTTTATTTTTGATTTTCTTTTATTTGTGGTTGATAATGGTAAAAAACCCAAGGGTTTTTAACTTTAACAGCTATAAATAAATCAATTACAATAAGTTTTGAATTCCGGAGGTATAAAAACCCCCAATTCTTCCCAAGATTGCTTTACACTTTCTGAATCCTTAAGACGATCTTCATCTTCTCCATCTTCTGGCTCAAACTTTTTCTGCAAGTTCTAAAATCTTTTTACTGCAATCATGGTGAAATCGGGAATTTCTAAGAAAAAATCGAAGGCATTTGGGTCTGCTCGTCCCACTGGCTCTGAAACCACCATTAAAGACCAATCGCCATCCATCGCTTTGAGCAACTTCAGAGCCATTTGAAGATCATCCTTCATATCATGAGGCTATCAGATTGATGATCAAGTTGCTCCTTAAACAACCGCTGTATGGTGCATTCAACTTTTTCACAGAAGTAGTTCCATTGTCGGCTCTGTTCAAATGTGCATTCTCTACTTTCTGTCCAAGCCACAACCTTCAAGAAGTGCATATCAACCTTGTGGATGATTCACTGGTTGTTCTAAAAAAGAACAAATTCATGGAAGCAATCAATCTTAGGGTTCTTCCTTCTACAAGATTCTACTCACCAAGCCCTAGTGACGTGGTTTCAACCTTTTACCAGATGGGTTACCAGAAGAAACTCAAAGGTATCGGCGAGTTAAAAAAGAATTAAGTCCTGGCGGTGTGGCAGTTTGTGTGCCACTTTGTAATCAAAAGTCTCTCCGGCAGAACGGGTGGAACGGACAATATGGGGATCAAGCTTCTAGAACTGGTTTGGAGCATTTACCCTGGTAATGCTGTGAATTATGGTCAAATTCTATGGGACGACTTCTTGCAGTACATTCCCAAGGAAGCTCCAAGAGAAGATGCTACTGAGCTCACTTTTGCTCGCTTCTGGTCGCTATGCATCTCGGATCTACATAAGGATGCCAAGCTGGATATAGGCGACGACACCAACTTATTTGCCACTCGCGATCTGAAAAGGTACACACCCTCAAAGGATCAAACTATTTTTGGACCCCTTAGGAGATTGCCTATGTATATATTGCAATCCATTGGAGTCACAACTCTTGATGTAGCTGACCATTTTGTGGCTATGAGTGGTATTGACACATACCACTCCTCCCCGCCCCGACCAAGTCAGACTACCGCAGCCCTTACAACAACACAGGTTCCTCTTAGTACCGCAGTCCCTACCGTAAAACAGGTTCCCCCTTCTACTGCAGATCAGATAGTTCAAACTAGACTCAAACGAGTCAAGAAACCTGTGACTTCGAAGAAAGCACCACGTAACATTGTTAAAAAGGGGGGCGATCCTTCCAAAAAACGCAAATCCAAGACCGCAAAATCCTCTGTTGTGGTTCATCACACTCTCTCTAAAACGCAGGATTCCCCAGTCAATGTTGAAGATGATAGAGAAGGAAGAAACTCAAGCTTACCCGGTCAAAGCCAAATGCGTACCACGACTCATACCGCAGTCTCTCAAAAGACTCTGGTAGTCATTGGAGCTACCGCAGGCTCACCAGCTCATACCCCATCCCACCACTTAGATAAAATGAGGGTATCTATTTCATCTCACCATGGAGACACACCCCCAGTCGGATCCCAAGTGGATCCAATTGGTTCAAGTCGCCCTAAGGTCTCCAGGGCATCAAACTTGCACGTTTTTGAACTTGAGGAGTTCAACTCCATATTCCTTCGTGTCGCACAAACACTACAAACACATGTTGCACCGCAGGGCGCTTCTTCAGCCTTTGCCAGAACTGAGCCGAGGCCAGACTTGACTTCAGGTCAAGGAGACCGAGGAAGCTCAGGAAATCTGTCACAACTAGCATGTCAGGGCTAGGAAATTATGTCCATGTGTATTTAACTTCTAGCATACATTCTAACTCTAATGTTGATACAATGTAAGATATTCATTCAACAACGACAATTCAAATCAAAACTCACTCGTGAAGCTTTAAACCTAATTCAATACATTTCATACACTCAACTTTGAGTTTGTAACCCTAACTTCCTGGTTCAAACATCTTATTGGGCTAGGAATCATTTATTGGGCCTAATGGGCCAATAAACCCTCAACTGGATTCTTTTGAAGTAAGAATCCTCATTTGGGGCCTAGTTGGACCCACATTCATTAAATTTTAATGTTTGGGCCGTAAGACTCCTCGTGGGCCTTATTGGGCCGAAAACCCATCCTTTTTATCATCTTGGGCCGCAAACACATATGTGAGCCCAATGGGCCGAAGATTTTCTCATTGGGCCATACATTATGGTTGCTATTCTATGAAAGCCCAACATTTATCCTTTTCTCTCCTTCTCCCTAATTCTCAGTTATAAAAAAAGGGATAAAGATAATGAGGATTGGTGTGTTGACACCTCATTATTGTATGGTGGTTATCCATGCTATTAGTATCACATACTTCTAAGCTCAAGACTTCTAATCCCTCATGCAAAGACCACTTCACTCCCTTTCTTCTCTTCATATTCTTGGCCATAGGAGCTTCCGCCACCATCTTCATTTCAATACATACTTCAACTCCCATTCTCTCTAAATCTACAAAGAACTCACTCATCCTTCCCCTAAAAAAATTCGTGTGTGTGCTTGTATGTTTGTTCAAGAAACACTTCATCAAAGTTCATATATTTTTGGTAAGTTACTTTCTATTCAAGGTGTATAACTTCATTTTATGATAAACTTATCACTCATAATCACCCCATTTCGTGATTTTTGCTTCCTAGAACTCCATAAGTCCGAAAATCTCATCAAGGGAGTTTGCTAGACCGAAAACACCACCTTCTCTTCATCACAACCGAATCCATCATCATAGTGAGTTCGTACCCCCTTGTTTTCGGTTTTAATATGTTTTTGGGGGAGAATACAAGTTGCTTTTGTGTTAGATCTAAGTATTTATACACGTATGTGTGTGTTTTCATGTTATATGTTGTGATCATGCTATGAAGATATGTTAAACCTTCATAAATCTCGTAAGATCTACCAAAACCGTATGAGGGGCCATATTTGACAAATAAACAAAAAGTGGTCTTTAAGTTAACTCACGGTTTTGAGAGGAACAAAAGAGTCATTTTAAGATAAAAATGGATCTTTATGATATTCATGATTTTAAAAGGGCCAAAAGTGTTAATTTTCACAAAATAGGCTTCTATTTGGGCCTTCATGGTTTTAATGGGCTAAGATGATCAATTTTCATAAAAATGGACCTTATTTAGAAATTACGGTTTCATGGGCCTAAAACATAATTTTTGGCCTTTATGGACTAAAATGTCATTTTTATTAAATTTGGGCCGAAAATGTAATTTCCAATTTATTTGGTCCAAAAATGTTATTTGTAACAAAAATGGGCTAAAAATGTCATTTTATTCAAAATTGGCCCTTAAATGTAAACTTTCGGTCTTAATGGGCCTAAAGTGTCATTTTTATAAAAAATGGACTTATAATGTAAATTCTCGGCTTATTGGGCCAAGAATGTCAGTTTCAATCAAAGTGGACCTTTTATGCCATTTTGATATTAATTGAGCTAAAAAAATGCATTATAATAACCAATGGGTTAATTACGTCATTTCCACTCCTTATTGGGCCTTATGTTCTCATTACATGTTATTTCGGCCTTATAGGCCCATTGATTTTCTTATTGGGCCTCACGTCACGTTTTATGTTAATCGGGCCAATAACAAACAATACTTGATGCTTTGATAAAAACAAATGGTATTTTCATCACCAATGTTTTGTGATCAAATGCATACTCGAACACATTGTTTTAAAACGGTAAACAATGTGATACACTGTTCGTGTAAATTTAGTTAAGGTTCTTGTTAGACGTTCTTTCATTCGTACCTACCTAGTGTACAACCTTAAGTCCTGCAGTTATAACCAGAGTCTCCTGGAGGGAGAGCGAGAGTTTGTGTATAGATCTATACGGGGTTGACACCCTGCACCTGAGTTGTTCACTACAGCTAGACTAGGGCAATCTAGGGTGAAAAATGTCTTACCTTAAACAAGTCGACGCCTGAAAAACGTCATGACAGGCAGATCAGTCATATCAAGCATGGTTATAACGACACACATAGAGTTTAACAGCACGATAAATTTACGAAATACCTATACTATACTTTTGATACACGTATGAGCTAGTCATTTCTATAATACTCAGGTCTTATGGTGAAAAGACTACAACTCTTTTACAGACAGAAAATATCGGATTTTCTAGGGAACAAACACGATATCTTACATTTTACTTACAACAGAAAATATAGAAATTTCTGGAACTCTCTCTTTATACAGTTTCGAAATATGAACACACATGCTATAATACAAGATTTGAAACAAAACGCTCAAACAATTTTTGCTGAAAATATCGGATTTTCTGGAAGTTTACAAATGATACAAAACTTTTCTTACAATCATGCTTATGAACTCACCGACATTATATATGTTGACCGTTTTCAAAATAACTTGTATTCTCAGGGAATCGTTAAGCAGGTTGGACATCAAGAACATGTGGATTTTTGTGTATTTTGTTATCATCATGCATTGATATTTGAAATGTAAACCAACATACTGATGTAAACTATGATGATTGTTATATTTTATGTGTGATGATGATGTTGCCTTTGATTCGATTATATACACTATGATGATATTACAAGATGAAGTCACCAAACCCCCGGACGTTTCTGCCGTCTGGTTCGGGGGTGTGACATATTGGTATCAAAGCAATGTTTATAGTGTACTGGCATATCTAATCATACAAGATATGCAACTATAAATACATTGGGACTAAAATACTCTGAACAAAAATAAAATACATACCTATGTGTGCATTATGACAATAACAATAAAAGTTTTTGGAGGAATTGAACATCGTGGTTAAACCCCGGACAATTATCTAGTCGTATTGGGGATAAATAGCCTGATCAACTATATTTATTCAAAATAAGACCAACATGTGTTTGGGAGTGATCATGGTGGGCAATGAATCTAGAAACTTACCAACTGTGTATCCAAAAAGTTATTAAGAAACTTAAACATAAACAATTAAAATACTATAGGAGCGTTTTTGGATATCATATAACCATCGCACATACACTTTCTACACACTTCTCACGCCTCCATGTCGCACATGCACCATGGTTGAATTTCCACAAGGTGACCTCTACTACCAAGCCTTAGTGGCCAATGGATGGATTGAAGGAGAACCAGAAATGGTTCAAGAAGGAAATCCAGAAGCAAGACTCGAAGAGTATATGGAGCTGGATTATGAGGATAGCGAGACGAACGAGGAGTCAAAGGAAGGAGAAGACATTAAAAAGACCCCTAGTGAGCTCTACCCTTCAGAAATCACATCAGACCAGCACGCAGTGCAGGGGAGCACTGCTGACCGTATACGCTCTCTAGAGGAGGAAGTAGCCAACCTAAAGCAATAACTCTTTGTAGCGGAAGCTAGGGTAGTTCGAGCAGAGCAAAAGGAGGATGATATCACTCGTGAGATGAGTGAATTAGCCGAGCTTCTGGTGCGTCACTTCAGCATCTGAGTATCATCGCCTCTATCGATAGGACCCCCTCTCTTCTTATGTACTATTGCATGTAGGACCGACTCTATGATTAAGTGACTACACTACTCATAGAGCCGTTATGCTGACATATTTTTTTTCCTTATGTACTGTACGCCTTCCAAGGCGAATTTTCATGCATTGTACTACAAAGTTTATCATTAATGAAATGGTTCTATGTTTTATTTGTGATGTTGTTATCTGCTATGTGTCCTATTTTCCTTGTTTCATGATATTGTATGAATTCACTTATATGCACAACCGAACCACCGGAACCGCTATATGCCAAAGGAACTCGAAACCACGAACTACTATGTACTCACCATCTTTCTGTTCCATGACAGAAGATGCCTCGAAGATACATTCGTAGAAACAACAACATGCAACCGCCACCACCGCCTCCGTCGGAGGTAAATTCTGCTGCATTCCACGCAGCAGTATCGGCTGCGGTCACCACAACATTGGCTCATATTCATAATGGAAACAATGTTGGCGGTAATGGTCAAGGAACTGGAAGCTCAAACCAAGGAATGAACCAAGGGCCTACAAAAGTCTACACTTACAAAGATTTCTCAAATGCCAAACCTCGAACATTCAATGGAACTGGTGGCGTGATAGCCTTGAAGCGCTGGATTGAAAAGACTGAGTCTATCTTTGAAATCTAGGAATGTTCAGAGGAAAGCAAGGTGAAGTTCGCAGCCTGCATATTTGTTGACCAAGCCCTCTCTTGGTGGAATGGTCATGTGAAGGCCATGGCTTTGCCAGTCGCAAACACTATGCCTTGGGGAGAACTTAAAGAGATGTTGATGGCAGAATACAGTCCGCGTGGGGAAGTACAGAATCTAGAACAAGAGTTATGGAACCTCACAGTGCAAAACTCAGACATCGAGGCGTGCATCTCAAGATTCATTGGACTAGCCCTTCAGTGCCCGGGTATGATCACTTCAGAGGGGAAGAAGATTGAGCGGTTCATTTGGGGATTAACTCCCCCAATTCAAGGAAACGTGATTGCAGCGAACCCTGAGACTTTTGACAGTGGGAAGCGGCTAGCTCAGAAGCTTTTTGATCACGACAACAAGAAAGGTGCCAAAACTGCTGAGACTAAGACCAAGAAGGAAGGGAATAACAAACGAAAAGGAAGACAGAGCCAGGGATCCTCTAAAAAGCAGCAAACTGTAGTAGTCCACGCTGCTACCTCTCAAGTTGCGCCAGCACCAGCTGCTCCAACCTCATCTGCGCAAACTACTACCAGGCCATACTCAGGAACCTTACCAAAATATAACAAATGCAACTACCACCACATGGCGAGCGCAGAGAAATGCAGTGTACCGACTGCAACCGCAAGGGGCACACTGCCCGGTACTGCAGATCTCAACCCCAACAGAACGAACAACCAAACAACAACAACAACAACAACGGGGCCAGTCATACTTGTTATGGATGTGGTGGAACTGGCCATTTTAGGCGAAATTGCCCCAAAGACAACAACCAAGGAGCAGGAGGATCAGGCAGGTTCCTGACATTGGGTCAAGGAGAGGCAGTTCAAGACCCGACGGTTGTTATTGGTACGTTTCCCCTTGACAATACTTACGCATGCATTTTATTTGATAGTGAGGCTGAGCGGAGTTTCGTGAGTAATAAATTCAAAAACTTACTAAACTAACAACCCCAAAAGCTAAGCGAAGCCTTCACGGTGGAGATGGCTAATGGGAAAACCGAAACAACCAAAGATATATACATAGGGTGCACTCTCGTTAAATAATCATTCATTTCCAATCAACTTAATGCCAGTAGACATTATAAGTTTTGATGTGATTATAGGCATGGATTGGTTAAGCCCCCACCATGCCGACATTATGTGTCACGAGAAGGTCGTTCGCCTTCACCTCCCCAACCACGAAACCCTCTGTCTAGTATGTAGTATGTTCTGTTTGTTTCTCATCATAGTATGTTCTCTTAGTTTCTCATAATAGTATGTTTTGACTCATGTATGAACTGACTCTTTGTATGCTTCATTGTACTAGAAGTAATGAATAGTATCTTCCTAAATTATACCTATTATAGTTTCCTAAAGTTTTACTTGAACTGTTTATTGAAAATACTCATTTATCTACTAAGTTATGCTTGTACTTTAAAAACGGAGTTTTTGTAAAACTATAAAGTAACATAACTTTAAAAGAGTTTTTGAAATTTTTTGATCACTTATAAAAGACATAGGCAATCTTTTAAAAGATGTTTATAACAAACAATTACACAATTATCATTGTGTTCAACTTGTATTCCCCCCCCCCCCCTTAAAAGCATTTAAAACAGTTAAAAGATTCATTACGGGGTATGAACTCACCTGATGTGGGTGATTCAACGAATATGCGTGTAAGGATGAGAAGTTCCACGAATGAAGTCCCGAGATACAACAAGTCCTAAATGACATATATTGGCATATACTGACATAAATATAGTGTTTGGAAGCAAACCAATGCAAGGAAACACCTTTCGGGACTAGGAAACACTTTGACCAAGTGTTGGAATCACATGTGATTCATCAAAGGAAAGTGGAATGACACTACTATGAGTTTACTGCCATGGGTTTACGGCCGTAAACGCATGGTCAAACATGCATAAGTGTGGGTTTGAAGGCTAGGGAAGCTTGAGGGACTTTTGCTCTACACAAGGATGAGAAAGACCAACTCAATGGTGAGTGTTGAGGTGTTTACGGCCAAGGGAGTTTACTCCTGGCCGTAAACTCTCTAAATGGTCACATTTAGGGTCTTAAAGGTAAGGAGTTTCAAAGGCTTGAATGTCCCAAAGGTTAGCAAAGGCCTAGATGTGTTTAAGGTCCAAGACTTGACCATAATTGGAGTTTACGACCAAGGGTGTTTACTCTTGGGCCGTAAAATCTCTAAATGATGAGTTTGGTGATGATTCAAGGTCTTACAAAGCACAAGGGAGTGTTCTAGCCTCAAATCCAAGCCTTAGGAAGAGTTTATGGCCAAAATGGCCTACTTATAGGGGTTTACGGCCATGGGAGATGGCTTGGCCGTAAACTCCTTTTGGTCTTGCATTCTTGATGATTTCTAAGTTCTAAGCATGATTCTTAACTAGCTATCAAGTATAGGGAAGAGTACTGACGATATAAAGGCTTGAAATGGTGATTAAGGTCCAAGAACACTAGTGTGTGTTCTTGGTGTTTCTTGAAGATCTAAGAAAAGATGATTTCCATGGATGAAATCATTAGATGATACTAGATTAAGAGATGTATCAACTAATCAAGAAAGAACACTTACAACTTTTGAAGATCTAGGATGAAAATCGGGATGATAGTTGAGAGAGAAATGGAGTGTTCTTGAGTTGGAAATGAAAGAATGAAGAAAGTTGAAGGATATGAGCCTATATGGAGGGAGTTTACGCCCCACCTTGAGTTTACGACCGTAAACTCAAGTGTTGTGGCCGTGAACTCTAAATGAAGAGGTTAAGGCTTGATTCGTTGAACAGTGTCTCTAGCAGGTACATTCTAACACTCATGCCTTAAGTGTACTAGGCTTAAAACTCCTTAGAATGACCTTGAACCAGGCTAGAACTCATTACCAATGAGTCTGACACTCAGTTTTGTTGACTGACTGAGCTTTCAAAGCAAAAAAATTTCGGGTTATCATAGTTTCTCCTCGATAACTCTTATGCATGCATTTTGTTTGATAGTGGAGCGGAGAGGAGTTTCGTGAACCAGGAATTTTCTCACTTGCTTAAACAAAAATCGCATGCACTTAAAGAACCGTTCACTGTAGAAATGGCTAATGGGAAGACAGAGAGTACTAGCTGCATATACATAGGATGTACACTAACACTAGATAGCCATTCATTTCCAATCGACCTCATGTTGGTCTCAATTAAAAGTTCCGACGTCATAATCGGCATGGATTGGTTGAGTTCTTATCGTGCGGACATCATGTGTTATGAAAAGGCTGTTCTCCTTAATCTACCGTCTAGCGAAACTCTAGTTATCTACGGCGACAAACCCGACACTAACCTCCGTATCATATCGTGCATTCAAGCCCAGAAATTCTTAAGAAAGGAATGTCGCGCATTCCTTGCTCATGTTGTTGATGTGAGCCAAGAGTCAAAAGACATAAGGAACATTCCAATAGTACGCGATTTTCCCTACATCTTTCCAGAAGAACTCCCAGAATTACCTCCGCAGCGTCAAGTCGAGTTCAGAATCGACTTAGTTCCAGGGGCTACCCCAGTAGCCAAATCGCCCTATCGTTTAGCACAAGCCGATATGCAGGAACTATCCAGTCAACTTAACAAACTGCTCAGCAAGGGCTTCATTAGGCCAAGCTTCTCACCCTGGGGAGCACCGGTCTTGTTTATCAAGAAGAAGGACGGATCGTTCCGTATGTGCATCGACTACATGGAACTTAACAAACTAACCGTCAAAATTCGTTACCCTCTGCCTCGCATTGACGATTTGTTTGACCAACTTCAAGGGGCGAACTTCTTTTCAAAGATAGACCTGAGGTCCGGGTATCACCAATTACGAGTGCTTGGGGAGGATGTTCCGAAGACAGCCTTCCGAACTTGTTATGGACACTACGAGTTTGTAGTGATGTCGTTCGGATTGACCAATGCGCCCGCAGTATTCATGGACTTAATGAATAGTGTGTGCCGTCCTTACTTGGATCAGTTCCTCATCGTCTTCATCGATGACATACTTATCTACTCTCGTAGTAAGGAGGAGCATAGCCAACATCTGCGACAGGTCTTGGAAACACTACGATCAGAGAAGCTCTATGCGAAGCTCTCGAAATGCGAATTTTGGATCTGAAGAGTGGAATTCTTAGGGCATGTGGTTAGTGAAGAGGGAATACACGTGGACCCTTCCAAAATTAAAGCCATTGAGAACTGGTCAGCACCGAATACGCCTACAGAAATTTGTCAATTTCTAGGCCTCGCTGTCTACTATCACAGGTTCATTCAGAACTTCTCACGGATTGCGAAACCGCTTACGACATTGACCCAGAAGGGCGTGGCCTTTGACTGGGAAGAGAAGCAAGAGAAAGCGTTTCAAACGCTAAAGCGAGCCTTATGCACCGCACCGATATTGTCTCTCCCCGAAGGGATAGAAGACTTCGTGGTCTATTGCAATGCGTCCAATCAAGGGTCGGCTGTGTTTTGATGCAACGAGGTAAGGTCATCGCTTATGCCTCAAGGCAGCTGAAGACAAACGAGGTCAACTACACCACACACGATCTCTAGTTAGGAGCAGTGGTGTTTGCTCTGAAGATCTGGAGACACTACCTGTATGGTACAAAAAGCACTATCTTTATAGACCACAAAATCCTACAACATATATTCGACCAGAAGGAGCTCAACATGAGACAACGACGGTGGGTCGAGCTACTCAGTGATTACGAATGCGAAATTCGTTATCATCCCGACAAGGCCAACGTAGTAGCTGACGCCCTAAGTCGGAAAGAATAATCTGGTCGTAGAGTCAAATCATTGACTATGTGTATCCATTCACACTTCTCCACACAAATTAAGGAAGCTCAGCTCAAAGCTTTGAAACCTGAAAATGTGGCGGGTGAATCCCTGAGAGGGATGGATAAGAACTTGGTAGTCAAGGGTGGCGGAGCCTTATATCTCATCGATCGGATCTGGACACCGAAACACGGTGGTTTCAGAGACTTGGTCATGACCGAAGCTCACAACACTCGATATTCCGTCCACCCAGGTTCGGACAAGATGTATCTGGATATTAAAAAGTTATATTGGTGGCCTAACATGAAAGCAGAGATTGTTACCTTCGTGAGTAAATGCCTTACTTGCGCCAAGGTTAAGGTCGAATACCAGAAACCATCAGGTTTACTTCAGCAACCGGAGATACCTGAATGGAAGTGGGAGCGAACCACGATGGACTTCATAACCAAATTGCCCAAGACAACGGGTGGTATCGATACCATTTGGGTGATCGTAGACAGGTTAACAAAGTCCGCACACTTCCTGCCTATCAAAGAAACTGACAAGATGGAGAAACTCACTAGAACATACATTAGGGAGATAGTACGACTGCATGGTGTTCCCATATCCATTATCTCTAATAGGGATAGTAGATTCACTTCAAGGTTCTGGCAGTCGCTACAAAGTTCCCTAGAAACCAGGCTGGACATGAGTACAGCCTACCATCCACAAACCGACGGACAAAGTGAGAGGACTATTCAGACTTTGGAGGATATGTTGCAAGCCTACGTGATAGACTTTGGGAAGGCATAGGATACTCATTTACCCCTTGTCGAGTTTTCCTACAACAATAGTTATCACACGAGCATAAAGGCTGCTCCATTTGAAGCCCTCTATGGCCGTGAGTGCAGATCCCCTTTGTGTTGGGCTGAGGTGGGCGACACGCAGTTAGCTAAAGGACGAGTTCCTGAAAGCACTCTCACAGTTAGCTAAAGGATGAGTTCCTGACAGCACTCTCACATTCGGGAAACAACAGAGAAGATCGTTCAGATTCGTGAACGATTGAAATCCTTTAGAGACCGACAGAAAAGCTACGCAGACAAGAGAAGGAAACCGTTGAAATTCCAGGTGGGCGGCCGTGTTCTATTGAAAGTCTCACCCTGGAAGGGCTTGATACGCTTCGGAAAGCGTGGAAAGCTAAATCCAAGATACGTAGGGCCTTTCGAGATTCTCGCCAGAATCAACCCTATAGCTTACAAACTCAAACTACCTCACGAACTCAGTAACGTACATTTTACTTTCCACGTCTCGAACTTGAAAAAGTGTCTGTCCGACGAGACTCTTGAAATCCCACTCGACGAGATCGAGATCAACGAGAGCCTCAACTTCGTGGAAGAACCAGTAGAGATCATGGACCGAGAGGTCAAGCAGACGAAGCAAAGCCGTATCCCGATAGTGAAGGTTCGCTGGAACGCCAAGCGAGGACCTGAATTCACTTGGGAGCGCGAGGATCAAATGAATCTGAAATATCCCCATCTTTTCGTTTAGTTATTTGTAATAGCTTATTTGTTAAACTCTAATTTCGGGACGAAATCCTCTCTAACGGGGGGATGATGTGACAACCCAAAAATTCTATCTTGTACACTTATTCAAATCAATCGAGGTCAGACTCGTTTCTGCTACCTTCAAGCATTGTTTTGAGTCGATTTGAGTGTTCTAAACCTATTATCTTCAAGTTAGAGTCTAGATTTGGGTTCCACGAGTTCACCCCTACCCAAAAATGGCCAAACACTCTAATATGAGGAGTGTATGGCCGTACACTTGGGTGTGCGGCCGCACACCTCCTCTGGCAGCACACCCACGTCTATAAGTTAAAGGCTTGGCTTTCATTTAGCTGTTTTCACCCTCCCAAGCCAAGAACTCATTCTCTCTCAAGTAACATCTGATTTTTCAGCTAGATCTTCAAGTGGTAAGTGTTTCTTTCCTTTGATTTGTTGATTCCTTACTCCATCTAGTAAAGATCATTGATTTCATCCATGAAATCACTCCATTTTAGTAGATCTTCAAGTGTTCTTTAGTTTCACCAAGAACACCAAGAACACCTACTAAGTTCTTGGGCTCCAAACACCCCTAAACGCTTCTATATCGTAAGTACCCTTCTTCTGCATGTTACTTGCTAGTTTTGAGCCTTAGAAAACGTCCAAACCATGATCATCAAGGAGTGTGCGGCCACACACACCTCATGTGGCCGTACACCCCTTTGTTTAGTGCTTAATGGCCTCAAACTCAAGTTGTATGCTAGCACATGATCAAGGACACTTAGGGGATGCAAGATAGAGACTTGGAATACACTTTTGACCATTTTCACATGATCATCAAGGGTGTACGGGTGTACACTCCTTGTGTGGCCGTACACACCCTTTTTAAGGTCCAAAATGGTAACAAACTTCCATTAAGGCTAAGCATTGGTCAAGACACACTTCCTAGATCCTTAATAAGACTTTAAATCACTCAATGGCATGTTTCACCATGAGTGTGTGGCCGCACACCCACTTGGGCCGTACACTCTGGGCGTACACACACATGAAACACACCATTCTGGCCGTACACTCCAAGGTGTGGCCATACACCCATTATATGCAACCCTTGGTACTTCTAGCACTTGAATCTAAGTGTTTTTTTATGTCATAGGGTGTCTTTCCTTGCATAATTAGTTGTTTAAACACTAATTATATACATATATGTGTCATTATATGCCTATTAGGATCCGTTGTGCTCAAGTCTTCACTTGACACTTAGTATCCTACAAACCGATCTTTCATTCGTATCACTCATTTCAGGTGAGTTCATACCCCTTAACTTATCTTTTAAATGATTTTAAATGCTTTTATGGGGGGGGGGGAATACAAGTTGTACTATTATAGTTATTATATCAATCACATGTGATTAATAACTATCAGACAAATGGATTTTGTTAGATTTCAAACCGTGTTATCAAACAAACAGCTTCAAATCGTTTTATAAACTCTTTTACATGTTAAATTTTTTCTATTAAACTCTTTTAAACTTATATTTTGTCAAAATCATATCTATATAGATATAGTTATATAAGTAGGATTGAAAAGACTTAGGACTGATAGCTCGCCTTACTTCCTGTTCCTTGTTTGGTTGTGGACTTAGGGTATCCGTTGTTTGTCCGAAAGTCGTTTGAATCTTAATTATATATTATGTGTATGTATATAGATATAAAAGTTATTCATTCAGTTCAATACCTTTGGGTAGCAAAGGTGTACAAACATGTTCATACATACAAACAACATTACTAGTAAACTATAATAGGTATAGTTTAGGAAGTCACTAATACTATTACTAGAACAACGAAACATACTAAGAGTCAGTTCATACATGAGTCAGTGCATACTATAACGAGAAGCAATACTCACTATAAAGAGAAACAGCTAGAGAATACTATAACAAGAAACAATACTCACTATAAAGAGAAACAGACAGAGAACACTATAACGAGAAACAATACATACTACACACTATATACTAGAGAACATACTACATACTAGACAGAGAGAACATACACTACACTAGTACATACTTTACAAATACAAGAATACTATAACATTAATGTGAGATACTACTTTATGGCTCGACATATACTGTTGTGTCATGTTTTGTACCCAGAGTCTCCTGGAGGGAGAGCGTGAATTTGTGTATAGATCTATACGAGACTGACCCTCCTACACCTTGCTGCTAGCTACAGTGGGACCTGCAGGTTTACGGGTGACGAATGTCATATCATTTCGACGTCTAGAACGTCGTGTTATACTGGTCAATCGAGTATGGTTACAATCATATCACATTTTACCTTAATTAACTAACAAGTTAAAGGTGGTTAGTACATTAGTAGTTACCTAGATAAAACTACAGTACATCTTTATTTTTCCCATGTCATTCACTTTGTGATCTTCTCACATAAACGGTAATGAAAACTATATTTTGGTAATGATAGTCATACTTTGGGAAAACTCACGCTTTTACAAAAGAACAAACATAAAGAACAGTTGGGTCTTGGTAGAAGACTGCTTTAGTAGAAAATATAGGATTTTCTAGAAAGGTTACAAGCATTTACATCAAATACTCACAATCTTTTACATCAAACATTTACAAACACTTTCTTCAAACTTATACAAACAATGACACTAAAATACTTATGAACTCACCAGCTTTAATGCTGATCTACGCTTTCAAAATAACTTGTATTCTCAGGTCGCCAGTAGACAGGTACCGATGACCAGGTTGCAAAGAAGATGGAGCACATTCAAGACTCATCTTTTACTTTGATTATACATTTTGGTGTCTTATAAACTTCAGAACACACTTGTATTAAAATTATTACTATTAATGCAATGGATGATGTTGTTGCTTGTTTACTATTATGCATTGTTGTGATACTGTACATGACGTCCTCCGCCCCGAACGTTTCCGCCGTTCCGGTTTTGGGGTGTGACATTAACTGTCCTAGTGACACTGATTTTAGTATGAATGCAGGTATTTATACTTTGGTTAAATATTTTATTATTTAAAAGTATAAACTCTTGGTCAGAGTATTTTAATCTCGTTGTGTTTATAGTTGTATATCTTTTATGGGTTGATATACTCAATTCACTATAAACAATGCTCTGATACCAATCTGTCACACCCCAAAACCGGAACGACGGAAACGTTCGGGGGCGGAGGTCGTCATGTACAGTATCACAACAATGCATAATAGTAAACAAGCAACAACATCATCCATTGCATTAATAGTATAATTTTAATACAAGTGTGTTCTGAAGTTTATAAGACACCAAAATGTATAATCAAAATAAAATATGCTCCATCTTCTCAGAAACCTGGTCATCGGTACCTGTCTACTGGCGATCTGAGAATACAAGTTATTTTGAAATCGTAGATCGGCATTAAAGCTGGTGAGTTCATAAGTATTTTAATGTCATTGTTTGTATAAGTTTGAAGAAAGTGTTTGTAAGTGTTTGAGGTAAAAGTATGTAAACTTCCTAGAAAATCCTATATTTTCTACTAAAGTAGTCTTCTACCAAGACTCAACTGTTCTCTATGTTTGTTCTTTTGTAAAAGTGTGAGTTTTCCTAAAGTATGACTATCATTACTAAAATATAGTTTCTCATTACCATTTATGTGAGAAGATCACAATGTGAATGAATTGGGAAAAATAAAGATGTACTGTAGTTTTATCTAGGTAACTACTAATGTACTAACTATCTTTAACTTGTTATTTAATTTAGGTAAAATGTGATATGATTGTAACCATACTTGATTGACTAGTATAACACGACGTTCGAGACTTCGAAATGATATGACATTCGTCACCCGTAGACCTGCAGGTCCCACTGTAGCTAGCAGCAAGGTGTGGGATGGTCAATCCCGTATAGATCTATACACAAATTCACGCTCTCCCTCCAGGAGACTCTGGGTACAAAACGTGACACAACAGTATATTGTCGAGCCATGAAGTAGTATCTCACATTAATGTTATAGTATTCTTGTATTTGTAGTATGTTCTAGTGTAGTATTCTCTCCGTCTAGTATGTAGTATGTTCTCTAGTATGTAGTATGTTCTCTAGTATGTAATATGTAGTATGTATTGATTCTCGTTATAGTATTCTTTATCTGTTTCTCTTTATAGTGAATATTGTTTCTCGTTATAGTATGTACTGACTCATGTATGAACTGACTTTTAGTATGTTTCGTTGTTGTAGTAATAGTATTAGTGACTTCCTAAACTATACCTATTATAGTTTACTAGAAATGTTGTTTGTATGAATGAACATGTTTGTACACCTTTGCTACCCAAAGGTATTGAACTGAATGAAGGACTTTTATATCTATATACATACGCATAATATATAACTAAGATTCAAATGACCTTCGGACAAACAACCGATACCCTAAGTCCACAACCAAACAAGGAACAGGAAGTAAGGTGAGCTATCAGTCCCAAGTCCTTTCAATCCTACTTATATAACCATATCCATATAGATATGCTTTTGACAAAATATAAGTTTAAAAGAGTTTGATAAAGAATTTAACATATAAAAGAGTTTATAAAACGATTTGAAGCAGTTTGTTTAATAACACAGTTTTGAAATATAAGAAATCCATTTGTTTGACAGTTATTAATCACATGTGATTGATATAATAACTATGATAGTTCAACTTGTATTCCCCCCCATAAAAGCATTTAAAATCATTTAAAAGATAAGTTAAGGGGTATGAACTCACCTGAAATGAGTGATATGAATGAAAGATCGGTTTGTAGGATGCTAAGTGTCAAGTGAAGACTTGAGCACAACGGATCCTAATAGGCATATAATGACACATATATGTATATAATTAGTGTTAAAACAACTAATTATGCAAGGAAAGAAACCCTAGGACATAGAAAACACTTAGATTCAAGTGCTAGAAGTACCAAGGGTTGCATATAATGGGTGTATGGCCACACCTTGGAGTGTACGGACAGAATGGGCTGTTTCATGTGTGTGTACGGCCAGAGTGTACGGCCCAAGTGGGTGTGCGGTTGCACACTCATGGTGAAACATGCCATTCGGTGATTTAAAGTCTTATTAAGCATCTAGGAAGTGTGTTTTGACCAATGCTTAGCCTTAATGGAAGTTAGATACCATTTTGGACCTTTAAAAGGGTATGTACGGCCACACAAGGAGTGTACGGCCGTACACCCTTGATGATCATGTGAAAATGGTCAAAAGTGTATTCCAAGTCTCTATCTTGCATCCCCTAAGTGTCCTTGATCATGTGCTAGCATACAACTTGAGTTTGAGGCCATTAAGCACTAAACAAAGGGGTGTACGGCCACATGAGGTGTGTGCGGCCGCACACTCCTTGATGATCATGGTTTGGACGTTTTCTAAGGGTCAAAACTAGCAAGTGACATGCAGAAGAAGGGTACTTATGATATAGAAGCGTTTAGGGGTGTTTGGAGCCCAAGCACTTAGTAGGTGTTTTTGGTGAAACTGAAGAACACTTGAAGATCTACTAAGAAAAGTGATTTCATGGATGAAATCAGTGATCTTTACTAGATGGAGTAAGGAATCAACAAATAAAAGGAAAGAAACACTTACCACTTGAAGATCTAGCTGAAAAATCGGATGTTACTTGAGAGAGAATGAGTTATTGGCTTGGGAGGGTGAAAAGAGCTAAATGAAGGCCAAACCTTTAACTTATAGACGTGAGTGTGCTGACAGAGGAGGGGTGTGCGGCCGCACACCCAAGTGTACGGTCATACACTCCTCATTTTGGAGTGTTTGGCCATTTTTGGGTAGGGGTGAACTAGTGGCACCCAAATCTAGACTCTAACTTGAAGATAATAGGTTTAGAACACTCAAATCGACTCAACAATGCTACAAGGTAGCAGAAACGAGTCTGACTTTGATTGATTTGAATAACAGTACAAGATAGAAATTTCAGGTTGTCACATTAAACAACGCTCATCAAAGCTTTATTAAATTGCATAGACTTCTATTTTAGAACTCAAGAATTACACAATGTTGTTTCCGTTGTCCTAATGGGTGCGTCATCTAAAGCGGATCAATTGAAGGAAGTGAAAGTTAAGCCACCGGATAAAAGTGCTGCTGTCCGGTACGTTAGGAATGTAGTGGATGTGAAAGATCTAGTTCCCCCTGGGGTCATTGATCAGTCCTCAGCTACGATTTATAAAGCTCGTCCTAAGCCAAGTGCTTCTGGAGCTGTTGCTTCGGGGATTGGAAAAGCTGAATGGAAAATGGAGGGGAAAGCTTTCAGAGTGAAGAACAGAGCTCGGAAAATTGTGGATGGGATATCACTGATGGATGCAAAGGAATACTACACTGAAGAAGCTAATGAGGAGGAAACGGAAGATGACTCGGAGTCTGTATCGGCCTGGGAGTCGGATTCTAATATTTCAATTCCTGGAAATGATAGCAATATGAAGGGGTTGAAGGATGGGGGTTCTGGTGAGCTGAAGACTATTGGAGTTCAAGTTGTCTCTATTCCTTCAGGTAATACTGCTAATTTGTTGAAAAATTGGGATGGTTCTAAGGTGAATGATGAATTATTGAGCCCTAGTTCGGAAATGAAGAGTGTTACTAGTGAAATGATTAGGGTGAATCCTAACATTGCTGTGATTGATGTCAATAAACCTGTATGCCCTGATTTGGTTGATGATGAAGTTGAGAAGTCTAGATCTGATGGTGATAAGAAGGTTATCAGTAATGAAGAATTTATTCCGGGAGTTGGCTTTCAATTTCTTAATGAGTTGAAGGTGGAAACACCTAAGAGGAAGGATTTAGATAGTAAGTTGAATGATGAAATGGATGTCGATATGTCAAATTTGAATAAGCAAGTTAATGAGGAAGGAGATGATTCTGAAGATGATGGTTCTTTTGAAGAGGATGGGGAAGATGAATCTAGTGAGGATGAGTCTGGTGAAGATGAGGAAATTGTGATGGAAGAGGAGGTTAATACTAAGATGAGTAAAGAGCCTAGTTTAAAGATGAAGTCTGGTACTGTTATTAATAGTATTAATATGCTTCCTTCTATTTTGGGTGATGCTAATAGTTGTAAAAAGGTGGATGGTGATAGTCAGGGGAACTTGTTGAACTCTTATGCAGGTGTGTTAAAAGGTAATAGACATAAGGGTAAGATTGATGTCAAGTTTATTCCAGGGGAAAAAGGCAAAGAAGAAGGACCTGTTATTATCCCGATTGAGAATTTAAAGAAAGCGAGTATTCCATATACTAATACTTTATATGGGTATATGCTTGATAAGAAGTTAGCGTTTCCTGTGATTCAGCAAGAGGTTAGAAGGCTATGGAAGAATGTGGGTCTTGAAGAGATATTCATGAACAGTAAAGGGTTTTTCTTTTTTAAATTTAGTGATGAGCAGGGGATGTTATCTATATTGGAGGGAAGCCCATGGTTGATGTTCAATAATATGCCATTATTTCTTCAAAGGTGGAGACCAGGTCTGAAATTAACCAAGAATAGTCATGATAAAATTCCGGTGTGGATCAAAATCTTTGATTTACCTTTGGAAGTATGGAGTGGAGAGAATTGTGTATTATAGCGAGTAAGTTGGGGGTGCCTCTGGCTTTTGATTCTTTTACTGAGGAGATGTGTTTGGAACACAAGGGTAGAAACGCTTATGCTCGAATTCTTTTTGAAATGGCGGCTGATAAGGAATGGATGAGGAAAATTGAGGTTTCTACTTGGTATTTTGTTACTAATTCTGCTGTGGTTCAGAGTTTTGATGTGGAGTATGCTTGGATGCCTTCTAGATGTAATCACTGTAAGGTTTATGGGCATACGGATAAAGTTTGTTTGGCAGCTTTGAATGAAGAGAAAGTGGTAAAGAATGGGGATAATGGGAACAATAAGAGAAATAAAGGGAAGGAAATGGTTAATGATGATGGATTTACGGAGGTTGTTTATAAGAAGGTTGCAGGAAATAATGATGGTGAAGGTACTAGTAAATCTAAGGAGGGTCATGCTCAATTGTATAATCAAAGATATAGTGGGAAGAATGGAAATTTTAACAGGGGAAATAATTTCAGAGGCAATTATGGGAATAGAGGTGGTAATGGAAGGGGACAGAATGGGAATTGGAATAATAAAGGGGTGGGTCATTGGAATTTGGAAAAGAATAAAAGATATGAGAAGTTTGTTAATGGTCAGGCTTTGGTTGGTAATCAGGGGAAAATGGAGAATAAGATGCAGGGGAATGCTATAAAGGATGATAACATTAAAGTGGGTGTTAACAAGAGTCTAGAAAATAAGACTGTTTCTAGTGATGGTTGCAGTATTAAAAATAGTTTTGAAATCCTGGGAAGGATTGATGAGGAAGTTATGGATAGAATGGAAGAGGATGCTAAGGGAGGCAAAGTTGATGGTTATTAGGAAGGTGATTGTGTTGATTATTCTTCTGATGTTGTTGGAATAATGAATAATAAGTTGGATCCTTCTAAGTTTGTTGGGAAGGGTAATGTAGGGAATGAAAGTAATAAAATGAAGAATAGTATGATGGTTCAGGGGAATAGTAAAAGCAAAGATGGGATTTCTCAGGCATTTGAGGAGGTAAATGCCAAAAACTCTATTATTTCCCAATGATGTCTATAGGGGTATGGAATGTCAGATGCTTGAATAAAGCTATTAAGCAGAAGGAGGTTATTGATGTTATTAGGAGTAATAACCTTGGTATATGTGCTGTGGTGGAGTCTCATGTCAAGGTCTTAAATCTTAAGAATGTTTGTGATAAGACCTTTGGTCAATGGGATTGGGTTTCTAATAATAGTAGCTGTGAGGCTGGAACTAGAATAATTGTTGGATGGAATCCAAGACTTTTTGATGTGATGGTGATTTCTCAGTCTAGACAAGTTATTCACTGTTATGTTAGATTCTGTGATTCCAATTATAGCATGTATTTGTCTTTTATATATGCTGCTTCGAATTATCTTGAGAGAAGGTTATTATGGGATAATTTGAAGAAACATAGTTTGGTTGTAAAGAAGGAAGCATGGGGAATATTAGGTGATTTTAATGTTGCTTTAAAACCATCGGAATATTCTGAAGGTTGTTCCAAAACGCCTAAAGGAGTTGATGATTTTATTGACTGTATAAACTTTATTGAAGTTGAGGATCTGAATTCCTCTGGGTTTCAGTTTACTTGGAATAAAACTCCTGCTGGGAATAAGGGCCTTTTGAAGAAGTTAGATAGGGTGATGGCCAATTTGAAATTTGTTTCGGATCATCCTTTAGCTCATGCTGTTTTTAAACCTTATAGGGTGTCGGATCATTGTCCTGCTATTTTAAATGTTCCTGTTGGCAAATTGAGATGGAAACCTTCTTTTAGGTTTGCTAATTTTATCACTGAAAAGGTGGAGTTCTTACCCCTGGTTAAGGAAGTTTGGGATGCTAATATTGAAGGTTTTTTTATGTTCAAAGTGTGCCAAAAGTTGAAGATTCTTAAAAAGCATTGTAGGGAGCTTTGCAATAAGCACAGGGGTTCTGGGAAGAGAATCCAAATTTTAAGAAAGGAGTTGGAAAGTAAACAATCTGAAATTGATCTTAATCCTTTTGATTGTAAGATTATGGAGGAGCATACTAATATTCTTTTTAATTTTAATGTTGCTTGTAATGATGAAGAAAAGCTTCTTTTCTAGAGATCTAAGATAAATTGGTTACAGGAAGGGGACAATAATACAAAGTTTTTTCATAGAGTTGTGAAGAGCAGGGGCAATAGAAATCATATTCTGATGGTTATTGATGAAGATGGAAGATGGGTTAGTGGGAAGGCTATGAAGGATAAATTTGTTACTCATTTCAATAAGTTTTTGGGTTGTAAAGATGTTACTAAGTTTTCGTGTTTAAATGATGGTTTCTTTCATAATAAATTCGATAGTAGGGTGGCTGCTAATATGATTAGAGTGGTGACTGATGAAGAAATCAAAGTGGCGATGTTTGATATAGATGAAAATCGTGCCCCTGGACCTGATGGATACTCCTCCAAAATTTTTAAAAGTTCTTGGAACATTGTTGGGCAGGAGGTGTGTAAAGCTGTGAGGGAATTTTTTTGGACTGGTAAATTGTTGAAGGGGATTAATGCTACGAGAATAGTGTTGGTTCCTAAAGTGGAGTTCCCGAGGAAAGTTTCTGATTTCCGTCCTATAGCCTGCTGTAACACTTTATATAAGTGTATTAGTAAGATTATAGTGAACAGAATTAGAAATAGTTTGGGTGATATTGTGAGCAAAAATCAATCAGCTTTCATTCATGGAAGATCTATTGTGGATAATATTCTCCTTGCTCAGGAGCTGATGGTGGGGTATAAAAATAAGAGGGGAGTTCCCAAATGCACCATAAAGATTGATATTCAAAAGGCATATGATACGGTGGATTGGAATTTTCTTAGTAGAATTCTGCAGGGGTTTGGTTTTCATTCGATAATGATTCAGTGGATTATGGCTTGTGTTTCTACTCCTTGGTTCATGCTTAACTTTAATGGTGAAGATCATGGGTATTTTGAAGGAAATACCTATTTACTATAGTTATGGAGGTGTTTAATATCATCCTTTTGAAGAAAATTGAAGCTGGCTAGAATTTTAAATTTCATAGTAAGTGTATGTCCCTTAAAATTACTCATTTATGCTTTGCTGATGATTTGTTAGTATTTTCTTATGGAAATGGGAATTCTGCTAGAGTTATAAGGGATGCTCTTGATGAGTTCAAAAAAGTTTCAGGGTTGAAGGTAAGCATGGAAAAAAGCCAGATTTTCTTCAATTGTGTTAAACCCAATATGAGAAGGATTATCTTGGGCATTCTTCCTTTTGATATTGGGAGATTTCCTTTTAAGTATTTGGGAATTCCTATGTGTGTTACAAAATTATTTGATAGAGATTGTAAACAGCTTATTGAGAAGATTAAGATGAGAATTTTCAATTGGAAAAGCAAGGCTTTATCGTTTACTGGAAGGCTGAAGCTCATTAATTCTGTTTTGACATCTATTCATGTGTATTGGGCTTCGATTTTTAAAATTCCCATTGCTACTATTAAAGAGATTGAAAAGCTTTGTAGAAGTTTCTTGTGGGCGAATGGTGAGGTAGTCAAAGGGAAAGCTAAAGTCAAGTGGAATGATATCTGTAAGCCGAAAATTTATGGTGGTTTAGGAGTGAAGAATTTAAGGAAATGGAATGATGCTTTGTTAGCTAAACATATGTGGAATGTGATTAATAGCAAAAATTCTCTGTGGGTTCAGTGGGTGAAATCCAATTACATTGGAAACAGGAATTTTTTGGGATATTTTGCAGAAGAAGAGTATGAGTTGGACTTGGAAGAGGTTCCTTGAGGTGAGAAAAATTGTTAGGCCCCATGTTGTTTCGTGTGTGGGAAACGGGATGAATACTTCTCTCTGGCATGATTGGTGGCACCCAATTGGTATTTTATGTTCTATTATATCTAGAAGAGATTGGGTTAGCAATGGGTTTAGTGATTCTTCCTTGGTCAGTGATGTTCTAGTCTATGATTGCTATACTTGGCCGGTTGAGTGGGTTAATATATTCCCTGGATTGAAGGATGCTCCCATGTTTTGTATTGAGCCTAATCTGAGGGATGTTGCAGGTTGGAGAGATAAGAAAGGAATATGTAAACAATTTTCATGCAAACAGGTGTGGTGTGATATAAATAATTTTGAAGACCAAGTTCCTTGGCATGATATTGTTTGGTATGGTAATTGCATTCCTCGAAATTCGTTTATTTTGTGGATGGCTATTTTGAAGATTGAAGACCCAGGATCGTGTCAGAGGTTGGGAAGTTTCTGGTAACTTACTTTGTCCTTTTTGTGCTGTTACTCCTGATTCACATGTTCATCTCTTCTTTAAATGTGATTATTCTCAACTTATTTGGAGGTATTTTTGTAATAAGATTGGTCTTAATCTTTATATGGATGATTGGAATGAATTGATTATGAAGCTGTGCAGTTTGTTTAAAAGGAATTCTGGTGAGAATCTGGTTAATAAATGTGTTTTTGCTAGTTGTGTTGCACATATTTGGAAGGAGAGAAATTCTAGACTATTTAGTAACAGGAGAAATTCGTATAAGGGGCTGATTGCTTGTATTGAAAGTGAAATACATTTAATGCTGTTGGGGTTGAGGAAAAAGGCTAAGATGGTCAATGATAATGTTTTTAAGGCCTGGGGTATTTCTGGAATGGAAAAAGTTTAAGTAATGGATGCTATTTTCTGGTTTTTTAGTTTGTTGGTTGGTGGCTATTGGTTTTGGGGTTGGCATAGAAGGATGTTTAACTTTGGTGATCTTAATGCTATGGATTGGTGGGGGCATTTTTGGAATAAGTTTCTTTACAAAGGAATTGACGGATTGTGTTACTGGTTTGAGAGTTTGCTCTCAAATCATGTGACTTGTACCTATGGGATTTTCTGTTTGAATATGATCTTTATTGAGATTATCCAAATGGAGAATCCTAGACATGTGATTGATGCCATGTCTAGTATGAAACTTGTTCTGATTTCTTGGAGTTTTGGTGTTAGTTTGTTGTGGTTTGGCTTGTGCTTGATATGCAGGAATTTTTTGCAAAGGTCGGGTTTGGATCATGTTTGCAAGCAGATGGAGTCTTTTCTGTTGAAGACTAAGTGGAGGATTGATGAGAGGAGAAGTGACAGAAGATGCGGGATTGATAAATTGATGGGGTTTTTTTATAGTTGCAATTATGAGTGTTATAATTGTGTTATCTTTTATTGGTTCTATGTTATGTATTGTGTAGGGAGTATTGTGGTTTTGTTGGGTTTTTTCTTAAAGCTTGGCCTTCGGACTTTGGGTTTTTTTAAGGGCCTTACCCCTTGCTTAGGTATTAATGATCTTTGGGGATTTTGGTGGTGCAAGGGGGTGAAGTTACCTTTTTTCCCACTTTCAATAAGTCTTTGGGCTAGCTTTAAGGATAATAAGGTTTTTTGGGTTTTTGGGTGGTTAAGTCTGGTTATTAAAAAGTGGCTTGGTAGTTGGTTATGGATAGGTTGGTTAGATTTGTATTTTGTTTGACTATTTTATTTCCGTTTGTTTTTGTATTCTTTTATTCTTTTTAATAAAGTTTCCTGAGCTTTGGCTCTTTCAAAAAAAAAGAATTAAACAATGCTCATCAAAGATTTGCTAAATTGCATAGACTACTTCTATTGAGGAACTCAAGAATTAAACAACGCTCATAAAAGCTTTGCTAAATTGGATACACTTCTATTGTGAAAATCAAGAATTACGCAATAATCATCAAAGCTTTGCTAAATTGCATAAACTAATTCTATTGTAGAACTCAAAATGTAAACAATGTTCATCAAGGCTTTACTAAATTGCATAGACTTCTATTGTGGAACTCAAGAATTAAACAAAGCTCATCAAAGGTTTGCTAAATTGCATAGACTTCTATTGTGGAACTCAAGAATCAAATAATGCTCATCAAAGCTTTGCTAAATTGCATAGACTTCTATTATGGAACTCAAGAATTAAACAATGTTCATCAAACCTTTGCTAAATCACATAGAATACTTCTATTGTAGAACCCAATAATTAAACGATGATCATCATAGCTTTGCTAAATTGCATCTACTTCTATTGTAGGACGCAAGAATTAAACAAAGCGCATCAAAGCTTTGCTGAATTGCGTAGATTTCTATTGTGGAATTCAAGAATTAAACAATGCTCATCAAAGCTTTGCTAAATTGCATATACTACTTCTATTGTAGAAATCAAGAATTCAACAATGCTCATCAAAGCTTTGTGTGACAACCCGTAAATCTTTGCCTTGAAAAGCCCAGCCAGTCAACTCAACTAAGTGTTAGACTCGTTTATGCTATCATTTAGCCTTGTTTAGAGTCTGTTTAAAGGTTCAAAGCTCAGTACATTCAAGCCTCGAGTATAGGAATGGATCGCGTACACGTCTAGCATCAAAATCGAGCCTTACACTTCAACTTAAGGAGTGTACGGCCGCACACATGGGTGTGCGGCCGCACATCCCTCTCCTGGCAGCACACTCACGTGTATAAGTTTAGAACTCAGCCTCTTTTCATCCCTTTTCACCCTCCCAAGCCTAGAACACGATTTCTCTCTCAACTATCATCCGATTTGCAGCGTAGATCTATGAGTTTGTAAGTGTTCTTCCTTAGATTTGTTGTTAATCTTCATAAGCTAGTAACATCCTTTGATTTCATCCATTTGAAATTAATTTTTGCTAGATCTTCAAATCTCACCAAGAACACCAAGAACACACACTTGTTCTTGGTGATTTTGAGCCTTCTCGAGCCTCCGGATCGTAAGTACTCTTTCCCAATGCTTGAATCTTGTTTAGAACACTTGATTTAGCCTTAGAAAATGCCCAGAACTCTAATATATGGTGTGTGCGGCCGCACACACAGGTGTGGCCGTACACCCCTCAAACACCCTCAAAACACCCTCCAAACACCCCTAAAGGCTTCCATATTGTAAGTACCATTCCCTAAGCTTGTTACTTACTAGATATGAGCCTTAGAAAACGTCCAAACCATGTTCATCAAGGAGTGTGCGGCCGCACACACTCCATGTGGCCGTACACCCCTTTGTTTAATGCTTAAGGGCCTCCAAAGTGCCTTTCTAACTTCAACACTTGATGAGCATTAGTCCTACAAGCTTCCCTATCATTAGAATAGACTTTTGTGCACTCATTACCATCTGTGTGCAGCCGCACACTTCCTGGCCGCACACTCCTCAAAGTGGTCGTACACTCCCTTTAGATGAATCACATGTGATTCCAACACTTGGTCAAAGTGTTTCCTAGTCCCGTAAGGTGTTTCCTTGCATTTGGTTGCTTCTAAACACTATATTTATGTCAATATATGCCATTATATGTTATTTAGGACTCGTTAAGTCTCGGGACTTCATTCGTGGAACTTCTCATCCTTACACGCATATTCGTTTGAATCACCCACATAAGGTGAGTTCATACCCCGTAATCAATCTTTTAAAATGTTTTAAATGCTTTTAAGGGGGGATGCAAGTTGAACACAATGATAATTGTGTAATTGGTTGTTATAAACCTCTTTCAAAAAATTGCTTATGTCTTTTATAAGTGATCAAAACATTTCAAAAACTCTTTTAAAGTTATGTTACTTTATAGTTTAACAAAACTCCGTTTTTAAAGTACAAGCATAACTTTGTAGAAAAATGAGTCTTTTCAGTAACAGTTCAAGTATAATACTAGTAAACTATAAGGGGTATAGTTTAGGGGTTCAGTTCATACTAGATACTAGTGCATACTATAAAGAGAAACAGGGAGGTAGAAACAATACACGAAAACAAAGAGAACATACTAAGATACTATAACAGAAAGAACATACTAAGATACTATAACAGAACGAACTTACTAAGATGCTATAGCATAGAACAACTACAGGATCTAATTATACCAATGAATCACTAACTCATTGTTCTAAACAAAAGGTGATAGTTAAATTGGGTATATATGATCGTATAACTTTAATGTGATTCTACTTCACGGTTCAGCAACTGGGTTGCTGAAGTCGCGTTTGGTCCTCAGAATCTCTTGCAGGGAGAGCGTATAGTATGGGTGCTATCCATCACATTATGACCTTAATAAGACAAACATGTTTTGAGGTAACCAGTACGTCAGGATGTCAATTCAAAAGACAACTGGGTACTTATAATTTCCCATTACTTTCATTTTGTGACAGTTCCAATTGAAAGTTAATGCAAATTATTTTCGAGTCAAGATAGTTATAAACTTGGGAAAACTTACATTTTACAAACGACAAACAGAACAGTCGAGCCTAGTACATTCAGTAGAAAGGGGGCCTATAATGCTAACTTTATGATTCCTTAGGGTATGTGTCACACCCCAAAACCGAGAACGGCGGAATACGTTCTTGGGTGGAGGACGTCATGTACAGTATCATAACAATGCATAATAGTAAAGACAAGCAACAACATCCATTGCATTAATATAATAATTGTAATACAAGCGTGTTCTGTATAGTTTGTTAGACACCAAAAGTATAATCAAAATAAAGAGGAGTCTTGTATGTGCTCCATCTTCTCAAAAGCTGCATCTGTACCTGTCTACTGATGACCTGAGAATACAAGTTATTTTGAAAGCGAGTATCAGCATAAAGCTGGTGAGTTCATGAGTATTTAGTGTCATTGCTTGTATAAAAATGATTACAACCATGTAGTATAATAATTGATCTCAATGTTGGAAAATAGTATGCTCCCTAGGAAAAACCCTATGTTTTCCAGTAAAAGTGGTCTTCTACCAAGACCCGGTTGTATGTATGTTTGACCCTTTGAAAATGTAAAAGTTTTCCCAGAGAAACTATTAGTAGGAAAATATAGTTTTAGACTTCATTCATGTAAAGTAATTGGGAAAATAGTGTTTTACCCCAGCAGTATCACTGCCAGCTAATGAAATGAAAATGCAGACTCCAGGTAGTATTAAATGTACAATACACCTCGGGGAGTCTGTTTTGCCTTTAATTCTTAATGTATTAATTAAAGGTCGAAATGTGAACTTGTATGTAACCATGCTGATTGACGATCGAATCCCTGATGACCCTCCGAGTCATCTGTAGAAATGTGACATTTTGTCACCCCTGGGCCTAGTCGGCTCGGACTGTAGCTAGCAGCCGGGATGTGGGAGTGTCTGTCCCGTATAGATCTATACACATAATGCCCGCTCTCCCTCCAGGAGACTCTGGTTACACGGTGATAGCACAGTGAAGTGTCGTATCGAGAGATAGTATGTCACATTCAGTTGTAGTATGTTCTCTTTGTATAATGTATAATGTACTTTCTGGTATAGTGTATAGAGTGTTCTCTTGTATAGTATATAGTATTCTCTTTTTATAGTGTTTAACATGTATTGACTCATAACTGTTCGGACTCTGGTAGGTACCATTGTGATAGTATACACGAGTAGTAATCCTTAACTATACCTATTATAGTTAAATAGTAAGGTTGGTTGCATGCCTTTGATACACAAAGGTATTGAACTGAAGTGAAGACTTTAATATTCAACACGAATATATATAATATATAACTAAGAATTCAACGACAGTCGGACAGATAACAATATACCCTAAGTCCACAATCAAACAAGAACAGGAAGTAAGGTGAGCTATCAGTCCTAAGTCCTTCAAGTCTTACTTATATAAATATATTGGTGTAGATATGGTTTGAGAATAAAAAGAGTTTAAAAGAGTTTGGAAATAGTTTTATAACAATTTAACATAAAAATGAATTTGATAATCATTTGAAACAGTTTGGTTGACAAAGCAGTTAAAAGTATAGAAGATCCTTTTTGGTTGCAAGTTATAAATCACATGTGATTGATATTATAACTTATTTGATTCAACTTGTAGTCCCCCCCATAAAAGCATTTAAAAACATTTAAAAGGTTAATTAAGGGGTATTAACTCACCTGCAGTGAGTGAAGCGGATGGAAGTGCTGAGTAAGATGCTAGGTGTCAAGTGAGGACTTGAACACACCCAATGATCCTATGTAACATGTAGTGATACATAAATGTATCTAATTAGTTATTTAATCACTAATTAAGTATGTAATGACGCTCCAATGCATGAAAACACTTGGTTTCAAGTGCTAGGAGTGTTAAAGGTTGCTTCTAAGGAGTGTATGACCTCACTATGGAGTTTACACCTCAATTGGTAGTCCCTAAGGGTGTTTACGGTTTCTTGACCATTTCCCCATGAGTTTACGGCCGTAAACTCATGGTAATGGTGTATTTGTGTGATTTAAGGCTTCAGCTTCACAAAGAAGGGTCCTAGGGTTGAATCAAAGGCTTAGGAAGTGGTTAGGGCTCGAAATGGCACTCCCTTGGAGTTTACGGTCCTTGGACCACTCCTTGGGAGTTTACGGTCGTAAACTCTAGAGTTTACGGCCGTAAACCCTTTCCACTTCATCCTTTTCGTGTTTTGTGGTTCTTAGATCATTCATGCAAGTTCCTAGTTCATTAGCCAAGCATTGGAAGGTGTTAAGGGCACTTAAACACCCTTGGAAAGTGTTTACGGTTTTGGGAGACCTTCCCAAACCGTAAACTCATGTTTGTCCCTTCCTTTCATGTTTTTGGGGTTTCTAATTCATGCATGCAAGGTTCTACTCCTTTATACAACATTAGAAGACATTTAGGGCATCAAAACGCCTTTTTGGGGTGTTTACGGTTTTGGGAGATCCCCAAACCGTAAACCCATGTTCTTGGGGGGTTTTTGGTGTTTAATCCATGGATTACTAAGCATACCAAGCATATAACTAGTTAGGGGAGGTATACTTACTTATAGAAGGCTTGTAGAAGTGTTTAGGACCCCAAAAACACAAATGTGTTCTTGGTGTTCTTGGTGATTTGAAGATCACTTGAAGATCTATGTAAAAATCGGAAATCCATGGATGAGAAGATGTAGAAACACTAGATCAAGTGTTGTTTGAAAGGATCTAGGAAGAAGACTTACATTTTTGGCGGATTTTGGAAGAAAGGGGTGATGATACTTGAGAGAAAAAGCCTTGAGTTCTTGAGTGGGAAGTGAAAAATGAGGACAAGAAGTGTAAACTCATGCTATATGCATGAGTCTTGGGAAAATGGTGTTTACGGCCCAAACACCCTTTGTTTGGCCGTAAACACCTTGCTAAGGTGTCGGGTTGTTTTGCTCGTTACACTTAACTAATAGCGTCACTTCCTTTTATTAAATCGTTTGACGAAAAATAGAATAAAACACCAAACAAACTTAAATCCGGCCAAAAATGTACTGAGATGCTTTTGACTAATTTTTGAAGTGTTTGACTGTGGAAATTATACAAATGAAAATTTTGGGTTGTCACATCATCCCCCCGATAGAGGGAATTTCGTCCCGAAATTTAGAATTCAAGCAGCTAAGTTATTACAACACAACTAAGCAAAGAGATGAGAATATTTAAGTTTCATTTGATCCTCGCGCTCCCAAGTGAACTCCGGTCCTCGCTTGGCGTTCCAGCGAACCTTCACAATTGGGATGCGGCTTTGTTTCGTTCGTTTTGACCTCTCGGTCCATGATCTCCACAGGTTCTTCCACGAAGTTGAGGCTCTCGTTGATCTCAATCTCATCGAGTGGGATTACAAGAGTCTCGTCGGATAGGCACTTTTTCAAGTTCGAGACGTGGAAGGTAGGATGTACGTTACTAAGCTCGCGGGGTAGATTGAGTTTGTAAGCTACGGGGCCGATTTTAGCGAGAATCTTGAAAGGCAAAATGTATCTTGGATTCAGCTTTCCACGCTTTCCGAAGCGTATCAAGCCTTTCCAGGGTGAGACTTTCAAAAGGACTCGGTCTCCCACCTGGAATTCCAAAGGTTTCCTTCGTTTGCCCGCGTAGCTTTTCTGTCGGTCTCTAGAGGCTTTCAATCGTTCACGAATCTGGACGATCTTCTCTGTCGTTTCCCGAATGATTTCTGGACCCGTGAGAGTGCTGTCAGGAACTCGCCCTTTAGCTAATTAAGTGTCACCCACCTCGGCCTAGCACAGTGGGGATCTGCACTTTCGGCCGTAGAGGGCTCCGAATGGGGCATCTTTGATGCTCGTGTGATAACTGTTATTGTAGGAAAACTCGACAAGGGGTAAGTGGGTATCCCATGCCTTACCAAAGTCGATCACACAGGCTCGCAGCATATCTTATAGGGTTTGAATGGTTCTCTCACTTTGTCTGTCGGTCTGTGGATGGTAGGCTGTACTCATGTCCAGCCTCGTTCCAAGGGAGCTTTGAAGTGACTGCCAGAACCTCGAAGTGAATCTGCTATCTCTATCAGAGATAATAGATATAGGAACACCATGCAGTCGTACGATTTCCTTAATGTAGGTTCTCATGAGCTTCTCCATTTTGTCGGTTTCTTTGATGGGTAGGAAGTGTGCGGACTTGGTCAATCTATCGATGATGACCCATATGGTATCAAGCCCACCCGCTGTCTTGGGTAACCTGGTTATGAAGTCCATAGTGATCCGCTCCCACTTCCACTCAGGTATCTCCGGTTGCTGGAGTAAACGTGACGGTTTCTAGTATTCGACCTTAACCTTGGCGCAAGTAAGGCATTTACTCACGAAGGTAGCGATCTCCGCTTTCATGTTAGGCCACCAGTATGATTTCTTGAGATCCAGATACATCTTATCTGAACCCGGGTGGACGGAATATCGAGTATTGTGTGCTTCTTTCATGAGCAAGTCTCTGAAGCCACCGTGCTTCGGTGTCCAGATCCGGTCCATGAGATATAAGGCCCCGTCACCCTTGGCTTCCAAGTTTTTATCCATTCCTCGCAGGGACTCTCCTGCTACATTTTCAGGTTTCAAGGCGTCGAGCTGAGCCTCCTTGATTTGTGCGGATAGATGCGAATGGATAGTCATGGTCAATGACTTGACTCGTCGACCAGAATATTCTTTCCGACTTAGGGCGTCTGCTACCACATTGGCTTTACCCGGATGATAACGAATTTCGTTGGAGGCTTTTGTGGTCGGTATAGATGGTACTCTTCGTACCATACAGATAGTGTCTCCAGATTTTTAGGGCGAACACAACCGCTCCTAGCTCGAGGTCGTGTGTGGTGTAGTTACCCTCGTGTGTCTTCAGCTGTCTTGAGGCGTAGGCGATGACCTTACCTCGTTGCATCAGAACACAACTGAGCCCCTGATTGGATGCATCGCAGTACACCACGAAGTCTTCTATCCCTTCGGGGAGGGACAGTATCGGTGCGGTGCATAAGGCTCGCTTCAGGGTTTGGAATGCCCTTTCTTGTTTCTTCTCCCAGTCAAAGGCCACGCCTTTCTGGGTCAATGTGGTCAGGGGTTTCGCGATTCGAGAAAAGTTTTGAATGAACCTACGGTAGTAGCCAGCGAGGCCTAGAAATTGGCGAATTTCCGTAGGCGTCTTCGGTGTTGACCAGTTCTCAATCGCTTTAATCTTGGATGGGTCCACGTGGATTCCTTCTTCGCTAACCACGTGTCCTAAGAATTCGACTCTTCGGATCCAAAATTCGCACTTGGAGAACTTCGCGTATAGTTTCTCCGATCGTAGGGTTTCCAGGACTTGTCGCAGATGATCGCTATGCTCTTCCTCACTTCGAGAGTAGATAAGTATGTCATCAATAAAGACGATGACGAACTGATCCAAGTAAGGACGACATACTCTATTCATCAAGTCCATGAATACTGCGGGCGGATTGGTCAGTCCGAACGGCATTACTACGAACTCGTAGTGTCCGTAACGAGTTTGGAAGGCTGTCTTCGGAACATCCTCTTCAAGCACTCGTAACTGGTGATACCCGGACCTTAGATCAATCTTGGAAAAGTAACTCGCCCCTTGCAGTTGGTCAAATAAATCGTCTATGCGGGGAAGAGGGTAACGATTCTTGACCATCAGTTTGTCGAGTTCCCTATAATCGATGCACATACGGAACGATCCGTCTTTCTTCTTCACGAACAAGACCGGTGCTCCCCAGGGTGAGAAGCTTGGTCTTATAAAGCCCTTGCTGAGCAGTTCGTTAAGTTGACCGGACAGTTCTTGCATCTCAGCAGGCGCTAGGCGATAGGGCGATTTGGCTACGGGGGTAGCTCCTGGAATTAAATCGATTCGGAACTCGACTTGACGTTGTGGAGGTAAGCCTGGGAGTTCTTTCGGAAAGACGTCGGGGAAGTCGCGTACCACGGGGTAGTCTTTTAGGTCTTTTGTTTTCTGGCTCGTATCGACGACGTGTGCAAGGAATGCACGATACTCCTTACGCAAGTACTTTTGGGCTTGAATACTTGAGATGATATGAAGGCTCGTACTGGGTTTGTCTCCGTAGATCAACAAGGTTTCGTTACTCGGTAGGTTCAGACGGATGGCTTTGTCGAAACACAGAATATCGTTACGATGGAGACTCAACCAGTTCATGCCCATAATGACATCGAAGCTCTTGATTGCTACTGGTATGAGATCGATTGGGAATGAATGATTATCTAGCGTGAGGGTACAACCTATGTAGATTTCGTTAGAACTCTCTGTCTTGCCGTTAGCCATTTCTACGACGAAGGTTTCTTTTAGTGGTTGCGGTGTTTGTTTAAGCAGGTGTTTAAAGTTTTGGTTTACGAAGCTTCTTTCTGCCCCACTATCGAATAGAATACAAGCATAAGAGTTATCGAGAAGGAACGTACCCGTGACTACTGTGGGGTCCACTACTGCTTAAGTGTGGCCAATAGCGAGTAGTCTCCCTGTTCCTCCCGCATTCCCAGCCTTCGGACAGTTTCTTTTGAAGTGTCCTGTCTCGCCACACCCATAGCAGGCTTGACTCACTCCGGTGCTGGGAACTTGATTGATGGGTTTGGGTTGGGATCTGCAAAACTGGGCGGTGTGGCCCTTCTGGTCGCAGTTAGTGCAGTGCATTTCACGGCAGGGGCCGTGATGATGGAAAGAGCACTTGGTGCACTTGGGCAGGTTCCCTGCATATGTTTTGGCTGGTACAGGGGCAACAGGAGTAGTGGCAGCATGGACAGCCACCGTTTGCTGATTACCGGAGGAGGATTTGGCTGATTTACCCTTCTTTTGGTCCCACCGCTTTCTTTTGTTGTCGGATGTCTTGATCGGTGCAGAGGTAGTGGTAGTGGTTGTTGATGGAGTGTAAGGAACTTCATGATCAATCAACCTTTGGGCCAATTCCTTGGCACTGTCAAAGGTCGTAGGGTGTGATGCTAGAACATTCCCTCGATATGGGGGTACCAAACCCCAGATGTATCGTTCGATTTTCTTGCTTTCGGTGGGCACCATGTTAGGGCATAGAGCCACCAAGTCGCAGAACATAGCCGTATAGGCTACGATGTCGGAACCCTGCATTTTGAGGTTCTAGAGTTCCTCCTCAAGCTTCTGAATTTCACCCCTCGGGCAGTACTCCCTCATCATGAGGTCCTTCAGTGTGTCCCAGCCCATGGCGTTGGCTGCGACCAGGGAGAGTGATCTGACATGGCCATTCCACCACGTCAAGGCCCTTTGGGTGAAGGTGCAAGCAGCAAATTTTATCTTGCTTCCTTCGGGGCATGAGCACATTTCGAAGATCGCTTCGATTCTCTCAATCCATTGGGACAGTGCAAGAATCCCTCCGGTTCCATTGAAGTAAGTAGGTTTGCAGCTGATGAAATCCTTATAGGTGCACTCTCGTGCACGTGGGTGGATTTCACCATGGCTGGAGTTTGTGCTAGTTCCCGTTCCACTAAGACCACCAGAGTTGACTTGCGCCAGCGCGGCGGTCACAGCTGCAGTCACAGCTGCTTGAAACATCACCGGGTCGAACTGCGGTGGGGGAGGTGGTGGTGGTGTTTGATCCACAGGTGTGCGTCTGGTCAGACGCTTGCGAGGAGGCATCTTTTACTGAAAAATTTTAAAAGATGATAACAACAGTGAGAATCAATTGTAAGTATGATGAGAGTGTCTCATGGAATAAATCGCCATAGTCCAACAATTAGATAGATGCATATCAATAGAGTAAGAAAACACAAGAGCATGAACTTCCAAATAGATTAGACAACTGCCAATATTACTGGTATTACTGATGTAAAATGAGTTCAGGGAAAAGCGACCTAACAATTGGTCTTACATCAAACCATAAGGAGAATGTTGACAGTTTAGAGGGCTAGTTATAGTACTTTCAAAGTCGGGAATGTTTTACAGACAGGTGAGACGGAGGTATTGAAGGGGAAGGCTATTCTTCTTAGGAAGAGAGAGGATGAGTAGATAATCTTCTGCTGGCGACGGGCACCCCTCTCTGGGTTACCCTTGAATCAGCCATTGTATCTATGCGAGAATGGAGAGAAGATAGTTAGTAGACGTACTAATCCTAAGATACTTATAAGATGATCGTTATTAGTCGACCCAATACTTGCATAATGCATACCAATTACATGTAATCAAGACAGGATAGACCTTCGAATAAGTGACCCTAACTCTAAATCCACAACCAAACAAGGAACAGGAAGTAAAGCAAAGATCACAGATTCTAAGTCTATAGCGTCTTAGTCACATGTAACTGTAGTGTATCCACTTAGCAACTATTGCCCTACTAGTAACGACCTTTTTAGTTCTCACATATGTAAATTACAGGAAATGCAGAATACTCCTATAGTATTCTTGTTCAAATATTCTTGTAGTAGTGTTGGTAAGTTTTTAGACTTGTTGCAACACCACAACCACTCTTAGGCACAGGCTAGTCACTCCTAGGTAAATGTAGTTGATCAGGCTACATCCTCCCAGATTTGACTGTATGTCTCTAAGCCTAATTGTGCTGTTCAACAATCTTAATACTTTTGTTCTGTTCTAGTATGATACTGAACCTTAGTGTGAATGGATGTATATATATACTTAGTTAAATATTTTCTTATTTAATAGTATATATTCTTGGTCAGAGTGTTTTAATCCCGATGTGTTTATAGTTTGTATATCTTTTATGGGTTGATATACTTGATTCACTATAAACAATGCTCTGATACCAATCTGTCACACCCCAAAACCGAGAACGGCAGAATACGTTCTGGGGTGGAGGACGTCATGTACAGTATCATAACAATGCATAATAGTAAAGACAAGCAACAACATCCATTGCATTAATATAATAATTGTAATACAAGCGTGTTCTGTACAGTTTGTTAGACACCAAAAGTATAATCAAAATAAAGTGGAGTCTTGTATGTGCTCCATCTTCTCAAAAGCTGCATCTGTACCTGTCTACTGATGACCTGAGAATACAAGTTATTTTGAAAGCGAGTATCAGCATAAAGCTGGTGAGTTCATGAGTATTTAGTGTCATTGCTTGTAT
This sequence comes from Lactuca virosa, assembly GCF_052849685.1. Classification (NCBI taxonomy): domain Eukaryota; kingdom Viridiplantae; phylum Streptophyta; class Magnoliopsida; order Asterales; family Asteraceae; genus Lactuca; species Lactuca virosa. Next base: position 315,350,024 of record NC_136433.1, on the reverse strand, counting down.
AAAAATGATTACAACCATGTAGTATAATAATTGATCTCAATGTTGGAAAATAGTATGCTCCCTAGGAAAAACCCTATGTTTTCTAGTAAAAGTGGTCTTCTACCAAGACCCGGTTGTATGTATGTTTGACCCTTTGAAAATGTAAAAGTTTTCCCAGAGAAACTATTAGTAGGAAAATATAGTTTTAGACTTCATTCATGTAAAGTAATTGGGAAAATAGTGTTTTACCCCAGCAGTATCACTGCCAGCTAATGAAATGAAAATGCAGACTCCAGGTAGTATTAAATGTACAATACACCTCAGGGAGTCTGTTTTTCCTTTAATTCTTAATGTATTAATTAAAGGTCGAAATGTGAACTTGTATGTAACCATGCTGATTAACGATCGAATCCCTGATGACCCTCCGAGTCATCTGTAGAAATGTGACATTTTGTCACCCCTGGGCCTAGTCGGCTCGGACTGTAGCTAGCAGCCGGGATGTGGGAGTGTCTGTCCCGTATAGATCTATACACATAATGCCCGCTCTCCCTCCAGGAGACTCTGGTTACACGGTGATAGCACAGTGAAGTGTCGTATCGAGAGATAGTATGTCACATTCAGTTGTAGTATGTTCTCTTTGTATAATGTATAATGTACTTTCTGGTATAGTGTATAGAGTGTTCTCTTGTATAGTATATAGTATTCTCTTTTTATAGTGTTTAACATGTATTGACTCATAACTGTTCGGACTCTGGTAGGTACCATTGTGATAGTATACACGAGTAGTAATCCTTAACTATACCTATTATAGTTAAATAGTAAGGTTGGTTGCATGCCTTTGATAGACAAAGGTATTGAACTGAAGTGAAGACTTTAATATTCAACACGAATATATATAATATATAACTAAGAATTCAACGATAGTCGGACAGATAACAATATACCCTAAGTCCACAATCAAACAAGAACAGGAAGTAAGGTGAGCTATCAGTCCTAAGTCCTTCAAGTCTTACTTATATAAATATATTGGTGTAGATATGGTTTGAGAATAAAAAGAGTTTAAAAGAGTTTGGAAATAGTTTTATAACAATTTAACATAAAAATGAATTTGATAATCATTTGAAACAGTTTGGTTGACAAAGCAGTTAAAAGTATAGAAGATCCTTTTTGGTTGCAAGTTATAAATCACATGTGATTGATACTATAACTTATTTGATTCAACTTGTAGTCCCCCCCATAAAAGCATTTAAAAACATTTAAAAGGTTAATTAAGGGGTATGAACTCACTTGCAGTGAGTGAAGCGGATGGAAGTGCTGAGTAAGATGCTAGGTGTCAAGTGAGGACTTGAACACACCCAATGATCCTATGTAACATGTAGTGATACATAAATGTATCTAATTAGTTATTTAATCACTAGTTAAGTATGTAATGACGCTCCAATGCATGAAAACACTTGGTTTCAAGTGCTAGGAGTGTTAAAGGTTGCTTCTAAGGAGTGTATGACCTCACTATGGAGTTTACACCTCAATTGGTAGTCCCTAAGGGTGTTTACGGTTTCTTGACCATTTCCCCATGAGTTTACGGCCGTAAACTCATGGTAATGGTGTATTTGTGTGATTTAAGGCTTCATGCTTCACAAAGAAGGGTCCTAGGGTTGAATCAAAGGCTTAGGAAGTGGTTAGGGCTCGAAATGGCACTCCCTTGGAGTTTACGGTCCTTAGACCACTCCTTGGGAGTTTACGGTCGTAAACTCTAGAGTTTACGGCCGTAAACCCTTTTCACTTCATCCTTTTCGTGTTTTGTGGTTCTTAGATCATTCATGCAAGTTCCTAGTTCATTAGCCAAGCATTGGAAGGTGTTAAGGGCACTTAAACACCCTTGGAAAGTGTTTACGGTTTTGGGAGACCTTCCCAAACCGTAAACTCATGTTTGTCCCTTCCTTTCATGTTTTTGGGGTTTCTAATTCATGCATGCAAGGTTCTACTCCTTTATACAACATTAGAAGACATTTGGGGCATCAAAACCCCTTTTTGGGGTGTTTACGGTTTTGGGAGATCCCCAAACCGTAAACCCATGTTCTTGGGGGGTTTTTGGTGTTTAATCCATGGATTACTAAGCATACCAAGCATATAACTAGTTAGGGGAGGTATACTTACTTATAGAAGGCTTGTAGAAGTGTTTAGGACCCCAAAAACACAAATGTGTTCTTGGTGTTCTTGGTGATTTGAAGATCACTTGAAGATCTATGTAAAAATCGGAAATCCATGGATGAGAAGATGTAGAAACACTAGATCAAGTGTTGTTTGAAAGGATCTAGGAAGAAGACTTACATTTTTGGCGGATTTTGGAAGAAGAGGGTGATGATACTTGAGAGAAAAAGCCTTGAGTTCTTGAGTGGGAAGTGAAAAATGAGGACAAGAAGTGTAAACTCATGCTATATGCATGAGTCTTGGGAAAATGGTGTTTACGGCCCAAACACCCTTTGTTTGGCCGTAAACACCTTGCTAAGGTGTCGGGTTGTTTTGCTCGTTACACTTAACTAATAGCGTCACTTCCTTTTATTAAATCGTTTGACGAAAAATAGAATAAAACACCAAACAAACTTAAATCTGGCCAAAAATGTACTGAGATGCTTTTGACAAATTTTTGAAGTGTTTGACTGTGGAAATTATACAAATGAAAATTTCGGGTTGTCACAGTATGCATTCAGGGATATATATTAATCGGGTCCGACAGGTAGTAGGATGTGTGCTTTCCGCTTCATTTCCCTTTCCTTGTTTGGTTGTGGGCTTTGAACAGATTCACCCAGCCTACTATCTATAAGATCTTAGCTATATATATATATATATATATATATATATATATATATATATATATATATATATATATATATATATATATATATTCCGTATACGCCAAGTAATCATAAGGGGTACCAGGTGTGACAACTCGAAATTTCTATCTTATACAACCATTCACTTCAATCTAAGTCAGACTTATCTATAACACATACAATACAACTAGTACATACTATACATTGTACAAGAGAACATACTATTACGAGAAACTAAGAGAACATACATACATACTAGACAGAGAAGACATACAATGCAGCTAGTACATACATTACATATACAATTATACAATAACATAAATGTGGACCGTCTTTCGGGGCATGGCATCACCTGTCATGTCTCGATTTGTAGCCAGAATCTCCTAGAGGGAGAGCGTGAAGTTGTGTATAGATCTATACTGGATTGACTATCCTACACCTTGTTGTTTGCTACAGTGGGACTTGCAAGTCTACGGGTGCCAAATGTCATTTCTTCCGAAGTCTTTCATCGTCGTGTTATTAGTCGATAGTATGGTGCAACCAGGTCACATCATACCTTAAATATCAATTGGTTTAAGGTAGAAAGTACAACAGTAGTTACTATAATACAACACTACAGTACTTTATTATTTCCCCATTGCATTCACATTGTGATCTTTTCACATAAAAAGGTAATGTAAAACTATATTTTGATTAATGATAGTCACACTTGGGAAAATATACACTCTTACAAGAAACAAACATACATTTCATTTGATGCCTTGGTAGAAGGCTACTTTTAGTAGAAAATATAGGATTTTCTAGGAGATACAAACGTTTACAAACATTTACAAACTTATACATCAAGTACATACCAACACTTTCATACAAACAATGACACTAAAATGCTTATGAACTCACCAGCTTTAAAGCTGATAAACTCTTTTAAAATAACTTGTATTCTTAGGTCATCAGTAGACAGGTACCGATGCCAGGCTTTTGAGAAGATGGAGCTCGTTCAAGACTCATCTCTTATTTTGATTTACATTTTTGGTGTCTTATAACTTTACAGAACACGCTTGTATGAAATTATATTATTAATGCAATGGATGATGTTGTTGCTTGTTTACTACTATTCTTTGTTGTGATACTGAACATGACGTCCTCCACCCCTGAACGTTTCCGCCGTTCCGGTTTTGGGGTGTGACAGATTGGTATCAGAGCTTAGTTTATAGTGAATCGAGTATATCAACCCATAAAAGATATACAAACTATAAACACAACGGGATTAAAAATACTCTGACCAAGAGTTTATACTTCTAAATAATAAAATATTTAACTAAGTATACATACCTGCATTCATACTAAAATCAGTGTCACTAGGACAGAACAAAAGTATTACGATTGTTGGGTAACACAATTAGACTTAGAGACATATGGTCAACCCTTAGAATGATATAGCCTGATCAACTATATTTTTCCAAGGAGTGACTAGCATGTGCCTAAGAGTGGTTGTGAGGTTGCAACAACTCTAAAAACTTACCAACACTACTACAATGAAAACATTAGAACAGAACATAAACTTAAAATACTATAGGAGTATTTTGTGTTACTATAATTTACTTATGTGCAAACTAAAAAGGTCTTTATTGGTAGGTCAATAGTTGCTAAGTGGATACGCTAAGGTTATATGTAACTAGGATGTCATAGACTTAGAATCTGTGATCTTTGCTTTACTTCATGTTCCTTGTTTGGTTGTGGGCTTAGAGTTAGGGTCACTTATTCGAAGGTCTATCCTGTCTTGGTTACATATGACTGGTATGCACTACGCAAGTGTTGAAGTAACTGATAAAGACCATCCTATAATTATCTAATTAGTATGTCTATTTAGCTATTTCTTATACCCCTTTTCTCGGGTAGATATTATGGCTGGATTCCATATCCCTGGAGACCCGTACTTCCCGAATGAAGGCAATGCGGGATGGCTTGATGAGGAGCCAGAAGATGATCATCTAATCCCTTTGGATGATCACCACGCTGAAGGCTTTTCTGATGGTTCTGGCTCAGAGCCAGAAGTCAACAACCTGCCCGCAGTGGCTCATAACCCAAACCCAAATCCTAACCCTCGCCTAGCATTTCAAGGACTCACACCTCTGTGGGCCACGAACTTGAACAGATGGAGTCAGGAACAGGGTCAACCCATACCCTACAATAAGGACCGAAGCTTCTACAATCTAAGCGAGGGAGGTTCAGCTGACCGAGTCCTACCCATCATGGTCCGTAGGATTGCTCGGAACACCGAGCAGGGTCGAGCAGCCATCGACCGAGTCGTGGAAATTGACGCCAACTCTGGCGTTAACACAGTACGCATTCGTCAGCTAGAGTCTGCTCATGAAAGGACTCAAATCCAAAATGCAGCCTTGCAGAGAGAACTTACTGAAACCATTCACAGTTTTGAGTCTGTTTGAGTGTTCTAAGCCTAGTACCTTCAAGAGGTAATTATAGGAGGTATACTCTAGAGTTATTTGTGCAACATTTAAGTCTCAAAACTCCAAGAGTTTGGAGTTTATGGCCATAACATGGAGTTTACGGCCGTAAACTCTAAGGTATAAATATGACACTTAGCCATTTTAGTCATTTTTACCATTTTCAAGCCTAGAAGTCATTCTCTCTCAAGTATCATCCGATTTATCTTCTTGATCTTCAACTTTGTAAGTGTTTCCTTCCTTGATTAGTTGATATATTACAACATCTAGTGATTGTACATGATTTCATCCATGAAATCTCTTCATTTTGATATATCTTCAAGTGTTCTTCATTTCACCAAGAACACCAAGAACACACACTAGTGTTCTTGGACCTTAAGCACCCATACAAGCTTCTATATTGTAAGTACACTTGCCTTAGCTTGTTATATGCTTGAATCAGTTAGTTTACACCTAGAAAACATCAAGAACACAAGATCATAAGGTGTTTACGGCCAAGGCAATCTTCTTGGGCCGTAAACATTAATAAATGGGGCATTATGAGCCCTAATCTCGTCCAAAGCCTTGGAACCAAGTCTAGAATACTTCCAAGAAGCGTATAAGACCTTAAACATCAAAAGAACCAAGAGCAAGTGGTGTTTACGGCCAAGGCAAACACCTTGGGCCGTAAACACTAGTTAGTGGTGAATATGAGCCACCACTCCTTCCTAAGGCTTAAAACTTGGTCTAGAACCCTTCCAACTTGAACTAGGGACCTTGAATATCAAAATGGTAGAAGTTACCATGGGTTTACGGCCGTAAACCCATTAGGGCCGCAAACCCTAGGCTGTAAACTCATGGAGAGTTTACTCTTGGACCGTAAACTCCAAAGCAAGGCCCTACAACCCTTAGATGCAACCCTATGATCTTCTAACACTTGAACCAAAGTGTTTTCCATGTTTTAGGGTGTCTTTACTTGATTAATTAGTGTTATAACCACTAATTAGATACATATATGTGTCTTGACATGTTAAATAGGATCAGTGTGTGTGTTCAAGTCTTCACTTGACAACTAGCACCTTATCCAGCACTTTCGTCCAAACCACTCACTACAGGTGAGTTCATACCCCTTAATCAACCTTTTAAATGATTTTAAATGCTTTTATGGGGGGGGGGGGAATACAAGTTGAATTATTATAGTTATTATATCAATCTCATGTGATTAATAACTACCAAACAAGTGGATTTCTTACTTTTCAAACTGTGTTATCAAACAAACTACTTCAAATCGTTTTACAAACTCTTTTACATGCTAAATACTTTTATTAAACTCTTTTAAACTTATATTTTGTCAAATGTGTATCTATATAGATATAGTTATATAAATAGGATTGAAAGGACTTAGGACTGATAGGTTACCTTACTTCCTGTTCCTTATTTGGTTGTGGACTTAGGGTATCGGTTGTTTGTCCGAAGGTCGTTTGAATCTTAGTTATATATTATGTACATGTATATAGATATAAAAGTTCCTTCATTCAGTTCAATACCTTTGGGTAGCAAGGGTATACAATCATGTTCATTCATACAAACAACATTACTAGTAAACTATAATAGGTATACTTTAGGAAGTTACTAATACTATTACAAGAACAATGAAACATACAAAGAGTCAGTTCGTACATGAGTCAATGCATACTGTTATGAGAAACTAAGAGAGCACACATACATACTAGACAGAGAGAACATACAATACAACTAGTACATACTATACATTATACAAGAGAACATACTATTATGAGAAACTAAGAGAACATACATACATACTAGACAGAGAAAACATACAATACAGCTAGTACATACATTACATATACAATTATACAATAACATAAATGTGGACCGTCTTTCGGGGCATGGCATCACCTGTCATGTCTCGATTTGTAGCCAGAATCTCCTAGAGGGAGAGCGTGAATTTGTGTATAGATCTATACTGGATTGACTATCCTACACCTTGCTGTTCGCTATAGTGGGACTTGCAAGTCTACGGGTGCCAAATGTCATTTCTTCCGACGTCTTTCATCGTCGTGTTATTAGTCGATAGTATGGTACAACCAGGTCACATCATACCTTAAATATCAATTGGTTTAAGGTAGAAAGTACAACAGTAGTTACTATAATACAACACTACAATACTTTATTATTTCCCCATTGCATTCACATTGTGATCTTTTCACATAAAAAGGTAATGTAAAACTATATTTTGATTAATGATAGTCACACTTGGGAAAATATACACTCTTACAAGAAACAAACATACATTTCATTTGATGCCTTGGTAGAAGGCTACTTTTAGTAGAAAATATAGGATTTTCTAGGAGATACAAACATTTACAAACGTTTACAAACATTTACAAACTTATACATCAAGTACATACCAACACTTTCATACAAACAATGACACTAAAATGCTTATGAACTCACCAGCTTTAAAGCTGATAAACTCTTTCAAAATAACTTGTATTCTCAGGTCATCAGTAGACAGGTACCGATGCCAGGCTTTTGAGAAGATGGAGCTCGTTCAAGACTCATCTCTTATTTTGATTTACATTTTTGGTGTCTTATAACTTTACAGAACACGCTTGTATGAAATTATATTATTAATGCAATGGATGATGTTGTTGCTTGTTTACTACTATTCTTTGTTGTGATACTGAACATGACGTCCTCCGCCCCTGAACGTTTCCGTCGTTTCGGTTTTGGGGTGTGACACCAGGTATAGGCCATGTCACACCCTAAAACCAGGAATGACGGAAACGTTCTGGGGCGGAGGACGTCATGTACAGTATCATAACAATGCAAAGTAGTAAATAAGCAACAACATCATCCATTGCATTAATAGTATAATTTCATACATGTGTGTTCTTTCATTGTAATAAGACACCAAAAATGAATCAAAATAAAAGACGAGTCTTGAACATGCTCCGTCTTCTCAAAACCTGGTCATCGATACCTGTCTACTGGTGACCTGAGAATACAAGTTATTTTGAAAACGTAGATCAGCATTTAAGCTGGTGAGTTCATAAGTATTTAGTGTCAATTTTCATATAAGTTTGATGAAAATGTTTGTAAATGTTTATATATGTTTGAAAAACTCCTAGAAAATCCTATATTTTCTACTAGTATAAGAAGTAGTTTTCTACCAAGACCCGACTGTTTTGTATGTTTGTCTCTTTGTAAAAGTGGAGGCTTTTCCCAAATATGACTATCATTACCAAAATATAGTTTTATATTACCCTTTATGTGAGAAGATCACAATTTGAATAAAATGGGAAAATGTATGTGTACTGCAGTATTATTTGTATTAACTACTGAAGTAATAACTACCTTAAACCAAAAAGGCTTATATAAGGTAAAATGTGATGAGGTTGTTACCATACTAAACCGAATATAACACGACGATGAAAGACGTCGGAAGAAATGACATTTGGCACTCGTAGACTTGCAAGTCCCACTGTAGCGAACAACAAGGTGTAGGATAGTCAATCCAGTATAGATCTATACGCAAACTCACGCTCTCCCTCCAGGAGATTCTGGTTACAAAACGTGACATAACGAAATGGTCGATGTGTCATGAAGTAGTATCTCACATTATGTTATCTCTGAATCTTGTTATAGTATACTTGTTATAGTAATAGTATTCTATGTATAGTATTCTCGGTATAGTATCCTTTACATAGTATTCTCTGTTATAGTATTCTCTGTCTAGTATTCTTTGTTATAGTATTCTCTGTCTAGTATTCTCTGTTATAGTATTCTCTGTCTAGTATTCTCTGTTATAGTATTTGTATATGATAGTATTCTCCTAAACTATACCTATTATAGTTTACTAGTAATTTCTGTAGTTTGAATGAATGAAGGTATGCCTTTGCTACCCAAAGGTACTGAACTGATTGATAGTATTTTTATATCTACATATGTATACATAATATATAACTGATATTTAAACGACATTCGGACAAATAACCGATACTCTCAGGCCACATCCAAACAAGGAAAAGGAAATAAAGCGAGTTATCAGTCCTAAGTCCTTTAAACATTTCTTATATAACTATACATATATAGACATGCATTTGACAATATATAAGTTTAAAAAAGAAGTTTTGTAAAACATTTGAAGAGTTTAATAATAAATATTGATGACTTGATGTCAATTTATAAAACGATTTAAAAGCAGTTTGATTGATAATACAGTTTGAAAGTATAAAAAATCCTTTGTTTGAAACACAGTTTGAAGTGTATGAAATCCTTTGTTTGAAACATAGTTATAAATCACATGTGATTGATTATATAACTAACATGTTTTCTACTTGTATCCCTCCCATAAAAGCATTTAAAATCATTTAAAAGATAGATTAAGGTGTATAAACTCACCTGTAGTGAGTGATGCGAATGAATAATCGGTAAAGGAAGCTAAGCGTCAAGTGAAGACTTGAGCACACACGGATCCTATTTAGCATATAATGACACATATATGCATCTAATTAGTGTTTATAACAACTAATCATGAAATGGAACAACCTTAGGGACTAGGAAACACTTGTTATGAAGTGTTAAACCACATAGGGTTGCATATAAGGGGTGTATGGCCTCACTTTGGAGTTTACGGCCAAGATGGCATGATCAAGGGAGTTCACGGCCATGATTTTACAGCCCAAAGAGTTTACGGCCGTAAACTCATGCTATTTTGTACGATTTTGTGTTTTGAAGTCTTACAAGTTACAATGAAGTGTTCTAGACTCAAGTCCAAAGCTTAGGAAGAGATTAGGGCTCATTCGAACCCTTAATGAGGGTTTACGGCCCAAGGAGATTGCCTTGTCCGTAAACACCTTTTGTTCTTGATATCTTGATGTTTTCAAGGTGTAAACTAAGTGATTCAAGCATATAACAAGCTAAGGCAAGAGTACTTACAATATAGAAGCTTGATAGGGTGATTAAAGTCCAAGAACACTAGTGTGTGTTCTTGGTGTTCTTGGTGAAATGAAGAACACTTGAAGATCTATCAAAATGGAGTGATTTCATGGATGAAATCAATGATCCTTACTAGATAAAGTGTTGTAATAACAAATCAAAGGAAGGAATTCTTACATTTTTGGAAGATCAAGATGAAGAACTTGATGATACTTGAGAGAGAATGGGAGTTCTTTGACTTGAAATGAAGGAAATGAGGAAAATTGATGTAAACTCCTTCATATAGCATGAGTTCACGGCCAAGGATGAGTTTACGTCCCAAACTCATGATGTTTGGCTGTAAGCACCTCATAATGGGGTTTAAGGCTTGATTGTTGCACATTAAACCCTAGAAGATACTTCTTTACACCCGATTCTTGATTATACTAGGCTTAGAACACTCAAACAGACTCTAAACAGTGCTAAAAGATAGCAGAAACAAGTCTGACTTTGATTGAATTGATTGACTGTACAAGATAGAAATTTCGGGTTGTCACATCATCCCCCCGTTAGAGAGAATTGCGTCCCGAAATTAGAGTTTAAGCAAATAAGTAGTTACAAATAACTAAGTAAAAAGATGAGGATATTTCAATTTCATTTGATCCTCGCGCTCCCAAGTGAATTCAGGTCCTCGCTTGGCATCCAGCGAACCTTCACTATCGGGATACGGCTTTGTTTCGTTTGCTGGACCTCTTGGTCCATGATCTCTACTGTTTCTTCCACGAAGTTGAGGCTCTCATTGATCTCGATCTCGTCGAGTGGGATTTCAAGAGTCTTGTCGAACAGACACTTTTTCAAGTTCGAGACGTGGAAAGTAGAATGTACGTTACTGAGTTCACGAGGTAGGTTGAGTTTGTAAGCTACAGGGCCGATTCTAGCGAGAATTTCGAAAGGCCCTACGTATCTTGGATTTAGCTTTCCATGCTTTCCGAAGCGTATCAAGCCCTTCCAGGGTGAGACTTTCAAAAGGACTCGGTCTCCCATTTGGAATTCCAAAGGTTTCCTTCGTTTGTCTGCGTAGCTTTTTTGTCGGCCTCTAGAGACTTTCAATCGTTCACGAATCTGAACGATCTTCTCTGTCGTTTCTTGTATTATTTCCGGACCTGTGAGAGTGCTGTCAGGAATGCGTCCTTTAGCTAACTGTGTGTCGCCCACCTCAGTCCAGCACAGAGGGGATCTGCACTTACGGCCATAGAGGGCCTCGAATGGAGTAGCCTTTATGCTTGTGTGATAACTATTGTTGTAGGAAAATTCGACAAGAGGTAAATGAGTATCCCATGCCTTCCCAAAGTCAATCACACAGGCTCGCAACATATCTTCCAAGGTTTGGATAGTTCTCTCACTTTGTCCGTCGGTCTGTGGATGGTAGGCTGTACTCATATCCAGCCTCGTTCCTAAGGAACTTTGTAGCGACTGTCAGAACCTCGAAGTGAATCTACTATCTCTATCGGAGATAATAGATATGGGAATACCATGGAGTCGTACGATCTCCCTAATGTATGTTCTTGTGAGCTTCTCCATCTTGTCAGTTTCTTTGATGGGCAGGAAGTGTGCGGACTTGGTCATTCTATCGACGATGACCCAAATGGTATCAAGTCCACCCGTTGTCTTAGGCAACTTGGTTATGAAGTCCATTGTGATCCGCTCCCACTTCCATTCCGGTATCTCCGGTTGTTGAAGTAGACCTGATGGTTTTTGGTATTCGACCTTAACCTTGGCGCAAGTAAGGCATTTACTCATGAAGGTAACAATCTCTGCTTTCATGTTAGGCCACCAGTATAGTTTCTTAAGATCCAGATATATCTTATCCGAACCTGGGTGGACGGAATAACATGTGTTGTGTGCCTCGGTCATGACCAAGTCTCTGAAACCACCGTGTTTCGGTGTCCAGATCCGATCCATGAAATATAAGGCTCCGCCACCCTTGACTTCTAAATTCTTATCCATCCCTCTCAGGGATTCACTCGCCACGTTTTCGGGTTTCGAGGCTTCGAGTTGAGCCTCTTTAATTTGTGTGGACAAGTGTGAATGGATAGTTATAGTCAGAGATTTGACTCTCCGACCAGAGTATTATTTCCGACTCAGGGCGTCAGCTACTACATTGGCTTTGCCGGGGTGATAACGAATTTCGCATTCGTAGTCCTTGAGTAGCTCGACCCACCGTCGTTGTCTCATGTTGAGTTCCTTCTGATCGAATATCTGTTGAAGGCTCTTGTGGTCTGTGAAGATAGTGCTCTTTGTACCATACAGGTAGTGTCTCCAGATCTTCAGAGCAAATACCACTGCTCCTAACTCAAGATCGTGTGTTGTATAGTTGACTTCGTGTGTCTTAAGCTGACGAGAGGCATAGGCAATAACTTTTCCTCTTTGCATAAGAACACACCCAAGCCCTTGGTTGGATGCATCGCAATACACAACGAAATCTTCTATCCTTTCTAGGAGGGATAATATCGGTGCGGTGCACAAGGCTTGTTTCAGTGTTTGGAACGCCTTCTCTTGTTTTTCTTCCCAGGCAAAGGCCACGCCTTTCTGGGTCAGTGTACTAAGCGGCTTAGCGATGCTAGAGAAGTTCTGTATGAACCTGCGATAGTAGCCAACGAGACCTAGAAATTGACGAATTTCCGTAGGTGTCTTCGGTGCTGACCAGTTCTCAATGGCTTTGATTTTGGAAGGGTCTACGTGTATTCCCTTCTCGCTAACAATGTGGCCCAAGAATTCGACTCTTCGAATACAAAACTCGCACTTAGAGAACTTTGCATAGAGCTTCGCTGATTGTAATGCTTCTAAGATTTTCCGTAGATGTTGACTATGTTCCTCCTTACTTCGGGAGTAGATAAGTATGTCATCGATGAAGACGATAACAAACTCATCCAAGTAAGGACGGCACACCCTATTCATTAGATCCATGAATACAGCTGGTGTGTTGGTTAATCCGAACGGCATTACTAGAAACTCGTAGTGTCCATAACGAGTTCGGAAGGCTGTCTTGGGGACATCCTCCTCTAACACTCGTAATTGGTGATACCCGGATCTTCGATCTATCTTCGAGAAGTAGTTTGCTCCTTGAAGTTGATCAAATAAGTCGTCAATGCGTGGTAGAGGATAACGATTCTTGATGGTAAGTTTGTTCAGCTCTCTATAGTCGATGCACATACGAAACGATCCGTCTTTCTTCTTTACGAACAAGACCGGTGCTCCCCATGGTGAGAGCTTGGCCTAATGAATCCCTTTCTGAGAAGTTCCTTAAGCCGACTGGAAAGTTCTTGCATCTCTGCTGGTGCCAGACGATAAGGCGATTTGGCTACTAGGGTAGCCCCTGGAACTAAGTCAATACGGAATTCGACTTGACGTTGTGGTGGTAATCCCCGTAGTTCTTCTGGAAAGATATCAGGAAAGTCGCGTACTTCGGGGATATTCTGAATGTCTTTCACATCTTGGTTTGTATCGACGATGTGTGCAAGGAATGCATGACATTCCTTTCGTAAGCTCTTCCGAGCTTGAATACACGAAATCATGCGAAGGTTCGTACTTGATTTATCACCGTAAATAACTAGAGTGTCGTTGTTAAGGAGGTTAATACAAACTGCTTTCTCAAAGCACAAGATGTCGGCGTGAAGATGACTTAACCAATCCATGCCGATTATGACGTCGAAACTTTTAATTGAGACCGGCATGAGGTCGATTTGGAAAGAATGACCATCTAGAGTTAAAGTACAACCTATGTATATGCAGTTAGTACTTTCCGTTTTCCCGTTTGCCATTTCTACAGTGAATGATTCCTCTAGTGCATGTGGTTTTTGTTTCAGTAAATGAGTAAATTTTTGGTTCACGAAACTCCTCTCCGCTCCACTATTGAATAGTATGCATGCATATGGATTATCGAGGAGAAACGTACCAGTAACCACCATAGGATCAGCTACGGCTTCCTCGTGGCCTATCGCCAAAATTCTTCCCACTCAGCCAGCATTTCCTGCCTTCGGGCAGTCCCTCTTGTAGTGGCCCACCTCGCCACAACCGTAGCAAGCCTGGCCCACGCCAGCACCGCGGACTTGGGTAATTGCCTTTGCCGGAGCCTTACAGAAACGGGTTGTGTGCCCTTTCCTTTTGCAGTTAGCTCACTGCATTTCCCGGCAGGCACCATTATGATGGAAAGTGCATTTATTGCACTTGGGCAAATTCCCCGTATACGGCTTTCTCGGCGCAGTAGCAGCAGGCACAATCGCGGCATGAAAAGCCACGACTTGCTGCTTCTTGGCAGAGTTCTGCGCTGATTTGCCCTTTTTGTTATCTGTGACAACCCAAAATTTTCATTTGTACGAACTCTACAGTCAAACGCGTAAATTAAAAGTCAAATTCACTTCTGCTAATTTTTAGCTCGTTTAAAGTTCGGTTGGGTATTTTTAATATTTATTCTTCGAGAGAATAAACGAAAGGAAATATTTTTTTTAGAATTATTGGGAAACAAATAAATCAATTAACACCTTAATAAGGTGTTACGGCCAAACATGAGGGGTAGGGCCGAAAACCCCTTTGACCGAGAACTCATGCTTAAGGCATGAGTTTACACCTTCCTTTCCTCATTTCTTACTTCCAAACTCAAGAACACCCACTTTCTCTCTCAAGTATCATAAGAGCTTCTTCCAAATCTTCCAAAAATGTAAGTGTTTCTTCTCTTGATTTGTTGATACAACACTTCATCTAGTGGTTATACATGATTTCATCCATGAAATCTTCTCTTTTTCTTAGATCTTCAAGTGTTCTTCAAGAACACCAAGAACACACACTAGTGTTTTGGGCCGAAAACACCTTTCTTTGCTTCCATATTGTAAGTATCTACTTCCTATACTTGTTATCTAGTAAGGATACTTGATTTAGGGCCTTGAAATCGCCATTTTTCCAAGAACAAAAGGGGTTTTCAATATAGTGCATCTCCTTAAACCGAAAACCCTAACGAAAAGTGCCTTTAAGACCTTAAAACTCACTTAAGGCTTTGGATGAAACTTAGAACCCCTATGCATGTTTGAAAGCCCTTGAAAAACACTACATGCACCAAAGATCTTGAGTTTTCGGTTTTTGGACCGAGAACCCTTTGGACCGAGAACCCTTCGGACCGAGAACCATTCGGACCGAGAACCATTTGGACCGAGAATACCATTAGGACCGAAAGCTCCTAGGAACATACCACTTGGACCGAAAGCTCCATTTAGTGACCATACACTCCGGTTATGCAATCCTTGGTGATTGTAACACTTCCATATAAGTGTTTCCCAGACTATAAGGGTGTTATCCTTTTTAAATAGTTGAATATACTCTAATCGTATGCATATATATGTCATTATATGCCAAATAGGATCCGTGCGTGTGCTCAAGACTTCACTTGACACTTAGCATCATTTTTCCGATCTTACATTCGCATCACTCATTTCAGGTGAGTTCATACCCCTTAATCAACCTTTGAAATGATTTTAAATGCTTTTATGGGGGGAATACAAGTTGAAACATTCTAGTTATTGCTTTAATCACATGTAATTAATAACTAGGACAAACAGAAAAGATTTACTATTACTTTCAAGTTGCTATCAAACTTATGGATTTCAAGCACTTCAAAACCTTTTATTAAACTCTTTTAGATGCTAAAACTGTTTTCAAACTCTTTTAAACTTACATTATTTTCAAACCCATATCTACACCAATATATTTATATAAGTAAGACTTGAAGGACTTAGGACTGATAGCTCACCTTATTTCCTGTTCCTTGTTTGGTTGTGGACTTAGGGTATCCTGTTATTTGTCCGAATGTTGTTGAAATCTTAGTTATATATATATATATATATATATATATATATATATATATATATATATATATATATATATATATATATATATATATATATATATATATATATATATGTGTGTGTGTGTGTGTGTGTGTGTGTCTGTGTTGGATATAAAAGCTTTCACTTCAGTTCAGTACCTTTGTATAACGAAGGCATACAAACAACATTACTATTTAACTATAATAGGTATAGTTAAGGGTTTACTACTCACTACTACTATTACAACGACACATACAAGAGTCAGTACAGTTATGAGTCAATACACACTATATACCATACAAGAGAACACACTATATACTATACAAGAGAATATACTATATACTAGTACAGAGAAAACATCACTACACTATGTCCTATGACATACTATACAAACATTTGAATACGATAAAGAGAATGTGACATACTATTTCTCGATACGACACTTTATTGTGGTATCACTTTGTAACCAGAGTCTCCTGGAGGGAGAGCGGGCATTGTGTGTATAGATCTATACGGTACAGACACTCCCACATCCCGACTGCTAGCTACAGTCCCAGCCGATAAGGCCAAGGGGTGACAGAATGTTACCTCACTACATATGACACCGGAGGGTCATCAGTTATTCAGCCGTCGATCAGTATGGTTACATACGAGTTGACATTCAAACCTTTAATTAACTAATTAAGAATTAAAGGCAAAATAGACTTTTCGAGGCGTATTGTTCATTTAATACCACCTGGAGTCTGCATTTTCACTTTCTTTAGACTCCCCGAGGTGTGCTGTACATTTAGTACTACCTGGAGTCTATACTTCATCACTTTATGACCAGCAGTGTCACTGCTGAGGTAAAATATTATTTTCCTATGACATTTACTCTGTGACCTTGTCACATACACATGTAAGTAAACTATATTTTCATAATGATAGTTCACTGGGGAAAACTTACTCTACAAAGAACAAACATACAAACAGCCGGGTCTTGGTAGAAGACTACATTTTAGTAGAAAATATAGGATTTTCTAGAGAGTTCAACTATTTACAAACATTTACAAAACATTTACAAACAACTACGAACATATATACTACGTTGTTACAAACATTTTCATACAAGCAATGACACTAAATACTTATGAATTCACCAGCGTTATGCTGATAAACTCTTTCAAAATAACTTGTATTCTCAGGTCATCAGTAGACAGGTACCGATGAAGCTTTTGAGAAGATGGAGCACATACAAGACTCATCTTTTATTTTGATCATACTTTTGGTGTCTTACATACTATACAGAACACGTTTGTATTAAAATTATTATATTAATGCAATGGATGTTGTTGCTTGTCTTTACTATTATGCATTGTTATGATACTATACATGACGTCCTCCACCCCAGAACGTTTCGGCCGATCCGGTTTTGGGGTGTGACATTATCCCAGAACTTCCGCTTGTTGTCGGCGGCTTTGGAGGGTTCTGAGATGGCTAGGATTGTTGTTGTTGACGGGGTAGGGACCCCGTGATCGATGAGCCGCTGTGCCAATCACTTGGCACTGTCGAAAGTAGTGGGGTTTGAAGCTAAGACATTCCCCTAAAATAGAGGCACCAGCCCCTAAATGTACCTCTCAATCTTCTTCCCCTCGTTGGGACCATATTGGGACATAGTGCCACCAGATCGCTAAATCTGGCAGTGTATGCCACTACGTTGTAGCCCTTCATGGTCAGGCTCCAGAGTTCTTGTTCCAGTTTTTGAACCTCGCCCCTCGGGCAGTACTCTTCAATCATCAGCCCTTTAAGAGCTTCCCAGCCCATAGCATTGGCTACTATTAAAGTTAGTGACTTGACATGGCTATTCCACCACGTCAGGTGTCACACCCCGAAACCGGCGGCGGAATCGTTCCGGGGCGGAGGACGTCATACGTAGTATCACAACCATTGAACATAAATCATAGTAAACACAACCATTACATTACATAAGAAAAGTTACATTCATTTGAGAGTGGAGAAATACATAGTTTATATACATCAGTATATCAAAAGTAAAGACGAGACTTCTATACACTCCGTCTTCTCCAAAAGTAACGGGATACCTGTCTAACGAGAACCTGAGAATACAAGCAGTTTTAAAATATCAGCATAAAGCTGGTGAGTTCATAAGCATGTTTTGTAAGGAAAAACTGGTTATTTAATCTTGTGATAAATACTTCATTTCCTTTAATTAAGATTGCTGTTATATCGAAAACCATTGTTACTGAGTTATGAATATACATAAGCATGTTTTCCCAGAAAATCCCATATTTTCTAACATGTAAGTTGATTTCCATAGAATGAGAAAAACCTTGACTAATCATCAATAAGTTAAGAAAACCATAAGTTATGATCCTGGAATTACCCTCCAGTACGAAAGTAGGTAGTTTTAATACATAAAACTATAGAAGAAAGAAAGGAATCTGTGACCAAAGGTGGTTTATTTAATACGTATTGTGAGTCGTATAACCATACTAATTTGACCTGTGACCTCCTTGACGTTTTTCAGCCGTCGTTCGACTTCCAAAATTTGTCACCCCAGGCGTGCCCGCCTAACTGTAGCTAGCAGTTTAGGTGTGAGATTGTCAATCCCGAATAGATCTATCCACAAATTTCACGTTCTCCCTCCAGGAGACTCTGGTTATACTTCCGGAGAGGATTTACTGGTACCCCGAAGGGTATAACGAAGACAAGTCTCACAAGCTAGTATTAACTAATTTACGAGATAATTTGTCATTATCGAGTTTCGAAATCGTTTGGAACATAGTAGAGTATAAATAATTAAATACAACATAATTATTTAGCATGGTACTCTAGATCAGATATGGATAAACTAAATCAGACATAGTTTATATCTTGGCTTTGTATGAAATCTGAATCCGTAAAACAAGTAATAAGATCCCAAATTATTCCCATAATAATTTGAATGTTTCGATAGGTTTCTATGCTGTTTTGAAACTATGTAATTATATTCAGAAAACGTCCCTTGTGCTCCGCATATTACAAAAGGGATACTGTATCTAGAGTTTATCAGAAAATCGTATAATTACATCAGTTTTAGAGTTACGAAAACCTTTATGATTTGCTTGTATTCCCCCCCTGAAAACATGAAAAACTCAGAAAAGTGTAGGGGTATGAACTCACTAGACGAGAAATGTGCCGGATAGGATGCTAAGTGTCAATTTAGAGCTTGAACACGCGCGAGGATCCTATGTAACATGAGGAGATACATAAGTGTATCTAATTAGACATTGAACTACTAATTAAGTAAGATAATACACCCGAGGCGCGAAAACACTTTATTTCAAGTGTTAGGAATGATTCGGGTTGCATCTAAGGAGTGTTGGGCCTTGATATGGAGTTTACTCTTCAAGTGTAAGCCCTTAGGGGTGTTTACGGTCCAAAGACCATATCCCCCATGAGTTTACGGCCGTAAACTCATGGGAATGGTGCATTTGGGTGTTTCAAGGTCTCATGCTTCACAAAGAAGGGTCCTAGGGTTGAATCAAAGGCTTAGGAAGTGTTTGGGGCTTGGAATGGACCCTTTATGGAGTTTACGGTTTCTGAACCACTCCTTGGGGAGTTTACGGTCGTAAACACATGGGTTTACGGCCGTAAACTCATGTGTGTCCATTTTTCATGTGTTTTGGTGGTTGTAGGTCATGCATGCAAGGTTCTAGACCCAAAGGTAAGCCATTCAAGGTGTTAAGGGCACTTAAACACCCTTTGGAGGTGTTTACGGTTTTGGGAAACCTTCCCAAACCGTAAACTCATGTTTGCACCATTCAATCCATGTTTTAGGGTTCTAAGATCATTCCAGCAAGTTTCTAGGTCATTAGCCAAGCATTGAAGAGGGTTTGGGGCATCAAAACCCCATTTTGGGGTGTTTACGGTTCATGAATGTTCATGGACCGTAAACTCATGTTTACCCCCAAAAAGTCATGATCTTGGGGTTCTAAGTTCATGCATGCAAGTTTCTAAGCCATAGCTAAACACTAGAAGAGGTTTGGAAGGGTTTTGGGGCTTCAAAACCCCCTTTTGGGAGTTTACGGTTTTGGGAGGTGTTCCCAAACCGTAAACACAAGTTTTTGGGTCCTTTGGAGAGTTTAACCCACAGATTTGCATGCATGTTAAGTTAAACAACAAGCTAGGAAGGATTACTTACGATTTTGGAGCTTGAATGAGTGATTCTTGAGCAAAAATCCGTTTTTTAGAGAGAGAGTGTAGAGAGAGAAAGTTCTAAGGTGGGAAAAGACTCAAATGGAGTCCACTCAACCCTTATATGGGATTGAGTCCACGGTTAGGTGGGGACACACCCAATCCCGACATTAAACGGAGTTTAAGATTTTACCCGATTAAGTGACCGTAACCCGACTTAGTCGTAAACTAGAAATTTTTCCAAAGGATTATGAAGGGAATTATATGTGATTTTATTGATTTCCAACACGTAGGAAATTATGACAATAACCCTAGATGAATTATTTAACTTAAAAGTTAACGGACAATTTTAATAATAAAATAAATTTTATTAACGGAAAGGGGTACAGTGACGGAATAAATTTCGGGTTGTCACATCATCCCCCCGTTAGAGGGAATTTCATCCCGAAATTTAAGATACAAATCATGGATTTGGAAAGAGATGCGGATATTTCTGTTTCATCGAGTCTTCGCGCTCCCAAGTGAATTCGGGTCCCCGCTTGGCATTCCAGCGAACCTTCACTATCGGGATGCGGCTTTGTTTCGTTCGTTTGATTTCTCGATCCATGATTTCGATTGGTTCTTCCACAAAGTTCAGATTTTCGTTGATCTTGATCTCATCAAGAGGGATCACAAGGGTCTCATCGGAAAGACACCTTTTAAGATTAGAGACGTGGAAGACAGGATGGATATTGCTAAGTTTATGAGGTAATCGGAGTTTGTAGGCTCCGGGACCGATCCTAGCGAGGATCTCGAAAGGTCCTATGAATCTTGGATTCAGCTTTCCACGCTTTCCGAAGCGTATCATGCCTTTCCAGGGTGAGACTTTCAACAGGACACGGTCTCCTACCTGGAATTCCAAGGGTTTTTGTCGTTTATCGACGTAGCTCTTTTGTCTATCTCGGGAGGCCTTAAGTCGTTCTCGGATTTGTACGATCTTTTCAGTGGTTTCGCGGATGATTTCTGGACCAGTGAGAGTGCTGTCAGGGACTTGTCCTTTGACCAGCTGCGTGTCGCCCACCTCAGCCCAGCACAGAGGGGATCTGCACTTGCGGCCATAGAGGGCTTCGAAAGGCGCAGCCTTGATGCTGGTATGGTAACTGTTGTTATAAAAAAATTCAACCAAAGGAAGATGAGTGTCCCATGACGCGCCGAAATCGATGACGTAGGCTCTCAACATGTCTTCCAAGGTTTGGATGGTCCTCTCACTCTGTCCATCTGTTTGAGGATGGTAAGCTGTGCTCATATCCAGCTTAGTTCCAAGAGCCTTCTGTAGTGACTGCCAGAACCTCGAAGTGAACCTGCTATCTCGATCGGAAATAATGGACACAGGTACACCGTGCAGTCGGACTACCTCTTGGATGTAGATTCACGTGAGTCTCTCCATTTTGAAGCTTTCTTTGATAGGAAGGAAGTGAGCGGATTTGGTTAGTCGGTCGACAATTACTCAAATGGTGTCGTACCCACTCGGAGATTTGGGTAATTTGGTAATGAAATCCATAGTAATCCTCTCCCACTTCCATTCAGGTATTTCTGGTTGTTGGAGTAGACCGGAGGGTTTCTGATATTCGACCTTCACCTTGGCGCAAGTCAGGCACTTGCCCACGAAGGTAGCGATCTCTGCTTTCATGTTCGACCACCAGTACAGTCTTTTGAGATCGAGGTACATCTTGTCCGAACCTGGGTGAACGGAGTATCTGGTCTTGTGAGCTTCGTTCATTACAACCTCACGGTAACCACCGAACTTTGGGATCCAGATCCGGTTCATAAAGTAATAGACTCCGTCTCCCTTGATCTCTAGATTCTTTTCCATTCCTCTCAGGGCTTCATCCGGCATGTTCTCTGGTCTTAAGGCTTCCAACTGAGCCTCTTTGATTTGCGCGGATAAATGCGAATGGATAGTCATGGTCAGTGCCTTCACTCTACGACCTGAGTACTCTTTCCGGCTGAGGGCATCTGCCACCACATTGGCCTTGCCGGGATGGTAGCGGATTTCACACTCGTAATCGTTGAGTAGTTCAACCCATCGCCGTTGTCTCATGCTCAGCTCCTTCTGGTCGAGGATGTGCTGTAGACTTTTATGGTCAGTGAAGATAGTGCACTTAGTTCCGTAGAGATAATGTCTCCATATTTTCAATGCGAAGACTACTGCTCCCAATTCTAGGTCGTGCGTCGTGTAGTTGACTTCGTGAACTTTCAATTGTCTTGAGGCATAAGCAATGACTTTTCCCCGTTGCATGAGAAAACAACCTAGGCCCTGATTTGATGCATCACAGTAGACAACGAAGTCTTCTGTCCCTTCGGGCAGAGACAAGATAGGTGCGCTGCATAGGGCCCGCTTCAATGTTTGGAACGCAGTGTCTTGCTTTTCACTCCAACAAAAGGGTACGCATTTCTGAGTTAGAGTGGTTAAGGGTTTGGCAATTCTGGAGAAATTTTGGATAAATCTGCGATAGTAGCCAGCGAGACCCAAGAATTGACGGATTTCAGTGGGTGTCGTTGGTGCTGACCAGTTCTCTATCGCTTTGATTTTGGAGGGGTCCACGTGTATGCCTTCCTCGCTTACTACGTGACCTAGGAAAGTTACTCTTCGGATCCAGAATTCACATTTGGAGAATTTCGCGTACAACTTCTCCGTCCTTAAGGTTTCCAGTACTGATTTCAAGTGCTGTTTGTGATCTTCCTCGTTTTTGGAATAGACAAGTATATCGTCAATGAATACGATGACGAACTTGTCCAGGAAAGGACGACACACCCGATTCATCAGGTCCATGAATACTGCCGGTGCGTTGGTTAGGCCGAAGGGCATAACTACGAACTCGTAGTGACCATATCGAGTCCGAAAGGCTGTTTTAGGAATATCACCCTCATGGACTCGTAGCTGATGGTACCCTGATCTTAAATCTATTTTCGAGAAGTAGCTGGCTCCTTGAAGTTGATCGAAAAGGTCGTCTATCCGAGGAAGAGGATAACGGTTTTTGATTGTGAGCTTATTCAGCTCCCGATAATCGATACACATTCGAAAGGATCCATCCTTCTTTTTCACAAACAAGATCGGGGCTCCCCAGGGTGAGGAACTCGGTCTTATGAATCCTTTGCTGAGCAGCTCGTTGAGCTGACTAGATAACTCTTGCATTTCTGCTGGTGCTAATCGGTAGGGAGGTTTGGCTACGGGGGTAGCTCCGGGGACTAAGTCGATACGAAACTCGACTTGGCGTTCAGGAGGGATTCCTGGGAGGTCTTCTGGAAAAACATCGGAAAAGTTGCAGACTTCGGGGATGCTCTCGAGGTCTTTAACTTCCTGCTTCTCGTTAATGACGTGGGCTAGGAATGCATAACACTCTTTCCGCAGGAGTTTCTAGGCTTTGATGCACGAAATGATGCGAAGGTTTGAACTGAGTTTATCACCGTAGATTACAAGAGTTTCGTCGAGGGAAAGATTGAGACGTATAGCCTTTTCGAAACAAAGGATATCAGCACGATTGGGGCTCAACCAATCCATGCCGATGATGACATCAAAGCTTTTTATGGAGACTGGCATAAGGTCAATGGGAAATGAACGGTCGTTTAAGGTAAGGGTACAACCTACGTATATCTCGTTAGTGCTCTCTTTCTCACCGTTAGCCATTTCGACGGTAAACTTTTTGGTTAATGGTTGAGGATTATGTTTAAGAAGATGTTTGAATGAATGGCTAACAAAACTTCGTTCCGCACGAGAATCGAAAAGGATGCATGCATAAGAGTTGTCGAGAAGGAACGTACCCATGACAACGGTGCGGTCGGCGACTGCCTCCTCTTGTCCCATAGTTAGAACTCTCCCGGTGTTGTTGGTTGATGCTGCTTTGGGGCAGTTTCGCTTGAAATGTCCGACTTCACTGCAACCATAGCAGGTCTGACCGACACCTGCTCCGGAAGCTTGATTTGTTGGTTGGGCTGGGTTTCTGTAGTTTCGAGCAATGTGGCCCTTCTTGCCACAGTTGTTGCAGAACCTTTCAAGACAAGGTCCAGGAGTACGATGGTGGTAACTGCACTTGTCGCACCAGGGGAGGGTACCAGTGTATCCACTGGTAGGAGCTTGAGTTGTAGGAGCGGCGGCAGGAGTTGTAGCAGCATGAACTGCCACAGTTTGCTGTTTCTTCAAGGATCCTTGCGAACCTTGACCCTTTCGTTTGTTCCAGAATTTCTTTTTATTTTCACCGCTCCCTTTAGCCGGTTCAGGAACGGTGGCCACTTCCTTGAGATCGTCACCATGATCAATAAGAGTTTGTGCCAAACATTTAGCGTTGTCGAAGGTGTCTGGCTTCGCAGCCAAAATATTTCCCTTGGTTGGCTGGGTTAACCCCCAAATGAATCGTTCAATCTTTTTGCTTTCCGGGGATATCATTCCCGGACAAAGGAGTGCTAGGTCTTCAAACCTAGAAGTGTAGGTAGCAATGTCGGAACCCTTCATCCTTAGGGTCCAGAGTTCGTGTTCGAGTTTCTGCATCTCGCCCCGTGGGCAGTACTGGGCTATCATAAGTTCCTTTAGGCTTTCCCAACCCATAACATTTGCCACCGGTAGGGTTAAGGACTTGACTCGGCCGTTCCACCAGGTTAATGCTTTATTGACGAAAGTGCAAGCGGCAAATTTCACTTTGTTGGCTTCAGAACAGGCACAAATTTCAAAAATGGACTCAATCTTTTCGAACCATTGAGTCAGGGCAATAACACCTCCTTTGCCGTCGAAAGGTGTGGGTTTTGCGTTCATGAAGTCCTTATAAGAGCATTCTTTCTGGCATTCCTGACCACCTTCCTGGATTTGGGGATGCATACCACCTCCCTGACCACCAGATCCACCAGGATTCATTTGTGACATTGCGGCAGCCACTGAGGCAGTAACAGCTGCCTGGAATATGACAGGATCAAACTGAGGAGGCGGTGGTGGTGGTGGAGTGTCGTCGTTTCTCCTGATAGGTCTTTTTCGGGGAGGCATCTTGTTCTAAAACAATCAGGAGGAAGAGATATGAAACAAGGGATATCTCATTATGGCAGTTAGAGTGTTCTACAAAGCGATAGAACAGGAAAAGTTACTAAAGCAAGTAAACTATCGCTAAGGAAGGAATGAGTAGCAACACTTGGGATGAACTTCTACAATGCATTCAGTTTTGACTAAAATACTCCTATAGTATTTTGAGTTGGATAGATATTAGGTAAGTTTTAGGCCTGTCGTAACACCAAAGTCACTCCCAAGCACATGTTGGTCATGTCTCGAATAAATATAGTTGATCAGGCTATATTGACCCTAGACAATTACATAACTGCCCAGGTTTAACCGCAGTGTTCAACATCCCAAATACTTTTGTTTTGTTCTGCTTAAGGCACGGTTCCTGGGATACGGGTACACTTGTATACTTTTGTAAAAATACTTATATTTTGAAAGTATACTTTTAGTTTAGAGCACTTAGGCCCCTTAGTGTTTATAGTTGTATACCATGTAAGGTTCGGTATACTTAGTTCACTATAAACAATAGCTCTGATACCAATCTGTCACACCCCGAAACCGGCGGCGGAATCGTTCCGGGGCGGAGGACGTCATACGTAGTATCACAACCATTAAACATAGTAATCATAGTAAACACAACCATTACATTACATAAGAAAAGTTACATTCGTTTGAGAGTGGAGAAATACATAGTTTATATACATCATTATATCAAAAGTAAAGACGAGATTTCTATACACTCCGTCTTCTCCAAAAGTAACGGGATACCTGTCTAACGAGAACCTGAGAATACAAGCAGTTTTAAAATATCAGCATAAAGCTGGTGAGTTCATAAGTATGTTTTGTAAGGAAAAACCGGTTATTTAATCTTGTGATAAATACTTCATTTCCTTTAATTAAGATTGTTGTTATATCGAAAACCATTGTTACTGAGTTATGAATATACATAAGCATGTTTTCCCAGAAAATCCCATATTTTCTAACATGTAAGTTGATTTCCATAGAATGAGAAAAACCTTGACTAATCATCAATAAGTTAAGAAAACCATAAGTTATGATCTTGGAATTACCCTTCAGTACGAAAGTAGGTAGTTTTAATACATAAAACTATAGAAGAAAGAAAGGAATCTATGACCAAAGGTGGTTTATTTAATACGTATTGTGAGTCGTATAACCATACTAATTTGACCCGTGACCTCCTTGACGTTTTTCAGCCGTCGTTCGATTTCCAAATTTTGTCACCCCAAGCGTGCCTGCCTAACTGTAGCTAGCAGTTTAGGTGTGGGATTGTCAGTCTCGAATAGATCTATCCACAAATTTCACGTTCTCCCTCCAGGAGACTCTGGTTATACTTCCGGAGAGGATTTACTGGTACCCCGAAGGATATAATGAAGACAAGTCTCACAAGCTAGTATTAACTAATTTACGAGATAATTTGTCATTATCGAGTTTCGAAATCGTTTGGAACATAGTAGAGTATAAATAATTAAATACAACATAATTATTTAGCATGGTACTCTAGATCAGATATGGATAAACTAAATCAGACATAGTTTATATCTTGGCTTTGTATGAAATCTGAATCCGTAAAACAAGTAATAAGATCCCAAATTTTTCCCATAATAATTTGAATGTTTCGATAGGTTTCTATGCTGTTTTGAAAACTATGTAATTATATTCGGACAACGTCCCTTGTGCTCCGCATATTACAAAAGGGATACTGTATCTAGAGTTTATCAGAAAATCGTATAATTACATCAGTTTTAAAGTTACGAAAATCTTTATGATTTGCTTGTATTCCCCCCTGAAAACATGAAAAACTCGGAAAAGTGTAGGGGTATGAACTCACCAGACGAGAAATGTGCCGGATAGGATGCTAAGTGTCAATTTAGAGCTTGAACACGCGCGAGGATCCTATGTAACATGAGGAGATACATAAGTGTATCTAATTAGACATTGAACTACTAATTAAGTAAGATAATACACCCGAGGCGCGAAAACACTTTATTTCAAGTGTTAGGAATGATTCGGGTTGCATCTAAGGAGTGTTGGGCCTTGATATGGAGTTTACTCTTCAAGTGTAAGCCCTTAGGGGTGTTTACGGTCCAAAGACCATATCCCCCATGAGTTTACGGCCGTAAACTCATGGGAATGGTGCATTTGGGTGTTTCAAGGTCTCATGCTTCACAAAGAAGGGTCCTAGGGTTGAATCAAAGGCTTAGGAAGTGTTTGGGGCTTGGAATGGACCCTTTATGGAGTTTACGGTTTCTGAACCACTCCTTGGGGAGTTTACGGTCGTAAACACATGGGTTTACGGCCGTAAACTCATGTGTGTCCATTTTTCATGTGTTTTGGTGGTTGTAGGTCATGCATGCAAGGTTCTAGACCCAAAGGTAAGCCATTCAAGGTGTTAAGGGCACTTAAACACCCTTTGGAGGTGTTTACGGTTTTGGGAGACCTTCCCAAACCGTAAACTCATGTTTGCACCATTCAATCCATGTTTTAGGGTTCTAAGATCATTCCAGCAAGTTTCTAGGTCATTAGCCAAGCATTGAAGAGGGTTTGGGGCATCAAAACCCCATTTTGGGGTGTTTACGGTTCATGAATGTTCATGGACTGTAAACTCATGTTTACCCCCAAAAAGTCATGATCTTGGGGTTCTAAGTTCATGCATGCAAGTTTCTAAGCCATAGCTAAACACTAGAAGAGGTTTGGAAGGGTTTTGGGGCTTCAAAACCCCCTTTTGGGAGTTTACGGTTTTGGGAGGTGTTCCCAAACCGTAAACACAAGTTTTTGGGTCCTTTGGAGAGTTTAACCCACAGATTTGCATGCATGTTAAGTTAAACAACAAGCTAGGAAGGATTACTTACGATTTTGGAGCTTGAATGAGTGATTCTTGAGCAAAAATCCGTTTTTTAGAGAGAGAGTGTAGAGAGAGAAAGTTCTAAGGTGGGAAAAGACTCAAATGGAGTCCACTCAACCCTTATATGGGATTGAGTCCACGGTTAGGTGGGGACACACCCAATCCCGACATTAAACGGAGTTTAAGATTTTACCCGATTAAGTGACCGTAACCCGACTTAGTCGTAAACTAGAAATTTTTCCAAAGGATTATGAAGGGAATTATATGTGATTTTATTGATTTCCTACACGTAGGAAATTATGACAATAACCCTAGATGAATTATTTAACTTAAAAGTTAACGGACAATTTTAATAATAAAATAAATTTTATTAACGGAAAGGGGTACAGTGACGGAATAAATTTCGGGTTGTCACATCAGGGCTCTATCACTGAAGGTGCATGCAGCAAATTTGACTTTGCTTTCTTCAGTACAGGAACAGATCTCGAAGATCGATTCCGTCTTCTCGAACCATTGCGACAGAGCAATGATTCCACCGATTCCATTGAAGACTCGGGGTTTACAGTTGGCGAAGTCTTTATAAGAGCACTCTCGCAAGCGCACAGCGACATCACCTGGTGTGGAAAGAACGACTGTCCCACCCCCACTAGTACCCTGGTTGTTGTGGTATTGTGCCATGGTTGTAGCAATAGCCGCAACTACCGCAGCATTAAGAGCTGTCGTATCGAATTGTGGAGGAGGTGGTGGAGGTGGTGTTTGAGTTGGAATAATCAGAGGATTACGCCTTGTTGACTTACGAGGAGGCATCTTTCAACTATAAGTTTAAAAGATGAGTACAATGATAAGAATTCAATAGTGAAGTTAATGAATGAGTCCCATGAACTAAATCGCCATAGTTCAACAACTTGATAAGAGTATAAGTTCCATAGAGTTCTAGTATTACAAGAATGAAAGTATTTGAACAAAGATTTCTACAAAAGATTAGCTGACTGCCAATATCATTGATATTAAGGATGTAATTAGTTTGGGGAAAAATTGACCTAAGAGTAGGTCTTACATCATATCAGAAGTAGTAAAATTTTGACTGCTTAGAAGTCTAGTTTAAAGTGCTTGAATGACAGGAATATTTTACAGAAAAGTGCTTCATAGAGCACCGATACGAAAGGCTATTCCTTAAACCAAAAGAAAAGATGAGTCTGACATCTTCTACTAGCGACGGGTATTCCTCGGGCGAACCCTCAGATCTGCCAGTTGATGTAGTACGTCTTGAAGATGTCGCTCATGAGCTCTCTGACGCACTCGAAGTTCTATGACTTCAGCTCGGGATGCAGCTAGCTGTTGCTGCAGAGCCTCATTGGTTCTCCTAGTCCTTTCCACGACTTTTGCGAGTTGGTGAATACGGACCGTGTTAACGCCATAGTTAGCGTCAATTTCCATGACTCGGTCGATGGCTGCTCTACCTTGCTCATTATTCCGAGCAATCCTACGGACCATAATGGGCAGGACTCGGTCAGCTGAGCCTCCTTCGCTGAGATTGTAAAAGCTTTGGTCTCCATTGAAGGGTAATGGTTGACCCTGTTTATCACTCCAAAGATTCAAGTTTGTCGCCCACAAGGGTGTGGGACCTTGAAATGCAGGTCGGGGGTTGAGATTTGGGTTTTGAACTTCTTGAGGTAGGTTGTTGACTTCTGGTTCGGAGTCAGAACCATCCGAAAAGCCTTCCGCGAGGTGATCATCCAAAGGGATTGGATGATCATCTTCTGGCTCTTCATCAAGCCATCCAGCATTGCCCTGATTTGGGAAGTACGGGTCTCCTGGGATATGGAATCCAGCCATGTTATCTACGCGAGAAGTAGGGGTAAAAGAAATAGTTAATAGGCGTACTAACTAAGATAATCATAAGATGATCCTTATCAGTTACTCCAACATTTGCGTAGTGCATACCAGTCATATGTAACCAAAACAGGATAGACCTTCGAATAAGTGATCCTAACTCTAAGTCCACAACCAAACAAGGAACAGGAAGTAAAGCAAAGATCACAAATTCTAAGTCTATGACACCCTAGTTACATATAACCGTAGTGTATCCACTCAGCAACTATTGACATACTAATAAAGACCTGTTTAGTTCTCAAATAAGTAATTATAGTAACACAAAATACTCCTATAGTATTTTAAGTTTATGTTTTGTTCTAATGTTTTCGTTGTAGTATTGTTGGTAAGTTTTTAGACTTGTTGCTACATCACAACCATTCTCGGCATATGCTAATCACTTTTCGGACCAACATAGTTGATCAGGCTATGTCACTCCCAAAACTGACCATACATCCCTAAGCTTACTTGTGATGTTCAACAATCGTAATAGTTTTGTTATGTTCTAGTATGACACTGTTCTATAGTAAGTATGTAGGTATGTAATTATGTATACTTCTAGTTAAGTATTTTAGTACTTAAAAGTATAAACTCTTGGTCAGAGTATTTTAATCCCTATGTGTTTATAGTTGGTATATCTTTTATGGGTTGATATACTCGATTCACTATAAACAATGCTCTGATACCAATCTGTCACACCCTAAAACTAGGAACGGCGGAAACGTTCTGGGGCGGAGGACGTCATGTACAGTATCATAACAATGCAAAGTAGTAAATAAGCAACAACATCATCCATTGCATTAATAGTATAATTTCATACATGTGTGTTCTTTCATTGTAATAAGACACCAAAAATGAATCAAAATAAAAGACGAGTCTTGAACATGCTCCGTCTTCTCAAAACCTGGTCATCGATACCTGTCTACTGGTGACCTGAGAATACAAGTTATTTTGAAAGCATAGATCATCATTTAAGCTGGTGAGTTCATAAGTATTTAGTGTCAATGTTTGTATAAGTTTGATGAAAATGTTTGTAAATGTTCAATGTAAATGTTTATATATGTTTGAAAAACTCCTAGAAAATCCTATATTTTCTACTAGTATAAAAAGTAGTCTTCTACCAAGACCCGAATGTTTTGTATGTTTGTTTCTTTGTAAAAGCGGAGGCTTTTCCCAAATATGACTAGCATTACCAAAATATAGTTTTATATTACCCTTTATGTGAGAAGATCACAATTTGAATATAATGGGAAAATGTATGTGTACTGTAGTATTATTTGTATTAACTACTGAAGTAATAACTACCTTAAACCAAAAAGGCTTATATAAGGTAAAATGTGATGAGGTTGTTACCATACTAAACCGACTATAACACGATGATGAAAGACGTCGGAAGAAATGACATTTGGCACCCGTAGACTTGCAAGTCCCATTGTAGCGAACAACAAGGTGTAGGATAGTCAATCTAGTATAGATCTATATGCAAACTCACGCTCTCCCTCCAGGAGATTCTGGTTACAAAACGTGACATAACGAAATGGTCGATGTGTCATGAAGTAGTATCTCACATTATGTTATCTCTAAATCTTGTTATAGTATACTTGTTATAGTAATAGTATTCTATGTATAGTATTCTCGGTATAGTATCCTTTGCATAGTATTCTCTGTTATAGTATTCTCTGTCTAGTATTCTTTGTTATAGTATTCTCTGTCTAGTATTCTCTGTTATAGTATTCTCTGTCTAGTATTCTCTGTTATAGTATTTGTATATGATAGTATTCTCCTAAACTATACCTATTATAGTTTACTAGTAATTTCTGTAGTTTGAATGAATGAAGGTATGCCTTTGCTACCCAAAGGTACTGAACTGATTGATAGTATTTTTATATCTACATATGTATACATAATATATAACTGATATTTAAACGACATTCGGACAAATAACCGATACTCTCAGGCCACATCCAAACAAGGAAAAGGAAATAAAGCGAGTTATCAGTCCTAAGTCCTTTAAACATTTCTTATATAACTATACATATATAGACATGCATTTGACAATATATAAGTTTAAAAAAGAAGTTTTGTAAAACATTTGAAGAGTTTAATAATGAATATTGATGACTTGATGTCAATTTATAAAACGATTTAAAAGCAGTTTGATTGATAATACAGTTTGAAAGTATAAGAAATCCTTTGTTTGAAACATAGTTTGAAGTGTATGAAATCCTTTGTTTGAAACATAGTTATAAATCACATGTGATTGATTATATAACTAACATGTTTTCTACTTGTATCCCCCCCCCTCCCCGTAAAAGCATTTAAAATCATTTAAAAGATAGATTAAGGAGTACGAACTCACCTGTTGTGAGTGATGCGAATGAAAGATCGGTAAAGGAAGCTAAGTGTCAAGTGAACACTTGAGCACACACGGATCCTATTTAGCATATAATGACACATATATGTATCTAATTAGTGTTTATAACAACTAATCATGAAATGGAACAACCTTAGGGACTAGGAAACACTTGTTATGAAGTGTTAAATCACATAGGGTTGCATATAAGAGGTGTATATCCTCACTTTGGAGTTTACGGCCAAGATGGCATGATCAAGGGAGTTCACGGGCATGAGTTTACGGCCCAAAGAGTTTGCGGCCGTAAACTCATGGTATTTTGTACGATTTTGTGTTTTGAAGTCTTACAAGTTACAATGAAGTGTTCTAGACTCAAGTCCAAAGCTTAGGAAGAGGTTAGGGCTCATTTGGACCCTTAATGAGGGTTTACGGCCCAAGGAGATTGCCTTGGCCGTAAACACCTTTTGTTCTTGATTTCTTGATGTTTTCAAGGTGTAAACTAAGTGATTCAAGCATATAACAAGCTAAGGCAAGAGTACTTACAATATAGAAGCTTGATAGGGTGATTAAAGTCCAAGAACACTAGTGTGTGTTCTTGGTGTTCTTGGTGAAATGAAGAACACTTGAAGATCTATCAAAATGGAGTGATTTCATGGATGAAATCAATGATCCTTACTAGATAAAGTGTTGTAACAACAAATCAAAGGAAGGAATTCTTACATTTTTGGAAGATCAAGATGAAGAACTTGATGATACTTGAGAGAGAATGGGAGTTCTTTGACTTGAAATGAAGGAAATGAGGAAAATTGATGTAAACTCATGCATATAGCATGAGTTCACGGCCAAGGATGAGTTTACGGCCCAAACTCATGAAGTTTGGCCGTAAACACCTCATAATGGGGTTTAAGGCTTGATTGTTGCACATTAAACCATAGAAGATACTTCTTTACACCCGATTCTTGATTATACTAGGCTTAGAACACTCAAACAGACTCTAAACAGTGCTAAAAGATAGCAGAAACAAGTCTGACTTTGATTGAATTGATTGACTGTACAAGATAGAAATTTCGGGTTGTCACAGGCCAGGTCATAGTACAGTAATTCAATGCACAGTTTTCTAGAACAAAACATACTTTTCAAATAAGAACTTTTGGTATACAAAACTAGAAACTTACCAGTAAAGGGTTTAATTCATTTTATTAAACTAGTATAACTTAAAGGACCTTAGGTGGTTAATCCTATAATACCTTAGTTTATACATCAGGGTTATATATAATTAACACCCGATAGATAGTTGGATGTGTGTTTTCCGCATTATTCCCTGTTCCTTGTTTGGTTGTGGGCTTACGGCACATCCACACAATTAACTATCTGTTCGATATTAGATTATATATAGCTAGTATAAACTAAGTAATTATAGAAGGAACCACTGTGGTTACCATTTTATTATGAGAAATAAGGTTTTTCTTAAAGTATCTTTTCATCAAATGTAAAGGAACTATTACAGTTAACTCCGTGAGTACCAAGTGAATACGCCAGGGTTATATACAACAATGATCTAACAAACAATGAGATGTGTGTCTTCCGCCTCATTTCCTGTTCCTTGTTTGGTTGTGGACTTAGGGCAGATACACACAACCGATTGTTTGTTTACTCTGGGTTTTATATAACTTGTATCCATTTAGTACTCATAGAAAGGATTGTAGAGTTATTTTTACTTAGCTTTCATCAAAGCAGAAAATATAGGATTTTTGGAGGAACAGGCGAACTTTTCTTAACAGAGCTTACAAACTTACTACAAATTTCTTACAACTTACTTACATTACTAAAATCTTATGAACTGACCTGCTTAAATGCTGATCTACGCTTTCAAAATAACTTGTCTTCTGTGATAACCAGAAAATTTTTAAATTTTTGCCTTGTAAAGCTCAGCCAGTCAACTCAACTGGGTGTCAGACTCATTTATGCTATCATTTAGGCTTGTTTGGAGTCCGTTAAAGGTTCAAAGCTCAGTACATTCAAGCCTCGAGTATAGGAATGGATCGCGTACAACTCTAGCATCAAAATCGAGCCTTACACTTCAACTTAAGGAGTGTACGGCCGCACACATGGGTATGTGGCCGCACACCCCTCTCCTGGTAGCACACTCACGTGTATAAGTCTAGAACTCAGCCTCCTTTTATCTCTTTTCACCCTCCTCAGTCAAGAACACGAATTCTCTCTCAACTAGCATCCGATTTTCAGCTTAGATCCTCCAAAAATCGTAAGTGATCCTTCTACCCTTCTTGATATCTTCCTTGGTGTTGTAAACATCTCTTGATTCATCCATGGAAATATCTTTTTATGTTAGATCTTCAAATCTCACCAAGAACACCAAGAACACACTTGTTCTTGGCGATTTTGAGCCTTCTCGAGCCTCCGGATCGTAAGTACTCTTTCCCAATGCTTGAATATTTTTTAGAACACTTGATTTAGTCTTAGAAAATGCCCAGAACTGAAGAACATATGGTGTGTGCGGCCGCACACACATGTGTGGTTGTACACCCCTCAAAACACCCCTAAAGGCTTCCATATTGTAAGTACCATCCCCTAAGCTTGTTACTTACTAGATATGATCCTTTGAAAACTTCCAAACCATGTTCATCAAGGAGTGTGCGGCCGCACACACTCCATGTGTCCATACACCCCTTTGTTTAGTGCTTAAGGGCCTCCAAAGTGCCTTTCCAGCTTCACCACTTGTTGAACATTAGTCCTACAAGCCTCCCTACCTTTGGAAAACGTTTTTGTGCACTCTTTACCATGAGTGTGCGGCCGCACACCCATGGCCGCACACTCCTCAAAGTGACCGTACACTCCCTTTTAGTGAATCACATGTGATTCCAACACTTGGTCAAAGTGTTTCCTAATCCCATAAGGTGTTTCCTTGCATTTGGTTGCTTCTAAACACTATATTTATGTCAATATATGCCATTATATGTCAGTTAGGGTTTTAGTTCATACTATAACTAGAAGATACTAAGATACTAGATACTAGAGAATACTAAGATACTAAAACAAGAGAAGATACTAAGATACTATAACGAGAAGATACTAAGATACTATAACAGAATGAACATAATAAGGTGCTATAGCATGAGACAACTACAGGATCTAGTTATACCAATGAATCACTAACTCGTTGTTCTAAACAAAAGGTGATAGTTAAATTGGGTATACATGATCATATGACTTTAATGTGAATTTACACAGCTAGCAATTGTTTGCTACAGTCGTGTTTGGTCCCCAGAATCTCTTGACAGGGAGAGCGTATAGTATGGGTACTAGCCTTCACATTATGACCTTAATAAAACAAACATATTTTAAGGTAATCAGTACTGCAGAATGTCAGTTCATGAGACAACTGATTACTTATATTTTCCAAATACTTTCATAATGTGACAGTTTCACTTGAAAGTTAATATAAACTATTTTCGAGTCAAGATAGTTATAAACTTGGGAAAACTTATATTTTACAACCGACACATAGAATAATCGAGTCTAGTTCATTCAGTAGAAGGGGGCCTATAATGCTAACTTTATAATTCCTTAGTGTATGCATTCAGGGATATATATTAATCGAATCCGACAGATAGCAGGATGTGTGATTTCCGCTTCATCTTCTGTTCCTTGTTTGGTTGTGGGCTTAGAGCTGATACACCCAGCCTATTATCTATCCGATCTTAGATATATATATATATGTTTCCGTATACACTAAGTAATCATAAGGGGTACCAGGTATGGGTCAGGTCATAGGACACTAATTCAATGCACCATTTTCTAGTGCACAAACATACTTTTCAAACAAGAACTTTTGGTATACAAAACTAGAAACTTACCAGTAAAGGGTTTAATCCGTTTTATTAAACCAGTATAATTTAAAGGACCTTAGGTGGTTAATCCTATAATACCTTAGTTTATACATCAGAGTTATATATAATTAATACCCGATAGGTAGTTAGATGTGTGCTTTCCGCCTCATTCCCTGTTCCTTGTTTGGTTGTGGGCTTAGGGCAGATTCACAAAATTAACTAACTGTTCGATATTAGATTATATATAGCTAGTATAAACTAAGTGATTATAGAAGGAACTATTGTGGTTACCATTTTACTAAAAGAAATAAGGGTTTTCTTAAAGAATCTTTTCGTCAAATATAAAGGAACTATTACAGTTAACTCCGTGAGTACCAAGTGAATACGCCAGGGTTATATACAACAATGATCTAATAAACAATGGGATGTGTGCCTTCCGCCTCATTTCCTGTTCCTTGTTTGGTTGTGGGCTTAGGGCAGATACACACAACCGATTGTTTGTTTACTCTGAGTTTTATATAACTTGTATACATTTA
Organism: Lactuca virosa; assembly: GCF_052849685.1. NCBI lineage: Eukaryota > Viridiplantae > Streptophyta > Magnoliopsida > Asterales > Asteraceae > Lactuca > Lactuca virosa. The sequence goes on along the minus strand of NC_136433.1, from coordinate 315,313,279 downwards.
ATACTCATAGAAAGGACTGTTGTGTCATTTTTACTTATCTTTCATCAAAGCAGGAAATATAGGATTTTCTGGAGGAACAGGCAAACTTTTCTAAACAGAACTTACTACAACTTACTATAACTTTCTACAACTTTCTTACTACTCACCTACATCACTTAAATCTTATGAACTCACTAGCTTAAATGCTGATCTACGCTTTCAAAATAACTTGTATTCTCAGGAGACCAGTAGACAGGTACGCGCACTGGGATTAAGAAGATGGAGCAGTATAGCTTCATGTCTTTTTGTTATTTGCTATGTATTCTATATTATGTGAACCACATACTTTTTAAACACTTTCCTTGTAATGAAATGGTTGTTTATTACTTGCTTACTGTGATGCATGTCTTGTGATACTAAACATGATGTCCTCCGCCCCAGAACGTTTCCGCCGTTCCGGTTTTGGGGTGGGACAAATTGGTATCAGAGAATTGTTTATAGTGAACTAAGTATATCAACCGATAAAAGATATACAACTATAAATACAATGGGGCCGAAGTGCTCTGGATAATTATATATTTTAAATATATAACAGTACCTTATAAAAGTATACATACTTGCTTATACATATATACATACTAGAACAAGTATCACAAGAAGAACAGAACAGAAGAAGTTAAAGGTTCACACTATGGTCAAACCTGAACAGTTATGTAATCATAGCTAGGATCAATATAGCCTGATCAACTATATTCATTCGAGATGTGACCGACATTTGTTTGAGTGTGATGTGGTGTTGCAACGGTCTTAAAACTTACCTAATACTAGTCAAGAGAATACTAGATCAAGTACATAGAGTTAGAATACTATAAGAGTATTCTATGACACTATAACACGATAACAAGTTTAAAACATACCAAGTACATTACGATAAAATACTATAGGAGTATTTTAGGCACTATACAAATAACTTATGTGATAACTTAAAAGACCCTTACAGATAGGTCTATAACCTTGCAATGTATACTCCCAAGGTTATATATAATTGAGATTTTATAGACATATAATTTGTGATCTACGCTTCACTACATGTTCCTTGTTTGGTTATGGTTTTGGAGTAGGATCACTTATTCGAAGGTCTATCTCATCTTAAATTATATACAACTTGTATACATTGTGCAATTATAGAAGGACTCTGTAAGGATCACCCCATAATGTTTCACTTAAACGTCATAGATTCTTTAGTCACTTCCATTCTCGCACGACAAACCCAGATAGATGTAACCACTTCCTCATAGTAGTCAACAGAAAAGTCAAGGAGGAACAAAAGCAAGTTCATGAGAAACTTTCAAGGAAGGATCAACCGAAGTAACCAGAACGTCTTATGCGTCACACTAATAAATAATAATCTTGTTAACTTAATGAGTTAGTGGAAACACTGCTCACATTATGTGTTAGGATTATTTTCTTACATGCAACTGGTAACAGTTATTCAGGTAACAGATATTCATCCTAGGATCGCCATCCTAGGATGACCTTGTCTTTCAGCTTTCGACTTATGTCCACTGCTTTAAAAGACTTATTCCATCCCATCTTTGCATTCTTTTAGCAAAGATGCCTCCTCACAGATCGATCAGACACACTACTCCGATAACTCCAACTCCAACGCCACAATTCGATCCTGCTGCTCTCCAAGCAGCGATATCCTCCGCAGTGGCATCTTCTCTAGCTCACTTCGGTGAAAGTGGTACCCTCGGATCTGGTAGCGGTACCCACTTGGCCAACCCCGGAGATTCTCACGGACACCCAAGGGAGTGCTCGTACAAGGACTTCATGAACTGCAAACCCAATTCCTTCGATGGAAATGGTGGAGTCATCGCTCTGATGCGATGGTTCGAGAAAACAGATTCGGTCTTCGAAATCTGTTCGTGCCCAGAAGGGAGCAAAGTAAAGTTTGCTGCTTGCACCTTCTCTGACAGAGCCCTAACATGGTGGAACAACCATGTTAAGTCACTGAACCTATCGGTGGCTAACTCAATAGGTTGGGAAAACCTAAAAGAGTTAATGCTGGAAGAATACTGCCCGTTGGGCAAAGTTCAAAAGCTGGAACAAGAACTATGGGAGTTCACGATGGTCGGCGCAGACATAGTGGCCTACACTGACCAGTTCAGCGATCTAGCGGCACTATGCCCCGGGATGGTTACCCCGGAGAGCAAGAAGATAGAAAGATACATCTGGGGTCTATCTGCCCCGACCCAAGGAGATGTGCTGTCTTCTAACCCAACCACATTTGATATTGCCAAACGTCTGGCACAGCGACCCGTCGACCATGGAGTCCGCCATGGTGTGGAAGTCCCCATTCCCGAGCCATCGAGGGAAGAGGACAATAGCAGAAGTCGGGGAACAAGAGGAAGAAGAAGCGAACAACACAGGAACCCCTGCAGGAGGAACAAACGAGTACTATGTACGACGCCACAACACCTGCTACTCCAGCACCTGCCAGTCGATATGCTGGAACCCTCCCGAAGTGTGAACAGTGCAACAACCACCACACCGGAGTAGGCCGGGAAATGCAGTGTCTGAACTGCCACATAAAGGGACACACAGTCCGTTTCTGTAGGGCACCGGCTCAACCGATTTCCCAAGTCCCCGTAGTTGAAGAAAACCAAGCCTGCTATGGCTGTGGTGAGACAGGACACTACCAAAGGGACTGCCCGATAACAAAGAACTCAGGAGCAGATGGACGAATTCTGATGATCACCGCAGGAGAATCAACCCCCGAGTCGTCAACGAGCAGCGGTACGTTTTCGAAATAGTAATTATTTTGAAGAATTAATTTATATGTATATAAGATTAAAACTTGGGGAACAACACTTAAACGTAATTATATTAACTCACATATTGAAATAGGTCACAGTATTCAAGAGAACTAAGAGATCCGTTCTGAGAAACTATGATGGCTAAGTATGTGCATTAAGGGTTGTGCATAGCTAAGATTTTGCAGACTTACAGTGAGTGATTCCGCCTTAATTCATGTTCCTTGTTTGGTTGTGGATTTGAGGCGGAGTTACTCAGTCGACCGTCCAATTCATCTTATTTATTCATAACTTGTATATTCAAGGCGATCGTAGTGGTACCAAGGAGGATCGTAGTTTAAGTATCGATACTAGATAACGGAGCACTTTTGCGGTATGTACGCGCACATCGCGGTATGATACGTAGAAGTGTTAACAACAAGAGGAAAACAGAAAGCACTAGAAAATTTACAAAGAGTACATTTCGATCACACTAGGGAAGTACATCTTCGTATAACAAACGTTTCTATCAAATCGGCCAAAACTTGGTTCAGTAAAGTGTCTGTTACTATCTTTCGTCATGAGTTGGCGTGGTCTTCACTATACTAAGTTCATATGTTCCTAACGTCCCGACCGTCTAGTTCACGAAACCTTCGTCATTCGGAACGACAGTCCGACCTAAACCTTAGTTTTATCCTTCGTATTCTAAACCCCGAAGTACTCATGCGAAGAGTACTTTGTCTTCTGAAACCTTGCCGTCGTATGTTCCACAAACATTTCCGAAATATCACTCGTCCAGCAGACCAAGTTCGAGCACAGAGGCTAAGGACGAATACAGCCCACCTATCACTACTTAGTGTATACGCGAGGGTGGTATATGATTATGATTACGCAGATTTAGTATGTGTGTTTCCGCCCTATCTCTTGTTCCTTGTTTGGTTGTGGACCTGGGGCAGAGTCGTAGATCCGACCGTCTAACTAATCCTAATTATATACGACTTGTATACGTGAGGTAATGATAGATGGACCGCTCATGGACATTAGGGCAAAGTTGCCAGGTCTACGAGTGGGTATTCTGCCAATCAGAGGAGCGCAACCCCAATAGTACTGCTAAGAAAGCCAATTTCGGGACGAAATTCCATCTAACGGGGGGATGATGTGACAACCCGAAAATTTTTAAATTTTTGCCTTGTAAAGCTCAGCCAGTCAACTCAACTGAGTGTCAGACTCATTTCTGCTATCGTTTAGCCTTGTTTGGAGTCTGTTTAAAGGTTCAAAGCTCAGTACATTCATGCCTCGAGTATAGGAATGGATCGCGTACAAGTCTAGCATCAAAATCGAGCCTTACACTTCAACTAAAGGAGTGTACGGCCGCAAACATGGGTGTGCGGCCGCACACCCCTCTTCTGGCAGCACACTCACGTGTATAAGTCTAGAACTCAGTCTCCTTTCATCTCTTTTCACCCTCCTCAGTCAAGAACACGAATTCTCTCTCAACTAGCATCCAATTTTCAGCTTAGATCCTCCAAAAATTGTAAGTGATCCTTCTACCCTTCTTGATATCTTCCTTGGTGTTGTAAACATCTCTTGATTCATCCATGAAAACATCTTTTTATGTTAGATCTTCAAATCTCACCAAGAACACACACTTGTTCTTGGCGATTTTGAGCCTTCTCGAGCCTCTGGATCGTAAGTACTCTTTCCCAATGCTTGAATCTTGTTTAGAACACTTGATTTAGTCTTAGAAAATGCCCAGAACTCAAGAACATATGGTGTGTGTGGCCGCACACACATGTATGGCCGTACACCCCTCAAAACACCCCTAAAGGCTTCCATATTGTAAGTACCATCCCCTAAGCTTGTTACTTACTAGATATGATCCTTTGAAAACGTCCAAACCATGTTCATCAAGGAGTGTGCGGCCGCACACACTCCATGTGGTCGTACACCCCTTTGTTTAGTGCTTAAGGGCCTCTAAAGTGCCTTTCCAGCTTCACCACTTGTTGAGCATTAGTCCTACAAGCCTCCCTACCTTTGGAAAACGTTTTTGTGCACTCTTTACCATGAGTGTGCGGCCGCACACTCCCTGGTCGCACACCCATGGCCGCACACTCCTCAAAGTGGCCGTACACTCCCTTTTAGTGAATCACATGTGATTCCAACACTTGGTCAAAGTGTTTCCTAATCCCGTAAGGTGTTTCCTTGCATTTGGTTGCTTCTAAACAATATATTTATGTCAATATATGCCATTATATGTCATTTTGGACTCGTTAAGTCTCGGGACTTCATTCGTGGAGCTTCTCATCCTTACGTGCATATTCGTTTGAATCACCCACATAAGGTGAGTTCATACCTCTGTAATCAATCTTTAAAACTGTTTTAAATGCTTTTAAGGGGGGGAATACAAGTTGAACACAATGATAATTGTGTAAATTGTTTGTTATAAACATTTTTAAAGGATTACTTATGTCATTTATAAGTGGTCAAAACATTTCAAAACTCTTTTAAAGTTATGTTACTTTATAGTTTAACAAAACTCCATTTTTAAAGTACAAGCATAACTTAGTAGAAAAATGAGTCTTTTCAACAACAATTCAAGTAAATTACTAGTAAACTATAAGGGGTATAGTTTAGGGGTTCAGTTCATACTATAACTAGAAGATACTAAGATGCTAGATAGTAGAGAATACTAAGATACTATAACACGAGAAGGTACTAAGATACTATAACGAGAACATACTAAGATACTATAACAGAACAAACATAATAAGGTGTTATAGGATGGGACAACTACAGGATCTAATTATACCAATGAATCACTAACTCATTGTTCTAAACAAAAGGTGATAGTTAAATTGGGTATACATGATCGTATAAATTTAATGTGAATTTACACGGCTAGCAATTGTTTACTGCAGTCGCGTTTGGTCCCCATCCTTCACATTATGACCTTAATAAAACAAACATATTTTAAGGTAATCAGTACTGCAGAATGTCAGTTCATAAGACAACTGAGTACTTATATTTTCCAAATACTTTCATAATGTGACAGTTCCACTTGAAAGTTAATATAAACTATTTTCGAGTCAAGATAGTTATAAAATAGGGAAAATTTACATTTTACAACCGACACACAGAACAATCGAGTCTAGTTCATTCAGTAGAAGGGGGCCTATAATGCTAACTTTATGATTCCTTAGTGTATGCATTCAGGGATATATATTAATCGGATCCGACAGATAGCAAGATGTGTGCTTTCCGCTTCATTTCCTGTTCCTTGTTTGGTTGTGGGCTTAGAGCAGATACACCTAGCCTACTATGTATCCGATCTTAGATATATATATGTTTCCGTATACACTAAGTAATCATAAGGGGTACCAGGTATGGGTCAGGTCATAGGACACTAATTCAATGCACCATTTTCTAGTGCACAAACATACTTTTCAAACAAGAACTTTTGGTATACAAAACTAGAAACTTACCAGTAAAGGGTTTAATCCGTTTTATTAAACCAGTATAATTTAAAGGACCTTAGGTGGTTAATCCTATAATACCTTAGTTTATACATCAGAGTTATATATAATTAATACCCGATAGGTAGTTAGATGTGTGCTTTCCGCCTCATTCCCTGTTCCTTGTTTGGTTGTGGGCTTAGGGCAGATTCACAAAATTAACTAACTGTTCGATATTAGATTATATATAGCTAGTATAAACTAAGTGATTATAGAAGGAACTATTGTGGTTACCATTTTACTAAAAGAAATAAGGGTTTTCTTAAAGAATCTTTTCGTCAAATATAAAGGAACTATTACAGTTAACTCCGTGAGTACCAAGTGAATACGCCAGGGTTATATACAACAATGATCTAAAAAACAATTGGATGTGTGCCTTCCGCCTCATTTCCTGTTCCTTGTTTGGTTGTGGGCTTAGGGCAGATACACACAACCGATTGTTTGTTTACTCTGAGTTTTATATAACTTGTATACATTTAATACTCATAGAAAGGACTGTTGAGTCATTTTTACTTATCTTTCATCAAAGCAGGAAATATAGGATTTTATGGAGGAACAGGCAAACTTTTCTAAACATAACTTACTACAACTTACTATAACTTTCTACAACTTTCTTACTACTCACCTACATCACTTAAATCTTATGAACACACCAGCTTAAATGCTGATCTACGCTTTCAAAATAACTTGTATTCTCAGGAGACCAGTAGACAGGTACGCGCACTGGGATTCAGAAGATGGAGCAGTATAGCTTCATGTCTTTTTGTTATTTGCTATGTATTCTATACTATCTGAACAACATACTTTGTAAAAACTTTCTTTCTAATGAAATGGTTGTTTATTACTTGCTTACTGTGATGCATGTCTTGTGATACTAAACATGACGTCCTCCGCCCCAGAACGTTTCCGCCGTTTCGGTTTTGGGGTTGGACATATTCTCAGGACACTAGTAGACAGGTACGCGCACTGGGAATTCAGAAGATGGAGCAGTATAGCTTCATGTCTTATTTTGTTATTTACTTTGTAGGCTATGTTATGTGAACCACATACTTTGTAAACACTTTCTTTCTAATGAAATGGTTGATTATTACTTGCTTACTATGATGCATGTCTTGTGATACTAAACATGACGTCCTCCGCCCTAGAACGTTTCCGCCGTTCCGATTTTGGGGTGTGACAGATTGGTATCAGAGCATTGTTTATAGTGCACTAAGTATATCAACCGATAAAAGATATACAACTATAAATACAATGGGGCCGAAGTGCTCTGGGTAAAAATATATTTTAAATATATAATGATACCTTATAAAAGTATACATACTTGCTTATACATATATACATACTAGAACAAGTATCACAAGAAGAACAGAACAGAAGAAGTTAAAGGTTGAACACTATGGTCAAACCTGGACAGTTATGTAATCATATCCAGGATCAATATAGTCTGATCAACTATATTCATTCGAGATATGACTGACATGTGTTTGGGAGTGATGTGGTGTTGCAACGGTTTTAAAACTTACATAGAGTTAGAATACTATAGGAGTATTCTATGATACTATAACGCGATAAAAAGTTTAAAACACACCAAGTATATTACATGAAAATACTATAGGAGTACTTTTGGCACTGTATAAATAACTTATGTAATAACTTAAAAGACCCTTACGGATAGGTCTATAATCTTGCAAGGTATACTCCCAAGGTTATATATAATTGAGATTTATTTTATAGACTTAGAATTTGTGATCTACGCTTAACTACCTATTCCTTGTTTGGTTGTGGTTTTGGAGTAGGATCACTTATTCGAAGGTCTATTTAATCTTAAATTATATACAACTTGTATACATTGTGCAATTATAGGAGGACTCTGTAAGGATCACCCCATAAGGTTTCACTTAATCTCATAGATTCTCTAGACACTTCCATTCTCGTACGAAAAACCCAGATAGATGTAAACACTTCCTCATAGCAGCCAACATATGAGTCAAGGAGGAACAAGAGCAAGTTCATGTGAAGCTTTCAAAGAAGGATCAACCGAAGTAACCAAAATGTCTTATGTATCACACTAATAAATAATAATCTTGTAGAACTTAATGAGTTAGTGGAAACACTGCTCACATTATGTGTTAGGATTATTTTCTTACATGCAGCTGGTAACAGTTATTCAGGTAACAAATATTCATTCGAGGATAGCCATTCCCAATTCATAAAGTTTATTTGGTATAGACTCTTTTATGAATTGTTTCCAGAACCCTGTGGAAGTCAGGACCCGATACACTCAGAACTAGGATGACCTTGTCTTTCAGCTTTCGACTTATGTCCACTGCTTTAAAAGACTTATTCCATCTCATCTTTGCATTCTTTTAGCAAAGATGCCTCCTCACAGATCGATCAGACACACTACTCCGATAACTCCAACTCCAACGCCACAATTCGATCCTGCTGCTCTCCAAGCAGCGATATCCTCCGCAGTGGCAACTTCTCTAGCTCACTTTGGTGAAAGTGGTACCCTCGGATCTGGTAGCGGTACCCACTTAGCCAACCCCGGAGATTATCACGGACACCCAAGGGAGTGTTCGTACAAAGACTTCATGTACTGCAAACCCAATTCCTTCGATGGAAATGGTGGAGTCATCACTCTGATGCGATGGTTCGAGAAGACAGGTTCGGTATTCGAAATCTGTTCGTGCCCAGAAGGGAGCAAAGTGAAGTTTGCTGCCTGCACCTTCTCCGACAGAGCCCTAACGTGGTGGAACAGCCATGTTAAGTCACTGACCCTATCTGTGGCTAACTCAATAGGTTGGGAAAACCTAAAAGAGTTAATGGTGGAAGAATACTGCCCGTTGGGCGAAGTTCAAAAGCTAGAATAAGAACTATAGGAGCTCACGATGGTCGACTCAGACATAGTGGCCTACACTGACAGGTTTAGCGACCTGGCAGCACTATGCCCCGGGATGGTTACCCCGGAGAGCAAGAAGATAGAAAGATACATCTGGGGTCTAACTGCCCCGATCCAAGGAGATGTACTGTATGCTAACCCAACCACATTTGATAGTGCCAAACGCCTGGCTCAGCGGCTCATCGACCATGGAGTCCGCTATGGTGTGGAAGTCCCCGTTCCGAGCCATCGAGGGAAGAGGACAATAGCCAAAAGTCGAGGAACAAGAGGAAGAAGAAGCGAACCACACAGGAAACCCTGCAGAAGCAACAAACGAGTACTATGTACGCCGCCACAACACCTGCTACTCCAGCACCTGCCAGTCGATATGCTGGAACCCTTCCGAAGTGTGGAAAGTGCAACTATCACCACACCGAAGTATGCCGGGAAACACAGTGTCTGAACTGCCACAGAAAGGGACACACAGTCCATTTCTGTAGGGCACCGGCTCAACCGATCTCCCAAGTCCCCAAAGCTAAAGAAAACCAAGCCTGCTATGGCTGTGCTGAGACTGGACATTACCAGAGGGACTGCCCGATAACAAAGAACTCAGGAGCGGATGGACGAATTCTGATGATCACCGCAGGAGAATCAACCCCAGAGTCGTCAACGAGCAGCGGGTTGTGTATGTACATCAGGGTTGTGCATAGCTAAGATTTTGCAGACCTAGAGTGAGTGATTCTGCCTTAATTTATGTTCCTTGTTTGGTTGTGGATTTGAGGCAGAGTTACTCAGTCGACCGTCTTATTCATCTTAATTATTCATAACTTGTATATTACAGGCGATCATAGTGGTACCGAGGAGGATCGTAGTATAAAGTATCGACACTAGTTATCAAAGCACTTTCATTGTATGTACTCGCTCATACAATACGATATGTAGAAGTGTTAACATCAAGGGGAAAACAAAAAGCACTAGAACGTTTACAAAGGGTACATTTTCGAGCACACTAGGAGTACATCATCGTATAACAAACGTTTCTTTCAAATCGGCCAAAACTTTGTTCATTAAAGAGTCTGTTACTATCATTCATCATGAGTTGGCGTGGTCCTCACCATACTAAGTTCATATGTTCCTATCGCCTCGACCGTCAAATTCACGAAACCTTCGTCATTCGTAACGACAGTCCGACCTAGACCTCAGTTTTGTCTTTCGTATTCTAAACCCCAAAGTACTCATGCGATTGGTACTTTGTCCTCCGAAGCCTTGTCGTCGTATGTTCCGCAGACCTTTCTGAAATACCACTCGTCCAACAGACCAAGTTCGAGCACAGAGGCTAAGGATGAATACAGCTCACCTATCACTATTTAGTGTATACGTGAGAGTGGTATATGATTATGATTAAGCAGATCTAGTATGTGTGTTTCCGCCCTATCTCCTGTTCCTTGTTTGGTTGTGGACCTGGGCAGAGTCGCACATCCGACCGTCTAACTAATCCTAATTATATACGACTTGTATACATGAGGTAATGATAGATGGACCGAGTATGAATCCTATCATGAACAGTAGGGTAAAGTTGCCAGGTCTACGAGTGGGTATTCTGCCAACCAGAGGAGCGCAACCCCAGTAGTACTTCTAAGAAAGCTAATTTCGGGAAGAAATTCCATCTAACGGGGGGATGATGTGACAACCCGTAAATCTTTGCCTTGTAAAGCCCAGCCAGTCAACTCAACTAAGTGTTAGACTCGTTTCTGCTATCATTTAGACTTGTTTAGAGTCCGTTTAAAGGTTCAAAGCTCAGTACATTCAAGCCTCGAGTATAGGAATGGATCGCGTACACGTCTAGCATCAAAATCGAGCCTTACACTTCAACTTAAGGAGTGTACGGCAGCACACTCACGTGTATAAGTTTAGAACTGAGCCTCCTTTCATCCCTTTTCACCCTCCCAAGCCTAGAACACGATTTCTCTCTCAACTATCATCCGATTTGCAGCCTAGATCTACGAGTTTGTAAGTGTTCTTCCTTAGATTTGTTGTTAATCTTCATAAGCTAGTAACATCCTTTGCTTTCATCTATTTGAAATCAATATTGGCTAGATCTTCAAAATCTCACCAAGAACACCAAGAACACACACTTGTTCTTGGTGATTTTGAGCCTTCTCGAGCCTCCGGATCGTAAGTACTCTTTCCAAATGTTTGAATCTTGTTTAGAACACTTGATTTAGTCTTAGAAAATGCCCAGAACTCAAGAACATATGGTGTGTGCGGCCGCACACACAGGTGTGGCCGTACACCCTTCAAACACCCTCCAAACACTCCTAAAGGCTTCCATATTGTAAGTACCATTCCCTAAGCTTGTTACTTACTAGATATGAGCCTTAGAGAACGTCCAAACTATGTTCATCAAGGAGTGTGCGGCCGCACACATTCCATGTGGTCGTACACCCCTTTGTTTAGTGCCTAAGGGCCTCCAAAGTGCCTTTCTATCTTCAACACTTGATGAGCATTAGTCCTACCAGCTTCCCTATCATTAGAATATAATTTTCTGCACTCATTACCATGAGTGTGCGGATGCACACTCCCTGGCCACACACCCATGGCCGCACACTCCTCAAAGTGGCCGTACACCCCCTTTAGATGAATCACATGTAATTCCAACACTTGGTCAAAGTGTTTCTTAGTCCCGTAAGGTGTTTCCTTGCATTTGGTTGCTTCTAAACACTATATTTATGTCAATATATGCCATTATATGTCATTTAGGACTCGTTAAGTCTTGGGACTTCATTCGTGGAACTTCTCATCCTTACGCGCATATTCGTTTGAATCACCTACATAAGGTGAGTTCATACCCCGTAATCAATCTTTTAAACTGTTTTAAATTCTTTTAAGGGGGGGGGGGGGGGGGCGGGGGGATACAAGTTGAACACAATGATAATTGTGTAATTGGTTGTTATAAATATCTTTCAAAAAATTGCTTATGTCTTTTATAATTGATCAAAACATTTCAAAAACTCTTTTAAAGTTATGTTACTTTATAGTTTAACCAAACTCCGTTTTTAAAGTACAAGCATAACTTAGTAGAAAAATGAATACGCCAGGGTTATATACAACAATGATCTAACAAACAATGGGATGTGTGTCTTCCGCCTCATTTCTTGTTCCTTGATTGGTTGTGGACTTAGGGCAGATACACACAGCCGATTGTTTGTTCAGTTTGGGTTTTATATAACTTGTATCCATTTAGTACTCATAGAAAGGATTGTAGAGTTATTTTTACTTAGCTTTCATCAAAGCAGGAAATATAGGATTTTCTGGAGGAACATGCGAAATTTTCTAAACAGAGCTTACAAACTTACTACAACTTTCTTACAACTTACTTACATCACTAAAATCTTATGAACTCACCAGCTTAAATGCTGATCTACGCTTTCAAAATAACTTGTATTCTCAGGAGACCAGTAGACAGGTGCGCGCACTAGGAATTCAGAAGATGGAGCAGTATAGCTTCAAGTCTTATTTTCTTATTTACTTTGTAGGCTATGTTATGTGAACCACATACTTTGTAAACACTTTCTTTCTAATGAAATGGTTGATTATTACTTGCTTACTATGATGCATGTCTTGTGATACTAAACATGACGTCCTCCGCCCCAGAACGTTTCCGCCGTTCTGGTTTTGGGGTGTGATACTTTGCTAAATATCATAGACTTCTATTGTGGAACTCAAGAACTAAAAACAATGCTCGTCAAATCTTTGCTAAATTGCAGAGACTTCTATTGTAGAACTCAACAATTAAACAACACTCATCATAGCTTTGCTAAATTACATAAAATTCTATTTTGGAACACAAGAATTAAACAATGCTCACCAATGCTTTGATAAAATTGCATAGACTTCTATTGTGGAACTCAAGAATTAAACAATGCTCATCAAAGCTTTGCTAAATTTCATAGACTACTTCTATTGTAGAACCCAATATTAAACAATGCTCATCAAAGCTTTGCTAAATTAAGTAGACTTCTATTGTGGGACACAAAAATTAACCGAAGTTCATCAAAGTTTTGCTAAATTGCGGAGACTTCTATTTTGGAACTCAAGAATTAAACAATGCTCCTCACATCTTTGTTAAATTACATAGACTACTTCTATTGTAGAACTCAAGAATTAAACAATGTTCATCAAAGCTTTGCTAAATTGCACAGACTTCTATTGTGGAACTCAAGAATTAGACAATGCTCATCAAAACTTTGCTAAATTGCATAGACTACATCTATTGTGGAACTCAAGAATTAAATAATGCTCATCAAAGCTTTGCTAAATAGCATAGACTTCTATTGTGGAACTCAAGAACTAAACAATACTCATCAAAGCTTTGCTAAATCGCATAGACTTTTATTTTAGAACTCAACTATTAAACAACGCTCATCAAAGCATTGCTAAATTGCATAGACTTCTATTTTGGAACTCAAGAATTAAACAATGCTCATCTAAGCTTTGCTAAATTTCATAGACTACTTCTATTGTAGAACCCAATATTAAACAATGCTCATCAAAGCTTTGCTAAATTGCGTAGACTTCTATTGTGGGACACAAAAATTAACCGAAGTTCATCAAAGCTTTGCTAAATTACGTAGACTTCTATTTTAGAACTCAAGAATTAAACAATGCTCCTCACAGCTTTGTTAAATTACATAGACTACGTCTATTGTAGAACTCAAGAATTAAACAATGTTCATCAAAGATTTGCTAAATTGCACAGACTTCTATTGTGGTACTCAAGAATTAAACAATGCTCATCAAAGCTTTGCTAAATTGCATAGACTACATCTATTGTGGAACTCAAGAATTAAATAATGCTCATCAAAGCTTTGCTAAATAGCAAAGACTTCTATTGTGGAACTCAAAAACTAAACAATACTCATCAAAGCTTTGCTAAATCGCATAGACTTGTATTTTAGAACTCAACTATTAAACAACGCTCATCAAAGCATTGCTAAATTGCATAGACTTCTATTTTGGAACTCAAGAATTAAACAATGTTCATCAAAGCTTTGCTAAATTTCATAGATTACTTAGATTCTGGAACTAAAGAATTATAGAATGCTCATCAAAGCATTGCTAAATTGCATAGACTTCTATTGTGGAACTCAAGAATTAAACAATGCTCATCTAAGCTTTGCTAAATTTCATAGACTACTTCTATTGTAGAACACAATATTAAACAATGCTCATCAAAGCTTTGCTAAATTGCGTAGACTTCTATTGTGGGACACAAAAATTAACCGAAGTTCATCAAAGCTTTGCTAAATTGCGTAGACTTCTATTTTGGAACTCAAGAATTAAAAAATGCTCCTCAAAGCTTTGTTAAATTACATAGACTACTTCTATTGTAGAACTCAAGAATTAAACAATGTTCATCAAAGCTTTTCTAAATTGCACAGACTTCTATTGTGGAACTCAAAAATTAAACAATGCACATCAAAGCTTTGCTAAATTGCATAGACTACATCTATTGTGGAACTCAAGAATTAAATAATGCTCATCAAAGCTTTGCTAAATAGCATAGACTTATATTGTGGAACTCAAGAACTAAATAATACTCATCAAAGCTTTGCTAAATCGCATAGATTTCTATTTTAGAACTCAACGATTAAACAACGCTCATCAAAGCATTGCTAAATTGCATAGACTTCTATTTTGGAACTCAAGAATTAAACAATGTTCATCAAAGCTTTGCTAAATTTCATAGACTACTTAGATTGTGGAACTAAAGAATTATAGAATGTTCATCAAAGCTTTGCTAAATTGCATAGACTTCTATTGTGGAACTCAAGAATTAAACAATGCTCATCAAAGCTTTGCAAAATTACATAGACTACTTCTATTGTAGAACCCAATAATTAAACAATGCTCATCATAGCTTTGCTAAATTGCATAGACTTCTATTGTGGGACACAAGAATTAAACGAAGCTCATCAAAGCTTTGCTAAATTGCGTAGACTTCTAGTGTGGGACACAAAAATTAACCGAAGTTCATCAAAGCTTTGCTAAATTGCGTAGACTTCTATTTTGGAACTCAACAATTAAACAATGCTCCTCATAGCTTTGTTAAATTACATACACTACTTCTATTGTAGAACTCAAGAATTAAACAATGTTCATCAAAGCTTTGCTAAATTGCACAGACTTCTATTGTGGAACTCAAGAATTAAACAATGCTCATCAAAGCTTTGCTAAATTGCATAGACTACATCTATTGTGGAACTCAAGAATTAAATAATGCTCATCAAAGCTTTGCTAAATAGCATAGACTTCTATTGTGGAACTCAAGAACTAAACAATACTCATCAAAGCTTTGCTAAATCGAATAGACTTTTATTTTAGAACTCAACTATTGAACAACGCACATCAAAGCATTGCTAAATTGCATAGACTTCTATTTTGGAACTCAAGAATTAAACAATGTTCATCAAAGCTTTGCTAAATTTCATAGACTACTTAGATTGTGGAACTAAAGAATTATAGAATGCTCATCAAAGCTTTGCTAAATTGCATAGACTTCTATTGTGGAACTCAAGAATTAAACAATGCTCATCTAAGCTTTGCTAAATTTCAAAGTCTACTTCTATTGTAGAACCCAATATTAAACAATGCTCATCAAAGCTTTGCTAAATTGCATAGACTTCTATTGTGGGACACAAAAATTAACCGAAGTTCATCAAAGCTTTGCTAAATTGCGTAGACTTCTATTTTGGAACTCAAGAATTAAACAATGCTCCTCATAGCTTTGTTAAATTACATAGACTACTTCTATTGTAGAACTCAAAAATTAAACAATGTTCATCAAAGCTTTGCTAAATTGCACAGACTTCTATTGTGGAACTCAAGAATTAAACAATGCTCATCAAAGCTTTGCTAAATTGCATAGACTACATCTATTGTGGAACTCAAGAATTAAATAATGCTCATCAAAGCTTTGCTAAATAGCATAGACTTATATTGTGGAACTCAAGAACTAAACAATATTCATCAAAGCTTTGCTAAATCGCATAGATTTCTATTTTAGAACTCAACGATTAAACAACGCTCATCAAAGCATTGCTAAATTGCATAGACTTCTATTTTGGAACTCAAGAATTAAACAATGTTCATCAAAGCTTTGCTAAATTTCATAGACTACTTAGATTGTGGAACTAAAGAATTATAAAATGCTCATCAAAGCTTTGCTAAATTGCATAGACTTCTATTGTGGAACTCAAGAATTAAACAATGCTCATCAAAGCTTTGCAAAATTACATAGACTACTTCAATTATAGAACCCAACAAGTAAACAATGCTCATCATAGCTTTGCTAAATTACATAGACTTCTATTGTGGGACACAAGAATTAAACGAAGCTCATCAAAGCTTTGCTAAATTGCGTAGACTTCTATTGTGGAATTCAAGAATTAAACAATGCTCATCAAAGCTTTGCTAAATTACGTAGACTACTTCTATTGAGGAACTCAAGAATTAAACATCGCTCATAAAAGCTTTGCTAAATTGGATAGACTTATATTGTGAAAATCAAGAATTACGCAATACTCATTAAAGCTTTGCTAAATTGCATAAGCTAATTCTATTGTAGAACTCAAAAAGTAAACGATGATCATCAAGGCTTTACTAAATTGCATAGACTTCTGTTGTGGAACTCAAGAATTAAACAAAGCTCATCAAAGGTTTGCTAAATTGCATAGACTTCTATTGTGGAACTCAAGAATCAAATAATGCTCATCAAAGCTTTGCTAAATTGCATAGACTTCTATTTTGGAACTCAAGAATTAAACAATGCTCATCAAACCTTTGCTAAATCACAAAGAATACTTCTGTTGTAGAACCCAAGAATTAAACGATGCTCATCATAGCTTTGCTAAATTGCATCTACTTCTATTTTAGGACGCAAGAATTAAACAAAGCTCATCAATGCTTTGCTAAATTGCGTAGATTTCTATTGTGGAATTCATGAATTAAACAATGCTGATCAAAGCTTTGCTAAATTGCATAGACTACTTCTATTGTGGAACTCAAGAATTCAACAATGCTCACCAAAGCTTTGCTAAATATCATAGACTTGTATTGTGGAACTCAAGAACTAAACAATGCTCGTCAAATCTTTGCTAAATTGCAGAGACTTCTATTGTAGAACTCAACAATTAAACAACACTCATCATAGCTTTGCTAAATTACATAGAATTCTATTTTGGAACTCAAGAATTAAACAATGCTCACCAATGCTTTGCTAAAATTGCATAGACTTCTATTGTGGAACTCAAGAATTGAACAATGCCCATCAAAGCTTTGCTAAATTTCATAGACTACTTCTATTGTAGAACCCAATATAAAACAATGTTCATAAAAGCTTTGCTAAATTGCATAGACTTCTATTGTGGGACACAAAAATTAAATGAAGTTCATCAAAGCTTTGCTAAATTTCGTAGACTTCTATTTTGGAACTCAAGAATTAAACAATGTGTCACACCCCAAAACCGGAACGGCGGAAACGTTCTGGGGTGGAGGACGTCATGTTTAGTATCACAAGACATGCATTATAGTAAGCAAAGTAATGAACAGCCATTTCAGTAGAAAGAAAGTGTTTACAAAGTGTATGTTCACAAAACATAGAATACATAAGCGAATAGCAAACAAGACTTGAAGCTATACTGCTCCATCTTCTGAATCCCAGTGCGAGTACCTGTCTACTAGTTTGGTGATAATACAAGTTATTTGAAAGAGTTGATCAGCAATTAAGCTGGTGAGTTCATAAGATTTTAGTGATGTAAGTAAGTTGTAAAATATTGTAGTAAAATGCTGTTGAAAATGTAGTTGAAAAATGTAGTGAGTTGTAAGTTCTGTTTAGAAAAGTTCGCCTGTTCCTCTTATGAAATCCTATATTTCCTACTTTGATGAAAGATACGTAAAAATGATCCTACAATCCCTTCTATGAGTACTAAATGGATACAAGTGATATAAAACTCAGAGTAAACAAGCAATCGACTGTGCGCATCTGCCCTAAGCTCACCACCAATAAGGAATAGGGAGTAAGGCGGATAGCACACATTCCATTGTTTGTTAGATCATTGTTGTATATAACTCTGACGTGTTCACTTGTTACTCATGGAGTTAATTGTAATGGTTTCTTTATATTTAATGAAAAGATTCTTTAAGAAAAACCCTTATTTCTTATAATAAAATGGTGACCACAGTGATTACTTCTATAATCACTTAGTTTATACTGGCTATATATGATCTAATATCGGATAGAGAGTTAATTGGGTGAATCTGCCCTAAGCCCACAACCAAACAAGGAACAGGAAGTAAGGCGGCAAACACACAACCAACTACCTATTGGGTATTAATGTATATACTCATGATGTATAAACTCAAGTATTATAGAGTTAATCACCTAAGGTCCTTGAAGTTTATACTGGTTTAATAAAATCGATTAAACCCTTACCTGGTAAGTTTCTAGTTTTGTATACCAAAAGTTCTGATTTGGAAAGTATGTTCTGTACTAGAAAACTGTGCATCGACTCTGCGTCCTATGACTTGACCCATACCTGGTACCCTTATGATGACTCAATGTATACTGGACATATATATCTAGAATCGAATAGATAATAGACTGGGTGAATCTGCTCCAAGCCCACAACCAAACAAGGAACAGGAAATGAAGCGGAGAGCACACATCCTAATACCTGTCGGATCCTATTGACATATATGTATCCTTTGATGTATACATTAAGGAATCATAAGGTTAGCATTATCGCCCTTTCTACTAAACGTATCCTTCTACCAAGGCATCAAATGTTATGTGTGCTTATTTCTTGTATTAGTGTGTAATTTCCCGCGTGAGACCCTCATTAACTAAATATAGATTATACATTAATGAATATGTGAGAAGATCACAAAGTAAATGTAATAGGGAAAATAATGTTTTACCTCAGCAGTGACGCTGCTGGTTATAAAGTAATAAATACAGACTCCAGGTAGTATTAAATGTACAATACATGTCACACCCCAAAACCGGCACGGCGGAAACGTTCTGGGGTGGAGGACGTCATGTGCAGTATCATAACAATGCATAATAGTAAAGACAAGCAACATCATCCATTGCATTAATATAATAATTTTAATACAAGCATGTTCTGTATAGTATGTAAGACACCAAAAGTATGATCAAAATAAAAGATAAGTCTTGTATGTGCTCCATCTTCTCAAAAGCTTCATCGGTACCTGTCTACTGATGACCTGAGAATACAAGTTATTTTGAAAGAGTTTATCAGCATAACGCTGGTGAGTGCATAAGTATTTAGTGTCATTGCTTGTATAAAAATGTTTGTAACAACGTAGTATATATGTTCGTAGCTGTTTGTAATTGCTTTGTAAATGTTTGTAAATAGTTGAACTCTCTAGAAAATCCTATATTTTCTACTAAAATGTAGCCTTCTACCAAGACCCGACTGTTTGTATGTTTGTTCTTTGTAGAGTAAGAGTTTTCCCAAGTGAAACTAAAATATAGTTTACTTAAATGTGTATGTGACAAGGTCACAGGGTAAATGTCATAGGAAAATAATGTTTTACCTCAGCAGTGACACTGCTGGTCATAAAGTGATGATGTATAGACTCCAGGTAGTACTAAATGTACAGTACAGCTCGGGGAGTCTAAAGAAAGTGAAAATGTAGACTCCAGGTGGTATTAAATGAACAATACGCCTCGAAAAGTCTGTTTTGCCTTTAATTCATAATTAGTTAATTAAAGGTTTGAATGTGAACTCGTATGTAACCATACTGATCGACGGCTGAATAACTGATGACCCTCCGGTGTCATATGTTGTAAGGTAACATTCTGTCACCCCTTGGCCTTATCGGCTGGGACTGTAGCTAGCAGTCGGGATGTGGGAGTGTCTGTCCCGTATAGATCTATACACACAATGCACGCTCTCCCTCCAGGAGACTCTGGTTACAAAGTGATACCACGATAAAGTGTCGTATCGAGAAGTAGTATGTCACATTCTGTTTATCGTATTCAAATGTTTGTATAGTATATCTTAGTGTAGTGATGTTTTCTCTGTACTAGTGTATAGTATATTCTCTTGTATAGTATATAGTGTGTTCTCTTGTATGGTATATAGTGTGTTCTCTTGTATGGTATATAGTGTGTATTGACTCATAACTGTACTGACTCTTGTATATGTTGATGTAATAGTAGTAGTGAGTAGTAAACCCTTAACTATACCTATTATAGTTAAATAGTAATGTTGTTTGTACGCCTTCGTTATACAAAGGTACTGAACTGAAGTGAAAGCTTTTATATCCAACACACACACACACACACACACACACACACACACATATATATATATATATATATATATATATATATATATATATATATATATATATGATATATAACTAAGATTTCAACGACATTCGAACAAATAACAGGATACCCTAAGTCCACAACCAAACATGGAACAGGAAATAAGGTGAGCTATCAGTCCTATGTTCTTCAAGTCTTACTTATATAAATATATTGGTGTAGATATGTGTTTGAAAATAATATAAGTTTAAAAGAGTTTGAAAACAGTTTTAGCATCTAAAAGAGTTTAATAAAAGGTTTTGAAGTGCTTGAAATCCATAAGTTTGATAGCAACTTGAAAGTAATCGTAAATCTTTTCTGTTTGTTCTAGTTATTAATCACATGTGATTAAAGCAATAACTAGAATGTTTCAACTTGTATTCCCCCCATAAAAGCATTTAAAATCATTTTAAAGGTTGATTAAGGGGTATGAACTCACCTGAAATGAGTGATGCGAATGTAAGATCGAAAAAAGGATGCTAAGTGTCAAGTGAAGTCTTGAGCACACGTACGGATCCAATTTGGCATATAATGACATATATATATGTATACAATTAGAGTATATTCAACTAATTAAGAAGGATAACACCCTTATAGTCTAGGAAACACTTATATGGAAGTGGTACAATCACCAAGGATTGCATAAAAGGAGTGTATGGTCACTAAATGGAGCTTTCGGTCCAAGTGGTATGTTCCTTGGAGCTTTCGGTCCTAATGGTATTCTCAGTCTAAATGGTTCTCGGTCCGAAGGGTTCTCGGTCCAAAAACCGAAAACTCAAGATACTTGGTGCATGTGGTGATTTTCAAGGGTTTTCAAACATGCATAGGGGTTCTAAGTTTTATCCAAAGCCTTAGGTGAGTTTTAAGGTCTTAAAGGCACTTTTCTTTAAGGTTTTCGGTTTAAGGAGATGCACTATACCGAAAACCCCTTTTGTTCTTGGAAAATGGCGATCTCAAGGCCCTAAATCAAGTATCCTTACTAGATAACAAGTGTAGGAAGTAGATACTTACAATATGGAAGCAAAGAAAGGTGTTTTCGGCCCAAAACACTAGTGTGTGTTCTTGGTGTTCTTGGTGTTCTTGAAGAACACTTGAAGATCTAAGAAAAAGAGAAGATGTCATGGATGAAATCATGTATAACCACTAGATAAAGTGTTGTATCAACAAATCAAGAGAAGAAACACTTACATTTTTGGAAGATTTGGAAGAAGCTCTTATGATACTTGAGAGAGAAAGTGGGTGTTCTTGAGTTTGGAAGTAAGAAATGAGGAAAGGAGGAGTAAACTCATGCCTTAAGCATGAGTTCTCGGTCAAAGTGGTTTTCGGCCCAAACCGTCATGTTTGGCCGTAACACCTTATTAAGGTGTTATTTGTTTTATTTGTTCCCCGATAATCCTAGAAAATATTTCCATTCGTTTATTCTCTCGAAGAATAAATATTTAAAAATACCCAAACGGACTTTAAACCGAGCTAAAAATTAGCAGAAATGAATTTGACTTTTAATTGAAGTGTTTGACTGTAGAGTTCGTACAAAAGAAAATTTCGGGTTGTCACATCATCCCCCCGTTAGAGGGAATTTCGTCCCGAAATTTGAGTTCAAGCAATTAAGTTATTACAAATAACTAAGTAAAAAGATGAGGATATTTAAGTTTCATTTGATCCTCGCGCTCCCAAGTGAACTCCGGTCCTCGCTTGGCGTTCCAGCGAACCTTCACAATTAGGATGCGGCTTTGTTTCGTTCGCTTGACCTCTCGGTCCATGATCTCTACATGTTCTTCCACAAAGTTGAGGCTCTCGTTGATCTCGATCTCGTTGAGTGGGATTACAAGAGTCTCATCGGATAGGCACTTTTTCAAGTTCGAGACGTGGAAGGTAGAATGTATGTTACTAAGCTCGTGGGGTAGGTTGAGTTTATAGGCTACGGGGCCGATTCTAGGTAGAATCTCAAAAGGCCCTATGTATCTTGGATTTAGCTTTCCACGCTTTCCGAAGCGTATCAAGCCCTTCCAGGGTGAGACTTTCAAAAGGACTCGGTCTCCCACCTGGAATTCCAAAGGTTTCCTCCATTTGTCTGCGTAGCTTTTCTGTCGGTCTCTAGAGGCTTTCAATCGTTCACGAATCTGAACGATCTTCTCTGTCGTTTCCTGAATGATCTCCGGACCTATGAGAGTGCTGTCAAAAACTTGTCATTTAGCTAATTGTGTGTCACCCACCTCAGCCCAGCACAGAGGGGATCTGCACTTTCGGCCATAAAGGGCTTCAAATGGAGCAGCCTTTATGCTCGTGTGATAAATGTTGTTGTAGGAAAATTCTACAAGGGGTAAGTGAGTATCCCATGCCTTCCCAAAGTCGATCACACAGGCTCGCAACATATCTTCCAAGGTTTGGATAGTCCTCTCACTCTGTCCGTCGGTCTGTGGATGGTAGGCTGTACTCATGTCCAGCCTCGTTCCTAGGGAGCTTTGTAATGACTGCCAGAACCTCGAAGTGAATCTACTGTCTCTATCGGAGATAATAGATATAGGAACACCATGCAGTCGTACGATCTCCCTAATGTATGTTCTTGTGAGCTTCTCCATTTTATCGGTCTCTTTGATGGGTAGGAAGTGTGCGGATTTGGTCAATCTGTCGACGATGACCCAAATGGTATCAAGCCCACCTGTTGTCTTGGGTAGCTTGGTTATGAAGTCCATAGTGATCCGCTCCCACTTCCATTCAGGTATCTCCGGTTGCTGAAGCAGACCTGATGGTTTCTGGTATTCGACCTTGACCTTGGCGCAAGTAAGGCATTTACTTACGAAGGTAGCAATTTCTGCTTTCATGTTAGGCCACCAGTATAGCTTTTTAAGATCTAGATACATCTTATCTGAACCCGGGTGGACGGAATATCGAGTGTTGTGCGCTTCCTTCATGACCAAGTCTCTGAAGCCACCGTGTCTCGGTGTCCAGATCCGGTCCATGAGGTATAAGGCTCCGTCACCCTTGACTACCAAGTTCTTATCCATTCCACGTAGGGATTCTTCCGCCACATTTTCAGGTTTTAAGGCTTCGAGCTGAGCCTCCTTAATTTGTGCGGATAGATGTGAATGTATAGTCATAGTTAATGACTTGACTCTTCGTCCAGAATATTCTTTTCGACTTAGGGCGTCTGCTACCACGTTGGCTTTACCCGAATGATCACGAATTTCGCATTCGTAGTCATTGAGTAGCTCGACCCACCGTCGTTGTCTCATATTGAGCTCCTTCTAGTTGAATATGTGTTGTAGGCTTTTGTGGTCTGTGAAGATAGTGCTCTTCGTACCATGCAGGTAGTGTCTCCAGATCTTCAGGGCGAATACAACCGCTCCTAATTCGAGATTGTGTGTGGTGTAGTTGACTTCGTGTGTCTTCAGCTGTCTTGAGGCGTAGGCGATGAACTTACCTCGTTGCATCAGAACACACCCGAGCCCCTGGTTGGATGCATCGCAGTATACCACGAAGTCGTCTATCCCTTCGGGGATGGATAGTATCGGTGCGGTGCATAAGGCTCGTTTCAGCGTTTGGAACTCCTTTTCTTGTTTCTCTTCCCAGTCAAAGGCCACGCCTTTCTGGGTCAATGTCGTTAGGGGTTTCGCAATTCGAGAGAAGTTCTGTATGAATCTGCGGTAGTAGCCAGCGAGGCCTAGAAATTGACGAATTTCTGTAGGCGTCTTCATTGCTGACCAATTCTCGATGGCTTTAATTTTGGAAGGGTCCACGTGGATTCCTTCTTCGCTAACCACGTGTCCTAAGAATTCGACTCTTCGGATCCAAAATTCGCACTTAGAGAACTTTGCATAGAGCTTCTCTGATCGTAAGGTTCCTAGGACTTGTCGTAAATGATCGCTATGTTCCTCCTTACTTCGAGAGTAGATAAGTATGTCATCGATGAAGACAATGACGAACTGATCCAAGTAAGGACGACATGCCCTATTCATCAAGTCCATGAATACTGCGGGGGCATTGGTCAATCCGAATGGCATCACTACGAACTCGTAGTGTCCGTAACGAGTTCGGAAGGCTGTCTTCGGAACATCCTCCTCCAGCACTCGTAACTGGTGATACCCGGACCTCAGATCAATCTTGGAAAAGTAACTCGCCCCTTGCAGCTGGTCGAATAAATCGTCTATGCGAGAAGAGGGTAACGATTTTTGATCGTAAGCTTGTTGAGTTCCCTGTAATCGATGCACATACGGAATGATCCGTCCTTCTTCTTCACGAATAAGACTGGTGCTCCCCAGGGTGAGAAGCTTAGTCTTATAAAGCTCTTGCCGAGTAGTTCGTTAAATTGACCGGACAGTTCTTGCATCTCAGCAGGTGCTAGACAATAGGGCGATTTGGCTACAGGGGTCGCCCCTAGAACTAAGTCGATCCTGAATTCGACTTGACGTTGGGGAGGTAAACCCGGTAGCTCTTCCGGAAAGACGTCGGGGAAGTCGCGTACAACGGGGAGGTCTTTCAGGTCTTTTGTTTTCTGGCTCGTATCGACAACGTGTGCCAAAAATGCATGATATTCCTTACGCAAGTACTTCTGGGCTTGAATACTCGAGATGATACGAAGGCTCGTACTGGGTTTGTCTCCGTAAATCAACAAGGTTTCGTTATTCGGTAGGTTTAGACGGACTGCTTTCTCGAAACATAGGATATCGACGCGATAAAGACTCAACCAGTCCATACCCATAATGACATCGAAACTCTTGATAGCCACTGGTACGAGGTCGATTGGGAATGAATGGCTATCTAGCATGAGGGAACAACCTATGTAAATCTCGTTAGAATTTTCCGTTAGCCATTTCTACGATGAAGGTTTCTTTTAGTGCTTGCGGTGCTTGATTAAGTGTTTAAATTTGTGGTTTACGAAGCTCCTCTCTGCCCCACTATCAAATAGGATACAAGCATAAGAGTTATCGAGAAGGAACGTACCTGTGACTACTGTGGGGTCTGCCACAGCTTCATTGTGGCCAACAGCAAGTAGTCTTCCTGCTCCTCCCGCATTCCCAGCTTTCGGACAGTTTCTTTTATAGTGTCATGTCTCGCCGCACCCGTAGCAGGCCTGGCTCACTCCTGCACCGGGAACCTGGGTGATGGGTTTGGGTGGTGTTCTGCAAAACCGGGCGGTATGGCCCTTCCGGTGGCAATTAGTGCAATGCATTTCCCGGCAGGGGCCGTTATGATGGAAGGAACACTTGGTGCACTTGGGTAGGGTCCCTGCGTAGGGTTTGGCTGGTACAGGGGCTGCAGGAGTAGTGGCGGCATGGACAGCCACCGTCTGTTGGTTCTTGGAAGAGGGTTGAGCTGATTTGCCTTTCTTTCAGTCCCAACGCTTCCTCTTGTTGTCAGCTGTTTTGGTTGGTGCGGGGGCAGTCATTGTAGTTGTTGTTGGAGTAGGAGGAACTTCGTGATCGATGAGCCTTTGGGCCAATTCCTTGGCACTATCAAAGGTCGTAAGGTGTGATGCTAGAATGTTCCCTCGATATGGGGGTACCAGACCCCAGATGTATCTTTCGATTTTCTTGCTTTCGGTGGGGACCATGTTAGGACATAGAGTCACCAGGTCGCAGAACCTGGCTGTATAAGCCACTATGTCAGAACCCTTCATTTTGAGGTTCCACAGTTCCTCCTCGAGCTTCTGAATTTCGCCCCTCGGGCAGTACTCCCTTGTCATTAGGTCCTTCAGTGTATCCCAGCCCATGGCGTTAGCTGTTACCAGTGAGAGTGATTTGACATGGCCATTCCACCACGTCAGGGCCCTTTCGGTGAAGGTACAAGCAGCGAACTTTATCTTGCTTCCTTCAGGGCATGAGCACATCTCGAAGATTGCTTCTGTTCTCTCGATCCATTGGGACAGTGCAATGATTCCTCCGGTTCCGTTGAAGTATGTTGGTTTGCAGCTGATGAAATCTTTATAGGTACACTCCCGTGTACGTGGGTGGATTTCACCATGGCTAGAGTTGGTTCCAGTCCCCGTTCCACTAACACCACCAGAATTTACTTGAGCCGTGGCGGCGGTCACAGCTGCGGTCACAGCTGCCTGAAACATATCCGCATCAAACTGAGGAGGGGGTGGTGGTGGTGGAGTTTGATTCACAGGCGTGTTTCTGGTCGGACGTTTTCGAGGCGGCATCTTTTACTAAAAGTTTATAAAGATGATGATAATAGTAAGAATCAATTGCAAGTATGATGATAGTGTTTCATGGACTAAATCGCCATAGTCCCGCCATTAGATAGAGGCATAAAAATAGAGTAGGGAAACACAAGAGTAAGGACTTTCCAATAGATTAGATAACT
Organism: Lactuca virosa; assembly: GCF_052849685.1. Lineage (NCBI taxonomy): Eukaryota > Viridiplantae > Streptophyta > Magnoliopsida > Asterales > Asteraceae > Lactuca > Lactuca virosa. Next base: position 315,286,408 of record NC_136433.1, on the reverse strand, counting down.
GCCAATATTACTGGTATTAATGATATAAAATGAGTTCGGGAAAAATGAGTCGACATCTTCTACCGCCGGCGGGTATCCCTCGGGCGAACCCTCAGATCTGCCAGTTGACATACAACTTCCTGAAGATGTCGCTCCTGCGCCCTCTGACGCACTCGTAGTTCCATGACTTCGGCTCAGGATGTAGCTAACTGTTGTTGCAGAGCCTCATTGGTCCTCCTAGTTCTTTCCATAGCCTCTTCGAGTTGGCGAATGCGGACTGTGTTAAGGCCAGAGTTGGCGTCAACTTCCATTACTCGGTCGATGGCTGCATGACCTTGCTCGACGTTCCGAGCAATCCTACGGACCATGATGGGTAGGACATGGTCAGACGAGCCTCCCTCGCTTATATTGTGAAAACTCCGGTCTCCATTGTAAGGTAAGGGCTGACCCTGCTCATCACTCCAACGATTCAAGGTTGTTGCCCACAAGGGAGTGGGACCTTGAAATGCCGGACGGGGGTTGAGGTTTATGACTTGACCTTCTTGGGGTAGGTTGTTGACCTCTGGTTCGGAGTCAGAGCCATCTGAAAAGCCTTCTGCAAGGTGATCATCCAAAGGGATTGGGTGATCATCTTCTGGCTCATCATCAAGCCATCCACCAATCCCTTGGTTGGGATAATACGGATCGCCGGGAAGATGGAAGCCAGCCATGTTATCTACGCGAGAATGGGGAAAAGAATAGTTAATAGACATACTAATGAGGATCCTTTTTAGTTTGCACATAAGTAATTATAGTAACACAAAATACTCCTATAGTATTCTGTTCTAATGTTCCCGTTGTAGTAGTATTGGTAAGTTTTTAGACTTGTTGCAACACCACAATCATTCTTAGGCACATGCTAGTCACTCCTCGGAAAATATAGTTGATCAGGCTATATCCCCCTAGATTTGACTATATGTCTCTAAGCCTAATTGTGTTGTTCAACAATCGTAATACTTTTGTTCTGTTCTAGTATGATACTGACACTGGTATGAATAGATGTATATATACTTAGTTAAATATTTTATTATTTAAAAGTATATATTCTTGGTCAGAGTGTTTTAATCCCGTTGCGTTTATAGTTTGTATATCTTTTATGGGTTGATATACTTGATTCACTATAAACAGTGCTCTGATACCAATCGGTCACACCCCAAAACCGGAATGGCGGAAACGTTCTGGGGTGGAGGACTTCATGTGCAGTATCATAATAATGCATAATAGTAAAGACAAGCAACATCATCCATTGCATTAATATAATAATTTTAATACAAGCGTGTTCTGTATAGTATGTAAGACACCAAAAGTATGATCAAAATAAAAGATGAGTCTTGTATGTGCTCCATCTTCTCAAAAGCTTCATCGGTACCTATCTACTGATGACGTGAGAATACAAGTTATTTTGAAAGAGTTTATCAGCATAACGCTGGTGAGTTCATAAGTATTTAGTGTCATTGCTTGTATAAAAATGTTTGTAACAACGTAGTATATATGTTCGTAGTTGTTTGTAATTGCTTTGTAAATGTTTGTAAATAGTTGAACTCTCTAGAAAATCCTATATTTTCTACTAAAATGTAGCCTTCTACCAAGACCCGACTGTTTGTATGTTTGTTCTTTGTAGAGTAAGAGTTTTCCCCAGTGAAACTAAAATATAGTTTACTTAAATGTGTATGTGACAAGGTCACAGGGTAAATGTCATAGGAAAATAATGTTTTACCTCAGCAGTGACACTCCAGGTCATAAAGTGATGATGTATAGACTCCAGGTAGTACTAAATGTACAGTACAACTCGGGGAGTCTAAAGAAAGTGAAAATGTAGACTCCAGGTGGTATTAAATGAACAATACGCCTCGAAAAGTCTGTTTTGCCTTTAATTCATAATTAGATAATGAAAGGTTTGAATGTGAACTCGTATGTAACCATACTGATCGACGGCTGAATAACTGATGACCCACCGGTGTAATATGTAGTGAGGTAACATTCTGTCACCCCATGGCCTTATCGGCTGGGACTGTAGCTAGCAGTCGGGATGTGGGAGTGTCTGTCCCGTATAGATCTATACACACAATGCCCGCTCTCCCTCCAGGAGACTCTGGTTACAAAGTGATACCACGATAAAGTGTCGTATCGAGAAGTAGTATGTCACATTCTGTTTATCGTATTCAAATGTTTGTATAGTATATCTTAGTGTAGTGATGTTTTCTCTGTACTAGTGTATAGTATATTCTCTTGTATAGTATATAGTGTGTTCTCTTGTATGGTATATAGTGTGTATTGACTCATAACTGTACTGACTCTTGTATGTGTCGATGTAATAGTAGTAGTGAGTAGTAAACCCTTAACTATACCTATTATAGTTAAATAGTAATGTTGTTTGTACGCCTTCGTTATACAAAGGTACTGAACTGAACTGAAAACTTTTATATCCAACACACACACACACACACACACACACACACACATATATATATATATATATATATATATATATATATATATATATATATATATATATATATATATATATATATATATATATATATATATATATAACTAAGATTTCAACGACATTTAGACAAATAACAGGATACCCTAAGTCCACAACCAAACAAGGAACAGGAAATAAGGTGAGCTATCAGTCCTAAGTCCTTCAAGTCTTACTTATATAAATATATTGGTGTAGATATGGGTTTGCAAAATAATGTAAGTTTAAAAGAGTTTGAAAACAGTTTTAGCATCTAAAAGAGTTTAATAAAAGGTTTTGAAGTATTCCCCCCATAAAAGCATTTAAAATAATTTCAAAGGTTGATTAAGGGGTATGAGCTCACCTGAAATGAGTGATGCGAATGTAAGATCGGAAAAAGGATGCTAAGTGTCAAGTGAAGTCTTGAGCACACGTACGAATCCTATTTGGCATATAATGACATATATATGTATACAATTAGAGTATATTCAACTAATTAAGAAGGATAACACCCTTATAGTCTAGGAAACACTTATATGGAAGTGTTACAATCACCAAGGATTACATAAAAGGAGTGTATGGTCACTAAATGGAGCTTTCGGTCCAAGTGGTATGTTCCTAGGAGCTTTCGGTCCTAATGGTATTTTCGGTCCAAATGGTTCTCGGTCCGAAGGGTTCTTGGTCCGAAGGGTTCTCGGTCCAAAAACCGAAAAATCAAGATACTTGGTGCATGTGGTGATTTTCAAGGGCTTTCAAACATGCATAGGGGTTCTAAGTTTTATCCAAAGCCTTAGGTGAGTTTTAAGGTCTTAAAGGCACTTTTCTTTAGGGTTTTCGGTTTAAGGAGATGCACTATACCGAAAACCCTTTTTGTTCTTGGAAAATGGCGATTTCAAGGCCCTAAATCAAGTATCCTTACTAGATAACAAGTGTAGGAAGTAGATACTTACAATATGGAAGCAAAGAAAGGTGTTTTCGGCCCAAAACACTAGTGTGTGTTCTTGGTGTTCTTGAAGAACACTTGAAGATCTAAGAAAAAGAGAAGATTTCATGGATGAAATCAAGTATAACCACTAGATGAAGTGTTCCAAGAGAATAAACACTTACATTTTTGGAAGATTTGGAAGAAGCTCATATGATACTTGAGAGAGAAAGTGGGTGTTCTTGAGTTTGGAAGTAAGAAATGAGGAAAGGAGGAGTAAACTCATGCCTTAAGCATGAGTTCTCGGTCAAAGTGGTTTTCGGCCAAAACCCTCATGTTTGGCCGTAACACCTTATTAAGGTGTTATTTGTTTTATTTGTTCCCCGATAATCCTAGAAAATACTTCCATTCGTTTATTCTCTCGAAGAATAAATATTTAAAAATACCCAAACAGACTTTAAACCGAGCTAAAAATTAGCAGAAATGAATTTGACTTTTAATTGAAGTGTTTGACTGTAGAGTTCGTACAAAAGAAAATTTCGGGTTGTCACAATACACCTCGGGGAGTCTAAAGAAATAAAGTACAGACTCCAGGTAGTATTAAATGGACAATACACCTCGGGGAGTCTAAAGAAATAAAATACAGACTCTAGGTAGTATTAAATGGACAATACACCTCGGGGAGTCTAAAGAAAGAAAATACAGACTCCAGATAGTATTAAATGTACAATACACCTCGGGGAGTCTAAAGTAGCCTTTAATCCCAAAATGGTAAATTAAAGGTTTTAATGTGAATTCGTATGTAACCATGCTGATCGACGACTGAATAAAAGATGACCCTCCGGTGTCATATGTAGTGAGGTGACATTTGTCACCCCTTGGCCTTATCGGCTGGGACTGTAGCTAGCAGTCAGGGTGTGGGAGTGTCTGTCCCGTATAGATCTATACACAAGATGCCTGCTCTCCCTCCAGGAGACTCTGGTTACAAATTGATACAACACAGTGTCGTTGTATCCTTTAACGGTTTGTCATATTAATTTATCGTATAACAGTGTTTGTATAGTAAGTCATAATGTAGTAATGTTCACTCTGTACTAATGTATAGTATACTCTCTTGTATAGTATGTACTAGTTGTATTGTATGTTCTCTCTGTCTAGTATGTATGTATGTATGCTATGTTTGTTTCTCATCATAGTATGCTTTGACTCATGTATGAACTGACTCTAAACTATACCTATTATAGTTTACTAGTAAAGTACTTGAACTGTTGTGGAAAAGACTCATTTTACCACTAAATTATGCTGGTACTTTAAAAACGAAGTTTTGTTAAACTATAAAGTAACATAACTTGAAAAGAGTCTTTGAGATGTTTTGACAACTTATAAATGACATAAGTAATCCTTTTGAAAATGTTTATAACAAATAATTACACAGTTAACATTGTGTTCAACTTGTATTCCCCCCCTTAAAACATTTAAAACAGTTAAAAGATTCATTACGGGGTATGAACTCACCTGATGTGGGTGATTCAACAAATACGCGCGTAAGGATGAGAAGTTCCACAAGTGAAGTCCCGAGACACAACAAGTCCTAAATGACATACATTGGCATATATTGACATAAATATAGTGCTTGGAAGCAACCAAAGGCAAGGAAACACCTCACGGGACTAGGAAACACTTTGACCAAGTGTTGGAATCACATGTGATTCATCTAAAGGGTGTTTAAGGCCATGGTTTGGTGTTTACGGCCATGTGTTTACGGCTAAGGGAGTTTACGGCCGTAAACTCATGGTCAAAGATGCATTTGAGGGTGTTTGAAGGCTAGGGAAGCTTGAGGGAATTTTGCTCTACACAAGGATGTGAAAGACCCACTCAATGGAGAGTGTTGAGGAGCTTACGGCCCATGGGAGTTTACTCCTGGCCGTAAACTCTCTAAATGGTCACATTTAGGGTCTTAAAGGTAAGGGGTCTCATGGGTTCAAGTGTTCTAAGGCTTAGCAAGGGTCAAGGAGTGTTTAAGGTCCAAGACTTGACCATAAATGGAGTTTACGGCCAAGGGTGTTTACTCTTGGGCCGTAAACTCTCAAATGATGAGTTGAGTGATAGTCTTACAAAGCACATGGGAGTGTTCTAGCCTCAAATCCAAGCCTTAGGAAGAGTTTAGGGCCAAAATGACACCTTTATAGGAGTTTACGGCCTTGGGAGATGGCTTGGCCGTAAACTCCCTTTGGTTCTTCATTCTTGATGATTTCAAGGTCCTAAGCACGAACCTTAACTGGATATCAAGTGTAGGGAAGAGTACTTACGATATAGAGGCTTGAAAGGGTCGATTTTGGCCAAGAACACTAGTGTGTGTTCTTGGTGAAACCTGAAGATCTAAGAAAAGTTGATTTTCATGGATGAAATCAAAGAGTGTAACTAGTAGATGAAGTGTAACAACAAATCAAAGAAGGAACACTTACGTTTTTGATGATCTAAGATGAAACCCGGGATGATAGTTGTGAGAGAAATGGGAGTTCTTGAGTTTGGAAGTGAAAGAATGGCTAGAAATGACCAAGGGTCATATATATACCCTTGAGTTTACGGCACATGAGTTTACGGCCTAAACTCATTGGCATTGTGGCCGTGAACTCTCTTTAATGAGGTTAAGGCTTGATTCGGTGTACAGTGTCTCTAGCAGATACATTCTAACACTCATTCCTTAAGTGTATGGGCTTAAAACTCCTTAGAATGACCTTTAACCAGCCTAGAACTGATTACCAATGAGTCTGACACTTTGATGAGTTGACTGACTGAGCTTTAAAAGCAAAAAAATTTCGGGTTGTCACACAATGCTCCCCAAAGCTTTTTTAAATTACATTGACTACTTCTATTGTAGAACTCAAGAATTAAGCAATGTTCATCAAAGCTTTGCTAAATTGCATAGACTTCTATTGTGGAACTCAATAATTAAACAATGCTCTTCAAAGCTTTGCTAAATTGCATAGACTACATCTATTGTGGAACTCAAGAATTAAATAATGCTCATCAAAGCTTTGCTAAATAGCATAGAGTTCTATTGTGGAACTCAAGAACTAAACAATCCTCATCAAACCTTTGCTAAATCCCATAGACTTCTATTGCAGAAGTCAACGATTGAACAGTGCTCATCAAAGCATTGCTAAATTCCATAGACTTCTATTTTGGAACTCACGAATTAAACAATGTTCGTCAAAGCTTTGCTAAATTGCATAGACTACTTCGATTGTGGAACTAAAGAATTATAGAATTCTCATCAAAGATTTCCGAAATTGCATAGACTTCTATTGGGGAACTCAAGAATTAAACAATGCTCATAAAAGCTTCGCTAAATTAGATAGACTACTTCTATTGTAGAACCCAAGAATTAAACAATGCTCATCATAGCTTTGCTAAATTGCATAGACTTCTATTGTGGGACACAAGAATTAAACGAAGCTCATCAAAGCTTTGCTAAATTGCGTAGACTTCTATTGTGGAATTCAAGAATTAAACATTGCTCATCAAAGCTTTGCTAAATTGCATAGACTACTTTTATTGTGGAACTCAAGAATTAAAAAAGGCTCATAAAAGCTTTGCTAAATTGGATAGACTTCTATTGTGGAAATCAAGAATTACACATTGCTCATCAAAGCTTTGCGAAATTGCATAGACAAATTTTATTGTAGAACTCAAAAAGTAAACAATGCTCATCAAAACTTTGCTAAATTGCATAGACTTCTATTGTGGAACTCAAGAATTAAACAAAGCTCATCAAACGTTTGCTAAATTGCATAAACTTCTATTGTGGAACTCAAGAATTAAATAATGCTCATGAAAGCTTTACTAAATTGCATAGACTTCTATTTTGGAACTCAAGAATTAAACAATGCTCATCAAAGTTTTGCTAAATCACATAGACTACTTATATTATAGAACTGAAGAATTAAACAATGCTCATCGTAGCTTTGCTAAATTGCATATACTTCTATTGTGGGACACAAGGATTAACCGAAGCTCATCAAAGCTTTGCTAAACTGCATAGATTTCTATTGTGGAATTCAAGAATTAAACAATGCTCATCAAAGCTTTGCTAAATTGCATAGACTACTTCTATTGTGAAACTCAAGAATTAAACAATGATCATCAAAGCCTTTCTAAATATCATAGACTTCTATTGTGGAACTCAAGAATTCAACAACGCTCATCAAAGCGTTGCTAAATATCATAGACTTCTATTGTTGAACTCAAGAACTGAACAATGCTCGTCAAATCTGTGCTAAATTGCAGAGACTTCAATTGTAGAACTCAACAAATAAACAACACTCATCATAGCTTTGCTAAATTACATAGACTTCTATTTTGGAACTCAAGAATTAAACAATGCTCACCAATGCTTTTCTAAAATTGCATAGACTTCTATTGTGGAACTCAAGAATTAAAAAATGCTAATCAAAGCTTTGCTAAATTGCATAGACTACTTCTATTGTAGAACCCAAGAATTAAACAATGCTCATCAAAGCTTTGCTAATTTGCGTAGACTTTTATTTTGGGATACAAAATTTAAACGAAGTTCATCAAAGCTTTGCTAAATTGCGTAGACTTCTATTTTGGAACTCAAGAATTAAACAATGTTCATCAAAGCTTTGCTAAATTTCATAGACTACTTAGATTGTGGAACTAAAGAATTATAGAATGCTCATTAAAGCTTTGCTAAATTGCATAGACTTCTATTGTAGAACTCAAGAATTAAACAATGCTCATCAAAGCTTTGCTAAATTTCATAGACTACTTCTATCGTAGAACCCAATATTAAACAATGCTCATCAAAGCTTTGCTAAATTGCGTAGACTTCTATTGTGGGACACAAAAATTAACCGAAGTTCATCAAAGCTTTGCTAAATTACGTAGACTTCTATTTTGGAACTCAAGAATTAAATAATGCTCCTCACAGCTTTGTTAAATTACATAGACTACTTCTATTGTAGAACTCAAGAATTAAACAATGTTCATCAAAGCTTTGCTAAATTGCACAGACTTCTATTGTGGAACTCAAGAATTAAACAATGCTCATCAAATCTTTGCTAAATTTCATAGACCACATCTAATGTGGCGGGTGAATCCCTGAGAGGGATGGATAAGAATTTGGAAGTCAAGGGTGGCGGAGCCTTATATCTCATGGATCGGATCTGGACACCGAAACACAGTGGTTTCAGAGACTTGGTCATGACCGAGGCGCACAACACTCGATATTCCGTCCACCCAGGTTGAGATAAGATGTATCTGGATCTTAAAAATCTATACTGGTGGCCTAACATGAAAGCAGAGATTGCTACCTTCGTAAGTAAATGCCTTACTTGCGGCAAGGTTAAGGTCGAATACCAGAAACCGTCAGGATTACTCCAGCAGCCGGAGATAACTGAATGGAAGTGGGAGCGGATCACGATGGACTTCATAACCAAGTTACCCAAGACTACGGGTGGTCTCGATACCATTTGGGTAATCGTAGACAGGTTAACCAAGTCCGCACACTTCATGCCGATCAAAGAAACACACAGGATGGAGAAGCTAACAAGAACTTACATTCAGGAGATTGTACGACTGCACGGTGTTCCCATATCCATTATCTCTGATAGAGATAGTAGATTCACTTCGAGGTTCTGGCAGTCGCTACAAAGTTCTCTAGGAACTAGGCTGGACATGAGTACAGCCTACCATCCACAGACCGACAGACAAAGTGAGAGGACTATCCAAACCTTGGAGGATATGTTGCGAGCATGTGTGATCGACTTTGGGAAGGCATGGGATACTCATTTACCCCTTGTCGAGTTTTCCTACAATAACAGTTATCACACGAGCATAAAGGCTGCTCCATTTGAAGCCCTCTACGGTCGTAAGTGCAGATCCCCTCTGTGCTGGGCTGAGGTGGGCGACACCTAGTTAGCTAAAGGACGAGTTCCTGACAGCACTCTCACAGGTCCGGAGATCATTCGGGAAACGACAGAGAAGATCGTTCAGATTCGTGAACGATTGAAAGCCTCTAGAGACCGACAGAAAAGCTACGCAGATAAACGAAGGAAACCTTTGCAATTCCAGGTGGGAGACCGCGTTCTTTTGAAAGTGTCACCCTGGAAATGCTTGATACGCTTCGGAAAGCGTGGAAAGCTAAATCCAAGATACATATGGCCTTTCGAGATTCTCGCTAGAATCGGCCCTGTAGCTTACAAACTCAACTTACCTCGCGAACTCAGTAACGTACATTCTACTTTCCACATCTCGAACTTGAAAAAGTGTCTATCCGACGAGACTCTTGTAATCCCACTCGATGAAATCGAGATCAACGAGAGCCTCAACTTCGTGGAAGAACCTGTAGAAATCATGGACCGACAGGTCAAGCAAACGAAGCAAAGCCGTATCCCGATAGTGAAGGTTCGCTGGAACGCCAAACGAGGACCTGAATTCACTTGGGAGCGCGAGGATCAAATGAAACTGAAATATCCTCATCTTTTTACTTAGTTATTTGTAACTACTTATTTGCTTAAACTCTAATTTCGGGACGAAATTCCCTCTAACGGGGGGATGATGTGACAACTCGAAATTTCAATCTTGTACAACCATTCACTGCAATAGAGGTCAGACTCAGTTCTGTTAACTTTTAGCGTTGTTTAGAGTCTTTTGAGTGTTCTAAAGCCTAGTACTTCAAGAGGTAATTATAGGAGGGATACTCTAGAGTTGTTTATGCAACATTTAAGCCTCAAAACTCCTAGAGTTTGGAGTTTACGGCCATAACATGGAGTTTACGGTCGTAAACTCTAAGGGTATAAATATGACACTTAGCCATTTTAGTCATTTTTACCATTTTCGAGCCTAGAAGTCATTCTCTCTCAAGTATCATCCGATTTTTCTTCTTGATCTTCAACTTTGTAAGTGTTTTCTTCCTTGATTAGTTGATATATTACAACATCTAGTGATTGTACATGATTTCATCCATGAAATCTCTTCATTTTGATAGATCTTCAAGTGTTCTTCATTTCACCAAGAACACCAAGAACACACACTAGTGTTCTTGAGCCTTAAACACCCATTCAAGCTTCCATATTGTAAGTACACTTGTCTTAGCTTGTTATATGCTTGAATCAGTTGGTTTACACCTAGAAAACATCAAGAACACAAGATCATAAGGTGTTTACGGCCAAGGCAATCACCTTGGGCCGTAAACCCTAATTAAGGGGGCAAATGAGCCCTAATCCCTTCCAAAGCCTTAGGACCAAGTCTAGAACACTTCCAACTTGAACTAAGGACCTTAAACTTCAAAATGGTGCAAAATACCATGAGTTTACGGCCGTAAACTCATGGAGAAATGGTCCTTGGGCCGTAAACCCTAGTTAGTGGTGCAATGGTGCCACCATTCCTTCCTAAGGCTTAGACTTGATCATAGAACACTTCTTTATGACTTGTAAGACCTTATAACACAACTTGGTACTTAATACCATGAGTTTACGGCCGTAAACTCATGGGGAAATTACCCCTTGGCCGTAAACTCATGTGGTAATTACCATGGGCCATAAACTCAAATGTAAAGCTATACAACCCTTAGGTGCAACCCTTTAGTACTTATAACACTTGAATCAAAGTGTTTTCCATGTTCTAGGGTGCCTATACTTGATAATTTAGTTGTTAAATCACTAATTAGATACATATATGTGTCTTTATATGTTAAATAGGATCAGTGTGTGTGCTCAAGTCTTCACTTGACACCTAGCATCCTATACCATCCGTTCATCCAAACCACTCACTACAGGTGAGTTCATACCCCTTAATCAACCTTTTAAATGATTTTAAATGCTTTTATGGGGGGGGGGGGAATACAAGTTGAATTATTATAGTTATTATATCAATCACATGTGATTAATAACTACCAAACAAGTGGATTTTCTTACTTTTCAAACTGTGTTATGAAACAAACTACTTCAAACCATTTTACAATCTCTTTTACATGTTAAATACTTTATATTCAAACTCTTTTAAACTTATATCCTGTCAAATGCATATCTATATAGATATAGTTATATAAGTAGGATTGAAAGGACTTAGGACTGATAGCTCGCCTTGCTTCCTGTTCCTTGTTTGGTTGTGGACTTAAGGTATCGGTTATTTGTCCGAAGGTCGTTTGAATCTTCGTTATATATTATGTATATGTGTATAGATATAAATGTTCATTCATTCAGTTCAGTGCCTTTGGGTAGCAAAGGTACCCTATCATATTCATACATACAAACAACATTACTAGTAAACTATAATAGGTATAGTTTAGGAAGTTACTAATACAATTACAACAACAATGAATCATACAATGAGTCAGTTCATACATGAGTCAATAACATACTATAACGAGAAACAGGTAGAGAATACTATGATGAGAAACAAACATAACATACTATGATGAGAAACAAACATAACATACTATGATGAGAAACAAACATAACATACTATGATGAGAAACAAACAGAGCATACTAGACAGAGAGAACATACATTACACTAGTACATACAATACATATACAAGAACATTACGACAGAAATGTGAGCCACGTAACGGGACATGGCATCACCTGTCATGGCTCGTTTTGTATCCAGAGTCTCCTAGAAGGAGAGCGTTGAATTTGTGTATAGATCTATACTGGATTGACTATCCTACACCTTGCTGCTCGCTATAGTGGGACTTGCAAGTCTACGGGTGCCAAATGTCATTTCTTCCGACGTCTTTCATCGTCGTGTTTTAGTCGGTAGTATGGTACAGGCATATCACATGTTACTTTAAATAACAATTGGTTTAAGGTAATTAGTACAGCAGTAGTTACTATAATACAACACTACAGTACTTTATTATTTTCCCATTGCATTCACATTGTGATCTTTTGGCATAAAAGATAATGTAAAACTATATTTTTGGTTAATGATAGTCATACTTGGGAAAATACACACTTTTACAAGAAACAAACATACATTTCATTTGATGCAATTGATGATGTTGTTGCTTGTTTACTACTATTCTTTGTTGTGATACTGTACATGACGTCCTCCACCCCTGAACGTTTCCGCCGTTCCGGTTTTGGGTTGTGACAGATTGGTATCAGAGCATTGTTTATAGTGAATCCAATATATCAACCCATAAAAGATATACAAACTATAAACACAACGGGATTAAAATACTCTGACCAAGAGTTTATACTTCTAAATAATAAAATATTTAACTAAGTATACATACTTGCATTCATACTAAAATCAGTGTCACTAGGACAGAACAAAAGTATTACGATTGTTGGGCAACACAATTAGACTTAGAGACATATGGTTAACCCTGGGAATGATATAGCCTGATCAACTATATTTTTCCAAGGAGTGACTATTATGTGCCTAAGAGTGGTTGTGAGGTTGCAACAAGTCTAAAAACTTACCAACACTACTACAATGAAAACATTAGAACAGAACATAAACTTAAAATATTATAGGAGTATTTTGTGTTACTATAATTTACTTATGTGCAAACTAAAAAGGTCTTTATCGGTAGGTCAATAGTTGCTAAGTGGATACGCTAAGGTTATATGTAACTGGGATGTCATAGACTTAGAATCTGTAATCTTTGCTTTACTCCCTGTTCCTTGTTTGGTTGTGGGTTTCGAGTTAGGGTCACTTATTCGAAGGTCTATCCTGTTTTGATTACATATAACTGGTATGCACTAAACAAGTATTGAAGTAACTGATAAAGATTATCTTATAATTATCTAATTAGTACGGCTATTTAGTTATTTCTTATACCCCTTTTCTCGCGTAGATATCATGGCTAGATTCCATCTTCCCGGAGATCCATACTTCCCAAACGAAGGCAATGCAGGATGGCCTGAAGAAGAGCCAGAAGATGATTATCCAATCCCTTTGGATGATCACCTTGCTGAAGGCTTTTCTGATGGTTCTGACTCCGAACCTGAAGTCAACAACCTACCCCCAGTAGCTCCGAACCCGAACCCTCGTCTAGCATTTCAAGGACTCACACCTCTGTGGGCAACAAACTTGAACAGATGGAGTCAGGAGCAGGGTCAACCCATACCCTACAATGGAGACCGAAGCTTCTACAATCTAAGCGAGGGAGGTTCAGCTGACTGAGTCCTACCCATCATAGTCCGTAGGATAGCTCAGAACACTGAGCAAGGTCGAGCAGCTATCGACCGAGTTGTGGAAATTGACGGCAACTCTGGCGTTAACACAGTCCGCATACCTCAGCTAGAGTCTGCTCATGAAAGAACTCAGAACCAGAATGCAGCCCTACAGAGAGAACTTACTGAAACCCAAGCCGAAGTCAGGGAGCTTCGAGCTCGTCAGGCAATGTCTGAAAGGCGCATGAGAGACATGGAGTGCCGTCTGTCAGAGTCAAGGACTCATTCTAGTGGCTCTCGTCGTAGATAGAGCCTACTCAACTTTCTCTTTTGGATATAACTTAGTCTATGTAAAAACTCTAGTTTAATTTCCTATCTTGTTGAAGACCTTAGATCTGTTAAGTCATGATTTGGTCTTAGTTCTGTCAAAATTTTCCCATCTTGGTTGATGTAAGACCTACTTCTAGGTCACTTTTCCGGAACTTGTTACATCTGTAATACCAGTATAATTGACAGATATCTAGTCTCATGGAATTTAATATCCAAATGCTATCATCTTTTAGTACTAGATCTACATTCAATCATACTATGCAATTGTGTTGTTGGACTACGGAGAGTTAGTCAATGAGTCACTCTCATCAATTTCTCTATTCTTACCCGTATTGTCATCTTTGTAAACTTTTAGTTAAAAGATGCCTCCGCGCCGATCAACGAGACACAATCCTCCGGTAACTTCAACACCACCTACTCCTCAAATCGATACGGCAGCTCTAAATGATGCAGTAGCTGCGGCTGTGGCAACAGCCATGGCTCAATATCATTCTTCAAGTGCTACCGGAGGTGGGACACCTGTTCATTCTACTCACGGTGAAGCCCCCGTGCGCTCGAGAGAGTGCTCCTACAAGGACTTCACCAACTGCAAGCCAAAGTCCTTTAAAGGGACTGGCGGAGTCATTGCCCTCTCGCAATGGTTCGAGAAGACCGAATCGGTCTTCGAAATATGCTCTTGTTCTGAAGGGAGAAAGGTCAAGTTCGCTGCTTTCACCTTCGAGGAAAAAGCCCTGACATGGTGGAATAGCCATGTCAAGTCACTATCTCTAGTGGTGGCAAATGCAATAGGCTGGGAAGCTCTCAGAGAGCTAATGATTGAAGAATACTGCCCGAGGGGCGAAATCCAGAAATTGGAACAGGAACTATGGAGCCTAACCATGAAGGGCTCCGACATAGTTTCCTATGCCGCCAGATTTAGCGAGCTGTTGGCCCTCTGTCCCAACATGGTTCACACAGAGGGAAAGAAAATAGAGAGGTACATCTGGGGGCTGGTGCCTCCATTTCAGGGGAATGTTTTAGCTTCAAACCCCACCATATTCGATAGTGCCAAGCGGTTGGCACAACGACTCATTGACCATGGGGTCCGTACCCTAGCAGCAACAACAACCCTAGCCATCTCAGAACCCTCCAAAGCCGCTGACAACAAGCGGAAATTCTGGGATGACAAGAAGAAGAAGAAGGCTGCCAAAAAGCAGCAGGTCGTGGCAGTTTATGCTGCGATAGCACCTGCCGCTGCTGCTCCGGTAAAGCAGTATGTTGGAAGTTTGCCAAAGTGCAACAAATGCAACTTCCACCACACAGGAGCCTGCCGGGAAATGCAGTGCTCTAACTGCAACAGAAAGGGGCACACTGCCCATTTCTGCAAGGCTCCGGCAAAGCCAATCACCCAGGTCCCCGGCGCTGGTGCGGGCCAAGCTTGCTACGGTTGTGGCGAAGTGGGCCACTACAAAAGGAACTGCCCGAAGGCAGGGATCGCCGACGGAGTAGGAAGAGTTCTGGCTATAGGCCACGAGGAAGCGGTTGCCGACCCCACGGTGGTCATATACATTCCTCCTCGTTAACTCTTATGCATGCATTCTTTTTGATAGTGGAGCGGAGAGGAGTTTCGTGAACCAAAAGTTTGCTCACTTACTTAAGCAAAAATCACGAGCACTTAAAGAACCGTTCACTGTAGAAATGGCTAACGGAAAGACAGAGAGTACTAACTGCATATACATAGGTTGTACTCTAACCCTAGATAGCCATTCATTTTCAATCGACCTCATGCCAGTCTCAATTAAAAGTTTCGACGTCATTATCGGCATGGATTGGTTGAGTCTTCATCGTGCCGACATCCTGTGTTATGAAAAGGCTATTCGCCTTAATCTACCGTCTAGCGAAACTCTAGTAATCTACGGCGACAAACCCGACACTAACCTTCGCCTCATCTCGAGCATTCAAGCCCAGAAGTTCTTGCGAAAGGAATGTCGCGCATTCCTTGCTCATGTTGTCGATGTGAGCCAAGAAACGAAACACATTAAGAACATTCCAGTAGTACGTGATTTTCCCGACATCTTTCCAGAAGAACTCCCAGGATTACCTCCACAACGTCAAGTCGAGTTCAGAATCGACTTAGTTCCAGGGGCTACTCCAGTAGTGTCACACCCCAAAACCGGAACGGCGGAAACGTTCTGGGGTGGAGGACGTCATGTACAGTATCATAACAAAGCATAATAGTAAAGACAAGCAAACAACATCCATTGCATTAATATAATAATTGTAATACAAGTGTGTTCTGAACAGTATGTAAGACACCAAAAATGTATAATCAAAATAAAGATGAGTCTTGTATGTGCTCCATCTTCGCAAAAGCTTCATCGGTACCTGTCTACTGATGACCTGAGAATACAAGTTATTTTGAAAGAGTTTGTCAGCATTAAAGCTGGTGAATTCATAAGTATTTTAGTGTCATTGTTTGCCTGAAAAGTTTGTAAGTGGTTGAGTGTGTAAGTTTGTAAAAATGTTTGTAGTGATGGTTTGTAACTCTTAGAAAACCCTATATTTTCTATTAAAAGTAGTCTTCTACCAAGCCATAAAGTACTGTATGTTTATTCAATTTAAAAGTGAGTATTTCTCCCAAGACATAACGGGGTACTGTAGCATTATGCTATTAGTGACTACTGCTGTATTAACTACCTTAAACCAATTGTTAATTAAGGTATAATGTGATATAATTGTAACCATACTTGATCGACCTTAGTAAAACACGACGCTCGAAGACGTCGAGATGGTATGACATTCATCACCTGAAGACCTGCAGGTCCCACTGTAGCTAGCAGCGAGGTGTAGGACTGTCAGTCCAGTATAGATCTATACACGAATTCACGCTCTTCTTTCCGAAGACTCTGGTTACAAGTCGAACCATGACAGAGTTGCCATGCCCCGAAGTAGTGCCTCACATTTAAGTTATAGTGGGTATGTATTATTTGTACTAGTATAGTGTATGTTCTCTCTTTCTAGTGTGTAGTATGTTCAGTTATATAGTGTAGTATATGTAGTGTCTACAGTATGCATTGACTGAGGATGAATTGACTCGTTGTATGTTTCATAGTATTAGAAATAATGTGTAGTAACTCCTAAACTATACCTATTATAGTTTACTAGTAATATTGTATAAGTAACTTAGCGTATACGCCTTTGCTATCCAAAGGGTTGGTACTGAAGTAAAAGCTTTATATCTACACATATATACATGATATATAACTAAGGATCAAACGACAGTCGGACAAACAACAGAGTACTCTAAGTCCACAACCAAACAAGTAACATGAAATAAAGTGAGTTATCAGTCCTAAGTCCTTCAAACCTTACTTATATAACTATATATGCATTAGACATGATTTGGCAATCATTTTGAAGTAGTTTTGTTGACAAAACAGTTAAAAGTATAGAAATCCATTTGTTTGCAAGTTATAAATCACATGTGATTGATATTATAACCAGTTTGATTCAACTTGTATCCCCCATAAAAGCATTTAAAAAGGTCGATTAAGGGGTATGAACTCACCTGCAGTGAGTGGTTTGGATGGAAGTGTCGGATAGGATGCTAAGTGTCAAGTGAGGACTTGAACACACACACGGATCCTATTTAACATGTAATGATACATATATGTATCTAATTAGTCATTTTAACAACTAATTTATCAAGTAAGGACACCCTAATACATGGATAACACTTTGATTTAAGTGTTAGGAGTACATAAGGGTTGCATCTAAGGAGAGTATGGCCTCACATTGGAGATTACTTCTCATTTGGTAACCCTACATGTGTTTACAGTTTTTGGTCATTTCCCCCATGAGTTTACGGCCGTAAACTCATGGTAATTTGTACCATTGTGTGTTTTAAGGTCTTATACCCCTCAAGGAAGTGTTCTAGGTTTGTATCAAAGGCTTAGGAAGGGACTAGGGCTCAAAATGGCCCTTCATTGGAGTTTACGGTTCTTGGACCACTCCTTGGAGTTTACGGTCGTAAACCCTTGAGTTTACGGTCGTAAACCCATGAGTTTACGGCCGTAAACTCATGGTCACTCCTACCATTTCGTGATTTGGGGCCTTTAGCTCATGCATGCAAGGTTCTAGTCTGATATCCAAGCCCTAGAAGGTGTTGGGGGCATTTAAACACCACTTGATCCCTTGACCGTAAACCCATGTGTTCTTGGGGATTTTTGATGTTTTCCAATGGTTTAGCAAGTATACTAAGCAAACAACTAGATAGGAAGAGTGCACTTACTTATAGGAAGCTTGTAAGAGTGTTTAAGGACCAAAAACACTAGTGTGTGTTCTTGGTGTTCTTGGTGTTTTGAAGAACACTTGAAGATCTAAGTAAAAATGAAGAATTTATGGATGAAAGGGAGTATAACAACTAGATGAAAGGTTATAACAACAAATCAAACAAAGAAAACACTTACATTTTGGAAGATTTGGAAGGTGATCTTATGATAGTTGAGAGAGAATGAGGGAGTTCTTGAGCTAGGAAGTGAAGAATGAGAGAAATGGGGAGTAAACTCATGCTACATGCATGAGTTCAAGGTGAAGAGGAGTTTACGGCCCAAACTCCCCAAGTTTGGCCGTAAACACCTTGTTAGGGTGTGATGTGTTTACTTGTTACACATTACTCCTAGAAGACACTCCCTTTTATTTGTTCGTTTGATGCATTTATTTTAAAAATACCCCAAACGGACTTTATACCGGCTAAAATTCACAAAAATGAATTTGACTATTAATTGTAGTGCTTGACTGCAGAGTTTATACAAATGAAAACTTCGGGTTGTCACATCATCCCCCCGTTCGAGGGAATTTTGTCCCGAAATTAGAGTTCAAGCAACTAAGTTATTACAGAATAACTAAGTAAAAAGATGAGGATATTTAAGTTTCATTGGATCCTCGCGCTCCCAAGTGAACTCCGGTCCTCGCTTGGCATTCCAGCAAACCTTCACAATTGGGATGCGGCTTTGTGTTGTAGGCTTTTGTGGTCTGTGAAGATAGTACTCTTCGTACCATACAGGTAGTGTCTCCAGATCTTTAGGGCGAACACAACCACTCCTAATTCGAGATCGTGCGTGGTGTAGTTGACCTTATGTGTCTTCAGCTGTCTTGAGGCGTAGGCGATGACCTTACCTCGTTGCATCAGAACACAGCCGAGCCCCTGATTGGATGCATTGCAGTATACCACGAAGTCTTCTATCCCTTCGGGGAGGGATAGTATCGGTGCGGTGCATAAGGATCGTTTTAGCGTTTGGAACGCTTTCTCTTGTTTCTCTTCCCAGTCAAAGGCCATGCCTTTCTGGGTCAATGTAGTAAAGGGTTTCACAATTCGAGAGAAGTTCTGAATGAACCTGCGGTAGTAGCCAGCGAGGCCTAGAAATTGACAAATTTCCGTAGGCGTCTTCGGTGCTGACCAGTTCTCGATGGCTTTAATTTTGGAAGGGTCCACGTGGATTCCCTCTTCGCTAACCACGTTTCCTAAGAATTCGACTCTTCGGATCTAAAATTCGTATTTAGAGAACTTCGCATAGAGCTTCTCTGATCGTAAGGTTCCTAGGACTTGTCGTAAATGATCAATATGTTCCTCCTTACTTCGAGAGTATATAAGTATGTCATCGATGAAAATGATGACGAACTGATCCAAGTAAGGACGACATACCCTATTCATTAAGTCCATGAATACTGCGGGCGCATTGGTCAATCCGAATGGCATCACTACGAACTCGTAGTGTCCGTAACGAGTTCGGAAGGCTGTCTTCGGAATATCCTTCTCAAGCACTCGTAACTGGTGATACCCGAACCTCAGGTCAATCTTAGAAAAGTAGCTCGCCCCTTGCAGCTGATCGAATAAATCGTCTATGCGAGGAAGAGGGTAACGATTTTTGACTGTAAGCTTGTTGAGTTCTCTGTAATCGATGCACATACGGAACGATCCATCTTTCTTCTTCACGAATAAGACAGGTGCTCCCCAGGGTGAGAAGCTTGGTCTTATAAAGCCCTTGCTGAGCAGTTCGTTAAGTTGACCGGACAGTTCTTGCATCTCAGCAAGTGCTAGACGATAGGGCAATTTGGCTACGGGGGTCGCTCCTGGAATTAAGTCGATTCGGAACTCGACTTGACGTTGCGGGGGTAATCCTGGGAGTTCTTCCGGAAAGACGTCGGTAAAATCGCATACTACGGGGAGGTCTTTTAGGTCTTTTGTTTTCTGGCTCGTACCGACAACGTGCACCAGGAATGAACGCTATTCCTTACGCAAGTACTTTTAGGCTTAAATACTTGAGATGATACGAAGGTTCGTACCGGGTTTGTCTCCGAAGATAGTAAGAGTTTCGCTTGACGGAAGATTAAGGCGAACAGCCTTTTCATAGCACATGATGTCGGCACGGTGCAGACTCAACCAATCCATGCCGACAATGACATCGAAACTTTTAATTGAGACCGGCATGAGGTCGATTGGAAATGAATGGCTATCTAGAGTTAGAGTGCATCCTATGTATACACTACTAGTGCTCTCAGTCTTTCCATTAGCCATTTCTACCGTGAATGGTTCTTTAAGTGTGCGGGGTTGTTGTTTAAGTAAGGGAGCAAATTTTTGGTTCACGAAACTCCTCTCCGCTCCACTATCAAACAGTATGCATGCATAAGAGTTATCGAGGAGAAACGTACCAGTTACCACCGTAGGGTCAGCAACTCTTCCTTGTGGCCTATAGCCAGAACTCTTCCGGCTCCACCAGCATTTCCTGCCTTGGGGCAGTCCCTTTTGTAGTGGCCCACTTCGCCACATCCATAACAAGACTGGGTCACACCAGACCCTGGAACCTGGTTGATTGGCCTTGCCGGGGCCCTGCAGAAGCGGACAGTGTGTCCCTTTTTGTTGCAGTTGGAACACTGTAACTCCCGGCAGGGTCCATTGTGGTGGAAGCTGCATCTATTGCACTTTGGCAGGTTCCCAGCGTACTGCTTTATCGGAGTAGCAGCGACCGGTGCTATCGCGACATGAATCGCCATAACCTGCTGGTTTTTGGCAGCTTTTTGCTTCTTCTTGTCGTCCCAGAACTTCCGCTTGTTGTCAGCGGGTTTGGAAGGTTCGGAGATGGCTTGGGTTGTTGTTGCTGACGGGGTACGGACCCCATGGTCTATGAGACATTGCGCCAACCGCTTGGCACTGTCGAAGGTAGCGGGGTTGGAGGCTAAAACATTCCCTTGCACCGGAGGCAACAGCCCCCAGATATACCTCTCTATCTTCTTCCCCTCCGTGGGAACCATGTTGGGACAGAGGGCCACCAGCTCGCTGAATCTGGCAGTATAAGAAACTATGTCGGAGGCCTTCATGGTTAGGCTCCATAGCTCCTGTTCCAACTTCTAGATTTCGCCCTGCGGGCAGTATTCCTCGATCATGAGGTCTTTCAAAGTTTCCCAGCCCATATCGTTAGCCACTACAAGAGTTAGTGACTTGACATGGCTATTCCACCATGTCAGGGCTCTTTCTTCGAAGGTGCAAGCAGCAAACTTGACCTTACTCGCTGCAGGGCAGGAACAAATCTCGAAGATCGACTCCATCTTTTCGAACCATTGTGAGAGGGTAATGACTCCGCCGGTCCCTTTGAAGGGCTTTGGCTTACAGTTAGTGAAGTCCTTGTAGGAGCACTCTCTCGAGCGCACAAGGAGTTCACCTTGAGTAGAATTAACAGGGGTTCCACCTCCGCTTGTACCAGTGGAGTGATATTGAGCCATGGCCGTTGCTACAGTCGCAGCTACAGCAACATTCAGAGCCGCCGTATCGATTATTGGAGGAGGTGGTGGTACTGGAGTTGGGGTAATCGGAGGATTACGCCTTGTTGATTTTCGAGGAGGCATCCTTCAGCTGTAAGTTTAAAAAGATGATGATAATAGTAAGAATCGATTGTAAGTATGATGAGCGTGTTCCATGGACTAAATTGCTACAGTCCAAATATCAGATAGAGCCATAACAATAGAGTAGGGAAATACAAAAGTACAAACTTTCCCATAGATTAGACAACTGCCAATATTACTGGTATTAATGATGTAAAATGAGTTCAGGAAAAGTGACCTAACAGTAGGTCTTACATCAAACCATAAGGGAAAATGTTGGCAGCTTAGAAGTCTAGTTAGAGTACTTTCAAAGTTAGGAATGTTTACAGACAAGTGCTCCATGGGGCACAGAAAAGAAAGGCTATTCCTTAATTCAAAAGTATAGATGAATCGATATCTTCTACCGGCGACGGGTATCCCTTGGGCTAACCCTCAGGTCTGCCAGTTGACGTACAACTTCCTGAAGATGTCGCTCATGCGCCCTCTAACGCACTCGGAGTTCCATGACTTCAGCTCGGGACGCAGCTAGCTGTTGCTGCAGAGCCTCATTGGTCCTCCTAGTCCTATCCATAGCCTTTTCGAGTTGGCGAATGCGGACTGTGTTAAGGCCAAAATTGGTATCAATTTCCACTACCCGGTCGATGGCTGCATAACCTTGCTTGACGTTCCTAGCAATCCTACGGACCATGATGGGCAGGACTCGGTCAGCAGAACCTCCCTCGCTTATGTTGTAGAAGCTTCGGTCTCCGTTGAAAGGTAAGGGCTGACCCTGCTCATCACTCCATCGATTCAAGGTTGTTGCCCACAAGGGAGTGGGACCTTGAAATGTCGGACGGGGGTTGAGGTTTGGAATTGGAACTCCTTGGGGAAGGTTGTTGACCTCTGGTTCGGAGTCGGAGCCATCCGAAAAGCCTTCTGCGAGGTGATCATCCAAAGGGATTGGGTGATCATCTTCTGGCTCCTCCTCAAGCCATCCACAAATGCCTTGGTTTGGATAATACGGATCGCCGGGGAGATGGAAGCCAGCCATGCTATCTACGCGAAGATGGGGAAAGAATAGTTAATAGACGTACTAACCTAAGATACTTATAAGATGATCGTTATTAGTTGGCTCAATACTTGCATAGTGCATACCAATTACATGCAACCAAAACAGGATAGACCTTCGAATAAGTGACCCTAACTCTAAATCCACAACCAAACAAGGAACAGGAAGTAAAGCAAAGATCACAGATTCTAAGTCTATAGCGCCTTCGTCACATGTAACCTTAGAGTATCCACTTAGCAACTATTGCCCTACTAGTAACGACCTTTTTAATTCTCACATATGTAATTTATAGTAACGCGGAATACTCCTGTAGTATTCTGTTCTAACGTTCTTGTTGTAGTAGTGTTGGTAAGTTTTTAGACTTGTTGCAACACCACAACTACTCTTAGGCACATGCTAGTCACTTCTCGGATAATATAGTTGATCAGGCTATATCTTCCCAGACTTGACTATATGTCTCTAAGTCTAATTGTGCTGTCCAACAATCGTAATACTTTTGTTCTGTTCTAGTATGATACTGACCCTGGTATGAATAGATGTATATATACTTAGTTAAATATTTTATTATTTAAAAGTATATATTCTTGGTCAGAGTGTTTTAATCCCGATGTGTTTATAGTTCGTATATCTTTTATGGGTTGATATACTTGATTCACTATAAACAGTGCTCTAATACCAATCTGTCACACCCCAAAACCGGAACGGCAGAAACGTTCTGGGGTGGAGGACGTCATGTACAGTATCATAACAAAGCATAATAGTAAAGACAAGCAAACAACATCCATTGCATTAATATAATAATTGTAATACAAGTGTGTTCTGAACAGTATGTAAGACACCAAAAATGTATAATCAAAATAAAGATGAGTCTTGTATGTGCTCCATCTTCGCAAAAGCTTCATCGGTACCTGTCTACTGATGACCTGAGAATACAAGTTATTTTGAAAGAGTTTGTCAGCATTAAAGCTGGTGAATTCATAAGTATTTTAGTGTCATTGTTTGCCTGAAAAGTTTGTAAGTGGTTGAGTGTGTAAGTTTGTAAAAATGTTTGTAGTGATGGTTTGTAACTCTTAGAAAACCCTATATTTTCTATTAAAAGTAGTCTTCTACCAAGCCATAAAGTACTGTATGTTTATTCAATTTAAAAGTGAGTATTTCTCCCAAGACATAACGGGGTACTGTAGCATTATGCTATTAGTGACTACTGCTGTATTAACTACCTTAAACCAATTGTTAATTAAGGTATAATGTGATATAATTGTAACCATACTTGATCGACCTTAGTAAAACACGACGCTCGAAGACGTCGAGATGGTATGACATTCATCACCTGAAGACCTGCAGGTCCCACTGTAGCTAGCAGCGAGGTGTAGGACTGTCAGTCCAGTATAGATCTATACACGAATTCACGCTCTTCTTTCCGAAGACTCTGGTTACAAGTCGAACCATGACAGAGTTGCCATGCCCCGAAGTAGTGCCTCACATTTAAGTTATAGTGGGTATGTATTATTTGTACTAGTATAGTGTATGTTCTCTCTTTCTAGTGTGTAGTATGTTCAGTTATATAGTGTAGTATATGTAGTGTCTACAGTATGCATTGACTGAGGATGAATTGACTCGTTGTATGTTTCATAGTATTAGAAATAATGTGTAGTAACTCCTAAACTATACCTATTATAGTTTACTAGTAATATTGTATAAGTAACTTAGCGTATACGCCTTTGCTACCCAAAGGGTTGGTACTGAAGTAAAAGCTTTATATCTACACATATATACATGATATATAACTAAGGATCAAACGATAGTCGGACAAACAACAGAGTACTCTAAGTCCACAACCAAACAAGGAACAGGAAATAAAGTGAGTTATCAGTCCTAAGTCCTTCAAACCTTACTTATATAACTATATATGCATTAGACATGATTTGGCAATATATAAGTTTAAAAAGTTGAAAGTATAGATTTGATAATCAAAAATAAGTTTTATAAACAGTTTAACATGTAAAAGAGTTTGATAATCATTTTGAAGTAGTTTTGTTGACAAAACAGTTAAAAGTATAGAAAATCCATTTGTTTGCAAGTTATATATCACATGCGATTGATATTATAACTAGTTTGATTCAACTTGTATCCCCCCATAAAAGCATTTAAAAAACATTTAAAAAGGTCGATTAAGGGGTATGAACTCGTCTGCAGTGAGTGGTTTGGATGGAAGTGCCGGATAGGATGCCAAGTGTCAAGTGAGGACTTGAACACACACACAGATCCTATTTAACATGTAATGATACATATATGTATCTAATTAGTCATTTTAATAACTAATTTATCAAGTAAGGACACCCTAATACATGGATAACACTTTGATTTAAGTGTTAGGAGTACATAAGGGTTGCATCTAAGGAGAGTATGGCCTCACATTGGATTTTACTTCTCATTTGGTAACCCTACATGTGTTTACGGTTTTTGGTCATTTCCCCCATGAGTTTACGGCCGTAAACTCATGGTAATTTGTACCATTGTGTGTTTTAAGGTCTTATACCCCTCAAGGAAGTGTTCTAGGTTTGTATCAAAGGCTTAGGAAGGGACTAGGGCTCAAAATGGCCCTTCATTGGAGTTTACGGTTCTTGGACCACTCCTTGGAGTTTACGGTCGTAAACCCTTGAGTTTACGGTCGTAAACCCATGAGTTTACGGCTGTAAACTCATACTCCTACCATTTAGTGATTTGGGGCCTTTAGCTCATGCATGCAAGGTTCTCGTCCAATATCCAAGCCCTAGAAGGTGTTGGGGGCATTTAAACACCACTTGATGGTGTTTACGGTTCAAGGAGATCCCTTGACCGTAAACCCATGTGTTCTTGGGGATTTTTGATGTTTTCCAATGGTTTAGGAAGTATACTAAGCAAACAACTAGATAGGAAGAGTGTACTTACTTATAGGAAGCTTGTAAGAGTGTTTAAGGACCAAAAACACTAGTGTGTGTTCTTGGTGTTCTTGGTGTTTTAAAGAACACTTGAAGATCTAAGTAAAAATGAAGAATTTATGGATGAAAGGGAGTATAACAACTAGATGAAAGGTTATAACAACAAATCAAACAAATAAAACACTTACATTTTAGAAGATTTAGAAGGTGATCTTATGATAGTTGAGAGATAATGAGGGAGTTCTTGAGCTAGGAAGTGAAGAATGAGAGAAATGGGGAGTAAACTCATGCTACATGCATGAGTTCAAGGTGAAGAGGAGTTTACGGCCCAAACTCCCCAAGTTTGGCCGTAAACACCTTGTTAGGGTGTGAAGTGTTTACTTGTTACACATTACTCCTAGAAGACACTCCCTTTTATTTGTTCGTTTGATGCATTTATTTTAAAAATACCCCAAACGGACTTTATACCGGCTAAAATTCACAAAAATGAATTTGACTATTAATTGTAGTGCTTGACTGCAGAGTTTATACAAATGAAAATTTCGGGTTGTCACAAGTAGCCAAATCGCCCTATCGTCTAGCACCTGCAGAGATGCAAGAACTGTACGGTCAACTTAACGAATTGCTCAGCAAGGGCTTTATAAGACCAAGCTTCTCACCCTGGGGAGCTCCAGTCTTGTTCGTCAAGAAGAAAGACGGAACGTTTCGTATGTGCATCGACTACAGGGAGCTCAACAAACTGACCGTCAATAATCGTTACCCTTTGCCTCGTATAGACGATTTGTTCGACCAACTTCAAGGGGCGAACTTCTTTTCAAAAATCGACCTAAGATCCGGGTATCACCAGTTACGAGTGTTAGGGGAGGATGTTCTGAAGACAACCTTTTGAACTCGTAATGGACACTACGAATTCGTAGTGATGCCGTTCGGATTAACCAACGCGCCCGTTGTATTCATGGATTTAATGAATAGGGTGTGTCGTCCTTACTTGGATCAGTTCGTCATCGTCTTCATCGATGACATACTTATCTACTCTCGTAGTAAGGAGGAGCATAGTCAACATCTTCAACAGGTCTTGGAAACATTACGATCGGAGAAGCTCTATGCGAAGTTCTCGAAATGCGAATTTTGGATCCGAAGAGTCGAATTCTTAGGACACATGATTAGCGAAGAAGGAATAGACATGGACCCTTCCAAAATCAAAGCCATTGAGAGCTGGTCAGCACCGAAGACGCCTACAGAAATTCATCAATTTCTAGGCCTCGCTGGCTACTATCGCAGGTTCATTCAGAACTTCTCGCGAATTGCGAAACCTCTTACGACTTTGACCCAGAAAGGCGTGGCCTTTGACTGGGAAGAGAAGCAGGAGAAAGCGTTTCAAACCCTAAAATGAGCCTTATGCACTGCACCGATACAATCCCTCCCTGAAGGAATAGAAGGCTTCGTGGTCTATTGCGATGCGTCAAATCAAGGGCTCGGCTGTGTGTTGATGCAGCGAGGAAAGGTCATCGCCTATGCCTCGAGACAGCTGAAGACACACGAGGTCAACTACACCACTCACGATCTTGAGTTGGGAGTAGTAGTGTTTGCTCTGAAGATCTGGAGGCACTACCTGTATGGTACAAAAAGCACAATCTTACAGACCACAAAAGCCTACAACATATATTCGACCAGAAGGAGCTCAACATGAGACAACGACGGTGGGTCGAGCTACTCAGTGATTACGAATGCGAAATTCGTTATCATCCCGGCAAGGCCAATGTAGTAGCTAACGCCCTAAGTCGGAAAGAATACTCTGGTCGTAGAGTCAAATCATTGACTATGACTATCCATTCATACTTGTCCACACAAATTAAGGAAGCTCAGCTCGACGCTTTGAAACCTGAAAATGTGGCGGGTGAATCCCTGAGAGGGATGGATAAGAATTTGGAAATCAAGGGTGGCGGAGCCTTATATCTCATGGATCGGATCTGGACACCGAAACACGGTGGTTTCAGAGACTTGGTCATGACCGAGGCGCACAACACTCGATATTCCATCCACCCAGGTTCAGATAAGATGTATCTGGATCTTAAAAAGCTATACTGGTGGCCTAACATGAAAGCAGAGATTACTACCTTCGTAAGTAAATTCCTTACTTGCGCCAAGGTTAAGGTCGAATACCAGAAACCGTCAGGATTACTCCAGCAGCCGGAGATACCTGAATGGAAGTGGGAGCGGATCACGATGGACTTCATAATCAAGTTACCCAAGACTACGGGTGGTCTCGATACCATTTGGGTAATCGTAGACAGGTTAACCAAGTCCGCACACTTCCTGCCGATCAAAGAAACAGACAGGATGGAGAAGCTAACAAGAACTTACATTCGGGAGATTGTACGACTGCACGGTGTTCCCATATCCATTATCTCTGATAGAGATAGTAGATTTACTTCGAGGTTCTGGCAGTCGCTACAAAGTTCTCTAGGAACTAGGCTGGACAGGAGTACAGCCTACCATCCACAGACCGACGGACAAAGTGAGAGGACTATCCAAACCTTGGAGGATATGTTGCGAGCCTGTGTGATCGACTTTGGGAAGGCATGGGATACTCATTTACCCCTTGTCTAGTTTTCCTACAACAACAGTTATCACACGAGCATAAAGGCTGCTCCATTTGAAGCCCTCTACGGTCGTAAGTGCAGATCCCCTCTGTGCTGGGCTGAGGTGGGCAACACCCAGTTAGCTAAAGGACGAGTTCCTGACAGCACTCTCACAGGTTCGGAGATCATTCGGGAAATGACAGAGAAGATCGTTTAGATTCGTGAACGATTGAAAGTCTCTAGAGACCGACAGCAAAGCTACGCAGATAAATCGAAGGAAACCTTTGGAATTCCAGGTGGGAGACCGCGTTCTTTTGAAAGTCTCACCCTGGAAAGGCTTGATACGCTTTGGAAAGCGTGGAAAGCTAAATCCAAGATACATAGGGCCTTTCGAGATTCTCGCTAGAATCGGCCCTATAGCTTACAAACTCAACTTACCTCGCGAACTCAGTAATGTACATTCTACTTTTCACGTCTCGAACTTGAAAAAGTGTCTGTCCGACGAGACTCTTGTAATCCCACTCGATGAAATCGAGATCAACGAGAGCCTCAACTTCGTGGAAGAACCTGTAGAAATCATGGACCGAGAGGTCAAGCAAACGAAGCAAAGCCGTATCCCGATAGTGAAGGTTCGCTGGAACGCCAAACGAGGACCTGAATTCACTTGGGAGCGCGAGGATCAAATGAAACTGAAATATCCTCATCTTTTTACTTAGTTATTTGTAACTACTTATTTGCTTAAACTCTAATTTCGGGACGAAATTCCCGCTAACGGGGGGATGATGTGACAACCCGAAATTTCTATCTTGTACAACCATTCACTGCAGTAGAAGTCAGACTCAGTTTTGATAACTTTAGCACTATTTAGAGTGGTTTGAGTGTTCTAAAGCCTAGTACTTCAAGAGGTAACTATATAGGAAGGATACTCTAGAGTTGTTTATGCAACATTTAAGCCTCAAAACTCCTAGAGTTTGGAGTTTACGGCCATAACATGGAGTTTACGGCCGTAAACTCTAAGGGTATAAATATGACACTTAGCCATTTTAGTCATTTTTACCATTTTCGAGCCTAGAAGTCATTCTCTCTCAAGTATCATCCGATTTTTCTTCTTGATCTTCAACTTTGTAAGTGTTTTCTTCCTTGATTAGTTGATATATTACAACATCTAGTGATTGTACTTGATTTCATCCATGAAATCTCTTCATTTTGATAGATCTTCAAGTGTTCTTCATTTCACCAAGAACACACACTAGTGTTCTTGAGCCTTAAACACCCATTCAAGCTTCCATATTGTAAGTACACTTGTCTTAGCTTGTTATATGCTTGAATCAGTTGGTTTACACCTAGAAAACATCAAGAACACAAGATCATAAGGTGTTTACGGCCAAGGCAAACACCTTGGGCCGTAAACCCTAATTAAGGGGGCAAATGAGCCCTAATCCCTTCCAAAGCCTTAGGACCAAGTCTAGAACACTTCCAACTTGAACTAAGGACCTTAAACTTCAAAATGGTGCAAAATACCATGAGTTTACGGCCGTAAGCTCATGGAGAAATGGTCCTTGGGCCGTAAACCCTAGTTAGTGGTGCAATGGTGCCACCATTCCTTCCTAAGGCTTATACTTGATCATAGAACACTTCTTTATGACTTGTAAGACCTTATAACACAACTTGGTACTTAATGTCATGAGTTTACGACCGTAAACTCGTGGGGAAATTACCCCTTGGCCGTAAACTCATGTGGTAATTACCATGGGCCATAAACTCAAATGTAAAGCCATACAACCCTTAGGTGCAACCCTTTAGTACTTATAACACTTGAATCAAAGTGTTTTCCATGTTCTAGAGTGCCTATACTTGATAATTTAGTTGTTAAATCGCTAATTAGATACATATATGTGTCTTTATATGTTAAATAGGATCAGTGTGTGTGCTCAAGTCTTCACTTGACACCTAGCATCCTATACCATCCGTTCATCCAAACCACTCACTACAGGTGAGTTCATACCCCTTAATCAACCTTTTAAATGATTTTAAATGCTTTTATGGGGGGGAATACAAGTTGAATTATTATAGTTATTATATCAATCACATGTGATTAATAACTACCAAACAAGTGGATTTTCTTACTTTTCAAACTGTGTTATGAAACAAACTACTTCAAACCATTTTACAATCTCTTTTACATGTTAAATACTTTATATTCAAACTCTTTTAAACTTATATCCTGTCAAATGCATATCTATATAGATATAGTTATATAAGTAGGACTGAAAGGACTTAGGACTGATAGCTCGCCTTGCTTCCTGTTCCTTGTTTGGTTGTGGACTTAGGGTATCGGTTATTTGTCCGAAGGTCGTTTGAATCTTAGTTATATATTATGTATATGTGTATAGATATAAATGTTCATTCATTCAGTTCAGTGCCTTTGGGTAGCAAAGGTACCCAATCATATTCATACATACAAACAACATTACTAGTAAACTATAATAGGTATAGTTTAGGAAGTTACTAATACAATTACAACAACAATGAATCATACAATGAGTCAGTTCATATATGAGTCAATAACATACTATAACGAGAAACAGGTAGAGAATACTATGATGAGAAACAAACATAACATACTATGATGAGAAACAAACAGAGCATACTAGACAGAGAGAATATACATTACACTAGTACATACAATACATATACAAGAACATTACGACAGAAATGTGAGCCACGTAACGGGACATGGCATCACCTGTCATGGCTCGTTTTGTATCCAGAGTCTCCTAGAAGGAGAGCGTTGAATTTGTGTATAGATCTATATTGGATTGACTATCCTACACCTTGCTGCTCGCTACAGTGGGACTTGCAAGTCTACGGGTGCCAAATGTCATTTCTTCCGACGTCTTTCATCGTCGTGTTTTAGTCGGTAGTATGGTACAGGCATATCACATGTTACTTTAAATAACAATTGGTTTAAGGTAATTACTACAGCAGTAGTTACTATAATACAACACTACAGTACTTTATTATTTTCCCATTGCATTCACATTTTGATCTTTTCGCATAAAAGATAATGTAAAATTATATTTTTGGTTAATGATAGTCATACTTGGGAAAATACACACTTTTACAAGAAACAAACATACATTTCATTTGATGCCTTGGTAGAAGGCTACGTTTAGTAGAAAATATAGGATTTTCTAGGAGATACCAACATTCACAAACATTCACAAACATTCACAAACATTTACAAACATTCCCAAACATTTACAAACATTTACAAACTTATACATCAAGTACATACCAACACTTTCATACAAACAATGACACTATAATGCTTATGAAGTCACCAACTTTAAAGCTGATAAACTCTTTTAAAATAACTTGTATTCTCAGGTCATCAGTAGACAGGTACCGATGCCAGACTTTTGAGAAGATGGAGCTCGTTCAAGACTCATCTCTTATTTTGATTTACATTTTTGGTGTTTTATAACTTTACAGAACACACTTGTATCAAATTATATTATTAATGCAATTGATGATGTTGTTGCTTGTTTACTACTATTCTTTGTTGTGATACTGTACATGACGTCCTCCACCCCTGAACGTTTCCGTCGTTCCGGTTTTGGGGTGTGACACAATACTCATCAAAGCTTTGCTAAATCGCATAGACTTCTATTTTAGAACTCAACGATTAAACAACGCTCATCAAAGCATTGCTAAATTGCATAGACTTCTATTTTGGAACTCAATAATTAAACAATGTTCATCAAAGCTTTGCTAAATTTCATAGACTACTTAGATTGTGGAACTAAAGAATTATAGAATGCTCATTAAAGCTTTGCTAAATTGCATAGACTTCTATTGTAGAACTCAAGAATTAAACAATGCTCATCAAAGCTTTGCTAAATTTCATAGACTACTTCTATCGTAGAACCCAATATTAAACAATGCTCATCAAAGCTTTGCTAAATTGCGTAGACTTCTATTGTGGGACACAAAAATTAACCGAAGTTCATCAAAGCTTTGCTAAATTGCGTAGACTTCTATTTTGGAACTCAAGAATTAAACAATGCTCCTCAAAGCTTTGTTAAATTACATAGACTACTTCTATTGTAGAACTCAAGAATTAAACAATGTTCATCAAAGCTTTGATAAATTGCACAGACTTCTATTGTGGAACTCAAGAATAAACAATGCTCATCAAAGCTTTGCTAAATTGCATAGACTACATCTATTGTGGAACTCAAGAATTAAATAATGCTCATTAAAGCTATACTAAATAGCATAGACTTCTATTGTGGAACTCAAGAACTAAACAATACTCATCAAAGCTTTGCTAAATCGCATAGACTTCTATTTTAGAACTCAACGATTAAACAACGCTCATCAAAGCATTGCTAAATTGCATAGACTTCTATTTTGCAGACTTTTATAGTTGCAATTATGAGTGTTATAATTATGTTATCTTTTATTGGTTCTATGTTATGTATTGTGTAGGGAGTATTGTGGTTTTGTTGGGTTTTTTCTTAAAGCTTGGCCTTCGGACTGTGGGTTTTTTTAAGGGCCTTACCCCTTGCTTAGGTATTAATGATCTTTGGGGATTTTGGTGGTGCAAGGGGGTGAAGTTACCTTTTTCCCACTTTCAATAAGTCTTTGGGCTAGCTTTAAGGATAATAAGGTTTTTTGGGTTTTTGGGTGGTTAAGTCTGGTTATTAAAAAGTGGCTTGGTAGTTGGTTATGGATAGGTTGGTTAGATTTGTATTTTGTTTGACTATTTTATTTCCGTTTGTTTGTGTATTCTTTTATTCTTTTTAATAAAGTTTGCTGAGCTTTGGCTCTTTCAAAAAAAAAAGAATTAAATAATGCTCATGAAAGCTTTGCTAAATTGCATAGACTTCTTATTTGGAACTCAAGAATTAAACAATGCTCATCAAAGCTTTGCTAAATCACATACACTACTTATATTATAGAACCCAAGAATTAAACAATGCTCATCACAGCTTTGCTAAATTGCATATACTTCTATTGTGGGACACAAGGATTAAACGAAGCTCATCAAAGCTTTGCTAAATTGCGTAGATTTCTATTGTGGAATTCAAGAATTAAACAATACTCATCAAAGCTTTGCTAAATTGCATAGACTACTTCTATTGTGAAACTCAAGAATTAAACAATGATCATCAAAGCCTTCCTAAATATCATAGACTTCTATTGTGGAACTCAAGAATTCAACAATGCTCATCAAAGCGTTGCTAAATATCATAGACTTATATTGTGGAACTCAAGAACTGAACAACAATCTTTGCTAAGTTGTAGAGACTTATATTGTAGAACTCAACAATTAAACAACACTCATCATAGCTTTGCTAAATTACATAGACTTCTATTTTTGAACTCAATAATTAAACAATGCTCACCAATGCTTTTCTAAAACTGCATAGACTTCTATTGTGGAACTCAAGAATTAAACAATGCTCATCAAAGCTTTGCTAAATTGCATAGACTACTTCTATTGTGGGATGAAAAAATTAAACGAAGTTCATCAAAGCTTTGCTAAATTGCGTACACTTCTATTTTGGAACTCAAGAATTAAACAATGCTCCTCAAAACTTTGGTAAATTACATAGACTACTTCTATTGTAGAACTCAAGAATTAAACAATGTTCATCAAAGCTTTGCTAAATTGCACAGACTTCTATTGTGGAACTGCAGAAAAAAACAATACTCATCAAAGTTTTGCTAAATTGCGTAGACTACATCTATTGTGGAACTCAAGAATTAAACAATGCTCATCAAAGCTTTGCTAAATAGCATAGACTTCTATTGTGGAACTCAAGAACTAAACAATACTCATCAAAGCTTTGCTAAATCGCATAGACTTCTATTGTAGAACTCAACGATTAAACAATTCTCATCAAAGCATTGCTAAATTGCATAGAGTTCTATTTTGGAACTCAAGAATTAAATAATGTTCATCAAAGCTTTGCTAAATTGCATAGACTACTTCGATTGTGGAACTAAAGAATTATAGAATGCTCATCAAAGCTTTGCTAAATTGCATAGACTTCGATTGTGGAACTCAAGAATTAAACAATGCTCATCATAGCTTTGCTAAATTGCATAGACTTCTATTGTGGGACACAAGAACTAAACTCTCACACCCCAAAACCGGAACGGCGGACACGTTTGGGGGTGGAGGACGTCATGTTTAGTATCATAAGACATGCATCATAGTAATCAAAGTAATGAACAACCATTTCATTAGAAAGAAAGTGTTTAGAAAGTGTGTGTTCACGAAACATAGAATACATAAGAAATCTTTTGAAAGATGTTTATAGTAAACATTTACACAATTATCATTGTGTTCAACTTGTATTCCCCCCCTTAAAAGCATTTAAAACAGTTAAAAGATTCATTACGGGGTATGAACTCACCTGATGTGGGTGATTCAACAAATACGTGTGAAAGGATGAGAAGTTCCACGAATGAAGTCCCGAGACACAACAAGTCCTAAATGACATATATTTGCATGAATATAGTGTTTATAAGCAACTATATGAAAGGAAACACCTTCCGGGACTAGGAAACACTTTAACCAAGTGTTAGAATCACATGTGATTCATCAAATGAAAGTAGAATGGCACTACCATGAGTTTACTGCCATGGGTTTACGGCCAAGGGAGTTTACAGCCGTAAACTCATGGTCAAACATGCATAAGAGGGTGTTTGAAGGCTAGGGAAGCTTGAGGGACTTTTGCTCTACATAAGGATGAGAAGGACCAACTCAATGGAGAGTGTTGAGGTGTTTACAGCCAAGGGAGTTTACTCCTGGCCATAAACTCTCTAAATGCTCACATTTAGGGTCTTAAAGGTAAGGAGTTTCAAAGGCTTAAATGTCCCAAAGGTTAGCAAAGGCCTAGATGTGTTTAAGGTCCAAGACTTGACCATAATTGGAGTTTAGGGCCAAGGGTGTTTACTCTTGTGTCGTAAACTCTCTAAATGATGAGTTTGGTGATGATTCAAGGTCTTACAAAGCACAAAGGAGTGTTCTAGCCTCAAATCCAAGCCTTAGGAAGAGTTTATGGCCAAAATGGCATACTTATAGGGGTTTACGGCCATGGGAGATTAC
Source organism: Lactuca virosa (assembly GCF_052849685.1). Taxonomy (NCBI): domain Eukaryota; kingdom Viridiplantae; phylum Streptophyta; class Magnoliopsida; order Asterales; family Asteraceae; genus Lactuca; species Lactuca virosa. The sequence goes on along the minus strand of NC_136433.1, from coordinate 315,250,987 downwards.
TTGGCCGTAAACTCCTTTTGGTCTTGCATTCTTGATGTTTTCAAGGCTCTAAGCATGAGTCTTAACTAGATATCAAGTATAGGGAAGAGTACTTACGATATAGAGGCTTGAAATGGTTGATTTTAGCCAAGAACACTAGTGTGTGTTCTTGGTGTTTCTTGAAGATCTAAGAAAAGATGATTTCCATGGATGAAATCATTAGATGATACTAGATTAAGAGATGTATCAACAAATCAAGGAAGAACACTTACAACTTTTGAAGATCTAGGATGAAAATCGGGATGATAGTTGAGAGAGAAATGGAGTGTTCTTGAGTTGGAAATGAAAGAATGAGGAAAGTTGAAGGATATGAGCCTATAAGAAGGGAGTTTACGGCTCACCTTGAGTTTACGGCCGTAAACTCAAGTGTTGTGGCCGTGAACTCCTTTTGATGAGGATTAAGGCCCGAATGTTGCACAGTGTCTCTAGCAGGTACATTCTAACACTCATCCCTTAAGTGTACTAAGCTTAAAACTCCTTAGAATGACCTTTAACCAGGCTAGAACTCGTTACCAATGAGTCTGACACTCAGTTAAGTTGACTGGCTGTGCTTTCAAAGCAAAAAAATTTCGGGTTGTCACATCATCCCCCCGTTAGATGGAATTTCGTCCCGAAATTAGCTTTCTTAGCAGTACTACTGGGGTTACGCTCCTCTGATTGGCAGAATACCTACTCGTAGACCTGGCAACTTTGCCCTGGCGTTCATGATAGGATTTGTACTTGGTCCATCTATCATTTCCTCGTGTATACAAGTCGTATATAATTAGGATTAGTAAGACGGTCGGATGTGCGACTCTGCCCCAGGTCCACAACCAAACAAGGAACAGGAGATAGGGCGGAAACACACATACTAAATCTGCGTAATCATAATCATATACCACCCTCGCGTATACACTGAATAGTGATAGGTGGGATGTATTCATCCTTAGCCTCTGTGCTTGAACTTGGTCTGCTAGACGAGTGGTATTTCGTGACGGTCTGCGGACCTCTGACGACAAGGGTTTGGATGACAAAGTACTCTTCACATGAGTACTTCGGGGTTTAGAATACGAAAGATAAAACTGAGGTTTAGGTCAGACTGTCGATACGAATGACGAAAGTTTCGAGAACTTGACGATCGAGGCGATAGAATCATATGAACTTAGTATGGTGAGGACCACGCCAATTCATGACGAATGATAGTAACGGACTCTTTACTGTACAAAGTTTTGGCCAATTTGAAAGAAACGTTTGTTATACGATGATGTACTCCTAGTGTGTTCGACAATGTACTTCTAGCGTGTTCGACAATGTACTTCTAGTGTGCTCGGCAATGTACTTCTAGTGTGTTCGACAATGTACTTCTAGTGTGCTCGGCAATGTACTTCTAGTGTGTTCAAAAATGTACTCATAGTGTGTTTGAAAATGTACTTCTAGTGTGTTCGAAAATGTACTCTTAGTGCGTTCAATAGTGTACCCCTAATATGTTCGACAATGTACTCTTAGTGAGTTCGAAAATGTACTCTTTGTAAATGTTCTAGTGCTTTCTGTTTTCCCCTTGATGTTGACACTTCTACGTATCGTACCGCGATGAGCGAGTACATACGAATGAAAGTGCTTTGATAATTGGTGATGATACTTTATATTATGATCCTCTTCGGTACCACTACGATCGCCTGTCATATACAAGTTATGAATATTTAAGATGAATAAGACGGTCGACTGAGTAACTCTGCCTCAAATCCACAACCATACAATGAACAGGAATTAAGGCGGAATTACTCACTCTAAGTCTGCAACATCTTAGTTATGCACAACCCTGATGTATATGTTCAGCCATCATAACTTCTCTAAACGGATCCTTTAGTTCTCTTGAATATTGTGACTTGTTCCTATGAGTGAGTTATTATAATTACTTTTAAGTGTTATCCCTAAGTTTTAATCTTATTTAAATATAGATTAATTTTTAAAGCAATTACTAAATCGAAACGTACTGCTGCTCGATGGCGACTCTGTCACACCCCCAAACCAGAATGGCGGAAACATTCAGGGGTGGATGACTTCACGTAGTATCATAACAGTTGAATATTTGTAAAGAAAGTAATCCAACCATCATAAATATAATAAAAGTTACATCGTTGCATGTAATACATGTTTCAAAAGAATATTACAAATATGATGATTTAAGATGTTTTGATAACAGACGCCTTAGCGTTCCTTCTCCAAAAACTGATGGTTACCTGTATTACTGATTCCCTGAGAAATACAAGTAGTTTTGAAAAAGTGTCAACAATTAAGTTGGTGAGTTCATAAGCGTTTTTGTACTAAAATTTGTATGTCTTTAGGTAAAATAATTGAACGTGCTTTCCAGAAAATCCAATATTTTCTATGTAAGTGTGATAGTTTGAAAAGGTTCCAAAGGTTGGAATGCAATAGTATCTTTCATGCTAAAATGGAGAAAGTGGATTTATACATATATAATGTAACACTGAATGCATTTAAGAGTCTCGTAAATCAAAATATTTCGATATTCCATGTGAGATTTATAACCATGCTATTGACCCAGACTACCTGTAACAACGTTCTTCAGGCGTTGCAGTGTTATGACGTTTGTCACCCCAGACCTGCCGGTCTAACTGTAGCTAACAGTTTAGGTGCGGGATTGTCAATCCCGTATAGATCTATACACAAGTATCACGCTCTCCTTACAAGAGATTATGGTTTATAATACAGGACTTGAAATGCGTACTCGAGAGTACAGTGAAGCCGGATGTCTCACAAAACTTAGTATCAATAGATTTACGGAATGAAAAGTCCACGTTACTTGTAAATAAAAGTATTTCCTTTTTATCGTGTTTATGTGAAGTTGTCATGAATATTTCGTAAACTATACCCATTATAGTTTTTCAAAAGTGTGTTCCATTTGGTGATAAAAACTTGACGTAATACCAACTTTGCATGTAAGATGTAACTTGGGTATTAACGTTGTTTATGTATAAGCAGGATGTAAGTAAAATATTCGAAACCATATATAACGGTGCGTATTTGAACATAAGTTTTTCTCGTGTTTCACTTGTATTCCCCCCCCCCTAAAACATCAAAAAGACGTGAAAATGTACGGGTATGAACTCACCTGGAAAGTGTGGTGATTTGAAGAAAACGAGACTTTACTCGGGTAGCGCTTCGACCGGAAAGTGGTAAGTTTCTTGGGATTCTCGGAGCTTCGGACCTTCGTCGGAACTTGGATATGTAACCGGGGTGTCGGGGTCGTCTCGGGATGCTAAATGTAGAGTAGAAGTAAGAGAGAAAAGGGAAATAAGCAAGGGAAGTCGAAACCCTCGCATCTTATTTATAGGGGGGCTGACAGGCTTCGTATGCTGGGCGTACTCCGAAGTACGCGGGGCGTACCTCGTACGCTGGGCGTACCCTCGTATGCGGGGCGTACGTCAGCGATGACGTCTCCGGTCTCTGGTGTTCGGATGGGACAGTAGTAGAGGGTGTAGGGGCGACGTGGCCGATCCGAGGCCGTGCATTGGGTACGCTGGGCATACTCCGAAGTACGCTGGGCGTAACCCTTCGGATAAGCCTCGAAGTGTGTGCCCAAAACTTAAAAAATTCGTAACTTTCGCATACGAGCTCCGTTTATGTTCTTTATATCCACGCGTAGGTGAGAATATACTCTACAACTCTCGTTTAGACTTCATCGGCAAATTTTGACTTTATTTTTAATAATATATATTTAACAGGTCGGGACAGGATAAATCCGTTAAAAATTCATAACTTCTTCATCCGACGTCCTTTTTCGTCTGTCTTTTTGCCGTTGTATTACCATTGACGAGATCTTCGATACTTGTTTAGGTCGTGTCGGCTAAAACTCGCTCGATCTCTATTTCGAGTTTTTAGCTGTCTACTGCTGTTCCGAAACTTAGAAAAATCATAACTTCCTCATACGAAGTCAGATTTGGGCGTTCTTTTTTTGTACGCTCACGGTTTAACCTAATCTACGACTTTTGTTTAGATACCTAAGGCTAAAAAGTATTTTATTGAGATTTCATTTTTTACGCTTAACGGTGTTTTACCGGTTGTGTCGCGGATTTTCGATTGATCATAACTTCTTCGTTATAACTCGGATTTGAGTGTTCTTTATATTTCTGAAAACCTTGACATGATATCTAACACTTTCTGTATCCCAATTGAGACTTTAGAACACTTCATTTTTGACGCTATTTTTATTGATTCAAAATAGTTTATAATATTTGACTTTTTGAACATTACATTGACTCGGAATATCGGGTTGTCACATCATCCCCCGTTAGAGGAAATTTCGTCCCGAAAATTAATCTAGGATAGAGTTTATGGACTAGGAAAAAGATGTGGGTACTTTTGTTTCATCTGATCCTCGCGTTCCCAGGTGTATTCAGGTCCTTGCTTGGCATTCCAACGGACCTTCACAATGGGTATGCGGCTTTGTTTTGTTCTTTTAATTTCCCGATCCATGATTTCTTTTGACTCTTCTACGAAGTGGAGATTCTCGTTGATTTCAATTTCGTCCAGAGGGATGACGAGGGTCTCATCGGATAAGCACTTCTTTGGGTTCGGCACGTGAAAGGTAGGGTGTACGTTATTGAGTTCCTGTGGTAATCGAAGTTTGTACGCCACCGGGCCGATCCTGGCAAGGATGTCGAATGGTCCGATATACCTTGGATTTAGTTTCCCACGTTTTCTAAAACGTATTAAACCCTTCCAGGGTGAGACTTTTAATAGTACTCGGTCCCCAACCTGGAATTCCAAAGGTTTCCGTCTTTTATCCGCATAAATCTTTTGTCTGTCTCTTGAAGCCTTCAGTCGTTCTCTGATTTGGACAATCTTCTCTGTAGTCTCCCTTATGATTTCCGGTCCAGTGAGAAAGCTGTCGGGTACTTGACCTCTTGCTAGTTGCGTGTCACCCACTTCAGCCCAGCACTTACGGCCGTAGAGGGCTTCAAATGGAGCAACCTTGATGCTAGTGTGATAGCTATTGTTGTACAAGAACTCAACCAATGGTAAATGGGTATCCCAAGCTTTACCAAAATCGATCACACAAGCTCTTAGCATATCTTCCAAGGTTTGAATGGTTCTCTCACTCTGACCGTCGGTCTGTGGGTGGTAGGCGGTACTCATGTCCAGCCTCGTTCCTAGAGATTTTTGTAGTGACTACCAGAACCTCGAGGTGAATCTACTATCTCGGTCCGAGATAATGGATATCGGTACACCATGCAGTCATACAATCTCCCTGATGTATGTCCTAGTTAGTTTCTCCAGCTTATCTGTTTCCTTTATTGGTAGGAAGTGCGCGGATTTGGTTAACCTGTCGACGATCACCCAGATGGTGTCAAGTCCACCTGCTGTCTTGGGTAATTTGGTTATAAAATCCATGGTTATCCGCTCCCACTTCCACTCGGGTATTTCTGGTTGTTGCAACAATCCCGAGGGCTTTTGGTACTCTACCTTGACTTTGGCGCAAGTCAGACATTTGCCTACATAGGTAGCGATTTTGGCTTTCATGTTTGGCCACCAATACAGGTTCTTGAGATCCAGATACATCTTATCCGATCCAGGATGTATGGAGTATCGAGTCTTATGGGCTTCATTCATGACAACATTTCTGAATCCGCCAAACTTTGGCGTCCAGATCCGATTCATGAAGTAACGAACTCCGTCATCCTTGACTTCAAGATTCTTATCCATTCCTCTTAAGGCTTCATCCACCACATTTTCGGATTTCAAGGCTTCTATTTGAGCTTCCTTGATTTGTGTGGACAGGTGTGAATGGATCGTTATAGTTAAAGATTTCACTCGGCGGCCCGAGTATTCCTTTCGACTGAGGGCATTAGCTACTACATCAGCTTTCCCGGGATGATAACGAATTTTGCATTCGTAATCGTTTAGTAGTTCTACCCACCGCCTTTGTCTCATGTTGAGTTCCTTTTGATTGAGGATGTGTTGAAGGCTTTTATGATCGGTGAAGATTGTACATTTCGTGTCGTAGAGATAGTGCCTCCAGATCTTGAGGGCGAAAACGACTGCTCCTAGTTCGAGATCGTGTGTAGTATAGTTGACCTCGTGCGTTTTGAGTTGTCTCGAGGCGTATGCGATGACCTTCCCTCGTTGCATTAGGACACATCCAAGTCCCTGGTTTGACGCATCACAGTAGACCACAAAGCCTTCTGTTCCCTCTGGCAAAGATAATATAGGTGCGCTGCATAGGGCTCGCTTTAGTGTTTGGAATGCAACGTCTTGTTTTTCTTCCCAGCTGAAGGTTACCCCCTTCTGAGTCAGGGTGGTAAGTGGCTTAGCAATCTTCGAGAAGTTTTATATGAACCTCCGGTAATACCCGGCAAGGCCCAAGAATTGTCGGATTTCTGTTGGAGTCCTTGGAGTTGTCCAGTTCTTGATTGCCTTTATTTTGGAAGGGTCCACGTGTATCCCCTCCTCGCTGACCACGTGACCTAGGAAATCTACATTCCTAATCCAAAATTCGCACTTTGAGAATTTTGCGTATAGCTTCTCTGTCCTTAATGTTTCTAAGACCAGTCGGAGGTGTTGGCTATGTTCCTCCTTGCTCCTTGAATAGATGAGTATATCATCTATGAACACGATCACAAATTTGTCCAAGAAAGGACGACACACTCGGTTCATCAAGTCCATGAACACCGCCGGTGCATTTGTCAATCCAAAGGGCATCACTACAAACTCGTAGTGACCATAGCGAGTTCGGAATGTCGTTTGGGAATGTCTCCTTCCAGGACTCGCAGCTGGTGATACCCAGATCTTAAATCGATCTTTGAGAAGTAGCTCGCTCCTTGTAGTTGGTCGAACAGATCGTCTATGCGCGGTAAGGGGTATCGGTTCTTGATTGTGAGTTTGTTTAGTTCCCGGTAATCGATGCACATGCGAAAAGATCCGTCCTTCTTCTTTACGAACAGAACCGGTGCTCCCCAAGGTGAGAAGCTCGGTCTGATGAATCCTTTGCTTAGAAGTTCGTTCAGTTGGCTAGATAATGCCTGCATTTCTGCCGGTGCTAGACGGTACGGCGATTTTGCTACTCGGGTAGCTCCGGGAATCAAGTCGATCCTGAACTCGACTTGACGTTCTGGTGGGACTACTAGAAGATCTTTAGGGAAAATGTCGGGGAAATTACAGACTTCCGGAATGTCTTTAATGTCTTTCACTTCTCGTTTCTTGTCTACCACGTGGGCTAGGAGGGCATGATATTCCTTGCGAAGGTATTTTTGGGCTTTGACGCAAGAGATAATTTGTAAATTGGTATCGGGTTTATCCCCATAAATGATAAGAGTTTTGCCGATTGGCAGATTAAGGCGAACGACCCTTTCGTGACAAAGTATATCGGCATGGTGAAGGCTTAACCAATCCATAGCGATGATGACATCAAAGCTTCTTATAGTGATCGGCATTAGATCGATTTGGAACGAGTGTTCATTTAAATCTAACGTGCAACCTATGTACATATCGTTTGTGCTTTCTGTCTTATTGTTTGCCATTTCTACTGTAAAGATCTTATTAAGTGCTTGGGGTTTTTGATTAAGTAAGTGTTTGAATTTATGACTCACGAAACTTCTCTCGCAGCTACTCACTGCTTTTACATGTCCTGATGGACTCTTTCAATGGAAGGTACTACCCTTTGGGCTTAAACAAGCTCCTAGTATTTTTCAAAGACACATGCAGAACGCCCTACGAGGTCTTGAAAGTTTCTGTACGGTATACGTTGATGATATCATGGTCTTCAGCAAAAATGAACAAGAACACTATGTTCATGTTACCCAGGTTCTCAGAACCATTTTAAAATACGGAATAATACTTTCAAAAAAGAAAGCTCATCTTTTCAAAACAAAAATTAATTTTTTGGGTTTAGAAATAAATGAAGGCACTCATTGTCCCCAAAAACATATTCTTGAACATTTACATGATTTTCCAAATGTTTTAGAAGATAAAAAACAACTGCAAAGATTTCTTGGTGTTTTAACTTATGCTGAAACATATATTGAAAAACTTGCAGCCATGAGAAAGCCCTTACAGGCAAAATTAAAAAAAGATGTCATTTGGAATTGGTCAAATACCGATACAGATTACATCAAAAAGATAAAGAAAATTTTAATCAATTTTCCAAAGATTTATCTTCCGAATATTGAAGACAGTTTAATTATTGAAACTGATGCTTCTGATGAATTTTGGGGAGGAGTTTTAAAAGCCAAAAATTCCAAAAACGAAGAACAAATTTGCAGATACACCTCTGGCAGTTTCAAAACAGCCGAGAAAAACTATCATAGCAATGAAAAATAATTACTTGCTGTAAAAAGAGTTATTACAAAATTCTCTGTATATTTAACACCGGTAAAATTCCTGGTCCGTACAGATAATAAAAATTTTACTTATTTTCTCCGAACTAAGATCGCAGGAGACAACAAATTAGGCCGACTAATACGTTGGCAAGAGTGGTTCTCTCGATATACTTTTACTGTAGAATATCTTGCAAAAGATAAAAATGTGCTGGCAGACTGTCTCACACGTGACTTCAGGTATGTCTTACATCATCCATGATCTCACTTGCTCCTCTCGAACCCTATAAAAGGATATGATCCCCACGACATATTCCTTACAAACTTCACTCACAAAAAGAGAGGGGGAGGATAAAGAGTAAATTTACAAAATGGAAGACCTCAAATCCCTGAGGATGAAGACGACTTTCATGCAAATCTCTTAATAAAACAAGACCTGTTTGGATTTCAATGATGCAACAATGTATCTATAAATTGAGAGTTATGTTTTCATTTTAAGATATCGCAAGAACGAGGGCAAGAAAAACACTCCCTATTCTGTAAATTTTTAATGTCTTGTGAGTAAAATCTCCTTTAGAAGGGAGAAGATGTAAAATATTGTAAGAGTACTCCCATTTCGGGAGCTCTTTTATCAATAAATCCATGTTTTGTTATACTTGAGTGTTCATACAAATAGATTCATGAAACCTGTAAGTGACAGAGTGTCAGGTCGACGATGGTCAACAGTACCGCAGGCATGAGGCCAACTGGGAAAGCAACCACACAGACCAACGGATGACACAGGCTGGCTTGAATAGTTTCTATCTATGTAAGTAATACTCCTACTCCGAAACACTTATTGATTAATGAGTTTTCTCTTTACAATTTTTATATCTATTCCCTTCTTAAAATCCCACATACATACTTTTCAAATCCAAACAAACAAACCCACTTTACTAATCCAAACTGGTATCAGAGCCTTGTTAAAAATGGCATTACATTATAATATTGTAAAATATCGAGGATGAAATTTATTTGTTTGTTTGGATTAGTAAAGTGGGTTTGTTTGTTTGGATTTGAAAAGTATGTATGTGGGATTTTAAGAAGGGAATAGATATAAAAATTGTAAAGAGAAAACTCATTAATCAATAAGTGTTTTGGAGTAGGAGTATTACTTACATAGATAGAAACTATTCAAGCCAGCCTGTGTCATCCGTTGGTCTGTGTGGTTGCTTTCCCAGTTGGCCTCATGCCTGCCGTACTGTTGACCATCGTCGACCTGACACTCTGTCACTTACAGGTTTCATGAATCTATTTGTATGAACACTCAAGTATAACAAAACATGGATTTATTGATAAAAGAGCTCCTGAAATGGGAGTACTCTTACAATATTTTACATCTTCTCCCTTCTAAGGGAGATTTTACTCACAAGACATTAAAAATTTACAGAATAGTGAGTGTTTTTCTTGCCCTCGTTCTTGCGATATCTTAAAATGAAAACATAACTCTCAATTTATAGATACATTGAGAGGGTCTGATAATTGCCTATTATGTCAGGCATGACGTTTCTATCCACTAACAATTACATTATTGTGGACAGCTGGAAAGCTTCTAATAATGTAGGAGGCATTATTTTCTTGAGTGGCGGGGGCCATTTGACGCGTGAAGCATCTTTCTTTAAGATGATGAAGATTTGTCATCTTCAGAGAAGGGACCCTCCTTTGTCGTGGAATCACTGCAATTGCAGTAGTTGCAATGATGGTCTTCAAACAACTGCTCCGCATGCTTACAGAAAATTTGTCTTGTAGTGGTAGGTGCATCAAAGTTGTTGTTCATGAACTGTTCTCCGAATTTGGATGCTCGTTCAAGGTCTTCGTTGCTGGTGTTGCCATAGCTCCAGCTGGTGATTATACAGTGTGAATTTGTATAATTAACTTTTTTCTTTGATCTTGAGATTATCTCAATGATCTTTTCAGAAATTCTTCTAAGGCCGTTGATACGATTTTGATGAAGGATTTCTTCGAACGGGAGATCTTTGTCTTCCGTTGGTCGAGATTGTTCGATGTCTTTTTTGGCTTTTGCTAAGCCAATTTCTAGATAGTGATAAGGGGCAAGTGTTGCTCCTTGAATCCAATCTGGAAGAGAGGAGATGACTCTGATATAAATTGGATCATCTCTTGCTTTGAGAACTTTCTTTCGGAAGTTCTTAATGGTTTCTATCATGCTGGATGGGAAGAACTTTAGTTCTTGCAAATTGCAGCTTGGATAGATGTTGTCTATTAATCCTGCTGAAAAGGCTTGTTGGATTAATCTTGGATCCGCTCCTTCAAGGAAGTTGTACAGACTTTTGGTTTTCTTATCTGTTGTGAAAAATCTCTCATGGATAAGATCTTCTGGGCATGTCGCTCTAGCTTTGCTCCAGATTATTCTGAAATCTTCAAAGGAGATTGCAGGGTTGTTGGCTTCATATTCGACGTCATTTGGGATGTCAAATCTTTGGTCTCTGAGTTCTTCTTTGATCTTCCGAACTTTCGGCTTTAGAAGAGGATTTTTGGTTTGATTGGCTTCGTCATTGAAGGTGGCAAAACTAAGTCGTGCACTTGTTTCATTTCTGAACTTTTTGCATGTTACTTTATCGACCTTGCAGAAGGTCTCTGTAATCCCCCAGTCTGTATGTATTCCGGCGTGTGGCCCTTTGTAGATTACATAGAATCTTTCAGCTTCTTTGTTAAGAGCCTTTTTGTAATCTGGTTTAAGCTCCTGCACAGATTCGTTAGTGGGTGACAAAATTGTCATTTTACTGATTCCTTCAGTACAAGGGTTGGAATTAACCAACAAGCTAGTTTTTCCTTCTGGAAGAGGAGTAGCTGTCTCCTTTATTATGCTTTTAAGCAAAGCATCAGCTTTCAACGGATTTGTTGTTTCTTTACCAGATACCGTTTGCACTGGAATAGCCTTTGTTTTTAAGCTTTCGCTTTCCGGTACATCGGTGACCGTTGTTACTTGTTCATACAAGTTGATTTTTTGTTCGATTGCTGATAGCTCTATGAGGAGCATTTGTTTCTTCATCCTCAGGGATTTGAGGTCTTCCATTTTGTAAATTTACTCTTTATCCTTCCCCTCTCTTTTTGTGAGTGAAGTTTGTAAGGAATATGTCGTGGGGATCATATCCTTTTATAGGGCTCGAGAGGAGCAAGTGAGATCATGGATGATGTAAGACATACCTGAAGTCACGGGTGAGACAGTCTGCCAGCACATTTTTATCTCCTGCAAGATATTCTACAGTAAAAGTATATCGAGAGAACCACTCTTGCCAACGTATTAGTCGGCCTAATTTGTTGTCTCCTGCGATCTTAGTTCGGAGAAAATAAGTAAAATTTTTATTATCTGTACGGACCAGGAATTTTACCGGTATTAAATATACAGAGAATTTTGTAATAACTCTTTTTACAGCAAGTAATTCTTTTTCATTGCTATGATAGTTTTTCTCGGCTGTTTTGAAACTGCCAGAGGTGTATCTGCAAATTTGTTCTTCGTTTTTGGAATTTTTAGCTTTTAAAACTCCTCCCCAAAATTCATCAGAAGCATCAGTTTCAATAATTAAACTGTCTTCAATATTCGGAAGATAAATCTTTGGAAAATTGATTAAAATTTTCTTTATCTTTTTGATGTAATCTGTATCGGTATTTGACCAATTCCAAATGACATCTTTTTTTAATTTTGCCTGTAAGGGCTTTCTCATGGCTGCAAGTTTTTCAATATATGTTTCAGCATAAGTTAAAACACCAAGAAATCTTTGCAATTGTTTTTTATCTTCTAAAACATTTGGAAAATCATGTAAATGTTCAAGAATATGTTTTTGGGGACAATGAGTGCCTTCATTTATTTCTAAACCCAAAAAATTAATTTTTGTTTTGAAAAGATGAGCTTTCTTTTTTGAAAGTATTATTCTGTATTTTAAAATGGTTCTGAGAACCTGGGTAACATGAAAATAGTGTTCTTGTTCATTTTTGCTGAAGACCATGATATCATCAACGTATACCGTACAGAAACTTTCAAGACCTCGTAGGGCGTTCTGCATGTGTCTTTGAAAAATACTAGGAGCTTGTTTAAGCCCAAAGGGTAGTACCTTCCATTGAAAGAGTCCATCAGGACATGTAAAAGCAGTGAGTAGTTGCGATTCTTCATCAAGTAGGACCTGCCAGAAACCAGATTTGCAGTCGAAACTTGAATAAATATTTTTTCCCCGTAATAGGGTTAAGAGTTCATGCATATTAGGGAGATTATGGGAATCTCCAATGGTTGTATCATTGATTGCTTTGTAGTTGACAACCATGCGTTTCTTTCCTCTTCTTTTCTCAGCATCTTTGTTAACAAGAAAAGCAGGGGACATATGAGGAGATTTTGATTCTTTGATTAATCTTATATCAAGTAGTTCTTTGATTTGTTTGGAGAATTCTTCTCTATCTTGTGGAGAGTAAACCATAGGTTTTTCTCTGATAATTGTTTTAGGATTAATGAGCTTGATTGAAGCCTTCATCCATCCTTTGGTTTTTTCTGGATCAATAGGATTTTCAGAACAAACTTTTTCAAGAAGATCTTCTATCTGTTTGAAAAAGGTGGTTTGGGCAGAAATAATCCTTTCTCCAATAATTCCTTCTTGGGTTATATTGGTACCCAGAATTTGTTTTTCTTTAGAACCCTTTTTCTGGGTTTCAAGAAAACTTGGTTTTCCTTTACTAAAGGCCTCAGTAACCTTTTTTACAATTACCATATCGTTGTTAAGATGAAAGGCAATTCTATCTATCCATTGTATAAATGGTCCATAGACTTGGCAGAAGTTGTTGCCAATTACAACATCAATTCCTGAGTCTTGTTGATAAATAGTGGGAACGTTGAAATGTTCTCCTGAAAGCTCGAGATTAATGTTTCTGCAAACTTTATTAATTTTTATAGTGTCACCATTTGCAATAGTAGCGACAATTTCTTTGGGAGCATTTTCCTATAGTTCGTCAGGAATGATGAACTTGCTTGCAAGACATAAGGATGCACCTGTGTCTACAAAACAGTGTACCCTAAATTTCTTATATCCTTTGAAGTTAAGGAAAGCAGAAACATAAATAGAATTTGGATTAGTGAGATTCATGAGAGAATCATTATTTTTCTGGAGGTTTGCACAAAATTGGTTAACCTCACCCGTCTTAAAAGCCGGAGTCTGTTTAAGGCTATTCTGAGTCATCAGTAGTTGCTTCATCTTCTTCTGAGGATGACGAGGAATTAGTATCAACATGTAGAATGAAAACACATTGTATACCGTTGTATTCTTCTTCAAGAGCTTCATAGCCTCCGTTATTAGCGGCTTGTAATACTTTGACCTTGTCAGGGTACTTTTTCCTATTTGGACATTCATTAGCGTAGTGTCCTTCTTCGTTGCAAATCCAACACCTGCATTTTTTTCTTTCCTTGTGGGCAGGAAGTATTCTTTTTAGGTGTTTCTTTCGAAGATTTTTTGAAGTATTTTCCTGGAGAAAATCTTCTCTTTTTCTTCTTCCAAAAAGATTTGTATTTCTTTTTGTTTTTATCTTTATACTTATTCTTAGTATAAGTTTTTCTTCCGATATCAAAATCTTTGAAATCAGACAGAATGTTACAACAATCCTTGCTTATAGTTTTAAGCTTTTGTTGTTTATACATGTCTTGACATATTCTGTCAATTTCTTCTTTTGCAATTTTTGTTGCATAAGAAAGACTGGTTTGCTGAATTTCTCCAATGGCTTCTTTTTTCCATCTTTCAGTACAGATTTCTCCAATGATTGGTATTTTCATAAGATAAGCACATATCCATTGTGAATATTCACATCTCTGTGGAATATCATAAAGATATGATTCATATCTACATGTGTATTTGTCAAGGAGGCAAATATCATGTAACTGGAGTTTTGTCATTGAGACTCTTGCTATGTCGACTTTCTTATTTATAGTGAAGTCTTTATTGGAGACATAATCTAGTCCTAAGAAGGTAGTGTAAATGACATTTATAAGATTATCAAAAAGGTCTAATCCATGTAATTCTTCATTCCAATTATTATTTCTAAGGAATTTTTGCACAATTCCATCAGTCTTGTGTTCTAAAAGTAGGAAAACATTTTTTGCATTTCCAAATTCATCTGGGTTTGTTTGTAAGATTAGTGAAATCTCAGTAACCCATTTTTCTATAACTCTTTCTCTGAGTTTTAAGTCCTGGATATAATCAATATTGAGGACATTGATTGTATTGGGTCCTTTACCACTATTTGGAATACCATTATGGACAGGCATTTTGAACTCATAGTTCTTTTTCTTCTTTCTCTCGCCTCTGTTTGTGGCCATATATGAAGATTATGCTTCCATTTCTTCGTTGCTATCTGAGTATTCGAACTTGACAGCGTTTATGTTAGGATTGTCTTCCTGTTCTGATTCGGTATCAGGTTCATTTGCTTTAGCTACTTTAAAGTATTGATCAAAAAGTTGTGGCTCTTTTTGATATAGTTCTTCGCATTCTTCAGTTTCCAAGGATAGAAGCTGAATGAGTTTTTGGTCAGGTTTATCATAGTCTTCATACTGAAGATTAAAGAAATATTTCTCGAACTGCTCGTAGACTTTTTCTTTCATTGTTTCTCCTTCCTAAAGATATCAATCTTCTGGGAGTCTTTTGAGCTACCTAAGTCTGGGTTTCCAATACTAGGATTGGGAGGTGAGTATTTCTTAAGTCCTGAGTATTTTCCCGGTTTGGTTTTTTGCTCTATAATGGAAATATTCTTGATGTGTTCAAGAATGTCTTTATTACAAGGGCAAGAATCAATCTTTTCAGACAACTCTTTAGTAATGTCTGCAATAATTTTTGCAAATGCAACTTCTAACTGGTTAGTGATTACGTATTTATTGACTGTTAAGTCGAGGTTTATGTTCAGCCCAGCTATTTTTTCTTCAAGGAGGTTGATCGATCTATTGAGCTCGGTTAAGCTCATCCTATCAGTTGTTTTAACTGGTCTTGTATACTAGTGATCTTAAGGTTGGTTTCCTTAAGAGTGCCTTCAATATTTGCTCTTCTGGCAACTTCTTCCACAAACTGATTATTTTTTAAAGAGTTTTCTAGGAGGATAGAATGTTTATCAATAGATTGGGTTAATTTAATAGTCAACCTAATTTGTTTTTCGATTGTTTCGAATAATTTTTCAAAATCTTTTTTGTCAAGATTATTTTTAAGGAAAGCTAAATCACTTTTAAATTGGTTAAAAGGTATTTTATTTTTTGAAATATTTGTAGAAATATCTTTTGAAACACCAATGTAATGGCTTATTTTTGAAGTCTTTAAAAGACATCTTGCAATGATCTGGTTGAGATTATTGCAATGATTTACAATTGTTTGAATACCAGCTTTTCCAGAAGTAGAGAAAACGTATTCTTTCTTTTCAGTATTGTCGTCAAGAGTTTTAATTTTGACTGTTTTACCTTTTTTATAAAAATGAGGAAAATCTATTTTATTACTCATTTACAATCTCAGTGATTTGTTTGATATTTTGACGTAGGCTATCAATTTTTAAAGACATGTTTCTTATTAAGTTACTAACTTTTCTTTCTGAGCTTTCTCCTAAGTGAAGTGAATCCATAGAAATTCTTGGTCTAAGAGTTTCATCTAGAGCTTTTTTGTTTCTAGCTATGTTTAAAACCCAAGAGTTTTCTTGAGGATTTATGTCGCAGAATTGCTTATCTTTGACATGGCCGATTTCTGAGAAGATGTCATCAAGTTCAATATACTCGTCTTTCTTGTAGTCTATGCTATGGTGACTATTGGTCAGGGCATATCCTATGAGATAGGTTATTGTGAATGGTTTATCACATGGACTCATAAGGTCACTTCTCTCAAAGTGATGTATAAAAGATATGGTTTTATCTATATTTGCAGATTTTAAATCCAGAGCAAACTTTGGATAGACTGAAAACATAAACTTTTGGTAAGCAAGGTTTCCTTTGGCAGCACCTAAGATGCAGTCATGTCGGTCAGTGATTCTGTTGTCAATTAAGGCCATTTTTATGGGAGAATTTATTCCTGCTTGGAATTGGGATTTTATCAAAAATTTTACAGCTCCGATATGGACCATTCTTATTTTTGATCTAATCTCAACTGGAATATTTTTCAAGTTATTGTTTATTTGTTCCTTAGTCAAAAGGGGTAGGAAAACAGCTCCTATTGTATCTTTTATGTCTACAGACATTTCTTTAGTACTAAAAAAGTAGAAAATTTCATTTTTCCTCTTGAGAGGGTTTAAGATACTAAGTTTAGAAGGAACATTCTTGAAAATGTTTTCTTTCTTTATTTTTAAATCTGTTTTCTTAACTCGAGAGAGAAGGTCTTGTTTTATTAAGAGATTTGCATGAAAGCCGTCTTCATCCTCAACATAAGTTAAGATTTGTTTTTCTTCTGAATTATTTTCTTCAGAATTGTTGAAATTTTTTTATTCATTTTAAGAGATGCTTAGCAACTCAAAATCCTCTTTCTGAGTTTTGAAACTGAGTTTAAAGCTCTATCAAGGTGTTCTTGATATGTTTTTTGCCTGTGAAGGAGATACTTACGTATAGTAACCATGGTTGGTATATATTCGTGAGTATGTTTATTTTGTGCTTGTAGAATTCTGAAATTTATATGCACTAAATTTTTCTTATTATTGAAAATCATTTCTTTATGATGAGAAATTTCATCCTCGATATTTTGAATTTCTTCAAACACTTCACTGTAAAGTGTTTTATTATAATGTAATGCCATTTTTAACAAGGCTCTGATACCAGTTTTGTAAGTTTGTTCTCTCGTAAAAATGAATGTTTTCCCAAGTTTCTGTCTATCTTTACTAGAAAATAGTTTGCATTACTTTTATGTGAGAATATCACTATATGAATGTAATGGGAAAATGAAGATGTACAGTAGTATTGTATAAAGTAACTACTAACTACCTTAAAACCAATTTGTTAAATTAAGGTTAAATGTGATGAGGTTACAACCATGCTTGATTGACTAGTATAAAGTAACTACTAACTACCTGAAAAGAAGATAGATGATCTCTTATCTGAGAGAGTTGTTGTAAAAAGCTGTGTTTCAGATGTGAACTCATTGCTGTCTAATATCATTGACGCTTGTGATCCTTTGATCCCTATCACTATTCAGAATCGGAAGCATCTGGCAGACAAGCTCAGGCCTGCATTCACAATTCTCAACAGGCTTGAAGGTGTTTCGTAGTCCACAGTCCTTCCGAAACAACTGGGAGAGACTACGAAAAATCAATCAACGAAAGAACCAACCCCAAAGGATGTTGGTACTTCTGTTAATACCGATGAACCTAAGTCAACAAACGAACCGCAGGGTAATGTATCTTCGTGTTCAAGAGGAAAGGAGAAAGTGATAGAAGATGAAGAAGAGAAAGAACATGAAAACGAGAAACTAAACTGCAAGGCTTGTGATGCAGTTATAGATGAAAATATGCGCATTGAGACAGAAGCAGAAGAAAAAGAGAAGGTTGGACGTGAGGCTCATACTGCTTTAGCTGCAAAGAAACTGTTATATCCTCCTTGGTCCATGGAGTGAATTTTGAACGAAGCAGTGGATAATCCAAGCCTTCACTGGTTGGAGCCAATTACTTCATTTGAACTGGAGAACACTCTTGATTTGCAACTCTATTTCCCCATCACACCGAAATCATTCCTATTTCATTGTTTTGAGGTTATTGCGAACGCTCCAGATGCTGATGAAAATGTTGCTAAGTCACTGATGACTTTTTACTTGAAGTATAGCAAACCTCAGTTCCAGACCTGGAGTTCGCAGAAGATAAATGTCGTCAAAGTTCTTGGTATTCAAACCGAGAGTTTCATTAATATTAAATTCAAAACCACTCGAGGTTCTGCGAATTCAGTGTTTGAATTCTCTGTTGCAGACTTACCATGCTTACATCCTTATGATTGGATCATCCTTCTGCATTTTTTGAGGCAAAATGAGAAGAAATACGAACATGTTGTTACTCACATCAAAAGGATGTTGGTTTCGTATATATATGAAGTTGCGAAGTTTGATGTTGAAATCACTTCGGTATTACGAAAGAAACCAACAGTCCTTCCCCAAGGCTCAACAAGTGATATTGAGAAGATGCAAATGAGGAAAATCAAAACTAATAACTGGACAATTATGTTTCAGAGAGGTTGAAGAGAGAGAGGAGACATTCAGAAATGTATGTTCGCACTACCAGATAAGCATATGTTTTCTATAGTTTGCTTGAACTACATTTTGGACATCACAAGCAGTTGCAATGCAAACAATGATGCTGCGAAGAAGTGTTATTCCGACATGATTCGCTGGTACATTGCCTTTCACAACACTCTTCTCAGTGTTATGCCCAAACTATTCAAGACTCTGAAGTGCGTTTAACAATGAAGTTCTTTCTCCCAATCGATGAAAAGTGGGAGATTGTTGGGTATTTTGTGTTGCAACTTTATGGGCTTTTGTTTAGTCTATTTTGTATCTGGGTTGGGCCTGTCCACCCATGATTTATTAATTAGGGTTTAGTTATTTAAGGTGCATGCATGCACCGTATCTTAAAATCGTCTTTTGCATTGAAAACCCTACATACCTTTACAGTAGCAGTTCTTAATCGAGCTCTTCTAAGGTTATGATATTGAATCATACGACACATTTGATATTCATTCTTTGTTCTTAATCTGTTTACCTGTTTGAATCTATCGATTTTTAGAGTTTTATTCTCATCATATACCAAATAGTGTTACACCATGAAACATTATCATCTTGAGGACGAATGGTGTCCCAAACCAATTTAGAAGAAAAAGGCCTAAAATTACCTTTAATATCCTTCCAAAGAATACAATCCTAATAATTCAAATTACCCTTGAAGATAGGTTGCTCCAACAATACAATCACAACCAAATTATTAGGCTAACTGATATCACCATTAACCCTTATATTATCAACAAAGGATTGGTCATTATATCCTTCAACAAATCTCATTCTACGATTGATACAATTCCTAATAATCCCACTTGGATGCCAATAATCATGCCAATAAAATTCACGAATTTGAAAGGATTGATGCATGATGCCGAGGAGGAGGTTCATTATAGTACCGATTATGGCTATGAGATGGATTTTGGATGTGGATGGTTGTTTCTTCACCTACTCCTGTCCAGAGGACTGGAAGGTTAGGTCCGCCCTGAAACTCCTTCGACTGGGCACGAAGGATTGGTGGAACATGGTGACCGGTTCCTATACTCCTGAGCAGAGGACTGCTGTTACTTGGGAGCAGTTCTAGGAGATGTTCCACACGAGGTATGTTCCCCTTATAAATTAGGATAGATTAGCTCAGGAGTACCTGGATTTGAGACAGACGACGGAGACAATGATGGAGATCACCAAGATGTTCACTGAGAGGGCTTTATTTTGTCCTGAGTTTGCTGCTTCGAAGCACGCCTAAATGATGCGATACTTGAGCATGCTCAAGAATGATATTCGATAGTTTTTGTATACCCAACCTTAAAGTATCCTCGTCGAGCTTCAGGATGTCGTGAGGAGGCGGGAGATTGAGATCGAGAATCAGACGAGGGAGCGTAGGTAGGCTCCTGTTCAGTCACAGCCTATAGCAAAGCGGTTTAAGTCTGATAACACACGATCTGGGGGACAGAGGGGCCGCACTTGTGGTAAGTGTGGAGAGCTCATGAGGGGATGTGTCAATCACCGACAGCATGCCACAATTGCGGAAGGGAGGGACACTTTGTGAAGGAATTTTACCAGCAGGCTCCGCCGCCGAGCACCAGGATTTATTATCATTCTAAGCAGGTGGGCCATCATATGGCCCAATGTCCATTACTTGCTGCCAGGCCCATGCAGGTACCAACTACTTCTACCCTTCGGATCGCATATGGATGTCAGGTTAGGGCAGAGCACCTGAGAGCTCGAGGTCGTGCGTTCCAACTCACAGCAGAGGAGACGACCAGGGCGGCGTCGTACGTCGTTACTGGTATGTTTTCATTTATTATTTTGTCAAATTATTTTATGGTATGCTTATGTTTATGATTATGCTAGGTACCTTCTTAGTGAATTCCCTGCATGCTCTTGTGTTTTTTGACTGGGGTATGAGTCGGTCCTTTGTGTCTCAATCCTTCGGTATAAGTTTTGATATGTCTCTTGGAGAGTTGGAGTGCCCGTTGTGAGTTTCCATCGCCAACAAGCATAGGGTTTCTACAATGAGCGTTTTTTAGGGTTGTGTTTTTGAGATTTTTAGGGTGTCTTAACCGATTGATCTGATCCCTATTCCCATGGGGGATGTGTTTATTATAGTACAGATGGACTGGTTGAGGAGGTTTGGTGCAATGATTCACTATGAGTGGCAGCGGGTTGTAGTTCGAACCCCAAGTTGGGGAGAACTGGTTATTAATGGTAAGGGTATGTTAACACACTGTCGCGGGTGTATTAAGCAAATAAAATTTCTCTGTTGGTTGCACTAAAAATATAGCACATGGAAGAAGGGTCGAATTCTTAAAGACACAGCCTAACGGTCAATGCCTTTTTGCATCAGGCACATTCTAGTCAATAAAACAGAAATAATAAAAGGGGGATTTTGATTAAACTAAAAACTAAAAACTACAAAGAAAATAAATTAAACGAAAATCAATAATAAAAATGATTTCAGCTCTGCTGTGACTTTCCTAATCATGCAATCGGCCCAGATCTGGTTATTCAGAATACATTCTATCTAAGCTGGTGCTGAGAAAAACTAACAAGCTCTAGTATAATCTATTTTAACTAAATTAGTTAACCAAAACAAGCTCTTTGAATTAACCCTAACTTTTTACTATTCAATTAAACAAGCACTTAATTAAATCAGAAAAGCAGCTTATGATCTATATAAAATTCTTGCAATACCCAATACTTTTGACAAGCTCGGAAGCGTAAAGATATGATTTTTCAGTTTATATCAGACTTAAATCCCAAACACGGAACCAATTTGATCCTTGTTACTTATTATCATTTGACAAGAACAATTATGAATTCTATTAACTAGTTAACTAGAAAGATAAAACCCTAGCTAGGATATCAAACTAACAAGAATTAAAAATCAAACATTCATTAAGCTCAAAACTGAAAAATCTAGATAGAAACACAAAAAGAAAATCAGATCTGATAACTGATCACATGAAAAGTACTAGTCTATACATAACTGAAAACTAGGGTTTAGCCAGACATGGCTAAAAACGAAACTAAACTAATAAAAAGATAAACTAACTGGTTAATCTTTCTAACTAAATGTAGAATTTAAATCTTCAGAAATTGTTGAAATCGGAGAGAAATTGCCTCATAAATCGTCTTTTTCGTCGTCTGGAGCTTCAGGAATCGTCCAACCTTCAATCTGATTAGAGAGGCGTCCTATATATACAATCCAGAGTCTTCGGTAGTAAGAAACCCAAAAATTCAATCGAATTTTTGGGTCACATGATCGAATTTTTTGAGTTCTGGTCGAATTTTTCATTTTTCTGATTTTTGGACTTTCTGAAATACGAAGTGTTTATTCGATCGAATTTTTGTTTTTCTCCTTTTTTCACAAACACAAAAGTCGTCCGAAATTTTGACTAATTTCTGGAACATTTTGAATCTCGTCAATCGGAGTTACAATTCATGAGATATGGTCAAAGTACTGACAGGGGGTCAAAGCTGCCAGCAACATCCTTTTGGCTTTAGAATGTAGCAATCTATCTTCGTATGATCAATTCGGTCGAATGTTTCTTTACCAAAACATCTTCCAAGCATCCTCATAATCCTTCATAAGTTCCAATCTCCATTTATACTTCAATTCTCTATTAAACGCATCCAAAGTTTCTTCCAAACTACTGCTCCACTCGAATTATCTAAAAGCAACATAAAAACATGAGCGGTACGAGAATTCTAACGAATGACATGTTAAGCTAATGACATGAAAATGTGGAAAATATGATGCTAAATGCTAATAAAAACTATCCTAAAAGATGCATAAAATGGCATCTATCAAATATCCCCAAGCTCAGGGAATTCTAACGAATGACATGATAAGCTAATGACATGAAAGGGTGGAAAATGTTGTGACAACTCGAAATTTTTTTGCTTTTTAAGCTCAGTTAGTCAACTCAACTGAGTGTCAGACTCAAGAGTAATGAGTTCTAGCCTGGTTAAAGGTCATGCTAAGGAGTTTTAGCCTAGTACACTTAAGGAATAAGTGTTGGGAAGTTCCTGCTAGAGACACTGTGCAACAAATCAAGCATTAACCTCATTATAAGAAGTTCACGGCCACCATGCCAATGAGTTTACAGCCGTAAACTCATGTGGCCGTAAACTCAAGTGTATATATGTGGTCGTGATCATTTCCAGCCATTTCTCACATTCCAACCTCAAGAAAACTCCAAATCCTCTCAAGTATCATCGAGTTCATCATCTTAGATCATCAAAAACGTAAGTGTTCTTTCCTTGATTTGTTGTTACACTTCATCTCCTACTTACACTCTTTGATTTCATCCATGGAAATCAACTTTTCTTAGATCTTCAAGTTTCACCAAGAACACCAAGAACATACACTAGTGTTCTTGGCCAAAATCGACCATTTCAAGCCTCTACATCGTAAGTACTCTTCCCTATACTTGTTATCTAGTTAAGACTCATGCTTAGAGCCTTGAAAACATCAAGAACACAAGACCAAAAGGAGTTTACGGCCAAGCCATCTCCCAAGGCCGTAAACCCCTATAAAGGTGCCATTTTGGCCATAAACTCTTCCTAAGGCTTGGATTTGAGGCTAGAACACTCCCTTGTGCTTTGTAAGACCTTGAATCATCACCCAACCAATCATTAGAGAGTTTACGGCCCAAGAGTAAACACCTTTGGCCGTAAACTCCATTTATGGTCAAGTCTTGGACCTTAAACACTTCTAGACCCTTGCTAAACCTTAGAACACTTGAACCCTTGAGACTCCTTACCTTTAAGACCCTAAAGGTGACCATTTAGAGAGTTTACGGCCCAAAAGTGAACACCCTTGGCCGTAAACACCTCAACACTCTCCATTGAGTGGGTCTTTCTCATCCTTGTGTAGAGCAAAATTCCCTCAAGCTTCCCTAGCCTTCAAACACCCTCATATGCATCTTTGACCATGAGTTCACGGCCGTAAACTCCCTTGGCTGTGAGCACATGGCTGTAAACACCAAACCATGGCCTTAAACACCCTTTAGATAAATCACATGTGATTTCAACACTTGGTCAAAGTGTTTCCTAGTCCCGTGAGGTGTTTCCTTGCATTTGGTTGCTTCCAAGCACTATATTTATGTCAATATATGCCAATGTATGCCATTTAGGACTTGTTGTGTCTCGGGACGTCATTCGTGGAACTCCTCATCCTTACGTGCATATTAGTTGAATCACCCACATCAGGTGAGTTCATACCTCGTAATCAATCTTTTAAACTGTTTTAAATGTTTTAAGGGGGGTAATACAAGTTGAACACAATGATAATTGTGTATATGTTTGTTATAAACATCTTTCAAATTATTACTTATGCCTTTTATAAGTGATCAAAACTTTTCAAAAGCTCTTTCAAGTTATGTTACTTTATAGTCTAACAAAACTCCGTTTTAAAGTACAAGCATAACTTAGTAGTAAAACGAGTATTTTCAACAACAGTTCAATTACATTACTAGTAAACTATAATAGGTATAGCTTAAGGGTTCACAACATATTATAACACGTACATAGAGGAACATACTATAATAAGTACATGGAGGAACACACCATACTAAGCACCGGGAAAAATCACGTTAATATATCTTGCCGAGTTTGCGTTAACTTTAGTGCGATTACACGTATCTGGGTTAGCAGACACGAGGTGATAAAACATAATAATAGATCTTTCCGAGTTTGCGTTAACTTTAGTACGATTACACGTATCTAGGTTAGCAGACACGAGGTGATAAAATATAATAATATATCTTTCCGAGTTTGCGTTAACTTTAGTACGATTACACGTATCTGGGTTAGCAGACACGAGGTGATAAATATAATAATATATCTATTCGAGTTTGCGTTAACTTTAGTATGATTACACGTATCTGGGTTAGCAGACACAAGGTGATAAAATATAATAAAATATCTTCCTAGTTACATACGAGTTCACATTTAAACCTTTAATTTACCAACTTGGGATTAAAGACTACTTAAGACTCCCCGAGGTGTATTGTCCATTTAATACTACCTGGAGTCTGTATTTTATTACTTAAGACTCCCCGAGGTGTATTGTCCATTTAATACTACCTGGAGTCTGTATTTTATTTCTTTATAGCCAGCAATGTCACTGCTGAGGAAAAATATTATTTTCCCTATTACACTTACTTTGTGAACTTCTCACATATTCATTAATGTATAATCTATATTTAGTTAATGAGAGTGTCACGCGGGAAAATACACACTAATACAGGAAACAAATACACATAAAATTTGATGCCTTGGTAGAAGGCTACGTTTAGTAGAAAGGACCATAATGCTAACCTTATGATTCCTTAATATATATACATCAAAGGATACATATATATCAATACGATCCGACAGGTAATAGGATGTGTGCTCTCCGCTTCATTTCCTGTTCCTTGTTTGGTTGTGGGCTTGGAACAGATTCACCCAGTCTATTATCTATTCGATTCTAGATATATATGTCCAGTATACATTGAGTCATCATAAGGGTACCAGGTATGGGTCAAGTCATAGGACACAGAGTCAATGCATAGTTTGCTAGTACAGAACACACTTTCCAAATCAGAACTTTGGGTATACAAAAGTAGAAACTTACTAGTAAAGGGTTTTAATCCATTTTATTAAACCAGGATAAACTTAAAGGACCTTAGGTTATCTCTATAATACTTTAGTTTATACAACATGGTTATATATCATTGATACCCAATAGGTAGTTGGATGTGTGTTTTCAGCCTTACTTCCTGTTCCTTGTTTGGTTGTGGGCTTAGGGCAGATCCGCCCAATTAACTATCTAATCGATATTAGATCATATATAGCCAGTATAAACTAAGTGATTATAGGAGTAATCAATGTGGTCACCATTTTATTATAAGAAATAAGGGTTTTTCTTAAAGAATCTTTTCATTAAATATAAAGAAACCATTACAATTAACTCCATGATTAACAAGTGAACACACCAGGGTTATATACAACAATGATCTAACAAACAATGGGATGTGTGCTATCCGCCTTACTTACTGTTCCTTGTTTGGTTGTAAGCTTAGGGCAGATGCGCACAGTCGATTGTTTGTTTACTCTGAGTTTTATATCACTTGTATCCATTTAGTACTCATAGAAGGGATTGTAGAATCATTTTTACGTATCTTTCATCAAAGTGGGAAATATAGGATTTTCTAAGAGGAACAGGCGAACTTTTCTAAAAAGAGCTTACAACTTACTACATTTTTCAACTACAGTTTCAACAGCATTTTACCACAACATTTTACAACTTACTACATCACTAAAATCTTATGCTCTCACCAGCTTAATTGCTGATCAACTCTTTCAAATAACTTGTATTCTCAGGAGCCTAGTAGACAGGTACTCGCATTGGGATTCAGAAGATGGAGCAGTATAGCTTCAAGTCTTGTTTTATTATTTGCTTAGGTATTCTATGTTTTGTGAACACATACCTTGTAAACACTTTCTTTCTAATGAAATGGTTGTTCATTACTTTGCTTACTATGATGCATGTCTTGTGATACTAAACATGACGTCCTCCAGCCCAGAGCGTTTCCGCCGTTCCGGTTTTGGGGTGTGACAGATTGGTATCAGAGCATTGTTTATAGTGAACTAAGTATATCAACCGATAAAAGATATACAACTATAAATACAATGGGGCTTAAGTGCTCTGGATAATGGTATAGTTTAAGAGTATAACGATAAGTTATAAAAATATACCTACTTGCTTATACATGTACATATTAGACCAAGTATCACAAGAAGAACAGAACTAAAGTATTTAAAGGTTGAACACTGTCGTCAAACCTAAACAGTTATGTAATCATAGCTAGGATCAATATAGCCTGATCAACTATATTCATTCGAGATGTGACTGACATGTGTTTGGGAGTGATGTGGTGTTGCAACAGTCTTAAAACTTACCTAACGCCAGTCAAGAGAATACTAGATCAAGTACATTAGAGTTAGAATACTATAGGAGTATTCTATGATACTATAACGCGATAACAAGTTTGAAACATACTAAGTACATTACATTAAAAATACTATAGGAGTATTTTAGGCACTATACAAATAACTTATATGATAACTTAAAAGACCCTTACGGATAAGTCTATAATCTTGCAATGTATACTTCCAAGGTTATATATAATTGAGATTTTATAGACTTAGAATTTGTGATCTACACTCCACTACCTGTTCCTTGTTTGGTTGTGGTTTTGGAGTAGGATCACTTATTCAAAGGTCTATTTAATATACAACTTGTATACATTGTGCAATTATAGGAGGACTCTGTAAGGATCACCCCATAAAGTTACGTTAAATCTCATAGATTCTTTAGTCACATCTATTCTCGCGCGACGAACTCAGATAGATGTAACCACTTCCTCATAGTAGACAACATAAGAGTTCAGGAGGAACGAGAGCAAGTTCATGAGAAGTTTTCGAAGAGGGATCAACCGAAGTAACCAAAACGTCTTACACGACACATTAATAAATAATAATCTTGTTAACATTAATGAGCGAGTGGAAGCACTGCTCACATTATGTGTTAGGATTATTTTTCTTACATGCAGTTGGTAACAGTTATTCAGGTAACAGATATTCGTTCGAGGATAGCCATTTCAAATTCATAGAGTTTATTTGGTATAGATTCTTTTATGAATTGTTTCTAGAACCCTGTGGAAGTCAGGACCCGATACACTCAGATATGGGATAACCTTGTCTTTGCAGCTTTTGGCTTTTGTCCACTGCTATAGACTTATTCCATCTTATCTTTGTATTCTTTTAGCAAAGATTCCTCCTCGCAAATCGAACAGACGCACTATTCCGATAACTCCAACTCAACCACCACTACCCCCGCCACAGTTCGACCTAGCTGCTTTTTAGGCAGCGGTAACAGCAGCAATGATAGCCGCTCTAACCCAAATTCGCGCAAGTGGTATCAGTGGATCTGGTAGCGGTGCTCACCTAAACAACCACGGAGATACCCACGAATACCCGTGGGAATTTAAGTATAAGGACTTCATGAGCTGCAAACCCGAATCCTTCAATGGAAATGGAGGAGTCATTGCTATGATGCAATGGTTCGAGAGAACAGAGTCGATTTTCGAGATCTGTTCGTGCCCCGAAGGGAGCAAAGTGAATTTTGCTGCCTGCACCTTCTTCGGCAGAGCCTTAACATGGTAGAATGGCCATGTTAAGTCACTGACTTTATTAGTGGCAAACTCTATGGGCTGGGAAAAGTTGAAGGAAATGATGATGAGAGAGTACTGCTCAAGGGGTGAAGTACAAAAGCTGGAACACGAGCTATGGGAGCTCAAGATGGTTGGCTCAGACATAGTAGCCTACACTGACAGGTTTAGCGACTTGGCAGCACTATGCCCTGGGATGGTTACCCCGGAGAGCAAGAAGATAGAAAGGTACATCTGGGGTCTGACTGCCCCGACCCAAGGAAATGTGTTGTCTTCTAAACCAGCCACATTCGATAGTGCCAAACGCTTGGCCCAGCTACTCATCAACCATGAAGTCCATCATGGCGTAGAAGTCCCGATTCCCGAGCCATCGAGGGAAGAGGACTATAGACAGAAGTCGGGGAACGATAGGAAGAAGAAGCAAACAACACAGGATACCCCGCAAGAGCAACAAGCGAGTACTATGTACGCCGCTACAACACCTGCTGCTCCAGCACTTGCCAGTCGATATGCTGGAACCCTCCCGAAGTGTGGAAAGTGCAACTATCACCACACCGGAGTATGCCGGAAAAAGCAATGTCTGAACTGCCATAGAAAAAGGACACACAGTCCGTTTCTGCAGGGCACCGACTCAACCGATCTCCCAAGTCCCCGGAGTTGAAGAAACCAAGCCTGCTATGGCTGTGGTGAGACTGGACACTACCAGGAGGACTGCCCGATAACAAAGAACTCAGGAGCGGATGGACGAATTCTGATGATCACCGCAGGGGAATCGACCTCGGAGTCGCCTTCGAGCAGCGATACGTTTTCGACCTAGTAATTACTTTGAAAATTAATTTATATTTATATAAGATTAAAACTTGGGGAAAACTTTAAAAGTAATCATAATAACTCTCATATTGAAATAGATCACAGTATTCAAGAGAACTAAAGGATCCGTTTAGAGAAGCTACGATGGCTGAACATATACATCAGGGTTGTGCATAACTAAGATGTTGCAGACTTAGAGTGAGTAATTCCGCCTTAATTCCTGTTCCTTGTTTGGTTGTGGATTTGAGGTAGAGTTACTCAGTCGACCGTCTTATTCACCTTAAATATTCATAACTTGTATATGACAGGCGATGGTGGTGGTACCGAGGAGGATCATGATATAAATTATCATCACCAGTTATCAAAGCACTTTCATTTGTATGTACTCGCTCATTGCGGTACGATACGTAAAAGTGTTAACATCTAGGGGAAAACAGAAAGCACTAGAACATTTACAAAGAGTACATTTTCGAACACACTAGAAGTACATTTTCGAACGCACTAAGTGTACACTATTGAACACAGTAAGAGTACACTATCGAACGCGCTAAGAGTACATAGTCGAGCACACTAGGAGTACATTGTCGAACACACTAGGGATACATCATCGTATAACAGACGTTCCTTCCAAATCGGCCAAAACCTTGTTCAGTAAAGGGTCCGTTACTACCATTCGTCATGAATTGGCGTGGTCCTCACCATACTAAGTTCATATGTTTCTATCGCCTCGACCGTCAAGTTCTCGAAACCTTCGTCATTCGTATCGACAGTCCGACCTAAACCTCAGTTTTATCTTTCGTATTCTAAACCCCGAAGTACTCGTGTGAAGGGTACTTTGATCTCTGAAGCCTTACCGATAGATGTCCGTAGACCGTCACGAAATACCAGTCGTCCAGCAGACCAAGTTCAAGCACAGAGGCTAAGGATGAATACAGCCCACCTAGCACTATTCAGTGTATACGCGAGGGTGGTATATATTTATGATTATGCAGATTTAGTGTGTATGTTTCCGCCCTATCTCCTGTTCCTTGTTTGGTTGTGGACCTGGGGCAGAGTCGCACATCCGACCGTCTTACTAATCCTAATTATATACGACTTGTATACACGAGGTAATGATAGATGGACCGAGTATGAATCCTATCATGAACACCAGGGCAAAGTTGCCAGGTCTACGAGTTGGTATTCTGCAAATCCGAGGAGCGCAACCCCAGTAGTACTGTAAGTAAGTTAATTTCGGGACGAAATTCCATCTAACGGGGGGATGATGTGACAACCTGAAATGTTTTTGCTTTTTAAGCTCAGTCAGTCAACTCAACTGAGTGTCAGACTCAAGAGTAATGACTTCTAGCCTAGTTAAAGGTCATCCGAAGGAGTTTTAGCCTAGTACACTTAAGGAATAAGTGTTGGGAAGTACCTGCTAGAGACACTGTGCAGCAAATCAAGCATTAACCTCATTATAAGGAGTTCACGGCCACCATGCCAATGAGTTTACGGCCGTAAACTCATGTGGCCGTAAACTCAAGTGTATATATGTGGTCCTTGATCATTTCCAGCCATTTCTCACATTCCAACCTCAAGAACACTCCAAATCCTCTCAAGTATCATCGAATTCATCATCTTAGATCATCAAAAACGTAAGTGTTCTTTCCTTGATTTGTTGTTACACTTCATCTCCTAGTTACACTCTTTGATTTCATCCATGGAAATCAACTTTTCTTAGATCTTCAAGTTTCACCAAGAACACACACTAGTGTTCTTGGCCAAAATCGACCATTTCAAGCCTCTACATCGTAAGTACTCTTCCCTATACTTGTTATCTAGTTAA
This sequence comes from Lactuca virosa, assembly GCF_052849685.1. Lineage (NCBI taxonomy): Eukaryota > Viridiplantae > Streptophyta > Magnoliopsida > Asterales > Asteraceae > Lactuca > Lactuca virosa. The sequence goes on along the minus strand of NC_136433.1, from coordinate 315,220,533 downwards.
GACTCATGCTTAGAGCCTTGAAAACATCAAGAACACAAGACCAAAAGGAGTTTACGGCCAAGCCATCTCCCAAGGCCGTAAACCCCTATAAAGGTGCCATTTTGGCCATAAACTCTTCCTAAGGCTTGGATTTGAGGCTAGAACACTCCCTTGTGCTTTGTAAGACCTTGAATCATCACCCAACCCATCATTAGAGAGTTTACGGCCCAAGAGTAAACACCCTTGGCCGTAAACTCCATTTATGGTCAAGTCTTGGACCTTAAACACTTCTAGACCCTTGCTAAACCTTAGAACACTTGAACCCTTGAGACTCCTTACCTTTAAGACCCTAAAGGTGACCATTTACAGAGTTTACGGCCCAAGAGTGAACACCCTTGGCCGTAATGATGCGTGTATGGGCTTGATTTAGTGAGTGGGGTAGTGTTTAGGTAAATTAAGCTAGAATAACAACCACAAATATATGGAATGAAAAGGATAGATTTGATAAACAAACTAGACCTATAGCTTGTAAATCTGAAGACAAACTAAGACCTATTAGTTTGAATTCGATCAACTCAAGGATCACGTCCAAAAGATGATAATTTGTGAACTATGACAATAATTCAAAGTGAAAAATAAGGGTTCTTTGATTAAAATTCGTGCCTTATCTTTCCCATGCATAAACTTGGCTTTATATGAAGCCTTTATTACAAACTTGGTGGTTACAAGCCAACCAACCAATTATTCATTAAAACTAGTAAATGAAATTTAAGGAAACTCTTGAAATAACACAAAAAAAACGTCCAAGACACTTGAGAATGAAAAAAAAACGTCTATGCTTCATTAAGGAGCCATATGAAGCATTAAGGAGCCATAAGAAGCATTAAAGTGCAACAATAATCCACCAAAGAGTGATAAAAACGGCTAGGAGGCTTTATGAAGCAAAAAGTAACGTTTTTAGCACTTATGAATCCTTAAAAATGTTGCCCTAGCCTTCATGCAACCCTAATTCAATTTGTGGGTTACCATGCATAACCCAACCATTGAGCCCAAGCCACCTTCTAGCCCACTAGTAATCACTAATCCATCACCTTTTGGGCTTTCATAATCCATGCATGGATCATCCCCTCCCCCTTTGAAAGGAATTGACCTCAATTCATCAAGTCCATCATCATCAAGATAAGGTGAAAGATCTCCCACATTAAAGGTAGCATGCACTCCATGGTCTCCTCCCAAATCTACCTTATAAGCATTATCATTGACACGTGACACCACTTTATAAGGACCTTCGTCTCTTGGCATTAACTTGTTTTTCCTTTTGTTAGGAAAACGTTCTTTCCTCATATGCACCCACACCAAGTCACCATCTTGAAAGACACGTGGTTTCCTATGCTTGTTTGACTTCTGTTTGTACAACTCATTCACCGTTTCAATCTTCTCACGAACTTGTTGGTGTAGTTTCATCATGGCCTTCAACTTGTCATTAGCATCCTTGTGAACCAATTCATCCTTTGGCAATGGAATCAAATCCAAAGGCATGTAAGGATTCACACCATACACTACTTCAAAAGGAGAATGACCTGTTGCATAAGTAGGAGAACGATTATAGGCAAATTCAGCATGTGCAAGTTTGATGTCCCAATCTTTTTGAGTTTTGCTAACCAACCCTCTCAACAAAGTACCCAAAGTTCTATTAGTCACCTCTGTTTGTCCATCCGTTTGTGGATGATGGGATGTACTAAAAAGTAACTTAATACCCACTTTCCTCCATAAAGTGTTCCAAAAGTAACTTAGAAACTTGGAATCCCTATCAGAAACAATTGTTTTAGGAATACCATGCAAACGAACCACCTCTTTAAAGTACAAATCAGCCACATTAGATGCATCATTGGTTTTATGTCATGGCACAAAGTGAGCCATTTTTGAAAACCTATCCACCACCACCATAATGGAATCCTTCCCCCTTTGAGTTCTAGGCAAAGCCATAATGAAATCCATGGACACATCTTCCCAAGGACGAATAGGAACCGGCAAAGGAGTGTAAACACCATGCTTGAAAGTTGTTTTCACCATGTGACATGTAACACACTTGCCCACTATGTTGGTTACATCCCCCAACATTTTTGGCCAAAAGAAATGTTCTTTAAGCACCTCCAAAGTTTTGGTAATGCCAAAATGACCAGCCAAACCACCGCCATGAGCTTCACGAATCAGCAATTCCCGTATTACATGTTTTGGGACACAAAGGCGATTGCCTTTAAATAGAAAGCCATCTTGAATCACAAATTCACCATTAGGACCACCTGCACATTTCAAAAACATATCTGCAAAGTCCATATCAGATTGATAATGGTCCTTTAGAGTTTCAAATCCCAAGAAACGAACATCCAAAGTCACCAACAATGAGTAACGCCTCGAGAGTGCATCAGCCACTACATTGCTTTTTCCATCCTTGTATTTGCATGAAAAATGAAAGGATTGCAAGAACTCCGCCCACTTTGCATGTCGTGTGCTCAACTTTTGTTGCCCATTGATGTACTTCAAGGATTCATGATCAGAATGCAAAATAAAATGATTTGCACGCAAATAATGACTCCAATGATCTAAAGCACGAACAATAGCATAAAACTCCTTATCATAAGTGCAATAATTCAAACGAGCACCACCCAACTTTTCAGAAAAATAAGCAATAGGACGTTTGGATTGGATCAAAACAGCCCCAATACCAACTCCACTTGCATCACACTCCACTTCAAATGGTTGAGAAAAATCTGGAAGAGCCAAAATAGGAGCATCACACAACAATGCCTTGAGTTTCTCAAACGCCTTTTGAGCTTCTTTTCCCCATGCAAAGACTCCTTTCTTCAAACAACCTGTTATGGGACTTGCAATGGTGCTAAAATCACGAACAAATCTTCTATAGAAAGAAGCAAGACCATGAAATGATCTAACTTCAGAAATGCTAGTAGGAATAGGCCATGACTTGATTGCTTCAGTTTTGGATGGGTCCACGGACACGCCATTTCTTGACACCACAAAACCCAAAAATGCCACTTCTTCCACCAAAAACGAACATTTTTCTTGCTTCCAATGAAGTTTTTGAGCTCTAAGCATCTCGAAAACCTGTTTTAAGTGCACCAAATGATCCTCCAAGCTCTTGCTATATACCAAGATATCATCAAGGTACACCACCACAAACCTGCCCAAAAAAGATTTTAACACTTCATTCATTAGTCGCATGAAAGTGCTAGGTGCATTAGTTAGACCAAAAGGCATCACGGTCCATTCATACAAGCCATGTTTAGTTTTAAAGGCTGTTTTCCATTCATCCCCTTCACGCATACGAATTTGATGGTAACCACTTCTCATATCAATTTTTGAGAACACAATAGAACCATGCAACTCGTCTAGCAAATCATCAACTCTAGGAATAGGAAATCGGTATTTTATGGTGATGTTATTAACAGCCCTACTATCAACGTACATCCTCCAAGAACCATCTTTTTTGGAACCAACAAAACTGGAACAACACAAGGACTTAGGCTTTCACGAACATAACCCATTTTCATGAGTTCATCAATTTGTTTTTGCAACTCTTTTGTCACCTCCGGATTACATCTATAGGCAGCTTTATTAGGCAAAGGAGCACCCGGAATAAGGTCAATTTGGTGTTCAATACCACAGATTGGAGGCAAACCCAGTGGTAATTCGGTTGGAAACACATCTTGAAACTCCAAAAGCAAATCAGCAATAGCGTTTTCTCCATGCATGATCTTCTCCATCTTTGCATGCTCTTTGGCCACAAGCATGTAAATCACATCACCTTTGTCAAGAACTTGCTCCACCTCCCTTTCACTAGCAAACACAGAAAGATTAGGTTTTTTTACTTGTTTAGAATTCATGGACCTTATCGCCGTTGGGGACATGGGTTTTAACACAATTTTTTTATTATTGTGTTTCAACTCATATTCATTGCTCCTCCCTCTATGTAACACGTCCCTATCAAATTGCCAAGGACGCCCCAACAAAATATGACATGCATCCATAGGAATAACATCACACAACACTTCATCTTCATAAGACCCCATAGTTACACCAACTCTAACCTGTTTTGTCACCTTTATTTTGCTTCCATCATCCAACCAATGAAGAACATATGGTTTTGGATGGTTTGTAGTAGACAAACCCAATTTGGTCACCATTTCATTAGAAGCAACATTAGTACAACTTCCACTATCAATAATCAAACTACACCACTTGTCTCTAACCAAACATTTGGTGTGAAACAATTGGTCTCGTTGATCCATATCAGCCACAGTTTGAACCCCTTGAGTTTTAAGGGTTCTAAGCACCAAAACTGTATCATACACCGGTGCTTCATACTCTACCTCCTCCTCTTCTTCCTCTTCTTTTTGTATATCATGAAAAATACCCGCCAACCTCTCTTCTTCCTCCAACTCTTCACGACATTCAATGGCCTCCCTTAAAGTCACCACCCTTTTGTTTGGACAAGCATTTTGGTAATGACCAAAACCTTGACACTTGAAACATCTAATTTTCGCCAAACTAGTTTCTTTGGTACCACTAGTAAGTTTAGGAGCAACGGGAACACTACTAGAACCAGAAGGAGTAGAAACAACGGGAACACTACTAGAACCAGAAGGAGTAGAAACAGAATTTTATCTATTGCTAGACTCGGGCTTGGACCACGACTTTGACTTAGGACTTTCAAGACTTGAACTTGAACTCCCACCAAAACGTGCTTTGGCTTGCCCCTCCAACTTCAAACACAAACCACAAAGAGTTCCAAAATCAGCATAAGGATACAACTCCACAACATTGGCAATGTTGTAGTTCAACCCTTTTAGAAAACGAGTCATTTTTTGTTCTTCAATTTCTTCAATATCCCCCATCAAGGACAACTTCTCAAATTCATCAATGTATTCTCCAACACTCATTTTTCCTTGCCTCAAATCAACAATCTTCTTGTAAGTGGCAATTCTATGAGTAGAAGGAACATATCTCTTTCTTAGCTTTCGTTTTAGAGAAAGCCAAGAACAAATTTTTTCTTTGCCTTCACGGGTTCTCTTGGCCTTAAGCCCTTCAAACCACAATGAAGCACCACCACTTAGCTTGAGAATGGCATACTTGCAGCTTTTTTCGTCATCCACTTCTTTGAACTCGACAATTCTTTCAATCTTCCTTTCCCACTCCAAGTAGCGTTCAGGATCAGTTCCACCAACAAATTCAGGTAAGTCAGACACCTTGAATTCTTCCACAACCCTATGTTCACCACGGCGGGGTTGCCTTCGATTTCCACCTTCTTGGATGTTTCTTAATGCTTCACGAAGATTTTGTAGGAACTCCGGATCATCAAAGTCCATTCTGCGCTCTGATACCACTTATGATGCATGTATGGGCTTGATTTAGTGAGTGGGGTAGTGTTTAGGTAAATTAAGCTAGAATAACAACCACAAATATATGGAATGAAAAGGATAGATTTGATAAACAAACTAGACCTATAGCTTGTAAATCTGAAGACAAACTAAGACCTATTAGTTTGAATTCGATCAACTCAAGGATCACGTCCAAAAGATGATAATTTGTGAACTATGACAATAATTCAAAGTGAAAAATAAGGGTTCTTTGATTAAAATTCGTGCCTTATCTTTCCCATGCATAAACTTGGCTTTATATGAAGCCTTTATTACAAACTTGGTGGTTACAAGCCAACCAACCAATTATTCATTAAAACTAGTAAATGAAATTTAAGGAAACTCTATAAATAACACAAAAAAAAACGTCCAAGACACTTGAGAATGAAAAAAAACGTCTATGCTTCATTAAGGAGCCATATGAAGCATTAAGGAGCCATAAGAAGCATTAAAGTGCAACAATAATCCACCAAAGAGTGATAAAAACGGCTAGGAGGCTTTATGAAGCAAAAAGTAATGTTTTTAGCACTTATGAATCCTTAAAAATGTTGCCCTAGCCTTCATGCAACCCTAATTCAATTTGTGGGTTACCATGCATAACCCAACCATTGAGCCCAAGCCACCTTCTAGCCCACTAGTAATCACTAATCCATCACCTTTTGGGCTTTCATAATCCATGCATGGATCACGTAGACACCTCAACACTCTCCATTGAGTAGGTCTTTCTCATCCTTATGTAGAGCAAAATTCCCTCAAGCTTCCCTAGCCTTCAAACACCCTTATATGCATCTTTGACCATGAGTTTACAGCCATAAACTCCCTTGGCCGTAAACACCAAACCATGGCCTTAAACACCCTTTAGATGAATCACATGTGATTCCAACACTTGGTCAAAGTGTTTCCTAGTCCCGTGAGGTGTTTCCTTGCATTTGGTTGCTTCCAAGCACTATATTTATGTCAATATATGCCAATGTATGCCATTTAGGACTTGTTGTGTCTCGGGACGTCATTCGTGGAACTCCTCATCCTTACGCGCATATTAGTTGAATCACCCACATCAGGTGAGTTCATACCCCGTAATCAATCTTTTAAACTGTTTTAAATGTTTTAAGGGGGGGAATACAAGTTGAACACAATGATAATTGTGTATATGTTTGTTATAAACATCTTTCAAATTATTACTTATGCCTTTTATAAGTGATCAAAACTTTTCAAAAGCTCTTTCAAGTTATGTTACTTTATAGTCTAACAAAACTCCGTTTTAAAGTACAAGCATAACTTAGTAGTAAAACGAGTATTTTCAACAACAATTCAATTACATTACAAGTAAACTATAATAGGTATAGTTTAAGGGTTCACAACATACTATAACACGTACATAGAGGAACATACTATAATAAGTACATGGAGGAACACACCATACTAAGCACCGGGAAAAATCACGTTAATACATCTTGCCGAGTTTGCGTTAACTTTAGTGTGATTACACGTATCTGGGTTAGCAGACACGAGGTGATAAAACATAATAATATATCTTTCCGAGTTTGCGTTAACTTTAGTACGATTACACGTATCTAGGTTAGCAGACACGAGGTGATAAAATATAATAATATATCTTTCCGAGTTTGCGTTAACTTTAGTACGATTACACGTATCTGGGTTAGCAGACACGAGGTGATAAAATATAATAATATATCTATCCGAGTTTGCGTTAATTTTAGTATGATTACACGTATCTGGGTTAGCAGACACAAGGTGATAAAATATAATAAAATATCTTCCTAGTTACATACGAGTTCACATTTAAACCTTTAATTTACCAACTTGGGATTAAAGACTACTTAAGACTCCCCGAGGTGTATTGTCCATTTAATACTACCTGGAGTCTGTATTTTATTTCTTTATAGCCAGCAGTGTCACTGCTGAGGAAAAATATTATTTTCCCTATTACACTTACTTTGTGAACTTCTCATATATTCATTAATGTATAATCTATATTTAGTTAATGAGAGTGTCACGCGGGAAAATACACACTAATACAAGAAACAAATACACATAACATTTGATGCCTTGGTAGAAGGCTACGTTTAGTAGAAAGGACCATAATGCTAACCTTATGATTCCTTAATGTATACATCAAAGGATACATATATATCAATAGGATCCGACAGGTAATAGGATGTGTGCTCTCCGCTTCATTTCATGTTCCTTGTTTGGTTGTGGGCTTGGAACAGATTCACCCAGTCTATTATCTATTCGATTCTAGATATATATGTCCAGTATACATTGACTCATCATAAGGGTACCAGGTATGGGTCAAGTCATAGGACACAGAGTCAATGTATAGTTTTCTAGTACAGAACACACTTTCCAAATCAGAACTTTGGGTATACAAAAGTAGAAACTTACTAGTAAAGGGTTTTAATCCATTTTATTAAACCAGGATAAACTTAAAGGACCTTAGGTGATTATATCTATAATACTTTAGTTTATACAGCATGGTTATATATCATTGATACCCAATAGGTAGTTGGATGTGTGCTTTCCGCTTTACTTCCTGTTCCTTGTTTGGTTGTGGGCTTAGGGCAGATCCGCCCAATTAACTATCTAATCGATATTAGATCATATATAGCCAGTATAAACTAAGTGAGTATAGGAGTAATCAATGTGGTCACCATTTTATTATAAGAAATAAGGGTTTTTCTTAAAAGAATCTTTTCATTAAATATAAAGAAACCATTACAATTAACTCCATGAGTAACAAGTGAACACACCAGGGTTATATACAACAATGATCTAACAAACAATGGGATGTGTGCTATCCGCCTTATTTACTGTTCCTTGTTTGGTTGTAAGCTTAGGGCAGATGCGCACAGTCGATTGTTTGTTTACTCTGAGTTTTATATCACTTGTATCCATTTAGTACTCATAGAAGGGATTGTAGAATCATTTTTACGTATCTTTCATCAAAGTAGGAAATATAGGATTTTCTAAGAGGAACAGGCGAACTTTTCTAAAAAGAGCTTACAACTTACTACATTTTTCAACTACAGTTGAACATCATTTTACCACAACATTTTACAACTTACTACATCACTAAAATCTTATGCTCTCACCAGCTTAATTGCTGATCAACTCTTTCAAATAACTTGTATTCTCAGGAGCCTAGTAGACAGATACTCGCACTGGGATTCAGAAGATGGAGCAGTATAGCTTCAAGTCTTGTTTTATTATTTGCTTAGGTATTCTATGTTTTGTGAACACATACCTTGTAAACACTTTCTTTCTAATGAAATGGTTGTTCATTACTTTGATTACTATGATGCATGTCTTGTGATACTAAACATGACGTCCTCCACCCCAGAGCGTTTCCGCCGTTCCGGTTTTGGGGTGTGACAAATGTGGAAATTTTGTCTAATTATCGGAACATTTTGAATCTCGTCAATCGGAGTTACGATTCATGAGATATGGTCAAAGTACTGACAGGGGGTCAAAGCTGCCAACAACATGCTTTTGGCTTTAGAATGTAGCAATCTATCTTCGTATGATCAATTCGGTCGAATGTTTCTTGACCAAAACATCTTCCAAGCATTCCTCATAATCCTTCATAAGTTCCAATCTCCATTTATACTTCAATACTCCATTAAACGCATCCAAAGTTGCTTCCAAAGTACTGCTCCACTCGAATTATCTAAAAACAACATAAAAACATGAGCAGTACGGGAATTCTAACGAATGACATGATAAGCTAATGATATGAAAATGTGGAAAAGATGTTAAATGCTAATAAAAACTATCCTAAAAGATGCATAAAATGGCATCTGTCAAATATCCCCAAGCTTGAACCTTACTTGCCCTCAACTAATAAAAAGATTAAACATTATAAAAAATGGAAATATGTAGATGACATAAAAAGAATTTAGAATAAAAATTGAAATAAATTAAAGGAAACTTAAAAACTTAACTAAAAATACTTCACTCTTTTTTTCCACATGATCAGATTTCACACTAAGGAAGCTCCAATGAAATCACTACATAGACTAGAGCTAACAATGAGTCGACCTGGGTTGGGTTCGGGCTTCAACCCATTTATTAATTGGGTTGAATATTTCAACCCAACCCAACCTTTTTATTTAAATGGGTGGATATTTCCAACCCAACCAAACCTTTCAGATAAATGGGCTGTCACCGAGTTGACCCGTTTATGTAATTTCCAACCCAACCTATTAAATAAATGGGTTAAACCTGGGTTAACCCATTTAAAATAAAAAAGTAAATATAATAACTAAAGATTACACCATTTAAATTAGTTCCAAACTTAAATAAGCTTTCAAAGTATAATAAAAGCACAATCGTAATTCACAAATACAAAGAAGTTGTTCAAATAACATTAAAGATACCTAATTTTGAAGTGATTTTGAAGAGTGACTAGTGTTGTCGGCGCAAAGAAAATCAGATTTAATAACTGATCGCATGAAAAGTGCTAGTATATGCAGAACTGAAAAATAGGGTTTAGCCAGATATGACTAAAAATGAAACTAAACTAATAAAAAGATACACTAACCGACTAATCTTGCTAACTAAATATAGGATTCAGATCTTCAGAAATTGGAGAGAAATTGTCTCAGAAATTGTCTTTTTCGTCGTCTGGAGCTTCAGGAATAGTCCAACCTTCAATCTGATCAGAGAGGCGTCCTATATAAACAAGACAGAGTCTTCGGGATTAAGAAACCCAAAAATTTGATTGAATTTTTGGGTCACATGATCGAATTTTTTTGAGTTCTGCTCGAATTTTTATTTTTCTGATTTTCGGACTTTTTGAACTGCGAATTGTTTATGCAATCAAAATTTTGCTTCTTCTCCTTTTTCCACAAACACGAAATTCGTCCGAAATTTTGTCTAGTTTCTGAAACATATTGAATCTCATTAATCGGAGTTACGAGTCACGAGATATGGTCAAAATACTGATGGGGTCAAAGCTGTCAGAACATCCTTTTGGCTTTAGAATGTAGCAATCTATCTTCGTATGATCAATTCGGTCGAATGTTTCTTGGCCAAAACATCCCAAGCATTCCTCATAATCCTTCATAAGTTTCAAGCTCCATTTAGACTTCAGTGCTCCATTAAACGCATTCAAAGCTGCTTCCAAAGTACTGCTCCACTCGAATTATCTCAAAGTAACATAAAAACATGAGCAATACGAGGATTCTAATGAATGACGTGAGTTGAACATTATTTTAGCTAATGACATGAAAATGTGGAAAATATGATGCTAAATGCAATAAAAACTACCCTAAAAGATGCATAAAATGGAATCTATCAGGGTACCAGGGTTAGATCAGCCTTTTGTTCTGCTGCCAGACTCGGCAGTATGTGCAACGTGGGTGTATGGCTTACCTTCTGTATGTGGTTGCCACGTGGGTCAGGAAGGAGGTTTCATTTTCGAATGTGCCTGTATTTAGAGAGTTCCTAGATGTGTTTATGGAGGAATTACCCGGTATGCCTCCTGAGAGGTAGGTTGAGTTTAGGATTGATTTGGTTTCCCGGTGCAGCCCCGGTTGCTAAGGCGTCATACCACTTAGCACCACCATAGATGTAGGAGTTATCCTCTCGTCTTTAGGAGCTGTTGGGCAAGCATTTTATCAGACTGATCAGTTCTCCTTGGGGAGCGTCGATCTTGTTTTTGAATAAGAAGGATGGGTCTCACCGCATTTGTATTGATTACCAGGAGTTAAACAAGTTAACGGTGAAGAACCGTTAGCGACTTCCACAGATTGATGATCTTTTTGACCATCTGCATGGTGCATCTTGGTTTTCCAATATCGATTTGTGGTTGGGGTATCATCAGATGAGGGTTAGAGAGGAGGATGCGGAGAAGACAACGTTTCAGACTCGTTATGGTCATTACAAATTCGTGATGATGTCGTTTGGGCTCACCAATGCACCTGCAGCATTTATGGATTTGATGAATCGGGTATGCATGTCGATGCTCGATCGATCAGTCATCATTTTTATTGATGATATTCTGGTCTATTCCAAGACCAAGGAACAACATGAAGAGCACCTTCGAGAGCTTCTGGGGGTTTTGAGGCAGGAACGATTGTATGCCAAGTTCTCGAAGTGTGAGTTTTGGTTACGGGAGGTCCACTTTGTGGGACACCTTGTTAACCAAAATGGGATTTTGGTTAACCCGACCAAAATTGAGGCTGTTATACAGTGGGGGGTCCTGAAGTCTCCCTTGGATATCAGGAGTTTTCCGTGTTTACCAGGGTATTATTGGAGATTCATTTAGGATTTCTCCAAGGTTGTTGTACCCCTCAATCCTTGGATGAGGAAGGGTTTGGATTTCCTGTGGGGGCCTGAGCAGCAAGTTGCATTAGAAACACTGAGATACAAGTTATGTGAGGCCCCAGTGTTGACCCTACCTAAGGGTGTTGAGGATTTTGTTGTATACTATGATGCATCCATCACCGGTCTGGAGGAAGTTCTTATGCAGCGAGGGAGGGTTATCATATATGCTTCTCGATAGCTAAAGCCGCACAAGGTGCGGTATCCTACGCATGATCTGGAGTTGGGGGTGGTGGTGTTTACCCTCAAGATTTGGTCCCATTATTTGTATGGGGTCCGTTGTACCATCTACACGGATCACAAGAGTTTGAGATATCTCATGGATCCGCCGAATCTGAACTTGAGACCACGTAGACGGCTTGGCGTGGTCAAGGATTATGATTGTGAGATTTTGTACCACCTGGGGAAAGCGAATGTGGTCGCTGATTCCTTGAGCCGCAAGTTGGCTAGTTCTTTTGTTGGGAGCTTATGTATGAGGATTTCAATTGATTCGCCACTTCTAGATTTGATTAGGGAGGCTCGGTCCGAGGGAGTCAAGAAGGAGAATTGGAAGCAGGAGCGAAGCAGTGGTGAGATCGATAGGTTTTCTACTGATAATTATGGGTTATTGACCTGGTGCAGTCGGGTTTGGGTACCAGATTTTGGCGGGATCATACAGACTATGCTAGAGGATGCACATAAGTCCAGATTTTTGATACAACCTGGAGCCACCAAGATGTATCAGGATTTACGACTAAGTTATTGGTGGTCGTGTATGAAGAGGGAGATAGACTCGTACGTTGAGAGGTTCTTAACTTGTCGAATGGTCAAGGCCGGACATCAGAGGCCACATGCCAAGCTTCAGTTATTGGAGCTTTCCATATGGAAATTATAACAACTCACCATAAACTTCATCACCAAGTTACCGAGGAAGGCTAAGGGATTCGATGCGATATGGGGTATAGTGGACCGTTTGGCCAATAGTGCCCACTTTTTTGGCTATTTGGGAGAGCTCGTCGTCCGAGAAATTGACCAATGTATATGTGCGCGATATCCGATCGAGATGTTCGGTTCACTTCTCGATTTTGGCGGAGGTTCCACGAGGAATTGGGTATAAGGTTGCGCTTTAGCACTGCTTATCATCCGCAGACTGGTGGCTAGAGCGGGCGGACCATTCAGACGCTTGAGGATATGTTGAGAGCATGTGTTATAGATTTCGGTGGGAGTTAGGATTCCTACCTTCCTTTGGCTGAGTTTTCTTACAACAACAGTTATCACTCCAGTATCGATGCGTTGTCGTTTGATCTTCTTTATGGGAGGAAGTATCGTACCCCAATATGTTAGGGAGAGGTCGGTTACAGGGCCGTGGGAAGGATCGAGGTAGTTCTCCAGACGATAGAGTTCATCCAGCAGATCAGGCAGAGGTTGTAGACAGCTCAGATTCGGCAGAAGAGTTATGCTGACAGACGTCGATCTGATTTGTAGTTCTAGGTCGGAGATATGGTTTTATTGAAGGTATCACCCTGGAAAGGTGTAATACGCTTTAGGAAGAGGGGCAAGTTGGGTGTGACATCCCCGAATTTACGGTCATTTTAAAAATTTTATTATTTTAAAATCAGAGTAACCTTATAGGAAAAGTGTTGCGGAATTTGTTCCTGAAAAAACATGATTAATATGTTATCAAAGCATTTCCTAAGAAATGTATTTTATTCATTTTAAAATTTTGGGATGTCATCGTCAATACAGAAGCATAAGCATAAACAGACGTTACATTCATTTACACTAGTGATCTACATCTCCTTAATCTCTAGGTGTAATGTAGCTTCATATCGACACATGTGATACAAATACACTGAGTGGGTCAGGTTGGGAAACCTGGTGAGTACATAGGGTTTTCAACCCACAATTATATAGTTATTATGTTTCATCATTAAACAATTAACCCATTTACCCATCCTCCCTATCTTCTTTATTCTTAAGTATCTTCTATATGAATCATCTACTCCTCATTATTTATTCCTAAGGATTGTCCTAAGGAATAGGCACGAAGTCCATCGTCGCCAGGGTTTATATAACAGGCACTATGTCCATAGTCGCTAGGGTTTATATAACAGGCACTAAGTCCATAGTCACCAGGGTTTATCTCGTTTATTGACAGTATTATTTTCGAGAGTCCACTCGTAATACATGTCATTGGGTTTTTAGAGTTCACCGGGTGAACGTCTCGTTCACAACACCTACATGTTGCGAGCCTGCTAGTGTTTTACCAAACTATCTATAATAGCCTGTGGTTGTCATCCATACTCTGCTAGATGACGGGGCCAAAGCTTGGGTAAAGGCTTCTATCATTTTTCACCTCTCACCCTCATCTCATGATCTATTTCACCTTTCATTTCATCATCCAACTCATATTTCATCTACCCATCTTTACCCCTTGTAATTTATAGGTATAAAATACGTATACAGTTTAAATCATTTAAAATATGTATAATAGTGTTCATCCAGCATAGATAACAAGTATATAGATAATATGCAAACATAACATGTAATTTATATAAAATACTCCATACCTTTGTGTAAGATGAAAGTGACTATTGTCACACCCCCAAACCGAATTGGCGGAAACATTCGGGGGCGGAGGACGTCATGTACAGTATCATTACAATGTAAAGTAGTAAACAAGCAACAACATCATCCATTGCATTAATATAATAATTTTATACATGTGTTCTGTAGTATAAATAAGACACCAAAAGAATCAAAATAATGACGAGTCTAGGCTGTACATTGTCTTCTCAAAAGTCTGGTCATCGGTACCTGTCTACTGTCGACCTGAGAATACAAGTTATTTTGAAAGAGGATCAACATTTAAGCTGGTGAGTTCATAAGTATTTAGTGTCATTGATGTTGTAAAATGTAAGTTAACTAGGTTCAACAAAATGTTTATAATAAAAATGTTCGTTTGTAAGTGTTCGCATCTATTTGTAAAATGTTCGTATCTCTATTTAAAATGTTCGTATCTCTTTATAAAAATGTCCGTATCTCTTTGTAAAATGTCCGTATCTCCCTAGAAAATCCCATATTTTCTACAAAAGTGTAGTCTTCTACCAAGACTCAAATGTTCTGTTTGTTTGTTTGTAAGAGTACGCATTTTTCCCAAGTTTGACTATCATTATCAAAATATAGTTTGTACATTATCGTTTAATATCAAAAACGTTTCAAGTTTAATGTATTAGGGAAAATATTATAGTACCGTAGTTTTGTATGTATTAACTACCGTGGTACTAATTACCTTAAGGCCATGAATTATAAGGTAAATGTGAAGATACTCGTAACTATACTGATTGACGGATGTAAATACGACGAACTGCTGGCGTCGAAATAAATGTGACATTTGTCACCCCTTGTCTTGGTCGGCCGGGACTGTAGCTTGCAGTCAGGATGTGGGATGGTCTGTCCCGTATAGATCTATACACACAATGCCCGCTCTCCCTCCAGGAGACTCTGGTTACCAATGTGTCAACGGTGAAATCCGCGTCATGAGGATGTATCTCATACTCTAAATGTTATGTTTGTGTATGTTCCTTTTGTTCACTTGTAAATGTATATGTATATGTATATGTTCTCTTCGCTGTACTTGTATATGTTTATCTTCTTGTAATAGTATGTAGTAATCTCCTAAACTATACCTATTATAGTTTACTTGAAATGTTGTTTGTACGTTTTAACGTGTTTGCATACCTTTGCTACCCCAAAGGCATGGAATTGAAGTAAAAGCCTTTATATCTATACACATATACATAATATATAATTAAGATTTCAACGACTTTCGGACAGATAACTGGATACTCTAAATCCACAACCAAACAAGGAACATGAAATAAAGTGGGCTATCAGTCCTAAGTCCTTCAAATCCTACTTATATAACTATATCTGCATAGACATCATTTTAACAATAATATAAGTTTAAATGAGTTTTAGTAAAAGGTTTAGTAACTTAAAAGAGTTTGAAAAGAGTTTAGAAAACATTTGTTTGATAAAACAGTTTGAAAAGTATAAAATCTATCAACTTGACAGTTATTAATCACATGTGATTGATATAATAACTTAATAATTCAACTTGTATTCCCCCCCTATAAAAGCATTTAAAATCATTTAAAAGGTTGATTAAGGGGTATGAACTCACCTGAAGTGAGTAACTCGAAAGAAAGATTGATATAGGATCGTCGGGTGTCGAATGAAGTCGTGAGCACAAACGGATCCTAGTTTAACATGTAATAACACATATATGAATACACTTAGGGTGTATAACCAATAATAGACACATGGACACGTCTTAGGGACATGAAAACACTTAGAATTAAGTGTTACAAACACCTATTGAAGTCCCTAAATGAGTGTAGGGCCTTAGATTTGAGTGTAAGGCCACCAAACTCGACTTTTATGTGTGTGCGGCCAGTTGTACGGCCAGGGTGTGCGGCCAGGCCTGTGTGCGGCCGTACACTCCCATAGAAATGTGTCCAAATCGATTTTCCAAGGCTTTGTGATGATCCTAAGAAGGTGTTTTGGCCGATGCTAGGTTTAGATGAGTGTTTAAGTCCATTTTAGGACCAAAAGATGTGTTTGCGGTCACACATGATGTGTGTGCGGCCGTACACACATGAAAATCATCTAGAATGATGATTTCATGGATCAAACTCGAGGAAAAGGCTTTCTAATGTGTTGTATCAATGATCTAAGGATGTTTACTTACTTGTCTTGATGATTGGAGAGGAAAACTTGAAGGATTCTTGAGAGAAAACGTTCCAGCTTTGAAGGAGTGGGAAAAGGGTGTAAGGTTGGCTTAGGGTCCTTTATATATCCTGGAGTGTGAGGCTGGGAGGGTGTGCGGTTGGCTGTGTGCGGCTGGCTGGCCGCATACTCGGGTGTGCGGCCGCACACACCTTGCTTGGTGTGTTTGGCCCGATTTTGTGATGCTACACACATTCTAACCCTTCCTAAGACTCATATCTAGGTTATACTAAACCTAATGCACTCATATAGACCCATATCTTCATTACAAAATAGCAAAACGAGGCTAACTTTGATAAAAATGAAGAATGTACAAGTTAGAAATTTCGGGTTGTCACATCATCCCCCCGTTAGAGGGAATTTCGTCCCGAAATTAGAGTTTAAGCGACTAAGTTATTACAAATAACTAAATGAACAGATGAGGATATTTAAGTTTCATTTGATCCTCGCGCTCCCAAGTGAATTCGGGTCCTCGCTTGGCATTCCAGCGAACCTTCGCTATAGGGATGCGGCTTTGCTTCGTTCGCTTGACCTCTCGGTCCATGATCTCTACAGGTTCTTCCACGAAGTTGAGGCTCTCGTTGATCTCGATCTCGTCAAGAGGGATTACAAGAGTCTCGTCGGATAGACACTTTTTCAAGTTCGAGACGTGGAAGGTAGGATGTATGTTGCTAAGTTCACGTGGTAGGTTGAGTTTGTAAGCTACAGGGCCGATTCTAGCAATGATCTTGAAAGGCCCTATGTACCTTGGATTTAGCTTTCCCCGCTTTCCGAAGCGTATCAAGCCCTTCCAGGGTGAGACTTTTAATAAGACTCGGTCTCCCACCTGGAACTCCAAAGGTTTTCTTCTCTTGTCTGCGTAGCTTTTCTGTCGGTCTCTAGAGGCTTTCAATCGTTCGTGAATCTGAACAATCTTCTCTGTCGTTTCCCGAATAATTTCTGGACCAGTGAGAGTGCTGTCAGGAACTCGTCCTTTAGCTAACTGCGTATCGCCGACTTTAGCCCAGCACAGTGGTGATCTGCACTTTCGGCCATAGAGGGCTTCGAATGGAGCAGCCTTTATGCTCGTGTGATAACTATTGTTGTAGGAAAATTCGACAAGGGGTAAATGAGTATCCCATGCTTTTCCAAAGTCGATCACACAGACTCGCAGCATTTCCTCTAAGGTTTGGATAGTTCTCTCACTCTGTCCATCAGTCTGCGGATGGCAGGCGGTACTCATGTCCAGCCTAGTTCCTAGGGAACTTTGTAGTGACTGCCAGAATCTTGAAGTGAATCTATTATCTCTATCTGAGATGATGGATATAGGAACACCATGCAGTCGTACTATTTCTCTGATGTATGTTCTGATTAGTTTCTCCATCTTGTCTGACTCTTTGATAGGCAGGAAGTGTGCGGACTTGGTCAATCTGTCAACGATCACCCATATGGTATCGAGACCACCTGGTGTTTTGGGAAACTTTGTTATGAAGTCCATAGTGATCCGCTCCCACTTCCACTCTGGTATCTCTGGTTGTTGTAGTAAGCCTGAGGGTTTCTGGTATTCGACCTTAACCTGGGCGCAAGTAAGGCATTTACTCACAAAGGTAGCAATCTCTGCTTTCATGTTAGGCCACCAGTATAGCTTCTTTAGGTCAAGATACATCTTATCCGAACTTGAGTGGACGGAATATCAAGTGTTGTGCGCCTCTGTCATGACTAAGTCTCTGAAGCCACCGAACTTTGGGGTCCAGATCCGGTTCATGATATACAAGGCTCCGTCACCCTTGGCGTCCAAGTTCTTATCCATTCCTCTCAGGGATTCACCCGCCACATTTTCAGGTTTTAAGGCTTCAAGCTGAGCCTCTTTAAGTTGCGTGGACAGATGTGAATGGATAGTTATAGTCAATGATTTAACTCTATGACCAGAGTATTCTTTCTGACTTAAGGCGTCAGCTACTACATTGGCTTTACCGGGATGATAACGAATTTCGCATTCGTAGTCATTGAGTAGCTCGACCCACCATCGTTGTCGCATGTTGAGTTCCTTCTGGTTGAATATATGTTGCAGGCTTTTGTGGTCGGTGTAGATAGTGCTCTTCGTACCATACATGTAGTGTCTCAGATCTTCAGAGCAAACACAACTGCTCCTAACTCAAGATCGTGTGTGGTGTAGTTGACCTCATGTGTCTTCAGTTGTCTTGAGGCATAGGCAATAACTTTTCCTCGTTGCATGAGAACACATCCGAGCCCTTGGTTGGATGCATCGTAATAAACTATGAAGTCTTCTATCCTATCGGGGAGGGATAGTACAGGCGCGCTGCATAAGGCTCGCTTCAATGTCTGAAAGGCTTTCTCTTGTTTCTCTTCCCAGTCAAAGGCCACGCCTATCTGAGTCAGCGTTGTACGCGGTTTCGCGATCCTACAGAAATTCTGGATAAATCTGCGATAATAGCCAGCGAGACCTGGAAATTGACGAATTTCAGTAGGTGTCTTAGGAGCTGACCCATTCTCAATGGCTTTAATTTTGGAAGGATCAACGTGGATTCCCTCTTCGCTAACCACGTGACCTAAAAATTCAACTCTTCGGATCCAAAATTCACATTTAGAGAACTTCGCATATAACTTCTCTGATCGTAAAGTTTCCAAGACCTGACGCAGATGTTGGCTATGCTCCTCCTCACTCCGAGAGTAGATAAGATGTCATCTATGAAGACGATAACAAACTGATCCAAGTAAGGACGCCACACTCTATTCATTAAGTCCATGAACACTGCGAGCGTATTGGTCAATCCGAACGGCATCACTACAAACTCGTAGTGTCCATAACGAGTTCGAAAGGCTGTCTTCGGAACATCCTCCTCTAGTACTCGTAACTGGTGAAACCCGGATCTCAGGTCTATCTTTGAAAAGTAGCTCGCTCCTTGTAGCGGGTCGAATAAGTCATCAATGCGAGGTAGAGGGTAACGATTCTTGACGGTTAGCTTGTTGAGTTCTCTGTAATCGATGCACATACGGAACGATCCGTCTTTCTTCTTTACGAACAAGACCGGTGCTCCCCAAGGTGAGAAGCTTGGTCTAATAAAACCCTTGCTGAGTAGTTCGTTTAGTTGACCGGACAGTTCTTGCATCTCGGCTGGAGCTAGACGATATGGTGATTTGGCTACGGGGGTAGTTCCAGGAATTAAGTCGATTCTAAACCCGACTTGACGCTGAGGTGGTAATCCTGGGAGTTCTTCTGGAAAGATGTCGGGAAAATCGCGCACTACGGGGATGTTCTTCATGTCTTTGGTTTCTTGGGTTGTATCGACGATATGCGCAAGGAAGGCACGACACTCCTTGCGTAAGCACTTCTGGACTTGAATACTCGAGATGATACGAAGGTTCATTCTTGATTGTCGCCGTAGATAACTAAAGTTTCGTTGTTAGGGAGGTTAAGACGAATTGCTTTCTCAAAGTACATGATGTTGGCTCGATGTAGACTCAACCAATTCGTACCGATTATGACGTCAAAACCTTGTGGTGGATTAGATATCGTGTAGATCTAAAAGAAAGCATGATTACTTCATAAATTAAGGAAAAGGATAGGTACTTCTGTTCCATCTGTATCTCTTGTCCCGATCGACAGAAAGAGTATTTGTTTGACTTCTAAGTTTATTCGCGTGGCAGCACGATCACTCGTAGTCTTAAGTAGTCTCGATCCTGAGGTTCATATTTGGAAGTCATATTTGGTTCATCAATCACAGGTTCGCGTATACGAGTCGTACATAGTTAAGATTGAAAAGGCCATCGAATAAATGATTCTTCTCTAAGCTCACATCCAAACAAGGAAAAGAAGTTAAAGCGGAATCATCAATTCTAAGCCTGTAGAACCTTGATTATATACCACCCTTGCGTATACATTCCTCAGCGATAGATTAACCATATGGGTCTTCATAAAGGTGTTACAAAAACATAATGGTGCAACTTTGACAGAGTTTCAGTACTTTAGTTTTATCTTACAAGACTACTGCTGCGAACAAGGTATACTACAAAAAGCAAGTACACGCAGCACGAGAGTCCCTTGACTGATGGGATCTCGCAAAAGATATGACCCGAGTTGCACTAGTTTTTAACAGTTTATAAGTCTACTATAACGAAACGCCCTAGAATTTCAACGTGGGTCCGGAGTAGTCTCTCCTGCAGCAGTGATCCTTAGTATTTTCCCGTCTGCGCCAGAGTTGTTTGTTATTGGACAATCCCTTTTATAGTGTCTGGTTTCACCACAACCATAGTAAGCTGGGCTGACCCCGATGCTAGTGGCTTGGAAGACGGTTCGTGCCGGCGCCCTACAGACACGAGTAGTGTGCCCCATTCGATTGCAATTCATGCATTGCAAATCACGGCAAACTCCGTTATGATGAAAAATACACTTTTCACACTTCGGGAGTGTTCCCTCATATGGTCTGATCGGTGCTGAAGTGGCAGGGGTCGCCACTTGTTGCTGTTGCGTGGCAAGTTTTTAAGATCGCTTGCGCTCCCTTTGGGCTTGACGCTTTCGTTTCTGATTCTCAGATTTGTGGCTTTGGGTGTTGGTGACAGTTATCATTTGTTGATTTTCTGGATGGTTACAACGATTTGAACTGTCAACACCTTTTCCATCTTTGTTTGCGTTACCATCGTTGAGTTGTGCTAGGACAACTGCCACGGCAGCTGTTACCGCGGCTTGGAAGGTGGCGGCGTCTATATAAAGGATCGGGGTTTCGTCGTTCGGCTGACCATTTCTGGATGACGACATGATTCTGATATATGACAAGGAAAGGAGTTCGTGAGTGATTATGGTCGGTCCTAGATGTATTCTACTCATTCATGTAGATGTAAATTTCTCGTTTTGTTAAACTGTTCTCGATGGTTTAGCCTACATCCCTATGATGTAGTATGGTAAAGAATATAAGTAAGTTCATAGAATAGTCACAAGACGTTTTTCATCCGAACCAGGCTATCATTGGTTGGTGGATGACGTGATCCAACTTCCGAAAAGAATTGGAAGTGATCCATGAGTTAAATTACCATAGTTCGTTGAATTTGACGAGAGTGAGATTTAGATAGAATTCTAATGATAGTAGAATGAAAGTATTTGAACAAGGATTGCCATAGGGATTAGCCGACTGTCAATATCAGTGATATTTAAGATGTAACATGTTAGGGAAAATTGACCTTGGAGTTGGTCTTACATCATATCCTAAGTAGAAAAGTTTTGACAGAACTAAGGCCTACGAAAAGTACTTACAGTACAGGGGTAGTTACATAGGAAAGTGCTTCTTAGATCATAAATAGGAAGACCATTCCTTAGCCCAAAAAGGAAAGAAGGTAGAGTATCTCCTAATGACGGCGAGTATCCCTTAGGTGAACCCTTAGTTCAGCCAGCTGACGTCCCACATCAAGCAGGTGTCTTTCGTATACCGTCTGGCGTACTCGGAGCTCTATGACTTCGGCTCAAGTCGCAGCAAGCTCTTGCTACAGGGCCTCGTGGTCTCTCCTAGACCTCTCACGAGCATCTTCAAGATGAATGGTGCGGATGGTATGCATTCTCGCATTGGCAACAACAGAGCTGTTCTGCCCTGAATTTTGTTTCGGGCAACTCTGCGGACCAGGATTGGCAAGACCCTGTCTGCTGAGCCTCCTTCGCTCAGCTCATAAAACCTTTGGTCTCCATTGAATGGTATGGGCTGATTCTGCTCTTGGCTCCATGTTTCCAAGCTTTCTACCCACGGGGGCGTCGGGCCTTGAAAAGCCGGACGAGGGTTAGGATTTGGGATTGGAGCCACTGGGGGTAGATTCTCCACTTCTGGCTCATGATCAAGATCCTCCAGAAGGTCTTCTGCTAGACCATCATCTAAGTGGAGTCCAGGTTCTGCTCCTGGTTCTGCATTTAGTCCTCCTCCATTCTCTTGGCCGGGAAAGTAAGGGTTGCCGGGGAGGTGGAATTCAACCATGTTATCTAAGCGAGAAGAGGGGTAAGAGAAATAATTAATATACGAACTAATTAAGATAATTATAATATGATCCTTACTAGTTACTCCAACATTTGCGTAGTGCATACCAGTCATATGTAACCAAAATAGGATAGACCTTCGAATAAGTGACCCTAACTCTAAGTCCACAATCAAACAAGGAACATGAAGTAAAGCAAATGTCACAGATTCTAAGTCTATAACACCCTAGTTACATGTAACCTTAGCGTATCCACTCTGAAACTATTGGCATACTACTAAAGACCTTTTTAGTTCTCAAATAAGTAATAAGAGTAACACAAAATACTCCTATAGTATTTCAGGTTTATGTTATGTTCTAATGTTCTCGTTGTAGTAGTATTGGTAAGGTTTTAGACTTGTTGCAACAGCACCACCATCCTTAGGCACATGCTAGTCACGCCTCGGAAAATATAGTTGATCAGGCTATATCCCCCCAGATTTGACTATATGTCTCTAAGCCTAATTGTGTTGTCCAACAATCGTAATACTTTTGTTATGTTCTAGTATGATACTGACCTTAGTATGAATGCAGGTAGGTATACTTAGTTAAATATTTTATTATTTAAAAGTATAAACTCTTGGTCAGAGTATTTTAATCCCGATGTGTTTTATAGTTTGTATATCTTTTATGGGTTGATATACTCAATTCACTATAAACAATGCTCTGATACCAATCTGTCACACCCCCAAACCGAATTGGCGGAAACATTCGGGGGCGGAGGACGTCATGTATAGTATCATAACAATGTAAAGTAGTAAACAAGCAACAACATCATCCATTGCATTAATATAATAATTTTATACATGTGTTCTGTAGTATAAATAAGACACCAAAAGAATCAAAATAATGACGAGTCTAGGCTGTACATCGTCTTCTGAAATGTCTGGTCATCAGTACCTGTCTACTGTCGACCTGAGAATACAAGTTATTTTGAAAGAGGATCAGCATTTAAGCTGGTGATTTCATAAGTATTTAGTGTTATTGATGTTGTAAAATGTAAGTTAACTAGGTTCAACAAAATGTTTATAATAAAAATGTTTGTTTGTAAGTCTTCGCATCTATTTGTAAAATGTTCGTATCTCTTTGTAAAATGTTCGTATCTCTTTGTAAAATGTTCGTATCTCCCTAAAAAATCCCATATTTTCTACTAAACTGTAGTCTTCTACCAATACTCAAATGTTCTGTTTGTTTGTTTGTAAGAGTACGCATTTTTCCCAAGTTTGACTATCATACACAATGGTCTGTCCCATATTTTCTACTAAACGATGTGGGATGGTCTGTCCCGTATAGATCTACACACACAATGCCCGCTCTCCCTCCAGGAGACTCTGGTTACCAACGTGTCAACGGTGAAATCCGCGTCATGAAGATGTATCTCATACTCTAAATGTTATGTTCGTGTATGTTCCTTTTGTTCACTTGTAAATGTATATGTATATGTATATGTTCTCTTCGCTGTACTTGTATATGTTTATGTTCTTGTAATAGTATGTAGTAATCTCCTAAACTATACCTATTATAGTTTACTTGAAATGTTGTTTGTACGTTTTAACGTGTTTGCATACCTTTGCTACCCCAAAGGCATGGAATTGAAGTAAAAGCCTTTATATCTATACACATATACATAATATATAATTACGATTTCAACGACTTTCGGACAGATAACTGGATACTCTAAATCCACAACCAAACAAGGAACAGAAAATAAAGTGGGCTATCAGTCCTAAGTCCTTCAAATCCTACTTATATAACTATATCTGCATAGACATGATTTTAACAATAATATAAGTTTAAATGAGTTTTAGTAAAAGGTTTAGTAACTTAAAAGAGTTTGAAAAGAGTTTAGAAAACATTTGTTTGATAAAACAGTTTGAAAAGTATAAAATCTATCAACTTGACAGTTATTAATCATATGTGATTGATATAATAACTTAATAATTCAACTTGTATTCCCCCCCCCCCTATAAAAGTATTTAAAATCATTTAAAAGGTTGATTAAGGGTATGAACTCACCTGAAGTGAGTAACTCGAAAGAAAGATTGATATAGGATCGTCGGGTGTCGAATGAAGTCGTGAGCACAAACGGATCCTAGTTTAACATGTAATAACACATATATGAATACACTTAGGGTCTATAACCACTAATTGACACATGGACACTTCTTAGGGACATGAAAACACTTAGAATTAAGTGTTACAAACACCTATTGAGGTCCCTAAATGAGTGTAGGGCCTTAGATTTGAGTGTAAGGCCACCAAACTCGACTTTTATGTGTGTGCGGCCAGGTGTACGGCTAGGGTGTTCGGCCAGGCCTGTGTGCGGCCGTACACTCCCATAGAAATGTGTCCAAATCGATTTTCCAAGGCTTTGTGATGATCCTAAGATGGTGTTTTGGCCGATGCTAGGTTTAGATGAGTGTTTAAGTCCTTTTTAGGACCAAAAGATGTGTGTGCGGTCACACATGATGTGTGTGCGGCTGTACACACATGAAGATCATCTAGAATGATGATTTCATGGATCAAACTCGAGGAAAAGGCTTTCTAATGTGTTGTATCAATGATCTAAGGATGTTTACTTACTTGTCTTGACGATTGGAGAGGAAAACTTGAAGGATTCTTGAGAGAAAACGTTCCAGCTTTGAAGGAGTGGGAAAAGGGTGTAAGGTTGGCTTAGGGTCCTTTATATAGGCTGGAGTGTGAGGCTGGGAGGGTGTGCGGTTGGCTGTGTGCGCCTGGCTGGCCGCACACACCTTGCTTGGTGTGTTTGGCCCGATTTTGAGATGCTACACACATTCTAACTCTTCCTAAGACTCATATCTAGGTTATACTAAACCTAAAGCACTCATATAGACCCAAAACTTCATTACAAAATAGCAAAACGAGGCTAATTTTGATAAAAATGAAGAATGTACAAGTTAGAAATTTCGGGTTGTGAAAACTATGCACTCACTTGTTAATGTGATGATTCCAAACTCGGGCAGCGCTTCGCTTCTTAACAATATATTTCCTTCGACGAAACCTAGTATTATTTGCACTAGATTTTAGTCTAATATTTACTGTGACTAATTATTCGTCTTAGCATTATTATTATATAAGCGTTTAAACAATATTTTCCAACCACTATGTACAGACAGGGGCCAGACATAAAACACCGGAAGGCAGAACCATTTTGGCATATAGCACTTCTGAAATCCAACAACCCTATGCAGCCCTTTAAACCAGATTCCCCGTACCGCGAGTAGTTAAAAAGATATTATAACGACACTTATATAAGTCATAATTGTGACAACCCGAAATTTTCATTTGTATAATTTCCACATGCAAACACTTCAAATATTAGATAAAAACATTTCAGTACATTTTTGGCCGGATTTAAGCCCATTTGCTGTTTTAATTTATTTTTCGTCAAACGATTTAATAAAAGGAAGTGACGTAATTAGTGAGGTGTAACAAAGCGAACAACCAACACCTTAGCTAGGTGTATACGGCCAAACAAGGGTGTTTGGGCCGTAAACACCCTTTCCCCAAGAACTCATGCATATAGCATGAGTTTACACTCCTTGTCCTCATTTTTACCACCTTCCAATCAAGAACACAAGTTTTTCTCTCAAGTATCATCATCTTCTTCTTCCAAATCCGCCCAAAAATGTAAGTTTTCTTCCTAGATCCTTTTAAACAACACTTAATCTAGTGTTTCTACACCTTCTCATCCAAAGGATTCCGATTTTTACATAGATCTTCAAAGAATCTTCAAATTTTCAAGAACACCAAGAACACATTTGCGTTTTTGGGACCTAAAACACCTCTACAAGCTTCCTATAAGTAAGTATACTTCATCTAACTAGTTATTGGCTTAGTATTCATGGATTAAACACCCAAAAACCCCAAGAACATGGGTTTACGGTTTTGGAACATTCCAAAACCGTAAACACCCCAAAGAAGGGTTTTGAAGCCCCAAACTCCTTCCAATGCTTGAGTAATGCACTAAGGACTTACATGCATGAACTAGGAACCCCAAAAACGTGTAAGGATGAGACAAACATGAGTTTACGGTTTGGGAAGGCCTCCCAAAACCGTAAACACCTTCTAAGGGTGTTTAAGTGCCTTAAAAACCTTCCTATGCTTGTATAAGTGACTAGAACCTTGCATGCATAGCCTAGAACCACCAAAGCACAAGAGAAATGAACCAACATGAGTTTACGACCGTAAACTCATGTGTTTACGGCCGTAAACTCCCAAGGGAGTGGTCCAAGGACCGTAAACTCCAAGAAGTGTCCATTTCTAGCCCCAATCACTTCCTAAGCCATGGATTCGAGTCTAGCATAATTCCTTGAGTAGTTTAAGACCTTTGAACACCCAATGGCACCATTACCATGAGTTTACGGCCGTAAACTCATGGGGACAATGGTCCAGAAACCGTAAACACACTTAAGTGTAACCAATTTAAGTGTAAACTCCATAGTGAGGCCATACACTCCTTAGATGCAACCTTTAGCACTCCTTGCACTTGAAACAAAGTGTCTTCATGCATTAGAGTGTCTTTACTTATCTAATTAGTGATTAAATAACTAATTAGATACATTTATGTATCACTGCATGTTACATAGGATCCGTGTGTGTGTTCAAGTCCTCACTTGACACCTAGCATCCTACCCGACACTTCCATCCACTTCACTCATTGCAGGTGAGTTCATACCCCTTAATTAACCTTTTAAATGTTTTTAAATGCTTTTATGGGGGGGAATACAAGTTGAATCAAATAAGTTATAGTATCAATCACATGTGATTTATAACTTGCAACCAAAAAGGATCTTCTATATTTTTAACTGCTTTGTCAACCAAACTGTTTCAAATGATTATCAAATTCATTTTTATGTTAAATTGTTATAAAACTATTTCCAAACTCTTTTAAACTCTTTTTATTCTCAAACCATATCTACACCAATATATTTATATAAGTAAGACTTGAAGGACTTAGGACTGATAGCTCACCTTACTTCCTGTTCTTGTTTGATTGTGGACTTAGGGTATATTGTTATCTGTCCGACTGTCGTTGAATTCTTAGTTATATATTATATATATTCGTGTTGAATATTAAAGTCTTCACTTCAGTTCAATACCTTTGTGTATCAAAGGCATGCAACCAACCTTACTATTTAACCATAATAGGTATAGTTAAGGATTACTACTCGTGTATGCTATCACAATGGTACCTACCAGAGTCCGAACAGTTATGAGTCAATACATGTTAAACACTATAAAAAGAGAATACTATATACTATACAAGAGAACACTCTATACACTATACCAGAAAGTACATTATACATTATACAAAGAAAACATACTACAATAGAATGTGACATACTATCTCTCGATACGACACTTCACTGTGCTATCACCGTGTAACCAGAGTCTCCTGGAGGGAGAGCGGGCATTATGTGTATAGATCTATACGGGACAGACACTCCCACATCCCGGCTGCTAGCTACAGTCCGAGCCGACTAGGCCCAGGGGTGACAAAATGTCACATTTCGACCTTTAATTAATACATTAAGAATTAAAGGCAAAACAGACTCCCCGAGGTGTATTGTACATTTAATACTACCTGGAGTCTGCATTTTCATTTCATTAGCTGGCAGTGATACTGCTGGGGTAAAACACTATTTTCCCAATTACTTTACATGAATGAAGTCTAAAACTATATTTTCCTACTAATAGTTTCTCTGGGAAAACTTTTACATTTTCAAAGGGTCAAACATACATACAACCGGGTCTTGGTAGAAGACCACTTTTACTGGAAAACATAGGGTTTTTCCTAGGGAGCATACTATTTTCCAACATTGAGATCAATTATTATACTACATGGTTGTAATCATTTTTATACAAGCAATGACACTAAATACTCATGAACTCACCAGCTTTATGCTGATACTCGCTTTCAAAATAACTTGTATTCTCAGGTCATCAGTAGACAGGTACAGATGCAGCTTTTGAGAAGATGGAGCACATACAAGACTCCTCTTTATTTTGATTATACTTTTGGTGTCTAACAAACTGTACAGAACACGCTTGTATTACAATTATTATATTAATGCAATGGATGTTGTTGCTTGTCTTTACTATTATGCATTGTTATGATACTGTACATGACGTCCTCCACACCAGAACGTATTCCGCCGTTCTCGGTTTTGGGGTGTGACAGATTGGTATCAGAGCATTGTTTATAGTGAATCGAGTATATCAACCCATAAAAGATATACGAACTATAAACACATCGGGATTAAAACACTCTAAACAAGAATATATGCTTTTTAATAATAAAATATTTAACTAAGTATATATATGTACAATCCATTCATACAAAGGGTCAGTATCATACTAGAACAGAACAAAAGTATTAAGATTGTTGAACAGCACAATTGGGCTTAGAGACATATAGTCAAATCTGGGAGGATGTAGCCTGATCAACTACATTTACCTAGGAGTGACTAGCCTGTGCCTAAGAGTGGTTGTGGTGTTGCAACAAGTCTAAAAACTTACCAACACTACTACAAGAACATTTGAACAAGAATACTATAGGAGTATTCTGCATTTCCTGTAATTTACACATGTGACTAAGACGCTATAGACTTAGAATCTGTGATCTTTGCTTTACTTCCTGTTCCTTGTTTGGTTGTGGATTTAGAGTTAGGGTCACTTATTCGAAGGTCTATCCTGTCTCGATTACATGTAATTGGTATGCATTATGCAAGTATTGGGTCGACTAATAACGATCATCTTATAAGTATCTTAGGATTAGTACGTCTACTAACTATCTTCTCTCCATTCTCGCATAGATACAATGGCTGATTCAAGGGTAACCCAGAGAGGGGTGCCCGTCGCCAGCAGAAGATTATCTACTCATCCTCTCTCTTCCTAAGAAGAATAGCCTTCCCCTTCAATACCTCCGTCTCACCTGTCTGTAAAACATTCCCGACTTTGAAAGTACTATACCTAGCCCTCTAAACTGTCAACATTCTCCTTATGGTTTTATGTAAGACCAATTGTTAGGTCGCTTTTCCCTGAACTCATTTTACATCAGTAATACCAGTAATATTGGCAGTTGTCTAATCTATTTGGAAGTTCATGCTCTTGTGTTTTCTTACTCTATTGATATGCATCTATCTAATTGTTGGACTATGGCGATTTATTCCATGAGACACTCTCATCATACTTACAATTGATTGTCACTGTTGTCATCATCTTTTAAAAATTTTCAGTAAAAGATGCCTCCTCGCAAGCGTCCGACCAGACGCACGCCTGTGGATCAAACACCACCACCACCTCCCCCACCGCAGTTCGACCCGGTGATGTTTCAAGCAGCTGTGACTACAGCTGTGACCGCCGCGCTGGCGCAAGTCAACTCTGGTGGTGTTAGTGGAACGGGAACTGGCACAAACTCCAGCCATGGTGAAATCCACCCACGTGCACGAGAGTGCACCTATAAGGATTTCATCAGCTGCAAACCTACTTACGTCAATGGAACCGGAGGGATTCCTGCACTGTCCCAATGGATTGAGAGAACCGAAGCGATCTTCGAAATGTGCTCATGCCCCGAAGGAAGCAAGATAAAATTTGTTGCTTGCACCTTCACCTAAAGGGCCTTGACGTGGTGGAATGGCCATGTCAAATCACTCTCCCTGGTCGTAGCCAACGCCATGGGCTGGGACACACTGAAGGACCTGATGACGAGGGAGTACTGCCCGAGGGGCGAAATTCAGAAACTTGAGGAGGAACTCTGGAACCTCAAAATGCAGGGTTCCGACATCGTAGCCTATACGGCCAGGTTCTGCGACTTGGTGGCTCTGTGCCCAAACATGGTGCCCACCGAAAGCAAGAAAATCGAACGATACATCTGGGGATTAGTACCCCCATATCGAGGGAATGTTCTAGCATCACAACCTGCAACCTTTGACAGTGCCAAGGAATTGGCCCAGAGGTTGATTGATCATGAAGTCCCTTACACTCCATCAACAACCACTACAACTACCTCTGCACCAACCCACACATCCGATATTGAGAAGATGCAAATGAGGAAAATCAAAACTAATAACTGGACAATTATGTTTCAAAGAGGTTGAAGAGAGAGAGGAGACATTCAGAAATGTATGTTCGCACTGCCAGATAAGCATATGTTTTCTACAGTTTGCTTGAACTACATTTTGGACATCACAAGCAGTTGCAATGCAAACAATGATGCTGCGAAGAAGTGTTATTCCAACATGATTCGCTGGTATATTGCCTTTCACAACACTCTTCTCAGTGTTATGCCCAAACTATTCAAGACTCTGAAGTGCGTTTAACAATGAAGTTCTTTCTCCCAATCGATGAAAAGTGGGAGATTGTTGGGTATTTTGTGTTGCAACTTTATGGGCTTTTGTTTAGTCTATTTTGTATCTGGGTTGGGCCTGTCCACCCATGATTTATTAATTAGGGTTTAGTTATTTAAGGTGCATGCATGCACCGTATCTTAAAATCGTCTTTTGCATTGAAAACCCTACATACCTTTACAGTAGCAGTTCTTAATCGAGCTCTTCTAAGGTTATGATATTGAATCATACGACACATTTGATATTCATTCTTTGTTCTTAATCTATTTACCTGTTTGAATCTATCGATTTTTAGAGTTTTATTCTCATCATATACCAAATAGTGTTACACCATGAAACATTATCATCTTGAGGACGAATGGTGTCCCAAACCAATTTAGAAGAAAAAGGCCTAAAATTACCTTTAATATCCTTCCAAAGAATACAATCCTAATAATTCAAATTACCCTTGAAGATAGGTTGCTCCAACAATACAATCACAACCAAATTATTAGGCTAACTGATATCACCATTAACCCTTATATTATCAACAAAGGATTGGTCATTATATCCTTCAACAAATCTCATTCTACGATTGATACAATTCCTAATAATCCCACTTGGATGCCAATAATCATGCCAATAAAATTCACGAATTTGAAAGGATTGATGCATGATGCCGAGGAGGAGGTTCATTATAGTACCGATTATGGCTATGAGATGGATTTTGGATGTGGATGGTTGTTTCTTCACCTACTCCTGTCCAGAGGACTGGAAGGTTAGGTCCGCCCTGAAACTCCTTCGACTGGGCACGAAGGATTGGTGGAACATGGTGACCGGTTCCTATACTCCTGAGCAGAGGACTGCTGTTACTTGGGAGCAGTTCTAGGAGATGTTCCACACGAGGTATGTTCCCCTTATAAATTAGGATAGATTAGCTCAGGAGTACCTGGATTTGAGACAGACGACGGAGACAATGATGGAGATCACCAAGATGTTCACTGAGAGGGCTTTATTTTGTCCTGAGTTTGCTGCTTCGAAGCACGCCTAAATGATGCGATACTTGAGCATGCTCAAGAATGATATTCGATAGTTTTTGTATACCCAACCTTAAAGTATCCTCGTCGAGCTTCAGGATGTCGTGAGGAGGCGGGAGATTGAGATCGAGAATCAGACGAGGGAGCGTAGGTAGGCTCCTGTTCAGTCACAGCCTATAGCAAAGCGGTTTAAGTCTGATAACACACGATCTGGGGGACAGAGGGGCCGCACTTGTGGTAAGTGTGGAGAGCTCATGAGGGGATGTGTCAATCACCGACAGCATGCCACAATTGCGGAAGGGAGGGACACTTTGTGAAGGAATTTTACCAGCAGGCTCCGCCGCCGAGCACCAGGATTTATTATCATTCTAAGCAGGTGGGCCATCATATGGCCCAATGTCCATTACTTGCTGCCAGGCCCATGCAGGTACCAACTACTTCTACCCTTCGGATCGCATATGGATGTCAGGTTAGGGCAGAGCACCTGAGAGCTCGAGGTCGTGCGTTCCAACTCACAGCAGAGGAGACGACCAGGGCGGCGTCGTACGTCGTTACTGGTATGTTTTCATTTATTATTTTGTCAAATTATTTTATGGTATGCTTATGTTTATGATTATGCTAGGTACCTTCTTAGTGAATTCCCTGCATGCTCTTGTGTTTTTTGACTGGGGTATAAGTCGGTCCTTTGTGTCTCAATCCTTCGGTATAAGTTTTGATATGCCTCTTGGAGAGTTGGAGTGCCCGTTGTGAGTTTCCATCGCCAACAAGCATAGGGTTTCTACAATGAGCGTTTTTTAGGGTTGTGTTTTTGAGATTTTTAGGGTGTCTTAACCGATTGATCTGATCCCTATTCCCATGGGGGATGTGTTTATTACAGTACAGATGGACTGGTTGAGGAGGTTTGGTGCAATGATTCACTATGAGTGGCAGCGGGTTGTAGTTCGAACCCCAAGTTGGGGAGAACTGGTTATTAATGGTAAGGGTATGTTAACACACTGTCGCGGGTGTATTAAGCAAATAAAATTTCTCTGTTGGTTGCACTAAAAATATAGCACATGGAAGAAGGGTCGAATTCTTAAAGACACAGCCTAACGGTCAATGCCTTTTTGCATCAGGCACATTCTAGTCAATAAAACAGAAATAATAAAAGGGGGATTTTGATTAAACTAAAAACTAAAAACTACAAAGAAAATAAATTAAACGAAAATCAATAATAAAAATGATTTCAGCTCTGCTGCGACTTTCCTAATCATGCAATCGGCCCAGATCTGGTTATTCAGAATACATTCTATCTAAGCTGGTGCTGAGAAAAACTAACAAGCTCTAGTATAATCTATTTTAACTAAATTAGTTAACCAAAACAAGCTCTTTGAATTAACCCTAACTTTTTACTATTCAATTAAACAAGCACTTAATTAAATTAGAAAAGCAGCTTATGATCTATGTAAAATTCTCGCAATACCCAATACTTTTGACAAGCTCGGAAGCGTAAAGATATGATTTTTCAGTTTATATCAGACTTAAATCCCAAACACGGAACCAATTTGATCCTTGTTACTTATTATCAATTGACAAGAACAATTATGAATTCTATTAACTAGTTAACTAGAAAGATAAAACCCTAGCTAGGATATCAAACTAACAAGAATTAAAAATCAAACATTCATTAAGCTCAAAACTGAAAAATCTAGATAGAAACACAAAAAGAAAATCAGATCTGATAACTGATCACATGAAAAGTACTAGTCTATACATAACTGAAAACTAGGGTTTAGCCAGACATGGCTAAAAACGAAACTAAACTAATAAAAAGATAAACTAACTGGTTAATCTTTCTAACTAAATGTAGAATTTAAATCTTCAGAAATTGTTGAAATCGGAGAGAAATTGCCTCATAAATCGTCTTTTTCGTCGCCTGGAGCTTCAGGAATCGTCCAACCTTCAATCTGATTAGAGAGGCGTCCTATATATACAATCCAGAGTCTTCGGTAGTAAGAAACCCAAAAATTCAATCGAATTTTTGGGTCACATGATCGAATTTTTTGAGTTCTGGTCGAATTTTTCATTTTTCTGATTTTCGGACTTTCTGAAATACGAAGTGTTTATTCGATCGAATTTTTGTTTTTCTCCTTTTTTCACAAACACAAAAGTCGTCCGAAATTTTGACTAATTTCTGGAACATTTTGAATCTCGTCAATCGGAGTTACAATTCATGAGATATGGTCAAAGTACTGACAGGGGGTCAAAGCTGCCAGCAACATCCTTTTGGCTTTAGAATGTAGCAATCTATCTTCGTATGATCAATTCGGTCGAATGTTTCTTTACCAAAACATCTTCCAAGCATCCTCATAATCCTTCATAAGTTCCAATCTCCATTTATACTTCAATTCTCTATTAAACGCATCCAAAGTTTCTTCCAAACTACTGCTCCACTCGAATTATCTAAAAGCAACATAAAAACATGAGCGGTACGAGAATTCTAACGAATGACATGTTAAGCTAATGACATGAAAATGTGGAAAATATGATGCTAAATGCTAATAAAAACTATCCTAAAAGATGCATAAAATGGCATCTATCAAATATCCCCAAGCTCAGGGAATTCTAACGAATGACATGATAAGCTAATGACATGAAAGGGTGGAAAATGTTGTGACAACTCGAAATTTTTTTGCTTTTTAAGCTCAGTTAGTCAACTCAACTGAGTGTCAGACTCAAGAGTAATGAGTTCTAGCCTGGTTAAAGGTCATGCTAAGGAGTTTTAGCCTAGTACACTTAAGGAATAAGTGTTGGGAAGTTCCTGCTAGAGACACTGTGCAACAAATCAAGCATTAACCTCATTATAAGAAGTTCACGGCCACCATGCCAATGAGTTTACAGCCGTAAACTCATGTGGCCGTAAACTCAAGTGTATATATGTGGTCGTGATCATTTCCAGCCATTTCTCACATTCCAACCTCAAGAAAACTCCAAATCCTCTCAAGTATCATCGAGTTCATCATCTTAGATCATCAAAAACGTAAGTGTTCTTTCCTTGATTTGTTGTTACACTTCATCTCCTACTTACACTCTTTGATTTCATCCATGGAAATCAACTTTTCTTAGATCTTCAAGTTTCACCAAGAACACCAAGAACATACACTAGTGTTCTTGGCCAAAATCGACCATTTCAAGCCTCTACATCGTAAGTACTCTTCCCTATACTTGTTATCTAGTTAAGACTCATGCT
Organism: Lactuca virosa; assembly: GCF_052849685.1. Lineage (NCBI taxonomy): Eukaryota > Viridiplantae > Streptophyta > Magnoliopsida > Asterales > Asteraceae > Lactuca > Lactuca virosa. The sequence goes on along the minus strand of NC_136433.1, from coordinate 315,185,393 downwards.
TAGAGCCTTGAAAACATCAAGAACACAAGACCAAAAGGAGTTTACGGCCAAGCCATCTCCCAAGGCCGTAAACCCCAATAAAGGTGCCATTTTGGCCATAAACTCTTCCTAAGGCTTGGATTTGAGGCTAGAACACTCCCTTGTGCTTTGTAAGACCTTGAATCATCACCCAACCAATCATTAGAGAGTTTACGGCCCAAGAGTAAACACCTTTGGCCGTAAACTCCATTTATGGTCAAGTCTTGGACCTTAAACACTTCTAGACCCTTGCTAAACCTTAGAACACTTGAACCCTTGAGACTCCTTACCTTTAAGACCCTAAAGGTGACCATTTAGAGAGTTTACGGCCCAAAAGTGAACACCCTTGGCCGTAAACACCTCAACACTCTCCATTGAGTGGGTCTTTCTCATCCTTGTGTAGAGCAAAATTCCCTCAAGCTTCCCTAGCCTTCAAACACCCTCATATGCATCTTTGACCATGAGTTCACGGCCGTAAACTCCCTTGGCTGTGAACACATGGCTGTAAACACCAAACCATGGCCTTAAACACCCTTTAGATAAATCACATGTGATTTCAACACTTGGTCAAAGTGTTTCCTAGTCCCGTGAGGTGTTTCCTTGCATTTAGTTGCTTCCAAGCACTATATTTATGTCAATATATGCCAATGTATGCCATTTAGGACTTGTTGTGTCTCGGGACGTCATTCGTGGAACTCCTCATCCTTACGCGCATATTAGTTTAATCACCCACATCAGGTGAGTTCATACCTCGTAATCAATCTTTTAAACTGTTTTAAATGTTTTAAGGGGGGTAATACAAGTTGAACACAATGATAATTGTGTATATGTTTGTTATAAACATCTTTCAAATTATTACTTATGCCTTTTATAAGTGATCAAAACTTTTCAAAAGCTCTTTCAAGTTATGTTACTTTATAGTCTAACAAAACTCCGTTTTAAAGTACAAGCATAACTTAGTAGTAAAACGAGTATTTTCAACAACAGTTCAATTACATTACTAGTAAACTATAATAGGTATAGTTTAAGGGTTCACAACATATTATAACACGTACATAGAGGAACATACTATAATAAGTACATGGAGGAACACACCATACTAAGCACCGGGAAAAATCACGTTAATATATCTTGCCGAGTTTGCGTTAACTTTAATGCGATTACACGTATCTGGGTTAGCAGACACGAGGTGATAAAACATAATAATAGATCTTTCCGAGTTTGCGTTAACTTTAGTACGATTACACGTATCTAGGTTAGCAGACACGAGGTGATAAAATATAATAATATATCTTTCCGAGTTTGCGTTAACTTTAGTACGATTACACGTATCTGGGTTAGTAGACACGAGGTGATAAAATATAATAATATATCTATTCGAGTTTGCGTTAACTTTAGTATGATTACACGTATCTGGGTTAGCAGACACAAGGTGATAAAATATAATAAAATATCTTCCTAGTTACATACGAGTTCACATTTAAACCTTTAATTTACCAACTTGGGATTAAAGACTACTTAAGACTCCCCGAGGTGTATTGTCCATTTAATACTACCTGGAGTCTGTATTTTATTACTTAAGACTCCCCGAGGTGTATTGTCCATTTAATACTACCTGGAGTCTGTATTTTATTTCTTTATAGCCAGCAGTGTCACTGCTGAGGAAAAATATTATTTTCCCTATTACACTTACTTTGTGAACTTCTCACATATTCATTAATGTATAATCTATATTTAGTTAATGAGAGTGTCACGCGGGAAAATACACACTAATACAGGAAACAAATACACATAACATTTGATGCCTTGGTAGAAGGCTACGTTTAGTAGAAAGGACCATAATGCTAACCTTATGATTCCTTAATGTATACATCAAAGGATACATATATATCAATACGATCCGACGGGTAATAGGATGTGTGCTCTCCGCTTCATTTCCTGTTCCTTGTTTGGTTGTGGGCTTGGAACAGATTCACCCAGTCTATTATCTATTCGATTCTAGATATATATGTCCAGTATACATTGAGTCATCATAAGGGTACCAGGTATGGGTCAAGTCATAGGACACAGAGTCAATGCATAGTTTGCTAGTACAGAACACACTTTCCAAATCAGAACTTTGGGTATACAAAAGTAGAAACTTACTAGTAAAGGGTTTTAATCCATTTTATTAAAGATAAACTTAAAGGACCTTAGGTGATTATCTCTATAATACTTTAGTTTATACAGCATGGTTATATATCATTGATACCCAATAGGTAGTTGGATGTGTGCTTTCAGCCTTACTTCCTGTTCCTTGTTTGGTTGTGGGCTTAGGGCAGATCCGCCCAATTAACTATCTAATCGATATTAGATCATATATAGCCAGTATAAACTAAGTGATTATAGGAGTAATCAATGTGGTCACCATTTTATTATAAGAAATAAGGGTTTTTCTTAAAGAATCTTTTCATTAAATATAAAGAAACCATTACAATTAACTCCATGAGTAACAAGTGAACACACCAGGGTTATATACAACAATGATCTAACAAACAATGGGATGTGTGCTATCCGCCTTACTTACTGTTCCTTGTTTGGTTGTAAGCTTAGGGCAGATGCGCACAGTCGATTGTTTGTTTACTCTGAGTTTTATATCACTTGTATCCATTTAGTACTCATAGAAGGGATTGTCGAATCATTTTTACGTATCTTTCATCAAAGTAGGAAATATAGGATTTTCTAAGAGGAACAGGCGAACTTTTCTAAAAAGAGCTTACAACTTACTACATTTTTCAACTACAGTTTCAACAGCATTTTACCACAACATTTTACAACTTACTACATCACTAAAATCTTATGCTCTCACCAGCTTAATTGCTGATCAACTCTTTCAAATAACTTGTATTCTCAGGAGCCTAGTAGACAGGTACTCGCATTGGGATTCAGAAGATGGAGCAGTATAGCTTCAAGTCTTGTTTTATTATTTGCTTAGGTATTCTATGTTTTGTGAACACATACCTTGTAAACACTTTCTTTCTAATGAAATGGTTGTTCATTACTTTGCTTACTATGATGCATGTCTTGTGATACTAAACATGACGTCCTCCAGCCCAGAGCGTTTCCGCCGTTCCGGTTTTGGGGTGTGACAGATTGGTATCAGAGCATTGTTTATAGTGAACTAAGTATATCAACCGATAAAAGATATACAACTATAAATACAATGGGGCTTAAGTGCTCTGGATAATGGTATAGTTTAAGAGTATAACGATAAGTTATAAAAATATACCTACTTGCTTATACATGTACATATTAGACCAAGTATCACAAGAAGAACAGAACTAAAGTATTTAAAGGTTGAACGCTGTCGTCAAACCTAAACAGTTATGTAATCATAGCTAGGATCAATATAGCCTGATCAACTATATTCATTCGAGATGTGACCGACATGTGTTTGGGAGTGATGTGGTGTTGCAACAGTCTTAAAACTTACCTAACGCCAGTCAAGAGAATACTAGATCAAGTACATTAGAGTTAGAATACTATAGGAGTATTCTATGATACTATAACGCGATAACAAGTTTGAAACATACTAAGTACATTACATTAAAATACTATAGGAGTATTTTAGGCACTATACAAATAACTTATATGATAACTTAAAAGACCCTTACGGATAAGTCTATAATCTTGCAATGTATACTTCCAAGGTTATATATAATTGAGATTTTATAGACTTAGAATTTGTGATCTACACTCCACTACCTGTTCCTTGTTTGGTTGTGGTTTTGGAGTAGGATCACTTATTCAAAGGTCTATTTAATATACAACTTGTATACATTGTGCAATTATAGGAGGACTCTGTAAGGATCACCCCATAAAGTTACCTTAAATCTCATAGATTCTTTAGTCACATCTATTCTCGCGCGACGAACCCAGATAGATGTAACCACTTCCTCATAGTAGACAACATAAGAGTTCAGGAGGAACGAGAGCAAGTTCATGAGAAGTTTTCGAAGAGGGATCAACCGAAGTAACCAAAACGTCTTACACGACACATTAATAAATAATAATCTTGTTAACATTAATGAGCGAGTGGAAGCACTGCTCACATTATGTGTTAGGATTATTTTTCTTACATGCAGCTGGTAACAGTTATTTAGGTAACAGATATTCGTTCGAGGATAGCCATTTCAAATTCATAGAGTTTATTTGGTATAGATTCTTTTATGAATTGTTTCTAGAACCCTGTGGAAGTCAGGACCCGATACACTCAGATTTGGGATAACCTTGTCTTTGCAGCTTTTCGCTTTTGTCCACTGCTATAGACTTATTCCATCTTATCTTTGTATTCTTTTAGCAAAGATTCCTCCTCGCAAATCGAACAGACGCACTATTCCGATAACTCCAACTCAACCACCACTACCCCCGCCACAGTTCGACCTAGCTGCTTTTTAGGCAGCGGTAACAGCAGCAATGATAGCCGCTCTAACCCAAATTCGCGCAAGTGGTATCAGTGGATCTGGTAGCGGTGCTCACCTAAACAACCACGGAGATACCCACGAATACCCGTGGGAATTTAAGTATAAGGACTTCATGAGCTGCAAACCCGAATCCTTCAATGGAAATGGAGGAGTCATTGCTATGATGCAATGGTTCGAGAGAACAGAGTCGATTTTCGAGATCTGTTCGTGCCCCGAAGGGAGCAAAGTGAATTTTGCTGCCTGCACCTTCTTCGGCAGAGCCTTAACATGGTAGAATGGCCATGTTAAGTCACTGACTTTATTAGTGGCAAACTCTATGGGCTGGGAAAAGTTGAAGGAAATGATGATGAGAGAGTACTGCTCAAGGGGTGAAGTACAAAAGCTGGAACACGAGCTATGGGAGCTCAAGATGGTTGGCTCAGACATAGTGGCCTACACTGACAGGTTTAGCGACTTGGCAGCACTATGCCCTGGGATGGTTACCCCGGAGAGCAAGAAGATAGAAAGGTACATCTGGGGTCTGACTGCCCCGACCCAAGGAAATGTGTTGTCTTCTAAACCAGCCACATTCGATAGTGCCAAACGCTTGGCCCATCTACTCATCAACCATGAAGTCCATCATGGCGTAGAAGTCCCGATTCCCAAGCCATCGAGGGAAGAGGACTATAGACAGAAGTCGGGGAACGATAGGAAGAAGAAGCAAACAACACAGGATACCCCGCAAGAGCAACAAGCGAGTACTATGTACGCCGCTACAACACCTGCTGCTCTAGCACTTGCCCGTCGATATGCTGGAACCCTCCCGAAGTGTGGAAAGTGCAACTATCACCACACCGGAGTATGCCGGAAAAAGCAATGTCTGAACTGCCATAGAAAAAGGACACACAGTCCATTTCTGTAGGGCACCGACTCAACCGATCTCCCAAGTCCCCGGAGTTGAAGAAACCAAGCCTGCTATGGCTGTGGTGAGACTGGACACTACCAGGAGGACTGCCCGATAACAAAGAACTCAGGAGCGGATGGACAAATTCTGATGATCACCGCAGGGGAATCGACCTCGGAGTCGCCTTCGAGCAGCGATATGTTTTCGACCTAGTAATTACTTTGAAAATTAATTTATATTTATATAAGATTAAAACTTGGGGAAAATTTTAAAAGTAATCATAATAACTCTCATATTGAAATAGATCACAGTATTCAAGAGAACTAAAGGATCCGTTTAGAGAAGCTACGATGGCTGAACATATACATAAGGGTTGTGCATAACTAAGATGTTGCAGACTTAGAGTGAGTAATTCCGCCTTAATTCCTGTTCCTTGTTTGGTTGTGGATTTGAGGCATAGTTACTCAGTCGACCGTCTTATTCACCTTAAATATTCATAACTTGTATATGACAGGCGATGGTGGTGGTACCGAGGAGGATCATGATATAAATTATCATCACCAGTTATCAAAGCACTTTCATTTGTATGTACTCGCTCATTGCGGTACGATACGTAAAAGTGTTAACATCTAGGGGAAAACAGAAAGCACTAGAACATTTACAAAGAGTACATTTTTGAACACACTAGAAGTACATTTTCGAACGCACTAAGTGTACACTATTGAACACACTAAGAGTACACTATCGAACGCGCTAAGAGTACATAGTCGAGCACACTAGGAGTACATTGTCGAACACACTAGGGATACATCATCGTATAACAGACGTTCCTTCCAAATCGGCCAAAACCTTATTCAGTAAAGGGTCCGTTACTACCATTCGTCATGAATTGGCGTGGTCCTCACCATACTAAGTTCATATGTTTCTATCGCCTCGACCGTCAAGTTCTCGAAACCTTCGTCATTCGTATCGACAGTCCGACCTAAACCTCAGTTTTATCTTTCGTATTCTAAACCCCGAAGTACTCGTGTGAAGGGTACTTTGATCTCCGAAGCCTTACCGATAGATGTCCGTAGACCGTCACGAAATACCAGTCGTCCAGCAGACCAAGTTCAAGCACAGAGGCTAAGGATGAATACAGCCCACCTAGCACTATTCAGTGTATACGCGAGGGTGGTATATATTTATGATTATGCAGATTTAGTGTGTATGTTTCCGCCCTATCTCCTGTTCCTTGTTTGGTTGTGGACCTGGGGCAGAGTCGCACATCCGACCGTCTTACTAATCCTAATTATATACGACTTGTATACACGAGGTAATGATAGATGGACCGAGTACGAATCCTATCATGAACACCAGGGCAAAGTTGCCAGGTCTACGAGTTGGTATTCTGCAAATCCGAGGAGCGCAACCCCAGTAGTACTGTAAGTAAGTTAATTTCGGGACGAAATTCCATCTAACGGGGGGATGATGTGACAACCTGAAATGTTTTTGCTTTTTAAGCTCAGTCAGTCAACTCAACTGAGTGTCAGACTCAAGAGTAATGACTTCTAGCCTAGTTAAAGGTCATCCGAAGGAGTTTTAGCCTAGTACACTTAAGGAATAAGTGTTGGGAAGTACCTGCTAGAGACACTGTGCAGCAAATCAAGCATTAACCTCATTATAAGGAGTTCACGGCCACCATGCCAATGAGTTTACGGCCGTAAACTCATGTGGCCGTAAACTCAAGTGTATATATGTGGTCCTTGATCATTTCCAGCCATTTCTCACATTCCAACCTCAAGAACACTCCAAATCCTCTCAAGTATCATCGAATTCATCATCTTAGATCATCAAAAACGTAAGTGTTCTTTCCTTGATTTGTTGTTACACTTCATCTCCTAGTTACACTCTTTGATTTCATCCATGGAAATCAACTTTTCTTAGATCTTCAAGTTTCACCAAGAACACCAAGAACACACACTAGTGTTCTTGGCCAAAACCGACCATTTCAAGCCTCTACATCGTAAGTACTCTTCCCTATACTTGTTATCTAGTTAAGACTCATGATTAGAGCCTTGAAAACATCAAGAACACAAGACCAAAAGGAGTTTACGGCCAAGCCATCTCCCAAGGCCGTAAACCCCTATAAAGGTGCCATTTTGGCCATAAACTCTTCCTAAGGCTTGGATTTGAGGCTAGAACACTCCCTTGTGCTTTGTAAGACCTTGAATCATCACCCAACCCATCATTAGAGAGTTTACGGCCCAAGAATAAACACCCTTGGTCGTAAACTCCATTTATTGTCAAGTCTTGGACCTTAAACACTTCTAGACCCTTGCTAAACCTTAGAACACTTGAACCCTTGAGACTCCTTACCTTTAAGACCCTAAAGGTGACCATTTACAGAGTTTACGGCCCAAGAGTGAACACCCTTGGCCGTAATGATGCGTGTATGGGCTTGATTTAGTGAGTGGGGTAGTGTTTAGGTAAATTAAGCTAGAATAACAACCACAAATATATGGAATGAAAAGGATAGATTTGATAAACAAACTAGACCTATAGCTTGTAAATCTGAAGACAAACTAAGACCTATTAGTTTGAATTCGATCAACTCAAGGATCACGTCCAAAAGATGATAATTTGTGAACTATGACAATAATTCAAAGTGAAAAATAAGGGTTCTTTGATTAAAATTCGTGCCTTATCTTTCCCATGCATAAACTTGGCTTTATATGAAGCCTTTATTACAAACTTGGTGGTTACAAGCCAACCAACCAATTATTCATTAAAACTAGTAAATGAAATTTAAGGAAACTCTTGAAATAACACAAAAAAAAACGTCCAAGACACTTGAGAATGAAAAAAAACGTCTATGCTTCATTAAGGAGCCATATGAAGCATTAAGGAGCCATAAGAAGCATTAAAGTGCAACAATAATCCACCAAAGAGTGATAAAAACGGCTAGGAGGCTTTATGAAGCAAAAAGTAACGTTTTTAGCACTTATGAATCCTTAAAAATGTTGCCCTAGCCTTCATGCAACCCTAATTCAATTTGTGGGTTACCATGCATAACCCAACCATTGAGCCCAAGCCACCTTCTAGCCCACTAGTAATCACTAATCCATCACCTTTTGGGCTTTCATAATCCATGCATGGATCATCCCCTCCCCCTTTGAAAGGAATTGACCTCAATTCATCAAGTCCATCATCATCAAGATAAGGTGAAAGATCTCCCACATTAAAGGTAGCATGCACTCCATGGTCTCCTCCCAAATCTACCTTATAAGCATTATCATTGACACGTGACACCACTTTATAAGGACCTTCGTCTCTTGGCATTAACTTGTTTTTCCTTTTGTTAGGAAAACGTTCTTTCCTCATATGCACCCACACCAAGTCACCATCTTGAAAGACACGTGGTTTCCTATGCTTGTTTGACTTCTGTTTGTACAACTCATTCACCGTTTCAATCTTCTCACGAACTTGTTGGTGTAGTTTCATCATGGCCTTCAACTTGTCATTAGCATCCTTGTGAACCAATTCATCCTTTGGCAATGGAATCAAATCCAAAGGCATGTAAGGATTCACACCATACACTACTTCAAAAGGAGAATGACCTGTTGCATAAGTAGGAGAACGATTATAGGCAAATTCAGCATGTGCAAGTTTGATGTCCCAATCTTTTTGAGTTTTGCTAACCAACCCTCTCAACAAAGTACCCAAAGTTCTATTAGTCACCTTCGTTTGTCCATCCGTTTGTGGATGATGGGATGTACTAAAAAGTAACTTAGTACCCACTTTCCTCCATAAAGTGTTCCAAAAGTAACTTAGAAACTTGGAATCCCTATCAGAAACAATTGTTTTAGAAATACCATGCAAACGAACCACCTCTTTAAAGTACAAATCAGCCACATTAGATGCATCATTGGTTTTATGACATGGCACAAAGTGAGCCATTTTTGAAAACCTATCCACCACCACCATAATGGAATCCTTCCCCCTTTGAGTTCTAGGCAAAGCCATAATGAAATCCATGGACACATCTTCCCAAGGACGAATAGGAACCGGCAAAGGAGTGTAAACACCATGCTTGAAAGTTGTTTTCGCCATGTGACATGTAACACACTTGCCCACTATGTTGGTTACATCCCCCAACATTTTTGGCCAAAAGAAATGTTCTTTAAGCACCTCCAAAGTTTTGGTAATGCCAAAATGACCAGCCAAACCACCGCCATGAGCTTCACGAATCAGCAACTCCCGTATTACATGTTTTGGGACACAAAGGCGATTGCCTTTAAATAGAAAGCCATCTTGAATCACAAATTCACCATTAGGACCACCTGCACATTTCAAAAACATATCTACAAAGTCCATATCAGATTGATAATGGTCCTTTAGAGTTTCAAATCCCAAGAAACGAACATCCAAAGTCACCAACAATGAGTAACGCCTCGAGAGTGCATCAGCCACTACATTGCTTTTTCCATCCTTGTATTTACATGAAAAATGAAAGGATTGCAAGAACTCTACCCACTTTGCATGTCGTGTGCTCAACTTTTGTTGCCCATTGATGTACTTCAAGGATTCATGATCAGAATGCAAAATAAAATGATTTGCACGCAAATAATGACTCCAATGATCTAAAGCACGAACAATAGCATAAAACTCCTTATCATAAGTGCAATAATTCAAACGAGCACCACCCAACTTTTCAGAAAAATAAGCAATAGGACGTTTGGATTGGATCAAAACAGCCCCAATACCAACTCCACTTGCATCACACTCCACTTCAAATGGTTGAGAAAAATCTGGAAGAGCCAAAATAGGAGCATCACACAACAATGCCTTGAGTTTCTCAAATGCCTTTTGAGCTTCTTTTCCCCATGCAAAGACTCCTTTCTTCAAACAACCTGTTATGGGACTTGCAATGGTGCTAAAATCACGAACAAATCTTCTATAGAAAGAAGCAAGACCATGAAATGATCTAACTTCAGAAATGCTAGTAGGAATAGGCCATGACTTGATTGCTTCAGTTTTGGATGGGTCCACGGACACGCCATTTCTTGACACCACAAAACCCAAAAATGCCACTTCTTCCACCAAAAACGAACATTTTTCTTGCTTCCAATAGAGTTTTTGAGTTCTAAGCATCTCGAAAACCTGTTTTAAGTGCACCAAATGATCCTCCAAGCTCTTGCTATATACCAAGATATCATCAAGGTACACCACCACAAACCTGCCCAAAAAAGATTTTAACACTTCATTCATTAGTCGCATGAAAGTGCTAGGTGCATTAGTTAGACCAAAAGGCATCACGGTCCATTCATACAAGCCATGTTTAGTTTTAAAGGCTGTTTTCCATTCATCCCCTTCACGCATACGAATTTGATGGTAACCACTTCTCATATCAATTTTTGAGAACACAATAGAACCATGCAACTCGTCTAGCAAATCATCAACTCTAGGAATAGGAAATCGGTATTTTATGGTGATGTTATTAACAGCCCTACTATCAACGCACATCCTCCAAGAACCATCTTTTTTTGGAACCAACAAAACTGGAACAGCACAAGGACTTAGGCTTTCACGAACATAACCCATTTTCATGCGTTCATCAATTTGTTTTTGCAACTCTTTTGTCACCTCCAGATTACATCTATAGGCAGCTTTATTAGGCAAAGGAGCACCCGGAATAAGGTCAATTTGGTGTTCAATACCACGGATTGGAGGCAAACCCGGTGGTAATTCGCTTGGAAACACATCTTGAAACTCCAAAAGCAAATCAGCAATAGCGTTTTCTCCATGCACGATCTTCTCCATCTTTGCATGCTCTTTGGCCACAAGCATGTAAATCACATCACCTTTGTCAAGAACTTGCTCCACCTCCCTTTCACTAGCAAACACAGAAAGATTAGGTTTTTTTACTTGTTTAGAATTCATGGACCTTATCGCCGTTGGGGACATGGGTTTTAACACAATTTTTTTATTATTGTGTTTCAACTCATATTCATTGCTCCTCCCTCTATGTAACACGTCCCTATCAAATTGCCAAGGACGCCCCAACAAAATATGACATGCATCCATAGGAATAACATCACACAACACTTCATCTTCATAAGACCCCATAGTTAGACCAACTCTAACCTGTTTTGTCACCTTTATTTTGCTTCCATCATCCAACCAATGAAGAACATATGGTTTTGGATGGTTTGTAGTAGACAAACCCAATTTGGTCACCATTTCATTAGAAGCAACATTAGTACAACTTCCACTATCAATAATCAAACTACACCACTTGTCTCTAACCAAACATTTGGTGTGAAACAATTGGTCTCGTTGATCCATATCAGCCACAGTTTGAACCCCTTGAGTTTTAAGGGTTCTAAGCACCAAAACTGTATCATACACCGGTGCTTCATACTCTACCTCCTCCTCTTCTTCCTCTTCTTTTTGTATATCATGAAAAATACCCGCCAACCTCTCTTCTTCCTCCAACTCTTCACGACATTCAATGGCCTCCCTTAAAGTCACCACCCTTTTGTTTGGACAAGCATTTTGGTAATGACCAAAACCTTGACACTTGAAACATCTAATTTTCGCCAAACTAGTTTCTTTGGTACCACTAGTAAGTTTAGGAGCAACGGGAACACTACTAGAACCAGAAGGAGTATAAACAACGGGAACATTACTAGAACCAGAAGGAGTAGAAACAGAATTTTATCTATTGCTAGACTCGGGCTTGGACCACGACTTTGACTTAGGACTTTCAAGACTTGAACTTGAACTCCCACCAAAATGTGCTTTGGCTTGCCCCTCCAACTTCAAACACAAACCACAAAGAGTTCCAAAATCAGCATAAGGATACAACTCCACAACATTGGCAATGTTGTAGTTCAACCCTTTTAGAAAACGAGTCATTTTTTGTTCTTCAATTTCTTCAATATCCCCCATCAAGGACAACTTCTCAAATTCATCAATGTATTCTCCAACACTCATTTTTCCTTGCCTCAAATCAACAATCTTCTTGTAAGTGGCAATTATATGAGTAGAAGGAACATATCTCTTTCTTAGCTTTCGTTTTAGAGAAAGCCAAGAACAAATTTTTTCTTTGCCTTCACGGGTTCTCTTGGCCTTAAGCCCTTCAAACCACAATGAAGCACCACCACTTAGCTTGAGAATGGCATACTTGCAGCTTTTTTCGTCATCCACTTCTTTGAACTCGAACATTCTTTCAATCTTCCTTTCCCACTCCAAGTAGCGTTCAGGATCAGTTCCACCAACAAATTCAGGCAAGTCAGACACCTTGAATTCTTCCACAACCCTATGTTCACCACGGTGGGGTTGCCTTCGATTTCCACCTTCTTGGATGTTTCTTAATGCTTCACGAAGATTTTGTAGGAACTCCGGATCATCAAAATCCATTCTGCGCTCTGATACCACTTATGATGCATGTATGGGCTTGATTTAGTGAGTGGGGTAGTGTTTAGGTAAATTAAGCTAGAATAACAACCACAAATATATGGAATGAAAAGGATAGATTTGATAAACAAACTAGACCTATAGCTTGTAAATCTGAAGACAAACTAAGACCTATTAGTTTGAATTCGATCAACTCAAGGATCACGTCCAAAAGATGATAATTTGTGAACTATGACAATAATTCAAAGTGAAAAATAAGGGTTCTTTGATTAAAATTCGTGCCTTATCTTTCCCATGCATAAACTTGGCTTTATATGAAGCCTTTATTACAAACTTGGTGGTTACAAGCCAACCAACCAATTATTCATTAAAACTAGTAAATGAAATTTAAGGAAACTCTATAAATAACACAAAAAAAACGTCCAAGACACTTGAGAATGAAAAAAAAACGTCTATGCTTCATTAAGGAGCCATATGAAGCATTAAGGAGCCATAAGAAGCATTAAAGTGCAACAATAATCCACCAAAGAGTGATAAAAACGGCTAGCCTTCATGCAACCCTAATTCAATTTGTGGGTTACCATGCATAACCCAACCATTGAGCCCAAGCCACCTTCTAGCCCACTAGTAATCACTAATCCATCACCTTTTGGGCTTTCATAATCCATGCATGGATCACGTAGAAACCTCAACACTCTCCATTGAGTAGGTCTTTCTCATCCTTGTGTAGAGCAAAATTCCCTCAAGCTTCCCTAGCCTTCAAACACCCTTATATGCATCTTTGACCATGAGTTTACAGCCGTAAACTCCCTTGGCCGTAAACACCAAACCATGGCCTTAAACACCCTTTAGATGAATCACATGTGATTCCAACACTTGGTCAAAGTGTTTCCTAGTCCCGTGAGGTGTTTCCTTGCATTTGGTTGCTTCCAAGCACTATATTTATGTCAATATATGCCAATGTATGCCATTTAGGACTTGTTGTGTCTCGGGACGTCATTCGTGGAACTCCTCATCCTTACGCGCATATTAGTTGAATCACCCACATCAGGTGAGTTCATACCCCGTAATCAATCTTTTAAACTGTTTTAAATGTTTTAAGGGGGGAATACAAGTTGAACACAATGATAATTGTGTATATGTTTGTTATAAACATCTTTCAAATTATTACTTATGCCTTTTATAAGTGATCAAAACTTTTCAAAAGCTCTTTCAAGTTATGTTACTTTATAGTCTAACAAAACTCCGTTTTAAAGTACAAGCATAACTTAGTAGTAAAACGAGTATTTTCAACAACAGTTCAATTACATTACAAGTAAACTATAATAGGTATAGTTTAAGGGTTCACAACATACTATAACACGTACATAGAGGAACATACTATAATAAGTACATGGAGGAACACACCATACTAAGCACCGGGAAAAATCACGTTAATACATCTTGCCGAGTTTGCGTTAACTTTAGTGCGATTACACGTATCTGGGTTAGCAGACACGAGGTGATAAAACATAATAATATATCTTTCCGAGTTTGCGTTAACTTTAGTACGATTACATGTATCTAGGTTAGCAGACACGAGGTGATAAAATATAATAATATATCTTTCCGAGTTTGCGTTAACTTTAGTACGATTACACGTATCTGGGTTAGCAGACACGAGGTGATAAAATATAATAATATATCTATCCGAGTTTGCGTTAATTTTAGTATGATTACACGTATCTGGGTTAGCAGACACAAGGTGATAAAATATAATAAAATATCTTCCTAGTTACATACAAGTTCACATTTAAACCTTTAATTTACCAACTTGGGATTAAAGACTACTTAAGACTCCCCGAGGTGTATTGTCCATTTAATACTACCTGGAGTCTGTATTTTATTTCTTTATAGCCAGCAGTGTCACTGCTGAGGAAAAATATTATTTTCCCTATTACACTTACTTTGTGAACTTCTCACATATTCATTAATGTATAATCTATATTTAGTTAATGAGAGTGTCACGCGGGAAAATACACACTAATACAGGAAACAAATACACATAACATTTGATGCCTTGGTAGAAGGCTACGTTTAGTAGAAAGGACCATAATGCTAACCTTATGATTCCTTAATGTATACATCAAAGGATACATATATATCAATACGATCCGACGGGTAATAGGATGTGTGCTCTCCGCTTCATTTCCTGTTCCTTGTTTGGTTGTGGGCTTGGAACAGATTCACCCAGTCTATTATCTATTCGATTCTAGATATATATGTCCAGTATACATTGAGTCATCATAAGGGTACCAGGTATGGGTCAAGTCATAGGACACAGAGTCAATGCATAGTTTGCTAGTACAGAACACACTTTCCAAATCAGAACTTTGGGTATACAAAAGTAGAAACTTACTAGTAAAGGGTTTTAATCCATTTTATTAAAGATAAACTTAAAGGACCTTAGGTGATTATTTCTATAATACTTTAGTTTATACAGCATGGTTATATATCATTGATACCCAATAGGTAGTTGGATGTGTGCTTTCCGCCTTACTTCCTGTTCCTTGTTTGGTTGTGGGCTTAGGGCAGATCCGCCCAATTAACTATCTAATCGATATTAGATCATATATAGCCAGTATAAACTAAGTGATTATAGGAGTAATCAATGTGGTCACCATTTTATTATAAGAAATAAGGGTTTTTCTTAAAAGAATCTTTTCATTAAATATAAAGAAACCATTACAATTAACTCCATGAGTAACAAGTGAACACACCAGGGTTATATACAACAATGATCTAACAAACAATGGGATGTGTGCCAGATATGACTAAAAATGAAATAAGGGTTTAATAACTGATCGCATGAAAAGTGCTAGTATATGCAGAACTGAAAAATAGGGTTTAGCCAGATATGACTAAAAATGAAACTAAACTAATAAAAAGATACACTAACCGATTAATCTTGCTAACTAAATATAGGATTCAGATCTTCAGAAATTGTTGAAATCGGAGAGAAATTGTCTCAGAAATTGTCTTTTTCGTCGTTTGGAGCTTCAGGAATAGTCCAACCTTCAATCTGATCAAAGAGGCGTCCTATATAAACAAGACAGAGTCTTCGAGATTAAGAAACCCAAAAATTTGATCGAATTTTTGGGTCACATGATCGAATTTTTTTGAGTTCTGCTCGAATATTTATTTTTCTGATTTTCGGACTTTTTGAACTGCGAATTGTTTATTCAATCAAAATTTTGCTTCTTCTCCTTTTTCCACAAACACGAAATTCGTCCGAAATTTTGTCTAGTTTCCGAAACATATTGAATCTCATTAATCGGAGTTACGAGTCACGAGATATGGTCAAAATACTGATGGGGGTCAAAGCTGTCAGAACATCCTTTTGGCTTTAGAATGTAGCAATCTATCTTCGTATGATCAATTCGGTCGAATGTTTCTTGGCCAAAACATCCCAAGCATTCCTCATAATCCTTCATAAGTTT
The DNA here is from genome assembly GCF_052849685.1 of Lactuca virosa. Taxonomy (NCBI): domain Eukaryota; kingdom Viridiplantae; phylum Streptophyta; class Magnoliopsida; order Asterales; family Asteraceae; genus Lactuca; species Lactuca virosa. Next base: position 315,169,149 of record NC_136433.1, on the reverse strand, counting down.
CAAGCTCCATTTAGACTTCAGTGCTCCATTAAACGCATTCAAAGCTGCTTCCAAAGTACTGCTCCACTCGAATTATCTCAAAGTAACATAAAAACATGAGCAATACGAGAATTCTAATGAATGACGTGAGTTGAACATTATTTTAGCTAATGACATGAAAATGTGGAAAATATGATGCTAAATGCAATAAAAAGTACCCTAAAAGATGCATAAAATGGAATCTATCAGGGTACCAGGGTTAGATCAGCCTTTTGTTCTGCTGCCAGACTCGGCAGTATGTGCAACGTGGGTGTATGGGTTACCTTCTGTATGTGGTTGCCATGTGGGTCGGGAAGGAGGTTTCATTTTCGAATGTGCCTGTATTTAGAGAGTTCCTAGATGTGTTTATGGAGGAATTACCCGGTATGCCTCCTGAGAGGTAGGTTGAGTTTAGGATTGATTTGGTTTCCCGGTGCAGCCCCGGTTGCTAAGGCGTCATACCACTTAGCACCACCATAGATGTAGGAGTTATCCTCTCATCTTTAGGAGCTGTTGGGCAAGCATTTTATCAGACTGATCAGTTCTCCTTGGGGAGCGTCGATCTTGTTTTTGAATAAGAAGGATGGGTCTCACCGCATTTGTATTGATTACCAGGAGTTAAACAAGTTAACGGTGAAGAACCGTTAGCGACTTCCACAGATTGATGATCTTTTTGACCATCTGCATGGTGCATCTTGGTTTTCCAATATCGATTTGTGGTTGGGGTATCATCAGATGAGGGTTAGAGAGGAGGATACGGAGAAGACAACGTTTCAGACTCGTTATGGTCATTACAAATTCGTGATGATGTCGTTTGGGCTCACCAATGCACCTGCAGCATTTATGGATTTGATGAATCGGGTATGCATGTCGATGCTCGATCGATCAGTCATCATTTTTATTGATGATATTCTGGTCTATTCCAAGACCAAGGAACAACATGAAGAGCACCTTCGAGAGCTTCTGGGGGTTTTGAGGCAGGAACGATTGTATGCCAAGTTCTCGAAGTGTGAGTTTTGGTTACGGGAGGTCCACTTTGTGGGACACCTTGTTAACCAAAATGGGATTTTGGTTAACCCGACCAAAATTGAGGCTATTATATAGTGGGGGGTCCTGAAGTCTCCCTTGGATATCAGGAGTTTTCCGTGTTTACCAGGGTATTATTGGAGATTCATTTAGGATTTCTCCAAGGTTGTTGTACCCCTCAATCCTTGGATGAGGAAGGGTTTGGATTTCCTTTGGGGGCCTGAGCAGCAAGTTGCATTAGAAACACTGAGATACAAGTTATGTGAGGCCCCAGTGTTGACCCTACCTAAGGGTGTTGAGGATTTTGTTGTATACTATGATGCATCCATCACCGGTCTGGAGGAAGTTCTTATGCAGCGAGGGAGGGTTATCATATATGCTTCTCGATAGCTAAAGCCGCACAAGGTGCGATATCCTACGCATGATCTGGAGTTGGGGGTGGTGGTGTTTACCCTCAAGATTAGGTCCCATTATCTGTATGGGGTCCGTTGTACCATCTACACGGATCACAAGAGTTTGAGATATCTCATGGATCCGCCGAATCTGAACTTGAGACCACGTAGACGGCTTGGCGTGGTCAAGGATTATGATTGTGAGATTTTGTACCACCTGGGGAAAGCGAATGTGGTCGCTGATTCCTTGAGCCGCAAGTTGGCTAGTTCTTTTGTTGGGAGCTTATGTATGAGGATTTCAATTGATTCGCCACTTCTAGATTTGATTAGGGAGGCTCGGTCCGAGGGAGTCAAGAAGGAGAATTGGAAGCAGGAGCGAAGCAGTGGTGAGATCGATAGGTTTTCTACTGATAATTATAGGTTATTGACCTGGTGCAGTCGGGTTTGGGTACCAGATTTTGGCGGGATCATACAGACTATGCTAGAGGATGCACATAAGTCCAGATTTTTGATACAACCTGGAGCCACCAAGATGTATCAGGATTTACGACTAAGTTATTGGTGGTCGTGTATGAAGAGGGAGATAGACTCGTACGTTGAGAGGTTCTTAACTTGTCGGATGGTCAAGGTCGGACATCAGAGGCCACATGCCAAGCTTCAGTTATTGGAGCTTTCCATATGGAAATTATAACAACTCACCATAAACTTCATCACCAAGTTACCGAGGAAGGCTAAGGGATTCGATGCGATATGGGGTATAGTGGACCGTTTGGCCAATAGTGCCCACTTTTTTGGCTATTTGGGAGAGCTCCTCGTCCGAGAAATTAACCAATGTATATGTGCGCGATATCCGATCGAGATGTTCGGTTCACTTCTCGATTTTGGCGGAGGTTCCACGAGGAATTGGGTACAAGGTTGCGCTTTAGCACTGCTTATCATCCGCAGACTGGTGGCTAGAGCGGGCGGACCATTCAGACGCTTGAGGATATGTTGAGAGCATGTGTTATAGATTTCGGTGGGAGTTAGGATTCCTACCTTCCTTTGGCTGAGTTTTCTTACAACAACAGTTATCACTCCAGTATCGATGCGTTGCCGTTTGATCTTCTTTATGGGAGGAAGTATCGTACCCCAATATGTTAGGGAGAGGTCGGTTACAGGGCCGTGGGAAGGATCGAGGTAGTTCTCCAGACGATAGAGTTCATCCAGCAGATCAGGCAGAGGTTGTAGACATCTCAGATTCGGCAGAAGAGTTATGCTGACAGACGTCGATCTGATTTGTAGTTCTAGGTCGGAGATATGGTTTTATTGAAGGTATCACCCTGGAAAGGTGTAATACGCTTTAGGAAGAGGGGCAAGTTGGGTGTGACATCCCCGAATTTACGGTCATTTTAAAAATTTTATTATTTTAAAATCAGAGTAACCTTATAGGAAAAGTGTTGCGGAATTTGTTCCCGAAAAAACATGATTAATATGTTATCAAAGCATTTCCTAAGAAATGTATTTTATTCATTTTAAAATTTTGGGATGTCATCGTCAATACAGAAGCATAAGCATAAACAGACGTTACATTCATTTACACTAGTGATCTACATCTCCTTAATCTCTCGGTGTAATGTAGCTTCATATCGACACATGTGATACAAATACGCTGAGTGGGTCAGGTTGGGAAACCTGGTGAGTACATAGGGTTTTCAACCCACAATTATATAGTTATTATGTTTCATCATTAAACAATTAACCCATTTACCCATCCTCATTATCTTCTTTATTCTTAAGTATCTTCTATATGAATCATCTACTCCTCATTATTTATTCCTAAGGATTGTCCTAAGGAATAGGCACGAAGTCCATCGTCGCCAGGGTTTATATAACAGGCACTATGTCCATAGTCGCTAGGGTTTATATAACAGGCACTAAGTCCATAGTCACCAGGGTTTATCTCGTTTATTGACAGTATTATTTTCGAGAGTCCACTCGTAAAACATGTCATTGGGTTTTTAGAGTTCACCGGGTGAACGTCTCGTTCACAACACCTACAGGTTGCGAGCCTGCTAGTGTTTTACCAAACTATCTATAATAGCCTGTGGTTGTCATCCATACTCTGCTAGATGACGGGGCCAAAGCTTGGGTAAAGGCTTCTATCATTTTTCACCTCTCACCCTCATCTCATGATCTATTTCACCTTTCATTTCATCATCCAACTCATATTTCATCTACCCATCTTTACCCCTTGTAATTTATAGGTATAAAATACGTATACAGTTTAAATCATTTAAAATATGTATAATAGTGTTCATCCGGCATAGATAACAAGTATATAGATAATATGCAAACATAACATGTAATTTATATAAAATACTCCATACCTTTGTGTAAGATGAAAGTGACTATTGTCACACCCCCAAACCGAATTGGCGGAAACATTCGGGGGCGGAGGACGTCATGCACAATATCATTACAATGTAAAGTAGTAAACAAGCAACAACATCATCCATTGCATTAATATAATAATTTTATACATGTGTTCTGTAGTATAAATAAGACACCAAAAGAATCAAAATAATGACGAGTCTAGGCTGTACATTGTCTTCTCAAAAGTCTGGTCATCGGTACCTGTCTACTGTCGACCTGAGAATACAAGTTATTTTGAAAGAGGATCAACATTTAAGCTGGTGAGTTCATAAGTATTTAGTGTCATTGATGTTGTAAAATGTAAGTTAACTAGGTTCAACAAAATGTTTATAATAAAAATGTTCGTTTGTAAGTGTTCGCATCTATTTGTAAAATGTTCGTATCTCTATTTAAAATGTTCGTATCTCTTTATAAAATGTCCGTATCTCTTTGTAAAATGTCCGTATCTCCCTAGAAAATCCCATATTTTCTACAAAAGTGTAGTCTTCTACCAAGACTCAAATGTTCTGTTTGTTTGTTTGTAAGAGTACGCATTTTTCCCAAGTTTGACTATCATTATCAAAATATAGTTTGTACATTATCGTTTAATATCAAAAACGTTTCAAGTTTAATGTATTAGGGAAAATATTATAGTACCGTAGTTTTGTATGTATTAACTACCGTGGTACTAATTACCTTAAGGCCATGATATAAGGTAAATGTGAAGATACTCGTAACCATACTGATTGACAGATGTAAACACGACGAACTGCTGGCGTCGAAATAAATGTGACATTTGTCACCCCTTGTCTTGGTCGGCCGGGACTGTAGCTTGCAGTCAGGATGTGGGATGGTCTGTCCTGTATAGATCTATACACACAATGCCCGCTCTCCCTCCAAGAGACTCTGGTTACCAATGTGTCAACGGTGAAATCCGCGTCATGAGGATGTATCTCATACTCTAAATGTTATGTTTGTGTATGTTCCTTTTGTTCACTTGTAAATGTATATGTATATGTATATGTTCTCTTCGCTGTACTTGTATATGTTTATCTTCTTGTAATAGTATGTAGTAATCTCCTAAACTATACATATTATAGTTTACTTGAAATGTTGTTTGTACGTTTTAACGTGTTTGCATACCTTTGCTATCCCAAAGGCATGGAATTGAAGTAAAAGCCTTTATATCTATACACATATACATAATATATAATTAAGATTTCAACGACTTTCGGACAGATAACTGGATACTCTAAATCCACAACCAAACAAGGAACAGGAAATAAAGTGGGCTATCAGTCCTAAGTCCTTCAAATCCTACTTATATAACTATATCTGCATAGACATCATTTTAACAATAATATAAGTTTAAATGAGTTTTAGTAAAAGGTTTAGTAACTTAAAAGAGTTTGAAAAGAGTTTAGAAAACATTTGTTTGATAAAACAGTTTGAAAAGTATAAAATCTATCAACTTGACAGTTATTAATCACATGTGATTGATATAATAACTTAATAATTCAACTTGTATTCCCCCCCTATAAAAGCATTTAAAATCATTTAAAAGGTTGATTAAGGGGTATGAACTCACCTGAAGTGAGTAACTCGAAAGAAAGATTGATATAGGATCGTCGGGTGTCGAATGAAGTCGTGAGCACAAACGGATCCTAGTTTAACATGTAATAACACATATATGAATACACTTAGGGTGTATAACCAATAATAGACACATGGACACGTCTTAGGGACATGAAAACACTTAGAATTAAGTGTTACAAACACCTATTGAAGTCCCTAAATGAGTGTAGGGCCTTAGATTTGAGTGTAAGGCCACCAAACTCGACTTTTATGTGTGTGCGGCCAGGTGTACGGCCAGGGTGTGCGGCCAGGCCTGTGTGCGGCCGTACACTCCCATAGAAATGTGTCCAAATCGATTTTCCAAGGCTTTGTGATGATCCTAAGAAGGTGTTTTGGCCGATGCTAGGTTTAGATGAGTGTTTAAGTCCATTTTAGGACCAAAAGATGTGTTTGCGGTCACACATGATGTGTGTGCGGCCGTACACACATGAAAATCATCTAGAATGATGATTTCATGGATCAAACTCGAGGAAAAGGCTTTCTAATGTGTTGTATCAATGATCTAAGGATGTTTACTTACTTGTCTTGATGATTGGAGAGGAAAACTTGAAGGATTCTTGAGAGAAAACGTTCCAGCTTTAAAGGAGTGGGAAAAGGGTGTAAGGTTGGCTTAGGGTCCTTTATATATCCTGGAGTGTGAGACTGGGAGGGTGTGCGGTTGGCTGTGTGCGGCTGGCTGGCCGCATACTCGGGTGTGCGGCCGCACACACCTTGCTTGGTGTGTTTGGCCCGATTTTGTGATGCTACACACATTCTAACCCTTCCTAAGACTCATATCTAGGTTATACTAAACCTAATGCACTCATATAGACCCATATCTTCATTACAAAATAGCAAAACGAAGCTAACTTTGATAAAAATGAAGAATGTACAAGTTAGAAATTTCGGGTTGTCACATCATCCCCCCGTTAGAGGGAATTTCGTCCCGAAATTAGAGTTTAAGCGACTAAGTTATTACAAATAACTAAATGAACAGATGAGGATATTTAAGTTTCATTTGATCCTCGCGCTCCCAAGTGAATTCGGGTCCTCGCTTGGCATTCCAGCGAACCTTCGCTATAGGGATGCGGCTTTGCTTCGTTCGCTTGACCTCTCGGTCCATGATCTCTACAGGTTCTTCCACGAAGTTGAGGCTCTCGTTGATCTCGATCTCGTCAAGAGGGATTACAAGAGTCTCGTCGGATAGACACTTTTTCAAGTTCGAGACGTGGAAGGTAGGATGTACGTTGCTAAGTTCACGTGGTAGGTTGAGTTTGTAAGCTACAGGGCCGATTCTAGCAATGATCTTGAAAGGCCCTATGTACCTTGGATTTAGCTTTCCCCGCTTTCCGAAGCGTATCAAGCCCTTCCAGGGTGAGACTTTTAATAAGACTCGGTCTCCCACCTGGAACTCCAAAGGTTTCCTTCTCTTGTCTGCGTAGCTTTTCTGTCGGTCTCTAGAGGCTTTCAATCGTTCGCGAATCTGAACAATCTTCTCTGTCGTTTCCCGAATAATTTCTGGACCAGTGAGAGTGCTGTCAGGAACTCGTCCTTTAGCTAACTGCGTATCGCCGACTTTAGCCCAGCACAGTGGTGATCTGCACTTTCGGCCATAGAGGGCTTCGAATGGAGCAGCCTTTATGCTCGTGTGATAACTATTGTTGTAGGAAAATTCGACAAGGGGTAAATGAGTATCCCATGCTTTTCCAAAGTCGATCACACAGACTCGCAGCATATCCTCTAAGGTTTGGATAGTTCTCTCACTCTGTCTATCAGTCTGCGGATGGCAGGTGGTACTCATGTCTAGCCTAGTTCCTAGGGAACTTTGTAGTGACTGCCAGAATCTTGAAGTGAATCTACTATCTCTATCTGAGATGATGGATATAGGAACACCATGCAGTCGTACTATTTCTCTGATGTATGTTCTGATTAGTTTCTCCATCTTGTCTGACTCTTTGATAGGCAGGAAGTGTGCGGACTTGGTCAATCTGTCAACGATCACCCATATGGTATCGAGACCACCTGGTGTTTTGGGAAACTTTGTTATGAAGTCCATAGTGATCCGCTCCCACTTCCACTCTGGTATCTCTGGTTGTTGTAGTAAGCCTGAGGGTTTCTGGTATTCGACCTTAACGTGGATTCCCTCTTCGCTAACCACGTGACCTAAAAATTCAACTCTTCGGATCCAAAATTCACATTTAGAGAACTTCGCATATAACTTCTCTGATCGTAAAGTTTCCAAGACCTGACGCAGATGTTGGCTATGCTCCTCCTCACTCCGAGAGTAGATAATATGTCATCTATGAAGACGATAACAAACTGATCCAAGTAAGGATGACACACTCTATTCATTAAGTCCATGAACACTGCGAGTGCATTGGTCAATCCGAACGGCATCACTACAAACTCGTAGTGTCCATAACGAGTTCGAAAGGCTGTCTTCGGAACATCCTCCTCTAGCACTCGTAACTGGTGAAACCCGGATCTCAGGTCTATCTTTGAAAAGTAGCTCGCTCCTTGTAGCTGGTCGAATAAGTCATCAATGCGAGGTAGAGGGTAACGATTCTTGACGGTTAGCTTGTTGAGTTCTTTGTAATCAATGCACATACGGAACGATCCGTCTTTCTTCTTTACAAACAAGACCGGTGCTCCCCAAGGTGAGAAGCTTGGTCTAATAAAACCCTTGCTGAGTAGTTCGTTTAGTTGACCGGACAGTTCTTGCATCTCGGCTGGAGCTAGACGATATGGTGATTTGGCTACGGGGGTAGTTCCAGGAATTAAGTCGATTCTAAACCCGACTTGACGCTGAGGTGGTAATCCTGGGAGTTCTTCTGGAAAGATGTCGGGAAAATCGCGCACTACGGGGATGTTCTCCATGTCTTTGGTTTCTTGGGTTGTATCGACGATATGCGCAAGGAAGGCACGACACTCCTTGCGTAAGCACTTCTGGACTTGAATACTCGAGATGATACGAAGGTTCATTCTTGATTGTCGCCGTAGATAACTAAAGTTTCGTTGTTAGGGAGGTTAAGACGAATTGCTTTCTCAAAGTACATGATGTTGGCTCGATGTAGACTCAACCAATTCGTACCGATTATGACGTCAAAACCTTGTGGTGGATTAGATATCGTGTAGATCTAAAAGAAAGCATGATTACTTCATAAATTAAGGAAAAGGATAGGTACTTCTGTTCCATCTGTATCTCTTGTCCCGATCGACAGAAAGAGTATTTGTTTGACTTCTAAGTTTATTCGCGTGGCAGCACGATCACTCGTAGTCTTAAGTAGTCTCCATCCTAAGGTTCATATTTGGAAGTCATATTTGGTTCATCAATCACAGGTTCGCGTATACGAGTCGTACATAGTTAAGATTGAAAAGGCCGTCGAATAAATGATTCTTCTCTAAGCTCACATCCAAACAAGGAAAAGAAGTTAAAGCGGAATCATCAATTCTAAGCCTGTAGAACCTTGATTATATACCACCCTTGCGTATACATTCCTCAGCGATAGATTAACCATATGGGTCTTCAGATTGAACTTGACGTACTGCACGAGCGGTATACCGGGGAGGTTTCTTCGGGAAGGATACGAAACATAAGATACCCTACGCATGAGTATCTCGGAGCTCTGGAATGACGGCTTCACTAGAAAGGCGATTACGGGGAAAAGAGTTTTCGCACGATACTGGCATTGTGAGGATCGAATTAAACCAGGTTACATGATAATGTCGGACTACTCGGAATAAAAGGCGTTAGACTAGATCATAAAGGTGTTACAAAAACATAATGGTGCAACTTTGACAGGGTTTCAGTACTTTAGTTTTATCTTACAAGACTACTGCTGCGAACAAGGTATACTACAAAAAGCAAGTACACGCAGCACGAGAGTCCCTTGACTGACGGGATCTCGCAAAAGATATGACCCGAGTTGCACTAGTTTTTAACAGTTTATAAGTCTACTATAACGAAACGCCCTAGAATTTCAACGTGGGTCCGGAGTAGTCTCTCCTGCAGCAGTGATCCTTAGTATTTTCCCGTCTGCGCCAGAGTTGTTTGTTATTGGACAATCCCTTTTATAGTGTCTGGTTTCACCACAACCATAGTAAGCTGGGCTGACCCCGATGCTAGTGGCTTGGAAGACGGTTCGTGCCGGCGCCCTACAGACACGAGTAGTGTGCCCCATTCGATTGCAATTCATGCATTGCAAATCACGGCAAACTCCGTTATGATGAAAAATACACTTTTCACACTTCGGGAGTGTTCCCTCATATGGTCTGATCGGTGCTGAAGTGGCAGGGGTCGCCACTTGTTGCTGTTGCGTGGCAAGTTTTTAAGATCGCTTGCGCTCCCTTTGGGCTTGACGCTTTCGTTTCTGATTCTCAGATTTGTGGCTTTGGGTGTTGGTGACAGTTATCATTTGTTGATTTTCTGGATGGTTACAACGATTTGAACTGTCAACACCTTTTCTATCTTTGTTTGCGTTACCATCGTTGAGTTGTTCTAGGACAGCTGCCACGGCAGCTGTTACCGCGGCTTGGAAGGTGGCGGCGTCTATATAAAGGATCGGGGTTTCGTCGTTCGGCTGACCATTTCTGGATGACGACATGATTCTGATATATGACAAGGAAAGGAGTTCGTGAGTGATTATGGTCGGTCCTAGATGTATTCTACTCATTCATGTAGATGTAAATTTCTCGTTTTGTTAAACTGTTCTCGATGGTTTAGCCTACATCCCTATGATGTAGTATGGTAAAGAATATAAGTAAGTTCATAGAATAGTCACAAGACGTTTTTCATCCGAACCAGGCTATCATTGGTTGGTGGATGACGTGATCCAACTTCCGAAAAGAATTGGAAGTGATCCATGAGTTAAATTACCATAGTTCGTTGAATTTGACGAGTGTGAGATTTAGATAGAATTCTAATGATAGTAGAATGAAAGTATTTGAACAAGGATTGCCATAGGGATTAGCCGACTGTCAATATCAGTGATATTTAAGATGTAACATGTTAGGGAAAATTGACCTTGGAGTTGGTCTTACATCATATCCTAAGTAGAAAAGTTTTGACAGAACTAAGGCCTACGAAAAGTACTTACAGTACAGGGGTAGTTACATAGGAAAGTGCTTCTTAGAGCATAAATAGGAAGACCATTCCTTAGCCCAAAAAGGAAAGAAGGTAGAGTATCTCCTAATGACGGCGAGTATCCCTTAGGTGAACCCTTAGTTCAGCCAGCTGACGTCCCACATCAAGCAGGTGTCTTTCGTATACCGTCTGGCGTACTCGGAGCTCTATGACTTCGGCTCAAGTCGCAGCAAGCTCTTGCTACAGGGCCTCGTGGTCTCTCCTAGACCTCTCACGAGCATCTTCAAGATGAATGGTGCGGATGGTATGCATTCTCGCATTGGCAACAACAGAGCTGTTCTGCCCTGAATTTTGTTTCGGGCAACTCTGCGGACCAGGATTGGCAAGACCCTGTCTGCTGAGCCTCCTTCGCTCAGCTCATAAAACCTTTGGTCTCCATTGAATGGTATGGGCTGATTCTGCTCTTGGCTCCATGTTTCCAAGCTTTCTACCCACGGGGGCGTCGGGCCTTGAAAAGCCGGACGAGGGTTAGGATTTGGGATTGGAGCCACTGGGGGTAGATTCTCCACTTCTGGCTCATGATCAAGATCCTCCAGAAGGTCTTCTGCTAGACCATCATCTAAGTGGAGTCCAGGTTCTGCTCCTGGTTCTGCATTTAGTCCTCCTCCATTCTCTTGGCCGGGAAAGTAAGGGTTGCCGGGGAGGTGGAATTCAACCATGTTATCTAAGCGAGAAGAGGGGTAAGAGAAATAATTAATATACGAACTAATTAAGATAATTATAATATGATCCTTACTAGTTACTCCAATCTGTCACACCCCCAAACCGAATTGGCGGAAACATTCGGGGGCGGAGGACGTCATGTACAGTATCATAACAATGTAAAGTAGTAAACAAGCAACAACATCATCCATTGCATTAATATAATAATTTTATACATGTGTTCTGTAGTATAAATAAGACACCAAAAGAATCAAAATAATGACGAGTCTAGGCTGTACATCGTCTTCTGAAATGTCTGGTCATCGGTACCTGTCTACTGTCGACCTGAGAATACAAGTTATTTTGAAAGAGGATTAGCATTTAAGCTGGTGATTTCATAAGTATTTAGTGTTATTGATGTTGTAAAATGTAAGTTAACTAGGTTCAACAAAATGTTTATAATAAAAATGTTCGTTTGTAAGTGTTCGCATCTATTTGTAAAATGTTCGTATCTCTTTGTAAAATGTTCGTATCTCTTTGTAAAATGTTCGTATCTCCCTAGAAAATCCCATATTTTCTACTAAACTGTAGTCTTCTACCAAGACTCAAATGTTCTGTTTGTTTGTTTGTAAGAGTACGCATTTTTCCCAAGTTTGACTATCATTATCAAAATATAGTTTGTACATTATCGTTTAATATCAAAAACGTTTCAAGTTTAATGTATTAGGGAAAATATTATAGTACCGTAGTTTTGTATGTATTAACTACCGTGGTACTAATTACCTTAAGGCCATGATTTATAAGGTAAATGTGAAGATACTCGTAACCATACTGATTGACAAATGTAAACACGACGAACTGCTGGCGTCGAAATAAATGTGACATTTGTCACCCCTTGGCTTGGTCGGCCGGGACTGTAGCTAGCAGTCACGATGTGGGATGGTCTGTCCCGTATAGATCTATACACACAATGCCCGCTCTCCCTCCAGGAGACTCTGGTTACCAACGTGTCAACGGTGAAATCCGCGTCATGAAGATGTATCTCATACTCTAAATGTTATGTTCGTGTATGTTCCTTTTGTTCACTTGTAAATGTATATGTATATGTATATGTTCTCTTCGCTGTACTTGTATATGTTTATGTTCTTGTAATAGTATGTAGTAATCTCCTAAACTATACCTATTATAGTTTACTTGAAATGTTGTTTGTACGTTTTAACGTGTTTGCATACCTTTGCTACTCCAAAGGCATGGAATTGAAGTAAAAGCCTTTATATCTATACACATATACATAATATATAATTAAGATTTCAACGACTTTCGGACAGATAACTGGATACTCTAAATCCACAACCAAACAAGGAACAGAAAATAAAGTGGGCTATCAGTCCTAAGTCCTTCAAATCCTACTTATATAACTATATCTGCATAGACTTGATTTTAACAATAATATAAGTTTAAATGAGTTTTAGTAAAAGGTTTAGTAACTTAAAAGAGTTTGAAAAGAGTTTAGAAAACATTTGTTTGATAAAACAGTTTGAAAAGTATAAAATCTATCAACTTGACAGTTATTAATCACATGTGATTGATATAATAACTTAATAATTCAACTTGTATTCCCCCCCTATAAAAGCATTTAAAATCATTTAAAAGGTTGATTAAGGGTATGAACTCACCTGAAGTGAGTAACTCGAAAGAAAGATTGATATAGGATCGCCGGGTGTCGAATGAAGTCGTGAGCACAAACGGATCCTAGTTTAACATGTAATAACACATATATGAATACACTTAGGGTCTATAACCACTAATAGACACAAGGACACTTCTTAGGGACATGAAAACACTTAGAATTAAGTGTTACAAACACCTATTGAGGTCCCTAAATGAGTGTAGGGCCTTAGATTTGAGTGTAAGGCCACCAAACTCGACTTTTATGTGTGTGCGGCCAGGTGTACGGCTAGGGTGTTCGGCCAGGCCTGTGTGCGGCCGTACACTCCCATAGAAATGTGTCCAAATCGATTTTCCAAGGCTTTGTGATGATCCTAAGATGGTGTTTTGGCCGATGCTAGGTTTAGATGAGTGTTTAAGTCCTTTTTAGGACCAAAAGATGTGTGTGCGGTCACACATGATGTGTGTGCGGCCGTACACACATGAAGATCATCTAGAATGATGATTTCATGGATCAAACTCGAGGAAAAGGCTTTCTAATGTGTTGTATCAATGATCTAAGGATGTTTACTTACTTGTCTTGACGATTGGAGAGGAAAACTTGAAGGATTCTTGAGAGAAAACGTTCCAGCTTTGAAGGAGTGGGAAAAGGGTGTAAGGTTGGCTTAGGGTCCTTTATATAGGCTGGAGTGTGAGGCTGGGAGGGTGTGTGGTTGGCTGTGTGCGCCTGGCTGGCCGCACACACCTTGCTTGGTGTGTTTGGCCCGATTTTGAGATGCTACACACATTCTAACTCTTCCTAAGACTCATATCTAGGTTATACTAAACCTAAAGCACTCATATAGACCCAAAACTTCATTACAAAATAGCAAAACGAGGCTAATTTTGATAAAAATGAAGAATGTACAAGTTAGAAATTTCGGGTTGTGAAAACTATGCACTCACTTGTTAATGTGATGATTCCAAACTCGGGCAGCGCTTCGCTTCTTAACAATATATTTCCTTCGACGAAACCTAGTATTATTTGCACTAGATTTTAGTCTAATATTTACTGTGACTAATTATTCGTCTTAGCATTATTATTATATAAGCGTTTAAACAATATTTTCCAACCACTATGTACAGACAGGGGCCAGACATAAAACACCGGAAGGCAGAACCATTTTGGCATATAGCACTTCTGAAATCCAACAACCCTATGCAGCCCTTTAAACCAGATTCCCCGTACCGCGAGTAGTTAAAAAGATATTATAACGACACTTATATAAGTCATAATTGTGACAACCCGAAATTTTCATTTGTATAATTTCCACATTCAAACACTTCAAATATTAGATAAAAACATTTCAGTACATTTTTGGCCGGATTTAAGCCCATTTGCTGTTTTAATTTATTTTTCGTCAAACGATTTAATAAAAGGAAGTGACGTAATTAGTGAGGTGTAACAAAGCGAACAACCAACACCTTAGCTAGGTGTTTACGGCCAAACAAGGGTGTTTGGGCCGTAAACACCCTTTCCCCAAGAACTCATGCATATAGCATGAGTTTACACTCCTTGTCCTCATTTTTACCACCTTCCACTCAAGAACACAAGTTTTTCTCTCAAGTATCATCATCTTCTTCTTCCAAATCCGCCCAAAAATGTAAGTTTTCTTCCTAGATCCTTTTAAACAACACTTAATATAGTGTTTCTACACCTTCTCATCCAAAGGATTCCGATTTTTACATAGATCTTCAAAGAATCTTCAAATCTTCAAGAACACCAAGAACACATTTGCGTTTTTGGGACCTAAAACACCTCTACAAGCTTCCTATAAGTAAGTATACTTCATCTAACTAGTTATTGGCTTAGTATTCATGGATTAAACACCCAAAAACCCCAAGAACATGGGTTTACGGTTTTGGAACATTCCAAAACCGTAAACACCCCAAAGAAGGGTTTTGAAGCCCCAAACTCCTTCCAATGCTTGAGTAATGCACTAAGGACTTACATGCATGAACTAGGAACCCCAAAAACGTGTAAGGATGAGACAAACATGAGTTTACGGTTTGGGAAGGCCTCCCAAAACCGTAAACACCTTCTAAGGGTGTTTAAGTGCCTTAAAAACCTTCCTATGCTTGTATAAGTGACTAGAACCTTGCATGCATAGCCTAGAACCACCAAAGCACAAGAGAAATGAACCAACATGAGTTTACGACCGTAAACTCATGTGTTTACAGCCGTAAACTCCCAAGGGAGTGGTCCAAGGACCGTAAACTCCAAGAAGTGTCCATTTCTAGCCCCAATCAATTCCTAAGCCATGGATTCGAGTCTAGCATAATTCCTTGAGTAGTTTAAGACCTTTGAACACCCAATGGCACCATTACCATGAGTTTACGGCCGTAAACTCATGGGAACAATGGTCCAGAAACCGTAAACACACTTAAGTGTATCCAATTTAAGTGTAAACTCCATAGTGAGGCCATACACTCCTTAGATGCAACCTTTAGCACTCCTTGCAGTTGAAACAAAGTGTCTTCATGCATTAGAGTGTCTTTATTTATCTAATTAGTGATTAAATAACTAATTAGATACATTTATGTATCACTGCATGTTACATAGGATCCGTGTGTGTGTTCAAGTCCTCACTTGACACCTAGCATCCTACCCGACACTTCCATCCACTTCACTCATTGCAGGTGAGTTCATACCCCTTAATTAACCTTTTAAATGTTTTTAAATGCTTTTATGGGGGGGAATACAAGTTGAATCAAATAAGTTATAGTATCAATCACATGTGATTTATAACTTGCAACCAAAAAGGATCTTCTATATTTTTAACTGCTTTGTCAACCAAACTGTTTCAAATGATTATCAAATTCATTTTTATGTTAAATTGTTATAAAACTATTTCCAAACTCTTTTAAACTCTTTTTATTCTCAAACCATATCTACACCAATATATTTATATAAGTAAGACTTGAAGGACTTAGGACTGATAGCTCACCTTACTTCCTGTTCTTGTTTGATTGTGGACTTAGGGTATATTGTTATCTGTCCGACTGTCGTTGAATTCTTAGTTATATATTATATATATTCGTGTTGAATATTAAAGTCTTCACTTCAGTTCAATACCTTTGTGTATCAAAGGCATGCAACCAACCTTACTATTTAACTATAATAGGTATAGTTAAGGATTACTACTCGTGTATGCTATCACAATGGTACCTACCAGAGTCCGAACAGTTATGAGTCAATACATGTTAAACACTATAAAAAGAGAATACTATATACTATACAAGAGAACACTCTATACACTATACCAGAAAGTACATTATACATTATACAAAGAGAACATACTACAACAGAATGTGACATACTATCTCTCGATACGACACTTCACTGTGCTATCACCGTGTAACCAGAGTCTCCTGGAGGGAGAGCGGGCATTATGTGTATAGATCTATACGGGACAGACACTCCCACATCCCGGCTGCTAGCTACAGTCCGAGCCGACTAGGCCCAGGGGTGACAAAATGTCACATTTCTACAGATGACTCGGAGGGTCATCAGGGATTCGATCGTCAATCAGCATGGTTACATACAAGTTCACATTTCGACCTTTAATTAATACATTAAGAATTAAAGGCAAAACAGACTCCCCGAGGTGTATTGTACATTTAATACTACCTGGAGTCTGCATTTTCATTTCATTAGCTGGCAGTGATACTGCTGGGGTAAAACACTATTTTCCCAATTACTTTACATGAATGAAGTCTAAAACTATATTTTCCTACTAATAGTTTCTCTGGGAAAACTTTTACATTTTCAAAGGGTCAAACATACATACAACCGGGTCTTGGTAGAAGACCACTTTTACTGGAAAACATAGGGTTTTTCCTAGGGAGCATACTATTTTCCAACATTGAGATCAATTATTATACTACATGGTTGTAATCATTTTTATACAAGCAATGACACTAAATACTCATGAACTCACCAGCTTTATGCTGATACTCGCTTTCAAAATAACTTGTATTCTCAGGTCATCAGTAGACAGGTACAGATGCAACTTTTGAGAAGATGGAGCACATACAAGACTCCTCTTTATTTTGATTATACTTTTGGTGTCTAACAAACTGTATAGAACACGCTTGTATTACAGTTATTATATTAATGCAATGGATGTTGTTGCTTGTCTTTACTATTATGCATTGTTATGATACTGTACATGACGTCCTCCACACCAGAACGTATTCCGCCGTTCTCGGTTTTGGGGTGTGACAGATTGGTATCAGAGCATTGTTTATAGTGAATCGAGTATATCAACCCATAAAAGATATACGAACTATAAACACATCAGGATTAAAACACTCTAAACAAGAATATATGCTTTTTAATAATAAAATATTTAACTAAGTATATATATGTACAATCCATTCATACAAAGGGTCAGTATCATACTAGAACAGAACAAAAGTATTAAGATTGTTGAACAGCACAATTGGGCTTAGAGACATATAGTCAAATCTGGGAGGATGTAGCCTGATCAACTAGATTTACCTAGGAGTGACTAGCCTGTGCCTAAGAGTGGTTGTGGTGTTGCAACAAGTCTAAAAACTTACCAACACTACTACAAGAACATTTGAACAAGAATACTATAGGAGTATTCTGCATTTCCTGTAATTTACACATGTGACTAAGACGCAGACTTAGAATCTGTGATCTTTGCTTTACTTCCTGTTCCTTGTTTGGTTGTGGATTTAGAGTTAGGGTCACTTATTCGAAGGTCTATCCTGTCTCGATTACATGTAATTGGTATGCATTATGCAAGTATTGGGTCGACTAATAACGATCATCTTATAAGTATCTTAGGATTAGTACGTCTACTAACTATCTTCTCTCCATTCTCGCATAGATACAATGGCTGATTCAAGGGTAACCCAGAGAGGGGTGCCCGTCGCCAGCAGAAGATTATCTACTCATCCTCTCTCTTCCTAAGAAGAATAGCCTTCCCCTTCAATACCTCCGTCTCACCTGTCTGTAAAACATTCCCGACTTTGAAAGTACTATAACTAGCCCTCTAAACTGTCAACATTCTCCTTATGGTTTGATGTAAGACCAACTGTTAGGTCGCTTTTCCCTGAACTCATTTTACATCAGTAATACCAGTAATATTGGCAGTTGTCTAATCTATTTGGAAGTTCATGCTCTTGTGTTTTCTTACTCTATTGATATGCATCTATCTAATTGTTGGACTATGGCGATTTATTCCATGAGACACTCTCATCATACTTACAATTGATTGTCACTGTTGTCATCATCTTTTAAAATTTTTCAGTAAAAGATGCCTCCTCGCAAGCGTCCGACCAGACGCACGCCTGTGGATCAAACACCACCACCACCTCCCCACCGCAGTTCGACCCGGTGATGTTTCAAGCAGCTGTGACTGCAGCTGTGACCGCCGCGCTGGCGCAAGTCAACTCTGGTGGTGTTAGTGGAACGGGAACTGGCACAAACTCCAGCCATGGTGAAATCCACCCACGTGCACGAGAGTGCACCTATAAGGATTTCATCAGCTGCAAACCTACTTACTTCAATGGAACCGGAGGGATTCTTGCAGTGTCCCAATGGATTGAGAGAACCGAAGCGATCTTCGAAATGTGCTCATGCCCCGAAGGAAGCAAGATAAAATTTGCTGCTTGCACCTTCACCTAAAGGGCCTTGACGTGGTGGAATGGCCATCTCAAATCACTCTCCCTGGTCGCAGCCAACGCCATGGGCTGGGACACACTGAAGGACCTGATGACGAGGGAGTACTGCCCGAGGGGCGAAATTCAGAAACTTGAGGAGGAACTCTGGAACCTCAAAATGCAGGGTTCCGACATCGTAGCCTATACGGCCAGGTTCTACGACTTGGTGGCTCTGTGCCCAAACATGGTGCCCACCGAAAGCAAGAAAATCGAACGATACATCTGGGGATTAGTACCCCCATATCGAGGGAATGTTCTAGCATCACAACCTGCGACCTTTGACAGTGCCAAGGAATTGGCCCAGAGGTTGATTGATCATGAAGTCCCTTACACTCCATCAACAACCACTACAACTACCTCTGCACCAACCCACACATCCGACAACAAAAGGAAGCGTGGGGACCGAAGGAAGGGCAAATCAAACCAATCCTCTTCCAATAACCAACAAACGGTGGCTGTCCATGCTGCCACGACTCCTACGGCCCCTGTACCCGCCAAAACATATGCGGGAAATCTACCCAACTGCGATAAGTGCTCTTTCCATCATAACGGCCCCTGCCGTGAGATGCAATGCACCAATTGCAACCGGAAGGGCCATACCGTCCGGTTTTGCAGAGCACCTCCCAAACCCATTTCCCAAATTCCTAGTTCGGGAGCAAGCCAGGCCTGCTATGGTTGTGGCCAAGTCGGACATTTCAAAAGAAACTGTCCAAAGGCTGGCAACACGGGAGGAGCGGGTAGACTACTTGCTATTGGCCATAATGAGGCTGTAGCAGACCCCACTGTAGTCACGGGTACGTTCCTTCTCGATAACTCTTATGCTTGTATTCTATTCGATAGTGGGGCAGAAAGAAGTTTCGTAAATCAAAACTTTAAACACTTACTCAAACAAACACCGCGATCACTGAAAGAAACATTCGTCGTAGAAATGGCTAACGGCAAGATGGAAAGTTCTAACGAAATCTACATAGGTTGTACCCTCACGCTAGATAATCATTCGTTTCCTATCGACCTCATACCAGTAGCGATCAAAAGCTTCGATGTCATCATAGGCATGGACTGGTTGAGTCTCCATCGTACCGATATCTTGTGCTTCGACAAGGCCATCCGTCTGAATCTACCCAACAACGAAACCTTGATGATCTACGGAGACAAACCCAGTACGAGCCTTCGTATCATCTCGAGCATTCAAGCCCAGAAGTACCTGCGTAAGGAATATCGTGCATTCCTGGCGCATGTTGTAGATACAAACCAGAAAATGAAGGACCTGAAGGATCTTCCCGTAGTACGCGATTTCCCCGACGTCTTCCCTGAAGAACTACCGGGTTTACCTCCACAACGTCAAGTCGAGTTCCGAATCGACTTAATCCCTGGAGCGACCCCCGTAGCCAAGGCGCCCTACCGTTTAGCGCCTGCTGAGATGCAAGAATTGTCCGGCCAACTTAACGAACTGCTCAGCAAGGGCTTTATAAGACCAAGCTTCTCACCCTGGGGAGCACCAGTCTTGTTCGTAAAGAAGAAAGACGGATCGTTCCGCATGTGCATCGACTACAGAGAACTCAACAAGCTGACGGTCAAGAATCGTTACCCTCTTCCCCGTATAGACGATTTATTTGACCAACTGCAAGGGGCGAGTTACTTTTCCAAGATTGATCTAAGGTCCGGCTATCACCAGTTGCAAGTGCTTGAGGAGGATGTTCCGAAGACAGCCTTCCGGACTCGCTACGGACACTACGAGTTCGTAGTGATGCCGTTCGGACTAACCAATACGCCCGCAGTCTTCATGGACTTGATGAATAGAGTATGCTGTCCTTACTTGGATCAGTTCGTTATCGTCTTCATTGATGATATACTTATTTACTCTAGAAGTAAGGAAGAGCATAGCGATCATCTGCGACAGGTCCTGGAAACCCTACGGTCGGAGAAGCTTTACGCAAAGTTCTCTAAGTGCGAATTTTGGATCCGAAGAGTCGAATTCTTAGGACACGTTGTTAGCGAAGAAGGAATCCACGTGGACCCATCCAAGATTAAAGCTATTGAGAACTGGTCAGCACCGAAGACGCCTACAGAAATTCGCCAATTTCTAGGCCTCGCTGGCTACTACCGAAGGTTCATTCAAAATTTCTCTCGGATTGCGAAGCCTCTTACGACATTGACCCAGAAAGGCGTGGCCTTTGACTGGGTAGAGAAACAAGAGAAGGCATTCCAAACCCTAAAACGAGCCTTGTGCACCGCACTGATACTGTCCCTCCCCGAAGGGATAGAAGACTTCGTAGTATATTGCGATGCATCCAATCAGGGGCTCGGCTGTGTTCTGATGCAACGAGGTAAAGTCATCGCCTACGCCTCAAGACAGCTGAAGACACACGAGGTCAACTACACCACGCACGACCTCGAACTAGGAGGAGCGGTTGTGTTCGCCCTAAAGATTTGGAGACACTATCTGTATGGTACGAAGAGCATCATCTATACCGACCACAAAAGCCTCCAACACATCTTCAACCAGAAAGAACTCAACATGAGACAACGACGGTGGGTCGAGCTACTTAATGACTACGAATGTGAAATTCGTTATCATCCGGGTAAAGCCAACGTAGTACCAGACGCTCTAAGTCAAAAAGATTATTCTGGTCGAAGAGTCAAGTCATTAACAATGACTATCCATTCGCGTCTCTCCGCACAAATAAAGGAGGCTCAGTTCGAAGCCTTGAAACCTGAAAATATTGCAGGAGAATCCCTGCGAGGAATGGATAAGAACCTACAGGTCAAGGGTAACGGAACCTTATACCTCATGGACCGGATCTGGACCCCGAGACACGGTGGCTTCAGAGACTTGGTCATGAAGGAGGCGCACAACACTCGATATTCCGTCCACCCGGGTTCAGATAAAATGTATCCAGATCTCAAGAAATTATACTGGTGGCCTAATATGAAAGCGGAGATCGCTACCTTCGTAAGTAAATGCCTTACTTGCGCCAAGGTCAAGGTCGAATACCAGAAACCATCAGGTCTACTCCAACAACCGGAGATACCTGAATGGAAGTGGGAGCGGATCACTATGGACTTCATAACCAAGCTACCCAAGACAACGAGTGGGCTTGATACCATATGGGTCATCGTCGATAGATTGACCAAGTCCGCACACTTCCTACCCATCAAAGAAACTGACAAGATGGAGAAACTCACAAGAACATACATCATGGAGATCGTACGACTGCATGGTGTTCCTATATCTATTATCTCCGATAGAGATAGCAGATTCACTTCGAGGTTCTGGCAGTCCCTACAAAGCTCCCTGGGAACGAGACTGGATATGAGTACAGCCTACCATCCTCAGACTGACGGACAAAGTGAGAGAACCATCCAAACTATGGAAGATATGCTGCGAGCCTGTGTGATCGACTTTGGTAAGGCTTGGGATACCCACTTACCCCTCGTCGAATTTTCATACAACAACAGTTATCACACGAACATCAAAGCTGCTTCATTCGAAGCCCTCTACGACCGAAAGTGCAGGTCCCCTCTGTGCTGGGCTGAGGTGGGTGACACTCAGTTAGCTAAAGGACGAGTTCCTGACAGCACTCTCATGGGTCCGGAAATCATTCGGGAAACGACAGAGAAAATTGTTCAGATTCGTGAACGATTGAAGGCCTCAAGAGACCGACAGAAAAGCTACGCAGACAAACGAAGAAAACCTTTGGAGTTCCAGGTGGGAGACCAAGTCCTGTTGAAAGTCTCACCCTGGAAGGGCTTAATACGCTTCGGAAAGCGTGGAAAGCTAAATCCAAGATACATAGGGCCTTTTGAGATTCTCGCTAGAATCGACCCCTTAGCGTACAGACTCAATCTACCCCGCGAACTTAGTAACGTACATCCTACCTTCCACGTCTCGAACTTGAAAAAGTGTCTATCCGACGAGACTCTTGTAATCCCACTCGACGAGATCGAGATCAACGAAAGCCTCAACTACGTGGAAGAACCCGTGGAAATTATGGACCAAGAGGTCAAACAAACGAAACAAAGCCGCATCCCAATTGTGAAGGTTCGCTGGAACGCCAAGCGAGGACCGGAGTTCACTTGGGAGCGCGAGGATCAAATGAGACTTAAATATCCTCATCTTTTTACTTAGTTATTGTATAATAACTTAGTTGCTTGAACTCTAATTTCGGGACGAAATTCCCTCTAACGGGGGGATGATGTGACAACCCGAAATTTTCATTTGTATAATTTCCACAGTCAAACACTTCAAATATTAGATAAAAACATTTCAGTACATTTTTGGCCGGATTTAAGCCCATTTGGTGTTTTAATTTATTTTTCGTCAAACGATTTAATAAAAGGAAGTGACGTAATTAGTGAGGTGTAACAAAGCGAACAACCAACACCTTAGCTAGGTGTTTACGGCCAAACAAGGGTGTTTGGGCCGTAAACACCCTTTCCCCAAGAACTCATGCATATAGCATGAGTTTACACTCCTTGTCCTCATTTTTACCACCTTCTACTCAAGAACACAAGTTTTTCTCTCAAGTATCATCATCTTCTTCTTCCAAATCCGCCCAAAAATGTAAGTTTTCTTCCTAGATCCTTTTAAACAACACTTAATCTAGTGTTTCTACACCTTCTCATCCAAAGGATTCCGATTTTTACATAGATCTTCAAAGAATCTTCAAATCTTCAAGAACACCAAGAACACATTTGTCACACCCCCAAACCAAGGATGGCGGAAACGTCCGGGGGTGGATGACTTCATGTATAGTATCATAACAACAATTGTAATAGTAATTGAAGCAAACACAACCAACATATATATAATTGAAAAAGTGACATCATTGTATGAATTACATGTTTACGAATCAATTACAATATGTTGACAAAATATGAAATAGTAGACGCCTTAGCGCCCCATCCTCAAAAGCACTTGGTTACCTGTTTAATGATTTCCTGAGAATACAAGTTGTTTGAAAAAGTGTCAACACAAAGGTTGGTGAGTTCATAAGCTTTTGTTTGGTATTATTAAAAGCCTTTCGTTTGTAAAAGTAGTATTTGTGTTAGAAAATCCAATATTTTCCTTAATGTGTAAATGTAGTCTTAAAACCCAAAGACCGAAATGTACAAGTAATTTGTCATATTTATAGTAAAACAATGCAAGTTTAAATCGACATAAACTCGTTAAATTTTAATGAAGTTCCCGTAAATTCCAATGTTTATTAATACTTTATGTGAGTTTATTATAACCATACTATGACCAAGGTTGCCTAAAACGACGTTCTTCAGGCGTCGGAAATGTTATGACATTTGTCACCCCAGACCTATCGGTCTAACTGTTGCATGCAGTTTAGGTGTGGGTTTGTCAAACCCAATATAGATCTATACACAACTATCACGCTCTCCCTCAAGGAGACTCTGGTTACAATACAGGACTTAATGGTAATTTGAAGTAAATGTCTCACAAAGTCATTAACGGAATTACGTGTTATGAAAACTTGGTACCGTATGGCCGTACCTTGCTTAATGAAAATATCCTTTGTATAAATGTACCCTTTTTAAATGTATGTGTTATGTAATGTATCATAAACTATACCTATTATAGTTTATCAACCAAGGGTAGTACGTAGTAATGTATGCAAACTATATTCAAAATAGTTTATTAAATGTTTGAATGTATCGGTTGTACTTTGATTATAATCACTTGTTATTCTTTATATTTTATATGTCCAAATCCATTTGTAAACTGATGTGTGTCTAAATATTAAGATAAAATGTCATATATTGCAATAACATATAATCACATAAAGATATACACCTTGCTCAACATGTTACAAGGTGAAATGAAATTGACAGCAACTTTCCGTTGAATACAGTTTCTGTTACTGTTCTTAGAAAATTTATAGAAAAATCATCAAAGCTCTAAATCCAAATCCGCAAATTCTGAGAGTTTGGAATATGAGTCTAGTTTGTTCGTAAATTTTATCATGATTTTTAGTGATCTCTAACAGAGGTGAAAATGTTCATAATCACAGACTGGTCCGGGTTTGCCTCTGAAATGATAGGCAGTTTTGTAAAAATCACCATAAATTGTAGAAAAATCATATGGAGATGTGCAAGTAGCCATTTTAAAGCTAAGAGTTTGAACTACTTGCACCTGGAACAGTTTTGAAAACTAAAATATTTAAGTTGACCAAAACAGTCCGTGATCGAAGTTCATCTTTTCTGATGTAATCTGATAGAAAAAGTTTAATTGTGTTCTTGATGATTTTACTTGTATTCCCCCCTTAAAACTTAAGAAAAACATGTAAATGTAGGGGTATGAACTCACCTTATGTGTTCTTAGAGGATGGATGTTGGAGAAGAGAAGTGTTCAACTCAAAAACACTTAGAAGATGCCTTGACGAATCGAGAACCAAGAGTGGAAGAAAGCTTGATGATTAACCTTGGAAGTCTTGAAATTGAGAGAGAATGGTGTAGAAAATGAGTGACTTAAGCCTTGTATTTATACTAGTAAGAATTACTATTCATATATAATTCTTTAATAATAAGTGTTAAATGTTGACATTCTCCATATAACTAGTTAGTGTATATGACATATTCATGATGTAATCATGATAAATGTTTCTAGAAGATGGTTAATACTAATTGACTAATAATAGTAATTTTTAAAACGTAAATAGTAAATAGTATGTAGTAAATAGTAAATAGTAAATAGTAAATAGTAAATATGATGAGATTTTTACAATTGTCATATTTATAAACCCCGTTAAGCCATGTTTAAGAGTCTTACACAGCCCCCGATAATTGTGCAATAGTGTTTTATCGCTTTGGTTCGTTGTTTAGCACTGTTAAGGCTAAGGAAAATCAAACACATGAAGTTTCCAAATGGTGTTTTCTCATTAAAATAGCGAATTGTACAACGTAAACCTTAACATACAAGGGTTAATGGAGTTGACCGGTTTGACTTGTTGACTTTGTTTGACTTTGACTTGACCGAAATTTGACGGTTGTCACATCATCCCCCCGTTAGAAGAAATTTCGTCCCGAAATTTGCATTTTTGACTGGGACTTCAAGAGTTCGGGAAGAGATGTGGATACTTTTGTTTCATCTGATCCTCGCGTTCCCAGGTGAATTCGGGTCCTCGTTTAGCGTTCCAACGGACCTTCACGATGGGAATAAGACTTTGTTTCGTTCGTTTGATTTCCCGATCCATGATTTCGACTGGTTCCTCCACGAAGTGGAGATTTTCGTTAACTTCGATTTCGTCGAGTGGTATTACGAGTGTCTCATCAGACAAACACTTCTTTAGGTTCGACACGTGAAATGTGGGATGTACTTTGTCGAGTTCCTGAGGTAATCGAAGTTTGTATGCTACTGGCCCAATCCTAGCAAGGATTTCGAATGGCCCGATGTACCTTGGATTTAGTTTCTCACGTTTGCCGAATCGTATCATTCCTTTCCAAGGGGAAACTTTTAGTAGTACACGATCACCCACCTGGAATTCCAAGGGTTTGCGTCGTTTGTCTGTGTAACTCTTTTGCCGATCGCGAGACGCTTTCAGTCTTTCTCGAATTTGAACGATCTTTTCTGTGGTTTCCCTTATGATTTCAGGGCCAGTGAGGGTGCTATTAGAGACTTGCCCTCTAGCTAGCTGTGTATCCCCCACCTCAGCCCAACACAGGGGTGATCTGCATTTGCGACCGTAAAGAGCTTCGAATGGAGCCACTTTGATGCTAGTATGATAGCTGTTATTGTAGGAGAATTTGATAAGCGGTAGATGGGTATCCCATGCTTTACCGAAGTCTATCACACAAGCTCTTAACATGTCTTCCAACGTTTGAATGGTTCGTTCGCTCTGTCCGTCGGTTTGTGGGTGGTAGGCCGTACTCATGTCAAGCCTAGTTCCCAATGATTTTTGTAGAGACTGCCAAAACTGTGAGGTAAATCTACTATCTCTATCGGAGATAATGGATATCGGCACACCATGGAGTCGTACAATCTCTTTGATGTACGTTCTAGTCAGCTTCTCCATCTTGTCGGTTTCTTTTATCGGTAGGAAGTGTGCTGATTTGGTCAATCTGTCTACGATTACCCATATGGTGTCAAGCCCGCCCGATGTCTTAGGCAGCTTGGTTATGAAGTCCATGGTTATTCGTTCCCACTTCCACTGAGGTATATCCGGCTGTTGTAATAGCCCGGATGGTTTCTGGTATTCGATTTTGACCTTGGCGCAAGTCAGACACTTGCTCACATAGGTAGCAATCTCAGCTTTCATGTTCGGCCACCAGTATAATTTCTTGAGGTCCAGATACATCTTATCCGACCCGGGATGGATGGAGTATCGAGTCTTGTGTGCTTCATTCATGACGACGTCTCGGAGTCCACCGAACTTCGGTGTCCAAATCCGGTTCATGATATAACGTGCTCCATCATCCTTGACTTCTAAGTTTTTATCCATTCCCCTTAATGTCTCTCCTGCCACCTTTTCTGGTTTCAAAGCTTCCAGTTGAGCTTCCTTGATTTGTATGGTCAGGTGGGAATGGATTGTCATTGTTAAGGATTTTACTCGGCGGCCCGAGTACTCCTTCCTACTTAGAGCATCGGCCACTACATTGGCCTTGCCCGGATGATAACGAATTTCGCACTCGTAGTCATTCAGCAACTCTACCCATCTCCTCTGTCGCATGTTGAGCTCTTTCTGATTGAGGATATGCTGAAGACTTTTGTGATCAGTGAAGATAGTGCATTTCGTGCTGTAGAGGTAGTGTCTCCAGATCTTCAAAGCGAATACTACTGCTCCTAATTCCAGGTCGTGGGTAGTATAATTAACCTCGTGCGTCTTAAGCTGTCTTGATGCATACGCGATAACCTTCCCTCTCTGCATGAGCACACATCCGAGACCTTGATTCGAAGCATCACAGTACACTACGAAGTCTTCGGTTCCCTCTGGGAGAGACAAGATCGGTGCGCTGCATAGGGCTTGTTTTAACGTTTGGAAAGCAGTTTCTTGTTTATTTTCCCACTTGAATATCACACCTTTCTGCGTCAAGGTGGTGAGTGGTTTCGCAATCTTGGAGAAGTTTTGTATAAATCTTCGGTAGTAGCCAGCAAGCCCAAGGAATTGTCGAATTTCGGTTGGCGTCTTGGGTGCTGACCAATTCTCGATTGCCTTGATCTTGGAGGGATCCACATGTATGCCTTTCTCACTTACCACATGGCCAAGGAAATCCACTTCTCTAATCCATAATTCACACTTAGAGAACTTAGCATAAAGCTTCTCCGCTCTTAGTGTCTCTAGCACTTGGCGTAGATGTAGGCGATGCTCTTCTTCGCTTCGCGAGTAGATCAAGATATCGTCGATGAATACGATTACAAACTTGTCTAGGTAGGGTCGACACACTCTATTCATTAGGTCCATGAATATCGCAGGTGTGTTTGTTAAACCGAAGGACATCACCACAAACTCGTAGTGCCCATAGCGAGTTCTGAATGCAGTTTTGGGAATATCTTCTTCTTGAACTCGTAGCTGATGGTAACTTGACCTTAGGTCGATCTTTGAGAAGAAATTTGCTCCTTGGAGTTGGTCGAAAAGGTCGTCGATTCGGGGTAGAGGATATCGGTTCTTGATGGTGAGTTTGTTTAGTTCCCGATAGTCGATGCACATGCGAAAGGATCCGTTCTTCTTCTTTACAAAAAGGACTGGTGCTCCCCAAGGTGAGAAGCTTGGTCTGATGAACCCTTTGCTCAAAAGCTCGTTCAACTGACTGGACAACTCTTGCATTTCTGTTGGTGCGAGGCGGTATGGAGCTCTGGCTACGGGGGTAGCTCCGGGTATTAAGTCAATTCTGAAATCGACTTGTCGTGCGAGTGGTACACCAGGAAGATCTTCTGGGAACACATCCGGGAAGTTACACACTTCGGGGATGTCTTTGATGTCTTTCACGTCTTGTTTCTTGTCTACTACGTGGGCCAAGAAGGCGTGGTACTCCTTCCGGAGATACTTTTGGGCTTTGATGCATGAGATGATTTGTAAATTCGCACTAGGTTTGTCACCATAGATGAGAAGGGTTTCGTCATTTGGTAGATTGAGGCGAACGGCCCTTTCATAACATAGAATGTCGGCACGGTGAGGAACTAACCAATCCATCCCGATGATTACGTCGAAGCTTTTTATGGTGACCGGCATCAGGTCAATTTTAAATGTATGGTTGTCTAGAGTGAGAGTACACTCTGAGTATATATCGCTAGTGCGTTCTACTTTCCCATTTGCCATTTCTACTACATAAGTATCCTTTAGTGATTGGGGATTTTGTTCAAGTAATTGTTTATATTGGTGGCTCATGAAACTCCTCTCCGCTCCACTATCGAATAGTACGCATGCATAAGATTTATTGAGGAGAAACATACCGGTAACCACCGTGGGATCCTCGACTGCTTCCCCATGTCCTATTGCCAGGACTCTTCCTACTCCACCAGCATTAGGGGCTTGTGCTTTGGGGCAGTTTCTTTTGAAGTGACCGGCGTCTCCACAGTTGTAGCAGGTTCGGGTTGCCCCCGTACTGGCGACTTGGTTGATTGGTCGAGCCGGCGCTTTACAGAAACGAGCAGTGTGCCCCTTCCTGTCGCAGTTGTTACAGTGCATCTCCCTACAAGCACCATTGTGGTGAAAGTTGCACTTGTTGCACTTAGGTAGGGTTCCAGCATATGGCTTCGGTGGTGCTGGAGTGGTAGCAGTAGTGGCAGCATTAGTGGCAGCATGGACAGCAACAGTTTGTTGCTTCTTAGCGGGGTCCTGTGCTGGTTGGCTCTTCTTTTGGTTCCAGAACTTCCTTTTGTTGTTTCCCCCTTTTGATTGATCAGTGGTGGTGGTTGTAGTATTATGACCGGCTCGGTGGTCAACAAGTTGTTGTGCCAGCTCCCTGGCACTGTCAAAAGTAGTTGGCCTTGAAGCCAGGACACTACTTTGCACTTGGGGAGACAGTCCCCAAAGGTATCGCTCCACCTTTTTCTCCTTCGGAGTAACCATTGTTGGGCAGAGGAGAGCCAATTCATTGAATCGGGTGGTGTAGGTTTCAAGGTCGGAGCCCGTCATCCTGAGGTTCCAAAGTTCTTGTTCCAGCTTTTGAATTTCACCTCTCAGGCAGTACTCCTTCATCATCAAGGTTTTTAGTTCTGCCCAGGATATGGAGCTAGCTACTTCGAGAGTAAGTGAATTAATCCGACAGTTCCACCAAGTAAGGGCCCGGCCGGTGAAAGTGAAGGCTGCGAACTTAACTTTGCTCGCTTCGGGGCAAGAGCACACTTGAAAGACTACTTCAGTCTTTTCAAACCATTGCATTAAAGTGATGACTCCCCCGCTCCCATTGAAGTTGTCGGGTTTGCCATTGGTGAAGTCTTTGTAGGAACACTCTCTTGTACGCCACGTACTGTCTCCATGGTTAGAGTTTGTAGCACCCGATCCAGAACCACCAGCTCCGTTTGTCCCTATCTGCGATATTGCGGCCGCTACGGCTGCTGTTACTGCAGCCTGGAACATCGCAGGATCAAACTGTGGAGGCAGCGGCGGAGGAGGTGTTGCTATGTTGCCGG
This sequence comes from Lactuca virosa, assembly GCF_052849685.1. Lineage (NCBI taxonomy): Eukaryota > Viridiplantae > Streptophyta > Magnoliopsida > Asterales > Asteraceae > Lactuca > Lactuca virosa. Next base: position 315,138,944 of record NC_136433.1, on the reverse strand, counting down.
AAGGTGTTGGTCTTCTCCTTGGCGGCATGGTTCTGTCGTAAGTCGTAAACCAATGTACTTTTAGTAAAAGTATATTTATAGGAAGAGAAATCTTTTATACATAAAGTATATTATTACGTTGTTTTCCGGTATGTTTACGATACATACGATTTTATACTTTTAATTGACCCAATACATTGGGTTATGAGGTAAAATGAAAGTATAAAATATTTTATTTGAGTCTCCTTGTTTCCAAGTATATGACTGTTTGTAAAAGTTTTACATATACTAATTTAGTCGGGACATAATTAATATATTATATTTTAAAATGATCTTTATCGGTTACTAAATTAGTTGCAAAGTGCATACCAGTCATATGTGATTAAGATATAATAGTCCTTCGAATAGATGACCCTAACTCCAAGACCACAACCAAACAAGGACAGGAAGTGAAACAAAGATACATAAATTCTAAGTCTATAGCATCTTAGTTACATATGACCTTAGCGCATCCACTTAGCAGCTATTGATCTATAAATAAAGACCTATTTAATTCTCAGATAATTTATTATAGTAACACAAAATACTCCTATAGTATTTGTAAATGTTTAGTTTTGAGTTCTTAAAGTATCCTTTTGTAGTGTGTTATTAGGTTTGTTAGATTTGTTGTCCATCCTGACCATCCCCCGGTATATGCAAGTAAATTCCCGGACAGATATAGTTGATCAGGCTATATCCTTCCCAGATTTAATCCACATATACTAAGGCATACTCAAAACGTTCAACTCTTCTTCTTTTGCTTTATGTTTTCGCTAGTTATGATACCATGCGAGCATGTAATGTATGTATGTATACTTTAATCAAGAAAATCATTTATTTTCTATGAGTATATTTATTTGAAAAATGCACAAATCAGAGACTATTAGTCCCAATTGTGTTTATATTTTGTATATCTTATGTGGTTTGATATACTTAATTTACTATAAACTGTGCTCTGATACCAATCTGTCACACCCCCAAACCAAGGATGGCGGAAACGTCCGGGGGTGGATGACTTCATGTATAGTATCATAACAACAATTGTAATAGTAATTGAAGCAAACACAACCAACATATATATAATTGAAAAAGTGACATCATTGTATGAATTACATGTTTACGAATCAATTACAATATGTTGACAAAATATGAAATAGTAGACGCCTTAGCGCCCCATCCTCAAAAGCACTTGGTTACCTGTTTAATGATTTCCTGAGAATACAAGTTGTTTGAAAAAGTGTCAACACAAAGGTTGGTGAGTTCATAAGCTTTTGTTTGGTATTATTAAAAGCCTTTCGTTTGTAAAAGTAGTATTTGTGTTAGAAAATCCAATATTTTCCTTAATGTGTAAATGTAGTCTTAAAACCCAAAGACCGAAATGTACAAGTAATTTGTCATATTTATAGTAAAACAATGCAAGTTTAAATCGACATAAACTCGTTAAATTTTAATGAAGTTCCCGTAAATTCCAATGTTTATTAATACTTTATGTGAGTTTATTATAACCATACTATGACCAAGGTTGCCTAAAACGACGTTCTTCAGGCGTCGGAAATGTTATGACATTTGTCACCCCAGACCTATCGGTCTAACTGTTGCATGCAGTTTAGGTGTGGGTTTGTCAAACCCAATATAGATCTATACACAACTATCACGCTCTCCCTCAAGGAACTCTGGTTACAATACAGGACTTAATGGTAATTTGAAGTAAATGTCTCACAAAGTCATTAACGGAATTACGTGTTATGAAAACTTGGTACCGTATGGCCGTACCTTGCTTAATGAAAATATCCTTTGTATAAATGTACCCTTTTTAAATGTATGTGTTATGTAATGTATCATAAACTATACCTATTATAGTTTATCAACCAAGGGTAGTACGTAGTAATGCATGCAAACTATATTCAAAATAGTTTATTAAATGTTTGAATGTATCGGTTGTACTTTGATTATAATCACTTGTTATTCTTTATATTTTATATGTCCAAATCCATTTGTAAACTGATGTGTGTCTAAATATTAAGATAAAATGTCATATATTGCAATAACATATAATCACATAAAGATATACACCTTGCTCAACATGTTACAAGGTGAAATGAAATTGACAGCAACTTTCCGTTGAATACAGTTTCTGTTACTGTTCTTAGAAAATTTATAGAAAAATCATCAAAGCTCTAAATCCAAATCCGCAAATTCTGAGAGTTTGGAATATGAGTCTAGTTTGTTCGTAAATTTTATCATGATTTTTAGTGATCTCTAACAGAGGTGAAAATGTTCATAATCACAGACTGGTCCGGGTTTGCCTCTGAAATGATAGGCAGTTTTGTAAAAATCACCATAAATTGTAGAAAAATCATATGGAGATGTGCAAGTAGCCATTTTAAAGCTAAGAGTTTGAACTACTTGCACCTGGAACAGTTTTGAAAACTAAAATATTTAAGTTGACCAAAACAGTCCGTGATCGAAGTTCATCTTTTCTGATGTAATCTGATAGAAAAAGTTTAATTGTGTTCTTGATGATTTTACTTGTATTCCCCCCTTAAAACTTAAGAAAAACATGTAAATGTAGGGGTATGAACTCACCTTATGTGTTCTTAGAGGATGGATGTTGGAGAAGAGAAGTGTTCAACTCAAAAACACTTAGAAGATGCCTTGACGAATCGAGAACCAAGAGTGGAAGAAAGCTTGATGATTAACCTTGGAAGTCTTGAAATTGAGAGAGAATGGTGTAGAAAATGAGTGACTTAAGCCTTGTATTTATACTAGTAAGAATTACTATTCATATATAATTCTTTAATAATAAGTGTTAAATGTTGACATTCTCCATATAACTAGTTAGTGTATATGACATATTCATGATGTAATCATGATAAATGTTTCTAGAAGATGGTTAATACTAATTGACTAATAATAGTAATTTTTAAAACGTAAATAGTAAATAGTAGGTAGTAAATAGTAAATAGTAAATAGTAAATAGTAAATATGATGAGATTTTTACAATTGTCATATTTGTAAACCCCGTTAAGCCATGTTTAAGAGTCTTACACAGCCCCCGATAATTGTGCAATAGTGTTTTATCGCTTTGGTTTGTTGTTTAGCACTGTTAAGGCTAAGGAAAATCAAACACATGAATTTTCCAAATGGTGTTTTCTCATTAAAATAGCGAATTGTACAACGTAAACCTTAACATACAAGGGTTAATGGAGTTGACCGGTTTGACTTGTTGACTTTGTTTGACTTTGACTTGACCGAAATTTGACGGTTGTCACAACATTTGCGTTTTTGGGACCTAAAACACCTCTACAAGCTTCCTATAAGTAAGTATACTTCATCTAACTAGTTATTGGCTTAGTATTCATGGATTAAACACCCAAAAACCCCAAGAACATGGGTTTACGGTTTTGGAGCATTCCAAAAACGTAAACACCCCAAAGAAGGGTTTTGAAGCCCCAAACTCCTTCCAATGCTTGAGTAATGCACTAAGGACTTACATGCATGAACTAGGAACCCCAAAAACGTGTAAGGATGAGACAAACATGAGTTTACGGTTTGGGAAGGCCTCCCAAAACCGTAAACACCTTCTAAGGGTGTTTAAGTGCCTTAAAAACCTTCCTATGCTTGTATAAGTGACTAGAACCTTGCATGCATAGCCTAGAACCACCAAAGCACAAGAGAAATGAACCAACATGAGTTTACGACCGTAAACTCATGTGTTTACGGCCGTAAACTCCCAAGGGAGTGGTCCAAGGACCGTAAACTCCAAGAAGTGTCCATTTCTAGCCCCAATCACTTCCTAAGCCATGGATTCGAGTCTAGCATAATTCCTTGAGTAGTTTAAGACCTTTGAACACCCAATGGCACCATTACCATGAGTTTACGGCCGTAAACTCATGGGGACAATGGTCCAGAAACCGTAAACACACTTAAGTGTATCCAATTTAAGTGTAAACTCCATAGTGAGGCCATACACTCCTTAGATGCAACCTTTAGCACTCCTTGCAGTTGAAACAAAGTGTCTTCATGCATTAGAGTGTCTTTATTTATCTAATTAGTGATTAAATAACTAATTAGATACATTTATGTATCACTGCATGTTACATAGGATCCGTGTGTGTGTTCAAGTCCTCACTTGACACCTAGCATCCTACCCGACACTTCCATCCACTTCACTCATTGCAGGTGAGTTCATACCCCTTAATTAACCTTTTAAATGTTTTTAAATGCTTTTATGGGGGGGAATACAAGTTGAATCAAATAAGTTATAGTATCAATCACATGTGATTTATAACTTGCAACCAAAAAGGATCTTCTATATTTTTAACTGCTTTGTCAACCAAACTGTTTCAAATGATTATCAAATTCATTTTTATGTTAAATTGTTATAAAACTATTTCCAAACTCTTTTAAACTCTTTTTATTCTCAAACCATATCTACACCAATATATTTATATAAGTAAGACTTGAAGGACTTAGGACTGATAGCTCACCTTACTTCCTGTTCTTGTTTGATTGTGGACTTAGGGTATATTGTTATCTGTCCGACTGTCGTTGAATTCTTAGTTATATATTATATATATTCGTGTTGAATATTAAAGTCTTCACTTCAGTTCAATACCTTTGTGTATCAAAGGCATGCAACCAACCTTACTATTTAACTATAATAGGTATAGTTAAGGATTACTACTCGTGTATGCTATCACAATGGTACCTACCAGAGTCCGAACAGTTATGAGTCAATACATGTTAAACACTATAAAAAGAGAATACTATATACTATACAAGAGAACACTCTATACACTATACCAGAAAGTACATTATACATTATACAAAGAGAACATACTACAACAGAATGTGACATACTATCTCTCGATACGACACTTCACTGTGCTATCACCGTGTAACCAGAGTCTCCTGGAGGGAGAGCGGGCATTATGTGTATAGATCTATACGGGACAGACACTCCCACATCCCGGCTGCTAGCTACAGTCCGAGCCGACTAGGCCCAGGGGTGACAAAATGTCACATTTCTACAGATGACTCGGAGGGTCATCAGGGATTCGATCGTCAATCAGCATGGTTACATACAAGTTCACATTTCGACCTTTAATTAATACATTAAGAATTAAAGGCAAAACAGACTCCCCGAGGTGTATTGTACATTTAATACTACCTGGAGTCTGCATTTTCATTTCATTAGCTGGCAGTGATACTGCTGGGGTAAAACACTATTTTCCCAATTACCTTACATGAATGAAGTCTAAAACTATATTTTCCTACTAATAGTTTCTCTGGGAAAACTTTTACATTTTCAAAGGGTCAAACATACATACAACCGGGTCTTGGTAGAAGACCACTTTTACTGGAAAACATAGGGTTTTTCCTAGGGAGCATACTATTTTCCAACATTGAGATCAATTATTATACTACATGGTTGTAATCATTTTTATACAAGCAATGACACTAAATACTCATGAACTCACCAGCTTTATGCTGATACTCGCTTTCAAAATAACTTGTATTCTCAGGTCATCAGTAGACAGGTACAGATGCAACTTTTGAGAAGATGGAGCACATACAAGACTCCTCTTTATTTTGATTATACTTTTGGTGTCTAACAAACTGTACAGAACACGCTTGTATTACAATTATTATATTAATGCAATGGATGTTGTTGCTTGTCTTTACTATTATGCATTGTTATGATACTGTACATGACGTCCTCCACCCCAGAACGTATTCCGCCGTTCTCGGTTTTGGGGTGTGACAATAATAATAGCCCAAATATTTATTATAAGTTCAAAATAACAATATTAGTTTTAAATATAAGCTATATTTAAAATAGGGTAAGCATAACTTACTTACAAGGGGGTTTTAGCTAGGAGTCGGACTCTGCAGGGGCATAACTTCGTCGTTGAATCTTTCTAAGAAAGATTCTTGCAACGCTTCAGCTCTCACCTTACTATACTAAAACTACACAAAGAGAAGTCGAATCACTAGGGACCGAAATGCTCGGGGGATAAGAATAGAAAGACTCTTGAATCAAGAGAATGGTGCAAGAAATATGAGAGCCTAGAGGCTCTTATTTATAGTAATTGAATTTTCAAAAACCACCCTTTATATTTACTTAAATGACTAAACAACCCTTCATAATACTATTTAAAATATATTTAACGATATTTGTACTAAACTAATGTCGAAAGTACTCAACACTAGTCTTATAACGATCGCATCGTCGATACCTTTCTAATGATATGTATACATATGTATATATATGTATATGTATATATGATTTACACTTTATTTTAATACGTAAATGTGCTATTAAAAATTATAACTCGTTCATACAAGCTCCGTTTTTGACGTTCTTTATATCCACGCGTAGCTATTGATGAGATCTACAACTTTCGTTTAGACTCCATCGGCTAATTTTGAATTTATATTTTTGTCCATATCTTTATAAAATTAAATGATTTTGCTAAAATCATAACTCTCTTGTACGGACTCCGTTTTTGGCATTCTTTTTCTCAAAATTCCTATTTTAAGGAGTACTAGGATTTTCATTTTGGTCGCATTATCTAAAAGTTAACCATTCTCTTCGTAGCTTTTTACGTCATACTGTCACACCCCCAAACCGACATGGCGGAAACATTCAGGGGTGGAGGATGTCATCTACAGTATCACAACAATTGAATCATGTGACAACCCGAAATTTCTATCTTGTAAAGCTATTCAATTCAATCACAAGTCAGACTTATTTATGCTATCTTTTAGCATTGTTAAGGGTCTGTTTGAGTGTTCCAAGCCTAGTACATTCAAGGATTAAGTGTTAGGAAGTATCTACGAAAGTTCAGTGTGCAGCATTCAAGCCGGAAAACTCCAACACATGGAGTTTACGGCCGTAAACTAGAGATTAAGGCCGTAATCTCTTGGCTGGCCGTGAACTCCTCCCATAAGTTAGATATTCCTTCATTATTCTTCATTTCTTACACTTTCAACTCAAGAACACTCAATTCTCTCTCACGTATCATCAAGAACACTTCTATTTCCCGACAAATTTGTAAGTGATTCTTCCATTTATTAGTTGATGCCTTTCATAATCTAGTAAAGTCCCTTGATTTCATCCGTGAAATCACCTCTTTTGGGTTAGATCTTTAAGAACACCAAGAACACACACTAGTTCTTTGGGCCATGAACACCCCTTCAAGCTTCAAAAACGTAAGTATCCTTTCCATATACTAGTTTCCCATTAGAAGCTCTTGAATTACACCCTTGAAATCAACCACTTTAGCTTGATCATCAAGAGTTTACGGACATAGCATCTCCTTTGGCCGTAAACCCTTCTCAAGAACATCAATGGTCATGAACATCCTTGGCCGTAAACCCTAGCTTCTTCTTGTGTTGGCCGTAAACTCCCATGGCCATAAACACCAAGGCCGTGAACATACTTGTGTGGCCGTAAACCCCTTAGAACTGATGCGTGTATGGGCTTGATTTAGTGAGTGGGGTAGTGTTTAGGTAAATTAAGCTAGAATAACAACCACAAATATATGGAATGAAAAGGATAGATTTGATAAACAAACTAGACCTATAGCTTGTAAATCTGAAGACAAACTAAGACCTATTAGTTTGAATTCGATCAACTCAAGGATCACGTCCAAAAGATGATAATTTGTGCACTATGACAATAATTCAAAGTGAAAAATAAGGGTTCTTTGATTAAAATTCGTGCCTTATCTTTCCCATGCATAAACTTGGCTTTATATGAAGCCTTTATTACAAACTTGGTGGTTACAAGCCAACCAACCAATTATTCATTAAAACTAGTAAATGAAATTTAAGGAAACTCTTGAAATAACACAAAAAAAACGTCCAAGACACTTGAGAATGAAAAAAAAACGTCTATGCTTCATTAAGGAGCCATATGAAGCATTAAGGAGCCATAAGAAGCATTAAAGTGCAACCATAATCCACCAAAGAGTGATAAAAACGGCTAGGAGGCTTTATGAAGCAAAAAAGTAACGTTTTTAGCACTTATGAATCCTTAAAAATGTTGCCCTAGCCTTCATGCAACCCTAATTCAATTTGTGGGTTACCATGCATAACCCAACCATTGAACCCAAGCCACCTTCTAGCCCACTAGTAATCACTAATCCATCAACTTTTGGGCTTTCATAATCCATGCATGGATCATCCCCTCCCCCTTTGAAAGGAATTGACCTCAATTCATCAACTCCATCATCATCAAGATAAGGTGAAAGATCTCCCACATTAAAGGTAGCATGCACTCCATGGTCTCCTCCCAAATCTACCTTATAAGCATTATCATTGACACGTGACACCACTTTATAAGGACCTTCGGCTCTTGGCATTAACTTGTTTTTCCTTTTGTTAGGAAAACGTTCTTTCCTCATATGCACCCACACCAAGTCACCATCTTGAAAGACACGTGGTTTCCTATGCTTGTTTGACTTCTGTTTGTACAACTCATTCACCGTTTCAATCTTCTCACGAACTTGTTGGTGTAGTTTCATCATGGCCTTCAACTTATCATTAGCATCCTTGTGAACCAATTCATCCTTTGACAATGGAATCAAATCCAAAGGCATGTAAGGATTCACACCATACACTACTTCAAAAGGAGAATGACCTGTTGCATAAGTAGGAGAACGATTATAGGCAAATTCAGCATGTGCAAGTTTGATGTCCCAATCTTTTTGAGTTTTGCTAACCAACCCTCTCAACAAAGTACCCAAAGTTCTATTAGTCACCTCCATTTGTCCATCCGTTTGTGGATGATGGGATGTACTAAAAAGTAACTTAGTACCCACTTTCCTCCATAAAGTGTTCCAAAAGTAACTTAGAAACTTGGAATCCCTATCAGAAACAATTGTTTTAGGAATACCATGCAAACGAACCACCTCTTTAAAGTACAAATCAGCCACATTAGATGCATCATTGGTTTTATGACATGGCACAAAGTGAGGCATTTTTGAAAACCTATCCACCACCACCATAATGGAATCCTTCCCCCTTTGAGTTCTAGGCAAAGCCATAATGAAATCCATGGACACATCTTCCCAAGGACGAATAGGAACCGGCAAAGGAGTGTAAACACCATGCTTGACAGTTGTTTTCGCCATGTGACATGTAACACACTTGCCCACTATGTTGGTTACATCCCCCAACATTTTTGGCCAAAAGAAATGTTCTTTAAGCACCTCCAAAGTTTTGGTAATGCCAAAATGACCAGCCAAACCACCGCCATGAGCTTCACGAATCAGCAACTCCCGTATTACATGTTTTGGGACACAAAGGCGATTGCCTTTAAATAGAAAGCCATCTTGAATCACAAATTCACCATTAGGACCACCTGCACATTTCAAAAACATATATGCAAAGTCCATATCAGATTGATAATGGTCCTTTAGAGTTTCAAATCCCAAGAAACGAACATCCAAAGTCACCAACAATGAGTAACGCCTCGAGAGTGCATCGGCCACTACATTGCTTTTTCCATCCTTGTATTTGCATGAAAAATGAAAGGATTGCAAGAACTCCACCCACTTTGCATGTCTTGTGCTCAACTTTTGTTGCCCATTGATGTACTTCAAGGATTCATGATCAGAATGCAAAATAAAATGATTTGCACGCAAATAATGACTCCAATGATCTAAAGCACGAACAATAGCATAAAACTCCTTATCATAAGTGCTATTCAAACGAGCACCACCTAACTTTTCAGAAAAATAAGCAATACGACGTTTGGATTGGATCAAAACAGCCCCAATACCAACTCCACTTGCATCACACTCCACTTCAAATGGTTGAGAAAAATCTAGAAGAGCCAAAATAGGAGCATCACACAACAATGCCTTGAGTTTCTCAAACGCCTTTTGAGCTTCTTTTCCCCATGCAAAGACTCCTTTCTTCAAACAACCTGTTATGGGACTTGCAATGGTGCTAAAATCACGAACAAATCTTCTATAGAAAGAAGCAAGACCATGAAATGATCTAACTTCAGAAATGCTAGTAGGAATAGGCCATGACTTGATTGCTTCAGTTTTGGATGGGTCCACGGACACGCCATTTCTTGACACCACAAAACCCAAAAATGCCACTTCTTCCACCAAAAACGAATATTTTTCTTGCTTCCCATAGAGTTTTTGAGCTCTAAGCATCTCGAAAACCTGTTTTAAGTGCACCAAATGATCCTCCAAGCTCTTGCTATATACCAAGATATCATCAAGGTACACCACCACAAACCTGCCCAAAAAAGATTTTAGCACTTCATTCATTAGTCGCATGAAAGTGCTAGGTGCATTAGTTAGACCAAAAGGCATCACGGTCCATTCATACAAGCCATGTTTAGTTTTAAAGGCTGTTTTCCATTCATCCCCTTCACGCATACGAATTTGATGGTAACCACTTCTCAAATCAATTTTTGAGAACACAATAGAACCATGCAACTGGTTTAGCAAATCATCAACTCTAGGAATAGGAAATCGGTATTTTATGGTGATGTTATTAACAGCCCTACTATCAACGCACATCCTCCAAGAACCATCTTTTTTTGGAACCAACAAAACTGGAACAGCACAAGGATTTAGGCTTTCACGAACATAACCCATTTTCATGAGTTCATCAATTTATTTTTGCAACTCTTTTGTCACCTCCGGATTACATCTATAGGCAGCTTTATTAGGCAAAGGAGCACCCGGAATAAGGTCAATTTGGTGTTCAATACCACGGATTGGAGGCAAACCCGGTGGTAATTCGCTTGGAAACACATCTTGAAACTCCAAAAGCAAATCAGCAATAGCGTTTTCTCCATGCACGATCTTCTCCATCTTTGCATGCTCTTTGGCCACAAGCATGTAAATCACATCACCTTTGTCAAGAACTTGCTCCACCTCCCTTTCACTAGCAAACAGAGAAAGATTAGGTTTTTTTACTTGTTTAGAATTCATGGACCTTATCGCCGTTGGGGACATGGGTTTTAACACAATTTTTTATTATTGTGTTTCAACTCATATTCATTGCTCCTCCCTCTATGTAACACGTCCCTATCAAATTGCCAAGGACGCCCCAACAAAATATGACATGCATCCATAGGAATAACATCACACAACACTTCATCTTCATAAGACCCCATAGTTAGACCAACTCTAACCTGTTTTGTCACCTTTATTTTGCTTCCATCATCCAACCAATGAAGAACATATGGTTTTGGATGGTTTGTAGTAGACAAACCCAATTTGGTCACCATTTCATTAGAAGCAACATTAGTACAACTTCCACCATCAATAATCAAACTACACCACTTGTCTCTAACCAAACATTTGGTGTGAAACAATTGGTCTCGTTGATCCATATCAGCCACAGTTTGAACCCCTTGAGTTTTAAGGGTTCTAAGCACCAAAACTGTATCATACACCGGTGCTTCATACTCTACCTCCTCCTCTTCTTCCTCTTCTTTTTGTATATCATGAAAAATACCCGCCAACCTCTCTTCTTCCTCCAACTCTTCACGACATTCAATAGCCTCCCTTAAAGTCACCACCATTTTGTTTGGACAAGCATTTTGGTAATGACCAAAACCTTGACACTTGAAACATCTAATTTTCGCCAAACTAGTTTCTTTGGTACCACTAGTAAGTTTAGGAGCAACGGGAACACTACTAGAACCAGAAGGAGTAGAAACAGAATTTTGTCTATTGCTAGACTCGGGCTTGGACCACGACTTTGACTTAGGACTTTCAAGACTTGAACTTGAACTCCCACCAAAACGTGCTTTGGCTTGCCCCTCCAACTTCAAACACAAACCACAAAGAGTTCCAAAATCAGCATAAGGATACAACTCCACAACATTGGCAATGTTGTAGTTCAACCCTTTTAGAAAACGAGTCATTTTTTGTTCTTCAATTTCTTCAATATCCCCTATCAAGGACAACTTCTCAAATTCATCAATGTATTCTCCAACACTCATTTTTCCTTGCCTCAAATCAGCAATCTTCTTGTAAGTGGCAATTCTATGAGTAGAAGGAACATATCTCTTTCTTAGCTTTCGTTTTAGAGAAAGCCAAGAACAAATTTTTTCTTTGCCTTCACGGGTTCTCTTGGCCTTAAGCCCTTCAAACCACAATGAAGCACCACCACTTAGCTTGAGAATGGCATACTTGCATCTTTTTTCGTCATCCACTTCTTTGAACTCGAACATTCTTTCAATCTTCCTTTCCCACTCCAAGTAGCGTTCAGGATCAGTTCCACCAACAAATTCAGGCAAGTCAGACACCTTGAATTCTTCCACAACCCTATGTTCACCACGGCGGGGTTGCCTTCGATTTCCACCTTCTTGGATGTTTCTTAATGCTTCACGAAGATTTTGTAGGAACTCCGGATCATCAAAATCCATTATGCGCTCTGATACCACTTATGATGCGTGTATGGGCTTGATTTAGTGAGTGGGGTAGTGTTTAGGTAAATTAAGCTAGAATAACAACCACAAATATATGGAATGAAAAGGATAGATTTGATAAACAAACTAGACCTATAGCTTGTAAATCTGAAGACAAACTAAGACCTATTAGTTTGAATTCGATCAACTCAAGGATCACGTCCAAAAGATGATAATTTGTGAACTATGACAATAATTCAAAGTGAAAAATAAGGGTTCTTTGATTAAAATTCGTGCCTTATCTTTCCCATGCATAAACTTGGCTTTATATGAAGCCTTTATTACAAACTTGGTGGTTACAAGCCAACCAACCAATTATTCATTAAAACTAGTAAATGAAATTTAAGGAAACTCTTGAAATAACACAAAAAAAACGTCCAAGACACTTGAGAATGAAAAAAAAACGTCTATGCTTCATTAAGGAGCCATATGAAGCATTAAGGAGCCATAAGAAGCATTAAGGAGCCATAAGAAGCATTAAAGTGCAACCATAATCCACGAAAGAGTGATAAAAACGGCTAGGAGGCTTTATGAAGCAAAAAGTAACGTTTTTAGCACTTATGAATCCTTAAAAATGTTGCCCTAGCCTTCATGCAACCTTAATTCAATTTGTGGGTTACCATGCATAACCCAACCATTGAACCCAAGCCACCTTCTAGCCCACTAGTAATCACTAATCCATCACCTTTTGGGCTTTCATAATCCATGCATGGATCAAGAACAATCATATGTGATTGTAACACTTCAATCCAAGTGTTTCCTAGTCCCTAAGGTGGTTCCCTATCATGATTAGTTGTTATATACACTAATTATATACATATATGTGTCATTGTATGCTTAATAGGATCCGTTTGTGCTCGAGACTTCACTTGACACTTAGCATCCTATATCGATCTTACATTCGAATCACTCACTACAGGTGAGTTCATACCCCTTAACTTATCTTTTAAATGATTTTAAATGCTTTAACGGGGGGGGGGGGGGGAGGAATACAAGTTGAAAACATTATAGTTATTGTATCAATCACATGTGATTAATAACTATCAAACAAGTGGATTTCTTATACTTCAAAACTGTGTTATCAAACAAACGATTTCAAAACCTTTTATAAGCTGACATCAAGTCATCTATAACCATTCAAATGGTTAAAATTCATTTTTATGTTTAAAACTCTTTTACATGCTAAACTCTTTATCAAACTCTTTTAAACTTATATATTATCAAAATCATGTCTATATAGATATAGTTATATAAGTAAGGTTGAAAGGGCTTAGGAGTGATAACTCACTTTATTTCCTGTTCCTTGTTTGGTTGTGGACTTAGGGTATCCTGTTGTTTGTCCGAGTGTCGTTTGAATCTTAGTTATATATTATGTATATGTGTATAGATATAAAAGTTCATACATCAGTTCAACACCTTTGGGTAGCAAAGGTGTACAAACATACTCAGTCACTCAAACAACATTACTAGTAAACTATAATAGTTATAGTTTAGAGGATCACTACTCACTATTTCAAGTACAATGAAACATACAAGATTCAGTTCGTACATGATGTGACAACCGTCAAATTCTAGTCAAGTCAAAGTCAAATAAAGTCAACAAGTCAAACCGGTCAACTCAACAAACCCTTGTATACTAGGGTTTATGTTATGTAATTATTATACAACTTGCTATTTTAATAAGAAATCATCACTTAGAAAGTTCGTATGTTTAGGATTCTTGAACCCTATCGGGGTAAGTGATGTAGCAAAATGATAAAACACTATTGCATACCCTTCGGGGGCGTGTAAGATCCTTAAACATGGCTTAACGTGGTTTACGGACCTTGCGTTACAAAGCCAAACACTCAAAAATGTCACAAAAGAAGTCTCTCCCAATCTCTTTCACTCTATCTCTCTCTATTAAAAATCTCTCCCAAATCTCTCTCAAAACTTCCTTTAACTTTTTATAATCATTCGGGTCACCCCGACCCTAAACCGGGTCAAAAACCGCTCGAAACGGGAAGATTTCTTGAAAAATAGCCTTAAAGAACCGAAACCTTCCCTTAAGGGGCGAAGCCTCTCGGACCAAACTATGAAGGACCGAAACCGAACTGCTGAACCGAAGTGGCTTGAACCGAACCCGAAGCCTGCTGAGGACCGAACCCTCCGAACCGAACCCGAACCCGAACCCCTCCCTTCGGACCGAACCTCCCCACTTCGCTTTCGGTATATTTCAATCCATTTTGCCTTCGGGCTATTTCGCTCCTACTCACCTTCGGTCCATGGCAGCAGGGACTGAACCTCCGGCCCACATCCGCAAAGCTTCGCTGTAAGGCCCATTTCACCCGGTTTTCGACCACGACTTCGTTTTAGGCCCGTTTTTCATGATTTTAACGCGGGATTTTCACCCAAACTTATATTTTGACATATAAGACCCCATATTTCCATAATCTAATCACATTTTGAGGGTAATCATTATCTAAGATTAAAAATATAGTGGGTAAGATATTTAGGTGGAGTGTTGACTTATCCTTTGGGCAAGGACACAAGTTACCTCCCATACCCACTCCATGACCATCCCCAGTCACTATTCCACCATACCTGGTCATTCCATCGTCCTTTTCCCACTCTTTCCAGCCAAGCACCTTGATCCAAGGATAGAAAAATCCCTATCTCTCCTCCCATTTCACTCACACTCCACCAAGAAGCAAAAACTCATTCTCTCTCACTATCCCTCTCTAATCTCGAAAATTCAAGGCTGATCACAAGTTATTCATCTACTCCTAGTAAGTAATATCACTCCTCACATGATTATTTCTCTTTCTTTCTACTTAAATCATGGATATCTTACACAAACATCATCATATTTGTGTTAGATCTTCGAATCTTCAAGCATCTTCTAAAGTGTTCTTGAGTTGAACACTTCCTTTCTTCATCATCCAGCTACTGAAACCACACAAGGTGAGTTCATACCCCTATCTTTTCACATTTTTCTTAAGTTTTAAGGTGGGGAATACAAGTTAAAACACCAAGAACACAACTAAACTCATCCAACAGCTTTCATCAGAAAAGTTTAACTCCATTCACGGACTGTTTTGGTCAACTTAAACATTTTAGTTTTCAAAACTGTATTAGGTGCAAATAGTTCAGGTTCATACCTTTAAAATGACTACTTGCACATCTCCATACGATTTTTCTACAATTTATAGTAATTTTTACAAAACTGCCTATCAGTTCAAGAACAAATCCGGACCAGTCTGTGAATATGGACTTTTTCACACAAGTAAGAGGTCACTAAAAATCATAAAAAAATCTATGAACAAACTAGACACATTTTTCCAAACTCTCAGAATTTACGGATTCTTATTTGGACCTTTGATGATTTTTCTATAAATCTTCTAAGAACAGGAATAGAAACGCTAACACTAGAAAAATGTTATTAATTTCATTTACACCTTGTAACTTGTTGAGCAAGGTGTATATCATTATGTGAATGTATGTTATTACATTATATGTCATTTTGTCTTGGTATATAGACATACATCAGAAAACAAATGGATTTTTACCTTCATAAGTATGGTAATTAATTAATTGTTATAAACAAAGTTTACATCCATTGTATACAAACATTTGGTAAACTAGGACAAGTATAGTTTATGTTCACTACCATTACCATTGTTGTGATAAACTATAATAGGTGTAGTTTATGATTCATTTACACAACAAACTCATTACTAAAGGTTTCGCTTATACAAAGAGGGCTTTCATTACGCTACACGTAAATCCGTTAATGACTAAATCGTGAGACATTTGCTTCATGTTACTCTTCGAGTAATACACGTAAGTCCTGTATTGTAACCAGAGTCTCTTGTAGGGAGAGCATGATAGTTGTATATAGATCTATATTGGGATTAACACCCCACACCTTGCTGTTAGCTACAGTGGGACCTCGAGGTCTACGGGTGACAAATGTCATAACATTTCCGACGCCTAAAGAACGTCGTTTCAGGCCAACTAGGTCATAGCATGGTTATAATAACTCACATAAAGTATTAACAACTCATAGGATTTACGGGGATTTCATTAAATCAAACGAGTTTATGTCAATTTAAACTTGCATTGTTTTACTATAAGTATGGAAATTACTTGTACATTTTGGTCTTTGGATTTAAGGCTGCAATTCACACTTTAAGGAAAATATTGGATTTTTCTGGAACAAACATTACTTTTAAAAAGGAAAGGTTTTCATCACTACATTCAAAAGCTTATGAACTCACCAACTTAATTGTTGACACTCTTTCAAAACTACTTGTATTCTCAGGAAATCAATAAACAAGTAAACAAGTGCTTTTGAGGATGGGACGTTAAGGCGTCAAACATTTCATTTTTGTCAACATAATGTAATTGATTTGGAAACATGTAAACTTATACTATGGTGTAACTTTTTCAATTATATTTATGTTGGTTGTGTTTACTTTGATCACTATTGCAATTATTGTTATGATACTATACATGAAGTCCTCCACCCCCAGACGTTTCCGCCATCCTTGGTTTGGGGGTGTGACAGATTGATATCAGAGCAATGTTTATAGTGAACTAAGTATATCGAACCACATAAGATATACAAACTATAAAACACATTTGGGACTAAAAGTCTCTGATTAAACATTTTCAAATGACTATACTTTTAGAAAATAAACGGTTTCTTGTTAAGAGTATAAGTACATGCATACATGCTCGCATAGTGTCATAACTAGGAAGGACATAAGGTAAAAGAGGAGGAGTTGTACGTTACGAGTATGCCTTGGGATATGTGGTCAAGTCTGGGATGGGTATAGCCTGATCAACTATATCTGTCCGAGAAGTGACTTGCATATATTGGGGGATAGTCGTAGTGGGCAACAAATCTAACAACCTAACATCACCCTATAATGAATGCACTAAAAACCAAACATAACATTTAAAAATACTATAGGAGTATTTTGTAAATATATAACTCGACATTCTAGATTCATTTCATATCTCTTACACCCCTATTCTCGTACTGACGACATGGCGGGATTCCATCTACCTGGAGACCCTTACTTCCCTAATGAGGGAAACGCTGGATGGCTCGAGGCAAAACCCGAGGAAATGATCGAAGAGGATCCTGAGGAAGACCCCGAAGAGGTTGAGGAAGAAGAAGAACCCGAGGAGGAAGAAGAAATGGGGGACGAAGAAGAAGAGGAGGAACCAGAGGAGGAAGTCATCAACCATCCTTACATCGCCAGGGTGCCTGCGAACCGTTTTGGCTACAACGGGCCCGAGCCCCGTTGGGCAACAGTGATCGAGCGATGGAGCCGTCAACAACAACAACGATCACCATTTGGCGATCAACGAGGTTACTATGACCTCAGCCACAGGGGACCGGCTGACAGAGCGCTTCCAGTCATGACCCAACAGATAACTATCATCGATGATCGCGGTAGAGCGACGACGGACCGAATTCGGGAGCTGGGTGCCAATATAGAAGCTACTACTACCCGCACCAGAGACCTAGAGAGAGACTCCTACTTCAGGGACCAACTCATCCAGGACCTTCTCGCCGCTCGAGCAGAGGCAAGGGAGTATCAAGAGAAACACTTGGCACTCGAGGAAAGAGTGATTGCAGCCGAGCGACGATTGGCCGAACTCCAGGGCGCATCGACCTCGTCCCAAGCACCACTAGGGACTAATCATCGTGAGTAGAACTCATGCTACTCACACATCCTTGTAGAGTAGGTTTATGAGTATGCGTTGGTGCTACTCTTTTTGCATGTAGGCTAACCCTACGATTAAGTGATTACACTACTCAAAGGGGCTATGTTATGCCAAAATTTTCCGTCACATTGATGTAGACCTGCATAAAGGTCAAGTTTTCCTAAACAATATGTATCAAATTATATCAATGAAATTGGCATGTATTTTATTTCATTGCGAGTTTATGATAAATCTCATAACATAACAGTACAAACAATTTGCTTTCGATGTTTCTAAGATTCCTAATGTGCACCTCCTGGTTATTTGTGATTGTGAGACGATCGACTTAGAAATGGTGAGTCCACCTTAGGTCCTGTTCCTTGTTTGGTTGTGGGCTTAGGATAGACTCATTAAGTTTAAAGGCCTATTGGACCATAATTACAAATAACTGGTGTGCATCGAATGATCTTAGGAAAGGACCAGGCATGGTAAAAAATTACAGAATTACATTTGGGTCACTACTAAATTCAGGAAGTTCGAGCACATGAACTTTCATCATAAATCGTTTCTAAATGTTTTAAGTCGGGACATATGACAAATAATCAAATTCAATAAACTCCGACTTGTCATTGCAATTGAAGACTTACCGACTTTTCGTCTTTATAACTTATGACAGAACTATGTTGCCAAAGATAAAGTCCAGACCTTCCAACAGCGTAGCACCACCTCCTCCGCCGCCGCCACCACAGTTCGATTCCACGATGTTCCAGGCTGCAGTAACAGCAGCTGTGGCGGCCGCAATGTCACAAATTGGCACAAATAGCACTGGTGGTTCCGGATCTGGTGCTACACACTCTAACCATGGGGACAGTACGGGGCGTACAAAAGAATGTTCCTACAAGGATTTCACCAATGGCAAACCCGATTCGTTCAGCGGAAGTGGGGGTGTCATCGCCGTAATGCAATGCTTTGAGAAGACTAAAACGGTCTTTGAAATTTGTGCTTGCCCCGAAGCAAGCAAGGTCAAATATGCAGCTTGCACCTTCTCAGGCAGAGCCCTTACCTGGTGGAAGAGCCGCGTGAAGTCACTAACACTCGCGGTGGCTAACACAATGAGCTGGGAAGAACTGAAGACGATAATGTTGAAAGAATACTGCCCGAGGGGTGAAGTACAAAAACTGGAGCAAGAACTATGGAACCTCAAGATGGCGGGCTCTGACCTTGAAGCCTATACTGCCCGGTTCAACGATCTGGCACTCCTTTGTCCCGTGATGGTCACTCCGGAAGACAAGAAGGTGGAACGATACCTCTAGGGACTGTCTCCTCAGATTCAGAATAGTGTGTTAGCCTCAAGACCAACTACTTTTGACAGTGCTAGGGAGTTGGCACAACAACTCATTGACCATGGAGCCAGCCATGGCACTGTGAAAACTACCCCCGATCATACAAGAGGGGGAAGTAACAAAAGGAAGTTATGGAGCAACAAGAAGAAACAACCGGCGTAGGACACCGCTATGAAGCAACAGACAGTTGCTGTCCGTGCTATCACTACTCCTGCCACTCCAGCACCACTGAAGCAATATGTTGGAAATCTCCCCAAATGCAACAAGTGCAACTTTCACCACACAAGTGCTTGTCGGGAAATGCACTGCAACAACTGCAACAGGAAGGGGCATACTGCTCGCTTCTGTAAGGCGCCAGCTTGACCAATCAGCCAAGTCACCAATACGGGGGCAAGTCAAGCTTGTTACGGCTGTGGAGAGACAGGGCACTTCAAAAGAAACTGCCCAAAGGCACGAACCCCTAATGCTGGTGGCGTGGGGAGAGTCCTGGCTATAGGACATGGAGAAGCAGTCAAGGACCCCACAGTGGTTACTGGTACGTTTCTTCTCAATAACTCATATGCATGCATACTCTTCGATAGTGGAGCGGAGAGGAGTTTTGTGAGCCATCAATTCAAACAATTACTTAGACAAGATCCCTAATTACTAAAAGACACATACGTCGTAGAAATGGCAAACGGAAAGGCAGAGCGCACTAGCGATATATACATAGGGTGTACCCTCACTCTAGACAATCATTCATTTAAAATCGACCTAATGCCGGTAACAATAAAAAGTTTCCACATAATCATCGGTATGGATTGGTTAAGTTCTCATCGTGCCGACATTCTATGTTACGAAAGGGTCGTTCGCCTTAATCTGCCAAGTGGCGAAACCCTTCTCATCTACGGTGATAAACCCAGTGCAAACTTACAAATCATCTCTTGCGTCAAGGCTCAAAAGTATCTCCGAAAGGAATACCATGCCTTCTTAGCCCACGTAGTAGATAAGAAACAAGAGGTGAAGGATATCAAAGACATTCCAGAGGTGTGCAACTTCCCCGACGTATTCCCAGAAGACCTTCCAAGCGCACCACTCGCACGGCAAGTCGAATTCCGAATCGACTTAGTCCCCAGAGCTACCCCAGTAGCCAAAGCTCCATACCGCCTAGCGCCGGCAGAAATGCAAGAATTGTCCAGTCAACTGAACGAACTGTTAAGCAAAGGGTTCATCAGGCCGAGCTTTTCACCTTGGGGAGCACCAGTCTTGTTTGTGAAGAAGAAGGACGAATCTTTTCGCATGTGCATCGATTATCGAGAGTTAAACAAACTCACCATCAAGAACCGATATCCACTACCCCGAATCGACGACCTATTCGACTAACTTCAAGGAGCAAGCTACTTTTCAAAAATCGATATGAGGTCGAGTTACCATCAACTTCGAGTCCAAGAGGATGATATCCCCAAAACAGCCTTCAGAACACGCTATGGTCACTACGAGTTTGTGGTGATGCCCTTCGGATTAACAAACGCACCTGCGGTGTTCATGGACCTGATGAATCGAGTGTGTCGACCCTACTTAGACAAGTTCGTGATCGTATTCATCGATGACATTTTGGTCTACTCACGAAGCGAGGAAGAGCACAGCCAGCACCTGCGACTAGTTTTGGAAACACTAAGAGCGGAGAAGCTCTATGCTAAATTCTCTAAGTGCGAATTCTGGATCCGAGAGGTGGATTTCCTTGGTCATGTGGTCAGCCAGAAAGGGATACATGTGGATCCCTCCAAAATAAAGGCAATCAAAAACTGGTCAGCACCTACAACGCCGACGGAAATTCGACAATTCTTAGGGCTTGCTGGATACTACCGAAGATTCATCCAAAACTTCTCCAAGATCGCTAAACCGCTCACCACCTTGACTCAAAAAGATGTGATGTTTAAGTGGGAAGATAAACAAGAAGCTGCCTTCCAAACGTTAAAACAAGTCATGTGCAGCGCACCGATCTTATCTCTCCCAGAAGGAACCGAAGATTTCATAGTGTATTGCGATGCTTCAAACCAAGGTCTCGGATGTGTGCTCATGCAGAGGGGGAAGGTCATCGCTTATGCGTCAAGACAACTTAAAACGCACGAAGTTAATTATACTACCCACGACCTCGAACTGGGAGCAGTAATGTTCGCTCTAAAGATCTGGAGGCACTACCTCTACGGTACAAAATGCACTATCTTCACTGATCATAAAAGTCTTCAGCACATCCTCAACCAAAAAAAGCTCAACATGCGGCAGAGAAGATGGGTTGAGCTGCTAAACGACTACGAGTGCGAGATTCGCTATCATCCGGGCAAGGCCAATGTGGTGGCCGACGCCCTAAGCAGAAAGGAATATTCGGGTCGCCGAGTAAAGTCATTAACGATAACAATCCATTCACACCTGTCCACACAAATCAAGGAGGCTCAACTGGAGGCCTTGAAACAGGAAAATGTGACGGATGAGGCATTAGGAGGAATGGATAAAAACCTAGAAGTCAAAGACGACGGAGTTCGTTACCTCATGAACCGAATCTGGACACCGAAGTTCGGTGGTTTCCGAGACGTCGTCATGAACAATCACACAAGACTCGATACCCCATCCACCCAGGTTCAGATAAGATGTATCTGGATATCAAGAAGTTGTACTGGTGGCCAAACATGAAAGCCGAAATTGCTACCTATGTGGGAAAGTGTTTGACTTGCGCCAAGGTCAATGTAGAATATCAGAAACCCTCAGGACTACTACAACAGCCTGATATACCTGAGTGGAAGTGGGAACGGGTAACCATGGACTTCATAACCAAGCTACTTAAGACCACGTGCGGGCTTGATACCATATGGGTAATCGTAGACAGATTGGCCAAATCAGCGCACTTCCTGCCGATAAAAGAAACCAACAAGATGGAGAAACTGACTAGGACGTACATTAAAGAGATTGTACGACTACATGGCGTGCCAATATCCATTATCTCTGACAGGGATTTTAGATTTACTTCACGGTTTTGGCAGTCTTTACAGAAATCTCTGGGGACTAGGCTAGACATGAGTACGGCCTAGCATCCACAAACCGACGGACAGAGCGAGCGAACCATACAAACGCTGGAAGACATGTTAAGAGCCTGTGTGATAGACTTTGGTAAATCATGGGATACCCATTTGCCGCTTATCGAATTCTCCTACAACAACAGCTATCACACTAGCATTAAGGTCGCTCCATTCGAAGCTCTCTATGGTCGCAAGTGCAGATCACCCCTGTGTTGGGCAGAAGTGGGGGACACACAGCTAGCTAGGGGGCAAGTCCCTAATAGCACCCTCACTGGTCCTGAAATCATAAGGGAGACAACAGAAAAGATCGTTCAAATTCGAGAAAGACTGAAAGCATCTCGGGATCGACAAAAGAGCTACGCAGATAAGCGACGCAAACCCTTGGAATTCCAGGTTGGTGACCGAGTACTACTAAAGGTCTCACCATGGAAAGGAATGATACGTTTTGGTAAACGTGGAAAACTAAACCCAAGGTACATCAGGCCATTTGAAATCCTTGCTAGGATTGGCCCAGTAGCATACAAACTTCGACTACCACAAGAACTTAATAAAGTACATCCTACCTTTCACGTATCAAACCTAAAGAAGTGTCTGTCTGACGAGACTCTCGTGATACCACTCGACGAAATTGAAGTTAACGAGAGTCTCCACTTCGTGGAAAAACCAGTTGAAATCATGGATCGAGAGATCAAAAGAACGAAACAAAGTCGTATTCCTATCGTGAAGGTCCGTTGGAACGCTAAATGAGGACCCGAGTTCACCTGGGAACGCGAAGATCAAATGAAACAAAAGTACCCACATCTCTTCCCGAACTCTTGAAGTCCCAGTCAAAATGCTAATTTCGGGACGAAATTCCTTCTAACGGGGGGATGATGTGACAACCGTCAAATTCTAGTCAAGTCAAAGTCAAATAAAGTCAACAAGTCAAACCGGTCAACTCAACAAACCCTTGTATACTAGGGTTTATGTTATGTAATTATTGTACAACTTGCTATTTTAATAAGAAGTCATCACTTAGAAAGTTCGTATGTTTAGGATTCTTGAACCCTATCGGGGTAAGTGATGTAGCAAAACGATAAAACACTATTGCATACCCTTCGGGGGCGTGTAAGATCCTTAAACATGGCTTAACGTGGTTTACGGACCTTGCGTTACAAAGCCAAACACTCAAAAAGGTCACAAAAGAAGTCTCTCCCAATCTCTTTCATTCTATCTCTCTCTATTAAAAATCTCTCCCAAATCTCTCTCAAAACTTCCTTTAACTTTTTATAATCATTCGGGTCACCCCGACCCTAAACCGGGTCAAAAACCGCTCGAAACGGGAAGATTTCTTGAAAAATAGCCTTAAAGAACCGAAACCTTCCCTTAACTGCTGAACCGAAACCGAACTGCTGAACCGAAGTGGCTTGAACCGAACCCGAAGCCTGCTGAGGACCGAACCCTCCGAACCGAACCCGAACCCGAACCCCTCCCTTCGGACCGAACCTCCCACTTCGCTTTCGGTATATTTCGGTCCATTTTGCCTTCGGGCTATTTCGCTCCTACTCACCTTCGGTCCATGGCAGCAGGGACTGAACCTCCGGCCCACATCCGCGAAGCTTCGATGTAAGGCCCATTTCACCCGGTTTTCGACCACGACTTCGTTTTAGGCCCGTTTTTCATGATTTTAACGCGGGATTTTCACCCAAACTTATATTTTGACATATAAGACCCCATATTTCCATAATCTAATCACATTTTGAGGGTAATCATTATCTAAGATTAAAAATATAGTGGGTAAGATATTTAGGTGGAGTGTTGACTTATCCTTTGGGCAAGGACACAAGTTACCTCCCATACCCACTCCATGACCATCCTCAGTCACTATTCCACCATACCTGGTCATTCCATCATCCTTTTCCCACTCTTTCCAGCCAAGCACCTTGATCTAAGGATAGAAAAATCCTTATCTCTCCTCCCATTTCACTCACACTCCACCAAGAAGCAAAAACTCATTCTCTCTCATTATCCCTCTCTAATCTCGAAAATTCAAGGCTGATCACAAGTTATTCATCTACTCGTAGTAAGTAATATCACTCCTGACATGATTATTTCTCTTTCTTTCTACTTAAATCATGGATATCTTACACAAACATCATCATATTTGTGTTAGATCTTCGAATCTTCAAGCATCTTCTAAAGTGTTCTTGAGTTGAACACTTCCTTTCTTCATCATCCAGCTACTGAAACCACACAAGGTGAGTTCATACCCCTATCTTTTCACATTTTTCTTAAGTTTTAAGGGGGGGAATACAAGTTAAAACACCAAGAACACAACTAAACTCATCCAACAGCTTTCATCAGAAAAGGTTAACTCCATTCACGGACTGTTTTGGTCAACTTAAACATTTTAGTTTTCAAAACTGTATTAGGTGCAAATAGTTCAGGTTCATACCTTTAAAATGACTACTTGCACATCTCCATACGATTTTTCTACAATTTATAGTGATTTTTACAAAACTGCCTATCATTTCAAGAACAAATCCGGACCAGTCTGTGAATATGGACTTTTTCACACAAGTAGGAGGTCACTAAAAATCATAAAAAAAAAATTATGAACAAACTAGACACATTTTTCCAAACTCTCAGAATTTACGGATTCTGATTTGGACCTTTGATGATTTTTCTATAAATCTTCTAAGAACAGGAATAGAAACGCTAATACTAGAAAAATGTTATCAATTTCATTTACACCTTGTAACTTGTTGAGCAAGGTGTGTATCATTATGTGAATATATGTTATTACATTATATGTCATTTGGTATTGCTATATAGACATACATCAGAAAACAAATGGATTTTTACCTTCATAAGTATGGTAATTAATTAATTGTTATAAACAAAGTTTACATCCATTGTATACAAACATTTGGTAAACTAGGACAAGTATAGTTTATGTTCACTACCATTACCATTGTTGTGATAAACTATAATAGGTGTAGTTTATGATTCATTTACACAACAAACTCATTACTAAAGGTTTCACTTATACAAAGATGGCTTTCATTACGCTACACGTAAATCCGTTAATGACTAAATTGTGAGACATTCGCTTCATGTTACTCTTCGAGTAATACACTTAAGTCCTGTATTATAACCAGAGTCTCTTGTAGGGAGAGCGTGATAGTTGTATATAGATCTATATTGGGATTGACACCCCACACCTTGTTGTTAGCTACAGTGGGACCTCGAGGTCTACGGGTGACAAATGTCATAACATTTCCGACGCCTGAAGAACGTCGTTTCAGGCCAACTAGGTCATAGCATGGTTATAATAACTCACATAAAGTATTAACAACTCATAGGATTTACGGGGATTTCATTAAATCAAACGAGTTTATGTCAATTTAAACTTGCATTGTTTTACTATAAGTATGGAAATTACTTGTACATTTTGGTCTTTGGATTTAAGGCTGCAATTCACACTTTAAGGAAAATATTGGATTTTTCTGGAACAAACATTACTTTTAAAAAGGAAAGGTTTTCATCACTACATTCAAAAGCTTATGAACTCACCAACTTAATTGTTGACACTCTTTCAAAACTACTTGTATTCTCAAGAAATCAATAAACAGGTAAACAAGTGCTTTTGAGGATGGGACGTTAAGGCGTCAAACATTTCATTTTTGTCAACATAATGTAATTGATTTGGAAACATGTAAACTTATACTATGGTGTAACTTTTTCAATTATATTTATGTTGGTTGTGTTTACTTTGATCACTATTGCAATTATTGTTATGATACTATACATGAAGTCCTCCACCCCCGGAAGTTTCCGCCATCCTTGGTTTGGGGGTGTGACACATGAGTCAGTTCAAACATATTATGATGAGAAACAGAAAGAACATACTATGATGAGAAACAGAAAGAACATACAATGCACTATACAAAGAGAACACAGAATACACTAGAACAGAGAGAACACACTATACAAATACAAGAACACTATAACATTAATGTGAGCCACTACTTCATGGCATGGCAATATACTGTTGTGTCACGTTTTGTAACCAGAGTCTCCTGGAGGGAGAGCGTGAATTTGTGTATAGATCTATACGGGATTGACCATCCTACACGTTGATGCTAGCTACAGTGGGACCTACAGGTCTACGGGTGACGAATGTCATACCATTTCGATGTCTTCGAACATCGTGTTTTATCAGTCAATCAAGTATGGTTACAACTATATCACATTTTACCTTAATTAAAACAATTGTTTTAAGGTAGTTAGTAGAACGGTAGTTGCTATATACAATACTACAAGTACATCTTTATTATTTTCCCACTACATTTAAATTGTGATCTTCTCACATAAACGGTAATGTAAACTATATTTTTGGTAAATCATAGTCAGTCTTTGGGAAAACACTCACTTTTACAAAGGAACAAACATACAGAACAGTCGTTTCTTGGTAGAAGACTACAATTCAGTTAAAGTAGAAAATATAGGATTTTCTAGGAGATACAAACATTTACAAACAAACATTTACAAACACTTTCATTAAACATATACAACAAGTGACACTAAATACTTATGAACTCACCAGCTTAAATGTTGATCTACTCTTTCAAAATAACTTGTGTTCTCAAGTCACCAGTAGACAGGTACACTGGACCAGGTTTTGGGAAGACGGAGCACATTCAAGACTCCTCTTTTATTTTGATTCATATTTTGGTGTCTTTCAAACTATACACAGAACACACTTGTATTAAATTATATTATTAATGCAATGGATGATGTTGTTGCTTGTTTACTATTATGCATTGATATGATACTGTACATGACGTCCTCCGCCCTCGATCGTTTCCGCCGTTCTGGTTTGGGGGTGCGACAGATTGGTATCAGAGCTCTGTTTATAGTGAATTGAATATATCAACCCATAAAAGATATATAACTATAAACACATCGGGATTAAAATACTCTGACCAAGAGTTTATGCTTTTAAATAATAAAATATTTAACCGAAGTATACATACCTGCATTCATACTAAAATCAGTGTCACTAGGACAGAACAAAAGTATTGCGGTTGTTGGACATCACAAGTAGGCTTGGAGACATATAATCAGATCTGGGAGTGATATGGCTTGATCAACTATATCTTTCCGAGAAGTGATTAGCATGTGCCTAGGAATGGTTGTGGTGTTGCAGCAAGTCTAAAAACTTACCGACACTACTACAATGAAAACATTAGAACAGAACATAAACTTAAAATACTATAGGAGTATTTTGTGTTACTATAATTACTTATGTGCAAACTAAAAAGGTCTTTATTAGTATGTCAATAGTTGCTGAGTGGATACACTACGGTTATATGCGACTAAGGTGTCATAGACTTAGAATCTGTGATCTTTGCTTTACTTCTTGTTCCTTGTTTGGTTGTGGACTTAGAGTTAGGATCACTTATTCGAAGGTCTATCCTGTTTTGGTTACATATGACTGGTATGCACAACCTAAATATTGGAGTAACTGGTAAGGATCATCTTATAATTATCCTAATTAGTACGTCTATTAATTATTTCTTTTATCCCTATTCTCGCGAAGATAACATGGCTAGATTCCATCACCACGGTGACCCGTACTTTCCCAACCAAGGCAATGAAGGATGGCTCGATGCAGAGCCTGAAGAGAATCATGCGATTCCATTAGATGACGACTTCGCAGAGAACTTCCCGGAGGATTCTGACTCCGATCCAGAAGTTAATGATCTACCCCTGGTAGCTCCAATCCCAAATCCTAACCCTCATCTGGCTTTTCAAGGCCCGACGCCTCTATGGGCTGAGAACTTGGGCAGATGGAGTCAAGAACAGGGTCAACCTTTACAATACAACAGGGACAAAAGCTTCTACAACCTGAGCGAGGGAGGCTCAGCAGACAGAGTCCTGCCTATCCTAGTTCGCAGGGTTTCTAGAAATAACGAACAGGGTAGGGCAGCCATCAACAGAAATCATGGAAGTTGATGCCGATGCGGGAGTCAATACAGTCCGCATTTGCCATCGAAAAGCTGCTCATGGAAGAACTCTGGACCACAACGAGATCCTACAGAGAGAACTTACTGCAACCCAAGCTGAAGTCAGGGAACTTCGAGCATGCCAGGCATCGTTCGAAAGGTGTATGCTAGACATGGAACGTCATCAGGCAGAATCAAAGGCTCATCCGAGCGGTTCTCGTCGCAAGTAGAATCTACTCTACTTTGTCTTTCGAATATATTTAGGTCTATGTATAGACACTAGTATTAATTTCCCCGCTTATTCTAAAGACCTTGAACTTTCAGTTTGTTAGGTCTATCTGCGGTCAAAATTTTCTTGTTATGGTTTGATGTAAGACCTACTTCTAGGTCATTTTCCCCGAACTTAATGCATCTATAATGCCAATATTATTGACAGACATCATATCTCTGGGAAATCTTTATCCAAATGCTTTCATCATTCTACTGTTAGATCTCTATTTTTTCAATCATACTCTCATTTGTTTTGTTGGGCTATGGAGAGTTAGTCCATGGATCACTCTCATTGTACTCACAATTGATTCTTACTATCATCTTCATCTTTTTTTTAACTTTTAGTTGAAAGATGCCTCCTCGCCGAACACCGAGACGCAATCCATCGATAACTCCTACTCAACCACCACCTCCTCCACAATACAATCTGGTAGCAATCCAAGCTGCAGTGGTTGCGGCTGTTTCGGCAGCCTTAGCCCAATTTAGTGCTATTGGTACTAGCAGGAGTGGAACAACGGTTCATAGCACTCATGGTGATGCTCCAGTGCGCTCTAGAGAGTGCTCGTATAAGGATTTCACCAACTGCAAGCCCCGGACCTTTAACGGGACTGAGGGAATCGTTGCCCTCTCGCAATGGTTCGAGAAAACGGAATCGATCTTTGAGATTTGTTCCTGTCCGGAAGGGAGCAAAGTTAAGTTTGCTGCTTGCACCTTCGCTGACCGAGCCTTGACATGGTGGAATAGCCATGTCAAGTCACTTACTCTAATAGTGGCAAATGCTATGGGCTGGGAAGCTCTGAAGGAGCTCATGATCGAGGAATACTGCCCGAGGGGCGAAGTTCAGAAACTTGAACAGGAACTGTGGAGCCTAACCATGAAGGGCTCTGACATAGTGGCCTATACTGCGATTCATCGATCTGGTGGCACTATGTCCAGGAATGGTCCCTTCTGAGGGAAAGAAAATACAGAGATATATCTGGGGGCTGGTGCCTCCATTTCAACGGAATGTCTTAGCTTCAAAACCCCACTACCTTCGACAGTTCCAAGCGATTGGCACAGCGGCTCATTGATCATGGAGTCTGCACCCCAACAACAACAACCCTATCCATCTCAGAACCATCCAAAGCCGCTGACAACAAGCGGAAGTTCTGGGACAACAAGAAGAGCAAGGCGGCGCAGAACTCTGCCAAAAAGCAGCAGGTCGTGGCTGTTCATGCTGCGATAACACCTACTGCTACTGCGCCAATGAAGCAGTATGTTGGGAGCTTGCCCAAGTGCAACAAGTGCAGATTCCACCACACTGGACCCTGCCGGGAAATGCAGTGCGCCAACTGCAACAGGAAAGGGCACACTGCCCGTTTTTGCAAGTCTCCAGCAAGGCCAATCAACCAAGTCCCCGACGTTGGTGTGGGCCAGGCTTGCTACGGATGTGGCGAGGTGGGTCACTACAAAAGGAACTGCCCGAAGGCAGGGAACACTGACGGCGTAGGAAGAGTTTTGGCTATAGGCCACGAGCAAGCGGTAGCCGACCCTACTATGGTCACTGGTACATTTCTCCTCGATAACTCATACACATGCATACTGTTTGATAGTGGAGCGGATAGGAGTTTCATGAACCAGAAATTTACTCACTTACTTAAACAAAAACCACGTGCACTGAAGGAACCATTCACTGTAGAAATGGCTAACGGAAAGACAAAGAGCACTAGCTGTATATACATAGGATGTACTTTAACTCTAGATAGCCATTCATTTCCAATCGACCTCATGTCAGTCTCAATTAAAAGTTTCGACGTCATTATCGGCATGGATTGGTTGAGTTCTCATCGCGCCGACATCATGTGTTATGAGAAGGCCGTTCGCCTTAATCTACCGTCTAACGAAACTCTAGTTATCTATGGCGACAACCCGACACGAACCTTCGTATCATCTCTAGTATACAAGCCCATAAGTACTTACGAAAGGAATGTCATGCATTCCTTGCTCATGTCGTAGATACGAGCCAAGTGCCGAAAGACATAAAGAACATCCCAGAAGTACGCGACTTTCCCGACATCTTGTTGGATAAGGTGTCTAAGTCCATAACAATATTTGAGATGCACTTGACCCGACCGGGCATGGTCCATTTAGGTTGCACTTCACCCGAACAATTTGTATGGATAATCTTTTGAGAATAGTATGTTTATGATTTATTAATATATTATAAGGTATAATATATTAATAAGAAATCATATTATTTAATTAGTATTGATCTTAAATTAATTAAGAATTAATTTAGTGATCAAAAGGTGACTAATTAAATATGGGCTCTTGTATTTATATAGTGTGGGCTAATGCTAATTTGTATGGGCTAGGCTTGCATGGGAGTCCATGGATGGTCCATGGAGCTTTTAACCCATGGATCCTTGGAAAGGAAGAGTCATGGGTATTAGGGTTTACATGGATGTAACCCTAATCCTCCACACTATATAAAGGAGTCCTTGGCACTTGATTTGGCATTAGTTGTGTGTGAACAAGTGTGGTGGCCGATTTCAAGAGTGTGCATTATTCTCTCAAGATTTTTCCAAAGTTTGTGGTGATTTGTGATTTCCATTTGAGGCATCCACACTATTGGTGCTAGGCTCTCAAACTCCAAGCAATCAATCACTACTAAAAGGTATGTCATTCTACTAGTAATTTTATGATTCAAGTTCCCCATGCCATGCTAGTTAGGATGTAAACCTTGGAAATTCTTATTTGCATGTATTTTAGAGAAAACTTAGATCCAAGGTTTATAGGGTTGCATGTACACCATAGGAGTGTTAGAATGCTCAAAACCCAACAGTGGTATCAGGGCCTAGGCTTGTTTTCTTGAATACTTGATGCAAATTGTTGAAAAATCGAAAAATCTTACTGTTTGGACAGTGGACTCGCCGAGTCCATGGGGGGACTCGACGAGTCCAAAAATATCTTCATCCTACCCGTCGAGTAGGTTCATGCACTCGACGAGTAGGAGGCCTAGAGTGCAGTTTTTTTGAGTTTTTAAGCTGGAATTGGACTAAAATCATTACACTAAACTGTTTTGAACTTATAAAGCCTGTTTTTTATATTGTAATGATTATGCTAATCCAATTTCAAAGGCTAGTATCAAAATTTCAAGTTTTGTATGTGCTCATATGATTCTTAAAATCTTTGATATGGATGTTCATGAACTTATGAGTTTTGTTAGATCATAGGAATTATTTGCAAATTGTTTGTTAGTTAATTCTTGATCTTGATGTGTTTTAATGGAATCCATAATTTGTCCTCAAGTTATGGATTACCAAAAGTTTTTCTTTTAAAAGTCCATTAAAAACCATAGGTTACACAAGTTGAAGAGTCTTTTTCATCATAAATAGTTTTATGGACTCCATAACTTGTCCTCAAGTTATGGATGTCCAAGAGTCTGTTCATTAAAAGTTTTTTAAACCTTAATTAAACTCATAAGTTATGAAAATCCAAAAGCTCTTGAATTGTTCAAAACTTGCCCTCAAGTTTTGGAATTTGTAAAGTCTCATACACACTTTAGTTCCAACCCTTAGAGTTTTAAAAGTTAAAATTCAACCCTTATACTTTATAGTATTATAAGTTAATAATATATATATGTATAAGAGCAAGTCAGTCTTACCGTTAGTAGGCCTCATTCATGAAGCCGGTCTATAAGGGGGTATAAGGTTGTTGCCTATAAAATGGAAGCTTAATAGGTGTCCACTCTCACCCACCGCTTCCTTGACTGGTGGAGGGTCATTAGCCGAACGGGTAGGACAAGGACTACAATTCTCATTAAAAGTATAATGATGAATATAAAGTAACTAAACCTTTTATAAATTCTCAATCTTAGTTACTTTAGGAAAATGTGAATTTGGTGC
Organism: Lactuca virosa; assembly: GCF_052849685.1. Lineage (NCBI taxonomy): Eukaryota > Viridiplantae > Streptophyta > Magnoliopsida > Asterales > Asteraceae > Lactuca > Lactuca virosa. The sequence goes on along the minus strand of NC_136433.1, from coordinate 315,106,226 downwards.
TAACCCATGAAATTTACACTTTGCACCTTACCAAGTCGTTGGTGGAGCGTGTGTGGTTAACCGACACACTAACTTGGACTAGTAAGGAGGGAAAAGGGTGACTTAATGTTTATCATAGATCGGTGGAGCGCGTGTGGTTAACCGGCACATTGATTAGGTGATAATATTAAGGGTACCAAGTGAATTTGCATGGCTATTCACACCTTGTTTTGTGATTCTCGGCATCCCAGTCACAAAATTTGAGAGGGCACAATCAAGGTTGAAACATGCCATTGAAAAGTTCAGTGAATCTCAAAAGATCTAGGAGTTTCAAATCCAATTAAAACCTAATAAATTATTTCATTTTTCATGGTGGAAATAGGTGAATCGTCATTCGCCTACCTTCAAATCTTCTATAACTTGGATTACGGCATCCCTCTTCCAAGTTATAAAATATTGTGTTGGTTCCTAGCCTTAATATTTCATATTGGGTGTTATATTAAGGAATTTAAATCAACTATCTTGAATATCTCCCAAAAGGTGTCTGGTTCAGACAATTATGATCTTCCCAAATCTCTTGGAACAAGCTTTCCTAATGAAGATGATGTCTCGGAAATCATTCTTCACTCCCTCCACCTCCTCCAATTATTCTCCCTAACCCACAAGTTCTTGAATAGTTCAAAGTCACTCTAGTCCTATTGGCAAGCAAGGTCTATGTGTGCTCACATATTGACAAGTTGGGAGAGTTGGGTGTCAAAGTCTTGAGAGAGTTGGTTGTTCAATCACTTTCTAAGTCACATAGTGAGTTCCTTTGAGACTACTATGTAACAGACTGTGACATGACCCTAATGATCTTATCTATTTGCTTGGTGCTGCTGAATCAGCAATGATTTGGAGCTCTGGTAAAGCAAATTTGATTAGTAGATCAACTTCCCAAACTACCATGGACATTGACAATTGGTAACATTGGATATCTAGAAAAGTTTTTCTTCCCAATGGAAAGGGACCGGCCATAGTCAACTCAGTTGACCAAATGGTAAAGAGAAATGCACGTCTGAGATTGTCCAGTGTACCATTCCTATAGGGGCCATTTGGTTCTATTGCCAAAGGAAGGGGCATTGGTTGTGAAGCAGCCCTAACTACCTGAAAGATCTAAGAGAAGGTCAAGTCAAAAAGTTTAACTCTGCTTCAGTTAAGTCCACTATCTAACTCTCTTAAGCTCCTATTTGAAGATTCTTAATACATTTTGATGTATGACAGGATCAAGCAAAGGGAAGGAAGCTTAGAAGAAGAGTATGTTGAATCTGATCGCGAAGATGGATTTCAATCGCATGGTTTGAAGATCGGATTCTTGAGATACTACTTAGGAGTTATGATAGATTGCTAGGAAATATGTAAGTAATAGCATAGTTTCCATTTAAAGTTGCATTGTAAGGAAAAAGTTTTTTCCGCATTTTATAAATAAATAAAATTTTTGTTTTACTTTATTTTATATCTCCTTGCAATGACATTTATGGAAAGTTAATGTTTGTATGTTTCTAGCAATAATGAATTTGATTCTTTCATCTGTGGTAGTGTCTAAATTTACCAAATAAAGAAAGATTCTCATCACCCAAGTTTTAATTGGACCGAAACTTGGAATCATGCAGGTCTTATTGCATGATGAATGAGAATTTTCATTTTTGGAAAGTTAAGACTAATTCCCTGACCACATGTATATGTGAGTCAGGTGAAAGACTAAAGGATCGGGTACACTAGGTGTGTGTAGGTCAAAGTCCACCACAAAGATCGATAAGACTATTCGTCATGATTTACTAAAGTTTAGTAAATATGGTTCTACCTACAGGTTTAAGTACAATTCTGGAACATTGGAAAAGTTTCAATGTATGGCAGAGCGAATGGGAAGAATCAAATTAGGCAGAAAGATAAAAGTTTCTCAAATCTGAAAAGATGGGAGAGTACTTTAGTATCATGTTTTATGATCATCTTAATGATTATGGAACCATATCATAATTTGATTCTCTAAGGACATCTTAGTGTATTTGTATGGCTAAGAAGAGGATTCATGAATTGTTGGAATGGTTAAAATCAAGAAGATGAATCATACTCCATTCCAAAACAATTCTTGGAGTTATACTCCAAGATGGTAACCTTGAGTGACATAAAGAAGGGTTTAAAACACTTATCAAATGTAGAGTAAAATGTTTTCTACTCTTAAACATTTGAAATTGGTAAGTTGTGCTGTCTTGGATAAAACAAAGACCAACTGAGACCAATTGTGTGAAGTGTTTATCCTGATAAGAATCTACACTAACTCTTGAATATTTGTTTGTTTGTCAAGGAATGGTTCTTGACAAAGAGAAACTTATATGTCAAGAGGACAGTGGGAGTCTTAAAGGTCTTGAAAGTTTCAAGAAATAATCAAGGATAAAACCTATAGTTTATCGCTAGCACACGACTTGAGGTTTGTAACCTATCGTGTTGACATAATTCTTGTTTCTGTGCCTATTCCGGTAAAGTTGACTATGTATGTGAGTTCTATGAGTTCTCAATTGTGTGCATAACAACTTGGAAGCAATGGTGAGCCCTTATGCTACCAAGAGGCAAGAAATCAAGATTGATCAAGTTCAATTCATATGAGGTTGAGTTTGTCACTAACCTTGTCTTGTGATTATGGTTTTGACAAATTCACATGGATAGGAACACATACACCATAAAATCTAAGCGTCATAAGGTTTCTTTCCGATTCATGGAAATGATGGTGAGGAAACGCTTTCACTAAGTAGATTTTAAGTAGATAGCAATTGTGATATTTGCATTCTCAAAGTCGTTAGTGGAGCGTGTGTGGTTAACCGGCTCACTAACATGGACTTGTGAGAAATGGCAAAAAGGTCTAAACATTATGATTACGGCATCCCTCTTCATAATTGTTTAGACACACATGTGAGCTATCTAAGGAAAGATGTATGAGTCTGAGAAGCTTAGATAAAGTTTTGTCGAAGCATCTCGTATCAGAAGTCTGAACTTTGGTGATGAAAGTCAATAAAGTATTGATTTCTAGAAGTCGATTTCTGAGTATATGTCAAAGCTAGTGGGCGCATAATTCTTATGCTAAATAATTATTATGCTAGTGGGAGCATAATCAATTATGATAAGTGTTGTTAATTATAGAAAACAAAAGTTTCGCTTGGGAAAGGTTGTTTTGCTATAACTAAGGGAGAGGAGATTATACTCCATTTCAATCCTAAAAGTTTGGATTGAGATTTTAATAATCTTTAGTCAAGAATATATATATGAATTTTATGTTGGAATGGTTCAACATAAGGGAATTCTATATATATTGTGTTCTCAAATTTCGATTATGATTACGGCATACCTCTTGATAGTCGATTTTTTGAAAACATGGAAAATAAAAAATATTGTAGCAAACGACTGATCTAGTATCATGTCTTTATGTGAGACATCATGAATCGTGTCCCATATGCTTCGGGTATAGGATCGATCACATGTGTGCTATAATATCTATCCGTTCTAAATTTTCAAAATTCCTAGAGCATTAAGAGGGAAAAAGGAATAGCACCGGATATGACTGAAATGATTAAGCAATTGTCGAGGATAATCTGAGGTTTACCTAAGATTGGTTTCTCATGGACAGTTGGAAGTATGATGTTAAATTTTGGAAAGGGCCATATTGACATATTCTGAAAAGAGGTAGCTCTTGTTCAGAAGTGATAGTCAAAATGGGAATATGGAAATGTTTTCCATATTGGGAGTTGGATTTGAAGAACCTATGAGAAAGTTAGAAACTTTTATGCAAGAAGGATATTCAAAGGAATGTACTTTGAATGTGAGACTTCGTTTCCATGGAATTGATCTCCACTGGAATACTTTGTAATGTCTGTTGCCAGGTCTTTGTGACTTTTGTGCATAGTCATTGCAAGAGGATCAATGCATATGAGTTTAAAATCTAACAAATTATAGTAAATGACAAGACTTTAATATTCTTACATTTACGGTAAGGATTTGGGATTGTGAAATGAGCATCATTGGAATCATGTTCAGTTGATCTACTTCACAAAGTAAGGATCATAGACAAACATAGTTTGCATACTTGAAGTATGACATGACTATTGTTTAGAGCATGGGACAACTATTGTTTTAATTCAAGTGTCAAGTTGATAAATCGAAACAGAATAATGTGTAATCAATATGGTGATGAATAAAAGGTGTTTTATTTATATTCATAAGTGCTGAGACCATATTGGATTCAATTATTCTTGTGTTTCACTTTGCATGTTTTGACTTCAATAATAACTAGGTTATTCTTTCCGAATGACTAAGTTATTCAAACTTCCACATTCGGTCATACGTCGGAAGTAGGTATGAATTAAGACTGTCATGAATTGGGCTTGTAGATGACTAAAGGTGTTTAGCCATAGCAATGGTTGCTACAACATTCATGAGTGCTCATAAGTTCTGAGTATTGGAATAAACCCATGCTCACTTGCATCACTTCATGGAATTTATCTCGAGTGATCGTGAGACGGTAATATCATATAAGTCTTCAAACCTAGAGATATGAGTTGTTGCCTATGAGTTGGTTGTGCATTGATTTCACAAAAACGCATCGGTAACTTGATGTTATAAAACGTGCCTTTGTGTATAATTCAACAAGTAGTAGAACAAGTATATGAGTTGAAGTTTATCTACTCCTTCTAGTCCATGGAGGATTAGAAGCGATATCTGGGCCCCTCGATGATTTTGTTTTGACCTATGTACCAGGCCCGGTCAGAACCTAATTGATGTGTTCAATTTAGTTCTTTGTCAAACAAATCGGAAATCGGGAAACAAACTGCTGGACAATAAGTATGACGTTGTTCCATGTATTTGTCCGGCTGATATCTTGAGAACAGAGGATTATATGATCAGTTATCTAAAATGACGCTTCATAGTTCAACAAAGTTTTGAGAGCTACGATTGTCGGTTGGTTCCTGAAGTCATATATGCAAATATAGTTATTAGACTTATCCAAGTGGGAGACTGTTGGATAAGGTTTCTAAGTCCATAACAATATTTGAGATGCACTTGACCCGACCCGGCATGGTCCATTTGGGTTGCACTTCACCCGAACAATTTGTATGAATAATCTTTTGAGAATAGTATGTTTATGATTTATTAATATATTATAAGGTATAATATATTAATAGGAAATCATATTATTTAATTAGTATTGATCTTAAATTAATTAAGAATTAATTTAGTGATCAAAAGGTGACTAATTAAATATGGGCTCTTGTATTTATATAGTGTGGGCTAATGCTAATTTGTATGGGCTAGGCTTGCATGGGAGTCCATGGATGGTCCATGGAGCTTTTAACCCATGGATCCTTGGAAAGGAAGAGTCATGGGTATTAGGGTTTACATGGATGTAACCCTAATCCTCCACACTATATAAAGGAGTCCTTGGCACTTGATTTGGCACTAGTTGTGTGTGAACAAGTGTGGTGGCCGATTTCAAGAGTGTGAATTATTCTCTCAAGAGTTTTCCAAAGTTTGTGGTGATTTGTGATTTCCATTTGAGGCATCCACACTATTGGTTCTAGGCTCTCAAACTCCAAGCAATCAATCACTACTAAAAGGTATGTCATTCTACTAGTAATTTTATGATTCAAGTTTCCCATGCCATGCTAGTTAGGATGTAAACCTTGGAAATTCTTATTTGCATGTATTTTAGAGAAAACATAGATCCAAGGTTTATAGGGTTGCATGTACACCATAGGAGTGTTAGAATGCTCAAAACCCAACACATCTTTCCAGAAGAACTACCAGGATTACCACCACAGCTTCAAGTCGAGTTCAGAATCGACTTAGTTCCAGGAGCTACCCCAGTATCGAAATCGCCATATCGTCTAGCACCAGCTGAGATGCAGGAACTATCCGGTCAACTTAACGAACTGCTCAGCAAGGGCTTCATTAGACCAAGATTTTCACCCTGGGGAGCACCGGTCTTGTTCGTCAAGAAGAAAGACGGATTGTTCCGTATGTGTATCGACTACAGAGAACTGAACAAACTTACCGTCGAAAATCGTTACCCTCTGCCTCGCATAGACGATTTGTTCGACCCACTGCAAGGGGCGAATTACTTTTCAAAGATAGATCTGAGATCCGGGTATCACCAGTTACGAGTGTTAGAGGAGGATGTTCCCAAGACAGCGTTCCGAACTCGTTATGGACACTACGAGTTTGTAGTGATGCCTTTCGGATTGACCAATGCGCCCGCGGTATTCATGGACTTAATGAAAAGGGTGTGCCATCCTTACTTAGATCAGTTCGTCATTGTGTTCATCGATGACATACTTATCTACTCTCGAAGTAAGGAGGAGCATAGTCAACACCTACGACAGGTCTTAGAAACGTTACGATCAGAGAAGCTCTACGCGAAGTTCTCTAAGTGCGAATTTTGGATTCGAAGAGTCGAATTTTTGGGTCACGTTGTTTGTGAAGAGGGAATTCACGTGGACCCTTCCAAAATTAAGGCCATTGTGAACTGGTCAGCACCAAAGACGCCTACAAAAATTCGTCACTTTCTAGGTCTCGCTGGCTACTACCGCAGGTTCATTCAGAACTTCTCTAGGATCGCAAAACCACTTACTACATTGACCCAGAAAGGCATGGCCTTTGACTGGGAAGGGAAACAAGAAAAAGTGTTCCAAACAGTAAAGCGAGCCTTATGCAGCGCACCGATACTATCCCTCCCAGAAGGGATAGAAGACTTTGTGGTTTATTGCGATGCATCCAACCAAGGGCTTGGCTGTGTTCTGATGCAACGAGGAAAGGTCATCGCATATGCCTCAAGACAGCTAAAGACACACGAAGTCAACTACACCACACATGATCTTGAGTTAGGAGCAGTGGTATTTTTATGAAGATCTGGAGACACTACCTTTATGGTACAAAGAGCACTATCTTTACAGACCACAAGAGCCTTCAACACATATTCGACCACAAGGAGCTCAATATGAGACAACGACAGTTGGTCGAGCAACTCAATGACTACGAATGTCAAATTCATTATCATCCCGGCAAAGCCAACGTAGTAGCTGACGCCCTAAGTCGGAAAGAATACTCTGGTCGTAGAGTCAAATCATTGACTATGACTATCCATTCACACTTGTCCACACAAATTAAGGAGGCTCAACTTGAAGCCTTGAAACCTGAAAATGTGGCGGGTGAATCCCTGAGAGGGATGGATAAAAACTTGGAAGTCAAGGGTGGAGAAGCCTTATACCTCATGGATCGGATCTGGACACCGAGACACGGTGGTTTCAGAGACTTGGTCAGGACTGAAGCGCACAACACTCGATATTCCGTCCACCCAGGTTCAGATAAGATGTATCTGGATCTTAAAAAGTTATACTGGTGGACTAACATGAAAGCAGAGATTGCTACCTTCGTGAGCAAGTTCCTTACTTGCGCCAAGGTTAAGGTTGAATACCAGAAACCCTCAGGTTTACTTCAACAACCAGAGATACCTGAATGGAAGTGGGAGCTGATCACGATGGACTTCATAACCAAGTTGCCCAGGACAACGGGTGGTCTCGATACCATATGGGTGATCGTAGACAGGTTAACAAAGTCCGCACACTTCCTACCTATCAAAAAAACGATCAAGATGGAGAAACTAACTAGAACTTACATTAGAGAGATTGTACGACTGCATGGTGTTCCCATATCCATTATCTCTTATAGAGATAGTAGATTCACTTCAAGGTTCTGGCAGTCGCTACAAAGTTCCTTAGGAACTAGGCTGGACATGAGTACAGCCTACCATCCACAAACCGACGGACAAAGTGAGAGGACTATTCAAACCATAGAAGATATGTTGCGATCCTGTGTGATAGACTTTGGGAAGGCATGGGATACTCATTTACCCCTTGTCGAGTTCTCCTACAATAATAGTTATCACACGAGCATAAAGGCTGCTCCATTTGAAGCCCTCTATGGCCGAAAGTGTAGATCCCCTCTGTGCTGGGCTGAGGTGGGTGACACTCAGTTAGCTAAAGGGCGAGTTGCTGACAGCACTCTCACAGGTCCGGAAATCATTCAGGAAACGACAGAGAAAATCGTTCAAATTCGTGAACGATTGAAAGCATCTAGAGACCGACAGAAAAGCTACGCAGACAAGAGGAGGAAACCTTTGGAATTCCAGGTGGGCGACCGTGTTCTATTGAAGGTCTCACCCTGTAAGGGCTTGATACACTTCGGAAAGCGTGGAAAGCTAAAACCAAGATACGTAGGGCCTTTCGAGATTCTTGCTAGAATCGACCCTGTAGCTTACAAACTCAAACTACCTCGCGAACTTAGTAACGTACACCCTACTTTTCACGTCTCGAACTTGAAAAAGTGCCTGTCCTACGAGACTCTTGTAATCCCACTCGACGAGATCGAGATCAACGAGAGCCTCAACTTCGTGGAAGAACCAGTAGAGATCATGGACCGAGAGGTCAAGCAAACGAAGAAAAGTCATATCCCGATAGTGAAGGTTCGCTGGAATGCCAAGCGAGGACCTGAATTCACTTGGGAGCATGAGGATCAAATGAAACTGAAATATCCTCAAGTTTTTACTTAGTTATTTGTAATTTCTTAATTGCTTAAACTCTAATTTTGGGACAAAATTCTCTCTAACGGGGGGATGATGTGACAACCCGAAATTTCAATCTTGTAAAGCTATTCAATTCAATCACAAGTCAGACTTGTTTCTGCTATCTTTTAGCATTGTTAAGGGTCTGTTTGAGTGTTCCAAGCCTAGTACATTCAAGGATTAAGTGTTAGGAAGTATCTACGAAAGTTCAGTGTGCAGCATTTAAGCCGGAAAACTCCAACACATGGAGTTTACGACCGTAATCTCTTGGCTGGCCGTGAACTCCTCCCATAAGTTAGATATTCCTTCATTATTCTTCATTTCTTACACTTTCAACTCAAGAACTCTCAATTCTCTCTCAAGTATCATCAAGATCACTTCTATTTCCCGACAAATTTGTAAGTGATTCTTCCATTTATTAGTTGATACCTTTCATAATCTAGTAAAGTCCCTTGATTTCATCTGTGAAATCACCTCTTTTGGGTTAGATCTTCAAGAACACCAAGAACACACACTAGTTCTTTGGGCCGTGAACACCCCTTCAAGCTTCAAAAACATAAGTATCATTTCCATATACTAGTTTCCCATTAGAAGCTCTTGAATTACACCCTTGAAATCAACCACTTTAGCTTGATCATCAAGAGTTTACGGCCATAGCATCTCCTTTGGCCGTAAACCCTTCTCAAGAACATTAGTGGCCGTGAACATCCTTGGCCGTAAACCCTAGCTTCTTCTTGTGTTGGCCGTAAACTCCCATGGCCGTAAACACCAAGTCCGTGAACACACTTGTGCGGCCGTAAACCCCTTAGAACAATCATATGTGATTGTAACACTTCAATCCAAGTGTTTCCTAGTCCCTAAGGTGGTTCCCTATCAAGATTAGTTGTTATATACACTAATTATATACATATATGTGTCATTATATACTTAATATGATCCGTTTGTGCTCGAGACTTCACTTGACACTTAGCATCCTATATCGATCTTACATTCGAATCACTCACTACAGGTGAGTTCATACCCCTTAGCTTATCTTTTAAATGATTTTAAATGCTTTTACGGGGGGGGGGGGGGGGGGAATACAAGTTGAAAACATTATAGTTATTGTATCAATTACATGTGATTAATAACTATCAAACAAGTGGATTTCTTATACTTCAAAACTGTGTTATCAAACAAACGATTTCAAAACCTTTTATAAGCTGACATCAAGTCATCTATAACTATTCAAATGGTTAAAATTCCTTTTTATGTTAAAAACTCTTTTACATGCTAAACTCTTTATCAAACTCTTTTAAACTTATATATTGTCAAAATCATGTCTATATAGATATAATTATACAAGTAAGGTTGAAAGGGCTTAGGACTGATAACTCACTTTATTTCCTGTTCCTTGTTTGGTTGTGGACTTAGGGTATCCGGTTGTTTTTCCGAGTATCGTTTGAATCTTAGTTATGTATTATGTATATGTGTATAGATATAAAAGTTCTTACATCAGTTCAACACCTGTGGGTAGCAAAGGTGTACAAACATACTCAGTCACTCAAACAACATTACTATAAACTATAATAGGTAAGTTTATAGGATCACTACTCACTATTTCTAGTACAATGAAACATACAAGAGTCAGTTCATACATGAGTCAGTTCAAACATACTATGATGAGAAACAGAAAGAACATCCTATGATGAGAAACAGAAAGAACATACACTACACTATACAAAGAGAACATACAATACACTAGAATAGAGAGAACACACTATACAAATACAACAACACTATAACATTAATGTGAGCCACTACTTCATGGCATGGCAATATACTGCTGTGTCACATTTTGTAACCAGAGTCTCATGGAGGGAGAGCATGAATTTATGTATAGATCTATACGAGATTGACCATCCTACACCTTGCTGCTAGCTACAGTGGGACCTGCAGGTCTACGGGTGACGAATGTCATACCATTTCGATGTCTTCGAACATCGTGTTTTATCAGTCAATCAAGTATGGTTACAACTATATCACATTTTACCTTAATTAAAACAATTGTTTTAAGGTAGTTAGTACAACGGTAGTTGTTATATACAATACTACAAGTACATCTTTATTATTTTCCAATTACATTCAAATTGTGATCTTCTCACATAAACGGTAATGTAAAGTATATTTTTGGTAAATGATAGTCAGTCTTTGGGAAAACACTCACTTTTACAAAGGAACAAACATACAGAACAGTCGTGTCTTGGTAGAAGACAACAATTCAGTTAAAGTAGAAAATATAGGATTTTCTAGGAGATACAAACATTTACAAACAAACATTTACAAACACTTTCATTAAACATATACAACAACTGACACTAAATACTTATGAACTCACCAGCTTAAATGCTGATATACTCTTTCAACATAATTTGTATTCTCAGGTCACCAGTAGTGTACACTGGACCAGGTTTTGAGAAGACGGAGCACATTCAAGACTCGTCTTTTATTTTCTTTCATATTTTGGTGTCTTTCAAACTATACACATAACACACTTGTGTTAAATTATATTATTAATGCAATGGATGATGTTGTTTCTTGTTTACTATTATGCATTGATATGATACTGTACATGACGTCCTCCGCCCCCGAATGTTTCCGCCGTTCTGGTTTGGGGGTGCGACACATCATAGTAATCAAAGTAAACACAACCATTACATTGAATATATAAGGTATTTACATCTGTTTGATACATAGTTTGTATACAGCAAAAGTATAACAAAAGTATAAAAGACACGACTCTAAAAGCTCCGTCTTCTCAAATGCATGCGGGTGTACCTATCTATTGGTTCCCTGAGAATACAATTGATTTTGAAAGTGTATCAACATTTAAATTGGTGAGTTCATAAGTATGTTTTAGTGCTGGAAAACTTATCTTTGTACTTTGAAAATACTTAGTGTGTTTCTCAAGAAAATCCAATATTTTCTATGGTGATGGTAGTGTAGTCATGTATGTTTCTTGTATTTGTATACTGTATTAGTGTACTCTGTGTTAGAAAAACGGTGTATTGTATCTGTATTTGTATAAAAAACCCTTGTATGTATTCCTGGATACCACCAGTTGTAGTGAAAGTAGTGTACTGTAATAGTGTCTGTATAAAACCTTAGTATGAAAACTTGGTATTTACCAATTGTAGAGTAAAGTAATGAACCACAGTGATGTTTGTATGAAAACCTAGTATAAATGCCTGGTTACTACCAGTTGTAGAGTAAATAATGTATTGTAGTCTTATTAATTAAAATAAAACCATTGAAGTAGAGTTAATCCTGTAAACATACTTTTATTTATACTGTTGTGAGTTTCATATAACTATTCTAATATGACCTAGTGGCCTCTACGATGTTCTTTAGGTGTCGGTATTATGACATTTGTCACCCCCAGGCATGCCTGCCTAACTATAGCTAGCAGTTTGGGTGTGGGATTGTCTGTCCCGTATAGATCTATACACAAACCTCACACTCTCGATCTGGGAGACTCTGGTTATAATTTATAGGACTTGAACATGTACCCTAGTGGGTACCCGAAGTAGTGCCTCACAACCCTGTATTAACTAGTTTACGAATAGTGTAGTGTAGTGATCCTTTTTTGGTATTTGAATATATAGGTGTAACCTTATAGTCACGTACTTGTAATATAAAATAATTATAATTAAATAACTATTTAGTAGTGTGTGTTCTTGTACCATTGTGATAGAGTAGTGTTTCCCAAACTATACCTATTATAGTTTGAATAAATGTTTAGATTCTGTGTATTGTACTTAGCAAAATAGTGTAGAGATTCCCAAACTATACTGACTATAGTTTAAATGTTTGTTTCGAAGTGAAATTAGAACATTTGCAATTTAATTGTATACGTAATTACCCTTATGCTCGACATATTACAAAAGGGATAACAATATCTAAATATTTTTATAAAATGAAATGATTTCCCGGTTTGTATCAATTGCAAAAGTTTTTAAATCTATTTGTATAAAAGCACATAAAGCCTTGTGTTTTACTTGTATTCCCCCTCTGAAAACATTAGGGGTATGAACTCACAGTTGTTTGTGCACGTGTCGGATAGCGAAACTAGAAAGATGACCCTCGAGTTGGAGTATGCGGAATTAACGGTATCCTAATGATAACTAAACACATAATTATATTTGAATTAGCGAAACCATTAATTAAAGTGTTAGAAAACACTTGCTTTTGTGTTAGGAATGTTACCAAGACTTGTTTGAAGTGGAAAAAGGAGAGTTTCCGGTCAAGGTTCTCGGCTCAAGGCAGTTTTCGGCCGCAAACTGGGTTTTCGGCCGAACACACGTTTTCGGCCGAAATCATGGTTCAGATCTGCTGGTGTTTTCTGCCCTTGAAGATATGAAAGTTGTTCTTGGTGTTCTTGAGGAAAAAATTGAAGATTTGAAGGTTCCTTCTTGAAGATGAGGGTGTTCTTGGATGATCCTTGGGAGAGAATTGAGAGAGTTTTCGGGTGGAAAGAGTGAGAAATGAACAGGTTCTCGGGTGGAAACCTTTATAACGGTTAGGTTTTCGGCTGGAGATGGGTTCTCGGCCGCGAACTGTGTGCGGCCCAAGGGTTTTCGGCCGAACACGAGGGGCTAAACAAATCTTTGTTGTTTTCGAGGGAAAACTTGATTTTTCGAGAGTTTTTGGTTATGAAACTTATATAAACTTAATTATATTATTTAAATGGTTTTCTAACCCTGACGAACTTAACGGAAAAAAATAAAATTTGAAATTGTATTTAACGGAAATGACTCTTGTTGACTGGAAAAGTATCGGGTTGTCACATCATCCCCCCGTTAGAGGGAATTTCGTCCCGAAATTCTACTTATAGAATACAATCATGGACTAGGAAGAGGATTCGGGTACTTCTGCTGCATTTGGTCTTCTCGCTCCCAAGTGAATTCAGGTCCTCGCTTGGCATTCCAGCAAATCTTTATTATCGGTATGCGACTTTGTTTCGTTCGTTTGACTTCCCGATCCATGATTTCGACTGGTTCTTCCACCAAGTTGAGATTCTCGTTGATCTCGATCTCATCGAGTGGGATCACAAGGGTTTTGTCGGATAAACACTTTTTAAGGTTCGACACATGAAAGACGGGATGAATGTTGTTAAGTTCTTGCGGCAACCAGATTTTGTAGGCTACGGGGCCGATCCTAGCGAGGATCTCGAATGGCCCAATGTATCTTGGATTTAGCTTTCCACGCTTTCCGAAGCGTATCATGCCCTTCCAGAGTGAGACCTTCAACAGAACGCGGTCACCACCCTGGAATTGTAAGGGTTTTCGTCTTCTGTCGGCGTAGCTCTTTTGTCTATCTCTGGAAGCTTTTAGTCGTTCTCGGATTTGCACGATCTTTTCGGTGGTTTCTTGAATGATTTTCGGGCCAGTGAGAGTGCTATCAGGGACTTGACCTCTAGCTAGCTGCGTGTCACCCACCTCAGCCCAGCATAGAGGGGATCTGCACTTATGGCCATAGAGGGTTTCAAATGTAGCAGCCTTATTACTAGTGTGATAGTTGTTGTTGTAGGAAAAATCGACCAGGGGCAAATGGGTGTCCCACGACTTGCCAAAATCAATAACACATGCTCTCAGCATGTCTTCCAGTGTTTGAATGGTTCTGTCACTCTGCCCGTCGGTTTGTGGATGATAAGTTATGCTCATATCTAGCTTAGTTCCAAGAGCCTTCTGCAGTGACTGCCAAAATCTCGAGGTGAATCTGCTATCTCTATCCGAGATAATTGATACAGGCACACCGTGCAGTCTTACTATCTCTTGGATGTAGGGTTCGGGTCAGTCTCTCCATCTTTTATGTTTCTTTGATTGGTAGGAAGTGGGAGGACTTGGTCAGTCTGTCGACGATTACCCAGATAGTGTTATGGCCACTCGGGGTCTTGGGCAATTTGGTGATGAAGTCCATCGTAATTCGTTCCCACTTCCACTCAGGTATTTCCGGCTGTTGGAGTAAACCTGAGGGCTTTTGATATTCCACCTTCACCTTGGCGCAAGTTAGGCACTTGCCCACGAAGGTAGCAATTTCTGCTTTCATGTTTGGCCACCAATAGAGTTTCTTGAGATCCAGATACATCTTATCTGAACCTGGGTGAACGAAGTATCGAGTTCTGTGGGCTTCGTTCATGACAACCTCCCTGTAACCACCGAACTTTGGGGTGCAGATCCGGTTCATGAAATAGTAAACTTTATCCCCCTTGATCTCTAAGTTATTCTCCATTCCCCTCAAGGCTTCATCTGATATGTTCTCTGGTTTTAAGGCTTCCATCTACGCCTCTCTGACTTGGGCGGACAGATGGGAATGGATTGTCATTGTCAGTGCCTTCACTCTACGACCAGAGTACTCCTTTTGGCTAAGGGCATCCGCTACCACATTGGCCTTGCAGGGATGATTGCGTATTTCACACTCGTAATCATTGAGCAACTCTAACCAACATCGTTGCCTTATGTTAAGTTGAAGGCTTTTATGTTCGGTGAAGACAGTGCACTTGGTCTCGTAGAGGTAATGTCTCCAGATCTTTAATGCGCAGATCATTGCTCCCAACTCCAGATCGTGAGTTGTATAGTTGACTTCATGTGCCTTCAGCTGTCTCGATGCATAAGCAATAACTTTTCCTCGTTGTATGAGCACACAACCTAGCCCCTGATTGGATGCATCGCAGTAGACAACGAAGTCCTCCGTCCCTTCAGGAAGAGACAAGATAGGTGCGCTGCATAGGGCCTGCTTCAATGTTTGGAACGCAATATCTTGTTTTTCTCCCCAACTAAAGGTTACACCTTTCTAAGTCAGGGTGATAAGAGGCTTAGCAATCCTGGAGAAATTTTGGATGAATCTGCGATAGTAGCCAACCAGACCCAAAAATTGACGGATTTCTATGGGCGTCTTCGGTACTGACCAATTCTAGATTGCTTTAATTTTGGAAGGTTCCACATGTATGCCTTCTTTGCTAACCACGTGACCGAGGAACGTTGCCTTTCTGATCTAAAATTCGCACTTTGAGAATTTTGTGTATAGCTTCTCCGCCATTAAAGTTCCTAGCACTTGCCTCAAGTGATGTCTATGATCTTCCTCACTCCGAGAATAGACAAGTATATCATCTATGAATACTATCACGAACTTGTCTAGGAAGGGGTGGCACACCCGGTGCATCAGATCCATGAATACCGCAGGTGCGTTGGTAAGACCAAATGGCATTACTACAAACTCGTAGTGACCATAACGAGTCCGAAATGATGTCTTAGGGATATAGCCCTTATGGACTCGTAATTGATGGTACCCTGATCTCAGGTCTATCTTTGAGAAGTAGCTGGCTCCTTGGAGCTGATTGAAGAGGTCGTCGATTTTGGGTAGAGGGTAGCGATTTTTAATAGTGAGCTTAATTATTTTGCGATAATCTATGCACATTCGGAAGGATCCATCCTTCTTTTTCATAAATAAGACCGGTGCTCCCCAGGGTAAGAAGCTTGGTCTGATGAATCCCTTGTTGAGCAGTTCAATAAGCTGGCTGGATAACTCTGGCATTTCTGTCGGCGCTAGACGGTAAGGGGATTTGGCTACAGGGGTAGCTCTGGGGATTAAGTCGATTCGGAACTCGACTTGTCGTTCGGGAAGAACTCCTGGAATATCTTCGGGGAAGATATCAGGAAAGTCAAAGACTTCAGGGATGCTCTCGAGGTCTTTAACTTCCTACTTTTCATTTACGACATGGGCTAGGAATGCATGACACTCCTTTCGCAGATATTTTTAGGCTTTGATGCACGAAATGATACGAAGGTTTGTGCTGAGTTTATCACCATAGATGATGAGGGCTTCACCATTTGGCAGATTGAGGCGAATGGCTTTTTCGAAACAAAGAATATTCGCACGATGAAGGTTTAACCAGTTCATGCTGATGATGACATCGAAACTCTTTATGGAGACCGGCATAAAATCGATTGAGAAGGAATAATCGTTTAGGGTGAGGGTACAACTATGAATACGTCCTTAGTGCTCTCTTTCTTTCCGTTAGCCATTTCGACGGTGAACGTTTCGGTTAGAGGTCGAGATTTATGATTGAGTAAATACTTGAATTTGTGACTAACAAAACTTCTCTCCGCACCACTATCAAAGAGAATGCATGCATAAGAGTTGTCGAGGAGGAACGTACTCGTAACTATAGTGGGATAAGCGACTGTCTCCTCCTGGCCCATTGCTAGCACTTTCCCTACGTTGCTCGCAGTCGTTACTTTAGGGTAATTCCTCTTGTAGTGCCCGGTCTCGCCACACCCATAGCAGGCTTGGCCCACTCCAGCTCCAGGAGCCTGATTAGTTGGTTGAACTTGTGCTTGGTAGATCGGGTTGTGTGTCCCTTTTTGCCACATTTGGTACATTACAAGTCACGACAAGGTCCGTGATGATGGAAGTTACATTTGTCGCACTTTGGGAGAGTTCCAGCATATCTATTGGCAGGTGCTTGAGTAGTGGGAATAGCAGCAGGAATGGTAGCAGCATGGACTGCCACTGTTTGTTGTTTCTTAGAGGGCTCTTGCGAATATTTGCCCGTACGCTTGTTCCAGAACTTCTTCTTTCCACTACCTTCTTTCTGTGGTTCGGGAGTAGCTGTTGTGGGGTTGTGGCTATCCTCGTGATCCACTAAGGCCTGTGCTAAACGCTTGGCACTGTCAAATGTGAGGGGTTTAACAGCTAAGACATTCCTCTAAGTTGGGGGTGTCAATCCCCATATATATCTCTCAACTTTCTTGCTCTCTGGGGTGACCAACCCGGGGCCCAAAAGAGCCAGGTCACTGAACCTAGCAGTATAAGCAGCAACGTCGGAACCCTTCATCTTCAGATTCTAGAGCTCTTGCTCCAGTTTCTGCATCTCGCCATGCGGGCAGTATTCAGCCAACATTAACTCTTTCAAATCCTCCCAACTCATAGCATTTGCTACCGGAAGAGTCAGGGATTTGACTTAGCTGTTCCACCAACTGAGGGCTCTGTCTGTGAAAGTGTATGCTGCAAACTTCACCTTTCTTGTCTCGTGTCACACCCCCAAACCAGAACGACAGAAATGTTCGGGGGCGGAGGACGTCATGTACAGTATCATATCAATGCATAATAGTAAACAAGCAACAACATCATCCATTGCATTAATAATATAATTTAATACAAGTGTGTTCTGTGTGTAGTTTGAAAGACACCAAAATATGAATCCAAAAATAAAAGACAAGTTTTGTATGTGCTCCGTCTTCTCAAAACCTAGTCCAGTGTACCTGTCTACTGGTGACCTGAGAATACAAGTTATTTTGAAATAGTAGATGAGCATTTAAGTTGGTGAGTTCATAAGTATTTAGTGTCAGTTGTTGTATATGTTTAATGAAAGTGTGTGTAAATGTTTGTTCATAAATGTTTGTTTGTAAATGTTTGTTTGTAAATGTTTGTTCGCAAATGTTTGTATCTCCTAGAAAATCCTATATTTTCTAACTTAAATGTAGTCTTCTACCAAGACACGACTGTTCTGTATGTTTGTTCCTTTGTAAAAGTGAGTGTTTTCCCAAAGACATACTATCATTTACCAAAAATATAGTTTACATTACCGTTTCTGTGAGAAGATCACAATTTAAATGTAATGGGAAAATAATAAAGATGTACTTGTAGTATTTGTATTTAGCAACTACCAATGTACTAACTACCTTAAAACAATTGTTTTAATTAAGGTAAAATGTGATATAGTTGTAACCATGCTTGATTGACTAATAAAACATGATGTTCGAAGACATCGAAATGGTATGACATTCGTCACCTGTAGACCTGCAGGTCCCACTGTAGCTAGCAGCAAGGTGTAGGATAGTCAGTCCCGTATAGATCTATACACAAATTCACGCTCTCCCTCCAAGACTCTCTGGTTACAAAACGTGACACAACAGTATATTGCCATGCCATGAAGTAGTGGCGCACGTTAATGTTATAGTGTTCTTGTATTTGTATAATGTGTTCTCTCTGTTATAGTGTATTGTATGTTCTCTTTGTATAGTGTAGTGTATGTTCTCTTTGTTTCTCATTATAGTATGTTCTTTCTGTTTCTCATCATAGTATGTTTGTACTGACTCATGTATGAACTGGCTCTTGTATGTTTCATTGTACTAGAAATAGTGAGTAGTGATCCTCTAAACTATACCTATTATAGTTTACTAGTAATGTCATTTGAGTGACCGAGTAAGTTTGTACACTTCTGCTACCCAAAGGTGTTGAACTAATGTAAGAACTTTTATATCTATACACATATACATAATATATAACTAAGATCCAAACGACACTCAGACAAACAACCGGATACCCTAAGTCCATAACCGAACAAGGAAAAAGAAATAAAGTGAGTTATCAGTCCTAAGCCCTTTCAACCTTACTTATATAACTATATCTATATAGACATGATTTTGACAATATATAAGTTTAAAAGAGTTTGATAAAGAGTTTAGCATGTAAAAGAGTTTTAAACATATAAAGGAATTTTAACCACTTGAATGGTTACAGATGACTTGATGTCAATTTATAAAAGGTTTTGAATTAGTTTATTTGATAACATAGTTTTGAATTATAAGAAATCCACTTGTTTGATAGTTCTTACTTACATGTGATTGATACAATAACTATAATGTTTTCAACTTGTATCCCCCCCACCCTAAAAGCATTTAAAATCATTTAAAAGATAAGTTAAGGGGGGCATGAACTCACCTGATAGTGAGTAATCTGGAAGATGAGATAGATATTGTCACACCCCCGAACCGGAACGTCGGAAACGTTCGTGGGCGGAGGACGTCAAGTTTAGTATCAC
Source organism: Lactuca virosa (assembly GCF_052849685.1). Lineage (NCBI taxonomy): Eukaryota > Viridiplantae > Streptophyta > Magnoliopsida > Asterales > Asteraceae > Lactuca > Lactuca virosa. The sequence continues at coordinate 315,086,742 of NC_136433.1, read as the reverse complement.
ACCACATGCATCATAGTAATCAAAGTAACAAACAACCATTGCATTAATATGAAAGTGTTTACAAAGTATGTGATTCACAAAAGTTAGACTCCAAAAGTAAATGACAAAACAAGACATGAAGTTACTATGCTCCATCTTCTGAATCCCAGTGCGCTTACTTGTCTACTATTCTCTTGAGAATACAAGTTATTTTGAAAGAGTAGATCATCATTTAAGCTGGTGAGTTCATAAGTATTTTAGTGATGTAAAGTAAACTGAAGGTTCTTTTAGAAAAGTTTGCCTGTTCCTTCAGAAAATCCTATGTCTTCTGATGTAATGAAAGATAAGTAAAAATGACTCTACAATTCCTTCTATGAGTACTAAATGGATACAAGTTATATACAATTTAGAGTAAACAGGGAATCGATTGTGTGAATCTGCCCTAAGCCCACTACCAAACAAGGAACAGGGAATGAGGCGGAAAGCACACATCCCATTGTTTGTTAGATCTTCATTGTATACAACCCTGGCGTATTTGTTTGGTACTTACGGAGTTAACTGTAATAGTTCCTTTATTTGATGAAAACATTCTTTAAGAAAAACCCTTATTTCCTTTAGTAAAAATGGTAACCACAATAGTTTCTTCTATAATCACTTAGTTTATACTAGCTATATATAATCTAATATCGAACGGATAGTTAATTGTGTGAATGTGCCCTAAGCCCTCAACCAAACAAGGAACAAGAAGTAAGGCGGAAAGCACACATCCAACTACCTGTCGGATATTAATTATAAATAACCTTGATGTATCTACCGAGGAATCATAAAGTTAGCATTATAGGCCCCCTTTTTACTGGATGTACTAAGACTCGACTGTACTGTTTGTCCTTTGTAATGATGTAAGTTTTCCCAAGTAATTACTAAAGCACTTACTACCTTAAAAACTAGTTTTTTAATTAAGGTTAAAATGTGATGTGATTATAACCATACTGATATGACACGTGTTTACCACGACTAGCTAATGGCGGTGAAACTGATGTGATATTTGTCACCCGTAGACTTGCAAGTCCCACTGTAGCTAGCAGCAAGGTGTGGGGTGTCAATCCCGTATAGATCTATATACAAACTCATGCTCTCCCTCTATGAGACTCTGGTTACAAAACGCGACCTAGCAAGTATATTGCTAAGCCGTGAAATAGTGGCTCACATTAATGTTATAGTATTCTTGTATTTGAATAGTATGTTCCTCCCTGTACTAGTTGTAGTATGAACCGAACTCCTAAACTATACCTATTATAGTTTACTAGTATGCTTACTTGGACAGTTACAGACTTGAAGAAAACACTCATTTATCTACTGAGTTATGATTCTACTTTAAAAGAGTTTTTGAAACGATTTGATCACTTATACAACATAAGAAATCCTTTTAATGTGATGGCTATCACCAATAACATTTACACAATTATCATTGTGTTCAACTTGTATTCCCCCCCCCCCTTAAAAGCATTTAAAACATTTAAAGATTGATTATAGAGGTATGAACTCACCTTATATGGGTGATTCAATTGAAGGTTCGTGTAAGGATGAGAAGTTCCATGAATGAATTCCCGAGACACAAACAAGTCCTAAATGACATGTAATGGCATATATAGGCATGTAATTAGTGTTTAAAACAACTAACATGCAAGGAAACAACCTTAGGGACTAGGAAACACTTGGAATGAAGTGTTACAATCACATGTGATTGACTAAAGGGAGTTTACGGCCAAAGGAAAGTGTGTTCATGGCCACACTTGAGTTTACGGCCATGGAAGATGAGTTTACGGCCCAAGGAGATTACTTTACGGCCATGGGAGATTGCATGGCCTTAAACACTCCAAAATCATGCACTTTGGGTCTTGATACAAGCTTAAAGGGTATTTTTCTTATGAGGATACAAGAGCTTCTAGTAATAAACAAGATGATAGAAGAAATACTCACCCTTGGAAGGCTTTAAGGTGTTCACGGCCCAAGAACAAGTAGGTGTTCTTGGTGTTCTTGGTGAAAGGATGAAGTTTTGAAGATCTTGAAGTAGAAGTGATGAATCTAGGGTGTAATCAAAGGAGGTTCTAATGATAAACAAGTATAGATGTGTTACTAACCTTTTAAGGTTAGATATAAGAGTTCTTGGTGGATGATACTTGAGAGAGAAAGGGTAGTTTGCGGCTAGGACTTGAAGAAATGAAGAAAAGTGAAGCAAATTCTCTTATAAGGAGGATAGTTCACGGCAACCAAGAGTTTACGGTCGTAAACTCCTAGTTTGCGGCCGTAAACTCCTTGTGATGGAGTTTCCGGCTTGATTGCAAACCAATGAACTTAAGCTGACAAAACCCTAAACCCAATCCTTAAGTGTACTAGGCTTAGAACCCTCAAACAAACCCATATCAATGCTAAAAGATAGCAGAAGCAAGCCTGACATTTGATTGGATTGATTGGCTTTACAAGTTAAAAATTTTCGGGTTGTCACATCATCCCCCCGTTAGATTGAATTTTGTCCCGAAATTAGCTTTCTTAGCAGCACTCCTGGGGTTGTGCTCCTCTGAATGGCAGAATACCAACTCGTAGACCTGGGAAACATTGCCCTAATGCTCATGATAGGATTCACACCTGGTCCATCTATCATTACCTTGTGTATACACGTCGTATACAACTATGCTTAGTAAGACGGTCGGATGTGCGACTCTGCCCCAGGTTCACAACCAAACAAGGAACAAGAGATAGGGCGGAAACACACATAGTAAATCTGCATAATCATAATTATATACCACCCTTGCGTATACACTTAATAGTGATAGGTGGGCTGTATTCGTCCTTAGCCTCTGTGCTTGAACTTGATCTGCTGGACGAGTGGTAGTTCGGGAAGGTCTACTGAGTATACGGTGGCAAGGTTTCGGAGGGCAAGATACTCCTCGCATGAGTACTTCGGGGTTTAGAATACGAGGTAGACGATTCTAAGGTCTAGGTCGGGCTGTCGTTACGAATGACAAGGATTTCGTTGATTTGAAGGTTAAGGAGATGGAGTTTCGAAATATATGAACTTAGTATGGTGAGGACCACGCCAATTCATGACGAATGATGACAACGGACTCATTATAGAAACAGAAGTTAGGCTGATTTGAAAGAAACGTTTTTTATACGACGGTGTATCCCGAGTGTGTTTGACAATGTACTCTGTGTAAATGGTCTAGTGCTTTCTATTTTCCCCTTGATATTACCACTGCCACAATCGTACTGCGATGAGCGAGTACTAATAGTGGAGTGTTTTGATAACTAGTGTTGATACTCTATATTATGATCCTCCTCGGTACCTCTATGATCGCCCAGCATATACAAGTTATGTATAATTAAGATGAATAGGACGGTCGACTGAGTGACTCTGCTCTAAATCCACAACCAAACAAGGAACATGAATTGAGGCGGAATCACTCACTCTAAGTCTGCAAAATCATAGCTATGCATAACCCTGATGTACATACTAAGCCATCATAGCTTCCCTAAACGGATCTTTAGTTATCTCATGAGTGTTGTGACTTGTTCATATGAGTGAGTTATTATAATTTCTTTTAAATGTTTTCCCCAAGTAATAATCTTATATAAATATAAATTAAATTTTAAAGTAATTACTATTTCGAAGACGTACCACTGGTCGTTGGGGACTCTGGGGTAGATTCTCCTGTGGCGATCATCAGAATTCGTCCATCCGCGCCTGAGTTCTTCGTGAACGGGCAGTCCCTCTTGTAGTGCCATGTCTCACCACAGCCATAGCAGGCATGGTTTACTTCTACTCCGGGGACTTGGGAGATAGGTTGTGTCGGTGCCCTGCAGAACCAGGCAGTGTGTCCCTTCCTATGGCAATTCAGGCATTGCATTTCCCGACATACTCCGGTGTGGTGGTAGTTACACTTTCCACACTTCGGGAGAGTTCCACCATGTCGAATGGTAGGTGCTGGAGTAGCAGGTGTTGTGGCGGCGTATATAGTACCCATTTGTTGCTCCTGTGGGGTTTCCTGGGTTGTTCTCTCTTTTCTCCTTTTCCCCGACTTTCGTTTATAGTCCCCTCCCTTTGCTGGCTCGGGAACAGGGACCACCACGCCATGGCGGACTCCATGGTCAATGAGTCGTTGGGCCTGGCGTTTGGTGCTATCGAATGTAGTTGGTTTAGAAGACAGTACATCTCCTTAAATCGGGGTAGATAAACCCCAGATGTACCTTTCTATCTTCTTATTTTCCGGGGTAACCATCTCAGGGCATAGTGCTGCCAGGTCGCTAAACCTGTCAGTGTAGGTCACTATGTCTGAGTCGATCATGGTATCCTCCCATAACTCTTGTTCCAGCTTTTGAACATGGCCTCTTGGGCAGTATTCTTCCAACATCAACTCTTTTAGATTCTCCCAACCTGTTGAGTTAGCCACTGATAGGGTCAGTGACTTAACAAGGCTATTCCACTATGTTAGGGCTCTGTTGGAGAAGGTGCAGGCAGCAAACTTCACTTTGCTCCCTTCTGGGCACAGACAGATCGCGAAGACCGAATCTGTTTTCTCGAACCATCACATCAGAGCAATGACTACACCATTTCCATTAAAGGATTTGGGTTTTCAGTTCATGAAGTCCTTGTAAGAACACTCTCGTGGGTGTCCGTACGTAACTCCGGGGTTAGTTAAGTGGGTACCGATACCAGTTTCATTGGTACCACTTTCACTGATGTGAGTTAGAGCAGCTGTTACTACGGCTGCTATCGCTGCTTGGAGAGCAGCATGATTGAATTGCGGAGGAGGTAGTGGAGTTTGAGTTGGAGTTATCGGAGTAGTGCGTCTCGTTGATCGACGTGGATGCATCTTGCTAAACAGAATATAAAGATGAGATGGAAATGAGTTTATAGCAGTGGTTATAAGCCGAAAGCTGAATGACAAAGTTATCCTAGTTCTGAGTGTATCTGGTTCTGACTTTCATAGGGTTCTGGAAACAATTCATAAAGGGAGTCTATATCAAATAAACTTTATGAATCTGGAGTGGCTAACCTCGAATGAATATCTGTGAATTGAATAACTGATACAAGTTGCACGAAAAGAAATAATCATAACACATAATGTGAGCAGTGTATCCACTAGCTCACTAAGTCAATCAAGGTTATTATTTATTAGTGTGACGCATAAGATGTTTTTGTTTCTTCGGCTGATCCTTCTTTGAAGACTTCTCATGAACCTACTCTTGTTCCTCCTTGACTCTTCTGCTGACCGCTATGAGGAAGTGGTTACATCTATCTGGGTTTGTCGTACGAGAATGGAAATGTCTAAAGAATCTATGAGATTAAGTGTAACATTATGGGGTGATCCTTACCGGGTCCTCCTATAATTGCATAATATATACAAGTTGTATATAATTTAAGATTAAATAGACCTTCGAATAAGTGATCCTACTCCAAAACCACAACCAAACAAGGAACAGGAAGTGAAGCATAGATCACAAATTCTAAGTCTATAAAATCTCAATTATATAAAACCTTGCAAGTATACACTCCGGAATCATAGACCTACCAGAAGGGTCTTTTAAATTCTCACATAAGTTTTAAACTTGTTGTTGTCTTGTAGTATCATAAAATACTCCTATAGTATTTTAACTTTCATGTTCCGATCTAGAAATCCCTTGTGTATAGAGTTAGGTAAGTTTTAAGACTGTTGCAACACCACATCACTCCCAAACACATGTCGGTCACATCTTAAATGAAAATAGTTGATCTGGCTATATTGATCCCAGATATGATTACATAACTGTCCAAGTTTGACCGCAGTGTTCAACCTTTAAATACTTTTGTTATGTTCTTCTTGTGATACTTGTTCTAGTATGTATATATGTATAAGCAGGTATGTATACTTTTATTAAGTATTGTTATATTTTTAAAATATATTATTATCCAGAGCACTTCGGCCCCATTGCATTTATAGTTGTATATCTTTTATAGGTTGATATACTTAGTTCACTATAAACAATGCTCTGATACCAATCTGTCACACCCCCAAACCGGAACGGCGGAAACGTTCGGGGGTGGAGGACGTCAAGTTTAGTATCAATACACATGCATCATAGTAATCAAAGTAACAAACAACCATTGCATTAATATGAAAGCGTTTACAAAGTATGTGATTCACAAAAGTTAGACTCCAAAAGTAAATGACAAAACAAGACATGAGGTTACTATGCTCCATCTTCTGAATCCCAGTGCGCGTACCTGTCTACTATTCTCCTGAGAATACAAGTTATTTTGAAAGAGTATATCAGCATTTAAGCTGGTGAGTTCATAAGTATTTTAGTGATGTAAAGTAAACTGAAAGTTCTTTTAAAAAAGTTCGCCTGTTCCTTCAGAAAATCTTATATCTTCTGATGTAATGAAAGATAAGTAAAAATGACTCTACAATTCCTTCTATGAGTACTAAATGGATACAAGTTATATACAATTTAGAGTAAACAGACAATCGATTGTGTGAATCTGCCCTAAGCCCACAACCAAACAAGGAACAGGGAATGAGGCGGAAAGCACACATCCCATTGTTTGTTAGATCTTCATTGTATACAACCCTGGCGTATTCATTTGGTACTTACGGAGTTAACTGTAATACTTCCTTTATTTGATGAAAACATTCTTTAAGAAAAACCCTTATTTCCTTTAGTAAAAATGGTAACTGTGACAACCCGAACCCTTTTCTAGTTTCCGTTAATAAAATTTTATTTTATTGGGTTCCGTCAACTTCCTTCGGTTTGGAAAATCATTTAATTATATATTTTGAGTCCTATATTCGAGTCGGAACCAAAACCACGCGAAATTTCGGGAATTCCTTCGAACAAGACCGAGTTCACGGCCAGTCTGGGGTGGACCCCACCACTGACCAACGACAACCCCTATAAATACGGGACCCTACCCCTCATTTCCACTTTTCTGGCCGAACACCCACTCCTTCTCTCTCTAAACTATTGACCGTACACCCCTAAAAACACCCTTATCCTTCCGGAAAACATCGAGAATCACCATTAGGGGTCATTTCGGAGCATCTAGAATACGTTTTTCATCGATTTCAACACTCTTCTTCTTGAGTGTACGGCCGTACCCCTTCAAATCTGCAAATCTTCATTGACCACACACCAGTTTACGGCCGTACACCTTCAAAGGCCGTACAACGTTCACAGTCGTACACCCTGTTCATGGTCGTATACCCTGTTCACGGCCGTACACCTTGTTCACGGCCGTAAACCCCATTCACGGCCGTACACACTTCCTAAGCAGTGAATTAGACTGAAAACCCACTTTCCTCGATTCAATCAAGTCCCGGTAACATTTCTTAACCGAAAACAAGTGTTTTTCTAACACTTTATCTAACGAAATCGCTAATTTAGATACATATATGTATTTAATTGTTAATAGGATTCCGTTAAGTGCCGCACGCTACAACTCGAGGGGCTTCATTCCAATTCGTTGATTCGACGTTTGCACACAACTAACTGTGAGTTCATACCCCTATGTATTTACTGTTTTTAACGTTTTCAAGGGGGGGGGGGGGAATACAAGCCAAGCATAAATGATTTTATGAAATTTATACAAAAAGTATTTCAATAAACTTAAAACGGATGCAATTTATACAATCATATAGTTTCTATACTTTTATAAAATATGTAGATATTTTGTCCCTTTTGTATTATGCAGAGCATAAGGGAAGTTTTCATTATAATCATAGAGCTTTCAACATAAAACATGAATTGAATACATGAATGAACATATAAACTATAATAGGTATAGTTTATGGAACAATTAACATATCAATGTACAAATCATAGATTCAATGCAACCAGGCATATAAACTATTAAATGTGTAGTTTATGAGATATATAGACAGCAAGTTAAATTCAATGGATTCATTTTATTCTACACAAAATCGTTAGCATAGCATTTTATGAGTGAGCATTCTTCGCGTACTTACCTAAGTACTAACAAAAGTCCTGAGATTATAACCAGAGTCTCCTGGAGGGAGAACGTGGGTTTGTGTATAGATCTATACGGGATTGACACTCCCGTACCATAACTGTTAGTGTCACACCCCAAAACCTGAACGGCGGAAACGTTCGGGGGCGGAGGACGTCATCCATTGCATTAATAGTATAATTTAATACAAGTGTGTTCTGTATAGTTTATAAGACACCAAAAATATAAATCAAAATAAGAGATGAGCCTTAAACGTGCTCCATCTTCTCAAAACCTGGCATCGGTACCTGTCTACTGATGACCTGAGAATACAAGTTATTTTGAAAGTATAGATCAGCATTAAAGCTGGTGAGTTCATAAGTATTTTAGTGTCAATGTTTGTATGAAAGTGTTTGTAAACATTTGATGTACACGTTTGTAAGTGTTTGTAGTAAATGTTTGTAAGTGTTTGTGAAGGTTTGTAAATGTTTGCGTCTCCTAGAAAATCCTATATTTTCTACTAAAAAGTAGCCTTCTACCAAGGCCCGAATGTTCTGTATGTTGTTTGTTTGTAAAAGTGTGTAATTTTCCCAAAGACAGACTATCATTACCAAAAATATAGTTTTACATTTCCGTTTATGTGAGAAGATCACAATTTGAATGTAATGGGAAAATAATAATGATGTACTTGTAGTATTTGTATATAGCTACTACCGTTGTACTAACTACCTTAAAACAATTGTTTTATTTAACGTAAAATGTGATATAGTTGTAACCATGCTTGATCGACTAGTTAAAACACGACGCTCGAAGACATCGAAATGGTATGACATTAGTCACCCGTAGACCTGCAGGTCCCACTGTAGCTGGCAGCAAGGTGTAGGATAGTCAATCCCGTATAGATGTATACACAAACTCACGCTCTCCCTCCAGGAGACTCTGGTTGCAAAACGTGACACAGCAGTAGATTGCCATGCCATGAAGTAGTGGCTCACATTAATGTTATAGTGTTCTAGTGTTTGTATAGTATGTTCTAGTGTGTTGTATGTTCTCTCTGTACTAGTGTATTGTATGTTCTCTTGTATAGTGTAGTGTATGTTCTCTTGTATAGTGTAGTGTATGTTCCTTCTGTTTCTCATAATAGTAAGTTTGTATCTCGTTATAGTATGTACTGACTCTTGTATGTTTTATTGTTCTACTAATAGTAGGTAGTGACTTCCTAAACTATACCTATTATAGTTTACTAGTAATGTTGTTTGTATGAATGAACATGTTTGTACACCTTTGCTACCCAAAGGTATTGAACTGAATTAAGAACTTTAATATCTATATACATACACATAATATATAACTAAGATTCAAACGACCTTCGGACAAACAACCGATACCCTAAGTCCACAACCAAACAAGGAACAGGAAATAAGGCGAGTTATCAGTCCTAAGTCCTTTCAATCCTACTTATATAACTACATCCATGTAGACATGATTTGACAAAGTATTAGTTTAAAAGAGTTTAATAGAAAGAATTTAACATGTAAAAGAGTTTATAAAATGATTTGAAGCAGTTTGTGTGAAAACACAGTTTGAAGTATAAGGAATCTGTTTGTTTGATAGTTATTAATCACATGTAATTAATATAATAACTATATTGTTTCTACTTGTATTCCCCCCCCCCCCCCCATAAAAGCATTTAAAATCATTTAAAAGGTAACTTAAGGGGTATGAACTCACCTGTAGTGAGTGATACGAATGAAAGATCGATTTGTAGAGTGCTAAGTGCCAAGTGAAGACTTGAGCACAACAGATCCTAATAAGCATATAATGACACATATATATGTATAATTAGTGTTTAAGCAACTAATCATGATAGAGATTCACCTTAGGAACTAGGAAACACTTATATGGAAGTGTTATAATCACAAAGGATTGCATCTAAGGGGTGTATGGCCAAACAATGGTGTTTACGGCCAAGGGTTCACGACCCTATGAGTTTACGGCCAAAGGGTTCACGTCCCTATGAGTTTACGGTCGTAAAATCATGAAGTCTTGTGCCAAAGAGTGAATTAAAGTCCTTTTAAGCATCAAGGAAGTGTTCTAGGTTCAATGCTTAGCTTAAGGGAGTTCATGGCCAACAAATGCACCATTAACAAGGGTTTACGGCCAAGGGAGATGCTCTTGGCCGTAAACTCCTATTGTTCTTGGGAAATGGATGTTTTCAAGGTGCAAATCAAGGGCTTCTACTAGATAACAAGTATAGGGAAGAGATACTTACGATATGGAAGCTAAAAGGGTTGATTTCGGCCCAAAACACTAGTGTGTGTTCTTGGTGTTCTTGAAGATTTAACCCAAAAGATGAAGTTAATGGATGAAATCAAAGGGTTTTACTAGATAATGAGATGTATCAACAAATCAAAGGATGAAATACTTACATTTTTTAAGATAAAAATGAAGATCCTTATGATACTTGAGAGAGAAATCAAGTTCTTGAGGTTGAATGGTGAATAATGAGGAAGAAATGAAAGAACATCATGTATAAGGCATGAGTTTACGGCCACCTTGAGTTTACGGCCGTAAACTCCACATGATGAAGTTTAAGGCTTGCTTGGTGCACAATGGACACAAGCAGATACTTCCTAACACCCGATCCTTGAATGTATTATGCTTAGAACACTCAAACAGACTCTAAACAGTGCTAAAAGATAGTAGAAACAAGTCTGACTTTGATTGAGTTGAGATGTTGTACAAGATAGAAATTTCGGGTTGCCACAGTTAGCTACACTTAGGCCGGCAGGCCTGGGTGACAAAGTCATTTCGATTCCGACACCTGAAGAATGTTGTTCAGGCAATTCAATGGTCAAGTATGGTTATAACAACTCATAAATTTGGTACAAAGAAAATACGATTAACGTATGAATGATAATAACTTTAATTAGTTTTATTATAAAGTAATAGAACTACTATACATATTACAGTTTTCAGAGCTTTCCGAACATATTATACATGCTGGTGATAATCAGGGTTTTTCTTGTAAAAGAGGTTTCTTATTCAATCAAAGAATGCACAACACATTCAATGAAATTCAGTAAGAAACATTCATAGTTAGTTCTATAACTTCTAAATTTATGCTTCATGGTTATGTATGAAGAATATTCGATAGACTGTCGAATATGTGATTTTCGCCTCATTTTCTGTTCCTTGTTTGGTTGTGGACTTAGGGCAGATCTACATAATCCACTGTCTATTCGATAATGGTTTATACGCGACTAGTATGAACTAAGTAGTCATAGAAAGAACTGGTTTATCATACTTCAACTAAAGAAAATAATGGATTTTCTTGGAAACAAATGAACATTTTCATAGATTCATTAACATATTTTCTCTTCGAAAACATACTTATGAACTCACCGGCTTTATGCTGATACTCTTTCAAAACTGCTTGTATTCTCAGGAAATCAGTAGACAGGTACCTCCTGAAGTTTTGAGAAGACGGAGCGTATAGAGTCTCGTCTTTTTCTTTTGATCATACTTTTGATGTATTTTAACAAGAATCAAAACAGATGTAAATACCTTTTCATATATGTATTCAATGTAATGGTTGTGTTTACTATGATTACTATGATGCAATTGTTGTGATACTACACATGACGTCATCCATCCTCGATCGTTTCCGCCGTTCTGGTTTAGGGGTGTGACAGATTGGTATCGGAGCTATTGTTTATAGTGAACTAAGTATACCGAACCTTACATGGTATACAACTATAAACACTAAGAGGCCGAAGTGGTCTGAACTAAAAGTATACTTTTAAAATATAAGTATTTTATAAAGAGTATACAAGTATCCATAAGTACCAGAAAGAGTATCATAAGTAGAACAAAACAAAAGTATTTGGATGTTGGACACTACGGTTAAACCTGGGTAGTTATGTAATCATGTATGGGATCAATATAGCCTGATCAACTACATTTATTTGAGACATGACCAACATGTGTCTCGGAGTGATCGTGGTGTTGCAGCAAGTCTAAAACTTACCAAGCTATATACATCAAGATATCAATAGAACAGAACATACAACTTAAAATACTATAGGAGTATTTTAGTTAGAGCCGAATACAGTATAGAGATTCATTCCAAGTGTTGCTACTTATTTCTTCCTAGCGATAGTTTACTTGCATTAGTAACTTTTCTCTGTATATCACTAAGTAGAAGGCTTTATCTATCAGGGTGGGATATATCTTGTTTCATATCTCTTGATTTAATATCTAGGGGACTTAGCATCCTCTTCTTCCTGATTATTTTTAGAACAAGATGCCTCCCAGAAAGAGACCCAACAGGAAGAACAACGACCCTCCGCCGCCACCACCTCCTCAGTTCGATCATGCCATGTTCCAAGTAGCAGTTTCAGCCGTCGTGACTGTAGTAATGGCGCAAATTAACCCCGGTGGGGCTAGCGGATCCGGAGGTGGTACTCATCCCCAGAATCTTGGCGATCAGGGACATTAAAAGGAGTGTTCCTATAAGTACTTCATGAACACGAAACCCAAATCCTTCGACGGAAACGGAGGTGTCATTGCCCTCACTCGATGGATCGAGAAGATCAAACCGGTCTTCGAGATCTGTGCATGCTCCGAAGCAAACAAAGTAAAGTTTGCTGCTTGCACCTTCACAGACAGAGCATTGACCTGGTGGAATGGTCGAGTCAAATCCCTAACCCTGCCGATAGCGAATGCAATGGGTTGGGAGAGTTTAAAGGAACTCATGCTCGCCGAGTACTGTCCGAGGGGCGAGATGCAGAAGTTAGAGCACGAGCTCTGGAACCTAAAGATGAAGGGTTCCGACATTGCTACCTACACAGCTAGATTCTGCGATTTGGCTCTTCTTTTCCCGGGGATGGTCACCCCGGAAAGCAAGAAGATAGAAAGATACATTTGGGGATTGATACCCCCAACTCAAGGAAATGTCTTGGCTGCTAAGCCTACCACTTTTGACAGCGCCAAGTGTCTGGCGCAGACCCTAATAGATCACGGGGTTGATCTTGATGCAGCCATGTCTGTTCCCGAACCACAAAAGGTGAGTGGTGGGAAGAAGAAATTCTGGAACAAGCGTAAGGGCCAGTCTTCACAGGAGCCCTCCAAGAAACAACAAACAGTGGCAGTCCACGCTGCTACTACTCCTGCTGCAGTTCCCACTACTCCACCAACTCCCAGCCGCTATGCTGGAAATCTACCTTTGTGCAACAAATGCAACTTCCATCATTTGGGAGTTTGTAGAGAAATGCAATGCAAAAAAATATGGCAGAAAGGGGCATACAGCGCGATTCTGCAAGACACCAGCTCAACCGACCAACCAGGCTGCTGAAGCGGGCATGGGTCAGGCCTGTTATGGCTGTGGGGAGGTTGGACACTTCAAAAGAAATTGCCCCAAGGAAACAACAGGTGGTAACACAGGGAGGGTGCTGGCAACGGGCCAGGAGGAGGCAGTTGCTGATCCCACAGTTGTTACGGGTACGTTCCTTCTTGACAACTTTTATACATGCATTCTTTTCGATTCTGGTGCGGAGAGGAGTTTTGTTAGTCATGCATTCAAACACCTACTCAAATGTAAATCCCAACCTTTAATCGAAACATTTACCGTCGAGATGGCTAACGGAAAGAAAGAGAGCACTAACGACATATTCATAGGCTGTACCCTTACCCTAAACGATCATTCCTTCCCAATCGACCTTATGTCGGTTTCCATAAAAAGGTTTGATGTCATCATTGGTATGGATTGGTTGAGCCCCAATCGTGTCGATATCCTTTGTTACGAAAAAGCCATCCGTCTCAATTTACCCTCTGGCGAAGCTCTCGTAGTTTACGACGATAAACTAAGCTTAAATCTTCGTATCATTTCTTGCATCCAAACCCAGAAACATCTGCGGAAGGAGTGCCATGCATTCCTAGCTCACGTCGTTAACGAAAAGTAGGAAGTTAAGAACCTCGAGAACATCCCCGAAGTCTGTAACTTTCTTGATGTCTTCCCCGAAGATCTTCCAGGAATCCCTCCCGAGCGCCAAGACGAGTTCCGTATCGACTTAATTCCCGGAGCTACTCCTGTAGCTAAATCCCCATACCGTCTAGCGCCGGAAGAAATGCAAGAGCTATCCAGCCAGCTCAATGAGCTGCTCAGCAAAGGATTCATAAGGCCAAGTTCCTCACCCTGGGGAGCCCCAATCTTATTCGTGAGAAAGAAGGATGGCTCCTTTCGGATGTGCATTGATTATCGAGAACTGAACAAGCTTATCATCAAGAACCTTTATCCCTTACCCAGAATCGACGATCTCTTCGATCAACTTCAGGGAGCCAGTTATTTCTCAAAAATAGACCTAAGATCAGGGTACAATCAGTTGCGAGTTCATGGGAATGATGTTCCCAAGACAACATTCCAAACTCGTTATGGACACTACGAGTTTGTAGTAATGCCCTTTCGTCTAACCAACGCACCGGCGATATTCATGGATTTGATGAATCAGGTGTGCCGCCCGTTCCTAGACAAGTTTGTAATCGTGTTCATCGATGATATACTTGTCTACTCTCAAAGCGAGGAAGATCATAGACATCACTTGAGGCTAGTGTTAGAAACACTAAGGGCGGAGAAACTCTATGCAAAGTTTTCAAAGTGCGAATTCTGGATCAGAAAAGTAACTTTCCTTGGTCACGTGGTTAGCGAGGAAGGCATACACGTGGATCCTTCCAAGATCAAAGCGATTGAGAATTGGTCAGCACCGAAGACGCCCACAGAAATCCGTCAATTCTTGGGTCTCGCTGGCTATTATCGCAAATTTATCCAGAATTTCTCCAAAATTGCTAAGCCTTTAACCACCCTGACACAGAAAGACGTAAGCTTTAGTTGGGGAGAAAAGCAAGACACTGCATTTCAAACATTGAAGCAGGCCCTATGCAGCGCACCTATCTTGTCTCTGCCCAAAGGGACGGAGGACTTCGTTGTCTACTGTGATGCATCCATTCAGGGCCTAGGCTGTGTGCTCATGCAGCGAGGAAAGGTTATTGCCTATGCCTCGAGACAGCTGAAAACACACGAAGTCAATTATACAACTCACGATCTAGAGTTGGGAGCAGTGGTCTTTGCATTAAAGATATGGACACATTATCTCTACGGAACCAAGTGCATTGTCTTCACCGACCATAAGAGTCTACAACATATCTTTGATCAGAAAGAGTTAAACATGAGGCAGCGGCGATGGGTAGAGCTACTCAGTGATTACGAGTGTGAAATACGCTATCATCCCGGCAAGGCCAATGTAGTAGCCGATGCCCTCAGCCGAAAAGAGTATTCAGGTCGTAGAGTGAAGGCGCTGACAATGACCATCCATTCCCATTTATCCGCTCAAATCAAAGAGGCTCAGCTGGAAGACTTAAAACCAGAGAACATGACGGACGAAGCCTTGAGAGGAAAGGAAAAGAACTTAGAGGTCAAAGGAGACGGAGTTTACTATTTCATAAACCGGATCTGGACCCCGAAGTATGGCGGTTACAGGGATGTTGTCATGAACGAAGCTCACAAGACTAGATACTCCGTTCACCCAGGTTCAGATAAGATGTATCTGGATCTCAAACAACCCTATTGGTGGCCGAACATGAAAGTAGAGATCGCTACCTTCGTGGGCAAGTGCCTGACTTGCGCCAAGGTGAAGGTAGAATATCAAAAGCCCTCAGGTATACTCCAGCAACCAGAAATACCTGAGTAGAAGTGGGAAAGGATTACAATGGATTTCATCACAAAGTTGCCCAAGTCTCCGAGTGGGCACGACGTCATCTGGGTAATTGTCGACCGACTGACTAAATCCGCCCACTTCCTGCCAATCAAGGAAAACTTCAAAATGGAGAAACTTATACGAATATACATACAAGAGATAGTTCGTCTGCATGGTGTGCTTGTGTCCATTATCTCTGATCGAGATAGCAGATTCACTTCGAGATTTTGGCAGTCACTGCAGAAGGCTCTTGGAACTAAACTGGATATGAGCACAACTTATCATCCACAAACATACGGGCAGAGTGAGAGGACCATTCAGACGTTGGAAGACATGTTGAGAGCATGTGCCATAGATTTTGGTAAGTCGTGGGACATCCATCTACCCTTAGTCGAATTTTCCTACAACAATAGCTATCATACCAGCATCAAGGCTGAGCCGTTCGAAGCCCTCTATGGCCGTAACTACATATCCCCTTTGTGCTGGGCTGAGGCGGGCGACATGCAGCTAGCTAAGGGTCAAGTCCCCGATAGCTCTCTCACTGGCCCAGAAATCATCCGAGAGACGATGGAAAAGATCGTACAAATTCGGGAACGATTAAAAGCTTTAAGAGATAGACAAAAGAGCTACGCCAATAAGAGATGAAAACCCTTGGAGTTCCAGGTTGGTGACCATGTTCTTTTGAAGGTCTCACCCTGGAAAGGCATGATTCGCTTCGAAAAGCGTGGAAAGCTGAATCCAAGATACATTGGACCATTCGAGATCGTCGCTAGGATCGGTCCCGTAGCATACAAACTTCGTTTACCCCGAGAACTTAGTAACATTCATCTTGTCTTTCACGTCTCGAACCTGAAGAAGTGTCTATTCGATGAGACACTTATGATTCCCCTCGATGAGATCGAACTAGACGAGAACTTACACTTCGTAGAGGAACCCGTAGAAATCATGGATAGGGAAGTAAAGCGAACAAAACAAAGCCGTATTCCGATAGTGAAGGTTCGCTGGAATGCCAAGCGGGGACCTGAATTCACTTAGGAGCGCGAAGATTCAAAGAAACAGAAGTACCATCATCTATTTTCGAGTCCATGATTTGTATTCTATGTCTGAATTTCAGGACGAAATTCCCTCTAACGGGGGGATGATGTGACAACCCGAACCCTTTTCTTGTTTCCGTTAATTAATTTACGTTAATAAAATTTTATTTTATTGGGTTCCGTCAACTTCCTTTGGTTTGGAAAATCATTTAATTATATATTTTGAGTCCTATATTCGAGTCGAAACCAAAACCACGTGAAATTTCGGGAATTCCTTCGAACAAGACCGAGTTCATGGCCTTACTTGAGTTCACGGCCGTAAACCCGTGTACGGCCGTACACTCGTTTACGGCCAACGTCAGGTGGACCCCACCACCGACCAACGACAACCCCTATAAATATGGGACCCTACCCCTCATTTACACTTTTCTGGCCGAACACCCACTCCTTCTCTCTTTAAACTCTTGACCGTACACCCCTAAAAACACCCTTATCCTTCCGGAAAACATCGAGAATCACCATTGGGGGTAATTTCGGAGCATCTAGAACACGTTTTTCATCGATTTCAGCACTCTTGTTCTTGAGTGTATGGCCGTACCCCTTCAAATCTGCAAATCTTCATTGACCGCACACCAGTTTACGGCCGTACACCTTTAAAGGCCGTACAACGTTCACGGCCGTACACCCTGTTCACGACCGTAAACACCATTCATGGCCGTACACACTTCCTAAGCAATGAATTAGACTGAAAACCCACTTTCCTCGATTCAATCAAGTCCCGGTAACATTCCTTAACCGAAAACAAGTGTTTTTCTAACACTTTATCTAACGAAATCACTAATTTAGATACAAATATGTATTTAATTGTTAATAGGATTCCGTTAAGTGCCGCACACTACAACTCGAGGGTCTTCATTCCAATTCGTTGATTCGACATTTGCACACAACTAACTGTGAGTTCATATGTGACAACCCGGAACTTCTATCTTGTACATCTATTCAATTCAGTCAATGTTAAACTCGTTTCAGTTGTCTTTTAGCACTGTTTAAGGGTTCGTTTAAGTGTTCTAAGCTTGAGTACAACCAAGGTTGAGAATTAGGGATGAGATATCAAGTCGTAAAAGTAGCAAATCGGGCCATACACTCCTTTAGGAGGAGTGTACGGCCGTACACATGGGTGTACAGCCGTACACCCCCTCATGGCCGCACACTCACCTCTATATATAAGAGTAGACCCCCTTCCTTCATTCCTTTCCCCTCTTGGCTGCACACTACTTCTTCTCTCTCAAGAATCTTCAACCGTAAACTCTTCAAGGCTTCAAAAATGTGAGTATTCCATCATCTAGCTTGTTAGACTTGAAGGACTTCTTGATTCAATCCTTGGTTCATCAAATTCCATCATGGTCTCCACCCTTTTAAGGAGTACGGCCGCACACCCCTTTGTACGGCCGTACACCCCCTTAAGGGCTCTCCAAAGTGAGAGTTTGACCCATATCTTCAAGTTGGACATGATCTTAGCCTTATTGCACCTTAAAGACGACAATTTCGACATAAACATGAAGGGTGTACGGCTGCACACCCCTTTGTATGGCCGCACACACACCTTAGGGCCGTACACCCACTTTGATGAACATTTCAGGCTTCAAACTTGCATTACAACCAAGCATAGGACCTAGAACACTTCCTTGATGCTTCCTAGGGCCTTGAAACACCTCAACATGCACACTTTTTCATGAGTGTACGGCCGTACACTCATGGGCCGTACACCCATGGCCGTACACACCCCTAGGGTGGCCGTACACCTCCTTCACTCAATCATATGTGATTTTAGCACTTAGTCCAAGTGTTTCCAAGTCCTTAGGGTGGTTTTCTATCATGACTAGTCGTGAAATACCCTAATTTGAATCATATATGTGTTATTACATGATAATTAGGATCCAATTGTGTTCGAGGCTTCATTTGACACTCAACATCTCTTATCGATCCTTCATACAAACCACTCACTCGAGGTGAGTTCATACCCCTACGCTTTTACGATTTTTAAACGTTTGTTAGGAGGGAATACAAGCCAAACACAAATGCTTTGTGAACTAATACAAAAGAACTTTTAACAAGTATACAACTCATGCAATTGATTCAGACAACGATTTTCATATATTTAGATATCTTATCCCTTTTGTACTATGTTGAGCATAAGGGACGTTTTCAACTTACCACCAAAATTTGCATAGTTTTTCAGATTCAACATTCACCTTATATACATGTAAACTATAATAGGTATAGTTTGGGGTTTCAAATCATAACTTTTACGAATTCAGAGTTAATCACCACTAAACGTATAAACTATGACCGATTTAGTTTATGGTATTCTTTACTACAAGGGCATGGCATTTAATAATTATTTAAGTATAATTATTACCGTATACTGCATCCAACGGATCCTAATACAAGAAAACACTTTAGAATTACATGTAAACTAGATTGTACAACATTGTGAGGCTCTACTTCAAAAACTGTACCCTTAGGGTACTGAATTAAATCCTATCCTAGTATAACCAGATTCTCCTGGAGGGAGAGCATGAGATTTGTGAATAGATCTATTCGGGATTGACAATCCCACACCTGAACTGCTAGCTACAGTTAGGCAGGCATGCCTGGGGTGACAAATGTCATTTAACCAACACTTGAAGAACGTTGTAAAGGTCTCTAGGTCATATCAAGCATGGTTATACGACTCACAATAAGTATAAACTAATCATTTGTTTACGGGATTTCACTCTTCAATGGTTTTATTTTAAGTAATAAACCTAATATACATACTGGTATTAACCAGGGTTTTCACACTATATGATTCATACGTTACTGGTGATAGCCAGGGATCTCATGAAAGTACTTTTAGAAATAAGAACCGAATTCAATAACGAACTTACCATGGGCCTTTTTTCATTATTTAAGAAAATATTGGGTTTTTCTTGGAAACATACAACCTTTCTACAAATTTATGAATAAGATTTTTGCTATATAACCTCGCTTATGAACTCACCAGCTTTATGCAGATACTCTTTCCAAACTGCTTGTATTCTCAGCAAATCTATAGACAGGTATCTCCTGGGATTTTGAGAAGTTGGAGCAACTAAAGTCATGTCTTTAAATTTTGTTTTCATTTTTGATGTATTTAAACAAGGCTTAAACAGATGTAAACCTTTTCATATATGTATTCAATGTAATGGTTGAGTTTACTATGATTGCTATGATACAATGGTTGTGATACTATACATGATGTCATCCACCCCCGAACGTTTCCGCCGCTCCGGTTTGGGGGTGTGACATCATACCCCTATGTCTTTACTGTTTTTAACGTTTTCAAGTGGGGGAATACAGGCCAAGCATAAATGATTTTATGAAATTTATACAAAAAGGATTTCAATAAACTTAAAACGGATGCAATTGATACAATCATACAGTTTCTATACTTTTATAAAATATTGTAGAAGAATTGTAACGAGTAATCGAAGTAAATCAGAGAATTCAAGTAATGATCAAGTAAAGAACACACGATATAAATATGATCTGGTTTCAGCTTCTATTACTTTCAAAGAACTTGAGTACAAAAACAGATAACAGAATTAGGAAAAACTCTCTTACCTACACTCAAGTTCAGACCCTATTTATAGGATACTGAAAGTACAAAAAATACTAAGGACTAAACATTAAGTTTCGACTAAACAAGTGCCTTAGTAAATACATACGAAATTACAAAACAAACACTTCGACTCTTTACAAAATTTCGACCCTAACAATCTCCCCCTTTGTAAACGAGTCGAACTACTCAATTCGTGAGAATCTGAGCAGCGAAGTGCATCATCCTTCGAATCTCCGAGTACCAAGTTAACACCTTCTTTAACTCAGTCTTATCTCCTTCATTATTCTTCGTACAATTATTCATACGAACAATAAAGTTCATATATTGAGCTGTAGTATACTGTTCCACTACGCTTACTTGAAACAAAAACCTTTTAGCTTTGCCATTCTTATCTTTTCCTGCAAAGACTAATCCAAAAGGTTTTAAGCAAATTTCTCCATCAGCGTATTTCCTCAGCTCAGCTTGAGTTTTCGACAATTCCATCGCAACCTTCACTTCTCTTCCCATACCTGAAGCTAACTCTTCATCAGTTAATGCTAGACAATCATAATAATTGTCTATGAAAATCTTGATGTGTGCTAGACCAAGTTTGAAAACATCTTTATCAGTTCCCTTAAGTTGAGAAGCTCATATCCTTAAGTATCAAGGCTACTTCAATCAAGTCGTTCAAGTTCATTAAAGGAAAATCAGCCACTGAAAAATCACATCTTTGATTATTTGCACGAACAACATGATATCTAAAGTTTTGAATCATGCCTTCGAACAAAACGTCCTTCGTTATGCTCGCAACTTTCTTGATCTTTATCAATGACCAAACCTCATCTGGCTCCTTCCCAAGAACTATGTGAAATCTGATCTTCATGTAAATGAAGTCATCTTCGTTGTCGAACTTTTCAACAATCTTGTATTGAGCCATGATGAACATCATCTCATTTATAGGAAAATCCAGTTGGCTCATGTCAGTGTTTGCAATCAAATAGCTTTTCTTTGGATTCTTCTCAAAAGAATACATTCGATTGTATGCTACCCTAGATTCAATGCTTTCATAGCTGTAGAGCTTTTTCGGATCTCCCTTATCCATACGAGGAGGATCACTTGCTCTTAGCCTCATTATGCTTTGTATATGTCTCTGCTTTTCTATTTCTGCTTCTATCTCAGCCTTCTTCTCTTCCTTTGACTTTTCAATCAAAATTTCCTTCCCTTTATCATCATCTTCGGAAGGTTTTGGTTTTAATGAACTTGAGCTCCCTCCTTCAGTTATCGAATTAAACACAATCCCTTTCAGAATGGGTTTTGTTGTTGTCTTGATAACTTCAGTTGTATTCGTCTTTGGAACTATAGGAACTGTGACTTGAGTACAAACAATTTTAGAT
Organism: Lactuca virosa; assembly: GCF_052849685.1. Classification (NCBI taxonomy): domain Eukaryota; kingdom Viridiplantae; phylum Streptophyta; class Magnoliopsida; order Asterales; family Asteraceae; genus Lactuca; species Lactuca virosa. The sequence continues at coordinate 315,064,975 of NC_136433.1, read as the reverse complement.
GGAAATCCCGACGTTAAAACTTTGAATTTATCAGCAGCCTTTGTGACATTCGAAACTTTGCTTTTGCCTTCATTGACTTTCTTTTCTCCCCTTTGCACCCCTGTGATAGCAGGTGGGGCATTCGAAGCCAGCATTTGAGCAAATTTCGTTATAGGTGCTATAGCCTTCTGAGTGACTTGATCAAGAACATTCAATTTCTGAGTAAGAAACTCAGGAGTTAAAAAGGACTGTGGGGCTGGCTTCGAAACAACGCTTTTGAGTTCACCAAGCAACTCCTTCAGCTTAGCAAATTGTTCTTTATCATATGAGGCCTTGGCTTCAATAGTTGGTACTGTGGCTTGAAAAGTTTGAATGAAATTCGTCACTGCCCCATCAATAATATCCATCTTCTCATGAATGGAATTATAACGATCATTAACTTCATGAATTTCCTGAGAAACTTCCTTCTTCATTTCTTCTAACTTGAAATTAACATCTTCTCGAACCTTCTTAACGTCTTGTACGAACATTACATGATGTTCTTTTGCAACGTTGCGAAGTTCTTTGATTTCTGAAGCAATCAAATCTCATTGAGCTTTCACCCGTAGCTCATTGTTCTTATCATTCGTATCTAACGTCCTTTGCAATCTAAGCTCAACAGCTTTTAACATAACATCTACCTCGATCCCATCAACTGAACTCTTGGCTCCTGAATCGGCTTGTGATTGCAATATCGAATTAAGCTTTTGATTTAGGCTCTTGAATTGTTTTCCTGACATCAACATGTGATCAGGAACATCCTCTTCTTCAGAATCAAAATGAAGATCATCAAATGTTCCTCCGAAACCTCCTCCGTCTGTTTCATCATCGGAATTTAGATTTGGTGGATCAGTGGATTGTGACTGAAAAAGGGTTGTGATAGGTTGTTTAAGGATGTTTTCAAATGTGGGTGATGTGGTGATAGTTTGAGTTTGAGTGAAGAAAGGAGGTAAGGAAGTATCTATAGTCGAAGAAACTGTAGCTGAAGTGATAAGAGGAATAGCTTCAGAAACAATATTCGTATTGTCGACACTCATAATGACTCCGACACCCATATCAGATACGTTTGTACGAAAGTCAGAAATGGGTACCGCCTCAGAAACTGACTTGGTAACACCAATTTCGAGTGGAATAGAAACAGTGGAAAAAATGGTGGTGGTTGGTGAAGCTAACGAAGAAATGATGGGAGTAGATACCTTTGGAGAAGTGGACCCCAAAGGAGTATCGGGTACAACCTCGCTTTCTGAGGACTCGTCACGAAACACCAGTTTTCGTTTCTTGCTCTTCTTGGAAATGTGCTTTACTACATCCTCAACTCTTCTCTTTTTCGACTGTGGAGAGACAGGAGTTGGTATTTCACGAATCTTTAACCCCTTTCGGTTTAACTGAGCCTTTCATATGAATGAATATGAATCATCAGATGACTTCCTCAATCTTTTCAAAATACCAGATTCTATAGGTACTACTTCCTTCGTTGATTCAGCAATAATCAACTCCTTCTCTAACACTTATTTCTTCGAACCCTTTACTTTAGCATTATCATTTTTCTTTGGAAAGTTAGGTTGTTTAGGACTTTCAGAAACAAGAGCATCACCATCACTCTTTTTCAATTTCTTTGATTGTTTTGAAGAACCTGCATCAACTTCAAGTAACACCCCGGTTACGACATCAGGGTTGATAGTCTTCAAATAGTTTACCAACACTGTATTTGTTGGATCAACCTTCTTCAACATGCCGTCTGGAATTCTGGAAATTGTAGGGAAATCTTCCGAATCATCCTCAACTGACTTCGGAAAGTGATACTTTGCAAATTCCACCTTAGACATTATCAGGAACTTGAATTCCCTATTTTTTTATAAATTTTCTCAAGAATGAGACTCCAATACCTCGCACAGGAAATACCCTTAACCATATTAGTATTCTCCAAGCTTTTCCCAAAACTCCTTCCACAATTGAGTCGCATAGTCAACACTGAGATCATAGTATAATCCCATCACCATTGCATAGACTTCAAGTCTTCCTTTGTCGAGACCAACACTTCTGCGAGTTAGACACCTAAAATAAATGCCAAAGAAGAAATTCCACATAAAGGGTAATCCGGACTTCTTGAAGTCACTGAGTTTTGTGAGTGGAGGCTGATGTCCCATCTCGTTGAACATAAACATGATCTGATCATTGTTTGGTTTGAAGAATGGTGGAGAATTGGGAATATTCAAGAACTGAGTGAACATCTTCTTGGACAGACGAATCTGTTTCTCATTAACAAGATTAAAAGTAATCACATCTGTAGCCTTGCTGTAGGAAGCAGTTGAAGCAGCCATGGATAACCATGTTATCGGAACTGCGAAAGAGTTGAACATAACAGTAGCAATACCAGAATTTTGAAGAGAAACTATCAACATCTTCAATTCCTCAGGGTATAGTGAAATATCACTCTCAACCTGGTAATTAGTACTTTGGATCTTCATGATTGGTTGTGAAAGAACTGCATCAGTAGAGGTATTTTGAGTAGCAGCCATTGTTGAAAGCTTGTAGAGAATTTGAAGAAATTGAGAATTCGGGTTTTGTTCGTCGGAGAGTTTTTGAAAGTGTAATGATCAACGGAAAAAGAATTTCCTTTTATATGTAACCCCAAAGGAAGTGCAAACGTTTTCATTAATGAGTTTGCCACGACCTTCCTTGAAAATCGCACAACTCGCCTTTAAACTCACCATGTCAGTCATGTGCCATACTTTCGAAATCATCAGCCTGAGTTGGTAATACTCAGAACCTCAAGGATTTCGTGAGTGCAGTGCATCAAGAAAATAAGATAAGAAGCAAACTAACGAAAATTTTGGATCTGTGAGGTCAAAAATAAAATTTTGAAACGAAAGCATTTAAACCCCAGACAAAGGTTACTTCATTAATTATCAAGAGAGATAATCAACTGCTTTTGTGGTTTCCCGTGAATTACAATTGAAAACTTATAGAGAAGTTTCGAAGGGCTTCTTTTTCAAGGCTTCGTGGGTAGCTCAAAAATTTCGTTACATATCAGCCTAAACATAAGGTGAGTAATTGTAACAGAAATTTACCTGTATGACCAGTGTAGTCAGGGACAAGTATGCTTTGGAAAAATATATGAAGTGACTTTGAATTTCAAATAAAACTCACACAGAAATCATTTTCAAGAAAAAAAATTGTTATCTGGATCCTGTTGGATAACAAATATCGTGGGTTACGAATATTTGATCAAGATCACGCAAAAGAATTGAAAATGATTTGGAGTTTCGAAATTTGGTACTGAAACAAATGTTTCGTTAAAATCTGGAACATAGTTCCCCGTCAATTCCTTAAAAGAGTTTGATAATGTGGGTTTCACTTTCATCACGGTCTCATGATGTTAGATCATTAACATAGAATTTTGATATGTCTAAGTCATGATTGGTTTGATCAATGACCTCTTGGACATATGTCATGGTGTGTGAAATGTGTTAGAAGTTTGTGATGAAAAAGATTGTTTCTCGAAGACAATTGTACCTCTGTTATTTTGAACCAAACAGAAAACTCTTAACTCATTTGAGAAGAGTTAGGTCGCTCAGGAGACTAATGCGAATGCAAGCCTGATTGGGAAGAAATTTTCGTAATGAAAAATTTCATTAAGGCTTTCGAAAACACACATTGAGTCAATGGAGGCTTGGGTCGACATGCTGCAGCATGCTTCTAGGGACATACTAACTAGTACAAAGTTGTCGAAATTTTACCTTTCCCTTGAAACGCAAGCATGACTCTTGTAAAACTTTCGTGAAATCTGCACTAATAAAGAAAAGACAAAGTACAAAATAGCAAAAGTCTTTTTGGAATTTTATATTTTTGAAAAGAAAGAAAAATATTTTTGTGATTTTATGTTTTTCAAAAATTAAAACAAATGACAAAAGAAAATCTTTTTGATCTTTTTGATTTTTCGAAAAGAAATACAAACAAACGAAAAAAAAATTTCAATTTTTCGAAAATAAAACAAATTTACGAAAATATTTTTGTGTTTTTCAATTTTTCGAAAAGAAAACAAATTAACGAAAATATTTTTGTGTTTTTCAATTTTTCGAAAAGAAAACAAATTAACGAAAATATTTGTGTTTTTCAATTTTTCCGAAAAGGAAATACAAACAAATGAAAATTTTAAGTATGTACCAAACTAACGAAACTTTTCAGCTCCAATTTACGAAAATGAAGTGTGTCGAAGTGTTTAACGTGAACAGTAACCTCTGAATGATTAATACTATTAGACTCTGAATCATTCTGCACTGCCTCTGAATCAACATTTTTTCAACTTCCTTCTTTGTCATTCTTTCGAAATTAGGCCTGGAACTGAACTTGACTCAATCATGCCCAATCCTGTCAAAATTCTAACAAATGATTTTTCATCCAATGGTTTTGTGAAAATATCAGCAAGCTGATCAACTGTTTTCACAAAATGGACATCAATATTTCCATCTTCCACATGATCCTTAATAAAATGATAACGAAGTGCAATGTGTTTAGTTTTCGAATGTTGTACTGGATTGTGACAAATGCGTATAGCACTTCTTGAATCAGAATACAATGGAATCTTCTTCATGTTAATTGCATAATCACGCAACTGGCTCTGGATCCATATGATTTGCGAAGTGCAAGAGGCAGCTGCAACATACTCAACTTCAGCAATGGAAATTGCAACACAAGTTTGCTTTTTCGATTGCCAACTTACAAGCTTCCCATCTAACAATTGACATCCTCCACTTGTACTTTTTCGATCAAGTGTACATCCTCCCAGATCTGCATCCGAAAATGCTTGAATGAAAAATCCTGATTTCGAAGTATACCACAATCCTAACGAAATTGTTCCCTTGAGATAACGACAAATATTTTTCACTGGAGTCAAGTGTGGTTCTCTTGGATTTGCTTGATACCTAGCACAATTACATACAGAAAACATGATATCAGGTCGAGTTGCTGTAAGATAAAGCAATGAACCTATCATACTCCTGTATAAAGTAAGATCAACAGCAGGTGTGTCTAACGAAGGTGTTAGCCTTGTTCCAACCGCCATTGGTACTCTTAACTTCGTGCTATTTGTCATTCCAAATTTTTCGAGCAAATTCCTGGTATATTTTTCTTGATTGATGAAAATTCCTTCTCTACTTTGAAGAATGTTAAAACCAAGAAAATTATTGATTTTACCCATAATGCTCATTTCAAATTGGCTTTTCATCAAACTTTCGAATTCACTAGACAAAGCAGGGTCAGTAGAGCCAAAAATAATATATGTTGGGTCTGGTGTTGCGTCTTTGGGCTCGGTTGTAAGTCCATTTAGTTAACCCGGTTTGGGCCTGTCCAACCGTGGATAAACATTAGGGTTAGAATATAAATATTGCATGCATGTATAGCTTTTACATCGATCGTTCTCATTAATTACTTGCATTGTAACCCTAGCACACCTCTACAGTCAAAGTTCTTCATCGAGCTCTTCTGAGGTGTGAGTTATTAATCATTCGACACCGTTGATTCATTCTCGTGTTCTTTTCTTGATTAAATATTGTTTTTCTCTTTGGAATCTATCGATCTACAACTCAAATATTCCAACAATTGGTATCAGAGCAAGAGACTGTGTAATACATACGCATCTCTTCTGTTTGAAGAATCCTTTAGGGTTTCCGCTTTTATCAATATAAAGACGATGTCTTCCTCCTGTCGGCGGTATCTCTAGTGTTTGATAAAACCCTAAATTCATCTTTACAAGTCTGATTCTAACAGAAACAGTTCATCATGTCTCACGATGACTCGCAAATCAATCCAATCAACATCTCCAACATCATAGGATCAACTACAAGGATTCCCATTCTCTACACTCAAGATTATGAAGTGTGGGCGCATCACTTCGAAGATTATGTAGTTGGATCTGAAGACAATGGCTACTTGATCTGGGAAGCAATAACATTGGGTCCGTTTGTTCACTCTGGAACAAACCGAACCGTCAAGACTCAAAAAGAGTATAACCAACTCCTGGCGGACCAAGATAAGATGCCTCAAGACGAAAAAGACAAGGTGTTATGTAACGTCAAATCCATGAGGATGATCCAATTCGCATTACTATCCGATACCTTTTGTCTGGTGAGTTCATGCACAACAGCTAAAGAAATACGGGATAGGTTGAAAGAATTATATTCAACAGATGAAGATCTAGAGCACTCTATCCAAACCCTTTTGCTCTCTGAGTTTGGTGCTTTTGAACAGAAACCTGAAGAGAAGCTTGTTCAGACATTTGAGCGATTCAATCATTTGCTCAGCAAGATGATGAAGCATGGCATTGAAAGGAAGGTGATTGAACAAAAGGTAACCTTCATGAATGGATTAAGGCCCGAATGGATGGCGGTAGTTTCGACTATGAAGGCTCATGAGCAATTTAAATCATATTCACTGGCAAAACTGATGGGTATTCTAAAATCTCATGAAAGCGTGGTGACGAAGGAAGCGAAGGTTGTTTCAGGTATGGGTTCACTGGCCCTCATTTCTAAAAGCAAGAATGTAGCAAACGAGGAGGAGGAATCTGATTTGTCTGAGTGTGATCTATCCAACGAAGAATATGCTATGATGGTCACAAACCCAAAGAAGTTTGGTCGCAGAAAATTCCCGATCAACAAGAACCGAAACTGGCAAGGAAGCTATAGCTCTGAAAAGGTGAAAGAAGAACCGAAGGTCGCCGCTCAAAAGGACGATGAAAAGAAGGAGAGTAAGCTTGTGGGAGACTCAGGGTACGATTGCAACTACTGTCATGGCAAGAACCACTTTGCCAAGGATTGCATGCTAAGAAAGATGGCTGAGAAGAAGGAGGGCGAAGATGACGAGACTTACTACATGAGAAAGCTGGAGGAGATAAAGAAGAAGAAAACTGCTAACGTTTCTATGAATGCTTTAATTGTATAGGAAAACGTTGATGACGATTTCGGTGGAGTGGAAGTCTGGTCCACAAATTCTGAGGATGAAGAGGTACGCAGACCCTCGCATGGAAGAGCATTTGTGGCGAGAGAAGGAGTTGCTGAGTCGGCTGGGAAATGCTTAATGGTAAAAACCGAAATTAAGCATGAGGAAGCGAAGGTTAAAGAAGACAAATGCTTCGCTGCCAAGCCCATGAGTGAAAAGATCTGCGACTGCGATCAGTTGATCAAGAAGGTACAAACTATCCCAGAATCTCATAAAGTACCAATAACAAACTATGAAAAAGACTTAAATGATTTAAAATCCAAGTTTTCCAATTTAAGTGGTAGTCTTATGCAAACTCGCTTAGCCAATTCTAACCTAACTGACCAACTCAGCAGGGAGTCTTCCAAGAGTGAGGAGAGAAGAACATGGATTCAGCAGAAGGAGTTAGAGTTGAGTAGGGCTAGGGATGAACTTATTTATTTGCAAAGAGACAATTTGAAAACTTTGAAACAATGAAATGTTTTCTGTTTGATTGCTAAACGTCTATATACTAATATCACTCAGTTACATTTAGATTGTGAGATAGGAAAACAGATTCATAAAATGATTTTGCCTTTCCTTGAATTTAAGGAGGACGAAATCATTGCTGAATGTGAATCTATAATGTCCTCGGATGAAATCTATGTCACTTACAAATACGGACTGGACAAAATTGAATCTTTCATTGAGTCTAAAGAACATAAGTGCATGCTTAAGAATTTCCTCGACGAAAATGATAAATTAAAAATAAAGACCGAGACTATACAAAAATTTGACTCATCCAACGCCAAATTGAGGTCAGAAAATAAAATCAATTTAGAAACCACTTCTGAATTTGATGAGGAAAGTGAGATGAGTGAAATCTCTGTAGAAGACGTTGTCGACTGTTCAGAATTCATCAAAAGCGAACCCGAACCAACAAAACCCCTCATATCTGAAAATTCGGTTGAATACGCTCGGGTGTCAAAGGACAAATCAAAGAAGCTCAAAGAAAAGGCTGTTGTCTATCAGAAGGTTCAAACAACTCCAAACCAAGTGTATGCAGTGACTGGTGTAACTAAGAAGCAAACGGCGGAGTTAAAATCAATGGTTGCCAAAGATAATGCTGAAGGGTGTGATAACTTCTTCTGGTCAGCTCCCATCGATAATGCAGACGAAACAGTCGGTCTGTCAGAGCAAACCTCATGGAGAGTTAAGGGACAATACATACCCGAACCCCTCAACAAGCCCTCAAGATTCGATTAACCCAGCACAAGTGGTACAAAAGATATACCAGAGGAACCACTGAAAGCTACTAGCGATTCATCAACTTCAACCAGTGCTCATGAGAAGAAAGCGAAGCCTAAGGCCAACATTCACTTGACTCAAGAGCAAATCACTGAACAGAAACGACAGAGGAACAAAAGATACATGAAAAATCTCAATGAGAGAAAGCAGTTTTGGCACTCACAAAACCCCTCTTATGTTCGCTCTGAAAAAGCTTCTACTCTAAAAAAGGAAGCACAGGCCAAGTCTCATTCCAGCAATCAACATCAATCGTACCGTCAGGCGAACTGAACGACCCGTCTCGGCCCTAATACTTGTGGTCACGAGAACAAATACAAGTTTTGGTCCCAGCTCCTACTACGCCAAAAACCGAAGATCCAGTTTCGGTCCCAACACAAGAGCTCAGAACCGAAAATCAAGTTTCGGTCCCAAATCCCATCCTCCTCACTCTCATCCTAAACCCATCTCCGTGAAGGATGTCAAAGGAAAAGGAAAGTTGTACTCAGATACTGAAATCCAAAACACCAAAAAGTCAACTACCCCTAGATCTTCCAAGAAAACCTATACCGAGAAACCTACTAACAATAATACACACCGGTTAAAACAAGATAAAAATAAAATAAAAGTTTACACCATAAAACGAAAAGATAAAACCACATTAATAAAAAGAACATATATGGTTGATCTTTCGGTTGCAATTCCCTATTCTGTAAAAGACTCACAAGGACCCAAGAGACTTTGGGTTCCTAAATCTGCTTAATTTTGCAGGTTATCAGTGACGAGCAGTTTGACGAAGAATGGTATATTGATAGTGGCTGCTCTCGTCACATGACTGGAAGAAGGGAAGAACTTAGGGAGTTTCGGTCCCTTAAGGATGGTGGATATGTGAAATACGGAAACAACTCTTACGGCACGATCAAAGGGTATGGGATGATCACCAATGGAGAATTCTCAATACGAAGGGTAGCCTACGTGGAAGGATTGCAGCATAACCTCATCAGCGTTTCTCAACTAGTGGCAGGAACAGGTTTGAAAGTCTCGTTTGACGATGAAAGCTCTGAAATAATTGAAAAACAAACGAAGAAAATTCTGCTAAAATCTGAGCGAAAAGGGGAGATGTTTCCTCTAAATCTCAACCCGATAAAAGGAAAGCCTGCAATATGTTTTCTGTCAAAGGCGAATTCAGATGAAAGCTGGTTGTGGCACCGAAGACTATCGCACCTGAACTTCAAAGATATCAATAAACTAGTGCTTGGTGATCACGTGCGTGGACTTCCTGTTCTCAAATTTGACAAGGAACATTTGTGCGCAGCATGCAAAATGGGCAAGCAAAGCCAAAAAAGTCATCCTACTCGCATCAATACAAAGATCATCGAACCCCTCGAACTACTGCACATCGACTTATGTGGTCCTTCAGCTATTGAGAGCTTCGGTGGTAGTAAACTTATATTGGTAATTGTAGATGATTTTCTCGCTTCACCTAGGTTTTCTTTCTTAAACAGAAATCAGAGGCGACACCCAAGCTGAAGATTTTTATCAAACAAGTGGAAGTACAGCTGCAAAAGGTGGTACGAAATATAAGAAGTGACAATGGTCTTGAGTTCAAGAATAAAGATTTCGAAGATTTTCTGGCTGAAAAAGGAGTAACTCACAACTTCTCTGCTCCCTATACTCCACAACAGAATGGGATCGTTGAAAGGCGAAACCGTTCTTTATGTGAAGCGGTCCGAACTATGCTGAGCTTCGCCTCTCTTCCACTATACTTTTGGGCTGATGCAATTGTTGCCGCATGCTATACTCAGAACCGATCCTTCCTGAACAAGAGATTCGCCATCACTCCGTATGAAATCTTGAATGGTCGAAAGCCAAATGTGAAGTTTTTCCACGTGTTTGGTTCAAGATGCTTCATTTTCAACTCCAAAGAGAACTGAAACAAGTTTGACGTTAAGGCAGACGAAGGAATCTTTCTCGGTTATTCGCTTACTTCAAAAGCATATAGGGTTCTAAATAAACGCTCGGAGAAGATTGAAGAAACCTATTATGTAACTTTTGACGACAATTATATGAAGAAAATGCGAACAATAGAAAGTCCAACGAAGGATATCTTTCCAAAAGCAGGTCAGGTCTCGGTTCCTATTTCCAATCTGTTTGAAGAGTGCATGCATCTCTTTGATGAACCAGAAAAGGCGATCCACTCAGAAGCGAAAGCAGCAGATAACAAAATCGATAACTTGAAGAATATCATGAATGAAGATGCTAAAGACATGGAAGGCGAACCTCACCAACCAACCGAGAAGCAGTCTCAAAGCGCACCTACTGTAGCAAGTGATCATCCAGCTACTGATGACCATCCAAGAGAAAGCTCAATAATCCAGGGGGAGGGTTCGTCTACTCCAAAACCACACGACATGCCTTTCCAGAGGGAGAATCCTTCAAAGGCCCCAACCCATGAAGATCCATCTGAGGGGGAGAGCACTGAATCTGACATAGGATTCGGCTCGCCATTTGAGGGGGAGAATTAAAATGCCAATGACGAAGGCGATATGTCAGAAATGGAAGAAGAAGTCAACGCTAAACTGGATCCTGCCTATGATCCCAATTACCCTCCTCTTATAAAATGGACAAAGGATCATCCTAAAACACAAATTATTGGTGAATCATCTGAGGGTGTTCTCACACGCTCACAAATGAAAGCAAAGCAAACTGCTTTATTCTCTCAAGTAGAATTTTGCATGTTTAATTCGTTTGTCTCTAAAGTAGAACCGAAGACGGTAAATGCTGCTCTTGATCACTCTGATTGGGTGCAAGCTATGCAAGACGAACTCCATGAGTTTGAACGAAATCGTGTTTGGAGACTGATTCCCACACCAAGGATGCATCTGTAGTCGGCTTAAAGTGGGTATTTAGAAATAAATTGGATAAAGAGGGAAATGTTATTCGCAACAAAGCGAGACTGGCGGTGAAAGGATATTGCCAAGAAGAATGGATATACTATGAAGAGACCTTCGCTCCAGTAGCAAGGTTGGAATCTATAAGAATCTTTTTGGCATATGCTGCACACAAAAACTTCGAAGTTTTCCAAATGGACGTAAAATGCGCTTTCTTAAATGGATAACTAGAAGAAATAGTATATGTTGAGCAACCACCCAGATTTGTGAACGAGAAGTATCCTGATCACTGCTACATTCTGGATAAAGTAGTCTATGGATTGAAGCAAGCCCCGAGAGCCTGGTATGAAACTTTTACTCGTTTTCTCAAAATGTCAAAATTCAAGCAAGGTTCGGTTGACCCAACCTTCTTTCGCAAGAAAGAAGGCGAACACTTAATGATAGTTCAGATTTATGTCGATGACATCATCTTCGGCTCCACGAATCCTAGCTTAACAACTGAATTTAGGAAGTTGATGGAGACTAAATTTGAAATGAGCGCAATGGGTTCAATTAACTTTTTCCTTGGATTGAATATAAGACAAGGACCAAAGGGCATCTTCATTAAGCAGGAAGCATACACGAAGACTCTATTATCGAAGTTCGGCATGACGGGTGATTCCAAAGTAAAGGTTCCAATGGCATTTGGCACGAAGTTGACTCCATCTCTAGAGAAACCGGCTGTTGATATGACTCTTTATCGTCAAATGATAGGGTCTTTAATGTATCTAACGGCTAGTAGGCCAGACATAATGTTTTATGTCTGTTATTGTGCCAGGTTTCAAGCTAATCCAAGAGAACCTCACATGATTGCAGTGAAAAATATCTTCTGGTATTTAAAGCGAACCTCGTATCTCGGTCTTTGGTATCCTGCAAAATCGGCTTCTTTATTCAAGCTTTCTCAGACGCTAATCTTGGTGGATGTGGATTGGACCGAAAGAGCACAACATGTGGATGCCAGTTCCTAGATGGCAAACTTGTCAGCTGGCAGTCAAAGAAACAGACGTGCGTATCTCTCTCCATAACCGAAGCTGAGTATATCGCTGCAGCATCCTGCACATCACAGGTCATATGGATACAAAGCCAACTTAGAAACTATGGCTTGAGCATGAAGAAAATCCCTCTATACTGTGACTCTGAAAGTGCAATACGAATATGTCACAATCCAGTGCAACACTCCAAGACAAAGCACATCGCACTGAGATATCAATTCATCAAGGACCACGTTGAAGATGGAAATGTTGAAATTCACTTCGTTCGGTACTCAGATCAACTGGCTGACATCTTCACCAAGGCGTTACCAGAAGCAAGCTTTAATAAGATACTCCAAGGATTGGGAATGATGGAAGCTGAGTCAGCACCGAAACCTCCTTTCTAATCCTAAAAATGAATAAGCGAAATAGACCGAGTCGTCGGTTCATTTTGGTTCCCAAAAATTTAAGAGCCGAAATAGACCTAGCGTTCGGTTCATTTCGGTTCCCAAAAATTTAAGAGCCGAAATAGACCGAGCGTTCGGTTCATTTTGGTTCCCAAAAATTTAAGAGTCAAAATAGACCGAGCGTTCGGTTCATCTCGGTTCCCAAAAATTTAAGAGCCGAAATAGACCGAGCGTTCGGTTCATTTCGGTTCCCGAAAATTCGAGAGCCGAAATAGACCGAGCATGCGCTCTATTTTTGGGAACCGAGCGCTCGGTCTATTTCGGCTCTTAAATTTTTGGGAACCGAAATGAACCGAACGCTCGGTCTATTTCGGCTCTTAAATTTTTGGGAACCGAAATGAACCGGACGTTCGGTCTATTTCGGCTCTTAAATTTTTGAGAACCGAAATGAACCGATCGCTCGGTCTATTTCGCTTCAACTTTTCTAAGGAATGGTTTCGGTTGTATAATCTTGTAAAGCTTTCTTTCTCTTTCGAGTGTTTACATTTATTTTTCTGGTTTTATTATTTTTCAGAAAATCCAAAAATCCAAAAATATTTTCTTTTCTATTTTTATTATTTTTCAGAAAATCCAAAAATCCAAAAATATTTTCTTTTCTGTTTTTGTTATTTTTCAGAAAATCCAAAAATATTTTATTTTCTGTTTTTATTATTTTTCAGAAAAACCATAAATTCAAAAATATTTCTATGTTTCTTTTTGTTTTTATATAATATTTCTCTTCTAAACATCAATTGTCTAATATCAAGTTCACAGATGCGAAACACGCTGATGATGGGGCAGGTATAATCTTCTTCTCTTTGTACTAGTTAAGTGTCCCTAGAAGCATGTTGATGTATGTCGACCGAAGCCTCCATGACTCTGGATGAAGCCTTAATGATTCGATAAACACCAATCGTTTCTTCCAAATCAGGCTGCTTAAATCACTCAAGTCACGAGCTACCTAACTCTTCTCATAGTGAGTTAAGAGTTTTCTGCTTTGTCCTTCTAATATAGCAGAGGTACTTTCGGTTCCTTAACCACCTCACATTTCTCCATTTCAGTTACGCTTCATAAAAGTAACCCTTGAGACTCTTAGCAATTACCACTGAGGTTTATGGTTACACAATCTCTTTGTTGATGATCCTAGTTTCGTTTACCACGTGCTAAGTGAAACCCAAAATCCAACACCTTGAATGCATTGACGGTGGACGCTCTAATGTTCAAGCTATTACTTGTTACCTCACGAAATCTCTTTTTCTTTTTGTGTGATCTTTATGAAACTGTCTAACACCAGGACGTTTCTTCCTATAAGATCCAGTTTATTTTTTTGAGATTTCTTACTATTTTCCAGTTACTTATTATATTTTCAAACCTACTTGTTCAACAAACCACATCGGTTTCACAAGTACTTCACCCGACTTTCGGTCTTATTTCAAGTATCAAGGTTCGGTTGAAGGTAAGCTACCCTATAAAGCCTATAATTGAAAAGATGCCTTTCAATGTTTCTTTACAAACATTTGATCGTATTTCACGGGAAACCACACAGACACTTCTCAGTCTCTCTAGACTTTGAAGGAAGAGATTCGTGCCCGGGATCATCAGTTTCATGTCTCAATAGACATCACTAAATCCCACAAATATTTTGCTTTATTTCTTTATCATTGGTACACTCTTGCACGAAAGTCTTTATGATTTTCAAAATTCTTGTTCATGGTTCTAATAGCAATTTTCAGATTTGTGCTTTCGGTTCTACCAGATATGGTGATCTCCTTAATTATGGAGAAGCGACAGTTGATTTCCACAACGCGAAAGGATGTGTCTCGTTTATGGTGAAGCTAATTTATTTTTATAATAAAAATCAAATGAGGATGAGTCAGCATGAAGTTGAAACGGTTTGAAATTTGAATAGGAGATAAGCTCGAGAAGCGCGTGAATTTGAAACGGTTTCTATACCCACGCCTGCTGACGCATTTCTAGGGATACCAAGCTGTCATATCGCGCTTTTTCAGGTGACGTTTCAGAGATCCAGTCATAATCACAACCGAATTTTTCTCTCTCCTAGAAGATGGTATAAAAGATTTTCTCAAACCTCTTGGACTCCTTTACCAACTCTTCTCTCTCTCTCACGAACTCATCGGCGATTATACACTGTTCATCTTCTTCTTTCTCATTGCAACAATGGTGGAATCATCCTCTGTCCAAGATCAAACTGTGTCATCATCGTTCCTAACAATCAAACCCGTTTTTTCGTTCGGCCTTGAGAACTCGAAGGACTTGCAGTTTGACATGCCAATCACCCGAAAGGCATTCATCTTCCACTGTTTTGAGTCGACGGCGGGCATTCCTTCTCCAGACCCGAAGGTAGATCGGGATTTGCTCGACTATTATCTTGAGTTTGCTCAGCCACAATACCTGACCTGGAGTACTCAGAAAATCACAACGGTCAAGGTTTTGAAGCCCACTTCGGCAGGGAAATTCATCAACATTAAATTCAAAGTGACCCAAGGCTCTGATAGCTCGGTCCATATGATTTCCCTGGCTGACCTGCCGAACTTGAACCCTCACGACTGGATACTCCATAATAATATTTTGCTGACCAATCCACAGGAGTATCAACCTATTATCGATCACATCAAACGAATGCTTGTATGTTATATTCATGAAGTCGCGAAAATGGATCAGGAGATCGCTGTTGTTATTCATAAGCGAACCACTGTGAAGACGATTGGAAGGGCAGGCGATGTAAATGCGATGGTTAAGGGGAAGATCGATCTAAAATTTTACACTGTTATGTTCACAAGGGGCGAAGGTCAAAAATGCTTGTTCGCTCTGATTGACAAACACCTATTTTCCATCGCTTGCTTGGAGCACATTTTGGAGATCATACATAGGTGTAATCAGAACTGTGAAACTGATAAGAAGTTGTTCATTGATATGCTTCGGTGGTATATTCAGTTTCGACAAACGCTTCTTGCGATCATCCCTCGTCTGTTCAAGGTTGTAAAGAAGATCAAGGTCACTCAACCGAAGTAGTCTCTCGCCTCAGTTGATACAAAGGGAGATTGTTGGGTCTGGTGTTGCGTCTTTAGGCTCGGTTGTAAGTCCATTTAGTTAACCCAGTTTGGGCCTGTCCAACCGTGGATAAACATTAGGGTTAGAATATAAATATTGCATGCATGTATAGCTTTTACATCGATCAATTCTCATTAATTACTTGCATTGTAACCCTAGCACACCTCTACAGTCGAAGTTCTTCATCGATCTCTTCTGAGGTGTGAGTTATTAATCATTTGACATTGTTGATTCATTCTCGTGTTCTTTTCTTGATTAAATATTGTTTTTCTGTTTGGAATCTATCGATCTACAACTCAAATATTCCAACAATATCATCGACATAAATTTAAACAAACATTAGATGATTCCCAACTTTCTTTCGAAATAATGTGGGGTCAACTGATCCTTGTTTAAATTTCGATTGTTTTAAGAAAATGGTAAGAGTTGCATACCATGCTCTTGGTGCTTGTTTTAACCCATATACTGCTTTATCTAAAATGTAAACATGATTAGGATATTCTTCATTCACGAAACCTGGAGGTTGTTCAACATAAACTGTTTCTTCGAGTTCACCATTGAGAAAAGCATATTTCACATCCATTTGATAAACATAAGCCAAAAATATTCGAACAGCCTTGAGTCTCGCGACAGGGGGAAAGGTTTCTTCATAATCGATATCTTCTTGTTGCGAATAACCTTTAACAACTAATTGTGCTTTGTTTCGAACAATATTCCCATCTTTGTCGGTTTTGTTTTTGAAAATCCATTTTAATCCGACAATTGAAACATCATTAGGTTTAGGAATTAATCTCCAAACCTTGTTTCTCAAATTCAACCAATTCAGATTGCATTGCAACAACCCAATCTGAGTGTTCCATTGCAACCTTAACTGTCTTTGGTTCCATTTTCGAAATGAAAACATTAAACATACAAAATTCTTGATGAGTATTCAATACCTCATTCTTTGCACGAATTTGAGCTCTAGTCAAAACTCTATCTTGTGGATTTCCAATGACTTGTTCTTTCGGATGATTCCTTGTCCACTTTTCCAATGGTGGATATGCTGGATCAAATTCCAAAGGTGCATCTTCGTACATCTCTTCATTTTCAGATCCTGCAACAGAAATATTATCATTTAGGTCATGAAATTCATCATTTTGATCAAGATTTATGGTTTCTATATCATCATGCTCCCCCTCGACATAATTCTCATTCTGATGCTCCCCCTCGAAACTTTCATTTACTCTGCTATTCTCCCCCTCGAAAGGATGCTCCCCCTCAACATGCGAAGGATTATGTAAACGCTCCCCCTCCAGATGAGCATCTTGCATACTTTCGCCATTAGCAGATGTCTCTGATGTGATTGTAGATATTTTGTCCCTTTTTGTATTATGTATAGCATAAGGGAAGTTTTCATCATAATCATAGAGCTTTCAACGTAAAACATGAATTGAATACATGAATGAACATATAAACTTGTGACAACCCGAAACTTTTTTCGTTATTCCTTACCCAGTTTCCGTTTATAAAATTTGGGTTTTTATTTATTTACGTTCATGTTAACACTATTTTGGTCTAACGGAATATTCTAAGCTTAGTACAATCCAAGTTTGGGTCCAAAAATGAGTTTTTCCAAGTCAACGCATAGCATCCGGGCCAAACGACCCTTCGAGAGGGGTTCACGGCCGCAAACATAGCTTACGGCCGTAAACTCTGTTTACGACCGTAAACCCTATTTACGGCCGTAAACCCTCCACCCTACCCCTTGACCGTAAACTCACCCCTATATAAGGGATGAGTGGCCTTCATTTCTCACTTTACACACTCCAAAAGCTTTCTCTCTCTACTCTCTCTATCTACAAAACTTCGATTTTTGCTCAAAAATCCTCAAGAATGTAAGTGATTCTTCACCTCGATTGTGTTTCTATCTCACTCCTAGTGGTAAATCCATGCTCCTATCTCATGAAACTCATCTTTTTCTAGATTTTCTCTTTCACCAAGAACACCAAGAACACACACTAGTGTTTTTGGACTCTAACCACCCTTTCAAGTTTCCATTACGTAAGTACTCTACCCTTAGCTTGTTGGATACAAGAATCTCTTGCTGAACATCTAGAAATCGTGACCAAAAGAGTGTTTACGGTCAAAGGCAATCTCCCTTGACCGTAAACTCTATTTATAGGGTGCAAAGTTGCCACAACACCCTCCTAAGCTTAGAAACGAGGCTTAGAACACTTCCAGAAGGCTAGAAAGGACCTTGAAACATCGAAAATCGCACTTTTCGCCAAGTGTTTACGGCCGTAAACACCTGGACCATAAACCCAGGGACCGTAAACACCTGGACCGTAAACCCAGGGACCGTAAACACCTGGACCGTAAACCCACGGACCGAAAACTCCTTATTACGGCCGCAAACTCCCCTCTTCAAACAAATGTGATTCTAACACTTAGTTTTAAGTGTTTCCTAGTCCCTAAGGTGGTTTCCTTCCATAACAAATAGTGTTATGCCCTCATCTAATGTATATATGTACTTTTACATGCTAAATAGGATCCATTTCTGTCTGAGGCTTTATTTAACACTCAGCAATTCCTAGCAACTTACACTCGAATCCCACGTCAAAACAGTGAGTTCATACCCCTACGCTTTTTCCGAGTTTTTCATATTTTCAGGGGGAATACAAGCAAAAGTACAAGGAAACTTGTGCTCAAGTATATTATTTTGTTTAAATAATTATATGTTCAATATGCTTTTAACTCAAAAAACCGTTTTACGAATCGATTAATAAATCAACTCGTAGAATCAGTTTTCAAAACTAAAACAAGGAACTTGTAAATCTTATCATAAAATGTGATATTTTATAAAGGATTTATACAAACCATAAACAAGATTTTCGATACTATTCCTTGTAAGTTTGTTATTTTAGGATTAGAGACACGTCCTTGGTAACACTCCACTGGATTTCGTGAGTGTAGGACTAACTCTTATAACCAGAATCTCTTGTAAGGAGAGCGTGACTATTGTGTATAGATCTATACGAGACTGACTATCCCGCACCTAAACTGCTAGCTACAGTTAGGCAGCCATGCCTGGGGTGACAAAGTCATAAAAGATACTGGCCCCGCTACGTGCCATATCCAGTTTAATGTATGGTTATAAAACTCGCAACCTAGATAACATAGATTTACTTTGGTAATAATGAATCAAGTGAACTAACCTCAAAGTAATAACCGATTTGATTACTAGAGGGTATGGATAATACCTATAGGATCTAGTTCACTACCTACTTCTTTATTAGTTTTATTTATGTAATAAGGCTAGTACATCTCACAGAGAGTAAACAGGGTTTTTCAAGGAAACTACATCTAACGATACAAGTATGGTAGATACTTGTACACCTCATTTCAGAATCGATAACCAACTATCAACTTTTAAGGAAAATATAGGATTTTCTTGGGATAACTTAACTTTTCATAATCAGGCTGTTTAACATATAACTAATGGATAATCAAACCTCTTTCATAAGAAAATATAGGTTTTTCTTGGGATACACTTTTCAAAGGATCAAAGAAACATTTCTTTTACCAGAACTAAACGCTTATGAACTCACCAGCTTTATGCTGATATTTTAAAACTGCTTGTATTCTCAGGGCATCAATAGACAGGTACTCCTGCCGACTTTTGGAGAAGACGGAACATTCTGAAGTCATGTCTTTTACTTTTGCTATATTTACTGATATGTATAAACCATGTTTTTGAACAATGTAAATACTCATATTATAATGTAATGTTTGTGTTTACTTCGCTTACTATGATACAACTGTTGTGATACTACACATGACGTCCTCCGCCCCGGAACGAATCCGCCATCGGTTTTGGGGTGTGACAAAACTATAATAGGTATAGTTTATGGAACAATTAACATATCAATGTACAAATCATAGATTCAATGCAACCAGACATATAAACTATTAAATGTGTAGTTTATGAGATATATAGACAGCAAGTTAAATTCAATGGATTCATTTTATTCTACACGTAATCGTTAGTATAGCATTTTATGAGTGAGCATTCTTCGCGTACTTACCTAACTACTAACAAAAGTCCTGAGATTATAACCAGAGTCTCCTGGAGGGAGAACGTGAGTTTGTGTATAGATCTATACGGGATTGACAATCCTGCACCATAACTGTTAGCTACAGTTAGGCCGGCAAGCCTGGGTGACAAAGTCATTTCGATTCCGACACCTGAAGAACCGGGGATTTGGGAGATAGGTTGTGTCGGTGCCCTGCAGAACCAGGCAGTGTGTCCCTTCCTGTGGCAATTCAGGCATTGCATTTCCCGACATACTCCGGTGTGGTGGTAGTTACACTTTCCACACTTCGGGAGAGTTCCAGCATGTCGAATGGTAGGTGCTGGAGTAGCAGGTGTTGTGGCGGCGTATATAGTACCCATTTGTTGCTCCTGTGGGGTTTCCTGGGTTGTTCTCTCTTTTCTCTTTTTCCCCGACTTTCGTTTATAGTCCCCTCCCTTTGCTGGCTCGGGAACGGGGACCACCACGCCATGGCGGACTCCATGGTCAATGAGTCGTTGGGCCTGGCGTTTGGTGCTATCGAATGTAGTTGGTTTAGAAGACAGTACATCTCCTTAAATCGGGGTAGATAAACCCCAGATGTACCTTTCTATCTTCTTATTTTCCGGGGTAACCATCTCAGGGCATAGTGCTGCCAGGTCGCTAAACCTGTCAGTGTAGGTCACTATGTCTGAGTCGATCATGGTATCCTCCCATAACTCTTGTTCCAGCTTTTGAACATTGCCTCTTGGGCAGTATTCTTCCAACATCAACTCTTTTAGATTCTCCCAACCTATTGAGTTAGCCACTGATAGGGTCAGTGACTTAACAAGGCTATTCCACTATGTTAGGGCTCTGTTGGAGAAGGTGCAGGCAGCAAACTTCACTTTGCTCCCTTCTGGGCACAGACAGATCGCGAAGACCGAATCTGTTTTCTCGAACCATCACATCAGAGCAATGACTACACCATTTCCATTAAAGGATTTGGGTTTTCAGTTCATGAAGTCCTTGTAAGAACACTCTCGTGGGTGTCCGTACGTAACTCCGGGGTTAGTTAAGTGGGTACCGATACCAGTTTCGTTGGTACCACTTTCACTGATGTGAGTTAGAGCAGCTGTTACTGCGGCTGCTATCGCTGCTTGGAGAGCAGCAGGATTGAATTGCGGAGGAGGTAGTGGAGTTTGAGTTGGAGTTATCGGAGTAGTGCGTCTCGTTGATCGACGAGGAGGCATCTTGCTAAACAGAATATAAAGATGAGATGGACATGAGTTTATAGCAGTGGTTATAAGCCGAAAGCTGAATGACAAAGTTATCCTAGTTCTGAGTGTATCTGGTTCTGACTTTCATAGGGTTCTGGAAACAATTCATAAAGGGAGTCTATATCAAATAAACTTTATGAATCTGGAGTGGCTAACCTCGAATGAATATCTGTGAATTGAATAACTGATACAAGTTGCACGAAAAGAAATAATCATAACACATACTGTGAGCAGTGTATCCACTAGCTCACTAAGTCAATCAAGGTTATTATTTATTAGTATGACGCATAAGATGTTTTTGTTTCTTCGGCTGATCCTTCTTTGAAGACTTCTCATGAACCTGCTCTTTTTCCTCCTTGACTCTTCTGCTGACCGCTATGAGGAAGTGGTTACATCTATCTGGGTTTGTCGTACGAGAATGGAAATGTCTAAAGAATCTATGAGATTAAGTGTAACATTATGGGGTGATCCTTACCGGGTCCTCCTATAATTGCGCAATGTATACAAGTTGTATATAATTTAAGATTAAATAGACCTTCGAATAAGTGATCCTACTCCAAAACCACAACCAAACAAGGAACAGGAAGTGAAGCATAGATCACAAATTCTAAGTCTATAAAATCTCAATTATATAAAACCTTGCAGGTATACACTCCGGAATCATAGACCTACCAGAAGGGTCTTTTAAATTCTCACATAAGTTTTAAACTTGTTGTTGTCTTGTAGTATCATAAAATACTCCTATAGTATTTTAACTTTCACGTTCCGATCTAGAAATCCCTTGTGTATAGAGTTAGGTAAGTTTTAAGACTGTTGCAACACCACATCACTCCCAAACACATGTCGGTCACATCTTAAATGAAAATAGTTGATCTGGCTATATTGATCCCAGATATGATTACATAACTGTCCAAGTTTGACTGCAGTGTTCAACCTTTAAATACTTTTGTTATGTTCTTCTTGTGATACTTGTTCTAGTATGTATATATGTATAAGCAGGTATGTATACTTTTATTAAGTATTGTTATATTTTTAAAATATATTATTATCCAGAGCACTTCGGCCCCATTGCATTTATAGTTGTATATCTTTTATAGGTTGATATACTTAGTTCACTATAAACAATGCTCTGATACCAATCTGTCACACCCCCAAACCGGAACGGCGGAAACGTTCGGCGGCGGAGGACGTCAAGTTTAGTATCAATACACATGCATCATAGTAATCAAAGTAACAAACAACCATTGCATTAATATGAAAGCGTTTACAAAGTATGTGATTCACAAAAGTTAGACTCCAAAAGTAAATGACAAAACAAGACATGAGGTTACTATGCTCTATCTTCTGAATCCCAGTGCGCGTACCTGTCTACTATTCTCCTGAGAATACAAGTTATTTTGAAAGAGTATATCAGCATTTAAGCTGGTGAGTTCATAAGTATTTTAGTGATGTAAAGTAAACTGAAAATTCTTTTAGAAAAGTTCGCCTGTTCCTTCAGAAAATCTTATAGCTTCTGATGTAATGAAAGATAAGTAAAAATGACTCTACAATTCCTTCTATGAGTACTAAATGGATACAAGTTATATACAATTTAGAGTAAACAGACAATCGATTGTGTGAATCTGCCCTAAGCCCACAACCAAACAAGGAACAGGGAATGAGGCGGAAAGCACACATCCCATTGTTTCTTAGATCTTCATTATATACAACCCTGGCGTATTCATTTGGTACTTACGGAGTTAACTGTAATACTTCCTTTATTTGATGAAAACATTCTTTAAGAAAAACCCTTATTTCCTTTAGTAAAAATGGTAACTGTGACAACCCGAACCCTTTTCTAGTTTCCGTTAATAAAATTTTATTTTATTGGGTTCCGTCAACTTCCTTCGGTTTGGAAAATCATTTAATTATACTAAGAATTAAGAAATCATTTAAGATGTTTTTGTTTCTTTTAAGATGTTTTTGTTTCTTTTAAGTAGGACTCATGTTAGCAAACTGAATGGTAAAATATTAACCCATCCACAGTGCTTTTTACCTCCTTCAGGCATTAACTTTACTCTCAAAAGGGGAAGGTATTACATATTCAAATAGTTAATTTCATGCATACCCTCTTATTTTATTTTTATTTTTGTGGCTTCATGATGTATATGTAGGTTGTACGGATATCTCTTTTCTGATCTCATTTTTATTTGTTTTCATAATACATAATGCAAAGAAAGAAATAGGAGGCTGAGGAGAGGCGCTTGAGGCAGAGAAAAGCAAATCAAGAGTTCACAAAGATGTTAAAAGTATGTTGGTTGTATTGTTTTAATCTTCCTTAGAAATATGCAATCCATTGTCTTTGTAAACTTCTCTTTTTTGTTTTAAATGATGAAATTTTATGTACCGACGTTCGTAATATGAACAATCATCTTCTTAGTACCTTATGTACACACACTTAGTAAAAAAAACAAAAATCATTCTGACCCATGCGGAGCATGAGCACTACACTAGTTTGGACTATATCCCAAGAACTAGCAACTGTTATCACGACAAGTATTATCCAAGTAACAAGACCAAGTCAATGAGGATTACATGTACATAGATGCTAGCAGCGGCAAAATATCCAAGTAACAAGACCATATTTTCTTTTCATGCAATTTTGCTATGAAGATTTTGAGTTGGCTGATTAGATGGTCTTCTATCATGGAGGTGCAACCTGCTTCCTCTTCACATTTGAGAGATTGGATAATCTCGATGGTTGGTGACAAAAACAGAAAAAATATGGTGATGTCTCTCATTTACACTACTCTCTGGATGATTTGGAATGCGCGTAATGCTTTGATGTTTAGAAACAAAAAGCGAGCGGTCATGGTGGTTGCGGATGATATTAGTATTAGCACTTTCAATTGGATTAAATCTAGATCCAAGTTTTGTAATTTAGATTGGTTTGCTTGGTGTATGTCTCCAACTTTGAACTCCTTTGCTTCTTGACTTGAGCTTTTCGCTTAAGTTCTTTTTTGTGCTAATATATGTTGTTTCGCCGTTAAAAAAAAAAAAAAAGTCAAAGATTATTGTTATGCCGGGTACTAGCCCCATGTTCACTGAAAACCCTAGCCTCACTCCTATAAAAGGACATTCTGTGTCATAACACAATTCTTACACATCAATCACCATGCATTCTCACCCTTCAACCTTCTCCTGTAGAGTACTTTGAGAAGAATGTTTTTCATCTTCATAATTGAAGAAGATTTCATATTTCATTAATATGTCAATAGAAAGAGAAATTTCCATTTATATCTTGTAAGTTCTGTGCCTCAGCAAAATTATATTTGTATATTTGCAAGATCATTTTAACGGAGATTTCGGGAATTCCTTCGAACAAGACCGAGTTCACGGCCAGTATGGGGTGGACCCCACCACTGACCAACGACAACCCCTATAAATACGGGACCCTACCCCTCATTTCCACTTTTCTGGCCGAACACCCACTCCTTCTCTCTCTAAACTCTTGACCGTACACCCCTAAAAACACCCTTATCCTTCCGGAAAAGATCGAGAATCACCATTGGGGGTCATTTCGGAGCATCTAGAATACGTTTTTCATCGATTTCAACACTCTTCTTCTTGAGTGTACGGCCGTACCCCTTCAAATCTGCAAATCTTCATTGACCACACACCAGTTTACGGCCGTACACATTCAAAGGCCATACAACGTTCACGGTCGTACACCATGTTCATGGTCGTATACCCTGTTTACGGCCGTACACCTTGTTCACGGCCGTAAACCCCATTCACGGCCGTACACACTTCCTAAGCAGTGAATTAGACTGAAAACCCACTTTCCTCGATTCAATCAAGTCCCGGTAACATTTCTTAACCGAAAACAAGTGTTTTTCTAACACTTTATCTAACGAAATCGCTAATTTAGATACATATATGTATTTAATTGTTAATAGGATTCCGTTAAGTGCCGCACGCTACAACTCGAGGGGCTTCATTCCAATTCGTTGATTCGACGTTTGCACACAACTAACTGTGAGTTCATACCCCTATGTATTTACTGTTTTTAACGTTTTCAAGGGGGGGGGGGGGGGAATACAAGCCAAGCATAAATGATTTTATGAAATTTATTCAAAAAGTATTTCAATAAACTTAAAACGGATGCAATTTATACAATCATACAGTTTCTATACTTTTATAAAATATGTAGATATTTTGTCCCTTTTGTATTATGCAGAGCATAAGGGAAGTTTTCATTATAATCATAGAGCTTTCAACATAAAACATGATTTGAATACATGAATGAACATATAAACTATAATAGGTATAGTTTATGGAACAATTAACATATCAATGTACAAATCATATATTCAATGCAACCAGGCATATAAACTATTAAATGTGTAGTTTATGAGATATATAGACAGCAAGTTAAATTCAATGGATTCATTTTATTCTACACATAATCGTTAGCATAGCATTTTATGAGTGAGCATTCTTCGCGTACTTACCTAAGTACTAACAAAAGTCCTGAGATTATAACCAGAGTCTCCTGGAGGGAGAACGTTGGTTTGTGTATAGATCTATACGAGATTGACACTCCCGCACCATAACTGTTAGTGTCACACCCCAAAACCTGAACGGCGGAAACGTTCGGGGGCGGAGGACGTCATGTACAGTATCACAACAATGCATAATAGTAAAACAAGCAACAACATCATCCATTGCATTAATAGTATAATTTAATACAAGTGTGTTCTGTATAGTTTATAAGACACCAAAAATATAAATCAAAATAAGAGATGAGTCTTAAACGTGCTCCATCTTCTCAAAACCTGGCATCGGTACCTGTCTACTGATGACCTGAGAATACAAGTTATTTTGAAAGTATAGATCAGCATTAAAGCTGGTGAGTTCATAAGTATTTTAGTGTCAATGTTTGTATGAAAGTGTTTGTAAACGTTTGTAAGTGTTTGTAGTAAATGTTTGTGAAGGTTTGTAAATGTTTGCGTCTCCTAGAAAATCCTATATTTTCTACTAAAAAGTAGCCTTCTACCAAGGCCCGAATGTTCTGTATGTTGTTTGTTTGTAAAAGTGTGTAATTTTCCCAAAGACAGACTATCATTACCAAAAATATAGTTTTACATTTCCGTTTATGTGAGAAGATCACAATTTGAATGTAATGGGAAAATAATAATGATGTACTTGTAGTATTTGTATATAGCTACTACCGTTGTACTAACTACCTTAAAACAATTGTTTTATTTAAGGTAAAATGTGATATAGTTGTAACCATGCTTGATCGACTAGTTAAAACACGACGCTCGAAGACATCGAAATGGTATGACATTAGTCACCCGTAGACCTGCAGGTCCCACTGTAGCTGGCAGCAAGGTGTAGGATAGTCAATCCCGTATAGATGTATACACAAACTCACGCTCTCCCTCCAGGAGACTCTGGTTGCACAACGTGACACAGCAGTAGATTGCCATGCCATGAAGTAGTGGCTCACATTAATGTTATAGTGTTCTAGTGTTTGTATAGTATGTTCTAGTGTGTTGTATGTTCTCTCTGTACTAGTGTATTGTATGTTCTCTTGTATAGTGTAGTGTATGTTCTCTTAGTTTCTCATCATAGTATGTTCCTTCTGTTTCTCATAATAGTAAGTTTGTATCTCGTTATAGTATGTACTGACTCTTGTATGTTTTATTGTTCTACTAATAGTAGGTAGTGACTTCCTAAACTATACCTATTATAGTTTACTAGTAATGTTGTTTGTATGAATGAACATGTTTGTACACCTTTGCTACCCAAAGGTATTGAACTGAATTAAGAACTTTAATATCTATATACATACACATAATATATAACTAAGATTCAAACGACCTTCGGACAAACAACCGATACCCTAAGTCCACAACCAAACAAGGAACAGGAAATAAGGCGAGTTATCAGTCTTAAGTCCTTTCAATCTTACTTATATAACTACATCCATATAGACATGATTTGACAAAGTATTAGTTTAAAAGAGTTTAATAGAAAGAATTTAACATGTAAAAGAGTTTATAAAATGATTTGAAGCAGTTTGTGTGAAAACACAGTTTGAAGTATAAGGAATCTGTCTGTTTGATAGTTATTAATCACATGTGATTAATATAATAACTATATTGTTTCTACTTGTATTCCCCCCCCCATAAAAGCATTTAAAATCATTTAAAAGGTAACTTAAGGGGTATGAACTCACCTGTAGTGAGTGATACGAATGAAAGATCGATTTGTAGAGTGCTAAGTGCCAAGTGAAGACTTGAGCACAACGGATCCTAATAAGCATATAATGACACATATATATGTATAATTAGTGTTTAAGCAACTAATCATGATAGAGATTCACCTTAGGAACTAGGAAACACTTATATGGAAGTGTTATAATCACAAAGGATTGCATCTAAGGGGTGTATGGCCAAACAATGGTGTTTACGGCCAAGGGTTCACGACCCTATGAGTTTACGGCTAAAGGGTTCACGTCCCTATGAGTTTACGGTCGTAAAATCATGAAGTCTTGTGCCAAAGAGTGAATTAAAGTCCTTTTAAGCATCAAGGAAGTGTTCTAGGTTCAATGCTTAGCTTAAGGGAGTTCATGGCCAACAAATGCACCATTAACAAGGGTTTACGGCCAAGGGAGATGCTCTTGGCCGTAAACTCCTATTGTTCTTGGGAAATGGATGTTTTCAAGGTGCAAATCAAGGGCTTCTACTAGATAACAAGTATAGGGAAGAGATACTTACGATATGGAAGCTAAAAGGGTTGATTTCGGCCCAAAACACTAGTGTGTGTTCTTGGTGTTCTTGGTGTTCTTGAAGATTTAACCCAAAAGATGAAGTTAATGGATGAAATCAAAGGGTTTTACTAGATAATGAGATGTATCAACAAATCAAAGGATGAAATACTTACATTTTTTAAGATAAAAATGAAGATCCTTATGATACTTGAGAGAGAAATCAAGTTCTTGAGGTTGAATGGTGAATAATGAGGAAGAAATGAAAGAACATCATGTATAAGGCATGAGTTTACGGCCACCTTGAGTTTACGGCCGTAAACTCCACATGATGAAGTTTAAGGCTTGCTTGGTGCACAATGGACACAAGCAGATACTTCCTAACACCCGATCCTTGAATGTATTATGCTTAGAACACTCAAACAGACTCTAAACAGTGCTAAAAGATAGTAGAAACAAGTCTGACTTTGATTGAGTTGAGATGTTGTACAAGATAGAAATTTCGGGTTGCCATAGTTAGCTACAGTTAGGCCGGCAGGCCTGGGTGACAAAGTCATTTCGATTCCGACACCTGAAGAATGTTGTTCAGGCAATTCAATGGTCAAGTATGGTTATAACAACTCATAAATTTGGTACAAAGAAAATACGATTAACGTATGAATGATAATAACTTTAATTAGTTTTATTATAAAATAATAGAACTACTATACATATTACAGTTTTCAGAGCTTTCCGAACATATTATACATGCTGGTGATAATCAGGGTTTTTCTTGTAAAAGAGGTTTCTTATTCAATCAAACAATGCACAACACATTCAATGAAATTCAGTAACAAACATTCATAGTTAGTTCTTTAACTCCAAAATTTATGCTTCAGGGTTACGTATGAAGAATATTTGATAGACAGTGGAATATGTGATTTCCGCCTCATTTCCTGTTCCTTGTTTGGTTGTGGACTTAGGGCAGATCCACATAATCCACTGTCTATTCGATAATGGTTTATACGCGACTAGTATGAACTAAGTAGTCATAGAAAGAACTGGTTTATCATACTTCAACTGAAGAAAATAATGAATTTTCTTGGAAACAAATGAACATTTTCATAGATTCATTAACAGGTTTTCTCTTCTAAAACATACTTATGAACTCACCAGCTTTATGTTGATACATTTTCAAAACAGCTTGTATTCTCAGGAAATCAGTAGACAGGTACCTCCTGGAGTTTTGAGAAGACTGAGCGTATAGAGTCTCGTCTTTTTTCTTTTGATCATACTTTTGATGTATTATAACAAGAATCAAAACATATGTAAATACATTTTCATATATGTATTCAATGTAATGGTTGTGTTTACTATGAATACTATGATGCAATTGTTGTGATACTACACATGACGTCATCCATCCCCGAACGTTTCCGTCGTTCTGGTTTGGGGGTGTGACAGTAACCACAATAGTTCCTTCTATAATCACTTAGTTTATACTAGCTATATATAATCTAATATCGAACGGATAGTTAATTATGTGAATGTGCCCTAAGCCCACAACCAAACAAGGAACAGGAAGTAAGGAGGAAAGCGCACATCCAACTACCTATCGGATATTAATTATATATAACCCTGATGTATAAACTAAGGTATTATAGAATTAACCACTAACGGTCCTTTAAGTTAAACTTGTTTAATAAAATGGATTAAACCCTTTTTCTGATAAGTTTCTAGTTTAGTCTACTAAATGTTATACCTGAAAATTATGTTTTTGTACTAGAAAACGGTATATTGAATTTGTATGTTATGACCTGGCCCATACCTGCTACTCCTTATGATTACTTGGTGTATATGGAACATATATATAACTAATATCGAATAGATAGTAGACCGGGTGCATCTGCTGTCTGCCAGACCCGATTAATATATATCCCTGATGTATCTACCGAGGAATCATAAAGTTATCTTTATAGGCCCCCTTTTTACTGGATGTACTAAGACTCGACTGTACTGTTTGTCCTTTGTAATGATGTAAGTTTTCCCAAGTAATTACTGAAGCACTTACTACCTTAAAAACCAGTTTGTTAAATAAAGGTAAAATCTGGTGTGATTATAACCATACTGATATGACACGTGTTTACCACGACGACCTAATGGCGTCGAAACTGATGTTATATTTGTCACCCGTAGACTTGCAAGTCCCACTGTAGCTAGCAGCATGGTGTGGGGTGTCAATCCCGTATAGATCTATACACAAACTCATGCTCTCCCTCCAGGAGACTCTTGTTACAAAACACGACCTAGCAAGTATATTGCTAAGCCGTGAAATAGTGGCTCACATTAATGTTATATTATTCTTATATTTGTATAGTATGTTCCTCCCTGTACTAGTTGTAGTATGAACTGAACCCCTAAACTGTACATATTATAGTTTACTAGTATGCTTACTTGAACTGTTACTGACTTGAAGAAAAGACTCATTTATCTACTGAGTTATGATTGTACTTTAAAAGAGTTTTCGAAATGATTTGATCACTTATAAAACATAAGAAATCCTTTTAATGTGATGGCTATCACCAATAACATTTACACAATTATTATTGTGTTCAACTTGTACTCCCCCCCCCCCCTTAAAAGCATTTAAAACATTTAAAGATTGATTATAGGGGTATGAACTCACCTTATGTAAGTGATTCAGTTGATGGTTCGTGTAAGGATGAGAAGTTCCACGAATGAATTCCCGAGACACAAACGAGTCCTAAATGACATGTAATGGCATATATAGTCATGTAACTAGTGTTTAAAACAACTAACATGCAGTGAAACAACCTTATGGACTAGGAAACACTTGGAATGAAGTGTTACAATCACATATGATTGACTAAAGGGAGTTTACGGCCAAAGGAAAGTGTGTTCACAACCACACTTAAGTTTACGGCCGTGGAATATGAGTTTACGGCCCAAGGAGATTAGTTTACGGCCATGGGAGATTGCATGGCCGTAAACACTCCAGAATGATGCACTTTGGGTCTTGATTCAAGCTTAAAGGGTATTGGTCTTATAAGGATACAAGAGCTTCTAGTAATTAACAAGATGATAGAAGAAATACTCACACTTGGAAGGCTTTAGGGTGTTCACGGCCCAAGAACAAGTAGGTGTTCTTGGTCTTCTTGGTGAAAGGATGAAGTTTTGAAGATCTTGAAGTAGAAGTGATGAATCTAGGGTGTAATCAAAGGAGGTTCTATAGATAAACAAGTATAGATGTGTTACTAACCTATTAAGGGATGATATAAGAGGTCTTGGTGGATGATACTTGAGAGAGAAAGGGTAGTTTGCGGCTAGGACTTGAAGAAATGAAGAAAAGTGAAGCAAATTCTCTTATAAGGAGGATAGTTCACGGCCACCAAGAGTTTACGGCCGTAAACTCCTAGTTTGCGGCCGTAAACTCCTTGTGATGGAGTTTCCGGCTCGATTGCAAACCAATGAACTTAAGCTGACAAAACCCTACACCCAATCCTTAAGTGTACTAGGCTTAGAACCCTCAAACAGACCCCTATCAATGCTAAAAGATAGCAGAAGCAAGCCTGACATTTGATTGAATTGATTGGCTTTACAAGTTAAAAAATTTCGGGTTGTCACGTCTTCCCCCCATTAGATGGAATTTCGTCCCGAAATTAGCTTTCTTAGCAGCACTCATGGGGTTGTGCTCCTCTGAATGGCAGAATACCCACTCGTAGACCTGGGCAACTTTGCCCTAATACTCATGATAGGATTCAAACCTGGTGCATCTATCATTACCTTGTGTATACAAGTCGTATACAACTAAGATTAGTAAGACAGTCGGATGTGCGACTCCGCCCCAGGTCCACGACCAAACAAGGAACAGGAGATAGGGCGGAAACACACATACTAAATCTGCATAATCATAATTATATACCACCCTTGCGTATACACTTAATAGTGATAGGCGGGCTGTATTCGTCCTTAGCCTCTGTGCTTGAACTTGATCTGCTGGACGAGTGGTAGTTCGGGAAGGTCTGCTGAGTATACTGTGGCAAGGTTTCGGAAGGCAAGATACTCCTTGCATGAGTACTTCGGGGTTTATAATACGAGGTAGACGATTCTAAGGTCTAGGTCAGGTTGTCGTTACGAATGACGAGGATTTCGTTGATTTGAAGGTTAAGGAGATGGAATTTCAAAATATATGAACTTAGTATGGTGAGGACCATGCCAATTCATGACGAATGATGACAACGGACTCATTACAGAAACAAAAGTTAGGCCGATTTTAAAGAAACGTTTGTTATACGACGGTGTATCCCAAGTGTGTTCGACAATGTACTCTATGTAAATGTTCTAGTGCTTTATGTTTTCCCCTTGATATTACCACTGCCACAGATCGTACCGTGATGAGCGAGTACTAATAGTGCAGTGTTTTGATAACTAGTGTTGATACTCTATATTATGATCCTCCTCGGTACCTCTATGATCGCCCGGCATATACAAGATATGTATAATTAAGATGAATAAGACGGTCGACTGAGTGACTCTGCCCTAAATCCATAACCAAACAAGGAACAGGAATTGAGGCGGAATCACTCACTCTAAGTCTGCAAAATCTTAGCTATGCACAACCCTGATGTACATACTAAGCCATCATAGCTTCCCTAAACGGATCTTTAGTTCTCTCACGAGTGTTGTGACTTGTTCATATGAGTGAGTTATTATAATTTCTTTTAAATGTTTTCCCCAAGTTTTAATCTTATATAAATATAAATTAAATTTTAAAGTAATTACTATTTCGAAGACGTACCGCTGGTCGCTGGGGACTCCGGGGTAGATTCTCCTGCGGTGATCATTAAAATTCGTCCATCCGTGCCTGAGTTCTTCGTGATCGGGCAGTCCCTCTTGTAGTGCCCTGTCTCACCACAGCGATAGCAGACCTGGTTTACTTCTACTCCGGGGACTTGGGAGATAAGTTGTGCCGGTGCCCTGCAGAACCGGGCAGTGTGTCCCTTCCTGTGGCAATTCAGGCATTGCATTTCCCGACATACTCCGGTGTGGTGGTAGTTACACTTTCCACACTTCGGGAGAGTTCCAACATATCGACTGGTAGGTGCTGGAGTAGCAGGTGTTGTGGCGGCGTATATAGTACCCATTTGTTGCTCCTGCGTGGTTTCCTGGGTTGTTTGCTCTTTTCTCTTTTTCCCCGACTTTTGTTTATAGTCCCCTCCCTTTGTTGGCTCGGGAACGGGGACCACCACGCCATGGCGGACTCCATGGTCAATGAGTCGCTGGGCCAGGCGTTTGGCGCTATCAAATGTAGTTGGTTTAGAAGACAATACATCTCCTTGAATCGGGGCAGATAAACCCCAGATGTACCTTTCTATCTTCTTATTTTCCGGGGTAACCATCTCAGGGCATAGTGCTGCCAGGTCGCTAAACCTGTCAGTGTAGGTCACTATGTCTGAGCCGATCATGGTATGCTCCCATAGCTCTTGTTCCAGCTTTTGAACTTTGCCTCTTGGGCACTATTCGTCCAACATCAACTCTTTTAGGTTCTCCCAACCTATTGAGTTAGCCACTGATAGAGTCAGTGACTTAACATGGCTATTCCACCATGTTAGGGCTCTGTCGGAGAAGGTGCGGGCAACAAACTTCACTTTGCTCCCTTCTGGTCACAGACAGATCGCGAAAACCGAATCTGTTTTCCCGAACCATCGCATCAGAGCAATGACTCCACCATTTCTATTAAAGGATTTGGGTTTGCAGTTCATGAAGCCCTTGTAAGAACACTCCCGTGGGTGTTAATGCGTAACTCCGGGGTTGGTTAAGTGGGTACCGCTACCAGTTTCATTGGTACCACTTTCGCTGATGTAAGTTAGAGCAGCTTTTACTGCAGTTGTTATCGCTGCTTGGAGAGCAGCCGGATTGAATTGCAGAGGAGGTAGTGGAGTTTGAGTTGGAGTTATTGGAGTAGTGTGTCTCGTTGATCGACGTGGAGACATCTTGCTAAACAGAATACAAAGATGAGATGGAAATGAGTTTATAGCAGTGGTTATAAGCCGAAAGCTGAATGACAAAGTTATCCTAGTTCTAAGTGTATCTGGTTCTGACTTTCATAGGGTTCTGGAAACAATTCATAAAGGGAGTCTATATCAAATAAACTTTATGAATCTGGAGTGGCTAACCTCGAATGAATATCTGTGAATTGAATAACTGATACAAGTTGCACGAAAAGAAATAATCCTAACACATACTGTGTGTAGTGTATCCACTGGCTCACTAAGTCAATCAAGGTTATTATTTATTAGTGTGACGCATAATACGTTTTTGTTTCTTCGGCTTATCCTTCTTTGAAGACTTCTCATGAACCTACTCTTGTTCCTCCTTGACTCTTCTGTTGACCGCTATGAGGAAGTGGTTACATCTATCTGGGTTTGTCGTACGAGAATGGAAATGTCTAAAGAATCTATGAGATTAAGTGTAACATTATGGGGTGATCCTTACCGGGTCCTCCTATAATTGCGCAATGTATACAAGTTGTATATAATTTAAGATTAAATAGACCTTCGAATAAGTGATCCTACTCCAAAACCACAACCAAACAAGGAACAGGAAGTGAAGCATAGATCACAAATTCTAAGTCTATAAAATGTCAATTATATAAAACCTTGGAAGTATACACTCCGGAATCATAGACCTACCAGAAGGGTCTTTTAAATTCTCACATAAGTTATTTATAGTGCCTAAAATACTCCTATAGTATTTTAATGTAATGTACTTGGTATGTTTTAAACTTGTTGTTGTCTTGTAGTATCATAAAATACCCCTATAGTATTTTAACTTTCATGTTCCGATCTAGAAATCCCTTGTGAATAGAGTTAGGTAAGTTTTAAGACTGCTGCAACACCACATCACTCCCAAACACATGTCGGTCACATCTCAAATGAATATAGTTGATCATGCTATATTGATCACAGATATGATTACATAACTATCGAGGTTTGACCGGAGTGTTCAACCTTTAAATACTTTTGTTCTTTTTTTCTTGTGATACTTGTTCTAGCATGTATATATGTATAAGCAGGTATGTATACTTTTATTAAGTATTGTTATATTTTTAAAATATATTATTATCCAGAGCACTTCGGCCCCATTGCATTTATAGTTGTATATCTTTTATAGGATGATATACTTAGTTCACTATAAACAATGCTCTGATACCAATCTGTCACACCCCCAAACCGGAACGGCGAAAACGTTCGGGGGCGGAGGACGTCAACTTTAATATCACAACACATGCATCATAGTAATCAAAGTAACAAACAACCATTGCATTAATATGAAAGTGTCTACAAAGTATGTGATTCACAAAATTTAGACTCCAAAAGTAAATGACAAAATAAGACATGAAGTTACTATGCTCCATCTTCTGAATCCCAGTGCGCGTACCTGTCTACTATTCTCCTGAGAATACAAGTTATTTTGAAAGAGTAGATCAGCATTTAAGCTGGTGAATTCATAAGTATTTTAGTGATGTAAAGTAAACTGAAAGTTCTTTTAGAAAAGTTCGCATGTTCCTTCAGAAAATCCTATATCTTCTGATGTAATGAAAGATAAGTAAAAATGACTCTACAATTCCTTCTATGAGTACTAAATGGATACAAGTTATATACAATTTAGAGTAAACAGACAATCGATTGTGTGAATCTACCCTAAGCCCACAACCAAACAAGGAACAGGGAATGAGGCGGAAAGCACACATCCCATTGTTTGTTAGATCTTCATTGTATACAACCCTGGCGTATTCATTTGGTACTTACGGAGTTAACTGTAATAGTTCCTTTATTTGATGAAAACATTCTTTAAGAAAAACCCTTATTTCCTTTAGTAAAAATGGTAACCACAATAGTTCCTTCTATAATCACTTAGTTTTTACTAGCTATATATAATCTAATATCGAACGGATAGTTAATTGTGTGAATGTGCCCTAAGCCCACAACCAAACAAGGAACAAGAAGTAAGGCGGAAAGCGCACATCCAACTACCTATCGGATATTAATTATATATAACCCTGATGTATAAACTAAGGTATTATAGAATTAACCACTAACGGTCCTTTAAATTAACTGGTTTAATAAAATGGATTAAACCCTTTTTCTGATAAGTTTCTAGTTTAGTCTACTAAATGTTCTATCTGAAAAGTATGTTTTTGTACTAGAAAATGGTATATTGAATTTGTATGTTATGACCTGGCCCATACCTGGTACTCCTTATGATTACTTGGTGTATACGGAACATATATATAGCTAAGATCGAATAGATAGTAGACTGGGTGCATCTGCTCTAAGCCCACAACCAAACAAGGAACAGGAAATGAAGCGGAAAGCACACATCCTACTGTATGCCAGACCCGATTAATATATATCTCTGATGTATCTACCAAGGAATCATAAAGTTAGCATTATAGGCCCCCTTTTTATTGGATGTACTAAGACTCGACTGTACTGTTTGTCCTTTGTAATGATGTAAGTTTTCCCAAGTAATTACTGAAGCACTTAGTACCTTAAAAACTAGTTTGTTAATTAAGGTTAAAATGTGATGTGATTATAACCATACTGATATGACACGTGTTTACCACGACGACCTAATGGCGTCGAAAGTGATGTGATATTTTTTTACTATAGACTTGCAAGTCCCACTGTAGCTAGCGGCAAGGTGTGGGGTGTCAATCCCGTATAGATCTATGCACAAACTCAATGTCTCCCTCCAGGAGACTCTGGTTACAAAACGTGACCTAGCAAGTATATTGCTAAGCCGTGAAATAGTGGCTCACATATATGTTATAGTATTCCTGTATTTGTATAGTATGTTCCTCCCTGTACTAGTTGTAGTATGAACTGAACCCTCAAACTATACCTATTATAGTTTACTAGTATGCTTACTTGAACTGATACTGACTTGAAGAAAAGACTCATTTATCTACTGAGTTATGATTGTACTTTAAAAGATTTTTTGAAATGATTTGATCACTTATAAAACATAAGAAATCCTTTTAATGTGATGGCTATCACCAATAACATTTACACAATTATCATTGTGTTCAACTTGTATTCCCCCCCCCCCCCTTAAAAGCATTTAAAACATTTAAAGATTGATTATAGGGGTATGAACTCACCTTATGTGGGTGATTCAGTTGAAGGTTCGTGTAAGGATGAGAAGTTCCACGAATGAATTCCCGAGACACAAACGAGTCCTAAATGACATGTAATGGCATATATAGGCATGTAATTAGTGTTTAAAACAACTAGCATGCAAGGAAACAACCTTAGGGACTACGAAACACTTGGAATGAAGTGTTACAATCACATGTGATTGACTAAAGGGAGTTTACGGCCAAAGGAAAGTGTGTTCACGGCCACACTTAATTTTATGGCCATAGAAGATGAGTTTACGGCCCAAGGAGATTGGTTTACGGCCATGGGAGATTGCATGGCCGTAAACAATCCAAAATGATGCACTTTGGGTCTTGATTCAAGCTTAAAGGGTATTGGTCTTATAAAGATACATGAGCTTCTAGTAATTAACAAGATGATAGAAGAAATACTCACCCTTGGAAGGCTTTAAGGTGTTCACGACCCAAGAACAAGTAGGTGTTCTTGGTGTTCTTGGTGAAAGGATGAAGTTTTGAAGATCTTGAAGTAGAAATGATGAATCTAGGGTGTAATCAAAGGAGGTTCTAAGGATAAACAAGTATAGATGTGTTACTAACCTTT
Organism: Lactuca virosa; assembly: GCF_052849685.1. Lineage (NCBI taxonomy): Eukaryota > Viridiplantae > Streptophyta > Magnoliopsida > Asterales > Asteraceae > Lactuca > Lactuca virosa. The sequence continues at coordinate 315,027,468 of NC_136433.1, read as the reverse complement.
TAAAGGAAGATATAAGAGTTCTTGGTGGATGATACTTGAGAGAGAAAGGGTAGTTTGCGGCTAGGACTTGAAGAAATGAAGAAAAGTGAAGCAAATTCTCTTATAAGGAGGATAGTTCACGACCACCAAGAGTTTACGGGCGTAAACTCCTAGTTTGCGGTTGTAAACTCCTTGTGATGGAGTTTTCGGCTCGATTGCAAACCAATGAACTTAAGCTGACAAAAACCTACACCCAATCCTTAAGTGTACTAGGCTTAGAACCCTCAAACAGACCCCTATCAATGCTAAAAGATAGCAGAAGCAAGCCTGACATTTGATTGGATTGATTGGCTTTACAAGTTAAAAAATTTCGTGTTGTCACAGATATAGGATGCTTGAATTCACTAATGAAGTTCCGAAGCACAGTTGGATCCTATAAGGCATATATTCACATATGTGTGTGTTCAATCAGTGGTTATAACTACTAATAAGCATAGGAAACCACCTAAGATTGTAGGAAACACCCTAAATGAAGTGTTAAGCTCACAATTGGAAGCTTGAAAGGGGTTTACGGACACCCATGGATGGGTTTGCGGCCTTAAAGGGTTCACGGCCTCATGAGGTGTTCACGGCCCTTATGATCCTATGAAGGGTTCACGGCCCTCATGAAGGGTTCACGGTCATGATCCCTTCAAACTAATGAAGATGATGATGAAACTTGACAAATCAAGGCTAGAATTAAGTAGTCCTTCAAGTATGACAAGATTAAGGATGAAACACTTACGTTTTTTAGGCTTTAGAGTTTTCACGGTTGAAGCTTTTTGAGAGAGAATGGATGTGTTCACGGTTGGGAGGAGGAGAAAAGAGTAGAAAATGTAGGCACTCCAATATATATAGGAGGTGGTTCACGGCCGTGAACCTAGTTTACGGCCGTTAACACCTAGTGAGTGATTTTCCGGATCGAATTGATCCTCCCGATATCAAGCTAACTCATCCTAGCATCCATTCATACATTACACTAGGCTAAGAAACGCTCAAACAGACCCTTAACGATTCTAAAAGATAGCAGAAACTAGTCTGACTTTGATTGAATTGTAAGGCTATACAAGATAGAAATTTCGGGTTGTCAGATCATCCCCCCGTGAGAGAGAATTTCGTCCCGAAATTAGAGTTTAAGCAATTTATGCAATTACAAATAAATAAGTAAAAAGATGAGGATATTTCAGTTTCATATGATCATCGCGCTCCCAAGTGAATTCAGGTCCTCGCTTGGCATTCCAGCGAACCTTCACTATCGGGATACGGCTTTGCTTCGTTTGCTTGACCTCTCAGTCCATGATCTCTACTGGTTCTTCCAGGAAGTTGAGGCTCTCGTTGATCTCGATCTCATCAAGTGGGATTACAAGAGTCTCGTCGGACAGACACTTTTTCAAGTTCGAGACGTGGAAAGTAGCGTGTACGTTACTGAGTTCGCGAGGTAGTTTGAGTTTGTAAGCTACAGGGCCGATTCTAGCGAGAATCTCAAAAGGCCCTACGTATCTTGGATTTAGCTTTCCACGCTTTCCGAAGCGTATCAAGCCCTTCCAGTGTGAGACCTTCAATAGAACATGGTCGCCCACCTGGAATTCCAAAGGTTTCCTTCTTTTGTCTACGTAGCTTTTCTGTCGGTCTCTAGAGGCTTTCAATCGTTCACGAATCTGAACGATCTTCTCTGTCGTTTCCCGAATGATTTTCGGACCTGTGAGAGTGCTGTCAGGAACTCGTCCTTTAGCTAACTGAGTGTCACCCACCTCAGCCCAGCACAGAGGGGATCTGCACTTTCGGCCATAGAGCTCTTCAAATGGAGCAGCCTTTATGATCGTGTGATAACTATTATTGTAGGAGAATTCGAAAAGGGGTAAATGAGTATCCCATGCCTTCCCAAAGTCTATCACATAGGCTCGCAACATATCTTCCAAAGTTTGAATAGTCCTCTCACTTTGTCTGTCGGTTTGTGGATGGTAGGCTGTACTCATGTCCAGCCTAGTTCCTAGGGAACTTTGTAGCGACTACCAGAACCTTGAAGTAAATCTACTATCTCTATCAGAGATAATGGATATAGGAACACCATGTAGTTGTACGATCTCCCTAATGTAGGTTCTCGTTAATTTCTCCATCTTGTCAGTTTCTTTGATAGGCAGGAAGTGTGCGGACTTTGTTAACCTATCTAAGATCACCCAAATGGTATCGAGACCACCCGTTGTCTTGGGCAACTTGGTTTTGAAGTCCATCGTGATCCGCTCCCACTTCCATTCAGGTATCTCCGGTTGTTGAAGTAAACCTGAGGGTTTCTGGTATTCGACCTTAACCTTGGCGCAAGTAAGGCACTTGCTCACGAAGGTAGCAATTTCTGATTTCATGTTAGGCCACCAGTATACTTTTTGAGATCCAGATACATCTTATCTGAACCTGGGTGGACGGAATATCGAGTGTTGTGTGCCTCGGTCATGACCAATTCTCTGAAACCACCGTATCTCGGTGTCCAGATCCGATCTATGAGATATAAGGCTCCGCCACCCTTGACTTCCAAGTTTTTATCCATCCCTCTCAGGGATTCACCCGCCACATTTTCAGGTTTCAAGGCTTCAAGTTGAGCCTCCTTAATTTGTGTGGACAAGTGTGAATGGATAGCCATAGTCAATGATTTGACTCTACGACCAGAGTATTCTTTCCGACTTAGGGCGTCAGCTACTACGTTGGCTTTGTCGGGATGATATCGAATTTCGTATTCATACTCATTGAGTAGCTCGACCCACCATCGTTGTCTCATATTGATCTCCTTCTGGTCAAATATATATTGAAGGCTCTTGTGGTCTATAAAGATAGTGCTCTTTGTACCATACAGGTAGTGTCTCCAGATCTTCAGAGCAAATACCACTGCTCCTAACTCAAGATCATGTGTGGTGTAGTTGACTTTGTGTGTCTTCAGTTGTCTTGAGGCATAAGCGATGACCTTACCTCGTTGCATCAGAACACAGACAAGCCCTTGGTTGGATGCATCGCAATAAACCACGAAGTCTTCTATCCCTTCTGGGAGGGATAGTATACGTGCGCTGCATAAAGCTCGCTTTAGCGTTTGGAACGCTTTTTCTTGTTTCTCTTCTCAGTCAAAGGCCACGCCTTTCTTGGTCAATGTAGTAAGCGGTTTTGCGATCCTTGAGAAGTTTTGAATGAACCTGCGGTAGTAGCCAGTGAGACCTAGAAATTGACGAATTTATGTAGGCGTCTTCGGTGCTGACCAGTTCTCAATGGCCTTGATTTTGGAAGGGTCCACGTGAATTCCCTCTTCACTAACCACGTGACCCAAGAATTCGACTCTTCGAATCCAAAATTCACACTTAGAGAACTTTGCGTAGAGCTTCTCTGATCGTAATGTTTCTAAGACCTGTCGTAGATGTTGACTATGCTCTTCCTTACTTCGAGAGTAGATAAGTATGTCATCGATGAATACAATGACGAACTGATCCAAGTAAGGACAGCACACCCTATTCATTAAGTCCATGAATACCGCGGGCGCATTGGTCAATCCGAAAGGCATCACTACAAACTCGTAGTGTCCATAACGAGTTCGGAAGGCTGTCTTGGGAACATCCTCCTCTAACACTCGTAACTGGTGATACCCGGATCTCAGATCTATCTTTGAAAAGTAATTATCCCCTTGTAGTTGGTCGAACAAATCGTCTATGCGAGGCAGAGGGTAACGATTCTTGACGGTAAGTTTGTTCAGTTCTCTGTAGTCGATGCACATACGGAACGATCCGTCTTTCTTCTTGACGAAGAAGACCGGTGCTCCCCAAGGTGAGAAGCTTGGCCTAATAAAGCCCTTGCTGAGCAATTCGTTAAGTTGACCGGATAGTTCCTGCATCTTAGCTGGTGCTAGATGATAGGGCGATTTGGCTACTGGGGTAGCCCCTGGAACTAAGTCGATTCTAAACTCGACTTGATGCTGTGGTGGTAAACCTGGTAGTTCTTCTGGAAAGATGTCTGGAAAGTCGCGTACTTCTGGGATGTTCTTTATGTCTTTTGTCTCTTGGCTCATATCGACAACATGAGCAAGGAATGCGTGACATTCCTTTCATAAGTACTTCTGGGCTTGTATGCTCGAGATGATACGAAGGTTCGTGTCGGGTTTGTCGCCGTAGATCGCTAGGGTTTCGCTAGAAACATACCAGTGACCACTGTAGGGTCGGCTACTACTTCCTCGTGGCCTATAGCCAAAACTCTTCCCACTCCGCCGGCATTCCCTGCCTTCAGGCAGTTCCTTTTGTAGTGGCCTACCTCGCCACATCCGTATCATGCCTGGCCCACACCAACGCCGGGGACTTGGTTGATTGGCCTTGCCGGAGATTTGTAGAAACGGGCAGTGTGCCCTTTCTTGTTGCAATTAGCGCACTACATTTCCCGGCAGGGTCCAGTGTGGTGGAAGCTACACTTGTTGCACTTGGGCAAGCTCCCAGCATACTGCTTAAATGGCGCAGTTCCAGTAGGTGTTATCGCAGCATGCACAGCCACGACCTGCTACTTTTTGGCAGCGTTCTGCGCTGCGTTTTTCTTCTTGTGTTCCCAGAACTTCTGCTTGCTGTTAGCGGCCTTGGCTGGTTCTAAGATGGCTAGGGTTGTTGTTGTTGTCGGAGTACGGACTCCATGATCAATGAGTCGTTGTGCCAATCGCTTGGCACTATCGAAGGTAGTGGGGTTTGAAGCTAAAACATTCCCCTGAAATAGAGGCACCAGCCCCCAGATATTCCTCTCTATCTTCTTTCCCTCAGTAGGGACCATTCCTGGACATAGTGCCACCAGATCGCTGAATCTGGCAGTATAGGCCACTATGTCAGAGCCCTTCATGGTTAGGCTCTAGAGTTCCTGTTCAAGTTTCTGAACTTCGCCCCTCGGGCAGTATTCCTCGATAATGAGCTCCTTCAGAGCTTCCCAGCCCATAGCATTAGCCACTATAAGAGTTAGTGGCTTGACATGGCTATTCCACCACGTCAATGCTCGGTCCGCGAATGTGCAGGCAGCAAATTTAACTTTGCTCCTTTCCGGACAGGAACAGATCTCAAAGATCGATTCCGTTTTCTCGAACCATTGTGAGAGGGCAATGATTCCGCCAGTCCCGTTAAAGGTCCGGGGCTTGCAGTTGGTGAAATCCTTATACGAGCACTCTCTAGAGCGCACTGGAGCATCACCATGAGTGGAATGAACTGTTGTTCCACTCTCGCTAGTACCACTAGCACTAAATTGGGCTAAGGCAGCCGAAACAGCCGCAGCCACTACAGCTTGGATTGCTGTCGGATTGTATTGTGGAGGAGGTGGTGGTTGAGTAGGAGTTATCGGTGGATTACATCTTGGTGTTCGGCGTGGAGGCATCTTTTAACTAAAAGTTTAAAAAGATGAAGATGATAGTAAGAATCAATTGTGAGTACAATGAGAGTGATCCATGGACTAACTCTCCATAGTCCAACAAAACAGATGATAGTATAATTGAAATAGAGATCTAACAGTAGAATGATGAAAGCATTTGGATAAGGATTTCCCAGAGATTAGATGTATGTCAATAATATTGGCATTATAGATGTAGTAAGTTCGGGGAAAATGACCTAGAAGTTGGTCTTACATCAAACCATAACAAGAAAATTTTGACAGAAGATAGACCTAACAACAGTACTTGAAGTACAAGAATATTTACAGGGAAAAGTGCTACTTAGAGCATAGATAATAAGGCTATTCCTTAAACCAAAAGAAAGGATAAGCAAAGCACCTTATACTGGCGACGGGCACCCCTCCGACAAACCCTCAATTCAGCCAGCTGACGCTCTACCGCGAGGAGGTGTCGTTCATGCACTGTCTGGCATGCTCGGAGTTCTATGACTTCGGCTTGGGTTACAGTGAGCTCTTGCTGCAAAGCCTCATTGTCTTTCCTTTGAGCAACTTCCAGATTGTGGATACTATCTGTCTTGGCGGTTGTGTCATCTAGTTCGATGGCTTGCTGAATGGCTATCGTTCCAAGCTCAACATTTCGAGCCACACAACGATTCAGGATGGGAAGAATTCTGTCCGCAGATCCTCCCTCGCTTATGTTGTAGAAGCTTCGGTCTCCGTTGTATGGTAAGGGTTGACCCTGCTTACGGCTCCACCTACCCAAGTTATCAGCCCACTAAGGCGTCGAGCCTTGAAAAGTCGGAAGAGGGTTAGGATTCGGGATTGGAGCTTCCAGGGGTATATCATTGACTTCTGGCTCGGAGTCAGAATCCTCCAGAAAGTTCTCTGCGAAGTCATCATCCAATAGGATTGCAAGATTTTCTTCCAGCTCTGCATCGAGCCATCCTCCATTGCCTTGGTTGGGAAAGAACGGGTCGTCGTGGGGATGGTTGTATATGTTTAATGAAATAATTAATAGACGTACTAATTAAGATAATTATAAGACGATCCTTACCAGTTACTCCAACATTTGCATAGTGCATACTTGTCATATGTAACCAAAACAGGATAGACTTTCGAATAAGTGATCCTAACTCTAAGTCCACAACCAAACAAGGAACAGGAAGTAAAGCAAAGATCAGAGATTCTAAGTCTATGACACCTTAGTCACATATAACCGTAGCGTATCCACTCAGCAACTATTGACATACTAATAAAGACCTTTTTAGTTTGCACATAAGTAATTATAGTAACACAAAATACTCCTATAGTATTTTAAGTTTATGTTATGTTCTAATGTTTTCATTGTAGTAGTGTTGGTAAGTTTTTAGACTTGTTTCCACACCCCAACCATTCCTAGGCACATGCTAATCACTTCTCGGAAAGATATAGTTGATCAGGCTATATCACTCCCAGATCTGATTATATGTCCCCAAGCCTACTTGTGCTGTCCAACAACCGCAATACTTTTGTTCTGTCCTAATGACACTGATTTTAGTATGAATGCAAGTATGTATACTTCGGTTAAATATTTTATTATTTAAAAGTATAAACTCTTGGTCAGAGTATTTTAATCCCGATGTGTTTATAGTTGTATATCTTTTATGAGTTGATAGACTCAATTCACTATAAACAAAGCTCTGATACCAATTTGTCGCACCCCCAAACCAGAACGGCGGAAACGTTCGGGGGCGGAGGACGTCATGTACAGTATCATATCAATGCATAATAGTAAACAAGCAACACCATCATCCATTGCATTAATAATATAATTTAATACAAGTGTGTTCTGTGTATAGTTTGAAAGACACCAAAATATGAATCCAAAATAAAAGACGTGTCTTGTATGTGCTCCGTCTTCTCAAAACCTGGTCCAGTGTACATGTCTACTGGTGACCTGAGAATACAAGTTATTTTGAAAGAGTAGATCAGCATTTAAGCTGGTGACTTCATAAGTATTTAGTGTCAGTTGTTGTATATGTTTAATGAAAGTGTTTGTAAATGTTTGTTTGTAAATGTTTGTTCGCAAATGTTTGTATCTCCTAGAAAATCCTATATTTTCTACTTTAACTTAAATGTAGTCTTCTACCAAGACACGATTGTTCTGTATATTTGTTCCTTTGTAAAAGTAAGTGTTTTCCCAAAGACAGACTATCATTTACCAAAAATAAAGTTTACATTACCGTTTATGTGAGAATATCACAATTTGAATGTAATGGGAAAATAATAAAGATGTACTTGTAGTATTTGTATATAGCAAGTACCGTTGTACTAACTACCTTAAAACAATTGTTTTAATTAAGGTAAAATGTGATATAGTTGTAACCATTCTTGATTGACTAATAAAACACGATGTTCGAAGACATCGAAATGGTATGACATTCGTCACCCGTAGACCTGTAGGTCCCACTATAGCTAGCAGCAACGTGTAGGATAGTCAGTCCCGTATAGATCTATACACAAATTCACCCTCTCCCTCCAGGAGATTCTGGTTACAAAACGTGACACAGCAGTATATTTCCATGCCATGAAGTAGTGGCTCACATTAATGTTATAGTGTTCTTGTATTTGTATAGTGTGTTCTCTCTGTTCTAGTGTATTGTATGTTCTCTTTGTATAGTGTAGTGTATGTTCTCTTTGTTTCTCGTTATAGTATGTTCTTTCTGTTTCTCATCATAGTATGTTTGTACTGACTCATGTATGAACTGACTCTTTTATGTTTCATTGTACTAGAAATAGTGAGTAGTGATCCTCTAAACTATACCTATTATAGTTTACTAGTAATGTTGTTTGAGTGACTGAGTAAGTTTGTACACCTCTGCTACCCAAAGGTGTTAAACTGATGTGAGAACTTTTATATCTATACACATATACATAATATATAACTAAGATCCAAACAGCACTCAGACAAACAACCGGATACCCTAAGTCCACAACCAAACAAGGAACATGAAATAAAGTGATTTATCAGTCCTAAGCCCTTTCAACCTTACTTATATAACTATATCTATATAGACATGATTTTGACAATATATAAGTTTAAAAGAGTTTGATAAAGAGTTTAGCATGTAAAAGAGTTTTAAACATATAAAGGAATTTTAACCATTTGAATGGTTACAGATGACTTGATGTCAATTTATAAAAGGTTTTGAAATAGTTTATTTGATAACACAGTTTTGAAGTATAAGAAATCCACTTGTTTGATAGTTATTAATCACATGTGATTGATACAATAACTATAATGTTTTCAACTTGTATTCCCCCCCCCCCCCCCCCCCGTAAAATCATTTAAAAGATAAGTTAAGGGGGTATGAACTCACCTGATAGTGAGTAATCTGGAAGATAAGATAGATATAGGATGCTTGAATTCACAAATGAAGTTCTGAAGCACAGTTGGATCCTATAAGGCATATATTCACATATGTGTGTGTTCAATCAGTGGTTATAACTACTAATAAGCATAGGAAACCACCTAAGATTGTAGGAAACACCCTAATTGAAGTGTTAAGCTCACAATTGGAAGCTTGAAAGGGGTTTACGGCCACCCCTGGATGGGTTTGCGGCCTTAAAGGGTTCACGGCCTCATAAGGTTCACGACCTCATGAGGTGTTCACGACCCTTATGATCCTATGAAGGGTTCACGGTCGTCATGAAGGGTTCACGGCTGTGATCCCTTCAAAATCATGAAGATGATGATGAAACTTGACAAATCAAGGCTAGAATTAAGTTGTCCTTCAAGTATGACAAGATTAAGGATGAAACACTTATGTTTTTGAGGCTTTAGAGTGTTCACGGTTGAAGCTTTTTTATAGATAATGGATGTGTTCACGATTGGGAGGAGGGGAAAAGAGTAGAAAATGAAGGCACTGCAATATATATAGGAGGTGGTTCACGGCCGTGAACCTAGTTTGCGGCCGTGAACACCTAGTGAGTGATTTTTCGGATCGAACATACCCTTAACAGTGTTAAAAGATAGCAAAAACTATTTTGAATTTGATTGAATTGTAAGGCTATATATACAAGATAGAAATTTCGGGTTGTCACATCTCGGGGCATACACAGATTTCGAAGATTGATTCGATCTTCTCAAATAAGCGATTTAGTGCAATGACACCTCCGGTGCCGTCGAAGGACTTGGGTTTCGCGTTAGTGAAGTCTTTGTAGGAGCACTCCCTTGGGTGCCCATGACTATCCCCTTGATTTAAAGGATTTGTGCCACTACCTAACCCACTATTGCCGCTTGCATTGATCTGTGACATGGCAGCTACCACAGCGGCGGTTACTGCTGCTTGGAAGACAGCAGGGTCGTACTGGGGAGGTGGTGGCGGCGGATTTGTTAGAGGATTGTTGTTCTTTCTGTTGGACCTCTTCGGAATCTTTTTCTAAAAAGATTCAAGAGAAAATGACAATAAGTCCTCTATAGTGGTCAAGAGTTGGGTATTTCGAACAAGGTATATCTTAGTCCTGGTCGTAACATAACCTGATTTCTCTAGAGTACCAGCGATCTATAATAGAATTTTACTAACATAAGCAAGTAATCGCAGACATTCAATGGTGAGAATTTGTAATACATGAAATGAAGCTGTGTAGGGTGATCGTGCCATAAAATACCCCTATAGTATTTTAATTTTTATGTTTGGTTCTAGTGCTTCTCCTTGTATATAAGCTGGGTAATTTTTAGACTTGTTGCGACACCACAGTCACTCCCAAACACATGTTGGTCATATCTCTGATAAATATAGTTGATCAGGTTATATTTATCCCAGATATGATTACATAACTATCCAGGTTTAACCGTAGTGTCCAACTTATCTTAAATACTTTTATGTAGTTCTTACTGTGATATTATTTCAGTGTGTACGTATACTTGCATACTTTTTATAAAATACTTAGATTTTAAAAGTATACTTTTAGTTCAGAGCGCTTCGGTCCCTTAGCGTTTATAGTTGTATATCATGTAAGGTTTGATATACTTAGTTCACTCTAAACAATGCTCTGATACCCATCTGTCACACCGCCAAACCGAGACGGCGGAAACATTCGCGGGTGGAGGACGTCATGTACAGTATCACAACAATTGCATCATAGTAATCAAAGTAAACACAACCATTACATTAAATATATAATGTATTTACATCTGTTTAATACATAGTTTGTATAGAGCAAAAGTATAACAAAAGTATAAAAGACGCGACTCTAGAAGCTCCGTCTTCTCAAAAGCCTGCGGGTGTACCTGTCTACTGGTTCCCTGAGAATACAAGTGATTTTGAAAGTGTATCAACATTTAAGTTGGTGAGTTCATAAGTATGTTTTAGTGCTGGAAAACTTATCTTTGTACTTTGAAAATACTTAGTGTGTTTCTCAAGAAAATCCAATATTTTCTATGGTGATAGTAGTGTAGTCATGTATGTTTCTTGTATTTGTATACTGTATTAGTGTACTCTATGTTAGAAAAACGGTGTATTGTATCTGTATTTGTATGAAAAACCCTTGTATGTATTCCTGGATACCACCAGTTGTAGTGAAAGTAGTGTATTGTAATAGTGTCTGTATAAAACCTTAGTATGAAAACTTGGTATTTACCAATTGTAGAGTAAAGTAATGAACCACAATGATGTTTGTATGAAAACCTTGTATAAATGCCTGGTTACTACCAGCTGTAGAGTAAATAATGTATTGCAGTCTTATTAATTAAAATAAAACCATTGAAGTAGAGTTAATCTCGTAAACATACTTGTTAGTTATACTGTTGTGAGTTTCATATAACCATGCTAATATGACCTAGTGGCCTCTACGATGTTCTTCAGGCGTCGATATTATGACATTTGTCACCCCTAGGCATGACTGCCTAACTGTAGCTAGCAGTTTAGGTATGGGATTGTCAGTCCCGTATAGATCTATACACAAACCTCACGCTCTCGATCCGGGAGACTCTGGTTATAATTTATAGGACTTGAACATGTACCCTGGTGGGTACCCGAAGTAGTGCCTCACAACCCTGTATTAACTAGTTTACGAATAGTGTAGTGTAGTGATCCTTTTCTGGTATTTGAATATGTAGGTGTAACCTTATAGTCACGTACTTGTAATATAAAATAATTATAATTAAATAACTATTTAGTAGTGTGTGCTCTTGTACCGTTGTGATAGAGTAGTGTTTCCCAAACTATACCTATTATAGTTTGAATAAATGTTTAGATTCTGTGTATTGTACTTAGCAAAATAGTGTAGAGATTCCCAAACTATACTGACTATAGTTTAAATTTATGTTTCGAAGTGAAATTAGAACATTTGCAATTTAATTGTATACGTAATTACCCTTATGCTCGACATATTACAAAAGGGATAAAAGTATCTAAATATTTTTATAAAATGAAATGATTTTCCCGGTTTGTATCAATTGCAAAAGTTTTTAAATCTGTTTGAAATTGTTTGTATAAAAGCACATAAATCCTTGTGTTTTACTTGTATTCCCCATGAAAACATTAAAAACAGTAAAAAATGTAGGGGTATGAACTCACAGTTGTTTGTGCACGTGTCGGATAGCGAAATTGGAAAGATGACCCTCGAGTTGGAGTACACTGAATTAACGGTATCCTAATGATAATTAAACACATAATTGTATTTGAATTAGCGAAACCATTAATTAAAGTGTTAGAAAACACTTGCTTTTGTGTTAGGAATGTTACCAGGACTTGTTTGAAGTGGAAAAAGGAGAGTTTTCGTTCAAGGTTCTCGGCTCAAGGTAGTTTTCGGCCGCAAACTGGGTTTTCGGCCGAACACACGTTTTCGGCCGAAATCAGGGTTCAGATCTGCTGGTGTTTTCGGACCTTGAAGATATGAAGTTTGTTCTTGGTTTTCTTAGTGTTCTTGGTGTTCTTGAGGAAAACTTGAAGATTTTAAGGTTCCTTCTTGAAGATCAGGGTGTTCTTGGATGATCCTTGGGAGAGAATTGAGAGAGTTTTCAGGTGGAAAGAGTGAAAAATGAACAGGTTCTCGGGTGGAAACCTTTATAGCGGTTAGGTTTTCGGCCGAAGATGGGTTCTCGGCCGAGAACGGTTTTCGGCCCGAGGGTTTTCGGCCGAAAATGAGGGGCTGAACAAATCTTTGTTGTTTTCGAGGGAAAACTTGATTTTTCAAGCGTTTTTGGTTATGAAACTTATATAAACTTAATTATATAATTTAAATGGTTTTCTAACCCTTACGAACTTAACTGAAAAAAATAAAATTCGAAATTGTATTTAACGGAAATGACTTTTGTTGACTGGAAAAGTATCGGGTTGCACACATACATTCATTGTGCGCGACTGACTTTTATATCTTATAAAAATCATATCTAATTCATACGGATTCAGATTTCGACGAAACTTATATTTTCGGGATTGGGACGACGTATACTTCCTAAATATAATATATATATATATATATATATATATATATATATATATATATATATATATATATATATATATATATATATATATATATATATATATATATGTTTTGGCGCACTTATTTTTACGATTTACGGACGATTCGACTGATTTTTCATATTTTATTATATTATAATAATCATGAAACATATAATATTCAAATAATTATTCTTTATTACGTCAAATAGGTTATAACTGTTAACCCTAACTACTAATTTAGTTAAGATTATTTATCCTACATAATCTTCTATAAAAAAAATCATTTTTAACGCTTATTATATCTTAATTGACTAGACCGAATCTGCGGGGTGTTACAATTATCTCCCCCTTAGAATGATTACATCCCGGAATCATCAAAAAAACAGGCCTTGTATAATTACTCTGTTCATTTCCTTTCCATCCTATGTGGTAATCGTCACTCGTATGTCATTTCAAATGAGTATCTAACTCTAGGACTCCTTGACTGCTGGCGGTGCACAATCTTGCATCCGCTCTTTATCCTATGTGCGACTTTCAATCTTAATCTTCGAGTTACAAACTCAGTCCTTATTGGAAACTCCTGCTATTTCTTAAACATACTTAAATTAAGATAAGTTCTTTACTTCGATTGCCGTAACAGACCGTTGGGACATGTTCTAATGAGATCTCGTCGTATGATGCAACGCTTAGACTTAGGTCTTTTAGAGTCAAATTCCAGAACGGAATATACCTTCTTTCATGTTCTAACATGATATAATCACATTTTAGCATGTAGCGCATCTAGGTACAAGCTTCTTACCTTAAAAACGGTTGCGATACTTCTATTGATCGCTTCGATTATCTTTCACTTCAATCTTCTTACTTAAGTCAGATGCTACATCGATATTGGTACTTTTAACCACATAACATATTCATCTTAGTCGAACTCGATTTGATATGACCACTAGGGTCGGATTAACAATCATCTTCTTAGTCATTACCGAAACAATGGTAACGACAGACATGAACAAAACATAATTAGTTACTAGCTTCTTGGTAACCTTGTGACTTTCTCTGATCCAAGTGCGAGTCATGTGCTTCCGGTAGTATAGGCCTCTACTACCATTCACACCTACTCATACTCGTCCCAAGTATTACCTCGCAGTTTTCCAAGTTACCATACAAGAATTCCACATAATCATTTAACACATCAGATAACAAAATCGAGGTTTTATATTATATCTTGAAACGGTTACATAGATGTTCAAGTTCAACCTATACTATGCCTCTAATAGTCTACACCACGTGATATTATCCACGTGGTTACTTCATAGATCCTTATTCCTGATCCCTTCCATTGCCACCAGCTTCGTCAAGGATCATTTGGAATGCTCTTGCCTTTGGCTTTAGCGGCACATTTTGTCTTGTTGCTTCATTTTTCTTCGGACAGTCCCTTGAAATGTGCCCTTCTTCATTACATCTGTAGCACACCCTCTTGTTGGATGCGCACTCGCTGGCATAATGCCCTGTCTTTCCACATTTGTAGAAAGTCGCCTCCTCGCTACATTTCCCGAAGTGTTTCTTTTTACATTTCTCACACCACTTAGCTTCATTCCCTCCTCCTCCAAACTTCCTTGAACCAGAATTGGTCTTCTTGTTGGACCTTGCAGATCGCTCTAACTTCCTCTTTTCTCCAACCTCAACCTTGCTGGCGGCTCTTCCCTTGATCATCTCCTCAACAAACTTGGCAGCCCAGATAGCTGCCTCCAAGGTAGGTTCCTGACGTAACTTATACTAAGTGTATATATTACGGTTATATATAATTAAGGTTTTATAGACTTAGAATGTGTGGTTTAGCTTTACTTTCTTTTCCTTGTTTGGATGTGGGTGTAGAGTAGGATCATTTATTCAAAGGCTTATTTGACCCAAGTTATATATAATTGGTATGCACTTTGTGGTTATAGGGGGCCCAGTATAAGTTATACCATACAGATTACATTAACTGTTAACTGTAAGTTTTCTTATATGGAAACTTGAAAGTATTTACTCGTCTTAAATAAATCTATTAGATGTCTCTTACATCCCTATTTCTCGCATAGATAACATGGCTGGATTTCATCTACCGGGAGACCCATACTTTCCCAACTAAGGAAACGATGGTTGGATTGAACCAGAGGATGACGCTGTGATTCTAATAGAAGAAGTCTTCGAATAAGATTTTCCAGAAGATTCTGACTCAGAATCAGAAGTTTATAACCCACCTCAAAATGCCCAAAATCTTAATCCCCGTCAGAACTTCCAAGGTCCGACACCGCAGTGGGCAGTAAACCTAGACAGGTGGAGTCATGAGCAAGGTCAGGACCATCCTAACAATAGAGACCGAAGCTTCTACAACCTTGACGAAGGAGGCTCAGCAGATAGATCCCTTCCAGTGTTAATTCGTCGTGTTGCGTGTAATGATGAACAAGAGCTGCCATCGACCGAGTCATACAGGTTGATGCTACCACTAGAGTCAACACAGTTCGCCTTCACCATGTGATTGAAAACTGTGGAACAACCAGGAATCATACCAAAACCCTGCGAAGGGAACTGGCTAAAAGCCGAACTGAAGTTAGAGAACTTCGAGAACGCCAAGCGACACTTGAAAGGCGTGTGACAACCCGAAATTTCTATCTTGTAAAGTCAATCAATTCAATCAAAAGTCAGACTTGTTTCTGTTACCTTTATGTTGTGTTAAGGGTCTGTTTGAGAGTTTCTAAGCCTAGTATACTCAAGGATTGTGTGTTAGGAAGTGTTAGCTTGAGTTCATTGAGTTGCAATCGAGCCAGAAACACCATCAAAAGTAGTTCACGGCCGCAAACTAGGTTCACGACCGTGAACCCATCTTGGGCCGTGAACTCATGCCATATAAATGAGTTTTGGCCATTTTTCTCTTCACTTCTCTATTTCCAGCCATGAATTCATCATTTCTCTCTCAAGTATCATCCTAAAAAGGGTCTCCTTTTACCTCAAAATAGTAAGTATCTCACCCTCTACTTGTTCATACTTGAAAACCCCTTTGATTCCATATTGATACATCATCTTTTCTTCAAGATCTTCAAAGTGTTCTAGTGCCGTGAACCACTCTAAGGCCGTGAACCCTTCATCCTTGGCCGTAAACCCTTCATAGAATCAAGCTAGGGCCGTGAACACTTCAAGTGTTCTTGGACCGTGAACCCTCCAAGGGCCTTGGACACCTCTTGTTTGGCCGTAAACACCTTTCAGCCATTCATTTTCGATTCTAACACTTCATTGTAAGTATTTCCTAGATCCTAAGGTTGTTTCCCTTACACTTTAGTAGTTATAAACACTAATTGTATGCCTATATATGTTAATATATGTTAAATAGGATCCGTTTGTGCTCGGGACTTCACTTGGCACAATTAGCATCCTATATCGATCTTTCATTCGAATCACTCACATCAGCTGAGTTCATACCCCTACAAATACACTTTTAAATGCTTTTAAATACTTTTAGGGGGGGGGAATACAAGTAAAACACAATACAAATGTTTTAACCATTTACGTGTGAAAACAGTAAACAAAAGGATTTCTTATTCTCGAACTTGTTAAAACTCTTTTAAATTGCTTTAGACTTCTTTTATATCAAATTAATATTCGTCTATGTATTTACGTATAAGTATGCTTTAACGGGCTTAGGACTACTACTAAATACCTTGACTCATGTTCCTTGTTTGGCTGTGGGCTTAGGGTAGGAACACTAGTTTGACTGTCGGCTAAATCATAATTATACTCATTAAATACATATATGAATATTAAACCCCTTTTTAAGGATTATACTTAACTTAGTTACTTGATGAGTAATTGAGTCTTTTCTACATATCAAAAACAGTCAAACAATCATACTAGTAAACTATAATAGGTATAGTTTAGGGGATTGCTACTTACTACTTCTAGATCAGTTCATACATGAGTCAGTTCATACATACTATAACTAGAACAGGAAGGAACATACACACTATAACTAGAACAGAAAAGAACATACATACTATAACAGGAACAGAACAGAACATATATACTATAACAAGAACAGAACAACTAGAATGTGAAACACTGTGACAACCCGAAAATTCTTGCCTTGTAAAGTCCAACCATTCAACTCAACTGAGTGTCAGACTCATTTCTAATGAGTTCTAGCCTTGGTAAAGATCATTCTAAGGAGTTTTAAGCCTAGTACACTTAAGTAATGAGTGTTAGAATGTACCTGCTAGAGACATTGTACAACATTCAAGCCTAAACACCAACAAAAAGGAGTTCACGGCCAAGACTCATGAGTTTACGGCCATAAAGTCATGGCTGGCCGTAAACTCCCCCTTAAGGTCTCAATCCCTTCACTTTTCCTTCATTATTTCACTTACACCTCAAGAACACTTCCATTCTCTCTCAAGTATCATCGAGATTTTCATTCCCGGTCTTCAAAAAGTAAGTGATTCTTCCCTCTAGTTGTTGATTACCCTTCTTACTCATGAATCACCCTTTGATTTCGTCTATGGAAATCAAGATTTTGCTAGATCTTCATCTTTCACCAAGAACACCAATAACACACACTTGTTCTTGGTGGCCGTAAACTCATCTAAAGGCCTCAAAAGTGTGAGTATTCCATCTATCTTCTAGTTAACCATGTTAGACACTAGATCCTAGCCTTGAAACATCACCAAACTGAACATAAATGAGAGTTTACGGCCAAAGAACATCTCCCTTGGCCGTAAACCCTAAATATGGCCAAGTTTTGAGCCCTAAACACTTCTATACACTAGCTAACTTTTGGGACACTTGAACCTTTGAGAACCCTTCCCTTTAAGACCCAAAATGAGACCATTTGGTGAGTTTACAGTCATACACTTTTGGTGTGGCCGTAAACACCTCAACACCTTCCAATAAGTTAATTTTGCTCATCCTTGTGTAGAGAAATGGTCCCTCAAGCTTCCCTACCATTCAAGCACCCTCTTATGCACCTTTTACCATGAGTTTACGGCCCAAAACTCCATGGCCGTAAACCCATGGCCGTAAACACCATATGATGACCTTAAACATCCCTTAGATGAATCACATGTGATTCTAACACTTGGTCAAAGTGTTTCCTAGTCCCTAAAGGTGTTTCCTAGCATGTTAGTTGCTTATAAACACTATATTCATGCCATATATGTCATTTAGGACTTGTTTGTGTCTCGGGACTTCATTCGTGGAACTTTTCATCCTTACGCGCATATTCGTTGAATCACGCATGTAAGGTGAGTTCATACCCCATAATCAATCTTTTAAACTGTTTTAAATGCTTTTAAGGGGGGGAATACAAGATGAACACAATGATAATTGTGTAATTGTTTGTTATAAACATTTTCAAAAGACTACTTATGTCATTTATAAGTAGTCAAAACATTTCAAAAACTCTTTTAAAAGTTATGTTACTTTATAGTTTAACAAAACTCCGTTTTTAAAGTACAAGCATAACTTAGTAGTAAAATGAGTCTTTTCAACATCAGTTGAATTTACTAGTAAACTATAAGGGGTATAGTTTAGAGGTTGAGTTAATACTAGATACTAGAGCATACTATAAAGAGAAACAAGGAGGTAGAAACAATACACGATAACAAAGAGAACATACTAAGATACTATAACAGAACGAACATAATAAGGTGTTGCAGCATGGGACAACTACAAGATCTGACTATACCAATGAATCACTAACTCATTGTTCTTAACAAAAGGTGATAGTTAAATTGGGTATACATGATCATATAACTTTAATGTGAATTACACGGCTAGCAATTGTTTGCTGCAGTCACGTTTGGTTCCCAGAATCTCTTGACAGGGAGAGCGTATAGTATGGGTACTAGCCTTCACATCATGACCTTAATGAAACAACATGTTTTAAGGTAATCAGTACGTCAGGATGTCAATTCAAAAGACAACTGGATACTTATAATTTCCCATTACTTTCATCTTGTGACAGTTCCACTTGAAAGTTAATGCAAACTATTTTCGAGTCAAGATAGTTATAAACTAGGGAAAACTTACATTTTACAAACAACAAACAGAACAGTCGAGTCTAGTACATTCAGTAGAAAGGGATCTATAATGCTAACTTTATGATTCCTTAGTGTATGCGTTCAGGGATATATATTAATCGGGTCCGACAGGTAGTAGGATGTGTGCTTTCCGCTTCATTTCCTGTTCCTTGTTTGGTTGTGGGCTTAGAGCAGATACACCCAGCCTACTATATATCCGAGCTTAGCTATATATATGTTCCGTATACACCAAGTAATCATAAGGGGTACCATGTATGGGTCAGGTCATAGGACACTAATTCAATGCACCGTTTTCTAGTACAAAACATACTTTTCAAATGAAGAACTTTTGGAATACAAAACTAGAAACTTAACCAGTAAAGGGTTTAATCCATTTTATTAAACCAGTAAAACTTAAAGGACCTTAGGTGGTTAATTATATAATACCTTAGTTTATACACCAGGGTTATATATAATTAATATCCGATAGGTAGTTGGATGTGTGCCTTCCGCCTCATTCCCTGTTCCTTGTTTGGTTGTGGGTTTAGGGCAGATTTACACAATTAACTATATGTTCGATATTAGATTATATATAACTAGTATAAACTAAGTGATTATAGAAGGAACTACTGTGGTTATCATTTTATTATAAGAAATAAGGGTTTTCTTAAAGGATCTTTTCATCAGATATAAAGGAACTATTACAGTTAACTCTGTGAGTGCCGAGTGAATACACAGGGGTTATATACAACGATGATCTAACAAACAATGGGATGTGTGTCTTCCGCCTCATTTCCTGTTCCTTTTTTGGTTGTGGACTTAGGGCAGATACACACAACCGATTGTTTGTTTACTCTGGGTTTTATATAACTTGTATCCATTTAATACTCACAAAAAGGACTGTAGAGTCATTTTTTACTTATCTTTCATCAAAGCAGGAAATATAGGATTTTCTGGAGGAACAGGCAAACTTTTCTAAACAAGAACTTACTACAACTTTCTACAAACTTTCTTACTACTTACTACATCACTAAAATCTTATGATCTCACCAGCTTAAATGATGATCTACGCTTTCAAAATAACTTGTATTCTCAGGAGACCAGTAGACAGGTTCGCGCACTGGGATTCAGAAGTTGGAGCAGTATAGCTTCATGTCTTTTGTTATTTGCTATGTATTCTATATTATGTGAATCACATACTTTGTAAACACTTTCTTTCTAATGAAATGGTTGTTTATTATATTGCTTACTATGATGCATGTCTTGTGATACTAAACATGACGTCCTCCGCCGTAGAACGTTTCTGTCGTTCCGGTTTTGGGGTGTGACAAACACTATTTCATGGCATGGCAATATACTTGTTGTGTCACGTTTTGTAACTAGAGTCTCCTGGAGGGAGAGCATGAGTTTGTGTATAGATGTATACGGGATTGACCATCCTACACCTTGCTGCTAGCTACAATGAGACCTGCAGGTCTACGGGTGACAGATGTCATACCATTTCGACGTCTTTAAAACATCGTTTTTTATACTAGTCAATCAAGCATGGTTATAACCTTATTACATTTTTAACCTTAATTAACAAATTGGTTTTAAGGTAGTTAATGCTTCAGTAGGGTATCTTTACACCACACTACTGTACATCTTCATTTTTCCATTCATTCGTACATGATATCCTCATATTGAGGAACGCAAACTACTTTTCTTGTAAAGATAGTCATAAACTTGGAAAAATATACATTTTACAAAAGAACAAACATACGAAACAGTTGAGTCTTGGTAGAAGACTACTTTTCATTTAAGTAGAAAATATAGGATTTTCTGGAAAGTTACAAACCTTTTTACTACATATACAAACACCTTCATAAAACTAATGCAAACATTTGACACAAAAATACTTATGAACTCACCAGCTTAAATGCTGATCTACTCTTTCAAAATAACTTGTATTCTCAGGTCATTAGTAGACAGGTACAGATGGCCAGGTTAAGAGAAGACGGAGCATATTCAAGACTCATCTTTATTTTGATTACATATTTTTGGTGTCTTACAACTTTACACAGAACACACTTGTATTAACTATATTATTAATGCAATGGATGATTTTGTTGCTTGTTTTACTATTGTGCATTGTTATGATACTGTACATGACGTCCTACGCCCTCGAACGTTTCCGCCGTCCCGGTTTGGGGTGTGACAAGGCGTATGTTTACAACAGAACGCCAGTTGGCCAAATCCAGTGCTGAAACTAGTAGGAAACCAAACAACACTCCTCGCGATTAGAGCATACTCTACTCACTCTTTTGAATATAGTTTAATTCTACATATAAACACTAGTGATGTTTTCATGTACATAGTACGACCTCGAGATTTCATTTCTTGATAGGTCAGTATGCTGTCAAATTTTCCGTTAAATTGGTACGTTGTAGACCTATTACAAGGTCAAGTTCTCCGAACTCTATGTATCTAATATACCAATGAAATTGACAAGCATCTCATTTCCTTTTAAAAATCACTATTCTATTTCATATAATCACTTTACAAGTCATTTCTTGTTGTAGACTTCTATTGTAACTTCCTACCGTACATGTTGAGCTGGTGTATTTAGTTCAAAGACATCTAATTCATAATCTCTATTGATGTCTTTCCACATTTTCATCTTTTTAATCTTAAAGCAAAAGATGCCTCCAAGGAGAAATCCAAGGCGTATCAATGTCAATGCAGCACCAATACCACCTACACCGCCACCTCCACAGTTTGACGCTGCTATGTTTCAAGCAGCGGTCACTGCAGCTGTGGCGGCCGTCATGTCACACATAAATACAACCAGTGCTAGTGGATCTGGGAGTGGTGCTCATCCCTCCAATCATGGTGAAAGTTATGCACACCCATGGGAGTGTACTTATAAGGACTTCACTAATGGCAAACCAAGAACCTTTAATGGGACTGGGGGAGTCATCGCTCTAACTCAATGGATTGAGAAAACCAAATCAGTCTTTGAAATCTGCTCGTGCCCTGAAGGGAGCAAGGTGAAATTTTATGCTTGCACCTATTCTGACCGAGCTCTCACCTGGTGGAACGGTCATGTTATGTAACATCCCGAGTCCAGGTATACCTCGTAACCCTTGGTCTTTTGAGTAATTGGCCATTTTAGTCCCTTTATGAGAAAAGGTGGTGAATGAGTACGCGGGGCGTACGCGGGTGTACACTCAGCATACTCATATGCCTGCATTTGACACGGAAGCCGCCTAGTACGCTGGGCGTACCAGATGGTACGATGGGCATACTAGGCTCAAAGTGAAAACCCTAATTTAGGGTGAGACCCCTATTTAAAGGATATGATTGCCTCATTCCTGGCCACCATTCTCATACACCAACCCTCCTAAACCCTAGTTTTCGTTCTTAGAGCTTGTGAGTGCATTTGAGAGCCTTGAGAGTATTCTTGAGTTCTTTGGAGTGAAGAAGGAGTCTTGAAGAAGAAGTAGTGGGATTCCAGGCCTTAGATTTGAGCTTATTTGAGTGTGGAGCTTCATTTTGAGGTATAAAGCTCAAAGCTTTCTCACTCTTTTGGTTTTTGCATCTTAGTAGAGTATTCTAGGGTTTTGTCCCAAACGTTGGAGACTTTATGTGATATTGTACTCCAGAGACCATGATCCACCCCCTTTGAGTATATTCAGTGGTGTAGTGTCATAAAAATCCAATCTTGGACGTTGGGATCAAGCCATGCATGAGATATGTGCTTTTTGTTATAAGAGGGTGAGTGATTTGTGCGTTTGGGACCTTTCCAGCCATGCAAAGTCTTAAAGTCCCTAACTTTATGGGTTAAGAGCTATTAGAGAGTCTAGATCTGAAATATGAGCCAATGTCTTAACTGTTTAAGACCAAACAAGTGAGAAGGGTGAAACTGGAGCGTACACCGGGCGTAATTCCAGTACGCGTAGCGTCGGGGTCGCGCATCCCTGATGCCTGTATGGCAGCCGAGTACGCCCAGTGTAAGGAGCTGGTACGCGCAGCGTACTCCATGTCGTTGACTTTTGGTTGACTTTTAGGGTTTGGTTAATTTATGGACATTTAGGGCCATTGAGGGGTAAAATGGTCTTTTACCCTTCTGTGAGTTAGTGTAGCCTCCTGAGAGTCGTGATTAATAATTGTCATGTATGTTAGGCGGAGGCTAGGCCGGTGATTTGAGTTCGAGATTTGCTGACTTCTTGCAAGGTGAGTCTTCTCACTATACTTACCTTGAGTGGTACCTTGTGTGATTGAGCTGTTTATTGTGATTATCTGTGTATTTGATATTCTGCATTATGTCTTTGTGATTTATGTTGAGTATTGTTATTATGAGCTTACTGAGTTGGGACCGGAGGGTCCCACTGAGACACATTGACCGGAGGGTCTTATCGAGTTATAGCCTAAAGTGGCTAATGAGTTGTATGTGGTATCTTGGGGAACTTATTAAGCTTCGTGCTTACCGTGTTATGTGTTATGTGTTTCAGGTACATTCGATGATCGCGGGAAGGCCGCGGCTTGATTGTACACACACTCGCATTGGAGATATGTTTTGGAGGATCCTAGTTTATGTGATAAACAACTTTTGATAAATAAATTGTATTAATGTTGATACTTGAGATTTTCGGGAAATATGACATGTGATTATTATGTTTGAAAATGAGAGGAGTCTTCCTAAAGAGTAGTCTGATATTTGTGAGAGATAGAGTACTTGTGAATTAGAATCCTAGGAGGAGGACTTGGGATGACTACAGGTTTGGTGTGGAAGGTAGTATTGGGCTCGTACTACTGAAAACACCCGATCTGCAGGCAGCCCAAGTAAGAATCCATAGGATGCTAAGGAGCAAGTAAGGATCGAGTGATCGAGTGTGAATATACTCGAGCGAGTCTCTGATAATTTTGTGTTATGTTTCAGAGACATCATGGTAGGTACACGTCACACCCCAGAGAGCAGTGGAGTTAGCGATGACGAGATTCGCAGGATGATTCATGATAAGGTGGCCGCAGCCATTCAGGAGGCTATTCCAGAGATGTTTGGGTCTGTTAAGACCACTCTGATCGAGACGTTTGATGAGCGATATGCTGCTGTTTCGGAGGCGGCTGCTGTTGCAGCCACCGCAGCTGTCGCTGCTGCCAGGCCGCAAAGGGATGACTCGTTGTTGTATCGGGAGTTCAGCAACACAAAGCCACCAGAGTTTGATGGGACTCAGGATCCGATTGTTGCGATGAGATGGATCTCTGACATCGAGGGATGTTTCTATACCTGTTCATTCCTAGAGCATTTGAGGGTGCGGTTCACGCTGAACCAGCTTTGCTTGGGAGCGAAGGACTGGTGGAAATTTGCGACAGCCAGCTTTACTTCTGCAGAGCATACGGCAGTGACTTGAGAGAGATTTGTGATGATGTTCCGTGATGAGTATGTTCCCCCGGTGGAGAGGGAACGGTTGGCCCAGGAGTTTTAGTCTCTCAGACAGAAGACGGAGTCGGTGACTGTGATTACTCGGATGTTTCACGAGAGGGCGTTGTTCTGCCCTAAGCATGTGTCAACTGAGCAGGCATGCATGAGCCGTTATTTGAGCATTCTGAGGAGGGATATTCGAGAGTTCGTAGCGAACTCATCTTATCGGACATTTGCTGAGCTTCAGGCAAATGCCAGGAGGAAGGAGATCGAGTTGGAGACCCAGGCCAGGGAGGATGCGGAGTCTCCGGGGAGAGACCGGCGGCCGGTGCAGTCGCAGCCGGCAGCCAAGCGGGCTAAGCCTGCTGATTCGAGATCAGGAGGCCAGAATGGTCGCACGTGTGGCAAGTACGGCAAGAGTCATGAGGGATCTTGCAGGTCGAGGATTTGCTACAAATGTGGCAAGGAGGGGCATATGGCGAAGGATTGCCCCAAGGGATTTGCAGTCTGTTTTCACTGCAATCAGACCGTCCATCGAAAGGTCGAGTGCCCTCAGCTTGTTTAGGGATCAGCACAGGGTTCCGCTCCTGCTACTTTGCGTGCTGCTGATGTTCGGCCGGTGAAGACAGAGGCTCCGAAGGCTCGTGGGAGAGCTATTCAGCTGACATCGGAGGAGGTCTGCGCAGCACCTGATGCCGTGGCTGGTACGTATTTCTTTATTGTTTATTATGAGATTTACTGTGCTTATTTTGTGCTATATTTAGGTATATTTCTTGTGAGTTCTGTACCTGCTTTAGTGTTATTTGACTCGGGTGCGAGTCAATCCTTCGTGTCTTTAGCCTTTAGTCGTCACATCGGTATCCGTTGTGAGGTGTTGAGTCGACCTTTGAGGGTTTCCATAGCTGACGAGCGTGCGGTTTTTGCTACTAACGTGTTCCGAGGATGTGTGTTGGAGATTTTTGGTGTCGAGTTTCCGATTGATCTGGTACCGATTGCGATGGGTGATGTTTATGTCATTGTGGGCATGGATTGGTTGAGCCGTTTTGGAGCAGTGATTGACTACGAGCGTCAGTTGGTGACTATACGAGACCCTAGTGGGGGAGTGCTTACCGTGTATGGTGAGGGTACCAGATCCGGGTCAGCCTTCTGCTCTGCTACCAGGGCAAGACAGAGTTTACAGCAGGGTTGTATGGGTTCCTTGGCGTACGTGATGGATACGCGAATTGTTTCAGAGAGGCTGGATTCTATCTCCAAGGTTCCGATAGTGTACGAGTTTCCTGATGTTTTTCCCGAGGAGTTGCCAAGTGTGCCTCCCGAGAGGCAAGTGGAGTTTCGAATTGATTTGGTTCTGGGAGCGGCGCCAATCGCCAAGGCACCTTATCGCCTTGCGCCGCCAGAGATGCAGGAGTTATCCTCATAGCTTCAGGAGCTGCTGGGGAAAGGATTTATTCGACCGAGTAGCTCGCCGTGGAGAGCGCCGATCCTCTTTGTAAGGAAAAAGTATGGTTCACACCGGATGTGCATTGATTACCGGGAGTTGACCAAGCTAACGATCAAGAACCGTTATCCACTTCCGAGGATCGACGATTTGTTCGATCAGTTGCAGGGGGCATCTTGGTTTTCCAAGATTGATTTGAGATCAGGGTATCACCAGATGAAAGTACGTGAGGAGGATATTCAGAAGACGACCTTTAGGACTCGTTATGGGCATTACGAGTTTGTCGTGATGCCTTTCGGGCTCACCAACGCACCGGCAGCGTTCATGGATCTCATGAACCGGGTGTGCAGGCCTGTGTTGGACCGGTCGGTGATCTTTTTCATCGATGATATCTTGGTGTATTCGAGATCCAGGGAGCAGCATGAGGAGCATATGCGTGAGGTTCTTGGGGTATTGAGGTCGGAGAGGTTGTATGCCAAATTCTCCAAGTGTGATTTCTGGTTACGAGAGGTCCAGTTCCTAGGACACCTCGTTAATCAGAATGGGATTCTGGTCGATCTGGGCAAGATTGAGGTAGTTATGCAATGGGAGGTGCTGAGATCCCCATCCGAGATCAGGAGTTTTCTGGGATTGGCCGGCTACTATCAGAGATTTATCAAGGATTTCTCCAAGATTGTGGTTCCTCTCACCAGATTGACCCGGAAGGGCGTTACATTTGTTTGGGGGCCTGAGCAGCAGGCATCATTGGAGACTCTTCACCAAAGATTATGCGAAGCTCCAGTGTTGGCTCTTCCGGGGGGAGTGGAGGACTTCGTAGTTTTCTGTGATGCGTCCATTTCAGGGATGGGTGCAGTGTTGATGCAGAGGGGTCATGTGATAGCATATGCCTCGAGGCAGCTGAAGCCTCATGAGACTAGGTATCCCACCCATGACTTAGAACTAGGGGCGGTGGTGTTCGCTCTCAAGATCTGACGTCACTATATTTATGGTGTTCGGTGTACCATATATACAGATCATAAGAGCCTGAAGTATCTGATGAATCAGCCCAACCTGAATATGAGACAGAGGAGATGGTTGGACGTGGTGAAGGAATACGACTGTGAGATCTTATATCACCCAGGCAAAGCTAATGTGGTAGCTGATGCCTTGAGTCGCAGAGCTGAGAGCGCTCCGATCCAGGATATATGTATGAGAATGACGGTGATGACTCCAGTTTTAGATACCATCCGGGAGGCCCAGATGGAGGCAGTGAAACCGGAGAACCGTAAGAGGGAGCGTGTGAATGGGCAGGTTTCCGAGTTTATGAAGATAGTCGTGGGCTTATGACCTTCCATGGGCGGATTTGGGTGCCCTACGCGGGTGGAGTTCGTCGTGTATTGATGGAGGAGGCACATAGATCGAGATTCTCGATCCACCCAGGGGCCACTAAGATGTATTTAGACCTGAAGAGAGACTATTGGTGGCTCTGTATGAAGAGGGACGTGGCATGGGTTGTAGAGAGGTGTTTGACCTGTCGCCGGGTTAAAGCGGAGCACCAGCGGCCACATGGTCCACTGCAGCCTCTGGAGATTCCCCAGTGGAAGTGGGAACAGATTTCTATGGACTTTATCACCAAGTTACCGAGGACTGCGCGTGGGGTTGACGTGATTTGGGTGATTGTGGACCGGTTGACGAAGAGTGCTCACTTCCTTGCTATTAGTGAGAATTCTTCTGCAGAGAGACTGGGCGAGATTTATGTGAAGGAGGTGGTAGCTCGGCATGGAATGCCGACCTTGATAGTGTCAGATCGAGACGTGCGCTTTACTTCCAGGTTTTGGAAGAAATTTCATGAGGAGTTGGGAACACGGTTGCACTTCAGCACCGCATACCATCCGTGGACAGACGGGCAAAGCGAGCGGACGATTCAGACACTTGAGGACATGCTGCAAGCATGTGTGATGGACTTTAGAGGAATTTGGGACACTTATTTGTCCTTGGCTGAGTTTTCTTACAACAATAGCCATCATTCGAGTATTGGTATGCCTCCCTTTGAGCTTCTTTATGGGAGGAGGTGTCAGACTCCCATTTGTTGGGGAGAGGTAGGGCAGCGAGTGATGGGTGGCATTGAGATAGTGCTGAAGACGACTGAGCATATTCAGCAGGTCATATAGAGGTTACTGACGGCCTAGAGTCGCCAGAAGAGTTATGCAGACAGGCGACGATCCGAGCTGGAGTTTCAGGTCGGAGATTTTGTACTCTTGAAGGTATCCCCTTGGAAAGGAGTGATTCGATTCAGGAAACGGGGCAAGTTGGGGCCCCGGTACATTGGTCCTTTCTGACTGACCGCCAGAGTGGGTAAGGTAGCATACCGGTTGGAGCTACCTGCAGAGTTCAGTCAGATTCATAACACCTTCCACGTGTCCCAGTTGAGGAAGTGTGTAGCCGATGAGACGGCAGTGGTACCCCTAGAGGACATTCAGGTGGATGCGATCCTGAATTACATTGAGAGGCCGATTGCGATTTTGGATCGAAAGGTGAAGGTTCTGAGGAGCAAAGAGGTGCCCCTGGTTCGGGTCCAGTGGCAGCATCGGAAGGGGTCCGAGTCGACTTGGGAGCCGGAGTTAGAGATGCGAGAGCAATATCCCGAATTATTTTTGGAGTATGACTTCGAGGGCGAAGTCTGATCCTAGTGGGGGGGAATTGTAACATCCCGAGTCCAGGTATACCTCGTAACCCTTGGTCTTTTAAGTAATTGGCCATTTTATTCCCTTTATGAGAAAAGGTGGTGAATGAGTACGCGGGGCGTACCCAAGTGTATGCTCAGCGTACTCATATGCGTGCATTTGACACGGAAGCCACCTAGTACGTTGGGCATACTAGGCTCAAAGTGAAAACCCTAATTTAGGGTGAGACCCCTAATGGCCTCATTCCTGGCCACCATTCTCAGACACCAACCCTCCTAAACACTAGTTTTCATTGTTAGAGCTTGTGAGTGCATTTGAGAGCCTTGAGAATATTCTTGAGTTTCTTTGGAGTGAAGAAGGAGTCTTGAAGAAGAAGAGTGGGATTCCAGGCCTTGGATCTGAGCTTATCTGAGTGTGGAGCTTCATTTTGAGGTATAAAGCTCAAAGCTTTCTCACACTTTTGGTTTTTGCATCTTAGTAGAGTATTTTAGGGTTTGTCCCAAAAGTTGGAGACTTTATGTGATATTGTACTCCAGAGACCATGATCCACCCCTTTGAGTATATTCAGTGGTGTAGTGTCATAAAAATCCAATCTTGGACGTTGGGATCAAGCCATTCATGCGATATGTGCTTTTTGTCATAAGAGGGTGAGTGATTTGTGCGTTTGGGAGCTTTTCATCCATGCAAAGCCTTAAAGTCCCTGACTTTATGGGTTAAGAGCTATTAGAGACTCTAGATCTGAAATATGAGCCAAGGTCTTAACTGTTTAAGACCAAACAAGTGAGAAGGGTGAAACTGGAGCGTACGCCGGGTGTAATTCCTGTACACGCAGCGTAGGGGTCGCGCATCCCCGATGCCTGCATGGCAGTCGAGTACGCCCAGCGTAAGGAGCTGGTACGCGCAACGTACTCCCTGTCGTTGACTTTTGGTTGACTTTTAGGGTTTGGTCAATTTATGGATATTTAGGGCCATTGAGGGGTAAAATGGTCTTTTGCCCTTCTATGAGTTAGTGTAGCCTCCTGAGAGCCATGATTAATTAGGGATAATTGTCATGTATGTTAGGCGGAGGCTAGGCCGGTGATTTGAGTTCGAGATTTGTTGACTTCTTGCAAGGTGAGTCTTCTCACTATACTTACCTTGAGTGGTACCTTGTGTGATTGAGTTGTTTATTGTGATTATCTGTGTATTTGATATTCTGCATTATGTCTTTGTGATTTATGTTGAGTATTGTTATTATGAGCTTACTGAGTTGGGACCGGAGGGTCCCACTGAGACACATTGACCGGAGGGTCTTATCGAGTTATAGCCTAGAGTGGCTAATGAGTTGTATGTGGTATCTTGGGGAACTCACTAAGCTTCGTGCTTACCGTGTTATGTGTTATGTGTTTCAGGTACTTTCGATGATCGCGGGAAGGCCTCGGCTTGATTGTACACACACTCGCATTGGAGATGTGTTTTGGAGGATCTTGGTTTATGTGATAAACAACTTTTGATAAATAAATTGTATTAATGTTGATACTTGAGATTTTCGGGAAATATGACATGTGATTATTATGTTTGAAAATGAAATTTTGGTTTAAAAAATTTCGGTGTTACATGTTAAGTCACTGACGCTTATAGTGGCTAACTCGATGAGCTGGGAGAATCTGAAAGCAATGATGATGCAAGAGTACTGCCCGAGGGGTGACGTACAAAAGCTCAAGCAAGAGCTTTGGGGTCTTACCATGATAGGTATAGACATAGTAACATACACTAATAGGTTCAGTGATTTAGCGATTCTATGTCCTAGAATGGTTCCGCTGGAGAGAAAAAAAATCGAAAGGTATATCTGGGGGTTATCACCTCAGATCCAAGGAAGTGTGTTAGCTTCAAAGCCTGTTACTTTCGATAGTGCCAAACAATTGGCACATTATCTAGTAGATCATGGAGTTCGTCAGGGCTTCATGACTGTTGCTCCAGAACAACCCAAAACAAACAACATCAACAACAACAAGAAAAAGCCATGGAGCAAAAGGAAGGGTCAATCTTCCCAAGAGCCTTCCAAGAAACAACAGATAGTGGCAGTTCATGTTGCTACTATTCCTACTACCATTCCTGCTACTTCTACACCAGCAAAGCAATAAGCTGGTAAATTGTCGAAGTGCAACAAGTGTAATTTCCATCACAATGGAAATTTTCGTGAGATACAATGTAGGAACTGCAACAGAAAAAGGCACACTGCCCAATTATGTAGGTCACCTCCGCAACCGATCACTCAAGTTCCTGGCATTGGAGTAAGTCGGGCATGTTATGAATGCGGTGACACTGGACACTTCAAAAAGGATTGTCCAAAGCTGAGAAATGCCGGTGGAGTAGGAAGAATTCTAGCTATTGGTCACGAAGAAGCCGTGGCAGACCCTACGGTGGTCACTGGTATGTTTCTTCTCAACAATACATATGCATGCATCCTATTTGATAGAGGTGCAGAGAAAAGCTTCGTGAGCCATAAATTTGAACACCTACTTAAGATGCCTTCACTGTAGAAATGGCCAACAGGAAAACCGAGTGCACTAACAATATATACATAGGATGTACCCTTACTCTAAATAACTTTTCATTCCCAATTGACCTGATGCCGGCATCCATAAAAAGTTTCGACGTCATCATTGGTGTGGATTGGTTAAGTAAGTCCTAATCGTGCCAACATCCTATGTTACGAGAAAGTCATTCGCCTTAACCTACCCAGTAACAAAACTCTTATCGTTTACGGTGACAAGTCCGGCGCGAACCTACAAATCATTTCCTGTATCAAGGCACGAAAGTATCTTCGTAAGGAGTATTATGCTTTTCTAGCTCACGTGGTAGACAAGAAACAAGAAGTGAAAGACTTCGAGAGCATTCCCGAAGTCTGTAATTTCCCCAACAGTTTCCCAGATGATCTTCCAGGAGTTCCACCTGAAAGACAAGTCGAATTCAGAATTGACTTAATCCCTGGAGCTACCCCCGGAGCCAAATCACGTTATCATCTTGCACCGTCAGAAATTCAGGAATTATCCAGCCAATTGAACGAACTTCTCAGCAAGGGCTTCATAAGACCAAGCTTCTCACCTTGGGGAGCATCGGTCTTGTTCGTTAAGAAGAAGGATGGATCTTTCCGCATTTGCATAGACTATCGCGAGCTAAATAAACTTACGATCAAGAACCGATACCCTCTACCTTGTATTGACGATCTATTCGACCAACTATAAAGTGCAAGTTACTTTTCAAAGATCGACTTAAGATCCGGGTATCACCAGTTACGAGTTTTAGAGGAAGATGTTCCCAAAACAGCCTTCTGAACTCGTTATGGTCACTATGAGTTTGTAGTAATGCCTTTCAGATTAACAAATTCACCCGCTGTGTTCATGGACTTGATGAACAGGGTGTGTCATCCATACTTGGACAGATTCGTAATAGTCTTCATATATGATATTCTTATCTACTCACGAAGTCAAGAGGAGCATAAACAACATCTCCGACAAATCTTGCAAACATTAAGAACAGAGAAACTATATGCAAAGTTCTCAAAGTGCGAATTTTGGATTAGGAAAGTAAGTTTCCTAGGTCACATGGTCAGTGAAGAGGGAATACATCTGAACCCTTCCAAAATAAAGGCAATTGAGAACTGGTCAGCATCCAAAATGCCTACAGAAATCCATCAATTCTTAGGTCTTGTTGGCTACTATCGCAGATTCATTCAGAATTTCTCCCGAATTGCTAAATCGCTTACCACTCTGACTCAAAAGGGTGTAACTTTTAACCGGGGAGAGAAACAAGAAATAACGTTCCAAACGCTAAAGCTAGCCCTGTGCAGTGCACCTATTTTGTCTCTACCATAAGGGACATAAAACTTTGTAGTGTACTGTGATGCGTCTAAACAAAGGCTAGGCTGTGTTCTTATGTAGCGAGGAAGGTTATACCCTATGCCTCGAGACAACTTAAGACACATGAGGTTAAGTATACAACACACGATCTTGAACTGGGAGCATATCTTCGACCATAAAAGTCTTCAGCATAAAAGCCTTCAGCATATCTTCGACCATAAAAGTCTTCAGCATATCTTCGACCAGAAAGATCTAAACATGAGACAACGACGTTGGGTAGAGCTACTAAATGATTACGAATGTGAAATTCGTTATCATCCCGGTAAAGCCAATGTAATAGCTGATGCCCTTAGCAGAAAAGAATACTCGACGTCGAGTAAAGTCGTTGACTATGACAATCCATTCACACCTGACCACACAGATCAGAGAGGCTCAACTTGAGGCCTTGAAACCTGAGAATGTGGTAGGTGAATCTTTAAGAGGAATTGACAAGAACTTAGAGATCAAAAGTGATGGAGCCTGATATCTCATGAACCGGATCTGGACACCAAAGTTCGGTGGTTACAGAGAGGTTATCATGAATGAAGCACACAAGACACGATACTCATTTCACCCAGGGTCAGATAAGATGTATCTGGACCTTAAGAAACTTTATTGGTGGCCTAACATGAAGGCTGAGATTACTTCCTTTGTGGGCAAGTGTCTCACTTGTGCCAAAGTCAAGGTAGAGTACCAAAAGCCTTCAGGTATATTACAACAACCGGAAATCCCCGAATGGAAGTGGGAGCAGATTACAATGGATTTCATAACTAAGTTACCCAAGAGAATGGGTGGTCATGATACCATTTGGGTAATCGTTGATAGATTAACCAAATCCGCACACTTCTTACCAATAAAGGAAACAGACAAGATGGAGAAGCTAACTAGAATGTACATCAGAGAGATAGTTAGACTGCACGGTGTTCCAATATCTATTATCTATGAACGAGATAGCAGATTCACCTCAGGATTCTGGCAGTCAATACAGAAATCTCTGGGAACTAGGCTGGACATGAGTACAGCCTACCATTCACAAACTGATGGGCAGAGTGAGAGAACGATTCAAACGTTAGAAGACATGCTTAGAGCATGTGTAATCGATTTTGGTAAAGCATGGGATACCCACTTACCATTAGTCGAGTTCTCGTACAATAACAATTACCATACTAGCATAAAGGTTGCTACATTCGAAGCCCTATATGGTCGCAAGTGCATATCACCCCTGTGTTGGGCTGAAGTGGGTGATACGCAACTAGCTAGAGGTCAAGTTCCAAACAGTACTCTCACTGGTCCGGAGATCATTCGGGAAACTACTGAGAAGATAGTACAAATCAGAGAACGACTTAAAGCTTCCAGAGACAGACAGAAAAGCTACGCTGAC
Organism: Lactuca virosa; assembly: GCF_052849685.1. Lineage (NCBI taxonomy): Eukaryota > Viridiplantae > Streptophyta > Magnoliopsida > Asterales > Asteraceae > Lactuca > Lactuca virosa. Next base: position 314,993,806 of record NC_136433.1, on the reverse strand, counting down.
AAGAGAAGAAACCGCTTAGAATTCCAAGTTGGTGACCGCGTCATGTTGAAGGTCTCAGCCTGGAAGGGTATGATACGCTTTGGAAAGCATGGAAAACTTAATCCAAGGTACATCGGACCATTCGAGATTCTTGCTAGAATCGGTCCAATAGCTTACAAACTCAAACTACCTCAAGAACTCTGTAACATACATCCTATCTTTCACGTGTCTAACCAAAGAAGTGCTTATCCAACGAGACTCTTGTTATCCCACTCGATGAAATTGAGATAAACGAGAGCCACAACTTTGTGGAAGAACCAGTAGAAATCCTAGATAGGGAAGTAAAGAGAACAAAGCAAAGTCGTATCCCGATAGTGAAGGTTCGCTGGAACGCAAAACGGTGACCTGAATTCACTTAGGAGCGGGAGGATCAAATGAAATAGAAGTATCCACATCTCTTTCCCTAGTCTTATTGTATCTCTATAGTCTTAATTTCAGGACGAAATTCCCTTTAACGGGGGGCTAATGTAACAACCTATTATTTTATATCATGTAAAAGTCAACAAAAGTCAAAAATATCAAATTAAAGTCAAACTTATTGATTTGTTAATTTAATAAAGTTAAATTAATATATTTGATACTTTTTAACACTTGGTAGAAGTGTTGTAGAACTTGAAGTTGAAACACCCCAAGAACCGAGAAATCTCGCAACAACCGAAAACCTTCGCAACTTCCTTTTTCTTTCTCCTTCTTCGGACCGCAAACCGAAGGACTGCGAACCGTTTACGGCCAAGAACCCTTGGACCGCAAACATGCGAGGCGGTTTTTAGAAGCCTTATCTACTCGGGAAGGGTTCTTCGCTCCTCGGTTTGAGTTCCCAGCCGCAAACCTCGCTTCGGACCGCAAACCTCGCCCCGGTTTGTGTTTTTAGCCGAGAACTTATATATATATATATATATATATATATATATATATATATATATATATATATATATATATATATATATATATATATATATATATATATATATATATATATATATATATATATATATATATATATATATATATATATATATATATATATATATATATATATATATGTGTGTGTGTGTGTGTGTGTGTGTGTGTGTGCGTGTGTGTGTGTGTGTGTGATAACCGAAAATGAAGTTCATTTTTACTCATACCAGCCGAAATCTTAACATTTTCTCACAACTTCAACCGAAAACTCCCTCCTCTCTCCTCAAGAACATGCGAAGCCTCCCCTTTCCTCTCAAGAACATACGAAAGTCACTTGATTCTTCTTAGAATCTTGCAAGTATCATTCTTTGATCTTGTTAACATTTCAAAAACACCTTCCAATCATCATATATTTGGCCGAAAACTCATAAAAACACTAGTTTTCACGAAGAACATGAAGAGCACAAAGAACACGAAAAACTATCTAAGGATTATCGTAAGTCTTTTTACAATAATTAAGTGTTTTTTAACACTTTAAACTTCATTAGATTATCTAATTTATATTTAATTTTATATTAATATAAATTAGGATTCGGTCTTTATCACGAGTTTTAAACTTGTGGATCTAGCTCTACTACACCGTATCTTCTACCGGAAACTCACAAAATGTGAGTTCATACCCCTAAATTTTTGCTATTTTTCACTGTTTTAGGGGGGGGGGATACAAGTCCACCACAAGAATATTGTGTTTATAATCAAATGATTTCTAAATATTTCTAAAACGATTTTAATTTACTGAAACTCTTTCAGATATTGTCAAACTCTTTTAAATGTTTTAAAAACTCTTTTAAAAGTTATATTTTGTCAAAATCATATATATATATATATATATATATATATATATATATATATATATATATATATATATAAGATCTAGAGGACTTAAATCTAATAATTCGCTTTATTTCCCTTTTCCTTGTTTGGATGTGGGCTCACGGTAAAATTATTTGTCTGAATGTCATTTATTATATATATATATATATATATATATATATATATATATATATATATATATATATATATATATATAAGTTATTTCAATCATATTCATATTCCCTTTGTAACATGTCGAGCAAAGGGGATACTTTCATGAATATTACATGTCAAGCAGAACAAAATATAAATTATAATAGGTATAATTTATGGAACTCTCAAACTATCTTCACGAATCAGTTATACAAAGTTTAACAGATTACTCTCGTACAAATACTTTACAATCGTCAATATGCTTTTTGTGAGACAATGTTCAGTTGCTTATTCATTTAGGCAATGCAGTTAAAGTCCTGATATTATAACCAGAATCTCCCGACAGAGAGCGAGACAAATGTGTATTGATCTATATGGGATTGACAATCTCGCACTCAGACTGTTAGCTACATTTGGGCTCGTATGCCTATGAGTGACAAATGTCGTTAACAGTTCTGAAGCCTACAAAGCGTCATGTTAGGCCATCTAGTCATAGCATGGTTATAATAACTCACAAAAAGATATGAACAAATACGATTAGTGTATAATTCAACCAAAGAGTACGAATACAAAGTACTGGTTTTACAATAATATGATTTACAGTATTACATTACAGTTTACAGCTGGTGGAGCCAGGCATACTCACTTTTACAGGGTTTTCAAAGAGTACAATTACAAAACTTGGAAAACATAAACAATACATAAAACATTCTTTTTATAGTTTTATTGAATTAAAGCTATGTTATACTACTTTATAGTGTTATTGAACTAAAAGTAAGTTATACTATTTTATAGTACAACAATACTTACACAGAACAATTTTATGGGATTAAAACTACTTTTCAGTTATATCAGAAAATATTGGTTTTTCTGGAACAATAAACATACTATCTATTTCAAGGATCAGATAGCAAACTTTTAACATAAATACTTATGCACTCACTCAACTTAAATGTTGATACTCTCTTTTTCAAAATACTTGTATTCTCAGGGAACCAGTAGACAGGTACATCCCCGAGATTTTTGAGAAGACGGAGCAATACAGAGTCGTGTCTTCTATCTTTTGTTACATAACTTTTGATGTCATATATACAATGACTTGAATACATATGTAAAACTTATACATTTTTAATACAATGGTTGTTGTACTTTGATTACTATGATGCATTGCTGTGATACTTAACATGAAGTCATTCACCCCCGGACGTTTCCGTCGCTCCGGTTTGGGGGTGTGACAGTATGCTTAGCATATACACAAGTCACACGTTTCTTACTTATGGAGCCACGGGACCATTTTTGCAATTAAATTTCACACTTAAGGTTAAAAATGTAAATAACTTGAATAATGAAAGTTATAGAAGGAATGAGACACAAAGGACCGACTTACACTCGAGTCAAAAAGCGCAAAAGAAGGCAAGGATTTCACTAAGAAGGTACCTAGCGAAATCATAAACATAAGCATACCATAAAATAATGTAACAAAATAATAAATAAAAACATACCAGTAACGACGTCCGACACCGCCTTGGCAAAAACCAAAAGCACAGGCAAAACCTTATCTCAATTTCTCTATGTGCACCTCAATCCTTTATGTACACGTCGTTGTAGACGAACAAGTTCTCTATTCTTTTAGAAAGGTATGATTTGTGCTTTACACCATAGTTTTTCCAACTTCTGGAATATATTCTCTTGCTTATATTTCTAATTGGACTTTGTTTCCTTTTTGGTGTTAACATAGTTCACAGTTGGGCTACCATAAAGAAGTCCCTGATGGATCACTGGTAGTATCCAACATAAATTCCTTTTTTTTTGTTAAAATTCCAGCGTTCATTTCTTGGGAAGAAGTCTTCACTTAAACTTCCACATTTGATCAAATCCTTCAAATTTGATTAAGTCCTTCACATTTTATCAAATCCTTCACATTTGATTAAATCCTTCACATTTTATCAAATCCTTCACATTTGATTAAATTCTTCACATTTGATCTTTAGTGTGAGACAGCAACTTTAGGTTCTTCTCCAACTTGTCATTAAAAATGACCATGTCTTTCTCGTGGGGTAGGCTTCGTCATAAAATTTCCTTGTAGTACAAATCTAGGCACAATGGGGGAGGTAGTTGATTCATACATATGATAATGTCCAAGCTTCCGCTCGGAATTGGCATAAAGTTTATAAGTAAAGAGCGATCGTTCATGGTTACAGTTAAAGGGGGTCGTATAACGACTTAACGTGACACAAACAAAACGGAGTCATATAGAAAACGATATTGGACTTTCGGTGACATACGCACGAGATTCACGTGACAAACATGATTTAGTAAGTGTTAGGATGAAATTTATTTAAAATTTTACGAGTAGGTTTCCGACAGCTCAATAGTTGTCTCTACAGGTTTCCTCCAATCTATCGGACTCATGACTTAGAATAGGTTCAACTTTAAGGTTCACGAATATTTCGCCACACATCTAAAACATAAATACTCCAGCATACGAGTCATTAATGAGTAACGTACCAGATACTACCGACAGTTCTTGGATTTCATTCCTTGTTTTGATTGAGATTGCCCCGAATCGAATAGTTACCTCCTGGTTCTTTAGCATTAGACAGTTCTTCTCAACATGTCCATTTTCACCATTTTTATATCAAGCTTTTCTTCCACCAATGCTTGTTCTAATTTCTGCATTTCATCTCTTAGTAGCATACTTCTATGAGCATCACTTGTAGTGCTTCTCAAGTTGTGGCATAAGCGAAGTCGATGCACACAATTTACACATAATAGTTCTACTCGGTAAGATTTGTGTCTTTAAAAGTGTAGGTGACCATTTAACACAATAGCTTTCTACACAAGAGCTGACATGAAATACCGATTCCATCTTTTCGCTCAAGGGAGTAATTCCTACAATCCATTCAATTTCATAGAAGGATCTAGGTTGACATCACTATTACTTCCATGTTTGTTGCTTACAAAATCTACCTTGTACAGAGTTGTTGTTCCTGTTGACTTTGTATGTAACCACGATGTTAACTGCTAGTTGTTCGATCATTATCTCGATCGTAGTTGCGGCAAGCGATTGTGCTAGTGTTGGACGATCACGACCTGGTCTCTTGTGAGACATATCTTTTTCTCATTACAATCTGTTCAAGGAAAATGAGTCGCATGGAAATATAGACGTGTGTATAAGCGATAGTGCTAAAATTATGCCAAACGTGTAGAATTGACGTGAGTTTGCCCGAGATTGAATCTACTATGAGTATTAGATATAGGAAACCTTTACAGTACTACCATGGGTGAAATTTTACACTTGGAACGAGTGAAAATAAACAACCGAGTGTTAGAACCAGTTGTGCATATTTACGAAGAAAATGCTACAGGGAAAGTTGACTACTACTCGATGTTTTGACTATATCTTGAGTTTCAAAGTTCCGATTTATTAGAATCAAGATATTTTTTGATCTAGACAAGATCCCTAACAACTTTCATTTTTCACACTTTTATCGAGTTTGCCATGTTCTCCTTTAAAAAGGGTCACAAAAGAGAAAGGGTAGGTGTAGGTGTCCTTCATTTGAAATTGGATGGTTCAACATAAGTCGGACGATTCACAACAGAAAGAAATAAATTGATTGAATACCTAATCTAAATTCAAAATGATTCGCAAAGGTGCGTATTTTACACGATATCCTTAAGATGTCTAACATGAGCATTCGTAGAATATCATAACCGAGTAATTAGTTGTCACACCCCAAAACCTGAATGGCGGAAACGTTCTAGGGCGGAGGACGTCATGTACAGTATTACAACAATGCATAATAGTAAACAAGCAACAACACCATCCATTGCATTAATAATATAATTTTAATACAAGTGTGTTCTGAAGTTTATAAGACACCAAAAATGAATAATCAAAATAAAGACGAGTCTTGAAAGCTCCATCTTCTCAAAACCTGGTCATCGGTACCTGTGTACTGGCGACCTGAGAATACAAGTTATTTTGAAAGCGTAGATCAGCATTAAAGCTGGTGAGTTCATAAGTATATTAGTGTCATTGTTTGTATATGTTTGAAGAAAGTGATTGTAAATGTTTGATGTAAAAGTTTGTAAGTGTTCGATGTAAATGTTTGTAAACTTCTTAGAAAATCCTATATTTTCTACTAAAGTAGTCTTCTATCAAGACCCAATTGTTCTTTATTTTTGTTCTTTTGTAAAAGTGAGTATTTTCCCAAAGTGTGACTATCATTACCAAAATATAGTTTTCATTACCGTTTATGTGAGAAGATCACAATGTGAATGAAATGGGAAAAATAAAGATGTACTGTAGTTTTATCTATGTAACTACCAATGTACTAACTACCTTAAACTTGTTAGTTTAATTAAGGTAAAATGTGATATGATTGTATACTTGATTGACTAGTATAACACGACGTTCGACACGTCGAAATGATATGACATTTGTCACCCGTAGACCTGCAGGTCCCACTGTAGCTAGCAGCAAGGTGTAGGATGGTCAGTCATGTATAGATCTATACACAAATTCACGCTCTCCCTCCAGGAGACTCTAGGTACAAAACGTGACGCAGCAGTATATTGCTGAGCCATGAAGTAGTATCTCACATTAACGTTATAGTATTCTTGTATTTGTATAGTATGTTCTAGTATAGTGTATGTTCTCTCTGTCTAGTATGTAGTATGTTCTCTAGTGTATAGTGTAGTATGTATTGTTTCACGTTATAGTATGCTCTATCTGTTTCTCTTTATAGTGAGTATTGTCTCTCGTTATAGTATGTACTGACTCTTGTATGTTTCATTGTTCTAGAAATAGTAAGTAGTGACTTCTTAAACTATACCTATTATAGTTTACTAGTAATGTTGTTTGTATGAATGAACACATTTGTACACCTTTGCTACCCAAAGGTATTGAACTAAATGAAGAACTTTAATATCTATATACATACACATAATATATAACTAAGATTCAAACGACCTTCGGACAAACAACCGATACCCTAAGTCCACAACCAAACAAGGAATAAGAAATAAGGCGAGTTATCAGTCCTAAGTCCTTTCAATCCTACTTATATAACTATATCCATATAGATATGATATGTCAAAATATAATTTTAAAAAGAGTTTGGTAAAGAGTTTCGCACATAAAGAGTTTGTAAAACTTTTTGAAGCAATTTGTTGAAAACACAGTTTGAAGTATAAGAAATCCATTTGTTTGATATTTATTAATCACATGTGATTCATATAATAACTATAATGTTTCTACTTGTATTCCCCCCATAAAAGCATTTAAAATCATTTAAAAGGTAAGTTAAGGGGTATGAACTCACCTGCAGTGAGTGATACGAATGAAAGATCGATTTGTAGGATGCTAAGTGCCAAGTGAAGCCTTGAGCACAACAGATCCTAATAAGCATATAATGACACATATATGTATATAATTAGTGTTTAAGCAACTAATCATGATAGATATTCACCTTAGGAACTAGGATACACTTATATGGAAGTGTTATAATCACAAAGGATTGCATCTAAGGGGTGTATGGCCCTATGAGTTTACGGCCGTAAACTCATGAAGTCTTGTGCCGAAGAGGTGATTTAAGGTCTTACAAGGATCAAGGAAGTGTTCTAGACCCAATCCAAGCCTTTAAGAAGAGTTTATGGCCAAACTAGTAGCCTTAACAAGGGTTTACGGCCAAGGGAGATGCTCCTGGCCGTAAACTCTCATTGTTCTTGGGGTTTGGTTGATTTCAAGGATGAAAATCAAGGGCTTCTACTAGATAACAAGTATAGGGAAGAGACACTTACGATATGGAAGCAAAAAGAGTTGATTTCGGCCCAAAGAACTAGTGTGTGTTCTTGGTGTTCTTGGTGATCTTGAAGATCTAACCCAAAAGATGAAGTTAATGGATGAAATTAAAGGGTGATACTAGTTAATGAGATGTATCAACTAATCAAAAGATGAAACACTTACATTTTTGAAGATAAAAATGAAGATCCTTATGATACTTGAGAGAGAAATCGATTTTCTTAACTTGAAATGGTGAATAATGAGGAAAAGTGAAGGAATCACATGTTTAAGGCCATGAGTTTACGGCCACCTTGAGTTTACAGCCGTAAACTCATATGATGTGGCCGTAAACTCCTCATGAAGGAGTTTATGGCTTGCTTGGTGGTTTTGAACTTCAGCAGACACTTCCTAACACTCATTCATTGGATGTACAAGGCTTAGAACGCTCAAACAGACCCTAAACAATGCTAAAAGATAGCAGAAATAAGTCTAAATTTGATTGAGTTGAAATGTTGTACAAGATAGAAATTTCGGGTTGTCACATCATCCCCCCGTTAGAGAGAATTTCGTCCCGAAATTAGAGTTTATGCAATTAAGTAGTTACAAATAACTAAGCGAAAAGATGAGGATATTTCAATTTCATTTGATCCTCGCGTTCCCAAGTGAATTCAGGTCCCCGCTTGGCATTCCAGCGAACCATCACTATTGGGATACGGCTTTGCTTCGTTTGCTTGACCTCTCGGTCCATGATCTCTACTGGTTCTTCCACGAAGTTGAGGATCTCATTGATCTCGATCTCGTCGAGTGGGATTACAAGAGTCTCATCGGATAGACACTTTTTCAAATTCGATACGTGGAAGGTAGTATGTACGTTACTAAGTTCGTAAGGTAGGTTGAGTTTGTAAGCTACAGGGCCGATTCTAGCGATAATCTCGAAAGGTCCTATGTATCTTGGATTTAGCTTTCCACGCTTTCCGAAGCGTATCAAGCCCTTCCAGGGTGAGACCTTCAAAAGAACACGGTCACCAACCTGGAATTCCAAAGGTTTCCTTCGCTTGTCTGCGTAGCTTTTTTGTCGGTCTCTAGAGGCTTTCAATCGTTCACGAATCTGAACAATCTTCTCTGTTGTTTCCCGAATGATTTCCGGACCTATGAGAGTGCTGTCAAGAACTCGTCCTTTAGCTAACTGAGTGTCGCCCACCTTAGCCCAACACAGAGGGGATCTGCACTTACGACCATAGAGGGCTTCAAATGGAGCATCCTTTATGCTCGTGTGATAACTATTGTTGTAGGAGAACTCGACAAGGGGTAAATGAGTATCCCATGCCTTCCCAAAGTCTATCACGTAGGCTCGCAACATATCTTCCAAAGTTTGAATAGTTCTCTCACTTTGTCCGTCGGTTTCCAGATGGTAGGCTGTACTCATGTCCAGCCTAGTTCCAAAGGAACTTTGTAGCGACTCCCAGAACCTCGGAGTGAATCTATTATCTCTATCTGAGATAATGGATATGGGAACACCATGGAGTCGTACGATTTCCCTAATGTATGTTCTTGTTAGTTTCTCCATCTTGTCAGTCTCTTTGATAGGCAGGAAGTGTGCGGACTTTGTTAGCCTGTCTACGATCACCCAAATGGTATCGAGACCACCCGTTGTCTTGGGCAACTTAGTTATGAAGTCCATCATGATCCGCTCCCACTTCCATTCAGGTATCTCCATTTGCCGGAGTAAACCTGATGGTTTCTGGTATTCGGCCTTAACCTTTGCGCAAGTAAGGCATTTACTCACGAAGGTAGCAATCTCTGCTTTCATGTTAGGCCACAAGTATAACTTTTTAAGATCCAGATACATCTTATCTGAACCTGGGTGGACGGAATATCGAGTGTTGTGTGCTTCTGTCATGACCAAGTCTCTGAAACCACCATGTTTCGGTGTCCAGATCCGATCCATGAGATATAGGGCTCCGCCACGCTTGACTTCCGAGTTCTTATCCATCCCTCTCAGGGATTCACCCGCCACATTTTCAGGTTTCAAAGCTTCGAGCTGAGCCTCCTTAATTTGTGTGGACAAGTGTGAATGGATAGTCATAGTCAATGATTTGACTCTACGACCAAAGTATTCTTTCCGACTCAAGGCGTCAGCTACTACGTTGGCCTTGTCGGGATGATAACGAATTTCGCATTCGTAATCACTGAGTAGCTCGACCCACCGTCGTTGTCTCATGTTGAGCTCCTTCTGGTCGAATATGTGTTGTAGGCTTTTGTCGTCTGTAAAGATAGTGCTTTTTGTACCATACACGTAGTGTCTCTAGATCTTCAGAGCAAACACTACTGCTCCTAACTCAAGATCATGTGTGGTGTAGTTGACCTCGTGTGTCTTTAGCTGTCTTGAGGCATTGGCGATGACCTTACCTCGTTGCATCAGGACACAGCCGAGCCCCTGGTTGGATGCATCGCAATCAACCACGAAGTCTTCTATCCCTTCTGGGAGGGATAGTATCGGTGCGGTGCATAAGGCTCGTTTCAGTGTTTGGAACGCTTTCTCTTGCTTCTCTTCCCAGTCAAAGGCCACGCCCTTCTGGGTCAATGTTGTAAGCGGTTTTGCAATCCGAGAGAAGTTCTGAATGAACCTGCGATAGTAGCCAGCGAGGCCTAGAAATTGATGAATTTTTGTAGGCGTCTTCGGTGCTGACCAGTTCTCAATGGCTTTGATTTTGGGAGGGTCTACGTGTATTCCCTCTTCGCTAACCACGTGCCCCAAGAATTCGACTCTTCATATCCAAAATTCGCATTTTGAGAACTTCGCATGGAGCTTCTCTGATCATAGTGTTTCCAAGACCTGACGCAGATGTTGACTGTGCTCCTCCTTACTACGAGAGTAGATAACTATGTCATCGATGAATACAATGACGAACTGATCCAAGTAAGGATGGCACACCCTATTCATTAAGTCCATGAATACTGCGGGCGCATTGGTCAATCCGAATGACATCACTACAAACTCGTAGTGTCCATAACGAGTTCGGAAGGCTGTCTTCGGAACATCCTCCCCAAGCACTCGTAACTGGTGATACTCAGACTTCAGGTCTATCTTTGAAAACAAGTTCGCCCTTTGAAGTTGGTCAAACAAATCGTCAATGCGAGGCAGAGGGTAACGATTTTTGACGGTTAGTTTGTTAAGTTCCCTGTAGTCGATGCACATACGGAACGATCCGTCTTTCTTCTTGACGAACAAGACCGGTGCTCCCCATGGTGAGAATCTTGGCCTAATGAAGCCCTTGATGAGCAGTTCGTTAAGTTGACTAGATAGTTCCTGCATCTCGGCTGGTGCTAGACGATAGGGTGATTTGGCTACTGGGGTAGCTCCTGGAACTAAGTCGATTCTGAACTCGACTTGACGTTGCGGAGGTAATCCTGGGAGTTCTTCTGGAAAGATGTCGGGAATGTCGCGCATTTCCAATCGACATTCCTTTCGTAGGTACTTCTGGGCTTGAATGCTCGAGATGATACGAAGGTTCGTGTCGGGTTTGTCGTCGTAGATAACTAGAGTTTCTCTAGATGGTAGATTAAGGCGAACAACCTTTTCGTAACACATGATGTCGGCACGATGAGAACTCAACCAATCCATGTCGATTATGACATCGAAACTTTTAATTGAAACCTGCATGAGGTCGATTGGAAATGAGTGGCTATCTAGTGTTAGTGTACATCCTATGTATATGCAGCTAGTGCACTCTGTCTTTCCGTAAGCCATTTCTACGGTGAACGCTTCTTTAAGTGCATGAGACTTATGTTTAAGCAAGTGAGCAAATTTCTGGTTCACGAAACTCCTCTCCGCTCCACTATCAAACAGAATGCATGCATAAGAGTTATCGAGGAGAAACGTACCAGTGACCACTGTGGGGTCGGCAACTGCTTCCTCGTGGCCTATAGCCAAAACCCTTCCCACTCCGTCGGCATTCCCTGCCTTCGGGCAGTTCCTTTTGTAGTGTCCCACCTCACCACAACCGTAACAAACCTGGACCACACCAGCGCCGGGGACCTGGGTGATTGGCCTTGCCGGAGCTTTGCAGAAACGGGCAGTGTGCCCCTTCCTGTTGCAGTTAGAGCACTGCATTTCGCGGTAGGGTCCGATGTGGTGGAAGCTGCATTTGTTGCACTTCGGCAAGTTTCCAGCGTACTGCTTTACCGGTGCAGCAGCGGCAGGTGCTATCGCAGCATGAACCGCTACGACCTGCTGCTTTTTGGCAGCTTTCTGTGCAACGTTCTTCTTCTTGTCATCCCAGAACTTCCGCTTGTTATCAGCGGCTTTTGTCACACCCCGAAACCGATGGCGGAAACGTTCCGGGGCGGAGGACGTCATGTGTAGTATCACAACAGTTGTATCATAGTAAGCAAAGTAAACACAACCATTACATTATAATAAGAATATTTACATTGTTTGAAAGCATGGTTTATACATAACAGTATATATAGCAAAAGTAAAAGACGTGACTTCAGAATGTTCCGTCTTCTCCAAAAGTTGGCAGGAGTACCTGTCTATTGATGCCCTGAGAATACAAGCAGTTTTAAAATATCAGCATAAAGCTGGTGAGTTCATAAGCGTTTAGTTCTGGTGAAAGAAATGTTTCTTTGATCCTTTGAAAAATGTTTCCCAAGAAAATATGATATTTTCTTATGAAAGAGGTTTGATCACCCATTAGTTATATGTTAAACAGCCTGATTATGAAAGGTTAAGTTATCCCAGGAAAATCCTATATTTTCCTTAAAAGTTGATAGTTGGTTATCGATTCTGAAAATGAGGTGTATAAGTATCTACCATACTTGTATCGTTAGATGTAGTTTCCTTGAAAAACCCTGTTTACTCTCAGTGAGATGTGTTAGTCTTATTACATAAATAAAATTAATAAGTAGGTAGTGAACTAGATCCTAAGGGTATTATCAATACCCTCTAGTAATCAAATCGGTTAGTACTTTGAGGTTAGTTCACTTGATTCATTATTACCAAAGTAAATCTCTGTTATCTAGGTTGCGAGTTTTATAACCATACATTAAACTGGATATGGCACGTAAAGGGGCCAGTATCTTTTATGACTTTGTCACCCCAGGCATGGCTGCCTAACTGTAGCTAGCAGTTTAGGTGCGGGATAGTCAGTCCCGTATAGATCTATACACAATAGTCACGCTCTCCCTACAAGAGATATCGGTTATAAGGGTTAGTCCTACACTCACGAAATCCGGTGGAGTGTTACCAAGGACGTGTCTCCAATCCTAAAATAACAAACTTACAAGTAATAGTACCGAAAATCCTGTTTATGTTTTGTATAAATCCTTTATAAAATATCACATTTTATGATAAGATTTACAAGTTCCTTGCTTTAGTTTTGAAAACTGTTTCTACGAGTTGATTTCTTAATCGTTTGGTAAAACGGTTTTCTGTGTTAAAAGCATACTGAACATATAATTATTTTAAACAAAATAATATACTTGAGCACAAGTTTCCTTGTACTTTTGCTTGTATTCCCCCCTAAAAACATGAAAAACTCGGAAAAAGCGTAGGGGTATGAACTCATCTGAAGTGAGTGATGCGAATGTAAGATCGGAAAAAGGATGCTAAGTATCAGTGAAGATTTGAGCACACACGGATCCTATTTAGCATATAAAGGCACATATATGAATACAATTAGTGTTTACTCAACTAATCAGGTAAAGAATAACACTTTAAGGACTAAGAAATCCTTAATGGAAGTGTTACAATCACTTAGGATTTCATATAAGGGTTGTATAGCCACTTAAAGGAAGTTTTCAGTCCAAGTGGTTTTCGGTCCATGGAGGGTTTTCGGTCCATGAAGGGTTTTCGGTCCATCAAGGGTTTTCGGTCCATGAAGGTGACCGAAAACTCATGATGTTTGGTGCATGTGGTGATTTTCAAGGGCTTTCAAACATGCATAGGGGTTCTAAGTTTTATCCAAAGCCGTAAGTGAGTTTTAAGGTCTTAAAGGCACCTTTCTTTAGGGTTTTCGGTCAAAGGAGATGCACTATACAGAAAACTCCTTTTGTTCTTGGAAAATGACGATTTCAAGGCCCTAAATCAAGTATCCTTACTAGATAACAAGTATAGGAGATAGATACTTACAATATGGAAGCAAAGAAGGGTGTTTTCGGCCCAAAATACTAGTGTGTGTTCTTGGTGTTCTTGGTGTTCTTGAAGATTAAACCCAAAAGATGAAGTTAATGGATGAAATCGAAGGGTGTTACTAGTTAGGAAGATCTAATAACAAAACAAGGGGAAAGAAACACTTACATTTTCGAGAATTTGAAGATCAAAGTGAAGAACTTGATGATACTTGAGAGAGTTTTCGAGTTCTAGACTTGTAAAAAGGGAAAGAATGATCGAAATGATCATGAAATATATATGTAGGATGGGGTTTTCGGTCACCTTGACCGAAAACTCCTTTTTGAGGAGGTTTTAGTTTTGCTTCATGTCTAGAACTTCAACAAATTCATCCTAACACCGATTCCTTTGATGTACTAAGTTTAGAATGTTCTGTTAGTCCAAAAATAATACTGACGTGAACAGAAATAAATCCGAATTGATTTATTTAAACGCAAAGTCTTTCCCAAACTATCAAATTTGACGGAATTAAATAAAAACCCGAATTTGATTAACGGAAAATGAGTAAGGATAACGGAAAAAGTTCTGGGTTGTCACAGCTTTGGAGGGTTCTGAGATGGCTAGGGTTGTTGTTGTTGATGGGGTATGGACCCCATGGTCAATGAGTCGTTGTGCCAATCGCTTGGCACTATCGAAGGTAGCGGGGTTTGAAGCTAGTACATTCCCCTAAATGGAGGCACCAGCCCCCAAATATACCTTTCCACCTTCTTTGCTTCTGAAGGGACCATTCCCGGACATAGCGCTACCAGATCGCTGAATCTGGCAGTGTAGGAGACTATGACGGAGCCCTTCATGGTTAGGCTCCAGAGCTCCTGTTTAAGCTTTTGAACTTCGCCCCTCGGGCAGTATTCCTCGATCATGAGCTCCTTAAGAGCTTCCCAGCCGATAGCATTTGCCACTATTAGAGATAGTGACTTGACATGGCTATTCCACCACGTCAAGGCTCGGTCCGCGAAGGTGTAGGCGGCAAATTTTACCTTGCTCCCTTCTGGACAGGAGCATATCTCAAAGATCGACTCCGTTTTCTTGAACCATTGCGAGAGGGCAATGATTCCGCCAGTTCCATTGAAGGCCCTGGGTTTGCAGCTGGTGAAGTCCTTGTACGAGCACTCTCTAGAGCGCACTGGAGCTTCGACAATAGTGGGAGGCACATTAGTCCCACTCCCGCTAGTACCGGTGGTGGTGAATTGTGTTAGAGCTGTCGTAACAGCCGCATTCACAGCAGCTTGGATAGCTGTTGGGTTGTATTGAGGAGGAGGAGGTGGAGTTTGATTTGGAGTTATTGGAGTAGTGCGCCTCGCTGATCGACGTGGAGGCATCATGTAGCTATAAGATCACAAAGATGAAGATATTGGTAAGAATTTAATAGAGAGAATGATGAGAGTGACTCATGGACTAACTCTCTATAGCCCAACAACACAGATGAGAGTATGGTTGATATAGAGATCTAGCAGTAGAAGTCTGAAAACATTTGGATATGGATTTCCCACAAGATTAGATGACTGTCAATAATATTGGCATTAATGATGTAGCATGTTTGGGAAAAATGACCTAAAAGTAGGTCTTACATCAAACCAAATGAGAAAAATTTCGACAGTACAAGACCTTATAAGACTAAAAGTTCAAAGTCTTATCATCGACGGGAAATTAAAACTAGAGCTTTTACATAGACCTAAGTTATATCCAAAGAGAAAGTTGAGTAGGCTCTATCTGCGACGAGAACCACAAGAATGAGTCCTTGATTCTGCCAGACGGCGCTCCATGTCCCTCATGTGCCTTTCAGACGTTGCTTGCCGAGCTCGAAGTTCACTGACTTCGGCTTGAGTTGCTGTAAGTTCTCTCTGCAGAGTCGCATTCTGATTCTGAGTCCTTGCATGAGCAGACTGCAGATGGAAAATGCGTACGGTATTGACTCCCACATTAGCATCAACCTCCATGATTTGGTTGATGGCCGCCCTACCCTGCTCATCAGTACGAGCAACCCTGCGGACTAGGATCGGCAAGACTCTGTCCGCTGAGCCTCCCTCGCTCAAGTTATAGAAGCTTCGATCTCCGTTGTAAGGTAAGGGTTGACCTTGTTCGTGACTCCATCTATTCAAGTTAGTTGCCCATAGAGGTGTGGGACCTTGAAATGCTGGACGAGGGTTAGGGTTTGGGATTTGAGCCACTGGGGGTAGGTTTTTGACTTCGGGTTCGGAGTCAGAATCCTCCGAAAAGTTCTCTGCAAAGTCGTCATCCAAATGGATTGGATGATTCTCTTCTGGCTCTGCATCGAGCCATCCTCCGTTGCCTTGGTTTGGAAAGTACGGATCTCCGGGGATATGGAATCCAGCTATGTTATCTACGCGAGAATAGGGGTAAAAGAAATAATTAATAGACGTACTAATTAATATAATTATAAGATGATCCTTATCAGTTACTCCAACGTTTGTGTAGTGCATACCAGTCATATGTAACCAAAACAGGATAGACCTTCGAATAAGTGATCCTAACTCTAAGCCCACAACCAAACAAGGAACAGGAAGTAAAGCAAAGATCACAGATTCTAAGTCTATGACACCCTAGTCACATATCACCTTAGTGTTGGATTAGTGTCTAAGCCCGTAACTATATTTGGTAAGTACTTGACCCGGTTGTGTATGGTCCTTTTGGGTTGCCTTCACCATAGCAACTTGACAGGGTGATTTATGAAGAGAGAGAAGATATTATTATATTAATATATTATGAGAATAATATATTAAAGGAATAATTATATTATTTAATTAATATTAGTCATAGATTAATTAGGAATTAATTTGGTGAGTAAAAGAGATTAATTGAATAAAGGGGCTTAAACTGTCAAATGTATGATAGTTGTATTTTGGGCTAGGAAACCCTCATGGATAAGGGGTGGACGAAATTGTGGGAAGGATCCCATCAAGATTTCGTCCAAGGCCTTACTCCAGAAGGTTCCACGGCTGCTTGGTGATTAAGTTGTCCATTAGGGTTTTGCTGAAACCCTAGAAGCTCATAGTATAAATAGATCCCTTGGGTTGTAGAAATTGGCTACACTTGATTCCTTGGAACCCTAGGGTCGATTTCTATACCTCTCTCCTCTCTCCAAATCATCATTTTGCTAGTTGGTGTTTGTAAGCCATTATAGGAGTGACAATTGTGACTCTAAGCTTCAAGAACAAGAAGATTCAAGCAAGCAACAAGAGGTAATCATCTAGATCTGATTTGTCACATTAATTTCGAATTATACTCAATAGATCTAGGGTTTGAAAGTCTTGGATGAATGCATGTACAATTAGAGAAACCTAGATCCAAGCATTAGGGTTTGCATGTGCACATAGGAAAGTTCTTATGGCTCAAACCCATTAGTGGTATCAGAGCCTTGATTGGTTTCTATTGTATTGATGCCTTGTATGATCATTCTTGCTTTAAAATCGAATTTTGTGCTCTCTGAATGATGAACTCGACGAGTTCCTCTGGGAACTCGACGAGTTGGATGAACTCGACGAGTTCCTGAGTGAACTCGACGAGTTTTGCTGTCACACAGAGAGATTTTCGGGATTTCTTGCTGTTTTGCTTAAGGATAATTACCTAAATCGTTTTTTACTATTAAAATCCGAATTTTAATGTTATTTTATGATTATCCTTACCAAATCAAAAGATAATTACCATTTGGTTAAATAATAATTTCCTTATTTGATAATAATTGATTATTTGAATTAATTGTTGAATTATCTTGCAAGTAATATTGACTAGGTCAAATTTAGATAATCATTAAATTAATTGGTTAATTTATATTATTTGCTATTTGATCCTTTATGTTTTGAAAAGTTCAAAACTTGTCCTCAAGTTTTGAAATTTAAGTTTGTGATTAAAAGTTTTAATTTGAACTATTTAAATTTCAAACCTTAGAATTTTACAAGTTTTAAAATTCAACCTTATACTTATAATATTATAAGATTAATATATATATATATATATATATATATATATATATATATATATATATATATATATATAACTTAAATGCTAGTCTTACCGTTAGTAGGCCTCATTCACGAAGCCGATCTATAAGGGGGGTATAAGGTTATGGCCTATAAAATGGCCGTTTAATGGGTGTCCATTCTCACCCACCGCTTCCTTGATTGGTGGAGGGTCGTTAGTCGAACGGGTAGGATAGGGCAAACTTTCCTCATTTAAAAGTATAATGAATCTATATAAAGTAACTAAATGTTTTTTACAAAATTCCCAATCTTAGTTACTTTAGGCAAAAGTGAATCTGATGCAATTCCATGAAATTACAATTTGTACCCTTGCTAAGACGTTAATAGAGCGTGTGTGGTTAACCGACACATTAATTGGGTTCTAAGCAAAGGTGGCAAAGGGTGACTCATTGTTTGTCATAGTTCGATGGAGCGTGTGTGGTTAACCGGCACATCGAATAGGTGACTGTAACAATGAGGGCACCATGTACATTTGCATGGTTATTCACACCCGCTTTGTGATCCTCGGCATCCCAGTCACAAACTAGAGGGGCATATCGAGATTTAAACATGCCATTGAAAAGTTCAATGAATCTCAAAGTATCTAGGAGTTTTTCAATACATTTAAAACCTAATCTCTTTTTCGTTTTTCATGGTGGAGAATTAGTGAATCGACATTCACTTGCCTTCAAATTATTTGCTTGTTAGATTACGGCATCCCTTTTCTAATTTGTGAATAATGTTGTTGGTTCCTAGCCCTAATTTCTCATTTGGGTGATTAATTGGGGAAATTCGTTTCTAATCAACTTTGTTCTTTTTCCTTTTCAGATGTCGAACGCAAACAACAACGCTTCTGGTTCAAACACCTCTGGTTCGTTCTCACTCATGAACTTGTGTGGAAAAGTGATCTTGGATGGGACCAATTTCAGTAATTGGATCCGCAACATTCGCATGGTCACTCGCTACGAGGACAAAGAATATGTCCTCGAGGAGAAGCTAAAGGAGATTGACATCGACACTGCTACCGCTGAAGAGATCGCGGCCTATGAGGCCCACGAGCGTGATGCCACGAAAGTCCATTGCATCATGCTGGCGACTATGACTGCAGAACTCCAGAAGTCCTATGAGGACAAGTACCCCTATGAGATGCATCAGGATCTGCTGTAACGCTACCACCAGAGCGCTAGGCAAGAAAGGTACGAGATCATCACTTCGATGATCACTACCAAAATGGGTAATGGAGAGTCCCTTACCGCCCATCTGCAAAAGATGCAGAGATATGTCGATCGCCTGCTAAAGTTGAATGTAAACTTCGATGAAGAGCTGGAAATTGACATCATCCTTCAATCATTGCCTTCCTGCTATAGCCAGTTCCGCATGACCTACCACATGAATAAGGAAGAGGTCTCCTTGAGCAAGCTTCAGGGCTTGTTGAGGACTGCTGAGAGCAACCTCAAGGATAAATCTGTTGCATCAACTCCAACTCCTGTTGCTGCCCCTGTCTTGCCAATAGGGCAAGGGAAGGGAAAGAAGAGGAAGGCTCCCTCTAGGGGCCACCACAAGGGAAAGTCCCAATATGGCACCTCTTCTAGTGGAACCAAAGTTGGTTCTGCTAAACCCAACTCTAACCCTAAGGAGGCAGAGTGCCACTACTACCACAAGATAAGGACATTGGAAGAGAAGCTGCCCAGAATATCTGCAGGCCATCAAGGATGGGAAGATCAAGCCATCTTTTGCAGGTAATTACATAATTAAATCTAATGGTTTATCACATGCTACTTCTTGGGTTCTTGATACAGGATGTGGTTTTCATATTTGTTTTGATTTACAGGGACTAAGAAGAAATAGGGATGTGGAGCATGGAAGGATGAATCTGATCATGGGAAACAGAAGAACGTCGCCTGTCACCAAGATTGGAATATACTCCTTAGTGCCTAGTAATGGATTAGATTTAGATTTGAATAATTGTTGCTATTCGCCAAATATGGCTAGAAACATCATTTCATTTCATGGTTTATATAGACAAGGTTTTAGATATTCATTTGATAATGAAAAGGGTTCTATTTATGCTTATCTTAATAATGGTTTATATTTTGAAGCATTGCCTTGTAATGGAATATATGAAACTGTGATGGTTGTAGATAACTTAGGAAATGATGGGTTGTGTGTGGATTCTTCCAATAGTATGGATAAAGCATGCTTGTGGCATTGTCGTCTTGGACATGTCAACAAGAAACGCATAGCCCAACTCCAAAAGGATGGAGTGTTAGAGTCATTCGACCTTAGGGACGATGACGTGTGCGAGTCTTGTTTACTTGGAAAGATGACCAAGTCACCCTTCACTGGCACTTGTGCGAGGGGTGAGGGTTTATTGGATCTCATACATACAGATGTATGCAGACCCTTTAGATCCACCACAAGGGATGCGAATCGCTTCTATGTGACTTTCACAGACGATTATAGCAGATATGGGTATATCTACTTAATCAAGCACAAGTCAGAAACCTTTGAAAAGTTCAAAGAGTTTAAACAAGAAGTGGAGAATCAGTTGGGCAGGAAAATCAAGATGCTTCGATCTGATCGAGGTGGAGAGTACCTAAGTCTTGAATTCCACGACTACCTCAAGGAATGCGGAATAGTTTCGCAATTGACGCCACCCAGGACACCGCAGTTGAATGGTGTAGCTGAGAGGCGTAATCGAACCTTGCTAGACATGGTTCGTTCCATGATGAGTCGTGCTTCACTACCTATCTCATTCTAGGGGTATGCCTTAGAGACTGTCGCCCATATCCTTAACTTAGTCCCTACGAAGAAGGTTGCCAAAACACCTCACGAAATGTGGACAGGGAAGGCTCCCTCGTTGGCACATATCAAGGTTTGGGGTTGCGAGGTTTTCGTAAGACGAGAGACTCACGACAAGCTCGAACCTCGTAGTGAGCGATGTATTTTCATCGGCTACCCGCAGAAATCCTTTAGATATCTCTTCTACAGACCGAGTGACAATGTTGTCTTCGTTGCTAGGAGAGGGGTTTTCCGAGAGCGAGAACTCATAGGCCAAGGAGACAATGGGAGGCAAATCGATCTTGAAGAGATTCAAGAGTCGAGCGATGAAGGAACCTCTAACACTGGCGCTCAACCCGAGGAGGAAACTCTGGTTGAACCAATTGACGAGTCCCTACCTCTTAGACGTTCTGAAAGGGTTAGTGTTCCACCCCAGTTTTATGGTTTTCATATTACAACAGAAGGGGATAC
This sequence comes from Lactuca virosa, assembly GCF_052849685.1. Lineage (NCBI taxonomy): Eukaryota > Viridiplantae > Streptophyta > Magnoliopsida > Asterales > Asteraceae > Lactuca > Lactuca virosa. The sequence goes on along the minus strand of NC_136433.1, from coordinate 314,972,652 downwards.
GTTCATTAGTGATAGTACATTAGTGAATCTGGACGAACCTAACAGCTATAAGGAAGCCATGGCAGGCCTGGAGTCTGCAAAATGGAAAGAGGCTATGGACAGCGAGATTCAGTCCATGTATGGCAACCAAGTTTGAAATTTGGTTGACAATGTACCAGGTCGTAAGACGGTCGGGTGCAAGTGGATCTTCAAGAAGAAGACTGACGTGGATGGGAATGTGCACACTTATAAGGCACGATTGGTTGCGAAGGGTTTCACTCAAAATCCTAGAGTTGACTACGACGAAACCTTCTCACCAGTTGCGAAGATAAAGTCTATCAGGGTGATGCTGGCCATTGCTGCATTTCATGACTATGAAATATAGCAAATGGATGTCAAAATCGCTTTACTTAATGGGAAGTTGGCTGAGGATGTTTACATGGCTCAGCCAGAGGGTTTTGTCAATGCAAAGCATCCCAATAGAGTGTGTAAGCTTGAGAAGTCCATTTATGGACTTAAGCAAGCGTCTCGCAGATGGAATCTTTGTTTTGATGAGAAGGTCAAAGAGTTTGGTTTTCTGCGAAGCGAAGATGAATCGTGTGTATATGTCAAAGCCAGTGGGATTATAGTAAGCTTCCTCATTTTGTATGTCGACGACATACTACTCATAGGAAACAACATCCCGACACTGCAGGAGGTTAAGTCCTGGCTCGGGAAGTGCTTCGCTATGAAGGACCTCGGAGAGGCTTCCTATATTTTGGGAATAAGGATAGTGAGAAACAGAAGTAAGAGACTAATAGGACTTAGTCAGAATACTTACTTGGACAAGGTACTAAAACGTTTTAGTATGGAGAATTCAAAGAAAGGGGAGTTACCAATCCAAAGTAATGCCAAGTTGAGTAAGACTCAAAGTCCGAGTACTGAAGTCGAGATAGCAGAGATGAGCCGAGTACCTTACGCTTCCGCAGTTGGCTCAATCATGTATGCTATGACGTGTACTCGCCCTGATGTGGCCTTTGCTTTGAGCATGGTCAGCAGATATCAAGGGAACCCTGGCAGAGCACATTGGACCACAGTCAAGAATATTCTTAAGTACCTTCGGAGGACCAAGGAATGGTTTCTAGTCTTCGGTGGGAGTGATGACTTAAAGGTGCGAGGGTACAGTGACGCCAGTTTTCAGACCGACAGAGACAACTACCGTTCACAGTCGGGCTGGGTCTTTACCCTTAATGGAGGAGCAGTGACTTGGAAAAGTTCCAAACAAGAAATCGTAGTTGATTCAACGTGCGAATCAGAGTACATTGCAGCGAGCGAAGCGTCAAAGGAGGCAATATGGTTGAAGAACTTCATTGGAGACCTTGGAGTTGTGCCAGCCATAAAGGATCCCATGGAGATTTTCTGTGATAATGAAGGAGCGGTTGCCTTGACCAAGGAACCAAGAGATCACGGTAGATCTCGACATATCGACAGAAAATATCACTTTATTCGACATCGGGTGGAAGAAGGACTCCTCGTAGTAAAGAGGGTATCGTCGGAGGATAACCCAGCAGATCCGCTTACGAAGGGACTGAGCAGGGTTAAGCACTTGCAGCACGCTAGGAGCATCGGGTTGAAGGACGATATTAGTTTAGATTAGATAGTTTAGAAACGTGTAATAGATAAATTGTAATTAACATTCGATGATTAATTAAAAGAGTATTATTTATTAGTAATGTTACTGTCTTATGTTAATCATTTACCTATTGTTTCATTTTGCATGTTTTGACTTCCTGAATAATTGAATTATTTGATAATAATCGAATTATTCGAACGGTCCACAGTCGTTCATATGTTGGAAGTAGATATGAATGAAGACTGTCATGAATTGGTGTGTAGAATGTCTAAAATGTATTCGACATAGCAAAGGTTTGCTACAACGTTCATGAGTGCTTATGAACTTGATTTGAGCATTGGAATAAACCCACGCTTGCTGGAATCGCTTCATGGAATTCATCACGAGTGATCGCAAGACTGTAATATCATATGGTCTTAAAACCTAGATATATGGTTTATTGTTTGCTAATTGGTTGTGCATTGATAATGCGTAAACGCATCATTAACTTGATGTTATAAAACGCATTGTTGTGTATGATTTGATTAGTAGATAGTAAATGCATATAAGTCGAAGTTTATCTGTTCCTTTTATCCTAAGAGGGTAAAAGCGATATCAGGGTCCCTCGATGATTTGATTTGACTTATGTGTCGGGCCCGGTCAGGACTGAATTGATGTGCTCAATTAAGTTTTATGTCAAATGAATCTGAGATCTAGAAACTAACTGATGGACAATAAGTATGACTATGTTCCATGTGATTGTCCACATGATATCTAGAACAGAGGATCATACGATCCCTTATCTAAATGACAGGTTACTGATAAGATCAGAGTTTGACAGCGTCTTTGAGAGCTACGATTGCTAATCGGATTAGGCTTGCATTTGTAGTTACTAGACTTATCCAAGTGGGAGACTGTTGAATTAGTGTCTAAGCCCGTAACTATATTTGGTAAGTACTTGACCCGGTTGTGCATGGTCCTTTTGGGTTGCCTTCACCATAGCAACTTGACAGGGTGATTTATGAAGAGAGAGAAGATATTATTATATTAATATATTATGAGAATAACGCGACTACCCCCATCGAATTATTTGGGCCTACTCGTTATCAATGGGATCAAGGGTACTTCCAACAAGAAATATATAGAAGAGTTAGTGCTGGGTTAGCCGAAAATCAAAGTTTATCAGAAGCTTGGTCTAAAATTCCTGAAAAATTAGCCTTTTATGATTACATCGGAAATAATCCGGCAAAAGGGGGATTATTCAGGGCGGGCTCAATGGATAACGGGGATGGAATAGCGGTTGGATGGTTAGGACATCCTATTTTTAGAGATAAAGAAGGGCGTGAACTTTTTGTACGTCGTATGCCTACCTTTTTTGAAACATTTCCGGTCGTTTTGGTAGACGGAGATGGGATTGTTAGAGCCGATGTTCCTTTTCGAAGGGCAGAATCTAAGTATAGTGTCGAACATATTAAGGGAATAATTATATTATTTAATTAATATTAGTCATAGATTAATTAGGAATTAATTTGGTGAATAAAAGAGATTAATTGAATAAAGGGGCTTAAACTGTCAAATGTATGATAGTTGTATTTTGGGCTAGGAAACCCTCATGGATAAGGGGTGGACGAAATTGTGGGAAGGATCCCATCAAGATTTCGTCCAAGTCCTTACTCCAGAAGGTTCCATGGGCTGCTTGGTGATTAAGTTGTCCGTTAGGGTTTTGGCTGAAACCCTAGAAGCTCATAATATAAATAGATCCATTGGGTTGTAGAAATCGGCCGATTTCTATACCTCTCTCCTCTCTCCAAATCATCCTTTTGCTAGTTGGTGCTTGTAAGCCATTAGAGGAGTGACAATTGTGACTCTAAGCTTCAAGAACAAGAAGATTCAAACAAGCAACAAGAGGTAATCATCTAGATCTGATTTGTCACATTAATTTCGAATTATACTCAATAGATCTAGGGTTTGAAAGTCTTGAATGAATGCATGTACAATTAGAGAAACCTAGATCCAAGCATTAGGGTTTGCATGTGCACATAGGAAAGTTCTTATGGGTCAAACCCATCACTTAGCGTATCCACTCAGCAACTATTGACATACTAATAAAGATCTTTTTAGTTTGCACATAAGTAATTATAGTAACACAAAATACTCCTATAGTATTTTAAGTTTATGTTCTGTTCTAATGTTTTCATTGTAGTAGTGTTGGTAAGTTTTTAGACTTGCTGCGACACCACAACCATTCTTAGGCACATGCTAATCACTTCTCGGAAAGATATAGTTGATCAGGCTATATCACTCCCAGATCAGATTATATGTCCCCGAGCGTACTTGTGTTGTCCAATAATCGCAATACTTTTGTTCTGTCCTAGTGACACTGATTTTAGTATGAATACAGGTATGTATACTTCGGTTAAATATTTTATTATTTAAAAGTATAACTCTTGGTCAGAGTATTTTAATATCGTTGTGTTTATAGTTGTATATCTTTTATGGGTTGATATACTCAATTCACTATAAACAGAGCTCTGATACCAATCTGTCACACCCCAAAACCTGAATGGCGGAAACGTTCTGGGGCGGAAGACGTCATGTACAGTATCACAACAATGCATAATAGTAAACAAGCAACAACATCATCCATTGCATTAATAATATAATTTTAATACAAGTGTGTTCTGAAGTTTACAAGACACCAAAAATGAATAATCAAAATAAATACGAGTCTTGAAAGCTCCATCTTCTCAAAACCTGGTCATCGGTACCTGTGTACTGGCGACTTGAGAATACAAGTTATTTTGAAAGCGTAGATCAGCATTAAAGCTGGTGAGTTCATAAGTATATTAGTGTCATTGTTTGTATATGTTTGAAGAAAGTGATTGTAAATGTTTGATGTAAAAGTTTGTAAGTGTTCGATGTAAATGTTTGTAAACTTCCTAGAAAATCCTATATTTTCTACTAAAGTAGTCTTCTTTCAAGACCCAACTGTTCTTTATGTTTGTTCTTTTGTAAAAGTGAGTATTTTCCCAAAGTGTGACTATCATTACCAAAATATAGTTTTCATTACCGTTTATGTGAGAAGATCACAATGTGAATGAAATGGGAAAAATAAAGATGTACTGTAGTTTTATCTATGTAACTACCAATGTACTAACTACCTTAAACTTGTTAGTTTAATTAATGTAAAATGTAATATAACACATACTTGATTGACTAGTATAACACGACGTTCGAGACGTCAAAATGATATGACATTCGTCACACGTAGACCTGCAGGTCCCACTATAGCTAGCAGCAAGGTGTAGGATGGTCAGTCCCGTATAAATCTATACACAAATTCACGCTCTCCCTCCAGGAGACTCTGGGTACAAAACGTGACGCATCAGTATATTGCCGAGCCATGAAGTAGTATCTCACATTAACGTTATAGTATTCTTGTATTTGTATAGTATGTTCTATTGTAGTGTATGTTCTCTCTGCTAGTATGTAGTATGTTCTCTAGTGTATAGTGTGTAGTATGTATTGTTTCTCGTTATAGTATGCTCTATCTGTTTCTCTTTATAGTGAGTATTGTCTCCCGTTATAGTATGTACTGACTCTTGTATGTTTCATTGTTCTAGCAATAGTAAGTAGTGACTTCCTAAACTATACCTATTATAGTTTACTAGTAATGTTGTTTGTATGAATGAACAAGTTTGTACACCTTTTCTACCCAAATGTATTGAACTAAATGAAGAACTTTAATATCTATATACATACACATAATATATAACTAAGATTCAAACGACCTTCGGACAAACAACCGATACCCTAAGTCCACAACCAAACAAGGAACAGGAAATAAGGCGAGTTATCAGTCCTAAGTCCTTTCAATCCTACTTATATAACTATATCCATGATATGTTAAACTATAAGTTTAAAAAGAGTTTGGTAAAGAGTTTCGCATATAAAAGAGTTTGTAAAACTTTTTGAAGCAATTTGTTGAAAACACAGTTTGAAGTATAAGAAATCCATTTGTTTGATAGTTATTAATCACATGTGATTGATATAATAACTATAATGTTTCTACTTGTATTCCCCCCCCCCCATACAAGCATTTAAAATCATTTAAAAGGTAAGTTAATGGGTATGAACTCACCTGCAGTGAGTGATACGAATGAAAGATCGATTTGTAGGATGCTAAGTGTCAAGTGAAGCCTTGAGCACAACGGATCCTAATAAGCATATAATGACCCATATATGTATGTAATTAGTGTTTAAGTAACTAATCATGATAGAGATTCACCTTAGGAACTAGGATACACTTATATGGAAGTGTTATAATCACAAAGGATTGCATCTAAGGGGTGTATGGCCACACAATGGTGTTTACGGCCAAGGGTTCATGACCCTTTGTGTTTACGGCCAAAGGGTTTACGGCCCTATGAGTTTACGGCCGTAAACTCATGAAGTCTTGTGCCAAAGAGGTGATTTAAGGTCTTACAAGGATCTTAAATCCGATAATCTCGGTTATGAGGCAACGAATGATAATCTCGGTTATGAGGTTTCCAAAAAGTCAGACAGATCTTAAATCCGATAAGTAGAACTCCGGGAAAATCCGTTTAAAGTTTCGCAATTTATAGGATCGGGTTCGACAGCTTTTACGAATCTGATTTCGGTTGAGTTTAAAAATAATATAAAAATATAATAAAATAATAGACCGTAGTCTGAATTCAAAAACAGTTTACGAGACTCGTAGCTATTCCAAACAAAACAGTGCACGGTTCGTTTCAAGAAAATCAGATAAATACTGATTTTTATAACTTTAAAGAGGCGTAACTTTCTCGTACAACCTCCGTTTCGGTCGTTCTTTATATCCACGAAATCAGGAGAACGTAATCTATTCAAATTTCTATTCTATAACTTTAAAATATATTTAATAAAAAATTTTATTTTTAACTCCACCAAAAATTAAATTGTTGGTGATTTTCGATTCGATCTCAACAATAGAGGGTTTTGAGTCGTTTTGAGATGTTCTAAAAACAATTATGAATATAAGATGTTTAATATATATTATAAGCATAAATTTTACGCACAATTGGTCTTTAATACATAATGGTTTGCGGTGGTTTGACCGCTAAACTCTGACTGATTTTTACCAGTTGTTACATTATCCCCCCGCGGAAAGGAATTTCGTCCTGAAATTCAACGTGTAGATAAAACATTATAAAACAATTGGTGACATTTTCTTTTTGTTTGATTCACACATGATCATTCTATAATCGTTTTAAGTCGTATACTCAAGGTGGGTTGCACCTGATCCCATATTGGCTTGGAAGGAGAACTAAACACTCCTTATAAGGGGTGTGGATACCTTTCTTGTCACAACGCGTTTTAAAGTCGTGAGGGCAGCAGATCCCATAAGAACTCTGTAGTTAAGTGTGCCCGGGCGAGAGCAATCCAGGGATGGGTGACCCTTGGGAAGTTTTCGCGTCGAGAGCCAGAGCGGACAATATTGTGATATGTGCCAGAGGGGGATGTTACAAATGGTATCTTGTGAGGGCCGAACCTCCTATTAGGACCGAAGGTCCCTTGTGAGGGCCGAACTTAGTCCCTCAGGACCGAACTTAGCCTTTGAGAACCGAACATTGCATCTCGGACCGAAGCTCAGTAGACCGAAACCATGCAGGACCGAAACCTCCATGCAACCGAAATAGACCAAACCCTCGGTCCATTTCGCCCCTCTCGCACTCTCGATCCCATCTCCCACCTTTGGTTCCTTCTCCCTTCCTTCGGTTCCCTTGTGCCTCTCTCGGTCCTCAGCAATAAGAACCGAACCCCTCGCAGGTTCGCTTCCTAAGCCCGGTTTTCAACTACTTTCGCTTCCTAAGCCCGTTTTTGACGTTTTTTACAGGGATTTTTCACCAAATTCATATTTTTACCATTTTAAACCCCCAAAACTCATATTTTATTCATTTCTCAAGGATTATTAATTAAAAATCATTATTTTATATTAAGATGAGTATTCTACCCCACAAGTGGGTCAAGTGTGCCCACTTGCCTCCATGTGTCATCCTCTCATTAGCCCAACCTTATCAACATCACACACATCAAGGTAAACATCCCTTCACCCTAGCCACTTGCTCCACCAATCCTTCATATAAAGAAATGCCTGGGGATTTCCTTGATCATTTTCTTCTCCATAAAACACATATACACTCCTTAACCATCAAAAGAGCCTCTTTTTCTCTCAACTTCCAGCCACACTTTTGATGTGTTCTTGAGCTATTACTTCACTTTTTGCTAAGTATTCCATCTAAACTCAAGTGTTACTCCATATTTTCCTAACACTCTTGGATCATCTACACACATTTAACACCAAAAATCGTTCTTAGGATCATCCAAACACTTCACGTGTTCATCAAGTGTTCTTGACTTGATACTCCTCGTCTCCGACCTTCCACTCTTCAAGAAATCACTCAAGGTGATTTCATACCCCTATATTTTCTGGTTTCTTTAGTTTTCAGGGGGGGGGGGAATACAAGTTAAACCACCAAAAACTTAACTAAACTCAAACATCGGCTTTCAACAGGAAAGTTTAGTTCCATTCATGGACTGTTTTGACCATCTTAAACTTAATATATTTCAAAATTGTTTAATATGCAAATAGTTCAGGTTCATACCTTTAAAATGACTACTTGCACATCTCCATACGACTTTTCTACAATTTATGGTGATTTTCACAAAACTGCCTATCATTTCAGAAACGAATTTGGACCAGTCTGTGAATATGAACACTTTCACATAAGTTAGAGACTTCTAAAAATCATAATAAAAATTATGAATAAACTAGACACATTTTATAGACTTTTAGAGTTTACGGATTTAGTTTTCGACTTCGTATGATTTTTCTATGATGTTTTCAAAACAGTGCAGAAAGGTTAAAAACTAGCTACATAGCTTACCATATTAACAACACTTTGTAGTATGTTGAGCAAAGTGCATAACACTAAGTTCCTAAATGTTGAATGTATTTCTTGTTAGTTTATCATCATAAACAGAAATTAGTCATTCATAATAAGGTTTTCCCATTCATTTCGAACACATATAATAAACTACAATAAGTATAGTTTATGGATTTTTCGATAAAAGCATCCTGCATGAAAAAGGTTTTACTCTCAAAACAAATGGGTTTTTCATCTATTACATGATAAACTATAATAGTTATAATTTATGGATTTCATATCACTAATTACTTTCATAAAAGGTGATTTCACTTCCACCACGGAAGAGGTTTTATACTCAAACTATATGTAAACTAGTTAACGTAATTTGTGAGACATTCTCCTTCGGGGTACTCTTAAGTACCACAGAAAAGTCCTGTAGTTATAGCCAGAATCTCTTGTAGGGAGAGCATGATAGTTGTGTATAGATCTATATTGGGTCTGACAAACCCGCACCTGAGTTGCTTGCAACAGCTAGACCGGCAGGTCTGAGGTGACAAGTGTCATATCATTCTGACGCCTGAAGAACGTCGAGTACGAGGTCCTCGAGTTATAGTATGGTTATAACAACTCACATAGGGAGTTAACAATCTTTCAAGTTTACAGGGAAAATTCTATTTTGAAAAGGGGTTTTATCTATTTAAAGACTATTATAAGCAATATAAGTACAAAACCCACACACATTCTCGGCCTTGGGATTCAAGGCTACATAACTTTTTATAAGGAAAATATTGGATTTTCTTTGGAAACGCATTACGATTATAAACATTATAAGTACAACACACACACACACATTCTCGGTCTTGGGATTTAAGGCTACATAACTTTTTATAAGGAAAATAAGGGATTTTTCTTGAAGTATACATGACAAAGTACCAGGTTTACACTAAATGGCTTTCATGATATTAAAACTACGTTTCATCTAGAATTGTTAGACTTCAGCTATAATTTGCTAAGTGTATATGTTAGAGTTATATAAGAATTTAGTCGCAATCGACTTAGAATTGGTGGGTTCGCCTTACTTCCTGTTCCTTGTTTGGTTGTGGACCTAGGGCAGATCCATTATATTCGACGGTTTATTTAACTTAAATCTTATATAACTTATATATACTGGGTGATTATAGAAGGAATCTACGGGTTCTTTCTAGGGTACATTATTGCATAACATAGGAGAGTTCATTTCGCGTTTAATAAAGAAAATATTGAATTTTCTAGAATCATACTCTATCGCTTTTTACAAGGAAAATGATTTCTTTCTCAAATAAAACTCTTATGAACTCACCAATTTAATTGTTGACACTTTTTCAAAACTACTTGTATTCTCAGGAATTCAGTGAAACAGAAAATCAACAGCTTTTGAGGATGGGACGTTAAATCGTCAAACATTTCATTTTGTCATCATAGTGTAATTGATTTGAAACATGTAAACACATACTATGGTGTAAATTTTTCAATTATATTCATGATGGTTGTATTTACTTTGAGCACTATTATACTCGTTGTTGTGATACTATACATGAAGTCCTCCACCCCCGGACGTTTCCGCCATCCTTGGTTTGGGGGCGTGACACACCTGATCCCATATTGGCTTGGAAGGAGAACTAAACACTCCTTATAAGGGGTGTGGATACCTTCCTTGTCATAACGCGTTTTAAAGCCGTGAGGCAGCAAATCCCATAAGAACTCTACAGTTAAGCGTACTCGGGCAAGACCAATCCAGGGATGGGTGACCCACTGGGAAGTTTTCACATCGGGAGCCCAGAGCGGACAATATTGTGATACGTGCAAGAGGGGGATGTTACAGGTGCGGTTTTATTTTTTTGTGTTTCGGTTATTAACCGCATGGATTTTGTGCGGTTATTTTGTGTGGTTTTTAACCGCACTTTGGAGTTCAAACAGTTTTAAGAGTTTAAAGATATTACTTCTAAATTGTAATAATAAAAAATCATAAGGTATAAGACAATTAGCTTAAATTACAAAAAACTAATATCTTTGAAACGTTAAATAACTAGTAATTAACAATAAATATCTTAAAATTATCAAATTTCACTATTTTTCAAAGTTAAACATAAGAAAAAACAAACACTTTTGTATTTTAGAATTTTATTGTTCTTTCATCCATAAAACTTGTCTTATTTTTAATATTTAATATATTAATAATAACTAATAAAAAATTGTATATAATATATGTGGTGCGGTGCAGTTTTTTTGCGGTTTTTGAAAACTAATAACCGCACCGCACCGCAAATTTGCGGTTTTTGAAAAACAAAAAACCTCACCATCGGGTGTGGTTAATCGGTTTCGGTTTATGCGGTTTTTGCGGTTAATTTTAATTGCGGGGCGGTTTTTGCTCACCCCTACTCAAAGTAGTAGGGGCTGGAGCCTGCACCGGTCTGACAGCAAGCAAGGGACATTGGTCCTTCACATGGCCGACCTGATCACAATGGCAACAATTTTTTGGTGTTCGGTATCGGGGCCTGCTGGCGTCATCCTCTCGCATAGTGTCCCTCCTTGCCATTTATGGCATCTAGGAGACGATCGACAAATACCCCCATGAACCTTGCCGCACTTGGACTAAGTGTGGCCCCTCTGTCCTCCAGATTATGCATCAGCGGGCTTGAACCACTTAGCCGCAGGCTATAACTGAGCGAGAGTTGGACTCTGCTCCCTCGTCTGGATCTCTATCTCAATCTCTTGCCTCCTCGCGACATCCTGAAGCTCAGCGAGGGTACTATAATGCGGGGTAGACACAAACCGTTGAATATCAGTCTTGAGCATGCTTAAGTATTTCGTCATCTGGGCCTTCTTCGAAGCAACAAACTCGGGACAGAATAGAGCCCTCTCAGTGAACATCTTGGTGATCTATGTCACCATCTCCTTCGTCTGTCTCAAATCCAGGTACTCATGAGCCAATCTCTCCCTCTCCAGCAGGGGAACATATCTCATGTGAAACATCTCCGAGAACTGCTCCCAAGTAACAACAACCCTCTGCTCCAGAGTATAAGAACTGGTCACCAGGTTTCACCAGTCCTTCGCGCCCAGCCGAATAAGGTTCAGGGCGCACCTGACCTTGTAAAGTCGAAATATCTTGTAATATGTCGAAGTCTGTGTATTAGTCACTTTCGTATGTTTTCTATGTATTTTCTAAGGCATGTTTTTAACGAAGCGTAATGTCTAGCCTTAGTATTTTTTGTACTTTCAGCCTCCTATAAATAGGAGCTAAACATAGAGTTGATAGTAGAGTTTTCCCATCATTTACTATCAGTTTTGTACTCTTGTTCTCTGAAAGTAATATGAGCTAAACCAGACCTTATTTACTTCGTGTGTTCATCTTTTACTCTGATTTGATTCTCATACTCGATTAAACACTTCTACAATTGGTATCAGAGCAGGAATCAATACTGCGAAGATCTGATTTTCAATTGAATCTCTAGTTTTTGAGTCGTGAGTTTGTCTCAAAAGTTTCTGCACTGTTTGATTCCGAAAATCATCTCTGATCTACAGTTTTGATTTGATTCTGCGTTTAAATTGTGTAATCGAGTAATCGATTTTGAGTTTCTGATCAATTCATTCATTCAATTTTGAATTCTTTCAAGTTCTTCTGAAAAATCTCATCCGTACGTTAATGGCAAATTTTAACATAAACACGATGACTTCATTTTCTCATCTGTTAGGATCTTCTACGAAGATTCCTATGTTGATTCCAGAGTATTATGATCAGTGGGCTGATCGAATGGAGGATTACTTGAACGGATTGGACGAGGAACTCTGGAGCTGCATTACAGGAATCGCTCAACCTCTGTCAAATATTCAAAATATCGGATCATCTGGATCAACATCCTCTGTTACTGATCAATCCACCAGGCTGAAGAACAACGAAAAGCATTGTTTGAGAGAATTGCGAGGTGCCTTGCCACCTGTTGTTTACAATTACATCTGTGGTTGTAAAACTGCAAAGGAAATTTGGAATACTCTTATGGAAAAGTATCAAGGAAGCGAGAAAACGAAGATAAATTCTGTTAAGTAGTGTCTTGTGGAGCTGAAAGAGTTTAGACAAAAAGAGAATGAAACAATTGAAGTTTACTATGATCGTCTTAATGAACTGATCTATAGATGTAATCGTTATGGAATCACAAGGTCATCAATGGAGTTCAATCTCACTTTTGTGATGGGAGTTCGTAAGGAATGGAGAAGTGTCAGCATGATGGTGAAGAATCAACAAAGCTTCGATACTTCATCTCTGAATGATTTGTATAATCAGTTGAAAACTCACGAAAGTGAAGTGAATGAACTGGATGAAGAATCGAAACTTAGTTTGGGAGGTCCTTTAGCTATTGTTTCAAAAGTGTCTGAGAAAGAAGCAGTTGAGAAAGATGATTCTGATCAAGAAGGATTTCTAATGAATTCTGATGATGAAGCGATTGCTTTTTACTCGAACAACCGAGTTAAAAAGTTTTTCAAGAAACCTTTCAATCCCAAGGTGAAACAGAGTGATGTGAAAGGAAGTTTCATTAATAAGTCTGTGGGTGAGGAGAAGAAGAAATTCGAGAAGAATGATGTGAAGGCAACTGAAGCCAAAATTGAGAAGAAACTTAAGGGAGGTTCGGGCATTGACTGTCATTACTACAATGGAGCAAATCATTTGGCAAATGATTGTATGCTTCGTAAGACAGAAGAGAAAAAGAATAGGGTCAAGAACGAAGCCTATTATGTTGAAAGATTGGAAGAAGTTCGTGCAAAGACGAAGGGGATGTCTTTGGTTGCACGAGGCGAAAATGAGGAGGATGGCACATATCATATTTGTTCTTCAGGATCTGATGACGAAGAAATGTGTAATCCAACACATGGAGCTATGTTCACACAATTTGAAGAGGATGAGGACGAAATGGTGACTGGTCGTTGTTTCATGACCAAATCAGGAGACAAATCACCGATGACAACGAAGGTACGTTCTATTCTTCAATCTTTTAACATTCCTTTACAAGCTTATGATTCTGAAATAATTGCATTTGATGATACTGTTGCTTACTTTGATACAATTGTGGTGTCTGCTAGTAATGAAACTAAGAAACTAAACATCTAGTTGCTAGAGACCCAAAAATTGCTAGATTCGAAACGAAGCAGGGTGGAGTATCTGGAATTGCAATTGAATAATGTGAATAATGATATGGAATGTCTAGATAATGATGTTCGAATGTTACTTGCTCAACGAAACATTTACTGTAATTCAGCAAAAAGACTTTATGCTAAATTGACTTCATTGTATCATTCATCTGATATAAGCAAAGAAAAACATAGGAAATTGTTGCCTTTTCTTGTTTTCGAAAGAGATAAAGTTGATAGTTTGTCCTATGGTTGTGAGAAAACCATAGCAGAATTCGATAAAGTGCCTGATAATCGATTTGCTTATGGTATTGTTAAGAGAGACGAATATTTGAATGCCGATGAACTTGTTGAGACAGTGAATGATACTTTGACCAAAAGTGAACAAATCAAAATTTTGAAAAGAACTGAGAATTTGAAACTTGACTCTCAATCTAATTTTGCTGATATCGATGATAATTCTGATAGTTTTAGCGAAATCAGTGAAATTGATGAGGAGGAAAGTATCGATTGTTCTCAGTTATATGTCATTAATGTCACATATAAGTCAAAAGGTAAAGAAATTTGTGATGATTCGATGGTTGAGGATGACACTGATAGACCCTCTACTTCGAATGTTTGTGACCTTGATCATGTGAGTGTAAGAGACAGTCAAACGGATAGTAGTGATGATGAGAATGAAGAAGAAGTGTCGAAAAAATCTGAAACAGAAAAGTATGTTTCAAACGAAACAACCATTAAACGAATTGTTGTTGACCAAGTGTTTGGAGACACTGAAAATTTCGACAAAGTCTTATCTGAAAAAGGTGCTCATTATTTGGAAACAAATACAGTTGTGTATCCAAATTTTAAGTGTTCAGATGATGTTGTATTTACGAATCAAGTGTTTGTCACTACTGGAAATGTTGAAAACATCAAATCGGAGTTCAACAAAATAGTCGAAGAAGATAAAAAGAAAACATCAGACGAAGGATTCTTTTCAAACCAAAGCACTGTCGAAAACAATCTAACAAAGCATTCGTAAGTTTTTCAAAGACAAAAACCACAACGAAAATGGGTTGAAAAACAAGAAAATACAAAAGAGATTTTGAAACAAGAATCTAATGAAACAAATGAGAATGTGAAACTTAATTCACAAGAATTTAAGGATCTTGTTGAAAAATTTTCGAATGACAAAGGAATTTCGAAAAGACAGGCACGAAAGAAATTTTTTTGGCAAGTAGTGTCAAATGAAAAGCAATCAAAAATACCAACCAAGAACATGTCTGAAAATGGGTTGTCTAAATCAGTACAAACAAAGTTTTCAACTCGTTCGGATAAAAAGGAAAATCCCGTTCAACCAATTTCGTCTGATTCTCAAAATTATTCAATGAAGTTTTCAAAATCAACATCTTCAAAGACTTTTCAAACAAATGTTCAACAAAAGAATTTTCATTCAAAAAGCCAACAAAATTTTTCAACATCAAATTCATCTTTTCCAAAACCAACAAACGATCAAAACAGATTTTCTTCAAATAGAACAAATCGATATTTTGCTAATGTTCGTCAATTCGAAAAATGTTCGAAAATTTGAACATGTTCGAAAATTTGAAAACGTTCGAAAGTTTGCAGACAATCAAACATTTGTGAATGATAAATCCAAAACATCTGCAAAGTTTATTCCACAAAAACCAAATTTTTCGAATCCATCTGCACACAAAGCCACTAAAGTTTCGTACACAAAAGGTTCATCTGGGGTGGAAACAATCAATCATTGGCTTGAGGAAAAAGGGTAAACATATCAATCGGGAAAGTTTTCTCAACATCAAATCAAGAAGGCCTATCAACAGTATTTGAATGATACTTCATCTGGAAGTTCATCTTTGAAAGAATCAAATACTCCAGTTCAAAAATGGCAACCAATCTCAAAGGACAAACACACTGTGAAGCATAAGAAGAAAGTCAGTGAAAGTCCAAAACTATCGAAAAATTATGTTTTGATATCTTTAACTGATGATGTCGACTTAATTGATACTTTCAAAAGCAAAGTTCAAAATTGGGCTTTAGGTTCTAAATTTCATTCATTTTTTCAAACTAATAACCAAGAACCCAAACAGCCTTGGGTACCTAAATTCTTTTAATAATTGCAGGTACTGTGTGACGAGCAATATGATGAGAAATGGTACATTGATAGTGGTTGCTCACGTCACATGACTGGAAGGAAGGAGAATTTGCGTGATTTTAGAAGTTTGGAAAATGCAGAAGTGGTGAAGTTTGGAAATAATCACAAGTGTCAAGTTAAAGGTTATGGCAAAGTAACAAAATGGACAATTTACAGTGGATCGTGCTGCTTATGTTGAAGGTCTTAAACAAAATTAGATAAGTGTTTCACAACTTGTTGTGGGCACTGGCAATCAAGTTGTGTTTAACGAAGAAGGAAGTATCATTTCTAATGTTGAGACGAACGAAGTTTTGCTGAAATCAAAAAGATATGGCGATATGTTCACTCTTGACATTAAACCTATTGTTGGGAAACCCTCAATTTGTTTACTTTCGAAAGCTCCATCAGATGTTAGCTGGTTGTGGCATCGACGTTTATCTCATTTAAACTTTCGAAATCTGAATAATTTGGTAGTGGAAGATCTTGTTCGAGGTTTACCTGTTCTAAAGTTTGACAATGATACTTTATGTGCAGCTTGCGAACAAGGAAAACAGCATCATAAAGGACATCCAATTGTCATAGATTCGAAAATTGTTGAACCGTTGGAACTTCTTCATATTGACCTTTGTTGACCATCAACTGTTGAAACTATCAACAAGAAACGGTACATTTTGGTTATTGTTGATGATTTTTCACGATTTACTTGGGTGTATTTTCTCAGGTTAAAATCTGAAGTCGCTCAAACAATGATTGAATTTATCAAGAAATTGAGACAAGTCTGAAAAAGAATGTTCGTAAAATCAAAAGTGATAATGGTTCCGAGTTTAAAAACAATATGCTTGATTCGTTCTTAACTGAGAAAGGAATTTCGCATAATTTCTCATCGCCATATACACCACAACAAAATGGTGTGGTTGAAATGAGAAATAGGTCTCTTTGTGAAGCAGCAAGAACAATGTTGACATATGCGAATCTTCCTCAATATCTATGGGCAGAAGCAGTTTCGACAGCATGTTTTACTCAGAATCGATCCTTTATTCATCGTCGTTTCAATATAACTCCGTATGAAATCATAAATAACCGAAAACCAAATGTTAAATTCTTTCATGTGTTTGGTTGCAGGTGTTTTATCATGAATCTCAAAGATAATCTTTCGAAATTTCAAGCTAAGGCTGATGAAGGAATATTTTTGGGACATTCAAATAATTCGGTTGCATACAGAGTGTTAAATAAGCGAACAAGAAAAGTTGAAGAAACATTTAACCTCACGTTTGATGATTATTATGTGAAACAAGTTGAAAAACATTTTGAACAAAAACCAATTCTTAATGAATCAAATGATGAGTCTGAAAGTTATAATTCATCTGATTTTGATTATGATTTAATTTTTGGTGTTCCAGATAGGGCTGCAGATGCTGAAGTCCATGCTGCAGATAATCAAACTCCTGAATCTTCGAAACATATTGATGATTCGATAATCACATCAGATACAACTGCTAATGGCGAAAGTATGCTAGCTGCACAAGTGGAGGGGGAGCACTTGCATATACCCTCAAATGTTGAGGGGGAGCATCCTTTCGAGGGGGAGAATAGCAGTGTAAATGAAAGTTTCGAGGGGGAGCATCAGAAGGACAATTATGTTGAGGGGGAGCATGATGATACTGAAACCATAAATCTTGATCAAAACGATGAATTTCATGAACTAAATGATAATAATTCTGTTGCAGGATCCGAAAATGAAGAAATGTACGAAGATGCACCATTGGACTTTGATCCATCATATCCACCATTGGAAAAATGGACAAGAAATCATCCAAAAGAACAAGTCATTTGGAATCTACAAGATGGAGTTTTGACTAGAGCTCAAATTCGTGCAAAGAATGAGGTATTGAATGCTCGTCAAGAATTTTGCATGTTTAATGTTTTCATTTCGAAAATAGAACCAAAGACAGTTAAGGTTGCAATGGAACACTCAGATTGGGTTGTAGCAATGCAATCTGAACTAGCTGAGTTCGAAAGAAACAAGGTTTGGAGGTTAATTCCTAAACCTGAAAATGTTTCAATTGTCGGATTAAAATGGATTTTCAAAAACAAAACCGACAAGGATGGAAATATTGTTCGAAATAAAGCACGATTAGTTGTTAAAGGATATTCGCAACAAGAAGGTATCGATTATGGAGAAACCTTTGCCCCTGTCGCAAGACTCGAGGCTGTTCGAATATTTTTGGCTTATGCAGCTCACAAAGATTTTGATGTTTATCAAATGGATGTGAAGTGTGCTTTTCTCAATGGTGAACTCGAAGAAACAGTTTATGTTGAACAACTTCCAGGTTTCATAGATGAAAAATATCTTGATCATGTTTAGATTTTAGATAAAGCAGTATATGGGTTAAAACAAGCACCAAGAGCCTGGTATGCAACTCTTACCAATTTCTTAAAACAATCGAAATTTAAACAAGGATCATTTGACCCCACATTATTTTGAAAGAAAGTTGGGAATCATCTAATGCTTGTTCAAATTTATGTCGATGATATTATTTTTGGCTCTACTGACCCTGCTTTGTCTAGTGAATTCGAATGTTTGATGAAAAGCCAATTCGAAATGAGCATGATGGGTAAAATCAATAATTTTCTTGGTTTAAACATTCATCAAAGCAGAGAAGGAATTTTCATCAATCAAGAAAAATATACCAGGAATTTGCTCGAAAAATTTGGAATGACAAATAGCACGAAGTTAAGAGTACCAATGGCGGTTGGAACAAGGCTAACACCTTCGTTAGACACACCTGCTGTTGATCTTACTTTATACAGGAGTATGATAGGTTCATTGCTTTATCTTACAGCAAGTCAACCTGATATCATGTTTTATGTATGTAATTGTGCTAGGTATCAAGCAAATCCAAGAGAACCACCCTTGACTGCAGTGAAAAATTTTCACACCCCCAAACCGGAACGGCGGAAACGTTCTGGGGTGGAGGACGTCATGTGCAGTATCATAACAATGCATAATAGTAAAGACAAGCAACATCATCCATTGTATTAATATAATAATTTTAATACAAGCGTGTTCTGTATAGTATGTAAGACACCAAAAGTATGATCAAAATAAAAGATGAGTCTTGTATGTGCTCCATATTCTCAAAAGCTTCATCGGTACCTATCTACTGATGACCTGAGAATACAAGTTATTTTGAAAGAGTTTATCAGCATAACGCTGGTGAGTTCATAAGTATTTAGTGTCATTGCTTGTATAAAAATGTTTGTAACAACGTAGTATATATGTTCGTAGCTGTTTGTAATTGCTTTGTAAATGTTTGTAAATAGTTGAACTCTCTAGAAAATCCTATATTTTCTACTAAAATGTAGCCTTCTACCAAGACCCGACTGTTTGTATGTTTGTTCTTTGTAGAGTAAGAGTTTTCCCCAGTGAAACTAAAATATAGTTTACTTAAATGTGTATGTGACAAGGTCACAGGGTAAATGTCATAGGAAAATAATGTTTTACCTCAGCAGTGACACTGCTGGTCATAAAGTGATGAAGTATAGACTCCAGGTAGTACTAAATGTACAGTACACCTCGGGGAGTCTAAAGAAAGTGAAAATGTAGACTCCATGTGGTATTAAATGAACAATACGCCTCGAAAAGTCTGTTTTGCCTTTAATTCATAATTAGTTAATTAAAGGTTTGAATGTGAACTCGGATGTAACCATACTGATCGACGGTTGAATAACTGATGACCCTCCGGTGTCATATGTAGTGAGGTAACATTCTGTCACCCCTTGGCCTTATCGGCTGGGACTGTAGCTAGCAGTCGGGATGTGGGAGTGTTTGTCCCGTATAGATCTATACACACAATGCCCGCTCTCCCTCCACGAGACTCTGGTTACAAAGTGATACCACGATAAAGTGTCGTATCGAGAAGTAGTATGTCACATTCTGTTTATCGTATTCAAATGTTTGTATAGTATATATTAGTGTAGTGATGTTTTCTCTGTACTAGTGTATAGTATATTCTCTTGTATGGTATATAGTGTGTTCTCTTGTATGGTATATAGTGTGTTCTCTTGTATGGTATATAGTGTGTATTAACTCATAACTGTACTGACTCTTGTATGTGTTGATGTAATAGTAGTAGTGAGTAGTAAACCCTTAATTATACCTATTATAGTTAAATATTAATGTTGTTTGTACGCCTTCGTTATACAAAGATACTGAACTGAAGTGAAAGCTTTTATATCCAACACATATATATATGATATATAACTAAGATTTCAATGACATTCGGACAAATAACAGGATACCCTAAGTCCACAACCAAACAAGGAACAGGAAATAAGGTGAGCTATCAGTCCTAAGTCCTTCAAGTCTTACTTATATAAATATATTGGTGTAGATATGGGTTTGAAAATAATGTAAGTTTAAAAGAGTTTGAAAACAGTTTTAGCATCTGAAAGAGTTTAATAAAAGGCTTTGAGGTGCTTGAAATCCATAAGTTTTATAGCAACTTGAAAGTAATCGTAAATCTTTTCTGTTTGTTCTAGTTATTAATCACATGTGATTAAAGCAATAACTAGAATGTTTCAACTTGTATTCCCCCCCCCCCCATAAAAGCATTTAAAATCATTTCAAAGGTTGATTAAGGGGTATGAACTCACCTGAAATGAGTGATGCGAATGTAAGATCGGAAAAAGGATGCTAAGTGTCAAGTGAAGTCTTGAGCACACGTGTGACATCCCCATTTTCACGGCCAGAAAAGACCGATTTTGTTTATGCTTTACAAAAATCAGAGTACCTCTTTTAATAAAAATGTTGCGGAATTTGTTCCCAGAAAAACATGATAAATACCTTATCAAAGCATTTCCGAAGAAATGTATTTTTATTCATTTTCAAAACCTTGGGATGTCATCGTCAATACAGAAACATAAGCATAAACAGAACTTACATTCGTTTACACTAGTGATCTACATCTCTTTTAAATCTCTCAGTGTAAAGTAGCTTCATATCGACACCTGTGATACAAATAAGCTTGAGTGGGTCAGGTTGGGAAACCTGGTGAATACATAGGGTTTTCAACCCACAATAATATAATCATTATGTTTAATCATCAAACAATCAATCAATCCAATTACCCATCCTCATTATCTTATTTACTCTTAAGGATCTACCCTAAGAATCAACTATTCATCGTTCATTCATTCCTAAGGATTATCCTAAGGAATCGGCACGAAGTCCATCGATGCCATGGTTTACTCAATAGGCACTAAGTCTCATAGTCGCCAGGGTTATTCTCTTTTATCGACAGTATCGATTACGAGACTCCTCTCACAACACATGTCAAGGGGTTTTTAGAGTACAGCTGGTGAGCACACAGTTCAAAACACCTACAGGTTGCGAGCCTGCTAGTGTCCACTAGACTATCTAGAATAGTCTGTGGTTGTCATCCATACTCTGCTGAATGACGAGGCACATGGGTAAAAGGCTTATCTCATGGTTTACCTCTCACCCTTATCTCATGGTCTATATCACCTCTCATCATTTTGTTTTTGTCACACAATAACTATTTCATCTACCCATGTTTTACCCAACACATTTTGTAGATATAAAATACATATACAATTTAAATCATTTAAAACATGTATAAAAATCTTTCACCCAGCACAAACGGCAAGTATACAGACAATATGCACACATAGCACGTAATTTATATTAAATACTTCATATCTATGTGTAAGATGAAAGGGACTATGCACTCACTTGATAAGGTGGTGACTCGGTACTCGGACAGCGCTTCGTTTACTTTAAAATAATTTCCTTCGACGAAACCTAGTATTAGTACCACTAGATTTTAGTCTAATATTTACCGTGACTAATTATTAGTCTTATTATTATTATTATTATATAAGCGTTTAAACAATATTTTCCAACCATCATGTACAGACAGGGGCCAGACATAAAACACCGGAGGGCAGGATCATTTTGGCGTATAGCACTTTTGAAATCCAACAACCCAGGCGGCCCTTCAAACCGGATTCCCCGTACCACGAGTGGTTAAAAAGATATTATAACGACACTTATATAACCCATAATAATAGCTCAAATAATCATTATAAGGTCCTAATAACGTTACTATATTTAAATAAAAAAAGCTATATAAAAAAATTAGGTAGGCGTATCTTACCTACGAGGGGGTTTGGATAGAAACCGCGCTCTGCAGGGGTGGAACTTCCAAGCCGAAAGCTCTTCTTCTCGGAGCCGTCGAGCACTCCGGGGCTTTCTTCTAGCGCTAGGGGAGTTTTTGGGAGGTTTAGAGAGAGAGTAGAGAGAGAATGGTGGAGGTGTGAAGAAATGAGGGTGAAAGGGGTTGTATTTATAGGGTGAAATATGGCTGAAATTAGTGCCACATGTCACCATCTAGTGGCAAGCCTTGGGGAGAAAGCAATGGCCAAGATTGTGCCACGTCACCCTTTTTGCAGCAGCACCCTGCCGACTTCTAAATCCCGTAACTTTCGCATACGAGCTTCGTTTTCGACGTTCTTTATATCCACGCGTAGGTAAAAATAAGATCTACAACTTTCATTTTGACTCCGTCGGTTAATTCTCGACCGATCTTAAATTTAACACTACGAGGAGATTATATTGTTAAATGTCCGCGTAAAATTCATAACTTCTACATACGGACTCCGTTTTCGTCTGTCTTTTTACCGTTGAGTTCCTATTAATGAGTTCTTCAACTCTCATTTAGGTTGCGTAGGCCAAAAACCGCTCGATCTAAAATTCGAGTTTCGGGTCGTGCACTGTTATGCCAAATCTTAGAAAATTCATAACTTCCTCATACGAAGTCAGATTTGGTTGTTCTTTTTTTTGTACGTTCTCGGTTTAACGTATACTATAACTTTTGTTTATATTTCTAAGGCTAAAAAGTCCTCCATCGTAAATTCACTATTTACGTCTCCCGGTGCCGTGCCGGTTTTGCCGAAAAACTTCGACGAGCCATAACTTCTTCGTTATAACTCGGATTTCGGCGTTCTTTATATGTATGGAACCCTTGTAACATATACTATGACTTGGTTAAGATTATTCATTCTAAATAATATTCTATTAAAAAGTCATTTTGACGCTTATCGTCTCTAAATTGACTAGCCCGAATCTACGGGCGTTACAATTATCTCTCCCTTAGGATGATTACGTCCCGGAATCATCAATGAAACAGGGTTGTATAATGACTCAGTACGTTATCTCTTTATCCTAGGTAATAATGGTAACTTCTATGTTCCTTCGAATGAGTATCTAATTCTTGGACTTCTCGACTGCAGGCGGTGCTCGATCTTGCACTTGCTCCTTATCTCACGTTAGACTCCAAATTATGGCCTTCAAGTCACAATCTCGATCCTCACTGGATACGAACTTAAGATAAGCTTTTTTTTACTACAATGGAACGATGTGTCATATTCTAATGACCTATCATCGTATGTTGCAACGCTTAGACTCAGGTCTCTTAGAGTCTTCCAGAACAGACTATACTTTCGTTCATGTTCTAATATCATCTTAAAAGGTAGCATTTCTAGCTACAAGCAACTTTTCGCGATACCTCTACTGATCGCTTTTTATTTCAATCATCCGTCTTAAGTCAGATGCTACATCGAACTTGATTCTCTGAACCACATAACATACTCAGCGTAGTCGGACTCAATTTGATATGACCACTAGGGTCGGAATAACAATCATCTTCTTAGTCATTGCCGAAACGATGGTAACGACATACTTGAATGAAACGAGATCAATTACTAGCTCCTTGGTAACCTTGTGACTTTCCCTGATCCAAGCGTGAGTCCTGTGCTTCCGGTAGTATAGGCCTCTACTACCCTTCACACCTACTCATACTCGTCCCAAGTATTGTCTCGCAGTTCACCCAAGTCACCATACAATAAAATCACATAACAACTTGACACATCAGATAATAAAACGAAGGTTTTATATTATTCCCTGAAACGATTACATAGGTGTTCAAGTTCAACCTATACTATGCCTCTAATAGGCTACACCACGTGGTACTATCTACACGACTACTTCATAGATCCTCATTCTTGATCCCTTTCATTGCCATCTTCTTCGTCGAGGATCATATGGAATGCTCTTGCCTTCGGTTTCGGTGGAATGTTTGGTCTTACCGCCTCTTTCTTCTTCGGGCAATCCTTAGCAACGTGCCCTTCTTCACGACATTCATAACACACCCTTTTGTTGGTGGTGCACTCGTTGGTGTAATGCCCGGTCTTCCCACACTTGTAGCAGGTCACTTCCTCGCTACATTTCCCGAAGTGCTTCTTCTTGCACTTCTCGCACCATTTCGCTTCGTTTCCTCTACTAAACTCTTTTGAACCAGACTTGATCTTCATATTGTTGGGCTTTGCAGACCCCTCGAACTTCCTCTTCTCGCCAACCTCAACCTTGTTGGCAGCTCTTCCCTTAATCATATCCTCCACAGACTTGGCAGCCCAGATAGCTGCCTCCAAAGTAGGTGCCTGACGCACTGCCACCGCGTACTCCCATGGAAGTCCCTTTGTGTACTTGTCGATTTTCGTCAGCTCATCCGGAACAAGACGCAAGGCAAACTCCATCTTCTCTGTGAAGTTGTTGGTGTATTCATCAATTGACATGATTCCTTTCTTCAAGGTCATGAATTAGTTCTCTAGCTCGAGCAGGTTTTGGGCTGAGCAGTACTTACGTTTGAACTGCCCCAAAAATTCTGCCCATGTTAGTTGCAGGGGCTCATTGGGGCTTAAAGTCTTCCCCAGGGTGTTCCACCAATGCACCTCACCTCCTCGGAACTGACTCACTGCAAACATGGTTTGTAGCTTGCCTTTGCAACCACATGTCATGAAGGCTAATTCCATCTCCGAGACCCAATCCATAACTCCGATCGGATCTTCCTTCCCAGTGAAAGTCGATGGCTTGCAAGTTAGAAAATATTTGTACTTGCATCCATTCCTCTCGACTCCATCATCTTGGTTGTTCCACCTAATCATCGGCGGATCAGCTTGACCAACGGTCCTGCTGTAGTTTCCCTCCTCAGACTGTCCTTCGTTCAACTCGGGCTGTTCGATCGGTATGGTAGCTTCCTCTCGATTCTGTTGCAGCAAACGTCTGGTTTCCTCCATTTGACGATCCAACATCATCTGGATCATCGCTTGCACTCCGGCCATCGTTATTGGCTCGGGAGCGGCTACCACAATCGGTATTTGCTCAATCACTGGAGGTTGGTTTCTATTTCCATTTGCATTCCCAGCTCCACTGCGGGTTCTTGCCATTTTGATCTATACACCGGATAAGGTGAATTTAGGTCTTTATTTAGGATAGTCGTTTAAACCGTCCTTATCACTCCGAAACGTTTACATTTAGTTCTAATATCGTAGTCGTACGTTTAGAATCCTAAACACATAAGGTTTCTAGATCCGGACGGCAACAGACCATAGATCCGAACAAATAACAGCATATCAGGCACAAAGCACTTAGCACATAAAAGCATTTTAGGCATAATTCCCAAAATAAACTAGTGCTCACATCTCACAATCATCGTTTAGGATTATAAGTTTAAGTCTAGAAATCCTACAAATTCCCAGTTCGCTTAAACTAATGCTCTGATACCAACTGTGACATCCCCATTTTCACGGCCAGAAAAGACCGATTTTGTTTATGCTTTACAAAAATCAGAGTACATCTTTTAATAAAAATGTTGCGGAATTTGTTCCCAGAAAAACATGATAAATACCTTATCAAAGCATTTCCGAAGAAATGTATTTTTATTCATTTTCAAAACCTTGGGATGTCATCGTCAATACAGAAACATAAGCATAAACAGAACTTACATTCATTTACGCTAGTGATCTACATCTCTTTTAAATCTCTCAGTGTAAAGTAGCTTCATATCGACACATGTGATACAAATAAGCTTGAGTGGGTCAGGTTGGGAAACCTGGTGAGTACATAGGGTTTTCAACCCACAATAATATAATCATTATGTTTAATCATCAAACAATCAATCAACCCAATTCTCATCCCCATTATCTTATTTACTCTTAAGGATCTACCCTAAGAATCAAATATTCATCGTTCATTCATTCCTAAGGATTATCCTAAGGAATCGGCACGAAGTCCATCGATGCCATGGTTTACTCAATAGGCACTAAGTCTCATAGTCGCCAGGGTTATTCTCTTTTATCGACAGTATCGATTACGAGACTCCTCTCACAACACATGTTAAGGGGTTGTTAGAGTACAGCTGGTGAGCACACAGTTCAAAACACCTACAGGTTGCGAGCCTGCTAGTGTCCACTAGACTATCTAGAATAGTCTGTGGTTGTCATCCATACTCTGCTGAATGATTAGGCCAACACATGGGTAAAAGGCTTATCTCATGGTTTATCTCTCACCCTTATCTCATGGTCTATATCACCTCTCATCATTTTGTTTTTGTCACACAACAACTATTTCATCTACCCATGTTTTACCCAACACATTTTGTAGATATAAAATACATATACAATTTAAATCATTTAAAACATGTATAAAAATCTTTCACCCAGCACAAACGGCAAGTATACAGACAATATGCACACATAGCACGTAATTTATATTAAATACTTCATATCTATGTGTAAGATGAAAGGGACTATGCACTCACTTGATAAGGTGGTGACTCGGTACTCGGACAGCGCTTCGTTTACTTTAAAATAATTTCCTTCGACGAAACCTAGTATTAGTACCACTAGATTTTAGTCTAATATTTACCGTGACTAATTATTAGTCTTATTATTATTATTATTATATAAGCGTTTAAACAATATTTTCCAACCATCATGTACAGACAGGGGCCAGACATAAAACACCGGAGGGCAGGATCATTTTGGCATATAACACTTTTGAAATCCAACAACCCAGGCGGCCCTTCAAACCGGATTCCCCGTACCACGAGTGGTTAAAAAGATATTATAACGACACTTATATAACCCATAATAATAGCTCAAATAATCATTATAAGGTCCTAATAACGTTACTATATTTAAATAAAAAAAGCTATATAAAAAAATTAGGTAGGTGTATCTTACCTACGAGGGGGTTTGGATAGAAGCCGCGCTCTGCAGGGGCGGAACTTCCGAGCCGAAAGCTCTTCTTCTCGGAGCCGTCGAGCGCTCCGGAGCTTTCTTCTAGCGCTAGGGGAGTTTTTGGGAGGTTTAGAGAGAGAGTAGAGAGAGAAGGGTGGAGGTGTGAAGAAATGAGGGTGGAAGGGGTTGTATTTATAGGGTGAAATATGGCTGAAACTAGTGCCACATGTCACCATCTAGTGGCAAGCCTTGGGGAGAAAGCAATGGCCAAGATTGTGCCACGTCACCCTTTTTGCAGCAGCACCCTGCCGACTTCTAAACCCCGTAACTTTCGCATACGAGCTCCGTTTTCGACTTTCTTTATATCCACGCGTAGGTAAAAATAAGATCTACAACTTTCATTTTGACTCCGTCGGCTAATTCTCGACCGATCTTAAATTTAACACTACGAGGAGATTATACTGTTAAATGTCCGCGTAAAATTCATAACTTCTACATACGGACTCCGTTTTCGTCTGTCTTTTTACCGTTGAGTTCCTATTAATGAGATCTTCAACTCTCATTTAGGTTGCGTAGGCCAAAAATCGCTCGATCTAAAATTCGAGTTTCGGGTCGTGCACTGTTATGCCAAATCTTAGAAAATTCATAACTTCCTCATACGAAGTCAGATTTGGTTGTTCTTTTTTTGTACGTTCTCGGTTTAACGTATACTATAACTTTTGTTTATATTTCTAAGGCTAAAAAGTCTTCCATCATAAATTCACTATTTACGTCTCCCGGTGTCGTGCCGGTTTTGCCGAAAAACTTCGACGAGCCATAACTTCTTCGTTATAACTCGGATTTCGGCGTTCTTTATATGTATACTATGACTTGGTTAAGATTATTCATTCTAAATAATCTTCTATTAAAAAGTCATTTTGACGCTTATCGTCTCTAAATTGACTAGCCCGAATCTACGGGCGTTACAACACGTACGGATCCTATTTGGCATATAATGACATATATATGTATACAATTAGAGTATATTCAACTAATTAAGAAGGATAACACCCTTATAGTCTAGGAAACACTTATATGGAAGTGTTACAATCACCAAGGATTGCATAAAAGGAGTGTATGGTCACTAAATGGAGCTTTCGGTCCAAGTGGTATGTTCCTAGGAGCTTTCGGTCCTAATGGTATTCTCGGTCCAAATGGTTCTCGGTCCGAAGGGTTCTTGGTCTGAAGGGTTCTCGGTCCAAAAACCGAAAACTCAAGATACTTGGTGCATGTGGTGATTTTCAAGGGCTTTCAAACATGCATAGGGGTTCTAAGTTTTATCCAAAGCCTTAGGTGAGTTTTAAGGTCTTAAAGGCACTTTTCTTTAGGGTTTTCGGTTTAAGGAGATGCACTATACCGAAAACCCCTTTTGTTCTTGGAAAATGGCGATTTCAAGGCCCTAAATCAAGTATCCTTACTAGATAACAAGTGTAGGAAGTAGATACTTACAATATGTAAGCAAAGAAAGGTGTTTTCGGCCCAAAACACTAGTGTGTGTTCTTGGTGTTCTTGGTGTTCTTGAAGAACACTTGAAGATCTAAGAAAAAAGAAGATTTCATGGATGAAATCATGTATAACCACTAGATGAAGTGTTGTATCAACAAATCAAGAAAAGAAACACTTACATTTTTGGAAGATTTGGAAGAAGCTCTTATGATACTTGAGAGAGAAAGTGGGTGTTCTTGAGTTTGGAAGTAAGAAATGAGGAAAGGAGGAGTAAACTCATGCCTTAAGCATGAGTTCTCGGTCAAAGTGGTTTTCGGACCAAACCCTCATGTTTGGCCGTAACACCTTATTAAGGTGTTATTTGTTTTATTTGTTCCCTGATAATCCTAGAAAATACTTCCATTCGTTTATTCTCTCGAAGAATAAATATTTAAAAATACCCAAACGGACTTTAAACCGAGCTAAAAATTAGCAGAAATGAATTTGACTTTTAATTGAAGTGTTTGACTGTAGAGTTCGTACAAAAGAAAATTTCGGGTTGTCACAAAAATATTTTTCGTTATCTCAAGCGAACAATTTCGTTAGGATTGTGGTATACTTCGAAATCAGGATTTTTCATTCAAGCATTTTCGGATGCAGATCTGGGAGGATGTACACTTGATCGAAAAAGTACAAGTTGAGGATGTCAATTGTTCGATGGGAAGCTTGTAAGTTAGCAATCGAAAAAGCAAACTTGTGTTGCAATTTCCATTGCTGAAGCTGAGTATGTTGCAGCTGCCGCTTGCACTTCGCAAATCATATGGATCTAGAGTCAATTGCGTGACTATGCAATTAATATGAAAAATATTTCATTGTATTGTGATTCACAAAGTGCTATACGCATTTGTCATAATCCAGTACAACATTCGAAAACCAAACATATTGCACTTCGTTATCATTTCATTAAAGATCATGTGGAAGATGGCAATACTGAAGTTCATTTTGTAAAAACAACTGATCAGCTTGCTGATATTTTTACAAAAGCATCGGACGAAAAATCATTTGTTAGAATTTTGACAGGATTGGGAATGATTGAAGCAAGTTCGGTTCCAGGACTACTTTCGAAAGAATAACAAAGAAAGAAGATGAAAAAGTGTCGATTCAGAGGCATTATTAAATGGTTCAGAGGCGTATAGTATTAACCATTTAGAGGTTACTGTTCATATTCAGTGCTTCGATACGCTTCGTTTTCGACATTTGTGAAAGAAACGTTTCGTTAGTTTGGTACATTCTTAAGTTTTCGTTTATTCTTTAATTTCGAAAAATTGGAAAAACCAAAAAAAAAAATTCGTTAATTTGTATTCTTTTCGAAAAATCAAAAATACCAAAAATGTTTTCTTTTGTTATTTGTTATAATTTTCGAAAAACTTAAAAACACAAAAATATTTTCTTTCTTTTCAAAAACATAAAAGACCAAAACGATTTTTTTCAAAAATATAAAATCCAAAAAGATTTTTGTTATTTTGTACTTTGTCTTTTCTTTCTTAGTGCAGATTCCAAGGAAGTTTTACAAAGGTCATGCTTGCGTTTCTAGGGTAAGGTAAATTTTCGAAACTTTTTACTAGTTAGAATGTCCCTAGAAGCATACTGCAGCATGTCGACCCAAGCCTCCATTGACTCAATGTGTGATTTCGAAAGCCTTAATGAAATTTTTCAGTAGGAAAATTTCTTCCTAATCAGGCTTGCATTCACATTAGTCTACTGAGCTACCTAACTCTTCTCAAATGAGTGAAGAGTTTTCTAGTTTGGTCCAAACATAACAGAGATACAATTGAATTCGTGAAACAACCTTTTTCATCTCAAACTTCTAACACATTTCACACACAATGACGTATGTTCAAGAGGTCATTGATCAAACCAATCATGACTTAGACATATCAAAACTCTGTGTTTATGATCTTGATTAATGAGGTCGTGATGAAAGTGAAACCCAATTTTCTAAATTTTTAAGGAATTGACGGGGAACTATGTTCCAGATTTTCACGAAACATTTGTTTTAGTACCAAATTTCCGATGCTCCAAATCATATTCTTTTGTTATGAGTGGTCTTGATCAAATGTTCGAAGCCCACGACATTTGTTACCCAACAGGATCCAGCTGAAAATAATTTTTCTTTGAATATGATTTTCGTATGAGTATCAATTCTTTCAATTGTCACTTTCAAATTAATCCAAAGCATACTTGTCACTGACTACACTGGTCACACAAGTAATTTCTGTTACAATTACTCACCTTATGTTTAGGATGATATGTAACGAAATTTTTTAGCCACCCACGAAGCCTTGAAAAAGAAGCCCTTCGATACTTCTTTATAAGTATTCGATTGTAATTCACGGGAAACCACACAAGTTGTTGATTATCTCTCTTGATAATTAACGAAGTAACCTTTGCCCGGGGTTTAACTGTCTTTGTGTCGAAATTTTATTTTTTGATATCACAGATCCCAAATTTTTGTTAGTTTGCTTCTTATCTTATTCTATTGGCACACTGCACTCACGAAATCCTTGAGGTTCTGAGTATTACCAACTCAGGCTGATGATTTCGACAGTCTGGGATATGACTTCGTTTCTAATCCCAAAGACAAAAGAGCTTAACCTCCATGCCGAAGGTTTTCGATCTTATCCACTTGGTACTCACGAACAGTTTGATGTGACGGTTTGGCAACGTGGTCCGACTTTCAAGGTACTTTATATGATATAGTACACATTACAGCTAATGGTGCGAGTTTCAAGGACAGACGTGGCTTACTCTTTAAAGAAAACGTTTGGAATTCTATTGGGAATACATATAAAAGGAAGTTATTATCTCCTTTTATAATTACGCGTTCAAATTATCAGACGATCAAAAAGCCCTAAATTTCTCTGTTCTTCAAGAATTTCTCAAAACCCTAATGGCTGCTACTCCAACCGACACTACTGACGAAATTGCATCTCAACCAATTATGAAGATTCAAAGCACAAACTATCAGGTTGAAGGAGATGTGTCAATGTATCCTGAAGAACTCAAGATGCTGATTGTTGCTCTTCAACATTCAGGTCTCGCAACTGCGATGTTCAATGCTTTTGATGTCCCGATGTCATGGTTATCAATGGCTGGTTCTACAGCATCTTACAGCAAAGCCACTGATGCAATCACATTCAATCTGGTGAATGAAAAGCGAGTTCGACTCACGAAGAAGATGTTTACTCAAATCTTGATGATTCCGAATTCACCTCCATTCGTTCAACCTACTAGTGCTCAGATTATGTTCATGTTTAACGAGATGGGTCATCAACCACCACTTGTCAAGATCAGTGACTTCAAGAAGTCTGGTATTCCTTGCATATGGAATTTTTTGTTTGGGATATACCTTCGTTGCTTAACTGGGCAAAGTGTAGGGCTTGACAAGGGGAGAATGGAAGTCTATGCTATGATAGCAGGGTTGTACTATGATCTCAATGTTGATTATGCTACTCAGATTTGGAAAGAGTTTATAAAGAGCCTGGAAAACACGAATGTAGTAAAAGGAATTTCATGTGCACGTTACTGGAGTTTGGTTCTTTAGTCCGTATATGAGAAAGAAGGCATTCCAATTCCTGCTGATGAGGCTAAGGCAGAATTCATGAAGTATCATTTTCCAAAGACTGTTGCAGATGATTCAGAAGTATTCCCAAATGTTGCTCGAATTCCTGATGGGATGCTGAAGAAAGTTGATCCAACAAATTCAATATTGGTGGCATACTTAAAACATGTTAATCCTTCAATCGAAACTGGGATTTTGCTGAAAATAAGTGATGAAGGATCATCTAAGAAAGTTAAGAAATCGAAGAAGGGAGTTGATGATGTTGTTCACGAAAGCCCCAAGAAACAAGCTAAGTCTAAGTCTCCTAAGAAGATTACAAACGAAACTGAGAAGCCTAAGGAGAAGGTTGTTACTGAATCTTCGAAGGAATTGATCCCTTCGAAATCTGGTGTGTTCAAAAGGTTAAGGAAATTATCTTATAAGAAACGAACTTCATCAGAAGATCAATCTCCTACTATTCGTAAACCTCAGCTTAACAGACAAGGAGTAAAAGTTCGTGAGATTCCTGCACCAGTTTCATTGTCATCAAAGAAGTGAAGAGCTGAGGATATGGCGAAGCACATCACCAAGAAGAGAAAGAAACGAAAGCTGGTGGTTCATGATGAGTCATCAGATAGTGAGATCGTCCCAGAAACACCTTTGGGTTCGAATTCCCCAAAACTCTCACAACCACTAATCCTCACAAATGTTTCATTGCCAACAACAACAGTTCCACTCGAAATTGTAGTAACCAAATCAGTTCTTGAGGAGGTTCCAATTTCTACCATTGTTGCAAACGTATCTGATACGGGTGCACATGGTTTTGTGAATGTTGATCCATCATCTCAAGGTATTCCTACTACATCTTCTTTCAAACCTATTTCAAGTACTTTTGTTTCACTTCCACCTTTCATTCAACACATTTCCACTACCACTACTTCACCCCTTTCGATCAAGTATTACAACAACCCATCACTACACTTTTCCAATCACAATCCACCGATCCACCAAAACCAAATTCCGATGATGAAACAGATGGAGGAGGTTTCGGAGGAACATTTGCTGATTTGGAATTTGATTCCGAAGAGGAGAACATACCTGATCATATGCTAATGTCGGGGAAGCAGTTCAAGATTCTCAATCGAAAACTTAATTCTATACTTAATCACAAGCTGATTCTTGAGCAAAGAATTCAGTGTCAGGGATAGAAGTTGATGTGATGCTCAAAGCTGTAGAACTTCGAATGCAGCATCAATTGGATGTTATCAATAAGAACAACGAGTTGAGAGTTAAGGCTCAGGCTGATTCATTTAACTCTGAAATCAAAGATCTTCGTATGGTAGCCAAAGAACGTCACGTTCTTTTTGTTAAAGATGTCAAAACCATAAGAGAAGATGTTAATCGAAAACTTGATAAGCTGAAGGTTGATGTCTGTGACAACCCGAAAATTCCATTTGATCAAACTCTACCGTCTAGCACTTCAATTAAAAGTCAAATTCATTTCTGCTAATTTTTAGCTCGGTTTAAAGTCTGGTTGGGTATTTTTTATATATATATTTTTTTTTTTCGAGAGAACAAATGAAAGGAAGTATTTTCTAGGATTATTGGGGAACAAATAAAACAAATAACACCTTGATAAGGTGTTACGGCCAAACATGAGGGGTGGGGCCGAAAACCCCCTTTGACCGAGAACTCAATCTTAAGGCATGAGTTTACTCCTTCCTTCCTCATTTCTTACTTCCAAACTCAAGAACACCCACATTGTCTCTCAAGTATCATAAGAGCTTCTTCCAAATATTCCAAAAATGTAAGTGTTTCTTCTCTTGATTCGTTGATACAACACTTCATCTAGTAGTTATACATGATTTCATCCATGAAATCTCCTTTTTTTTTCTTAGATCTTCAAGTGTTCTTCAAGAACACCAAGAACATACACTAGTGTTTTGGGCCGAAAACACCCTTCTTTGCTTCCATATTGTAAGTATCTATCTCCTATACTTGTTATCTAGTAAGGATACTTGATTTAGGGCCTTGAAATCGTCATTTTCCAAGAACAAAAGGAGTTTTCGGTATAGTGCATCTCCTTAGACCGAAAACCCTTATAAAGGGGTACAAAATGACCTTAAGCCTTTCCTAATACTTAGTATTGAGTCTAGAGCACTTCATTGATTGTTGAAAGCCCTTGGAAATCACCAAACATCATGAGTTTTCGGCCAACCATTTGGACCGAAAACCTCATATGGACCGAAAACCACAAGAACCGAAAACTCCAAGAAACATACCACTTGGACCGAAAACTCCCTTAAGTGGCTTTACAACCCTTAGATGCAACCCTTGGTACTTCTAGCACTTGAATCGAAGTGTTTTCCATGTCCTAGGGTGTCTTAACTTGGTTAATTAGTTATTAAATGACTAATTGTATTCATATATGTGTCTTTATATGTTAATAGGATATGTGTATGTGTTCAAGTCTTCACTTGACACTTAGCATCCTATACCATCCGTTCATCCCAACCACTCATTTCAGGTGAGTTCATACCCCTTAATCAACCTTTGAAATGATTTTAAATGCTTTTATGGGGGGAATACAAGTTGAAACATTCTAGATATTGCTTTAATCACATTGATTAATGTCTAGAACAAACAGAATGATTTTTTTATTACTTTCAAATTACTATCAAACTTATGGATTTCAAGCACTTCAAAACCCTTTATCAAACTATTTTAGATGCTAAAACCTGTTTTCAAACCTTCTTAAACTTACATTATTTTCAAACTCATATCTACACTAATATATTTATATAAGTAAGACTTGAAGGACTTAGGACTGATAGCTCACCTTATTTCATGTTCCTTGTTTGGTTGTGGACTTAGGGTATCCTGTTATTTATCCGAATGTCGTTGAACTCTTAGTTATATATCATATATATATATATATATATATATATATATATATATATATATATGTGTGTGTGTGTGTGTTGGATATAAAAGCTTTCACTTCAGTTCAGTACCTTTGTGTAACGAAGGCATACAAACAACATTACTATTTAACTATAATAGGTATAGTTAAGGGATTACTACTCACTATTACTACTACAACGATACATAAAAGAGTCGGTACATTTACGAGTCACTACATAAGTACTACATTGAGAAACAATACATACTATACATTAGACAAGAGAACATACTATACACTATACAAGAAAACATTCTATACACTACACAAGAAGATATACTATACACTAGTACAGAGAAAACATTACTATACTATGACCTACTATACAAAACTTTTGAATACTATAAACAGAATGTGACATACTACTTCTCGATACGACACTTCATTGTGGTATCACCTTGTAACCAGAGTCTCCTGGAGGGAGAGCGGGCATTGTGTGTATAGATCTATACGGGACAGACACTCCCACACCCTGACTGCTAGCTACAGTCCCAACCGATAAGGCCAAGGGGTGACAGAATGTTACCTCACTATATATGACACCGGAGGGTCATCAGTTATTCAGCCGTCGATTAGTATGGTTACATACGAGTTCACATTCAAACCTTTAATTAACTAATTAAGAATTAAAGGCAAAACAGACTTTTCGAGGCGTATTGTCCATTTAATACCACCTGGAGTCTGCATTTTCACTTTCCTTAGACTCCCCGAGGTGTGATGTACATTTAGTACTACCTGGAGTCTATACTTCATCACTTTATGACCAGCAGTGTCACTGCTGAGGTAAAACATTATTTTCCTATGACATTTACCTTGTGATCTTGTCACATACACATTTAAGTAAACTATATTTTCATAATGATAGTTTCACTGGGGAGAACTCTTACTCTACAAAAGAACAAACATACAAACAGTCGGGTCTTGGTAGAAGGCTACATTTTAGTTGAAAATATAGGATTTTCTAGAGAGTTCAACTATTTACAAACATTTACAAAACATTTACAAACATTTACAAACAGCTACGAACATATATACTACGTTGTTACAAACATTTTCATACAAGCAATGACACTAAATACTTATGAACTCACCAGCGTTATGCTGATAAACTCTTTCAAAATAACTTGTATTCTCAGGTCATTAGTAGACAGGTACCGATGAAGCTTTTGAAAAGATGGAGCATATACAAGATTCATCTTTTATTTTGATTATTCATTTTGGTGTCTTACATACTATACAGAACACGCTTGTACTAAAAATTATTATATTAATGCAATGGATGTTGTTGCTTGTTTTTACTATTATGCATTGTTATGATACTGTACATGACGTCCTCCACCCCAGAACATTTCCGCCGTTCCGGTTTTGGGGTGTGACAATGTCTCCAAAGAGCTGAATGAGCTGAATTCCAATTATTCGATAATCAAGTAGAATGTTGACACTATAGCGGCTGCAGTCAGAACGATTGTCGAATGGTATCAATCATTTACTCCCAAGTTTGATGCAAAGGCAACAGCAGATGCTCAAAATTTCGACAAGATGGATGTTTTACTTGGTGAACTGAAAGAGTTAGTATCGAAACCGGTTCCAACTTCGTTTTTAACTCCTGAGTTTTTAACTCAGAAGTTACATTGTTTGGATCAAGCTATTCAGAAGGCTGTTGCTCCAATTTCGAAATTTGCCAACATGTTGCCTGCTGGTGCCCTTCCTGTTGTCACAGGGGTGCAAGGGGGAGAAAAGAAAATTCAAGATGGAAAATCTTCGAAAATTACAAAAGATTGAGAAGATTGTAACTACTGGTGAATTAACGAAAGTTATATCTACTCAAGTCCCAACACCTATAGTTTCAAAGGTGATTACAACAGAAGCCATCAAGACAACAACAAGACTTGTTCTGAAGGGAATTGTTATTGGCTCTTCTACTGAAGGAGGAAGTTCAAGTTCATCTAAACCAAAACCTTCTGAAGATTATGGAAAAGGGAAGGGGATTTTGGTTGAAAAATCGAAAGAAGAGAAGAAGGTCGAAATTGAAGCTGAAATGGAGAAACAAAGGCAGATACAGAGCATACTAAGACTTCGTAAAAGTGATCCACCTGGTATGGATAAGGGAGATCCAAAGAAGTTGTACAGCTATGAGAATATTGAAGCAAGAGTTGCTTTCAATCACATGTATGCGTTTGAGAAAAAGCCTAAGAAAAGCTATTATATCACTAACACTGATATGAGTCAGCTTGATTTTCCGGTGAATGAAATGATGTTTATCATGGCTCAGTACAAGATAGTTGAGAAGTTCGACAACGAGGATGATTTTATTCATATGAAACTTAGGTTTCATGCGGTTGTTGGAAAAGAAACAGAAGAAATATGGTCATTAGTAAAGATCAAGAAGGTTATCAATATAACAAAAGATGTAATGTTCGAGAATATGATACAAAATTTTCAGTATCATGTTGTAAGAGCGAACAATCAAGTATGTGATTTCTCGGTTGCTGATTTTCCTCTAATGAACTTGAATGACCTAATTCAAGTTGCATTAATTTTGAAAGACACGGAGGCTTCGCAACTTCAAGGGACTGACAAAGATGTATTGAGGCTTGGTCTTTCCCATATCAAAATCTTCATAGACAATTACTATGATTGTCTAGCATTGACTGATGTGGAGTTAGCACCAACAATGGGAAGGGGAGTGAAAGTTTCTATGGAATTGTCGAAGACCCAAGCTGAATTGAAGAAATATGCTGATGGGGAGATATGCTTAAAGCCTTTTGGATTGGTCTTTGCAGGAAAAGATAAGAATGGCAAAGCTAAGAGGTTTTTATTCCAGTCTTCAGAGATAGAAAGATATACTACTTCGCAATATACGAACTTCATTGTTCGTATGAATAATTGCAAGAAGAATAATGATGGAGATAAAGTTGAGTTAAGGAAGATAATGACATGGTACTCGGAGATACGAAGGATGATGCACTTTGCTGCACAGATTCTCACGAATTGAGAAGTTCGACATGATTACAAAGGGGGAGATTGTAGAGTCGAAATATCTTGTAATATGTCGAAGTCTGTGTATTAGTCACTTTCGTATGTTTTCTATGTATTTGCTAAGGCATCTTTTTAACGAAGCGTAACGTCTAGCCTTAGTATTTTTGTACTTTCAGCCTCCTATAAATAGGAGCTGAACATAGAGTTGATAGTAGAGTTTTCCCATCATTTACTATCAGTTTTGTACTCTTGTTCTCTGAAAGTAATATGAGCTAAACCTGTCACACCCCCAAACCGAAACGGCGAAAACGTTCGGGGGCGGAGGACGTCATGTACAGTATCACAACAATTGAATAATAGTAATCAAAGCAACAACAACCATTATATTAATAGTATAATCTTTACATTACATTTGAATCATACACGATTGACTCAAAAAGTAAATAACAAGTAAAGACTCAAAGCTACTATGCTCCATCTTCTTGAACTCGGTGCGTGTACCTATCTACTAGTGTCCTGAGAATACAAGTAGGTTTTGAAAGAGTATCAGCATAAAGCTGGTGAGATCATAAGCATTTTATTTTAGAAAACTGTTCTTTGTCCTTTCGAAAAGTACGTTATGTTTCTCCATAATACCTTATATTTTCTGATGTAATGAATGTTTAAGTAAAAATGATTCTTACTAGTTCTTCCTGCG
This sequence comes from Lactuca virosa, assembly GCF_052849685.1. Classification (NCBI taxonomy): domain Eukaryota; kingdom Viridiplantae; phylum Streptophyta; class Magnoliopsida; order Asterales; family Asteraceae; genus Lactuca; species Lactuca virosa. The sequence goes on along the minus strand of NC_136433.1, from coordinate 314,934,050 downwards.
GATACTTAGTGTATACAAATCATATACAATCCAGATCGAACAAACAATCGATTGTGTGGTTCTGCCCCAAGCCCACAACCAAACAAGGAACAGGAAAAGAGGTGGAGACCACACATTCCACTGGTTGTCGGATCCTCATGTACATAATCCTGAAGTATTCACTAGATACTTACAAAGTTAACTGTATTGATCCTTTGATATCTGTTGAAAGTGTTCCTCAAGAAAATCCAATATTTTCTTATGAAAAGTATGATTAAACCCATTCTTTCTATAACTTCTTGGTTCATACTAGTTACGCATAAACCAATATCGAATAGACGGTTAATTGTGTGGATCTACCCTAAACCCACAACCAAACAAGGAACAGGGAATGAGGCGGAAACCACACATTCCACTGTCTATCAGATATTCTTCATACGTAACCCGGATGCATAAACTAAGGAATTATAGAATTAATAATGAATATTCGTTAATTGAATAATTAACCAGTTGTTGTAAGGTACTGATGTTTACCCTGGAAAATCCTATATTTTCGCTAAGTGTACGTTATTGAATTATCTGTTCCTATTTGTAGAATATAAATATCTACCATACTTATGTTGTTTAAGTATTGTTCTGTTTGAAAAACCTTTGTATGAAAACCATTGTTCTGTTCCCTTTGCATGAAAACCTTTGTATGAAAACCATTGTTCTATTCCCTTTGCATGAAAACCTTTGTATGAAAACCATTGTATAGTAGTCTTATTACATAAATAAAACTAGTTGAATGCATGTTGTACGATATACTGAAAGTGTTGTTAATACCCTCCTGTGATCACCTAGTACATACGAGTTATAGAAATCTAGATCGAACAGACAGTCGATTGGGTGATTCCGCCCTAAGCCCACAACCAAACAAGGAACAGGAAATAAGGCGGAGATCACACATCCCCCCACATGTCGGATGTTAATGTCATATTACCCTAATGTGCATACTAAGTCATCACATAGTTACTAACCCTATTGACTGTTTGTTAGGTGTATTATTACGTGAACAAGTCGTTGTTTCACCTGCGGATTCTTATAACCATACTATGGACGATCAATATTACGATGTACTCGGACGTCGCGAAAAATAATGTTTGTCACCCTAGGTTGACTGTAGCTAATAGTCAGGGTGCGGGATTGTCACTCCCGTATAGATCTATACACAAACTCACGTTCTCCCTCTCAGGAGACTCTGGTTACAAGGCGTCTCACACTGTGGTTCTCTCAACGAATTCACTAATAATACTATGAAAATCCATTTTGACATTAACATGAATCCTTATAAAATAATATCTTTTATTTCATAAAATCATAAGTTTGTTTCCTTTGATCTGAAAACTTGTTTTTTGCAATGTTTGTATCCTAACATGTTTTGTAAGTTGATTTCAAGTCTAGTAGTAATGATGTTTACCATGTTTAGTAAGTTCTATGTTCAATGTGTGCTATTGATAGGTAAATATAATAAACCAAATTATATTTTTGAACACAAGATTTCTTGTGCTTTTACTTGTATTCCCCCCCTGAAAATATTAAAAACTCGGAAAAATGTAGGGGTATGAACTCACCGTTAATTGTGTGCAAGCGTCGAATCAATGAACTGGAAACGAAGACCCTCGAGTTGTTGTACGTGACACTTAACGAAATCCTAATAACAATTAAATACATATATGTATCTAAATTAGCGATTTCATTAAATAAAGTGTTGGAAAAACACTTGCTTTCGGTTAAGGAATGTTACCGGGACTTGATTGAATCGAGGAAAGCGGGTTTTCAGCCTAATGTACCACTTAAGGAGTGTGTACGGCCGTGAAAGGGAGTGTACAGCCGTGAACCGTGTACGGTCGTAGACTGCCTTGAAGGGGTGTACGACCTTTGAAGGTGTGCGGCCGTGAATGAGTGTACGGTCAACGAACTTGAAGGTATACGGTCGTACACTCAAGAACAAGAGTGCTGGAATCGATGAATACGTGTCCTAGATGCTCCGAAATGAACCCCCAATGGTGTTTTTCGATGTTTTACGGAAGAATAAAGGTGCTTTAGGGGTGTACGGTCGAGAGTCTAGAGAGAAAAGTAGAGGGTGTTCGGCCAGAAAAGTGTAAATGAGGGGTAGAGTCTCGTATTTATAGGGGTTTTGTGGTCGGTGGTGGGGTCCACCCGACGTTGGCCGTAAACGAGTGTACGGCCGTACACGGGTGTACGGCCATGAACCCAAGTCAGGCTGTGAATGTTGTTTTGATCGAAGGAAAACTCGAAATTTCGCGTAGTTTTGGTCCCGACTCATATATGAAGCTCAATTATATAACAAAATGACTTTCTAAACCAAAGGAATTCGACGGGACTCAATAAAAATCCAAATTTTATTAACGGAATTTGGATAACGAAAATGGAAAAAGGTTCGGGTTGTCATATCATCCCCTCGTTAGAGGGAATTTCGTCCCGAAATTCGGATTCCGAGTGGATGGTTAAGGATAAGGAAAGGAGACGGTTACTTTGGTTCCATTCAATCCTTGCGTTCTTTCAATGAATTCAGATCCTTGCTGGTATTTCAGCGGATCATCACTGTTGGGTGCCTTGTTCTGATCTGTGATGGGCGTGTATGTTTAGCTTGCTCAACTATGTTCATCCAACTGGTAGAATGTCCTTTTGTAGTTCTGAGCAGCCTTTGTCCTAAAGTTCATGGTAGGACTCATACCTGGTCCATCTACCATTGTCTCATGTACACAAGTCATATATAATTAAGATTGATAAGACGGTCGGATGGGTGACTCTGCCCCAGGTCCACAACCAGACAAGGAACATGGGATAGGGCGGAAACACACATCCTAAGTCCGTAGAATCTTAATTATATACCACCCTCGCGTGTACATTTAACATCGATAGGCTAACCGTATTTGTCCCTAGCCTCTGTGCTTGAACTTGACTTGTTGCGCGAGTGATGTTTCCAAAATGGACTGTTGTGGGTGCTTAAGGAAGGTTACGGGTGGATACCATACTCCTCGCATGCGTATTTTCGGGGGTTTGAAGCGAGATGAAATTTCGAGGTTCGCATCTAGTTTGTCGTTATGAGTGACGAGAGTTTTGTTATTCGGTCGGTTTAAGGCAAAGGGTCTCATCGGTGACACGTGGGTTTGGTATAACGCAGACTCAGTTAGACTACGCAGGATGACATCGTAGGATTGCGTGTTAAGTTAGTTCGGAAGGAGTGTTTCGTTATGGCGTCAGTGTATCTGTGTGTGTACGTTTCTAGTGCTTTCTGTGTTGACCTTGTTATTACTACTGTGAATGTTTTGTATTGTATTAAGTATACTAACCGAGAAATTAATCTAGTGAATGATACTTGATATTATGATTCCTATCCGGTCCTTCTATAATCGCTTGGTGTCTACAAGTCATATATAATTAAGATGATTAAGACGGTCGACTGAGTGACTCTGCCCTAAATCCACAACCAGACAAGGAACAGGAAATAAGGCGGAATCACGCACTCTAAGTCTATTGGTCCTTAATTATATATGGCCCTACTGTATACACCAAGTCATTATAGCCTACCGGAAAAGAGTATTTAGTTTCTACATAAACTGTGTGCTTTGTTTAAACGAGGAAGAAAATATTATAGTTAGAATTTAGTTGTGAGACGGTTTCCTTGAAAATGTAGGTTTGGGAAAAGATTCGAGTTGGAAGACGTACCGCTGTTCTTGGGGGTTTCCGGGGTAGACTCTCCTACAGTGATCATTAGCATTCCTCCCTCTTCACCAGGGTTCTTGACCACTGGACAATCTCTCCTGCAATGTCCTGTTTCACCACATCCGTGGCAGGTCTGACTCACTTCTTCAAATGGGACCTGAGAGATTGGTCGTGCCGGTGCCCTACAGAAGCGGATGGTGTGTCCCCTTCTGAGGCAGTTCTTGCAATACAACTTCTGACACCTTCCGATATGATGGAAATTGCACTTATTACATTTAGGGAGGGTTCCAGCATAGCGATTTCCAGGTGCTGGGGTGGTTGGTGTCGTCACAGCGTAGGCTGCACCTGTCTGTTGTCCCTCGGAGGGTTCTTGTGTTGATTGTCTCCTCTTTCTGCTCTCGGGCCTTTGATTATCATCGCCTCCTTTGGTTGACCCATGAACGGGGTACATTATGCCTTGGCGGATCCCATAATCCACCAATGTTCGAGCCAGGCGTTTGGCACTGTCAAACGTAAGAGGTTTCGCTACCAATATGTTTCCTTTGATTGGAGAAGGTAGTCCCCAAATGTATCTCTCTACCTTCTTACTCTTCGGGGTAACCATCCCCGAGCATAGTGCAGCTAAGTCACTGAATCTGTCGGTGTAAGCTTCTATGTCTCAGCCTGCCATGGTAAGATTCCACAGCTCATACTCTAGTTTCTGTACTTCGCCCCTCGGGCAGTACTCTTTCAGCATCATCTCTTTTAGATTTTCCCAGTCCATTGCGTTTGCTATTGGAAGAGTCGATGACTTGACATGGCTGTTCCACCATGTAAGGGCTCTATCAGAGAAGGTGCAGACAACAAATTTCACTTTGCTCTCTTCTGGGCACGCACATAACTCAAAAATCGATTCTATCTTCTCGAACCATCGCATTAGGGCGATGACTCCCCCATTGTCATTGAAGGATTTGGGTCCACAAATCATGAAGTCCTTGTATGAGCACTCCCTTGTGTGTCCGTGGTAAAAGCTGTTGGTACCACTACCCGATCCACCGGTACCACTTGCTTTGATTTGAGTCATGACAGCTGTCACTGCGGCTGTTACTGCTGCCTGAAAGACAATCGGGTCATACTGAGGAGGAGGCGGCGGTGGTGAGTTGTTTTTGTTTTTGTTTGACTTTTTCGGTGGCATCTTTCTGTCATAAGGTTTAAAAGACGTAACGAGGGTAAGTCCTTAGTTGTTACAAATGGAGTGTATTTTGAATCGAAGTTATCTTAGTTCTAAGTGTTTCATGTTCTGACGTTTGAAGCAATTCATAACAAAGGTCTACACAACATAGACTTATGAATTTAATAGTGACTTCCCTCTTAATGAAGTTATGGAATCTGGTTTACTGTTACTTAGCTGATATGATAAAGGCAATAAGCCTGACACATAGTGTGAGCAGTGTAATCACTGACTCACTAGATCATATTAATTAGTTAATTATTAGTATGATGTATATGGTGCTCTACCACCTTGCGCGCCTCGGGAGGGGTTTCTGTTCTAGTTATGATGATCCTGAATTCAGCTGTGAGGGTTTGTTGTTTCTGGGCTTTCTTATGGTTCTCTTATTCACTGTAGATCATGCTTCGGGTTTTACCACAGATCTCCATCACTTCCTGATGGAAGATTTGCATCATCGTATGATTCCTTCTAGGAACCCTCTTTATGAATCCTCTCTGGTTCCTCCTTGATTCCTCTGTTGGTGATTGTAATGGAGTGGCTATCTCTATCTAGGTTGTTCGTGCGAGAATGGGGATGTCTAAAGAATCTTATGAGATTAATTAAATCATTTCTTCTGTAGTCATTGATGATCTAAACTGGGTCCTCCTATAGTCAAGCAGTGCATGCAAGATGTATATAACCAAGATCAAACAGACCTTCGAATAGGTGATCCTACTCCAAAACCACAACCAAACAAGGAACAGGTAGTAGAGCGAAGATCACCAATTCTAAGTCTATAAGATCCCAATTATATATAACCCTGGAAGCATGCACTTCGCAACTATAGACCTGCTAGTAAAGGTCTTTTAGTTCTCATTCAAGTTTGTTATAGTGCCTAAAATACTCCTATAGTATTTTATCTTTATGTTTTGTTCTAAGGATACTTTTGTATATAGAGTTTGGTAAGTTTTAGACTCGTTGCAACACCACCATCACTCCCAAATACATATTGGTCATATCTAAAATAAATATAGTTGATCAGGTTATATTTATTCCAGATATGATTACATAACTCCTTAGGTTTGACTGTAGTGTCCAACATCTAAATACTTTTGTTTGTTTTGTTCTTACTTGTTCTTATTGTGAGACTTGTTCTTAGTATGTATGCTTATTAGTATACTTCTCGTAAAATAACTATATTTTAAAAGTATACTTTTAGTCTGAGCACTCCGGCCCATTGTATTTATAGTTGTATATCTTTTACTGGTTGATATACTAAGTTCACTATAAACAATGCTCTGACACCAATCTGTCACACCCCCAAACCGAAACGGCGGAAACGTTCGGGGGCGAAGGACGTCATGTACAGTATCACAACAATTGAATAATAGTAATCAAAGCAACAACAACCATTGTATTAATAATATAATGTTTACATTACATTTGAATCATACACGACTGACTCCAAAAGTAAATAACAAGTAAAGACTCAAATCTACTATGCTCCATCTTCTTGAACTCGGTGCGTGTACCCGTCTACTAGTGTCCTGAGAATACAAGTAGGTTTTGAAAGAGTATCAGCATAAAGCGGTGAGTTCATAAGCGTTTTATTTTAGAAAACTGTTCTTTGTCCTTTCGAAAAGTACGTTATGTTTCTCCAGAATACCTTATATTTTCTGATGTAATGAATGTTTAAGTAAAAATGATTCTTACTAGTTCTTCCTGCGAGTACTTAGTGTATACAAATCATATACAATCCAGATCGAACAAACAATCGATTGTGTGGTTCTGCCCCAAGCCCACAACCAAACAAGGAACATGAAAAGAGGTGGAGACCACACATTCCACTGGTTGTCGGATCCTCATGTACATAATCCTGAAGTATTCACTAGATACTTACAAAGTTAACTGTATTGATGCTTTGATATCTGTTGAAAGTGTTCCTCAAGAAAATCCAATATTTTCTTATGAAAAGTATGATTAAACCCATTCTTTCTATAACTTCTTGGTTCATACTAGTTACGCATAAACCAATATCGAATAGACGGTTAATTGTGTGGATCTGCCCTAAACCCACAACCAAACAAGGAACAGGGAATAAGGCGGAAACCACACATTCCACTGTCTATCAGATATTCTTCATACGTAACCCGGATGCATAAACTAAGGAATTATAGAATTAATAATGAATATTCGTTAATTGAATAATTAACCAGTTGTTGTAAGGTACTGATGTTTACCCTGGAAAATCCTATATTTTCCCTAAGTGTACGTTATTGAATTATCTGTTCCCATTTGTAGAATATAAATATCTACCATACTTATGTTGTTTAAGTATTGTTCTGTTTGAAAAACCTTTGTATGAAAACCATTGTTCTGTTCCCTTTGCATGAAAACCTTTGTATGAAAACCATTGTTCTGTTCCCTTTGCATGAAAACCTTTGTATGAAAACCATTGTATAGTAGTCTTATTACATAAATAAAACTAGTTGAATGCATGTTGTATGATATACTGAAAGTGTTGTTAATACCCTCCTGTGATCACCTAGTACATACGAGTTATAGAAATCTAGATCGAACAGACAGTCGATTGGGTGATTCCGCCCTAAGCCCACAACCAAACAAGGAACAGGAAATGAGGCGGAGATCACACATCCCCCCGCATGTCGGATGTTAATGTCATATTACCCTAATGTGCATACTAAGTCATCACATAGTTACTAACCCTATTGACTGTTTGTTAGGTGTATTATTACGTGAACAAGTCGTTGTTTCACCTGCGGATTCTTATAACCATACTATGGACGATCAATATTACGATGTACTCGGACGTCGCGAAAAATAACGTTTGTCACCCTAGGTTGACTGTAGCTAATAGTCAGGGTGCGGGATTGTCACTCCCGTATAGATCTATACACAAACTCACGTTCTCCCTCTCAGGAGACTCTGGTTACAAGGCGTCTCACACTGTGGTTCTCTCAACCAATTCACTAATAATATTATGAAAATCCACTTTGACATTAACATGAATCCTTATAAAATAATATCTTTTATTTCATAAAATCATAAGTTTGTTTCCTTTGATCTGAAAGCTTGTTTTTTTGCAATGTTTGTATCCTAACATGTTTTGTAAGCTGATTTCAAGTCTAGTAGTAACGATGTTTACCATGTTTAGTAAGTTCTATGTTCAATGTGTGCTATTGATAGGTAAATATAATAAACCAAATTATATTTTTGAACACAAGATTTCTTGTGCTTTTACTTGTATTCCCCCCTGAAAATATTAAAAACTCGGAAAAATGTAGGGGTATGAACTCACCGTTAATTGTGTGCAAGCGTCGAATCAATGAACTGGAAACGAAGACCCTCGAGTTGTTGTACGTGGCACTTAATGAAATCCTAATAACAATTAAATACATATATGTATCTAAATTAGCGATTTCATTAAATAAAGTGTTGGAAAAACACTTGATTTCGGTTAAGGAATGTTACCGGGACTTGATTGAATCGAGGAAAGCAGGTTTTCAGCCTAATGTACCACTTAAGGAGTGTGTACGGCCGTGAAAGGGAGTGTACGGCCGTGGACCGTGTACGGCCATAGACTGCCTTGAAGGGGTGTACGGCCTTTGAAGGTGTACGGCCGTGAATGAGTGTACGGTTAATGAACTTGAAGGTATACGGTCGTACACTCAAGAACAAGAGTGCTGTAATCGATGAATACGTGTCCTAGATGCTCCGAAATGAACCCCCAATGGTGTTTTTCGATGTTTTACGGAAGAATAAAGGTGCTTTAGGGGTGTACGGTCGAGAGTCTAGAGAGAAAAGTAGAGGGTGTTCGGCCAGAAAAGTGTAAATGAGGGGTAGAGTCTCGTATTTATAGGGGTTTGTGGTCGGTGGTGGGGTCCACCCGACGTTGGCCGTAAACGAGTGTACGGTCGTACACGGGTGTACGACCGTGAACCCAAGTCAGACCGTGAATGTTGTTTTGATCGAAGGAAAACTCGAAATTTCGCGTAGTTTTGGTCCCGACTCATATATGAAGCTCAATTATATAACAAAATGACTTTCCAAACCAAAGGAATTCGACGGGACTCAATAAACATCCAAATTTTATTAACGGAATTTGGATAACGGAAATGGAAAAAGGTTCGGGTTGTCACAAAACCAGACCTTATTTACTTCGTGTGTTCATCTTTTACTCTGATTTGATTCTCATACTCGATTAAACACTTCTACAGACCTTCCAGTCATCCGGACAAGAACATGTGCAGAAGCAACCATCCACATCAAAAATCCATCTCATAGCCACAATCGGGTCCTTGACCCAGTCAAACTCTGGGGGTTTCGTGTTGTTGAAGTCCCAATACTGGAATGAACCTCCTCATCGACCTCCCACAACAACGACAGTTGCAGTGGCTGCAGCAGCAGCAGCCTCCGCCAAGGCGGCGTACCGCTCATCAAATAACTCGATCATTGCAGTCTTGATACACCCAAAAATCTCACGGATGGCACCCCGGACAGCAGCAACTACCTCAGTAGCTATCAACTTATGGATGTCGTCATCTGTCAATCCTAGCCTATCTTGGCCACCAACTCCAGAACCAGATCCTCTCGTGAACACCATATTGAAAATAAACCAACAATATATCAAAAATACCATAATTATAATGCTACAACCATCACAGAAAGGATAAACCCTTGGGGTTTGTGACTTCCTTGCTGTACATACGGGTCCTTTGCCTCTAGTAGTATGGGCCCATACTACCTTCCACACCTATCCTTATTTGTCTCAATGGATCATCACAAGCTACCCTAAAACAACCAACAACTAGGATACACATTCATCCTATATTCACTCTCTCGAGAGTGCCTAACCATTCCTCAACTAGCCTACTACACCCATACTCACTCATGAAACTTCCACCAACCGTGTAACCGCTCGTGCATGCTAATCATACATAACGTCGGATCCCATAGACAGCCGAATACTTGATTCTACCCTAAGCCCACAACCAAACAAGGAATAGGAAATAAGACTAAACCAAACATACTCAGACTATAAAATCTTAGTTATGTACAACTATGATGCACACACTAAGAAACTACATTAACGATGTCAATTTCATCTAACGTATAAGAAGTTCTCCTAGGCTATCAGGCATCATACATCACGCAATTCTATCATGCAATTCTTGAAGATCCCTAGCATATCACTAGCATGCAGTTTTATCATAAACATCATAAACAAATAATAGTATGGGTAACTCGGTCTATACTTTCTTGCTTCGGCTTATTGTACACATCTCATCCGTCTTTGGTTACTTTTGAAAACCATTTTGAAAACTCTAACATATCCTTAGTTTGAGTCTGGAGTCACATAAATGCTTATCCAATTCTCTCAAACCAAGGCTATGATACCAACTTGTAACATCCTAAAAATCACAATAAAACTTTTCATTTTTAATTAGAGAGAAATCATTGTTTTCAATCAAATCCAAATCATAAGAACCCAAGATTAAGTACAAATGTTCCAAAATCAATGTATCATACCATCTCCTAAACATGTCACCGAAGGATATGTACGATCACGCCTTTGCTTTTCCCCGATCATATAAAGTACCTGAAACATTAAACTTAAACTGTAAGCCAAAGCTTAGTGAGTTCTCCAAAAGTACCACACACAATCAACATATAACAACATGCAAATATGAGCCTTCATCCTGACTGGACCGCCTCGAAGGGACTACAACCTATTTGGACCGCTCTCCAAGCCTTCGATCTGACTGGTCCACCTCTTGGGAGCCCATCTGGACCGCCCCATATATCTTGGCATTCAACACAAAGAAGGACCGCCTCAACCCAACAAACCATATCATGTCGACATATACAATAACAATCAACAACCATCAAGTACATACAGATAATCAGGCTGATCTACCAATCTAGCACATACTCGATAAGTAATCATACAGATCTACCAGTCTATCGCATAACCAACACAACATCAATCCAATATACTAGGATACATGATTCAGTAGGCCAACATTGGTACCTTTGACCGACAAGTACAGTGAGGAAAAACTCACCTCACAGTCTGAAATGTAGTTGAACAGATCACTGCTCCAACTGTTGTCTCTACTGGTCACCTAAACAATAAACAGTGACCTAAATTCAAACTACTACTCAAAATATCACAAATGTCCTAAAGTCAAACTTGGTCAAAGTCAAAGTCAACTACAGTTGGTCGCTACGTCGTGGCAAGAAAACGATAAAACAGTCGGCTCTAACCTAGTCGCCACGCCGTGGCGACCTAAGGCCACACCGTGGGCACTGGCTTCCAAACAACTTAATTGGTTAAGTTGTTTTCTTCGACTAAGAGCTCCACAACTTAGATATCGTCCATTCCATGGTCTAAATAGGTAAAGTTTTCAACTTTATCCCCTTCCATGAGGCGAAGATCTTACCCTTAGGTCCAAAAACGAGTGAAAACACATCATGGCTTAATCATTAAGCACTTAATCTTGAAGATCTCATGACCAACGATTCTAGAAGGGTTCCTAATACCAAAAATATCATGAAAATCCATGCTTTCCAGACATGCATGTCTAATGCATGTCTTGAACTCCTAGTATGCATGACACCAAAATGTTAGAAATTCGGGGTAGTAAAGGCACTTGGATATTCTGAGAATTGTGATTCCACTTTCAAATCAAAATATTTGGGTGGTACTCCCTAATCTTTGATTGGATAAGACTCAGAATAGAAAAGAACAAAGAATGAGATGTGTGAATTTTGTGAGTACCAGAAAGCTGACCAAAAATTGGTTAAAAACCTCCTTTGTCTGAAAAACTGTCAAAACTGTCATAAAACGGTTTTTTTAACAGTCAAAACTGTCATAAGTCCAGGTTTTCTATGAGGATTCATGCAAAGCCAAAAACGGGTCAAATAATCAAAATTTTGATTTTCTGATGCATTTTTAATACAACAATATAACCCAAATAAAACATTTATGCGCTGACCTGGACCCCAGCCAGGGGCTCTGCCCCTTAGGCCCCGCCAGGGGCTGCCTCCCCTTGGACCCCACTCCCAGGGGCGTTGCCCCCCGGACCCCCGTTCGTTTAGGGGCTTCGCCCCTAAATGACAGTCTACTTTCAATCTTAAATAAACTTAAACAAGTGTGCACTCCACACCTTCCTTACTTGTTTAATATTCATCAAGATTGATTTTTGGTCAACAAGTCAAGCCATTACACTTAAATACAATTAGTGAAAAAAATCACCAACACAAAACTCATCTATAAATTAGATCCAAGACACCAAATACTCTATTTGAGTTGGAGATTTATAAAGTTGCAAAATTTATGAGATCCCACCCCTAAAATCCATCAAGACATGAAGAAAAAGGAAAAAATCAAGAGGTCTAGTAACATGGTAGGAAAAAGGTTGGATCTTAGACACTCACCAAGGTCCAGGAGATGTGCTAGCTGAAGAAAATGATGCTTGCCAAGTAACTACTACACCAAGGGCTTCATTCTCCTTCAAAAATCACCAAAAAGCACCAAGAAGGAGCTCACAACTTCAATGGAGGCTGAATGATCATGGAACCCTAGCCTTAATGTTCTTTATATAGGGCCCAAAGCCCATAATTAGGGTTTTTCACCAAAAACACCTGCCATGCCGTGGCAGGTCATTTAAATTCTGCGGTCCAAAACATTCCTCCACGTCGTGGTGATGCTCCACCACGCCGTGGCCACCCAATTTAAAGTTAATACATAAAAAGTTGATTCATACCTGAAACGAATGTTACAATGTGAGTATTCAAAGTATATTGTTCTGTTAAGAAAACATTTTGAAGTTCATCCAATGCTCACCTGCTATTTATTTTTAAATGAAATCTCAAACAATGAGTTAATTGATTCAACGAGGGAACAACCGATGTTCCTAACTTTCATGGATATTTGGAATTGATGTAAAGATAAAGGACTGAAATGAAGCAAACGTGAAAACCTTAAAACCCTACTTCACAAACATGGCTATCAAAAACCATTTTGCTTAAAACCCTAAACGCTTACTTGTCTGTTTAATCTTACACTCAATCTCTAACTTCTTTGTCAATCATGCGACCTCCAAGAGGCGGCGGGTTTGCTGGTCGCAGTCGTGGGGGCGGCGGTTTCAGGGGTGGAAGGGATGGAGGAGGCCGCTTCGGTGGTGGCCGCGGAGGACGAGGTGGCGGCGGTGGTCGTTTTGGTGGTGATCGGTTCAATGAAGGCCCTCCTGAAGAAGTTGTAGGTATGTTAGAATCATCTCTCACAAACACGAACAAGACAACACACATGCTTGCAAATATTTCATCAGAAAAGACTCAGTTTTGTGGAAGTAACCGGAGATAATCGTCTAATCGGCTCGGTCGTTTTCACAAAATAAAAATCTATTTAATCGGCAGTAAGCTTGATAATTACGATGTTGTTTTGAAAATTTAAAGCTTAGTTATCATTAATATTCAGACCATTCAGATGGAGTTTTAATTTGCCTGATTACTTTTAGTACTTGTTCATCAGTTTGATGAAGTTCTTGTTGTTTAGACTCTCAGTTTGTTGAAAGTTTTTAATGGTGTGTGTTATTTCTTATGTGCAGAGGTATCGGCATTTGTTCATGCTTGTGAGGGAGATGCAGTCACAAAGCTAACTAATGAGAAAATACCTTACTTTAATGCCCCAATATACCTACAAAACAAAACACAGATAGGCAAAGTTGATGAAATCTTTGGCCCCATCAATGAATCAGTGAGTTATCCTGCAATTTCTCTACTCTTTTATGCAATTTTTTTTCCTTGTTTTTTAGAATTCAATGCTGTAGTTTTTATAATAACCATAATTTGGGATTCACTTGTACTCTCTGTAACCTTTTATGCAGATTTCATGTTTTTTATGGAATTTAATGCTGTAGTTTCGATAGTGATTATGATTGGGGGTTTTCTTTGTTTGTAGTTCTTCTCTGTTAAAATGATGGAAGGTATTGTAGCAACTTCTTATGCAGCTGGTGATAAGTTCTATATTGACCCAATGAAACTGTTGCCACTAGCCAGATTTCTTCCACAGCCAAAGTAAGTGTTTTCTTAAAGTTCCTTTGTCATTAAATGGGTTAATGGCAACCAAGTATTCAAATTCTTGTACTGTGGGTTACAAAACTTCTAATTGTACTTTTAGACTATTATTTTTGTTTCGTTTTAGTCATTTGTCTTGATTTTTAATTATTCAGGTGAAAATGACTATTTTGAAACAAATTAATAGTTTTATGATGTACAATTAGATGTTTAGTGACCTAGAGTACAAGAATTCAAATCCTTGGTTGCTATTATTGACTTTAACACTTATTAAATATCTAGACTTTTTGTCTTTGTTCTATGATATGATTTACTGTGGGTTAGAGGTTTATTTGAGTTGATTAATCTCAAAGGCCCCACATTATGTGATACAATGGGATCGGGGAAGAAATAGAATGGCTCATTCCATTGAAAAAAGTTGTTTGTTTTGTCTGATTGAATGGAATGGACCATTTTGTTGATTTCCGTTCCTTAGTTCGCAGAGGTGTTTTATTTTCGTATGGAAAACTACAATGTGACCTGTTTTTATTTATGTAAATTTCAATGACATTTTTTCAAAAAAAATCATATTCTTTTATACTCCAAAAAATTATTTAGAAAATACATATCCTCTATCAATCTTATTTGGGTTTTAATGAGCTTTTATTATGTTTAGCTTTTAGTTTTGGTAAATGAAAAATTCATTAGTCATACTTGAATAAGATTAGATTTAAAACTATGTTGTATTGGTATGATATAAAAAGTTATTATGTGATATCATCCCATTCTTATAGTCAAACCAAACATGATTATGAAATGTAATGATTTTTCTTGTATCCTTTGTGTTATTTCATTCTCATATAAGTTTAGTAACTTACTCTTTCTTGATGTTGTAGGGGAGCAACTGGCGGAAGAGGTGGCGGACGAGGAGGTGGTAGAGGCGGTGGACGTGGTGGTTCTTTCCGTGGGAGAGGTGCTCCAAGGGGAGGCGGCTTTCGTGGAGGTGGCGGCGGCGGCTTTCGTGGTGGTGGTGGCCGTGGCGGTGGTTTCAGTAGGGGTAGAGGAAGATCGTAGAATATATGATTGTTTTTAAGTACTCTATTAAAAGTGTTGTTTGATTTTATGTTGTAATTCTCAAACGACTTTTAAATGCAATGGAACCATGGAAGCTCTTGTTTATTTTATACTAGGTTAAAACCTGTGATAACAAAGAAAACATTATTGATAATATAAAATGGTAATGAAAAGTTAAAGATTTGTTAAATTACAAAAAATATAAGTTTTGTTTATACGTTTATAATGATTAGTTAAAATTAATATATACATTAATTTGAGTAATTGTATAGGTTTTGTATGTGTAGACATTTATGCAGCGACCAATGGTTTCATCACGACTAATAGCTTATTTTTGGCAAATAGTTTTCGGATGATTACGGTTTGGTTGATGAATAGGTGAATCTTTAATCTTTAACTAGATGAGGAACCCCGCTTTGCGGGGTATGAATTTGTTATCAGTATAGAAAACAAGTGATTATTGATTAATTGTTTTGGTGACATTACGTTAAAGATAGATATATTAACAATCGATGTTAACTTGAGACGATAAATATTTTAATCTTTTTTTACTGATAATAGCAATAAGTAATATATAATAAATTCTGGAAATAATCTTCCAATGAAAGTATGTTATATATTGCAGTTAATCTAATAAAATTTAAAAAAAAATGTCAACATAAACCAATATGAAAATTTCCCCAAAAACGACTCTCAACCTGTTAACTTCTTTGTGTTGTCCACTTTAAGGAAAACTCCGAAGCAGGGGAAATGTCAAATATGTCCAAAAACGCCATGCTCGGGCATGCATAGTTTGACCAACAAAACTCTTCAACATTAAGGGCGAATCTATCCAAAAAATAGTTAAAAATCAAAAGTAAAAAGCTTGTTGATGTCGATAGCCCTTATCCATTACTCTAGTAGTGCTAAAAAGGAAACAAAATTTCATTCACATCTAAATCAATATAGTGAAACAAATGACAACAAATATGAAAAACATTGAACTAAAAGCTAAGTAATAAATAGAAGTAATTTATTACTTGAACCAATTAACGTCAGTTGAAAATCTTAAACTCTTAGGTGTATACAAACTCACCATTTATGTAAAGACTAATCTAAGCTCGGTCCAAGTAATCGCCATCAATCGGATGAATTCAACCTCTTCTTATTGCCTGCCAAAACATCAATACCACTATTAACCTTCTTAGGTCTATGCTAGTCCCCTATTAAACTTTAGATATGTAAGGAAGGGTAAAACGGGAAATCAAGATAAGGCAAAATAGTGCATTTCAATGGAAAGGGTATTTTTGGTATTTTCTGTCAAAAATCCATTTAGGCATTGTACTTGATACACAAGCATTATTAAATGTGGCGATCCTATGCAATCCACACCGAAAGCCTCCCATTTATAATTTCATTTATTCATTTTCAAAAACTAAAAAATACATGCCCTCCCATGAAAATAAGGATGCATAAAAGTTAGAAGGAACCAAAGAAAGGTTTTTTAGTAAATGATTATTTAAAACAATCAGAAAATAAAAATAGTATAAGAGAAATTAGGTTAATTATATATACGTAGAAATTGATGACAAATATCTTTTCAGCCAAAAGAGCTTTTATATCTTTTCCCAAAATAAATCAAATCTGCAATATATACATTCATAGTAACATGTTGTTAGATACATTCATAGTAACATGTTGTCCACACCAATTTTTGTTTCATATATCCCCTGACAAAATAAACACAACTAGAAATGTACTTAAATAATGAGATAAAATAAACATTTGTTATGAATCTCTAAAAATAAACTGACCTCCACTTTAGAATATGCTAGGTGAGGAGCAAGTTTCCTGCTTTCTACCCTAAACTTATCTTCATCAACAACGATTTACCTGGAATTGAGGTCAGATCACCAACAGATAGATAATGGTAAGTTGTAGGGTTGTCTTAAATATGATTTTCAAATCTTTTATAACATCTGTCTTCTAAAATACCGTATCAAACACCTATTTAAATCAACAAAGTTATGTTTTATATATTTACAATATATATAGGTCATTAAAATATTAATAAAAAACAAAAAGTAATAAGGGATGGATGTGGTAGAATAAAATTAAATCAAAGTAAAAAAACATAACATAAAACGTAATGATGCATTAAAATAAAGGAGTGGGGGAATTAAACACAACCAAAATAGAAATTACCGCCAAATCCAGCCACAAATCCAATGACATCTGTTCATAAAAGCAAAAAACTTCACTTTTAAATCTGTGTGAATCTTGCCACTAATTGTTTGAAAATTGTAAGATCAAATAAAGGGCAATCTCTGAATTACTTGTACTTGAGCCAAACAAAAACAGAACATCAGAAAACTTGATATTTTAAGTCTTATAAATAGCAATTAACAAACACAATACTGGACAATAAATTGGCATGATCAGAAACAAATAAAGGCAAATATACTTACACCAACTCACAGATCTCTACAACATAAATTTACTACATTAAGGAACAAAAAACAATCAAGAATAATAAGCATTTTACAAAGCGTTCATAACTAACACAAAAATTATAGTAAATTTCACAAAATAATAGATTGATACCCGATGCAATTTGATAACCCTTATTCAAACCCCTTCATGTTCCAATTTGGTTCATCTTCATCTAGATCTGAAAACCGTTTTTCAAGACGAAAGAAAATATAGATGAGATTTCGATAGAAAAATAAACACATTAACTTATGAAGATGTAGATTTCGAACCTGAGAAAGGATATCTTCAAAAAAGTCAGAAGTGTGAAGCTTGAACTTAAATCGAACCACATTTGCTTCTTTTCTTATTAGTATTATAACCAAAACCTCCCTATTGGTTTAGTCGAGAATAGGTTGTAAATAGAGAGAAAACGCAATCAGAGTACAATTTTAGAGAAAGGGGAGAAGGTTGATGGAGCAGGGAGGTGGTAGAATTGATCCTCAAGATTAATACTATCAATTATCAAAAAATACAGTAAATGCTGCAAGATTTTGGACAATGCGGTAGCGGTAGATTCTAAAAAATGAGGCAAATAGATAAAACATATTTTGATCGGAGAGATTGTGTGTTAGGTATTGTAAGAGGCTTCGACCAACCAAAGTAGAGGCAACAATGAGCCTGTGATGACATGATCAAGAAAGCATCCATGAGTATTGAATCAATTATCTAAAATCGAAAAAGTAGAGCTTAGTTATTTAAATAGCGTCGAAATAGATGGACGAAAGAGGGCTCTTGGTCTCGTGCTCTCCTTGTTGGTGTTCTTCACTTCTTCGTAGAACACATGTCACGTGAATGAATACTGCATACATGAACAATTAATCAGTTGAAGTAATTGTGGCTACCTGAAGACGAATTCCATTGTGGTTACCTGAAATCGAATTCCACCTTTCTGTAGAGGAAAAAGAATTAAATGGTTAAACAAAAGCGATAACCGGTGGTGGCGTCAAACAAAGACCAACAACAACAGAAAATTGAGATGGTGCAGTCGATCTTTGGAATTCGAGGCTGGTAGAAGCAGGCTATCATAGCGGTGTCCATGGTAAACGAAGATGATGGTCAGATGGTGAACCCTAGCGGACGTAGGCGACGGTGGAAGGTGGGAGAGGATGATGGTGGGTAGGATGAGAAGTGGTGGATGGCACTGAAGGGAACGGGGAAAATATTTTGAAGTCATGCGTTTTGCTGCTAGAATCCGACGCAACATATGATTTTGACGGCCTCAACGGTGGGCGACGGTGAGTGATGGAGGTGAGGCTGACGGTAGATGTAGGTGAAGTTGATGCTGTTTCTCCGTCTTCTTCGGAAAAATAGATGAGATGGTGGCGGAGGAAGGCAAAAATTGACTATGGAACTAACTTTCACAACACATATTCAGATAAGTAGCAAACGTAAAAAAAATCAAGAACTTCTACGCTGGAGGCGGAAAGTGAACAGGTAAACGAAGGAGGAACCTTTTGTGAGAAAAGGCGGAGAAAAGAAGCAGAGGTTTCGATGGAGCTAATCAAAACCGAAGCACCACCACCGACAAGGGAAGAAGAATACCTGGGAATGAAAGAAGAAAGCGAGCGTGAGAAGAGTGAGAAAGGACGGAATGTGACAACCCGAACCTTCTTCCGTTAATGTTAGCCCGATTCCGTCAAATAAAATTTGAATTTTATTTAGTTCAGTCAAATTTCTTTGGTTTGGAAAATCATTTAAGTTATATAATTGAATTTTATATATGAGTCGGAACCAAAATCGCACGAAAACTCGAGTTTCCTTCAAAAAATCAGCAGTTTCCGGCCTGAGTGGTGTTCACGGCCGTGAACCCGATCACGGCCGTAAACCCGTTCACGGCTGGTGGCCCCACCACCGACCATGAAAACCCCCTATATATATGTGCTCCTACCCCTCATTTGTATTTTTCTGGCCACGAACACCCTCTCTCTCTAAAAATCATCACCCGAAAACACAAGATTTCTCTTCATCTATCACTCTATCCGTCTTGGAACCCGTTTTGGAGCATCAAAACATCCGTTTTTCATCAAAATCTAACATTGTTGTTCTTGAGTTCACGACCGTGAACCCTTCAAAACTTCATATCTCACCAAGAACAGGGCGTGAACCCTTCAAACCTTCAAAGACCGTAAACCTTTCAAGGACAGTAAACAGTTCACGGCCGAGAACAGTTCACGGTTGGAAACCCTTCACGGCCGCAAACTTCCCCAAGTCATGAACTTGGCTGAAAACCCGCTTTTTCCGATTCAATCAAGTCTCTGTAACATTCCTAAACCAAAAGCAAGTGTTTTTCCAACACTATAAATAATGGTTTCGCTAATAATATGCGTATATGTATTTAATTATTATTAGGATCTCGTTAAGTGCCGCGTATATCAACTCGAGGGTCTTCGTTCCCAGTCTCGTTGTCCGGTACAGTCACGCAACTAACTGTGAGTTCATACCCCTATGCTTTTACTGTTTTAGCGTTTTCAGGGGGGAATACAAGTCAAACATAAATGATAGCCAAACACAAATGATTTTTGTGAATTTAGACAAAAGGATTTCAACACGTTTAAAACTGATGCAATTGATACAACCATACTGTTTCCACATTTTTATAAAATATTTAGATATTTTATCCATTTTGTAACATGCTGAGCATAAGGGACGTTTTCAACTTACAAGCATAATTGCATAGTTTTCAAATCAATACACAAACCAAATTCATAACATACATACAAACTATAATAGGTATAATTTGAAATTTCAATACACGGTTTTACATTTACAGACATATAAACTATGACAGACTTAGTTTATGATATACATTACTACCTTTCGGATAACAAGAGTACATTACTAAATAATTATGTAAGTATAAATATTTATACTCTACGAGGTATACATTCAGATTTAAGTACATGAAAATATAACATTACACGTAAACTAGTTAATATAGGATTGTGAGACACTACTTCAAATTGTACCCTTCGGGGTACTGAACTAAATCCTATCATAGTATAACCAGAGTCTCCTGGAGGGAGAGCGTGAGATTTGTGAATAGATCTATTCGGGACTGACAATCCCACACCTGAACTGCTAGCTATAGTTAGGCAGGCAGGCTTGGGGTGACAAATGTCATATATTCGACACTTGAAGAACGTCGTAAAGGTCACTAGGTCATATCAAGCATGGTTATACGACTCACAATATTATAAACTAACCTTTTGTTTATGGGATTTCATTCTTCATTAGTTTGATTTTAATTAATAGAACTACTATACATTATACTGGAGGATTTCAGGGGATAAAATACATGGTTTTATTTTAAGTAATGAAACTACTATACATACTGGTGGTAACCAGGGTTTTCCAACATAACATTCTATACATACTGGTGATAGCCAGGGCTTTCGTACTTCATGGAACACTGTAACAAACTCATATGTTAGAAAATATTGGATTTTCTTGGAAACATACAAACATTTTTACTGATTCATTAACAGGTTTTCATTACAAAAACATGCTTATGAACTCACCAGCTTAATGTTGATACTCTTTTCAAAACCGCTTGTATTATCAGGAAATCAGTAGACAGATACTCCCGCAGCTTTTGAGAAGACAGAGCTTATAGGGTCACGTGTTTATATTTTGTTGTCTTTTTGATGTATATGAATATGAATCAAACAGATGTAAATGCCTTTATTAAATTCAATGTAATGGTTGTGTTTACTTTGATTACTATGATGCAGTTGTTGTGATACTACGCATGACGTCATCCATCCCCGAACGTTTCCGCCGTTTCGGTTTGGGGGTGTGAGACAGAAGAAATCAGGTTAAAAAATTAGAACAATCGGGAAGATATCAGGAACTGGAAGGGGACACCAATCGTAATCTGATTGGGTTACAAAATCGATGAGCAACAACCAAACTCCACGTTAGTGGTAGAGGGATCGGTTAGTGGTAGAAGGATCGACTTTGGATTATATGCACATTTCCACAAAGAATTGAAAAAATGGCATAAAATGCCCCACACAAAAATCGCCAGCAACAAAGCTAGAAGAGAACACATACCCATAAACAAATGACAAATTTTGCCAAAACCTCAAGAACTTTACTATTCCTAAGGATGGTCCTTTTTTAATATATATATATATATATATATATATATATATATATATATATATATATATATATATATATATATATATATATATATATATGTGACAACCCGAAAATTTTTAAAATTTTGCCATGTAAAGCTCAGCCAGTCAACTCAACTGAGTGTCAGACTCATTTCTGCTATCGTTTAGCTTTGTTTGGAGTCCGTTTAAAGGTTCAAAGCTCAGTACATTCAAGCATTGAGTATGGGAATGGATCGCGTACACTTCTAGCACCAAAATCGAGCCTTACACTCCAACATAAGGAGTGTACGGCCGCACACATGGCCGCACACCCCTCTCCTGGCAGCACACTCACGTGTATAAGGTTGGGACTTATCCTTCATTCATCCCTTTTCACACTCCCAAGCCTAGAACACGATTTCTCTCTCAACTATCATCCGATTTGCAGCCTAGATCTTCGAGTTTGTAAGTGTTCTTCCTTAGATTTGTTGTTAATCTTCATAAACTAGTAACATCCTTTGATTTCATCCATTTGAAATCATGTTTTGGCTAGATCTTCAAATCTTCATCCATTTCACCAAGAACACCAAAAACACACACTTGTTCTTGGTGATTTTGAGCCTTCTCGAGCCTCCGGATCGTAAGTACTCTTTCCCAATGCTTGAATCTTGTTTAGAACACTAGTTTAAGTCCTTGAAAGTGCCCAGAACTCAAGAACACAAGGTGTGTGCGGCCGCACACACAGGTGTGGCCGTACACCCCTCAAAACACCCTCAAAACACCCCTAAAGGCTTCCATATTGTAAGTACCATCCCCTAAGCTTGTTACTTACTAAATATGATCCTTAGAAAACGTCCAAACCATGTTCATCAAGGAGTGTACGGCCGCACACACTCCATGTGGCCGTACACCCCTTTGTTTAGTGCTTAAGGACCTCCAAAGTGCCTTTCTAGCTTCAACACTTGATGAGCAATAGTCCTATAAGCCTCCCTACCTTTGGAAAACATTTTTGTGCACTCTTTACCATGAGTGTGCAGCCGTACACTCCCTGGCAGCACACCCATGGCCGCACACTCCTCAAAGTGGTCGTACACTCCCTTTTAGTGAATCACATGTGATTCCAACACTTGGTCAAAGTGTTTCCTAGTCCCGTAAGGTGTTTCCTTGCATTTGGTTGCTTCTAAACACTATATTTATGTCAATATGTGCCATTATATGTCATTTAGGACTCGTTAAGTCTCGGAACTTCATTCGTGGAACTTCTCATCCTTACGCGCATATTCGTTTGAATCACCCACATAAAGTGAGTTCATACCCCTATAATCAATCTTTTAAACTGTTTTAAATGCTTTTAAGGGGGGGGGGGGGAATACAAGTTGAACACAATGATAATTGTGTAATTGTTTGTTATAAACATTTTAAAGGATTGCTTATGTCATTTATAAGTTGTCAAAACATTTCAAAAACTCTTTTAAGGTTATGTTACTTTATAGTTTAACAAAACTCCGTTTTTAAAGTACAAGCATAACTTAGTAGAAAAATGAGTCTTTTCAACAACAGTTCAAGTAAATTACTAGTAAACTATAAGGGGTATAGTTTAGGGGTTCAGTTCATACTATAACTAGAAGATACTAAGATGCTAGATACTAGAGAATACTAAGATACTATAACAAGAGAATATACTAAGATACTATAACGAGAACATACTAAGATACTATAACAGAACGAACATAATAAGGTGCTGTAGCATGGGACAACTACAAGATCTAAAAATACCAATGAATCACTAACTCATTGATCTAGGCAATTAGTGATAGTTATATTGGGTATACATGATCATATAACTTTAATGTGAGACTACTTCACGGCTTAGCAATCTGTTTGTTGAAGACGCGTTTTGTAACCAGAATCTCTTGTAGGGAGAGCGTATAGTATGGGTACAACCACATCACATTATGACCTTAATAAAACAAACATGTTTTAAGGTAACCAGTACTGCAGAATGTCCGTTCATAAGACAACTGAGTACTTATATTTTCCTATTACTTTCATATTGTGACAGTTCTACTTGAAAGTTAATACAAAGTATTTTCGAGTCAAGATAGTTATAAACTAAGGAAAACTTACATTTTACAACCGACACACAGAACAGTCGAGTCTAGTACATTCAGTAGAAAGGGGCCTATAATGCTAACTTTATGATTCCTTAGTGTATGCATTCAGGGATATATATTAATCGGATCCGACAGGTAGTAGGATGTGTGTTTTCCGCTTCATTTCTTGTTCCTTGTTTGGTTGTGGGCTTAGAGCAGATACACCCAACCTACTATCTATCCGATCTTAGATATATATATGTTTCCGTATACACTAAGTAATCATAAGGGGTACCAGGTATGGGCCAGGTCATAGGACACTAATTCAATGCACCGTTTTCTAGTGCACAAACATACTTTTCAAACAAGAACTTTTGGTATACAAAACTAGAAACTTACCAGTAAAGGGTTTAATCCATTTTATTAAACCAGTGTAACTTAAAGAACCTTAGGTGGTTAATCCTATAATATCTTAGTTTATACATCAGAGTTATATATATAATTAATACCCGATAGGTAGTTAGATGTGTGCTTTCCGCCTCATTCCCTATTCCTTGTTTGGTTGTGGGCTTAGGGCAGATTCACACAATTAACTATCTGTTCGATATTAGATTATATGTAGCTAGTATAAACTAAGTGATTATAGAAGGAACTACTGTGGTCACCATTTTACTAAAAGAAATAAGGGTTTTCTTAAAGAATATTTTCATCAAACTAAAGGAACTATTACAGTTAACTCCGTGAGTACCAAGTGAATACGCCAGGGTTATATATAACAATGATCTAACAAACAATGGGATGTGTGCCTTCCGCCTCATTTCCTGTTCCTTGTTTGGTTGTGGGCTTAGGGCAGATACACACAACCGATTGTTTGTTTACTCTGAGTTTTATATAACTTGTATACATTTAATACTCATAGAAAGGACTGTTGAGTCATTTTTACTTATCTTTCATCAAAGCAGGAAATATAGGATTTTCTGGAGGAACAGACAAACTTTTCTAAACAGAACTTACTACAACTTACTATAACTTTCTACAACTTTCTTACTACTCACTTACATCACCTAAATCTTACGAACTCACCAGCTTAAATGCTGATCTACGCTTTCAAAATAACTTGTATTCTCAGGAGACCAGTAGACAGGTACGCGCACTGAGATTCAGAAGATGGAGCAGTATATCTTCATGTCTTTTGTTATTTGTTATGTATTCTATATTATGTGAACCACATACTTTGTAAACACTTTCTTTCTAATGAAATGGTTGTTTATTACTTGCTTACTATGACGCATGTCTTGTGATACTAAACATGATGTCCTCCACCCTAGATCGTTTCCGCCGTTCCGGTTTTGGGGTGTGACAGATTGGTATCGGAGCATTGTTTATAGTGAACTAAGTATACCAACCGATAAAAGATATACAACTATAAATACAATGGGGCCGAAGTGCTCTGGATAAGAATATATTTTAAATATATAAGTATACCTTATAAAAGTATACATACTTGCTTATACATATATACATACTAGAACAAGTATCACAACAAGAACAGAACAGAAGAAGTTAAAGGTTGAACACTATGGTCAAACCTGGACAGTTATGTAATCATAGCTAGAATCAAGATAGCCTGATCAACTATATTCATTCGAGATGTGACCGACATGTGTTTGGGAGTGATGTGGTGTTGCAACGGTCTTAAAACTTACCTAACACCAGTCAAGAGAATACTAGATCAAGTACATAGAGTTAGAATACTATAGGAGTATTCTATGATACTATTACGCGATAACAAGTTTAAAACACACAAAGTACATTACATTAAAATACTATAGGAGTATTTTAGGCACTATACAAATAACTTATGTGATAACTTAAAAGACCCTTATGGATAGGTCTATAATATTGCAATGTATACTCCCAAGGTTTTATATAATTGAGATTTTATAGACTTAGAATTTGTGATCTACGCTTCACTACCTGTTCCTTGTTTGGTTGTGGTTTTGGAGTAGGATCACTTATTCGAAGGTCTATCTCATCTTAAATTATATACAACTTGTATACATTGTACAATTATAGGAGGACTCTGTAAGGATCACCCCATAATGTTTCACTTAAATCTCATAGATTCTTTAGTCACTTCCATTCTCGCACGACAAACCCAGATAGATGTAACCACTTCCTCATAGTAGTAAACAGAAGAGTCAAGGAGGAACAAGAGCAAGTTCATGAGAAGCTTTCAAGGAAGGATCAATCGAAGTAACCAGAACGTCTTATGCGTCACACTAATAAATAATAATCTTGTTAACTTAATGAGTTAGTGGAAACACTGCTCATATTATGTGTTAGGATTATTTTCTTACATACAGCTGGTAACAGTTATTCAGGTCACAGATGTTCATTCGAGGATAGCCATTTCTAATTCATAAAGTTTATTTGGTATAGACTTTTTATGAATTGTTTCCAGAACCCTATGGAAGTCAGGACCCGATACACTCAAAACTAGGATGACCTTCTCTTTTCAGCTTTCGACTTATGTCCATTGCTTTAGACTTATTCCATCTCGTCTTTGTATTCTTTTAGCAAAGATGCCTCCTCGCAGATCAATCAGACGCACTACTCCAATAACTCCAAATCCAACGCCACAATTCGATCATGCTGCTCTTCAAGCAACGATATCCTCCGCAGTGGCAACTGCTATAGCTCACTTCGGTGAAAGTGGTACCCTCGGATCTGGCAGCGGTACCCACTTAGCCAACCCCGGAGGTTCTCACGGACACCCAAGGGAGTGTTCGTACAAGGACTTCATGAACTGCAAACCCAATTCCTTCGATGGAAATGGTAGAGTCATCGCTCTGATGTGATGGTTCGAGAAAACAGATTCGGTCTTCGAAATCTGTTCGTGCCCAGAAGGGAGCAAAGTGAAGTTTGCTGCCTGCACCTTCTCAGACAGAGCCCTAACATGGTGGAATAGCCATGTTAAGTCACTGACCCTATCAGTGGCTAACTCAATAGGTTGGGAAAACCTAAAAGAGTTAATGCTGGAAGAATACTGCCCGATGGGTGAAGTTCAAAAGCTGGAACAAGAACTATGGGAGCTCACGATGGTCGGCTCAGACATAGTGGCCTACACTGACCGGTTCAGCGACCTAGCAGCTCTATGCCCCGGGATGGTTACCCCGGAGAGCAAGAAGATAGAAAGGTACATCTGGGGTCTAACTGCCCCGATCCAAGGAGATGTGTTGTCTTCTAACCCAGCCACATTCGATAGTGCCAAACGCCTGGCCCAACGACTCACCGACCATGGAGTCCGCCATGGTGTGGAAGTCCCCGTTCCCGAGCCATCAAGGGAAAAGGAAAATAGCCAGAAGTCGGGGAACAAGAGGAAGAAGAAGCAAATAACATAGGAACCCCCGCAGGAGGAACAAACGAGTACTCTGTACGCCGCCACAAAACCTGCTACTCCGGCACCTGCCAGACGGTATGTTGGAACCCTCCCGAAGTGTGGAAAGTGCAACTATCACCACACTGGAGTATGTCGGGAAATGCAGTGCCTGAACTGCCACAGAAAGGGACACAAAGTCCGTTTCTGCAGGGCACGGGCTCAACCGATCTCCCAAGTCCCCGGAGCTGAAGAAAACCAATCCTATTATGGTTGTGGTGAGACTGGGCACTACTAGGAGGAGTGCCCGATAACGAAGAACTCAGGAGCGGATGGACGAATTCTGATGATCACCGCAGGAGAATCGACCTCGGAGTCGCTTCAGCTGTACGTTTTCGATTTAGTAATTACTTTGAAAAATTAATTTATATTTATATAAGATTAAAACTTGGGGTTAACACTTAAAAGTAATTATAATAACTCACATATTGAAATAGGTCACAGTATTCAAGAGAACTAAGAGATCCGTTGTGAGAAGCTATGATGGCTTAGTATGTACATTAAGGGTTGTGCATGGCTAAGATTTTGCAGACTTAGAGTGAGTGATTCAGCCTTAATTCCTGTTCCTTGTTTGGTTGTGGATTTGAGGCAGAGTTACTCAGTCGACCGTCCAATTCAACTTATTTATTCATAACTTGTATATTCAAGGCGATCGTAGTGGTACCAAGGAGGATCGTAGTTTAAGTATCGATACTAGATAACAAAGCACTTTCGCGGTATGTACGCGCACATCGCGGTACGATACGTAGAAGTGTTAACAACAAGAGGAAAACAGAAAGCACTAGAACATTTACAAAGAATACATTTTCGAGCACACTAGGGAAGTACATCATCGTATAACAAACGTTTCTTTTAAATCGGCCAAAACTTTGTTCAGTAAAGAGTCCGTTACTATCTTTCGTCATGATTTGGCGTGGTCTTCACCATACTAAGTTCATATGTTTCTATCGCCTTGACCGTCTAGTTCACGAAACCTTCGTCATTCGTAACGACAGTCCGACCTAAACCTCAGTTTTGTCTTTCGTATTCTAAACCCCGAAGTACTCATGCGAAGAGTACTTTGTCTTCCGAAACCTTGTCGTCGTATGTTCCACAAACATTTCCGAAATATCACTCGTCCAGCAGACCAAGTTCGAGCAGAGAGGCTAAGGACGAATACAGCCCACCTATCACTACTTAGTGTGTACGCGAGGGTGGTATATGATTATGATTACGCAGATCTAGTATGTGTGTTTCCGACCTATCTCCTGTTCCTTGTTTGGTTGTGGACCTGGGGCAGAGTCGCACATCCGACCGTCTAACTAATCCTAATTATATACGATTTGTATACATGAGGTAATCATAGATGGACCGAGTATGAATCCTATCATGAACAGTAGGGCAAAGTTACCAGGTCTACGAGTGGGTATTCTGCCAATTAGAGGAGCGCAACCCCAGTAGTACGGCTAAGAAAGCTAATTTTGGGACGAAATTCCATCTAACGGGGGGATGATGTGACAACCCGAAATTTTTTAAAGTTTTGCCATGTAAAGCTCAGCCAGTCAACTCAACTGAGTGTCAGACTCATTTCTGCTATCGTTTAGCTTTGTTTGGAGTCCGTTTAAAGGTTCAAAGCTCAGTACATTCAAGCATTGAGTATGGGAATGGATCGCGTACACTTCTAGCACCAAAATCGAGCCTTACACTCCAACATAAGGAGTGTACGGCCGCACACCCCTCTCCTGGCAGCACACTCACGTGTATAAGGTTGGGACTTAGCCTTTATTCATCCTTTTTCACACTCCCAAGCCTAGAACACGATTTCTCTCTCAACTATCATCCGATTTGAAGCCTAGATCTTCGAGTTTGTTAGTGTTCTTCCTTAGATTTGTTGTTAATCTTCATAAACTTGTAACATCCTTTGATTTCATCCATTTGAAATCATGTTTTGGCTAGATCTTCAAATCTTCATCCATTTCACCAAGAACACCAAGAACACACACTTGTTCTTGGTGATTTTGAGCCTTCTCGAGCCTTCGGATCGTAAGTACTCTTTCCCAATGCTTGAATCTTGTTTAGAACACTAGTTTAAGTCCTTGAAAGTGCCTAGAACTCAAGAACACAAGGTGTGTGCGGCCGCACACACAGGTGTGGCCGTACACCCCTCAAAACACCCCTAAAGGCTTCCATATTGTAAGTACCATCCCCTAAGCTTGTTACTTACTAGATATGATCCTTAGAAAACGTCCAAACCATGTTCATCAAGGAGTGTGCGGCCGCACACACTCCATGTGGCCGTACACCCCTTTGTTTAGTGCTTAAGGGCCTCCAAAGTGCCTTTCTAGCTTCAATACTTGATGAGCAATAGTCCTATAAGCCTCCCTACCTTTGGAAAACGTTTTTGTGCACTCTTTACCAGGAGTGTGCGGCCGCACACTTCCTGGCCGCACACTCCTCAAAGTGGCCGTACACTCCCTTTTAGTGAATCACATATGATTCCAACACTTGATCAAAGTGTTTCCTAGTCCCGTAAGGTGTTTCCTTGCATTTGGTTGCTTCTAAACACTATATTTATGTCAATATGTGCCATTATATGTCATTTAGGACTCGTTAAGTCTCGGAACTTCATTCGTGGAACTTCTCATCCTTACGCGCATATTCGTTTGAATCACCCACATAAGGTGAGTTCATACCCCTGTAATCAATCTTTTAAACTGTTTTAAATGCTTTTAAGGGGGGGGGGGGAATACAAGTTGAACACAATGATAATTGTGTAATTGTTTGTTATAAACATTTTAAAGGATTGCTTATGTCATTTATAAGTTGTCAAAACATTTCAAAAACTCTTTTAAGGTTATGTTACTTTATAGTTTAACAAAACTCCGTTTTTAAAGTACAAGCATAACTTAGTAGAAAAATGAGTCTTTTCAACAACAGTTCAAGTAAATTACTAGTAAACTATAAGGGGTATAGTTTAGGGGTTCAGTTCATACTATAACTAGAAGATACTAAGATGCTAGATACTAGAGAATACTAAGATACTATAACAAGAGAATATACTAAGATACTATAACGAGAACATACTAAGATACTATAACAGAACGAACATAATAAGGTGATGCAGCATGGGACAACTACAAGATCTAAAAATACCAATGAATCACTAACTCATTGATCTAGGCAATTAGTGATAGTTATATTGGGTATACATGATCATATAACTTTAATGTGAGACTACTTCACGGCTTAGCAATCTGTTTGTTGAAGACGCGTTTTGTAACCAGAATCTCTTGTAGGGAGAGCGTATAGTATGGGTACAACCACATCACATTATGACCTTAATAAAACAAACATGTTTTAAGGTAACCAGTACTGCAGAATGTCCGTTCATAAGACAACTGAGTACTTATATTTTCCTATTACTTTCATATTGTGACAGTTCTACTTGAAAGTTAATACAAACTATTTTCGAGTCAAGATAGTTATAAACTAAGGAAAACTTACATTTTACAACCGACACACAGAACAGTCGAGTCTAGTACATTCAGTAGAAAGGGGCCTATAATGCTAACTTTATGATTCCTTAGTGTATGCATTCAGGGATATATATTAATCGGATCCGACAGGTAGTAGGATGTGTGTTTTCCGCTTTATTTCCTGTTCCTTGTTTGGTTGTGGGCTTAGAGCAGATACACCCAACCTACTATCTATCCGATCTTAGATATATATATGTTTCCGTATACACTAAGTAATCATAAGGGGTACCAGGTATGGGCCAGGTCATAGGACACTAATTCAATGCACCGTTTTCTAGTACACAAACATACTTTTCAAACAAGAACTTTTGGTATACAAAACTAGAAACTTACCAGTAAAGGGTTTAATCCATTTTATTAAACCAGTGTAACTTAAAGAACCTTAGGTGGTTAATCCTATAATATCTTAGTTTATACATCATAGTTATATATATAATTAATACCCGATAGGTAGTTAGATGTGTGCTTTCCGCCTCATTCCCTATTCCTTGTTTGGTTGTGGGCTTAGGGCAGATTCACACAATTAACTATCTGTTCGATATTAGATTATATGTAGCTAGTATAAACTAAGTGATTATAGAAGGAACTACTGTGGTTACCATTTTACTAAAAGAAATAAGGGTTTTCTTAAAGAATCTTTTTATCAAACTAAAGGAACTATTACAGTTAACTCTGTGAGTACCAAGTGAATACGCCAGGGTTATATATAACAATGATCTAACAAACAATGGGATGTGTGCCTTCCGCCTCATTTCCTGTTCCTTGTTTGGTTGTGGGCTTAGGGCAGATACACACAACCGATTGTTTGTTTACTCTAAGTTTTATATAACTTGTATACATTTAATACTCGTAGAAAGGACTGTTGAGTCATTTTTACTTATCTTTCATCAAAGCAGGAAATATAGGATTTTCTGGAGGAACAGACAAACTTTTCTAAACAGAACTTACTACAACTTACTATAACTTTCTACAACTTTCTTACTACTCACTTACATCACCTAAATCTTATGAACTCACCAGCTTAAATGCTGATCTACGCTTTCAAAATAACTTGTATTCTCAGGAGACCAGTAGACAGGTACGCGCACTGAGATGCAGAAGATGGAGTAGTATAGCTTCATGTATTTTGTTATTTGTTATGTATTCTATATTATGTGAACCACATACTTTATAAACACTTTCTTTCTAATGAAATGGTTGTTTATTACTTGCTTACTATGACGCATGTCTTGTGATACTAAACATGACGTCGTCCATCTCAGATCGTTTCTGTCGTTCCGGTTTTGGGGTGTGACAATATATATATATATATATATATATATATATATATATATATATATATATATATATATATATATATATATATATAATATTGTCGTGGTGGCAGTGCAATGTAGTGACGGTAATTGGTAAGATAATGACCACATATGTAATAGAGGTTTTTAAAATATCCGAAACCGAAAAGCCTACAATCCCAACCAATTTGCTGGTTAACAAACCATTTTTTCTTTTTTCTTCTTTTTTCTTTTTTAATTAGTAAATTGAACCATAAGAATATTTAATGTGTATTTTTAATTTCAATTTTTTGTTAATCAATTTGATAAAATAAAATAAATAAAATCCAAGGATGGAAATGAAAAACAGAAACTTCTTTAAATGAGTTTTGCAAAAATCCAAGGATAAATCTATAAAAATCAATATAATTTGGTCTAGCCATCAAAATAATTTTCTTGAAATATTTCTTTTTTAATTTAACCACCAAATATATATTTTTTTCGTCAAAAAAGCATTTTAAGTGTTTCTTAGCATTAAATTGTAAAAAACTTACTAAAAATATAGGTTATCTAGATATATGTCAGATTTAGCATTTGGGAAATCATAATTCTTTTAAAAGTTATAAATGTGATAAATAGAGCAACGGGTCAAAAGGAGAAGATATTGAAATAAAATAAAAGGCTCTGCTATATAAACAAAGGAGATTATAAAATCAATTAGTTTCCTATCATTTTTTTTATATCGATAAAAATGTTATTTTTGGTTATTATAGAACTACTTGATCATTTGAACACATAAAGTACAAGATATAACATTGGTTCCAAATGATGTTAACCATTACATTGGTTGGACCGTGATTAAAACAATAATGGTGGTCTTTGTAAGCAATTAAATACTTTGATATGGGATGAATTTTTAATGCCATTGTTTTTTTATTGAAGTATTACTAGCCTGCGATTGCACCAATGGATTTTGCAAGTAAATCCATTTTAGTGTTTATAGCAGCAACTTATGTGAGAAACATAGATAAAACACAAAGAATTAAAGTATAATAAAAAAAAGGTGAAAGTAGAGTGTTATTTTTGCATTTAACCCATAAGTATAATGTTAAAACACAAAAGCAGGAATATACCTTGCATTCCATTTAATCCTTCATAATAAAATGCAATTCATCCCTTTTATCACTTATTAATGGCTTCTAACCCTAAATAACACATGAAAAACTAATCTGGTTGCAGTTTAAATTAACAAAAGAACATGGTTCCTACAACTATTATGACACTTTGTATATAAAAACATCACTAATATACAATTACCCTAATTGGTAAAGTAAGATGCTATATTAGGAAAAGATGAAAGTACATTGCTAGTTTTTACATTCAGCCACTAATTGGGCTAATTGCAAAAAATAACAATGTACTTTCAAATTACGACAGTTAAATAAGAAAAAATTAAAGTAAAATAAAAAGAAATAAAAAATAATGCCACAAACTTATACTAGTATGTGTTTCTACTATTAGTTTTTCGGAAAGTATCTTGCTATTGTTGGTGAATACTAGTGATTCCCTATAACAAAAAACATTACAATGCCAAAAGTCTACAATCAACAAAGAGAATTTCTAAATGAAATTTAAGTATCTATATCTATTAACTTATAGGGGATTACACCAGCACGTGCACATACATACACAGTCACATGACATAATAGTGGGATGGATCTCTAGTGCCTTGGAAATTAGCAAGTATAATGGTGAGATTTATCGTTTATGTATTTTATAAACAAAATATATGATAAAATATTTATTGGAAAAGACAAATCTAACCTTCCTTCCTTGAGATACAGCAAGAAACATGATTTTAACTTCACCTTCATCAATTCATGTGTAAAATCTTACAAGAAAAGTGAAGCTTTTGATAATAGGATCAAGTGGAATCTTGTTCTAAGTATATAGGGTTTATGACCTACACATATAAATATATGGATGGATATATATCAATACCGAATAATTAACACTCAAAGTTTAAAGTTCAAAATATATCTATACCGGGAATAATTTAAAACATATAATAGATGAAATATCATAGAAATCTAGGTTAGAAATGTTACCTAAGTTTAAAGTTCAAAATCAAGGGCAGAGGGCGAGGCTTGAAGTATGTTGCTTCCAGTGTAATCAACAAATTAATAATCATAAATTCTATGCTGGAATCAATAAATTTGATATAATAACTAATTAGATAATAGATGAAATGACCGAAAATATAGGGAGAGAAATATATCAGGTTCATCTAAACAAAGATGAAATTTTTTCAAGACCTGACCTTTATTGTCCAACAGGTTCTAATGCCTTTTACACCAGATCCTCTGTTGAATACAAACATATTCGTGAACATTAGAGAAAGAGAGAAAGGGAAGACAACAATGAAGGTCATACATATAGGGATGAAGAATAAACAACATGAGAAGATTGACCTGCAAATAAAGATGAAAGAACATCAGAATTAGATTAAACAACAAACATAGACATGGGTGTGAGTGTGTGTTTAGATGTTATATAAAGTAGATAAATAAATATGGGTTAAAAACCTTAAGAGAAATCCAATAATCATCATGTAGGCGGTCAAAGGTGCCAGAAAGAATATTCACTCCATAGGAATTCGATGGAAAACATTGCAGAACCTAAAAAGTTGTTTGTGTTGACAAGGTGCAAGCAGAACCTAAAAAGTTGTCTACTCCAATAACTCTCTTCTTCTCGTATCCTTTCAACTTTTATAACTCCATGAATTTATAAGGCTGAATATACATAGTAAAGAATAGAGGTAAGAGATTAGGGCTCAGACTTTAAAAAGTTGAATGAGAACTTTTACCAAACACCTAGTAGGCAAACATTTTAGCATTAATCGAACTTACCTCTGGTATCAAATCAAAAGTACACAACTTGACAAACCCATATTCGTCAAGATAAGTCGCCGCACCTGATCCAGTTCATTAATCGTATCGACGTGAGTGGTGTTTGTTGTAGAAAGATCGGAAGAGAGGCTGTACAAAGCTCAACACAATCATACATGGCAATACCATTATTTTATTTAACATCCCAAAATAAGGTACCGTAAAACAAAAACTAAAATAAAAAGAAAAAATAAATTACAACTCAAAATAAGGAATAAATAAGAAAACAAAGCACATGTAAAGAATCAAATACTTTTGAATAATACATTTTCATATATGAAATTTAAAGCCTTAGTCTCCTAAAATGGTCAAAAATCATAATCGCATAAACCAAAAAAAAGCTTCAATTAATTAAGAGAAACTAATATGATTTAAGCTTTATGGAGATGTATGGAATCTTATAAAAACAGAAACCATACCAACACATCCATAAAGGTTCTTTGTACTTCATATAATTTACCTCATAAAGGAGGTTACTATAGTCCTGTCTACCTTTAACTAATTCTAAATCATCCCCGTGTTATTTGTGTTTAAGAAGCCAAATATATATATGATCAGGAGGTAATGGAGGCAAGAGCTGATAAGGAGATAATCGAGGTCCAACTAGAGTCTGTTCATATAAAGATATTATGAACTGTAAGCCAAAATGCTTCTATGGAAACGAAGGTGTAGTTGGGATGACTAGGTGGATGGAAAAGATGGAGTCTGTTTTTTAAGATAAGCTTCTTTCTGGAGGAATGTAAAGTCAAGTTCGCCGCCTGCACCCTAGCAGACGCAGCTTTGAGGGAAGAGACAGGTGGTGATTTTGTGGTGAGAAATGGGTTTCAATGGTTTCATTTTATAAAAAAAGATAGCAAGAAGATGCAGCTGGTGGTCGACGTGGGTCTTGGGTCTAAGGGGAACAAGACAAAGTCTTGTTTTCTTTCACCCATCTGTGCATTACAAATTTTGGTCAAATGAAAAAGCAATTCACTGCACACCCTCTATTGATGAGGTTTGACTTTCATAAGGTCCGAATTGAGGTATAAGAGAGATAGAGATATGAGAGAGAGAGAGAGAGAGTCACGTGAGTGGGAGAGTGCATGGAGAGATAAGGCTGGCATTTTTCCTTTAACTAATCCAAGCCCAAAGTGCAAAATTTCATTAAATCCCTAATATGCCTTAAAACGGTTCTTGTTTCGCGTGTCCAATTCTCGACGTCGAGTAATTTTTCTGAAGGCGGCGAATGATAGAATTTAATTCAAGGATTCTAAAACCCTAACAGATAAATTTTTCGAGTTGTAGAAGTTCGAGAAATTGCGTTTAAAGTTTCACATCTAAATGGTCTGAATTTTTCAACTTTTACAAATACTTTTATAAAAAATATTTCGAGTATAAAATCAAATATTAGATCGTATCCTGAGTCCAAAAACGCTCTCAGAATTTCCATCTGAGGTGTACAAGTGCCTCAATGGATTAAAACGGCTTATGCAGATTAGGCAAAGTCAGTGTTATATTGGTTTGATTTCTTAAAACAGTCGTATCTTTTGCATACATACTTCGTTTAGGGGGTTCTTTATATTTTTGGACTCAGGTAAACAAGAACTACGAGACTAGACTACTTTCTTTGCTCACAGACGCTAAATTTAAAATTTCATTTTTTCAGACGTTAACTAGGGTTACAGTTTGTGCTTTATGACCCGATTGAGATTTTCCACAACGGGAAGTAAATTACCATTTCATATCTTATTGTAATTGAAATGACACTATATTTTAGCCAAAATATGCATTAAACTTCAATAGGTCAAGTTACAAGAAGGTTTGCGGTGAACTGACTGTTTACAGATTTAGCCCTAAATTCTGGGATGTCACATCGAACAAACCTCTACTAGCATCACAGGAAATGCCTCACAAATACGTAGCCATACATAATCCATAATGAAATAGACATTTGAATAAGTGTCTCTACCCTAAAGCCACAACTAGACATGAAACATTAATAAGGCCAAAACAGAAATTCTAAGGATATTAGATTCTAGTTATATACAACTCTTATGGCGTTCGATTAACAGTTTAGTAACACCAGAGAAGGATTCCAAAACACATACTAAAATTAGCACATATAAGGCATATGAGGCATCTATACAAATCAAACAATTCTAACATGTAATTCCTGAGTAGATCCTTAGCTTACAATCTAACATTCATAACAATCCATAGCATAAACACATAACCATATGGGTATATTGGAAATCACTTACTTCTTGAGATTTGGTTGACTATACGCATCACATCCTTATTTTGTAACTTGAAGTTAGATCAGGAAACCACGTTCACTATCTCAAGCCAACAATCAAACAAAAACATGGAAAAAGACCAAGCTCATGTTTCTGATCTAACCATTTTATTAAGCTTCTTTTAATAAAAAACATTCTCTCTTATAAACTTACTTTAGAAAATCCCCCATTCCTTAGTTTGAGTTCATACACACCGTAAGGCACACATGAATCCATAAAACTAAGGCTCTGATATCAACTTGTAACCTCCCAAAAATTACAAAAATATATGTTTTTACTTAAAATAGGTTGACCAATAAAAACCTTTTACTCTGAATACCGTAAGATTCACAGAGTTGAATTGCAAAACATCGGAAAGTAGTATCTTCGATGCGTGTGTACAGTCCCACCGAGATCCTCTCACGAACAATCTTCAAAACATTTAATCCACAACTATAAGCATAAAACTTAGTGAGTTCCCCAATATACCACATATTCCATCATACATACGATGCATACAAAGATCCTTGACTTTAGCGGCGATCTGTTAACTCTCCTTTCACATGAATACAACATACATACTAATCATACGTATCATCCACTGTAACTCCTGCCACTACATAAACTGCCAGGGGCTACATCCTAGTCTTTCATACAATTGTTAGGGGCTACATCCTGATCTTTCATACAACTATAAGGGGCTACATCATGGTATTTCATACAATTATTATCAAACAGATTCATATGTAGTCACGAGTCAGATAGACATTCGAACAGATGATCCTACCCGGAAGCAATAAATTAAACAAGAACCACCCCTAGGGCATCCACTCAGCGATCAACCAATACTATCATCACCCAAACCAATCATGACACCTAATAGTATCATACAATCAACATGAAAGACCCTACCAGTCTAGCATACCATGACACCAAGTGTCTTATATTACACATATATAACAAGGAGTCATCTTAGTCAACTAGCATATATGTACTCTAACAGTTCACTATCCTATCATACATGGCATAATGAGAAGACTTACCTGAATTGTAAAACAGGAGGAGCACAACAACACTCTCACTTCCTGCTCTGATCAATCCCATGAACTTACTATCACCAAATAAATATTAATCCATAATTAACAACCCAAATCCTTTAAGTTCGACCGAAGGTCAAACTAGTCAAAATTCAATGGTCAACGGTCAACGAAAGTCAATGGTCACTACGTCGTGGTGAGCTCTTGGCCACGCTGTGGCCAAGTAAGGAAAAAACAATTGAGATGTCGATCACCACCATACCGTGGTTTCTGGTAGAATGACCGTTTCTTCATTAAGAGCTTAATCCTTACAAATCAAAGCCCATAACTTTAGATATTGTTCATTTCATTGACTTAATGGATTAGTTTTCCAACTTTACCCATTAAGACATCACCATAAAGCAAGATCTATAACCCTGAGTCCATTAAGTCTATCAAAGGCCAAGTCATTATGCATGGACTTATGATAACCCAAACTTGTACATTTTTCTTGCTCCATAAAAGTCTAAGAGCTTTGAGATTCCCATAATAAGCCCCGAAGTTCCTCAAACTCCAAGAGCATTCATTAAAGGGACCAAAATCATATATAAAGAGCATAATATTGAATCAAAGAGAACAAAGGTCATGATATAAGATTTATACCACAAATGACTTAGAAATATGAAGAAAATGATGGATCTATGCTAGATTTCTGGTTCCTTGCACCAAAATGGAGCTCCTTCTTCCTCAAGCTTCACAAAACCATGAAAGAAAGGTCAAAACCAAGCAACCAAGCTCACAACCATGGAAGGGAGGATAGGGTTTTGAAAAGAGGAAATAGAGGATGAAGAGAATGCCATAATCCAAGACTTAAGGTCTTTAAATATGGGAGAAACCCTAAAATCTTGGGATTGGGCTGCAATAGCTAGCACGCCGTGGTAGTCATCCAGACACGATCTTAATTTAATTGACGTGGCCACGCTGTGGTGAATCCTTTACCGCCGTAGCATAAGGTTTTCCCCCAAAACCTTATATTTGAAATTCATAAATCTTAAATGGCCAAAACGGGAAAATGGGTGTTACAAGAAGTGTATACAAAATTTTGGCGTACCAACATGCATACATATGCTATATCTCCTAACCTAGCAAAAATCAAGATTGAAAAGATTGTTGAACCCCCTTCTTATTTTAGAAGGTTGTGTCATGAATGGATTGACATAACCATAGTTGAACCCCCTGTTTCTGAACCAAGCATGCAAACCCCTAGTGATGTTAATGTTGCTCCTATTTTTGAATCTACAATGGAACCTAACATGGAATCCCCTAATCACATTGATGTTAATGTTGCTCCTGAACCAAACATGCAAACCCCTAGTGATGTTAAAGGTGGCCCCTGTAAAAAGAAAAATACAGTGAAAGAAGGTGAAAGCAATAAGTACCCTTGGAAACTTTTAGTGAGTAAATGGAAAAAGGATAATGATTAGACAATGAAGACGTATGAAAAGGAGCATAAATGTCTAAAAAACAAGAAAATTCAAAGCTTGTAACTACAAGTTTCTTTCCAAACAAACACTTGAGCAGTTGGAGTCTAACCTAGAAATACCAATCATGGCTTTAAAGGAGCAGCTGGAGATGAAATACCAAATTCAGATGTCAGACATGAAAGTGTTTAGAGCAAAAGCAAAAGCCCTGGAAATTATTATGATGATTTTGAGGGTCAATATTCTATATTGAGGGACTATCTACTGAAGGTTCAAACTCGAAACCCAAACACAACAGTCAAGCTTCAAGTGGATAATGCTGCCAACCCTGCATCAAATACTACGTTTTTTAGATGCGTGTGTGTGTGTATATATATATATATATATATATATATATATATATATATAATTTTGCCACTTATCATTTTTTTTATATATTTTAGTTTCTTTTCTCACACTCTCTGAAAATGATACATGTCATTTTCTATGATTTTACATTTAAATTTAAATCTTCTTCTAAGTCCCTTAAAATTAATATTATTAATAGAGATTTTGAATTCAAAATGTTTGGTAATCAATTACATGATTCCTTGATAGAAACAAATAATCAATCAATTATTAATAATCTCCTATTCCACTTATTTGTTCTCATTTTTTTTTACATTTTTATAAACATCCTTTTAGAAATTTGTTTAAATTATTTTTGTTACAGTTATTATCTATGTTATTTTAATTTATCAACTGTGTATTATACAGGATATAACCTAGTATGTATATATATATATATATATATATATATATATATATATATATATATATATATATATATATATATATATATATATATATCTTGGGACACATAAACAAGGTTTTGCAGTAGGGAAAATGAACTTACTTGGATTGGATGGTGCATTCATGATTCTAACAACAGTGGTAAGTGACATAATTTGTTACTTTTAAGTTATATTATAAAAATGTTATTATTATAGAGATTAACCTAATTTTTTCTTACTATTACATGCTTAGATGAAAACAATTGCACTTACCCATTGGCATATGGTATTGTAGAGTCTGAGAACTTCAACCCATGTTCATAGTTTCTAACCAATCTTGGTGATGATTTAGATTTGCATACCAATTCAAACTTCACATTTAACTGTTAGACAGAAGTTAATATTATACTTAATCTATCTAATTAACCTTGCATATGATTTATACTAATTATATAAGGTCATCCGTTATACCCACCACTAACCACTATAGTGGTGGGTGCCACGTCATCACCACTAACTACCACTAAACCTATGAGATACCCACCACTAACCACTCCACTCCAGGGGCGTAGGTAGCAAGGCTCTAGGTAGGTCCTAGGACCTACCTTTTTTTTTAATTACCATATATATATATATATATATATATATATATATATATATAATAAGGAACCACCTTATTTTGAGAATAAGATCTACCTAATTTGAGGGAAAAATAGCTACGTGAAACAAGCCCAAATCTTATATATTTAACAGCCCAATCTAAATATCCAATAATCCAATGATTTTTTTTTTAAAAAAAAAAAAGAAAAAAAAAGAATGGGAAAAAGGAACGTCGCATACAGGGCTCTCACCGTCTCACGTTCAGTCGTTCTCGGCTTCTCGCAGGGGCAAGACGCAGTGCATCAATCGAATCCAATTATCGGTCGTTCCTGCTCGGTTGCTCCGATCACCGTCCGGCCAGGCCGCCGCCCACCGCCCGCCGCCCACGTTCAGCCGTCCGCCTTCGCCCTTCAGCCCTTCATTACCCTGTGGAGTGTGGCTCTGTTTCTTGAATCTTGATCAGATTACAATTTTGAGAATTTGAGGTTTGTAAGTTTCAGTTTGTTACAATTTCTGAATTCTTGTTGTTCAAAACCCTTTGAAGCACCCTAGTTTGTATGATTATCAGTTTCAATGTTTCATTAACTTGAATTATTGTCTATTGATCACTAGATTTGAGATTTCATTCACTGTCACTGACTTATTGTTATTAATCAGATTCACTGTCACTGATTCAGAATTCTTATTAACATTGTTATTTGTAATTTGTTAACATTTGATTTATTTATTAATATCTACTCAATTTCAGAATTTATATAGTTGTTTTGTTGTTATTGTCTATTTGATATTTTGATATAAGAACATTGTTTAATTGTCATTGTTTTGTTGTTATTGTCTATTTTGATACTTTTATAACATTCAATTTTTATAATTCAATTTTAGTATCGAGATACAAGAATGTCTTTGCATAAGTTTTATAAAAAGAAAGAAGATAGTGAACAACAACAAAAGTATACGAAGATTGATTTAAACTCACTACCTGTTGATCCATTTGAACGACCAAGTATAGAATTTTATCATGTAAACCAAAGAGATGAAATAAGAAGAGCATACTTGCAAAAAGGGCCTTTCCAACCTCTAAATCATAAGTTTCCACCACGTGATTTTGGAGGTAAACCTCGAAGATTTATTCAATCTTGGTTTGATGATAATAAATATTGGTTAGAATATAGTATAAAAGAGGATGCTGCATTCTGTTTGTGTTGTTATCTATTCAAATCAAGTATACCAAATCAAGGTGGATCAGATCATTTTGTGAAATCTGGATTTAAAGCTTGGAATAGGAAATCAGGAATAGATAAACACAAAGAAGGAACTCCACACACTATTGCTGTCCAAAAGTGTCAAAGTTTGATGAACCAAAGACAACCCATCACGTCTGCTTTTGCGAAACAAACAACTTTACAAGAAAAAGAATACCATACTCATTTGAATGCTTCAATTGACTGTCTTAGGTTCCTACTCCGACAAGGGTTAGCATTTCGTGGTCATAACGAGAAGGAAGACTCAGATAATAAAGGTAACTTTCTTGAACTATTACAGTGGTTAGCCGATCGATGTGATGTTGTAGATCGTGTTGTGTTAAAGAATGCCCCAAAAAATGCTCAAATGAACTGCGGTGAAATCCAGAAAGATATTGTGCAAGCATGTTCAGATGTAATTTTAAATGTTATTATGGGAGAGCTTGGAAATGATTTTTTTGCAATTTTAGTAGACGAGTCACGTGATGTGTCATGTAAAGAACAAATGGCATTGGTTTTGCGGTTTGTTAATAGAAAATGTGAAGTTGTAGAAAGGTTTGTTGGCCTTAGAAATGTTAATGATACTTCAGCTTTGTCACTAAAGGCTACCATTTATGATATGCTTTCAAAACAAAATTTGAGTCCTAGTAGGATTAGAGGACAAGGCTATGACGATGCTAGTAATATGAGTGGTGCATTCAATGGATTGAAGACTTTGATTATGAATGAAACAAAATCTGCACACTTTGTTCATTGTTTTGCTCACCAATTACAGTTAGCCCTAGTGTTTGTTGCAAAGAATCACAAGACGGTTAATGATTTTTTTGATGTGGTTTCTCGGCTGTTAAATATTATTGGATCTTCTTACAAACGACGAGCTAAGTTAAGAAAAAAACAAGCAAATAAAGTTATGGAAGCATTAGCTGAAGGTATGGTTTATTTGGTTTATTTTCGTTTGTTTATACTAATTACTCGACTAATTCATTTTTATGTGGTTTATTTTAGGTGAGCTTGAGAGTGGTACTGGTTTGAATCAAGAAGTTGGTATTAAACGACCGTCTGATACTCGATGGGGTTCTCATTTTGCATCTTTATTAAATATCC
Organism: Lactuca virosa; assembly: GCF_052849685.1. Classification (NCBI taxonomy): domain Eukaryota; kingdom Viridiplantae; phylum Streptophyta; class Magnoliopsida; order Asterales; family Asteraceae; genus Lactuca; species Lactuca virosa. The sequence goes on along the minus strand of NC_136433.1, from coordinate 314,890,642 downwards.
AAACCATATATGCTTCCATTTGTGATGTACTTGTAGACCTTGGTGAATTTGATAGTGATAGTGATCGTAGAGCTGAAGCAATTCGCATCTTAAAGTGGTTAAAATCGTTTGATTTTGTGTTTTGTCTACATTTGATGATTGATATCTTGGGAGTGACGGATTATTTGAATACAATACTATAAAGAAAAGACCAAGATATCATAAATGCCATGAATCAAGTAAGTAGTTCAAAAAAAGCAATTCAAGAAATTAGGGATATAGGATGGGAACCACTTTTAGAGAAAGTTACTTTGTTTTGTGCTAAAAACGAAGTTAAAGTTGTGGATTTGGAAGATGAATATTTTAATGGATACAGTCGTCGCAGAGGTTCACAGGTTAGTAATGTTTCTTATTACCAACTACCACATTGATTTATAAATTTATTGTGTTTTATCATTAGTTATTAATATATGTGTATATTTTTTTTAAGGTTAACAACTTGCACCATTATCAGGTTGATGTATTTAAGGAGGTGATTGATATGCAACTTCAAGAGCTGAACCATCGCTTTAATGAAGCAAACACGAATTTACTTCTTTGTATTGCTTGTTTGTGCCCAAGTGAATCTTTCAAAGCCTTTAATTTAGAAAAAATAATGAAAATGGCTTCACTTTATCCGGAAGAGTTTCCAACAGAATACGATCTTCGAGTTCTTGAAGTGGAACTTGGAAATTACATTAAAGATGTGCGAGAAGATGAACGATTTAATGATTTGAAGAGTATTGGAGACCTTGTCAAAAAGATGGTTGAAGAAAAGAAGCATATAATATTTCCTAAGATTTATCTTCTTATGAAACTTGCCTTGATCTTACCCGTAGCAACAGCAAGTGTAGAACGCGCATTTTCAGCAATGAAGTTGATAAAGACTGATATACGCAACAAAATGAGTGATCAGTTTTTGAGTGATAGTTTAGTGTCGTATATTGAAAAAAATGTTTTAAAAGGTATTGGTAACGATCAATTGTGACAATGTTTCAATATATAAGACCTCGTAGGGTTCAATTGTAAGAACTTTATTATAACTATTGAACTGATGTTTAAATATTTTAGTCATACAACCCGACTCGTCACCGCTAGTATTTTTTACACTTTCATATTATTTTTTTTTGTTTTATTTACATAAAGAACCACGTGGTTTTTGGTTCTAGATTCGCCACTGCTCCACTCCACATCATTTTTTTATTATTTTTAATTCAAAAATACAATAAAATTACATTTCTTTTGAAAATAAAAAAACATTGAATTTTTTTAACTAGTTTTTCATTAATTATAAAAATAAAAATACAACTTCAAACTACATTACTTAATTAACCTAGAATAAAAAAACATTAAATTAACTTAAATAACCTAAATTAAAAAAAAACAAACAAACATAATTAAAAAAACCTAATCTTCGTTCATGTTGAGTTGGTACAAATGATCCGCGACATGTTCTTGAAGATTAAAACACGTTTCGCTCTTATGAATTTCAACAACTCATGATAAAAATTCATTTGTTCCAGGTACGAACTCTTCAAGCGGGATGACGACGTTGTCCGGATCATACGTGTAAATCACTCGACCTTGATCTTCAATGATCATATTATGCGTTATAATACATGCTAGGACCATTCGTTTAATTCTATCCTTATCCTAAAGTCATGTAGCCTATTTCACTACATGCCACGTCTCCTTGAGGACTCCAAATGCCCTCTCGATATCCTTCCTCGCTGATTCCTGTCTCTTTGTGAACAACTTTGCCTTTTCACTTCGAGGAACCAGATATGCCTCATAAGTGTAGAATAATCTATGTATATCCCATCACAAAGGTAGTAACCTTATTTGTACGAATGTCCGTTCACCGTAACGTCATATCAGGTGCTTTGCCGGTCCAAAGATCCTTAAAAAGTGGAGACTGGCCATGAATGTTAATGTTGTTGTTAGACCCCGCGACTCCAAAAAAAGAATGCCATATCCATAAGTCCTGAGATGCGACAGCTTCTAGGATTATACTTGGTTCACCTATATGTCCTCGAGTGAATTGACCACGCTATGCATTTGGACATTTTTCCCAAGCTACATGCGTACAATCTAGATTACCAAGCATACCCGTAAATCCATGCCTCTCTTCATGAGCCGAATATAATCTCTCAATATCACGTGGAGTTAGTTTACGCAAATATTCTTGATAAAAAAACCTCATACACACATGAACAAAACCAATCTACACAATCAATTGTGGTCCTCTCGGATACTTTGAAGTATTCGTCAGATGCATCAAATGCTATACCGTATCCCAAATACCTAAGCGCAGCCGTATACTTTTGTATACTACTAAAACCCATTCTTCCTCTAGCGTTGGGTTTTTGTTTGAAAAAATCATAACGGGCTTCTAAAACATTACTAATACGTAAAAATATAGCCTTATTCAGACGGAAACGACGTTCGAATGCGTCATAATTGTAAAGAATATTATTGGCTAAGTAATCACGTACCAATAAGTCGTGTACGGCTTGGCGATCATGATTGACGACCGCCCTTGTACAAGCAACATTTGAACTTTCTTCAACATGAATGTGTTGCACAACATTGAAGAAGGTCGAGATGAATTCCCCGTCATCATCTGAGTCAAAAAATTTTAACAATTCCAAATCCTCCATGTGTTTTTTGGTTTATAGAATGAGAGTAAAATGTGATGAAATGTGAGGGTTTTATTAGATTTATATAGGTATTAAGTTTTTGAAAAAAAATTAAAACTTAAAAAATGACCGTTGAACGTTCAAACGAAGGGAAATGTTTTGATTCACCGTTTGAGTTCGTCGTCTGGAATACAGAAGATCACGGCCACGATCGACCACGACCGGACGGGATGGTATGCACGGCCGTGGTCGTGGTCTAGCTCAACCACGAAGGGGATCGTGTTATCCATACCGGATGGTCTAATACTGATTGTGTTTGTGTTATAGGGTGGTTTTCCAACAATTGCAAAATTGTTTCCATGTGTAGAAAATAGACTTTGCCTTTGTCATATCCATGAAAATATGAAGTTAAAGTATTACATAACAACCTTCACTGTACAACAATTAAACCTTGCAATTGAGGAACTAAAACAATTGAACAAGGATGCATATGAATGGCTTAAAACCATTCCACTACAACATTGGTCCATGTCTCACTTTACAGGTAAGTCATACATAAAAACATTCTTCAATTTTGTTGATTGTATGCATATGAAAAGAATACTGACAAATCTTATGGCATATAGCACATTGTGATGCATTATTAAACAACCTTGTGAGTCACTAAACAAAAAACTTGTCAAGGGTCGTGACAAACCAATTATAACTTGCTTGGAATTTATTAGAGAATACATAATGAAGAACCTTGTTGTTATCCAAAAGACAACTAACAAATGGTGTGGCCCAATAACGCTTACAACTACCAAGATTCTAAAAAAGATAAAAAAAATGAAGCTGCAGAGTACATGGTTGTGTTTGTGGCAATGAGAAGTATCAAGTTTTAGGTGAAGGTGTTGACCAATGTGTGGTTGACATAGTACAACATACATGCTCATATAATAGGTGGGAGGTCACTGGAATGCCATGCAAGCACACCATTCAAACTATATTGGATATGAGGAGGAATAATGAGAATGTTGGGATACCTGAAACATGGGTTCACCCTACATAATAGTTAAAGACATGGGAAGAGATGTATGCCTTTAAAATTAAACCAATTAATGGGAGGATGATATGGACAAAAAGTTATTGTCCAATAAAGTTACTGCCCACCAAAACATCATGTGCCTATTGGTAAGCCAAAAAAGAAAAGAAGAAGATCTGATACAAAAGATGATGGTGCTAGAGTGAGTAGAATGACCAAGTCAGTTAGATGTTAAAAGTGTGGAAATGTTAGGTATAATGGTAGGAGCAGCAAGGGGAATACAGTGGGAGGATCATAGGCTAGGGGTAGTGGTGTCGGACAGAATGCAGGTTTTGTGAACAAGGGAAAAAGTCCAGTGGTTTAGCGTTTGTGTACTAGTTTCATGTCTTTTGGTTGGCTAACGTTTGTGATGTACTTGAAACAATGTTGTTAAATTTGGGTTTGTAATTTCAGTTTGAACTAATGTTTGTGCTACTTCTTTTACTATTTTGGTGATATACTTCAAACTATGTTGATTGGATGAATGTTTGTTGTAATGGTATGAATGACTCAATGTTTAAATGGTTATTAATGTATTTTCTGTTTCAATCTATAATGGTATGTTATAAATTGTAATAGTATGAATGCATGTTTTGCCAATTACAAAAAATAACACCACATTTATGCTCCTCTACCACCCAACCAATGACCTTGCAATCATAAGACTGCAAAGTTAATTTTTCAAAGATTTAACAATGATAATAATTACAAAAAATAGGAGAAACTATGTGATTAGGTTAGTTTATCAAGAAATCAAAATTAATCGGGTTAGAACAAGCATATTAGCATTTTTTAGGGCAAACTCCACGAAGTAAGAATGCAACGCTCGATATTTCCAAGGCATTTATTTAAATTTTGGTTATTTAATTATTAAGACTTGGGCCTTGAAGTCATTGGACCTTTTTCATATCGGGCTTAGGGTGTGTAGTACGCGGGGCGTACCACCCTATGTACACTGGGCGTACTGATGTAGAATGGACGCGTGTGCCATGCACATACGGGTTGCGTACAAGGGAGTACGCGCATCGTATGTGTCCGGACCCCAAAACCCTAATACTTAGGGTTTAAGCACTATTTAAAGAGAATTATGCCCTAAGGATCTTCTCTATCAGTCTCCCTTTTGTCCCTAAACAGCTCCACGAAACCCTAATCCCATTGTTGAGTGTCCTTGAGCTTGGAAGGTCTTTTGAGTGCATTTTGGTGTGTTTTGTCCCATTTTCAAGAAAAAGAAGGTTGGAGCAAGGTGGTGGTTCAAGGAGAAGCTTGTAGATCTGAATTATCTGCTCCATTTCTAGCTTGTGCAAAGTATAAAGTCTTGATCTTGATCTTTAGAAGCATAAATCTCCTTGTTTTAGCTTTTGAACCCTTTTTGGTCCCATAGATGAGCTCTTGTGGATTATTTTCGTTTCTGAAGCTTAGAGTTGCTACTCTTGCTGTTCTTTGGGTCCTAGAGTCATAAAGTTGCCACCTTTGAAGCTTTAATCCATCCACACATGAGTAATGGCCATTTTTATGGAAGTAGAATGTTATATTTCGAGTTTGGGCACATTTGGGGCTTGCAAATCCACCAAGTTGACGACTTTATGGTTTAAGATGTTGCATATGACTCAGATCTGTGATTGGGACTCTTGGACTTAAGCAGTTAAGAGCTTATTGGAGAAATGGCTTATCGGGTGAGTACGTTGGGCGTACAAGCTCGTACGCGCAATATACAAGCCATGCAGCATGTATGCTTAGCGTACAAATGAGTACCCCCCGCGTACTCGGACAGTTTGGGCTTGGCGTTGTTTGGGCCTCAGTTGGGCCACTTTCTTGGACTTTGTTGCTTTGGGCCTTTTGGGCCATCTGAAATCAAGATTTTTGGTCTAAGGAAATTATTAGGCTTTAGGGTAAGGCCCATATGGGGATTGGGCCCAATTTGGAAAATTGGGCCATAAGTGGGCCTTTGTGGATCTATTGGTTTTAGGCCTTAGTGGCTCATGGATTTGGGCCTTGGTTTTGGATCAAGCTAGGCCAGGGGTAAATGGTCATTTTAACCCAAGTACGGATTATTGGTTATAGTTTGGAACCCAAGTGTTGATTGGGTGTTATTTTGTACTGATAGGTCGGGGAGTCGTCAGGGAAGCAACTAGGGATTTCTTTCAGTGAGATTCAACATTAGAGGGGAGTTTCCTCACTGGGTTTAGCGGGTCTAAGGCACCAATGCCGGCCCTTATTGATTATGTTAGGATGCTAGGAGTATGTGTGACCCTTGCATGTGTTATGTGCTTCTATGTATACCGGGCGGGGCTCAATGCCAGGCGAGGCCTGAGGACTGAAACATATGTTAGTGTTTATGATCATTATATGTGTTAGAATGATTATGTGATATGATTGTATGTTTATAGCGGGCAAGGCCTAGTGACAGGCGAGGCCTGAGAATAACAAATCTGTATACCGAGCCGGGCCCGATGCCAGGCGAGGCCCGATGTCGGGTGGGGGCCCAGTATGTGATTTATTATGTATGGTATGGGGTAGTTTGGGGAACTCACTAAGCTTTGTGCTTATGGTTTTCAGTTTATGTTTTAGGTACTTCCAATGGCAAGGGAAAGAGCTCGAGGTGACTGCATTGCACACACCATAGGGATTCTGTTTATGGGACACACTCTGATTTTATGATGATTGACATACTTATTTTATTTGGGTTGTATAAACAATGATTTGGAATACTGTTTCTACCTGAATGAAAAATGAAATTTTTGGGGTCATATTTTTGGGATGTTTGAAGTTGGTATCGGAGCCTTGGTTTGAGGGATTTTGGCACATTCTCGGGTGTGTCTAAACTCAAACCGAGGATTTGGTAAAGGTTTCTGAAAAAAAAATATTTTTCTAAGAAAAAAGGTTTTCTAAAATAAGAAAGGGTGTGGTGCATGCAATCAGGTGAGCTCAAGTACGTTTTCCCAAATTACCCATACATGTTATTTGATATGCTTTGATCTGTGAATCTGTGAACTGCATGCTAATTAGGGCTAAGGATCTTCTCAGTTTTTGCATGATAGAATGCTAGGGGAGATGCCTTTGTATGCCTATTGTATGAACTTGTAGACTTGCATGCTAGTACTGATCAGTCAGTGATAGGATGGCCTGATTAGGTTATGCTTGGTTCTGATACTTGATGCTCGAATGCTGCTTGCTTTGTGAATTTAGGAGTTCTAACTAGCTTCCGCTAACTATAAACGAATATGCTAAGTTACATATTATGGGAACTAAATAATTTTAGAAGGTTAGGTTTTAACTCTATTGTGAAACTCTTGTTTGAGTCCAACCGTTGTAGTGTGAGACCTCTCATTCAAAGAATTATCTAGTTTTAGTGATATGTGATGGTATTCGTGAGCTAGATAGAGGAAGTTAGCGAGAGTTCCTTTTGCAGCTGATGGCGGAGAGTAGTATGGAGTTTACCCTAGGAAAACTAGGATGAGATTTAGTGCGAGGAGCATTATCTGTGGAGAAAGGTTGTATGAATATATAGTAACTTGGTTGAGTCAAAGCAATTCATGAGGAAAGTACGGATAGATGTGGAAGGTAGATTGGGCCCGTACTACTGGAAGTTGAGGATCCGTACTCGATTCAAGGAGATATGCGATAAAATTAGGAAGCTTGTAGGGTTGTGATTCCCCGGTATATTTCGATGCGTATTCTGATAGTTTTTATGGTCTATTTTTCAGTATGGTGGTATTGCGGGGCAGACCAATTGACAGTTCTGGTGCCGGGGAGGGTTCAGGCTCAGGATCTGGAGTCGGGCAGCTCGATGAGCAGGCTAGGGAGTTTCTCTCGTTAGAGAATACTCATTGTATTCTCGATCAGACTCTTGTGATCTCCAGCTCGGTAAAGAAGGGTATCCTAGAGGTTTTGGAGGAGCGATTGAGCTCGTTTCGTTATGAGATGATGGCTATAGTAGGAGCTCGATCTTTGACATTCAGGGAGTTCCGGGCTTGTGGAGCTCCAGACTATCATGGGGTGAAGGACCCCAAGGCGTGCATGCGTTGGTTAGCAGATGTTGCTAACGCTTTCCGTACCAGTCGTTGTCCCCGGGGGGGGGGGGGGGGGACAAGGTCGGACTAGCTTTCTGCCTTTTGAAGGACAGGGAACGAGACTGGTGGGAGGAGGTTGGTTGTGCTGTGGGTGATGATGTTGTTGATGGGATGACCTTGGATGAATTTTCGACCAGGTTCCGAGCTGAGTTTGCACCAGTTATTGAGGTGCAATAGTTGACGCGAGAGTTCCAGGATCTTCGCCAGACTACTGAGACAAAGGCTAAGATCACCGCTATGTTCAGGGAGAGGGAGCTTCTGGTTTCGCAATATGTGGCGGACGAGGAGATGAAGAAGGCCCGATATCATGAGATGCTGAGGAGCGACATTCGATAGTTTGTGAGCCGATCCAGCTGCAAGACGCTGAAGGATCTGATAGCTTGAGCCAGGGAGAGGGATATTGACCTGGAGATGGAAAGGAAGAGGAAGCCAGATGAGGTTCAAACATCAGGGGGTTCGGGCAACAGGCTCAAGGTATCAAATTCCAGATCGAGGGGCCATCAGGGTCGTAGCCGATGTGGCAAGTGCGGTAGGACGCATGAGGGTTCGTGCAGGAGTGGTAGTGGTGGTGGTTCTGGCTATTTCCAGTGCGGCCGGACTGGTCATTATAGCAGGGATTGTACTGCTACCACCACCCAAGGATGAGATCTGATTTGCTTTCATTGCAATCAGAGGGGACACAAGAAGGCCCAATGTCCGAGTTTTGTAACATCCATAAAATTCGAGCCAATTTAAACTTTTTAAATCATTTAAAACCATTCAACTATTACAATTTGTTTTCCGAATAGTTTAAACATCAGAGTTCCCAGAAATCATAATCATCAATCGAGGAAGTGTACGGCCACGCCTTCGCCTTCCCGCACCCATCCGCTGAACCTGAAACAATAAACTGAAACTGTAAGCCCGAAAGCTTAGTGAGTTGCCCCCAAAATACCAACGCCATACCGATAACCATATCATATAAACATATAAGCAACAGAACAACCATGCATCTCGAGTCTACAGTGTGACTGGTCCGCCCGCACCAGGCCTTCAGTCCACCTGGTCCACTCTCTGAGTCTACAATATGACTTGACCGCCTGCACCGGGCCTTCAGTCTATCTGACCCACTCTCCGAGCCTCGGCACGTCTGGACTGCCCTTTCGGGGCCTTCAGCCTATCCGGACTGCTCGCCGGGCCTTCGGCCTGACTAGGTGCCCTCTTGGGCCTACAGTCTATCCGGTCCGCCTCAACCCAACCCCATACTAATCAAACAATCATGTGCACATAAATATCATACGCTAGCATGTATATAACAAATAATCATACCGATCTAACATATCACTAACACATCAACCATCCTATAACCAGGATACCAACCTAACCGGTCACTAACATATCAACATCCTAACTACCAGGATGCAGATCTAGCAGATCAATAAACATATCAAGCAAATTCCCGGATACAAATCCGATAGAGGGCCGGCCTTGGTGCCTTAGACCCTGTTGATATAGTGAGGATAACTCACCTCGCAACTGTCGACTCGAAAGATAAGCTCAAACCCTCGGATCACCGCCATAAACTCCACCACCTATATTCGCCACACAACCATGATCATAAATTTACAAAATGCCCCAGAAGTCCAAATAGCCATCCTTGGTCAAAGTAAAAGTCAACGGTCAAGGTCAATAGTCCATGTTGACCCGACTCGTCGAGTACAACCAGCCACTCGCCGAGTTCCTTGCATAACCCGCCAACTCGCCGAGTCACTTGAGTGACTCGTCGAGTTCCCAATGTTTGCGGCCGTAAACTCCTTGGCCAACTCGTCGAGTTTCCATTGCAACTCGCCACGTTCATGCGTGCCAATAAGCCGGGAAAACCCTAACTGACTCGCCGAGTCCACGACAATCTTCATCGGACTCGCCGAGTTGACCATGCAACTTGCTGAGTCCCTTCAGTCCTTCATCTATTCAAATGCTTTTTAAGCCATGATAAGGTTCCATATTGCAGATCCAATTCCCCAAGGCATGTTTATCACGTAACGTTGCTAACTTTACGTGCATGCAAGGCTCTAAAGTCTTATAATGACAAAACCAAGCTTGTAATGGAGTTTTAAACATAAGGAGAGGCTCATAACTACTAAAGCTGAAAGCTTTATGGACCTAGAGACCACAGAGAGTTCAGATCTGAAGTTGCAACTTCAGATCTTAGCTCATACACAAGAAAAGCTTCCTAATATGCTAGAAAAGCCCTAAAATTCACCCAAAAGAGATCTAGAATGAAATAAGGTCAAGATAATGACTTGATACCTTCCAAAGGATGCCAACTAAGGTAGATTCCAGATCCCACACATTCCTTGCTTCAAGACTCTTGCTCTCCAAGCTCTTCTCACCAAGAATCCTCTTCCAAAGCTTAAAATACACAAATGGAGCACACTCACACGAATTAGGGTTTATGGACTATCAAGAGGCTGTAAGGGGAGGTTAAAGAGGCCAATGATCCTTTAAATAGGGCGCAAAACCCCAGAAATTAGGGTTTCATCCTCCAGCTCCTACTCGTCGAGTCCTTTTCTTGGACTCAGCGAGTAGGTCACTTAAACACGTGGACCAACCCGCTGCTACTCGACGAGTCAGGAAACCAACTCATCGAGTAGACCTTGAATTCATGAGAATTTATAACCATAAATTGATACTCGAGAATCGGGGCGTTACAATTCTCCCCACTTGAACTAGACTTCATCCTCGAAGTCTGCTGCGATGTACATCCTCGGATATTGCTCCCGCATCTCTGCCTCCGGCTCCCACGTCCCCTCGGACCCTCTTTGGTGCTCCCACTGTACCTTTACCAGAGGTACCTCCTTGTTTCGCAGAACATTCACCCTTTGTGCTGACAAGACATTTGTCCCACAATATCATACCAAATCAACCCACTAAAACACGAACACTCATGCTTGGCCCTATCAGCCTCTGGCTAGGATACCAGGCATGCCTACGACGGGTCCAGTCATCCCTAGGATGGAGTACCCTCACGTCCCACACATGAATCCCAAGTCATAAACCTACTTCAACTCTTCCTGCTACCATATGTTGTTTCTCAGACGAAGTCGAAACCTCCCTGGTCCCAACTTGTCTGCCCACTACCCGAAACACCGGACGCCTCACCGATTTCTGAACCAAAAGACCCATACAAATAACAGTCCCATGCGTCTCCCGAAAAGAAAACCGACTGGCTGGACTTGCTTCCACGCCCTACCATCAACTTCTGCTAACATAATGAACGCTACATGACCCACGATAACCTCACCTCCTACCTGGTCTTCAACGACCCATCTCCTCCTCACTTCAGACACGCTATGACTCTTTCACATATGAGATCAACGCAATACACATCACAATAACTCAAACCATCATCAACATACCTACCACTACTGGCCTACCAGAACGACACTCATATCTAACCCATATCACCCCTTCAGGTTGGAATACCAATCATGTCTAATCAATTCAACTATCGAGCTGAAATTCTCAGGGTTTGTTGGCCTACCGCCTCAACCCTACCGCTCCCTTTGAGCCTCCGGGCCTACGACTTTCAGTCGGCCCGCACCGGGTATCTTGGCCTACCGCATAGAGCAGGACCGCCTCAACCCCATCCAAATGCCATAAACGATCAAGAAAAGATCTAACCCGGTTCCTAGAATCTGAATGATGGAACATTCTAATCCCAAGCCTTCCTAAAGCAGACGAATACCCATTCGGATCTACTCCCAGTCCCCACCTGGAGTATTACCCGATCCAAAAGATTAATCCTAAGAGACACTTCGAACCGATGAGATCACCAAGATCCTCTTTACTCCAGTTGATTTCTAACAACAACATCCGATCAAACCAAAATATATTGGAGTCTTCAGCTTACTCCAACAACATGTTCAATACTTGGGGACAGACCTACTGACTAATACAACATAGCAGCATACTCAATACCCGTATACAGATCTACGAACACATACAGAGTCTTCAGCATGACTGGACCGCCTCACTAGGCCTTCAGTCTATCTGGACCACTCTCAGAACCTTCAGCATGTCTGGACCGCCTCTCTGGGCCTTCAGCCTGTCTGGACCGTTCTCCGAGCCTTCGGTCTGACTGGTACGCCCCACCAGCCTTCAGTCTATCCGGACCGCTCTAAACTGTTGAGCATCTCCCTGGACCACCCCTCCTGGTGGTCCTTCCCAAGCAGACTGTTCTCACCCACTTGGGGTTCCGAACTCCTGCTCTATTTCGTTGAATCTAACCCCGACCCAACCCTAGGCCTCATGTCGATCGTCCACCCTCTCGGAAATCCGTGGTCTGTTCCCTGACCCGCGTGTCTACCACATGCGCTAAATAGCCTGCACACTCGTGCTGAATGCACTGTCGAACCCTGGCAGCTAACAGAACCCTCAATGACTGATGCTCCATCTGAGAATTTCCAATTCTCCCCCACTTGGAACACTAACTACTACCTGCTAGTGGTGGAACCATAGGACAACTCAACCATCCCAACTAGGTATTATCACCCTTAACTATGGAACGATTAACCCCAGAGTGAACAACCTCCGCCGAACAACCCTCCCGGCATGGATCAAACGAACTTCAAGAAACCATATCCCGACTGAACACTTCTGCATCTCCGATTTACAGCTACTGCTCCTGGAATGGTGATCCTCTATCCTAACTCCCCATTCCCAACGACCCTGGACACTAACCGTCTACAAGTCCTCGATACTAAACTCCCCTGTCCTTCCTATATTCTAATGACTCATGCAAAAAGAGGAGGAAAAAAATTCACAATATAATCATTAAAAGTAAGATAAGAATGGAAACGTACCCGCAGCCGCATCTGGCGCTGTCCCGACCTCCTATGTCGTAAGCTGGAAGGCACGTCCCTGAGCCCTCGGAGGCTCTGCTCTACCCTGACCCGCAACAATAGTCCTCAATGTAGCAAGCTGTGGATAGTTGGTCTTCACATGACCAACCTGATGGCAGTGATAACAAATCCTCACGTCCTGAATCGGGGCCAACTAGCGACAATCCCTCGCATAGTGCCCTTTCCTTCCGCACTTGCGACACGCACCACCGGACTTACAAACTCCAGTATGACCCTTCCCGCACTTCCCACAAGTGCGGCCGCTCTGACCTCCAACCCCAGAATCAGCGGTCTTGAACTGCTTCGGCGCCGGCTGAGACTGCACCGGGGCCTGCCTCTGCTCTCGCAATTGTAACTCAATCTCCAGCTCCTGCCGCCTGGCGGCCTCCTGTAAATCCAGTAACGTATCACATCGCTGGGTAGCAACGAACTGTCTAATGTCAGTCTTGAGCATGCTTAGATATCGTGACATATGAGCCTGCTCGGAAGCAAACTCCGGGCAAAACATCGCCCTCTCAGTGAACATACGGGTGATCTCTGTCACCGACTCCGAATCCTGCTTCAACTCCAAGAACTCCTGAGCTAGCCGCTCACGCTCGACCCGTGGAATGTAGAGGGAGCGGAACATCTCCCTAAACTGATCCCAAGAAACTGTAGCTCTCTGCTCATCCGAATAAGACCCTGTCGTCAACCTCCACCAGTCCTTCGCCCCGGACCTCATCATGTTCAGGGCACACCTGACCTTCTGGTCAGTCGGGCAGGAACATGTGAAAAAGCACCCCTCAATGTCCGACAGCCACCTCATGGCTATGATAGGGTCTTGTATCCCATCAAAAGTCGGGGGCTTCGTGTTATCGAAGTCCCGGTACTGGAAGCCCCGACTGGCTCCTCCTCCTACCCATGCCGTTGATACAGCCGATGCAGCTGCAGCGGCAGCCATCTCTGCAAGAGCCGCGTAACGTTCGTCGAAATACTCGACCATGGAGGTCTTAATTGACCCAAACATCTCCGGTAGCTGTGCCCGGAACATAGCAGCAACCTCATCATGTAGGATCTCTCGAATCCTGGTGTCTAGTTCATCTGTTCCCATCTGCACCATGGCCTCAGGTACTGCTGGCCCCTCCTGGCCTCTGTCTCGTGATCCTGATCCTGACCCGGATCCAGTCATAAAGCGTCTCGTCATCACCATTCTGAAATCATATCGAAAGATATCAGATAATCCACATAAGTACAGGGAACCAACTTCCAGCTAAACCCTAGGGGTTGTGACTTCCTTGCTACACGTATGGGTCCTGTGCTTTCAGTAGTACGGGCCCATACTACCTTCCACACCTACCCATAGTTGTCTCAAGTATCACCACAACACCCTAACAATATACATAAACATAGCGAGCGCTTAATCCTCACTCCTAGAGGAAGGCTAACTGGCCCACCAGAACGACACTCATATGTAACCCATATCATCCCTTCTGGTTGGAATACCAATCATGTCTAATCAATTCAACTATCGAGCTGAAATTCTTAGGGTTTGTTGGCCTACCGCCTCAACCCTACCGCTCCTTTTGAGCCTCTGCGCCTACGCCCGCACCGGGTATCTTGGCCTACCGCATAGAGCAGGACCGCCTCAACCCCATCCAAATGCCATAAACGATCAAGAAAAGATCTAACCCGGTTCCTAGAATCTGAATGATGGAACATTCTAATCCCAAGCCTCCCTAAAGCTGACGAATACCCATTCGGATCTACTCCCAGTCCCCAACTGGAGTATTACCCGATCCAAAAGATTAATCCTAAGAGACACTTCCAACCGATGAGATCACCAAGATCCTCTTTACTCCAGCTGATTTCTAACAACAACATCCGATCAAACCAAAATATATTGGAGTCTTCAGCCTACTCCAACAACATGTTCAATACTTGGGGACAGACCTACTGACTAATACAACATAGCAGCATACTCAATACCCGTACACAAATCTACGAACACATATAGAGTCTTCAGCATGACTGGACCGCCTCACCAGGCCTTCAGTCTATCTGGACCACTCTCAGAACCTTCAGCATGTCTGGACCGCCTCTCTGGGCCTTCAGCCTGTCTGGACTGTTCTCCGAGCCTTCGGTCTGACTGGTACGCCCCACCAGCCTTCAGTCTATCCGGATCGCTCTAAACTGTTGAGCATCTCCCTAGACCACCCCTCCTGGTGGTCCTTCCCAAGCAGAATGTTCTCACCCACTTGGGGTTCCGAACTCCTGATCTATTTCGTTGAATCTAACCCCGACCCAACCCTAAGCCTCATGTCGATCGTCCACCCTCTCGGAAATCCATGGTCTGTTCCCTGACCCGCGTGTCTACCACATGCGCTAAATAGCCCGCACACTCGTGCTGAATGCACTGTCGAACCCTGGCAGCTAACAGAACCCTCAATGGATGATGCTCCATCTGAGAATTTCCAATTCTCCCCCACTTGGAACACTAACTACTACCTGCTGGTGGCGGAACCATAACCCAACTCAACCGTCCCAACTAGGTATTATCACCCTTAACTATGGAACGATTAACCCCAGAGTGAACAACCTCCGCCGAACAACCCTCCCGGCATGGATCAACCGAACTTCAAGAAACCATATCCCGGCTGAACACTTATGCATCTCCGATTTACAGCTACTGCTCCTGGAATGGTGATCCTCTATCCTAACTCCCCATTCCCAACGCCCCTGGACACTAACCGTCTACAAGTCCTCGATACTAAACTCCCCTGTCCTTCCTATATTCTAATGACTCATGCAGAAAGAGGAGAAAAAAAATTCACAATATAATCATAAACATTAAGATAAGAATGGAAACGTACCCGCAGCCGCATCTGGCGCTGTCCCGACCTCCTCTGCCATAAGCTGGAAGGCACGTCCCTGAGCCCTCGGAGGCGCTGCTCTACCCTGACCCGCAACAGTAGTCCTCAATGTAGCAAGCTATGGATAGTTGGTCTTTACATGACCAACCTGATGGCAGTGATAACAAATCCTCACGTCCTGAATCGGGGCCAACTAGAGACAATCCCTCGCATAGTGCCCTTCCCTTCCGCACTTGCGACACGTACCACCGGACTTACAAACTCCGGTATGACCCTTCCCGCACTTCCCACAAGTGCGGCCGCTCTGACCTCCAACCCTAGAATCAGCAGTCTTGGACTGCTTCGGCGCCGGCTGAGATTGCACCGGGGCCTCCCTCTGCTCTCGCAACTGTAACTCAATCTCCAGCTCCCGCCGCCTGGCGGCCTCTTGTAAATCCAGTAACGTATCACATCGCTGGGTAGCAACGAACTGTCTAATGTCAGTCTTGAGCATGCTCAGATATCGTGACATATGAGCCTGCTCGGAAGCAAACTCCGGGCTACTTACTGGCTCCGGCTGATCGTACACTTCGCTGAAGATCCCTAGCCTAGTACTAGCATATGTTAGTGACCGGTTAGGTCGGTATCCTGGTTATAGGAAGCTCTAGGCTACCGGTTAGGTCGGTATCCTGGTTATAGGAAGCCCTAGGCTACCAGGCATCATGTAATCAGACAATTCTATCATGCAATTCCTGAAGATCCCTAGCCTAGTACTAGCATGCTGTTCTAACATATCACAATATCAAATAACCATATGGTATTTTGGGGTCTACTTACTGGCTCCGGCTGATCGTACACTTCGCATCCTCTTTTACTTATTTTGAAAACCATTTGGAATTCATTTTGGAAATCTTTCCTTGATTTGAGACTGGATTCACACGAGTGTTCCTCCAATTCACTCAAACCAAGGCTCTGATACCAACTTGTAACATCCATAAAATTCGAGCCAATTTAAAACTTTTTAAATCATTTAAAACCATTCAATTATTATAATTTGTTTTCAGAATAGTTTAAATATCTGAGTTCCCAGAAATCATAATCATCAATCGAGGAAGTGTACGGTCACGCCTTCGCCTTCCCGCGGCCATCCGCTGAACCTGAAACAATAAACTGAAACTGTAAGCCCGAAAGCGTAGTGAGTTGCCCCCAAAATACCAACGCCATACTAATAACTATATAATATAAACATATAAGCAACAGAACAACCATGCATCTCGAGTCTACAGTGTGACTGGTCCGCCCGCACCGGGCCTCCAGTCCACTTGGTTCACTCTCTGAGTCTACAGTATGACTGGACCGCCCGCACCGGACCTTCAGTCTATCTGACCCACTCTCCGAGCCTCGGCACGTCTGGACTGCCCTTTCGGGGCCTTCAGCCTATCCGGACTGCTCGCCGGGCCTTCGGCCTGACTAGGTGCCCTCCTAGGCCTGCAGTCTATCCGATCCGCCCTAGGTATGTTGGCCTACAGCACGAAGCAGGACCCGCCTCAACCCAACCCCCATACTAATCAAACAATCATATGCACATAAATATCATACGCTAGCATGTATATAACAGATAATCATACCGATCTAACAGATCACTAACACAACAACCATCCTATAACCAGGATACCGACCTAACCGGTCACTAACATATCACGATCCTAACTACCAGGATGCAGATCTAGCAGATCAATAAACATATCAAGCAAATTCCCGGATACAAATATGATAAAGGGCAGGCCTTGGTGCCATAGACCCTGTTGATATAGTGAGGATAACTCACCTCGCAACTGTCGACTCGAAAGATAAGCTCAAACCCTCAGATCACCGCCATAAACTCCACCACCTATATTCGCCACACAACCATGATCATAAATTTACAAAATGCCCCAGAAGTCCAAATAGCCATCCTTGGTCAAAGTCAAAGTTAACGGTCAAGGTCAACAGTCCATGTTGACCCGACTCGTCGAGTACAACCAGCCAGTCGCCGAGTTCCTTGCATAACTCGCCAACTCGCCGAGTCACTTGAGTGACTCGTCGAGTTCCCAATGTTTGCGGCTGTAAACTCCTTGGCCAACTCGTCGAGTTTCCATTGCAACTCGTCACGTTCATGCGTGCCAATAAGCCGGGAAAATCCTAACTGACTCGCCGAGTCACCCTGTTGACTCGCCGAGTCCACGACAATCTTCATCGGACTCGCCGAGTTGACCATGCAACTCGCCGAGTCCCTTCAGTCCTTCATCTATTTAGATGTTTTTTAAGCCATGATAAGGTTCCATATTGCAGATCCAATCCCCCAAGGCATGTTTATCACGTAAAGTTGCAAACTTTACGTGCATGCAAGGCTCTAAAGTCTTATAATGACAAAACCAAGCTTGTAATGGAGTTTTACACATAAGGAGAGGCTCATAACTACTAAAGTTGAAAGCTTTATGGACCTAGAGACCACAGAGAGTTCAGATCTGAAGTTGCAACTTCAGATCTTAGCTCATACACAAGAAAAGTTTCCTAATATGCTAGAAAAGCCCTAAAATTCACCCAAAAGAGATCTAGAATGAAATGAGGTCAAGATAATGACTTGATACCTTCCAAAGGATGCCAACTGAGGTAGATTCGAGATCTCACACATTCCTTGCTTCAAGACT
Organism: Lactuca virosa; assembly: GCF_052849685.1. Taxonomy (NCBI): domain Eukaryota; kingdom Viridiplantae; phylum Streptophyta; class Magnoliopsida; order Asterales; family Asteraceae; genus Lactuca; species Lactuca virosa. The sequence goes on along the minus strand of NC_136433.1, from coordinate 314,872,451 downwards.
CTTGCTCTCCAAGCTCTTCTCACCAAGAATCCTCCTCCAAAGCTTAAAATAGACAAATGGAGCACACTCACACGAACTAGGGTTTATGGACTATCAAGAGGCAGTAAGGGGAGGCTGAGGAGGCCAATGATCCTTTAAATAGGGCGCAAAACCCCAGAAATTAGGGTTTCATCCTCCAGCTCCTACTCGTCGAGTCCCTTCTTGGACTCGGCGAGTAGGTCACTTAAACACGTGGACCAACCCGCTGCTACTCGACGAGTCAGGCAACCAACTCGTTGAGTAGACCTTGAATTCATGAGAATTTATAACCATAAATTGATACTCGAGAATCGGGGCGTTACAAGTTTAGCTGTAGTAGGACCGGTGTCAGCACCTCCACCTACGACTCTTCGGATCACTAACGGCCGCCAGGGTCGAGCAGGGCCTTCCAGCTGACAGCAGAGGAGGCGCATGCAGCTCCCGATGTTGTGACGGGTATGTAATCTTCTCCTTATCTCTTTATTTGTATTAAATTGCTTGCTTATGTTTATATGTTTCATTTTAGGATCGTTCCTTGTGAATATATCTGTAACATCCGGGATTTATAAGGTACTATTTTTATTTCTATTTGGTTAATAGTTTTATAAGGTTTGGGCTTAGACCTTTGGGCCCTTGTAATTGGGCTGAGGAAGCACCGTACATGGAGCGTACCTTTCCATGTACGCTCATCATACTCAAGAGACTGGAACGCGGAAGCCATGCAGGTACGCCCAGCTTACCAGGAGTACGCGCAGCGTACGTATGCAAGTTCTAAAACCCTAAATTTTAGGATTTGATCCCTATATAAAGGACCTTATGCCTTTGGTCCAGCCTCCCCCTCACCCTTAGACAGCCACCACGAAAACCCTAACTCATATTTGTGTGTTCTTGTGATGTGGAAGCCACTTGAGAGCATTATAGTGTTGTTTTGGTGTTTAGAAGAGAAAGGGTTTTGAAGGAAGAGCAAGGATTCAAAGGGAGCTTGTAGATCCAGGAGATTAGCACCATTTCTGACTCATTTGAGGTATCAAGCTTCAAACTTGATCATTGCATGTTTAGATTTGATTTTGGAGTGTTTTAGGTCACTTTTGGACTCCATTGTTAAGGTTGCTTGAATCTTGATAGTTTCAGAACATAAGAGTTGTCCTTTTGGGCTCTTAGAAGCACTTAGAGTAATAAAAATTGGACCTTGATGGTTAAGCCACAACCATGCAAGTGTTTGAAGGTCAAAAAGTTGGGTTAAGGACCAAAAATCATGTTTTGACCCCAACCATGCATGCAAGCACATAAATTTTGTAAATTTATGGACTACGATGCCTTAAAGGATCTAGATCTACATTATGGACGTGAGGACTTAATGGGTTAAGTCACAAATGAAGCCCCAAGGAAGCTGGCCGGTACGTCGTGCTTACACCCTAGTACACTACGCTTATTGGGTCAACTTCCCGTTTTGGTCAAGGCCAGCGTACGCTGGGCGTACATGCCAGGTACGTCGCGCGTACGCATGTAGAGTGGCGAACTTGGGCTTTTGGGCCTTAGAAGTCTGGGCCTGGATAGTTGGGCCCCATGGCCCACTGTGGAACAGAGTTTCTGGGCCTAGAACTGAAACGTAGAGTATTGGGCCTTTTGAGCCATATCGGGCCGCTCAAGATTATTTATTTTGGGCTAAGGATTTATTGGGCTTGTGAAAAGGCCCATTTGAAGAGTTGGGCCCAATTTTGAAAATTGGGCCTTTAGTGGGCTAATAGTGGGTTGGGAAAGATAAGATGTAAATAGGCCTTGGGTACGGTCCAAATTAGACCAAAGGGGTAAAATGGTCATTTTACCCTAAGAAGTATTATGGATTTTGACCAAGTGTTGTGATGATAATGATAGTCGGGGAGTCATCGGAGCAGCTGTTAGAGATTCCTTCTAGTGATATTCAACATCCAGCTTTACGAGGTGAGTTACCTTCCAGTAGGAGTGGGTCTAAGGCACCAAGGCCGACCCACTAGTAAGAGTTATAGTAGAGATGATTGTCTTTGTGATAATTATCTGGTATGTTGTTATCTGTTATGATTACGTGCTAGTATGCTATGATGTTATGTGATATGTGATAGGAGGGGTAGGATAGACCCCAACATCGGTCGATAGGGTCGAAGGGGTATGCCAGCACCCAGATAAGCTAGGCAGTATATGATTATATGTTTATGCACTAGTATGCTATGTGGTAGAGTAGGGGGTGAAATAGTCTCTGGTACCGGTCGAAAGGACCGAAGGGGTAGGCTAGCACCCTGATATGCTAGGCAAAGTACCGGTCGAAAGGGCCGAAGGGGTATGCCAGCACCCTGATATGCTAGGCTAGGTACCGGTCGATAGGACTGAAGGGGTAGGCCACCACCCTGATATGCTAGGTAGTTACCGGTTGAAAGAGACTGAATGAGTAGATCAGTACCCGGATATGATAAACAATATATATGTTATATGGTATGTGGTATGATGGGGAACTCACTAAGCTTTGTGCTTACGTTTTTCAGTTTTTGTTTCAGGTCATTCTTCTTCGAAAGGAAAGGAGCCCGCACGGTAGCAGCGCATCACACACATGATTTTCCGAACATGAGATTCTTGGGATTTGTACTTTGACACTATTACTATTTGATGATATGGTTTTGAGACATGTGATCTATGGTTTTTATGAAATGAAATAGCTTGATGATGTTTTTCTATAAAATGTTTTATGAATCGTTATATTAAAAATGAAATTTTTGGTCCGTATTTTTGGGATGTTTCAAGTTGGTATCAAAGCATTGGTTTGAGGGATTCGGACACGCCTTCGGGGGTGTCTGGACTCAAATCGAGGGTTTGAACGATTTTTACAAGAAAATAATTTTTCTAAAAATTAAAATGAAGAGTTTTGAGAAAGAACAAGGTGTGTGATGCGTGCAATCGGCCGAGGTCAAGTAAGTTTTCCCCAAGATACCCATACATTTTATGTTATGATATGATATGATTATGACAACTGCATGCTAGATTAGGGCTGAGGATCTAGGAAGGATGCCTTATATGCCTATTGTATGTGTATGAGAATTGCATGCTAGATTAGGGTTAAGGATCTAGTAAGATGTCGTATGTGTCTGCTATATGTGCCTATTGAATTTCATGCTAGAACTGACTAATCAGTGATATGATGGCTTGAATAGGATATGATTGGTTTTGTTACTCAATGCTCGAATGTTGCTTGCTTTGTGCTTTTAGAAGTTCTAGTTATCTTTAAATAACTAGTAAACGAATACGTTAAGTTACATATTGCGAGGACTAAATAATTTCAGAAGGTTAGGTCTAGCCTTATTTCGCAGCTCTTGTTTGAGTCCAACCGTTGTAGGGTAGGACCTCTCATTCGAAGAATTATCTGGTCTTAGTGATATGGAATGGTATTCGCGAGCTAGTTAGGTAAAGGTAACATGAATTTCTTCTGTAGCTGATGGCAGAGAGTAGGTCGGAAAGTTACCCTAGGGTAAGCCTAGGATGAGATTAGAGCAGTGAGCAGTATTAGTAGAAGGGACTTGGTGAAGTCAAGGCAATCCTTGAGGAAAGTACGGATAGATGTGGAAGGTAGTATGGGCCCGTACTACTGAAAGCAGAGGATCTGTACTCGAGTCAAGGAGGGCTGAGATAGAACCAGGGAACTTATATAGAGTGTGAGACCTCTCGAGATTATATATGACCCTGACGATTATATGTTTTGTTTCAGAATGGTGGTGACACATCAAAAAGTAGGAGGTTCAGGTTCTGGGTCAGGATCAGGTTCAGGTTCAGGTGCAGATTTCGAGCCAGTTGATGACGGACTACGCGAGTTCATCGCGTCTGAGAACATGAGAGGCATCCTTGAGGCGACCCAGATTATTTTCGGGTCGATCAAGGTAGGGATTATCGAGCTGATGGAGGAGCACCTCAGGGCGTTCAGGAGCGACATGGCATCTGTCCAGTCAGGGACACGCACACTCTCCTTCAAGGATTTCAGGGGATGTGGTGCGCCAGACTTCTACGGGGTGAAGGACCCTATTGTTTCCAGGAGGTGGATTTCATACATTGAGTATGCACAGTTGACGAGCTTCTGCCCTGAGGAGTCGAAGGTCCGGTATGCTGCAGGGTGCTTAAGAGACAGAGCTAGGGGCTGGTGGGAGGCGGTCAGTGATTCGTTGGGAGCCCCAGCCATTGAGGCTATGACTTGGTCAGATTTTGTGACCAGGTTTAGGGCTGAGTTTACACCAGCTATGGAGATTCAGCAGCTGGCTAGGGAGTTTCTTGACATGAGATAGACAATTGAGTCGGTGGTAGAGATTACCGCCAAGTTCAGGGAGAGGGCCTTACTGGTACCTCATTACGCGGGGGACGAGGAGATGAGGAAGACCCAGTACTATGATATGTTGAGAGCTGACATTCGAAAACATGTCAGCTACTCGGCATGCCTGACTTTGGAGGACATGATAGCGAGGGCGAGAGAGAGGGAGATTGATATAGATCACATCTGGAAGAGGAAGGCGGAGGCTAGGCAGGTTACTGGGGTTTCAGGGAAGAAACCCAAGGGATCCGACACTAGGTCGAAGGGCCAACATGGTCGGAGCCGCTGTGGGAAATGCGGCAAGACCCATGAGGGAGTTTGTAGACTGGGATCATCCGGCTGCTATAAGTGCGGCAAGCTTGGGCACTTTGGTAGGGATTGTACTGCCCCTACCCCCACCCTTCAGACGTCAGACCTGATTTGCTTCCATTGCAATCAGAAGGGCCATAAAAAGGCCAACTGCCCGAGGTTGACATCAAGAGCGCCAGCTCCAGCGTCCCTGCGGATCTCGGATGGCCGACAGGGCAAGAAAGAGGCTCCAGTGGTGAGGAGCCGAGCCTTCCAACTGACCGTTGAGGAGGTGCGTGCCATACCGGATGTGGTGATGGGTATGTTTTCTTCTCCCTAACTCTTATTATATGTCGTTTATGATATTTATGTGCTATGTTTATGTGCTTTGTTTAGGATCGTTCCATGTGAACGGCATTCCAGTACATGTGTTATTTGACTCGAGGGCTACCTGATCATTCGTCTCTTTTGCTCTTAGCAAGAGGTTTCCTGAGTCTCCGGGATATTGGATTGTGCTTTAGAGGTTGAGATAGCTGACGACTGATCTGTCCGGGCATCAGAGGTTTTCAGGGATTGTGTTTTGAGGCTGTATGACGAGCGCTACCTAGTGGATTTGGTTCCCATTCCGTTGCATGGGAACAAGGTTATCATCGACATGGATTGGTTTAGCCCTAATGGGGCGGTGATCGACTGTGCGCAGTAGTTGGTGCGGGTTAGGACCCCGAGTGGGGGAGAGCTGGTGATTCAGGGCAAGAGGCCACAACGTGGACCAGCTATGTGTTCGGCAGCAAGGGCTAGGCGCTACCTTCATCAGGGTTGCACAAGGTATGTCGCCTACGTTATGGATACCCGGGAGGTGGGTAAGGCGATGGTGAGTGATGTACCAGTGGTGCGAGAGTACCCGGACGTATTTCCAGAGGAGCTTCTTGGGATACCTCCAGAGAGACAGGTGGAGTTCAGGATCAACCTAGTCCCTGGTGCGGCTCCGATAGCCAAGGCACCATATCGGTTGGCTCCTCCCGAGATGCAGGAGTTGTCTACAAAGCTGCAGGAGCTGTTAGACAAGGCATTCATTAGGCCGAGTAGTTTGACTTGGGGAGTCCCGATCTTGTTTGTGGAGAAGAAGGACGGGTCGCATCGGATGTGTATAGACTACCGAGAGCTGAACAAGGTAACGGTGCAGAACCGTTACCCACTCCCGAGGATTGATGATCTCTTCGACTAGTTACAGGGGGCATCTTGGTTCTCTAAGATAGATTTGCGTTCAGGCTACCACCAGATGCGAGTCAAAGATGAGGATGTACAAAAGACTGCTTTCCGGACTCGCTATGGCCACTACGAGTTCGTGGTGATTCCCTTTGGGCTCATCAATGCCCCTGCCGCATTCATGGATCTCATGAACCGCGTATTCAGACCGATGCTGGATCGGTATGTGATAGTATTTATAGATCACATCTTGGTTTACTCCAAGACGCAGGAGCAACACGAGGAGCACTTGCGGGAGGTGTTGGATACCCTGAGGAGGGAGAGCTTTTTACGCCAATTTCTCCAAGTGTGACATCTGGTTGCGCGAGGTGCAGTTTCTGGGGCACCATATCAATCAAAACGGGATTCTGGTTGACCCGGCCAAAGTGGAGGCCGTGATGAGATAGGAGGTTTCAAAGTCTCCATTTGAGATTCGGAGTTTCCTTGGGTTGGCAGACTCCTACCGAGGATTCATACAGGACTTCTGCAAGATAGCGGTACCATTGACACAGCTGACGAAAAAGGCTGTCGTATTTTACTGGGGGCCTGAGCAACATGCAACGTTCGAGACGCTGAGACGGAAGTTGTGCGAGGCGCCTATCTTAGCCCTGCCGGAGGGTGTGGAGGATTTTGTAGTATACAACGACGCGTCCATCTCGGGTTTGGGCGCGGTATCAATGCAGAGGGGGCATGTCATCGCTTACGCCTCGAGGCAGCTGAAGCCTCACGAGGCGAACTACCCGACGCATGATCTGGAGTTGGGGGCAGTTTTTTTCTCCATCAAGATTTGGTGGCATTACCTCTATGGGGTCTGATCTACCATTTACACGGACCACAAGAGTTTGAGGTACCTCATGGATCAGTCGAATCTGAACATGAGGCAGCGTCGGTGGCTAGATGTGGTGAAGGATTCCGACTGTGAGATCCTCTACCACCCGGGGAAGGCTAATGTTGTGGCCGATGCGCTTAGTGGTGACTCCGCTTCTGGAGCAGATCCGGGAGTCCCAACAGGAGGCTATGATGGAGGAACATCCGAAGAGCGGGCGTATTGTGGGTCAGGTTTCCTCCTTCGACTATGATAGTCGCGGGTTGTTGATGTTGGATTAAGTGTCTAAGCCCATAACTATAATTGGTATGTACTTGACCCGAGAGTAGCATGGTCCATTTAGGTTGCCTTCACCAGAACAATCTGATAGGATGGATATTTGATAAAGCGGTTATTTATGATTTATTAATATATTACAAGTATAATATATTAATTGTGAAATCATATTATTTAAGTAATATTGATCAAGAATTAATTTGGATTTAATTTAGTGATCAAAAGAGACTAATTAAATTAACGGGGACTGATTATGTAAATCAGTGATATGTAGTGTTTGGGCTATTGATCCATGTTGGGCTAAGTTTTATGTAAGTATCCATGAAGAGTTAGCCCACATGAGATATGGAGCATAATCTAAGTGTATGGATTGGGGTTTACCCATGACTCTTGGAATCCTACACTATATATGTGTTACCCCTTAGCCAAAATTGGTGACCCTAAGCATTCTAAGAGTTCTAAGAGAAGTCTAGCCGATTTTGGTGGCGCTTAACCTCTCTCTCAAAGTCCTCCTTTGTTCATGATGTTTGTGAACCATTTGAGACATCATACTTGAGGTGCTGAGCTCTTGAAAGGCCAAGAACTACAAACTACATCAAGAGGTATTCATCTAACTTAATTTTATATGGCATGTCCTCTATTGTATGCTAGTTAGGATGTATGCTTTAGAAAAATTCAAATTGCATGTATAATTAGAGAAAACATAGATCCAAAGCATCTAGGGTTGCATGTGCACCATAGGAGTGTTATAGTGCTTAAAACCCAACAGTGGTATCAGAGACTAGGATTGTTTTCTGTTATATTTGCTGCTTGTTAATTTTTAAAGCTGAAAAAATCGATTTTCTGGCCTCTAACTAATGAACTCGCCGAGTCCACTGGTTGACTCGATGAGTCCACTCATTAAAAGGGCAACTCGACGAGTCATGTTCATGCACTCGTCGAGTAGAGTCTTCTAGTTGCAGAATTTCGAGTTTTTGGCCAGAATTGGATTAGGATCATTACCACAAACTGTTTTGTAATCATAAAAATCATATTTTTCTGATATGGTAATGATTATACTCATCCAATCAAAAGATAATTGTCAAAGTTTTAAGATAATTGTTGGTTATATGATAAACAAAGTTACTTGTAAATTGTTGATTTGATATTATCTTGCTTTATGAGTTTAGTTAGATCAATCATGAATTGTATGATAATTTTGTTTGTTAAAATTGATCTAAATGGTTTTAATGACTTCCATAACTTGTCCTCAAGTTATGGAGCATGAAAGGTCTCATCCATTAAAATGACATTAAACTCATAAGTTATGGAAATGAAAAGGTTTTCAAGAGTTACAAAACTTGCCCTCAAGTTTTGGTATTTGAAAAGTCTCAAATTATGAAAAACATTAACTCTTGTAATTGAAAAGTTTCAAAAGATGCAACTCTTGGGTTCGTAACTTAAAAATTAATTAAATAGTTTTAATTTTGAATTTTTAATAACCTAGATGCTTTGAATAGTTCAATTACACCTTATGGACTTTATTAAATTAATTAAAGTGTTTAATTAAAATAGAAGTTTAATAAATCCATAATAACAAGGTTTAAGACTAATTAAATTAAGAGTATAATTTATTAAGAGATTAAACCACCCAAGTATTTTAAATGTATAAAATACACCCTTATACTATATAAAATTAAAAGTTTAATATATTATATATGTATAAGTAAAAGGTCAGTCTTACCGTTAGTAGGCCTCATTCACGAAGCTGGTCTATAAGGGGGGTATAAGGTTACTGCCTATAAAATGGCGGTTTAATGGGTGTCCACTCTCACCCACCGCTTCCTTGACTGGTGGAGGGTCGTTAGCCGAACGGGTAGGATAGGACATTAAGCCCTCATTAAAAGTATAATGAATTATAAAAGTAACTAAACCCTTACAAATTCCCAATCTTAGTTACTTAGGAAAAATGTGAATTGATGCTAACCCATGAAATTGCACTTTGCACCTTGTTAAGTCGTTAGTGGAGCGTGTGTGGTTAACCGGCACACTAGTTTGGGACTAACAATGTGTGGCAAAGGGTAGCTTGGTGTTAATCATGGATCAATGGAGCGTGTGTGGTTAACCGGCACATTGATTAGGTGATATGTAACATCGAGAGTACCAAGCTAATTTGCATGGTTATTCACACCTTGTTTGTGATCCTCGGCATCCCAGTCACAAACTTGAAGGGCATAAGTGAGATTAAACATGCCATTGAAAAGTTCAATGAATCTCAAAGAATCTAGGAATTTCAATTCATTTAAAACCTAAAATTCATTTTCGTTTTTCATGGTGGAAATTGGTAAATCGTCATTTACCTACCTTCAAATAATTTGCAACTGGATTACGGCATCCCTCTTCCGAATTGTAAATTATTGTGTTGGATCCTAGCCTTAATATTTCATTTGGGTGTTATATTAAGGACTTAAATCAACTAACTTGAATTTCTCCCCACATAGATGTCTAGTGTTGACAACTATGGTCCTCCCGAACCTTTTGGAAAAAGCTTTCCTCATGAAGATGATGTTCCCATAGATCATACTTCACTTCCTCCACCTCCTCCAATAGTTCTCCCTAACCCACATGTTCGTCGACTTGAAAAGTTCAAGGTCACTCAAGCCCTATTGGCAACCAAACATGAAGATGGAAGGTCTCTGTGTGCACATGTCTTGGAGATGAAGTCGCACATTGACAGGCTGGGAATGTTAGGAGTTGTGTCAAGGAAGTTGGTTGTTGACTTGGTTCTTCAATCACTTCCTAAGTCATATAGTGAGTTCATTAAAGATTACTATATGACAGACTGCAACATGTCCTTTATCGATCTTACCTATTTGCTAATTGCTGCTGAATCAGCAATGATTTGGCGCATTGGTAAAGCAAATTTGAATTGGAAGATCTAATTCCCAAACTTCCATGGACAATGACAATGGAAACATTGGAAGTCCAGAAAAGATTTCTCTTTCCAAGGGAAAGGGAAAGGCTAAGTCTGAGATTGTCCCATGTACCATTCCGAAAGAGTCTGTTTGCTTCTATTGCCAAGAGAAGGGGCATTGGTTGCGAAGCTGCCGTAGCTACCTGAAGGACAACAAGGATGGTAAAGTCAAAATGTTTGACTGTGCTTCAGGTAAGTCCGCTATCTAACTCTGTTAATTTCCTATTTGGAGATTCTTAATGCATGATGTGATAAGATTACATTTTGATGTTTTGTAGGATCGAAGAAGAGAAAGGAAGCTTACAGATAAAGCAGGCTGAGTCTGATCGCAAAGAAATGGATTTCGATCGCATGATTCGATGATCGGAATTTTAAGCTGCTGCTTAGGAGTTATGATAGATTGCTTAGAAATGAGTAGTAACATAGTTTTCATTTGTAATTGCATTGTGAGGAAAAGTTTTCCCGCAAATTTTATAAATAAAGAAATTTATTGTTTTATCTTATTTATATTTCCTTGCAATGACATTTGTGAAAATTGATGTTTGTATGTTTCTATTTTTAGCAATATGGATTTGATTCTTTCGTTTGTGGTAGTGTCTAAATTTACCAACTAAGGAAAGATTCTCATCACCCACGTTTCAATTGGATAGAAACTTGGAATCATGCGACTTGTATTGTGTGATGAATGAGAACCTTCATCTTTGGGAAATTAAGACTAATTCTTTGTTCACATGTATATGTGAGTAAAGTGAAAGACCAAGGAATCTAGTACACATCATTGTGCACTGGTCAGGTCCACCACAAAGAACAATAAGACTATTCGTTATGATTTACTAAAAGTTTGGTAAAGATGGTTATGCTTACAAGATTAAGTGTAATTCTGAAACGTTGGAAAAGTTTCAAGGTATAGCAGAACGAATAAGAAGAATCAAATTAGACAGAGAGATAAAAGTTTCTCCAATCTGAAAGGAAAGGAGAGTACTTTAGCATCATGTTTTATGATCATCTTAATGATTATGAAAACCATATCACAATTGATCCTCTAAGGACATCTTAGTGCATTTGTATGGCTAAGAAGAGGAATCGTGAATTGTTGAAATTGTTAAATCAAGAAGGTGAGTCATACTTCGTTCCAAAATCAAGTCTTAGAGTCATACTCCAAGATTGTATATTTAGTGACATATCAGCAAAAGTAGAGTAAAATGTTTTCTACTTTTGTACATTTGAAATTGGTAAGTTGTGATGTTTTGGATAAAACAAGACCAACTAAGGCCGATTGTCAGAAGTGTTTGTCTTGATAAGAAACCGCACTAACTCTTGAATATTTGTTTATCTTATATGTCAAGAGGGCAGTGGGAGTCTTAAAGATCTTGAAAAGTTTCAAAAACTAATCAAGAATAAACCTGTTGTTGAACACTAGCACACGACTTGAGGTTTGTAACCAATCGTGTTGACATATTCTTGTTTCTGTGCCCATTCTAGTTAAATTTGACTATGCATGTGAGTTCTATGAGTTCTCAATTGTTTGCATAGGGCAAAGCACCTTGATCAGTGAAACTTCATTAATCAGTAAGGGTGAGCTGCTTAACAACTTGGAAGACATGGTAGGCCCTTGTGCTGCCAGGTTGCAAGAAATTAAGGTTGAACAAGTTCAGTCCATATGAGTTTGGATTTGTCACTAACCTTGTCTTGTGATTATGGTTATGACAAATTTCACATGGATAGGAACACATACACCATAAAGTCTAAGTGTCATAAGGTTTCTCTCCGCTTCATGAAAATGATTGTGAGGAAACATTTTCACCAAGTAGATTTTAAAGAGTTAGCAATTGTGATATTTGCTGTGACAACCCGATATTTCGAATCAGTGTAATGTTCGAAAAGTCAAATATTATAAACTATTTTGAATCAATAAAAATTAGCGTAAAAAACGAAGTGTTCTAAAGTCTCAATTGGAGTACAAAAAGTGATAGATATTGTATCAAGGTTTTCAAAAATATAGAGAACACTCAAATCCGAGTTATAACGAAGAAGTTATGACCAATCAAAGATTCATAACAAAACCGGTAAAACGCTGTTAAGCGTGAAAAGTGAAACTTCAATAAAATACTTTTTAGCCTTATGTATCTGAACGAAAGTCGTAGATTATGTTAAACCATGAACATACATAAAAAGAACGCCCAAATCTGACTTTGTATGAGGAAGTTATGATTTTTCTAAAGTTTCAGAACAGCAGTAGACAGCTAAAAACTCGAAATAAAGATAAAGCGATTTTTAGCCTACGCAACCTAAACGAGAATTGAAGGTCTCGACAATAGTAGTACAACGGTAAAAAGACAGACGAAAACGGACATCAGATGAAGAAGTTATGGATTTTTAATGGAATTATCCTGTCCCGGCCTATTTAAAATATAATATTAAAAATTAAAGTCAAAATTAGCCGACGGAGTCTAAATGAAAGTTGTAGAGTATATTCTCACCTACGCGTGGATATAAAGAAGGTCGAAATCGGAGCTCGTATGCGAGAGATATGAATTTCTGAAGTTCGAGGCACGCACACCAACCTTATCCGAAACTCACGACGTGAGCAAGAGACTCACGACGTGAGTCTATGACTGATGTGTGCCAGAACGAGATCACCAGGCGTCGCGTCTATAGACCAGACTCACGACGTGAACTATCCCATGTTCACGACGTGAATCCCAAGAATGCACCCTATAAATAGCATGCGAGGGTTCCGGGCAAAGTTGCTCATTTTCTCTCTTTCTCTCACGTTTCTACCTCGTTTTGCATGCAAGTAATATCCCGAAGTCCCGGTTTCATATCTAAGCCCCGACGAAGGTCCGAAGCTCCGAGATTCCCGAAAAACTCGCCACTTTCCGGTCGAGGTGCCGCCCGAGAAAATCTCGTTTTTTTCAAATCACGCACTTTCCCGGTGAGTTCATACCCCTACATTTTTACGTTTTCTTTAGTTTTCAGGGGGGAATACAAGTTCAAAATACCAAAGTTATCTAATACATGTTTAAGAGTTTTCCTACACCTTGTAACATGCTGAGCAAGGTGTGTATGCGGTTTACACTTATCATTTCAAATGTCGATTTATGGAAATACAATGACTTACATAAAAAGGTTTCATCCAAACACATACAATACTTTTTGATAAACTATAATAGGTATAGTTTGAGCACTTTGTTAGACAAAGAAACAGTAACTCAATCGACTTACAAAACAAAATCTTTCATTGCACACTACGTGATCTTGTATTATACTCGCAAGACATTCTCCTTCGGGGTACTCCTAAGTACCACAGAAAAGTCCTGTAGTTATAATCAGAATCTCCGGGAGGGAGAACGTGATAGTTGTGTATAGATCTATACTGGGTCTGACAAACCCGCACCTAAGCTGCTTGCAACAGCTAGACCGGCAGGTCTGGGGTGACAAGTGTCATAACTTTCCGACGCCTGAAGAACGTCGTATTTAAGGCCATCTAGTCTTTAGTATGATTATAACATCTCGCATGGAATCTTAACACAACATACAAATCACGGAAATTCTAAGGTTTTATACAAAGGAGTTTTATTTAAATATAAAACTCACGCATAAGTATGACGACTTACTTACACCTACTAGGCCTTGTTTCAATTCAGTTCACAACAAATCTTTTAGAAAATATTGGATTTTCTGGAAACAAACGTGTAACAAACGTTAAGGAAACAACATTTATTTTTATAAAATACTTACGAACTCACCAGCTTTATGCTGATACTCTCTTTTCAAAACAACTTGTATTCCCAGGTAATCAGTAATACAGGTAAATGCAAGATTTCTGAAGTCAAGACGCTAAGGCGTAGATTCTTTTGCTACATTTTGTCATCATATGTAATTTAATTGGAAACATGTAATTTTTGGAACATGTATTTTGGAAACAATGTAATCCTTTAAATTATATCTATGATGGTTGTGTTTTACTTTCTTCACTATGGTTATGATACTGAGCATGACGTCATCCGCCCCCGAACGTTTCCGTCGTTCTGGTTTGGGGGTGTGACATTTGCATTCTCAAATTCGATTATGATTACGACATCCCTCTTCATAGTTCGAATTGTGAGAAATGGCAAAAAGTCTAAACATTTGAGACTTATTGCTGTAAGTTCTAAAATTGTTTAGACACACATGTGAGCTATCTAAGGAAAGGTGTATGAGTTTGAGAAGCCGAGATAAAGTCTTATCGAAGCGTCTTGTATCAGATATCTGAACTTTGGTAAGAAAGTCAACAAGTATTGATTTCTAGAAGTCCAGCTTATTTCTGGGTACATGTCAAAGCTAGTGGGAGCAAAAGTGTTATGATAGTAAGATAATAATTATCATGCTAGTGGGAGCATAATTATTATGGTAAGTGTTGCGAGTTAGCAATGTTAATTATAGAAAACGAAGGTTTCAATTAGCAAAGTTGCAGGTTTTAAAAAGTTGTTTTGCTATAATTAAGGGAGAGGAACTTATACTTCATTTCAAGTCTGAAAGCTTAGATTGTGAGATTTTAATCAAATTTAGTCAAGGACATATATGAATGTTATGTAGAAAAGATTCGACATAAGGAAATTCTATATATGGAAATGTTATAGCAAAAGACTGGTAAAGTATCAGGTCGTTATGTAATACATTATGAATCGTGTCCCATATGCTTCGGATATAGGATCGATTGCATGTGCTATAATATTCTCCTGTTCTAATTTTCCAAATGCCTAGGGTATTAAGAGGGAAAAAGGACTAGAACCGGATATGACTAAAGTTATTAAACAACTGTCAAGGACGATCTGAGGTTCGCTAAAGATTGGTTGCTTAAGGACAGTTGGAAGTATAGTAATGAATGGAGCATATTTATATGATTTTGAATAGATAGGATTCTATTAATATTGGATAGTCATATGGCAATTATGGAAAAGTTTCCGTAATGGGAGTTGGATATCAAGAATCAATGAGTAAGTTAGAAACTTTTATGCAAGAAGGATGTTCAAAGGAATGTGCTTTGAATATGAGACTTCGGATCTATGGGATTGTCTTGCAACAATATCCAATGGAAAGTTTTGTAATTGGCAAAGTCTCGGTGACTTGTGTACATAGTCATTACAAAAGGATCACTACATATAAGCTTAGAATCTAACAGATTACAGTAAGTGGCAAGGACTTGGTATTCTTACACTTACGATAAGGATTTGGAATTGTGAAATGAGTGTCATTGGAAATGTTTACAATTGATCTATTTCACAAAGTAAGGACCATAAGTAAACATATTGTGCATGCTTGGAGCATGGGATAACTATTGTTTTAATTCAAGTGTAAAGATGATAAATCGAAACATTATACAATGAATAATGTGTAATCAATATGGTGATTAAATAAAAGGTGTTTTATTTATATTCAAAAGTTTTGAGACCATATTGGATTCGATTATTCTTGTGTTTCACTTTTCATGTTTTGACTTCCCGAATAACTAGATTATTCAAACCATCCACAGTCGATCATACTTTGGAAGTAGGTATTGAAGCTAGATTGTCATGAATGGCTCTGTAGGTTGTCTAAAGGCATTTAGACATAGCACAAGTTTGCTGCAGTGTTCATGAGTACTCCTGTAATAAGATTTGAGTATTGGATTAAACCCACGCTCATCTGAATCACTTCATGGATTTTATCACGAGTGATTGTGAGACGATAATATCTTATATTCTTGAAACCAAGACATGTAAGTTGTAGCTTACAAGTCGGTTGCACATTGACATATGTAAACACACCAGTAACTTGGTGTTATAAAACATATTGTTGTGTGTGATTTGATGAGTAAGTACAAGCAAGCATTTGAGACGAAGTTTATCCATTCCTTTTACCCAATGTGGGATAAAAGCGATATCTGTGGGCCCCTCAATGATTTAGTGATGACAACCCTAAGTGCTTGGCCAAGCCTGGACTGATTAGATTTGTTCAATTAACTGATCGTCATAAATCAGAAATCGGGAAACAACACATGAACAGAGAGAATGATTATAAATCCATGTCTCAGTTCATACGATATCTAGAATGGAGGAATATATGATCCCTTATCTAATGGACGCGTCATTGACTAGGTCAGAGTTCGATAGCGGCTTTTGAGAGCTACGATTGCTAGTCGGGATTTTGGAGTCGTACTTGCAATAATAGTTATTAGATTTATCCAAGTGGGAGACTGTTGGATTAGGTGTCTTGGCCCATAACTATAATTGGTATATACTTGACCCGAGAGTAGCATGGTCCATTTGGGTTGCCTTCACCAGAACAATCTGATAGGATGGATATTTGAGAAAGAGGTTATTTATGATTTATTAATATATTACAAGTATAATATATTAATTGTGAAATCATACTATTTAATTAGTTTTGATCAAGAATTAATTTGGAATTAATTTAGTGTTCAAAAGAGACTAATTAAAGTAACAGGGACTGATTATGTAAATCAATGATATATATAGTGTTTGGGCTATTGATCCATGTTGGGCTAAGTTTTATGTAGGTATCCATGAAGAGTTAGCCCACATGAGATATAGATCATAACCTAAGTGTATGGATTAGGGTTTACCCATGACTCTTGGAATCCTACACTATATATGTGTTATCCCTTAGCCAAAATTGGTGACCCTAAGCATTCTAAGAGTTCTAAGAGAACTCTAGCCGATTTTGGTGGTGCTTAACCTTTCTCTCAAAGTCCTCCTTTGTTCATGGTGTTTGTGAACCATTTGAGGCATCACACTTGAGGTGCTAAGCTCTTGAAAGTCCAAGAACTACAAACTACATCAAGAGGTATTCATCTAACTTTATTTTATATGGTATGTCCTCTATTGTATGCTAGTTAGGATGTATGCTTTAGAAAAATTCAAATTGCATGTATAATTAGAGAAAACATAGATCCAAAGCATCTAGGGTTGCATGTGCACCATAGGAGTGTTATAATGTTTAAAACCCAACAGTTGACACTACACCGTAGAGTGTGGGTTCCATATCATGGAGGTGTGCGCCAGGTTTTGATGGAGGAGGCGCACAAACCCAGGTTTTCTATCCATCCCGGGGCGACGAAGATGTACAGAGATCTTCGTCCTGATTACCGGTGGCCCTACATGAAGTGGGATGTAGCCTGGTGCGTTGAGAGATGCTTGACCTGCAGGAAGGTCAAGGCAGAGCACCAGAGGCTCTACGACAAGATGCAGCCGTTATACATCCCCATGTGGAAATGGAAAGATATCACTATGGATTTCATCACTAAGCTTCCCAGGATCACACGTGGGGTTGATTCGATATGGGTCATCGTGGATCGATTGACCAAGAGTTCTCACTTTATCCCGATCCAGGAGAGCATATCGGCTGAGAAGCTGGCCGAGATTTACGTGCGTGAGATAGTGGCACGACATGGAGTGCCTGTCTCGGTGGTGTCAGACCGAGATGTCCGTTTCACTTCCAGATTCTGGAAGCGGTTTCATGACGAGATGGGTACTCGTCTCCACTTCAGCACTGCTTTCCACGCTCAGACGGACGGATAGAGCGAGAGGACAATACAGAATCTCGAGGACATGCTTCGTGCATGTGTCTTGGATTTTGGTGGCAGTTGGGATACGTATCTCCCGTTAGCGGAATTTTCGTATAGCAACAGTTACCACGCTAGCATAGACCAACCTCCCTTCGAGATGCTCTACGGGAGGAAGTGTAGGACCCCAATATGTTAGGGCGAGGTCGGTCAGAGGGTCATGGGGAGTACCGAGGTGGTACTCAAGACGACGGAGAGGATTCAGTAGGTTAGGAGCAGGCTTCAGACTGCTCAGAGTCGGCAGAAGAGATACGCCGACAGACGCCGATCGGACCTGGAGTTCCAGGTCGTGGATATGGTCCTTCTGAAGGTGTCACCTTGGAAAGGTGTCATCCGTTTCAGAAAACGGGGCAAGCTCGACCCCAGGTACATCAGACCTTTAAGAGTTGCAGCCCGGGTGAGCAAGGTGACGTACAGGCTGGATCTGCCGGCCGAGCTTAGTCAGATACATAACATATTCCATGTCTCCTAGCTGCGGAAGTGCTTAGTAGATGACTCTGCAGTGGTACCTCTAGAGGATATTCAGGTGGACGACAGCCTGAACTACATCGAGCGTCCAGTAGCTATTCTTGACAAGAAGACGAAGGCGTTGAGAAACAAGGAAATAGAACTGGTGAAGGTGCAGTGGCAGCACCGTAAGGGCTTGGAATGGACGTGGCATCCAGAAGAAGAGATAAGGGAGCATTACTCCGAGTTATTCCCGGCAACAACAGCAGAACTTGAGGACGAAGTCTAATTCAAGTGGGGGGAGATTTGTAACATCCAGGATTTATAAGGTACTATTTTTATTTATATAAGGTTAATAGTTTTATAAGGTTTGGGCTTAGACCTTTGGGCCCTTGTAATTGGGCTGAGGAGGCACCGTATGCGGAGCGTACCTTGCCATGTACGCTCAGCATACTAAAGAGACCGGAACGTGGAACCCATGCAGGTACGCCCAGCGTAACAGGAGTACGCGCAACGTACGTATGCATGTTCTAAAACCCTAAATTTTAGGGTTTGATCCCTATATAAAGGACCTTCTGCCTTTGGTCCAGCCTCCCTCTCATCCTTAGACAACCACCACAAAAACCCTAACTCATATTTGTGTGTTCTTGTGATTTGGAAGCCACTTGAGAGCATTTTAGTGTTGTTTTGGTGTTTAGAAGAGAAAGAAGTTTGAAAAAGGAACAAGGATTCAAAGGGAGCTTGTAGATCCAGGAGATTAGCACCATTTCTGACTCATTTGAGGTATCAGGCTTCAAACTTGATCATTGCATGTTCAGATTTGATTTTGGAGTGTTTTAGGTCACTTTTGGACTCCATTGTTGAGGTTGCTTGAATCTTGATAGTTTCAGAACATAAGAGTTTTCCTTTTGGGCTCTTAAAAGCACTTAGAGTAATAAAAATTGGACCTTGATGGTTAAGCCACAACCATGCAAGTGTTTGAAGGTCACAAAGTTGGGTTAAGGACCAAAAATCATGTTTTGACCCCAACCATGCATGCAAGCACATAAATTTTGTGACTTTATGGACTACGATGCCTTAAAGGACCTGGATCTACATTCTGGACGTGAGGACTTAATGGGTTAAGTCACAAATGAACCCCCAAGGAAGCTGGCCGGTACGCCTTGCGTACACCCTAGTACGCTACGCGTATTGTGTCACACCCCCAAACCAAGGATGGCGGAAATGTCCGGGGGTGGAGGACTTCATGTATAGTATCATAACAACAATTGTAATAGTAATTCAAGCAAACACAACCAACATATATATAATTGAAAAAGTTACATCATTGTATGAATTACATGTTTACGAATCAATTACAATATGTTGACAAAATATGAAATAGTAGACGCCTTAGCGTCCCATCCTCAAAAGCACTTAGTTACCTGTTTAATGATTTCTTGAGAATACAAGTTGTTTGAAAAAGTGTCAACACAAAGGTTGGTGAGTTCATAAGCTTTTGTTTGGTATTATTAAAAGCCTTTCGTTTGTAAAAGTAGTATTTGATGGGTTTTAGGTACAACAAATAAACTAGAAAACAATTCCTAAGTTCACATGCAACCTACTTTGGATCTATGTTTTAACTATTGAACATACAACTTTGAATTGCAAAACAAGAACCCTAGAGGAGAGAGGCTAATTTCGAAATTAACAAACTAGGGTTTAGGGTTTACATACCTTTCAATTGTTATAGCAAACAATTGATATTCCCTTGATCTTGATCTTCTTGGAAGCTTTAGCACCACAAGTGTAATGCCTCTAATGGAATCACACCCAAACTAGCAAGAAGGAAAGTAGAAGAGAGAGGGGAGAGGGAGTATGCAATTTCGGCCAAGGTATTCTTCCAAAGAATCAGTACACAAAATGTGAGCCAGGAGGCTCCTTAAATAGTTGAGGGAACTAGGGTTTAGGGAAAACCCTAGTTATCCTTTGCTTAGGGCCTAAGCAAGACCCAAGGCCTTATCTTGGAGCCCTTGGACGAATTCTCTAGGGTTTCCCCTAGGGTTTTCGTCCACCCCCTTCCAAGGGGGTTCTGGAACCTTCCACTCAACTATTAGTTAATTGCAAACTAGTCCCTGCACTTTATAATTAATTCTTTTAACCCCAAAATTAATTCTGATTAATTTCTGGCTAACAATTAATTAAACATAATGATTTCTAATTAATATATTAATCCATTAACATATTAATAAATCATTTATATTAATTTATTAATCTTATAAATTAATATCTCTCCTTTCATAATTTCCTTGTCCAGTTGCTAGGTTGAGGGCAACCCAAAAGGACTGTGCTGCTATCAATTCAAGTACATACCAATTATAGTTAAGGGCTTAGACACCTAATCCAACAGTCTCCCACTTGGATAAGTCTGTAACTATAATTGCTAGTATGCCTTCTAAATTTAACCAGCAAATTGTAGCTTCCAAAAAGCTGCTGCCGAACTCTGACCCAGTCAGTTACGTGTCCTAAGATAAGTGATCATATAACCCTTCGTTCTGCTTGATATCCCCAGACAAAAGACATGGAATATAATCAATCTCTTTGTCCAGAATCTATGTTTCCCGATTCCTGATTTGTGATGATGTAGGACTTCTAATTGAACACATCAATTTAGTCCTGGCTGGGCCCAGCACATAAGTCAACACCAAATCATCGAGAGGCCCACAGATATCGCTTTTCCTGTTAGGGCAAAAGGAACGAATAAACGTTGACTCATATGCTTGTATCTTTTACTCATCAAATTATGCATGACAATACGTTTTATAACACCAAGTTACTGATGCGTTTTCGTATCACCAATGCACAACCGACTTGTAAATTACAACTCATATATCTTCGTTTCAAGATTATAAGATATTATCGTCTCAGTATTACTCGTGATGAATTCCATGAAGTAATACTCTGAGCGAGGGTTTATCCAATACTCAAATCTCAATTTCTGAGTACTCATGAACATTGCAGCAATTCTATTGCCATGTCTATCCTTAGACAATCTGCAATCCAATTCATGACAGTCTTAATTCACTACTTACTTCCAAGAGTACGAGCGACTGTGGAGTTTGAATAATCTCATTATTCAGGAAGTAAAACATGCAAAAATGAAACACAATAATAAACAATTGACAAAAGGTAGTAGCCAAACTTATAAATAATACTTTATTATTTAATCACCAAAAGTCAATTACATTTACTTTGTTACAAGTTTCAAAAACTAATCTAACTACTAAAACTAATATCATCTTTCAGTCCTATGCTCCGAGCATGCTGAATATGCTTAGCCCTACTCAGACCCTTTGTGAGGGGATCTGTTGGGTTATCTTCAGATGACACCCTCTTTACTATAAGATGGCCTTCTTCAACTCTATGTCTGATGAAATGGTACTTTCTGTCGATATGTCTGGTCTTACCATGATCTCTCGGTTCCTTTGTCAAGGCAACCGCTCCTTCATTATCGCAGAACAGTTCCATAGGCTCCTGGATGGTTGGAACAACTCCGAGATCCCCGATGAAGTTCCTCAACCAAGCTGCTTCTTTCGACGCTTCACTTGCTGCTATGTACTCTGATTCACAAGTAGAATCAGCCATCGTATTTTGCTTGGAACTCTTCCAAGTAACTGCTCCTCCATTCAGTAAAAACACCCAGCCCGACTGAGAACGGAAGTTATCTCTATCCGTCTGAAAGCTGGCATCACTGTAACCATCTACTCTCAAAGTATCACTGCCACCAAGCACAAGGACCCAGTCCTTTGTCCTTCGCAAATACTTGAGTATATTCTTAACTGCTACCCAATGAGCTCTACCTGGGTTTCCCTGATAGCGACTGACCATGCTCAAAGCAAATGCCACATCAGGGCGAGTACATGTCATAGCGTACATGATCGATCCGACAGCGGAAGCATAAGGTACACGACTCATGTCATCTATTTCAATATCTGTACTCGGGCATTGAGTCTTACTCAATTTGGTATTGCTCTGGATAGGTAGCTCTCCCTTCTTGGAATTTTCCATACTAAACCTCTTTAGTACCTTATCCAAGTATGTGCTCTGACTAAGTCCAATTAGTCTCTTCTTTCTATCTCTCAATATTCTAATCCCAAGAATATAGGCAGCTTCTCCAAGGTCTTTCATGGCAAAACACTTTCCAAGCCAAGACTTAACTTCTTTCAAGGTTGGAACGTCGTTACCAATGAGTAATATGTCATCGACATACAACACCAGAAAAGTTACTATACTCCCACTAGCTTTGATATACACACAGAACTCATCTTCACTTCTAGAGAAACCAAATTC
Source organism: Lactuca virosa (assembly GCF_052849685.1). Taxonomy (NCBI): domain Eukaryota; kingdom Viridiplantae; phylum Streptophyta; class Magnoliopsida; order Asterales; family Asteraceae; genus Lactuca; species Lactuca virosa. The sequence continues at coordinate 314,850,142 of NC_136433.1, read as the reverse complement.
TTTGACTTTCTCATGGAAGCAAAGATTCCAACTGCGAGATGCTTGTTTCAATCCATAAATGGATTTCTCAAGCTTGCACACTCTATTAGGGAACTTTGCATCAACAAAACCCTCTGGCTGACTCATGTAAACATCTTCAGCCAACTTCCCATTAAGGAAAGCAGTTTTGACATCCATCTGCCAGATTTCATAATCATGAAAGGCAGCTATGGCGAGCAATATCCTAATAGATTTAATCTTAGCCACTGGCGAGAAGGTTTCATCATAGTCAACCCCTGGGGTTTAAGTGAAACCTTTTGCAACCAGTCGAGCCTTGAATGTGTGCACATTTCCATCCATGTCTGTCTTCTTCTTGAAGATCCATTTGCACCCAACTGTCTTACGACCTGGTGCACTATCAACCAAATTCCAAACTTGGTTGTCATACATGGACTTAATCTCGCTGTCCATTGCCTCTTTCCACTTGGAAGCCTCTGGACCTTCCATTGCTTCCTTATAAGTGACTGGTTCATCTAAGTTTACCAGTGTTCTGTCACTTATGAATGTGTCACCATCTGAAGTAATATGGAAACCATACAACTCAGGTGGCACACTCACCCTAGTGGATCTTCTAAGAGGTAATGAGTTATCGATTGGTTCAACAGGAACTGTTTCCTCTGGTTGAGTGCTAGTGTCATCTAAGGTTCCTTCATTGGCTGAATCTTGAATTTCTTCAAGGTCAATAGTGCTCCCACTGTCCTCTTTGAATATGAGCTCTCTTTCAAGAAAGACTCCCCTTCGTGCTACAAAGACCACGTTCTCACTAGGCCTGTAGAACAAATATCCAAAAGACTGCTTTGGGTAACCAATGAAAACACATTTCTCACTTCTAGCTGCTAGCTTGTCGTGAGTCTCTCGTCTTACGAAAGCTTCACAACCCCAGACTTTAATATGTGCTAACGAGGGAACTTTCCCTGTCCACATTTCGTGAGGTGTTTTGGCAACCTTCTTTGTAGGGACAAGATTGAGGATGTGGGCGGCTGTCTCTAAGGCATACCCCCAGAAGTGAATAGGAAGCGAAGCCCGACTCATCATAGAACGAACCATGTCTAACAAGGTTCGATTGCGCCTCTCAGCTACACCATTTAACTGTGGTGTCCTAGGAGGAGTCAATTGTGAGACTATCCCACATTCTTTCAGATAGTCGTTAAACTTGATACTAAGATACTCCCCGCCTCTATCGGATCTAAGTATCTTTATCTTTCTGCCCAATTGATTTTCGACTTCATGTTTAAACTCTTTGAACTTTTCAAAAGTTTCTGACTTATGCTTGATCAAGTAGATATATCCATATCTGCTATAATCGTCAGTGAAAGTCACATAGAATCGATTAGCATCTCTTGTAGTTGATCTGAAGGGCCCACACACATCTGTGTGTATGAGATCCAACAGACCTTCACCTCTTTCACAAGACCCTGTGAATGGTGATTTTGTCATCTTTCCCAAAAGACAAGATTCACACATATCATCTGACTTTAGGTCAAATGATTCCAACACTCCATCCTTTTGGAGTTGGGCTATGCGTTTCTTGTTAATGTGTCCAAGACGACAATGCCACAAGCATGCCTTGTCTACACTATTAGACAAGTCAATATTAAGTACACTATTTCCTAAGCTATCAACACAAGTCACTGTTTCATACACACCATTACAAGGCAAAGCTTCAAACATAAAAACACCATTCTTATAAACAGAAATTGAACCATTCAAATCATTAAAAGAATATGTAAAACCTTGTCTGAACAATGCATGAAATGAAATAATGTTTCTCGTCATCTCAGACGAATAGCAACAATTTATTAAATCTAATCTAACATCATTACTAAGCAGAAGCTGATAAACTCCGATCTTGGTTACTGGTGAAGACTTTCTGTTTCCCATGATCAGGTTTATCCTTCCTCGCTCTATCTCCTCACTTTCCTTTAGACCCTGCAAATCAGAACAGATATGAAAACCACATCCTGTGTCAAGGACCCATGAACGAGAAGATAATGAGTTATTAGCAGAAATAGTGTAAATACCTGCCGAAGATGGCTTCACTTTGCCATCCTTGATATCTTGCAGATATTGTGGGCAAGATCTCTTCCAATGCCCTTTTTGGTTGCAGTAAAAGCAAACTGCCTCTTTTGGATCAGAAACATGGGGAGTGGAACCATTGGGCTTAGCCTTTGGGCCATTACTAGATGACCCAGCTTGAGCCTTGCTCTTCCAGTTTTGCTTGGGAGGACCTTTCCTCTTTTTCCCCTTTCCCTGTCCAATAGCCAAAACAGTGGCACTAGCAGGTGTGGAGGGTATACTTTTACCCTTCATCCCTGCCTCAGCTGTCTGCGACAAGTTGTGCAATTGGGCCAAGGTCTGCTCAGTATTGTTCAAATGGTAAGTTAGAATAAACTGACCATAACATTCAGGAAGTGAGTTCAAGACCATGTCAATGGCCAATTCCTCATCAAAGTGAATATTGAGCTTGACCAAACGCTCTATGTAGCGTTGCATTCTTTGCACATGTGACACAACCGACTCCCCATCTTTCATCTTGCAAGCCATGAGTGACTTGACTACTTCGAACTTTTCTTGACGAGCTCGCTTATGGTACTTTTCCATAAGGTCCTTGTTCATCTCGAAAGGCCAGTAGTCCTCATAGTACCTCTGCAGTTCTGGGGACATAGTTGCCACCATGATGCATGCCACTTTGGTAGCATCATCGTAATGTTTCTTGTAGGCAGCAAGATCTTCAGGAGTAGCTTCATTCTCATCAAGCTCTTTGAGTTCCTTTTCAAGAACATATTCTTTGTTCTCGAAACGAAGAGCCATCTTGATGTTGCGCATCCAATCGTTATAGTTTGAGCCATCCATAACGACTTTGGAGCATATATTGAGCAAGGAGAAGTTCTGGTTGGAGGAGGATGAAGTAGAAGTGTTTCCAGGAGTAGACATCTGAAAAGAAAGAAAGTTTTAGTTAGATTTCAAGATACCTTAATAGAATAACCCAAAGATATAATATCAAGGTTAGGATCCAACTATGAAGATTCACAACTCAGAAATGGGATGCCAAGATCCAAGTGCAAATTTCATAAAGGTAGGTGAATGACGATTCACCAATTCCACCATTAGACGAAACAAACGAAGTGAAATTCCTAATTCTTTTGAGATACATTGAAACTATTCAATGGCATGTTTTAATCTCAGATTATGCTCTTCTATTTGTGACTGGGATGCCGAGGATCACAAATAAGATGTGAATAACCACGCAAATGTGCTTGGTAACCTCATTGTCTTTATCATTAACTATTGATGTGCTGGTAAGCCACACACGCTCCATCAAAATGATAATTATGAGATACCCATTACTACTCTTTATTAGTGCCTTTTAGTGTGCTGGTTAACCACACACGCTCCACTAACGACCAATAAAGCACAATGTGCAATTTCATGGATTAGCATACTTTTCACATTTTTCCTAAAGTAACTAGAGTTGGGATTTTGTAAAATAATGTTCTAGTACTTTCTTTAATGGCATTATACTTTTAATGAGAAGTAGTTGTCCTATCAAATCCGTTCTGCTAACGACCCTCCACTAATCAAGGAAGCGGTGGGTGAGAGTGGACACCCATTCAACTACCATTTTATAGGCAGTTTCCTTATACCCCCCTTATAGACTAGCTTCGTGAATGAGGCATACTAGCGATTTGACTGACCATATTCTTATACATATATAATATTAAACTTTTAATTATAATATATATATAAGGTGTGTTTTAAAACATTTTAAAACTTCAAGGGTTTATAAATTTCGAAATTTAAGCTATTAAATTTAAATTTAAATAAACCAATTAACTAGATTTAATATTTATCTTTTAATTAACTATTAATCAAATTATTAAATCTTGTAAGGATTATCTAATTAAATTAATCCATTTGGGTTGCCTTCACCAGAACAATCTGATAGGATGGATATTTGAGAAAGAGGTTATTTATGATTTATTAATATATTACAAGTATAATATATTAATTGTGAAATCATACTATTTAATTAGTTTTGATCAAGAATTAATTTGGAATTAATTTAGTGTTCAAAAGAGACTAATTAAAGTAACAGGGACTGATTATGTAAATCAATGATATATATAGTGTTTGGGCTATTGATCCATGTTGGGCTAAGTTTTATGTAGGTATCCATGAAGAGTTAGCCCACATGAGATATAGATCATAACCTAAGTGTATGGATTAGGGTTTACCCATGACTCTTGGAATCCTACACTATATATGTGTTATCCCTTAGCCAAAATTGGTGACCCTAAGCATTCTAAGAGTTCTAAGAGAACTCTAGCCGATTTTGGTGGTGCTTAACCTTTCTCTCAAAGTCCTCCTTTGTTCATGGTGTTTGTGAACCATTTGAGGCATCACACTTGAGGTGCTAAGCTCTTGAAAGTCCAAGAACTACAAACTACATCAAGAGGTATTCATCTAACTTTATTTTATATGGTATGTCCTCTATTGTATGCTAGTTAGGATGTATGCTTTAGAAAAATTCAAATTGCATGTATAATTAGAGAAAACATAGATCCAAAGCATCTAGGGTTGCATGTGCACCATAGGAGTGTTATAATGTTTAAAACCCAACAGTTGACACTACACCGTAGAGTGTGGGTTCCATATCATGGAGGTGTGCGCCAGGTTTTGATGGAGGAGGCGCACAAACCCAGGTTTTCTATCCATCCCGGGGCGACGAAGATGTACAGAGATCTTCGTCCTGATTACCGGTGGCCCTACATGAAGTGGGATGTAGCCTGGTGCGTTGAGAGATGCTTGACCTGCAGGAAGGTCAAGGCAGAGCACCAGAGGCTCTACGACAAGATGCAGCCGTTATACATCCCCATGTGGAAATGGAAAGATATCACTATGGATTTCATCACTAAGCTTCCCAGGATCACACGTGGGGTTGATTCGATATGGGTCATCGTGGATCGATTGACCAAGAGTTCTCACTTTATCCCGATCCAGGAGAGCATATCGGCTGAGAAGCTGGCCGAGATTTACGTGCGTGAGATAGTGGCACGACATGGAGTGCCTGTCTCGGTGGTGTCAGACCGAGATGTCCGTTTCACTTCCAGATTCTGGAAGCGGTTTCATGACGAGATGGGTACTCGTCTCCACTTCAGCACTGCTTTCCACGCTCAGACGGACGGATAGAGCGAGAGGACAATACAGAATCTCGAGGACATGCTTCGTGCATGTGTCTTGGATTTTGGTGGCAGTTGGGATACGTATCTCCCGTTAGCGGAATTTTCGTATAGCAACAGTTACCACGCTAGCATAGACCAACCTCCCTTCGAGATGCTCTACGGGAGGAAGTGTAGGACCCCAATATGTTAGGGCGAGGTCGGTCAGAGGGTCATGGGGAGTACCGAGGTGGTACTCAAGACGACGGAGAGGATTCAGTAGGTTAGGAGCAGGCTTCAGACTGCTCAGAGTCGGCAGAAGAGATACGCCGACAGACGCCGATCGGACCTGGAGTTCCAGGTCGTGGATATGGTCCTTCTGAAGGTGTCACCTTGGAAAGGTGTCATCCGTTTCAGAAAACGGGGCAAGCTCGACCCCAGGTACATCAGACCTTTAAGAGTTGCAGCCCGGGTGAGCAAGGTGACGTACAGGCTGGATCTGCCGGCCGAGCTTAGTCAGATACATAACATATTCCATGTCTCCTAGCTGCGGAAGTGCTTAGTAGATGACTCTGCAGTGGTACCTCTAGAGGATATTCAGGTGGACGACAGCCTGAACTACATCGAGCGTCCAGTAGCTATTCTTGACAAGAAGACGAAGGCGTTGAGAAACAAGGAAATAGAACTGGTGAAGGTGCAGTGGCAGCACCGTAAGGGCTTGGAATGGACGTGGCATCCAGAAGAGGAGATAAGGGAGCATTACTCCGAGTTATTCCCGGCAACAACAGCAGAACTTGAGGACGAAGTCTAATTCAAGTGGGGGGAGATTTGTAACATCCAGGATTTATAAGGTACTATTTTTATTTATATAAGGTTAATAGTTTTATAAGGTTTGGGCTTAGACCTTTGGGCCCTTGTAATTGGGCTGAGGAGGCACCGTATGCGGAGCGTACCTTGCCATGTACGCTCAGCATACTAAAGAGACCGGAACGTGGAACCCATGCAGGTACGCCCAGCGTAACAGGAGTACGCGCAACGTACGTATGCATGTTCTAAAACCCTAAATTTTAGGGTTTGATCCCTATATAAAGGACCTTCTGCCTTTGGTCCAGCCTCCCTCTCATCCTTAGACAACCACCACAAAAACCCTAACTCATATTTGTGTGTTCTTGTGATTTGGAAGCCACTTGAGAGCATTTTAGTGTTGTTTTGGTGTTTAGAAGAGAAAGAAGTTTGAAAAAGGAACAAGGATTCAAAGGGAGCTTGTAGATCCAGGAGATTAGCACCATTTCTGACTCATTTGAGGTATCAGGCTTCAAACTTGATCATTGCATGTTCAGATTTGATTTTGGAGTGTTTTAGGTCACTTTTGGACTCCATTGTTGAGGTTGCTTGAATCTTGATAGTTTCAGAACATAAGAGTTTTCCTTTTGGGCTCTTAAAAGCACTTAGAGTAATAAAAATTAGACCTTGATGGTTAAGCCACAACCATGCAAGTGTTTGAAGGTCACAAAGTTGGGTTAAGGACCAAAAATCATGTTTTGACCCCAACCATGCATGCAAGCACATAAATTTTGTGACTTTATGGACTACGATGCCTTAAAGGACCTGGATCTACATTCTGGACGTGAGGACTTAATGGGTTAAGTCACAAATGAACCCCCAAGGAAGCTGGCCGGTACGCCTTGCGTACACCCTAGTACGCTACGCGTATTGTGTCACACCCCCAAACCAAGGATGGCGGAAATGTCCGGGGGTGGAGGACTTCATGTATAGTATCATAACAACAATTGTAATAGTAATTCAAGCAAACACAACCAACATATATATAATTGAAAAAGTTACATCATTGTATGAATTACATGTTTACGAATCAATTACAATATGTTGACAAAATATGAAATAGTAGACGCCTTAGCGTCCCATCCTCAAAAGCACTTAGTTACCTGTTTAATGATTTCTTGAGAATACAAGTTGTTTGAAAAAGTGTCAACACAAAGGTTGGTGAGTTCATAAGCTTTTGTTTGGTATTATTAAAAGCCTTTCGTTTGTAAAAGTAGTATTTGATGGGTTTTAGGTACAACAAATAAACTAGAAAACAATTCCTAAGTTCACATGCAACCTACTTTGGATCTATGTTTTAACTATTGAACATACAACTTTGAATTGCAAAACAAGAACCCTAGAGGAGAGAGGCTAATTTCGAAATTAACAAACTAGGGTTTAGGGTTTACATACCTTTCAATTGTTATAGCAAACAATTGATATTCCCTTGATCTTGATCTTGATCTTCTTGGAAGCTTTAGCACCACAAGTGTAATGCCTCTAATGGAATCACACCCAAACTAGCAAGAAGGAAAGTAGAAGAGAGAGGGGAGAGGGAGTATGCAATTTCGGCCAAGGTATTCTTCCAAAGAATCAGTACACAAAATGTGAGCCAGGAGGCTCCTTAAATAGTTGAGGGAACTAGGGTTTAGGGAAAACCCTAGTTATCCTTTGCTTAGGGCCTAAGCAAGACCCAAGGCCTTATCTTGGAGCCCTTGGACGAATTCTCTAGGGTTTCCCCTAGGGTTTTCGTCCACCCCCTTCCAAGGGGGTTCTGGAACCTTCCACTCAACTATTAGTTAATTGCAAACTAGTCCCTGCACTTTATAATTAATTCTTTTAACCCCAAAATTAATTCTGATTAATTTCTGGCTAACAATTAATTAAACATAATGATTTCTAATTAATATATTAATCCATTAACATATTAATAAATCATTTATATTAATTTATTAATCTTATAAATTAATATCTCTCCTTTCATAATTTCCTTGTCCAGTTGCTAGGTTGAGGGCAACCCAAAAGGACTGTGCTGCTATCAATTCAAGTACATACCAATTATAGTTAAGGGCTTAGACACCTAATCCAACAGTCTCCCACTTGGATAAGTCTGTAACTATAATTGCTAGTATGCCTTCTAAATTTAACCAGCAAATTGTAGCTTCCAAAAAGCTGCTGCCGAACTCTGACCCAGTCAGTTACGTGTCCTAAGATAAGTGATCATATAACCCTTCGTTCTGCTTGATATCCCCAGACAAAAGACATGGAATATAATCAATCTCTTTGTCCAGAATCTATGTTTCCCGATTCCTGATTTGTGATGATGTAGGACTTCTAATTGAACACATCAATTTAGTCCTGGCTGGGCCCAGCACATAAGTCAACACCAAATCATCGAGAGGCCCACAGATATCGCTTTTCCTGTTAGGGCAAAAGGAACGAATAAACGTTGACTCATATGCTTGTATCTTTTACTCATCAAATTATGCATGACAATACGTTTTATAACACCAAGTTACTGATGCGTTTTCGTATCACCAATGCACAACCGACTTGTAAATTACAACTCATATATCTTCGTTTCAAGATTATAAGATATTATCGTCTCAGTATTACTCGTGATGAATTCCATGAAGTAATACTCTGAGCGAGGGTTTATCCAATACTCAAATCTCAATTTCTGAGTACTCATGAACATTGCAGCAATTCTATTGCCATGTCTATCCTTAGACAATCTGCAATCCAATTCATGACAGTCTTAATTCACTACTTACTTCCAAGAGTACGAGCGACTGTGGAGTTTGAATAATCTCATTATTCAGGAAGTAAAACATGCAAAAATGAAACACAATAATAAACAATTGACAAAAGGTAGTAGCCAAACTTATAAATAATACTTTATTATTTAATCACCAAAAGTCAATTACATTTACTTTGTTACAAGTTTCAAAAACTAATCTAACTACTAAAACTAATATCATCTTTCAGTCCTATGCTCCGAGCATGCTGAATATGCTTAGCCCTACTCAGACCCTTTGTGAGGGGATCTGTTGGGTTATCTTCAGATGACACCCTCTTTACTATAAGATGGCCTTCTTCAACTCTATGTCTGATGAAATGGTACTTTCTGTCGATATGTCTGGTCTTACCATGATCTCTCGGTTCCTTTGTCAAGGCAACCGCTCCTTCATTATCGCAGAACAGTTCCATAGGCTCCTGGATGGTTGGAACAACTCCGAGATCCCCGATGAAGTTCCTCAACCAAGCTGCTTCTTTCGACGCTTCACTTGCTGCTATGTACTCTGATTCACAAGTAGAATCAGCCATCGACATAAACTCGTTAAATTTTAATGAAGTTCCCGTAAATTCCAATGTTTATTAATACTTTATGTGAGTTTATTATAACCATACTATGACCAAGGTTGCCTAAAATGACGTTCTTCAGGCGTCGGAAATGTTATGACATTTGTCACCCCAGACCTATCGGTCTAACTTTTGCATGCAGTTTAGGTGTGGGTTTGTCAAACCCAATATAGATCTATACACAAGTATCACGCTCTCCCTCAAGGAGACTCTGGTTACAATACATGACTTAATGGTAATTTGAAGTAAATGTCTCACAAAGTCATTAACGGAATTACGTGTTATGAAAACTTGGTACCGTATGGCCGTACCTTGCTTAATGAAAATATCCTTTGTATAAATGTACCCTTTTTAAATGTATGTATTATGTAATGTATCATAAACTATACCTATTATAGTTTATCATCCAAGGGTAGTACGTAGTAATGTATGCAAACTATATTCAAAATAGTTTATTAAATGTTTGAATGTATCGGTTGTACTTTGATTATAATCACTTGTTATTCTTTATATTTTATATGTCCAAATCCATTTGTAAACTGATGTGTGTCTAAATATTAAGATAAAATGTCATATATTGCAATAACATATAATCACATAAAGATATACACCTTGCTCAACATGTTACAAGGTGAAATGAAATTGACAGCAACTTTTTGTTGTATACAGTTTCTGTTACTGTTCTTAGAAAATTTATAGAAAAATCATCAAAGCTCTAAATCCAAATCCGCAAATTCTGAGAGTTTGGAATATGAGTCTAGTTTGTTTGTAAATTTTATCATGATTTTTAGTGATCTCTAACAGAGGTGAAAATGTTCATAATCACAGACTGGTCCGGGTTTACCTCTGAAATGATAGGCAGTTTTGTAAAAATCACCATAAATTGTAGAAACATCATATGGAGATGTGCAAGTAGCCATTTTAAAGCTAAGAGTTTGAACTACTTGCACCTGGAACAGTTTTGAAAACTAAAATATTTAAGTTGACCAAAACAGTCCGTGATCGAAGTTCATCTTTTCTGATGTAATCTGATAGAAAAAGTTTAATTGTGTTCTTGATGATTTTACTTGTATTCCCCCCTTAAAACTTAAGAAAAACATGTAAATGTAGGGGTATGAACTCACCCTATGTGGTTTCAGTAGATGAAAGTAAGAGAGAGGAAGTGTTCAACCCAAGAACACTAAGAAGATGTCTTGATGATTCGAGAATCTAACACCGAATAAGATGGAATTTGTGTAAGATATCAATGATTAGAGTAGAATGGAGTGTAATAATTATATGAATGATGAAGATACTTACTAATTGAAGAAAGAAATCCCTGGAGAAAGCCTTGAAGTTCAAAAAGTTATGGGAACTTTTGAGAGAGATTTGGGAGAGATTTGGGAGAGATTTCAAATAGAAAGAGATAGAGTGAAAACGATTTAGAGAGGTTTCGTTTGTGATTAATTTGAGTGTCCGGCTTCATAACGCAAGGTTCGTAAACCCCGTTAAACCGTGTTTTAGTGTCGTACACACTCCCAATGAGTGTGCAATAATGTTTTATCGTTTTGGTTCGTTGTTTAGCACTGTTAAGGCTAAGGAAAATCAAACACATGAACTTTCCAAATGATGATTTCTCATTAAAATAGCGAATTGTATAGTGATTACATAACGTAAACCCTAACATACAAGGGTTATTGGAGTTGACCGGTTTGACTTGTTGACTTTGTTTGACTTTGACTTGACCGAAATTTGACGGTTGTCACATCATCCCCCCGTTAGAAGGAATTTCGTCCCGAAATTTTCATTTTGACTGGGATTTCAAGAGTTGGGGAAGAGATGTGGATACTTTTGTTTCATCTGATCCTCGTGTTCCCAGGTGAATTCGGGTCCTCGTTTAGCGTTCCAGCGGACCTTCACAATGGGAATACGACTTTGCTTTGTTCATTTGATCTCTCGATCCATGATTTCTACCGGTTCTTCCACGAAGTGGAGACTCTCGTTGATTTCAATTTCGTCAAGAGGTATCACGAGGGTCTCGTCGGATAGATTTTGTCAATCATATTCTCGGGGTAAAAAAAAATAAAGTTTTATTAGTTACCTATAGCGACGACTTGTCGTCACCACAGGTTTAATCTATTACGATGACTTGTTGTCGCTATAGGTTTTTAACAAGAGCCAACGACATACCTATAGCGACACACAAGTCATAATTTGCATGTGTGAAGACTTGGAGTACTTTCTAACTAGTTCATGTGTGAAGACTTGGAGTACTTTCTAATGAAACTGTGCTACTGGGGAAATTGGAAACTGGTACGTAGCTTCAAAGTCAAGAATATGCAGTAGGCATGTGATGCATTAAATGCATGAGGCACACAAGTCATAATTTGCAGCAACATATCCGTATATGTGTGTGAATTGAAGAAGAAGGTTACGACTCAAAGAATATATATATATATTCATTTTCTCTTCATTTGTTAGATACACAATAACCATAACATCATAGACTATATATATTCAATTTCATTTGTAATTTTCACTAGTTTATATTCCGCGAGTGTTACCGAAATCATTTATCAATTTTTCAGAAGTGCTTAACTTGTTTTGTTGCATTCCCAACAATTTGCTATTAATTACTTCTCCCACTTTACTTATATAAATCATCACATTCTTACTGCAACTTTTAACTTCTCCCTCACAAATGGATCCACCTGCAGATCATCAAAACCCCATAGATGACCTCGATTGGTTTCAGTACTTTGATCATCAAGATCTTTTCAGGTATATATAAACGTCACTCATTACACCATCTTACGCACAGAAAAGTGATTTTGTCGACATTGATCAAAACATGGTTTGGATTTGTAGTGATCAAAAAGAGTCTTTCATCGTGTTGGATTTGATTATCTTGAGTTTTTTTTTGGATTTTTTTTTTTGCAGTGGTGACATGCTCAACCATCATGATTACGAGTTGTCGGAAAAATTGCATGAAGTGCTCGATCAGAACGTTTCCACAGTACTTAACAAAGATCAAAACATCATTTCTAGAAATGAGTTTCACGATCTTGATCCCCTTGAAGATATAAGCTTATGGGATTGTTGGGAGCATGGTAATTTACCATTGGTTAGTTTTAGTGAAGATTGTAAATCCGGAGGTGAGGCTACATGTAGTTCTAGTGCTGCCACCACTGATCACGGTGGCCGGAAGGTGGCAAAGAGATTGAGACCATTGGAGTTTGAAGAGATAGAGAAGTACTTTGAGATGCCGATAATCATGGCAGCAAAGGAACTAGGGATAAGTTTAACAGTGTTGAAGAAAAGATGCAGAGAGCTAAACATAAACAGATGGCCTCATAGAAAACTTAAGAGCCTTCAATCCCTTATTGAAAATGCCAAGGTAAATTATGATAATAACCTTCTATACATTACTCATGCACTTGGCAACCAAAGTAGTTTTGGTATTTTCTAAAATTTTAAGTGTTAGTTTCTTTATAACTAAACATAGGTCCTAGGCATATGTCACATCAAATCAATTGATTTACTACGATTTCCTGATTTATATTTATATAAACTTAACTCATTGTAAATTTTGTGAACTCACATGAAAAATATATTGCATCTACCTTTTAAAAAAAAATTAGGAGTTGGGATTAAAGGAGGAGATAGAGACGTTAGAAGGGCACAAGAAGATGATGGAGAAATTGCCAGGTATGGAATTGACAGAAAGAATAAAGAAGCTTAGGCAAGCTTGCTTCAAAGCTATTTATAAGAAGAGAGGACTTAACAATCCTTAGTCATTTTGTTATAATTAGTGGATTTTAATCTACATTGTATGTGTTTTTCTCTTGATAGTTTGATACCCTTTTTAGTTTCATTTTATGTATTTGTCTATTGATTTTTAATGCAGAAAATTTTGTATAATTTGGGTATTATAGTTTGTATTATGTATTTAGCCATATTCTAGATTGCCGTCACGACTACGCCGACGGCTCTATACCAGAGGTCTATATAAATAGACTTATGAATTTAGTAGGAATAACTTGATTATAATCTTGTGATTTGTTCCATGTCTGATCCACCCCTAAGATTCACTTGACATGCCCCCAGTAGAATGGAGTGTAATAATTATATGAATGATGAAGATACTTACTAATTGAAGAAAGAAATCCCTGGAGAAAGCCTTGAAGTTCTTGAAGTTGAGAGAAAAGATGAGAGAATTTTGGAGAGTGTTCTTTGGTTGCTAAGTGTAGAATGAAAGAAGTTAATGAGAATGAGGAGAGATGACCAATTCTCCAGCTCTTAGAACGTGGGAAGAGCTGGAGATTGGGTGTAAAGGTCCACTAAGGTGACAAGGGGTAGTGGGAAAGAGTGGCTAATCATAGAGTGAGGTGGTGGTGGTTTGCTTTTGCCATAAATTAAGGAAAAGCAAATATTCCCTCAATAATTAGTTCAACCACTAATTCTTTTAATATATTTTTATAAAAACCCTGGAGATTTATATATTTTGGGGCCTTAGTTTATAAAATAAAGTTTTGGGTGAAAATCCCACGTTAAAATAATGAAAAACGGAGTTAAAACGAAGTCGTAGTCGAAAAACCGGTAAAAAGGAGCCGTCTGCGAGACCTCTCGGATGGGGGCCGAGACTACGGACCCTCGCATGCGAGGCTGCTGTCTGATGGCTTCGGATTCGGTCTCCTGAAAGGCTTCAGCTTCGGTCCTGATGAGAGGCTTCGGATCCGAGGCCTCGGATGAGAGGCTTCGGTCCTGAAGTTTCCGTTTTGGGTCCTTAAGGCTATTTTACCCGTTTTTACCCCGTTTCAAGTGGTTTTTGACCCGGTTAAGGGTCGGGATGACCCAATGATTCCAAAAAGTTATGGGAACTTTTGAGAGAGATTTGGGAGAGATTTGGGAGAGATTTCAAATAGAAAGAGATAGAGTGAAAACGATTTAGAGAGGTTTCGTTTGTGATTAATTTGAGTGTCCGGCTTCATAACGCAAGGTTCGTAAACCCCGTTAAACCGTGTTTTAGTGTCGTACACACTCCCAATGAGTGTGCAATAATGTTTTATCGTTTTGGTTTGTTGTTTAGCACTGTTAAGGCTAAGGAAAATCAAACACATGAACTTTCCAAATGAGCCTTAGTTTATAAAATAAAGTTTTGGGTGAAAATCCCACGTTAAATAATGAATTGTATAGTGATTACATAACGTAAACCCTAACATACAAGGGTTATTGGAGTTGACCGGTTTGACTTGTTGACTTTGTTTGACTTTGACTTGACCGAAATTTGACGGTTGTCACATATTGGGTCAACTTCCCGTTTTGGTCAAGGTCAGGTACGTCGCGTGTACGCATGTAGAGTGGCGAACTTGGGATTTTGGGCCTGGATAATTGGGCCCTATGGCCCACTGTAGAGTAGAGTTTCTAGGCCTAGAACTGAGACTTAGATTATTGGGCCTTTTGAGCCATATTGGGCCACTCGAGATTATTTATATTGGGCTAAGGATTTATTGGGCTTGTGAAAAGGCCCATTTGAAGAGTTGGGCCCAATTTAGAAAATTGGGCCATTAGTGGGCCTTTAGTGGGCTAATAGTGGGTTGGAAAATATAAGATTTTGGGTATGGTCCAAATTAGACCACGGGGGTAAAATTGTCATTTTACCCTAAGAAGTATTATGGATTTTGACTAAGTGTTGTGATGATAATGATAGCCGGGGAGTCATCGGAGCAGCTATTAGAGATTCCTTCCAGTGATATTCGACATCCAACTTTACGAGGTGAGTTACCTTCTAGTAGGAGTGGGTCTAAGGCACCTAGGCCGACCCACTAGTAAGAGTTATAGTAGAGATGATTGTCTTTGTGATAATTATCTAGTATGTTGCTATCTGTTATGATTACGTGCTAGTATGCTATGATGTTATGTGATATGTGATAGGAGGGGTAGGATAGACCCCAGTACTGGTCGATAGGGTCGAAGGGATAGCCAACACCTAGATAAGCTAGGAAGTATATGATTATATATTTATGCACTAGTATGCTATGTGGTAGAGTAGGGGTTGAAATAGTCCCCGGTACCAGTCGAAAGGACCGAAGGGGTAGGCCAGCACCCGAATATGCTAGGCAAAGTACTGGTTGAAAGGTCCGAAGGGGTATGTAAGCACCCTGATATGCTAGGATAGGTACCGGTCGATAGGACCGAAGGGGTAGGCCATCACCCTGATATGCTAGGCAGTTATCGGTTGAAAGAGACCGAAGGGGTAGATCGGTACCCATATATGATAGACAGTATGCATGTTATATGGTATGTGGTATGATGGGGGAACTCACTAAGATTTGTGCTTACGGTTCTTAGTTTTTGTTTCAGGTCCTTCTTCTTCGAAGGGAAAGGAGCCGGCACGGTAGCAACGCATCACACACATGATTTTCCGCACATGAGATTCTTGGGATTTGTACTCTAACACTATTACTATTTGATGATATGGTTTTGAGACATGTGATCTATGGTTTTTATGAAATGAAATAGCTTGATGATGTTTTTCTATCAAATGTTTTATGAATCGTTATATTAAAAATGAAATTTTTGGTCCGTATTTTTGGGATGTTTAAGTATCTCTACATTTTTGGGATGTTTAAGTATTTTTGGTCCGTATTTTTGGTATTATTTGATTCGGGGGCTACCAGATCTTTTGTATTCCTTACGCTTAGCAAGAGATTTGCCGGAGCTCTAGGGGAGCTGGATTGTCCTCTTGATGTTGAGATTGCTGGTGATAGGATAGTTCGGTTGCGAGGGTTCATCGTGGTTGTACTCTCCAGTTATTCAACGAGCAGTATCCGGTTGATCAAGTTCCCATCCCTCTGTGCGGGAACAAGGTCATCGTGGGCATGGATTGGTTGAGCCCTAATGGGGTGATGATCGACTGTAAGCAACAGTTAGTTCGGGTTTAGACCCCAAGTGGGGGAGAGTTGGTGAGTCAGGGTGAGAGACCGCAACGTGGGTCGGTTATGTGTTCTGCAGTGAGGGCAAGATGCTATCTTCATAAGGGTTGCTCGGGTTTCGTCGCCTATGTCATGGATACCCGAGATAAGGGTAAGGCGACCGTGGATGATATGCCGATTGCGCGGGATTATCTAGATGTGTTCCTAGAGGATTTGCATGGGGTACCTCCGGAGAGGCAGGTGGAGTTCAGGATTGATCTGGTTCCAGGTGCGGCTCCGATAGCCAAAGCACTGTATCGGTTGGCTGCTCCCGAGATCCAGGAGTTGTCTACACAGCTGTAGGAACTGTTAGACAAGGGAGCACCAATTCTGTTTGTGAAGAAGAAGGATGGGTCTCATCGTATGTGTATCGACTACCGGGAGTTGAATAAGGTAACAGTGAAGAACCGTTATCCACTCGTGAGGATTTATGATCTTTTTGACCAGCTTCAGGGTGCATCTTGGTTTTCCAAGATTGATTTGCGATCAGGTTATCATCAGATGCGGGTTAGGGATGAGGATGTGCAAAAGACAGCTTTCCGGACTCGATATGGCCATTATGAGTTCGTGGTGATGCCTTTTGGGCTCACCAATGCTCTAGTTACGTTCATGGATCTTATGAACCGCATGTACAGACTGATGTTGGATCGGTCTGTGATAGTATTTATTGATGATATCTTGGTTTATTCCAAGACTCAGGAGTAGCATGAGGAGCACTTGAGGGAAGTGTTGGAGACTTTGAGGAGGGAGAGACTTTTCACAAGGTTCTCCAAGTGTGAGTTCTGGTTGCGCGAGGTGTAGTTTTTGGGGCACCTTGTAACATCCCAAATTTCAAGACTAAAAATTTCATTTTTAATTAAGTAGCTTATAAAATTGTTTACTGAAAAACATCATTGAATCGTATCATTTCATAAAATCATAGTCACATATCTCAAACCATAACATAAAATAGTAATAATGTCAGAGTACAATCCCATGAATCTCATAGTGCGGAAATCCTGTGTGTGTGATGCGCTGCTACTATGCCGGCTCCTTCCCCTTCGAAGAAGAGGTACCTGAAAACAAAATTGAAACTGTAAGCACAAAGCTTAGTGAGTTCCCCCATCATACCGCATACCATACACATATCTAGCCAGGCATATCTGGGTGCCGGCCTCCCCTTCGGTCTATTTCAACTAGATAGTTGCCTAGCATATCTGGGTGCTGGCCTCCCCTTCGGTCTATTTCAACCTAATGACTGCCTAGCATATATGGGTGCTGGCCTCCTCTTCGGTCTATTTCAACCAGATATCAGGGACTATTTCACCCCTACCACTACCACATAGAATCAGAGAATACTGGCACATAGAACATAACAGATAGTGGCATACCAGACAATTATCACATAGACAATCATCTAACTACAAACTCCTACTAGTGGATCGGCATTGTGGCCTTAGACCCACTCCTACTGGAAGGTAACTCACCTCGTAAAGCTGAGTGTCGAATATCACGGAAAGGAATCCCTAACAGCTGCTCCGATGACTCCCCGGTTATCATTATCATAATAACACTTAGTCAAAATCCATAATACTTCTTAGGGTAAAATGACCATTTTACCCCTTGGTCTAACTTGGACCATACCCAAGGCCCAATTCCATCTTGTCCTCCCAGTCAACTAATGGCCCACTAAAGGCCTACTAATGGCCCAATTTCCTAAATTGGACCCAATTCCATCTTGTCCTCCCACTCAACTCCTTGATTGGACCCTTCCTTAAGCCCAACAAGTGATTTAGTCCATTACTAGCCCCAAAGAATAAACCAATAGGCCCATAGTGGCTTAGTCCAAGGAAATGGCCCCATCTCCCTTATCCTTATATTCTCACGCCGTGAGCTTCCTTGTCTCACGTCGTGAGAGTCGACTCGACTCGGGTCAACACAGCGGGTCAACCTGGTTCACTCGTCCAGGGTCTCAGATTGGGGTAATCGTCGTGCTCACGTCGTGAGGCTATACCCCTCACATCGTGAGAACTATTCTGTGAGCATTAAGCTCTTATTCCTTTAAGATGAGTGTTGGGACTTTCCAGAATACCTTATTTAGTCTAAAAGGCGATAAAAATCATATCGTTTCAGCCATGCATGTCCAATGCATGACCTAATCACTAGCTAGGTCAAAAGTTGATATAATCATAAAGATTCAAGCTTGGGGGCCATTACTTGCACCAAAGTCCAGATCCAGGGGTTCTAAAACATCAAATGACTCAATGGTTCATAAAGTTGCTAACTTTATGAACCTCATGCTTGGCAAACTAAGATCTCATGCAAAGAGGGTGGCCATAACCTAAATCCAGCAACCTTAAGTGAAAAAGGTAGGATCTTTATACCTTACTGGAGCTCACAAGTTCAGCTAGTCCACAAAGATGAGCTTATCTTGCCAAAGTAAGTCACTACAAGAGCTTCTTCTTCTTCCTCTTCAAAGAAAACAAAACACCATTAACACCAAAACCTCCAACAATGGCTCAAGGGTTCAAAAGGATCAAATTTAGGGTTTTCAGTGACTTGAGAGTGAAAGAGGCTGAGGATGGGCGACCCTAGCCTCATCATTATGTTTTATACCCAATTTTTAGGGTTTGGGAGCATCAGGCCTGACTCACATCGTGAGAAATAATACCTCACGTCGTGAGGTTCAAGGACGCGGGACAAAGAGTCAATGGCCCCTACTCACGACGTGACCGCTAAGGCTCACGTCGTGAGCCTATTTCATGAGCAAAACTAATGTTTAAAATACATACCGGGAACCAGGCATTACACACCTTGTCAACCAAAAGGGTATTCTGGTCGATCCGGCCAAGTTCGAGGCCTTGATGCAGTGGGAGGTCCCAAGGTCTCTATCTGTGATTCAGAGTTTTCTTGGTCTGGCTGGTTATTATCGGAGATTCATCCAAGATTTCTCCAAGATCGCTGTTCTGTTGACCCGACTGACCAGGAAGTCATGACATTTCGTGAGGGGCCTGAGCAGCAGGCAACCTTTGAGACTCTTAGACATCGGTTGTGTGAGGTGCTGATTTTGACCCTGCCTAAGGGTGTTGATGACTTTGTGGTTTATTGTGATGCTTCGATATCCGGTCTGGGGGCAGTATTGATGCAGCGTGGTCGTGTGATTGCTTACGCTTCGAGGCAGCTGAAGCCTCATGAGGCGAATTATCTGACGCATGATTTGGAGTTGGGGGCAGTGGTTTTCGCCCTCAAGATTTGGTGGAATTACCTCTATGGGGTTCGTTGTACTATCTACACGGACCACAAGAGTTTGAGGTATCTGATAAATCAGCTGAATCTGAACATGAGGCAGCGTCGATGGCTAGATGTGGTGAAGGATTATGATTGTGAGATCCTTTATCACCCGGGGAAGGCCAATATGGTGGCCGATGCTCTCAACCGCAAGGCGGTCGTGGCTCCGATTAGAGATATATGTTTGAGGATGACCGTTATTACTCCATTGTTGTAGCGGATTCGTGAGGCATAGACAGAGGCTATGAAGGAAGAGCACCGAAAGAGTGAGCGCATTATGGGTCAGGTGGCTTCCTGTTGGATTAGTGTCTAAGCCCATAACTATAATTGGTATGTACTTGACCCGACTTGGCATGGTCCATTTGGGTTGCACTTCACCGGAACAATTTATATGGATAGTCTTTTGAGAATAGTATGTTTATGATTTATATTAATATATTATAAGTTCTAATATATTAATATGGAACCATATTATTTAATTAGTATTGATCAAGAATTAATTTAGAATTAATTTAGAGATCAAAAGGAACTAATTAAATATGGACTCTTATATATAGTATGGGCCAAGTTCATTTAGGTTGGGCTAAGCTTGCATGGATAGTCTATGGAGTTTTTAACCCATGGATCCTATGGAAATGAAAAGTCATGGGTATTAGGGTTTACATGGATGAAACCCTAATCCTCCATACTATATAAAGAGGTCCTTGACACTTGAAATTGGCACTAGTGTGTGAGAACAAAGGGTGGGCCGATTTCTAGAAGTGCTAACTATTCTCTCAAGTTTTCCAAGGTGTTTTTGGTGATTTGTGATTCCAGTTGAGGCATCCACATTATTGGTGCTAGGCTCTTGAAGCTCCAAGGAATCAACCACAAGCAAAAGGTATGTCATCCCACTAAGTTTTATATTACAAGTTCCCATTGTATGCTAGTTAGGATGAAACCTTGGAATATTGAATATTTGCATGTATAATAGAGAAAACATAGATCCAAGGTTTATAGGGTTGCATGTACACCATAGGAGTGTTAGAATGCTCAAAACCTATCAGTGGTATCAGAGCCTAGGCTTGTTTTCTTTTATACTTGATGCAAATTGCTGAAAATCGAAGTTTGTATGCTGTCTGGTCAGCTGACTCGCCGAGTCCATTAAGGGACTCGACGAGTCCATGCCTAAATTCATCCAAATCGTCAAGTTGGTTCATGCACTCGACGAGTCGGACCCCCTGACAGCATATCTTCGAGTTTTAAGGCTGGAATTGGTCTAGAATCATTATCTTAAACTGTTTTGGACTCATAAAACCTGTTTTTGATGTGGTAATGATAATGGTAAACCAATTTCAAGGTTGTTATCAAAATTTCAAGCTTTATGTGTGTTTATGTAATTCTTGAAATTGTTGATATGATTGTTCATACACTTATGAGTTTTGGTAGATCATAGGAATTATTTGCAAATTGTTGTTAGTTAATTCTTGATCTAAATGTATTTTAATGGTTTCCATAATTTTTCCTCAAGTTATGGATTACCAAAAGACATTTCTTTTAAAGATTCATTAAAATGCATAGGTTACAAAATTGAAGAGTCTTTTTATTTTATGAACTCCATAACTTGTCCTCAAGTTATGGATGTTCAAGAGTCTCTTCATTAAAGTTTTTAAAAACCTTAATTAAACTCATAAGTTATGAAAATCCAAAAGTTTTTGAATAGTTCAAAACTTGCCCTTAAGTTTTGGAATTTGTAAAGTCTCACACACACTTTAATTCCAAACCCTAGAGTTTTAAAAGTTAAAATTCAACCCTTATACTTTATAGTAATATAAGTTAATAATATATATATATATATATATATATATATATATATGTGTGTGTGTGTGTGTGTGTGTATAAGAACAAAGTCAGTCTTACCGTTAGTAGGCCTCATTCACGAAGCCGGTCTATAAGGGGGGTATAAGGTTGTTTCCTATAAAATGGCAACTTAATGGGTGTCCACTCTCACCCGTCGCTTCCTTGACTGATGGATGGTCGTTAGCCGAACGGGTAGGATAAGGACTATAATTCTCATTATAAGTATAATGATAAATTTAAAGTAACTAAACCTTTTATAAATTCCCAATCTTAATTACTTTAGGAAAATGTGAATTTGGTGCTAACCCATGAAATTACACTTTGCACTTTGTTTAAGTCGTTAGTGGAGTGTGTGTGGTTAACCGGCACACTAACCTGGATTTAACAAGGTAGGTAAAGGGTAACTTAATATTTATCATAGGATCGGTGGAGCGCGTGTGGTTAACTGGCACATCGATTAAGTGATAAATATTAAGGGTACCAAGTATATTTGCATGGTTATTCACACCTTGTTTTGTGATCCTTGGCATCCCAGTCACAAAACTTGAGAGGGTACAATCGAGATTGAAACATGTCATTGAAAAGTTCAATGAATCTCAAAAGATCTAGGAGTTTCAAAGCCAATTAAAAACCTAATAATTTATTTCGTTTTTCATGGTGGAAATTGGTGAATCGTCATTCACCTACTTTCAAATATTTTATAGCTTGGATTACGACATCCCTCTTACAAGTTATAAAAGTATTGTGTTGGGTCCTAGCCTTAATATTTCATATTGGGTGTTATATTAAGGATTTTAAATCAACTAACTTGAATTTCTCCCATTGTAGATGTTTGGTTCAGATAACTATGATATTCCCAAATCCCTAGGAACAAGCTTTCCTAATGAAGATGATGACCCATGGTTGGTTCATGGAAATCATACTTCTCTTCCTTCACCTCCTCCAATTATTCTCCCTAACCCACAAGTTCTTGAATAGTTGAAGGTCACTCAAGCCCTATTGACAAGCAAGGTCTATGTGTGCTCCCATCTTGGAGATAAAGTCAAATATTGACAAGCCGGGAGAGTTGGGTGTCAAAGTCTTGAGAAAGTTGGTTGTTCAATCACATTCTAAGTCACATAGTGAGTTTCCTTTGGGACTACTATGAAACAGACTATGACAAGACCCTTAATGATCTTATCTATTTGCTAGGTGCTGCTGAATCAGCAATGATTTGGAGGACTGGTAAAGCAAATTTGATTAGAAGATCAACTTCCCAAACTTCCATGGACATTGACAATGGTAACATTGGAAATCCAGAAAAGCTTTCTCTTCCCAATGGAAAGGGATCGGCCATAGTCAACTCGGTTGACCAAATGGTAAAGAGAAAGGCTAAGTCTAAGACAGTCTCGTGTACCATTCCCAAAGAGTCCACATGCTTATATTGCCAAAGGAAGGGGCATTGGTTGCAAAGTTTCCCTATTTACCTGAAAGATCATAAGGTTGGTCAAGTCAAAAAGTTTGACTCTACTTCAGGTAAGTCCACTATCTAACTCTATTAAGTTCCTATTTGGAGATTCTTATTACATGATGTGACTGGGTCACATGTTGAAGTTTTAAGAATCAAAGAAAAGAGAGGAAGCTTAAAAGAAGAGTAAGCTGATTCTGATCGCGAATATGGATTTCGATCGCATGGTTCGGTGATCAGAATTTTTGAGTTGCTGCTTAAGAGTTGTGATAGATTGCTTAGGAATAGATAACAACATAGTTTTCATATGCATTTCCACTGTAAGGATAAGTTTTTCCGCAAGTTTTAAAATAAAAGAAAATTTTTTATTTTATTTATTTTAAGTATCCTTACAATGGCATTTGGGAAAAATTGTTGTTTATATGATTCCAGTGATAGCAACATTGGAAAATAGATTTGATTCTTTCGGTTGTGGTAGTGTCATAATTTACCAAATAAGGAAAGATTCTCATCATCCAAGTTTCAGTTGGATAAAAACTTGGAATCAGGCAAGTCGTATGATGAATGAGAATTTTCATCTTTGGAAAATTAAGACTAATTCCTTGTTCACATGTATATGTGAGTCAAGTGAAGGACTAAGGAATCGAGTACACATTCTTGTGCACTGGTCAAGTCCACCACAGAAGATCAATAAGTCTATTTGTCATGATTTACTAAAGTTGAGTAAATATGGTTATACTTACAAGTTTAAGTATAATTCTGAAGCATTGGAAAAGTTTCGATGTATGGCAGAACGAATGAGAAGAATCAAATTTGGCAGAAAGATAAAAGTTTCTCAAATCTGAAAAGATGGGAGAGTACTTTAGTATCATGTTTTATGATCATCTTAATGATTGTGAGACCATATCACAATTCATCCTCTAGGGACATCTTAGTGCATTCTTATGGCTAAGAAGAGGAGTCATGAATTGTTGAAGTGGTTAAATCAAGAAGATGAGTCATACTTCGTTCCAAAACAAGTCTTAGAGTCATACTCCAAGATTGTAACTTGAGTGACACATCTTAAAGAAGGTTTATTAACACTTGTCAAATGTAAGAGTAAAATGTGTTCTACTCTTGTACATTTGAAATTGGTAAGTTGTGATGTTTTGGATAAAACAAAGACCAACTAAGGCCAAATGCATGAAGTGTTTGTCTTGATAAGAATCTGCACTATCTCTTGAACATTTGTTTTGTCAAGGAATGGTTCTTGGCAAGAGAGTCTTATATGTCAAGAGGACAGTGGGAGTCTAAAGATCTTGGAAAAGCTTCAAAATCTAATCAAGAATAAAAAATTGTAGTTTATCACTAGCACACGACTTGAGGTTTATAACCTATCGTGTTGACATATTCCATTTCTGTGCCCATTCCAGTTAAATTTGGATTTACGTATGAGTTCTGAGTGTTCTCAGTTGGTTGCATAACAACTTGGAAGCAATGGCAAACCCTTATGCTGCCAGGTGGCAAGACGTTAAGACTGCACAGGTTCAATCCATATGAGTTTGGATTTGTCACTAACCTTGTCTTGTGATTATGATTTTGACAAATTCACATGGATAGGAACACATACACCATAAAATCTAAGTGTCATAAGGTTTCTCTCCGATTCATGAAATGATGGTGAGGAAACGCTTTCACTAAGTAGATTTTAAGTAGATAGCAATTGTGATATTTGCATTCTCAAAGTCGTTAGTGGAGCGTGTGTGGTTAACCGGCACACTAACATGGACTTGTGAGGAATGGCAAAGGTCTAAGCAATTGAGACTATGATTACGACATCCCTTTTCTTAGTTTTGAAACTGTTTAGACACACATGTGTGCTATCTAAGGAAAGGTGTATGATTTTGATAAAGTTTTATTAAAGCATCTCGTATCAGAAACCTGAACTTTGGTAAGAAAGTCAATAAAGTATTGATTTCTAGAAGTCCAGCTGATTTCTGAGTACATATCAAAGTTAGTGGGAGCATAAGTGTTATGCTAATAATCATCATGCAAGTGGGAGTATGATAATTTTGATAAGTGTTGCAAGTTAGCAATGTTAGTTATAGAAAACAAAAGTTTCAATTGGTAAAAGTTGTTTTGCTATAATTAAGGGAGAGAAAATTGTACTTCATTTTTCAAATCTAAAAGCTTAGATCGTGAGATTTTAATCAAATTTAATCAGGTATATATATGAATGTTATGTTGGAATGGTTCAACATAAGGAAATTCTATATATGGGAACATTATTTGCGTTCTAAAATTCGATTATGATTACAGCATCCCTTTTCATAATCTGAATTTTGAGAACATGGCAAACAGAAATAGAAATATTATATCAAAAGACTGGTCTAGTATCATGTCTTTATGTGAGACATCATGAATCATGTCCCATATGCTTCGGATATAGGATCGATTGCATGTGCTATAATATTCATCTGTTCTAAATTTTTTTAAGAGGGAAAAAGTACTAGAACTGGATATGACTAATTTGATGAAGCAATTGTCGAGGACAATCTATGATTTACCAAAGATTGGTTGCTCAGGGACAGTTGGAAGTATGGTGTAAATTTTTGGAGAGGACCATATTGACATATTTTGAAAAGAGGCAACTCTTGTTCAGAAGTGATAGTCAAAATGAGAATATGGAAATATTCCCATATGTGGAAGTTATTCATTAAATCTGTGTAAGATTAGGAAACTTAATGCAAGAAGGATGTTCAAAGCAATGTACTTTGAATTTGAGACTTCGTTTCCATGGAATGATCTCCATTGGAATACTCAGTAATGACTGTTGACAAGTCTTTGTGAATTTGTGCATAATCATTACAAGAGAATTAGTGCATATAAGTTTAAAATCTAACAAGATTTCGGTAAATGGCAGGAATTTGGAATTCTTGCATTTACGATAAGGATTTGGGATTGTGAAATGAGAATCATTGGAATTATGTTCAATCGATCTATTTCACAAAGTAAAAGATCATAGACAAACTTAGTGTGCATACTTGGTGTATGGCATACCTAATGTTTGGAAAAACATAGTGTGCATATTTAGTGTATGGCATGACTATTGTTTGGATAAACATAGTGTGCATGCTTGAAGCATGGCATGGCTATTGTTTTGATTCAAGTATAAAGTTGATAATTTGAAACAGTATGCAATGAATAATGTGTAATCAATATGGTGATAAATAAAAGGTGTTCTATTTATATTCATAAGTTATGAGACCATATTGGATTCGATTATTCTTGTGTTTCACTTTGCATGTTTTGACTTCCAGAATAACTAGGTCGTTCTTCTTGAATGACTAAGTTATTCAAACCATCCACAGTCGATAATATGTTGGAAGTAGGTATTAAGGCAAGACTGTCATGAAGCTGGTTTGTAGATGTCCAAGGTAGTGGACATAGCAAGAGTTGCTACAACATTCATGAGTGCTCATAAGTTCTGAGTATTGGATTAAACCCATGCTCATTTGACTCACTTCATGGATTTTATCACGAGTGGTCATGAGACGTTAATATCTTATATTCTTCAAACCTAGAGATATGAGTTGTTGCCTATGAGTTGGTTATACATTGATTGTACAAAAACGCATTGGTAACTCGATGTTATAAAACGTGCCTTTGTGTATGATTCAACAAGTAGTAGAACAAGAATATGAGTCGGAGTTTATCCATTCCTTTTACCCTTAAAGGGATAAAAGCGATATATGTGGGCCCCTCGATGATTTAGTGATGACACCCAGAAGTGCTTGGCCAAGCCTGGACTGATTTGATTTTTTCAATTAGTCGGTCGTCATAAATCGGAAATCGGGAAACAACAAATGGACAGAGAGAATGATTATAATCCATGTCTCAGTCCATATGATATCTAGAATGGAGGAATATATGATCCCTTATCTAATGGACGCGTCATTGATTTATTCAGAGTTCAACATCGACTTTAAGAGCTACGATTGCTAGTCGGGTTTTGGAGTCATACACAATAATAGTTTTAGACTTATCCAAGTGGGAGACTGTTGGATTAGTGTCTAAGCCCATACCTATAATTGGTATGTACTTAACCCGACTTGGCATGGTCCATTTGGGTTGCACTTCACCGGAACAATTTATATGGATAGAATTTTGAGAATAGTATGTTTATTATTTATATTAATATATTATAAGTTCTAATATATTAATATGGAACCATATTATTTAATTAGTATTGATCAAGAATTAATTTAGAGATCAAAAGGAACTAATAAAATATGGACTCTTATATATAGTATGGGCCAAGTTCATTTAGGTTGGGCTAAGCTTGCATGGATAGTCCATGGAGTTTTTAACCCATGGATCCTATGGAAATGAAAGGTCATGGATATTAGGGTTTACATGGATGAAACCCTAATCCTCCATACTATATAAAGAGGTCCTTGGCACTTGAAATTGGCACTAGTGTGTGAGAACAAAGGGTGGGCCGATTTCTAGAAGTGCTATTCTCTCAAGTTTTCCAAGGTGTTTTTGGTGATTTGTGATTCCAGTTGAGGCATCCACATTATTGGTGCTAGGCTCTTGAAGCTCCAAGGAATCAACCACAAGCAAAAGGTATGTCATCCCACTAAGTTTTATATTACAAGTTCCCATTGTATGCTAGTTAAGATGAAACCTTGGAATATTGAATATTTGCATGTATAATAGAGAAAACATAGATCCAAGGTTTATAGGGTTGCATGTACACCATAGGAGTGTTAGAATGCTCAAAACCCATCACTTCCTTCGATTATGACAGCCATGGATTGTTGACTCTGCATCGGCGAGTCTAGGTTCCTTATTGGGGCAGTGTGCGCCAGGTTCTTATGGAGGAGGCCCACAAGTCGAGGTTCTCCATTCATCCCAGGGCGACGAAGATGTATATGGATCTTTGTCCTGATTATTGGTGGCCCTGCATGAAGCGGAATGTGGCATGGTATGTTGAGTGATGCCTGACTTGCAGGAAAGTCAAGGCCGAGCATCAACGTCCTCACGGAAAGATGCAGCCGTCGGAGATTCCTGTATGAAAATGGGAAGACATTGATGAGTTTTGAGCATTCTAACACTCCTAAGGTGTGCATGCAACCCTAGAAACCTTGGATCTATGTTTTCTCTATTATACAAGCAAACTTTCATTTTTCCAAGGTTTCATCCTAACTAGCATACCATGAAGTATATGTAATACAAAAATCTAGTAGAATGACATACTTTTTCTTGTAGCTTGATTCCTTAAGCCTTTAAGAGCCTAGCACCCCAAGTGTGATGCCTCAAATGCTTCACACAACACCACCAACAATTGGAATAACTTGAGAGAAGTATAGTTGCACTCAAAAATCGGTTAGCCCTCTTTCCTTTCACTTAAGTGCCAATTTTGGTAGCTATGGGGTCCTTTATATAGTGTGACACAACTAGGGTTACACCATGCAAACCCTAATGTGCATGACTTTCCACATTCCTCATGCTCCATGGGTTTTAACCTCCATGGAGTATCCATGGATCACCACATAGGTTTAGCCCAACATAAAGGATTATGGATCATAAGCCCACTATATAAGAATGAATGATTTACACAATCAATCCTCATTTATTTAATTAGTCTCTTTTGATCACAAAATTAATTCCAAACTAATTCTTGATCAATACTAATTAAATATGATTTCATATTAATATATTAGAACTTATAATATATTAATAAATCATAAATATCCTCTTCTCAATCCTTCAGATTGTTCCGGTGCCATTCAACCCAAATGGACCATGCTACTCTCGGGTCAAGTACATACCAATTATAGTTATGGGCTTAGACACTAAATCCAACAAACATCACTATGGATTTTATCACAAAGCTTCCCAGGAATGCGCGCAGAGTGGATTCGATTTGGGTCATCGTGGATCGTTTGACCAAGATCGCGCATTTCATTCCGACCCAGGAGAGTATTTCTGCAGAGAAGTTGGCCGAGATTTATATTAGGGAGGTAGTGGCACGTCATGGGGTGCCAGTATCAGGGGTTTTGGACATGGATGTTCGCTTTACTTCCAGTTTTTGGAAGCGGTTTCATGACGAGTTGGTCACTCGTCTCTATTTCAGCACAACATTTCATCTGTAGGCCGATGGTCAGAGTGAGCGGACTATTCAGACCCTTGAGGATATGCTGCGTGCATGCGTGTTGGATTTTGGTGGGAGTTGGGATATCTATCTTCCATTAATTTCCATATAACAATAGTTATCATGCTAACATTAATCGAACTCCTTTTGAGATGCTCTACGGGAGGAAATGCAGGACCCCGATTTGTTGGGGCGAGGTCGGTCAGCGGGTTATAGGGAGTACCGAGGTGGTACTCAAGACCACTGAGCTAATTCAGCAGGTTTGGAGCAGGCTCCAGACAGCTTAGAGTCGGTAGAAGAGTTATGCTGATAGGCGTAGATCAAATTTGGAGTTTCAGGTGGGAGATATTGTGACAACCCGAAATTTCTATCTTGTAAAAGTCAAACTTGGTCAACTAAAGTCAAACATATCAAACGGAGGTCAAACTTATTTCTTTTATTATCTTAATATAGTTAGGATAATGAATTTATAGGTGTATAAACCTAGTATTCTTAGGTGTTGTGTGTTTTAGGAGGGAAAGCAATTAGGACTGAGGACCTTCGCATGAGCCGCAAACCCTCGCAGCCGCAAACGGTTCGAATCGCAAACGAGCCTTCTGACCGCAAACGAGCCTTCGGGCCGTGAACCTCCCTCGGACCGCATACTCTACCTATATATATGTGTTTGACTGAATATATCCTCACTTCTACATTTCTAGCCGCAAACTCAAGCCTTTTCTCTCAAAGTCTTCAACCGAAAACCCAAGTTTTCTCTCATCTATCATCCGTAGATCATCCAATCCACCTCCGGATCTTATTTAAGAACATCTAGTGTTCTTCTCTTCACAATCAATCACCCTTCATTCTTGAGTTTACGGCCATGAACACCTACATCTCCTTCATTTCACCAAGAAACACCAAGAACACACATTGAGTTCCAGCCGAAAACACTTGAATCTTCAAGGGCCGAAAACCCTTTTGCGGTCGTAAAGACCGAAGGTTGGCCGTAAACACCAAGCAGCCACTTGATTTCGGTTCTAACAGTTCTTTTGTAAGTGTTCCTTACATCATAGGTTGTTTCCTTTACACCTTTGAGGTTATATTCACTAATTTCATGCCTATATATCGTGTGAAATGCATTTTAGGACTTGTTTTGTCTCAGGATCTAACTTGTGGAAAAACACCCTAAATCGAACCTCCAATCGAATCACTCACAAAAGGTGAGTTCATACCACTACAATTTACTCTTTTTTAAATGCTTTCGGGGGGGGGGGGGGGGGGGGGGGGGAGGGAATACAAGTAGAACACACTTTATATTGTATTAACATTTACATGTGAAAACAAACAATCAAAGGATTTCTTATGCTTTTATAAGTTGTTAAAATCATTTCAAAAACTCTTTTAAACTATTTTAGATTGTTGTTTATTATCAAAATTCGTATTCATTTATATATTTATGTATAAGTATGCTTTAACAGACTTAGGACTATTGCTAAATACCTTGACTCCTGTTCCTTGTTTGGTTGTGGGCTTAGGGTAGGATCACTAGTCCGACTGTCGGCTAAATCATGGTTATACTTGCTAAATATATACATGAATATTAAACTCCATTTTTAAATTACATACTTAACTCAATTGCAAACATTGGTCAATTGAGTATTTTCTACAAATCAATTACAGTTCAAACAAACATACTAGTGAACTATAATAGGTATAGTTTAGGGGATCAATGCATACTATTTTCTAGAACAGAGGAACAATACATAATTCAAGTACATATACTTTACATTCCAAGTATACTAGGAAAGGAACGTACTATCAATTCATCTATTTACAAAATGATATGAAAAATACTTTTAGTATATATATATATATATATATATATATATATATATATATATATATATATATATATATATATATATATATATATATATAGGGTACAAATACAATGTACCAGTTATATATGGGGTACATCTACAAAGTACCGGGGTACATCTGCAAAGTACCGGGTTTTATTAAAAATGGTACATCTACAAAGTACCGGTTTATAACAAATAAAACATAGTGATATATATAACTTCAATTGATTAGTAATCTTACAGTCGATTTACAAAACAAACTTACTTCAGTGGTGTTATTTTAAACAATACTACTACACGTTATTATTTTCCATTATCTGCACACAGAAAGGTTCATACATGAACCAACATACTATTTTTCTAGTAAAGATAGTCTACTTTTATAGAAAACATACTTTATACAATTTCAGAGTACAAAACATACCTTTACATCGTTACAGAGAACAAACATACATTTACACAGTACAGAGAACAAAATATACAAACAATTGAGTCTTAGGGTTGAAGACTACTTTCCATTTATTATAGAAAATATAGGATTTTCTGGAGAACATAAACTAACACTTTCATAGATCAAATACAAATATTTTCATGAAATAACTACAAACTTTTGAAACTAAATACTTATGAACTCACCAACTTAAATGTTGATACTCTCTTTCAAAATAACTTGTATTCTCAGGGAATCAGTAGACAGGTACACTGGATCATGTTTTGGTGAAGACGGAGCATGTTCAAGACTCGTCTTTTATGTTGCTATACTTTTAGTGTCATATAACTATTCAATGAACACACATGTATTAACTATGTTATTAATGCAATGGATGTTGTTGCTTGTTTTACTATTTTACATTTGTTGTGATACTGAGCATGACGTCCTCCGCCCCCGAACGTTTCCGCCGTTCTCGGTTTGGGGGTGTGACAAATTGGTATCAGAGCATTGTTTATAGTGAAGCAAGTATATCAACCCATAAAAGATATACAACTATAAACACAACAGGATTAAAACACTCTGACCAAGAGATTATATTCTTTTTAAATAATAAAATATTTTATTAAAGTATACATACATGCATTCATACTAGAACTAGTATCACAAGAAGAACAAAACAGAAGTATTTAAATGTTCGGAACTACGGTCAAACCTGTACAGTTATGTAATCATATCTGGGATAAATATAGCCTGGTCAACTATATTAATTTGAGATACGACCAACATGTGTTTGGGAGTGATGGTGGTGTTGCAACAGACTTAAAACTTACCAACTCCGTATACAAAAGAATACTAGAACCAAACATAAAGTTAAAATACTATAGGGGTATTTTATGATACTATACAATAACAACAAGTCTAGAAACCTTCAAATTTCGTATACCAAGAAGTTCTAGAAACAAGCATGCAATTAAAATACTATAGGAATACCTTAGGTACAAAAAAATAGCTTATGTGAAAACTAAAAGACCTTTACTGGTAAGGCTATAATTACCGAGTGTATACATTAAGGCTATATATAATTGAGATTTTATAGACTTAGAATTCCTGATTTTCACTCTACTTCCTGTTCCTTGTTTGGTTGTGGTCTTAGAGTGGGATCACTTATTCGAAGGTTTATTTGATCTTGGTTATATATAATCGGTATACACTACGTGATCATAGAAGGACCCGGTTAAGATCATTATAAAAAGCTCAAGAGAGATAATTTTATTAATTTCGTAGATTCTTTAGACACTCCTATTCTCGTACAACCGACACACCTAGACATCACAAACAGTCAATAGAGGAGTCGAGACAGAACTAAAAGAGGGTTCACGAGGAGGATTCCGAGAAAGGATCGGACAAACAGAAAGGCACTAGAGGGATCATTAACAAACCTTTCCTATCATAAACAAACTAGAGAGCACCTTATACGTCATACTAA
The DNA here is from genome assembly GCF_052849685.1 of Lactuca virosa. Lineage (NCBI taxonomy): Eukaryota > Viridiplantae > Streptophyta > Magnoliopsida > Asterales > Asteraceae > Lactuca > Lactuca virosa. The sequence continues at coordinate 314,817,351 of NC_136433.1, read as the reverse complement.
GAAAACCTAGTGAGTCAGTGATTACACTACTCACACTATGTGTTAAGTTTACCACATATTTCGTCACAACTAGCTATAGTAAAATCAAGAGAGATAATCCCTTCCAAAACCCATGAAACCCGATCAACTTAAGATTTCAATACCTCTACTCTATTTTGCTGAACTTAAAATAAAATATCTATTCTTACTCTCCACCAGAAATACATCATAGGGAAGTAAGCCGAAACATTGAGAATAGTACAACAAAGCGAGAAATTTATATGTATATATAAATAGTTAGAGTACAACTAGTAATGATCATAGTTATTAACGAACTCGTTTCACATTATGTAACAGAATCATGTCGTCACATGGAAATAACCAGCCAACCGACGAAACCCCGATCCTACATATAGACTCCACTACATTCCAAGCCGCTGTAACAACTGCTGTGACCGCTGTCATGGCACAATTTAATTCTAACAACCCAAACGAAAGTAGAAACAGTGTCGACACTTCAGACCGTAGTAACAACCAAGGAAACCAACGAGTGCCTACCTACGAGAATACCCCAACCCACAAACTTAAGAGCAAGAAACGACAGTTCCGGGATAAAAAGAAGTGCAAATCATCTCAAGGAATTGCCAAGAGACAATAACCTGTGGCAGCCTCTGCAGCCACAACATCTGTCGCCCCTGCTACTACGACATCTGCCACTCCAACACCAGCTCCAGTGCGACAGTATGCTGGAAATCTACCAAAGTGCAAAAAGTGTAGCTTCCATCACCTGGGAGTCTGCCGAAAATTGCATTGTAAGAGGTGCAACAAGAAGGGACACACCGCTCGAGTCTGTAGGACTTCGATCCAACACATCACTTCAACCACCGATGCTTGTACAAGTCAAATATGCCATGCATGCAGTGAAATAGGACATTTCAAGAGAGATTGTCCATCAGAGAAAAACGACGGATGAGAGGGAGGAGTCAGATGACAAAACATAAAGGAGCAACGAGGAACTCTTCGAAGATTTTTGGTACGTTCCCAAACAACAATAATTAAAGATCGAAATTTCACGAAAAATAATTGAAATGTTAAAATCATAAATTGAAACGTCATTCATATAAAGACTAAGAATCCTAGCAGGTGAGCTATGATGGTTTAGTGTATACACAAGAGTCATTTATAATTAAGATTTGTAGACTTAGAGTGAGTGATTCCGCCTTAATTCCTATTCCTTGTCTGGTTGTGGATTTAGGGCAGAGTCACTTAGTCAACTGTCTTTCCAACCTTAATTATACATGACTTATATACGCCAAGCGATTATAGCGGGACTTGGTAGGGATTACATTATGAAAGTTCATTATTTTCAATTATCAGAACACTCGTACTGCTAGTTCTTGTTAAATGCGATTCAAAAATGTTCGCAGTAGTAATAATAAGGATAAAACAGAAAGCCCTGAAAACATATACATAGAATAGTTCATCGTTCTAACAATCATTCCTTTCCAAATCGACTTAACATCCGTTACTATAAAAGAGTTCTGACATTGTCTTTCGACGTGGGATTGTCTTGGTCCTCACCATACCATTTTTCAGTGCCACGTAAAAATCCTTTGCCTTAAACGGTCGTCTAACGAAATCCTTTCAATCTATAACGACAAACTCAACACAAAACGCAGTGTCGTCGCTCGCTTCAAAACTCAGAAGTACCCATGCGAGAGGTGCCACGTCTTTCTAAACACACTCCGTAGACAAGAAACTCAAAGCGAACCACCGAGAATGTTCTGAAAATCCGTAATCTTCCCGAAGTATCCCCAGTAGATCCAGTAGGAATACCACTAGTACAGCAATTCAAGTTCAAGAATAAAGATTAAGGACTTATACCACTAGTCTATCACTACTAAGTGTATACGCGAGAGTGGTATATAATTAAGATTTTATGGACTTAGGATGTGTGATTCCGCCCTATCTCCTGTTCCTTGTCTGGTTGTGGACTTGGGGTAGAGCCACCCATCCGAACGTCTTTTCAATCTTAATTATATGCGACTTGTATACACGAGGTGATGGTAGATGAGCCAAGTATGAGTCTTACCATGAACTTAAAAGCAAAAGTCTTCAACATATATTCGACCAGAAGGAGCTCAACATGAGACAACGGGTGGACTTCATACCATTTGGATGATCGTCGACATATTAACCAAGTCCGTGCACTTCCTGCCAATCAAAGAAGCTGACAAGAACATACATTAGGGAGATAGTACGACTGCATGGTGTTCCCATATCTATTATCTCCGATAGAGACAGTATATTCACCTCAAGGTTCTGATAGTCGCTACACATATCCCTGGGAACTAGGCTGGACATGAGTATAGCCTACCACCCACAAACTGATGGACTGAGTGAGAGGACTATATTGTAGTGATTATAGAACATGGTTTGGCATGCAGAATTAAAGATTGCATAATGAACATGGTGATTTCGGTGTTCAAGAGATGTATTGATTATGTATTGTGTTACAAAAAGGGATCTAGATCTAGTTTACATAAATAACACACACTTACACACTCACTTTTACATCTCTCAAGCACACCTCTACAAGTGGAATAAACCCACCTTATATAGAGGTGTTTACATGTCTCTCTCTCACTCTCTATCTCTCATGTGTCACAAGGCTAATACTCCACATGCAAGTGGGTTTTACAAAAGTCAAACATTACAAAGTCATTCATGGAAAACTTTGTACCCCAACATTCTCCCCCTCAAAGTTAGGAATGAATGACCCACTTCAATTCTTCCAAAATTGAGCAACTACGCGATCCGAGCCTCAAGGGTGACACATGTCGAAACAAACTTCAATCTTCAATTCTTCCATGATTCTTTAATTTGGGCTCTAAGATGTGAGACCATACAAACCGAACATCAACGAATGATCACGAGCTTCTCAAACTCCAAATTGATCACCAAAAGTTGAGCACAAAAGCACACCCCAAAAATATTCAATAAAACCAAACCCATTTCGAAAATAAATCACTTCCGAACTTCCAATTGCATCATTTCGTAAGCTTCAAAAATTCAAGGTCACTTCGGTCTTCAAATCCGCGTAATATGAAAAATTCAAGTTCGAATTTCCATATAAATTTATCCCCCTTTTTATAATCGAAACTTGATTATAAAACCTTCAAGAAAAGAGAACGTGCTCTATTCGGAATTTTTCGTGTCAAAACTCCCCCTTAACATGTGGTATAAACTTTGTGCTTCAATCCGGAAAACCCAAAAAATCTTCAATTTTTAACTTCGTTCACGGACCGCCTTTGACAAAATTTCTCAAAAATGGGTAGAATTGTCAATTTCAAAATTCTGCAGTGACCCGGTGTGCCCAAAACAGCAAAATATGCAAAACTCTCTCCCTTTTTCAAATCTCGGTAGAAAGCGTCAATTTGCACAAACTGTAGGGGCCTGAAATGCATTTTCTTCAATTTTCAGCAAAAACAGTCCTTTTTCGAATTTGGGTATGAACCGCCAAATGTTCGAAACCTTAGGGACTATTTTCAAAACTTTTGCACTTTTCTTCAATTTATACGAAATGGCACCATTTTCGTATGAAATCCTTCTTTAATTCGTACGAATCCACCCGTTATCTTTCATACGAAATCAGACCATTTATACCACTTCGTTAAAAGTGCAGGGACCATTTTCGTAACTTTCATGTTTTCTTCATCCCCAATCTAACGAAAGTATAAGCAACGAACGAAACTTTCTCTTCCCCTAATTTCGTACGAATTCACAACATCATTTGAACGAAACTTTTTCATTCATATTAACGAAAATTTTTCATCTTCTTCAATTTCGTTTCCCAGCCATCATTCACTTCGTACAAAATCATCACAAAAGACACTTTCGTCCTTCCCAATCAACAGATGACCATCGCTTACGAACCCAACTCCAAATTTTCGTTAGCAATCAACATTTACGATTCGTTGATTCCAATTCGTCTTCAAGCAACAAAGAAATATCGACTACCAATATTCGTCTGATGCCAAAATCAAGACATCCAATTTCGAATCCTCAAAATCAGTCAAACTCAACATAAACAGCAACAGGATTCGAAATCAAGACACAACTTCCCAGTCGATTTCAAAAACAGACTTGTTCGATTCAACAATCACACTTCGCTTTTAGTCCAAACCCACAAACATCGCATTCCAGCCAGCTTACACTTTTCGAACATTGACTCCAAAATCCATTATGTATTCGAAATTGATTTCTCAGTATCAACACCAAATTGTCGATTTCCAGTACATCACTCTTCGAAAACAACATCAACCATCAACATTCGAAATCAAAAAATCAACCCATTGATTCCAAAAGCGAACTTCCAACCATCGACTCCAATCAACATACAGAGTTCGTCATCAAGAACACAACACATCCAAATTCGAAATTAAACTCAAATTTAAGTTCGATTTCGATATCCATATCCCATATTCAACTTGTAACAACCGATTTCAGCCTTTAATTCACAGAATCATCACTTGAACATCAACCTTGACTTTTTCTCAGTTTGACTTTTCAAAGTCAAAGATCACTAAACACGAAATCAAAGACTCTAATGTCTAATTTCAGATCAAAAAGTGTTCAAACATCCGTTCTATCAATGTTCTTCACAAAAATTTAAGATTTCTTGAACAATTTCATCAACCTCAAATACTCAATTGTCGACTTCACGGTTTGAACAAAATCGATTTCTTAGTCATATTTTGATCATTATCAATTTTGAAACACATGAAACAAAACCGATTCACAAGTTTACAATCACAAGTAAATTCAAGACGATTAACACAATCGTTGAATCAAAAGCAGAACTCAATAACTCGATGTTTAAACCGAGAATCAAGAAAATCAACAGAGTACAACTCTTTTATGCACATGATGGAGAACACTGAATAATCGAATCGTATATATGATTTGGATGAATCTTTGGGCTCGTTAACAGATATTGGATTAAAATGCATATGAATGGGCCGATTATGAACAGTATCACATTGATGATTGAAAGTGTAAAAATATTCGTGAATCGGTCCGAGAAAGAACGAGAACAATTAGATACGATTTGGGCTCAGCTTTAATCGAATGAACAGTAAACAATTATCATTTTGGGCTCAATTTTTCGTGAATTGTAACAGGTAAGAAATTTGGATCAATTTTGTTTGGACTCGAAATTAACAATAAAAGGCTTACAAATTGTGTTGAGATTTGGGCTTTGATTTAAGAAAAAATGTATTGGATCATCAATGGGGTTTGAAACGGATTAGATCCAACGAAACAAAACGATCACAAATCAAAAACGCAATGCACGAATTCAAAGAAATTTAGAGAGATCATAGAGAGAGACTCACCAAAATTGCTCCAATTGTGACAAATGTTGCCAAACCGAGAATCGTTCTTCAAAAATCACGTTGATCTTGAAGTCCCGCTCTGATACCAATTGTAGTGATTATAGAACATGGTTTGGCATGCGGAATTAAAGATTGCACAATGAACATGGTGATTTCGGTATTCAAGAGATGTATTGATTATGTATTGTGTTACAAAAAGGGATCTAGATCTAGTCTACATAAATAACACACACTTACACACTCACTTTTACATCTCTGAAGCACACCTCTACAAGTGGAATAAACCCACCTTATATAGAGGTGTTTACATGTCTCTCTCTCACTCTCTATCTCTCATATGTCACAAGGCTAATACTCCACATGCAAGTGGGTTTTACAAAAGTCAAACATTACAAAGTCATTCATGGAAAACTTTGTACCCCAACACTATGCAAACTTTGGAAGACATATTGAGAGTTTGTGTGATCGACTTTGGTAAAGCGTGGGATATCCATTTACCATTGGTCGAGTTTTCATACAACAACAGCTACCATACTAGTATTAAAGTTGCTTCATTTGAAGCCCTCTATGGCTGGAAGTGCAGATCCCCTCTGTGCTGGGCTGAGGTGGGCGACGCGCAACTAGATAAAGGACAAATTCCTGATAGCACTCTCGCTGTTTCGGAAATCATTCGGGAAACGATAGAGAAGATTGTTCAGATTCATGAACGATTGAAAGCCTCTAGAGACCGACAGAAAAACTACGCTGACAAAAGACGGAAACCTTTGGAATTTCAGGTTGGTGACCTTGTTCTACTGAAGGTCTCACCCTGTAAGGGCTTGATACGCTTCGAAAAGCGCGGGAAGCTAAATCCAAGGTACATTGGGCCTTTCGAGATTCTCGCTAGAATCGGCCCAGTAGCTTGCAAACTCTGACTACCTCAAGAACTTAGTAACGTACACCCTACCTTCCTCGTATCCAACTTAAAGAAGTGTTTATCCGATGAGACTCTTGTTATCCCACTCGATGAAATCGAGATCAATGAGAGCCTCAACTTCGTGGAGGACCGGTAGAGATCATGGATAGGGAAGTCAAGCAAACCAAACAAAGCCGTATTCCAATAGTGAAGGTCTACTAGAATGCAAAGCGGGGACCTGAATTCACTTGGGAGCGGGAGGATCAGATGAAACATAAGTATCCTTATCTTTTCCCTTAGTCCATGTGTATTTCTTAGTCTTAATTTCGGGAAGAAATTCCATTTAACGGGGGGGGGGGGATGATGTGACAACCCGAAATTTCTATCTTGTAAAAGTCAAACTTGGTCAACTAAAGTCAAACATATCAAACGGAGGTCAAACTTATTTCTTTTATTATCTTAATATAGTTAGGATAATGAATGTATAGGTGTATAAACCTAGTATTCTTAGGTGTTGTGTGGTTTAGGAGGGAAAGCAATTAGGACCGAGGACCTTCGCTTGAGCCGCAAACCCTCGCAGCTGCAAACGGTTCGAACTGCAAACGAGCCTTCTGACCGCAAACGAGCCTTCGGGCCGTGAACCTCCCTCGGACCGCAAACTCTACCTATATATATGTGTTTGACTGAATTTATCCTCACTTCTACATTTCTAGCCGCAAACTCAAGCCTTTTCTCTCAAAGTCTTCAATCGAAAACCCAAATTTTCTCTCATCTATCATCCGAAGATCCTCCAATCCACCTCCGGATCTTATTTAAGAACATCTAGTGTTCTTCTCTTCACAATCAATCACCCTTCATTCTTGAGTTTACGGCCGTGAACACCTACATCTCCTTCATTTCTCCAAGAAACACCAAGAACACACATTGAGTTCCAGCCGAAAACACTTGAATCTTCAAGGGCCGAAAACCCTTTGCGGTCGTAAACACCAAAGGTTGGCCGTAAACACCAAGCAGCCACTTGATTTCGGTTCTAACACTTCTTTTGCAAGTGTTCCTTACATCATAGGTTGTTTCCTTTACACCTTTGAGGTTATATTCACTAATTTCATGCCTATATATCGCGTGAAATGCATTTTAGGACTTGTTTTGTCTCGGGATCTAACTTGTGGAAAAACACCCTAAATTGAACCTCCAATCGCATCACTCACAAAAGGTGAGTTCATACCCCTACAATTTACTCTTTTTTAAATGCTTTCAGGGGGAGGGGGGAATACAAGTAGAACACACTTTATATTGTGTTAACATTTACATGTGAAAACAAACAATCAAAGGATTTCTTATGCTTTTATAAGTTGTTAAAATCATTTCAAAAACTCTTTTAAACTATTTTAGATTGCTGTTTATTATCAAAATTCGTATTCATTTATATATTTATGTATAAGTATGCTTTAACGGACTTAGGACTATTGCTAAATACATTGACTCCTGTTCCTTGTTTGGTTGTGGGCTTAGGGTAGGATCACTAGTCCGACTGTCGGCTAAATCATGGTTATACTTGCTAAATATATACATGAATATTAAACTCCATTTTTAAATTACATACTTAACTCAGTTGCAAACATTGGTCAATTGAGTATTTTCTACAAATCAGTTACAGTTCAAACAAACATACTAGTAAACTATAATAGGTATAGTTTAGGGGATCAATGCATACTATTTTCTAGAACAGAGGAACAATCCATAATTCAAGTACATATACTTTACATTCCAAGTATACGAGGAAAGGAACGTACTATCAATTCATTTATTTACAACATGATATGAAAAATACTTTTAGTATATGGTTATATATATATATATATATATATATATATATATATATATATATATATATATATATATATATATATATATATATATATATATGGGGTACAAATACAAAGTATCGGTTATATATGGGGTACATCTACAAAGTACTGGGTTATATATGGGGTACATCTACAAAGTACCAGGGTATATCTGCAAAGTACCGGGTTTTATTAAAAAGGGTACATCTACAAAGTACCGGTTTATAACAAATAAAACATAGTAATATATATAACTTCAATTGATTAGTAATCTTACAGTCGATTTACAAAACAAACTTACTTCAGTGGTGTTATTTTAAACAATACTACTACAAGTTATTATTTTCCAGTATCTGCACACAAAAAGGTTCATACATGAACCAATATACTATTTTTCTTGTAAAGATAGTCTACTTTTATGGAAAACATACTTTATACAATTTCAAAGTACAAACATACCTTTACATCGTTACAGAGAACAAACATACATTTTCACAGTACAGAGAACAAAATATACAAACAATTGAGTCTTAGGGTTGAAGACTACTTTCCATTTATTATAGAAAATATACGATTTTCTGGAGAACATAAACTAACACTTTCATAGATCAAATACAAATATTTTCATGAAATAACTACAAACTTTTGAAACTAAATACTTATGAACTCACCAACTTAAATGTTGATACTCTCTTTCAAAATAACTTGTATTCTCAAGGAGTCAGTAGACAGGTACACTGGATCAGGTTTTGGTGAAGACGGAGCATGTTCAAGACTCGTCTTTTATTTTGCTATACTTTTAGTGTCATACAACTATTCAATGAACACAAATGTATTAACTATGTTATTAATGTAATGGATGTTGTTGCTTGTTTTACTATTTTACATTTGTTGTGATACTGAGCATGACGTCCTCCGCCCCCGAACGTTTCCGCCGTTCTCGGTTTGGGGGTGTGACAGATATGGTTCTCCTGAAGGTGCAACTTGGAAAGGTGTCATCCGATTCAGGAAGCAGGGCAAGATGGACCCCAAGTATATTGGTCCCTTCAGGGTTTTGGCTCGGGTAGGCCGAGTTGCGTATCATCTAGATCTTCCAGCGAGCTCAGTTAGATTCATAACACGTTTCATGTCTCTCATCTTCGGAAGTGTTTAGTGGATGATACCGCAGTTGTACCATTGGAGGATATTCAGGTGGATGATCGCCTGAATTATATTGAGAGACCGGTGGCAATTTTGGATCAGAAGACGAAAACCTTGAGGAACAAGGTTGTAGAGCTGGTGAAGGTGTAGTGGCTGCACCGCAAGGGGTCAGAGTGGACTTGGGAACCCGAGGAGGAGATGAGGAAGCACTATTCGAAGTTGTTTGGGATAGCGGACTTCGAGCACGAAGTCTGATTCAAGTGGGGGAGAATTGTAACGCTTGATATTTCCAAGGTATTTATTTAAATTTTGGTTATTTAATTATTAAGATTTGGGCCTTGAATTCATTGGACCTTTTTCATATTAGGCTTAGGGTGTGCAGTACGCGGGGCGTACCACCCTATGTACGTTGGGCGTACTGATGTAGAATGGACGTGGGTGTCATGCACGTATGCGCTGCGTAAAAGGGAGTACGCACAACGTACATGTCTAGACCGCAAAACCATAATATTTAGGGTTTAAGCACTATTTAAAGAACATTATGCCCTAAGGATCTTCTCTATCAGCCTCCCTCTTGTCCATAAACCTCCTCCATGAAACCCTAACCCAATTGTTGAGTGTCCTTGAGCTTGGAAGGTCTTTTGAGTGCATTTTGGTGTGTTTTGTCCCATTTTCAAGAAAGATAAGGTTGGAGCAAGGTGGTGGTTCAAGGAGAAGCTTGTAGATCCAGATTATCTGCTCCATTTCTAGCTTGTGCAAGGTATAAAGTCTTGATCTTGATCTTTAGAAGCTTAGATCTCCTTGTTTTAGCTTTTGAGCCCTTTTTGGTCCCATAGATGAGCTCTTGTTGATTATTTTCGTTTCTAAAGCTTAGAGTTGCTACTCTTGGTGTTCTTTGGGTCCTAGAGTCATAAAGTTGCCACCTTTGAAGCTTTAATCCATCCATGCATGAGTAATGGCCATTTTTATGGAAGTAGAATGTTATATTTCGAGTTTGGGCACATTTGGGTGTCACACCCCCAAACCGGAACGGCGGAAAACGTTCGGGGGTGGATGACGTCATATGTAGTATCACAACAATTGCATCATAGTAATCAAAGTAAACACAACCATTACATTGAATATATAAAAATGTATTTACATCTGTTTGCTTCATATTTATATACATCAAAAGTAGCAAAAGTAAAGACGAGACTCTATACGCTCCGTCTTCTCAAAAGTCTGTCGAGGTACCTGTCTACTGATTTCCTGATAATACAAGCGGTTTTGAAAAGAGAGTATCAGCATAAAAGCTGGTGAGTTCATAAACATGTTTTTGTAATGAAAACCTGTCATTGAATCTGTAAAATGTTTGTATGCTTCCCAAGAAAATCCAATATTTTCTAACATATATGATTATTACTCTGTTCTGTAGTAGTGTATAATGTATTAGTTTGTATGTCTGGTTACCACCAGCTATATTGTATAAAGTTGTTTTAAATGAAAACCCTGACTATCACCAGTAATGTATAGAATGTTCTGTTTGAAAACCCTGGTTACCACCAGTATGTATAGTAGTTTCATTACTTAGAATAAAACTATGAGTTGAAATCCCTGGAATCCTCCAACTGTATTATGAACTAGTTTTATTAATGAAAATAAAACTAAAGAAGAATGAAATCCCGTAAACAATAAGGTTAGTTTATACTATTGTGAGTCGTATAACCATGCTTGATATGACCTAGTGACCTTTACGACGTTCTTCAAGTGTCAGATATATGACATTTTTCACCCCAGGCATACCTGTCTAACTGTAGCTAGTAGTTCAGGTGTGGGATAGTCAGTCCCGAATAGATCTATTCACAAATCTCACGCTCTCCCTCCACGAGACTCTGGTTATACTATGATAAGATTTAACCTGTACCCCGAAAGGTACAATTGAAGAGATGTCTCACAATCCTGTATTAACTAGTTTACGTGTGGTTCTGTATTGTTCTCTTGTATTTGAATCCGTTGTATACTTGTAGTGTAACAATAATTATACTTAAATAATTATCTAATGTAGTACTCTCGAATTCTGAAAGTAGTAATGTATATCATAAACTGCGTCTGTCATAGTTTATATGTGTGTTAATGTATAAGCTCTGAATTTGTAAAATTGTGTATTGAAATCCCAAACTATACCTATTATAGTTTGCATGTATGTTGTGTAATTGGTTTGTGTATTGATCTGAAAACTATGCAATTATGGTTGTACGTTGAAAACGTCCCTTATGCTCAGCATGTTACAAAAGGGATAAATATCTAAATATTTTATGAAACGTGGAAATCTTTTGGTTGTATCAATTGCATAAGTTTTAAACCTGTTGAAATTCTTTTGTATAAGTTCACAAAATCATTTGTGTTTGGCTTGTATCCCCCCCTGAAAACATTAAAAATAGTAAAAGCATAGGGGTATGAACTCCCTGTTGGTCGTATGAATAGTCGGACAACGAAACTGGGAGTGAAGACCCTTGGGTGGATGTACGCGGCACTCAACGGGATCCTAATAACAATTAATACATATATGTATTTTATTAGCGAAACCATTTATTATAGTGTTGGAAAAACACTTGTTTTTGGTTTAGGAATGTTACCGGGACTCAATTGAATCGGGGAAAGTGGGTTTTCAGCCAAGTTCACCACTTAAGAAGGGTTTGCGGCCGTGAAGGGATTACGTCCGTAAACGGTTCTCGGCCGTGAACAGCCCCTTGAAGGGTTTACGGTCGTGAAAGGTGTTCTTGAAGGAACTTTGAAGATTTGAAGGGTGTACGACCGTAAACGGTTTGCGGCCTTTGAAGATTTGAAGTTTTGAAGCGTGTACGGCCATAAACTCAAGAACAATGATGTTGGATTCGATGAAAAACACGTTTTAGATGCTCCAAAACAACCTCCAAAGATGATTCTTGATGATTTTCGGAAGAAAAGAGGGTGTTTTGATGTTTACAGTTGAGAGGTTAGAGAGAGAGAGTGGGAGAGTTTTCGGCCAGAAAAGTGTAAATGAGGGGTAGATGCTCATATTTATAAGGGGGTTCCATGGTCGGTGGTGGTGACCACCTGTCTCTGGCCGTAAACGGGTTTACGGCCGTGAACATCACTCAGGCCGAAATCTATTGATTTTTCAAAGGAAACTCGGGTTTTTCGCGTGATTTTGGTTCCGACTCATATATATAAAATTCAATTATATAACTAAATGTTTTTTCAAACCAAAAGAATTTGACGGAACTCAATAAAATTCAAATTTTTTTAACGGAAATCGGCTAACGGTAACGGAAAAAGGTTCGGGTTGTCACATTGGGGCATGCAAAGCCACCAAGTTGACGACTTTATGGTTTAAGATGTTGCATATGACTCATATCTGTGATTGGGACTCTTGGACTTAAGTAGTTAAGAGCTTATTGGAGAAATGGCTTAATGGGTGAGTACGCTGGACGTACAAGCCATGTAGCGTGTACGCTTAGCGTACAAATGAGTACGCTTCACGTACTCCGACATTTTGGGCTTGGCGTTGTTTGGGCCTCAGCTGGGCCACTTTCTTGGACTTTGTTGCTTTGGGCCTTTTGGGCCATCTGAAATCAAGCTTTTTGGTCTAAGGAAATTGGCTTTAGGGTAAGGTCCATATAGGGATTGGGCCCAATTTGGAAAATTGGGCCATAAGTGGGCCTTTGTGGATCTATTGGTTTTGGGCCATATTGGTTTATGGATTTGGGCCTTAGTTTTGGATCAAGCTAGGCTAAGGGTAAAATGGTCATTTTACCCCAAGTATGGATTATTGGTTATAGTTTGGAACCCAAGTGTTGATTGGGTGTTATTTTGTACTGATAGCTCGGGGAGTCGTCAGGGCAGCATCTAGGGATTTCTTTCAGTGAGATTCAACATTCGAGGTGAGTTTCCTTACTGGGTTTAGCGGGTCTAAGACACCAACGCCGACCCTTATCGCTTATGTTAGGATGCTAGGAATCTGCGTGACCCTTGCATGTGTTATGTTCTGCTATACCGGGCGGGGCTCGATGTCAGGTGAGGCCTGAGGACTGGAACATATGATCATTATATGTGTTAGCATGGTTATGTGATATTGATTATATGTGTATAGCGGGCGAGGCCATGTAACAGGCGAGGCCTGAGAATAATAGATCTGTATACCGAGCGGGGCCCGATGCAGGGCGAGACCCGATGTCGGGCGGTGGCCCAGTATGTGATTTATTATGTATGGTCTGGGGTAGTTTGGGGAACTCACTAAGCTTTGTGCCTACGATTTTCAGTTTATGTTTCAGGTACTTGCAGTGGCAAGGGGAAGAGCTCGGGGCGACTGCATTGCACACACCATTAGGATTATGTTTATAGGACACACTCTGATTTTATGATGATTGACATACTTATTTTATTTGGGTTGTATAAACAATTATTTGGAATACTGTTTCTACTTGAACGAAAAGTGAAAATTTTGGGTCATATTTTTTGGATGTTTCAACGAATCACAACTTCAACTCTACAATTGCATCTAATGGCCATTTTGGGTGGAGAAGGCTAATCGAAGAAGAAACTGGGGAAGAAAATTACCGACGAAGGTGAGTGAAAGAAAGAGAGGGGTAGCGACTCTAATAGGGCACTTGACATGAAATAACGAAAATACCCCTGCGTGCTAGGCACGTGGGGCACCCAAACAAAGAAAACAAACGATTAACGTCGATAGGGACTGGGCGGACATGAATTAAATGAATGATGGACAGTCTGAATTAATTTTTAGAAATAAGGACTAAACGTGCAAATTGACACTTGGACTAATTTACTTTATTTATAACAAACTCTATTGTGATAAAATTGGGATATATACACTTAAACCCCAATATTTTCAATGATTTGACAAACAAGTCCTAAATTTTATTTTTTGACAGTAAAGTCATAACTACCGACAATTTTTGACACACTAAGAATTCTTAATTGTGATTTATGTCGCATCACCACTGTTTTTGTTACCATCATCATCTTTACCCTGCTATAATCACGATAAAGGGAAACATATGCAAAAGAGAGAGCGAGAGAGGGTGAGAAGACTTGTAAAACTTTCTTCTTGGTTCTTCGCCAAATCTTGAACTGAAAAGAGGGGACAGATTGTACAAACACAAACAACACATGCCTAATCAAAAGGGTGTGAATGTCGAGAAGGGGTAAGAAGACAGTTTCGTTTTTTCCGATTTCTTTGTTCTCCATTTTTAGGACTGCAAAAAGTAAACACAACCCTGGTTCTTTCTTTCTTTTTTGATTATCTCCATTTTTTTTTCAATGCTGGTTTGTTGAGATTAAAAAAACTATTTAACAAGAAGCAAACGTTGAGGATTTCAATAGGATCTAGCTGACCAAAGTAGGTTCCAATAACTCTTATGCTTAAAGAGTATCATACCATAAAAATTCTAACAAAAAAGGGATATATACACTAAAGTTCTAATATTTTCAACGATTTGACAAGAAAGTCACAAACTTTATTTTTTTTACAGCAAAGTACTAATTCACAGTTTGAAAAGAAAATCCTAAACTTTATTTTTTTGACAATAAAGTCATAATTACCGGCTAACCGGAAAAAAATGGTAAGCGTATCAAAAACTGCCGATAGTTAGGACTTCACTGTCAAAAAAATAAAATTCAAGACTTTCTTATCAAATCGTTGAAAATATTGGGACTTTAGTGTATATATCGTAATAAAATTTTATGTGGATGATATTGATATAAATTATTAAGAATTTACTGAAAATGACATAATTATCGAAATTATTTGTTTTATCCGAGAGATCACCACAAACACATGACAACTTTTTTCCATTAAAATGTTCCCAGACCACCATCTATGAAGCCATCATTCAAGGAACTTTCTCCCCAATATCCTTGTAGAACCCAATTCTTTTATGGCTAATAATACAAAAATAGCTCATCGATCTCGTACTTAAACTTTTCTGTTAGAACATCAGTTCTTCACTGTTTCTATCGTTGATCGTTAACCCTCCCTTTTTCTCAAAAAAGTCAACCTGTTCTGTGGTATCTCTTGTCTCTACGAATTCCTCTAAACATTCATTCTTTATTACTATAATATCTCATTATTTCGAAATCAATTCATGGGGGTTCTTTAATCTGAAGCGTTAATCCTCAGAAAACTTCAACTTTTCTGAAGAAACTTAACTTGGGCTGGGTTTATATAGAATTTTGTTGAGATGTATAGAAGGAAGATGAAGAAAGCTAGTATTGATATGAGCAAAATAACCGAGTTCTTGAATCAATTATATGTGGAAAAACCTCTTTTTCCATTAGTGATTCCTCTGTTATTGGTTTTATGGAGCATTGAGAAGTGGGTTTTCAACCTCTCGAATTGGGTTCCTCTTGCTGTTGCTGTCTGGGCAACTGTTCAGGTTTGTTCTACGATTCACTAGTTGTAATTAAATCACGTGTGAATTTAGTTTTTTATTTCTTCATTCTGTTTTTTGATTTTTCTTGTAGTAGTTTTGAGGTTAACCATTACTTTGAAAAGAAGAACAAATACAATAAATAATCTGACACTGAACATATAGTCAAATCATTCTTTTTGTCTGTTATTTTGTTTGCGATTTAATTTCAATTTTTTTTTTTTTTGGTGTTAAATGCAAAAAAATTAGGAACGTACCATTTTTAGCATTTTACTTTGATTTTGTTTCTTACAGCATTGCACTTTAAAAAACAAAACAACTTATTTATCCCAAATTTCATAGAAATTAATAATGGAATTTGGTATAAGACGTAATGAAATTATTCTTTATTATTCTCCATTCTCCATTTCTGATGAATTTGTTTTCGTTCTTTTAACAAAGATCTATACTGGAGTTTGATCTCTGATATTCGATGCCAAAGTAAAATATTTATGCAAATCACATACATATCTGGTAGAGATGATCAAGTGTGAGTTATGATGCTAGAGCATCTTCCACTTTTTGAAAGATATGATACGTTTCTAGTTTGTTTTTATAAAAAAGTTTAAATGCAAGAAATAGCATAAAAGCGTCTTTAAATGAAACTGTTTTTTATTTTTTATTTTATTTTTTACAAGCAAACCTTCAAGAAACATTGCATGTTTGTCGATTTTCATTGATACAAATAATTATTATTGTTGCTTTCTGCACACATTTTCCCCTAATTTCCCTTTCTTTTGAAGGGTCAAGGGTATTTTAGACATTTGGTTAATAACAAAACATGTGTATTACACTATGAGAATCTTTTTCATTGAGTATTTTATTGAAAAATTTCCTGAGCACCAAGAAGAGTAGCACATGCTTCAACTCTTTAATTAGCATATCATCTAATGCCACCCCTTCTTTTTTTTCTTTTCTTTGTCCTTTTTCTTTTTGTTTCCATTATACCAAGTGGATTGTGTTTTTCCTTTTCCTTTTTCACTTTCTTATTCTGTGTTTCTGGGGTTGGAGCAAGATGGTGCTAGGTGCTTACAATTTTACCCTCATTTATTTTATCCTTCCATTAACCCAAGTGTTCCATCATTTTTTTGTTTTTTTCAAAGATAATTTATCCAGACATCTTTTTATGTAGATGTACAAAAAGGAAAAAAAAAAAAGAGTCCTTGTCCTAATGCATAATAATCTTTTTTATAATTGAAAAGATTAATATTACACATGAAATGGAATGGAATTACTAAGAGATATATGTTTTAATCTGCAGTACGGAAGTTATCGACAGAGAATTGTTGTGCAAGACTTGAATAAAAAGTGGAAGCAACTCATTTTACAAACATCTGTATGCTCTTTTTTTTTCTGAAACATAATGAGTTTAATGAAATTGATTTGTTCTAATTTTTATTTTATTCCACCAGCCTACAACACCATTGGAGCACTGTGAGTGGCTCAACAAACTCTTAATTGAAGTTTGGCCCAATTTCATTAGTCCTAAGCTTTCACTCAAATTTTCATCCATTGTTGAGGTGACTACTTTCTTATAGATATATCATTTGTTTGTATATTTTTTATATATAGGTTTGATACAATCAATGATGCCTCCACAAAATTTGTTCTAAAGGGTCCCCACATCCAAACTGCTTAGTGTTTGGTATGCAGTGATCAAAACTGGAATGGAATTGAGTATTACCATGGAATAAGAAAATCTTGTTTTTTTTTTCATATATATATATAATATATATAATCTTCAATAGCACCAATGTTTGTAAAGAAATTGAAAGCCTTTTAATTTAATTATTAAAATTCCTTTTTGAGATTTCACAGTTCATTTAAGCAAACGAATTCTTTTGACGTGATAAACAAATTTGAAACATATACGTTTATATGTGACTTATTTGGTGTTGTATATTGATTTGATATAAGCATTTGATTATAAAATAACATTCTTGTCTTTATTTATCTGTTTCGGTTTCTTATCATGCATACATAATAAGCAACAATGATTTTCCTTGTGCAGAAACGCCTAAAGCATCGGAAAACAAAGCTAATTGTAAGTTGTTGTTGATTAGAATTTAAGAGGATGTGTGAAAAATGTTTCCAAATTTGTTTTAATAGCAGTCTTGGTGCAGGAAAGGATCGAGCTGCAAGAGTTTTCGTTAGGTTCATGCCCTCCAATATTTGGAATGCATGGGGCTCAATGGTCTACTGCAGGTGATCAGGTTTGATCTCTTAGCTCTTATTTATTTATTATTATTATTATTATTTTCTCGACTAAGATAAATAATGTTCTAAAAACTGAGAAGATGAGGGCACTAGGCAATTTTTTTTTAAAAAAAGGTAGGACTTACTGGGGAAAGCGCCTTTTCCCCGACATTCTGTATTAAGTAAAAAAGAAAAAAAAAATTATATATAGCTTACAGAATTAAGCCGCGTTCTCCATTACGTCTACTAAGGCATTAAGAATGAGCACCTTAAATAGTTAGCTTTTATCTAATTTTAGTTTGATGTAAGGAAATCTATTCCAGCTAATGGTAAATGCCTTAGCTTAGATTATTGATTTATGTTTTGGATCTTTGTTTATGTTTTATTTGATAAATTCTGGCTCAAACTTTATATTATTTGCCTTGGCAGAGATTCATCCGTATGGGCTTTGACTGGGACACTACTGACATAAGTATCATGTTGTTTACAAAGTTGGCAAAACCGATGGGAACAGCTCGAATTGTAGTAAACAACATCCACATCAAGGGTGATGTATGTAATCACAATTATATATATATATATATATATATATATATATATATATACATATATATACACCTCATTTGCTTATCTGTTAGTGTAAGGCTTTAGTGGTGTATCCTACCATTCATTTTAAGACTCATACTCAAAATCAGTTTAAGCTTCTGTATCCACAATGACATGATCAGTAATTATGTTGGTTGATGATTAAGCTACGAATGAAAATGATGTTTGTGCAGCTTCTTATATCACCGATTTTAGATGGGAAAGCGGTTTTATATTCATTTGTGTCGACTCCGGAGGTGAGAATAGGTGTTGCATTTGGAAGTGGTGGCAGCCAATCTTTACCTGCAACAGAACTCCCTGGTGTCTCATCCTGGCTGGTAACTAACTTTCTAAATTTTTAGGCATCACATCACATCACATCACAGGACATGACAACATGCAGTTTTTTTTTTGTCTCACTCAAAAAGTTGATTTGATGCTTGTGTGGTCCCGTCCCACTAGTTGTGTCACGTGTAACATTGAAATTGCTAGCTAGTACATAGATTAGATAACAAGTTAAATATACTTTTGAAATTTTATCCCAATAACTTGTATATATACTTAAAAGCATGGTGAAAATTTTGGTGCATAAGACTTCAACCATGGTCATGGTGATTGAAATTTACGTATTAGGATTATAATTGGGTATATTTTTCAAAGTACAGTTGTGTAATATAATATATTAACCCTTGTTACTATATTGGCTGTGTTTTAGGTTAAAATTTGTAACGATACCTTGAACAAAACAATGGTGGAACCTCGGCGCCGTTGTCTTGCTTTGCCGCCAGTGGACCTCCGGAAAAAGGCGGTGGGGGGTGTCCTCCACGTGACGGTTGTTTCCGCCGGAAAACTTTCCCGGAATAGTTTTAAAGGAAGCTCTACAACTACAACTACAAGTGATGGTTATGGTTATGGGCAAGAGAATCATCATGACATGGGTAAAGATTTCCATACATTTGTAGAAGTGGAACTTGAAGATTTGACAAGGAGAACACTCGAGGTAGCGGGACCCAACCCCACATGGGATTCAACCTTTAATATGCTTCTTCATGATGATGCCGGAATTCTCAAGTTTAATCTTTATGAAAGTTGCCCGGATAATGTGAATTATGATCACCTTGCTAGCTGCGAAATCAAGGTATGCTTTGACTTTCATTGATTTCTTTATGCACTTATATGTAATGTTGTCATCATTATATTGATCTATTATTCACTTAAAAAAACCATTATCCTGGTTTGGAAAAGGGAGAAATGCACAACATTTACTTTCTTTTGCTTCATTGTATCTTGAAAATCCAACCAATTATAGCAATACCATCGAAATTTGAAAGTATAATGTCCTATATAATAAGAAACAATTTGGGAGTAGAATGCTAACACTGGAATGAAAATATGAAAGACAATGTTGCAACAGAAAGAAATGAAAATTTGGGTGAATCTTTCAAAGTACAAGGGATTAATATGAAAGACCATTAATGTTGCAACAGAAAGAAATGAAAATAAGATGCAAATAAATACAAGTAGGTTGCTAATGCTATTTAGCCCAAATAAATTGCGTTTCCGTTTTTGAAAGTTGATAAATATTTATTAATGGGTATGGGTGCAGCTGCGATATTGCACGGATGATTCGACTATCTTCTGGGCTGTTGGGGAAGAATCAGGTGTGATAGCAAAGCATGCTGAGTTTTGCGGAAAAGAAGTTGAAATGGTGGTCCCATTTGAGAGTATTAACTCAGCAAAGGTATGATGTAATGATGTTTTTCCATAAAAAAAAATCATTCAGTCAGTTTTTGACCGGTCACATTGCTAACATGGCGTCCACGTTACACCAAGTGGATGCCACGTCAGCACTAACGGGTTTAAAAAATTAACCAAGTGTGAAAGTACATAGACTTGGGTTGAACTGAACAAAGTTAAGTCGCCTCGATAAGACAATTTAAATGTGCGTTGCTATTTGATCACCTCAGTTAGTTTTTAATTAAATCATCATTAGCCTTCAGTCCCAAAATAAATCAATTTCTCTTTGATTCAATAAATGTACAACTTAAACAAGTATTTAGTGGTTTCGAATGCAAAAAGGTTACACTTGAGAATGGATCTTATAACAATAATGTGACATTTGATGAAAGAACATTTCGAGACACTCATTTGAGTAGCAAAACAGGTTGATCTGAAGCTAGAAATCCTTTGCCACCTTTCTAGCAAATTTTTCAAGATAAAATTACACATTGGCCCATCGTCAACTTTCTGGAAAAAAATTTAATCTGATATTATGGTTAGCCGATTGTCACCTTTGTGGTAAAATCTGAAGCTAAGATTATGTATTTTCTCATTTTTCGTCAACAAATTTAAGATATAGAAAGTAGAATGGGCATAATATGGATCTTTTTTTTTTTTTTTTTTGTAGTTGAAAGTGAAACTTACACTGAAAGAATGGCAATTTTCGGATGGTTTACATACCTTGAGTGGTTCTCAACTTAGCTCACGGGGATCATTATTTGGGTCAACATCAAATTTTCAACCAAGAACCGGAAGGAAGATTTACGTAACTGTTGTTGAAGGGAAAGAACTTTTAGAGAAGGACAAAAGTGGAAAGTCGTATGTTAAATTGCAATATGGGAAGGTAGGTACTAAATGCACAGATTAATTATATCTTTACTTTTGTACTATGAATATTATCAAGTCAAAACCCATTATATGAATCCTGCTTTTATTGAATTTTGTTTATTACAAGTTTCTTCCTATTATTACAACATTGTAATTATAGCATCATACTTTGAATTTATTCCGTTTGGATGAGATTTTTAAAGAAGAATGTTTTTTTTTTAAATTGTAATAGGTTGAAATGGAAGTCCAGTCCAGTGCATTGCTATTTCTTTTTCTTGTGATTAAAGTCGTTTATGAATTGAATTGACAGACGATCCAAAGAACGAGAGGTGCCACAAATGCTTCACAACCTAGTTGGACTCAGAAGTTTGAGTTTGAAGAGATTAGTGATGGTGAATATCTAAAGGTAAAATGTTATAATGAAGACATCTTTGGAGATGAGAATATTGGTGGTGCAAGGGTAAATTTGGAAGGTCTAGTGGATGGGGTGGTGAGGGATGTATGGATTCCACTTGAGAAAGTCAAAAAGGGCGAAGTTCGGCTTCAAATCGAAGCAGTAACAATTGATGATTATGAAGGATCCAAGGTATGTATGTACAAATCATGTTTACCATTTAGGTGCTGTTTCTTTCTTACTTAATTAATGGGGATATATAACATATGACTTTTCCTTTTTGAGTTAATACTTAACACAAATTCAAATTGTCTGGGAAATTTTCCCTTATTTATTTTTTCCTTCCATTTCCCCAAGTGTGCCATGAAATTCTTATATCATTTTTTAAACATCTTGAATTCCGACAGCACTTTATCCTTAATGGGAAAAAAGAAACATGCCCAACTGTTACAAAGCATTTAATTGTAGACTTTGATTATTCTAAATTCATCATTTGTTTTTATTGGGAACAGATTGCAGGAATTAGCAACATAGTTATTCTTTTTACCAATATAGGCATCATACTTTATATTTTACTAATAATAGCAACGTTTTCATATTTCTTTACACATAATGACCACATACCTACCTGCATTTTTTTTTTTTTTCCGATAATATAAATATGTAAGTTGAAACTTGTAAAATATACTTTGTATTTTTGACTGTACTTACATTTCTCTACACATAATAGCAAATTCCTTGCCCATCACAGCAATGTGTATGTAGGTTGAAACTAGTAAGCATCTTATGAGCTTCAGGTTATGTATTGCTATTATTGGTCGTTGCTTTACTTATGGGTAAAATAAAAAAATATAAGTATGTTAAGGAGTAACTAATTCTAAAATGGATTAATTTGATCACATTGTCTTTTGGCCTTGTCTAGGGTTCACAAGGTGGTTTGATTGAGCTTGTTCTTATCGAAGGAAGAGATCTTGTTGCTGCAGATATCCGGGGAACAAGTGATCCCTATGTTAGGGTACAATATGGAAATTTGAAGAGAAGAACCAAGGTGAGGATTTTGTTTTTAATTTATTTTAATAGTCAATTGACTCGACCCGCACCCCAAAGGTTTTGAGTGTTGTCTTAGTTATAGTTTAAAAAATAGGTTTAATTGCTAATATATATGCAACAATTTTACATATAACATGTTTAACCGGTTGCAGAAATTGTTGGAAAAGTGAAAATTTGTTGCATAAATTGGTTAAATGAAACATCCTTAAGTTTTGCTTTTGCTTAAACAGGTAATGTTTAAAACTCTGAGTCCCCAATGGCATCAAACTTTTGAATTTCCTGATGACGGAAGTCTCTTAGCTCTCCATGTAAAAGACCATAATGCCCTTTTGCCAACATCTAGTATTGGTGATTGCATTGTGGAATATCAAAGATTGGCCCCAAATGAGATGTCCGATAAATGGATACCTCTTCAAGGAGTTAAAAGGGGTGAGATTCATGTTCAAGTAACTAGAAAAGTTCCACAACTACAAAAGAAAGTTTCTGATTCCGAGTCACCCTCAAGTAGAGGACACAAAATTTCAGGCCAGGTTATTCTTTTCTTCTGATTCTTCAAATCTAAGACATGATCAGGATCGTAAAGAAAGAGTCTTTGCATTTATAAAATCAAATGATTTGGGTAAAATACAGAAAAAAAACCAACAACATTAAACCATCTTACCTTTTTTGATTGATTAAGAAAAACTTTTTTCCTAGTTACCAGGTTCTTATATCAGGGAAAAATACAGAAAAACAGAACATATATTCATCAATTTAGTGACCTATTGTTCTTTTTTTTTTAATCAATTTGTCCATGGAGCGATTATTATATCCGTTGATTTAGCAATGGAACCATTATTGTGATAGTAATGAAAAATAATAGTTGAAAGGCTAAATCGATAAACAATAAAATCCGTTGTCATTTTCTGTATTTTGAAGCATTGGTGAATGCCATTGTTATGATAAGAATATGCAACTTTAACTTGACAGTTTTAAAAGGCAGAGAAAAAATATAACATACCAGCCTGATTTTCGCGATTTAATCACTTGACTATTTTTAGTGGTGATTAAACCATTATATTTTTCATTTGACAATTTAAAATAACCATTCTTCCGGTTACCCAGTTTTGAAAAAGAGCAAAGCACAACATACTTTAACCATTTTCAATTTAGCCACGTAACTAATATTTCTTTTAATAAGTTTTATAATCATGGTTTACAAAATCGGGTGAGGCGACCTAATTGGCTGTCGTACATGATTCACTTATATTGACGTAACTTTGTTCAATATTTGCTTTGTTAATATATTTTTAATTTGTTGTTGCTATTTAGTTACGCAGAATGGCAATGTTATTAAAATTTCTTTACATTTGTTTGATAGTTAATTATGACACTTTTTATGTAATTTTATATTTTTATTATTTATATAATATTTAAAATTTATTTTTTATACTGCTTCGAGTTTACACCTCGGTTTGGCCTGTGAGGCGAATGAAAAACGCCTCGAGGCACGATTCCGTACTTTTAAACCTTAGTTATAATAATAGGTCGGTGGCTAAATCCATAAAATGATTAAAATACATTGTGTTTTTGAGCATTTTACCCCTACGAAAATGGTTTTTTGAATGGTAAAAAGGCTATATTGGTTCAATGACTACAAAAGATAGTGAAGTGGTTGAATCGATAAAATGGTGAAACTATAAATGTAGTATGTATTTTTTTTAGATAGAAGTTTGCAATGTCCATGAGTCCTATATTCTATGTGTTCTTGCATATCAATCATCGATCATATATGTTTATCTTACATAAAACCATATTTCATCCCTTTGTTAGATAAAGCAAATGATGATGAAAATCCGGTCTCTAATCGAAGATGAAAATCTTGAAGAAGTGTCATCATCTCTAACTGAGCTCGAAAGCCTCCATGAAGTTGAAGAAGAATGCATCATCCAACTTGAAACCGAGCAAATGCTTTTACTCAACAAAATTAATGAGCTCGGTCAGGAGATCATCAATTCATCGCCTTCACTTAGCCGAAGATCTTCAAGTAATTGAGTAACACGTATAGTAGATATAGATCACAATAGGGTTAATTACTAAAAAGACAAACATACATTCCTTCATTGCCAATTTGCCGTATTTTTTCCCCTCAAAACTGTTTGATCCGTTTGGGATATTTGAAATTGGTTAAAGTTAGTAATGGATGAATGGCATATATCATATTATGTATTTTTGGTAATTAACCCTTGATTACCGTATATATTTATCCGTATATATTTATATTTGCAAAAGATGATATGAGTGATGTGCATTCATATGGTGTTTTTGCTTATTTGCTAGCCGCATCTCTAGATGCATTTATGTGTAGCTATAAGGATTTTGTATTGTCAAAAAGTAAAGGGTGTGTTGTGTCTGAAAATACGGATAAAGAGAAGTATAATCCATAAAAGAAACATGTAGACGTGAGCTTGTTGTGGGAGTATATATATATATATATATATATATATATATATATATATATATATATATATATATATATATATATATATATTTGAAGCTTTAAATAGAAGAAGAAAACACTGTTGTTGTTTATTGTGTTTTGTGTTACAAATGAAGGGACAACTTATAATTGAATTGGACGGGACTAGGAAACATTATGTTTCGTATATATGAGAGATCCATTGAGAGAGTGAATTGATGTATGGTCTTTGTTCCACATTTTGGAAAGAAATTGCATTTTCTTTTGTCCAATAGTAGGTCTGAGTTGTGGTGTTTATTGGTTACCAGAAGGACTTCATTGTGGGTCATGGGTAACTAACACTGTAACATCCTGTTTCGAGAAATTTACTATTTCGGAATTGTAGGAAATAAATGGATCAAGTAAATGCCTTGGGCTTCAAGGGAAAATGGTTTAGACCCTATTGGATATTGGTTATGTGATCCAAGCTCTTGGTTTGTGTTTTGGAGTTAAAGGGTAAAATGAGAAAAGTGATGCTTCAGATTTCTTTCATGAATTAATGATTTTAATTCGGTATGTTTTAAGTCAAAAGTAATTAGATAGGATCGTGGGGCTCTTCAATACCTTTCCGTGCATATAAAGAACGCCGAAAACGGAGTTGAAACGAAGAAGTTATGGCTGTTTGAAGTTAAAGTGGAAATTGAGGATTTTTGGATTGCCCAGGGCGTAACTAAAAGTTACACAGGGAGTAATTTATGTTACACAGGGCGTAATCTGGGCAAATCAAAACCATAAACCTTCGGTTTTGAGCCCTATTTAAGGGCTCTAACTTATGGGAAACCCTCTCATTACCAGCCTCCATCACCTAAGATCATCCCTTGAGAAACCCTAGCCTCCTCTCACTTGTTTTTGAGCATTGACATCATTTATGAGCTTATTTCTCCATTGGAAGGTTGAATCTTGAAGAGCAAGCTAATTTAGATATGAAGGTTAGAGACTTGGACTTAATTGATTAAGTTGAGAAAGATGCATTTTCGGTCCCAAATTTATATTCCAATCCGATGGTAAGTGGGTATGATTGTCAATTGAGACCAGAAGCAAAGGACCAGAAGGTAATGGAAGCCGTTTCTTTAGCAGAAACTTCCATTCGCATTGCAATAGGCTGCGATTGGTGGTTGGATGCAATTGACTGCGAACGGTCACAGTCCGTTGCAATCACTGGTGATCTGTTGCGAAGGAAGGCATCGAAGTCTCACTGGTGATCTTAACTTGTTTTCACCAAACTTAAATCACTAGGTCTTGATTTGTTTTCACTGAAGTTTCAAGCTATAGGTCTAGTTTGATCTTCATACTATCCTTTCATTGTTCTTTTCATTTATCCTTTGTTCTTGTTTGTGTTGTTATTCTGTTGCAAATTTGATTCCAAGCTCTAGTTTTCAAGTCAATTGTGGTGTTGGAAATCTGAGTCGTGTTGTGGATTCTTGGAGCGGTCAAAATACACATCACCTTTGAGACTTAAAGACTAGATATTGGTTGTTTGGACCATCCTAATGGATAAAGTTGGAAACTTTATCCATTATAGAGCTAGTAGGAAGCAGATCTGAGCTTTGAGTGAAATGTCTTAATGTATTAATTGCTTAAAATGAAGTTTTGGACTGGAGGTGTACGCAGGGCATGCTTAAGGTTACACAGCGCGTAGTCTGGTTGGACCCCGTATTCTGGAATAAGGCTCTACGCCATGCGTAGAGCTGGAGTACACAATGCGTAGATCAACGAAAGTTGACCTTGACTTTTTGACCCTTTAGCTTTTGGTCAACTGTGAGGGGTTGAGGACTTAGAAGGGTAAAATGGTATTTTGTCCAAATGAGGATTTATCTTTGTATTTGGAATTGCTAAGTTGGAGTATTTACCTTAGTTGCTAATTAGGGTTTGGTTTGTGGATATGTTAGTGGGAGGGACTTTAACACCGACAGCTCGTGTATGAGATATATTCATTTATCGGTCAAGATGAGTCTTCTCACTATACTTGTGGGTTGAAGACACCAATGTCGACCCATTAAATTATATTATGTAGGATGATAGCTGTCTTTCTGACTCCTGCATGTATAATTGGGTTGAAATATACCCCGGGGTTGGGCCCCCAGAGCTAGGCTCATAGTTGTATGTTTGGGTTGAAAGAAACCCCAGGGCTGGGCCCACTATTGCATGTTCGGGTTGAAAGAAACGCTAGGGCTGGGCCCATGATTGTATGTTGGGTTGGAATATACCCCAAGACTGGGCCCATGATTGTATGTTGGGTTGGAATATACCCCAGGGCTGGGCCCACTGATTAATATGGTATGTGGTACTTTGGGAAACTCACTAAGTTTTGTGCTTACATTTTATGGTTTGTACTACTACCAGTAAAAACAGAAAGTTTTGAAATGCTTTTCGTAAGGCAAGGAAGTCAGTTTAAAACATTTCAGGTACTTCTGGTTTTAAAATGAAGGGCCCGACTTGATTGCACTGCATCCCCTAGAGATTTATTCCGCACTGAGTGTTTACGAATTACTTTGATGTTTTGTGAATACTTTGACTCTGATCGTCTTGTGGAACAATAAAGCAATGATTTTAACTTATTTAAAAATGAAATTTTTACTCGGTATTTTTGGGATGTTACAAGTTGGTATCAAAGCCTTGGTTTGAGGGGTTCGGTTACACTCTAGGGTGTATTTGAACTCTAAGGATTTCTAAAATGTTTTAAGAAAATGATTTTCTAAAAGGGTTTTCTAAGAAAAAGGGGTGTGATGCATGCAATCAGCCGAGTTCAAGTAAGTATTTCCCAAAATACGCATACATGTTGATGCGTGTTTGGACCGCTCCAAAATCTAACTAACACGAATCGGACTCTTGACACCACAAATGATTCAAATATGGAGCTTGATACCAAATATGATACCCAAATGGATTTGAATACGCAGCGGAACAATGGACAACGACAAGAACAAAATAACAAAAGGGATAGTATGAAGATCAAACTAGACATATAGCTTGAAACTTCGGTGAAAACAAACCAAGACCTATTGGTTTGAGTTCGAAATCAATATTAGGAGATGCGACCCAATAAAGACCAGATTTGAATTGTACGCAACAAATTGAAATGAACACAAGTTCAAGTTTCAATAAACTTCAATCGATTAACACCCTTACAAATGATTGACAATGGCTTTATATAACCTTACTAATTAACGGTACAAGAAAACAAAAGACACCTAATAACTATGCCAATTAATGGCTTTATTAAAAACTAGTCATAAAAGACTTTATTAAATATTAAAGAAGAAAAATGGCTACATCATGGGAAAGTGACTTTTCAACTTCCGAGGCGACTCTTAGACTTTAGAGACCCCACATTCGCTTCCAACTCCTCGAAATTCCTATCGCAAAGAAGCCCCTCAGAACTAATGGGTTTGGAATTAGAATCTGAACACAAACACCCATCGGAACCAAGTCCATTGGTCACAAACTCCTTTTCGCAACCAATCTCCCATTTGCAACGATTCACAAACGCATGCGACATCTTCCAAGTCCCTCTTCACCACGAACCTCAACACAACAAACTGAATCACAACCACCAGTATCGCAACGAACATCAAATGAATACGACCAGATGCAATTGTTCGCAACTGGTCGCATCCATCAACAGACAAAATCGGATCGCCATACATACTCGGATCGGAACTGAAGTAACTTTCACATCCACCTTCCAAATTCGTATCATCCCCACCTCCTTTGGAAGGAATTTTCCTCAATTTAGTTAAGGACTTTATACTCTCCTGAAAATTCGATCTTGAAAGCAAATTCAGCTCGAGCCAACTTCATAACCTAGTCTTTTTGTGAATTGTTCACCAACCCTCTCAACAAAGCGCCAAATAACAATTTATTTCTCCCCTTCCTCCATAAAGTATTCCAACAATACTTCACGAATGTAGAATCACACTCTCAAGGATTTGTCTATGGAACTCCATGCCATTGCATCACCACTTCCAAAATCTTAGTCACACCGAAGTGACCCGCCATTCCTCCACCCTGGGCTTTTTGTACCAATAGTTCTCCAATCGGATGCTTGGGCACATAAAGACGATTGAACTTGATCAGGAACCCACTTTGCAAAACACATTCCCCACTGGGAGGTGTATACCTTCCAAACACCTCACCAAAAGTAACATCAACTTCATTATAATTCTTCATATTCTTAACTCCTAACAAGTGATCATCCAAAGTTGTTATTGATGGGTTTTGAGCACTATAACATCCCTATGGTGCACATACAACCCTAATGCTTTGGATCTAAGTTCTCTCTAGTTATACATGCAATAAACAATTTTCCAAAGCATGAAGCCTAACTAGCATGCAACATGATATATGAACCATAAAAACTAGTTAGAAGATTACCTCTTGTTGTAGCTTGTTGAATTTGGCCTTTCAAGAGCTTAGCACCTCAAGTGTGATGCCTCTAATAAGTCACAAACACCACCAACAATTGGAGAACTTGAGAGAGAGGTTAGGAGCACCCTAAAATCGGCTATACCCTTGTTATGTCACACATGCATCCGATTTTGGGGCCTAAGGGGGTGACATAAATAGTGTTAGAATTCCAAGAGTCATATGTAACCCTAATTCTTACACTTAGGCCTATGATCCATAACTCATGTGGACTAACTCTTCATGGAATTTCACATAATTAAATAATTAAATTAGCCCAAACCATATGTATCACTAATTTTCATAATTAGTCCCCGTTAATTTAATTAGTCTCTTTTGATCACTAAATTAATTCCAAATTAATTCTTGATCAACACTAGTTAAATAATATGATTTCCCAATTAATATATTATACTTAGAATATATTAATGAATCATAACTAACATCTTTCTCAAATATTCATCGTATCAGATTGTTCTGGTGAAGGCAACCCAAAAGAACCATTGTACTATCAGGTTAAGTACATACCTATTACAGTTATGGGCTTAGACACCTAATCCAACAGTCTCCCACTTGGATAAGTCTAATAACTATAACTGTAAGTAAAACCGATTAGCAATTGTAGCTCTCAAAAGCCGCTGTCGAACTCTAACGCGTCCTTTAGATAAGGGATCATATAATCCTCTGTTCTTCAAGATGTCGTGTGGACAAATACATGGAACATAGTCATACTTATTTTCCAGTTTGTTTCTCGATTTTCGATTTTGTTTGACATAGAACTTAATTGAACACATCAATTGAGTTCTGACCGGGCTCGACACATAAGTCAAAACAAAATCATCGAGGGGCCCAAGATATCACTTTTATTCCTCCAAGGATAAAAGAAACAAATAAACTTCGACTTATATGTTTGTACTAACTATTCGTTAAATCATACACAATAGCACGTTTTATAACCTCAAGTTACTGATGCATTTTCGCACTATCAATGTACAACCAACTCATAGTCAACAACTCATACATCTTGGTTTGAAGACTATATGATATTATCGTCTCACAATCACTCGTGATAAATTCCATGAAGTGATTCATGTGAGCGTGGGTTTAATCCAATACTCAGACCTTATGAGCACTCATGAATGTTGTAGCAAACTTTTGTCATGTCTAAACACTCTAGACAATCTACAAGCCAAATTCATGACAGTCTTGCCTCAATACCTACTTCCAAAGTATGATCGACTGTGGATAGTTTGAATAATTTAATTATTCTGGAAGTCAAAACATGCAAAATGAAACAATAGTAAACAATTGACACAAGATAGTAACTTTACTCATAAATAAAACTCATTTTATTTAATCATGTAACAACCCGTTATTTTCAAGTCAATAAAAATCAACAAAAGTCAATAAAAGTCAATCCTTCTAAATAAAAATCAAGTTTTATTTATTCTATTAAGTTCATAAGTGTTAAAAATGAATTAAAATAAGGAAATTATTTCATTATTTAAGTGTTTTTAAAAATTGAGAGTAAATACACTTGGACCGAAAACTGCCCCACTCAATCGTGAAATCTAGCCTCGGACCCCACCACCCAACCGAAATCATGCTATGTTCCTCCGAAAATGTGCGAGAGGTCCCACCTCACTTCGGACTGCAAACTAATTTTGGTCAGCACCAAAATCAGTATGCGAAGGGTCTCACTTTTGACCGCAAACTCTCCTTTTGGGCTACTTTTCCACCGGAAACTCTATCAAGCCCATTATATTAGACCGCAAACAAAGATTTGAGGCCCATTAGGACCGAAACCCTCTTTATATATAAGTGTTTGGCAGTGAACACAATTCATTTCTCAATTTCCCAACCGTGAACACTTCCCATTTTGCTCTCAAGTATCATCCGTAAACAACATATATTCATAAGATTCTTGCCCAAATCTTCTTATTTTCACCAAGAACACCAAGAACACCAAGAACAATCTTCAAATCTTCAAGCCTCCACCGAAACCCCCCTTTCTCTCACCGAAAACGCCTAGCACACTCCAAGCAATTCAAAATAATTTTGTAAGTATTTCTAATATAATTAGGGTTTTGTCTAACACTTTAATTATAATTTAATTCATTATTCAATCTATTATTTAAATTAATATCTTATTAATTTAAATACGACATCGGATATAATTATTTTTAGGATAACGCTATTCTCACGTACGCTATCCCGAGGGTCATCCGTTTTGCTATCCGAACGCGAACACGCACTAGAGGTGAGTTCATACCCCTACGTTTTCACTATTTTTCAATGCTTTAAGGGGGGGGGGGGATACAAGTTAAACACAAAGACTCTTGTGTTAACATTCAAACGATTTCAAACTGTTTCAAACCATTTGCAATTGTTTCAAACCGATTTATCGCTGCATTTATCAAAATATATTATATATATATATTTTAACCATTTTGTGGCATGTCGAGCAAAAGGGTATTTTTCATAAATCTCTCACTATCTCTTTATAAACACTGTTAAATTGCAAATGCTTAAGTTCAATGCAGGGCATACATTTAAACTATAATTGGTATAGTTTGTGAACCATTACGCTATTTTGCTAAGTTCAATAAACGAAACAAGAACATACATTTAAACTATAATAGGTATAGTTTGCGAAACACAACACTATTTTACAAGCTCAAGAACACTATACAGAAACAAGTATATGAACTAAAATAGGTATAGTTTATGGAACACTACTCTATTTCACTAATTCAAGGATACATTACTAAAATAATTATTTAAGTATAATTATTTTACATTACAAAGTACACTACTATAAGGCAATACATACAGATTCAAGTACAAGAGAACACTACTACAATACACGTAAACTAGTTAATATAGAGTTGTTAGGCACTACTTTGTTGTATCCATCAGGGTACAGGTCCAAGTCCTATAAATTATAAACAAAGTCTCCTGAAGGGAGAGCGTGAATTTGTGTATAGATCTATACGGGACTGACAATCCCGCACCTGAGCTGCTTGCAACAGCTAGGCCGGCAGGCCTAGGGTAACAAATGTTATAACATTCCGACGCCAGAAGAACGTCGTAGAGGCCACTAGGTCATATCAGTATGGTTATATGAAACTCACAATAGTATCAACTAAAACATTTGGTTACGCGCCAAAGAAATCGGAAGAAAACTTCCACATCTGAGATTCCATCGTGGACATAGGTGAAATTAGGTGTTAGTTTAGGAGTAGATTATATATTTGTATTCGCCAGTTCAAAAAAAAAAAAAAACTAATGAGAGACTTGTTCTTGCTCTTCCAATTAAGGAAGACGGATTTTGCCGGGATAAAATTATCAGATGTCCCTTTTGTTTACAACAACCTTAACGGGGATTAACACTACTTCAAAAGTTTTATTTTAAATAATGAAACTACAGTACACTATTTTACACTACAACTGGTGGATTCCAGGCACTCATACAAGAAGGTTTTCATACAAACACTACTACAGTACACTACTTTTCTAGTACAGAGTACACTAGTACAACATACAATTTCAAGAAACATTCATGATATAGTTTTATTTATTAATAAGACTACAATTTACAATTTCAGAGTACAGTTTACTATTTCAGAGTACAATTTACTATTTCATAGTACAATAACAAACATAAATTTTGGTCTTAAGTCCTAAGACTACATTACATTCACTAAAGAAAATATTGGATTTTCTGGAAGTATGCTATAACATTTTCATAGAACCAAGACAAGATTTCCATCTCAAAAACATACTTATGAACTCACCAACTTAAATGTTGATACACTTTCAAAACCACTTGCATTCTCAGGGAACCGGTAGACAGGTACACCCACAGATTTTGAGAAGACGGAGCTTATAGAGTCACGTCTTTTATACTTTTGCTATACACTTTTGATGTCAAAAAAATTATGTATTGAACAGATATAAACACTATATTTTATCAATGTAATGGTTGTGTTCCTTTGATTACTATTATGCAATTGTTGTGATACTGTACATGATGTCCTCCACCCCCGAACGTTTCCGCCGTTCCGGTTTGGGGGTGTGACAAATTGGTATCAGAGCATTGTTTATAGTGAACTAAGTATATCAAACCTTACAAGATATGCAACTATAAACACAATGGGGCCGAAGTGCTCTGACTAAAAGTATACTTTTAAAAATTTAAGTATTTTCTAAGAAGTATACGAACAATACATACATACCGGAAACAATATCACAGTAAGAACTACACAAAATTATTTAGATGTTGGACACTGCAGTTAAACCTAGAAAGTTATGTAATCATATCTGGGATAAATATAGCCTGATCAACTATATTTATTTGAGATACGACCAATATGTGTTTGGGAGTGATAATGGTGTTGCAACAAGTTTAAAAGTTACCAACGCTATATACAAGAGAAACTCTAGAACCAAACATGAAATTTAAATATTATAGGAGTATTTTATGATCCTACCACACTAGAACAAAAACATTTATACCTTGATAGTTATACATAATTCGTATACACTAGGTGACTATAGAGGGACCCAGTGTGAGTCACACTATACAAATTCTTTACAAGTGTTGCTATAAATGAAGTTGGCGATTGTTTACTTATATTAGTAGACTTCCACTGTAAATCGCTTAATAGAACACTATAACAGTCAGGATAAGATATATCTTGTTCAAATATCACCTGACTTATGACCACTATAGAGGACTTATCATCATTTTCTCTTAAATCATTATAGAGAAAGATGCCTCCAAAGAAGTCCAACAGGAAGAAAACAACCCTCCAACGAATCCACCACCGCCACCACCTCCTCAGTATGACACTGCTGTCTTCCAAGCAACAGTAATCGCCGTCGTGGCAGCCGCCATGATGCAAATCAATGCAAGTGGCACTAGTGGGGCGAGTAGTGGTGCCAACCCTTCTAACCACGGGGATAGTCATGGACACCCAAGGGAGTGTTCCTATAAGGACTTCACGAACGCTAAACCCAAATCCTTCGATGGCACCAGAGGTGTCATTGCTTTAACACGTTGGTTCGAGAAGACCAAATCAATATTCGAAGTTTGTGCGTGCCCCGAATCTAGCAAATTGAAATTTGCAGCATGCACTTTCACAGACAGAGCCCTCACTTGGTGGAACAGACAAGTCAAGTCATTGACTCTCCCAATAACCAATGCTATGAGTTGGGATAACTTAAAGGAACTAATGCTAGCAGAATACTGCCCAAGGGGCGAGATACAAAAACTAGAGCAGGAGCTATGGAGTATGAAGATGAAGGACTCCGATATCGCTGCTTATACTGCTAGATTCAGTGACCTGGCTCTTCTGTGTCCTATGATGGTCACCCCGGAGAGTAAGAAGGTGGAAAGGTACATCTGGGGATTAACTCCCTCGACTAAAGGAAATGTTATAGCTGCCAATCCACTTACTTTTGACAGTGCCAAGCGTCTGGCACAGACACTAGTGGACCATGGAGATCGTCAGGGCTCCATGACAGCCATTCCTGAACAGCGTAAAGAGAGTGGCAGGAAAAATAAGTTTTGGAACAAACGAAAGGGCCAATCTTCGCAGGAGACCTCAAAGAAACAACAAACAGTGGTAATCCACGCTGCTATAATTCCTGTTGTTGTTCCTAATATTCCAGCACCTCCCAGCCGATATGCGGGTAACCTACTGAAGTGCAACAAATGCAACTTCCACCACCACGGACCTGGTCGGGAAATCCAATGCACCAACTGCAATTGGAAGGGGCATACTGCCCGTTTCTGTAAGACACCTGCTCATCCTAATGCCCAGGCCTCCAGAACTAGAGTAGGCCAGACCTGCTATGGGTGTGGTGAAACAGGGCACTACAAGAGGGATTTCCCGAAAGCAAGGAACGTTGGCAATACAGGAAGAGTGCTAGCAATGGGCTAGGAGGAGGCAGTAGCGGATCCCACCGTAGTCATGGGTACGTTTCTTCTCGATAACTCTTATGCGTGCATACTCTTTGATAGTGGTGCGGAGAGGAGTTTCGTCAGCCATAAATTTAAGTACCTACTAAAAAAACCACAATCACTAACCGAAACATTCACCGTCGAGATGGTAAACGGGAAGAAAGAGAGCACTAACGACATATCCATAGGCTGTACCCTCACCCTAAACGACTATTCTTTCCCAATCGACCTTATTACGGTGTCCATAGAAAGCTTCGACGTCATCATCAGCATGGACTGGTTAAGTCCTCACCGTGCTGATATTTTATGCTACGAAAAAGCCATTCGCCTCAATCTGCCAAGTGGCGAAACCCTCGTTATCTACGGCGACAAACCCAGTACGAACCTTCGCATCATCTCTTGCATCAAAGCCCAAAAATACCCGCGCAAAGAGTGTCACGTATTCCTAGCTCATGTAGTCAATGAAAAACAAGAAGTAAAAGACCTCAAGAGCATTCCGGAAGTCTGTAATTTTCCTGACATTTTTCCCGAAGATCTTCCAGGAGTTCCTCCTGAACGCCAAGTTGAGTTCCGAATCGACTTGATTCCTGGAGCTACCCCCGTAGCCAAATCCCCATATCGTTTAGCACCAGCAGAGATGCATGAATTATCCAGCCAATTAAACGAACTGCTCAGTAAGGGATTCATTCGACCGAGCAACTCACCCTGGGGAGCACCGGTCCTGTTCGTGAAAAAGAAGGATGGATCTTTCTGAATGTGCATAGATTACCGCGAACTAAACAAGCTTACCATTAAGAACCGATACCCTCTTCCGCAAATAGACGACCTTTTCGATCAACTCCAAGGAGCCAGCTACTTTTCAATGATTGACTTAAGATCGGGGTATCACTAATTACGGGTCCATGAGAATGATGTTCCCAAAACAGCATCCCGAACTCGTTATGGTCACTACGAGTTTGTAGTAATGCCCTTCGGTCTAACAAATGCACCCGTAGTATTCATGGATCTAATGAATCAGGTGTGCCGTCCCTTCCTAGACAAATTCGTGATAGTATTCATAGATGATATACTCATCTACTCACGAAGTGAGGAAGAACATATCCAGCACCTGAGACAATTCTTAGAAACATTAAGGGCGGAAAAGCTTTATGCTAAATTCTCAAAGTGCGAGTTTTGGATTAGGAAGGTAAACTTCCTTGGTCACGTAGTCAGCGAAGAAGGAATACACGTGGACCCGTCCAAGATAAAGGCAACCGAGAACTGGTCAGCACCTAGAACGCCAATAGAGATCCGCTGATTTTTAGGACTTGCTGGCTATTACCGCAGATTCATACAAAACTTCTCCAGAATCGCTAAACCTCTTACTGCCCTGACTCAGAAGGGTGTAACTTTTAGCTAGGGAGAGAAACAAGACACTGCGTTCCAAACACTGAAGCAAGCCATGTGCAGCGCACCTATCTTGTCTCTTCCAGAAGGGACAGAAGACTTTGTAGTATACTGCAATGCATCCAAACAGGGGCTAGGCTGTGTGCTTATGCAGCGAGGAAAGGTTATTACCTATGCCTCGAGACAACTAAAGGCACACGAGGTCAACTACACCACTCACAATCTTGAGTTGGGAGCAGTAGTGTTTGCTCTAAAGATCTGGAGGCACTACCTTTATGGTACCAAGTGCACTATCTTTACCGACCATAAAATCCTTTAGCACATCTTTGATCAGAAAGAACTTAACATGAGACATTGACGATGGGTAGAGCTACTCAAAGATTACGAATGCGAAATTCGCTATCATCCCGGCAAAGCCAATGTAGTAGCAGATGCCCTTAGTCGAAAGGAGTACTCAGGTCGTAGAGTGAAAGCACTAACCATGACAATCCATTCTCATCTGTCCACACAGATAAAGGAGGCCCAACTAGAAGCCTTGAAGCCGAATAATGTGGCAGATGAAGTCTTAAGAGGGATGGAGAAGAACTTAGAAATCAAGGGTGATGGAGTTCGTTACTTCATGAACCGGATCTGGACACTGAAGTTTGGTGGCTACAGAGATGTTGTCATGAACGAAGCCCACAAAACTCGATACTTTGTTCATCCAGGTTCAGATAAGATGTATCTGGATCTCAAGAAACTTTATTGGTGGCCGAACATGAAAGCCGAGATCGTTACCTATGTGGGCAAGTGCCTAACTTGCGCCAAAGTCAAGGTAGAGTATCAGAAGCCCTCAGCTTTACTACAGCAGCCAGAGATACATGAGTGGAAGTGGGAGCGGATTATAATGGATTTCATAACCAAGTTGCCCAAAACCAAGGATGGTCATGACACCATTTGGGTAATCATCGATAGATTAACCACATCCGCTCACTTCTTACCAATAAATGAAACAGACAAGATGGAGAAATTAACCAGTACTTACATCAGAGAGATAGTACGACTGCATGGTGTGCCAATATCTATTATCTCGGATAGAGACAGTAGATTCACCTCGCGATTCTGACAGTCATTAAAGAAATCTCTGGGAACTAGGCTAGACATGAGTACAGCTTATCATCCACAAAGCGATGGGCAGAGTAAGAGAACCGTTCAAACACTAGAAGACATGCTGAGAGCCTGTGTGATCGACTTTGGTAAAGCATGGGATACCCATTTGCCACTTCTCAAGTTTTCATACAACAATAGCTACCACTCTAGCATCAAGGCTGCCCCATTCGAAGCCCTCTATGGCCGAAAGTGCAGATCCCCTCTGTGCTGGGCTGAAGTGGGTGACACGCAGCTAG
Source organism: Lactuca virosa (assembly GCF_052849685.1). NCBI lineage: Eukaryota > Viridiplantae > Streptophyta > Magnoliopsida > Asterales > Asteraceae > Lactuca > Lactuca virosa. The sequence continues at coordinate 314,779,173 of NC_136433.1, read as the reverse complement.
CTAAAGGGCAAATCCCCAACAACACTCTCACTGGCCCGGAGATCATTCGAGAAACCACAGAAAATATCATCCAAATCCGAGAACGACTGAAAGCCTCTAGAGATAGAGAAAAGAGCTACGCAGACAAGAGACGAAAACCCTTGGAATTCCAGGTTGGTGACCGTGTTCTGTTGAAGGTCTCACCCTGGAAGGGCATGATACGCTTCGGAAAGCATGGAAAACAAAATCCAAGGTACATTAGGCCATTCGAGATTCTTGCTAGAATCGGCCTAGTAGCTTACAAACTCCGTCTACCACAAGAACTAAATAACGTACACCCTGTCTTTCACGTGTCAAATCTAAAGAAGTGCCTATCCGACGAGACTCTTGTGATTCCACTTGATGAAATCGAGATAAATGAGAGTCTTAACTTTGTGGAAGAACCAGTAGAAATAATGGATAGGGAAGTCAAACGAACGAAACAAAGTCACATACCAATAGTGAAGGTTCGCTGGAATGCCAAGCGGGGACCTGAATTCACTTGCGAGCGAGAAGATCAGATGCAACAAAAGTACCCACATCTTTTCCCTAGTCCATGATGTACTCTCTATAGAAAAAATTTCGGGACTAAATTCCCTCTAACGGGGGGATAATGTAACAACCTGTTATTTTCAAGTCAATAAAAATCAAAAAAAGTCAATAAAAGTCAAACCTTCTAAATAAAAATCAAGTTTTATTTATTCTATTAAGTTCATAAGTGTTAAATAAATTAAAATAAGGAAATTATTTCATTATTTAAGTGTTTTTAAAAATTGAGAGTAAATACACTTGGACCGAAAACTCCCCCACTCAACCGTGAACTCTCGCCTCGGACCCGATCACCTAACCGAAATCATGCAATGTTCCTCCGAAAACGTGCGAGAGGTCCCACCTCACTTCGGACCGTGAATTGATTTCAGTCAGCACCGAAAACGTGCGAGAGGTCCCACTTTTGACCGCAAACTCTCCTTTTGGGCTACTTTTCCACCGGAAACTCTATCAAGCCCATTATATTAGACCGCAAACAAAGGTTTGAGGCCCATTAGGACCGAAACCCTCTTTATATATAAGTGTTCGGCAATGAACACAATTCATTTCTCAATTTCCCAACCGTGAACACTTCCTATTTTTCTCTCAAGTATCATCCGTAAACAGCATATATTCATAAGATTCTTGTCCAGATCTTCTTATTTTCACCAAGAACACCAAGAACAATCTTCAAATCTTCAAGCCTCCACCGAAAACCCCCTTTTTCTCACCAAAAACGCCTAGCACACTCCAAGTAATTCCAAATAATTTTGTAAGTATTTCTAATATAATTAGGGTGTTGTCTAACACTTTAATTATAATTTAATTCATTATTAAATCTATTATTTAAATTAATATCTTATTAATTTAAATACGACGTCGGATATAATTATTGTTAGGATAACGCTATTCTCACGTACGCTATCCCGAGGGTCATCAGTTTTGCTATCCGAACGCGAACACGCACTAGAGGTGAGTTCATACCCCTACGTTTTCACTAATTTTCAATGCTTTAGGGGGGGGGGGGGGAATACAAGTTAAACACAAAGACTCTTGTGTTAACATTCAAACATTTCAAACTGTTTCAAACCATTTGTAATTGTTTCAAACCGATTTATCGTTGCATTTATCAAAATATATTTGTCACACCCCCAAACCAAAACGGCCGAAACGTTCGGGGGCGGAGGATGTCATGTACAGTATCATAACAATGCAAACTAGTAAAACAAGCAACAACATCATCCATTGCATTAATAATATAATTTAATACAAGTGTGTTCTGTGTAAAGTTTGAAAGACACCAAAATATGAATCAAAATAAAAGACGAGTCTTGAACATGCCCGTCTTCTCAAAACCTGGTCATCGGTACCTGTCTACTGGTGACCTGAGAATACAAGTTATTTTGAAAGCGTAGATCAGCGTTTAAGCTGGTGAGTTCATAAGTATTTTAGTGTCAAATGTTTGTATAAGTTTGATGAAAGTGTTTGTAAGTGTTTGATGTAAAGTGTTTGTAAGTATTTGATGTAAAGTTTGTATAACTCCTAGAAAATCCTATATTTTCTACCTATAATGAAATGTAGCCTTCTACCAAGACCCGACTGTTCTGTATGTTTGTTTTTTTGTAAAAGTGAGTGTTTTTCCCAAGTATGACTATCATTACCAGAAAATAGTTTACATTACCGTTTATGTGAGAAGATCACTATATGAATGTAATGGGAAAATGAAGATGTACAGTAGTATTGTATAAAGTAACTACCGATGTACTAACTAACTTAAACCAATTGTTTAATTAAGGTAAAATGTGATGAGATTATAACCATACTGATTGACGAGTGTTTAACACAACGGCCTACTGGCGTCGAAACTGATGTGACATTTGTCACCCCTTGGCCTGCTGACCAAACTGTAGCGAACAGTCGGGATGCGGGATTGTCAGTCCCATATAGATCTATACACACAATGCCTGCTCTCCCTCCAGGAGACTCTGGTTACAAAACGCAACCTAACAAATATATTTCTAAGCCGTGAAATAGTGGTTTCACATTAATGTTTATCTTGTTCTTGTAAAAGGATGTAAGTTCTTTTCTGTTCTTGTTATTGTATGTTCCTTTCTGTTCTTGTTATTGTATATTTGAACTGACTCATGTATGAACTGACTCTTGTAAGTTTTCTTGTTCTAGAAATAGTAAGTAGTAATCCTCTAAACTATACCTATTATAGTTTACTAGTAAGCTATGTAGTTGTGACAACCTGAAAATTTCAAACCAGTAAAGCCAATCAATCCAATCAAATGTCAGACTTGTTTCTGCTATCTTTTAGCATTGTTAAGGGTCCGTTTGAGTGTTCTAAGGCTAGTACACTTAAGGATTGTGTGTAGGGGTGTGTCAGCTAAAGTTCATTGAGTTGCAATCGAGCCGGAAACTCCATCACAAGGAGTTCACGGACCAAACAAGAGTTTACGGCCGTAAACTCCATGTTGGCAGTGAACCCTTTCCCTTAAGTATCATATTCCTTCATTTCTTCATCATTCTTCACATCTTCAAGGCTGAAACTCGTTTCTCTCTCAAGTATCATCAAGAACACTTCCATTTTCTTCCATATTATCTTCAAATCATCAACCTTTTCACCAAGAACACCAAGAACACCTACTTGTTCTTGGTGGCCGTTAACTCCCAAAGGCTTCTAAATCGTAAGTATCCTTCCATATTCTTGTTAACCACTAGAAACTCTTGAAACCTCATGAAACAAACTCCCTTATAAGCATGAATCAAGATCCAAAATGCATCATTTTTGGAGTGTTTACGGCCGTAAACATCTTCTTGTGGCCGTAAACTCATCTCCCTTGGCCGTAAACACCTTCCTTTGGCCATAAACTCCCTTTAGACAATCAAATGTGATTGTAACACTTCCTTACAAGTGTTTCCTAGTCCCTAAGGTTGTTTCCTTGCATGTTAGTTGTTTTAAACACTAATTACATATATGCCATTATATGTCATTTAGGACTCGTTTGTGCCTCGAAAATTCATTCGTGGAACTTATCATCCTTACGCGAATCATCAATTGAATCACCCACATAAGGTGAGTTCATACCCCTATAATCAATCTTTTAAATGTTTTAAATGCTTTTAAGGGGGGGGGGGGGGAATACAAGTTGAACACAATGATAATTGTGTAAATGTTATCTGTGATAAACATCATTTTAAAGGATTTCTTATGCTTTTATAAGTGATCAAATCATTTCAAAAACTCTTTTAAAGTTATGTTACTTTGTTGTTTATAAAACTCTGTTTTTAAAGTACAATCATAACTCAGTAGATAATCGAGTCTTTTCTACAAATCAGAGACAGTACAAAACAAGCATACTAGTAAACTATAATAGGTATAGTTTAGGGGTTCAGAACATACAATAACAAGAACAGGGAGGAACATACAATAACAAGAACAGAAGGAACATACGATAACAAGAACAAGATAACAATAATGTGAAACCACTACTTCACGGCTTAACAATATACTTGTTAGGTCGCGTTTTGTAACCAGAGTCTCCTGGAGGGAGAACGGACATTGTGTGTATAGATCTATATGGGACTGACAAGCCCGCATCCCGAATGTTCGCTACAGTTTGGCCGGCAAGGCCAATGGGTGACAAATGTTACATCAGTTTCGACGCCAGCAGGTCGTCGTGTCGAACACTTGTCGATCAGTATGGTTATAACCACATCACATTTTAACCTTAATTAACAAACTGGTTTTAAGGTAGTTAGTGCTTCAGTAATTACTTTATACAGTATTACTGAATACTTTCATTTTCCCATTACATTCATATAGTGATCTTCTCACATAAAAGGTAATGCAAACTTTTTTCTAAAAAAGATAGTCTTAACTTGGGAAAACTTACATCATTACAAAAGACAAACAGAACAGTTGAGTCTTAGTACATTCAGATAGAAGGGGGCCTATAATGCTAACTTTATGATTCCTCAGTAGATACGTCAGGGATATATATTAATCGGATCTGGTAGACAGTAGGATGTGTGCTTTCTGCTTCATTTCCTGTTCCTTGTTTGGTTGTGGGCTTAGAGCAGATTCACCCAGTTTACTATCTAATCGACCTTAGCTATATATATATATATATATATATATATATATATATATATATATTCCGTATACACCAAGTAATCATAAGGAGTACCAGGTATGGGTCAGGTCATTGTATACAAATTCAATACACCGTTTTCTAGTACAAAAACACACTTTTCAGATAGAACATTTAGTAGACTAAACTAGAAACTTATCAGTAAAAGGGTTTAATTCATTTTATTAAACAAATATAACTTAAAGGACCTTTAGTGGTTAATTCTATAATACCTTAGTTTATACATCAAAGTTATATATAATTAATATCCGATAGGCAGTTGGATGTGTGCTTTCTGCCTTACTTCCTATTCCTTGTTTGGTTGTGGGCTTAGGGCAGATTCACCCATCTAACTGTCCGTTCGATATTAGATTATATATAGCTAGTATAAAGTAGGTGATTATAGAAGGAACTATTGTGGTTACCATTTTTACTAAGGGAAATATATGATTTTCTTAAAGAATGTTTTCATCAAATATAAAGAACTATTACAGTTAACTCCGTAAGTACCAAATGAATACGCCAGGGTTATATACAGGGAAGATCTAACAAAAAATGGGATGTGTGATTTCCGCCTCATTCCCTGTTCCTTGTTTGGTTGTGGGCTGAGGGCAGATTCACTCAATCGATTGTCTGTTTACTCTTAATTGTATATAACTTGTATCCATTTAGTACTCATAGAAGAAATTGTAGAGTCATTTTTACTTTCATTCATCATATCAGAAAATATAGGATTTTCTGGAGGAACAGGCGAACTTTTCTAAAAGAACTTACAGCTTACTTTCATCACTAAAATACTTATGAACTCACCAGCTTAAATGCTGATCTACTCTTTCAAAATAACTTGTATTCTCAGGAGACTAGTAGACAGGTACACGCTCTAGGATTCTGAAGATGGAGCATAGTAGCTTCATGTCTTGTTTTGTTATTTACTTGAAGTTAACCTTTTGTGAATCACATACTTTGTAAACACTTTAATATTAATGCAATGGTTGCTTGTTACTTTGATTACTATGATGCATGTGTTGTGATACTAAACTTGACGTCCTCCGCCCCCGAACGTTTCCGCCGTTTCGGTTTAGGGGTGTGACAGATTGGTATCAGAGCATTGTTTATAGTGAACTAAGTATATCAACCTATAAAAGATATACAACTATAAATGCAATGGGGCCGAAGTGCTCTGGATAATAATATATTTTAAAAATATAACAATACTTAATAAAAGTATACAAACCTGCTTATACATATATACATACTAGAACAAGTATCACAAGAAGAACATAACAGAAGTATTTAAAGGTTGAACACTGCGGTCAAACCTGGACAGTTATGTAATCATATCTGGGATCAATATAGCCAGATCAACTATATTCATTTGAGATGTGACCGACATGTGTTTGGGAGTGATGTGGTGTTGCAGCAGTCTTAAAACTTACCTAACTCTATACACAAGGGATTTCTAGATCGGAACATGAAAGTTAAAATACTATAGGAGTATTTTATGATACTATGAGACAACAACAAGTTTAAAACATACCAAGTTCATTACATTAAAATACTATAGGAGTATTTTAGGCACTATAAATAACTTATGTGATAACTTAAAAGACCCTTCTGGTAGGTCTATGATTCCGGAGTGTATACTTCCAAGGTTTTATATAATTGAGATTTTATAGACTTAGAATTTGTGACCTATGCTTCACTTCCTGTTCCTTGTTTGGTTGTGGTTTTGGAGTAGGATCACTTATTCGAAGGTCTATTTAATCTTAATTTATATACAAACTTGTATACATTGCGCAATTATAGGAGGACCCTGTAAGGATCACCCCATAATGTTACACTTAATCTCATAGATTCTTTAGACACTTCCATTCTCGTTCGACAAACCCTGATAGATGTAACCACTTCATCATAGCAGTCAACAGAGGAGTCAAGGAGAAACAAAAAGAGATTCAAAAAGAGTTTTCCAAGAAGTGATCAGCCGGAGAAACTAAAACGTCTTATGCGTCACACTAATAATTAATAAACTTAATTGACTTAGTGAGCTAGTGATTTCACTACTCACCCTATGTGTTAGGATTGTTTCTTTCATGCAACCAGTATCAGTTATTCAATTAACAGAAATTCATTCGAGGATAGCCACTTCTGATTCATCAAGTTTATTATATATAGACTCCCTTTATGAATTATTTCCAGAACTCTATGAAAGTCAGAACCAGATACATTCAGAACTAGGACCACTTTTTCATTCAGCTTTCAGCTTATAACCATTGCTATAGACTTATTTCCATCTCATTTTTGTATTCTTTTTCGCAAGGTGCCTCCTCGTAGATCAAACAGGCGCACTACTCCGATAACTCCAGCTCAAACTCTATTACCTCCTCCACAATTCCATCCGGCAACAATTCAAGCTGCAGTGGCTGCAGCCGTTATGGCAGCCCGAGCTCCATTCAATACGACCGGTACAAACGGGAGTGAATCGGGTGTTAACTACACCTAAGGTGGTAGTCACGGGCACCCTAGGGAGTGTTCGTATAAGGACTTCATGAACTGCAAACTCAAATCCTTTAATGGAAATGGGGGAGTCATTGCTCTGATGCGATGGTTCGAGAAAACAGATTCGGTCTTCGCAATCTGTCTGTGCCCAGAAGGGAGCAAAGTTAAGTTTGCTGCCTGCACCTTCTCCGATAGAGCCCTAACTGTCACAACTGGCATTTTAGCTAGGAAAATTATGTTCCCGTGTAAGCATTCAACTATTGTAAAACTTATATTCTAAGTAAATCTCACTCAATGCACATTTAGATTCACCATTCATGTTCATCAAAGAGTCTAAAGCCCTAAGATCCATGGTGTAAGTCCATATTGGACTAGGAGTTCTTTATTGGGCCTAATGGACCAATAAGCACCCAATTCAACTTTATTGGACTTAGAAGCCCTAATTGGACCCTAATTGGACCCAATTCACAAATTTAAAACAATTTGGACCATTTGGGCCTATCCATTCTAATCCTAATGGGCCTTATTGGGCCATAACTAATTCCCTTTAACCTTAGTGAACCATAAGCCCATTCTTTTACTCTAATTGGGTCGTGAATGCTTCCAAGAGCCTAATGGGCCGAAAAACCTTATGTTTAGGATCCAAATGTCCTAGCTAAAGTTAATGGGCCCAATCTACTCCAACTCTTTCTTCTTGGCCCAAAATCTCGGCCCATGTATAAAAAAAAGAAGAAGAGATTAAGGGGGGGGGGGTTGAATTTGGAGTGCCACCTCCATTTTATACACCATATAACCATGCAAAGACCAACATGTATCCATACTAGTAACTTCATCTCTCTCTTTCCCCTCTCTTCTTCTTCTCAACGAATGCAACACACACACACACACACACACTCCACCAAATTCTCTCCATTCTCTCTAAGATCATCCATCTTCTTCCTCCAAAATTCTCAAGATTTAGCTTAGGTTTCAAGAGGCTTTTCACAAGATAATCATCATTCTTGAAATCTTCTTAAGTTTGAGATCTACTTCAAGGTGTTGCTAGGACCAAAATCTCCTTCATTTCTTCTTCAAAACCGAAACATCAAAGCAAATGTGAGTTCATACCCCCTTGTTTTCGGTTTTCATATGATTTTTGGGGGAGAATACAAGTAAAATGTGTAGATCTATGTGTTATATGCATGGTTTGTGTGAATTCTTAGTTTATCTGGCTAAAATGTGTTAGATCTTAGTGAATCTCGAAATTTTAAGTATTACGTAGCAAAGATCTAAGAATTACAACACTATATATATATATATATATATATATATATATATATATATATATATCTTATTACCAAGTCAAAGAAGAACACATGTTTAAGACGCAAAAGAATTCAACAAAAATCTTGTTAAAGGTCAAAATTGTCAAGAAAACAAAAGATAAGGGTAAAAAGTGAAAATTCTGTTTTAAAGGGGGCCAAACAGGTCCTTCATGTATAAAAAGGTATTTTTATGCTAAACATACTTTTAAAAGGGTCAAAAATGCAAACTTAAGCTTATTGGGCCAAACTTTTGGGCCTCACGGCCTTTGGGCCCATTTTGTGAAAAAAATGAAGTTTTAAGGTTTAAAAATGTTATTTTGGCAAAATTTTGAGTCATAAATGTAAATAAACCAAATTTAGAGGTGAAAATATCATTTATTTTCAAATTGGACCAAATATGTAAAGTTTTCCAAAATTGGGCCGAAAATGTAAACTTTTACCAAAAAGGGGCTGAAAATGTAACTTTCTGTGAAACAGGGTTTTAAATGTGAAAATATAACATTTTGGGTCAAAACTGTAAATTTACCGACATTTGGGACAAGATTGCAAACTTTTATAAATTATGGACTAAAGCGTCATTTTTACAAAACTTCGTGCCTTAATTAAAGATTTGAGTATTATTGGCCAAAAATGTCATTTTTACAAAATGAGAGCCTTTTATCATCAATCTATTAAGCCTCGAACTAAAACAAACAACCGAATCAAAAGAACGAACGTATTACGTCAAAAACTAATTATTGGGCCCAATGTTCACATTTCTTGGCCATTGGGCCCTTAGGGCCCAATTAAGTGTGTATTGAGCCCAATGTTTTCCATGACATGTTTATTGGGTCTTGTGGCCCATTTACATGTTAATTTGGGCCTAAGTATTGGATTACATGTTATTGGGCTTCTGTGGCCCATTTACGTGCCTATTGGGCCTAAATTACCCTTTTGCATGTGATTGGGCCTTTGTGGCCAAATTGCATACTAATAGGGCTTGGAATGGAAATTTTATTATGTTAGTAAGCCGTAACGATACCCTTATGTAATCATTAAAATCCGTAAACTTATTCAAGTACCCTTCGAATACAAAAACATCTCACAAATACGTAAACATTGAACATAATACAAAAAGAGGTTAAGAATCTAGTGAGACTTGTCGGTTGGCACCACTGAGTGTACAATCGTAGCCTGTAGTTATAATCAGAGTTTCCTACTAGGAAAGCGGGAGTTTGTGTATAGATCTATACGGGGTGACCCCCCATGCCTTAGCTGTTCGCTACAGCTAGACTAGGCCAGTCTAGGGCGACAACATCCTTAGCAAGACCGACATTTGGAAAAATACCAAGACGGGCGACCTAGTCATTATCATGTATGGTTATAATGGCTCATATAGGGATTCAATACCAAAAGATAACCTTTTGAAGATAAACTCTTTAATTGTGTTAATGCAAAACGACTTATTTAACGATACAAGAATTTAGATGTTAATATAAAACAGAAAATATCGGATTTTCTGGGGTAAATTATTCATATACAATTATCATTTATTCAAAATACAACGAATCTAAACTACACTCTTACAAGTTTTATCCATTAAATTCACACATGCATTTATACTCGATTTTCACATCATTTTCAATACATTTTACAGAAAATATCGGATTTTCTGGATTTTTACGAAAGATACAAAGACTTTAGTCAAATATACTTATGAACTCACCAACATTATATATGTTGACCGTTTTCAAAATAACTTGTATTCTCAGGTAATTGTTAAGCTGGAAGATATGCAAGTGTGTATGGTTTTGTTTATGTAACATCACTTATCGTACTTTGAACAATTAGAACTTATGTAATTTAACAATGTACTTGATGTGAACAATGCTGGTTGTATTATGTAATATTGGTGATGAATGTGTTATGTTTCATGTATATTCATTGTAATGATTATTCAGTTGTTAGTCACACGAGCCCCCGAACGTTTCCGCCGTCTGTGTCACACCCCCAAACCAAGGATGGCGGAAATGTCCGGGGGTGGAGGACTTCATGTATAGTATCATAACAACAATTGTAATAGTAATTCAAGCAAACACAACCAACATATATATAATTGAAAAAGTTACATCATTGTATGAATTACATGTTTACGAATCAATTACAATATGTTGACAAAATATGAAATAGTAGACGCCTTAGCGTCCCATCCTCAAAAGCACTTGGTTACCTGTTTAATGATTTCCTGAGAATACAAGTTGTTTGAAAAAGTGTCAACACAAAGGTTGGTGAGTTCATAAGCTTTTGTTTGGTATTATTAAAAGCCTTTCGTTTGTAAAAGTAGTATTTGTTTTAGAAAAATCCAATATTTTCCTTAAAATGTATATGTAGTCTTAAATCCAAAGACCGAAATGTATAAGTAACTTTTCTTACTTATAATAAATAATGTAAGTTTAAATCGACATAAACTCGTTTAATTTTAATGAAGTTCCCGTAAATTCCAATATTCATTAATACTTTATGTGAGTTTATTAAAGCCTTTTCTTGTAAAAGTAGTGTTCGTTCCAGAAAATCCAATATTTTCCTTAATGTGTAAATGTAGTCTTAAAACCCAAAGACCGAAATGTACAAGTAGTGTTCGTTCCTTATAGTAAAACAATGCAAGTTTAAATCGACATAAACTCGTTTGATTTTAGTGAAATCCCCGTAAATTCTATGTTTGTTTATATTTAATGTGAGTTTATGAAAGCCTTTTCTTGTAAAAGTAGTGTTCGTTCCAGAAAATCCAATATTTTCCTTAATGTGTAAATGTAGTCTTAAAACCCAAAGACCGAAATGTACAAGTAGTGTTCGTTCCTTATAGTAAAACAATGCAAGTTTAAATCGACATAAACTCGTTTGATTTTAGTGAAATCCCCGTAAATTCTATGTTTGTTAATACCACATGTGAGTTATTGAAAGCCTTTTCTTGTAAAAGTAGTGTTCGTTCCAGAAAATCCAATATTTTCCTTAATGTGTAAATGTAGTCTTAAAACCCAAAGACCGAAATGTACAAGTAGTGTTCGTTCCTTATAGTAAAACAATGCAAGTTTAAATCGACATAAACTCGTTTGATTTTAGTGAAATCCCCGTAAATTCTATGTTTGTTAATACCACATGTGAGTTATTATAACCATGCTATGACCTAGTTGGCCTGAAACGACGTTCTTCAGGCGTCGGAAATGTTATGACATTTGTCACCCCAGACCTGTCGGTCTAGCTGTTGCATGCAGCTAAGGTGTGGGTTTGTCAGACCCAATATAGATCTATACACAAGTATCACGCTCTCCCTCGAGGAGACTCTGGTTATAATACAGGACTTATTTGTAAATTGAATCGAATGTCTCACAGAAGTCATTAACGAATTTACATGTAGTGTAATGAAAACTTGGTACCGTATGGCCGTACCTTGCTTAATGAAAATATCCTTTGTATAAATGTACCCTTTTTAAATGTATGTGTTATGTAATGTTTCATAAAGTCATTAACGAAATTACGTGTTATGAAAACTTGGTACCGTATGGCCGTACCTTGCTTAATGAAAATATCCTTTGTATAAATGTACCCTTTTTAAATGTATGTATTATGTAATGTATCATAAACTATACTTATTATAGTTTATCAACCAAGGGTAGTACGTAGTAATGTATGCAAACTATATTCAAAATAGTTTATTAAATGTTTGAATGTATCGGTTGTACTTTGATTATAATCACTTGTTATTCTTTATATTTTATATGTCCAAATCCATTTGTAAACTGATGTGTGTCTAAATATTAAGATAAAATGTCATATATTGCAATAACTTATAATCACATAAAGATATACACCTTGCTCAACATGTTACAAGGTGAAATGAAATTGACAGCAACTTTTTGTTGTATACAGTTTCTGTTACTGTTCTTAGAAAATTTATAGAAAAATCATCAAAGCTCTAAATCCAAATCCGTAAATTCTGAGAGTTTGGAATATGAGTCTAGTTTGTTCGTAAATTTTATCATGATTTTTAGTGATCTCTAACAGAGGTGAAAATGTTCATAATCACAGACTGGTCCGGGTTTGCCTCTGAAATGATAGGCAGTTTTGTAAAACTCACCATAAATTGTAGAAAAATCATATGGAGATGTGCAAGTAGCCATTTTAAAGCTAAGAGTTTGAACTACTTGCACCTGGAACAGTTTTGAAAAATAAAATATTTAAGTTGACCAAAACAGTCCATGATCGAAGTTCATCTTTTCTGATCTAATCTGATAGAAAAAGTTTAATTGTGTTCTTGATGATTTTACTTGTATTCCCCCCTTAAAACTTAAGAAAAACATGTAAATGTAGGGGTATGAACTCACCTTATGTGATTTCAGTAGATGAAAGTGAGATAGAGGAAGTGTTCAACCCAAGAACACTAAGAAGATGTCTTGATGATTCGAGAATCTAACACCAAATAAGATGGAATTTGTGTAAGATATCAATGATTTGAATAGAATGGAGTTTAATAATTATGTGAATGATGAAGATACTTACTAATTGAAGAAAAAAATCCCTGGAGAAAGCCTTGAAGTTCTTGAAGTTGAGAGAAAAGATGAGAGAATTTTGGAGAGTGTTCTTGGTTGCCAAGTGTAGAATGAAAGAGCTTTTAAGGAGAATGAGGAGAGAGGACCAATCCTCCAGCTCTTAGAACGTGGGAAGAGCTGGAGATAGGGTGTAAAGGTCCACTAAGGTGACAAGGAGTAGTGGGAAAGAGTGGCTGATCATAGAGTGAGGTGGTGGTGGCTTGCTTTTGTCATAAAATAAGGAAAAGCAAATATTCCCTCAATAATTAGTCCAACCACCAATTCTTTTAATACATTTTTATAAAAACCCTGGAGATTTATATATTTTGGGGCCTTAGTTTATAAAATAAAGTTTTGGGTGAAAATCCCACGTTAAAATAATGAAAAACGGAGTTAAAACGAAGTCATAGTCGAAAAACCGGTAAAAAGGGGCTGTCTGCGAGGCCTCTCGCATGGGCTGTCTGAGAGGCTTCTCATGCGAGGCTTCTGTCCTGAGAGGCTTCTAATGAGAGGCTTCGGTCCTGAGAGGCTTCTCATGAGAGGCTTCGGTCCTGAGAGGCTTCTCATGAGAGGCTTCGGTCCTGAGAGGCTTCTCATGAGAGGCTTCGGTCCTGAGAGGCTTCGGTCCTGAGAGGCTTCTCATGAGAGTTTTCGCTTCTAATAGGAGGTTTTTGGTTCCTTAAGGTTATTTTATCCGTTTTTACCCCGTTTCAAGTGGTTTTTGACCCGGTTAAGGGTCGGGATGGCCCGAAAGATTACAAAAAGTTAAAGTAACTTTTGAGAGAGATTTGGGAGAGATTTCAAATAGAAAGAGATAGAGTGAAAACGATTTAGAGAGGTTTCGTTTGTGATTAATTTGAGTGTCCGGCTTCACAACGCAAGGTTCGTAAACCCCGTTAAACCGTGTTTTAGTGTCGTACACACTCCCGATGAGTGTGCAATAATTTTTTTTATCGTTTTGGTTCAATGTTTACTGCATTTGAGACTTAGGAAATTCAACACACGAACTTTCCAAATAATGTTTCTCTCATTAAAATGTTGCATTGTACAGTAATTACATAGTGTAAACCCTAATATACAAGGGTTAATTGAGTCGATTGGTTTTGACTTATTGACTTTGTTTGACTTTGACTTGACTCAATTTTGACGGTTGTCACATCATCCCCCCGTTAGAAGGAATTTCGTCCCGAAATTTGCATTTGACTGGGACATCAAGAGTTTGGGAAAAGATGTGGGTATTTTTGTCTCATTTGATCTTCGCGTTCCCAGGTGAACTCAGGCCCTCGTTTAGCGTTCCAACGGACCTTCACGATGGGAATACGACTTTGTTTCGTTCGTTTGATTTCCCGATCCATGATTTTGACTGGTTCCTCCACGAAGTGGAGATTTTTGTTAACTTCGATTTCGTCGAGTGGTATTACGAGTGTCTCACCAGACAAACACTTCTTTAGGTTCGACACGTGAAATGTGGGATGTACTTTGTCGAGTTCCTGAGGTAATCGAAGTTTGTATGCTACTGGCCCAATCCTAGCAAGGATTTCGAATGGCCCGATGTACCTTGGATTTAGTTTCCCGCGTTTGCCGAATCGTATCATTCCTTTCCAAGGGGAAACATTTAGTAGTACACGATCACCTACCTGAAATTCCAAGGGTTTGCGTTGTTTGTCTGCGTAATTCTTTTGCCGATCTCGAGACTCTTTTCCCTTATGATTTCAGGGCCAGTGAGGGTGCTATTAGAGACTTGCCCTCTAGCTAGCTGTGTATCCCCCACCTCAGCCCAACACAGGGGTGATCTGCATTTGCGACCGTAAAGAGCTTCGAATGGAGCGACTTTGATGCTAGTATGATAGCTGTTATTGTAGGAGAATTCGATAAGCGGTAGATGGGTATCCCATGCTTTACCGAAGTCTATCACACAAGCTCTTAACATGTCTTCCAACGTTTGAATGGTTCGTTCGCTCTGTCCGTCGGTTTGTGGGTGGTAGGCCGTACTCATGTCAAGCCTAGTTCCCAATGATTTTTGTAGAGACTGCCAAAACCGTGAGGTAAATCTACTATCTCTATCAGAGATAATGGATATCGGCACACCATGGAGTCATACAATCTCTTTGATGTACGTTCTAGTCAGCTTCTCCATCTTGTCGGTTTCTTTTATCGGTAGGAAGTGTGCTGATTTGGTCAATCTGTCTACGATTACCCATATGGTGTCAAGCCCGCCCGATGTCTTAGGCAGCTTGGTTATGAAGTCCATGGTTATTCGTTCCCACTTCCACTCAGGTATATCCGACTGTTGTAATAGCCCGGATGGTTTCTGGTATTCGATTTTGACCTTGGCGCAAGTCAGACACTTGCTCACATAGGTAGCAATCTCAGCTTTCATGTTCGGCCACCAGTATAATTTCTTGAGGTCCAGATACATCTTATCTGACCTGGGATGGATGGAATATTGAGTCTTGTGTGCTTCATTCATGACGACGTCTCGGAGTCCACCGAACTTCGGTGTCCAAATCCGGTTCATGATATAACGTGCTCCATCATCCTTGACTTCTAAGTTTTTATCCATTCCCCTTAATGTCTCTCCTGCCACCTTTTCTGGTTTCAAAGCTTCCAGTTGAGCTGCCTTGATTTGTATGGTCAGGTGGGAATAGATTGTCATTGTTAAGGATTTTACTCGGCGGCCCGAGTACTCCTTCCTGCTTAGAGCATTGGCCACTTCATTGGCCTTGCCCGGATAATAACGAATTTCGCACTCGTAGTCATTCAGCAACTCTACCCATCTCATCTGTCGCATGTTGAGCTCTTTCTGATTGAGGATATGCTAAAGACTTTTGTGATCAGTGAAGATAGTGCATTTCGTGTCGTAGAGGTAGTGTCTCCAGATCTTCAAAGCGAATACTACTGCTCCTAATTCTAGGTCGTGCGTAGTATAATTAACCTCGTGCGTCTTAAGTTGTCTTGATGCATACGCGATAACCCTCCCTCTTTGCATGAGCACACATCCGAGGCCTTGATTCGAAGCATCACAGTACACTACGAAGTCTTCGGTTCCCTCTGGGAGAGACAAGATCGGTGCGCTGCATAGGGCTTGTTTTAACGTTTGGAAAGCAGTTTCTTGTTTCCAAGTATATGACCGTTTGTAAAAGTTTCACACATACTAATTTAGTCGGGACATAATTAATATATTTATGTTTTAAAAAGATCTTTATCGGTTACTTTATTAGTTGCAAAGTGCATACCAGTCATATGTGATTAAGATATAATAGTCCTTCGAATAGATGACCCTAACTCCAAGACCACAACCAAACAAGGACAGGAAGTGAAACAAAGATACATAAATTCTAAGTCTATAGCATCTTAGTTACATATGACCTTAGCGCATCCACTTAGCAGCTATTGATCTATAAATAAAGACCTATTTAATTCTCAGATAATTTATTATAGTAACACAAAATACTCATATAGTATTTGTAAATGTTTAGTTTTGAGTTCTTAAAGTATCTTTTGTAGTGTGTTATTAGGTTTGTTAGATTTGTTGCCCATCCTGACCATCCCCCGGTATATGCAAGTCAATTCCCGGACAGATATAGTTGATCAGGCTATATCCTTCCCAGACTTAATCCACATATACTAAGGCATACTCAAAATGTTCAACTCTTCTTCTTTTGCTTTATGTTTTCGCTAGTTATGATACCATGCGAGCATGTAATGTATGTATATATACTTTAATCAAGAAAATCATTTATTTTCTAAAAGTATATTCATTTGAAAAATGCACAAATCAGAGACTATTAGTCCCAATTGTGTTTATAGTTTGTATATCTTATGTGGTCTGATATACTTAATTCACTATAAACTGTGCTCTGATACCAATCTGTCACACCCCCAAACCAAGGATGGCGGAAATGTCCGGGGGTGGAGGACTTCATGTATAGTATCATAACAACAATTGTAATAGTAATTCAAGCAAACACAACCAACATATATAATTGAAAAAGTTACATCATTGTATGAATTACATGTTTACGAATCAATTACAATATGTTGACAAAATATGAAATAGTAGACGCCTTTGCGTCCCATCCTCAAAAGCACTTGGTTACCTGTTTAATGATTTCCTGAGAATACAAGTTGTTTGAAAAAGTGTCAACACAAAGGTTGGTGAGTTCATAAGCTTTTGTTTGGTATTATTAAAAGCCTTTCGTTTGTAAAAGTAGTATTTGTTTTAGAAAAATCCAATATTTTCCTTAAAATGTATATGTAGTCTTAAATCCAAAGACCGAAATGTATAAGTAACTTTTCTTACTTATAATAAATAATGTAAGTTTAAATCGACATAAACTCGTTTAATTTTAATGAAGTTCCCGTAAATTCCAATATTCATTAATACTTTATGTGATTTTATTAAAGCCTTTTCTTGTAAAAGTAGTGTTCGTTCCAGAAAATCCAATATTTTCCTTAATGTGTAAATGTAGTCTTAAAACCCAAAGACCGAAATGTACAAGTAGTGTTCGTTCCTTATAGTAAAACAATGCAAGTTTAAATCGACATAAACTCGTTTGATTTTAGTGAAATCCCCGTAAATTCTATGTTTGTTTATATTTAATGTGAGTTTATGAAAGCCTTTTCTTGTAAAAGTAGTGTTCGTTCCAGAAAATCCAATATTTTCCTTAATGTGTAAATGTAGTCTTAAAACCCAAAGACCGAAATGTACAAGTAGTGTTCGTTCCTTATAGTAAAACAATGCAAGTTTAAATCGACATAAACTCGTTTGATTTTAGTGAAATCCCCGTAAATTCTATGTTTGTTAATACCACATGTGAGTTATTGAAAGCCTTTTCTTGTAAAAGTAGTGTTCGTTCCAGAAAATCCAATATTTTCCTTAATGTGTAAATGTAGTCTTAAAACCCAAAGACCGAAATGTACAAGTAGTGTTCGTTCCTTATAGTAAAACAATGCAAGTTTAAATCGACATAAACTCGTTTGATTTTAGTGAAATCCCCGTAAATTCTATGTTTGTTAATACCACATGTGAGTTATTATAACCATGCTATGACCTAGTTGGCCTGAAACGACGTTCTTCAGGCGTCGGAAATGTTATGACATTTGTCACCCCAGACCTGTCGGTCTAGCTGTTGCATGCAGCTAAGGTGTGGGTTTGTCAGACCCAATATAGATCTATACACAAGTATCACGCTCTCCCTCGAGGAGACTCTGGTTATAATACAGGACTTATTTGTAAATTGAATCGAATGTCTCACAGAAGTCATTAACGAATTTACGTGTAGTGTAATGAAAACTTGGTACCGTATGGCCGTACCTTGCTTAATGAAAATATCCTTTGTATAAATGTACCCTTTTTAAATGTATGTGTTATGTAATGTTTCATAAAGTCATTAACGGAATTACGTGTTATGAAAACTTGGTACCGTATGGCCGTACCTAGCTTAATGAAAATATCCTTTGTATAAATGTACCCTTTTTAAATGTATGTATTATGTAATGTATCATAAACTATACCTATTATAGTTTATCAACCAAGGGTAGTACGTAGTAATGTATGCAAACTATATTCAAAATAGTTTATTAAATGTTTGAATGTATCGGTTGTACTTTGATTATAATCACTTGTTATTCTTTATATTTTATATGTCCAAATCCATTTGTAAACTGATGTGTGTCTAAATATTAAGATAAAATGTCATATATTGCAATAACATATAATCACATAAAGATATACACCTTGCTCAACATGTTACAAGGTGAAATGAAATTGACAGCAACTTTTTGTTGTATACAGTTTCTGTTACTGTTCTTAGAAAATTTATAGAAAAATCATCAAAGCTCTAAATCCAAATCCGCAAATTCTGAGAGTTTGGAATATGAGTCTAGTTTGTTCGTAAATTTTATCATGATTGTTAGTTATCTCTAACAGAGGTGAAAATGTTCATAATCACAGACTGGTCCGGGTTTGCCTCTGAAATGATAGGCAGTTTTGTAAAAATCACCATAAATTGTAGAAAAATCATATGGAGATGTGCAAGTAGCCATTTTAAAGCTAAGAGTTTGAACTACTTGCACCTGGAACAGTTTTGAAAACTAAAATATTTAAGTTGACCAAAACAGTCCGTGATCGAAGTTCATCTTTTCTGATCTAATCTGATAGAAAAAGTTTAATTGTGTTCTTGATGATTTTACTTGTATTCCCCCCTTAAAACTTAAGAAAAACATGTAAATGTAGGGGTATGAACTCACCTTATGTGATTTCAGTAGATGAAAGTGAGATAGAGGAAGTGTTCAACCCAAGAACACTAAGAAGATGTCTTGATGATTCGAGAATCTAACACCGAATAAGATGGAATTTGTGTAAGATATCAATGATTTGAGTAGAATGGAGTTTAATAATTATGTGAATGATGAAGATACTTACTAATTGAAGAAAGAAATCCCTGGAGAAAGCCTTGAAGTTCTTGAAGTTGAGAGAAAAGATGAGAGAATTTTGGAGAGTGTTCTTGGTTGCTAAGTGTAGAATGAAAGGGCTTTTAAGGAGAATGAGGAGAGAGGACCAATCCTCCAGCTCTTAGAACGTGGGAAGAGCTGGAGATAGGGTGTAAAGGTCCACTAAGGTGACAAGGAGTAGTGGGAAAGAGTGGCTGATCATAGAGTGAGGTGGTGGTGGCTTGCTTTTGTCATAAAATAAGGAAAAGCAAATATTCCCTCAATAATTAGTCCAACCACCAATTCTTTTAATACATTTTTATAAAAACCCTGGAGATTTATATATTTTGGGGCCTTAGTTTATAAAATAAAGTTTTGGGTGAAAATCCCACGTTAAAATAATGAAAAACGGAGTTAAAACGAAGTCGTAGTCGAAAAACCGGTAAAAAGGGGCCGTCTGCGAGGCCTCTCGCATGGGCTGTCTGAGAGGCTTCTCATGCGAGGCTTCTGTCCTGAGAGGCTTCTAATGAGAGGCTTCGGTCCTGAGAGGCTTCTCATGAGAGGCTTCGGTCCTGAGAGGCTTCTCATGAGAGGCTTCGGTCCTGAGAGGCTTCTCATGAGAGGCTTCGGTCCTGAGAGGCTTCGGTCCTGAGAGGCTTCTCATGAGAGTTTTCGCTTCTAATAGGAGGTTTTTGGTTCCTTAAGGTTATTTTATCCGTTTTTACCCCGTTTCAAGTGGTTTTTGACCCGGTTAAGGGTCGGGATGGCCCGAAAGATTACAAAAAGTTAAAGTAACTTTTGAGAGAGATTTGGGAGAGATTTCAAATAGAAAGAGATAGAGTGAAAACGATTTAGAGAGGTTTCGTTTGTGATTAATTTGAGTGTCCGGCTTCACAACGCAAGGTTCGTAAACCCCGTTAAACCGTGTTTTAGTGTCGTACACACTCCCGATGAGTGTGCAATAATTTTTTTTATCGTTTTGGTTCAATGTTTACTGCATTTGAGACTTAGGAAATTCAACACACGAACTTTCCAAATAATGTTTCTCTCATTAAAATGTTGCATTGTACAGTAATTACATAGTGTAAACCCTAATATACAAGGGTTAATTGAGTCGATTGGTTTTGACTTATTGAATTTGTTTGACTTTGACTTGACTCAATTTTGACGGTTGTCACAGTCTAGTTCGGGGGTGTGACACTAACATAGTGGAATAGCTATGTTAAGTCACTGACCCTATCAGTGGCTAACTCAATAGGTTGGGAGAACCTAAAAGATATGATGTTGGAAGAATACTGCCCAAGGAGCGAAGTTCAAAAGCTGGAACAAGAACTATGGGAGCACACCATGGTCGGCTCAGACATAGTGACCTACACTGACAGGTTTAGCGACCTGGCAGCACTATGCCCTGAGATGGTTACCCCAGAGAGTAAGAAGATAGAAAGGTACATCTGGGGTTTATCTACCCTGATTCAAGGAGATGTACTGTCTTCTAACCCAACTACATTCAATAGCGCCAAACGCCTAGCCCAGCGACTCATTGACCATGGAGTCCGCCATGGTGTGGTGGTCCCCGTTCCCGAGCCATCAAAGGTGGGGGACTATAAAAGAAAGTCGGGGAACAAGAGGAAGGAGCAAACAACACAGGAAAACCCGCAGGAGCAACAAATGGGTACTGTATATGTCGCCACAGTACCTGCTACTCCAACACCGGCCAGTCGTTATGCTGGAACTCTCCCGAAGTGTGATGGGTGTAACTACCACTACACTGGAGTATGTCAGGAAATGCAATGCCTGAATTACCACAGGAAGGGGCACACTGCCCGGTTCTGCAGGGCACCGACACAATCGATCTCCCAAGTCCCCGGAATAGAAGTAAACCAGGCCTGTTATGGCTGTGGTGAGACAGGGAACTACAAGAGGGACTGCCCGATAATGAAGAAATCAGGCGCGGATGGGCGAATTCTGATGATCACCGCAGGAGAATCTACCCCGGAATCACCAGTGAGCAGCGGTACGTCTTCAAATAAAACAATTACTTTGGAAATTTAATTTATATTTATATAAGATTAAAACTTGGGGAAAATTTAAAAGTAATTATAAAAGATTTTAACTCGTCTGAACAAGTCACAACATTCATAAGAGAACTAAAAGATCCGTACAGGTAAGTGAAGGGTTTTGAGCATTCTAACACTTCCTAAGTGTACATGCAACCCTAATAACCTTGGATCTATGTTTGTCTAATAATCATGCAAAGTTGAATTCCAAGGTTATATTCCTATCTAGCATACATGGGGAACATTTTTAACTTGAATGAAAGATAGAATAACTTACCTTGTTGTTGATTATGATCCTTGAAACCTTGTGAGCCTAGCACCCCAAGTGTGATGCCTCAAATGCTTAACACAACACCAAATGCAAAGGAGTAAACTTTGAGAGAATCTTACACTTGCAAAATCGGCTCTAGCCCTCTTGTTTCTTATGTGTAGCCTATTTTGGTGGAGAATGGGTTTCTTATATAGTGTTGACACATCTAGGGTTACACCATGTAAACCCTAATGTGTCATGACTCTTCATTTCCATGACCCATGGGTTTGTAACTCCCATGGAGCATCCATGGAGCATCCTGTGGGTGGAACCCAACTTGATAATCCATGGAGCCTCTTAGCCCACTATATAAGATATGGAAGATTTACATAATCTACCCATATATTTAATTAGTTATCTTTTGATCACTTAATTAATTCGAAATTAATTCTTGATCAAACTAATTAAATAATATTATTAATATATTAGAACTTATAATATATTAATAAACCATAAGTGTTATTTCTCTCATTTTAGTTTATCCAATTGCATGGTGCCATGCAACCCAAATGGACCATGCCGGGTCGGGTCAAGTACATACCAGAAATAGTTATGGACTTAGACACCTTATCCAACAGTCTCCCACTTGGATAAGTCTAATAACTATAACTGCAATACTTCAGGAACCGATCGGCAATCGTACCTCTTTCAAGGTCTCTCGGAATTGAGAAGATGATGATACGCCATTTAAGATAAGTGATCATATAATCCTCTGTTCTAGATATCAGCCGGACAAATACATGGAACAATGTCTTACTTATTGTCCAGCAGTTTGTTTCCCGATTTCCGATTTGTTTGACAAAGAACTTAATTGAACACATCAACTTAGTTCTGACCGGGCCCGGTACATAGGTCAAAGCAAAATCATCGAGGGGCCCAGATATCAGCTTCTAATCCAAGAAGGAACAGATAAACTTCGACTCATATGTTTGTTCTACCACTCATTGAATTATACACAAAAGCACGTTTTATAACATCGAGTTACCAATGCGTTAACGTACAATCAATGCATAACCAACTCATAAGTAACAAATCATATCTCTAGGTTTGAAGACTTATATGATATTACCGTCTCACGATCACTCGAGATAAATTCCATGAAGTGATTCCAGTGAGCGTGGGTTGAGTCCAATGCTCAGAACTTATGAGCACTCATGAGTGTTGTAGCCATGTCCAACAACTTAGACCTCTGCAACCAATCATGACAGTCTTGATTCATACCTACTTCCGACATATGACCGACTGTGGAGGTTCGAATAATATGATATACCAAACATAA
Source organism: Lactuca virosa (assembly GCF_052849685.1). Classification (NCBI taxonomy): domain Eukaryota; kingdom Viridiplantae; phylum Streptophyta; class Magnoliopsida; order Asterales; family Asteraceae; genus Lactuca; species Lactuca virosa. The sequence goes on along the minus strand of NC_136433.1, from coordinate 314,756,045 downwards.
TTATTCTGGAAGTCAAAACATGCAAAAGAAATATAGTAAACGATCGACAAGAGATAGCAACACTTTACTCATAAATAAAACACCTTTTATTCATCATCTAATGTCAATTACACTTTACAAATTTCAAGGTTATCTAACTACTAAATCTAATATCATCCTTCAGCCCTATGCTCCGAGCATGTTGGAGATGCTTAACCCAAGTCAGTCCCTTCGTGAGGGGATCTGCTGGATTCTCATCCGATGATACCCTCTTTGCCACGAGGAGTCCTTCTTCTATTCGATGTCTGATGAAATGGTATTTTCTGTCGATGTGTCTGGATCTCCCGTGATCCCTTGGTTCCTTGGCTAAGGCAACTACACTTTCACTATCACATAAAATTTCCATTGGCTCTTTAATAGCTGGTACAACTCCAAGGTCTCCAATGAAGTTCTTCAGCCATATCGCCTCCTTTGCTGCCTCGCTAGCTGCTATATACTCTGATTCGCAAGTTGAATCGGCCACTGTCTCTTGCTTGGAACTCTTCCAAGAAATTGCTCCTCCATTTAAGGTAAAGACCCAGCCTGACTGAGAGCGGAAATTATCCCTATCAGTCTGAAAGCTAGCATCACTATACCCTACAACTCTCAAGTCTTCACTCCCACCGAGGGTAAGGACCCAGTCCTTAGTCCTCCGTAGGTACTTGAGGATATTCTTTACCGCAGTCCAGTGTGCCTTGCCAGGGTTCCCCTGATACCTGCTAACCATGCTCAAAGCAAAGGCTACATCAGGTCGAGTACACGTCATAGCATACATGATCGATCCTACAGCCGAAGCATAAGGTATTCGACTCATTTTTGCTATCTCAGCCTCAGTACTAGGGCTTTGTGTCTTACTCAATCTGGCATTACTCTGGATGGGTAACTCTCCTTTCTTGGAGTCCTGCATGCCGAATCTCTTCAACACCTTATCCAAGTAAGTACTCTGACTAAGTCCAATTAGTCTTTTACTCCGGTCTCTCAAGATCCTTATCCCTAGAATATAGGCAGCTTCTCCTAGGTCCTTCATAGAGAAACACTTCCCAAGCCAGGACTTAACTTCCTGCAGAGTTGGGATGTCATTTCCTATGAGTAGTATGTCATCCACATACAATACCAAAAAGCTAACTATACTCCCACTAGCCTTGACATATACACAAGATTCATCTTCACTCCTAGAAAAGCCAAATTCCTTGACTTTCTCATCAAAGCTAAGATTCCATCTGCGAGGTGCTTGCTTTAACCCATAAATGGATTTCTCAAGCTTACACACTCTATTAGGGTACTCTGTGTTGACAAAACCCTCTGGCTGACTCATGTAAACATCCTCAGCCAACTTTCCATTAAGGAAAGCGGTTTTGACATCCATTTGCCATATTTCATAGTCATGAAATGCGGCTATGGCTAACAGAACCCTAATAAACTTAATCTTGGCCACTGGAGAAAAGGTCTCATCATAATCAACTCCCGGAGTTTGTGAGAAACCCTTTGCAACCAGTCGTGCCTTATAAGTGTGTACATTACCATCCATGTCAGTCTTCTTCTTGAAGATCCATTTGCACCCTACAGTCTTACGACCTGGTACATTCTCAACCAAGTTCCAAACTTGATTGTCATACATGGACTGTATCTCGCTGTCCATTGCCTCTTTCCACTTGGCTGACTCAGGGCCTGCCATGGCTTCCGCGTAACTGTTAAGTTCATCCAGACCTATCAGTGTCTCATCACTGATAAGTGTATCACCTTCCGCAGTAATATGGAATCCATAGTAATGCTCAGGTGCATTCCTAACCCTTGTGGAACGCCTCAGAGGTACAGACTTGTCAATTGGCTCAACAGAAGTTTCCTCCTCAAGTTGAGTGCTAGGGTTTGAAGTTCCTTCACCACTTGACTCTTGAATTTCTTCAAGGTCAACTTGCCTCCCACTGTCTCCTTGGCTTATGAACTCTCTCTCTCTCTCGAAAGAAAGCCCTCCTAGCTACAAAGACCACATTCTCACTAGGTCTGTAGAAGAGGTAACCAAAGGATTTTTGTAGGTAGCCGATGAAAATACACCTCTCACTTCGAGGTTCGAGCTTATCATGAGTCTAGCATCTCACGAAAGCCTCGCAACCCCAAATCTTAATGTGGTCTAGTTTGGGTACTTTACCAGTCCACATCTCATGAGGAGTTTTGGCAACTTTCTTTGTGGGAACTAGATTAAGGATATGGGCGGCAGTCTCTAAGGCATACCCCCAAAATGAGATTGGTAGCGAAGCTCGACTCATCATGGAACGAACCATATCCAACAAGGTTCGATTACGCCTCTCAGCTACACCATTCAACTGCGGTGTCCTGGGAGGTGTCAATTGTGAGACAATCCCACATTCCCTAAGATAGTCAAGGAACTCTGAACTAAGATACTCACCACCTCGATCGGATCGAAGCATCTTAATGTTCCTGCCCAATTGATTCTCGACTTCCTATTTAAACTCTTTAAACCTCTCAAAAGTCTCTGACTTATGCTTGATTAAGTAGACATATCCATATCTACTGTAATCATCAGTAAAAGTCAAATAATAACGATTAGCATCCCTTATGGCATGTTTGAAGGGCCCACACACATCCGTGTGTATAAGATCCAACAAACCTTCACCCCTCTCACAAGAACCTGTGAAGGGTGACTTTGTCATTTTTCCAAGTAAAATTATTCGCAACTATCATCTGACTTTAGGTCAAATGACTCTAATACTCCATCCTTTTGGAGTTGGCCTATGCGTTTCTTGCTTATATGTCCAAGACGACAATGCCATAATGATGCTTTATCCAAGTTATTATCATTAACAGAATCAATACACAATACATTATTTCCTAAGTTATCAACCACAGATACAGTTTCATACACACCATCACAAGGTAATGCTTTAAAATAAAGAACATTATTAAAGAAAGCATTAATCGAACCAACTTCATTATCAAATGAAAAGGTGAAACCTTGTTTATACAATGCATGAAAGGAAATAATATTTCTTGCCATTTCTGGCGAATAACAACATTTATTCAAATCTAAACTAAACCCACTACTTAGCGATAAAGTATAAACTCCAATCTTGGTGACAGGCAAAGCTTTCCTATTCCCCATGATTAAGTTTATTCTTCCATGCTCCACATTCTCACTTCTTCTTAGTCCCTGCAAATCAGAACAGATATGAATACCACAACCGGTATCAAGGACCCAAGAGTTAGAATGGGGTGAGTTATTAGATAAGATAGTGTAAATACCTGCATGGTTAGGTTTAACTTTCCCATCCTTCACATCTTGCTGGTACTTTGGGCAGTTCTGCTTCCAATGTGACTTTTCATGGCAATAGAAGCATTCAGCCTCTTTAGGGTCAGAAGAAGGAGTGACAAAACCTTTCTTGGTTCCACTTGAAGAAGAGCCATCAAGGGTCCTAGCCTTGGTACCCTTCGAAGAGCTCTTCCTCTTCTTCCCTCTACCTTTCCCGATTGCCAAAACCGGGGCGGAGTTTGGAGTAGGAGTGTTAACAACCGACTTACCCTTAAGACCTGTTTCTGCGGTCTTGAGGAGTCCCTGAAGTTTGCTGAGTGTGACCTCTTCCTTATTCATGTGATATGTCATGCGGAATTGATCATAGCACGATGGTAAGGAGTGCAAAATGATATCTATTGCAAGCTCCTCAGGGAAGTTCACATTAAGCTTCAGCAACCGATCCACATACCTTTGCATTTTCTGCATGTGGCTCGTGACGGATTCCCCGTCCTTCATCATGGTTGTTATGATAGAGCATATGATTTCATACCTCTCTTGTCGTGCACTTTGATGGTATCTTTCCATCAGATCTTGGTGCATTTCAAAAGGGTAGAAGTCCTCATAGGACTTTTGGAGTTCCGCTGTCATGGTGGCCAACATGATGCATGCCACTTTTGTAGCATCCCTTTCATGTGCCCGGAAGTCAGCGATCTCCTGGGGAGTTGCAGTGGTCTCATCAATCTCCTTAAGCTCCTTGTCAAGGACATATTCTTTGTCCTCGTAGCGGGTAATCATCCTGATGTTTCTGATCCATTCATTGAAGTTGGATCCATCAAAAGTGACTTTCCCACACAAGTTCATAAGGGTAAAGGAGTCATTAGGATTAGAGCCAGAAGCAACATTGTTTGAAGACATCTGAAAGAAGAGAACAAGATTAGTTTAGATATTAAGAGAGTCCTTAATAAAACACCCAAATGTAATATTAAGGCTAGGATCCAATCACAATATATTATAACTTAGAAGAGGTATGCCGTAATCCAAGCTATAACATATTTGAAAGGTAGGTGAATGACGATTCACCAATTTCCACCATGAAAAACGAAATATAAATATTAGGTTTTTTAATTGGTTCTTAGAAATTCCTAGATTCTTTTGAGATTCAATGAACTTTTCAAAGGCATGTTTCAATCTCGAGTGTGCCCTCCAAGTTTTGTGACTGGGATACCGAGGATCACAAAACGAGGTGTGAAGTAACCATGCAAATCACTTGGTACACTCAATGTTTATTACTCAATCGATGTGCCGGTTAACCACACGAGCTCCACCGACCTATAATAAACTTTAAGTCACCCTTTACCTACCTTGTTAAGTCCAAGTTAGTGTGCCGGTTAACCACACGAGCTCCACTAACGACTTAAACAAAGTGTAAAGTGTAATTTCATGGATTAGCACCTTATTCACATTTTCCTAAAGTAACTAAGATTGGGAATTTAATAAAAGCATTTAGTTACTTTATAATATTCATCATACTTTTAATGAGAATTTATAAGTCCTTGTCCTACCCGTTCAGCTAACGATCCTCCACCGATCAAGGAAGCGGTGGGTGAGAGTGGACACCCATTAAGTTGCCATTTTATAGGCAACAACCTTATACCCCCTTATAGACCGGCTTCGTGAATGAGGCGTACTAGCGGTAAGACGACTTGACGTTATACATATATATATATATATATATATATATATATATATATATATATATATATATATATATATATATATATATATATATATATATATATATATATATATATATTAGTAACTTATAATATTATAAAGTATAAGGGTTGAATTTTAACTTTTAAAATTCTAAGGGTTGGAACTAAAGTTTTAATCAAGACTTTACATGTTCCAAAACTTGAGGGCAAGTTTTGTAAACTTCCAAAACTTTTCATTTCTTATAACTTATGAATTAATTGAGTAATAAAAATGAAGACTCTTCATTTTTATAACTCTTGTGTTCTTTTAATGGCTTTAATAAAAGTGAGACTTTTGGTTTTCCATAACTTGAGGACAAGTTATGGACTCCATTAAAACACATTATGATCATGAATTAAACTACCATGAAGGTTACAAACAATTCCTATGATCATCTAATCTTCATAAGTTCAAGAACATGAATATGAACACTTTCAAGAATCAAAAAATTACACTTAAAAAAAACTTGTAATTTTAATAATTGCCATTGTAAATGGATTAGCATAAACATTACACCATTTAAAACAAGCTTTAAAACATCAAAACAGTTTAGGGTAATGTTTCTAGTCCATTTCCAGCAACAAATGTGCAAACTTTCATACGAGCAGAAAACAGAAAAACGATTTTTTTTCAAGCTGTTTGCACACAAAAAAAAAACAACAAACAAACCTTGGCTCTGATACCACTGAAGGGTTTTGAGCATTCTAACACTTCCTAAGTGTACATGCAACCCTAATAACCTTGGATCTATGTTTGTCTAATAATCATGCAAAGTTGAATCCCAAGGTTATATTCCTATCTAGCATACATGGGGAACATTTTTAACTTGAATGAAGGATAGAATAACTTACCTTGTTGTTGATTATGATCCTTGAAACCTTGTGAGCCTAGCACCCCAAGTGTGATGCCTCAAATGCTTCACACAACACCAAATGCAAAGGAGTAAACTTTGAGAGAATCTTACACTTGCAAAATCGGCTCTAGCCCTCTTGTTTCTTATGTGTAGCCTATTTTGGTGGAGAATGGGTTTCTTATATAGTGTTGACACATTTAGGGTTACACCATGTAAACCCTAATGTGTCATGACTCTTCATTTCTATGACCCATGGGTTTGTAACTCCCATGGAGCATCCATGGAGCATCCTATGGGTGGAACCCAACTTGATAATCCATGGAGCCTCTTAGCCCACTATATAAGATATGAAAGATTTACATAATCTACCCATATATTTAATTAGTTATCTTTTGATCACTTAATTAATTCTAAATTAATTCTTGATCAAACTAATTAAATAATATTATTAATATATTAGAACTTATAATATATTAATAAACCATAAGTGTTATTTCTCTCATTTTAGTTTATCCAATTGCATGGTGCCATGCAACCCAAATGGACCATGCCGGGTCGGGTCAAGTACATACCAGAAATAGTTATGGACTTAGACACCTTATCCAACAGTAAGCTATGATGGCTTAGTATGTACATCAGGGTTGTGCATAACTAAGATTCTGCAGACTTAGAGTGAGTGATTTCGCTTCATTTTCTGTTCCTTGTTTGGTTATGGATTTAGGGCAGAGTCACTCAATCGACCATCTTATTCATCTTAATTATACATAACTTGTAAATGCCAGGCGAAAATTTAAAAGTAATTATAAAAGATTTTAACTCGTATGAACAAGTCACAATATTCATAAGAGAACTAAAAGATCCGTACAGGTAAGCTATGATGGCTTAGTATGTACATCAGGGTTGTGCATAACTAAGATTCTGCAGATTTAGAGTGAGTGATTCTGCTTCGTTTTCTGTTCCTTGTTTGGTTATGGATTTAGGGCAGAGTCACTCAGTCGGCCGTTTGCCTTCATCTTCCTAATCACGAAACCCTAATAATCTACGGAGATAAACCCGACGCAAACCTTCGCCTTATCTCATGTATCAAGGCACAAAAGTGTCTACAAAAGAAGAACTACGCATTCCTTGCTCACGTGGTGGAAAAAACCAAAGAGGAAGCAAGCATTCGCAACATCCCAGTGGCATGTGATTTCCTGGACGTGTTTCCAGAAGATCTTTCGGGAATACCCCCAGAGCGACAAATCAAATTCCGAATCGACCTAGTGCCTGGAGCCACTCCAATAGCCAAATCACCCTATAGGTTGGCTCCTGCAGAAATGCAAGAATTGTCAAGCCAACTGAGCGAACTCCTGGATACTATCAGACCCATCTTCTCGCCGTGGGGAGCTCCGGTTCTTTTCGTTAAAAAGAAAGACGGATCCTTCAAGATGTGCATTGACTATAAGGAATTAAATAAACTCACCATAAAAAACCGGTATCCACTTCCACGAATTGATGATCTATTTGACCAGCTTCAAGGAGCTAGTTACTTTTCAAAGATAGATCTGAGATCCGGTTATCATCAAATCAAAGTCCGAGATGAGGACATTCCTAAGACTGCTTTCCGAACTCGATACTGTCACTACGAATTCGTCGTAATGCCCTTCGGTCTAACAAATGCCCCCGCTGTATTTATGGACCTCATGAATCGAATATGCCGCCCATTCCTTGACAAATTCGTCATCATTTTCATTGACGATATTCTCGTGTATTCTCGAAGTGAAGAAGATCATAGCCAACACCTTCGACAGATTTTAGAAACCCTACGGGCTGAAAAGATGTATGCGAAAATCTCCAAGTGCGAGTTCTGGCTCTGCAGTGTAAACTTCCTAGGCCATGTAGTCAGTCAGGAAGGAATACATGTGGACCCCTCCAAAATCAAAGCAATCGAAAGTTGGGCAGCTCCGGCAACGCCAACGGAAATTCGTCAACTCTTAGGTCTCGCAGGCTACTACCGAAGATTCATTCAGAACTTTTCCAAGATAGCCAAACCCCTCACCACGTTAACCCAAAAAGGCGTACCCTTCGATTGGACCGAAAAGCAAGAGCATGCCTTCCAAACCTTGAAGCAAGCCCTCTGTAGTGCTCCAGTGCTATCCTTACCGGAGGGAACCGAAGACTTCATAGTTTACTGTGATGCTTCAAATCAGGGATTAGGTTGTGTCCTCATGCAACAAGAGAAAGTAATTGCTTATGCATCCAGAAAACTGAAAACGCATGAAGTAAATTACACCACACATGATCTAGAACTGGGGGCGGTGTGGTCTTCGCCTTAAAAATTTGGAGGCACTACCTATATGGTACCAAGTGCACCATCTTTATAGACCACAAGTGTCACACCCCCAAACCAGAATGGCGGAAACATTCGGGGGTGGATGACTTCACGTAGTATCATAACAGTTGAATATTTGTAAAGAAAGTAAACACAACCATCATAAATATAATTTAAAAGTTACATTGTTGAATACAATACATGTCTCAAAATAAATTACAATATGATGAGTTAATAAGTTTTTAGACTAACGACTTAGCGTCCCTTCTCCAAAAGCTGATGATCTACCTGTATTACTGAATCCCTGAGAAATACAAGTGGTTTTGAAAAAGTGTCAACAATTAAGTTGGTGAGTTCATAAGCGTTTTTGTTTAAGAATAGAATCCTTTTTGGTGTAAAATAACCGAGTTTGTTCCTAGAAAATCCAATATTTTCCATATATGTGTGGTAGTTTGAAAAGGTTCCAAAGACTGAATGCATAAGTGTTTTCCATACTTGAATTAGTATAAGTAGATTTATATAAGTATATATAATCACTAAGGCGTTTAACAGCCCTGTAAACCGAGATGTATTAATACCCCATGTGAGTTTTTATAACCGTGCTATTGACCCAGACTGCCTGTAACAACGTTCGTCAGGCGTTGGAATGATATGACGTTTGTCACCCCAGACCTGCCGGTCTAACTGTAGCTAACAGTTTAGGTGCGGGATTGTCAATCCCATATAGATCTATACACAAATATCACGCTCTCCCTACAAGAGATTATGGCTTATAAAACAGGACTTAATCTGCGAACTGAACGGTTCGATGAATTCAGATATCTCACAAGACTTGGTATCAACAGGTTTACGTATGTAAAGTCCATTTTCCTTGTGAAAATAAGTATTTCCTCTTTTGTTTATAGTATGTAAAAATATCATGAATATCTCGTAACTATACGTATTATATTTTTTTAAAAAGCGGTGTTCCGTTAGGATGAAAAACCCTGGTGTATTACCAACCTTGCATGAAAAGTAATCTTCAACTTTAGTAGTTACATTATTTTATGTATTTAACATTTATACACAAGATGTAGGTAAAACATTTGAATTTATAAGTATTTCAACGTAAGTTTTTCTTGTGTTTCACTTGTATTTCCCCCCCCTAAAATATAGAAAAGACGTGAAAATGTAGGGGTATGAACTCACTTGATAAGTGGTGAATCGGGCAGCGTTTCGTTTCTAGGAAGGATTGTTCTTGATGAAACAGCGGGTTTCTGGTGAAAAACTGGGCTTCACGCGGGCAGTACTTCGACTGGAAAGACTGTTTTTCTCGGGAACTTCGGGCTTCGGGACTTGCGTCGTGTGCTAGGGGTGTTATCGGGGCTTCGGGGTGGTTTAGAGGGGCTTGAGAGGTGTTTTAAGGTGAAAGGAATGAGAGTAAAGCAACCAAACTCGGGCAGCCCTCGCATCCTATTTATAGGGGCTGAAACCCCGATTTACGTTGGGCGTAACTTCAGAGTACGTTGGGCGTACTCCCTCTACAAGCAGTACACTGGGTGTACATTGGGTACGTTGGGCGTACTCTTCGGATAAGCTTTGGTATGCGTGCCTCGAACTTAAAAAATTCATAACTTTCGCATACGAGCTCCATTTTCGACGTTCTTTATATCCACGCGTAGGTGTGAATATACTCTACAACTTTCATTTAGACTTCGTCGGCTATTTTTGACTTTATTTTTAATATTATATTTTTAACGGGCCGGGACTGGAAAAGTCCGTTAAAAATCAATAACTTCTTCATCCGACGTCCGTTTTCGTCTGTCTTTTCATTGTCGGGATCTTCGATTCTCATTAAGGTTGCATCTGCTAAAAGTCGCTCGATCTCTATTTCGAGTTTTTAGCTGTCTACTGTTGTATCCGAAACTTAGAAAAATCATAACTTCCTCATACGAAGTCAGATTTGGATGTTCTTTTTATGTACGTTTACGGTTTAACATAATCTACGACTTTCGTTTAGATACCTAAGACTAAAAAGTATTTTATTGAAATTTCACTTTTTACGCTTAATAGTGTTTTACCGGTTTTGACGCGGATCTTTGATTGGTCATAACTTTTTCGTTATAACTCGGATTTGAGTGTCCTTTATATTTCTGGAAACCTTGACACGATATCTAACATTTTATGTATCCTAATTGAGACTTTAGAACATTTTATTTTTGACGTTATTTTATTATATCATAAGTAGATTACAAATCTTTGACTTTTAGGTCATTACTTTGACTTGAAATATCGGGTTGTCACAACAAGTGCCTCCAACACATTCTAAATCAAAAGGAGCTAAACATGAAGCAGCGAAGATGGGTTGAGCTGTTAAACGATTACGAATGTGAGATCAAATATCATCCCGGCAAGGCTAACGTGGTAGCAGATGCCCTGAGCAGAAAGGGGAATGCAAATCGTCGTGTGAAGACCCTGTCGATCACCATCCAATCTCATCTGGCTTCACAGATCAAGGAAGCTCAATTGGACGCATTGAAGCCAGAGAATGTCGCTAGTGAATCGCTACGAGGAATGGAGAAGGAGCTTGAAGTTAAAAACGATGGAACCCACTACTTCATGAATAGAATCTGGGTTCCCAAAATTGGGGGATTCAGAGAGACAGACATGCATGAAGCCCACAAGACGCGATATTCTATTCATCCGGGGTCAGATAAAATGTATTTGGATATCAAGCAACAATATTGGTGGCCTAATATGAAGGCAGAGATAGCAACCTTCGTGGGCAAGTGCCTTACTTGCGCCAAGGTGAAAGTAGAATATCAAAAGCCCTCGGGACTATTGCAAAAACCAGTGATACCCGAGTGGAAATGGGAAAGGATTACTATTGACTTCGTGACTAAATTGCCAAAGACAGCAGACAGATTGCATGCTATCTGGGTAATTATCGATAGATTAACAAAATCCGCTCATTTCCTGCCAATAAAAGAATCCTACAAGATGGAAAAGCTTACCCGAATCTATCTTAAGGAGGTTGTAAGACTTCATGGAGTGCCAGTATCTATTATCTCAGATCGAGATAGCATGTTTACTTCAAGATTCTGGCAAACTCTTCAGAGAGCAATGGGAACACAGCTAGATATGAGCACTGCCTATCACCCACAGACGGATGGTCAGAGTGAACGTACCATCCAGACACTCGAGGATATGCTCCGAGATTGTGTGATTGACTTTGGCAAATCATGGGATGCCCACTTGCCACTGATCAAATTCTCTTATAACAATAGTTACCATACGAGCATCAAGGTTGCTCCCTTCGAGGCTCTCTATGGTCGTAAGTGTAGATCGCCCATATGCTGGGCCGAGGTGGGTGACATGCAACTAGCAAAAGGACAATCGCCAGTCAGTGCTCTTACAGGGCCCAAAATCATTCGTGAGACAACCGAGAAGATAGTCCAGATCAAAGCTCGACTTCAGGCATCGCGAGATCGACAGAAGAGCTATGTTGACAAGCGGCGAAAACCACTAGAATTTCAAGTCGGGGATCGCGTGCTATTAAAGGTCTCTGGATGGAAGGGGATGATTCGATTTGGGAAAAGAGGAAAACTGAACCCGTGATACATTGGACCATTCGAGATTCTTGCCCGGATCGGTCCAGTGGCTTACAAGCTGTAGCTACCCACCGAGCTTAGCAACATACACCCGGTGTTCCACGTCTCAAATCTGAAAAAGTGTCTATCAGACGAAACCCTTGTCATCCCTTTAGAAGAGATTGAGATAAACGAGAACCTCTTGTTCGTCGAAGAACCAGTCGAGATTATGGATAGGGAGGTGAAGCGTACAAAGCAAAGTCGCATCCCGAAACATCATTCTTGAAATCTTCTTAAGTTCGAGATCTACTTCAAGGTGTTGCTAGGACCAAAATCTCCTTCATTTCTTCTTCAAAACCGAAACATCAAAGCAAAGGTGAGTTCATACCCCCTTGTTTTCGGTTTTCATATGATTTTTGGGGGAGAATACAAGTTTATCTGGCTTGTGTTATATGCATGGTTTGTGTGAATTCTTAGTTTATCTGGCTAAAATGTGTTAGATCTTAGTGAATCTCAAAATTTTAAGTATTACGTAGCAAAGATCTAAGAATTAATATATATATATATATATATATATATATATATATATATATATATATATATATGTATGTATATATATATATATATATATATATATATCATATTACCAAGCCAAAGAAGAACACATGTTTAAGAAGCAAAAGAATTCAACAAAAATCTTGTTAAAGGTCAAAATTGTTAAGAAAACAAAAGATAAGGGTAAAAAGTGAAAATTCTGTTTTAAAGGGGGCCAAACAGGTCCTACATGTATAAAAAGGTATTTTTATGCTAAACATACTTTTACAAGGGTCAAAAATGCAAATTTAAGCTTATTGGGCCAAACTTTTGGGCCTCACGGCCTTTGGGCCCAATTTGCGAAAAAATGAAGTTTTAAGGTTTAAAAATGTTATTTTGTCAAAATTTTGAGTCATCAATGTAAATAAACCAAATTTAGAGGTGAAAATATCATTTATTTTCAAATTGGACAAAAAATGTAAAGTTTTCCAAAACTGGGCCGAAAATGTAAACTTTTACCAAAAAGGGGCTGAAAATATAATTTTCTGCGAAACAGGGTTTTAAATGTGAAAATATAACATTTTGGGTCAAAACTGTAAATTTACCGACATTTGGGACAAGATTGCAAACTTTTATAAATTATGGACTAAAGCGTCATTTTTACAAAACTTTGTGCCTTAATTAAAGATTTGAGTATTATTGGCCAAAAATGTCATTTTTACAAAATGCGAGCCTTTTATCATCAATCTATTAAGCCTCGAACTAAAACAAACAACCGAATTAAAAGAACGAACGTATTACGTCAAAAACTAATTATTGGGCCCAATATTCACATTTCGTGGCCATTGGGCCCTAAGGGCCCAATTAAATGTGTATTGAGCCCAATGTTTTCCATGACATGTTTATTGGGTCTTGTGGCCCATTTACATGTTAATTTGGGCCTAAGTATTGGATTACATGTTATTGGGCTTTTGTGGCCCATTTACGTGCCTATTGGGCCTAAATTACCCTTTTACATGTGATTGGGCCTTTGTGGCCAAATTGCATACTAATAGGGCTTGGAATGGAAATTTCTTATGTTAGTAAGTCGTAACGATACGCTTATGTAATCATTAAAATCCGTAAACTTATTCAAGTACCCTTCGAATACAAAAACATCTCACAAATACGTAAACATTGAACATACTACAAAAAGAGGTTAAGAATCTAGTGAGACTTGTCGGTTGGCACCACTGAGTGTACAATCGTAGCCTGTAGTTATAATCAAAGTTTCCTGCTAGGAAAGCGGGAGTTTGTGTATAGATCTATACGGGGTGACCCCCCACGCCTTAGCTGTTCGCTACAGCTAGACTAGGCCAGTCTAGGGCGACAACATCCTTAGCAAGACCGACATTTGGAAAAATACCAAGACGGGAGACCTAGTCATTATCATGTATGGTTATAACGGCTCATATAGGGATTCCATACCAAAAGATAACCTTTTGAAGATCAACTCTTTAATTGTGTTAATGAAAAACGACTTATTTAACGATACAAGAATTTAGATGTTATTATAAAACAAAAAATATCGGATTTTCCGGGGGAAATTATTCATATACAATTATCATTTATTCAAAATACAACGAATCTAAACTACACTCTTACAAGTTTTATCCATTAAATTCACACATGCATTTATACTCGATTTTCACATCATTTTCAAGACATTTTACAGAAAATATCGGATTTTCTGGGTTTTTACGAAATATACAAAGACTTTAGTCAAATATACTTATGAACTCACCAACATTATATATGTTGACCGTTTTCAAAATAACTTGTATTCTCAGGTAATCGTTAAGCTGGAAGATATGCAAGTGTGTATGGTTTTGTTTATGTAACATCACTTATCGTACTTTGAACAATTAGAACTTATGTAATTTAACAATGTACTTGATGTGAACAATGCTGGTTGTATTATGTAATGCTGGTGATGAATGTGTTATGTTTCATGTATATTCATTGTAATGATTATTCAATTGTTAGTCACACGAGCCCCTGAACGTTTCCGCCGTCTGGTTCGGGGGTGTGACACTAACATGGTGGAATAGCCATGTTAAGTCACTGACCCTATCAGTGGCTAACTCAATAGGTTGGGAGAACCTAAAAGAGATGATGTTGGAAGAATACTGCCCAAGGGGCGAAGTTCAAAAGCTGGAACAAGAACTATGGGAGCACAGCATGGTCGGCTCAGACATATTGACCTACACTGACAGGTTTAGCGACCTGGCAGCACTATGCCTTGAGATGGTTACCTCGGGGAGTAAGAAGATAGAAATGTACATATGGGGTTTATCTACCCCGATTCAAGGAGATGTACTGTCTTCTAACTCAACTACATTCGATAGCGCCAAACGCCTAGCCCAGCGACTCATTGACCATGGAGTCCGCCATGGTGTGGTGGTCCCCGTTCCCGAGCCATCAAAGGGAGGGGACTATAAAAGCAAGTCGGGGAACAAGAAGAAGGAGCAAACAACACAGGAAACCACGCCGGAGCAACAAATGGGTACTATATACGCCGCCACAATACCTGCTACTCCAGCACCGGCCAGTCGTTATGCTGGAACTCTCCCGAAGTGTGATGGGTGTAACTACCACCACACCGGAGTATGTCAGGAAATGCAATGCCTGATTTACCACAGGAAGGGGCACACTGGCCGGTTCTGCAGGGCACCGGCACAACCGATCTCCCAAGTCCTCGGAATAGAAGTAAACCAGGCCTGCTATGGCTGTGGTGAGACAGGGCACTACAAGAGGGACAGCCCGATAATGAAGAACTCAGGCGTGGGTGGGCGAATTCTGATGATCACCGCAGGAGAATCTACCCCGGAATCACCAACGAGCAGCGGTACGTCTTCAAATAAAACAATTACTTTGGAAATTTAATTTATATTTATGTAAGATTAAAACTTGGGGAAAATTTAAAAGTAATTATAAAAGATTTTAACTCGTCTGAACAAGTCACAACATTCATAAGAGAACTAAAAGATCCGTACAGGTAAGCTATGATGGCTTAGTATGTACATCAGGGTTGTGCATAACTAAGATTCTGCAGACTTAGAGTGAGTGATTCCGCTTCATTTTCTGTTCCTTGTTTGGTTATGGATTTAGGGCAGAGTCACTCAGTCGACCGTCTTATTCATCTTAATTATACATAACTTGTAAATGCCAGGCGATCATAGAGATACCGAGGAGGATCATAATATATAGTATCGGCACTAGTTATCAAATCACTTGCACTGTTAGTACTCGCTCATCGCGGTACGATTTGTGGCAGTGGTAATATCAAGGAGAAAACAGAAAGCACTAGAAAGTCTACACAGAGTACATTGTCGAGCACACTCAGAATACACCATCGTGTAACAAACGCTTCTTTCAAATCGGCCTAACTTTTGTTTCTGTAAAGAATCCGTTGTCATCATTCGTCATGGATTGGCGTGGTCCTCGCCATACTAAGTTCATATGTTTCGAAATTTCATCGCCTTGACCGTCAAATTCACAAAACCCTCATCATTCGTAACGACAACTCGACCAATACCTCAGCTTTGTCTCTTGTCTTCTAGACCCCGAAATACTCATGTGAGGAGTACCTTGCCCTCCGAAACCTTGTCACCATATATTCAGCAGACCTTCCCGAACTACCACTCGTTCAATAGATCAAGTTCAAGCACAGAGGCTAAGGGCGAATACATCCCACCTATCACTATTAAGTGTATACGCGAGGGTGGTATATAATTATGATTATGCAGATTTAGTATGTGTGTTTCCGCTCAATCTCCTGTTCCTTGTTTGGTTGTGGACCTGGAGCAGAATCGCACATCCGACGGTCTTACTAATCTTAATTATATACGACTTGTATACACGAGGTGATGATAGATGGACCAAGTATGAATCTTATCATGAGCGTCAGGGAAAAGTTGGCCAGGTCTATGAGTGGGTATTTTGCCATTCAGAGAAGCAAAACCCCAGGAGTACTGCTTGGAAAGCTAATTTCGGGATGAAATTCCATCTAATAGGGGGATAATGTGACAACCCGAAAATTTCAAACCAGTAAAGCCAATCAATCCAATCAAATGTCAGACTTGTTTCTGCTATCTTTTAGCATTGTTAGGGGTCTGTTTGAGTGTTCTAAGCCTAGTACACTTAAGGATTGTGTGTAGGGGTGTGTCAGCTAAAGTTCATTGAGTTGCAATCGAGCCGGAAACTCCATCACAAGGAGTTCACGGCCCAAACAAGATTTTACGGCCATAAACTCCATGTTGGCCATGAACCCCTTCCCTTAAGTATCATATTCCTTCATTTCTTCATCATTCTTCACATCTTCAAGCCTGAAACTCGATTCTCTCTCAAGTATCATCAAGAACACTTCCATTTTCTTCCATATTATCTTCAAATCATCCACCTTTTCATCAAGAACACCAAGAACACCTACTTGTTCTTGGTGGCCGTGAACTCCCAAAGGCTTCCAAATCGTAAGTATCCTTCCATATTCTTGTTAACCACTAGAAACTCTTGAAGCCTCATGATAAAAACACCCTTATAAGCATGAATCAAGATCCAAAATGCATCATTTTGGAGTGTTTACAGCCGTAAACATCTTCTTGTGGCCGTAAACTCATCTCCCTTGGCCGTAAACACCTTCCTTTGGTCGTAAACTCCCTTTAGACAATCAAATGTGATTGTAACACTTCCTTACAAGTGTTTCCTAGTCCCTAAGGTTGTTTCCTTGCATGTTAGTTGTTTTAAACACTAATTACATTCCTATATATGCCATTATATGTCATTTTGGACTCGTTTGTGCCTCGGAAATTCATTCGTGGAACTTCTCATCCTTACGCGAATAATCAATTGAATCACCCACATAAAGTGAGTTCATACCCCTATAATCAATCTTTTAAATGTTTTAAATGCTTTTAAGGGGGGGGGGGGGGAGGAATACAAGTTGAACACAATGATAATTGTGTAAACGTTATCTGTGATAAACATCATTTTAAAGGATTTCTGATGCTTTTATAAGTGATCAAATCATTTCAAAAACTCTTTTAAAGTTATGTTACTTTGTTGTTTATAAAACTCTGTTTTTAAAGTGCAATCATAACTCAGTAGATAATCGAGTCTTTTCTACAAATCAGAGACAGAACAAAACAAGCATACTAGTAAACTATAATAGGTATAGTTTAGGGGTTCAGAACATACAATAACAAGAACAGGGAGGAACATACAATAACAAGAACAGAAGGAACATACGATAACAAGAACAAGATAACAATAATGTGAAACCACTACTTCACGGCTTAACAATATACTTGTTAGGTCGCGTTTTGTAACCAGAGTCTCCTGGAGGGAGAACGGACATTGTGTGTATAGATCTATATGGGACTGACAAGCCCGCATCCCGAATGTTCGCTACAGTTTGGCCGGCAAGGCCAATGGGTGACAAATGTTACATCAGTTTCGACGCCAGCAGGTCGTCGTGTCGAACACTTATCGATCAGTATGGTTATAACCGCATCACATTTTAACCTTAATTAACAAACTGGTTTTAAGGTAGTTAGTGCTTCAGTAATTACTTTATACAATATTACTAAATACTTTCATTTTCCCATTACATTCATATAGTGATCTTCTCACATAAAAGGTATTGCAAACTATTTTCTAGAAAAGATATTCTTAACTTGGGAAAACTTACATCTTTACACAAGACAAACAGAACAGTTGAGTCTTAGTACATTCAGATAGAAGGGGGCCTATAATGCTAACTTTATGATTCCTCAGTAGATACGTCAAGGATATATATTAATCGGATCCGGTAGACAGTAGGATGTGTGCTTTTCGCTTCATTTCCTGTTCCTTGTTTGGTTGTGGGCTTAGAGCAGATTGTCACAACTAGCATTCTAGCTAGGAAATTCTGTACTCTTGTAAACATTATCTACTATAAACTCGTAAACCCTAATTCATGTTGTGCTTGAAATTCAACCCACTTTCATAAAACTTAACCTTTTGGGCCATAATGGGCCTAAAATGGATTGGTTTACCTTAATGGGCCTTGTTGGGCCATAACAAATCCAATAAGCCCTAATGGGCCGTAAAACTCATTCTTTTATGCAATTTGGGCCGTAAACTACCCAATGGGTCCAATGGGCCGAAAAACCATTAATTTGGGCTCCATATTATGGACTCTAGCACAAAAGGCCCAAGCCTTTCCTTCCTTTCTCTCTCTCTCGGCCCAAGTAGAAACCAAAAAAAAAGGGGAATTAAGGGGATTAAGGAGGGTTAGCCACCTCCTTTTTACATGTTGGACTTCCATGCAAGTTCACATGTCTCCATGCAACCATCCTTTCATCTATCTCTCTCTTCTCCCTCTCTTCTCTTCTTGTTTCGGCCGAGAGCACCCAACACCCACACCAAATTCATTTTTCAAACACTCATTATTCTCTCAAAAACACCTTTCATTCCTCCATCAAAAATTCAAGATCTAGGGCATTTCAAGGAGGTTCTTCCATAAGAAATCATTATCTTTGGTAAGTCTTTACACATCCAAGCTTCATAACTTCACTCTCTTGTTAGATCATTCCTTTACACAAAGTTTTTGGTGTGTATACTCTTACAAATCTTCTTGAGTTCGAGATCTAGTCAAGGAAGTTGCTAGGACCAAACTCTTCCATTTTCTTTCTTCAAAACCGAAGCAACAAACCTAAGGTGAGTTCATACCCCTCTATTTTCGGTTTTCATATGTTTTATGGGGGAGAATGCAAGTAAAATGTGAAGATCTATGTGTATTTGTATGATATGTGTGATTTCTTGTGTTTTTGTGATATATATGTGCTAAAAATGAAAGATATTTCGAGATCTATAGTTCAAGAAGGAAAAATATGTGACCTAGTTCATATTTCACTTAACATGTCAAGATAAACTAATATACAAGCTTTAAAATAACACACTACAACATAAAACTCATTATTGGACTATTTTTGTCAAATAAACAAAAGTTTGGGAAAAAGTTGTCATTTACGGTTTTTACAAGGTTCAAAATGCCAAAAAAGTTAAAATGGAAATTTCTATGAACATTATGTTTTTCAAATGACTAAAAATGAAATTTGTGGCTTATTGGGCTAAGTTTTGGGCTTTTCGGCCCATAGGCCCAAAGTTGCGAAAAATATGGATTTAAGGGGCTGAAATGGTAAATTTCTCAAAACAGTGGGTAGAAAGGTAAATAAATCTATTTTTGGGGTTTAAAATGATCATATTTGTTAAAAAGGATTGAAAATGCAAAGATTTTGGATTTTGGGTAAAAAGTGTAAAAATTGCGAAAAAGGTGGACTAAAATGCAAATCTTTTAACTAAAGGGTTGAAACTTTCTAAAATTTACTTTTGTGCTTAAAACATTATTTAAATAAGTGTTTGGGTCAAAGATGTCAAGAAAAATGGTTCAAGGACCTAAAATGTCATTTTTTATAAAAAGGGCAAAAATTGCCAACTTTACAAAATAAGGGGCTGAATAGGTCAAACTAATGTTTTTGGTCAATTATATTGATAATAATAATAATTGGGTCAAAATATACAAAACTTTATAACTTATGGGTTGTAAATAGAAAAATAACTATTTTATAAATCTATAAATCGTTATAAAACAAATTCGTGATTTATACGACATATCGATTAAACAACTCACAACATTAATTTTATGCAAAAAAAGTAAACGTTCAAATGGTTGGGCTTAAGAGATTCTAATCATGCTTAATGGGCCTTCGTGACTCATTAACATGGCTTTTGGGCCCAACATAAATAATACATGTTATTGGGCCTCCTGTGACCCAATTACATGCTTAAGGGACCCTCAATGGTTTTTACATGCTATTGGGCCTCAGTGGCCCATTAGCATTACTAGTATGGTCCAAATAAATCATATGCGAAATGGGCCAACGCGCTTATTGTATACTCGACAGCCTTAAATAACATACGAAATTAGTAGGGCCTAGTAGTCCTCTTCTCCTCGTCTGTTAGGCTTACCTTCTCTTCAAGTAAAATAAAATTAGATCATTAATCAAGGTTAATCAAATTCATGTGGATTGAGTGAGTAATAACGGGTGACACCAATAAGTGTCGGTCGTAGTCTGTAGTTGTAATCAAAGTCTCCTGGAGGGAGAGCGAGAGTTTGTGTATAGATCTATACGGGGGTGACTCCCCCACACCTAAGCTGTTCGCTACAGTTAGACTCGGCCAGTCTAGGGTGACAAAGTCTTAAGATCAAATTTCAGTGTTCATTAGAATACCAAGACAGACGAACTAATCATTATCATGCATGGTTATAACGACTCACGTAGAAATCTGACATCATTAATCAAGGGAAATCATATTCATTCGATGTAACGATTCAATAAAGCAAAAACAATCATAACGTTTTATCGGAAGACATCGGGTTTTCCGGGGAAACCAATCTTACTCATTTGTACTTTCAAAAACTATAATGCAAAACTTCTCATTTATTCACGTTTTGAAATCATTCACGCATATACTTACAGGATCATCACCACATTTTCAAGAAAAGTTTTAATACAGAAAATATCGGATTTTCTGGGTTTTACAAATGACATAAACTGCTTTACATCAAACACACTTATGAACTCACCAACATTATATATGTTGACCGTTTTCAAAATAACTTGTATTCTCAGGTAATCGTTAGACAAGGAAGCATCCGGTGTGTTGAAAGTTCTTTCGTAATTGCTAATCATCAAACTCTTTATATTTTGGAATCATGTAATGTAAACCTTGTACTTGATGTAAACAATGCCAGTTGTACTATGTAATGGTTGGTGATGCATGTGTTATGTTTCACATATATTCATTGTGATGATATTTCAATTTAAGTCACGTAAGCCCTCGGACGTTTTCGCCGTCTGGTTCGGGGGTGTGACAGGTTGGTATCAGAGCTTTGTTTATAGTGAACTAGCATATCTAACCACACATTGATATGCAACTATAAACCCATAGAGGGACTAAATAACTCTGAACAAAACAAATAAAATATACCAATAAACACTCTTATTTGTGTGACTTAGTAAAATGAACACAATAACAAATCGAATAAAACGATTGGGAGAACCTGACATCCCGGTTAAGCCAAGACTGTTCACAGTTGTATTAGGGATGAATGTAGCCTGATCAACTACATTTCTTCGTAATACAACTATCACATGCCCTGGAACGATTGCGATGGTCAGTAAACCCAAGGCATACCCTATTGTTAATCAAGAAGAATGCAGTAACTCAATTTTATAACAACTAAGAATATTTTAGGATTAATAATAGCTTATTCATATACCTCATTACGTGTTCCCCCTCACAGTCACCATGGAAGAGGAGCATCAGGGCATCCAGTTTCATCAGGTCTTGGTGGCCCATGGGATGATTGAGGACGACCTGGGGGAAGAGCAAGGGAGAGCACACGATGTTGGACCCGACGAGTACACAGACATAGACTACGAGTTTGATGGGACCGATGACGATATGGAGGAAGGAGGAGGCACAGACGAAGCCTCCGTCACACCACCTACTGGCGAGACACCACAGAACCACCCCGCCCCACCCGGAAATCCCGTAAGAGAGAATCATTCTCCGGAGGCTGAGGCTGCCGCACTACGACAACAACTATTCGCCATGGAAGCATGAGCGGTGCAGGCGGAACAGGAAAGAGATGAAGTCATTGGAGAAATGACTGAGATGGCCCAGTTGTTGGCACAACACTTCGGCATATGATCTCACTACCACCCTAGGGCGCTTCCTAGTGTGTTAGGACCAGCTTTACCCTACTAGTGTTATGTTCTCTATGTTCGCTATATTATGTACTACCGACTCCATGTTTAAGTGATTACACTACTCATAGAGTCGTTATGCTGTCGAACTTTGTACCTCTATGTATGCTCTTTCGAGCAAATTTTCATGTACCAAAGTACGGATATTATTAGTGAAAAATATTATGTGTTTTATGGTGATGTTGTGACCTGCTATGTGTTTTATACTATTATTGTTTGGTGTGAATTTATGGGAACAATTAGATACAAAAATCGATTCACGAAATTCTCAACTTAAAAGCAATACATACTCAACATCTTTCTGTTCCGTAAAAGTAATACATACCCACCTTACCCGATTAGGGTGCCCGCTCATCGGATGGGCCCAAATGGCCCCACGCCTCCATGGGGCGTGGATATTTGGAGATGGAGCAGGCAGCAGGGGCAGCGACCCCCATATGGGATGGACAGGGAATTTTATGATCTGAGAGACGGAGGGCCAGCTGACCGGGCACTCCCTGTCATGGTGAGGCGGTTACGAAACACTGGCGACCTAGCCCAGGACACGACCGAGCAACAGAATCATATGCGAGCCGTAGTGGCCAGAGCGGAACGAGAAACTCAAGAAGTAATCCATAACTTTCATGTACGTCAAGCGATTTAGGAGGATCGACTACGAGCCACAGAACGACAGGTGGCGCGTCTTCAGGGCGCATCCACATCATCAGCCCCACCACCCGACTCATCTCAGAGCACTTCGGATCAGTAGACCCCCCTACTGGTGCTATGTTCTCTTAGGCTTACCATGTTATGTACTATCGACGCTATGTTTAAGTGATTACACTACTCATAGAGTCGTTATGCTGCCGAATTCTATGTGTGCTCTCTCGAGCAAATTTTCATGTATCAAAGTGCGGATAATATTAGTGGAAAATATAATGTCTTTATTTGTGATGTTGTTATCTGTTATGTGTTTTATGTTCTTATTGCTTAGTGTAAATTATCGAAACACTTAGATGCGCAAACCGATTCACAAAATTCCCAACTTAAAAACAATACATACTCAACATCTTCCTGTTCCGTAACAACAAGATGCCTCAAAGGCCAAACCGCGGAAATAACCAACCACCGACACCACCGGAAGTCAACTCAGCCGCGTTTCAAGCCGCTGTATCTGCTGCGGTCACAGCAGCCATGGCGCAAATCCACCAGGGGAACAATGGCGGAGGAAACGGGCAGGGAGCTGGAAGTTCAAACAACGGAATAAATCAAGGACCTACCAAAACATGCTCTTACAAAGACTTCACCAACGCCAAGCCACGAACCTTTAATGGAACGGGAGGCGTCATAGCCCTAAAGAGGTGGATTGAGAAAATTGAATCCGTCTTTGAAATTTGCTGGTGTCCAGATGGGTGCAAGGTCAAGTTCGCAGCATGTACCTTTGTCGATCAAGCTCTTTCATGGTGGAATGGTCACATTGAAGCCATGACCCTTCCAGTGGCAAACGCGATGCCCTGGGAAGAACTGAAGGAAATGATGTTGGCAGAGTACTGCCCTAGAGGCGATATACAAAAGATGGAACAAGAATTGTGGAACTTGACAGTTCAGAACTCCAACATCGAAGCATACATATCCAGGTTTAGCAAGCTATCCCTTCTGTGTCCGAGTATGATCACCTCAGAAGGGAAAAAGATTGAGAGGTTCATCTAGGGATTGACTGCACCTATCCAAGGGAATGTCATTGCGGCAAACCCTGAGACGTTTGATAGCGCCAAAAGATTGGCCAAGAAACTGTATGATCATGGCAACAAGAAGAGTGTTAAGATCGTGGAAGCGGATGTTAAGAAGGAAGAAGAGAATAAGAAAGGAAAGAGTAACAAGAGAAGAGGTAAACAGAACTCAAAATCATCCAAGAAGCAACAGACAGTGACTGTCCATGCAACAACCCAAGCTACCCCAGCACCACATGCTCCAGCCTCATCCACGCCGAATACTCCGAAGCAGTACACATGGAACCTTCCCAAGTGTAACAAATGTAACTACCATCACCTCGGGGAATGCAGAGAGATGATGTGCACAAGATGCAACCGGAAGGGCCATACAGCAAAATATTGTAGGACCCAGTTTCCACAAAACCAGATGCACAACAACAACAACAACAACAACACCAAGGACGGAGCCAGTTATACTTGTTATGGGTGCGGGAAAACTTGACATTTCAGACGAAATTGTCCCAATGCGAACACCCAGGCGACAGGAGCAGCAGGAAGAGTGCTGACTATGGGGCAAGGAGAAGCGGTTCAGGATCCCGCTGTCGTCACCGGTACGTTTCTACTTAACCACTCATATGTATGCATCATGTTTGATACCGGAGCAGAGCTAAGCTTTGTGAGTAACAAATTCAAACACTTGCTAAAACAACAACCCCAAAAGCTTAATGAAACCTTTACGGTGGAAATGGCTAATGGGAAAACAGAATCATCCGGGGAAATCTATGTAGGATGTACCCTGACTTTAAATCAGCATACCTTTCAAATAAACTTGATGCCTGTAACTATTAGGAGTTTTGATGTGATTATCGGCATGGACTGGTTGAGCCCCCATCATGCCGAACTTTTGTGTCACGAGAAAGCCGTTCGCCTTCATCTCCCTAATCACGAAACCCTAATTATATACGCAGAAAAACCCAATACGAACCTTCGTCTTATCTCGTGCATTAAGGCACAAAGGTGTCTACAAAAGAAGGACTTGGCGTTTCTGGCACATATAGTGGATAAGTCCAAGGAAGAGGTCAATATTCGAGACATCCCAGTGGCTTGCGACTTCCCGGACGTCTTTCCCGAAGATCTTTCGGGGATACCCCCCAGAAAGACAAGTCGAGTTCCGAATTGACCTGGTACCGGGAGCTACGCCAATGGCCAAATCACCCTATAGGTTGGTGATGGGTTTTGAGCATTCTAACACTCCTAAGTGTACATGCAACCCTAAATACCTTGGATCTATGTTTTCTCTAATATACATGCAATTATGAACTTTCCAAGGTATTACCCTATCTAGCATACAATACTTGATACTTGGGTAATCAAATGGATACAATACATACCTTTGTTTGATGTAGCTTGTCTCCATGAAGCTTGAGTGCCTAGTGCCCCAAGTGTGACACCTCAAATGGTTCACACAACACCAAATGCACATGGAATGACTTGAGAGAAATGGAACACTCCTTGAAATCGTCTAGCCCTCATATTCACACATTAGTTTTCGATTTCTTGAGCCATGTGATTCTTTTATATGGTGGCTATTAGGGTTACACCATGTAACTCATAACTTTACCCATTCCTTATGCTCCATGGATTTTAACCTCCATGGAGTATCCATGGGTCACCCCATGGACTTAGTCCAACATAAGGAATCTTGGATCACAAGCCCACATATATAAGAATGAATGATTTACACAATCAACCCATATATTTAATTAGTCTCCTTTTGATCACTTAATTAATTCCAAATTAATTCTTGATCAATACTAATTAAATAACCTTATTAATATATTAGAACTTATAATATATTAACCAACCTTAAGTGTTATTTCTCTCATTATAGTCTATCCAAATGCATGATGCCATGCAACCCAAATGGACCATGTCGGGTCGGGTCAAGTCTTACCAATTATAGTTATGGACTTAGACATTAATCCAACAGTCTCCCACTTGGATAAGTCTAAAACTATTATTGCGTATGACTTCAGGAACCGATCAGCAATCGTAGCTCTCAAAAGCTTCTGTCGAACTCTGACCTTGTCGATGAACTCTGACCTTTGTTAATGACTTGTCCATTAGATAAGGGATCATATATTCCTCCATTCTAGATATCATATGGACTGAGACATGGATTATCAATCATTCTCTCTGTCCATTTGTTGTTTCCCGATTTCCGATTCATGATGATTGACTGATTGAACAAATCAAATCAGTCCTGGCTTGGCCAAGCACTCACATGTATCATCTTTAAATCATCGAAGGGCCCACAGATATCGCTTTTATCCCGAAGGTAAAAGGAATGGATAAACTTCGACTCATATGGCTTGTTCTACTACTTGTTGAATCATACACAAAGGCACGTTTTATAACATCGAGTTATCGAATGCGTTTTCGTGCAATCAATGTACAACCAACTCATAGTAACAACTCATATCTCTAGGTTTGAAGAATATAAGATATTATCGTCTCATGATTACTCGTGATAAAATCCATGAAGTGATTCAAATGAGCGCGGGTTGAATCCAATACTCAGAACTTATGAGCACTCATGAGTGTTGTAGCACCACTTTGTCCACCAACTTGGACCTCTACAAACCAACCCATGACAATCTTGATTCATATCTACTTCCAACATATGACCGACTGTGGATGGTTTGAATAACTTAATCATTCAGGAAGAGCGACTTAGTTATTCTGGAAGTCAAAACATGCAAAGTGAAACACAAGAATAAATGAATCAAATATGGTATCAAACCCTATGAATATAAATAAACACTTTTATTTATCACCATACTGATTACTCATTATTCATTGTTTCGGTTTTATCAACTTTATACTTGAATTAAAAACACTAGTTGTCCCATGCTCCAAGCATGTACACTATGTTTTTCTTAAACAATAGCTTTGCCATACACCAAGTATGCACTCTATGTTTGTCTATGATCCTTACTTTGTGAAATAAACCAATTGAACATAATTTCAATGATTCTAATTTCACACTCCCAAATCCTTATCGAAAAATGTGAGAATTTCAAATTCCTATCATTTATCGAAATCTGTTTAGATTTTAAACTTATATGCACTGACCATCCTGTAATGAATATGTACAGAGTCACAAAGACTTGTCAACAGTCATTATAAGGTATTCCAATGGAGATCAACTCCATGGAAACTAAGTCTCATATTCAAAGTACATTGCTTTGGACATGCTTCTTGCATTAAGTTTTCTAATCTTACACAGATAACTTCCACCTATGGAGACAACTCCATATTCTCATTTTGACTATCACTTCTGAATAAGAGATGCCTCTTTTCAAAATATGTCAATATGGTCCTTCCAAAATTAGCACTATACTTCCAACTGTCCCTGAGCAACCAATCTTTGGTAAACCTCAAATTGTCCTCGACAATTGCTTAATCATTTTAGTCATATCCAATTCTAGACCTTTTCCCTTCTTAATGCCGCTGGGCATTTGGAAAAATTTAGAAATGACAAATATTATAGCACATGCAATCGATCTTGTATCCAAAGCAAATGGTACACGATTCATGATGTCTCACATAAAGACATGATTCTAGACCAGTCTTTTGCTACAAGATTTTTATTTGCCATGTTTTCAAAATTTGACTATGAAGAGGGATGCCGTAATCATAATCGAATTTTGAGAACGCAATATATAGAATTTCCTTAAGTTGAACCAATCCAACATGAAATTCATATATATATTCTTGACTAAAGATGATTAAGGTCTCAATCTAAGCCTTTAGAACTGAAATATCCTCTCCCTTAATTACAGCAAAACAACTTTTTCAATCCCTGCAGCCTCACGAATTGAAACTTTTGTTTTCTATAATTAACATTGCTAACTTGCAACACTAACAATAATTATCATGCTCCCACTAACATGATGATTATTATCATAACACTTATGCTCCCACTATCTTTGACATGTACTCAGAAATCAGCTGGACTTCTAGAAATCAATACTTTATTGACTTTCTTACCAAAGTTCATATTTCTGATACAAGATGCTTTGATAAAACTTTATCAAAATCATACACCTTTCCTTAGATAGCATGCATGTGTGTCTAAACAATTTCAGAACTATGAAAAGGGATGCCGTAATCATAGTCTCAATTGTTTAGACCTTTTGCCATCTGCTTCAAATCTACTTGGTGGAAGTGTTTCCTCACCATCATTTTCATGAATCGGAGAGAAACCTTATGACCCTTAGATTTTATGGTGTATGTGTTCTTATCCATGTGAATCGTCAAAACCATAGTCACAAGACAAGGATAATGACAAATCCAAACTCATATGGACTGAACTTATGCAATCTTAACTTCTTGCCACCTGGCAGTACAGGGCCTGCCATTGCTTCCAAGTTGTTATGCAACCAATTGAGAACTTTCAGAACTCCTATGCAAAGCCAACTTTAACTGGTATGGGCACAGAATATGTCAACATGATAGGTTATAAACCTCAAGTCGTGTGCTAGTGAAGAACCTCAGGTTTTATTCTTGATTAGTTCTTGAAATTCTTTTTAGGATCTTTAAGACTCCCACTGTCCTCTTGACATATAAGACTATCTTGCCAAATATTCAAGAGATAGTGCAGATTCTTTATCAAGACAAACACGTTGGCCTTAGTTGGTCTTTGTTTAATCCAAAACATCACAACTTACCAACTTCAAATGTACAAGAGTAGGACACTTTTACTCTTACATTTGACAAGTGTTATAAACCTTTCTTTAAGATATGCCACTCAACTTATAGTCTTGGAGTATGACTCTAAGACTTGTTTTGAAACGAAGTATGACTCATCTTCTTGATTTAACCATTTCAACAATTCATGACTCTTCTTAGTCATAAGAATGCACTAAGATGTCCTTAGAAGACCAATTGTGATGTGGTTCTTAAATCATTAATATGATCACAAAACATGATACTAAAGTACTCTCCCATCTTTTCAGATTTGAGAAAACTTTTATCTTTCTGCCTAATTTGATTCTTCTTATTCGCTCTGCCATACATTGGAACCTTTTCCAATGTCTCAGAATTACACTTAAGCTTGTAAGTATAACCATATTTATTGAGCTATAGTAAATTATGACGAATAGTCTTATCGATCTTTTGTGGTGGACATGACCAGTGCACAAGAATGTGTACTCGATCCCTTTAGTCCTTCACTTGACTCACACATCCATGTGAACAAGTAATTAGTCTTGATTTTCCAATGCTTGAAAGTTCTCATTCATCATACTATTCAACTTGCATGATTCCAAGTTTTGGTCCAATTAAAACTTGGGCGATGAGGAACTTTCCTGATTTGGTAAATTTAGACACTACCACAAATGAAAGAATCAAATCCATTTTCCAATATTGCTGTCAGTGGAATCATATAAGCAACAATTTTCCACAAATGCCATTGTAAGGATACTTCAAATAAATAAAATTAAACAATTTTCTTTTATATTAAAACTTTGCGGAAAAACTTATCCTTACAATCCACATGGAAAATTGTTGTTATCTATTCCTTGCTCAAAATTCTGATGCGATCGAAATCCACCTTCGCGATCAGAATCAACATATACTTCCTTTAAGATTTCTCTCTATTCTTTGATTCTTAAAACATCAACATGTGACCCAGTCACATCATGTAATGAGGATCTTAGAATAGAACTTAAGAGAGTTAGATAATGGGTTCTACCTGATGTAGAGTCAAACTTATTGACTTTAACATCCTTAGGTAAATTTGGCAGCTTTGCAATCAACGCCCCTTCCTTTGGCAAAATAAACATATGGACCCATTGGTAATGGGACTATCTCAGACTTAGCCTTTCTCTTTACCATTTGGTCAACCGAGTTGACTATTGCCAATCCCTTTCCATTGGGAAGAGAATGCTTTTTCTGGATTTCCAGTGTCACCATTGTCACTGTCCATAAAGTTTTTGGGAAGTTGATCTTCTAATCAAATTTGCTTTACTATCGTTCCAAATCATTGCTGATTCAACAGCACCAAGCAAATAGATATGATCATTAAGGTTCATGCCATAGTCTGTTTCATAGTAGTCCCAAAGGAACTCACTATGTGACTTAGAAATTGATTGAACATCCAACTTTCTCAAGACTTTGACACCCAACTCTCCCAGCTTGTCAATATGTGACTTCATCTCTAAGATGTGATCACACATAGACCTTGCTTGCCATTAGGGCTTGAGTGACCTTGAACTTGTGGGTTAGGGAGAATAATTGGAGGAGGTGGAGGAAGTAAAGTTCCAAGAGATTTGGGAAGATCATAGATGTCTGAACTAGACATCTTTTGGGAGATATTCAAGATAGTTGATCTAAAGTCCTTAATATAACACCCAATATGAAATATTAAGGCTAGGATCCAACAACCTATTTATAAATGGAAGAGGGATGCCGTAATCTGAGTTATAAAATAGTTGAAGGTAGGTAAATGACGATTTACCAATTTCCACCATGAAAAACGAAATAATGTAATTAGGTTTTTAATTGGATTTGAAACTCCTAGATCTTTTGAGATTCATTGAACTTTTCAATGACATGTTTCAATCTCGAGTGTGCCCTTCAGGTTTTGTGACTGGGATGTCGAGGATCACAAAACAAGGTGTGAAGTAACCATGCAAATATACTTGGTACCCTTAATATTTACCCCTCAATCGATGTGCCGGTTAACCACACGAGCTCCACCGATACTATGATAAATATTAAGTTACCCTTTGCCTACTTTGTTAAATCTAGGTTAGTGTGCCGGTTAACCACACACGCTCCACTAACGGTTTAAACAAAGTGCAAAGTGTAATTTCATGGATTAGCACCTTATTCACATTTTCCTAAGTAACTAAGATTGGGAATTTATAAGTGTTTAGTTACTTAGTATTTATCATTAATACTTTTAATGAAGAGAGAATTATAGTCCTTGTCCTACCCGTTCGGCTAACGACCCTCCACCAGTCAAGGAAGCGGTGGGTGAGAGTGGACACCCATTAAACTGCCATTTTATAGGCAATAACCTTATACCCCCCTTATAGACCGGCTTCGTGAATGAGGCCTACTAACGGTAAGACTGACTTGCTCTTATACATATATTTATTATTAACTTATAATACTATAAAGTATAAGGGTTGAATTTTAACTTTTAAAATTCTAAGGACTAACTTGGAATTAAAGTATTCATGGGGAAAACTTTACAAATTCCAAAACTTGAGGGCAAGTTTGGAAAATATTCAAAACTAATTAATTCCATTCTTTTATTAGTATAAAGTCTTCCATAACTTGTGCTCAAGTTATGGAACTTGAAGAGTTTTTTTTTAATTAAAACTACTTTATATTATGAAAAGGGATGTCGTAATCATAATCGAATTTTAGAACGCAAATAATGGACCCATATATAGCACTGATGGGTTTTGAGCATTCTAACACTCCTAAGTGTACATGAAACCCTAAATACCTTGGATCTATGTTTTCTCTATTATACATGCAATTATGAACTTTCCAAGGTATTACCCTATCTAGCATACAATACTTGATACTTGGGTAATCAAATGGATACAATACATACCTTTGTTTGATGTAGCTTGTCTCCATGAAGCTTGAGTGCCTAGTGCCCCAAGTGTGACACCTCAAATGGTTCACACAACACCAAATGCACATGGAATGACTTGAGAGAAATGGAACACTCCTTGAAATCGTCTAGCCCTCATATTCACACATTAGTTTTCGATTTCTTGAGCCATGGGATTCTTGTATATGGTGGCTATTAGGGTTACACCATGTAACTCATAACTTTACCCATTCCTTATGCTCCATGGATTTTAACCTCCATGGAGTATCCATGGGTCACCCCATGGACTTAGTCCAACATAAGGAATCTTGGATCACAAGCCCACATATATAAGAATGAATGATTTACACAATCAACCCATATATTTAATTAGTCTCCTTTTGATCACTTAATTAATTCCAAATTAATTCTTGATCAATACTAATTAAACAACCTTATTAATATATTAGAACTTATAATATATTAACCAACCTTAAGTGTTATTTCTCTCATTATAGTCTATCCAAATGCATGATGCCATGCAACCCAAATGGACCATGCCGGGTCGGGTCAAGTCTTACCAATTATAGTTATGGACTTAGACATTAATCCAACAGTTGGCTCCTGCGGAGATGCAAGAACTGTCAAGCCAACTCAGCGAGTTCTTGAGTAAAGGATTCATCCGACCTAGCTTCTCACCCTCGGGAGCTCCGGTCCTTTTTGTTAAGAAGAAGGACGGATCCTTTAGGATGTGTATCGATTATAGAGAGCTGAATAAGCTCACTATCAAGAATCGCTACCCACTTCCACGAATCGACGGCCTGTTCGACCAGCTCCAGGGAGCAAATTACTTCTCTAAGATAGATCTACGGTCCGGCTACCACCAGCTCAAGGTCCGGGAAGAGGATATTCCCAAAACCGCTTTCCGAACCCGCTATGGACATTATGAATTCGTTGTAATGCCCCTGCCGCATTCATGGACCTGATGAATCGAGTCTGCCGACCATTCCTCGACAACTTTGTCATCGTTTTCATCGACGATATTCTAGTGTATTCTCGAAGCGAAGAGGAGCATGGCCGACATCTCCGGCAAATCTTGGAAACCCTACGAACTGAAAAGTTATACGAAAAACTCTCTAAATACGAGTTCTGGCTCCGAAGCGTAAACTTTTTAGGTCATGTTGTCAGCCAAGAAGGGATACATGTGGACCCTTCTAAGTTCAAAGCCAGTGAAGGATGGGCAGTCCCAGCGACACCCACAGAAATTCGTCAATTTTTAGGTCTCGCAGGCTATTACAGGATATTCATTCAGAACTTCTCCAAAACAGCCAAGCCACTTACCGTGCTTACACAGAAGGGTGTACCATTTAAATGGACAGAAAAGAAGGAGGTTGCCTTCCGAACTCTGAAGCGAGCTCTCTGTAGTGCACCAGTATTATCACTACCAGAGGGAACAGAGGACTTCGTAGTTTACTGTGATGCTTCGAATCAGGGTTTAGGCTGTGTACTCATGCAGCGTGGTAAGGTGATAGCTTATGCATCCCGACAACTAAAAACACATGAGGTGAATTATACCACCCATGATCTCGAATTGGGAGTTGTGGTCTTCGCCTTGAAAATTTGGAGGCACTACCTTTATGGTACCAAGTGCACCATTTTCACCGACCAGAAGCGTCTCCAGCACATTTTAAATCAAAAGGAGTTAAACATGAGGCAGCGAAGATGGGTTGAGCTGCTAAACGATTATGAGTGCGAAATCAAGTACCACCCAGGCAAGGCTAATGTGGTAGCTGATGCCTTGAGTCGGAAAGAATACTCCAATCGTCGTGTGAAGACTCTTTCAATAACCATCCAATCCCATCTGTCCTCACAAATCAAAGCAGCCCAGTTCGACGCCATGAAGACAGAAAACAGAACGAGCGAAGCGTTACGTGGAATGGAAAAGAACTTCGAAGTCAAGGAGGATGGAACATATTATTTCATGAACCGAATTTGGGTCCCTAAACTTGGAGGATTCAGAGAAGTAGTCATGAATGAAGCTCATAAGACACGATACTCCATCCATCCAGGGTCAGATAAAATGTACCCGGATGTCAAGCAATGTTATTGGTGGCCTAACATGAAGGTAGAGATTTCCACTTACGTTAGCAAATGCCTCACTTATGCTAAAGTGAAGGTAGAGTATCAAAAGCCCTCGGGACTATTACAATAGCTGGTAATACCCGAGTGGAAATGGGAAAGGATTACTATGGACTTTGTGACTAAATTACTCAAGACAACAGATGGATTGGATACCATATGGGTGATAGTCGACAGGTTGACAAAATCCGCTCATTTCCTGCCAATAAAGGAGACATACAAGATGGAGCGACCAACAAGAATCTACATCAAGGAAATTGTGAGACTCCATGGAGTACCAATATCTATCATCTCAGATCGAGATAGTAGGTTCACTTCATGCTTTTGGCAATCGCTACAGAAGGCTATGGGGACACAACTCGACATGAGCACTGCTTACCACCCACAAACGAATGGTCAAAGCGAGAGAACCATTCAAACGCTTGAGGATATGCTTTGAGCATGTGTGATAGACTTTGGAAGGTCATGGGATACCCACTTACCTTTAAATTGAGTTTTCATACAACAACAGTTATCACACAAGCATCAAAGTTGCTCCTTTCGAATCATTATATGGTCGTAAATGTAGATCACCGTTGTGTTGGACAGAGGTAGGCGACACTCAGCTGGCAAGAGGGCAGACACCAAGCAATGCGTTAACAGGACCAGAAATCATACGCGAAACGACAGAGAAAATAGTTTAAATCAAAGCTCGACTTCAAGCATCACGCGACCGACAGAAGAGCTACGCCGATAAGCGGCGAAAGCCCTTGGAATTTCAAGTCGGGGATCGAGTGTTGTTAAAGGTCTCCCCCTGGAAAGGGGTGATCCGTTTTGGGAAACGGGGAAAACTAAACTCACGGTACATTGGACCCTTCGAGATTCTTGCCCGAATCGGTCCGGTGGCTTATAGACTGAAACTACCTGCCGAACTCAGCAGTGTACACCCCGTGTTTCATGTTTCCAATTTGAAGAAGTGCTTATCCGACGAAACTCTCGTCATTCCGTTAGAAGAAATCGAAATCAACGAGAATCTCCTGTTCATCGAGGAACCCGTCGAGATCATGGACAGGTAGGTGAAGCGTACTAAGCAAAGTCGCATTCCAATAGTCAAGGTTCGGTGGAACGCAAAGCGTGGACCGGAATTCACTTGGGAACGCGAAGACCAGATGAAGCAAAAGTACCCTCACTTATTCTCGTATTCTCAAATCTAGCTTCAAAAAGAATTTCGGGACGAAATTCCCTCTAACGGGGGGATGATGTCACAACTAGCATTTTAGCTAGGAAATTATGTACTCTTGTAACACTATCTACTGTAAACTCGTAAACCCTAATTCATGTTGTGCTTGAAACTCAACCCACTTTCATGAAACTTAACTTTTTGGGCCATAATGGGCCTAAAATGGATTGGTTTACCTTAATGGGCCTTGTTGGGCCATAACAAATCCAATAAGCCCTAATGGGCCGTAAAACTCATTCTTTTATGCAATTTGGGCCTTAAACTACCCAATGGGTCCAATGGGCCGAAAACCATTAATTTGGGTTCCATATTATGGACTCTAGCACAAAAGGCCCAAGCCTTTCCTTCCTTTCTCTCTCTCTCGACCCAAGTAGAAAACAAAAAAAATGGGGAATTAAGGGGATTAAGGAGGGTTAGCCACCTCCTTATTACATGTTGGACTTCCATGCAAGTTCACATGTCTCCATGCAACCATCCTTTCATCTATCTCTCTCTTCTCCCTCTCTTCTCTTCTTGTTTCGGTCGAGAGCACCCAACACCCACACCAAATTCATTTTTCAAACACTCACTATTCTCTCAAGAACACCTTTCATTCCTCCATCAAAAATTCGAGATCTAGGGCATTTCAAGGAGGTTCTTCCATAAGAAATCATTATCTTTGGTAAGTCTTTACACATCCAAGCTTCATAACTTCACTCTCTTGTTAGATCATTCCTTTACACAAAGTTTTTGGTGTGTATACTCTTACAAATCTTCTTGAGTTCGAGATCTACTCAAGGACGTTGCTAGGACCAAACTCTTCCATTTTCTTTCTTCAAAACCGAAGCAACAAACCTAAGGTGAGTTCATACCCCTCTATTTTCGGTTTTCATATGTTTTATGGGGGAGAATGCAAGTAAAATGTGAAGATCTATGTGTATTTGTATGATATGTGTGATTTCTTGTGTTTTTGTGATATATATGTGCTAAAAATGAAAGATATTTCGAGATCTATAGTTCAAGAAGGAAAAATATGTGACCTAGTTCATATTTCACTTAACATGTCAAGATAAACTAATATACAAGCTTTAAAATAACACACTACAACATAAAACTCATTATTGGACTATTTTTGTCAAATAAACAAAAGTTTGGGAAAAAGTTGTCATTTACGGTTTTTACAAGGTTCAAAATGCCAAAACAGTTAAAATGGAAATTTCTATGAACATTATGTTTTTCAAAGGACTAAAAATGAAATTTGTGGCTTATTGGGCTAAATTTTGGGCTTTTCGGCCCATAGGCCCAAAGTTGCGAAAAATATGGATTTAAGGGGCTGAAATGGTAAATTTCTCAAAACAGTGGGTAGAAAGGTAAATAAATCTATTTTAGGGGTCTAAAATGATCATATTTGTTAAAAAGGATTGAAAATGCAAAGATTTTGGATTTTGGGTAAAAAGTGTAAAAATTGCGAAAAAGGTGGACTAAAATGCAAATCTTTTAACTAAAGGGTTGAAACTTTCTAAAATTTACTTTTGTGCTTAAAACATTATTTAAATAAGTGTTTGGGTCAAAGATGTCAAGAAAAATGGTTCAAGGACCTAAAATGTCATTTTTTTATAAAAAGGGCAAAAATTGCCAACTTTACAAAATAAGGGGCTGAATAGGTCAAACTAATGTTTTTGGTCAATTATGTTGATAATAATAATAATTGGGTCAAAATATACAAAACTTTATAACTTATGGGTTGTAAATAGAAAAATAACTATTTTATAAATCTATAAATCGTTATAAAACAAATTCGTGATTTATACGACATATCGATCAAACAACTCACAACATTAATTTTATGCAAAAAAAGTAAACGTTCAAATGGTTGGGCTTGAGAGATTCTAATCATGCTTAATGGGCCTTCGTGACTCATTAACATGGCTTTTGGGCCCAACATAAATAATACATGTTATTGGGCCTCCTGTGACCCAATTACATGCTTAAGGGACCCTCAATGCTTTTTACATGCTATTGGGCCTCAGTGGCCCATTAGCATTACTAGTATGGTCCAAATAAATCATATGCGAAATGGGCCAACGCGCTTTTCGTATACTCGACAACCTTAAATAACATACGAAATTAGTAGGGCCTAGTAGTCCTCTTCTCCTCGTCTGTTAGGCTTACCTTCTCTTCAAGTAAAATAAAATTAGATCATTAATCAAGGTTAATCAAATTCATGTGGATTGAGTGAGTAATAACGGGTGACACCAATAAGTGTCGGTCGTAGTCTGTAGTTGTAATCAAAGTCTCCTGGAGGGAGAGCGAGAGTTTGTGTATAGATATATACGGGGGTGACTCCCCCACACCTAAGTTGTTCGCTACAGTTAGACTCGGCCAGTCTAGGATGACAAAGTCTTAAGATCAAATTTCGGTGTTCATTAGAATACCAAGACAGACGAACTAGTCATTATCATGCATGGTTATAACGACTCACGTAGAAATCTGACATCATTAATTAAGGGAAATCATATTCATTCGATGTAACGATTCAATAAAGCAAAAACAATCATAACTTTTTATCGGAAGACATCGGGTTTTCCGGGGAAACCAATCTTACTCATTTGTACTTTCAAAAACTATAATGCAAAACTTCTCATTTATTCACATTTTGAAATCATTCACGCATATACTTACAGGATCATCACCACATTTTCAAGAAAAGTTTTAATACAGAAAATATCGGATTTTCTGGGTTTTACAAATGACATAAACTGCTTTACATCAAACACACTTATGAACTCACCAACATTATATATGTTGACCGTTTTCAAAATAACTTGTATTCTCAGGTAATCGTTAGACAAGGAAGCATCCGGTGTGTTGAAAGTTCTTTCGTAATTGCTAATCATCAAACTCTTTATATTTTGGAATCATGTAATGTAAACCTTGTACTTGATATAAAGAATGCCAGTTGTACTATGTAATGGTTGGTGATTCATGTGTTATGTTTCACATATATTCATTGTGATGATATTTCAATTTAAGTCACGCGAGCCCTCGGACGTTTCCGCCGTCTGGTTCGGGGGTGTGACACAGATTCACCCAGTCTACTATCTAATCGATCTTAGCTATATATATATATATATATATATATATATATATATATATATATTCCGTATACACCAAGTAATCATAAGGAGTACCAGGTATGGGTCATAGTATACAAATTCAATACACCGTTTTCTAGTACAAAAACATACTTTTCAATTAGTACATTTAGTAGACTAAACTAGAAACTTATCAGTAAAAGGGTTTAATTCATTTTATTAAATAAGTATAACTTAAAGGACCTTTAGTGGTTAATTCTATAATACCTTAGTTTATACATCAGAGTTATATATAATTAATATCCGATAGGCAGTTGGATGTGTGCTTTCTGCCTTACTTCATGTTCCTTGTTTGGTTGTGGGCTTAGGGCAGATTCACCCATTTAACTGTCCGTTCGATATTAGATTATATATAGCTAGTATAAACTAGGTGATTATAGAAGGAACTATTGTGGTTACCATTTTTACTAAAGGAAATATATGATTTTCTTAAAGAATGTTTTCATCAAATATAAAGAACTATTACAGTTAACTCCGTAAGTACCAAATGAAAACGACAGGGTTATATATAGTGAAGATCTAACAAACAATGGGATGTGTGATTTCCGCCTCATTCCCTGATCCTTGTTTGGTTGTGGGCTTAGGGCAGATTCACTCAATCGATTGTCTGTTTACTCTTAATTGTATATAAATTGTATCCATTTACTACTCATAGAAGAAATTGTAGAGTCATTTTTACTTTCATTCATCATATCAGAAAATATAGGATTTTCTGGCGGAACAGGCGAACTTTTCTAAAAGAACTTACAACTTACTTTCATCACTAAAATACTTATGAACTCACCAGCTTAAATGCTGATCTACTCTTTCAAAATAACTTGTATTCTCAAGATATTAGTAGACAGGTACGTGCTCTGGGATTCAAAAGATGGAGCGTCGTAGCTTCATGTCTTGTTTTGTTATTTACTTGAAGTTAACCTTTTGTGAATCACATACTTTGTAAACACTTTAATACTAGTTCAATGGTTGCTTGTTACTTTGATTACTATGATGCATGTGTTGTGATACTACCTCCGCCCCCAAACATTTTCTCCTTTCCGGTTTGGGGTGTGACAGTCGTTGAATGACTGATCATGTTTGTACACCTTTGCTACCCAAAGGTATTGAACTGATTGGAAGAACTTTTATATCTACATACATATACGTAATATATAACTAAGATTTAAACGACATTCGGACAAACAACCGATACTCTAAGTCCACAACCAAACAAGGAACAGGAAATAAAGCGAGTTATCAGTCCTAAGCCCTTTCAACCTTATTTATATAACTATATCTATATAGACATGATTTTGACAATATATAAGTTTAAAAGAGTTTTGTAAAACGATAAAGTATAAGAAACAGTTTGTTTGATAACACAGTTTTGAAGTATTAGAAATCCTCTTGTTTGATAGTTATAAATCACATGTGATTGATACTATAACTATATTGTTTTCTACTTGTATTCCCCCCCATAAAATCATTTAAAATCATTAAAATATAAGTTAGGGGTATGAACTCACCTGTAGTGAGTGATTCGAATGAAAGATAGATATAGGATGCTTGAGATCATAAATGAAGTCCCGAAGCACAATTGGATCCTATTAGACATATAATCACATATATAGGCATACAATTAGTGTATATAACAACTAATCATGTAAGGGGACAACCTTAGGTACTAGGAAACACTTGGAATGAAGTGTTACAATCACATATGATTGTATGAAAGGGAGTTTACGGCCACATCAAGATCCTATGAAGGGTTTACAGCCATGGGTTGAAGGGTTCACGGCCACCTCATGAACTAAGAAGGGTTTACGGCCCCAAGAAGGGTTTACGACCGTAAACTCTTGAAGTTTATGCACAAAGTGGTTGTTTCTTGGTTGTTAATCAAGTGCTTCTAATGGATAACAAGTATTTGAAGAGATACTTACATTTTGGAAGCTTATAGGGTGATTACGGCCCTAAGAAAAATTGTGTGTGTTCTTGGTGAAAAGATGAAGACTTGAAGATCTAACCCAAAAGAGTTGAATTCATGGATGAAATCAAAGGGTTTCACAAGATCAAGAAGGATATCAAGAAACAATGGAAGAATACCTACAAATTTGAAGAGAAATGGAAGTGTTCTTGATGATACTTGAAAGAGAAGTGAGTGTTCTTGACTTGAAGATGTGAGAAGTGATGAAATAATGAAGGAAGTATATGATATAGGAAAGGGTTCACGGCTGCCAAGAGTTTACGGCCGTAAACTCTTTGTGATGGAGTTTCCGGCTTAAATGCAACACAATGAACTTTAGTTAACACATCCTATCACACAATCCTTGAATGTACTAGGCTTAGAACACTCAAACAGACCCTTAACAATGCTAAAAGATAGCAGAAACAAGTCCGACTTTTGATTGAATTGATTGGCTTTACAAGATAGAAATTTCGGGTTGTCACATCATCCCCCTGTTAAAGGGAATTTTGTCCCGAAATTAGAGTTTAAGCAAATACAGATAATTAAGGGAAAAGATGAGGATATTTCAGTTTCATTTGATCCTCCCGCTCCCAAGTGAATTCAGGTCCCCGCTTGGCATTCCAGCGAACCTTCACTATTGGGATACGGCTTTGCTTCGTTTGTTTGACCTCACGGTCCATGATCTCTACTGGTTCTTCCACGAAGTTGAGGCACTCGTTGATCTCGATTTCATCGAGTGGGATAACAAGAGTCTTGTTGGATAGACACTTTTTCAGGTTCGAAACGTGGAAGGTAGGATGTACGTTACTGAGTTCTTGAGGTAGTTTGAGTTTGTAAGCTACATGGCCGATTCTAGCGAGAATCTCAAAAGGCCTTACGTATCTTGGATTTAGCTTTCCACGCTTTCCAAAGCGTATCAAGCCCTTCCAGGGTGAGACCTTCAATAGAACATGGTCGCCAACCTGGAATTCCAAAGGTTTCATTCTCTTGTCTGCGTAGCTTTTCTGTCGGTCTCTAGAGGCTTTCAATCGTTCACAAATCTGAACGATCTTCTCTGTCGTTTCCCGAATGATTTCTGGACCCGTGAGAGTGCTGTCAGGAACTCGTCCTTTAGCTAACTGTGTGTCACCCACCTCAGCCCAGCACAGAGGGGATCTGCACTTCCAGCCATAGAGGGCTTCAAATGGAGCAGCCGTTATGCTTGTGTGATAACTGTTATTGTAGGAGAACTCAACAAGGGGTAAATGAGTATTCCATGCCTTCCCAAAGTCTATCACACAAGCTCGCAACATATGTTTCAAAGTTTGAATAGTCCTCTCACTTTGCCCATCTGTTTGCGGGTGGTAGGTTGTACTCATGTCCAACCTAGTTCCTAGGGATCTTTGTAGCGACTGCCAGAACCTTGAAGTGAATCTACAATCTCTATCGAAGATAATGGATAATGGAAC
Organism: Lactuca virosa; assembly: GCF_052849685.1. NCBI lineage: Eukaryota > Viridiplantae > Streptophyta > Magnoliopsida > Asterales > Asteraceae > Lactuca > Lactuca virosa. The sequence goes on along the minus strand of NC_136433.1, from coordinate 314,714,710 downwards.
ACCATGCAGTCGTACGATCTCCCTAATGTAGGTTCTCGTTAGTTTCTCCATCTTGTCAGTCTCTTTGATAGGCAGGAAGTGTGTGGACTTTGTTAACCTGTCTACGATCACCCATATGGTATCAAGACCACCCGATGTCTTGGGCAACTTGGTTATGAAGTCCATTGTGATCTGCTCCACTTCCATTCAGGTATCTCCGGCTGTTGTAGCATACCTGAGGGTTTTTGGTATTCGACCTTACCCCTGGCGCAAGTAAGGCACTTGCTCACGAAGGTAGCAATTTCTGCTTTCATGTTAGGCCACCAGTATAACTTCTTGAGATCCAGATACATCTTATCTGAACCTGGGTGGACGGAATATCGAGTGTTGTGCGCTTCGGTCATGACCAAGTCTCTAAAACCACCGTGCCTCGGTGTCCAGATCCGATCCATGAGATATAAGGCTCCGCCACCCTTGACTTCCAAGTTTTTATCCATCCCTCTCAGGGATTCACCCGCCATATTTTCAGGTTTCAAGGCTTCTAGCTGAGCCTCCTTAATTTGTGTGGACAGATGCGAGTGGATAGTCATAGTCAATGATTTGACTCTACCACCAGAGTATTCTTTCCGACTTAGGGCGTCAGCTACTACGTTGGCTTTGCCGGGATGATAACGAATTTCGCATTCGTAGTCACTAAGTAGCTCGACCCACCGTCGTTGTCTCATGTTGAGCTCCTTCTGGTCGAATATATGTTGAAGGCTTTTGTGGTCTATAAAGATAGTGCTTTTTGTACCATACAGGAGGTAGTGTCTCCAGATCTTCAGAGCAAATACCACTGCTCCTAACTCAAGATCATGTGTGGTGTAGTTGACTTCGTGTGTCTTTAGCTGTCTTGAGGCATAGGCGATGACCTTTGCCCGTTGCATAATAGCACAACCAATCCCTTGGTTGGATGCATCGCAATAAACCACAAAGTCTTCTATCCCTTTTGGGAGGGATAGTATCGGTGCGCTGCATAAGGCTCGCTTCAGCATATGGAACGCTTTTTCTTGTTTCTCTTCCCAGTCGAAGGCCACGCCCTTCTGGGTTAATGCACTAAGCGGTTTCGTGATTCTCGAGAAGTTCTGAATGAACCTGCGATAGTAGCCAACGAGGCCTAGAAATTGACGAATTTTCGTAGGTGTCTTCGGTGCTGACCAGTTCTCAATGGCCTTTATTTTGGAAGGGTCCACGTGAATTCCCTCTTCGCTAACCACGTGAAATAAGAATTCGACTCTTCGAATCCAAAATTCGCATTTAGAAAACTTCGCGTAAAGCTTCTCCGATCGTAATGTTTCTAAGACCTGACGTAGATGTTGACTATGCTCCTCCTTACTTCGAGAGTAGATAAGTATGTCATCGATGAATACAATGACGAACTGATCCAAGTAAGGATGGCACACCCTATTCATTAAGTCCATGAATACTGCGGACGCATTGGTCAATCCGAATGGCATTACTACAAATTTGTAATGTCCATAGCGAGTTCGGAAGGCTGTCTTGGGAACATCCTCCTCTAGCACTCGTAACTGGTGATACCCAGATCTCAGATCAATCTTTGAAAAGTAATTCGCCCCTTGCAGTTGGTAGAACAAGTCGTCTATGAGAGGTAGTGGGTAACAATTCTTGATGGTAAGCTTTTTTAGTTCTCTGTAGTCGATGCACATACGGAACGATCCATCTTCTCTTTCACGAACAAGACCGGTGCTCCCTAGGGTGAGAAGCTTGGTCTAATAAAGCCCTTGCTGAGCAGTTCGTTAAGTTAACCGGATAGCTCCTGCATCTCAGCTGGTGCTAGACGATAGGGCGATTTGACTACTAGGGTAGCCCCTGGAACTAAGTTGTTCATGAAATCGACTTGACGTTATGGAGGTGATCTTGGTAGTTCTTCTGGAAAGATGTCGGGAAAGTCGTGTACTTCTGGGATGTTCTTTATATCTTTTGTCTCTTGGCTCATATCGACTACATGAGCAAGGAATGCATGACATTCCTTTCGTAAGTACTTCTGGGATTGTATGCTCGAGATGATATGAAAGTTCGTGTCGGGTTTGTCGCCATAGATAACTAGAGTTTCGTTAGACAATAGATTAAGACGAACAACCTTCTCGTAACACATGATGTCGACACGATGAGAACTCAACCAATCCATGCCGATAATGACGTCGAAACTTTTAAATGAGACCGGCATAAGGTCGATTGGGAATGAATGGCTATCTAGAGTTAGAGTACAACCTATGGATATACAACTAGTGCTCTCAGTCTTTCCGTTAGCCATTTATACAGTGAAAGGTTCTTTAAGTGCGCGTGATTGTTGTTTAAGTAAGTGTGCAAATTTCTGGTTCACGAAACTTCTCTCCGCTCCACTATCAAACAGTATGCATGCATAAGAGTTATCTAGGAGAAACGTACCAGTGACCACTGTAGGGTCTGCTACCGCTTCCTCGTGGCCTATAGCCAAAACTCTTCCCACTCCGCCAGCCTTTCCTACCTTCGGGCAGTTCCTCTTGAAGTGGCCCACCTCGCCACATATGTAGCAAGTCTGGCCCACACCAACGCTAGGGACTTGGGTGATTGGCCTAGCCGGAGATTTGCAGAAACGGGTAGTGTGCCCCTTCCTGTTGCAGTTAGCGCACTGTAATTCCCGACAGGGTCCATTGTGGTGGAAGCTGCACTTGTTGCACTTGGGCAAGCTTCCCGCATACTTCTTCATCGGTGCAGTGGCAGTAGGTGCTATCGCGGCATGAACAGCCACGACCTGCTGTTTTTTGGCAGAGTTCTGCGTCGCGTTCTTCTTCTTGTTGTCCCAAAACTTCCGCTTGTTGTCAGCGGCTTTGGGATGGCAAGGGTCGTTGTCGTTGTCGGTGTGCGGACTCCGTGATCGATGAGCCGTTGTGCCAATCGCTTAGCACTGTTGAAGGTAGTGGGGTTTGAAGCTAAAACATTCCCCTGAAATGGAGGCACCAGCCCCCATATATACCTCTCGACTTTCTTTCCCTCCGTAGGGACCATTCCCGTACATAGAGCCACCAAATCGCTGAAACTGGTGGTGTATGCAACTATGTCGGAGCCCTTCATGGTAAGGCTCCAAAGTTCTTGTTCAAGTTTCTGAACCTCGCCCCTCGGGCAGTACTCCTCAATCATGAGCTCCTTCAGAGCTTCCCAGCCCATTGCATTTGCCACTATCAATGTTAGTGACTCTACATGGCTATTCTGCCATGTCAGGGCTCTGTTCGAGAAGGTATAGGCAGCAAATTTTACTTTGCTTCCTTCCAGACAGGAGCCGATCTCGAAGATCGACTCCGTCTTTTCGAACCATTGCGAGAGGGCAATGATTCCTCTAGTCCCGTTAAAGGTCCTGGGTTTGCAGTTGGTGAAGTTCTTATACGAGCACTCTCTAGAGCGCACGGGAGCATCACCTTGAGTGGAATGCACATTTGTTCCATTCCCGCTACTACCGGCGGAGTTGAATTGAGCTAGGGCTACCATAACAGCTGCATTCACTGCAGCTTGGATAGCTGTTGGATTGTATTGTGGAGGAGGTAGTGGTGGTTGAGTAGGAGTTATCATAGGATTACGTCTCGCTGATCGACGTGGAGGCATCTTGTAGCTATAAATTTATAAAGATGAAGATATTGGTAAGCATTCAATAGTGAGAATAATGAGAGTGAATCATGGACTAAGTCACCATAGCCCAACAAAATAGATGAAAGTATGATTGTAAGGAAGATTCTAACAATAGAAGGATGAAAACATTTGGATAAAGATTTCCCCAAAAGATTAGGTGTCTGTCAATAATATTGGCATTAAAGATGTAACAAGTTCGGGAAAATGACCTTGAAGTAGGTCTTACATCAAACCAGAATAAGAAAATTTTGACAGCATAAAGACCTAACAGACTGAAAGTCCAAGGTCTTAAAATAAGCGGGAAAATTAATACTAGAGTCTATACATAGACCTAATTATATCCAAAAGGCAGAGTAGAGTAGACTCTACTTGCGACGAGAACCGCTCGGATGAGCCTTTGATTCTGCCAGATGACGCTCCATTTCCAGCATGCGCGTTTCGAACGTTGCCTGACGTGCTCGAAGTTCCCTGACTTCAGCTCGGGTTACAACTAGTTCTTGCTGCAGAGCCTCGTTGTGGTCTAGAATTCTTCCATGAGCAGCTTGTAGATGGCGAATGCGGACTGTATTGACTCCCGCATCGGCATCAACTTCCATAACTTGGTTGATGGCTGTCCTACCCTGCTCGTCATTTCGAGCAACCCTGCCAACCAGAATAGGTAGGATTCTGTCTGCTGACCCTCCCTCGCTCAGATTGTAGAAGCTTCGGTCTCCGTTGTAGGGTAAGGGTTGTCCCTGCTCTTGACTCCATCTGCCCAAGTTCTCTGCCCACAAAGGCGTCAGGCCTTGAAAAGCCGGACGAGGGTTAGGATTTAGGATTGGAGCCACTAGGGGTAGATCATTGACTTCTGGCTCGGAGTCAGAATCCTCTGGGAAGTTTTCTGCGAAGTCATCATCTAAAGCAATGGCATGATTCTGTTCTGGCTCTGCATCGAGCCATCCACCATTTCCTTGGTTGGGGAAGCACGGGTCGCTGGGGAGATGGAATCCAGCCATGTTATCTACGCGAGAATAGGGGTAATAGAAATAGTTAATAGACGTACTACTTAAGATAATTATAGGATGATCCTTACCAGTTACTTTAATACTTGCGTAGCACATACTGGTCATATGTAACCAAAATAGAATAGACCTTCGAATAAGTGACCCTAACTCTAAGCCCACAACCAAACAAGGAACATGAAGTAAAGCAAAGATCACAGATTCTAAGTCTATGATTGTCACACCCCCGGACTAGACGGCGGAAACGTCCGGAGGCGGGTGACTACATTGTGCAGTATCATAACAATTGAATATAAATGAAACAGAGCAATCCGAACATCATACATTGAGATAACAAACTTACATTGTTTACATATTGTATTTGTGCTTCGAGTTACATAAAAGAGACATAAGTAGAAAAATTCCAAACTACAGCAAAATAGTCCTGCATCTGCGTCCCTTTTTACCTGCTTACTAGATCCCTGAGAATACAAGTCGTTTTGAAAAGCATCAACTAAAAAGTTGGTGAGTTCATAAGCATTTTTGTATAAAATAGTTTTACACTTGTTTAGAATAGTTCTCATTGTACTTCCAGAAAATCCGATATTTTCTATGAAATCGTTTGAAGCCTTGCTTTGAAAATCATGGATATATGTGTGCATGTCGTTACTTTTGTTCATCCTTATAAGGAGTGATTTTGAAAAGCAGTGTAATTTGTAAAGGCGAGCTGTGTTCGAAAATACTTCTTTTGAGTAGTAATAACCAAATGTTTCCAGAAAATCCCCTATTTTCAAAAGAGAATATAGTTGTAAATCTTGTTTTTCTTATCGGGTATAATTGAGCGTGTGTTCTAGTTTATCGTTATCGAAATCGTATAAAATTGTTTTCCCCAGAAAATCCTATATTTTCTTATTGGCAAAATAGAAATATTAAGGCTCTAATACTTGTTAGGTGAAAGAAATCAACATGGCGATTGTGGACATTCTACGCAATAAAAAAAGGACAGTCAACACAACAAATGCGGACCATCACTACCATGCGTAGGACAGTCAACACAACGTGCCAAAATTTATTTATCAGCTTTTCCTTGCATAAATCTCTAGATAACATAACATATTCTAGTGAGTCGTTATAACCATACTAATATGACCGAGACCTGTTTTGGCGTTTCTCAGGCGCCCTTGTTTTGTTAAAGACATTTGTCACCCTAGACTGGCCGGTGTAGCTGTAGCGAACAACGAAGGTGCGGGGTGTCAACCCCGTATAGATCTATACACAAATTCCTGCTCTCCCTCCAGAAGACTCTGGCTATAACTCCTTACAGGACTTTAGACGTGCACTAATATTTTTATATTTAGGTACTTTTGAGATTTGTCTGACTAGAATGTTAACAACCTTTTGAGCAATCGTTTGAGATCCATTCTTTGTTAGATAAATAATGATATTCGTACTCATTGAATAGAAATATCGTTTTCGTTCCATATCGTTTATTGTGCTTGTTAACTGGGTACTTCGTATTCGTTCCGTTTCGTTTATTGAAAAAAAATAAGCCATTTTGAACGTTTATCAAAATGACCCAACATTATCGGAATTGGCAAAAATGGTCTTTCCTTTCTATACATTGTCGGCTCAGGCCCATATTAGTCAAAAGAAAAGTGTCAAGTTATAATTTATGTAAATTTATGACTGTAGGTTATGACACGCATTTTCTGTTTTATGACATATAGAACATTACTTATGTTCCTGAAGGTTTTACGACAGCAGTTTATGACATACAAATAGTTTTGTCATGAAAACTCTGTTTTCGTATATTTTTCTTGATAAAATTATTTATATTAAATATTTATAAATAATCACTAATAGTTTATTAACTTGGTAAAAAGTCATGAGTAAGACATAATGTTCCAAGATAACCCTTGTATTTATGTTTGGCCAAAAATGATCCAAAATATTATTATTTCCATAATTTAATCATTTTCAAAATATTTTGTCCCACAACTTGTTTAAGTAAATCTTGAAGCTAATCTCTATAGTTGATATAATAATTTGTGACTTATACTTGGTAACATACAAATTTTTGTTTCTAAACATGATTTGTGGAAAATAATCCAAACTCTTGAGACTTAACCAAAATCTCGAGTTTTCGGACTAATTGTAAGGGGTTTCATACTTATGCACATGTAAGATGGCATGCATACACAATAAGCAAATAGATCATGATTTACACAAGACTTTGACTTGTATTCTCCCCCAAAAACAATAGAAATCTCGAAAAAGTAGGGTTATGAAGCTCACTTTGAGTTAGTTTTGTGGGTGATTTGAAGAAGTGTTAAGGAGCTTCCAAGTTCCAACACTTGAAAGGTTCTTTGAACTTTAGAATATCATAAGAATAATTTTATGTGTAAATATAATGAAATCTTAGGAATAATGTGGAGAATCACTAGTCAAAGAAGATGAAACACTTACAAAAAGAAATCTGGTAATTTTCTTTGAAGGAATGAGACTTGAAGCTTGAATGAGTTGAGAGAACTTCTTAGGAGTTTACTGAGTATGAAAATGAGAAGTGGAATATGGGGGAAAGGAGTTCACGTATTCTAAGTGGAGGGATAAGAGTGACATGACACTTGCTTGGAGGACTGGTGTACAAGGTTTAGTTATCCATGGATATTTTGTGTTTAACTGAGATTTGCATGGGAAATGAAGGATTTGCATCACATCATAAAGTCAACCCTTATCTACTTAGAATCCCTTTAAAAATCTTGGGTATTATTTTATATAATATGTTTAAAATAATCAATTTTGGCATAAAATAGGGGTTTAAGGGGTCTAAGATATGAAAAATACGAGTTTGGAGGAATTCCCGACGTCAAAATATCCTAAACTGAAGAAAAAGTCTGAAATGGACAAAAATCCGGAGTGTAGTCCGGAATCTGCAAGGGTCCGAAGTCAGCTTCTAATTTCCGGGGTGGATTCAAGGGGTTCCGGAGTCAACAGGTGAGTTCCGAAGCTGTTTACTAAATTCCGGAGTACTTCCTTCGGATGCGGGGCCAGCAGATCCGGACCGAGGTGCGAAGCCGGCTAGGAGTTTCCGAAGCAAGCCTTAAGCAAGACCATCCGGAGTCAAACCTTCCGGAGCATGCGAGGTTGTCCGATGCAAGAGGTGTTCCGAAGTGAACTAGGGCATTCTGGAATCCATCAGGAGTTCCGAAGTAGAGAGGGGTTCCGGCACAAGAGGGTTCTGGACCAAGAAGGTTCCGGACCAAGAGGGTTCCGGACCAAAAAGGGTCATTTGGGTTTTCTCCTTAGGTTTTGAGTTGTTTTCGACTGAGGAAGGTACATAGAGAGATTTGAGAGAGATTTGAGATACGTGGAGAGATTTAGGAGAGATTTCATATACTTGGAGAGATTTGGGAGAGATTTCATATACTTGGAGAGATTTGGGAGAGATTTCATATACTTGGAGAGATTTGGGAGAGATTTGATATACTTGGAGAGATTTGGGAGTGATTTCATATACTTGGAGAGATTTCACATACTTGGAGAGATTTGGGAGAGATTTGAGATACATAGAGAGATTTGGGATAGATTTGAGATACAAGGAGAGATTTGCATTCTAACTTTACATGGTCCATTAGGAACCATAATGTACACTTTTAATGTGTTAGCACAAGTCTCACAATAGTTATTGCTTACATGAGGACGAAATTTCCTAGCCAAAATGCTAGTTGTGACATCATCCCCCCGTTAGAGGGAATTTCGTCCCGAAATTCTTTCGAAAGATAGGGTCTTGAATATGGGAATATGTGAAGGTACTTTTGATTTATCTGGTCTTCGCGTTCCCAAGTGAATTCCGACTAACGTCTAGCGTTCTCTCGAACCTTCACAATCGGGATGCGGCTTTGTTTTGTGTACTTAACTTTTCCGTTCATTGTCTTGATATGCTGATAAATGATTAGGAGGTTCTAGTTCACTTTAGTCTTGTCTAGTGGAACGGGGAGGGTTTTGTCCGATAGACACCTCCTAGGTTCGACACTTGGAATACAGGTGTACGTCACTAAGCTCGGAGGGTAGTTAGAGTTCGTAGGCTGCCGGGCCGATTCATGCAAGGATTTCGAATGATCTAATGCATCGGGGATTTAGTTTACCTTTCCTTTCAACTCGTGTCATTCTTCCCCGAGGGGAGTTCTTAAATAATACCCCGATCCCCTACTTGGGATTTCAAGGTTTTTAGTCTGTTATCTACACAACTCTTTTGTCGGTGTTATGATGTTTGGAGTCGTGCTCGGGTTTGGACTATCCTTTCCGTGGTTTCTCGAATAATCTTGGGTCTAGTGAGTATGCTATTGGGCGTTTGTCCTCTTGCCAGTTGAGTGTCTCCCACCTCAGCCCCACAGAGGATGATCTGTAACGCTGGCCACGCAGGGCCTCGAAGGGTACAACTCTTATGCTCGAGTGGTAGTTGTTGTTATATGAGTACTCGATTAGAGGCGAGTGGGTGTCCTAAGATTTTTTACCATTACACATGCTTCTCTTCGGGGTGTGGGTTCTTGTTTATCTTGACCTCGACAGGTGGGATTTCTAGAGTTTCGGTGGTGTGGCACTTATGAGTGCTGAATATATGGAAGGTGAAATGTCTAAACCTGGGTCCTTAGGTTAATTGGAGACTATGGGTTATCGGGCCTTTTTTTGGCGAGGACTTTTGAATGATCTTCTAGGGATCGGGATTCTGGTGTCCTAGAAGTAGAGTTTTCTGGGCCTTAATAGTTGGTACTATGCTCACCAAGGTTGAGTTTGCGTGATGTAGTTGACCTTATGAGTCTTAGATTATCTTGGGAGTTTTCTTTCTATGGTTTTCCGAGCTAATGGTAGGTCGGCCTCTGCCAATTCTTTGTTGTTAGTTGAACATGTCTCCGATTCGGGGTAGGGAGTATCGATCCTCGAGGATGGGTTTGTTTGGCTTATTCGTAGTCGGTGGTGCCTATGGTAGTTTCGTCTTTCTTCCTTATGAGTTAGATAGGTGCTTCCTGTGGTTAGAGATCGGGTCTGATGTTTCCTTTATCTATTATGCCGATCTTGTGATCAGACACTATCTGTTCTTGTGACCGTGTTAAGTGGTATCGGGTGTTTGGTTATTGGGGTGGTTCCAGGAGTCGGGGTGATTCTATCTCCGTTTACCACTTGGTTGAGGTTTCCAAAGGGATCCTTGGGAATCTCTGGAGGAAGGTTGGAAGCCTTTCGGATTCCCTTGATGCCTTTTGCTTCTTGATTTTCAATCTTTATTGGGGCTTAGGGAAGGGTGTGGTATTTCTTACATATGGACTTAGGTGTCTGGTTGCTAGGGATTTGTTGTCACCGGCTGAAAGAGTTTTGTTATTCGGTTGAGTAGGACGAAAGTATATTTGTAGTGCTCGGGGTTTGTAAGGTGAGAATTAAGCCTATCCGTGCCAACTGATGACATTGGACTCCTTGTTACAACAGGTGTTACGTTGATTTGGGGAGTATTGGTTGTTAGGAATGATAGGGTGTTCTATGTTCTTGTTCTTATCCCTACTAGTTTCGTTTTTGTTGTTTCCATTGGGTCTGCTTGCTAGGTGTTCTAGTAGCACAAGGGTGCTGCCATAAGGCAAGGGAATTCGTAAACCGAATTCTTCCAGGTTTTTCAACTATAGATGGATGTGACCTAACCGTACATACTAAGGATTTTTAAAGATAATTGACTGCGGGGTGCTGTTCTAATCACTATTCAGCCCAGGAAATAAGGCGGAATCGCACGCTCTTAGTTTGTGGAATCCTAACTACATATGATACTATCGTTCATATGAAACCATCATGGTCCATTCGCTAGGATCTCTAGTTTCTCTGTGACTTACAGGATTTGCTCGAATGGGTAAATAGTTTTTGATTATGTTTTCAATTGACAAAACCTTTTTGTGGAAATTCGTTACATAAAGTTTATTGTTTGAAACGTACCAAAAATCTCGGTAGGGTTTCTTGTCGTCTCTTCCTGTGTAATTGTCAACTCCTTCGTCATCCATCTATGTTGGACAATCCCTCTTGAAATGTCCTGTTGCACCGCACTTGTGACAAACTGGACTTACTTCTGGGTTGAGGGTTGGAGTGACGCATGGGGTCGGGGCCCTACAGTAGCGGAAGATGTGCCCCCATCTTGTTGCACCTTTTGCAACAAAATGTCTGGCAGGCTCCCCAATGATGGTATTTGCACTTGTTGCAGGGTGGATTGTTCCCTAGGTATGATTGTCTCGATGTGGGAGGAGTAGGGTTAGTAGGGGTAGGGACTGATCCCGCTTGTTGTCGTTTAGTAATCCTCTGAGTCGAACTGCCTCCTTTTTCGTTTCCGAACTTTCGTTTCTTGAGCTTAGGTTTAGTTTTTAGGGTGCATTGTCGAGTTGTCCTTCGTTGGTTTCCCTGGTTGTTGTTACAATTGAATTTATCAATACTGCTTCCATTTTCGTTCGTGCTGTTGGCATTGAAGTATGCCATGGCGGCTGTCACGACAGCTGTTATAGTGGCTTGGAAAGTGGCGGAGTCTATTCATAGGACCGGTGCATCGTCGGGGTACTGCTTATCTTCATGAGAAGACATGACTCTGTTGCACACGAAAGGTGAGCTTGTAAGTACTCGTAGTTAATTCCAAGTGAGTTTACTCGTATAATCTTAACGTACTGGTGCTAATTGTGTCAACCTACATCCCCATGATGCAGTTATGGTATAGAGTGGAAACATATAGTGCATGACGTTAAGTCCGTCAAAATAGCACATAGTTAGCAGTATAGTTAGCGGATTTGGTTGTATGGATTCTTGGAGGGCGTACTCCTCTTGGTTTACTACTACTGGTTGCGATTAAAGGCAGTATGAACCTAAGGCGAGTAGTGAGGTGATCCTCTTTTGGCACACAAAGTGCTTGGCCATTTCACTTATACTATGGGTGCCCTTTTTGTGTTCCTTACGCTGCTAAGGCTGTCCTAGCCTTGATTGCTATGAGTTGTGGTCTCCAAATGACCATTTCCTCGTTCAAAGAGTGTAGATGGTTTGCATAGTTTTCTGGTCCTACTTGTGGGTTTCGTAAAGCATTTGGGGATGGTGTTTTTGTTACTTGTGGGGGATCGGATTTACATTCCCGTATACCGGGCTTTGTTTATGGTCTCCATTACTCCGTGACAGAGGGTTGGAAACCGGGAGTCAATTCGGGTTACTTGTGGCCCAAACGGAGGTGATGCTTGATTCGTGAGGGTGTTGTTTTGTTTCTAGGTACATCCATTCCAGGGGCACTTATATTGGGTGCTTACGTATCTGGGAAGGGAAAGGTGAAAGGGTCTTCTGCCAATAGGAATAAGCTTGCTATGAGTTCCCTCGGCGCTTTCATCCTTGTTTGGCCCTTAGTCGAAATCCTCCCTTTCACAATTCATCTCTTGGTATTCCTTAGGATCCACTTCTGGGGTTTTCCTCATGGACTTCTTTTGGTCTCTCCTTGCCCCATCCGCAAATCATCGTGACAGGGTAGTAGAAGTCTTGGCGAGGAATTTCAACTACGTTGTTTGTGCGAGAATCGAGGTATGAGATATACGGGGAAAATATTGGTGTGGGAGGGGTTTATAGTATCCGAAAATAATCCTATAGTATTTTAAACTTGATGTTCGATTCTAATAACTCTTGTACTCATAGTTGGTAGGTTTTAGGTTTGTTACAACACCACCATCACTCCCAAGCACATGTTGGTCATATCTCAAATAAATATAGTTCATCAGGCTATATTTATCCCAGATATGATTACATAACTGCCTAGGTTTGACTGTAGCGTTCAACCTTTAGTTACTTTTGTTTTCTTCTCGTTATGATACTGTGTTAGTAGATATGTATACTTTTATAAAATACTTATCTTTTTAAAGTATACTTTTAGGCAGAGTGTGTTTTAGTCCCATTGTATTTATAGTTGTATATCTTGTATGGCTAGATATAACCAATTTGTCACACCCCCGGACCAGACGGCGGAAATGTCCGGAGGCGGGTGACTACATTGTGCAGTATCATAACAATTGAATATAAATGAAACAGAGCAATTCAAACATCATACATTGAGATAACAAACTTACATTGTTTACATATTGTATTTGTCCTTCGAGTAACATAAAAGAGACATAAGTAGAAAAATTCCAAACTACAGCAAAATAGTCCTGCATCTGCGTCCGTTGTTACCTGCTTACCATATCCCTGAGAATACAAGTCATTTTGAAAAGCGTCAACTAAAAAGTTGGTGAGTTCATAAGCATTTTTGTATAAAATAGTTTTACACTTGTTTAGAATAGTTCTCATTGTACTTCCAGAAAATCCGATATTTTCTATGAAATCGTTTGAAGCCTTGCTTTGAAAATCATGGATATATGTGTGCATGTCGTTACTTTTGTTCATCCTTATAAGGAGTGATTTTGAAAAGCAGTGTAATTTGTAAAGGCGAGCTGTGTTCGAAAATACTTCTTTTGAGTAGTAATAACCAAATGTTTCCAGAAAATCCCCTATTTTCAAAAGAGAATATAGTTGTAAATCTTGTTTTTCTTATCGGGTATAATTGAGCGTGTGTTCTAGTTTATCGTTATCGAAATCGTATAAAATTGTTTTCCCCAGAAAATCCTATATTTTCTTATTGGCAAAATAGAAATATTAAGGCTCTAATACTTGTTAGGTGAAAGAAATCAACATGGCGATTGTGGACATTCTACGCATTTAAAAACAGGACAGTCAACACAACAAATGCGGACCATCACTACCATGCGTAGGACAGTCAACACAACGTGCCAAAATTTATTTATCAGCTTTTCCTTGCATAAATCTCTAGATAACATAACATATTCTAGTGAGTCGTTATAACCATACTAATATGACCGAGACCTGTTTTGGCGTTTCTTAGGCGCCCTTGTTTTGTTAAAGACATTTGTCACCCTAGACTGGCCGGTCTAGCTGTAGCGAACAGCGAAGGTGCGGGGTGTCAACCCCGTATAAATCTATACACAAATTCCCGCTCTCCCTCCAGGAGACTCTGGCTATAACTCCTTACAGGACTTTAGACGTACACTAATATTTTTATATTTAGGTACTTTTGAGATTTGTCTGACTAGAATATTAACAACCTTTTGAGCAATCGTTTGAGATCCATTCTTTGTTAGATAAATAATGATATTCGTACTCATTGAATAGAAATATCGTTTTCGTTCCATATCGTTTATTGTGCTTGTTAACTGGGTACTTCGTATTCGTTCCGTTTCGTTTATTGAAAAAAAAAAGCCATTTTGAACGTTTATCAAAATGACCCAATATTATCGGAATTGGCAAAAATGGTCTTTCCTTTCTATACATTGTCGGCTCAGGCCCATATTAGTCAAAAGAAAAGTGTCAAGTTATAATTTATGTAAATTTATGACTGTAGGTTATGACACGCATTTTCTGTTTTATGACATATAGAACATTACTTATGTTCCTGAAGGTTTTACGACAGCAGTTTATGACATGCAAATAGTTTTGTCATGAAAACTCTGTTTTCGTATATTTTTCTTGATAAAATTATTTATATTAAATATTTATAAATAATCACTAATAGTTTATTAACTTGGTAAAAAGTCATGAGTAAGACATAATGTTCCAAGATAACCCTTGTATTTATGTTTGGCCAAAAATGATCCAAAATATTATTATTTCCATAATTTAATCATTTTCAAAATATTTTGTCCCACAACTTGTTTAAGTAAATCTTGAAGCTAATCCTTATAGTTGATATAATAATTTGTGACTTATACTTGGTAACATACAAATTTTTGTTTCTAAACATGATTTGTGGAAAATAATCCAAACTCTTGAGACTTAACCAAAATCTCGAGTTTTCGGACTAATTGTAAGGGGTTTCATACTTAAGCACATGTAAGATGGCATGCATACACAATAAGCAAATAGATCATGATTTACACAAGACTTTGACTTGTATTCTCCCTCAAAAACAATAGAAATCTCGAAAAAGTAGGGTTATGAAGCTCACTTTGAGTTAGTTTTGTGGGTGATTTGAAGAAGTGTTAAGGAGCTTCCAAGTTCCAACACTTGAAAGGTTCTTTGAACTTTAGAATATCATAAGAATAATTTTATGTGTAAATATAATGAAATCTTAGGAATAATGTGGAGAATCACTAGTCAAAGAAGATGAAACACTTACAAAAAGAAATCTGGTAATTTTCTTTGAAGGAATGAGACTTGAAGCTTGAATGAGTTGAGAGAACTTCTTCGGAGTTTACTGAGTATGAAAATGAGAAGTGGAATATGGGGGAAAGGAGTTCACGTATTCTAAGTGGAGGGATAAGAGTGACATGACACTTGCTTGGAGGACTGGTGTACAAGGTTTAGTTATCCATGGATATTTTGTGTTTAACTGAGATTTGCATGGGAAATGAAGGATTTGCATCACATCATAAAGTCAGCCCTTATCTACTTAGAATCCCTTTAAAAATCTTGGGTATTATTTTATATAATATGTTTAAAATAATCAATTTTGGCATAAAATAGGGGTTTAAGGGGTCTAAGATATGAAAAATACGAGTTTGGAGGAATTCCCGACGTCAAAATATCCTAAACTGAAGAAAAAGTCTGAAATGGACAAAAATCCGGAGTGTAGTCCGGAATCTGCAAGGGTCCGAAGTCAGCTTCTAATTTCTGGAGTGAATTCAAGGGGTTCCAGAGTCAACAGGTGAGTTCCGAAGTTGTTTACTAAATTCCGGAGTACTTCCTTCGGATGCGGGGCCAGCAGATCCGGACCGAGGTGCGAAGCCGGCTAGGAGTTTCCGAAGCAAGCCTTAAGCAAGACCATCCGGAGTCAAACCTTCCGGAGCATGCGAGGTGGTCCGATGCAAGAGGGGTTCCGAAGTGAACTAGGGCATTCCAGAATCCATCAGAAGTTCCGAAGTAGAGAGGGGTTCTGGCCCAAGAGGGTTCCGGACCAAGAAGGTTCCGGACCAAGACGGTTCCGGACCAAGAGGGTTCCGGACCAAAAAGGGTCATTTGGGTTTTCTCCTTAGGATTTGAGCTGTTTTCGACTGAGGAAGGTACGTAGAGAGATTTGAGAGAGATTTGAGATACGTGGAGAGATTTAGGAGAGATTTCATATACTTGGAGAGATTTCATATACTTGGAGAGATTTGGGAGAGATTTGATATATTTGGAGAGATTTGGGAGAGATTTGATATACTTGGAGAGATTTGGGAGAGATTTCATATACTTGGAGAGATTTCATATACTTGGAGAGATTTGGGAGAGATTTGAGATACATGGAGAGATTTGCATTCTAACTTTACATGGTCCATTAGGAACCATAATGTACACTTCTAATGTGTTAGCACAAGTCTCACAATAGTTATTGCTTACATGAGGACGGAATTTCCTAGCCAAAATGCTAGTTGTGACAATGACACCTTAGTCACATATAACCTTAGCGTATCCACTCAGCAACTATTGACCTACTAATAAAGACCTTTTAGTTTTCACATAAGTAATTATAGTAACACAAAATACTCCTATAGTATTTTAAGTTTATGTTCTGTTCTAAAGTTTTCATTGTAGTAGTGTTGGTAAGTTTTTAGACTTGCTGCAACACCACAACCATTCCTAGGCACATGCTAATCACTTCTCAGAAAGATATAGTTGATCATGCTATATCACTCCCAGATCTGATTATATGTACCCAGGCCTACTTGTGCTATCCAACAACCGCAATACTTTTGTTCTGTTCTAGTATGACACTGATCCTACTATAAATGCTTGTATAAATAATTTACTAAAATATTTTATTATTTTAAAAGTATTAACTCTTGGTCAGAGTGTTTTAATCCCGATGTGTTTATAGTTGTATATCTTTTATGGCTTGATATACTCAATTCACTATAAACAAAGCTCTGATACCAATCTGTCACACCCCCAAACTAGAACGACGGAAACATTCGGGGGCGGAGGACGTCATGTATAGTATCATAAAAATGCAAAATAGTAAAACAAGCAACAACATCATCCATTGCATTAATAATATAATTTAATACAAGTGTATTTTGTGTAAAGTTTGAAAGACAGCAAAATATGAATAAAAATAAAAGACGAGTCTTGAACATGCTCCGTCTTCTCAAAACCTGGTCATCGATACCTGTCTACTGGTGACCTAAGAATACAAGTTATTTTGAAAGTGTAGATCAGCATTTAAGCTGGTGAGTTCATAAGTATTTTAGTGTCAAATGTTTGTATAAGTTTGATGAAAGTGTCTGTAAGTGTTTGATGTAAAGTGTTTGTAATTATTTGACATAAAGTTTGTATAACTCCTAGAAAATCCTATATTTTCTACCTATAATGAAATGTAGCCTTCTACCAAGACCCGATTGTTCTGTATGTTTGTTCTTTTGTAAAAGTGAGTGTCTTTCCCAAGTATGACTATCATTACCAGAAAATAGTTTACATTAGCTTTTATGTGAGAAGATTACTATATGAATGTAATGGGAAAATGAAGATGTACAGTAGTATTGTATAAAGTAACTACCGATGTACTAACTACCTTAAACCAATTGTTTAATTAAGGTAAAATTTGATGAGATTATAACCATACTGATTGACGAGTGTTTAACACGACGACCTGCTGGCGTCGAAATTGATGTGACATTTGTCATCCCTTGGCCTGTCGGCCAAACTGTAGCGAACAGTCGGGATGCGGGATTGTCAGTCCCGTATAGATCTATACACACAATGCTCGCTCTCCCTCCAGGTGACTCTAGTTACAAAACACAACCTAACAAATATATTGCTAAGCCGTGAAGTAGTGGTTTCACATTAATGTTTATCTTGTTCTTGTAAAAGGATGTAAGTTCTTTTCTGTTCTTGTTATTGTATTTTCCTTTCTATTCTTGTTATTGTATGTTTGAACTGACTCATGTATGAACTGACTCTTGTAAGTTTCATTGTTCTAGAAATAGTAAGTAGTAATCCTCTAAACTATACCTATTATAGTTTACTAGTAAGCTATGTAGTTGAATGACTGATCATGTTTGTACACCTGTGTTACCCAAAGGTATTGAACTGATTTAAAGAACTTTTATATCTACATACATATACATAATATATAACTAAGATTTAAACGACATTCAGACAAACAACTGATACTCTAAGTCCACAACCAAACAAGGAACAAGAAATAAAGCGACTTATCAGTCCTAAGCCTTTCAACCTTATTTATATGAGTATATCTATATAGACATGATTTTGACAATATATAAGTTTAAAAGAGTTTTGTAAAACGATAAAGAGTTTATTATATAAAAGAGTTTTAACCATTTGAATGTTTATTGATGACTTGATGTCAGTTTATAAAATGATTTGAAACAGTTTGTTTGATAACACAGTTTTGAAATATAAGAAATCCTCTTGTTTAATAGTTATAAATCACATGTGATTGATACTATAACTATATTGTTTTCTACTTGTATTCCCCCCCCCCCCCCATAAAAGCATTTAAAATCATTAAAAGATAAGTTAGGGGTATGAACTCACCTCTAGTGAGTGATTCGAATGAAAGATAGATATAGGATGCTTGAGATCACAAATGAAGTCCCGAAGCACAATTGGATCCTATTAGACATATAATCACATATATAGGCATACAATTAGTGTATATAACAACTAATCATGTAAGGGAACAACCTTAGGTACTAGGAAACACTTGGAATGAAGTGTTACAATCACATATGATTGTATGAAAGGGAGTTTACGGCCACACATGAAGTGTTTATGGCCACATCAAGATCCTATGAAGGGTTTACGGCCATGGGTTGAAGGGTTCACGGCCACCTCATGAACTAAGAAGGGTTTAAGGCCCCAAGAAGGGTTTACGGCCGTAAACTCTTGAAGTTTATGCACAAAGTGGTTGTTTCTTGGTTGTCAATCAAGTGCTTCTAATGGATAACAAGTATATGGAAGAGATACTTACGTTTTGGAAGCTTATAGGGTAAGTACGGCCCAAAGAGCAAGTGTGTGTTCTTGGTGAAAAGATGAAGACTTGAAGATCTAACCCAAAAGAGTTGAATTCATGGATGAAATCAAAGGGTTTCACAAGATCAAGAAGGATATCAAGAAACAATGGAAGAATCACCTACAAATTTGAAGAGAAATGGAAGTGTTCTTGATGATACTTGAAAGAGAAGTGAGTGTTCTTAACTTGAAGATGTGAGAAGTGAAGAAATAATGAAGGAAGTATATGATATAGGAAAGGGTTCACGGCTGCCAAGAGTTTACGGCCGTAAACTCTAGTTTGCGGCCGTAAACTCCTTGTGATGGAGTTTCCGGCTTGAATGCAACACAATGAACTTTAGTTAACACATCCTATCACACAATCCTTGAATGTACTAGGCTTAGAACACTCAAACCGACCCTTAACAATGCTAAAAGATAGCAGAAACAAGTCTGACTTTTGATTGAATTGATTGGCTTTACAAGATAGAAATTTCGGGTTGTCACAATATTATATATATTTTAACCCTTTTGTAGCATGTCGAGCAAAAGGGTATTTTTCATAAATCTCTCACTATCGCTTTATAAACACTGTTAAATTGCAAATGCTTCAGTTCAATGCAGGGCATACATTTAATCTATAATTGGTATAGTTTGTGAACCATTACACTATTTTGCTAAGTTTAATAAACGAAACAAGAACATACATTTAAACTATAATAGGTATAGTTTGGGAAACACTACACTATTTTACAAGCTCAAGAACACTATATAGAAACAAGTATATAAACTATAATAGGTATAGTTTATGGAACACTACTCTATTTCACTAATTCAAGGATACACTCCTAAAATAATTATTTAAGTATAATTATTTTACATTACAAAGTATACTACTATAAGGCAATACATACAGATTCAAGTACAAGAGAACACTACTACACTACACGTAAACTAGTTAATATAGGGTTGTGAGGCACTACTTCGTTGTACCCATCAAGGTACAGGTCCAAGTCCTATAAATTGTAACCAGAGCTTCTTGGAGGGAGAGCGTGAATTTGTGTATAGATCTATGTGGGACTGACAATCCCGCACCTGAGCTGCTTGCAACAGCTAGGCCGGCAGGCCTGGGGTGACAAATGTCATAACATTCCGACGCCTGAAGAACGTCGTACATGCCACTAGGTCATATCAGTATGGTTATATGAAACTCACAATAGTATCAACTAAAACATTTGTTTACGGGATTAACACTACTTCAAATGTTTTATTTTAAATAATGAAACTATAGTACACTATTTTACACTATAGCTGGTGGATTCCAGGCACTCATACAAGAAGGTTTTCATACAAACACTACTACAGTACACTACTTTTCTAGTACATATTACACTAGTATAACATACAATTTCAAGAAACATTCATGATATAGTTTTATTTATTAATAAGACTACAGTTTACAATTTCAGAGTACAGTTTACTATTTCAGAGTACAATTTACTATTTCAGAGTACAGTTTACTATTTGAGAGTATAATAACAAACATACATTTTGGTCTTAAGTCCTAAGAGTACATTACATTCACTAAAGAAAATATTGGTTTTTCTGGAAGTTCGCTATAACATTTTCATGGAACCAAGACAAGCTTTCCATCACAAAAACATACTTATGAACTCACCAACTTAAATGTTAATACACTTTCAAAACCACTTGTATTCTCAGGGAACCGGTAGACAGGTACACCCACAGATTTTGGGAAGACGGAGCTTATAGAGTCGTGTCTTTTATACTTTTGCTATACACTTTTGATGTCATACAAATTATGTATTGAACAGATGTAAACCCTATATTTTTTCAATGTAATGGTTGTGTTGCTTTGATTAATATTATGCAATTGCTGTGATACTGTACATGACGTCCTCCGCCCCCAAACTTTTCCGCCGTTCTGGTTTGGGGGTGTGACAAATCATCAAATGTCAATTACATTTTATCTATTACATGTTTCTAATCAGCTATCTAATCATTGAAACTAATATCGTCCTTTAGCCCAATGCTCCTCGCATGCTGCAAGTGCTTTACCTTACTCAGTCCCATTGTAAGGGGATCTGTTGGGTTCTACTCTCACGATACCCTCTTTACTACGATGAGTCCTTCTTCCACCTGATGTCTTATGAAGTGATATTTTTTTTCGATGTGCCTGGATCTGCTGTGATCCCTTGGTTCCTTGGTTAAGGCGACCGCACCCTCGTTGTCATAGAAAATCTCCATAGGCTCCTTTATAGTTGGTATAACTCCAAGGTCTCCGATGAATTTCTTTAGCCATATCGCCTCCTTCGACGCTTCGCTCGCTGCTATGTACTCTGATTCGCACGTTGAATCAGCTACAATCTCCTGTTTGGAACTTTTCCAAGTTATTGCTCCTCCATTCAGGGTAAATACCCAGCCCGAATGAGAGTGGAAATTATCTATGTCGGTTTGATAACTGGCGTCACTATACCCTGTCACTCTTAAGTCATCACTCCCGCCGAGGGTAAGGACCCATTCCTTAGTCCTTCGCAGGTACTTAAGAATGTTATTTACCACAGTCCAGTGAGCTTTATCAGGATTCCCTTGATATCTGCTCACCATGCTCAAAGCAAAGGCCACATCAGGGTCAGTACAAGTGATAGCATACATGATCAAGCCAACTGCAGAAGCATATGGTACTCGAATCATATATGTTATCTCAGCCTCTATACTCGGACTCCGAGTCTTACTCAGTTTGGCATTGCTTTGGATTTCTCAAGCTTACACACTCTTTGACTTTCTCATCGAAACAAAGATTCCATTTGCGAGATGCTTGTTTCAATCCATAAATGGATTTCTCAAGCTTACACACTCTATTAGGATACTTTGCATTGACAAAACCCTCTGGATGACTATGTAAACATCTCCAGCCAACTTCCCATTAAGGAAAGCGGTTTTGACATCCATTTGCCATATTTCATAATTATGAAATGCATCTATGGCAAACATAACCCTTATAGATTTAATCTTCGCTACTTGTGAGAAGGTCTCATCATAGTTAACTCCATGAGTTTGAGTAAATCCCTTCGCAACCAATCGTGCCTTATATGTGTGTACTTTCCCATCCATGTCGGTCTTATTCTTGAAGATCCATTTGCTCCCAACTGTCTTACGACCTGGTACATTGTCAACCAAGTTCCAAACTTGATTGTCATACATGGACTGAATCTCGTTGTCCATAGCCTCTTTCCATTTTACAGACTCGGGGTCTGCCATGAATTCCTTGTGGTTAGATGGCTCATCCAAATTTACCAGTGTGCTATCACTAATAAATGTATTACCTTCCATGTAATATGAAAACCATAAACTCCGATGCCATCCTAACTCGAGAGGAACGTCGAAGAGGTAATGACTCGTCAATAGATTCAACAGGAGTTTCCTCCTCAGGCTGAGCACTAGTGTTTGAGGTTCCTTCATCACTTAATCTTGAAGCTCTTCAAGATCAATTTGCCTCCCACTGTCCTCTTGGCATATGAGCTCTTTTTCTCGGAAAACCCATCTCCTCGCAACGAAGACAACATTTTCACTCGGTCTGTAGAAGAGATATCCAAAAGACTTATGTGGGTAGCCGATGAAAATACAACGCTCACTACGAGGTTCGAGCTTGTCGTGAGTCTCACGCCTCACAAAAGCCTTGCAACCCCAAACCTTAATGTGTGCTAACAAGGGAACTTTCCCTGTCCACATCTTGTGAGGTGTTTTGGCAACCTT
The DNA here is from genome assembly GCF_052849685.1 of Lactuca virosa. NCBI lineage: Eukaryota > Viridiplantae > Streptophyta > Magnoliopsida > Asterales > Asteraceae > Lactuca > Lactuca virosa. The sequence goes on along the minus strand of NC_136433.1, from coordinate 314,692,280 downwards.
CTTAGTGGGGACTAGATTAAGGATATGGGCGGCAGTCTCTAAGGCATACCCCTAGAATGAGATAGGTAACGCAGCTCGACTCATCATGGAACGAACCATGTCCAACAAGGTTCGATTGCACCTCTCAGACACACCATTAAGATGTGGTGTCCTAGGTGGCGTCAATTGTGAAATAATTCCACATTCCTTAAGATAGTCGTGGAACTCGATACTAAGATACTCACCACCCCGATTGGATCGGAGCATCTTTATCTTCCTGCCCAATTGATTCTCCACTTCTTGTTTAAACTCTTTGAACTTTTCAAAGGTTTCTGACTTATGCTTGATTAAGTAGATATAGCCATATCTGCTGAAATCATCAGTAAAAGTCACATAGAAGCGGTTAGCATCCCTTGTGGCGGATCGGAAGGGTCCACACACATCAGTGTGTATGAGATCCAACAAACCCTCACCCCTCTCACAAGTACCAGTGAAGGGTGACTTGATCATCTTTCCAAGCAAACAAGATTCGCAAGTGTCATCCGACTTTAAGTCGAATGACTCCAACACACCAATCTTTTGGAGTTGGCCTATGCGCTTCTTGTTGACATGTCCAAGACGACAGTGTTACAATCATGCCTTGTCCAAATTATTGGACGAATCAATATGCAATACATTATTTCCTAAGTTGTCTACAACCATCACAGTTTCATATACACCATTACAAGGCAATGCTTTAAAATAAAATACACCATTATAAAAAACATTAATAGAACCAATTTCATTTTCAAATGAAAATCTAAAACCTTGTTTGTACAAACCATGAAAGGAAATAATGTTTCTCGCCATGTCGGACGAGTAGCAACAATTATTCAAATCTAATTCTAACCCATTACTAAGCAATAAAGAATAAACTCCAATATTGGTGACATGTGACATTTTCCTATTCCTTGTGATCAAGTTTATCTTCCCGTGCTCAACAATTATTCAAAACATATCAGACACACATCGAAACAATACCCTTCGAATTAATCTTCCCATTGTTTCCACAGCCTTTGTTATCAAGTCTACCCAATTGATATCCATACCCATTTTCACTATGAAACCATGTTCGATGTCGATATCCAAAAAATCAATCCAAAACATAAATCAATTTTGATCTCCAAATCGATTATCCAAAAGCTAAACTCCTTTCGACCTCAAGTAAATAACGATTCCAAAGTTATCCTGTTGACCACAATTTTCAGCCCATCGTTCTCAAGCCTTGTAGTACCCGACATCAAAATTCAATTTCAAGCCAATTATACCTTCGATGTCAAAATTTATTCGTTTCAACACTTACTCTTCTTCATTTGAAATCACCATTGACCAAAAAACGACTTTGATTTCCAAATCAATATTCAAGTGTCGAATGAAACTCACTTATTGTGTTCGACATCAAGAACATAAACCTAGTCAAATTTCGAAATTAAACCCCAAATTAAGCTTGATTTCGACATCCACAGCCCATTACAACTTATATTTTCCAATTTCAACCTCAAATTCATTGATTCATCACATAAAAAACGAGTTTGACTTTTTCTGTGTTTGACTTTTCTAAGTCAAAGATCAACAAACATGAAATTGATGATTCTAATACCAAATTTCAGATAAAAAACGTGTTTAACCAACTGTACTTCATCATATTCAAGTGTTCTTGACAATATTCATCCAAATCAATGAACCAATTTTTAATTTCTAAACTTCAGCTTGAACAAAATCGATTTCATCATAGAACAAATCATATGAAATGGATTCCCAATTTCAGATTAACAATAAACACCAATCGATTATTAGGAACGATGATATGAAAACGAAACTCAAGAATAAAAACGCAACTTATGAATATGCTTCGATTATCAGAATGTACAACCCTTTTATGCGTATGATAAAGACGACTCAATCAGCGAATTAGATGTATCGACTGAATTTCAATGAATCATGGGGCCAATTAGTGAGTATATCGAATTAAATGATTTATGGACTCAAAAGTTATTGTCGGATAAAAAACAAACGAAATGTTGGGCTTAAAATCGTTTGTGAACATTAATGGATTTAGAATATTGGACTTTAAACGAACATTTAACCATAACCGATTGTTTTTGGGCCAAATTTTGATTCAAATTGAATATTTTCAAATTGAGAATCAAATCAAACAAAAAAATTGGATTGGATTGGGCTTGATCAATGGAAAAAAATTACTGGATCATAACAAATGGGTTTTTAAATTTTTTTTGATCCAATGAGTCAAAATGATCAAAAAATTCAAGAACTCAAGCACGAATCAAAGAGATTTAGAGAGATCATTGAGAGACTCATCATAAACGTTCCGGTTGTTTTGAATGTAGCCAAATCGAGAGTCGTTTCTTCAAAAAATCACTTTGATCTTTGAAGACACGCTCTGATACCAATTGATGTTAATTAAGAGCATTTGATTTGGCATGTGAAACTAAAGAACACAAAGAACACGTTATTTGGGTGCTAAAAGATGTATTCTATCATAGTAAATGAGTACAAAATGGGTACTAGACTAGAACATCATAAATATCTCACTCACTAGTCACTATGAACTACATCTCTCAAGCACACCTCGACAACTGGTACGAAACCCACTGTATATAGAGGTGTTTACATGTCTCTCTCTCTCTCTCTCATGTCACAAGGCATAACTACCACATGCAAGTAGGTCTACAAGAGTTAAACCATTACAAAGTCATACATGAATAACTTTGCACCCTAACACTAGTACTTCAGGCTCCTTCATGATTCTTCCAGATACAATAACCAATCCTACTATTCAGATGGTACGGGCCCATACCATCATTCACACCTATTAGTAATTACCCTTGGAGATTACACGAAGTTTCCTTATTTAGTATTCACTACTATTATTCATTACATCTTCTATTGTCCTGCTAAACATAATCTATCGTCCTTGTTAAGGAAAACACAATTTGTATAAACAACCACACATGATTTAATGGACTACACAAGCATTGAAAGATTGATTCTACCCTTAATACACAACCAAACAAGGAACAAGAAGTAATGACAAATCAAAATGTATGAATCTATATAATCCTAATTATGCATAGTTGTCTCATACAAACTATGTATCATCAAAGAGGAATTCCTAGATCACATCATGAGAGCACATATTGATTGCATACAATGTCACATAAAGCAAGTAAATCTATTCCATAAATGAATATAACTGAATTAACTAACCATGAAGCTCAGATGACTTGGACGATATACATTCTCTTCCTCGAGGCATATGTCACTTCATCCACTTATAATTTCAAAACTTCTCCCATTAAAAGATTCTTTATTTGAAAACTCATAGTGCTTTGAGTCTAAACACACTGAAAGCATGTTTAATTCACTCAAACCATTGCCCTGCTACCAACTTGTAACAACCCAAAAATACCCTTCATTTTTTTTGAAAATCAAACATATCATTTCCAAAATAAGAGTTTCAAACCATGGCAAAAAACAACATAAACACAATCAAAATAGGGAAACTGATTTTTAGTTTTGAAACTTCCTAAAAAAGGTAAATATCATAGATATGTGTCACCCATGTGAACGTACAGATCCCCCAAATCAATCCAACTCCTTCCCCTTCGCACCTAAAGGACCTGCAACTAAACAAAAGTAGAAACTCTAAGCATACGGCTTAGTGAGTAATCACAAAACTTATCTACTATCTAAAAGATATGCAATATGAACCTTACACATAACATATAACTGAACATATAGACATAATAGCTGAAATGAAAATCTTGATGGGTATAGATGTTGCGTTTTATGGGCCTTGTATAGTGTATGTTTTGTAACACGGAATGGGCCTGTCCATCCGGTAGTTATTATTAGGGTTAGAGTACTTATAGTGCATGCATGAACCATAATTCATTAACGCTTTGATTATTATTGTAACCCTAATCACACCTCTACAATAGCAATTCTTAGTCGAGTTCTTCTGAGGCGCGACACTTAATCATTCAGAAATATTTGGATCATCGTTGTTTTCTTGCTTTTACTTGTTTTGAATCTAAACGATCTTTTCAAGAATTAACATCCTAACAATTGGTATTAGAGCAGGAGGCTGTACAATCTATATGCATATCTTTTGTGTATTGAGTTATTAGGGTTTCCGTTAATACATGATCTTGTTTAGTCGTCTCTATTGTGCTTTTGACGGCATACAGTGATCTTGAATTTGATGAGGATAGTGATATAAGCGAAATATCTGTAGAGGATGAGATTGACTGCTCAGAGTTTGTTAAAAACGAAACTGAACCTATGAAAGCTTTGATTTATGAAAATTCGGTTGAATTCGCACGCATTTCTCAAAATAAACCTGAATTTTTAAAAGCTAAAGCAACGGTTTTTCCCAAAGTACAACTGTCCCTAATGAAGTGTTTGCTACTAAAGGACTGGATAAAAATCAAACTGTCGAATTAACGTCCATCGTCAACGATGACAACAAAGATGGTTGCGATGAGTACTTTTGGTCCGCTCCTAAAGACAATGCAAACGAAACAAAGGGTCTGTCAGAAAGAACCTCGTGGAGAGTGAAAGGAAGATATGTGGCAGAACCACTGAACAATCGTTCAGGCTATGAGAAAGGAAGTCCAAGTGGAACAAAGGAAAGTCCAAGCGAACCTCAGTCAGTGAAGGACGAATCTCATGTAAGAAAAACGAAACCCAAGGAGAATATTCACAAATCCTCAGAGCAACTTTCAGATCAAAAACAGCAAAGGAACTTGAGATATCAAAGAAATATCAATGAGAGGAAGCAATTTTGGCAGTCCCAAAATCCCAACTATATTCGCAATGAAAAATCTTCCAATCAAAATGCGAGAGCTCGTTCTCATGAGAACCCCAGTCAATGTTCGCACTGTCACTCTTGCAATCCACAGAAATCCAAAAGGCACTTTGTTCAAAAACTTTCTTTTTCAAAGAAACCTATGGAAAAACCAAAACCTCATCATTCTTTACCCACGAAAGTCTCATCCAAGGATGATAAAGGAAAAGGAAAAGTTAGTTTCAGATTCTGAAGTTCCAATCAAGAAAACCACCATTAACTCAAAGAAAGCTCAAAAGGATTCGTAAAGAATCAAATAAAACATAAACAAAAACCATCCTTTCCAAAAGAAACGAAAGTAAAAGAAAATAGGATAAAAGTCTTTACTATAACAAAGAAAGATAAAACCACATTAGTTAAATGCACTTATATGGTTGATCTTGCAATTATCTTTCCTCTTTCTGTAAAAAGGCTCACGAGGACCCAAGCATCTTTGGGTTCCTAAATCTGCTTGATTCTTGCAGGTTATACGTGACGAGCAATTTGACGCGGAATGGTATATCGACAGTGGCTGCTCGCGTCACATGACTGGGAGGAAGGAGGAGTTGTGAGTTTCGGCTCTCAAGGATGGTGGAAACGTGAAATATGGAAACAACTCATTTGGAAGTATTAAAGAGCATGGGATGATAACGAATGGAGACTTTTCAATTCGTAAAGTAACATATGTGGAAGGATTACAACACAACCTCATAAGTGTATCTCAATTGGTTGTGGGAACGGGCTTGAAAGTATTATTTGATGACGAAGGATCTGAAATCATAGAAAAGAACATGAAAGCAGTTCTTCTAAAGTCGAAGCGCAAAGACGAAATGTATCCTTTAAATCTGAATCCGATACGAGGGAAGCCTGCCATTTGCTTGCTTACGAAAGCTCACTCAGATGAAAGCTGGCTATGGCATAAAAGACTTTCGCACCTCAACTTCAAAGACATCAACAAGCTTGTTCTTGGTGATCATGTGCGAGGGCTTCCACTCTTAAAATTCGACAATGATCATTTATGTGTAGCCTGTGAAATGGGGAAGCAAAGCAGAAAAATTCATCCAACTTTAGTAAACACGAAAGTCATCAAACCTCTAGAACTTCTACACATAGACCGTTGTGGACCCTCTGCAATCGAAAGTGTCGGTGGTAGTAAGTATATTTTCGTAATAGTTGATGATTTTTCACGTTTCACTTGGGTGTAATTTCTTAAACATAAATCTGAAGCCACACCAAAACTCAAGGATTTCATAAAGCAAATTGAGCTTAAACTGCGAAAGCTGGTTCGCAATGTTCGTAGCGACAATGGGCTGGAGTTCAAAAATCAAACATTTGAAGAATTTCTTGCTGAAAAGGGAATCTCACACAACTTTTCTGCTCCCTATACTCCACAACAGAACGGCGTAGTTGAAAGACGAAACCGATCTTTATGCGAAGCTGCAAGAATCATGTTGTCGTTCGCATGTCTACCTCTCTATTTCTGGGCTGATGCCATCGCAACTGCATGCTTTACCCAAAACAGATCCATCCTAAATAAGCGATTCTCAATTACTCCTTATGAAATCATCAATAATCGCAAACCTAACGTTAAGTTTTTCCATGTATTTGGTTCCAGGTGTTTCATCTTCAACTCCAAGGAACAACGAAACAAATTTGATGTGAAAGCTGGCGAGGGTATATTTTTGGGATATTCGCTGACCTCTAAGGCATATAGGATTCTTAACAAACGATCCAAAAAGATGGAAGAAACCTACTATGTCACGTTCGACGACAACTACTTGAAGAAGATTCGGTCGAATGAGAGTCAATCGAAGGAAATCTTTCCTAAGCCATGTCCACCCACGATTCCTTTATCCAATATGTATGAGGAATTCATGTTACTTTTTGATGAGCCAGAAAAGGCCATTTCATCCGAATCAAAAGCAACTGACAACAAAGAGGACGAATTGAAGAAGATAATTGATGATGTTGCGAAGGATTTGCCACAACAGTCAACAAGTGCGAACATCCCTCAAACCACGAATACTACATTCCAGGGGGAGAATTCTAACTCAATGCAAGTCCTCATGGGGAGTAATCTACACCACAAGATACGAACATTTCGTCGCATGGGGAAGGTTACACTTCGTCTCTTTCATCTGACCCACCCTCTGATACAAATGACTTACCTCCTACAATGACTCACGAACCTCCATTCATAGGAGATACTTCAATTCCTGAAGAAGAGGACCTCTCGTCATTGGGGGAGAATAAGGATGCGAATGATGATTCAGACGTGCAATCAGAATTCGAAGAATTAAATACTGAATTGGATCCCTCTTATGATTCAAACTATCCTCCACTAATCAAATGGACCAGAGATCGCCCAAGAACCCAAGTAATCGACGAATCTTCTACAGGAGTCCTTACGAGCTCTCAGCAAAAAGCGAAACAAACTGCATTATTCTCTAACGTGGAATTTTGTATGTTTAACTTATTTGTTTCCAAAGTAGAACCCAAAACGGTTAATGAAGCTCTCGATCATTCTGATTGTGTGCAAGCGATGCAAGACAAACTCAACGAGTTCGAACGTAACAAAGTTTGGAGGTTAATTCCAACTCCACCAGATGCATCGGTTGTAGGTTTAAAGTGGGTGTTTCGCAACAAAATGGATAAAGAAGGGAATGTTATAAGAAACAAGGTGAGACTCGTGGTTAAGGGGTATTGTCAGGAAGAAAGCATCGACAACGAAGAAACCTTCGCACCTGTTGCAAGGTTGGAATCTGTTCGCATCTTCTTGGCATACGCAACGCACAAGAACTTCAAGGTATTTCAGATGGACGTTAAATGTGCTTTCTTGAACGGAGAATTAGAAGAGACTATATAAGTGGAACACCCACCTGGGTTTGTAAACAAGAAGTATCCCAATCACTGCTATGTCTTAGACAAGGCAGACTATGGTCTGAAGCAAGCTCCAAGAGCCTGGTATGAAACTCTCACTCGTTTCCTTAAAATGTCCAAATTTAAACAAGGTTCGGTTGACCCAACCTTCTTTCGCAAGAAAGAGGGTGACCACTTGATGATCGTCCAAATTTATGTTGATGACATCATTTTCGGTTCTACGAATCCTAGCCTAACAGCTGAATTTCGAAAGTTGATGGAAACTAAATTTGAGATGAGCTACATGGGTCCAATTAACTTTTTTCCTTGGATTGAATATAAGACAGGGACCAGAAGGTATTTTCATAAATCAGGAAGCATATACGAAGACTTTAGTCACTAAGTTTGGCATGGTGGGAGACTCTAAAGCGAAGGTTCCAATGGCATTCAGAACGAAACTGACACCATCTCTGGAAAAACCAGCTGCTGATATGACCCTTTATCGTCAAATGATAGCATCATTGATGTATCTAACAGCTAGTAGACCAGATGTTATGTTTTCCGTTTGTTATTGTGCTAGGTTCCAAGCAAATCCTCGCGAACCTCATATGGTGGCCGTCAAGAAGTGAAGGGTTTTAGTATAGTACAACATCCTATGGTGCACATACAACCCTAAATACCTTGGATCTATGTTTTCACTAATTATACATGCAAATGGTTTCCAAGGCATTAAACCTATAACTAGCATGCATTCTCATATACCAAATAAGATACTAGTTAGAGTAACATACCTTTTGTGTTGTAGCTTGATTCCATAGAGCTTAAGAGCTGAGTGCCTCAAGTGTGACACCTCAAATGGTTCACACAACACCAACAACAACTTGGAATAACTTGAGAGAAAAATCCTTATGCTCAAATCGGCTAGCCCTCTCATATGAACCCTTAGTGTCGATTTCTTGAGCCATGGGGTCCTTATATATTGTGGCTATTAGGGTTACACTATGTAACTCATGTATTTCCATATTCTTCATGCTCCATGGGTTAAAACCTCCATGGAGTATCCATGGGTTACTCCAAGGGTTTAGCCCAACATGAAGAACTATGGATCATAAGCCCACATATATAAGAATGAATGATTTACACAATCAATCCCCATATATTTAATTAGTGTCTTTTGATCACAGAATTAATTCCAAATTAATTCTTGAACAATACTAATTAAATAATATGATTTCATACTAATATATTAGAACTTATAATATATTAATAAACCATATATATCCTTTTCTCACAAAAGTCTATCCAAATCGTTCTGATGCCATGTAACCCAAATGGACCATGCCAAGTCGGGTCGAATACATACCAATAATAGTTATGGGCTTAGACATCTAATCCAACAGTCTCCCACTTGGATAAGTCTAAAACTATTATTGCGTATGACTCCAAAACCCAACTAGCAATCATAGCTCTTAAAGCCACTGTCGAACTCTGAACAAATCAATGACGCGTCCATTAGATAAGGGATCATATATTCCTCCATTCTAGATATCATATGGACTGAGACATGGATTATAATCATTCTCTCTGTCCATCTGTTGTTTCCCGATTTCTGATTTATGACAACTGACTAATTGAACAAATCAAATCAGTCCAGGCCCGGCCGAGCACTTACGTTTGTCATCACTAAATCATCGATGGGTCCACAGATATCGCTTTTATCCCTCCAAGGGTAAAAGGAATGGATAAACTTAGACTTATATGCTTGTTCTACTACTCGTTGAATCATACACAAAGGTACGTTTTATAACATCGAGTTACCAATGCGTTTTCGGACAATCAATGTATAATCAACTCATAGTCAACAATTCACATCTCTAGGTTTGAAGAATATAAGATATTATCGTCTCATGATCACTCGTGATAAAATCCATGAAGTGATTCAAATGAGCGTGGGTTTAATCCAATACTCAGAACTTATGAGCACTCATGAATGTTGTAGCAACTCTTGCTATGTCCAACACCTTAGACATCTACAAGCCAACTTCATGACAATCTTGATTCATATCTACTTCCAACATATGACCGACTGTGGAGAATTTGAATAACTTAGTCATTCGGAAAGAATAACCTAGCTATTCTGGAAGTCAAAACATGCAAAGTGAAACACAAGAATAATACTAATCCTCTATGGTCCCAAGCACCTTTAAGAGTAAATATGTGACAACCCGAAATTTTTTTGCTTTTTAAGCTCAGTCAGTCAATTCAACAGAGTGTCAGACTCATTGGTAATGAGTTCTAGCCTGGTTAAAGGTCATTCTAAGGAGTTTAAGCCTAGTACACTTAAGGAATGAGTGTCAGAATGTACCTGCTGGAGACACTGTACAACAAATCAAGCATTTACCTCATTACAAGGAGTTCACGGCCACCATGCCAATGAGTTTACGGCCGTAAACTCATGTGGTCGTAAACTCAAGGGTATATATGTGGTCCTTGGTCATTTTCAGCCATTTCTCACATTCCAACCTCAAGAACACTCCAATTCTCTCTCAACTATCATCCCGATCTTCACTCGAGATCTTCAAAAACGTAAGTGTTCTTTCCTTGATTTGTTGTTACACTTCATCTCCTAGTCACACTCTTTGATTTCATCTATGAAAACATCCATTTTGACTAGATCTTCAAATCTTCAAGTTTCACCAAGAACACCAAGAACACACACTAGTGTTCTTGGCCAAAATCGACCATTTCAAGCCTCTATATCGTAAGTACTCTTCCCTATACTTGATATCTAGTTAAGGTTCATGCTTAGAACCTTGAAATCATCAAGAATGTAAGACCAAAAGGAGGTTACGGCCAAGCCATCTCCCATGGCCGTAAACCCCTATAAAGGTGCCATTTGAGCCCTAAACTCTTCCTAAGGCTTGGATTCGAGGCTAGAACACTCCCTTGTGCTTTGTAAGACCTTGAATCATCACCAAACTCATCATTTAGAGAGTTTACGACCCAAGAGTAAACACCCTTGGCCGTAAACTCCAAGTATGGTCAAGTCTTGGACCTTAAACACTTCTAGGCCTTTGCTAACCTTTGGGACATTAAAGCCTTTGAAACTCCTTACCTTTGAGACCCTAAAAGTGACCATTAAGAGAGTTTACGGCCAGGAGTAAACTCCCTTGGCCGTAAACACCTCAACACTCTCCATAAGAGTTGGTCTTTCACATCCTTGGGTAGAGCAAAAGTCCCTCAAGTTTCCCTAGCCTTCAAACACCTTCATATGCATTTTTGACCATGAGTTTACGGCCGTAAACTCCCTTGGCCGTAAAAACATGGCCGTAAACACCAAACCATGGCCATAAACATTCCTTAGTTGAATCACGTGTGATTCCAACACTTGGTCAAAGTGTTTCCTAGTCCCGAGAGGTGTTTCCTTGCATTTGGTTGCTTCCAAACACTATATTTATGTCAGTATATGCCAATGCATGACATTTAGGACTTGTTGTGTCTCGGGACTTCATTCATGGAACTTCTCATCCTTACGCGCGTATTCGTTGAATCACCCACATCAGGTGAGTTCATACCCCGTAATGAATCTTTTAACTGTTTTAAATGTTTTAAGGGGAGGAATACAAGTTGAACACAATGTTAATTGTGTAATTGTTTGTTATAAACATTTTCAAAAGGATTACTTATGTCATTTATAAGTTGTCAAAACATCTCAAAGACTCTTTTCAAGTTATGTTACTTTATAGTTTAACAAAACTCCGTTTTTAAAAGTACCAACATAACTTAGTAGTAAAATAAGTCTTTTCCACAACAGTTCAAGTACATTACTAGTAAACTATAATAGGTATAGTTTAGAGATTCAGTTCATACTAGATACAGTACACGATAACATAAAAGGGAACACACAATAAAGAGAAACAGAGAGGAACATACTATAACAAGTACAGAGGGGAACATACTATACTAAGTACCAGGAAAAACACGTTAATATATCTTTCCGGCTTTGCATTGACACTGGTACGATTTCACGTACTAGGACTAGCAGGCACGAGGTGATAAACTCAATAATATATCTTTCCGGCTTTGCATTGACACTGGTACGATTTCACGTACTAGGACTAGCAGGCACGAGGTGATAAACTCAATAATATATCTTTCCGGCTTTGCATTGACACTGGTACGATTTTACGTACTAGGACTAGCGGGCACAAGGTGATAAACTTAATAATATATCTCTCCGGTTTGCGTTAACTTTAGTACGATTACACGTATCTGGGTTAGCAGACACGAGGTGATAAAATGTAATAAAATATCTTCCCAGTTACATACGGGTTCACATTTAAACCTTTAATTAACCGGCTAAGGATTAAAGGCAAAAGAAACTCCCCGAGGTGTATTGTACATTTAATACTACCTAGAGTCTGTATTTTATTACTTTATAGCCAGCAGTGTCACTGCTGAGGTAAAACATTATTTTCCCAATTACATTTACCTTGTGATCTTCTCACATACTCATTAATGTATAAACTATATTTTGTTAATGATAGTTTCACTTGGGAAAATACACACTCATACGAGAAACATACATACATAACATTTGAGGCCTTGGTAGAAGGCTACGTTTAGTAGAAAGGACCATAATGCTAACCTTATGATTCCTTAATGTATACATTAAAGGATACATATATATCAATAGGATCCGACAGGTAATAGGATGTGTGTTCTCTGCTTCATTTCCTATTCCTTGTTTGGTTGTGGGCTTGGAGCAGATACACCCAGTCTACTATCTATTCGATTCTAGATTTATATGTCCAGTATACATTGAGTCATCATAAGGGTACCAGGTATGGGTCAAGTCATAGGACACATAGTCAATGCACAGTTTTCTAGTACAAAACATACTTTCCAAATCAGAACGTTTGATATACAAAACTAGAAACTTACCAGTTAAGGGTTTAATCCATTTTATTAAACCAGTATAAACTTAAAGGACCTTAGGTGTCTAACTCTATAATACTTTAGTTTATACAGCACGATTATATATCATTAATACCCAATAGATAGTTGGATGTGTGCTTTCCGCCTTACTTCCTGTTCCTTGTTTGGTTGTGGGCTTAGGGCAGATTCACCCAATTAACTATCTCATCGATATTAGATCATATATAACTAGTATAAACTAAGTGATTATAGAAGTGATCACTGTGGTTACCATTTTATTATAAGGAATAAGGGTTTTCTTAAAGAATCTTTTCATTAAATATAAAGGAACCATTACAATTAACTCCATGAGTAACAAGTGAATACACCAGGGTTATATACCACAATGATCAAACAAACAATGGGATGCGTGTTTTCTGCCTAAGGGCAGATTCGCACAACCGATTGTTTGTTTACTCTGAGTTTTATATCACTTGTATCCATTTAGTACTCATAGAAAAGATTGTAGAATCATTTTTACGTATCTTTCATCAAAGTAGGAAATATAGGATTTTCTAAGAGGAATAGACGAACTTTTCTAAACAGAACTTACAACTTACTACATTTTTCAACCACATTTTCAACAGCAGTTTACCACAACATTTTACAACTTACTTACATCACTAAAATCTTATGAACTCACCAGCTTAATTGCTGATCAACTCTTTCAAATAACTTGTATTCTCAGGAGACTAGTAGACAGGTACTCGTGCTGGGAATTCAGAAGATGGAGCAGTATAACTTCAAGTCTTGTTTGTTATTTGCTTATGTATTCCATGTTTTGTGAACACACACTTTGTAAACACTTTCTTTCTAATGAAATGGTTGTTCATTACTTTGCTTACTATAATGCATATCTTGTGATACTAAACATGACGTCCTCCACCCCAGAACGTTTCCGCCATTCCGGTTTTGGGGTGTGACAGATAAAACACCTTTTATTTAAACACCATATTGATTACTCATTATTCATGTAATGTTTCGATTTATCAACTTAATACTTGAATCAAAACAATAGTTGTCCCATGCTCCAAGCATGTACACTATGTTTGTCCAAACAATAGTTATGCCATACTCCAAGTATGCACACTATGTTAGTCTATGATCCTTACTTTGTGAAATAGACCAATTGAACATGATTCCAATGATGCTCATTTCACAATCCCAAATCCTTACCATAAATGTAAAAATTCCAAATTCCTACCATTTACCGAAATCTATTAGATTCTAAACTTATATGCATTGATCCTCTTGTAATGACTATGCACAAAGTCACAAAGATTTGCCAACAGACATTACAGAGTATTCCAATGGAGAGCAATTCCATGGAAACGAAGTCTCAAATTCAAAGTACATTGCTTTGAACATCCTTCTTACATTAAGTTTTCTAATCTTACACAGGTTTAAAGAATAACTTCCACCTATGGAAACATTTCCATATTCCCATTTTGACTATCACTTCTGAACAAAAGTTGCCTCTTTCCAGAATATGTCAATATGGTCCTTTCCAAAAATTTACACTATACTTCCAACTGTCCATGAGCAACCAATCTTTGGTAAACCTCAGATTGTCCTCGACAATTGCTTAATCATTTTAGTCATATCCAATTCTAGCCCTTTTCCCCTCTTAATGCCCTACGCATTTGGAATATTTAGAACGGATAAATATTATAGCACATGAAATCGATCCTATACCTGAAGCATATGGGACACGATTCATGATGTCTCACATAAAGACATGAACCTAGAACAGTCTTTTGCTACAATAATTTTTATTTGCCATGTTTTCATAATTCGACTATGAAGAGGGATGCCGTAATCATAATCTAATTTGAGAACGCAATATATATATATATATATATATATCCTTGACTAGAGATGATTAAAATCTCAGTCTAAGCTTTTAGAATTGAAATGAAGTATAATTTCCTCTCCCTTAATTATAGCAAAATAACTTTTCCCAATTGAAACTTTTGTTTTCTATAATTAACATTGCCAATATTGCAACACTTATCATAATTATCATGATCCCACTAACATGATGATTATTAGCATAACACTTATGCTCCCACTAGCTTTGACATGTACTCAAAAATCAGCTGGACTTCTAGAAATCAATACTTTATTGACTTTCTTACCAAAGTTTAGATTTCTGATACGAGATGCTTTGATAAAACTTTATCAGAATCATACACCTTTCCTTAGATAGCTCACATGTGTGTCTAAACAATTTCCAGAACTATGAAAAGGGATGTCGTAATCATAGTCTCAATTGTTTACACCTTTGCCATTTCTCACAAGTCCATGTTAGTGTGCCGGTTAACCACACACGCTCCACTAACGACTTTGAGAATGCAAATATCACAATTGCTATCTATTTACAATCTACTTAGTGAAAGCGTTTCCTCACCATCATTTTCATGAATTGGAGAGAAACCTTATGACACTTAGATTTTATGGTGTATGTGTGTTCTATCCATGTGAATTTGTCATAACCACAAGGGGAGGTTAGTGACAAATCCAAACTCATATGGACCGAACTTGTGCAATCTTAACTCACAAGGGCCTGCCATTGCTTCCAAGTAGTTGTCCTAAAAATGAGAACTTGTAGAACTCAGATGTATAGTCAACTTTAACTGGAATGGGCACAGAAATAAGAGTATGTCAACACGATAGGCTACAAACCTCAAGTCGCGTGCTAGTGATAAACTACAAGTTTTATTCTTGATTAGTTCTTGAAACTTTTTCAAGATCTTTAAGACTCCCACTGACCTCTTGACATATAAGATTCTCTTGTCAAGAACCATTACTTGACAAAGCAAATATTCAAGAGTTAGTGCGGATTCTTATCAAGACAAACACTTCACACAATTGGCCTTAGTTGGTCTCTGTTTTATCCAAAACATCACAACTTACCAATTTCAAATGTAGAAGAGTAGAACACATTTTACTCATACATTTGACAAGTGTTATAAACCTTCTTAAGATTATGTCACTCAAGTTATTATGTTTCATGTATATTCATTGTGATGATATTTCAATTGATAGTCACACGAGCCCTCGGACGTTTCCGCCGTCTGGTTCGGGGGTGTGACATGATGTTTATATAATGTTTGATGAGTATGGTTTTCTTAATGATTTAAAATGAAATTTTTGGACTGTATTTTTGGGATATTTCACCTTAATCCTCTCTTTCACCTCCTTCTCGAACTGACGAAGCATCACTTCGTCTTTTGATTCCGCATCCGAGTCGAACAAAGCTCTGTAAGCCGGTTTCGAGATGAGATCCGTATATCAGTCAAAACCCTACCCAACTTAGAGTTCTCGAGCTTGAGATTCGAAGCATATGCAACATAAGCGAGAGCGACTTGTGATCATCTGCTTGCTTCCAGATTAAGGATGGTTGATTGGTAGCCGTTGTTGATCGTTGACGGAGGTAGAGGTGGTCGATTGAGGGAGGGCGGAGATGATTGATGGAAGGGGTGGGCGTTGGAGGCGGAGGGCAGAGGGAGGTGCTCGATGGAGTTAGGGAGGAGGTCGATGGAGTTAGGGAGGAGGTCGATGGAGTTAGTGAAGAATCAGGAGAAGGGAACGAGCGATAAAAAGACTAATTAGGACCTGATATGCTTATTTGGGGAACTAATTACTAGATCCCTTAAATGCCCTTATCTTATTTTATTAATATACCCTCCCATGTTTTTTCCCATTTATTTACAAAACTGCCATCAAAGATCTTAGCCCTTAACTTTTTTAATCTGACGGTCCACTTTTAGTTCTGGGGTTCTCGGGAAAATATAAGTTTTCAAAATATAACATTTTTACAACAAAAAATATCTTTAAAATATCTTAAATTAAAAACAAAATATATTTAAATAATTCCCCAGAAAGAAAAGATATATATATTTTTTCTAAAAATCTGTCCCCAATCATCTCTCTCATCCCATTCTAATGAATAGTCGCCCACCTCCCATTTCTAGCTTCCTCTCTTCACCCCCTTCAAAATCTCTTTCTAGTCCTCTGTTTATGAACACCCAAGGTATTCCTCCACCCCCCCCCCCCTCTCTCTCTCTCTCTCTCTCTCTCTCTCTCTCTCTCTCTCTCTTGATTTTCGGATTCGTTTTGTGAACCGTATTTGATTTCCATATTCGACATGTTTATCTCATGTATATATGTTTATTCATTAATATGAATTGCGTTTTATGTTTTCTGTGTGCAGGTGTTGTTGATTTTGCATACAGATCTCGATTTTTTTTCTAATTGAAAGAGTTTCGAGATGATGAATCGCTGTGCATATCAACAGCAGAACAACAACAATAACATCAACAACGCCTTGGTGAGAAGTGAAGAGACGATGAACGGCGTTGTTTGCCCGAAACCTCGTCGATTGTATCTCTTGAATCCTTCCATGAAAGAGTCCATTTCTACCTCATCTCCTCGATGGCAGCACCACTATTCCATGTATTGTTTCAATTTCTGTTTTTGCTTTTATTATTTTTCGTTCGATTTATCTCCAGATGTTTGATTCTGTTTTGGTTCTGATGTTAAAAACAGTCATCAAACGGAGACGCATGAATCAAAATCAAGGATGGAGCTTCTAGATATGATTTTGACGAAGGTATCAACGAACTTCTGTGATTTGTGTGATATAATTTCAAACCGAATTCTCGGTAATTTGAGATCAAAATTACAAGCCATTTTTTTTTTTCAGTTTGGTCACATCATGATTTAGCCACTTACAAAAAGTCAAAATTCCTTGAAATCACCTGCTAAACTTTTACTTCGATTTATGGGATTTAAGTCGAGTGTCTAATTTTCCTTTAATTTGAAAGTGACGTTTGAGTCCAAAATTTTGTTTCTTTCTGTTCAACTTTTTCAGGGATTCTGCTGGCTAATTCTTAATTGGGGCTTTATTATATAACTGTAGATTCATTGGACTAAACTTTTGATATTATATGGTCAAACACTTTGAATTCCTCAATTTGGGTATAATATTTTACCAACTTTGTTCATCATTTTCTTATAATTTATCATTTTATTGACAAAGATCTGGTCATAGATCCCATTCTTTTAGACTGTAAAATACTCCTACACCCATTTTAATTTCCATGGAGACTTTGCTACCATGGTTGGTGGGTTTGTATTGAAACATGGAATGTCATTCTGTCATGAATCCGATTTCACCAAAAACCAAAAAAAAAAAAAAACGCGAACTTTTATTGCATATTGTACAATAAGGTTTAACTACTCGATTGAAAACCAGTGGAGTTGTTTAATGTTATAGTACCTCCAAGATCCAGCCTTATTTTGGTTGTTATTACCCCCCCTTGTTAAAAAGAAAGTCAAAGCTTTTTACTTAAGATCCAGCTTTATTTATTTTTTCTTATAGGAATGTTATGGTGGTGCTAACAATGTGGTATCATCATCACCACCATTCTTTTGTGGGTCTCCACCTAGCCGGGCGGCAAACCCGGTGGTCCAAGATGCTCAATTTGGTAACGAAAACCCAAACCCACCATCACCCGCCATCGAAGCCTCACCATCTTCCCGTAAGAATGGCGGAAGTTGTGCCAGAGGAAAATTTGGACAAAAATGCCCTGCGGTCAGGGTCGAAGGATTCAACTGCCGGGGCATTTCCGCTGTTGCGTAAAAGATCGATAGCACAAAGTGAATTTTGATGAGAGAGGGGCATTTATGTCTAGTTTCTTTTTTCCTTTTTTTTTCTTTGTATATGTAGAGGTTAAACAACTTGTCATCAAGTGTGTGATGGTTTGGGTCTTTTGAGTCGTTAAATTGTGTATATGTGTTTTGAGAGAGGTGAATAAGCATGAGAAGGGCAAAAGGGTAATTTACTTTCTGTTGATGATGGGTAGTGTTTAGAAAGAGGGGAGAGATAAAAGGGTTACAATTCTTGTCCTTGATTGTAATTTTGTCTACAAGGCAAGGAGAAAACCGTCTTTTTTCTAATGGAGCTTTTCGCTTTCGCTTTTGCTTTTTGGTTTGTTGTTCAATTCTATTCTGCTGACTGTATATGATAAGATTTGTGTAGATCATAGGATCACGTGGCTTTGGAATTTTTCTTTGTAGTTTTCTATTCATGCATTCATGGCTTCTTGTTAACTCAAAATATGGATCTCATTCAAACAAATATAAATTTTGTTTACCAAGTTTTACATTTACATATTCTTTAGATATATGTATTTAATTTTATCTGGTTGATTTGTTAACGTAAGTTGACTTGTTCATGAAAAATAGGTTCCAAATCATTATTTTTAATTTATAAAAAGTTTAATATTATAAATAATTAATAATTTTTTTTTAAAATAATAGTTAAAAAAAAATAAAATCATTAACTAACAACCTGTTTTATTTTGTACATAAAATACAATTAAAAATTATGAAATAGTAGTATTTTGTGAATATAAATTTTAACCTGTTTAACTTTTAATAGTGTTTTTTAAAAAGTAATATTTTGTGAAGCAAAAAGTTACGTACTTGTGACCATCATATTTTTTATATTTCAAATGTCTCGTAGGAAGTAAAGTTTACGAGCTTGGCGAAACATATTCTTGATTTTGATAAAATTTAGAGTAAATTATAGTTTTGGTCCCTATGGTTTGGTCAGATTTACATTTTCAGTATAACTTTTGAAATTTTGACAAGAAGCATCCTTGTGATTTAAAAAAATTGCAGTGCACATCATTAGTTCATTTAAAAATACCATTTTACCATCACTTTTAATTTTTATTTTTTAGAAATTTTATTCGTTTTCGAGTTATATGGTTTCTAATTAGTCATTATATAACTTGAAACTCGTTTTTGAATTTCGATTAGCCTATCTATTAATCATATTAAAGAAATAAACATATAACTAATATATGTTAATAATATTCATATTTAACGAATTTTTTAATATTTTTTACAAAGAATATTTTAAAAAATATAAACAAACAAAACGACAAAAAAAAAATTAAAATGTATTCAAATTGTAACATTCCAAAATTAAGATAAATTTTTTTTTGTGTATAAGTTAATAAAACTATAATCCAAAACATCATCATAAAACCATGGCGGAACAAAGTGTATCAAATACATCATAAAACATCAGAGTAATCATAAAATGCGGAATGAGGTGGTGTGTGCACTGCAATCATCTCGGACTCTTCCCCTTCGAACCAGAAGTACCTGAAACATAAACTGAAAATCGTAAGCACTAGGCTTAGTGAGTTCCCCAAAATACCACATACCATATATAATAAACACATAATGGGCCTCGACCGTCATCGGGCCCCGCTCGGAATACAAATTTGTCAGTCATCGGGCCCCGCCCGGTATATATGTAATCATATAACAGATAAACACATAACACATGCAATAATCACAAGGATAAATAGCATACAAAATGGTCACCGGGCCACGCCCGGTAAGCATACAAGCACATAACACATGCAAGAGTCACACAGACATCTAGCATCCTAACATAACAAAACATGTGCCGACATTGATGCCTTCGACCCGCTAAACACAGTAAGGAAACTCACATCTAGCTGCTGAAATACGCAAATAAATCTTTGCCTGCTGGCCCGGAAAATCCCTGCGCTATCATTATCAAAATAATATCCAATTATTAATTGTATTTCGACCCATAACCAAGAATCTAAGCTACTTAGCCCATAACCAGGGTAAAAGACCATTTTACCCTTTATCTAGCTTGACCCAAAGCCAAGGCCAAACTCAACCACTCATAAGGCCCAAATCCTAAATGGCAACCCAAAGCCCAATTTATGGCCCAATATTCTAAATTGGGCCCAAAATCCATCATGGGCCTAAATCCAAGTAAGCCCAACATACTAGCCCTAAGTCCAAAACAGAAATCTAATGACCCAATCAAGGCCCATACTTACAAAGTCCAAAACATGGCCCAATACCGAGAACGTCAAGTCTGAAAGCCCATCTGCTGAGTACGTGGGGCGTACTCAGCTCGTACGCTTAGTGTACTCCATCCGTAGCCACTACGTGCAGCGTACCAGCTGGATACGCCCAACGTACTCCCCAGATTGCCAACCCACTCCATTAAGCACTTAATCGGTTGAGACCTCAAGCCAAACTTTCAGATCTGGTCCATAAGGGTGACTTATCATGTAAAGTTGGCAACTTTACGCGCATGCATGGCTTAATGGGATTTAAGGCTCAAAAAGAGCTTAATAAAGGTCTTAATACTTGCATAGACCATTAACATCCATAAAGTTTGCATTTTTATGAACTATGGGCCACAATTGAGCTAAGATCTGACATACATGGCTTCCAGAGTAGATCAAAGGCTCAACTTTAACACAAAAGACTTCAAAATGCACACAAGACTCCATAAAACGGATCTAACAAAAATGATCATCAAGGTGTGAGCTTTTTACTTTAGAAAGCTTGAAAATGAGAAGGTAATCTTGGATCTACAAGCTCAAGCCAATCCTCCAAGTGTTCCTCTTCTTATTTTTCACCACAAAACACCAACAAATCACTCTCAAGCTCAAAAACTCACCAAATGTTCTTAGGGTTTCGATTTCAGGGTAAAGGGAGATGGAAGCTAGTCATAAGTGTCCAAGAGATGTTATAATGAGGTTTACATAGGGTGCAAACCCTAAAAATTAGGGTTTGCCCCTACACTACGTACGCCATGCGTACTCCACGTACGCCCTGCGTACGTGGGTGAAACCCG
The DNA here is from genome assembly GCF_052849685.1 of Lactuca virosa. Taxonomy (NCBI): domain Eukaryota; kingdom Viridiplantae; phylum Streptophyta; class Magnoliopsida; order Asterales; family Asteraceae; genus Lactuca; species Lactuca virosa. Next base: position 314,670,867 of record NC_136433.1, on the reverse strand, counting down.
CGATCATCAAATGGGCTAGTACGCTAAGCATACTCATGGAGTACTCCCCGTGTACTAGCTAGGGACCAAGATGCTAACAAATTTGCATTAAGGGCTAAAAGAGAAACTTACCAAAACTTGAATGTTACAATTCTCCCCCACTTGAGTCACACTTCGTCCTCGAAGTCCGATGCCTCAAATAACTCTGGGTAGTGCTCCCTGATCTTGTCCTCCGGCTCTCACGTCCATTCTGAACCCTTGCGATGCTGTCACTGGACTTTCACCAATTTAACAACATTGTTGCTCAAGGTTTTTGTCTTCTGGTCAAGAATCGCTACCAGTCTCTCGATGTAATTCAGGCGACCATCCACCTGAATATCCTCCAATGGAATCACCACAGAATCATCCGCTAAACATTTCGCATCTAAGAGACGTGGAATGTGCTATGGATCTGACTGAGCTCCTCGGGAAGATCCAAGCGATAAGCGACCCGGCCCACCCGGGCCAAAACCCTGAAAGGACCAATATACCTAGGGCCCAAGTTGCCCCTCTTCCTCAATCGGATGACACCTTTCCAAGGTCAAACCTTCAGGAGAACCATGTCCCCAACCTAGAACTCTAGATCTGATCGGCGCTTGTCGGTATAACTCTTCTGCCGACTCTGAGCTGTGCGGAGTCTACTCCGAACATGCTGTATCAACTCATTAGTCTTGAGTACCACCTCAGTACTCCTTATGACCCGCTGACCGACCTCATCCCAACAAATCAAGGTCATGCATTTCCTTCAATAGAGCATCTCGAAAGGAGGTCGATCGATGCTGGCGTGATAGCTGTTGTTATACGAAAATTCCGCTAACGGAAGATACGTATCCCAACTCCCACCAAAATCCAAAACATACGCTCGAAGCATATCCTCCAAGGTCTGAATAGTCCGTTCGCTCTGACCGTCAGTTTGCGGATGCAAGGTCGTACTGAAATGAAGACAAGTACCCAACTCATCATGGAATCTCTTCCAAAATCTGGAAGTGAACCGGACGTCCCTGTCTGAAACTACCAAAACCGGCACCCCATGCCGTGCTACTACCTCCCTGATGTATACCTCAACCAACTTCTCTGTAGAGATACTCTCCTGAATCGGGATAAAATGCACGCTCTTGGTTAATCGATCCACGATGAACCAAATCGAATCCATTGCGCACACAGTCCAAGGCAACTTCGTAATGAAATCCATGGTAATCTCCTCTCATTTCCAAACGGGGATATCCAACGAATGCATCTTGCCATGAGATTGCTGATGCTCGGCCTTGACTTTCCTGTAAGTCAAGCACCTCTCCACATACCAAGCTACATCCCGCTTCATGCATAGCCACCAATAATCAGGACGAAGATCTCTATACATCTTCGTCGCCCCGGGATGAACGGAGAACCTCGATTTGCATGCCTCCTCCAACAGAACCTAATGTACACCGCCCAATACGGAACCCATACACTCTAATGAAGATTCAATAACCCCCAACTATCATAATCAAATAAAGCCACCTGACCCACTATGCGCTCAATCTTTCGTTGCTCTTCCTTCATAGCCTCGATCTGAGCCTCACGAATTCGCTCCAAAAGCGGAGTAATCACGGTCATTCTCAAAAAAATATCCCTGATCGGAGCCACGCCCGCCTTGCGGTTAAGAGCATCGGCCACACATTGGCCTTCCCTGGATGGTAAAGGATCTCACAATCATAATCCTTCACCACATCCATCCACCGGCGCTGCCTCATATTTAGATTTGGCTGATCCATCAGATAGCTCAGGCTCTTGTGATCCGTGTAAATAGTAAAACAGACCCCATATAGGTAATGTCTCCAAATCTTGAGGGCAAAACCACATCTCCCAGCTCCAAATCATGCGTCGGATAATTCGCCTCATGAGGCTTCAGCTGCCTCGAAGCATAAGAGATCATGTGGCCCCTCTGCATCAGAACTACACCCAAACCTATGATCGACGCATCACAATAAACCACAAATTCCTCAACACCTTCTGGCAGGGTCAAAATCGGTACCTCACAGAATCTCTGCATCAGGGTCTCAAAAGTTGCTTGCTGCTCAGGCCCCCAGCGAAAAGTGACAGTCTTCTTCATCAACCGAGTCAGAGGAACCGCTATCTTGGAGAAATCCTGGATGAATCTACGAAAGTAACCTGCTAAACCAAGGAAATCTGAATCTCAGATGGAGACCTCGAAACCTCTCTCCTCATCACGACCTCGACCTTGGCCGGATCGACTAGAATACCGTTCTGGTTGACAAGGTGCCCCAGAAACTGCACCTCCCGCAACCAGAACTCATACTTGGAGAACTTTTCATAAAGTCTCTCCTTATCAAAGTCTCCAATACCTCCCTTAGTTGCTCCTTGTCCTGCTCCTCGGTCTTGGAATAGACTACGATGTCATAAATGAATACAATCACAGACCGATCCAACATCGTCCAGCATACGCGGTTCATGAGGCCCATGAACGCGGCTGGAGCATTGGTGAGCCCGAAGGACGTCACCACGAACTCGTAATGACCATAACTAGTCCGAAAGGCCGTCTTCTGCATATCCTCCTCTATGAACCTCATCTGATGGTAACCTGAACGCAAATCAATCTTGGAAAACCAAGATGTACCCTGAAACTGGTCAAACTAATCATCAATCATCGGGAGTGGATAACAGTTCTTCACCGTTAGCTTATTCAGCTATCGCTAGTCAATACACATTCGATGATACCCGTCTTTCTTTTGGATTAGGTGTCTAAGCCCATAACTATAATTGGTATGTACTTGACCCGAGAGTAGCATGGTCCATTTGGGTTGCCTTCACCAGAGCAATTTGATAGGATGGACTTTTGAGAAGAGGTTATTTATGGTTTATTAATATATTACAAATATAATATATTAATATGAAATCATGTTATTTAATTAGTATTGATCAAGAATTAATTTGGAATTAATTTAGTGATCAAAAGAGACTAATTAAATTAACGGGGACTGATTATGTAAATCAGTGATATATATATTGTTTGGGCTATTGATCCATGACGGGCTAAGTTTATGTAAGTATCCATGAAGAGTTAGCCCACATGAAATATGGATCATAACCTAAGTGTATGGATTAGGGTTTACCCATGACCCTTAGATTCCTACACTATATATATGACACCCTATAGCCTAAAATTGGTTACCCTAATGTTCTTAGAGATCATAGAACCGATTTTGAGTGCTAGTATACTCTCTCTCAAGTACTCCTTTGTTCATGGTGTTTGTGAACCATTTGAGGCATCACATTTGAGGTGCTAAGTTCTTAAAGGCCAAAACTACAAGCTACAACAAAGAGGTAAATTCTATAACTCAATTCTATGTTGTTTATGTCAATTGTATGCTAGTTGTAGGCTTCATGCTTTGGAAACAATATTGCATGTATAATTAGAGAAAATATAGATTCAAAGCATTTAGGGTTGTATGTGCACCATAGGATGTTGTAGTATACAAAACCCAACAGTGGTATCAGAGCCATGGGTGTTTTTTGTTATATAGATGCATTTGTTGTTTGTTTAAAGCTGAAAAAATCAATTTTTTTGGACTCTGCCTGATCACCACGAGGTGGTGACGAGTCTGGCAGATTTTTCGGATTTCTTGGCTTAATTTGGATTTGGATAATTACTATAAGTTGTTTTGTTGATCAAAATTCAATTTTTATGTTATGAAAATAATTATCCCCATCCAATTAAAAGATAAATTGTCAAATCTTGAAATTATTACTAGTTTATATGATATGCTAATTGTTTGTAATATTTGATTTGAAGTTATTTTACTATAAGAGTTGCATTAAGTCAAATTTGTAAAATATAAAATTATGATCATTTTATTGGTTTAAAATTTGATCTAAATGTTTTTAGGAGTTACAAAACTTGCCATCAATTTTTGGAACTCAAAAGTTTTTTTTATGGAGTTACAAATATTGTCATCAATTTTGGAACTCAAAAAGTTTTCAAGAGTTACAAAACTTGCACTCAAGTTTTGGTATTTGAAAAGTCTCAAATTATGAAGACATTAACTCTTGTAATTGAAAGGTTTCAAAAGATGCATCTGTTAGGTTCATAACTTAAAAATTAATTAAATAGTTTTTAATTTTGAATTTTTAATAACCTAGATGCTTTGAATAGTTCAATTACACCTTATAAGCTTTATTAAATTAATTAAAGTGTTTAATTAAAAGAGAAGTTTAATAAATCCATAAGAACATGGTTTAAGTTTAATTTAATTATATAATTTATTAATTAAACCATCAAGTATTTTAAAAGTTTAAAATACACCCTTATACTATATAAAATTAAAGGTTTAATATATTATATATGTATAAGTTAAAAGTCAGTCTTACTGTTAGTAGACCTCATTCACGAATCCGGTCTATAAGGGGGGGGGGGGTATAAGGTTACTGCCTATAAAATGGTGGTTTAATGGGTGTCCACTCTCACTCACCGCTTCCTTGACTGGTGGAGGGTCGTTAGCCGAACGGGTAGGATAGGACATTAATTCTCGTTAAAAGTATAATGATAATAATAAACTAACTAAACACTTTATAAATTCTCAATCTTAGTTACTTTAGGAAAAATGTGAATTTGATGCTAACCCATGAAATTGCACTTTGCACTTTGCCAAGTCGTTAGTGGAGCGTGTGTGGTTAACCGACACACTAACTTGGACTAGTAAGGGTGGAAAAGGGTAGCTCGATGTTTTTCATAGATCAATGGAGTGTGTGTGGTTAACCAACACATTGATTAGGTGATAAATGACATCGAGAGTACCAAGCTAATTTGCATGGTTATTCACACCTTGTTTGTGATCCTCGGTATCCCAATTACAAACTTGAAGGGCATAATCGAGATTAAACATGCCATTGAAAAGTTCAATGAATATCAAAGGATCTAGGAATTTCAATTTACTTAAAACTTAATTCCTTAAATTTTTTTTTTCGTGGTGGAATTGGTAAATCGTCATTTACCTACCAACAAATAGTTTGCAATTGGATCACGACATCCTTCTTCCGAATTGTAAATTATTGTGTTGGGTCCTAGCCTTAATATTTCATTTGGGTGTTATATTAAGGACTTAAATCAACTAAACTTGAATTTCTCCCTTGTAGATGTCTAGTTCAGACAACTATGGTCTTCCCAAATCTTTTGGAAAAAGCCTTCCTTATGAAGATGGTGTTCCACGATTGGATCGTGGAAATGAAAATCATGCTTCACTTCCTCTACATCCTCTAATAATTATCCCTAACCCACAAGTTCAAAGATTTGAAAAGTTCAAGGTCACTCAAGCCCTATTGCCTAGCAAACACCAAGATGGAAGGTCTGTGTGTGCACATGTCTTGGAGATGAAGTCACACATTGATAGGCTGGGAATGTTAGGAGTCATTGTGTCTAGGAAGTTGGCTGTTGATTGGGTTCTTCAGTCACTTCCTGAGTCATATGGTGAGTTCATTAAAGATTACTATATGAGAGACCGCGACATGTCCCTTATCGATCTTACATATTTGCTAATTGCTGCTGAATCAGCAATGATTTGGCGCACTGGTAATTCAAATTTGATTGGAAGATCTACTTCCCAAACTTCTATGGACATTGACAATGGAAACATTGGAAGTCCAGAAAAGATTTCTCTTTCCAAGGGAAAGGGAAAGGCTAAGTCTGAGATTGTCCCGTGTACCATTCCAAAAGAGTCTGTTTGTTTCTATTGCCAAGAGAAGAGGCATTGGTTGCAAAGCTGCCATATTTACCTAAAAGATCACAAGGATGGTAAAGTCAAACTTCAGGTAAGCCCACTTTCTAACTCTATTAAGTTCCTATTTGGAGATTCTTAATATATGATGTAATGTAATTACATTTTGATGTTTTGTAGGATTGAAGAAAAGAAAGGAAGCTTAAAGGAAGAGTAAGCTGATTCTGATCGTGAAAAGATGGATTTCGATCGCATGGTTCGATGATCAGAATTTTGAGCTGCTGCTTAGGAGTTATGTTAAATTGCTTAGAAATTTGGAGTAACATAGTTTTAATTTGTAATTACATTGTAAGGAAAGGTTTTTCCGCATATTATAAATAAAGAATTTTTTTGAAATTTATCTTGTTTTATATTTCCTTGCAATGACATTTGTGAAAATTGATGTTTATATATTGTTAGCAATATTGAAAATGGATTTGATTCTTTCGTTTGTGGTAGTGTCATAATTTACCAAATAAGGAAAGATTCTCATCACCAAGGTTCAGTTAGACAGAAACTTGGGAATGAGAATTTTCATCTTTGGGAAATTAAGACTAATTCCTTGTTCACATGTATATGTGAGTCAAGTGAAGAACTAAAGGATCAGGTACGTTGTGCACTGGTCAGGTCCACCACAAAGAACGATAAGACTGTTCGTTAAAGTTTAGTAAATATGGTTATACTTGCAAGATTAAGTATAATTCCGAATCATTGAAAAAGTTTCAATGTGTAGCAGAACGAATAAGAAGAATCAAATTAGGCAGAAAGATAAAAGTTTCTCCAATCTGAGAAGAAGGGAGAGTACTTGAGTATCGTGTTTTATGATTATCTTAGTGATTATAAAACCATATCACAATTGATTCTCTAAGGACATCTTAGTGCATTTATATGGCTAAGAAGAGGAATCGTGAATTGTTGAAATGGTTAAATCAAAAGGTGAATCATACTTCGTTCCAGAATCGAGCCTTGAGTGACATAATCTTAAGAAAGGTTTATAACACTTATCAAATGTAGAGTAAAATGTTTTCTACTCTTGTACATTTGAAATTGGTAAGTTGTGATGTTTTGGATAAAACAAAGACCAACTAAGACCAATTGTGTGAAGTGTTTGTCTTGATAAGAAACCGCACTAACTCTTGAATATTTGTTTGTCAAGTACTGTTTCTTGACAAAGAGAATCTTACATGTCAAGAGGTCAGTGGGAGTCTTAAAGATCTTGAAAAGTTTCAAGAACTAATCAGGAGTAAACCTATTGTTAATCACTAGCCCACGACTTGAGGTTTGTAACCTATCGTGTTGACATATTCTTGTTTCTGTGCCCATTCCAGTTAAAGTTGACTATGCATGTGAGTTCTATGAGTACTCAATTGTTTGCATAACAACTTGGAAGCAATGGTAGGCCCTCGTGCTGCTAAGTGGCAAGAAATTAAGATTGAACAAATTCAGTCCATATGAGTTTGGATTTGTCACTAACCTTATCTTGTGATTATGGTTATTACAAATTCACATGGATAGGAACACATACATCATAAAAATCTAAGTGTCATAAGGTTTCTCTCCAATTCATGAAAATGATTGTGAGGAAACGCTTTCACTAAATAGATTTTAAGGAGATAGCAATTGTGATATTTGCATTCTCAAATTCGATTATGATTACGGCATCCCTCTTCATAGTTCGAATTGTGAGAAATGGCAAAAGGACTAAACATTTGAGACTTATTGTTGTAAGTTCTAAAATTGTTTAGACACACATGTGAGCTATATAAGGAAAGGTGTATGAGTTTGAGGAGCCTAGATAAAGTCTTATCGATGCATCTTGTATCAGAAATCTGAACTTTGGTAAGAAAGTCAACAAGTATTGATTTCTAGAAGTCCAGCTGATTTCTGGGTACATGTCAAAGCTAGTAGGAGCATAAGTGTTATGCTAGTAAGATAATAATTATTATGCTAGTGGGATCATAATTATTATGGTAAGTATTGCGAGTTAGCAATATTAATCATAGAAAACAAAAGTTTCAATTCGCAAAGTTGCAGGGTTTGAAAAGTTGTTTTGCTATAATTAAGGGAGAGGAATTCATACTTCATTTCGAATCTAAAAGCTTAGATTGAGATTTTAATCGAATTTAGTCATGAACATATGTGAATGTTATGTTGAAATGATTCAACATAAGGAAATTCTATATGTGGACATATTATAGCGAAAGACTGGTAAAGTATTGTGTCTTTATGTGAGACATTATGAATCGTATTCCATATGCTTCGGATATAGGATCTATTACATAAGCTATAATATTATTTTCTGTTCTAACTTTCCAAATGCCTAGGGCATTAAGAGGGAAAAGGGACTAGAACGAGATATGACTAAAATAGTTAAGCAATTATCGAGGACAATCTGAGGTTTACCAAAGATTGGTTGCTCATGGACAGTTGGAAGTATAGTGTAAATTTTGGAAGGACCGTATTGACATACTCTGAGAAGAGGTAACTCTAGTTCAGAAGTGATAGTCAAATTGGGAATATGGAAATGTTACGTTAAGTGGAAGTTAATAGTAAAATCTATGTAAGATTAGAAAACTTAATGCAATAAGGATGTTCAAAGGAATGTACTTTGAATATGAGACTTCGTTTCCATGGAATTGCTCTCCATTGGAATACTTTGTAATGTCTGTTGCCAAGTCTCTATGACTTTTGTGCATAGTCATTACAAGAGCATCATTGCATATAAGTTTAGAATCTAACAGATTTTAGCAAATGACAAGAATTTGGTATTCTTACACTAAGGAATAAAGATTTGGAATTGTGAAATGAGTTTCATTGAAGATGTGTTCAATTGATCTATTTCACAAAGAAAAGACCATAGGCAAACATAGTGTGCATGCTTGGAGCATGGGATAACTATTGTTTTAATTCAAGTATTAAGTTAATTAATCGAAACAATATACAATGAATAATGTATAATCAATATGGTGATTAAATAAAAGGTGTTTTATTTATATTCATAAGTTCTGAGACCATATTGGATTCGATTATTCTTGTGTTTCACTTTGCATGTTTTGACTTCCCGAATAACTAGGTTATTCAAACCATTCACAGTCGATCATACTTTGGAAGTAGGTATTGAGGCAAGACTGTCATGAATCTGACTGTAGATTGTCTAGGTGTTTTAGACATAGCACAAGTTTGTTGCAGTGTTCATGAGTACTCCTGGAATAAGATTCGAGTATTGGATTAAACCCATGCTCATCTGAATCGCTTCATGTATTTTATCACGAGTGATTATGAGACAATAATATCTTATACTCTTAAAACAGAGACGTGCGAGTTGTAGTTTACAAATCAGTTACACATTGATGATGCGTAAATGCACCAATAACTTGGTGTTATAAAACGCATTGTTGTGTGTGATTTGATGAGTAAATATAGCAATCATATAAGTCGAAATTTATCCATTCCTTTTACCCTTAGAGGGATAAAAGTGATATCTGTAGGCCCCTCGATGATTTAGTGATGACACCCTAAGCGCTTGGCCAAGCCTGAACTGATTTGATTTGTTCAATTAGCCAGTTGTCATAAATCGTAAATCGGGTAACAACAGATGGACAGAGAGAATGATTATAATCCATGTCTCAGTCCATATGATATCTTGTAGAACGGAGGAATATATGATCCCTTATTGATAGTTTCGTTTTTATTACTTCTTTTCATAGTTTATTTTTAGTTAAAACCATCTCATTTTAGTTAAGCTTCATGCATATTTTCTCTTTTTATTTTTTTTCCTTTACCGGGTGCTTTCCAGTCTTTTGAGCTTATTTTGCAGGATTTACTGAAGACTATTCGTTACTGGAGGTATGGAAGGAGTACGGGACAACTGGAGGCTTGTGGATTGCTTGTGAACTTGAGGTGGTGCAATTGGGCTCGGTGTCAATATAAGCAAGAAGCGCGTTGGGCTTAATCTTTGGACAAGGACTCGAGCTATGGAAGATTGAAGGAGCGTTGGATCATCATTGGAGGCTTTGGAATAACACAATTGGGCTCTCAAGAGTTATGCATGTGGGCTGGAGCATAAATTAGAAGATTGGGATGGATTGTATTTTTAATGGGCCAAAGCATTCAATCAGCGAGACCCACGCAGTCCACGTGGATCCATACGCGGTCCGCGTGAATGGTGCTGAGGTGATTCCGGGGTTCGACTTGTTGACTCTATTTTGGGAAGGTTGGTGGATGGCTTTTGTGAACTTTTTGAATCCGAAAATGAGCATCTTTTTGATGGAGATTGGAAGCATTTCTTCACATGATCTCTTGAAAGAAGACTACTCTTTTGCTCTCAAGAACACTTGGGAAGAATTTGAAGATTGGTGTTATTTCTTTCCATCTTGCACTTAGAACAATGTTTGGTATTTCTAAACTACCTTGTATTTCTTTTATCTTGGCCATGCTTGGCTAGATTTTCATTTGGTTGATTAGGGTTTAATAGCATGGATGATTGGTTGTTTTGAAGACTATTATTACCTTGTGTTTGAAGTTTATGGAAATGTTCTCTAGTTAAACATCTTTTTATGTTTGTTTATCTTTGATCATGAGCCTAGATGAATAAATATATATTTTTGTTGATCAATTTCTTGGTTAAGTAATAGACTTTGAGATTGGTAAGAAACAAATGGTTTCTATGTTTGTTTTCATTTCATTTAAACCATGGGAATGTTTCCTCCATAATGATAATGTAAGCATTTGATTATCTTATGGAATTGGTAACTCTTAGAACTCAAAGCTAATTGATTTTCACAAGATTATATGCTTCATTGATTTTGTGACTTTAATTAAGGATATGTGTTAGAGCTCCTCCAACCATTTTAATATCTAAGAAGAGTTGAGGTAATTTGTGCTTATGAATTACTATAGCCAAGTTAAACCAATTCACAAGTGTTGTTCCTTTTAGTCTAATGATAAGTCAACTATGTCATCCATGTGGTGTATCTCAAAATCAACCAATTCCACTTCATTGATTTTAATCAAATCTTTTACTTGTTTACTTGTCATATTTACATTCTAGCTAGTTTTAATTTTGTCAAACAATCCAAAAGAATTAAACCCCCCTCCATTTTACTTTCACTTTTGTTTTACAAATACTTGAACAAGTTGTTTACATAGAGACTTAAATTGAACCAATCTCCGTGGATACGATCCCTTTACCACTATACACTATTTTAGTGTGTAATATTTCGGGTATTTATTTTGTTGGCCTCGACAACCACCAAATTTTGGCACCGTTGTCGGGGATTGGTTTATTTTTAATCAATTTGTTTCTCTATGCCCAGATCTCAGCGTACATGTGACTTGATTTACAACCCGGAAATTGAAAAAGAAGCAAGGCGTTTGGCGAAGGAAAAGCGAATAGAACGTGGTCAAACTTCCAATCCTCACGGGTATCCAGAGGTTGAACCCGCTTCATCAAGTGACACGGAACCCGATTCTAGTCCCGACCCTCGCCAAGAAATTCCCGAAACACCACCCCTACAACAAAATCCACCCATTATTGAACCAATTGCAATGGCGGACAAAGGAGAAGTTCCCGAGAGAACTTTGAGGCAAATGATGGAGACCGATGTCACACAAACTCCAACCGGTATCAATTACCCAGTTTTGGAAGGAGGCTCGAAGTTGAAGTCAAGTTTAGTCCATCACCTCCCAACTTTTCATGGATTGGAGAATGAAGACCCTCATAAGCACTTGAAGATGTTCCACATTATTTGCACTAGTATGAAGCCACAAGGGTCAACCGATGACCAAATCAAGCTAAGGGCATTCCCCTTTTCATTCGCCGATAGAGCAAAGGATTGGTTATTCTATCTTCCCCCGGGGTCAATCAACTCATGGACCGATATGGAAAGAGCTTTTCTTGACAAGTTCTATCCCGCTTCAAGAGTCTCAAGTCTTAGAAATGAGATTTATGGAATCCGCCAAGGTCAAAATGAGACTTTTCATGATTATTAGGAGAGGTTCAACAGCTTGTGTTATAGTTTCCCACACCATAAAATTCCGGAACAACTCCTCATTCAACACTTCTATGAGGGATTGTTGCCAATGGAGAGAAGACTAGTTGATGCCTCAAGTGGTGGAGATGTCTTTAGCAAAACTCCACAACAAACAAGACAACTCTTCAACACCATACCCGCAAATTCACAACATTTTGGCCCTCGCCAAGATATGAAGAGAGAAACTCAACAAAAAGTCAATGAAGTGGGAACATCAAACCTAGAGTCTCAAATCAAAGATCTAACCTCCGTTGTCCAAAAGCTAGCCATGGGACAAACTCCACAAGTGATGGTTTGTGGAATATGTGCAACAATGGGACATCCTACGGATATATGTCCCATTCTTCAAGAAGATGCGGAACATGTAAATGCCACGAGAGAGTTCCAAAACTACCACAACAAGCCATCTGGTTACCAAAATGCATATAATTCAAGTTGGAAGCTAAATCCCAACATGAGCTACAACCCAAGACCATTGCCTCAAAATGCATTGGTTAGACCTTCCTATCCACCACCACAACCTCATTACCAACATCCACAACCACACTATCAACCCAAACCACATCCTCCACATCATCATTAACAACCCCCTCAATCCTAACCAAGTAGCTCTGGAATGTCCCTTGAAGACATTGTCAAATCCTTAGCCACTAGTACCCAACAATTCCAAAAAAGAGACAAGAACTAGTATCTCCAACCTTGAAGCACAAATGGGAGATATAGTTACATCCATAAGCAAGTTGGAGTTCCATGGGAAATTGCCTTCTCAAACCGAAAAGAACCCAAATGTCAATGTGGTGACCTTGAGAAGTGGCAAACAAGCCGGAGAAGGTAGTTCAAAGAAGAAGCCAATGGAAGAGGAGGAAGAAATAGAGATCACTCCCGTTGAGGATCCCGTTGTCAAGAATGATGCACAAGCCGGAGCCCCAAAGAAGACTACCCCTCTAGTGACACCAATAGCCACTCAACCGCCATTCCCCTCCCGACTTGCAACTTCAAAGAAGAACATGGAGGAGAAAAAGATTTTGGACACCTTCCGAAAGGTGGAATTAAACATTCCTTTACTCGATGCAATCAAATAAATTCCTAGATATGCAAAATTCTTGAAAGAGCTTTGCACCAACAAGAGAAAGTTGAAGGGAAATGAGAAAATCTCAATGAACGAAAATGCATCTGTGGTTTTACAAAGGAAGCTTCCACCTAAGTGCAAAGACCCGGGAATGTTTACGGTTCCTTGTAAGATTGGGGACGTCACTTTTAGTAGTGCTATGCTTGATCTTGGTGCTTCTATCAATGTCATGCCCTATTCGGTGTATGAATCATTGAATGTCGGACCCTTGAGTGAAAACAGTGTCATAATCTCTCTTGCGGATAAATCAAGTGTCTTTCCTAGAGGTGTTTTGGAAGATGTCCTAGTGCAAGTGAACCAATTGGTCTTCCCGACGGATTTCTATGTGATTGATCTAGATGAACAAGTGTCCTCAAAGTCGGGTATAATTTTACGTGGGAGACCATTTTTGAAGACGGCTATAACAAAGATTGATGTGTATGTGAGAAGCTTAACAATGGAGTTTGATGGTGAAACAATAAGTTTTAACATTTATGATGCTATGAGATATCCTAATGATGTTTCATCATTGTGCTTTATTGATGTTGTCGAACCATTAACCCAAGAGTTGTGCGAGTTGTCTAATGGTGACATGTTGGAGATGATTTTGAACAAAGGATTTGATTGTGGAAAATTAGCCAAGAAGTTGAAGCTCTACTCATTAGACCCCAAAGTTGAAAGATTGGTCAACAATTTAGAGATCAAGAAAACCACTCAATTTAGTGTGAAGCAAATTGAATTACCTCAAACTCACACAAGATTGCCGCCCTCCCTTGTTCAACCACCGGAATTGGAATTAAAGGCCCTTCCTCAACACTTGAAGTATGCGTACTTGGGAAACAACGAGACTCTTCCAGTCATCATTTCAACTCACTTAACCGAATGTGAAGAAGAGCATATCCTCAAGGTGTTGAAGGAACATAAAGAAGCCATGGGATGGATGATTGCGGATATCAAGGGATTGAGCCCCTCCACTTGTATGCACAAGATCTTGATGGAGGATGAATGCAAGCCGAGTCGAGACGCGTAAAAAAGGTTGAATCCGCCAATGATGGAAGTGGTCAAGAAAGAGATTTTGAAGCTCCTTGATGCCAGAATGAGCTATCCAATCTCTGATAGCAAATGGGTAAGCCCGGTGCAAGTCGTGCCGAAGAAGACGAGGATCACGGTGGTCGAGAACAACAAAGGTATGATGGTCCCCACCCGCGTGCAAAACGGGTGGAGAGTATGTATTGACTACCACAAACTCAATGCAAGCACAAGAAAAGATCACTTCCCATTACCTTTCATTGACCAAATGTTAGAAAGGTTGGCCGGGAAATCCCATTATTGTTGTCTAGACGGGTACTCCGGTTTTCACCAAATCCCGATGGCACCAGAAGACCAAGAAAAGACAACCTTTACATGTCCATTTGACACTTTTGCATACCGGAGAATGCCATTCGGATTGTGTAACGCCCCGGCCACTTTCCAACGTTGCATGGTTAGTATCTTCTCGGAATATGTTGAAAATATAATTGAAGTTTTCATGGACGATTTTACGGTATATGGAAACTCCTTTCAAGAGTGTTTGACCAATCTCACCAAAATTTTGAAAAGATGTATTGAAACAAATTTGGTTTTAAACTTTGAAAAATGCCATTTTATGGTAAGTCAAGGTCTTATTTTGGGTCACATTGTGTCAAAGAAAGGAATTGAGGTAGATAAGGCCAAGATTGATGTTATTCAAAGCTTACCTTACCCGACTTGTGTTCGGGAAGTTCGTTCTTTTTTGGGTCATGCAGGTTTCTACCAGGGATTCATCAAGGACTTTTCAAAGATAACAAGACCAATGTGCCAACTCTTGCAAAAGGATGTTGATTTCGAGTTCAATGAGGCATGCAAAGAAGCTTTCGACAAGCTCAAAGAGTTGCTTACATCCGCTCCCATCATGCAAGCACCAAATTGGGATCTCCCCTTTAAGATCATGTGTGATGCAAGTAACTATGCAATAGGCGCCGTTTTGGGCCAGAAGAATGGAAGAGCCTCCCGTGTGATCTACTATGAATCGAGGACACTAGACAATGCTCAAAGCAACTACTCTACCACAGAGAAGGAGCTATTGGCCATAATGTTCACTTTGGAGAAGTTTAGGCAATATCTACTTCGCACCAAAGTTATTGTGTATTCGGATCACGCAGCTCTCAAGTACTTAATGACAAAGAAAGATGCAAAGCCAAGACTCATCCTGTGGATTTTACTATTACAAGAATTTGATTTGGAAATCCGGGACAAGAGTGGATGCGAGAATCTTGTTGTCGATCACCTAAGCCGAATCACTTCAAAATGAGACTCCTCTCCCGTTGCGGGACGAGTTTCTGGATGAGCATCTCTTTTCCCTTACTCAATCTACTCCTTGGTATGCCGATATTGTTAACTTTTTGGTTACGAAAAGGTATCCCGACACATTCACACATGCTCAAATAGATAAATTGAAAAATGATGCAAAATACTATGTGTGGGATGAACCTTATTTATGGAAACATTGTCCCGATCAAATTATTAGACGATGTGTACCCCAACAAGAGCATCCATCCATTTTACAAATTTCTCATGAATTTGCTTGTGGGGGACACTTTGGACCTAACCCAACTTTGAGAAAGGTCCTTGAGTGTGGGCTATTTTGGCCAACCATGTCACACGACTGTTATTTGTTTTGCAAAAGTTGTGATCGGTGCCAAAGGACGGGGAACATTTCACATAAGAATCAAATGCCACAAAATCCAATCCTTGTTTGTGAAATTTTTGACGTATGGGGGATTGATTTTATGGGCCCATTTCCCGTCTCATTTAGCAACGTTTACATCTTGCTCGTGGTTGACTATGTCTCTTAATGGGTTGAGGCCAAAGCCACAAGATCGGATGATGCCAAAACAGTTATCGACTTTTTAAAATCTAATGTCTTTGTGAGATTTGGTGTGCCTAGGGCTTTGATTAGTGATAGAGGGACGCATTTTTGCAACAAGATGATTGAGGCTTTGCTAAGAAAGTACAACGTGACCCACCGTGTATCTACCGCCTACCACCCTCAAACGAATGGTCAAGCGGAGGTTTCGAATCGTGAAGTGAAGTCTATTCTCGAGAAAACAGTGAATCCTTCAAGAAAAGATTGGAGTTCGAGGCTTGATGATGCCTTGTGGGGCTATCAGACTGCTTACAAAACCCTGACAGGCATGTCCCCATTTAGATTGGTTTTTGGAAAACCATGTCATCTACCAGTGGAATTGGAACACCGTGCATTTTGGGCGGTCAAGCAATGCAACTTCAACATTGATGAGGCGGGAAGGCATAGGAAGCTTCAACTTCAAGAGTTGGAAGAATTGAGAAATGACTCTTATGAAAACTCGAGAACTGACAAGGAAAAAACGAAGCTTTTCCATGACAAGTCCATTACCCACAAGCATTTTGAGCCGGGACATAGGGTTTTGCTTTACCACTCGCGATTGAAATTATTTCCCGGAAAATTGAGGTCAAGATGGATAGGTCCATTTGTTGTGCTAAAAGTCTTTGAGCATGGAGCGGTTGAGATCCAAAGTGAAGAAACGGGGCAAATCTTTAAAGTCAATGGACATCGTTTGAAACCTTTCTATGAAGGTTTTGATGCAAATGTCCTAGATGTCATCCAGTTGGATGCCCCGGTGTACTGAAATCGAAAGGGAAGGATGTCTCGCCAAAGACGTTAAAGAAGGGCATTTTTGGAAAACTTAAAGTTTTCATGTTTTCTAGTTCCAAATATTTGTCTTATATAGATCCTTTTTGCATTTCACATTTCTTCTTCTTCTTTCTTGCAGTAAAAGATTGTTGGATTTTAAGGCCCGGTATTCGTTTTAGTCAAAGGGTGAAAATTGAGAAAATTGCAACAGGATACACGCGGACCGCGTGTACTCAGGGGTGTGCCCGCGTGTATAAACAAATGGTCTGCGTATGACCCCTGAAAATGACCGCGTCCATCTTCAAGAGACTCGAAGAGCCGTCCGTGTGTTTATACAAACGAACCGCGTGTACTCGGATAGATGACCGCGTGAAATGTCGAACAAATGAACCCGTTTTTAGCCACTACACGCAGACCGCATGTACTCGTGGGTCCGTCCGCGTGGGTTATTAAAACGGACCGTGTATGCTCCCTAGAATCGTCTGCGTGTAAGGAAGGCAAACAAAACTGCTCCAGGTTTATTCACGCGGACCACATGTACTCGCAGACGCGTCCACGTGACATGTTGACTTTTGTTGACCCGTGTTTTGACCAGGTTTGACGACGAATTTAATCCCTAAAACACCCAATCCAACACTCGTTTGTTGGTGATTGGGATCTTCTATCGTTGGGATCAGTATATGGGTTATAGGGTTCCTGACATCTGGCAGGATTCTAAGGGAAGTTCCTAGTTTAGCTAGTGTGTCTACCTTAGCATTTTCTTCTCTAGGAACTTAGCTTAGGTTGAAAGCTTCGAATTCGGAGGCCAGCTTTTTGAGGATTTGGAGGTATAGTGCTAGTCATTCGCCTTTTACTGTATAGGATCCATTAAAATGAATAGTTAATAATAAGGACTCAGCGAATACATGAAGACCCTTGCCTAGAAAGGTGGCCTCCACCAAATTTGTATGCAAACCCACACTCATTTCATTAGGGGTCATTGAGGGGGTCACTCAATTGTTTCGTAACATTGGGTGGGAAAACCTTCTCGAACTCATGGCAAACACTTACGAGCTCCCTACTAGAGAGTTCTTTGCCGACTGCGGGTTAGACAGCGAGAAAAAAAAGGTTGCATTCCAACTTATGGGAGACCGGGCGTACATTGATTTTGCAATAATAAACAACATCTTGGGCTTACCTTCCTCGAACACATTCACGGTTTTCGATGTCTTGCCCGTCGAGTTCAACCACGAGACCTTTTGGACGGAAATCACCGGGGGGATCTTCTCTCGTGCCGGTCGCGATAAGGCAACCTCCATCATTCACCCGTGCCTTCATATTGCCCATCGTATCTTAGTGTGCACTATTTTTGCCCGTAAAGAAGCCGACTGTGACAACCCGAAACTTTTTATCCTGTACAATTGATCTTTATATCAACATTTAACTTGATCTCCGTCACCTTTTATCACCGTTTAAGGGTCCGTTTAAGTGTTCTAAGCTTGCATTTGACCAAGGTTGAGTTTAGGAATGAGTCAGCACGTCCCATAGTGAGAAAACCGGGCCATACACCCTCTTGGAAGGTGTGTACGACCGCACACATGAGTGTACGGCCGCACACATGAGTGTACGGCCTACCCTCCAGCCGCACACTCACCCTTATATATATAAGGTGACCCTCTTTATCCATTCCTTTCATTTTGGCTGCACTCTACTTTCCCTCTCTACTTTCTCTCTCTAAAAACTTCGTCCAAGAACACTCTAAAGGCTTTAAGAACGTGAATTACTCCATCATTCAGCTTGTTATAGTGGTAAGACACCTTGATCTAAGCTTAAAACTCATCATGTTCTTCGTGTTCTTCATCACTTGAAGGTGTAGGGCCGCACACCTTCATAAGGTGGCCGTACACACCTCAAACACTCTCCAAGGTGAAGAGTTTGGCCTTCATTTGCTAGTTGGACTTGGTTTTGGCCTTGAAACACCCGGAAATCGACATTTTGTGCATAAATGAAGAGTGTACGGCCGCACACTCCTATGTACGGCCGCACACCCCTATGTACGGCCGCACACTCCCTTGTACGACTGCACATGCCCTCTGTACGGCCGCACACTCCTGTGTGCAACCGCACACACATGCTGACCGTACACCCTGGCCGCACACACACTTTTTTGGCCGTACACCTCCTTGGTTTGATCATATAGGGTCCCGACAAGCATTTCCAAGTCTTTAGGGTGTTTTCCCGTCACGTTTAGTCATGAAACACCCTAATTCTAACACATGTATGTGTTACTATATGCTATTAGGATCCACTTGAGTACGAAACATCAATTGACACTCAACACTCGTAACCGATCAACCGCTCGAATCATCCGTCAAACTGTAAGTTCATACCCCTTCACTTTTCTGAGTTTTCATGTTTTAGGGGGAGAATACAAGCAAAAGTACAAGAAAACTTGTGCTCAAATTATCTCATTTGCATAAAACCATTATATGTTCAACATGCTTTTAACACAGAAAACAGTTTTACCAAATGATTAAGAAATCAACTCGTAGAAACAATTTTCAAAACTAAAGCAAGGAACTTGTAAATCTTGTCATAAAATGTGCTATTTTGTAAAAGATTTATTCAAAACATAAACAGGATTTTCAGTATTATTACTTGTAAGTTTGTTATTTTGGGATTGGAGACACGTCCTTGGTAACACTCCCCCGGATTCGTGAGTGTAGGACTAACCCTTGTAACCAGAATCTCTTGTAGGGAGAGCGTGACTATTGTGTATAGATCTATACAAGACTGACTATCCCGCACCTCGCTGCTAGCTACAGTTGGACCGTCAGGTCTGCGGGTGACAAAGTCATAAAAGGATACTGGCCCCGTTACGTGCCATATCTAGTTTAATGTATGGTTATAAAACTCGCAACCTAGATAACATAGATTTACTTTTGTAATAATGAAACAAGTGAACTAACCTCAAAGTAATAACCGATTTGATTACTAGAGGGCATTAGTAATGCCCTTAGGATCTAGTTCACTACTTCTTTATTAGTTTTATTTATGTAATAAGGCTAATACCTCTCACAAAGAACAAACAGGGTTTTTCAAGGAAACTACATCTAACGATACAAGTATGGTAGATATTTGTACACCTCATACCAGAGCAGATAACCAACTATCAACTTTTAAGGAAAATATAGGATTTTCCTGGGATAACTCAACCTTTCATAAACAGGCTGTTTAACATATAACTAATGGATAATCAAACATATTTCATAAGAAAATATAGGATTTTCTTGGGAAACACTTTTCAAAGGATCAAAGAAACATTTCTTTCACCAGAACTAAACGCTTATGAACTCACCAGCTTTATGCTGATATTTTAAAACTGGTTGTATTCTCAGGGCAACAATAGACAGGTACTCTTGCCAACTTTTGGAGAAGACGGAACATTCTGGAGTCACGTCTTTTACTTTTGCTATATACTGTTATGTATAAACCATGTTTTCAAACAATGTAAATATTCTTCTTATAATGTAATGGTTGTGTTTACTACGGTTACTATGATACAACTGTTGTGATACTACACATGACGTCAACCGCCCCCGAACGTTTCCGCCGTTCCGGTTTGGGGGTTGAACACTGCGGTTAAACCTGGGCAGTTATGTAATCATGTCTAGGGTCAATATAGCCTGATCAACTATATTTATTCTAGACATGACCAACATGTGCTTGGGAGTGACTTTGGTGTTGCAACAGGCCTAAAACTTACCCAGTATCCATACAACTTAAAATACTATAGGAGTATTTTAGTCAGAGCCGAATACATTATAGAAATTCATTCCTAGTGTTGCTACCTATTTGTTTCTTAGCGATAACTTATTTGCATTGGTAGCTTTCCTTTGTTTATCGCTTAGTAGAACATTCTAGTCATCATATTGAGATACATCTTTATATCTCTTGATTCGATTCCAGAGGACTTACCATCCTTTTCTTCCTGGTTGTTTCTAGAACAAGATGCCTCCCCGAAAAAGACCTATCAGAAGGAATGACGACACTCCACCACCACCACCACCGCCCCCTCAGTTCGATCTTGTTATGTTCCAAGCAGCTGTTACTGCTGCTGTGGCTGCCGCGATGTCACAAGTTAATCCTGGCGGATCTGGTGGGCAGGGAGGTGGTAGTCATCCCCAAAACCATGAAGGTGGTCAAGGGCACCAAAAGGAATGTTCTTATAAGGACTTCATGAACGTAAAACCCACATCTTTCGACGGAAAAGGAGGGGTTATTTCCCTGACTCAATGGATCGAGAAAATTGAATCCATTTTCGAAATTTGTTCCTGTTCTGAAGCCAACAAAGTAAAGTTCGCCGCTTGAACTTTCGCCAACAGGGCACTGACCTGGTGGAATGGTCGAGTCAAATCCCTAATCCTGCCAGTGGCGAATGCTATGGGTTGGGAAAGTTTAAAGGAACTCATGCTAGCTGAGTACTGCCCACGGGGCGAGATGCAGAAACTAGAGCACGAACTCTAGAGCCTAAGGATGAAGGAATCCGACATTGCTGCCTACACTTCTAGGTTTGAAGACCTAGCACTTCTTTGCCCGGGAATGGTCACCTCGGAAAGCAAGAAGATAGAGAGATACATTTGGGGACTGACACGACCCACCAAAGGAAATGTTTTGGCTGCTAGGCCAAACACCTTTGACAGCGTTAAATGTCTGGCCCAGACTCTCATAGATCACGGAGTTGATCTTGATAAAGTGGCAACCGCTCCTGAGCCAGCAAAAGGGAGTGGTGAGAAAAGAAAGTTCTAGAAGCAGCGAAAGGGCCAGTCTTCACAGGAGCCCTCAAAGAAACAGCAAACGGTGGCAGTCCACACTGCTACTTCTCCTGCCGCTGCTCCTGCCACTCAAGCACCTACCAGTAAATATGCTGGTACCCTTCCTCGGTGCGACAAGTGTAACTATCATCATAATCCCGGCCCATGCCGAGAAATGTCGTGCACCAACTGTGGGAAAAAGGGGCACACAACTCGAGTTTGCAAAACACCAGTACAACCAGCCAATCAGGCATCTGGAGCAGGCGTCGGTCAAGCCTGTTATGGTTGTGGTGAAGTCGGGAACTATAAGAGAAACTGCCCTAAGGCAACAACAGCAGGTGGCACGGGGAGAGTACTAACGATGGGTCAAGAAAAGGCAGTTGCAGGTCCCACCGTTGTTTCGGGTACGTTCCTCCTCGACAACTCTTATGAATGCATTCTTTTCGATTCTGGTGCGGAGAGAAGTTTTGTTAGCCATGCATTCAAACATCTTCTTAGGCAAAAACCTCAACCACTAACTGAAACATTTACCGTCGAGATGGCTAACGGTGAGAAAGAGAGCACTAATGATATATTCGTAGGTTGTACCCTTACCTTAAACGATCATACTTTTCCTATCGACCTTCTGCCAGTCTCCATAGAAAGCTTCGATGTCATCATCGGCATGGATTGGTTGAGCCCCAATCATGCTGATATCCTTTGTTACGAAAAAGCTATCCGCCTCAATCTCTCCTCTGATGAAACTATCGTAATTTATGGCAATAAACTTAGCACAAACCTCCGTATCGTTTCATGCATCAAAGCCCAGAATCGGGTGTGCCGTTCTTTCCTGGACAAGTTCGTAATCGTGTTCATCGACGATATACTTGTCTATTCCAGAAGTGAGGAAGATCATCGACAGCACTTGAGATCGGTGCTAGAAACCCTAAGGACGAAGAAGCTATACGTGAAATTCTCCAAGTGCAAATTTTGGATTCGAAAAGTAACCTTCTTAGGTCACGTGGTAAGCGAGGAAGGCATACACGTGGACCCCTCCAAAATCAAAGCGATAGAGAACTGGTCAGCACCGAAGACACCCACAGAAATCCGTCAATTCTTGGGTCTCGCTGGCTACTATCGTAGATTTATCCAGAATTTCTCCAGAATTGCCAAACCCTTAACCACTCTGACTCAAAAAGGCGTACCCTTTTGTTGGAGTGAAAAACAAGACACTGCGTTCCAAACATTGAAACAGGCCCTGTGCAGCGCACCTATCTTGTCTCTACCCGAAGGGACGGAGGACTTCGTTGTCTACTGTGATGCATCCAATCAGGGTCTAGGCTGTGTGCTCATGCAATGGGGAAAAGTCATTGCTTATGCCTCAAGACATCTGAAAGCACACGAAGTCAACTACACAACTCACGACCTGGAATTGGAATTGGGAGCAGTGGTCTTTGCATTGAAGATATGGAGACATTACCTCTACGGAACCAAGTGCACTATCTTCACTGACCATAAAAGTCTGCAGCATATCTTCGACCAGAAGGAGCTGAACATGAGACAACGGCGATGGGTTGAGCTACTCATCGATTACGAGTGCGAAATCCGCTACCATCCCGGCAAGGCCAATGTGTTGGCAGATGCCCTCAGCCGGAAGGAGTACTCAGGTCGTAGAGTGAAGGCACTGACCATGACTATCCATTCCCATTTGTCCGTGCAAATCGAGGAGGCTCAACTAGAAGCCTTAAAACCAAAGAACATGTCGGGTGAATCCTTGAGAGTAATGGAAAAGAACCTAGAAATCAAGGGAGACGGAGTCTGTTATTTCATGGACCGAATCTGGACCCCAAAGTTCGGTGGTTACAGAGAGGTTGTAATGAACGAAGCTCACAAGACCAGATACTCCGTTCATCCAGGTTCAGACAAGATGTACCTCGATCTCAAGAAACTATATTTGTGGCCAAACATGAAAACAGAGATCGCTACCTTCGTGGGCAAGTGCCTGACTTGCGCCAAGGTGAATGTCGAATATCAAAAGCCCTCAGGTCTACTCCACCAGCCGGAGATACCTGAGTGGAAGTGGAAGAGAATTACTATGGATTTTATCACCAAATTACCCAAGTCTCCGAGTGGGCACGACACCATTTGGGTAATAGTCGACCGATTAACAAAGTCCGCCCACTTCCTGCCGATTAAGGAAAACTTCAAATTGGAGAAACTCATGAGAATCTACATCCAAGAGATAGTTCGACTGCATGGTGTGCCTGTGTCCATTATCTCCGATCGAGATAGCAGGTTCACTTCGAGGTTCTGGCAGTCACTGCAGAAAGCTCTTGGAACTAGGTTGGATATGAGCACAGCTTACCATCCTCAAACAGATGGGCAGAGTGAGAGAACCATTCAAACCTTGGAAGACATGTTGAGAGCATGTGTCATTGACTTTGGTAAGTCATGGGACACCCATTTGCCCTTGGTCGAGTTTTCCTATAACAAAAGTTACCACACAAGCATCAAGGCTGCGCCTTTTGAAGCTCTCTATGGCCGCAAGTGCAGATCCCCTCTGTGCTGGGCTGAGGTGGGCGACACGCAGCTAGCCAAGGGGCAAGTCCCTGACAGCACTCTCACTGGTCCAGAAATCATTCGCGAAACCACAGAAAAGATCGTACAATCCGGGAACGACTGAAAGCCTCACGAGATAGACAAAAGAGCTACGCAGATAAGCGACGAAAACCCTTGGAATTTCAGGTTGGAGACCGTGTCCTGCTAAAAGTCTCACCCTGGAAAGGCATGATACGATTTGGAAAGCATGGAAAGCTAAATCCAAGATACATAGGACCCTTCGAGATCCTCGCTAGGATCGGTCTCGTAGCCTACAAACTTCGTTTACCGCAAGAACTTAGCAGCATTCATCCTGTCTTTCACGTTTCGAATCTTAAGAAATGCGTATCTGACGAAACCCTTACGATTCCTCTTGACGAGATTGAGATCAACAAGAACCTGAACTTCGTGGAAGAACCAGTCGAAATCATGGATAGAGAAATCAAACGAACGAAACAAAGTCGCATCCCGATAGTGAAGGTTCGCTGGAATGCCAAGCGGGGACCCGAATTCACTTGGGAGCGCGAAGATCAAATGAAACAGAAGCATCCACATCTCTTTTCTATTCCATGATTTGTATTCTATGTTCGAATTTCGGGACGGAATTCCCTCTAACGGGGGGATGATGTGACAACCCGAAACTTTTTATCCTGTACAATTGATCTTTATATCAACATTTAACTTGATCTCCGTCACCTTTTATCACCGTTTAAGGGTCCGTTTAAGTGTTCTAAGCTTGCATTTGACCAAGGTTGAGTTTAGGAATGAGTCAGCACGTCCCATAGTGAGAAAACCGGGCCATACACTCTCTTGGAAGGTGTGTTCGGCCGCACACATGAGTGTACGGTTGCACACATGAGTTTACGGCCGCACACCCACACTCCAGCCGCATACTCACCCTTATATATAAGGTGACCCTCTTCATTCATTCCTTTCATTTTGGCTGCACTCTACTTTCCCTCTCTACTTTCTCTCTCTAAAAACTTCATCCAAGAACACTCTAAAGGCTTCAAGAACGTGAATTACTCCATCATTCAGCTTGTTATAGTGGTAAGACACCTTGATCTAAGCTTAAAAATCATCATGTTCTTCGTGTTCTTCATCACTTGAAGGTGTACGGCCGCACACCTTCATAAGGTGGTCGTACACACCTCAAACACTCTCCAAGGTGAAGAGTTTGGCCTTCATTTACTAGTTGGACTTGGTTTTGCCCTTGAAACACCCGAAAATCGACATTTTGTGCATGAATGAAGAGTGTACGGCCGCACACTCCTATGTACAGCCGCACACCCCTATGTACGGCCGCATACTCCCTTGTACGACCGCACATGCCCTCTGTACGGCCGCACACTCCTGTGTGCAACCGCACACACATGCTGACCGTACACCACTCGCGATTGAAATTATTTCCCGGAAAATTGAGGTCAAGATGGATAGGTCCATTTGTTGTGCTAAAAGTCTTTGAGCACGGAGCGGTTGAGATCCAAAGTGAAGAAACGGGGCAAATCTTTAAAGTCAATGGACATCGTTTGAAACCTTTCTATGAAGGTTTTGATGAAAATGTCCTAGATGTCATCCAGTTGGATGCCCCGGTATACTGAAATCGAAAGGGAAGGATGTCTCGCCAAAGACGTTAAAGAAGGGCATTTTTGGAAAACTTAAAGTTTTCATGTTTTCTAGTTCCAAATAAATGTCTTATATAGATCCTTTTTGCATTTCATATTTCTTCTTCTTCTTTCTTGCAGTAAAAGATTGTTGGATTTTAAGGCCCAGTATTCGTTTTAGTCAAAGGGTGAAAATTGAGAAAATTGCAACAGGATACACGCGGACCGCATGTACTCAGGGGTGTGCCCGCGTGTATAAACAAATGGTCTGCGTATGACCCCTGAAAATGACCGCGTCCATCTTCAGGAGTGGGGGTTTACATAACATTTTACGCGGTCCGCGTATACTCGAAGAGCCGTCCTCGTGTTTATACAAACGAACCGTGTGTACTCGGATAGATGACCGCGTGAAATGTCGAACAAATGAACCCGTTTTTAGCCACTACACGCAGACCGTGTGTACTCATGGGTCCGTCCGCGTGGGTTATTAAAACAGACCGCGTATGCTCCCTAGAATCGTCTGCGTGTAACGAAGGCAAACAGAACTGCTCCAGGGTTATTCACGCGGACCGCGTGTACTCGCAGACGCGTCCACGTGACATGTTGACTTTTGTTGACCCGTGTTTTGACCAGGTTTGACGACGAATTTAATCCCTAAAACACCCAATCCAACACTCGTTCGTTGGTGATTGGGATCTTCTATCGTTGGGATCAGTATATGGGTTATAGGGTTCCTGACATCTGACAGGATTCTAAGGGAAGTTCCTAGTTTAGCTAGTGTGTCTACCTTAGCATTTTCTTCTCTAGGAACTTAGCTTAGGTTGAAAGCTTCGAATTCGGAGGCCAGCTTTTTGAGGATTTGGAGGTATAGTGCTAGTCATTCGCCTTTTACTGTATAGGATCCATTAAAATGAATAGTTAATAATAAGGAGTCAGCGAATACATGAAGATCCTTGCCTAGAAAGGTGGCCTCCACCAAATTTGTGTGCAAACCCACACTCATTTCATTAGGGGTCCTTGAGGTGGTCACTCAATTGTTCCGTAACATTGGGTGGGAAAACCTTCTCGAACTCATGGCAAACACTTACGAGCTCCCTACTAGAGAGTTCTTTGCCGATTGCGGGTTAGACAGCGAGAAAAAAAGGTTGCATTCCAACTTATGGGAGACCGGGCGTACATTGATTTTGCAATAATAAACAACATCTTGGGCTTACCTTCCTCGAACACATTCACGGTTTTCGATGTCTTGCCCGTCGAGTTCAACCACGAGACCTTTTGGACGGAAATCACCGGGGGGATCTTCTCTTGTGCCGGTCGCGATAAGGCAACCTCCATCATTCACCCGTGCCTTCATATTGCCCATCGTATCTTAGTGTGCACTATTTTTGCCCGTAAAGAAGCCGACTGTGACAACCCGAAACTTTTTATCCTGTACAATTGATCTTTATATCAACATTTAACTTGATCTCCGTCACCTTTTATCACCGTTTAAGGGTCCGTTTAAGTATTCAAAGCTTGCATTTGACCAAGGTTGAGTTTAGGAATGAGTCAGCACGTCCCATAGTGAGAAAAACGGGCCATACACCCTCTTGGAAGGTGTGTACGGCCGCACACATGAGTGTACGACCGCACACATGAGTGTACGGCCCACCCTCCAGCCGCACACTCACCCTTATATATATAAGGTGACCATCTTCATTCATTCCTTTCATTTTGGCTGCACTCTACTTTCCCTCTCTACTTTCTCTCTCTAAAAACTTCATCCAAGAACACTCTAAAGGCTTCAAGAACGTGAATTACTCCATCATTCAGCTTGTTATAGTGGTAAGACACCTTGATCTAAGCTTAAAACTCATCATGTTCTTCGTGTTCTTCATCACTTGAAGGTGTACGGCCGCACACCTTCATTAGGTGGCCGTACACACCTCAAACACTCTCCAAGGTGAAGAGTTTGGCCTTCATTTGCTAGTTGGACTTGGTTTTGGCCTTGAAACACCCAGAAATCGACATTTTGTGCATGAATGAAGAGTGTACGGCTGCACACTCCTATGTACGGCCGCACACCCCTATGTACGGCCGCACACTCCCTTGTACGACCGCACATGCCCTCTGTACGGCCGCACACTCCTGTGTGCAACCGCACACACATGCTGACCGTACACCCTGGCCGCACACACACTTTTTTGGCCGTATACCTCCTTGGTTTGATCATATAGGGTCCCGACAAGCATTTCCAAGTCTTTAGGGTGTTTTCCCGTCACGTTTAGTCATGAAACACCCTAATTCTAACACATGTATGTGTTACTATATGCTATTAGGATCCACTTAAGTACGAAACATCAATTGACACTCAACACTCGTAACCGATCAACCGCTCGAATCATCCGTCAAACTGTGAGTTCATACCCCTTCACTTTTATGAGTTTTCATGTTTTAGGGGGAGAATACAAGCAAAAGTACAAGAAAACTTGTGCTCAATCTATCTCATTTGCATAAAACCATTATATGTTCAGCATGCTTTTAACACAGAAAACAGTTTTACCAAATGATTAAGAAATCAACTCGTAGAAACAATTTTCAAAACTAAAGCAAGGAGCATGTAAATCTTGTCATAAAATGTGCTATTTTGTAAAAGATTTATTCAAAACATAAACAGGATTTTCAGTATTATTACTTGTAAGTTTGTTATTTTGGGATTGGAGACACATCCTTGGTAACACTCCCCGGATCCGTGAGTGTAGGACTAACCCTTGTAACCAGAATCTCTTGTAGGGAGAGCGTGACTATTGTGTATAGATCTATACAGGACTGACTATCCCGCACCTCGCTGCTAGCTACAGTTGGACCGTCAGGTCTGCGGGTGACAAAGTCATAAAAGGATACTGGCCCCGTTACGTGCCATATCTAGTTTAATGTATGGTTATAAAACTCGCAACCTAGATAACATAGATTTACTTTTGTAATAATGAAACAAGTGAACTAACCTCAAAGTAATAACCGATTTGATTACTAGGGGGCATTAGTAATGCCCTTAGGATCTAGTTCACTACTTCTTTATTAGTTTTATTTATGTAATAAGGCTAATACCTCTCACAAAGAACAAACAGGGTTTTTCAAGGAAACTACATCTAACGATACAAGTATGGTAGATATTTGTACACCTCATACCAGAGCAGATAACCAACTATCAACTTTTAAGGAAAATATAGGATTTTCCTGGGATAACTCAACCTTTCATAAACAGGCTGTTTAACATATAACTAATGGATAATCAAACATATTTCATAAGAAAATATAGGATTTTCTTGGGAAACAATTTTCAAAGGATCAAAGAAACATTTCTTTCACCAGAACTAAACGCTTATGAACTCACCAGCTTTATGCTGATATTTTAAAACTGGTTGTATTCTCAGGGCAGCAATAGACAGGTACTCTTTCCAACTTTTGGAGAAGACGGAACATTCTGGAGTCACATCTTTTACTTTTGCTATATACTGTTATGTATAAACCATGTTTTCAAACAATGTAAATATTCTTCTTATAATGTAATGGTTGTGTTTACTACGCTTACTATGATACAACTGTTGTGATACTACACATGACGTCAACCGCCCCCGAATGTTTTCGCCGTTCCGGTTTGGGGGTTGAACATTGCGGTTAAACCTGGGCAGTTATGTAATCATGTTTAGGGTCAATATTGCCTGATCAACTATATTTATTCTAGACATGACCAACATGTGCTTGGGAGTGACTTTGGTGTTGCAACAGGCCTAAAACTTACCCAGTATCCATACAACTTAAAATACTATAGGAGAATTTTAGTCAGAGCCGAATACATTATAGAAATTCATTCCTAGTTTTGCTACCTATTTGTTTCTTAGCGATAACTTATTTGCATTGGTAGCTTTCCTTTGTTTATCGCTTAGTAGAACACTCTAGTCATCATATTGAGATACATCTTTATATCTCTTGATTCGATTCCAGAGGACTTACCATCCTCTTCTTCCTGGTTGTTTCTAGAACAAGATGCCTCCCCGAAAAAGACCTATCAGAAGGAATGACGACGCTCCACCACCACCACCACCGCCCCCTCAGTTCGATCTTGTTATGTTCCAAGCAGCTATTACTGCTGCTGTGGCTGCCGCGATGTCACAAGTTAATCCTGGCGGATCTGGTGGGTAGGGAGGTGGTAGTCATCCCCAAAACCATGAAGGTGTTCAAGGGCACCAAAAGGAATGCTCTTATAAGGACTTCATGAACGCAAAACCCACATCTTTCGACGGAAAAGGAGGGGTTATTTCCCTGACTCAATGGATCGAGAAAATTGAATCCATTTTCGAAATTTGTTCCTGTTCTGAAGCCAACAAAGTAAAGTTCGCCGCTTGAACTTTCGCCAACAGGGCACTGACCTGGTGGAATGGTCGAGTCAAATCCCTAATCCTGCCAGTGGCGAATGCTATGGGTTGGGAAAGTTTAAAGGAACTCATGCTAGCTGAGTACTGCCCACGGGGCGAGATGCAGAAACTAGAGCACGAACTCTGGAACCTAAGGATGAAGCAATCCGACATTGCTGCCTACACTTCTAGGTTTGAAGACCTAGCACTTCTTTGCCCGGGAATGGTCACCTCGGAAAGCAAGAAGATAGAGAGATACATTTGGGGACTGACACAACCCACCAAAGGAAATGTCTTGGCTGCTAGGCCAAACACCTTTGACAAGTGTAACTATCATCATAATCCCGGCCCATGCCGAGAAATGTCGTGCACCAACTGTGGGAAAAAGGGGCACACAACTCGAGTTTTCAAAACACCAGTACAACCAGCCAATCAGGCATCTGGAGCAGGCGTCGGTCAAGCCTGTTATGGTTGTGGTGAAGTCGGGAACTATAAGAGAAATTGCCCTAAGGCAACAACAGCAGGTGGCATGGGGAGAGTACTAATGATGGGTCAAGAAGAGGCAGTTGCAGATCCCACCGTTGTTTCGGGTACGTTCCTCCTCGACAACTCTTATAAATGCATTCTTTTCGATTCTGGTGCGGAGAGAAGTTTTGTTAGCCATGCATTCAAACATCTTCTTAGGCATAAACCTCAACCACTAACTGAAACATTTACCGTCAAGATGGCTAACGGTGAGAAAGAGAGCACTAATGATATATTCGTAGGTTGTACCCTTACCTTAAACGATCATACTTTTCCTATCGACCTTATGCCAGTCTCCATAGAAAGCTTCGATGTCATCATCGACATGGATTGGTTGAGCCCCAATCATGCTGATATCCTTTGTTACGAAATAGCTATCCGCCTCAATCTCTCCTCTGATGAAACTATCGTAATTTATGGCGATAAACTTAGCACAAACCTCCGTATCGTTTCATGCATCAAAGCCCATAAACTTTTGCGAAAGGAGTGTCATGCATTCCTAGCCCACGTCATTAACGAGAAGCAGGAAGTTAAAGACCTCGAGAGCATCCCCGAAGTCTACAACTTTCCCGATGTTTTTCCCGAAGATCTCCCGGGAATCCCTCCCGAACGCCAAGTCGAGTTTTGCATCGACTTAATCCCCGGAGCTACCCCCGTAGCTAAATCCCCATACCGATTAGCGCCGGCAGAAATGCAGGAGTTATCCAGTCAACTCAATGAGCTGCTCAGCAAAGGATTCATCAGACCAAGTTCCTCACCCTGGGGAGCCCCGATCTTGTTTGTGAAAAAGAAGGATGGATCCTTTCGGATGTGCATTGACTATCGAGAGCTGAACAAGCTCACAGTAAAAAACCGTTACCCTCTTCCTCGAATCGACGACCTCTTCGATCAACTTCAAGGAGCCATTTACTTTTCCAAAATAGACCTAAGATCAGGGTACCATCAGCTGCGAGTCCATGAGAGTGATGTTCCTAAGACAGCCTTTCGGACTCGGTATGGTCACTACAAAATTGTAGTGATGCCCTTCGGTCTAACCAACGCGCCGGGAGTATTCATGGACCTGATGAATCGGGTGTGCCGTTCTTTCCTGGACAAGTTCGTAATCGTGTTCATCAACGATATACTTGTCTATTCCAGAAGTGAGGAAGATCATCGACAGCACTTGAGATCGGTGCTAGAAACCCTAAGGACGAAGAAGCTGTACGCGAAATTCTCCAAGTGCAAATGTTGGATTCGAAAAGTAACCTTCTTAGGTCACGTGGTAAGCGAGGAAGGCATACACATGGACCCCTCCAAAATCAAAGCGATAGAGAACTGGTCAGCACCGAAGACACCCACAGAAATCCGTCAATTCTTGGGTCTCGCTGGCTACTATCGTAGATTTATCCAGAATTTCTCCAGAATTGCCAAACCCTTAACCACTATGACTCAAAAAGGCGTACCCTTTTGTTGGAGTGAAAAACAAGACACTGCGTTCCAAACATTGAAACAGGCCCTGTGCAGCGCACCTATCTTGTCTCTACCCGAAGGGACGGAGGACTTCGTTGTCTACTGTGATGCATCCAATCAGGGTCTAGGCTGTGTGCTCATGCAACGGGGAAAAGTCATTGCTTATGCCTCAAGACATCTGAAAGCACACGAAGTCAACTACACAACTCACGACCTGGAATTGGAATTGGGAGCAGTGGTCTTTGCATTGAAGATATGGAGACATTACCTCTACGGAACCAAGTGCACTATCTTCACTGACCATAAAAGTCTGCAGCATATCTTCGACCAGAAGGAGCTGAACATGAGACAACGGCGATGGGTTGAGCTACTCATCGATTACGAGTGCGAAATCCGCTACCATCCCGGCAAGGCCAATGTGTTGGCAGATGCCCTCAGCCGGAAGGAGTACTCAGGTCGTAGAGTGAAGGCACTGACCATGACTATCCATTCCCATCTGTCCGCGCAAATCAAGGAGGCTCAACTAGAAGCCTTAAAACCAGAGAACATGTCGGGTGAATCCTTGAGAGTAATGGAAAAGAACCTAGAAATCAAGGAAGACGGAGTCTGTTATTTCATGGACCGGATCTGGACCCCAAAGTTCGGTGGTTACAGAGAGGTTGTAATGAACGAAGCTCACAAGACCAGATACTCCGTTCATCCAGGTTCAGACAAGATGTACCTCGATCTCAAGAAACTATGTTGGTGGCCAAACATGAAAACAGAGATCGCTACCTTCGTGGGCAAGTGCCTGACTTGCGCCAAGGTGAAGGTCGAATATCAAAAGCCCTCAGGTCTACTCCACCAGCCGGAGATACCTGAGTGGAAGTGGGAGAGAATTACTATGGATTTTATCACCAAATTACCCAAGTCTCCGAGTGGGCACGACACCATTTGGGTAATAGTCGACCGATTAACAAAGTCCGCCCACTTCCTGCCGATTAAGGAAAACTTCAAATTGGAGAAACTCATGAGAATCTACATCCAAGAGATAGTTCGACTGCATGGTGTGCCTGTGTCCATTATCTCCGATCGAGATAGCAGGTTCACTTCGAGGTTCTGGCAGTCACTGCAGAAAGCTCTTGGAACTAGGTTGGATATGAGCACAGCTTACCATCCTCAAACAGATGGGCAGAGTGAGAGAACCATTCAAACCTTGGAAGACATGTTGAGAGCATGTGTCATTGACTTCGGTAAGTCGTGGGACACCCATTTGCCCTTGGTCGAGTTTTCCTATAACAAAAGTTACCACACAAGCATCAAGGCTGCGCCTTTTGAAGCTCTCTATGGCCGCAAGTGCAGATCCCCTCTGTGCTGGGCTGAGGTGGGCGACACGTAGCTAGCCAAGGGGCAAGTCCCTGACAGCACTCTCACTGGTCCAGAAATCATTCGCGAAACCACAGAAAAGATCGTACAATCCGGGAACGACTGAAAGCCTCACGAGATAGACAAAAGAGCTACGCAGATAAGCGACGAAAACCCTTGGAATTTCAGGTTGGAGACCGTGTCCTGCTAAAAGTCTCACCCTGGAAAGGCATGATATGATTTGGAAAGCATGGAAAGCTAAATCCAAGATACATAGGACCCTTCGAGATCCTCGCTAGGATCGGTCCCGTAGCCTACAAACTTCGTTTACCGCAAGAACTTAGCAGCATTCATCCTGTCTTTCACGTTTCGAATCTTAAGAAATGCGTATCCGACGAAACCCTTACGATTCCTCTTGACGAGATTGAGATCAACAAGAACCTGAACTTCGTGGAAGAACCAGTCGAAATCATGGATAGAGAAATCAAACGAACGAAACAAAGTCGCATCCCGATAGTGAAGGTTCGCTGGAATGCCAAGCGGGGACCCGAATTCACTTGGGAGCGCGAAGATCAAATGAAACAGAAGCATCCACATCTCTTTTCTATTCCATGATTTGTATTCTATGTTCGAATTTCGGGACGAAATTCCCTCTACCGGGGGGATGATGTGATAACCCGAAACTTTTTATCCTGTACAATTGATCTTTATATCAACATTTAACTTGATCTCCGTCACATTTTATCACCGTTTAAGGGTCCGTTTAAGTGTTCTAAGCTTGCATTTGACCAAGGTTGAGTTTAGGAATGAGTCAGCACGTCCCATAGTGAGAAAACCGGGCCATACACTCTCTTGGAAGGTGTGTACGGCCGCACACATGAGTGTACGGTCGCACACATGAGTTTACGGCCGCACACCCACACTCCAGCCGCACACTCACCGTTATATATAAGGTGACCCTCTTCATTCATTCCTTTCATTTTGGTTGCACTCTACTTTCCCTCTCTACTTTCTCTCTCTAAAAACTTCATCCAAGAACACTCTAAAGGCTTCAAGAACGTGAATTACTCCATCATTCAGCTTGTTATAGTGGTAAGACACCTTGATCTAAGCTTAAAAATCATCATGTTCTTCGTGTTCTTCATCACTTGAAGGTGTACGGCCGCACACCTTCATAAGGTGGCCGTACACACCTCAAACACTCTCCAAGGTGAAGAGTTTGGCCTTCATTTGCTAGTTGGACTTGGTTTTGGCCTTGAAATACCCGAAAATCGACATTTTGTGCATGAATGAAGAGTGTACGGCCGCACACTCCTATGTACGGCCGCACACCCCTATGTACGGCCGCACACTCCCTTGTACGACCGCACATGCCCTCTGTACGGCCGCACACTCCTATATGCAACCGCACACACATGCTGACCGTACACCCTGGCCGCACACTCCTATGTACAGCCGTACACCCCTATGTACGGCCGCATACTCCCTTGTACGACCGCACAAGCCCTCTGTACGGCCACACACTCCTGTGTGCAACCGCACATACGTGCTGACCGTACACCACTCGCGATTGAAATTATTTCCCGGAAAATTGAGGTCAAGATGGATAGGTCCATTTGTTGTGCTAAAAGTCTTTGAGCACGGAGCGGTTGAGATCCAAAGTGAAGAAACGGGGCAAATCTTTAAAGTCAATGGACATCGTTTGAAACCTTTCTATAAAGGTTTTGATGAAAATGTCCTAGATGTCATCCAGTTGGATGCCCCGGTATACTGAAATCGAAAGGGAAGGATGTCTCGCCAAAGACGTTAAAGAAGGGCATTTTTGGAAAACTTAAAGTTTTCATGTTTTCTAGTTCCAAATAAATGTCTTATATAGATCCTTTTTGCATTTCATATTTCTTCTTCTTCTTTCTTGCAGTAAAAGATTGTTGGATTTTAAGGCCCGGTATTCGTTTTAGTCAAAGGGTGAAAATTGAGAAAATTGCAACAGGATACATGCGGACCGCGTGTACTCAGGGGTGTGCCCGCGTGTATAAACAAATGGTCTGCGTATGACCCCTGAAAATGACCGCGTCCATCTTCAAGAGTGGGGGTTTACATAACATTTTACGCGGTCCGTGTATACTCGAAGAGTCGTCCGCGTGTTTATACAAACGAACCGCGTGTACTCGGATAGATGACCGCGTGAAATGTCGAACAAATGAACCCGTTTTTAGCCACTACACGCAGACCGCGTGTACTCATGGGTCCGTCCGCGTGGGTTATTAAAACGGACCGCGTATGCTCCCTAGAATCGTCTGCGTGTAACGAAGGCAAACAGAACTGCTCCAGGTTTATTCACGTGGACCGCGTGTACTCGCAGACGCGTCCACGTGACATGTTGACTTTTGTTGACCCGTGTTTTGACCAGGTTTGACGACGAATTTAATCCATAAAACACCCAATCCAACACTCGTTTGTTGGTGATTGGGATCTTCTATCGTTGGGATCAGTATATGGGTTATAGGGTTCCTGACATCTGACAGGATTCTAAGGGAAGTTCCTAGTTTAGCTAGTGTGTCTACCTTAGCATTTTCTTCTCTAGGAACTTAGCTTAGGTTGAAAGCTTCGAATTCGGAGGCCAGCTTTTTGAGGATTTGGAGGTATAGTGCTAGTCATTCGCCTTTTACTGTATAGGATCCATTAAAATGAATAGTTATTAATAAGGAGTCAGCGAATACATGAAGATCCTTGCCTAGAAAGGTGGCCTCCACCAAATTTGTGTGCAAACGCACACTCATTTCATTAGGGGTCCTTGAGGGGGCCACTCAATTGTTCCGTAACATTGGGTGGGAAAACCTTCTCGAACTCATGGCAAACACTTACGAGCTCCCTACTAGAGAGTTCTTTGCCGACTGCGGGTTAGACAGCGAGAAAAAAAAGGTTGCATTCCAACTTATGGGAGACCGGGCGTACATTGATTTTGCAATAATAAACAACATCTTGGGCTTACCTTCCTCGAACACATTCACGGTTTTCGATGTCTTGCCCGTCCAGTTCAACCACGAGACCTTTTGGACGGAAATCACCGGGGGGATCTTCTCTTGTGCCGGTCGCGATAAGGCAACCTCCATCATTCACCCGTGCCTTCATATTGCCCATCGTATCTTAGTGTGCACTGCTTTTGCCCGTAAAGAAGCCGACTGTGACAACCCGAAACTTTTTATCCTGTACAATTGATCTTTATATCAACATTTAACTTGATCTCTGTCACCTTTTATCACTGTTTAAGGGTCCGTTTAAGTGTTATAAGCTTGCATTTGACCAAGGTTGAGTTTAGGAATGAGTCAGCACGTCCCATAGTGAGAAAACCGGGCCATACACTCTCTTGGAAGGTGTGTACGGCCGCACACATGAGTGTACGGCCGCACACATGAGTGTACGGCCCACCCTCCAGCCGCACACTCACCCTTATATATATAAGGTGACCCTCTTCATTCATTCCTTTCATTTTGGCTGCACTCTACTTTCCCTCTCTACTTTCTCTCTCTAAAAACTTCATCCAAGAACACTCTAAAGGCTTCAAGAATGTGAATTAATCCATCATTCAGCTTGTTATAGTGGTAAGACACCTGGATCTAAGCTTAAAACTAATCATGTTCTTCGTGTTCTTCATCACTTGAAGGTGTACGGCCGCACACCTTCATAAGGTGGCCGTACACACCTCAAACACTCTCCAAGGTGAAGAGTTTGGCCTTCATTTGCTAGTTGGACTTGGTTTTGGCCTTGAAACACCCGAAAATCGACATTTTGTGCATGAATGAAGAGTGTACGGCCGCACACTCCTATGTACGGCCGCACACCCCTATGTACGGCCGCACACTCCCTTGTACGACCGCACATGCCCTCTGTACGGCCGCACACTCCTGTGTGCAACCGCACACACATGCTGACCGTACACCCTGGCCGCACACACACTCTTTTGGCCGTACACCTCCTTGGTTTGATCATATAGGGTCCCGACAAGCATTTCCAAGTCTTTAGGGTGTTTTCCCGTCACGTTTAGTAATGAAACACCCTAATTCTAACACATGTATGTGTTACTATATGCTATTAGGATCCACTTGAGTACGAAACATCAATTGACACTCAACACTCGTAACCGATCAACCGCTCGAATCATTCGTCAAACTGTGAGTTCATACCCCTTCACTTTTATGAGTTTTCATGTTTTAGGGGGATAATACAAGCAAAAGTACAAGAAAACTTGTGCTCAAATTATCTCATTTGCATAAAACCATTATATGTTCAGCATGCTTTTAACACAGAAAACAGTTTTACCAAATGATTAAGAAATCAACTCGTAGAAACAGTTTTCAAAACTAAAGCAAGGAACTTGTAAATCTTGTCATAAAATGTGCTATTTTGTAAAGGATTTATTCAAAACATAAACAGGATTTTCAGTATTATTACTTGTAAGTTTGTTATTTTGGGATTGGAGACACGTCCTTGGTAACACTCCCCCGGATTCGTGAGTGTAGGACTAACCCTTGTAACCAGAATCTCTTGTAGGGAGAACGTGACTATTGTGTATAGATCTATACAAGACTGACTATCCCGCACCTCGCTGCTAGCTACAGTTGGACCGTCAGGTCTGCGGGTGACAAAGTCATAAAAGGCTACTGGCCCCGTTACGTTCCATATCTAGTTTAATGTACGGTTATAAAACTCGCAACCTAGATAACAGAGATTTACTTTTGTAATATTGAAACAAGTGAACTAACCTCAAAGTAATAACCGATTTGATTACTAGAGGGCATTAGTAATGCCCTTAGGATCTAGTTCACTACTTCTTTATTAGTTTTATTTATGTAATAAGGCTAATACATCTCACAGAGAACAAACAGGGTTTTTCAAGGAAACTACATCTAACGATACAAGTATGGTAGATATTTGTACACCTCATACCAGAGCAGATAACCAACTATCAACTTTTAAGGAAAATATAGGATTTTCCTGGGATAACTCAACCTTTCATAAACAGGCTGTTTAATATATAACTAATGGATAATCAAACATATTTCATAAGAAAATATAGGATTTTCTTGGGAAACACTTTTCAAAGGATCAAAGAAACATTTCTTTCACTAGAACTAAACACTTATGAACTCACCAGCTTTATGCTGATATTTTAAAACTGGTTGTATTCTCAGGGCAACAATAGACAGGTACTCTTGCCAACTTTTGGAGAAGACGGAACATTCTGGAGTCACGTCTTTTACTTTTTCTATGTACTGTTATGTATAAACCATGTTTTCAAACAATGTAAATATTCTTCTTATAATGTAATGGTTGTGTTTACTACGCTTACTATGATACAACTGTTGTGATACTACGCATGACGTCAACCGCCCCTGAACGTTTCCGCCGTTCCGGTTTGGGGGTGTGACACCGACCAAGTTACAAAAAATGAGCTCTTTTTCCTTTGGTGCATGACGCGACGTGAAAACCCTCCGATCCCGGATTTTTCCTGCCATAAACGCGCACTCATTAGAGCCAAAACAACCGGTGATATTTGCATTAGAGGATTTGTCACCCTTTTAGCCCATGGTCTTGACATTGAGCTTCCGGACGACTACACGCCCGGTGACAACAAAATTCTCTTGGATGAGCGGGTTCTCACAAACATGCATCACATCCGTCGTAGGAATAGGAGCAGTTTTACATCGTATTGTCCTCAAGGGGTCATATATCTCATTCTTCTCGACCCTCGAGTCGCCAACTTCACCTTCCACGATCGCACTCAGTGGAGACTCGCGAGGACCATCATTCAGTCAGTCAATGAGGATGCCCTCCAGGATCAAGATGATGACGAGATGCATGTAGATGATGAGCCCGACGATAATCCCACCCATGGTCCACAGCACGCCCAGCCCCAAACACCTCCCGTATATTACCCGCTTCCCCCCAATTTTGCCGAACAGTTCGAGGCTCTTTGTGTCTCCAACCAAATCATGTCCCAACAGATGCACCATATGTGGGGGTGGCACCAATCACAAAATCATTTCGATAATGTCCCACTTCCTCCTCCCTATCCATACCCTCCACCCACCCACCCTTATCCACCTCCACCTTACCCTTACCCCTACCCCCAATACCCATATCCTCCTCCCAATCCCCCGGTCTAGGTACTTCCACCTCGCCTTAAGCATTGAGGACAATGCTTGTTCTTAAGCTTGGGGTGGGGTATTCCATTTTCTTTTTGATTTCTCATGCATTTTAATTAGGTTGCATAGCATTTAGCCTTAAATTGCATTCATTTTTTTTATTTTTATAAAATTCCAAAAAGATTTTATTTTCTTCTTTTTCACTTTTTATTTTTGCATGGCATTTAGCTTAGGGCATAAGCATTCATGCATTTTTGTTATCTCTTTATTCTCATCTCCGAACATCTTTACTTGAAAGACACGACACACCTTAAATACAATTCTTTTGGAAACTCACATAACAAATAAGAATCGCTCTTAGGGACTTTCAGTTGTTGCTTCTTCTCTTATATATACGCGGGGAGAGAGTGCAAGTAGTTGTGCATTTGAATCGACTCATGTCAAATGTGGCATACGTAGGGGGACAACTTAGCCCCGTGCCGACTAGTTCCTCACGTGAATTTTCCTCACAAGCCACAATCAAACCTCAAAGAAAGGAATAAAAGATAGATTTTGCTATTTTGAGATCTTTAGTGTCTAACAGCTACAATTCACATCATATCTCATTACTTTATGATTTAGACACATTTTTCCCACTTGATCTCGAATTAGTCTTAGTGTAGTTGTGCTTGTTTGGCCTCTTGTTTGGGTTAGACTTAGATTCTGCTTATAGTTGTATATAGTTTTGTATTTTTTATTTTCAGGCTATTCTTATAAAACTCCTGTGGTAAACCTAAAAAGTGAGCCTAAAAAAGAGAGAGAGAGAGAGAGACAACTACCCATTTTTTCCAGTTTTGTTTTGTTTTGTGAGTCAAAGTAAATTGTTTCAAAAGTGTCATTCGAAAAATTTTGCGTCAATTTACCAAAAATTTCAATAAAGTCTAGTATTTAGTTTGTGTACGTGAAAATTTCATATGTAACCAACTTGTTTGGAGAAGTCAAATTTTGATCTTTCGTGAAATTTGAGCCTTATGTTTGTTGGTTCTAGTCTTTAGAAGTCTAGTTAAAAAAAATGGTTTTGAAAAGTCGGATATTATCGCAATCATACAATGCGAATGTAATTATATTTTTTTAGTGTTTTCCTCTTTGTGTCTTAAGTTATTGTATTTGTAACATGTCCTTCGGGTTTTGTTGTTATATATATATATATATATATATATATATATATATATATATATATATATATATATATATATATATATATATATATATATATATATATATATATATATATATATATATATAGGGGTGTTCAAAACCGGATATCCGAATTTCGGATATCCGAAAATTCGGATAGTAGATTTTAGGTATCCGAATCTGTCACACCCCCAAACCAAGGATGGCGGAAACGTCCGGGGGTGGAGGACTTCATGTATAGTATCACAACAATGAGTATAATAGTGCTCAAAGTAAATACAACTATCATAAATATAATTGAAAATGTTACACTATAGTATATGTTTACATGTTTCAAAATCAATTACATTATGATGACAAAATGAACTATTTGACGATTTAACGTCCCATCCTCAAGATGTTGTTGATTTCATGTTTCACTGATTTCCTGAGATACAAGTAGTTTTGAAAAAGTGTCAACAATTAAGTTGGTGAGTCCATAAGAGTTTTATTTGAGAAAGAAGTCGTTTTCCTTGTAAAAGCGATAGAGTATGATTCCAGAAAATCCAATATTTTCTTTATTAAGTGTGAAATGAAAGCTCCTATGTTATGCAATAATGTACCCTAGAAAGACCCGTAGATTCCTTCTATAATCACCCAGTGTATATAAGTTATATAAAATTTAAGTTAAATAAACCGTCGAATATAATGGGTCTGCCCTAGGTCCACAACCAAACAAGGAACATGAAGTAAGGCGGACCCACCAATTCTAAGTCGATTGTGACTAGATTCTTATATAACTCTTGCATATACACTTAGCAATTATAGTTGAAGTCTAACAATTCTAGATGAAATGTAGTATCAATAGAAATGTGATTCCAAAGAAAATCCAATATTTTCTTTATTAATTAATGTAGTTCTAAATCCCAGGACCGAGAGTATGAGTGTGTTTTCTACTTATAACGTGTTTGTAGTTTTAAATAGATAAAACCCCTTTTAAAGTAGAATGTTCCCTGTAAACTTGAAAGATTGTTAACTCCCTATGTGAGTCGTTATAACCATACTACAACCGGATGACCTGTTGCGACGTTCTTCAGACGTCGGAATGTTAATGACATTTGTCACCCCAGACCTGCCGGTCTAGCTGTTGCATGCAGCTAAGGTGTGGGTTTGTCAGACCCAATATAGATCTATACACAAATATCACGCTCTCCCTACAAGAGACTCTGGTTATAACTAATTCAGGATTTTTAACCAGTACTCAAAGAGTACAATGAAGACGTGTCTCACAGTTTACGTTAACTAGGTTACATATAGTTTGAGTATTAAACCTCTTCCGTGGTGGAAGTGAAATCACCTTTTATGAAATAAATTAGTGATATGAAATCCATAAACTATTACTATTATAGTTTATCATGTAGTATATGAAAAACCCATTTGTTTTGAGAGTAAGACCTTTTTCATGTAGTGTGCTTTTATCGTAAAATCCATAAACTATACTTATCGTAGTTTATTATATGTGTTCGAAATGAATGAAAAACCTTATCATGAATGACTAATTTCTATTTATGATGATAAACTAACAAGAAATACATTCAATCATTTAGAAACTTATTGTTATGCACTTTGCTCAACATGTTACAAAGTGTTATGAAAGTTGTAAGCTGTTAACTAGTTTTTAACCTTTCTGCACTGTTTTAGAAAAATCATAGAAAAATCATACGAAGTCGAAAACTAAATCCGTAAACTCTGAGATTTTAGAAAATATGTCTAGTTTATTCATAATTTTTATTATAATTTTTAGAAGTCTTTAACTTGTGTGAAAATGTTCATATTCACAGACTGGTCCGAATTCGTTTCTGAAATGATAGGCAGTTTTGTAAAAATCACCATAAATTGTAGAAAAATCGTATGGAGATGTGCAAGTAGTCATTTTAAAGGTATGAATCTGAACTATTTTCATATTAAACAGTTTTGAAATATATTAAGTTTAAGATGGTCAAAACAGTCCGTGAATAAGACTCAACTTTTCTGATAAAAGGTGTTGTTTGAATTTAGTTAAGTTTTTGGTATTTTAACTTGTATTCCCCCCCCCCCCCCCCCTAAAACTTGAAGAAAACATGAAAATGTAGGGGTATGAACTCACATTGAGTGTTTTCAGTGGATGGATGATGAAGAAAAGGAGTTTCCAAGTCTTGGAGTGAATAGTGACTGAATATGGTCTTGGAGTGGGTGTGGAGGGTTGCTTGTGTCACACATTAAGGTAAAGTCAACACTCCACCTCAAAATCTTACCCACTAGATTTTATTCTTAGGCAATGATTTTTCCTCCAAAAATGATTAAAATATGATTATATAGGGTCTCATATGCCAAATTACGAGTTTGGGTGAAAATCCCGCGTCAAAATCATGAAAAACGGGCTTAAAACGCGAAAGTGGTCGAAAACCAGGAAAAAGGGCGAAGTCTGCGAAATTTCGGATTTGGAGCCGAGGGTTCGGTCTTCAGGGGTTGAGAACCGAAGGTGGTTTCGGTTGTGGGTGAGAGCCGAGCAATCTCGCAGGCGAGAAGGAAAGGAGCGAAGGCAAAGGCAGGGAGCGAAGGCGAAGGTCAGGTTCGGTCCTCCGAGGTTCGGGTTCGGTTTCTCCAGTTTCGGTTCTCAAGCAGCTTCGGGTTCGGCCCCTATAGAGAGGCTTCGACCCTAATAGAGAGTTTCGGTTCTAGAGAGGCTTCGGCCCTATATGGCTATTTTTCAAGGTATCTTCCCGTTTCGAGCGGTTTTCACCAAGTTAAGTGTCGGGATGACCCGAATGATTGTAAAAAGTTGAAAGAAGTTTTGAGAGAGATTTGGGAGAGATTGAGATAGAGTGAAAGAGATTGAGAGAGATTTCGTTTGCGAACTTTTTGAGTGTTTGGCCTCGTAACACAAGGTTCGTAAATCCCGATAAGCCTCGTTATGAATGTTATACGCCCTCGAGGGGTATGGAATAATGTTTTGTCAAGTAGTTTCATCACTTACCCTGATTAGGTTTTTGAATTTCCGAACACGTGAAAAATCTAAGTGATACTTTGTATTAAGATCGCGAGTTGTACAATAGGAAACATAACGGAAACCCTAATATACAAGGGTTAATGGAGTTGACCGGTTTGACTTGTTGACTTTATTTGACTTTGACTTGACCGGAAATTGACGGTTGTCACAAAATCCGTATCCGGAATTTCGGATATCCGAATTTCGGATATCTGAAATTTCGGATACGGATTCGGATATTTTTAGCGGATATTCGAAATTTATTATTTCTACTTTTCTAGTATTAAGAGCAAAATAAACCTCAACTCAATTAGATTAAACATGAAAAAAATGCAATATATAGAACTTATAATTCGGTTACATATAATAAGAAAACTTTCTTTCCTATAACGTCAATAATTTCAATTCTTCCGTCGTGAAATGACACCTAATGCTTCTTTTAACTTTCTAGTAATATACCTGATTAATTAATTTACGTACCAAGAAAATTTTCGTTGTGCATCCATGCATGACACATTCAAACATATTCAACAAATGTTCATACCAAACCCAGTAAATAAGTTGAAAGTTCTATCTACTCATTTTATCATAGATAATATTAGTGAACAATTTTAATATGTTTAATGTACCAAAAGAAATAAATATAACTACATTAAACAAGATATTATATACACCTACAAATTTATTCAAAGTCATTACAAAAAACTACAACGACTAATAATAAATCAAAGTGCACTTCAATTTTAAATTTGATTCAAAATTTATACATTTTACTGCTAATTAACATGTTATATTCACCCATAATTTTGTATTTTTTAATTTCAAGTTAAGAAAAACTATACTAATATAAATAATTTAAAATATATATATATATATATATATATATATATATATATATATATATATATATATATATATATATATATATATATATATATTTCGGATATCGGATATCCGAAATATCCGAAAATTTCGAAATTTACTATCCGAATCCGAATCCGAAAAACCGGATATCCGAAAAACGGATATCCGAAAATCGGATATCCGAACTTTCGGATCGGATTTTCGGATTTTTCGGATCGGATGTTCGGA
Organism: Lactuca virosa; assembly: GCF_052849685.1. Classification (NCBI taxonomy): domain Eukaryota; kingdom Viridiplantae; phylum Streptophyta; class Magnoliopsida; order Asterales; family Asteraceae; genus Lactuca; species Lactuca virosa. The sequence goes on along the minus strand of NC_136433.1, from coordinate 314,626,161 downwards.
TGCGGATATTTTTGAACACCCCTAATTGGTATGTACTTGACCCGATAGTAGCATGGTCTATTTGGGTTGCCTTCACCATAACAATTTGATAGGATGGACTTTTGAGAAGATGTTATTTATGGTTTATTAATATATTACAAATATAATATATTAATATGAAATCATGTTATTTAATTAGTATTGATCAAGAATTAATTTGGAATTAATTTAGTGATCAAAAGAGACTAATTAAATTAACGGGGACTGATTATGTAAATCAGTGATATATATATTGTTTGGGCTATTGATCCATGATGGGCTAAGTTTATGTAAGTATCCATGAAGAGTTAGCCCACATAAAATATGGATCATAGCCTAAGTGTATGGATTAGGGTTTACCCATGACCCTTGGATTCCTACACTATATATATGACACCCTATAGCCTAAAATTGGTTACCCTAATGTTCTTAGAGATCATAGAACCGATTTTGTGTGCTAGTATACTCTCTCTCAAGTCCTCTTTTGTTCATGGTGTTTGTGAACCATTTGAGGCATCACATTTGAGATGCTAAGTTCTTAAAGGCCAAAACTACAAGCTACAACAAAGAGGTAAATTCTATAACTCAATTCTATGTTGTTTATGTCAATTGTATGCTAGTTGTAGGCTTCATGCTTTGGAAACAATATTGCATGTATAATTAGAGAAAACATAGATCCAAAGCATTTAGGGTTGTATGTGCACCATAGGATGTTGTAATATACAAAACCCAACACTTTCTTCTTCACAGACAAGATCGGTGCTCCCCATGGCGAACTGCTCGGTCGAATAAACCCCTTGTCTAACAGCTCCTGCAGTTGTGTAGACATTTCATGTATCTCTGGAGGAGCAAATCGATATGGTGCCTTGGCAATCAGCACCGCACCAGGAACCCGGTCAATCCTAAACTCCACCTGCCTCTCTGGAGGTACCCTAGGAAAATCCTCCGGAAACACATCCGAGTACTCCCGTACAATCGACACATCATCCACGGTCGCCTTACCCTTATCCTGGGTATACATAACATAGGTAACAAATCCGGAACAACCCTGATGAAGATATCGTTTGACCCTAGCCGATGAACATAGAATCGACCCACGCTGAGCTCTCTCTCCCTGAACCACCAACTCTCCCCCACTTGGGGTCCGAATACGCACCAACTGATGATCAAAATAGATCACCCCTCATTGGGGCTCAACCAGTCCATCCCTATGATAACCTTGTTCATGTGCAAAGGAATGGGAACCAAATCGACCAGATACTACTTGCTAAACATCTGAAGAACACAACCCTGATGAACCCTCAATACCTAGACATATCGATTATATGCAATATCAACGTCTAAAGGACAATTCATCTCCCCTATAGCTCTAGCAAACCTCTTGCTAAGTGCAAGCGATACAAAAGATCGAGTAGCCCCCGAATCAAACAATACCAAGGCAGAAATACCATTCACGAGGAACGATCCTAAAATAAAACACATAAATATAAGCAATCAATTCAATATAAATAAATATATAAGGATAAGATACTTACTCGTCACCACATCAGGTGTTGCACGAGCCACCTCGGCCGTCAGCTGAAAAGCCCTGCTCTTCACCACAGGCACATCCGCTGTGCCCTGGCGGCCATCGGTGATCGTCAGTGTCGCTGGAGCGGGTGCTACCACTGGTCCCGCTGCTGCCAAACTCGGACAATGGGCCTTGTTGTCGCCCCTCTGATTGCAATGGAAGAAAATCAGATCAGATACTGGGGTGGTGGTGGTGGTAGTAGCAGTACAATCTCTGCTAATATGACCCGTCTGGACGCACTTGAAGCAGCCAGAACCACCCACCATGCACACCCCATCCTGCGTCTTGCCGCACTTGCCATAGCGGCTCCGACACTGCTGACCTCTTAATCTAGAATCAAATATCTTGGGCCTCTTGCTCGACCCCCCTGAAACCTGAGCCTAATCCGACTTCCTCTTCCTCTCCATTTCAAGATCAATCTTCCTCTCTCTGGCTCTCGTAATCATATCCTCCAGTGTCTTGCAACTGTATCGGCTCACAAACTGTTGAATATCACTCCTCAACATCTCATGGTATCTCACCTTCTTCATCCTCTCGTCCGCCACATATTGCGGAACCAATAACGCCCTCTCACGAAACATCGCGGTGATCTCCGCCACCATCTCAGTAGTCTGGCGAAGGTCGTAGAATTCCCTTGCCAGCTGCTGCACCTCAATCACCGGTGTGAACTCAGCTTGGTATCTGGTCGTAAAATCATCCCATGCCATCGAGTCAACAATCTCATCACCAATAGAGCGCCCAACCTCCTCCCACCAGTCTCGAGCTCTGTCTTTTAGAAGATAGGAAACAAGTTTGACCTTTACCCTGTCAGGATAACTTCTAGTGCGGAAGGCATTAGCGACATCCGCTAACCAACGCCTGCTCGCGATCGGGTTTTTCTCCTCGTATTAATCCGGAGCCCCACATGCCCGTAACTCCCTGAAGGTCAGTGAACATGCCTCAATCAAAGACACCATCTCAGAACGGAAAGAGCCCAAGCGCTCCTCCAACACCTCCATGATACCCTCCTTAATCATACCAAAGATCACAAGAGTCTGCTAAAGTATGCTGCGAGTAATCTCAGACGAAATGAACTCCCGCACCTGATCATCCAACTACCCGACTCCAGAACCCGAGCCTGGACCCTCACATGCACCAGAAGCACTAACCGATCTGCCTCGAAGATTCACCATACTGAAAATAGACCATACAAACCATCAGAAAACACATAAACAATATCGAGGAATCTCATACTCTACAAGCTTCCTGGTTTCATGGCAGCTCTCCTTGACGCGAGTACGTATCCTCTGCTTCCAGTAGTACAGGCCCATACTACCTTCCACATCTATCCGTACTTTCCTCAAGGATCACTTTAAATCCTCCTAGTCACTCCTTATCCACATATACAAACCTCCACAAAACAAGGCTCCCAATACTAAATCTCTTCCTAGGTTTTCCTAGGGTAAACACCACACCACTCTCCACCATCAGCTGCAGAAGGAACTCCTACCAACACCCTCAAATTAGATTACGAATACAATTACATATCACCGACACCAAATAATTCTTCGAATGAAAGGTCTCACACTACAACGGTTAGACTCAGATAAAAGTTGCGCAATAGACTTAAAACCTAACCTTCTAAAATTGTTTAGTCTCAATAATATGTAACTTAATATATTCATTCACTAGTTAGCGGAAGCTAATGAGAACTCCTAAAAAGCACAAAGCAAGCAACATTCGAGCATTGAGAAATCGAAATCAGACATAACCTTAACATGCTATCCTATCACTGACTGATCAGTATTAGCATGTAAGTCTACAAGCTTATACAGTAGGCGTATAAAGGCATCTCTCCTAGCATTCTATCATGTAAATCTTGAGCAGAGCGTTAGCCCTAACTAGCATGTGATTCACAGATTCATAACTCAAAGCATATCATAAAACAAGTACGGGTATTTTGGGAAAACTTACTTGAGCTCGATCGATTGCATGCACCGCACCCTTTTATTTTATTAGAATCCCTTTTTATAAAACATTTCTTTTTGAAAAGTTCTAGCAAACCCTCAGTTTGAGTTCAGACATACCCGAGAGTACGTTCGAATCCCTCAAACTAAGGCTGTGATACCAACTTGTAACATCCCAAAATTAAGACCAAAATTTTTCGTTTATAAATTAATAAAACTATAATCCAAAACATCATCATAAAACCATGGTTGAACAAAGTGCACCAAACACATAACATATGAAATAATCACAACGATAAATAGCGTACAAAATGGTCATCGGGCCCCGCCCAGTAAGCATACAATAAAGAGTCACACAGACATCTAGCATCCTAAAATAACAAAACATGGGCCGGTATTGGTGCCTTCAACCCGCTAAAAACAATGAGGAAACTCATCTCTAGCTGCTGAAATATGCAAATAAATATCTACCTGCTGCTCCGGAAAATCCCCACGCTATCATCATCAAAATAATATCTAATTATTAATTGTATTTCGATCCATATCATAAATGGCAACCCAAAGCCCAATTTAAGGCCCAATCTTCCAAATTTGTCCCAAAACACAAAATGGGCCTAAATCTAAGGAAGCTCAACATACTAGCCCCAAGTCCAAAACAGAAGTCTAATGGCCCAATCAAGGCCTAAACATACAAAGTCCAAAACATGGCCCAATACCAAGATCGTCAATCCCAAAAGCCCATCCGCGAGGCGTACTCAGCGCGTACGCTTAGCGTATTCCATCCTGGGCCAGTACGTGCATCGTACCAGCTGGGTATGCCCAACATACTCCCCTGATTGCCAACCCACTCCAGTAAGCACTTAATCGGTTGAGACCTTAAGCAAAACTCTCAGATCTGGTCCCTAAGGGTGACTTATCACGTAAAGTTGGCAACTTTACACTCATGCATGGCTTAATGGGACTCAAGGCTCACAAAGAGCTTAATAAAGGTCTTAATACTTGCATGGACCATTAACATCCATAAAGTTTTCATTTTTATGAATTATGGGCCACAATGGAGCTAAGATCTAACATCCATGGCTTCTGGAGTAAATCAAAGGCTCAACTTTAACACAAAAGACTTCAAAATGCACACAAGACTCCATAAACCGGATCTAACACAAATGATCATCAAGGCGTGAGCTTTTTACCGCAAAAAGCTTGCAATTGAGAAAGTAATATTGGATCTACAAGCTTAAGCCACTCCTCCAAGTGTTCCTCTTCTTCTTCTTTACCATAAAACACCAACAAATCACTCTCAAGCTTAAAAACTCACCAAATTCTCTTAGGGTTTCGATTTCAGGGTAAAGGGAGATGGAGGCTGGTCATAAGTATCAAAGAGATGTTATAATGAGGTTTATATACGGTGCAAATGCTAAAAATTAGGGTTTACCCCTACACTACGTACGTCATGCGTACTCCACGTATTCCTACATATATGGGTGAAACCCGCGATCATCAAATAGGCTAGTACTCTAAGCGTACTCATGGAATACGCCCCGTGTACTAGCCAGGGACTAAGTTGTTAACAAATTTGCATTAAGGGCTAAAATAGAAACTTACCAAAACTTGAATGTTACACAAATAACACGTCAAAAAACTAGAAACAATTATTCAAAATAATATAAATGAACTAAATGTAAAAAACATTAAACAATATAATCAAAAAAATGTCAAACAAAATCTAAATAATAAAAAAATATAAATAAGTAAAATAAAATGTAAGCAAAAAATATAAAAAATAGACAATAATATATATATATATATATATATATATATATATATATATATATATATATATATATATATATATATATATATATATATATATATATATATATATATATATATATAAGAAAAACAAAAATATAAAAGTAAAGGTAAAATGATCTTTTTAAATGAACTAAGAATGTGCAGTGTAATTTCTTTAAACCATAAGGACGCATCTTGTAAAATTTTTAAAGTTGGACAGAAAGTGCAAATCTGACCAAACCACAGGGACAAAAATGTAATTTGGACTTGAAGTTGAACATAACGATGTGTCACATTCTCGACCTTAATTAAATCACATGGATGCATTTTATAAAATTTTCAAAGTTAGACTGAAAGTACAGTTCTGACCAAACCACAGGGACCAAAACTTTAATTTGGACTTGAAGTTGAACATAACGATGTGTCACATTCTCGGCCGGTGGCAGTAATGTCGAACTGTGCGACGTTAGTTGAATATCGTAACCACAAGACATAAAGCCAACAATACGTAATATTTATTTATTTAAGACAATTGATTACATTGAAAGTTTTACATGTCATAAACTATCTATTTCCTTGCGTCTTGTACTCCCTTGGAGTGATCTTCTCCTCTTCAGCTCCCTAGGAATACATGTGGTTTGAAAACGGTCAACATAATGTTGGTGAGATCACATGCTTTATAGTTTATTGAAAATACTCTTCATAAAGGTTTGCAATATAGGATCTTTGTTTATGAATATATATATATGCTTTCGTAATTCCTCTTATACTCTAAGATTCTAGGGAGTTTTTTCTTTCACTATCATTGATTCGTATTTTGTCATCTTTCCTTTGGCATTCTGTCACACCCCAAAACCGGAACGACGGAAACGTTCTGGGCTGGAGGACGTCATGTCAAGTATCACAACACATGCAGTATAGTAATCAAAGTACAACAACCATTGCATTAATAATATAAGTTTTTACATAGGTTACATTTAGCAACAACATCAAGAGTAGATATAGAGAATAACATAGGATGCAGCTCGGTACTAGGCTGACTTTGCAAAAGCTCCCGGAGTGTACCTGTCTACCGACGACCTGAGAATACAAGTTATTTTGAAAGAGAGGATCAACATTTTAATGTTGGTGAGTTCATAAGTATTTTAATGACATTGATATAAATACATGTTCTTCCTCAAAATAATCTCACAAAAGTTTATAGAGTATTTGAATTCCTTCCAGAAAATCCTATATTTTCTATTAAAAGTAGTCTTCTACCAAGACTCGACTGTTTCATGTTTAAAAGAATGAGTTTCTCTACTAAAAGCAGTCTTCTACCAAGACTCGACTGTTTCATGTTTAAAAGAATGAGTTTCTCTACTAAAAGCAGTCTTCTACCAAGACCCGACTGTTTCATGTTTAAAAGAATGAGTTTCTCTACTAAAAGCAGTCTTCTACCAAGACCCGACTGTTTCATGTTTAAAGAGCATTTTTCCCAAATGTTACTATCATTATCAAAATATAGTTTTACATTATCGTTTTATGTCAAAAACGTTCCAAGTTTAATGTATTAAGGAAAAATATTATAGTACCGTAGTTTTATATGTAGAAACTACCGTGGTACTAATTACCTTAAGGCCATGAATTATAAGGTAAATGTGAAGATACTCGTAACCATACTGATTGATGGATGTAAACACGACGATCTACTGGCGTCGAAATAAATGTGGCATTTGTCACCCCTTGGCTTGGTCGGCCGGGACTGTAGCTAGCAGTCAGGATGTGGGATGGTCTGTCCCGTATAGATCTATACACACAATGCCCGCTCTCCCTCCAGGAGACTCTGGTTACCAACTCGACAACGGTGAAATCCGCGTCATGAGGATGTATCTCGTGTTTTGATGGCTATATCCTTTTCTTTTTACTAAAAGTACATGTTTTAGAATATTGATATAGCTAGTTTCTCCTCATAAAAGTTATTGTTGATTTCTAAACTATACCTATTATAGTTTATTTGAGAGGTTATCTAGGTACCTTTGCTACCCAAAGGCGCTGAACTGGAGTAAGAGATTTAATATCTAAACAGATATACATAATATATAACTAGGATTTCAACGACACTCGGACAAATAACCGGATACTCTAAGTCCACAACCAAACAAGGAACAGGAAATAAAGCGGGCTATCAGTCCTAAGTCCTTCAAACCATACTTATATAACTATATCTATATAGACATGAATCTAACTAGAATATAAGTTTAAAAGACTTGGATAAAAGTTTAGTAATTTAAAAAGAGATTTGAAAACAAGATTTGAAAACCTTTAGCTGGATAAAACAGTTTAACATGCAAAAATCTATTTGATTGACAGTTATTAATCACATGTGATTGATATAATAACTTAATAGTTCAACTTGTATTCCCCCCCCCATAAAAGCATTTAAAATCATTTCAAAGGTTGATTAAGGGGTATGAACTCACCTGAAGTGAGTAACTCGAAAGAAAAATTGATATAGGATCGCCGGGTGTCGAATGAAGTCGTGAGCACAAACGGATCCTAGTTTAACATGTAATAACACATATATGAATACACTTAGGGTATATAACCACTAATAGACACATGGACACACCTTAGGGACATGGAAACACTTAGAATTAAGTGTTACAAACACCTATTGAAGTCCCTAAATGAGTGTAGGGCCTTAGATTTGAGTGTAAGGCCACCAAACTCGACTTTTATGTGTGTGCGGCCAGGTGTACGGCCAGGGTGTGCGGCCACGCCTGTGTGCGGCCGTACACTCCCATAGAAATGTGTCCAAATCGATTTTCCAAGGCTTTGTGATGATCCTAAGAAGGTGTTTTGGCCGGTGCTATGTTTAGATGAGTGTTTAAGCCCATTTTAGGACCAAAAGATGTGTGTGCGGTCACACATGATGTGTGTGCGGTCGTACACACATGAAGATCATCTTGAATGATGATTTCATGGATCAAACTCGAGGAAAAGGCCTTCTAATGTGTTGTATCAATGATCTAAGGATGAATACTCACTTGTTTTGCTGATTGGAGATGAAAACACGAAGGATTCTTAAGAGAGAATGTTCCAGCTTTGAAGGAGTGGAAAGAGGGGTGTAAGGTTGGCTAAATGTTTAATATATAGGGTCGGGTGTGAGGCTGGGAGGGTGTACGGCTGGCTGTGTGCGGCTGGCTGGCTGCACACTTGGGTGTGCGGCCGCACACACCTTGCTTGGTGTGTTTGGCCTGATTTTGTGATGGTACACACATTCTAACCCTTCCCAAGACTCATACCTAGGTTATACTAAGCCTAGAACACTCATATAGACCTACAATTTCGTTATAAGATAGCCAAAACAAAGGCTGACACTCGGCTGAGTTGAATAGTTGAACTTTACAAGAGAAGGATTTTCGGGTTGTCACATATTCTCTTTTTATTTCACCTCCTTCTTTCTAGAATATTCGGATTTAAACACTAAATTAGTTTCGAGTAGATATTTGATAAGATACTTAGAAAAGTACCTATCATTATTCATGTATTTGTTTATTAATATCGTGTCATGTCATTTTATAACTTATTTCTTTTAAGATAAATCATTATATTCCGTTTATCATAAGGCTTTTCACCCATTTTACTTTGTTGATACATACTATTACTACTTCAAGGCGTTCCCCTCTAGGTAGTTTATTTTATTAAGGTTGGCCGAGCATTTGTGGTACTAGAGTTAGAGTAATCCTTTGGGGTCTTCGACTTGTACTCTATTTTTCTTTGTACATTGCAAAAGCGTAATCGAGCCAACCAGATCATATTTACATCGTGTGTTCATAATTCTTTCTATACTTTGATTTCGTTGCATTGACTCGATTAATTACAACTACATTTGGTATCCGAGCAGGATTCATTTTAGTTGATCTCTGATTTTCTCTATTTTTCAAAAGTTTTTGACTCTTGTTCTAGATTCAAAACATTCCGCACTTTTGATCTTGAAAATACTCTTAGATCATCTATTTTGATTCGATTCTGCTTTCGATTTGTTGAATCGAGTGTTTTGTGTCTGTTTTCTGGAAGTTTTGTCCATCAAATCTCAAATTTTGAAGCTTTTAACAAATTTTGTCCGTACAACAATGGCTAACTTCAATATGAACACGATGACCTCTTATTCTCATCTTCTTGTCTCATCAACAAAAATTCCTATGTTGATTCCAGAATACTATGATGAATGGGCTGATCGAATGGAATACTATCTGAACGGAATCGACGAAGATCTCTGGAAATGCATCATTGGTGAAGTCCGTTCTCCGACTATGTTACAAAATATTGGATCTGCTGCTGCCAAGCAAGATGTTGCTTAACAAGCTGAGAAACTGAAGAAAAACGAGAAGAGATGTATGCGTGAACTCCGTGGTGCTCTTCCTTTAGTCGTTTACAACTATGTGCGTAGCTGCAAGACATCAAAGGAAATTTGGGACACGTTGAAGGAAATGTACCAAAGGAGTGAGAAGACTAAGATAAGTTCTGTTAAGCAATGTCTGCTTGAATTAGGAGAATTCAAGCAGAAAGAAGGTGAATCAATTGAGCTCTATTACGATCGTCTAAATTAACTAATCTACAAGTGCAACAGATATGGATTCATCAGGTCAACAATGGAGTTCAACCTGAATTTCATCATGGGACTTCGTAAGGAATGGCGCAATGTCAGCTTGATGATAAAAACTCAACAAAGTTTCGACTAATTTTCTCTAAGTGATCTTTACAATGTGTTGAAGGCACATGAAAATGAAGTAAATAAGATTGCTGATGAAACAAGGAACAGTTTGAGTGGTCCGCTGGCCCTGATGTCGAAGGTGGCAAGTAAAGAAGTTGAGAAAGAAACAACTAAAAATAAGGGCTCGGATGATGAAGGTTTGATCGTCAATTCTAAAGACGAAGGAGTGGCTTTTTACTCGAAGAACCGAGTGAAGAACTTTTTCAAAAAGCCATTTAATTCGAAGTCAAGAACAAGTGAGATGAAAGGAAATTCTTCTGGGAAGAATGTGAATGATGAGAAGCGAATTGAGAAAAAGGAAGTGAAGACTGAGGAAACAAAGATAGAGAAGAAGCTCAAGGGAGATTCAGGGTTCGACTGCCATTATTGCAATGGTGCAAACCACATGGCGAGTGACTGCATGCTCAAGAAGAGAGATGAGAAGAAGATTAGAGTCAAGGACGAAGCCTACTATGTGGAGAGACTTGAAGAAGTGAGAGCGAAAACTAAAGGAATGTCTTTGGTTGCGAAAGGAATTGATGATGAGGAAGGGACGTATAAAATCTGGTCTTCAGGATCAGATGATGAGGAGATGCGAAACCCGATTCATGGAGCGATGTTCTCAAGATTTGAAGAAGAGGATGAGGAAAATGTTAGAGGGAGATGCTTTGTTTCGACCACTGCACATAAGTCTCCTATGACTTCGCAGGTACGTTCTCTTTTCGAATCCTTTAATATTCCTAATAGTGCATATAATTCGATTTTATCTAAATTTGATGAAGCTATTACATATGTTAATGATCTGCTTATTTCTGCTAGTAGTGATGCTCAAAGGTCGAAGAAGTTACAACTAGATACTCAGAGATGTTTGGAGTCCAAGAAGTCCAAAATAGATCATTTAGATTTATATTTAACAAATGTCATGTGTGATAGAGATAATCTTCAAACTAATAATAGTATTTTGCTTAAACAAAGAAATATATATTGTAATTCGGCTAAGCATTTGTATGGGAAATTGATTGCATTGCATCATTCGTCAAACATTAGGAAAAAACAGCGTAGGAAGCTATTACACTTTTTAACTTTCGAAAGGGAGAAAATTGATTCGACATCCTATGACTGTGAAAAGAAAATATCTGAGTTTGATAAGGTCCCAAATGACACATATGCATATGGAATTGTTAAGATTGATGATTGTTTAAATGCAAATGATCTTGTTAATATTGTGAATGAGACCTTGACCAAAAACGAACAAATAAATTTTTTAAAAAGAACTGAGAATTCGACATCTGACTCTCAAAACAATTTTGCTGATATTGAAGATGATTATGATAATATCAGTGAAATTGAGGAGGAGGAAGCTGTTGACTGTTCAAAGTTATCTGTCATTAATGTCACTTCTATGGCTAAGGGTAAAAAAATCTGTAATAATTATGCGGTTAAAGTTCACACTGACCAACCCTCAACTTCGAAAGTTCATGATCTTGACCATGTGACTGTCGAAGATTTTCAAACAAATAGTGATGATGAGAAAGATGATGTTCCCATCGAAACGACTATACCCAGGGTTGTATAGATCAAAACTGAGAAGTTTGACAAAGTAATGAAGGAAAAAGGTTCTCATTACCTCGAATCGAATTCTGTCGTTTATCCCAACTTCAAATGCACAGATGATGTTATCTTTCCAAATCAGGTGTTTGTTACTTCAGGAAATGGTGATCAAGTAAAATCTGAAATCAACAAAATTGTTGAGGAGGATAACAAGAGTGTTTCGAAAGAAGGATTTTTCTCAAACCAAAGCACAGTTGAAAATAACCTAAACAACACAAATAAATTGGGTGGTTAAATCTGAAAAACCAAAGGTTGAACAACAAACAAAATGACAAAGTTTCTCAAAAACCAAATCAAAATGTTCAAAATTTCAAAGAACGAATTAAAAATATTTCAAAAGAAAATGGGATTTTGATGACCAAAGATCGAAAGAAAGTTTATTGGCAAAATTTTGAGTCCAAAAAGAAACAACATGTTTTATCACCAGAAACATCTGAAAAAGAAAAGAATGAACATGTTCAGACCAAGTCTCAAAATAAATCTTTTGTTGAAAACAAATCCATTTCAAAACCTGCTATACAACAAAAAGATTTTTCAAAGAGAAACTCAAATGACTCAAAATCACCACCAAAATCAAGTGTTCAAAACCAAGAAGTGAAAATTTTGTGAAAAATCAAAGCTCAAAGAATTTTGTTTCTAATCATCATAACAATAAGTACTCACAAAATCGTTTTCAAAGAAAGGATTTTCAATCCAATGTACAAAGGAATTGTACTCAATTTTCACGTCAAAAACGATTTTCGAATGCACCACAAGTTTTTCATCAATCAAATGTTGGTTATCAAAAACGTTTTCAAAATCGTTTTGAACCACAAGCAAAGCCAATGTTTTCAAAACAATATTTTGAAAAGTTGAATGAAAATGTAAAGAGAAAAGCGACATTCAAACCCAAACAACCGAATTTTCCCAATCCTCCTTCGAAACAAACATCTAAAGCTTCGTTTGTCAAAGGGAAAACCGATGCGAAAAATATTAATCATTGGCTGGAGGGTAAAGGAAAGTCCGTTCAATATGGAATATTCTCTCAAGAAGAAATCAAGTATGCTTATGAGAATTACTTGAATGTTTCATCAAATGGAAGCTTTTCTTCAAAGGAGTCAAATCCTTCAGTTCAATAGTGGAGAGCTGTTTCTAAAGTTAAGGTTAATGAGACACGAACTGAGGAGAAAAAGGTGAAAGTCAGTGTTGATCGTAAACCAACGAATGGTTTCATTTCAACACCTTTGTCTAACGAAGTGGACTTAACTGATAGTCTAAAATCAAAAGTTCACAATTGGGTTTTAGGATCTTTGTTTCACAATGCATTTACTTCTAAATAACCAAGGACCCAAAAATCATTGGGGACCTAAAATTTTCCACTGATTGCAGGTGTTGTGTGATGAGAAATATGATGACAAATGGTCCACTGGTAGGAAGGAAAACTTGCGAGACTATCAAAATCTAGATAATGTTGGTGTGGTAAAATTCAGAAACAATCACAAATGTCAAGTCAAAGGTTATGGCAAAGTCACGAATGGCAAGTTCACAGTTAACACGGTTGCATACGTCAAAGGTCTTCAACACAATTTGATAAGTGTTTCGCAACTTGTTGTGGGTAGTGGTAATCAAGTTGTCTTCAATGAAGAAGGAAGTGTCATTTCGAACAAAGACATTAAAGAAGTTCTTCTCAAGACAATAAGAAAAGGCGATATGTTTACCCTTGACCTTAAACCTACGTGTTCCATCGGTTTGCTTACTCTCAAAATCATCATCAGACATAAGTTGGCTATGGAATCGACGTCTTTCACACTTAAATTTCAAGAATCTGAATAAATTGTTGGTACATGATCTTGTTCGTGGTTTACATGTCTTAAAGTTTGATAATGATACTTTGTGTGCAAGTTGCGAACAAGGAAAACAACATCGACAAGGACATCCAATTTTCACTGGTTCGAAGATCATTGAACCTTTGGAACTTCTTCACATTGACCTATGTGGCCCTTCGACTGTTGAAACTCTCAACAAGAAGAGGTACATCTTGGTTATTGTTGATGATTTTTCCAGGTTTACTTGGGTGTATTTTCTACGACTAAAATCAGACACAACTCAAGCAATGATCGACTTCATCAAACAAATAGAATTGAGTCTGAAGAAAAAGGTTCGTAAGATCAAGAGTGATAATGGCTCAGAGTTCAAGAATATGATTCTTGATTCGTTTTTAACTGATAAAGGAATTTCACATAAGTTTTCCTCTCCTTACACCGTAACAAGATAGTGTTGTCGAAAGGAGGAACCGATCTCTCTGCAAAGCAGCAAGAACAATGCTTACATATGCGAATCTTCCACAATATCTATGGGCTGAAGCAGTTTCGACGGCTTGTTTTACTCAAAATCGATCTTTCATTCATCGTCGTTTTAATATAACCCCTTATGAAATCATTAACAATAGGAAACCAAATGTCAAATTTTTCCATGTTTTTGGTTGCAGGTGCTTCATTATGAATCTTAAGGATAACCTTTCAAAATTTCAGTCAAAAGCTGATGAAGGGATATTTCTAGGATATTCTCACAATTACGTGGCATATAGGGTGTTAAACAAGCAAACCAGGAAAATCAAAGAAACCTTTAATCTTACCTTTGATGATTACTTTGTGAAAAGAGTCGAAAGGTGCTTTGAACAAAAACTAATTATTAATGAATCGAATGATGAATCTCAAAGTTTGAATTCTTTGGATTTTGATTATGATTTAATATTTGGTGTTCCTGACAGGGCTATTGATGCATAAATTCATGTTGATGATAATCAAGTACATGAAGCTTCGAAGCATTCTGATGATTTGACTATCACACAGGATGATGCTGATTTGACCTCTTCAACGAATTCTCCAATGAACAGCAAAAGTCTGCCAGTTTTACCCAATGATCAAGTGGAGGGGGAGCACTTGAGTTTGACTAATGATGTCGAGGGGGAGCATTCTTTCAAAGGGTAGCATAATCAAATGAATGTCGATGTCGAGGGGGAGCATCATCACATTGATCCCATTGTTGAGGGGGAGCAAAATGGATCTTTACCAAATTCTTTGAATATTCAAACTGATGTATTTCTTGATGTGAATGATAATATGTCCAATGCAGGTGGCGATTCTGCAACGGTAGAAATGTTCGAAGATGCACCATTGTATTTTGATCCTGCATATCCACCAATGGATAGATGGACATGAAGTCATCCACATGAACAAATTCTTGGTGATCCTCAAGCTGGAGTCTTGACTAGAGCTCAGTTACATGTGAAGAATGAGGTACTCAATGTCAATCAAGAATTTTATGTGTTCAATGTGTTCATTTCGAAAATTGAACCAAATTCAGTAAAGGCTGCTGTGGAAGATCCAGACTGGATTGTATCCATGCAATCTGAATTGGCTGAATTTGAACGGAATAAAGTATGGAGACTTGTTCCGAAACCAAAAGATGTATCAGTAATAGGCTTAAAATGGATCTTTAAAAATAAAACTGATAAAGAAGGGAACATAGTGCGAAATAAGGCTAGGCTTGTTGTAAATGGATATTTGCAACAAGAAGGTATTGATTATGAGGAAACCTTTGCCCCTGTCGTAAGACTCGAGGCTGTTCGAATATTTTTATCCTATGAAGCACACAAGGACTTCGATGTATATGAAATGGATGTGAAGTGTGCTTTTCTCAATGGAGTGCTGGAAGAAACGGTGTATGTCGAGCAACCACCAGGTTTTGTAAATTCTTAATACCCTGATCGTTGTTATGTTTTAGATAAGGCTGTTTATGGACTTAAACAAGCACCACGAGCCTGGTATGCTACTCTTACTAATTTCTTAAAATCATCAAAATTTAAAAAGGATCTGTTGATCCCACTCTCTTTCGAAAGAAAGTTGGGAATCATCTCATGCTTGTTCAAATTTATGTTGATGATGTCAGTTTGAGATGAGCATGGTGGGAAAGATCAATAATTTTATGGGATTGAATATTCGTCAAAGTAGAGAAGGAATTTTTATCAATCAGGAGAAGTATTCACGAAATCTACTTGAGAAGTTTGGAATGACGAATAGCTCAAAGCTGAGAGTACCAATGGCGGTTGGTACACGACTTGGTCCTTCGTTAGATAAGTCGGCTGTCGATCTCACATTGTACAGGAGCATGATTGGTCCGTTACTATACCTAACAGCTAGTCGACCTGACATTATGTTTGCTGTGTGCAATTGTGCTAGGTATCAATCAAATCCCAGGGAACCTCATCTTACTGCCGTCAAGAACATATTTCGCTATCTTAAAGGCACAATTTCGTTGGGTTTATGGTATCCTTCAAAAACAGGTTTTTTCATACAAGCATTTTCGGATGCAAACCTTGGTGGATGTCAACTAGATCGCAAAAGCACAAGTGGTGGATGTCAACTTTTGGATGGGAAGCTTGTTAGCTGGCAATCAAAGAAACAAACATGTGTTTCGATTTCCATACCAGAAGCAGAATACATTGCTGTTACAGCATGCACTTCTCAAATCATATGGATTCAAATTCATCTGCGTGATTATGCAATCAACATGAAGAAAATTCCGTTGTATTGTGACTCACAAAGTGCTATTTGCATCTGCCATAATCCAGTGCAACATTCGAAGACTAAACAGATTGCACTTCGCTATCACTTTATCAAAGATCATGTTGAAGATGGCATCATTGAAGTTCACTTTGTAAAGACCACAGATCAACTTGCTGATATATTCCTAAACCTTTGGATGAGAAAACTTTTCTAAGGATTTTTTCGGGATTAGGCATGATTGATGCAAGTGCTGTTCCAAGCCTGGCTTCGTCTTAAAGTCAAGTTGTGTCGACTTCTCGTTGACTGATTCAGAAGTTAGTCTTCACCGTTCAGTGTTCGACATGCTTTGTTTTCGACATTCTTCTGAATGATTCAAAACACTCTTCGTTAGTCAAGACACAACAATTTTGTCGATGAATTATATCTTTATGTCGGTACTTTACACTTTGCTTTTCTAATAATTTTTTCGTTTCATAAACAAAAATACCAAAAGATTTTCTTATTTTTGTTATTTAAATTCAAAAATCAAAAATACCAAAAAGATTTTCTTAATTTTGTTATTTCAATTCAAAAATCAAAAATATCAAAAAGATTTTCTTATTTTTGTTATTTTCTTTTCAAAAACAAAAAGCCAAAAATATTTTACATTTTTTTGTTAGTTAACTTGTTTGTGCAGCTTATTAGTGAATACCTCTGGTGGTACATGCTTTGCAGCTTTAGGGAAAGGTATAATTTCGATCCTTTGCACTAGTTAAGTGTCCCTAGAAGCATGCTACATCATGTTGTCCCAAGCCTTCACGACTCAATGTGTTTCGAAGCCTTAATAGAATTCTTATCATGAAAACTCCTTCCCAATTAGGCTATATTCGTATTAGTTAATGAGCTACCTTATTGTTCTCATAATGAGTTAAGAGTTTCCTGCTTGTTCCACAAATAGCAGAGGTACATTTTGTTTCTTATACCAATCTTTTTCATCATAAAAATTCTTTCACGATCACACACAATGACATATGCCCAAGAGATCTCTGGTTCGAACCAACCAGGATTTAGGGATGTACACGGTCTGTGTTTATGATCCGGATTCATGAGACCGTGATGAAGGTGAAACCCACTAATTCGAATCATTTAAGGAATTAACGGTGAGCTTTATGTTCAAGATTTTAACGAAACACTTGTTTCAGTACCTCTTTTCGATATTCAAAATCATATTCTTTCGTTTTGAGTGAGCTTGATAAAATGTTCAACACCCACAACATTTTTTGCCCAACAAGGTCCAGTACTCATTTTTTTTAATATGATTTCAGTCTGAATATCAGTTTGTTCCTTCGTTACTTGATATATTTTTCAAAGCATACTTGTCACTGACTACACTGGTCAAACAAGTAATTCCGTTTATAATTTCTCACACTTATATTGAGTTGTGATATGTAATGAAATTCAGTCTACCTATGAATCCTTATAAAAGAAGCCCTTCGATACTCCTCTATGAGTATTCGATTGTAATTCACGGGAAACCACACAAGCTGTTCCACATCTCTCTTGATGTAGAATGAAGTGATCTTTGCCTGGGATCTTCTTGCATTTATGTCGATTTTTAATTGACATCACAGATCTATTTTTTTTAAATCTTGATCTCATCCCAATTTTGGCACACTTAAGCACACACCGAAATCCTTGAGGTTCTGAGTAATACCAACTCAGGCTGATGATTTCGAAAGTTCTGGCATACGACTTCACTTCGCAACCCCAAAGAGAAAGAGCCCAACCTCCATGCCGACGGTTCTCTGACGGTTCTTATCCTCTTGGGGCAAGCGAAACAACTGATTGATGTGACAGTTTGTTTGCTTTACGATTTTCAAGGAAAAGTGCTCATCACTTTTCAGACGTAGCTACTTTTATGGCTATAGGTCCTATTTACAAGGAAACACGTGGCATGGTTTTAATGGTTAACCGCTTCAAATTCACACTTGGGGTTTACGTATAAAAGGGTTTTGGTTAATCTCATTCCAACTTTACGCGATCAAAATCAAGATTTTTTCAATTCTCTTTCCATATACGCTCTCTTCTCTCCAAAACTTTCAAACCCTAACAATGGCGGCCACAAATGTGAACATTGATCCTTCTCAAACCACCGATGAAAACACATCTCAACCATTACTGAAGATTCAGGGTACTATTTAACAAGTTCAACCTAATATTGGCCAGTATCCTGAAGAACTGCAGATGCTTATTGTCGCTTTGAATAACTTAGTTTTATCTACTGCAATGTCGGCCTCTTTTTCCGTTCCAATGACATGGCTATCACTTGATGGTTCCACTATTGTGTTCAACAAGACGACCAAAGTGGTTACCTGTCAGTTGACAAATGAAAAGAAGTACAAGTTAACAAAGAAGCAGTTTGCTCAAATATTGAACATACCGAGTGAAGAACCTTTTATGAGTTTTCGAATGAACAGGTGGTTCATATGTTCAACGAAATGGGTCATCAACCACTGCTTACCAAGATAAATGACTTTAAGAAATCATCTCTTCCTTGTATATGAAACTTTCTTTTTGGGATATTTCTTCTATGCCTAACTGGTCAAAGTGTTGGATTGGATAAGGCGAAACTAGAGATTTATGCTATAGTCGCAGGATTATACTATGATTTAAAGGTTGATTATGCAAGTCAGTTGTGGCAAGAGTTTGCGAATAGTATTGCTAATACTAGTGTTGTTGCTGGAGTTTCTTGTGCTCGCTATTGGAGCCTGATACTGAAGTATGTTTACGAAAAGGAAGGGATCCTGATTCTTGTTGATGATCCTATGGCTGAGTTTGGCATTTACCAACATCCTAAAGTTGTGACGGATGATTTGGATGTTTTTCCGTCTGTGGCGCGGATTCGCGATACTATGCTTCGCAAAGTCGATCCTATTCTTCTTGCTTATCTTCAAACTATCAATCCCTCAATTGAAACTGGGGTGTTACTGGCGAAAGGTGTTGCTGGTACTTCTAAACGCACTAAGGGTTCCAAGAAGGTTACCAAGGCTAGTCCGTCGAAGCCTGATCCTTCTCCTATAAAATTGTTAAGTCTGCTTCTATGCCTACTGAGAAGGAAACAAACAAAACCTGTTCAAGAATCTGATAAGGAGGTTATGCCTTCGAAGTATGGGGTTCTCCAACGTATAAAGAAAATGGCTCATAGACCTTGACACTTTCCTGAGCAGCCTATTACCGAAGAAGACACTGCTGAAAAGTCCTTGTCCTCACCAAAAGGGGTTTCTGGTTCAAAACGAATTCGCAAACCTTAACTCTCTCACAAAGGAATTAAGATTCGTGAAATTCCTACTCCAGTTTCTCCGGCATCCAAAAAGCAAAGGGCAAGAGATATGGTCAAGAATATTCAAAAGAAGAAAAAGTATGTTAAAGATCCGTTGGTCGAAGTGGTTACTGAGACTGACTTCGAAGACAGTGGCAACTCTCAGTCTCCAATTCATCAAGTTGATATAGGCTTTCCATCACCGTCGAGGGGCTCTCCACTTAAGTCGTTTTTCGAGGAGACTAGAGGTCGTGGTGGTAATGTGGAAGCATCTCATGTGGACACAACCACCAATAAAGGTGATCCTTCGCAAGTATCCGCCCCTGAGCAGACTATAGTCATACCACCTGGAGTTTCGACTGTCGAATCAGTTTCTGAGGAGGTTCGAACTTCAGGCATCCCTGCGAACATATCTTATATGGACGCAAATGTCAACAAGGGTTATGGGGCGTTGAATAAAGAAGCCCAAGGTAGTTCAACCATTCTTATTTCATCCACTTTCGACACATCTACCATTGATACCACTACTTATCTACCACCATTTCATACTCCCATTTCTTCAACATTACCTCAATCCACCACATCACCAACTTTTCAAAACATCCTGGAACAACCCATTACTTCGTTATTTCCTTCTCAATCCATGGAAGACCCTAAATCTTTCCATGATGATACTACTGAAGGCGATGATGAAATGGTTTCTTTTGTTGACATTCAGTTTGATCCAGAAGAAGAGAATATACCAGATCATATGCTTATGTCTGGTAAGCATTTCAAAATTTTCAACGGGAGGCTCAATTCATTATTACAACTTGAAGCTGATGCTGGGAGTAGAAATCATGTCTCTGGGATCTAAGTAGATGTGATTCTTAAGGCACAAGAGCTTCGTTTGAAAAATACAATGGATCAAACGGACAAGAACAATGAGTTGCGAATAAAGTCTCAGTGTGATTCTTTCAATCATGTGGTCAAGGAGTTGAAAGCAGTTGCAAAAGAAAGACATATTTTGTTTATTCAAGATGTCAAAAAGGTTCGTGAGGATGTGAACCTGAAGATTGAGGAACTTCGTTCTGAAATGGAAAAGGAAGTTACAGCTCCTGATCACAATTATTCATCTCTTCACACCAAGGTGGATATAATTGCTGATGTTGTCACAAATGTGGTTAAGTGGTATAATTCCTTACTTCCAAAGTTTGATTCGAAGGTTGAGTATGATGCTCAGGAAGTCGCAAAGTTGAAAGAACTCTTAAATACTATCAAGGAGTCTGTTTCAAATCTTGGTTCATCTTCATCATCATTACTTACTCTAGATTCTTTGACTTAGAATTTTCACTTGTTGGAGTCTACTATTCAAGCTGAATTAGCTCCACTCACGAAGTTGATTAATATGATGCTAACTGATGCCCCGCCTGTTCGCACAGGGGTGCAAGGGGGAGAAGGAGGTGTGAGTGTTGGCATGGGATCGACAGTTGGTATGGGGGAAGTGGTTCATCAAAAGATGGTAGTGATGCGAAGGTCGTTGGAAGAGTAATGTCTACTCAAATTCCTACTTCGTTTCCCAAGACTTCATTTTCAACTGTTTCCACTACAGTTACAACGAGGCCTGTAATGAAAGGAGTTGCCATTGGGGAATCAAGTTCATCGAAGCCACCTCAATCAACTGAAGAAGAAAAAGGCAACGGAAAGGGTATTAGTGTTGAACCAACTGCCGAAGAGAAGAAGGTTGCCTTAGAAAAAGAAATGGAAAGGCAAATAGAAATTCAAAGCATTCATCGTCAAAGGCAAAGTGACCCTCTTAGTATGGAAAAGGGTGATCCTACAAAACATTACTACTATGAAACTATAGAAGCTACTGTGTTATGTGGGGAAATACATGATTTCCAAAAGATTCCCAAGAAGAGTTATGCTACTGAAAACTCTAACTTCAATCAGTTAAACTTCCATGTTAAGGAAATGATGTTCAAGTCTAGTCAATATCAGATTGTTGACAAATTTCAAGATAAAGAAGAATTCACGAGGTTGAAGCTTTGATTACATGATGTCCTTGCAAAGAGAGAAGAGGAAGTTTGGTCACTGGTGAAAATAGTAAGAGTTCTCAACATTTCCAAGGATGTCTTATTCGAAGGAGTGTTGCAGAATTTTCGTTATCATGTAGTCCGAGCAAATATTGTTGCATTCAATTTCTCGGTTGCGGACTTCCCATTGATGAATCTTAACGATCTTATCAGTGTGGCAAGGATATTAAATGGAGTTGATGTTTCGAAGCTCCAAATGACAAACAAAAAAGACTTCTTAATTGGGCATGCACACATAAAGCTATTCATTAACAATTACTTTGATTGCCTTGCAATGAATGATCTTGAATTGGCTTTAGAAATGGGAAAACAAGTTTCTATACCTATATCAATGTTAAAAGGAACAGGAAGTTTCAAAAACTATGAAGATGATGAAATCTGTTTGAAGCCTCTAGGAATAGTTTGTATTGGGAAAAACAATAAAGGAAGAAACACCAAGTATCTTTTCCAAGTTTGTGATGTGGAAAAGTATACAAGTTCTCAATATACGAATTTGCTTGTTCGAATGAATAACTTCAAGAAAAACAATGATGGTGATAAAGCAGAAATTCGAAAGACTATCAATTGGTATGCTAAGATAAGGAGAGTAATACATCAAGCGGTCCAGATGCTAATGGATTAGATTCGACACTACTCACAAAGGGGGAGAATGTAGGGGTCGAAATTGGTTGTGAGGTGTCGAAGCATTCCTGGTCATGTCTTTGTGTCGAAGACTGTTTTGTTGTTTTTGCATAAGGGCATTGTTAGTGTCGAAGCTGTATTGTTTTGACCCTTATGTATTTTTTGTACGCTTTTTTCATCCCTATAAATATGGGATAGGTACTAGAGTTAGAGTAATCTTTTGGAGTCTTCGACTTGTACTCTATTTTTCTCTGTATCTTGCAACAGCATAATCGAGCCAACCAGATCATAATTACATCGTGTGTTCATAATTCTTTCTATACTCTGATTTCGTTTCATAAACTCGATTAATTACAACTACAGTTGGTGGTGAAGGGTGGTGGTGACAGGTGGTTGTGATATGTGGTTGTGATGGTGAGTTTTGGGGGTGGTGTCAACGGGTGGTGGTGGTGGTCGGTGGTGATGTTGGTGGTGGGTTGTGGGTAGGGTGGTTAATGACATATGATTATATATATATATATATATATATATATATATATATATATATATATATATATATATATATATATATATATATATATATATATATATAATCACCAGTTATTTATATAGACAATATTCATTTTTGCGTTCTCGATTGAATAGTTGTTCTCTTGTATTTAATCACATCTTATTTATGCATACAAAATTCTTTTCATGTTCTCTATTCAATAGTTATTCTTTGTCCACATTTAATGATATTTAACAAAATACATATAATCACATGTGATAAAATACATGATAAAAGTACATATAATCATATTAATCATATGTGATTAATACATATAATCACATGTCATTATATGTATTTAATGACATATGAATGATGTTGACAATATTGATTTTTAATTTCTCGATTCAGTAGATGCTCTTATGTATTTAATAAAATATGATTATATGTATTTAATCGCATATGATTTATATGGACAAAAGAGAAACATGTCCATATAAATCGTATGTGATTAAATACATATAATCACATGTGATTATATACACGAAAACAAATATTTAATCAAAAACGCGAAAACAAATCTTTGTCCAAATTAATCGTATGTGATTAAATAAGTATAACCACATATGATAAAATACATGACAAAAATTTATTGAGTACATATAATCCCAATTCATTATATGTATCTAATAACATATGATTTATATGGACAAAATTAGTTTTCATCTTTTCGATTCAATAGTTATCCTCGTGTATTTAATCACATATGATTTATGTGCATAAGATTTAATTTTGCACTCTCGACTCAATAGTTGTTCTATATTGTCACACCCCGCTAAAGCGGAAACACAGGACGCGACAGTACAAAGGGTCTCATAGCAAAAATTAAAATACAACACCAACCATAGTATTAAAAAGCATTACAATTTGCACTGAGTTTGAACAACTTTTAAAAGTAATTAAAATGTATAAAAAGAATCATACATGCGAATTCTCCTACAAGTGATATGTCTTTATGTTCCACTTACTCGATGATTCCTAAATATACATGTAAAACGAGCGTCAATTATAAAAATAGTTGGTGAGTTCACAAGCTTACAAAAATACTGGTTTCATGAATCGTAATAAAGTTTTGATAGAAGTTTCCATAACTAAAAGTACATTGCTAAAATGAGTAAATAAGTTTGCATAAACAAAGTTCATTGTCATCATGAGAAATAAAGTACGTTGCCAAAATGAGATGCAAAGTTCATACTCTCATGGGAAATAAACATCGTTGCTAAAACGAGTAAACAAGTTTCGTTGCTAAAATGAGTAAACAAGTTTCATTGCTATAATGAGTAAATAAGTTTGTATATATGTAATAATCTTTGTATGCGCATAAAAATCAACAATGAGTTCACAACCAAGCCTATGACTGACGCCGTATCAAGATCTATGCTTATCATTCCATAGATGAAGATGGTAAAATCTCAAGCAATCGGGCGAGTGAGGAGTTGCCAATTCCTAATAGCGCTATTCATAATGACCATTGGCTCAAAGAGTTAATGGTTGGAGTAAAGTGTAAGGGACTTAAGATGATAAGGCCTCATGTTTTAAGTGGCATACAAATACATAGCAAAATATAGCAATCAAGTTGATAAAATTCAATATAGATACATCAAACATGACATGCTTTTCCACCATAAAAAATTTAAAAACCGAAAATAGGGGGAGGCATGAATACTTACAATGCTTTGAGATGATGCAAATGATTCCTTGAACTAAATTCCACACGACCTACTACCGATGCCCTACAATAATGATATAAACTAGTGAGTCTCTAATTGAAATCTAACACTAGCATACTTAACTTCTACAATAGAATCATGCCAATATTGTGTCAAAGTTAGGTTTTGTATATGTTGCAAACAATTTTTTAAAAATTCAGATTTCCATATACCAATTGACTTATTAATATTTGCAAGTGACAAATCCCATTTTGTGTTATTGTTTGAAATGTATTTAAGCACTTTTGGAAGGTTTTACAAGCTAAAAATCTAAAAACTAAATCAAATTAGTTCTAAAAATTTTCAAACTTTAGATTTTAGTTCTAACTATAATTTAAAACCTCCTTGTAAATTTTCATGATTTGTAAATATGTTTAACTATTTTCCACCATTTAATTCCCTGAAAAATTCATAAAATCGTGAAAAATACTAAATAGTTAAGAACAATTTCCAATCCTTTTGTAAAACTGTTATACAATGTATATAAGTTGGAAAGAAATATTAAAAGTGGTTTTCAGACAGTGGAGTCCAGTTTTTGGATTTATGTGTGTTTAATCTTAGGAAAATATAAATAAATAGTAAACAATTGAATTAAATCATCAAACTCTTTATTTTAGATTAGCATATAATCACGGGAGTTCTGGTAAGTTATATGATTTTTGGAATGGTTTAGCTGTTTTTCCTTATTAATTCCATTAAACAAGAATTTAAATTGTGAAAAATAGTAAACAGTAAAGAAAAATCACTAAACTTTTTATTTGGTATCCTACTATAAAAGAAGACTTACTGGTAAAATGTCAAGAATTTTGGATGAGTATAACTATTGTTTCCGATTTCAGTCCTTTATATACACGAAAATCGTGGAAAAATAGGAATAAATATGAAAAATTCCCAAAATATTTTTCTCAGTATTGAAAAAGTTTTAGAAGCGGTGACAATTTATAGATGTTCATTTCACAATCCTGGACGTGGGTTTAGGGTTTATTTGAGTTACACAAAAAAATTAAAAATCATTTCAAACAGTAACAAAAGTTAGTGAAACTTAATGAGAGTCATTTATTTACTTTATGGGTCAGCCACAAATTTATCTAGGATTTATAGACCTCAGAAAGTATACTATATGATTTATGGCCTTATTTCCTTGCACAAATTATAATAAATGAAAAAAATAAATTAATATATGAAACTTTCCAAATAATCTTATTATACCACAAAAACTATGGGAAAAATCGGGTTTAGATAGAAAATGAGTTTTACATATTTATTTGTGAATAAATACTTTTTAACATTTTGAAAGCTTTTAAGAACAAACGTTGAACATCTAGAATCTAAGCTTGAAGATTATCACATGCATGTTGGTTTAAGGACCATGCATGGACTTGATTTGATGAAAATGAAGTTTTTAGAAGAAAACTCAGATGCATGTGGTTGATGAACATCAAAACTTATAAAAACTCATTTTCTTGGATTTGACATAGGTTTAGGTCATTGGTTTTCACCATCAAGCAACATGCAAGATGTTTTTGGTGAAAACCTACCATCATTATCATCAAATCTGAAGTGCATGAATATGCACATGGATTTTCAAAAAGAAAGGTTTAGGAGAATAAGAAAATGCAAGAAAACTTTAGATTTTTTAAAGAAAAGTGAAGGAAAGGTGAGGGATTTGATTTTACCTTGATGAATGACTCTACATGATGAGCATTTTTGCGTAAAATGAGGGATATTTAGCTGAAGTTCACGGGTTTTGGAGATGATTTATAAAGGTATAAAATGGGGGGGGGGGGGGATTGGAAAGGGAGAGAAAAAAGAGATTCTGTCTCTCTGGATACCCAATCTCTCTCGTCATCTCTTTGGGGTTTCCTTTCACCAAAATCGGTCACCAAAATATAGAAATGCATATGGACTCATGAAGAATTAAATGGCTAAATCTCTCCTATATATTTGTCTTATATGTTCGTCAGTTTTAGAGAGAAGAAAGAGAGAAGTTTTTTAGAGAGAGAAATAGAAAGATGGAGTGTGGGAAATGAAAGATGTGATCACGGTTTTAGGAAGAGTGGTATGAGGAGAAGAGAGACCGAAATTATGAGGTGTAATATCCTCTCTTTCTCTTTTATCCTTATAAAATTTAAATCTTTTATAAAAATATCAAATTTTTATAAAATATGCAACTTAACCTAGTTTTTATTCATAAAATTCTTGATTTGTAGACTAATAATTAGGGATATATGTTGAATATTTTAACTGATATCTTCCTTGATTATATTTCCAAATTTTTATAATTCTATGATGTTATTATAAGTTTCATAACCATTTTTTATAAATTTTGATATTAGATTTATAAAAATTAAGAATTTTTAGGGCTTTTAGGGTTTTAAGGAGTTTGTAAGTCTTTGGATATCAAAATTAATTGAATTTTTGAGACTTCAAATTATGTTAGAATTTCATAACTATTTTTAGTTAAAAATAATGTTTGTAATTCTCTTTTGTCATTTTATTCACATTTCTATGTAGTAATTCCAAGATTCAAGGGAAACGAAAGAATCAAGTATACTACTCCTAGTTTTCAACTTTTACTTAAGTGCCTACAAGCTTCTGACCTAATTTGTACTACTAGGTCAAATGTATGATGTGTCTATATGAATGTACAAAAGTGCTCGAGTCAAGGAATGTCCCGAATTTGGATAGTTGTTACAATTAAAGTAGTTGTAGAATTCACAGATCAATGTGAAATCTAAGTACACTATCCTTCGATTCTACTTGTTTCCAAGTTTCTAGTAGGTTATAACTTAGTTTCTAGTTACCAAGTCTAGTATGTGTCGTGCCTATACGTGCAACTAAGTTTATTCAAATCTAGATCTGTCTCAAATTTTGACGGTTGTCACATCTGTCTACATTAATCATATATGATTAAATACATATAATCGCATGTGATAAAATACATGAAAAAAATTATTAATTCGAAAATGTAAAAATAAATATTGTCTATATAAATCATATGTGATAGGATACATACAATCAAATGTGATTAAGTACAAAAACATAACTATTGAATCAAGATCATAAAAATAAATTGTGTCCACATAAATCATATGTGATTAAATACATATAATAACATGTGATGAAATACATGAGACCAACTATTGAATTGAAAATGCGAAAATAAATATTGTCCATATAAATCATATGTGCTTAAATTGATACGTATTTGGATTGCGATCCTCCAACTTTAAATTCAAATCCGATGGCAAATGGGCATATTTGTCAATTGCGACCAAAAGCGAAGGTTTAGAAGCTAATGGAAGCGGTTTCTCTAGCAGAAACTTCGGTTTGCATTGCAATAGGTTGTGAATGGAGGTTGGGTGCGAATGATTGTGAATGGGTGTGAACGGTCACAACCCGTTGCAATCACTCGAGGTCAGTTTCAAACGAGTGGAAGACGTCGGAGTCCATTGCAAGCAGTTGCGAGTGCGAACGACTTGGTTGCAAATGCGAAGCTCGGAGGCCAACAAATTCTCATGAAATTCCGAACACATCTCTCATTCTGATGGACTTGGTTCAGATGGGCTGTGTTTTGTTTCTGATGTACTTCATGGTGTTACTTGCATTCCAATGGACTTGGATGGGAAAGCTACCTCGAAGCGAAAGCTACTTAGTTGCAAAAACTACTAAGTTCCAATGGGAAATTTAGATGCGAAGGGTAGCTTGGTTGCAACTTACTTTAGGATGTAATCCCGATAAAACCTTGGGTGCGAAGGTCCGATTGAAGAGGAGGTTGTGAACGAAAACATAATGGATGCAAAGGGTGTTTGGTGGATGCGAAGCTGTGGAATGCGAATGTGACTCACCAAGAGATGCAAAGCTTTGGGATGCGAGGTTACTTTACACATGGAGCTTTCCTAGACACCTTGGAAGTTGTCGCCGCCTTTTCCACTTCTCAAGACGTTACTTCCCAAGACAAGACTTTACTAGTTTTTATTATTCTTTTTATTAGCATTTAAAAAACCCATTAATTGGCATAATAACTAGGTGACATTTGATTTATTTTAACCGTTAGATTGTAAGGCTATATATAGCCATGGATAATCATTTATGTAGTAGTGTTATGTCAAAATATAAAGTTGAACAATTGTTCATATAGAGTTGTTGCGTAGAATTCGAAATTGGTCTTTGTTGGGACGCGTTTCCTGATTTTGATATTGAACTCAAGTTAAAAGGTCTTAACTTGTTTTCATCGAACTCAAATCAATAGGTCTTGAGTTGTTTTCACCGAAGTGTCAAGCTATAGGTCTAGTTTGATCTTCATACGATCCCTTTATTGTTCTTGTCATTTGTTCTTGTTCTTGTCTTTTGTTCTTGTCTATTGTGTTATTTCGCTGTAAATTCGATTCCAAGCTCCATTTTTATTATCAGTTGTGGTGTTGGGAATCCGAGTTGTATTGTGGACTTTTTGGAGCAGTCTAAATACGCATCAAATGGTATCAGATCTACAAGTTCATGTGTGACCAGATGTTTCTATTAGAGACCCAAGTTCTTGTAGAGTATTGTTGTTAATTCCAGTTGAGGTTGCAGTTCAAAAAAAAATAATAATAAAAAAATGTTTTAGTCTAGGTAGTAGATGAGAACATCTACATCTTCGACATTATCAAGACTCCACTCTCCATTTCTAATTTGGAAGAAGAGTATGATGGACAATCAGTTCCCATCTATGACACCTATGAGGTGGAAGAATATTCCACTCCCATCTACGAAACTGACGGGGAAGGGGAATTTATTGAAAGAATAAACTTCATGGTTGGAGAGGAAATGTTTGAATCCATTGTGGAAGAGGATGAAGACTCTAGTCCCGTCTACGAAACTGATGGAGTAGAGGAATTCGTTGGAGAAATTAAATTTGAGGGTTATCATGACGTTTAGGAATTGAGGACAATTCCTTTCGAAGGGGGAGGGGTTGATACATATTTGGATTGCGATTCTCCAACTTTAAATTCCAATCTGATGGCAAATGTGTATGTTCATCAATTACGACCATAAGCTAATAGAAACCGTTTCTCTAGTAGAAAATTTAGTTCGCATTACACAAGGTTGCAAATGGAGGTTGGAGGTGAATGACTGCAAACAGGTGCGAACAGTCGCAAGTCGTTGCAATCACTCGAGGTCAGTTGCGAACGAGTGGAAGACGTCAGAGTCCGTTGCGAGCAGTTATGAGTGTGAACGACTTGGTTGCGAATGCGAATCTCGGAGGCCAATAATTTCTCATGCAATTCTGAACACATCTCTCATTCTGATGGACTTGGTTTAGATGGTCTTGGTTTTGTTTCCGATATACTTAGTGGCGTTACTTGCATTACGATGGACTTGGATGGGAAAGCTACCTGGAACCGAAGGCAACTTAATTACGAAAACTATTAGGTTCCATCGAGACATTTGGATGTGAAGGGTAGCTTGGTTGCAACTTACTTTAGGATGTGATTCTTATACAACCTTGGGTGTGAAGGGCCGACATAATAGGAGGTTGCGAAGGAAGAGGAATGGATGCGAAGGGTGTTTGGTGGATGCGAAGCTGTAGAATGCAAATGTTACTCGCCGAGAGATGCGAAGCTTTGGGATGCGAGGCTACTTTACACGAGAAGCTTTCCTGGACAACTTGGAAGTTGTAGCCGCCTTTTCTACTTCCCAGGACGTTACTTCCCATGACAAGAATTTACTAGTTTTTATTATTCTTTTTATTAGCATTTAAATAAGCCATTAACTAGCATAATAATTAGGTGACTTTTGATTTATTTTAACCGTTAGATTGTAATGCTATATAAAGCGATGGATAATCATTTGTGTAGCATTTTTATGTTGAAAATATAAAGTTGAATAGTTGTTCATATAAAGTTGATGCATAGAATTCGAATCTGGTCTTTGTTGGGACGCGTTTCCTAATTTTGATCTTGAAATCAAGTTAATAGTTCTTAACTTGTTTTCACCAAACTCAAATCAATAGGTCTTGATTTGTTTTCGTCGAAGTTTCTAGTTTGATCTTCATACTATCCTTTTATTGTTCTTGTCATTTTTTTATTGTTCTTGTCTTTTGTTTTTGTTTATTGTGTTATTCCGCTGCAAATTCGATTCCAAGCTCCAGTTTTCTTATAAATTGTGGTGTTGGAAATTCGAGTTGTGTTGTGTACTTTTGGAGTGGTTCAAATACGCATCATAATTACATATAATCACATGTGATTATATGTATTTAATCACATATGATTTATGTGGATAACATTCATTTTCGCTTTCTTAATTCAATAATTGTTCCCATGTATTTAATCACAATTGATTATATGTACCAAATCACATATGATTTTTATGGAAAAGATTCATTTTCACGTTTTCTAATTAATAATCACATATATGATTATATATATCTAAACACATATGATTTATATGGAAAAAATCGAATTTTCTCGATAAAAATCATATGTGATTAGATATATATAATCACATGTGATTGTATACATGAGAACAACTATTAAATTAAGAACACGAAAACAAATATTTTTCACATAAATCATATGTGATTAAATACATATAATCACATGTGATTAAAGACACGAGACCAACTATTGAATTTAAAATAAGAAGTGAATATTTTCTACATAAATCATATATGCTTAAATACATGAAATCACGTGTAATTATATGTACATATTCACATATGATTTATTTGGACAATATTCATTTTCATTTTCTTGATTCAATAATGTTTCTTTTTTATTTTTTTAATCACATATAATGGTTATGGGAGATGATAGATGGTGGGTGATGGTGGTGGTGGGGGTGACATATGGGGTGTTGGCTGGTAGGTGGCGGTGAGGTTGGTGGTTATGGTGGGTAATGTGTGGGTCGGTGGTAGTGATGGTGGTAGGTGGTGGTAGGTAGGTAGTGGGTGGCGATGGTGGTAGGTGGTGATAATGTTGTGAGTGTGGTTGGTGGTGGTGGGTGGTGGGGATGGTGGTGGATGGTAGGTAAGGTGGTGGTGATGGGTGATGAAGGCGAGTGGTGGTGGTGGGTGGGTAAGTGGTGGTGGGGGTAGTGGTGGTGGTGGTGGTTAGTGGTGGTGTTGGTTTTGGTAAGTGATGGGTGGGATTGTGGTGATGGTGGGTGGTAATTTTGGTGGGTGTTAGGTAGTGATGATGTTAGGTGGTTATGATGTTGGTGGGTGGTGGTGATGATGGAGGGTGGTGGTGATGGTGATGGTCGTGGGTGGGGTGGTGGTGGCGGGTGGTGGTGATGGGCAGTAGAGGCAGGTGGTGGTGGTGGTGGTGGTGGTGGTGGTGGTGAGTGATGGGTGGTGGTGGTGACGAGCGATGGTGGGTGGGTGGTTGTTGGTGGTGGTGACAGGTGGTGGATGGTGTTGGTTGGGGTGATGGAGGCGGGTGGTGGTGACGAATGTTGGATGTGGGTGGTGGTGCTTGGTGCTTGTGATGGATGATGGTGCTGTGTGGTGGTAGTGGGTTGTAGGTTGTGGTGATGGGTGGTTGGTAGTGGTGTTGGGTGGATGGTGGTGGTTAGTATTGGTGGGTAGATGGTGGTGGATGGATGATGGTGGTGAGTGGCGGGTAGTGGTGGCTTTAGTAGGTACTAGGTGGGGGGTGATGGTAGCTGGTGGTGATGATGGGCGGTGGCGGCTTGTGGTTAGTGGTTGTGGTAGGTGTTGGTAATGGTGGTGGGTGGTGGAGGCGGATAATGGTAATGGGTGGTGGTGGATATGGGTGGTGTGAAGGTCACAACTGGTGGGTGGTGGGGTGGTGGAGGTAGGTGGTAAGGATTAGTGGTGGTGGTGGGTGGGTGGGTGGTGGTATTGGTCGGTGATGGGTGCGTGATGGTGACGGGTGGTGACGGTTTTGGTGGGTGATGGGTGGTGATTATACCCCTGTTATTTTTTAAATGTCATATGTTTGCAACCAAATGTCACCTTGTAATATTAAAGTGTAAGTTTTGTAAAGTCAACCCTAGTCAACCAAAGTCAAACTTGGGTCAACTAAAATCAACTTAAATCTTATTCTATCTTAAATGGATTAGATTAATGCTTTATAAATGTGTACACCTCCTATTCAAGGTGTTATATGTTTAAGAGGTGAAAACTTGAAGTCCGAAATCCATTCTTTCTTTCCCTTCGGACACCAACCTCGCAACCGAGAACAAGTAAACTTCGGACCATACACTTCGGGGCGCAAAAGGTTCACGGTCGTTGATATGTGCATATTTGGCTATATATTTAGTATAAATTTTTGTTATTTGTTGGCTAATTTATTGCAATTTATGAACAAAAGGTACTTAATTGTGTTTAAATTGTATTTCCAGTCCAAAAGATATGCTCGGAAGAAAAAGGAAGCAGGAGATGCGATCGGAAGCTCGGGAATTGAAGATCTAAAGAAAAAGAGCCAAATCCTGAAGGACTCGGCGAGTCTGGACGTCTACTCGATGAGTACCCACGAATGTTCGCGAAGCAAAACACAAAGTCCTTGCCGTATACGGACTATACAGAGGGGACTCGGCGAGTCGGTTACCTACTCGACGAGTAGACCCTGTTTTCTGAAATCTATAAATAGAAGTCACATTCCCGAATTGAGGCTCTCTGGAATTTTTGGGGAGAATTACTTGACGACCAAGAAGGCATCTGGAGCTCTGGAAATCGTGAGAGAAACCCTAATCTTCAATTCTAAGGAGATTCAAGGCAACATAAGTTTACTTTTCACTTTATTCTTGAATTAAACTATGGTTGAATTGTTAGACTTCGTTTTTGGATTGCTATCTACTGTAATTATGAGCTAAATCTTATAGTTTATGTTTAGAGTAGATGAGTTTATCACTATGGATTGATTTATGGTAGGATTAATTGTTTATTGGTGGATTTTGTTAAATTAAGCTTGTTAAAGAACCTTATGCATTAACCCTAACTATTTTCAGTTAATTGACAAGTAATTAAGCTGCATGAACATCTCTTAATTGCTTACTTCATGTGATTTATGTGAAAAGATTGTTATGTGCCTAGGAATAGTGAATGTGAAACTAGGGTTAACTAGAGAATGGGTAAATTAATGTGTGAGCTTGTGTGATAAACCATCAACAAGAGGTTAATTGAATTACTAATTTGATTAGCTAATTACAAGTCTTATTTAATCCGAATAATTTAACTAGGAAATTCATTAGTTTAATCACTTGATCACTGCTTAAGTTAATTTGTTTCCTAAGGATTGGTAATAGCGAATGTGAATCTAATCACCTTAGTCGGTAACCAATAACAATTAATCCATTGCACTTGTCATAAATCAACCATAGGAGTAAACGAATCGAACCTAAACATAAACCTTTTTATTATTGGATTTAGTTAGTTTTTACTTGTTTTTAGCTGATTAGTTACTTAATTTGCGTGTTAGTTAGTGTGTTAAAGTTTCTAGTCTTGTAAAACTAGAGAAAACCTTTTACTTTCATCACTTGTTTAGTTAATTCTAGTTATTAGTTTAATTTTCGTTCCTCGAGTTCGATACCTTACTTGCTCAACTATACCACCAAAAGACAGCATGCTCGGAGCATAGGGCTGAAGGATGATATTAGATTTAGTAGTTAGATAACCTTGAAATTTGTAAAGTGTAATTGGCATTAGATGATGAATAAAAGGTGTTTTATTTATGAGTAAAGTGTTGCTATCTCTTGTCGATCGTTTACTATATTTCTTTTGCATGTTTTGACTTCCAGAATAATTATGTTTGGTATATCATATTATTCGAACCTCCACAGTCGGTCATATGTCGGAAGTAGGTATGAATCAAGACTGTCATGATTGGTTGCAGAGGTCTAAGTTGTTGGACATGGCTACAACACTCATGAGTGCTCATAAGTTCTGAGCATTGGACTCAACCCACGCTCACTGGAATCACTTCATGGAATTTATCTCGAGTGATCGTGAGACGGTAATATCATATAAGTCTTCAAACCTAGAGATATGATTTGTTACTTATGAGTTGGTTATGCATTGATTGTACGTTAACGCATTGGTAACTCGATGTTATAAAACGTGCTTTTGTGTATAATTCAATGAGTGGTAGAACAAACATATGAGTCGAAGTTTATATGTTCCTTCTTGGATTAGAAGCTGATATCTGGGCCCCTCGATGATTTTGTTTTGACCTATGTACCGGGCCCGGTCAGAACTAAGTTGATGTGTTCAATTAAGTTCTTTGTCAAACAAATCGGAAATCGGGAAACAAACTGCTGGACACAAAGTAAGACACTGTTCCATGTATTTGTCCGGCTGATATCTAGAACAGAGGATTATATGATCACTTATCTTAAATGGCGTATCATCATCTTCTCAGTTCCGAGAGACCTTGAAAGAGCTACGATTGCCGATCGGTTCCTGAAGTATTGCAGTTATAGTTATTAGACTTATCCAAGTGGGAGACTGTTGGATAAGGTGTCTAAGTCCATAACTATTTCTGGTATGTACTTGACCCGACCCGGCATGGTCCATTTGGGTTGCATGGCACCATGCAATTGGATAAACTAAAATGAGAGAAATAACACTTATGGTTTATTAATATATTATAAGTTCTAATATATTAATAATATTATTTAATTAGTTTGATCAAGAATTAATTTAGAATTAATTAAGTGATCAAAAGATAACTAATTAAATATATGGGTAGATTATGTAAATCTTCCATATCTTATATAGTGGGCTAAGAGGCTCCATGAATTATCAAGTTGGGTTCCACCCATAGGATGCTCCATGGATGCTCCGTGGGAGTTACAAACCCATGGGTCATGGAAATGAAGAGTCATGACACATTAGGGTTTACATGGTGTAACCCTAGATGTGTCAACACTATATAAGAAACCCATTCTCCACCAAAATAGGGGACACTAAGAAACAAGAGGGCTAGAGCCGATTTTGCAAGTGTAAGATTCTCTCAAAGTTTACTTCTTTGCATTTGGTGTTGTGTGAAGCATTTGAGGCATCACACTTGGGGTGCTAGGCTCACAAGGTTTCAAGGATCATAATCAACAACAAGGTAAGTTATTCTATCTTTCATTCAAGTTAAAAATGTTCCCCATGTATGCTAGATAGGAATATAACCTTGGAATTCAACTTTGCATGATTATTAGACAAACATAGATCCAAGGTTATTAGGGTTGCATGTACACTTAGGAAGTGTTAGAATGCTCAAAACCCATCAGTGGTATCAGAGCCTAGGTTTGTTTGTTGTTTTTTTTTTTTGTGTGCAAACAGCTTGAAAAAAAAATCGTTTTTCTGTTTTCTGCTCGTAAGAAAGTTTGCACATTTGTTGCTGGAAATGGACTAGAAACATTACCCTAAACTGTTTTGATGTTTTAAAGCTTGTTTTAGATGGTGTAATGTTTATGCTAATCCATTTACAATGGCAATTATTAAAATTACAAGTTTTTTTAAGTGTAATTTTTTTATTCTTGAAAGTGTTCATATTCATGTTCTTGAACTTATGAAGATTAGATGATCATAGGAATTGTTTGTAACCTTCATGGTAGTTTAATTCATGATCATAATGTGTTTTAATGGAGTCCATAACTTGTCCTCAAGTTATGGAAAACCAAAAGTCTCACTTTTATTAAAGCCATTAAAAGAACACAAGAGTTATAAAAATGAAGAGTCTTCATTTTTATTACTCAATTAATTCATAAGTTATAAGAAATAAAAAGTTTTGGAAGTTTACAAAACTTTCCCTCAAGTTTTGGAACATGTAAAGTCTTGATTAAAACTTTAGTTCCAACCCTTAGAATTTTAAAAGTTAAAATTCAACCCTTATACTTTATAATATTATAAGTTACTAATATATATATGTATAACGTCAAGTCGTCTTACCGCTAGTACGCCTCATTCACGAAGCCGGTCTATAAGGGGGGTATAAGGTTGTTGCCTATAAAATGGCAACTTAATGGGTGTCCACTCTCACCCACCGCTTCCTTGATCGATGGAGGGTCGTTAGCCGAACGGGTAAGACAAGGACTTATAAATTCTCATTAAAAGTATGATGAATATTATAAAGTAACTAAATGCTTTTATTAAATTCACAATCTTAGTTACTTTAGGAAAATGTGAATAAGGTGCTAATCCATGAAATTACACTTTACACTTTGTTTAAGTCGTTGGTGGAGCGTGTGTGGTTAACCGGCACACTAACTTGGACTTAACAAGGTAGGTAAGGGTGACTTAAGGTTTACCATAGCATCGGTGGAGCGTGTGTGGTTTACCGGCACATCGATTGAGTGATAAACCTTGAGGGTACCAAGTGATTTGCATGGTTACTTCACACCTCGTTTTGTGATCCTCGGTATCCCAGTCACAAAACTTGGAGGGCACACTCGAGATTGAAACATGCCTTTGAAAAGTTCATTGAATCTCAAAAGAATCTAGGAATTTCTAAGAACCAATTAAAAACCTAATATTTATATTTCGTTTTTCATGGTGGAAATTGGTGAATCGTCATTCACCTACCTTTCAAATATGTTATAGCTTGGATTACGGCATACCTCTTCTAAGTTATAATATATTGTGATTGGATTCTAGCCTTAATATTACATTTGGGTGTTTTATTAAGGACTCTCTTAATATCTAAACTAATCTTGTTCTCTTCTTTCAGATGTCTTAAAACAATGCTGCTACTGGCTCTAATCCTAATGGCTCCTTTACCCTTATGAACTTGTGTGGGAAAGTCACTTTTGATGGATCCAACTTCAATGAATGGATCAGAAACATCAGGATGATTACCCGCTACGAGGACAAAGAATATGTCCTTGACAAGGAGCTTAAGGAGATTGATGAGACCACTCCAACTCCCCAGGAGATCGCTGACTTCCGGGCACATGAAAGGGATGCTACAAAAGTGGCATGCATCATGTTGGCCACCATGACAGCGGAACTCTAAAAGTCCTATGAGGACTTCTACCCTTTTGAAATGCACCAAGATCTGATGGAAATATACCATCAAAGTGCACGACAAGAGAGGTATGAAATCATATGCTCTATCATAACAACCATGATGAAGGACGGGGAATCCGTCACGAGCCACATGCAGAAAATGCAAAGGTATGTGGATCGGTTGTTGAAGCTTAATGTGAACTTCCCTGAGGAGCTTGCAATAGATATCATTTTGCACTCCTTACCATCGTGCTATGATCAATTCCGCATGACATATCACATGAATAAGGAAGAGGTCACACTCAGCAAACTTCAGGGACTCCTCAAGACCGCAGAAACAGGTCTTAAGGGTAAGTCGGTTGTTAACACTCCTACTCCAAACTCCGCCCCGGTTTTGGCAATCGGGAAAGGTAGAGGGAAGAAGAGGAAGAGCTCTTCGAAGGGTACCAAGGCTAGGACCCTTTATGCCAAGTGGAACCAAGAAAGGTTTTGTCACTCCTTATTCTGACCCTAAAGAGGCTAAATGCTTCTATTGCCATGAAAAGTCACATTGGAAGCGGAACTGCCCAAAGTACCAGCAAGATGTGAAGGATGGGAAAGTTAAACCCAACCATGCAGGTATTTACACTATCTTATCTAATAACTCACCCCATTCTAACTCTTGGGTCCTTGATACCGGTTGTGGTATTCATATATGTTCTGATTTGCAGGGACTAAGAAGAAGTGAGAATGTGGAGCATGGAAGAATAAACTTAATCATGGGGAATAGGAAAGCTTTACCTGTCACCAAGATTGGAGTTTATACTTTATCGCTAAGTAGTGGGTTTAGTTTAGATTTGAATAAATGTTGTTATTCGCCAGAAATGGCAAGAAATATTATTTCCTTTCATGCATTGTATAAACAAGGTTTCACCTTTTCATTTGATAATGAAGTTGGTTCGATTAATGCTTTCTCTAATAATGTTATTTATTTTAAAGCATTACCTTGTGATGGTGTGTATGAAACTGTATCTGTGGTTGATAACTTAGGAAATAATGTATTGTGTATTGATTCTGTTAATGATAATAACTTGGATAAACCATCATTATGGCATTGTCGTCTTGGACATATAAGCAAGAAACGCATAGGCCAACTCCAAAAG
The DNA here is from genome assembly GCF_052849685.1 of Lactuca virosa. Classification (NCBI taxonomy): domain Eukaryota; kingdom Viridiplantae; phylum Streptophyta; class Magnoliopsida; order Asterales; family Asteraceae; genus Lactuca; species Lactuca virosa. Next base: position 314,587,605 of record NC_136433.1, on the reverse strand, counting down.
GATGGAGTATTGGAGTCATTTGACCTAAAGTCAGATGATAGTTGCGAATCATGCTAACTTGGAAAAATGACAAAGTCACCCTTCACAGGTTGTTGTGAGAGGGGTGAAGGTTTGTTGGATCTTATACACACGGATGTGTGTGGGCCCTTCAAACATGCCACAAGGGATGCTAATCGTTATTATTTGACTTTTACTGATGATTACAGTAGATATGGATATGTCTACTTAATCAAGCATAATTCAGAGACTTTTGAGAGGTTTAAAGAGTTTAAACATGAAGTCGAGAATCAATTGGGCAGGAACATTAAGATGCTTCGATCCGATCGAGGTGGTGAGTATCTTAGTTCAGAGTTCCTCGACTATCTTAGGGAATGTGGGATTGTCTCATAATTGACACCTCCCAGGACACCGCAGTTGAATGGTGTAGCTGAGAGGCGTAATCGAACCTTGTTGGATATGGTTCGTTCCATGATGAGTCGAGCTTCGCTACCAATCTCATTTTAGGGGTATGCCTTAGAGACTGCCGCCCATATCCTTAATCTAGTTCTCACAAAGAAAGTTGCAAAAACTCCTCATGAGATGTGGACTGGTAAAGTACCCAAACTAGACCACATTAAGATTTGGGGTTGTGAGGCTTTCGTGAGACACGAGACTCATGATAAGCTCGAACCTCGAAGTGAGAGGTGTATTTTCATCGGCTACCCACAGAAATCCTTTGGTTACCTCTTCTACAGACCTAGTGAGAATGTGGTCTTTGTAGCTAGGAGGGCTTTCTTTCGAGAGAGAGAGTTCATAAGCCAAGGAGACAGTGGGAGGCAAGTTGACCTTGAAGAAATTCAAGAGTCAAGTGGTGAAGGAACTTCAAACCCTAGCACTCAACTTGAGGAGGAAACTTCTGTTGAGCCAATTGACAAGTCTGTACCTCTGAGGCGTTCCACAAGGGTTAGGAATGCACCTGAGCATTACTATGGATTCCATATTACTGCGGAAGGTGATACACTTATCAGTGATGAGACACTGATAGGTCTGGATGAACTTAACAGTTACGCGGAAGCCATGGCAGGCCCTGAGTCAGCCAAGTGGAAAGAGGCAATGGACAGCGAGATACAGTCCATGTATGACAATCAAGTTTGGAACTTGGTTGAGAATGTACCAGGTCGTAAGACTGTAGGGTGCAAATGGATCTTCAAGAAGAAGACCGACATGGATGGTAATGTACACACTTATAAGGCACGACTGGTTGCAAAGGGTTTCTCACAAACTCCGGGAGTTGATTATGATGAGACATTTTCTCCAGTGGCCAAGATTAAGTTTATTAGGGTTCTGTTAGCCATAGCCGCATTTCATGACTATGAAATATGGCAAATGGATGTCAAAACCGCTTTCCTTAATGGAAAGTTGGCTGAGGATGTTTACATGAGTCAGCCAGAGGGTTTTGTCAACACAGAGTACCCTAATAGAGTGTGTAAGCTTGAGAAATCCATTTATGGGTTAAAGCAAGCACCTCGCAGATGGAATCTTTGCTTTGATGAGAAAGTCAAGGAATTTGGCTTTTCTAGGAGTGAAGATGAATCTTGTGTATATGTCAAGGCTAGTGGGAGTATAGTTAGCTTTTTGGTATTGTATGTGGATGACATACTACTCATAGGAAATGACATCCCAACTCTGCAGGAAGTTAAGTCCTGGCTTGGGAAGTGTTTCTCTATGAAGGACCTAGGAGAAGCTACCTATATTCTAGGGATAAGGATCTTGAGAGACCGGAGTAAAAGACTAATTGGACTTAGTCAGAGTACTTACTTGGATAAGGTGTTGAAGAGATTCGGCATGCAGGACTCCAAGAAAGGAGAGTTACCCATCCAGAGTAATTCCAGATTGAGTAAGACACAAAGCCCTAGTACTGAGGCTGAGATAGCAGAAATGAGTCGAATACCTTATGCTTCGGCTGTAGGATCGATCATGTATGCTATGACGTGTACTCGACCTGATGTAGCCTTTGCTTTGAGCATGGTTAGCAGGTATCAGGGGAACCCTGGCAAGGCACACTGGACTGCGGTAAAGAATATCCTCAAGTACCTACGGAGGACTAAGGACAGGGTCCTTACCCTCGGTGGGAGTGAAGACTTGAGAGTTGTAGGGTATAGTGATGCTAGCTTTCAGACTGATAGGGATAATTTCCGCTCTCAGTCAGGCTGGGTCTTTACCTTAAATGGAGGAGCAATTTCTTGGAAGAGTTCCAAGCAAGAGACAGTGGCTGATTCAACTTGCGAATCAGAGTATATAGCAGCTAGCGAGGCAGCAAAGGAGGCGATATGGCTGAAGAACTTCATTGGAGACCTTGGAGTTGTACCAGCTATTAAAGAGCCAATGGAAATTTTGAACAACAAGCTGGAGAGTCACTTTATGAAGCATGGGAAACATACAAGGGTTTACTAAGGAACTGCCCACATCACGATCTAAACAGCCAACAAGAAGTCTCCATTTTCACTCACAAAGAAAGCACCCCCAGTGATAAAGGCCCTAATTGAAGAATTCTCTAAGCACTCTAGAGAATATCACAACCCAAGAAATGACTTAACTCGAGGGGCGGTGAATTCTATTACCGATGACATGGCAGCAATGATGGCAAAATTGGAAAGCATGGACCGAAGAATGACTAAGATGGACCAATCCATCCATGCCATTAGAGTGGGATGTGAAAATTGTAGAGGGCCTCACCTTACTAAACATTGTGACCTTGATAAGAACGGGAACCGGAAAGTACAAGTGTGCTATTCAATTGGTGATAGGTATGATGACAATTGGGGAAAACCCAAGAAAGAATGGCTACCATATGATGAGTACAAAAAGACAAGGGAGGAAAAATATAAGCAAAAAGATAGAGGCTTTTATCAAAAGTAGGAGCCGGTGTATGAAAAGAAATCAGATTTGGAAGACATGCTTACAAGATTCGTGGCCGCGTCCGAGAAAAGACATAATGATACCAATGCTGCAATCAAAGATCAACAAAATATGTTGAGAGAACACCAAATTATGATGAAAGATCAACAAGCTCTGCTTAGGAATCAGCAAGCATCTATTCTCAACATAGAAAAGCAGCTGGGCCAACTTGCACAACAAGTGAACGAGAGACGACCGGGTGGACTTCCTAGTAATACCGAAAGTAACCCAAAAGGTGCACATATAAATATCGTGACAACTAGGAGTGGGAAGATTATAACTCCTCTGGCCTCTATTCAGCAAGAAGATCCTAAGCTGGTTCAAGAGGAAGAAGCATAACATGAAGAATCATAAATTCTCGATCCGACTCGCCGAGTCGAAGTTACGGACTCGACGAGTCCCCCACCTGAACAGAAAAACAAGCCTCCTGTCAAGCCATATCAGCCTCCACTGCCATTTCCAGCTCGAGCTAGACAAGAAAAGAATGATGTTGACTAAAAGAAGTTTCTGGAACACATAAAGGCTCTTCAAATTAATATGCCATGCATAGAGGCGGTTGCACAAATGCCTAAATATGCCAAATTCCTCAAGGAGCTTCTAACTAATAGAAAAATGATGGAAGGGGTGAATAAAGTGATCTTAAATGAGAACTGTTCAGCTGCCATGTTGAACAAACTACCTAAGAAGAAGGGTGATCCGGGAAGCTTAACCTTGCCTTGTCAATTCGGAAACTTAGCTACCATTTATGTATTGGCTAATTCAGGGGCAAGTGTAAATCTCATGCCATACTCATTCTTCAAGAAATTAAATCTTCCGGAGCGAAGGCCAATTCGAATGGCAATTCACCTAGCAAATAAAATGGTCACATTCCCAAGGGGAATATGCGAAGATCTATTGGTTAAAGTTGATAAGTTCGTGTTCCCTGCGGACTTCATAGTATTAGATATGGAAGCAGACCCTCAAGTCACGATCATACTTGGAAGACCTTTCCTAAACACCGCGAGTGTTATAGTTGACATGCGAGATTCTAAACTTACTCTTCGGGTGGGAGACGAATCAGTTACTTTTGGGGTTGATCAAGCCATGAAGCATGCAAGGAATAGTGATGACACGGCATTCTCGGTTGATATGTTGGAAGAGTTAATGGAGGAATGGAATGAAGATGAGCCAAACAAGTCCACCGTCATCCTTGAAGAAGTATTTGATGCTGAAAGAGACCTGCTGGAAATAGAGAGATTTCTCGAGGAAGCTGAATATAATGATCTGATCAGAAGTACAGAACACCCGACTCGCCGAGTAACCTCGATCGACTCGACGAGTCCATTCGAAGAAACCCGATCAGTCGCGAATTTCACCCAGGGCTCGACGAGTCCCCTCACTGGACTCGACGTGTTCAACATTCAGAACACAAAATCTGAACTTAAGGCTCTACCTAATCACTTGGAGTATGCATTTCTTGAAGATGGGGAACACAAACCTGTAATTATAGCTGCTGATCTAGCCAAACATGAAAAAGAAAGCCTTGTGGGAGTGCTAAGGAAGAGGCAAGGTGCCATAGCATGGAAGTGTTGGCTTTTGAGCATTCTAACACTCCTAAGTATACATGCAACCCTAAATACCTTGGATCTATGTTTCTCTATTATACATGCAAATATGAATATTCCAAGGTATTATCCTAACTTGCATACAAAACATTGATTCATATGGAATAATATAAGTTAGAAGACATACCTTTTGATGTAGCTTGATTCCATGGAGCTTAAGAGCCTAGTGCCCCAAGTGTGACACCTCAAATGGTTCACACAACACCAATACACTTGGGATAACTTAGAGAGAAATTAACCACTTCATGAAATCGGCTAGCCCTCACCATTCCTTCATAGTGGCTGATTTTTGGAAGAATAAGAAGCTTATATAGTGTGTCACAATTAGGGTTACACCATGTAAACCCTAATTGTCATGGTCTTTCATTTCCATGATCCATGGGTACAAAAACACCATGGAGCATCCATGGAGCATCCTATGGGTTTTAGCCCAACTTGATAATCCATGGAGCATTAGCCCACTATACAAGTATGGATGATTTACACAATCAACCCATATATTTAATTAGTCTCCTTTTGATCAATTAATTAATTCCAAATTAATTCTTGATCAATACTAATTAAATAATCTTATTAATATATTAGAAATTATAATATATTAATAAACCTTAAGTGTTATTTCTCTCATTTTAGTCTATCCAAATGCATGATGCCATGCAACCCAAATGGACCATGCTAATCGGGTCAAGTACATACCAATTATAGTTATGGACTTAGACACTAATACAACAGTCTCCTACTTGGATAGGTCTAAAACTATTATTGCGTATGACTTCAAAACCCAACTAGCAATCGTAGCTCTTAAAAGCTGCTGTCGAACTCTGAACAAATCAATGACGCGTCCATTAGATAAAAGATCATATATTCCTCCATTCTAGATATCATATAGACAAAGACATGGATTATAATCATTCTCTCTGTCCATTTGTTGTTTCCCGATTTCCGATTTATGACGACCGACTAATTGAACAAATCAAATCAGTCCTGACTTGGCCAAGCACTCACATGTGTCATCATTAAATCATCGAGGGGCCCACAGATATCACTTTTATCCCTTTAAGGGTAAAAGGAATGGATAAACTTCGACTCATATGACTTTTTCTACTACTTGTTGAATCATACACAAAGGCACGTTTTATAACATCGAGTTACCAATGTGTTTTCGTGCAATCAATGTATAACCAACTCATAGTAACAACTCATATCTCTAGGTTTGAAGAATATAAGATATTATCGTCTCATGATCACACGTGATAGAATCCATGAAGTGATTCAAATGAGCGTGGGTTGAATCCAATACTCAGAACTTATCAGTACTCATGAATGTTGTAGCACCACTTGCTATGTCCCATACCTTGGACATCTACAATCCAGCTTCATGACAGTCTTGATTCATATCTACTTCCAACATATGACCGACTGTGGATAGTTTGAATAACTTAGTCATTCAAGAAGAACGACCTAGTTATTCTGGAAGTCAAAACATGCAAAGTGAAACACAATAATAATCGAATCCAATATGGTCTCAGAACTTATGAATATAAATAAAAACACCTTTTATTTATCACCATATTGATTACCCATCATTCATTTCATACTGTTTCAAACTATCAACTTTATACTTGAATTAAAACAATAGTTGTCCCATGCTCCAAGCATGTACACTATGTTTTTCTAAACACTAGTCATGCCATACACCAAGTATGCACACTATGTTTTTCCAAACATTAGTTATGCCATACACCAAGTATGCACACTAAGTTTGTCTATGATCTTTACTCTGTGAAATAGATCGATTGAACATAATTCTAGTGATACTCATTTCACAGTCCCAAATCCTTACTGCAAATGCAAGAATTCCAAATTCCTGCTATATACTGAAATTTGTTAGATTTTAAACTTATATGCACTGACCCTCTTGTAATGATTATGCACAAAGTCACAAAGACTTGTCAACAGACATTACAGAGTATCCCAATGGAGATCAACTCCATGAAACGAAGTCTCAAATTCCAAAGTATATTGCTTTGAACATCCTTCTTGCATTAAGTTTCCTAATCTTACACATATTTAATGAATAACTTCCACCTATGGGAATATTTCCATATTCTCATTTTGACTATCACTTCTGAACAAGAGTTGCCTCTTTTCAGAATATGTCAATATGGTCCTTCCAAAATTAACAATATACTTCCAACTGTCCCTGAGTAACCAATCTTTGGTAAGCCTTAGATTGTCCTCGACAATTGCTTAATCATTTAAGTCATATCCAATTCTATACTTTCCCCCCCTTAATGCCCTGAGCATTTGGAAAATTTAGAAAGGATGAATATTATAGCACATGCAATCGATCCTATATCCGAAGCATATGGGACACGATTCATGATGTCTCACATAAAGACATGATACTTGACCAGTCTTTTGCTACAACATTTCTATTTCTATTTGCCAAGTTCTCATAATTCAGATTATGAAAAGGGATGCCGTAATCATAATCGAATTTTCGAACGCAAATAATAGACCCATATATAGAATTTCCTTATGTTGAGCCATTCCAACACAAAATTCATATATATATATATATATATATATATATATATATATATATATATATATATATATATATATATATATCCTTGACTAAAGATGATTAAGACCTCAATTAAGCTTTTAGACTTGAAATGAAGTATAATTTCCTCTCCCTTAATTATAGCAAAACAAGTTTTTCCAATTGAACTTTTTGTTTTTCTATAATTAACATTGCTAACTCGCAATACTTATCATAATTATCATGCTCCCACTAACATGATGATTATCAGCATAACACTTATGCTCCCACTAGCTTTGACATGTACTTAGAAATCAGGTGGACTTCTAGAAATCAATACTTTATTGACTTTCTTACCAAAGTTCAGTCTTCTGATACGAAATGCTTTGATAAAAAACTTTATCAAAATCATACACCTTTCCTTAGATAGCATACATGTGTGTCTAAACAATTTCAGAACTATGAAAAGGGATGCCATAATTATAGTCTCAATTGTTTAGACCTTTGCCATTCCTCACAAGTCCATGTTAGTGTGCCGGTTAACCACACACGCTCCACTAACGACTTTGAGAATGCAAATATCATGACTGTTATCTACTTAAATCTACTTAGTGAAAGTGTTTCCTCACCATCATTTTCATGAATCGGAGAGAAACCTTATGACACTTAGATTTTATGGTGTATGTGTTCCTATCCATGTGAATTTGTCAAAACCATAATCTCAAGACAAGGTTAGTGATAAATCTAAACTCATATGGATTGAACTTGTGCAGTCTTAACTTCTCGCCACCTGGCAGCACAAGGGCCTGCCATTGCTTCCAAGTTGTTATGCAACTAATTGAGAACTCTCAGAACTCATATGCAAAGCCAACTTTCACTGGAATGGGCACAGAAGTAGGAATATGTCAACATGATAGGTTATAAACCTCAAGTCGTGAGCTAGTGAGAAACTATAGGTTTTATTCTTGATTAGATCTTGAAATTCTTTCAGGATCTTTTAGACTCCCACTGTCCTCTTGACATATAAGACTCTCTTGCCAAATATTCAAGAGATAGTGCAGATTCTTTATCAAGACCAACACTTCACACAATTGGCCTTAGTTGGTCTTTGTTTTATCCAAAACATCACAACTTACCAATTTCAAATGTACAAGAGTAGGACACTTTTACTCTTACATTTGACAAGTGTTATAAACCTTTCTTTAAGACATGTCACTCAACTTACAGTCTTGGAGTATGACTCTAAGACTTGTTTTGGAACGAAGTATGACTCATCTTCTTGATTTAACCATTCCAACAATTCAAGATTCCTATTCTTAGTCATAAGAATGCACTAAGATTTCCTTAGAGGACTAATTGTGACATGATTTTTAAATCATTAAGATGATCACAAAACATGATACTAAAGTACTCTCTCATCTTTTCAGATTTGAGAAACTTTTATCCTTCTGCCTGATTTGATTCTTCTCATTCGTTCTGCCATACATCGATACTTTTCCAATGTTTCAGAAATATACTTAAACTTGTAAGTATAACCATATTTACTAGGATTTAGTAAATCATGACGAATAGTCTTATCGATCTTTTATGGTGGACTTGATCAGTGCACCAGAATGTGTACTCGATCCCTTAGTCCTTCACTTGACTCACATATACATGTGAACAAGGAATTAATCTTAATTTTCCAAAGATGAAAATTCTCATTCATCATACTATACAACTTGCATGATTTCCAAGTTTCTATCCAACCGAAACCTTGGGTGATGAGAATATTTCCTTATTTGGTAAATTTAGACACTACCATAAATGAAAGAAACAAATCCATTTTCCAGTATTGCTATCAATGGAATCATATAAGCAACAAATTTTCACAAATGCCATTGTAAGGATACTTAGAATAAATAAAATCAAAAATTTTCCTTTTATTTTAAAACTTTGCGGAAAAACTTATCCTTACAGTGCAAAAGCATATGAAAAACTTGTTGTTATCTATTCCTAAGCAATATATCATAACTCCTAAGCAACAGCTCAAAATTCTGATCACCGAACCATGCGATCGAAATCCATCTTCGCGATCAGAATCAGCATATACTTCCTTTAAGTTTCTTCACTTTTCTTTGATTCTTAAAACATCCACATGTGACCCAATCACATCATGTAATAAGAATCTCAGAATAGAAACTTAACAGAGTTAGATAATGGACTTTACCTGAAGTAGAGTCAAACTTCTTGACTTGATCAACCTTATGATCTTTCAGGTAAATAGGCAGCTTCACAATCAATGCCCCTCCCTTTGGCAATAGACACATATGGACTCTTTGGGAATTGTACACGAGACTGTCTCAGACTTACCCTTTCTCTTTACCATTTGGTCAACCGAGTTGACTATGGCCGATCCCTTTCCATTGGGAAGAAAAAACTTTCCTGGATATCCAATGTTACCAATTTTCAATGTCCATTGTAGTTTGGGAAGTTGATCTACTAATCAAATTTGCTTTACCAGAGCTCCAAATCATTGCTGATTCAGCAGCACCAAGCAAATAGATAAGATCATTAAGGGTCATGTCATATTCTGTTACATAGTAGTCCATAAAGAACTCACTATGTGTCTTAGGAAGTAATTAGTCAACATCCAACTTCCTCAAGACTTTGACACCCAAGTCTCCCGGCTTGTCAATATGTGACTACATCTCCAAGATGTGAGCACACATAGACCTTGCTTGCCAATAGGGCTTGAGTGACCTTGAACTTGTGGGTTAGGGAGAATAATTAGAGGAGGTGGAGGAAGTGAAGTTCCAAGAGATATGGGAAGATCATAGATGTCTGAACTACACATCTTTTGGGAGATATTCAAGATAGTTGATCTAAAGTCCTTAATATAACACCCAATATAAAATATTAAGGCTAGGAACCACCACAATACTTTTATAACTTGGAAGCGGGATGCCGTAATCCAAGTTATAAAATATTTGAAGGTTGGCGAATGACGGTTCACCAATTTCCACCATGAAAACGAAATAGAAATATTAGGTTTTAATTGGATTTGAAAATCCTAGATCTTTTGAGATTCATTGAACTTTTCAATGGCATGTTTCAATCTCGATTGTGCCCTCTCAAGTTTTGTGACTGGGATGCCGAGGATCACAAAACAAGGTGTGAATAACCATGCAAATATACTTGGTACCCTTAATATTTATCACTTAATCGATGTGCCGGTTAACCAAACGCGCTCCACCGATCCTATAATAAACATTAAGTTACCCTTTGCCTACCTTGTTAAATCCAGGTTAGTGTGCCGGTTAGCCACACGCGCTCCATTAACGACTTAAGCAAAGTGCAAAGTGTAATTTCATGGGTTAGCAACAAATTCACATTTTCCTAAGTAACTAAGATTGGAAATTTATAAAAGTTTAGTTACTTAGTATTTATCATTAATACTTTTAATGAAGGGAGAATTCTAGTCCTTGTCCTACCCGTTCGGCTAACGACCCTCCACCAGTCAAGGAAGCGGTGGGTGAGAGTGGACACCGATTAAACTGCCATTTTATAGGCAGTAACCTTATACCCCCTTATAGACCGGCTTCGTGAATGAGGTCTACTAACGGTAAGACTGACTTGCTCTTATACATATATATTATTAACTTATAATACTATAAAGTATAAGGGTTGAATTTTAACTTTTAAAATTCTAAGGGCTTAACTTGGAATTAAAGTATTCATCAGGGAAAACTTTACAAATTCCAAAACTTGAGGGCAAGTTTTGAAACTATTCAAAACTATTCAATTCCATAACTTATGAGTTTAAAGTAGTTTTAATTCAAAAAACTCTTCAAGTTCCATAACTTGAGGACAAGTTATGGAAGACTTTAAACTATTAAAAGAATATGACTTTTCTTTATTCATAACCTATGGAAATATTTATGAGTTTTATGAATCTTAAATGTGACTTTTAATATAACTTGAGGACAAGTTACAAAAACACATTTTAGAAACAACTCTTAGATTAATTTTGGATTGAAAACAACAATTTCACATAACTTTTCTATTAATCTAAGCAACTCATAAGAACAAGATAATTCAATCAAACTTTTTCATGTAATTAGCCTAACCATTAAACTAATACAAAACATGAATCTATTGACAATTATCTTTGAAACTGGATTAGCATGAACATTACCACATCAAAAACAGGTTTATAAGTTGAAAAACAGCTTAGGGTAATGTTCCTAGTCCAATTCCAGCCAAAACAGTCGAAGATATGTTGTCTGGGGGTCCAACTCATCGAGTGCATGAACCAACTCGGCGAGTTGGATGAGTTTAGCCTTGGACTCGTCGAGTCCCTTCATGGACTCGGCGAGTCTGCTGAGCAGACAGCAACAAACTTCGATTTTTCAGCCAATTTTGCAAGTATAACAAGAAAACAAGCCTAGGCTCTGATACCATTGTTGGGTTTTGAGCATTCTAACACTCCTAAGTGTACATGCAACTCTAAATACCTTGGATCTATGTTTTCTCTATTATACATGCAAATATGAATATTCCAAGGTATTATCCTAACTTGCATACAAAACATTGATTCATATGGAATAATATAAGTGAGAAGACATACCTTTTGATGTAGCTTGATTCCATGGAGCTTAAGAGCCTAGTGCCCCAAGTGTGACACCTCAAATGGTTCACACAACACCAATACACTTGGGATAACTTAGAGAGAAATTAACCACTTCATGAAATCGGCTAGCCCTCACCATTCCTTCATAGTGGCTGATTTTTGGAAGAATAAGATGCTTATATAGTGTGTCACAATTAGGGTTACACCATGTAAACCCTAATTGTCATGGCCTTTCGTTTCCATGATCCATGGGTACAAAAACACCATGGAGCATCCATGGAGCATCCTATGGGTTTTAGCCCAAATTGATAATCCATGGAGCATTAGCCCACTATATAAGTATGGATGATTTACACAACCAACCCATATATTTAATTAGTCTCCTTTTGATCACTTAATTAATTCCAAATTAATTCTTGATCAATACTAATTAAATAATCTTATTAATATATTAGAACTTATAATATATTAATAAACCTTAAGTGTTATTTCTCTCATTTTAGTCTATCCAAATGCATGATGCCATGCAACCCAAATGGACCATGCTAATCGGGTCAAGTACATACCAATTATAGTTATGGACTTATACACTAATCCAACAGGAAGATCACCGATATCAAGGGAATTAGTCCAGCTTATTGTTCTCATAAAATTAACTTAGAAGAAGGAGCCAAACCTGTAGTTCAACGCCAAAGAAGACTTAACCAAAACATGCAAGAAGTTGTCAAAAAGGAGGTGGTTAAATTATTAGATGCGGGTATCATTTATTTGATCTCCGATAGCCCATGGGTAAGACCGGTGCAAGTGGTACCAAAGAAGGGAGGAATGACGGTGGTTACTAATGAAGACAACGAGTTAATTCCAACAAGAACAGTAACCGGGTGGCGCGTTTGCATCGACTACATTAAACTAAATGATGCTACATGTAAGGATCACTTCACGTTTCTATTTATCGATGAAATGCTAGATAGGCTTTCCGGTCATCTATATTATTGTTTTCTCGATGGCTTTTCGGGATATCTTCAAATTCCAATCGCCCCACAAGATCAAGAGAAGACCACTTTTACGTGCCCAAGTGGAACATTCGCATATAGGCGCATGCCATTTGGATTATGCAATGCACCGGCTACATTCCAAAGTTGCATGATGGCCATCTTTCATGACATGATCGAGAAATTCATGGAGGTCTTTATGGATGACTTCTCGGTTTTTGGGTCATCCTTTGAAGATTGCGTATCTTAATTGGGAAAAGTGCCACTTCATGGTAAAAAAAGGAATTGTGTTGGGCCACAAAGTTTCAAGGAAAGGGATAGAAGTAGATAGAGCAAAAGTTGACACAATAGCCAAATTACCCCCTCCAACAAATGTAAAAGAGGTGAGGAGTTTTCTTGGGCATGCGGGATTTTATCGTCGCTTCATTAAATACTTCTCGAAGATCACAAAGCCTTTGACTCAACTACTCTTGAAGGATGCTCCATTCGATTTCTCTAAAGAATGTCATGAAGCATTTCATTTATTAAAGGAAAGATTAACCACAACACCTATCATGATAGCCCCAAATTGGAATCTTCCTTTCGAGCTAATGTGTGATGCTAGTGATTATGCGGTGGGAGCTGTTCTAGGGCAAAGGGTTGATAAACATTTTCAACCTATCTACTATGCAAGCAAAACTTTGAACCCAAATCAAGAGAACTACACCACTATCGAGAAGGAGTTTCTAGCGGTGGTATATGCTTTTGACAAGTTCCGGCCATATTTAGTCTTGTCCAAGACGATTGTTTTCACCGACCATTTCGCTTTAAAGTATCTATTTGCTAAACAAGATGGAAAACCAATATTGATACGTTGGGTTTTACTTTTACAAGACTTTGACATTGAAATACGCGATAAAAAAGGAATGTAAAATGTGGCTGCCGACCATTTATCAAGATTAGAGAACCCGTACTTGGAATAATTGGAAGAAAACAAGATTGGAGATGATTTTCCCGATGAGTATCTTTTAGTAATAGCAGGAGAGGTGCCATGGTTTGCGGATATAGCTAATTACTTAGCTACTGAATATATTCCAAAAGATTTAACCCGCCAACAAAAGAAGAAATTCTTTTCAGAAATCAAGTACTACTTTTGGGACGAGCCATACCTTTTCCGAAGCTGTGCAGACGGAATGATAAGAAGATGTGTATTCGGGAAAGAAAGTCGGGAAATCTTGGAACACTTCCATAGCGGGCCTGCTGGGGGACATTATGGAGCACATTACACGGCTAAAAAGATTTTTGATATTGGGTTTCATTGGCCCACAATTTTTAAAGATGCTACTCAATATGTCAAGGAATGTGATTCATGCCAACTAGCGGGGAACATATCATCCCGAAATGAGATGCTCCAACATAATATTCAAGTTTGTGAAATATTTGATGTTTGGGGGATTGACTTTATGGGACCTTTCCCAATGTCAAAAGGGAATAAATATATCTTGGTGGCGGTCGACTACGTATCTAAGTGGGCGGAGGCACAAGCATTACCCACTAATGATGCTCGGGTGGTGGTGCGATTTCTAAAAAAGCTATTCTCAAGATTTGGAGTTCCTAAAGCTCTTATTAGTAACCGGGGCACTCACTTTGCAAATGATCAATTAGCCAAAGTGTTGAAAAGGTATGGGGTACATCATAGGTTTTCCGCATCCTATCATCCACAAACAAGTGGACAAACTGAAGTGACAAATCGGGCATTAAAAAGGATTTTGGAGAGATCGTTTGAAGGAAATCAAAAGGAATGGTCGGATAAACTTGATGATGCACTTTGGGCCTTTTGAACAACGTTCAAAACACCTATTGGTACTACACCATATAGGCTAGTTTATGGAAAGAATTGTCATTTGCCAGTTGAAATAGAGCATAAAGCTTATTGGGCTTTAAATATGTGTAATTGTGAGTTGGCTGAACTTCGTACCAACCGGTTGATTCAAATGAATGCCCTTGAAGAGCTTAGAAATGAGGCCTACACTAATTCCTTGATATACAAAGAGAAGACCAACAATTGGCATGACAAAAGACTAAAGGGTAATAAGGACTTTCATGAAGGACAAAAGGTGTTACTCTTCAATTCAAGGTTAAAGCTTTTCCCGGGAAAGCTGAAGACACGGTGGGATGGTCCTTTTGTGGTGAAACAAGTTTTTCCACATGGAGCTATTGAGCTTATATCAAAAGATGGAACCCCTTTCAAGGTTAATGGGCATCGGGTGAAGAAATATGAAGAAGGAATCCCAAAAGATGAAGGACTTGAAGAAGGGCTGCATTTGGAAGAAATTACAAAAACATAAAGCGGGAAGGATTCCAGCTAATGACTCCTTAAAAAGAAGCGCTTCCGGGAGGCAACCCGAGTTTAGAGTTTTCTTTCTTTTTACCTTTCTTTTTCATTTTACTTTCTTTTTACCTTTCTTTTCCACATTTTTTTGATCTGATATTATCAATCTTCTTCTGTGAATAAAATGATTGCTTGAGGGCAAGCAATGTTCAAGAGTGGGGTTGGTGGCATAAAATTTAAGAACTCAAATTTTTATCAAACAGAACGAAAAACTCGTCGAGTCTATGTATCTACTCAGCGACTCCATTTGCAAAATCCCAAAAAATCGGGATTCGCGTTTCTACTCGGCGAGTAGGAACATCTACTTGGCGAGTCCACGTATTTACCCAGAAAAAAAAATAATTTTCACATTTTGTAAATAAGGGGTTTTAACCGTAATTGGTAAAACTCAATTGCAAACGCAGCCACCAGCCGCTCGACGAGCATCTCTCTTTCTCTCAAGCTTTCATCTCCATTCTTCTATTACTCCTTGCAATTCCGACCAAAAAGGTAACATTTTTCTACTTAATCTTGTTGAAGTTCACATCTTGGGAGGATTTATGGCCATAATTTGTGAAAAACCGGATTTTGAGGTTTACTCCAATCCTAGGGTTTTGATTTTTCGGACAAATTAGGTTGTTATAGACAGAATTTCTTGCAAATTTATGCTTAATAGACATACCAAGATAAACCCCTGCACTAATTTGTGTATTTGGACGGTTGATTTTGTCCTAATCGGAATAGTGACTCGCACAGTTCATGCGACTCGCCGAGTCGGTTCATGTACTCGGCGAGTCCATGTTGCAGATGCCCATAATTTTAACATTGTTAATCTTTCTGTGTTTTGTTTGTTTTGTCCCGGGTTTTGTTTTGCAGAAAGTATCTCGAGGCGAGGTTAGAGCTCGAGAGGAGGTGGTCATGGGGACATCCCATGGCTAAACTTTCCACAAATCACTTCTAAATCCTCACTAGCTCATGCTAAAAACAAGCTGGAAGCACTTAAACGGAAGGAGATATATGTTCCCAACAAGATAGACTGGCAGTGGATGGGTCAATCCGGTTTGGAGGAGGAATTAACTCCTTATTTGGTCAAGTCCTTTGTGAATAATGGGGTAACAATAATTTGTGATGGGTGGAGTCGATTGTTCAAGATTCACGAACCCGTCTACCAAGAACTATGCTCGGAATTCTTTTCTACCATCTCCTTCCGAGGTGGTAATGATTATTATAATCTGTGCATTATCACTTTTTGTCTTGGAGGGGAGCCGCGCCAATGCAGCATAGCGGAGCTTGCTTGGAGGATAGGGATATATGATCAAAATATGATCATGTATGAAAATTTTGAGTCATTCTTGGAACACTGCCACAAGGACTTGCCCGAAGAGGTGGTTGCATCTACTTGGTGGAACACAATTGCTAACCAGGTCTACATTCCTTCTTATGCTCAAGAGGGAAGCATCCGTTCCCCCATCCATCGCTTGATCCATCGTCTTATCGCAAGCATCATTAACATGCGAAAGGACGATGATAAGGTCCCCACTCTCGATATTTTCTACATGTGGAGCATCATTACCCCCGATGTTTTTTGCAATTTGCCGTATTATATGGCAAAATACTTAGCGGAGGGGGCGGTCAAGGAGAGGATTACTTCCAAAATCAATGGTGGCATGTTTGTTACAAATCTGGCTAAGACGTATGGGATCTTGGACTAAGGGGCGGCAAGAATGTTGACAATGATTCCTTCTCCTCCTTTTAGCACCACATTATTCAGGAGGGCAGGATCATTGAGGATTATGGTGAGGGACATATTGGAATTCTGAATGCGGATGAGGTGTTGATGCCCGAGGAGCCGGGAAGAAGGGTGAGGCAAAGAAGGGAGCATGTCTGAGAAGACCCACTGGTCATTCCGGTGGAAGAGGAGCTACCAATGGAAGGGCGAAGCATGAACTACCACAATGAGTCATTTGTTTATTTGTTTGAACAAATGAACATTGCGCCAAGGCCCAGACCTGGATACCCTTATGTTCCAAGTTGGGAAGAGCGGGTAAATCAAAGAAGGAATCAAGTTGGTAGTAGTGGAGCGGGAGGAAATGAAGAACAAGATGATGATTGATGTTTTGTGGTTTTTATTTGGTTGTTTGAAAACTATTTGTTATTTGTTTTGAGTGTTTTGAACTTTTAGTACTAGGTTTAAGTAGGAGTTTTTTTATTACTATCTATTACTTGTGTTTGCTGTTGGTTCTTTTCAGAATTTGAAAAAGGGTATGCATGCAAAGGGTCTAGAGAGTGAAAGAGTAGTGGAAGAATCAAGTCTAGGCAAGAAGGGAAATAGAGTTTTGAGTTCGAATATCGAGTCCGGTTATGAAGATGGTTAAAGAGTGTCTAGATATTGAAGAAAAATGAGCATAAGTGTCATTTTGATGTTACTTCAGTACACCAAAAACGGACTTGGAGCAGAACGCAAAATTTTTCCAATCAGCGTTGTACTCGCCGAGTGCATATCTTGGACTCGACGAGTCCCTTTGAAAATCTGCGACTTTTCTGCTAGAAACACTTCTACTCGCCGAGTAGTCATATTTACTCGACGAGTCACTCAATATTCCATTCCCAAGGCTTACATTTTAACCACATTTGATATGGGGCTTACTCATATTCTTTGAAGACTAATTCCTGAAGATTTTCGAGATTATTTTCCTGCATATTTGGAGCCGTACCACACGAGATTTGGAACCCAAGGCATGGATGAGTTGTTCCCATGTCTAAAGTTAATTAAAGAAGGAGCTTTGAATGAAGAACATCAAGCTCGCGACTACTATCCCAGGGGAGTTTGTTCCAATTCCCTCTTTGTTTTGTTGTTTTCTTCATCATGCATAATATGCAATGGGGACATTGCATAAATTAAGTGTGGGGTAGGGGGTTGATTATATTAGTTACATTAGAATCCTAATTTAGGTATAATTTTGAAATTTTGAACTAAAAATTACTAGGATTAATTTAGAAAATTTTGGTAAAAGCAATTAGGATTCCATGCTAGTGTTATGTTTGATGATTGCATGAAGACCCAAATGTTTAGTTGAGCCAATATACGTTCTAGTGCATTTGTGGCCTCCTTTATTCTAGTGAAATCATGGGACAAAAACACAACCTCGCTTAGTTTGAGGGATGCAATATGTTTAGCATCGTGTACCAAAATGTATCCAAGAGAATTTTTATTTTTAATCAATAAAGGTTGAAGTTGAGCGCCCCTGATTAAGCATGTAGGATTTGAGTGAAAAAAAAGTGAGTTACATGTGAAAAAAAAGAACAGAGAATTACAAGAAAAGTTGTAAGAATTTTGGAGCAACTAAAGTGAAGATCAAAAGATCAAAGTTCTGAAGAAATTCAAAAGTTGAAGATACCAAAAACCAAACAACAAGGTGGTGAATTCAAAGAAATCAAAGATCAAATATCAAAGAAGTGACGAATTCCAAATAATCTCTATAGTGGTATCAAAAAGTTGTAATTGTCTAGATTATGTATGCTTGGGTTGCTCAACCAAAGATACCTTGAGGTTAGGAGGTTTTCTGCGGATGGATTCGGAGGGATGCATAAAATGAGCATTGTTCGAAAGAAGTGGGCAAGTGTTATGAGGATTGTAAGTATTTAGAATTGAGGGGGGTCCTTAGGAAAATTTTTAGACATAAATGCATGCGTTGCGGTCTTGGCATAATGGCTGGGTTCAATTGGGATTGTCTTATATGATATTAGTGTGTTAAAATTTAGTTTTGCTTGGGGGCAAGAAAAGTCAAGTGTGGGGTATTTTGATATGTGCATATTTGGCTATATATTTAGTATATATTTTTGTTATTTATTGGCTAATTTATTTCAATTTATGGACAAAAGGTACTTAATTGTGTTTAAATTGTATTTCCAGTCCAAAAGATATGCTCAGAAGCAAAAGGAAGCAGGAGATGCGATCGGAAGCTCGGGAATTGAAGATCTAAAGAAAAAGAGCCAAATCCTGAAGGACTCGGCGAGTCTGGACGTCTACTCGACGAGTACCCACGAATGTTCGCGAAGCAAAACACAAAGTCCTTGCCGTATACGGACTCTACAGAGGGGACTCGGCGAGTCGGTTACCTACTCGACGAGTAGACCTTGTTTTCTGAAATCTATAAATAGAAGTCACATTCCTGAATTGAGGCTCTCTGGAATTTTTGGGGAGAATTACTTGACGACCAAGAAGGCATCTGGAGCTCTGGAAATCGTGAGAGAAACCCTAATCTTCAATTCTAAGGAGATTCAAGGCAACATAAGTTTACTTTTCACTTTATTCTTGAATTAAACTATGGTTGAATTGTTAGACTTCGTTTTTGGATTGCTATCTACTGTAATTATGAGCTAAATCCTATAGTTTCTTTTTAGATTAGATGAGTTTATCACTATGGATTGGTTTATGGTAGGATTAATTGTTTATTGGTGGATTTTGTTAAATTAAGCTTGTTAAAGAACCTTATGCATTAACCATAACTATTTTCAGTTAATTGACAAGTAATTAAGCTGCATGAACATCTCTTAATTGCTTACCTCATGTGATTTATGTGAAAAGATTGTTATGTGCCTAGGAATAGTGAATGTGAAACTAGGGTTAACTAGAGAATGGGTAAATTAATGTGTGAGCTTGTGTGATAAACCATCAACAAGAGGTTAATTGAATTATTAATTTTATTAGCTAATTACAAGTCTTATTTAATCTGAATAATTTAACTAGGAAATTCATTCGTTTAATCAGTTGATCACTGCTTAAGTTAATTTGTTTCCTAAGGATTGGTAATAGCGAATGTGAATCTAATCACCTTAGTCGGTAACCAATAACAATTAATCCATTGCACTTGTCATAAATCAACCATAGGAGTAAACGAATCGAACCTAAACAAAAACCTTTTTATTATTGAATTTAGTTAGTTTTACTTGTTTTTAGCTGATTAGTTACTTAATTTGCGTGTTAGTTAGTGTGTTAAAGTTTCTAGTCTTGTAAAACTAGAGAAAACCTTTTACTTTCATCACTTGTTTAGTTAATTCAAGTTATTAGCTTAATTTCTGTTCCTCGAGTACGATACCTTACTTGCTCAACTATACCACTAAAAGACACGTTCACTGCCTTTTGTGTGTCTAATTCATATTTTAAAAGTAGGATAAAACTAGTTCGTTTAACACAGATCAGCCGTGAACTCCTCGGACCGTGAACGCTCGCAGTCGTAATCATTTTCTCGGCCACCACCGCCTTCGGACCGCAAACAAGGTTCACGGTCGTGAACCCTCGCATATATATATATATATATATATATATATATATATATATATATATATATATATATGCGTGTTAGCCATTTTCTCCTCATTTCTCAATTTCCAACCATGAATTCTCCCATTTTCTCTCAAGTATCATCAACCATGAACCCTCCTTTCTCCTCAAAAGTGTAAGAAACACTTCTCTTTTCTTGTTGTTCATGTGAAACCCTTTGATTCCATCTTTGATTCATTACCTTTTCTTTAAGATCATCAGGTGTTCTTGGGCCGTGAACCATCCTAGGGCCGTGAACACATCATCTTGGCCGTGAACACTCCTTCCTGGCCGTGAACTCCATTTCAGCCTCATAACTTGCTTCTAACACTCTTTTGGTGAGTTACTCTAGCATCCTAGGTTGTTTCCTAAACACCTATGTAGTTATATTCATTAACTTTACACATATTTGTGTAATAATATGCTAAATAGGATCTATTCGTTCTCGGGACGTCACTTGGCATATCAATCATCCTATGTCATATCTTCAACCAAATCTCCAACATAAGGTGAGTTCATACCCCTATAATCTACCTTTTAAATGATTTTAAATGCTTTTTTTGGGGGGGGGGGTACAAGTTGAACACAATCTAATTGTGTTAGTAAATACATGTGATATGAATCACATAAAATATTTTCTTATGCTTTGAATTATTATTCTTACGATAAAGTATTTCCCAATACTTCCATAATGACTTAAAGTCATGTGAACTCTTTTCAAAATCACATAAACTCTTTTAAGATACCGCTAAACTCTTTAAAATGTATTTATAACTCTTTAAACTTATAATTGTCAAAATCATGTTCATATATGTATAAGTATAAAAATAAGACTTAAAGGGCTTAGGACTAATAAGTTGCCTTATTTCCTTTTCCTTGTTTGGATGTGGGCTTAAGGTGGGGTTATTTGTCCGAAGGCCGTTTCCTTCTTAATTATATACATTATACTTATGTGAATATAAAAGGTTACTTCAGTTGGTATCATTACCTTTGTATCATGCTGAGCAAAGGGGTACATTCAGGAGAAATCATGCTAATCAGATAGAACGTATAAATTATAATAGGTATAATTTATGAGACAAACGAGAAATCTATTTTCTAGATAAGTATACGAGGTCTAAACTACTTTGTCAAGAAAAGGGTATAATTCGATCTTTACTCAAACTAAAATGTGATGGTACGTATTCATGACATAGCAATACTTGTTATGTTACATTCTTGTAACCAGAGTCTCTTGGAGGGAGAGCGGGCATTGTGTGTATAGATCTATACGGGACTGACTATCCCACATCCCGACTGTTAGCTACAGTCCGGCAGACCAGCCATGGGGTGATAAATGTCACATATTCAGTTTCGACAACAGTAGGTCGTCGTGTTCATTCTAGTCCAACATGGTTACAACTTTATCACATTTTAAACCCTAATTAACCAGGTTAATATTAGGGTAGTTATTCTTCAGTAGTTTATTTTTAAGAAATACTACTGTATTGATCACTTTCCACAAACAAAACGGAACAGTTTTATGGGGATTTATAACTACTTTACAGAACGGTTTTATGGGGATTTAAAACCACTTTTCACCATCAAAACGGAAAACATTCTTCTCATAATTTTCTAGATAGTTAAAATTATGTTAAACTTTATTATAAGTACAATAATACTTAAATAGAACGGTTTTATGGGATTAAAACTACTTATCAGTTGTAAAGCTATAAAAAATATAGGATTTTATGGAACGTAATCAGTCAGTTTCTCAAAACTGGTATAACATAAAGGACCTTTAGTGGTATATTCTATAAGTAACATCCGATTGGCAGTGGAATGTTTGACTTCCGCCTTACTTCCTGTTCCTTGTTTGGTTGTGGGCTTAGGACAGATTCACACATTTAACTATCCGTTCGATATTAGGTTATATATAACTAGTATAAACTAAGCAATTGCAGATGGAACCATTGTGGTTATCATTTTATCACATCAGAAAATATAGGATTTTCTGGAGGAACCGTCGAACTTTTCCAAGAACTTTGAGAATACTTCATATAACTAAAATACTTATGAACTCACCAGCTTAAATGTTGAACTACTCTTTCAAAATAACTTGTATTCTCAGGAATCCAGTAGATAGGTACACTCCTGGAGCTTTTAAGAAGACAGCCTAGTACCGTGCTGCGTCTTTTGTCTTTACCATATCTACTCTGATGTTTGAGTATGTAATGTTTAAACACTTATGTAAAACTTGTACTTATTAATGCAATGGTTGTTTGTACTTTGATTACTATAATGCATGTGTTGTGATACTTTACATGACGTCCTCCGCCCCCGAACATTTCCGTTGTTCTAGTTTGGGGGTGTGACAGATTGGTATCAGAGCATTGTTTATAGTGAACTCAGTATATCAGTCATAAAAGATATACAACTATAAACACATTGGGATAAAAACACTCTGACCAAGAGTTATACTTTAAAAATATAACAATATTTTATAAAAGTATAAGTACATGCATAATATATATACTAGAACGAGTATCACGAGAAGAACAAAACAAAAGTATTTGGATGTTGGACATTGCAGTTAAACCTGGACAGTTATGTAATCATATCTGGGATCAATATAGCCTGATCAACTATATTCATTTGAGATATGACCAACATGTGTTTGGGAGTGATTGTAGTGTTGCAACAAGTCTAAAACTTACCTAGGTACCAGAGGAATTCTAGAACCAAACATATAGGTTAAAATACTTTAGGAGTATTTTAGGATGCTATAATAACCAAACTGAAAATTTATCAACTTCTTATATCTAGAAGTTCAAGAATCAAACATATAATTAAAATACTATAGAAGTATTTTAGATACCATAAATAAACTTTTGGGAAATTTTAAAAGATATTTTCTGGTAAGTCTATAATTACTAAGTGGATACGTTAAGGTTATATATAGTTGAGATTTTATAGACTTAGAATATGCGATTTTCACTCTACTCCCTTTTCCTTGTTTGGATGTGGTTTTAGAGTAGGATTACTTATTCAAAGGTCTATATATAATCGGTACACGCTATGTAATTATAAAAGGACCGGAAAGGATCACCTTCGTAAAAATTTAATTTTTCTCATAGATTCTTTAGACATTACCATTCTCGTATAAACCCCTTAGATAGATGTAATCACTCCAACAATCAGTAGACGAGTCAAGGAGGATCCAGCAGAGCTTCACTAAGAGAATTCCGAGAAAGAAATAGATGAGAAGTAAAGAAACTATAGAAATCATTTAGTGCCCTTACCTTATTAAGGACACCAATGAGAGGATCGCATGAACTTCCGGGATTCAAACTCTTTATTATGAAGTAATGGGAATCAGTTTCAGAATCGGAAGTAAGACGGCTCCGGAATTCAATATACGTACGGAGGAGAAGGACCCCATATAGATCCCAGGAGAGAACAAATCATTACCGCCCAGAATAGAACGGAGAACAGAGGGAAACCACACGTGATTTATGTGAAGTGTTTGAGCGCCTTTTCATCTTATTAATAACTAATAAATTAATGCAACCTAGTGAGTTAGTGATTACATTACTCACATTAGGTATTGAGCTTATCGTCTTTCCCTGACACGGCTAATAACAATAAATCGGATCACAAAATCTCAATTGAGAGTGATTATTTCTCAAATTCATGAGTCTATTTTATGTAGACTCTGATATGAATTGTTTTCAAATCTTTCCGAAGTTGGAGTATGACATTCTCCAACCAAAGATAACTTAGTTCGGTTGACACTCGGTTTATAACCATTCTAGAAACTTACTTCTACTCTTACCAGGACTGCATCATATGGATGTAGGTCGAATCATTGAGAACCGGATAACAAAACGAAAAATTTATATGTATATATAAGTGTTTAGAATACATCTAGAGACAACTATCGTTGCTCACGAACTCATTTTCTCATCGTGTAGTAGAATCATGCCTCCGAAGAAACGTAACCAACCCACTAGTAAAACACCAATCCTTCAGATAGATTCGACTACGTTTCAAGCTGCAGTCACAGCAGCCGTAGCAGCTGTCATGCCTCACCTAAATTATAACAACGTAAATGTTAGTGGTAATCTAATCGACAATCCCGATCGTGGTGATAACCAATTTTAACAACAAGTGCCTACTCGTAAAGACACTCCGGACCTCAAACCTAATATTCTGAAACGAAAGTTCGAGAACAAGAAAGGGAGTTGTTGAACTCAAGGACCTACTGAAGGGCAACGAACTGGGGTAGTCAATACCCCCATCAGCCCTGCTATCCCAACACCGACCATACCATACTTAGGAAACCTCCCACACTGTAGCAAGTGCAACTACCATCATCATGGAGTCTGCCGAGTGCCGCATTGCATTAGATGCAACATGAAGGGGCACACCGCCCGTTCCTGTAGGATTCCAGATGAGTACCTTACTTCAACTACCAATGTTGGGACCAGTCCAATATGTCATCTTTGTGGTGAAATAGGACATTTTAAGAGGGACTGTCCAACAGAGAAGAACGACAGGGGAGCAGGAGGAGTTTGACCCCAGAGAATGGGGAAGCATCAAAGAACCCTGCTTTATTTTGGTACGCTTCGAAACCCGAATAATTAATTATAATTATAATTACTGTCTCGTTCGAATAAAATCACATCACTCATATAAAACTCGAAACCCTAACAGGTAAGCTATGATGGCTTAGTGTATACATTAGGGCCATTTATAATTAAGATTTGTAGACTTAGAGTGAGTGATCCCGCCTCATTTCCTGTTCCTTGTTTGGTTGTGGATTTAGGGCAGGGTCGCTCAGTCAACTGTCTTACCAATCTTAATTATAGATGACTTGTATACACCAAGCGATTATAGAGAGACCTAGTAGGGATCATTTCGCGAAAATTCATCAATTGAAATTATCAGAACCCTCGTATTGGTGGTACCCGCGAATTTCGAATTAAAAAGAGGGTTCGTAGCAATAATAACAGAATAAAACAGGAAGTGCTTAAAACTTATGTACACAGGTTAGCTCATTATCCTAGTAATCATTCCTTCCAGATCGACTTAATATCAAATTCGTCGAGAAGTTCCGACATCCTCATCCGACATGGTTTGGCCTGATCCTTACCATGCAAAATTCTTATGCTGTGTAAAAGAACTTTTTCCTTAATTAGCCGTCAGAGGAAATTCTTTCAATCCATAACGAAAACCCTTATATCATCTCGCCCTTCAAGACTTCAGAAGTACCCATGCGAGGGGTACCGCGTCTTTCTATCCTACCCAATAGTCAATAGACTTGAAGTGAAAAACACCAGAGAAGTCTCAGAAGTTAGTAACCACCCGAAGTATACCCAATAGACCTCCGAGGAAGACCACTTGTACCGTAGGTCAAGTTCAAGAATAGAGAATAAGAACTCATGAGCTTAATCTATCGCTACTAAGTGTATACGCGAGAGTGGTATATAATTTAGACTTAACAAGATTTAGGATGTGTGATTCCTCCCTATCTCCTGTTCCTTGTCTGGTTGTGGACATGGGGCAGAGTCACCCATCCGAACGTTTTGTCAAATCTAAATTATATACGACTTGTATACACGAAGTGATGGTGGATGAGCCAAGTATGAGTCTTATTATGAACTTCAGAGTAAAAACCCGCAAGTTTACTACTACAACCGGAAATACCTGAATGGAAGTGGTAGCAGAGTGCAATAGGGCTTCATAATAAAGTTACCCAAGACAACGGGTGGACTTGATACCATTTTGGGTGATCATCGGCAGATTAACCAAGTCCGCACACTTCCTGCAAATTGAAGAAAACAGGCAAAATAGAGAGACTAATAGAACGTGTGTCTGAGAGATTAGTTATACTGCACGGTGCTCCAATATCTGTTATCTCCGTTCGAGATAGTAGAATCATGTCCCAGTTCAGGCAGTCACTTCAGAAATCTTTAGGAACTAGGCCAGTCATGATGCATAGCCTACCATCCTTAAACCATCAGACAGAATGAGAGAAAGATTCAAGCATTAGAAGTCATGCTGAGAGCATTTGTGATCGACTTTGGTAAAGCATGGGATGCCTATTTATCAACTAGTCGAATCTTTTACCATACTAGCATCTAAATTTGCTCCATTCGAAACCTCCTATGGTTACAAGTGCAGGCCCTCTCTGCACTGGACTAAAGTAGGTGACACGCAACTAGCTAGAGACCCAATTTCTAGACAGCACCTTCGCTGGTTTGGAAATCTTCCGAGAGACTACCAAGAAGAGAGTACAAATCCAGGAGCAACGTGAAGCTCCCAGGGTTAGGCAGAAAAGCTACGCCTTCGATAAGATAAAACCCTTGGAATTCTCGGTTGGTGACCTCGTCATGTGAAGGTCTCTCCCGAAAAGGCATGACACGCTTCGGAAAGTGTGGAATACTAAATCCAAGGTACATGAGATCATTGGAGATTCTTATTAGAATTGATCCAATAACGTATAGACCTCGACTACCTCGAGAATTCAATAACATACACCCTACCTTCCACGTCCTTATCTTTCAACCTGTTTGTCCGACGAGACTCTTGTTATTCCACTCAATTAGATCGAGGTAAGCGAGAGCCTCAACTTCGTGGAAGAATCCATAGAAATCCTAGACACCGAAGTCATTAGGACAAATTAGATCCTTACCCCATTAGTGAAGGTCCGCTGAGATGCATAGCGAGGACTGGATTTCACTTAAGAACGGGAAGATCAAATGGAACATGAGTGTCCATATCTTTTACCTTCGTCCATGTATATTCTTTAGACTTAATTTCGGGACGAAATTCTCTCTAACGGGGGGATAATGTAACATCCCGTTATTTTTTATATGTAAAGTCAACCCTAGTCAACCAAAGTCAAACTTGGGTCAACTAAAATCAACTTAAATCTTATTCTATCTTAAATGGATTAGATTAATGTTTTATAAATGTGTACACCGCGTATTCAAGGTGTTATATGTTTAAGAGGTGAAAACTTGAAGTCCGAAATCCATTCTTTCTTTCCCTTCGGACACCAACCTCGCAACCGAGAACAAGTAAACTTCGGACCATACACTTCGGGCCGCTAAAGGTTCACGGCCGTGAACTCCTCGGACCATGAACCCTCGCAGCCGTAATCATGTTCTCGGCAACCACCGCCTTCAGACCGCAAACGAGGTTCACGGCCATGAACCCTTCGGATCGTGAACCCTCACACACACACACACACACACACACACACATATATATATATATATATATATATATATATATATATATATATATATATATATATATATATATATATACATATATGGGTGTTATAAATTTTCTCCTCATTTCTCATTTTCCAACCGTGAATTCTCCCATTTTCTCTCAAGTATCATCAACCATGAAGCCTCCTTTCTCCTCAAAAGTGTAAGAAACACTTCCCTTTTCTTGTTGTTCATGTGAAACCCTTTGATTCCATCTTTGATTCATCACCTTTTCTTTAAGATCATCAGGTGTTCTTGGGTCGTGAACCATCCCAGGGCCGTGAACACATCATCTTGGCCGTGAACACTTCAAGTGTTCTTCATGTTCTTGGGCCGTGAACACTCCTTCCTAGCCGTGAACTCCATTTCAGCCTCATAAGTTGCTTCTAACACTCTTTTAATGAGTTATTCTAGCATCATAGGTTGTTTCCTAAACACCTTTGTAGTTATATTCAATAACTTTACACATATTTGTGTAGTAATATGCTAAATAGGATCTATTTGTGCTCGTGACTTCACTTGGCATATCAATCATCCTATATCATATCTTCAATCAAATCTCCAACATAAGGTGAGTTCATACCCCTATAATCTACCTTTTAAATGATTTTAAATGCTTTTTAGGGGGGGAATACAAGTTGAACATAATCTAATTGTGTTAGTAAATACATGTGATATCAATCACATAAAAGATTTCCTTATGTTTTCAATTATTATTCTTACGATAAAGTATTTCCCAATACTTCCATAATGACTTAAAGTCATGTGAACTCTTTTCAAAATCACATAAACTCTTTTAAGATACCGCTAAACTCTTTAAAATGTATTTATAACTCTTTAAACTTATAATTGTCAAAATCATGTTCATATATGTATAAGTATAAAAATAAGACTTAAAGGGCTTAGGACTAATAAGTTGCCTTATTTCCTTTTCCTTGTTTGGATGTGGGCTTAAGGTGGGGTTATTTGTCCGAAGGCCGTTTCCTTCTTAATTATATACATTATACTTATGTGAATATAAAAGGTTACTTCAGTCGGTATCATTACCTTTGTATCATGCTGAGCAAAGGGGTACATTCAGGAGAAATCATGCTAATCAGATAGAACGTATAAATTATAATAGGTATAATTTATGAGACAAACGAGAAATCTATTTTCTAGATAAGTATACGAGGTCTAAACTACTTTGTCAAGAAAAGGGTATAATTCGATCTTTACTCAAACTAAAATGTGATGGTACGTATTCATGACATAGCAATACTTGCTATGTTACATTCTTGTAACCAGAGTCTCTTGGAGGGAGAGCGGGCATTGTGTGTATAGATCTATACGGGACTGACTATCCCACATCCCGACTGTTAGCTACAGTCCGGCAGACCAGCCATGGGGTGATAAATGTCACATATTCAGTTTCGACAACAGTAGGTCGTCGTGTTCATTCTAGTCCAACATGGTTACAACTTTATCACATTTTAAACCCTAATTAACCAGGTTAATATTAGGGTAGTTATTCTTCAGTAGTTTATTTTTAAGAAATACTACTGTATTGATCACTTTCCACAAACAAAATGGAACAGTTTTATGGGGATTTAAAACTACTTTACAGAACGGTTTTATGGGGATTTAAAACCACTTTTCACCATCAAAACGGAAAACATTCTTCTCATAATTTTATGGATAGTTAAAATTATGTTAAACTTTATTATAAGTACAGTAATACTTAAATAGAACGGTTTTATGGGATTAAAACTACTTATCAGTTGTAAAGCAGAAAATATAGGATTTTCTGGAATGTAATCAGCCACTTTCTCAAAACCGGTATAACATAAAGGACCATTAATGGTATATTCTATAATTCCTTAGTTTATACAATAGAGTTATATATAAGTAACATCTGATTGGCAGTGGAATGTTTGACTTCCGCCTTACTTCCTGTTCCTTATTTGGTTGTGGGCTTAGGGCAGATCCACACATTTGATTGTCCGTTCGATATTAGGTTATATATAACTAGTATAAACTAAGCAATTGCAGAGGGAACCATTGTGGTTATCATTTTATCACATCAGAAAATATAGGATTTTCTGGAGGAACCGACGAACTTTTCCAAGAACTTAGAGTATACTTCATATAACTAAAATACTTATGAACTCACCAGCTTAAATGCTGATCTACTCTTTCAAAATAACTTGTATTCTCAGGAATCCAGTAGACAAGTACACTCCCGGAGCTTTTAAGAAGACAACCTAGTACCGTGCTGCATCTTTTATCTTTACCATATCTACTCTGATGTTTGAATATGTAATGTTTAAACACTTATGTAAAACTTATACTTATTAATGCAATGGTTGTTTGTACTTTGATTACTATAATGCATGTGTTGTGATACTTGGCATGATGTCCTCCGCCCCCGAACGTTTCCGCTGTTCTGGTTTGGGGGTGTGATATATATATATATATATATATATATATATATATATATATATATATATATATATATATATATATATATATATATATATATATTGTTGGCTTAGGTGTCTAAGTTAGTAAATAAATTGGTACATACTTGAATTAAAATATGAGTCCTTTTGGGTTGCACTTAAATCTAGTAATTGACAGAATGGCATTTTGGAGAGAGAGGTTGATTTATTGGTTTATTATAAGATTAATAAATAGCAATAAATAATGTGACAACCCGAAAATTTCAAACCAGTAAAGCCAATCAATCCAATCAAATGCCAGACTTGTTTCTGCTATCTATTAGCATAGTTAGGGGTCTGTTTGAGTGTTCTAAACCTAGTACACTTAAGGATTGTGTGTAGGGGTGTGTCAGCTAAAGTTCAATGAGTTGCAATCGAGCCGGAAACTCCATCACAAGGAGTTCACGGCCCCAAACAAGAGTTTACCGCCGTAAACTCCATGTTGCCGTGAACCCCTTCCCTTAAGGATCATATTCCTTCATTTCTTCATCACTCTTCACATCTTCAAGGCTGAAACTTGATTCTCTCTCAAGTATCATCAAGAACACTTCCATTTTCTTCCATATTGTAAGTGATTCTTCCATTTGTTTCGTGATATCCTTCTTGATCTTGTGAAACCCTTTGATTTCATCCATGAATTCAACTCTTTTTGGTTAGATCTTCAAATCATCAACCTTTTCACCAAGAACACCTACTTGTTCTTGGGCCGTGAACACCCTAAAGTCATCCAAAGTGTGAGTATTTCTTCTATGATCTTGATATCCATTAGAAGCTCTTGTATCCTCATAAGACCAACACCTTATAAGCATGAATCAGGATCCAAAATGCATCATTTTGGAGTGTTAACGGCCGTAAACATCTTCTTGTGGCCGTAAACTCATCTCCCTTGGCCGTAAACTCAAGTGTGGCCATGAACACACCTTTCTTTGGTCATAAACTCCCTTTAGACAATCACATGTGATTGTAACACTTCCTTACAAGTGTTTCCTAGTCCCTAAGGTTGTTTCCTTGCATGTTAGTTGTTTTAAACACTAATTACATGCCTATATATGCCATTATATGTCATTTAGGACTCGTTTGTGCCTCAAGAAATTCATTCATGGAACTTCTCATCCTTACGCGAATCATCAATTGAATCACCCACATAAGGTGAGTTCATACCCCTATAATCAATCTTTTAAATGTTTTAAATGCTTTCAAGGGGGGGGGGGAATACAAGTTGACAACAATGATAATTGTGTAAACGTTTATCTGTGTTAAACTTAATTTTAAAGGATTTCTTATGCTTTTATAAGTGATCAAATCATTTCAAAAACATCTTTTAAAGTTATATTACTTTGTTGTTTATAAAACTCTGTTTTTAAAGTACAATCATAACACGGTAGATAATTGAGTCTTTCTAAAAATCAGGGATAGTACAAAACAAGCATACTAGTAAACTATAATAGGTATAGTTTAGGGGTTCGGGACATACAATAACTAGAACAGAAGGAACATACTATACACTAGAACATAAGGAGCATTCTACACTAATACAAGAACACTATAACATTAATGTAAGCCGCTACTTCATGGCATGGCAATATACTGATGTGTCAAATTTTATAACCAGAGTCTCCCGGAGGGAGAGCGTGAATTTGTGTATAGATCTATACGGGATTGACCATCCGACACCTTGCTGCTAGCTACCCTGGGACCTGCAGGTCTACGGGTGACGAATGTCATACCATTTCGACGTCTTTGATCATCGTGTTTTACTAGTCAATCAAGTATGGTTATAATCTCATCACATTTTAACCTTAATTAACAAACTGGGTTTTAAAGTAGTTAGTGTTTCAGTAGTTACTTTATACAGTATTACTGAATACTTTCATTTTCCCATTACATTCATATAGTGATCTTCTCACATAAAAAGTAATGCAAACTATTTTCTAGTAAAGGTAGTCTTAAACTTGGGAAGACTTACATCATTACAAAAGACAGACAGAACAGTCTAGTCTTAGTACATTCATATAGAATAGGGCCTATAATGCAAACTTTATGATTCCTCGGTAGATACATCATGGATGTATTTTAATCGGGTCCGGCAGACAGTAGGATGTGTGTTTTCCGCTTCATTTCCTATTCCTTGTTTGGTTGTGGGCTTAGAGCAGATTCACCCAGCCTACTATCTATTCGATCTTAGCTATATATATATATATATATATATATATATATATATATATATATATATATATATATATATATATATATATATATATTCCGTATACACCAAGTAATCATAAGGAGTACCAGGTATGGGTCAGGTCATAGTATACAAATTCAATGTACCATTTTCTAGTACAAAAACATACTTTTCAGATAGAACATTTAGTAGGCTAAACTAGAAACTTATCAGTAAAAGGGATTAATTCATTATATTAAACCTGTATAACTTAAAGGACCTTTAGTGGTTAATTCTATAATGAAAACTTTATGATTCCTAGGTAGATACATCATGAATGTATTTTAATCGGGTCCGCCAGACAGTAGGATGTGTGTTTTTCGCTTCATTTCCTATTCCTTGTTTGGTTGTGGGCATAGAGCAGATTCACCCAGCCTACTATCTATTCGATCTTAGCTATATATATATTTCGTATACACCAAGTAATCATAAGGAGTACCAGGTATGGGTCAGGTCATAGTATACAAATTCAATATACCATTTTCTAGTACAAAAACATACTTTTCAGATAGAACATTTAGTAGGCTAAACTAGAAACTTATCAGTAAAAGGGTTTAATTCATTATATTAAACCAATATAACTTAAAGGACCTTTAGTGGTTAATTCTATAATACCTTAGTTTATACATCAGGGTTATATATAATTAATATCCGATAGGTAATTGGATGTGTGCTTTCCGCCTTACTTCCTGTTCCTTGTTTGGTTGTGGGCTTAGGGCAGATTCACACAATTGACTATCCGTTCGATATTAGATTATATATAGCTAGTATCAACTAAGTGATTATAGAAGGAACTATTGCGGTTACCATTTTACTAAAGGAAATATATGATTTTATTATAGAATGTTTCCATCAAATAAAGGAACTATTACAATTAACTCCGTAAGTACCAAGTGATTACACCAGGGTTATATACAATGAAGATCTAACAAACAATGGGATGTGTGACTTCCGCCTCATTTCTTGTTCCTTGTTTGGTTGTGGGCTTAGCAAAGATTCACAAAATCGATTGTCTGTTTGATCCGGGTCGTACATAACTTGTAACCATTTAGTACTCATAGAAGGAATTGTAGAGTCATTTTTACTTTCATTCATCATATCAGAAGATATAGGATTTTCTGGAGGAACTGGCAACTTTTCTAAAAAGAACTTATAACTTACTTTCATCACTAAAATACTTATGAACTCACCTGCTTAAATGTTGATCTTTTCTTTCAAAATAACTTGTATTCTCAGGAGCATATTAGCGTCATGTCGTGTTTTGTTATTTACTTGAAGTTAACCTTTTGTGAACCATATACTTTGTAAACACTTTAATATTAATACAATGGTTGTTTGTTACTTTGATTACTATGATGCATGTGTTGTGATACTCAACATGACGTCCTCCACCCCCGAACGTTTCCGCCGTTCCAGTTTGGGAGTGTGACAGATTGGTATCAGAGCATTGTTTATAGTGAACTAAGTATATCAACCTATAAAAGATATACAACTATAAATGCAATGGGGCCGAAGTGCTCTGAATAAAAGTATATTTTAAAAATATAACAATACTTTATAAATGTATACATACATGCTTATACATATATACATACTAGAACAAGTATCACAAGAAGAACAGAAAAGAAGTATTTAAAGGTTGAACACTGCGGTCAAACCTGGACAGTTATGTAATCATATCTGGGATCAATAAAGCCTGATCAACTATATTCATTTGAGATGTGACCGACATGTGTTTGGGGGTGATGTGGTGTTGCAACAGTCTTAAAACTTACCAAATCTATTCAAGGGATTTCTAGATCAGAACATAAAGTTAAAATATTGTAGGAGTATTTTATGATACTATAAGACAACAACAAGTTTAAAACATATCAAGTTCATTACAATAAAATACTATAGGAGTATTTTAGGCACTATAAATAACTTATGTGAGAACTTAAAAGACCCTTCTGGTAGATCTATGATTCCGGAGTGTATACTTCCAAGGTTTTATATAATTGAGATTTTATAGACTTAGAATTTGTGATCTATGCTTCACTTCCTGTTACTTGTTTGGTTGTGGTTTTGGAGTAGGATCACTTATTCGAAGGTCTATTTAATCTTAAATTATATACAACTTGTATACATTGCGCAATTATAGGAGGACCCGATAAGGATCACCCCATAATGTTTCACTTATTCTCATAGATTCTTTAGACACATCCATTCTCGTACGACAAACCCAGATAGATGTAACCACCCCATCATAGCAGTCAGCAGAGAAGTCAAGAAGAGATTCAAAAGATTTTTCCAAGAAGTGATCAGCCGGAGAAACTAAAAACGTCTTATGCGTCACACTAACAAATAATAGACTTAATTGACTTTGTGAGCTAGTGATTTCACTACTCACCCTATGTGTTAGGATTTTTCTTTACATGCAGACAGTAACGGATATTCAATTCACAGAAGTTCATTCGAGGATAGCCACTTCTTATTCATCAAGTTTATTTTATATAGACTCCATTTATGAATTATTTCCAGAACCCTTTGAAAGTCAGAACCAGATACACTAAGAACTAGGACAATTTTTTCATTCATCTTTCGGCTTATAACCACTGCTATAGACTTATTTCCATCTAATATTTGTATTCTTTTAGCAAGATGTCTCCTCGTAGATCAAACAGCCGCACTACTCTGATCACTCCAGCTCAAACTCCACTACCTCCTCCACTGTTCAATCCTGCTGCTCTCCAAGCAGGGATAGCAGCCGCAGTAGCAGTTGCTCTAACTCACATCAGCGAAAGTGGTACCAACGGAACTGGTAGCGGTACCCACTTAAACAACCCCAGAGTTACCCATGGACACCCACGAGAGTGTTCGTACAACGACTTCATGAACTGCAAACCCAAATCCTTTAATGGAAATGGAGGAGTCATTGCTTTGATGCGATGGTTCGAGAAAACAGATTCGGTCTTCACAATCTGTCTGTGCCCAGAAGGGAGCAAAGTTAAGTTTGCTGCCTGCACCTTCTCCGACAGAGCCCTAACATGGTGAAATAGCCATGTTAAGTCACTGACCCTATCAGTGGCTAACTCAATAGGTTGGGAGAACCTAAAAGAGATGATGTTGGAAGAATACTGCCCAAGGGGCGAAGTTCAAAAGCTGGAACAAGAACTATGGGAGCACACCATGTTCGGCTCAGACATAGTGACCTACACTATCAGGTATAGCGACCTGGCAGCACTATATCCTGAGATGGTTACCCCAGAGAGTAAGAAGATAGAAAGGTACATCTGGGGTTTATCTACCCCGATCCAAGGAGATGTACTGTCTTCTAACCCAACTACATTCGATAACGCCAAACGCCTGGCCCAACGACTCATTGACCATGGAGTCCACCATGGCGTGGTGGTCCCCATTCCCGAGCCATCAAAAGGAGGGGACTATAAACGAAATTCGGGGGACAAGAGGAGGGAGCGAACAACACAGGAACCCCCGCAGGAGCAACAAATGGGTACTATATATGCCGCCACAACACCTGCTACTCCAGCACCGGCCAGTCGTTATGTTGGAACTCTCCCAAAGTGTGATTGATGTAACTACCACCACACCGGAGTATGTCGGGAAATACAATGCCTGAATTGCCACAGGAAGGGGCACACTGCCCGGTTCTGCAGGGCACCGGCACAACCGATCTCCCAAGTCCCCAGAATAGAAGTAAACCAGGCCTGCTATGGCTATGGTGAGGCAGGGCACTACAAGAGGGACTGCCCGATAACGAAGAACTCAGGCGCGGATGGGCGAATTCTGATGATCACCGCAGGAGAATTGTGACAACCCGAAATGTTTTGCCTTGTAACTCCAACCATTCAATTCAACCGTGTGTCAGACTCTTTTCTGCTATCTTTTAGCCTTGTTTAAAGTCTGTTTAAGGGTTCAAAGCTCAGTACATTTAAGCATTGGGTGTAGGATTGAGTAGCTAAAGTTCTTCGCGTTGAAATTGAGCCGAACACTCCATCAAAGGGAGTGTACGGCCGTACACATGGGTCTACGGCCGTACACCCATGTTGGCCGTACACCCCCTCCATAAATGTGATATCCTTCCATTTCTAAGTCATTTCTTCAGTTTCCAAGTCAAGAACTCGAGTTTTTTCTCAACTATCATCAAGCTTTTCACCCCGATATTCAAGAATGTAAGCCTTTCTTCCGTTTTGATTTGTTGTTATTCTTCTTAACCTAGTAACACCCTTTGATTTCATCAATGGAAATCATCTTTTGGTTAGATCTTCAAGATCTTCATCTTTCACCAAGAACACCAAGAACACACACTTGTTCTTGGTGGCTGTGAACACCCTTTTGAGCCTCCAAAGTGTAAGTATCCTTTCCCTATGCTTAGTACATGTTAGATACTCATGTTAAACATCCTAGAATCGACATTTATCTGGAACCAAAGGAGTGTACGGCCGTACACCCATGTGTGGTTGTACACCCCTCAAACCACCCCAAAAGGGCCTCCAAAGTGAGAATCTAGTTCCTATTCTTATTGAGCATTAGTCCCTCCAGCTTCCCCATTGATTCAAAGACCCTCTTGTGCACATTTTACCATGAGTGTACAACCGTACACTCCATGGCTGTACACCCATGGACTTACACGCCTTATTGTGGTCGTACACACTCCTTTGAAGAATCACATGTGATTCTAACACTTGGTTCAAGTGTTTCCTAGTCCCTAAGAGTGTTTCCTTGCATGTAGTTGCTTCTAAACACTATATTCATGCAAATATATGCCATTATATGTCATTTAGGACTCGTTTGTGTCTCGGGACTTCATTCGTGGAACTTCTCATCCTTCCGCGCATATTCGTTTGAATCACCCACATAAGGTGAGTTCATACCCTTATAATCAATCTTTTAAACTGTTTTAAATGCTTTTAAGGGGGGGGGGGGAAATACAAGTTGGACACAATGTTAATTGTGTAAATGTTTTGTCATAAACATCTTTTAAAGGATTGCTTATGTATTTATAAGTGATCAAAACAATTCAAAAACTCTTTTAAAGTTATGTTACTTTATAGTTTACAAAACTCCGTTTTTAAAGTACAATCATAACTTAGTAGATAAATGAGTCTTTTCTTCAAGTCAATAACAGTTCAAAGTAAGGATACTAGTAAACTATAATAAGTATAGTTTAGGGGTTCAGTTCACACTAGAACATACTATAAAGAGAAACAGGGAGGAAGATACAATACACGATAACAGAAAGAACATACTAAGATACTATAACAGAAGAACAAACCAGGATCTAATTATACCAATGATCACTAAGTCATTGTTCTAAACAAAAGGTGATAGTAAATTGGGTATACATGATCAGATAACTTAAATGTGAGACTATTTCACAACTTAGCAGTTCGTTTGCTGAAATTGCGTTTGGTAACCAGAATCTCTTGCAGGGAGAGCGTATAGTATGGGTACTACTCATCACATTATGACCTTAATAAAACAAACATGTTTTAAGGTATTCAGTACTACAGTATGTCAATTTAAAAGACAACTGTGTACTTACATTTTCCCATTACTTTCATTATTGTGACAGTTCCAATTGAAAGTTAATGCAAACTATTATAAAGTTAAGATAGTTATAAACTAGGGAAAACTTACATCTTTTGAAGCGACAAACAGAACAGTCGAGTCTAGTACATTCAGTAGAAAAGGGCTTGTAATGCTAACTTTATGATTCCTTATTTTATACATCAGGGATATATATTAATCGAATCTGATAGGTAGTAGGATGTGTGCCTTCCGCCTCCTTCCTTGTTCCTTGTTTGGTTGTGGGCTTAGAGCAGATTCACCCAACCTACTATATATATATATATATATATATATATATATATATATATATATATATATATATATATATATATATATATATATATATATATATATATATATATATATATATATATATTCCGTATACACCAAGTAATCATAAGGAGTACCAGGTATGGGCCAGGACATAATATACAAATTCAATACACCGTTTTCTAGTACAAAACATACTTTCAAATAGAACATTTGGTAGACAAAACTAGAAACTTACCAGTAAAGGGTTTAATCCATTTTATTAAACCAATATAACTTAAAGGGCCTTAGGTGGTTAATTCTATAATACCTTGGTTTATACATCAGGGTTATATATAATTAATACCCGATAGGTAGTTGGATGTGTGTTTTCCGCCTTACTTCCTGTTCCTTGTTTGGTTGTGGGCTTAGGGCAGATTCACACAACTAACTATCTATTCGATATTAAATTATATATAGCTAGTATAAACTAAGTGATTATAGAAGGAACCATTGTGGTTACTATTTTTTACTAAAAGATATAAGGGTTTTCTTAAAGAATGTTTTCATCCAATATAAAATAACTATTATAGTTAACTCCGTGAGTACCAAGTGAATACGCCAGGGTTATATACAACGATGATCTAACAACCAATGGGTTGTGTGCCTTCCGCCTCATTCCATGTTCCTTGTTTGGTTGTGGGCTTAGGGCAGATACACACAATCGATTGTTTGCTTACTCTGGGTTTTATATAACTTGTATCCATTTAGTACTCATAGAAAGGATTGTAGAGTCATTTTTACTTATCTTTCATCAAAGCAGGAAATATAGGATTTTCTGGAGGAACATGCGAACTTTTCTAAAAGAACTTACAACTTACTTAGAACTTACTTACATCACTAAAATCTTATGAACTCACCAACTTAAATGTTGATATACTCTTTCAAAATAACTTGTATTCTCAGGTAACTAGTAGACAGGTACGCGCACTAGGAATTCAGAAGATGGAGCATAGTAGCTTCATGTCTTGTTTTGATATTTACTTTTGTAGTCTATGTTATGTGAAACACATACTTTGTAAACACTTTCTTTCTAATGAAATGGTTGTTTATTACTTTGATTACTATGATGCATGTCTTGTGATACTAAACATGACGTCCTCCACCCCCGAACGTTTCCGCCGTTCCGGTTTTGGGGTGTGACAGATTGGTATCAGAGCATTGTTTATAGTGAACTAAGTATATCAACCAATAAAAGATATACAACTATATATACAATGGGGCCGAAGTGCTCTGGATAATATTATATTTTAAGGATATAACAATACCTTATAAAAGTATACATACGTGCTTATACATATATACATACTAGAACAAGTATCACAAGAAGAACAGAATAGAAGTATTTTAGGGGGAACGCTGCGTTCAAACCTGGACAGTTATGTAATCATATCTAGGATCAATATAGTCTGATGAACTATATTCATTCGAGATGTGACCGACATGTGTTTGGGAGTGATTTGGGGTTGCAACAGTCTTAAAACTTACCTAGCTCTATTCAAGGGATTACTAGATCAGAACATAAAGTTAGAATACTATGGGAGTATTTTATAATACTATAACATGATAGCAAGTTTAAAACATACCAAGTTCATTACATTAAAATACTATAGGAGTATTTTAGGCACTATAAATAACTTATGTGATAATTTAAAAGACCCTTACGGATAGGTCTATAATTATGGAGTGTATACTTCTAAGGTTTTATATAATTGAGATTTTATAGACTTAGAATTTGTGATCTATGCTTCACTACCTGTTCCTTCTTTGTGTCACACCCCAAAACCGGAACGGCGGAATCGTTCGGGGGTGGAGGACGTCATGTATAGTATCACAACAATGCAAAGTAGTAAACAAGCAACAACATCATCCATTGCATTAATAATATAATTTTAATACAAGTGTGTTCTGTCAAGTTAAATAGACACCAAAATATGAATCAAAATAAAAGATGAGTCTTGAACGAGCTCCATCTTCTCAAAACCTGGCATCGGTACCTGTCTACTGGCGACCTGAGGATACAAGTTATTTTGAAAGAGAGTATCAACTTTAAAGCTGGTGAGATCATAAGTATATTAGTGTATGTATTTGTATGAAAGTGTTTGTAAGATGTTTTGTAAGATGTTTTGAACTCTCCTAGAAAACCCGATGTTTCCTACTAAAAGTAGCCTTCTACCAAGGCATCTAGTGGTCGTGTGTGTGTCTCTTGTAAGAGTATGTATTTTCCCAAATCTGACTATCATTATCCAAAAATATAGTTTTTACATTACTGTATATTGTGTTAGATCACAAGTGAATGCAATGGGAAAATGAAATAGTATTGTAGTGTTGTATTAAGTAACTACTGCTGTACTAACTACCTTAAACCAATTGTAATTTAAAGTACCATGTGATCGGCCTGTACCCTGCTACCGACTATAGAACGCGACAATGTAAGATGTCGGAAGAAATGACGTTTGGCACCCGTAGACTTGCAAGTCCCACTGTAGCGAGCAGCAAGGTGTAGGATAGTCAATCCAGTATAGATCTATACACAAACTCATACGCTCCCCACTTAAGGAGATTCTGGATACAAAACGGTCATGACAGGTAGTGCCATGCCCCGTTACGTGGCTCACATAACTGTAATAGTATTCTTGTATATGTATTGAATGTACTAGCTGTATTGTGTGTTCTCTCTCTGTCTAGTATTTATGTATGTTCTCTCTGTGTGGTATTGTTTGTTCTCTCTCTGTCTAGCATGTATGTTTTCTTGTAAAATGCATAGTATGTACTAGCTGTATTGACTCATGTATGAACCGACTCATTATATGTTTCATTGTTCTAGTAATAGTATTAGTAACTTCCTAAACTATACCTATTATAGCTTACTAGTAATAGGATTTGCATGTATGAACATGTTTGTATACCTTTGCTACCCAAAGGTATTGAATCGAAAGAAGGAACTTTTATATCTATATACATATACATAATATATAATTAGGATTCAAACGACCTTCGGACAAATAACCGATACCCTAAGTCCACAACCAAACGAGGAACAGGAGGTAAGGTGAGTTATCAGTCCTAAGTCCTTTCAATCCTACTTATATAACTATATCTATAAAGATATACATTTAACAGACTATAAGTGTAAAAGAGTTTAAATAAAAGTAATTAACATGTAAAAGAGTTTACTAAAAGTAATTGACATGTAAAAGAGTTTACTAAAAGTAATTGACATGTAAAAGAGTTTGATAAAAGTAGTTGATATGTAAAAGAGCTTGTAAAACAGTTTGAAAAGTAGTTTGTTTGATAACACAGTTTGAAAAGTAAGAAATCCATTTGTTTGGTAGTTATTAATCACATGATTAATATAATAACTATAATAGATCAACTTGTATCCCCCCCCCCCCCATAAAAGCATTTAAAATCATATAAAAGGTTGATTTAGGGGGTATGAACTCACCTGTAGTGAGTGGTTTGGATGAACGGATGGTATAGGATGCTAAGTGTCAAGTGAAGACTTGAACACACACACGGATCCTAGTTAACATATAATAACACATATATGTATCCAATTAGTCATTTAACAACTAATTAATCAAGTAAAGACACTCTAGGACATGAAAAACACCTTGATTCAAGTGTTATAAGTACTAAGGATTGCATCTAAGGGTTGTAGGGCCTTGCATTTGAGTTTAGGGTCTAAGGGTAAACTCTTCTGGAGTTTACGGTTTCGGGACCAACTCCCTTGGAGTTTACGGTCGTAAACCCATGAGTTTACGGCCGTAAACCCATTGTACTTCTACCATTTTGTTTTTTGAAGCTTTACAAGTCATAAAGAAGCATCCTACTTCAAGTCTAAGCCTTAGGAAGTGATTGTGGCATCATTTCACCCCTTTGTGGAGTTTACGGCCCATGGACCATTTTTCCATGAGTTTACGGCCGTAAACTCATATGGTTCATGGTCTTTTTGATGTTTAAGGTCCTAAGCACATCAAGGATGGGATCTAGACTAACATCCAAGGCTTGGTAAGGGACTAGGGCACACTTTGGCCCCTTCATTAGGGTTTACGGTCCAAGAACATCTTGGACCGTAAACACCTTTGATCTTGTGTTTACTTGTGTTTGCTAGATGATTTAGAAGTGTAACAAGTCTTATAACAAGCCAAGGTAAGAGTACTTACTATGTAGAAGCTTGAAAGGGTGTTAAAAGTCCAAGAACACTAGTGTGTGTTCTTGGTGTTCTTGGTGAAACTTGAAGATCTACACATATGGAATGATTTCACGGATGGAATCATGTAAGATCACTAGATTAAGTAAGATATCAACTTATTAGGGCTAGAAACACTTACAAAGTTGAAGATCAAGAAGGAAAATCGGATGCTACTTGAGAGGATTTGAGTTCTAGTCTTGAAATGGTGAAAAAGTGTTAAAAATGACTAAGTGTCACTTTTATACCCGTTGGGGTTTACGGCCGTAAACGCCATGTTTAGGCCGTAAACTCCAAACTCTTGGAGTTTTGGGACTTTATTGCTACACAATAAACCCTAGGGCATCC
Organism: Lactuca virosa; assembly: GCF_052849685.1. NCBI lineage: Eukaryota > Viridiplantae > Streptophyta > Magnoliopsida > Asterales > Asteraceae > Lactuca > Lactuca virosa. The sequence continues at coordinate 314,544,850 of NC_136433.1, read as the reverse complement.
TCTCTCCTGTTATCTCCTGAAGTACTAGGCTTTAGAACACTCAAACTAACTCTACACAACTCAAAAGTTAGCAGAAACTGTTCTGACTTCTATTGAAGTGAATGGTTGTACATAATAGAAATTTCGGGTTGTCACAGTTTGGTTGTGGTTTTGGAGTAGGATCACTTATTCGAAGGTCTATTTAATCTTAAATTATATACAACTTGTATACATTGTGCAATTATAGGAGGACACTGTAAGGATCACCCCATAATGTTTCACTTAAACTCATAGATTCTTTAGACACTTACATTCTCGCACGACGAACCCAGATAGATGTAACCACTTCCTCATAGCGGTCAGCAGAAGAGTCAAGGAGGAACAAAAGCAGGTTCATGAGAAGTTTTCAAAGAAGGATCAGCCGAAGTAACCAAAACGTCTTATGCGTCACACTAATAAATAATAATATTGTTTAACTTAATGAGCTAGTGGAGACACTGCTCACATTATGTGTTAGGATTATTTTCTTTACATGCAACTGGTAACAGTTATTCAAGTCTCAGATATTCATTCGAGGATAGCCATTTCTAATTCATAAAGTTTATTTGGTATAGACTCTTTTATGAATTGTTTCCAGAACCCTGTGAAAGTCAGGACCCGATACACTCAGAACTTGGATAACCTTTTCTTTCAGCTTCCAGCTCATACCCACTTCTATAGACTTATTCTGTCTCATCTTTGTATTCTTTTCGCAAAGATTCCTCCTCGCAGGTCAAGCAGACACACTACTCCGATAAATCCAACTCAACCGCCACTACCTCCTCCATAGTTCGATCCTGCTGCTCTCCAAGCAGCAATATCAGCCGCAGTGGCAACTACTCTAGCTCACATCGGTGAAAGTGGTACCTTCGGATCTGGTAGCGGTACCCACTTAACCAACCCTGAAGTTATTCATGAACACCCAAGGGATTGTGCGTATAAGGACTTCATGAACTGCAAACCCAAATCCTTTAATGGAAATGGGGGAGTCATCGCTCTGATGCGATGGTTCGAGAAAACAGATTCGGTCTTTGAAATCTGTTCGTGCCCAGAAGGGAGCAAAGTGAAGTTTGCTGCCTGCACCTTCTCCGACAGAGCCCTGACATGGTGGAATAGCCATGTTAAGTCACTGACCATAGCAATGGCTAACTCAATAGGTTGGGAGAACCTAAAAGAGATGATGTTAAAAGAATACTGCCCGATGGGCGAAGTTCAAAAGTTGGAACAAGAACTATGGGAGCATACTATGGTCGGCTCAGACATAGCGGCCTACACTGACAGGTTTAGCGACCTGGCAGCACTATGCCCCGGGATGGTTACCCCGGAGAGCAAGAAGATAGAAAGATACATTTGGGGTTTATCTGCCCCGATTCAAGGAGATGTACTGTCTTCTAATCCAACCACATTCGATAGTGCCAAACGCCTGGCCCAACGACTCATTGACCATAGAGTCCGCCATGGCATGGTAGTCCCAGTTCCAGAGCCATCAAAGGGAAGGGGACTATAAACGGAAATCGGGGAAAAAGAGGAAAGAGCGAACAAACCAGGAAACCCCGCAGGAGCAACAAAGGGGTTCTATATACGCCGCCACAACACCTGCTATTCCAGCACCTGCCAGTCGATATGCTGGAACTCTCCCGAAGTACGGAAAGTGCAACTATCACCACACCGGAGTATGTCGGGAAATGCAGTGCCTGAACTGCCACAGAAAGGGACACACAATCCGTTTCTGCAGGGCACCGCCTCAACCGATCTCCCAAGTCCCCGGAGTTGAAGAAAAGCAAGCCTGCTATGGTTGTGGTGAGATTGGACACTACCAGCGGGACTGCCCGATAACAAAGAACTCAGGAGCGGATGGACGAATTCTGATGATCACCGCAGGAGAATCAACCCCGGAGTCGCCAGAGAGCAGCGGTACGTTTTCAAAATAAAATAATAATTACTTTAAAAATTAATTTATATTTATATAAGATTAAAACTTGGGGAAAACATTTAAAAGTAATTATTATAACTCACTTATCGGAACAAGTAACATTATTCAAGAGAACTAAAAGATCCATTCAGAGAAGCTATGATGGCTTAGTATGTACATCAGGGTTGTGCATAGCTAAGATTTTGCAGACTTAGAGTGAGTGATTCCGCCTTAATTCCTGTTCCTTGTTTGGTTGTGGATTTGGGGCAGAGTTACTCAGTCGACTGTCTTATTCATCTTAATTATTCATAACTTGTATATTCATGGCGATCATAGTGGTACCGAAGAGAATCGTAGTAAAAAGTATCGACCCTAGTTATCAAAGCACTTTCACAGTATGTACTCGCTCATCGCGTTACGATACGTAGAAGTGTTAACATCAAGGAGAATACAGAAATCACTAAAAAGTATACACAGAGTACATTGTCGAGCACACTAGAGATACACCTTCGTATAACAAGCGTTTCTTTCAAATCGGTCTAACTTTTGTTCAGTAAAGAGTCCGTTACTATCATTCGTCATGAGTTGGCGTGGTCCTCACCATACTAAGTTCATATGTTTCTATCGCCTTAACCGTCAAATTCGCGAAGCCTCGTCATTTCGTAACGACAGTCCGACCCAGACCTCGAAATCTTCTACCTTGTATTCTAAACCCCGAAGTACTCGTGCGAAGAGTACTTTGCCTTCCGAAGCCTTGTCGCCGTATTTTCAGCAAACCTTCCCGAAATACCACTCATTCAGCAAATCAAGTTCAAGAACAGAGGCTAAGGACAATTACAGCCCACCTATCACTATTCAGTGTATATGCGAGGGTGGTATATGATTATGATTACGCAGATTTAGTATGTGTGCTTCCGCCCTATCTCATGTTCCTTGTTTGGTTGTGGACCTGGGGCAGAGTCGCACATTCGACCGTCTAACTAATCTTAATTATATACGACTTGTATACACGAGGTAATGATAGATGGACCAAGTATGAATCCTATCATGAACATTAGGGAAAAGTTGCCAGGTCTACGAGTGGGTATTCTGCCAATCAGAGGAGCACAACCCCAGTAGTACTGCTAAGAAAGCTAATTTCGGGACGAAATTCCATCTAACGGGGGGATGATGTGACAACCCAAAAATTTTTGCCTTGTAAGTCCAGCCATTCAATTCAATCATGTGTCAGACTCTTTTCTGCTATCTTTTAGCCTTATTTAGAGTCCGTTTAAGGGTTCAAAGCTCAGTACATTCAAGCATTGGGTGTAGGATTGAGTAGCTAAAGTTCTTCGCGTTGAAATCGAGCCGAACACTCCATCAAAGGGAGTGTACGGCCGTACACATGGGTGTACGGCCGTACACTCATGTTGGCCGTACACCCCCTCCATAAGTGTGATATCCTTCCATTTCTAAGTCATTTCTTCAGTTTCCAAGTCAAGAACTCGAGTTTTTTCTCAACTATCATCAAGCTTTTCGCCCCGATCTTCAAGAATGTAAGCCTTTCTTCCGTTTTGATTTGTTGTTATTCTTCTTAACCAAGTAACACTCTTTGATTTCATCCATGGAAATCATCTTTTGGTTAGATCTTCATCTTTCACCAAGAACACACACTTGTTCTTGGTGGCTGTGAACACCCTTTTGAGCCTCCAAAGTGTAAGTATCCTTTCCCTATGCTTAGTACATGTTAGATACTCATGTTAAACATCCTAGAATCGACATTTATCTGGAACCAAAGGAGTGTACGGCCGTACACCCATGTGTGGTCGTACACCCCTCAAACCACCCCAAAAGGGCCTCCAAAATGAGAATCTAGTTCCTATTCTTGTTGAGCATTAGCCCCTCAAGCTTCCCCATTGATTCAAAGACCCTCTTGTGCACATTTTACCATGAGTGTACAACCGTACACTCCATGGCTGTACACCCATGGACTTACACGCCTTATTGTGGTCGTACACACTCCTTTGAAGAATCACATGTGATTCTAACACTTGGTTCAAGTGTTTCCTAGTCCCTAAGAGTGTTTCCTTGCATGTAGTTGCTTCTAAACACTATATTCATGCCAATATATGCCATTATATGTCATTTAGGACTCGTTTGTGTCTCGGGACTTCATTCGTGGAACTTCTCATCCTTCCGCGCATATTCGTTTGAATCACCCACATAAGGTGAGTTCATACCCTTATAATCAATCTTTTAAACTGTTTTAAATGCTTTTAAGGGGGGGAATACAAGTTGGACACAATGTTAATTGTGTAAATGTTTTGTTATAAACATCTTTTAAAGGATTGCTTATGTATTTATAAGTGATCAAAACAATTCAAAAACTCTTTTAAAGTTATGTTACTTTATAGTTTACAAAACTCCGTTTTTAAAGTACAATCATAACTTAGTAGATAAATGAGTCTTTTCTTCAAGTCAATAACAGTTCAAAGTAAGGATACTAGTAAACTATAATAAGTATAGTTTAGGGGTTCAGTTCACACTAGAACATACTATAAAGAGAAACAGGGAGGAAGATACAATACACGATAACAGAAAGAACATACTAAGATACTATAACAGAAGAACAAACCAGGATCTAATTATACCAATGATCACTAAGTCATTGTTCTAAACAAAAGGTGATAGTAAATTGGGTATACATGATCAGATAACTTAAATGTGAGACTATTTCACAACTTAGCAGTTCGTTTGCTGAAGTTGTGTTTGGTAACCACAATCTCTTGCAGGGAGAGTGTATAGTATGGGTACTACTCATCACATTATGACCTTAATAAAACAAACATGTTTTAAGGAATTCAGTACTGCAGTATGTCAATTTAAAAGACAACTGTGTACTTACATTTTCCCATTACTTTCATTATTGGGACAGTTCCACTTGAAAGTTAATGCAAACTATTATAAAGTTAAGATAGTTATAAACTAGGGAAAACTTACATCTTTTGAAGCGACAAACAGAACAGTCGAGTCTAGTACATTCAGTAGAAAAGGGCCTGTAATTCCAACTTGATGATTCCTTAGTTTATACATCAGGGATATATATTAATCGGATCCGACAGGTAGTAGGATGTGTGCCTTCCGCCTCATTCCCTGTTCCTTGTTTGGTTGTGGGCTTAGAGCAGATTCTCCTAGCCTACTATTTACCCGATCTTAGCTATATATATATTCCGTATACATGAAGTAATCATAAGGAGTACCAGGTATGGGCCAGGACATAGTATACAACTTCAATACACCGTTTTCTAGTACAAAACATGCTTTTCAAATAGAACATTTGGTAGACAAAACTAGAAACTTACCAGTAAAGGGTTTAATCCATTTTTGTTAAACCGGTATAACTTAAAGGACCTTAGGTGGTTAATTCTATAATACCTTAGTTTATACACCAGGGTTATATATAATTAATACCCGATAGGTAGTTGGATGTGTGTTTTCCGCCTTACTTCCTGTTTCTTTGTTTAGTTGTGGGCTTAGGGCAGATTCACACAACTAACTATCTATTCGATATTAGATTATATATAGCTAGTATAAACTAAGTGATTATAGAATGAACCATTGTGGTTACCATTTTTTACTAAAAGAAATAAGGGTTTTCTTAAAGAATGTTTTCATCCAATAAAAAGGAACTATTACAGTTAACTCCATGAGTACCAAGTGAATACGCCAGGGTTATATACAACGATGATCTAACAACCAATGGGCAGTGTGCCTTCCGCCTCATTCCCTGTTCCTTGTTTGGTTGTGGGCTTAGGGCAGATACACACAATCGATTGTTTGCTTACTCTGGGTTTTATATAACTTGTATCCATTTAGTACTCATAGAAAGGATTGTATAGTCATTTTTACTTATCTTTCATCAAAGCAGGAAATATAGGATTTTCTGGAGGAACAGACGAACTTTTCTAAAAGAACTTACAACTTCTTACAACTTCCTTACATCACTAAAATCTTATGAACTCACCAGCTTAAATGCTGATCTACTCTTTCAAGATAACTTGTATTCTCATGTAACTAGGAGACAGGTACGCGCACTAGGAATTCAGAAGATGGAGCATAGTAGCTTCATGTCTTGTTTTGATATTTACTTTTGTAGTCTATGTTATGTGAACCACATACTTTGTAAACACTTTCTTTCTAATAAAATGGTTGTTTATTACTTTGATTACTATGATGCATGTCTTGTGATACTAAACATGACGTCCTCCGCCCCCAAACGTTTTCGTCGTTCCGGTTTTGGGGTGTGACAAGAATCTACCCCGGAATCACCAGCGAGCAGCGGTACGTCTTTGAAATAAAACAATTACTTTGGAAATTTTACTTATAATTAATATAAGATTAAAACTTGAGGAAAACATTTAAAAGTAATTATAATAACTCACTCATCTGAACAAGTCACATCATTCATAAGAGAACCAAAGATCCGTACAGGTGAGCTATGATGGCTTAGTATGTACATCAGGGTTGTGCATAGTATGTACACCAGGGTTGTGCATAGAGGCACCGAGGAGGATCATAATATAAAGTATCGACACTAGTTATCAAAGCGCTTGCACTGTTAGTACTTGCTCATCGCGGTACGATTTGTGGCAGTGGTAATATCAAGGAGAAAACAGAAAGCCCTAGAAAGTTTACACATAATACATTGTCGAGCACACTCGGAATACACCATCGTATAACAAACGTTTTTTTTCAAATCGGCCTAACATTTGTTTCTGTAAAAAGTTCGTTGTCATCATTCGTCATGGATTGGCGTGGTCCTCACCATACTAAGTTCATATGTTTCAAAATTCCATCGCCTTGACCATCAAATTCTTGAAACCCTCATCATTCGTAACGACAACCCGACCAAGACCTCAGTGTTATCTCTTGTCTTCTAAACCCCGAAGTACTCATGCGAGGAGTACCTTGCCCTCCGAAACCTTAACACCGTATATTCAGCAGACCTTCCCTAACTACCACTCGTCCAGCAGATCGAGTTCAAGCACAGAGGCTAAGGACGAATACAGCCCACCTATCACTATTAAGCGTATACGCGAGAGTGGTATATAATTATGATTATACAGATTTAGTATGTGTGTTTCCGCCGTATCTCCTGTTCCTTGTTTGGTTGTGGACCTGGGGCAGAGTCTCACATCCGACCGTCTTACTAATCTTAATTATATACAACTTGTGTACACGAGGTGATGATAGATGGACCAAGTATGAATCTTATCATGAGCGTCACAGCAAAGTTGCCCAGGTCTACGAGTGGGTATTCTGCCATTCAGGGAAGCACAACCCCAAGAGTACTGCTAGGAAAGCTAATTTCGGGACGAAATTCCATCTAACGGGGGGATGATGTGACAACCCTAAAATTTCAAACCAGTAAAGCCAATGAATCCAATCAAATGTCAGACTTGTTTCTGCTATATTTTAGCATAGTTAGGGGTCTGTTTGTAACAACGTAAATTTTCAAAACAATTTTTCATTTTTAAAACATAATTTCATTCATGAGATATCATAAGAATCCATTGTATCACATGTCATCATAATAAAACAAATCCCAAGATCTCTAATACATAAATCCCATCAGTGTGTACAGATCATGCCGGCGCCTTCCCACGATCCTCACTGGTACCTGAAACACATCACACAAACACTGTAAGCATAAATGCTTAGTGAGTTCCCCAAAATACCACATACGCACATACGTCACTCAAGGCTATAGCTCTACAAGACCTTCCGGTCCATGTGTCTCAGGGGACTTCCGTCCCACCATCCTGGTAGACCTTCCGGTCCTACCCGTAACGACCTTCCTGTCCATATCATAATGACCTTCCGGTCCATATCATAATGACCTTCCGGTCCATAACATACTACTCATAACATAACATAGCACATACATATTAAATAACATCATACATCACATACTCCTCATAGCACATAAGACCTTCCGGTCACACATATTACCACTCTAGGTAAAGTATAGTGAGAAGACTCACCTCGTACGATGTCGGATAACCTCTCGTGCTCGATAACCCGACCTAGCCTCCTCCTATCAACATAATAACATCTCTAATCAATACTTTCTCTTGTCCTCATTTCTAAGGAGTGGGTAGAAGACCATTCTACCCCTCCCATATCTCTCTCTAGAACCAGCTTGACCAAAACCCTAAGGTCAACTGAAGTCAACTCAAGTCAACGGTCAAACTTTGACCAGACTCGTCGAGTGCACTCGTGTGACTCGGCGAGTCCAGGCGTCTTCCGAATCCTCATAGATCTTCACTCGACTCGTCGAGTTAACCTTTCACTCGACGAGTTACCACTGGTCATGAATCGCGGGGCATCCCGACTCGACTCGTCGAGTCCCCTTATGGACTCGGCGAGTTCCTTCCATGGCAACACTCAAATGACCTTCTGAGGTCAGATCTGTTTCTCTAACCTATAGATCTGACCTTACCATACTCAATAATCACGGAAAGGTCCGACCTTTACACTCATGCAACGTTCAATATGCTTCCTTTGGTGAAATAGCCTCTAATATGGCAACCTAGGCTCATATCTCTAATGGAATAGCATAAAGCAGGGAGGTTGGGGCTCTCTGGAACTCTCAAGGTCCAGATCCAGAGTTTAACACTCAAATGGACATCATAAGTATCATATCCAAGCCAATAAAGAATAGAGAAAACCCTAGATTCAAGGGTTATACACCAAAACATAAGAAGGGTTCGATTTAATACCTCAAAGATGGAGTTTCCTTGCTTGAAACCACAGAATAGCAACCCCCTTGACCTTCTTTTGCTGGAATCCCCTTCTTCTTTGTAAAAACCACACCAACAAGGATTAAAATAGCCCTTCTCCTCACACCACACGCTCAAGCTCACTAGGGTTTCTCTCTCTGGACTGGTAGCCGCAAATGAGGGCCATAAGGTCCCTTAAATAGGGCACAGGCCTGAGGATTTAGGGTTTCCACCCACAGCGCGGACTCGTCGAGTCCACCCATCGACTCGTCGAGTCCGTTCATTAATCCACTCAGCAAATCGCGTTCCTACTCGACGAGTCTAGGCGTCAACTCGTCGAGTCCCTCCTCATAACTCAAAATAAACAATTTGAATATGGTACCTGGAAATCCGGATGTTACACTGTTTGAGTGTTCTAAAGCTAGTACACTTAAGGATTGTGTGTAGGGGTGTGTCAGCTAAAGTTCAATGAGTTGCAATCGAGCCGGAAACTCCATCACAAGGAGTTCACGGCCCCAAACAAGAGTTTACGGCCGTAAACTCCATGTTGGCCATGAACCCCTTCCCTTAAGTATCATATTCCTTCATTTCTTCATCATTCTTCACATCTTCAAGGCTGGAACTCGATTCTCTCTCAAGTATCATCAAGAACACTTCCATTTTCTTCCATATTGTAAGTGATTCTTCCATTTCTTTCGTGATATCCTTCTTGATCTTGTGAAACCCTTTGATTTCATCCATGAATTCAACTCTTTTTGGTTAGATCTTCAAACCATCAACCTTTTCACCAAGAACACCTACTTGTTCTTGGGCCGTGAACACCCTAAAGTCATCCAAAGTGTGAGTATTTCTTCAATCATCTTGATATCCATTAGAAGCTCTTGTATCCTCATAAGACCAACACCTTATAAGCATGAATCAAGATCCAAAATGCATCATTTTGGAGTGTTAACGGTCGTAAACATCTTCTTGTGGCCGTAAACTCATCTCCCTTGGCCGTAAACTCAAGTGAGGCCATGAACACACCTTTCTTTGGCCGTAAACTCAGGTGAGGCCATGAACACACCTTTCTTGTGCCCCGAATGAATTCTATAATACCTTAGTTTATACATCAGGGTTATATATAATTAATATCCGATAGGTAATTGGATGTGTGCTTTCCGCCTTACTTCCTGTTTCTTGTTTGGTTGTGGGCTTAGGGCAGATTCACACAATTGACTATCCGCTCGATATTAGATTATATATAGCAAGTATAAACTAAGTGATTGTAGAAGGAACTATTGTGGTTACCATTTTACTAAAGGAAATATATGATTTTCTTATAGAATGTTTTCATCAAATAAAGGAACTATTACAATTAACTCCGTAAGTACCAAATGATTACACCAGGGTTATGTACAATGAAGATCTAAAAAACAATGGGATGTGTGACTTCCGCCTCATTTCATGTTCCTTGTTTGGTTGTGGGCTTAGCGAAGATTCACACAACCGATTGTCTGTTTGATCTGGGTCGTACATAACTTGTAACCATTTAGTACTCATAGAAGGAATTGTAGAGTCATTTTTACTTTCATTCATCATATCAGAAGATATAGGATTTTCTGGAGGAATTGGCAACTTTTCTAAAAAGAACTTACAACTTACTTTCATCACTAAAATACTTTTGAACTCACCAGCTTAAATGCTTATCTTCTCTTTCAAAATAACTTGTATTCTCAGGAGAATAATAGACAGGTACGTGCTTTAGCATTTAGAAGATGGAGCATAGTAGCGTCATGTCGTGTTTTGTTATTTACTTGAAGTTAACCTTTTGTGAACCACATACTTTGTAAACACTTTAATATTAATGCAATGGTTGTTTGTTACTTTGATTACTATGATGCATGTGTTGTGATACTAAACATGACGTCCTCCGCCCCCGAACGTTTCCGTCATTCCGGTTTGGGGGTGTGACAAATAATTTCTTAATATATTATGAAGTTAATATATTAATTAAAAATAGTATTATTTAATTAATAATTAATAATAAATTAATTAGAATTAATTTTTGGGATTAATTGGATTAATTAAAACTATATGGACTAAAGATGACAATATTGAAAAATTGAGTATTGAAAGATTCCAGAACATTCCCACATGGGGGGGGGGGGGTTGAAGGTTCATACGGGTTCTTGGAAGCCTTAGGGAGCAAGAAAAGTAAGAAGGGTTATCCAAGAAAACATGCCTTATCCTAGATTCCTTACTTACCTATATGCACCCCTTATCGGTTCATTATTTTCGTCCACCCCTTCTCTAAGAGTCTTAGAGACGAAAATTCTATCCTCGCTCCTCTCTCATCTCAAGTATTTTATTGTTAGGGTTTGGGTACAAACTATTAGAGGCACGAGATTTCTGGTGCTTACTTTTTGAAGCTTGTTCAAGAACGAATTGTTGATTATTTACAACAATAATCAAGAGGTATCTAAACCCTAAAACCCTTTATGCATTTCGATTATAGTAGGGTATTCCTAGGGTTCTGGATGTTCAATTATTTGTTCCAATCAATAGAGAAAACTTAGATCCAATAGGTTGCATGTGAACTTAGGGTTAAGTTTTTCCACCACATAACTTTTTTTTTGTAACCTATAAAACCTATAATTGGTATTAGGGCCATAGGTTTTCAATTGATCTTGCACAAAGTTGAATATATCAAAATTAGGGTGTATAGAAATTAAACCCTAAGGGAGGAATTTTCGATTTTTCTAGGGTTCTTGAAACCCTAGCCTCCAACCATAGAATTTTCGAAATATGCTAGGGGTTCTAGAAACCCTAGTCTCCCTTAACCCTTTTCGAAAATTGAGGAGCCCCTTTAGGGTTTACCTTGCTTCCTTATTTATTACTTTAAAAGTCTTAAAATTTGAATAATTAAAACCTGATAAACCTTTGCATATTTTCGCAAATTAGTGGCATGTAGATTAGGATTAAATTTGAATTATTTTATTAATTCGTTAATTGTAAATAATTATTTAATTTACAAATGGTTTAAGTAATTTAATTAATTGTTTAATTAAAAGATAAAGATAAATCATAACTGGTTTAATATTAATTAATTAAAAGATTTAAATTAAATAATTAATACTTAAACCTCATATTTTGAAAAGTTTATATATATATATATATATATATATATATATATATATATATATATATATATATATATATATATATATATATATATATTATTAAAAGTTAATTATTATATGTATAAGACAAGTTAGTTAAATCACTAGTACGTCTCATTCACGAAACCATGCTATAAAGAGGGTATAAGGAAGCGACAGATAAAATGGTCGTTGAATGGGTGTCCACTCTCACCCACCACTCTCCTGTGTGGTGAAGGGTCGTTAGCCGAACGTGTTTGATAGGACATAATATCATTAAAAGTATAATGTTATGAAAGTACTAGAACCTTCTTTTAAAAATCTCACTCTAGTTACTTTAGGAAAAATGTGAAAAGTATGCTAATCCATGAAAATGTGCATCATGATTTATGTGTCGTTAGTGGAGCGTGTGTGGTTAACTGGCACAAGAATATGGACTATAAAGAGATATGATTGTCATCTCGAAAATTATCATTGTTGATGGATCGTGTGTGGTTATAACCGACACATCAATGTGAAATAATAAATGACATCAAGGTTTTCAAGCGGGTTTGCATGGTTTTTTTTGGAAAGGGAACTTCCCTAACGAGGGTTTCCGGGCCAGCTTTCGCGCACCGACTAATCCCCCGCTGCAAACATGAGGCTTTGCCTCATGCCCTGGAGTCACTGCAGGTGAACCTCCATGGCCACAAGGGCTGAGTGGTGCCAGGATTTGAACATGGGTCAATAGGTTATCCACCATATCTTCCACATGCCTTACCAAGTCACCACAACCCAAGTGGTTGGGTTTGCATGGTTATTGACATCTCGTTTGTGATCCTCGACGTCCCAGTCACAAAAGTGAAAGCATATTCAAGATTAAACATGCCATTGCTAAGATTCAACGAATATCAAAAGATCTAGGAGTTTCATAATATTGGAATTTGTAAAAGCCTTACCTACCTAAAATAGATTCGAATTTAATTACGACATCCCTCTTCAAAGTTCTAATTGAAAATATGGATTCTAGTCTTCATTTAACTTTTGGGTTAATAATTAAGGAGTAAAATCAACTAACTTGAATTCTCTTTTATCCTATTTTTAGATGTCTTAGGAAGATAGAAATGGTATTCTTCATTCATATGGAAATGGTTTTCTTCAATCTTCTTGAGGTGGTCTTCCAATCTCAAGTTAAGGTGAAATTATTTTTCCCTTTCCTAGGAAATAGTGGAACTAGACACCATGCTTCTCTGACTCTTCCACCTCCTCCTCCTGTGACTTAATGTCACGTTTTCCTCAAGTTGAAAGATATGAGACAACTCAAGCCCTATTGGCATGTAGACATCAAGATGGAAAATATGTGTGTGTGCATGTTCTTAAAATGAAATCATACGTTGACAAGTTGGATAGAATCGGTGTCATTTTTCCAATGGAGAAATCCATTGATTTGATTCTTCTTTCACTTCCAAAGTCATATAATCAGTTCATTGAGAACTTTTATATGAGAAATATCGACTTGACCCTAATTAATCTGAACCAAATGTTTATTGTTGCTGAAGAAGAAATACTTAAGAGTACATATAAAGCAGAGATGCTTATTGGGTCTAATTCCAAGGTTTCCATGGACATTGACAATGGTGACAATGGTGGTCCAAAAAATTTTCTCTTCCCAATGAAAGGGGTCATCCAAGATCAAATTGTTTGATCATATGGTAAAGAGTAAGGCTAGTTCTGGGATCGTTCCATGTGTTGACCCCACAAAGTCCATTTATTTCTACTACCAATTGAAGGGACATTTGAAACTAAACTGCCCAAAATACCTAAATGATCTTAAGGATAGTAAAAGTTAATTCGTGTGACTCTACTTCAGGTACAATCGTTATCTGACTCCATTGTTTAATAAGTATCTATTAATATACTCTTAATACAAGATGTGATGATCATATTGTTATGGTATTAAAGGAGCTATGTCACACCCCCAAACCAGAATGGCGGAAACATTCGGGGGTGGGTGACTTCACGTAGTATCATAACAGTTGAATATTTGTAAAGAAAATAACCCAACCATCATAAATATAATAAAAGTTACATCGTTGTATGTAATACATGTTTCAAAAGAATATTACAAATATGATGAGTTAAAATGTTTTGATAACAGACGCCTTAGCGTTCCTTCTCCAAAAGCTGATGGTTACCTGTATTACTGATTCCCTGAGAAATACAAGTAGTTTCGAAAAAGTGTCAACAATTAAGTTGGTGAGTTCATAAGCGTTTTTGTACTAAAATTTGTATGTCTTTCGGTAAAATAACTAAACGTGTTTTCCAGAAAATCCAATATTTTCTATGTATGTGTGATAGTTTGAAAAAAGTGCCAAAGGCGGGGATGCAATAGTATCTTTTATGCTAAAATGGTGAAAGTGGATTTATACATATATAATGTAACACTGAATGCATTTAAGAGTCTCGTAAATCAAAATATTTCGATATTTCATGTGAGATTTATAACCATGCTATTGACCCGGACTGCCTGTAACAACGTTCTTCAGGCGTTGCAGTGTTATGACGTTTGTCACCCCAGACCTGCCGATCTAACTGTAGCTAACAGTTTAGGTGCGGGATTGTCAATCCCGTATAGATCTATACACAATTATCACGCTCTCCCTACAAGAGATTATGGTTTATAACACAGGACTTGAAATGCGTACTCGAGAGTACGGTGAAGCCGGATGTCTCACAAAACTTAGTATCAATAGATTTACGGAATGAAAAGTCCACATTACTTGTAAATAAAAGTATTTCCTTTTTATCGTGTTTATGTAAAGTTGTCATGAATATTTCGTAAACTATACCTATTGTAGTTTTTCAAAAGTGTGTTCCATTTGGTGATAAAAAAAACTCGACGTAATACCAACTTTGCATGTAAAGTGTAACGTGGGTATTAATGTTGTTTAACATTTATAAACAGGATGCAAGTAAAATATTCGAAACCATATAAAACGGTGCGTATTTGAACATAAGTTTTTCTCGTGTTTCACTTGTATTTCCCCCCCTAAGACATGAAAAATACGTGAAAATGTAGGGGTATGAAATCACCTGGAAAGTGTGGTCATTTGAAGAAAATGAGGCTTTACTCGGGTAGCGCTTCGACCGGGAAGTGGTAAGTTTCTTGGGATTCTCGGAGCTTCGGACCTTCGTCGGAACTTGGATATGTAACCGGGGTGTCGGGGTCGTCTCGGGATGCTAAACGTAGAGTACAAGTAAGAGAGAAAAGGGAAATGAGCAAGGGAAGTCAGAACCCTTGCATCTTATTTATAGGGGGGCTGACGAACTACGCGGGGCGTACCTCGTACGCTGGGCGTACGTCAGCGATGACGTCTCCGGTCTTCGGATGGGACAGTAGTAGAAGGTGTAGGGGCGACGTGGCCGATCCGAGGCCGTGTATTGGTTACGCTGGGCGTACTCCCAAGTACGCTGGGCGTAAGCCTTCGGATAAGCCTCGAAGTGATTGCCCAAAACTTCAAAAATGCGTAACTTTCGCATACGAGCTCCCTTTTTGACGTTCTTTATATCCACGCGTAGGTGAGAATATACTCTACAACTCTCGTTTAGACTTCATCGGCAAATTTTGACTTTATTTTTAATAATATATTTTTAACAGGCCGGGACAGGATAAATCCTTTAAAAATTCAAAATTTCTTCATCCGACGTTCGTTTTAGTTTGTATTTTTACCGTTGTATTACCATTGACGAGATCTTCGATACTTTTTTAGGTCGTGTCGGCTAAAAGTCGCTCGATCTCTATTTCGAGTTTTTAGCTGTCTACTGCTGTTCAGAAACTTAGAAAAATCATAACTTCTTCATACGAAGTCAGATTTGGGCGTTCTTTTTATGTATGCTCACGGTTTAACCTAATCTACGACTTTCGTTTATATACCTAAGGCTAAAAAGTATTTTATTGATATTTCACTTTTTACGCTTAACGGTGTTTTACCGGTTGTGTCGCGGATTTTCGATTGATCATAACTTCTTCGTTATAACTCGGATTTGAGTGTTCTTTATATTTCTGAAAACCTTGACGCGATATCTAACACTTTCTATATCCCAATTGAGACTTTAGAACACTTCATTTTTGACGCTATTTTTATTGATTCAAAATAGTTTACAATATTTGACTTTTTGAACATAACATTGACTCGAAATATCGGGTTGTCACATCATCCCCCCGTTAGAGGGAATTTCGTCCCGAAATTTAATCTAAGACAAAGTTTATGGACTAGGATAAAGATGAGGGTACTTTTGTTTCATCTGATCCTCGCGTTCCCAGGTGTATTCAGGTCCTCGCTTGGCATTCCAACGGACCTTCACAATGTGTATGCGACTTTGTTTAGTTCTTTTAATTTCCCGATCCATGATCTCTACTGGCTCTTCTACGAAGTGGAGACTCACGTTGATTTCAATTTCGTCCAGAGGGATGACGAGGGTCTCATCGGATAAGCACTTCTTTAGGTTCGACACGTGAAAGGTAGGGTGTACGTTATTGAGTTACTATGGTAATCGAAGTTTGTACGCCACCGGGCCGATCCTGGCAAGGATCTCGAATGGTCCGATATACCTTAGGTTTAGTTTCCCACGTTTTCCAAAACGTATTAAACCCTTCCAGGGTGAGACTTTCAATAGTACCTGGTCCCCAACCTCGAATTCCAAAGGTTTCCGTCTTTTATCCGCATAACTCTTTTGTCTGTCTCTTGAGGCCTTCAGTCGTTCTCGGATTTGGACAATCTTCTCTGTAGTCTCCTTTATGATTTTCGGTCCAATGAGAGTGCTGTCGGGTACTTGGCCTCTTGCTAGTTGCGTTTCACCCACTTCAGCCCAGCACATGGGTGATCTGCACTTACGGCCGTAGAGGGCTTCAAATCGAGCAACCTTGATGCTAGTGTGATAGCTATTGTTGTACGAGAACTTCACCAATAGTACATGGGTATCCCAAGCTTTACCAAAATCATTCACACAAGCTCTTAGCATATCTTCCAAGGTTTGAATGGTTCTCTCACTCTGACCGTCGGTCTGTGGGTGGTAGGCGGTACTCATGTCCAGCCTCGTTCCTAGAGATTTTTGTAGTGACTGCCAGAACCTCGAGGCGAATCTACTATCTCGGTCCGAGATAATGGATATTGGTACACCATGCAGTCGTACAATCTCCCTGATGTATGTTCTAGTTAGTTTCTCCAGCTTATCTGTTTCCTTTATTGGTAGGAAGTGCGCGGATTTGGTTAACCGGTCGACGATCACCCAGATGGTGTCAAGTCCACCTGCTGTCTTGGGTAACTTGGTTATAAAATCCATGGTTATCCGCTCCCACTTCCACTCGGGTATTTCCGGTTGTTGCAACAATCCTGAGGGCTTTTGGTACTCTACCTTGACTTTGGCGCAAGTCAGACATTTGCCTACATAGGTAGCGATTTCGGCTTTCATGTTTGGCCACCAATACAAGTTCTTGAGATCCAGATACATCTTATCCGATCCAGGATGTATGGAGTATCGAGTCTTATGGGCTTCATTCATGACAACATCTCTGAATCCGCCAAACTTTGGCGTCCAGATCCGATTCAGGAAGTAACGAACTCCGTCATCCTTGACTTCAAGATTCTTATCCATTCCTCTTAAGGCTTCATCCACCACATTTTCGGATTTCAAGGCTTCTATTTGAGCTTCCTTGATTTGTGTGGACAGGTGTGAATGGATCGTCATAGTTAGAGATTTCACTCGGCTGCCCGAGTATTCCTTTCGGCTGAGGGCATCAGCTACTACATTAGCTTTCCCGGGATGATAACGAATTTCGCATTCGTAATCGTTTAGTAGTTCTACCCACCGCCTTTGTGTCATGTTGAAGTCCTTTTGATTGAGGATGTGTTGAAGGCTTTTATGATCGGTGAAGATTGTACATTTCGTGCCGTAGAGATAGTGCCTCCAGATCTTTAGAGCGAAAACGACTGCTCCTAGTTCGATATCGTGCGTGGTATAGTTGACCTCGTGTGTCTTGAGTGTCTCGAGGCGTATGCGATGACCTTCCCTCGTTGCATTAGGACACATCCAAGTCCCTGGTTTGACGCATCGCAGTAGACCACAAAGTCTTCTGGTCCTTCTGGCAAAGATAATATAGGTGCGCTGCATAGGTCTCGCTTTAGTGTTTGGAATGCAAAGTCTTGTTTTTCTCCCGAGCTGAAGGTTACACCCTTCTGAGTCAGGGTGGTAAGTGGCTTAGCAATCTTCGAGAAGTTTTGTATGAACCTCCGGTAATACCCAACGAGGCCCAAGAATTGTCGGATTTCCGTTGGAGTCCTTGGAGTTGTCCAGTTCTCGATTGCCTTGATTTTGGAAGGGTCCACGTGTATCCCCTCCTTGCTGACCACGTGACCTAGGAAATCTACTTTCCGAATTCAAAATTCGCACTTTGAGAATTTTGTGTATAGCTTCTCTGTCCTTAATGTTTCTAAGACCAGACGGAGGTGTTGGCTATGTTCCTCCTTGCTCCTTGAATAGATGAGTATATCATCTACGAACACGATCACAAATTTCTCCAGGAAAGGACGACACACTCGGTTCATCAAGTCTATGAACACCGCCGGTGCATTTGTCAATCCAAAGGTCATCACTACAAACTCGTAGTGACCATAGCGAGTTTGGAATGTCGTTTTGGGAATGTCTCATTCCAGGACTCGCAGCTGGTGATACCCAGATCTTAAATCGATCTTTGAGAAGTAGCTCGCTCCTTGTAGTTGGTCGAACAGATCGTCTAGGCGTGGTAAGGGGTATCGGTTCTTGATCGTGAGTTTGTTCAGTTCCCGGTAATCGATGCACATGCGAAAAGATCCATCCTTCTTCTTTACGAACAGAACCGGTGCTCCCCAAGGTGAGAAGCTCGGTCTGATGAATCCTTTGCTTAGAAGCTCGTTCAGTTGGCTGGATAATTCCTGCATTTCTGCCGGTGCTAGACGGTACGGCGATTTTGCTACTGGGGTAGCTCGGGGAATCAAGTCGATCCTGAACTCGACTTGATGTTCTGGTGGGACTCCTGGAAGATCTTCAAGGAAAATGTCAGGGAAATTGCAGACTTCCGGAATGTCTTTAATGTCTTTCACTTCTCGTTTCTTGTCTACCACGTGGGCTAGGAAGGCATGATATTCTTTGCGAAGGTATTTTCGGGCTTTGACGCAAGAGATGATTTGTAAATTGGTATCGGGTTTATCCCCATAAATGATAACAGTTTTGCCGATTGGCAGATTAAGGCGAACGACCCTTTCGTGACAAAGTATATCGGCATGGTGAAGGCTTAACCAATCCATACCGATGATGACATCAAAGCTTCTTATAGTGATCGGCATTAGATCGATTTGGAACGAGTGTTCATTTAAATCTAACGTGCAGCCTATGTACATATCGTTTGTGCTTTCTGCCTTACCGTTTGCCATTTCTACTGTAAAGATCTTATTAAGTGCTTGGGGTTTTTGATTAAGTAAGTGTTTGAATTTATGACTCACGAAACTTCTCTCCGCACCACAGTCAAAGAGTATGCATGCATAAATGTTGTTGAGGAGAAACATACCCGTAACCACTGTGGGATCGGCCATTGCCTCGTTCTGCCCTATTGCCAGCACTCTTCCTACACCGCCAGCATTCTTTGTCTTAGGGAAATCTCTCTTGTAGTGCCCAGTTTCCACACACCCATAACATGCCTGGCTCACTTCAGTACCAGGAACTTGGGTGATTGGTCGCGCTGGTGCCTTACAGAAACGGGCAGTGTACCCTTTCCTGTCGCAGTTTTTACAGTGCATCTCCCAGCAATTCCCGTTGTGATGGTAATTGCATTTGTTGCACTTTGGTAGGATTCCAGCATATTGTTTTACCGGCGTAGGGGTAACAGGGACAGCAGTGGGGGCAGTAGCGGCATGGACCACCACTATTTGCTTCTTTGAAGGTTCTTGTGAAGTTTGACCCTTCCTCTTGTTCCAAAACTTATTCTTGTTGTTGTTGTTGGCATTGCTGTTATTGTTGTTGTTTCCTTTGGTTGGTTCCGGGACGACGGTCGTGACATCTTGGCAGACCCCATGATCGACGAGGGACTGTGCTAGTTGTTTGGCACTGTCGAACGTCGTGGGTTTGGAAGCTAGCACACTTCCTCGAAGCTGGGGCGACAGCCCCCAGACATACCTTTCCACCTTCTTACTTTTTGGGGCCATCATCCCTGGGCAAAGTATTGTCAAATCACTGAACCTATTCGTATAGGTTGTGATGTCCGAGCCCACCATAGACAATCCCCAAAGCTCCTGTTCAAGCTTCTGGATCTCGTCCCTTGGGCAGTACTCTCACAGTAGCATTTGCTTCAGGTTCTCCCAACCCATGGATTTTGCCACTACCAGAGTTAGTGACTTGACGTGGCCATTCCACCACGTTAGGGCTCATTCGGAGAAAGTACAAGCGGCAAATTTTACTTTGCTCTCTTCGGGGCATGATCCAGAACAACTAACATGATCCAGAAGTATAACTTAAAGGTCCTTTAAGTTATACAGGTTTAATATAATGAATTAAACCCTTTTACTTATAAGTTTCTAGTTTAGCCTACTAAATGTTCTATCTGAAAAGTATGTTTTTGTACTAGAAAATGGTATATTGAATTTGTATACTATGACCTGACCCATACCTGGTACTCCTTATGATTACTGGGTGTATATATATATATATATATATATATATATATATATATATATATATATATATATATATATATATAAGATCGAATAGATAGTAGGTTGGGTGAATCTGCGCTAAGCCCACAACCAAACAAGGAATAGGAAATGAAGCGGAAAACATACATCATACTGTCTGCCGGACCCGGTTAAAATATATCCCTGATGTATCTACCGAGGAATCATAAAGTTTGCATTATAGGCCCCCTTTTATCTGAATGTATTAAGACTCGACTGTTGTGTCTGTCTTTTGTAATGATGTAAGTTTTCCCAAGTTTAAGACTACCTTTACTAGAAAATAGTTTGCATTACTTTTTATGTGTGAAGATCACTATATGAATGTAATGGGAAAATGAAAGTATTCAGTAATACTGTATAAAGTAACTACTGAAACACTAACTACCTTAAAACCCAGTTTGTTAATTAAGGTTAAAATGTGATGAGATTATAACCATACTTGATTGACTAGTAAAACACGACGATCAAAGACGTCGAAATGGTATGACATTCGTCACCCGTAGACCTGCAGGTCCCACCGTAGCTAGCAGCAAGGTGTAGGATGGTCAATCCCATATAGATCTATACACAAATTCACGCTCTCCCTCCAGGAGACTCTGGTTATAAAACGTGACACAACGGTATATAGCCATGCCATGAAGTAGTGGCTCACATTAATGTTATAGTGTTCTTGTATTAGTATAGTATGTTCCTTCTGTTCTAGTGTATAGTATGTTCATTATGTTCTAGTATTGTATGTTCCGAACCCCTAAACTATACCTATTATAGTTTACTAGTATGCTTGTTTTGTATTGTCCCTGATTTGTAGAAAAGACTCAATTATCTATCGTGTTATGATTGTACTTTAAAAACAGAGTTTTATAAACAAAAAAGTAATATAACTTTAAAAGATGTTTTTGAAATGATTTGATCACTTATAAAAGCATAAGAAATCCTTTAAAATGAAGTTTACCACAGATAAATGTTTACACAATTATCATTGTGGTCAACTTGTATTCCCCCCCTTAAAAGCATTTAAAACATTTAAAAGATTGATTATAGGGGTATGAACTCACCTTATGTGGGTGATTCAATTGATGATTCGCGTAAGGATGAGAAGTTCCACGAATGAATTTCTGAGGCACAAACGAGTCCTAAATGACATATAATGGCATATATAGGCATGTAATTAGTGTTTAAAACAACTAACATGCAAGGAAACAACCTTAGGGACTAGGAAACACTTGTAAGGAAGTGCTACTAAAATTTCGGGGCATATCTCGAACACGGCTTCCGTTTTCTCTATCCATTGCGATAGAGCCATTACTCCCCCAGTTCCATTAAAGGGGATGGGTTTGCTGTTGGAGAAGTCCTTATAAGTACATTCCCCGGAACGTCCCTGGTTATGGCCATTAGTGGAGCTATTTATTCCTCCCCCTGATCCGTTGTTACTCATTTGAGCCATTGCTGCAGTTACGGCAGCTGTTACATCGGCCTGAAAGGTAGCAGCATCCATCGACGGAGGTGGAGGTGGTGGTGGTGTTGGTGCTCCTGTAGTATTGAAATGCCGAGGATTTCGTCTTGGTGGCATGATTCTGCCATAAGTTAAGATACAAATTATTGATAAGTCTTCATAAATGATTATGGAAAGTCTTAGTATCCTACGTTTTGCGCTCCGAACATTACCGAAATTTGTAAGTGAAGGGGAAACTTTCAATAATAATTGTATGATTTCCTTAGTATCTAAAGAACTTAATGGTATACTCAAGGAAATAATAAATGCGTGTCATTCTCATTGATATTAATATTTGATACAACGATCAGGAAAATTTGACCTTACATGGGTCTAGGGTACATCAATGATAAAGGGAAAATTTGACAGCATTCGGGCCCCCGAATTGTGCACTCACAATCCGTCGGGTTTACATTTAAAGGAAAGAGTAATACCAACACTTAGTTGATAAGTATATATATAGCGCCAGAAGTACGCGATCTACTCCGAGCCGGTGGCACGCTGCGGACCATGGTATGTGGTTGTGGAAGTCTGAGCTCGGGCTACTTGACGTTCAGCCTCGATGATGCGCCTCTCCATTATGGCTTGGTTTTTACGGAATTCCCTTACTTCGGCTCTAGTAGCAGTAATGTCCTTCTGAAGGGAAAAAGGTGTGCTCTATTGTCCGCTCATGTTCTTCGTCCAGACGACGAAGATGTACCGCAGTGACAGCAGCGGTGGCCCCAATGTCCAAGAGTTGGCTGGCATTTACTCTTGCTTGCTCGCCTTGGTTGGCAATGCGACGAACCATGACAGGGATTGCCCTGTCAGCCGAACCCCCGTTGCTGAGGTTATAAAAGCCTCGTGCCATGTCGTAGGGTGGGCGTTGCCCTTGCTCCTTGCTCCATCGCTTCAGATCCACAGCCCAACGGGGCTCCGGGCCCTGGAAGTTCCTTTGGGGATTTGCTACTCCTCAGGGAGGATTGTAGACCTCGGGTTCCGAGTCAGTGCTCCCACCATCTCCTTCCTCTTCTGACTCTTCATCTAGGTCTTCCTCGGGATCCTCTTTGGAATCCTCTTCTGGCTCTTCCTCAGGGATCTCTTCGGGATCTTCCTCTGGGTCCTCCTCAATCCAGCCTCCATTACCCTGGTTAGGGTAGTAGGGATCCCTGGAAATGTGAAATCCTGCCATTTTGTCTAGTCGAGAAATAGAGGCAAGAGAATTATATAAAAATTTGGGAGTAAAAGGTAACTTTTGATAAATAAAATTTTTATTTATTTGACGATTCCTAATTTTAACTAAATACCGAGGTTCGCATGATTATTATAGTTTTTATGGTTTTATAAAATACTCCTATAGTATTTCATATTTGTAAGTTTGATTCTAGTATTTCATTTGGTAAGTTTTCGACTTATTGCTCACTACGACCATTCCTCGACATACGTTGGTCACATCCAGGATAAATATAGTTGATCAGGCTATATTTATTCTCGATCTGCTTACATACCCCGAGGCCTAATCGTAGTGTCGCAACTTGCCTTAATACTTTTGTAAAATTTTAGTTATGATACGAGACCGATGCATGCGTGTACTTATACTTTTATAAAAAAAAATATATATCATTTTAATTTATTAAAAGTATCGTTTATGAAAACGTTTTGTCAGAGGGTTTTAGTCCCTTTGCATTTATAGTTTGTATATCTTATGTGGTTCGATATACTTAGTTCACTATAAACAATGCTCTGATACCAATCTGTCACACCCTCAAACCAGAATGGCGGAAACATTCGGGGGTGGGTGACTTCACGTAGTATCATAACAGTTGAATATTTGTAAAGAAAGTAACCCAACCATCATAAATATAATAAAAGTTACATCGTTGTATGTAATACATGTTTCAAAAGAATATTACAAATATGATGATTTAAAATGTTTTGATAACAGACGCCTTAGCGTTCCTTCTCCAAAAACTGATGGTTACCTGTATTACTGATTCCCTGAGAAATACAAGTAGTTTCGAAAAAGTGTCAACAATTAAGTTGGTGAGTTCATAAGCGTTTTTGTACTAAAATTTGTATGTCTTTCGGTAAAATAACTGAACGTGTTTTCCAGAAAATCCAATATTTTCTATGTATGTGTGATAGTTTGAAAAAAGTGCCAAAGGCGGGGATGCAATAGTATCTTTTATGCTAAAATGGTGAAAGTGGATTTATACATATATAATGTAACACTGAATGCATTTAAGAGTCTCGTAAATCAAAATATTTCGATATTTCATGTGAGATTTATAACCATGTTATTGACCCGGACTACCTGTAACAACGTTCTTCAGGCGTTGCAGTGTTATGACGTTTGTCACCCAAGACCTGCCGGTCTAACTGTAGCTAACAGTTTAGGTGCGGGATTGTCAATCCCGTATAGATCTATACACAAGTATCACGCTCTCCCTACAAGAGATTATGGTTTATAATACAGGACTTGAAATGCGTACTCGAGAGTACGGTGAAGCCAGATGTCTCACAAAACTTAGTATCAATAGATTTACGGAATGAAGGTCCACATTACTTGTAAATAAAAGTATTTCCTTTTTATCGTGTTTATGTAAAGTTGTAAGGAATATTTCGTAAACTATACCTATTGTAGTTTTTCAAAAATGTGTTCCATTTGGTGATAAAAAAAACTCGACGTGATACCAACTTTGCATGTAAAGTGTAACGTGGGTATTAATGTTGTTTAACATTTATAAACATGATGCAAGTAAAATATTCGAAACCATATAAAACGGTGCGTATTTGAGCATAAGTTTTTCTCGTGTTTCACTTGTATTTCCCCCCCCTAAAACATGAAAAAGACGTGAAAATGTAGGGGTATGAACTCACCTGGAAAGTGTGGTGATTTGAAGAAAACGAGACTTTACTCGGGTAGCGCTTCGACCGGGAAGTGGTAAGTTTCTTGGGATTCTCGGAGCTTCGGACCTTCGTCGGAACTTGGATATGTAACCGGGGTGTCGGGGTCGTCTCGGGATTCTAAACGTAGAGTAGAAGTAAGAGAGAAAAGGGAAATGAGCAAGGGAAGTCGGAACCCCCACATCTTATTTATAGGGGGGGCTGACAGGCTTCGTACGTTGGGCGTACTCCGAAGTACGCGGGGCGTACCTCATACGCTGGGAGTACGTCAGCGATGACGTCTCCGGTCTCTGGTCTTCGGATGGGACGGTAGTAGAAGGTGTAGGGGCGACGTGTCCGATCCGAGGCCGTGCATTGGGTACGCTGGGCGTACTCCGAAGTTCGCTGGGCGTAACCCTTCGGATAAGCCTCGAAGTGTGTGCCCAAAACTTCAAAAATGCGTAACTTTCGCATACGAGCTCCCTTTTTGACGTTCTTTATATCCACGCGTAGGTGAGAATATACTCTACAACTCTCGTTTAGACTTCATCGGCAAATTTTGACTTTATTTTTAATAATATATTTTTAACAGGCCGGGACAGGATAAATCCGTTAAAAATTCATAACTTCTTCATCCGACGTCCGTTTTCGTCTGTCTTTTTACCGTTGTATTACCATTGACGAGATCTTCAATACTTGTTTAGGTCGTGTCGGCTAAAAGTCGCTCGATCTCTATTTCGAGTTTTTGGCTGTCTACTGTTGTTCCGAAACTTAAAAAAATCATAACTTCCTCAGACGAAGTCAGATTTGGGCGTTCTTTTTATGTATGCTCACGTTTTAACCTAATCTACGACTTTCGTTTAGATACCTAAGGCTAAAAAGTATTTTATTGAGATTTCAATTTTTACGCTTAACGGTGTTTTACCGGTTGTGTCGCGGATTTTCGATTGATCATAACTTCTTCGTTATAACTCGGATTTGAGTGTTCTTTATATTTCTGAAAACCTTGACGCGATATCTAACACTTTCTGTATCCCAATTGAGACTTTAAAACACTTCATTTTTGACGCTATTTTTATTGATTCAAAATAGTTTATAATATTTGACTTTTTGAACATTACATTGACTCGAAATATCGGGTTGTCACATCATCCCCCCGTTAGAGGGAATTTCGTCCCGAAATTTAATCTAAGACAGAGTTTATGGACTAGGAAAAAGATGAGGGTACTTTTGTTTCATCTGATCCTCGCGTTCACAGGTGTATTCAGGTCCTCGCTTGGCATTCCAACGGACCTTCACAACGGGTATGCGGCTTTGTTTAGTTCTTTTAATTTCCCGATCCATGATCTCTACTGGCTCTTCTACGAAGTGAAGACTCTCGTTGATTTCAATTTCGTCCAGAGGGATGACGAGGGTCTCATCGGATAAGCACTTCTTTAGGTTCGACACGTGAAAGGTAGGGTGTACGTTATTGAGTTACTACGGTAATCGAAGTTTGTACGCCACCGGGCCGATCCTGGCAAGGATCTCGAATGGTCCGATATACCCTGGGTTTAGTTTCCCACGTTTTCCAAAACGTATTAAACCCTTCCAGGGAGAGACTTTCAATAGTACCTGGTCCCCAACCTGGAATTCCAAAGGTTTCCGTCTTTTATCCGCATAACTCTTTTGTCTGTCTCTTAAAGCCTTCAGTCGTTCTTGGATTTGGACAATCTTCTCTGTAGTCTCCCTTATGATTTCCGGTCCAGTGAGAGTGTTGTCGGGTACTTGACCTCTTGCTAGTTGCGTGTCACCCACTTCAGCCCAGCACAGGGGTGATCTGCACTTACGGCCGTAGAGGGCTTCAAATGGAGCAACCTTGATGCTAGTGTGATAGCTATTGTTGTACGAGAACTCCACCAATGGTAAATGGGTATCCTAAGCTTTACCAAAATCGATCACACAAGCTTTTAGCATATCTTCCAAGGTTTGAATGGTTCTCTCACTCTGACCGTTGGTCTGTGGGTGGTAGGCGGTACTCATGTCCAGCCTCGTTCCTAGAGATTTTTGTAGTGACTGGCAGAACCTCGAGGTGAATCTACTATCTCGGTCCGAGATAATGGATATTGGTACACCATGCATTCGTACAATCTCCCTGATGTATGTTCTAGTTAGTTTCTCCAGCTTATCTGTTTCCTTTATTGGTAGGAAGTGCGCGGATTTGGTTAACCGGTCGACGATCACCCAGATGGTGTCAAGTCCGCCTGCTGTCTTGGGTAACTTGGTTATAAAATCCATGGTTATCCGCTCCCACTTCCACTCGGGTATTTCCGGTTGTTGCAACAATCCCGAGGGCTTTTGGTACTCTACCTTGACTTTGGCGCAAGTCAGACATTTGCCTACATAGGTAGCGATTTCGGCTTTCATGTGGCCACCAATACAGGTTCTTGAGATCCAGATACATCTTATCCGATCCAGGATGTATGGAGTATCGAGTCTTATGGGCTTCATTCATGACAACATCTCTGAATCCGCCAAACTTTGGCGTCCAGATCCGATTCATGAAGTAACGAACTCAGTCATCCTTGACTTCAAGATTCTTATCCATTCCTCTTAAGGCTTCATCCACCACATTTTCGGATTTCAAGGCTTCTATTTGAGCTTCCTTGATTTGTGTGGACAGGTGTGAATGGATCGTCATAGTTAGAGATTTCACTCGGCTGCCCGAGTATTCCTTTCGGCTGAGGGCATCAGCTACTACATTAGCTTTCCCGGGATGATAACGAATTTTGCATTCGTAATCGTTTAGTAGTTCTACCCACCGCCTTTGTGTCATGTTGAATTCCTTTTGATTGAGGATGTGTTGAAGGCTTTTATGATCGGTGAAGATTGTACATTTCGTGCCGTAGAGATAGTGCCTCCAGATCTTTAGAGCGAAAACGACTGCTCCTAGTTCGATATCGTGCGTGGTATAGTTGACCTCGTGTGTCTTGAGTGTCTCGAGGCGTATGCGATGACCTTCCCTCGTTGCATTAGGACACATCCAAGTCCCTGGTTTGACGCATCGCAGTAGACCACAAAGTCTTCTGGTCCTTCTGGCAAAGATAATATAGGTGCGCTGCATAGGTCTCGCTTTAGTGTTTGGAATGCAACGTCTTGTTTTTCTCCCGAGCTGAAGGTTACACCCTTCTGAGTCAGGGTGGTAAGTGGCTTAGCAATCTTCGAGAAGTTTTGTATGAACCTCCGGTAATACCCAACGAGGCCCAAGAATTGTCGGATTTCCGTTGGAGTCCTTGGAGTTGTCCAGTTCTCGATTGCCTTGATTTTGGAAGGGTCCACGTGTATCCCCTCCTTGCTGACCACGTGACCTAGGAAATCTACTTTTCGAATTCAAAATTCGCACTTTGAAAATTTTGCGCATAGCTTCTCTGTCCTTAATGTTTCTAGGACCAGACGGAGGTGTTGGCTATGTTCCTCCTTGCTCCTTGAATAGATGAGTATATCATCTATGAACACGATCACAAATTTCTCCAGGAAAGGACGACACACTCGGTTCATCAAGTCTATGAACACCGCCGGTGCATTTGTCAATCCAAAGGTCATCACTACAAACTCGTAGTGACCATAGCGAGTTCGGAATGTCGTTTTGGGAATGTCTCATTCCAGGACTCGCAGCTGGTGATACCCAGATCTTAAATCGATCTTTGAGAAGTAGCTCGCTCCTTGTAGTTGGTCGAACAGATCGTCTAGGCGTGGTAAGGGGTATCGGTTCTTGATCGTGAGTTTGTTCAGTTCCCGGTAATCGATGCACATGCGAAAAGATCCATCCTTCTTCTTTACGAACAGAACCGGTGCTCCCCAAGGTGAGAAGCTCGGTCTGATGAATCCTTTGCTTAGAAGCTCGTTCAGTTGGCTGGATAATTCCTGCATTTCTGCCGGTGCTAGACGGTACGGCGATTTTGCTACTGGGGTAGCTCGGGGAATCAAGTCGATCCTGAACTCGACTTGATGTTCTGGTGGGACTCCTGGAAGATCTTCAGGGAAAATGTCGGGGAAATTGCAGACTTCCGGAATGTCTTTAATGTCTTTCACTTCTCGTTTCTTGTCTACCACGTGGGCTAGGAAGGCATGATATTCTTTGCGAAGGTATTTTCGGGCTCTGACGCAAGAGATGATTTGTAAATTGGTACCGGGTTTATCCCCATAAATGATAAGAGTTTTGCCGATTGGCAGATTAAGGCGAACAACCCTTTCGTGACAAAGTATATCGGCATGGTGAAGGCTCAACCAATCCATACCGATGATGACATCAAAGCTTCTTATAGTGATCGGCATTAGATCGATTTGGAACGAGTGTTCATTTAAATCTAACGTGCAGCCTATGTACATATCGTTTGTGCTTTCTGCCTTACCGTTTGCCATTTCTACTGTAAAGATCTTATTAAGTGCTTGGGGTTTTTGATTAAGTAAGTGTTTGAATTTATGACTCACGAAACTTCTCTCCGCACCACAGTCAAAGAGTATGCATGCATAAATGTTATTGAGGAGAAACATACCCGTAACCACTGTGGGATCGGCCATTGCCTCGTTCTGCCCTATTGCCAGCACTCTTCCTACACCGCCAGCATTCTTTGCCTTAGGGCAATCTCTCTTGTAGTGCCCAGTTTCCCCACACCCATAACATGCCTCGCTCACTCCAGTACCAGGAACTTGGGTGATTGGTCGTGCTGGTGCCTTATAGAAAAGGGCAGTGTGCCCTTTCCTGTCGCAGTTTTTACAGTGCATCTCCCGGCAATTCCCGTTGTGATGGTAATTGCATTTGTTGCACTTTGGTAGGTTTCCAGCATATTGTTTTACCAGCGTAGGGGTAACAGGGACAGCAGTGGGGGCAGTAGCGGCATGAACCGCCACTATTTGCTTCTTTGAAGGTTCTTGTGAAGTTTGACCCTTCCTCTTGTTCCAAAACTTCTTGTTGTTGTTGTTGTTGTTGTTGGCATTGCTGTTATTGTTGTTGTTTCCTTTGGTTGGTTCCGGGACGACGGTCGTGACATCTTGGCAGACCCCATGATCGATGAGGGACTGTGCTAGTTGTTTGGCACTGTCGAACGTCGTGGGTTTCGAAGCTAGCACACTTCCTCGAAGCTGCGGCGACAACCCCCAGACATACCTTTCCACCTTCTTGCTTTTTGGGGCCATCATCCCTGGGCAAAGTATTGTCAAATCACTGAACCTATTCGTATAGGTTGTGATGTCCGAGCCCACCATAAACAATCCCCAAAGCACCTGTTCAAGCTTCTGGATCTCTCCCCTTGGGCAGTACCCTCGCAGTAGCATTTGCTTCAGGTTCTCCCAACCCATGGAGTTTGCCACTACCAGAGTTAGTGACTTGACGTGGCCATTCCACCACGTTAGGGCTCGTTCGGAGAAAGTACAGGCGGCAAATTTTACTTTGCTCTCTTCGGGGCATGAGCATATCTCGAACACGGCTTCCGTTTTCTCTATCTATTGGGATAGAGCCATTACTCCCCCAGTTCCATTAAAGGGGATGGGTTTGCTGTTGAAGAAGTCCTTATAAGTACATTCCCCGGAACGTCCCTGGTTTTGGCCATTAGTAGAGCTATTTATTCCTCCCCCTGACCCGTTGTTACTCATTTCAGCCATTGCTGTAGTTACGGCAGTTGTTACAGCGGCCTGAAAGGTAGCAGCATCCATCGACGGAGGTGGAGGTGGTGATGGTGTTGGTGCTCCTGTAGTATTGAAGTGTCAAGGATTTCTTCTTGGTGGCATGATTCTGCCATAAGTTAAGATACAAATTCTTGATAAGTCTTCAAAAATAATTATGGAAAGTCTTAGTATCCTATGTTTTGTGCTCCGAACATTACCGAAATTTTTAAGTGAAGGGGAAACTTTCAATAATAATTGTATGATTTCCTTAGTATCTAAAGAACTTAATGGTATACTCAAGGAAATAATAAATGCGTGTCATTCTCATTGATATTAATATTTGATACAACGATCAGGAAAATTTGACCTTACATGGGTCTAGGGTACATCAATGATAAAGGGAAAATTTGACAGCATTCGGGCCCCCAAATTGTGCACTCACAATCCGTCGGGTTTACATTTAAAGGAAAGAGTAACACCAACACTTAGTCGATATATATATATATATATATATATATATATATATATATATATATATATATATATATATATATATATATATATATATATATATATATATATATATATATATATATATATATATATATATATATATATATATATATATAGCGCCAGAAGTACGCGATCTACTTCGAGCGGGTGGCACGCTGCGGACCATGGTATGTGGTTGTGGAAGTCTGAGCTCGGGCTACTTGACGTTCAACCTCGATGATGCGCCTCTCCATTGTGGCTTGGTTTTTACGGAATTCCCTTACTTCAGCTCTAGTAGCAGTAATGTCCTTCTGAAGGGAAAAGGTGTGCTCTATTGTCCGCTCATGTTCTTCGTCCAGACGACGAAGACGTACCGCAGTGACAACAACGGTGGCCCCAATGTCCAAGAGTTGGCATGGTATTTACTCTTGCTTGCTCGCCTTGGTTGGCAATGCGACGAACCATGACAGGGAGTGCCCTGTCAGCCGAACCCCCGTTGCTGAGGTTATAAAAGCCTCGTGCCATGCCGTAGGGTGGGCGTTGCCCTTGCTCCCTGCTCCATCGCTTCAGATCCACAGCCCAGCGGGGCGCCGGGCCCTGGAAGTTCCTTTGGGGATTTGCTACTCCTCAGGGAGGATTGTAGACCTCGGGTTCCGAGTCAGTGCTCCCACCATCTCCTTCCTCTTCTGACTCTTCATCTAGGTCTTCCTCGGGATCCTCTTCGGAATCCTCTTCTGGCTCTTCCTCGGGGATCTCTTCGGGATCTTCCTCTGGGTCCTCCTCAATCCAGCCTCCATTACCCTGGTTAGGGTAGTAGGGATCCCTGGGAATGTGAAATCCTGCCATTTTGTCTAGTCGAGAAATAGAGGCAAGAGAATTATATAAAAATTTGGGAGTAAAAGGTAACTTTTGATAAATAAAATTTTTATTTATTTGACGATTCCTAATTTTAACTAAAATCGAGGTTCGCATGATTATTATAGTTTTTATGGTTTTATAAAATACTCCTATAGTATTTCAAATTTGTAAGTTTGATTCTAGTATTTCGTTTGGTAAGTTTTCGACTTGTTGCTCACTACGACCATTCCTCGACATACGTTGGTCACATCCAGGATAAATATAGTTGATCAGGCTATATTTATTCTCGATCTGCCTAATCGTAGTGTCGCAACTTGCCTTAATACTTTTGTAAAATTCTAGTTATGATACGAGACCGATGCATGCGTGTACTTATACTTTTATAAAAAAAATATATCATTTTAATTTATTAAAAGTATCGTTTATGAAAACGTTTTGTCAGAGGGTTTTATTCCCTTTGCATTTATAGTTTTGTATATCTTATGTGGTTCGATATACTTAGTTCACTATAAACAATGCTCTGATACCAATCTGTCACACCCTCAAACCAGAATGGCAGAAACATTCGGGGGTAGGTGACTTCACGTAGTATCATAACAGTTGAATATTTGTAAAGAAAGTAACCCAACCATCATAAATATAATAAAAGTTACATCGTTGTATGTAATACATGTTTCAAAAGAATATTACAAATATGATGATTTAAAATGTTTTGATAACAGACGCCTTAGCGTTACTTCTCCAAAAGCTGATGGTTACCTGTATTACTGATTCCCTGAGAAATACAAGTAGTTTCGAAAAAGTGTCAACAATTAAGTTGGTGAGTTCATAAGCGTTTTTGTACTAAAATTTGTATGTCTTTCGGTAAAATAACTGAACGTGTTTTCCAGAAAATCCAATATTTTCTATGTATGTGTGATAGTTTGAAAAAAGTGCCAAAGGCGGGGATGCAATAGTATCTTTTATGCTAAAATGGTGAAAGTGGATTTATACATATATAATGTAACACTGAATGCATTTAAGAGTCTCGTAAATCAAAATATTTCGATATTTCATGTGAGATTTATAACCATGTTATTGACCCGGACTGCCTGTAACAACGTTCTTCAGGCGTTGCAGTCTTATGACGTTTGTCACCCCAGACCTGCCGGTCTAATTGTAGCTAACAGTTTAGGTGCGGGATTGTCAATCCCGTATAGATCTATACACAAGTATCACGCTCTCCCTACAAGAGATTATGGTTTATAATACAGGACTTGAAATGAGTACTCGAGAGTCCGGTGAAGCCGGATGTCTCACAAAACTTAGTATCAATAGATTTACGGAATGAAAAGTCCACATTAGTTGTAAATAAAAGTATTTCCTTTTTATCGTGTTTATGTAAAGTTGTAAGGAATATTTCGTAAACTATACCTATTGTAGTTTTTCAAAAGTGTGTTCCATTTGGTGATAAAAAAAACTCGGCGTAATACCAACTTTGCATGTAAAGTGTAACGTGGGTATTAATGTTGTTTAACATTTATAAACAGGATGCAAGTAAAATATTCGAAACCATATAAAACGGTGCGTATTTGAACATAAGTTTTTCTCGTGTTTCACTTGTATTTCCCCCCTAAAACATGAAAAAGACGTGAAAATGTAGGGGTATGAACTCACCTGGAAAGTGTGGTGATTTGAAGAAAACAAGACTTTACTTGGGTAGCGCCTTCGACCGGGAAGTGGTAAGTTTCTTGGGATTCTCGGAGCTTCGGACCTTCGTTGGAACTTGGATATGTAACCGGGGTGTCGGTGTGACAACCGTCAAATTCTGGTCAAGTCAAAGTCGAACTAAGTCAACAAGTCAAACCAGTCAACGCAGTCAACCCTTGTATATTAGGGTTTACGTTATGTAACTACTGAACAATTCACTAATTTAATGAGAAAACATCAATTGGAAAATTCACGTGTTGGAATTTCCGTAGCCTTAACAGTGCTAAACAATGAACCAAAGCGATAAAACACTACTGCACACTCATCGGGAGTGTGTGCGACACTAAAACATGGCTTAACGGGATTTACGAACCTTGTGTTGCGAAGCCAAACACTCAAAAAGGTCACAAAAGAAATCTTTTCAAATCTCTTTCGCTCTGACTCTTCCAAAACTCTCTAAGTAAGAGAAATCTCTCCAAGAATGAGAAATCTCTCCCAAACCTCTCTTTGTATGAGAAATCTCTCCAAGAATGTGAAATCTCTCCCAAATCTCTCTTTGTATGAGAAATCTCTCCAAGAATGCGAAATCTCTCCCAAATCTCTCTTTGTATGAGAAATCTCTCCAAGAATGCGAAATCTCTCCCAAATCTCTCTCTGTATGAGAAATCTCTCCAAGAATGCGAAATCTCTCCCAAATCTCTCTCTGTATGAGAAATCTCTCCAAGAATGCGAAATCTCTCCCAAATCTCTCTCAAAACCTCCCTTGATCTTTTTGTAATCAATTGGGGCATCCCGACACTTGATTTGGTGAAAAACCATGTGAAACGGGAAGATTCCTTGGAAAATAGCCTCTTAGGGCCGGAGTCCCTCTATAGGGATCAAACCCTCCTTGAACCGGAGTCTCCTTGAGGACCCGCGGTCATCTAGCCGCAGTCGCAGCCGCAGCCAGCAAGCCGCAGCCGCCGACCGCAGCCACCGACCGAAGCCACATGGAACAGCCCGCATCCGAAGTCGCCTCTGGCTCTAGCTACCCGGACCGCAGCTTCCCTTTCCGCTTCGAACCCGCATCCGCGACCAAGCCCCACTTCGGATCCATGGCTCCTAAGGCCGAAGTCACCCTCCTGACTTTGGATTTGGCATTTTCCACCCAGTTTTCAACCACGACTCCATTTTAAGTCCGTTTTTAATACCCGCATCTTTTCCCAAACTCTTGAAGTCCCAGTCAGAATGCAAATTTCGGGACGAAATTCCTTCTGACGGGAGGATGATGTGACAACCGTCAAATTCTGGTCAAGTCAAAGTCGAACTAAGTCAACAAGTCAAACCAGTCAACGCAGTCAACCCTTGTATATTAGGGTTTACGTTATGTAACTACTGAACAATTCACTAATTTAATGAGAAAACATCAATTGGAAAATTCACGTGTTGGAATTTCCGTAGCCTTAACAGTGCTAAACAATGAACCAAAGCGATAAAACACTACTGCACACTCATCGGGAGT
The DNA here is from genome assembly GCF_052849685.1 of Lactuca virosa. Classification (NCBI taxonomy): domain Eukaryota; kingdom Viridiplantae; phylum Streptophyta; class Magnoliopsida; order Asterales; family Asteraceae; genus Lactuca; species Lactuca virosa. Next base: position 314,509,738 of record NC_136433.1, on the reverse strand, counting down.
GTGTGCGTCACTAAAACATGGCTTAACGGGATTTACGAACCTTGCGTTGCGAAGCCAAACACTCAAAAAGGGCACAAAAGAAATCTTTTCAAATCTCTTTCGCTCTGACTCTTCCAAAACTCTCTAAGTAAGAGAAATCTCTCCAAGAATGAGAAATCTCTCCCAAACCTCTCTTTGTATGAGAAATCTCTCCAAGAATGCGAAATCTCTCCCAAATCTCTCTTTGTATGAGAAATCTCTCCAAGAATGCGAAATCTCTCCCAAACCTCTCTTTGTATGAGAAATCTCTCCAAGAATGCGAAATCTCTCCCAAATCTCTCTTTGTATGAGAAATCTCTCCAAAAATGCGAAATCTCTCCCAAATCTCTCTCTGTATGAGAAATCTCTCCAAGAATACGAAATATCTCCCAAATCTCTCTCTGTATGAGAAATCTCTCCAAGAATGCGAAATCTCTCCCAAATCTCTCTCAAAACCTCCCTTGATCTTTTTGTAATCAATTGGGGCATCCCGACACTTGATTTGGTGAAAAACCATGCGAAACGGGAAGATTCCTTGGAAAATAGCCTCTTAGGGCCGGAGTCCCTCTATAGGGATCAAACCCTCCTTGAACCGGAGTCTCCTTGAGGACCTGCGGACATCTAGCCGCAGTCGCAGCCGCAGCCAGCAAGCCGCAGCCGCCGACCGCAGCCACATGGAACAGCCCGCATCCGAAGTCGCCTGCGGCTCTAGCTACCCGGACCGCAGCTTCCCTTTCCGCTTCGAACCCGCATCCGCGACCAAGCCCCACTTCGGATCCATGGCTCCTAAGGCCGAAGTCACCCTCCTGACTTCGGATTTGGCAATTTCCACCCGGTTTTCAACCACGACTCCATTTTAAGTCCGTTTTTAATTATTTTAACGCGAGATTTTCTCCAGAAATCATATTTTAACACATAAGACCCTAAATATTCATAATTTAAACATATTTTTGTGGAAATCTTTATTTAAGAATAAAATCTAGTGGGTGAATAATTGAGGTGGAGTGTTGACTTTGCTTTATTTTATGGCCAGCCACTCTATGGCCAGCCACCCTACCCACTCCTCCCAGCCTACCCTGGTCATGTCAAGGTACTTTCTCATCATTTTTCAGCCATTATCTCGTCCAAAGAGCTGAAAGACTCCCACTCTCTCTCCTCATTCTTACTCACTTCCCTCATTTCCACCAAAGATCAAACCCACTTTTCTCTCAAATCCTCTCACACAAATTCGAGATTTCCAAGGCATTTTCCAGCTTTTCTTCTTCATTTGGTAAGTATCATCACCCTCCTTATGGTTATTATATTTCCTTTTACTCAAATCATTGATTGCTCACACAAATTCCATCCCTTTGGTGTTAGATTCTCGAAATCTTCATGGCTTCTTCAAGTGTTCTTGAGTTGAACACTTCCCTTCTCCCACACTCATCCACTGAAATCACACAAGGTGAGTTCATACCCCTACATTTTCATGTTTTTTTATGTTTTAAGGGGGGGAATACAAGTTAAAACACCAAGAACACAACTAAATTCTTCTAACAGCTTTCATCAGAAAAGTTGGACTCCATTCACGGACTGTTTTGGTCAACTTAAACATTTTCGTTTTCAAAACTGTACAAGGTGCAAGTAATTCAAGTTCTTAGCTTTAAAATGGCTACTTTCACATCTCCATAAGATTTTTCGACAATTTATGGTGACTTTTACAAAACTGCCTATCATTTCAAGAACCAATTCGGACCAGTCTGTGATTATGGACGTTTTCACCTAAGTTGGAGGTCACTAAAAATCGTGAGAAAATTTATGAACAAATTAGTCTCATTTTCCAAACTCTCAGAATTTACGGATTCTGATTTGGACCTTTGATGATTTTTCTACAAATTTTCTAAGAACAGTAATAGAAATTGTTAACAATAGAAAATGGCTATAAATTTCATTACACCTTGTAACATGTTGAGCTAGGTGTATATCCTTATGTGAATATATGTTATTGCAAATAAATGACATTTTGTCTTAGTATATAGACATGCATCAGTTAATAAATGGATTTTGATATATATATATATATATATATATATATATATATATATATATATATATATATATATATATATATAGAATATAAAAGATAACAAATTGTTATAATCAAAGTACATCCATTACATACAAACATTTGAATAAACTATGTTAAGTATAGTTTGCGTACATTACCTCTACTACCCTTGGTTTGATAAACTATAATAGGTATAGTTTATGATACTTTACATAACACACTCACACAAAAAGGGTACATTTATACAAAGGGAGTTTCATTACGATAATACACCACAAACAAACATATTAAACCATAATAGGTATAGCTAGGTTGCATATACATTTCATACATTTTGATAAGCTATAATAGGTATAGTTTATGTTCATTTACATTACAAAAGGTTTTCATATAAATGGGGTACGAATACAAAGTACCGGGTTTATACAAAAAGGGGTACATTACAAAGTACCGGGTCTTCATATAAATGGGGTACGAATACAAAGTACTGGGTTTATACAAAAAGGGGTACATTACAAAGTACCGGGTCTTCATATAAATGGGGTACGAATACAAAGTACCGGGTTGATACAAAAAGGGGTACATTACAAAGTACCGGGTCTTCATATAAATGGGGTACGAATACAAAGTACCGGGTTTATACAAAAAGGGGTACACTACAAAGTACCGGTTAATCTTAGTATATTTATAATAGCTCACATTAAGTATTAACAAACATAGAATTTACGGGGAATTCATTGAAATCAAACGAGTTTACGTAGATTTGAACTTACATTATTTTATCATAAGTATAACAAATTACTTGTACACTTCGGTCTTTGGGTTTTAAGACTACTTTACATATTAAGGAAAATATTGGATTTTTCTGGAACAAACACCACTTTTACAAGGAAAAGCTTTTCATAAACTGCCTACAAATGCTTATGAACTCACCAACCTCTGTGTTGACACTTTTTCAAACAACTTGTATTCTCAGGAAATTACTAGACAGGTAATCGAATGCTTTTGAGGATGGGACGTTAAGGCGTCAAACATTTCATATTTTGTCAACAAAATGTAATTGATTTGAATCATGTAAACATATACTTTGGTGTAACCCTTTCAATTATATTTATGATGGTTGTTTTTACTTTGAGCACTATTATACTCGTTGTTGTGATACTACATGAAGTCCTCCATCCCCGGACGTTTCCGCCATCCTTGGTTTGGGGGTGTGACAGATTGGTATCAGAGCATTGTTTATAGTGAACTAAGTATATCGAACCACATAAGATATACAAACTATAAATGCATTGGGACTAAGGTCTCTGATTTAACATTTTCAAATAACTATACTTTTAGAAACAAAAAGTTTCTTATTAAAAGTATACATGCATGCATTCATACTAAAATCAATGTCACAATGACAAGAACAAAAGTATTACGATTGTTGAATATCACAAGTAAGCTTGGGGATGTATGATCAGTCCTGGGAATGGCATAGCCTGATCAACTATGCTGGTCTGAGGAGTGATTAGCATATGCCCAAGAATGGTTGTGACGTGGCAACAAGTGTAAAAACTTACCAACACTACCACAATGAAATACCATAGGGGTATTTGGTGTTAATATAATTGCTTATCTGAGAACTAAATAGATTTTTATCAATAGGTCAATAATCGCTTAGTGGATACATTAAAATTATATGTATCCAGGACGTCATAGACTTAGAATCTGTGGATCTTTGCTTTACTTCCTGTTCCTCGTTGGGTTGTGGACTTAGAGTTAGGGTCGCTTATTCGAAGGTCTATCCTGTCCCGAATACATATAACTAGTATGCACTAAACAGGTATTGAAGTATCTGATAAAGATCATCTTATAATTATCTAATTAGCACGTCTACTTAGTTATTTCTTATATTCCCTTTTCTCGCGTAAATATCATGGCTGGATTCCATCCCCACGACGACCCGTACTACCCTAACCACGGCAATGCTGGATGGCTCGGAGAGGAGCCAGATAATGATCACCCAATCCCTGTGGATGGTCACCAAGCTGAAGGATTTGCTGATGGTTCTGACTCCGAACCTGAAGTGGAGAACCTACCCCCGATGGCTCTTATTCCGAATCCTAACCCTCGTCCGGCTTTTCAAGGCCCGACGCCTCCTTGGGTAGAATGCTTGGAAACCTGGAGCGAAGAGAAACACCAACCTATGCTGTTTAATGGAGACCGAAGCTTCTACAACATAAGCGAAGGAAGCTCAGCAGACAGAATTCTTCCAATTCTGGTCCGTAGAGTTGCCCGAAACAAGATTCAGGGCAGAACAGCTCTCCATCATATCGCAGAGGTTGATGCAAATGCAAGAATGCATACAATCTGCACCAATCGCCTTGAGTGCACTCGTGAAAGATCTGAGAGAGACCATGAAACCCTGCTGCAAGCACTGGCTGAAACACGAGCCGAAGTCATAGAACTCCGAGTACGCCAGAGGGTGTACGAAAGGCACATGCTTGATATGGAGCGGCAACTGGCTGAACTGAGGGTTCACCAGAGGGATGACCGCCGCCAGTAGTAGATGCCTTACTTTCTTTCCCTGTTAAAAAGGAATCATTTTTCCTATCTATGTCCTATGTGGCATTTTCTATGAAACTATCTTGTACCGTAGGTACTTTTAGTTAGGCCTTTAGGCGGCCAAAACTTTCCTACTCCGGGTGTGATGTAAGACCCTCTACAAGGTCAATTTTCCCAAGCCTGTTACATCTTAAACATCAATGACATTGTCAGTCGGCTAAATTCTGTGTCACTCTTTGTTCAAATACTTCCATCATACTATCATAGGAGTCTATCTGAAACCCACTCTAGTCAAGTTGTTGGACTAGGGTAATTTAGCTCAGGGATCATTCCCAATTCTCTTTCAGGGATGCGATCATACCAGCACTAATGCACCGGATCCCATCAGAACTCCGCAGTTAAGCGTGCTTGGGCGAGGGTAGTACTAGGATGGGTGACCCCCTGGGAAGTCCTCGTGTTGAACCCCCCTATTTGAACGTTAAACGTCTTGAGACCATTATGTGAACTACTTCTATTCTTTTCTAGGACTACATCATAGGGATGTAGGTCAAACTCTCGAGAACTTATTTCTACTCTTTACTTGTACGATCTAAATACATCTAGGTTCAACCATAATCGCTCACAAATTCATTTTCTTTCCATGTTACAGAATCATGTCGTCATCCGGAAATAGTCAGCCGAACAACGAAACCCCTACCCTTCATATCGATGCAGCTACCTTTCAAGCTGCAGTCTCAGCTGCCGTGACAGCTGTTCTGACTCACCTTAACGCTAACAATGCAAATGTTAGCGGAATGGGTATCAATGATTCCAATCCAAGTGACAACCAAGTACACCCACGAGTAACGAACTGCCACAACACTCCGAACCTCAAGCCCAAGAATAACAGACAAAGGTTCAGGAAAAGAGGTAAAGGCAAAGCACCCCAAGGGGCGAACAAAAGACAACAACCTGTGGCAGCCTTCACGGCCACGACATATGTACCTCCTACTGTCATCCCTACTGGCATCCCAGTTATCCCTAACCCAGCCAGACCGTATGCTGGCAAGCTCCCAGAGTGCAACAAATGTAACTATCACCATCATGGACCTTGTCGAGTAATGCAGTGCTTAAACTGCAACAAAAAGGGACACACCATCAATCACTGCAGGGCTCAGATCCAACACATTACTTCAACCACCAACGTCGAAATTTCTCGGATATGCCATCTATGTGGTGTAAAGGGACATTTCAAAAGGGACTGCCCAACAGAGAAGGGTGACGGGGGATCAGGAGGAGTTTGACCCCAGAACAACAAAGGACCCTACTATAGTATTGGAACGCTTCCCATCAGCTGTATTTTTGTATGCTTCCCAAACTGTCTAAAAACTAGTACAACTTGAGTCTTATCTTTTGCGAGATCTCGTCAGTTAAGGGATCCTCGTGCTGCGTATACTTGTCTTTTGTAGTATACCTAGTTCGCAGCAATAGTCTTGTAGTAAATCTATAATACTGTAACTCTGTTGACAGTTGCACCGTTGTGTTTTGTCTGTAACGCCTTTATGATCAAATCTAGTGCCTTTATTTCCAAGTGACTCCGATTTTTATCATACAACTGGAGACCATCTGATCCTCACAATACCAGTTTCGTGCGTAAATCACTTCCTCCGAAATCATCTTTCTAGCGAAGCCGTCATTCCAGAACTCCGAAGTACTCATGCGTAGAGTACCTCAGGTTTCTTATCCTTTCCGGAAAAACCTCAACAAACCTCCCCGAAGTACCACTCGGGCAGTACGTCATGTTCAATCCAAAGACCCGTACGGTTGATCTATCGCTGAAGAATGTATACACAAGGGTGGTATATAATCAAGGTTCTACAGGTTTAGAATTAATGATTCCCCTTTTTACTTCTTTTCCTCGTTGGGATGTGAGCTTAAAGAAGAATCATTTATTCGACTACCTTTTCAATCTTAATTATATACGACTCGTATACACGAGACTGGGATTGATGAACCATGTATGATTTCTAATATGAACTTCAGGACGGAGACCGCCCGAGATTACGAGTAATCGCATCGTCATACAAACAAACTTAGAACCCGGTACGACTCCAGTAACCAGATCGCCCTACAGACTAACCCCCTACCGAGCTGCAAGAACTGTCAGGTCAAACCTAACGAACTACTCAACAATGGAATTGAAGGACCAAGCTTCTCACCATGGAGAGCTCCGGTATGGTTCTTCAAGAAGAAAGGCAAATTGTCCGTAGGTCCATCGACTTTAGAGGCCCCGACAATATCTCCAGCAGAAATCATTACTATCTGCCTCGCATAGATGAATAGACCGACCAACCGTAAGGAACGAGGTACCCTTCAGGAATGGACCTGAGATCCGAATATCACCAGTCGCGAGTATTGGAGAAGGATGTCCGAGGACAATCTTCCAAACTCGATGCGGACGCTGCGAGTCCGTAGTAATACCCCTCGGATAGGACCAACCCACCCGCAGTATTCATGAACTTAATGAATAGGGTACGCCATTCTTACTGGGATCAGTTCGTCATTGTCCTTATAAATGACTTGCTTATCTACCCTCGTAGTAAGAAGGAAACCAAAGAGAGCAGCTACAACAAATCGTGGAAACAATACGATCAGAGAAGCCTTACCCGAAGTTCTCTAGATACGAGTTTTGGAATTGAAGAGTCAAATTCCTAAGACACACTATTAGTGATGTGGGAATTCTTGAGGACCCTTTCAATTAATCAAAACCGTTGAGAATTTGTCAGCACCAAAGACGTCGACGGGAATTCGCCAAAATTCTAGGTCTCGCTGACCTACCGTCTTAGTTCCTTTAGAACTTCCCGCAAATTACGGAACCCCTTACGACTTTGACCCTGAAGGGAGCAACCCTTGACTGGGAAGAGAAGCAAGAGGGAGAAACCTTTAGAACTCCAAAGTGAGAGACCAAATTCCTCTGGAAGTCTCATTCTGGGAAGGCTTAGTACGCTTCGGAAACCGTGGAAAGCTAAAACCCAACATAATTAAGCCCTTCGAGATTCTTGCCAGAATCAGCCCAGTAACTCGCAACTTCAATCTACCCCGCGAGCTTAGTAAAGTCCATTCTACCCGCCACGTCTCGGACTTGCAGAAGTATCTATCCGACGAGGCTCTTGTAATCTCTCTCGACGAGATCAAGCTCCACAAGAGCCTCACCTTCGTGGAAGAACCGGTCGAGATCATGGATCAGGAAATCAAAAGAACAAAACAAAGTCGTATTCCCATTGTGAAGGTTCGTTGGAATGCAAAACGAGGACCCGAGTCCACCTGGGACCGCAAGGATCAAACGAAACAAAAATACCCGCATCTTTTCCCAAACTCTTGAAGTCCCAGTCAGAATGCAAATTTCGGGACGAAATTCCTTCTAACGGGGGGATGATGTGACAACCGTCAAATTCTGGTCAAGTCAAAGTCGAACTAAGTCAACAAGTCAAACCAGTCAACGCAGTCAACCCTTGTATATTAGGGTTTACGTTATGTAACTACTGAACAATTTACTAATTTAATGAGAAAACATCAATTGGAAAATTCACGTGTTGGAATTTCCGTAGCCTTAACAGTGCTAAACAATGAACCAAAGCGATAAAACACTACTGCACACTCATCGGGAGTGTGTGCGACACTAAAACATGGCTTAACGGGATTTACGAACCTTGCGTTGCGAAGCCAAACACTCAAAAAGGGCACAAAAGAAATCTTTTCAAATCTCTTTCGCTCTGACTCTTCCAAAACTCTCTAAGTAAGAGAAATCTCTCCAAGAATGAGAAATCTCTCCCAAACCTCTCTTTGTATGAGAAATCTCTCCAAGAATGCGAAATCTCTCCCAAATCTCTCTTTGTATGAGAAATCTCTCCAAGAATGCGAAATCTCTCCCAAACCTCTCTTTGTATGAGAAATCTCTCCAAGAATGCGAAATCTCTCCCAAATCTCTCTTTGTATGAGAAATCTCTCCAAAAATGCGAAATCTCTCCCAAATCTCTCTCTGTATGAGAAATCTCTCCAAGAATACGAAATATCTCCCAAATCTCTCTCTGTATGAGAAATCTCTCCAAGAATGCGAAATCTCTCCCAAATCTCTCTCAAAACCTCCCTTGATCTTTTTGTAATCAATTGGGGCATCCTGACACTTGATTTGGTGAAAAACCATGCGAAACGGGAAGATTCCTTGGAAAATAGCCTCTTAGGGCCGGAGTCCCTCTATAGGGATCAAACCCTCCTTGAACCGGAGTCTCCTTGAGGACCTGCAGACATCTAGCCGCAGTCACAGCCGCAGCCAGCAAGCCGCAGCCGCCGACCGCAGCCACATGGAACAGCCCGCATCCGAAGTCGCCTCCGGCTCTAGCTACCCGGACCGCAGCTTCCCTTTCCGCTTCGAACCCGCATCCGCGACCAAGCCCCACTTCGGATCCATGGCTCCTAAGGCCGAAGTCACCCTCCTGACTTCGGATCTGGCAATTTCCACCCGGTTTTCAACCACGACTCCATTTTAAGTCCGTTTTTAATTATTTTAACGCGAGATTTTCTCCAGAAATCATATTTTAACATATAAGACCCTAAATATTCATAATTTAAACATGATTTTGTGGAAATCTTTATTTAAGAATAAAATCTAGTGGGTGAATAATTGAGGTGGAGTGTTGACTTTGCTTTACTTTATGGCCAGCCACTCTATGGCCAGCCACCCTACCCACTCCTCCCAGCCTACCCTAGTCATGTCAAGGTACTTTCTCATCATTTTTCAGCCATTATCTCGTCCAAAGAGCTGAAAGACTCCCACTCTCTCTCCTCATTCTTACTCACTTCCCTCATTTCCACCAAAGATCAAACCCACTTTTCTCTCAAATCCTCTCACACAAATTCGAGATTTCCAAGGCATTTTCCAGCTTTTCTCCTTCATTTGGTAAGTATCATCACCCTCCTTATGGTTATTATATTTCCTTTTACTCAAATCATTGATTGCTCACACAAATTTCATCCCTTTGGTGTTAGATTCTCGAAATCTTCAAGGCTTCTTCAAGTGTTCTTGAGTTGAACACTTCCCTTCTCCCACACTCATCCACTGAAATCACACAAGGTGAGTTCATACCCCTACATTTTCATGTTTTTTTATGTTTTAAGGGGGGGAATACAAGTTAAAACACCAAGAACACAACTAAATTCTTCTAACAGCTTTCATCAGAAAAGTTGGACTCCATTCACGGACTGTTTTGGTCAACTTAAACATTTTCGTTTTCAAAACTGTACAAGGTGCAAGTAATTCAAGTTCTTAGCTTTAAAATGGCTACTTTCACATCTCCATAAGATTTTTCGACAATTTATGGTGACTTTTACAAAACTGCCTATCATTTCAAGAACCAATTCGGACCAGTCTGTGATTATGGACGTTTTCACCTAAGTTGGAGGTCACTAAAAATCGTGAGAAAATTTATGAACAAATTAGTCTCATTTTCCAAACTCTCAGAATTTACGGATTCTGATTTGGACCTTTGATGATTTTTCTACAAATTTTCTAAGAACAGTAATAGAAATTGTTAGCAATAGAAAAAGGCTATAAATTTCATTACACCTTGTAACATGTTGAGCTAGGTGTATATCCTTATGTGAATATATGTTATTGCAAATAAATGACATTTTGCCTTAGTATATAGACATGCATCAGTTAATAAATGGATTTTGATATATATATATATATATATATATATATATATATATATATATATATATATATATATATAGAATATAAAAGATAACAAATTGTTATAATCAAAGTACATCCATTACATACAAACATTTGAATAAACTATGTTAAGTATAGTTTGCGTACATTACCTCTACTACCCTTGGTTTGATAAACTATAATAGGTATAGTTTATGATACTTTACATAACACACTCACACAAAAAGGGTACATTTATACAAAGGGAGTTTCATTACGATAATACACCACAAACAAACATATTAAACCATAATAGGTATAGCTAGGTTGCATATACATTTCATACATTTTGATAAGCTATAATAGGTATAGTTTATGTTCATTTACATTACAAAAGGTTTTCATATAAATGGGGTACGAATACAAAGTACCGGGTTTATACAAAAAGGGGTACATTACAAAGTACCGGGTCTTCATATAAATGGGGTACGAATACAAAGTACCGGGTTTATACAAAAAGGGGTACATTACAAAGTACCGGGTCTTCATATAAATGGGGTACGAATACAAAGTACCGGGTTGATACAAAAAGGGGTACATTACAAAGTACCGGGTCTTCATATAAATGGGGTACGAATACAAAGTACCGGGTTTATACAAAAAGGGGTACATTACAAAGTACCGGTTAATCTTAGTATATTTGTAATAGCTCACATTAAGTATTAACAAACATAGAATTTATGGGGAATTCATTGAAATCAAACGAGTTTACGTAGATTTGAACTTACATTATTTTATCATAAGTATAACAAATTACTTGTACACTTCGGTCTTCGGGTTTTAACACTACTTTACATATTAAGGAAAATATTGGATTTTTCTGGAACAAACACTACTTTTACAAGGAAAAGCTTTTCATAAACTGCCTACAAATGCTTATGAACTCACCAACCTCTGTGTTGACACTTTTTCAAACAACTTGTATTCTCAGTAAATTACTAGACAGGTAATCGAATGCTTTTGAGGATGGGACGTTAAGGCGTCAAACATTTCATATTTTGCAACAAAATGTAATTGATTTGAATCATGTAAATATATACTTTGGTGTAACCCTTTCAATTATATTTATGATGGTTGTTTTTACTTTGAGCACTATTATACTCGTTGTTGTGATACTACATGAAGTCCTCCATCCCCGGACATTTCCGCCATCCTTGGTTTGGGGGTGTGACAGTCGGGGTCGTCTCGGGATGCTAAACGTAGAGTAGAAGTAAGAGAGAAAAGGGAAATGAGCAAGGGAAGTCGGAACCCTCGCATCTTATTTATAGGGGGCTGACAGGCTTCGTACGCTGGGCGTACTCCGAAGTACGCGGGGCGTACCTCATACGCTGGGCGTACGTCAGCGATGACGTCTCCGGTCTCTGGTCTTCGGATGGGACGGTAGTAGAAGGTGTAGGGGCGACGTGGCGGATCCGAGGCCGTGCATTGGGTACGCTGGGCGTACTCCGAAGTTCGCTGGGCGTAACCCTTCGGATAAGCCTCGAAGTGTGTGCCCAAAACTTCAAAAATGCGTAACTTTCGCATACGAGCTCCCTTTTTGACGTTCTTTATATCCACGCGTAGGTGAGAATATACTCTACAACTCTCGTTTAGACTTCATCGGCAAATTTTGACTTTATTTTTAATAATATATTTTTAACAGGCCGGGACAGGATAAATCCGTTAAAAATTCATAACTTCTTCATCTGACGTCCGTTTTCGTCTGTCTTTTTACCGTTGTATTACCATTGACGAGATCTTCAATACTTGTTTAGGTCGTGTCGGCTAAAAGTCGCTCAATCTCTATTTCGAGTTTTTGGTTGTCTACTGTTGTTCCGAAACTTAGAAAAATCATAACTTCCTCATACGAAGTCAGATTTGGGCGTTCTTTTTATGTATGCTCACTGTTTAACCTAATCTACGACTTTCGTTTAGATACCTAAGGCTAAAAAGTATTTTATTGAGATTTCAATTTTTACGCTTAACGGTGTTTTACCGGTTGTGTCGCGGATTTTCGATTGATCATAACTTCTTCGTTATAACTCGGATTTGAGTGTTCTTTATATTTCTGAAAACCTTGACGCGATATCTAACACTTTTTGTATCCCAATTGAGACTTTAGAACACTTCATTTTTTACGCTATTTTTATTGATTCAAAATAGTTTATAATATTTGACTTTTTGAACATTACATTGACTCGAAATATCGGGTTGTCACATCATCCCCCCGTTAGAGGGAATTTCGTCCCGAAATTTAATCTAAGACAGAGTTTATGGACTAGGAAAAAGATGAGGGTACTTTTGTTTCATCTGATCCTCGCGTTCCCAGGTGTATTCAGGTCCTCGCTTGGCATTCCAACGGACCTTCACAATGGGTATGCGGCTTTGTTTAGTTCTTTTAATTTCCCGATCCATGATCTCTACTGGCTCTTCTACGAAGTGGAGACTCTCGTTGATTTCAATTTCGTCCAGAGGGATGACGAGGGTCTCATCGGATAAGCACTTCTTTAGGTTCGACACGTGAAAGGTAGGATGTACGTTATTGAGTTACCGCGGTAATCGAAGTTTGTACGCCACCGGGCTGATCCTGGCAAGGATCTCGAATGGTCCGATATACCCTGGGTTTAGTTTCCCACGTTTTCCAAAACGTATTTGTTGGATAAGGTGTCTAAGTCCATAACTATTTCTGGTATGTACTTGACCCGACCCGGCATGGTCCATTTGGGTTGCATGGCACCATGCAATTGGATAGACTAAATGAGAGAAATAACACTTGTGGATTATTAATATATTATAAGTTCTAATATATTAATAATATTATTTAATTAGTTTGATCAAGAATTAATTTAGAATTAATTAAGTGATCAAAAGATAACTAATTAAATATATGGGTTGATTATGTAAATTATGCATAACTTGTATAGTCGGCTAAGAGGCTCCATGAATTATCAAGTTGGGTTAAACCCATAGGATGCTCCATGGGAGTTACAAACCCATGGGTCATGGAAATGAAGAGTCATGACACATTAGGGTTTACATGGTGTAACCCTAGATGTGTCAAAACTATATAAAGAACCCATGCTCCACCAAAATCGGTTGCACACAAGAATCAAGAGGGCTAGAGCCGATTTTGCAAGTGTAATATTCTCTCATAAGTTTACTCCAAAAGCATTTGGTGTTGTGTGAAGCATTTGAGGCATCACACATGGGGTGCTAGGCTCACAAGGTTTCAAGGATCATAAGCAACAACAAGGTAAGTTATTCTATCTTTCATGCAAGTTAAAATTTGTTCCCCATGTATGCTAGATAGGAATATAACCTTGGAATTCAACTTTGCATGATAATTAGACAAACATAGATCCAAGGTTATTAGGGTTTCATGTACATTTAGGAAGTGTTAGAATGCTCAAAACCCAACAGTGGTGTCAGAGCCTAGGTTTGTTTATTGTTTTTTTTTTTGTGCAAACAGCTTGAAAAAAAATCGTTTTTTCTGTTTTCTGCTCGTATGAAAGTTTGCACATTTGTTGCTGGAAATGGACTAGAAACACTACCCTAAACTGTTTTGATGTTTTAAAGCTTGTTTTAGATGGTGTAATGTTTATGCTAATCCATTTACAATGGCAATTATTAAAATTACAAGTTTTTTTTTTAAGTGTAATTTTTGATTCTTGAAATGTTCATATTCATGTTCTTGAACTTATGAAGATTAGATGATCATAGGAATTATTTGTAACCTACTTGGTAGTTTAATTCTTGATCATAATGTGTTTTAATGGAGTCTATAACTTGTCCTCAAGTTATGGAAAATCAAAAGTCACACTTTTATTAAAGCCATTAAAAGAACACAAGAGTTATAAAAATAAAGAGTCTTCATTTTATTACTCAATTAACTCATAAGTTATAAGAAATGAAAAGTTTTGAAAGTTTACAAAACTTGCCCTCATGTTTTGGAACAAGTAAAGTCTTGATTGAAACTTTAGTTCCAACCCTTAGAATTTTAAAAGTTAAAATTCAACCCTTATACTTTATATTATAAGTTAATAATATATATATGTATAAGATCAAGTCGTCTTACCGCTAGTACGCCTCATTCACGAAGCCGGTCTATAAGGGGGGTATAAGGTTGTTGCCTATAAAATGGCAACTTAATGGGTGTCCACTCTCACCCACCGCTTCCTTGATCGGTGGAGGGTCGTTAGCCGAACGGGTAAGACAAGGACTTGTAAATTCTCATTAAAAGTATGATGAATATTATAAAGTAACTAAATGCTTTTATTAAATTCCCAATCTTAGTTACTTTAGGAAAATGTGAATAAGGTGCTAATCCATGAAATTACACTTTACACTTTGTTTAAGTCGTTGGTGGAGCGTGTGTGGTTAACCGGCACACTAACTTGGACTTAACAAGGTAGGTAAAGGGTGACTTAAGGTTTACCATAGCATCGGTGGAGCGTGTGTGGTTTACCGGCACATCGATTGAGTGATAAACCTTGAGGGTACCAAGTGATTTGCATGGTTACTTCACACCTCGTTTTGTGATCATCGGTATCCCAGTCACAAAACTTGGAGGGCATACTCGAGATTGAAACATGCCTTTGAAAAGTTCATTTAATCTCAAAAGAATCTAGGAATTTCTAAGAACCAATTAAAAACCTAATATTTATATTTCGTTTTTCATGGTGGAAATTGGTGAATCGTCATTCACCTACCTTTCAAATATGTTATAGCTTGGATTACGGCATACCTCTTCTAAGTTATAATATATTGTGATTGGATCCTAGCCTTAATATTACATTTGGGTGTTTTATTAAGGACTCTCTTAATATCTAAACTAATCTGTTCTCTTCTTTCAGATGTCTTCAAACAATGCTGCTTCTGGCTCTAATCCTAATGGCTCCTTTACCCTTATGAACTTGTGTGGGAAAGTCACTTTTGATGGATCCAACTTCAATGAATGGATCAGAAACATCAGGATGATTACCCGCTACGAGGACAAAGAATATGTCCTTGACAAAGAGCTTAAGGAGATTGATGAGACCACTCCAACTCCCCAGGAGATCGCTGACTTCCGGGCACATGAAAGGGATGCTACAAAAGTGGCATGCATCATGTTGGCCACCATGACAGTGGAACTCCAAAAGTCCTATGAGGACTTCTACCCTTTTGAAATACACCAAGATCTGATGGAAATATACCATCAAAGTGCACGACAAGAGAGGTATGAAATCATATGCTCTATCATAACAACCATGATGAAGGACGGGGAATCCGTCATGAGCCACATGCAGAAAATGCAAAGGTATGTGGATCGGTTGCTGAAGCTTAATGTGAACTTCCCTGAGGAGCTTGCAATAGATATCATTTTGCACTCCTTACCATCGTGCTATGATCAATTCCGCATGACATATCACATGAATAAGGAAGAGGTCACACTCAGCAAACTTCAGGGACTCCTCAAGACCGCAGAAACAGGTCTTAAGGGTAAGTCGGTTGTTAACACTCCTACTCCAAACTCCGCCCCTATTTTGGCAATCGGGAAAGGTAGTGGGAAGAAGAGGTAGAGCTCTTCGAAGGGTACCAAGGCTAGGACCCTTGATGGCTCTTCTTCAAGTGGAACCAAGAAAGGTTTTGTCACTCCTTCTTCTGACCCTAAAGAGGCTGAATGCTTCTATTGCCATGAAAAGTCACATTAGAAGCGGAACTGCCCAAAGTACCAGCAAGATGTGAAGGATGGGAAAGTTAAACCCAACCATGCAGGTATTTACACTATCTTTTCTAATAACTCACCCCATTCTAACTCTTGGGTCCTTGATACCGGTTGTGGTATTCATATATGTTCTGATTTGCAGGGACTAAGAAGAAGTGAGAATGTGGAGCATGGAAGAATAAACTTAATCATGGGGAATAGGAAAGCTTTACCTGTCACCAAGATTGGAGTTTATACTTTATCGCTAAGTAGTGGGTTTAGTTTAGATTTGAATAAATGTTGTTATTCGCCAGAAATGGCAAGAAATATTATTTCCTTTCATGCATTGTATAAACAAGGTTTCACCTTTTCATTTGATAATGAAGTTGGTTCGATTAATGCTTTCTTTAATAATGTTCTTTATTTTAAAGCATTACCTTGTGATGGTGTGTATGAAACTGTATCTGTGGTTGATAACTTAGGAAATAATGTATTGTGTATTGATTCTGTTAATGATAATAACTTGGATAAAGCATCATTATGGCATTGTCGTCTTGGACATATAAGCAAGAAACGCATAGGCCAACTCCAAAAGGATGGAGTATTGGAGTCATTTGACCTAAAGTCAGATGATAGTTGCGAATCATGCTTACTTGGAAAAATGACAAAGTCACCCTTCACAGGTTCTTGTGAGAGGGGTGAAGGTTTGTTGGATCTTATACACACGGATGTGTGTGGGCCCTTCAAACATGCCACAAGGGATGCTAATCGTTATTATTTGACTTTTACTGATGATTATAGTAGATATGGATATATCTACTTAATCAAGCATAAGTCAGAGACTTTTGAGAGGTTTAAAGAGTTTAAACAGGAAGTCGAGAATCAATTGGGCAGGAACATTAAGATGCTTCGATCCGATCGAGGTGGTGAGTATCTTAGTTCAGAGTTCCTCGACTATCTTAGGGAATGTGGGATTGTCTCACAATTGACACCTCCCAGGACACCGCAGTTGAATGGTGTAGCTGAGAGGCGTAATCGAACCTTGTTGGATATGGTTCGTTCCATGATGAGTCGAGCTTCGCTACCAATCTCATTTTGGGGGTATGCCTTAGAGACTGCCGCCCATATCCTTAATCTAGTTCCCACAAAGAAAGTTGCCAAAACTCCTCATGAGATGTGGACTGGTAAAGTACCCAAACTAGACCACATTAAGATTTAGGGTTGCGAGGCTTTCGTGAGACGCGAGACTCATGATAAGCTCGAACCTCGAAGTGAGAGGTGTATTTTCATCGGCTACCCACAGAAATCCTTTGGTTACCTCTTCTACAGACCTAGTGAGAATGTGGTCTTTGTAGCTAGGAGGGCTGTCTTTCGAGAGAGAGAGTTCATAAGCCAAGGAAACAGTGGGAGGCAAGTTGACCTTGAAGAAATTCAAGAGTCAAGTGGTGAAGGAACTTCAAACCCTAGCACTCAACTTGAGGAGGAAACTCCTGTTGAGCCAATTGACAAGTCTGTACCTCTAAGGCGTTCCACAAGGGTTAGGAATACACCTGAGCATTACTATGGATTCCATATTACTGCGGAAGGTGATACACTTATCAGTGATGAGACACTGATAGGTCTGGATGAACCTAACAGTTACGCGGAAGCCATGGCAGGCCCTGAGTCAGCCAAGTGGAAAGAGGCAATGGACAGCGAGATACAGTCCATGTATGACAATCAAGTTTGGAACTTGGTTGAGAATGTACCAGGTCGTAAGACTGTAGGGTGCAAATGGATCTTCAAGAAGAAGACCGACATGGATGGTAATGTACACACTTATAAGGCACGACTGGTTGCAAAGGGTTTCTCACAAACTCCGGGAGTTGATTATGATGAGACCTTTTCTCCAGTGGCCAAGATTAAGTCTATTAGGGTTCTGTTAGCCATAGCCGCATTTCATGACTATGAAATATGGCAAATGGATGTCAAAACCGCTTTCCTTAATGGAAAGTTGGCTGAGGATGTTTACATGAGTCAGCCAGAGGGTTTTGTCAACACAGAGTACCCTAATAGAGTGTGTAAGCTTGAGAAATCCATTTATGGGTTAAAGCAAGCACCTCGCAGATGGAATCTTTGCTTTGATGAGAAAGTCAAGGAATTTGGCTTTTCTAGGAGTGAAGATGAATCTTGTGTATATGTCAAGGCTAGTGGGGGTATAGTTAGCTTTTTGGTATTGTATGTGGATGACATACTACTCATAGGAAATGACATCCCAACTTTGCAGGAAGTTAAGTCCTGGCTTGGGAAGTGTTTCTCTATGAAGGACCTAGGAGAAGCTGCCTATATTCTAGGGATAAGGATCTTGAGAGACCGGAGTAAAAGACTAATTGGACTTAGTCAGAGTACTTACTTGGATAAGGTGTTGAAGAGATTCGGCATGCAGGACTCCAAGAAAGGAGAGTTACCCATCCAGAGTAATGCCAGATTGAGTAAGACACAAAGCCCTAGTACTGAGGCTGAGATAGCAGAAATGAGTCGAATACCTTATGCTTCGGCTGTAGGATCGATCATGTATGCTATGACGTGTACTCGACCTGATGTAGCCTTTGCTTTGAGCATGGTTAGCAGGTATCAGGGGAACCCTGGCAAGGCACACTGGACTGCGGTAAAGAATATCCTCAAGTACATACGGAGGACTAAGGACTGGGTCCTTACCCTCGGTGGGAGTGAAGACTTGAGAGTTATAGGGTATAGTGATGCTAGCTTTCAGACTGATAGGGATAATTTCCGCTCTCAGTCAGGCTGGGTCTTTACCTTAAATGGAGGAGCAATTTCTTGGAAGAGTTCCAAGCAAGAGACAGTGGCTGATTCAACTTGCGAATCAGAATATATAGCAGCTAGCGAGGCAGCAAAGGAGGCGATATGGCTGAAGAACTTCATTGGAGACCTTGGAGTTGTACCAGCTATTAAAGAGCCAATGGAAATTTTCTGTGATAGTGAAAGTGTTGTTGCCTTAGCCAAGGAACCAAGGGATCACGGGAGATCCAGACACATCGACAGAAAATACCATTTCATCAGACATCGAATAGAAGAAGGACTCCTCGTGGCAAAGAGGGTATCATCGGATGACAACCCAGCAGATCCCCTCACGAAGGGACTGACTCGGGTTAAGCATCACCAGCATGCTCGGAGCATAGGGCTGAAGGATGATATTAGATTTAGTAGTTAGATAAGCTCGAAATTTGTAAAGTGTAATTGACATTAGATGATGAATAAAAGGTGTTTTATTTATGAGTAAAGTGTTGCTATCTCTTGTCGATCGTTTACTATATTTCTTTTGCATGTTTTTGACTTCCAGAATAATTATATTTGGTATATCATATTATTCGAACCTCCACAGTCGGTCATATGTCGGAAGTAGGTATGAATCAAGACTGTCATGATTGATTGCAGAGGTCTAAGGTGTTGGACATGGCTACAACAATCATGAGTGCTCATAAGTTCTTAGCATTGGACTCAACCCACGCTCACTGGAATCACTTCATGAAATTTATCTCGAGTGATCGTGAGACGGTAATATCATATGAGTCTTCAAACCTAGAGATATGATTTGTTACTTATGAGTTGGTTATGCATTGATTGTACAAAAACGCATTGGTAACTCGATGTTATAAAACGTGCTTTTGTGTATAATTAAATGAGTGGTAGAACAAACATATGAGTCGAAGTTTATCTGTTCCTTCTTGGATTATAAGCTGATATCTGGGCCCCTCGATGATTTTGTTTTGACCTATGTACCGGGCCCGGTCAGAACTAAGTTGATGTGTTCACTTAAGTTCTTTGTCAAACAAATCGGAAATCGGGAAACAAACTGCTGGACAATAAGTAAGACATTGTTCCATGTATTTGTCCGGCTGATATCTCGAACAGAGGATTATATGATCACTTATCTTAAATGGCGTATAATCATCTTCTCAGTTCCGAGAGACCTTGAAAGAGCTACGATTGCCGTTCGGTTCCTGAAGTATTACAGTTATAGTTATTAGACTTATCCAAGTGGGAGACTGTTGGATAAGGTGTCTAAGTCCATAACTATTTCTGGTATGTACTTGACCCGACCCGGCATGGTCCATTTGGGTTGCATGGCACCATGCAATTGGATAGACTAAATGAGAGAAATAACACTTGTGGATTATTAATATATTATAAGTTCTAATATATTAATAATATTATTTAATTAGTTTGATCAAGAATTAATTTAGAATTAATTAAGTGATCAAAAGATAACTAATTAAATATATGGGTTGATTATGTAAATTATGCATAACTTGTATAGTCGGCTAAGAGGCTCCATGGATTATCAAGTTGGGTTAAACCCATAGGATGCTCCATGGGAGTTACAAACCCATGGGTCATGGAAATGAAGAGTCATGACACATTAGGGTTTACATGGTGTAACCCTAGATGTGTCAAAACTATATAAAGAACCCATGCTCCACCAAAATCGGTTGCACACAAGAATCAAGAGGGCTAGAGCCGATTTTGCAAGTGTAATATTCTCTCATAAGTTTACTCCAAAAGCATTTGGTGTTGTGTGAAGCATTTGAGGCATCACACTTGGGGTGCTAGGCTCACAAGGTTTCAAGGATCATAAGCAACAACAAGGTAAGTTATTCTATCTTTCATGCAAGTTAAAATTTGTTCCCCATGTATGCTAGATAGGAATATAATCTTGGAATTCAACTTTGCATGATAATTAGACAAACATAGATCCAAGGTTATTAGGGTTGCATGTACATTTAGGAAGTGTTAGAATGCTCAAAACCCAACAGTATTTAACCCTTCTAGGGTGAGACTTTCAATAGTACCTGGTCCCCAACCTGGAATTCCAAAGGTTTCCGTCTTTTATCCGCATAACTCTTTTGTCTGTCTCTTGAAGCCTTCAGTCGTTCTTGGATTTGGACAATCTTCTCTGTAGTCTCCCTTATGATTTCCGGTCCAGTGAGAGTGCTGTCGGGTACTTGACCTCTTGCTAGTTGCGTGTCACCCACTTCAGCCCAGCACAGGGGTGATCTGTACTTACGGCCGTAGAGGGCTTCAAATGGAGCAACCTTGATGCTAGTGTGATAGCTATTGTTGTACGAGAACTCCACCAATGGTAAATGGGTATCCCAAGCTTTACCAAAATCGATCACACAAGCTCTTAGCATATCTTCCAAGGTTTGAATGGTTCTCTCACTCTGACCGTCGGTCTGTGGGTGGTAGGTGGTACTCATGTCCAACCTCCGGGTGAATCTACTATCTCGGTCCGAGATAATGGATATTGGTACACCATGCAGTCGTACAATCTCCCTGATGTATGTTTTAGTTAGTTTCTCCAGCTTATCTGTTTCCTTTATTGGTAGGAAGTGCGCGGATTTGGTTAACCGGTCGACGATCACCCTGATGGTGTCAAGTCCGCCTGCTGTCTTGGGTAACTTGGTTATAAAATCCATGGTTATCCGCTCCCACTTCCACTCGGGTATTTCCGGTTGTTGCAACAATCCTGAGGGCTTTTGGTACTCTACCTTGACTTTGGCGCAAGTCAGACATTTGCCTACATAGGTAGCGATTTCGGCTTTCATGTTTGGCCACCAATACAGGTTCTTGAGATCCAGATACATCTTATCCGATCCAAGATGTATGGAGTATCGAGTCTTATGGGCTTCATTCATGACAACATCTCTGAACCCGCCAAACTTTGGCGTCCAGATCCGATTCATGAAGTAACGAACTCCGTCATCCTTGACTTCAAGATTCTTATCCATTCCTCTTAAGGCTTCATCCACCACATTTTCGGATTTCAAGGCTTCTATTTGAGCTTCCTTGATTTATGTGGACAGGTGTGAATGGATCGTCATAGTTAAAGATTTCACTCGGCTGCCCGAGTATTCCTTTCGGCTGAGGGCATCAGCTACTACATTAGCTTTCCCGGGATGATAACGAATTTCGCATTCGTAATCGTTTAGTAGTTCTACCCACCGCCTTTGTGTCATGTTGAATTCCTTTTGATTGAGGATGTGTTGAAGGCTTTTATGATCGGTGAAGATTGTACATTTCGTGCCGTAGAGATAGTGCCTCCAGATCTTTAGAGCGAAAACGACTGCTCCTAGTTCGATATCGTGCGTGGTATAGTTGACCTCGTGTGTCTTGAGTGTCTCGAGGCGTACGCGATGACCTTCCCTCGTTGCATTAGGACATATCCAAGTCCCTAGTTTGACGCATCGCAGTAGACCACAAAGTCTTCTGGTCCTTCTGGCAAAGATAATATAGGTGCGATGCATAGGTCTCGCTTTAATGTTTGGAATACAACGTCTTGTTTTTCTCCCCAGCTGAAGGTTACACCCTTCTGAGTCAGGGTGGTAAGTGGCTTAGCAATCTTCGAGAAGTTTTGTATGAACCTCCGTTAATACCCAGCGAGGCCCAAGAATTGTCGGATTTCCGTTGGAGTCCTTGGAGTTGTCCAGTTCTCGATTGCCTTGATTTTGGAAGGGTCCACGTGTATCCCCTCCTTGCTGACCACGTGACCTAGGAAATCTACTTTCCGAATCCAAAATTCACACTTTGAGAATTTTGCGTATAGCTTCTCTGTCCTTAATGTTTCTAAGACCAGACGGAGGTGTTGGCTATGTTCCTCCTTGCTCCTTGAATAGATGAGTATATCATCTATGAACACGATCACAAATTTCTCCAGGAAAGGACGACACACTCGGTTCATCAAGTCTATGAACACCGCCGGTGCATTTGTCAATCCAAAGGTCATCACTACAAACTCGTAGTGACCATAGCGAGTTCGGAATGTCGTTTTGGGAATGTCTCCTTCCAGGACTCGCAGCTGGTGATACCCAGATCTTAAATCGATCTTTGAGAAGTAGCTCGCTCCTTGTAGTTGGTCGAACAGATCATCTAGGCGCGGTAAGGGGTATCGGTTCTTGATCGTGAGTTTGTTCAGTTCCCGGTAATCGATGCACATGCGAAAAGATCCGTCCTTCTTCTTTACGAACAGAACCGGTGCTCCCCAAGGTGAGAAGCTCGGTCTGATGAATCCTTTGCTTAGAAGCTCGTTCAGTTGGCTGGATAATTCCTGCATTTCTGCCGGTGCTAAACGGTATGGCGATTTTGCTACTGGGGTAGCTCCGGGAATCAAGTCGATCCTCAACTCGACTTGATGTTCTGGTGGGACTCCTAGAAGATCTTCAGGGAAAATGTCGGGGAAATTACAGACTTCCGGAATGTCTTTAATGTCTTTCACTTCTCGTTTCTTGTCTACCACGTGGGCTAGGAAGGCATGATATTCTTTGCGAAGGTATTTTCGGGCTCTGACGCAAGAGATGATTTGTAAATTGGTATCGGGTTTATCCCCATAAATGATAAGAGTTTTGCCGATTGGAAGATTAAGGCGAACAACCCTTTCGTGACAAAGTATATCGGCATGGTGAAGGCTTAAGCAATCCATACCGATCATGACATCAAAGCTTCTTATAGTGATCGGCATTAGATCGATTTGGAACGAGTGTTCATTTAAATCTAACGTGCAGCCTATGTACATATCGTTTGTGCTTTCTGCCTTACCGTTTGCCATGTCTACTGTAAAGATCTTATTAAGTGCTTGGGGTTTTTGATTAAGTAAGTGTTTGAATTTATGACTCACGAAACTTCTCTCCGCACCACAGTTAAAGAGTATGCATGCATAAATGTTGTTGAGGAGAAACGTACCCGTAACCACTGTGGGATCGGCCATTGCCTCGTTCTGCCCTATTGCCAACACTCTTCCTACACCGCCAGCATTCTTTGCCTTAGGGCAATCTCTCTTGTAGTGCCCAGTTTCCCCACACCCATAACATGCCTGGCTCACTCCAGTACCAGGAACTTGGGTGATTCGTCGCGCTGGTGCCTTACAGAAACGGGCAGTGTGCCCTTTCATGTCGCAGTTTTTACAGTGCATCTCCCGATAATTCCTGTTGTGATGGTAATTGCATTTGTTACACTTTGGTAGGTTTCCAGCATATTGTTTTACCGGCGTAGGGGTAACAGGGACAGCAGTGGGGGCAGTAGCGGCATGGACCGCCACTATTTGCTTCTTTGAAGGTTCTTGTGAAGTTTGACCCTTCCTCTTGTTCCAAAACTTCTTGTTGTTGTTGTTGTTGGCATTGCTGTTATTGTTGTTGTTTCCTTTGGTTGGTTCCGGGACGACGGTCGTGACATCTTGGCAGACCCCATGATCGACGAGGGACTGTGCTAGTTGTTTGGCACTGTCGAACGTCGTGGGTTTCGAAGCTAGCACACTTCCTCGAAGCTGGGGCGACAACCCCCAGACATACCTTTCCACCTTATTGCTTTCTGGGGCCATCATCCCTGGGCAAAGTATTGTCAAATCACTGAACCTATTCGTATAGGTTGTGATGTCCGAGCCCACCATAGACAATCCCCAAAGCTCATGTTCAAGCTTCTGGATCTCGCCCCTTGGGCAGTACTCTCGCAGTAGCATTTGCTTCAGGTTCTCCCAACCCATGGAGTTTGCCACTACCAGAGTTAGTGACTTGATGTGGCCATTCCACCACGTTAGGGCTCGTTCGGAGAAAGTACAGGCGGCAAATTTTACTTTGCTCTCTTCGGGGCATGAGCATATCTCGAACACGGCTTCCGCTTTCTCTATCCATTGGGATAGAGCCATTACTCCCCCAGTTCCATTAAAGGGGATGGGTTTGCTGTTGGAGAAGTCCTTATAAGTACATTCCCCAGAACGTCCCTGGTTTTGGCCATTAGTAGAGCTATTTATTCCTTCTCCTGATCCGTTGTTACTCATTTGAGCCATTGCTGCAGTTACGGCAGCTGTTACAGCGGCCTGAAAGGTAGCAGCATCCATCGACGGAGGTGGAGGTGGTGGTGGTGTTGGTGCTCCTGTAGTATTGAAGTGTCGAGGATTTCTTCTTGGTGGCATGATTCTGCCATAAGTTAAGATACAAATTCTTGATAAGTCTTTAGAAATGATTATGGAAAGTCTTAGTATCCTATGTTTTGAGCTCCGAACATTACCGAAATTTGTAACTGAAGGGGAAACTTTCAATAATACTTGTATGATTTCCTTAGTATCTAAAGAACTTAATGGTATACTCAAGGAAATAATAAATGCGTGTCATTCTCATTGATATTAATATTTGATACAACGATCAGGAAAATTTGACTTTACATGGGTCTAGGGTACATCAATGATAAAGGGAAAATTTGACAGCATTCGGGCCCCCGAATTGTGCACTCACAATTCGTCGGGTTTACATTTAAAGGAAAGAGTAACACCAACACTTAGTCGATAAGTATATATATAGCGCCAGAAGTACGCGATCTACTCCGAGCGGGTGGCACGCTGCGGACCATGGTATGTGGTTGTGGAAGTCTGAGCTCGGGCTACTTGACGTTCAGCCTCGATGATGCGCCTCTCCATTGTGGCTTGGTTTTTACGGAATTCCCTTACTTCAGCTCTAGTAGCAGTAATGTCCTTCTGAAGGGAAAAGGTGTGCTCTATTGTCCGCTTATGTTCTTCGTCCAGACGACGAAGACGTACCGCAGTGACAGCAGCGGTGGCCCCAATGTCCAAGAGTTGGCTGGCATTTACTCTTGCTTGCTCGCCTTGGTTGGCAATGCGACGAACCATGACAGGGAGTGCCCTGTCAGCCGAACCCCCGTTGCTGAGGTTATAAAAGCCTCGTGCCATGCCGTAGTGTGGGCGTTGCCCTTGCTCCCTGCTCCATCGCTTCAGTTCCACAGCCCAGCGGGGCGTCGGGCCCTGGAAGTTCCTTTGGGGATTTGCTGCTCCTCGGGGAGGATTGTAGACCTCGGGTTCCGAGTCAGTGCTCCCACCATCTCCTTCCTCTTCTGACTCTTCATCTAGGTCTTCCTCGGGATCCTCTTCGGAATCCTCTTCTGGCTCTTCCTCGGGGATCTCTTCGGGATCTTCCTCTGGGTCCTCCTCAATCCAGCCTCCATTACCCTGGTTAGGGTAGTAGGGATCCCTGGGAATGTGAAATCCTGCCATTTTGTCTAGTCGAGAAATAGAGGCAAGAGAATTATATAAAAATTTGGGAGTAAAAGGTAACTTTTGATAAATAAAATTTTTATTTATTTGACGATTCCTAATTTTAACTAAATACCGAGGTTCGCATGATTATTATAGTTTTTATGGTTTTATAAAATACTCCTATAGTATTTCAAATTTGTAAGTTTGATTCTAGTATTGCGTTTGGTAAGTTTTCGACTTGTTGCTCACTACGACCATTCCTCGACATACGTTGGGATTCTCGGAGCTTCGAACCTTCGTCGGAACTTGGATATGTAACCGGGGTGTCGGGGGTCGTCTCGGGATGCTAAACGTAGAGTAGAAGTAAGAGAGAAAAGGGAAATGAGCAAGGGAAGTCGGAACCCTCGCATCTTATTTATAGGGGGCTGACAGGCTTCGTACGCGGGGCGTACTCCGAAGTACGCGGGGCGTACGTCAGCGATGACGTCTCCGGTCTCTGGTCTTCAGATGGGACGGTAGTAGAGGGTATAGGGGCGACGTGGCCGATCCGAGGCCGTGCATTGGGTACGCTGGGCGTACTCCGAAGTACGCTGGGCGTAACCCTTCGGATAAGCCTCGAAGTGTGTGCCCAAAACTTCAAAAATGCGTAACTTTCGCATACGAGCTCCGTTTTTGACGTTCTTTATATCCACGCGTAGGTGAGAATATAGTGTACAACTCTCGTTTAGACTTCATTGGCAAATTTTGAATTTATTTATAATAATATATTTTTAACAGGCCGGGACAGGATAAATCCGTTGAAAATTCATAACTTCTTCATCCGACGTCCGTTTTCGTCTGTCTTTTTACCGTTGTATTACCATTGACGAGATCTTCAATACTTGTTTAGGTCGTGTCGGCTAAAAGTCGCTCGATCTCTATTTCGAGTTTTTAGCTGTCTAGTGCTGTTCCGAAACTTAGAAAAATCATAACTTCCTCATACGAAGTCAGATTTGGGCGTTCTTTTTATGTATGCTCACGGTTTAACCTAATCTACGACTTTCGTTTAGATACCTAAGGCTAAAAAGTATTTTATTGAATTTTCAATTTTTACGCTTAACGGTGTTTTACCGGTTGTGTCGCGGATTTTCGATTGATCATAACTTCTTCGTTATAACTCGGATTTGATTGTTCTTTATATTTATGAAAACCTTGACGCGATATCTAACACTTTCTGTATCCCAATTGAGACTTTAGAACACTTCATTTTTGACGCTATTTTTATTAATTCAAAATAGTTTATAATATTTGACTTTTTTAACATTACATTGACTCGAAATATCGGGTTGTCACAAGCTAAGAGAAAGAAGGAAGCTTGAGCAAGGTGAGCTAAATCTGATCGTGAGAAATGGACTTTTGTCACATGCTTCGAAGATCAGAATTTGGAGCTACTACTAAGGAGTTGGGATAATTTAATTGATTCCTATTACTCTTCGGGGATGTCTAGAAACATAGTTTTCATTTTATGCGTTGTAAGGACAAGTTCCAACTTTTTGTTTATTTTCAATAAAAGTTAAATTTTGGTTTATCTAGTTGCCTTATTTTATATTTCCTTGCAATGACATTTATGAAAGGGTTGGTTACGTTTCTAAAATTAGCAATATTAATTGTGGATTTGATTCTTATGATATCACATGTGGTATTGTCTCAATTGACCAAGTGAAAAGAAATCTCATCACCAATTGGACAGATACTTGGTATTGTACAAGTCGCATTGTATAGTATGTGAGAATCTTGTTCATTGGAAAATTATAAGTAATTCATTGATCACATGTTTATGTGACTCAAGTGAGGACTAATGGATCTAGTACATGTTGACATTGACTCTTTAGATCCACCACAAAGGACGGTAACTCTATTTGTCATGATTTTCTGATGTTTCAGTAAATATGGTTGTGTTTATAAGATTAAGCATAATTATGATACTTTGAAAAGATTCAAAGAGTATCAGAACGAATAAGAAGAATCTATTTGGCAGAAAGTTAGAAGATTCTCCAATCTAAGAAAATCATGTTTTTTGATCATCTTAGTGATTATGGATTTATATCACAACTAATCCTAGAAAAATATCTTAGTGTAATTGTATGACTAAGATGAGGAGTCAGATATTGTTGGAAATAGTTCGATCAAGAGATGAGTCATACTTCATTAGAAATCAAGTTGTAGAGCCATGCTCTAGTAACTATGAAGCATATCTTGAAACTCATTTCAAACGAACAAGGTTGAAAACACCTCGAAATATATGGAGTAAAATGTTTTCTTACTCTAGCACATATAGAACTGGAGTTGTGATGTTTTCGTTAATCGAGAAAAAAAAGATAAATTGAGACCTATTCTATGAAGTGTTTTCTTGTCAAGAATCCACAAAGACTTTTTGAGTATTTATTTTAGCTCGGGAGGAAATATTCCTTGAGAGAAAACTCATATGTCAAGAAGTCAGTGGGAGTGTATTGATCCTGAAAGTTTCAAGATTCAATCGACAATAAACCTTTTAGTTATCACTAGCACACGACCTGAGGTTGATAACCTATGATGTTTGATTGACACATTCTTATTTATGTGCACTTCTAGTTGATTTTTCAATGATTATTAGTTTTGTATCTTCATTTAACAGCATCAGCAAAAGTGCATTGGTCAGTGAAAGTATATTGATCAATATGGGTGAGCTGCTAACAACATTGAAGCACTAGTAGGCCCATAAGCTACCAAAGGGAAAAAAAATTTAGAATTGCAAAGTACAGTCCATGAAGGCAAGCTAAATTTGAATTTAGTTTTATGTTAAACCTTGTCTTATGATTGTAGGTTGGAAATGATAGATTCACATAGATGGGAACGTATGCACCATAAAATCTAAGTGGCAAAGTTTTCTCTCTAATTCATGAGAATGATATGAGGAAATACTTTCGCTAATGGATTTTAAAGATCTGATAAAGATCAATATGGATATTGGTTGTGTTAATTGTATTCTCAAACTCACAATATGATTACGACATCCCTCTTCATATTTTGAATTGTGAGGAATGGCAAGGAACTGTTTGATTTTTCAATACATATATCTATAAGTTTTGAAATGGTTTAAACATATATATATATATATATATATATATATATATATATATATATATATATATATATATATATATATATAAGCTATCCAATGAAGGTGTATAAGATTAAGAAGTCTAGTTGGAGACTTATCGAAGCCTCACGTAACAGAAATATGTACTTCAGTAAGAAAGTAAAGAGTATTGATTTATAAAAGTCTAGTAGATTTTTGGGTACATGTCAAAGCTAGTGGAAGCATAATTGTTATGTTCAACAAGTCTGCGCGTGAGATATCCTGCATCTGATGTTCGGATAGCGGTATCCACAACCCCTTTACAGGCTCCGTAACAAGAAATAATGTATTCTGTTAAAGACAGTATTGCATGTTGACAATAATGTTCGTAGGGAACAATGTTTCAAATTTTCAAATTGCAAAGTTTGGGAATTGTTTCACTATAGTAAACTTAAGGGAGAGGGCACTCATACTTCGTTTTGAATATAAAGTTTTAAATTGTGTAATTTAATAGAACATAGTTGTAGACATATATAAATATCATGTTAAAATGATTCAACATAGGAAATTTGATATATGAAAATATTATAGAAAGAGACTGAACAGATATCAAATCCTTACGAGAGACATAATGTATCGAGTCCTATATGCTTTGGATATAGGATCGATTACACATGCTATAACATTTAGTTATTCTAATTTTTCAAATGCTCAGAGATTTGCGAGAAAAAGGACTAGAATTTTAGGTGACTAAAGTTGTTAAACAATTGTTAAGAACATTCTAAGGTTATACCAAACGATTGGTTGCTTGTGCACAATTAGAAGTGTGATATTAATTTTGATGGACCATAGTGACATGATTTTAGATTGAGATGGTTCTTGATCAGAATTGATGGTCATATGAAAATATGGAAATGTTTCCATAATGGGAGATACTTGAAAAGTCTACATGTGAGTTGGAAACTTGAATACTACAGAAGTGTTTAAGGAGTGTACCTTGAATTAGAAATTACCATGGAATTGTGTCTAGTAACAAAGTTCCAATAGGATATTCTATAATATCAAAGGATCAGTTTTTGAGACTTTGGAATCTTGATATCACAGAAGTACAATGATGTTAGTTAGAATCGAGTAACGAATACCTAATCAATCAAAAAAACATGAAGAACACATTGTGTAAATAAGATCTAATTGGCTCGCATTTAGTTTGTAAAGAGTACAAGATATTGAGAGTGTTTACAAACTTGAAGAGAACAAAAGTTACTCTCGACTCTAATACTTACCCTATTTATAGGGTATTACAGACTCACCAAAAAATACAAGGACTATACATTCTAGCATCGAATTCAAAATGTGCCTTGCAAATACATATAGAGTCGAAATCACTTGGATTTCGAAAACTTACAGACTCAATGTATTTTGACTCCTCACTATCTACATTTCGACCCCTACAATATCCCCCCTAGTGAGAGTATTTGAAATTATGCCCTAAGCTTCAAAGTCTGTAGAAGTACATTGCGAACCTCCATCTACCACCAAATTGTCTTTCATATCTCTGCCTTATCTTAGACTTCATTTCTCTTGCATGATGCGAATAAGGAGATTGGTATATTGAGCTTCGTATACCTTAATAAATCACTAACTTGAAACAAGAATTTTGTCAACCTTCCATTCTTGTTCTTCCCACGAAATACAACCCCAAGAGGTTGATGTTTAATCTCACCATCTTCATACATGTCAATATTGATCTTCCCCTTCAACAGAGATTGAGGAACTTTCGAAGGCTTGTTGACAGCTAAATCCAGCTCAATATCAGTAATTGTAAGGTGATCATAATAGTTATCGATGAAAACCTTGATATGAGCAAAACCAATGATGAAGTCATCCTTGTTGGTTTCTGTCAGCTTCGTAACATCCACATTACTTAAAATCCTTGTCACAGTGACCAAGTCATTTAAGTTCATCAGTGGGAAATCAGCAATCAAGAACTCACAAACAACATTGTTTACTCTTAAGACCACATATCGAACATTTTGCAGAATGCCTTCAAACAAGTTTTCTCGCATAATAGTCATCACCTTCACAATATTCACTGATGACCATAATTATTCTTTGTTTTTCCCCAAGACTGCATGAAAGCGTATCTTCAGTCTTTTGAATTCTTCTTTATATTTGAAGTTTTCAACTATCTTGAACAAGAAAGAGGTGAAAAACATGTGATTTATTGGGAAGTCAAGCTGATTGAAATCAGTGTTCTCAACATCATAGCTCTTCTTAGGTACTTTGTGAAAATAGTCATTCAACCCAATCGAAACAATTTCCTCTATTGTTTCATAATACCATTGCTTGTTGGTATCACCCTTATTCAAGCCAGGTGGGTCATTCTGTCTTCGCCTCATTATGTTATTAATTTTCCTTTGCTTTTTGATCTCTAGAGCTTGTTGCTTCTTTTTCTCTTCTTCTGAAGGAACTGTTGAGGTAGCTTTTCCTTTATCACCTTGCTCATCTTTTGAAGGTGGTGGCACAGAACTCGAACTTGAACCTCCAATTCCTTCGTTTATGGTGATTCCTTTTGTTATTGGTCTTGTTGTTGTTGTTGAAGTCGTGGTCAGTGAAATAGGAAGTGAAGTCGGTATTTGACTTGAAGTCACTTTTCCAACAACAACTCCTTTCTCAGACTCTTTCGAAGACCCAACGCCTCCACATCCTTTATCTCCCCCTTGTGACACTTGCCTAACATGTGGAACATTCGTTGGTAATCCAATAACCGACTCAAGGACGGGAGCAAGCTCTGGTTTGATATTAGTCTCAATGGTTGATATCAATTGAGATATTGACTCCTGAGGAACTGATGATTGAGTCGAAAGATTTGCTTTCGAAATTGACTCCTTGATACCGGATTAAATATTCTTCTAACTTTGCAAACACTTGATAATCCTTCTCCGATTTGGCCTCAAGCTTGGTCGAATGGTCAGTATTAAAATCGACCAAGTTTGTAATAGCATCTGCAACAACATCAACTTTGCTATACAACAAAATATAATTTTTCTCCATCTTTTCAACCTCTTTGTCCATCTCTAATTTGAGTTTAGCCACCTTAAGATCCACAGACTCTTTCATGTTCTTCACTTGTTCAAAAAAAAATCATGACATTCCTTGGCAACATCACGAAGCTTCTGAATTTCGTAATCGAAGCTTTTAGAGTGAACAACCAACCTTTCGACCTGTTTATGTTCAAGGCTTTCAACCAAGCTTCTAAAACGATTCTCCAGAGACTTCAACAAGTACTCCATCTCTACGCCAGTAACGAAATTTCTTCCCACAGTATGTGTTGAATTACAGATCAGCAAAAGACACTATGATCTTATCATCATTTGGTTCATCTTCTTGAATCACTCTCTCAGCTTCAGTGGATTGAGAAGAGAAGACGGTAGTAATTGGTTCATGCATAATCGTGGAGTATGTTGGTGAAATGGTTGAAACTGGTATTGAAGTTGGGATGTGTGATGAGAGTGGTGGTAAGGAAGTGAATGTTTTGAATGTAGAAGATTCGATGGTAGATGAAAAAATGGTTGAAATGGGAATGGTTGATATTTCAATAGTAGAAGTAACAGAGGATTCTTTGTTCTGCACCCCTTCACCCATGATGACATTTGTGTCCTTATCAGATAAGTCCATAGGGATGTCTGGAGTTCGAACCAGCTCCATATAGGACTCAGTATGCGAAACCCCATATGGTACTTCTCAGGGATGGATGTAGTTGTTTTATCATTCGAATTGATGTTTTTATCAGTATTAGATACGTTTACAGTGACATCAGGATCTCATGTCTCCTCGGAATTCAAATTGAAAGGAGAATCCCTTCGAGGTGACCCAAGCCCAGAATCATGATGTCGAATATCTGATCTTCCACTATCACTGTCATTATCAGTTTCGACAGTGACTTGATCAAGTGGATCTTGATGCTTACTTTTCTTTTATTGCAATTTCTGATCCATATCGAAAGCTTGTCATTTCTTTGAGGTCGGAGTGATAGGAATATGTACTTCTCTAAACAATACACCTCTCTTATTGAACTGAGGCTATCTAATCTTCTTGATACCCTTCTGAGAAGAATGAGTATGCGAAGAATCAACCTGTGTTTACTCAGTTGTATCGATTTCGGATACTTGAACAAATGGCATTACTGGAGAATCACGAGGTGTCTTTGTTGGTTTCTTCGTACACTTGAGAATACCAGTTTTCGAAGAAATAATTTCTTTAGAAACCTCCTCCACTACAGTTGGTGGTTTCTCAGTCTTCTTCTTCGTCTTTGGTACTTTCGCAGCTTTCGAAGACCCCTCAGCCCCTTTCGACGGAAGAACACCAATAGAAACAGTAGAATCAATTGATGCCAAGTACTATACATGAAGTGGATTTTACGGATCAACATGCCCTAGCATTGCATATGGAATACAAGCAAATTTAGGAAATATAACTGGATCATCAAAAACAACTCGAGGAGAAGCCATTGTCGAAAACTAAGCCGTGTCAACACCAAAAGGAACCAAAATCCCTTCTTGTTGATAAACCTCCTCCAGGATCAAACTCTAGTAACGAGCACACGAAACACCGTTTGTCAAATTGGTGTGAGTAATTACCGTGCCAAATTCTTCCCAGAGATATGTGGTATAATCCATATCTAGACCATAGTAAAGCCCATCAAGAATGGAATAGAATTCCAATTTGGCTTTGTCTAACCTTGAGCTTCAACCTGTCAAGCATCTTAATACAATTCCAAATAGAAAACTCCACATTCAGGGTGAACCAGACTTTTTAAAATGACTGATTCCATTCAGAACTGGTTGATGCCCCATCTCATTGAGCATGTGAAGAACTTGATCATTAGTGACTTCATAAAAAGTACCTGAGACATGAAACTTCATGATTTGGGCAAAGTGTTTCCTCGTGAGCTTTCTCATCTTGGAATTCGTCAGTTGAAACGTGACGACCTTCGTGGTTTTGTTGAACACTGCCGTGGAACCAACAAGAGAAATCCAAGTCATTGGAACTGCAAAAAAGAAGACGATAACATTGTGGATAGAATAAAGTTATTTAGGATTTGAATCAGCATACGTAATTGCTCTGGATACTGATCTATCATTGGAAGCAATTATAGATACGTATTTTGAATCTTCATCAGAGGTTGTGAGATTTATTCTTCATTAGTGGTGGTTGTGGGATCGACATTGGTTTGAGGAGCAGCCATTATTGGGATTGCAAGAATTGTTGAAGATGATGAACAGTTGGTAATTTTGGGAAATTTGTTATGAGAGTATAAAGTCTGAGAATGATGCCACCAATTTCATTTTATAATCGACGATATTTTTGAATTTGAACTAATAACCAATAATACCCTGCCACGTATTGTGTTGGCTACTTAACCGACACTGTAAAAAGCTCCACGTCATAAAAGTGATCATCATGTTTTCCTTGAATCTGGTGAAAATCTTGAACCGTCATGTCCATCGGATCTTTCGCTGTTCCCAACCGGATAAGAACTGCCACTTATTTTGAACTATGATCAAGTACATCTTGTTGTTTCGATACCAAGAGAACATTATACTTCGCATAGAGGTTAGGCTCGTTTATTTTTGGGATTTGAAAGTGAAATCATATGCCAGACTTTACGAAATCTTGGTTTCGAGTTGGTAATACCCAAAACCTCAAGGATTCTAGTGCATTTGTGTGCCAAAGAATGAGTGAGAAGCAAATTAAAAAAAACTGTGGGTTTTGTGATATCAAAATGTATTTGATACAAAAGCAGTTGGATCCCGGGAAAAGATCTCTTCATTCGACATCAAGAGAGATGACGAACTGCTTGTGTGGTTTCCCGTGTATTACAATCGAATACTCATTGATGAGCTACAAAGGGCTTTCTTTTCCATTGGTTTCGAGAGGTAGGCTCATTTTTTCTCAACACCACAACTTAACATAAGTGTGATTCAATTGAACAAAATTACTTGGATGAACAGTGTAGTCAAGAACAAGTATGGTTGGATATTATTTGTAATAACAAGAAGTCAGAAAGATATTCAGACAGAAATCACATTCCAAAAAAATTAAGAATTGAATCTTGGTGGGCAAAAACATCTTGGTTTTAGAACATTTTATTAAGATCACACAAGTTGAATGGAATATGATTTTGAAAATTGAAAAGGTACTGAAAAAAGTGTTTCGTTAAAATCTTGAACAAAAATGTTCACCGTCAATTCCTTGAAAGTTAGGATTTTTGGATTTCACCATCATTACGAAACAATGAATCAGGGTCATAAACACAGAGTGTGGCCGTATCTACATTCTGGTAGGTTTCGACCAGAGATGTCAAGGATAGGCAGTGAAGTGTGTGATCATGAAAGAAATTTTGGTGAAAAATATTATGTTTAAGAGCTCATTGTACCTCTGCGAAATATATGGACTTTGCAGAAATCTCTTTACTGAATGTGAGAAGAGAAAGGTAGCTCTTCAACTAATGTGAATATAGCCTAAGTGGGAAGAAACATTCTAGTGAAAGTTCCATTAAGGCTTCAGACACATAAAGTCTATGAGGTTTGAGGTCAACATATAACAACATGCTTCTAGGGACGCTTAACTATTACATCAGTTCGAATAAATACTTGTCCCCTTGATAGATATGATCGTTGAGCATGCACCTTAGCAGCATATTGTTACAATGAGACACGAAGTGTTAAACAAAATATGAAATAAAAACAAGAAAATATTTTTGGATTTTTGTTTTTGGAAGTCAAAAACAAAAATAAGAAAATCTTTTTGGATTTCTGATATTTGAAACAGAACAAACAAAAACATACTTATAAAATGTTAAAAAGAGACGTTCGACCTAGCAGTTAGCAACCACCAATTAATGATACTCATCAAACTACTTACTTCCCCAAAAATAAAATTGAGGTCGGAATGGTTCAGAGGAAAGTCGAATGCGAACGCTGAACTGAAACAATAACCTCTTAACGGTTTAGAAAAATATCAACGAACAGACACCAATTTGGTCAAGAAGAACCTGGAACAGAGCTTGCTTCTATTATCCCCAATCCATTCAAAACCTTTAAGAATGACTTCTCATATAAAGGTTTTGTAAAAATATCGGCAAGTTGATCCGTTGTTTTTACAAAATGAACATCAATGTTCCCGTCTTCTTCATGTTCCTTTATGAAGTGATATCGAAGAGCAATGTGCTTGGTTTTTGAATGTTGGACTGGATTAAGGCAGATGGGAATGGCACTTTGCGAGTCACATTACAAAGAAATTTTCTTCATATTGATTGCATAATCGTGCAATTGACTTTGTGTCCAAATAACTTGTGATGTGTATGCCGCAGTAGCCACATACTCTGCTTCTGCAGTCGAAATCGAAACACATGTTTGCTTCTTCGATTTCCAGCTCACAAGCTTTCCATCCAATAATTGGCATTCGTCTGTTGTGCTTCTTCGATCAAGTTGACATCCACCGAGATCCGCATCTGAGAATGCTTGTATAAAGAATCCTGTCTTCGATGGATACCATTAGCCCAATGAAACTAGAGAGATTCTTTCATCAACTTTCGACTGAAATTTAGAAAGGTTGTCCTTAAGATTCATGATGAAACATCTGCACCCAAAAACATGAAAGAATTTAACATTAGGTTTTCTTTTGTTGATTATCTTATAAGGTGTGATGTTGAAATGACGATTAATAAAAGAACGATTTTGTGTGAAACAAGCAGTCGAAACAACTTCTGCCCAAAAATATTGAGGCAAATTCACATATGTAAGCATAGTTCGTGCAACTTCACATAGAGAACGATTCCTCTTTTCGACAACACCATTTTGTTGAGGTGTCTAGTGTTTGATTATGTGTCTAAGCCCATAACTATAATTGGTATATGCTTAATTGTTAGTAGCACAACCCTTTTAGGTTGCCCTCAAAACTAGCAACTAGGCAAGATGATTTTGGAGATAGAGGTTGATTTATTATTTAATTAATAAATTGAAATAAGTGATTTATTAATATATTATGGAAATAATATATTAATTAGAAATAGTAATATCTAATTAATAGTTAATCAGAAATTAATTGGAATTAATTTTAGGATTAAAGGAATTAATTAAAAGTGCAGGGACTGATGTATAATTGTTCAATAGTTGAGCAAGAGGAAATCTAGAACCCTCCATAAAGGCTTGGACGATTTTCTTAAAGACTAATGGATTCTAGAATGATCCCTGGTGGATAAACAGGATAGTGGGTAATTACCCGGTTTAAGATTTGTGAGAACAAGATCGATGCGCAGGGACAAGGTTTGAAAACTCAAACCTTGAATGAATTCTTAAGATCAATGTCTGCTTACTAATAGGTGTTCAAGTCAAGGCTGGAAAGACCAATCAAGTCTTAGATAAAATGTTCAACAAACAATCAAGCCATTAAATGAAGAACAATAGTAAATGATCAAGGTAAAGCTAATAAATGAAGAGCAAGAAGAATGTTTTGAATATACTTGGAGTAAATACTAAAAGTGAGTAAAAGATCCGTAGTTGACTTGTATTGAATGCTTCCTATATATAGGAGAGAATGTTACAGCGAATTAACCCAAGAGTACATAAGACCGGACAAAAGACATAAGTCTGACATTCTGATTGTCCTAATACAACTTTAGACTAAGTCCTATGAAACGTAACATCAAATACAAGACAAAAGTAATAAATACACAAAGGACAAAAGGACTTCATTCCGGACAAGTATTATTCCGGACATGAAAGTTGGATCCGGATCAGCATGCATTCCGGACATGAGGATCAGCTCCGGAATGTGTTTCTCTTCATAATACACCTCCTTTTCTTCTCTTTAGCTCCAGACAGGTTCCAGAGCACTTTTCACTTTGGAAACAACACACTTCGGAATATGTACTTAGGATTGCTAGAGGTTCACTTTCAGGTTCCAACAATCTCCCCCTAAGTGAACTTAGCAATCCATCAAGCTTAGAAATTTTCTTCCTTGATGAAGGTGTAGGCTCGGAACAACCATTCGCGGACTTCAATGTACCATGCTAGCTGATTTACAAACTTCGCCTTAACATGTTCCGGAGCATCAGACTTGGATGCACGCGACATAAACTTCTTTAGAGCTTTGGAAGGAACCAGGTGTTTGTCAAGAACTCGGAAGTAGTCCTTCTTGTTGGTTTTCCTGGTAGTGTAGACAAACCCTAGAACAGGCTCTTTAATAGGACCATCAGCAAAGAGTTCAGCTTCCGGAAGGATGAAGTCGATTTTAGGAACAAATTGCTCAGTTCCGTAAAGATGTGCAAGCTCAAAAACTCTTCGGCTGAACTCGGCAACGTAATCTTTCAAGAAGCTTAATGCAGCATGATAGGCTCCCATACTGAGGTCATCCTTTTGATTTTCCCTGAAGTAGGCGGCCAAGGTGAGAATGTCATTTGGATTCATAGAAGGGAAATCCGCATCAGTGACAATTAGTTGAGTAGGCTTGTTCCGGAGGATGTGAAAATGGAACAACGGACAGTTAAGCTCAAACTTTGTCAGGATTTTTCTTCCGAAGCCCTTTACCTGAGTAATCTTCTTCTTCGACCATACTGTCACACCCCGAAACCGTGATGGCGGAATCGTTCCGGGGTGGAGGACGCCATGCGTAGTATCACAACAATTGTATCATAGCAAGCATAGTAAACACAACCAGACATTGAATACATATATGAAAAGGTTTACATTGTTTAATACATAGTTCTATCCATATCAAAGTAAAATGGTAAAGACGTGACTCTAACGCTCCGACTTCTCCGGACACTTGGAAGTACCTGTCTACTAATTCCCTGAGAATACAAGCAGTTTTGAAGAATATCAGCATAAAGCTGGTGAGTTCTATGCATTTAGTTTTGGTGGAAAAATGTTCTTTGATCCTTTTGGAAAGCGTTCCTCCAGAAAATCCTGTATTTTCTTATGAAAAGCGTGTTTGAAAACCCATTCCTTCCATGACTTCCAGGTTCGTACAGGATATGTACAATCCAATGAGTCGTGGAATGAATATGAATATCCGTTGGTTGTAAAACAATCCGTTTTGAATAGCCGGTTTATCCCAGGAAAATCCTATATTTTCCCTAAAGGTGGTTGGTTGATTATCCGTTTTAAACTGAGGTTTGCAAGTATCTACCATACTTGTGTATATAAAAGCAGTTTTCTTTTAAAAACCCTGGTTACACCCAGAGAGGTATATTAGTCTTAAAAACTAAATAAAAGAAAACCGTGATGAACTAAGTCCTGAAGATATTATTATTAATACCCTCCAGTAATCTATCGGTCATTACTTTGAGGTTAGTTCACTTGATTCATTATTACAAAAGTAACTTCCTGTTGTCTAGGTTGTGAGTTTCATGACCATAACTGACTGGATATGGCCCGCAACGGCCGATATCCTTAATAACTTTGTCACCCGCAGACCTGCCGGTCCAACTGTAGCTAGCAGTGAGGTGCGGGATTGTCAGTCCCGTATAGATCTATACACAACAGTCACGCTCTCCCTACAAGAGATTCTGGTCACAAGTACTAGTCCTACACTGTTTCTTGTGGTGAGTGTTACCAAGGACGTGTCTCAAACATAGCCTAACAAATTTACAAGTAATAATACCGAAAATCCTGTTTATGATTTTCATAAATCCTTTTTATAAAATAATACATGATTCACAAGTTCACTGTTCTAGTTTTGAAAACTGTTTCTATGAGTTGATTTTTTTAATCGTTTGGTAAAACTGTTTTCCTTGTTAAAAGCATACTGAAAATATAATTATCTTAAACAAAATAACATATTTTGAGCACAAGTTTCCTTATGCTTTTGCTTGTATTCCCCCCTGAAAACGTTAAAAACACGGAAAATGTAGGGGTATGAACTCACCTCGGGTGATTTGAATGAAGGATCGACACGAAATGTTGGGTGTTCAAGTGAAGCCTTGAATACGAATTAATCCTAGATAACATGTAAGGGAACATAAAGGAGTCAAATGAAGGTATTTCACCACTAAATGTGATGGAGAACCACTCTAGGAACTTGGGACTACTTGCACTAAGTGTTAGAACCTTGAAGGATTGCATGAGGGGAGTGTATGGCCACCTTTAAGGTGTGTGCGGCCATGGGTGTGCGGCCCAAGGGGTGTGCAGCCGTACACTCTTGTTGGAAGGTGTTCTTGGGGTGTTTCAAGGCCCATACTTGCAATCCATGAAGTGTCCTAGGTCTAAACTCGATTGTAGTGCAAGTTAGGGGTCCTAGAAGTGTGTTTATGGCCCTAGAATGAGTGTGTGGTCGCACACTAGGGTGTGTGGTCACACACTTGAGTGTGTGGTTGCACACTTGAGTGTGCTGCCGCACACAGGAGTGTGCTGCCGCACACGGGAGTGTGTGGTCGCACAAGGGTGTGTGCGGCCGTACACAGGTGTGTGCGGTCGTACACCCCATAAGATGATGTCCAAAAAGCCAAATATAGGGAGTAGCAAGGCTAGCTTCATGTCCAACTCCAATATGGTAGTCCAACTCTCACTTTGGAGGGTCTTTTAGGAGTGTACGGGCACCCATATGAAAGTGTGCGTCCGTACTCCTTCATATGATGAAGAACATGATGAAACTTTGATGAATCAAGACGTAGATGAAGTGGTTCTTCTAGTACAACAAGCTAAGGGATGGATTACTCACGTTTTTGAAGCCTTGGAGGGTTTGTGGTTGAAGAAGCTTGAGAGAAATGGTGTTGTGTGCTGCCAAGGTGTTAAAGGAATGAAAGGAAAAAGGGGTCTACCCTTTATATAGGGTGGGTGTGCTGTCCACAAGTGAGTGTGCTGCCAGGAGGTGTGTGTGCGGCCGCACACCCATGTGTACGGCCGTACACTCCCTCTAAGGGTGTGTATGGCCCTATTTTGACAGTATACGACTTGCTGACTCATTCCTAATCTCAACCCTGGTCATACTCAGGCTTAGAATCACTTAAACGAACCCTCAAATGGTGTAAGAAGTCAACAAAACACGTTTAACTTTGATTGAATTGACTAAGTGTGCGAGGTAGAAGTTTCTGGGTTGTCACACATACTTCCTTGAAGGGCAGTGCATTCTTAGAGTAGAAAGTATCAAGTCTTTCTCTTTCTGTTCGGATGATCATTTTCGGAGGATCTGTGAGATGAAATGGAGCGAACTTGGTGTAATATTTGCTGAAAGGAGAGAGAGGAAGATCGAGTTGATCGTGATCACCGGTGGGAAGATTATAGTACATGACTGGGATGATTTCGTGACTCTGGAGGATGCCTTCGCGGCAAAGAGGAGATATCCCACGCATTGGGTCAGGATTATCTTTCAGAGCCTGAATCCGGATGCTTTCTTCAAGAGCTTGACTGATTTCCTCCTCAGACCAGCCATGTTTGTGTTTGAGTGGAGGTCCGGAGTGCAAAGCTTGTTGTTCGGCTGTCATTGGTTTCTTCCCTTTTGCTCGTTGAAGCGCACCAACGGCACGCTTCATATTCTCATCGAT
The DNA here is from genome assembly GCF_052849685.1 of Lactuca virosa. NCBI lineage: Eukaryota > Viridiplantae > Streptophyta > Magnoliopsida > Asterales > Asteraceae > Lactuca > Lactuca virosa. Next base: position 314,468,026 of record NC_136433.1, on the reverse strand, counting down.
CGAGAATTCCGGAGTGGGATTTGGAAGGGGTTCTTCCGGAATGTCATCAGGGGTCCGAAGAGGAGAGCCCTGGTCGATCGGAGCAATTATTGGTTCCAGAATAGGAATGGGAGACAGCACTGAAGGAGTGGCTCGGAAGGCTTGAGCTATAAGAACTGATTTTGCCTTAGCCTTTTGACAGATATATCAAAAGCTTCTGGAAGAGAGGATAGCCAAGAGACTGCGGACCAGATCCTCTTTTGTTCTTCAGTTAATTCCTTCGGAGTGGTCAACTTTGGAGCTTAAAGACCAAGAACTCATTTGGGAGCTTCATCCAGAATATATACTTCATCATCTTCGCTTCCTTCAGTGATTCCCAGGATTCCGGAGACGATTTGAACGTCTTCATCTTCAGAATCCAGGTCCTCATCCCGGAGTGTAAATTCCGAGGCTGGTTTCCATCTTCTGCTTGGGCCTTCTCCTCTCTTGCATCGGTGAATTTTGAGACCGGTGCAAGCGTCAAATCTTCCTTGATATCATCAAGTTTGGAGAAAACCTTCTGAAGACCTGTGGAAAGTTGAAGAGTGAGGGTGTCATAGGCTTCGGCAGTGGGAGCTTGTTCGGAGAGATGCTTGAATGTGCTGCTGAGGATGGAAATCATCTCATCAAACTTCCTGTTCGGAACATCAATAATGTTCCAAGTTGAGCGCAGGAGTTTGATGAGGACTTGTTGAATAATGAGGTTCATCTCATCCTTCTTCCGGATCTCCTTCTCCAGCCGTTGAATTTGTTTTTCATGACGAATACGGGTCTGCTTGATTAGGTCGTTGGTGACAGACACCAGATCATCATGGACCTTGAGCATTGAGGAGATGGTGTTGAGATAATTTTCCACCAAAGCATCGTACTTGGAGTCAATTTGCTCAACTGTGTGCTTGAGCCGGATGGAGATCAGCTGATCAAGGTGGGCTTCTCTTTCGGCAACTGATGGGCCGGACTGTTGGGAGAGAGACTGGAGAATGGCATCAAGTTTGTCATTAAGTCTGGAGACTTTTTGATCCAATTTTGAGTTGAGCTCAGTTACGGATGATTCCACTGATGACACTTTTTCCATGGTGTCAGAGACATGGTTGCGGATTTCCAGAAGGGCGAAGGGGTCAACATAATCACCAGCAGAGGATTCTGAATAGGAATCAGATTGTTACGGAGGAGACTGGTGTGAGGAAGGATTAATGGAGGGACCCGGTTTAGTGGTAGCATCGTCTTCTTGAAGTTTGAAGGATGAGCCTCCGTCCAGAGTGGTGGAGGATGAGGATCCGAAGTCATAGGCAGACTTAGAAGCAGATGGCTTTGATTGAAAGTGATTAGAAGCCTTGAAGGTGAGTTCCGGAATGATCCTTGCTTCATCGTCCAACATTACTTCTTCAGAGATTTCGATGTCCGGATCAGTTGTGAAAACTCCTTGATGAGTAGTTATAGGAGGTTGTTCAGAAGTAAGCTCAACATCTTCATCCGCGTCAGTGGGAGGAACATAGGGCATGTTGCTCTGAATGGCCCTGTTCCTCATGGAAATGAGAGTTGATTCCACTTGAGCTCGAGTGAGGTCCGGACATCGAGATGAGGCCCTGTTAACATAATCTTCCCAAAGAGGATCATTAGTACCTGGTCGTCCTGTACGCCTTCCGGGTATCAGACCAGTTGTGGCATAGGAAGTTGGAGAGACTGCTCCTTCTTCCGGATGCTTAGGGTCCGGAACAATGGTTTTAGAGTGTGTGCGTGTGGAAGAGATAATGGGAATATCAAATTTGACACATGAGTTTGTTCCAGGGGGCTGCAAGGAACTTTGTTCAACACCGGCATCACCCTTTTGGGAGGGTGAGGGTGGATGATGTGGAGACTCCCTGTGAGTGTGTGCTTGTGATGTTGAAACATTGAGGGGTACCTCAGATGAGTGGGTAGGAGGGGTGAACGGACGGCCAGAATCAGCCAGAATGTCATGGGTGCCCTCCTGTTGAGAGGGGGCACTAACTTTGGTTTTCTTTTTGGCCTTAGGCTTGGTAGGAGAAGCCTTTCGTTTGGCTGGTTTTTTGATTTTAGGTCCGGACTTAGTAGGATCGGCCTCTTCCGAAGTAGGCTCAACAGAGACCGGGGCAGGTTGTGTTGGGTCGAACACAACCGAAGTCTCGAGATGTTGTTTTAAATAGGGAGATTCGGAAGGAATGATGGCCAACATGTTGTCCGGAAGACGTCTGACCGGACCAAAAGATGATTGGTCCGGAAATCTATATGCCTTAACTATTTTAAAAGAGACACATACCTCCAGAGGAATGGTGCTAACCGGAATTGGTACTTTGAGCTCCTTGAAGATTTGTTGAATCGTCAGAGCCCAAAATCTAGGGCTTGAAATTTCGTTCGGCTTCCTCTTGATGGCGAACTTGCAGAAGTCTTGCCACAAGACTTCAGGAAGATCTACAGCATTATTGCGTCCGGATTAAATGCTGAAGACTACGTTCAGCCAATCTTTGCTTAAGGTATCAGTACCTCCATGCTTGCCGGATAACCCACGGATAATGAGAGGCATAAGAACAGTCCAGAGCCCAGAAACAGCGGTTTTCTTGAAATCCTTCGCCTTGAAGTCTTGTGTGTAGCCAATGAAGTTTAGAAACGTCTGAAACTCTTCAGTCGTTGGTTCAACAACTTCGAAACCTATATGATTAGGTGTGATACCAATCGCTTTGAGAAAGGTCGATTTGTAGACAGGAATGGTGTGATCATCAACAATGGTGGTTAACAGAACTCCATATTCTTGTTTGATGCTTGTGAATGCTCGATGAAGATGATTGAGTGGGAGTGGAGGATCAGGGATTTTGGTAAGTGGAATGGAAAGAGGATGATTTGCAATGAACTCAATCATTATCCTGATCGATTCGTCGTAGTCTAGAGGATTTAGGGAGAACAGTTGGGTTGTATCTCTAAGAAAGGGTTCTTGATCGGCAGAAGAGGATGAGCCCTTTGATCCTTTTGATGATTTCTTCCTTGCGATTGATTTCTTGGGAGTTGATGCAGTTTGAGTTGGGTTCTTTGAAGACTCCATTGTTGAAGAATGATGAAAGCTTGATGAACACGAAGAACAGTGAGGGATTTTTGAGGTTTGAGAGCGTAAAGAGGTAAAAAGGAATTTGAAAGGGTATTTATAGGTAAGGGAAGATGGGTCGGGTTAAAAAAGGTAATGATGAGGATCCGAGATCAAATGGGTCGCATTGAATGAATTTGTACCTTTTTAGGATTGATGGGACAGGAAGGCGAAAGGTTGAATTGTTCAAAGCTTAAAATGGAAATGTTAACCGGCGATTCGATTTTTGCTTTTAGGAAACGTGCAATTGTGGCACGGGAATCAAGGTTGATAGGATAAGAATTTCCTGAAGTAACCGTTGTGGATAGTTCGTCTTAAAACCCTTTGGTATTCAGAATGAGTTGTTCCGGACAGTGTATGATCCGGAGGATAAGAGTTGTGTTCTGGAGCATACTTCTTTGAAAAGGGGTCCGGAGCAATTTTTGAAATTCCGGAGCAATTTGAAAATTCCGGTGCACTTTTTGAAATTCCGGAGCACATTTGAAAATTTCCGGAGCACATTTGAAATTTCCGGAGCACATTTGAAAATTACGGAGCACATTTAAAAATTCGGAGTATATTTGAAATTTCCGGAGCACATTTGAAAATTCCGGAGCACATTTAAAAAATCCGGAGTACATTTGAAATTTCCGGAGCACTTTTTAAATTCCGGGTCAGATTTGAAAAATTCCGGAGCACATTTAAAAATCCGGAGTACATTTGAAAATTCCGGAGCACTTTTTAAATTCCGGGGCACATTTGAAAAATTCTGGAGCACATTTAAAAATCCGGAGTGCATTTGAAAATTTCGGAGCACATAATGTGACACATTTTCCGAAGAGGAATTCTAGAGTTCGATTCCGATCATCAAGACAAGGTGGATTATAAATAGCAGACAAACAAGGTGAACTGTACAGATTAACAAACTCAAGTGAAGGTCGGAGATAAAGATAAGTAAAATGATCCTATGTATTCAGAGAGAAAGTAGTTCCGAAGAGGAAGATCAGAACTATTTTTCTTTCAAAATACGTCTATCAGAGAGAACAAGTCTCTTGAAAGAACTGAGGATCTGGTATCATCATACCCATCTTGTTCGGAAAACCGTTAAATTTGGTTTCGTCTAATGCCTTGGTAAAGACATCAGCAATCTCATCGTCAGATGGAACAAAAATGAGTTGAATGTTACCATTTAAGACATGATCTTTTATGAAATGGTACCGTATGTCAATGTGCTTAGTCATGGAGTGCTGAATTGGATTGTGAGAAATCGCAATAGCACTTTGAGAATCACAATAGATAGGAATGCATTGAAAACGGTAACCATAATCCAAGAGTTGAGATTTCATCCACAGAACTTGAGATGTACAGCTGGCAGCAGCAATGTATTCACCTTCGACTGTAGAGAGTGCAATGCAGTTCTGTTTCTTAGACGACCAACTGACCAATCGACCACCTAAGAATTGACAACCACCTGAAGTGCTTTTCCTGTCGAGTTGAAGACCACCATAGTTAGAATCTGAGTAGGCTTGAAGAAGGAAGCTCTCATTTGCTGGGTACCACAATCCGAGACATTTTGTGCCTTTAAGATATCGAAAGATTTGTTTCACATCCAAAAGATGAGACATCTTTGGATTGAGTTGAAATCTGGCACATAGACATGTTGAGAACATGATATTTGGATGACTTTCTGTGAGATAGAGTAAAGATCCAATCATTCCGCAATATTTCTTTTCATCAACAGGAACACCGGAAGGGTCGGCAAAAATCTTGTGTCCGAAGCCCATTGGTACCTTGGCAGAGGCACAGGTGTCCATAGAGTATTTCTTGAGGAGTTCCGAAATGTACTTTTCTTGGTGAATGAAGATTCCTCTGTTAGTCTGTTTGACTAGGAGGCCAAGAAAGAAGCTTAACTCCTGATTCATGGTCATTTGGAATCGATTGACCATAAGTTTAGCAAAATCAGCAACCATGGATGAATCCGTAGATCCAAAAATGATGTCATCCACATATATTTGTACCAACATTAGATGCTTTCCATTTGATCTTCGGAATAAAGTGGGATCTAAAATTCCTCTTTGAAAACGTGAGCGTTTGAGAAAATCAGTGAGGGTTTCGTACCAAGACCGAGGAGCTTGCTTGAGTCCGTAGACAGCCTTTCGGAGTTTATAACAATAATTCGGAAAGGAAAGATTAATGAATCCGGGGGGCTGTTGAAGGTACACTTCAGTGTCAAGTTCACCGTTAAGAAATGCACTCTTAACATCCATTTGGTAAACTTTGAAGCCTTTATGAGCTGCATAAGCAAGAAAGATTCTGATGGCTTCAAGACGAGCAACAGGAGCAAAAGTTTCGTCGTAGTCGAGCCCTTCTATTTGAGTAAAGCCTTTAGCCACCAGTCTTGCCTTATTTCGGATGATTACTCATGCATCATCAAGCTTGTTTCGGAATACCTATCTTGTACCGACAATGGGATGATTCTGGGGAGGAGGCACGAGAGTCCAAACTTCATTTCGGTCAAATTCTGCCAGTTCATCTTGCATGGCTGTAATCCAATCAACATGCTCCAATGCTTCCTTGATGGATTTGGGTTCAACCATGGATATGAATGCTGAGAAGTGACATTTATTTTGAATATTTGTAGCAGACCGAGTCTGTACACCAGCATTGGGGTTAGCGATTACTTGGTTCGGAGGATGATCCTTCGTCCAAACATGTAATTGTGGGAGTTCTTGTGCAACCGACGAACCGATATCAACAGTGGAATTGTTTTGAAATGGAGTAGAATCAAATGGAGAGAGACTTGGGATCGGACCGGAGACATTACGAGAGAGTGGAACTTCCGAAGATGGGATTGGAATGAGAGGAGGTCTTGATCGAGATTCCGAATCAAGAGCGGTTTCGGAAGGAACAAACAGAGTTTCAAAGTCAACTTCAAGAATTGTCTGAGGATTCGGACATCCTGGCGGAGGAGCATCAGACTCCATAATGTGAGTTGTAATGTGAGTAGGGCCAGAATTCCGAATGAAGTTGTCATCGAAGGTAATGTCGAAGCTTTCTTCCAGAACACGAGTTCTCCGGTTAAGAACTCTATAAGCTTTCGATTTTGAAGAGTACCCAAGGAAAATGGCTTCATCAGCTTTGGGTTGAAACTTGGTTAGCTGATCAGGGTTGTTCTTGATGAAGCACCTGCATCCGAAGACGTGTAGAAACGAGATAGTTGGCTTCCGACCATTCATTGCTTCGTACGGTGTCATGTTGAGACGTCGATTCATGATACTCCGATTTTGAGTGAAGCAAGCAGTAGCTACAGCTTCAGCCCAGAGGTAGAGTGGTAGATTTGCGAAATTCAGCATGGATCAAGCAGCTTCAACGAGAGTTCTATTGCATCTTTCGACTACACCGTTCTGTTGTGGAGTATAAGGAGCGGAGAAGTTGTGATCGATTCCTTTGTCTGTGAGGAAGTTCTCAATGGTGGAATTAGTGAATTTCGAACCATTATCACTCCGGATTCTCCTAACAGGGAGTTTTGTAAGAACTTCTATTCCTTTGATGAAATTTATGAGCTCTAAGGCTGTTTCAGATTTCAGCCTTAGGAAGAAGACCCAAGTGAACCTTGTAAAATCATCAACAATCACAAGAATGTATTTCTTATGATGAAGACTTTCGACAGTGGATGGTCCACAGAGATCAATGTGTAGAAGCTCCAGTGGTTCAGAAATGGACTTTTCGATGATAATAGGATGACCCTTCTTTGATTGCTTACCACACTCACAAGCAGCACACAAATGATCATTTTTGAATTTGAGAAGAGGTAAACCTCTTACCATTTCGCCGGATATAAGATCATTCATATACCGAAAGTTTAGATGAGCGAGCCTTCGGTGCCATAACCAACTTACGTCAGGAACAGCTTTGGAGAGAAGGCAGAGTTGCGGTTTGCCAATAATCATGTTGATGTCGAGCGGGTACATGTTCTTGTTACGAAGCGACTTGATTAAACACTCTTTGCGGTCTTCGGTCATTACATAGTTGTACTTTATGCAAAATTCAACACGTCGATTTGAGTCAGTGTGCTGAGCAACACTTATCAAATTATGTTTTAGATCAGCAACATAAGCCATGTGTGAAATAGAAAAGTTTCCGTTGGCGAGAGTTCCATAACCACGGATTTGAGAGTTGGAGTTGTTGTCATATGTCACGTAACCAGCATTTGGAGAAAGCTTTAAATCTCGCAGAAAATCTTTCTGCCCCGTTATGTGCATGGAGCAAGCACTATCAATATACCATATTGTTTCTTGCTCCGAAGCACAAAGTGCCTGCAAAATTAGTGAGTGATGGAGTTTTTAGGGTCCGAATTAGACTTTGGGACATAGGCATGGGGTTTAGACTTTGATTGTGACTTAGGAACAACTTTGTGTTTCTGGGTGATATCTCTAGAATTCCTTGGAAACAGACAGAATGCTAATGTATTTTCATCTATCCAGTAGTCATATTCAATGACTTGAATGTTCCGAATTGCTTTATTTGGATTTTGAACTTCCGGAGGGTTGGTATTGTTGGGTTCCTCCGGAATTGTGGTTTCAACAAGGGGAGTTTTGATTTTCCACACACAATTTTTCATCGAAGATTTTAAGGATGTGTTCTTTTCATCTGAGGATTTTCTTGATGACACATTGGTTTTTGAAAGATTTGGTTTAAAAATTGTGCCATCAGATTTTGCAATAAGGACAAATGATGCATTCCGAGATTCTATTGGAGTATTTCGGACGAATTTGGTCGCTACATGAGTTTGAGACTGAGATGAGCTGACGACTTTCTTAGATTCTACATGAACAAGAGGTTCGGAAGGTCTTTTGAGAATCTTAGTGGGAACAAAGGAGTTTTGACTATGAGTGAGGGCATGAGAATTCCGGGATGAACTTGGTTTAGAGTTAGCAAGAAACCTGGAATTTTGTCTAGTCTTAACTTCCTTTTTACGAGCATTTCGAGCTTCTACTTTTGGATCTACAATATCTTTCCTATTCAGCATTGGTTTTCTCTTAGGATGAAATGAGGATTTTGAGGTTTGTCCTACGTATGGATTCTTAAACTCAGGAGTAATGGGAACCAATCTAGTTTTTGAGATAATTAAGGAATCCGATTCACAAGAATCAGAGGACACACAGCTTGAGACTTCAACTTTATCATCTAAGGATGCCCATACAACCTCAGAGGCAGTGGGTTCAGTTGTCAGCGGATCAATTTCTTCAATCACACAATTGTTCACGTAATTACTTTTCGGAACATAGTCTACACAATTTGTAAGACTCTGATGAAAATCCGTGGTCCGATTCAGGTCCAGGTTTGTCAGAGGCGGAAGAGGCGTGGAATCAGGACATGTGACAACAGTTGGTTTGAACTCAGGAATTAAGGACTCAAAATGGTCTGAAGTCTCCGGAAGGGGTGACAAGGGAGAAACAGGGGTGTCCGAATGTTTGATGTTCGGAACCTCTCCCATAAATGTCAAATGTTGTAATTCCTTCAAGGGACTCACAATTGGTTTCGAAAACTCGCTTCCGAGACCAAGTGCTTTAGACCATGGATGACGAAAATTATGTGTCATCCGAATGTCCGCTTCAAGCATGTCAACAGAGTTATGCGGCGCATCTATTTTGGCATTGAGACGTTTGTTATCAGCAATTAAAACAGTACGTTCAGAATAAGTGATTTCACATTTATCTTTCAAAATGATACATTCATCGTTTGACATTACAAGCTCATGCTCTAAAGACTTGATTTTCAATTTTTTATCCTCAAAACGTAACCTAAGACTATTTAGTTCACAATCCTTCTTCTCACTGGATTCTATGGCAGACTCATAGGCTTTATAAATGGTGTTCATATCTGTTTGGATTTGGGTCAGATAAGGTTCACAAAGAGATAAATCAAAATTATTATCAGAGATCATAGATTTTACCTGTTGAACGATGCTTCGGCCAGGTGGATCGTTGGTGGCCATGTAGCAGTGGTGAGGTTCAGTGATATCATCATCATCTTTAGACCCAGAAGACCAGTATCCTTCATCACATTCAACTGTTTGTCTTGCCATCAAACACATGTTTCTTCCAGGTACCATGTCATCATCATCTCCGGATGACCAATATCCTTCAACATCTCTAGAAACCGTTGTAACAAATGCTTTCTCACTTTCAGCCATTTCTTGTGCTCTTCGGACATAGTAGGCTGAATCCTTGACTTCTGGTTTTTGTGGAGCATCAGCCAGGCAATCTTTGGCAAAATGATTTGCATGTCCACGCTTATGACACACAATCTTTGGTTTGTCCGATTTGGAGTTCTGAGAGGGTTCCGGAGCAGTGTTTGGTTTAGTGATGTTTGGTTTATATGCTGGAGGATTTTCGGAGGTTGGTTTAGGTTCCGGAGCAGAGTAACATTTAGGATTTTTATGGTGAGGAGCATTGAATCGGTTTTGGTATGGTTTGTAAGAGGAGTTTAATGGACGTTTTTACTTCATTGAGAGTAGGGCGAAATCCTATTGAAAACGGAGTTCAAAGTTCATGGCTTTAAATTCATCAACCGTTAAGGTTTGTGTGGGTAAGGTAGGTGTGGATGTTTGAACAAGTGGAATAATGGGTGTGAAGGGATCCGAGGTAGATAAGTTCAGAATGGTTGGTTGAAAGGAACTGACAAGGGCAAGAGGACCTCCGGAGAGTTCCCTTATGTTTTGAGCAACATTTGACTCATATCCTTGAAGTTCATCAAAAAGTTGATAGAGCTTTAACTTTTTCAAGGAACCATTGCTTTAGAGACAAAATTTCACATTTCCCCATCCTTTCCCGAGACTGTTGATAAACTTGAGATTGTACTCCAAAGGAGTTCGAACAATCCCATGAGCAGTCATGTTGTTGACAACGATTCGGTAACGATTGGAAGCAGATGCCACAAATTCACCTGGAGTGGTAGTGAAGGTGTCGAAGTCGTTGACAACTGTGGTGAGGCGCTTTTCCTTCATGTTTTCGGAACCTTCAATTAGGTCCTGAAGAGTGTCCCATATCTCTTTGGCAGATTTGCACAGCTTGATATGCTCGAAGAGTGAGGGAGGAACACCAAACACCATTTCAGAGAAAGCAACTTGACCAGCGTGCAGCTTCTCGATATCATCAGCAGTTAGAGGAGCTGGGCGAGTTTCATCTTCATGCATGTGCTGAGCAGCTGCATCTCTTACAATTGTTCTTACAGGAACATGTGGACCTTCAGTGACGGATCTCCATATTTCTTCACCTTTATCTTTGGCAATTAGAAATCTTTCCATTCTAACTTTCCAGTGATCATATTCTTCCACAACTAGTAATGGGGCACGTGTAGGGCCACCCACACTATTTGCGATTTGCATTGAAATCATTTGTTGAGGATTAGAAGCAGCCATTGAAGTTAAAATATCTTCAAGCTAAAGTGGTATATAGAAGAACTTCTATCCTTGACATAGAAATGGTTGAAACACCAAGGTAATTTCAAACCAACTATAATCTGATCTTTATGGATTCAAAGGACAACCACTCAAGCTCTGATACCAATTGTGAGAACAAGATCGATGCGCAGGGACAAGGTTTGAAAACTCAAACCTTGAATGAATGCTTAAGATCAATGTCTACTTACTAATAGGTGTTCAAGTCAAGGCTGGAAAGACCAGTCAAGTCTTAGATAAAATGCTCAACAAACAATCAAGCCGTTAAATGAAGAACAATAGTAAATGATCAAGGTAAAGCTAATAAATGAAGAGCAAGAAGAATGTTTTGAATATACTTGGAGTAAATACTAAAAGTGAGTAAAAGATCCGTAGTTGACTTGTATTGAATGCTTCCTATATATAGGAGAGAATGTTACAGTGAATTAACCCAAGAGTTTACATAAGACTGGACAAAAGACATAAGTCTGACATTCTGATTGTCCTTATACAACTTTAGACTAAGTCTTATGAAACGTAACATCAAATACAAGACAAAAGTAATAAATGCACAAAGGACAAAAGGACTTCATTCTGGACAAGTATTACTCCGGACATGAAAGTTGGATCCGGATCAGCATGCATTCCGGACGTGAGGATCAGCTCCAGAATGTGTTTCTCTTCATAATACACCTCCTCTTCTTCTCTTCAGCTCCGGACAGGTTCCAGAGCACTTTTCCCTTCGGAACCAACACACTTCGGAATATGTACTTAGGATTGTTAGAGGTTCACTTTCAGGTTCCAACAAGATTATCTTGGATTAGGGTTTATCTAGGGTTTCCTGACTGCACTATATAAACAACCTCAACCCTAAGAATTTCGGCCACTTGCTTCTTGGAAGACCTAGCCGAATTTTAGAGCATCTCTCCTCCTTATCAATCATCTTCCATTGCTAATGTTGCGTGTGAACCACTAGAGGCATGGCATTTGTGACGCTTGCTCTCAAGGCTTCAACAACACAATGATTTACATTGCTATTACTATATAGCAATCAAGGTATGATTCTTCTAACCCTAATTGTGTATTTTGAAAATATGCTTGTATGCTAGGGTTTTCTATTTTGTTGTTCAAGTTATATGGTCAATTAGAGAAAACATAGATCAATTTATTTAGGGTTGCATGCACACATAAGATTTATATGATTTACATAATTCACAACAGTGGTATCAAAGTGTAGGTTTAGTTTTCTATTGAATTGATACAATCGTTGAACTTGAACAAGAAGAAGCAAACATAATCGTCATTAATAAGTATAATGAATTATTCCGCCAACACAGCGTGTTGACCTACGAAATCGCCCAAACACGGTGTGGTGATTGCTTACCATGGCTTGTTGGAAAGTCTGTTCCACAAAATTTGGTTTTAAATATATCTCATGAATTGATTAGGATAATTACCTTTAATAATGTTTTAATTGTATAAAACTGAATATCTTTTTAAAGTAATTTGATATCCTTATCTTGAATTCATGATTGGTTTCTTTTTAATTTAATTAATTGAATATTAATTTTGAAAATTTAAAATATAACCTTAGTATTTTTGAAAAAGTTTTAAAAATACACCCTTAAGTCTAATATATATATATATATATATATATATATATATATATATATATATATATATATATATATATATATATATATATATATATGTATATGTATATATATATATATATATATATATATATATATATATATATATATATATATATATATATATATATATATATATATATATATATATATATATATATATATATATATATATATATATATATAAGACAAGTCAGTCGAACCGCTAGTACGTCTCATTCACGAAGCCGGTCTATAAGGAAATTGCCTATAAAATGGCGATTGAATGGGTGTCCACTCTCACCCACCGCTTCCTTGATTGGTGGAGGGTCGTTAGCCGAACAGGTTTGATAGGACAACCTAATCCCCATTAATAAGTATAATGAATTATAAAGTAGCTCAACATATTTTTATAAAATTCCTAATCTTAGTTACTTTAAAAAAATGTGAACTTGTATGCTAACCCATGAAACTACACATTTCACATTATGAGTCGTTAGTGGAGCACATATGGTTAACCGACACACTAATAGAGACGAATAAAGAGTGGAAATGGGTGTCTCGAAAATTATCATTGATTAATGGAGCGTATGTGGCTAACCGACACATTAAAATAAGATGATAAATGACATCGAGAGTACCAAGATAATTTGCGTGGTTATTCACATCTTGTTTATGATCCTCAGTATCCCAGTCACTAATGGAAGAGTATAATCGAGATTAAACATGCCATTGAAAAGTTCAATGATTCTAAAAAAGACTTAGGAATTTCATTTAAAAACCAAATTTGTTAAAATTTCATTTTTCGATGGTGAAATTGATAAATCGTCATTTACCTACCTTTATATAATTTACAACTAGATTACGACATCCCTTTCTAAGTTGTAAATTATTTAGCTGGATCCTAGCCTTGATATTTCATTTTGGGTGTTATATTGAGGACTATTCTTATCTAACTAAAACTATCCTTTCTACTCTTTCAAATGTATACTCTAACTGTTGCTTCTGGTTCCTCCTCCTCCTCCAAAAACAACAAAAACTTCTCTTTGTTGAACATTTGCTTGAAGGTTGAATTGGATGACACCAACTATAATGATTGGATGTGCAACATCAAAATGGCCCTTCACCTCAAAGTCAAGGAATACGTCCTTGAAAAACCTTTGGATGAGATCGACGAAAGGAAGGCCACTCCTAAAGAAATGGTCGCCTACAGAAAACACTATAATGATGCCACAAAAGTTGTGTGCATCATGGTGGCGACAATGACTCCAGAATTGCAAATTCACTACGAGCATTATTGGCCGTATGAGATGAACAAGGACCTTATGGAGAAATACCATAAGTGAGCTCGTTAAGAAAAGTATGAGGTGGTAAAGTCCCTCATTTCTAGCAAGATGAAGGATGGAGAGTCTGTGAGCAATCACGTTTCGAGAATGAAACGATACATGGATAGGCTAATCAATCTCAATGTGAATTTTGACGAAGAGCTGGAAATCGACATAGTGTTGAACTCTCTGCCAAGTTGTTATGACAAGTTCATATTTACTTATCATTCGAACAACAACAATGAAACTACTTTGTCGCAATTGCACACCTCCTTCGAACAACTAAATTAGGAATGAAGGGAAAAAGTATCGCCTCATCTCCAGCAAGTGTACCTGTTCTGGCCATAGGGCAAGGGAAAGGGAAGAAGAGGAAAGGTCCTACCAAACAAAACTGGAAGGGAAAGTCCCAAGTTGGGTCGTCAAGTATAGGACCTAAAGGAAAATCCAGTTCTGATTCTCCCCCAGTCTCTGACCTCAAAGACGCCACTTGCTTCTATTGCAATAATAAGGGGCATTGGAAATGAAGCTGCCCGAAAAACTTGCAGGATATCAAGGATGGCCAACGTCAGCAGGTATTTACATTATCTTATGTAATAACTCATTATATTCTCATTCTTGGATCCTTGATACAGGATGTGGGTTTCACATTTGTTCTGATTTGTTGGGGCTAAGAAGAAGTGAGGATGTGTAGCATGGAAGGATGAAATTGATCATGGGCATTATGCGATGTTTACATGTTACCAAGATTGGAGTTTATAGCTTAGTTCTTAGTAGTGGGTTAGGTTTAGATTTAATAAATTGTTGCTACTCGTCAGAGATGACACGAAACATCATTTGATTTCATGGTTTATTTAAACAAGGTTTTAGATATTCCTTTAATGATAAGAATGGTTCTATTTCTACTTATTAAAATGGTGTGTTTTATTTTTAAGCTTTACCTTGTGATGGTGTTAATGAAACTGTGATGATTGTAGAAAATTTAGAAAATAGTCGTTTTCATGTTAATTTGTCTAATGGTATAGACAAAGCATGCTTGTTGCATTATCATATTGGGCATGTTAACAAGAAATGCATGGCCCAACTCCAAAAGGATGGAGTGTTGGAATCATTTCACTTAAGGTCGGATGATACATGCGAGTCTTGTTTATTGGGAGAGATGACAAAATCACCTTTCACTGGTTCTTATGAAAGAGGTGAAGGATTGTTGGATCTCATACACACAGATGTGTGTGGGCCCTTCAAATCCACCACAAGGGATGCAAATCGATTTTATGTGACTTTTACTGATGATTATAGCAGGTATGACTATATCTACTTAATCAAGCATAAGTCAGAAACCTTTGAAAAGTTCAAAGAGTTTAAGCAAGAAGTCGAGAATCAACTGGGCAGGAAGATAAAGATGCTTAGATTCGATAGAGGCGGTGAGTATCTTAGTATTGAGTTCCACGACTAATTCAAGGAATGTGGAATAGTTTCACAATTGACTCCTCCTACGACACCACAACTTAATGGTGTGGATTAAAGGCGTAGTCAGACCTTGTTAGACATGGTTCGTTCCATGATGAGTCGAGCTTCACTTCCAATCTCATTCTAGGGGTTTTCCTTAGAGACTGCCACCTATATTCTTAATCTTGTCCCAACAAATAAGGTTGCCAAAACACTTCACGAAATGTGGAGAAGGAAGGTTCCCTCGTTAGCACATATCAAGGTTTGGGGTTGTGAATCTTTCGTTAGACGAGAGACTCACGACAAGCTTGAACCTCGAAGTGAGAGATGTATTTTCATCGGCTACCCACATAAGTCCTTTGGATATTTGTTCTACAAACCTAGTGAGAACGTGGTCTTTGTAGCATGAATGGGAGTCTTTCGCGAGAGAGAGCTCATATGTGATTCTTTCACGACTCACGACAAGGAAGGTTCCCTCATTAGCACATATCAATGTTTGGGGTTGTGAATCTTTCGTTAGACGAGAGACTCACGACAAGCTTGGACCTCGAAGTGAGAGATGTATTTTCATCGGCTACCCACATAAGTCCTTTGGATATTTGTTCTACAGACCTAGTGAGAACGTGGTCTTTGTAGCACGAATGGGAGTCTTTCACGAGAGAGAGCTCATATGTAAAGAGGACAATGGGAGTACTATCGATATTGAAGAATTTAAAGAGTCAAACGATGAAGGAACTTCTGATAATACTAGTGCTCAACTTGAGGAAGAAATTCCAGTTGAACCAATTGACGAGTCATTACCTCTTAGGCGTTCCAATAGAGTTAGAATACAGCCAGAGTTGTATGGTTTCCATATTACTATAGAAGGTGATAAATTTATCTGTGATAGTACACTGGTAAATTTGGATGAACCAACTAACTACAAGGAAGCCATGGCAGGCCCTGAGTCAGCCAAGTGGAAAGAGGAAATGGATAGCGAGATCAAGTCCATGTATGACAACCAAGTTTGGAATATGGTTGATAATGTACCAGGTCGCAAGAAAGTTGTGTGCAAATAGATCTACAAGAAGAAGACTGACATGGATGGAAAAGTACACACTTTCAAGGCTTGACTAGTTGCGAAGGGCTTTACTCAAACCCCAGGGATTGACTATGATGAGACCTTCTCACCAGTAGCTAAGATTAAATCTATTAGGTAAATGCTCGCCTTAGCTGCGTTTCATGACTATGAAATATGGTAGATGGATGTCAAAATCGCTTTCCTTAATGGGAAGTTGGCTGAAGATATTTACATGAGTCATACAGAAGGTTTTGTAGATGCTAAGTATCCAAATAGAGTGTGTAATCTTGAGAAATCAATCTATGGATTGAAACAAGCTTCTCACAGATGGAATCTTTGTTTTGACGAGAAAGTCAAATAGTTTAGTTTCTCTAGAAGTGAAGATGAACCTTGTGTATATGTCAAAGCTAGTGAGAGTATAGTAACCTTCCTGTTTTTGTATGGTGATGACATACTTCTTATAGGAAATGAAATTCCAACTTTGCAAGAGGTTAAGTCTTGGCTTGGAAAGTGTTTCGCTATGAAGGATCTGGGAGAGGCTGCTTATATTCTAGGAATAAGGGTTTTGAGAGACAAGAGTAAAAGGCTAATTGGGCTTAGTCAAAGTACATACTTGGAAAAGGTATTAAAGCGTTTTAGTATGGAGAATTCCAAGAAAGGAGAACTTCCTATATAGGGTAATACCAAACCGAGTAAGACTCAAAGCCCAAGTACTGATGCAGAGATAGCAGAAATGAGTAGAGTTCTATATGCTTCCGCCGTTGGATCTATCATGTATGTTATGACATGTGCTCGCCCTGATGTGGCTTTTGCTTTGAGCATGTATAGTCGTTATCAGGGAAATCCAGGTAGAGCTCACTAGATAGCAGTTAAGAATATTCTTAAGTATCTATGAAGAACTAAGGACTAGGTCCTTGTGCTTGGTGGCAGTGATAACCTAAGAGTAACTGGGTATAGTGACGCTAGCTTGCAGAAAGACAAAGACAACTTTCGTTCTCAATCTGGTTGTGTGTTTACCCTTAATGGAGGAGCGGTAACCTAGAAAAGTTCCAAACAGGAGACGGTGGTTGATTCTACTTATGAATCATAGTAAATAGTGGAAAGTGAAGCATCAAAGGAGGCTATTTGGTTGAATAACTTCATCAAAGACCTTGGAGTTGTTCCAGCCATCAAGGAGCCAATGGATATTTTCTGTGATAATGAAGGGGCAATTGCCTTAACAAAGGAACCAAGAGATCATGGAAGATCAAGGCATATCGACAAAAAATACCATTTCAATAGACATAGAGTAGAAGAAGGTCACCTCGTCGTGAAGAGGGTATTGTCAGAAGAGAACCCTACAAATCCCCTCACAAAGGGTATGAGTAGGTTCAAGCACGTTCAGCATGCTAGGAGCATTAGTATGAAGGATGACGTTAGTTTTGGTAGTTAGATAGTTAGTTTTGAAACTTGTAACGAAATAAATGTAATTGACTTTTGGTGATTAAGTATTGGGGATTTATTTATGAGTTGGATTACTAACTTCTGTCTATTATCTATTTTGTGTTTCATTTTACATGTTTTACTTCCCGAATAATTACATTGTTCAAATATCCACAGTCGATCGTACTATCGGAAGTAACTAGTGATTCACGACTGTCATGAATTGAATTGTAGATTGTCTAAAGAGTTTTAGACATAGCAATGGTATTGCTGCAATATTCGTGAGTACTTTGAAATAGAGAATTTAAGTATTGGATTAACCCACGCTCATAGAAATACTTCATGGAATTTATCACAAGTAATTTTGAGACGATAATATCTTATAATCTTTAAACAGAGATATATGAGTTGTTGTTTACGAGTTGGTTGTGCATTGATGATATAAAATGTATTGTTGTGCATGATTTGATAAGTAAATAGTACAAGCATATAAGTCAAAGTTTATCTGTTCCTTTTTATGCTTAGGAGGAAAAACCGATATCTTTGGGACCCTCGAAGATTTGGTGTTGACTTATAGTGTTGGGCCCGTCCATGACTAAATTGATGTGTTCGATTAGTAGTTCTTTGTCATAACAAATCATAAATCGGGAAACAAAGTATTGGACATGAGATAGATTTTGTTCCATGTCTCGTATCTGTGTGATGTCTTGCAGAACAGAGGATTATATGATCACTTATCTTAGGACACGTGACTGTCTAGGTCAGAGTTAGACATCAGCTTTGAGAGCCACAATTTGTTGATCAGTTTTAGAAGAATATACTATAAATTATAGTTATTAGACTTATCCAAGTGGGAGACTGTTGGATTAGGTATCTAAGCCTATAACTATAATTGATATATATACTTAAATTGATAGTAGCACAGTCCTTTTGGGTTGCCCTCAAAACTAGCAACTAGACAGGATGATTTTGGAGAAAGAGGTTGATTTATTATTTGATTAATAAATCAAAGTCAATGAATTTTTAATACATTATGGAAATAATATATTAATTAGAAATAGTAATATTTAATTAATATTTAATCAGAAATTAATTGGAAATAATTTTGGGATTAAAGGAATTAATTAAAAGTGCAGGGACTGAAGTGAAATTGTTCAATAGTTGAGCAAGAGACAATCTAGAACCCTCCATAAAGGCTTGGATGATTTTCTTAAGGCCGAAGGGATTCTAGAATGATCCCTGGTGGATAAACAGGAAATTGGATAATTACCCGATTTAAGATTATCTTGGATTAGGGTTTATCTAGGGTTTCCTGATTGCACTATATAAACAGCCTCAACCCTAAGAGTTTCGGCCACTTGCTTCTTGGAAGACCTAGCCGAATTTTAGAGCATCTCTCATCCTTCTCAATCATCTTCCATTTCTAGTGTTGGGTGTGAACCACTGGAGGCGTGGCATTTGTGACGCTTGCTCTCAAGGCTTCAACAACACAAGGATTTACATTGCTATTACTATATAGCAATCAATGTATGATTCTTCTAAACCTACTTGTGTATTTTGAAAATATGCTAGTATGCTAGGGTTTTCTATTTTGTTGTTCAAGTTATATGGTCAATTAGAGAAAACATAGATCAACTTTTTTAGGGTTGCATACACACATAGAATTTATATGTTTTTTATAATTCCCAATAGTAAGGAGACGAAAAGTTGTGCGAAATCCCCAACTTAGTCAAGAATGAATCAAGAATTTGATTTTAGAATTCTGAACCATTGTCACTCTTATTCCTGCAAAATGTCTTCTTCAAACTCAACTCGATGTTTTTGATGAAGTTAATCATCACTTGAGCGGTTTCAGACTTTTGTCATAGAAAGAAAACCCAAGTAAATCTTGAAAAATCATCAACAATGACTGATATGTACTTCTTCTTATTGAGAGTCTCAACAGTCAAAGGTCCACATAGGTCGATGTGAAGAAGTTCCAAATGTTCGATGATTTTGGAATCGATGACAATTGGATGACCTTATCGATGTTGCTTTCCCTGTTCA
Organism: Lactuca virosa; assembly: GCF_052849685.1. NCBI lineage: Eukaryota > Viridiplantae > Streptophyta > Magnoliopsida > Asterales > Asteraceae > Lactuca > Lactuca virosa. The sequence goes on along the minus strand of NC_136433.1, from coordinate 314,448,564 downwards.
CAAGCAGCACACAACGAATCGTTATCAAATTTTAAGATAGTTAAGCCTCATACAAGATCATTTAAAATCAGTTTGTTAAGATTTTTGAAATTAAGATGGGATAGACGTCGATGCCATAACCAGCTGAGGTCTGAGGAAGCTTTCAAAAACAAACATAAAGAGGAACTCCAACAATAGATTTCATGTCGAAAATGAACATGTCTCCTTTTCATTTTGACTTAAGAAGAATCTCCTTTGTTTCCTTGTTGGAGATAATGCTTCCTTCTTCATCACACACAACTTGATTTCCAGTGCCCAGAACAAGTTGCAAAACACTAATCAGATTATGTTGTAAGCCTTCGACATACGCCACCCTATTCACCGTGAATTTTCCATTTGTCACTTTGCCGTATCCCTTGACTTTATATTTGTTGTTATTGCCAAACTTTACGTCTCCTGCATTATCCAACTTTCGAAAATATCTCAAATTCTCCTTTTGCCTAGGCATGTGACGCGAGCATCCACTATCAATGTACCAATTCTCATCATATTACTCGTCACATAGTACCCGCCATCAATTAGAAGAATTTAGGTCCCCAAGACCTTTTGGGTCCTTGGACATTATCTTGGAATGCATTATGAAATGATGAACCTATGACCCAACTTTGAACTTTAGATTGGAAACTATCAATTAAGTCAATTTCATTGGCTTTAGGCATCGAAAGGTAATCATTCAATGGAAAAGGTTCAACATTGATTTTCACTTTTTCGTCCTTTTTTCTAAAATCCATCATCTTTCTTCTTAGGAATTTCTTTCCATTTTTTCACTGTCAGATTTGACTCCTGTAACGAAGAACTTCCACACATCGAATCATTCAAGTATGTCTCGTTATCAGATTGAATTTATTCTTGAGAGTACTTTCCCTACTGATATATTTTTCCTTTTCCTTCTAGCCAATGTTTGATGATCTTCACATCACTTCTTCCTTTTGCAAATGATGCTTTCACCTTCTGCTTCGAATCAGAATTTGGAAAGTGTGGATTGTTGGGTTTAAAAGGTTCATTATGCTTTCCTTGAATGTCCAATTTCTCAAACTTTCGTTTTGGAAATGACCTTTTTTGGTAAATTTTGAAAACAATTTTGGTATTGATTTTGATTACAAACGTCATTTCAATGAAAATTTTGTTGCTTTTGTTGAAAACGTCTTTGATCATGAGTTGGACAAAAATTCCTTCGTTCATTATTTTGAACAAAATTCCTTTGATTCTTGTTTTGAACAAAACTTCCATTTTCATGATTTGAACCATAACTTCTTTGACGTTGATTTTGAATAAAGTTTCCATTTCCATGATTTTGAACATTATGAGATCGAAATTGATTTTGAACATTAGTTTGACTTTTTGGAAAACCATTTTGCTTTTGAGATGGTTTATTTTGAACAGACGTCTTATTTTGAAAAATGTCTGAACCTATTCAGTTGATTTTTGCTTAATAACCTTTTGTTTTTGAAAAGCTTTTACATTTTTCCAATAAGCTTTGTTTCGTGCTTTTGTATTCGAAACACCTTCCTCACAAACCAATTTTCCAACATTTTCCTTTAAAACTTGTTATTTTATTTTATTATTTTTTCTTTTTTTTATCCAACTTAGAAAACATCTTAGTTATCATCGTACAACAAATGAGAAGGCAAAGGCAATAAGTTGCGCCGCTAAGGGAGGTTTTAAAACATTAGGTAAAGAATTACCACCTTTTTATTCGTTTTTATGATCAACACTTGATTTTTCAGTTTTAACCTCCCAAACACATCTTGGTTTTTTGTAACATCACGATGATAAGGTACTTCTAATTCTAACCCTCTAATTTTATTATGTTGCATTTTGGTCCTTGAGTTCAAGAAAGTGTGCAAAAGGAGCCCAAGTGGCATTTTCGAAAATAGGCCATAAGGGAGTACGCCATGCGTATGTGTATACGCTAAGCATACTAGGGCGCGCCCTAGTACGCTGGGCGTACTTTCCAGATTTGGAAACCCTAATTTCTAGGGTTTAGCTCATATTTAAACACCCTTATGGCTTCATTTCCCCTCACCTCATCAGCCTCAATCCCTCTTGAGATGTTTTGCAATCCTAGTTCACCTTGAGAAGCTATTTAAAGCCTAAGAGTGTGTGTTTTGCTGCTTAGAAGAAGGAAGGAAGGAAGCCAAGATCATCTTCGAAGAGTGAAGCATCTTGGATCTGGAGTTTCTACATCATCTACAACCTTTCTAAGGTATAAAGTTTGCAAGTTTATGTCACACCCCCAAACCGAAACCGCGGAAACGTTCGGGGGTGGAGGATGTCATGTACAGTATCACAACAATTGCATAATAGTAGATTGTAACGCCCGTGTTTCTAGGCTAGGCTTTAACAATGATGTAATAGTCGAGGTCAACATTGTAATTTGTTTTGAAATAATAAATTGTATTATTTGAGTATTATGTGTTTTATGCTTAATTATTTTGATATAATGAATTAAGAATAAAAATAACGTCGAAAATAAATATTAGATAAACCCAATATCTATGAAGGAAGTTGTAGTGGTCGTGAAAAGGATTCTGGATATATAAAGAATGCTGAAATCCGAGTTATAACAAAGAAGTTATGCCTTGTCGAACTTTCGCGACAGAATTGGTACGACACTGCGTGACGTAAATAGTGAATTTACGATAGAATGATTTTTAGCCTTAACGATCTAAATGAAAGTCGTAGTATTCGTTAAACTGAGAGTGTGCATAAAAAGAACGCCCAAATCTGACTTTGTATGAGGAAGTTATGATTTTTCTAAGTTTCAACTTAGTAGTATGCAGCCTAAAACTCGAAATTTAGATCGAGTGATTTTTAGCCAAAACAATCTAACCGAGAATCAAATATCTCGTTGATATTAGTGCAACAGTAAAAAGACAGACGAAAACGGACGTCAGATGAAGAAGTTATGAATTTTTAATGGACTTTTCCTGTCCCGGACTGTTAAAAATATAACTTTAAAAATAAAGTCAAAATTATCCAACGGAGTCTAAACAAAAGTTGTAGAGCATAGTCTCACCTACGCGTGGATATAAAGAACGTCAAAAACGGAGTTCGTATGCGAAAGTTACGAATTTTAGAAGTTTGGAAATTCGGAGTTCGCAACTTGTAGGTGTTGGTGAACTATATGTTCATTGGTGTACTCCATCCCCCTCATGGTTGCCTTATTTGACATAAATTGCTGAGGAATCCCTAAAGTAATGTTGTCACCCCGATGAAAATCCTTAGACTAGGTCCCTTATGATAGGTGTTTAGGGACGTAAAGTGAGGATAATGGGAATGGGTAATCAGGGTTATTGTTGGTTGATGAAATTAATAAATTTATTTTTGGTTGATGAATTTAATAAATTTATTATTATTTGTGGGTTGAAAACCCTATATGCTCACCAGGCTCCCAAGCCTGACCCACTCATCTTTTTATATTACATGTAGTGGACCCTGAGCATAGTCGGATGATGATGAGAGATTTTTGGATTATAGGCCAGTAGTTGTAAATAACTGTTGTAAGGCTTATAATGTACTGTTTATGTTTTTGATCTGTATCGGAACATGACATCCCGAGGTTATGATATATAATGAAATAATATTTCTTTAAGAAATGTTTTGATAAATTTTTATCATATTTTGTTTTGGGGACAAATTCCGCAACATCTTTTAAAAAGATTACTCTGATTTTATTTTAAAAGCATAAATTAAATCGGTCTTTTCTGGCCGAGAAATTTGGGGACGTCACAGTTGGTATCAGAGCATTATTTATGTGAACTCGGAATTTGTAGGATTTCTAGACTTAAACTTAGAATGCTAAGTGATGATCGTGAGATGAGTGTCTACCATATTTTAGACACGAGCACTAGTTTATTTTAGGAAAGATGCCTAAAATACTTTTATGTGCTAAGTGCTATATGTTTGCCATATATTCCATTATTTGTTCGGATCTATGGTCTGTTGCCGACCGGATCTGGAAAAAACCTTATGTGTTTAGGATTCTAAGCATACGATTACGATATTAGAACTAGCATGTAACGTTTAGGAGTGATAATGAAGATTTAAACGTCTATCGTGAATAAATATCTGAATTCGCCTTATTTTGTATATAGATTAAAATGGCAAGAACTCGAAGTGGAGCTGGAAATGCAGATAGAAATCAGCAACCTCAACCCCAAGTGATGGAACAGGTGCCTATAGCAGGAGCTGCACCAGAACCCATCACCATGGCTGGAGTAGAAGCCATGATTCAGGCAATGATGGCTGAACAAAGGGAGGAAATGAGACAACTATTGCAGAACAACAGGAGTGAACCTTCAATACCTGTTGAACAACCTGAATTAAATGACAATCAATATGGGGAAGGAAATTACAGTAGATCTTTTGGTCAAAGTGAACCGCTTGCGGTTAGGAGAAATAACTACGAGGATGGTGTGGAGAGAAATGGATGCAAGTATAAAGACTTTATGACTTGCAAGCCATCGACTTTCACTGGAAAAGAAGATCCCGTCGGAGTAATGGATTGGATCTCGGAAATGGAATTGGCTTTCATGACATGTGGTTGCCAAGGCAAGTTACAAACCACATTTGCAGTACGTCAGTTCATAGGTAGCGTTGTTCGCTGGTGGAACACTTTGGGGAAGACGCTAAGCCCTAATGAGCCACTGCAACTGACTTGGGCAGACATCTTGGTGCAATTCAAGCGCAAGTACTGCTCGGCTCAAAATGTGCTTGAACTAGAAAACCAATTTCTGACATTAAAGAAGGGAAGTATGACCATTGATGAATACACCAACAACTTCACAGACAAAATGGAGTTTGCTTTGCGTATTGTCCCAGATGAGCTAACGAAAATAGACATGTACTATCACACCCCGGCCGTCGGCGGAAACACCGGGCGGTGTAACGTCATTTCTCGTATCATAGTTATCAACTTCCTGAAAACACATGTAATTTAAAATACGTCAACATAAATTTGATGAGTTCACAGGTTTTGACTCTAAGTAGAAATGTACTTTTTCTCAATTCAAAAGTATAGTTTTGAAAGTATCGTTTTGACTCTCCAACATTTAGTATATATATATATATATACATATATATATATATATATATATATATATATATATATATATATATATATATATATATATATCCTAGGTATAATGGTTTACTTACCAAATAAGTAGTATACCTATAAGTCTCATACAAATGTTTGTAATCCCATAAAAACTAAGGTTGCTACGTATAAATCTTATTTAAATTCTATACGAGTAAGTAGAATAGGTATAGTGGTCTACTTAATATACAAGTAATATACCTACTAGTTTCTTATACTTAGAGTATAAGTCTTTGAGAAACTTATACTTAACATTCATACTTGTATATCGACAAATTATAATTCTTCTAAAGTTGTGCTACCATGAGTCTGTAGCTGTGACTGTATGAATTACATTTATACCTCTTATTACAATTACAAGGATCACACCTTGTGGTAGTTAAAAGGATCACACATTGTGGTAATTACAAGGATCACACATTGCGGTAGTACAAGGATCACACCTTGCGGTAGTACAAGGATCACACCTTGCGGTAGTACAAGGATCACACCTTACATGTAGTACAAAGGATCACACCTTGCGGTAGTACAAGGATCACACCTTGCGGTAGTACAAGGATCACACCTTGCGGTAGTTTCCGCACGCGTTATCGACGTCGTAAGGTAGTAAATTAGGCAAGTTTGTCACCCGAATACCGTTGGGTTGGAGCTAGCAACCACGGGTGGGGTTGTCAACCCGTATAGATCTATAGTCCACCGTAAAACCGTTTGGGTTGTACCCAACAACCATGGATGGGGCATTAACCCACATAGATCCATACACAACTTCATCGCTCATACGGGATTAACGGTTACATGTCAGAGGACTTCCACTAAGATCCCCAATCTTAGATGATGAATACAATAGCTCATGTAAACTTTGACGGCGTTCTATAGTTCTAACAACAAAAGCATTTTCGTGTCTAAAACTCTAAGTTACTAGACTATGCTTTTAAACATTACTCCTAACTTCATAACATTTAGGCAGTATAACAGCTATAACTTGAGGTAAAGCCAGGTTTTATCTTGACATAAAACCAACAATAATAACATATAACATACCAGGTTTTATCCTGACATAAAACCAACAATAGTAACATACTTAGAAATCAATATATATAACTCTCGAGTATAGCATCAAGGCTATATCACACATAGTACATATAGAACTCCCGAGTATAACTCAAGGTCTACATTAGTATAATAACATGCTAACAAGTTTACGATAGTTGTATGTTTAAAAATATCATATATACTTTAGGTATATATGAGGCAAAACAACTATATCCCGGTTAATATAACTATATATGTTGATACGAACATACTATCATATAAACATAATATTAACTTTTATTCAATATTTAGCATGCGTTTTCCCCCGAAAATATTAGAAAGTGGGGCCGTGAAACTCACCTTAATATCGTGCTTTTTATAGAATCTAACTGAAAACAGTCAGCGGTTCGCGATCGTCGGGCTCGGGTAGCGAAACGGCTTCAGCAAACGAGAGAGAGAAGAAATTCAGGTGTAAGGAAAGAGAAGGCCGGAATTGCTATTTATAGGAAGATTTTTGGCCCTCACGACGTGAGAATGATAGATTCACGTCTTGAGCTATGGCAAGAGTCATCCCGTAGCTTTAACGCGTGTTTTCTAGCCTCGAATAGTGTCCTGCAGCGTCCTCACGTCGTGAGAAAACCTTGCTCACGTCGTGAGCTTTTGGGTTATCGTTCTGTAGACTTCTAGCTTCGAAATGTGGCGGTTTGACTCCTCACGTCGTGAGTTTTTATGCTCACGTCGTGAGTCCAGTAAGATTAGGGTTTCTGACACGTGTCATGCTCTAAGACAGCTGTAACTTCGGAAGGTCATAACTTTTGCATACGAACTCCGTTTTTGACGTTCTTTATATCCATGCGTAGGTAATTCCAAGTACTACAACCCTATATTAGATTCCAATAGCTAATTCTAAGCCTATTTTAAATTACTCTTGTTATAGAGATTTTATAATGTTAGAGTTTATCATAACTTCTTCACGCGAAGTCAGATTTATACGTTCTCTATATTTTTGGAATCGTATGGACGTATACTTTGATTTATACTATAAAGTATGGATGAAAGCTCATATTTGTATTATAATTTGTCATGAACTACATAGTAAGTTTATCACATTACTAAATTAACAAAATCACATTACATGATTGGTATAATCACATGTGATTGTTATTGACCTAATTTTGACGGGTGTTACATTCTCCCCCCGTTGAAGTAAATTTCGTCCTGAAATTTATTTTGTACCAGATACCACCGAAGGGTCCTGGATAGCTTCCCTGCTTCATATTACGAATGCCCTACCACGACCTAACTTCCTTGACTCCTTAACTTTGGACATTCCTTCTTGATACGTCCAATTTCGCCATACTCAAAACACGCTCTTCCTCCATCATAGCCTATTCCAGTGTATGTTCCTTTATTTTTTATTATAGATGTTGTTCTCCTGCAGTAACTCGCAGTGTGTCCCCTCTTTTTGCACTTCATGCAAATATAATAGTCACCTGCGTCCTGATGGTTACATTGACGACACCATGAACAGTTACCTAGGTGATGACGGTTGCACTGAGGGCACCCTGGGAATGTTCTAGCATACCTCCTTGGTTGCATGGGTATTGTTGTTGTGGCTGCATAATTAGTTGCCACATCTTGTCTCTCCTCAGATGATTGTCTGGGATTCTTCCCATTAAATTTGCGCTTGTTCGTTCCAGATTCGGGAGACTCAGCTATAAATACCATTCGGATTTCTGTGCTGGTTAGTTGATGAGCTATTCACTTGGTACTGTCATATGTTGAAGGCTTCGATGCGATCACCATTCCTTTGATTTGTGATGCTAGACCCCAGACATATCGCTCAATATTCTTATATTCGGGGGTTATAAGAGCTGGACACATTACCGCAAGGTCGTTGAATCTAGCGGTATAAGCATTTATCTCGGAACCCTTCATTGTTAGGTTCCACAGCTCTTGTTCCAGCTTTTGTATTTCCTATCTTGGACAATGCTCCTCTACTAGCATCCTCTTCAGCTCTTCCCATTGCATGGAGTTTTCAGCATCAATTCCCATTGTATTAACATGATTGTTCCACCATGTTAACGCTGCATCAGCGAAAGTACATGCAGCAAATCGTACTTTACAGTCGTCTGGACAGAAGCTTATTTGAAATACTGATTCTGCCTTTTCAATCCACCGGGTCAAGCGAACAACCCCTTTCTTTCCATGGAAAGTCTTAGGTTTACAATTCATAAAATCCTTGTAGGTACACATTCTGGCGGTCCCTACATTGCCTTCATTTCTAACTCCTCCTCTTGTGACATTAGCTAGAGCTGCAGCGATTCTCTGAGCTATGATTTCTTCAAGTTCTGTTGAACTTATTGAGGGTTTTATTTCTGGTGGTGGTGGTTGCGGTTGTTGTTGTTGTGGTTCTGGTCGTTGGTTAAGGTTTAGCCGAGCGCTACTTCTTCTAGGCATTTTGTTTAGTTCCTATACATTTTGGATCACCAAGTGTTTAGTCTATCAAGTATTACTCCCAATTTAAATAGTTCATATGATCTGATCATAATAAAATATAGTTGTACACCTACACCTAGTTGTGATAAGATCTATGCACATATGAACTTTAGTTGGAATATCTGATCTAAATCCTTGAGATCAAAAACATTCCGAGTATTTAGGTGTATTATCATCGTGGGTATGAGTCTTCATATATGACTCTATATTTGTTATATTCATGCTCTATTAATTATTGTTCGTTACTTCAGGGCTAGCTGATAAGGCACCGGCCAGTTAGGACAGTCGGAGGGCAGGATCATTTTAGCATAGAGCCGTTCTGAAATCCAGCAACCCAAGCGACATGTCTATCCTGTCACCGCTCCCGTAAGTATTCCTTTAGTAGTATAATTAATAATACTTTATATTAATTATACCTAAACCTAACAGAGTAAGCCCTAAACTATAGTCGTGCATTCCTAAGAAAGTACTAATTCACTATAGTTGATAGCTCAGATACCAATCTGTCACACCCCGACCGTCGGCGGAAACATCGGGCGGTGTAACGTCATTTCTCGTATCATAGTTATCGACTTCCTGAAAACACATGTAATTTAAAATACGTCAACATAAAGTTGGTGAGTTCATAGGTTTTGACTCTATGTAGAAATGTACTTTTTCTCAATTCAAAAGTATAGTTTTGAAAGTATCGTTTTTACTCTCCAACATTTAGTATATATATATATCCTAGGTATAATGGTTTACTTACCAAATAAGTAGTATACCTATAAGTCTCATACAAATGTTTGTAATCCTATACAAACTAAGGTTGCTACGTATAAATCTTATTTCAATTCTCTACGAGTAAGTAGAATAGGTATAGTGGTCTAGTTAATATACAAGTAATATACCTACTAGATTCTTATACTTAGAGTATAAGTCTTTGAGAAACTTATACTTAACATTCATACTTGTATATCGACAAAGTATAATGCTTCTAAAGTTGTGCTACCATGAGTCTGTAGCTGCAACTGTATGACTTAGTTTTATACCTCTTATTATTATTACAAGGATCACACCTTGTGGTAGTTACAAGGATCACACATTATGGTAATTACAAGGATCACACATTGCGGTAGTACAAGGATCACACCTTGTGGTAGTACAAGGATCACACCTTGCGGTAGTACAAGGATCACACCTTGCGGTAGTACAAGGATCACACCTTGCGGTAGTTTCCGCACACTTCATCGACGTCGTAAGGTAGTAAATTAGGCAAGTTAGTCACCCGAATACCGTTGGGTTGGAGCTAGCAACCACGGGTAGGGTTGTCAACCCGTATAGATCTATAGTCCACCGTAAAACCGTTTGGGTCGTACCCAACAACCATGGACGGGGCATTAACCCACATAGATCCATACACACCTTCCTCGCTCACACGGGATTAACGTTTACAGGTCAGAGGACTTCCACTAAGATCCCCAATCTTAGATGATGAATACAATAGCTCACGTAAACTTTTATAGTGTTCTATAGTTCTAACAACAAAAGCATTTTCATGTCTAAAACCCAAAGTTACTAGACTATGCTTTTAAACATTACTCCTAACTTCATAACATTTAGGCAGTATAACAGCTATAACTTGAGGTAAAGCCAGGTTTTATCTTGACATAAAACCAACAATAATAACATATAACATACCAGGTTTTATCTTGACATAAAACCAACAATAATAACATACTTAGAAATCAATATATATAACTCTCGAGTATAGCATCAAGGCTATATCACACATAGTATATATAGAACTCCCGAGTATAACTCAAGGTCTACATTAGTATAATAACATGCTAACAAGTTTATGATAGTTATATATTTAAAATATCATATATACTTTAGGTATATATGAGGCAAAACAACTATATTCCGGTTAATATAAATATATATGTTGATACGAACATACTATCATATAAACATAATATTAACTTTTATTAAATATTTAGCATACGTTTTCCCCCTAAAATATTAGAAAGTGGGGCCGTGAAACTCACCTTAATATCGTGCTTCGATAGAATCTAACTAAAAACAGTCAGCGGTTCGCGATCGTTGGGCTCGGGAAGCGAAAAAGCTTTAGCAAAGGAGAGAGAGAAGAAGTTCAAGTGTAAGTGTGACAACCCGAAAATTTTTGCCTTGTAGGTTAAGCCAGTACAATCAACCTTAAGTCAGACTCGCTCCTGCCATCTTTTAGCATTGTTTAGAGTCTGTTTGAGTGTTCTAAGCCACTGTACAAAGATCAAGCCATAAACTCATTCAAGAGGAGTTTACGGGCAAGACACCAAGAGTTTACGGCCGTAAACTCAAGGTGGCCGTAAACTCACCCCTATATAAGTAACACTTAGCCATTTCTTCATTCCTTTCCTTTCCTTGGCCAAAATCTCTCCATTCTCTCTCAAGTATCGTCGAGTTCTTCATCCTAGATCTTCAAAATGTAAGTGATTCCTTCCATCTATGTGTTAATACTTCTCCTATCCATGAATCACCATTGATTTCATCCATGGTTTCGTCTTTGAGTCTAGATATTCAAAGATTCTCAAGAACATCAAGAACACTTAGGTGTTTTGGGCCGAAAACACCCTCCTTTGCCTTCATATCGTAAGTATTACTTCCCTATACTTGATATCTAGTAGGAACTCATGCTTAGCACCTTGAAAACAAGCTTTTCCCAAGAACATGAGGTGTTTACGGCCAAGAGCATCTCCCTTGGGTGTAAACCCTAGTTTGTAGTGCATTTGGACCTTAAACACTTCCTAAGGCATGTACAAGAACCTAGAACCCTTCCTTAATGCTTGAAAGCCCTTCAAAACACCCATATGCACAAAGTAGCATGAGTTTACGGCCGTAAACTTATGAGGCCGTAAACTCATTGGCCGTAAACTCATAGGGCCGTGAACACATGGCCATGAACTCCCTTGGTCATGCCATTTTGGCCGTAAACTCCTCTTAGTGGTCGTACATTCCCCTTTGATGAATCACATGTGATTCTAACACTTGGTCCAAGTGTTTCCTAGTCCCTAAAGGTGTTTCCTTGCATGTTAGTTGCTTATAAACACTATATTCATGCCAATACATACCATATATGTCATTTAGGACTCGTTTGTGTCTCAGGACTTCATTCGTGGAACTTCTCATCCTTACGCGCATATTCGTTTGAATCACCCACATAAGGTGAGTTCATACCCCGTAATCAATCTTTTAAACTGTTTTAATTGCTTTTAAGGGGGGGAATACAAGTTGAACACAATGATAATTATGTAATTGTTTGTTATAAACATTTTCCAAAAGATTGCTTATGTCATTAATAAGTAGTCAAAACATTTCAAAAACTCTTTTAAAAGTTATGTTACTTTATAGTTTAACAAAACTCCGTTTTTAAAGTACAAGCATAACTTAGTAGTAAAATGAGTCTTTTCAATAACAGTTCAAGTAAAATACTAGTAAACTATAAGGGGTATAGTTTAGAGGTTCATTTCATACTAGATGCTAGAACATACTATAAAGAGAAACAGGGAGGTAGATACAATACACGATAACATGAAGAGAAACAGGGAGGTAGATACAATACACGATAACATAAAGAGAAATAAGGAGGTAGATACAATACTTTAAAGAGAACATACTAAGATACTATAACAGAACGAACATACTAAGATGCTATAACATGGAACAACTACAGGATCTAATTATACCAATGAATCACTAACTCATTGTTCTTAACAAAAGGTGATAGTTAAATTGGGTATACATGATCATATAACTTTAATGTGAATTACACGGCTAGCAATTGTTTGTTGCAGTCGTGTTTGGTTCCCAGAATCTCTTGACAGGGAGAGCGTATAGTATGGGTACTAGCCTTCACATTATGACCTTACTAAAACAAACATGTTTTAAGGTAATTAGTACTGTAGAATGTCAATTCAAAAGACAACTGTGTACTTATAATTTGCCATTACTTTCATTTTGTGACATTTCCACTTGAAAGTCAATGCAAACTATTTTCGAGTCAAGATAGTTATAAACTAGGGAAAACTTACATTTAACAAACGACACACAGAACAGTCGAGTCTAGTACATTCAGTAGAAAGGGATCTATAATGCTAACTTTATGATTCCTTAGTATATGCATTCAGGGATATATATTAATCGGGTCCGACAGGTAGTAAGATGTGTGCTTTCCGCTTCATTTCCTGTTCCTTGTTTGGTTGTGGGCTTAGAGCAGATACACCCAGCCTACTATCTATCCGAGCTTATCTATATATATGGTCCGTATACACCAAGTAATCATAAGGGGTACCATGTATGGGTCAGGTCATAGGATACTAATTCAATGCACCGTTTTCTAGTACAAAACATACTTTTTAAATGAAGAACTTTTGGAATACAAAACTAGAAACTTAACCAGTAAAAGGGTTTAATCCATTTTATAAAACCAGTAAAACTTAAAGGACCTTAGGTGGTTAATTCTATAATACCTTAGTTTATACACCAGGGTTATATATAATTAATATTCGATAGGTAGTTGGATGCGTGCCTTCCGCCTCATTCTCTGTTCCTTGTTTGGTTATGGGTTTAGGGCAGATTCACACAATTAACTATCTGTTCGATATTAGATTATATATAACTAGTATAAACTAAGTGATTATAGAAGGAAGTACTGTGGTTATCATTTTATTATAAGAAATAAGGGTTTTCTTAAAGGATCTTTTCATCAAAAATAAAGGAACTATTACAGTTAACTCCGTGAGTACCGAGTGAATACGCATGGGTTATATACAACGATGATCTAACAAACAATAGGACGTGTGTCTTCCGCCTCATTTCATGTTCCTTGTTTGGTTGTGGGCTTAGGGTAGATACACACAACCGATTGTTTGTTTACTCTGGGTTTTATATAACTTGTATCCATTTAATACTCATAGAAAGGACTGTAGAGTCATTTTTACTTATCTTTCATCAAAGTAGGAAATATAGGATTTTCTGGAGGAACAAGCAAACTTTTCTAAACAAGAACTTACTATAACTTTCTACAAACTTTCTAACTACTTACTACATCACTAAAAACTTATGAACTCACCAGCTTAAATGCTGATCTACGCTTTCAAAATAACTTGTATTCTCAGGAGACCAGTAGACAGGTTCGCGCACTGGGATTTAGAAGATGGAGCAGTATAGCTTCATGTCTTTTTGTTATTTGCTATGTATTCTATATTATGTGAATCACATACTTTGTAAACACTTTCTTTCTAATGAAATGGTTGTTTATTACTTTGCTTACTATGATGCATGTCGTGTGATACTAAACATGACGTCATCCGCCCCAGAACGTTTCCGCCGTTCCGGTTTTGGGGTGTGACAGTAAGGAAAGAGAAGGCCGGACTTGCTATTTATAGGAAGATTTTTGGCCCTCGCGACGTGAGAATGATAGATTCACGTCGTGACCTATGGCAAGAGTCATCCCGTAGCTTTAACGCGTGTTTTCTAGCCTCGAATAGTGTCCTGCAGCGTCCTCACGTCGTGAGAAAACCTTCCTCACGTCGTGAGTTTTTATGCTCACGTCATGAGTCCAGTCAGATTAGGGTTTCTGACACGTGTCATGCTCTAAGACAACTGTAACTTCGGAAGGTCTTAACTTTTGCATACGAACTCCATTTTTGACGTTCTTTATATCCACACATAGGTAATTCCGAGTACTACAACCCTATATTAGATTCCAATAGCTAATTCTAAGCCTATTTTAAATTCATCTTGTTATATAGATTTTATAGTGTTAGAGTTTACCATAACTTCTTCATGCGAAGTCAGATTTAGACATTCTCTATATTTTTGGAATCGTATGGACGTATACTTTGATTTATACTATAAAGTATGTATGAAAGCTCATATTTGTATTAGAATTTATCATGAACTACATAGTAAGTTTATCACATTACTAGTTTAACAAAATCACATTACATGATTGGTATAATCACATGTGATTGTTATTGACCTAATTTTGACGGGTGTTACAGGTACGCAAAGGGACTTCCATGGGAGTATGCAATGCCAGTGCGTCAGGCTCTTACTTTGGAGGCAGCTATCTGGGCTGCCAAGTCTATTGAAGATATGATTAAGGGGAGAGCCGCCAGCAAGGTTGAAGTTGGCGAAAAGAGAAAGTTTGAAGGAACTTCAGGTTCCAACAAAATGAATAAGTTCTCGAAGACTGGTTCGAGAAAATTTGGAGGGGGAGTAGAAGCGAAATGGTGTGACAAGTGTAAGAAGAAACATGTTGGGAAATGTAGCGAGGAAGTCACTTGTTACAAATGTGGAAAGACTGGACATTATGCCAATGAATGCACCTTTAATAAGACAGTTTGCTATGGGTGCAACGAAGAAGGGCACATTTTGAAGGATTGCCTGAAGAAGAAGGATGCAGCAAAACCCAATCTCCCACCAAAGCCAAAAGCCAGAGCTTTCCAGATGACACTGGAAGCTGCAAAGGATGCAGTGGATGTCGCATCAGGTACCTTTCTCGTAAACGAATTGCCTGCCCAATTAAATTTTGTTTGATTCTGGAGCCAACTACTCCTTTATTTCGCATGAATTTGGTAGAAAACTAGCTTTTCCTGTTGATAGACTAGTTAATGCTTTAATAGTCGAGGTTGCTAGTGGCAAGTTTGTACCTGTTAACCATCGTATGAAAAACATCTTCATTGACTTGAATGGGAATAAGTTCCACGAGGAATTATTGCCTATTGAGTTAAATGGTTTCGACATCGTGTTGGGAATGGATTGGCTTAGCACCAATGATGCCAAAATATTGTGCAGGAAGAAGATAGTAAAAGTAAACCCGCCAGGGAAAGAGTCGTTTATGGTGTATGGAGACAAACGCAAAGTAAACTCTGGAATCATTTCCCTAATGAAAGCTAGAAAGTGTTTGGCCAAGGGATGTACATCATATCTAGCATTTGTGATCGATGCTAAGAAGGAAAATAATGAGGTGTAGAATATTCCAGTGGTGTGTGATTATCCGGAAATCTTTCCCGAAGATCTTCCCGGATTACCCCCTGATCGACAAGTAGAATTTTGTATCGACTTGTTACTAGGAACAACACCAATAGCAAAAGCACCGTATCGACTAGCACCACCAACAGAGATGAAGGAGCTTATGACACAACTTCAGGAATTATTGGACAAACGTATCATTCGACCTAGTTCATCACCCTAGGGAGCTCCGGTGTTATTCGTAAAGAAAAAGGAGGGGAGCATGAGAATGTGCATCGATTACAGAGAGCTAAATAAGGCAACAACAAAGAATAAGTACCCGTTCCCAAGGATTGATGACATGTTCGATCAGTTGCAAGGTTCGAGCTATTTTTCAAAGATCGACCTAAGGTCAGGTTATCATCAGCTAAAGGTGAGAGAGCAGGATATAGAGAAAACTGCTTTCAGAACAAGATATAGACACTACGAGTTTTTGGTTATGTCATTTGGACTAATCAATGCTCCAGCAGCATTCATGGATTTGATGAATAGGGTTTGTAAACCTTTCCTTTGATAAATCTGTGATAATGTTCATAGATGACATTTTGATTTACTCAAAAAGCCAAGAGGAACATGGCAAACACTTGCGATAAGTATTAAAAGTCTTAAAGAAGGAGAAGTTGTATGCCAAGTTCTCCAAATGTGCTTTTTGGATTCAAGAAGTCCAATTATTGGGCCATGTGTTCAAACAAGAAGGGATAATGGTTGATCCAGCAAAGATTGAAGTTGTGATGAAGTGGGAACAACCGAAAAATCCCACGGAGATCCGAAGCTTTTTAGGATTAGTTGGATATTACCAAAGGTTTATCCAAGGCTTTTCTTCGATCGCTACTCCATTAACAGCTTTGACCCACAAAGGAGCTACTTATACATGGAGTGAGAAGCACAAAGAAGCATTCAAATTGCTAAAGAAGAAATTATGTGAAGCACCAATTCTTTCTCTACCCGACGGAGTTGAAGATTTCGCTGTTTATAGCGATGCGTCTTGTGTTGGGTTGGGTTGTGTTCTGACCCAAAGAGAAAAGGTGATCGCGTATGCATCTCGACAGTTGAAAGAACATGAAAAGAACTACCCCACTCATGATTTGGAGTTGGCAGCGGTAGTATTTGCCCTAAAATATATGGAGGCATTATCTCTATGGCACTGTTGAGTATATGGCTTGCACCATTAGGCTTAGTTAGTTCGGTCCATATGTAAACACGGTTAGGGCCTATCCAACCGTGTTCAGTTTTTAGGGTTTAGTATATATAATGCATGCATGCATTATATTAATGACGCTTCTTGAATATTTCCTTTAATAAGTATTGTAACCCTAGCACGCCTCTAAAGTAGAAGTTCTTCATCAAGCTCTTCTGAGGTGTTGTTGTTTTAATCATTCGACACTCGTTCGATTCATAATGGTGTTCATTGTTTTCTGTTACTTGTTATTGCCGTATTGATATATGTTTGAATCTATCGATCTAAGAGAATATTAATCTCATCAATTGGTATCAGAGCAAGAGGCTATGTAAATCATACGCATCTCTTCTGTTTGAATAATTTTCTTAGGGTTTCCGATTTTATTGGATCTGTTAAGCCGTCATTCCTTCATTGACGTTGTTCATAGATCTCGATATTACCCTATTCAATCTTTACAAGTCTGATTCTTAGCAGATATCTAAAAAAGGTCATCATGTCTCATGAAGATTCACAAACCAATCCGATCAACATCTCCAATAGCATTGGATCTACAACCAGAATCCCGATTGTATACACTCAAGATTATGAAGTTTGGACGCATCACTTTGAGGACTAGGTCGTTGGTTCCAAAGACAATGGTTATCTTATCTGCGAAGCAATAACATTGGGTCCTTTTGTTCATTCAGGTACAAATATGTCACACCCCCAAACCAAGAATGGCGGAAACGTCCGGGGGTGGAGGACTTCATGTATAGTATCACAACAACGAGTATAATAGTGCTCAAAGTAAATACAACCATCATAAATATAATTGAAAAAGTTACACCATAGTATGTGTTTACATGTTTCAAAATCAATTACATTATGATGACAAAATGAACTGTTTGACGGTTTAACGCCCCATCCTCAAAATGCTGTTGATTTCCTGTTTCACTGATTTCCTGAGAATACAAGTAGTTTTGAAAAGTGTCAACAATTAAGTTGGTGAGTTCATAAGTGTTTTATTTGAGGAAGAAGCCGTTTTCCTTGTAAAAGCGACAGAGTATGATTCCAGAAAATCCAATATTTTCTTTATTTAGTGTGAAATGAAAGCTCCTATGTTATGCAATAATGTACCCTAGAAATACCCGTAGATTCCTTCCATAATCACCCAGTGTATACAAGTTATATAAAATTTAAGTTAAATAAACTGTCGATTATAATGGGTCTGCCCCAAGTCCACAACCAAACAAGGAACAGGAAATAATGCGGGCCCACCAATTCTAAGTCGATTACAACTCAATTTTATATAACTCTAACATGTACACTTAGCAATTATAGCTGAAAACTAACAATTCTAAATGATATGTAGTTTTAATACCATAAAACCATTTTGTGTAAACCCGGTACTTTGTATTCGTACCCCGTTTATATGAAAACCCGGTACTTTGTAATGTACCCCTTTTTGTATAAACCCGGTACTTTGTATTCGTACCCCATTTATATGAAAACCCGGTACTTTGTAATGTACCCCTTTTTGTATAAACCCGATACTTTCTATTCGTACCCCATTTATATGAAAACCCGGTACTTTGTAATGTACCCCTTTTTATATAAACCCGGTACTTTGTATTCGTACCCCATTTATATGAAAACCCGGTACTTTGTAATGTATCCCTTTTTGTATAAACCTGGTACTTGTATTCGTACCCCATTTATATGAAAACCCGGTACTTTGTAATGTACCCCTTTTTGTATAAACCCGATACTTTCTATTCGTACCCCATTTATATGAAAACCCGGTACTTTGTAATGTACCCCTTTTTATGAAATGAAAACCTTTTGTAATGAGTTCGTAATGTAAATGAAACATAAACTATACCTATTATAGTTTATCATAATGTTTGTAATGTATATGCAACCTAACTATACCTATTATAGTTTAGCATATTTGTTTGAGGTGTATAATAGACTTAACTATACTTATTATAGTTTATTATAATTATTTGTAGTGGTAGTAACCCTTTGTATATGATTCATACCTTTAAACTAAGGTAAATAATATGTACTATCAGCAACATGTATTCAAATAATACTACACACCTTGCTCAGCAAGTTACAAGGTGTAAATACGATTGTTAACTATTTTATAGTTTTTAACTTTCCTGTTCCTGTTATTGGAAAATTTATAGAAAAATCATCAGAGGTCGAAATTCAGATCCATAAACTCTGAGGGTTTAGAAAATATGTCTATTGTATTCATAAAATTTATCATGATTTTTAGTGACCTTTAACTTGTGCAAAAATGTCCAACTTCACAGACTGGTCCGAAGTGGTTTCTGAAATGGTAGGCTGTTTTGTAAAAATCACCATAAATTGTAGAAAAATCGTATGAAGATGTGCAAGTAGTCATTTTAAAGGTAGAAATCTGAACTATTTTTACCTTTTACAGTTTTGAAAACTAAAAAGTTTATGATGTTCAAAACAGTCCGTGAATGGAACTAAACTTTCTTGATGAAATCTGGAGTTTGAGTTAAGTTATATTATGATGTTTTAACTTGTATTCCCCCCTTAAAACAGAAAGAAAACATAAAAATGTAGGGGTATGAACTCACCTTGAGTGATTTCAGTAGATGGATGATGAAGAAAAGAAGTGTTCAACTCAAGAACACTTAGAAGATGCTTGAAGATTCGAAGATCTAACAACAAATATGATGATATTTGTGTAAGGAACTCTTGATTTGAGTGAAGAGGTGTAAGATAATCAAGTGAGGGATGAAATTTACTTACCAAAGGAGGATGAAAAGCTCAATATCTCTGAAGAATCTCGAAATCTTGGAGAGAAGTGGAGAGAGAAAAGTGTTTAGCTTAATGTGAAAGGAAGGACTTCTTGGAGGTGAGATAAGGAATTCCCAGCCCTTGTGCAAGATATCTTGCTGGGGAAGGGTGTGAGGGGACAAGGAATAGACTAGGG
The DNA here is from genome assembly GCF_052849685.1 of Lactuca virosa. Taxonomy (NCBI): domain Eukaryota; kingdom Viridiplantae; phylum Streptophyta; class Magnoliopsida; order Asterales; family Asteraceae; genus Lactuca; species Lactuca virosa. Next base: position 314,428,704 of record NC_136433.1, on the reverse strand, counting down.
ATGATGGGATTGGTGACTTAAAGCATGAATAGTGATATGGAGTGGGTATGGGAGGTTGCTTGTGTCATAACTTTAAAGCAAAGTCAACACTCTACCATAATATCTTATCCACTAGATATTATTCCTAGACAATGATTTTCCTCCAAAAATGATTAAAATATGATTATATAGGGTCTCATATGCCAAAATACGAGTTTGGGTGAAAATCCCACGTTAAAATAATGAAAAACGTGCTTAAAATGAAGTCGGGGTCGAAAACCGGGTGAAAAAGGAAATTCAGCAAATCTTCTTGGATTTGGGCCGAAGGTTCGGTCCCAGCAGCCAGAGCCGAAGGCGATGGTTCGGTCCGAAGGGACCTTCGGTCTTCCGAGGTTCGGTTTCGGTTCATAGGGACTTCGGTTCTAATAGGAGCTTCGGCTCTAAGAGGGTTTCGCTCCTATAAGACGGTTCGGCCCTTAAGCTAGGTTCGACTCCTTAAGAGGGTTCGACTCCTTAAGAGGGTTCGGCTCCTTAAAGCTGTTTTTCGCAAAAACTTCCGTTTTCGAGCTATTTTCGACTAAATCAAGGGTCGGGATGCCCCGAGTGATTATAAAAAGTTGAGAGAGGTTTTGGGAGAGATTTCACATACTTTGAGAGATTTGGGAGAGATTTCACATACTTAGAGAGATTTGGGAGAGATTTCACATACTTGGAGAGATTTCTCATACTTAGAGAGATTTGGGAGAGATTTCACATACTTAGAGAGATTTGGGAGAAATTTCACATACTTAGAGAGATTTGGGAGAGATTTCACATACTTGGAGAGATTTCTCATACTTAGAGAGATTTGGGAGAGATTTCGTTTGCGGCCTTTTTGAGTGTTTGGCTTCGTAATGCAAGGTTCGTAAATCCCGTTAAGCCTCGTTATGAATGTTATACGCCCTCGAGGGGTATGGAATAATGTTTTGTCGAGTAGTTTCATCACTTACCCTGATTAGGTTTTAGAATTTTCGAACACGTGAAAAATCTAAGTGATACTTTGTATTAAGATCGCGAGTTGTACAATAGGAAACATAACGGAAACCCTAATATACAAGGGTTAACGGAGTTGACCGGTTTGCCTTGTTGACTTTATTTGACTTTGACTTGACTGGAAATTGACGGTTGTCACATCATCCCCCCGTTAGAAGGAATTTTGTCCCGAAATTAGCGTTTTGACTGGGACTACGAGAGTTTGGGGAAAAGATGTGGGTACTTTTCGTAGCACATGGAATTGATATGGTAAGGACCAAGCCATCTTATGTTAATTGACGACGTTTGGACATCTTATTGTAACCGGTGTTAAGTCGATTTAAAACCACCAGTGATTGTTTTGGAATGGTGGTGTATTCTATGTATATGCCTTTATGCTCTCCGCTTTATGCTTGGTATTACTACTCCGAATATTTTATAATGTAATTAGCGAGTGCTGGTATTACGAGTGCTTCAACAATTTGTGATGAAATTTGCAATATAAGTCCTACCAGATCTTTTATAATCGTTTGGTGTAAACTAGTCGTATATCATTAAGATTGCAAGGGCAGTCGAATGAGTGACTCCGCCTTAAGCCCACAACCAAACAAGGAACATGAAGTAAGGCGGAATTATACATTCTAAGTCCATAGAATCTTAATGATATATGGCCATAATGTTTACACTAGCCATCATAGATTCACTAGTAAAAACCCTGCATTTTTATATAGATGATAAGACTTATTCGGGTTTTGCCGTGTTCTCGAGATGCTTTCAGCCTTTCTCGAATTTGTACTAAGTCATAAGTGATAACTTCTCCTCGGAGCGCTGCATAGGCCCTGCTTTAGTGTTTCTCGTCTGATTAGATCGGTAGGGAACATATGGGTTTTGTTTACACGACTAGACCTATTCGGATGGTAGAACGTTCACTCGCACTCCTGGGTAGCCTTGTCCCGAAGTTCATGGTAGGACTCGTACCTGGTCCATCTATCATTAACTTGCGCATATAGGTCGTATGTAATTTAGGTTGGTAAGACAGTTGGATGGGTGACTCTGCCCCAAGTCCACAACCAGACAAGGAACAGGAAATAGGGCGGAAACACACATCCAATGTCCGTAGAATCTTAATTATATATTATCCTCGCGTATACACTTAGTAGGGATAGACTAACCGTATTCGTCCCAAGCTTCTGTGCTTGAACCTTATCTGTTGCATGCGTGACATTCCCGAAGGGTCTTATGGAAATACTTGTGGAAAGGTTTCAGAAGGTATAATACTCCTCTGGAGAGTGTTTTGGGGTTTCGCAGCGAGAGATGACCTGGAGGTCCGTGTCGGATTTGTGTTTATGAGAGACGAAGGTTTCGATATTCAGTGGGTTAGGTGAAGGGTCCTTTCGTAGCCGTTTAATCGGGAAGGTGAGGACTATACCAATCGTAATCGAATGACGACAGCAATATCTTTTTAGGTAAAACATGTGTTAAGCTGTATTCGCACGAAATGTTCGTTAGAGTGATAGAGCATCTTGTGTTTCTTTTTAGTGTGTTCCGTTTTGATCGATGTTATTGTTACTGCAATTGATTCGCATTGATGTTACTAGTACTGATAGTAGGAGTGTCGTAAAACTAGGTTATTACTTTTCACGTATAGTATTTCCCGATTTTTCGAATGTGGCAATCAATTCATAGCAGAGGTTTATATAAATAAACTTATGAATTTAGTAGAAATGAATCGAATGTAATCTTGTGATTTGTTCCATGCCTGATCCACTCCTAAGATCACCCGATGTATACCAATTGTGTGTAATTAAAGTTTAATAGGCCGTTGAACTTAATAAGTCTGCCCTAAGTCCACAACCAAACAAGGAACAGGACCTAAGGCGGACTCACCATTTCTAAGCCGATCGTCTCTTAATTACACATAATCCTGAGGTATACATTAAGTAATCTTAGACTTACCATAAGTGAATCGTTTGTAATACCAGGTTATGAAATATGTGGTAAAATCCCAATGAAATAAAATGCGTGCCAATTTTATTGATATACTCTAGTTCATAGAGTTCAGGAAAGTTTGACCCTTATATTAGGTCTATATTTCGTTAGTGTAAGGAAAAACTTTGACGACGGCACGACCCCTTGAATAGTGTAGTCTCTACATTTGAAGGTCGAATTTATGTATATGACGGGGCAGTGTTCAAACGCACGCCAGGAATTTGAGTCTGTAATGGTATGTCAGTAGTGTACACACTACTCGTGGCGGCTGATGTTCCGTGGGCCATAGAATGAAGACATGAAAGTTTGCATTGCCCTAAACCTTGCCCTGGCTTCTCCCATTTCTTCTTTTCCTTTGCTTTCCTTCGGTTTCTCTTTCTCTCGCTCCTCTTCCGAATTGTCTTCTGATCCAACCACCATTTTTCCTGGTTAGGAAGAATAGGGCCTCCTGGTAGTTGGGTTCCCGTCACGTTGCTTGTGAGAGAATAGGGGTAGAAGAGATAATTAATAAGCGTCTAATCCTATAATTACTTATAGGGGGTGATCCTTATTAGTCACGTCTATAATCACATAGTGCATACCAGTTATACATAATCCGAGATAGAATAGACCTTCGAATAAATGACTCTACTCTAAGTCCACAACCAAACAAGGAATAGGAAGTAGCGCAATAGTCATAGATTCTGAGTCTATAATATCTTTAATCATGTATAACCTTAGCGTATGCACGTAGTCATTATAGACCTACTAATAGGGGTCTTTAGTTTTCACATAAGTTGATTATAGTATCACCAAATACTCCTATAGTATTTTAATGTTTGTCTTATGTTTTTCAATGTTTCTTTGTAGATAGAGTTGGTAAGTTTTTAGACTTGTTGCAACAACACAACCACTCCCGGGCATATGCTAATCACTTCTGGGATAGACATAGTTGATCAGGCTATGTCATTCCCAGACCTGACTATACATCCCCAAGCCTACTTGTGCCATTCAACAATCACCACTTTTGTTTTGTTCTAGTATGATGCTGACCTTAGTATGTATGCATGTATGTATACTTTTAACACGAAACTATTTATTTCTAAAAGTATAGTCTTTTGAAAATGTTTAATGAGAGACTTTAGTCCCAATGCATTTATAGTTTGTATATCTTATGTGGTTCGATATACTTAGTTCACTATAAACAATGCTCTGATACCAATCTGTCACACCCCCAAACCATGGATGGCGGAAACGTCCGGGGGTGTAACATTCGGATTTTCAGGGACATTATTGTTTATGTTAATCTTGAGATTTAAGGAGGGACTCGACAAGTTGAGGGACCAACTCGCCGAGTCGAGTCGAGTTGCTCGCGTGGATTTAATGAATGGACCCGACGAGTCAAAGGAGGGACTCGCCGAGTAGGTGCTGGGCAGAGAAACCCTAATTTCCCGGGTTTGGGACCTATTTAAAGGCATTTATAGCCTCATTTACGGCTACCTTCCCCTGAGAGCAAACCCTAATTGCTATTGGAGCTAGAGAGTGAGAGAGAAGCTCATATTGTGGTTCTTAGTGCATTTCTATGAAGAAAGATGAAGAGCTTCATGATGGGGAACAAAGGAAGGCAGTGGATCTGTGGTATTGAGTGTTTCAGCTGCTAAGAGAAGGTACAAAGTCCTCATCTTGTTCATTCCTTGTACTAGATCTCATTTTGGGAGTTTTAGGGCTTTGCTTCCATCCTTTTGAATCTATGAGTCGAATGAGACCTGGTTGTGGTTGGAAACCTCAGATCTGGACCTCCTAAGGTCCTTAGAGTCTAGATGGTCTCAGCTTTAGTGGTCCAAATGAGGGTTGATGAGCAAAAACCTTCATGAAGAGCATGTATTGGCGTTTTGAAGCAATAGCATCATGTATGAATGTAAAGATCGAAGGTTTACGTAATTATTGAGCCTTGCGATGATAGATCTATAGTTTAGAGTGATAGATCTGGTCGAAATCGTCTGAATGAGAAATCAGATCAAAGGGACTCGCCGAGTCCATGACTTGACTTGACAAGTCGGCGAGGGTTTGTCTCGATGGATTGATTGTGCGATAACTCGACGAGTTGGGGGTCAACTCGACGAGTTGAGCTGGACTTTTGAGACTTCTGAGGATACGAGGGGACTCGACGAGTCGCAGGAGTGCACTCGACGAGTCGGGTCAAACTTGGACTGTTGACTCGAGTTTGACTTTTGTTGACTTTGGGGTTTTGGTCGACATATGTGATAGAGACCTTGGAGGGGTAAAATGGTCTTTTACCCAGTTTAAAGAGTTATAAAGAGAAAGAACCGCCTTCGATTATCTGAGTCGTGAAAAGAGTATTAATAAGAGATATTCATCCTTTGTGTTAGGAGGAGGCTAGTTCGAGATCCGAGCGCGAGGTTATTTGCTCACCTGCTAGCCGATGTGAGTCTTCTCACTATACATTACCTAGAGTGGTAACTATGTGCAGACCGGAGGGTCTTATGTGTTATGTGTATGTTTGAGTTTATGTGATTGTGATACACTGCATTATTTCTATTGGATTCATGTCGTGTATGTTCCAGAGTTTACAGAGTTAGAACCAGAAGGTTCATAGAGTTAGGACCGGAGGGTCCACAGAGTTAGGACCGGAGGGTCCACAGAGTTACAGCCTCGAGTGGCTAATATGTGTTATATGTGGTATTTTGGGGAACTCACTAAGCTTCGTGCTTACCGTGTTATGTGTTTCAGGTATCTCAGAGGATCGCGGGAAGGCACCGGCTTGATTGTACACACCAGAGAAAGAGTTATGTTTTGAGGATCCTGGATTATTAATGGAGTTGTGTTTTGTAATTTGAATAAACGAGATTTCTATACAATATGTTATGAAAAGTATGCGATTTTAAAATGAAAAATTTGTTTGAAAAATTACGGTGTTACAAGTTGGTATTAGAGCCTTGGTTTTAGGGATTCGGATGCGCCTTCGGGTAAATCTGGACTCAAACTGAGGATTTGAGAAAAAATTTCAAAGAAATTATTTTTCTAAAGCGAACAAGAGTTTCTAAGAGAAAACGAGAAGGAGCAGTGTGTATAATCAGCCAGAGCCCGAACGGTGATTTCCCAAAATACCCTTACGTTTGTATTATGAGATATTTATGAGATATGCTATGAGATATTATGCATGCTAGAGATAGGCTAGGTATTTCATATGTTAGGACTAGAGTGGCCTGATTTGTGATGCCTTAGCCTAGGAGTTACTGTTATCTGTGATGTGCTTTCGAGCATGTGCTGAGTAAGAGTATCCAGCAGGAATCCTCTAGAGAGGGATTTGAGTAGAGGAGTAATCTAGGAGAGATACCTAGATGAGCATTTGAGGAGTCTACTGAGGGAGTAGTCAGATGCCCGCGTGGGGTAAAGTTGCTTGGGTTCGGTGGTATCCTTAGAGTATGAGGAGAGCAAGTGGGTAATGACCTAGAGTGGTTTTACATGTTGATAGAGATTATTTGATGCCCGAATGCTGCATGCTTCATGCTTTGTGGAACTCTTGATGATGAGAGTCAGCTACTAAGTGAATATGATGATATTCAGGAGGTAGATGGCTCGTATCATAAGGAGTTATTCAGCAGCTGATGGCAGAGAAGTGTGAGAACCTAGGAAGAGCCTAGGAAAGGGTGACCCTAGTCAGATGAGTACGCTGACAGAGTAGGATATTTCGCAGAGGAGCGAACACGCATGACGGGATTGGTGATGGAGAAGGTCGAGCGGCTACTTAGGAACTCGAGGATGGTCCGTGTGGAAAGTATGGGTAGATGTGGCAGGTAGTATGGGCCCGTACTACTGAAAGCAGAGGACCCATACTCGATACAAGGAACTTAAGAGGACAGGGGCTGATTTGAAAGGAATTTAAGAGGACAGGGTCTAATTGGTAAGTTATGGACTCATTTTGAGAGAAGGAAGGGAAGGAGGGGCCGATTATGTCATTATGGAAATGAGTTTAGAAGGGCACCGGGTATATAACCCTTACGGGTACCCTAACCCTAGGGATGCATTCAGCCGCCACTATTGCCCTCCCAACCTCCGGCGCCGCAACGCCTCAGTCGAGGTCGCCGACCACCACCACGAGCCTGCTGCCGCCACCATCTCCGACCCATTGCCGCCACAGATTACCGCTAAGGGAGCTGAGAAGAACCAAAGAGCGACGTCGGGGGCTTGGGTCGCTGCCATCCCAGCCATCGATGTTGCTGTCCGAGGGTGCCGTCAGCCTCCCTGGCGCCGTTGCTACTTCAAACGCCGACGAAGGACGCGAGATGACGTCTCCTTCTCCCGCCATGACTGCTGCCGTCGTGGTTTGCCATCGCCGTCGTCACCCTCTTTGCTTTTTCTTTTCTTTTTCGCTGTTAACCGCGACCTGCCGCCGCCATCACCGTCCGGTGACGCTGCTGCGGTTTCCGTTGAATATTAAGTGTTACCGGTTTGAGAAGTTGTATGCTCGGGTGTTGTGTTGCTGCGTATTGGAAGCCAAAGGAACCACCGCCACCACCGTGAGGTGGTGGCTGGCATCGTGAACCAGCTGCTGCCGCCACCGCGCGTCTCAAGGTGGGTGGCTGGACCTTTTGAGCATATTGGAAGTAGTGTATGTGTAAATGTAGATGGGTTGTTTGGCCAGAAAACCTAGAACCACCACCACCGTGAGGTAGTGGCTGCCGCCACTCGCCACCGTCGGCCATTACAAGGTGGTTATGTGTGTGTATGTTTAGCTTAGTTTAGTGTGACAACCCGAAACTTTTCCGTTATCCTTACCCAGTTTCCGTTAATAAAATTTGGGTTTTTATTTAATTCCGTCAAATTTCTTAGTTTGGGAAGAACCTTACGTTTTAAATAAATCAATTCGGATTTATTTCCGATCACGTTAGTATTATTTTTGGTCTAACGGAATATTCTAAGCTTAGTACAATCAAAGATTGGGTCCAAGAACGAGTTTTTCCAAGTCAAAGCATAGCATCCGGGCCAAACACCCCTTCGAGAAGAGTTTACGGCCGCAAACACAGTTTACGACCGTAAACCCTGTTCACAGCCGTAAACCCCCCACCCCACCCCTTGGCCGTAAACTCACCCCTATATCAGGGATGAGTGGCCTTCATTTCTCACTTTACACATCTCAGGAGCTTCTCTCTCTACTCTCTCTCTCTCTCTCTCTCTACAAACTTCAAATTTGCTCAAGGATCCTCAAGAATGTAAGTGATTCTTCACTTTGATTGTGTTTCTATCCTTATTCTAGTGATGAATCCATGTCTCATCTCCTAAATCTCATCTTTTTTCTAGATTTTATCTCTCACCAAGAACACCAAGAACACACACTAGTTCTTGGTGGCTAAAAACCTCATTCCAAGCTTCTTAACAATAAGTAACTACCATATGTACTTGTTATCTACTAGAAACCATCGATTTTCGCCTAAAAATCGACCTGAAACGCATGAACTAAGTGTTTACGGCCGTACTCCCTTCAATGGCCGTAAACTCCATTTTTGGTCGATTATTGACCTTTAAACTCTTCCTTGAACTGGGCACGAGGCTTATAACACTTCCAGAAGGCTAGAAAGGACCTTGAAACACCGAAAATCGCACCTTTCACCAAGTTTTTACCGCCGTAAACCCATGGGCCGTAAACCCATGGACCGCAAACACTTGGGCCATAAACATATGGGTCGTAAACCCTGTTGGGCCGCAAACCCTTGACCGTACACTCCTTTTACGACCGCAAACTCCCCATTTTCAAATCACATGCGATTCTAACACTTAGTTTCAAGTGTTTCATGGTCCCTAGGATGATTTCCTTCCATAACAAATAGTGTTATGCCCTCACCTAATGCATATGTGTACTTTTACATGCTAAATAGCATCCGTTTGTGCCCAAGGCTTTAATTGACACTCAACAACTCCTAGCAACTTACACTCAAATCCCGCGTCAAAACGGTGAGTTCATACCCCTACGCTTTTCCGAGTTTTTCCATGTTTTCAGGGGGGAATACAAGCAAAAGTACAAGGAAACTTGTGCTCAAAGTATATTATTTTATGTTCAAAATGCTTTTAATACAGAAAACAGTTTTACCAAACGATTAAGAAACCAATTCGTAGAAACAGTTTTCAAAACTAAAGCAACGAATTTGTGAATCATATCGTAAAATGTGTTATTTTATAAAGGATTCATACGAAACATAAACAGGATTTTTAGTATTATTACATGCAAATTGTTAGTCTGAAGTTGGAGACACGTCCTTGGTAACACTCCCCCCGTATTCGTGAGTGTAGGACTAACACTTGTAACCAGAATCTCTTGTAGGGAGAGTGTGACTGTTGTGTATGGATCTATACGGGACTGACTATCCCGCACCTCGCTGCTAGCTACAGTGGGACCGTCAGGTCAAGGGTGACAAAAGTCATAAAACGATATTGGCCCCGTTACGTGCTATATCAAGTCTAAGTACGGTTATGACACTCACAACCTAGATAATAGCAACATACATGTGTAATAATGAAACAAGTGAATTAACCTCAAAGTAATAACCGATTTTGTTACTAGAAAGTATTAATAATACCTTTAGGACATAATTCACCACTTATTTATTAGTTTTATTTATGTAATAAGGCTAATACACCTCACAGGAAACAAACATGGTTTTTCAAGAAAACTACGTCTAACGATACAGGTGTGGTAGATACTTGTACACCTCAGACAAGAACAGATAACCAACTATCAACTTTTAAGGAAAATATAGGATTTTCCTAGGATAACTCGACCTTACATAAACAGGCTGTTAAACAAATAACAAATGGATAATCAAACATATTTCATAAGAAAATATAGGATTTTCTTGGGAAACACTTTTTAAAGGATCAAAGAAACATTTCTTTTACCAGAACTAAATGCTTATGAACTCACCAGCTTTATGCTGATATTTTAAAACTGCTTGTATTCTCAGGGCAACAATAGACAGGTACTCTTGCCAACTTTTGGAGAAGACGGAGCATTTTGGAGTCACGTCTTTTACTTTTGTTATATACTGTTATGAACAAACTATGTTTTCAAACAATGTAAATATTCTTATTATAATGTAATGGTTGTGTTTACTTCGCTTACTATGATACAACTGTTGTGATACTACGCATGACGTCACCCACCCCCGGACGTTTCCGTCGTCCGTTCCGACGGTTCGGGGGTGTGACAGATTGGTATCAGAGCTCTTGTTTATAGTGAACTAAGTATACCGAACCTTACATGGTATACAACTATAAACACTAAGGGGCCGAAGTGCTCTGAACTAAAAGTATACTTTTAAAACATAAGTATTTTTACAAAAAGAATACATGTATACCTGAGTACCAGAATTCATGTCATAGGTAGAACAAAACAAAAGTATTTGGATGTTGGGACGCTGCGGTTAAACCTGGGCAGTTATGTAATCATGTCTAGGGTCAATATAGCCTGATCAACTATATTCATTCGAGACATGACCAACATGTGCTTGGGAGTGACTGTAGTGTTACAACAAGCCTAAAAATTACCTAAATACAAGAAGAGTTCTAGAACCGAACATAATGATTAAAATACTATAGGAGTACTTTAGGACGATGATTTTGCCGAACCATTTCCTGAAGAGACTGATTCGGAACGCGAAGTCGAGAACCTACCTCAAGTGACCCCAATACCAAATCCTAACCCTCAAGTTGGATTCCAAGGTCCAACTCCTATGTGGGTCGGGAATTTGAATAGGTGGAGCCACGAGCAAGACCAGCCCCTCCCATACGACGGAAACCGCAACTTCTACAATTTGAACGAAGGAGGCCCCACGGACAGGGCCCTTCCAATCCTGATACGCCGAGTGGCTCGCAATGAGGAACTGGGTGTGGCAACCCTTCAGCGAACTATGGAGCTCGAAGCGGATTCGAACGCCAACCCGGACCGCATTCGTCGCCTCGAGACTTCTCATGCGAGAGCTGCAAGGAACAATGAAGCTCTGCAGCGAGAGTTAGCTACAACCCGAGCCGAAGTCATAGAGCTCCGAGCACGCCAGTCAGAGTACGAGAGACGCCTGGTTGGTGTCGAACGCCAGCTGGCCGAATTAAGGTTTCACTTGAGGAGTACCCGTCACCGATAGGGGAATGTTCTACCTAACCTTCCTTTTCGGCCTAGGGAATGACTTTCATATTTATGTTCTAAGTAGATCTATTCTGTAAACATCTCTGTCCTTCATGTTGCTAAGAATTTTTCCCTGTTAGAGTAACTTAGGCCTATTTTAGGTCAAGGGTTCCGAAATATGTGTAATCTCAGTTTCGGTCATGATGACAACAACCATATTTCAGTTAAAGATGATCTTTGTCAAAGGTATACCTTAGATCGATAGCATGAAAATTTAGCAACTTTATCAAGGTCCTATCACTGTTTTGTCTTCAAAACACGTATCATAGGATATACCTAGACGATCATTCCTTTTCTCCATCAATTTCATATCAGTTTTCATGAAAAACTTCGATGTCCTGGTCAGCACGGGATGGTTGAGCCCCAAAATTGTGCTGATATCATTTGCTTCGAGGAAGCAATTCGTCTCAATCTTTCCTTCTGACGAGATCCTTCCTGGTTATAGTGATAAAAATTTGTTCAAACCTTCGTATCATTTCCTGCGCCAAGGCCCAAAAGTATCTGCGAAAGGGATGCCTTGCATTCCTGGCTCATGTGGTTGATAAGACGCAAAAAGTTAGAGACCTCGAGAGCATCCCCGAAGTCTTCAACCTTCCTGATAACTTCCCCAAAGATATTCCAGGGATTTCTTCAGAGTGTCAAGTTGAATCCCGTATCGACTTGATCCCCGTAACTACCCTTATAGCTAAATCTCCATATCGTCTAGAGCCGACGAAAATGTGAGAGTTATCCCGCCAGCGCAATGAACTGAACAACAAGGAGTTAGTAAGTTTATTGTATGTGAACTTTATTGCGTTCAAATCGTTTTCTATTCTTACTAGGACCATATCATGGAGATGTGGGTCGAATCAATGAGAGTCAGATAGCAAAAGCGGGAAATCTTAATGCATAGATAAACATTTAGGATACATCCAGAGACAAGTATTGTGGCTCACAAACTTCTTCTCTTGACATGTAGCAGATCATGCCTCCGAAGAAACATAACCAACCCACCAGTAAGACACCAGCTCTCTAAATGGACTCGGTCACGTTTCAAGCTGCTGTCACAGCAGCCGTAGCAGCCGCCTTAGCTGTTCTTAACACCAACAACCTAAATGGGAATGGGAACGACTTCCACACCTCAAGCTGTAACAACACACCAGGAAATCAACAAGGGCTTGTCCAAGAGAACATTCCAACTCCCAAACCTAAGAGCGCCAAACGGAAATTTTGGTCCGAGAGGAAGAACAAGTCGTCTCAGAAACTTGCCAAGAAACGACAACTCGAGATAGCTTCTACAACCGCCACATCCGCCCAACCAATGCCAATGCCAGCGTGGCAATATGCTGGAAAACTTCCATATTGCGAGAAATGCAACTTCCACCACATAGGAAAGTGCCGCGAACTTCGATGTGAGAACTGCAATAGGCAAGGACACACCACGCGATGCTGCAGGGCACCTGCACAGCCAAACACCTCGATTCCTGGCATCCAGATGGGCCAGGTTTGCTACAATTGTGGTGAACTCGGACATTACAAAAGAAATTGTCCAAGGATTAAGGATGGCCAGGAAACTTGTTCCGGACAGACCCCAACTCAACACATCACTTCCACTACTAATGCTAGCATAGTTCGAGTGTGTGGTGCATGTGGCGAAACGGGACCTTTCAAAAGAGACTGCCCAACAGAAAAGAACAATGAGGAAACAAGAGGAGTCTAACCTCAGGGGATGAGGAAAACATCAATGAAAACCGCGGTGTTTTGGTACGTTTCCCAAAACCCCAATAATTGTTCATAATTGTGATTACTTTCTCGTCCGGAATGAATCACGAAATCCTTATAAGTTTTTAAAGCCCTAATAAGCAAATCATGATAGCTTAAGTGAATATGCTAGAGTCAATTATAGATATACATGACTTGTATGTGCCAAACGATCATAGAGAGATCTAGTAAGAACCGTTTCATGAAAGTTCATAGTTTCAAAACATCAGAACATTCGGGTAAGTTGTCACACCCCAAAACCGGAACGGCGGAAACGTTCTGGGGTGGAGGACTTCATGTACAATATCACAACAATAAATAGTAGTAAACAAGCAACAACATCATCCATTGCATTAATAATATAATTTAATACAAGTGTGTTTTGTGATAGTTATAAGACACTAAAATGTAAATCAAAATAAGAGATGGGTCTTGAACGAGCTCCATCTTCTCAAAACCTGGCATCGGTACCTGTCTACTGATGACATGAGAATACAAGTTATTTTGAAAGAGTTTATCAGCATTAAAGCTGGTGAGTTCATAAGTATTTTAGTGTCATTGTTTGTATGTGTTTGATGTATAAGTTTGTAAATGTTTTGTAAATGTTTGCAATTGTTTGTATCTCCTAGAAAATCCTATATTTTCTACTAAACGTAGCCTTCAACCAAGGCATCAAATGAAATGTATGTTTGACTCTTGTAAGAGTGTGTATTTTCCCAAGTATGACTATCATTAACTAAATATAGTTATACACTAATGAGTATGTGATAAGATCACAAAGTAAATGTAATAGGGAAAATAATGTTTTACCTCAGCAGTGACACTGCTGGTTATAAAGTGATAAAATACAGACTCCAGGTAGTATTAAATGTACAATACACCTCGGAGAGTCTAGAGTAATAAAATGTAGACTCCAGGTGGTATTAAATGAACAATACGCCTCAGAGAGTCTAAAGTAATGAAATGTAGACTCCCGGTGGTATTAAATGAACAATACGCCTCTGAGAGTCTAAAGTAATAAAATGCAGACTCCAGGTGGTATTAAATGAACAATACGCCTCGGAGAGTCTAAAGTAATGAAATGTAGACTCCAGGTGGTATTAAATGAACCATACGCCTCGAAGAGTCTAAAGTAATAAAATGTAGATTCCAGGTGGTATTAAATGAACAATACGCCTCGGAGAGTCTAAAGTAATGAAATGTAGACTCCAGTTGGTATTAAATGAACAATACACATCGGAGAGTCTAAATGCCTTTAATCTTAAGTCGGTTAATTAAAGGTTTAAATGTGAACTCGTATGTAACCATGTTGATCGACGACTGAATAAAAGATGACCCTCTGGTGTCATGTGTAATGAGGTAACATTTTGTCACCCCTTGGCCTTATCGGCTGGGACTGTAGCTAGCACTCAGGGTGTGGGAGTGTCTGTCCCGTATAGATCTATACACAAGATGCCCGCTCTCCCTCCAGGAGACTCTGGTTAAAATTGATACAACACAGTGTCGTTGTATCCTTAAATGGTGTGTCACATTGTTTTATCGTAAAACAATGTTTGTATAGTAAGACATAATGTAGAAATATTCTTTCTGTACTAATGTATAGTATACTCTCTTAGTTTCTCATAATATTATATATTGACTCATGTATGAACTGACTTTTTGTATGTTTCGTTGTTCTAGTAATAGTATTAGTAACTCCCTAAACTATACCTATTATAGTTTACTAAAAATGTGGATTGTATGAATGAACATGTTTGTATACCTTTGCTACCCAAAGGCATTGAACTGAATTAAGGAACATTTATATCTATATACATATACATAATATATAACTAAGATTCAAACGACCTTCGGACAAACATCTGATACCCTCAGTCCACAACTAAACAAGGAACATGAAGTAAGCTGAGCTATCAGTCCTAAGTCCTTTCAATCCTACTTATATAACCATATCTATATAGATACACATTGGACAACATATAAGTTTAAAAGACAAAGAAGTTTTGTAAGACCTTTTGAAGAGTTTAAATAAGTATTGAAGACTTGATGTTATTTCATAAAACGATTTAAAAGCAGTTTGGCATATAGAAACAAGTTTGATAAAGAGTTTAACATGTAAAAGAGTTTGATAAACATTTTGAAGTAGTTTGTTTGGTAACACTGATTGAACAGTAAGAAAATCCATATGTTTGATAAAACAGCTAACAGAGTAGTAAAATCCATTTGTTTGATAGTTATTAATCACATGTGATTGATATAATAACTATAATGTTTCAACTTGTATCCCCCCCCCCCACAAAGCATTTAAAATCATTTAAAAGGTAGATTAAGGGGTATGAACTCACCTGTAGTGAGTGGTTTGGATGAACGGACGGTATAGGATGCTAAGTGTCAAGTGAAGACTTGAGCACACACACGGATCCTATTCAACATATAAGGACACATATATGTATGTAATTAGTTATATAATCACTAATTAAGCAAGTAAGGACACCCTATGACATGGAAAACACTTTGATTCAAGTGCTAGGAGTACAAAGGGTTGCATCTAAGGGTTGTATAGCCACTTAAAGGAGTTTTCGGTCCAAGTAGTATGTTTCTTGAAGTTTTCGGCTCAAAGGATTTTCGGTCCAAAGAGGTTTTCGGTCCAAAGAGTTGGCCGAAAACTCATGATGTTTGGTGATTTTTAAGGGCTTTCCACAATCAATGAAGTGTTCTAGACTCAACACTAAATATTAGGAAAGGCTTAAAGTCGTTTTGCACCCTTCATAAGGGTTTTCGGTCTAAGGAGATGCACTAGACCGAAAACACCTTTTGTTCTTGGATAAATGATGATTTCAAGGCCCTAAATCAAGAGTTTCAACTAGATAACAAGTATAGGGAAGTAATACTTACGATTTAGAGGCTAATAGAGTTGATTTTGGACCAAAACACTAGTGTGTGTTCTTGGTGTTCTTGAAGATCTAACCCAAAAGAGATGATTTCATGGATGAAATCAAAGGGTTGTACTAGATAAAGCTTTGTATCAACAAATTAGATGAAAGGAATTCTTACAATTTCGAAGATTGGAATGAAGAACTCGATGATACTTGAGAGAGAATGGAAGTTTTCTTGACTTGTAAACGAAGGAATGATCAAAATGATCATGAAATATACATGTATAAGGGAGTTTTCGGTCACCTTGCCCGAAATCCCAAAGATCTTGACCGAAAACTCCTTTTTGAGGAGGTTTTCGGTTTGCTTCATGACTAGAACTTCAACCAATTCATCCTAACACTGATTCCTTTGATGTACTAAGTTTAGAATACTCGAATAGACTCCAAATAGTGCTAAAAGATTGCGAAAAATGAGTCTAACCTTGATTGAATTGATTACTGTATAAGATTAAAAATTTCGGGTTATCACATAAGTAGTACCTGTTAACCTCTAGTCAAACACAACAAACACCAGAGGCATTCATCCAAGGGTTGCAATGTCCTAACAAAACGATCCTCCCAAACTAACTTAACGCGCGATTCTACGACGTTGTCCCGCTTAGTCCGACTTAGTCTATGTTATACCAAACCCTTTTGTCTTAGATCGTTCGATCGCAAAACTCCCGTCACTCGTAACGACAAATTAGATGCGAACTTCAAAAATTCATCACTCTTCCAAAAACCCAAAAGTATTCATACGAAGAGTACCACCCACAAGGACATGGACAGAGTAAGAGGGTTATCCGGACAATTGGAAATACGTCGTGGGACACTCAACTACTCTTAGTTGAACCTTCTCGCAACAAACGGCGACCTATCCAGCATCAAGGTTGCGCCGATCGAAGCCCTCTATGGCTGTAAGTATAGATCCCCTCTGTGCTGGGCTGAAGTGGACAACACGCAACTATTTAAGAGTCAAGTCCACGACAGTACTCTCACGAGTCCTGAAACCATCCGAGAGATGACTGAAAGAGATCATACGAAAAGACTACGCCGATAAGAAGCAAGAACCCTTGGAATTCCAAGTTGATGACCCTGTCCTATTAAAAGTTTCACCTTGGAAAAAAAAAGCCTGATACGCTTCGGAAAGAGTAGAAAGCTAAATCCAAGAATACGTTGGACCGTCCGAGACCCTTGCTAGGATAGGTCCCGTAGCTTACAAATTTCGTTTACCGCAAGAACTTAGCAACATTCATTCTGTCTTTCACGTTTCGAATCTTAAGAAATGCGTATCCGACGAAACCCTTGTGATTCCTCCTGATGAGATTGAAATCAACGAGAACCTTAACTTCGTGGAAGAACCGGTCGAAATCACGAGTAGAGAGATCAAACGAACGAAACAAAGTCGCATCCCGACAGTGAAGGTTCGCTGGAATGCCAAGCGGGGGCCTGAATTCACTTGGGAGCACGGAGATCAGATGAAACCGAAGTATCTGCATCTCTTTTCTAATCCATAATTTGTATTCTATGTTCGAATTTCGGGATGAAATTCCCTCTAACGGGGGGATGATGTGACAACCCGAAACTTTTCCGTTATCCTTACCCAATTTCCGTTAATAAAATTTGGGTTTTTATTTAATTCCGTCAAATTTCTTAGTTTGGGAACAACCTTACGTTTTAAATAAATCAATTCGGATTTATTTCCGATCATGTTAGTATTATTTTTGGTCTAACGGAATATTCTAAGATTAGTACAATCAAAGATTGGGTCCAAGAACGAGTTTTTCCAAGTCAAAGCATAGCATCCAGGTCAAACACCTCTTCGAGAAGAGTTTACGGCCGCAAACACAGTTTACGACCGTAAACCCTGTTCACGGCTGTAAACCCCCCACCCCACCCCTTGGCCGTAAACTCACCCCTATATAAGGGATGAGTGGCCTTCATTTCTCACTTTACACATCTCAGGAGCTTTCTCTCTCTACTCTCTCTCTCTCTCTACAAACTTCGAATTTGCTCAAGGATCCTCAAGAATGTAAGTGATTCTTCACTTTGATTGTGTTTCTATCCTTATTCTAGTGATGAATCCATGTCTCATTTCCTAAATCTCATCTTTTTTCTAGATTTTCTCTCTCACCAAGAACACACACTAGTTCTTGGTGGCTAAAAACCTCATTCCAAGCTTCTTAACAGTAAGTAACTACCATCTGTACTTGTTATCTACTAGAAACCATCGATTTTCTCCTAAAAGTCGACCTGAAATGCGTGAACTGAGTGTTTACGGCCGTACTCCCTTCAATGACCGTAAACTCCATTTTTGGTCGATTATTGACCTTTAAACTCTTCCTTGAACTGGGCACGAAGCTTATAACACTTCCAGAAGGCTAGAAAGGACCTTGAAACACCAAAAATCGCACCTTTCACCAAGTGTTTACGGCCGTAAACCCATGGACCGCAAACACTTGGGCCGTAAACATATGAGCCGTAAACCCTGGCCGCAAACCCTTGACCGTACACTCCTTTTACGACCGCAAACTCCCCATTTTCAAATCACATGCGATTCTAACACTTAGTTTGAAGTGTTTCATGGTCCCTAGGATGATTTCCTTCCATAACAAATAGTGTTATGCCCTCACCTAATGCATATGTGTACTTTTACATGCTAAATAGGATCCGTTTGTGCCCAAGGCTTTAATTGACACTCACCAATTCCTACCAACTTACACTCAAATCCCGCGTCAAAGCGGTGAGTTCATACCCCTACGCTTTTCCGAGTTTTTCCATGTTTTCAGAGGGGAATACAAGCAAAAGTACAAGGAAACTTGTGCTCAAAGTATATTATTTTATGTTCAAAATGCTTTTAATACAAAAAACAGTTTTACCAAACGATTAAGAAACCAATTCGTAGAAACAGTTTTCAAAACTAAAGCAACGAATTTGTGAATCATATCGTAAAATGTGTTATTTTATAAAGGATTCATACAAAACGTAAACAGGATTTTTAGTATTATTACATGCAAATTATTAGTCTAAAGCTGGAGACACATCCTTGGTAACACTCCCCCCGTATTCGAGAGTGTAGGACTAACACTTGTAACCAGAATCTCTTGTAGGGAGAGCGTGACTGTTGTGTATAGATCTATACGGGACTGACTATCCCGCACCTCGCTGCTAGCTATAGTGGGACCGTCAGGTCAAGGGTGACAAAAGTCATAAAACGATACTGGCCCCGTTACGTGCCATATCAAGTCTAAGTACGGTTATGACACTCACAACCTAGATAAGAGAACTTACTTTTGTAATAATGAAACAAGTGAACTAACCTCAAAGTAATAATACCTTTAGGACATAATTCACCACTTATGTATTAGTTTTATTTATGTAATAAGGCTAATACACCTCACAGGAAACAAACAGGGTTTTTCAAGAAAACTACGTCTAACGATACAGGTATGGTAAATACGTGTACACCTCAGACAAGAACAGATAACCAACTATCAACTTTTAAGGAAAATATAGGATTTTTCTGGGATAACTCAACCTTACATAAACAGGCTGTTAAACAAACAACGAATGGATAATCAAACATCTTTCATAAGAAAATATAGGATTTTCTTGGGAAACACTTTTCAAAGGATCAAAGAAACATTTCTTTCACCAGAACTAAATGCTTAGGAACTCACCAACTTTATGCTGATATTTTAAAACTGCTTGTATTCTCAGGGCAACAATAGACAGGTACTCTTGCCAACTTTGGAGAAGACGGAGCATTTTGGAGTCACGTCTTTTACTTTTGTTATATACTGTTATAAACAAACTATGTTTTCAAACAATGTAAATATTCTTATTATAATGTTATGGTTGCGTTTACTTCGCTTACTATGATACAACTGTTGTGATACTACGCATGACGTCACCTGCCCCCGGACGTTTCTGCCGTCCGTTCCAACGGTTCGGGGGTGTGACATTTAGTGTGTGTGTGTGTGTGGTTATTTGAGATTTAGCTTTGTAAAATGTAATTTGAATTTGGAATAATGAAAATGTACTAAACCACCACCGTGAGGTGGTGGCCGCCATCGTGAGCCGCTATTGACCACCACTACCCGAGGTGGTAGTGGGTGGTGCCCCACTAGCAAACCCTAATTGACCTAGCAAAACCCTAATGGGCTTAAGGATTAGTTTTGGGCCTATTGGGCAATGTTTGGGTGGAAACCATAATTAGGGTTTAGAAAACCCTAATTGAGAGTATTTGGGCCTTAGACTTATTTGGACCCACCTTTAGGCCATTGGGATTGGATTGTGTATTAAGCCCAAATTATTCCATGTCATTTATCCAGTAGAGTAAAGGACTTAATGGATTAAGTCCTTAATTGGTTAAGTAAGAAACACTTAACCCTAATCGTCATTTTATGTGAAACCCTAGTTTCACTTGGGCCTTGATTTGGGCCTTTCGATTGGGCTTTGGTAATTGGTTTATTAATGGGCCATCCAAGAATAATCAAATGGACTAGAGTAATTAGTTGGGGTTTAGGGTAAGGCCCATATGAAGGATTGGGCCCAATTTGGAAAATTGGGCCATAGTTTGGGCCTAGATGGTTGTATGATATTGGGCCCTTAGAATGAGACATGTTGGACTGGACTGAACAATTGGGCCTTAAGGGAAGTCCATGTAGAGGTTTGGGCCCAATTTGGAAAATTGGGCCATAGTTGGGCCTTGGTCAATTATTAGAATTTTGGGCCTTTGGATTGGGCCTTGGGCTTGAGTAAAGCAAAGTTACAGGGTAAAGTAGTCTTTTTCCCCAAGCATGGATTTATGAATATGTGTTAGAACCCAATTATTAATTGGGTGTTATTTTGATATTGACAGATCGGGAATCTGTCATCGAGCAGCTATGGTTCTGTCAGCGGGACTTCAGCAGTGTCAGGTGAGTTTCCTCCTTTAGGAACGGGTCTACGGCCACAATGCCGGCCCGTTTAGTTATTAGTAGTTCCGGACTTCGGTCCGATGCCTGGGTTAGCCCGATGCAGTTTATATGTTTCCGGACTTCGGTCCGATGCCGGGGTGGTCCCGAGAAGTAGTATGTATGCTTGATGTCTTTGTGATTCATGCATGTTTATGTTATGTGCCTTGTGTTCCGGACTTCGGTCCGATGCAGTAGTTATATTTTTACGTTACATGTTTATGTATATGATATATTCAGTTATTCTGGACTCCGGTTCGATGTAGTGGGGAAGGCCCAAGTTAGTCCGGACTTCGATCCGATGCAGTGGGCAAGGCCCAAGTTAGTCCGGACTTCGGTCCGATGCAGTGGGCAAGGCCCAAGTTAGTCCGGACTTCGGTTCGATGCAGTGGGCAAGGCCCAAGTTAGTCCGGACTTCGGTCTGATGCAGTGGGCAAGGCCCAAGTTATTCCAGACTTCGGTCCGATGCAGTGGGCAAGGCCCAAGTTATTCCGGACTTCGGTCCGATGCAGTGGGCACGACCCAAGTTAGTCTGGACTCCGGTCCGATGCGGTGGGCAAGGCCTAAGTTATTCCGGACTGCGGTCCGATGCAGTGGGCAAGGCCCAGTATGTGTTTTATGTGTTATTGTATGGTATGTGGTAGTTTGGGGGAGCTCACTAAGCTTTGTGCTTATAGTTTTCAATTTGGTTTCAGGTACTTAGTTTTCAGAAGAGGAGCTCGGGAAGATTGCAGTGCACACACCATTTGTTCAGCCTGGGATGTTTATACTATGAATATACTTGACAGTTGTTATAATATTTTGAGATACATTGCTTATGATTTTTATATGAGGTTTATCGACTATGGTTTTTATTATTAAATTAAACGAAATTTTCAGACTGTGTTTTTGGGATGTTTCACCAACAATGGCAGAGTCACTGATGTCGTCTATCGCTACTTTCCACACGATCAGGATACTTGTCTCCGATCAATCAAAGTTTCTCTTTATTGGTTCGGTTCCGGAATCCATGTACAGGTGTGTTTCCGGTGAAAGCACAGTGATTACTGCGTACAAGAAGCTACCTCCTTCCGGGCCAAGGCAGCTTACTCCCGAAATGCAAAGCTCCCTAGACGCAGCAGATAAACCAGCTAAAAGAGGGAAGAAGCCTGAAAGAAAAGGGGAGAAGGACAGTCAATCCTTAAAAGTTTCTACTCCCAAGAAGCGAAAGTCTGAACAAGCAGCCCCTACTGCTCCAAAGAAACGAAAGGTCAAGAAGAAAGCACACAAGCCGAAGGCTCCTTCTCCTTCTTCAAGTGACTCTGACTACGTTGCATTGGACCCACAACCCGAACCAGAGTCCAGTGAGGATGACGTTTCTCAACACGAAAGTCTGCCTCGAGGTAATTCGCCTCCACCCTCACCAACTCATGAAGGTAACCGAAACTCACCTCCTCCTTCTCCTACACAATCGGTTCCTATTACCATTGCTCCCTTCCCTCCTCCCATCTCATCTTCCACTACAACCTCAATTCCAATTTCAACCCCTTTATTCACCGAAGTTACCACAACTACTACTACTCCAAACGAACCTCATGTTCATGTCAACGTATCTGATACGAGGGCACATACTTCTGAATCTGAACCCCCAATTACCTCTAAACCTTTATCCCCACCTCCCTCACACGAATCTGACACTGTTCTTGGCGGAGCAGAAATGGAATTTGATTATGTTTATTTTAGTCCATATCGAGTACAGAGCGATGATGATGATGACGCTCCTGTCATGAAGAGGCATTTAAAGGATCTGAATGACAAGCTTGACCAATTGCTTTCTTCCTCTTCTTCCAGTAATGCATACTCTGAAGCAGCTATCAAGGCTCTGTTGGCAACCTTTGTCAAGGAGCATGATACTTCCATTACTAATGCTGTCAAAACTATCGATGCTTCCACTTCCACATGTCAGAAAGCTTCTATTGCACTCAAAGCCTCCATCAAAGATTGCAAGCAAGCGACCGCAAACGTCAAAAAACTAGTTTCTGATGCTCAAATTTTTCTTGACTCTCTTCAGGCTACAACTCAGAAGAATGCTCAAACGGTGACTGCTTCTGTTGATAATCTTACACGCTCGCTTCAGGCTGAAAAGAAGCACTTTGAGGAAAGACGCAAAGCAATCCAGACTGCCAACACCAAGCTTCACACATCAGTTGATGCCCGTCTCACTCAACTTGAAGCCGAACTCGATGTGGAAAACAAGATAATGGATGAGCTGGATCGTTAAACTTCTCAGCTTAAAATTAAAAACTTGAAGCTCAAGACGGCAACCAACGAGGTTGAAGAACTCAAGTTTGAGCGAGCAGTGGTCAAAAGCTCTGTTGGTGATGTGCATTCTATTCTTTTACATCTTCTGGAAGCACATGACTCAGTCCTTACAATCTCGGTTCGACGACACTTGGCTGAGAAATTGAGACCTGCTCTAGACATTCTAAGCAGGATTGAAGGTGTTCCGGAGCCCGTTGTCCCTCCGAAACAAGGGGGAGAAGAGATTATGAAGGAACAATCACAATAACCTCCAAAAAGCAAACCCATCACCCAACCGAAAGTCACTGCTGAACCGAAGGGTAACGAAGCTTCGGGCAGTATGAAGGACAAACGAAAGAAGAAAATTGGTGATGATGATGAGGATGAAATCGATGATGTGACTGATACAGGAGAAAAAGCTTCCAAAACCGTAAATCTCAAAATCAAGCCTAATGATCGAGAGATTGAGGAAAAGGTTCGTAAAGCGAAAGAAGAATTTGATAGGGATAGGAAACAAAAAGAAGCGAACGATGTATTAGAACAGAGGAAATCTATGTTCCCTCTGTAGACTATGGAAAAGCTTCTGAAGGAGGTAATTGAAGCTCCAAGCAAACATTGGCTCGAACCGGTCCTTTCATTTTCTCTTGAGAATTCCAAGGATTCTCAATTTAATATGCCAATCACCCGAAAGGCATTCATCTTTCATTGTTTTGAGTCAACAGTTGCCATCCCCTCTCCTGACCCGAAGGTTGATCGAGACCTGCTTGAATACTATCTTGAGTTCTATCAACCTCAATACCTGACTTGGAGTAAACAGAAGATCACAACAGTCAAGGTGTTGAAACCCACTTCAGCAGGGAAGTTAATCAATATCAAGTTCAAAGTGACACGAGCCTAAGACAGTTCGGTTCATATGATCTCCCTGGCTGATTTGCCAAATTTGAACCCTCATGACTGGATTCTCCTGAACAATATTTTGCTGACTAATCAAAAGAAGTATGAGCCTATTATAGATCACATCTAGCGAATGCTGGTGTGTTACATTCTTGAAGTCGCAAAGATGGATCAGGAAATCACCTCTGCCATAAGAAAGAAGCCCACTGTCAAGCCAATTGGGAAGGCAAGCGACATCAATTTGATGATGAAGGGTAAAATCGACCCACAGTTTCATACAGTCATGTCCATCAGGGGTGAAGGTCAAAAATGCCTGTTCGCTCTTGTTGACAAACACATGTTCTCCACTTCCTGCTTGGAGCATATTCTCAATATCATACACGGGTGCGATCAGAACAGTGAAGCCGATAAGAAAATGTTTTCAGATATGCTTCGGTGGTGCATTAACTTTCGTCAAACTCTTCTTGCCATCATCCCCAAGTTGTTCAAGACTGTGAAGAAAACCACCGTTACTCAACCGAAGTGATCTCTCGCCTCAATTGGCGCAAAGGGGGATATTGTATATGGGTTGCACCATTGGGCTTAGTTAGTTCGGTCCATATGTAATCATGGTTTGGGCCTGTCCAGCCGTGTTCTGTTTTTAGGGTTTAGTATATATATTGCATGCATGCATTATATTAATGACGCTTCTTGAATATTTCCTTTAATAAGTACTGTAACCCTAGCACGCCTCTAAAGTAGAAGTTCTTCATCGAGCTCTTTTGAGGTGTTGCTGTTTTAATCATTTGACACTCGTTTGATTCATAGTGGTGTTCATTGTTTTCTGTTACTTGTTATTGTCGTATTAATATCTGTTTGAATCTATCGATCTAAGAGAATATTAATCTCATCAGGGACGAAGTGCAAACTTTTCACTAATCATAAGAGTCTCCAACATCTCTTTAATCAGAAAGAATTGAATATGAGGCAAAGACGCTGGCTAGAGTTACTCAATGACTATGACTGTGAGATACCTTACCATCCTGGTAAAGCAAATCTTGTCGTTGATGCTCTCAGTCGGAAGGTAAACCTTGAAAAGAAAAGGCCATGAGCATTGAGAATTAAAGTTGTCTCAACAATTGTGGAAAGCATAAAGAAAGCTGAGATAGAAGCTTTAGAGAAAAATGACCTAAAAGAAGAACGTTTGGGCAAAACGTTAGTGTTCGATACAAACGGTCAAGGACTGAAGGTATTCCAAGATAGGATTTGGGTACCTAAGACGGGAGGAATATGAGATCTTCTGATGTAAGAAGCTCACAAGACCATGTACTCGATTCATCCCGGCAGCACAAAAATGTATAGGGATCAGAAACCCTAGTACTGGTGGCCGACGATGAAGCTCGATGTTGCTAAGTATGTGGCCGAGTGTGTGACATGTGCCAGGGTTAAGGCACAACATCAGAAACCATATGGGAGTTTAGAACCTTTACCTGTTCCCATGTGTAAATGGGAAGACATCACGACATGATTTGGGTGGTCGTTGATCGCTTCACTAAGAGTGCGCACTTCATAGCAGCCAACGAGAAATGGTTTATGGATAAGCTTGCGAATTCTTACGTGAAGGAAATTGTGAGGCTTCACGGTGTTCCATTAATGATTGTATTAGATCGTGACAGTCGTTTCACCTCAAGGTTTTGGAGGAGTCTACAAGAGGAATTGGGTACCAAGTTGTGTTTGAGTACTGCTTACCATCCGCAGACAGATGGTCAGAGTGAGCGAACGATTCAAACATTAGAGGATATGCTACGAGCATGTACCCTAGAATTCTAAGGTAACTGGGATGAACATTTACCTTTGGTAGAATTTTCCTCCAATAATAGTTTCCACTCAAGCATAAAGATGGCACCTTATCAAGCTTTGTATGGAGAAAAGTGTCGAACGCCGTCGTGTTGGCTGGAAGCTAGGGAAAAGCAGTTTATGGGACCTGAAATAGTCCATCAGACTGCTGAAAAGTTGAAACTGATTAGGGAAAGGATGTTAGCAGCTTAAGATCGTCAAAAGAGCTATGCTGACAAGAAAAGACAACCGATAACATTCGAAGTTGGAGATTCGGTTTTACTTAAAGTCTCGCCGTGGAAGGGACTTATAAGATTTGGTAAAAAGGGAAAGTTGAGTCCAAGGTTTATTGGACAGTTTAAAGTTATTCAGAGGATTGGGAACCAAGCTTACAAGCTCGAATTACCAAAAGAACTAGATGGTACTCATAACACCTTCCATGTGTGTTATTTGAGGAAGTTCACGGGAGATGTACCCGACATTATTCCAATTTATGAATTAAGATTGGATGAAAGCAAGAGGTTAATTGAATAACCGGTGGCATTCGTTGACCGTAAGACTAAGAAGTTACGACGTAAGATGGTCGATATAGTGCTTGTGCGATGGAAACATACGAATGGGCCAAATCTCACCTGGGAAACGGAGAGTGACATGATGAGTCGCTATCCGCTTTTTTTGCTGATGTGTGATTCCGAGGACGGAATCATCCTAAGGGGGAGAGAATTGTAACGCCCGTGTTTCTAGGCTAGGCATTAATAATGATGTAATAGTCTAGGTCAACCTTTGTAATTTGTTTTGAAATAATAAATTGTATTATTTGAGTATTATGTGTTTTATGCTTAATAATTTTGATATAATATATTTAAGAATAAAAATAAGCGTCGAAAATAAATATTAGATAAACCCAATATCTATGAAGGAAGTTGTAGTGGTCGTGACAAGGATTCTGGATATATAAAGAATGCCGAAATCCGAGTTATAACGAAGAAGTTATGACTTGTCGAAGTTTCGCGACAGAACTGGTACGACACTGCGTAATGTAAATAGTGAATTTATGATAAAACGATTTTTAGCCTTAACGATCTAAATGAAAGTCGTAGTATTCGTTAATCTGAGAGCATGTATAAAAGAACGCCCAAATCTGACTTCGTATGACGAAGTTATGATTTTTCTAAGTTTCAACTTAGTAGTATGCAGCCCAAAACTCGAAATTTAGATCGAGTGATTTTTAGCCGAAACAATCTAAACGAGAATCGAAGATCTCGTTGATATTAGTGCAACGGTAAAAAGACAGACGAACACGGACGTTGGATGAAGAAATTATGAATTTTTAACGGACTTTTCCTGTCCCGACCTGTTAAAAATATAACTTTAAAAATAAATTCAAAATTAGTCGACAGAGTCTAAACGAAAGTTGTAGAGCATAGTCTCACCTACGCGTGGATATAAACAACGTCAAAAACGGAGTTTGTATGCGAAAGTTACGAATTTTAGAAGTTTGGTAATTCGGAGTACGCCCAGCGTACTCGTGTTCATGGTCTGAGTTGGGCCACGTAGCCTACTCCATCGCATGGTCGACACGTGAATGTAGCTCCGATGCGTCTGAGATGATCCACCCGTACGCCCCGCATAGTGGACCGCCTCACAGTACGCCCAGCGTACCGAGGACTTACGCTCAGCGTGGTTAGCAGCTTCGGATCACTATAAATAGAACTCAAGGCTGCCCGATTTTTTGTTTACTTTCTTTACATCTCTCACCCTTATACTCTCTCCTAAATTGCAAGAAATACCCCCGAAGCCTAGTGTATCGTCCTAGCACCCGAAGCAAGTTCCAGAGCCCCGAAGATCCCGAGAAAAAGAGTTTTCGAGCCGAAACTCTGCCCACGCAAAGCCCGGTTTTTGGGAAAACATCACGGTTTTATCGGAAACGATCATTTTAGGAGACGAGGTGCTGCCCAATTATCGTCTTAACAAGTGAGTGTGTAATCACTTTCATCTTACACATAGATATGAAGTATTTTCTATAAAATCCGTGCTATATGTAATTATATTGTTTGTTTATTTGAGATGATGTTGAATAGATGTTTTATACAAGTTTTAAAATGTATATTAATTTTTATCTACAAATATGTTGGGTAAAACATGGGTCGATGAAATAGTTGATGTGTGTTAAAATGATGAGAGGCCTCGATGTTGTTGTTGTTGTTGTTGTTGTCGTCATCTAGCGGAGTATTGATGACGACCATAGACCTTTCTAGACAGTCCAGTGGAACGCTAGCAGGTTCACAACATGTAGGTGTTGGTGAACTATATGTTCATTGGTGTACTCCATCCCCCTCATGGTTGCCTTATTTGACATAAATTGCTGAGGAATCCCTAAAGCAGTGTTGCCACCCCGATGAAAATCCTTAGACTAGGTCCCTTATGATAGGTGTTTAGGGACGTAAAGTGAGGATCATGGGAATGGGTAATCAGGGTTATTGTTGGTTGATGAAATTAATAAATTTATTTTTGGTTGATGAATTTAATAAATTTATTATTATTTGTGGGTTGAAAACCCTATATGCTCACCAGACTCCCAAGCCTGACCCACTCAGCTTTTTATATATTACAGGTAGTGGACCCCGAGCATAGTCGGATGATGATGAGAGATTTTTGGATTATAGGCCAGTAGTTGTAAATAACTGTTGTAAGGCTTATAATGTACTCTTTAAGCTTTTGATCTGTATCGGAACATGACATCCCGAGGTTTTGATATATAATGAAAATATATATTTCTTTAAGGAATATTTTGATAAATTTTTATCATGTTTTGTTTTGGGGACAAATTCCGCAACATCTTTTAAAAAGATTACTCTGATTTTATTTTAAAAGCATAAATTAAATCGGTCTTTTCTGGCGGAGAAATTTGGGGATGTCACATAAATCAAGCAAACACAACCATTATATTGATAAAATATAGTATTTACATATGTTCAATACATAGTTCGTATGACATCAAAAGTCTATAGCAAAAGTATAAAATACGCGACTCTAAGTGCTCCGTTTTCTCAAAACCTGCGGGTGTACCTGTCTACTGGTTCCCTAAGAATACAAGTGCTTTTGAAAG
The DNA here is from genome assembly GCF_052849685.1 of Lactuca virosa. NCBI lineage: Eukaryota > Viridiplantae > Streptophyta > Magnoliopsida > Asterales > Asteraceae > Lactuca > Lactuca virosa. Next base: position 314,399,838 of record NC_136433.1, on the reverse strand, counting down.
TGTATCAACATTTAAGTTGGTGAGTTCATAAGTATGTATTTGAGATAGAAAGCTTGTCTTTGTTCTTTGAAAATGTTATAGTGTACTTCCAGAAAATCCAATATTTTCTTTAGCGAATGAAATGTAGTCTTAGGCCTTAAGACCAAAATGTATGTAGTTACTGTATTCTGAAATAGTGTACTGTACTCTGAAATGGTGAATTGTAGTCTTATTAATAAATAAAACTATGGCATGAATGTTTCTTAAAATTGTATGTTGTAGTAGTGTACTCTGTACTAGAAAAGTAGTGTCCTATAGTAGTGTCTGTAGTAGTGTTTGTATGAAAACCTTATTGTATGAGTGTCTGGAATCCACCAGTTGTAGTGTACAATAGTATACTGTAGTTTCATATTTAAAATAAAACCTTTGTATGAATGTCTGGAATCCACCAGTTGTAGTGTAAAATAGTGTACTGTAGTTTCATTATTTAAAATAAAACCTTTGTATGAATTCTTGGAATCCACCAGCTGTAGTGTAATGTAATGTACTGTAGTTTTATTAATTAAACTAAAACCCTTGAAGTAGTGTTAATCCCATAAACAAATGTTTTAGTTAATACTATTGTGAGTTTCATATAACCATACTGATATGACCTACTAACCTCTACGATGTTCTTCAGGCATCAGAATGTTATGACATTTGTCACCCCAGGCCTGCCGGCCTAGCTGTTGCAAGTAACTCAGGTGCGGGATTGTCAGTCCCGTATAGATGTATACACAAATTCACGCTCTCCCTCCAGGAGACTCTGGTTATAATTTATAGGATTTAGACCTGTACCTTGATGGGTCCAACGAAGTAGTGCCTCACAACCTTGTATTAACTAGTTTATGTGTAGTGTAGTAGTGCTCTCTTGTACTTGAAACTGTATGTATTGCTTTGTAGTAGTGTACTTCGTAACGTAAAATTATTATACTGAAATAATTATTTAGTAGTATATCCTTGAATTAGTGAAATAGAGTAGTGTTCCATAAACTATACCTATTATAGTTTATATACTTGTTTCTATATAGTGTTCTTGAGCTTGTAAAATAGTGTAGTGTTTCCCAAACTATACCTATTATAGTTTAAATGTATGTCCTTGTATCGTATAATGAACTTCGTAAAATAGTGTAGCGATTCACAAACTATACCAACTATAGTTTAAGTGTATGTCCTGTAATGAACTGAAGCATTTGCAATTTAACAGTGTGTATAACGCAATAGTAAAAGACTTGAAATAAGTTCCTTTTTGCTCGGCATGTTACAAAAGGGTTAAAAATATATATAAATATATTTTGATAAATGCAGCGATAAATCGGTTTGAAACAATTGCAAATGGTTTGAAATCGTTTAAATGTTAACACAAGAGTCCTTGTGTTTAAGTTGTATTCCCCCCCTAAAACGTTGAAAAATACTGAAAACGTAGGGGTATGAACTCACCTCTAGTGTGTGTTCGAGTCTGGATAGCGGAACTGTAGAGATGATCCTCGGGCTAGCGTACGTGGAAAGAACGGTATCCTAATATTATTTAAACAAGTAATCGTATTTAAATTAGCGAAATAATTAATTAAAGTGTTTAGACAACACTTAATTTATGTAAGAAATTTCTTACAAAAGTTACTGAGAATTGTTTGAAGTGTTGATGAGGGTTTTCGGTCTTAAACCTCAACCGAGAACCAGGTTCTCGATCTTAAGGTGTTCTCGGTCAAGAAAGAGTTCTCGGTCTAAGGTGTTTTCGGTCAGCTTGAAGATTTGAAGGTTGTTCTTGGTGTTCTTGGTGAAAATTATGAAGATTTGAAGGATTTTTCTTGAAGATATGAAGATTCTTGTATGATGCTTGAGAGCAAAATGGGTGTGTTTTCGATTGAAAAAGTGAGAAATTGACTTATTTTTCGGGGAATATATATATATACCGAGAGGGTTTTCGGCCGTAAAGGAGATTTCGGTCCGAGGAGTTTGCGGTCCGAGGGTTTTCGGCCAAAAAGAGGTTTTCGGTCCGAGGGTTCTCGGTTCCAAAGGGAAAAATCTTGATTTTTAAGTGTATTTTATTCCCAATACTTATATAAAAACATCATTTATATAATTTAAATCATATTTAACCATTATGATCTTAACAGAATAAATAAAACTCGAATTTTATTTAAAGGGTTTGACTTTTATTGACTTGAAAAATAACAGGTTGTTACATTATCCCCCCGTTAGAGGGAATTTCGTCCCGAAATTCTTTCTATAGAGAATACATCATGGACTAGGGAAAAGATGCGGGCACTTTTGCTGCATCTGATCTTCTCGCTCCAAAGTGAATTCAGGTCCCCGCTTGGCATTCCAGCGAACCTTCACTATTGGTATGCGACTTTGTTTCGTTCGTTTGATTTCCCTATCCATGATTCCTACCAGTTCTTCCACATAGTTAAGACTCTCGTTTATCTCGATTTCATCGAGTGGAATCACAAGAGTCTCATCGGATAGGTACTTCTTTAGGTTTGACATGTGGAAGACAGGGTGTACGTTGTTAAGTTCTTGCGGTAGACGGAGTTTGTAAGCTACAGGGCCGATTCTATCGAAAATCTAGAATGGCCCGATGTACCTTGGTTTTAGCATTCCACGCTTTCCGAAGCGTATCATGCATTTCCAGGGTGAGAACTTCAACAGAACGCGGTCACCAACATGGAATTCCAAAGGTTTTCGTCTATTGTATGTGTCGCTCTTTTGTCTGTTTTTAGAGGCTTTCAGTCGTTCTCAGATTTGAACGATCTTTTTTGTGGTTTCTCGAATGATCTCCTGGCCAGTGAGAGTGCTATCAGGGACTTTCCCTTTAGCTAGCTGCATGTCACCCACTTCAGTCCAACATAGAGGGGATCTGCACTTACGACCATAAAGGGCTTCGAACGGGGCAACCTTGATGCTATAGTGGTAGCTATTGTTGTATGAAAACTCAACGAGTCGCAAATGGCTATCCCATGCTTTACCAAATTTGATCACACAGGCTCTCATCATGTCTTCTATTGTTTGAATGGTTCTCTCACTCTGCCCGTCAGTTTGTGGATGGTAGGTTGTACTCATGTCCAGCCTAGTTCCCAAAGATTTTGGTAATGACTGCCAGAATCGCGAGGTGAATCTACTGTCTCTATCCGAGATAATAGATATTGGCACACCATACAGTCGTACAATCTCTCTGATGTAAGTTCTGGTTAATTTCTCCATCTTGTATGTTTCTTTTATTGGTAGGAAGTGAGCAGATTTGGTTAATCTGTCGACGATTACCCAAATGGTGTCATGCCCATCTTTGGGCTTGGGCAACTTGGTTATGAAATCCATTGTAATATGCTCCGACTTCCACTCAGGTATCTCTGGCTGCTGAAGTAAACCTGAGGGCTTTTGATATTCTACCTTAACTTTGGCACAAGTTAGACAGTTGCTCATGTAGGTAGCAATTTCGGCTTTCATGTTCGACCACCACTAAAGTTTCTTGAGATCCAGATACATCTTATCTGAACCTGGATGGATGGAGTATCGAGTTTTGTGGGCTTCATTCATGACAACATCTCTATAGCCACCAAACTTCGGTGTCCAGATCTGGTTCATGAAATAAAGAACTCTGTCACCCTTGATTTCTAAGTTTTTCTCCATTCATCTTAAGGCTTAATCTACCATATTATCCGGCTTCAAGGCCTCTAGTTGAGCCTCTTTGATCTGTGTGGAAAGATGTGAATGAATTGTCATGGTTAGTGCCTTCACTCCATGACCTGTGTACTCCTTTCGACTAAGGGCATCTGCTACTACATTGGCTTTGCCGAGATGATAGCGAATTTCGCATTCGTAATCATTGAGTAGTTCTACCCATTGTCGCTGTCTCATGTTAAGTTGTTTTTGGTCGAAGATGTGTTGGAGGCTTTTGTGGTCGGTGAAGATAGTTCACTTGGTACCGTAAAGGCAATGCCTCCAGATTTTTAGTGCAAAGACTACAGCTCCCAACTCAAAATCATGAGTGGTGTAGTTGAATTAGTATGCCTTTAGCTGTCTCGAGGCATAGGGAATAACCTTTCCTCGCTGCATAAGCATACAGCCTAGCCCCTGATTGGACGCATCGCATTATATGTGACAACCCGAAACTTTTTCCGTTATCCTTACCCAGTTTCCGTTAATAAAATTTGGGTTTTATTTAATTCCGTCAAATTCCTTAGTTTGGGAAGGACTTCGCGTTTTAAATAAATCAATTCGAATTTATTTCCGTTCACGTTAGTATTATTTTGGTCTAACGGAGTATTCTAAGCTCAGTTCAATCGAGTTTTGGATTCAAAAACGAGGTTTTCTAAGTCAAAGCATAGCATCCGGGCCAAACAACCCTTCGAGAGGAGTTTACGGCCGCAAACTCAGTTTACGACCGTAAACCCTGTTTACGACCGTAAACCCTGTTCACGGCCGTAAACCCTCCACCCCACCCCTTGGCCGTAAACTCACCCCTATATAAGGGATGAGTGGCCTTCATTTCTCACTTTACACACTCCATAAGCTTTATCTCTCTAATCTCTCTCTCTCTACAAACTTCGAAATTGCTCAAGGATCCTCAAGAATGTAAGTGATTCTTCACTTTGATTGTGTTTTTATCCTTATTCTAGTGATGAATCCATGTCTCGTCTCCTAAATTTCATCATTTTCTAGATTTTCTCTCTCACCAAGAACACCAAGAACACACACTAGTTCTTGGTGGCTAAAAACCTCATTACAGGCTTCTTAACAGTAAGTAACTACCATCTGTACTTGTTATCTACTAGAAACCATCGATTTTCGCCTAAAAATCGACCTGAAATACATGAACTGAGTGTTTACGGCCGTACACCCTTCAATGGCCATAAACTCCATTTTTGGTCGATTATTGACCTTTAAACTCTTCCTTGAGCTGGGCACGAGGCTTAGAACACTTCCAGAAGGCTAGAAAAGACCTTGAAACGTCGAAAATCGCACTTTTCGCCAAGTGTTTAGGGTCGTAAACCCATGGGCCGTAAACCCATGGACCACAAACACTTGGGCCATAAACCCTGTTGGGCCGCAAACCCTTGACCGTACACTCCTTTTACGACCGCAAACTCCCCATTTTCAAATCAAATGCGATTCTAACACTTAGTTTCAAGTGTTTCCTGGTCCCTAGGGTGATTTCCTTCCATAACAAATAGTGTTAAGCCCTCACCTAATGCATATATGTACTTTTACATGCTAATAGGATCCGTTTGTGCCCGAGGCTCTATTTGACACTCAGCAATTCCTAGCAACTTACACTCGAATCCCACGTCAAACTGTGAGTTCATACCCCTACGCTTTTTTCCAAGTTTTTCGTGTTTTCAGGGGGGGGGGGGGTAATACAAGCAAAAGTATAAGGAAACTTGTGCTCAAAGTATATTATTTTGTTTAAAATAATTATATGTTCAGTATGCTTTTAACACAGAAAACAGTTTTATCAAACAATTAAGAAATCAACTCGTAAAAACAATTTTCAAAACTAAAGCAATGAACTTGTGAATCTTATCCTAAAATGTGATATTTTATAAAGGATTCATACAAAACATAAACAGGATTTTCGGTATTATTACATGCAAATTGTTAGTCTAAAGTTGGAGACACGTCCTTGGTAACACTCCCACCGAATTCGAGAGTGTAGGACTAGCACTTGTAACCAGAATCTCTTGTAGGGAGAGCGTGACTGTTGTGTATAGATTTATACGGGACTGACTATCCCGCACCTCGCTGCTAGCTATAGTGGGACCGTCAGGTCTACGGGTGACAAAGTCATAAAAAGATACTGGCCCCGTTACGTGCCATATCAAGTCTAAGTACGGTTATGACACTCACAACCTAGATAAGAGAACTTACTTTTGTAATAATGAAACAAGTGAACTAACCTCAAAGTAATAACCGATTTGATTACTAGAGGGTATTAATAATACCCTTAGGATTTAGTTCACCACTTATTTATTAGTTTTATTTATGTAATAAGGCTAATACACCTCACAGGGAACAAACAGGGTTTTTCAAGGAAACTACGTCTAACGATACAAGTATGGTAGATACTTGTACACCTCACACAAGAACAGATAACCAACTATCAAATTTTAAGGAAAATATAGGATTTTCCTGGGATAACTCAACCTTACATAAACAGGCTGTTAAACAAACAACGAATGGATAATCAAACATCTTTCATAAGAAAATATAGGATTTTCTTGGGAAACACTTTTCAAAGGATCAAAGAAACATTTGTTTCACCAGAACTAAACGCTTATGAACTCACCAGCTTTATGCTGATATTTTAAAACTGCTTGTATTCTCAGGGTAACAATAGACAGGTACTCTGGCCACCAGCTTTAGCCAGAGCCGAATACATTGTAGAAATTCATTCCTAGTGTTGCTACCTATTCGTTTCTTAGCGATAACTTACTTGCATTAGTAACCTTTCTTTGCTTATCGCTTGGTAGAACACCTTATTATCAGGATGGGATATATTTTGTTTCATATATCTTGAGGACTTACCATCCTCTTCTTCCTGGTTGTTTTTAGAACAAGATGCCTCCCCGAAGAAGACCCATCAGAAGAAATGACAACACTCCACCACCACCACCACCCCCTCATTTCGATCCCGTTATGTTCCAGGCAGCTGTTACTGCTGCTGTGGCTGCCGCGATGTCACTGATTAATCCTGGCGGATCTGGCGGGCAGGGAGGTGGTACTCATCCCCAAAATCATGAAGGTGGTCAGGGACACCAGAAGGAGTGTTCCTATAAGGACTTCATGAACGCGAAACCCACATCTTTCGACGGTAAAGGGGGGGTTATTGCCCTGACCCAATGGTTCGAGAAGATCGAGTCCATTTTCAAAATATGTTCCTGTTCTGAAGCCAACAAAGTAAAATTCGCCGCTTGCACTTTCGCCAACAGAGCACTGACCTGGTGGAATGGTCGAGTCAAATCCCTAACCCTGCCAGTGGCGAATGCTATGGGTTGGGAAAGTTTAAAGGAACTCATGCTAGCTGAGTACTGCCCACGGGGCGAGATGCAGAAACTAGAGCACGAACTCTGGAACCTAAAGATGAAGGAATCCGACATTGCTGCCTACACTTCTAGGTTTGAAGACCTAGCACTTCTTTGCCCGGGAATGGTCACCCCGAAAAGCAAAAAGATTGAGAGATACATTTGGGGACTGACACAACCCACCAAAGGAAATGTCTTGGCTGCTAGGCCAAACACCTTTGACAGCGCCAAGTGCCTGGCACAAACCCTCATAGATCACAGAGTTGATCTTGATAAAGTGAAAACCGCTCCCGAACCAACAAAGGTGAGCGGTGAGAAAAGAAAATTCTAGAAGCAGCGAAAGGGCTAGTCTTCGCAGGAGCCCTCAAAGAAACAGCAAACGGTGGCAGTCCACGCTGCTACTACTCCTGCCGCTGCTCCTGCCACTCAAGCACCTCCAGCAAATATGCTGGTACCCTTCCTCAGTGCGACAAGTGTAACTATCATCATAATCCCGGCCCATGCCGAGAAATGCCATGCACCAGCTGTGGCAAAAAGGGGCACACAGCTCGAGTTTGCAAAACACCAGTACAACCAACCAATCAGGCATCTCGAGCAGGCGTCGGTCAAGCCTGTTATGGTTGTGGAGAAGTTGGGCACTACAAGAGAAACTGCCCCAAGGCAACAACAACAGGTAGCACAGGGAGAGTACTAGCGATGGGGCAAGAGGAGGCAGTCGCTGATCCCACAGTTTTTTCGGGTACGTTCCTCCTCGACAACTCTTATGCATGCATTCTTTTCGATTCTGGTGCGGAGAGAAGTTTTATTAGCCATGCATTCAAACATCTCCTCAAACATAAACCTCAACCACTAACTGAAACATTTACCGTCGAGATGGCTAACGGTGAGAAAGAGAGCACTAATGATATATACGTAGGCTGTACCCTTACCTTGAACGATCATTCATTTCCTATCGACCTTATGCCAGTTTCCATAAAAAGCTTTGATGTCATCATCGGCATGGATTGGTTGAGCCCCAATCATGCTGATATCCTTTGTTACGAAAAAGTTATCTGTCTCAATCTTTCCTCTGATGAAACTCTCATGATTTACGGTGATAAACTCAGTTCAAACCTCCGTATCGTTTCGTGCATCAAAGCCCAAAAATTTCTGCGAAAAGAGTGTCATGCATTCCTAGCCCATGTCATTAACGAGAAGCAGAAAGTTAAAGACCTCGAGAGCATCCCCGAAGTCTGCAACTTTCCCGATGTTTTCCCGAAGATCTCCCGGGAATCCCTCCCGAGAGCCAAGTCGAGTTTCGCATCGACTTAGTCCTCGGAGCTACCCCCGTAGCTAAATCCCTATACCGATTAGCGCCAGCAGAAATGCAGGAGTTATCCAGTCAGCTCAATGAGCTGCTCAGCAAAGGATTCATCGAACCGAGTTCCTCACCCTGGGGAGCCCCAATCTTATTTGTGAAAAAGAAGGATGGATCCTTTCGGATGTGCATTGACTATCGCGAACTGAACAAGCTTACAGTCAAAAATCGTTACCCTCTTCCTCGAATCGACGACCTCTTCGATCAACTTCAGGGAGCCAGTTACTTCTCCAAAATAGACCTAAGATCAGGGTACCATCAGCTGCGAGTCCATGAGAGTGATGTTCCTAAAACAACATTTCGGACTCGGTATGGTCACTACGAATTTGTAGTAATGCCCTTTGGTCTAACCAACACACCGGCGGTATTCATGGACCAGATGAATCGGGTGTGCCGTTCTTTCCTGGACAAGTTTGTAATCGTGTTCATTGACGATATACTTGTCTATTCTAGAAGTGAGGAAGATCATCGACAACACTTGAGATCGGTCCTGGAAACCCTAAGGACAGAGAAGCTGTACGCGAAATTCTCCAAGTGCGAATTCTGGATTCGAAAAGTAACCTTCCTAAGTCACGTGGTAAGCGAGGAAGGCATACACGTTGACCCCTCAAAAATCAAAGCGATAGAGAACTGGTCAGCACCGAAGACACCCACAGAAATCCGTCAATTCTTGGGTCTCGCTGGCTATTATCGCAGGTTTATCCAGAATTTCTCCATAATTGCCAAAACCTTAACCACTCTGACTCAGAAAGGCGTACCCTTTTGTTGGAGTGAAAATCAAGACACTGCGTTCCAAACGTTGAAGCAGGCCCTGTGCAGCGCACCTATCTTGTCCTTGCCCGAAGGGACGGAGGACTTCGTTGTCTACTATGATGCATCCAATCAGGGCCTAGGCTGTGTGCTCATGCAACGGGGAGAAGTCATTGCTTATGCCTCAAGACAGCTGAAAGCACACGAAGTCAACTACACAACACACGACCTGGAATTAGGAGCAGTGGTCTTCGCATTGAAGATATGGAGACATTATCTCTACCGAACCAAGTGCACTATCTTCACTGATCATAAAAGTCTGCAGCATATCTTCGACCAGAAGGAGCTGAACATGAGACAACGGCGATGGTTTGAGCTACTCAGCGATTACGAGTGCGAAATCCGCTACCATCCCGGCAAGGCCAATGTGGTGGCAGATGCGCTCAGCTGGAAGGAGTACTCAGGTCGTAGAGTGAAGGCACTGACCATGACTATCCATTCCCATTTATCCGCGCAAATCAAGGAGGCTCAGCTGGAAGCCTTAAAACCAGAGAACATGCCGGGTGAAGCCTTGAGAGGAATGGAAAAGAACATAGAGATCAAGGGAGACAGAGTCTATTATTTCATGGACCGGATCTGGACCCCAAAGTTCGGTGGTTACAGAGAGGTTGTAATGAACGAAGCTCACAAGACTAGATACTCCGTTCATCCAGGTTCGGACAAGATGTACCTCGATCTCAAGAAACTGTATTGGTGGTCGAACATGAAAGCAGAGATCGCTACCTTCGTGGGCAAGTGCCTGACTTGCACCAAGGTCAAGGTCGAATATAAGAAGCCCTCAGGTCTACTCCACCAGCCGGAGATTCCTGAGTGGAAGTGGGAGAGAATTACTATGGATTTTATCACCAAATTACCCAAGTCTCCAAGTGGGCACGATGCCATCTGGGTAATTGTTGACCGAATGACTAAATCCGCCCACTTCCTGCCGATCAAGGAAAATTTCAAAATGGAGAGACTCACGCGAATCTACATCCGAGAGATAGTTCGACTGCATGGTATGCCTGTGTCCATTATCTCCGATCGAGATAGCAGGTTCACTTCGAGGTTTTGGTAGTCACTGCAGAAGGCTCTTGGAACTAAGCTGGATATGAGCACAGCTTACCATCCTCAGACAGATGGGCAGAGTGAGAGGACCATCCAGACCTTGGAAGACATGTTGAGAGCATGTGTCATCGAATTCGGCATGTCGTGGGACACTCATTTGTCCTTGGTCGAATTTTCTTACAACAACAGTTACCATACCAGCATCAAGGATGCGCCATTCGAAGCCCTCTATGGTCGCAAGTGCAGATCCCTTCTGTGCTGGGCTGAGGTGGGCGACACGCAGCTAGCCAAGGGGCAAGTCCCTGACAGCACTCTCACTGGCCCAGAAATCATCCGCGAAACCATCGAAAAGATCGTACAAATCCGGGAACGACTTAAGGCCTCACGAGATAGACAAAAGAGCTACGCCGATAAACGACGAAAACCTGTGGAGTTCCAGGTTGGAGACCATGTTATGTTGAAGGTCTCGCCCTGGAAAGACATGATACGCTTCGGAAAGCGTGGAAAGCTAAATCCAAGATACATAGGACCCTTCGAGATCCTCGCTAGAATCGGTCCCGTAGCCTACAAACCTCGTTTACCGCAAGAACTTAGCAACATTCATCTTGTATTCCACGTTTCGAATCTTAAGAAATGTGTATCCGACGAAACCCTTACGATTCCTCTCGACGAGATTGAGGTCAACGAGAACCTGAACTTCATGGAAGAACCAGTCGAAATCATGGATAGAGAGATCAAACGAACGAAACAAAGTCACATCCCGATAGTGAAGGTTCGATGGAATGCCAAGCGGGGACCCGAATTCACTTGGGAGCGCGAAGATCAGATGAAACAGAAGTATCCGCATCTCTTTCCTAATCCATGATTTGTATTCTATGTTCGAATTTCGGGATGAAATTCCCTCTAACGAGGGGATGATGTGACAACCCGAAACTTTTTCCGTTATCCTTACCCAGTTTCCGTTAATAAAATTTAGGTTTTATTTAATTCCGTCAAATTCCTTAGTTTGGGAAGGACTTCGCGTTTTAAATAAATCAATTCGGATTTATTTCCATTCACGTTAGTATTATTTTGGTCTAACGGAATATTCTAAGCTCAGTTCAATCGAGTTTTGGATTCAAAAACGAGGTTTTCTAAGTCAAAGCATAGCATCCGGGCCAAACAACCCTTCGAGAGGAGTTTACGGCCGCAAACTCAGTTTACGACCGTAAACCCTGTTTACGACCGTAAACCCTGTTCACGGCCATAAACCCTCCACCCCACCCCTTGGCCGTAAACTCACCCCTATATAAGGGATGAGTGGCCTTCATTTTTCATTTTACACACTCCAGAAGCTTTCTCTCTCTACTCTCTCTCTCTCTCTCTCTCTACAAACTTCAAAATTGCTCAAGGATCCTCAAGAATGTAAGTGATTCTTCACTTTGATTGTGTTTCTATCCATATTCTAGTGATGAATCCATGTCTCGTCTCCTAAATTTCATCATTTTCTAGATTTTCTCTCTCACCAAGAACACCAAGAACACACACTAGTTCTTGGTGGCTAAAAACCTCATTACAGGCTTCTTAACAGTAAGTAACTACCATCTGTACTTGTTATCTACTAGAAACCATCGATTTTCGCCTAGAAATCGACCTGAAACACATGAACTGAGTGTTTACGGCCGTACACCCTTCAATGGCCGTAAACTCCATTTTTAGTCGATTATTGACCTTTAAACTCTTCCTTGAGCTGGGCACGAGACTTAGAACACTTCCAGAAGGCTAGAAAGGACCTTGAAACGCCGAAAATCGCACTTTTCGCCAAGTGTTTATGGCCGTAAACCCATGGACCGCAAACACTTGGGCCGTAAACCCTGTTGGGCCGCAAACCCTTGACCGTACACTCCTTTTACGACCGCAAACTCCCCATTTTCAAATCACATGCGATTCTAACACTTAGTTTCAAGTGTTTCCTAGTCCCTAGGGTGATTTCCTTCCATAACAAATAGTGTTAAGCCCTCACCTAATGCATATATGTACTTTTACATGCTAATAGGATCCGTTTGAGCCCGAGGCTCTATTTGACACTCAGCAATTCCTAGCAAATTACACTCGAATCCCACGTCAAATTGTGAGTTCATACCCCTACGCTTTTTTCCAAGTTTTTCATGTTTTCAGGGGGGGGGGGAATACAAGCAAAAGTACAAGGAAACTTGTGCTCAAAGTATATTATTTTGTTTAAAATAATTATATGTTCAATATGCTTTTAACACAGAAAACAGTTTTACCAAACAATTAAGAAATCAACTCGGAGAAACAGTTTTCAAAACTAAAGCAATGAACTTGTGAATCTTATCCTAAAATGTGATATTTTATAAAGGATTCATACAAAACATAAACAGGATTTTCGGTATTATTACATGCAAATTGTTAGTCTAAAGTTGGAGACACGTCCTTGGTAACACTCCCACCGAATTCGAGAGTGTAGGACTAGCACTTGTAACCAGAATCTCTTGTAGGGAGAGCGTGACTGTTGTGTATAGATCTATACGGGACTGACTATCCCGCACCTCGCTGCTAGCTACAGTGGGACCGTCAGGTCTACGGGTGACAAAGTCATAAAAAGATAATGGCCCCGTTACGTGCCATATCAAGTCTAAGTACGGTTATGACACTCACAACCTAGATAAGAGAACTTACTTTTGTAATAATGAAACAAGTGAACTAACCTCAAAGTAATAACCGATTTGATTACTAGAGGGTATTAATAATACCCTTAGGATTTAGTTCACCACTTATTTATTAGTTTTATTTATGTAATAAGGCTAATACACCTCACAGGGAACAAACAGGGTTTTTCAAGGAAACTACGTCTAACGATACAAGTATGGTAGATACTTGTACACCTCACAAAAGAACAGATAACCAACTATCAACTTTTAAGGAAAATATAAGATTTTCCTGGGATAACTCAACCTTACATAAACAGGCTGTTAAACAAACAACGAATGGATAATCAAACATCTTTCATAAGAAGATATAGGATTTTCTTGGGAAACACTTTTCAAAGGATCAAAGAAACATTTCTTTCACCAGAACCAAACGCTTATGAACTCACCAGCTTTATGCTGATATTTTAAAACTGCTTGTATTCTCAGGGCAACAATAGACATGTACTCTTGCCAACTTTGGAGAAGACGAAGCATTTTGGAGTCACGTCTTTTACTTTTGTTATATACTGTTATGAAGAAACTATGTTTTCAAACAATGTAAATATTCTTATTATAATGTAATGGTTGTGTTTACTTCGCTTACTATGATACAACTGTTGTGATACTACGCATGACGTCACCCGCCCCCGGACGTTTCCGCCGTCCGTTCCGACGGTTCGGGGTGTGACAGTATACTACGAAATCTTTTGTCCCTTCTGGAAGAGACAAGATAGGGCGCTGCACAGGGCTTGCTTCAGTGTTTGAAATGCAGTGTCTTGTTTCTCTCCCCAACTAAAAGTTACACCCTTCTGAGTCAGGGCGGTAAGAGGTTTATGTGAGAACAAACGACCTGATGCGCAGGGACAAGGTTTGAAAACTCAAACATTGAATTAATGCTTAAGATCAATGTCTGCTTACTAAGGAATGTTCCAGTCAAGTCTGGCAAGACCAGTCAAGTCTGAGTTAATGCAATCAACAAAGTATTCAAGATATTAATGAAGAAAGAAGATAATGATCAAGGTAAAGACAATAAATGAAGAACAAGAAGAATGTTTGAGAGAATAATTTAGAAAGTGAAGTAAACTGAAATATTTCTAGATATGTTTGAATAACCCGTCAGTTGATTCAACATTGAAAACTCCTGTAAATAGGAGAACATGATACATAGTACTGACTGATTACATACATAGGACTGGATAATAGAGTTATTTCTAACACTCTGAGTATCCGTGTTTGACAAAAGAGACTAAGTCCTATGACAAGTTAAATCAAGCTAAAAGACAAATACAATAAATGCACATGGATAAAACACGGATTCGAACAAGCTAACATTCCGGACCCATTATTCATTCCGGAATGCCTTCAACTGATCTTCTCGTCCGGAGCAAGGCTTCAAGTCCGGACACAAAAACTGATTCCGTAACATCATCCATTTCGGAAATCTGACTGACTTCGGAACTTCAAGAAGGTTTGGGATTGCTAGAGGTTCACTTTCAGGTTCCAACAGTTTAGCGATTCGGGAGAAGTGGTGTATGAATCTGCGATAATAGCCAGCAAGTCCTAAAAATCGGCGGATCTTTGTTGGCGTTCTGGGTGCTGACCAGTTCTCGATTGCCTTTATTTTGGAAGGGTCCATGTGTATTCCTTCTTCGTTGACTACGTGACCAAGGAAATTTACCTTCCTAATCCAAAACTCGCACTTTGAGAATTTAGCAGAAAGCTTTTCTGCCCTTAACGTTTCTAAGACTTGTCTCAGCTGCTGACTATGGTCTTCCTTACTTCGTGAGTAGACGAGTATATCATCTCTGAATACTATCACGAATTTTTCTAGGAAGGGTCGGCACACCCGATTCATTAAATCCATGAATACCACGGGTGCAGTTGTTAGACCGAAAGGCATTACTACAAACTCATAGTGACCATAACGAGTTCGAAATGTTGTTTTGGGAACATCATTCTCATAGACTCGTAACTGGTGATACCCCGACCTTAGGTCAATCTTTGAAAAGTAGTTGGCCCCTGGGAGTTGGTCGAAGAGGTCGTCTATTCGCGGAAGAGGGTATTGGTTCTTAATGGTAAGCTTTTTTAGTTCGTGATAATCTATGCACATTCGGAACGATCCATCCTTCTTCTTAACGAACAGGACCGGTGCTCCCCAGGGTGAGAAGCTCGGTCGAATGAATCCCTTACTGAGGAGTTCGTTTAATTGGCTGGATAATTCCTGCATCTCTGCTGGTGCTAGGCGATACGAGGGATTTGGTTACGGGGGTAGCTCCAGGAATCAAGTCGATTCGGAACTCGACTTGGCCTTCAGGAGGATCTCCTGGAAGATCTTCGGGAAAGATGTCAGGAAAATTACAGACTTCGGGAATGCTCTCGAGGTCTTTTACTTCCTGTTTTTCGTTGACTACGTGAGCTAGGAATGCATGACACTCTTTGCGTAGGTATTTTTGGGCTTTGATGCAAGAAATGATGCGAAGGTTCGAACTGAGGTTGTCGCCGTAAATAACGAGGGTTTCGCCACTTGACAGATTGAGGCGAATGGCTTTTTCGTAACATAGAATATCAGCACGGTGAGGAATTAACCAATCCATGCTGATAATGACATCGAAGCTTTTTATGGAGACTAGCATAAGGTCAATTGGGAAATAATATTCGTTTAGAGTGAGGGTACAGCCTATGAATATGTCGTTAGTTCTCTCTTTCTTCCCGTTAGCCATCTCGATAGTAAATGTTTCGTTTAATGATTGTGGTTTGTGTTTGAGTAAGTGTTTGAATTTATGGCTGACGAAACTCCTCTCCGCACCACTATCAAAGAGTATGCATGCATAAGAGTTATCGAGGAGGAACATACCCGTGACTATGGTGGGATCCGCTATTGCCTCCTCCGGACCCATTGCTAGCACTCTTCCTGTGTTGCCAATATTTCTTGCTTTGGGGCAATCCCTCTTGTAGTGCCCTGTTTCACCACACCCATAGCAGGCTTGGCCTACTCCAGCTCCGGGGGTCTGGGCATTAGACTGTGCCGATGTCTTACAGAAACGAGCAGTATACCCTTCTTGTTGCAGTTAGTGCATTGCATCTCGCGACAAGGACCGTGGTAGTGGAGGTTGCATTTGTTGCACTTAGTAGATTACCTGCATAGCAGTTGGGAGGTGCTCGAGCAGCAGGAGTAATAGCAGGAATGGTAGCAGTGTGGACTGCCACTGTTTGCTGTTTCTTTGAGGGCTCCTGCAAAGATTGGCCCTTTCTTTTTTTCCAGAATTTCTTTTTGCTGCCACTCTCTATGTGCTGATCAAGAATGGCTATTATGGAGTCTTGGTAATCTCCGTGATCCACTAGAGTCTGCGCCAGACGCTTGGCACTATCGAATGTAAGTGGATTGGCAGCTATCACATTCCCTTGGGTCGGGGGTGTCAATCCCCATATGTAGCTTTCCACCTTCTTACTCTCCGGGGTGACCATCCCGAGACACAGAAGGGTCAGGTCACTAAACCTAGCAGTGTAAGCAGCGATATCGGAGTCCTTCATCTTCAGACTCCGTAGCTCCTGCTCTAGTTTTTGCATCTCGCCCCTCGGGCAGTATTCTGCTAGCATTAGTTCTTTTAAGTCATTCCAACTCATGACATTGGCTATTGGGAGAGTCAATGAATTGACTTGGCTGTTCCACCAAGTAAGGGCTCTGTCTGTGAAAGTGCATGCTGCAAATTTCACTTTGCTAGATTCAGGGCACACACAGATTTCAAATATTGATTCGGTCTTTTCAAACCAACGGGTTAGAGCAATAACACCTCCTATGCCATCGAAGGATTTGGGTTTAGCGTTCGTGAAGTCCTTGTAGGAACACTCCCTTGGGTGTCCGTGACTATCTCCGTGGTTAGAAGGGTTGTAAGTCCCCAATATGCTTGTGTATCAATCAGATCCGTTTGATGGTGCGGAATCCCAATCAAACGGATGATGCCAGATCAAAATAAAAGAAGAAGGAGAAGAAGAATAACTTGAATCTTGAATGTATTGAAGATATGAATGATGCTCCTTACACAAGATTCTCTCACACACACTATTCTTCTCTCTAACTTTCTCTCTCTACAATATGCTCTCCTTCTCTAGCCTTACACTCCTATTGTTCATTAACCACTCCTCACCCTTTACACCTATATATATATATATATATATATATATATATATATATATATATATATATATATATATATATATATATATAGGAAACATGGGCCGTACACGGGTTCACGGCCGTGAACGGGTTTACGGCCGTAAACCCGTTTACGGCCGTACACACCAACTTGGTCGTGAACATATCCGCAAACACATATTACACTTCAGAAAAATACAGTTGTTTAGAAAAGCAAAGTATAAACCATAATTTTAGACCCAACAATCTCCCCCTTGGTTTATAACTTTCTTTTCTAACTGACCCAACAAACTCCCCCTAAAAAGTAACTGGCTATTCTTGTCAATCTTCATCGGGAGCTTGACTTCAGCATTAATCTTCAATTTTCTTCACAACATCAAGATGAACATATGAATCTTCTACGAATGACTTCATCTTGCGCAGTTGGGCTTTGACTCTGAAAGCACGTTCGGTGAGGAGGCTTCTTGAAAAGATTCTTGAAAGATGGCGCTTTCAGCTTGAGAATCTTCAGAGAGAAATAATCATCCTGATCACTTCAGCAGGTTCAAGAATAGCAGCAAATTGATTGAGGAGGCTTCAATGGAATCTATCACATAATCTTCAAGTCAGCTTCACATTACTTCTGGGGTTGAAAGATTGAATGTTGGAAGAATAATCTTCATTTCTTGCTCCTTCGAATGAGAATTATTCGATGATCACGGATGAAGCCTTGGCTTGGAAATTCTTGATACAGTCTCCACGAGTCTCATCTACATCTGAATTCACTTTTCAAGACAAAACAAAACTAAAAGAAAACTTAGCACACAATATTTTTGTATTTTTCATATTTTCTAAAACAAAAACAATTTTTTTTTTTGGATTTTTGATTTTTTCTGAACAAGAAATAAAACAGAAATAACACTATTTTTGGATTTTTAATTTTCTGATTTTTGTTTGATTTTTTAATTTTCTGAATTTTGTTTGATTTTTGCAATTTTTTTTAATTCTCCCCCTAAATTTGTGCATAGAGGAAAACTATGAACAAATTTAACAAAAACAAAAAATATTTGGCATCAAAGTTGTCAAGCAATCCAATATCGTTTATCAGCACACGCATGCATGTCTAGATCTGGTCAATCATCGGTATTGTGGTCCACTTAAACACAAATGATGTTGACAATTTGGACAGATTATAAGTGACAAGTCATTGTGATATATATTCCTAAATGGACATTGAGCTGACGACGACCAAGGATATTGTTGTCCACTTAAATTAAGCAGCAAGATCTACATACAACCTATTAAATGGTTCAATTTTAGATGTACTAGAACGTGTTTCCCACTTCCCAAAATACCCCGGTAATCAAGAACTTCCAAAGAACTCCTTACTTTAGGTGAGTATTCAATCATTAAGAAAGAAGTCAGATATAGAAGTGCATATGTTGTATCCCAGGTCGGATGTCTTCCAATCACACAAAGGGGACAACATATGACTAACAGAGATAGAGGGATTGAGAGGTAGAATGTTGCATATGTTGTGTCCCAGGTCGGATCTTCCGATCACGCAGAGGGGACATCATATGGATAACAGATAGAAAGTATTTCACAGATAAGGAGGTGCATAGAATTAGAGTTGTATATGTTGCAATCCAGGTCGGATCTCTTCCAATCACGCAGAGGAAGCAACATATGATTGACAGATAGAAAGCAAGAAAATAATTTCCTACAGACCTACTTTATCAGAACCCCCCAGTTGCCCTATCAATACTGGAATTAAGGACATGAGTCCATACATCAAGGAAATGTTCAGCCACAGTTCTAGATAATTAACTTTTAGTGTATCTCGCAAGCTCCCATGTTTATCACTACTCAATCTACCCGAGCGTCGTATGGTCAGTCCAAATGAAACTATCTAAGTCTATATTGTCTAGTCCTTTCATGGTCAATCAATGTCTAGTCCTTTTGAATCCTGTGTGCCTACCAGCACATTGAATACAAAGTCTAGACAATTCGGCTTAAGTGCATTACACACATCATAAATTGCCCTTTACCACTAAATTTCATATCACTTCCCAAAACAATCTACTAAAGAAAGACATATAAGGAAATAAAAAATTGTCTTCAAAATGAATCAGTTTAAGATAAGCTCAGGAGTATAGAGAAGATAACTCAAACCCTAAGTCACTGATTGAATTTGCATCCAGAAGGTCTGAGAACAACACGCGTAATCTCAGAACAGATCCGAAAATTCTTCACATCGTGAAGCACAAACCCCATGAGTGATCCCTTCCTTTCATCCTTTCCCGCAAAGGACACATACTCTCAAACAATGTTCTGAGTGTTGTACAATTGAGAGATACCTCCTATCATGTGCCTGGAATAGCCACTACCAACAAACCGAAGTATGATGATATGCCTCCATAGCTGCTCCGACACAGAGCGGGATCAGTTGGCCTTTTTAACCCAGTCCATTTTGAAACTGGGTTGACATTTATCATCTGTGAAAGGAACTCTCTCCCATGACATATCCTGCTTATCACAAACAGAAGATGTAGAAATATTAGAATCATTAGAAGATTTGGGAGAGTGAACCTTTGGTACCCATCTGTAGTTGGGTTTAACCCATTTCTTGTTTGATCAGATGGATCCCTTATCGCTTGCTTTTGAACTTGAAGCCGATCGTCAAGATGACTTTGACGTAACCGGTCTTGGCTTCACAGGAGCATCTCTTGAATTTGATTTCTGGGTCGACATTCCCTTCTTGCCCTTGGGATTTTGATTCTTGGTCTTTTGCACGTTCCAGTCGCCATTGTCTAAACGTGAACTTGAGGGGTTTCTTTTAGAAAATCTCCCTCTTGGTGCGTTCTGCCACCCATGTGAGTAGTAGGGAACGTATTCACGATTTGGACAATGTGTGGCAATGTGTCCAGGTGTTCCACAGTGAAAACATGTCCTTTTCTTCACTGGGAAATTGTTTCTTCCTGCCCCTGGTGGCGTATCCTTGCCTTGTTCCTGGTTTTTTCCACATGCACACTTGCAGCAGGCTGGCTGTTTCACTTGATTTGGCGGCTTGTATTGCTCAAAAGCAGGTTGATCAGAAGCAACTGAATTCGAAGCAACAGATTCAGAGTTCAAGGAGACATTGATTTGTTCAACAGTTTTCTCCTTGTTCTCATCTTCCGTTACTTTACCTGCACATGAAGTAGAAGAATTACAATCGTTCAGCTCAACACTTTTTGGCACAACCACGGCAGAATTATCAAAGATATCATCAAATATATCAAAAAAATTTAAGTCATCAGACTTTGATACAATTTTATTATCAGACACACTCTCTTCAGCTGCTTGCTTGCAATGACTTAGTGGTTGATCTGCATAAGAAGTAGAAACATTAGTACTCTCAACCTTAGGACCACTTCCCGACACAAATACAGCAGGTTTGCAATATTTTAGATGTGCTTCTCTGTCCATTTCCTCTATTGTCAAAGGGTTATACTGATAGGTGTGATTAAAAGGAGGAGGCACTTTATCATACCCTAAACCCTTTGACTGATTATTTTTTAAATCTCAAACTATTTTCCATCATTGTTGCAAATACTTCACTTCACTCGACACATCAAATTTTCTGAAATTAAAATCTGCATTTTCAAACTTATTTTTCAATGTGTCAAGTTCAACAGTTAACTCAGCAAGTTGTTCTTTCACAAATCTATAGTTTGCACATTTATTGCTATACTCTTCCTGAAGTTTCCTAAAATCTTTTGTTTTGGCTTCTAGTTGTGCTTTTAGAGGTTTCTGTCCTTTCCTGAGTTGATATCCTTCGTATTTTAGGTCCTCGTTCTCTCTACGTAATAATTCGATATGCTCAACTAAATTTTTAACATTATCAATGCATGTTTGAGAACAAGAAATTTCATTGACTTTGGTGTTTGAAGAACTCATTGTTTATCAAAAATGCTCTTTGACTAAAAACTCAAAAGTCAACCTTAAAAGTCAAATTTAAAAAGTCAAACTTAAAATTCAAACTTAAAAAGTCAAACTTAAAAGTCAAACCGAAAAAATTAAATTTGAAATTTTGAAAGTCAAACGAAAAAGTCAAAGTTTAAAGTCAAAGGTCAAACTTGAAAGTCAAAGTCAAAAGTTTAAGTAAAAAGTCAAAATTAAAAGTCAAAAATTAAAAACTAAAATTTTTGGAAGAAAATGGAATTTAAAATTAAAAGAAATTTGAATTTTGGGCTAAAAGTGTCAATTTTGCGAAAATAGGTGCGAAAGGGAGTGCTTTTGAATTAAAATCGAAAGGAATGAAACACGAGTGATTCTAGAGGAGTTGGTAAGGTGGAGGATTCAATATGGAGAGCACCCGGGTTCGAATCTTGCAACCATCAACAATTTTTTTAATAGACGTTGCTGCTTGGGGAATCTGCGCACACGAGGCTGCTAGCAAGGAGTGTCCGAAGCTGGAACCGATGCGAGCCGTAAATTCTGAGGCGAGGCTGTAAACTCCGACCGTAAACTCCAAGGCCGTAAACTCCGGCCCGAGGCCGTAAACTCCGGCCCGAGGCCGTAAACTCCGAGGCCGTAAACCCTGCTTCAGATGCGAAGAAAAACGACGTTTTTCACACTTTTTGCTCCAAAACTCGATCCAGAACTCGTTTTTATGAAAAACACGAAGAACAAACACCCCTTATTTTGCCAAGATCTATCCAAAAACGCAAAATTCTTTCAAAAATAATAACAAATATGCTCCAGATCTGGGAAAATTGATTGATACAATCCAAGCTCTGATACCACTTGTAAGTCCCCAATCTGCTTGTGTATCAATCAGATCCGTTTGATGGTGCGGAATCCCAATCAAACAGATGATGCCAAATCAAAATAAAAGAAGAAGGAGAAGAAGAATAACTTGAATCTTGAAGGTATTGAAGATATGAATGATGCTCCTTACACAAGATTCTCTCACACACACTATTATTCTCTCTAACTTTCTCTCTCTACAATATGCTCTCCTTCTCTAGCCTTACACTCCTATTGTTCATTAACCAATCCTTACCCCTTACACCTATATATATATATATATATATATATATATATATATATATATATATATATATATATATATATATATATATATATATATATATATATATATATATATATATATATATATATATAGGAAACATGGGCCGTACACGGGTTCACGGCCGTGAACGGGTTTACGACCGTAAACCCGTTTACGGCCTTACACACCAACTTGGCCGTGAACACAACCGCAAACACATATTACACTTCAGAAAAATACAGTTGTTTAGAAAAGCAAAGTATAAACCATAATTTTAGACCCAACAAGGGTTGGCACCACTACCCGCCCCGCTAGTGCCACTTGTATTGATCTGTGACATGGCGGCAACCATGACAGTTGTTACTGCTGCTTGGAAAACAACAGGGTCATATTGAGGAGGTGGTGGCGGTGGTGGATTTGTTGGAGGGTTGTTTTTCTTCTGATTGGATTTCTTTGGAGGCTCTTTCTCTAAAATGATTTAATAGAAAATGATGATAAGTCCTCTATATTGGCCATGAGTCAGCTGATAATGAACAAGATATATCTTATCCTGACTGCTACAATGTTCTATTAAGCGATTTATAGTGGAAGTCTACTCATATAAGTAAACAATTGCCAACTTCATTTATAGCAACACTTGTAATGAATTTTATAGCGTGACTCACACAGGTTCCCTCTATATTCACCTAGTGTATAGGAACTATGTATAGCTATCAATGCCTGAATGTTCTTGTTCTAATGTTGTAGAATCATAAAATACTCCTATAGTATTTTAAATTATATGTTTGGTTCTAGAGTTTCTCTTGTATGTATTGTTGGTAAGTTTTAGACTTGTTGCAACACCACTATTACTCCCGAACACATGTTGGTCGTATGTTAAATAAATATAGTTGATCAGGCTATATTTATCCCAGATATGATTACATAACTGCCTAGGTTTAACTGCAGTGTCCAACATCTAAATACTTTTGTATAGTTCTTTTTGTGATACCGTTTCTGGTATGTATGTATGTTTATATACTTATAAAATACTTAGATTTTAAAAGTATACTTTTAGTCAGAGCACTTTGGCCCCATTGTGTTTATAGTTGTATATCTTGTAAGGTTTGATATACTTAGTTCACTATAAACAATGCTCTGATACCAATCTGTCACACCCCTAAACCGAAACGGCGGAAACGTTCGGGGGTGGATGATGTCATGTACAGTATCACAACAATTGCATAATAGTAAATTAAGCAAACACAACCATTACATTGATAAAATATAGAATTTACATCTATTCAATACATAGTTTGTATGACATCAAAAGTGTATAGCAAAAGTATAAAAGACGCGACTCTAAAAGCTCCGTCTTCTCAAAACCTGTGGGTGTACCTGTCTACCGGTTCCCTGATAATACAAGTGTTTTTGAAAGTGTATCAACAGTTAAGTTGGTGAGTTCATAAGTATGTATTTGAGATGGAAAGCTTGTCTTTGTTCTTTGAAAATGTTATAGTGTACTTCCAGAAAATCCAATATTTTCTTTAGCGAATGAAATGTAGTCTTAGGCCTTAAGACCAAAATATATTTAGTTACTATATTCTGGAATAGTGTACTGTACTCTGAAATGGTGAATTGTAGTCTTATTAATAAATTAAACTATGTCATGACTGTTTCTTAAAATTGTATGGTGTACTAGTGTACTCTGTACTAGAAAAGTAGTGTACTGTAGTAGTGTCTGTAGTAGCGTTTGTATGAAAACGTTATTGTATAAGTGCCTGGAATTCACCAGTTGTAGTGTAAAATAGTGTACTGTAGTTTAATTATTTAAAATAAAACCTTTATATGAATGCGTGGAATCCACCAGTTGTAGTGTAAACTAGTGTACCGTAGTTTCATTATTTAAAATAAAACATTTGTATGAATGCCTGGAATCCACCAACTATAGTGTAATGTAATGTACTGTAGTTTTATTAATTACAATAGAACCGTTGAAGTAGTGTTAATCCCGTAAACAAATGTTTTAGTTAATACTATTGTGAGTTTCATATAAACATACTGATATGACCTAGTGACCTCTACGAAGTTCTTCAGGCATCAGAATGTTATGACATTTGTCACCAAGCCTGCCGGCCTAGCTGTTGCAAGCAGCTTAGGTGTGGGATTGTCAGTCCCGTATAGATCTATACACAAATTCACGCTCTCCCTCTAGGAGACTCTGGTTATAATTTATAGGATTTAGACTTGTGCCTTGATGGGTACAACGAAGTAGTGCCTCACAACCCTGTATTAACTAGTTTACGTGTAGTGTAGTAGTGTTCTCTTGTACTTGAAACTGTATGTATTGCTTTGTAGTAGTGTACTTCGTAATGTAAAATGATTATACTTAAATAATTATTTAGTAGTATATCCTTGAATTAGTGAAATAGAGTAGTGTTCCATAAACTATACCTATTATAGTTTATATACTTGTTTCTGTATAGTGTCCTTGAGCTTGTAAAATAGTGTATAG
The DNA here is from genome assembly GCF_052849685.1 of Lactuca virosa. Lineage (NCBI taxonomy): Eukaryota > Viridiplantae > Streptophyta > Magnoliopsida > Asterales > Asteraceae > Lactuca > Lactuca virosa. The sequence goes on along the minus strand of NC_136433.1, from coordinate 314,375,212 downwards.
TGTTTCCCAAACTATACATACTATAGTTTAAATGTATAATGAACTTAGCAAAATAGCGTAGCGATTCAAAAACTATACCAACTATAGTTGAAGTGTATGTCCTATATTGAACTGAAGCATTTGCAATTTAACAATGTGTATAATGCAGTAGTAAAAGACTTGAAATAGGTTCACTTTTGCTCGGCATGTTACAAAAGGGTAACAAAATATATATAAATATATTTTGATAAATGCAACGATAAATCGGTTTGAAACTGGTTTGAAATTGTTTGAAATCGTTTAAATGTTAACGCAAGAGTCCTTGTGTTTAACATGTATTCCCCCCTAAAACATTGAAAAATAATGAAAACATAGGGGTATGAACTCACCTCTAGTGTGTGTTCGAGTCTGGATAGCGGAACTGTAAAGATGATCCTCGGGCTAGCGTACGTGGAAAGAACACTATCCTAATATTATTTAAACACGTAATCGTATTTAAATTAGCGAAATAATTAATTAAAGTGCTAAGACAACACTTAATTTATGTAAGAAATTTCTTACATAAATTACCGAGAATTGTTTGAAGTGTTGATGAGGGTTTTCGGTCTAGCCTTCACCGAAATCATTGATTTCGGTCTTAAACCTCAACCGAGAACCAGGTTCTCGGTCTTAAGGTGTTTTCGGTCAGGAATGAGTTCTCGGTCTAAGGTGTTTTCGGTCAGCTTGAAGATTTGAAGATTGTTCTTGGTGTTCTTGGTGAAAATTATGAAGATTTGAAGGATTTTTCTTGAAGATATGAAGATTCTTGTAGGATGCTTGAGAGCAAAATGGGTGTGTTTTCGATTGAAAAAGTGAGAAATTGACTTATTTTTCGGGGAAAAATATATATACCGAGAGGGTTTTCGGCCGGAAAGGAGATTTCGGTCCGAGGAGTTTGCAGTCCGAGGGTTTTCGACCAAAAAGAGGTTTTAGGTCTGAGGGTTCTCGGTTTCAAAGGGAAAAATCCTGATTTTTAAGTGTATTTTATTCCTAATACTTATATAAAAACATCATTTATGTAATTTAAATCATATTTAACCCTTATGATCTTACCAAAATAAATAAAACTCGAATTTTATTTAAAGGGTTTGACTTTTATTGAATTGAAAAATAACGGGTTGTTACAGTTTCTCCCTCTAGCATATAGATCTAGATTTGGATGTCTTAATGAAGCTTTTTGGTCCTAAAATGTTAGATCTTGAACATGGCATGTTCTTGACCTTTAAGATATCCTTTCAGACCCTAGGAGGGGTCTTATGTCATAAAAATGGGTTCCAAATGGTTAGTTTTGCTTCATGCATCATTTAGAAGGTCTTAATGGAATAAGACCATGAGTTAAGAACTGATTGGACATGCTAAGTCATAAAGTTGGAGACTTTATGTCTCCTAAGATTATTTTAGCCATGGATCTTAATTATGGACGTAAGAGCTCTAACCATTAAGCTCTTAATGGAATTTTGGACTTCTAGGAATGCGCTCCGCGTACTCGGAGTACGCCCTACGTACAAGGTCAACCACCTTGATGGTGGTCAACATGCGAGGATGGAGTACGCCCAGGGTACCTTTAAAGTACGCCTCGTGTAGTCGCACTGATTTGATTTGGTCGAGTTGACTCGGTTGGGTTGACTTAGTTGGTTGACCAGTTGACTTTGATTTTGACAAAGTTTGACCTTAAGGGTTTTTTTGGTTATCTTGAGATTTTCATTGTGATTGGTCATTTGGTTGGAATAGGAGACAGTTGAAGCTGAGATTTGGAGTCGGGACCTCATTAGCTTTTGTTTAGTTTGCGAGGTGAGTTTTCCTCACTATACTTGCGGGTCGAAGGCACTAAGGCCTGCCCATTGGTTTGATATCCTGATATTTATTGATATGCTGAGTATGGAATCGATATGCATGCTTATGCTATTTGTTGATATGCTAGTCTGGTAGATCTGTAGGACTACATGTGTTTCTGTCTGCATGATTATCTGTATATGTTTATTATCTACTATATGTCGACATAATGTGTGGGGTTGTGGTTGTACTACTCCATGCTGTAGCCAATAAACCCTGGAGCATTCCAGATATGAGCTGAGGGCTTGGTAGGGCATGCCAGACTCATACTCAGGGCTCATGAGCATTCCAGATACGAGCTGAGGACCGGGTAGTATGCCAGACTCGTATTGAGGGCTTGATGGTATTTCAGTCAAATGACTGATTTGGTTAGGGAGCAAGCGAGACATAAGATGTGAGCCCTAAGGGCAAGCGAGAGTTATGCTCTGGGCTCAAGGGTAATCCAGTCTTTTAGCTGTGGACCCATTACATATTCTTATTGTATATGTTATTTAGTTATGTGTTGGTACTTTGGGGGATCTCACTAAGTGTTGGCTTACAGTTTTGGGTTATGTGTTAGGTACTTCAGATGACCGCGGGAAGGCGAAGGCATGACCGTACACATCCTCATGTTTTGTCTTATTATTTTTGGAGACTTTGATGTTGAAAATGTTTTGGAAACTATGATTGTAAACAATTTGTGAATTGGGTTGGTTTTATAAAAGTTTAAATTTATCATGATTTTTATGGATGTTACAAGTTGGTATCAGATCCTTGGTTTGCATGATATAGAGGAACAACCGTGTGAATCCAGTCTCAAACTAAGGAGAAAATTTTTTCTAAAAATAATTTTCAAATTGTTTTCAAATTAATCAAAGAGGATGTGATGTGTACGATCAGCCGGAGCTAGTAAGTACTCCCCAAATTACCACACTCTTATTTGAGCTTGTGATATGTTTAAATAACATGCTAGTGATAGGCTAGGGATCTTCAAGAATTTCATGATAGAATTGTCTGATTATATGATGCATGATAGCCTAAGGTTCTTCTTTTATGGAATTGACATCATTACTATAGATGCTTAGTGTATGCATCATCGTTGTACATAACCAAGATTTTATAGCCTGAGAATGTTTAGTTTGGCCTTATTTCCTATTCTTGTTTGATGAAGGACTTAGGGTAGAATCAAGTATTCGACTGTATTATCAGCATACACGAATGCTGCAGGGTTGGTGGAAGTTTCATGGATGATTTGTGTGGGGTCAGCCGTCCAGTCGCGTAATGTTTAGCCTTCCTCTAGGGAGTGAGGAATGAGTGTGTGTGTGTGTGTGCTAGTATGTATTGTTAGGGTTGTTGTGATGATCCTCTGAGACAAATACGGGTAGGTGTGGAAGGTAGTATGGGCCCGTACTACTGGAAGCACAGGACGCGTATGCGTAACAGGGAAGTCACAACCCCTAGGGCCTTGTTGGCAGTTGGCTCCCCTAGTATAATATGCGTATTATCTTATATCTCCCTGGTTTATTTTTAGTGTGGTGATGATGCAACATTTCGAGGTAGGGTCCGGACCAGGATCAGGGACAGGTGGCCAGAATGGGCTAGTTGTGTGCGAGGAGAGGATTAGGTAGATCCTTCAGGAGGAGGTTGTCGCTTACTTTCAGGCACAATTGCGAGAGATGTTTGGGTCTATTAATGATCCGTGTACGGATAATGAAGGCCCAAAAGGTTATGGGTAGCTTAATATTGGGCTAGAAAGTTGTTTGGGCTTAATGGCCTATAGGGTGTGCATGGTGAGATAGTTGATGGATTAGGGTTTTCTTAATTAAATTAATAAAAGTTTAATAAATCCAAGACTTCATTGATTGTTTGATTCAAAGCTTGGGTGGTTATGGAAGCATTTGGAAGGGTATCATTGATTGCTCTCTTTAAACTTTAGGAGTTACACTCTTATCATTGATGACTCTCTTTAAACTTTGGGAGTTACACTCTTATCATTGATGGCTTTCTTTAATCCTTGGGAGTTACACTCTTTACATCTTCTCATAACCAATTACTAGCAATTGAAGAACAATTGAAGACATGGACGTTTTTTTGTCATTCGTAAGTGTGGTAGACGTTTTATTGTGTTATTTCAAGAGTTTCCTTAATTTTCATTTACTAGCTTTAATGAGTAGTTGGTTGGTTGGCTTGTAACCACCAACTTTGTAATAAAGGCTTCATATAAAGCCATGTTTATCCATGGAAATGTAATAGGCGAATTTCTAAGAAAAAAAACTTTTGTTCACATGGAATTATTGTTATAATTCACAAATTATCTTGTTGGGACGTGTTCTTGACTTGATACGAACTCAATCCAATAGGTCTTGGATTGTTTTCACCGGTATACAACTTAATAGGTCTTGAGTTGTTACTAATCTATCCATTTCTTTCCATTCACATATCATTTGTGGTTGCTATTCTCTCTTAATTTACCTAAACACTACCCTACTCGCTAAATCAAGCCCATACACGTATCATAAGTGGTATCAGAGCCTAGTTCCGATTGGGTGTTGTTGAGTTCCTGTTTAAAAAAATCCCTACTAAGTTTGTTTGATTTCAGTTCCTGTTCAGAAGTTGTTGTCCAAAAATGTTGCGCAAGTTATATGATGAAGAAGACATTAAGGAGGAAGAGGAAATTGAAGAAGAGGAGGAAGAAGATTTCGGTCCCATCTACGACACCGATGGGGAAGGGGAAATTTGTGAAAGAATAAATTTCTTTGTTGAAGAGGAATTTGTAGAAAAAATCAATTTCGTGGTTGAAGAAAAAATTGTTGAAGACTCTAGCCCTACCTACGACGCTGACGGGGAAGAGGATCATGAAGAAGTTGAAGAAGAAAAAAATTTCGTGGTTGGAAACGAAAATTTTGAAATGTTTGTGAAAGAAATAGATTTTGTTGTTACAAACAAACTTGTTGAAGAAAAGGTTGAAGAATCAGAAGAGGTCGAGCAGGTTCTTGACCACGAAGATGTGGTTGTGGTAAAGAAGGATGATAACTATCTTATAACAAACTCTCTTTCTAAGAGCCTAGAAGAAGGAGTGACCCATCAAGTTCCAAGTTCCAAGGAGTTACGAGGGAGGGAGTTCATACTGCTTATATTCCTATTCTTATGGTGTACCTTCAATTGGGAAGCCATGTTATTGGAACATGCTTGTGATCAACCCATAAACACAAGCCATGATCCATTATTTCATATGAGCATTTTTAATCCTTTAAATTATTACAAGGATAATTTACAAGGTCTAAATCTTGTTCGTGGGAGTGTACAAAAGTGGTTTTTGATCCACAAATGGAAGATATGGTTAGAAGTGAATTCAACAAGTTCTTTGAGTTATTTGAAGAAGAACATGTGTATATGGAGGAGAGACACTATAAGGCTGTTTGCAATGAATGAAAAACATGTGGTTGCTGCTCCTACGTTAATATGGCTAAATTTATTTTATCTTTTCAAGTTCAAGAACATTAATCGTGGGATGATCCTTTTGTGCAACACCCTATCTCATGAAGATACTTATGTCCATGATTTACACTTTTCACAAGTGTTAAAACATAAAACAGGAGGTTGGAAGCATGGATCAAGACATGGGTCAAAAGAGGAGCTCGTATCAGCTAACCATCTAAAAATAATTACACATGGGTGGAATTCAAAACCCAAGGCCATGTGGTGCATCAATCATGATCAACTTTGGAAAATTAATGTTGTGGAAGTTTACAAACTTGTGAATGGGTATGTAGAGGGACAAGAGGATTTTATGCTTAGTTTCTATGGTGGTTTGTCCAAAATAATGCAAGTATTGATTCATACTTCTATGGATCAAAAGGAGAGTGAGATTGATGACATGAGAGCTGCTAAGCCAAATCAAATGGTTAGTTTGAAAAAAGAACAGTTGAGTGATGATACTTCCGGTATGGATAAAACTAATTTTAAGAAGGGTAATGTCCTCTTGAAATGTCCTTCATTTGAAAGAAGATACCAACTTGGAGTAAAGAAAAGGTCACATTCTGTAATGAATATTTGTTTTTAAGACCTACTGTCATGGAAGTTTCATATGGGAGAACAACATAATCTGGTCCCTACTTAATTGAGGACAATTCCTTGCGAAGAAGAAAGGAATGATCCGTGTACGGATAATGAAGGCCCAAAAGGTTATGGGTAGCTTAATATTGGGCTAGAAAGTTGTTTGGGCTTAATGGCCTATAGGGTGTGCATGGTGAGATAGTTGATGGATTAGGGTTTTCTTAATTAAATTAATAAAAGTTTAATAAATCCAAGACTTCATTGATTGTTTGAGTCAAAGCTTGGGTGGTTATGGAAGCATTTGGAAGGGTATCATTGATGGTTCTCTTTAAACTTTAGGAGTTACACTCTTATCATTGATGACTCTCTTTAAACTTTGGGAGTTACACTCTTATCATTGATGGCTTTCTTTAATCCTTAGGAGTTACACTCTTTACATCTTCTCATAACCAATTACTAGCAATTGAAGAACAATTGAAGACATGGACGTTTTTTTGTCATTCGTAAGTGTGGTAGACGTTTTATTGTGTTATTTCAAGAGTTTCCTTAATTTTCATTTACTAGCTTTAATGAGTAGTTGGTTGGTTGGCTTGTAACCACCAACTTTGTAATAAAGGCTTCATATAAAGCCATGTTTATCCATGGAAATGTAATAGGCGAATTTCTAAGAAAAAAAACTTTTGTTCACATGGAATTATTGTTATAATTCACAAATTATCTTGTTGGGACGTGTTCTTGACTTGATACGAACTCAATCCAATAGGTCTTGGATTGTTTTCACCGGTATACAACTTAATAGGTCTTGAGTTGTTACTAATCTATCCATTTCTTTCCATTCACATATCATTTGTGGTTGCTATTCTCTCTTAATTTACCTAAACACTACCCTACTCGCTAAATCAAGCCCATACACGTATCATAAGTGGTATCAGAGCCTAGTTCCGATTGGGTGTTGTTGAGTTCCTGTTTAAAAAAATCCCTACTAAGTTTGTTTGATTTCAGTTCCTGTTCAGAAGTTGTTGTCCAAAAATGTTGCGCAAGTTATATGATGAAGAAGACATTAAGGAGGAAGAGGAAATTGAAGAAGAGGAGGAAGAAGATTTCGGTCCCATCTACGACACCGATGGGGAAGGGGAAATTTGTGAAAGAATAAATTTCTTTGTTGAAGAGGAATTTGTAGAAAAAATCAATTTCGTGGTTGAAGAAAAAATTGTTGAAGACTCTAGCCCTACCTACGACGCTGACGGGGAAGAGGATCATGAAGAAGTTGAAGAAGAAAAAAATTTCGTGGTTGGAAACGAAAATTTTGAAATGTTTGTGAAAGAAATAGATTTTGTTGTTACAAACAAACTTGTTGAAGAAAAGGTTGAAGAATCAGAAGAGGTCGAGCAGGTTCTTGACCACGAAGATGTGGTTGTGGTAAAGAAGGATGATAACTATCTTATAACAAACTCTCTTTCTAAGAGCCTAGAAGAAGGAGTGACCCATCAAGTTCCAAGTTCCAAGGAGTTACGAGGGAGGGAGTTCATACTGCTTATATTCCTATTCTTATGGTGTACCTTCAATTGGGAAGCCATGTTATTGGAACATGCTTGTGATCAACCCATAAACACAAGCCATGATCCATTATTTCATATGAGCATTTTTAATCCTTTAAATTATTACAAGGATAATTTACAAGGTCTAAATCTTGTTCGTGGGAGTGTACAAAAGTGGTTTTTGATCCACAAATGGAAGATATGGTTAGAAGTGAATTCAACAAGTTCTTTGAGTTATTTGAAGAAGAACATGTGTATATGGAGGAGAGACACTATAAGGCTGTTTGCAATGAATGAAAAACATGTGGTTGCTGCTCCTACGTTAATATGGCTAAATTTATTTTATCTTTTCAAGTTCAAGAACATTAATCGTGGGATGATCCTTTTGTGCAACACCCTATCTCATGAAGATACTTATGTCCATGATTTACACTTTTCACAAGTGTTAAAACATAAAACAGGAGGTTGGAAGCATGGATCAAGACATGGGTCAAAAGAGGAGCTCGTATCAGCTAACCATCTAAAAATAATTACACATGGGTGGAATTCAAAACCCAAGGCCATGTGGTGCATCAATCATGATCAACTTTGGAAAATTAATGTTGTGGAAGTTTACAAACTTGTGAATGGGTATGTAGAGGGACAAGAGGATTTTATGCTTAGTTTCTATGGTGGTTTGTCCAAAATAATGCAAGTATTGATTCATACTTCTATGGATCAAAAGGAGAGTGAGATTGATGACATGAGAGCTGCTAAGCCAAATCAAATGGTTAGTTTGAAAAAAGAACAGTTGAGTGATGATACTTCCGGTATGGATAAAACTAATTTTAAGAAGGGTAATGTCCTCTTGAAATGTCCTTCATTTGAAAGAAGATACCAACTTGGAGTAAAGAAAAGGTCACATTCTGTAATGAATATTTGTTTTTAAGACCTACTGTCATGGAAGTTTCATATGGGAGAACAACATAATCTGGTCCCTACTTAATTGAGGACAATTCCTTGCGAAGAAGAAAGGAATGATCCGTGTACGGATAATGAAGGCCCAAAAGGTTATGGGTAGCTTAATATTGGGCTAGAAAGTTGTTTGGGCTTAATGGCCTATAGGGTGTGCATGGTGAGATAGTTGATGGATTAGGGTTTTCTTAATTAAATTAATAAAAGTTTAATAAATCCAAGACTTCATTGATTGTTTGAGTCAAAGCTTGGGTGGTTATGGAAGCATTTGGAAGGGTATCATTGATGGTTCTCTTTAAACTTTAGGAGTTACACTCTTATCATTGATGACTCTCTTTAAACTTTGGGAGTTACACTCTTATCATTGATGGCTTTCTTTAATCCTTAGGAGTTACACTCTTTACATCTTCTCATAACCAATTACTAGCAATTGAAGAACAATTGAAGACATGGACGTTTTTTTGTCATTCGTAAGTGTGGTAGACGTTTTATTGTGTTATTTCAAGAGTTTCCTTAATTTTCATTTACTAGCTTTAATGAGTAGTTGGTTGGTTGGCTTGTAACCACCAACTTTGTAATAAAGGCTTCATATAAAGCCATGTTTATCCATGGAAATGTAATAGGCGAATTTCTAAGAAAAAAAACTTTTGTTCACATGGAATTATTGTTATAATTCACAAATTATCTTATTGGGACGTGTTCTTGACTTGATACGAACTCAATCCAATAGGTCTTGGATTGTTTTCACCGGTATACAACTTAATAGGTCTTGAGTTGTTACTAATCTATCCATTTCTTTCCATTCACATATCATTTGTGGTTGCTATTCTCTCTTAATTTACCTAAACACTACCCTACTCGCTAAATCAAGCCCATACACGTATCAATTAAGTCCACTATGGTGGAGTACTTTGACGAGCGTTATGTTGCATTGGCTGAGGCTGTTGCTGTTGCAGCCACCATAGCCATTGCAGCTACTGGGATTGGTGTTGGGCGAGTCTTCCATTATCGAGACTTCGACAATACAAATCCCCCGACATTCGACAGAGTTTAGGATCCGATCATATCCATGAGGTGGATGTCTGACATTGAGGGATGCTTCTTCACTTGCTCTTGCCCAGCTGACCAGAAGGTCAGGTGTGCTCTGAACCTTCTTAGGTCCGGTGATGCGAATATGGGAGGTTTTGTTTTCGAGTGTTTGTGATTGCAGCAGGATAATAACAAATAGAGAAGAAACAATGCAAATGGGACTGTTATTGGTTATATTTGGAACAATTTTGGCAAGGTGGTAAACACGAACAAGTAACAAAGGATAGGTTGATTAACAGATTAGACCTATAATCTGCCAATCATGATAACAAGCCAAGACCTATTGACTTGAAATCAAAAATCACGAATGAGATCACGTCCCAAACGATGACACAAATCTGAATTATAAGCAATAATTCAAGAAAGGGATGAACAGAGTTCTGAATTTTCTTCAAAATATAGCTGATTTGCAAGTACAACTATGAACTCTATTTATAGTGCTAAAAACATAACTCTCGGAAATATCAAAAGTCTAAAACAATTAAAGAACTATTAAAGTACCATAATTAAACTAGTTAAAGACCCATTATTAAAATATTAAATATCCATTATAGCAGCAATTAATAAGCCAATTATGAAGACTCTTCAACTCTTTTAAGCTACTTATGATCATTTCCATGAATCCCTTCTTGTCACTCAATCATGGAACTTTAGAAAACAAAAGGGTCAAGTCATCCTCATTAGAGCACGCATCATTCTCCCCCACTTAAAAAAAGACTTGTCCACGAGTCTTCGTCTTTATCCTCGAATCTTCATCTTTAATTCCTCTTACCCACGGTTTCCAAAGGGCAAACAATTTCCAAAGTTTAAAACGAACATAAACGTACCAAACCGGAAAATCGTATTGATCAAAGATGTTTCTGATAGACTCGTTAGTTTCTTCGATTCTGATTTCTTGAGTAGCCATCGTAAGAAGATGATGGTTGTAAAGAATATAAAAACCTAAGAACTCTTCGTAGACATTATCATGACCGGTTTCCGCAATTAAGAATTTTGGAAAAGAAATATTATTTTCAACACAAACTTCTTCTTCAACGAACGCGCCTTCATCTTCAGTGTCATAGACAGGTTCTATATCGTGAACGGAATCGGTGTCACCAAAATGACCATTGATGTCTTTATCCACCACGTCCCAAAAGAGTGGTGAAGATTCAGAAAAACTCGAGAGGTATGCGTCTAATCCTATGAATTTGGGTTTCTCGCTCATTAGAGACATTTTCAACCAGGAATTCGGCTCTGATACCACATATGATGCGAATATAGGAGGTTTTGTTTTCGAGTGTTTGTGATTGCAGTAGGATAATAACAAATAGAGAAGAAACAATGCAAATGGGACTGTTATTGGTTATATTTGGAACAATTTTGGCAAGGTGGTAAACACGAACAAGTAACAAAGGATAGGTTGATTAACAGATTAGACCTATAATCTGCCAATCATGATAACAAGCCAAGACCTATTGACTTGAAATCAAAAATCACGAATGAGATCACGTCCCAAACGATGACACAAATCTGAATTATAAGCAATAATTCAAGAAAGGGATGAACAGAGTTCTGAATTTTCTTCAAAATATAGCTGATTTGCAAGTACAACTATGAACTCTATTTATAGTGCTAAAAACATAACTCTCGGAAATATCAAAAGTCTAAAACAATTAAAGAACTATTAAAGTACCATAATTAAACTAGTTAAAGACCCATTATTAAAATATTAAATATCCATTATAGCAGCAATTAATAAGCCAATTATGAAGACTCTTCAACTCTTTTAAGCTACTTATGATCATTTCCATGAATCCCTTCTTGTCACTCAATCATGGAACTTTAGAAAACAAAAGGGTCAAGTCATCCTCATTAGAGCACGCATCATCCGGAGCGAAGGATTGGTGGAGACTTGTTACCAGCTCGTATTCTCCTGGGCAAAGGACTGCAATGACTTAGGAGCAGTTCTCGAAGATATTCCGTTCAAGATATGTTCCGCTGGTGGAGCGTGATAGGTTGGCCTAGGAGTATTTGGAGTTGAGACAGGAGACTGAGTCGGTGACGGAGATCACCAAGATCTTCATGGAGAGGGCCATGTTTTGTCCTAAGTTTGCTGCTTCTGAGCAAGCTCGGATGACCCGTTATTTGAGCAACATCTAGACGGACATCAGGAAGTTTGTATCCACTCAATGTTATGGTTCTTTGTTGGAGTTATAGGAGGCCACCAGGCGGCGTGAGATTGCGATGGAGCTCCAGACGAGGGAGAAGAGACCGGCCTCGACGCAGTCGCAGCCTACGCCAAAGCGGTTTAAGGCCGCTGATGTCAGATCTAGGGGTCGAAGGGCCGCACTTGTGAGAAGTGTGCAAGATTCACAAGGGTGCTTGTCGATCATCTTCTGGGTGCCACAATTGTGGCCGGCAGGGCCACATGGCGAGGGATTTCCCTCAGCAGGCCCCATCGCTCAGCTCCAGGATTTGCTACCACTGCGACCAGGTTGGACATGTGAAGGCCAACTGCTCGCCCGGCGCAGGCTCCAGCGTCGGCTACTCTAAGTATCACAGATGGGAGTCAGGGTAGGGCGAAGCCCCCGAGGGCTCGAGGTTGCACTTTCCAACTCACGGAAAAAGAGGCCAGGTCGGAACTAGATGTCGTAACCGGTATGTTTCTATTTATTATTCTGTTGATTATGTTTTATGTTATGCTCATGTACATGCTCCTAATAGGTACGTTCGTAGTGAACTCTTTTCCTGCTCTTGTGTTATTTGACTCGAGCGCGAGTCAGTCCTTTGTGTCTCAATAATTCGGTAGGGAGTTTGATATGCCTATTGGGGAGTTAGATTGTCCGTTGCGGGTGTCTATCACCAATGAACACGGGGTTTCTGCATCCCCAATGTATCCGGTTGTGTATTGGAGATCTTTGGGGTGCCTTATCTGACTGATCTGATCCCTATCCCCATTGGGGATGTATGTGTGATAGTGGGTATGGACTGGATGAGCAGGTTTGGTGCCATGATTGATTGTGAGGGCCAGCGAATGGTAGTTCGAACCCAAGTGGGGGAGAACTGGTTATCTACGGAGTGGGCACCCGGGTCAGTTCAGGATTTTTTTCGGAAGTCAGGGCTCGATAGTATATGCAGCATGGGTGTGCAGGTTATTTGGCTTGTGTGGTTGATACTCGAGTTGGGGAGCAGACTTTAGTTTTAGAGTTCCAGTTATCAAGGAGTTTGCTGATGTTTTCCTGGAGGACTTAGTCGGTGTGCCTCCTGAGAGGCAGGTTGAGTTCAAGATTGATCTCGTGCCAGGTGCGGCCCCAAATTCCAAGACATCGTACCGCTTGGCACTGCCTGAGATGCAGGAGTTGTCATCTCAACTTCAGGAGCTATTATGCAAGCAGTTCATCAGATCAAGAAGTTCTCTGTGGGGAGCATCGATACTATTCGTCAAGAAGAAGGATGGTTCGCACCAGATGTGGTGATGTCATTTGGGCTCACCAATGTGCCTACTGTGTTTATGGATTTGATGAATCGGGTATGAAGGCCGATGCTCGACCGATCCGTAATTTTGTTTATTGATGATATCTTGGTGTATTCCAAGACTAGAGAGAAGCATGAGGAGCACCTTTGAGAGCTTCTGGGGGTTTTGAGGCGAGAACAACTTTATGCCAAGTTCTTGAAGTGTGAGTTTTGGTTGCGAGAGGTCCAGTTGCTTGGGCACCTCGTTAACCAAGATGGGATTTTCGTCGATCCGGCCGAAATCAAGGCTGTGATTGAGTGGTAGGTTCTGAAATCTCCCTCAGAGATCAGGAGTTTCTTGGGTTTGGCAGGGTACTATCGGAGATTTCTTTAAGACTTCTATAAGATTGTGGTACCCCTCACTCGTCTGACGAGGAAGAAGGTGGATTTCCGAAGTGGCCCTGAGCAGCAGTCGACGTTAGAGACTCTTCAGCAGAGGTTATGCGAGGCCCCGATATTGACCCTCCTGGAGGGAGTTGAGGATTTTATGGTACTCTGTGATGCATCCATCACCGGTTTAGGGGCGGTCCTCATGCATAGAGGACGAGTGATTGCTTATGCTTCGCAACAGCTCAAGCCGCATGAGACGCGATATCCCATGCATGACCAAGAGTTGGGGGCAGTGGTTTTTGCCCTCAAGATCTGGAGAAATGATCTTAATGGGGTCCGTTGTACAGTCTACACTAATCACAAGAGTTTGAGGCATATTATGGCTCAGCCGAATCGGAGCATGAGGTAGCGTATGTGGCTAGACGTAGTCAAGGATTATGACTGCGAGATCCTTTACCATACGAGTAAAGCAAATGTAATAACAGATGCTTTGAGCCGCAAGACGGTTGGGTCTTCGGTTAGGGAGGTGTGTATGAGGATATCCATGGATTCTCCCCTTTTGAGATTGATCAAGGAGGCTTAGGCAGAGGGAGTTCAGGATGAGAACTTGAAACAAGAAAGGATTAGGGGCGAGATCGACAGATTAGTCACGGATAGTCGAGGGTTGTTGACCCGGTGTGGTCGGGTTTGGGTTCCAGGTTCTGGTGGGATCAGGCAGATTGTGTTAGAGGAGGCTCATAAGTCTCGCTTTTCTATACACCCAGGAGCCACCAAGATGTATAAGAATTCGAGATTGAGTTACTGGTGGTCGTGTATGAAGAGGGAGATAGCCTGTTATGTCGAGAGATGCTTGACCAGTAGGTTGGTCAAGGCTGAGCAATAGAGGCGGCATGACAAGTGTAGCCTCTGGAGGTTCCCATGTGGAAATGGGAGCAGATCACCATGGATTTTATCACCAAGTTGCCAAAGACGACAAAGGGTTTTGATGCTATATGGGTCATCGTGGATCGATTGACCAAGAGTGCCCACTTTTTGGCAATCCGGGAGAGCTCTTCGGCTGAAAAGTTGGCTGATGTTTATGTCCGGGAGATTGTCGCTCGCCATGGGGTTCCGTTTTTCATTCTTTCTGACCGAGATGTTCGGTTCACTTCCCGATTCTGGCAGAAGTTCAACGAGGAACTGGGCACGACGTTACATTTAAGCACTGCATATCATCCACAGACCGACGGCCAGAGTAAGTGGACTGTACAAACCCTTGAGGATATGTTGCGGGCATGTGTTATCGATTTTGGTGGGAGTTGGGATTCCTACCTACCTCTTACGGAGTTCACCTTCAACAATAGTTACCACTCCACATTAGTGCTCCATTATTTGAGATCTTGTATGGTTGGAGGTGTCGTACCCCGGTTTGTTAGGGAGAGGTTGGTCACAGGGTTATGGGAGGGACCGAAGTAGTCCTTCAGACCATAGAGCTATTCAGCAGATCAGGCAGAGACTACAGACCACTCAGAGCCGGCAGAAGAGTTATGCCGACCGACGCCGATTAGAGTTGGAGTTTCAGGTCAGCGATATGGTGCTTCTGAAGGTCTCATTCTGGAAGGGTGTGATACGCTTCAGGAAGAGGGGGAAGTTGGGTCCCTGGTATATTGGACCTTTTTGAGTGATTTCCAGGCTTGGCAAGGTTGCTTACAAGTTGAATCTACCTGAGGAGCTCAGTCAGATTCACAACACTTTCCATGTTTCGCAGCTACGAAAGTGCGTGTTGGATAATGAGGCAGTGGTTTCCTTGGATGATATTCAGGTCGGTGAGCGCCTAAACTATGCTGAGAGACCAGTGGCTATTCTAGCAAGGAAGATGAAGGTCTTGCGCAACATAGAAATACCTTTTGTAAATGTACAGTGGCAGCATCGGAGAGGCTCCGAGTGGACCTCAGAGCCGGAGACAGAGATGCGGGAGCATTATCCTGAGTTATTCGCCGCGACAGACTTCGAGGACGAAGTCTAGATCAAGTGGGGGAGAATTGTAACATCTCGATGATAAGGTACTTCTAATTTTAACCCTATAATTTTATTATGTTGCATTTTGGTCCCTAAGTTCAAGAAAGTGTGCAAAAGGAACCCTAGTGACATTTTTTTAAATAGGCGAGGGAGTACACCATCCATATGTATGTACGCTAAGCGTACTAGGGAGCACCCTAGTATGCTAGGCATACATGTTGTATGTTAGGCGTACTTGCCAGATTTAGAAACCCTAATTTTAGGGTTGAACTCATATTTAAACACCCTTATGGCTTCATTTCTCTTCACCTCATCAGCCTCCATCCCTCTTGAGATGTTTTGCAACCCTAGTTCACCTTGAGAAGCTATTTCAAGCCTAAGAGTGTGTGTTTTAGTGCTTAGAAGAAGAAGGAAGGAAGCCAAGCTCATCTTGGAGAGTGAAGCATCCTGGATCTGGAGTTTCATCATTTGAAACCTTTCTAAGGTATAAAACTTGCAACTTCATCCCTCTAGAATATAGATCTAGATTTGGATATCTTTATGAAGCTTTTTGGTCCCAAAATGTTAGATCTTGAACATGCAATGTTCTTGACCTTTAAGCTCTTCTTTCAGACCTTATGAGGGGTCTTAAGTCATAAAAATGGGTTCCATGCAAATGGTTAGTTTTGCTTCATGCATCATTTAGATGGTCTTAATGGAATAAGACCTTGAGTTAAGCACTTATTGGACATGCTAAGTCATACAGTTGGAGACTTTATGACTCCTAATAGTATTTTAGCCATGGATATGAATTATGGACGTAAGAGCTTTAGCCATTAAGCTCTTAATGGATTTTTAGACTTCTGGGAGTACACCCCGCGTACTTGGATTACGCCCTGCATACGAGGTCAACCACCCCGGTGCTCAACATGCGAGGACGGAATACGGCCAACGTACCTTCGGAGTATGCCCCGCGTACTCACACTGAGTTGATTCGGTTGAGTTGACTCTGTTGGGTTGACTCAGTTGACTTAGTTGGTTGACCAGTTGACTTTGACTTTGACCAAGTTTGGCTTTAAGGGTATTTTGGGTTTCTTGGGATTTTGATTGAGATTGGTCATTTGGTTGGAATAGGAGACGGTTGGAGCTGAGATTCAGAGTCGGGACCTCATCAGCTTTTGTTCAGTTTGTGAGGTGAGTTTTCCTCTCTGTACTTGCGGGCCGAAGGCACCAAGGTCGGACCATTGGTTTGATATCTTGATATTCACTAATATGTTGAGTATGGAATAGATATGCATGTTTATGCTAGTTGTTCATATCCTAGTCTTGTAGATCTGTAGGACTACCTGTGTTTCTATCTGCATGATTATATGTATATGTTTATTATCTGTTATATGTCGACATAACGTGTGGGGTTGACGTTGTACTGCTCCGTGTTGTAGGCAACAAACCCTGGAGCATTCCAGATATGAGTTGAGGGTCGGGTAGGGCATGCCAGACTCATACTCATGGCTCATGAGAACTCCAGATACGAGTTGAGGACCGGGTCGTATGCCATACTTGTACTAAGGGCTTGATGGTGTGACAACCCGAAATTTCTATCTTGTACAAACCCTACATTTCAATCTAGTCAAACTCACTTCTACTAACTTTTAGCACAATTTAGAGTCTATTTGAGCATTTTGAGCTTAATTCCTCAAAAGAATAATTGAAAGGAAGTGTCCATTAGAGTTGTAAACTATCAAACAAGCCCTAGCCATAATCATATGGAATTTACGGCCACACCATGTGAGTTTACGGCCGTAAACACATGGTGGCCGTAAACCCCTAGTATATATATGACACTTAGTCATTTTTCACCCATTCTTCACCTTCCAAGCTAGAGAAATTAGATTCTCTCCCAAGGATCTTCAAGATTTTCTTCAAATCTTCCCAAATGTAAGTAAATCCTTCCTTTTATGTGTTGTTACATCACTTATTCTTGATTCATCCTTGAATCCATCCACAAATTCCATCTTTTGATCTAGATCTTCAAGATCTTCAAGAACACCAAGAACACAAAAGTGTTTTGGGCCGAAAACACCCCTCTTTAGCCTTCAAATTGTAAGTCCTTACCTTCTTTACATGTTATTAGTTAGGATAATGAATTAAGGACTTGAAAACACCAAGAATCCAAGAACAAAGGGAGTTTACGGCCAAGGCAATCTCCCTTGGCCGTAAACCCTAATAATGGGTGCAATGTTGCCATAAACTCTTTCCTAAGCCTTGGAACCAAGTCTGGAACACTTCTGAGAAGAGTATAGGACCTTAAACATCAAAAGAACCAATAACATATGGTGTTTATGGCCAAGGCAATCACCTTGGGCCGTAAACACTAGTAAGTGGTGCATTTGTGCTCACATTCCTTCCTAAGGCTTAGACTTGAACATAGAACACTTCATTGTGACTTATATGACCTTAAAACATCAAATGGTAGAAGTCACCATGGGTTTACGGCCGTAAACCCATTAGGGCCGCAAACCCTAGGCCGTAAACTCATGGGGAGTTTACTCTTGGACCGTAAACTCCAAAGCAAGACCCTACAACCCTTAGATGCAACCCTGTGATCTTCTAACACTTGAATCAAAGTGTTTTCCATGTTCTAGGGTGTCTTTACTTGCATAATTAGTTGTTTAAATACTAATTGCAAACATATATGTGTCATTATATGATAAATAGGATCCGTGTGTGTACTCAAGTCTTCACTTAACACCTAGCATCCTATACCACTCGTTCATCCAAACCACTCACTGCAGGTGAGTTCATACCCCTATATCAACCTTTTAAACGATTTTAAATGCTTTTATGGGGGGGGGGGAATACAAGTTGAACTAATATAGTTATTATAACAATCACATGTGATTAATAACTACCAAACAAGTGGATTTCTTACTTTTTAAACTGTGTTATCAAGCAAACTACTTCAAATCGTTTTATAAACTCTTTTACATGTTAAAAACTTTCTATTAAACTTGTCCTTATATGCCAAACTGCTTTAAAATCGTCTTATGAAACGACACCAAGTCATCAATATTTATATAAACTCTTCAATAGGTTTTACAAAACTTCTTTCTAAACTTATATTTTGTCAAATGCGTATCTATATAGATATAGTTATATAAGTAGGATTGAAAGGACTTAGGACTGATAGCTCACCTTATTTCTTGTTCCTTGTTTGGTTGTGGACTTAGGGTATCGGCTGTTTGTCCGAAGGTCGTTTGAATCTTAGTTATATATTATGTATATGTATATAGATATAAAAGTTCCTTCATTCAGTTTAATACCTTTGGGTAGCAAAGGTATACAAACATGTTCATTCATACAAACAACATTGCTAGTAAACTATAATAGGTATAGTTTAGGAAGTTACTAATACTATTACTAGAACAATGAAACATACAAAGAGTCAGTTCATACATGAGTCAATACATACTATTATGAGAAACTAGGAGAATATACTATATACTAGTACAGAAAGAACATTACTACGTTATGACTTACTATACAAACATCGATATACGAAAATTTAATGTGACATACCATTTAAGGATACAACAAGACAATGTTGTATCATATTGTAACCAGATTCTCCTGGAGGGAGAGCGGGCATCTTGTGTATAGATCTATACGGGACAGACACTCCCACACCCCGACTGCTAGCTACAGTCCCAGCCGATAAGGCCAAGGGGTGACAAAATGTCACCTCATTACATATGACACCGGAGGGTCATCTTTTATTCAGTCGTCGATCAGCATGGTTACATACGAGTTCACATTTAAACCTTTAATTAACCAACTTGAGATTAAAGGCAAGAAGACTCACTAAGGTGTATTGTCCATTTAATACTACCTGGAGTCTATATTTTATTACTTAAGACTCCCCGAGGTGTATTGTCCATTTAATACTACCTGGAGTCTGTATTTATTACTTTAAACTCCCCGAGGTGTATTGTACATTTAATACTACCTGGAGTATGTATTTTATCACTTTATAACCAGCAGTGTCACTGCTGAGGTAAAACATTATTTTCCCTATTACATTTACTTTGTGATCTTATCACATACTCATTAATGTATAAGCTATATTTAGTTAATGATAGTCATACTTGGGAAAATACACACCTTCACAAGAAACAAACATACAGAACATTTCGATGCCTTGGTAGAAGGCTACTTTTAGTAGAAAATATAGGATTTTCTAGGAGATACAATTACTTACAACAAAGATTTACATTGAACAATTACAAACATTTTCTTCAAACTTACAAACATTTTTGTGCAAACAATGTCACTAAATACTTATGAACTCACCAGCTTTAATGCTGATAAACTCTTTCAAAATAACTTGTATTCTCAGGTCATCAGTAGACAGGTACAGTCGACCGGATTTTGAGAAGACGGAGCGTGTTCCAGACTCGTCTTTTATTTTGATTACTTGTTCTTGGTATCTTATTACTATGAAAGAACACACTTGTAATAAAATTATACTATTAATGCAATGGATGATGTTATTACTTGCTTACTACTTTGCATTGTTATGATATTGTACATGACGTCCTCCACCCTCGAACGTTTCCGCTGTTCCGGTTTTGGTTGTGACAGATTGGTATCAGAGCATTGTTTATAGTGAATCGAGTACATCAACCCATAAAAGATATACAAACTATAAAACACATCGGGATTAAAATACTCTGACCAAGAGTTTATACTTTTAAATAATAAAATATTTAACTAAGTATACATACCTGCATTCATACTAAAATCAGTGTCATTAGGACAAAACAAAAGTTTTACGATTGTTGGACAACACAATTAGGCTTAGAGACATATAGTCAAATCTGGGGGGATATAGCATGATCAACTATATTTTCCGAGGAGTGACTAGCATGTGCCTAAGGATAGTTGTGCTGTTGCAACAAGTCTAAAAACATACCAACACTACTACAATGAGAACATTAGACCTGAACATAAACCTAAAATACTATAGGAGTATTTTGTGTTACTATAATTACTTGTTTGAGAACTAAAAAGGTCTTTAGTAGTATGTCAATAGTTGCGGAGTGGATACGCTAAGGTTACATGTAACTAGGGTACGATAGACTTAGAATCTGTGACCTTTGCTTTACTTCCTGTTCCTTGTTTGGTTGTGGACTTAGAGTTAGGGTCACTTATTCGAAGGTCTATCCTATTTTGGTTACATATGACTGGTATGCACTACACAAATGTTGGAGTAACTAGTAAGGATCATATTATAATTATCTTAATTAGTTCGTATATTAATTATTTCTCTTACCCCTCTTCTCGCTTAGATAGCATGGCTGAATTCCACCTCCCCGACAACCCTTACTTTCCCGGTCAAAAGAATGGAGGAGGGCTAAATGCAGAACCAGAAGCAGAACCTGGACTCCACTTAGATGATGGTCTAGCAGAAGACCTTCTGGAGGATCTTGATCCCGAGCTAGAAGTGGAGAATCTACCCCCAGTGGCTCCAATCCCAAATCCTAACCCTCGTCCGGCTTTTCAAGGCCCGACGCCCTTGTGGGTGGAAAGCTTGGAAACGTGGAGCCAAGAGCAGAATCAGCCCATACCATTCAATGGAGACCAAAGCTTTTATGAGCTGAGCGAAGGAGGCTCAGCAGATAGGGTCTTGCCAATCCTGGTCCGTAGAGTTTCCCGAAACAAAATTCAGGGCAGGACAACTCTCCATCGAATCACGGAAGTTGATGCCAATGCGAGAATGCATACCATCCGCACCATTCATCTTGAAGATGCTCGCGAGAGGTCTAGGAGAGACCACGAGGCCCTGTAGCAAGAGCTTGCTGCGACTCGAGCCGAAGTCATGGAGCTCCGAGTATGCCAGAGGGTATACGAAAGACACCTACTTGATGTGGGGCATCAGCTAGCTGAACTAAGGGTTCACCTGAGGGATACTCGCCGTCAGTAGGAGATGCTCTACCTTCTTTCCTTTTTGGGCTAAGGAATGGTCTTCCTATTTATGCTCTAAGTAGCACTTTCCTATGTAACTACCCCTGTACTGTAAGTACTTTTCGTAGGCCTTAGTTCTATCAAAACTTGTCTACTTAGGATATGATGTAAGACCAACTCCAAGGTCAATTTTTCCCTAGCATATTACATCTTAAATATCACTGATATTGACAGTCGGCTAATCCCTGTGGCAATCCTTGTCCAAACTCTTTCATTCTGCTATCAATAGAATTCTATCTAAAACTCACTTTCGTCAAATTATTGAGCTGTGGTGATTTAGCTCATGGATCACTTCCAATTCTTTTCGGAAGTTGGATCACGTTATCCACCAACCAATGATAGCCTGGTTCGGATGAAAAACGTCTTGTGACTATTCTATGAACTTACTTCTATTCTTTACCAGTACTACATCATAGGGATGTAGGCCAAACCATCGAGAACAATTTAACAAAACGAGAAATTTACATTTACATGAATGAGTAGAATACATCTAGGACCGACCATAATCACTCACGAACTCCTTTCCTTGTCATATATCAGAATCATGTCGTCATCCAGAAATGGTCAGCCGAACGACGAAACCCCGATCCTTCATATAGACGCCGCCACCTTCCAAGCCGCGGTAACAACTGCCATGGCAGCTGTCCTAGCACAACTCAACGCTGATAACGCAAACAAAGGTGGAAAAGGTGTTGACAGTTCGAATTGTTGTAACCATCCAGGAAATCAACAAATGATAACTGTTACAAACACCCTAAGCCACAAATCTGAGAATCAGAAACAAAAGCGTCAAGCCCAAAGGGAGCGCAAGCGATCTCAAAAACTTGCCACGCAACAGCAACAAGTGGCGGCCCCTGCCACTTCAACACCGATCAGACCATATGAGGGAACACTCCCGAAGTGTGAAAAGTGTACTTTTCATCATAACGGAGTTTGCCGTGATTTGTAATGCATGAATTGCAATCGAATGGGGCACACTACTCGTATCTGTAGGGCGCCGGCACGAACCGTCTTCCAAGCCACTAGCGTCGGGGTCAGCCCGACTTGCTATGGTTGTGGTGAAATCGGACACTATGAAAGGAATTGTCCAAAAGAGAGGAACAACGAAAGCGCTCGTATCCACATAACTCCGACCCGACACTTCACTTCCACCACCGATGCTGGTACAAGCTAGATATGTCATTTATGCGGTGAGATAGGACATCTCGAGAAGGATTGTCCAATAACAAAGAACTCTGGCGCAGACGGGAAAATACTAAGGATCACTGCTGCAGGAGAGACTACTTCGGACCCACGTTGAAATTCTAGGGCGTTTCGTTATAGTAGACTTATAAGCTGTTAAAAACTAGTGCAACTCGACTCATATCTTTTTGCGAGATCCCGTCAGTCAAGGGACTCTTGTGCTGCTTGTATTTGCTTTTTATACTATACCTTGTTCGCAGCAGTAGTCTTGTAAGATAAAACTAAAGTACTGAAACTCTGTTAAAGTTGCACCATTATGTTTTGTAACACCTTTATGATCTAGTTTAATGCCTTTTATTCCGAGTAGTCCGACATTATGATGTAACCTGAGTCAATTCGATTCTCACAATGCCAGTATCGTGCGAAAATTCTTTTCCCCGTAATCGCCTTTCTAGCGAAGCCGTCAATCCAGAGCTCCGAGATACTCATGCGTAGGGTATGTTATGTTTCATATCCTTCCCGAAGAAACCTCCCCGGTATACCACTCGTGCAGTACGTCAAGTTTAATCCGAAGACCCATACGGTTAATCTATCGTTGAGGAATGTATGCACAAGGGTGGTATATAATCAAGGTTCTACAGGCTTAGAATTGATGATTTCGCTTTAACTACTTTTCCTTGTTTGGATGTGAGCTTAGAGAAGAATCATTTATTCGAAGGCCTTTTCAATCTTAATTATATACGACTCGTATACGCGAAGCTGTGATTGATGAACCAAATATGACTTCCAAATATGAACTTCAGGACGGAGACTACTCAAGACTACGAGTGATCGTGCTACCACGCGCATAAACTTAGAAGCCAAACAAATACTCTTTCTGCCGATCGAGACAAGAGATGCAGATGGAACAGAAGTACCTATCCTTTTCCTTAATTTATGAAGTAATCATACTTTCTTTTAGATCTACACGACATCTAATCCACCACTAGGTTTTGACGTCATAACCGGTACGAATTGGTTGAGGGTATCATCGAGCCGACATCATGTACTTTGAGAAAGCAATTCGTCTTAACCTCCCTAACAACGAAACCCTAGTTATCTACGGCGACAATCAAGAATGGACCTTCGTATCATCTCGAGTATTCAAGCCCATACTTGCGGAAGGAATGTCGCGCATTCCTTGCTCATGTTGTCGATATGAGCCAAGAGATGGAGGACAAAAAGGACATTCCAGTAGTACACGATTTTCCGACATCTTTTCAGAAGAACTTCCAGGATTACCTCCTCAACGTCAAAGTCGAGTTTAGAATCAACTAAATTCCAGGGGCTACCCCATTAGCCAAATCGCCCTATCGCCTAGCACCTGCAGAGATGCAAGAACTGTCCGGTCAACTTAACGAACTGCTCAGCAAGGGCTTTATAAGGCCAAGCTTCTCACCCTGAGGAGCTCCGGTCTTGTTCATCAAGACGAAAGACGGATCGTTTCGTATGTGCATCGACTACAGGAAGCTCAACAAGCTTACCATTACGAATCGTTACCCTCTCCCTCACATAGATGATTTGTTCGACCAACTTCAAGGGGCAAACTTCCTTTCAAAAACAGATCTGAGATCCGGATATCACTAGTTACGAGTGCTAGAGGAGGATGTTCCGAAAACAACCTTCCGAACTTGTTCTGGACACTACGAGTTGTAGTGATGCCATTCGGATTGACCATATACGCTCGCAGTATTCATGGATTTAAGGAATATGGTGTGTCGTCCTTACTTGGATCAGTATGTCGTCGTCTCCATCGATGACATACTTATCTACTCTCGTAGTAAGGAGGAGCATAGTCAACATCTTCGTCAGATCTTGGGAACATTACGATCAAATAAGCTCTAGGCAGAGTTCTCTAGATGCGAATATTAGATTCGAAGAGTCGAATTCCTGGGTCACGTTTTCAGCCATTGAGAACTGGTCAGCACCGAAGACGCCTACAAATTCGTCAATTTCTAGGCCTCGCTGGCTACTATCGTAGATTCATTCAGAACTCCTCTCCAGATTGCGAAACCTCTTACGACTTTAACCCAGAAGGACGTGGCCTCTGACTGGGAAGAGAAGCAAGAGAAAGCGTCCCAAACGCTGAAGCGAGCCTTATGCACCGCACCGATACTATCCCTCCCCGAAGGGATAGAAGACTTCGTGGTCTATTACGATGCGTCAAATCAAGGGCTCGGTTGTATTCTAATGCAACAAGGTAAGGTCATTGCCTATGCCCCCCGTCAACTTAAGACACTCGAAGCCAGCTATACGACACACGATCTGGAGTTAGAGGCAGTGGTAATTGCTCTAAAGGTCCCGAATGACCTTCGGACCTTTGAAATTCCAGGTGGGAGGCCGAGTTCCTTTGAAATTCTCACCCTGGAAGGGCTTGATACGCTTCGGAAAGCGTGGAAAACTAAATCCAAGATACGTAGGGCCCTTCGAGATTCTCTCTAGAATCGGCCCTGTAGCTTACAAACTCAATCTATCTCGCGAACTCGGTAACGTACATCCTATTTTCCACGCCTCGAACTTGAAAAAGTGCCTATCCGAAGAGACTCTTGTAATCCCACTCGACGAAATCGAGATCAACGAGAGCCTCAACTTCGTGGAAGAACCTGTAGAGATCATGGAACGAGAGGTCAAGCAAACGAAGCAAAGCCGCATCCTAATAGTGAATGTTCGCTGGAACGCCAAGCGAGGGCCGAAATTCACTTGGGAGCGCGAGGATCAAATGAAATTGAAATATCCTCATCTTTTCGCTTAGTTATTTGTAACTATTTATTGCTTAAACTCTAATTTCGGGATGAAATTCCCTCTAACGGGGGGATGATGTGACAACCCGAAATTTCTATCTTGTACAAACCCTACATTTCAATCTAGTCAAACTCACTTCTGCTAACTTTTAACACAATTTCGAGTCTATTTGAGCATTCTGAGCTTAATTCATCAAAAGAATAAGTGAAAGGAAGTGTCCATTGGAGTTGTAAACTATCAAACAAGCCCTAGCCATCATCATATGGAGTTTACGGCCACACCATGTGAGTTTACGGCCGTAAACACATGGTGGCTGTAAACCC
This sequence comes from Lactuca virosa, assembly GCF_052849685.1. Taxonomy (NCBI): domain Eukaryota; kingdom Viridiplantae; phylum Streptophyta; class Magnoliopsida; order Asterales; family Asteraceae; genus Lactuca; species Lactuca virosa. Next base: position 314,349,633 of record NC_136433.1, on the reverse strand, counting down.
CCAGTATATATATGGGTGTAATGTTGCCATAAACTCTTTCCTAAGCCTTGGAACCAAGTCTGGAACACTTCTGAGAAGAGTATAGGACCTTAAACATCAAAAGAACCAAGAACATATGGTGTTTATGGCCAAGGCAATCACCTTGGGCCGTAAACACTAGTAAGTGGTGCATTTGTGCTCCCATTCCTTCCTAAGGCTTAGACTTGAACATAGAACACTTCATTGTGACTTATATGACCTTAAAGCATCAAATGGTAGAAGTCACCATGGGTTTACGGCCGTAAACCCATTAGGGCCGCAAACCCTAGGCCGTAAACTCATGGGGAGTTTACTCTTGGACCGTAAACTCCAAAGCAAGACCCTACAACCCTTAGATGCAACCCTGTGATCTTCTAACACTTGAATCAAAGTGTTTTCCATGTTCTAGGGTGTCTTTACTTGCATAATTAGTTGTTTAAATACTAATTGCAAACATATATGTGTCATTATATGATAAATAGGATCCGTGTGTGTGCTCAAGTCTTCACTTGACACCTAGCATCCTATACCACTCGTTCATCCAAACCACTCACTGCAGGTGAGTTCATACCCCTATATCAACCTTTTAAACGATTTTAAATGCTTTTATGGGGGGGAATACAAGTTGAACTAATATAGTTATTATAACAATCACATGTGATTAATAACTACCAAACAAGTGGATTTCTTACTTTTTAAACTGTGTTATCAAGCAAACTACTTCAAATCGTTTTATATTTTACATGTTAAAAACTTTCTATTAAACTTGTCCTTATATGCCAAACTGCTTTTAAATCGTCTTATGAAACGACACCAAGTCATCAATATTTATATAAACTCTTCAATAGGTTTTACAAAACTTCTTTCTAAACTTATATTTTGTCAAATGCGTATCTATATAGATATAGTTATATAAGTAGGATTGAAAGGACTTAGGACTGATAGCTCACCTTATTTCTTGTTCCTTGTTTGGTTGTGGACTTAGGGTATCGGCTGTTTGTCCGAAGGTCGTTTGAATCTTAGTTATATATTATGTATATGTATATAGATATAAAAGTTCCTTCATTCAGTTTAATACCTTTGGGTAGCAAAGGTATACAAACATGTTCATTCATACAAACAACATTGCTAGTAAACTATAATAGGTATAGTTTAGGAAGTTACTAATACTATTACTAGAACAATGAAACATATAAAGAGTCAGTTCATACATGAGTCAATACATACTATTATGAGAAACTAGGAGAATATACTATATACTAGTACAGAAAGAACATTACTACGTTATGACTTACTATACAAACATCGATATACGAAAATTTAATGTGACATAACATTTAAGGATACAACAAGACAATGTTGTATCAAATTGTAACCAGAGTCTCCTGGAGGGAGAGCGGGCATCTTGTGTATAGATCTATACGGGACAGACACTCCCACACCCCGACTGCTAGCTACAGTCCCAGCCGATAAGGCCAAGGGGTGACAAAATGTCATCTCACTACATATGACACCGGAGGGTCATCTTTTATTCAGTCGTCGATCAGCATGGTTACATACGAGTTCACATTTAAACCTTTAATTAACCAACTTGAGATTAAAGGCAAGAAGACTCCCCGAGGTGTATTGTCCATTTAATACTACCTGGAGTCTATATTTTATTACTTAAGACTCCCCGAGGTGTATTGTCCATTTAATACTACCTGAAGTCTGTATTTTATTACTTTAAACTCTCCGAGGTGTATTGTACATTTAATACTACCTGGAGTATGTATTTTATCACTTTATAACCAGCAGTGTCACTGCTGAGGTAAAACATTATTTTCCCTATTACATTTACTTTGTGATCTTATCGCATACTCATTAATGTATAAACTATATTTAGTTAATGATAGTCATACTTGGGAAAATACACACCTTCACAAGAAACAAACATACCGAACATTTCGATGCCTTGGTAGAAGGCTACTTTTAGTAGAAAATATAGGATTTTCTAGGAGATACAATTACTTACAGCAAACATTTACATTGAACAATTACAAACATTTTCTTCAAACTTACAAACATTTTTGTGCAAACAATGTCACTAAATACTTATGAACTCACCAGCTTTAATGCTGATAAACTCTTTCAAAATAACTTGTATTCTCAGGTCATTAGTAGACAGGTATAGTCGACCAGATTTTGAGAAGACGGAGCGTGTTCCAGACTCATCTTTTATTTTGATTATTTGTTCTTGGTATCTTATTACTATGAAAGAACACACTTGTAATAAAATTATACTTTTAATGCAATGGATGATGTTGTTGCTTGTTTACTACTTTGCATTGTTATGATACTGTACATGACGCCCTCCACCCCCGAACGTTTCCGCCGTTCCGGTTTTGGGGTGTAATAGATGGTATTTCAGTCAAATGACTGATCTGGTTAGGGAGCAAGCCAGACATAAGTTGTGGGCCCCGAGGGCAAGCCAGATTTATGCTATGTGCTCAGGGGTAATCCAGTCTTTTAGATGTGGACCCATTACATGTTGTTATTGTATATGTTATTTGGTTATGTGTTGGTACTTTGGGGGATCTCGCTAAGCGTTGGCTTACAGTTTTGGGTTATGTTTCAGGTACTTCAGATGACCGCGGGAAGGCAAAGGTGTGACCGTACACATCCTCATGTTTTGACTGATGATTTTGGGAGACTCTAATATTGAAAATGTTTTGGAAACTATGATTGTAAACAATTTATAAATTGGGGTGGTTTTATAAAAGTTCAAATTTATCGTGATTTTTATGGATGTTACATTTTTGTTGTTGAAAAGTATTTGTGTTTTTGTTCAAACCATTTTCGAGTGTGTCTTGATTCGAATAGAACCCTTCTTTTGTCACTTCTTTTTTGTCTTCCTCAACTAGTTTGTTCAATTCTGGATTCACCTTATCACCATTTGCTGAGGTGACAAATACTTGATTTGGATATATAACATCATCTGTACTCTTAAATATTTGATAGACTACTAAGTTTGATTCCAGATAATGTTGTCCTTTATCTTTCAACACCTTTGTGTACTCCTTTTAATCTTCATAGACCTGTTCGACTACAACTCTAGGAATAGGTGTTTCATTTGAAACATCATCCTCATCGCTCACATAGTCTTCTAGCACAACATGATCTAGAGGATCACAAACTTTGGACGTAGAAGGTTGATCACAATTAACCTTCGCCATCGAATCATGACATATTTCTTTGCCTTTCGCGATCGAATTGACATTAGTAACAGATAACTGAGAATAATCAACACTTTCCGCAGCCTCAATTTCACTAATATTGTCATAATCATCTTTAATATCAGCAAAATTTTGTTGAGAATCAAATGTCGACTTCTCAGTCATGTACAAAATTTTAACTTGTTCGTTTTTATTTAGAGTTTCATTAAAAATATGCACAAGATCATCAACATTTAAGAATTCATCAATCTTAACTATTCCATATGCATACGAATCATTAGGTACTTTATCTTACTCATATATTTTCTTTTCACAATCATAACAGGTTTCATCTACCTTTTCTCTCTTATAAGCTAAGAAAGGAAGCAACTTTCGAAGTTGTTCTTTGCATATTTCAGATGAATGATACAACTCAGTCAATTTAGCATTCAAACGTTTGGCAGAAATAGAGTAAATGTTCCTCTGTTTAACTAACCACATGTTATCAGTCCTAACATAATCTCTATCTACTATAACATTCCTTAATTGAAGCTTTAAATTCTCAATAACACTCTTCTTAACTTCCAATTTGTTTCGAACATCATATAGTAATGATTTCCATTGTTCAACTTCTTTACTCATGGAAATCAACATATCATTAAGATAAGAAAGAGTATCATCAAAATCTGTTAAAACTGCATGATAAGTATTTGAAGGAATTTTAAGAGATTCAAGAAGATTGCGTACCTTCGACGTCATTGGAGATTTGTCAGCACCTGTTGAGACAAAGCATCTTGTTGAGATCTTCTCATCATCAGAACCACCTTCTTCGAACTGAGCATACATAGCACCATGCGTAGGATTTCTCATCTCCTCATCATCAGACCCCAAAAACCATATCTAATATGTACCTTCTTCCTCATCTCCTTCTTTAGCCATCAAGGAGATTCCTTTCGAGCTTTTATCTCCTCAATATTTCCTACGTAGTATGCTTCATCTTTCACTCTCTCCTTTTTCTCCTCCTTCTTTCTCAACATACAGTCCTTCGCTAAGTGATTCGACCCATTGCAGTAATTGCAATCATAACCTGAATCACCATTGAGCTTCATTTGCTTCTTCTCAACCACATTATTTACTTCCTTCTTTTCCTCTTTTGACTAGACCTTTACGATCTTTCCACTTAAGTTATTCCCCTTGAACTCATTGTTGTTCTTGTACTTCGGATTGAATGGCTTTTGAAGAACTTTTTCACATTGTTAATTGAATAGTAAGCCACTACTTCATCTTTATAGTTAACCAGAAAGCCTTCTTCTTCAAGGTTATCTTCTTCAACAGATTCGACTTTAGAGTCCTTGGCAGTCACTTTAGATATCAGAGCCAATGGTCCTCCTAAGCTTAACTTTCCTTCTTCAGCAATTTTGTTTATCTCACTTTCATGGGCCTAAGAACATTATACAAATCAGCCAACAAATAACCATCAAAACTCTCTTGAGTTTTGATCATCAGGCTAATATTCCTCCGTTCTTTTCTCAATCCCATTATAAAAGTTAGATTGTATTTCAGAGTCGAACGACCATAACGAGTACATTTGAATATCAATTTATTCAAAAGATCATAGTATGACTCTATTGATTCGTTATCTTTCTGTTTGAACTCAGCCATTTCCAACAAACATTGCTTCACAGAGCTTTTCTTTTTCGTTTCATTGCCTTGATATTTTTCTTTCAATGTGTCCCAAATCTCTTTGTTGTTTTTCAACTTCGGACGCAGTTGTAAACTACTGGTGGAAGAGCACCACGTAGTTCACGAAGACATTTAATGTCATTCGCTTATTGTTTACTCTTTTGTAAATGTAAGAACCATCAGTTCCAAATTCTTCAAGCATGCCAGGACATTAATTTCCACCATTGATGCATCTTCAAAGATCTTCATCTATTCCGTTAAGATAGCATCCATTCTATCAGTCCACTGCTCGTAGTATTCAGGAATGAGCATTGGAATCTTCGTAGATGATCCAAGCAAGTGCGAGAAACTCGACATCGTGTTCATGTTAAAGTTCATCATTATTGTACAGACAAATGAGATTTTAGATTCAAAAAGAGATCTAAAAGGATAATCAAACATAAATTGACCAGTAATCACTCGATCTAACAAACAGAGTGCATAATCGAAACAAAACAATCAATTGAAACAAGTTTTCTAATTCAATATTGCGGAAACCTTTGAATCAGAAAGAGCGATTCAAAAAATATGAAAAACACAAGAAAACTGAAACTGATTGAAAGAATCATGCTCTGATACCAATTAATGTGAGTTAGAATCGAGTAACGAATACATAATCAATCAAAGAAAACATGAAGAACACATCGTGTAAATAAGATCTGATTGGCTCGTATTTAGTTTATAAAGAGTACAAGAGATTGAGAGTTTTTACAAACTTGAAGAGCACAAAGGTTACTCTCGACTCTAATACTTACCCTATTTATAGGGTATTACAGACTCAACAAAAAATATGTGAGTTAGAATCGAGTAATGAATACGTAATTAATAAAAGAAAACATGAAGAACGCATCATGTAAATAAGATATGATTGGCTCGTATTTAGTCTGTAAAATAGTACAAGAGATTGAGAATGTTTACAAACTTGAAGAGCACAAAAGTTACTCTCGACTCTAATACTTACCCTATTTATAGGGTATTACAGACTCAACAAAAAATACAAGGACTATACATTCTAGCATCGAATTTGAAATGTGCCTTGAAAATACACATAGAGTTGAAATCACTTGGAGTTTGAACCCTTACAGACTTAATGTATTTCGACTCCTCACTATCTACATTTCGACCCCTACATTTAATGCTTGTTAATATGGAATTCCATCACATTTTGGATAGTGATAAGAATTTAGAGTTATGAAATGAGTATCATTGGAACAATGTCCAGTTGACTGATGTTTAATTCAAGTCGTTAGTTGATTACTTGAAACATTATAAAATGAATAAAGTCATAATATTATGGTGATTAAATAATGTAGATTATTTATATTCAATAGATTTAAGAACATAGTTAATTAGTTAATTATTGTGTTTCACTTTGCATGTTTTACTTCCTGAATGATTTCATTGTTCAAAACTCCACAGTCGTTCATACTTTTGGAATTAAGTAGTGAATCAAGACTGTCATGAATGGATTGTAGGTTGTCTATGGAGATTAGACATTGCAATGTTTGCTACAATATTCATGAGTACTTAGAAAATGGAGATTTTGAGTATTGGATAAACCCACTCTCAGAGAATTACTTCATAGATTATATCACGAGTAATTATTAGACGATAATATCTTTTATTCTTAAAACAGAGATATATGAGTTATAATTTACAAGTCAGTTGTGCATTGGTGTTACGAAAATGCATCAGTAATGTGATGTTATAAAACGTAGCGTCATGCATGATTTGGTGAGTAAAAGAGACAAGCATATAAGTCAAAGTGTATTCGTTCCTTTTGCCCTAACGGGAAAAATGATATCTTTGGGCCCCTTGATGATTTGATGTCGACATCTGAAGTGCTTAGCCGAGCCTGTACTGTATTGATATGTTCAATTAGTAGTCTGAATTCAGTCGTCATAAATCAGGAAATAGAGAAACAAAATTTTGGACTATGATATTGACTGTACTCCATGGCTCATGTCCATATGATATCTTGTAGAATTAAATAATATTTGATCACTTATATTAGGACCGATGTATGATCAGATCAGATTCTGGAGTTGCTTTGGAAAGCACCCTTTGCAGTTTGATTTAGAATTTATACTGCAATTGTAGTTATAGACTTATCCAAGTGAGAGACCGTTGGATTAGGTATCTAAGCCAATAACTAAATTGGTATATACTTGAATTACAAGAGTACTTTTGGGTTGCCCTCAAATCTATTAATTTACAGAATGACTTTTTGGAGAGAGAGAGAGAGAGAGGTTGATTTATTTGTTTATTATAAGATTAATAAATAACAATAAAGAATTTATTAATATATTATGAAATTAATATATTAATTAAAAATAATATTATTTAATTAATAATTAATCTGAAATTAAATGGAATTAATTTTGGGTTAAGTGGAATTAATTTTGGGATAATTGGATTAATTAAAAGTATAGGGACTAAAGGTGAGAATGTTCAAAAATTGAGTATTGAAGGATCCCAGAACCTTTCCACATGAGGGGGGCGGTTTTGGAGGTTCCTAGGGCTTCTTGGAAGCCTGTGGGAACAAGAAAATGGATCAAGCAAGAAAACTTGTCTTATCCTAGACTCCTTACTCACCTATATAAACCCCTTATGGGTCATTATTTTTGTCCAACCCTTCTCGAAGAGCCTTAGAGCCCAAAATTCCATCATCCCTCCTCTTTCCTGTCAAGTATTATATTGCTAGGGTTTTGGTACAAACCATTAGAGGCACAAGATTTTTGGTTCTTGCTTTTTGAAGCTTGTTCAAGAAGGAATTGTTGATTATTTACTACAATAAATAATAGTTATGTAAACCCTAAAACGCTTTATGAATTTCGATTATAGTAGGGTATTCCTAGGGTTCTTGATGTTCAATTGTTTGTTACATTCAATAGAGAAAACTTAGATGCAATAGCTTGCATGTGAACTTAGGGTTATATTTTTCCGCCACATATTTTTTTTTGTAACCTATAAAACCTAGGTGTATATATATATATATATATATATATATATATATATATATATATATATATATATATATAGGTGGGTTCAATATAGAACCTATTTTATTCATAGAACCATATAACCATCTTCTAGACTATTAGATCAATTATGATAGTAAATAACTCATTTATTTTAAAAAGAGAATAATAGTGTATTAATTATGTTTCTAAATTATCATTTATAACTATCGCAAATGAATATTTATTCAAAAACCTAGAAAATTAATCATGTTCATACGTGAACATGTACGAAAAATATAACCATTAGAAAATAACATTTATTGAAAACTGAACATTTATTCAAAAACCAAAAAAATTAATCATGTTCATACATGTTTACAACCGAAAATTTATAAAAAACAATTTTAATTTTGATGATGAAGTCGATGAATTAATATATGTTCATAAGTGAACATTTATACAAAAAAAAATCAAGATGTGCTTATGTTGATGATTGAACATTTATAAAAAAACTCATAAATTTGCAACATATATTCATAACATTTATACAAAAACCCAGTTTTTCCTATGTTCATGTCATAGAAAATGAAATATATGCAATGTGCCTATGTTCATAGATGAACATTAATAATGAGCTAACCAACAATTAAACTTTATACAATATGCTTATATGTTCATAGATGAACATTGTTACAAAAATCCAAAACTGATCATGTTCAATATTGAACATGTACTCATGTTCAGTTATGAACATACATATGTTTAATTATGAACATGCTTATTGATACGAATTTATTCAATAACTTCAAGTCATTTTGTGTCCTTGTAGAATGCTATGAGCGAAAACACATGATGTGTGGTTTTCATTTTCTTTTGTGAGGTCGTTGGAATGTTGGTAAATATTATTATTTGTTGGACAACAAATGCTTCTCAAATATGCTTGAACAAATATTAAAAAAGTGAGTCTCGAAGTAATAATAATAAATCTATAAACTGTGAATTTATAATAGTTCATTTTAAAACTTTCAATTCCCAACATACATAAAATCTGAAATAGTGAGGTTAGTGTTTGATTCAAGTGACCAAATAAATAAGTAGAACATTGAGATTTTGCTTTGTAATGCATGAATAACTACTACTTAACCATAATAATCATGTAGATAGTAATTGGTTGAGTTACAAATCATGGGGAAAAAGAATCACTTCAGAAAGTAATGCACTAATCACTTACACCTAACCATAATAATGACTAAGGAAATTGTCAGATATCTAAACGTCTAAAACTGTAACAACCCGATATTTCAAGTCAATGTAATAGTCTAGGTCAACAATTGTAGCTAGTTTTAAAGTAATAAAGAGAAATTATTTGAATATTATGTGCATTTAATTATTTTTAAAGATGTAGTAAAAATGATCGTCAAAAATAAAATGTTAAATAAACTTGATTGGGAAGAATAAAGTGGTAGAGATCGTAACAAGGATTCCGAAAATATAAAGATCACCGAAATCCGAGTTATATCGAAGAAATTATGACCTATCGATGATCCGCGACAAAACCGACAAAACGTTGCATAGCGTAAAAAGTGAATTTACAATAAAATGATTTTTAGCCTTATGTATCTAAATGAAAGTTGTAGTATACGTTAAACCGAGAGTGTGCATAAAAAGAACGTCCAAATCTGACTTCATATGAAGAAGTTATGATTTTTCTAAAATTTGATATAGTAGTACACAGCCCGAAATTCGAATTAAAGATCGAACAATTTTTTAGCCGACACAATCTAAACGAGAATCGAAGATCTCGTCTATAGTAGTTCAACGGTAAAAAGACAGACGAAAACGGATGTCGTATGAAGAAGTTATTAATTTTTAACGGATTTTTCCTGTCCCGGCCTGTTAAAAATATAACTTTAAAAATAAAATCAAAATTAGCTAACAGAGTCTAAACGAAAGTTGTAGAGCACAGTCTCACCTATGTGTGGATATAAAGAACGTCAAAAATGGAGCTCGTATGCGAAAGTTACGAGTTTTTGAAGTTTGAAAAATAAATCCTCGAAGGAGTACGCGCCGCGTACAAAAGACTACGCCCCGCGTACTCAGACTAGCTTCGATGCATGTTAGTAGCCTTGACACGTTCGAAGCCTGAAAATCAAACAAAAGGCATGTAGCCACTACACCCAACGTACAAAGGAGTACGCCAGTGTACTCGGACTAGCTTCGACGCGTATCAGTGGCCTTGGCACGTCCGGAGCTCGGAACCCGATCAAAGGCCACGTATCTACGCCCAGCGTACCGAGGTACGCCCAACGTAATGTGAGGTCTCGGCCTCCTATAAATAGCATGCGAAGCCTCCGGTTTTAGTTTACCAATTTCATTTCTCCTTTCACTTTAAACACCCCTTTAAGCCACTTTTAACCCCCCTAGGCCTAGGGAAACCCCCCTAACACCCGAAGAAAGCCCGGAGCCCCGAAGTCATCGAAAAAATAATCTTTTCCAGTCGAAACTCTGCCCGCGCGAAACTTAATTTTCACCAGAAACTCGTAATTTCAAGTAGCGAAGCGCTGCCCAAATCACCACTTATCAGGTGAGTTCGTACCCCTACGTTTTCATAATTTTTCACTATTTTAACGGGGGCGGGGGGGGGGGGGGGAGATAGAAGTAAAACACAAGAAATTTGTGATAAACATCAATATTATTCAAATAGTTTTCAGTTGGCGTTTCCATACAGAAACAAACATATAAACTATAATAGGTATAGTTTATGGAACAAACGTACTATTTTACAAGTTCGGGTTACATTACAGAAACAAACATATAAACTATGATAGGTATAGTTTATGAGACATACATACAGTTTATTCATTTCAAAAATGAGTTTTCATTATTCTACACGTAACCGACGATATAGCTTTGTGAGACATACTTCAATCCCAGTCCTGAAATTATAACCAGAGTCTCCTGAAGGGAGAGCGTGACACTTGTATATAGATCTATACGGGACTGACAATCCCGCACCTAAGCTGCTTGCAACAGCTAGGCCGGCAGGCTTGTGATGACAAATGTTGTTCCAATTACGACGCATGAAGAACGTCGTGTTCAGGCATTCCGATGTCATCAAGTATGGTTATGATAACTCACAAATTGGTATTGATCTATATGATTAGTGTATGAATAAGTAAATAACTTCACATAGTTTTATTAAATAATAAAACTATAATACAGTATTTTACAAGTACAACTGGTAAATCCAGATAGTTACAATTATACTATGTTCATACCAGTACAAATACAGAATACTATTATAGTGCAGAGAAAACATACTTTTCATGGTTTTATGTGAATTTAAAACTAAGTTATAGCATTTCAGAGTACAATAACAATTACATGTTTGGAGTACAACAGAAAGTATAGGATTTACTGGGAAAACACACTTACATTTTTTAGGAACAAACAAAAGATTTTGATTACAAACATGCTTATGAACTCATCAACTTAATTGTTGACACCTTTTCAAAACTACTTGTATTCTCAGGAAATCAGTAGACAGGTACAACCATGGATTTTTGAGAAGACGGAGCTTAATTGACTCATGTCTTTTAACTTTCTGGTGTCATGTATACAATGACTTGAATATATATATAAAAACTTATACTTTATCAATTCATGGTTATTGTACTTTGATTACTATTATGCAATTGTTGTGATACTGTACATGACGTCCTCTGCCCCCCGAACGTTTCCGCCGTTCCGGTTTGGGGGTGTGACAGATTGGTATTATGGCATTGTTTATAGTGAACTAAGTATATCAAACCATAAAAGATATACAACTATAAATACAATGGGGCTGAAACACTCTGACTAAAAGTATACTTTTAAAATCTAAGTATTTTATAAGAAGTATACTAACATGCATACATACAAGAAACAGTATCACAGTGAGAACTACATAAAAGTATTTAGATGTTGAACACTGAGTTAAACCTGGACAATTATGCAATCATATCTGGGATAAATATAGCCTGATCAACTATATTTATTTGAGATACGACCAACATGTGTTTGGGAGTAATCGTGGTGTTGCAACAAGTCTAAAACTTACCAAACCTACATACCAGAAGAACTCTAAGAACCAAACATAAACTTAAAATACTATAGGAGTATTTTATGATAAGAACCGTAACTACAACATCTAGGCTTTAACATATAGCATACTCTTGAGTTTTCATGTATCCCTATTCTCGCACAGACACAATGGCAGGATTTCATCTACATGGAGACCTCTATTTTCCAAATCAAGGTAATGGTGGTTGGATGAAGAGGATCCGGAGGAGGATCCTAAAGAAATAACGGTAGTCGAAGATGAAGAGGATTCGGAGCGCACTGACTCGGATCCTGAGGTATACAATCTACCGCAGGCAGATCGATACCCCGTAGTCAGATAGAATTTTCATGGACCGACACCAAGATGGGCTATATACTTATAAATGTGGAGCCAAGAACAAGGCCAACGTCCCCATTACGGAATGGAAAGAGGCTTCTATGGCCTCTCCACGGGAGGTTCAGCACATAAGGCTCTTCTTGTTATAGTTCACCGTATCGCTCGTAACGGAGAACAAACTCGAGCATCGGTCAACCAAAACATGGAAATTAACGCTACCGCGCAGATTACTGCGGTTAATTTTCATCGCCTGGACGAAGACCATGATCATACCAGGAACCATACCGAAACTCTTCAAGAAGAGATGATTGCTGCCCGAACCGAAATAAGAGCACTTCGGGAGCATCAGGCTACATTAGAGAGGCGTTTGATGGAAGCAGAGCGCCATTTGGCAGAGTCCAGTACTCAGGACAGTGCCCGCCACGAGTAGTGTTTACACTACTCACATTTTTTATATAAACTAGGACTACGGATATGTGTTAGATATTACCTTATCTACGTATAAACTCAACCCTGTGTCTAGGTGTTTATACTATTCAGGGAATCATAATGTTGTCAAGAATTTTCCATTAAAGTTTGATGTGTTATAGACATGTACCAAGGTCAAATTTTCCAAAACACTATGTATCAAATATATCAAAGAAATTGAGAAGCATTTTAGTTAACACTCATTTCATGACTTCGTGATTTCAATTTACTTACTTATGGTAATCTATAATTACTTATTGTAATTTTAGAGAGAGCTGGTATGGAACTCACTATACAAATTTATTACAAGTATTGCTATAATGGCATCAGCGATTGTTTACTTTTTTTTTAAAACGGAGCGATTGTTTACTTATATTAGTAGACTTCTATTTTAAATCGCAGAACACTATGAAAGTCAAGATATAATACGTTTAGAACTAAGATATATCTTGTTCAATATCACCAGACTCGTAACTGTTATAGAGAACTTAATATCTTTTTCTCTTTAAACTTTTTAGAAAAAGATGCCGCCACGTAAATCAAACAGGTGTTTCAATAACAATCCACCAATTCCACCACCGCCACCACCTCCATAGTATGATCCTGCTGTCTTCCAAGTAGCAGTAACCACCGTCATGGCTGCTGCCATGACACAAATAAATGCTGGTGGTACTAGTGGAGCCGACAGTGGTGCTCACAACTCTAATGACGGGGAAAGTCTTGGACACCCAAGGGAGTGTTATTATAAAGATTTCTCAAATGCTAAACCCAAATCTTTTGATGGCACCGGAGGTGTCATTGCTCTGACTCATTGGTTCGAGAAAACCGAATCAGTGTTTGAAATCTGTGCGTGCCCTGAAGCTAGCAAAGTAAAATTTGCAGCATGCACTTTCTTGGATAGAGCTCTTTCTTGGTGGAACGACAATGTCAAGTCGTTATCTCTCCCAGTAGCCAATGCCATGAGCTGGGAAGACTTAAAGGTTCTGATGCTGACAGAATATTGTCCCCGAGGCGACATACAAAAGTTAGAGCGGGAACTCTTGAGTCTGACGATGAAGGACTCCGATATTGCTGCTTATACTGCTAGATTCAGCGAACTGGCTCTACTGTGTCCCAGGATGGTCACCCCGGAGAGTAAAAAGGTGGAGAGGTATATCTGGGTATTAACTCCCCCGACTCAAGGAAACGTTATTGCCGCCAATCCACTTACATCCGATAGTGCCAAGCATCTGGCTCAGACACTTGTAGATAATGGAGTTCGTCAAGGCTCCATGCCAGCCATTCTTGAAAAGCCCAAAGAAGGAGGCAGCAAAAAGAAATTCTGGAATAAACGAAAGGGGCAATCATCACAAGAGCCTTCTTAGAAACAACAAACTATGGCAGTACACACTGCTATTATTCCTGCTACTGTTCCTACTTCTACTCCTACCACTGTTTCTGCTACTCCAGCACCCCCGAGTCGATATGCTGGAACTTTTCCAAAGTGCAATAAGTGCAACTTCCATCACACATGAGTTTGCAGGGAAATGCACTGCAGAAACTGCAACAAGAAGGGGCATACCACCCGTTTCTGTAAAGCGCCAGCACATCTTATCTCTCAAGTCCCCGCCGCGGGAGTAAGTCAAGCTTGTTATGAGTGTAGCGAAATCGGACACTTCAAGAGAAACTGCCCAAAGACAAAGAATTGCTAGTGGTGTAGGAAGAATTTTGGCAATTGGCCATGAGGAAGCGATAGCAGATCCTACCATGGTTACCGATACGTTTCTTCTCAACAATGCTTATGCATGCATTCTTTTTTATACTGGTGCGGAGAAAAGCTTTGTGAGCCATAAATTCAAACATCTACTAAAACAAAATCCCCAAACGTTAAAAGACACATTTACCGAAGCGATGGCAAATGGAAAGACCGAGAGCACAAATGACATATACATAGGATGCACACTTACACTAAACAACCATTCATTTCAAATTGACCTTATGCCGGTCTCAATTAAAAGCTTTGACATTATCATCGACATGGATTGGTTAAGCCTTCACCATGCTGACATCCTATGTTATGAAAAAGCCATTCGTCTTAATCTGCCAAGTAACGAATCTCTCGTTATCTATGGCGATAATCCCGGTATGAATCTTCAAATCATTTCATGCGTCAAGGCCCAGATTTATCTTCGCAAAGATTATTGTGCCTTCTTAGCTCACGTGGTAGATAAGACACAAGAAGTAAAAAGCATCAAGGATATCCCTGAAGTCTGTGATTTTCCTGATGTATTCCCCGAATATCTCTCAGGAGTTCCTCCTGAACGCCAAGTCGAAATCTGAATCGACTTGATCTCCGGAGCTACCCCCGTAGCCAAATCCCCGTATCGTCTTGCACCATCAGAGATACAGGAACTATCCAGCCAATTGAACGAACTTCTAAGAAAAGGCTTCATTAGACCGAGTTTCTCACCCTGGGGAGCACCGGTCCTGTTCGTGAAAAAGAAGGATGAATTGTTCTGAATGTGCATAGACTACCGCGAACTAAACAAGCTTACCATTAAAAATCGATACCCTTTTGCACGAATAGACGACCTTTTCGATCAACTTCAAGGAGCCAGTTCTTCTCCAAGATTAACCTGAGATCAGGACACCATCAGCTACGAGTCCAGGAGGCTGATATTCCTAATACCTCTTTTAGGACTCGCTACGGTCACTATGAATTTTTAATGATGCCCTTTGGTTTAACGAACGTGCCCGTGGCGTTCATGGATCTGATGAACTGTGTGTGTCGTCCTTACTTAGACAAGTTCGTTATAGTTTTCATTGAAGATATACTAGTCTATTCCCGAAGTAAGGAAGAACACAGCCAACACTTACGACAAGTGTTGGAAACCATAAGGGCAGAGAAATTGTACACAAAGTTCTCAAAGTGCGAATTCTGGATCCGGAAGGTAGAATTCTTGGGTCATGTAGTCAGCAACGAAGGGATACATGTTGATCCCTCCAAGATCAAATCTATTAATAACTGGGCGACCCCACGAACCCCAACAGATAATCGTCAGTTTCTAGGTCTCGCTGGCTATTATAGAAGGTTCATCCAAAACTTCTCAAAGATCACAAAACCACTCACCATTCTAACTCAGAAGGGTGTAACCTTCAACTGGGAGGAGAAACAAGAAACTGCTTTCCAGACACTAAAGCAAGCCCTCCACAGCGCACCGATCTTGTCCCTCCTAGAAGGGACAGAAGATTTTGTAGTTTACTATGATGCATCCATGCAAGGGATAGGTTGCATTCTTATGCAGCGAGGAAAGGTCATATCCTACACCTCGAGACAGCTTAAGAACCATGAAGTCAACTATACCACACACGACCCTGAACTAGGAGCAATGGTTTTTGCTCTGAAGATTTGGAGGCATTACCTTTATGGTACGAAAGGCACAGTCTTTACAGAACACAAAAGCCTCCAGCAGATATTCAATTAGAAGGAACTTAACAAGAGACAACGACGATGGGTGGAACTAATCAATGATTACGAATGCGAGATTCACTATCATCCCGGCAAAGCCAATGTAGTAGAAGATGCCCTTAGTCGAAAAGAGTACTCAGGCCGCCGAGTAAAGTCTCTAACTATGACAATCCATTCCCACCTGTCCACACAGATCAAGGAGGCTCAGCTGAAAGCCTTGAAACCCGAGAACGTGATAGATGAAGCCCTAAAACGAATGGAAAAGAACTTGCAAATCAAGGGTGGCGGAGTTTGTTATCTCATGAATCAGATATGGACACCGAAGTTTGGTGGCTACAGAGATGTTGTCATGAATGAAGCCCATAAAACTCGATACTCCATTCATCCAGGTTCAGACAAGATGTATCTGGACCTCAAGAAACTCTATTGGTAGCCGAACATGAAAACTGAGATTGCTACCTATGTGGGCAAGTGTGTGACTTGCGCCAAAGTCAAGGTAGAATATCAAAAGCCCTCAGGTCTACTACAACAACCAGAAATAGCTGATAGGAAGTGGGAGCGGATTACAATGGATTTCATAACCAAGTTACCCAGGACCATGGGTGGTCATGACACCATTTTCGTAATCGTCGACAGACTAACCAAATCTGCACACTTCCTGCCAATAAAAGAAACTGATAAAATGAAGAAGTTAACATGGAAGTTTATTAAAGAAATAGTTCGATTGCATGGTGTGCCAATATCCATTATCTCTGACCGAGATAGTATATTTACCTCGTGGTTTTGGCAATCACTACAAAACTCCTTGGGAACAAATCTTGACATGAGTACAGCGTACCATCCTTAGACTGATGGGCAAAGTGAGAGAACCATACAAACGCTGGAAGACATGTTAAGGGCTTGTATGATAGATTTTGGTAAAGATTGGCATAATCTTTGAAGCTCTTTATGGTCGTAAGTGCAGATCTCCTCTGTACTGGGCTGAAATGGGCGATACGCAACTAGCCAAGAATCAAGTACCCGACAGTACTCTAACCGGTCCCGAGATCATTCGAGAAACCACAGAAAAGATTGTACAAATCCGGGAACGATTGAAAGCTTCTAGAGACAGACAGAAGAGTTATGCAGACAAACGACGAAAACCGTTGGAGTTTAAGGTTGGTGACCGCGTCTTGTTAAAGGTCTCGCCCTGGAAAGGAATGCTACGTTTTGGTAAAAGTGGAAAACTAAGTCCAAGGTACATCGGACCATTCGAGATTCTTGCTAGAATTGGTCCGGTTGCTTATAAACTCAAACTATCGCATGAACTCAGTAACATTCATCCCACTTTTCACGTCTCAAATCTCAATAAGTGTCTGTCTGACGAGACTCTTGTAATTCCACTCGATGAAATCGAATTAAACGAGAGTCTACACTTCATAGAAGAACCAGTGGAGGTCATCGATAGGGAAATCAAAAGAACAAAACAAAGTCGCATACCAATAGTGAAGGTTCGCTGGAATACCAAGTGGGGACCTGAATTCGCTTGGGAACGGGAAGATCAGATGAAACAGAAATATCCACATCTTTTCGCTAATTCATGAGTACCACTCTAAAAATAATTTCGAGACAAAATTCCCTCTACCAGGGGGATAATGTAACAACTCGATATTTCAAGTCAATGTAATAGTCTAGGTCAACCATTTTAGCTAGTTTTAAAGTAATAAAGAGAAATTATTTGAATATTATGTGCATTTAATTATTTTTAAAGATGTAATAAAAATGATCATCAAAAATAAAATGTTAAATAAACTTGATTGGGATGAATAACATGGTAGAGATCATAACAAGGATTCTGAAAATATAAAGAACACCGAAATCCGAGTTATAACGAAGAAGTTATGACCTATCGAAGATCCGCGACATAACCGGCAAAATGTTGTATAGCGTAAAAAGTGAATTTAAAATAACATGATTTTTAGCCTTATATATCTAAATGAAAGTTGTAGTATACGTTAAACCGGGAGTGTACATAAAAAGAATGTCCAAATCTGACTTCGTTTGAAGAAGTTATGATTTTTCTAAAATTCGATATAGCAGTACACAGCCCGAAATTTGAATTAAAGATCGAACGATTTTTTAGCCGACACAACCTGAACGAGAATCGAAGATTTCGTCAATAGTAGTTCAACGGTAAAAAGACAGTCGAAAACGGATGTCGAATGAAGAAGTTATGAATTTTTAACGGATTTTTCCTATCCCGGCCTATTAGAAATATAACTTTAAAACTAAAGTCAAAATTAGCAAACTGAGTCTAAACGAAAGTTGTAGAGCACAGTCTCACCTACGTGTGGATATAAAGAACGTCAAAAACAGAGCTTGTATGTGAAAGTTGCAAATTTTTGAAGTTTGAAAAATAAATCCTCGAAGGAGTACGCCCCGTGTACAAAATAGTAGACCCCGCGTACTCGGACTAGCTTCGATGCATGTTAGTAGCCTTGACACGTCCGAAGCCCAGAAACTGAATAGAAGGCATGTAGCCACTACGCCCAGCGTACAAAGGAGTATGCCCAACGTACTCGGACTAGCTTCGACGCGTATCAGTAGCCTTGGCACGTCTGGAGCTTGGAACCCGATCAGAGGCCACGTATCTACGCCCAACGTACCGAGGTACGCCCAACGTAATGCGAGGCCACAGCCTCCTATAAATAGCATGCGAAGCCTCCGGGTTTAGTTTACCAATTTCATTTCTCCTTTCACTTTAAACACCCTTTTAAGCCACTTTTAACCCCCTGAAGCCTAGGGAAACCCCCTAACACCAGAAGAAATCCCGGAGCCCCAAAGTCCTCGAGAAAATAATCTTTTCCAGTCGAAACTCTGCCCGCGCAAAAGTCAATTTTCACCAGAAACTCGTAATTTCAAGTAGCGAAGCACTGCCCAAATCACCACTTATCAGGTGAATTCATACCCCTACGTTTTCATAATTTTTCACTATTTTAAGGGGGGATACAAGTAAAATGTCACACCTCAAAACCGGAACGGCGGAAACGTTCAGGGGTGGAGGACGTCATGTTCAGTATCACAACAATGCATAGTAGTAAACAAGCAACAACATCATCCATTGCATTAATAATATAATTTAATACAAGTGTGTTCTGTGAAGTTTAATAGACACCGAAAATGTAAATCAAAATATGAGATGAGTCTTGAATGTGCTCCATCTTCTCAAAAGCCTGGCATGGGTACCTGTCTACTGATGACCTGAGAATACAAGTTATTTTAAAAGAGTTTATCAGCTTTAAAGCTGGTGAGTTCATAAGTATTTTAGTGTCATTGTTTGTATGAAAGTGTTTGTATGTACTTGATGTATAAGTTTGTAAATGTTTGTATCTCCTAGAAAATCCTATATTTTCTACTAAATGTAGCCTTCTACCAAGGCATCAAATGAAATGTATGTTTGTTTCTTGTAAAAGTGTGTATTTTCCCAAATATGACTATCATTAACCATAAATATAGCTTTTTACATTACCGTTCATTGTGTGAAGATCACAAAGTGAATGCAATGGGGAAATAATAAAGTACTGTAGTGTTGTATTAAGTAACTACTGCTGTACTAATTACCTTAAACCAATTGTTATTTAAAGTAACATGTGATATGCCTGTACCATACTACCGACTAAAAACACGACGATGAAAGACGTCGGAAGAAATGACATTTGGCACCCGTAGACTTGCAAGTCCCACTGTAGCGAGCAACAAGGTGTAGGATAGTCAATCCAGTATAGATCTATACACAAATTCAACGCTCTCCTTCTAGGAGACTCTGGATACAAAACGAGCCATGACAGGTGATGTCATGCCCCGTTACGTGGCTCACATAACTGTTGTAATGTTCTTGTATATGTATTGTATGTACTAGCTGTATTGTATGTTCTCTCTCTGTCTAGTATGTATGTATGTTCTCTCTGTTTCTCATAATAGTATGTTCTCTTGTATGTTATCGTTTGTTTCTTGTTATAGTATTCTCTATCTGTATGTTATGTTTGTTTCATTGTTCTAGTAAATAGTATTAGTAATTTCCTAAACTATACCTATTATAGTTTACTAGTAATGATGTTTGTATGTATGAACATGATTGTATACCTTTGCTACCCAAAGGTATCGAATTGAAAGAAGGAACTTTTATATCTATATACATATACATAATATATAACTAAAATTCAAACGACCTTCGGACAAATAACCGATACCCTAAGTCAACAACCAAACAAGGAACAGGAAGCAAGGCGAGCTATCAGTCCTAAGTCCTTTCAATCCTACTTATATAACTATATCTATATAGATATGCATTTGACAAAGTATAAGTTTAAAAGAGTTTGAATAAAAAGTATTTAACATGTAAAAGTATTTGATAACCATTTGAAGTAGTTTTGTTTGATTAAACAGCTAATTGAATAGCAAATCCTTTGTTTGATAGTTATTAATCACATGTGATTGATATAATAACTATAATGTTTCAACTTGTATTCCCCCCCCCCATAAAAGCATTTAAAATCATTTAAAAGGTTGATTAAGGGGTATGAACTCACATGTAGTGAGTGGTTTGGATGAGCGGATGGTATAGGATGCTAAGTGTCAAGTGAAGACTTGAGCACACACACGGATCCTATTTAACATATAATGACACATATATGTATCGAATTAGTCATTTAACAACTAATTAACCAAGTTAAGACACCCTAGGACATGGAAAACACTTTGATTCAAGTGCTATAAGTACCAAAGGGTTGCATCTAATGGGAGTATGGCCTCACTTTGGAGTTTACTGCCCAAATGGTAACACCATGTGAGTTTACGGCCCATGGTCATTTCCCCCATGAGTTTACGGCCGTAAACTCATGGTATTATGTACCATTTTGTGTTATAAGGTCTTACAAGTCATGATTAAGCATCCTAAGATCAAGTCTAAGCCTTAGGAAGTAATAGTGGCACAATTGCACCACCTTTTAGAGTTTACGGCCCATGGTCATTTCCCCATGAGTTTACGGCCGTAAACTCATGTGTGCTTGATTCTTTTGTTTGTTTAAGGTCCTATACTCCTCATGGAAGTGATCTAGACTTGGTTCCAAGGCTTTAGAAGGGACTAGGGCTCATAATGGCTCTTTCATTAGAGTTTACGGCCCAAGGAGAATATCTTGGCCGTAAACACTTATGATCTTGTGTTCCTTGATGTTTTCTAGTTGTTTAATAAGTGTATCTAGCCTATAACAAGCCAAGGTAAGAGTACTTACAATATAGAGGATTGTAAGGGGGTTCACGGCCCAAGAACACTAGTGTGTGTTCTTGGTGTTCTTGGTGAAATGAAGAACACTTGAAGATCTATGAAAATGGAATGATTTCATGGGTGAAATCATGTAAGATCACTAGATAATGATAGATGCCAACTAATCAAGGAAGGAAACACTTACAAAGTTGAAGATCAAGAAGAAAAAAATCGGATGATACTTGACAGAGAATGAGTTCTTGGCTTGAAAATGGTAAAAAGTGAATAAAATGACTAAGTGTCATATTTATACCCTTTAGAGTTTACGGCCGTAAACTCCATGTTATGGTCGTAAACTCCAAACTCTTGGAGTTTTGGGACTTAAATGTTGCACAATAAACTCTAGAGCATGCTTCCTATATTTACCTCTTGAAGTACTAGGCTTTAGAACACTCAAACTGACTCCAAACAGCTTAAAAGTTAGCAGAAACAAATCTGACTTCTATTGAAGTGAATGGTTGTACAAGATAGAAATTTCGAGTTATCACATCATCCCCTCGTTAGAAGGAATTTCTTCCCGAAATTAGAGTTTAAGCAAATAAGTAGTTACAAATAACTAAGTAAAGAGATGAGGATATTTCCGTTTCATTTGATCCTCTCGCTCCCAAGTGAATTCAGGTCCTCGCTTGGCGTTCCAGCGAACCTTCACTATCGGGATACGACTTTGCTTTGTTTGCTTGACCTCTCGGTTCATGATCTCTACAGGTTCTTCCACGAAGTTGAGGCTCTCGTTGATCTCGATCTCATCGAGTGGGATTACAAGAGTCTCATCGGACATACACTTTTTCAAGTTCGAGACGTGGAAAGTAGAATGTACGTTATTGAGTTCGCGAGGTAAGTTGAGTTTGTAAGGTACAGGGCCGATTCTAGCGAGAATCTCGAAAGGCCCTATGTATCTTGGATTCAGCTTTCCACGCTTTCCGAAGCGTATCAAGTCTTTCCAGGGTGAGACCTTCAATAGAACACGGTCGTCCACCTGGAATTCCAACGGTTTCCTTCGTTTATCTGCGTAGCTTTTCTGTCGGTCTCTAGAGGCTTTCAGTCGTTCACGAATCTGAACGCTCTTCTCTGTCGTTTCCCGAATGATCTCCGGACCGGTGAGAGTGCTGTCAGGAACTCGTCCTTTAGCTAACTGGGTGTCACCCACCTCAGCCCAGCACAGAGGGGATCTGCACTTTCGGCCATAGAGGGCTTCAAATGGAACAGCCTTTATGCTCGTGTGATAACTGTTGTTGTAGGAAAACTCGACAAGGGGTAAATGAGTATCCTAGGCTTTCCCAAAGTCGATCACACAGGCTCGCAACATATCTTCCAAGGTTTGGATAGTCCTCTCACTTTGTCCGTCGGTCTGTGGATGGTAGGCTGTACTCATGTCCAGCCTAGTTCCCAGGGAACTTTGTAGCGACTGCCAGAACCTCGAAGTGAATCTACTATCTCTATCGGAGATAATAGATATAGGAACACCATGCAGTCGTACGATCTCCCTAATGTAGGTTCTTGTAAGCTTCTCCATCTTGTTTGTTTCTTTGATTGGCAGGAAGTGTGCGGACTTGGTCAACCTGTCTACGATCACCCAAATGGTATCGAGACCACCCGTCGTCTTAGGTAGCTTGGTTATGAAGTCCATTGTGATCCGCTCCCACTTCCATTCAGGCATCTCCGGTTGTTGGAGTAATCCTGACGGTTTCTGGTATTCGACCTTAACCTTGGCGCAAGTAAGGCATTTACTCACGAAGGTAGCAAACTCTTCTTTCATGTTAGGCCACCAGTATAGCTTTTTAAGATCCAGATACATCTTATCTGAACCTGGGTGGACGGAATATCGAGTGTTGTGTGCCTCGGTCATGACCAAGTCTTTGAAACCACCGCGTTTCGGTGTCCAGATCCGATCCATGAGATATAAGGCTCCGCCACCCTTGACTTCCAGATTCTTATCCATCCCTCTTAGGGATTCACCCGCCACATTTTCAGGTTTCAAAGCGTCGAGCTGAGCCTCCTTAATTTGTGTGGACAAGTGTGAATGGATAGTCATAGTCAAAGATTTGACTCTACGACCAGAGTATTCTTTCCGACTTAGGGCGTCAGCTACTACATTGGCCTTGCCGGGATGATAGCGAATTTTGCATTCGTAATCACTGAGTAGCTCGACCCACCGTCGTTGTCTCATGTTGAGCTCCTTCTGGTCGAATATATGTTGTAAGCTTTTGTGGTCTGTAAAGATTGTGCTTTTTGTACCATACAGGTAGTGTCTCCAGATCTTTAGAGCAAACACTACTGCTCCCAGCTCAAGATCGTGAGTGGTGTAGTTGACCTCGTGTGTCTTCAGCTGTCTCGAGGCATAGGCGATGACCTTACCTCGCTGCATCAGAACACAGCCGAGCCCCTGATTTGACGCATCGCAATAGACAACGAAGTCTTCTATCCCTTCGGGGAGGGATAGTATTGGTGATGTGCATAAGGCTCGCTTGAGCGTTTGGAACACTTTCTCCTGCTTCTCTTCCCAGTCAAAGGCCACGCCCTTCTGGGTCAAAGTGGTAAGGGGTTTCGCAATTCAGGAGAAGTTTTGTATGAACCTGCGATAGTAGCCAGCGATGCCTAGAAATTAACGAATTTCGGTAGGCGTCTTCGGTGCTGACCAGCTCTCAATGGCTATGATTTGGGAAAGGTCCACATGTATTCCCTCTTCGCTAACCACGTGCCCTAAGAATTCGACTCTTCTAATCCAAAATTCGCACTTCGAGAACTTCGCATAGAGCTTCTCCGAACGCAGCGTTTCTAAGACCTGTCGCAGATGTTGACTATGCTCCTCCTTACTACTAGAGTAGATGAGTATGTCATCGATGAAGATGATGACGAACTGATCCGAGTAAGGACGACACACCCTATTCATTAAATCCATGAATATTGCGGGCGCGTTGGTTAATCCGAACGGCATTACTACGAATTCGTAGTGTCCATAACGAGTTCAGAAGGCTGTCTTCGGAACATCCTCCCCTAGCACTCGTAGTTGGTGATACCCGGATCTTAGGTCGATTTTTGAAAAGAAGTTCGCCCCTTGAAGTTGGTCAAATAAATCGTCTATACGAGGCAGAGGGTAACGATTCTTAACGGTCAGTTTGTTGAGCTCCCTGTAGTCGATGCACATATGAAACGATCCGTCTTTCTTCTTGACGAACAAGACCGGAGCTCCCCAGGGTGAGAAGCTTGGTCTTATAAAGCCCTTGCTGAGCAGTTCGTTAAGTTGACTGGACAGTTCTTGCATCTCTGCAGGTGCTAGACGATAGGGCGATTTGGCTACTGGGGTAGCCCCTGGAACTAAGTCGATTCTGAACTCCACTTGACGTTGTGGAGGTAATCCTGGGAGTTCATCTGGGAAGATGTCGGGAAAATCGCGTACTACTGGAATGTCCTTAATGTACTTCGTTTCTTGGCTCACATCGACAACATGAGCAAGGAATGCGCGACATTCTTTTCGCAAGAACTTTTGGGCTTGAATGCTCGAGATGAAGCGAAGGTTAGTGTCGGGTTTGTCGCCGTAGATTACTAGAGTTTCGCTAGATGGCAGATTTAGGCGAACAGCCTTTTCATAACACATGATGTCGGCACGATGCAGACTCAACCAATCCATGCTGATAATGACGTCGAAACTTTTAATTAAGACCGGCATGAGGTCGATCGAAAATGAATGGCTATCTAGAGTTAGGGTACATCCTATGTATATACTGCTAGTGTTCTCTGTCTTCCCATTAGCCATTTCTACAGTGAACGGTTCTTTAAGTGCTCATGATTTTTGCTTAAGTAAATGAGCAAATTTTTGGTTCACGAAACTCCTCTCCGCTCCACTATCAAATAGTATACATGCATAAGAGTTATCGAGGAGAAACGTACCAGTGACCACTGTGGGGTCGGCAACCGCTTCCTCGTGGCCTATGGCCAGAACCCTTCCTACTCCACTGGCATTCCCTGCCTTAGGGCAGTTCCTCTTGTAGTGGCCCACCTCGCCACAACCGTAGCAAGCTTGGCCCACTCCTGCGCCGGGGACTTGGTTGATTGGCCTCGCCGGAGCTTTGTAGAAACGGGCAGTGTGCCCCTTCCTGTTGCAGTTTGAACACTGCATTTCCCGGCAGGCTCCGATGTGGTGGAAGTTGCATTTGTTGCACTTAGGCAGACTTCCAGCGTACTGCTTGACCGAAGCAGCAGCGGCAGGTGCTATCGCAGCATGTACTGCCACGACCTGCTGCTTTTTGGCAGCTTTCTTCTTCTTCTTGTCATCCCAGAACTTTCGCTTGGAATCGGCGGCTTTGGAGGGTTCTGAGATGGCCAGGGTTGTTGTTGTTGACGGGGTACGGACCCCATGGTCAATAAGCCGCTGTGCCAACCGCTTGGCACTATTGAATATTGTGGGGTTTGAAGCCAGGACATTCCCTTGAAATGGAGGCACCAACCCCCTGATGTATCTCTCGATTTTCTTTCCCTCTGTGTGCACTATGTTGGGACAGAGGGCCACTAGTTCGCAGAATCTGGCAGTGTAGGAGACTATGTCGGAGCCTTTCATGGTTAGGCTCCACAGTTTTTGCTCCAGCTTTTGGATTTCGCCCCTCGGGCATTATTCTTCGATCATCAGCTCTCTCAGAGCTTCCCAGCCCATGGCATTTGCAACTATAAGAGATAGTGACTTGACATGGCTATTCCACCATGTCAGGGCTTTTGCCTCGAAGGTGCACGCAGCAAATTTGACTTTGCTTCCTTCCAGGCATGAGCAGATCTCGAAGATCGACTCCGTCTTTTCGAACCATTGCGAGAGGGCAATGACTCCGCCAGTCCCTTTAAAGGACAGTGGCTTGCAGTTGGTGAAGTCCTTGTAGGAGCACTCTCTCAAGCGCACAGGGGCTTCACCGTGAGTAGAATGAACGGGGGTTCCAGCACCGCTGGCGCTGGTAGAATGATATTGAGCCATGGCTGTAGCCACAGCCGCAGCTACTGTAGCATTTAGAGCTACCGTATCGATTTGAGGAGTAGGTGGTGTTGCAGTTACTGGAGGATTGCGTCTCGTTGATCGGCGCGGAGGCATCTTTTAACTAAAAGTTTACAAAGATGACAATATGGGTAAGAATAGAGAAATTGATGAGAGTGAGTCATGGACTAACTCTCCGTAGCCCAACAACACAATTGAATAGTATGATTGAATGTAGATCTAGTACTAAAAGATGAAAGCATTAGGATAATAATTTCCATGAGATTAGATATCTGTCAATAATACTGGTATTACGGATGTAACAATTTCGGGGAAAAGGACCTAGAAGTAGGTCTTACATCAAACCAAGATGGGAAAATTTTGACAGAACTACGACCTGATTAAGACTTAACAGAGCTAAGGTATTTACAAAGATAGGAAATTAAACTAGAGTTTTTACATAAACTAAGTTATATCCAAAAGAGAATGTTGAGTAGGCTCTATCTACGACGAGAGCCACTAGAGTGAGTCCTTGACTCTGACAGACGGCGCTCCATGTCTCTCATGCGCCTTTCTGTCATTGCCTGTCGGGCTCGAAGTTCCCTGGCTTCAGCTCGGGTTTCAGTAAGTTCTCTCTACAGGGCTGCATTATGGATCTGAGTCCTTTCCTGAGCAGACTCTAGCTGACGAATGCGGACTGTGTTAACGCCAGAGTTGGCGTCAATTTCCACTACTCGGTCGATAGCTGCTCGGCGTTGCTCGGTGTTCCGAGCAATCCTACGAACCATGATGGGCAGGACCCTGTCAGCTGAACCTCCCTCGCTTAGGTTGTAAAAGCTTCTGGCCCCATTGTAGGGAATGGGTTGACCCTCTTCCTGACTCCATCTGTTCAAGTTTGTGGCCCACAGAGGTGTGAGTCCTTGAAATGATGAACGAGGGTTTGGGTTTGGAGCTACTGGGGGTAAGTTGTTGACTTCTGGCTCTGAGTCAGAACCATCAGAAAAGCCTTCAGCTTGGTGATCATCCAAAGGGATTGGGTGATCATCTTCTGGCTCTTCTCCCAGCAATCCTGCATTGCCGTTGTTGGGATAGTATGGATCTCTGGGGATATGGAATCCAGCCATGATATCTATGCGAGAAAGGGGTAAAGAGATAATTAATAGACGACCTAATTAGATAATTATAAGATGATCTTTATTAGTTACTTCAACAGTTGAGTAGTGCATACCAGTCATATGAAACCAAGACAAGATAGACCATCGAATAAGTGAACCTAACTCTAAGCCCACAACCAAACAAGGAACATGAAGTAAAGCAAAGATCACAGATTCTAAGTCTATGACATCCTAGTTACATATAACCTTAGCGCATCCACTCAGCAACTATTGACATACTAATAAAGACCTTTTTAGTTTGCACATAAGTGATTTATAGTACCACAAAATACTCCTATAGTATTTTAAGTTTATGTTCTGTTCTATTGTTTTCATTGTAGTAGTACTGGTAAGTTTTTAGACTTGTTGCAACCTCACAACCACCCTTAGGCACATGCTAGTCACTCCTCGGATAATATAGTTGATCAGGCTATATCTTCCCAGGTTTGACCATATGTCTCTAAGTCTAATTTTGTTGCCCAACAATCGTAATACTTTTGTTCTGTCCTAGTGACACTGATTTTAGTATGAATGCAGGTATGTATACTTGGTTAAATATTTTATTTTTTTAAAGTATAAACTCTTGGTCAGAGTATTTTAATCCCGTTGTGTTTATAGTTTGTATATCTTTTATGGGTTGATATACTCGATTCACTATAAACAATGCTCTGATACCAATCTGTCACACTCCAAAACCGGAACGGCGGAAACGTTCAGGGGTGGAGGACGTCATGTTCAGTATCACAACAATGGATAGTAGTAAACAAGCAACAACATCATCCATTGCATTAATAATATAATTTAATACAAGTGTGTTCTGTGAAGTTTAATAGACACCAAAAATGTAAATCAAAATATGAGATGAGTCTTGAATGTGCTACATCTTCTCAAAAGCCTGGCATCGGTACCTGCCTACTGATGACCTGAGAATACAAGTTATTTTGAAAGAGTTTATCAGCTTTAAAGCTGGTGAGTTCATAAGTATTTTAGTGTCATTGTTTGTATGAAAGTGTTTGTATGTACTTGATGATGGGTTTTGAGCATTCTAACACTCCTAAGTGTACATGCAACCCTAAATACCTTGGATCTATGTTTTCTCTATTATACATGCAACTATGAACTTTCCAAGGTATTCATCCTAACTAGCATAATACCACTGATTCAAATGAATATCTCAAGTTAGAATTACATACCTCTTTGATGTAGAATGTCTTCATGAAGCTTGAGTGCCTAGTGCCCCAAGTGTGACACCTCAAATGGTTCACACAACATCAAATGCACATGGAATGACTTGAGAGAAATTGGAACACTTCATAAAATCGGCTAGCCCTTATTCCTCACACATAGTCGCCGATTTCTTGAGTCATGGGATTCTTTTATATGGTGGCTATTAGGGTTACACCATGTAACTCATAACTTTACCCATTCCTTATGCTCCATGGATTTTAACCTCCATGGAGTATCCATGGGTCACCCCATGGACTTAGTCCAACATAAGGAATCTTGGATAACAAGCCCACATATAAAAGAATGAATGATTTACACAATCAACCCATATGTTTAATTAGTCTCCTTTTGATCACTTAATTAATTCCAAATTAATTCTTGATCAATACTAATTAAATAACCTTATTAATATATTAGAACTTATAATATATTAATAAACCTTAAGTGTTATTTCTCTCATTTTAGTCTATCCAAATGCATGATGCCATCCAACCCAAATGGACCATACCGGCTCGGGTCAAGTCTTACCAATTATAGTTATGGACTTAGACATTAATCCAACAGTCTGCCACTTGGATAAGTCTAAAACTATTATTGTGTACGACTTCAAGAACCGACTGGCAATCGTAGCTCTCAAAAGCTTCTGTCGAACTCTGACCTTGCCGATGATCTCTGACCTTTGTCAATGACTTGTCCATTAGATAAGGGATCATATATTCCTCCATGCTAGATATCATATGGACTGAGACATGGATTATAATCATTCTCTCTGTCTATTTGTTGTTTCCCGATTTCCGATTTATGACGACTGACTAATTGAACAAATCAAATCAGTCCAGGCCTGGCCGAGCACTTACATTTGTCATCACCAAATCATCGAGGGGCCCACAGATATCGCTTTTATCCTGAAGGTAAAAGGAATGGATAAACTTCGACTCATATGGCTTATTCTACTACTTGTTGAATCATACACAAAGGCACGTTTTATAACATCGAGTTACCAATGCGTTTTCGTGCAATCAATGTATAACCAACTCATAGCAACAACTCATATCTCTAGGTTTGAAGAATATAAGATATTATCGTCTCATGATCACTCGTGATAAAATCCATGAAGTGATTCCAATGAGCGCGGGTTGAATCCAATACTCAGAACTTATGAGCACTCATGAGTGTTGTAGCACCACCTAGTCCCACATCTTAGACCTCTACAAGCCCAACCCATGACAGTCTTGATTCATATCTACTTCCAACATATGACCGACTGTGGATGGTTTGAATAACTTAATCATTCAGGAAGAATGACCTAGTTATTCTGGAAGTCAAAACATGCAAAGTGAAACACAATAATAATCGAATCCAATATGGTCTCAGAACTTATGAATATAAATAAAACACCTTTTATTTATCACCATATGATTACACATTATTCATTGTATACTGTTTCAAACTATCAACTTTATACTTGAATTAAAACAATAGTTGTCCCATGCTCCAAGCATGTACACTATGTTTTCTAAACACTAGTCATGCCATACACCAAGTATGCATACTATGTTTGTCTATGATCTTTACTTTGTGAAATAGATCAATTGAACATAACTTCAATGATTCTCTTTTCACAGTCCCAAATCCTTACTGCAAATGCAAGAATTCCAAATTCATGCCATTTACTGAAATCTGTTAGATTCTAAACTTATATGCATTGATCCTCTTGTAATGATTATGCACAAAGTCACAAGGACTTGACAACAAACATTACAGAGCATTCCAAGGAGATCAACTCCTTGGAAACATCCTTCTTGCATTAAGTTTCCTAATCTTACACAGATTGAATAATTTCTAACTTTGAAACATTTCCATATTCCATTTTGACTATCACTTCTGAACAAGAGTTGCCTCCTTACAGATTATGTCAATATGGTCCTTCCAGAATTAACACTATACTTCCAACTGTCCTTGAGCAACCAATCTTTGGTAAACCTTAGATTATCCTCGACAATTGCTTAATCCTTTTAGTCATATCCAGTTCTAGACCTTTTCCCTTCTTAATGCCCCAGACATTTGGAAAATTTTAGAAAGGATGAATATAGCACATGTAATCGATCCTATATCCGAAGCATATGGGACACGATTCATGATGTCTCACATAAAGACTAAACCAGTCTTTTGCTATAATATTTCCATTTCAATTTGCCAAGTTCTCATAATTCAGATTATAAAAAGGGATGCCGTAATCATAATCGAATTTTAGAACGCAAATAATGGACCCATATATGTTTTCTAAACACTAGTTGTCCCATGCTCCAAGCATTTACACTATGTTTTCTAAACACTAGTCATGCCATACACCAAGTATGCATACTATGTTTGTCTATGATCTTTACTTTGTGAAATAGATCAATTGAACATAACTTCAATGATTCTCTTTTCACAGTCCCAAATCCTTACTGCAAATGCAAGAATTCCAAATTCATGCCATTTACTGAAATCTGTTAGATTCTAAATTTATATGCATTGATCCTCTTGTAATGATTATGCACAAAGTCACAAGGACTTGACAACAAACATTACAGAGCATTCCAAGGAGATCAACTCCTTGGAAACATCCTTCTTGCATTAAGTTTCCTAATCTTACACAGATTGAATAATTTCTAACTTTGAAACATTTCCATATTCCATTTTGACTATCACTTCTGAACAAGAGTTGCCTCCTTACAGATTATGTCAATATGGTCCTTCCAGAATTAACACTATACTTCCAACTATCCTTGAGCAACCAATCTTTGGTAAACCTTAGATTATCCTCGACAATTGCTTAATCCTTTTAGTCATATCCAGTTCTAGACCTTTTCCCTTCTTAATGCCCCAGACATTTGGAAAATTTTAGAAAGGATGAATATAGCACATGTAATCGATCCTATATCCGAAGCATATGGGACACGATTCATGATGTCTCACATAAAGACTAAACCAGTCTTTTGCTATAATATTTCCATTTCAATTTGCCAAGTTCTCATAATTCAGATTATGAAAAGGGATGTCGTAATCATAATCGAATTTTAGAACGCAAATAATGGACCCATATATGTTTTCTAAACACTAGTTGTCCCATGCTCCAAGCATGTACACTATGTTTTCTAAACACTAGTCATGCCATACACCAAGTATGCATATTATGTTTGTCTATGATCTTTACTTTGTGAAATAGATCAATTGAACATAACTTCAATGATTCTCTTTTCACAGTCCCAAATCCTTACTGCAAATGCAAGAATTCCAAATTCATGCCATTTACTGAAATCTGTTAGATTCTAAACTTATATGCATTGTCCTCTTGTAATGATTATGCACAAAGTCACAAGGACTTGACAACAAACATTACAGAGCATTCCAAGGAGATCAACTCCTTGGAAACATCCTTCTTGCATTAAGTTTCCTAATCTTACACAGATTGAATAATTTCTAACTTTGAAACATTTCCATATTCCATTTTGACTATCACTTCTGAACAAGAGTTGCCTCCTTACAGATTATGTCAATATGGTCCTTCCAGAATTAACACTATACTTCCAACTGTCCTTGAGCAACCAATCTTTGGTAAACCTTAGATTATCCTCGACAATTGCTTAATCCGTTTAGTCATATCCAGTTCTAGACCTTTTCCCTTCTTAATGCCCCAGACATTTGGAAAATTTTAGAAATGATGAATATAGCACATGTAATCGATCCTATATCCGAAGCATATGGGACACGATTCATGATGTCTCACATAAAGACTAAACCAATCTTTTGCTATAATATTTCCATTTCAATTTGCCAAGTTCTCATAACTCAGATTATGAAAAGGGATGTCGTAATCATAATCGAATTTTAGAACGCAAATAATGGACCCATATATAGAATTTCCTTATGTTGAGCCATTCCAACATGAAATTCATATATATCTCCTTGACTAAATACGATTTAAAACCTCAATCTAAACTTTTAGATTTGAGATGAAGTATAATTTCCTCTCCCTTAATTATAGCAAAACAACTTTTTCCCAATTGAAACCTTTTGTTTTCTATAATTAACATTGCTAACTTGCAACCTTTATCATAATTATCATGCTCCCACTAACACGATGATTATTAACATAACACTTATGCTCCCACTAGCTTTGACATGTACTCAGAAATCAGCTGAACTTCTAGAAAAACAATATTTTATTGACTTTCTTACCAAAGTTCAGATTTCTGATACTAGATTGCTTTGATAAAACTTTATCAAAATCATACACCTTGCCTTAGATAGCACACTTGTGTGTCTAAACAATTTTAAGAACTATGAAAAGGGATGCCGTAATCATAGTCTCAATTGTTTAGACCTTTGCCACTTCTCACAAGTCCATGTTAGTGTGCCGGTTAACCACACATGCTCCACTAACGACTTTGAGAATGCAAATATAACAATTGCTATCTAGCTAAAATCTACTTAGTGAAAGTGTTTCCTCACCATCATTTTCATGAATCGGAGAGAAACCTTATGACACTTAGATTTAATGGTGTATGTGTTCTTATCCATGTGAATTGTCAAAACCATAGTCACAAGACAAGGATAATGACAAATTCAAACTCATATGGACTGAACTCAATCTTAATTTCTTGTCATCTGGCAGCTCAAGGGTCTGCCATTGCTTCCAAGTTGATGTGCAACCAATTGAGAACTCTAAGAACTCATATGCAAAGCCAACTTTAATTGGAATGGACACAAAAATAGTCAACACGATAGGTTATAAACCTCAAGCCGTGTGCTAGTGAAGAACTTTAGGTTTTACTCTTGATTAGTTCTTGAGACTTTCAAGACCTTTTAAGACTCCCACTGTCCTCTTGACATATAAGACTCTCTTGTCAAATATTCAAGAGATAGTGTGGATTCTAATCAAGACAAACACTTCACACAATTGGCCTTAGTTGGTCTTTGTTTTATCCAAAACATCACAACTTACCAATTTCAAATATACAAGAGTAGAAACCTTTTACTCTTACATTTGACAAGTGTTTTTAAACCTTCTTTAAGACATGTCACTCAAGTTACAATCTTGGAGTATGACTCTAAGAATTGTTTTGGAATGAAATATGACTCATCTTCTTGATTTAACCACTTCAACAATTCATAACTCCTCTTCTTAGCTACCAGAATGCACTTAGAGGATGAATTGTGATAAGGTCTCTTAATCATTAAGATGATTATATAACATGATACTAAAGTACTCTCCCATCTTTTTAGATTTGAGAAACTTTTATCCTTCTGCCTAATTTGATTCTTCTCATTCGTTCCGCCATACATTGAAATTTTTTTCCAATGCTTCAGAATTATACTTAAGCCTGTAAGTATAACCATATTTACTAAACTTTAGTAAATCATGACGAATAGTCTTATCGATCTTTTGTGGTGGACTTAATCAGTGCACAAGAATGTGTACTCGATCACTTAGTCCGTTACTTGACTCACACATCCATGTGAACAAGTAGTTAGTCTTAATTTTTCCAATGCTTGAAGGTTCTCATTCATCATGCTCTACAAATTGCATGATTCCAAGTTTCGGTCCAATTGAAACTTGGGTGATGAGAATCTTTCCTTATTTGATAAATTTAGACACTACCACAAATGAAAGAATCAAATTCATATTTCCACTCTTGCTCTTAATGGAATCTTATAAGCAACACAGTTTTTCACAAATACCATTGTAAGGATATTTTTAAAATAAATAAAATCAAAAGAAAAACTTTGCGGAAAAACTCATCCTTACAATCCATATGAAAACTTGTTGTTATCTATTCCTAAGCAAAATATCATAACTCCTAAGAAGTAGCTTAAGAATTCGATCTTCAAACTATGTGATAGAAATCCATCTACGCGATCAGATTCAGCATATTCTTTCTTTAAGTTTCTTCACTTTTTCTTTGATTCTTAAAACATCACCATGTAACCCAGTCACATCATGTATCAAGAATCTCAGAATAGAAACTTAGCTGAGTTAGATAGTGGACTTTACCTGAAGTAGAGTCAAACTTATTGACTTTAACATCCTTAGGTAAATTTGGCAGCTTCGCAACCAATGCCCCTTTCTTTGGCAATGGACCCTTGATAATGGGACTATCTCAGACTTAGCCTTTCTCTTTACCATTTGGTCAACCGAGTTGACTATGGCCGATCCCTTTCCATTGGGAAGAGAGAGCTTTACTGGATATCCAATGTCATCATTGTCAATGTCCATAAAGTTTTAGGAAGTTGATCTTAGCAAATAGATAAGATCATTAAGGGTCTTGTCATAGTCTGTTTCATAGGAGTCCCAAAGGAACTCACTATGTGACTTAGAAAGTGATTGATCATCAGCTTCCTCTAGACTTTGACACCCAACTCTCCCGGCTTGTCAGTATGTGACTACATCTCCAAGATGTGATCACACATAGACCTTTGCTTGCCAATAGGGCTTGAGTGACCTTAAACTTTTCAGGAACTTGTGGGTTAGGGAGAATAATTGGAGGAGGTGAAAGAAGTATGATTTCCATGGGACATCATCTTCATTTTAGGAAAACTTGTTTCAAGAGATTTGGGAAGATCATCTTTTTGGGAGATATTCAAGATAGTTGATTTAAAGTCCTTAATATAACACCCAATATGAAATATTAAGGCTAGCACCCAACACAATACTTTTATAACTTGGAAGAGGGATGCCGTAATCTAAGCTATAAAATATTTGAAGGTAGGTGAATGACGACTCACCAATTTCCACCAAGATAAACGAAATGTATTATTAGGTTTTAATTGGTTTTGAAACTCCTAGATTCTTTTGAAATTCATTGAACTGTTCAATGGCATGTTTCAATCTCGAGTGTGCCCTTCAGGTTTTGTGACTGGGATGCCGAGGATCACAAAACAAGGTGTGAATAACCATGCAAATATACTTGGTACCCTTAAGTGTTTACCCCTCAATCGATGTGCCAGTTAACCACACACGCTCCATCGATACTATGATAAACATTAAGTTACCCTTTGCCTACCTTGTTAAATACGAGTTAGTGTGCCGGTTAACCACACACGCTCCACTAACCGACTTAAACAAAGTGCAAAGTGTAATTTCATGGGTTAGCACTAAATTCACATTTTCCTAAGTAATTAAGATTGGGAATTTATAAATGTTTAGTTACTTAGTATTTATCATTAATACTTTTAATGAAGGGAGAATTATAGTCCTTGTCCTACCCGTTCGGCTAACGACCCTCCACCAGTCAAGGAAGCAGTGGGTGAGAGTGGACACCCATTAAACTGCCATTTTATAGGCAGTAACCTTATACCCCCCTTATAGACCGGCTTCGTGAATGAGGCCTACTAACGGTAAGACTGACTTTACTCTTATACATATATATATAAATATTATTAACTTATAATATTATAAAGTATAAGGGTTGAATTTTAAATTTTAAAATTCTAAGGGCTAACTTGGAATTAAAGTATTCATAAGTGAAAACTTTTCAAATTCCAAAACTTGAGGGCAAGTTTTGAAACTCTTCAGAACTAATTAATTCCATAACTTATGTGTTTAAAGTAGTTTTAATTAAAAGACTCTTCAAGTTCCATAACTTGAGGACAAGTTATGGAAGACTTTAAACTAATAAAAGAATGTAACTTTTCTTTATTTTGTAATTTATGGAATTAATTAAGGTTACACATTTTATTACTTAATGAAGTGACTCTTGAACCTCCATAACTTGAGGACAAGACTCTTCATTTTTGTAACCATTGCCAACTTTTATGAGTTTTATGAAACTTAAATATGACCTTTCATGTAACTTGAGGACAAGTTACACAAACACATTTTAGAATCATCTCTTAGATTAAAATGCATTGAAAACACATAATCAATTAACTTTTCTATTAATCTAAGCAACTCATAAGAACAAGATAATTCAAATCAAACTTTTTCATGTAATTAGTCTAAACCTTAAACTAATACACAACATGAATCTATTGACAATTATCTCTTTGAAATTGGATTAGCATGAACATTACCACATCAAAAACAAGTTTATAGGATCAAAAACAGCTTATGGTAATGTTCCTAGTCCATTTCTAGCCAAAAAACTCGAAGATATGCTGTCAGGGGCTCCTACTCGTCGAGTGTATGAACCTACTCGACGAGTAGGATGATTTTCTTCATGGACTCGGCGAGTTCATCAGTGGACTCGGCGAGTCCAGTGCCTAGAATGCACGAAATTCGACTTTTTCAGCATTTTTCAGCAATTTGCATCAAGTATAATTGGAAACAAGCCTAGGCTCTGATACTACTGATGGGTTTTGAGCATTCTAACACTCCTAAGTGTACATGCAACCCTAAATACCTTGGATCTATGTTTTCTCTATTATACATGCAAATATGAACTTTCCAAGGTATTCATCCTAACTAGCATAATACCACTGATTCAAATGAATATCTCAAGTTAGAATTACATACCTCTTTGATGTAGAATGTCTTCATGAAGCTTGAGTGCCTAGTGCCCCAAGTGTGACACCTCAAATGGTTCACACAACATCAAATGCACATGGAATAACTTGAGAGAAATTGGAACACTTCATAAAATCGGCTAGCCCTTATTCCTCACACATAGTCGTCGATTTCTTGAGTCATGGGATTCTTTTATATGGTGGCTATTAGGGTTACACCATGTAACTCATAACTTTACCCATTCCTTATGCTCCATGGATTTTAACCTCCATGGAGTATCCATGGGTCACCCCATGGACTTAGTCCAACATAAGGAATCTTGGATCACAAGCCCACATATAAAAGAATGAATCATTTACACAATCAACCCATATGTTTAATTAGTCTCCTTTTG
The DNA here is from genome assembly GCF_052849685.1 of Lactuca virosa. NCBI lineage: Eukaryota > Viridiplantae > Streptophyta > Magnoliopsida > Asterales > Asteraceae > Lactuca > Lactuca virosa. The sequence continues at coordinate 314,311,860 of NC_136433.1, read as the reverse complement.
ATCACTTAATTAATTCCAAATTAATTCTTGATCAATACTAATTAAATAACCTTATTAATATATTAGAACTTATAATATATTAATAAACCTTAAGTGTTATTTCTCTCATTTTAGTCTATCCAAATGCATGATGCCATGCAACCCAAATGGACCATGTCGGGTCGGGTCAAGTCTTACCAATTATAGTTATGGACTTAGACATTAATCCAACAGTCTCCCACTTGGATAAGTCTAAAACTATTATTGCGTACGACTTCAAGAACCGACTGGCAATCGTTGCTCTCAAAAGCTTCTGTCGAACTCTGACCTTGCCGATGATCTCTGACCTTTGTCAATGACTTGTCCATTAGATAAGGGATCATATATTCCTCCATGCTAGATATCATATGGACTGAGACATGGATTATAATCATTCTCTCTGTCTATTTGTTGTTTCCCGATTTCCGATTTATGACGACTGACTAATTGAACAAATCAAATCAGTCCAGGCCCGGCCGAGCACTTACATTTGTCATCACCAAATCATCGAGGGGCCCACAGATATCCCTTTTATCCTGAAGGTAAAAGGAATGGATAAACTTCGACTCATATGGCTTGTTCTACTACTTGTTGAATCATACACAAAGGCACGTTTTATAACATCGAGTTACCAATGCGTTTTCGTGCAATCAATGTATAACCAACTCATAGCAACAACTCATATCTCTAGGTTTGAAGAATATAAGATATTATCGTCTCATGATCACTCGTGATAAAACCCATGAAGTGATTCCAATGAGCGCGGGTTGAATCTAATACTCAGAACTTATGAGCACTCATGAGTGTTGTAGCACCACCTTGTCCCAGATCTTAGACCTCTACAAGCCCAACCCATGACAGTCTTGATTCATATCTACTTCCAACATATGACCGACTGTGGATGGTATAGGATGCTAAGTGTCAAGTGAAGACTTGAGAACACACACGCATCCTATTTAACATATAATGACACATATATGTATCCAATTAGTCATTTAACAACCAATTAACCAAGTTAAGACACCCTAGGACATGGAAAACACTTTGATTCAAGTTCTATAAGTACCAAAGGGTTGCATCTAAAGGGTGTATGGCCTCACTTTGGAGTTTACTGCCCAAATGGTAACACCATGTGAGTTTACGGCCCATAGTCATTTCCCCCATGAGTTTACGGCCGTAAACTCATGGTATTATGTACCATTTTGTGTTATAAGGTCTTACAAGTCATGATTAAGCATCCTAAGATCAAGTCCAAGCCTTAGGAAGTAATAGTGGCACAATTGCACCACCTTTTAGAGTTTACGGCCCATGGTCATTTCCCCATGAGTTTACGGCCGTAAACTCATGTGTGCTTGATTCTTTTGTTTGCTTAAGGTCCTATACTCCTCATGGAAGTGATCTAGACTTGGTTCCAAGGCTTTAGAAGGGACTAGGGCTCATAATGGCCCTTTCATTAGAGTTTACGGCCCAAGGAGATTGCCTTGGCCGTAAACACTTATGATCTTGTGTTCCTTGATGTTTTCTAGTTGTTTAACAAGTGTATCAAGCCTATAACAAGCCAAGGTAAGAGTACTTACAATATAGAGGATTGTAAGGGGGTTCACGGCCCAAGAACACTAGTGTGTGTTCTTGGTGTTCTTGGTGAAATGAAGAACACTTGAAGATCTATGAAAATGGAATGATTTCATGGGTGAAATCATGTAAGATCACTAGATAATGATAGATGCCAACTAATCAAGGAAGGAAACACTTACAAAGTTGAAGATCAAGAAGAAAAAAATCGGATGATACTTGACAGAGAATGAGTTCTTGGCTTGAAAATGGTAAAAAGTGAATAAAATGACTAAGTGTCATATTTATACCCTTTAGAGTTTACGGCCGTAAACTCCATGTTATGGCCGTAAACTCCAAACTCTTGGAGTTTTGGGACTTAAATGTTGCACAATAAACTCTAGAGCATACTTCCTATATTTACCTCTTGAAGTACTAGGCTTTAGAACACTCAAACTGACTCCAAACAGCTTAAAAGTTAGCAGAAACAAATCTGACTTCTATTGAAGTGAATGGTTGTACAAGATAGAAATTTCGAGTATTCAAGTCATTGTATACAAGACACCAAAAAAGTTAATAGTAATCAAAGTACATCCGATTTTTTACATTGATAAAGTAATCAATGTAAAAAAGATAGAAATTTCGAGTATCACAACAATTGCATAATAGTAATCAAAGTACAACAACCATGCATTGATAAAGTATAAGTTTTTACATATGTATTCAAGTCATTGTATACAAGACACCAAAAAAGTTAAAAGACTGAGTAAATTACGGCAATTGTTAAAACAAATAACACTAATTGTTAAGTTATTCATTTGGATTTCGAGAAAAACAAAGTAAATTACGGCAATTGTTAAAACAAATAACACTAATTGAATTTCAAAGAGAACCTAGAAAATCATTATTCCATAAAATAAACAAATCAAATGAAGCTGAAATTAATACAAGACAATACATAAATTGAATCTTCTTGGGAATGTTAAAGGCAATCGAGGGAAAAAAATTATGCATTTGAAAGATTAAAGGTGAAAATAATGATCGAACAATTCAATTTTCTTATTTTTATGCACAACCTATAATAAAAAATAGAAAGTAATGAAGTCTCAATTTAGTATTACAATATATACAAGAAACATAGAAATTAACAGATTCCATAGAGTAAGTGATATATGAGAAGATCAGAGAACCATGCAGATTATCATCAGATGGCCCTTCATTGGCAACAAGAAGGTTGCCGACAACTAGGTCGGGACGTAGAGAGAGAGAGAGATGTATTTGATGAACAATGGTTTCTATGATGATTGCATGGAGAATCGAAGATGGTGATAGGGAGAAGGGAAAGGACAATTTTTGACGATGGTTGTTTTGGTAGAAGGAGTGGGTCATCGATTTCCCAATGTAGGGTTAGTCAGAAGGAAATTCAGCATTAATATGTTTTCTTTTAATTTCCTTTTCCTTAGTTGTTACTTAATTGGAAAAAATTCATTATTCCTGTTATATCTTTTATTCAAATTGATTCCATGGAGAAGGGTGTATGGTTTTTCTGTGTACCATTTTAATCTTAAGGATCGAAGGCTCAAACATTAGTTCTATGGTTCTACATATAAAACATGGTTCTATATTGATCCTTCATATATATATATATATATATATATATATATATATATATATATATATATATATATATATATATATATATATATATATATATATATATATATATATAACCTTATTCGATGAATGATAATAAACAACAAATAAAATCTTCTAAATTTTTGTTACAATAATTTAGTTTTTCCAGAATTTTGGTCTCACCAATTGGCATATATATATATATATATATATATATATATATATATATATATATATATATATATATATATATATATATATATATAGGGGATAGTGAATATACATTACAGCCCCACCTAAGCTTAGGTACACAACTTAAAAATGACGTCGTTTTAGCTTTAAACTTAAAATACCAGGTTTTCTTCTTTTTTTTACGCACTCAGTTCATGGCAACAAGCAGTGAAACTGATCCCTTCTTCTTCCTCATGACGCAAACAAGATTATTGCTTCCAAGATTTATCATATTACTGCTTGAATCGTGAATCCTCATCTTCAATCATTAATTGTGAATTCCCAAACTCCATCTTTAATAGTCGTGATCCCTTTCATTTTTCCATTTTCTACCGTCTCCTACCCCCTCATTATCATCTACGACCCCATCCCGCATCGCCTAATTAGGGTCTCAACTTCGAGATTGAAAAGAAATGTTGATTAATGTTGATTATGTTGATTCATATCAAGCCATTGTAAGTTTTCCTTGATTATCATTTTAAGACAAAACCCATTTAACAAACTTCCTTCTTAACCTAAAAGCTTTTGATTATGTTATATGTTTTAAACTCTTCGTATTTTATGAGTAAACTCGATCTACGGTTCCAATTTTATAATTTCTGGTTTGGATTACAGTTCCAATTTTGTCAAAAGCTCATTGATTTTTTTTACAGGTCATGGTTTTGGCGGACACTCTACATTCCTATTCTATGAGGTAACTTTATACATACCAGTAGTAATGTTGTAGCAAACATCAACATGTTATTTATCTTTGCAATTAGCTCAAAATTCAATTGTTTTTCTATAGGTTATCAATAATTATAATTGTTTTTCCAATACCATAGTTTTGTAAGGACATTTCTGCACTGGATCAGAAATAGCAACAGGGTGGATTTCTCAAGTAGAAGATGATGTATAAACATATTCAGATATGAGACAAATACATTCATATATAAACACTGTCACACCCCCAAACCGGAACGGCGGAAACGTTCGGGGGTGGATGACGTCATATGTAATATCACAACAATTGCATCATAGTAATCAAAGTAAACACGACCATTACATTGATTAAGTAAAACATTTACATCTGTTTGCTTCATATTTATATACATCAAAAGTATGACAAAAGTAAAAGGCGAGACTCTATACGCTCCGTCTTCTCAAAACTCCAGGAGGTACCTGTCTACTGATTTCCTGAGAATACAAGCAGTTTTGAAAGAGTATCAGCATAAAGCTGGTGAGTTCATAAGCATGTTTTTGAGAGGAAAATCGGTTAATGAATCAATGAATGTATTCGTATGCTTCCAAGAAAATCCATTATTTTCTAACATGTGTATTTTGTTACTGAATCTCAGATCGTAATAGTTCATATAAGTAGTTACCATTGAATGTGTTGTGCATTGTTTGATTGAATAAGAAACCTATTTTTACATGAAAAACCCTGGTTATCAACAGTATGTATAGTAAGTTTGGAAAGCACTGAAAAAACTTTAATATGTATAGTAGTTCTATTACTTTATAATAAAACTAATTAAAGTTATTACCATTCATACATTAATCATATATTCTTAGTACCAAATTTATGAGTTTTTATAACCATACTTGACCATTGAATTGCCTGAACGACGTTCTTCAGGTGTCGGAATCGAAATGACTTTGTCACCCAGGCCTGCCGGCCTAACTGTAGCTAGCAGTTATGGTGCGGGATTGTCAATCATGTATAGATCTATACACAAACTCACGTTCTCCTGCCAGGAGATTTTGATTATAATCTCAGGACTTTTGTTAGTACTTAGGTAAGTACGCGAAGAATGCGCACTCATAAAATGCTATACTAACGATTTGGTGTAGAATAAAATGAATCCATTGAATTTAACTTGTTGTCTATATATTTCATAAACTACAGATTATATAGTTTATATATGTTATTGTATTGAATCTATGCTTTGTACATTGATATGTTAGTTGTTCCATAAACTATACCTATTATAGCTTATATGTTCATTCATGCATTCAATTCATGTTTTACATTGAAAGTTCTGTGATTATGATGAAAACTTCCCTTATGCTCTGCATAATACACAAGGGATAAAATATCTATATATTTTATAAAAGTATAGAAACTGTATGATTGTATCAATTGCATCCGTTTTAAGTTTATTGAAATCCTTTTTGTATAAGTTTCACAAAATCATTTATGTTTGGCTTGTATTCCCCCCTGAAAACGTTAAAACAGTAAAGGCATAGGGGTATGAACTCACAATTAGTTGTGTGCAAACGTCGAATCAACGAACTGGAATGAAGACCCTCGAGTTGTAGTGTGTGGCACTTAACGGAATCCTAATAACAATTAAATACTGTAATAACATAAATTTTCAACCCAAATTTTTTATTTTTGATTTCATAAAACATATGTGTCATCATTAATTCTCAAAAACAACCAACAAGTTTTCAATACAATTATTCAAATCCAGGATCCACAATCATAGCTCCATATCAAGAGTGTGTGTACAATCATGCTGGTGCCTTCCCGCGATCCTCGGAAGTACTTGAAACACATAACACATAACACGGTAAGCACGAATGCTTAGTGAGTTCCCCAAAATACCACATACAACAATTCGCCACTCGAGGCTATACTCTGGAAGACCCTCCGGTCTATGTGTCTCAGCGGGACCCTCCAGTCCCGTAGCTCGTTGGACCCTCTGGTCCGGTCTAGCTCGTTAGACTCTCCAGTCCGGTCTGATTGAGAACCCTCTGGCCTCATAGTTCGTTGGACCCTCCGGTCCGGTCTAAGCAACAAATAATATAGCATACATTACATATCACACAATCATGCATAACTCAAGCAAGCACATAAGACCCTCTGGTCACACATAATTACCACTCTAGGTAAAGTATAGTGAGAAGATTCACCTCGTAAGATAGCTAGTAAAAGTCTTGTGCCTGAAATCCTCGGTCTAGCCTCCGCCTATCACAAAGTAATATTTCTAATTAATATTCTACTCTTATCTCTGAAAAGTGTGTAGAAGACCATTCTACCCTTCCCTGACCTCTTTCACTCATTTTGACCAAACCCTAAAGTCAACAGAAGTCAACTCCAGTCAACGGTCCAACTTTGACCAGACTCGTCGAGTGCACTCGGGAGACTCGTCGAGTCCAGTCCATTCATGGCAACCCCGGCAAGCTCCAACACGACGAGCTAACCCCTAACTCGACGGGTCACCATCTGACTCAGTTCATCGGGACAAAACCCTAACCGGCTCGTCGAGTCGGCTCATCAACTCGCCGAGTCTGTTCGGTCTCAACTTGTATTCATGTGATATCAAGGCATAAAACTCTCTCACACTCTAGATCTAAGCTCTCAAGGCCTGAATATCACGTAAAGCCTCGAGCTTTACGTTCATGCATAGCACTAAAGGGCTAAAAATGCCAAGAACAAGCTTGAGAAGAAGTCTCTCATTCAAGGGGCTATCATGGATGAATAAAGCAGGGGACTTTCGACTCTAGGGACCTCACAAGGTCCAGATTTGATGTCTATTTCTAAGAAGGTGCTCAAAACCTTCAAGGTCCCCAAAATAAGATGGAAATGAAGCCCTAACTCTAAAGCCATGAGATCTATCCATATAAGAGAGAAAGGTACGAACTTTATACCTTGAATAGAAGCTCCTGGATGTCTAAGAAGCAGATCTAGCAACTTCTTCACAATCCTTTCTTGGAATCCTCTTTCCCTCTACCAAAATGCACCAAAGATCTCAAACAATGGCTCAAAACTCTCTCAAAAGCTCAAGGGGGGCGATTAGGGTTTCTCTCAGTGAAAGGAAACAGATGGAGAGCCACAAATAAGGCTATACTTATCCTTATATAGGCCCCAAACCCAGGGACTTAGGGTTTCAACTCACAGCGCCTACTCGGCGAGTCTACTCCCGGACTCGTCAAGTAGATCATTAAACCCACGTGGCCATCCCGACTCTACTCGGCGAGTTATAGCGCCAACTCGTCGAGTAGGTCAATGATCCTCAAAAATAAATACTTAAAATGACATACCTGGGAATTCGGATGTTACAATTCTCCCCCACTAGAATCAGACTTTTCCCTCGAAGTCATGCTCCGCAAATAACTCTGGATGCTGCTCCCGCATCTCTAACTCCGGCTCCCAAGTCAAATCGGACCCTCTCCGATACTGCCATTGGACCTGAACCAGGGGCACTTCCTTGTTCCTTAAAACTTTCACCTTTCGATCCAAGATCGCGATCGGCCTCTCAATGTAATTCAGGCTCGCATCCACCTGAATGTCCTCTAATGGTACCACTGCCGTCTCATCAGCCACACACTTTCGCAACTGGGACACGTGGAAGGTGTTATGGATCTGACTCAACTCCGCAGGTAGCTCCAACTGGTATGCTACCATACCCACTCTGGCAGTCACTCTGAACGGACCGATATATCGAGGCCCCAATTTGCCCCGCTTCCTGAACCGGATCACCCCTTTCCATGGGGAAACTTTCAGGAGCACAAAATCTCCGACGTGAAACTCAAACTCAAATCGTCGTCTATCCGCGTAACTCTTCTGACGACTCTGCGCCATCAGTAACCTCTGTCTGACCTGCTGAATCTGCTCGGTCGTCTTCAGCACTATCTCAGTGCTGCCCATAACTCTCTGCCCCACCTCTCCCCAACAGATGGGAGTGCGACACCTTCTCCCATACAGGAGCTCAAAGGGAGGCATATCAATGCTCGAGTGATGGCTTTTGTTGAAAGAAAACTCAGCCAAGGGTAGGTATGTGTCCCAACTCCCACCGAAGTCCATAACACATGCTCGAAGCATGTCCTCGAGCGTCTGAATCGTTCGCTCGCTCTGTCCGTCTGTCTGTGGGTGGTAGGCGGTACTAAAATGCAATCGCGTTCCCAACTCATCATGGAACTTCTTCCAGAATCTGGAAGTAAAACGCACATCCCGATCCGACACTATGGACGTTGGCACTCCATGCCGAGCTACCACCTCCCGCATATAAATCTTTGCCAGCCTCTCAGCAGAAGAGCTCTCACTAATAGCAAGGAAATGAGCACTCTTCGTTAACCAATCCACAATCACCCAGATCGTGTCAACTCCACACGCCGTTCTCGGTAATTTGGTGATAAAGTCCATCGAGATCTGCTCCCACTTCCACTGGGGAATCTCCAAAGGCTGCAATGGACCATGTGGACGTTGGTGCTCTGTGTTGACCCGGCGGTAGGTCAAGCACCTCTCGACCACCCAAGCAACATCCCTCTTCATACAAGGCCACCAATAGTCTCTCTTCAGATCCAAATACATCTTAGTGGCCCCGGGATGGATCGAAAATCTCGACCTATGCGCTTCCTCCATCAGAGTGCTACGAGCTCCGCCCATATAAGGTACCCAAATCCGACCTCGAAAGGTCATAAGTCCCCGGCTATCCGTCACAAACTCGGATACTTGCCCAATCACCTGCTCCCTCTTGCGGTTCTCTGGTCTCACGGCCTCCGCCTGGGCCTCTCGAATGATATCCAATACTAGAGTCATCACTGTCATCCTCATGCATATATCCCGAATCAGGGCACTCTCCGCCTTGCGACTCATGGCATCAGCTACCACGTTAGCCTTGCCCGGGTGATACAGAATCTCACAGTCATAGTCTTTTACCACATCCAACCACCTCCTCTGGCGCATATTCAGGTTGGGCTGATCCATCAGATACTTCAAGCTCTTGTGGTCCGTGTATATGGTACACCAAACCCCGTACAAGTAATGGCTCCAGATTTTGAGGGCGAACACTACTGCCCCCAACTCTAAATCGTGGGTGGGATACCTCGTCTCATGAGGCTTCAGCTGCCTCGATGCATATGCTATCACATGCCCTCTCTGCATAAGCACTGCACCTAACCCCGATATAGATGCATCGCAGTAAACTACAAAGTCCTCCATTCCCTCAGGAAGAGCTAACACTATAGCTTCGCACAATCTCTGGCGAAGAGTCTCAAACGAGGTCTGCTGCTCGGGACCCCAAGTAAAAGCAACGCCCTTCCGGTTCAACCTGGTGAGAGGAACAACGATCTTGGAGAAGTCTCTGATAAACCTCCGATAGTAGCCGGCCAACCCCAGAAAACTCCTGATCTCGGTGGGGGATCTCGGCACCTCCCAACTCATAACCGCCTCAATCTTGGCCGGGTCGACTAAAATCCCATTCTGATTAACGAGGTGTCCCAAGAACTGGACCTCTCGTAACCAGAAATCACACTTGGAGAATTGGCAAAAAGCCTCTCCGATCTCAATACTCCGAGGACTTCTCTCAAATGCTCCTCATGCTGTTCTCTAGACCTTGAATATACCAAGATATCGTCGATGAACATGATCACCGAACGATCCAACATAGGCCTGCATACCCGGTTCATGAGATCCATGAACGCTGCTGGTGCATTGGTGAGCCCGAAAGGCATCACCACGAACTCGTAATAACCATAACGAATTCTAAATGTTGTCTTCTGAATATCCTCCTCACGAACCCTCATCTGGTGATAACCAGACCTCAAATCGATCTTGGAAAACCAAGATGCACCCTGCAACTGATCGAACAGATCGTCGATCCTCGGGAGTGGAACGGTTCTTGACCGTCAGCTTGTTCAACTCCCGGTAATCAATGCACATCCGGTGCGAGCCATCCTTTTTCTTGACAAAAAGGATCGGTGCTCCCCACGGCGAGCTACTCGGCCGGATAAATCCCTTTCCAAACAGCTCCTGAAGCTGCGAGAATAACTCTTGCATCTCTGGGGGCGCAAGGCGATAGGGCTCCTTGGCGATAGGTATCGCCCCCGGAAGTAAATCAATACGAAACTCCACCTGCCTCTCGGGAGGCACACCTAGTAACTCCTCGGGGAAAACGTCTGGAAACTCGCTAACCACCGAAACCTCAGCGATAGTACTCGGTCTCTCCGTAACATCCCGCGTATCTGACACATACGCTAGAAAAACCATGCAACCCTGCTGCAAGCTCTGCCTCGCTCGAGCAGCCGAACAAAATGCTGACCCAGATCGGGTACCCTCGCCGAATACTGTAAGTACTCCCCCACTAGGGTTCCGGATGGTCACCAATTGACGCTCACAGTCGATCATAGCCCCGAATCGACTCAACTAGTCCGTGCCCATGATGACACAGTCATCCCACATCGCGATAGGTACCAAATCTATCGGAAACTCGACTCCAAAAATCTCAAAGCACACATCCCCGGATCACATCAGTCGCAAAAACAGCATGTCCATCAGCTATGGAGACTATCAAAGGTCGACTCAACGCCTCACGTCGGATACTGATGTGACGACTAAATGCTAGCGATACGAAGGATCGACTCGCACCCGAGTCAAACAACACCAAAGATGGTACATAACTCACAAGAAAAGTACCTAAACATATCACAAATAAGCACCATATATAAACAAAAGAATAAGCAAAAGGTCACATACCAGCCACAACATCAGGTGCTGTGCGGACCTCCTCCGCTGTCAACTGGAAGGCTCTACCGCGAGCCTTCGGTGCCTCGGCCTTCACCGGCCGACTCTCAGTAGCTCGAGTAGCAGAAGGCGCAGATCCCTGCGCTGATCCTTGAAGCAACTGCAGGCACTCGGCCTTCCTATGGCCAGTCTGGTTGCAGTGGAAGCAAACCGAAAATCCTTTGGGGCAATCCCTCGTGATATGCCCCTCCTTCCCGCACTTGTAACACACACCTGCTCTGCACACCCCATCATGGATCTTGTCGCACTTCCCACAAGTGCGGCCCTTCTGACCTCCCGATCTCGAATCTGCGGGCTTTGCCCGCTTGGCTGCCGGCTGAGACTGTGCCGGCCACCTATCCCTCCTCTGAGACACCGCCTCCTCCCTGGCCCGAGTCTCTAGCTCAATCTCCCTCTTCCGAGCATTTCCCTGGAGCTTGGCAAATGTTCGGTATGTCGAGTTCGCCACGAACTCGCGAATGTCTCTCCTCAGTATGCTCAGATATCGGCTCATACGTGCCTGCTCAGAAGACACGTGCTCAGGGCAAAACAACGCTCTCTCATGAAACATCCGTGTGATCACAGTCACAGACTCAGTCCCCTGCTTGAGGGACAAGAACTCCTGGGCCAACTGTTCCCTCTCCACCGGGGGAATGTACTCGTCTCGAAACATAGTGGTGAACCTCTCCCAAGTCACCGCGGTAAGCTCTGCAGTAGTAAAGTCAGCTGTCACAAACTTCCACCAGTCCTTCGCTCCCAAGCGAAGCTGGTTCAGCGCGAATCGTACCCTCAGATGCTCCAGACAAGAACATGTGTAGAATCATCCCTCAATGTTAGAGATCCATCTCATCGCGGCTATCATATCCTGAGTCCCATCAAACTCTGGTGGCTTCGTGTTGTTGAACTCCCGGTACAGCAACGAGTCACCCCCCTGTGGCCTAGCAGCGTCAACGGCTGCGATGGCCGCAGCAACAGCAGCATCGGTAAAAGCAGCGTACCGCTCGTCAAATGTCTCAATCAGCGTGGTCTTGATAGACCCAAACATCTCTGGTATCTCAGCTCGAATGCAACCACCTCATCATGAATCATCCTGCGAATCTCATCATCGCTAACACCGCTGCTTTCTGGGGTGTGGCGCGTACCCACCATGATGTCTCTAAAACACAACACAAAAAGAAATCAAAGACTCGCTCGAGATTACTCACACTCGACCAACCGTTCCTACTTGTTCCTTAGCACCCTGAGGATTCTTACTTGGAATGCTTACCGATCCGATGCTTTCAGTAGTACCGGCCCAATACTACCTTCCACATCGTATCTGTATCCACCCCAAGTCCTCCTCCTAGGATCCCAACTCGCAAGTACTCTATACCACTCTGAACACATCCAACTCTCTAGCGTACTTCTCATAAGCTACTCTCTACTACCTAAGTGCACTCAAAGCTACTCACAGCAGCATAAACTCCTAGGCTAAGGCATCACAAATCAGGCCACTCTAGTCCTAACATATGAATTACCTAGCCTACTCTAGCATGCAAAACATATCTCATAATATAATAACACGTAACGTAAGGGTATTTTGGGAAATCACCGTTTGGGCGTTGGCTGATTGTACATACTGCTCTTTTCCGCTTTTTCTGGAAATCTTTTACTCTTTTTAGAAAAATTGTTTCTTTTTGAAAACTTTTCTCAAATCCTTAGTTTGAGTCCATATATGCCCGAAGGTGTATCCGAATCCCTCAAACCAAGGCTCTGATACCAACTTGTATTAACATAAATTTTCAACCCAAAATTTTCATTTTTGATTCCATAAAACATATGTCTCATCATTAATTCTCAAAAACAACCAACAAGTTTTCAATACAATTATGCAAATCTAGGATCCACAATCATACCTCCATATCAAGAATGTATGTACAATCACGCCGGTGCCTTCCCGCGATCCTCGGAAGTACCTGAAACACATAACACATAACACAGTAAGCACGAATACTTAGTGAGTTCCCCAAAATACCACATACAGCAATTCGCCACTCGAGGCTATACTCTGGAAGACCCTTCGGTCTATGTGTCTCAACTGGACCCTCCAGTCTCGTAGCTCGTTGGACCCTCTGGTCCGGTCTAGCTCATTGGACCCTCCAGTCCGGTCTGATTAAGAACCCTCTGGCCTCATAGTTCATTGGACCCTCCGGTCCGGTCTAAGCAACAAATAATATAGCATACATTACATATCACACAATCATGCATAACTCAAGCAAGCACATAAGACCCTCTGGTCACACATAATTACCACTCTAGGTAAAGTATAGTGAGAAGACTCACCTCGTAAGATAGCTAGTAAAAGTCTTGAGCCCGAAATCCTCGGTCTAGCCTCCGCCTATCACAAAGTAATATTTCTAATTAATATTCTACTCTTATCTCTAAAAAGTGGGTAGAAGACCATTCTACCCTTCCCTGACCTCTTTCACTCATTTTGACCAAACCCTAAAGTCAACAGAAGTCAACTCCAGTCAACGGTCCAACTTTGACCAGACTCGTCGAGTGCACTCGGGAGACTCATCGAGTCCAGTCCATTCATGGCAACCCCGGCAAGCTCCAACTCGACGAGCTAACCTCTAACTCGACGGGTCACCATCTGACTCAGTTCATCGGGACAAAACCCTAACCGGCTCGTCGAGTCGGCTCATCAACTCGGCGAGTCCGTTCGGTCTTAACTTGTATTCAGGTGATTTCAAGGCAGAAAACTCTCTCACACTCTAGATCTAAGCTCTCAAGGCCTGAATATCACGTAAAGCCTTGAGCTTTACGTTCATACATAGCACTAAAGGGCTAAAAATGCCAAGAACAAGCTTGAGAAGAAGTCTCTCATTCAAGGGGCTATCATGGCTGAATAAAGCAGGGGACTTTCGACTATAGGGACCTCACAAGGTCCAGATTTGATGTCTATTTCTAAGAAGGTGATCAAAACCTTCAAGGTCCCAAAAATAAGATGGAAATGAAGCCCTAACTCTAAAACCATGAGATCTATCCATACAAGAGAGAAAGGTACGAACTTTATACCTTGAATAGAAGCTCCTGGATGACTAAGCAGCAGATCTAGCAACTTCTTCACAATCCTTGCTTGGAATCCTCTTTCCCTCTACCAAAATGCACCAAAGATCTCAAACAATGGCTGAAAACTCTCTCAATAGCTCAAGGGGGCGATTAGGGTTTCTCTCAGTGAAAGGAAATAGATGGAGAGCCGCAAATGAGGCTATACTTATCCTTACATAGGCCCCAAACCCGGGGATTTAGGGTTTCAACTCACAGCGCCTACTCGGCGAGTCTACTCTCGAACTCGTCGAGTAGATCATTAAACCCACGTGGCCATCCCGACTCTAATCGGCGAGTTATAGCGCCAACTCGTCGAGTAGGTCAATGATCCTCAAAAATAAATACTTAAAATGACATACCTGGGAATCCGGATGTTACAAATACATATATGTATCTAAATTAGCAATTTCGTTAGATAAAGTGTTAGAAAAACACTTGCTCTCGGTTAAGGAATGTTACCGGGACTTGGTTGAATCGAGGAAAGTGGGTTTTCCATATAATGCACCACTTAGGAAGTGTGTACGGACGTGAATGGGGATTATGGCCGTGAACTGTCTACGGCCGTGAACTGCCTCTCGAAGGGTGTACGGCCTTTGAAGGTTTGAAGAGTGTACGGTCGTGAACTGGTGTACGGCAATGAATATTCGCAGACTTGAAGGGTGTACGGCCGTACACTCAAGAACAAGGTTGCTAGATTCGATGAAAAACGTGTTCTAGATGCTTCAAATCAACTCCCAATGACGATTCTCGATGATTTTCGGAAGGATAAGGGTGTTTTTGGGGTGTACGGTCGTGAGTTTAGAGAGAGAAGGAGAGAGTGTCCGGCCAGAAAAGTGTAAATGAGGGGTAGGGTCTCATATTTATGGGGGGTTTTCAAGGTCGGTGGTGGGGTTCACCCGATGCTGGCCGTAAACGAGTGTACGGCCGTACACGGGTTTACGGCTGTAAACTCACTTAGGCTGAAAACTGTTAGTTTTTCAAGGAAACTTCGGGTTTTTCGCGTGATTTTTGGTTCCGAGTCGCAAAAAAAAAATTAATTACATAAAACTAGATGATTTTCCAAACCAATGAATTTGACGGAAGTCAATAAAATTCAAAGTTTATTAACGGAAATTGACTAACGGTAATGGAAAAAGGTTCGGGTTGTCACATCATCCCCCCGTTAGAGGGGATTTCGTCCCGAAATTCAAACACTTAATACAAATCATGGACTCGGAAATAGATTATGGTACTTCTGTTTCATTGAATCTCCATGCTCCCAAGTGAATTCAGGTCCTCGCTTGGCATTCCAGCGAACCTTCACTTTCGGGATACAGCTTTGTTTCGTTCGTTTGACTTCCCGATCCATGATTTCTATGGGTTCCTCTACGAAGTGTAATCTCTCGTCCAGTTCGATCTCATCGAGGGGTATCACAAGTGTCTCATCGGACAGACACTTCTTTAGGTTCGACAAGTGGAAGACGGGATATACGTAGCTAAGTTCTCGTGGTAGGCGAAGTTTGTATGCTACGGGACCGATCCTAGCGAGGATCTCGAATGGTCCTATGTACCTCGGATTCAGCTTTCCATGCTTTCCGAAGCGTATCATGCCTTTCCAGGGTGAGACCTTCAGAAGAACACGGTCACCAACCTGGAACTCCAAGGGTTTTCGTCTCTTATCGGCGTAGCTCTTTTGTCTATCTCTTGAAGCTTTTAGTCGTTCTCGGATATGTACGATCTTTTCAGTAGTTTCTCGGATGATTTCTGGGCATGTGAGGGTACTATCAGGGACTTGACCCTTGACTAGCTGCGTGTCACCCACCTCAGCCCAGCACAGAGGGGATCTACACTTACGACCATAGAGGGCTTCGAACGGCGCAGCCTTGATGCTGGTATGGTAGCTGTTGTTGTAGGAAAATTCAACCAAGGGAAAATGAGTGTCCCACGACATGCCAAAGTCGATGACGCAAGCTCTCAACATATCTTCCAATGTTTAAATGGTTCTCTCACTCTGTCCGTCTGTCTGTGGATGGTAAGTTGTGCTCATATCCAGCTTAGTTCCAAGAGCCTTCTATAGTGACTGCCAAAATCTCGAGGTAAACCTGCTATCTCGATCGGAGATAATGGATACAGGTACACCATGCAGGCGGACTATATCTCGAATATAGATTCGTGTCAGTCTCTCCATTTTAAAGTTTTCCTTGATTGGCAGGAAGTGGGCGGATTTTGTTAGTCGATCGACAATTACCCATATGGCGTCGTGCCCACTCGGAGACTTGGGGAACTTAGTGATGAAATCCATTGTAATCCTTTCCCACTTCCACTCAGGTATTTTTGGCTGCTGGAGTAGACCTGAGGGCTTTTGATATTCCACCTTCACCTTGGCGTAAGTCAGACACTTGCCCACGAAGGTAGCGATCTCTTCTTTCATGTTCGGCCACCAATATAGTTATTTGAGATCCAGATACATCTTATCTGAACCTGGGTGAATGGAGTATCTAGTCTTGTGAGCTTCGTTCATGACAGCATCTGGTTGAACCTGGGTGAATGGAGTATCCAGATACACTCCATCTCCCTTGACCTCTAAGTTCTTTTCCATTCCTCTCAAGACTTCATCCAATATGTTCTCTGGTTTTAAGGCTTCTAGCTGAGCCTCTCTAATTTGAGCGGACAGATGGCAATGGATGGTCATTGTCAGTGCCTTCACTCTACGACCTAAATACTCCTTTCGGCTGAGGGCATCCGCTACCACATTAGCCTTGTCGGGATGATAGTGTATTTCGCACTCGTAATCACTAAGTAGCTCTACCCATCGTCGTTGTCTCATGTTCAACTCTTTCTGATCGAAGATATGTTGTAGGCTCTTATGGTAGGTGAATACAGTGCACTTGGTTCCATAGAGATAATGTCTCTAAATCTTTAATGCAAAGACCACTGCTCCCAACTCTAGATTGTGAGTTGTGTAATTGACTTCGTGTGTTTTCAGCTGTCTCGAGGCATAAGCAATAACCTTTCCTCGCTGCATGACAGCGAAGTCCTCCGTCCCTTCAGGCAGAGACCAAAGGGCATGACTACAAACTCGTAGTGACCATAGCGAGTTCGGAATGTTGTCTTGGGAACATCACTCTCATGTACTCGCAATTGATGGTACCCTGATCTTAGATCTATCTTTGAGAAATATCCGGCTCCTTGGAGTTGATCGAAGAGGTCGTCGATTCTGGGTAGGGGATAACGGTTCTTGATGGTAAGCTTGTTCAGTTCACGATAATCTATGCACATCCGAAAGGATCCATCTTTCTTCTTTACAAACAAGATCGGGGCTCCCCAGGGTGAGGAACTTGGTCTTATGAATCCCTTGCTAAGCAACTCATTGAGCTGGCTGGATAATTCTTGCATTTTTGCCGGCACTAGACGGTATGGGGATTTAGCTACGGGAGTAGCTCCGGGAATTAAGTCGATATGGAACTCGACTTGGCGCTCGGGAGGGATTCCTGGAAGATCTTCAGGGAAGACATCAGGAAAGTTGCAGACTTCGAGGATGCTCTCGAAGTCTTTAACTTCCTGTTTTTCGTTAACGACATGAGCTAGGAATGCATGGCAGTCCTTTCGCAGATATTTCTGGGCTTGGATGCATGAAATGATACGAAGGTTTGAGATGAGTTTATCACCTTAAACTACGAGGGCTTCGCCAGAGGAAAGATTGAGACGGATGGCTTTTTCGTAGCAAAGGATATCAGCACGATTGGGGCTCAGCCAATCCATGTCGATGATAATGTCGAAGCTTTTTATGGAAACTGGCGTAAGGTCGATGGGGAAGGAATGGTCATTTAGGGTAAGGGTACAACCTATGAATATGTCGTTAGTGCTCTCTTTCTTTCCGTTATCCATCTCAACGGTAAATGTTTCGGTTAAAGGTTGGGATTTATACTTGAGTAGATGTTTCAAAACTTCTCTCCGCACCAGAATCGAAAAGAATGCATGCATAAGAGTTGTCGAGGAGGAACGTACCCGTAACAACAGTGGGATCAGCAACTGCCTCCTCCTGACCCATCGCCAGCATTTTCCCTGTGTTACCACCTGTTGTTGCCTTAGGGAAATTTCTCTTGAAGCGCCCAACCTCCCCGCAGCCATAACAGGCTTGACCCACACCTGCTTCAGTTGCCTGGTTGGTCGGTTGAGCTGGTGTCTTGCAGAATCATGCTGTGTGCCCCTTTCTACCACATTTATTGCATTGCATTTCTCTACAAACTCCCAAATGATGGAAGTTGCATTTGTTGCACAAAGGTAGGTTTCCAGCATAACGGATGGGTGTTGTTGGAGTAGTGGGAACAACAGCAGGAGTAGTAGCAGTGTGGACTACCACTATTTGTTGTTTCTTGGAGGGCTCCTACGAAGACTGGCCCTTTCGTTTGTTCTAAAACTTCTTCTTCCCACCACTTGCCTTTGGTGGTTCGGGAGCGACTGTCGCTTCATCAAGATCAACCCCGTGATCTATTAGGATCTGCGCCAGGCACTTGGCGCTTTCAAATGTGGTAGGCTTAGCAGCCAAAACATTTCCTTGTGTTGGGGGCGTCAATCCCCAAATGTATCTTTCTATCTTCTTGCTTTCCGGGGTGACCATTCCCGTACATAGAAGAGCCAGATCGCAGAATCTAGCTGTGTAAGCGTCAATGTCGGAACCCTTCATCTTCAGGTTCCAGAGCTCGTGCTCTAACTTCTACATCTCGCCCCTTGGGCAGTACTCAGCAAGCATGAGTTCTTTTAAGCTTTCCCAACCCATGGCATTCGATACCGGCAGGGTTAGGGATTTGACCCCGCTATTCCACCAAGTCAACGCTCTGTCAGTGAAGGTGCATGCGGGAAACTTCACCTTGTTTGCCTCTGAACACACGCAAATCTCGAAAATGGATTCGATCTTCTCGAACCATCGGGTTAGGGCAATGACTCCTCCATTGCCGTCGAAGGATTTGGGTTTCGCATTCATGAAATCCTTATATGAACACTCCTTTTGATGTCCCTGGTCGCCGAAATTCTGGGGATGGGTACCACTTCCTGACCTGCTAGAGCCACCAGGATTTATTTGGCCATCACAACAGTCACATCGGCCGTAACTGCTGCCTGGAACATGGCAGGATCGAACTGAGGAGGTGGTGGCGGCGGAGGGTCGTTGTTCTTCATGCTGGGTCTCTTTCTGGGAGGAATCTTTTTCTAAAAATAATCAGGAAGAAGATGATGGTAAGTCCCCTAGATCTTAAATTAAGAGATATGAAACAAGATATATCTCATCCTGATAGATAAAGTGTTCTACTAAGCGATAAACAGAGAATGGTTACCAATGCAACTAAACTATCGCTAGGAAGAAATAAGTAGCAACACTTGGAATGAATCTCTACACTGTATTCGACTCTAACTAAAATACTCCTATAGTATTTTAAGTTGTATGCTCTGTTCTATCGATATCTTGATGTATAAAGCTTGATAAGTTTTAGGCTTGCTGCAACACCATGATCACTCCCAGACACATGTTGGTCATGTCTCAAATAAATATAGTTGATCAGGCTATATTGATCGCAGACATGATTACATAACTATCGAGGTTTAACCATAGTGTCCAACATCCAAATACTTTTGTTTTGTTCCACTTATGATATTGTTTCTGGTACTTATGTATACTTGTATACTTCTTATAAAATACTTATATTTTAAAAGTATACTTTTAGTTCAGAGCACTTCGGCCCCTGAGTGTTTATAGTTGTATACCATGTAAGGTTCAGTATACTTAGTTCACTATAAACTAGAGCTCTGATACCAATCTGTTACACCCCCAAACCGGAACGTCGGAAACGTTCGGGGGTGGATGACATCATATGTAGTATCACAACAATTGCATCATAGTAATCAAAGTAAACACGACCAATACATTGATTAAGTAAAACATTTACATATGTTTGATTCATATTTATATACATCAAAAGTATGACAAAAGTAAAAGACGAGACTCTATACGCTCCGTCTTCTCAAAACTCCAGGAGGTACCTGTCTACTGATTTCCTGAGAATACAAGCAGTTTTGAAAGAGTATCAGCATAAAGCTGGTGAGTTCATAAGCATGTTTTTGAGAAGAAAATCGGTTAATGGATCAATGAATGTATTCGTATGCTTCCAAGAAAATCCATTATTTTCTAACATGTGTATTTTGTTACTGAATCTCATATCGTAATAGTTCATATATCTAGTTACCACTGAATGTGTTTTGCATTGTTTGATTGAATAAGAAACCTCTTTTTACATGAAAAACCCTGGTTATCACCAGTATGTATAGTAAGTTCGGAAAGCTATGAAAAACATTAATATAGTAGTTCTATTACTTTATAATAAAACTAATTAAAATTATTACCATTCATACATTAATCGTATATTCTTAGTACCAAATTTATGAGTTGTTATTGTTGGATTAGTGTCTAAGTCCGTAACTATATTTGGTATGTACTTGACCCGAGTGTGCATGGTCCTTTTGGGTTGCCTTCACCAAAGCAACTTGACAAGGTAATTTGATATGAGAGAGAAGATATTATGGTTTATTAATATATTATAAGAATAATATATTAAAGGAGAAATCATATTTATTTAATTAGTATTAGTCATAAATTAATTAGGAATTAATTTGGTGACTAAAAGAGATTAATTAAATAAAGGGGTATAAACTGTCAAATGTGTGATAGTTGAGTTTTGGGCTGAGAAACCTTATGGACTAAGGGGGAACGAAATTATGATGAGGGATCATCATATTTTCGTCCAAGGGCCTCATTCCAGAAGGTTCCTTGGGCTGCTTGGTGGCTAAGCTATCCATTAGGGTTTAGACTGAAACCCTAGCACCCTACAGTATAAATAGATGCCCTATGCTTCAATTTTAGGCCACTTGATTCCAAGGGAAACCCTAGGGCCGAAATTAGCATCCTTCCCTTCTCTCTCTTAATTGCCTTCTTGCTTCAAGGTGTTTGTGAGCCATTAGAGGCACTACAATTGTGGTGCTTGCTTTCAAGAGTTCAAGAGATCAAGGAAACTAGTTGTTATTGCAATATAACAACAAAGGTATGTCTTCTACACTTCTATATGATTTTCGAAAATTATAGAAGCATGCTAGGGTTTATTTTGTGTTCATATAGTTGTATGTCTTATAGTGAAAACATAGATCCAATTAGGGTTGCATGGACACATAGGATTGTTTGTATAAAACCTATCAGTGGTATCAGAGCCTTTGGTTTTTGTTTTCAATTTGATTTGATACATATTATGAATTTGACAAATTAGGGTTTATGGCAAGTAAACCCTAAGGCTTAGTGGTTTTCGAAAATAGGGTTAAGAAACCCTAGTTGGCGATTTTTGTAGGGTTCTTAAACTTTTTTGCCTAGCCTCCAAATTTCGAAATTAGGGTTATGAAACCCTAGGGATTTCGAAAATCCCTTGCCCCCCAAGACAAGATCCCAAAATTTTAGGGATTTGGATAATGCCATCTTTGTGATTATCAACTTAATTGTTTAAACTAGATAATTGAAGATCTTGAATTATCCTTTCCATAAATTTCGAAATCTAGGGGATAAAAAGGATTAGGATAAATTAATTGTTTAATTTTATGATAATCCTTCATGATTTAATAATTTAAATTAATTGTTTAATTTTGATAATTATTAAATCAAAGATTTTTGGTGTTTAAAATTTTAAATTAAATTGTCTAATTTTCGAAAATTTTAAATGCAACAAAGACACTAGTATTTTAAAATGTTTTAAAATACACCCTTATACAATTATGATATTATAAGATTAATTATTATATATATGTATAAGAATAAGCTAGTCTTATCGCTAGTAGGCCTCATTCACGAAGCCAGTCTATAAGGTGGGTATAAGGTTGTTGCCTATAAAATGGCGCTTAATGGATGTACACTCACATCTACCGCTTGCTTGACTGGTGGAGGGTCGTTAGCCGAACGGATAGGATAGGGCACTTAATTCCTCATTATAAGTATAATGGAAATATTAAAGTAACTACATTGTTTTACAAATTCCCACTCTTAGTTACTTTAGGGTAAAATGTGAAAATGATGCTATTCCATGGAATTACACTTTGTACCCCTGTCAAACGTTAGTGGAGCGTGCGTGGTTAACCAGCACACTAATTTGGGATTGACATTGGTGACAAAGGGTGGCTCGATGTCTTATCATAGATCAATGGAGCGTGTGTGGCTAACCAGCACATTGATTAGGTGATGAAGACATTGAGTGCACCATGATGATTCGCATGGTTATTCACAAACTTGTTTGCGATCCTCGGCATCCCAGTCGCAAATTTGAAGTGCATATCGAGATTTAAACATGCCATTGAAATGTTCAATGAATCTCAAAAGAAATCTAGGAATTTTCAAATACATTTAAAACTTAACCTCTTTCGTTTTTCATGGTGAAAATTAGTGAATCGTCATTCACTTACCTTCAAATTATTTACTTTTAGATTACGGCATCCCTTTTCTAAGTTGTAAATAATGTTGTTGGATCCTAGCCCTAATTTCTCATGTGGGTGTTTAATTAGGGATTCATTCTAATCAAACTTTGTTCCTTTCTATTTCAGATGTCAAACGCAAACGCAAACAACAACACTTCTGGGTCATTCTCGTTGATGAACCTGTGTCAAAAAGTGACATTTGATGGCTCGAACTTCAACGAGTGGATGAGATACATTCGCATGATAACTCGTTATGAGGACAAAGAATATGTCCTAGACGAGAAGCTTAAAAGGATCAACCCAGAAGAAGCTACTCCTGAAGAGATGGCCGCCTTTGAGGCCCACGAGCGTGATGCAACGAAAGTTCATTGTATCATGTTGGCCACCATGAACCTCGAACTCCAAAAGTCCTATGAGGACATGTATCCATATGAGATGCATCAAGATTTGCTGGACAGGTACCACCAGAGCGCGAGGCAAGAGCGCTATGAGATCATCACCAACATGATCACCGCTAAGATGGGGAGTGGAGAATCCCTAACTGCTCATTTGCAAAGAATGCAAAGATATGTTGATCGTCTTCTCAAACTTAATGTTAAGTTTGATGAGGATTTGGCTATCGACATCATCCTCCACTCCTTACCTTCCTGCTACAGCCAGTTCAGAATGACCTACCACATGAATAAGGAAGAGGTCACCCTAAGTAAGCTTCAAGGGCTCCTGAGGACAGTTGAGAGCAACCTCAAGGACAAATCTATTGCATCATCCTCTACTGTAGCTGCTCCTGTGTTGGCAATTGGCCAAGGAAAGGGAAAGAAGAGGAAGGCTCCTTGCAAGAGCCACCATAAGGGTAAGACCCAAGATGGTTCCTCTTCTAGTGGGACCAAAGCAGGTTCTATTAAGCCCTCTTCTGACCCCAAGGAAGCAGAGTGCTTCTACTGCCACCAGAAGGGCCACTGGAAACGAAGCTGCCCTAAATATCTGCAAGATATTAAGGATGGGAAGATAAAGCCCACCTTTGCAGGTATGTATTTAATTAAATCTAATAACTCATCATTTGCTACTTCATGGGTTCTTGATACAGGGTGTGGTTACCACATTTGTTCTGATATGCAGGGCCTAAAAAGAAGTAGGGAAGTGGAGCATGGAAGGATAAGCTTGATCATGGGAAACAAGAAGTCTTCACCAGTAACCAAGATCGGAGTTTATTCCTTAGTGTTGAGTAATGGGTTAGGACTAGATTTAAATAATTGTTGCTATTCGCCAGATATGGCAAGGAACATCATTTCTTTTCATGGTTTGTTTAGACAAGGTTTCAGATATTCATTTGATAATAGTAATGGTTCTATTAATGCTTATTTGAATGGTGTCTTTTATTTCAATGCATTACCTTGTAATGGGATTTATGAATCTGTGTTAGTTATTGACAATTTAGGAAATGATGTTTTGAATATTGATTCGTCCACAAGTTTGGACAAAGCATGCTTGTGGCATTGTCGCCTTGGCCATGTGAACAAGAAACGCATAGCCCAACTCCAAAAGGATGGAGTCTTGGAGTCTTTCGACCTTAGGGACGATGACGTGTGTGAGTCTTGTTTACTTGGGAAGATGACCAAGTCACCCTTTACTGGCACATGTGAAAGGGGTGAGGGTGTATTGGATCTCATACACACAGATGTATGTGGACCCTTTAGATCCACCACAAGGGACGCTTGTCGCTTCTACGTGACTTTTACAGATGATTATAGCAGATATGGATATATCTACTTAATCAAGCAGAAGTCGGAAACCTTTGAAAAGTTCAAAGAGTTCAAGAATGAAGTAGAGAATCAGTTGGGCAGGAAAATCAAGATGCTTCGATCTGATCGAGGGGGAGAGTACCTAAGTCTTGAGTTTCACGACTATCTGAAAGAGTGTGGAATAGTTTCACAATTGACGCCTCCTAGAACGCCACAATTGAATGGTGTGGCTGAGAGACGTAATCGAACCTTGTTGGACATGGTTCGCTCTATGATGAGTCGTGCTTCGTTACCAATCTCATTCTGGGGGTATGCCTTGGAGACTGCCGCCCATATCCTTAACTTAGTTCCCACCAAGAAGGTTACCAAAACACCTCACGAGATGTGGACTGGGAAAGCTCCCTCGTTAGCACATATCAAGGTTTGGGGTTGTGAAGCTTTCGTAAGACGAGAGACTCACGACAAGCTAGAACCTCGTAGTGAGAAGTGTTATTTCATCGGCTATCCACAGAAGTCTTTTGGTTATCTCTTCTATAGACCAAATGACAATGTTGTCTTTGTTGCTAGGAGAGGGGTTTTCAGAGAAAGAGAACTCATAAGCCAAGAAGACAGTGGGAGTCAAATTGACCTTGAAGAGCTTCAAGAGTCAGGAGAAGAAGGAACCTCTGACACTGGCATGCAACCTGAGGAGGAAACTCCTGTTGAACCTATTGACCAGTCCTTACCTCTTAGACGTTCAAGTAGAGTTATTGTTCCACCCCAGTTTTATGGTTTCCATATTACTACTGACGGGGATACGTTTATTAGTGATAGTACACTAGTGAATCTGGACGAACCTAACAGCTACAAGGAAGCCATGGCAGGCCCAGAGTCTGCTAAATGGAAAGAGGCAATGGACAGCGAGATTCAGTCCATGTATGACAACCAAGTTTGGAATTTGGTTGATAATGTACCAGGTCGTAAGACAGTCGGGTGCAAGTGGATCTTCAAGAAGAAGACAGACATGGATGGGAAAGTGCACACTTATAAAGCGCGATTGGTCGCGAAGGGCTTTACTCAAACTCCTGGAGTTGACTATGATGAGACCTTCTCACCAGTTACGAAAATAAAGTCTATTAGGGTAATGCTTGCAATAGCTGCGTTTCATGATTATGAAATCTGGCAGATGGACGTAAAAACCGCTTTCCTAAATGGGAAGCTGGCTGAGGATGTTTACATGAATCAGCCAGAGGGTTTTGTCAATGCGAAGCATCCAAATAGAGTGTGCAAGCTTGAGAAATCCATTTATGGATTAAAGCAAGCATCTCGCAGGTGGAATCTTTGTTTTGACGAGAAGGTCAAAGAGTTTGGTTTTCTGCGAAATGAAGATGAGTCATGTGTATATGTCAAGGCCAGTGGGAGTATAGTGAGCTTCCTCGTATTGTATGTCGATGACATACTACTCATAGGA
Organism: Lactuca virosa; assembly: GCF_052849685.1. Lineage (NCBI taxonomy): Eukaryota > Viridiplantae > Streptophyta > Magnoliopsida > Asterales > Asteraceae > Lactuca > Lactuca virosa. The sequence goes on along the minus strand of NC_136433.1, from coordinate 314,286,176 downwards.
AACGACATCCCAACATTGCAGGAGGTCAAGTCCTGGCTTGGGAAGTGTTTCGCTATGAAGGACCTCGGAGAGGCTGCATATATTCTGGGAATAAGGATAGTGAGAGACAGAAGCAAGAGACTGATAGGACTCAGTCAGGATACATACTTGGAAAAGGTACTAAAACGTTTTAGTATGGAAAATTCCAAGAAAGGGGAGTTACCAATCCAATGCAATACCAAACTGAGTAAGACTCAGAGCCCGAGTACAGAGGCAGAGATAGCTGATATGAGCCGAGTACCTTACGCTTCCGCAGTTGGCTCGATTATGTACGCTATGACTTGTACTCGCCCTGATGTGGCTTTCGCTTTGAGCATGGTCAGCAGATATCAAGGGAACCCTGGTAGGGCACATTGGATTGCTGTCAAGAATATTCTTAAGTACCTATGAAGGACCAAGGAATGGTTTCTAGTCCTCGGTGGGAGTGATGACTTAAGGGTGCGAGGGTACAGTGACGCTAGTTTCCAGACAGATCGGGATAATTACCGATCACAGTCGGGCTGGGTCTTTACCCTGAATGGAGGAGCAGTGACTTGGAAAAGTTCCAAGCAAGAAACTGTAGCTGATTCAACGTGCGAATCAGAGTACATTGCGGCGAGCGAGGCGTCAAAGGAGGCTATATGGTTGAAGAACTTCATTGGAGACCTTGGAGTTGTGCCATCCATAAAGGAGCCCATGGAAATTTTCTGTGATAATGAAGGAGCGGTTGCCTTAACCAAGGAACCAAGGGATCATGGCAGATCTCGACATATCGACAGGAAATACCATTTTATTAGACATCGGGTAGAAGAGGGACTCCTCGTTGTGAAGAGGGTATCGTCAGAAGATAACCCAGCAGATCCCCTCACGAAGGGACTGAGTAGGGTTAAACATTTGCAGCACGCTAGGAGCGTAGGGCTGAAGGACGATATTAGTTTAGATTAGATAGGTAGGAAACTTGTAATGGATGATCATGTATTCAACATTTGATGATTAAATAAAGGTGTGTTATTTATAAGAAAGCTTCTATCTTGTGTTGATTATTTATCTATTGTTTCAATTTTGCATGTTTTGACTTCCTGAATAATAAGATTATTCGAACAGTCCACAATCGTTCATATGTTGGAAGTAGATATGAAGGAAGATTGTCATAAATTTGTTTGTAGATTGTCTGAAAAGTTTTAGACATAGCAAAGGTTTGCTGCAAAGTTTATGAGTGCTTATGAAATTTGTATTGAGCATTGGAATAGACCCACACTTGCTGGTATCACTTCATGAATGTTATCACAAGTGATCGCAAGATGATAATATCATATAATCTTTAAACCTAGAGATATGGTTATTGTTTGCTGGTTGATTATACATTGATAATGCGAAAACGCATCAGTAACTTGATGTTATAAAACGCATTATTGTGTGTGGTTTAACTAGTAAATGATAAAGGCATATTAGTCGACGTTTTTCTGTTCCTTTTATTCTATGAGAATAAAAGCGATATCTTGGCCACTTGATGATTTGGTTTGACTTATGTGCCGGGCCCGGTCAGGATGAAGTTGATGTGTTCAACTGAGTTCTATGTCGAACAAATCAGAGATCAAGAAATAAAATGCTAAACAATAAGTATTGTTAGCATGATATCTAGAACAGAGGATTATACGATCCCTTATCTGAAGGACAGATTATTGGTCAGAGTTGACAGCGGCTATTGAAAGCTACGATTGCTAATCGGATACGGAAGTCATATGTGAGATGTGGTTACTAGACTTATCCAAGTGGGAGACTGTTGGATTAGTGTCTAAGTCCGTAACTATATTTGGTATGTACTTGACCCGAGTGTGCATGGTCCTTTTGGGTTGCCTTCACCAAAGCAACTTGACAAGGTAATTTGATATGAGAGAGAAGATATTATGGTTTATTAATATATTATAAGAATAATATATTAAAGGAGAAATCATATTTATTTAATTAGTATTAGTCATAAATTAATTAGGAATTAATTTGGTGACTAAAAGAGATTAATTAAATAAAGGGGTATAAACTGTCAAATGTGTGATAGTTGAGTTTTGGGCTGAGAAACCTTATGGACTAAGGGGGAACGAAATTATGATGAGGGATCATCATATTTTCGTCCAAGGGCCTCATTCCAGAAGGTTCCTTGGGCTGCTTGGTGGCTAAGCTATCCATTAGGGTTTAGACTGAAACCCTAGCACCCTACAGTATAAATAGATGCCCTATGCTTCAATTTTAGGCCACTTGATTCCAAGGGAAACCCTAGGGCCGAAATTAGCATCCTTCCCTTCTCTCTCTTAATTGCCTTCTTGCTTCAAGGTGTTTGTGAGCCATTAGAGGCACTACAATTGTGGTGCTTGCTTTCAAGAGTTCAAGAGATCAAGGAAACTAGTTGTTATTGCAATATAACAACAAAGGTATGTCTTCTACACTTCTATATGATTTTCGAAAATTATAGAAGCATGCTAGGGTTTATTTTGTGTTCATATAGTTGTATGTCTTATAGTGAAAACATAGATCCAATTAGGGTTGCATGCACACATAGGATTGTTTGTATAAAACCTATCAGTTATAACCACACTTGACCATTGAATTGCCTGAACGACGTTCTTCAGGTGTCGGAATCGAAATGACTTTGTCACCCAAGCCTGCCGGCCTAACTGTAGCTAGCAGTTATGGTGCGGGATTGTCAATCTCGTATAGATCTATACACAAACTCACATTCTCCCTCCAGGAGATTTTGGTTATAATCTCAGGACTTTTGTTAGTACTTAGGTATGTACGCGAAGAATGCTCACTCATAAAATGCTATACTAACTATTTGGTGTAGAATAAAATGAATCCATTGAATTTAACTTGCTGTCTATATATCTCATAAACTACACATTATATAGTTTATATATTTGATTGCATTGAATCTATGTTTTGTACATTGATATGTTAGTTGTTCCATAAACTATACCTATTATAGCTTATATGTTCATTCATGCATTCAATTCATGTTTTACATTGAAAGTTCTGTGATTATGATGAAAACTTCCCCTATGCTCTGCATAATACAAAAGGGATAAAATATCTATATATTTTATAAAAGTATAGAAACAGTATGATTATATCAATTGCATCCGTTTTAAGTTTATTGAAATCCTTTTTGTATAAGTTTCACAAAATCATTTATGTTTGGCTTGTATTCCCCCCTGAAAATGTTAAAATAGTAAAGGCATAGGAGTATGAACTCACAGTTAGTTGTGTGCAAACGTCGAATCAACGAACTGGAATGAAGACCCTCGAGTTGTAGTGTGTGGCACTTAACGGAATCCTAATAACAATTAAATACATATATGTATCTAAATTAGCGATTTCGTTAGATAAAGTGTTAGAAAAACACTTGCTCTCGGTTAAGGAATGTTACCGGGACTTGATTGAATCGAGGAAAATGGGTTTTTCGTCTAATGCACCACTTAGGAAGTGTGTACGGACGTGAATGGGGTTTACGGCCGTGAAGAGAGTTTACGGTCGTGAACTGTCTACGACCGTGAACTACCTCTCGAAGGGTGTACGGCCTTTGAAGGTTTGAAGGGTGTACGGCCGTGAACTGGTGTACGGTCAATGAAGATTCGCAGACTTGAAGGGTGTACGGCCGTACACTCAAGAACAAGGTTGCTAGATTCGATGAAAAACGTGTTCTAGATGCTCCAAATCAACTCCCAATGACGATTCTCGATGATTTTCGGAAGGATAAGGGTGTTTTTGGGGTGTACGGTCGAGAGTTTAGAGAGAGAAGGAGAGAGTGTCCGGCCAGAAAAGTGTAAATGAGGGGTAGGGTCTCGTATTTATAGGGGGTTTTCAAGGTCGGTGGTGGGGTCCACCCGATGATGGCCGTAAACGAGTGTACGGCCGTACACAGGTTTACGACCGTAAACTCACTTAGGCCGAAAACTGTTAGTTTTTCAAGGAAACTTCGGGTTTTTCGTGCGATTTTTGGTTCCGACTCGCAAAAAAAAATTAATTACATAAAACTAGATGATTTTCCAAACCAATGAATTTGACGGAAGTAAATAAAATTCAAATTTTATTAACGGAAATTGACTAACGGTAATGGAAAAAGGTTCGGGTTGTCACAAACACACTCTGATAAATTCCTATATAAACACATTCACACATGAGATAAACATATGTAAAAGATGTGAATGATGCAAACACATTTAAACATGGGACATGAGCATGTTGTAAGGTCTTATCCAGATTCAGTTATATGATGATCAAGTTAAAAGAGATTTCATTTTTTGATAGAAGGATCACTAAACAAGTTCTTGAAATCTATTTGCAACTGGTGTTAGAGGAAACATTATCCTCATATGTGAAGCTTGTATTTTTTTTTGTGGTTTTGTACAATAAACACATGTGATGAAAAGGAAATATGGATTGCAAAAAGGAACTGTCGATTGTCACTGTGATCTTATCGGAAGTTTAATAGGAACGAGATATGGTTTGGGAGATGCATATGTAAAGCGAGAACATCATGTTTGGTGGATTTAGAAGTTCATTATCATTAGTTGTAAATAGTTGTAAGGATTTGGTAAATTTATTTGTAGTGTTGTCATAATTTTGGCATTTATTTTTTAGTTTGTATTATGTACATTCCCATCCTTTTGTTGCGTTTATTAGATTAAAACTCATAATATTGGCATTCATGTTTTAGTTTGTGCATATTTTTCTGGCTATAAAGTACTTTATTTGTTATATATTTGCTATTGTAAGTAAAAGAATGTAAACATGTTGTTGTTATGGGTAAAAGAGTGTAATTATGTGGCTATTATGATTAAAAAATAGTGTACATTACCTTTATTGGTAAAAAGGGTAAAGTCCGTTGCTATTATCAACAATTTTCCATAAAAGAAATACCCATTTGAGTACTCACTCGTGCTTAAGTAAGGTACTCAACCTAGACAACTGGAAAAACTCCAAATTCATGTCATTTACATGCAATTAAACCATTTATGAAAGTACAAATATGTTAAGTAAAAGTGAACAAAATCAAATTCTCATACATTTAAACAGCTTAAACCAAAGTAAAAAAAAAACCCCCCAGCTGGCCTAGATTTGTCTCTCTAACTGATCTGACTTTCTTTTTCTCTTCCTCAAGGCATGTTGACCAAGAAACTTTTGCAAACCAGTCTGTACAAGAAAATAGATGAAGATCACCTAATTTGAGTTTAATTTAGTAGACTTCTTTCAGCATCTGGTTGATACTCCTCCACACTGGAACCTTCATCTTCCATTCATTCAACTCAACAAACTTCTATAATAAGTTGAAAGTATAATGATATTAATTGGTAGAAATAAATGAAAGTAGGATGTTATTGATTTATTATCTAAAACTTACAATTGAAAGATGTGGGATCAGTAGCTCAATAGAGTAGATACCTAAAATTGGGTTTTACTAAAGAATTACTTATATTACATTCTTGGCAGCTTTTTCAAGATTTTCCAAACCAGTCCAACCATGTGATCTCCATGAAACTCTTCTGATCTTGACACCAACCCATGTATAACGGACGACATCACAATTTGACAGCCTTTCTTTTAAATGTACCACAAAAAACACTTGTTGCTTATACCACTGTATGTAAGCTAGGATTTAGACATTCATATTTACATTTTAATTTTATTTGTAGGATGGTGCTTTCACATAACTCCAATGACTCACTAAAACATACACATGGTTCTAGATTAAACAAGAAGTTGATTTCCAGAATCAACCACCACTGCTAAAAAACTATAATTTCTCCTTTTTGGTTTGCTTATAATGAAATAGATATGATTAGCGTCCCAAATCCACGTAAATACAAACATAAAATACATAGGGATGAACAAGAATTAGGTCAAATTCGAATGTAAAGAATTTCTAACCTTGTAATGTCGATTCTTGATTTTATGGCTTCTACTACTTAAACTGATTCTATGTTGATTCACTATAGAAATTGATCATCAAGTAGGCTTTAAACGGTTCAGTTTGTTGTACTTTTGTTCGATTCACACTATGTGGTTCTGATATTGACAAATTCATGCAGAACCGATAAAGGGTAAAATCAGTAGTTTTCGAGCGAAGGAATGATAAAATAATTGGGGGTGTGATGAATAAAAAACGCACGTGTTTTCAAAATCTCAAACTCCGGACCCATTTTTTCAGGCGACGCGGAATGTGGCGGTACAAGATGGCGATACATAGGAGGTCATGGACGATAACGAGGAGGAAAAAGACTATAGAAAATCTCAATAGGAAAGGGATTGTCGACTTGCGGTTGTAAAATATGGAAGTTGCAGGATTCATGATTCACGCTTGAAGCTCTAGATTAAGGATTGAAGAAATATCTAGATTGGTCGACTATCTTCGTGACTGTCAGAAGCAACAATATCTTTGTGATGGACTAATAGCTAAACCAGAAGGGAGGAAAGAAAAGTGAAAACCGAGTATGTTTAATAAATGAAAACGATGCATTTTAGATGGTTTAGTTCCTAAGCCTAGGTGAGGTTGTAATGTATATTCCCTTTTCCCATATATATATATATATATATATATATATATATATATATATATATATATATATATATATATATATATATATATATATATATAAGAGAGAGAGAGAGAGAGAGAGAGAGAATGGTTGAGAATGGAGGAATCAATCTCAGCTACACATTTATTTTGCCGCAAAACACTTGGGTGTACCGACGGAAATGGGCAAGCGATGCACGTGTATGTTCAAACCAAACATGTTTCCTTAAATTATGTAAATCATTACCTTAATATATACAAAAAGTTAGTTTTTTTTTTAATTTTTAAGAAACAATTTTTATCAAAAAATTATCTTAAATATATCAAAATTCATAACTTTTTATTCTCTATAAACAGACATCCATATTGAAATAGTTTTAAGATAAAATAAAATTTTAATTTTTTTTATAGTTTCCGCTTTCTTTATTCATAAGTGAATAAATATGCACCAAAATTTTATTATAGGATATTCATTATTCACTTATGATTAAAACGTATGTTTATTATTATTATTATTATTATTATTATTATTATTATTATTATTATTATTATTATAGTTTAAGTATCATTCATATATGAATATAACACGTAAAAAATTTTCTTACTTAAACTATTTTTTACATCATCTTTCATCACATGTTATATTAATATACGAATAAAACATGTATTAGCTCTCGTTATATATTATATCTATATATGAATAAAACATGTATCGGATTTTTGTTACAGTTCATTTGTTATACATATATGAATAAGTAGTATGTTAATAAAAGACGAAATGTTTTGAAAATGTGAACTACTTATTCGTATATGAATAATAAATGCACTGTAACAAAATTCTGATAAACGTGTTATTCATATACGAATATAACTTTTGAGGAGATCTAAAACACATTTTATTCATATGTGAATATAACATTTGACGAGAACTGATGTAAAATGTAAAAAATTTAATACATGTTATATTCATATATGAATGATACTTAAACTATAAAAAAAATTAATCATATTTTTTATTCATAAGTTAATAACGAATGTACTGTAATAAAAGTCTGATACACTTTTATTCACTTATGAATAACGAGAGCTGAAACTATAAAAAACATAAATTTTTTATTTTATCTTAAAACTAGGGCTGGCAAAATTGTACCACGGAAAACCAACCAGCATGTTAACAACCTAACCAACAAAGTCGGTAGCCAGTATGTTTCGTAGCCAACATCCTTGGTCGGTAGTACCGTACCAATTAAGCAATCTTGGTATAGTAATGGTACAAAGGTTTGAATATAGCCCAATTGATAGAACATCACAATCAGGGAGATGGTTGGGATCGATTCTGGATCGACATGAACTTCAGGTAAAGCAAACCCTAGAAGTTTGCTGAACTGGGGCTTTGAGATTGAGGTATTGTGAGTAGCACTCTCGAAGTGGATAAGATCATCAGCCTTGTTGTAAATAGCAGTGGAGAATGCTTTAGAGAGATGAACAAGAGGAACATCTTCAACTATGGTTAACGCCTTCATCAATGGCGAGAACTTGAGACACTCGATAACTGGCCTGATTTGTGCATTGTAACGTGAAGCATCAAAATTAAGAATCAAGTTCTAGTTAGGCTTGACTGTGAGCATGATGACAGAAGTGGATTGATCAGCAAAAGTGACTTGTTCAGATGATCCTGCCATTAAAGATTTGAAGAAGATGATGAACAGTAGAGAGAGATAGAGGAGTTGTTGCTTTGAGAATTGTGTTCGCGGTGAAGGTAAATGAACAGTTTTGGTTGCCTTATATATGGTATATGATGAGTGGAAAGAGAAACCGCCATTTCAAATTTGAGCACGCCGAAAAATCAGCCAATAAATCGTGACAGCTAATCAATGACTGTCAGAATCCGTTATAAAAACCACGCGTGCAGGGATTCAAAAATCGCGCCAAGATTTGAAGTTATCCAAAAGTCATTAGACGTTTCGAATTCACAATGTGCTGAACAAGTCTTTTCGAAATTGTGGTTCTACCTTACAGCTCTGTAAACATCCATTCAGAATGCAAACCAGACCTGGTAAAATCACGAGAATTTTAGTGCAAGAGTGTGCTAAAGAAAAAGAAATAAAGCACATAATTTGTGAGATTTAGTGATATCAAGTAATGTTGATATGGAATTCAGATTGATCCCGGTCAACAATCTCTTCCTTCTGAGTCAAGAGAGACTTCGAAGTGCTTGTTTGGTTTCCCGTTGAATTACGAGCATCAGTTTGTTGAGAAACTGTGAAAGGCTTCTTTTATAAGGCTAAAAAGGTGGTTTCAGCTTCTGGTAGATTCTGAAACTCAACATGAGTCCGAAGATCTGAAAGAAGTACTTGTTTGACCGGTGTAGCCATAAAAACAAGTAAGCTTGGGATGTTCATTGATAGTAGCTGGTAATTTTAGAAAATCTTTATTACGAAATCTCAGGAAAAAAACTGGATTTATTGGGAAGAAATGTCTTAGGTCGAGAGCATTTCATTAAGATCACTCAAAAATAAGAATGAGATTTCAAACACACAAAGTTACAATCCAAAAAGTTTTATCCGTCAATTCAATTGGTAAAGGAAACTAGAACAATGATTTGTTCACCATCGATTCATTTTGGTAAAAATCTAGAACATTGAACTGTTAATTCAGAAGTGGTATTTTCAGATTTTTGGGTTTCACTCAAAATCATGGTAATAATGATTTCAAGATCATAAACACAGATGTTCTATAACCTAAACCACAGTCGTAAAACCTGAGAGTCTTAAGGGTTATGATACATAATTAAGATTGGTAATTGAATGGTTGGGAGTTTCACGAAAATCATATTGATAATAATTTTACGATCATTAACTAGAGTTTTGTAGCCCTATATCGAAACTGGTTTTTGTTCCAATAATTAGGGGACTACATGGAGATTGAAATAAGACATGGTAGAAAGAAGTGATTAAGTCGACCATCAATTCCTTGTTGTAGACTTAAATTTAGAATTGAATTTAGAAATGAAAATATTTTTGATGTTTTGATTTTTGAAAATACTATATATATATATATATATATATATATATATATATATATATATATATATATATATATATATATATATATATATATATATATATATATATATATATATATATATATATATATATATATATATATATATATATATATATATATATATATATATAACGCCCGTAGATCCGGGCTAGTCAATTTAGAGACGATAAGCATCAAAAGTGACTTTTTGATAAAAGATTATTTAGAATGAATAATCTTAACTAAGTTGTAGTATATGTCACAAGGTTTCCGTACATATAAAGAACGCTGAAATCCGAGTTATAACGAAGAAGTTATGACCTGTCGAAGCTTCGCGACAGATTCGGCACGACGTTGTAGGACGTAAATAGTGAATTTACGATAGAGCGATATTAAGTCTTAGTGATCTAAACGAAATTCGTAGAATACGTTAAACCGAGAGCGTGCATAAAAAGAACGTCTAAATCTGACTTCGTATGAAGAAGTTATGGTTTTTAGACGTTTCGACTAAGCGGTATGCAGCCCAAAGTTCGAATATGAGATCGAGTGGCTTCTAGCCGAAACAATCTAAACGAGAATCGAAGATCTCGTCGATAGTAGTCCAGAGGTGAAAAGACATACGAAAACGGATGTCACATGAAGGAGTTGTGAATTCCTAACGGAGTTTTCCTGTCCCGGCCTACTAAAAATAATATAATAAAAAATAAATCAAAATTAGCCGACGGAGTCTAAACGAGAGTTGTAGAGCATAATCTCACCTACGCGTGGATATAAATAACGTCGAAAACGGAGCTCGTATGTGAAAGATATGAATTTCTGAAGTTCGGGGCGCGAACCCCGACACTGTGTCAGAGTTCACGACGTGAATACAGTGTTCACGACGTGAACTCAATATTTATGACTTCTGGAGCCTGACAGACGCAAGTTGCGATGACGCACCTGATGACTACTGAACTCACGACGTGAATATTTGAGATTCACGACGTGAATCTAGAAAAATGGCCATATAAATAGAAACCGAAGGGCAGCAGGCCATGGTTGCTAATTCCTTCATTCTCTCACTTCCTACACCCTCTCTAGCCCTCTTGAAGCACCCCCGAAGCCCCCGTATCATCCCGACACCCGAAGCGAGTCCCGAAGCCCCGAAGATCCCGAGAGAAAGAGTTTTCGAGCCGAAACTCTGCCCGCGAAAAGGCCAGTTTCTGAGAAAACATTCCGGTTTCATCAAAGAATACTACTTGAAGAGCCGTAGTGCTGTCCGATAATCGTCTTATCAAGTGAGTGTATAGTCACTTTCATCTTACACATAGATATGAAGTATTTTATAAAATACGTGTTATGTGTATATATATTGTTTGTTTATTAAGATAGATCAGACATACCCGATCCGGGAATATGGATTAGGTAAGGAGGTAAATTTTAGATCCGGGAGTACCGATTATGTATTTTTGAACTATGTGTTCATCTGATAAGGTATCATGTGCATAGTCTGTTTCATGAACATGATTTTAATACAAGTATTGTTTGAGTGTATCAAATATATGTTTTGTGTGAGTTATTTGGTGATGTCTGAATTAAGTGTTAAAGAACATACCTGATTGTTTATGATAACTTAGGTTAAAGAGTAAACCTAAGGTTTGTTATAGTGGTTATGGGGTAGTATCTCTTTATGAGTACGAGTGAGATATATATGAAGAATAGAACTTTAAAAGTATGTCATCGATCCGGGAGTACGGACAGGACATAGAATCTATCATTAGTCCGGAAGTATAGATTTAGATATAGACCAATTGTCCCTTATCCGGGAGTATGGATCAGGTCGAGAGGTTAGTTTTAGATCCGGGAGTATGGATCAGGTCGAGAGGTTAGTTTTAGATCTGGGAGTATGGATCAGGTCGAGAGGTTAGCTTTAGATCCGGGAGTATGGATCAGGTCGAGAGGTTAGTTTTAGATCCGGGAGTATGGATCAGGTCGAGAGGTTAGTTTTAGATCCGGGAGTATGGATCAGGTCGAGAGGTTAGTTTTAGATCCGGGAGTATGGATCAGGTCGAGAGGTTAGTTCTAGAATCCGGTAGTATGGATTAGGTGAAGAGGTAAATTTTAGATCCGAGAGTATGGAATGGGCTCAATCATGGACTCGAGAATATGGATTAGATCTGGGAGTAAGAGTTATAATTTAAGGTCCGAAGGTATGGATAGTCTCGTTGAGAGGATTGACGGGGTGGGGAAAGAGTCTGTTAAAGAGTTAAATATATGCTAAAGAGTTAAATATATGTTAAAGAGTTTATGAGTGAGTGCGTAGTGACTTTCTTCTACCGCATAGATATGGAGTATTTGCTATGAAATACGTGCTATGTGTTTATACGTTGTTTGTTTACTTGAGTTGGATATTGAATGAATATTTTATACACGTTTTAAGTTGTATATGATTGTATAAGTATATTGTTATCTACAAATATGTTGGGTAAGACATGGGTAGATAGTTGATGTGTGATAAAAATAAAATGTTGAGAAGCCTCGATGTTATTGTGATCCAGTCATCTAGCGGAGTTTAGATGACGACCACGAACTTTTCTAGACAGTCTAGTGGAACGCTGGCAGCCTTGCCACCTGTAGGTGTTAATGAACTTGGGTGTTCATTTGTTGTACTCCATCCCCCACGTGGTTGCCTTGTTTGACTTATATTGTTGAGGAAACCCCGAAGTATGTGTTGTCGCCCCGATGAAAATCCTTAGGTTAGGTCCCTTGTGATAGTTGTTTTAGGGACGTAAAGTGAGAATAACGAGAATGGGTAATTGGGTTATTGTTGGTTGATGAAATTAATATAATTATTTATTGTGGGTTGAAAACCCTATATGCTCACTAGGCTCCCAAGCCTAACCCACTCAGTTTTCTCTGTATTACAGGTAGTGGCGCGAGAGCATAAGTTGGATGACTTATCAAGATATTTTGATTATAGGCCTGTTGTGTAAATATCTGTTGTAAGGTTTATAATGTGCCGTTTATGCTTTTGTCTGTATCGGAACATGACATCCTGAGTTTTGTTATATATTGAAAATACATTTCTTTAAGAAATGCTTTGGTAAATCGTATTTTATCATATTTCATTTTGGGAACAAATTCCACAACTCTTTTAATCAAAGGATTACTCTGAAATTATTTTAAAAGCATAAATTAAACCGGTCTTTTCTGGTCGTGAATTTGGGGATGTCACAGTTGGTATCAGAGCATTAGTTTAAGCAAACTAGGAATTTGTAGGATTTCTAGACTTAAACTTAGAATGCTAAGCAATGATTGTGAGGAGTGTGTCTAATAAATTTAGGTAATGCACCTGAATAGACACGATCACTATTATATTTTAGGACAGATGCCTAAAAATGCTTTTATGTGCTAAATGTTATATGTTTTCCATATATGATATTATTTGTTCGGATCTATGGTCTGTTGCCGACCGAATCTAGAAGCCTCATGTGTTTAGGATTCTAAGCGTATGACTACGGTATTAGAACTAGCACGTAAACGTTTCAGAGTGATAAGGAGATTTATACGTCTATCGTAAATAAAGCATTCTTATCTTAAAATTCTCGCCTTAGTGCACCGAATGTCTGCTTGGGTGTACAAAACGTTATGATGAAGGCTCGTAGAGAATTGAGTAAACGGAGGAAATGAAGGGCTTATGATAGTGAATGACACCTATCGAAAGATTTCGTAAGAGTGGTATCTTTCCTTTAGAATATGTCTGGTAAAATAACAGAACGTTTAGAGGAGTACGGTACGTCTGAAGTACACCTTCGATTGGCAGGATGATGGAACGATTGGCGTAATTCTTGAAGTTGTCCCATCGTCTAGAATTTCCATGACCAACCGAGTTGAAGTAGAATTAATGATTGAAGATACGCATGGAAGAAGTCCTAGTAGAGTCTAGGAAATTTTTTATGATTAATTGGACACATTCGTATGTGTTAAATTGTTTGGTGATTTTAGGACTTGGGGACTGCGAGACAATACTTTGGACGAGTTTGAGTAGGTGTGAATAGTAGTAGAGATCTATACTACTGGAAGCACAGGACTCACGCTTGGATCAGGGAAAGTCACAAAGTTACCAAGAAGCTAGTGATTGATTCCTTTTTTATTCAAGTATGTCGTTACCATTGTTTCGGTAATGACTAAGAAGATGATTGATATTCTGACCCTAGTTGTCACACCCCCGAACCAGACGGCGGAAACGTCCGAGGGCTCGCGTGACTTAAATTGAAATATCATCACAATGAATATACATGAAACATAACACATTCATCACCAAACATTACATAGTACAACTGGCATTGTTTACATCAAGTACATGGTTTACATTACATGATCCCAAAATATAAAGTGTTTGGTGATTAGCAACTACAAAAGAAACTTTCAACACATTGGATGCTTCCTCGTTCTAACGATTACCTGAGAATACAAGTTATTTTGAAAACGGTCAACATATATAATGTTGGTGAGTTCATAAGTATGTTTGATGTAAAATAGTTTATGTCGTTCGTAAAACCCAGAAAATCCGATATTTTCTGTAATAAGACTTTTCATGAAAATGTTGTGATGATCCTCTAAGTATATGCGTGAATGATTTCAAAACGTGTATAACTGAGAAGTTTTGCATTATAGTTTTTGAAAGTACAAGTGAGTAAGATTTGTTTCCCCGGAAAACCCGATGTTTTCCGATAAAATATTATGATTGTTTTGTATTATTGTATCGTCACAGCGAATGAATATGATTTCCCCTGATTACTTAGATGGTATTGGATCTCTATTTGAGTCGTTATAACCATGCATGATAATGGGTCACGAAGGCCCAATAAGCATGATTAGAATCTTTCAAGCCCAACAATTAGAATGTTTACTTGTTTTGTATAGTATTAGTGTTGCGAAGTTGTTTAATCGATATGTCGTAATAATCACCAATTTGTTTTATAACGATTCATAGATTTATAAAAATAGTTATTTTTCTATTTAAAACTCATAAGTTATAAAGTTTTGTATATTTTGACCCAATTATTTTATTATTAACATAATTGACTAAAAATATTAGTTTGACCACTTCAGCCCCTTATTTTGGTAAAGTTGGCAAATTTTTAGCCATTTTAATGAAAAATGACATATTAGGTCCGTGAACTATTTTTCTTGACATTTTTGACCTAAACACTTAATTAAATGATGTTTTAAGCCCAAAATTTTTATTTAGGACAGTTTCAGCCCCTTAGTTAAAAGATTTGCATTTAAATCCACACTTTTTGCAATTTTTACAATTTTTACCCAAAATCCAAAATCTTTGCATTTTTAGTCCCTTTTGATAAATAAGGCCATTTTAACCCCTGAAATAGGTTTATATATGTTTATAGCCCCTGTTTTGAGAAAACTTTCCATTTCAGCCCTTTAAATTTGATTTTTCGCATTTTTGGGCCTAAATAGCCGAAAAGCCCAAATTTTAGCCCATTAGGCTAAAATTTACATTTTGTAGTCCTTTAAAAAGCCTAATATTTATAAAAACTCTTATTTTAGCTGTTTTGACCTTTTGATCCTTGTAGAAACCGTGAATGACATCTTTTTCCCCATCTTTTGCTTATTTATAAAAAATGGTCCAATAACAAATTTTATGTTGTAGTGTGTTTATTTTAAAGCTTGTATAGTAGTTTATCTTGACATGTTAAGTGAAATATGACCTAGATCACATATTTTTCCTTCTTGAACTATAGATCTCGAAATATCTTTCATTTTTAGTACATATTTACCACAAAAACACAAGAAATCACACATAACATACAAATACACATAGATCTTCACATATTACTTGTATTCTCCCCCATAAATCATATGAAAACCGAAAATAGAGGGGTATGAACTCACCTTAGGTTTGTGGGTTTGGTTTTGAAGAAAGAAATGGAAGAGTTTGGTCCTAGCAACTTCCTTGAGTAGATCTCGAACTCAAGAAGATTTCTAAGAGTATAAACACCAAAAACTTTGTGTAAAGGAATGATCTAACAAGAGAGTGAAGTTATGAAGCTTGGATGTGTAAAGACTTACCAAAGATTGACAACACTTGATGAAGACTCTTGAATCCAAACCAAATTTTCGAGAATTCCTTGAAGGAAGGAAGGAGATGGCCTTAGAGAGAAATGGAGAGAATTTTTGTGTAGTGTGTGTGTGTGTTGTGTGTCTTCAGCCGAAACAAGAAGAGGGGAGAGGGGAGAGAGTGAGACGAGTTGACATGCATGGAAACATAAGAATGGTGCATGGATACCCTATGTATATTTATAAGGTGACACTACAATTGTCAACCCTCATTTATCCATTCTTTTATATTTTTTTTGTTTTACTTGGGCCGAAATGGGCTAAGGAAGGAGGAAGGAATCACTTTGGCCCATTCTTGCCTTGGCTCGAGTTCATGAGGTCCATAAGGAAAACTTACGGCCCATTGGGCCCTTAGGGTAGCTCACGGCCCAATTTTTGTATAAGAGAATGGATTTGAGTCCATTAAAGCTAATTGGATTAGTTATGGCCCAATAAGGCCCATTAAAGATAAACTAGTCCATTTTAGGCTTATAAGGCCCAAAAAGGTTAAGTATTATGAGAGTGGGTCCAATGAGAGCCCATTTAAGAGTTCCAGGCCCAAAATTGTCAAATTGGAAGCTTATTGGCCCATTAGGCCCAATAAGGAAACCCTAGTCGATATAGGACTTAAACCGGGATTTCTAGGGTTTTCAACTTTACTTGATGAATCTAGGTTTGAATGTGTTTCCATAGGTTGAACTTCAAGCATAACATGAATTTGGGTTACGAGTTTACAGTAGATAATGTTTACAAGAGTACAGAATTTCCTAGCTAGAATGCTAGTTGTGACATCATCCACCCGTTAGAGGGAATTTCGTCTCGAAATTCTTTTTGAAGCTAGATTTGAGAATGCGAGAATAGGTGAGGGTACTTTTGCTTCATCTGGTCTTCGCGTTCCTATGTGAATTCCGGTCCATGTTTCGCGTTCCACCGAACCTTCACTATTGGAATGCGACTTTGCTTAGTACGCTTCACCTCCCTGTCCATGATCTCGACGGGTTCTTCCACGAAAAGGAGATTCTCGTTGATTTCGATTTCTTCCAACGGGATAACGAGAGTCTCATCGGATAAGCACTTTTTCAAATTTGAAACATGGAACACGGGGTGTACACTGCTAAGTTCGGTAGGTAGCTGTAGTCTATAAGCCACTGGACCGATTCGGGCATGAATCTCGAATGGTCCAATGTATCGTGGGTTTAGTTTTCCCCCTTTTCCCAAAACGAATCACCCCTTTCCAGGGAGAGACTTTTAACAACACCCGATCCCCGACTCGGAATTCCAAGGGCTTTCGCCGTTTATCAGCGTAGCTCTTCTGTCGGCCTCGTGATGCTTGAAGTCGAGCTTTGATTTGAACTATCTTCTGTGTCGTTTCGCGTATGATTTCTGGTCATGTTAATGCATTGCTTGGTGTCTGTTCTCTTGCTAGCTGAGTGTCACCTACCTCAGCCCAACACAACGGTGATCTACATTTACGTCCATATAAGGCTTCAAAAGGAGCAACTTTGATGCTTGAGTGATAACTGTTGTTGTACGAAAACTCAATTAAAGGCAAGTGGGTATCCCACGACCTTCCAAACTCTATCACGCATGAGCGAAGCATATCTTCAAGCGTTTGAATGGTTCGCTCACTTTAACCATCGGTTTGTGGGTGGTAGGCAGTGCTCATGTCGATTTGTGTTCCCATAGCTTTCTGAAGCGATCGCCAAAAGCGTGAAGTAAATCTACTATCTCGATCTGAGATGATAGATATTGATACTCCATGGAATCTCATAATTTCCTTGATGTGGATTCTCGTCAATCGTTCCATCTTGTATGACTCTTTTATTGACAGGAAATGAGCGGATTTTGTCAACCTGTCGACTATTACCCATATGGTATCCAATCCATCTGTTGTCTTGGGTAATTTGGTAACAAAGTCCATAGTAATCCTTTCCCATTTCCACTCGGGTATTACTGGTTGTTGTAATAGTCCCGAGGGCTTCTGATATTCTACCTTCACCTTAGCACAGGTGAGGCACTTGCTAACGTAAGTGGCAATTTCTGGCTTCATGTTAGGCCACCAATAATGCTGCTTGATATCCAAGTACATTTTATCTGAACCCGGATGGATGGAGTATCGTATCTTATGGGCTTCATTCATGACTACTTCTATGAATCCCCCAAGTTTAGGGATCCAAATTCGGTTCATGAAGTAATATGCTCCGTCCTTCTTGACTTCAAAGTTCTTTTCCATTCCACATAACGCTTCGCTTGTTTTGTTTTCTATCTTCATGGCATCGAACTGGGCTGCTTTGATTTGCGAGGACAGATGGGATTGAACGGTTATCGAAAGAGTCTTCACAAGACGATTTGAGTATTCTTTCCGACTTAAGGCATCAGCTACCACGTTAGCCTTGCCTGGGTGGTACTTGATTTCGCACTCATAATCGTTTAGCAGCTCAACCCATCTTCGCTGCCTCATGTTTAACTCCTTTTGATTTAAAATTTGCTGGAGACTCTTGTGGTCGGTGAAAATGGTGCACTGGGTACCATAAAGGTAGTGCTTCCAAATTTTCAAGGCGAAGACCACAGCTCCCAATTCGAGATCATGGGTGGTATAATTCACCTCATGTGTCTTTAGTTGTTAGGATGCATAAGCTATCACCTTTCCACGTTGCATGAGTACACAGCCTAAACCCTGATTCGAAGCATCGCAGTAAACTACGAAGTCCTCTGTTCCCTCTGGTAGTGATAGTACTGGTGCACTACAGAGAGCTCGCTTTAGACTTCGGAAGGCAACCTCCTGCTTTTCTGTCCATTCAAATGGCACGCCCTTTTGTGTAAGCATGGTAAGTGGCTTGGCTACTCTGGAGAAGTTCTGAATGAATCTCCTGTAATGGCCTGCGGGACCTAAAAATTGACGAATTTCTATGGGTGTCGTTGGGACCGCCCATCCTTCTATGGCTTTGACCTTAGAAGGGTGTACATGTATCCCTTCTTGACTGACAACATGACCCAAAAAGTTCACACTACGGAGCCAGAATTCACACTTAGAGAGTTTTGCGTATAAATTTTCAGTTCGTAGGGTTTCCAAGATTTGCCGGAGATGTCGGCCATGCTCCTCTTCGCTTCGAGAATAGACTAGGATATCGTCGATGAAAACAATGACAAAATTGTCGAGGAATGGTCGGCAGATTCGATTCATCAGGTCCATGAATGCGGCGGGGGCATTCGTTAGACCGAAGGGCATTACAACAAATTCGTAATGTCCATAGCGAGTTCGGAAAGCGGTTTTGGGGATATCCTCTGAACTTTGAGTTGGTGGTATCCGGATCGCAGATCTATCTTAGAGAAGTAACTTGCTCCTTGGAGCTGGTCGAATAGATCGTTGATTCGCGGAAGTGGGTAGCGATTTTTGATAGTGAGCTTGTTTAGTTCTCTGTAATCAATACACATTCTAAAGGATCCGACCTTTTTCTTAACAAAGAGGATCGGAGCTCCCCACGGTGAGAAGCTAGGTCGGATGAATCCTTTGCTCAAGAGTTCACCAAGTTGGCTTGACAGTTCTTGCATCTCCGCAGGAGCCAACCTATAGGGTGATTTGGCAATAGGAGTGGCTCCCGGCACCAGGTCAATTCGGAACTCGACTTGTCTTTCTGGGGGTATCCCCGGAAGATCTTCAGGAAAGACATCCGGGAAGTCGCAAGCCATTGCGATGTCTCGAATATTGACCTCTTCCTTGGACTTATCCACTATGTGAGCCAGAAATGCCAAGTCCTTCTTTTGTAGATACTTCTGTGCCTTAATGCACGAGATAAGACGAAGGTTCGTACTGGGTTTGTCCCCTTATATAACTAGGGTTTCGTGGTTAGGGAGATGAAGGCGAACGACCTTCTCGCAACACATAATTTCGGCATGATGGGGGCTCAACCAGTCCATGTCGACAATCACATCAAAACTCCTAATAGTTATAGGCATCAAGTTTATTTGAAAGGCGTGTTGATTTAAGGTTAGGGTACATCCGACATAGATTTCCCCAGTTGATTCTGTTTTCCCATTAGCCATTTCCACCGTAAAGGTTTCATTAAGCTTTTGGGGTTGTTGTTTTAGCAAGTGTTTGAATTTATTACTCACAAAGCTTCGCTCTCCTCCGGTATCAAACAGGATGCATGCATATGAGTGGTTAAGGAGAAACGTACTGGTGACAACAGCGGGATCCTGAACCGCTTCTCCTTGACCCATAGTCAGCACTCTTCCTGCTGCTCCTGTCGCTTGGTTGTTTGCATTGGGACAATTCCGCCTGAAATGTCTGGTCTTCCCGCACCCATAATAGGTATAACTGCCTCCATCCTTTGTGTTGTTGTTGGGCATCTGGTTTTGTGGAAGCTGGGTCCTACAATACTTTGTTATATGGCCCTTCCGGTTGTATCTTGTGCACATCATCTCTCTGCATTCCCCGTGGTGATGGTAGTTACATTTGTTACACTTGGGAAGATTCCCTGTGTACTGTTTCGGAGCATTCGGCGTGGATGAGGCTGGAGCATGTGGTGCTGTGGTAGCTTGGGTTGCTGCATGGACAGTCACTTTCTATTGCTTCTTAGATGATTCTGAGTTCTGTTTACCTCTTCTCTTGTTGTTCTTCCCTTTCTTATTCTCTTCTTCCTTCTTAACATCCGATTCCACAATCTTAACACTCTTCTTACTGCCATGATCATACAATTTCTTGGCCAATCTTTTGGCGCTATCACACGTCTCAGGGTTTGCCGCAATGACATTCCCTTGGATAGGTGCAGTCAACCCCCAGATGAACCTCTCAATCTTTTTCCCTTCCGAGGTGATCATACCCGGACACAGAAGGGATAGCTCGCTAAACCTGGATATGTATGCGTCGATATTGGACTTCTGAACTGTCAAGTTCCACAATTCTTGTTCCATCTTTTGTATCTCGCCTCTAGGGCAGTACTCTGCCAACATCATTTCCTTCAGTTCTTCCCAGGGCATCGCGTTTGCCACTGGAAGGGTCATGGCTTCGATGTGGCCGTTCCACCATGAGAGAGCTTGATCAACAAAGGTACATGCTACGAACTTGACCTTGCACCCATCTGGACATCCGCAAATTTCAAAGACGGATTTAATTTTCTCAATCCACCTCTTTAGGGTTATGACACCTCCCGTTCCATTAAAGGTTCGTGGCTTGGCGTTGGTAAAGTCTTTGTAAGAGCATGTCTTGGTAGGTCCTTGATTTATTCCGTTGTTTGAACTTCCAGCCCCCTGCCCGTTTCCTCCGCCATTGTTCCCTTGGTGGATTTGCGCCATGGCTGCTGTGACTGCAGTAGATACAGCTGCTTGAAACGCAGCCGAGTCGACTTCCGATGGTGTCGGTGGTTGATTATTTTCGCGGTTTGGTCTCTGCGGCATCTTGCTGTTACGGAACAGAAAGATGTTGGGTATGTATTGTTTTTAAGTTGGGAATTTTGTGAATCGGTTTGCGCATCTAAGTGTTTCCATAATTTACGCTAAGCAATAAGAATGTATAACACATAACAGATAACAACATCACAAATAAACACATAATATTTTCCACTAATATTATCCGCACTTTGATACATGAAAATTTGCTCGAAAGAGCATGCATAGTGGTACAAAGTTCGACAACATAACGACTCTATGAGTAGTGTAATCACTTAAACATGGAGTCGATAGTACATAGTATAGTGCGTACAAAAGAAACCTAAGACTAGTAGAGGGGTCTACTGGTCTGAAGTGTTCTGGGATGCGTCGGGTGGTGGGGCTGATGATGTGGATGCGCCCTGAAGACGCACCACATGCCGTTTTGTGGCTCGTAGTCGATCCTCCCAAATTGCTTGACGTACCTGAAAGTTATGGGTTACTTCTTGAGTTTCTCGTTCCGCTCTTGACACTGCGGCGCACATCTGATTCAGTTGCTCGGCCGTGTCCTGGACTAGGTCGCTCGTGTTCCGTAACCGCCTCACCATGACAGGAAGTGCCTGGTCAGCTGGCCCTCCGTCTCTCAGATCATAAAATTCCCTAGTCATCCCGTATGGGGGTCGCTGCCCCTGCTGCCTGCTCCATCTCTAAATATCCACGCCCCATGGAGGCGTAGGGCCAATTGGGCCCATCCGATGAGCGGGCACCCTAATCGGGTAAGGTGGGTTGATGACTTCGGACTCCGCGTCCGAATCGTCATCGCCGTCATCAGCGGGTTCTTCCTCGGACTCCCCTTTGGGGTCCTCTTCGGCCTCTTCTTCCTCCAAGTCTACCACTGGATCAGCAGGTCCACCCCCGATTTCCGCTTCAGGTTCCTCTTCAGACTCCTCCTCGGGGTCTTTTTCAGGTTCCTTTTCCAGCTATCCGTTATTTCCCTGGTTAGGGAAATAAGGATCCCCAGGATGATGGAAGCCGGCCATACTGTCTGCGAGAGGGTATATGAATAAGCTATTATTACTCCTAAGATTTATTATTTATATATATAAAAAGTTAGGTTGATGCGCTCTTCTTGTTTAACAATAGGGTATGCCTTAGGTTTACTGACCATCGCGATCGTCCCAGGGCATGTGTTAGTTGTATTACGAAGAAATGTAGTTGATCAGGCTACATTCATTCCTAATACAACTGTGAACAACCCTGGTTTAGCCGGGATATCAGGTTCTCCCTAATCATCTTATTTGATTTGTTATTATGTTCATTTTTCTAAGTCGCATAGATAAGAGTGTTTATTAGCACATTTTATTTGTGTTGTTCAGAGTTATTTAGTCCCTTGCAGGGTTTATAGTTGCATATCAATGTGTGGTTAGATATGCCAGTTCACTATAAACAGAGCTCTGATACCAACCTGTCACACCCCCGAACCAGACGGCGGAAATGTCTGAGGGCTCGCGTGACTTAAATTGAAATATCATCACAATGAATATGCATGAAACATAACACATTCATCACCAAACGTTACATAGTACAACTGGCATTGTTTACATCAAGTACATGGTTTACATTACATGATCCCAAAATATAAAGTGTTTGGTGATTAGCAACTACAAAAGAAGCTTTCAACACACTGGATGCTTCCTCGTTCTAACGATTACCTGAGAATACAAGTTATTTTGAAAACGGTCAACATA
Organism: Lactuca virosa; assembly: GCF_052849685.1. Taxonomy (NCBI): domain Eukaryota; kingdom Viridiplantae; phylum Streptophyta; class Magnoliopsida; order Asterales; family Asteraceae; genus Lactuca; species Lactuca virosa. Next base: position 314,263,331 of record NC_136433.1, on the reverse strand, counting down.
TCTAATGTTGGTGAGTTCATAAGTATGTTTGATGTAAAATAGTTTATGTCGTTCGTGAAACCCAGAAAATCCGATATTTTCTGTAATAAGACTTTTCATGAAAATGTTGTGATGATCCCGTAAGTATATGCGTGAATGATTTCAAAACGTGTATAAATGAGAAGTTTTGCATTATAGTTTTTGAAAGTACAAGTGAGTAAGATTGGTTTCCCCGGAAAACCCGATGTTTTCCGATAAAATATTATGATTGTTTTGTATTATTGTATCGTCACAGCGAATGAATATGATTTCCCCTGATTACTTAGATGGTATTGGATCTCTATGTGAGTCGTTATAACCATGCATGATAATGACTAGTTCGTCTGTCTTGGCATTCTAATGAACACCGAAACTGATCTTAAGATTTTGTCACCCTAGACTGGCCGAGTCTAACTGTAGCGAACAGCTTAGGTGTGGGGGAGTCCCCCCGTATAGATCTATACACAAACTCTCGCTCTCCCTCCAGGAGACTTTGATTACAACTACAGACTACGACCGACACTTATTGGTGTCGCCCGTTATTACTCACTTAATCCAAATGAATTCGATTAACCTTGATTAATGACCTGATTTTAGTTTACTTGAAGAGAAGGTAAGCCTAACAGACGAGGAGAAGAGGACTACTAGGCCCTACTAATTATGTATGTTATTTAAGGCTGTCGAGTATACGAAAGGCGCGTTGGCCCATTTTGCATAAGATTTATTTGGACCTTACTAGCAATGCTAATGGGCCACTGAGGCCCAATAGCATGTAAAAGCCATTGAGGGTCCCTTAAGCATGTAATTGGGTCACAGGAGGCCCAATAACATGTATTATTTATGTTGGGCCCAAAAGTCATGTTAATGGGTCACGAAGGCCCAATAAGCATGATTAGAATCTTTCAAGCCCAACAATTAGAATGTTTACTTGTTTTGTATAGTATTAGTGTTGCGAAGTTGTTTAATCGATATGTCGTAATAATCACCAATTTGTTTTATAACGATTCATAGATTTATAAAAATAGTTATTTTTCTATTTAAAACCCATAAGTTATAAAGTTTTGTATATTTTGACCCAATTATTTTATTATTAACATAATTTACTAAAAATATTAGTTTGACCAATTCAGCCCCTTATTTTGGTAAAGTTGGCAAATTTTTAGCCATTTTAATGAAAAACGACATATTAGGTCCTTGAACTATTTTTCTTGACATTTTTGACCTAAACATTTAATTAAATGATGTTTTAAGCCCAAAATTTTTATTTAGGACAGTTTCAGCCCCTTAGTTAAAAGATTTGCATTTAAATCCACACTTTTCGCAATTTTTACAATTTTTACCCAAAATCCAAAATCTTTGCATTTTTAGTCCCTTTTGATAAATAAGGCCATTTTAACCCCTGAAATAGGTTTATATATGTTTATAGCCCCTGTTTTGAGAAAACTTTCCATTTCAGCCCCTTAAATTTGATTTTTCGCATTTTTGGGCCTAAATAGCCGAAAAGCCCAAATTTTAGCCCATTAGGCTAAAATTTACATTTTGTAGTCTTTTAAAAAGCCTAATATTTATAAAAACTCTTATTTTAGCTGTCCTGACCTTTTGATCCTTGTAGAAACCGTGAATGACATCTTTTTCCCCATCTTTTGTTTATTTATCAAAAATGGTCCAATAACAAATTTTATGTTGTAGTGTGTTTATTTTAAAGCTTGTATAGTAGTTTATCTTGACATGTTAAGTGAAATATGACGTAGATCACATATTTTTCCTTCTTGAACTATAGATCTCGAAATATCTTTCATTTTTAGCACATATTTACCACAAAAACACAAGAAATCACACATAACATACAAATACATATAGATCTTCACATTTTACTTGTATTCTCCCCCATAAATCATATGAAAACCGAAAATAGAGGGGTATGAACTCACCTTAGGTTTGTTAGGTTCGGTTTTGAAGAAAGAAATGGAAGAGTTTGGTCCTAGCAACTTCCTTGAGTATATCTCGAACTCAAGAAGATTTCTAAGAGTATAAACACCAAAAACGTTGTGTAAAGGAATGATCTAACAAGAGAGTGAAGTTATGAAGCTTGGATGTGTAAAGACTTACCAAAGATTGACAACACTTGATGAAGACTCTTGAATCCAAGCCAAATTTTCAAGAATTCCTTGAAGGAAGGAAGGAGATGGCCTTAGAGAGAAATGGAGAGAATTTTTGTGTAGTGTGTGTGTGTGTGTGTTGTGTGTCTTCGGCCGAAACAAGAAGAGGGGGGAGGGGAGAGAGTGAGATGAGTTGACATGCATGGAAACATGAGAATGGTGCATGGATACCCTATGTATATTTATAAGGTGGCACTACAATTGTCAACCCTCATTTATCCATTCATTTATATTTTTTTTTGTTTTACTTGGGCTGAAATGGGCTAAGGAAGGAGGAAGGAATCACTTTGGCCCATTCTTGCCTTGGCTCGAGTTCATGAGGCCCATAAGGAAAACTTACGGCCCATTGGGCCCTTAGGGTAGCTCACGGCCCAATTTTTGTATAAGAGAATGGTGTTGAGTCCATTAAAGCTAATTGGATTAGTTATGGCCCAATAAGGCCCATTAAAGATAAACTAGTCCATTTTAGGCTTATAAGGCCCAAAAAGGTTAAGTCTTATGAGAGTGGGTCCAATGAGAGCCCATTTAAGAGTTCTAGGCCCAAAATAGTCAAATTGGAAGCTTTTTGGCCCATTAGGCCCAATAAGGAAACCCTAGTCCATATAGGACTTAAACCGGGATTTCTAGGGTTTTCAACTTTACTTGATGAATCTAGGTTTGAATGTGTTTCCATAGGTTGAACTTCAAGCATAACATGAATTTGGGTTACGAGTTTATAGTAGATAATGTTTACAAGAGTACAAAATTTCCTAGCTAGAATGCTAGTTGTGACACTAGTGTTCATATCAAAATGAGTTCGACTACGATGAGTTTGTTACGTGGTTCAGAGAACCAAGTTCAATGTAACATCTAACTTAAGTCAGAGGATTGAAATCAATGTGATCAATAGCATCGCGCTCGTTGTTAAAGAAGCTTGTAGCTAGAAATGCTACATGCTAAAATGTGATTATATCACATTAGAATATGAAGGAAGGTATATTCCATTCTGGAATTTGACTCTAAGAGACTTGAGTCTAAGTGTTGCATCATACGATGAGAGATCATTAGAGCATGACCCATCGGTCTGTTACAATAGATAAAGGAAAGTACTTATCCTAAGAATAAAAAGGAGTCCTCAGTAAGGATTTATTTTGTAACTCGAAGGTTACGATTGAAAGTCCAACTTAGTACGAAGAGCAGGTGCAAGATTGAGCATCGCCTGCAGTCAAGAAGTCCAAGAGTTAGATACACATTCGAAGAAACATAGAAGTTACAGTTATTACTTAGGATGGAAAGATAACGTATGGAATCATTATACAAGCCCTATTTTCGTTGATGATTCCGGGACATAATCATCCTAAGGGGGAAATAATTGTAACGCCCGTAGATCCGGGCTAGTCAATTTAGAGACGATAAGCATCAAAAGTGACTTTTTGATAAAAGATTATTTAGAATGAATAATCTTAACTAAGTTGTAGTATATGTCACAAGGTTTCCGTACATATAAAGAATGCTGAAATCTAGGGGTGTGCATGGGGCGGTTTGGTTCGGTTATTGGTCAAAACCGAACCATAACCATTACAATTGGTTAATGTATTTCAATAACCATTGGGTAACGGTTAATATTGGTTTTGGATAACGGTTTTAGTCGGTTAATGGTTATGGTTAACGGTTAATATCGGTTAACCATAATGGTCTAAAATGACATAAAAATAAAAATATTTTTCTATAAAAATTGAAAAACATAAATCCATTGTTATAAAAAATGAATGATTGTGTATATATAACTATATTGATAGAAGATTACTTATCATATCTAATTCCAAGTAATTTCCCTTTAAAATTTCAATTCTCAATATATTACATACATTATACTCCCTCATTCCTATATTTATTGTTTACTTTTGACTTTTGAAGTATTATTATTTAGCTTTGACCTTAAATATTTTTATTTGTATTATAAATTACTTGATGAAACTTATAACAATGAAAAGACATTTAAAACACAATCCATTCATATATTCTGCCTCAAGTATTATATATAAAAAACAAAAATATTTAAGGTCAAAGTTGAGAAATAAATACACCAAAATTCAAAAGTGGATAATAAATATGGAATGAGGGAGTATTTAATATTATATTATATTAAAAATAATTATTAATATTATTGGTTCGGTTCGGTTAATAGTGGTTCGGTTTTTGATGAAAACCATAACCGAACCATATGTATTCGGTTAATCAAAATTAGAAACCGCACCATCTCTTTTAGTAATGGTTCGGTTAAAATGGTTCGGTTATATTGGTTAATTTGGTTATGGTTTGGTTTTTCGGTTAATATGCTCACCCTACTGAAATCCAAGTTATAACAAAGAAGTTATGACCTGTCGAAATTTCGCGACAGATTCGGCACGACATTGTAAGACGTAAAGAGTGAATTTACGATAGAGCGATATTAAGTCTTAGTGATCTAAACGAAAGTCATAGAATACATTAAACCGAGAGCGTGCATAAAAATAACGTCTAAATCTGACTTCGTATGAAGAAGTTATGACTTTTCGAAGTTTCGACTTAGCGGTATGCAGCCCAAAGTTCGAATATGAGATCGAGTGGTTTCTAGCCGAAACAATCTAAACGAGAATCAAAGATCTCGTCGATAGTAGTCCAGCGGTGAAAAGACAGACGAAAACGGATGTCATATGAAGGAGTTGTGAATTCCTAACGGGGTTTTCCTGTCCCGGCCTACTAAAAATAATATAATAAAAAATAAATTCAAAATTAGCCGACGGGGTCTAAAAGAGAGTTGTAGAGCATAATCTCACCTACATGTGGATATAAATAACGTCGAAAACGGAGCTCGTATGCGAAAGATATGAATTTCTGAAGTTCGGGGCGCGAACCCCGACACTGTGTCAGAGTTCACGACGTGAATATAGTGTTCACGATGTGAACTCAGTATTTATGACTTCTGGAGCCTGACAGACGCAAGTTGCGATGACGCACCTGATGACTACTGAACTCACGACGTGAATATTTGAGATTCACGACGTGAATCTAGAAAAATGGCCCTATAAATAGAAACCGAAGGGCAGCCGGCCATGGTTGCTAATTCCTTCATTCTCTCACTTCCTACACCCTCTCTAGCCCTCTTGAAGCACCCCCGAAGTCCCCGTATCATCCCGACACCCGAAGCGAGTCCCGAAGCCCCGAAGATCCCAAGAGAAAGAGTTTTCGAGCCGAAACTCTGCCCGCGAAAAGTCCGGTTTCTGAGAAAACATTTCAGTTTCATCAAAGAATACTACTTGAAGAGCCGTAGTGCTGTCCGATAATCGTCTTATCAAGTGAGTGTATAGTCACTTTCATCTTACACATAAATATGAAGTATTTTATAAAATACATGCTATGTGTATATATATTGTTTGTTTATTAAGATAGATCAGACATACCCGATCCGGGAATATGGATTAGGTAAGGAGGTAAATTTTAGATCCGGGAGTACGGATTATGTATTTTTGAACTATGTGTTCATCTGATAAGGTATCATGTGCATAGTCCCTTTCGTGAACATGATTTTAATACAAGTATTGTTTGAGTGTATCAAATATATGTTTTGTGTGAGTTATTTGGTGATGTCTGAATTAAGTGTTAAAGAACATATCTGATTGTTTATGATAACTTAGGTTAAAGAGTAAACCTAAGGTTTGTTATAGTGGTTATGGGGTAGTATCTCTTTATGAGTACGAGTGAGATATATATGGAGAATAGAACTTTAAAAGTATGTCATCGATCCGGGAGTATGGATTAGACTTAGTCAGTTGTCCTTAGTCCGGGAGTATAGACAGGACATAGAACCTGTCATTAGTCCGGGAGTATAGATTTAGATATAGACCAATTGTCCCTTATCCTGGAGTATGGATCAAGTCGAGAGGTTAGTTTTAGATTCTGGAGTATGGATCAGGTCGAGAGGTTAGTTTTAGATCCGGGAGTATGGATCAGGTCGAGAGGTTAGTTTTAGATCCGGGAGTATGGATCAGGTCGAGAGGTTAGTTTTAGATCCGGGAGTATGGATCAGGTCGAGATGTTAGTTTTACATTCGGGAGTATGGATCAGGTCGAGAGGTTAGTTTTAAAAGCATAAATTAAACCGGTCTTTTCTGGCCGTGAATTTGAGGATGTCACAATATATATATATATATATATATATATATATATATATATATATATATATATATATATATATATATATATATATATATATATATATATATATATATATATATATATATATATATATATATATATATATTATTTTTGATTTTTTGAAAAGAAAAGACAAAAGCATATAAAATATTTTTGGAATTTTAATTTTTTGATAAAAACGAAATTAAACTGTAATTTTAGAACAAAAATAAATAAGTATACAAAATTAAAGAAAATAAGAAAAGAATTACAAGGATGAAAGATTTCGGAGCCATAATGAACAGTAGACTCCGAAGCATTCCGAAGGTCGGAGCGCGTCGAAAGTAAACAGAGAATTCCGAACCATTCCGAAGTTCGGAACAAGTCGGAATATGAATAGTAGATTCCGAACCATTCCGAAGCTCAGAACCATTCGAAATGTGAACAGTAATTTTCGAATAGTGATCATTACGAAGGGGATTTCAGAATTGAGTCGGCTTCAATCATTTCTAACCCTTGTAAAATATGATTAAATGATGCTTCAGGAAGGGCATTTGTGAAGATATCAGCTAACTGATATGAGGATCTAATAAAATGAACTTCTACATTCCCATCCTCTACATGATGTTTTATGAAGTGGTATCACAATGTTATATGCTTTGTTTTCGAGTGTTACACTGGATTGTGGCTAATTCTTATTGCGTATTCGGAATCACAATACAAGGGAATTTTCTTCATACTGATTCCATAATCTCTTAACTGATTTTGAATCCACACCACTTGGGATATGGATGATATTACTGCTATGTATTCTGCTTCAGCTGTAGACAAGGAAACACATGTCTTCTTCTTAGATTGCTAACTAACGAGCTTGCCATCTAGAAACTGACATCCCCTGATGTACTTTTCTGATCAAGACCACAACCTCCTAAGTCAGCATCAGAGTAAGCTTGCAAAAAGGAACCCAAATTGGATGGATACCATAGACCAAGAGAAGTGGTTCGTTTTAGATACCGAAGTATGTTCTTTACTGCCAACATGTATGGTTCTCTAGGATTTACTTGAAACCTGATACGGTAACAAATAGCAAACATAATGTTAGGACCACTAGAGGTTATATATATAATAGGGATCCGATCATCTGATGATATAAAGTGATATCAACTGTTGGTTTATCAAGAGAAGGTGTGAGTTTCGTTCCAAACGCCATAGGAACTTTGACCTTTGAATCACCCACCATTCCGAATTTAGCAAGTATCTTCTTTGTGAAGGCTTCTTGGTTGATGAAAGTTCCATCTGAACTGTGTCTAATATTTAAGCCAAGGAAAAAGTTAATTTTACCCATAGAACTCATTTCAAATTTAGTTTCCATTAGCTTTTAGAATTCGCCTGTTAAGCTGGGATTACGTGATCCGAAAATAATGACATCAACGTAAATTTGGAATATAATTAAATGGTTACCCTCCTTCTTATGAAAGAAAATGGGATCAATAGTACCTTGTTTGAATTTAGACTGCTTAAGGAAACGAGTCAGAGTTTCATACCATGCCCTCGGAGCTTGTTTAAGACCATATACTGCTTTATCCATAACATAGCAGTGATTTGGAAATATTTCGTTCACAAAACCTGGTGGTTGTTCAACATAGACTGTTTCTTCAAGCTCTCCATTTAGAAATGCACATTTCACATCCATTTGATACACATCAAAGTTTTTGTGAGCACCATAGGCAAGAAAAATACGAACTGATTCCATTCTGGCCACCGATGTGAACGCCTCTTCGTATTCGATTCCTTCTTCTTGATAGTAACCTTTAACGACCAAACGTGCCTTGTTTCGCATGATGTTTCCTTCTTTATCCATCTTATTCCGAAACACCCATTTCATTCCAACTATAGATGCATCATTCGGAGTCGTAACCAATCTCCATACTTTATTTCGCTCAAATTCATTGACTTCTTCCTCCATAGCTTGAACCCAATCTACATGATCAAGAGTAATTTTGACAGTGTTAGGCTTAGTTTTAGAAATAAAATAATTAAACATGCAAAATTCCAATTTAGAAAATAATGCAGTTTGTTTTGCTTTTTGTTGAGCACGTGTAAGAAATCCTGAAGACGAGTCTCCGATCACTTGAGATCGTGGATGATCTTTGGTCCATTTTGTCATTGGAGGATAGTTCTGATCATAGGTTGGATCAATTTCAGCAAACACTTCTTCAAATTCCGATTGTGCATCCGCGTCATTATTTTCATTATTCTCCCCCTAGAAATTTGCATGTGACTCGTCGTTCAGAGTTGAACTCTCCCCCTGGAGTGGAAAATCGGTTTTTAAGATTGGATTAGAGCTTTCCCCCTGGATTGGAGCATCACAAAGTTCTGGCTGAGGTACATTCGAAATTGGTTGCCTAGGATGATTCTTTATATCCTCAAATGCTTCATTAACAATCTTGATTAATTCGTCTTCCTGATTAACCTTGGCCTTCAATTTTGATGAAATTGCTTTTTCTGGTTCATCGAACAAATTTAGAAATTCCTCATATAAATTCATAAGAGGAATCATCTTAGAATTTGGTTATGGAAAATTTTCCTCATATTGACAATCTTCTTGTAACATCCCAAAATATGGTCCCAAAAACTTCATTTTTAAAATAGGTAAAATAGTATTTCCAAATATCATTCATACATCTCAAACAAAACCAATGTATCAAATGTCATAAAATCAGAGTAAAGTATCATAAACGGAATCCCAATGATGTGTGCGATGTAGTCAAACCAAGCTCTTCCCCTTGCAACCGGAAGTACCTGAAACATAAACTAAAATCCGTAAGCACAAAGCGTAGTGAGTTCCCCAAAGTACCCCATACCAAACATAATAAATCACATACTGGGCCCCCGCCCGACATCAGGCCCCACCCGGCATCGAGCCCCGCTCGGTATACATATCTGTTATTCTCAGGCCTCGCCTGTCACTGGGCCTTGCCCGCTATACACATACAATCAATATCACATAATCATGCTAACACATATAAAGATCATAAACAATATCATATGTTCCAGTCCTGAGGCCTCGCTTGGCATCGAGCCTCGCCCGACACGCATAGCAGCACATAACACAAGCAAGGGTCACACAGACTCCTAGCATCCTAACATAATCAATAAGGGTCAGCATTGGTGCCTTAGATCCACTAAACCCAGTAAGAGAACTCACCTCGAAATCCGAACGATAGTTGAATAGGTCCCGACTCCGAATATCAACTCTATGATGGGTTTTATGTACTCTAACATCCCTATGGTGCACATACAACCCTAATGCTTTGGATCTAAGTTTTCTCTAATTATACATGCAATATTCATTTTCCAAAGCATGAAGCCTAACTAGAATGAAAAGGTGATATTTGAATCATAAAACTAGTTAGAAGATTACCTCTTGTTGTAGCTTGTTTGTATTTGGCCTTTTAGAGCTTAGCACCCCAAGTGTGATGCCTCAAATGCTTCACAACACACCGAGAACAAAAGGAGGCTTATGAGAGAGAAGCTAGGAAGCACAAAATCGGCTAGTATTCTTCTTTAGAATGCATGAACTGTGACAACCGTCAAAATTCAAGTCAGTTCTAGATTTGATAAACTTAGTTGCACGTGTAGGCACGACACATACTAGACTTAGTAACTAGAAGCTAAGTTATAACCTTTTCATGAATCATATACACACATCATGCATTTGACCTAGTAGTATAAATTAGGTCCGAGTCTCGTAGGAACTTAAGTTAAAGTTGAAAGCTAGGACTAGTATACTTGATTCCTCAATCTCGCTTGAATCTAGGAATCACTACATAGAATGCCAATAAACCGGTAAAAATGAATTACAAACATTATTTATAACTATGAAGGAGTTATAATACCATAAGATAATTTGAAGTTTCAAAGATTCTATTTATTTTGATATCCAAAGATTTACAAACTCTCAAAAACCGTAAATGCCCTAAAAACCTAAATTTATAAAATTTGACCTCTAAAATTCAATTAAAATATTTATGAACCTTACAAGATCAATTTAAAATAACTAAATTCAAGGAAATATAATCAAGGAAAATAAAAAATTGAAGTCATGAACATTTAACCTTGTATTATAAGTTAAAAACCAAGGGTTTTTATAACCAAAATTCAATAAACGTGCATTTTATAGAAATGAGATTTTATAAAATTAGAAGCATACTTTATAAAATTTAAAAATTTTATTAAACAAAAGAGTGAGAGAGGGCATCATGCCTCATAAATTTCGTTCCCCCTCTCCCCTCCTTCAAAAATTGTCTTCCCAACACATTAAATCATTTTCCTTTCCCCTACACTCCATATCTCTCATTCTCTCTCATTTTTCCAACACCCCCACTTCATTTTCTCTCCATTTTCTCTCACCCTCACCCTAAGTCACGAAATTTTTCCAGAAAAATGAACCCAAGAACACTCCTCAAACTCGAAATCTTTATCATATTGTGGTGTTCTTAAAGGTAAAATCGATTTCTACTCACTTTTCCTTCAAGTTTTGCTATTTTCTTACACTTTTCCTTCTTCTACTTCTTCATCTTCTTCAAACTTGTTTTCTTTTTGTTAAAATGGTTTTTAGAACATCATGGATGTGTTTTAACACCATGCATGTATGTTAAACAAGGTTGCATGTTCATGATCTTAGTGCAAAAATAGATTTTAAGGATCAAAACATCAAAGTCATTTTTAAGAGTTCTTGAGAAATAAGATTTTTGTATTTTAATGCATGTATGTAAATTATGATTTTTAAATATATTTGATCTCTGGAAACATGACCATAACATGCATGGATCATGATATCTTTAAAATATTTCAAAATATTTACTCAAAGAAATGATGAAAACTCACTTTTCTAACCAATCATCATGCATGCAATCTGCCAGATTTCTTTACCTGACTTTAAACTGCCATATTTCACTCATTTCTTAACCAAAATTCGAAATTCTTTTTCTGAAATATAATATTTTGAGTTTCAAACCCATCTGACCTCACTGGAAAATTCCAATATTACGATTTTTTATCAATTTTTACTACACTGTTGCTCAATCAACACCTTTTTGTGAATACTAGTTTTGTATTGCATGTTCAAAGGGCTTATTCCTCACTAAAAATTTAGGAAAAATTACTTTGAGCACTTAACATCATGTATTAAGAGGTACAAAAAGATCTTGATTCAAAAGTCTTTGGAACATGTTGCAAAAATTCTCAAAGTAACATCAATAATCTTTACCAAAATCACAAGTATCAAGTTTTCTCTATAATTTATTGAGCCTTTAGGCATGTTTTTCGACATCAAAAATAAGAAAACTATTTTTCATTGATATTAAATTTTATGAAGATGCATTCTGAAAATTTTCAGCTCAATATATATTTTCTTTATTTTTACATGAAAATAATAAGAAAATAGAGTGTTAAAGCATATAAAATACTTACACTTGTAAATAAATTCTCAAAATATTTGTGGATGACCCTTTAAGTTAATAAACATCTCTCATGAAGTTTCATCGATTTTTGTTACTGTTTAGTATGGTTTTCAATTTTCTTTTTGTTTAGCTCCAATAAATCATAAAACCACTTTATAGAATATAAAAAGGCTATCTAATAATTTTCGCAATGTATATCTATTTTTCAATTTTCGCAGCTTCTACCTTATGTGGAAGACTAAAAAAAATAGTTTTGAAAATTTTCAAAATGTATATCTATTTTTCATGATTTTTGTGTTTATAATGGACTAAAATCAGGAACAACAGTTTTACTCATCCACAATTCATGAAAATTTACCAGAACACCTTATAATATATTAGAATGCTACATAAAAATTTGGATGATTTTTATATTCAGTATGCTATTTTTCTTCTATTTACTAAGATTAAATACACTTAAATCCACAAAATCAGATTCCAGTAGATAAAAACCACATTTGGTATTTTTTGTAGATTATTTACTCTGTAAATGAAGTTTAAATTTTTTTTGGTAATTTACTTTAACTGTGTAATAATTATTCTCTAATTAATGATTTTTTAAGAGGATAAAACAAAGAAAAATAGAAAGACTAATTGAAAAATATCTTTTATATTTTTCACAGCTTCTACATGTATAATAACAGTGTTACAAAAAGTTTGGATAATTTTGGAAACAGTTTTCTATTTATTTCAACTTTTATTAGAATAAATGAACAAAAATTATAAAATCAGGTTAAACAGTTTAGAAATCCATTTTTATATTTTTCCCAGCTTAATAATGTTTAATGACAGTAATACAAAAAGTTTGGGCAATTTTGGAAACTTTTTTCTATTTATTTCAATTTTTATTAGAATAAATGTACAAAAATCATAAAATTGGGTTAAACAGTATAAAAATCCATTTTTATATTTTTCCCAGCTTAAGTATGTCTAATGGCAGTATCATAAAAAGTTTGGGAATTTTTATCATTTGGATGCTATTTTTCACGAATTTATATTGTTATGAAGGCTTAAAATTTTGGAAAAAAAGTTAATCATATCAAAAACTCAAAGGAAAATTTATGAAAGACCTCTACTGTATTTAGAATGAAAATGCATAGTTTGACAATCTTTGGAAACTGTTTGATAATATTTTGGCTTTTTAAGAGCTTAAAACACATTTAAATGTGTTGAAATACCCTCAATTAATATTACAAAAATCTGGAAATTAATATCCCAAAATTGTGTTAATCACATGAGTTATAAAATTTCACCATTTCAGAAAAATGTTTATAACTTATCAATATTAAATTTTGACACAATATTTGCATAATTCTATAGTAGTAGTAAGTATACTAGTGTTAGATTTCGATTAGAGACTCACTAGCGAATACCATTATTGTAGGAATCGATAGTGGTACGAGTGGAGCATAGTTCAAGGTACCATTTGCATCATCTCAATGCATATTGTGAGTATTCACGCACTCCCCTATTTTCAGTTTTTATGTTTTGGGGTGGAAAAGCATGTCCGAAAAACTATTTATTGTTCGTTGTATTTAAATTGATTCGTATCAAACTCGATTGCTATATTTTGCTATAATTTGATATATTATGCTATGTATGTCTATGCAACACGGAACATGAGAACTTATCATCTTAAGTCCCTTCCCTTATACTTTACTCCAACCATTAACTCTTTGAGCCAATGGTCATTGTAGATAGCGCTATTAGGAATTGACAACTCCTCACTCGCCCGATTGTTGGAGTGCATGATACCATATAATCTATGGAACGATAAATATAGATCTTGATAGGGCATCAGTCATAGGCTTGGTTGGGAACTCATTGTTTGCTCATACACATACAAACTCGTTACTTATTATAGCAATAAACTTTCTATCTCATTATAACAACGAACTTTTGTTACTAAATACTTATTTACTTGTTTTAGCAACAAATTTGGTTGCTTCTTATAGTAACAAACTTGTTTGCTCCTTGTAGCAATGAAACTTGTTTACTCGTTTGAGTAACAAACTTTATTTCCCATGAGGATATGAACGTTGCATCTCTTTTGGGCAACATACTTTATTTCTCATGATGACAATGAACTTTGTTTATACAAACTTATTTACTCATTTTAGCAATATATTTTTATCTATGGAAACTTATATCAAAATTTTGATTTCGATTCATGAAACCAATATTATTTTTAACTTGTGAAATCACCAACTATTTTATAGTTGATGCTCGTTTAACATGCTTTTTCAGGAATCATCGAGTAAGTGGCACTTCGGGACACATCACTGTTAGGAGCATTCGCATGTGTTGTATTTCAATTTACATTGTAATTTCCTTTAAAATTTGTTCAAACCCATTGTAAAATTGTAATGATTTTTAATACTATGGTTGATGTTGTCTTTTAACTTTTGCTATGAAACCCTTTATACTGCCACGTCTCGTGTTTCCGCTTTAGCGGGGTGTGACATGAACCGATTTTAGGGAGTTAGGGGTTACTTTTATAGCCTAGGGTTTCATTCATGCAAACCCTAATTCACCATGACTCTTCCCCTTTCATAGGCCTTTTGGGCTAAACCTTCATGGACTCTCATAAAGGTTTAGTCTTAGTCCAACCCTAATCAACATGGATCATTGGTCCAAACTATAAGTATTACTGATTTACCTAATCAGTCCCCATAAATTTAGTCAATCTCTTTTGATCACTAAATTAATTCCAAATTAATTCTTGATCAATACTAATTAAATAATGTGATTTCTCAATTAATATATTATACTTATAATATATTAATCAATCACAAATAACCTCTTTCTCACATATCCATCCTATCAAATTGTTCCAGTGAATTGCAACCCAAATGGACCATGCTACTTTCGGGTCAAGTACATACCAATTATAGTTATGGGCTTAGACACCTAATCCAACAGTTCCCACTTGGATAAGTATAATAACTATAATTGCAAATGCAACTTCAAAATCCGATTAGCAATCGTAGCTCTCTAAAGCCGCTGTCGAATCCTGACGCGCCATTTAGATAAGGGATCATATAATCCTCTGTTCATCAAGATATCATGAGGTCAAATACATGGAACATAGTCATACATATTGTCGAGCAGTTTGTTTCCCAATTTCTGATTTGTTTGACATAGAACTTAATTGAACACATCAATTGAGTCCTGACCGGGCCCGACACATAAGTCAAAACAAAATCATCGAGGGGCCCAAGATATCGCTTTTATTCCTCTTAGTATAAAAGGAACAGATAAACTTCGACTTATATGCTTGTACTAATTACTTTTTAATTCATACACAATAGCACATTTTATAACATCAAGTTACGGATGTGGTTTCGCATTATTAGTGTACATCCAACTCATAATCAACAACTCATATATCTTGGTTTGAAGATTATATGATATTATCGTCTCACAATCACTCGTGATAAATTCCATGAAGTGATTCATGTGAGCGTGGGTTTAATCCAATACTCAAATCTTATTTCAGGAGCACTCATAAATGTTGTAGCAAACTCTTGCTATGTCTAAACACCTTAGACAATCTACAAGCCAATTAACGACAGTCTAATCTCATAGCTTACTTCCAAAGTATGACATACTGTGGATAGTTTGAATAATTTTATTATTCTGGAAGTTAAAACATGCAAATTGAAACAATAGTAAACAATTGACACAAGATAGTAACTTTACTCATAAATAAAATTCCTTTTATTCAATCATTAAATGTCAATTACATTTTATCTATTACAAGTTTCTAAACAACTATCTAATCACTAAAACTAATATTCTCCTTCAACCCAATACTCCTTGCATGCTTCAAGTGCTTATCTCTACTCAGTCCCTTTGTAAGGGGATCTGTTGGATTCTCCTCTAACGATATCCTCTTTACTACGAGGAGTCCTTTTTCTACTTGATGTTGTATAAAGTGATATTTTATGTTGATGTGCCTGGATCTGCCATGATCCATCGGTTCCTTGGTTAAGGCAAATGCACTCTCGTTGTCACAGAAAATATTCATAGGCTCCTTTACAGCCGGTATAACTCCAAGGTCTCCAATGAAGTTCTTCAGCCATATGGCCTCCTTCGCCGCTTCGCTTGTTGCTATTTACTCTGATTCGCACGTTGAATCAGCTACGGTTTCTTGTTTGGAACTTTTCCATGTTACTGCTCCTCCATTCAGAGTAAATACCCAGCCCGACTGAGAGCGGAAATTATCTCTGTCGGTCTGAAAGCTGACATCACTATACCCTGTCACTCTCAAGTCATCACTCCCACCGAGGGTAAGGACCCAGTCCTTAGTCCTCCATAGGTACTTAAGAATGTTCGTTACCGCAGTCTAGTGAGCTCTACCAGGATTCCCTTGATATCTGTTGACCATGCTCAAAGCAAAGGCCACATTAGGGCGAGTACATGTCATAGCTTACATGATCGACCCAACTGCCGAAGCATATGGCACTTGACTCATATCTTCTATCTTTTCGTCTGTACTCGGACTCTGAGCCTTGCTCAGTTTGGTATTGCTCTGGATATGTAAGTCACCTTTCTTGGAATCCTCCATGTTGAAACGTTTCAACACTTTGTCCAAGTATGTGCTTTGACTAAGTCCTATTAGTCTTTTACTCCTGTTTCTCAATATTCTTATCCCTAGAATATAAGCAGCTTCTCCAAGGTCCTTCATAGCGAAACACTTCCCAAGCCAGGACTTAACCTCCTGCAAGGTTGGAATGTTGTTTCCTATGAGCAGTATGTCATCTACATGCAATACGAGAAAGCTAACTATACTCCAACTAGCTTTGACATATACACAGTACTCATCCTTGCTTCTCGAAAATCCAAACTCTTTGACTTTCTCATCGAAACAAAGATTCCATCTCCGAGATGATTGTTTCAATCCATAAATGGGTTTCTCAAGCTTACCCACTCTATTATGGTACTTTGCATTGACAAAACCCTCTCCTGACTCATATAAACATCTTCAGCCAACTTCCCATTAAGGAAAGAGGTTTTGACATCCATTTTCCATATTTCATAGTCATGAAATGCAGCTATGGCCAGCATAACCCTTATAGATTTAATCTTTGCTACTGGTGAGAAGGTGTCGTCATAGTCAACTCCAGGAGTTTGAGTAAAGCCCTTCCTAACCAATCGCGTCTTATATGTGTGTACTTTCCCATCCATGTCGGTCTTCTTCTTGAAGATCCATTTGCAGCCGACTGTCTTACGACCCGATACATTGTCAACCAAGTTCCAAACTTGATGGTCATACATGGACTGTATCTCGCTATCCATAGCCTCCTTCCATTTTGCAGACTCGGGGCCTGCCATGGCTTCCTTGTAGTTGTTAGGTTCATCCAAGTTTACCAGTATACTATCACTGATAAATGTGTCACCTTCAGTAGTAATATGGAAACCATAAAACTTAGGTGCCATTCTAACTCTACTGGAACGCCTCAGAGGCAAGGACTCGTCAATCGGTTCAACAGTAGTTTCCTCCTCGGGTTGAGCACTAGTGTTTGAGGTTCCTTCATCAATTAACTCTTGAAGCTCTTCAAGGTCAATTTGCCTCCCACTGTCCTCTTGGCATATGAGTTCTCTTTCACGGAAAACCCCTCTCCTCGCAACGAAGACAACATTGTCACTCAGTCTATAAAAGAGATATCCAAAGGACTTTTGTGGATAGCCGATGAAAATACAACGCTCACTACGAGGTTCGAGCTTGTCGTGAGTCTCTCATCTTACAAAAGCCTCGCAACCCCAAACCTTGATATGTGTTAACGAGGGAACCTTCCCTGTCCACATTTCGTGAGGTGTTTTGGCAACCTTTTTAGTTGGGACTAGATTAAGGATATGGGCGGTAGTCTCTAAGGCATACCCCCAGAACGAGATAGGTAATGAAGCTCGACTCATCATGGAACGAACCATGTCCAACAAGGTTCGATTGTGCCTCACAGCCACACCATTAAGTTGTGGTGTCATAGGTGGCGTCAATTGTGAAACAATTCCACATTCCGTAAGATAGTCGTGGAACTCGATACTAAGATACTCTCCACCTCGATCGGATCGGAGCATCTTTATCTTTTTACCCAGCTGATTCTCCACTTCTTGTTTAAACTCTTTGAACTTTTCAAAGGTTTCTGACTTATGCTTGATTAAGTAGATATAGCCATATCTGTTGTAATAATCAGTAAAATTCACATAGAAGCGGTTGGCATCCCTTGTGGTGGATCTGAAGGGTCCACACATATCGGTGTGTATGAGATCCAACAAACCCTCACCCCTTGCACACGAACCTGTGAAGGGTGACTTGGTCATCTTTCCAAGTAAACAAGATTCACATGTGTCATCTGAATTTAAGTCAAATGACTCCAACACTCCATCCTTTTGGAGTTGGGCTATGCGCTTCTTGTTGACATGTCCAAGACGACAATGCCATAAGCATGCTTTATCCAAACCATTGGACGAATTGCTATGCAACACATTATTTCCTAAGTTATCTACAACCATCACAATTTCATATATACCATTACAAGGCAATGCTTCAAAATAAAATTTACCATTATAATAAGCATTAATACTACCAATCTCATTATTAAATGAAAAAGTAACACCTTGTTCATACAAACCATGAACAGAAATAACATTTTTCGCCATATCAGACGAGTAGCAACAATTATTCAATTATAAATTTAACCCACTACTAAGCAATAAAGAATAAACTCCAATCTTGGTGACAGGCGAATTTTTCCTATTCCCCATGATCAAGTTCATCTTCCCGTGCTTCACATCCCTACTTCTTTTTAGACCCTGCAAATCAGAACAAATGTGAAAACCACATCCTGTCTCAAGGACCCAAGAATTAGCATGTGATGAGTTATTAGACAGAATAGTATAAATACCTGCAAAGGTGGGCTTGATCTTCCCATCCTTTATGTCATGCAAATATTTGGGGCAGCTTCGTTTCTAGTGCCCTTTTTCATGACAACGGAAGCACTCTGCTTCCTTTGGGTTGGGAGAGGGTTTAGCAGAACCAACTTTGGTCCCACTAGAAGAGAATCCATCATGGGACTTTACCTTGTGGCTCTTAGAAGGAGCATTCCTCTTTTTTCCCTTCCCATGTCCAATTGCCAAGACAGAGGCAGCAACAGTAGGAGTAGGTACAACAGATTTTCCTTTCAAACTGCTTTCAACAGCTCTCAAAAGACCTTGAAGCTTGCTAAGGGTGACCTCCTCCTTGTTCATATGATAAGTCATATGAAACTGATCATAACATGAAGACAAAGAGTGTAGGATAATGTCAATGGCCAACTCTTCATCGAAGTTGACATTCAGCTTCAGCAAGCGGTTCACAAACCTCTACATCTTTTGCAAGTGGGCCGCAATGGACTCTCCATCCATCATTTTGTTTGTGATCATGGAGGCAATGATTTCATACCTTTCCTGACGAGCACTTTGATGGTACATTTCCATCAAATCTTGGTGCATTTCATAAGGCCAAAAGTCCTCATAGGACTTCCGAAGCTCAGCGGTCATGGTAGCAATCATGATACACGACACTTTTGTCGCGTCCCTCTCATGAGTCTTATACTCAGCAATCTATTTGGGAGTAGTATTGTTTTCATCAATCTCCTTTAGCTCTTTATCGAGAACATATTCTTTGTCCTCATACCGAATGGCCATTCGAATGTTTCGAATCCAGTCATTGAAGTTTGATCCATCAAATATGACCCTCCCACATAGGTTCATGAGGGAAAAAGAGCCGGAAGAGTTTGGGATTGATGCGGTGTTTGAAGTAGACATCTGAAAAGAAAGACAAATTTTAGATTAGATGAGGATCCTTTATATAACACCCAAATGAAATATTAAGGCTAGGACCCAACACAATATTTCACAATTCCGAAAAGGGATGATGTAATCCAATTGCAAAATATTTCAAGGTAGGTAAATGACGATTTACCAATTTCCAACATGAAAAACGAAATTTATTATTAAGTTTTAAATGAATTGAAATTCCTAGATTCTTTTGAGATTCATTGAACTTTTCAATGGCATGTTTAAATCTCGATTATTCCCTTCAAGTTTGTGACTGGGATACCGAGGATCACAAACAAGGTGTGAATAACCATGCAAATGTGCTTGGTACTCTCGATGTCATTTATCACCCAACCAATGTGTCGGTTAACCACACACGCTCCATTAGTCAATGATAAACTTCGAGCCACCCTTTGCCACCCAAGCCAGTCCCAAATTAGTGTGCCGGTTATCCACGCACGCTCCACTAACGACTTGGCAAGGTGCAAAGTGCAATTTCATGGAATAGCATACACTTTCACATTTTTCCTAAAGTAAATAAGATTGAGAATTTATAAAAGTTTAGTTACTTTATAATATCATTATACTTATTAATGAGGATTAATGTCCTATCCTACCCGTTCGACTAAAGACCCTCCACCAGTCAAGGAAACGGTAGGTGAGAGTGGACACCCATTCAATCGCCATTTTATAGGCAATTTCCTTATACCCCCTTATCGACCGGCTTCGTGAATGAGGCCAACTAATGGTAAGACTGATTTGAGTTATACATATATATAAGTATTAAACTTTAATATTATAATAGTATAGGGTTGAATTTTAAACTTTTAAAATTGTAGGGTTTGGAATTAAAGTTTCATAAATGAGAGTTTTCAAATCCCAAAACTTGAGGGCAAGTTTTGAAACTCTTCAAAAGCTCTTGAGTTTAGAATTTATGTTACATAAAAGAGACTTTCCAAGTTCCATAACTTGAGGACAAGTTATGAAACTCTTCAAGACTTTTGAAATTCTATAACTAAAAGATTTAATGTTCCATGAATGAGACTTTTCATATTTCATAACTTGAGGACAAGTTATGAAACTCTTCAAGAAACATTTAGATCATATTTAAACTAATACAATTATCAAATAATATGTCATTTACCAATTTGACCTAATTTAGTTCATGTAGCATGACAATTTCTAATTCTACAAATAATTAGTTTTTTTTCACAAAATCAAGTAATTATCTTAAAATTGTCAATCATCATGTTATTGGATGGGGATAATCATTACCATATTAGTAAAATGAAATTTTATGAACCAAAACAATTTGTAGTAATGATCCTAATCCAAAACAGGCCAAAAACTCGAAAATTCTGCCAACAGATGACCCAACTCATCGAGCCAGGCAATGAACTCATCGAGTTCATGGCCAAATTCATCTAACTCGTCGAGTCACTCTTAGGACTCGTCGAGTCCATTAGGCAGTGGCCAGAAATGTCATTTTTTCAACTTTGAAAATCAAACAATTGCATCAATATAATAAAAAACACCCATGGCTCTGATACCACTGATGAGTTTTATGTACTCTAACATCCCTATGGTGCACATACAACCGAAATGCTTTGGATCTAAGTTTTCTCTAATTATACATGCAATATTCATTTTCCAAAGCATGAAGCCTAACTAGCATGCAAAGGTGATATTTGAATCATAAAACTAGTTAGAAGATTACCTCTTGTTGTAGCTTGTTTGTATTTGGCCTTTAAGAGCTTAGCACCCCAAGTGTGATGCCTCAAATGTTTCACAATACACCAAGAACAAAAGGAGGCTTGTGAGAGAGAAGCTAGGAAGCACAAAATCGGCTAGTATTCTTCTTTAGAATGCATTAACCAATTTAAGGGAGTTAGGGGTTACTTTTATAGCCTAGAGTTTCATCCATGCAAACCCTAATTCAGCATGACTCTTCCCATTTCATAGGCCTTTTGGGCTAAACCTTCATGGACTCTCATAAATGTTTAGTCCAACCCTAATCAACATGGATCATTGGTCCAAACTATAAGTATTATTGATTTACCTAATCGGCCCCCGTAAATTTAATTAGTCTCTTTTGATCACTAAATTATTTCCAAATTAATTCTTGATCAATACTAATTAAATAATGTGATTTCTCAATTAATATATTATACTTATAATATATTAATCAATCAGAAATAACCTTTTTCTCAAATATCCATCCTATCAAATTGTTCCAGTGAATTGCAACCCAAATGGACCATGATACTTTCGGGTCAAGTACATACCAATTATAGTTATGGGCTTAGACACATAATCCAACACTCTACCTGCCACCTAGTAGACAAACAATGACCAATCCTTATATACACCTCAGATTACCTTAAGTACCCCTTAGGTTATACTTGGTCAAAGAAAAAGGTCAAAAGTCGAGGTCAACAGTCCGTGTTGACCCAACACGTCGTATTGTCCTTCAACACGCCGTGTTTCTCCATCATCTACAAAGTCGGGAAAAACCAAGCTAGCAGGCCGTGTTTACCAATAAACACACCATATCCAACTGAAATCCAACAAATTAATACATTAAGCTGCCTTCATCGAATCTAAGTGTTCCAAAGCTCAAATCTTTACCAAAATGAAATTTAGAAGGGTAAAGTTTTCAAATTTACCCCTAGTAACCACCAAAAATGGGTACAAAACCCAAACCCTAAGCTTAATAGAGTGAGGGCTTAACCATTAAGCACTTAATCTTCAAAGACATAGCCCCAAAATGCAGATCTGACACCCTAGAGCTAGAAGACCACGTAAAGTTGCCAACTTTATGTTCATGCATGCCAAAGAGAAGCTCTAAAGCTCAAGAAGGGCTTAATAAAGAACTTAATGCATGCATGAAACCAAGAATCTTATAAAGCTTGCACCTTTAAGCCAAAGGAGGTCACAAAATGCTCAGATCTAATAGGACAACCCATGAAACAACTTAACTCCCTAGAAAACCCAACAATGAGCCAAAAATCATAGCAATACCCCATAAGATAAGATCTTATCAACAATAAAGCAAGGTATGAGCTTGATACCTCAAGGAGACTGCAACAAGTGGTGAGATTCTGGATCTATGGCCTTCCTTCCAAGTTAGGCACCTTTAAACTCCAATGCTCCTTCAAATGCACATGAAAATCCACAAGACTTCACTCAAAACCTCAAGAACACCACCAAGAAAGCTCAATACTCGATTTAGGGTTTTAGGTGACAAAGGAGGCTCATAAGGAGGCCGGTCAAGGGGACATAAGGCCTTTAAATAGGGTGCAACACCCTTTAAATTAGGGTTTCCTTCCCAGCTGCCAACACGTCATTTTGAGGTACCTCAACACGCTCTGTTGGTTCATTAAACTCCGCGGCCAAATACATCTCGACACGTCATGTTAAGGCTCCAACACGTCGTGTCCCAAAGAGAAAACATAAATAACTTGGAATTAAAATCATACCCGAAAATCAAGCGTTACAATTCTCCCCCACTTGAATCAGACTTCATCCTCGAAGTACGCCGAATCAAACAACTATGGATAGTGCTCTCTCATCTCCTCCTCGGGCTCCAAAGTCCATTCCGACCCTTGCGGTGTTACCACTGCACCTTCACTAGCTCTACAACCTTGTTCCTTAAGGTTTTCATCTTTCGATCCAAAATTGCCACCGGTCTCTCAATATAATTCAGGCGGTCATCCACCTTAATATCCTTTAATGGTAAAACTGCGGAATCATCCACTAAACACTTCCGCAACTGAGAGACATGAAATTTACTATGAATCTGACTGAGCTCGGCTGGAAGATCAAGACGGTAAGCAACCCGGCCCACCTTAGCCAAAACCCTGAAGGGACCAATATACTTGGGGCCCAGCTTGCCCCGCTTCCTGAACCGGGTACACATTTCCAAGGCGACACCTTCATGAGAAACATATCTCCCACCTGGAACTCCAAGTCTGACCGGCGCCTATCAGCATAACTCTTCTACCGACTCTGAGTTGTCTCGAGCCTGCTCCGAACCTGCTGAATCAGCTTAGTTGTCTTGAGTACCACCTCGGTACTCCCCATGAATAATTGAATGACCTCGCCCCGACAAATCAGGGTCCTGCACCTCCTCCGGTAGAGCATCTCAAAAGGAGGTCGATCGATGCTAGCGTGATAACTGTTGTTATACGAAAATTCTTCTAACAGAAGATACGTATCCCAACTCCCACCGAAATCCCACACGCACGCACGTAGCATATCCTCAAGAGTATGAATAATCCGCTCACTCTGACCATCGGTCTGCGGATGAAATATTGTACTGAAAAGGAGACGGGTGCCCATATCTTCATGAAATCGGTTCCAAAATCTATAAGTAAAACGAACATCCCTGTCCGAAACCACAGATACCGGCACCCCATGGCGTGCCACTACCTCCCGGACATAAATCTCAGCCAAATTCTCTGCATATATGCTCTCCTGGAGTGGAATGAAATGTGCGCTCTTGGTCAAATGATCCACAATGACCCAGATGGAATCCACTCCGCGTGTGGTCCTGGGAAGCTTCGTGATAAAATCCATAGTGATGTCTTCCCATTTCCATACGGGAATCTCCAACGACTGCATCTTGCCGTGAGGTCGCTGATGGTCGGCCTTGACTTTTCTGTAGGTCAAGCACCGCTCCACATACCATGCTACATCCCGCTTCATGCAGGGGTACCAATAATGAGGACGAAGATCCCTATACATTTTCGTCGCCCTGGGATGGATTGAGAACCTCGACTTGTGGGCTTCCTCCATAAGAACCTGGCGCACAGCGCCCCAATAAGGAACCCAAACCCGCCGATGTAGGGTCAACAATCCCCGGCTATCAAAATCAAAGGAAGCCACCTGACCCACAGTACGCTCACTCTTCCGGTGCTCGTCTTTCATAGCCTCAACATGTGCCTCACGAATTCGCTCCAACAATGGAGTAATCAATATCATCCTCAAGCATATATCTCTGATCGGAGCCGCGACCTCCTTGCGGCTGAGAGCATCGGCCTCTATATTGGCCTTCTGTGGGTGATAAAGGATCTCGCAATCATAATCCTTCACCACATCCAACCAACGACGTCGCCTCATATTCAAATTCGGCTAATCCATAAAATACCTTAGGCTCTTGTGGTTCGTGTAAATAGTACAGCAAACCCCACATAGGTAATGCCGCCAAATGTTGAGGGCGAAAACAACGACCCCCAACTCCAAATCATGCGTCGAGTAGTTCGCCTCATGAGGTTTCAGCTGCCTCGAAGCGTAAGCGATCACGCGACCTCGCTGCATCAACACTGCACCCAAACTCGTGATCGAGGCATCATAGTAAACCACAAATTCATCAACACCCTCGTGCAGGGTCAGAATCGGCGCCTCACACAACTGTTGTCTAAGTGTCTCAAAAGCTGCCTCCTGCTCAGGCCCCCAACGAAATGTCACCGACTTCTTGGTCAGTCGGGGAAATGGAACAGCGATCTTGAAGAAATCCTGGATGAATCTCCAATAGTAACCCGCTAGACCAAGAAAACTCTGAATCACAGATGGAGACCTCGGAACCTCCCACTACATCACAACCTCAACCTTGGCCGCATTGACCAGAAACTGCACCTCTCGCATCCAGAACTCACATTTGGAGAACTTTGCAAAAAGT
Source organism: Lactuca virosa (assembly GCF_052849685.1). NCBI lineage: Eukaryota > Viridiplantae > Streptophyta > Magnoliopsida > Asterales > Asteraceae > Lactuca > Lactuca virosa. The sequence goes on along the minus strand of NC_136433.1, from coordinate 314,237,995 downwards.
CTCTCCCTCCTCAATGTCTCCAGCACTTCCCTCAAGTGTTCCTCGTGCTGCTCCTGAGTCTTGGAATAGACCAAGATATCATCAATAAAGACTATCACGGACCGATCCAGCATCGGTCTACACACGCAGTTCATGAGACCTATGAACGTGGAAGGAGCATTGGTGAGCCCAAATGGCATCACCACGAACTCATAATGACCATATCAAGTCTAAAAAGTTGTCTTCTGCACATCCTTATCCCCGACCCTCATCTGATGATAACCCGATCTCAAATCAATTTTGGAGAACCAAGATGCACCCTGAAGCTGGTCGAAAAGATCATCAAACAACGGGAGGGGATAACGGTTCTTCACCTTTACCTTACTCAACTCCCGGTAGTAAATACACATGCAATGAGACCCGCCCTTCTTCTTCACAAACAGAATCGATGCTCCCCAAGTCAAACTGCTCGGCCTGATCAATCCTTTGTCTAACAGCTCCTACAGCTATATAGACAAATCCTACATATCGGGAGGAGCCAACCAATACAGTGCTTTGGCTATCGAAGTCGCACCCAGAACCAGGTCAATCCTGAAGTCCACTTGCCTATCCGGAGGTACCCCAGGCAAATCCTCCGGAAACACATCAGGATACTCTCGCACAATTGGCACATCATCCATGGTCGCCTTACCCTTATCCCGGGTATCCATGACATAGGTGACAAAACCTGAGCAACCCTGATGAAGATAACGTCTGGCCCTTGCTGCAGAACACATAATCGGCCCATGCTGCGGTCTCTTACTCTGAATCACCAACTCTCCCCCACTTGGGGTCCGAACCCGCACTAGCTACCGCTCACAGTCAATCACTGCCCCATTAGAACTCAACCAATCCATGCCCATGATGACATTGTTCCCATACAGAGGAATGGGAACCAGATCAACCGGATACCGCTCGCTTAACAATTGGAGAGTACAATCCTGATGAAGTCTCGCAACCCTAACCATCCTATCATCATTAATCTCAACATCAAGAGGACGATCCAACTCCACCGGAGCTCTAGTAAATCTCTTGCTAAGCACAAGCGACACAAAAGATCGGGTAGCCCCCGAATCAAATAATACCAGAGCAGAAATACCATTCACAAGGAACGATCCAAAAATAAAACACATAAACATAAGCAACATTTCAATATAAATAATGAGATAAGGAGAAGATACATACCCGTCACAACATCGGGAGCTGCACGCGCTTCCTATGCCGTCAGCTGCAAAGCCCTGCTCTTCTGCAAGCGCATCTGCCCGGCCCTGACGGCCGTCAGTAATCCTCAAAGTTGCAGGAATGGGTGCTGACACTAGTCCTACTGCAGCTAAACTCGGACATTGGGCCTTTTTGTGGCTCCTTTGATTGCAATTAAAGCAAATCAGATCTGATCCCTAGGTGGTGGTAGCACAACAATCCCTACTATAATGACCAGTCCGGATGCACTTGGAGCAGCTAGAACCACCACCACTACAACTCCTGCACGCACCCTCGTTCGTGCTGCCGCAGATTCCCTACCGGCTACGTCCCTAATGGCCCCTCGATTTGGAATCCGATACCTTGGGCCTCTTTCCCGAACCCCCTGATGTCTGAACCTTATCTGGCTTCCTCTTCCTCTCCATCTCCAGGTCAATCTCCCTCTCCCTGGTTTAAGCGATCATATCAGCCAGCGTCTTGCAGCTAGATCGGCTCACAAACTGCCGCATGTCACTCCTCAGCATCTCATGATATTAGGCCTTTTTCATCTCCTCATCCGCCACATATTGCGGAACCAGAAGCGCCCTCTCCCTGAACATCGTGGTGACCTCAGCCACCGTCTCAGTAGTCTGGCAGAGATCCTGGAACTCCCACTTCAGCTGCTGCAACTCAATAATCGGTGCAAACTCCACTCATAAACTGGTCGAAAAATCATCCCATCAACAACATCATCTCCCACAACACTACCCACCTCCTCTTACCGGTCTTGCGCTCTGTCCTTCAAAAGGCAGGAGGCTAGTCTGATCTTGTTCCCCTCGGGACATAGACTGGTGCGGAAGGCGTTAACAACATATGCTAACCAATGCCTGCTCCCAATGGGGTCCTTCTCCCCATGATAGTCTGGAGCTCCACAAGCCCGGAACTCCCTGAATGTCAAAGATCGAGCTCCAGCTATAACCATCATCTCTGTACGGAACGAGCTGAGACGCTCCTCCAAAACCTCTAGAATACCCTCCTTAACCGAGCCGAAGATCACATGAGTATGGTCGAGAATGCAACGAGTAATCACTGACGAGACAAACTCCCTAGTCTGCTTATCGAGATGCATGGTTCCAGATCCTGAGCCTGATCCCTCCCCGGCACCAGAACTGTCGACAGGTCTACCTCGCAATACCACCATATTAAAAATAGACCACAAAAACTATTAAATTATGCATCAAAATATATGGGGACATCACAAACCTACAAGCTTCCTGATTTTGTCGTAACCCTCCTTAAATCGAGTACGGATTCCAATAGTACGGGCCCATACTACCTTCCACATCTATCTGTACTTTCCTCAAGAATTTATTTGACTCAACCAGGTCACTCCAAATCCATCTATCCATCCCTCACAGATAAGGCTCCCAGCAATAGATCTTCTCCCAGGTTTTCCTAGGGCAACTCCACACCACTCTCCGCCATCGTATGCATAAGGAATTACTGCTATCTCCTTCTAACTAACTTGTGAATACTATCACATATCACTAAAACTATATAATTCTTCGAATGAGAGGTCTCACACTACAACGGTTGGACTCAAACGAGAGTTGCGCAATAGAGTTAAAACCTAACCTTCTAAAATTATTTACTTCCCATGATATGTAACTTAGTATATTCGTTTATTAGTTAACTGAAGCTAGTTAGAACTCCTAAAAGCACAAAGCAAGCAACATTCGGGCATCAAGTATCAGAATCAAGCATAACCTAATCAGGCCATCCTATCACTGACTGATCAACACTAGCATGCAAGTCTAAGAGCTCATATAACAGGCGTACAAAGGCATCTCTCCTAACATTCTATCATGCAGAAGAATTGAGCAGATCTTTAGCCCTAACTAGCATGCAGTTCACAGATTCACAAATCAAAGAATATCAATAACATGTATGGGTAATTTGGGAAAACTGACTTGAGCTCGGTCAATTGTATGCACCATACCCTTTATCTCTTTTTAGAAGTCCTTTTTATAAAACATTTTTTTTTTGAAAATCCTACTAAATCCTTAGTTTGAGTTCAGACATACCCGAGAGTGTGCCCGAATCCCTCAAACCAAGGCTCTGATACCAACTTGTAACATCCCAAAATATGGTCCCAAAAATTTCATTTTTATAATAGGTAAAATAGTATTTCCAAATATCATCCATACATCTCAAACAAAACCAATGTATCAAATGTCATAAAATCAAAGTAAAGTATCATAAGCAGAATCCCAATGGTGTGTGCGATGCAGTCAACCCGAGCTCTTCCCTTTGCAACCAGAAGTACCTGAAACATAAACTGAAAATTGTAAGCACAAAGCTTAGTGATTTCCCCAAAATACCCCATACCAAACATAATGAATCACATACTGGGCACCCGCCCGACATCGGGGCTCGCCCGACATCAGGCCCCGCCCAATATCGAGTCCTGCTCGGTATACCGATCTGTTATTCTCAAGCCTCGTCTATCATTGGGCCTCGCCCTCTATACACATACAATCAATATCACATAATCATGTTAACACATATAGAGATCATAAACAATATCATATGTTTCAATCCTCACGCCTCGCCTGGCATCGAGCCCCACCTGGAACGCATAGCAGCACATAACACATGCAAGGGTCACACATAATCCTAGTATCCTAAGATAATCAATAAGGTCCGGTATTGGTGGCTTAGACCCGCTAAACCCAGTAAGGAAACTCACCTCGAAATCCGAACGATAGCTGAATAGGTCCCGGCTCTGAATATTAGCTCTACCTGCCACCTAGTAGACAAATAGTGAACAATCCTTATATACACCTCAGATTACCTCAAGTACCCCCTATGTCATACTTGGTTAAAGAAAAAGGTCAAAAGTCAAGGTCAACAGTCCGTGTTGACCCAACACGTAGTGTTGTCCTTCAACATGTCGTGTTTCTCCATCATCTACAAAGTCAGGAAAAACCATTCCAACACGCCATGTTTACCAATAAGCACACCATGTCTGACTGAAATCCAACAACTTAAGACATTAAGTTGCCTTCATCGAATCTAAGAGCTCCAAAGCTCAGATCTTTACCAAAATGATATTTAGAAGGGTAAAGTTTCCAACTTTACCCCTAGGGACCACTAAAATGGGTACAAAACCCAAACCCTAGGCTTAATAGAGTGAGGGCTTAACCATTAAGCACTTAATCTTCAAAGACATAGCCCCAAAATGCAGATCTGACACCCTATAGCTAGAAGTCCACGTAAAGTTGCCAACTTTACATTCATGCATGCCAAAGAGAAGCTGTAAAGCTCAAGAAGGGCTTAATAAAGGACTTAATGCATGCATGAGACCAAGAATCTTATAAAGCTTGCACCTTTAAGACAATGGAGGTCACAAAATGCTCAGATCTAAGAGGACAACCCATGAAACAACTTAACTCCTTAGAAAACCCAACAATGAGCCAAAAATCATAGCAATACCCCATAAGATAAGATCTTATCAACAATAAAGCAAGGTATGAGCTTGATACCTCAAGGAGACTGCAACAAGTGGTGAGATTCTGGATCTATGGCCTTCCTTCCAAGCTAGGCACCTTTAAACTCCAAAGCTCCTTCAAATGCACACGAAAATCCACAAGACTTCACTCAAAACCTCAAGAACACCACCAAGAAAGCTCAATACTCGATTTAGGGTTTTAGGTGACAAAGGAGGCTGATAAGGAGGCCGGTCAAGGGGACATAAGGCCTTTAAATAGGGTGCAACACCCTTTAAATTAGGGTTTCCTTCCCAGCTGCCAACACGTCATTTTGAGGTACCTCAACACGCTCTTTTGGTTCATTAAACTCCGCGGCCAAATACATCTCGACACGTCATGTTAAGGCTCCAACACGTCGTGTCCCAAAGAGAAAACATAAATAACTTGGAATTAAAATCATACCCGAAAATCAAGCGTTACAATTCTCCCCCACTTGAATCAGACTTCATCCTCGAAGTACGCCAAATCAAACAACTATGGATAGTGCTCTCTCATCTCCTCCTCGGGCTCCAAAGTCCATTCCGACCCTTGCGGTGTTGCCACTGCACCTTCACCAGCTCTACAACCTTGTTCCTTAAGGTTTTCATCTTCCGATCCAAAATTGGCACCGGTCTCTCGATATAATTCAGGCGGTCATCTACCTTAATATCCTCTAATGGTACAACTACGGAATCATCCACTAAACACTTCCGCAACTGAGAGACATGAAATGTACTATGAATCTGAATGAGCTCGGCTGAAAGATCAAGACGGTAAGCAACCCGGCCCACCTGAGCCAAAACCCTGAAGGGACCAATATACTTGGGGCCCAGCTTGCCCCACTTCCTGAACCGGGTACACATTTCCAAGGCGACACCTTCATGAGAAACATATCTCCCACCTGAAACTCCAAGTCTGACCGGCGCCTATCAGCATAACTCTTCTACCGACTCTGAGTTGTCTCGAGCCTGCTCCGAACCTACTGAATCAGCTTAGTTGTCTTGAGTACCACCTCGGTACTCCCCATGAATCATTGAATGACCTCGCCCCGACAAATCAGGGTCTTGCACCTCCTCCGGTAGAGCATCTCAAAAGGAGGTCGATCGATGCTAGCGTGATAACTGTTTTTATACAAAAATTATGCTAACGGAAGATACGTATCCCAACTCCCATTGAAATCCAACACGCACGCACGTAGCATATCCTCAAGAGTATGAATAATCCGCTCACTCTGACCATCGGTCTGCGGATGAAATGTTGTACTGAAAAGGAGACGGGTGCCCATCTCGTCATGAAATTGGTTCCAAAATCTGTAAGTAAAACGAACATGCCTGTCCGAAACCACAGATATCGGCACCCCATAGCCTGCCACTACCTCCCGGACATAAATCTCAGCCAAATTCTCTACATATATGCTCTCCTGGAGTGGAATGAAATGCGCGCTCTTGGTCAAATGATCCACAATGACCCAGATGGAATCCACTCCGCGTGTAGTCCTGGGAAGCTTCGTGATAAAATCCATAGTGATGTCTTCCCATTTCCATACGGGAATCTCCAACAGCTGCATCTTGCCGTGAGGTCGCTGATGCTCGGCCTTAACTTTTCTGCAGGTCAAGCACCACCCCACATACCATGCTACATCCTGATTCATGCAGGGCCGCCAATAATGAGGACGAAGATCCCTATACATCTTTGTCGCCCCGGGATGGATTGAGAACCTCGACTTGTGGGCCTCCTCCACTTCTCATTTTCACCCTCAGTAAACTCCTAAGAGGTGCTTTCAACTCATTCAAGCTTCAAGTCTCATTCCTTCAAAAGAAAAATTCCCAGATATTTGTAAGTATCTCATCAACTTTGACTAGTGATTCTCCACATTATTCCTAGGATTTCATTATATTTACACATAAAAATTATGGGTACATATTCTTTGGATATTCCAAAGTACAAAGAGTTATCAAACCTTCCAAGTGTTGGGACTTGGAAACTCCTTAACACCTCTTTCAATCACCCAACAAACTAAACCAAAGTGAGCTTCATACCCCTACTTTTTCAAGTTTTATTATTTTTGGGGGAGAATACAAGTCAAACCTTGTCCAAATCCTTGGATAATTGCATGTATTTGTATGTTTGGGTGTGTGTGAATGTGTTAAAACGTTGTTTCAAGATAATTTTCATAAACTTGAAATTTTACAAAACTCATGATGTTAGGAGAATATTTTAGCCACAACATAACGAATATTTTGTTTGCAAACTATTAGTGATTATTTAGAAATATTTAATACAAATAATTTTATCAAGAAAATGTACAAAATAGGGCTGTTATGATAGAAATAATTATATGTCATAAAACTGCTGTCATACAACTTTCAGAATACAAGTGATAAGTTGTATGTTATAAAGCTGAAAAACGCATGTCATAAAATTGCAGTCATACTTTTTACACAAGTCATGGTTTTACACAAGACATAACTTGACACCTTCCGACAAAATTGGGTCATTTTGACAAATATTCAAAGTGGATTAGTTTTAATAAACTAAGTGAAACAAAACGAAATATTTAGTCAACGAGTACAACTATTGTTATTTAATAACGAATCTCAACGATTTGTAGCAAGGGAAAAATTTGTTAGTATTCTAGTCAGACGAATCTTCACAGTACCTATATATCTAAACAGTAGTGTACGTTTAAAGTCTTGTAAGAGTTATAACCAGATTCTCCTGAAGGGGGAGTAGGAATTTGTGTATAGATCTATACGGGGTTGACACCCCGCACCTTCGTTGTTCGCTACAGCTAGACCGGCCAGTCTAGGGTGACAAATGTCTTAAACAAAATGACGCCTGAAGAACGTTCGAACAGGCACTCCGTCATATTAGTATGGTTATAACGACTCACTTAGAATATAACAGTATGATTTTAGAAATTCACTCAAGTTACACCTCTCGATTATAAACGACTATTGATTATACACGAAGCTTTTACCACACCAGTCTTAGGTTCTGAGACCACCATTTTATATATATATATATATATATATATATATATATATATATATATATATATATATATATATATATATATATAAAATGGTGGTCTCAGAACCTAAGACTGGTGTGGTAAAAGCTTCGTGTATATATATATATATATATATATATATATATATATATATATATATATATATATATATATATATATATATATATATATATCAGAAAATATAGGATTTTCTGGAGAAAACGTCTTATACGAAATTCGAAAATGATAAACTAAGACACACATGCAACTATACTCGATTTGAAACAAGACTTACAACCATTGATAATAAAATATTGGAGTTTCTGGATCTCTAAACTATCACCAGATTTTATTACAAAATGCTTATGAACTCACCAACATATTTTATGTTGACTCTTTTCAAACGACTTGTAGTCTCAGGAAATCAACAAGCAGGTTTATGGAACGTGGAACCAAGTTTATTTTGATGTAGTTTGATATGTACTCAATGTTGTCTCTTTTGTGTAATTCAAGAACATGAACAAGATGTAAAACAATGTAAGCTTGTGATCTTAGTGTATGATGTTTGGATTTACTATGTTTTAATTATATTCAATTGTTATGATACTGTACTATGAAGTCACTCGCCTCTGGACGTTTCCGCCGTCTGTTCCGGGGGTGTGACAGATTGGTATCAGAGCATTGTTTATAGTGAACTAGTATATCTAGCCATACAAGATATACAACTATAAACAGAATGGGACTAAAACACTCTGACTAAAACATATGTGCTAGGACCTTATCATAACAAGAACAAAGACAAGATAACTTAATAAGTTGGACACTACAGTCAAACCTGGGCAGTTATGTAATCATATCTGGGATAAACATTGCCTGATCAACTATATTTATTTGAGATACGACCAACATGTGTTCAGGAGTGGTAATGGTGTTGCAACGAGTCTAAAGTTTCCCAACTCATTATCCAAAAGTTTTAAGGACCAAACCTAAAATACTTAAAATACTATAGGAGTATTTTGACATTCTATCTATTTTCTCATACTCATATATTCTTGCACAGACGACATGGCAGGCTTTCACCTCCCCGGAGACCCTTACTTTCCCAATCAGGGGAATGCGGGTTGGATTGAGGAAGACCAAGAAGAGGACCCCGAGGAACCCATGGAGGATCCCGAAGAACTGATAGAGTTTGAAAAAGAGGACATCGATGAAGAAGTCGAGGAAGATGACGAGGAAGAGGTTGAGGAGGACGAGGAATCGGACGTAGAGTCTAAAGTTATCAACCCTCCCTACATGGCAAGGGTACCACCGCATAGGATGAGCTACAATGGCCCTACACCTCCTTGGGCTGACGATATCGAGAGATGGGGCCGACATCAGGGTAAGCAACCACCATTTGGGATGAACCGAGGGTACTACAACCTCCAGCATGGAGGACCAGCGAATCACGCACTCCCTGTCATGGTCAGAGGTATTAGGGACATCGGTGACCAGGCTCAAGTGACCACCGACCGGGTAATGCAGATGTTGGAGGCTATGCAGGTTACAGATGCTCGCACGCGAGAGCTAGAGCGAGACTTATACCCAATGGAACGACTCATAGACGATCTTGCCACTGCACCAGCGGAGGTCAGAGAATACCAGGAGAGACACACCGCGCTGGAGGAACATGTACGGATCAACGAACGTAGATTAGCCAAACTCCAAGGCGCGTCTACCTCATCGTCAGCACCACTAGGCCCTACTCGTCGCGACTAGTACATGTTATTTTGCTACCATAGTGGTTTTCCTTTGTGCATTCCCCTATGTATTATCAATGACATGATTAAGTGATTATGCTAATCATGGAGTCGTTACTCTGTTAGGTTCTATTTCACTTCAAGTATTGTACGCCTTATGAAGGCAATTTTTCATGTACTAAAAAGATTGTTATCAATGAAAAACGGATATATATTCTCTCATGATGTGTTACCTATTATGTGCTCTATTGCTACGATTACATGTTGATTTTATACACACACTTGCTTGTATACAACCAAATCACCGATGCTATTCTATAATCAAGAAACCGTGAAATAAAATACATTGGATACTCATTGTCCTTCTGATCCATGATAGAAATATGCCGAGGAGACCAACCAGTAGGAATAACAACACGGCACCACCACCGCCGCCCCCGCCGGAAATGAACTCGGCAGCCTTTCAAGCGGCAGTTTCAGCAGCAGTAACAGTGGCTCTAGCTCACATTCAAACCAGAAATAATGGTGGTGGAAATGGCTAAGGGACGGGAAGCTCCCATCAAGGGATGAATCAAGGGCCTATAAAGGCCTGTACCTATAAGGACTTTTCCAATGCAAGACCCCGCACATTCAACGGGACCGGAGGAGTCATAGCTCTGAAACGATGGACCGAGAAGATGGAGTCGGTGTTCGAGATATGCGAATGTCCGGAAGGAAGTAAAGTCAAATTCGCGGTCTGCACTTTCATCGACCAGGCACTGTCATGGTGGAACGGTCACATAGAGGCCACGACACTTCTCGTTGCAAACACTATGTCCTGGGAAGAACTCAAAGAAATGTTAATCGCCGAGTATTGTCCCCGAGGGGAAGTACAAAAGCTCGAGCAAGAACTGTGGAACCTTACGGTGCAGAAATCGGACATTGACGCGTACATCTCGAGGTTTAACGAACTGTCCCTTTTGTGTACTGGTATGATTACGTCTGAGGGAAAGAAAGTCGAGCGATTCATCTGGGGGTTGACACCTCCCATTCAAGGTAACGTGATTGCCTCAAAACCCGAGACCTATGATAGTGCCAAGCGCCTAGCTAAGAAGCTTTATGATCACAGTGACAAGAAAAGTACCAAAGCAACAGAGGGAGAGAGCAAACAAAAAGGAGGGAATAAGAAGAACTGGGAGAACAAGCGTAAAGGACGACAGAATTCAGGGCCATCCAAGAAACCACAGACAGTAGCAGTCCATTCTGCTACCGCTCTAGCAGCACCAACCCCAACCGCCCCAGCCTCAACCACAACCGTGTCAACAAAGCCATACGCGGGATCTAATCCCAAGTGTGACAAGTGTAATTATCACCACTACGGGGCATGCAAGGATTTCCAATGCACCAACTGCAATCGAAAAGGACACACTGTCCGGTATTGCAAGATGCCCCCACAACAAAACAAACAGCCCAATGACAACAACGCCGGAGCCAGCCACGCATGTTACGGATGCGGGGAAACCGGCCATTTTAAACACAACTGCCCCAAGAACAACAATCAGAACGCAGGAAGGGTCTTAACCATGGGGCAAGGAGAGGCAGTGCAAGATCCAACAGTGGTGACTGGTACGTTTCCCCTCAACAACTCTTATGCGTGCATTTTATTTGATAGTGGAACTGAGCGAAGCTTCGTAAGTCACGAATTCAAACACCTTCTCAATCAAAATCCTCACAACTTGAGCGAAACTTATACGGTCGAAATGGCCAACAGTAAAACAGAATCAACCAATGATATCTACGTAGGGTGCACACTAACGTTAAATAACCACTCCTTCCCAATCAGTTTGATGCCTGTTAATATTAGGAGCTTTGATGTGATTGTTGGCATAGACTGGTTACGCCCCCACCATGCTGAAATTATGTGTCACGAGAAGGTTGTTCGCCTTCGCCTACCCAACAATGAAACCCTAATAGTTTATGCCGACAAACCCGGCTCAAACCCCCGACTCATTTCTTGCATCCAAGCACAAAAATTCTTGCATAAAAAGAATCACGCCTTTCTTGCTCATGTCGTGGATAAAACAAAGGAGGAGAAAAACATAAATGATATTCCTGAAGTACGTGACTTTCCTGACGTATTTCCCAAGGATTTTCCAGGAGTCCCTCCCAAGCGTCAGGTCGAGTTCCAAATCGATCTTGTACCTGGAGCCACTCCAATCGCCAAATCACCCTACAGGTTAGCTCCTGCCGAGATGCAAGAGTTATCTAGCCAACTAAGCGAGCTTCTCGACAAAGGATTCATCAGGCCGAACTTTTCACCTTGGGGAGCTCCGGTTCTGTTTTTCAAGAAGAAAGACAGATCTTTCAGAATGTACACAGATTACCGAGAACTAAACAAGCTCACCGTCAAGAATCGATACCCACTTCCCCGAATCGATGATCTATTTGATCAGCTCCAAGGAGCCAGTTACTTTTCCAAGATAGATCTGAGGTCCGGGTACCATCAACTAAGAGTCCGAGAGGAGGATATCCCAAAGACTGATTTCCGAACCCGTTATGGGCATTTCGAATTTGTAGTCATGCCTTTTGGTCTCACAAACACACCAGCAACCTTTATGGACTTGATGAACCGAGTCTGTAGGCCGTTTCTCGACAACTTCGTAATTTTTTTCATCGATGATATACTCATCTACTCTAAGAGTAAAGAGGAGCACAACCAGCACTTATGACAAATTTTGGGAACACGGAGAACAGAGAAACTTTACGCAAAGTTCTCCAAATGCGAATTCTGGATTCGTAGAGTAGAATTTATGGGTCATGTAGTCAGCGAAGAGGGAATACACGTGGACCCTACCAAGATCAAAGCCATTGAGGGCTGGGCAACCCTAAGAACCCCAACTGAAATCTGTTAATTTTTGGGCCTTGGTGGTTATTACCAAAGGTTCATCCAAAATTTTTCCAAGATCACCAAGCCTCTCACCACTCTCACCCAGAAGGGCGTACCTTTCCATTGGAATGAAAAACAAGAAGCTTCCTTCCGAACCCTGAAACAAGCCCTCTGCAGTGCTCCAGTGCTGTCCTTGCCAGAAGGAACGGAAGACTTCGTAGTATACTGCGATGCTTCCAATCAAGGGTTAGGTTGTGTGCTTATGCAGCGCGGAAAGGTGATAGCTTACGCATCTAGACAACTAAAGACCCATGAAGTAAACTACACCACCCACGACCTCGAACTGGGAGTTGTGGTCTTCGCCTTAAAGATTTGGAGGCACTACCTATATAGTACAAGGTGCACCATTTTCACGGACCACAAGAGCCTCCAACACATACTGAATCAAAAGGAATTGAACATGAGACAACGAAGATGGTTAGAACTACTAAACGACTACGAGTGCGAAATCAAGTACCATCCAGGCAAAGCAAATGTGGTAGCCGATGCCTTAAGCCGGAAGGAGTACTCGGGTCACCGAGTAAAGACATTAACAATAACCGTCCATTCCCATCTATCCTCACAAATCAAAGGGGCTCAGCAGGAAGCCTTAAAGCCAGGAAACATCGCCAATGAGGCATTGTGCGGAATGGAGAAGAGTCTGACGATCAAGGAAGACGGAGCCTATTATCTTATGGACCGAATCTGGACACCGAGGTTCGGTGGATTTCGGGACGTGATAATGAATGAGGCTCACAAAAAAAGGTACTCTATCTATCCGGGTTCCGACATAATGTACCTGGATATCAAACAACATTACTGGTGTCTGAATATGAAAGCGGAGATTGCCACTTACGTAGGCAAGTGCCTCACTTGTGCCAAAGTTAAAGTGGAGTATCAGAAGCCCTCGGGTCTACTACAGCAACCCGAAATACCCGAGTGGAAATGGGAAAGGATCACAATGGATTTTATAACCAAATTACCTAAGACGGAAGACGGTCTGGATGCTATCTGGGTGATCGTTGACCGACTAACAAAATCCGCCCATTTCCTGCTAATAAAGGAGACGTACAAAATGGAAAGGCTAACGCGAATATACCTGAAAGAGGTAGTGAGACTTCATGGAGTCCCCATATCCATTATCTCAGATCGAGATAGTAGATTCACCTCTCGTTTTTGGCAGTCGCTCCAGAAAGCATTGGGAACTCGACTGGATATGAACACTGCCTACCACCCTCAGACTGATGGCCAAAGCGAGCGAACTATTCAGACTCTAGAAGACATGCTCCGAGCATGTGTAATAGATTTTGGCAAAGCCTGGGATACCCACCCGCCCCTAGTTGAATTTTCATATAACAACAACTATCACACAGGCATAGGAGTCGCTCCCTTCGAGGCCTTGTATGGCCGGAAATGCAGATCGCCCCTGTGTTGGGCTGAAGTGGGGGACGCACAACTGGTCAAAGGGCAATCACCAAACAGCACCCTTACGGGACCAGAAATCATCCGAGAATCTACAGAGAAGATAATCTAAATCAAATCCCGACTCCAAGCCTCACGTGACCGACAAAAGAGTTACGCTGACAAACGACGAAAACCTCTGGAGTTCCAGGTCGGAGATCGAGTACTACTAAAGGTCTCTCCCTGGAAAGTGATGATACGCTTTGGGAAATGAGGAAAGTTAAACCCACGATACATCGGACCATTCGAGATTCTTGCCCGAATTGGTCCGGTGGCCTATAAGTTGCAGCTACCTTCGGAGCTCAGCAACGTGCACCCCGTGTTCCATGTATCAAATTTGAAAAAGTGTTTATCATACGAAACCTTTGTTATTCCTTTAGAAGAGATTGAGATAAACGAGAATCTCCTATTCGTCGAAGAACCAGTCGAGATAATGGATAGGGAAGTGAAGCGCACGAAACAAAGTCACATTCCTATTGTGAAGGTTCGATGGAACGCAAAGCGCGGATTGGAATTCACTTGGGAACATGAAGACTAGATGAAGCAGAAGTACCCTCACCTATTCTCGCGTTCATGACCCTACCCTTCAAAAGAATTTCAGGACGAAATTCCCTCTAACCGGGGATGATGTCACAACTAGCCTTTTTAGCTAGGAAATTCTGCTCTCATGTAAGCACCAATTATTGTAAGGCTTGTATCATTGCAATTAGGGTTATATTATGGGCCCTAATGAACCATGTATTATTATAATGCAAAGTATTTATGTATCTCTCAATCTCTCCTAAATCTCTCCAAGTATATGAAATCTCTCCCAAATATCTCCAAGTATATTAAATCTCTTCCAAATCTCTCCAAGTATATGAAATCTCTCCCAAATCTCTCCAAGTATATGAAATCTCTCCAAAATCTCTCCAAGTATATCAAATCTCTCCCAAATCTCTCCAAGTATATGAAATCTCTCCCAAATCTCTCCACGTATCTCAAATCTCTCTCAAATCTCCCTATGTACCTTCCTCAGTCGAAAACAGCTCAAAACGTAAGGAGAAAACCCAAAGGACCCTCTTGGTCTGGAACCCTCTTGGGCCGGAACCCCTCTCTACTTCGGAACTTGCTATTTTGGTCTGGAATGGGAAGAACAACTTCAGAACCTCCTTCAGCTTTGGGCTCCGGAATTCCTCAGTCGGGCGATCTCGCATGATCCGGGCCATGCTCTCTCGGAAGGCTATCCACTCTGGAATACCTCGTACGCTTCGGAATGCTCGCAAACCTCGACTCCGGAAATCTGTGAAGAGCTTCGGAACTAAGGAAAACACTCCGGAACTGAGTGAATGACTCTGGAATTTTGCCACATGGCTCCGGAACTCCCCTAAGCCCTTCGGACCCTCGCAGATTCCGAACTACACTCCAGATTTTTGTCCATTACGGACTTTTTCTCAGTTTAGGATATTTTGACGTCGGGAATTCCTCCAAACTCGTATTTTTCATATCTTAGACCCCTTAAACCCCTATTTTATGCCAAAATTGATTATTTTTTAAATATATTTATATAAAATAATACCCAAGATTTTTAAAGAGATTCTAAGTAGATAAGGGTTTGACCTTATGATGTGATGCAAATCCCCCATTTCCCATGCAAATCTCAGTAAAACCCATATTACCCATAGATAATAAGGTTTGTCCACCAGCCCTCCAAGAAAATGTCAAATCACCCCTTATCCCCTCCATTTAGACGCGTGAACTCCTTTCCCCTTATTCCACTTCTCATTTTCACCCTCAGTAAACTCCTAAGAGATGCTCTCAACTCATTCAAGCTTTAAGTCTCATTCCTTCAAAAGAAAAATTCCCAGATTTTTGTAAGTATCTCATCATCTTTGACTAGTGATTCTCCACATTATTCCTAGGATTTCATTATATTTACACATAAAAATTATGGGTACATATTCTTAGGATATTCCAAAGTTCAAAGAGTTATCAAACCTTCCAAGTGTTGGGACTTGGAAACTCCTTAACACCTCTTTCAATCACCCAACAAGCTAAACCAAGGTGAGCTTCATACCCCTACTTTTTCAAGTTTTATTATTTTTGGGGGAGAATACAAGTCAAACCTTGTCTAAATCCTTGGATAATTGCATGTATTTGTATGTTTGGGTGTGTGTGTGTATGTGTTGAAATGTTATTTCAAGATAATTTTCATAAACTTGAAATTTTACAAAACTCATGATGTTAAGAGAATATTTTAGCCACAATATAAGGAATATTCTGTTTGGAAACTATTAGTGATTATTTATAAATATTTAATATAAATAATTTTATCAAGAAAATGTACAAAATAGGGCTGTTATGATAGAAATAATTACATGTCATAAAACTGTTGTCATAAAACTTTCAGAACACAAGTGATAAGTTGTATGTTATAAAGCTGAAAAACGCATTTCATAAAACTGCAGTCATAATTTTTACACAAGTCATGGTTTTACACAAGACATAACTTGACACCTTCCGACAAAATTGGGTCATTTTGACAAATATTCAAAGTGGATTATTTTCAATAAACTAAGTGAAACGAAACGAAATATTTAGTCAATGAGTACAACTATTGTTATTTAATAACGAATCTCAACAATTTGCACCAAGGGAAAAATCTGTTAGTATTCTAGTCAGACGAATCTTCACAGTACCTATATATCTAAACAATAGTGTACGTTTAAAGTCCTGTAAGAGTTATAACCAGAGTCTCCTGGAGGGGGAGCGGGAATTTGTGTATAGATCTATACGGGGTTGACACCCCGCACCTTCGCTGTTCGCTACAGCTAGACCGGCCAGTCTAGGGTGACAAATGTCTTAAACAAAACTGACGCCTGATGAACGTCCGAACAGGCACTCCGTCATATTAGTATGGTTATAACGAATCACTTAGAATATAACAGTATGATTTTAGAAATTCACTCAAGTTACACCTCTCGATTATAAACGACTATTGATTATACACGAAGCTTTTACCACACCAGTCTTAGGGTCTGAGACCACCATTTTATATATATCAGAATATATAGGATTTTCTGGAGAAAACGTCTTATACGAAATTCGAAAACGATAAACTAAGACACACATGCAACTATACTCGATTTGAAACAAGACTTACAACCATTGATAAGAAAATATTGGATTTTCTGGATCTCTAAACTATCACCAGATTTTATTACAAAATGCTTATGAACTCACCAACATATTTTATGTTGACGCTTTTCAAACGACTTGTATTCTTAGGAAATCAACAAGCAGGTTAATGGAACGTGGAACCAAGTTTATTTTGATGTAGTTTGATATTTACTCAATGTTGTCTCTTTTGTGTAATTCAAGAACATGGACAAGATGTAAAACAATGTAAGCTTGTGATCTCAATCTATGATGTTTGGATTTTCTATGTTTCAATTATATTCAATTGTTATGATATTGTACAATGAAGTCACCCACCTCTGGACGTTTCCGCCGCCTGGTCCGGGGCTCGCCCGACATACCAAACATAATAAATCACATACTGGGCCCCCGCCCGACATCTGGGCTCGCCCGGCATCACGCCCCGCCCAGCATCGAGCCCTGCTCAGTATACCGATGTGTTATTCTCAGGCCTCGTCTATCACTGGGCCTCGCCCTCTATACACATACAATCAATATCACATAATCATGCTAACACATACGGAGATCATAAACAATATCATATGTTTCAATCCTCAGGCCTCGCCTGGCATCGAGCCCCGCCCGACACGCATAGCAGCACATAACACATGCAAGGGTCACATAGACTCCTAGTATTCTAACATAATCAACAAGGTCCGGCATTGGTGCCTTAGACCCGCTAAACCCAGAAAGGAAAGTCACCTCGAAATCCGAACGATAGCTGAATAGGTTCCGGCTCTAAATATCAGCTCTACCTGCCACCTAGTAGACAAATAGTGACCAATCCTTAGATACGCCTTAAATTACCTCAAGTACCCCTTAGGTCATACTTGGTTAAAGAAAAATGTCAAAAGTCAAGGTCAACAGTCCGTGTTGACCCAACACGTCGTGTTGTCCTTCAACATGCCATGTTTCTCCATCATCTACAAAGTCAGGAAAAACCAATCCAACACGTCATGTTTACCAATAAACACGCCATGTCCGACTGAAATCCAACAACTTAAGACATCAAGCTGCCTTCATCAAATCTAAGAGCTCCAAAGTTCAGATCTTTACCAAAATGATATTTAGAAGAGTAAAGTTTCCAACTTTACCCCTAGGGACCACTAAAATGGGTCCAAAACCCAAACCCTGGGTTTAATAGAGTGAGGGCTTAACCATTAAGAACTTCATCTTCAAAGAAATGGCCCTAAAATGCAGTTCTGACACGCTAGAGCTAGAAGACCATGCAAAGTTGCCAACTTTACGTTCATGCATGCCAAAGCGAAGCTTTAAAGCTCAAGAAGGGCTTAATAAAGGACTTAATGCATGCATGAGACCTAGAATCTTATAAAGCTTGCACCTTTAAGCCAAAGGAGGTCACAAAACGCTCAGATCTAACAGGACAACCCATGAAAAAACTTAACTCATTAGACAACCCAACAATGAGCCAAAAATCATAACAAAACCCCATAAGAGGAGATCTAATCAACAACAAAGCAAGGTATGAACTTGATACCTCAAGGAGACTGAAACAAGTGGTGAGATTCTAGATCTATGGCCTTCCTTCCAAGCTAGGCACCTTGAAACTCCAAAGCTCCTTCAAGTGCACATGAAAATCCACAAGAATTCACTCAAAACCTCAAGAACACCACCAAGAAATCTCAATACTCGATTTAGGGCTTTAGATGACAAAGGAGGCTGGTAAGGTGGCCGGTCAAGGGGACATAATGCCTTTAAATAGGGTGCAACACCCTAAAAATTAGGGTATCCTTCCCAGCTGCCAACACGTTGTGGTGAGGCACCTCAGCATGCCGTGTTGGTTCATTAAACTCCCGACCAAATACATCTCGACACGCCGTACTGAGGCTCCAACACGTCGTGTCCCAAAGAGAAAACATAAATAACTTGGAATTAAAATAATACCGGGAAATCAAGCGTTACACTTCTTTTTGATATTTCTTCATGTAATTGTCATCAAAGGTAACATCCCAGAAAGATTCCTTCATCGACTTTTTCATCAAATTTGTTCTGATTTCCTTTAGAATTGAATAAGAAGCACCTGGAACCAAATACATGAAAGAATTTAACATAAGGTTTCCGATTGTTAAGAATTTCATATGGAGTAATCATAAATCTTTTGTTGATGTAAGATCGATTCTGTGTAAAACAAGCGGTTGCAATAGCATCAGCCCAGAAATATAAAGGAAGATTCGCAAATGAAAGCATTGTACTTGTATCTTCACAGAGAGAGTGATTTCGTCTTTCAATTACATTGTTCTACTGTGGAGTGTAAGGCGAAGAAAAGTTGTGAGCAATCCCTTTGCGAGTCAAGAAATCTTCAAATGTATGAGTTTTGAATTGTGAACCGTTATCACTATGAATTTTCGGAACTGACTTTCTTAATTGTAGCTTAACCTTCTTGATGAAGTTTATCATCTTCTGATTTGCGTCAGATTTCTGTATACGAAAGAATACCCAGGTAAATCAAGAAAAATCATCAACAATAACCAAAATATATTTGTTACCACCAATACTTTCGATGGCTGATGGACCATAAAGATCAGTATGCAATAATTCTAGTGGCTAAATGATTTTGGTGTTTATGATGGATGAGTGACTCTTTCTGCTTTGTTTTCCGAGCTCACAGTAGCACATAAGTGTTCCTTTTCGAATTTCAGAAGAGGTAGACCAGGTACAAGATCACCAATAACGAGCTTGTTAATATCCTTGAAATTCAGATGGGAAAGCCTTCTGTGCCATAGCCAACTATCATCTGGAAGATTCTTTCGTAAGTAAGCACATAGATGGTTTCCCTTTGATTGGATTCAAATTCAGAGGATACATCTCTCCCTTCCTTTTTGATTTCAGAAGAACAGCTTTAGATTTCTTTTCTATGATTTCTGAACCTTCTTCATCAAAAGACACCTTTAGACCTTTACCTACAACCAATTGCGAAACACTAATTAGATTGTGTTGTAAGCCATCAACATATGCTACATTCCGAATTAAGAATTCTCCAAACTTCACACTTCGGCCATCCTTTAGAGTCCGAAACTCTAGCAACTCCTCTTTCCTTCTTATCATGTAACAAAAACAGCCGCTATCGATGTACCATTCTGAATCATACTGTTCGTCACGCATAACCTGCAAAATTTAGAGAGTTTTAGAAACCCAAACCATCATGGGTCCTTGTGAGAATTTCTTTTGTACAGGAAAAATCTTGGTTGTGTCAACCCAAAAGGATTTTCTTTTTAAAGTACGATTCATCCATTTTTCTATTTCGAAAACTTCAACTTTGTTATTACAAAGATTAATTTCAACAAAATTAGATTTTCGTTTAATATATTCTTTGATTTTTGGAGCCATTCTTTTTGAAAAATCTTTTTCTTCCTTTTTCAAATTTTCTTTGTATTCCTTGAGAGTAATCTCTGGTTCTAAAGCAATTTTGTTTTCAACCTTAAAACTTTTGTTTTGGTGAGAGGTTTTGAAAAGTGTGGTTTTGGTGAATACTTTAATTTTGGTTTCGGAATTTGAGACGAAACTTTATTTTGATTAGAAGATTGTGTTGAGTTGACAAAACTTTGATTGGAGTTCCTTTTCTTCAAAAAAACGTTTTCTTTCTTTCAAATTCTTTCTATATCTAGCATTCAACTATCTTTTAATTCTTGCAATTAATTCTTCAACAGATTTATGAATGTTAGCTTTCGGTTTTTCCTTTCTGATTTGCGTTTCATTCTGTTCCGAAGAGGTTTCACTTGAAACATTTTTTGTTCCACTTGGTTCGGCCTTTTTGTAACAAAGGTCCACACGATTCAATGGTTCTGAAACGTATTTTCCTTTTGTTTTCCAAGAGGTCATTTCTGAAAGACCTTTTGTTTCATCCGCATTATCTATCGGCTTTGACCAGAAGAATTCATAACACCCCTTCGCATTATCATGAGCAACAAGGGACGTTAATTCAGATGTGTCATTTTTATTCAGTCCATTCTTTACAAAAACTTGATTTGGAACAGTATGAACTTTCGAAAAAATGGTTGCTTCTTCTTTCAAAACTTTAGATCCTTTGTTTTCAACAATTCGAACAAATTCGATTGAGTTTTCTGAAATTGGATTTTTCTTAGGTTCATTAAAATTTTGCACAAAAGCAGAACAATCAATTTCGTCCTCTACATATATTTCACTCATTTCACTTTCATCAAATTCATACATATTCTTGGAATCAAGAGTGTTATCTGAACTCAATTTCTTGCATAATAAGTCATATTTCTTCATAGCACTTAATTTGATTTCTTCTTTATCTTTTTCATTTAACATTTCTTTCAACATGTTTTTATGGTCTTTGGACTGAATATATTCTTCAATTTTCTCAAGTCCAACCCGGTAAGAGTCAGAAACGTCATCTGAAGAAACAATCGATTCACATTTATAGCATTCAGCATCGATTTCATCCTCTTTCAATTCAAGAAAGGGTAAAATAATTTTATGCAAACCCTTCCCTATTTCACAATCCAAATGAAGCTGAGTAATATTAAAATATAAAAGTTTAGCAATCAAACAAAAAATATTCCTCTGTTTCAAAAATGCAATAGTATCTCTTTTAAGATAAATAATATCATCTCATGATCTAGTAAGCTCTACTTCTAATGCCCATATTCTTAATCTTCTCTCTTCACTCTTAAATCTTACCCTTTTAAGTTGATCATTCATATTAGAATTACTGAGACGAGTTCTTTTTAAACTATCACTAAAATTAGAAAAGTATATCATAAGTCGTCTAATTCAAAATCATAACGGGTAGTAGGAATATTAAGATATTTGATAATAGAATGTACCTTATCAACGAACTTATCGCACTCTTTCACTTGCTCCGTGATTGTCTTCACAACAAAGCAGCTCTCCGAAGCCTTTCCTCCATTAGTAGCATATCCTCTCGGTTCCAAAACCACCATTCTGAACCATCAAACACTTTCTTCATTGCCTTGCTTCTCTGAATTCACCACAAAGCACCCGCCATGTGTGGGTTTCCTTACCTCATCATCCTCTGATTCTGTAGACCATACTTCGACTCGACCATCATCACTTTCTTCTTTCACTATCAACTTTGGTTTCACATTCGATACACTTTTCTTAGGTTTTTGGCGATCAAAACTCTCTCTACTGTTCATTATCTTCATCCTTGAGCACTCATCAATGACGGGATCATCTGAAACTCCTTCAGTTCATGAACACATAGGGCAGTCATTCCTACTCAACATCAAGCAAAATCAAAACCTAATTCTCGATCTCGATCCTCTCAAATACGATAGCTACATGTTGCTGATCGTTGAATGCTTGAAGTACTCTCCGCTGGTCAAAGCGTTAACTACATCAGACTTCGTTTCGATGTCATTCATGTCGAAGGCTTACTCCACCGCTTGCTACATCAAAGAAGAACAGTGGATAACGTTTGAAATCCATAATCAGAAAACCTCCATTAGCAAGTCTCGATTTTGCTCGTTGCTAGGGCTTGCTCAATCCGCTGATATGAATGATCCTGACTCCATCACCATCGCTGCTATCATGGAGATGTTTTATTAGATGGGGGTACAAAGAAACCCTAATTACGATTTCAAAAATTCGGAAGCCCAATCTGCCACCACCATGGAACGGACTGTTCACTCTCCTGTTTAAGAGCTTCTCAGAGCGTGTCACTGGATCGGATTGTGCTAGCAAGTTGTTTATCTCAATCTTGTATGGACTCTACCACGGACTCAACATCGATTTTGGAGTTGTTCTTTGGGCTCAAGTTGTACAAAGCACCCATTTAACCACGAGACATAACGACATCTCTTGTGCTCGCTTCTGGACAGTCATTGCTTAGAGAGCAATCGATAAGCACAACATTCCTGTCAGGAGGGACTCTATCATGTCTTCTATCTCCACTTTTCGTACCACAAACATTATACTTGCGGATAATTCCAAGTTTTCGTTTGTTGGATCCATTCCAGAAGCCATGTTTCGCGATGTTCTAGCTGCCAGCAAAATCCTTGAAGCTTATAGGAAACTTCCTGTCTCCGGCTTTCGTCCTTTGATGCCAGAGATGCAATTCATTATCGATGAAGCGGATAAACTGAAGAAGGGAGGGCAAAAGGGGCGCAAGAAAGGGGAAAAGAAACAACCTGCTAAAGAGGGTCCTTCCAAGAAACGAAAGTCACAAGCTGACACTTCTGCCTCAGCTCTCTCTCCAGCAAAGAAACGAAAGTTGAAGAAGAAAGTAAGCAAGTCTAAGTCCCCGACTCCAAGTGAAAGCGAACATTCACAATCTGAATCTCACTCAGACGTTCGAATTGAAGTAGAGGAGCCTATTCAAATGGAAGGTACTGCAACAACTTCTCAACCAGAGGTTTCGCAACCTATTTCCACTACTCCTGAGGTAATAGTTACGATTCCTATCTCAGTTCCAATTTTTAATGATTTTGTTGAGACTGTCTCCGTTCCATCTCCAACTGCCACCATTTCCACGCCTATCACTATTGCTCCATGCCCATCTGTTTCCATTGGTGTTTCACAACCTCCACCAATCTTCACTGATTCAACAACCACACCAGCAACATCTGTTGTGCCTCCTGTTTCTTTCAACACATCTGATGTGGGGGTTGGAACATCAGGTTTCGCAGCAGGTCATTCTACACCTCCTGTTTCCCCTCTTCGTTACAATGATCCATATATGATTTTTGGGGATGATGACGACTTAGAGGGATTCACTTACAATCCATTCAACATCAGGACTGAAAGTGATGATGAAGCTCCTGTCACGAAGGGTCAACTTAAGCTGATAAATGAGAAACTGGACTCGTTGCTCAATGCTACAAAGACCACATCTGCAGATGATTATTCTCAAGCAATGATCAAGTATATTCTTGAGACCCTTACTAAGGAACACTCTGCCAATCTTGAAAGGATGAACAAAGCAGTTGATGATTCCACCTCTGTTTGTAACAAAACGACCGAAAAAGTCGATAAACTAATTTCTGATGCTCAAGTTTTCATGGAGAAATTTCAAAGCTCCTTTGAGTCCAACACTCCCAAGGCCAACGAAGTGATTTCTGGCATGGGCTCCTCTCTAAAAACTGAAAGGGCGAAACTTCAAGAGGTTCGCACTGGTCTTCAAAATGACCATGGCAAGTTTCAATCTTCCATTTCTTCTCAACTCTCAAAGCTTCAGGAAGATCTGGCAATGGAAAGCAAAATCATGGATGCCCTTGCCCTCAAGACTGAAAAGGTGAAAGTCTTCACTGTTAAGCTTGAAATTGCTGAGAAACAGGTCAGTGATTTGTTATTAGAGAAAGCTGGAATGAAGAGCTATATTGCAGAAGTTAATAGTATGCTTTCGGATATCATTGAGACTCACGACTCAATGATCACTATCACGGTCAAGAAACATCATGCTGAAAAGTTGATGCATGTCTTCGCAATGCTTAATCGACTGGAAGGTGTTCCGGAATCTGGCTCCATTCCGAAACAAGGGGGATAAGGTGTGTCTCAATCTAAAAACGAAAACCCCAAACCTTCAGTCAAGCACACTGTCAAGAGCGAATCTGGCCCTCAAGGCAAAGAAAAGCTTTTCAGTGGAGAACCAATTGTTGATAACAGAGAAGATAAAGAGCATGATGAAAACGAACTCAAGAGGAGAAAGGCACGAGAGGCTGAAATGGACGAACATCAAAGAATCATCAGGAAGGCTGAAGTGAAAGAGAAAGCGGAACGCAAAGCTCAGGTTACTTTGGAAAGCCGAAAGCTTTTATTTCCAAAGTGGATTCTGAAGCGAATTAAGAACGAAGCTGTTGATATGCCAAGTCAGTATTTTCTAGAACCAGTCGTGTCTTTCAAACTTCAGAATTCACAAGATTCGCAGCTGGATCTACCAATTACTCCAAAAGCCTTCTTGTTTTGCTCCTTTGTCAAAGTGGAGAATGTCCCTTCCACTGATAACGGTGCCAATCAATTGCTCTTCTCGTTCTATCTCAAGCACATGAAGCCACAATATGAAACGTGGAGTGCTAGCAAGATCACAGCTGTGAAGGTCACAGGTCCAATCGAAACCGAAAGCTTCCCTAATGTGAAGTTTAAGGTTGTGAGAGGTTCTGCTAATCAGGTTTGCGAATTCACTCTCACTGACTTGCCAGCCTCAATCCCTATGACTGGATCATGCTTTACAACCTACTGTTGAGAGACGGACAGAAGTACGAGCCCGTTATTGCTCACCTCAAGTTAATGTTAGTTTCGTATGTTCAAGAGGTTGGTAGAATGGATGTGGAAATAGTTGTTGTGTTACGAAAGAAGCCATCTGTTCCTCCCAAGGATGCTCCAGAAGGATTTGAAAAGTTAAAGCTTGGGAAAATATACAAGGATGGGTGGTATGTGGTTTTTCAGGCACGAGAACGAAATGATGCAGATTTTCACAAGGCATGTTTCTTCCTTGATGATAAACATCTGTACTCCACTACTTGCCTTGAGTATATTTTGGAGATTATCAATAAATTCAAAGGCAACAATCCAGGAGATAAAAAGTGCTTTTCGGATATGATCATGTGGTATATCCAAGTTCGCAAGTCTCAGCTGAGCATCATTACTAAAGTATTTGAAGTGCAGAAGCGAAACCAATCTTGATGGACTCTCGCCTCAATGGACGTAAAGGGGGGGATTATTGGGAATATTATGTTGCGTCATTGTTTGTTTTGTTAATCCATTTATGTAAACGAGCTTGGGCTTGTCCACCCGTCTTTTATTAGGGTTAGAGTATTTAAGGTGCATGCATGCATCGTGTTTAAAAAACTTAGGCAATAATTCTTGTAACCCTAATCACACCTCTACAGTAGCAATTCTTAATCGAGTTCTTCTAAGGCTGTGACTTTTAATCATTCAACATACTTTGAATCATTGTCGTGTTCATATTCTTAACTGTTTTGAATCTAATCGATCTTCTAAGGATTATTATCCTATCAGAGGTTTATAAAGCAAAATATTTGATAAAAAAAATTCCACGATGATAATCCCATTGAGGGATTAATACAATGAGTATTTTACTTTCTTATATTTGTTTTCATCCACTAATTAATGTCATCTTTGTGTTTTATCCGTTGGATGAAAGAAGTAAAACAGATTGTAATCCATGTGATGATATTTCATTGGGTGTGAGTGTTTGTGTGTTCCCACTTATTTCTTTCAATGCATCAAGACACATTCTTGTTAATATTTTAATAATATAGTTGTATATTATGCATAAATGGTTGTACCTCTTATTGTTAAGATGTTGTGCTTTATATGTTGTACATTATGCCTAATAAATTGTATTTTAACACTTTGATTATGTATGCGTTATAATATATGTGTATATATATATATATATATATATATATATATATATATATAATATCAAATGAGAACTAAAAAAATATTAGGAACCCTAAGAACCATTTATTTTTAGGCTATCATTAAGGTATTTTTGTACATTCATATATTTTGATTTTTTTTTGAATTTTTGATAAATGGTCAAAAAGCAACAAGGACATTTAGGTTAACATTACTTTTGTGCAACATAGATATAATCAGATGCTTCATTTCACCAGACTTCAAAACACTCTTTCCTCTTCGCTTTTGTGCAACACAGATATGATCAGATTACTTTTGTGCAACATAGATATGATCAGATGCTTCATTTCACCAGACTTCAAAACACTCTTTCCTCTTCGCTTCTTCGTTTCCTCCGTTGACACCCACCGTTTCCTCCCTTACCACCGAAACAACATTAATCCAACAACTATCCACTACCACCACCTCCTCCTCCATTCACGTCTGATGTTGTTTCCTCCGTTCACTTTTGATACAATTTCCTCCGTTCACTTCTTCTACCGTCATCTTCGATCTCTGATGAACCACTAGATGTGCATCAGATCTCACTAGATTTACATCAGAACTCACCAGATGTACATGAAATCTCACCATATCTACATCATATATGGATCTCAAAACTGCCACCACGATTCAAATATCGATCTAAAAATCACCACCGTGAACCACCACCAAAAACGACCATTAATGCCTCTGGGAAACTGAAACCAATCACTATTGTCGCACCGTCGCCACTTCTCTCATCTGTTTCCTTTTCCGGCGGCATCACCTTCTTCAGTGACCACCATAATTCATCATTTTCATCAGATCTGATGAGATATGATGAAAACTCGTCACCGAAGTTGCCACCGTCCCCTCACCTTTTGCTGGAATGTCGAGTTAGTCATGTTTTTTTGCTTCATATCTAGAATCATCTCAAATAACGACCTCCCCAAGGTTTCTCCGCTTCAAATCCATATCCGATCGTCATACCACCGCCTACCATCTATGGAAACATTATTTCGATGACTTTTCTTTGTGCTTCTTGCTCAGATCTGGTTAGATCTGAATGATTCTAGTTCTTTTTTCTCATATCTGATCATGTTCCTAGCCTAGATCTTTTAAGATTTTGTCAGATCTAGAACCTCCACCTTTAGATATTGTGACACGTGTTTGATGATAAAACTATTATGAGACATATAGTGACCCAAAAAACTGAAACTATGTTATGTGCTATAAGATGTATTTAGTGTAAATACATCCATGGGTGAACTCAAGTAGTGCAACGACAATGTTTTTTACAAGCTAATATGTACAACTTTTTACATATTACATTATAATGGGAAATATACAACTCTTAAACAAAATAGTAGTAAAGGAAATTTGTAGTTCACTCTGATATGGTTACATGGATATAAAGATCATCAAAAACAAAGTCCATATGAGAAAGATATGGTCGTCTGAAGTTGAGATGAAAGTACGTTGCTATTTTGAGAAGTCAATGAAAGTCAAAGTCAAACGGTCAAATCTTGGTTCACCAAAGCATGGTGGTGTATATGACACGAAGTGGTAGTAGGTAGAGTCACCGAGACATGTGGCATTTTCAGAGACCGGTGGTGGCCACAACGTGGTCAATAGACCACCACGACGTGGCGGCTCACGTCTATAAATAGTTATGTTTTGTTGTCATTTAGAAGGTTTTGACAGAAGTGGTTAGGGGTGTTGATCAGGAAGCATTCTCGGATACTTGTAACGGAGGCATTGTACTAGTGTACGGGAGATACAGGGTTAAGTTACGGGATTTATTGAGGTATCTTTTATCCTGTTGATGTGTAATAATGATATGTAATATTTTTCGAGAATTGTTAGACCTAAGTATGTGTTACAGGATTTCATGATATGGTGTTATTATGGACCTGGTGATTTGCTAAATATTAATCTGATCATTACGGGTTAAATACCCTAATTTACTGTGATTTGTCAATTGAGTTAACGGCCTGGTGGGTTGATGATGGAGATTAGTCCCCATAGTCATAACAAACCCCGATAATATTATTATATATAGTAGTGTACTTTTGGGTTACACACAAGAACAAAATCAAGGATATCTGAAAAAATATTTATTTGAGGGACTTGTTTCATTAATTAATTAATAGTAAATAAATGGAATATGGAATATTTCAAAATGATTTGAATTTAGATAATTATTATTGTATTTGCTAATACAAATACGTGTGTGTGTGTGTGTGTATATATATATATATATATATACATAAAAAATAAACATATATATGCATCATATACATAAAAATATACATCATACATACACAAAATCAATAAATTATACATATAAAAAACAGAAAAAAAACCTTTTCTGTGGTGGCTCAATTTCCGACGAAAGTGGTGGTGGCGGTGGGGATCTTCAAATTCTAGCAATACACTCCAAGATATCGAAATTCCTTCAACCAACATGTAAATTCAGTGGGGGAGAGGATAAATCGAACATAAAAAGAGAAAAAACAAAAAAACTCAAACTTGATGTCGCCGATGATGGGGTTTGGAACGTTACTGACGTCATCGGTGATGGGGTGGGTCACCGGTAACGGGGTGGGTCGCCGGTGGAAGCCTTCGATGGTTCGAGGTCACAGGTCACACAAAATTTTCCTGAAAACGAAAATAGGACGCACACTAAACTGGGACATAACGAAGGGGGGTATAATATGCGACGAGTATAAGCGGCGACGTCAACCAATTGCGACGACGAAGGGGTTAATAGCGGTTCCACCACTAGAGGGAATATTTGGCGGTAATTTTTTGAGTATTCACATGCGACATTTTTGTGACATCCGTCAAATTTTGGTCAACAAAAGTCAACTGAAGTGTAAATTTGGTTAAAGGGGTGAAATGTAATTTTCATAACTTTCCTAATGTATTATTGGGTATTATAATACTACATACGCGATTTCGAATTAGTTATCGAGTAAACGTTTTAAGTACGTTTAAATAGCTTATCGGTAGCTTGAAACTCGATAAAAGACACAAATATGATTTCGGTATAAATAAGATTAATAACACAATGTGTACGTGTTCAAAAATCTATAGAAACATGGAACGTAGTGCGACCTAGTATGTAGCTTCATAGCAGTGGATCCTGCCTGAGAAAGCCATGAGAGAGGAACTGCGAACGAGTTGAACATTGCCTTTGAAAGAACAGAACTCTTCAATGCGACAATTAACTTCTTCAATTCTTCAGGACAAAGAGACACATCCCCTTCCACTTGATAATTGGTGCTTTGAATCTTCATTATCGGTTGAGAAGTGATGTCTTCAGTTATTCGAGAAGCAGAATCAACGCCAACCATGATTAGGGTTTTGAAGCTTTGAAGAACAGAGAGAATTTGGGTATTTGATTTCTTTTGTGAGCGTAAAGAGACAAAGAACCCGTAAATACCCTTTTCATATGTAACCCTAAATTTGAATTGAACGCGGGATAAGCATTGATTGAGATCTGACGTGGCACCTTAAAAGTCACACCAGCCTGCCAATAAAGTTCCCATGCGTCAAAAAGTAAATGTCACACCTCCTTGAAACCAGGAAACGTCTCCTCACACAGTCTGTTCGTGTCACCTCAAGAAATAGTAACCGTCATCGACCTTCGGATGGAGGTTAAGATCTTTCGTCTTTGGGTATAGAGACGAAGTCATTTGCTAGACTGTCGAAATCATCAGCCTGAGTTGGTAGTACTCAGAACCTCAAGGATTTCGTGTGTGCAGTGTGCCAAAGAAAAGATAAGAAACAAATTAACGAAAATTTGGATCTGTGATGTCAAAAAAAAAATTCGACACAAAAGCAGAGAAACCCCGGGCAAAGGTTGCTTCATTAATTATCAAGAGAGATAATCAACTGCTTGTGTATGTTCCCGTGAATTACAATCGAATACTTATAGAGAAGTATCAAAGGGCTTCTTTTGTTAGGCTTATTGGGTGGTTTATAATTTCGTTACATATCATGCTAAACATAAGGTGAGTAATTATAACAGAAATTACGTGTTTGACCAGTGTAGTCAGTGACAAGTATGCTTTGAAGTATGTTGATAGTAACTTTGAAAGCAAATGAAACTCATACAGAAATCATATTCACAAAAAAATTTATTTGTTATGGATCCTGTTGGGTAACAAACATCGTGGACTTCGATAGTTTGATCACGATCACTCATAAGAATGGAATATGATTTTGAGTTTCTAAAAATGGTACTGAAACAAATGTTTCGTCAAATCTGGAACATAGTTCCCCGTCAATTCCTTACTAAGATAGGAAGTTGGGTTTCACTTTCATCATGGCCTCATGATGTCAGATCATTAACACAGAATTTTGATATATCTAGATCTTGATGGGTCGAATCAAAGATCTCTTGGACATATGTCTTCGTGTGTGCAAGTGTAAGAAATTTGATGATGAAAAATATTGGTTTTGAGTAACGAATTGTACCTCTGTTATTTTCGGACAAAACAGATAACTCTTAACTCATGTGAGAAGAGTAAGGTAGCTCAATCGACTAATGTGAATATAAGCCTGACTTGGGAATAAATTTCCGTATGAAAAATTTCATTAAGGCTTTCATAAACACACATTGAGTCTACAGAGGCTTGGGTCAACATGCTGCAACATGCTTCTAGGGACAGTCTAACTAGTACATAGCTGTCGAAAGTTTACCTTCCCATAGAAACACAAGCATGCCCCTTGAAAAAATTTTGTGATATCTGCACAGAGAAAAAGAAACAAACAAACAAAATAACAAAAATCTTTTTGATATTTTTGATTTTTCTAACAGAAAGAAAATATTTTTGAGTTTTTGTGAATTTTTCGAAAAATAAAACAATTAACAAAAGAAAATCTTTTTTGGTATTTTTGATTTTTCGAATATATAACAACAAAACGAAAATAAAATCTTTTTGGAGTTTTTGATTTTTCGAAAAGATAACAACAAAACGAAAATAAAATCTTTTTGGAGTTTTTGATTTTTCGAAAAGAAAACTAAGACACAAATTTACAAAAAACAGTTTTACAAACAAACGAATATTTGTAAATAAACTATAATTTGCCATTCTTACGAAAATTTGACAACCTAACGAAAATTGAACAACCTTACGAAAATTTGACAAACTAACGAAAATTTTGTACCATACAACCAACATGCAAATTGTCGAATTCAAAGCGTCTCGAAGCGTTGACTATGAACAGTAACTGCTGAATGGCGTCTTATGGCCTCTGAATCGACACATTTGTATAACACACCTTTGCTATACATTCGAAATCCTTCCTGGAACAGAACTCGCTTCAATCATTCCCAAACCTGTCAAAATTCGAACAAATGATTTTTCATCTAATGTTTTTGTAAAAATATCAGCAAGCTGATCAATTGTTTTTACAAAATGAACTTCAATGTTTCCATCTTCCACATGATCTTTGATAAAGTGATAACGAAGAGCTATATGTTTTGTTTTCGAATGTTGTACTGGATTATGACAAATACGTATAACACTTTGAGAGTCACAGTACAATGGAATCTTTTTCATATTTACAGCATAATCTCTCAACTGACTTTGAATCCAAATAATTTGTGATGTACAAGTAGCAGCTGCTACATATTCGGCTTCAGCAGTAGAAATTGAAACACACGTTTGCTTCTTCGACTGCCAACTAACCAAATTTCCATCCAAAAATTGACAACCACCACTTGTACTTTTTCGATCCAAGGTACACCCTCCTAGATCTGCATCTGAAAATGCCTGAATGAAAAACCCTATTTTGGAAGGATACCACAATCCTAACGAAATTGTTCCCTTGAGATAACGAAAAATATTATTCACAGCTGTTAAATGTGGTTCTCGAGGATTTGCTTGATACCTAGCACAATTACATACAGAAAACATGATATCAGGTCTACTTGCAGTAAGATAAAACAATTAACCTATCATGCTCCTGTATAAAGTAAGATCAACCGCAGGCGTTTCTAACGAAGGTGTTAGCCTTGTGCCAACAACCATTGGTACTCTTAATTTCGTGCTATTTGTCAATCCAAACTTTTCGAGCAAATTCCTTGTATATTTCTCTTGATTGATGAATATGCCTTCTCTGTTTTGACATATGTTTAAGCCAAGAAAATTATTGATTTTACCCATCATGCTCATTTCAAATTGGTTTTTCATCAAATTTTCGAATTCACTAGACAAAGCAGGGTCAGTAGAGCCAAAAATAATATCATCAACATAAATTTGAACAAACATCAGATGATTCCCAACTTTCTTTCGAAATAATGTGGGGTCAACTGATCCTTGCTTAAATTTCGACTGTTTTAAGAAACTGGTAAGAGTTGCATACCATGCTCTTGGTGCTTGTTTTAACCCATATACAACTTTATCTAGAATATATACATGATCAGGATGCATTTCATTTACAAAACCTGGAGGTTGTTCTACGTAAACAGTTTCTTCGAGTTCTCCATTGAGAAAGGCACATTTCACATCCATTTGATAGACATCAAAATCCTTATGAGCTGCATATGCTAAGAATATTCGAACAACCTCGAGTCTTGCAACAGGGGCAAAAGTTTCTTCATAATCAATCCCTTCTTGTTGCGAATATCCTTTTACAACTAGATGTGCTTTGTTTCGTACAATATTTCCATCTTTGTCGGTTTTGTTTTTGAAAATCCATTTTAACCCGACAATCGAAACATTTTTAGGTTTAGGAATTAATCTCCAAACATTGTTTCTTTCAAATTCAGCCAGTTCGGATTGCATTGCAACAACCCAATCTGAGTGTTCCATTGCCATCTTAACTGTCTTTGGTTTAATTTTAGATATGAAAACATTGAACATGCAAAATTCTTGATGAGTATTTAATACCTCATTCTTCGCATGAATCTGAGCTCTTGTTAAAACTCCATCTTGAGGATTTCCAATGACTTGATCTATAGGATGAGTCTTTGTCCATTTCTCTAATGGTGGATATGCCGGATCGAATTCCAAAGGTGCATCTTCGTACATCTCTTCATTTTCAGATCCTACAACAGAAACATTATCATTTAGATCATGAAAATCATCGTTTTGATTCAAATTTATTGTATCATTTTCCTCCTCAACACGATTATCATTTTGATGCTCCCCCTCAACTAGATGCTCCCCCTCAACAACATCATCCATTCTCCCAGTCTCCCCCTCGAAAGAATGCTCCCCCTCAACCAGACTATTCGAATCCAAGTGCTCAACTTCCACTGGATTATTAAGCATACTTTCGCCAACTCCGGAAGAATTCGTTGTCGAATTAACATCTACTGTGTTTTGAGGAATTTCCAAGTCATAATTATGCTTTGAAGATTCAGAGTGATGATTATCATTCGCATGAACTTCAGCATCCACAGCCCTGTCAGGAATACCAAAAATGAAATCATAATCAAAATCAGATGAATTTGATTCGTCAGTTTCATCAGATGATTAATTAATAATTGGTTTTTGTTCAAATTGCTTTTCAACTTGTTTGACATAATAATCATCGAAAGTAAGATTAAAAGTCTCTTCGACTTTTCTTGTGCGCTTATTTAACACTCTGTATGCAACCGAATTGTGCGAATATCCCAAAAATATGTCTTGTCAACTTTAGCTTGAAATTTTGAAAGGCTATCTTTAAGATTCATTATAAAACACCTGCAGCCAAAAACATGAAAGAATTTGACATTAGGTTTTCGGTTGTTGATAATTTCATACGGAGTGATATTGAATCGACGACGAATGAAAGATCGATTTTGAGTGAAACAAGCTGTCAAAACTGCTTCAGCCCATAGATATTGAGGTAGATTCGCATATGTCAACATAGTTCTCGCTGCTTTGCAAAGTGACCTATTTCGTCTTTCAACCACACCATTTTGCTGTGGTGTATAAGGCGAAGTGAAGTTATGCGAAATTCCTTTTTCTGTTAAGTACGAATCCAGCACATTGTTCTTAAACTCAGATCCATTATCACTTTTGATCTTTCAAACATTTTTCTTCAGGCTCATCTCAATCTTCTTAATAAACTCGATCATTGTTTGAGCAACCTCAGATTTTAACCTGAGAAAATATACCCAAGTAAATCGTGAAAAATCATCAACAATAACCAAAATGTACCGTTTCTTGTTGAGAGTTTCAACAGTCGATGGTCCACAAAGGTCAATGTGTAGAAGTTCCAACGGTTCTACAATTTTCGAATCTATCACAATTGGATGTCCTTTCCTGTGCTGTTTCCCTTGTTCACAAGCTGCACACAAAGTATCATTGTCAAATTTTAGTACAGGTAAACCATGAACAAGATCATCAACAACCAGTTTATTCAAATTTCGAAAGTTTAAATGCGATAAACGTCGATGCCATAACCAGCTGATGTCAGAGGAAGCTTTCGAAAGTAAGCACACTGAGGGTTTGCCAATGATTGGTTTCATATCAAGAGTAAACATGTCACCATGTCGTTTGGATTTGAGCAAGACTTCGTTAGTTTCAACATTTGAAATTATGTTGCCTTCTTCGTTAAACACCACTTGATTGCCAGTGCCCACAACAAGTTGAGAGACACTTATCAAGTTATGTTGAAGACCTTTGACAAAAGCAACACGATTCACAATGAATTTTCCATTCGTGACTTTGCCATAACCTTTCACTTGGCATTTGTGATTATTGCCAAACTTCACAACTCCTGCATTTTCCAAGCTTCGAAAATCTCTCAGATTTTCCTTTCGTCCAGTCATGTGATGTGAGCAACCACTATCAATATACCATTTCTCATCATATTGCTCGTCACATAGTACCTGCGATCAATGAAAGAATTTAGGTACCCAAGGCTGTTTGGGTCCTTGGAAATTAGTTTTAAAAACAGAATGAAATGAAGAACTTTTAACCCAATCACAAACTTTAGTTTTGAGACTATCAATTAAGTCTACATCATTATTTAAAGAAACAGAAACATAAGTTTTTGTTAGTTTGGGATTGTCACTGACACATGCCTTCGTCATTTTAGATTGAGTTTGAACAACCTTTTCTTTTGAAACTGGTTGCCAAGTTTTTACCGAAACATTCGAATCTTTTGAAGATGAGCTTTCAGTTGACGAAGAATTCACATAACTCTCATAGGCTTCGTGAATTTGTTGTTGAGAATATTTCCTTGATTGATATTTTCGACCTTTTCCTTCAAGCCAATGATCGATGTTCTTGTCACCAGACAACCCTTTTGTGTACGAAACTTTTAAGGTTTGTTTTCCTGTAGGATTTGGAAAATTCGGTTTTTGTGGAAAGAAATCAACATTTGATTTAGGTCGAAATGCCATAGCATATCTACTTCCATCATTGTTTCCAACACTTCGATTTTGAGAAAATCGATTTGGAGATTTTTGTTTTTGAGAAAACCTTGTTTGTTGATTAGAAGATAATCGTTTTTGGGATGGTTGATTTTGAACAGTCTGTGATGTATTTTTGTTATCTTTTGAAAATGATGAGTTTGAAACTTTCGAAAAATTTGTTTTTGGTTGAAATTCATATTTAGATTTATTTGTTTGAGCGGGATTTTGCTTTGGATCTGAATTAATTGCTGAATGAGAAGACTTGTTCTCAACAGATTTAGTCTTTTTGTTTTTAGTTGTTTTCACATTCAACCCATTTTGTTGTTTTCGAAGTTCCATGATTTGCCAAAAAATCTTCTTTCGAGCTTGTCTTTTTGAAATTGCATTTTCTTTTGAAAACTTGTCAATTTGTTCTTTAAATTCTTTGGAATTTAATTTGACAACAATTCTTTTTCCTCAACAACTCTTTTGTAACTTCTGTTACAATTTTCGATTTTTCAACTCATTTGCATTGTGTTTTTTGTCTTTGAAAAACATACGAA
Source organism: Lactuca virosa (assembly GCF_052849685.1). Lineage (NCBI taxonomy): Eukaryota > Viridiplantae > Streptophyta > Magnoliopsida > Asterales > Asteraceae > Lactuca > Lactuca virosa. The sequence goes on along the minus strand of NC_136433.1, from coordinate 314,201,713 downwards.
TTCTTTGTTAAGGTATTTTCGACTGTGCTTTGATTTGAAAAGAATCCTTCGTCCGTTGTCTTCTTGTTGTCATCTTCCAGTAGTAACAAACACTTGAGTTCTGGTTTAATGTTCTCAACATTTCCAGTAGTAACAAACACTTGATTTGGAAAAACAACATCATCAGTACACTTGAAATTAGGATACACCACTTGATTTGTTTCCAAATAATGGGCTCCTTTTTCAGACAACACTTTGTCAAAATTTTCAGTGTCCCCAAATACTTGATCAACAACAACACGAGGAATTTCTTTTTCTATCGAATCTTTGTTTGAAGAGACCTTTTCGTCCGATTGGTCATCATCATTTTCATCATCACTGCTATTCGTTTGACTATCTCGGATATCCACAAACTCAGAATCACAAACTTTTAAAGTTGAAGGTTTGTCAGTGTCAATCTTAACTTCCAAATCCTTAAGTTTTTCTTTTCCTTTAGATTTTGATGCTACATTAATGACAGACAACTGAGAACAATCAACATCCTCAATATCACTAATTTCGCTATATTGTCAGAGTTATCTTCAATATCGGCAAAATTAGATTGAGAATCAGATGTCGAATTCTCAGTCTTTTTCAAAATTTTGATTTGTTCTGATTTTGTCAAAGTATCATTAACAATGTTAACCAAATCATTTGTATCAAGACATTCATCAATTTTGACAATCCCATAAGCATATCTATCATCAGGAATTTTGTCAAACTCAGCAATGTTTTCTCATAATCATACGAAATATTATCTACCTTCGCTCTTTCGTATGCTAGAAAAGGTAATAATTTCCTATGTTGTTCCTTGCTAATATCGCACAAATGATGCAATGCGGTTAATTTTCCATATAGACGTTTAGCAGAATTGCAGTAAATATTTCGTTGGGCTAATAAAAGTTTTACATCACTGGATAACGAATCACGATCACACATTATGTTTGTTATTTGCAATTCTAAACATTCTATCTTGACAACTTTCGAATCTAACTTCTTCTGTGTCTCTAACAACTGATTGCTTAATTTCTTCATTGCTAGCAGAAACAACCAAATTTTCGAAATAAGCAACAGTATCAACAAAAGCAACAATTTCAGAATTATATGCACTTAAAGGAATATTGAAAGATTGAAGAATATTACGTACCTTTGTTGTCATTGGAGACTTATCAGCAGATTTTGACACAAAGCAACGGCCCTTGACCTCTTTGTCTGAATCTTCCTCTAGCTTCGCATACATAGCCCCATGCGTAGGATTACGCATTTCCTCATCATCGGAGCCCGAAGACCAGATTTGATATGTGCCATCATTCTCCTGTTCACCTTGAGCCACCAAAGATAAATTTTTCGCCTTCGTACTTACCTCTTACAACCTCTCCACATAATACCTCATCCTTCACTCTATTCTTCTTCTCATCTTTCTTTCGAAGCATGCAATCATTTGCTATATGATTGGCTCCATGGCAGTAATGACAATCCATACCAGAATCTCCTTTCAATTTCTTCTCTTTCTTATCCTCAGCACCCTTCGCATCATTCTTCTCATACTTCTTCTTCTCTTCTCCTGCAGCTTTGTTCACGAAACTTCCTTTTCCTTCACTTTGCTTCATCTTCGAATTAAACGGTTTCTTGAAAAACTTTTTGACTCGATTGTTAGAGTAAAAAGCAATTGCCTCATCATCCGAATTCATGACAAATCCCTCTTCATCATCAGAATCACCTTTTTCGATAGTTTCCTTTTCAGTCACTTTAGAGACAAGTGCTAATGGACCTCCCAGACTAAGCTTCGACTCTTCTGCCATTTCGTTCACTTCACTTTCTTGAGTTTTCAGTTGATTGTACAAATCATTCAAAGAAGATGTATCGAAACTCTGTTGATTTTTCACCATCATGCTAACACTTCTCCATTCTTTACGGAGTCCCATAACAAAGGTGAGATTGAATTCCATGGCAGATCTCGCGATTCCATAACGATTGCATTTGTAAATTAGCTCATTCAGTCTATCATAGTAACTTTCAATCGTTTCACCATCTTTTTGCTTGAAATAATTCAATTCAATCAAGCATTGCTTAACTGAATTGATTTTCGTCTTCTCGCTGCCTTGAAACTTTTCTTTGGGATTATTCCAGATTTCCTTTGCAGTTGTATAACTTCTGACATATTTATACACCACTGGAGGCAATGCACCACGTAACTCCCTTATGCATCGTTTTTCAAGTTTCTTCATACGATCAGTTTGATTTTCCACACCCGTAGTACTGGATGAAGATCCAATTGGTTGAAGGTTCGTTGGAAGAGTAACATTCCCTGAGATGCAAGACCAAAGCTCTTCATCGATTCCATTCAAGTAATCATGCATACGATCAGACCACTGATCATAGTATTCAGGAATGAGCAGAGGAATCTTAGTTGAAGATCCTAGCAGATGAGAGTATGAAGTCATCGAGTTGAGATTGAAGTTCGCCATTGTTGTACGGAAGAAAATTTTTGAGAATTTTTGAGAAATCAAAGAGAATTTGAGAGCAAATTGCTGAGTTGTACAGAAAAACAAAGTAGAATACTCGATTCAACAAATCTGTTGCAGAATCAAATCACAACTTAAGATCTAGAAAGCTTTTTCACGTCAAAAGATGCGGAACTTTTTGAACCAGAATTTTGATTCAAAAACATTTTGAAATAAAGTGAAAATTAGATCTCAGATCATGATTCCTGCTATGATACCAATTGATGAATCGAGGAATCAAGTATTAATCAAAATCAGAGTAAAACGAATGCAGATTGAACAAACGATGTAAATAAGATCTGGTTTCTGCTCATTTATGCTTTCAACTTTTACAGAGAAAATAGACAGGTTCTGTAAAGGACTCATTTCTAACTCTAGTAAAGTTCCATATTTATAGGAACGGTGAAAGCATACAAAAAATACTAAGGAATTGATATTTAAGCTTCGTACGAAATACACCTCAGTAAATAAACTTAACAAACGTACGAAGTGTACAAAAGACTTCAGACATATTACAACTAAATTCGACCCTACACATACTCCGGTTGTTTGCTTAGAAAAAGGGCCATACATTGAGAAAACGAAAGGGATCTCATTTTTAACGCTCATATTTTATATAAACGGATTGGGCAAAAACAATTAAATTATCAGGTTTTAATATTATGATTTATAATATTAAATAACATTATTTTTATTAGTTAATATACATTATAATTTACCCAACGACATAACATTTTGTTACTACACTTTTATAAAAGTGCCATGTTTTATAAAATAGATGAAGATTTTTATAAAAACCAATATGAGACAAATTATGTTCCCTCTCTCCCAACATATCCCTCTTATCCCAATATAATCATATCATCTTTTGGTTTTATAATAAAAAGAAATCTTACTTTATATATTATAAGCCAAAGTAAACTCTACTTTGAATATTTTAATCCAAAGGCCATAACCCTAAGTTTTTATATTCAAAAGAATTCATGTGCTACTTCCCCATGCAACCACCACCACTCTTCCCACCCCTCCTATAAAACTCGGCCACCACCTCCCCTCACCACCTTTCATTTTACAACTTTCAATTCTATACTCTCTAAACTCTCCTAGAACTCTCTAGTTGATTCAAGGCTTTTGACAAGTGTTTTGCAAGACTTTTTGGTAAGTTTTCTTCATATTTCGAGATTCTACTACCATCTACCATCATCTTTTGGTTGTCTCATTTTCACTCTTGAAGCAAAAATCCTAGGCAAGATCTTGAAGTTTCAAGAAGGTTCCACTCGATTGTTTACCTCATCTTCATACCATCTTCTAGGGAAAGCATAAAAGGAGAGTTCATACCCCTTTTCTACTAGCTTTCACTCATTTTACACTTTCGGGGAAGTTATATGCCATGCAAAAAAATACATTTTGGACAATGGATTTACACAAAGGTCCTAGGTCTAACATATGTTGGATAAAACTTTTAACCTTTGGGTAATACCCAAACATGCATGTTTATGTTCTAGTTATGAACTATATACATATATTATGTTTTCAAAGAAAGCACACAAGTCTCATTCTTTCATATGCACAAACCTCTAATATTGGATCTATTGTATGGTGGATAATATCTTTATGCATTGGATAATATTATTACACGTTTGATAAACACAAACTAACATTTTTACCAAAAGTCTAGTTTTGAAAGATTAAAACTTTGTGTTTACACATTGGATAAAACCATTACTCCTTAGATAATACCATTATCCATTGGGTGATACTATTACACACTAGGTAACCAACATACATGTAGAACAACACTTTGAACATGTTCGATTTCATTTACAACCTAGAATAATATACTTTCGACGAGTTATGCGAGACATTTCTTCAACCATTACGCTAAGCCCGGGGACTAATACCTCTGACTAAAAAATCTGACTTACAATTCTGACATACAATTATACTTTTGAATATAATAATAATATTATATAAAAGTATACATATACACCCAAAGGCACTATCGCAATCAAACAAACCAAGAACTTCAGAGTTTAGGTTGGACACTATGAATAGACTTAGTATAACCTGTTGTCGAATCATGGGTAGACGTAGCCTGATCAACTACGCCTGACTAGGGTTTGACCGACACGTAACTAAGTATGGGCATAGTGGACAACAATATAAAAACTCGAGTAATCTATATAACAACACTTAATAAATCCCGCAAAGAGTCTGCACTAATAGATTAGTAGTATTAGTTACTATATTAAGAATCACATAGTGCACACACTTATATGCCTTTTTTTCTTGGACATGGTTGGATTCCACCACGGAGACCCCTATTATCCCGCTATGGCATCTAATGGTTGGATCGAGGAAGAACGAGAGGTGATTCACGAGGAAGACCCTGAGGAGGATCCGGAAGAGGATTACGAGGAGGAGTCAGACGAGGAGACAGACATCAAGGAGAACATTGACGAGCCTTATCCCATCAGGGGCAGAGATGAGCCCCTTCGACCTCCTTCTTTTCAGGATGTGCCTCCACGATGGGGCAACACAACTACACTCGTGGGTGAGCAGGTGGACACTACGACCCACGTACACTCCTTAGATGAGATGGCGACCATCTTGGAGCGACAAGCCCTAGCAGCTGAGACTAGGGCAGCGGCCACAAAGCAAAGGGTAGAAGAAGCTACTCATGGGATGAGCGATATGGCCGGACACCTTGTATGCTATTTTGGCATCTGATAGATAGGTTAGCCTATTAGGGTCATGACACTCAGACGAAGCTCGAGAGTCCGTACAGGACCAACACCAACACCAACCCCAATACCGAAACCTATGGATACAGCCACAATCGAAGAAATGATTACACAAAGAGTAGCGTCTGCAATAGCAAACTACCATACCGATAGGCATGAAAACTCAGGACACGTTAACAACAGTTCCCATAAATACAGCAGGGGAAATCCCCAAGTTGGTTCCTACAAAGACTTTTCTAACTGCAAACCCAAGAACTTCGATGACGATGGAGGAGTAATTGAACTAACACGCTGGATTGAAAAGACTGAATCAATATTCGAGATAAGCTCTTGCATAAACAAGTGCAAGGTAAAGTTTGTTGCAAGCACCTTCATGGATTTTGCCCTGTCATGGTGGAAGACACATGTAAAGACTATGGGCCTTACTACTCAAATGCCATGAGCTGGGAGGAGTTAAAGGTCATGATGACGGAAGAATACTGCCCGAGAAGCGAGATGCAAGGCCTATAACAAGAATTCTGGAATCTCACCATGAAAGGTTCTGAGATAGCAGCTTACACTAATCGCTTCAATGACCTGGTGGTCTTGTGCCTAGGAATGGTTACTCCTGATTACAAGAAGATAGAAAGGTACATCTGGGGCCTAGTCCTACAGTTTCAAGGGATGGTTATTTCTTCTCAACCAACCACCTTCGACAGTGTGAAGCGCATTGCTCATCAACTTACCGAACAGGGCATCCGGCTGAGGACCATGGTTCAGAAAGCCGACCCTGCCAAGGAGAGGAAAAACAAGAGGAAATTTTAGAATAAGAAGAAAGAAAGACCCCAACAAGGCCCTTAGAAGAAGAAGTGAACGGTGGTAGTCCTCGCCGCTACCACCCCTGCAGCCACCAACCAACCAAAGCAATATGTCAGAAATATTCCAAAATACGACAAGTGCCTCTATCACCAAGTTGGTGCATGTTGGGAGGTGTATTGCTTCAACTGCAAACAATAGGGGCATACTGCCAAAGTCTGTAAGACCCCGACACAAGGAACAATTAGGCATCCAACTCATGGATGAACAGTACCTGTTATGGATGTGGGGAAACTGGATACTACAAGAAGGATTGTCCATAGACTAAGAGTTATGGTGGAGGCGGTCAAGGTAGAGCCTTGGCCATGGGAGCGAAGGAAGCAATGCAGGAGCCTACCGCTGTAACTGATACTTTCCTCGTCAATAACTCTGATGCCTGCATACTTTCTGATAGTGGTGGCGAAAGAAGATTCATTAGTCATAAATTCAAACAAATACTAAAACAGAATCCCCAACCACTTAAATAAATCTATACAGTAGAAATGGCTAATGGGAGAACCGAAAATACCTAAGAAATTTACCTAAACTGCACCCTAACACTAAACGACCACACCTTCCAAATCAACCTCATGCCTACGACTATTCGGAGTTTCGATGTAATAGTCGGTATGGATTGGTTAGACCTTCATTGCGCCGCAATCATGTGTCATGAGAAAGTCATCCGACTCAACCTACTAAGCAACAAAACCCTTATGGTGTATGGTGACAAACCTACTGAGCATTTCTAGCCCACTTTGTAGACAAGAAGAAAGAGGTGAAGGAAATCATGGATATACCAGAAGTTCGTGACTTTCCTGGTGTATTTCCAGAATACCTCCCGGGGTTACCGCCGATTCGACAAGTCGAGTTCAGAATCGATATAATCCCAAGAGCATTCCCCGTAGCAAAGTCTCCATACAAACTAGCCCCAGCAGAGATGTAAGAGTTGTCTAGTCAACTACACGAGTTATTAGATAAAGGGTTTATCAGACCGAACTTCTCACCTCGGGGAGCATCAGTTATGTTCTAAAGAAAAATGATGGATCCTTTAGAATGTGTATTGACTACCGGAAACTGAACACGCTAACCATCAAAAACCGGTACCCACTCCCCTGAATTGACGACCTATTCGACCAATTATAGGGATCCAACTACTTCTCAAAGATCGATTTGAGATCGGGGTACCACCAACTTAGAGTTCAGGAAGAAGATATTCCGAATACGGCGTTCAGAACTCGATATGGTCATTACAAGTTTGTAGTAATGCCATTCAGACTAACCAACGCTCTAGCGGTGTTCATGGACTTTATGAACTACATATGTAGACCGTATATGGACAAGTTCATGATTGTATTAATCGATGATATATTGATATACTCACGAAATGAAGAGGGCCATGGTCAACACTTGAGATCGATACTAGAGTTATTACAAAAGGAGAAATTGTATGCAAAATTTTCTAAGTGTGAGTTCTGGTTTCGGAAGGTAGATTTCCTAGGGCACGTGGTCAGTAAGGATAGGATAAATGTGGACCCATCCAAAAATAAAGGCAATAGAGAACTGGGAAACACCATGGATGCCAACAGAGATACGCCAGTTCTTGGTTCTTGTTGGATAATACCGAAGATTCATAAATAATTTCTCTAAAATAGCTAAACCTCTGTCGACGCTAACCCACAAAGGGGTGAGTTTCAACTGGGAAGACAAACAAGAGAACGCCTTTCAGACATTGAAGCAAGCCTTATGTAGTGCACCGATCCTATGCCTTCCAGAAGGCACGGAGGACTTCGTTTTCTATTGTGACGCTTCAAATCAAGGGTTTGGATGCATGCTCATGCAAAGAGGAAAGGTCATCGCCTATGCTTCTAGGAAACTCAAATTCCATGAAGTCAACTAGACCACCCATGATCTTGAACTTGGGGCCGTAGTATTCACACTAAAGATTTGGAGACATTATCTGTACGATACCAAGTGTACAGTATTTACTGATCACAAGAGCCTGCAGCATATCCTCAACCAGAAAGAGCTTAACATGAGGCAACGAAGATGTCTTGAGTTGTTAACTAATTATGAATGTGATATTCGTTACCATCCGAGCAAGGCGAACGTAGTGGCAGATTCCTTGAGCCGTAAAGAGTACTCAGGACGTCATGTAAAATCGTTAACAATGACCATATAATCACATCTACCTGAACAAATCAAGAATGATCAGCTTGAGGCTCTGAAAACGGAAAACGACCTGAAGGAAGTACCGTGGGGAATGGATAAAAAATTTGAGCTCAGAGATGACAGAATTCAGTATTTCATGAATCGAATCTGGACGCCAAAGTTTGGTGGCCTTAGGGAATTGATTATCAATGAGGCACATAAGACAAAATATTCCATTCATCCTGGATCAGACAAGATGTAACAGGATCTGAAAAGGTTATATTGGTGGCCAAACATGAAAGCTGAGATTGCCACTTACATAGGTAAGTGCCTAACCTATGCTAAGGTTAAATTGGAATACCATAAACCCTCGGGACTGTTGCAACAACCAAAAATACCTAAGTGGAAGTGGGAGCGGATTACCATGGATTTCATAACAAAATTACCCAATACATCTGGTGGGCACGATACCAGTTGGGTGATTATTGACAGATTAACCAAGTCCGCCCACTTACTGCCAATCAAGGAGACTGACATAATGGAAACACTAATAAGGACGTATCTAAAGGAAATCTTAAGGATGCACGTTGTGCCACTATCCATCATCACGGATAGGGATAGTCGATTCACCTCGTTCTTTTGGAGATCATTGCAGAAGTCCTTGGGAACCCGACTCGATATGAGTACAGCTTACCATCCCCAAACAGACGGTCAGAGTGAGCGAACCATTCAAACACTAGAAGACATGCTCCGTGCCTGCGTGATAGACTTCGGCAAATCATGGGACACACACCTACCTTAGTTGAATTTTCCTACAATAATAGCTACTACTCCAGCATCAAAGTCGCTCGGTTCGAAGCTCTATACGGACGCAAGTGCAGGTCACCCTTATGCTGGGCTGAGGTTGGCAATACTCAACTGGCTGGGTCAAGAGGCAAATAGTACACTCACCGGCCCCAAAATCATATGGGAAACAACATATAAGATTTGTTAGATATGAGAATGATTGAAAGCATGTCGGGATTGGCAAAAGAGTTATGCTGACAAGAGACGCAAACCCTTGGAGTTTCAGGTGGGAGACCGAGTACTGCTAAAGGTCTCACCATGGAAAGGGATGATACGTTTTTACAAACAAGGTAAAATCAACCCACGGTATATAGGTCCTTTTCGAAATCCTTGCAAGGATAGGTGCTGTAGCCTACAAGCTCCGACTGCCACAAGAACTTAGCAATATCCACCTTTCACGTGTCGAACCTCAAGAAATCCCTATCCGACGAAACCCTTGTCATTCTGTTAGACGAGGTAGAGGTCAATGAAATTCTGAATTTCATCGAAGAATCGGTTGAAATCATGGATAGGGAGGTCAAACAAACGAAACAAAGTCGCATTCCAATAGTGAAGGTCGGCTGGAACGCTAAGCGGTGACCTGAGCATACTTGGGAACGCGAGGATCAAATGAAACAAAACTATCCCCAACTTTTTCCAAATCCCTAGGAATCTGGTATCTAAAGCTAATTTCGGGACGAAATTCCTTTCAACGGGGGGATGATGTGACATCCGTCAAATTTTGGTCAACAAAAGTCAATTAAAGCCAACTAAAGTGTAAATTAGGTTAAGTGGGTGAAATGTAATTTTCATAACTTTCCTAATGTATTATTCGGGATTATAATACTACATACGCTATTTCGAATCAATTATCGAGTAAACGTTTTAATTACGTTTAAATAGCTTATCGATAGCTTGAAATTTGGTAAAATCACAAATATTATTTAGGTATAAATAATATTAATAACACAATGTATATGTGTTCACAAATCTATATAAACATGGAACGTAATGCGACCTAGTATGTAGCTTCATACTCCGGTTGTTTTCCCAGAAAAAGGGTCATACATTGAGAAAACGAAAGGGATCACATTTTTAACGCTCATATTTTATATAAACGGATTGAGCAAAAACAATTAAATTACAAGGTTTTAATATTATGATTTATACTATTAAATAACATTATTTTTATTAGTTAATATACCTTATAATTTACCCAATTACACAACATTTTGTTACTACACTTTTATAAAAGTGCCAAGTTTTATAAAAGAAATGAATATTTTTATATTAACCAATATGATACAAATTATGTTCCCTCTCTCCCAACATATCCCTCTTATCCCAACAAAATCATATCTTATTTTTGTATTATAATCAAAAGAAATATTACTTTATATATTATAATTCAAAGTAAACTCTAATTTGAATATTTTAATCCAAAGGCCATAACCCTAAGTTTTTATATTCAAAAGAATGCATGTGCTACTTCCCCATGCAACCACCACCACTCTTCCCTCTCCTCCTATAAAACTCAGCCACCACCTCCCCTCTCCACCTTTCATTTTACAACTTTCACTTCTATACTCTCTAAACTCTCCAAGAACTCTTTAGTTGATTCAAGGCTTTTAACAAGTGTTTTTCAAGATTTTTTGGTAAGTTTTCTTCACATTTTCAAGATTCTACTACCATCTACCATCATCTTTTGGTTGTCTCATTTTCACTCTTGAAGCAAAAACCCTAGGCAAGATCTTGAAGTTTCAAGAAGGTGTCACTCGATTTTTTACCTCATCTTCGTACCATCTTCTAGGGAAAGCATAAAAGGTGAGTTCATACTCCCTTTTCTACTAGTTTTCACTCATTTTACACTTTCGGGGGAGGTTACATGTCATGCAAACAAAATACATTTTGGACAATGACTTTACACAAAGGTCCTAGATCTAAAATATATGTTGGACAAAACTTTTAACCTTTGGGTAATACTCATACATGCATGTTTATGTTGTATTTATGAAATAAATACATACATTCATGTTTTCAAACAAAGCAAACAAGTCTCATATGCACAAGCCTCTAATATTGGATCTATTGTATGGTGGATAATATCTTTATGCATTGGATAATATTATTACACATTGGATAAACACAAACTAACATTTTTACCAAAAGTCTAGTTTTGAAAGATTAAAACTTTATGTTTACACATTGGATAAAACCATTACCCCTTGGATATACCATTATCCATTGGGTCATACTATTACACACTGGGTAACCAACATACATGTAAAACAACACTTTGAACATGGGAAAGCTTCGATTTCATTTACAACTTGGAATAATATACTTTCGACGGGTTATGTGAGACATTTCTTCAACCATTACGCTAAGTGCCGACCTTATAATCGCTAAATCTTAAATGAGCGGGAGAATTTTTGTATAGATCTATATGGGATTGTGTGACAACCCGAACATTTTTCCGTTTCCATTAACCGAATTCCGTTAATAAAATTTGAATTTTATTAAGTTCCCGTCAAACTTCTTGGCTTGGAAAATCATCTGGTGTACGGTCAATGAAGATTTGCAGACTTGATGGGTGTACGGCCGTACACTCAAGAACAAGGTTGCTGGATTCGATGAAAAACATGTTCTAGATGCTCCAAATCAACTCCAATGACGATTCTTGATGATTTTCGGAAGAATAAGGGTGTTTTTGGGGTGTACGGCCAAAAGTTTAGAGAGAGAATGAGAGGGTGTCCGGCCAGAAAAGTGTAAATGAGGGGTAGGGTCTCCTATTTATAGGGGTTTTCGTGGTCGGTGGTGGGGTCCACAGTTCACGGCCGTACACACTTCAAACCTTCAAAGGCCATACACCCTTCGAGAGGCAGTTCACGGCCGTAAACAGTTCACGGCCGTAGACATTTCACGGCCGTAAACCCCATTCACGGTCGTACACACTTCCTAAGTGGTGAATTAGACTGAAAACCCACTTTCCTCGATTCAATTAAGTCCCGGTAACAATCCTTAACCGAAAGCAAGTGTTTTTCTAACACTTTATCTAATGAAATCGCTAATCTTCATTGACCGTACACCAGTTCACGGCCGTACACACTTCAAACCTTCATGAAATTTCGAGTTATCCTTCGATCAGAACATCGGTTTTCGACCTAATTGAGTTTACGGCCGTACACTCGTTTACGGCCAACGTTGGGTGGACCCCACCACCGACCATGAAAACTCCTATAAATACGAGACCCTACCCCTCATTTACACTTTTCTGACCGGACACCCTCTCCTTCTCTCTCTAAACTCTTGGCCATACACCCCAAAAACACCCTTATTCTTCCGAAAATCATCAAGAATCGTCATTGGGAGTTGATTTAGAGCATCTAGAACACGTTTTTCATCGAATCCAACAACCTTGTTCTTGAGTGTACGGCCGTACACCCTTCAAGTCTGCAAATCTTCATTGACCTTACACCAGTTCACGGCCGTACACACTTCAAACCTTCAAAGGTCGTACACCCTTCGAGAGGCAAATCACGGTCGCAGACAGTTCACGGCCGTAAACTCCCTTCACGGCTGTAAACCCCATTCACGGCCGTACACACTTCCTAAGTGGTGAATTAGACTGAAAACTCACTTTCCTCGATTCAATTAAATCCCGGTAACATTCCTTAACCGAAAGCAAGTGTTTTTCTAACACTTTATCTAACGAAATCGCTAACTTAGATACATATATGTATTTAAATTGTTATTAGGATTCCGTTAAGTGCCACACTACAACTCGAGGGTCTTCATTCCAGTTCGTTGATTCGACGCTTGTACACAACTAACAGTGAGTTCATACCCCTACGCTTTTATGATTTTTAATGTTTTCAGGGTGGGGGGAACAAATTATTTTGATAAGTTTAAAACTTATGCAATTGATACAGTCAAAAGATTTCCACGTTTTATAAAATATTTAGATATTTTATCCCTTTTGTACTATGTTGAGCATAAGGGGCACTTTTATCTTGGAAACATAATTGCATAACTTTCAGAACGATTTACAAACAAAGTACATAACATTTCAAGCAAACTATAATGGGTATAGTTTGGGGATTTCAATACACAGCTTTTACCGATTCAGATTTCATACATGGGTAAACATATAAACTATGACAGATTTAGTTTATGATATACATTACTACAAGAGTACAATATTTAAGAATTATTTAAGTATAATTATTACCTTATACAGTATACAACGGATTCAAATACAAGAGAACAATACAGAACCACACGTAAACTAGTTAATACAGGATTGTGAGACAACACTTCGATTGTACCCTTCGGGGTACAGGTTAAATCCTATCATAGTATAACCAGAGTCTCCTGGAGGGAGAGTGTGAGATTTGTGAATAGATCTATTCAGGATTGACAATCCCACACTTGAACTGCTAGCTACAGTTAGGCAGGCATGCCTGGGGTGACAAATGTCATTTAACCGACACTTGAAGAAATTTGTAAAGGTCACTAGCTCATATCAAGCATGGTTATACGACGCACAATAGTATAAACTAACCATTTGTTTACGGGATTTCATTTTTCATTAGTTTTATTTTAAGTAATAAAACTACTATACATATTGGTGGTAGCCAGGGTTTTCAAACAGAACATCCTATACATACTGGTGGTAGCCAGGGTTTTCATACAGAACGTACTATACAAAGGTTTTTGTACAAGAATACACATATACTACTTTTGGTAGTAACCAGACATGCAAACTAACGTTTTTCCTATAACTACAATAGGATACAGTAACAAACACACTATTCATAGTTAATTCTATAATTTCTCAATTTATGCATCAGGGTTATGTATGAAAAATATTCGATAGACTGTTGAATGTGTGGTTTTCGTCTCATTTCCTGTTCCTTGTTTGGTTGTGGGCTTAGGGCAAATCCACATAATCAACTGTTTGTTCGATATTGGTTTATACATGGCTAGCATGAACTAAGTGGTCATAGATGGAACTGATATTATCACACTTTTACTAAAGCAAATATTGGATTTTCTTGGAAACATGCGAACATTTTTACAGAGTCATCAACAGGTTTTCATTACAAAAACATTGCTTATGAACTCACCAGCTTTATGCTGATACTCTTTCAAAACTGCTTGTATTCTCAGGAAATTAATAGACAGGTACCTCCTGGAGTTTTGAGAAGACGAAGCGTATAGAGTCACGTCTTTTTCTTTTGATTATACTTTTGATGTATAAAAACAAGAACCAAACAGATGTAATTATCTTTTCATATATGTATTCAATGTAATGGTTGAGTTTATTGTGATTACTATGATGCAATTGTTGTGATACTACATATGACGTCATCCACCCCCGAACGTTTCCGCCGCTCCGGTTTGGGGGTGTGACAGATTGGTATCAAAGCTCTTGTTTATAGTGAACTAAGTATACCGAACCTTACATGGTATACAACTATAAACACTAAGGGGCCGAAGTGCTCTGAACTAATAGTATACTTTTAAAATATAAGTATTTTATAAGAAGTATACAAGTATACATAAGTACCAGAAACAATATCATAAGTAGAACAAAACAAAAGTATTTGGATGTTGGACACTACGGTTAAACCTGGATAGTTATGTAATCATGTCTGGGATCAATATAGCCTGATCAACTATATTTATTTGAGACATGACCAACATGTGTCTGGGAGTGATCATGGTGTTGCAACAAGCCTAAAACTTACCAAGCTATATACATCAAGATATCGTTAGAACCGAACATACAACTTAAAATACTATAGGAGTATTTTAGCTAGAGTTGAATACTGTGTAGAGATTCATTCCAGGTGTTGCTACTTATTTCTTCCCAGCGATAGTTTACTTGCATTAGTAACCTTTCTCTGTTTATCGCTTAGTAGAACACTTTATCTATTAGGATGAGATATATCTTGTTTCATATCTCTTAATTTAAGATCTAGGGGACTTACCATCCTCTTCTTCCTGATTATTTTTAGAAAAAGATGCCTCCCAGAAAGAGACCCAGCAGGAAGAACAACGACCCTCCGTCGCCACCACCTCCTCAGTTCGATCCTGCCATGTTCCAGGCAGCAGTTACAGCCGCTGTGACTGCAGCAATGTCACAAATAAACCCCGGTGGGGCTAGCGGATCCGGAGGTGGTACTCACCCCCAGAATCTCGGCGATCAGGGACATCAAAAGGAGTGTTCCTATAAGGATTTCATGAATGCGAAACCCAAATCCTTCGACGGCAATGGAGGAGTCATTGCCTTAAGCCGATGGTTCGAGAAGATCGAATCCATTTTCAAAATTTGCGCTTGTTCCGAGGCAAACAAAGTGAAGTTCGTCGCCTGCACCTTCACCGACAGAGCACTGACCTGGTGGAATGGTCGAGTCAAATCCCTAACCCTACCGATAGCGAATGCCATGGGTTGGGAAAGCTTAAAAGAACTCATGCTTGCTGAGTACTGCCCAAGGGGCGAGCTGCAGAAGTTAGAGCACGAGCTCTGGAACCTGAAGATGAAGGGTTCCGACATTGCCGCTTACATAGCTAGATTCTGCGATCTGCCTCTTCTATGTCTGGGAATGGTCACCCCGGAAAGCAAGAAGATAGAAAGATACATTTGGGGATTGACGCCCCCAACTCAAGGGAATGTCTTGGCTGCTAAGCCTTCTACATTTGACAGCACCAAGTGCCTGGCGCAGACCCTAATAGATCACGGGGTTGATCTTGATGAAGTGACAGCCGCTCCTGAACCACCAAAGACGAGTGGTGGGAAGAAAAAGTTCTGGAACAAACGAAAGGTCCAGTCCTCGCATGAGCCCTCCAAGAAACAGCAAATGGTGGCAGTCCACGCTGCTACTACTCCTGCTGCTGTTCCAACCACCCAAGCATATGCCAGTAGGTATGCTGGTACTCTTCCAAGGTGCGACAAGTGGAACTTCCATCATCATGGGCAGTGCCGGGAGATGTTGTGCAACAACTGTGGTAAGAAGGGACACACAGCTCAATTCTGCAAGGCACCAGTCCAACCAACTAATCAGGCTCCTGGAGCGGGCGCTGGTCAAGCCTTTTATGGTTGTGGGGAGGTTGGGCACTTCAAGAGAAATTGCCCCAAGGCAACAACAACTGGCAACACAGGGAGAGTGCTAGCGATGGGCCAGGAGGAGGCAGTTGTTGATCCCACCGTTGTTACGGGTACGTCCCTTCTTGACAACACTTATGAGTGCATTCTTTTCGATTCTGGTGAGTTTTGTTAGTCATGCATTCAAACATTTACTCAAGTGTAAATCCCAACCTTTAACCGAAACATTTACCGTCGAGATGGCTAACGGAAAGAAAGAGAGCACTAACGACATATTCATAGGCTGTACCCTTACCCTAAACGACCATTCCTTCCCCATCAATCTTATGCCAGTTTCCATAAAAAGCTTAGATGTCATCATCGGTATAGATTGGTTGAGCCCCAATCGTGCCGATATCCTTTGTTATGAAAAAGCCATCCGTCTCAATCTGCCCTCGGGCGAAGCTCTCATAGTTTACGGCGATAAACTCAGCTCAAACCTTCGTATCATTTCATGCATCCAAGCCCAGAAATATCTGCGAAAGGAGTGCCATGCATTCCTAGCTCATGTCGTTAATGAAAAGCAGGAAGTTAAGGACCTCGAGAGCATCCCCGAAGTCTGCAACTTTCCTGATGTTTTCCCCGAAGATCTTCCAGGAATCCCTCCCGAGCGCCAAGTCGAGTTCTGTATCGACTTAATCCCCGAAGCTACTTATGTAGCTAAATCCCCATACCGTCTAGCGCCGGCAGAAATGCAAGAGTTATCCAGCCAGCTCAATGAGCTGCTCAGCAAAGGATTCATAAGACCAAGTTCCTCACCCTGGGGAGCCCCGATCTTGTTCGTGAAAAAGAAGGATGGATCCTTTCGGATGTGCATAGATTATCGAGAACTAAACAAGCTTACCATCAAGAACCGTTATCCCTTACCCAGAATCGACGACATCTTCGATCAACTTCAGGGAGCCAGTTGCTTCTCAAAAATAGACCTAAGATCAGGGTACCATCAGTTGCGAGTTCATGAGAATGATGTTCCCAAGACAGCATTCCGAACTCGTTATGGACACTACGAGTTTGTAGTAATGCCCTTTGGTCTAACCAACGCACCGGTGGTATTCATGGATCTGATGAATCGGGTGTGTCGCCCTTTCCTAGACAAATATGTAATCATGTTCATTAATGATATACTTATATACTCTCGAAGTGAGGAAGACCATAGACAACACTTGAGACTAGTGTTAGAAACACTAAGGGCGGAGAAACTCTATGCAAAGTTTTCAAAGTGCGAATTCTGGATCAGAAAAGTAACCTTCCTTGGTTACGTAGTGAGCGAGGAAGGCATACACGTGGACCCTTCCAAGATCAAAGCGGTTGAGAATTGGTCAGCACCGAAGACGCCCACAGAAATCCGTCAATTCTTGGGTCTCGCTGGCTACTATTGCAGATTTATCTAGAATTTCTCCAGAATTGCTAAGCCTTTAACCACCCTGACTCAGAAAGGTGTACCCTTTTGTTGGGGAGAAAAGGAAGACACTGTATTTCAAACATTGAAGCAGACCCTATGCAGCGAACCTATCTTGTCTCTGCTCAAAGGGACGGAGGACTTCGTTGTCTACTGTGATGCATCCAATCAGGGCCTAGGCTGTGTGCTCATACAGCGAGGAAAGGTTATTGCCTATGCCTCGAGACAACTGAAAACACACGAAGTCAATTACACAAATCACGATCTAGAGTTGGGAGCAGTGATCTTTACATTAAAGATTTGGAGGCATTATCTCTACGGAACCAATTGCACTGTCTTCACCGATCATAAGAGCCTACAACATATCTTCAATCAGAAAGAGTTGAACATGAGACAGCGGCGATGGGTAGAGCTACTCAGTGATTACGAGTGTGAAATACACTACCATCCCGGCAAGGCCAATGTGGTAGCGGATGCCCTCAGTCGGAAGGAATATTCATGTCGTAGAGTGAAGGCACTGACAATGACCATCCATTCCCATCTATCCGCTCAAATCAGAGAGGCTCAGTTGGAAGCCTTAAAGCCAGAAAACATGTCGGATGAAGCCTTGAGAGGAATGGAAAAGAACTTAGAAGTCAAGGGAGACGGAGTTTACTATTTCATGAACCGGATCTGGACCCCAAGACTAGATACTCCGTTCACCCAGGTTCGGATAAGATGTATCCGGATCTCAAACAACTCTATTGGTGGCCGAACATGAAAGTAGAGATCGCTACCTTCGTGGGCAAGTGCCTGACTTGCGCCAAGGTGAAGGTGGAATATCAAAAGCCCTCAAGTCTACTTCAGCAGCCCCAAATACCTGAGTGGAAGTGGGAAAGGATTACAATGGATTTCATCACTAAGTTGCCCAAGTCTCCGAGTGGGCACAACGTCGTCTGGGTAATTGTCGATCGACTAACTAAATCTGCCCACTTCTTGCCAATCAAGGAAAACTTTAAAATGGAGAGACTGACACGAATCTACATTCGAGATATAGTCCGCCTGCATGGTGTACATGTGTCCATTATCTCCGATCGAGATAGCAGGTTTACCTCGAGATTTTGGCAGTCACTGCAGAAGGCTCTTGGAACTAAGTTGGATATGAGCATAGCTTACCATCCACAGACAGATGGGCAGAGTGAGAGAACCATTCAAACATTGGAAGATATGTTGAGAGCCTGCATCATCGACTTTGGCATGTCGTGGGACACTCATTTGCCCTTGGTCGAATTTTCCTACAATAACAGCTACCATATCGGTATCAAGGCTGCGCCGTTTGAAGCCCTCTATGGCCGTAAGTGCAGATCCCCTCTGTGCTGGGCTGAGGTGGGTGATACGTAGCTAGTCAAGGGTCAAATCCCCGATAGCACTCTCACAAGCCCAGAAATCATCCGAGAGACTACTGAAAGGATCGTACAAATCTGGGAACGATTAAAGGCTTCAAGAGATAGACAAAAGAGCTACGCCGATAAGAGACGAAAACCCTTCGAGTTCCAGGTTGGTGACCATGTTCTTTTGAAGGTCTCACCCTGGAAAGGCATGATACGCTTCGGAAAGCGTGGAAAGCTAAATCCAAGATACATAGTACCATTCGAGATCCTCGCTAGGATCGGTCCCGTAGCATACAAACTTCGCCTACCACGAGAACTTAGCAACGTACATCCCGTCTTCCACGTATCGAACCTAAAGAAGTGCCTATCCGATGAGACACTTGTGATACCCCTCGATGAGATCAAACTAGACGAGAGCTTACACTTCGTGGAAGAACCTGTAGAAATCATCGATCGGGAAGTCAAATGAACGAAACAAAGCCGTATCCTGATAGTGAAGGTTCGCTGGAATGCCAAGCGGGGACCTAAATTCACTTGGGAGCGCGAAGATTCAATGAAACAGAAGTACCCTCATCTATTTCCGAGTCCATGATTTGTATTTTATGTCTGAATTTCGGGACGAAATTCCCTCTAACGGGGGGATGATGTGACAACCCAAACCTTTTTCCGTTTGCATTAACCGAATTCCGTTAATAAAATTTGAATTTTATTAAGTTCCCGTCAAACTTCTTGGCTTGGAAAATCATCTAGTTTATATAATTTAAATTTTATATGAGTCGGGACCAAAACTTCACGAAATTTCGAGTTATCCTTCGATCAAAACATCGGTTTTCGGCCTAAGTGAGTTTACGGCCGTAAACCCGTGTACGGTCGTACACTCGTTTACGGCCAACGTTGGGTGGACCCCACCATCGACCACGAAAACCCCTAAAAATACGAGGTCCTACCCCTCATTTACACTTTTCTGGCCGGACACCCTCTCCTTCTCTCTCTAAACTCTTGGCCATACACCCCAAAAACACCCTTATTCTTCCGAAAATCATCAAGAATCGTCATTGGGAGTTGATTTGGAGCATATAGAACACGTTTTTCATCGAATCCAGCAACCTTGTTCTTGAGTGTACGACCGTACACCCTTCAAGTCTGCAAATCTTCATTGACCGTACACCAGTTCACGGCCATACACACTTTAAACCTTCAAAGGCCGTACAACCTTTGAGAGCCAGTTCACGGTTGTAAACAGTTCACGGCCGTAGACAGTTCACGGCCGTAAACTCCCTTCACGGCCGTAAACCCCATTCACGGTCGTACACACTTCCTAAGTGGTGAATTAAACTGAAAACCCAATTTCCTCGATTCAATTAAGTCCCGGTAACATTCCTTAACCGAAAGCAAGTGTTTTTCTAACACTTTATCTAACGAAATCGCTAACTTAGATACATATATGTATTTAAATTGTTATTAGGATTCCGTTAAGTGCCACACTACAACTCGAGGGTCTTCATTCCAGTTCATTGATTCGACGCTTGTACACAACTAACAGTGAGTTCATACCGCTACGCTTTTATGATTTTTAATGTTTTCAGGGGAGGGGGAATACAAGCCAAACACAAATGATTTTGACAAGTTTAAAACTTATGCAATTGATACAGTCAAACGATTTCCACGTTTTATAAAATATTTTGATATTTTATCCCTTTTGTTTTTATACTTTTGATGTATAAAAACAAGAACCAAACAGATGTAATTATCTTTTCATATATGTATTCAATGTAATGGTTGTATTTACTATTATTACTATGATGCAATTGTTGTGATACTACATATGACGTCATCCACCCCCGAACGTTTTCGCCGCTCCGGTTTGGGGGTGTGACAGATTGACAACCCCCGCCTATGGTTTCTAGCTACAATCACGACCGACGGGTCAAGGGTGACAACTGTATTAACATTTCACGACGTCCAAAGAAGCGTCATGGCGGGCAGCATTACAGTCGGTTGCTCGATTATAGGGTCTCACTATAACATCGAATAGTGAAATTATAGTGCAAAATACATTTATAAGTATGATTATTTACTTATACACAACATTTATAAGTATGGTTATTTACTTATACACTTGATTTTTGGATAATAAAAATCACATGACAAGTCACACTTATTATAAATTTAGAAGTTATGGGAACATTTATTTTATAAATGCTTTTGGATACATACTACACACATACATTCTTCTTTTACACTGAAGGCGTACAAATACAAACTTTTTACAGGATGGAGATACGATTTTTCACATACGAAAAAATAACGGATTTTTCTACAACTAAACTCTTATGAACTCACCAACTTTATGTTGACTTTAAAAGGACATGTAATCTCAGGAAACAATTAAGCTCGGATCAGTGGAGCTACTTTTAAAGGCAAGACACCAAAATATCATTACGGGAACTACTTTATTTGATAATAGGTAAATCTTGTAATGTATTTTGATACTAAGTAACATTTGGGTCCTGTAACTGATATAATAATATGGTATGATGGTTGATTATGTACTTGTTTATTCGATGTATACAATTATTGTGATACTGTGTTCTCGTTCCAGCCCATACTGTTTCCGCCATCCGGTTTGGGGGTGTGACAATTATCGTTGGTAAAGGCGTCGCAACTAGAGGTATTAGATGAAATGGATTTCCTGGCATTGGATTAGGACTAAATCAATGGATATGAATTCACCTCAACAGTTGACACAGATTGATGACGTGTGAGCATTAGCGGCTACGCACACCTTTAGCGGCGACAAACAACGTGAAACTTGTTTTTCATCGCTAAAGGTGCGCGTCGCCGCTAATGCTCACATTTCTTGTAGTGTATTTAAACCTTCCTTAGGGTGAAAAATTTTGTGGTTAAGACTTCTAAGAAGATGAAATCCAAATTTCACTTCTTTCATCCTCCCTCCTTTCGATTTCTAGGGTTCTAGGGTATTGGGTGTAAGCCATTAGAGGCGTTCAGACTTTTGGCGCTTGCTTTCCATGAGCTATTGAAGATCAAAGAAGTTACTATATTCGATTATACTAAAAGGTATGTATCTTAATCCATGTAAATTTCGATTATACCTAGTTAGTTTATAATTTTCATAGTATGTTCCTATTATGAGAAAAGCCATAGATATCTAGGTTGCATGTACCCATAAAATAGTTTTATGATTCCGTTGCATATTTAATTTTTTTTGTAACCTAGAAACCCCATCAGTGGTATCATAGCCTAGGGTTTTTCTATAATATGCATATGGGTAAAAAAGTGAAAAAAAACTAAGAAACCAGGTTAATACGTGTTATTCGAAAATTACTAGCCTTCCTAAGGTTTTCGAAAATTTCTCCTCCTTCTTGCCTTTTTTGAAATATGCTAAGGATAATTATTAGTTTCCTTAATCGTTATTTACCTTGCCTAAAATTTGAGCATCAAAAAACTAGGTAATTCTGATAAGTCCTAATTTCAAAAATCAAGAAAGAAGAAAAGGAATGAATATTATTTAATTAAAAAGTATAATTAAGATAAATTTAAAATTCTTAAAAAATTAATTTTAATTAATTTAAAGTTTAATTAAAGATAAATATTAAATCTTAATTTATTAAAAGTTAATTAAATTAATAAGATTTAAACCTTGTATTGCCACTACATCCAAGTCACAAATGTAAGAGCATAATTTAAGATTAACATGTCATTGATAGTTCAATGAACACCAAGAGATCTAGGAGTTTCATTGTGATTGAAATTGGTAAAATGCTTTGCCTACCTAAAATAGATTCATGATGATTACGACATTCCTCTTCATATTACGAATCGAAAATATGCATCCTAGCCTTAATTTAATATTGGGTTGATAATTAAGGATTGAATCGACTTCTTTAAACTTTGTCTTTTAGGTTAGATGGAGAGCCCCTCCTACCTCCTCACACACATTCAAATTCTAGACTCTCTTGATTCAATCGGGAATAGCTCATTTTCTATGGAATCATCCTTGATTGGATAATTGGAAAGATATCCTTGATGAGCGTATCCCTAAAATCAACAATGCATCAACTTTAAATAAGTTTTTCTTACCATAAACATGTAGATTTATCAAATAAGGTCTCTTGCATTATTATATATATGTCCTAGATGTTCCAAAGGATCTTTTGTGAACATGTGAACATATGAAACAAATTTACAGCTGAGTGAAATGTTTCAGCAAAAGGCAAGGAAAAAGTGATTTGAAAATCATCCAAGGTTTTTATTTGTATGTAAGCTAAAGGAGAATGTTTTATATGTGATCAATGAGAGCTACATAGATAAACACGGGAATCTCAATGATGCCCTAGGCAAGAGTCTTGGTATAGATCTTGTGTTTGGATTTCTCACTAGTTCTTATCATAATTTCAACTTGATTTATCATCTAAATATATTAGGGAAGACATTGATGGAATTATTAATCCTTCTCCAAATTGTGGAAAACAAAAAGAAATAAGTTTTAAGCATCAAGAGCTAAACCTAATAATTGGAATGGACAAGTGTCGCATGTATCAATGATTGAGGATTTCGAGCTTGCGCTTAGTAGTGGAGTTAATAAAGATCGAGTTATTTGCTATTACTCTTCAAAAATGTCTAGAAACCTAATTTCATTTCATGTGTTATGTAAATATGAATTTCAATTTTCATATGATAATGGAAATGTAATATTCTTGTTTACAGAGATGGTTGTTTAAAATATCTTCTTTCAATTAACATTCATGAAATTGTAGTTTGTGTTTCTAATAAAAGTAAGGTTAACTTTAATATTGATTCCTATAATAGTTTAGATAAGAACGTGCTTGTGGCCTAATTTCCTTGGCCATATAAGTAAGAATCGCATCGCTAAGCTCTAATTGGACAGGATCTTGGAATCATACAACTTGGAGTTGGATGATGTTGATGGGTTTTGAGCATAACAAAAAATCCTATGTGTGCATGCAACCCTAAATAATTTGATCTACGTTTTCTCTAATTGAACAACAAATAGAAAACCCTATTATGCTCCTATAATATTGGAAAATCACAAATAGGGTTAGAATAATCATACCTTGATCACTATATAGTAATAGCGATTCAAATCCTTGTGTTGTTGATGCCTTTGAGAGCAAGCGTCACAAATTTCATCCCTCTAATGGTTTACAATCAACACTAGCTATGAAAGATGATTGAGAAGGAGGAGAGAGGATGGAATTTTTCGGCCAGATCTTCCAAAGAAAAGTTGGCCGAAAATCATAGGGCTATGCCATGTTTATAGTGCAGTCAGGAAACCTAGATAAGCCCAAATCCAAGATAATCTGAAACCGGGTAATTATCCACTTTCCGGATGATCCATTATGGATTATTCTAGAACCCTTAGGCTCCAAGAAATCGTCCCATCCCTTATGGAGGGTTCTAGATTGTCTCTTGCTCAACTATTGAATAATTACAATTCAGTTCCTACATTTTTAATTAATTATTTTAATCCCGAAGTTAATTTCAATTAATTTCTGATTAAATATTAATTAAATGTTACTATTTCTAATTAATATATTATTCTCATAATATATTAACAAATTATTTATTTCTTTCATGTTCTTATTAATTACATTCATGATTTCATGTTTATGTATGAGGTGTTATGTGTGGTGTATCTAAGTCTTCGCTTGGGTTTATAGTTTTTCTTTATGATGGTCTAGACGTTTTATCTTGAGAATCTTCATATGCCATTTTTCATGCCGAGAGCCGTGTTTAGGGGATGTTTGGGTGAGCTAGAATTGGATTTCGATGTGGGAGGCATCGGCCATCGTTGGAACAATTTTAAGTGAGAAAAGATCAGCAGTCGGTTCGATCTTTGGTAGTTTCAGGAAGGATTCATGAAATCTGAGAGGTGGGCATGTTGGGTTCGAATGTAGGGTTCATAGAGGTTCTTCATGGTTCCGAGGCAATAAGAAATGGGTTTGATCACGGGTGTAAGATCGGTATTTGCCAAGTTCATACGTCGTTTTGTGGTCAGTGACAGGTTCGTTGGGAATTGCTCTAAGTGTGAGTGGGTCGTGGAATCGGTTGGGTACCCGTTTCTATAATTGTGATATTTTTCTTCATCATCTGATAAGTCGCCAAGGATATATAGTGAGGTCAATGAAAAGTAATTGGGATTGTAGAGCTCGTTGAGATTTCGTGTGATCGTGAAGATTGGATAGTAATAGAATGCTAGTTCTTGTAAGTTCAGGTTGTCGACAGTGTGAATTGTAAGGTTGCGAAATGGATAAGAAATCCATCAAATCTTGTGGATTGGGAGAGCGCAGTTGAATCCAAGTGGGGGAGAATCGTTTGGTATAAGGTATTGCACAAGAATGGATGTTTAGGTTTCATTACACATCAGTACTGATACATGGTGGGTATGTGGATGGATCCAGGGTGAGGGTTATGTTAGAGCCTCTCCGTCTGTTCTTGTCTGATTAAGGCTTTGGGGTTCGAAGCATAACCCGAACACCTGATTGGGGTATAGTCAGATGCAGGTTCGACTCAGGATGACTATGGTTGGAATGACAGCTAGGATGTCAGACCATGGTCGGTGACCATGATGGTATAAGAGTGTTGTAAGATTGCGGGTGGCCGTAACATTCACTAGGTTGGCAGGTAGTGTGGTAGTGTTGTAAGACTACGGGGTGGCTCGTAGCATTCACTTGGTTCTCGAGTAGCTATGTGGAATTGGTATATCCATGATTGGCCTGTAGTTCCTCTAGGTGGGATTAGACCATGGAAGGACAGGTCGTGAGATTGTGGGAAGGCCACAACATTCATGGAATTAAGGAAGGTTGTGGGCCGTATGAGGTTGGTTGTCATATAAGACTACAACTGGGCATGTAGCATTCTTTATTAGCAAGTGGATTTGGTTGCATCAGGTTGATGGTTGGTTAGGTCCGGTTGGATCCGAAGGGCTGTTGGAGCCCTGATGGCATGCAAGCTAGGACAACTCAAGCCCGATAAGACCTTCGTTCGGAATTCGCGTGGTGCGACTGTGTGAGACTATTAGTCTCAGCAACCAGTTGGAAATCTGGTATATCGGTCATTTGGTAGGTAAGTATGAGACCAGGGAAGTCTCGGCTACAACAGAAATGTAATTATGGGGCAACAAGATGAACCTGAGGTGGTACTAGTGTTTAGGACTCGTGTTAGGAGTCGCTTGTTATTAAGTGAATATGTTAATTCACTAGATGCATGGGTTAAATAATCTCAGAGTAATTGATTTGACCCTACTGTGCAACTCTCGTCTGAGTCTAACCTTTATAGGGATGAGTCTTTTACTCAAAGGATTATCTAAGCCTTCTATCAAGTGAACAGTTTTCGGCAACAAGAAATGGTCAATGATTGTATTTTTAGTGGAAACAACAAGATAATCATGTGTTGGGAGTGTTATAATCACTTGGAATTCAAAGTGGAGTTGAAGTGGCAGAGATTCAGAGTGGGTTGTTTGTCGGGGAGTCAGGCAGGGTATTGGTATTTCGGACTTCGGGCAGAGTAGTAAGGGTTATTCTCCAATGGTTAGCGCTAGTGGGGTAAGGATCCGTTCGCGTAAGGATTTGAGAGCCCTGCTAAGGTTGGGTTCGGTTACAATTTTGGAATGTTGTATGCTTGAAATGTTTCATCAGTCTGTATCGGAGTCGTAGATGGGTTGTTCAAGTTGTATAGGGTGGCTGAAAGATAGTAAGGAGTGATTTCTAGGATTAAATCTAATTTAAGTGGGGGAGAGTTGTAACACCCGTTTTCCTAGACAAATCGAATTGGGGCTTCAAGGAATTAAAAGGTTGAGTTTTGGAGAAAAAAGAGCCTCACGACGTGAACCATAAGGGCTCACGACGTGAGATGGGATACATGAAGATTTCTGTCTGGGACTGAGCTCACGACGTGAGCAATAGGAGCTGACGACATGAGGAGCGTTGCAGCCCAAGCCCACGAAATTTTAGGGTTCCCATATATTTAAGCTCCCTTAAATCAGTTTTAGGGTTCATTTCTCAGCCTCCACCTCCATCCAAATTAGAAAACCCCTAACCCTCATCTCTTTTTAGTGGTTTTGGATTCATCTTGGTGTTTTGGTGGCTAGAAGAAGAAGAAGAAGGTGTTCTAGAGTGTTGGTCCAGCAAGGAGGCTTCATCATCATCATCTTGTGCACATTCTGGACCATTGTAAGTGTCCGAGATTCAACCTTTATGAGTTTAAGTTACTAGATCTAGGTTCTTGTCTCTTTTCCTTCATGATTGTGAAAGTTTGCATGGAGGAAATCCATAAAGTTGGCAACTTTATGGCCTTTAAGGGTCCCTTGAGCATCATATCTTATGGATCTGAAGTTTAGTTGTGATTTATGAATCTTGCATGAGTTTGGGGCCATTTCTTGTCATTTTGACCTAAGATGGATTTAGGACATGCATGGGGCATGCATGTCCATCAAGTAATCATTTTTATTGACCTTTGGAGTCCTCTTTAGCTTCTCAAAGAATTGGGGTCGAAGTCTTAATGGATTAAAGACTTAAAAGTTGGATTCTTAGCCTCAAGTTGTTCTCACGATGTGAGACACAAGGTCTCATGACGTGAGGAGTGTTTAGTCTTGTTTCTGATGAGCTTGTTGGGGCTCACGACGTGAGGATAGGCTTCTTACGTCGTGAGGCCAACTCATGTGTTATTTCTTGATTGAGTTCGCTAGGTTGAGTCGGGATGAGTGGGATCTGATCAAGTATACTCTCACGACGTGACCAAGGACTGGTCATGACGTGAGATGTGGTTTTGGGCTTTTGGGCGTTGTTGGACACTAGTTTTTTGTATGTGGGCCTTCTTATGCTTGGGCCTATTTGGAGCATTGGGTATCTTTTAGGAATTTGGGCCTCTTGGATTAGGCCCATGATGAGTTTTGGGCCCAATTAGGAAGTTGGGCCATATTGGGTTTTTAATGCTATTGGTTTGGGCCACAGATTTTAGGCCAAGTGAGGAAAGGGTAAAATGGACTTTTACCCTGAAAGTTGGACAATCAGACTTGGATTCCAGCTATGGGTTGTGGACCAATTATTAATTTTGTATTATTATTGATGTTAGCACGGGGATTTTCCGTATTGGCAGTCCGAGCTTTTATCAGAGATATTCAGCAGCTTGAGGTGAGTTTTCCTCACTGTGTTTAGCGGGTTGAAGGTGATGGGGTTTAGACATTACAAAACAAACTTAAATCCTTAAGTGTGCATGCAACCTAAAACAAAACATCAATGTTTTCTCTATTAACCTATAACTATGAACATCAAATAAGAACCCTGAGGAACTCTAGGTATTTTTGAAATTTAGAAAGAAAGAAGAAAAATATACCTTTTGATCCTTTGGAAGCAAGCACTACAATTGTCGTGCCTCTGGTGGTTCACAACCAAGCTAGAAATACAGATGATGAGGAGATAAGGGAGAGGTAATTTTCAGTTTCTCTTGGATTAGGAGTGGCGAAATTTGCAAAGCTTAAGGGCCTTTATATAATGCAAGTAGTAAACCCAAGATAAGCCCCAAACAAATAAAATAACATTATCTTATTTTTGGTAATATCTAGCTTCCTAATTATCCTCCAAGGATAATTCTTGAGCCCCAAAAGACTCCCCAAAACCGTCCACGTCTATGACGTTCTAGAGCCTTTTGCTCAACTATTTAATAATTGCACTTTTAGTCCCCGCACTTTTAATTAATTCTATTAATCCCAAAATTAGTTCCAATTAATTTCTGATTAATTATTAATAAAATATTACAATTTCTAATTAATATATTATTCACATAATATATTAATAAATTATTTATTTCAACTTATTAGTTAAATAATAAATCAACCTCTATCTCCAAAATCATCACGTCCAATTGCTAGGTTTGAGGGCAACCCAAAAGGATTGTGCTGCTATCAATTCAAGTTTATACAAATTATAGTTATGGGTTAGACACCTAATCCAATATTCTCCCATTTGGATAAATCTAATAACTATAATTTCCAGTATAACTTCTAAACTAATCAGCAAATTTTAGCTTCCAAAATCCGTTGTCGAACTCTGACCCAGTCAGTTATGTGTCCCAAGATAAGTGATCATATAATCCTCTGTTTTGCAAGATATCGTTCGGATATGAGACATGGAACAGAATCAATCTCATTGTCTAATACTTTGTTTCCTGATTTCTGATTTGTAATGACATAGAATTTCTAATCGAGCACATCAATTAGATCCTGGCCAAGCTCGACACTATAAGTCAACAACAAATCACCGAGGGGCCCAAAGATATCACTTTTCCCATTAAGGCAAAAGGAACGAATAAACTTCGACTTAAATGCTTGCACCATTTACTCATTAAATCATGCACAAAAATACATTTTATAACATCAAATAACTGATGCATTTACATATCATCAATGCATAACTAACTTGTAAACTACAACTCGTATATCTCCATTTCAAAATTATAAGATATTATCGTCTCAGAATTACTCGTGATAAATTCCATGAAGTAATTCTCTGAGCATGAGTTAATCTAATACTTAAATCTCCATTTTAAATTACTCATGAACATTGCAAAAATACTATTGCTATGTTTAAAATTTTTTAGACAATCTACAATCTAATTCATGACAGTCTTAATTCACTACTTACTACCAAAAGTAGTAACGACTGTGGAATTTGAATAATCAGATTATTCAAGAAGTAAAACATACAAAAGGAAACACAATAATAAACAACTCACAAAAGGTAGTAAACAAACTTATAAATAATTCTCTATTATTTATTCACCAAAATTCAATTACATTTACTTTGTTACAAGTTTCAAACTATCTAACTACTAAAACTAATATCATCTCTCAGACCAATGCTCCTAGCATGTTGAACGTGCTTGGCCCTACTCAGACCCTTTGTGAGGGGATCTGTAGGATTCTCTTCAGATAACACCCTCTTTACGAAGAGGTGAACTTCTTCTACTCTATGTCTGATGAAATGGTATTTTCTGTCGATATGTCTTGATCTGCCATGATTTCTTGATTCCTTTGTCAAGGCAACTGCTCCTTCGTTATCACGGATAATTTCCATTGGCTCCTTAATGGCTGGAACAACTCCAAGGTCTTCGATGAAGTTCTTCAACCAAATCACCTCCTTTGATGCTTCGCTCGCCGCTATGTACTCTGATTCATAGGTAGAATCAGCCACCGTCTCTTGTTTGGAACTTTTCCAGGTTACCACTCCTCCAGGAAGGTTACTATACTCCCACTAGCTTTGACATATATATAAGATTCATCTTTACTTCTAGAGAATCCAAACACATTGACCTTCTCGTCAAAGCAAAGATTCCATCTGCGAGAAGTTTGTTTTAATCCATAGATTGATTTCTCAAGCTTACACACTCTATTGGGAAACTTTGCATCAAAAAACCCTCTTGCTGACTCATGTAAACATCCTTAGATAA
This sequence comes from Lactuca virosa, assembly GCF_052849685.1. Taxonomy (NCBI): domain Eukaryota; kingdom Viridiplantae; phylum Streptophyta; class Magnoliopsida; order Asterales; family Asteraceae; genus Lactuca; species Lactuca virosa. The sequence continues at coordinate 314,171,234 of NC_136433.1, read as the reverse complement.
CTTCCCATTAAGGAAAGCGGTTTTGACATCCATCTACCAAATTTCATTGTCATGAAATGCAGCTATGGCAAGCATTATCCTAATAGATTTTATCTTAGACACTGGTCAAAAGGTCTCATCATAGTCAACCCCTGGGGTTTGACTAAATCCCTTCCCAAACAATCGAGCTTTGAAAGTGTGTACCTTTCCATCCATGTCGGTCTTCTTCTTGAAGATCCATTTACATCCAACTATCTTACGACCTGGTACATTATCAACCAGATTCCAAACTTGGTTGTCATACATGGACTTGATCTCGTTGTCCATTGTCTCTTTCCATTTGGCTAACTCAGGGCCTATCATTGCTTCCTAGTACTTAGTTGGTTCATCCAAATTTACTAGTGTACTATCATTAATAAACGACTCGTCAACTAGTTCAATTGGAATCTCTTCCTCAGGTTGATGATGGGTTTTTGAGCATTCTAACACTCCTATGGTGTACATGCAACCCTAGAAACCTTGGATCTATGTTTGACTATGATACATGCAAATAATTATTTTTCCAAGGTTCTTATCCTATCTAGCATGGCATGGGGAACTTGAATCAAATAAAGCTAGTAGAATTACTTACCTTGTCGTTGTAGTTGATTGCTTGGAGTTTTAGAGCCTAACACCAATAGTGTGGATGCCTCAAATGGAAATCACAAATCACCACAAACTTGAAACTTTGAGAGAATAGTAATCACCTTCTTGAAATCGGCCCTCTTACTTTACTCACCACAACTCATGTGATTTCAAGAACCAAAGCCTCCTTTATATAGTGTGGTGGATTAGGGTTACATTCATGTAAACCCTAATACCCATGTCTTTTCATTTCCATGAGATCCATGGGTTAAAGCTCCATGGACTTTCCATGCAAGCCTAGCCCATTCCAAATAAGCATTAGCCCACACTATATAAATACAAGAGCCCATATTTAATTAGTCATACTTTTGATCTCTAAATTAATTCTAGATTAATTATAGATCAATACTAATTAAATAATATGATTTTATATTAATATAGTAGGACTTATAATATATTAATAAATCATAACTTATACTATTCTCAAACGATTATCCACAAATTGTTCGGGTGAAGTGCAACCCAAATGGACCATGCCGGGTCGGGTCAAGTACATACCAAATATAGTTATGGACTTAGACATTATATCCAACATTCTCCCACTTGGATAAGTCTAATAACTATAGTTGCAAGTATGACTTTAGGAACCGATCAGCAATCGTAGCTCTTTAAACTCTGTTGAACTATGAAGCGCCATTTTAGATAAGTGATCATATAATCCTCTGTTCTAGATATTAGCCGGACAAATACATGGAACATGGTCTTGCTTATTGTCCAGCATTTGTTTCCCGATTTCCGATTTGTTTGACATAGAACTTAACTGAACACATCAATTTAGTTCTGACCGGGCCCGGTACATAGGTCAAAACAAAATCATCAAGGGGCCCAGATATCGCTTCTAATCCTAGAAGGAACAGATAAACTTCGACTCATATGTTTGCTCTACTACTTGTTGAACTACACACAAAGGCACGGTTTATAACATCGAGTTACCAATGCGTTTTCGTGCAATCAATGCATAACCAACTCATAGGCAACAAATCATATCTCTAGGTTTGAAGACTTATATGATATTACCGTCTCACGATCACTCGAGATAAATTCCATGAAGTGATACATGTGAGCGTGGGTTGAATCCAATACTCAGAACTTATGAGCACTCATGAGTGTTGTAGCCCCGCTTTGTCTAACATCTTAGACCTCTACAAGCCAACCTATGACAGTCTTGATTCATATCTACTTCCAACATATGACCGACTGTGGAGAGTTTGAATAATATGATATAAACCATAACATAATTATTCTGGAAGTCAAAACATGCAAAAAGAAATAATAGTAAACGATTGACAAGAGATAGCAACACTTTACTCATAAATAACAGCTTTTATTTATCATCAAATGTCAATTACATTTTACAAATTTCAAGATTATCTAACCACTAAAACTAATATCATCCTTCATCCCTATGCTCCGAGCATGCTGGAGATGCTTAGCCCGAGTCAGTCCCTTCGTGAGGGGATCTGCTGGGTTCTCATCCGATGATACCCTCTTTGCCACAAGGATTCCTTCTTCTATTCGATGTCTGATGAAGTGATATTTTCTGTCAATGTATCTGGATCTCCCATGATCTCTTGGTTCCTTGGCTAAGGCACGCACTATTGCTGTCACAGAAAATCTCCATTGGCTCCTTTATAGATGGTACAACTCCAAGGTCTCCGATGAAGTTCTTTAGCCATATAGCCTCCTTTGTTGCCTCGCTTGCTGCTATATACTCTGATTCACAAGTGGAATCAGCCACTGTCTCCTGCTTGGAACTTTTCCAAGTAATTGCCCCTCCGTTTAGAGTAACGACCCAGCCCGACTGAGAGCGGAAATTATCCCTGTCAGTCTGAAAGCTAGCATCACTGTACCCTACAACTCTCAAGTCCTCACTGCCACCGAGGGTAAGGACCCAGTCCTTAGTCCTCCGTAGGTACTTGAGGATATTCTCTACTGTAGTCCAATGTGCCTTGCCAGGGTTCCCCTGATACCTGCTAACCATGCTCAAAGCAAAGGCTACATCAGGTCGAGTACACGTCATAGCATACATGATCGATCCTACAGCTGAAGCATAAGGTATTCGACTCATTTCTGCTATCTCAGCCTCAGTACTAGGGCTTTGTGTCTTACTCAATCTGGCGTTACTCTGGATGGGTAACTCTCCTTTCTTGGAGTTATGCATGTTGAACCTTTTCAACACTTTGTCCACATAGGTGTTTTGACTAAGTCCAATTAGTCTTTTACTCCTGTTTCTCAAAATCCTTTTCCCTAGGATATAGGCAGCTTCTCCAAAGTCCTTCATAGAGAAACACTTCCCAAGCCAGGACTTTACTTCCTGCAGGGTTGGGATGTCATTTCCTATGAGTAGTATGTCATCCACATACAGTACCAAAAAGCTGACTATACTCCCACTAACCTTGATATAGACACAAGATTCATCTTCACTCCTTGAAAAGCCAAATTCTTTGATTTTCTCATCAAAGCAAAGATTCCATCTGCGAGGTGCCTGTTTTAATCCATAAATGGATTTCTCGAGCTTACACACTCTACTGGGGTACTCTGTACTGACAAAACCCTCTGGCTGAACCATGTAAACATCTTTAGCCAACTTTCCATTAAGGAAAGCGGTTTTGACATCCATTTGCCATATTTCATAATCATGAAATGCAGCAATGGCTAACAGAACCCTAATAGACTTAATCTTGGCCACTGGTGAAAAGGTCTCATCATAATCAACTCCCGGAGTTTGAGAATAACCCTTTGCAACCAGTCGTGCCTTAAAAGTGTGTACATTACCATCCATGTCGGTCTTCTTCTTGAAGATCCATTTGCACCCAACTATCTAACGATCAGGTACATTGTCAACCAAGTTCCAAACTTGATTGTCATACATGGACTGTATCTCGCTATCCATAGCCTCTTTCCATTTAGCAGCCTCAGGGCCTGCCATGGCTTCCGTGTAGCTGTTAGGCTCATCCAGATTTACCAGTGTGTTATCACTGATAAGTGTCTCACCTTCTGCAGTAATATGAAAACCATAATAATGCTCAGGTGCATTCCTAACTCTGGTGGAACGCCTCAGAGGTATAGATTCTTCAGTCGGCTCAACAGGAGTTTCCTCCTCAGGTTGAGGGCTAGGGTTTGAGGTTCCTTCACCACTTGACTCTTGAATTTCCTCAAGGTCAATTTGCCTCCCACTGTCTCCTTGGCTCATGAATTCTCTCTCTCGAAAGAATCCTCTTCTTGCTACAAAGACCACATTATCACTGGGTCTGTAGAAGATATAACCAAAGGATTTCTGTGGGTAGCCGATGAAAATACACCTTTCGCTTCGGGGTTCGAGCTTATCGTGAGTCTCGCGTCTCACGAAAGCCTCGCAACCCCAAATCTTGATGTGGTCTAGATTGGGAACTTTTCCAGTCCACACCTCGTGAGGTGTTTTGACAACCTTCTTTGTAGGGACTAGATTAAGGATATGGGCGGCAGTCTCTAAGGCATACCCCCAAAATGAGATTGGTAGCGAAACTCGACTCATCATGGAACAAACCATGTCCAACAAGGTCTGATTGCGCCTCTCAGCTACACCATTCAACTGTGGTGTCCTAGGAGGTGTCAATTGTGAGACAATCCCACAATCCTTAAGATAGTCAAGGAACTCAGTACTAAGATACTCACCACCACGATCGGATCGAAGCATCTTAATGTTCCTGCCCAACTGATTCTCCACTTCTTGCTTAAACTCTTTGAATTTCTCAAAGGTTTATGACTTATGCTTGATTAGGTAGACATATCCATATCTACTAAAATCATCAATAAAAGTCACATAGAACCGATTAGCATCTCTTGTGGCGGTTCTGAAGGGTCCACACACATCCGTGTGTATGAGGTCCAACAAACCTTCACCCCTAGCACAAGTGCCAGTAAAAGGTGACTTTGTCATTTTACCAAGCAAACAAGATTCACAACTATCATCTGACTTTAGGTCAAATGACTCCAAGACTCCATCCTTTTGGAGTTGGCCTATGCGTTTCTTGCTTACATGTCCAAGACGACAATGCCATAAGGATGCTTTATCTAAGCTAGTGGAAGAGTTAATACACAATACATTATTTCCTAGATTATCTACAACAGATACAGTTTCATACACGTCATCACAAGGTAATGCTTTAAAATAAAGAACATTATTAAAGAAAGCATCAATACTACCATTATTATTATCAAAATAAAAGGTAAAACCTTGTTTATACAATGCATGAAAGGAAATAACATTTCTTGCCATTTCTGGCGAATAATAACATTTATTCAAATCTAATGTAAACCCACTATTTAGCACTAAGGAATAAACTCCTATCTTGGTGACAGGTGAAGCTTTCTTGTTTCCCATGATCAAGTTTATCTTTCCCTACTCCACATTCTCACTTCTTTTTAGTCCCTGCAAATCACAACATATGTGAATACCACAACCTGTATCAAGGACCCAAGACTTAGAATGAGGTGAGTTATTAGACAATATAGTGTATATACCTGCATGGTTGGGTTTTACTTTCCCATCCTTCAAATCTTGCTGGTACTTTGGGCAGTTTCGCTTCCAGTGCGACTTTTCATGGCAATAGAAGCATTCAGCCTCATTAGGGTTAGCAGAAGGAGTGACAAAACCTTTCTTGGTTTTGCTTGAAGAGGAGCCTTCAAGGGTCTTACCCTTGGTACCCTTAGAAGGGTTCTTTCTCTTCTTCCCTTTGCCATGCCCGATTGCCAAGACATTAGCCGCAGTTGGAGTAGGAGTAGGAGTAGTAACAACCGACTTACCCTTTAGACCACTTTCGGCGGTCTTCAAGAGTCCTTGAAGTTTGCTGAGGGTGACTTCTTCCTTGTTCATGTGATATGTCATGCGGAATTGATCATAACACGATGGCAAGGAGTGCAAAATGATGTCTATTGCTAACTCCTCAGGGAAGTTCACATTCAGCTTCAGTAAACGGTCCACATACCTTTGCATTTTCTACATGTGGCCCGTGATGGGTTCACCATCCTTCATTTGGGTTGTTATCATGGAGGAGATTATTTCATATCGCTCTTGACGAGCACTTTGATGGTAGCGGTCCATCAAGTCCTGGTGCATCTCAAAAGGATAATAGTCCTCATAGGACTTTTGGAGCTCGGCTGTCATGGTGGCCATCATGATGCATGCCACTTGTGTAGCATCTCTTTCATGTACATCATATTCAGCAAGCTCTTCAGGAGTAGCAGTTGGCTCGGGTACCTTCAGCTCCTTGTCGAGAACATATTCTTTGTTCTCATACCGAGTGACCATCCTGATGTTTCTGGTCCAATCTGTAAAGTTGGACCCATCAAAGATGACTCTCCCATAAAGATTCATGAGAGAGAAGGAGCTAGTAGGGTTTGAGCAAGAAGCATTGTTATTGGAAGACATCTGAAAAGAAGAGGGAATAGATTAGATTAGATATAGAGATAGTCCTTAACAAAACACCCAAATGTAATATTAAGGCTAGGACCCAACACAATATTTTATAACTTAGAAGAGGGATGCCGTAATCTAAGCTATAAGATATTTGAAGGTAGGTGAATGACGATTCACCAATTTCCACCATGAAAAATGAAATATTTAATTAGGTTTTAATTGGTTTAGAAACTCCTAGATTCTTTGAGATTCATTGAACTTTCTTCAATAGCATGTTTCAATCTCGAGTGTGCCCTTCAAGTTTTGTGACTGGGATGCCGAGGATCACAAAACAAGGTGTGAAATAACCATGCAAATTACTTGGTACCCTTAATGTATTACCCCTCAATCGATGTGCCGGTTAACCACACACGCTCCATCGATACTATGATAAACATTAAGTCACCCTTTACCTACCTTGTTAAGTTCAAGTTAGTGTGCCGGTTAACCACACATGCTCCACCAACGACTTAAACAAAGTGTAAAGTGTAATTTCATGGATTAGCACCTTATTCACATTTTCCTAAAATAACTAAGATTGGGAATTCAATAAAGTTTAGTTACTTTAGTATTATCATTATACTTTTAATGAGAATTTATAAGTCCTTGTCCTACCCGTTCGACTAACGACCCTCCACCGATCAAAGAAACGGTGGGTGAGAGTGGACACCCATTAAGTTGCCATTTTATAGGCAACAACCTTATACCCCCCTTATAGACCGGCTTCGTGAATGAGGCGTACTAGCGGTAAGATGACTTGATCTTATACATATATAAATATTATTAAACTTATAATATTATAAAGTATAAGGGTTGAATTTTAACTTTTAAAATTCTAGGGGTTGGAACTAAAGTTTTTCATATGACTTTACATGTTCCAAAACTTGAGGGCAAGTTTTGTAAACTTTCAAAACTTTTCATTTCTCATAACTTATGAGTTAATGGTTATTAAAAATGAAGACTCTTCATTTTTTGTAACCTATGTGTTCTTTTAATGGTTATTTATAAATGTGACTTTTGGTTATCCATAACTTAAGAACTAGTTATGGACTCCATTAAAACACATAAAGATCAAGAATTAATATAATCAATTATTAGCACATAATTTCTATGATCTTCTAAACTCATATGTTTATGAATGTTCATATCAAAAATTTCAAGAATCGTAAGTACATATACAAAACTTGAAATTTTGATACGAGCTTTTGAACAAAACTTCGATTTTCAAGTTTTTTTTTTTTTTTTTTTTTGCATCAAGTATCAAATAAACAAACCAGGCTCTGATACCACTGATGGGTTTTTGAGCATTCTAACACTCCTATGGTGTACATGCAACCCTAGAAACCTTGGATCTATGTTTGACTATGATACATGCAAATAATTATTTTTCCAAGGTTCTTATCCTATCTAGCATGGCATGGGGAACTTGAATCAAATAAAGCTAGTAGAATTACTTACCTTGTAGTTGTAGTTGATTGCTTGGAATTTTAGAGCCTAGCACCAATAGTGTGGATGCCTCAAATGGAAATCACAAATCACCACAAACTTGGAACTTTGAGAGAATAGTAATCACCTTCTTGAAATGGGCCCTCTTACTTTACTCACCACAACTCATGTGATTTCAAGAACCAAAGCCTCCTTTATATAGTGTGGTGGATTAGGGTTACATTCATGTAAACCCTAATACCCATGTCTTTTCATTTCCATGAGATCCATGGGTTAAAGCTCCATGGACTTTCCATGCAAGCCTAACCCATTCCAAATAAGCATTAGCCCACACTATATAAATACAAGAGCCCATATTTAATTAGTCATACTTTTGATCTCTAAATTAATTCTAGATTAATTATAGATCAATACTAATTAAATAATATGATTTTATATTAATATATTAGGACTTATAATATATTAATAAATCATAACTTATACTATTCTCAAACGATTATCCATAAATTGTTCGGGTGAAGTGCAACCCAAATGGACCATGCCGGGTCGGGTCAAGTACATACCAAATATAGTTATGGACTTAGACACTATATCCAACAGTTGAGCCCTAGCGTCTTTAGAGATTCCTTCATCGGTTGACTCTTGAATCACTTCAAGATCAATGGTACTCCCAATGTCCTCTTTGCATATGAGTTCTCTATCTCTCTCTCTCTCTCTCTCTCTCTCTCTCTCTCAAGACTCCCATTCATGCTACAAAGACCACGTTCTCACTAGGTCTGTAGAACAAATATCCAAAAGAGTCTGTGGGTAGCTGTCACACCCCCAAACCGAGATGGCAGAAACATTCGGGGGCGGAGGACGTCATGTATATAGACGTGTAATTTGGAAATAAAAGTATGCGACGAATTTAAGTAGTTTGAAACAATTTAAAATAATTTTAAATTGATTGAAATAACTTGATGTGTTTTAAAACTGATTGAAGTCATTTGAATGTTAACACAAGATTTCCTTGTGTTTTACTTGTATCCCCCCCCCCAAACATTGAAAAATGCTAAAAACGTAGGGGTATAAACTCACCTCTAGTGCGTGTGCTTGATCGGACTCGAAGTGGTTGCGAATGATCCTCGGGTTAGAATACGTGGCAGTAGTCGTATCCTAATAATAATTATTCACGATATCATATTTAAATTAGCGAAACAGTTAATTAAAGTGTTATACAACACTTAACTTATGTAAGGAATAATTATCGAAAGTTATTTGGAGTAGTGATAGGGGTTTTCGGTCTAGACTTCATGAAATCCCTTGACTGAAATCGGTTTTCGGTCTTGGAGTGTTTTCGGCCGAAAACGGGTTCTCGGTCTGGAGTTTTCGGCCACTTGAAGATTTGAAGGCTGTTCTTGGTGAAAAATATGAAGATTTGAAGGTTTTCTCATGAAGGTATGAATGTTCTTGGATGATTCTTGGGAGCAAAATGGGAGTGTTTTCGAGTGAAAAAGTGAAGGAATGACTTATTTTTCAAGGAAAAATACTTATACCGGTTGGGTTTTCAGCCGGAAAGGGGTTCTCGGCCGAAAACGGTTTGCTGTCCGAGAGTTTTCGGCCGAAAAGGGTTTTCGGTCTAAAGGTTTCTCGGTTCCAAAAATGGAAAATGTTAAGTTTTAAGAGTGTTTTATCCCAAATACTTATATAAAAACATCATTTATGAGGGTTATTTATGTTTTAAACCCTTAGTGTTTTAACCTTTGTTCATTTATACTACTCTAATTTAGCTTAAGTTTCAATCCCTACTTCTTTGTTAGCTCTTTAAACAAGCCCTAAGGCTATAGATGATACAATGCAACCAGGATTGTAATGTAGTTTCACTTGGACTTGGTTAGGGTTTAGGCTTCACTGGGTCTAAAATTTCGAGTTGTGACATCATCCCCCCGTTAGAGGGAATTTCGTTCCGAAATTCGAATGTTGAGTGGTCATTTAGGAACTAGGAAAAGAGGTGGGAACTTCGGTCCCATCTGATATTCTCATTCTCAAGTGAATTCAGATCCTCGTTGGCGTTCCATTGGATTTTCACTATTGTGTTTGCTGTTCTGATCGGTAGAGAGTGTGTGGGCTTGACTTACTTGTCTATGTTCATCCGAATGGTAGCATGGACACTCATAGTCCTGGGCCGCTTTTGTCCCGAAGTTCATGGTAGGACTCATACCTAGTCCATCTATTATCACCTCATGTATACAAGTCGTATATAATTAAGATTGTCAAGGCGGTCGGATGGGTGACTCTGCTCCAAGTCCACAATCAAACAAGAAACAGGAGATATGGTGGAAACACACATCCTCAGTCCGTAGAATCTTAATTATATATTACCCTTGCGTATACACTTAGCAGTTATAGGTTAACCGTATTTGTCCCTAGCCTCTGTGCTTGAACTTGACTTGCTGCACGCGCGACATTCCCGAAAGGTCTGTTGAGAATACTTCGGGAAGGTTTCAGAAGATATGGTACTCCTCGCACGAGTACTTCGGAGGTTTGAAGCGAGAGCCGATTCTGAGGTCTGTGTCAGGTTTGTCCTTAGGAGTGGCGAGGGTTTTGTTATTCGGTCGGTTAAGACGAAGGGTCTCTTTGGTAGCACGTGGAGTAGGTATGATGAGGACCACGCCAATCCATGTCGAAAGACAAAATCAGAATTCCTTGTTTTTACCGGTGTCAAGTTGATTAGGAAGAAGTGTCTGTTAGAGCGATAGTGCATCCTATGTGTACTTTCTAGTGCTTTCAGTTTTATTCTTGTTATTATTACTACGAATATTTGTTATTACTACAACAAATATTTTGTACCGCACTATGCGAGTACTGGAAGTAAGAGTATCCCGATAGATAGTGATGTTACTTCATATTATGATCCCTACTAGGTCCCTCTATAATCGCTTGATGTTTACAAGTCACGTATAATTAAGATTGGGAAGGTAGTCGACTGAGTAACTCTGCCCTAAATCCACAATCAAACAAGAAACAGGAAATAAGGCGGAATCACGCACTCTAAGCCTGAAATCTTAATTATATATTACCCTAATGTTTACACCAGGCCATCATAGCTTACCTGCAAGGATACTTAGTTTTTATATAAATGATGTGCTTTGTTCGGACGGGGAAGCAATTTAATTACTTTTTAATTGGTATCTGTCTTAATAAAAATTTAAGTTGTAAATATTATTGTTAGGTGACGTACCAAGAATCCCAGGAGGGTTCCTCGTTGATTCGACATGTCTTATCATTAAACTCCTCTTGTTCCTCCGTCATTCCCCTCTGTGGGACAATCTCTCTTGAAATGTCCCGTTGCTCCGCATGCATGGCATACTGGTCTTTCTCCGACATTGGTGGTTGAAGTGATGTGTTGGGCCGGAGTCCTACAGAGGCGAGCAGTGTGCCCCTTCTTGTTGCACCTATTACAATGCAACTCCCGGCAGTCTCCGTAATGATGGTAGTTGCACTTGCTGCAGTGTGGGAGGTTTCCATAATATGGTGCTGTCGGTGTTGGGGTAGTAGAGCCAGTGGGGGTAGGGGTTTCTACCGCCTGTTTCCTTTTCGTAGGCCCTTGATTTGAACTGCCCCCTTTCTCGTTTCTGGACTTTCGTTTCATGTTCTTAGGTTTGAGGTTCGGGGTGTCCTTGCAGGTAGACACTCGTTGGGGCTCTTGACTATCGTTGCGGTTAGAATCGCCAATATTATTTCCACTTTCGTTCGCATTGTTCGCATTTAGGTGTGCCATGACGGCTGTCACAGCGGTTGTGACCGCAACTTGAAAAGTAGCAGCATCTATCTGCAGGATTGGTGTTTTGCCGGTTCGCTGGTTACTTCCTTTTGGAGGCATGATTATGTTTCATGGTGAGAAACGAGCTCGTAAATAGTTGTGGTCATTTTTAGTTGTATTCTATCCATTTATATATACATATAAATTTCTACGTTTTGTTGTACGATTCTCAATGTTTTGATAAACATCTTTGTGATTTATTTTATAATCGCGTGTAGATGTAGGTGTTGGACGAGTGTTAGTTCGCTTCATTTACGGGGAGGTATCTTTCTACTTTACGGTTTAAGAGGTGAAACGGTGGTAAGTCTTTAGTAGTGGTTACAAGTCAAGTGTTACTTAAACTAAGTTATCTTAGTTCTGCGTGCGTCTTGTTCCGACTTTTAAATGGTTTTGAAAATAATTCATAACAGAGGTCTACATATAATAGACTTATGAATTTTTATAGTAATCACCTTTTAAGTGAAATCCTGCGACTTGGTTTACTGTTACTAGTTGTTACCGAAGTGGCGATAAGCCTAACACATAGCGTGAGTAGCGTAATCGTTAACTCACTAGGTTATATTAATTGGTTAATTATTAGTGTGACGTATAAGTCACTCTGCCACCTCGCACGCCTCGTGAGTGGTTTCATCTGTTCTCCGTCCTTTCTATGATTGTCTTAGTTTCAGTTGTAGGGGTTTGTTGTCTATGGACTTTCCTATGGTGTTCTTATTCTCCGTGGGTCTATTGAATCCTTGTTATGTCATGTTTCGGGTTTCACCTGATAGAAAGTCTGACTCCGAATGTCCAAGTGGACCTCGCACGTCTGTTCCTGATAGGGTAAGGGTCTTCAATGACTTCTCCAGTTCCTTACCCCTTGTCTGATCCCTTCTCGGAATCCTCCCCATGAACTTCTCCTTATTCTTCCTTAGCTCCTCTGTTGGCTGATACAGTGGAGTGGCTATACCTAGCTATGTTGTTGGTGCGAGAATGGGATGTCTAAAGAATCTATGAGATTAAGTAAAACATTTCTACCGAAATTTTATGGTGATTCCTACCAGGTCCTCCTATAATCACGTAGTGTATGCAAGTCGTATATAATCAAGATCAAATAGACCTTCGAATAAGTGATTCTACTCTAAAACCACAACCAAAGAAGGAACAGGTAGTAGAGCGAAAATCACAAATTCTAAATATATAAAATCTCAATTATATATAACCGTGGGAGCATACACTCCGCAATCATAGACCTGCCAGTAAGGGTCTTTTAGTTTTCACATAAGTTAGTTATAGTGCCTAAAATACTCCTATAATATTTTCATTGTATGTTTGATTCTAAAGTTTCTTGGTATATGGACTTGGTAGTTTTTAGACTTGTTCTTATCTTATAGTATCCTAAAATACCCCTATAGTATTTTAACTTTATGTTTTGTTCTAGAGATCCTTTGCATATAGGGTTGGTAATTTTTAGGCTTGTTGCAACACCACTATCACTCCCAAACACATGTTGGTCGTATCTCAAATAAATATAGTTGATCAGACTATATTTATCCCAGATATGATAACATAACTGTCTAGGTTTGACTATATTGCCCAACATCTAAATACTTCTGTTTTGTTCTTCTTGTGATACTTTTTCTAGTATATATATTTATGCATGTATGTATACTTTTATAACAATACTTATATTCTAAAAGTATACTTTTAGTCAGAGCACTTCGGCCCCATTGTATTTATAGTTATATATCTTTTATGGGTTGATATACTTAGTTCACTATAAACAATGCTCTGATACGAATCTGCCACACCCCCAAACTGAGACGGCGGAAACATCCAGGGGCGGAGGACGTCATGTATATAAACGTGTAATTTGGAAATAAAAGTATACGACGAATTTAAGTAGTTTGAAACAATTTAAAATAGTTTTAAATTGATTGAAATAGTTTGACGTGTTTTAAAACTGATTGAAGTCATTTGAATGTTAACACAAGATTTCCTTGTGTTTTACTTGTATTCCCCCCATAAAACATTGAAAAATGGTAAAAACGTAGGGGTATGAACTCATCTCTAGTACGTGTGCTTGATCGGACTCGAAGTGGTTGCGAATGATCCTCGAGTTAGAACACGTGACAGTAGTCGTATCCTAATAATAATTATACACGCTATCATATTTAAATTAGCGAAACAGTTAATTAAAGTATTATACAACACTTAACTTATGTAAGGAATAATTACCGAAAGTTATTTGGAGTAGTGATAGGGGTTTTCGGTCTAGACTTCACGAAATCCCTTGACCGAAATCGATTTTCGCTCTTGGAGTGTTTTCGGCCGAAAATGGGTTCTCCGTCTGGAGTTTTCGGCCACTTGAAGATTTGAAGGCTGTTCTTGGTGTTCTTGGTGAAAAATATGAAGATTTGAAGGTTTTCTCTTGAAGGTATGAATGTTCTTGGATGATTCTTGGGAGAAAAATGGGAGTGTTTTCGAGTGAAAAGTGAAGGAATGACTTATTTTTTGAGGAAAAATACTTATACCGGTTGGGTTTTCGGCCGGAAAGGGGTTCTCAGCCTAAAACGGTTTGCTGTCCGAGAGTTTTCGGCTGAAAAGGGTTTTCGGTCCGAATGTTTCTCGGTTCCAATAAAGGAAAATGTTAAGTTTTAAGAGTGTATTATCCCAAATACTTATATTAAAACATCATTTATGAGCGTTATTTATGTTTTAAACCCTTAGTCTTTTAACTTTTGTTCATTTATACTACTCTAATTTAGCTTAAGTTTCAATCCCTACTTTTTTGTTAGCTCTTTAAACAAGCCCTAAGGCTATAGATGATACAATGCAACCAGGATTGTAATGTAGTTTCACTTGTACTTGGTTAGGGCTTAGGCTTCACTGGGTCTAAAATTTTGAATTGTGGCAGTAGCCGATGAAAATACATCTCTCACTTCGAGGTTCAAGCTTGTCGTGAGTCTCTCGTCTAAAGAAAGCTTCACAACCCCAAACCTTTATATGTGATAATGAGGGAACCTTCCCTGTCCACATCTTGTGAGGTGTTTTGGCAACCTTCTTAGTTGGGACAAGATTAAGAATTTGGGCGACAGTCTCTAAGGCATACCCCCAGAATGAATTTGGAAGATAATTCGACTCATCATAGAACGAGCCATGTCCAACAAGGTTTGATTGCGCCTCTCAGCCACACCATTAAGTTGTGGTGTCCTAGGAGGTGTCAGTTGTGAAAATATTCCACATTCCTTGAGATAGTCGTGGAACTCGATACTAAGATACTCACCGCATCTATAAGATCTCAGCATCTTTATCTTCTTGCCCAACTGATATTTGACTTCATGTTTAAACTCTTTAAACTTTTCAAAGGTTTCTGACTTATGCTTGATTAAGTAGATATAACCATATCTGCTATAATCATTAGTAAAAGTCACATAGAATCGATTAGCATCCCTTGTGGATGATCTAAAGGTCCCACACACATCTGTGTGTATGAGATCCAACAAACCTTCACCTCTTTCACAAGATCCAGTGAAAGGTGATTTTGTCATCTTACCAAAAAAATAAGATTCGCATTCATCATCTGACCTTAGGTCAAATGATTCCAACACTCCATCCTTTTGGATTTGGGCGAATCAATATGCCACAAGCACGCTTTGTCTATACCATTAGACGAATCAATATGAAATACACTATTGCCTAAATTGTCTACACACATCACAGTTTCATACACACCATCACAAGGTAAAGCTTCAAAATAAAAAATACCATTTTTATAAGCAAAAATAGAACCATTCTCATCATTAAAAGAATATCTAAAACCTTGTTTAAACAATGCACGAAAGGAAATAATGTTTCATGTCATTTCTGACGAGTAGCAACAATTTATTAAATCTATTACTAGCCCATTACTAAACACTAAGCCATAAACTCCGATCTTGGTGACAGGTGAAAATCGCCTATTCCCCATGATTAAGGTCATCCTTCCGTGCTCCACATTCTCACTTTTTTTTGCCCCTGCAAATCTGAACAAATGTGAAATCCACATCCTGTATCAAGGACCCAAGAACGAGAACATGAGGAGTTATTAGATAAGATAATTTATATATCGGCCGAAGTTGGCTTCACCTTTCCATCTTTGATGTCTTGCAAGTATTTTGAACAACTTCGTTTCCAGTGCCCTTTGTCATTGCAATAGAAGCAAGTGGCCTCTTTGGGATAAGAGACAGGGGGAACATTAGAACTGGATTTTCCTTTGGGTCCATTGCTTGATGATACAACTTGAGACTTTCCCTTCCATTTTTGCTTAGGAGGACCTTTCCTCTTTTTCCCTTTCCATTGACCAATGGCCAGAACGAGAGCACTAGCAGGAGTGGAGGCAACACTTTCTCCCTTCATCCCTGCTTCAGTTGTTTGCAGGAGGTTGTGCAATTGAGACAAAGTAGTTTCATTGTTGTTTGAATGTTAGGTCAAAAGGAACAGATCATAACAACTTGGAAAGGAGTTCAACACTATGTCGATTGCCAACTCTTCATCAAAATTCACATTAAGCTTGAAAAGCCTATCCACGTATCGTTGCATTCTATGAATGTGACTGCTAATTGGTTCGCCCTCTTTCATCTTGCTAGTTATGAGGGACTTTGCCACCTCGTACTTTTCTTAACGAGCTCACTTATGGTACTTTTCCATAAGGTCCTTGTTCATCTCGTACGACCAGTAATCCTCATAGTATCTCTGCAATGCAGGAGTCATTGTGGCCACCATGATGCAAGCAACTTATGTTGCATCATTGTAGTGTTTCTTATAGGCGACCACTTCTTTAGAAGTGACCTTCTCTTCGTCGATCTCATCTAATGGTCTCACGGAAATAATCCTTGTCCTCGAAATGAAAGGCCATCTTTATGTTGCGCATCCAGTCATTGTAGTTGGTGCCATCCAATTGCACCTTGGAGCAGATGTTCAACAAGGAAAAGTTATGGTTGGAGGAGGAGGAACCAGAAGCATCATTTGGAATAGACAGTTGTAAAAGAAAGATAG
Source organism: Lactuca virosa (assembly GCF_052849685.1). Lineage (NCBI taxonomy): Eukaryota > Viridiplantae > Streptophyta > Magnoliopsida > Asterales > Asteraceae > Lactuca > Lactuca virosa. Next base: position 314,154,873 of record NC_136433.1, on the reverse strand, counting down.
TTTTTAGTTAGATAAGAATAATCCTCAAAATAACACCCAAAATGAAATATTAAGGCTAGGATCCAACTAAATAATTCACAACTTAGAAAAGGGATGTCGTAATCGAATTGTATATTATGAAAAGGTAGGTAAATGACGATTTACCAATTTCACCACAAGAAAAAGAAATTTGAACGAATTAAGTTTTAATGAAATTCCTAGATCTTTTGAGATTCATTGAAACTCTTCAATGGCATGTTTAATATCGATTACGCTCTTCCATTTGTGAATGGGATACCGAGGATCACAAACAAGATGTGAATAACCATGCAAATTAGCTTGGCACTCTCGACGTCATTTATCATCTCATTTTAATGTGTTGGTTAACCACACATGCTCCATTAATCAATGATATTTTTGAGACACCCATTGCCACTCTTTATTAGTCCCTATTAGTGTGCCGGTTAACCACACACGCTCCACTAACGACTTATAAAGTGCAATGTTCAATTTCATGGGTTAGCATACAAGTTCACATTTTTCCTAAAGTAACTAAGATTGAGAATTTTAATAAAAGGTTTAGTTACTTTTTAATTCATTATACTTATTAATGAGAATTAATTTGTCCTATCAAACCCGTTCGCTAACGACCCTCCACTAATCAAGGAAGCGGTGGGTGAGAGTGGACACCCATTCAACGACCATTTTATAGGTAGTTTGCTTATACCCGCCTTATAGACTAACTTCGTGAATGAGGCATACTAGCGGTTCAAATGACTTAATCTGATACATATAGTAATTATCAAACTTTTAATTTTACATATAGTATAAGGTGTATTTTAAAACTTTTCAAAATACTAGGTTTAAATATTAAATTTTGAAAATTAAAAAATAATTTAAAATTTAAAATTTAAAATTAAACCAAATGATTTAATAATTATGTATTAATTATTAAATCGTATAAGGATTATTCAATTAAACCAAATGCTTCACCAAGTCTCTCTCTCTCTCACATGTCATAAGGCTCCAACCCCACATGTGCAAGTGGGTCTTCTCAAGTCAAGTCATCAAAAATTCAATCCATGAATAACTTTAAACCCTAACATTCTCCCCCTGAAAGTTAGGAATGGATGACTCGACTTCAATCTCTAAAAAGAGCAACTTTGCGAATGAAACCTCAAGCGTGACAAATGTAGAAATGAGCATCAAATCTTCAAGTCTTCAATGATTTTCCAATCTGGGTTCTAGAATGTGAGACATTACAATTTGAGCATCAAAAGGTAAGTTGGAGTATCCAAATCTCCAAGAATCAATTACCCAACTTTGAGCATAAAAATACACCCTAAAAATCTTCATTATGTCCAAATCCTTCATGAAATCGGGAAAACCCAAATCACTTCAGAACTTCCAATTCAAATCACTTCATAAACTTCTCCTTCTCAAGGTCACATTGGTATTCAAATTCGCCTAATATGAAAAATCCAAAACTTTCGACTTCGAATTCCCATATTAAAATCTCTCCCCCTTTTTATAATCGAAATATGATTATAAAACCCAAATGGGATTGAGAAAGCGCTTAATGTGGAATATACAATACAGTCCTCCCCATGATATGTGGCATAAACGTTTCACACAAATCCAAAAAATATGACAATTTTTTAATTCTTCACTTCCCGAACCGGCTTTGATTCGAAAATGAACAAACTCGTTCATATTGCTGAAAAATACTTGCAAAAATGACCAAATTTTGAAATTCCCAAAAAAAAATCTTCAAATATTTGACAAGATTGTGATCTCTGGGTAAAAGGAGTCATTTTACTGAAACTACAAGGACCAAATGTGAAATATATATTATCTCCTTCCCAAATATGTTCCAGTAGCAAGTTAGAATGAAAGCACACAACATCACAATCACAGTCGAAACCTTACTTTCGACTCCAAACCATTCACTTCAACTTTCGATCCTCAAGTCATTGAACTTTCGTTTCCAAGAAGATTTTGCAAACACTTTCGACTATCAAACTAGACTTTCGACTACCAACCTTTGATTTTTGACTCTACAGTTCCAAGTTTCGATTGCAACCAAATTTATTTTGATTATTTAAGTCGAAACATATCTTTTGATTTCCAGTGATCTTCAAACATTCGACATCAAACCAAAATTTCAATCAAAACTTTCGATACTCAAACTTAATCACTTTCAATTTCCATATCACATCACATTGTCGATTCTTAAGCATTCGTCATTATAATCTAATTCTTTCCCAAATCAGCCCTTCGATTCAATATGAAAAATCGAAACTCGTTTTTCTGCTTTCCGACCAATTTCCATTCGACCATTAGACCTTTGAGCCAACATCAAACTTCCGATTCACAATCCCCTCTTCACTTTCGATTTCTGACTTAGTTCACAGTCAAAATCCAATTCGTTATCAAATCGACAACAAACCTGCAACCATAGATATTGAATGTCACCATTGATGAAACATTATTAAAATCCCATCATCCATCATCGAACCATTTTCCTTTCTCTAAAGCTTCTGTTCCCACAAACCCAATCAAAAGTCAAATTTTCAATTATGTGAAACCTTCCGATTTCACTTTCGTTCCAAATTCAACAATGACCCAATTTTGACTTTTGACGTTGACTTTCAATTGATGCTTCACCAAATCAATAATCGTACCAAAACACTTCAATGTTTGATTTAATAAATGATTTTCGTCTTCTGTTCATAGTATCGAAAATAAATTTAACTCTTAATCTTTGTTCTTCTTTCACGAACCCATTGAGCATTTCGATTAAACCAATATAACCAAGTCACTTCGATTTCAATTCCACAAGATCAATCAAATTCTTCCATCGATCAACATTAAGCAAGGAGAACCTATATTAGCATTCAAATCAATTTCGATTACCAAGCTCATGAAAGAACAAATCAAATTGGATAAAATTTGAAGATACGATATCACTGAAAAAAACTGGATTTAATCACCAATCATTCAATTTTTAATGTACTACAATAAGTACAAATTAATTTGAAAACTAACATCGAATTAGATAAACATATCGATTATCAGAAGAAGTGAATTCAATCAGACAAAACAAATTGAGATATATGAACTGCAAGAAAAACTAGAACAAATTGATGAATAGTAACAAATTAAGATATCGATTATCGTTTTATCACGTGTTGGGCTCAAACAATTCATCATTGAGGCAAGATTTGGGCCATACAAATTTGACTAAACGCATTGTTAACAAACTAAAACATTTGGTCTTAACATCTTAATCGATGAACATTAATACTTTCGAGATTTGGGCTTCCATGTGTATCCATGAACAGTAATGGATTAAAAACATTTTGATTCAAATGAATGAGTGGACTCAAGAATTGGATCAAACATAAGAAAATCGGATCGGATTGGGCTTGAACAAAAGAAAGAAATATATTGGATCAACAAATTGACTTGAAACAAATTTGATCCAAATGAGTCGAAATGATCATAAATCAATAACAAAAACATGATTCCAAGAGATTATGAGAGACTCACCATAGATCGTTCACATTGAGTTGATTGTTGTCAAATCGAGAACCATTTCTTCAAAAATCACTTTGATCTTCAAAGACCCGCTCTGATACCAATTGTAGAGTTATGAGCATTTGATTCGACATGCGAAATTGTAAAGAACACAATGAACATGGTGATTTGGGTGCTAAAAGATATATTCGATCATAACAATCAGATTTTTAGTTATCCTCATACAACGGATGAGAAGGCAAACGGGCAACAAGTTGCACCGCTAAGCCCTTTTGTATGGTAAAGCCAACTCATAACAATGAGTTACAAAAAAGGATCTACATCTAGTTGTACATAAATATCTCAATCACTAATCTCAATGAACTACATCTCTATGCACACTCTAATAGTGGAATGCAACCCACTATTTACAGAGTTCCTAAAAAGTCTTTCTCTCTCTCTCCCTCTCTCTCTCTCTCTCTCATATATCATAAGGCTCCAACCCCACATATGCAAGTGGGTCTTCTCAAGTCAAGTCATCACAAAGTCAATACATGAATAACTTTGCGCCCTAACAGTCTGTGTAGATAGTACGTTGAACCCGTTAAAGATAGTGGTGCCAAATCTTGAGGACGAAAACCACCGCCCCCAACTCAAGATCATGGGTTGGATAATTCGCCTCATGAGGCTTCAGCCGCCACGAAGCATATGAAATCACATGCCCTCTCTGCATCAACAGAATACCCAATCCCGAGATGGATACCTCACAATAGACCATGAAATCCTCAACTCCCATAGGGAGAGCAAGTACCAGCGCGTCACAAAGTCTATGTCGAAGAATCTCAAACGATGCCTGCTTCTCAGGCCCCCAATTAAAAACAACATCCTTCCTCGACAACCTAGTAAGAGGAACTGCAATCTTGGAGAAGTCTCGAATGAATCTACGATAATATTCTGCCAAACCGAGAAAACTCTGAGTCTTAGATGGAGACTCTGGAACCTCCCACCGCATAACTACCTCTATCTTGGCTGGGTCAACCAAGACACTATTCTAATTGACAAGGTGTCCTAGAAACTGAACCTCGCGCAACCATAACTCACACTTAGAGAACTTGGCGTATAGCCTCTCCATCCTCAGTACCCTAAGAATCTCGCGCAAATGCTCCTTATGTTGTTCTCTGGTCTTCGAATATACAAAGATATCATCAATGAAGACAATCACATAGTGGTCCAACATAGGCTTACACACCCAGTTCATGAGATCCATGAAAGTTGTCGGTGCGTTGGTGAGCCCAAAAGGCATCACCACGAACTCGTAATGCCCATAACGAGTTCAGAATGTCGTCTTCTGAATATCCTCTCGTACACTCATCTGATGGTAACTAGACCCCAGATCAATGTTGGAAAACTAAGATTCCCCCTGCAGCTGATCAAAAAGATCATCAATCCTCGGCAACGGATAACGGTTCTTCATCGTCAGTTTGTTCAACTCATGATAGTTAATACGCATCCGGCGTGAACCATCCTTCTTCTTGACAAAAAGGATAGATGCTGCCCATGGAGATCCGCTCGGCCGAATAAACTCTTTTCCTAGCAGCTCCTGAAACTGAGAGGATAACTCCTGCATCTCGAGTGGCGCAAGGCAATATGGTGCCTTGGCGATCGGCACCGCGCTAGGGATTAGGTTGATCCAGAACTCCACCTGCCTCTCGGGAGGCACACCCGACAACTCCTCTGGGAAAACATCTGGAAAGTCACGCATAATAGGAACATCGGAGATAGAAATCGATCTTTTCTCGTCAACCCAAGTATCCATCACATACGCTAGATAACCTGCACACCCATGATGTAGACACTATCTCGCCCTGATGGCAGAACAGAAAACTGATCCAGCCCTAGTACCCTCGCCGTAAATGGTAAGCACTCCCCCACTTAGGTCTTGAATCGTTACCAACTGCCGCTAACAGTCAATCAGAACCTCAAGTCGGCTTAACCAATCCATACCCACGATAACACAGACATCTCCCATCATAATATGAATAAGGTCTACCGGATACCCAACACCAAAAATTGTTGGAAGTATGTCCAAGGTCATTAACTAATTTGTGATATTTCTAATAATAGCAGGGTCATTAACTAAACGGATAAAACCCTAGGAGGTATCCAAGGCTATAAATAGGGCCTTAGGGATTCATTCCTCCTTGATCATTTTTGGCTTGAGTTATTCGCCACCTTCTTTCTCCCTCCTTGTGGAAGAACTTTCCTTATAGTTCATCCCCTCCTAGTTTATATTTTGATTCTACTATTTTGAGTTCATTGAGTGTGAACTAAGAGAGGGATTCTAGTTTGGGTCCTTATCATCTAAACAAGGTGGCACACACGAGGAGTCAAGCGCGAAGATCTCTAGCTGCAAATGAGGTTAGTATTCTTCTTTGTATTTTCAGATTTCATAGGGTTGAAGTAATAGTATGAAACCATAGATCCATAGGTTGCATGTACACATAGGTATATCGTTTTGTTTCTTCGATTTTTCCGCTACCTAGTTTTTTAGTGTATTTGATGCCTATAAAACATAACCGTGGTATCAAAGCCATTGGTTCATGGTTACTTTCACCCTAGATTCATGTTTTCTGAAAATACTTGTTTGAAATTGAATGATGGAAGAGCAATTGAAAAAATTCATATTGGTTAAAACCCTAGTCGCAGTTCACGACGTGAGAGATATGAGCTCACGACGTGAGCTCGACAGAATTAGGGTTTTCGGATTTTCCTCTAAATTTTCAAATTTGAAGTTTTGATAAATATGGATAAATACCAAATTTAAAATGTTTTAAATCTGGAAAATAGATAAATATTATTTAAATGTGTTTATTTGAATTTGAATATTTATTTATTATTTAAATATTTTAATATTATTTATAATAGAGGTTCATAAATTTGAATATGAACCCCTCATGTTTTATTAATTGTTATATTGCATCCTTGTAATTAATTTGAATTAATAATAGACAACTAAATTTTGAAGAGTTTTAAATTTACCCCTTATATATATGTAAGATTCATATCTATTGTATGTATAAGAGAATTACAAATGTGCATCCTCGCATATTTTAAATATTGACATTATCAGTCTTACCTCGACTAGGCTCACCCGTTCTAATGTAGGGGTTTAAGGAGGTCTCTATGATTCCTAATGAGGTCGGTTTTTAATATGCTTCGCGCTTACCACCCTCACCGTCCTATTGCATTTTGAGAATGGAGTTATCGAAAGTGTTTGATAGTGATAATGGTCAATCTAAAAGTATTTTAAATACAAGTATAAAACAAAATCCCGTTTTATTTAATTAAAAGTGAATCTTATCTTATCCAAAAAAATTGCACATTCTCTTTATAATTTGTTGATGGAGCTCGTGTGGTTAACCGGCACATCAATTTGAGAGTATAGGTAGAGAATGATGTGAGACTCGCGAATCTCAAGCGTACTTGAGCCGGGGACCACACAATTTTGTATGGATGATTCACCATCTGTTCAATAGTCTGCGACATCCCCGTCATTGAATTTGAGATGAACATAATATGAGATTAACATGTTATTGATAGTCAATGAATCTCAAAGATCTAGGAGTTTCATAGTGATTGAAATTGACAAAGAGCTTTGTCTACCTAAATAACTTTGTGGTGTGTTTATGGCATCCCTTTACACATCATGGAACCAAATATGGATCCTAGCCTTAATATAATAATTTATTTTAGGGTGATTATTAATTAACGATTTATATCAAACTAATTGGAATCTTATCTTTTGTAGATGTCGATCCCAGGCAACAACAACAACAACAACAATCTTCTTCCTCCTCCTCCTCCTCTAACTCAAAACTCAAGCTTCTCTCTAATGTCAGTTCTTAATAGGGAAAGACTCAATGAGGATGGATCCAACTATCTTGAGTGGATCAGGACTTTGAGATTCATGTTGAGGTATGAGAACAAAAAGTATGTTCTCGACGATGATGTTCCTATGCTTGGATAGGACCCTACCCTAGATGAAGTTATTGCCTACAACAAGCATTACGATGAATCAACCAAAATGGCTTGCCTTATGTTAGCGACCATGGCTTCTGGTCTCCAGAAGAACTTTGAAAATTGGGGCGTGTTTGACATTAACCAGAAACTCAAAGACATGTTCAAGAGCAAGCTAGGCAAGAACGATTCGATATCGTTAAGTCCCTCATGGCATGTAAACAACAATAAGGAGCTTTTGTGTGTGCGCACGTCCAAAAGATAAAGTCGTACATAGACAGACTTGGGAATCTCGGTGTTGAGCTACCTAAGGAGTTGACCATTGACATAGTTTTGAACTCGCTTAGCAGTTCATATTCGCAGTTTATCATGAACATCAATATGAACAACCTCGACAAGACCTTGATGGAGTTGCATGGCATGCTCAAAACAACTGAAGCTGGCATGAAGAAGCCCAACAACTCTAACGCTACTGCTCCAGTATTGGCTATTGATTATGGTTCTGCTAAAAGGAAAAGGGCCTCTCATCCCAAAGGAACGGGTAAGGGAAAGGTCAGATAGTCTGACCAAGCTCCTAAGAAAAGGGCCTAAGCTGAGATAGCTCCTTCTGCTGATCCAAGTGAAGCCATTTGTTTTTACTGCCAGTCAAAGGGACACTGGAAGCTTAGTTACCCTAAATACCTCAACGACCTTAAGAAGGGCAAAGTCAAGGTGGCTAGCACCTCAGGTATGTTCATGATAGAACTCCATAGCACATCCACTTCTAACTCTTGGATTCTTGATACAGGATGTGGTACTCATATTTGCTCTGATATGCAAGGACTAAGATAAAGTAGGAAGTTGAGGCATGGTGAGCTCAACCTAATCATAGGAAACAGGCACAAGTCAGCTGTTACAAGGATTAGGAACTATGAGCTCATGCTTAGTGGTGGTGTTTATCTTAGGTTATTAAATTGTTGCTACTCGCCTGATATGGCACGAAACATTATTTCTTTTCATGCACTTTATAAGGATGGTTGTCGTTTTTCTTTTGATAATGATAATGGTGACATTTTGGTTTATAAGAATGGTTGTTTTATTTTCAAAGCTAGTCCTTGTAAAGGTGTGTATGAAAGTGTTGTTTGTGTTGGTGAAATTGATAAATTATTATTGAATGTTGGTTCGTCTAATAGTGAATTAGATAAATCATGTTTGTGGCATTGTTGACTTGGCTACATAAACAAGAAGCACATCGCCAAGCTCCAATCAGATGGAATCTTGGAATCATTTGACCTCAAATTGGATGATGTATGCGAATCTTGCTTACTTGGCAAGATGACAAAGGCGACATTCACATGCCACTGTGAAAGAGGCAAGGATTTGTTGGACCTCATCCACACAGATGTTTGTGGACCTTTCAAATCCTCCACAAGACATGGAGAAAGATATTTCATGGCTTTTACTGACGATTTTAGTAGATATGGATATATCTATCTAATCAAGCATAAGTCAAAAACCTTTGAGGTGTTCAAATAGTTTCAAAACGAAGTAGAGAACCAATTGGGCAGAAAGATCAAGATGCTCCGATCTGATAGGGGTGGAGAATATTTAAGTCTTGAATTCTACGATCATCTTAAGAATTGTGGAATAGTTTCACTGTTGTCTCCTCCCAGAACACCACAATTGAATGGTGTGGCTGAGAGAAGAAATTGAACATTGTTAGACATGGTTTGATCTATGCTGAGTTGAGCTGCACTTCCTAGATCCTTTTGGGGGTATGCCTTAGAGACAGTCGCACACATTCTAAACCTGGTACCTACTAAGAAGGTTGCTAAAACACCCTCTGAAATGTGGAGTGGGACACGTCCTTCTATAGCACATATAAATGTTTGGGATTGCGAGGCTTTTTTTTTCGCGAGGTGAATGACAAGCTTGAGCCCAGATCTGAGAAGTGTTACTTCATCGGCTATCCACAAAAGTCATTTGGATACTTGTTTTACAAGCCTTCTGAGAACAAAGTGTTTATTGCTCGAAGGGGATTCTTCCTCGAGAGGGATCTAATTTCCAAAGAGGACAGTGGGAGCCATATTGACCTTGAAGAGCTTCAAGAGTCAAGTGAAGAAGAACCTTTAGTAGATACTAGCACTTAACCTGAGGTGCAACAACCTATTGAGTAGCCTCAACCTGAGGCTGAACCACCTGTTGGGACAAATGATATCTCTCCACCTCCCCTTTGCAGATCCAGTAGAGTTCATTTTCCTCCTGAGTTCTATGGTTTCCATGTGAGCACAGAAGGAGACGTATTGATTAGTGATCGTACACTGGTTGATATGGATGAGCCATCCAACTTTAAGGAAGCGATGGCGGGCCCTAAGGCTTCCAAGTGGAAGGAAAACATGGAGAGCGAGATTCAGTCCATGTATGACAACCAAGTTTGGAATTTGGTTGATCCCACACCTGGAATTAAAACTGTTGGGTGAAAATGGATCTTCAAGAAGAAGACCGACATGGATGGGAATGTGCACACGTTCAAGGCTAGGTTGGTTGCAAAGGGTTACACTCAAACTCAAGGGATTGATTATGAGGAAACCTTTTCACCAGTAGCCAAGATCAAGTCTATTAGGATATTGCTTGCCATAGCACCTTTTCATGATTATGAAGTATGGCAAATGGATGTAAAAACTGCTTTCCTAAATGGAAAACTCGCAGAGGAAGTGTATATGGTACAACCTGAAGGTTTCATAGATCCAAAATATCCAAATAGAGTGTGTAAGCTTGAAAGGTCCATATATGGACTAAAACAAGCGTCTCGCAGCTGGAACCTTTGCTTTCATGAAAAGGTCAAGGAGTTTGGATTTTCAAGAAATGAAGGTGAGTCCTGCGTATATATCAAAGCTAGTGGGAGTAATGTAGTCTTATTAGTGTTGTTTGTAGATGACATACTCCTTATAGGAAACGATATCCCGACGTTGCAAGGTGTTAAAACTTGGCTTGGCAGTTGTTTCGCTATCAAGGATCTAGGAGAGGCTGCATACATACTTGATATAAGAATCTATAGAGATAGATCGAAACGTCTAATAGGACTGAGCCAGAGTACATACTTGGATAAGATCTTGAAGAGGTTCAAGATGCAAGACTCCAATAAAGGTTTTCTACCTATGCAACATGGCACGAAATTGAGTAAGCCTTAATGTCCTAGTTCTAGTGATGAACAAGAAAGAATGAGTCGAGTCCCCTATGATTCTGCTATAGGATCGATCATGTATGTCATGACATGTACTCGTCCTGACGTCTCATTTGCTCTGAGCATGGTGAGTCGTTTTCAGGACAACCCAGGCGATAGTCACTAGACATCAGTAAAGAATATCTTGAAATACTTAAGAATAACAAAGGATATGTTCTTGGTATATGGGGGCAAAGATGAGTTAAGATTTACAGGTTATACAGTTGCCAGTTTCCAGACTGATAGGGACAACTCATGTTCACAGTCGGGATGGGTATTCTTGCTTAATGGAGAAGCGGTCACTTGGAAAAGTTCCAAGCAGCCAACAGTGGCAGACTCTACGTGCGAGTCAGAGTATATAACAGCTAGTGAAGCTGCAAAAGAAGCTACATGGTTGAAGAATTTCATTGATGATCTTGGTGTCATTCCAAGCATCAAGGATCATTTGGAAATCTTCTGTGACAATGAGGGTGCAGTCGCATTGACTAAAGAACCCAAGGACCATGGTAACTCAAGACATATACTTAGAAAGCTCCATTATGTGAGACATCGAGTTGAGGATGGAGATATTGTCGTAAACAGAGTATCGTCGGAGGAGAATCCAGCAGATCCGTTCACTAAGCCATTATCGAGGATCAAGCATAATAGTCATACTAGATCTATAGGCATTAGATTTGCTGAAGATATGGTGTAATTGTCTAGTTGTTTAGTTTGATAATCTTTGAAACATTTAGCGGTGTGAATTTGTAACAGAATTGATGTTTATTTTGTGGAGACTTAATAAAGTGCTAGTATTGCTATCATTTCTGTTGATTTATTACTGTGTTTCACTTTTGCATGTTTAGAACCCACTTCCCAAGTATTAGTTTACTCAAACCTCCACAGTCAGTCATACTCTTGGAAGTAAGTAGTGATTCAAGACTGTCATGAGTATTGGTGGATTGGCCATTCTGATAAGTCATAACATAGTGATTGTGCCAACACTCATGAATGCTTAATAGTGATTTAAGTATTGGAACAACCCGCACTTAGAGATTACTTCATGGATACAGTCAGGAGTAATTCTAAGATGATAATATCTTTTGTTCATCAAACCGAGATACATGTGGAGCTTTGCTTTATGATTCTGTTGTGCATTGGTGTACTCCAACACTATCCGTAACTGGTAGTTATAAAGGGTATATTTATGTATGACATGATGAAATAGACAAAGACTATGTAGTCAAAGTTTATTCGTCCCTCTGCCTTAACAGGAGAAGCGATATCTATGGGCCCCTCGATGATTTGGTGTTGACATCTTAAATACCTGGCCGAATGCTGACTGGAATTGATGTGTTCGATTTAGTAGTCAGATGCAGTAATCACAAGTCTTTATCGGGAAACATAATCTTGAATTATGAGATTGACCATTATCCATGTCTCGAATTCATACATATATCATGAGGATGAAGGAATATTTGATCACTTATCTGAGGGCTGAAACTGATTAGATAATAGTTCGGCAGATGCATTGGATGGCATTCTCTCTGTTGATTATTAGAGAAATATAGGACAATATATATAGTTGATGACTTGTCCAAGTGGGAGACTGTTGGAAGTATGTCCAAGGTCATTAACTAATTGGTGATATTTCTAATAATAGCAGGGTCCTCTTGGGTTGCCCTCAAGACTCAAATTAAGTAGAATAAATAAAGGAGGAGTTAGTTTATTAATTATTATTGTTTAATAATTAGTTAGAAACTAATTAGAAAACAATTTGGAAATTAATTAACAATTCAATTAATAGAAGGGTTGAATATCAATTAATCAATAGTTGGTTGATCAGGAATATTCCAGAACCCTAGGAAGGAGGGTGGTGGACGACAATTCCTTTTGGATAAAGGGAATTTCGTTCATAGGCTATCCCATCCCACATGGGCTTGAGGATAAAACCCTAGGAGGTATCCAAGGCTATAAATAGAGCCTTAGGGATTCATTCCTCCTTGCTCATTTTTGGCTTGAGTTATTTGCCATCTTCTTTCTCCCTCCTTGTGGAAGAACTTTCCTTATAGTTCATCCCCTCCTAGTTTATATTTTGATTCTACTATTTTGAGTTCATTGGGTGTGAACCAAGAGAGGGATTCTAGTTTGGGTCCTTATCATCCAAACAAGGTGGCACGCACGAGGAGTCAAGCTCGAAGATCTCTAGCTGCAAAAGAGGTTATTATTCTTCTTTGTATTTTTGGATTTCATAGGGTAGAAGTAATAATATGAAACCATAGATCCATAGGTTGCATGTACACTTAGGTATATCGTTTTGTTGCTTCGATTTTTCCGCTACCTAGTTTTTGAGTGTATTTGATGCCTAGAAAACATAACAAAAATCTCCAGTACCCAGCCCCGATAGATGACAGTAGTGGAGGCTGCATGCTCATCAGCTACATAAATCCTCAATGGCCTACTCAAGGCCTCACGTGTAATGCTAAAACCACGACAGAAGGATGATGACACAAAAGACCGACTCGCACCCGAGTCAAACAACACTAGAGCAGGTACATAATTCACAAGAAAAGTACCTAGCATGAGCAATATCATAAGCAAACATAAAGCAAATCTACATAAATAATAAAGAAATACATACCATCCATGATGTCTGGTGCTGCTCCGGCCTCTTATGCTGTCAACTGAAACGCTCTTCCTCGAGCCCTCGGAGTCTCGACCTTTCCCTACCGGCCATCAGTATTATGCAAAGTAGTAGGAGCAGGAGACTGAACTGTCCCCGATGCAAGCTGAGGACACTTGGACCTCATGTAACCCGTCTGGTTGCAATTAAAGCAAACTCGAAATACCTTGGGGTAATCCTTCGCCATATGCCCCTCCTTGCCACACATGTAGCAAATAGTCCCTGACCGACATGGTCCCTCATGACCCTTGCCGCACTTGCTACAAGTGTGGCCTCTCTGGCCTCCAACTCTCGAATCATTGGGCCTGAACCGCTTAGTCGCTGGTTGCAAATGCGCTGGCCTCCTCTCTCTCTCCCCGAGCCTCCCTCTCCTCTCTCACATTGGTCTCCAGTTTGATCTCCATCCTCCTGGCATTGGTCTGCAGCTTAGCCAATGTACGATACAAGGTGTTCACCACGAACTCATGGATATCCTTCCTCAGGATAATCAGATACCGACTCACACGTGCCTACTCCGATGACACGCGTTCAGGGCTAAACAGGGCCCTCTCATGGAACATTGTAAGTCCCCAATCTGCTTGTGTATCAATCAGATCCGTTTGATGGTGCGGAATCCCAATCAAACGGATGATGCCAGATCTAATGAAGAAGAAGGAGAAGAAGAAGATGATGAATCTTGTATGATTTGATTAGAATGAAGATCCAAATACAAGATTCACATACAACTTACACACACTTAAGCTCCTCTCTTCTCTCTAACTTTTTCTCTCTACCATATGCTCTCCCTTTTAGCCTCACCCTCTCACACATGCACTCCTCACCCTATATATAGTAGACATGGGCCGTGAATGGGTTTACGGCCGTAAACCTGTTCACGGCCGTAAACACAATCGTAAACACATATACAGCCGTAAACACCAAGTTGTTTACGGTCCTAGACATAAAAATACATTTTCCTAGAAAAGTAAAGTATAAACCAAATTTTGACCCAACAATCTCTCCCTTGGTTTATAACTTTCTTTTCTAATTGACCCAACAAACTCCCCCTAAAAAATAGCTGGCTTTTCTTGTCAATCTTCATTGGGAGCTTGGCTTCAGCATTAATCTTCAAATTCTTCACAACTTCAAGATGAACATGATGAATCTTCAATAAATGACTTCATCTTGAGCACTTGGGCTTTTCTTCAGAATTTGGCATTGAACGCACGTTGGGTGAGGAGGCTTCTTGAAAAGATTTTTTAAAAATTTCGCTTTCAGCTTCAGAATCTTTAGAGAGAATAGAGAACGAAACTTCTGGATCACTTCAGTAGGTACAAGATAGCAGCAAATTGATTGAGGAGGCTTCAATGCAATCTGTCACATAATCTTCAATTACAGCTTGACCTTGCCTTGCTTCTGGGGTTGATGGATTGAATGTTGAAAGAATAATCTTCATTTCTTGCTCCTTTGAATGAAAATTCTTCGATACTCACGGATGAAGTCTTGGCTCAGAAATTCTTGATACAGTCTCCACGAGTCTCATCTACATTTGAATTCACTTTTCAAGACAAACAAAGCTAAAAATAGAAACAAAACAAAAATAAAACTTAGCACACAATATTTTTGGATTTTTCATATTTTCTGAAAAAGAAATAAAACAAAAATAACACTATTTTTGGATTTTTTTTAATTATTATTATTTTTTTGATTTTTGATTTTTTTTAATTCTCCTCCTAAATTTGTGCATAGAGGAAAACTATGAACAAATTTAACAAAAATATTTGGGATCAAAGTTGTGAGACAATCTTAACTTTGTTTATCAGTACCTTCACCTTCATGAATAAATCTGGTCAATTGCCGGTATTGTGGTCCACTTAAACACGAAGAATATTGACAAATTTTTCCTAAATAAACCATTTATCTGACGACGACCACGGGTATTGTTGTTTACTTAAATTAAGCAGCGAGATCTACAGACAACCTCTAAATGGTTCAATTTTAGTTGCACTAGAACGTGTTCCCCACTTCCCGATATACCCTGGTTATTAAGAACTTCCAAAGAACTCCTTACTTTAGGTGAGTAAACAATTATTAAGGAGGAAGACAAATTTAGAGATAGGTGCATATGTTGTGTCCCGGGTCGGATCTCTTTCAGTTACGCAGAGGGGACAACATATGACTAACAGAGATATAGGGTTATAGAGATAGTAGTGTGCATATGCTGTGTCCCAGGTCGGATCTTCCGATCACGCAGAGGGGACAGCATATGGCTAACAGATAGAAATAATTTCATAGATAAAGAGGTGCGTAGAAATTGAGTTGCATATGTTGCAATCCAGGTCGGATCTCTTCCAATCACGCAGAGGAAGCAACATATGACTGACAGATAGAAAGCAAGAAAATAATTTCCTACAGACCTACTTTATCAGAACCCCCCAGTTGCCCTATCAGAACCAGAATTAAGGACATAAGTCCGTACATCAAGGAAAAGTTGAATCACAGTTCTAGATGCGTATTAATTTAGTGTATCCCGTGGGTTCCCATGTTTATCTCACTACTCAATCTACCTGAGCGTCGTATGGTCAGTCCAAACAATCCTATATAAATCCACACTGTCAAATCCTTCGTGCCTACCAACACATTGAACACAGAGTCTAGACAATTCAGATTCAGTCCCTTACACATGTTTTAGACTGCCCGTTATCACTTTATCTTTATATCACTTCCCAAAACAATCTACTAAAGAAAGACATATAAGGAAATAAAAAAATTGTCTTCAAAATGAACCGGTTTAAGATAAACTCGGGAGTATAGAGAAGAAAACTCAAACCGTAAGTCACCGATTGAATTTGCATCCAGAAGGTCTGAGAACAGCACGCATAATCTCAGAATAGATCCGAAAATTCTTCACATCGTTAAGCACTAACCCCATGAGTGATCCCTTCCTTTCTTCCTTTCCCGCAAAGGACACATAATCTCAAACAAAGTTTTGAGTGTTGCACAGTTGAGAGATGTCCCCTATTATATGCCTGGAACAGCCACTATCAACAAACCGACGTCTGATGATATTCCTCCATAGCTGCTCCAGCACAGAGTGCGGGATTAGTTGGTCTTTGGAACCCAGTCCATTTTGAAACTGGGTTGACCTTTGTCATATGTGCAATGAACTCTCTCCCATGACATATCATGTTTATCACAAACAGAAGATGAAGAAATATTAGACGCATTAGATGATTTGGGAGATTGAACCTTTGGTACCCATCTGTAGTCGGGTTTAACCCATTTCTTTTTCAAGCGAAAGGGTGCCTCGACACTTGATTTTGAACTTGAGGTCTGCTGTCGAGATGACTTTGACCTAGCCGGTTTTGGTTTCGTTGGAGCATTTCTTGAAATTGGCTTCTGGGTCGGCATTCCCTTCTTGCCCTTGGGAGTTGATTTCTTGGCCTTTGGAGTTGAACTCATGCCCTTCGTGGCATTCCAGTCGTCATTGTCTGAACGTGACCTTGAGGGGTTTCTTTTGGAAAATCTCCCTCTTGGCGCGTTCTACCAGCCTTGTGCGTAATTGGGAATGTATGCACGATTAAGACAATTTCTGGCAATGTGTCCAGGTGTTCCACAGTGAAAGCAAGTTTGCTTCTTCACGTAGGAGTTGTTTCTTCCTGCCCCTGGTGGCGTGTCCTTGCCTTGTTCCTGGTTTTTCCCACATGCACACTTGCAGCAGGCTAGCTGTTTCACTTGATTTGGTGGCTTGTATTTCTCAACAGCAGGTTGATCAGAAGCAACTGAGTTCGAAGCAACAGATTCAGAGTTTAAGGAGACATTGGTTTGTTCAATAGTTTTCTCCTTGTTCTCATCTTCCGTTACTTTACCTGCACAAGAAGTAGAAGCATTAAAATCGTTCAGCTCAACACTTTCTGGCACAACCACGGCAGAATTATCAAAGATATCATCAAATATATCGAAAAAATTTGAGTCATCAGACTTTGATACAATTTTATTATCAGACACACTCTCTTCAGCTGCTTGCTTGCAATGACTTAGTGGTTGATCTGCATATGAAGTAGAAACATTAGTACTTGCAACCTAAGGACCACATCCCGACACAAATACAGCAGGTTTGCCATATTTGAGATGTGCCTCTTTGTCCATTTCCTCTTTTGTCAAAGGGTTATACTGATAGGTGTGATTAAAAGGAGGAGGCACTTTATCATACCCTAAACCCTTTGACTGATTATTTTTAAATCTCAAACTATTTTCCATCATTGATGCAACTACTTCACTCGACACATCAAATTTTCTGAAATTAAAATCTGCATTTTCAAACTTATTTTTTAATGTGTCAAGTTCAACAGTTAACTCAGCAAGTTGTTCTGTCACAAATCTATAGTTTGCACATTTATTGTTATACTCTTCCTGAAGTTTCCTAAAATCTTTTGTTTTGGCTTCTAGTTGTGCTTTTAGAGGTTTCTGTCCTTTCCTGAGTTGATATCCTTCGTATTTTAGGTCCTCGTTCTCTCTACGTAATAAATCGATATGCTCAAGTAAATTTTTAACATTATCAATGCATGTTTGAGAACAAGAAATTTCATTGACTTTGGTGTTTGAAGAACTCATTGTTTATCAAAAATGCCCTTTGACTAAAAACTCAAAAGTCAACCTTAAAAGTCAAATTTAAAAAGTCAAACTTATAAGTAAAACCGAAAAGCAAAATTTGAAAATTTTAAGGTTAAACGAAAAAGTCATAGTTTAAAGTCAAAGGTCAAACTTAAAAGTCAAAGTCAAAATTTTAGGAAAAAAGTTAAAAATAAAAGTCAAAAATTAAAAACTAAAATTTTTGGGTTGAAAATGGAATTTAAAATTAAAAGGAAATTGATTTTTGGGTTAAAAGTGTCAAAATGCAAAATTAGGATCGAGACAGGGACGCCTTATGAATTAAATCGCGAAGGTTTGTAGCGTGTGACATGTTGGTTCAACTTGTAAGGCGGAGGGGGAAGGAGGTAGGTGATCCGGGTTCGATTCCTGGCAACTCCAAAATCGCTTCGCCCTTTTTTTAATAGACGCTGATGCGCGTCCGAGGATCCGAGGACGTGGTGCGAGGCCGAGAACGAAGCTGCTGAGCCGTAAACTCCGAAGTCGTAAACTGCTGAGCCGTAAACCCGCCTGACCGAACACGTGTCTTCGGACCGTAAACTCACGAGACCTCGGACCATAAACTCTCAGACCGCAAATCGTTTCCGGCCGCAAACTCTTCGGAAACCCTAGTTGCTGGCCGTACACGCCGCCACCCCCTCGCTGGTTACGACCAAAAACAGCGTTTTTTGACTTTGTAGCTCCAAAACTCGATCAAAAACTCGTTTTTATCAAAAACACAAAGAACAAACCCCCTATTTTGCCAAGATCTATCTAAAAACGCAGAAATCCTTCAAAAATAAGATCAAATACGCTCCAGATCTGACAAAAATGATTGATACAATTCAAGCTCTGATACCACTTGTAAGTCCCCAATCTGCTTGTGTATCAATCAGATCCGTTTGATGGTGCGGAATCCCAATCAAACGAATGATGCCAGATCTAATGAAGAAGAAGGAGAAGAAGAAGATGATGAATCTTGTATGATTTGATTAGAATAAAGATCCAAATACAATATTCACATACAACTTACACACACTTAAGCTCCTCTCTTCTGTCTAACTTTCTCTCTCTACCATATGCTCTCCCCTTTAGCCTCACCGTCTCACACATGCACTCCTCACCCTATATATAGTAGACATGGGTCGTGAATGGGTTTACAGCCTTAAACCTGTTCATGGCCGTAAACCTGTTCACGGCTGTAAACCTGTTCACGACCGTAAACACAACCGTAAACACATATGCAGCCGTAAACACCAAGTTGTTTATGGTCCTAGACATAAAAATACATTTTCCTAGAAAAGTAAAGTATAAACCAAATTTTGACCCAACAAACATCCTAGTGATCTTTGTCACCGTATCTGTCTTCTGCTTGAGTGACAGGAACTTATGGGCCAATCGATATGTCTCAACCAATGGAACAAACTCATCTCTAAACATCTCAGTAAATTTCTCCAAAGTCATTGTAGAATGCTCCGCAGGAGAATAGTCAACTGTCACAAACTTCCATAAGTCCTTCGCTCCTAAACGAAGTAGGTTAATAGCAAATCGAAGCTTCAGACTCTCTGGGCAGGAGCAATTGTAGAAGCAACCATTGACATCAGAAATCCATCTCATCGCAGCAATCAGGTCCTTGGTCTTGTTAAACTCTGGTGGCTTCGTATTGTTGAACTTCTGGTACCACATCAAATCACCCCCTTACGGTCTCGCAGCAGCAACAACTATGGTGGTTGCGACAGCAGCAACCTCGACGACGGTAGCATAGTGCTCGTCAAAAGTCTCAATCAACGTGGTCATAATAGACTAGAACATCTCTGGTATGGCCTCATTGATTGTCGTAGCCACCTTGGAGGCAACGATCCTACATATCTCATAATCACTGGCACTCAACCTCTCATGATCACTGGAGCCTCAACCTCGGCTAACCACCATATTGAAACACACAAGAAAAAGATCAGAATCAGGTTATAGCACATGCACAAACACTTACGCACTCATGTAAGTTACCTATTGTCCTAAGATTTCTTCTTGAGTCGGATACAGATCCGATGCTTTCAGTAGTACATGCCCAATACTACCTACCACACCAATCTGTATTTGTCTCAAGTCGTCCTCCCAAGACCCTAAGCCACAATAACTCTATTTCTCAAGGGCATCTAAACACCCATACCTATAGGTTCCTCAGAACCACTACTAAGCACTTAGGCACTTGACCTAGACTGCTCCCCAACACCACTTTGCCTCGCAAAGATTTCAGCTATCCTCGCCCTTCAGTGTGCGTATGCCAATCGCACATAGTACATGACTTGATAGACATTCGAATAAATGATTCTACCTTAAGTGCACAACCAAACAAGGAACAGGAAGAAAGGCTAAATTAGGCATTCTAAGGCTATAAAATCCTAACTATATACAATTATGCAACATACACTAAACAAATAGCAACGATAGGTTCAATCTTATAAAAGCAAACTCCTAGGCTAAAGGCATCACAAATCAGGCAACCCTATCACACACTTCCTAAGGGATCCTTAGCCTATCCTCTAGCATGTAGTTCTATCAATTCATAAGATAACACCTCGATGCTACACATAAAATAAATAAAGATATTTTGGGAAACCACCACTCGATCTCCGGCTGATTGTACAGACCGCTTCATCCGGTTTTTCTCCTTTGAAATTATTTGTTTCTTTTTGAACACAAATTCTCGTTCGTTTAGTTAAACGAACAAAAATTAACATTGGTATCGTTCGTTCATTTAATTTCATGAACCTCTTCTTCGAAAATAATCACATACCTTGTCTTCCAAATTATGTTGCGTTTTCTGCTTTTCCATCAGAAAAGAAGTCCAAGTCTATGCTTGCCAGGTTAGGGTTATGATCTTTCCTTTCAAGGTACTCGAGATAGTTCTAATTTTGTTCTCAAACAATGCCTTCCCCCTGGCTACAAGAAAAGACCTACTTATGTGACTTACCCAAGGATGATTGACATTCTTCTAGAGTTCATGTCACCAGGGTATACCAACATCAACACTGTTGAACTTGTTGTTCCTCTACTATCTTCAAAAAATGTAAACGAACTGAACGAACACAAACAAGGGCTTGTTCATGTTCATTCGTTTAAGTTAACCGAACAAACGAACGAGTTTTCTTGTTCATGTTCGTTCGTTTAACAAATTCCATGTTCATGTTCGTCTGTTTATATTCGTGAACATGCTAAACGAATGAACATAAACGAACAAACATAAACGAACATATAATATAATAATGTAATAAAAAACAATTAAATAAATACAAATTAACATAAATAAACTTAAACAAACGAACATAAACGAACGTTCACGAACATAAATGAATGAATGAGACCATTGTTCATGTTCGCTCGTTTAGTTAAACGAACAATAATTTATGTTCACGTTTGTTCATTTATTAAATAAACGGACTTTCCGCTGAATAGTTCACGAACGGTTCACCGAACGTTCAGTTCGTTTACAGTCCTATCAAAGATTATTAATGATGCTCCAAGTGACCGATTACCATCAATCTAGCAAGTTACCAAATAAATGACATGATAATATTATGATGTGGAAGTCACGCCAGATCTTTTATATGGCAAGATTGAGTTTCAAATATAGGGTTTGCATCGAACCCATCATGTGGTTGATATTACAATAAAATTGTAAATATAGTAACATAATCGAAAAAAAAAACTCGATGTCAAAATCAAAATTTTTGTAGTAATATAGTGACTTTATTGCAATTTGGAAAATGTGGTTACCGAGAGAGAAGAAAAACCGGTCATTTGGTTGATATTACAACAAAATTGTAAATACAGTGACGTGAGTAAAAAAAATTTGATATCTAAATCAAAAGTTTATGATAATTTACCGTGTAAATAATAGTAGTAACTTTCTTGATATCAAAATCAAAATTTTTTAGTAACTTTCTTGCAATTTACTAAATAATAACTTACAACAAACAATCCTTACCGGAATAAGTACGAGATTGATACAAAAAAAATCATACACGTTCTCTTAGGCTAAGAGGAGTGGTGACACTCTTGGCACCTTGCCACATAAGCATTTTAAATGCCACATCATTTTTCTCCTTTTAACACCTACACTTAACATTTGGTAAGGAGTGGTAACACTCTTAGCACTCAACTTTTTGTATTTTTTTTATAATTTAATTTAATTACTATATTTTAATAAATATATTTTTTGTATTTACTTTTTGTAATTTAATTTAATTACTATATTTTAATAAATATATTTTTTGTATTTACTTTTTGTAATTTAATTTAATTACTTTATTTTAATAAAAAAATATTTTTTATTTAATATTAAATACTATATACAATAACTTAAAACACGATTTAATACTACTTAAGATCTAAAACATGATTTAATATAAAAAAAAACACACACTAAAGCAACGGGTCTTCCTCCGAATACTGGCCTTCCAATTCGTCTTCCGGTGGCATATTTAGATCAAGATTGTCCATCGTCCAAAGATGATCGGTCAAATGGCGGCGAAGATCGGTATGGATTACTGCACTCTGAATTATCCTCAATCTTTGCATCCATTCTTGACCACCATATTCTAGTGGATGTGTCTCCGGGATGACTTCATTCTCGTCGTACACGCATATCGCATTTCCTTCATGTTCTACTATCATATTATGCAATATGATACATGTATACATCACCTCTGTCATATTAGAAATATCACGAAACATGGATGGTTTTGCAACTATCTGCCAACGCTTTTTTAGTGCTCCAAACGCTCGTTCAATATCTTTTCTTGCTTTTTCTTGGACTCTCTTAAATTTGGCCCTCTGAGGGTCATCCGGACATGACAAACTTTTAACGAAAACAGAAAGGTCAGGATAGATCCCATCCACAAGATAGTACCCAAATTTGTATTCTGTTCCTCGGAGTACAAATGACGAATCTGGGGCAGTACCGTCATACACCTTGTTGAATATTGGTGAATTATTGAGAATATTAATGTCATTAAGCGAACCGGCACTGCCGAAAAAGGCATGCCAGATCCACAAATCCTATGACGCTACAGCTTCAAGTACGACCGTGGGATAATGATAATTGCCCTTTGTGTATTGTCCTTGATATGCGTTAGGACACGCATTCCATCTCCAGTGCATACAATCTAAACTTCCTAACATCCCAGGCAAACCATGCACATTTCCATGATGAGCATACAATTGTTGTATGTCATAAGCAGTAGGCCGACGCAAATATCGTGGACCATACAAAGACATGACAGCTATGCAAAATTCATGAAGACTTTCTCGGGCAGTACGTGCAGACATTCTAAAACTCTCGTCTAGTGCATCAGGGGGGGTGGCATAGGCTAACATACGAAATACAGCAGTACATTTTTGAACTGGATCAAAGCCTAATGTACCTTTTGCGTCTGAGCGTTGCTGTATATAATCAGACACTGAAGTCACACCTTCTACAATACGCATAAACAAATCTTTATGCATCCGAAATCGTCTGCGGAAATAATATCCTTCAAAGAGAGCATTCTCGTCAAAATAATCTTGCATGAGACGTTGGTGGGCCGCTTCACGTTGTCTTTGAATATATCTTCTTCGTTTACGTTGATTGTTGCTTGATTCAATGTTGTTAAGACGTTGTTGTAGCATATTACGTACGGAGACGACCGACTGCACTACACTATCAAGAACATCGTCCGATGAAGATGACGAAGACGACATTGAAGTAATATTTTTTCTTTGATACAGCTTGATTCAATGTTTGAATAGTTTTGCTTAGCTACTACTAGGAGTTAATGTGTTACATATATATATCATATATCGACTGATGCAAGAGTGAAGTGACTTGATTCCTTATTTGATTCCCTGCAAAAAAAAATATTCTATGCCAAAAGATATGAAGACAAAATTGCATAGATGCCAAGGGTGGCATCACGTGATTACCTAGATTCCATGCATTTTACTTTATATAGATTCCATGCACTTTACTTTATATAGTTATATTTGCATTATATATATATATATATATATATATATATATATATATATATATATATATATATATATATATATATATATATATATATATATAAACACGATTCCATATAATATGATCATATATTTACATTTAACTTTATATATATATATATATATATATATATATATATATATATAATAGTAGACGAAACACACGACTTAAAAAAACTACAACTAATCCCAGTTGTACTCTTTAGCGAGATCCCGCTTGGCCTTGATAATAACCTGACGTTCCTCCTCGGACAATTGATCTCCTATGGGTTTAAAGTAAAGTTCTAACGCACGGTTCTTTTCCTTTCTAGCACGGTTCATTTCTTTTAACTTTCCCACTTCCAAAAAACCCTCAAGCTTATCGTCTAACCCTTTGATTGAGTTTATTATCTCCTCCGCTTCAGTCGACGAACTTTGTGCTCCTTTCAACTTTCTTTTTGCTTTGTCTCGTCCCATAGGACGAGTTGGAACTTCATAAGGACAATCATTGTTGAGGTCAATCCCTCCGATACGCGCATCAGAAGATTGACTGTGGCTGGACTCCGAAGTTTTGCTTCGTTTGGACATCCCCGCATAATCGTCTGGACTTTTTAGATCTAGCCATTTTTTATTGCCCTTTACAACTCCCCAAAACGATTCATTGACAAACGGTTTTCCGACTTTCGCCTTGTAAATCTTTCGAACCTTAGCCATGACATCCACCTCAGTTGCACCGCTTTGGGGATTTTTCATCGCGTTCATGTATATGCCGTTGAACTCCATTGCGGCTCGGTTGGCGTTCCTCCACTTCGAGTAAAGTGAATCGGGGTTGCGGTACTTCTTATTCATGCGGTTGCAAAAGTTAATCCAAACTTTTTGTTTGAAGGTTTTTGAGTCTTGGTCTTTCCCGTGGATCGGGTCCTCCGACACATCTAGCCATGATTGAGCTAGTGCCCTTTCTTCATCATCCGTCCACCCTTTACTTGGAGCCCTTCCTTTTCCTTTTTTTTGTGCGTATGGTTCCTCTTCGGGCTCTTGAAAGGATTCTTGAACTGGATCTTCAACGGGGCCTTCATCAGAAGAATCGGATGACTCGTTGAGTAGGCGACGTGGTTGAGATTGAAAGTTAGTTTGCGGTTGGGGTTGAGAAAAGAATTGAGTTTCTTGAACCGTTTCAAACGGATCAAGATCCATATCCGGCCGAGGTGTTGGTTGAGATTGGTTATGGTAAAATCCCATTGGTTGAGAAGAGAAAGGATTAAATGGAAACATTTGCGGAGCCATTGTAGGAAAGTAGAAGTTAGCGGGAGAGTGAATTGGTTGATCAAATGATGGTCGATAACATGGTGGTGATGGAAGGTTTGGGGATGGAAGGTTTGTTGATTGAGTGTTTGGAGGTGGAAGATGTAGTGATGGAAGGTTTGAAGATTTTTTTTTGTTGGTTCTTGGGGTTTTTTTTTGTTTGAGATGAAGACATTTTTTCTTGAATTGAGAGAGTTTGTAAAAATGATATGGTATTTTGTGTGTGTAAATTGGTGAGAGTGTGGTTTAATTTATATTGGTTGAATTGGTAGTTGAATATATATATATATATATATATATATATATATATATTGTTGAGGTTGTTGTATCATAAATTGAGATATTTACTTTTCATAAATTGAGTCATAAATTGAGATATTTACTTTTCAGCCATAAATTACTTTGAGACCACGCTACATGTTGTAATCCCAAGAATTGAGTTTCAACCAATCAGACTCCTTTAAATGTTTCTCTTACTTCTCGCTATGAAGTTGGCGTCTATCTCTTGGCGACCCCCTTAGCGAGAGCTAAGGGGTGGTATTCTAAACCCATGGCGAGCTAAGCGAGTGGCTTTGGCGAGTGCCACTCCGCTTAGCCTTATAGGAATCGGAAATAAAAACATTAGATTACATGCGTGTACTATTATGGAAACCGCATGGACCGATTGGCTTCCGTGCATAGCCAATCACCTTTCTCAGGGGTATTGCTAATCGCACCCGATTATAGGTCAAAACCACTCCAAACGATCAAAACCACTCTTAATAAACCACTATTAATAGGGTCAAAACCATTGAAACGTAACAATAAAATTCTATGATATGACCGAACCCATTACGAATAAAATTACATCT
Source organism: Lactuca virosa (assembly GCF_052849685.1). Classification (NCBI taxonomy): domain Eukaryota; kingdom Viridiplantae; phylum Streptophyta; class Magnoliopsida; order Asterales; family Asteraceae; genus Lactuca; species Lactuca virosa. The sequence goes on along the minus strand of NC_136433.1, from coordinate 314,128,706 downwards.
TTAGTCCTTTACTTTATATTTTGTTTTTTATTTCAATCATTTTTAATTTTGAATGATTTTACTTACAACCCTTTATTTTTTATTCTTTATAATTACTAATCTATACTAATATAATTTATTTAGTTTACTGATTTTAGCTTTTTAATGTATTTATATGTTTGTTCGTAAGTTTATTTAACCTTCTTTTTGTAATTATTTTTTTCAAACATGATATTACCAAGCATACGTCAGTTATTTTATCATTAATAAAAATATAATTGCATTTAATAAAAATATATATTCTACATTCTTAACCTTTTAGAATGAAGTATATATTTATTATTTTACTATCTTGCTACCAATATAACGTGGCTAATATAATTTATTTAGTTTACTGATTTTAGCTTTTTAATGTATTTGGATGTTTGTTCGTAAGTTTATTTAACCTTCTTTTTGTAATTGTTTTTTGCAAACATGATATTACCAAGCATACGTAATAAAAATATAATTGCATTTAATAAAAATATATATTCTACATTCTTAACCTTTTAGAATGAAGTATATATTTATTATTTTACTATCTTGCTACCACTATTTTTTATGGATATTATTTTAATTTTGTAAACACTTATATGATAATACTGAAAATAAACATTTATATTAGTAGTGGATCTTTTTAATATAATAGCGTAACCAAGTCGCCGTTCCGTCTTTTTAACTCAATCTATTAATTGTTCACGAGAACTAAATACCTAAAAAAAATTATTAGAAACTACTACTTTTACCGATTAATAAATGTACTAATAAACCTAAAACTTTTACAATGTCATTTTCAAAATTTTATATATCACTAATAAAGTAATTTATTTTATTATCGTCATCTTGAGGTGCATTGTTTGTATGAATATCGTTGGACTAATTAATACATATAATATGAATATATATGATTTACATAAACATACATATCTTAATAGTAATAAATGAACATAACTCAGTAATTTATTTCATTAAACGATGACAAATACTTGGGCCAACTCGTTTCATTACTTACGATCAAAATAAAATTTGGAGGAGTCTATTTATAAGAAAAACAATACATATGGTATGATTCAGGTTAAGCATGTCAAATTATAAGTCAATGAATTGTGTGTTGGATAAAAAATAAAGATATTTCGTTGAATTATGTGTCGACCGTAAATATTTATATTTCTTTTATTTACACCGATTTTTTTATCATTTTTTTTGTAAAATTTTTAATTACATTACATATAAAATTTTAATTAGTTTTTTCTATATATTTCATAGCATATTGATAATATATAACCGTTTGAATAACGAAGAAAAAAAATACAAAAATCAAACTATAAGTAAGTAATTTTGTAATTTTTGTAAACTAAAAGGAGAAATTTTGTAAATATAAAACAAATAACTTCGAAACTGTAAAATGGATGTGACCGTTATGATGAAATTGTCACTGACAGAATAGGCTATAATTAAAAGTATAGGAATAGAATCCACCGAGAATAAGGCATGAATCTCCGACTCGTCCTCCTACTTTCGCGGTGCACGCTTAGAACTTCAACGATCTTCACAATCGTACCCGGTGCATCGAAGACCAAACAAAAGAAGAAAGAGAAAAATTGCTTGTGTTTTTTGCTTCGCGCTTGTTGATGGGTCTCTCTCTTTTTGTTTCAAATTCCATCAGGTTTGTTCACTATTTTGATTCCATCGTGGGTTTTAATCAAAATTTGGTATTTGTTATGAATCTTTCTCCAATTCGTTCTTCATATGATAGAAACAAATATATATGTGATGCCCACCAACTGTCTGTTATTTAAACTGGTATTTTCCAATTCATTATTTGCATGCTTTTCTATAGTGCAAGCGATTGGAACAGTATATTTTTGAGATTTGTTTGTTTATGGCCGGATGCTCTCCTATTGCTTGGTGTCAAAACATTCTTTCATTATGGTGGGATGCTTTCTGAATATAATTATATAAACATGGTATCCCCTTATCCAGAAATGAATCATAATCACTCAAATTTTGGAAGTGTAACATGTTGATTATACTCGGATGATTGTTAGTTAAGGGAACTTGTGGTTCCAATTGGATTAGAATATTGGTTACAATAGAGATACATGTGTTTAGAAGCTTGATTCGAAGTAGTGAGTTGCACTTCAGAAAGTACAAATAACTTGATCAGTTTTGTTCTCCTAAAGTAAAGCGAACTAAAATGCATAAAATTAAGAAACTTAGAACTGCATGACTAGCCAGGTGAAAAGTGAGTAGACATTGGATAAATTCATGAATGAAGGAAAAAGTTGTTCCTAATATGTTATGCAAGCTTCTAGCCTGATAAACTCTCCTTTTTGGATGTGTATTAACTTTTTTATTTGATATTTAAGGATCATGTGTTCTAATTTCAATACACATACTGATCTTTTTCTGCCAGATTCCCAAACCAAGTGGTATATAACAAGTTGTATAATGGATAATGAGGCACATGATTATGGTAGATACAACATTTCAAACTCATCTGCTAGCAGTGATATCTTTGAGCCTACATCACTTAATGATGGTAACCTTTTTGTACTTGGCATATGCTTGTCCTGACAGACAGGAAGGAGGTGAGGTGTCAGGTTCAAGCTTTGGCATCACCTTCCTTGCTTTCACACTTTTTCATTGGGCTAAATGCAAGAAACAACAACATATTTACATTTTTATGTTATATATATATATATATATATATATATATATATATATATATATATATATATATATATATATATATATATATATATATTTTTTTTTTTTTTTTCTTCTTCTTATTGGCACCTTGTACGTTGAGAAATCTACTTAATTATACCAGTAAAATTATTTTGCATTTGAATGAAAACATATAAGTAAAAGTAGGTTGGTTTTTTGTTCTTTTAAGTGATTTTGTGCGTATATATATATATATATAGCCAAGACGAGAACATGTGTTATAGAGTGGCTGAATAGCACTCTTCCCAGTTTGAATCTACCAGTGAATGCTTCAGATGAGGAGTTGAGAAGTTTTGTAGCTGATGGTACTATTCTGTGTCGACTGATGAACAAGCTTAGACAAGGACCTGTTATTGAGGTAGAATATATTCTGATTCAGTCGAAATGGAATTTTGAAGAATGAATGTTGATCAAAGTTTTGATTGATTATGCTTTTCTGTAATCATATATTTGATCTAGTATGGCAATCCTCATCATTCGTCAGAAGCACAATCAGATAATGTAAAAAAGTTTCTTGCAGCCATGGATGACATGAATCTACCCCATTTTAATAGCTCGGAGCTAGAGAAGGTAATCCAATAATTTTTGTTTTGTACCCCACCAATACCATACACACACATGTATCACATTAATTACTGATTACTGGGTTAATAATTTACATTGTTCAGGGGTCCATGAAAATAGTGTTGGAATGCCTTTTAACGCTTAAAGCACATTTCATGACAAAGGCTGCGGTAGTAGGCAGTCCTAATGCCACGTCACCAAAAAGCTGGGGAAGCGAGTCTGTGTCTGTATCAAAATGGAAACATCAACATGCAGTAGATGAGCGCAGTGAAACCAGTGATAGTTACCAAGAAGATGTATCTCCTCGAAGATTTCACCGGGCTTTACGCAGCCCTATGATGTCCGGTATAAATATTACATTGTTATAAGTTAAGACTTAATTAAGAGGGGTAATATTGTCCTTTTCCTTTTCCTTTTCTGCAGAGGCTACTAGTGCCATGATGCATCATGCTGGACATAGATTTCATGAAGTGTTTCAGATGAAACATGGTGGCTATTCTGATCTTCCTGCAGCAAAAATCTCAGAGTTGATGAAATCTAACAGTTTGGATGTGATTTCCTTAATGCTTTTTTGTCCCTTGTGAATTCATGAATATTCAGATTTTACACTATCGTACGTGCTTCTATAATTTCAGAATCTTTTATTGTCCAGATTGCCCCTACACAGTCGCTTCTAAGCATGGTAAATGGGATTCTAGACGAAAGCATCAGCAGGAAGAGTGGTGAAATACCTCATGTATGCATGCTGTTACAGAAAAGTTTCTTCTTAATTTATGTAAAAGAAAGTGAAATATGTTTTTTTAATATAAAACTAATATTCTCTTTTAATATATATATATATATTCCAGCGTGTTGCTTGCCTCATGAGGAAAGTCGTGCAGGAGATTGAACGGCGTATTTCCACTCAAGCTGAGCATCTACGAACTGTAAGAGTCATATATAACTTGTACCTCAGACTTAAAATATCGAAATTTTTATTTCATATCTTTAAATTATGTTATTGAGTTTAAGAACTGTAGTATAAATACTTTAACGAGTTTACCCTTGTATACTAAGTATACAAAAAGCGATAGCAAAGCAAACAACACTTTAACGAGTCTATAGGTTTCCCCTTTTTACAGCTTATTAATTTATATATATATATATATATATATATATATATATATATATATATATATATATATATATATATATATATATATATATATATATATATTCTTTTGACATGCAGCAAAACAATCTTTTCAAAACACGTGAGGAGAAATACCAGTCGCGGATTAGAGTTCTTGAAGCCCTTTCAAACGGGAACAATGGAGAGTCAAAGGTTGGTAGCACCTGTTATTTATATGTATATGCTCTTAAAAATAATACATATTTATTTATTTATCTGTACGTGTTTTTTTCACAGGCGGTGCTCAATCACTTTGATCAAATGAAGGTAAGCTTCCTTAGATGTATGTGTTTTCAGAAACCAGGTTCTCCAACTTGTCATTGGTCTCCCCATGGCTGAATTTATGAGTCTGATGTCGGAAAGAGAACATAGGAATGAAATGATGGGTTCCATGGACATGGTTGGCCTAGGCTTGAGGATGGTGGGCCGTGGGCGACTTCACAAAGAGAGGAAACTGTTGGGTTCCATTCAAACTAATATTGCTAAAAGACAAAGCTGCAAAAATGGTCCCTGTGGTTTCTCATTTTATGTGGCTACGGTCCAAACGTTTGAAAAGTTGCAGATCTGGTCCTTTTCAACAAGTTTTGTTGTGGTTTTAGTCCCTCTTCCGTTAACTTCCTTAAAATGACAATTTTAACCCCAGAGACCATTTTCGCAGTTTTGTCTTTTACTATACTATAAGGACCATTTTTGCATACATTCTTTTTTATTTTAATGTAGTATTATATATTAATAGATATTATTTTTAATATATAATATTATATATTAATAAATATTTTTTATTGGATTATTAATTTATTTTAGTTGATTTTTTTAAAATTTTTTTTTTTGGAGTAATTCTTTTTTATTGAATTATTATATATCAATACATATAGTTTTTAATATATAATATTTATATCATAATAAATATTATATTATTGGATTATCAATTTTTTTAGTTAATTTTTGTAATTTTTAATTATTTTTTATTGTATTATTACTTTTAATTTATTATTTTCTTCATATACTAAATGTTGTTTTATTGTATTATTAATTTATTTTAGTTAATTATATATTTTTTAATTTTTTTGGCGAAGTAATTCTTTTTTATTGAATTATTATATATCAGTACATATAGTTTTTAATATATAATATTTATATCATAATAAATATTATATTATGGGATTATTATATATTACAAAATATTATTTTATTAGATTATTAATTTCTTTTAGTTGATTCTTTTAATAATTTCTTTTTTGTTGGAGCAATTTTTTTTATTAGATTATTATATATCAATAAATATTATTTTTAATATATAATATTTACATCATAATAAATAATACATTATCAGATTATTAATTTTTGTAATTTGTTTTTTTGAATTATTAATTTGTTGAAATATTACTTTTAATATATTATTTTTTTAATATAATAAATATTATCTTATTGGATTATTATTTTATTTTTAATGTATACTATTAATTGTTTTTAATTTTGTTAGTGTCACCACAAAGTCGTCGAAATACGTAAAAGTGTCGCTTATCATCGTCAAATATTAGCAGGATCACCTCCAAACATCTTCATTGGAGGTTCAATAGATACCCTACCCTATTCCACCTAGCGTTGCTGGTAGCCACCTGCGACAACCTCTTCATAATCCACTGGAATCCTTCATATCCCACATAATGCGCAACAAACCCCTATAACATTTATAAGGGGTGGTGGTGACCGAGTGATGGTGATGGTATTTTCCCTATGGTTTCTCATTATAAGCTAGATGAAATGAAAGTGTTTGGCAGCAATCCTAACGATTTCGATGATGAGAGACGACGGTTTTGCGTATCCCATGACTTTATGGTGGAACCAATAAAATTAACAAGAACTATTATTATAATTAAAAATAAATTAATAATCAAATAAAATAATATTTAGTATATGAAGAAAATAATAAATTAAAAGTAATAATCCAATAAAAAATAGTTAAAAAAAAAGAAATTACAAAAATTAACTAAAAGATAATAATAATCCAATAATATAATATTTATTATGATATAAATATTATATATTAAAAACTATATTTATTGATATATAATAATTCAATAAAAAATAATTACTTCGACAATTGTTTTTTTAAAAAGAATTAACTAAAATAAATTAATAATCCAATAAAACAATATTTAGTATATGAAGAAAATAATAAATTAAATAATCCAATAAAAATAATTAAAAAAAAAGAATTAAAAATATTAACTAAAAGAAATTAATAATCTAATAATATATTTATTATGATATAAATATTATATATTAAAAATTATATGTATTGATATATAATAACTTAATAAAAAGAATTACTCTAAAAAAAAAATTAAAAAAAATCAACTATAATAAATTAATAATCCAATAAAACAATATTTATTAATATATAATATTATATATTAAAAATAATATTTATTAATATATAATACTTCAATAAAATAAAAAAGAATGTATGCAAAAAATGGTCCTTATGGTATGGTAAAAGACAAAACTGCGAAAATGTTCCCTGAGGGTAAAATTGTAATTTTAAAAAAGTTAACAACCAACCAGTTAAACTTAACGGATGAGGAACCAAAACCACAATAAAACTTGTGGAAAAGGACCAAAGCTGCAACTTTTCAAACGTTTGGACCATAACCACATAAAATAAGAAACCACGGGGACCATTTTTGCAATTTTGTCTTGATAAAAATTAAAAACCAACGATAAAAAAAAAGTAAAATTAAATTGATTCTTACTTTATCCTCCTACATATTCATTGATTGTCAAGTGTAATCCACTAATTCTTTTTCGTCATCTTATCCTTTGATTATCACACTTGTCGTAATCTTATGAGTAGGAAGACTTTGTAGGAGGATATTTAACTTTTCAAATAACGAAAAAGAAAAAGGGTATAACACTTATTTCAGGTTTGGTAGGGATCAAATCCGAAACAAAACTAAACTATGGGGACATTCCGAGTTAAAAAAAAAGTTAGGGACCAACTATACAAACTACCGCAAACCACAAGGACCATTCGTGTAATTTTCCCTATTTTCTATGATTAGGATAGGGAGTGCATTCATCTCTTTTGTGCGGATGAAATATTAAGGGCGAGTCCTTGTCCCACCTTTTAAATGGAACAAAACTTATAAATTTTGTCCCTTTGACATTAGTCTTAATCCTAATCCAATGCATGCCAAAATTAGTAGAAGGCCATCATGTCATGTCATATCATGTCACTTGAACTTTCCCTCACAATAACTGGATTTGATTCTCATTGTTACAGATGATGATGAGCCCATTTGACCAGGTAAAGGTAAGTTTATTATATCTTTTATTATCTTGTGTTGCTTTTGTATGATTGATGTGTGCACACAATAATTGTATATGGTCCTCCTTTTGCATTTTTGTATATTAGTTGAGATCACGATCTTGCATTTTAAGCTAGGATGAAGCTTATTGTTCTACTCGACACTGCCACTCATGAACATAAGTTTTAAGGAAAGCGGATGATGCCAGTTTTTGAAAGCATTATGTATCTTGTAGAATAAATGAAAGAAGTTATGAAAAGAATCCCATAGGAAACAAGACCATGGCATTTTAAAACACAAAGAAAAAAGTGTTGTGAAAATCCCGACACATAGGTGTTTAATCCCCACTTAGGAAATTAGTGAAGCTATAGGAGTCGATGAACCTCGAAGAATTTCTAGTTCAATAGAAAGGAATGAATTTTAATATGAAGCAGATGAAGTTTGTATCATAGAAGAATATGGAGCAACCTACCATTTGAACATGTTTAAAACTTACTGTACGAGGTGATAAAGACTTGAACATATATTATTTTGAACTTGTTATTTACTTATTTTTCTATGATTTTGGTCATATTTTATTTTCCTAAACTAATTTCTTTACAACTTTGGTCATCCGACGAGTCCCTTCCTCTCTAGTAGTGCCTAGCAAGTTTTGCAAGGCTTACATGATTGAGAGAAAATGTTATGACATAAAACATAAACAAACCTCAAAACTTCTATTTCACACTTTCCCATTATGTTTGTTGACACTTAATGTCATTATTTAATAGTACACATCAAAGTCACTAAGTTCAAACTTACTTCTTAACACATTGCATGCACTTGCACCATATTATTCCTAACTGTGAACCTTCCCTATTGAAAAGTCAACCATATATGTAATTTGTTAAAAGTTAAAACTTAAATGAAATTGTTTGGGTCTTTCTATATTAGTTAAAAAATATATAACCAGTCATAGTTGAACTACAATTAACAAGAAAAAGATGGCAAACTGGGCTAAGGCTTAAAGATTGTTGTTATTGTTGTAGGTTGATGTGACAAGAACAGGAAGTGGCAAGAAGGGCGTAGTTTTGCAGGTGAGTTCATTTCTCTTTCTCAAACTAATTACAATTTCCATAATAGTTGGATAGCATGAAATCATATAAAATATGTTTACTGTTTATGGTGTACATTTAATGGGAAAATTACCTCATTTCTTTTTACCCAAAATAGGCGTTGTAGTTACATCTTTTTGCATATAACAACAACGAATGTACTTTTTGTCATAAATAGCAATTTGTTACGTGAAACTTATGAAATGCTTACTATTTTTGGATTAGTGTTGCACTTATTGTAAGTAAATATTAGGAATCCGTTGTTTTGGGTAAGGAAATTTATGTATGTATGTATGTTATGAGTATGGTTAAAAAATAAAGTACACTATAAAAATTATAGTTTACATATTTCTATTATTGGTAAGTACGTTGCTATTATGGGAAAAGAGTTGTAAACACATTGGCTTTATTGGTAAAAGATAGAGTTGATTGCCTATATTTGTAGCAAGAGTAAAATACATAGTTATTTCTTGCAATTTTCTCTACACTTAAATGCATGAAAGTTTTATATTGGTACATGTTTATAGAATCTGAACATCAAAGGCCTACTATGAGTTATAGTGTAACTATAAATAAATCCATTTCTGCAAACCAAACATGTGACACTTTCCAATTCCTTTGACAGAATCCATTCATTCCAATAACGAAATGCTCTCTAGGTGATTCACGACTATACAGTTCCGTGTATAAGTGTAAATTAATACAAATTCGTTTTGCTTCCCTTACACTGTTTTTGCTGCTTATGTTTATGTGTTTTGTTTCAGCCTGAAAAGATGAATTTGCCTATGGAAAAGAAAATTGAGGATCACGAATTGGAAGAAATAATAAAAGAGAAGGATAGCAGAAATGCTGAAATTGCAGATTTGAAGCAAGAACTTGAGAATGCTAGAAAAGCACATCAAGAATACTGCTCACAAATAGAAGCAAGTGCTAGAAAGACTCAACAAGATCTTGAGAAAAAATTAAAGGAGTTTGAAGATCATCTGAATGATTCAAAGAAGAATGTGCAAGAGCTTGAGGCTAAATCTCGGTCAAAAAGTCAATGGTGGAACAAAAAAGAACACATTTACAAAACATTTACAGAATTCCAACTTGGTGCATTGAAGGTATATTATTATTATTATTATTATTATTATTATTATTATTATTATTATTATGTCACGTCACTAAAATAAAAACTTTTGCGTCTTATATTTTGATATAATCCAAGTCATATATATATTTCAGGAACTAAGATTTGCTTCTCAATCAGTCCGTCAGGAAATTTTAAAAACTCAAAAGAGCTACTCCGAGGATTTTGATCAATTAGGTTTTTTTTTTTTTTTCTTAAAAATTTCATCAATCTCTGGAGTGGTCTGTAAATGTAACAGCATAGTTAATCTCATGATTATTTCTCTCTTGTTTAGGGACAAAGCTTAAAGTAATGCAAGATGCAGCAGAAAGCTATCAAGCAGCCATTAATGAAAACAAGAAGCTAAACAATGAAATTCAAGAACTAAAAGGTTGATTTATTTATGATGATATGATATTTGATATGTGTGAAGGAACACTGATGGGATTCTGGTGAACAGGAAATATCCGGGTTTACTGTCGAATAAGACCGTTTCTTCCTGGTCAAAAGGAAAAAAAATCAATTATTGATTATATCGGTGAAAATGGGGAGCTAATTGTTGCTAATCCCTCCAAACCAGGGAAAGAAAGTCGCAGGAATTTCAAGTTCAATAAGGTCTATGGTCCACGTGCTACTCAAGGTTACTTCAATTTTGTAATTGCAATCTTTTGAGATAAGTTTTACTTATGACTTCTGCTATTAAGTGAAGTTTATGATTTTTATAATAGCATAATTATTATGAGTATATATATTCAATTGGGAACATATGAATTTGCTAATATTTTTATATGGATGTTGGCAGCTGAGGTGTATGGAGATATACAACAACTGGTGCAATCGGTTTTAGATGGCTACAATGTGTGTATATTTGCATATGGTCAAACTGGATCCGGGAAAACCTACACAATGGTATAGTCCTTTCTTTGTATATCCATGATTGATGTTATTTTTTAGGGTTTGAATGCAATGTATTTTCGTTCTTTTGTTTATTGTTGCATTTTACTTTCATTTCTTTCGGCTACAACATTGTGCTTGGAAAAATCTACCAGTTATAGCATTGTCATCCACAAATCATTTTTCAGTGCTATAATTGGGAAAAATCTTCCAAGTATAATGTCCTAATAAGCAAAAAGTTGAAAGTACAATGCTCTAACTGGATAGATCTTTTAAAGTACAATGCCTTAAGAAGAAAAAAAAAATTCAAAGTACACTCTTGTAATAGAAAGAAATGCAAGTGGGATGTTATAATAAACAAATAAACACACGTATGTTGCTATTTTATGCCTTTAGCACTATTTTTTTTTATTATCATGTTTATATTGTTAGTTTCTTAGACATGTCTGAAGTATTATTGAATGGTTTCTTTCCATAGAGTGGGCCTGACAAAGGATCTCCAGAAGAATGGGGAGTCATTTATCGCGCTTTAAATGATCTTTTCAAAATATCTCAAAGTAGAAGCACTTACAAATATGATGTGAGGGTTCAAATGGTTGAAATATATAATGAACAGGTCAGAGACTTGCTAGCAAATGATACTTCTCAAAAAAAATATCCTTTTATTGGTCAGTTTATTGGTATATTATTGTCTCATGTTTAACAAAAAACCCCTCTAAAAATAAAAAATAAAAAATAAACACTCCCCTAGATTTTCATTCTGAGCTGAATGCCTTCAGACCCTTGACATAATTTCTGAAATTTAACTTTCTTATTATCTAAATTGTGCTTCATGTTTATATGGCTAAAATACGCAAATACTTGGGGGTACTTTTTGGTGGATTTTCCCGATGTTGAAATATTTTTTATAAAAGGGTTAAGTGCAAGAAATAGCAACATACTTCCATTGATTTCTTCATTATAGCATCCTACTTTCATTTTTTTTTCTATTATAGCATTGTACTTTGAATAATCTAACTAAATAAGTAAAAGATAGAAAGTAAAATGCTATAATTTAATGGATTTTTCAAAGTACAATGTTGTAGCAAAAGGTAATGTAAGCACGATGCTATAATAAACCAATAATGTAAGTACGTAGCTATTTCTTGCATCTAGCATTATATAAAAAGACAAGGTTCTAATGTTTATCATTAACCTATCAATTTGGAGATACCAATATCATATTGGATCCACCTGCAGACCTATAGCTTTATTTAAAATTAATTTTCTAGTAAATTGAAGAAAATAGCATCTTATGTTAATCCTTGACTTGCGCACACTTGGGATTTTAGCAACCACACAAAGCAGTTTAGCTGTCCCGGATGCTAATGTGCGCCAGGTCAGCGATCCAGCTGATGTTTTGGGGTTAATGGAAATTGGATTTAAAAACCGAGCTAGAAGATCTACTTCCATGAATGAAAGAAGCAGCCGATCACACAGGTTTGATTTGTTTATTATAGCAACCTACGTTCATTTCTTGGTATTACAGCATTGTACTTTGAAAAAAAAAACCCAATTATAGCAATGTCAAGTGCAAGGCTATACTTTTTTACATTTTTTTTTAAAGTACAACCCCTTAATAAGAAAAAAAGTTGGAAATGCAACGATGTAATAGGATGAAATGGAACAAAAATATATGAAAGTACAATCCTAGTTCTTGCTCCTAGACATAAGTTTAATGTCATCCTATGTTTATTGAAGTAAAACTCGGCCCCTTTGACCTAGATAAGGTTCTGTCTGTTTTTTTTAACCTAATTTAGTAAGCTATATATGAGTGTTTCTTTTGACTTAATCTAGATACAATGACTTAATAGAAAAGTCTTTCCCATTAAGTTGTATATTTTTTACAAATTTCCCTCATTTATTTTTTACTTGTATTTTTCCCCAAGTTTACCGTCATTTTTAGATATCTTTTAAAGCATTGTTTAAAAAAGTCATAAACTTGTTACAAATTTGCTCTCCATCTATTTCCGGTAGTGTGCAATGAAAAACAGGGCCTTAAATATAGAGGTGTTCCTTTTTCACTTTGTGCAGGAAGAACAAGTTAACAGAGAAAGTCTTTCCCCATTAAGTCGTAACGTTTTACAAATCTGCCGTCAAATTCCCCAAGTTTGGCATCATTTTTCAAATGTTTTTGAAACATCATTCATGGAGACAAAATAGAATCCATTTTTGAAAAGAAAAATAATAATAAATCTAATAATGCATCTGCATTGAGAACCATACATAGATTGTGATGTGTAGTAGAAAAGAAATAGAATATGGCTGATGAATAATTTAGTATAATATGACAGTGTTGTAACGATCCATGTTCACGGAACGGATCTGAAGGATGGTGCCTCGTTGAATGCTGGTCTTCATTTGGTAGATCTCGCGGGATGCGAAAGAGTAGATCCTACTGATGTCGTTGCCGACCGACTCAAGGAAGCACAACATATTAACAAGTCTTTAGCTGCCCTTGGTGATGTCATCTTCTCCTTGTCAGCAAAAAGTGTTCATGTTCCATTCAGAAATAGCAAGCTTACTCAGGTCCTTCAAACCTCTCTAGGTAACATCTCAATTCTCTGTTCATACCTTCATTATTGCTGTTAAATAACTATATACATATCTTTCTTATAGCTTTCTTCCCTGTTATTCTAATATTTTCTACAATCTCCAATGTATATATATATATATATATATATATATATATATATATATATATATATACACACACACACACACACACACTACCATGCATACCAACATAGCAACCCTAGTTCACCCTATTTTTAACACTCCTTAAGTTTGAGCACAAATATTGTACATGCCCAACTTGTTTCATATAGGCTTAATATGTCAGAAAGTAACTTCATCGTTGCAATGCATGTCCATTACCTCACTTGTGTGGTTCCCTAATTATGGAGGTAGATGACGAATCCATGTCAATTCACACTTGTTCTGGGCATAACTTGATATTCGAATTTTGCACTAGATCTTTATTCTTATTTATTCAAATATACTAGATTTCCGCTAAACAAAATGCAATATCTTGTGGTTAACCTTTGACTATAGCGTGACTTCCATCCAAGTATCATGCTATTTACTGTTGCCTTGACTTGTGTAGAGAAGTCCTTTTCTAGGAGCACTTTTGAGGTAGCTTAGTATATATTACACTACATCCCAATAATGAGAGTGAGGTGGTGACATAAACCAACGAACCAATCCAACTGAAAAGAAAATATCTATATATTCATGGGCCCTCTAACAACTTTCCTTCTTTTCGATACAACTTGATGTTTTGGGGTGACACGAAGTGATGCAAATCATTGGGTCTTCTATAAGACATTCAGGGTTATTTGTGTCTACTTGATAGTTTATGTTGATGGTATAGTAATCATTAGAAACAATATCACCGAGATCCAACAACTAAAGGATCTTGTGTTAGAATATTTCCAAACTAAGGACATAGGAAGACTTAGATATTGAAGTTGATTAATATCAAAAACATGGGATTTCAATATCTCAACATAAATATGCCCTAGACATTCTTGAAGAAGTTGGTCTAGTAGATTGCATTCCTCTCTCTTATAGATCCAAATATTAAAATCCTACGAGGAGGAATAGGTGAGGCTCTAGTAGACCAAGGGATATATTTATTGTAAGTGTAGCAAGTCAATTTTGAATTCTCCTCGTGACTCTTATTAGGAAGCCATGTTATGAGTTTTAGATCAATCTGAGCTCTCGGAAAAGGCTTTCCGTATGAGAATAAAGGTCACATGGAGATTTAATGTTATTCAAATGTTGATTATGATGGATGACCTTCTAGTTAAAGGCCAACCTCATGGTTTTGTATATTGATTGAAGGCAATATGATTTCTTGGGAAGCGAGAAACAAAATATGGTAGCAAGGTCAATTACATAGGCCAAGTATCCAATAATGACTAATGTAATATGAAGTTATAAGGGTCAATAATTTCTCAAAGAATTAAAGTTTTGCAAGGTTACTCCAAGGAAGCTCATAGTGTCAACTAAGTTGCTATACATTGCCTCTAATCCCATTTTCCATAAGGAATAAAACACTTAGAAATTGTTTTTCACTTCATCACTGGAAAAGCTTCTTAATGATATCATTTTGACTGAGCTCGTTATCTTTATTGATTGGCTAACAAATATGATCACAAGGTTTTTCATTTGGTTGAATGTATATGCAACAAGCTTAGAGCATATAATATATATGCACAATCTTGAAATGGAGTGTTAGATAATTACAGTATATAGAAAATTATAATTTTATCTTTAATATATAATTTGTTTTAATTTTAGATATATTTAATAAATAATTATATATTTATAGGAACTTATCTTTGTTATCATTATCATTAGATTTTTTTAGTATAAATACATGTACAATGTGTCATTATTAAATAATGATTATGCATAAATTTTTTTTACTTTCATAGGAATCATTGTTGAGTTGGCATCACAAGAATTAAGTTTCGAGAAGGATTTCAAAAACCTATTCTTCCTAACAAAGGAAGATTTCTTTACGAGGTATAGAAACCTCAATGACTAAAAAATATTGGCAACTTTCTAGATCCTTAGCTTGAAATTCCTTCTAAATAAAGGACTATAGCCAAACTTCCCTCTCTTAATCATATTAAGCTGGAATATCTAAGGTTTGTGCATGACTCGATCCGCTTAAAATGCCCTTACATCTGTGTCTCATAATATCACAATCTAAGAAGATTGTACCATCAAATTTGATCCAAACTTGTTTGAAAAGTCATCGGGGTGGGAACATGTTTTTGATACTTATTTGACATGGACCACTCTTAAATTCATGATTGTTATCCATGTTTCTATATTTGTTGTAATAAGTGCAAATCTCAATTTATAGCGGTGAAATTCAAGCTAATCCGCCACTATTAGTCTAGAAAGTAAGTTCTCGTTAATCAAAACTAAAAGACATTACTACTAAGAACTAACGAGTGCTAAAAGATACTTGATGGTGGAAATTAATCTAAGACTGTAATTGCAAGTCAACAAGTTAATCGATAAGCTTTGGTAAGCTCAAGAAGTACTTCTAGTAGTAGCTGAGCGATCAACTCGGCCGGTTAGCATCAACATCAGTTGTCGGTCAGCTTAACAAGTCAATCAAATCAACTAGTGGCTAGCTTCTGCAATTTACCATGTAGTTTGTTTTGTTTCTGTAGTTGAAAGAGCAACACTCTTTTGTAACATGAACATTCAACCGGTTTTTGTAACCCCGATTATGAACACATAAACTATTGTGCTCTTTCTCGAATCCATGCAACCCCATAAATCAGCATCGACAAAACCTTCCAACACTAGCTATTTTCTTCTGAAGCATAAGGCAGCCTCGGAGGTACCTTAATTTCAAGTAGCATAAGAACTACTTGACTTATTCATAATGTTCTCTCCCTAGATTAGACATAATCAGGTCACAACTCCAACTATATGAGCAATACTTGGTCTGATGCACACCATAACATACATCAATCTACTAACTACTGAGGCATCAAAAATTTAGTCATCTCTTATTTGTCCATTGTTGTAAAACTCGCCGAATTGGCTGATTACCTGGCCGAGTACTCCTTACTCGGCCCCTTACCGAGGCGAGTTACAAAATCCGAGTACTCCCCGATTGGCCCCTTACTGAAGTGAGCAGTGTTGTAAAACTTAGCCAACTCGGTGATTAATATGTATAATATACTTAATGATTTATTATTTAACACACACATGTGATTATTACTGCATATATATCTTAAAGTTTCAGTAATTATTCACAAAGTGAGACCATTGTGTGTTTTTTAGTTTTGTGTATTCATATGTATCTAATTTTGTTATATATTTCAATCAACTTATGATTTTGACATATGTAATTACCCTAACAATATTTGTACATGAGTTACCGAATCTGAGTACTCCCCGAGTACTCGCTACTCGGCAGTTAGCCGAACAGGTACCAAGTAGCGAGTTCTACAACCTTGTATTTGTCTTCTTCAGTCTTTAGGGACTGTACTTTAAGAGTCTCAACTGATTACACAACTGTGTACTTCCAGGTTTTGCATTTGTCATGGTAAATTCTCTAGAACGTTTTTTAACTTTTCTTGAAAGAGTTTTAAAGTACATGCAACTATGCCTTTAGTTATGCTTATGCCCAATATCTTTTTAGTAGCCCCTACGTTCTCCATCTCGATCTCTAGATAATTTCTTCTTCAACTTGTTGATGTTCTGCATGTCTGATCCAACAATCAACATGTCATCAACATATAATAAAAAAATGATGTATTAGGAGTCGAACTGCTTCAGGTAACAACAATGGTCCATTTCACATCTCTTGTAACCACTTCATTGCATGACGCTATCAAACTTCAAGTACCATTGTCTAGAGGATCTCCAGTTAGTTAGGTTAGGTTTCCCTCATTTACATTCATACATTCAAGGTCTTTAGTCCCATTCCTTTAGTCAACTTACTAATTCTCAAGGCTTGATCCTTTTTAAGCGCATCCACAATGTTATCCTTTGACTTCACATGGTCAACATTGATAATTCAAGTTGAGATTATTTGTCCAATGGTAATATTTTTACGAAAATTTGTCGGAACTTACTATTATACATCACACTGTGTGTTAGTAATTGTTGATTGGCTATCCCAATGTATGCATACACTTGCTTAGGTAGTTTTGGAATGTATTCCAGACATCACACTGACATCCCACTGTGTGTTAGTAATTGTTGATTAACCTTAACCACATCTCTAGTGTTTCTTCTCCCATCTCTAAAAAAAACATCGTTCCTCTACATCCACATATGGTAGACAACCCATGTCGGCATCAATTGCTTAAAAACGGATTTAAGAGTCTTATATTTGGTTGAGTTCTTAAAACTAGCCATGATGTTTTGCCAAACATAGAATATATTTTGCAAGTCTGCCTTCTTGACAAGGTTGTACCATAGATGTATCGGTAAGTACATTAGTATATTAGAAAAAGAGATGGCGATGAGGGTCTTGTTGACTTTCATAACACAGATGTTAACTTCACATGGTGTTCTAAAAACTTTAGTCTATATTGCATTTTAGCTTCTCTTTATTCATAATCAATAAAACAAAAGACTGACAGTGGGTACTTTGGCCAAACCAAACCATATGGTACCAAGGAACCTCTACACACTCATTCTGTGAATCTTCCTATGCCATTTTTTTTTATTGCAAACATACCAAACTTGCCACCACTGCTTTACCACTATATTTGGCCTGGAATCCCATTAGACATATTGGCAGTTGGGGAAGTGCATAACATGCCTAATGCTCCTTCTTGAAAATAAGTAACATAAAGGCCCTACTCTACAGATCAGAAAATGATGATCCATCCCTTATTCAAGACCGTAATATATATATATTCAAATATCCTTTTGAACATTGAGACTTTTCTGCCATCCCTAGCCCATATTTTCTCTCAACTTGATATTGAAAAAACTATGGTCTCCATACTGATGCATATGGATCCTTTGAACATAGAGAGTTTTTGTAATAATTCTCTAGATATGGGATGTCATTAAACATCCATTCCATGTAGCCATGTTTTTTATTCCTAATCTACCATGTAGCAAACATGATTTCTAAGAGACCTTTGATATAACCTTCTTCAACACCCTTTGGTACCACAAAATCCTTTCATCAACTTCTAATATCCTTTGTGATCGACGGAGGCAAAATGAAAACCAAAAGGCAATACCAATGTTTATACCTTTCTTTTTCCTTTCTTGTTTGAGGACTTCCCTTTTCCTTCATAGGCCTCTGACGACTGACCGTGCTTTGCCACATTTTCCTTACCCTCCAAATGGTATACTCCATTACGTCTTACATTCTAAAGACCCCAATAGTTTCTTTTTCATTGATGCTTTGCAATATATGCTATACAACACGCCCACCAAATCAGAATACGTCCAAGCATCCACTCTCACTTTTTGAGCATCCGTGATCTTTTCAACAAGTTGGTGAGCAAAATCAATCAAGAATCTCAGGTTCAGTGTTGTGAGATAAAACAACATTATCTGTTGTGACCTTTAAAAGCGCATACTAGAAATATATCCGGTCACTCATCATGATTAGCAACTGTGGTTGCTATTGATGGTGGTCCCAACACGGTCTGTTGGGGTTGTTTTGTTCTCAAAAATAAATTATAATGTTTCTTTTTTACCGAAAATATAATACATTTGAAGTTTGCTGGGAAATTATTTGTTGCTTTTTCTGAAAGTGCTTATAGTTACAAATATAAAGGCAATAAACTCAAAACAAAAGGTAGAAATACTACAATATAAACCAGAATGTCTATCGTATTTGAAATGATTCCTTAAACAGATTTACCCCTATGCCTTGGATCTTCTTTTGTAATAAAAGCATTCTATAATGGATAATAAGTGACTCATTAGAAGTGGTTCGAAAATAGCGCTCAAAGTGTTAGAAATTAGGTAGGATTTATAGTGGGGATCTGGATACATTTTGGATCGTGTAAACACTTTTCGAATTGATATTTCTAGCTTATAACCGGCTTACAAGAAATCCAGCCTAGGATAATCCCTTGGACCCCGCTAGGGGCGCTGCCCCTAGACCTCGTCAAAGCGGTGCTGCCCCTTTGGAAACCCTGAATCCAGGGGGGCTACCCTCGGACCCCCGACTTGTCGTCGAACCGACTTCTAATTCGATTTTATACATGCATGCACTTCACACATACCCAAACATATATTAGAGTACAAATTACGAAGCCCTTAGCTTACATGTAAGTTACAATTACACAAATTGACCTGGTGACACTACAATCACCAACACAAAGCATGTGTCGCGTAGTCATGTGCAAATGTTAAATCACCAATAAATGTCTAATGCTCTTGAAATCCCCACGGATGAGAATTGAAATAAACACTCAGATAATATTTCGAGGAATCCTTCATTTCTTTCTCGAAATCTCAAACAACATTACTTTACAATATATATTTGAAATGCTTTAACAATTTATACAACAATAAATTTTTTTTACTCATATCATATTTTCCTATAGGCTGGAAAGGTCCAATCTATAATCACCGCTTTACTAGGCTTGGAACCTTAACCGCAAAGTGAGCGCAACCTACTTCACCCCATGCAATGGATCAATCGATGCAAATTTCATGTTCATGTTGGTTGCATAGCTTTCTTTCTATCTTTATTTAATGCACATGGAAATATAATTGTTAAACTTTACAAATGCTTTACAAATATGCTTCACAAATATTCTTTAAATATGTGTTATGCACGTATAATTATGCTTTCCAACAATACACATTTTATTAGGCATCCCCACTTGAGCAAGTCTTGAGCACCTTAATCATGGTGTTGGCTCTTCTCAACAACTTTTTCATCGGTACTGTAAGATCATAAAAGGTGATCTTCAATAAAACATGAAGACCAAAAGTAGTCCTTTCTAGATGCATAATTTTCTAGAACAAGAAGAATTTTGGAGAGAGATTGATTCTAGAGAAGTCTATATACTTGTTGAGAGTTTTGGAAAAATGAAACTTTGAAGATCAAACACTTTGGTTTTCATCAAAAACACACATGTTACTCTCCTATTTTAGGGTTGTACTGATATAAGTCTATAACAAACATTTTGAATTTCTAGGTCAAAACAAACTAAAACCCACAATCTATAAATATTACATATTTCTACATATAACCATGCATTTACTACGGTAATGAAGCTCATAAAATTATTAGATATGCTACAATAAATTCTCAAAATGATTCAGTTGCCACACACATTCATCTTTCAACTTTTCCGCCATGAAAAAATAGAAGTGGTGTTCACAAAAGCTGTTCTTCTCTACAAGTTCTACAACATTAATTCTTGGACATTGGAAAGATTTATCACTCAATCTCTAGAAAAAATACACTTTCTCTCTCTATGAATAAATCTCTTACTTGAATGGAGAGAGAGAGAGAGAGAGAGAGAGAGAGAGAGAGAGTGTGTGTGTGTGTGTGTGTGTGTGTGTGTGTGTGTGTGTGTGTGTGTGTGTCGTGACTTTTATACTTTGCACTTTGCAAATATCTACCAAAATTCGGATATATGTTGGATATAAAATTTGGGTATTTCTAGACCTCTCTCTAACTAATGTCATTTACATGTGTATACATTTATCATTAATTGTTGATATAACCATAACTTTGAACCATTTATGACTCCTTTTTAGACATTCAGAAATTCTTATGGTTTGTAAGTGTTATAGCTTATCTATTGTGTTGGAGAGAGAGAGAGAGAGAGAGAGAGAGAGAGAGAGAGAGAGAGAGAGAGAGAGAGAGAGAGAGAGAGAGAGAGAGAGAGAGAGAAGGAGGGAGGGAGGGAGGGGGAGGGGGAGGGAGAGGGAGAGAGAGAGAGAGAGAGAGAGAGAGAGAGAGAGAGAGAGAGAGTCCTCTTGCTCCTGATATCGATCTTTTGCCATTAAGCCAAGCATAGACACTCATATACAACTCACAAGATTAATTCGGGGCCCCATTAAGTCTATTAAGTCAAAAAGAAACAACGCTCCTAAGCAATCTGTACATCTTTTACTTGAGTAAAATACTCATCTATGGTGGAGAATCTATTGATTAAATTGAATTGTTCAATCATACAAGAAAATTGTTATAACGATAAATTCAACATATATACAATGGACAATATGCAAGGAAAACACATTTTGGGTGGAATATTTTGAGATTTTTATCCATCATGTTTGATGTTTTTGTCCTGTTCAATGTTCAATATGCTGAATATGTTCAATCGAATTCATTTTTTTAGACATATTGGTACAAGTCATTTACTATCATCCCGTTAAAACGGAAAGAAACAGTCTTTGTTCAAACAACACTTTATTCATAAAATTGTCATTTACTATCCTAAGTTTTGTTCCCATTAAGTCAAAAAGCAACAACCCCTAACTTCTCTCATTTGCAGTTATGTGTTTTAAATCTTTTTGTACTCCTTGATACAG
This sequence comes from Lactuca virosa, assembly GCF_052849685.1. Lineage (NCBI taxonomy): Eukaryota > Viridiplantae > Streptophyta > Magnoliopsida > Asterales > Asteraceae > Lactuca > Lactuca virosa. The sequence goes on along the minus strand of NC_136433.1, from coordinate 314,106,761 downwards.
GTGGTCAAGCAAAGACACTTATGTTGGTGCAGCTAAACCCAGAAGTACCTTGCTATAGTGAAAGTTTGAGTACATTAAAGTTTGCTGAACGGGTTTCCGGAGTGGAGTTGGGCCCTGCTCGCAGTTGCAAAGAGGGCAGTAATATCAAGGAATTAATGGAACAGGTATTTTATGCAATTGTTTAATGGAAAATTTCATGCATTTATATCTAATTTTTCTTTTTCTCCTCAAATTTATGGACATACATATAGCTCGATGACAACAATGTAAATCAATGCAAGAATCCATTGTGCTCTCTACATGCTTATTCTTTGCCAATATGACTATAGACAAGAAATAACAACATGCTTTCATCATTTTGTTTATTATGGCATCGTGTTTTTATTTCTTCCTATTTAAGTACGGTACTATGAACAATCTTCTCATTATCATAATATCATTCACATACAAAACAGTTTTTACTGCTATAAGTGGGTAGATTTTTTCAAAGTAAAATGTCTTAATAATTTGTTCTTTATATTTTTTCTCTCAGTAATCTGTTCGATAAGCATAAAAGAGAAGAAATATAATCATTTACAGTACTATTAGCGTTATTGTTATCTAAATTTGGTTTTTGGGTTGACTCAATAAACAGGTGAGTTCTCTAAAATACACAATTGCAAAAAAAGATGAGGAGATTGAGCGACTACAAGGTGTTAAAGATAAGAAAAATACAGGCGCCGATAAACGTTCATCGAAGTACGGGTCTTCTCCCCCAACTCCGAGTTCCAAAGGTGGAGCTTCTCCACGCAACAGCAACGTAAAGTCTTCCATTGGTGCCGCAAAGGTAAACCGATCCGAAAATAGTCGTAGGTCACTGGACGGCACCGCCTATAAACCTCCTACCACTCGAAGAGATGGCTCCTTCCGGCACTCAATTAGTCATGCCGCCGAAGGTCAGAATTTTTCAGAATGATGCTCCTCAGATTTAAGGATTTCGATTTGGCGCTGCTGATACTTGTATTTCTGTCGGAAACAGACCTTGATATTTACTCCGCGTCTGCTGACAGCAGCCCCTCAAGTGAAGGTTCAAAATCATCCCACACCTCAAACAAGTAAGATTCTACACACATTATATATATATATATATATATATATATATATATATAGAGAGAGAGAGAGAGAGAGAGAGAGAGAGAGAGGTGAGTTATTTTCAGAATATAAAGATTTACGAGAACTCAAGAACTCCTAATCCGCTCATCATTTTTCAAAACCAAGACCACCATTCAAATAGTGCGTCTAAGCCATGTCTAGGCTAAAAATAAAAAGATTTGACGATTTTTTTTATTGAAATGTGCATGTATGCACATTTGAATGTTCATATATATATATATATATATATATATATATATATATATATATATATATATATATATATATATATATATAGGTTGTTTAGTAAGTATACTACGTTCAATCTTATACAACTATCGTCATTTTCATGCATTCTCATTAATTCTTATTCATTTTTGTTTCTACACATCGTTTTTCCATCATTTTCATTATTACAGAATACGACTCAATAAACATCCTGACAACATTCTGACAGAATGAGAACAATAATAAAAAGTCTATAATAACCTTATAGACGATTTAATTAGTGAGAATGTGTGAGAATGACAATAGTTATGTAAGATTGAACGTATTTATATTATTGAATAATATATTTTATCTGTCATTCTCACAGAATAGCACTGTCCACACGTCCGCACAATATATATATATATATATATATATATATATATATATATATATATATATATATATATATATATATTCGAAACCAATATAACAACTGGACTCTAATATCATCGCTTAAGATAATCATAACTTGAAAATGTCAAAAAATAAATAAACACAAAAGACATAAATATACATGAATGCATATTTACATGTGCATATATGCATATTTCCAAAACAAAAACAAAAAAAAAATCATCAACTCTTTTTTTTTTTTAGCATTGACCCCTCTTAGATGCAGCATTTGGAGAATACCGGTGGTCTTGGTTTTGAAAAATTATAAGCGGATTGTTCTCGAGTTCTTGCAAATCTTTAAGTTTTCAAAAGAACTTGTTTGTGTATATATATATATATATATATATATATATATATATATATATATATATATATATATATATATATATATGGGTGAGCATAGATGTGTACCCTAGCTAATTTTGACGGACTCAGCCGTTCCTAAAATATTTGAAACGGAACCGGTTGTATGATGATTATGTACAAGAGGAATAATAAAGAAAAATGTATGGAATTTTAGTTGTTACGAGTATTCGCATGAAATGAATAGATGGAAAAGACAAAACAAAATCAATTATTATGATTTCATATTAGAAAAGGAATTGCTAGAAAAAAAAAATAGTTCTCATTATTAACTATACTCATTTTTCGGGTTCAAGATATATCTTAAAATTATAAATATCCAAATTGATCAAAAGTACTAATTCTTTGGCTCTTCCTAAGATGTAACCAAAATCGGTTCCGGCGGGTAGCAGTTCAAAAAAAAAAAAGAACCGGAAGACGGTTCTAAAACTTTAGGAACCGGAACCAAAATTGCTAAATACGGTTCTGATTCCGGAATCGCTGGTTCCGCGACAGTTTTAGTTCCGAAAGAGGGTACCATGTTTCGCTACTGACGTTAGTCATGAATGAATGTTGTTATTGTTTTGCTCACAACTCAAACATTTTAATTTTACTACACATACCACTTCAAGATAACGAGACAAACCTAAAATAGTTCAAAATTATGTTATTGTAGTTTTATGAACTTAAGCAACAGAATGAATAGATTGGGATAAGTCATAAGTCTTTCCGCATTGCGAGATCTTTATATGTATAATCTATTATTACTTGACTAACATGAATTAAGTCCGATCTTGATAGCTTGTATAGATTCCCCATGTTTAAATTATCGATAAGTTTGTGTTTTGCTAGAACACTAATATAAAAAATGGTTTTGTAGGCCAAAATCAGGTGCCAAGAGTTCTCGCCCACTGTCAAAGATATCAAAGGACCTTCCTAAAGCTGCAAAAGGTACTTGATTCTGGTTTTATTTTGGTTATTCATTACTCAGCCTTTTTACTTGTAATACACTCGTGATTGTGGTTCTTGATCTCGTATGTGCAAGAAAGACATGAATGCCCTTCTCATTCCATCATTGAAAATAGTCCTATGAATCTTGTCCAGCCCAGTGTAAAAAATGCAACCTTGACGTGGACCGGACATTCTTACTAGGGATATTTATAATAATGAGGATGGTAGAGAATTAACGTCTTTTGCACACACAAGAAATTGGGAGCAGGTTCTTGTCTCATCTTGTTCCATTTTTTTTAGTGGAACAAAAAATTGCAATTTTTTTTCTATTCACATCGGTCCGAGTCCAATACAAGCCAAATAAGTAAATCAATTTGTTTACAGGCCTGTTCAAATCACCAAGCGGTAGTAGTTTGACCGGCAAAAGTTCCTCCAAGAGATGGTGATAAAATAGATAGTAAATATAACCCTTCATACTTATTATACACATCTTTCCCTTTGTTTTTCTTTTAACCCTTGTCTTGTTATCTTTTTAAAGATTCCCTTAATTGGCATTTTAGGTGTCTTGTTTGTTCCTAACACAAGAAAATTCTACAATATGGTTTTCTAGTGCCATGTGACTTCTTTTAGTTTTAACTTTGTAAATCCATAGTACTCATGTATACTCGCATGTGTTCCTCATGTCTTTTACATTAATGATATTTTTTATTTCTGTTGAAATTAGAGTTATTTAACAATATACTTACATGTTTTACTTATGGAAACAATGTACATATATTTTATTTATCGATGATAGCAATATATTATCTAAACCATATAATATGCTTTTTATTTTTTACTTATAACCAGGATTTTACCCGCCGCACAATGGGGGGACAATACTGGATTTAAGAAGAGTAATTTTTTCGGTAGCAGTAGAACAATAGTCAGGGACCAAAGCCACGCCAAACGAATTAATTAAAAATAAGCATGAAAATGTAAAAAAAAAATACTTCGAAACATAGACAAACCTAAATTTATAATGACACCTACATAAAAAAAAGCAAGTTCTAAATTTAGTCTGAAACGTTAATCATTTCAAATTTATATGACACATACATAAAAGTAAATACACAATAAATTATTTATTTTTTTAACTTAAATAATTTTCCAAAGTTCAAAGCCAATGGGTCAAAGTAATATTTTACAAAGTCGATAGTGGCAACTATAGAAGAATCTAATTATCTACACTACGGGGGTAAACACGAAAATTTAGAAAATAAAGAAGGTGAAAATGACATTTTAGAAAGTTCAAAGGTAATGAGGTAAAATGGACATTTTAAAAAGCAGACGGTGGAAAATGTAAGGGATGAAAGGGGATGAAATGGGCATTTTAGAAAGTTCAAAGTTGATGGGATAAAGTGATATTTTATAGAGCTTAAGGATAGAAAGCGTCATTAAGTAGAAGGGTGAAAAATAAAAGGGATACAAAATTGTAGGGTTAACCAAAGTCAATGGAAAAGTCCACTCGCTTTGGTTATTAGAATATATAATAATAGTGATGGAGATTACTACCCATAACCATAACAATTCCGATTATATTACTATAAATACAGTGTTCTTTTGGGTTACATACAATAACAAAATAAAGCAAAATTGAAAATATATTTATATGAGAGACTTGTTTTGTTAATTAAATAATAGTTTAATTAATTAATTTTAAAATAATGGAATATATAATATTCAAAAATGATTTGAATTCCATAGATAATAATAATAATAATAGTAATATTATTATTATTATTATTATTATTTTTATTATTTTTATTATTTTTTTATTTTTTTATTTTTTTATTTTTAGGGTTTCAAATCACCTCCATCTATAAAGATGGCTCCAAATCCGCACTACAAAAAATGACATTTAGTGGCGTACATTTTTAATGGCATAATATGTTTGTGCCACTATATGATGTTTTTAGTGACATCTTATATGCCACTATTAAAAATTAATAAATTTAATGGCACTTAATATTTTATGCCACTAATACTCATTTTTAATTGTGGCATAATGATATAAAATGCCACAAAATTATTTTGCTTTTGAATCATACAATTTATTATATGCCACTAAATGTTTTCTTCTGAATTAACAAGCTAGTAACCGTTTATACGCCATTATAAACTTTATCGGATTAATTTTCGTTCCTCCTCATTTCCGTATTTACGTTCCCAAAATTTTAAAGAGGGGAAAAAGCCAAAAACATGTTCCCTCACTGGAAATTTTTGAAGATAAATTTTTTTTTAAATAGGGAAATCGACAATCTCTCGTCTCAATTCGTCTCTCGTCCGCCCTATCCCCTCGTCGGCCATGCTCCTCGTCGGCGCTGCAGACGCTCTCGTCTTCCCTGAAGTCAAGGTACAAATCCATAATTTCAATTTTAAGAATGGCGGTTATAAAAAACCAATTTTGCTTGTAGTAGGTTTTCTTGTATTTTCGATCAATTTTGTTTGTAGGGGTCTTTTTGTATTTTCGGTCAATTTTGCTTACATGTCACTTGGAATTTGATTATCTATCTGTTTGTTAGCTTTCAATTAACCAAAATTGTTGATACTATACAAATTAACATGTCGTTTAAGTTTAGGAGTTTGACGTGAATGCTAGAATTCTTTCTCTATTGTTAATTCTATATTAAGAAAATGGAATCTAAACCTAAAATTTATTATCAAAATGAATATCAAATCAAAATAATTCAACAAGAGGCACATATATTAACCTGTTACCTAAATTTTGTTATCAAAATTACCTCATTTTTATTATCAAAATGAGAACCGATTGAAAATTAGGTCAACAATTATAAAGCACAGACATGGATTAACCAGTTAAGTAAACTTATTGTGAATGGCACTTCTAAGAACCGATCAAGGAAACTAATGACACTTTTAGAGTATAGATAATTAAACTCAAAATCAATACTTTACACACTTAACAAACAAAAATGATACATTAACTTCAGTAAACCAACCCAACATTATAATTTAGAATAAGAAGTATAACACCAAGAACAAAAGATCTAAAATGAAGCAATAACAAACTTAATCATCATACCTATGAAACAATAATTTTTTTTCTTAAATAGACGAACTGTAGTTTCTTTTAAAAGAGAACAACTAGGGTTTTTGAAGAAAGATTAGATGACATTCTTCTTGACAAAGCACTCTTTAGTAAGGACCCAAAATGCTCTTTCTCTTTTGCTAACTAAGTAACTGTTTAACTCTTTCTATTATAAATGACATTTTTTAATTTGTTTTATAAACTAGATGAGGCTGCTATGGAGAGAGTATTCTTGAAGTCTCTTGATAACTACATCAATTGGTGGTTGTTGTGCACTTACCTAAACGCCCCAATAATATGGAGCGAGTATGACATTTCTACCCCTACATCTTTTTAGGATTAGCTAGAGCACAAACCCCTTAGCCTTTTTCTTTTTCTTTTGCAGTTCAGGTACCAATAAAGAAAAAATATTCTTTTTATCTCTTTATACTTTTTGATATGGGGTGAACCTACCAATGTTCGATTCTCTATGGAATTTGTATGCTATATATTTCATCTTGTAAGATATGTTCTTTGATATGTAGGTGTATAAAAAGCCATTCTTTGATAGAAGGTTTAACTCAAAGTTTAATAAACAAATTGGAGACGAATTATGTGGCTTAATAAGCAAGCAACTTGTAAAGCCAACCACTAGTAGTATTATTGAAAATGGTGTTTCATTTCTTGAACAAGTCATATGTCTTATTTATGATGTTATTGATGCAGTATGTCTTGTACATGTATTTAAAACTTTATCACTTTTTCCATTCAAGAATTTTGTTTTGTATGTGAAAAGTCTTGATTTTTTTCAGGAAGCTGAGAACGATGAAAATGGGAAAGCACCTCATTCTGCATGGAGAAATTATGTTGATTTCAATGAGTACTTCTGGTAAGCTTTGTTATAGGAAATAACAACATACTTTCCTCTTTTTACCAATATTGATGATGCACTTACATTTTTTACCATAATAGAAACATCCTTTCATATATTTATTACCAATTTTCTCTGCTAAATACCTTTTTAATGATGCTTTATTCTTTATCTTGTTTCACACCATCTATGTTTTTTAAGGTCCCAACTTCACCTGAAACTTGGTTGCCTATTTGACACAAATTCATTTATCCTATTGAAACCATCACGACAATCAAACATATTCATCTTATAATCTTTTTCTGGGTAGTCAACACATTGACTTTTCTATATAGCTTTCTTTGACAACCTTTGACTTGTAGCTTTATATTCTTTTTTATAATCCTATACTTTATTACAATAATATGACTTTCTAAAGTTTTTTTGAAGGAACCTTATTATGTTGGACGTGGCATGTATGAAGCAACAACTGATTATATATTGTAATGACTTTTCTACCCTTTACTTTTTTCTAACTCTTTTTCCTTTTAACTTTACTAAAGGTATTTTGGTAATGTTGGATATGCAGGTATATGCTTTTTTTGCTTGTTGTATTGGGGGTAAAATCTCATTTGTCTATTTTCTCCAGGTAAGTAACATGTTTTAGGGGCTATTTCTTCTTGAATTAATTGGTTAAGCACATAGTTATACATGGTTGTTTCTTTTTTTATTTAATTTTTACAATAATGATTTAATGGATTAATGTATTAAGACACAAACCATTTACCAAATTTTGCCCTACTTTTTTCCTCCCAACTCCTATCATGTTACAATTTGATGGATATTGTGAAAAATGTATTCTTGAATGTAAGGGTAAACATGCTATTTAGTCTCATACATCAGTCTAGAAAAAAATCCTAGAAAAAAACATACCTTACCTTATGTATACAACAATTTTTACCCATTCAACCACTTTATACATGACTTAATGGGAAAAAGGAACAACACCATAGTCTTTTTTCATGTGTTTATTTATCAAAATTCAATATCACTAATCTTTTGATTTTCTTATTTATGTAGAGAAAGTGTTAGTAACACCAAAAAGACAGATAATTCCTTGACTATTGCTAGCTTGTGGTCCCATGTGTTTTGTGTAAGTTAATCATTTTGTTTTCGTTCTGCTTTCTTTTGTACTTTCTTTCTCTTCATGCTAATGTATATGTTGGAATTGCATATCTATCTTCTAGAAATCCACATATTTTACACGAATTATATATGTTGTTGTTAGTTTGTTACTTGGAGCTAGAGTTCCTATTGGTGAGGTAAATTTACATTTTTGTCCTTGTGTACTCACATAATGTGTGAACCTCGGTGGATTGACATGCATACTTATTAAAAAACTAATTCACAATCTATATGTGTCATACTTCCACAAAACTAATTCATATTTTCTTAATGCTTATATGTTAGGTCTTTGAGTTTTGGCCACAAAAACTTTGAGAGGTTCCTTGAAGCATTCATGGACAATCTCCAGATTCCTCTTTCAAATATGTGTTCTTAATCTATTTCAGTAACAAATTTATTGAATTCCATATTCTGTTATATTAATGTTTAATTATATTTTGCAGGAATTCCCTTAAGCTAACTAATCAGGTTCTTATAAAATATAAGTTTGATGCTGCCATATTTTCATTGTAAAGAATCTAAGAGAAGAAGATTATATTACTATTTGTGAGATTTTGACTTATATTATGTGACTCTTATTAGGTGAAATATTACATTTTCCCATAATACATGTTACAATTTACTTATTTATTTTATTTTACATTATAGATAAAAATTATGTAGATATAAATAGCATAAATTATAGAATCTCATCAGTATTTACGAAACATATTTTTTGTGCCTCAAAATATTTTTTTTATTGTGGCAAATAAAAATGTGTCATTAAAATCTTAAATTTTTTCCACTAAAAGTTGTACGAATTTTTGAATCAAATAAACATTTAATGGCATAAAATATGTGCCTCAAAAAACTTTTCTTCTATTGTGACAAATAAAAAAGTGTCATTAAAAGCCTAAAAACTATAGCGACAAAAACAAAAAGTGTCACTAAAGGGTTTCAGTGGGAGTGTTTCTAGTGGCACTTATTATGCCGCCGATCCTTTGATATGCCTTTAGTGGCATTTGTTTGGGTTTTTAGTGGCACTTTTTGTATGCCACTAAATGACATATTATTTGTAGTGCCGGTTTTGACACTTTTGAAAAATATCTTTTGGCTACCAAAATCTAGAACCCTCTCAAAACCCTTGAATGCAGAAACCAGTTTCCACAATGTGGACATTGGATTGCTACGGCGTGTCGAGACATATTTGTTATTCTTGGATCTGTTTGTTGTTGGAGTTCGAGGTTTGTTCGAATCTGCTAGAGTTTTGTTTCTTAGGTGCGATTTCATAAGAGAAACTCTCCATTGGGTTCTCTAGTCCATTCAACTGGCTCGTCAATAGAAGAGTCCTACGAAGAAAGCAAAGGTATGATTATATTCCATTATGTCCTATAAGTTGCATGGATTGTTGAGTTAGATCTATTGTTTCAAGTCTATTAGATCAAAATTTTTATTTACACTACCATGTTTTTGGTCTTTGACTATGCTAGAAACCCATCAGTGGTATCAGCGTATGTTAACTTTAGTCTATTGCAGTTAGAGTTTGTCTGGACAAGTATGTTAGGGTTTATATGTGTAGGGTTTCTGTTTTAAATCGTTTTAAAAATCTAGAATTTTCCATATTGAAATTTGAACCTGTTTATGCTTGAAAACGACATTTTGGACGTTTTTCCTATTCGCCATATCGTTGTTGGTCTTTCACCACGTTGTGGGCCCAATCGATGTTGATCTGGGGTCGCGACTGCCTTCGTCGCCACGTCGTGGTCTCGTCTTGGCCACGTTTTGCTTCTCTGCTGAGAACCTAAAATAATAATTTAAAAAATCGCGTATTTTCTATGTGTCATGACATGGTTGTTCCTTCACCACGTCGTAGAACCTGAAGTTCCAAAATTTTCTAAATTCGTTCCTTATTTTGGTTGCTCATTCCATTCGATTTTAAACACATACAAATTAGCCTTTATACTAAAATATCAATTCAAATTGATTTAATTATAAAATTAAGTAAAAGACAAAAGATTAGGACTCTCTTATAACTTAATTTTTTACTTTTAGTCAATAGAATTAAATGACACACACACACACACACATATATATATATATATATATATATATATATATATATATATATATATATATATATTGTAAAATTGTATTTATATGTATCACATCAAACTACACACATTGCGTCCTCGAAGAGTCGAATGTTTCTTAAATGTGCATTGTTAGTCTTACCTTGACTAGGCTCATCCACTTTATTACTATAATGGAGGTTTAAGGTAGGTCTCTTTGATTCCTAATGAGGTCAACTTTTAGGTGACATTCATTTCTCGCCACCCTCAGTACCTTATTGTGTTTGAAGTAGAGTTACCGAAAGGGTTTGATATGACAATTGTAAAAAGTTAGATGTATTAACTTAATAAGTAGTAAAACAAAATCCCGTTTTATAATAATGTGAATCTTATGCTCCCATGGAAATTATGCCTTCTGGTATATTCTTTTTGATGTAAGCGTGTGTGGTTTACCGACTCGTCAAGAGAAGAATATAGATAAAGAAAGGTATATGTTGATCGCAATTATCAAGCGTTACTTGAGCCGAATCTTATTGAAACTTCGCATAGTCGATTCACCATTTGGATTCATGATCCTCAGCTAATCTAGTTATGATTGCTAAATGAGCATTAGAAGAGATTAACATGCTATTGACATAAGTCAATAAATCTCATTTTCTAGGAGTCCCATAGAGATTGAGATCGACAATAGTTTGTCCACCTAAATAACTCTATTTTGTAATTTTCGGCTTATCCACTTTACATTGTGAAACCAAATATGGATCCTAGCCTTTTTTTTAATAATTTGATATTGCGTAATTATGTTAAAATGATTTCTTGATCGAACTAATTGTTTTTTTTTAATAGATGTCTTCTGGTTCGGGTGCCACTCCTCCTCCTGCACCAACTACTTCATCAAATTGCTCACTACCCTCATTCCTCTGGCTAGATAAGCTCACTGATCTTAACTACCTTGAATAGATATGTAACCTAAGGATCACTTTGAGCTACAAAAAGAAAGAGTATGTATTCGACGAGTATCTCAAAGAGGAACCTCCTGATGATGTTACCGAAGAAGAAGCCAAACATGAAAATCATCGCTATCACTCTATCGGGGTATCGTGTCTGATGTTGACGACCATGTCTTCTGAACTCCAAAAGAGTTGTGAGAACCTTGGGGCGTACCAAATGAACAAGCAACTCAAATACATGTTCCAAGAGCAAGCTTGAACTGAGAGATTCAAGGTGAGGTTATCAATCTTAGGTTGAAAGCAATATGAGGGTGGTTCTATGAGTACCCATGTTCAAAATCTGAAAGGCTACTTTGACAAAATTGAACGTCTTGTCTTGCCATTCACTCAAAAGTTGGCTATTGATGTCGTTCTTAACTCTTTGAATAGTGCACACAAACAGTTCACGATGAACTACTATATGAATCATTTGGAAAGGAGTATCATGAAGCTACATGGGATGCTCAAGACTACTAAGGTAAGCATAAATCACTCCTGTGATGGCTATTAGGGCCAAGAGAATGAGGCCTCAACCTAATGTGAAGAGAAAAGGGGAATTAAAGTAGGTACTCTCAATTCCAACCCTAAGAAGGACGTTTCTGACATACTACCAATGAATGAACCTAAAGAAACCATTTTATACTACTGCCAAGAAAAGGGTCATTGGAAACATAGCCGCCCTAAGTATCTGGAGGATTTTAAAAAGAACAAATCCAAGGGTGTTGGAATGTCAGGTATGTTTACAATTGAATTACATTCGACCTCTACTTCTAACAATTGGATACTTGACAAAGGATTGTTGCTATTCACCTTCTAATTTTTTAGTACATTCGACCTCTACTTCTAACAATTGGAACAAGAGCAGGGTAACTGTTAATAATATTAGAGATTACGAGCTTTCATTACCTTCTAATTTTTTAGTTGTTTTAAAAGGTTGTTGCTATTCACCTTATATGGGAAGAAACATCATTTCATTTTATGCATTGTGGCGTGATGGTTTTACTTTTGGATTTAATAATGACAATGCTAGTATTTTAGGTTACAAAGATAATACTCTTTATTTTAAAGCAAGTCCTTGCAATGGCATATATGAACTATGGTTGGGTTAAGTAAAAACGATAACTTAATCTTAAATGTTGGTTCTTCCACTTTGGATAAATCATGTCTTTGGCATTTTTGGGAGTATCAGTCGTGCATCAGAAAGTCTCTTGTGGAGTGTTTGCATTATATATCTCATTTGTCCGCGAGCTGTTATTAGGGATTTTGTTACCAAGGTTGGGTATCGGTTATGAAGTCTCGAGTCATGAAGTTCATTGTGAATGTCTCGAGTGATTTGCCAGGTGGGGGTACACCTTAGCTGATAAAGGTTGGATGTGACATGAAAATTCTTAGATTGATCATCTTTGCTCGTAGGAGCAGTGGATTGGTAATGGCGTGTCAGGGAGTAAAGGGTTTATTTAGGGTTTTGGTATATCGTATGGATTTGGAATTGGTTGAAATTCGTGATTGATGTGTTTGAGTACTTCATTCTGCATGGTTGGTGGTGTTATTAGTCAAAGACAAGGGGTGGGTTCAATGAATGGATGAATTTCAGTCTTGGAATATGGGTTATGAAGTTTAGATTTGATGGGTTCCCGGTCTTGGGAATCATATTGATAGAGTTGACTCGGTGATTGTAGTTTTGAGAGTCCCCAGCTCTGTGGTTCTCTCTAGAAGTTCGGTCTTATAGCTAGGAAGTTGTGGAATATTTTGATGTTGTTCATGCTTCTCTGCAATAGTTATATAGATGAGACTCATGTTGGGAGTCGCCTTGTTTTTGAATGGAGGTTTCAGAAGAAGTAAATAGTCAGGGGTTCTGTTTTCTAGTTGGTTCTTGTCGCGATGGTGCACCTGTGTGTGGGTTTAGCATGACGACGATTGGCCAAGGAGGTTTAGATCCGATCAAATATGTGGGTTTTTGTCTTGGGGTTCCAACGTGAAGCGGAAGCGAAAGATGATTTCAAGGACGGAATCTAATTTAAGTGGGGGAGAATTGTACATCATGTTTCCAGCCATTTCTGAGCTATGGACTAAAAGTCGATTGTGTAAGTTTTTGGGCCTTAAGAAGTCAAAGTTTAGTCCTTGTAGAAGGAGGTAATGATAGTTCATAGATTTTACCATTAAATTGTGTTTTGGGCCGAAGGGTAGAAAAGGAAAAGTCATAGGCCGGGTTCTTGCATGAAATATGGATTTTTGTTCGATATGTTTTTAGTCCAAGATATTTAGATAACATTGTAGAGCTCTTCAACACCTTTCTGTGGATATAAAGAACGTCAAAAATGGAGTTGAAATGAAGAAGTTATGACCCTTTGAAGTCTGGGTGGTTTTGGGTTGAGCCGTGTACCTTGGGCGTACTCAAACGTGTACGATGGGCGTACTAGGGCATCCCTAGTACGTTAGACGTAATTTGAGTACGTTGGGCATACGCGATCAGTGCCTAAACCCTATTTCCGTGGTTTAAGCCCTATTTAAGCTCCTTAACTTTCCCAACCCCATTCCATTCTTAGCCTCCACCACTCTAACACCCTCTCTTGAAACCCTAACCCTAGATTGAGCCTTGTGAGCAAAAATAGGGTGTTTTTAAGTGCTTTGGAGTGTTCTTGGTCCACCTTGGAGAAGACGAAACTCACTGAAGAAGTGTTGGTTGCATTGAAGCTTGTAGATCCAAACTTTGTTCACCTTGATATTTCTTCTAGAGGTATAAAGTTTGAATCTTGATGATGAAACTGTTAGATCTAGCTAGTTTTGAGTGTTATGAGCTTTTGGTCACTTTAAGTGCATAAAGTTTAGATCTTGAAAGTTTTTGACCTTGTTATGGATAAAGCTGGAAACTTTATCCATCTAAACATCATTTTGATTCAGATTTGAAGGTTGGAGACTTGAACTTAATGGATTAAGCTGAAAAAGATGCACTTTTGGGTCCCTTTGAGACTTAAAGACTATATATTGTTTGTTGGGACCATTCTAATGGGTAAAGTTGGAAACTTTATCCATTATGGAGCTATTATGAACCATAAAAATTTGATCTTGGCATTTCTATCCCTTCCATGCAAGAGTTGTAATGTGTTATTGGGTTAAGAACTTAGGGTTTTGGACATTAAGCACTTTATAGCCATGCAAAGTCGTAAAGTTTGAAACTTTATGACTTAGGACATCATTTTGGGGTGGATCTGAGTTTTGGACGTAAGGGCTTAATGGAATAAGCTCTAAATGGAGTTTTAGGACTAGGCTATGTACGCTGGGCGTACATGGTGGTACGATGCGCGTACGCAGTCAGCATACTGCTTTTCGGTCAACATCAGAGTACGTTGGGCGTTGTCTCTTAGTACGCAAGGCGTACTCCGCTGGGAAGGGATATTGACTTTTAGGACCTTGATCGTTGACTTTGACTTTGACCAGGGTTGACCAAGTTTGACCTAGAGGTATTTTGGGTATTTTGGATTGTGTTTGAGAATTGGTCATTTGGATGGATAGGTGACAGTTAGAGCTGAGATTCAGAGTCGGGACCTTATCAGCTATCGTTCAGACTAATAGGTGAGTATTCCTCAGCGTACTTTTGGGTCGAAGGCACCAAGGCCGACCCATTGGATTGATATCTTTTGTAATGCCATTTTTAACAAGGCTCTGATACCAGTTTGGGTGTGTGTGCAAGGTTTTTTAACAAGAAGGGAATAGATGTAAAGTTTGTTAAGAGAAAACTCATTAATCAATAAATATTTTGGAGTGGGTGTTATACTTACATAGATAGAAACTATTCAAGCCAGCCTGTGTCATCCTTTGGTCTGTGTGGTTGCTTTCCCTGTTGGTCTCATGCCTGCGGTACTGTTGACCATCGTCGACCTGACACTCTGTCACTTACAGGTTTCATGACTCTATTTTTGTATGAACACTCAAGTATAACAAAACATGGATTTATTGATAAAAGAGTTCCCAAAACGGGAGTACTCTTAAAATATTTTACATCTTCTCCCTTCTAAGGGAGATTTTACTCACAAGACATTTAAACAGAAAATTATAAGATAGAGAGTGTTTTTCTTGCACTCGTTGTCGTGATGCCTTCTAATGAAAACATAACTCTCAATTTATAGATACATTGAGAGGGTCTGATAATTGCCTATTACATCAGGCATGACGTTTTTATCCACTCACGATTACATTATTGTGGACAGCTGGAAAAGCTTTTAATAATGTAGGAGGCATTACTTTCTTGAGTGGCGGGGGCCATTTGACGCGTGGAGCATCTTTCTTTAAGATGATGAAGATTTGTCATCTTCAGAGAAGGGACCCTCCTTTGTCGTGGAATCACTGCAATTGCAGTAGTTGCAATGATGGTCTTCAAACAACTGCTCCGCATGTCTACAGAAGATTTGTCTTGTAGTGGTAGATGCATCAAAGTTGCTGTTCATGAACTGTTCTCCGAATTTGGATGCACGTTCTAGGTCTTCGTTACTGGTGTTGCCATAGCTCCAGCTGGTGATTATACAGTGTGAATTTGCATAATTAACTTTTTTCTTTGATCCTGAGATTATCTCAATGATCTTTTCAGAAATTCTTCTAAGGCCGTTGATACGATTTTGATGAAGGATTTTTTCGAACGGGAGATCTTTGTCTTCCGTGGGTCGAGATTGTTCGATGTCTTTTTTAGCTTTTGCTAAGCCAATTTCTAGGTAGTGATAAGGGGCAAGTGTTGCTTCTTGAATCCATTCTGGAAGAGAGGAGATGACTCTGATGTAAATTGGATCATCTCTTGCTTTGAGAACTTTCTTTCGGAAATTCTTAATGGTTTCTATCATACTGGTTGGGAGGATAAAGGTTGGATGTGACATGAAAATTCTTAGATTGATCATCTTTGCTCGTAGGAGCAGTGGATTGGTAATGGCGTGTCAGGGAGTAAAGGGTTTATTTAGGGTTTTGGTATATCGTATGGATTTGGAATTGGTTGAAATTCGTGATTGATGTGTTTGAGTACTTCATTCTGCATGGTTGGTGGTGTTATTAGTCAAAGACAAGGGGTGGGTTCAATGAATGGATGAATTTCAGTCTTGGAATATGGGTTATGAAGTTTAGATTTGATGGGTTCCCGGTCTCGGGAATCATATTGATAGAGTTGACTCGGTGATTGTAGTTTTGAGAGTCCCCAGCTCTGTGGTTCTCTCTAGAAGTTTGGTCTTATAGCTAGGAAGTTGTGGAATATTTTGATGTTGTTCATGCTTCTCTGCAATAGTTATATAGATGAGACTCATGTTGGGAGCCGCCTTGTTTTTGAATGGAGGTTTCAGAAGAAGTAAATAGTCAGGGGTTCTGTTTTCTAGTTGGTTCTTGTCGCGATGGTGCACCTGTGTGTGGGTTTAGCATGATGACGATTGGCCAAGGAGGTTTAGATCCGATCAAATATGTGGGTTTTTGTCTTGGGGTTCCAACGTGAAGCGGAAGCGAAAGATGATTTCAAGGACGGAATCTAATTTAAGTGGGGGAGAATTGTACATCGTGTTTCCAGCCATTTCTGAGCTATGGACTAAAAGTCGATTGTGTAAGTTTTTGGGCCTTAAGAAGTCAAAGTTTAGTCCTTGTAGAAGGAGGTAATGATAGTTCATAGATTTTACCATTAAATTGTGTTTTGGGCCGAAGGGTAGAAAAGGAAAAGTCATAGGCCGGGTTCTTGCATGAAATATGGATTTTTGTTCGATATGTTTTTAGTCCAAGATATTTAGATAACATTGTAGAGCTCTTCAACACCTTTCTGTGGATATAAAGAACGTCAAAAATGGAGTTGAAATGAAGAAGTTATGACCCTTTGAAGTCTGGGTGGTTTTGGGTTGAGCTGTGTACCTTGGGCGTACTCTAACGTGTACGATGGGCGTACTAGGGCATCCCTAGTACGTTAGACGTAATTTGAGTACGTTGGGCATACGCAATCAGTGCCTAAACCCTATTTCCGTGGTTTAAGCCCTATTTAAGCTCCTTAACTTTCCCAACCCCATTCCATTCTTAGCCTCCACCACTCTAACACCCTCTCTTGAAACCCTAACCCTAGATTGAGCCTTGTGAGCAAAAATAGGGTGTTTTTAAGTGCTTTGGAGTGTTCTTGGTCCACCTTGGAGAAGACGAAACTCACTGAAGAAGTGTTGGTTGCATTGGAGCTTGTAGATCCAAACTTTGTTCACCTTGATATTTCTTCTAGATGTATAAAGTTTGAATCTTGATGATGAAACTGTTAGATCTAGCTAGTTTTGAGTGTTATGAGCTTTTGGTCACTTTAAGTGCATAAAGTTTAGATCTTGAAAGTTTTTGACCTTGTTATGGATAAAGCTGGAAACTTTATCCATCTAAACATCATTTTGATTCAGATTTGAAGGTTGGAGACTTGAACTTAATGGATTAAGCTGAAAAAGATGCACTTTTGGGTCCCTTTGAGACTTAAAGACTATATATTGTTTGTTGGGACCATTCTAATGGGTAAAGTTGGAAACTTTATCCATTATGGAGCTATTATGAACCATAAAAATTTGATCTTGGCATTTCTATCCCTTCCATGCAAGAGTTGTAATGTGTTATTGGGTTAAGAACTTAGGGTTTTGGACATTAAGCACTTTATAGCCATGCAAAGTCGTAAAGTTTGAAACTTTATGACTTAGGACATCATTTTGGGGTGGATCTGAGTTTTGGACGTAAGGGCTTAATGGAATAAGCTCTAAATGGAGTTTTAGGACTAGGCTATGTACGCTGGGCGTACATGGTGGTACGATGCACGTACGCAGTCAGCATACTGCTTTTCGGTCAACATCAGAGTACGTTGGGCGTTGTCTCTTAGTACGCAAGGCGTACTCCGCTGGGAAGGGATATTGACTTTTAGGACCTTGATCGTTGACTTTGACTTTGACCAGGGTTGACCAAGTTTGACCTAGAGGTATTTTGGGTATTTTGGATTGTGTTTGAGAATTGGTCATTTGGATGGATAGGTGACAGTTAGAGCTGAGATTCGGAGTCGGGACCTTATCAGCTATCGTTCAGACTAATAGGTGAGTTTTCCTCAGCGTACTTTTGGGTCGAAGGCACCAAGGCCGACCCATTGGATTGATATCTTTTGTAATGCCATTTTTAACAAGGCTCTGATACCAGTTTGGGTGTGTGTGCAGGGTTTTTTAACAAGAAGGGAATAGATGTAAAGTTTGTTAAGAGAAAACTCATTAATCAATAAATATTTTGGAGTGGGTGTTATACTTACATAGATAGAAACTATTCAAGCCAGCCTGTGTCATCCTTTGGTCTGTGTGGTTGCTTTCCCTGTTGGTCTCATGCCTGCGGTACTGTTGACCATCGTCGACCTGACACTCTGTCACTTACAGGTTTCATGACTCTATTTTTGTATGAACACTCAAGTATAACAAAACATGGATTTATTGATAAAAGAGTTCCCAAAACGGGAGTACTCTTAAAATATTTTACATCTTCTCCCTTCTAAGGGAGATTTTACTCACAAGACATTTAAACAGAAAATTATAAGATAGAGAGTGTTTTTCTTGCACTCGTTGTCGTGATGCCTTCTAATGAAAACATAACTCTCAATTTATAGATACATTGAGAGGGTCTGATAATTGCCTATTACATCAGGCATGACGTTTTTATCCACTCACGATTACATTATTGTGGACAGCTGGAAAAGCTTTTAATAATGTAGGAGGCATTACTTTCTTGAGTGGCGGGGGCCATTTGACGCGTGGAGCATCTTTCTTTAAGATGATGAAGATTTGTCATCTTCAGAGAAGGGACCCTCCTTTGTCGTGGAATCACTGCAATTGCAGTAGTTGCAATGATGGTCTTCAAACAACTGCTCCGCATGTCTACAGAAGATTTGTCTTGTAGTGGTAGATGCATCAAAGTTGCTATTCATGAACTGTTCTCCGAATTTGGATGCACGTTCTAGGTCTTCGTTACTGGTGTTGCCATAGCTCCAGCTGGTGATTATACAGTGTGAATTTGCATAATTAACTTTTTTCTTTGATCCTGAGATTATCTCAATGATCTTTTCAGAAATTCTTCTAAGGCCGTTGATACGATTTTGATGAAGGATTTTTTCGAACGGGAGATCTTTGTCTTCCGTGGGTCGAGATTGTTCGATGTCTTTTTTAGCTTTTGCTAAGCCAATTTCTAGGTAGTGATAAGGGGCAAGTGTTGCTTCTTGAATCCATTCTGGAAGAGAGGAGATGACTCTGATGTAAATTGGATCATCTCTTGCTTTGAGAACTTTCTTTCGGAAATTCTTAATGGTTTCTATCATACTGGTTGGGAGGATAAAGGTTGGATGTGACATGAAAATTCTTAGATTGATCATCTTTGCTCGTAGGAGCAGTGGATTGGTAATGGCGTGTCAGGGAGTAAAGGGTTTATTTAGGGTTTTGGTATATCGTATGGATTTGGAATTGGTTGAAATTCGTGATTGATGTGTTTGAGTACTTCATTCTGCATGGTTGGTGGTGTTATTAGTCAAAGACAAGGGGTGGGTTCAATGAATGGATGAATTTCAGTCTTGGAATATGGGTTATGAAGTTTAGATTTGATGGGTTCCCGGTCTCGGGAATCATATTGATAGAGTTGACTCGGTGATTGTAGTTTTGAGAGTCCCCAGCTCTGTGGTTCTCTCTAGAAGTTCGGTCTTATAGCTAGGAAGTTGTGGATTATTTTGATGTTGTTCATGCTTCTCTGCAATAGTTATATAGATGAGACTCATGTTGGGAGTCGCCTTGTTTTTGAATGGAGGTTTCAGAAGAAGTAAATAGTCAGGGGTTCTGTTTTCTAGTTAGTTCTTGTCGCGATGGTGCACCTGTGTGTGGGTTTAGCATGACGACGATTGGCCAAGGAGGTTTAGATCCGATCAAATATGTGGGTTTTTGTCTTGGGGTTCCAACGTGAAGCGGAAGCGAAAGATGATTTCAAGGACGGAATCTAATTTAAGTGGGGGAGAATTGTACATCGTGTTTCCAGCCATTTCTAAGCTATGGACTAAAAGTCGATTGTGTAAGTTTTTGGGCCTTAAGAAGTCAAAGTTTAGTCCTTGTAGAAGGAGGTAATGATAGTTCATAGATTTTACCATTAAATTGTGTTTTGGGCCGAAGGGTAGAAAAGGAAAAGTCATAGGCCGGGTTCTTGCATGAAATATGGATTTTTGTTCGATATGTTTTTAGTCCAAGATATTTAGATAACATTGTAGAGCTCTTCAACACCTTTCTGTGGATATAAAGAACGTCAAAAATGGAGTTGAAATGAAGAAGTTATGACCCTTTGAAGTCTGGGTGGTTTTGGGTTGAGCCGTGTACCTTGGGCGTACTCAAACGTGTACGATGGGCGTACTAGGGCATCCCTAGTACGTTAGACGTAATTTGAGTACGTTGGGCATACGCGATCAGTGCCTAAACCCTATTTCCGTGGTTTAAGCCCTATTTAAGCTCCTTAACTTTCCCAACCCCATTCCATTCTTAGCCTCCACCACTCTAACACCCTCTCTTGAAACCCTAACCCTAGATTGAGCCTTGTGAGCAAAAATAGGGTGTTTTTAAGTGCTTTGGAGTGTTCTTGGTCCACCTTGGAGAAGACGAAACTCACTGAAGAAGTGTTGGTTGCATTGAAGCTTGTAGATCCAAACTTTGTTCACCTTGATATTTCTTCTAGAGGTATAAAGTTTGAATCTTGATGATGAAACTGTTAGATCTAGCTAGTTTTGAGTGTTATGAGCTTTTGGTCACTTTAAGTGCATAAAGTTTAGATCTTGAAAGTTTTTGACCTTGTTATGGATAAAGCTGGAAACTTTATCCATCTAAACATCATTTTGATTCAGATTTGAAGGTTGGAGACTTGAACTTAATGGATTAAGCTGAAAAAGATGCACTTTTGGGTCCCTTTGAGACTTAAAGACTATATATTGTTTGTTGGGACCATTCTAATGGGTAAAGTTGGAAACTTTATCCATTATGGAGCTATTATGAACCATAAAAATTTGATCTTGGCATTTCTATCCCTTCCATGCAAGAGTTGTAATGTGTTATTGGGTTAAGAACTTAGGGTTTTGGACATTAAGCACTTTATAGCCATGCAAAGTCGTAAAGTTTGAAACTTTATGACTTAGGACATCATTTTGGGGTGGATCTGAGTTTTGGACGTAAGGGCTTAATGGAATAAGCTCTAAATGGAGTTTTAGGACTAGGCTATGTACGCTGGGCGTACATGGTGGTACGATGCGCGTACGCAGTCAGCATACTGCTTTTCGGTCAACATCAGAGTACGTTGGGCGTTGTCTCTTAGTACGCAAGGCGTACTCCGCTGGGAAGGGATATTGACTTTTAGGACCTTGATCGTTGACTTTGACTTTGACCAGGGTTGACCAAGTTTGACCTAGAGGTATTTTGGGTATTTTGGATTGTGTTTGAGAATTGGTCATTTGGATGGATAGGTGACAGTTAGAGCTGAGATTCGGAGTCGGGACCTTATCAGCTATCGTTCAGACTAATAGGTGAGTTTTCCTCAGCGTACTTTTGGGTCGAAGGCACCAAGGCCGACCCATTGGATTGATATCTTTTGTAATGCCATTTTTAACAAGGCTTTGATACCAGTTTGGGTGTGTGTGCAGGGTTTTTTAACAAGAAGGGAATAGATGTAAAGTTTGTTAAGAGAAAACTCATTAATCAATAAATATTTTGGAGTGGGTGTTATACTTACATAGATAGAAACTATTCAAGCCAGCCTGTGTCATCCTTTGGTCTGTGTGGTTGCTTTCCCTGTTGGTCTCATGCCTGCGGTACTGTTGACCATCGTCGACCTGACACTCTGTCACTTACAGGTTTCATGACTCTATTTTTGTATGAACACTCAAGTATAACAAAACATGGATTTATTGATAAAAGAGTTCCCAAAACGGGAGTACTCTTAAAATATTTTACATCTTCTCCCTTCTAAGGGAGATTTTACTCACAAGACATTTAAACAGAAAATTATAAGATAGAGAGTGTTTTTCTTGCACTCGTTGTCGTGATGCCTTCTAATGAAAACATAACTCTCAATTTATAGATACATTGAGAGGGTCTGATAATTGCCTATTACATCAGGCATGACGTTTTTATCCACTCACGATTACATTATTGTGGACAGCTGGAAAAACTTTTAATAATGTAGGAGGCATTACTTTCTTGAGTGGCGGGGGCCATTTGACGCGTGGAGCATCTTTCTTTAAGATGATGAAGATTTGTCATCTTCAGAGAAGGGACCCTCCTTTGTCGTGGAATCACTGCAATTGCAGTAGTTGCAATGATGGTCTTCAAACAACTGCTCCGCATGTCTACAGAAGATTTGTCTTGTAGTGGTAGATGCATCAAAGTTGCTATTCATGAACTGTTCTCCGAATTTGGATGCACGTTCTAGGTCTTCGTTACTGGTGTTGCCATAGCTCCAGCTGGTGATTATACAGTGTGAATTTGCATAATTAACTTTTTTCTTTGATCCTGAGATTATCTCAATGATCTTTTCAGAAATTCTTCTAAGGCCGTTGATACGATTTTGATGAAGGATTTTTTCGAACGGGAGATCTTTGTCTTCCGTGGGTCGAGATTGTTCGATGTCTTTTTTAGCTTTTGCTAAGCCAATTTCTAGGTAGTGATAAGGGGCAAGTGTTGCTTCTTGAATCCATTCTGGAAGAGAGGAGATGACTCTGATGTAAATTGGATCATCTCTTGCTTTGAGAACTTTCTTTCGGAAATTCTTAATGGTTTCTATCATACTGGTTGGGAGGAACTTTAGTTCTTGCAAATTGCAGCTTGGATAGATGTTGTCTATTAATCCTGCCGAAAATGCTTGTTGGATTAATCTTGGATCTGCTCCTTCTAGGAAGTTGTACAGACTTTTGGTTTTCTTATCTGTTGTGAAAAATCTTTCATGGATAAGATCTTCTGGGCATGCCGCTCTAGCTTTACTCCAGATTGTTCTGAAATCTTCAAAGGAGATTGCAGGGTTGTTGACTTCTTATTCGACGTTATTTGGGATATCAAATCTTTGGTCTCTGTGTTCTTCTTTGATCTTCCAGACTTTCGGCTTTAGAAGAGGATTTTTGGTTTGATTGGCTTCGTCATTGAAGGTGGCAAAACTAAGTCGCGCACTTGTTTCATTTATGAACTTCTTGCATGTTACTTTATCGACCTTGCAGAAGGTCTCTGTAATTCCCCAGTCTGTATGTATTCCGACGTGTGGCCCTTTGTAGATTACATAGAATCTTTCAGCTTCTTTGTTAAGAGCCTTTTTGTAATCTGGGTTAAGCTCCTGCACATAATTGTTAGTAGGTGACAAAATTGTCATTTTACTGATTCCTTCAGTACAAGGGTTGGAATTAACCAACAAGCTAGTTTTTCCATCTGGAAGAGGAGTAGCTGTCTCCTTTATTATGCTTTTAAGCAAATCATCAGCTTTCAACGGATTTGTTGTTTCTTTACCAGGTGCCGTTTGCACTGGAATAGCCTTTGTTTCTAAGCTTTCGCTTTCCGGTACATCGGTGACCGTTGTTACTTGTTCATACAAGTTGATTTTTTGTTCGATTGCTGATAGCTCTATGAGGAGCATTTGTTTCTTCATCCTCAAGGATTTGAGGTCTTCCATTTTGTAAATTTCTAAACTCTTTTATCCTCCCCCTCTCTTTTTTGTGAGTGAAGTTTGTAAGGAATATGTCGTGGGGATCATATCCTTTTATAGGGCTCGAGAGGAGCAAGTGAGATCATGGATGATGTAAGACATACCTGAAGTCACGGGTGAGACAGTCTGCCAGCACATTTTTATCTCCTGCAAGATATTCTACAGTAAAAGTATATCGAGAGAACCACTCTTGCCAACGTATTAGTCGGCCTAATTTGTTGTCTCCTGCAATCTTAGTTCGGAGAAAATAAGTAAAATTTTTATTATCTGTACGGACCAAGAATTTTACCGGTGTTAAATATACAGAGAATTTTGTAATAACTCTTTTTACGGCGAGTAATTCTTTTTCATTGCTATGATAGTTTTTCTCGGCTGCTTTGAAACTGCCAGAGGTGTACCTGCAAATTTGTTCTTCGTTTTTGGAATTTTTGGCTTTTAAAACTCCTCCCCAAAATTCATCAGAAGCATCAGTTTCAATAATTAAACTGTCTTAAATGTTCGGAAGAGAAAGCTTTGGAAAATTGATTAAATTTTTCTTTATCTTTTTGATGTAATCTGTATCAGTACTTGACCAATTCCAAATGATATCTTTTTTTTAATTTTGTCTGTAAGGGTTTTCTCATGGCTGCAAGTTTTTCAATATATGTTTCAGCATAAGTTAAAACACCAAGAAACCTTTGCAGTTGTCTTTTATCTTCTAAAACATTTGGAAAATCATGTAAATGTTCAAGAATATATTTTTGAGGACAATGAGTGCCTTCATTTATTTCTAAGCCCAAAAAATTGATTTTTGTTTTGAAAAGGTGAGCTTTCTTTTGTGAAAGTATTATTCTGTATTTTAAAATGGTTCTGAGAACCTGGGTAACATGAACATAGTGTTCTTGTTCATTTTTGCTGAAGACCATGATGTCATCAACGTATACAGTACATAAACTTTCAAGACCTCGAAGGGCATTCTGCATGTGTCTTTGAAAAATACTAGGAGCTTGTTTAAGCCCAAAGGGTAGTACCTTCCATTGAAAAAGCCCATCAGGACATGTAAAAGCAGTGAGTAGCTGCGATTCTTCATCAAGTAGGACTTGCCAGAAACCAGATTTGTAGTCGAAACTTGAATAAATATTTTTTCCCCGTAGTAGAGTTAAGAGCTCATGCATATTAGGGAGATTATGGAAATCTCCAATGGGTTCATCATTGATTGCCTTGTAGTTGACAACCATGCGTTTCTTTCCTCTTCTTTTTTCTGCTTCTTTGTTAACAAGAAAAGCAGGGGACATATGAGGAGATTTTGATTCTTTGATTAATCTCATATCAAGTAATTCTTTGATTTGTTTGGAGAATTCTTCTCTATCTTGTGGAGAGTAAACCATAGGCTTTTCTCTGACAATTATTTTAGGATTAATGAGTTTGATTGAAGCCTTCATCCATCCTTTGGTTTTTTTCTGGATCAATAGGATTTTCAGAACAAACTTTTTCAAGAAGATCTTCTATCTGTTTGAAAATGGTGGTTTGGACAGAAACAATCCTTTCTCCAATAATTCCTTCTTGGGTTATATTGGTACCCAGAATTTGTTTTTCTTTAGAACCCTTTTTCTGGGTTTCAAGAAAACCTGGTTTTCCTTTACTAAAAGCTTCAGTAACCTTTTTTACAATTACCATATCGTTGTTAAGATGAAAGGCAATTCTATCTATCCATTGTATAAATGGTCCATAGACTTGACAGAAGTTGTTGCCAATTACAACATCAATTCCTGAGTCTTGTTGATAAATAGTGGGAACGTTGAAATGTTCACCTGCGAGCTCGAGATTAATGTTTCTACAAACTTTATTAATTTTTATAGTGTCACCATTTGCAATAGTAGCGATAATTTCTTTGGGACCATTTTCCCATAGTTCGTCAGGAATGATGAACTTGCTTGCAAGACATAAGGATGCACATGTCTACAAAGCAATGTACCCTAAATTTCTTATATCCTTTGAAGTTAAGGAAAGCAGAAACATAAATAGAGTTTGGATTAGTGAGATTCATGAGAGAATCATTATTTTTCTGGAGGTTTGCACAAAAATGGTTAACCTCTCCCTTCTTAAAAGGTGGAGCCTGCTTAAGGCTAATCTGAGTCATCAGTAGTTGAATCATCTTCTTCTGAGGATGACGAGGAATTAGTATCAACATGTAGAATGAAAACATGTTGTATACCATCGTATTCTTCTTCAAGAGCTTCATAGCCTCCGTTATTAGCAGTTTGTAATACCTTGACCTTGTCAGGGTACTTTTTCGTATTTGGACATTCATTAGCGTATTGTCCCTCTTCGTTGCAGATCCAACACCTGCATTTTTTCTTTCCTTGTGGGCAGGAAGTATTCTTTTTAGGTGTTTCTTTCGAAGATTTTTTGAAGTATTTTCCTAGAGAAAATCTTCTCTTTTTCTTCTTCCAAAAAGATTTGTATTTCTTTTTGTTTTTATCTTTATACTTCTTCTTAGTATAAGTTTTTCTTCCGATATCAAAATCTTTGAAATCAGACAGAATGTTACAACAATCTTTGCTTATAGATTTAAGCTTTTGTTGTTTATATCTGTCTTGACATATTCTGTCAATTTCTTCTTTTGCAATTTTTGTTGCATAAGAAAGACTGGTTTGCTGAATCTCTCTAATGGCTTCTTTTTTCCATCTTTCAGTACAGATTTCTCCAATGATTGGTAATTTCATAAGATAAGCAAATATCCATTGTGAATATTCACTTCTCTGTGGAATATCATAAAGATATGATTCATATTTACATGTGTATTTGTCAAGGAGACAAATATCATGTAACTGGAGTTTTGTCATTGAGACTCTTGCTATGTCGACTTTCTTATTTATAGTGAAGTCTTTATTGGAGACATAATCTAGTCCTAAGAAGGTAGTGTAAATGACATTTATAAGATTATCAAAAAGGTCTAATCCATGTAATTCCTCATTCCAATTATTATTTCCAAGGAATTTTTGCACAATTCCATCAGTCTTGTGTTCTAAAAGTAGGAGAACATTTTTTGCATTTCCAAATTCATCTGGGTTTGTTTGTAAGATTAGTGAAATCTCAGTAACCCATTTTTCTATAACTCTTTCTCTGAGTTTTAAGTCTTGGATACAATCAATATTGAGGACATTGATCGTATTGGGTCCTTTACCATTATTTGGAATACCATTGTGGACGGGCATTTTGAACTCATACTTCTTTTTCTTCTTTCTCTCCCCTCTGTTTGTGGCCATATATGAAGATTTTGCTTCCATTTCTTCGTTGCTATCTTAGTATTCGAACTTGACAGTGTTTATGTTAGGATTATCTTCCTGTTCTGATTCGGTATCAGGTTCATTTACTTTAGCTACTTTAAAGTATTGATCAAAAAGTTGTGGCTCTTTTTGATATAGTTCTTCGCATTCTTCAGTTTCCAAGGATAAAAGCTGAATGAGTTTTTGGTCGGGTTTATCATAGTCTTCATACTGAAGATTAAAGAAATATTTCTCGAGTTGATCGGAGACTTTTTCTTTCATTTTTTCTCCTTCCTAAAGATATCAATCTTCTGGGAGTCTTTTGAGCTACCTAAGTCTGGGTTTCCAATACTAGGATTGGGAGGAGAGTATTTCTTAAGACCTGAATATTTTCCAGGTTTGGTTTTTTGCTCTATAATGGAAATATTCTTGATGTGTTCAAGAATGTCTTTATTACAAGGGCAAGAATTAATCTTTTCAGATAATTCTTTAGTAATGTCTGCAATAATTTTTGCAGATGCAACTTCTAACTAGGTAGTGGTTACGTATTTATTGACTGTTAAGTCAAAGTTTATGATCAGCCCATCTATTTTTTCTTCAAGGAGGTTGATCGATCTATTGAGCTCGGCTAGCGAGGTCATCCTATCAGTTGTTTTAACTGGTCTTGTATATTAGTGATCTTAAGGTTGGTTTCCTTAAGAGTGCCTTTAGTATTTGCCTTTTTGGCAACTTCTTCCACAAACTGATTATTTTTTAAAGAGTTTTCTAGGAGGATAGAATGTTTATCAATAGATTGGGTTAATTTAATAGTCAACCTATTTTGTTTTTCGATTGTTTCGAATAATTTTTCAAAATCTTTTTTGCCAAAATCATTTTTAAGGGAAGCTAAATCACTTTTAAATTGATTAAAAGGTTTTTTATTTTTTGAAATATTTGTAGAAATATCTTTTGAAACACCAAGGTAATGGCTTATTTTTGAAGTCTTTAAAAGACATCTTGCAATGATCTGGTTGGGATTATTGCAATGATTTACAATTGTTTGAATACCAGCTTTTCCAGAAGTAGAGAAAACGTATTCTTTCTTTTCAGTATTGTCGTCAAGAGTTTTAATTTTGACTGTTTTACCTTTTTTATAAAAATGAGGAAAATCTATTTTATTACTCATTTATAATCTCAGTGATTTGTTTGATATTTTGACGTAGACTATCAATTTTTAAAGACATGTTTCTTATCAAGTTAGTATCTTTTTCTTTTTGAGCTTTCTCCTACATGGAGTGAATCCATAGAAATTATTGGTCTAAGAGTTTCTCCTAGAGCTTTTTTATTTCTAGCTATGTTTAAAACCCAAGAGTTTTCTTGAGGATTTATGTCGCAGAATTGCTTATCTTTGACATGGCCAATTTCTGAGAAGACATCGTCAAGTTCGATGTACTCATCTTTCTTGTAGTCTATGCTATGGTGACTATTGGTCAGGGCATATCCTATGAGATAAGTTATTGTAAATGGTTTATCACCTGGACTCATAAGGTCACTTCTCTCAAAGTGATGTATAAAAGATAAGGTTTTATCTATATTTGCAGATTTCAAATCCAGAACAAACTTTGGATAGACTGAAAACATAAACTTTTGGTAGGCAAGGTTTCCTTTAGCAGCACCTAAGATGCAGTCCTGTCGGTCAGTGATTCTGTTATCAATTAAGGCCATTTTTATGGGAGAATTTATTCCTGCTTGGAATTGGGATTTTATCAAAAATTTTACAGCTCCGATATGGACCATCCGTATTTTTGATCTAATCTCAACTGGAATACTTTTCAAGTTATTGTTTATTTGCTCCTTAGTCAAAAGGGGTAGAAAAACAGCTCCTATTGTGTCTTTTATGTCTACAGACATTTCTTTAGTACTAACAAAGTAGAAAATTTCATTTTTCCTCTTGAGAGGGTTTAAAATACTAAGTTTAGAAGGGACATTTTTGAAAATGTTTTCTTTCTTTATTTTTAAATCTGTTTTCTTAACTCGAGAGAGAAGGTCTTGTTTTATTAAAAGGTTTGCATGAAAGCCGTCTTCATCCTCAACATAAGTTAAGATTTGTTTTTCTTCTGAATTATTTTCTTCAGAATTGTTGAAAATTTCTTTATTCATTTTAAGAAATGTTAACAAGTTAAAATCCTTTTTCTAAGTTCTGAAACTGATTTTAAAGCTCTATCAAGGTGTTCTTAATGTATTTTTTGCCTATGAAGGAGATACTTACGTATAGTTACCATGGTTGGTATATATTCGTGAGTATGTTTATTTTGTGCTTGTAGAATTCTGAAATTTATATGCACTAAATTTTTCTTATTATTGAGAATCATTTCCTTATGGTGAGAAATTTCAACATCGATATTTTGAATTTCTTCAAAAACTTCACTATAAAGTGTTTTATTATAATGTAATGCCATTTTTAACAAGGCTCTGATACCAGTTTGGGTGTGTGTGCAGGGTTTTTTAACAAGAAGGGAATAGTTTCTATCTATGTAAGTATAACACCCACTCCAAAATATTTATTGATTAATGAGTTTTCTCTTAACAAACTTTAAGAGAAAACTCATTGATATACGGAGTATGGGTTAGATCTGCATGATTATATGCTAGTTGTTGAAATGCGTAGACTAGTAAATATGTAGGACTACCTGTGATTTCTGTCTGCATGATTATTTGTCTGTTGCTTATGTTTTTTATCTGTTATATGTCGACATATTGTGTTGGGTTGAAGTTGTACTGCTTTGTGCTGTAGCCAACAAACCCTGGAGCATTCCAGATATGAGTTGAGGGTCAGGTAGGGCATGCCAAACTCATACTGAGGGCTCGGGAGCATTCCACATACGACCTGAGGTCCGGTTGGTATGTCGGATTCGTACTGAGGGCTTGAGGGTATTCCAGTCCGATGACTGAATGTACTCGTTGTATATTGGTATTCTAGCCCGATGATTAACTGGACCATGGAGCAAGCCAGACATTAGCTGTGAGCCCCGAGGGCAAGACAAACTTATGTTGTGGGATCAGGAGCAAGCTACATATGAGTTGTGGGCCCGATAGGCAAGCCAGACTCATATTGTGGGCTCAAGGGTAATCCAGTATTTTAGTTGTGGACCCGGTATGTGCTATCATTGTATATGTTATTTGTTCGTGTTGGTACTTTGGGGGAACTCACTAAGCTTCGTGCTTACAGTTTTTAGTTTATTGTTTCTGGTACTTTAGAGGACTGTGGCAAAGCGAAGGCATGACCGTACACATCCCAATTTTTATGTTGTTTATCTTGGGAGACTCTGATTTTAAATAATGTTTTGGAAACAATTGTTTTGTAAACACTTTTATTAGTACATGGGTTGTTTTGAAAAGTTTAAATTGGTTGTGATTTTTGAGATGTTACACACGGATCTGAATCGCTCCTCACGACGTGAGAACGCATTCTTCACGTCGTGAGCAGGGTAAATTTTGAAACTTTTAACTCCCAATATTAAGGATAATGTGCACATGATCCGGGTGTTACAGATACCTTCCATATAAGTTACAATTCGACATCCAATGAAGCGTCGTGATTTGGGGTACAATTAAGGTCATATCGTTGATTATAGGGACTTATGATAATACATTAAGAATTGCCTTAGAGTTTATATTACCATTACATACGCCTGGAATGGTAATTAAAATATGCTAGGATCGTTAGATATCCTATAAAGATAGTAAATTAGGATTAATAAAAGATATCATAATTAAAGTATGTTAGGATCGTTAGATATCCTAAAAATATAGTAAATTAGGATTAATAAAAGATATCCTAATTAAAATACGTTAGGATCGTTACATATCCTAAAAAGATAGTAAATTAGGATTAATAAAAGATATCTTCATTAAAAGATGCTAGGGTCGTTGAATATCCTAAAAAGATAGAAATCTAGGTCAATATTTAAAAAAGGTTTTCTCAAAGAAAAGGATTCTTAGAAAGATTTAAAAACAAAAAAATCGTGCACTCACCAAGATTATGTTGACTTTCAAAATGCATGTATTCTTAGGTTAGTAAGATTGGCGCTCTTTATACCGACACACTGCTCAGTGTTTCTGCCAAAGGCCAGGCAGGGGGTGTGACATGAACTATTGTTATTACACTAGTTTCATAGATTTCATGACTTTCTTTTAACATGTAAGAATGTTCTACATTTAAATAGGTCAGAATTATTGTATGAAACAAAGTTTGATCAATTTCAAATGTAAGACCATATATTAAACATTTGAAAAGAGTTGTCTTTTGATCCTATGAACCATAGCAAGGGCTTGGCATTCATGATCAAATTACATTCTCCATGTTTCAGTCTTCTTAGTTCATTTCAGTCACTGCACATTCTTGCAAATGTCAATATTTAGTCCTTAGTAAAATACTCAAGGTTTAGAAGTAATGTTCTAATGACATTATAAATTTATATATTTGATTGAAGACCAAACATGGGAGAACTAGTTGTCTTTTGATCCTATAGAGAATAGCATGGGCTCGTAATCCATGATCAAATTACTTTCTTCTTATTTTAGTCCTTTCACTTCAAAATATATATCAAACATGTATGCTTTCTTAGTCCTTTCTTGTTATAGAAACGAATAGCTATCAGAACATGTCTAAGAATAAGACTTCCTTTGTCCTTGGCATTTCGGCCTAGATAAGGTATACCAAACACTAATCGTCTTTTAACCCATGGAATCCTAGATATTCTTAGCATGATATTGGGGAATCTCATTGCTATTACTCAAATAAGCATGAAACGAATGCTTGCATATTCATCTATAGGTCAAATCGGATATGTAATTATTGGAATAATTGTTGGAACTTGGCTTTCTTATTCTTGACACTTTTATTAATGATAGTAAATATATGTGAGTGTTTTGAAGTTTAAAATTCTATGATTGGCCATGTTAGTTCCAAAATGAAACCTCAACAAGCTACACAAGTCCTCCATGGACATTCCAAGTTATTCATATCAAAATTAGAATGAACTGATTATATGTACATGTCTTCTAGTTGACTAACCCTAGTCAACTTCTAACTCAAGGATTCCATTTTACTTTAGTATGCCAGTTTACAACATACACTTAAGAACTGCTCTTTCTATTACAACATATACTTAAGAACTGCTATTTCATATATATTAGAATGAAGTGTTTGGAGGAACCTTAGGAAGAGATTTATCAAAGGAATGATCTTTCTTTTCATTTATGAGAACTATTCCCAAAATACGAATATGGACAAGATTGATCATCCTAATAGCTAATCCTTTTAGAGATTTCAAAGCAATAGATTTTAGTGGATACGATTATAGACATCATTCAATATCAATTTCCATTGTAGTTTGTTTTATCATATCCTTAGAAAATAATTACCCTAGATAAAATTATTTAGGAAGGCTAGGATCCATATTTGGCTGAATTATGTGTAAAGGGATGCCATAAACACACCATAAAGTCATTTAGGTAGGAAAATCCCTTTGCCAATTTCGATCACCATAAAATTCCTAGATCTTTGAGATTCATTGACTATCAATGACATGTTGGGTTTTCTATGTATCAAATACACTTACACTAGGTAATGGACAAATCAATCTATGATATACCTAAGTGTACATGCAACCTAAGGATCTATGGATTCATACTAATTACAGGTACCCTACGAAACATAATACATAAAGAAGAAAAACATACATCTTATGTAGCTCTTGATCTCCATTCTCGAGATCTTTTCCTCCACGAAGTTGCTTGGATGAGAGGACCCAAACTAGAATACCTCTAATGGTATCACACCCAATGACACCAAAGCGTGGAATAAAAATAACTAGGAGAAGGGTCAATTTCACAAACCCTAAGACGGTTAAAATCATCCCTATGGGGGAGGAAGAAGGGTTGGTGTAACTTCAAGCCAAGGTGCAAGGAAGAATAAAATCCCTAAGCCCCTTTTTATAACCTTGGATCCCTTCCTAGGTTTTGTACTCCTTCCCATGTGGGATAAGATGCCAACAATGAAATTCACTCTTTTTGTCCAACCCTAATTCCATAAGGGTTCTTGAATATTCATGATCCACCAACTATTGATTAATTGAATATTCAACCCTTTAGTTAATTAAATTGTTAATTAATTTCCAAAATATTTTTCCAATTGGTTTCTAATTAATTATTAACCATAATAATTAATAAACCAATTTCTCGTTTAGTTATTCTACTCAAATTGGGTCTTGAGGGCAACCCAAAAGGATCATGTTATTATTAGAAATATTACCAATACTCAATGACCTTGGACACTCTTTCCAACAGCTACAATCGATTTGCACAACATTTGACTAACACCTTAGCCACCTATGTAATATTTTAAGAAACTTTGATCAAGAAAGTGGATGCCACGAGAACTGAGGATAACAAAAGGAAATATGATGGTAGTTCCATGGGAACTTTAAGCCATTCCTCTCAGAAAAAGCAAGACACCAAGAAAGCTTACACTGCGTCAACCACTCTATGGAAACTATACTTAGGAAATCACCCTAACAACAATGAGTGTAACCGTCATCACATAGGTGAATGTTACTTTTGCAGTAGGTGCAACAAAAGGGGGTCACTGACAACTTTTGTAGAAATCCAACATCTGCAGCAGGGAAGCATAGAACTAGTGCTAGTAGAAAACAAACTTGTCACAAGTGTGGTGAAGTCGAGCATTTTAATAGAAGCTGCCGAAAGTTGAAGAACCATAAATTAAAGCTCGAGTTAGAGCATTTGTGATTGGAACAAGAGACGATATCCGTAAACCATCAGTGGTAACTGGTATGCTTCCCATTAACAACTTATATGCTGAATTACTTTTTGATTCAAATGTGAATAAGAGTTTTATGATCTCTGGACTTAGACGTATACTTAGTCATGAATTCAGTTGACTGGAGGAAACCTATGGAGTAGAGACGACTAGTAAACCATCATAAATCTGCATACGAAATTCTAATAAATTGTGTCTTAACAAATAACAAACATGCCTTTTACGACAATCTTATGTCTTTGACTTTCGAATGTACCAATGTCATTATCGATATGACTTGGTTTTCTTCGAGTTATGCTAGGTTATTGTGCCAAGAAAGCGTTGTACGACCCCCCTCCCCCCGTGAATAATAAAGGAAACCTAATAACTTACATGGACAATTTAGGACGAGACCTCAAATTCATCTCTTACACGAAGGATCGGAAATATCTACACAAGAATCACTACGCTCTCTTGACATATGTGATAGATAAAAAGAGCAAGGAGATCACAGACATACCTCAAGTATGCAACCTATCCTGATGTACTTCCTGAAGATCTACTTGGAATACCACCAATTCAACAAGTCGATTTTCGAAATGACTTAGCCTAGGAGCATAACGAGTATCGAAGTCTCCGTATTGGTGGGCTCCATCAAAGAGGCGATAATTATTTAGCAAACTACAAGAACTTCTTGAGAAGGGATTTTCGGAACAAGTTTCTCACCTTCGAGAGCATGATTTTTATTTGTTAAGAAGAAAGACAGACCCTTGTGAATATATATCGATTATCAGGAGATGAACAAATTAACGATCAAGAATTGTTACCCGCTCCCAAGAATACATAACCCATTCGATCAGTTACAAGGGTCCATCTATTACTCCAAGATAGATCTAAGACCAGGACCACATTAACATGATGTTGGAATGATATATTTAGGATTCGATATAGTAATTACAAGTTCCTAGTTTTACCTTTTGGATTGACCGATGCTCTTACAATATTCATGAAGCTTATGAACCATGATCGCAAACCATGCTTGGAAAAATATGTGATTGTATTTATTGATGACATATTGATATATTCACGAACCAAGGAGGGACATGACGAACACTTATGGATCGTCCTTGAACTGCTGAAATTATACGCCAGATTCTTAAAGTGTGAGTTTTAAATTAGAGAATTACACCTTCTAAGTTATATTTTCATCAATGAAGGGATACATGTCGACCCTTTAAGAATGAAACTGCATTCCAGAAGTTGAAAAAAATGTTGTGAAATGCACTATTCCTATCCCTTCCTAGAAGAACAGAGGACTCCGTCATTTATCACGACATGACAAATCAAGGATTGGGGTGCATGTTGATGAAAAAGGGACCAATTTATTGCCTATGCTTCCCTATAACTCAAAATGCATGAGAGCAACTACATTACCCATGACCTAGAGCCGAGAGTTGTAGTTTTACCTTGAAGAGTTGGAGACGTTACCTGTACAATACCAAGTACACCATCTTTATGGATCAAAAAATTCTCCAACACGTCTTCAACCAAAGAGAACTCAACACGAGGCAACAAAGATGGGCAAACTCTTGAATGATTACAAATATGAGATTCATTATCATCCCGACAAGGCTAACGTTGTAGCAGATGCCTTGAACCAAAAAGTACGAATCAAACCACTTTGAGAGCGAACTTTATCAATGACTATCCATTCTAACCATACCTCATTGATTCAAGAAGCTCAAATCGAGGCTCTAAAAGATGAAAACATCATGATTAAATATTAGGGGGCGGAATGAATAAGCAATTCATGCTTATGGGTGATGGAACACAATACTTTTGAACCAGATCTAGACACCCCATTTCGGTGACATCAGAAGCTCAGTCTTAAAAGAAGCTCACCAGTCAAAGTATTCTATCCATCTGGGTTCTGACAAAATGTGCTTAGATCTAAACATACTATACTGGTGGCCTAACACGAAAGCTAAAATCGCCACTTGTATGGAAAAATTCCTAAATTACTCTACAGAGTTAAAGCAAAACATCAAAAGAGCACGAGTTTACTCCAACAATTGGAAATACTCGAGTGGATGTGGGAACAAATCTTAATGGACTTCGTAACAAACTACCCAAGGCGTATAGTGGTTTCGACACTGATTGGGTAGTAATCGTTAGACTGATAAAGTTCCCCCACTTCCTACAAATCAAAGAGGCAAATAAAATGGAAAAGTTGACAAGGACCTATCTCAAGGAAATCACCAAACTACATGAGGTTTTGATTTCTCTCCTCTCGGATAGAGATAGTAGATTTACCTCACGATATCGACAATCACCGCAGAAATCCGTAGGCATGCGCCTGGGTAATTAATACACTTTCAATTTCTAAAAAACATTAATTATCAAAATCTGGGATCCAATTTGCAAAATAAATAAATGGTTAGGTATCATTTATCTCATTTATTGGATCCAAAAAGGTAGATACCGAGTATCAATTATATTCTAATATATAATTTCTAGCATTATGGGATCGCTAATAAAAAAAGATTAATAGACATTTTGATCCCACCTATGCCTCAGATCTCTATTTCTTAGGTGACATTTATCACAACAGATTTTCAATCAAATGATCCAGTTAAGGACCATGTGTAATCAGCCTATAACTTGGTTATAAAAACCGCGACTACACCTCGATCATCAAAAGATAACACTAGCAGTTAGTTGACCTTTATCCCACTAGCGCATACAAATGACTTGTGAGTGCTTTCAAATTGGACTGCATAGATTCGATTTTAATAAGGGGTCTTTTATTGTTTTTATAACTCTAATTTAAATAATATTTGATAACATGGTTTATTACGTGCACCAAATAACTCATGGTATAATTTTATTTAAAATCACATTTTAGCAATGTTCTTTTATAAAATCCAATTTTATATAATCGACGTGATCAAATTTCAAATTTAATATCTAGTTACTAAGTTTGACGTTTGAGCGCTAAAGAACATTTATAAACCTTTTAATAAACCTTCATTTTATAAAATAAGGTTTGGTGTTTGATAAGTCTCCAAAATCTCAATTTTAAACTTATATAATTTTAATCGTCAAAATTTACCGTTAGCTAGTTTTAAACGATCAAACTTGTTTTATATTTAAAAACTTTTTAACATATAATGTTAAAATATAAATTTCATTAACACCAAACTCTTTGTGATCATTTTTATTTTTAAAAAATATATTAGAACTTTAAAATCGAATTTTACAAACATGCATAATATATAAATAAAAAAAGCATCACAAAGCCATAAAACAAATGTGCATAAACCAACCATATCCAATGACATTTTGTGAGCGATCGCACAAAAATGTCAAGTCCATTCCTAAGGGTCATAAACAGACCAAAACTTCAACTTGTTGCACTTTTTTCCTCCCACTTGCTTTGACAACTCCAAGTAGCGAAACTTCATAATTTTATAAAGGTTATAAAAACTTTATAAAATCATGGGTTGTCATTTAATCTTCCAAAATGGTCTTCATCTTCATTGTGTTACATTTTTATAAAAATAAACTATTCTAAAAACTAATCTATTATTTATAAAAAAAATAAATTAAAACTATCTATTTATTTATTACATACTATATGCATAAATAAATATTACATCCATTTTAAAAAATCAATATAACACCGGTGTTCCAGGTATTTTTCCTTTGTAGCTTATTTCCTTAAAAAATTGCAAATTTGGTCCCTACACCGGGCGTACGAGTTAGTTATGCGGGGCGTAGGCGTTTAAATGATGATGGTGGATCCCTTGCGTACGCTAGGCGTACACATAGGTACGCTGGGCATACTGTTGCAGATGGAAAACCCTAATTTTTAGTATTTGGACCCTATTTATAGAACACTATTGCCTCAAACCATTTCTCAACTCCAGCCTCCAGCTCTCTAAGCCTCCATTTCGGAACCATACTGGTGTGTGTGAGTTTTGAAGCTTTAGAGTGACATTTTGGTGTTCTTGGTGGTGAAGGAAGACCTTTGGAGTTGTGGTGTAGCACTCAAGCCTTTGGATCCAACAACTACTCATGCTTGTGAATATTCTAGAGGTATAAAGCTTCAACCTTGATTCATATTTCATTAGATCGAGCTATATAGTAAAAAATTTTATTATTGGTCCCATAGCCTTGGATATTGAGAGTTTGAGCAACTCCAGACCTAATGAGGGGTATTTCCTTCCATGTAAGAGCATTGCGTTTCATAAAAAATGGATATTGGTCTTTCCCAATCATGCATGGTGGATCTATTAAAACTTTTTGTCATGAATAAGACTTAGAGTTGGATTTTGGACTCCTTGTAGCCATGCAAAGTCATAAAGTTTGCAACTTTATGATTCTAGACGTTCATGAGATTTGGATCTGAAGTTTGGACGTTAAGTCTTAAGGTATTTAGACCTTAATGGAGTTTTAGATACTTGTTGAGTATGTTGGTAGTAACCCATAGTACGATGGGCGTACTGGTTATGGCCCCGTAAGTCTTCCAAGATCGAGTTGAACAGTGGACGTAACAAGGCGTACGACGGACGTACGCTCAAGAAACCGCTTGGATCACTAGGGAGTTTTGGGCTTTGGTTAGTTGGGCCATGTGTGGAAGGGAAAAATGGTATTTTGCCCTTGGTAGGGTAAATTATGTTTTGAACCATTATTCGTGGGTTAAACCCTGATTATTAATTAGGCTAGGCAGAGTGGGGATCGTTACCTACACTCGTTACGATCGCTATGGACACAAAACACCGCCCCTGGCGCTCTCTAGGGGCTCGTTAAGATGGGCTCGTCGACGGTATGGCGAGAAGGAAGAGAAGTGCTTGGAGGGTTTTCGTTGGTCCAAACCACTTTGACCGGATTGCAAAAAGCTTTGACTCCCCAATTTAATTTTTTTCATTTATTTCCCACCAACTAACATATAATTTAATAAAAAAAATGCTTTTTATTTAAATTTATAATTTTCAATTACAATTCATCTACTATAAATTACACCACACCCTTAACATTTTAAACACACACAAAATATCATTGCCTCTCTCAGAAACAATCTCAACATTCAAACCCTCAACATTTCACCAACACAAAATGTCTTCATCTCAACCAAAAAAAACCTAAAGAACCAACAAAAAAGAATCTTCAAACCTTCCATCTTCAAACACTTAATCACCAAACCTTCCATCACCATCATGTTATCTATCTTCATATGATCAACCCATTCACTCTCCTGCTAGCTTATATTTTCCCTCTATGGCTCCACAAATGTTTCCATTTAATCAGTACTCCTCCCAACCCATGCATTTTTACCACTACCTCATCCAAATTTGGATCTTGATCCATTTGAGATGGTTTAAGAAACTCAATTCTTTTCTCAACCTCAACCCCAAAGTAATTTTTAATGCCAACCACGTCACCTACTCGACGAGCCAATCGATTCTTCCAATGAAGGACTCGTTGAAGAACCCGTTGAAGTAGAACCAACACGAAAAAATAAATGAATAAAGAAGGATACAAGCAAAGGGTGGACGGATGATGAAGAGATGACACTAGTGCAAGCATAGCTAGATGTGTCGAAGGATCTGACGAAGGGGTGACGACAAAGATTTGACAACCTTCAAAGCTAGAGTTTGGCATAATTTTTGTCACCAAATGAAAAGTCAGTACCGCAATGTTGATCAACTTTACTTGAAATGAAGGATCGCCAACAAAGCCTCAATGGATTTTAACATCATCTACATGAATGCGATCTGTAACCCCCAAAGCAGTGCAAACGAGGTGGATGTGTTAGTTAACATTCACAAGATTTACAAGGCCAAAGTCGGAAAACCTTTTGGCAGTGAGGCGTTTTGGGGATTTGTGAAGGGCAAACCAAAATGGCTTAATCTAAGAAGTGTTGATGATTATGTGGGCGCTTCCAAACGAAGCAAAACTTCCAAGACCACCTATAATCAATCTTACGATGCGTGTATCATAGGGATTAACCTCAACAACGACGATCCTTATGAAGTTCCAACTTGTCCTATGGGATGAGACAAAGCAAGAAGAAATCTGAAAGGAGCATAAAGTTTATCGGCTGAAGTAGAGGAGATAAGGAGCGACATCAAAGGGTTAGACGATAAGCTTGAGGGTTTTTTTGGAATTGGGAAAGATAAAAGAAAGGAACTGTGCGATAAAAGAAAGGAATCGTGCGCTAAAGCTTTTCTTAACCCCGGGAGAGAACTTGTCCGAGGAGGATCGTCAGATTTTTAACAACGCAAATAGGATCTTGCTAAAAAATACAACTAGGATAAGTCGTAGTATTTTTATGTATTAGATGCAATTTTAATTTATGTTTTTCATCTAGTATTAAGTCGTGTTTTAGTCTAGTATTTAGGAAGTAAGTCATGTTTTAAATTTTTAATCGTATTTTATGTTTGAAATTTATGTAACCTTTTTTATTTAAATATTAAGTGTTTGTATTTAAAAAAATAGAGTTGATGGACCAACTTTTTCCACCAAATTTTATAAAAAAAAACGTTTTATACAATTTAATAAAAAAATGTCTATACAATTTAATTTATAACATTTAAATTTCCACCAACAATCATTAAATTTTCCATCAATATTTCACCTACTTTTGTCCATATCATCCGGTATATATAAGACCACACTCTTAACATTTCATACACACAAACTATCAATCCTTATATCACAAATTGTGTCTTTCCTATAAAAAAAACAACGTCGTCCTCGTCTTCGTCTTCGTCTTCATCGGACGGTGTTTTTGATAGCATAGTACCGTCAGTCTTATCCATACGCAATAGGCTAGAAAAAAAATTTAACAACCATGAATCCAACATTGCGCAATGTAAACGAAGAAAATATATCCAAAGACAACATGAAGCAGCCCACCAACGTCTCATGCATGATTATTTTGACGAGCATGCTCTCTTTTCATGGATATTATTTCTGCCCACTATATATAAGACCACACTCTCAACATTTCATAAAGTTTTAAGTCGTTTTATTTTTTCGTTGTAATTCTTTTATTCTTTATTAATAAAGTTTGCCTGAGACTTTTGTCTCTTTAAAAAAAAACATTTCATACACACAAACTATCAATCCATCTATCACAAATTGTGTCTTTCCTATAAAAAACAATGTCGTCCTCGTCTTCATCTTCGTCTTCGTCTTCATCGGATGATGTTTTTGATAGCATAGTACCGTCAGTCTTCTCCATACGCAACATGCTAGAACAAAATCTTGACAACCATAAATCCAACATTGCGCAATGTAAACGAAGAAAATATATCCAAAGACAACGTGAAGCAGCCCACCAACGTCTCATGCATGATTATTTTGACGAGCATGCTCTCTTTCATGGATATTATTTCTGGCGATGGTTCCGGATGCGTAAAGATTTGTTTATGCTTATTGTTGAGGGTGTGAGTTTAGTGTCTGAGTATACGAGGCAATGCCCAGATGCAAGGGTTACGTTAGGCTTTGATTGAATTCAATAATGTACTGCTATATTTCGTATGTTAGCATATGCCACCCCTGATGCACTAGACGAGAGTTTTAAGATGTCTGCACGTACCACACGAGAAAGTCTTACCGAATTATGCAGATCTTTCATGTCGTTGTACGGTCCATGATGTTTTCATCGTCCTACGTCTAGTCACATACAAAAGTTGTATGCTTATCATGCGAATGTGCATGGTTTACCTAGGATGTTACGAAGTTTAGATTGCATGCATTAGAAATGGAGTATGTTTCCTAACACATATCATGGACAATACACTAAGGGCATTTATCATTATCCTGCAGTCATGGTTGAAGCTGTAGCCTCACAGAATTTGTGGAGCTGACATGCCTTTTTCGGTAGTGCCGGTTCGCTTAATGATATTAATATTCTCAATAACCGACCAATATTCAACAAGGTGTATGACGGTATTGCCCCAGATTCGTCATTTGTACTCTGAGGAACGGAATACAAATTTGGGTAATATATTGTGGATGGGATCTATCCCGACCTTTCTGTTTTCGTTAAAAGTTTGTCATGTCCGGATGACCCTTGGAGGTCAAGATTTAAGAGAGTCCAAGAAAAAGCTAGAAAAGATATCGAACGAGCGTTTGGAGCACTTAAAAAGCGTTGGTAGATAATTGCCAAAGATTCCATGTTTCGTGATATTTCTACTATGACAGAGGTGAGGTATACGTGAATAATATTGCATAATATGATACTACAACATGAAGGAAACACGATATGAATAAGACTTTTACTTAGTTGAGATTATGTTGGATATCGATTAGGTCTCATGACTGGGGTAAGGTGTATGAAATCAGAGCAGAGTGTTTCTCCTCTTTCTTAGATGACCAGAAATGGTGGGTCCAGATCAGATAACTGGCAAGTATGTCTGGGTCATCGACCAGAATAAATGACAATACTTGACTATTCTCGGCAGTCTAGTGAATTACGTTGCTAGCATGGACTTATAACCCATGGACGTAGATAAAATAGGATACCTTATTTATCAAATATCTGAACATTTGTTGCCTTATATGACTTACAGTGGGCAAGGACACCCCTAGCTGCGTAGTCAAACAGTTGGTCAAATGATTTATGAGTATGGGTAATTCCTGCACACAATCATTGCCTTAGGATCTATGAGGATTGATTGGGCCGAGTAGTTGGTCTTAGGTCAAATTTTATATTATTCGATGAATTTGTTTGCAGGATTCATATTAATTATGAGTATCATTAAAATATTATGGGCTTAAAAACCCTATGTATCTCACTAGGTTTTTCCAAACCTGACCCACTCATTTCTATGCATCACATGTAGTGGAACCAAGGTTGCAATAGTCTAGTTAGAATGCTGAGTGGAATAAGAGATGTGTCAGTAATCTATAGTTTCAGAACCTTTTATATTTTACGTTGTAACGTATGTTTGGATATGAACAAATGACATCCTCAAGGTTTTACTAAAATAACTTTTGTTACCTTAATAATGTTTTATTTAACTGGGAGTTTTTGCATCTCAATTTATACAGCGTAACGAAAATGTTTTAATTTGTTCTGAAAATGGGGGATGTCACACCATACTATACCATAATGATTTAGTAATCCCTGACTATCCTTTATCATGCTATGAACTTGTCCCTTGATTTGTTCCTTCTTTTGATTACTCTCTTCAATTGCCTCCTACTGAGCCTAAATGATTATCTAAAAAAGATAGGTGTCTAAGGTCATTCTCATGCAAGTAACCCTCGGTGGTGCAAATTTCTTCTTGTGGCTCAACGCATTAGGTACAATGTTCGCTTTACTCGAGTGGTAAAGTATCTCTAAATCGTAATCCTTCAGAATGTCAAGCCATCGACGTTGCCTTATATTTATTCTTTCTAATTCATAAGATATTCCAAACTCTTATCATAAGTATAAATCATGCACTTCACTCAATAAAAGTAGTGCCTCTAAATCACTAAGGCGAATACTACGACCTCGAGTTCTAAATCATGGGTAGGGTATCTAGTCTTATGTGGCTTCAGTTGTCGAGATACATATGCAATAACTCTACCCATCTACAGAAGCATCACAATAAACTGTCATGTTGTCATTGCCTTCTAGCGGTGTCAAAACCGACGCTTCACATAACTGCCTTCTTAATATCTTGAAGGCTTGTTGCTGATCAATATCTCACTCAAAAAGAACATTCTTCTTCGTCATCTTGATCAAAGGAACCACTATCTTGGAAAAATATTGGATAAACTAAGAGTAATATACCTCTAATTCGAGAAAAATTCTGATCTCAGTGGGGGATTTGGGACCCCACAATTCATCATCGCCTCAACCTTGGTCGGATCGACCATAGCCCCTTGATCATATATGAGGCACCCAAGAAATTAGAGCTCCTAATATTAGAAATTTCACTTTGTGAACTTTCCGTACAACTTCTGACGCCTCATGGTCTCTAAAACTTCGCGTAGATGCTCCTCTTGGGTCTTCGAATACACTAGAATGTTATCAATATATACGATCACTGAACTGTCCAACATAGGCCTACATACTCTATTCATCAAATCCATGAATTTTTACGGTGCATTTTTCAGGGCGAAAGGCATCACCACGAACTCGTAATGCCATAACTACTATGGAAAGTAATCTTAAGAACATATTCTTCTCTAACTCACATCTGATGATAACCAGAGCAAAGATCTATCTTAGAAAACCATGATGCTCCCTGAAGCAAATCGAATAAATAGTCGATTCTTGGTAATAGATATTTGTTCTTGATGGTAACCTTGTTCAATTCTCTATAATCGATACATATCCGAAGGGATTTGTCCTTCTTTCAAACAAATAAAACTAGTGCTCCCTAGGAAGAGCTGCTAGGAGCAATGAATCTCAAATCCCGTTACTCCTACAACTGGGTAGATAGCTCTTGCATTTCAAGCGGTGCAAGTCGATAAGGTGCTCTTGCAATACATGTTGCACC
This sequence comes from Lactuca virosa, assembly GCF_052849685.1. NCBI lineage: Eukaryota > Viridiplantae > Streptophyta > Magnoliopsida > Asterales > Asteraceae > Lactuca > Lactuca virosa. Next base: position 314,062,275 of record NC_136433.1, on the reverse strand, counting down.
CACGATAATGTCAATCCGAAACTATACTTTTCGTTCATGAGGAACACCCAACAAGTCATCAGGGAATACATCTCAAAACTTCGTGATTATAGGAACCTCATCAATAGACAACCGCTTCCGGTACTTCTTTCCATCTATAATATAGGCCATCCATGATGCAAATACTTCCAAGCCTTAGTTGTAGTACAAATAATTGCCATTTCACTCTTCTCCCCACTTAGGGTTTAAAACCAAACCAACTTCTACTTACAATTTGTCAAAGCATAGTGCTGATCCAACCAATCCATTCCCATAATAACATCGAACTTACCCAGCATAATTAGAATGTGCTCAAGCGGAAATATATCATCTTACATATTGATGGTGTAATTTATGAAAACTTCAATTGCACTAACCAGACTATCATCGCCAATCTCAACTACATCAACGAGTCAAGCATCTGAAAAGTAAAACTGAAGTTCTTGCTAAAGAAAGTGACACAAAATTTTGGCTCGCTCTCGAGTGGAAAAGAACAAGAGCAGGCACAAAATTCACATAAAAAGTAGATGATTACATATCTTCGACTATAGATAACAATCAATGATAATGGTTAATAGAATTAGGAGAATACATATCATAATATCTGGAGCTGTGATAGCCTCTTCAACAATAAGGTGATGTGCCCTACCTAAGGCCCTTTTTTCTTATGGGCTTTTTATACCCATCGTCAGTGATCCTCAGTGTGGTAGGAGCAGGAGCCATAACCTGCTGTCCAGTCCTGTTTAGATACTCTAATCTGATGTGCCCAAACTAATTGCATCTAAAACACAACTTTGAAGGCTCTTTACATTCCTTTCTAATGTGCCCCAACGACCGATACTTGTAGCATACCGATAACCCGACCATGCACTCCCCACTATGGTTTTCCCGTACTTTCTGCATCTCGGTATCATATTCTTGCCATCCCCTTAACGCCAGACGTCTTAAACTTTTATGTGGTTGGTCGTCTGGGTAAGGGCCAACCTCTTTAGCTTTGACTATCTCTCTAACTCAATGTTGTGAATGCGATCCACCTAAATTATCTCACGGAGAGTTTGGAACCACATGGTGACCACAAAATCTCTGATGTCATCTCTTAGCATAATATTGTACTTGGACATCTTCATAGCCTCTGTAGCCACATAATCAGGACAAAGCACCAACTTCTGATATAGCTACGATGTGATCTCATTCATATACTCTGTAGTTTGTTCCAATGCAATTAAATCATAAGTAAACTAATGAGCCTCTATAGCTGGAACAAACTCCTCCTTGAACAATATCGTGAAGTCTAGCCCATGTCATAACCGCAACCTCAGTATGTAACAAGGTGTTACCAACCAGCTTCCACCAGTCCTTGGCTACATATCTTAGAAGGATTGTAGCATAGCGAACATTGGCCTCCTCGAGATGGTAGATAGTCTGAAAAGCATCCTTGACATATACAATCAACCTCACACTAGCGATAGGGTCCTTCTTCACCTTAAACTATGGCTGATAGCATGCAAAGAAATCTCAATAGCTCGCTTCCCAAGCATGACATGGGCCTAATCCCTAAGTAGCCTAAAAATACTCTATGTCACGATCTCCTCTAACTCAAGCCTCATCTAGGTGAACAATCCATGGAGCAGTTATTGAACTGTCTAACATCGCTAGTTGTTGCTACGTGGTGACCCAGATGTTATGTAGCTATCTCCATAAGGGCTTCTTCCAACGAGCAGTCCAGGTAACATGTTGCATGATATGTGAAAAATATAGGTTAGAAAGCCATACTGAGGGCGGACCCCCAATATTCCTCTCTGATTCCTAAGTTAGAAGTCATATTCGAAGCTTAGATATCACGTGTGATAGAATTGCAAAGGTTTTTTATGCCTTACCTCTCGAGTTAGATGAAAACTTGTTTTTATAGCAGGGGTTCGGACTGCTTCGTGATTTCCCCTTCTGGGTTTTGCATTAGTGTTTAGGTTGTAAGGGTAAACCCCCTTTTTATTAATATATTATTTCCTTTTATGTGATTCATGGAGATGCTTCATAGGGTGTGGCTTGCTTACGCACTTAGGTCTTCACATAGGCCTATAGGCACTTGAGCCCCCTTTTTTAGTAGTTGGCTTTCCTGCTTTCCGTTTCATAAATGATTATCACATATGTGACATTTTCGTCCTTTTATTCTTCCTTGTTCTTCTACATTCTCTTTGCTATTTCTTTTTCTCGAATCCTCATACATTTTATAGGATAATTTCTCATTCAATGAAGCCCGTCGTTCAATCTTCCTTCAGTCGTGAGCATCTTGACTAAGTTTCTGCTAAGTATAATATTGTTGATGGGGATGGTGCTACTCTTCCTGCTCCCGATGTAGTTATCGATCGCACACCATTAGATAAGGTTGGTTTTTATCTTTACTACTTCGAATCCGGTCTTCGTGTGCCTCATTCGTCTTTCTTTGGCTCGATTATTGAATCATACAGGATTCACACTTGTCAACTAAAACTAAATTTGATTTCAAAGGTTATCTGTTTTGAATTGCTCCGCCACGCCTTTTTTTATTGTTCCCACTGTTGCTTTGTTGAAGTACTTTTTCCGTAATTATAGTAATGTGGCTTGGTATTATTTTCGATCAAGGGGACGAAGTTTTATCGAGGGTCTTCCTAATTCCATAAAAACTGGAAAAATGAATTTATCTGGTAGAACACTTATTGCTTCCCTTATCGAAACAAATTTCACCTACATAGAACAATTGATGACCAAAAACCTTAGAGGACTAGTGACTTGGGCCAAGACATATTTAAGCTTTTTTGTTTTAATGTGATGATGAAGAAGTTCCCTGAAGATGTATTGGGGAAAGTTGGCATGAGTCCGTATTTGTTGCATCTTGGTGTTGTTCCCACTTAATTTGTCCATGGTCCAAGTATGTGTTTTTACAAATGTTGTTGACTTTCTTTAGTTGTGTGCATTGATCCGATATTTGGTTCGTGTAGATGGGATTCGGTTACCATTTATGTTGTATGACTTTGTTGAGGGTAAGGTTATAGTGTGAGATCTTGGCTCTGACGATTTTAACCTCCCACTTATCGATGATAGATTTACTTATAGTGGTAGTAATGGTAGTAATACTCAAAATGATGAAGAGGTTGATTCGGAGCTATCGATTAAACTACATGACTCTTATGATGATACAAACGATCTTCATACTCCCCTTGTTTCTACTGATCATGTGACTGTTTCTGATGATGATAGTGGTGATGGGAGTGGTGAACAACCTTTAGTCTGTCGTAAAAGAGGCAGAGACTCTTCTTCTTCGGCTACCCAAGCAGCTGTTCTGGCTAGTGGGTTAGGTAGTAGTGGTAAGGTTCTGAAGAGGTATCATTCCCTTGATTCTGGCGCTTTCCATGATTTTAATAATAGCCTTGGTGTGGGTCATACTTCTTCATACATAACTTAATTGAATATGGACAACCCTCTTCGTGATGCCAATGTTCTTCACCCATCTGGTCCTATTTATGTTCCTGCTTGGGAATTTAGGCGAGAGCAAAGTTTAATGGAGCCAAAGTTTGCCATTTCTTTCTTTGAAAACTTTGCCTCTCCAGAGACCCACTCAAGTGTCATCCAAGGTCGTAGAGAGGATATTCGAGATATGTATCAAATTAAACTTGTTGAAAACATGGTTCTAGGTCAGGAGGTTATCTTGTGGCTTGATGAAAATGAGGCATTGCATCTAGAGAATCGTGGCCTTTGAGGCGAATTTAAAAAAGATATCTTATCTTTGTTAAGCTATTCGTGGTATTGTCTAGTGGTTCTTCTCATAATGTGTAATTATTTCATGATCTTATGTAAAGCTTGAGGATAAGGTCGATGAGTTGAAGAAAATCTCTCAGAATATGGAAACGGTTTATCAGGTCGATATGGATAAGGTGAGGGGTGAATTGTCCATTGTGTAAAGTGAGAAAGCCGTCTTGGAAAGTAATGAGTTGATTATCAAGATGTTTTTGAGGAGGTTTCAACGCTAAAGGCTATGATAACGTCTCTTGAGTTGGAGAAGATTGGTCCGGTGGACAAGATAGCTATGTTGCAACATGCTGTTCGGAAGTTGAAGGACGACTTGAGTGACTCTTTCCTCCAGAACATAGATTTGTAGGCGAGTGTGGTTGGGCTGGAGAACCAGTTAAGCAAGGTGAATGGGGATGTATCTTGGGTGTTATCTCATAGGATCTTGAAGTTAGTGGATAAACTCATCGCCGAGTCTTCTTTTTTCGAGGCTAGCTATGATCTTCAAACCATTTGTGTTAACTTTGGCAGGAGAGTTGGCTGTGAGATGATGAATGTAGAGCACAATCTGGGTTTGAACGAGAGTGACATTCCATTATATGATCCTAATGTTTATAGAAAATAAAGATATTATTAGGCTAAACAGGTACCCTAGGTCGGAGTGTTGAACTTCGACCTTTGTAAAGTCGTAGTCGGTTGACCGAGCTACAAAGTTTATGAAGAATAAAGATATTCTTGGGCTAAGCAGGTAGCCTGGGTCGGAGTGTTGAACTTCGACCTTGGTATAGTTGTAGTTGGCTGGCCGAGCTACAAATGTTCTGAAGAATAAAGATATTCTTGGGCTAAGTAGGTAGCCTAGGTCGGAGTGTTGAACTTCGACCCTTGTAAAGTTGTAGGAAGCTTGATGAGATACAAAGCTTATGAAGAATAAAGATATTCATGGGCTAAGAAGGTAGCCTACGTCATAGTGTTGAACTTCAAACTTAGGAAAGTTGTAGTCAGCTGGCCACACAACCAAGTTTATGAAAAACAAAGATATACTTGGGCTAAGAGGGTAGCCTAGAACGGATTGTTGAACTTTGACCTTTGTAAAGTTGTAGTCAGTTGGCTGAGCTAAAATTTTTATGAATAATAAATATATTCATGGGTTAAGCAGGTATACTAGGTTGGAGTGTTGAACTTCGACCTTTGTAAAGTTGTAGTCGACTGGCCGAGCTACAATGTTAATGAATAAAGATATTTTTGGGATAAGCAGGAAGCCTAGTTTGGAGTGTGGAACTTCCACCTTTGTAAAGTTGTAGTCGGCTGGCCGAGTTACAAATGTTTTTAGGAATGAAGATATTCTTGGGTTAAGTAGGTAGCCTAGGTTGGAGTGTTTAACTTCGACCTTTGTAAGGTTGTAGTCGGCAGGCGAGCTAAACTTTTTATGTAAAATAAGCATATTCTTAGGCTAAGCAGGTAGCCTAGGTCGGAGTATTGAACTTTGACCTTTGTAAAGTTGTAATCGGTTGGCCAAGCTACAATGTTTATGAAGAATAAAGATATTATCAGATTAAGCAGGTAGCCAAGTTTGGAGTGTGGAACTTCCACCTTTGTAAAGTTTATGAAGAATAAAGATATTCTTGGGCTAAGAAGGTACCCTAGGTCGGAGTGTTGAACTTCGACCTTTGTAAAGTTGTAGTTGGCTGGCCAAGGTACAAAGTTTATGAAGAATAAATGTATTCTCAGGTTGAGCAGGTAGCTTTGGTCGGAGTACTGAATTTGACCTTTGTAAAGTTGTAATCGGTTGGCTAAGATACAAAGTTTATGAATAATTAATATGTTCTTGGGATAAGCAGGTAGCCTAGGTCGGAGTGTTAAGCTTCGACATTTGTAAAGTTGTAATCGGCTGGCCGAGCTACAAAGTTTATGAAGAATAAAGTGATTCTTGGGCTAAGTAGGTAGCCTAGGTCGGATTGTTGAACTTTGACCTTTGTAAAGTTGTTGTCAACTGTCCGAGCAACAAAGTTTATGAAAAATAAAGATATTCTTGGGCTAAGCATGTAGCCTAAAATGGAATGTTGAACTTCGACCTTTGTAAATTTGTAGTCAGCTGGCCGAGCAAATTTTTTTATGAAGAATCAAGATATTCTTGGGCTAAGCTGGTAGCCTAGGTTAGAGTGTTGAACTTCGACCTTTGTAAAGTTGTAGTCGGCTGGCCGAGCTACAATGTTTATGAAGAATAAAGATATTATCGGGTTAAGCAAGTAGCCTAGGTTGGATTGTGGAACTTCTACCTTTGTAAAGTTGTAGTTGGCTGGCCGAGCTACAAACTTTATAAGGAATGAAGATTTTCTTAGGCTAAGTAGGTAGCCTAGGTTGGAGTGTTGAACTTGGACCTTTGTAAAGTTGTTGTCGGTTGGCCGAGCTATAAAGTTTATGAAGAATAAAGATATTCATTGGCTAAGCATGTAGCGTGGGTCGGAGTGTTGAACTTCGAACTTTGTAAAGTTGTAGAGGGTTGGCCGAGCTACAAAGTTTATGAAGAATAAAGATATTCTTAAGATAAACAGGTAGCCTAGGTCGAAGTGTTGAGCTTCTCCCTTTATACATTGTATTCGGATCGCTGAGCTACAAAGTTTATGAAGAATAAATATATTCATGGGCTAAGCAGGTAGATTTGGTCGGAGTCTTGAACATTGACCTTTGTAAAGTTATAGTCGGTTGGCCGAGCTAGAAATTGTATAAAAAATAAGGATATTGTTGGGCTAAGCATGTACCCTAGGTCTGAGTGTTGAACTTCGACCTTTGTAAAGTAGTAGTCGGCTGGACGAGCTACAAAGTTTATGAAAAATAAAGATATTCTTGAGCTAAGCAGATAGCCTGGGTCGGAGTGTTGAACATCGACCCCTGTAAAGTTGTACTCAGTTGGCCGAGCTACAAGGTTTCTGAAGAATAAAGATACTCTTGGGCTAAGCAGGTAGCCTTGGTCGGAGTGTTGAGCTTTCACCTATGTGAAGTTGTATTCTGCTCGCCGAGCTACAAAGTTTTTGAAGAAGAACAATATTCTTGGGCTAATCAGGTAGGCTAGGATGGAGTGTTGAACTTCGACCTTTGTAAAGTTGTAGGAAGCTGGCCGAGCTACAAAGCTTATGAAGAATAAAGATATTCATGGGCTAAGCAGGTAGCCTAGGTCGGAGTGTTGAACTTCGACCTTAGGAAATTTGTAGTCAGCTGGTTGATTGAACTTCGACCTTAGGAAATTTGTAGTCAGCTGGTTGAGTGACAAAGTTTATGAAAAATAAAGATATACTTGGGATTAGCAGGTTGCCTAGAACGGAGTGTTGAACTTTGACCTTTGTAAAGTTGTAGTCAGTTGGCTGAGCTAAAATTTTTATGAAGAATCAAGATATTCTTAGGCTTAGCAGGTAGCCTAGGTTGGAGTGTTGAACTTCGACCTTTGTAAAGTTGTAGTTGGCTGGTCGGGCTACAATGTTTATGAAGAATAAAGATATTGTTGGGCTAAGCAGGTAGCCTAGTTTGGAGTGTGCAACTTCCACCTTTGTAAAGTTGTAGTCGGCTGGCCGAGTTACAAACTTTTTGAGGAATGAAGATATTCTTGGGCTAAGCAGGCATCCTAGGTTGTAGTTTTCAACTTCGACCTTTGTAAAGTTGTAGTTGGCTGGAAGAGTAACAATTTTTATGAACAATAAAGATATTCTTGAGCTAAGAAGGTAACCTGGGTCGGAGTGTTGAACTTCGACCTTGCTAAAGTTATAGTCGGCTCGCCGAGCTACAAAGTTTATGAAGAAAAAAAAGATATTCTTGGGATAAGTAGGTAGCCTAGGTCGGAGTGTTGAACTTCGACCATTGTAAAGTTGCAGTTGGATGGCCAAGGTACAAAGTTTATGAAGAATAAAGTTGTAGTTGGCTGGCCAAGATATTCTTGGGCTGAGTAGGTAGCTTAGGTCGAAGTATTGAACTTTGACCTTTGTAAAGTTGTAATCGGCTGGCTGAGCTACAAAGTTTATGAATAATAAATATATTCTTAGGATAAGCAGGTAGCCTAGGTCGGAGTGTTAAGCTTTGACCTTTGTAGAGTTATAGTCGGCGGCCGAGTTATAAAGTTCATGAAGAATAAAGATATTCTTGGGATAATAAGGTAGCCTAGGTTGGAGTGTTGAACTTCAACATTTGTAAAGTTGTAGTCGGCTAGCTAAGCTACAAAGTTTATGAAGATTTAAGATATTCTAGGTCTAAGCAGGTAGCCTTGGTCGGAGTGTTGGACTTTGACCTTTGTAAAGTTTTAGGAAGCTAGTCGAGCTACAAAGTTTATGAAGAATAAAGATATTCTTGGGCTAAGCAGGTAGCCTAGGTCGGAGTGTTGAACTTCGACCTTCGGAAAGTTGTGGTCAGCTGTCCGAGCTACAAGATTTATGTAAAATAAGGATATTAGTGGGCTAAGCAAGTAGCCTAGAATAGAGTGTTTAACTTCGACCTTTGTAAAGGTGTAGTCGGCTGGCCGAATAATGAACTTTATGAAGAATCAACATATTCTTGGGCTAATCAGGTAGCCTTGTTTGGAGTGTTGAACTTCGACCTTTGTAAAGTTGTAATCGGTTGGCTGAGCTACAATGTTTTTGAAGAATTAAGATATTATCAGGTTAAGCAGGTAGCCTAGGTTGGAGTGTGGAACTTCCATCTTTGTAAATTCGTAGTTGGCGAGCCAAGCTACAAAGGTTATGAGGAATGAAGATTTTCTTAGGCTAAGCAGGTAGCCTAGGTTGGAGTGTTTAACTTCGACCTATGTAAAGCTGTAGTTGGCTGGCTGAGCTACAAATTTTATGAAGAATAAAGATAGTCTTAGGTTAAGCAGGTAGCCTAGGTCGGAGTGTTGAACTTTGACCTCTATAAAGTTGTTTTCGGTTGGCCGAGCGATAAAGTTTGTGAAGAAAAAAGATATTCTTGGATAAGGAGGTAGCCTAGGTCAGACTGTTGAACTTCGACATTTGTAAAGTTGGAGTTGGTTGGTCGAGCTACAAAATTTAAGAAGAATAAAAATATTATCGGGCTTAGCAGGTAGCCTTGGTCGGAGTATTGAACTTTGATTTTTGTAAATTTGTAGTCGGTTATCCAAGCTACAAAGTTTATGACGAATAAAGATATTCTTGGATTAAGCAGGCAGGCTGGGTCAAAGTGTTGAGCTTCGAACTTTGTAAAGTTGTAGTCGGCTGCCCAGCTACAAATTTTATGAAGAATAGAGATATTCTTGGGCTAATCAGGTAGCCTAGGTTGGAGTATTGAACTCCAATATTTGTATAGTTCTATTCAGCTAGCCGAGCTACAAAGTTTATGAAGAAGAAATAAATTATTGGGCTAAGCAGGTAGCCTAGGTCAGAGTTTTGAACTTCGACCTATCTAAAGTTGTAGTCGGCTCGTCGAGCAACAAAGTTAATGAATAAAAAAAGATATTCTTGGGCTAAGTAGGTAGCCTAGGTCGGAGTGTTTAACTTCGAACTGTGTAATGTCGGAGATGACGGGCCGAGCTACAAAGTTTAAGAAGAATAATGATATTGTTGGGCTGAGCAAGTAGCCTAGGTCGAAATATTCAACTTCAACATTTGTAAAGTTGTAGTCGGCTGGCTGAGCTACATACTTTATGAAGAATAAAATACTCTTGGGATAAGTAGGTAGCCTAGGTCGGAGTGTTGAACTTCAACCTTTGTAAATTTGTAGTTAGCTGACCATGCTATAAAGTTTATGAAGAATAAATAAATTCTTGGGATAAGCAGGTAGCCTAGGTCAAGCGTTGAGCTTTGACCATTGTAAAGTCGTAGTCGGTTGGCCGAGCTACAGAGTTTAAGAAGAATAAAGATATTCTTGGGCTAAGAAGGTAGCTTTGGTCGAAGTCTTGAACTTTGACCTTGGTAAAGTTGATGGGGTTTTGAGCATTCTAACACTCCTATGGTGTACATGCAACCCTATAAACCTTGGATCTATTTTTTCTCTATTATACATGCAAATATTCAATATTCCAAGGTTTCATCCTAACTAGCATAACAAGAAGTATATACAATACAAGAATCTAGTAGAATGACATACCTTTTGATGGAGCTTGAAGTCTTGAACCTTTAAGAGCCTAGTGACCCAAGTGTTGCACCTCAAATGGTTGACACAAAACCAAGAACCCTTGGAATAACTTGAGAATAAAGATACTTGCACCAAACTCGGTTTTTCCCTCTTGTGTACACACACTAGTTCCATTTCATGAACCATAGACCTCTTTATATAGTGTGGAGGATTAGGGTTACATTCATGTAAACCTTAATACCCATGACCTTTCATTTCCATAGGATCCATGGGTTAAACACTCCATGGACTATCCATGAAAGCTTAGCCCAACCTAAATGAACTTGGCTCATCTTATATATATAAGAGTCCATATTTAATTAGTTCCTTTTTGATCACTAAATTAATTCTAAATTAATTCTTGATCAATACTAATTAAATAATATGATTCCATATTAATATATCAGAACTTATAATATATTAATATAAGTCATAAGTATCATTTTTCTCATTTTGTCTATCCAATTGTTCCGATGCCATGCAACCCAAATGGACCATGCCAAATCAGGTCAAGTACATACCAATTATAGTTATGGACTTAGACACTAATCCAACAGTCTCCCACTTGGATAAGTCTAAAACTATTGTGTATGACTCCAAAACCCGACTAGCAATCGTAGCTCTTAAAGCCGCTGTCGAACTCTGACCTAGTCAATGACTTGTCCATTAGATAAGGGATCATATATTCCTCCATTCTAGATATCACATGGACTGAGACATGGATTATAATCATTCTCTCTGTCCATTTGTTGTTTCCTGATTTCCGATTTATGACGACTGACTAATTGAACAAATCAAATCAGTCCAGGCTTGGCCAAGCACTTAGGGGTGTCATCACTAAATCATCGAGGGGCCCACAGATATCGCTTTTATCCCTCCAAGGGTAAAAGGAATGGATAAACTTCGACTCATATGCTTGTTCTACTACTTGTTGAATCATACACAAAGGCACGTTTTATAACATCGAGTTACCAATGCGTTTCCGTACAATCAATGTATAACCAAATCATAGTCAACAACTCATATCTCTAGGTTTGAAGAATATAAGATATTATCGTCTCATGATCACTTGTGATAAAATCCATGAAGTGAGTCAAATGAGCGTGGGTTTAATCCAATACTCCAATCTCATTCCAGGAGCACTCATGAATGTTGTAGCAACTCTTGCTATGTCCAACACATTAGACATCTACAAACCCAATTCATGATAGTCTTGTCTTAATACCTACTTCCAACGTATTATGGACTGTGGATGGTTTGAATAAATTAGTTATTTAGAAGAATAACCTAGTTATTCTGGAAGTCAAAACATGCAAAGTGAAACACAAGAATAATCGAATTCAATATGGTCTCAGAACTTATGAGCATAAATAGAACACCTTTTATTTATCACCATATTGATTACACATTATTCATTGCATAATGTTTCAAATCATCAACTTTATACTTGAATCAAAACAATAGTCATGCCATGCTCTAAGCATGCACACTATGTTTATCCAAACTATAGTTATGCCATACACCAAGTATGCACACTATGTTTTTCTATGATCCTTACTTTGTGGAATAGATCAATTGAACATAATTCCAATGATTCTCATTTCACAATCCCAAATCCTCATCGTAAATGTAAGAATTCTAAATTCCTGCTATTTACCGAAATCTGTTAGATTCAAAACTTATATGCACTGATCCTCTTGTAATGACTATGCACAAAGTCACAAAGACTTGGCAACAGACATTACAAAGTACTCCAATGGAGATCAATTCCATGGAACCGAAGTCTCAAATTCAAAGTACATTCCTTTGAACATCCTTCTTGCATTAAGTTTCTAACTTTCTCATAGATTCTTAATATCCAACTCCCAATATGGAAAACATTTCCACATTCCCATTTTGACTATCACTTCCAAACAAGAGTCGCCTCTTTTCAGAATATGTCAATATGGTCCTTTCCAAAAATTTACACCCTACTTCCAACTATCTATGAGCAACCAATCTTTGGTAAAACCTCAGATTGTCCTCAATAACTGCTTAATCATTTTAGTCATATCCAATTCTAGACCTTTTCCCCCTCTTAATGCCCTAGGCATTTGGAAAATTTAGAAAGGATAAATATTATAGCACATGTAATAGATCCTATATCCGAAGCATATGGGACACGATCCATGATGTCTCACATAAATACATGATCCCAGACCAGTCTTTTGCTACAATATTTTTAATTTGCCATGTTTTCATAATTCGACTATGAAGAGGGATGTCGTAATCATAATCAAATATTGAGAACGCAATATATATATAATTTCCTTAAGTTGAACCATTCCAACATAAAATTCATATATATATATATATATATATATATATATATATATATATATATATATATATATATATATATATATATCCTTGACTAAAGATGATTAAAATCTCAATATAAGCTTTTAGAATTGAAATGAAGTATAATTTCCTCTCCCTTAATTATAGCAAAACAACTTTTCCCAATTGAAACTTTTGTTTTTTATAATTAACATTGCTAACTTGCAACACTTATCATAATTATCATGCTCCCACTAACATGATAATTGTTAGCATAACACTTATGCTCCCACTAGCTTTGACATGTACTCAGAAATCAGCTGGACTTCTAGAAATCAATACTTTATTGACTTTCTTACCAAAGTTCAGATTTCTGATACGAGATGCTTTGATAAAACTTTATCAAAGTCATACACCTTTCCTTAGATAGCTCACATGTGTGTCTAAACAATTTTAGAACTATGAAAAGGGATGCCGTAATCATAGTCGCAATTGTTTAGACCTTTTCCATTTCTCACAAGTCCATGTTAGTGTGTCGGTTAACCATACACGCTCCACTAACGACTTTGAGAATGCAAATATCACAATTGCTCTCTACTTAAAATCTAGTTAGTGAAAGCGTTTCCTCACCATCATTTTCATGAATCGGAGAGAAACCTTATGACACTTAGATTTTATGGTGTATGTGTTCCTATCCATGTGAATTTGTCAAAACCATAATCACAAGACAAGGTTAGTGACAAATTCAAACTCATATGGACTGAACTTGTTCAATCTTAAATTCTTGCCACCTGGCAGCACAAGGGCCTACCATTGCTTCCAAGTTGTTATGCAAGCAACTGAGAACTCATAGAACTCACATGCATAGTCAACTTTAAATGGAATGGGCATAGAAACAAGAATATGTCAACACGATAGGTTACAAACCTCAAGTCATGTGCTGGTGATAACCAATAGGTTTTTTATTCTTGATTAGTTCTTGAAAATTTTCCAAGATGTTTAAGACTCCCACTGACCTCTTGACATATAAGATTCTCTTGTCAAGAATCATTCCTTGACAAAACAAATATTCAAGAGATAGTGCGGATTCTTTATCAAGACAAACACTTCACACAATTTGCCTTAGTTGGTCTTTGTTTTATCCAAAACATCACAACTTACCAATTTTCAAATGTATAAGAGTAGAAATCATTTTACTCTTACATTTGACAAGTGTTATAAACCTTCTTTAAGATGTGCCACTCAAGTTACAATCTTGGAGTATGACTCTAAAAATCGTTTTGGAACGAAGTATGATTCATCTTCTTGATTTAACCACTTCAACAACTCATGACTCATCTTCTTAGCCATAAGAATGCACTAATATGTCCTTAGAGGATGAATTGTGATATGGTCTCACAATCATTAAGATGATCATAAAACATGATACTAAAGTAGTCTCCCATCTTTTCAGATTCGAAAAACTTTTATCTTTCTGCCTAATTTGATTCTTCTCATTTGTTCTGCCATACATTGAAACTTTTCCAATGTTTCAGAATTATACTTCAACTTGTAAGTATAACCATATTTACTAAACTTTAGTAAATCATGACAAATAGCCTTATCGATCTTTGTGGTGGACCTGATCAGTACACAACCGACTGTACCTGGTCCCCTTGTCCTTTACTTGACTCACATATACATATGAACAAGGAATTAGTCTTTAATTTTCCAAAGATGAAAATTCTCATTCATCATACAATACAACTTGCATGATTCCAAGTTTCGGTCCAATTGAAACTTGGGTGATGAGAATCTTTCCTTATTTGGTAAATTTAGACACTACCACAAATGAAAGAATCAAATCCATTTTCCAATATTGCTATCAATGGAATCATATAAACATCAATTTTTCACAAATGCCATTGTAAGGAGATATAATAAAATAGAACAAAATTTTATTTATTTATAAAATGCGGAAAAAACTTCTTCCTTACAATGCAAATTTAAATGCAAACTATGCTATTACATATTTCCTAGCAATCTATCATAACTCCTTAGCAGCAGCTCAAAAATCCAATCTTCAAATCATGCGATTGAAATCCATCTTCGCGATCAAATTCAGCATACTCTTCCTTTAAGTTTCCTCCCCTTTGCTTGATCCTACCGTACATCAAAATGTAATCTAGTCACATCATGTATTAATAATCAACAATTAGGAACTTAACAGAGTTAGATAGTGGACTTACCTGAAGCAGAGTCAAACTGTTTGATTCTTCCTTCTCTCAGATCTTTCAGGTAGTTAGGGCAGCTTCACAACCAATGCCCCTTCCTTTGGCAATAGAAACGTATGGATCCTTTGGGAATGGTACACGAGACTATCTTAGACTTAACCTTTCCCTTTACCATTTGGTCAACCAAGTTGACTATGGCCGATCCCTTTCCATTGGGAAGAGAAAGCTTTTTTGGATTTCCAATGTTACCATTGTCAATGTCCATGGAAGTTTGGGAAGTCGATCTTCCAATCAAATTTGCTTTACCAGTGCCCCAAATCATTGTTGATTCAGCAGCATCAAGCAAATAGGTAAGATCATTAAGGGTCATGTTATAGTCTGTTACATAGTAGTCCCAAAGGAACTCACTATGTGACTTAGGAAGTGATTGAAGAGCCTAGTCAACGACCAACTTCCTCAAGACTTTGACACCAAACTCTCCCGGCTTGTCAATATGTGACTTCCTTTCCAAAATGTGAGCACACATAGACCTTGCTTGCCAATAGCGCTTGAGTGACCTTGAACTATTCAAGAACTTGTGGGTTAGGGAGAATAATTGGAGGAGGTGGAGGAAGCGAAGTATTATTTCCATGACCCAACCATGGGACATCATCTTCATTAGGAAAGCTTGTTCCAAGGGATTTGGGATGATCATAGTTGTCTGAACCAGACATCTACAATGGGAGATATTCAAGTTAGTTGATTTAAGTCCTTAATATAACACCCAATATGAAATATTAAGGCTAGGACCCAACACAATATTTTATAACTTGGAAGAGGGATGCCGTAATCCAAGCTACAAAATATTTGAAGGTAGGTGAATGACGATTCACCAATTTCCACCATGAAAAACGAAATAAATTATTAGGTTTTTAATTGGCTTTGAAACTCCTAGATCTTTTGAGATTCATTGAACTTTTCAATGACATGTTTAAATCTCGATTGTGCCCTCTCAAGTTTGTGACTGGGATGCCGAGGATCACAAAAAAGGTGTGAATAACCATGCAAATATACTTGGTACTCTTAATTTTTATCACCTAATCGATGTGCCGGTTAACCACACGTGCTCCACTGATCTATGATAAACCTTAAGCCACCCTTTGCCAACCTTGTTAAATCCAAGTTAGTGTGTCGGTTAACCACACACGCTCCACTAACGACTTAAGCAAGGTGCAAAGTGTAATTTCATGGGTTAGCACCAAATTTACATTTTCCTAAGTATCTAAGATTGGGAATTTATAAGTGTTTAGTTACTTAGTATTTATCATTATACTTTTAATGAAGGGAGAATAATAGTCTTGTCCTACCCGTTCGGCTAACGATCCTCCACCAGTCAAGGAAGCGGTGGGTGAGAGTGGACACCCATTAAACTTCCATTTTATAGACATTAACCTTATACCCCCCTTATAGACCAACTTCGTAAATGAGGCCTACTAACGGTAAGACTGACTTTGTTCTTATACATATATATATATATATATATATATATATATATATATATATATATATATATATATATATATATATATATATATATATAACTATTAACTATTAATATTATAATAGTATAATGGTTGAATTTTAACTTTTAAAATTCTTAGGGTTTAACTTGGAATTAAAGTATTCATGAGGGGAAACTTTACAAATTCCAAAACTTGAGGGAAAGTTTTGAACAATTCAAAAAACTTTTCAATTTCATAACTTATGAGTTTAAAGTAGTTTTAATGGAAAAACCCTTCAAGTTTCATAACGT
Source organism: Lactuca virosa (assembly GCF_052849685.1). Taxonomy (NCBI): domain Eukaryota; kingdom Viridiplantae; phylum Streptophyta; class Magnoliopsida; order Asterales; family Asteraceae; genus Lactuca; species Lactuca virosa. Next base: position 314,046,063 of record NC_136433.1, on the reverse strand, counting down.
GAGGACAAGTTATGGAAGACTTTAAAACATTTAAAAATGAGACTCTTCATTTTCATAACTTATGGAAATCTTATGAGTTTTAAAAATCATAAATGTGACTTTTCATATAACTTAAAGACAAGTTACAAAAACACATATTATGAACAACTTTTAGATCAATTTGGATTGAAAATACATTATCACATAACTATTCTATTAATCTAAATCAACTCATAAGAACAAGATAATTCAAATCAAACAATTTTCATGAAATTAGCCTAACCATTAAACTAATACAAAACATGAATCTATTGAAAATTATCTTTGAAATTGGATTAGCATGAACATTATCACATCAAAAATAGGTTTACAAGTTCAAAAACAGCTTAGGTAATGTTCCTAGTCCAATTCCAGCCAAAAACCTCGAATATATGCTGTCAGGGGGTCCAACTCGTCGAGTGCATGAACCAACTCGACGAGTTGGATGAATTTGCACATGGACTCGTCGAGTCCCTTAATGGACTCGTCGAGTCCCCTATCCAGACAACAAAAAAATCAATTTTTCCAGCTTTTTCCAGCAAATTGCATCAAGTATAATTGAAAACAAGCCTAGGCTTTGATACCACTGATGGGTTTTGAGCATTCTTCCTATGGTGTACATGCAACCCTATAAACCTTGGATCTATTTTTTCTCTATTATACATGCAAATATTCAATATTCCAAGGTTTCATCCTAACTAGCATAACAAGAAGTATATACAATACAAGAATCTAGTAGAATGACATACCTTTTGATGGAGCTTGAAGTCTTGAACCTTTAAGAGCCTAGTGACCCAAGTGTTGCACCTCAAATGGTTGACAAAAAACCAAGAACCATTGGAATAACTTGAGAATAAAGATACTTGCACCAAACTCGGTTTTTCCCTCTTGTGTACACACACTAGTTCCATTTCATGAACCATAGACCTCTTTATATAGTGTGGAGGATTAGGGTTACATTCATGTAAACCCTAATACCCATGACCTTTCATTTCCATAGGATCCATGGGTTAAACACTCCATGGACTATCGATGAAATCTTAGCCCAACCTAAATGAACTTGGCCCATCATATATATATATATATATATATATATATATATATATATATATATATATATATATAGAGTCCATATTTAATTAGTTCCTTTTTGGTCACTAAATTAATTCTTGATCAATACTAATTAAATAATATGATTCCATATTAATATATTAGAACTTATAATATATTAATATAAGTCATAAGTATCATTTTTCTCATTTTGTCTATCCAATTGTTCCGATGCCATGCAATCCAAATGGACCATGCCAAATCAGGTCAAGTATATACCAATTATAGTTATGGACTTAGACACTAATCCAACAAAAGTTGTAGTCGGTTGGCCGAGCTATAAAGTTTATAAAAAAATAAAGATATTCTTGGGCTAAGCAGGTACCATAGGTCAGAGTGTTAAACTTCGACCTTTGTAAAGTAGTAGTTGGCCGGCCAATCTACAAAGTTTATGACAAATAAAGATATTATTGGGCTAAGCAGATAGCCTGGGTCGGAGTGTTGAACTTCAACGTTTGGAAAGTTGTAGTCATGTTGGCCGAGCTATAAAGTTTTTGAAGAATAAAGATATTCTTGGGCTAAGCAGGTAGCCTAAGTCGGAGTGTTGAGCTTCGACCTTTGTAAAGTGGTAGTCAGTTGGCCGAGCTACAAATTTTATGAAGAATAAATATATTATTGGGTTAATTAGGTAGCCTAGGTTGGAGTGTTAAAGTTCGACCTTTGTAAAGTTGTAGTCGGCTGCCCAAGCTACAAGGTTTATGAAGAATAAAGATATTCTAGGGCTAAGCAGGTAGCCTAGGTCGAAGTGTTGAACTTCGACCTTTGTAAAGTTGTAGGAAGTTGGACGAGCTACAAGGTTTATAAAGAATAAATATATTCTTGGTCTAAACAGGTAGCCTAGGTGAGAGTGTTGAAATTCGACCTTTGACAAGTTATAGTCACCTGGCCGAGCTACAACCTTTATGAAAAATAAAGTTATTATTCGGCTAAGCAAGTACCCTAGAACGGAGTGTTGAACTTCGAACTTTGTAAAGTTGTACTCTGCTGGCCGAGCTACAAATTTTATGAAGAATCAATATATTATTTGGCTAAGAACGTAGCCTAGGTTGGAGTGATGAACTTCGACCTTTGTAAAGTTGTAGTCGGTTGATCGAGCTACAATGTTAATGAAGAATAAAGATATTATTGGGCTAAGCAGGTATCCTGGGTTGGAGTGTGGAACTTCCACCTTTGTAAAGTTGTAGTCGGCTCACCGAGCTACAAAGTTTGTGAGGAATAAAGATATTATTGGGATAAGGAGGTAGCGTAGGTTGGAGTGTTTAACTTCAACTTTTGTAAAGTTGTAGTCGGTTAGAGGAGTTACAAATTTTATGAAGAATAAAGATATTGTTAGGCTAAGCAAGTAGCCTAGGTCGGAGTGCTAAACTTCAACCTTTGTAAAGTTGTAGTCGGTTAGCTGAGCTATAAAGTTTATGAAGAATAAATATATTCTCGTGCTAAGCAGGTAGCCTAGGTCGGAGTGTTGAACTTCGACCTTCATAAAGTTAAAGTTGGATGGCCGAGTTACACAGTTATGAAGAATAAAAATATTATTGTGCCGAGCAGGTACCTTAGGTCGTAGTACTTAACCTCGACCTTTGTAAAGTTGTAATCGGTTGGCTGAGCTACAAAGTTTATGTAAATAAAGATATTCTTGGGATAAGAAGGTATCTTAGGTCGAAGTGTTGAACTCCGACCTTTATAAAGTTGTAGTCAGCTGGACGAGCTACAAAGTTTATGAAGAATAAATATATTCATAGAATAAGCTGGTAGCCTAGGTCGAGTGTTGAACTTTGTCCCTTGAAAATTTATAGTCGGCTGGCCGAGGTACAAAGTTTATGAAGAATAAAGATATTCATAGGCTAAGCAGGTAGCTTTGGTTGGAGTCTTGCACTTTGACCTTTGTAAAGTTGTAGTTGGTTGGCCGAGATAGAAAGTTTATAAAAAATAAAGATATTCTTGGGCTAAGCAGGTACCCTAGGTCGGAGTTTTCAACTTCGACCTTTATAAAGTAGTAGTCGACTAGCTGAGCTACAAAGTTTATGAAGAATAAAGATATTCTTGGGCTAAGCAGGTAGTCTGGGTCGGAGTATTGAACTTCGACCTTGGTAAAGTTGTAATCGGCTGGCCGAGCTACAAAGTTTATGAAGAATAAAGATATTCTTGGGCTAAGCAGGTAGCCTAGGTCGAAGTGTTGAACTTCGACCTTTGTTAAATTGCAGTTGTAGGTCGCCTAGGTCGGAGTGTTGAACTTCGACCTTTGTAAAGTTATAGTCGGTTGGCCGAGCTACAAAGTTTATGAAGAATAAATATGAGACATCCCAAAAATATGATCCAAAAAGTTCATTTTTAATTTAATAAAACAGTGTTCCAACACATTATCCATGCAACACAAAAGAAAATAAGTTTATCAAACATCATTTCAATCAGACTAATATCTCAAAAGAGGAAACCACATGGTATGTGCGATGCAGTCATCTGGAGCTCTTCCCCTTGATACCGAAAGTACCTGAAACATAAATTGAAAACTGTAAGCATAAAGCTTAGTGAGTTCCCCAAACTACCCCATACCATACATAATAAATCACATACTGAGCCCCCGCCCCACATCGGGCCTCGCCCAGCGCCCGCCCCCCACCCTGGTATAGGCCCCTGCCCGACATCGGGCCCCCGCTCGGTTTATAGATCTGTTATTCTTAGGCCCCGCCCACCATACAAATACAACACACACACACAAACATACACACACACACACACACATATATATATATATATATATATATATATATGCATATATATATATATATATATATATATATATATATATATATATATATATATATATATATATATATATATAACTTGATCATGCTAACACACAAAATAACCTATGTTCTAGTCATCGGGCCTCGCCCGACCTCGAGCCCCGCCCGATATACATAACAACACATAACACATGCAAGGGTCACGCAGACTCCTAGCATCCTAGCATAAACAATAAGGGTCGGCATTGGTACCTTAGACTCGCTAAACCCAATGAGGAAACTCACCTCTGAATCTGAGTAATAGCTGAATAGGTCCCGAACTCCGAATATCTGCTCTACCCAACACCTAAAAGAACCAACCCTTAGATACAACTCAAAATACCTCAACACGCTCTGTTGAAATGAAAGCACACCGTGTTTCGCCATCATCCAAATAGTCGGGGAAACCCCCAGTCAACACGCCGTGTTTGCCTAAGTTACAAAAGCTTAACACATTAAGCTGCCTTCTTCGACTCTAGGAGCTCTAAAGCGCATATCTAGAGCAAAATGAGATTTAGAAGGGTAAAGTTTCCAACCTTACCCATAGGGACTACCAAAAAGGGTCCAAAACCCAAACATAAGGCTTGATAGTGCAAGGGCTTAACCAACAAGCACTTAATCCTTGAAGACATAGCCCCAAAACATAGATCTGACTTCCTTGAGCTGGAAAACCATGTAAAGTTGCCAACTTCATGTTCATGCGTGCCTAAAAGAATCTCTTAAGCTTAAAAGGGACTTAATAAGTGACTTAATGCATGCATGAAACCATTTATCTCATAAATCTTGCACCTTTATGTTCAAGGAGTCCAATACAAACCCAGATCTGTAATAACAAGCCCTTAAAACGACTTCACTATCTCAACAACCCAAAATGGGGCTAAAAGCATAACAAAGCACAATATGAGGATATCTAAACATCTGTAAGTCAAGGTTCAAATTTGATACCTCAGAAAGCTTGCACAGGAGAAGATGATTATGGATCCAAAGCCTTTCGAGCAAGCAAGGGAACTTCAAGATCTCCACTTCCTTCACAAAGGCCAAAAATGAGCACCAAGAACTTCTTACTAGCTCAAGAACACCACCAAGAGGCTTAAGGATCGACATTAGGGTTTTAGTGGCAATGGAGGTTGGTAAAGAGGCCATCCATGAGGACTTAAGGCCTTTAAATAGGGTGCAACACCCTAAAAATTAAGGTTTCTCCACCAGCCACCAACACGTTGTGTTATGACATAAACATGCCATGTTGGTCCCATAAAGTTCATGGCCTAAAGGTCTAATGACACGCCATGGTGAGGCTTCACCACACCGTGTTCAAAGTGAACCATGAAGACATTTGGAATTAGTTTCAAACCTAGAATCGGGTGTTACAAATATCCCCTACTTGAATCAGACTTCGTCCTTGAAGTCGGCCGCCCCAAATAACTTTGGGTAGTGTTCTCTCATCTCGTCCTCGGGCTCCCAATCCAAAATCGCCATCGGTCTCTCAATATAATTCAGGCGGTCATCCACCTGAATATCCTCTAATGGTACCACTACGGAATCATCCACTAAGCACTTCTGCAATTGAGAGACATGGAACGTACTATGAATCTGACTGAGCTCATCTGGAAGATCAAAGCGATAAACAACCTGGCCCACCCGAGCCAAAACCCTAAATGGAGCAATATACCTGGGGCCCAGCTTGCCTCGATTCCTGAATCGGATTACACCTTTCGAAGGTGAAACCTTCAGGAGAACCATATCTCCCACCTGGAACTCTAAATCTGATCGGCGCCAATCGGCATAACTCTTCTGCCGACCCTGAGCTGTCTGGAGCCTGCTCCGAACCTACTTAATCAGCTCAGTGGTCTTGAGCACCACCTCAGAACTCCCCATAACCTGCTGACCGACCTCGCCCCAACAAATCGGGGTCCTGCATTTCCTCCCGTAAAGCATATCAACAGGAGTTCGATCAATGCTGACATGATAACTGTTGTTATACGAAAATTCTGCTAACGGAAGATAGTTATCCCAACTCCCTCCAAAGTCCAACACATATGCATGTAACATATCCTCAAGAGTCTAAATAGTCCTCTCACTCTGACCATCAGTCTGCGAATGAAATATTGTACTGAAATAAAGACGAGTGACCAACTCGTCATGAAAACTCTTCCAAAATCTGGAAGTAAAACAAACATCCCCGTCAGAAAACCACTGATACCGGCACCCCATGACGTGCCACCACCTCCCGGATATAAACCTCGACCAACTTTTCTACTGAAATACTCTCCTGAACCGGAATAAAATGAGCGCTCTTGGTCAAACGATCCACGATGACCCAAATCGAATCCACTCCGTGCGCAGTCCTGGGAAGCTTCATGATAAAATCCATGGTGATGTCATCCCATTTCTATACAGGAATCTCCAATGGTTGCATCTTGTCGTGAGGACGATGATGCTCGGCCTTGACTTTCCTACAGGTCAAGCACCACTCCACATACCATGCCACATCCCGCTTCATGCAGAGCCACCAATAATCAAGGCGAAAGTCCCTATACATCTTCGTCGCCCTGGGATGAATGGAGAACCTCAAATTGTGAGCCTCCTCCATCAGAACCTGCCGCACACCTCCCCAATACGGAATCCAGACTCGCTGATGCAAAGTCAACAATCCACGACTATCATAATCAAAGGAAGCCACCTGACCCATAATGTGCTCGCTCTTCCGGTGCTCTTCCTTCATAGCCTTGACCTAAGCCTCACGAATTTGCTCCAATAGTGGAGTAATCACGGTCATCCAAAAACATATGCCTCTAGTCGGATCCATGACCGCCTTGCGGCTGAGAGCATCAACCACCACATTGGCCTTCCCCGGGTGATAAAGGATCTCACAATCATAATCCTTTACCACATTCAACCATCGACTCTGCCTTATATTCCGATTCGGCTGGTCCATCAAGTATCTCAGCCTCTTGTGATCCATGTAAATAGTACAACAGACCCCATAGAGGTAATGTCGTCAAATATTGAGGACAAAAACCACGGCCCCCAACTCCAAATCATGCGTCAGATAATTTGCCTCATAAGGCTTCAGCTGCCTCGAAGCATAAGCGATCACACAACTCCTCTGCATCAACACTGCCCCCAAACTTGTGATTAAAGCATCAAAATAGACCACGAAATCATTAACACCCTCTAGCAGGGTCAGAATCGGCGCCTCACACAACCGCTATCTCAGTGTCTCGAAAGCTGCTTGCTGCTCAGGCCCCCAGCAAAATGTAACCGTCTTCTTGGTCAGTCGGGTCAAAGGAACAACTATCTTGGAGAAGTCCTGGATAAATCTATGACAGTAACCAAACAAAGTAAGAAAACTATGAATCTCAGATGGAGACCTCGGAACCTCCCATTTCATCACGGCCTCGACCTACCCTTCTTGACTGTGTCGAAGATCACAAGAGTCTGATCAAGAATGCAACGAGTAATCTCGGACGAGATGAACTCCTTAATCTGTTCATCGAGTTGCCCGACTCCAGATCCTGAGCTCGAGCTATCCCCAGCACCAGAACTGCCAGTAGGTCTGCCTCAGAATACCACCATACTGAAAATAGACCATATAAACCATCAGAATACGCATCGAAATATATATCGGGAAATCACAACTCTACAAGCTCCCTGGTTTCATCGCAACCCTCCTTGAATCGAGTATGGATCCTCTGCTTCCAGTAGTATGGGCCCATACTACCTTCCACATATATCCGTACTTTCCTCAACGATTTCATTAAGTCTACCATGTCACTTTATATCCCTACAATTTCCCCTTACAGATAAGGCTCCCAACACTAGATCTCATCCTAGGTTTTCCTTGGGCAAACTCCACACCACTCTCCACTATCAGCTATAAAAGGAACTCCCGCTAACTCCCTCTAACTAGCTCCCGAATACATCTACATATCACTAAAACCAAATAATTCTTCGAATGAGAAGTCTCATAATATAACGGTTGGACTCAAACAAGAGCTGCGCAATAGAGTTAAGACCTAACCTTCTAAAATTATTTAGTTCCCATAATATGTAACTTAGCATATTCGTTTACTAGTTAGCTAATACTAGTTAGAACTCCTAAAAGCACTAAGCAAGAAGCATTCGAGCATCAAGTAATCAGATACAAGCATCACCTAACCAGGCCATCCTATCACTGGCTGATCAACACTAGCATGCAAGTCTAAAAGCTCATACAATAGGCATACAAAGGCATCTCTCCTAGCATTCTATCATTCAAAAACAAAGCAGATCCTTAGCCCTAACTAGCATGCGATTCATAGATTCACATATCAAATCATATCATATAACATGTATGGGTAATTTGGGAAAACTTACTTGAGCTCGGCGGATTGGATGCACTACAACCTTGCTTATTTTAGAAAAACCCTTTTCTTAAAATGTATTTCCTTTTTGAAAAACTTACCAAATCCTCAGTTTGAGTTAAGACACACCTGAGAGTGTGCCCAAATCCCTCAAACCAAGGCTCTAATACCAACTTGAAACATCCCAAAAATATGATCCAAAAATTTCGTTTTTAATTTAATAAAACAGTATTCCAACACATTATCCATGCAACCCAAAAGAAAATAAGTGTATCAAACATCATTTCAATCAGAGTAATATCTCAAAAACGGAAACCACATGGTGTGTGCGATGCAGTCATCCCGAGCTCTTCCCCTTGATACAAAAAGTACCTAAACATAAACTAAAAACCGTAAACAAAGCTTAGTGAGTTCCCCAAACTACCCCATACCATACATAATAAGTTACATACTGGGCCCCCGCCCCACATCGGGCCTCGCCCGACATTGAGCCCCGCTCGGTTTAAAGATCTATTATGCTTAGGCCCTGCCCATCATACTATATATATATATATATATATATATATATATATATATATATATATATATATATATATATCACTTAATCATGCTAACACACACAATAGCCTATGTTCCAGTCATCGGGCTTCGCCCGACATCGATCCCCGCCCGGTATACATAGCAACACATAACACATGCAAGGGTCACGCAGACTCCTAGCATTCCTAGCATAATCAATAAGGGCCGACATTGGTGCCTTAGACCCGCTAAACCCAATGAGGAAACTCACCTCTGAATCTGAGCGATAGTTGAATAGGTCCCCGGTTCTGAATATAAGCTCTAACCAACACCTAACAGAACCAATCCTTGGATACAACTCAAAATACCTCTTCACCCCCTTAGGTCAAACTTGGTCAAAGACAAAAGTCAAGGTCAAGGTCAATAGTCCACGTTGACCCAACACGACGTGTTGACTTGCAAGCACGTCGTATTTCGCTATCATCCAAATAGTCGGGGAAAACCCCAGTCAACACGTGGTGTTGACTTGCAAACATGCCGTGTTTGCCTGAATTCCAACAAATTAACACATTAAGCTACCTTCTTCAACTCTGGGAGCTCTAAAGATCATATCTAGACCTAAATGAGATATAGGAAGGTAAAGTTTCCAACTTTACCCATATGGACTACCAAAAGGGTCCAAAACCCAACCATAAGGCTTGATAGTGCAAGGGCTTAACCAATAAGCACTTAATCCTTGAAGACATAGCCCGTAAACATAAATCTGACTTCCTTGAGCTGGAAAACCATGTAAAGTTGCCAACTTTACGTTCATTCACTCCTAAACGAAGCTCTTAAGCTTAAAAGGGACTTAATAAGTGACTTAATGCATGCATGAAACCAATTATCTCGTAAAGCGTGCACCTTTATGCTCAAGGAGTCCAATACAAACCCAGATCTGGAATAACAAGCCTTTAAAACGACTTCACTATCTCAACAACCCAAAAAGGGGCCAAAAGCATAACAAAGCACAATATGAGGAGACCTAAGCATCTATAAGTTAAGGTTCACACTTGATACCTCATAAAGCTTGCACAAGAGAAGATGATTATTCATCCAAAGCCTTTCCACCAAGCAAGGCAACTTCAAGATCTCCTCTTCCTTCACAAAGGACAAAAATGAGCACCAAGAACTTCTTACTAGCTCAAGAACACCACCAAGAGGCTTAAGGAACGAATTTAGGGTTTTAGTGGCAATGGAGGCTGGTAAGGAGGCCAAGCATGAGGACTTAATGCCTTTAAATAGGGTGCAACACCCTAAAAATTAGATTTTCTTCACCAACCGACAATACACCGTGTTATGACACAAACACGCCATGTTGGTCTCATAACGTTCACGGGCCAAAGGTCTAACGACACGTCGTGGTAAGGCTTCACCACGCCGTGTTCAAAGGGAATCATAAAGACATTTAGAATTAATTTCAAACCTGGAATCGAGTGTTACAAATTATATTCTTGGGCAAAGCAGGTAGCCTAGGTCAGAGTGTTGAACATCGATATTTGTAACGTTGTAGTCGGCTGGCCAAGCTACAAATTTTATGAAGAATAAAGATATTCTTGGGATATGCAGGTAGACTAGTTCGGAGTATTAAACTTCGACCTTTGTAAAGTTGTAGTCGGCTGGCCGAGCTACAAAGTTTATGTAGAATAAAGATATTCTTGATCTAAGATGGTAGCCTTGGTCGGGGTGTTAAACTTCGACCTTTTTTTAAAGTTGTAGTCGGTTGTCCGAATTACAAAGTTTTTGAAGAATAAAGATATTATTGGGTTTCCATGATTGCCTCCGTTTTTGTTTATTATAAAAAACGATGGTATTTTTGGCTATTTTTCCTGCAACATGGTTTTAGTAGGTTGGTTTGATTTAACTGCAACGAGCACGTTCGTCGTGTGCCATCTTATTTTCTTACTTTATGTGACAACCGTCACTTTCTGATCAGGTCAAAGTCAAAGAAAGTCAACAAGTCAAACTGGTCAACTCGACTAGTGCTAATATGATTAGGGATTTCTTTATGGTTACTAATGTATGACTCTAAACCTTAAATGCAAAGTAACACTTGAAAGATTCAAATGTTCAAAATTCTACACCCTAATCAGAAGGAGGGAAGTAACAACTCTATAAAACACTATCACGTGCCCTTCGGGGGTGTATAACACTCAAAATGGGATGTAACTAAGCCTACGGTCTTTGAACTACGAAGAAAAACATTAATAAAGGCTCCCGACAAAGTCTCTCTCAATCTCTCCGATTGTATCTATCTCTCTCCCAAATCTCTTCAAGTATGTAAAATCTCTCCCAAACCTCTTCAAGCATGTGAAATCTCTCCCAAATGTGAAATCTCTCCCAAATCTCTCCAAGTATGTGAAATCTCTACCAAATCTGTTCAAGTATGTGAAATCTCTCCAAGTATGTGAAATCTCTCCTAAATCTCTTCAAGTATGTGAAATCTCTCCCAAATCTCTCCAAGTATGTGAAATCTCTCCCAAATCTCTTCAAGTATGTGAAATCTCTCCCAAATCTCTCCAAGCATGTGAAATCTCTCCCAAATATCTCCAAGTATGTGAAATCTCTCCCAAATCTCTCCAAGTATATGAAATCTCTCCCAAATCTCTCTATGTACCTTCCTCAGTCGAAAACAACCCAAAACCAAAGGAGAAAACCCAAAGGAACCCTCTTGGTCCGGAACCCTCTTAGTCCGGAACCCTCTTGGTCCAGAACCGGACAATTCCGCATCTCAGCTTCGGACTCCCCACTTCGGAACCATGAAAGAGCTTCGGAATATCCACCTTTGGCTCCGGAACCCTCGCAGGTTCGCTTCTTTCTCCCGGTTTTCGACCACTTTTGCGTTTTAAGCTCGTTTTTCATGATTTTCGCGTTTCACTCAAACTTATATTTTGACATATAAGACCATATATATTCATATTTTAATCACGTTTTAGGGGAAATCTCAACTTAAGAACAATATCTAGTGGGTGAGATATTGAGATAGAGTGCTGATCTTTCCATGAAGTATGACTCAAGTTAACCCCCATACCCACATAGGACAACCCTCAGTCACTATTCATCCATACCTAGTCAACTATTTATCCTCTCACACCTCTCCTCCAGCTGGTATCTTGATCAAAAGTTGGAAACCCCCATCTCTCCTTCCACTTTACTCACCCTTTCACCAAGAAACAAACACTTCTCTCTCATTTCCCTCTCAAAGAACTCGAGACTCCAAGGCTGCCTTTGAGCTTCTCACCCTCATTCAGTAAGTATTCTCATCCTACATTGAACATTCTTCACTCCTTCACTCAGATTATGAATCTCTCATAACAAATGTCACCATAATTGTTCTTAGATCTTCAACTCTCCAAGCTCCTATCAAGTGTTCTTGACTTGGAAACCCTTTCTCTTCAGCATACATCTAAGGAAATCACTCAATGTGAGTTCATACCCCTACATTTTCATGTTTTCTTCTAGTTTTAGGGGGGGGGGGATACAAGTTAATACATCAAAAAGTTAACTAAGCTCAAACCACAGCTTTCATCAGAAAGGTTGAGTCCCATTCACGGACTGTTTTGACTATCTTAAACTTAATATCTTTCAAAACTGTTTTATATGAAAGTAGTTCAGGTTTATACCTTTCTAATGACTACTTGCACATCTCGATACGATTTTTATACAATTTATGGTGATTTTTATAAAACTATCTATCAATTCAGAAACAAATCCGGACCAGTCTGTGAATATGAGCATTTTCACACAAGTTAGAGACTTCTAAAAATCATAACAAAAATTATGAATAAACTAGACACAATTACTAAACTCTCTGAGTTTACGGATTTAGTTTTCGGCTTCATATGATTTTTCTATGGGTTTTCTAAAACAATGCAGAAAGGTTAAAAACTAGTTAACAGCTTACAACTTTCATAACACTTTGTAACATGTTGAGCAAAGTGTTTATCTTTGATGATTTCATATTTTACATGTGTTTTCTGTTAATTTACATTTTAATAACAGAAATTACTAACTGAATTGTAAGATTCCTTTATCATTACAAATATACAAGGTGAAACATAAGAATTATGGTTATGCTTTGCTAAACATACTACTTACTTAGAAAAAGGTTTTACACTCAATACAAACGGGTTTTTCATATGCTACATGATAAACTATAATAGGATTAGTTTATGGATTTCACATCACGGATTTATTACACAAAGGGTGATTTCACTTCCACCACGGAAAAGGTTTTACATTCAAACTATACGTAAACTCGTTAACGTAAGTTGTGAGACAATTCTTCAATTGTACTCTTAGAGTACAGGTTAAAAATTTCCTGCAAGTTATAACCAGAGTCTCTTGTAGGGAGAGCGTGATAATTGTGTATAGATCTATATTGGGATTGACACCCCACACCTCGCTGCTAGCTACAGCAGGACCTGCAGGTCTATGGGTGACAAAAGTCATAGGATCTTGACGTCTGAAAAACGTTGTAGCAGGTTCATTCTAGTTATAGTATGGTTCTAACGACTCACATAGGGAGTTAACAACATTTCAAGTTTACAGGGAAAATGCTACTTTAAAAAGGGGTTTTGTTTATCTAAAACTACAAACACGTTATAAGTACAAAATACACACATACTCTCTGTCTTGGGATTTAAGACTACATGACTTTTATAAGGAAAATATTGGATTTTCTTGGGTACACATTACAATTACAAACACGTTATAAGTAAAAAATATACACATACTCTCGGTCTTGGGAATTAAGACTACATGACTTTTATAAGGAAAATATTGGATTTTCTTGGGTACACATTACAATTACAAACACGTTATAAGTACAAAATACATACATACTCTCGGTCTTGGGATTTAAGACTACATGAATTTTTATAAGGAAAATAATGGATTTTTCTTGAAGTATACATTACCATTACAAACAAAGGTTTTCAAACTCTACATCCAAAAGCTTATGAACTCACCAACTTAATTGTTGACACTTTTTCAAAACTACTTGTATTCTCAGGAAATCAACAGCTTTTGAGGATGGGACGTTGAATCGTCAAACTTTTCATTTTTGTCATCATAGTGTAATTGATTTTGAAACATGTAAACTCATACTATGGTGTAACTTTTTCAATTATATTTATGATGGTTGCATTTACTTTGAGCACTATTATACTCGTTGTTGTGATACTATACATGAAGTCCGCCACCCCCGGACGTTTCCGTCATCCTTGGTTTGGGGGTGTGACACTTTATTTCCTATCAGTGATCGAGCTTCTATCCTCTAGTTTACATTGTATATGTCGGTTACTCGTTTTGTCGCTTTGCGCTTTTGACGGCTCCCTTTCTTTCTAGCTGTCATGCCTTTCTTGGCTCGTCATTTCTCTCCTTCCACACCAAGCGCCCCCTCTTCTACTTTTTTACCCATGGCCCTTGTGCATCTCCTTAGTTTGTCTTGTATTCCCGCTACTTCTTCTTGCTGCCTTGTTGGTCCCTACTTTGTTTTCAGTGTCATGGCCGACACGATGCTTATTGTCCATTAATTTCTTCTAAGGACTACTGACTTGCTGCCTTCGGTAATGTTCCACGATGCTCTATTCACTAATAGGTTAAATTCTTGTGTGAGGCAATCATTATCTTCTGATCATTTGTCTAACAGTTATTGGTTGTTGCGTGGTATTTTTGGGGTGGTGCTCTTTCCGTTCCTTTCCTCCATTGTTTGGTTATCCTTATGGTTTTCGAATCGACTCGGGTTGTTTTCCATGTTATGATCCTCTTCAGGTTTTCTTCCTTGTCTCGACATTCTTTTGGTGTATATTGTTTCAACACCTGACTTCGTTTGGAACTTGATTGTTCCATGAATTGTTGATGTAATGGTCTTGAACTTATGCATCGTCGTTCGTCCAAAGATGATGTCGTATGGTGAAGGTGTGTTTATGATGACAAAACGTACTAGTTAAGTACTATTCCTCCCATTAGGTTAATCGATAAGGGTTAGTGGGAATGTGATTATTCCCTCTGTTCATACGTTATGGTTGGCGAAGCTTACCAGGCGGTTCTCCGTCGGATTTGCTTTTGCTCGCACGTGTTCGGGTAGTTGCTTGAAAAGTGATTGTACATGACATCTATGGAACTTCCATTGTCGATGTAAATATCACTTGCGTATTATTGTCCCATGAGGCTACTTATTGTAATTGGTTCATCTCCTCTATGGTGGTCGTGACTATAATCTCACTCGTCAAACGTGAAGGTGCAGTTTTCCCACTCCGTGGTTAACTCTTGTTGGTCAATATGTTGCAGCTTGACTTTCACTTTTTCTTGCATTTGGTATTTTTTGTTCTACCGGTGAAATGCATTCCAGGTGCATAGATCGAAGGCCTTTGATCAGGTCGGTAAGTTGTCCTGATTGTATCTTGTTTTCCAGCTCTCGTCGCAACATAGTGCATTCGATGGTGTCATGTCCTGTAGATTCATGGAATTCACAGTATCGCCCTTGATCTTTGTTTCTTGTCTTTTCCCTATTTTTTAAGTGTTCTTTTTGATTTCGTTTACTGCAACGACTTCATTCCGAGGACCATGTCGGTTTGATGGCATGTTGCGATTGGACTGTGGGAAACGGTGGAAACAAGTTTGTCTTGTGGCTTGGTGTTTCACGTTCTCGGATGTGTTTCCTCTGATATAAGGTACTCGGTGTTCTCTTTCTCCTTGATCGGTCTTTATATTTTCAGATATTGTGTCCTCTTGCTTCATGTACTGGTAGACCCTTTCCATTATTTCTTTTCTGGAAGATGGTTGTTTACCTACTAATTTTTTAAACAATCTCCCTGGCCGTAAACCGTATGTGAAGGCAACTATTACCATGATGTGTGATGTCTCCCGGGTGTTAAGTGTGTCTTTGTTAAATCGATCTACGAAAACACTTATAGATTCGTCTTCCCGCTGTCTGTACCCCAGGTTGGCTTGTTCATCCGCCGTGTATCTCCTTTGTTGTACGAAGTGCCATACGAATTCTTCTCGCAATTGATTGAAATCTCGTATGCTCTCTGTTGGCAAGCTTTTATACCATAACCGGGCAGCTCCAGATAAGGTGGTTGGCAAGAAAATACACCAATATTTTTCGTCAAGGTAGTAAGCGTCCATCGTCCACCTATAGTTTTCTATGTGATCGTTGGGATAACTTGTCCCATCGTATTTTGTGATTTATGGTATATTTGCGTCGGCTGGTAGTTGATATTCCCTTATGCTTCTTACAAGTGGTGAACTATCTGATCGTAAGACATGTCTGTCAGTCGTGCCATTGTTTTTATGATGTACGGGCTGTATGATGTGTGGTTGTTAAGGTGTGGGTTGTCCCTCTGGGGCAAGTTACATGGTATACACTTGCTGCTATTAAGGCGGCCAATATGCCAGATAACATGTGAACGAGAAATGTGGCAGTAATGGCGTGTATGGATGCACATTTTGGTTGGCTACTAGGCTACCGACTAGGTGCTGCTACAACAAAGGTGGCAACGTTTTCATCACGAATTCTTTGTTTTTTGTTGTAAGTTTTTCTAGTTTTCTAGATGCGCTTCCACATGATGTGCCCAAACCTCTAACTGTTTCCATCGTGACTAAAGTTTCATGCCTAGTTTATTTTCGCTCGTCCTGTTTCTCGTTCATCAGCCTTCGTGTCATGATGTGCATTTGGCTGGGTCGAAAGTGTGTTGTAGATATGTGGTTCAGCGGCCTGAGTTGTCGATACCGTCGGTGTGAAAGTGGGGATTAAGTTGGTTGGGCTAAATGGTGTATCGTTGGTCGGATGAGATGATTGTTCCTTTTCTTGCATGGTTATATATGGATGGTGTCAATGTTTCTACGTGGTGACCCGGATTCGATGTGGCTATCTCCCTAAGGGCTTCTTCCAATGAGCAGTCTGATGGGTTTCGATACAAAATATAAGTTAGTTTTTTCATAAAAACCGGTCAACAGAAGCGTTAAAAATAACAAGTTTATTTTTAGTTTATAACAAAACAAAACACTCAAGGATCCATTTATAGAGGTTCGAATGAAATAAAAACAACCAAAGAGTTTTTAGAATGACAACCTTTGAAGCTTATGAACCCACATGGTTTTGGGGTGTTGATGAAGATAGCAAAAATTCAAGAGTATAATTTCTCTATGTGTATCCACCATCAAGAGTAAGGCACTTGGAATATTAGTTCCTTCTTGTAATACTTTTTTCTTTACGCCTTAAATGCTTTCAAGGAAGACTCAAAGTAAGGCTCTAAACAACAACATCTATCTTGAAAAAGGGAGAGTGTTGTAAAGGGATAAAACTCATAGTTTTAGAGAGCAAAAAAGAGAAGAAAAAGAAGAGCTAGTTTTGCATGCATAAGGCACTCTTATATACTCCATGCAAGGTAAGGGCTTAGCATTAAAATACTTTAAAGTAATGGTAGCCTTTAGAAGAATGGAAGACATGGCATGGAGGTTGACAAGCAACCTCAATGTTTCTTTAATATTTTAGGCCACACCCTTCAAAAGAGAAGGATTTTTTTTATTTTTTATAAACTCAAAGTATATAAAATATAAACTTTCCCTTTAGGTAAAAGACAAATAGATCCAACTAGTTCAAAAAGGTTGTGTATGACTTACTAATTGATACCATATGAAATAATAACTAGTTATATTCTCTTATAATTATTATTTTCACAAAACAATAAGTATTCCCTAATTAAATAAAAGAATTGATATTATTTATTAATAATCATATTAATAATAAATATAAAAAATGTGACAACTTGATAAAGGTGTGACCCAATAATGATTCTTGGGCATATAGATTCAACACAGTCTAGGTAACATGCTGCATGATATGTGACAAATATAGGTTAGAAAGTCATACCGAGGGCGGACCCCTGGTATTGCTCTTTGATGCCTAAGTTAGAAGTCATATTCAGATCTTAGATCTCAAATATGATAAAATTGCAAAGGTTTTTTATGCCTTGCCTCTTGAGTCAGATGAAAACCTATTTTTATAGCAGGGGTTCGAACTGGTTCATGATTTCCCCTTCTGGGTTTTACGTTAGTCCTTAGTTCGTAAGGGTAAACCCCCTTTTATTAAAATAGTCTTGCCTTTTCCGTGTTTCCTGGAGATGCTTCATACGGTGTGTACGGGGATAAGGTGATTCTTGTCTTATGTTTTCGATACCACTCGTGTATTTGTGGTGATACTAGACATGTCGGGTTCATTGGCGGGCCTGGTGTTGTGTAGACTGACGCCCATACCCCATTACTAGGAATAAACTACCTAGTTCTATGGGAATTACATATAAACTACCTAGTTCTATGGGAATTAGGTCAATGTTAAAGAGTTTATCAGCTAAGTTCAAAGTACAACTTGGAATTATTTCATTAGCCCTAATTTCATACCCATCAGCAAGTTCAATAGCATAAGTATTCCTCATCTTTCTCGATTTCAAGTCAATTAATGGTCTAAATGCTAAAGAAACGAAACTCCTATATGCTCCCGCATCGAATATTACTAATGCAAAGTGATTGTTTAGGAGGAACGTACCTGTACTCACTTCAGGGTTTTGACGAGCTTCTTCTTCACCAATCACAAAGGCTACACCTCTTGCCCGCCCACCTTGATTTCCTTGGAAATTTTGCCTAGCCTGGTCTTGTTCGTTGTTACCAGCCCCCTGTTTAGTTTGGTACAAGCATTATGGAGGTGATCAGCACTCCCGCACTCGTAACATACCCTTTTTCCATCCTTATTCAGCTTACAATACTTTGGGTAATGGCATGTCTGGTTACATTTTTGGCACACAGGACAAGCTCCTTTATGATGGAAGTTACACTTGTTGCACTTCGGATGCGGTCCTGTGTACTGCTTTCTCTCCTAAGTTTCCATGACTCTCTGTTCCTGAGTTTTCACCGGTTCTTGCTCCTGGGCTCTTACCATAAAGTTTCTTGAGACTTTCTTCTTCCTCCTCGACTTGCCTTCAAACTTCTTCTCTCCTGGATCTGTTGGCTTCCTCTTGCTACTAGAGTTTTCCTTTTCCGAAGCTCCCGTTCGAATCACATCATTGGTCAGTCGATTTGCTAGACTTATTGGACTTTTAATGGTGGTTGGGTTAGCTGCAATAACCTTTCCCCGAATCTCAGGTGCAAAACCCCAAAGGTAGCGGTCAATGCGATTGTCCTCAGGAGTGATCATGTGAGGTATCAGTTTTGCTAGTTCATGAAATCGGACTGTGTACTTCTCTATTTGTGTTCTAACCATAGAATGGTTCCAGAACTCAGATTCAAGCCTCTGAATTTCATCCTTGGGACAATACTCCTCTATCAACAGCTTCTTCAGGTCTTCCCAAGTTAGCTGATATGTCGCTACACGGCCTCGGGTTTGCACTAGGGTATTCCACCAGGTCAATGCCCTATCCTGGAGCAGACAAGTTGCATACTCCACTTTATTGCGTTCGAGTCATTTGCTAATGTGACGGACTGACTCCATGCTATCAATCCATTTCAGTAACCCGACCGCACCTTCCTTTCCATGGAATTCCTTAGGTTTACAGGCCATAAAAGGCTTGTAGCTGCATTCTCTTTCATTTCTTCCCAAACTTCCCCCTCTACTTCCTTGGTTAGCATTAAGACCCGCAGTTACTTGAGTAACAATGTTAGGGATTGCTGCCATGAGTTGTTGTGCTACCAATTGAGCAAGATCGGGTGTTTCGTTCTGTGGGCGCCCGCGAGTAGGCCTTCCTGACATGGTTCTAAAACACAAGAGAAGATATATATATATATATATATATATATATATATATATATATATATATATATATATATATATATATATATATATAAATATATAAAATAATGTATAATATTTGGTTTACTACCTTTTTGAAAACCATATGTGTTGTCAAATTAATGGCTTGCATTATTATTATGCATATAGATTTGAGAGAAAAAAAATCTTTTTATTCAATCATTGACTAAATAAGATCTAGGGTTTGATCTCATAGTAAAAGTTTTCAAACATAAAATAATCTTTTTCATGACCATTTGAAATAGTTCTAATACAAAAACAATACATCATTCCAAAAACAAAGTTTTAATGTTTCTCCCAAAAGACATCTCATATGGGTTTTCATTACATGATAAAATATAATACTGAAATCAGAACCGAATATGAATCGCTATCCCAACAAGAAACATCCACACCATGATCAGTAACATCCCTCCGAACACATAACATGCAGTCACCGCACAACCTGCCACTCAGCTGGCAGCTCTAGCAGTATCCATAGCCTCCATCGCACGCTGAAAACAGGACGTCCATTCCTGTCGTCACTTCATCCAAAACCTCTTGATGCTCAGCTATCACTGTGAGACTCTGATGTAGGTCTGATGCTATCCACTGCATTCTCCGGGATTCCTCGTGGGTCATACCTACCGGCCTGACAGGTATCCCAATGAATCGATGTGGTGGGGGTGCTCTCGGTCCTGCCATGCTGGGTCCTACCCTACTAGGTCCTGCTCCATCGGATGACATCGCCACGGGCCTAGAAATGTTATTCCTCGCAGTGTGTCGGATACGAGTCCCTGAGGGTGGCGGCTGTGGCAACACCGATATAGGCAATGCATCGCGTTGCTGACTCGGGGCGCTGTCGCTGCTAATCTCCACCGAGTCTACCGTGTCTTCCATGTCTTCCGGGGGTCTTCTTCCACAGAGGCGGGGGGGGATCACGTCGAGCGACAACAGTGACATAGCCGGACTCATCAATCGAGGGGGTAGCGCGAGAGGATGACGATGTCGACATAGTGGACTGATATATAGTTTTAACGAGACATGAAATAAATAACAATGAATGCCTATAATATGCAATGCTTACACACACCAAAAATCACCTTTTAATTTTTGAAATAAAGTTTTCACGAAAATTAGGTTAAACATATTCCCATTATAACTACCTCAAGTCTTGTAAAATCTTACCTTAATTAAACATAGTTGATCAGGCTATGTTTAATTGAGGTCCAATAATACAACTCCCGACCTAATTACATTAGTAGTATGTTCGATGTAAAAGAAAATTTATAGATTTTGGTTATAGGTTGTGTTTTCTTAAAAGACAACTTACGTTCTCTATATCTTTAGCTCTAATACCATTTCTGTCACACCGTGCTAAAGCGGAAACACAAGTATGCCAACGATAAAGGTTTCATTGCAAAAGATAAAGATACATCACCATAGTAGTAGTTAAAAGTTTACAACCCATAATTTAAACAAAACAAAATACAAGTTTTCTAAAATGACATTGTTCAAAAGATAACTTCATAAAATAACTTTCACACGATGCAGCGTGCTCTATGATGACGAATCTTTATATCCACTTACTAATTATTTCCTGAAAAAGCATGTAAAACGAGGGTCAACTTTGAAAATAGTTGGTGAGTTCACAAGTTTACTAAATCAAGATTTGGTATAAAAGTTTCCACAAATACAAGTACATTGCTATAATGAGAAACAAAGTTCATTGCTACAATGAGAAACAAACTTCATTGTTATAATGAGAAACAAAGTTCATTGCTATAATGAGAAATAAAGTTCATTGCTATAATTAATAAACAAGTTTGTATGTATATGAGAAAACAATGACTTCACAACCAAGCCTATGACTGATGCCCTATCAAGATCTATGTTTATCGTTCCATAGATGAATATGGTATCATACACTTAAGCAATCGGGTGAGTGAGGAGTTGTCAATTCCTAATAGTGTTATCCATAATGACCATTGGCTCAAAGAGTTAATGGTTGGAGTAAAGTGTAAGGAAAGGGACTGAAGACGAAAAGGCCTCATGTTTCAAGTTGCATAGACATACATAGCAAAATATAGCAATCAAGTTTGATACAAATCAATTTAAATACAACGAACAATAAATAGTTTTTCGGACATGCTTTTCCACCCCAAAACATAAAAACCGAAAATAGAGGGATGCGTGAATACTCACAATGTTTGAAGTTGCTACAAATGGTGCCTCAGAATACACCAATGACTTACTACCGGGATCCTACGACATCAAACACACAGTAGTGAGTTTCTATGTCGAAATCTAACGCTAATATACTAAATTATACATATAGAGAAATGCCAAATTTTGTTCTAATATTGGTTTTATATTAATTGGTAACACTTTTTCTAAAATGGAGAAATTTTATAACTCATGTGATTAAGACAATTTTGGATATGTTTTCCAAATTTTTGTAATATTATTTGAGAGTATTTCAACATATTTAAAGGTGTTTCAAACTCTTAAAACTTATAAATGCTATCAAACAGTTTCCAAAATATTTCAAACTTTAGATTTTCATTCCAAACACAGTATAGGTCTTCTAGAAAATTTCCCTTGAGTTTTTGATGTGATTAGCTATTTTTCCAAATTTTTA
This sequence comes from Lactuca virosa, assembly GCF_052849685.1. NCBI lineage: Eukaryota > Viridiplantae > Streptophyta > Magnoliopsida > Asterales > Asteraceae > Lactuca > Lactuca virosa. Next base: position 314,023,821 of record NC_136433.1, on the reverse strand, counting down.
AGCCTTCATATCAATATAAATTCGTGAAAAATAGCATTCAGATGATAAAAATTCCCAAACGTTTTGTAATACTGTTATTAAACATACTTAAGCTGGAGAAAATATAAAAATGGATTTCTAAACAATTTAACCTGATTTTATTATTTTTGTGCATTTATTCTAACAAAAATGGAGATAAATCGAAAACAGATTCGAAAATTAACCAAACTTTTTGTAATAATGTTATTAAACATACTTAAGCTGGGAAAACATAAAAATGGATTTCTAAACACTTTAACCTGATTTTATTATTTTTGTGCATTTATTCTAACAAAAATAGAGATAAATAGAAAACAGTTTCCAAAATTATCCAAACTTTTTGTAATACGGTTATTAAACATATAGAAGCTGGTATAAGTATACAAGTTATTCTTCAATAAGTTTGGCTATTTTTCTTTGTTTTATTCACTTAAATAAACATTAATTCGTGAATAATTATTAAACAGAAGGTAAAATTCGCCAAACTTCTTTATTTATGATCAATATGTAATATAAGATATTCCGATGAAGTTTCATAATTTTTGAATAAGTGTTGCTATTTTTCATCAATTTAATCTCTTAACAAGTCATTAAATCGGGAAATACTAAATTGTCATGGAAAAATCTGTAAGTTTTTGCATGGATTCTTTATGATGTCCAAAATTTGCAAAAATTATCAAATTTGGTTTTGGACATTCATAAAAATATTTTACTATTTATTTCTCTTTAACAAAAACAATTTCAAAATTAACATAAAACAACCCTATAAGTTCATGCAACTTCATACAATGTCTTTAATCAGTGTATGGGTCGTCTCAAAAAAATTTCAGAATTTATTGGCTGTAAAAATTATTTTATATAAAGTTTTGTTCTATTTTCATTAAATAATTATATTAATTCGAGAAAAATAAATTATTTTCTGAAAATTTCCAGAACTTCTCATTTTGTTGGTAAGATTCTGGGAAAAATCGGATTCATGTTAAATATGAGTTTTCGATAGTTTGGAGGATTAAAATCACTTCATGCATGAGTTTGAACATTTTAACAACATACTTTGATTATCAAACATCTTAGGCTTGAAGATCAACACATGCATGTTGGTTTAAGGCCATGCATGAGTTTGAAAAGTTTAAAAAAATCGTTTTTGAAAGTAAACATTGGTTAATATTATGATATCTCTACCAAAACTTGTATAAAAGTGGTTTATTTTGATTTTGACATAGGTTTGGATCATGGGATTCCACCTTGTGCAACATGCATGTTGCTTTTGTGTTGAAACCTACCACCATCATCTTCAAAATCGTGGATATGGTATGTGGTTCAAAATCTTTTCATAGAATGGAGTAGAAGTAGAAAGTAATGCATAGAATGGTGAAATTATGAGTAGAAATGAAGGAAAAAAATACTTAGCTTTGGTGATTACCTTAAGAAGAACACTTGAAGAAGATGACTTTTGGTGTGGAAAGAACTTCTTGGATGCTAATTTCCGTGAGTTAGAGAGGGAGAAAGAGAGTGTTGAGTGGTGTATGTGGTGGAGTGTAAGAGAGAGTAAAGAGAGGGCGGTCGACTTTTGGGGGATGAGAGAGGCCCTCTCTCTCATAATTACATTTAGATCATTTTCTTATATTTTATAAACTTTTAAAAAAATTATAAATTGTATTTAGGTTGATTTATGCATTAATCTTTGATAATTTAGCTTATAACTTTAGGAATAAGATAAATGGTTTAATCTTTCCTATCTTTGATTATATTTCCAAATTTTTATTACTCTTAGATATTACTATTAAGTTCATAATAAATCTTATGGAGTTTGAAAAAAAAATAAAGTTTATAAATTTTGGGTTTTAGGGCATTTTAGGGCTTTATGATTTTGTTAGATATTTAACAACATGTGGATGTGAAATTAGAAGATTTTAGTTTGTTTCTAGGGTTTTATACCCTTTTTCAATTTTATCAAATGTTTGAAGTTTGTTCTAATTCAGGTATTGGCATTTCCTACAGTAATTGGACAACTTACTAAAATCGTAAGAGTAAAGTATATTAGTCCTAGATTTTAGTTGGATCCAAGTTTCTACAAGATTATGACCTAATCTCTACTACTAGGCCATGGCATGATGTGTATATATGGTTTATGAAAAGATGCATAAGTCCGAGAATGACCTGAATTTGACAGTTGTCACACTTCCTCACGAACTGCAAAAGTGAATGAAAACATTTAATCCACAACTGTAAGCGCAAAGCTTAGTGAGTTCCCTAAAGTATCACGTACAACACAACACAACAAAACATATATAACAGTTATATGTTATCCACAACCCTATGGACTATCATCATCCCTAAGTTATCAGCAAATCGAATACAACAATTTTGGTAATCAACAACCCCGAGCTACTAGTAGCTCACATACAATAACTTGGGTTATTAGCAACTTCGAGCTATGAACAGCTCGCATACATCATATGATATAGGTAACACAGTGAAAAAACTTACCTGAACTAAACAACAGAATCTCAACTGCAACCTTAGGAACAGAAACAACTAACACAAGCTACCTAAATCCAAGCCATAGATAGGCCTTATGTAAACACTCATTTCTACCAAGGTTTGACTAAAACTCAACTTGTCAAAGAGTCAACGGTCAACCCGCTTTGAGCACCACGGCGCGGACAAGCCCTTGACCGCGTCGTGGTCCCGTCATCAGATTTCGATGATTCCTAGCCACCACGTCGTAGCCAGGCTTATGTCATGACGTGGTCCCAAAGAAAATCACTCAATCCATTTAGTGCTTAATTTGACAAGTTCAAATCTCATACTTTCCAAAAGGCCTTCAAACATACTTATTGCTGATAAAAATGATAACTTTATGGACATGCATGTCTAATGCATGCTCCACACCATTCCAGGTGGACATGCATGTTCAAACATGGTGCCCAAAGATCATGAAAGATTAGATCCGTAAACCAAAACACTCTTAGGACAAGGTGGAATGATAAAGTTGCAGACTTTATCATATCCAATAACACAATCTTCATTTAAACCAAGACATGTTTAGAATCTAGATCTAACAACTTATAAGCGTAAACATGGAAACTTGAATCATGCCCAAGGTCTAGAAGATGGATGAGAGCTAAGATCTCCTAAGGAAAAGTTCCAGAACTCCATCTTGCAAGAAGCTTCCTTCCAAAAGCCACAAAAACCAATATAATGGATGAGAGAAGATAGGGAAGATAGGATTTGGAAGAGAGCTAATATTCTACAATGGAGGTTTCCAAAATGACCTAAAATCCATAATTGAGCCTTTAAATACAAAAAAAAAACTCTAATTGATGGGATTAGGTTGAACAGTGTGCCATGCCATGGTGAACTTCTCACCATGTCGTGGTGACGGGTTTTCACCTATTCCATTCCAACTTTAGAGAGTCATAACTTCTTCGTTCCAACTGTGTTTCCGGTGATCTATATATACACACGAAGGTATTAATGAGCCTCAAAATTCTATCCAATTACATTTGAATTAAAAGATACCGAACTAAATTCATTAATTCAAGCAAGAAGTCTGAAATCTCAGTTTTCCTATTTTTCCCTTTGGCTCCAACGCACCATTCAAGCGCTTAAATCTCTTAACCAACATTATCAACATCCATTGGGGGTCTAATCTCTATTCCATTGAATCCCAATACCTTTATTCGATCCAATTACGTCCTGCTAACTCGAAATCGAAAACATCCCAAAACTGGATGTTATTATTATCCCCCACGTAAATTGGATTTCTTCCTCGAAATTTGGCTCGATTAGAATTTCTAATAACAACACCAACGTAATCCACATGCTTCCTCCAACCGCTTCATAAATATCAAAACATCCATAGAGAAAATTTGAGAAACCACTAAGAACCTAATCTCCTAAAAACAATCAATTGAAACATCTCCCTTTTCCCGAATGGTACGACCCCACTCATAGTGAAAACGACTCAAACCAGGAAAACTCTTGAAACTACCTCTATAAACCAACTCATACTTTACAAAACTGGGAATCATTTAGGATAAAACTCCTGGAACATACATAATGGCCGACGATCACCCAATCGTGATACCTACCCTAGTCCCTAACTAGAAACACCATCAAACCATGTAGAACGAACACTTATGCCAACCCGATCGTGAATTTCAACCAATCCTAAATCCGGAAATTATTCCCGAAGGACGTCAAATACAAAATTGACTTCCTAACAAGTAACCATCACCCACCGCTCCATCACAGGTAACATAACTTACATGAAACCATTATCATAAAAACAAACAATGATCCCCTAAGAAGAAGATCAACAAGGAACTAGCAATCAATAACTGTTACTTTTCCAACAAGTTAGCATCCTACAGATGTTCGAACAAAGCCTTTCGGCCATTGAGCCACCAATAGCAATACCACACTGCTCTATTTCTCATATATGCCCAAAAGACCAGCAAACCAAGACCTAAAGGTCTCATCCACCAAAGTTGTATCCTACTTTTTCACGATACGACATGACACCATCTACTCATTAGAAAGATAAACTCACGGTTCCACATTATTCTCGCCATCATCCAACCATGGGCCTGAAGACCCACGACCAGCACCTCATTGGACCTATAGGCACACGACCATCGTCCTACCGACTTGTAGGAACCCAAACAATATTTTACTCAGCACTTACCAAAATAATATAGCACACAACCCCTAGAGACCAGGCTTCCACTGAAGCAACATCCAATGAAATCATGATCGTGTGCAACCATAAAATAAGATAGATAGTTGAACGCTTGTTCCAACTCGAAAGCAATAAATCAAATGAAAACCATTCCATAAAGTTGGTCCAAGTCTTCTGAGGCTATCTTACTCAGTCCACATATACCCTCATGACAACATTTGTTGGACTGTCAAGATTTCACACTCCCTATGTAAATACATAACGCTCCACAGGGCGACTATGATTCATCTTCAACACAACCTTAACCAAAAGGTGAGTTTCAATCGGATCTAACTAATTGACGAACCTTAATTGTTAACAGAAACCTTCTCCTAACAACCAAAACAAAATTCCAACCTTAAGTAAAATAAAAAGATCCCACCCTTGTGCAACTAACTCAAAAAAACTTCCAAACTCAGAGAAAATTCCAAACTCACTGAAAGTGCAGTCGGAATCCTGATTTGATCGTCCCTAATTACCAATCCTGTAGATATGTCATCATGAACTAAACTCTGCATATATCCATCGTCACACTTTCTCTTGAAGACTACTAGATCCACACTTCCAATAATGTTTTCTAGCATCTTATAACCACATATAAACCCGTACTTTCCATACATGCATGTACAATGCATGTCTTGGACCCTTATTAGGTCAAAATGAGGGTTTTTGACACAATGATCCATGTATGGCATCAAAGCTCACTAACATTTTAGATCCAAGTCCCCACATGCCCTAAATGGCATGGAGATTCCTAAAGTTGCAAACTTTACGAGATCCCACCAACCAATAATCAAGAACATGAAGATTAAGTGACAAAATAGCTAGATATAGTCACATAAAGCATAAAGGTTCGATTTTTGAGTACTTACAAGAGTCCAGGAGGTTGCTACAACAAGGATGATAGCTTGCTTGCAGATTCTAAGTTCACTTTTTCTTCTTCCTTTCTTTAATGTCTTCGAAAATCACCAAAACAAGGTTCAAACAAAGGAAGAAAAGATTTGGGTTTTCAAGTATCAAAGGGGGCTGATGGAGGCTGAGCGTGAGCAAACCCTAGCCTCCTAATTCCATTAAATAGGTAGCAAAACTTGGAAATAGGGTTTGTCATTTTCCAGCTGCCACGTCGTAGCCATATATTGCCATGTTGTGGCGACCTTAAATGAGCCCGCGATTTTTCTTCAAAGCGCCTTGTCGTGGCGCCTTCCCCCACGTTGTGGCGACCTTAAATACTTAAATTCCCAAATTACCTTGGGATTTGGGTGTTACAACTCTCCCCCACTTGAATCGTACTTCATCCTCGAAGTCCGACGCTGCAAATAACTCAATGTAGTGCTCCCGCATCTCTGCCTCAGGTTCCCAAGTCCACTCGGAACACTTTTGATATTGCCACTGAACTTTGACCACTAGAACCACATTGTTGTGCAAGGCCTTCATTTTCATATCCAAAATCTCCACTCGCCTCTTAACATAGTTCAAGCGATTATCAACCTGAATATCATCTAAAGGAACCACTGCTGAATCATCAGCTACACACTTCCGTAGTTCAGAGACATGGAAGGTGCTGTGAATCTGACTGAGCTTCTCAGGCAGATCCATTCGATAGGTCACTCTACTAATCCTGGCAATCACTCGAAACGCCCCAATATATCCGGGCCCCAACTTGCACCTCTTCCTGAAGCGTATTACGCCCTTCCAGGGTGACACCTTCAATAAAACCATATCGCCAACCAGGAATGATGGATGCATCACAATATACAACAAAATCCTCAATAAGTACTGCCCCTAGACCGATGATGGATGCATCACAATATACAACAAAGTCCTCAACACCCTTAGGGAGGGTCAACACTGGGGACTCACATAACTTTTGCCTCAATGTCTCAAATATAATATGTTGCTCATGCCCCCAGTGAAAATCTATGCCCTTCCTCGTCAGACTAGTGAGGGTTACAACAACCTTGGAGAAATCTTGAATAAATCTCTGATAATACCCTACTAAACCTAGAAAACTCCTGATCTCTGAGGGAGAGTTTAGGACCTCCTATTTCATAACAACCTCAATCTTGGCTGGATCGACAAAAATCCCGTTCTGGTTAACGAGGTGTCCTAGGAACTGGACCTCCCATAACTAAAACTCACACTTTGAGAACTTCGCATAGAGTCGTTCCCGCCTCAAAACTCTAAGAAGCTCTTGAAGGTGCTCCTCATGCTGCTCCCTAGTCTTGGAATAGACCAGGATATCATCGATGAAAAAATAACTAATCAATCGAGCATCAACCTACACACTCGATTCATCAAATGCACATTGGTGAGCCTAAACGGCATCACCACGAACTCATAACGACCATCACAAGTCTGAAACGCGGTATTCTCCATGTCTTCCTTTCTAACCCTCATCTGATGATACCCCAACCTCAAATCGATCTTGGAGAACCAAGATGCACCCTGCAGCTGATAAAAAAGATCATCAATCCATGGAAGTAGGTAAAAGTTCTTCACTGTTAACTTGTTCAACTCCTGGTAATCAATACACATGCGGTGAGACCCACTTTTCTTCTTCACAAACAAGATCGATGCTCCCCAATGCGAACTGCTTGGTCTGATAAAATGCTTTCCCAACAGCTCCGTAAGCTAAGAGCACAACTCCTGCATCTCTGGCGGTGCTGAGCGGCACAACGCCTTAGCAATCAGGGCCGCACTGGGAACCAAATCAAATCTGAACTCAACCTGCCTCTCAGGAGGCACACAAGGTAATTCTTACAACAACACATCTTGAAACTCTCTGACTATTGGTACATCTGAAACCGAAACCTCCTTCCCGGCCCGAGTGTCAACCATATACGCAAGGTAACCCTCACACCCATGTTGCAAATATTGCTAAGCTCTGGCAGCAGAACAAAAGGCAGATCCAAAGTTGGTACCCATTCCATAAATAATTAGTTCTCCCCCACTTAGGGTTTGAACTATCACCCGCTGACCTTTGTAGTCAATCATCGCACCATACTTGCTCAACCAGTCCATATCTACTATCACGCACACATCCCCCATGGGGATAGGGTTCAGATCAATTGGGTAATGCACTCCAAATATCTCAAAGGTACAATCCTGAAAAATGCTCAGTGTAGAAACACCATGTTTGTTGGTGATGGAAACCCGCAATGGAAACTTCAACTCTCCAATAGGCATATCAAAGCTCCTACTGAAGGACTGAGACACATAGGACCGACTCGCACCCGAGTCAAAAACCACAAGAGCAAGCAAGGAATTCACTAAGAAAGTACCTAGCAGAATCATAAACATTAGCATACCATAAATTAATTTGACAGATTAATAAATGAAAACATACCAATAACAACGTCCGCTGCTGCCCTGGCCTCCTCTGCTATGAGCTGGAAAGCACGACCTTGAGCCCACGAGAACTCCGCCCTACCCTGGTGTCCATCCGTGATCTGAAGGGTAGAAGTAGTTGGCGCCTACATGGGCCTGGCAGCAAGAAATTGACAGTTGGCCTTCACATGGCCCACCTGCTCATAGTTGAAACAAATCTTGGTGCTCGCTAACGGGGCTTGCTGATGACAATCCCTAGAAATGTACCCTCCCTGCCATATTTGTGGCACTCAGAAGAAGATCGACAATCACCCTCATGAACCTTGCCGCACTTGCCACAAGTACGGCCCCTCTGTCTCCCAGATCGTGAATGAGCGAGCTTGAACTGCTTTGCTGCAGGCTGTGAATGAACGGGAGCCTACCTCCATTCGCTCGTATGATTATGGATCTTAATCCCCTGTCTCCACGTGACATCCTGAAGCTCGGAGAGGGTACTGTAGCGGTGGGTAGACACAAACTGTCGAATGTTAGTCTTGAGCATGCTCAAGTATCACGTCATCTGGGCCTGCTCTGAAGCAACAAACTCGGGACAGAATAAATCCGTCTCAGTGAACATCTTGGTGATCTCTATTATCTGTATCAAATCCAAGTACTCCTAAAACAATCTCTCCCTCTCCATCAGGGGAACATAACTCGTGCAGAACATCTCCGAGAACTGCTCCCAGGTAACAACAATGCTTAGCTCAGGAGTATAGGATCCAGTCAGCAGGTTCCACCAGTCCTTCGCGCCCAGTCGAAAGAGGTTTAGGGCGCACCTGACCTTCCAGTCCTCTGGACAGGAGCAGGTGAAGAAACAACCATCCACATCCGAAATCCATATCATAGCCACATTTGGGTCCTTGACCACGACGAACTTTGGGGGCTTCATGTTATTGAATTCCTATACTGGAATGAGCCTCATCCTCGGCCTCCTGCAGCAGCGATGACTACGGTGGCTATAACAATAGCAGTCTCGGTGAGGGTAGCATAGCGATCATCGAACAACTCAATAATAACTGTCTTGATAGACCCAAACAGTTCCAGAATAGAAAATAAGACCGCAGTAGCCACCTTAGTGGCAATCAACTCTCATATCTGATCATCAGTTAAGTCCGACCTATCCTAGCCACCCGCTCCAGATCCAGAACCAGATCATCTCATGAACAACATATTTAAAATGAACCAAAATATATCAGAAATGCCACATTGTACTATTACAACCACAAAGAGGCTAAACCCTCGGGGTTTGTGACTTGCTACACGTACGAGTCCTATGCTTTTAGTAGTACGGGCCAATACTACCTTCCACACCTACATGTATTTGTCTCAATGCCACAAACTAACCAAAAACAAACCCATAACTAGAATATGTATACATCCTATACTCATTCTCTCAAGAGTGGCTTAATCATCCCTCATCTGACCGACTGCTCACATAATCAGTCATGAAACTTGCACTAACCCTGTAGCCATTCGTGTATGCTATTCATACATAACGTTGTATCACATAGACAGTCGAATAATTGATTCTTCCTTAAGCCCACAGACAAACAAGGAATAGGAAATAAGGCTAAACCAAAAATTCTCAGGCTATATAATCTTAGTTATGTACAACTATGATGCATACACTAAGCAACTACAGTAATGAAAATCCCTAGGCTATTAGGTATCATACATCAGGAAATTCCGGCATGCAATTCCTGAATATCCCTAGCCTATCACTAACATGTAGTTCTTGATGGGTTTTGAGCATTCTAACACTCCTAAGGTGTACATGCAACCCTAAATGCCTTGGATCTATGTTTTCTCTATTACACATGCAAACTTTCTTTTTCCATGGTATTACCCTAACTAGCATGCAAAACTTTGATACTTGGATAATAAATCAAGTTAGATAACATAACTTTTGTTGTAGCTTGTTGCTTGGAGCTTTAAGAGCCTAACACCAATAATGTGAATGCCTCAAGTGGAATCACAATCACCACTAACACTTGGAAAACTTGGAAGAGGACTCTAATGCTCACAAAATCGGCTACACTCTTGCACACACTCACTAGTGCCGAATTTGATAGCTAGGGGGTTACTTATATAGTGAGTCATGGTTAGGGTTACACCATGCAAACCCTAATATGCATAACTTTCCACATTCCTTATGCTCCATGGGTTTTAACCTCCATGGAGTATCCATGGGTTACCACATTGGTTTAGCCCAACACAAAGAATTATGAATCATAAGCCCGCTATACAAGAATGAATGATTTACACAATCAATCCCCATTTATTTAATTAGTCTCTTTTGATCACAAAATTAATTCCAAATTAATTCTTGATCAATACTAATTAAATAATATGATTTCATATTAATATATTATAACTTATAATATATTAACAAATCACAAATATCCTCTTCACAAAAGTCCAAATTGTTCTGGTGAAGTGCAACCCAAATGGACCATGCTAAACCGGGTCAAGTACATACCAAATATAGTTATGGACTAAGACACCTTATCCAACAGTCTCCCACTTGGATAAGTCTAGTAACTATAGTTGCAAGTATGACCTCAGGATCCGACTAGGAATCGTGGCTCTTAAATGCCTTTGTCGAACTTGGACGTACCATTTTAGACAACTGATCATAGAATCCTCTGTTCTCAAGATATCAGTCGGACAAACACATGGAACATAGTCAACCCTATTGTCCAGCAGTTTGTTTCCCGATTTCTGATTTGTTTGACGTAGAACTTAATCTAACACATCAATTGAGTTCTGACCGTGCCCGACACATCAATTGTCCAGCAGTATCCAAGTGATTACTTAGTGGCGACTCATCTACCTCCTTACGCGATGCTCCAATTATCATTCGTGTCGATATCGAAACGCTTTTTCCTAGTTGTAACTCTAGTACGAAGACGATGAAGAGGTATTGAGGAATAATTTGTATAGGTTTCGACTTATGATTATTACTAGTGTATATCTACCTACTAACCTTACATCTAAAGTCAATAGCTACCAAGGAATACTCATTCTCAGTACTAAGTGCATTGCTCCTAGAGTAGCTAGTGATATAACCTAAGTGGTTAACCTAGCACTTGATAAGGGACAAGAATATTTCTAAATAAAGGCATTGTTATAAAAGTGCACTTAGTTTCTAAGTGTATATAGATGAATGCCTATAATATGCAATGCCCGTACGCACGCCGAAAAATTTTGTTTTTCAAAAGTTTAAGTTGAAAATTGGTTTGAACATAATTTTACTATAACCTTTTCAAGCCTCACATTAAGTTTCCTTAATTAAGCATAGTTGGCTAGGCTATACTTAATTAAAGTCCAATAATGCGTACTCGAATTAGTTATACTAGTAGTATGTTCAGTATTTTAAAAACGTTTTGAAATTTTTTGGCTATAGTTGTGGTTTTCCAAAGGAAAACCGGTATTCTCTATAACCTTCGGCTCTGATACCATTTCCTGTCACACCCCGCTAAAGCGGAAACACAGGGCGTGGCAGTACAAAGGGTTTCATCGCAAAAGTTAAAAGACAACACCAACCATAGTATTAAAAATCATTACAAATTCACAATGGGTTTGAACAACTTTTAAAAGAAATTACAATGTAAATTGAAATACAACACATGCGAATGCTCCTAAAGGTGAAGTGTCCCTAAGTGCCACTTACTCGATGATTCCTGAAAAAGCATGTAAAACGAGCGTCAACTATAAAAATAGTTGGTGAGTACTCACAGATAAACAAAATAATACTGGTTCCATGAATTGAAATCAAAGTTTTGATAAAAGTTTCCAATAATAAAAGTATATTGTTAAGATGAGTAAATAAGTTTGTAAAAACAAAGTTCTTTGTCATCATGAGAGATAAGGTATGTTGCCCAAATAAGATGCAACATTCATATTCTCATGGAAGATAAAGTTCGTTACTCAAACGAGTAAACAAGTTTCATTGCTAAAATAAGCAATCAATTTCGTTGCTACAAGGAGCAAACAATTTCATTGCTAAAACATGTATATAAGTTTTCAGTAATAACAGTTCGTTGTTGTAATGAGAAACAAAGTTCATTGCTATAATTAATAAACAAGTTTATTGCTATAATAAGTAACGAGTTTGTATGTGTATGAGCAAACAATGAGTCTCAACCAAACCTATGACTGAAGCCCTATCAAGATATATGCTTATCGTTCCATAGATGAATATGGTATCATGCACTCCAACAATAGGGCGAGTGAGGAGTTGTCAATTCCTAATAGCGCTATCCATAATGACCATTGGCTCAAAGAGTTAATGGTTAGAGATAAGGGAAGGGCCTTAGTACGATAAGTTCTCATGTTCCGTGTTGCATAGACATACATAGAGAGACATAGCAATAAAATAGCAATCATGTTTGATACAAATCAATTTAAATACAACATTCAAATAATAGTTTTTCGGGACATTCTTTTCCACCCCAAAACATAAAAACTGAAAATAGGGGAGTGCGTGAATACTCACAATACATTTAGATGATGCAAATGGTGCCTTGAACTACGTTCCACGTGTACCACTACCGATTCTTACAATAATGGTATTCGCTAGTGAGTCTCTAATCGAAATCTAACACTAGTATACTTACTACTACAATAGAATTATGCCAATAATGTGTCAAAATTTAATATTGATAAGTTACAAACATTTTTCTGTGGAAATTAAGTTTCAAAGAATCAATTGTTATATAACAATTTAAGTGGAAAATTTCCATTATTGAAATGTTAATATTTAACATTTTAGAGGTGTTCCAATGATTAAATATTCAAAACTAAATCAATTTAGTTCTAAAAGTTCCCAAACTTTGCATTTCAGTTTTAATTGAAGTCAAAGACCTCAAGATAAATTTTCTTGAATTTTTTATTTGTCTAACTATTTTTCACCATTTTAGTTTCTTGAATAACCATAAAATCATGAAAAATACTAAACGATTAATAAAAATTACCAAACTTCAGATTTTGGTTCTAAATATGTTAAAAGACTTCTAGATAAATTTTCATGGATTATGGATATGCATAACCATTTTTCATATATTTAATTCTCTAAGTATATAAAAATTCATGAAAAATAGAAATCGGTTAAGAAAATGCCCCAAACTTTTCATAGTTATGTCATTACACGTACTTAACCTGGGAAAAATATAAAAATAGATTTCCAGACAATTTAACCCAATTTTATGATTTTTGAGCATTTATTCTAATAAAAATTGAAATAAATAGAAAATAGTTTCCAAAATTGTCCAAAATTTTTGTAACGCTGTTATTAGTCATTATTAAGCTAGGAAAAATATAAAAATGAATTTCTAAACTGTTTATCCCAATTTTATGATTTTGTGTATGTATTCTAATAAAAATTGGGTTTAAGTGTATTTAATCTTGGGAAAATAGAAGAAAAATAGTATACAGAAGAGACAAATCATCAAAATTTTTATGTAGCATCCTAATGTACTAAAAGGTGTTCTGGTAAATTTTCATAATGTTTGGATGAGTAAAACTATTTTTCCTGTTTTTAGTCCATTATAAATACAAAAATCGGAGAAAAATAGGAATAGACTATGAAAAATTCTGAAAATATTTTTCTAAGTGTTCCAAAGAGAGTATAAGCTGCGAAAATTATCAGATACCATTTTTATATTCCCTAATGTGGTTTTATGATTTATTAGAGCTAAACAAAAAGAAAATTCAAAACCATATTAAACAGTAACAAAAATGGATGAAACTTAATGGGAGATGTTTATTAACTTAAAGGATCATCTAAGAATTTTTCCATAATTTATTTACTAGCTTAAGTATTTTATATGATTTAACACTTTATTTTCTTATTATTTTCATATAAAAATAAAAGAAATATATATTGAGCTGAAAATTTCCAGAATGCATCTTCATACAATTTGATAACAATGACAATTTGTGTTCTTATTTTTTATGTTGAACACCATGCCTAAAGGCTCAATAAATTATAGAGAAAACTTGGTTCTTGTGATTTATGTAAAGATTAGTGATGTTACTTTGACAATTTTTGCAACATGTTACAAAGACTTTTGAATCAAGATATTTTTGTACCTATTAATACATGATATTAAGAGTTCAAAATAATTTTTGAATGATTTTTAGTGATGAATAAGTCCTTTGAACATGCAACACAAAACAAATGTTCATAAGGAAAGTGCTGTTTGACCAAAAATTCTCAGGCTATATAATCTTAGTTATGTACAACTATGATGCATACACTAAGCAACTACAGTAATGAAAATCCCTAGGCTATTAGGTATCATACATCAGGAAATTCCGGCATGCAATTCCTGAATATCCCTAGCCTATCACTAACATGTAGTTCTTGATGGGTTTTGAGCATTCTAACACTCCTAAGGTGTACATGCAACCCTAAATGCCTTGGATCTATGTTTTCTCTATTACACATGCAAACTTTCTTTTTCCATGGTATTACCCTAACTAGCATGCAAAACTTTGATACTTGGATAATAAATCAAGTTAGATAACATAACTTTTGTTGTAGCTTGTTGCTTGGAGCTTTAAGAGCCTAACACCAATAATGTGAATGCCTCAAGTGGAATCACAATCACCACTAACACTTGGAAAACTTGGAAGAGGACTCTAATGCTCACAAAATCGGCTACACTCTTGCACACACTCACTAGTGCCGAATTTGATAGCTAGGGGGTTACTTATATAGTGAGTCATGGTTAGGGTTACACCATGCAAACCCTAATATGCATAACTTTCCACATTCCTTATGCTCCATGGGTTTTAACCTCCATGGAGTATCCATGGGTTACCACATTGGTTTAGCCCAACACAAAGAATTATGAATCATAAGCCCGCTATACAAGAATGAATGATTTACACAATCAATCCCCATTTATTTAATTAGTCTCTTTTGATCACAAAATTAATTCCAAATTAATTCTTGATCAATACTAATTAAATAATATGATTTCATATTAATATATTATAACTTATAATATATTAACAAATCACAAATATCCTCTTCACAAAAGTCCAAATTGTTCTGGTGAAGTGCAACCCAAATGGACCATGCTAAACCGGGTCAAGTACATACCAAATATAGTTATGGACTAAGACACCTTATCCAACAGTCTCCCACTTGGATAAGTCTAGTAACTATAGTTGCAAGTATGACCTCAGGATCCGACTAGGAATCGTGGCTCTTAAATGCCTTTGTCGAACTTGGACGTACCATTTTAGACAACTGATCATAGAATCCTCTGTTCTCAAGATATCAGTCGGACAAACACATGGAACATAGTCAACCCTATTGTCCAGCAGTTTGTTTCCCGATTTCTGATTTGTTTGACGTAGAACTTAATCTAACACATCAATTGAGTTCTGACCGTGCCCGACACATAGGTCAAAACAAAATCACCGAGGGGCCCAAGATATCGCTTTTAATCCTCCAAGGACTAAAAGGAACAGATAAACTTCTACAATATATGCTTGCACTAACTATTCATTGAATCATACACAACATCAATTTTTATAGCATCGAGTTACCGATGCGTTTTCGTACTATCAATGTACGACCAACTCATAGTCAACAACTCATATATCTAGGTTTGAAGATTATATGATATTATCGTCTCACGATCACTCGAGATAAATTCCATGAAGTGATACAAGTGAGTGTGGGTTGAATCCAATACTCAGACCTTATGAGCACTCATGAATGTCATAGCAATCTCTAACCATTTCTGACAATCTACAAGCCAAATTCATGACAGTCTTGATTCAATACCTACTTCCAAAGTATGACCGACTATGGATGGTTTGAATAATCCAATTATTCTGGAAGTCAAAACATGCAAAAAATGAAACAATAATAAACAATTGACATGAGACAGTACCATACTAGTAAATAAAAAACACCTTTTATTTAAGCATCAAGCGGCAATTACAGTTTATCTATTACAAGTTTCGAAATAGCTATCTAATCATTAAAACTAATATCATCTCTCAGCCCAATGTGCCTCGCATGTTGTGAATGCTTAACCCTACTCAGTCCCTTCGTGAGGGGATCTGTCGGGTTCTCATCTGAAGATACCCTCTTTGCCACGAGGAGTCCTTCTTCTATCTTGTGTCTTATGAAGTGAAATTTCTTGTCGATGTGTCTGGACCTGCCATGATCCCTTGGTTCCTTGGCTAAGGCAACCACATTATCGCTGTCACAGAAAATCTCCACAGGATCCTTTATAGCTGGTACAACTCCAAGGTCTCCGATGAAGTTCTTCAGCCATATCGCCTCCTTCGTCGCTTCACTCGCTGCTATGTACTCTGATTCGCACGTTGAATCAGCTACAGTCTCCTTCTTGGAACTTTTCCAAGTAATTGCTCCTCCATTCAGGGTAAAGACCCAGCCTGACTGAGAGCGGAAATTATCTCTGTTGGTTTGAAAGCTGGCGTCACTATACCCCACCACTTTCAAGTCATCACTACCACCAAGTGTAAAGACCCAGTCCTTAGTCCTCCGTAGGTACTTGAGAATGTTTTTCACCGCAGTCCAGTGAGCCTTGCGAGGATTCCCTTGATATCTGCTGACCATGCTCAACGCAAAGGCCACATCAGGGCGAGTACAAGTCATAGCATACATGATCGAGCCAACAGTAGAAACATATGCCCATCGACTCATCTCAGCTATTTCAGCCTCTGTACTCGGACTCTGAGCCTTGCTCAGTTTGGCATTGCTCTAGATCGGTAAGTCACCTTTCTTGGAATTATGCATGTTGAACCTCTTTAACACCTTGTCCAAGTAGATACTTTGACTAAGTCCAATTAGTATCTTACTCCTATCTCTCAATATCCTTATCCCTAGGATATAGGCAGCTTCTCCAAGGTCCTTCATAGCGAAACACTTCCCAAGCCAGGATTTCACCTCCTGCAAAGTTGGGATGTCATTTCCTATGAGTAGTATGTCATCCACATACAATACCAAAAAGCTAACTATACTCCCACTAGCTCTGACATATACACAGGACTCATCCTCACTTCTAGAAAAGACAAACTCTTTGACTTTCTCATCGAAACAAAGATTCCACCTGTGAGATGCTTGTTTCAAACCATAAATGGATTTCTCAAGCTTACACACTCTATTAGGGTACTTAGCATCGACAAAACCCTCCGGCTGACTCATGTAAACATCCTCAGCCAACTTCCCATTAAGGAAAGCGGTTTTGACATCCATTTGCCATATTTCATAGTCATGAAATGCAGCAATGGCTAGCATAACCCTAATAGACTTAATCTTCGCTACCGGTGAGAAGGTCTCATCATAGTTAACTCCCGGAGTTTGAGTAAAGCCCTTCGCAACCAGTCGCGCCTTATAAGTGTGTACCTTCCCATCCATGTCTGTCTTCTTCTTGAAGATCCATTTGCACCCGACTGTCTTACGACCCAGTGCATTGTCAACCAAGTTCCAAACTTGATTGTCTTACATGGACTGAATCTCGCTGTCCATCGCCTCTTTCCATTTAGCAGACTCCGGGCCTGCGATGGCTTCATTGTAGTTGTTAGGTTCATCCAAATTTACCAGTGTGCTATCACTAATAAATGTATCACCTCCAGTAGTAATATGGAAACCATAAAACTCAGGTGTATTTCTAACTCTACTGGAACGCCACGGAGGTACAGACTCGTCAATCGGATCGACAGGAGTTTCCTCCTCTGGTTGATCGCTAGTGTTTGAGGTTCCTTCACCGCTTGACTCTTGAAGTTCTTCAAGATCAATTTGCCTCCCACTGTCCCCTTGGAATATGAGTTCCCTCTCTCGGAAAACCCCTCTCCTCGCAACGAAGACAACATTGTCACTCGGTCTGTAGAAGAGATACACCGCTTACTTCGAGGTTCGAGCTTGTCGTGAGTCTCGCGCCTCACGAAAGCCTCGCAACCCCAAACTTTGATGTGTGCTAACGATGGAACCTTCCCTGTCCACATCTCGTGAGGTGTTTTGGCAACCGTTTTAGTTGGGACTCTACTAAGGATATGGGCGACAGTCTCCAAGGCGTACCCCCAGAATGAGATTGGTAACGAAGCTCGACTCATCATGGAACGAACCATGTCCAATAAGGTTCGGTTGCGCCTCTCATCCACAACATTAAGCTGTGGTGTCGTAGGTGGCGTCAACTGTGAAACAATTCCACACTCTTTAAGATAGTCCAGGAATTCGATACTAAGATGCTCACCACCTTAATCGGATCGGAGCATCTTTATCTTCCTGCCCAGCTGATTCTCCACTTCTTGCTTAAACTCTTTGAATTTCTCAAAGGTTTCTGAATTATGCTTGATTAAGTAGATATAGCCATATCTGCTATAATCATCAGTAAAAGTCACATAGAAGCGGTTAGCATCCCTTGTGGCTGTTCTGAAGGGCCCACACACATCGGTGTGGGCCCTTCAGAACAAACTGTCACACCCCGCTAAAGCGGAAACACAGGGCGTGGCAGTACAAAGGGTTTCATCGCAAAAGTTAAAAGACAACACCAACCATAGTATTAAAAATCATTACAAATTCACAATGGGTTTGAACAACTTTTAAAAGAAATTACAATGTAAATTGAAATACAACACATGCGAATGCTCCTAAAGGTGAAGTGTCCCTAAGTGCCACTTACTCGATGATTCCTGAAAAAGCATGTAAAACGAGCGTCAACTATAAAAATAGTTGGTGAGTACTCACAGATAAACAAAATAATACTGGTTCCATGAATTGAAATCAAAGTTTTGATAAAAGTTTCCAATAATAAAAGTATATTGTTAAGATGAGTAAATAAGTTTGTAAAAACAAAGTTCTTTGTCATCATGAGAGATAAGGTATGTTGCCCAAATAAGATGCAACATTCATATTCTCATGGAAGATAAAGTTCGTTACTCAAACGAGTAAACAAGTTTCATTGCTAAAATGAGCAATCAATTTCGTTGCTACAAGGAGCAAACAATTTCATTGCTAAAACATGTATATAAGTTTTCAGTAATAACAGTTCGTTGTTGTAATGAGAAACAAAGTTCATTGCTATAATTAATAAACAAGTTTATTGCTATAATAAGTAACGAGTTTGTATGTGTATGAGCAAACAATGAGTCTCAACCAAACCTATGACTGAAGCCCTATCAAGATCTATGCTTATCGTTCCATAGATGAATATGGTATCATGCACTCCAGCAATAGGGCGAGTGAGGAGTTGTCAATTCCTAATAGCGCTATCCATAATGACCATTGGCTCAAAGAGTTAATGGTTAGAGATAAGGGAAGGGCCTTAGTACGATAAGTTCTCATGTTCCGTGTTGCATAGACATACATAGAGAGACATAGCAATAAAATAGCAATCATGTTTGATACAAATCAATTTAAATACAACATTCAAATAATAGTTTTTCGGGACATTCTTTTCCACCCCAAAACATAAAAACTGAAAATAGGGGAGTGCGTGAATACTCACAATACATTTAGATGATGCAAATGGTGCCTTGAACTACGTTCCACGTGTACCACTACCGATTCCTACAATAATGGTATTCGCTAGTGAGTCTCTAATCGAAATCTAACACTAGTATACTTACTACTACAATAGAATTATGCCAATAATGTGTCAAAATTTAATATTGATAAGTTACAAACATTTTTCTGTGGAAATTAAGTTTCAAAGAATCAATTGTTATATAACAATTTAAGTGGAAAATTTCCATTATTGAAATGTTAATATTTAACATTTTAGAGGTGTTCCAATGATTAAATATTCAAAACTAAATCAATTTAGTTCTAAAAGTTCCCAAACTTTGCATTTCAGTTTTAATTGAAGTCAAAGACCTCAAGATAAAGTTTCTTGAATTTTTGATTTGTCTAACTATTTTTCACCATTTTAGTTTCTTGAATAACCATAAAATCATGAAAAATACTAAACAATTAATAAAAATTCCCAAACTTCAGATTTTGGTTCTAAATATGTTAAAAGACTTCTAGATAAATTTTCATGGATTATGGATATGCATAACCACTTTTCATATATTTAATTCTATAAATATATAAAAATTCATGAAAAATAGAAATCGTTTAAGAAAATGCCCCAAAATTTTTATAGTAATGTCATTACACGTACTTAACCTGGGAAAAATATAAACATAGATTTCCAGACAATTTAACCCAATTTTATGATTTTTGAGCATTTATTCTAATAAAAATTGAAATAAATAGAAAATAGTTTCCAAAATTGTCCAAAATTTTTGTAACGCTGTTATTAGTCATTATTAAGCTAGGAAAAATATAAAAATGAATTTCTAAACTGTTTATCCCAATTTTATGATTTTTGTGTATGTATTCTAATAAAAATTGGGTTTAAGTGTATTTAATCTTGGGAAAATAGAAGAAAAATAGTATACAGAAGAGACAAATCATCAAAATTTTTATGTAGCATCCTAATGTACTAAAAGGTGTTCTGGTAAATTTTCATAATGTTTGGATGAGTAAAACTATTTTTCCTGTTTTTAGTCCATTATAAATACAAAAATCGGAGAAAAATAGGAATAGACTATGAAAAATTCTGAAAATATTTTTCTAAGTGTTCCAAAGAGAGTATAAGCTGCGAAAATTATCAGATACCATTTTTATATTCCCTAATGTGGTTTTATGATTTATTAGAGCTAAACAAAAAGAAAATTCAAAACCATATTAAACAGTAACAAAAATGGATGAAACTTAATGGGAGATGTTTATTAACTTAAAGGATCATCTAAGAATTTTTCCATAATTTATTTACTAGCTTAAGTATTTTATATGATTTAACACTTTATTTTCTTATTATTTTCATATAAAAATAAAAGAAATATATATTGAGCTGAAAATTTCCAGAATGCATCTTCATACAATTTGATAACAATGACAATTTGTGTTCTTATTTTTTATGTTGAACACCATGCCTAAAGGCTCAATAAATTATAGAGAAAACTTGGTTCTTGTGATTTATGTAAAGATTAGTGATGTTACTTTGACAATTTTTGCAACATGTTACAAAGACTTTTGAATCAAGATATTTTTGTACCTATTAATACATGATATTAAGAGTTCAAAATAATTTTTGAATGATTTTTAGTGATGAATAAGTCCTTTGAACATGCAACACAAAACAAATGTTCATAAGGAAAGTGCTGTTTGAGCAACAGTTTTGTAAAACTTGGTGAAAATCGAAATTTTGGAATTTTTCAGTGAGGTCAGATGGGTTTGAAAGCTAACTCAAAATATTATATTTCAGAAAAAGAATCACGAATTTTGGCTAAGAAATGAGTGAGATATGACAGTTTAAAGTCAGGTAAAGAAATCTGGCAGATTGCATGCATGATGATTGGTTAGAAAAGTGGGTTTTCATCATTTCCTTGAGTAAACCTTTTGAAGTATTTTAAATATATCATGATAACCTCATATTTTGGTCATGTTTCCAGAGATCAAAAGATTAAAACTTATCAAAATGTATACATGCATTTATGAAGAAAATCTTGTTTCTCAAAAACTCTTAACTTGAGTTTGATGTTTTAATCCTTAAAATCGATTTTTGCACTAAGATCATGAACATGCAACCTTGTTTATCATACATGCATGGTGTTAAAACACATTCATCATGTTCTAAAAACCATTTTAACAAAAAGAAAACAAGTTTGAAGAAGATGAAGAAGGAGAAAGTGTAAGAAAAGAGCAAAACTTGAAGGAAAAGTGAAGTAGAAATCGATTTTACCTTCAAGAATACCACAAGATGATGAAGATTTCGAGTTTGAGGAGTGTTCTTGGGTTTGTTTTCTGGAATATTTCTTGGTTCTTTAGAGGGAGGAAGAGAGAATGGAGTGGTGTTTGGAGAGAAAAAGTAGAGAGAAGGTAGAGAGAGTTTTCTAGAGAGAGAAAGAAGAGAGATGTGTGTGTGTTGGAGAATGAGAGTGTGAGAGAGATATGGGGAGAGAGGGATCCGATTTTAAGGGAGGAGAGGCTCTCTCTCTCTTGTTTCTTTTATAAAAATTCAAATCTTTTATAAAAATATCCAACTTTTTATAAAATGTGCACCTTAACCTAGTTTTTATGCATAAAACTCTTGATTTTTGACTTATAAATCAAGGGTAAATGTTAATAACTAAATCTTTATTTTTCATTGAATTTTATTTCATAATAATTATTATGATAAGATAATATTATAAGGTTCATAATTGTTTTTATAGGATTTTTAAGGTTAAAGTTTATAAATATGAGTTTTTAGGGCTTTTAGGGTTTTGGAGTTTAATAAACTTTGAATATCAAAATAAATAGAATATTTGAGACTTTAAATTATCTTATGGTATTATAACTCTTTTATAGTTATAAATAATGTTTGTAATTTATTTTTATCGGTTTATTGGCATTCTATGTAGTGATTCCGAGATTCAAGCGAAATTGAGGAATCAAGTATACTAGTCCTAGTCTTCAAATTTGACTTAAGTTTCTATGAGACTTTGAACTAACTTCTACTTCTAGGTCAAGTGCATGATGTGTGTATATGATTCATGAAATGTTGTTCGAGTCAAAGAGTGATCCAAATATGGATAGTCACTACAGCTTAGTAGATGTAGAATTCACATATCAAGGTGAAATCTAAGTACACCATCCATTGTTTCTATCTGTTTCCAAGTTTCTAGTAGGTTATACCTTAGCTTCTAATTACTAAGTTTAATATGTGTTGTGCCTATATGTGCAACTAAGTTTATCAAATCTATAACTAACTCGAATTTTGACGGTTGTCACAGTCTCCCCCGGTTGAAAGAATTTCGTCCCGAAATTCAATTCGTGACACATTCTATTAGAACTCAGCCGAATACAATTGTATAATTGGAGAGATGATGACTTGAAGAGCTCTTTGATTATTTTGGGTTAATTCCTCAAGGGAACAACCCAACTCTTTAGCTATAGTCAAATTAATGTTTCCTTAATTCGAGTTCTACAATTTAGATTGCGAGAAATTAGGATCATGGAAATCATGATCCAAACATGGCGACCTAGTCGAAAAAGATCATCTAGTTAGATATTATCTGAATTAAGAGAGCTATAAGTTTTGCTGAAGCACCAACTGCACTGAGCGTTAAATCCGCATTGATGCTTAAGTCGCATTCTAAATTAACACTAAGTGTAACTTCGCCGCAAAAAAAAAAGAGATTAGGAACAATTTGTTCACTTTCGGGTTGGCTACTAAATCTGGAAAAGATATATTCCAAAATAAGAAGGGGTACCACGAATGAAAGAGAAGCGGTCGAGGGTAAGTTCCTAAAAATACGTTGTAAGGGTAGGCAACGAAGTTTTGGTACATCTCAAATGTAAAGGCTAATTAAGTGTCGTCGACAAAATAAATTACGAAATGATTGAGCATCTCCGAGGCTATAATTACTACTACGGTTACTCTTACAATAATAAAACCTTATTGGTAGAATAAATATATTTATAGAGTCATTGTTGCAAATGGAAGCGATGAAAGTTTATGATAAGTTAAATCACATTGTGTAGATAGCATTTTAAGTGTTTAGAAGTGATAAAAATCTCACTGTTATCAAAATATGTGTTTAAAAATGATAATTAATCTCACTATTATCAAAATGTGTAATAATTCCAAGATAATGAAGATACATGTGTGGCGATCCAACAAAGTAGTAAAATAATATAAAGATTAATTAAGGTTAAAGGTTTAAGTCGTCATTAAAGGAATTTGTATAGAAATATTTGTATTAAACTTTTGAGAAATTGTCCAATTGTCTAAGTCAGGACAAATTCAAGCTTACGGGTCAGACTATTTATGAAAACAAAGTTGAGAGTTTAGGAACTCACTGAAAATAGCAAAGTAAAATACTATTTTAAGAAATGTGTAAAAATGTCAATCTTTGAAAATAGTGCATTCATAGTTTAGTGTTTCTACAAAAACAATCATTTAGAGAATAGATAATCGTAAAATTTAAAACTTTTGATGTATTTAAATAAAAGAAGAAACATAAGGATACATATCCTTCACATATATTTTTCCGGATATAGAAAAATTATAAGCATAAGAGTATTCATCTTGTGTATTAATTATAAGGAAAAATACAATGAAAATTGCATTTTATATCAAGTTTCTGAATTTAGAACGAAAGAGCAAATGTAAATAAGGATCACTTGTTTATAGAGATTTAAAAATAAAAACAAGATGTATATGGTAAAAGGCATAATTGAATATATCAAAGTTGACTAAATCGAAGTTATGACTCACAACTATACACGTATTAATCGCTCAAAACGAAAGGGTAGACTTCTAGTCTATATGTGTACGAACATGGTACCAAGAGAAGCAAAATAAATAGAAACAAAGTTAGACAATGTATTATGTTAATATTATGGCGTGCGAGATCTAAAATCAGAAGGAGAGCGAGAAATAAAGTTTGGGGGAAAGAAAAAGGAAGGTAGCAGCGACAATGATTGTTATTGTTAAAATTATAAGAACAATACCTATAGGTAGATTTAAAACCAGGTTGAGGTATATTTCAAACTTCAATATTTGATGTATATTGATGATTAGATAGACATGTGGGAGTTCTAAAGTGTTTGCTAAGGATTGCTAAAAATTCATAAGTTACCTATTAAGTTAAACTCCATTTGTGAAAAAGAAGAAGCCCTACAAATGGCAATTGAAAATCTGACAATTTTGACTTTTTAAACGAAAGTCCAACAATGATTAAAATGGATAAGGTAAAGACTCAATATATTTATAAGAATAATTATTCATTGTTGAAAGTGTATCACTGGAAATTTAAAAATGAACACTAAGTTTTCAAATGCTATAAATTTTAAAAACTTTATAGATTATAAAACTATATTGAAGCAAAGAACACAAATAAGGTATGTTTTGAAATACAAGCATTAGAGATGTCTTATAAACATGTTTGAAGTAGAAATTTGCATAAATATCATGTTGGGTTTCGAGAAAACACATTAAAGTAAATTACAATTTCTAAATGAGAAAGCTGTTAAAAGTGTCAAAACAAAAGTGTTTTGAAGATTCGATGAAGCTTTTACACATAAAATGAACTTCAATGTTATAGGTCTACGTTTTGTAGCAAAGAGTTTAAACACGATTATAAAAGAAAATGTTTCTAAGTTTTTCGAAAACGTGTCAAAATGGTAATCAAGGTTTAAAATGGTTTATATGCCCTTAAAAGCACATCTATCCATTGAAATGGATTGAAATGAAATTGAAATAGCAATGTTAAAACCAATATTGGTTAAATTGAGTTTTGAAGAAAAGTGTCAAATTAAAGCAAGTTGTCAAAATATTTTTTTTAGCGAGAATATGGCTTACATTGTTAGGAAATGTCTACTAAGTTGACTGAAGTGGTTATAAAATATTTTATCGATGATAAATAAAACCGATGAAGCGAAATAATTTTTCGATGGAAGATTAAGAAGTAAGGAATAAGTATGTTAGTGTAGCTGATCGTACCTAAATACTAAGGCGAGTACAAGGCGAGTATCGGTGTCTTTTTCCCAAAATAAAGGACAAGAAAAATTGTTTGTAAAACGTTTTATGGTGTCAATGCAGGTTACGACCTTTTATAGAGGTCAAAGGGACATCCTATGTTAAGTTTTAAGCTCAAGGTGGAAACAACGTAGAGCTAAATCGTAGCATATTAATAAGGTCTCACGTATGGGTTAAACCTCCGTGTCTCCTCGTGAGTCAAATCCGAAATGCCCACCAATGGTATCCAAGTGATTACTTAGTGGCGACTCATCTACCTCCTTACGCGATGCTCCAATTATCATTCGTGTCGATATCGAAACGCTTTTTCCTAGTTGTAACTCTAGTACGAAGACGATGAAGAGGTATTGAGGAATAATTTGTATAGGTTTCGACTTATGATTATTACTAGTGTATATCTACCTACTAACCTTACATCTAAAGTCAATAGCTACCAAGGAATACTCATTCTCAGTACTAAGTGCATTGCTCCTAGAGTAGCTAGTGATATAACCTAAGTGGTTAACCTAGCACTTGATAAGGGACAAGAATATTTCTAAATAAAGGCATTGTTATAAAAGTGCACTTAGTTTCTAAGTGTATATAGATGAATGCCTATAATATGCAATGCCCGTACGCACGCCGAAAAATTTTGTTTTTCAAAAGTTTAAGTTGAAAATTGGTTTGAACATAATTTTACTATAACCTTTTCAAGCCTCACATTAAGTTTCCTTAATTAAGCATAGTTGGCTAGGCTATACTTAATTAAAGTCCAATAATGCGTACTCGAATTAGTTATACTAGTAGTATGTTCAGTATTTTAAAAACGTTTTGAAATTTTTTGGCTATAGTTGTGGTTTTCCAAAGGAAAACCGGTATTCTCTATAACCTTCGGCTCTGATACCATTTCCTGTCACACCCCGCTAAAGCGGAAACACAGGGCGTGGCAGTACAAAGGGTTTCATCGCAAAAGTTAAAAGACAACACCAACCATAGTATTAAAAATCATTACAAATTCACAATGGGTTTGAACAACTTTTAAAAGAAATTACAATGTAAATTGAAATACAACACATGCGAATGCTCCTAAAGGTGAAGTGTCCCTAAGTGCCACTTACTCGATGATTCCTGAAAAAGCATGTAAAACGAGCGTCAACTATAAAAATAGTTGGTGAGTACTCACAGATAAACAAAATAATACTGGTTCCATGAATTGAAATCAAAGTTTTGATAAAAGTTTCCAATAATAAAAGTATATTGTTAAGATGAGTAAATAAGTTTGTAAAAACAAAGTTCTTTGTCATCATGAGAGATAAGGTATGTTGCCCAAATAAGATGCAACATTCATATTCTCATGGAAGATAAAGTTCGTTACTCAAACGAGTAAACAAGTTTCATTGCTAAAATAAGCAATCAATTTCGTTGCTACAAGGAGCAAACAATTTCATTGCTAAAACATGTATATAAGTTTTCAGTAATAACAGTTCGTTGTTGTAATGAGAAACAAAGTTCATTGCTATAATTAATAAACAAGTTTATTGCTATAATAAGTAACGAGTTTGTATGTGTATGAGCAAACAATGAGTCTCAACCAAACCTATGACTGAAGCCCTATCAAGATCTATGCTTATCGTTCCATAGATGAATATGGTATCATGCACTCCAACAATAGGGCGAGTGAGGAGTTGTCAATTCCTAATAGCGCTATCCATAATGACCATTGGCTCAAAGAGTTAATGGTTAGAGATAAGGGAAGGGCCTTAGTACGATAAGTTCTCATGTTCCGTGTTGCATAGACATACATAGAGAGACATAGCAATAAAATAGCAATCATGTTTGATACAAATCAATTTAAATACAACATTCAAATAATAGTTTTTCGGGACATTCTTTTCCACCCCAAAACATAAAAACTGAAAATAGGGGAGTGCGTGAATACTCACAATACATTTAGATGATGCAAATGGTGCCTTGAACTACGTTCCACGTGTACCACTACCGATTCTTACAATAATGGTATTCGCTAGTGAGTCTCTAATCGAAATCTAACACTAGTATACTTACTACTACAATAGAATTATGCCAATAATGTGTCAAAATTTAATATTGATAAGTTACAAACATTTTTCTGTGGAAATTAAGTTTCAAAGAATCAATTGTTATATAACAATTTAAGTGGAAAATTTCCATTATTGAAATGTTAATATTTAACATTTTAGAGGTGTTCCAATGATTAAATATTCAAAACTAAATCAATTTAGTTCTAAAAGTTCCCAAACTTTGCATTTCAGTTTTAATTGAAGTCAAAGACCTCAAGATAAATTTTCTTGAATTTTTTATTTGTCTAACTATTTTTCACCATTTTAGTTTCTTGAATAACCATAAAATCATGAAAAATACTAAACGATTAATAAAAATTACCAAACTTCAGATTTTGGTTCTAAATATGTTAAAAGACTTCTAGATAAATTTTCATGGATTATGGATATGCATAACCATTTTTCATATATTTAATTCTCTAAGTATATAAAAATTCATGAAAAATAGAAATCAGTTAAGAAAATGCCCCAAACTTTTCATAGTTATGTCATTACACGTACTTAACCTGGGAAAAATATAAAAATAGATTTCCAGACAATTTAACCCAATTTTATGATTTTTGAGCATTTATTCTAATAAAAATTGAAATAAATAGAAAATAGTTTCCAAAATTGTCCAAAATTTTTGTAACGCTGTTATTAGTCATTATTAAGCTAGGAAAAATATAAAAATGAATTTCTAAACTGTTTATCCCAATTTTATGATTTTTGTGTATGTATTCTAATAAAAATTGGGTTTAAGTGTATTTAATCTTGGGAAAATAGAAGAAAAATAGTATACAGAAGAGACAAATCATCAAAATTTTTATGTAGCATCCTAATGTACTAAAAGGTGTTCTGGTAAATTTTCATAATGTTTGGATGAGTAAAACTATTTTTCCTGTTTTTAGTCCATTATAAATACAAAAATCGGAGAAAAATAGGAATAGACTATGAAAAATTCTGAAAATATTTTTCTAAGTGTTCCAAAGAGAGTATAAGCTGCGAAAATTATCAGATACCATTTTTATATTCCCTAATGTGGTTTTATGATTTATTAGAGCTAAACAAAAAGAAAATTCAAAACCATATTAAACAGTAACAAAAATGGATGAAACTTAATGGGAGATGTTTATTAACTTAAAGGATCATCTAAGAATTTTTCCATAATTTATTTACTAGCTTAAGTATTTTATATGATTTAACACTTTATTTTCTTATTATTTTCATATAAAAATAAAAGAAATATATATTGAGCTGAAAATTTCCAGAATGCATCTTCATACAATTTGATAACAATGACAATTTGTGTTCTTATTTTTTATGTTGAACACCATGCCTAAAGGCTCAATAAATTATAGAGAAAACTTGGTTCTTGTGATTTATGTAAAGATTAGTGATGTTACTTTGACAATTTTTGCAACATGTTACAAAGACTTTTGAATCAAGATATTTTTGTACCTATTAATACATGATATTAAGAGTTCAAAATAATTTTTGAATGATTTTTAGTGATGAATAAGTCCTTTGAACATGCAACACAAAACAAATGTTCATAAGGAAAGTGCTGTTTGACCAAAAATTCTCAGGCTATATAATCTTAGTTATGTACAACTATGATGCATACACTAAGCAACTACAGTAATGAAAATCCCTAGGCTATTAGGTATCATACATCAGGAAATTCCGGCATGCAATTCCTGAATATCCCTAGCCTATCACTAACATGTAGTTCTTGATGGGTTTTGAGCATTCTAACACTCCTAAGGTGTACATGCAACCCTAAATGCCTTGGATCTATGTTTTCTCTATTACACATGCAAACTTTCTTTTTCCATGGTATTACCCTAACTAGCATGCAAAACTTTGATACTTGGATAATAAATCAAGTTAGATAACATAACTTTTGTTGTAGCTTGTTGCTTGGAGCTTTAAGAGCCTAACACCAATAATGTGAATGCCTCAAGTGGAATCACAATCACCACTAACACTTGGAAAACTTGGAAGAGGACTCTAATGCTCACAAAATCGGCTACACTCTTGCACACACTCACTAGTGCCGAATTTGATAGCTAGGGGGTTACTTATATAGTGAGTCATGGTTAGGGTTACACCATGCAAACCCTAATATGCATAACTTTCCACATTCCTTATGCTCCATGGGTTTTAACCTCCATGGAGTATCCATGGGTTACCACATTGGTTTAGCCCAACACAAAGAATTATGAATCATAAGCCCGCTATACAAGAATGAATGATTTACACAATCAATCCCCATTTATTTAATTAGTCTCTTTTGATCACAAAATTAATTCCAAATTAATTCTTGATCAATACTAATTAAATAATATGATTTCATATTAATATATTATAACTTATAATATATTAACAAATCACAAATATCCTCTTCACAAAAGTCCAAATTGTTCTGGTGAAGTGCAACCCAAATGGACCATGCTAAACCGGGTCAAGTACATACCAAATATAGTTATGGACTAAGACACCTTATCCAACAGTCTCCCACTTGGATAAGTCTAGTAACTATAGTTGCAAGTATGACCTCAGGATCCGACTAGGAATCGTGGCTCTTAAATGCCTTTGTCGAACTTGGACGTACCATTTTAGACAACTGATCATAGAATCCTCTGTTCTCAAGATATCAGTCGGACAAACACATGGAACATAGTCAACCCTATTGTCCAGCAGTTTGTTTCCCGATTTCTGATTTGTTTGACGTAGAACTTAATCTAACACATCAATTGAGTTCTGACCGTGCCCGACACATAGGTCAAAACAAAATCACCGAGGGGCCCAAGATATCGCTTTTAATCCTCCAAGGACTAAAAGGAACAGATAAACTTCTACAATATATGCTTGCACTAACTATTCATTGAATCATACACAACATCAATTTTTATAGCATCGAGTTACCGATGCGTTTTCGTACTATCAATGTACGACCAACTCATAGTCAACAACTCATATATCTAGGTTTGAAGATTATATGATATTATCGTCTCACGATCACTCGAGATAAATTCCATGAAGTGATACAAGTGAGTGTGGGTTGAATCCAATACTCAGACCTTATGAGCACTCATGAATGTCATAGCAATGTCTAACCATTTCTGACAATCTACAAGCCAAATTCATGACAGTCTTGATTCAATACCTACTTCCAAAGTATGACCGACTATGGATGGTTTGAATAATCCAATTATTCTGGAAGTCAAAACATGCAAAAAATGAAACAATAATAAACAATTGACATGAGACAGTACCATACTAGTAAATAAAAAACACCTTTTATTTAAGCATCAAGCGGCAATTACAGTTTATCTATTACAAGTTTCGAAATAGCTATCTAATCATTAAAACTAATATCATCTCTCAGCCCAATGTGCCTCGCATGTTGTGAATGCTTAACCCTACTCAGTCCCTTCGTGAGGGGATCTGTCGGGTTCTCATCTGAAGATACCCTCTTTGCCACGAGGAGTCCTTCTTCTATCTTGTGTCTTATGAAGTGAAATTTCTTGTCGATGTGTCTGGACCTGCCATGATCCCTTGGTTCCTTGGCTAAGGCAACCACATTATCGCTGTCACAGAAAATCTCCACAGGATCCTTTATAGCTGGTACAACTCCAAGGTCTCCGATGAAGTTCTTCAGCCATATCGCCTCCTTCGTCGCTTCACTCGCTGCTATGTACTCTGATTCGCACGTTGAATCAGCTACAGTCTCCTTCTTGGAACTTTTCCAAGTAATTGCTCCTCCATTCAGGGTAAAGACCCAGCCTGACTGAGAGCGGAAATTATCTCTGTTGGTTTGAAAGCTGGCGTCACTATACCCCACCACTTTCAAGTCATCACTACCACCAAGTGTAAAGACCCAGTCCTTAGTCCTCCGTAGGTACTTGAGAATGTTTTTCACCGCAGTCCAGTGAGCCTTGCGAGGATTCCCTTGATATCTGCTGACCATGCTCAACGCAAAGGCCACATCAGGGCGAGTACAAGTCATAGCATACATGATCGAGCCAACAGTAGAAACATATGCCCATCGACTCATCTCAGCTATTTCAGCCTCTGTACTCGGACTCTGAGCCTTGCTCAGTTTGGCATTGCTCTAGATCGGTAAGTCACCTTTCTTGGAATTATGCATGTTGAACCTCTTTAACACCTTGTCCAAGTAGATACTTTGACTAAGTCCAATTAGTATCTTACTCCTATCTCTCAATATCCTTATCCCTAGGATATAGGCAGCTTCTCCAAGGTCCTTCATAGCGAAACACTTCCCAAGCCAGGATTTCACCTCCTGCAAAGTTGGGATGTCATTTCCTATGAGTAGTATGTCATCCACATACAATACCAAAAAGCTAACTATACTCCCACTAGCTCTGACATATACACAGGACTCATCCTCACTTCTAGAAAAGACAAACTCTTTGACTTTCTCATCGAAACAAAGATTCCACCTGTGAGATGCTTGTTTCAAACCATAAATGGATTTCTCAAGCTTACACACTCTATTAGGGTACTTAGCATCGACAAAACCCTCCGGCTGACTCATGTAAACATCCTCAGCCAACTTCCCATTAAGGAAAGCGGTTTTGACATCCATTTGCCATATTTCATAGTCATGAAATGCAGCAATGGCTAGCATAACCCTAATAGACTTAATCTTCGCTACCGGTGAGAAGGTCTCATCATAGTTAACTCCCGGAGTTTGAGTAAAGCCCTTCGCAACCAGTCGCGCCTTATAAGTGTGTACCTTCCCATCCATGTCTGTCTTCTTCTTGAAGATCCATTTGCACCCGACTGTCTTACGACCCAGTGCATTGTCAACCAAGTTCCAAACTTGATTGTCTTACATGGACTGAATCTCGCTGTCCATCGCCTCTTTCCATTTAGCAGACTCCGGGCCTGCGATGGCTTCATTGTAGTTGTTAGGTTCATCCAAATTTACCAGTGTGCTATCACTAATAAATGTATCACCTCCAGTAGTAATATGGAAACCATAAAACTCAGGTGTATTTCTAACTCTACTGGAACGCCACGGAGGTACAGACTCGTCAATCGGATCGACAGGAGTTTCCTCCTCTGGTTGATCGCTAGTGTTTGAGGTTCCTTCACCGCTTGACTCTTGAAGTTCTTCAAGATCAATTTGCCTCCCACTGTCCCCTTGGAATATGAGTTCCCTCTCTCGGAAAACCCCTCTCCTCGCAACGAAGACAACATTGTCACTCGGTCTGTAGAAGAGATACACCGCTTACTTCGAGGTTCGAGCTTGTCGTGAGTCTCGCGCCTCACGAAAGCCTCGCAACCCCAAACTTTGATGTGTGCTAACGATGGAACCTTCCCTGTCCACATCTCGTGAGGTGTTTTGGCAACCGTTTTAGTTGGGACTCTACTAAGGATATGGGCGACAGTCTCCAAGGCGTACCCCCAGAATGAGATTGGTAACGAAGCTCGACTCATCATGGAACGAACCATGTCCAATAAGGTTCGGTTGCGCCTCTCATCCACAACATTAAGCCGTGGTGTCGTAGGTGGCGTCAACTGTGAAACAATTCCACACTCTTTAAGATAGTCCAGGAATTCGATACTAAGATGCTCACCACCTTAATCGGATCGGAGCATCTTTATCTTCCTGCCCAGCTGATTCTCCACTTCTTGCTTAAACTCTTTGAATTTCTCAAAGGTTTCTGAATTATGCTTGATTAAGTAGATATAGCCATATCTGCTATAATCATCAGTAAAAGTCACATAGAAGCGGTTAGCATCCCTTGTGGCTGTTCTGAAGGGCCCACACACATCGGTGTGGGCCCTTCAGAACAAACTGTCACACCCCGCTAAAGCGGAAACACAGGGTGTGGCAGTACAAAGGGTTTCATCGCAAAAGTTAAAAGACAACACCAACCATAGTATTAAAAATCATTACAAATTCACAATGGGTTTGAACAACTTTTAAAAGAAATTACAATGTAAATTGAAATACAACACATGCGAATGCTCCTAAAGGTGAAGTGTCCCTAAGTGCCACTTACTCGATGATTCCTGAAAAAGCATGTAAAACGAGCGTCAACTATAAAAATAGTTGGTGAGTACTCACAGATAAACAAAATAATACTGGTTCCATGAATTGAAATCAAAGTTTTGATAAAAGTTTCCAATAATAAAAGTATATTGTTAAGATGAGTAAATAAGTTTGTAAAAACAAAGTTCTTTGTCATCATGAGAGATAAGGTATGTTGCCCAAATAAGATGCAACATTCATATTCTCATGGAAGATAAAGTTCGTTACTCAAACGAGTAAACAAGTTTCATTGCTAAAATGAGCAATCAATTTCGTTGCTACAAGGAGCAAACAATTTCATTGCTAAAACATGTATATAAGTTTTCAGTAATAACAGTTCGTTGTTGTAATGAGAAACAAAGTTCATTGCTATAATTAATAAACAAGTTTATTGCTATAATAAGTAACGAGTTTGTATGTGTATGAGCAAACAATGAGTCTCAACCAAACCTATGACTGAAGCCCTATCAAGATCTATGCTTATCGTTCCATAGATGAATATGGTATCATGCACTCCAGCAATAGGGCGAGTGAGGAGTTGTCAATTCCTAATAGCGCTATCCATAATGACCATTGGCTCAAAGAGTTAATGGTTAGAGATAAGGGAAGGGCCTTAGTACGATAAGTTCTCATGTTCCGTGTTGCATAGACATACATAGAGAGACATAGCAATAAAATAGCAATCATGTTTGATACAAATCAATTTAAATACAACATTCAAATAATAGTTTTTCGGGACATTCTTTTCCACCCCAAAACATAAAAACTGAAAATAGGGGAGTGCGTGAATACTCACAATACATTTAGATGATGCAAATGGTGCCTTGAACTACATTCCACGTGTACCACTACCGATTCCTACAATAATGGTATTCGCTAGTGAGTCTCTAATCGAAATCTAACACTAGTATACTTACTACTACAATAGAATTATGCCAATAATGTGTCAAAATTTAATATTGATAAGTTACAAACATTTTTCTGTGGAAATTAAGTTTCAAAGAATCAATTGTTATATAACAATTTAAGTGGAAAATTTCCATTATTGAAATGTTAATATTTAACATTTTAGAGGTGTTCCAATGATTAAATATTCAAAACTAAATCAATTTAGTTCTAAAAGTTCCCAAACTTTGCATTTCAGTTTTAATTGAAGTCAAAGACCTCAAGATAAAGTTTCTTGAATTTTTGATTTGTCTAACTATTTTTCACCATTTTAGTTTCTTGAATAACCATAAAATCATGAAAAATACTAAACAATTAATAAAAATTCCCAAACTTCAGATTTTGGTTCTAAATATGTTAAAAGACTTCTAGATAAATTTTCATGGATTATGGATATGCATAACCATTTTTCATATATTTAATTCTATAAATATATAAAAATTCATGAAAAATAGAAATCGTTTAAGAAAATGCCCCAAACTTTTTATAGTAATGTCATTACACGTACTTAACCTGGGAAAAATATAAACATAGATTTCCAGACAATTTAACCCAATTTTATGATTTTTGAGCATTTATTCTAATAAAAAATGAAATAAATAGAAAATAGTTTCCAAAATTGTCCAAAATTTTTGTAACGCTGTTATTAGTCATTATTAAGCTAGGAAAAATATAAAAATGAATTTCTAAACTGTTTATCCCAATTTTATGATTTTTGTGTATGTATTCTAATAAAAATTGGGTTTAAGTGTATTTAATCTTGGGAAAATAGAAGAAAAATAGTATACAGAAGAGACAAATCATCAAAATTTTTATGTAGCATCCTAATGTACTAAAAGGTGTTCTGGTAAATTTTCATAATGTTTGGATGAGTAAAACTATTTTTCCTGTTTTTAGTCCATTATAAATACAAAAATCGGAGAAAAATAGGAATAGACTATGAAAAATTCTGAAAATATTTTTCTAAGTGTTCCAAATAGAGTATAAGCTGCGAAAATTATCAGATACCATTTTTATATTCCCTAATGTGGTTTTATGATTTATTAGAGCTAAACAAAAAGAAAATTCAAAACCATATTAAACAGTAACAAAAATGGATGAAACTTAATGGGAGATGTTTATTAACTTAAAGGATCATCTAAGAATTTTTCCATAATTTATTTACTAGCTTAAGTATTTTATATGATTTAACACTTTATTTTCTTATTATTTTCATATAAAAATAAAAGAAATATATATTGAGCTGAAAATTTCCAGAATGCATCTTCATACAATTTGATAACAATGACAATTTGTGTTCTTATTTTTTATGTTGAACACCATGCCTAAAGGCTCAATAAATTATAGAGAAAATTTGGTTCTTGTGATTTATGTAAAGATTAGTGATGTTACTTTGACAATTTTTGCAACATGTTACAAAGACTTTTGAATCAAGATATTTTTGTACCTATTAATACATGATATTAAGAGTTCAAAATAATTTTTGAATGATTTTTAGTGATGAATAAGTCCTTTGAACATGCAACACAAAACAAATGTTCATAAGGAAAGTGCTGTTTGAGCAACAGTTTTGTAAAACTTGGTGAAAATCGAAATTTTGGAATTTTTCAGTGAGGTCAGATGGGTTTGAAAGCTAACTCAAAATATTATATTTCAGAAAAAGAATCACGAATTTTGGCTAAGAAATGAGTGAGATATGACAGTTTAAAGTCAGGTAAATAAATCTGGCAGATTGCATGCATGATGATTGGTTAGAAAAGTGGGTTTTCATCATTTCCTTGAGTAAACCTTTTGAAGTATTTTAAATATATCATGATAACCTCATATTTTGGTCATGTTTCCAGAGATCAAAAGATTAAAACTTATCAAAATGTATACATGCATTTATGAAGAAAATCTTGTTTCTCAAAAACTCTTAACTTGAGTTTGATGTTTTAATCCTTAAAATCGATTTTTGCACTAAGATCATGAACATGCAACCTTGTTTATCATACATGCATGGTGTTAAAACACATCCATCATGTTCTAAAAACCATTTTAACAAAAAGAAAACAAGTTTGAAGAAGATGAAGAAGGAGAAAGTGTAAGAAAAGAGCAAAACTTGAAGGAAAAGTGAAGTAGAAATCGATTTTACCTTCAAGAATACCACAAGATGATGAAGATTTCGAGTTTGAGGAGTGTTCTTGGGTTTGTTTTCTGGAATATTTCTTGGTTCTTTAGAGGGAGGAAGAGAGAATGGAGTGGTGTTTGGAGAGAAAAAGTAGAGAGAAGGTAGAGAGAGTTTTCTAGAGAGAGAAAGAAGAGAGATGTGTGTGTGTTGGAGAATGAGAGTGTGAGAGAGATATGGGGAGAGAGGGATCCGATTTTAGGGGAGGAGAGGCTCTCTCTCTCTTGTTTCTTTTATAAAAATTCAAATCTTTTATAAAAATATCCAACTTTTTATAAAATGTGCACCTTAACCTAGTTTTTATGCATAAAACTCTTGATTTTTGACTTATAAATCAAGGGTAAATGTTAATAACTAAATCTTTATTTTTCATTGAATTTTATTTCATAATAATTATTATGATAAGATAATATTATAAGGTTCATAATTGTTTTTATAGGATTTTTAAGGTTAAAGTTTATAAATATGAGTTTTTAGGGCTTTTAGGGTTTTGGAGTTTAATAAACTTTGAATATCAAAATAAATAGAATATTTGAGACTTTAAATTATCTTATGGTATTATAACTCTTTTATAGTTATAAATAATGTTTGTAATTTATTTTTATCGGTTTATTGGCATTCTATGTAGTGATTCCGAGATTCAAGCGAAATTGAGGAATCAAGTATACTAGTCCTAGTCTTCAAATTTGACTTAAGTTTCTATGAGACTTTGAACTAACTTCTACTTCTAGGTCAAGTGCATGATGTGTGTATATGATTCATGAAATGTTGTTCGAGTCAAAGAGTGATCCAAATATGGATAGTCACTACAGCTTAGTAGATGTAGAATTCACATATCAAGGTGAAATCTAAGTACACCATCCATTGTTTCTATCTGTTTCCAAGTTTCTAGTAGGTTATAACTTAGCTTCTAATTACTAAGTTTAATATGTGTTGTGCCTATATGTGCAACTAAGTTTATCAAATCTATAACTAACTCGAATTTTGACGGTTGTCACACAAACCCTCACCCCTTTCACAAGAACCAGTGAAGGGTGACTTAGTCATTTTTCCAAGTAAACAAGACTCGCAAGTGTCATCCGACCTTAAGTCGAATGACTCCAAAAGTCCAGCCTTCTGGAGTTGGCCTATGCGCTTCTTGTTGACATGTCCAAGACGACAATGCCACAAGGATGCCTTATCTAAATCATTAGAAGAATCGATATGCAACACATTATTTCCTAAGTTTTCTACAACCATCACTGTTTCATATACACCATTACAAGGTAATGCTTTAAAATAAAAAACACCATTATAATAAGCATTTATTGCACCAATTTCATTATCAAAAGAAAATGTGAAACCTTGTTTGTACAAACCATGAAAAGAAATAACATTTCTCGCCATTTCAGACGAGTAGCAACAATTATTCAAATCTATTTCTAACCCACTACTAAGCACTAAAGAGTAAACTCCAATCTTGGTGAAAGGTGAAACCTTCCTATTCCCCATGATCAAGTTTATCTTCCCGTGCTCCACATCCTTACTTCTTTTTAGGACCTGCACACCAGAATAAATGTGAATTCCACAACCTGTGTTAAGAACCCAAGAGTTAGAATGCGATGAGTTTTTAGATAGAATAGTGTAAATACCTGCATGGGTGGGTTTAATCTTCCCATCCTTAACATCCTACAAGTACTTGGGGTAGCTTCGCTTCCAGTGCCCCTTTTCATGGCAATAGAAACACTCTGCTTATTTTGGGATGGCCGAGGGAGTAGCAGTTACTCCTTTGGTTCCACTTGAAGAGGATCCATCAAGAGACTTTCCCTTATGGCTCTTGGAAGGAGCCTTCATCTTCTTCCCCTTACCTTGCCCAATTGCCAGAACATGGGCATTAGCAGTAGGAGTGGTTACAACAAATTTACCTTTGAGACCACTTTTGGCAGTCATGAAAAGGCCCTGGAGCTTGCTCAGAGTGACTTCCTCCTTGTTCATATGATATGTCATGCGGAATTGATCATAACATGGAGGTAAGGAGTGTAGAATAATGTCTATAGGCGCTCCTCATCAAAGTTCACATTCAATTTGAGCAAACGGTCCACAAACCTTTGCATTTTATGCAAGTGGCCCGTGATGGGTTCGCCATCCTTCATCTATGTTGTAATCATGGAGTAGATAATTTCATACCGCTCTTAACGAGCACTCTGATGGTATCTCTCCATCAGGTCCTAGTAAATCTCAAAAGGGTAGAAGTCCTCATAGGATTTTTGGAGTTCAGGAGACATGGTGGCAAGCATGATATAAGCTACCTTGGTGGCATCTTTCTCAAAAATCAGCAATCTCCTGAGGAGTAGCAGCAGACTCATTGATATCTTGAAGCTCCTTATCGAGGACATATTCCTTGTCCTCGTAACGAGTGACCATCCTGATGTTCCTAATCCAATCATTGAAATTAGTCCCATCAAATATGACTCTCCCACAAAGGTTCATGAGAGAGAAGGAGCTGGTAGGGTTTGAGCCCGAAGCAGTGTTGGAAGACATCTGAAAAGAAAGAAAGATAAAGTTTAGATTAGATAAAGAGTCCTTAATATAACACCCAAAATGAAATATTAAGGCTAGGACCCAACATAATATTTTACAATTTGGAAGAGGGATGTCGTAATCCATCTTGCAAAATATTAGAAGGTAGGTAAATGACGATTTACCAATTTCCACCATGAAAACGAAATTTGTTAATTAGGTTTTAATTGGATTTGAAACTCCTAGATCCTTTGAGACTCATTGAACAATTCAATGGCATGTTTAAATCTCGATTATGCCCTTCAGTTTTGTGACTGGGATACCGAGGATCACAAACAAGGTGTGAATAACCATGCAAATGTACTTGGTACTCTTAATGTCAATTATCACCTTAATCAATGTGCCGGTAAACCAAACACGCTTCATTGACCTTATAATAAACATTAAGCTACCCTTTGCTACCCTTACTAGTCCAAGTTAATGTGTCGGTTAACCACACACACTCCATCAACGACTTGGTAAGGTGCAAAGTGTAATTTCCTGGATTAGCATCAATTTCACATTTTCCTAAAGTAACTATGAATGGGAATTTATATAAAGTTTAGTTACTTTATTACTATCATTATACTTTTAATGAGAATTATAGTCTTTGTCCTACCCGTTCGGCTAACGACCCTCCACCAGTCAAGGAAGCGGTGGGTGAGAGTGGACACCCATTAAACTGCCATTTTATAGGCAGTAACCTTATACCCCCCTTATAGACCGGCTTCGTGAATGAGGCCTACTAACGATAAGACTGACTTGATCTTATACACACATATATATATATATATATATATATATATATATATATATATATATATATATATATATATATATATTATTAACTTATAATACTATAAAGTATAAGGGTTGAATTTTAAACTTTTAAAATTCTAGGGTTTGGAATTAAAGTATTAATGTGTGACTTTACAAATTCCAAAACTTGAGGGAAAGTTTTGAAACTCTTCGAAACTTTTCAACTTCATAACATATGAGTTTAATGGTCTTTTAAAATGAGACTCTTCATTTTTCTATAACCTACGAATTTTAATGATTCATTTAAATGAAAAACTTTTGGAATTTCATAACTTGAGGACAAGTTATGGAGTCCATTAAAATCATCAAGATCACCAATTAAACTAACAAGCATGTTCAAATTCTTGATTAAACTCATATGAACAAGATAATTCAAATCAAACAAATTCCATGTAATTAGACTAATCATATAAACTAATACAAAACATGAAATTTTGACAATTATCTTTTGAATTGGATAAGCATGATCATTACCACATCAAAAACAGGTTTATAAGTTCAAAAAAAGTTTAGGGTAATGATCCTAGTCCAATTCCAGCCTTAAAACTCAAAAATCTGCACTCAGGGGCTCTGAATCGTCGAGTGTAAGAGCAAACTCGTCGAGTTGGGCAGTTTTGTGAAGGGACTCAACGAGTCCACTGTCCAGACAGCAGATTTTTGATTTTTAAAGCATTTTCAAGAAAGTAGCATCAAGTATAATTGAAAACAAGCCTAGGCTCTGATACCACTGATGGGTTTTGAGCATTTTAACACTCCTAAGGTGTACATGCAACCCTAAATACCTTGGATCAATGTTTTCTCTATTATACATGCAAACTTTCTTTTTCCAAGGTATTACCCTAACTAGCATGCAAAACTTTGATACTTGGATAATAAAACAAGTTAGATAACATACCTTTTGTTGTAGCTTGTTGCTTGGAGCTTTAAGAGCCTAGCACCAATAATGTGAATGCCTCAAGTGGAATCACAAATCACCACTAACACTTGGAAAACATGGAAGAGGACTCTAATGCTAACAAAATCGGCTACACTCTTGCACACACTCACTAGTGCCGAATTTGATAGGTATGGGGTTACTTATATAGTGAGTCATGATTAGGATTACACCATGAAAACCCTAATGTGCATATCTTTCCACATTCCTTATGCTCCATGGGTTTTAACCTCCATGGAGTATCCATGGAGTATCCATGGGTTACCACATTGGTTTAGCCCAACACAAAGAGTTATGGATCATAAGCCCACTATACAAGAATGAATGATTAACACAATCAATCCCCATTTATTTAATTGGTCTCTTTTGATCACAAAATTA
The DNA here is from genome assembly GCF_052849685.1 of Lactuca virosa. Classification (NCBI taxonomy): domain Eukaryota; kingdom Viridiplantae; phylum Streptophyta; class Magnoliopsida; order Asterales; family Asteraceae; genus Lactuca; species Lactuca virosa. The sequence continues at coordinate 313,982,236 of NC_136433.1, read as the reverse complement.
ATTCCAAATTAATTCTTGATCAATACTAATTAAATAATATGATTTCATATTAATATATTATAACTTATAATATATTAACAAATCATAAATATCCTCTTCACAAAATTCCAAATTGTTCTGGTGAAGTGCAACCCAAATGGACCATGCTAAACCGGGTTTAGTACATACCAAATATAGTTATGGACTTAGACACCTTATCCAACAGTTCTATCATAACATCATAAACAAATAACAGTGTGGCTAATTTGGGGTATACTTTCTTGCTCTAGCTGATCGTACACATCTCATCCTTCCTTGTTTACTTTTGAAAATAATTTTGCAAACCAATTTGAAAACTGTTACAGATCCTTTGTTTGATTCTTTGATGTAGAATGTCTTCATGAAGCTTGAGTGCCTAGTGCCCCAAGTGTGACACCTCAATGGTTCACACAACACCAAATACACTTGGAATAACTTGAGAGAAACTTGAACACTCCATAAAATGGTCTAGCCCTCACACTCACACATTAGTGCACGATTTCTTGAGCCATGGGATTCTTTTATATGGTGGCTATTAGGGTTACACCATGTAACTCATAACTTTACCCATTCCTTATGCTCCATGGATTTTAACCTCCATGGAGTATCCATGGGTCACCCCATGGACTTAGTCCAACATAAGGAATCTTGGATCACAAGCCCACATATATAAGAATGAATGATTTACACAATCAACCCATATATTTAATTAGTCTCCTTTTGATCACTTAATTAGTTCCAAATTAATTCTTGATCAATACTAATTAAATAACCTTATTAATATATTAGAACTTATAATATATTAACCAACCTTAAGTGTTATTTCTCTCATTATAGTCTATCCAAATGCATGATGCCATGCAACCCAAATGGACCATGCCGGGTCGGGTCAAGTCTTACCAATTATAGTTATGGACTTAGACATTAATCCAACAGTCTCCTACTTGGATAAGTCTAAAACTATTATTGCGTATGACTTCAGGAACCGATCAGCAATCGTAGCTCTCAAAAGCTTCTGTCAAACTCTGACCTTGTCGATGAACTCTGACCTTTGTCAATGACTTGTCCATTAGATAAGGGATCATATATTCCTCCATTCTAGATATCATATGGACTGAGACATGGATTATCAATCATTCTCTATGTCCATTTGTTGTTTCCCGATTTCCGATTCATGATGACTGACTGATTGAACAAATCAAATCAGTCCTGGCTTGGCCAAGCACTCACATGTATCATCTTTAAATCATCGAGGGGCCCACAGATATCGCTTTTATCCCGAAGGTAAAAGGAATGGATAAACTTCGACTCATATGGCTTGTTCTACTACTTGTTGAATCATACACAAAGGCATGTTTTATAACATCGAGTTACCAATGCGTTTTCGTGCAATCAATGTATAACCAACTCATAGTAACAACTCATATCTCTAGGTTTGAAGAATATAAGATATTATCGTCTCATGATCACTCGTGATAAAATCCATGAAGTGATTCAAATGAGCGCGGGTTGAATCCAATACTCAGAACTTATGAGCACTCATGAGTGTTGTAGCACCACTTTGTCCACCAACTTGGACCTCTACAAACCAACCCATGACAGTCTTGATTCATATCTACTTCCAACATATGACCGACTGTGGATGGTTTGAATAACTTAATCATTTAGGAAGAGCGACTTAGTTATTCTGGAAGTCAAAACATGCAAAGTGAAACACAAGAATAAATGAATCAAATATGGTATCAAACCCTATGAATATAAATAAACACTTTTATTTATCACCATACTGATTACTCATGATTCATTGTTTCGGTTTTATCAACTTTATACTTGAATTTAAAACAATAGTTGTCCCATGCTCCAAGCATGTACACTATGTTTTCTAAATACTAGTCATGCCATACACCAAGTATGCATACTATGTTTGTCTATGATCTTTACTTTGTAAAATAGATCAATTGAACATCACTCCAATGATACTCTTTTCACAGTCCCAAATCCTTACTGCAAATGCAAGAATTCCAAATTCATGCCATTTACTGAAATCTGTTAGATTCTAAACTTATATGCATTGATCCTCTTAATGATTATGCACAAAGTCAGAAAGACTTGACAACAATCATTACAGAGCATTCCAAAGGAGATCAGCTCCTTGGAAACATCCTTCTTTCATTAAGTTTCCTAATCTTACACAGATTGAATAATTTCTAACTTTGAAACATTTCCATATTCCATTTTGACTATCACTTCTGAACAAGAGTTGCCTCCTTACAGATTATGTCAATATTGTCCTTCCAGAATTAACATTATACTTCCAACTGTCCTTGAGCAACCAATCTTTGGTAAACCTTAGATTGTCCTCGACAATTGCTTAATCATTTTAGTCATATCCAATTCTAGACCTTTTCCCTTCATAATGCCCCAGGCATTTGGAAAATTTTAGAAAGGATGAATATAGCACATGTAATCGATCCTATATCCGAAGCATATGGGACACGATTCATGATGTCTCACATAAAGACTAAACCAGTCTTTTGCTATAATATTTCCATTTCAATTTGCCAAGTTCTCAAAATTCAGATTATGAAAAGGGATGCCGTAATCATAATCGAATTTTAGAACGCAAATAATGGACCCATATATAGAATTTCCTTATGTTGAGCCATTCCAACATGAATTCATATATATATCCTTGATTAAATACGATTAAAATCTCAATCTAAGCTTTTAGAATTGAAATGAAGTATAATTTCCTCTCCCTTAATTATAGCAAAACAACTTTTTCAACCCCTGCAACCTCACGAATTGAAACTTTTGTTTTCTATAATTAACATTGCTAACTTGCAACCTTTGTCATAATTATCATGCTCCCACTAACATGATGATTATTAGCATAACACTTATGCTCCCACTAGCTTTGACATGTACTTAGAAATTAGCTGACTTTCTTACCAAAGTTCAGATTTCTGATACTAGATTGTTTTGATAAAACTTTATCAAAATCATACACCTCTCTTAGATAGCTCACATGTGTGTCTAAACAATTTTAGAACTATGAAAAGAGATGCCGTAATCATAGTCTCAATTGTTTAGACCTTTGCCACTTCTCACAAGTCCATGTTAGTGTGCCGGTAAACCACACACGCTCCACTAACGACTTTGAGAATGCAAATATCACAATTGCTATCTAGCTAAAAATCTACTTAGTGAAAGTGTTTCCTCACCATCATTTTCATGAATCGGAGAGAAACCTTATGACACTTAGATTTAATAGTGTATGTGTTCTTATCCATGTGAATTTGTCAAAACCATAATCACAAGACAAGGTTAGTGACAAATCCAAACTCATATCGATTAAACTTGTGCAATCTTAAATTCTTGCCATTTGGCAGCTCAGGTGCCTGCCATTGCTTCCAAGTAGTAGTGCAACCAATTGAGAACTCTCAGAACTCCTATGCAAAGCCAACTTGAATAGGCACAAAAATTTCAACACGATAGGTTATTAACCTCAAGTCGTGTGCTAGTGAAGGACTTTAGGTTTTATTCTTGATTAAGTCTTGAAACTTTCAAGAGCTTTAAGACTCCCACTGTCCTCTTGACATATAAGACTCCCTTGTCAAATATTCAAGAGATAGTGCGGATTCTTTATCAAGACTAACACTTTACACAATTGGCCTAAGTTGGTCTCTGTTTTATCCAAAACATCACAACTTACCAATTTCAAATGTACAAGAGTAGATAACCTTTTACTCTTACATTTGACTAGTGTTAACAAACCCTCTTTAAGATATGTCACTCAAGTTACAATCTTGGAGTATGACTCTAAGAATTGTTTTGGAACGAAGTATGACTCATCTTTTTTATTTAACCATTTCAACAATTCATGACTCCTCTTCTTAGTCATACTAATGCACTAAGATGACTTTAGAGGACCAATTGTGATATGGTATCTTAATCATTAAGATGATCATAAACATGATACTAAAGTACTCTCCCATCTTTTCAGATTTGAGAAACTTTTATCTTTCTGCCATACTTTGATTCTTCTTATTCGTTCTGTCTCACATTGAAACTTCTCCAATGCTACAGACTTATACTTAAACTTATAAGTATAACCATATTTACTGAACTTAAGTAAATCATGACGAATAGTCTTCTTGATCTTTTGTGGTGGACTTGACCAGTGCACAAGAATGTGTACTCGATCCCTTAGTCCTTTCCTTATTCACATAAGGAATTAGTCTTAATTTTCCAAGCTGAAAGTTCTCATTCATCATACTATACAACTTGCATGATTCCAAGTTTCGGTCCAATTGAACCTTGGGTGATGAGAATCTTTCCTTATTTGGTAATATTAGACACTACCACAACCGAAAGAATCAAATCCATTTTTCCAATATTGCTATCAATGGAATCTTATAAGCAACAACTTTTCACAAATGCCATTGTAAGGATACTTAAAATAAATAAAATCAAAACCTTTTTCTTTTATTTTAAAACTTTGCGGAAAAACTTATCCTTAGAATCCATATGAAAACCTTGTTGTTATCTATTCCTAAGCAATATAAATATCATAACTCTTAAGTAATAGCCCAAAATTCTGATCACCGAACCATGCGATTGAAATCCATCTTCGCGATCAGAATCAGCATGTACTTAATAGAGTTAGACAATGGACTTTACCTGAAGTAGAGCCAAACTTATTGACTTTAACATCCTTAGGTAAATTTGGCAGCTTCGTAACCAATGCCCCTTCCTTTGGCAATAGTTACCTATGGACCCTTGATAATGGGACTATCTCAGACTTCGCCTCTCTTTTTACCATTGGGTCAACCGAGTTGACTATGGCCGATCCCTTTCCATTGGGAAGAGAGAGTTTTACTGGATATCCAATGTCATCATTGTCAATGTTCATAGCGTTTTAGGAAGTTGATCTTAGCAAATAGATAAGATCATTAAGGGTCTTGTCTTAGTCTGTTTCATAGGATTCCCAAAAGAACTCACTATGTGACTTAGAAAGTAGTTGAGCCACCAACTTTCTCAAGACTTTGACACCCAACTCTCCCGGCTTGTCAATATGTGACTACATCTCCAAGATGTGATCACACCTAGACCTTGCCTTGCCAATAGGGCTTGAGTGACCTTAAACTTTTTAGGAACTTTTGGGTTAGGGAGAATAATTGGAGGAGGTGAAAGAAGTATGATATCCATGGGACATCATCTTCATTTAGGAAAGCTTGTTTTAAGAGATTTGGGAAGATCATAAATGTCTAGACCAGACATCTTTTTTGGGAGATATTCAAGATAATTGATTTAAAGTCCTTAATATGACACCAAATATGAAATATTAAGGCTAGGACCCAACAAACTATTTTATAACTTAGAAGAGGGATGCCGTAATCCAAGCTATAAAATATTTGAAGGTAGGTGAATGACGATTCACCAATTTCCACCATGAAAAACGAAATAATTTATTAGGTTTTAATTGGATTTGAAAGTCCTAGATCTTTGAGATTCATTGAACTGTTCAAAGGCATGTTTCAATCTCGAGTGTGCCCTTCAGGTTTTGTGACTGGGATGTCGAGGATCACAAAACAAGGTGTGAATAACCATGCAAATATACTTGGTACCCTTAATATTTACCCCTTAATCCGTGTGCCGGTTAACCACACACGCTCCACCGATACTATGATAAATATTAAGTTACCCTTTGCCTACCTTGTTAAGTCCAGGTTAGTGTGCCGGTTAACCACACACGCTCCACTAACGACTTAAGCAAAGTGCAAAGTGTAATTTCATGGGTTAGCACCAAATTCACATTTTCCTAAGTAACTAAGATTGGGTATTAATAAGAGTTTAGTTACTTAGTATTTATCATTAATACTTTTAATGAAAGGAGAATTATAGTCATTGTCCTACCCGTTCGGCTAACGACCCTCCACCAGTCAAGGAAGCGGTGGGTGAGAGTGGACACCCATTAAACTGCCATTTTATAGGCAGTAACCTTATACCCCCCTTATAGACCAGCTTCGTGAATGAGGCCTACTAACGGTAAGACTGACTTTACTCTTATACATATATATAAATATTATTAACTTATAATATTATAAAGTATAAGGGTTGAATTTTAACTTTTAAAATTTTAAGGGCTAACTTGGAATTAAAGTATTCATAAGGGAAAACCTTTCAAATTCCAAAACTTGAGGGCAAGTTTTGAAACTATTCAAAACTAATTAATTCCATAACTTATGAGTTTAAAGTAGTTTTAATTAAAAAAAAAAAAAAAAAAAAAAACTCTTCAAGTTCCATAACTTGAGGACAAGTTATGGAAGACTTTAAACGAATTAATAAAAAAAAAATAACTTTTTTTTATTGTAACTTATGGAACTAATTAAGGTTACACTTTTTTTTTTAATTTAATGAAGAGACTCTTGAACCTCCATAACTTGAGGACAAGTTATGGAGTCATAAAACCATTTAATTAGAACTAGACTCTTCATTTTGTAACCTTTGCCAACTTTTATGAGTTTTATGATTCTTAAATGTGACTTTTCATATAACTTGAGGACAAGTTACAAAAACACACTTTGGAAACAACTCTTAGATTAAAATGGATTGAAAACAACTATTTCACACAACTTTTCTATTAATCTAAGAACCTCATAAGAACAAGATAATTCAAATCATCAATCTTCAAGAAATTAGCATGAACATACAAACTAATACAAATCTTGAAATTATGACAATTATCTTAGAAATTGGATTAGCATGAACATTACCACATCAAAAACAAGTTTATAAGTCCAAAAACATCTTAGGGTAATGTTCCTAGTCCAATTCCAGCCAAAACAATCGAATATATGCATCCAACTCGATTTTTCAGCTACTTTTGCAAGTATAACAAGAAAACAAGCCTAGGCTCTGATACCACTGTTGGGTTATGAGCATTCTAACACTCCTAAGTGTACATGCAACCCTAAATACCTTGGATCTATGTTTTCTCTATTATACATACAATTATGAACATCCAAGGTATTATCCTAATCTAGCATACAAAATAATAAATATAACAAGATAGAATACATACCTCTTTGATGTAGAATATCTTCATGAAGCTTGAGTGCCTAGTGCCCCAAGTGTGACACCTCAAATGGTTCACACAATACCAAATACACTTGGAATAACTTGAGAGAAACTTGAACACTCCTTGAAATCGTCTAGCCCTCACACTCACACATTAGTGCACGATTTCTGGAGCCATGGGATTCTTTTATATGGTGGCTATTAGGGTTACACCATGTAACTCATAACTTTACCCATTCCTTATGCTCCATGGATTTTAACCTCCATGGAGTATCCATGGGTCACCCCATGGACTTAGTCCAACATAAGGAATCTTGGATCACAAGCCCACATATATAAGAATGAATGATTTACACAATCAACCCATATATTTAATTAGTCTCCTTTTGATCACTTAATTAATTCCAAATTAATTCTTGATCAATACTAATTAAATAACCTTATTAATATATTAGAACTTATAATATATTAACCAACCTTAAGTGTTATTTCTCTCATTATAGTCTATCCAAATGCATGATGCCATGCAACCCAAATGGACCATGCTGGATCGGGTCAAGTCTTACCAATTATAGTTATGGACTTAGACATTAATCCAACATGTATCTCGCACACGACACACTCGACTGACTCTTAGCTTACTCTACGAACTTTCTCATTTGTTCTTACTGAAATACTATTTGTAATCGTCATTTTATATTAAGAAAATCATCAAGGCGAGTGATCATTATCACATCCTAATGTTTTATGCGGGAGATCCTATCAAGGAGAAAAAGGGGAACCCCCTAAGATCACTGACTATTGTTTTTATGTGGATGTTTCAGGTTTAATCCATTCTATGCAGGATCTTGGAGAGAAAGAAAGGTAGCCAAAGAAGGATAACAAATCTACCAGTTGGAAAAACAAGTACAAATGGTGTGCTTACCACGAAGATTTTGGTCACATGACGGAGGATTGCATAGCCCTAAGAAAGGAGGTCAGCTACCTCCTTAGCAAAGGGCATCTTAAAGAGATCCTCGGAAGAAAGAAAGAAAAGTCCAATGAAAAGAACCAGGATGGTCACAAGATCCCGGAGAAACCAGGATCTCCACCCCCAAACGCCAAGATAATTAATGTTATCTCAAGCGGATCTAACATTTGTGGTATCATCTTTTTTATTTGTAATATCGAAATTTTGGATTGTATGTTTATTTTAAGGACTACTTTTGTAATAGAGCTTAGATGTCGAAGTCCTTATATTTTTGTGCTTTCAGTTTTCCCTATAAACGAGAAGGATACTTTAGAGGTTAAGAACTTTTTCTGAGTGTGTATTGTATTCTCTTTCAACCTCTTGTATTCAACTGATCAAGAAATACAAAGTGCCAAACATATTATATTTAGATTTTGTGTTCTAAATCATTTTATACTCTGATTTAGTTTGTTTACTCGATTCAATTGGAACTACAGTTGGTATCAGAGCAGGATTCCTACAGATTAGATCTGTTTTCTGAATTTTTGAAAAAGTTTTGAGTCTAGTTCTTGTTTTAGATTTCAATTTTCCGCTCTTTTGCATCAGAAAATCTTCTTAGATCTGCTGTTGTGATTTGATTATGCATTCCAATTGCTAGTTCGAGTGTTCGATTAGTAAATTCCAAGTGTTTTAGTTGTTTGATCTTGTTCAAATTCAATATTTTCTCAAAAACTGTTCGTACATCAATGGCGAACTTCAACATGAACACGATGACGTCTTATTCTCATCTCCTTGGTTCATAAACAAAAATTTCGTTGCTGATACCTGAGTATTATGATCAGTAGGCCGATCGGATGGAAGATTACTTAAACGGAATCGATGAAGAGTTATAGAAGTGTATGCTCGGTGATGTTCGTCCACCTACTGCAGTTCAGAATATTGGAACTTCTTCCAATAATCAAAATGTCAACGAACAAGCTGAAAGATTGTTGAAGAGTGAGAAAAAGTGCATGAGAGAACTCAGAGGTGCTCTACCTCTTGTTGTTTATAATTACGTTCGTAGTTGTAAATCTGCAAAAGAAATATGAAATACTCTGAAGGAAAAGTTTCAAGGGAATGAAAAGACAAAAATCAATTCAGTGAAAAATTGTCTGGTTGAATTAAGAGAATTCAAACAAAAAGATGGTGAATCTATCGAATTGTACTATGATCGTCTTAATGAACTAATTTACAAGTGCAGTCGATATGGTATTACCAGGTCAACAATGGAATTTAATCTCACATTTGTTATGGGACTTCGCGAGGAATGGCGAAACGTGAGTTTAATGGTGAAGACTCAACAATGTTTTGATAACTTTTCGTTGAATGATCTGTACAATTTGTTGAAAACTCATGAAGCCGAAGTTAATGAAATTGCTGAAGAATCGAAGATAATCTTGGAGGTCCGCTTGCATTGGTTTCGAAAGTTAGTGAGAAAGAAACTAATGAAAAGGAAGATTAGTGAAGAGTGAGAAAAAGTGCATGAGAGAACTCAGAGGTGCTCTACCTCTTGTTGTTTATAATTACGTTCGTAGTTGTAAATCTGCAAAAGAAATATGAAATACTCTGAAGGAAAAGTTTCAAGGGAATGAAAAGACAAAAATCAATTCAGTGAAAAATTGTCTGGTTGAATTAAGAGAATTCAAACAAAAAGATGGTGAATCTATCGAATTGTACTATGATCGTCTTAATGAACTAATTTACAAGTGCAGTCGATATGGTATTACCAGGTCAACAATGGAATTTAATCTCACATTTGTTATGGGACTTCGCAAGGAATGGCGAAACGTGAGTTTAATGGTGAAGACTCAACAATGTTTTGATAACTTTTCGTTGAATGATCTGTACAATTTGTTGAAAACTCATGAAGCCGAAGTTAATGAAATTGCTGAAGAATCGAAGATAATCTTGGAGGTCCGCTTGCATTGGTTTCGAAAGTTAGTGAGAAAGAAACTAATGAAAAGGAAGATTAGGATAATGAGGGATTAATTGTAAATTCAGATGATGAGGCTGTCGCATTTTAATCTAACAATCGAGTAAAGAAATTTTTTAGAAAGCCATGCAATGCAAGGTCGAAATCTGGTGAGATGAAGGGAAATGTTGCTGGGAAAGCTGGAGGTGATGAGAAGAAGGTAGAAAAGAAGGAAGTTCGAGTTGATGAAGAAAAGAAAGAGAAAAAGCTTAAAGGCGATGCTGGGTTCAACTGCCATTATTGCAATGGGGCGAATCATATGGCAATTGATTGTATGCTTCGTAAGCGTGATGAGAAAAAGAACGAGGTGAAAGATGAAGCATATTACGTGGAAAGGCTGGAAGAAGTTCATGCTAAAGCTAAGGGTTTGTCATTGGTGGCCAAGGGTATAGATGACGAAGATGGCTCTTATCAAATTTGGTCGACAGGTTCGGATGATGAAGAGATGAGAAATCCTACACACGCGGCAATGTTTGCTATATATGAGGACGAAGAGAAGATAACCGGGAAGTGCTTTATGTCAACATCTTCGGATAAACGCCAATGACTTCTCAGGTACGTTCTCTTTGTAAATCATTTAATATTCCCTTAAGTGCATATGATTCGATTCTTTCTGAGTTTGATGCAGTCATTACTTATGTTAATAATCTACTTATTTCTGCTAGTAATGAGGCTAAAAAATCTAGTTCTCAGTTACTAAAAACCCAAAGGATGTTGGAGGCAAAGAAGGCTAAAATAGATCATCTAGAGTTGCAAATAACGAACATTATGATCGATAGAGATAGTTTGAATGCATATAATAGGATTTTGTTAAAACAAAGGAATATTTACTGTAATTCTGCTAAAATAATCTATTGTAAGTTGACTGAATTGCATCACTCTAGTGATATAAGTAAAGAACAACATAGAAATCTTTTACCATTTTTATCTTTCGAAAGGGAAAAAGTAGATGCAACTACTTATGATTGTGAGATGACTAATTCAAACTTTGATAAAGTTCCCAATAATAGATATCCCTATGGAATAGTGAAATCGATGAACATCTAGATGCTAATGATCTTGTTTATATAGTTAATAAGACTTTGACTATAAATGAACAAATCAAGATTTTGAAAAGGACCGAGAATTCGACTTCTGACTCTCAAAACAACTTTGCTGATATCGAAGATGACAATATCAGTGAAATTGAAGCCGAGGAAGTTGTCGACTGTTCTCAGTTATCTGTCATTAATGCCAAGTCATTAGGTAAGGGTAAAGAAAAATGTCATGATTCGAATATTAAAGTTGAGAAAGACCAACCCTCTACTTCGAAAGTTTTTGACTCTGACCATGTGACTGTCAAAAATAGTCAAACTGACAGTGATGATGATGACGAGGTTTCGAAGGAAACAAAAGGTCCAAATGTTTCAAAAGAAACACAAATTCCTCGAATTGTTGAAGATCAGGTGTATGAAGAAACAAACAAATTTGACAAAATCATGAAAGAAAAAGGTTCTCATTATCTTGAACCGAATTCTGTGGTTTATCCAAACTTCAAGTGCACTGATAATGTTGTCTTTCCAAACCAAGTATTTGTTACAAAGGGAAATGGATATAGTGTGAAACGAGAAATAAACAAATTGGTTGAAGAGGACAATAAGAAAGCTTCGAAGGAAGGATTCTTCTCAAATCAAAGCACCGTTAAGAACAATCTTACCAAAAACTCATACACTTTTCAAATGCAAAAACCAAATTGAACTTGGGTGGTTAAAACTGAATCGTCAAAGGTTAAGAAACAAACAAACAATAAAGTTTTTGAAAAACCAATTAATAAAATTCAGAGCCAAAAAGAAAAGATTCAAAAGATTTCACAAGAAAATCGGATTTCAATGAATAAGGCACGAAACAAGGCTTGTTGGAATACTTATGTGTCTAAAAAGAAACAACATAATTTTTCTTCCAAAACATCTGAAAAGCAAAAGTCTAAATCTGTTAAGACGAAATCACAAAATTCATTTTCTGGTGAAAAGAAATCAATGTCAAAACCTTCGAAATCACAAAACGATTTTTCTAAAGACAAGGAACAGGTTTCAAAACCAAACCAAAAGTCAAATGTTCAAACTTCTTATCATGAGAATTATGTGAAAAGTCAACAAAATGGTTTTGTTAAGAATTCTAACAAATTCAAGATTTTCACAAAATAATTTTCAGAGAAGTGATTTTCGATCAAACAAACAAAAGACTTATCATCGTGTTCCTTATCAAAATTAGTTTTCAAATTCACAAACAGTTTTTCAAAAGAATAATGTTGGTTATCAAAACCGATTTCAGAATCGTTATAATCCTCATGTTTTGACAAGAAAGCCAACAAGCCACTTTGAAAAACTCAAAGTTCAAGGGAGGAGAAATGAATCTTTCAAGCCTGATCAACCTCATTTTCAAAACCCACCTTCGAAACAAACCACAAAAGCTACATTTGTTAAAGAAAAAACAAATGTGCAAAATTTCAATCATTGGTTGGAAGGAAAGGGAAAGCGTTTTCAATCTGGGAAATTCTCTCAAGAACAAATTAAGGATCCATATGAGAAGTATCTGAATGAATCATCAAATGGAAGTTCTTCGTCAAAAGAATCAAATCCTTCTGTTAAAAAATGGAGAGAAGTTTCGAAAGAAAAAGTCAGTAAGAAAGAAACTAAGAAGAATGAGGGGCATTTTGATGTTTACTTTAAATGTTCGAATGATTACATTTCGATACCCTTAAATAATGATGTGGACTTAATTGATAGTGTCAAAACAAAAGTTCGAAACTGGATAATTGGATCTTCGATACATCAAGTTTTTTATTCTAATAACCACGGACCAAAACATCCTTGGGGACCTAAATTCTTTGAATGATTGCAGGTTTTATGTGACGAGCAATACGATGATAAATGATATATCGACAGTGGTTGCTCTCGTCACATGACTGGGAAGAAGGAAAACCTGAGAGATTTTTGAAGTCTGGACAATGCTGGTGTTGTGAAATTTGGAAATAACAACAAGTGTCAAGTCAAAGGTTATGGGAAGGTGACCAATGCGAAGTTCACAGTTAACAGAGTTGCTTATGTCAAAGGTCTTCAACACAATTTAATCAGTGTTTTGTAACTTGTTGTGGGCACTGGCAATCAAGTTATTTTTAATGAAGAAGGAAGTGTCATATCTAACATCGAAACAAAAGAAGTTCTTCTTAAATCAAAACGAAAAGGGGATATGTTTACACTTGACATCAAATCCATTGTTGGTGTTCCTTCTGTTTGTTTACTTTCGAAGGCTTCCTCTGATATAAGCTCGCTGTGGCACCAAAGATTATCACATTTGAATTTTAAAAATTTGAACAACTTGGTGGTAAAAGATCTTGTTCGAGGTTTTCCTGTGTTAAAATTTGATAATGATTCTCTTTGTGCAGCTTGCGAATAAGGAGAACAATATAGACAAGGTCATCCGATTGTAATAGATTCAAAGATCGTCGAACCTTTGGAACTTCTTCATATTGACCTTTGTGGTCCTTCGACAGTTGAGACACTCAACAAAAAGAGGTACATTTTGGTAATTGTTGATGATTTTTCCAGGTTTACTTGGGTATATTTTCTTCGTTTGAAATCAGAAACAGCCCAAGTGATGATTGATTTTATCAAACATATCGAATTAAGTCTGAAGAAAAAGGTGTGCAAAATCAAGAGTGATAATGGATCTGAGTTCAAGAACAAAGTTCTTGATTCGGTTTTGGCTGATAAAGGAATTTCGCACAACTTTTCTTCTCCTTACACACCTCAACAAAATGGTGTTGTCGAAAGGAGAAATCGTTCGTTATGTGAGGCAGCAAGGACGATGTTGACATATGCGAATCTTCCACAATATCTTTGGGCAGAAGTTGTTTCTACTGCTTGCTTTACTCAAAATCGGTCTTTTATTCATAGAATATTCGATATCACCCCTTACGAAATTATAACAATAGGAAACCGAATGTAAAATTTTCCATGTTTTTGGTTGCAGGTGCTTCATTATGAATCTTAAGGATAATCTTTCAAAATTTCAATCTAAGGCTGATGAGGGAATATTTTTAGGATATTCTCATATTTCTATGGCATATAGGCTGCTTAACAAGCGAACAAGGAAGATAGAAGAAACTTTTAATCTCACATTCGATGAGATTAGGATATTCTCATATTTCTATGGCATATAGGGTGCTCAACAAGCGAACAAGGAAGATAGAAGAAACTTTTAATCTCACATTCGATGATCACTATGTCAAAAGTGTTGAAAAACATTTTGAACATAAACCAATCATTAATGAATCAAAATCTTGAATCTGAAAGTTTAATTCATTAGATTTTGATTATGATTCAATTTTTGGTACTCCTGATAGGGCTATTGATGTTGAAGTCCATGCTGAGGATAATCGAATTCCTGAAGCATCGAAACATTCTAAAGATTCGACAGTAATCGAACAAATTGCTGATAACCACTCGACAACAAACTCTCCGCTTAATATTGAAAAGTCTGCCAGTTTTACAAACTGATCAAGTGGAGGGGGAGCACTTGACATCGACTACTCATGGAGAGGGGGAGCATACTTTCGAGAGGGAGAATGGGAGAATGAATGCTGATGTCGAGGGGGAGCAACAAGAAGATAATTCTATCGACGGGGAGCAAAATGAAAATCAAACGAATATTTCAAATAATCTATATGAAAATTTTCATGATTCAACTGATAATGTATCAATTGCAGGATCAGAGAATGATGAAACATTCGAAGATGCACCGTTGGACTTTGATCCAGCATATCCTCCGATGGACAGATTGACAAATCATCCACATGAACAAATTCTTGGAGATCCACAAGCTGGAGTATTAACGAGAGCTTAGATTCGTGCAAAGAATGAGGTACTCAATACTCACCAGGAATTTTGCATGCTTAATGTTTTTGTTTCGAAAATTGAACCAAAAATAGTCAAGATTGCAATGGAAGATCCTGATTGGATTGTTTCTATGCAATCTGAATTGGCTGAGTTTGAAAGAAATAAAGTTTGGCGTCTAGTTCCTAAACCAAAAGATGTGTCGGTGATAGGATTAAAATGGATTTTTAAAAATAAAACTGATAAAGAAGGTAATGTTGTTCGAAACAAATCTAGGCTTGTAGTTAAAGGTTATTCGCAACAAGAAGGTATAGATTATGAAGAAACCTTCGCCCCTGTCGCAAGACTCGAGGCAATTCGAATATTTTTGGCATATACAGCACACAAGGATTTTGATGTCTACCAAATGGATGTCAAGTGTGTGTTTCTTAATGGTGAAATCGAAGAGACGATATATGTTGAACAACCTCCAGGTTTTTTTAACGAAAAATATCCTAACCATTGTTATATATTAGACAAAGCTGTTTATGGGTTAAAACAAGCACCAAGAGCCTCGTATGCAACTCTTACCAATTTTTTAAAGCAATCGAAACTTAAACAAGGATCAGTTGATCCTACTCTCTTTCGAAAGAAAGTTGGGGATCATCTTATGCTTGGTCAAATTTATGTCGATGATATTATTTTTGGCTCTACTGACCCTGTTTTGTCAAGAGAATTCAAAATTTTGATGAAAAGTCAGTTTGAGATGAGTATGATGGGAAAAATAAACAATTTTCTGGGATTAAATATTCGTCAGAGCAGAGAAGGAATATTTATCAATCAAGAGAAGTACACAAGAAATCTGTTGGAAAATTTTGGAATGACGAATAGCACAAAGCTGAAAGTACCAATGGTAGTTGGAATAAGACTTAATCCTTCGTTGGATAAACCATCTGTTGATATCACAATGTATCGAAGCATGATAGGTTCGTTACTTTACCTTAAGGCAAGTCGACCTGATATTATATTTTCTTTGTGCAATTGTGCAAGGTACCAATCGAATC
Organism: Lactuca virosa; assembly: GCF_052849685.1. Taxonomy (NCBI): domain Eukaryota; kingdom Viridiplantae; phylum Streptophyta; class Magnoliopsida; order Asterales; family Asteraceae; genus Lactuca; species Lactuca virosa. The sequence goes on along the minus strand of NC_136433.1, from coordinate 313,966,258 downwards.
CCAGGGAACCTCATCTGACTGCAGTGAAGAACATATTCTCTATCTCAAAGGAACAACTTTATTAGGATTGTGGTATCCTTCGAAGTCAGGTTTTTTCATACAGACTTTCTCAGATGCTGATTTAGGAGGATGTAATCTTGATCGAAAAAGCACAAGTGGTGGGTGTCAACTATTGGATGGGAAGTTAGTAAGCTGGCAATCGAAAAAGCAAACATGTGTGTCAATTTCCACAGCAGAAGCAGAATATGTTGCTGCTGCAGCTTGCACTTCACAAATCATTTGGATACAAAGTCAACTGCGTGATTATGCAATCAACATGAAGAAAATTCTGTTGTATTGTGACTCACAAAGTGCGATTCGCATCTGCCATAACCCTATGCAACATTCGAAAATCAAACAAATTGCTCTTCGTTATCATTTTATAAAAGATCATGTTGAAGATGGAAACATAGAAGTTCATTTTGTAAAGACTACTGATCAGCTTGCTGATATCTTTATAAAACCCTTGGATGAAAAATCTTTTGTAAGAATTCTCAATGGCTTAGGAATGATGAATAGGGCTGTTCACTATTTGGATAAAACCGAATTATCCAATTGGACAATTTGGATTGGACTATTTGGTTCGGATATTCAGATTTTTGGATTGGATTTCACCAAAACCGAATTATTATTTTGGATTTCGGATTGGTTTTGGTTTATAAAATAAGAACCGAATAGTCCAAAAAAACCGAATAACAATTTATTATTTATATATTTATAATATATCTATAATTATTTATTAATTTTATAAATTACTTTTTTCAAAAAAGTTCAAAATGTTTCACCTAATAAAAAAACTAATATGCATTTTCTCTCAAAAGTGTTTTATCTATTAAATATTAAAATATAATATACCTTCTTAGGAGTTGTTTATAAATTATAAATTACAACTAATTTGCTTCTATAAAAATGGGATAATATTATAATTATATATCGTTTTAAAATGTTATGCCTTTTGAAAACCGAATTATAAAAACCGATCCAACCGAATTTTAATTGGATTGGATCGGATCGGATTTGAATTTAGTTTGGACAATTCGGATCCATATTTTGAAAACCAAAATCAATTTGGTTTTACTTAATTGGATCGGATTGAACCGATCCATCCAAACGAACACCCCTAATGATGAATGCGAATTCTGTTCCTCGACAACTTTCGTTAGAATAATAAGCCAAAATGTCGAAAAGATGTCGATTCAGCGGTTATTGTTCATGATTCAGCGGTTACTGTTCATAGTCAACGCTTCGACATCATGCTCATTGGTTTCAAAAAAATCTTCGTTACTTTTGCTATGCTTTTAAAATTTTCGTTAGTTAGATACAATTTTTTTTCGTTATCAAAAATCAAAACCAATCAAAAAGATTTTCATTTTTTTTTGTTTTCAAAAATCAAAAACAACAAAAAGATTTTCATTTTAGTCTTTTTCTTTCAAATATCAAAAATACCAAAAAGATTTTTCGTTATTTTTGTTATTTTCTTTCAAAAACTCAAAAATACAAAAATATTTTTTGTTGTATTTTCTTTTTGTTCCTCTTTTCAGGTGTAAGTATTAGTGAAGATTTTTGGTGGTTCATGCTTGCTGCTTAAGGGAAAGGTATAATTTCGAAGCTATGTCCTAGTTAGGAAGTCCCTAGAAGCATGTTGCAGCATGTCGACCCAAGCATCCACGACTCGATGGGTTTCGAAGCCTTAATGAATCTCTCATTCTGAGGATTCTTCCCAACTAGGCTATATTACCCTTAGTCATTGAGCTACCATACTCTACTCAATAGAGTTTATAGTTTTCTGCTTGGTCAATGAATAGCAGTGGTACTATCGAATCTTTAAACCAATCTTTTTCATCCTAAAGTTCTTTCACGATCACATACAAAATGACATATGTCCAAGAGATTTCTGGTATAAACCAAACATGATCTAGACATATCAAAACTCTATGTTTATGATCTAACATCATGAGACCGTGATGGAAGTGAAACCCAAACTTTCGAAACTTAAGGAATTGACAGGGAACATTGTTCCAGATTTGAACGAAACTTTTGTTTTCGTACCCATTTTCGATACTCAAAATCATATTCTTTCTTTTGTCATCATCTTGATCAAATGTTCGAAACCCACGATATTTGTTACCCAATAGGATTCAGGAATACTTTTGGTTTGAAGAATATGGTTTCTGTATGAGTGTTATTATTAACCTTCGTTACTTTATAAATTTTTTAAAGCCTACTTGTTACTGACTACACTGGTCAAACAGGTAATTTTGTTTACAACTTGTCACTCTTATGTTTAGATGTGCTTTGTAACGAAATTTTAAACCAACCTTGAAACTTTATAAAAGAAGCCCTTTGATACTTCTCTACAAGTATTCAATTGTACTTTACGGGAAACCACACAAGCGGTTGATTATCTCTCTTGATAATTAGCGAAGCGATCTTTGCCTGGGATCTAACTGCCTTTATGTCGAAATTTTATTTTCGACATCACATGACTCAAATTTTTTTTATTTGTTTCTCATCTTTTTCATTGGTACACTTTGCACTCACGAAATCCTTGAGGTTCTGAGTAACACCAACTCAGGCTGATGATTTCGCAAGTCTGGCATATGACTTCGCTTATAAACCCAAAAGTGAAAGAGCCCAACCTCCATGCCGAAGGTTTTTGATACTTATCCACTGGATACTTTCGAAACAACGTTTGATGTGATGGTTTGGTAACTGTGCGCTTTTCTAGGGTATAGTGCTCATCACTTTTTCCTGACATGGCGTGCTTTATGGCTACGGGTACAACTTTCAAGGAATACGTGGCAAGTCTATTAATGCTAACCGTTTGGGATTCAATTTGTGGTTAGTTATAAAAGGGGATTTGGGGATCAATTCCAATTTTACGCTCACAAATTATTCTCAAAAGATTTGTGCGATTATACTCTCTGTTTCTTGAAGTTCTTTTCCAAACCCTAATCATGGCTGCTAATCAATCGCAAACCACAGAAGATGTTACGTCTCAACCACTCATGAAGATTCAAAGCACCAATTTTCAAGTTCAAGGTGATGAGAGTGTTTAGCCAGAAGAGTTACAAATGCTCATTGTGGCTCTCAAGAGTTCGGTGTTATCTACTGCCATGTTCAACTCCTTTGTTGTTCCTATGTTGGGGTTATCTTTGGTTGGTTCTACTGCCACATACAGCAAAACCATGATGATTGTAACCTTCCAATTGACGAATGACAAGAAATTTAGACCGTCAAAGAAGTTTTTCGCCCAAATCTTGAACATCCCTAATTGTGAACCGTTTTTCAAAGTATCGAATAAGCAAGTGGTTCATATGTTCAATGAGATGGGTTATCAACCTACTCTCACCATGATCAGTGAGTTTAAGAACTCGGGGTTGTCATATATTTGGAACTTTTTGTTTGGAATCTATCTTCGATGCTTGACAGGTCGAAGTGTGGGGTTAGACAAAGGAAGATTGGAAGTATATGCTATGGTGGCTGGTATTTACTATGATCTTCAGGTGGATTATGCGACACAACTCTGGAATGAGTTTATCAGAAGCATTGAAAACACGAATGTTGTTGATGGGGTCTCGTGTGCTCGTTACTGGAGTCTATTCTTCAGTTTGTCTATGATAAAGAGGGAATTCAAGTTCCTGAAAACGAAGAAACTACTATTTTTTCTTCATATCAGTTTCCTAAAACTCTTGAAGATGATGCTGAAATTTTTCCTAGTATTGCTATAATTCCTGATGCAATGCTTCAAAAAGTTGACCCTATGAATCCTGTGTTGGTGAACTATTTGACAACAATGAATCCTGATGTTGAAACTGGAGTGTTATTTACAAACACAACTGAAGGTCCTTCGAAGAAGAAGAGAGGATCAAAGAAGGAAGCTCAGCCAAGTCCTTCGACAGTTGTTCCAGTTGAAAAAGAAGCTAAATCTCCAAAGAAGGTCACAGTTAAAGTAAAAGCTTCAAAGAAAAGTTCAAAGCCTGTTGTTCCTGATCATGATGATCCTTCGAAGGATGTGGTATCTTCGAAGACTGGTGTTCTTAAATGACTCAAGAAAATGGCTCATAAACGTCGCCATTCTCCGGAACGTTCTGGAAGTTTTTCACCTTCATTTGTTCGAAAGCCTCAGATTGGTAGAAAGGGGTTGCTTATTCGTGAAATACCCATCCCTGTTTCTCCAAAATCGAAGAAAAGGAGAGCAGAAGATAAGGCACAGAAGATTTCAAAGAAACAAAAGAAGCAACGGAAACTAGTGTTGCAAGAAGATTCAAATGATGAAGAAGTGGTTCCTGAAACACCACTTGCAGATACAATTATGGGCTATTCTTCACCTGTGAAGGATTCTCCAGTTAATTCGACTTCCGAGGAGACTGGAAATCTTGATGGCAATGTGAAAACTTCTACAGTGGACACAACCATCAATCACGGTGAACAACCAAAGATTTCAACTCCTGAGTATACAACGGTCATACCACCCGAGGTTTCGCATACCGAATCATGATGAGGAGGTTCGAACCTCAGACATCACTGCAAACGTATCTAATACGGATGAAAATATCAACAAGGGTGATGGAGTTTCGACACATGAAGCCTCTCTTGTTGTATCATCTACTTTCGAAACCTCACTTGTTGATACTTTTGTTTCATTACCACCTTTCCTTGTTCCAAACACATCACATATCCTTTCCTCTACTCATTCTCCTACGTTCGATACAATTATGAAACAACCCATTACTTCCTTATTCCCATCACAATCTACTGAAGAACCCATAACAGTTCTTGATGAAGAAACTGATGATGGTGGGTTTGTTGGTTCTTTTGCTGACATCGAGTTTGATCCTGAGGTGGAGAATATTCCCGAAAACATGCTTATGTATGGGAAGCAATTCAAAATTTTAAATCGCAAGCTCAATTCTCTACTACAACTTCAAGCTGATGCAGGAGGAAAACATTCAGTTTCGAGTATTAAAGTAGATGTTATGTTGAAAGCCCAAGAGCTTCGTCTTCTCAACAAGATTGATCAGTCTGAAAAAAATAACGAATTACGGGTCAAGGCTCAATCTGAGACATTCAGTGGTGAACTAAGGGACTTGAAAACAGTTTCCAAACAACGACATGTTTTGTTTGTTCAGGATGTCAAAACCGTTCGAGAAGATGTAAATTGAAAGCTTGAAGAGTTAAGAGCAGACATGGCAAATGAATTACAGGATGTGACAAATAGCCACTCTTCAATTCTTGAGAAGGTGGATATTATAGCTGGGGCTGTAACTAAAATAGCTCAATCTTACAGTTCTATGTTTCCGAAGATGGATGCACAGGCTGAGTTGGAAACAAAACATTTTGGAAATATTGATGTGTTACTGGGTGAATTGAAGACCATGGTGTCGAGTTCAAGTTCTTCTTCTTTATTCACTCCTGAGTTTTTAACTCAGAAGTTTCGTCGGCTTGATTCAACAATTCATTCTGAATTGGCTCCGCTTTCGAAATTGTTGAACTTACTTCCATCGGATGCCCCACCTGTTGTTACAGGGGTGCAAGGGGGAGAAAGAAAGGGGGTGGAGTAAGTAAAGGCGAAGGTGTTTCTGGGAAATCAAGTGGAAATGTTAGCGGGGATGCAAAAATAGTGGGAAAAGTCTTGACAACTCCAATTCCAACAATTCTGCCAATGAAGACTAATCCAATAATTTCGACAACAATAACAACAAGACCTTTGGAGAAAGGGATTGTTATTGGTGGTTCAAGTTCATCGTCGAATCCCACACCCACTGAAGCAGATAAAGGAAAAAGAAAATCTGTTATCATAGAAAAGTCGAAAGAAGAGATAAAAGGAGAGATTGGAGCTGAAATGGAAAAACAAAGACATATTCAAATCATTCTCAGACTTCGTTAGAATGATCCTCCAACTCTGAACAAAGGTGATCCTAGAAAACTACATAGCTATGAAAATATTGAAGCTATGGTAGTTCATGGAGAAATGCATGACTTTGAAAAGAAACCAAAGAAGATTTATGCAACTGATAACTCAGACATAATCAGCTTGATTTTCCTATCAACAAGATGATGTATCTTACTGCATAATATCAAATTGTTGACAAGTTTGATGACAAGGAAAAGTTCAAGAAGTTAAAGTTTCGATTTCATGCAGTACTTGGGAAAGAAGAAGAAGAAGTGTGGTCACTCATAAAGATAGTTCGAGTTTTGAATATATCTAAAGATGTTTTGTTCGAGGGTGTACTTCAAAACATTCGATATCATGTGATCAGGGCGAACAATACCAAATTCACATTTACTGTTGCTGACTTTCCTCTTATGAATCTAAATGACTTGATCTCAGTCGCGAACATTCTTAAAGTCAACAATGAAACGAAACTTCAGAGTACAAACAAAGAATATTATATGTTGGGGCTTGCTCATATCAAGGTTTTCATAGACAATTATTTTGATTGTTTAGCCTTGACGGATGTTGAATTAGCTTCGACAATGGGCAAAGAGATTGTGTCCAAACAATCATATAATTTTCCCTAGACTCTACTAGGACTTCTTCCATGCGTATCTTCAATCATCAATTCTGCTTCAACTCGGTTGGTGATGGAAATGTCAGACGATGGGATAACTTCATGGATTATACCAAAAATCTTTCTTTCTGCTAATCGAAAGTGTACTTCTCCCGTACTGGACGTATTATTTCTTAGACGCGTTCTAAAGGCAAGATATCACTCTTACGATATCTTCCGATAGGTACCACTCAGTATCGTAAGCCTTCTCATTTCCTCCATTTACTCAATTCACTACGAGTCTTCACCATGATGTTTTGCACACCAAAGCAGTCGTTTGGTGTGTCGAGACGAGAATATAGATAGAGGAAGGTTTAGACGCGTATTCCTCCTTATTACTTAGAAAAATTACATGCCAGTTCTAATATCGTAATTAAATGTTTAGAAATCTGAACACATAAAGTTTCCAGATCCGGTCGGCAACAGACCATAGATCCGATTAAACGATAGCATCATAAAGCATCACAAATCATTTAGCACATAAAAGCAATTTAGACATCTTCCCTAAATGAGCTAGTGCCCGTGTCTATTCAGGTGTACTTCCTAAAATATATTAGACACACTCCTCACGATCATCGCTTAGCATTCTAAGTTTAAGTCTAGAAATAAATCATTATTCCTAGTTCGCTTAAACTAATGCTCTGAAACCAACTGTGACATCCCCATTTTCACGGCCAGAAAACACAGATTTTGTTTATGCTTTATAAAAAAATCAGAGTACTTTTTTTGATAAAAAAATGTTGCGGAATTTGTTCCGAGTAAAACATGATAAATACGTTATCAAAGCATTTCCGAAGAAATGTATTTTTTATTCATTTTAAAACATTTGGTATGTCATTGTCAATACAGAAACATAAGCATAAACAGAACTTACATTCATTTACACTAGTGATCTACATCTATTTAATCTCTCAGTGTAATGCAGTGTTGCAAAACTCGGCTTACTCGGCCGTTTACTCGGAATCGGCCCTCCACCGAGGCGATTAATGTGAACTCAGCCAAAAAACTCGAATTCAGTCAAACTCAGTCAAAAATCGGTCAAACTCGGTCAAACTCGGGCCTACTCGGTCTTACTCGGGCCTACTCGGTCAAACTCAGCCAACTCGGTCAAAATCGGTCAAACTCGGTCAAAGGGTCAAAATTGTCATAAAAAGAGAAAAAATCAAGAATTTCAAGATTAATATGTATAACGCACTTAATGATTTATTATTTAACACACACATGTGATTATTACTACATATATATCTTAAATTTTCAGTAATTATTCACGTAGTGAGACAATTGTGTGTATTTCAGTTTTTATGTATTCACATGTATCTAATTTTGGTTATATATTTCAATCAAATTATGATTTTAGCTTATGATTTTGGCATATATAATTTCCCAAAAAATATTTCTACATGAATTACCGAATCCGAGTACTCCCCGAGTACTCCCGAGTACTCGCTACTCCCCAGTCGGCCGAGCAGGTACCGAGTAGTGAGTTCTACAACCTTGGTGTAATGTAACTTCATATCGACACCTGTGATACAAATAAGCTTGAGTGGGTCAGGTTGGGAAACCTGGTGAGTACATAGGGTTTTCAACCCACAATAATATAATTATTATGTTTAATCGTCAAACAATTAACCCAATTACCCATCCCCATTATCTTCGTTATTCTTAAGGGTCTACCCTAAGAATCATCTATCCTGCATTCGTTCATTCCGAAGTCCATCGCTTCCAGGGTTTATATGACAGACACTAAGTCCATAGCTGCCAATGCTCGCTCGTAAAGCACTAATTCCATAGCTACTAAAGTTCATTCATCGGGTACTAAATCCATAGCTACCAATGTTTATCTAATAGGTACTAAATCCATAGCTACCAACGTTTATCTAACAGGTACTAAGTCCATAGCTACCGACGTTTATCCAATAGGAACTAAGTCCATAGTTGCCGATGTTATTTATTAGGCACTAAGTCTATAGCTGCCAATGTTCACTCCTATCATTTTTCATCTCTCATCATTCATCTACCCAGGTTTTACCCAACATATTCGTAGATATAAAATACATATACAGTTTAAATTATTTAAAACATGTATAAAATCGTTCATCCAGCATATATAGCAAGTATACAGGTTATATGCACACATAGCACGTAATTTATATAAAATACTTCATATATATATGTAAGATAAAAGTAACTATGCACTCACCTGATAAGGTGGTGACTCGGTACTCGGACAACGCTTCGTTTACTTTAAAATAATTTCCTTTGACGAAACCTACTATTATTACCACTAGATTTTAGTTTAATATTTATCGTGACTAATTATTAGTCTTATTATTATTATTAATATTATGTAAGCGTTTAAACAATATTTTCCAACCACTATGTACAGACAGGGGCCAGACATAAAACACCGGAGGGCATGATCATTTTGGCATATGGCACTTCTGAAATCCAACAACCCAGGCGGCCCTTCAAACCGGATTCCCCGTACCGCGAGTGGTTAAAAATATATTATAACGACACTTATATAACCCATAATAATAGCTCAAATAATTATTATAATATCCTAATAACGTTAATATATTTAAATAAAAGCTATATTAAAAATTAGGTAGGCGTATCTTACCTATGAGGGGGTTTGGCTAGAAGCCGTGCTCTGCAGGGGCAGAACTTCCGAGCCGAAATCTCTTCTTCTCGGAGCCGTCGAGCGCTCCGGGGATTTCTTCTAGCGCTAGGGAGTTTTTGGGAGGTTTAGAGAGAGTGTAGAGAGAAGAAAGAATGAGAAAGGTGTGAAGAAAATGAGGGTGGGAAAGTTTCTATTTATAGGGTGAAATAGGGCTGAACTTGGTGCCACATGTCACCATCTGGTGGCAAGACTTGGGGAGAAAGCAATGGCCAAGATTGTGCCACGTCACCCATTTTCGCACAGCACACTTCCGACTTCTAAAATCCGTAACTTTCGCATACGAGCACCGTTTTTGAAGTTCTTTATATCCACGTGTAGTTAAAAATAAGATCTACAACTTTCATTTTGACTCCGTCGGCTAATTCTCAACCGATCTTAAATTTAATAGTAGGAGGAGATTATACTGTTAAATGACCGCGAAAAATGCGTAACTCTTTCATACAGACTTTGTTTTCGTCTTTCTTTTTATCGTTCACTTCCTATTAATGAGATATTCAAATCTCATTTAGGTCGTGTAGGCCAAAAACCGCTCGATCTAAATTTCGAGTTTCGGGCCGTGCACTGCTATGCCAAATCTTAGAAAATTCATAACTTCCTCATACGAAGTCAGATTTGGGCGTTCTTTTTATGCACGCTCTTGGTTTAACGTATACTACAACTTTTGTTTAGATCACTAAGGCCAAAAAGTCATCTATCGTAAACTCACTATTTACGTCTCCCGGTGTCGTGTCGTTTTGCCGTAAAACTTCGACGGGCCATAACTTCTTCATTATAACTCGGATTCCGACGTTCTTTCTATGTACGGAACCCTTGTAACATATACTACCACTTGGTTAAGATTAATCCTTATAAATAATATTCCATCAATAACTCATTTTTGATGCTTCTTGTCTCTAAATTGACTAGCCCGAATGTGCGGGCGTTACAATTATCTCCTCCTTAGGATGATTACGTCCCAGAGTCATCAACGAAACAGGGCTGTATAATGACTCCATACGTTATCTCTTCATCCTAGGTAATAATCGTAACTTCTATGTTTCTTCGAATGCGTATCTAACTCCTGGTCTTCCTGACCGCAAGCGGTGCTTGATCTTGCACCCGTTCTCTATGTCTTGTTACACTTTCAATCATGACCTTCATGTCACAAACTCGCTCTTTATCAGAGACTCCTTCTTCTTCTTAACAAACTTAAGATAAGTTTATTTGATTTCCACGATAGACCGATGGGTCACGTTCTAATGAACTCTCATCGTATGTTGCAACGCTCAGACTCAGGTCTCTTAGAGTCAAATTCCGGAATGGAATATACTTTCCTTCATGTTCTAATGTGATATAATCACATTTTAACATGTAGAATTTCTAGCTACCAACTTCTTTAACTAGCGCGATACTTCTATTGACCGCTTCGATTATCTTTCACTTCAATCTTCTGGCTTAAGTTAGATGCTACATCAAACTTGGTTCTCTGAACCACGTAACATACTCATCTTAGTCGGACTCAATTTGATATGACCACTAGGGTCAAAACAACAGTCATCTTCTTAATCATTACCGAAACGATGGTAACGACATACTTGAATAAAACGGAATCAACTACTAGCTTCTTGGTAACCTTGTGACTTTCCCTGATCCAATTGTGAGTCCCGTGCTTCCGGTAGTATAGGCCTCTACTACCATTCACACCTACTCATACTCGTCCCAAGTATTGTCTCGTAGTTCTCCAAGTCATTATCATAAAAACAATTTTAACACATACAAATGTGTCCAAACAATCATATAATTTTCCCTAGACTCTACTAGGACTTCGTCCATGCGTATCTTCAATCATCAATTCTGTTTCAACTCGGTTGGTGATGGAAATGTCACACGATGGGATAACTTCATGGATTATACCAAAAATCTTTCTTTCTGCTAATCGAAAGTGTACTTCTCCCGTACTAGACGTATTATTTCTTAGTCGCGTTCTAAAGGCAAGATATCACTCTTACGATATCTTCCGATAGGTACCACTCAGTATCGTAAGCCTTCTCATTTCCTCCATTTACTCAATTCACTACGAGTCTTCACCATGATGTTTTGCACACCAAAGCAGTCGTTTGGTGTGTCGAGACGAGAATATAGATAGAGGAAGGTTTAGACGTGTATTCCTTCTTATTACTTAGAAAAATTACATGCCAGTTCTAATATCGTAATTAAACGTTTAGAAATCTGAACACATAAAGTTTCCAGATCCGGTCGGCAACAGACCATAGATCCGATCAAACGATAGCATCATAAAGCATCACAAATCATTTAGCACATAAAAGCAATTTAGACATCTTCCCTAAATGAGCTAGTGCCCGTGTCTATTCAGGTGTACTTCCTAAAATATATTAGACACACTCCTCACGATCATCGCTTAGCATTCTAAGTTTAAGTCTATAAATAAATCATTATTCCTAGTTCGCTTAAACTAATGCTCTGATACCAACCGTGACATCCTCATTTTCACGGCCAGAAAAGACCGATTTTGTTTATGCTTTATAAAAAAATCAGAGTACTTCTTTTGATAAAAAAAATGTTGCGGAATTTGTTCCGAGTAAAACATGATAAATACGTTATCAAAGCATTTCCGAAGAAATGTATTTTTTATTCATTTTAAAACATTTGGGATGTCATTGTCAATACAGAAACATAAGCATAAACAGAACTTACATTCATTTACACTAGTGATCTACATCTATTTAATCTCTCAGTGTAATGTAACTTTATATCGACACCTGTGATACAAATAAGCTTGAGTGGGTCAGGTTGGGAAACCTGGTGAGTACATAGGGTTTTCAACCCACAATAATATAATCGTCAAACAATTATTATGTTTAATCGTCAAACAATTAACCCAATTACCCATCCCCATTATCTTCGTTATTCTTAAGGGTCTACCCTAAGAATCATCTATCCTGCATTCGTTCATTCCGAAGTCCATCGCTTCCAGGGTTCATATGACAGACACTAAGTCCATAGCTGCCAATGCTCGTTCGTAAAGCACTAATTCCATAGCTGCTAAAGTTCATTCACCGGGTACTAAATCCATAGCTACCAGTGTTTATCTAATATGTACTAAATCCATAGCTACCAACGTTTATCTAACATGTACTAAGTCCATAGCTACCGACGTTTATCCAATAGGCACTAAGTCCATAGTTGCCGATGTTATTTATTAGGCACTAAGTCTATAGCTGACAATGTTCACTCCTATCATCTTTCATCTCTCATCATTCATCTACCCATGTTTTACCCAACATATTCGTAGATATAAAATACATATACAGTTTAAATTATTTAAAACATGTATAAAATCGTTCATCCAGCATATATAGCAAGTATATATGTTATATGCACACATAGCACGTAATTTATATAAAATACTTCATATTTATGTGTAAGATGAAAGTAACAATGCACTCACCTGATAAGGTGGTGACTCGGTACTCGGAAAACGCTTCGTTTACTTTAAAATAATTTCCTTCGACGAAACCTACTATTATTACCACTAGATTTTAGTTTAATATTTACCGTGACTAATTATTAGTCTTATTATTATTATTATTATGTAAGCGTTTAAACAATATTTTCCAACCACTATGTACAGACAGGGGCCAGACATAAAACACTGGAGGGCATGATCATTTTGGCATATGGCACTTCTGAAATCCAACAACCTAGACGGCCCTTCAAACCGGATTCCCCGTACCGCGAGTGGTTAAAAATATATTATAACGACACTTATATAATCCATAATAATAGCTCAAATAATTATTATAATGTCCTAATAACGTTACTATATTTAAATAAAAGCTATATTAAAAATTAGGTAGGCGTATCTTACCTATGAGGGGGTTTGGCTAGAAGCCGTGCTCTGCAGGGGCAGAACTTCCGAGCCGAAATCTCTTCTTCTCGGAGCCGTCGAGCGCTCCGGGGCTTTCTTCTAGCGCTAGGGAGTTTTTGGGAGGTTTAGAGAGAGTGTAGAGAGAAGAAAGAATGGGAAATGTGTGAAGAAAATGAGGGTGGGAGAGGTTCTATTTATAGGGTGAAATATGGCTGAACTTGGTGCCACATGTCACCATCTGGTGGCAAGACTTGGGGAGAAAGCAATTGCCAAGATTTTGCCACGTCACCCATTTTCGCACAGCACACTTCCGACTTATAAAATCCGTAACTTTTGCATACGAGCACCGTTTTTGACGTTCTTTATATCCACGCGTAGGCAAAAATAAGATCTACAACTTTCATTTTGACTCCGTCGGCTAATTCTCCACTGATCTTAAATTTAACAGTAGGAGGAGATTATACTGTTAAATGACAGCGAAAAATGTGTAACTCTTCCATACGGACTTCGTTTTCGTCTTTCTTTTTATCGTTGAATTCCTATTAATGAGATATTCAAATCTCATTTAGGTCGCGTATGCCAAAAACCGCTCGATCTAAAATTCGAGTTTCGGGTCGTGCACTGCTATGCCAAATCTTAGAAAATTCATAACTTCCTCATACGAAGTCAGATTTGGGCGTTCTTTTTATGCACGCTCTCGGTTTAACGTATACTACAACTTTTGTTTAGATCGTTAAGGCCAAAAAGTCCTCTATCATAAATTCACTATTTACTTCTTCGTTATAACTCGGATTTCGACATTCTTTATATGTATGGAACCCTTGTAACATATACTACCACTTGGTTAAGATTAATCCTTATAAATAATATTCCATCAATAATTCATTTTTTATGCTTCTTGTCTCTAAATTGACTAGTCCGAATGTGCGGGCGTTACAGAGATAATTGTTCCTCAATCAATTTTAAAGAGTAAAGCTGATATGCAACCTTATGATGATGGGGAGATTTGTCTAAAGCCACTGGGAATAGTTTTTGTTGGAAGAAGCAAGAAATGAAGAAAGACGAAGTACTTGTTTCAGGCCTGTGATGTCGAAATATATACTACAGCTCATTATATGAATCTGATGGTTCGTATGAATAACTGTAAGAAGAACAACGCCAAACATAAGGCTGAGTTGAAGATGGTGATGAATTGGTATGCAGCGATAAGAAGTTCGATGCATCAAGCAATCCAGATATTAATGACTTAGATTCGACATTTCTCACAAAGGAGGAGAATGTTCGGGTTCGATAGTTGTGAGATGTCGAAATCATCTTTGTTATTTGTAATATCGAAATTTTGGATTGTATGTTTATTTTAAGGACTACTTTTGTAATAGAGCTTAGATGTCGAAGTCCTTATATTTTTTGTGCTTTCAGTTTTCCCTATAAATATGGGAAGGATACTTTAGAGGTGAAGAACTTTTTTCTGATTGTGTTTTGTATTCTCTTTCAACCTCTTGTATTCAACTGATCAAGCAATACAAAGTGCCGAACATATTATATTTAGATCTTGTATTCTAAATCATTTCATACTCTGATTTTGTTTGTTTACTCGATTCAATTGGAACTACATTATATATACACGTTTTTTATATGTTTAAATACGTATAAAAACGTTTTTAAATATTTTTGGGTTAATGTCATAAAAGCCCGTAAGTATTCAAAAAACATTCTTTTTTACCGTTAAGTTTTCAATTCATGTGTAGGTGACCTTTTAGTGACCGGGTAACCTGCTAAAAGGGAAAAAATAAATTTTTTTACGCAAACTTCCGGCTTTAGTGAACACAAAAGACACTAAAGGGTAAAATCGGACATTGCTTAAAAACTTAGGGGCTTTTATGACATTATCCCATAGAGATTCAATCAATTGAATCTGATTTCATTCTTGTTCTAGCTTTTCTTCTTTTCTGAACAAATCGACGGCAAACATAAACGTGAATACAATGATGAATTACACAAATCTTCTTGGTTCTTCTACGGAAACCCCAATGTTACTTCCATAGTACTATGATCAGTGGGCGAATCAAATGGAGGATTATCTCATACGAATCGATGAAGATGTATGACATCCAATCAAAAATGGACCATATCGAGTTGATCTTGTTCAAGCGGTGGGAACAATAGTCCAGAGTGAAGATATGGCGGTGGATCGATTGAAGTAAGAAGCAATTGATAAAAGGTGTATTCGTGAACTGCAAGGAGCCTTACCACCAGTGGTCTATGTAACAGCCCAAAAAGCAGGTAAAATTTTTCATTTTGGAAATAGACATACAATCATAATTTTTTCTCAAAATCCATTACATCACATCGTATCAAATATCAGAGTAACAAAATAGATAAATGTGGAAAGTGCTGGACAGTGAATGCTACGCTATCAAGCCGGGCCCTTCCCCTTAGTACCGGAAGTACCTGAAAACACCAAATAAACTGTAAGCAAGAGCTTAGTGAGTTCCCAAAATATCACACAGAATATAACCACATAATACCATGAAAAATACATAAAATTGCCATGGGCTACCCAATGGTCTTTACCTGGAATGTCATGGGCTACCCCCATGGTCTGATATCCAAGTGTCATGGGCTACCCCCATGATCTTTACCTGAAATGTCATGGGCTACCCCCATGGTCTTGATGGGTTTTGAGCATATCTACATTCCTATGTGTACATGCAACCCTAATAGCTTTGGATCTAGGTTTTTTTCTTAAGTTATACATGCAAATACAATTTCCAAAGAAATAGCCCTAGATCTAGTATATATAAAATCGAAACCTATATATTGTTAGGGTTAGAAGAATACCTTTTTTCTTATCTAGTAATAACAAGTATTCCTTGCTTGATCTTGACTTCTAAGAGCTTAGTGCCCCAAGTGTTGCACCTCTAATGGAGTCACAAACACCACTAGCAAAGAATGAAGGAGAAAGGTGATGGGGGCTATTAAATTTTCGGCTAGGCTTCTCTTAGAATGCATAGGGCCAAAAATTATATACCAAGGGGTTCCTTATATAGCTGAGGTTGCTAGGGTTTTTAGGTGGAAACCCTAATATGATTGCTTAGGCCTTAAGTAGTCCTTAGATACCTTCTAGAAGGCCTTGGATGAAATCTCTATGGGCTTCCATAGATTTCGTCCACTCCTTCCTTAAGGAGTCCATCAGCCCTAATTGCAACTATCAATGATTTGCAATATCAGTCCCCTTACTTTTAATCAGTTCCTTTAATCCCAAAATTAATTCCAAATTAATTTCTGATTAATACTAATTAAATAATATGATTTCTCAATTAATATATTATTCTTATAATATATCAATAAATCATTTATTAACCTCTTTCTCCAAAAGTCATCATGTCAAGTTGCTATGGTGAAGGCAACCCAAAAGGACCATGCTACTATCAGATCAAGTACATACCAATTATAGTTATGGGCTTAGACACCTAATCCACAGTCTCCCACTTGGATAAGTCTAAATACTACAACTGCCAATACAACTTCAGAATCTGACTTAGCAATCGTAGCTCTCAAAAGCCGTTGTCGAACTCTGACCTAGTCAATGATACGTCCTTTAGATAAGGGATCATATAATCCTCTGTTCTACAAGATATCGTGTGGACAAAGACATGGAATAGAGTCATACTCATTGTCCAACAATTTGTTTCCCGATTTCTGATTTGTCTGACATAAAACTTAATTGAACACATCAATTCAGTCCTGACCGGGCCCAACACATAAGTCAACACAAAATCATTGAGGGGCCCAAGATATCGCTTTTACCTTCTTAGGATAAAAGGAACAGATAAACTTTGACTTATATGCTTGTACTATTTACTCATCAAATCGTACACACCAATACGTTTTATAACATCAAGTTAATGATGCGTTTACGTATCATCAATGCACAACCAATTCGTAAACAACAACTCATATATCTCGGTTTAAAGATTATACGATATTATCGTCTCATAATTACTCGTGACAAATTCAATGAAGTAATTCAAATGAGCGTGGTTTTGATCCAATACTCAAATCTTATTTCAGGAGTACTCATGAATGTTGCAGCAAACCTTTACTATGTCTAAGCACTTAGACAATATACAAGCCAGTTCATGACAGTCTTACCTCATTACTTACTTCCAAAGTATGATCGATTGTGGATAATTTGAAGAATCCAGTTATTCAGGAAGTAAAACATGCAAAAAGTGAGACAATAGTAAATAAATGACACAAGATAGTAAACGATAATTATATATAAATCTCCATTATATAATCACCAAATGTCAATTACATTTATCTATTACAACTTTCTAAAATATCTATCTAATCGCTAAAACTAATATCGTCCTTCAGATTAATGCTCCTCGCATATTGAACGTGCTTAGTCCTACTCAGACCCTTTGTGAGGGCATCTGTAGGATTCTCTGCTGACGATACCCTCTTGACGACAAGGAGTCCTTCTTCTACCCGATGTCTGATGAAGTGGTATTTTCTGTCGATATGTCTGGATCAGCCATGATCCCTTGGTTCCTTGGTTAACGCAATCGCTCCTTCATTATCATATAAAATCTCCATAGGCTCCTTTATGGCTGGTACAACTCCAAGGTCTCCAATGAAGTTCTTCAACCATATAGCCTCCTTTGACGCTTCGCTCGCAACTATGTATTCTGATTCAAACGTTGAATCAGCTATGATCTCCTGCTTGGAACTTTTCCAAGTCACTGCTCCTCCATTAAGGGTAAACACCCTGCCCGACTGAGAGCTGAAGTTATCTCTGTCGGTCTGAAAGCTGGAATCACTATACCTTGTCAATCTCAAGTCATCACTGCCTCCAAGTATAAGGACCCAGTCCTTAGTCCTTCGCAGATACTTAAGAATGTTCTTAACTACTGTCCAGTGAGCTCTACCCGGGTTCCCTTCATATCGGCTAACCATGCTCAACGCGAAAGCCACATCATGGCGAGTACATGTCATAGCGTATATGATCGAGCCAACGGCAGAAGCATATGGCACTCGACTCATTTCTGCTATCTCGGCATCGGTACTCGGACTCTGAGTCTTACTCAGTTTGGTATTTCTTTGGATAGCTAACTTAGTTCCCCCTTCTTGGAATTCTCCATGCTAAAACGTTTCAGCACCTTGTCCAAGTAAGTACTTTGACTAAGTCCTATTAGTCTTTTACTCCTATTTCTCAAGATCCTTATCCCTAGAATATAAGAAGCTTCCCCTAGATCCTTCATAGTGAAACACTTTCCAAGCTAGGACTTAACTTCCTGCAAGGTCAGAACGTCGTTTCCTATGAGTAGTATGTCATCGACATACAATAATAGAAAGCTAACTATACTCCCACTAGCTTTGGCATACACACAGGACTCATCCTCACTTCTAGATAAACCAAACTCTTTGACTTTCTCATCGAAGCAAAGATTCCATCTGCGAGACGCTTGCTTCAATCCATAAATGGATTTCTCAAGCTTGCACACTCTATTGGGGTATTTAGCATCCACAAAACCTTCTGGCTGACAAACGTAAACATCTTCAACCAGATTCCCATTAAGGAAAGCGGTTTTAACATCTATCTGCCAGATTTCATAATCATGAAACGCATCGATAGCTAACATAACCCTAATAGACATGATCTTGGTCACTGGTGAGAAGGTCTCATCATAGTCAACCCCCGGGGTTTGAGTAAAGCCCTTCGTAACCAGCCGTGCCTTGAACGTATGCACCTTTCCATCCATGTCGGTCTTCTTCTTGAAGATCCATTTGCACCCAACTGTCTTTCGACCTGGTACATTGTCAACCAAGTTCCAAACTTGATTGTTATACATGGACTGGATCTCGTTGTCCATTGTCTCTTTCCATTTTGCAGACTTCGAGCCCTCCATGGCTTCCTTGTAGCTAGATGGCTCATCCAAAATTACCAGTGTACTATCACTGATAAACGTATCACCGTCCATAGTAATATGAAAACCATAAAACTCTGGTGCCATTCTAAATCGAGAGGAACGTCTAAGAGGTAATGACTCGTCAATGAGTTCAATAGGAATCTCTTCCTCGGGTTGAGCGCTAGTGTTAGAGGTTCCTTCACCGCTTGATTCTTGAATCTATTCAAGATCAATTGTCCTCCCACTATCCTCTTGGCATATGAGTTCCCTCTCGCGGAAAAATCATCTTCTTGCTATGAAGACCACATTATCACTAGGTCTGTAGAAGAGATTTCCAAAGGATTTCTGTGGGTAACCTATGAAAATACACCGCTCACTACAAGGTTCAAGCTTGTCATGAGTCTCTCATCTCATGAAAGCTTCACAACCCCAAACCTTTATATGTGCCAACGAGGGAACCTTCCCTGTCCACATCTCGTGAGGTGTTTTGGCACCCTTCTTAGTTGGGACTAGATTAAGGATGTGAGCGGTAGTCTCTAAGGCATATCCCCAGAATGATATCGGAAGCAAAGCTCGACTCATCATGGAACAAACCATGTCCAACAAGGTTTAATTACGCCTCTCATCTACACCATTCAACTGTGGTGTCCTAGGAGGTGTCAATTGTGAAACAATTCAACATTCCTTAAGATAGTCGTGGAACTCGATACTAAGATACTCACCACCCCAATCGGATCTGAGCATCTTTATCTTCCTGCCCAATTGATTCTCCACTTCCTGCTTAAACTCTTTGAACTTTTTCAAAAGTTTATGACTTATGCTTGATTAAGTAGATATATCCATATTTGCTATAATCATCGGTAAAAGTCACATAGAAGCGGTTTGCATCCCTTTTGGTGGATCTGAAGGGCCCACACACATCTGTGCATATGAGATCCAACAATCCCTCACCTCTTTCACAAGTACCAGTGAAAGGTGATTTAGTCATCTTTCCAAGTAAACAAGATTCGCATGTGTCATCTGATTTTAGGTCAAATGACTCCAACACTCCATCCTTTTGGAGTTGGGCTAAGTGCTTCTTGTTGACATGTCCAAGACGACAATGCCACAAGCATGCCTTGTCTATACCATTAGACGAATCGATATGCAACACATTATTTCCTAAGTTATCAACAACCATCACAGTTTTATATACACTATTACAAGGCAATGCTTCAAAATAAAATAAACCATTATAATAAGCATTTATAGAACCAATTTCATTATTAAACTAAAATCTAAAGCCTTGTCTGTACAAACCATGAAAAGAAATAATATTCCTCGTCATCTCTGACGAGTAGCAACATTCATTCAAACCTAACCCTAACCCACTATTAAGCACTAAAGAGTAAACTCCGATCTTGGTAACAGGAGACGACTTCCTATTTCCCATAACCAAGTTCATCTTCCCATGCTCCACATCCCTACTTCTTTTTAGCCCCTGCAATTCAAAACCAATGTGAAAACTGCTGGGTTTTGAGCATTCTAACACTCCTATGGTGTACATGCAACCCTATAAACCTTGGATCTATGTTTCTTCTATTATACATGCAAATATTAACTATTCCAAGGTTTCATCCTAACTAGCATATTATGAAGCACCTATACTACAAAGTTCTAGTTAGATGACATACCTTTTGATGTAGCTTGATGTCTTCAAGCTTTAAGAGCTTAGCCCCAATAGTGTGGAAGCTTCAAATGGAATCACAAATCACCAAAACACCTTGGAAGAACTTGAGAGAATATGTATGCACACTAAAATTGGCCCACTCTTATTTTCACACACTTGTGTCAATTTTGTGAGCCAAGGATCCCTTTATATATTATGGAGGATTAGGGTTACATCCATGTAAACCCTAATACCCATGACCTTTCATTTACATAGGATCCATGGGTTAAAAGCTCCATGGACCATCCATGAAAGCTTAGCCCAACCTAAATGAACTTGGCCCATTCCATATATATAAGAGTCCATATTTAATTAGTTCCTTTTGATCACTTAATTAATTCTAAATTAATTCTTGATCGATACTAATTAAATAATATGATTCCATATTAATATATTAGAACTTATAATATATTAATATAAATCATAAATATACTATTCTCAAAAGACAATCCATATAAATTGTGTCGGTGAAGTGCAACCCAAATGGACCATGCCGGGTCGGGTCAAGTACATACCAAATATAGTTATGGAGTTAGACATTAATCCAACAGTCTCCCACTTGGATAAGTCTAAAACTATTATTGAGTATGACTTCAAAACCTAACTGGCAATCGTAGCTCTTAAAGCCGCTGTCGAACTCTGACCTTGTCAATGACTTGTCCATTAGATAAGAGATCATATATTCCTCCATTCTAGATATCATATGGACTGAGACATGGATTATAATCATTCTCTCTGTCCATTTGTTGTTTCCTGATTTTCGATTTATGATGACTGACTGATTGAACAAATCAAATCAGTCCTGGCTTGGCCAAGCACTCACATGTGTCATCGCTAAATCATCGAGGGGCCCACATATATCGCTTTTATCCCGAAGGTAAAAAGAATGGATAAACTTCGACTCATATGGCTTGTTCTACTACTTGTTGAATCATACACAAAGGCACGTTTTATAACATCGAGTTACCAAATGCGTTTTCATGCAATCAATGTATAACCAACTCATAGTAACAACTCATATCTCTAGGTTTGAAGAATATAAGATATTATCGTCTCATGATCACTCGTGATAAAATCCATGAAGTGATTCAAATGAGCGCGGGTTGAATCCAATACTCAGAACTTATGAGCACTCATGAGTGTTGTAGCACCACTTTGTCCACCAACTTGGACCTCTACAAACCAACCCATGACAGTCTTGATTCATATCTACTTCCAACATATGACCGACTGTGGATGGTTTGAATAACTTAATCATTCAGGAAGAGCGACTTAGTTATTCTGGAAGTCAAAACATGTAAAGTGAAACACAAGAATAAATGAATCAAATATGGTATCAAACCCTATGAATATAAATAAACACTTTTATTTATCACCATACTGATTACTCATTATTCATTGTTTCGGTTTTATCAACTTTATACTTGAATTAAAAACACTAGTTGTCCCATGCTCCAAGCATGTACACTATGTTTTTCTTAAACAATAGCTTTGCCATACACCAAGTATGCACTCTATGTTTGTCTATGATCCTTATTTGTGAAATAAACCAATTAAACATAATTTCAATGATTCTAATTTCACACTCCCAAATCCTTATCGAAAAATGTGAGAATTTCAAATTCCTATCATTTATCGAAATCTGTTTAGGTTTTAAACTTATATGCACTGACCCTCCTGTAATGAATATGTACAAAGTCACAAAGACTTGTCAACAGTCATTATAAGGTATTCCAATGGAGATCAAATCCATGGAAACTAAGTCTCATATTCAAAGTACATTGCTTTGGACATGCTTCTTGCATTAAGTTTTCTAATCTTACACAGATAACTTCCACCTATGGAGACAACTCCATATTCTCATTTTGACTATCACTTCTGAATAAGAGATGCCTCTTTTCAGAATATGTCAATATGGTCCTTCCAAAATTAGCACTATACTTCCAACTATCCCTGAGCAACCAATCTTTGGTAAATCTCAGATTTTCCTCGACAATTGCTTAATCATTTTAGTTATATCCAATTCTAGACTTTTTCCCTTCTTAATGCCTCTGGGCATTTGGAAAAATTTAGAAATGATAAATATTATAGCACATGCAATCGATCCTGTACCCAAAGCAAATGGTACACGATTCATGATGTCTCACATAAAGACATGATTCTAGACCAGTCTTTTGCTACAATATTTTTATTTGCCATGTTTTCAAAATTTGACTATGAAGAGGGATTCCGTAATCATAATCGAATTTTGAGAACGCAATATATAGAATTTCCTTAAGTTGAACCAATCCAACATGAAATTCATATATATATTCTTGACTAAAGATGATTAAGGTCTCAATCTAAGCCTTTAGAACTGAAATGAAGTATATCCTCTCCCTTAATTATAGCAAAACAACTTTTTCAATCCCTGCAGCCTCACGAATTGAAACTTTTGTTTTCTATAATTAACATTGCTAACTTGCAACACTAACAATAATTATCATGCTCCCACTAACATGATGATTATTAGCATAACACTTATGCTCCCACTAGCTTTGACATGTATTCAGAAATCAGCTGGACTTCTAGAAATCAATACTTTATTGACTTTCTTACCAAAGTTCAGATTTCTTATACGAGATGCTTTGATAAAACTTTATCAAAATCATACACCTTTCCTTAGATAGCATGCATGTGTGTCTAAACAATTTCAGAACTATGAAAAGGGATGTCGTAATCATAGTCTCAATTGTTTAGACCTTTTGCCATCTGCTTCAAATCTACTTGGTGGAAGTGTTTCCTCACCATCATTTTCATGAATCGGAGAGAAACCATATGACCCTTAGATTTTATGGTGTATGTGTTCTTATCCATGTGAATCGTCAAAACCATAGTAACAAGACAAGGATAATGACAAATCCAAACTCATATGGACTGAACTTATGCAATCTTACCTTCTTGCCACCTGGCAGTACAGGGCCTGCCATTGCTTCCAAGTTGTTATGCAACTAATTGAGAACTTTCAGAACTCCTATGCAAAGCCAACTTTAACTGGAATGGGCACAGAATATGTCAACACGATAGGTTATAAACCTCAAGTCGTGTGCTAGTGAAGAACCTCAGGTTTTATTCTTGATTAGTTCTTGAAATTCTTTTTAGGATCTTTAAGACTCCCACTATCCTCTTGACATATAAGACTATCTTGCCAAATATTCAAGAGATAGTGTGGATTCTTTATCAAGACAAACACTTCACACAATTGGCCTTAGTTGGTCTTTATTTTATCCAAAACATCACAACTTATCAATTTCAAATGTACAAGAGTAGGACACTTTTACTCTTACATTTGACAAGTGTTTTAAACCTTTCTTTAAGATATGTCACTCAAGTTACAATCTTGGAGTATGACTCTAAGAATTGTTTTGGAACGAAGTATGACTCATCTTCCTGATCTAACCATTTCAACAATTCATGACTCCTCTTCTTAGTCATAAGAATGCACTAAGATGACCTTTAGAGGACTAATTGTGATATGATTTCTAAATCATTAAAATGATCACAAACATGATACTAAAGTACTCTCCCATCTTTTCAGATTTGAGAAACTTTTATCTTTCTGCCTAATTTGATTCTTCCCATTCGTTCTGCCATACATTGAGACTTTTCCAATGTTTCAGAATTATACTTAAACTTGTAAGTATAACCATATTTACTAAACTTTAGTAAATCAAATAGTCTTAACGAGCTTTGTGGTGGACATGACCAGTGCACAAGAATGTGTACTCGATCCCTTTAGTCCTTCACTTGACTCACACATCCATGTGAACAAGTAATTAGTCTTGATTTTCCAATGCTTGAAAGTTCTCATTCATCATACTATTCAACTTGCATGATTCCAAGTTTCGGTCCAATTGAAACTTGGGTGATGAGGAACTTTCCTGATTTGGTAAATTTAGACACTACCACAAATGAAAGAATCAAATCCATTTTCCAATATTGCTCTCAGTGGAATCATATAAGCAACAAATTTCCACAAATGTCATTGTAAGGATACTTCAAATAAATAAAATTAAACAATTTTCTTTTATTTTAAAACTTTGCGGAAAAACTTATCCTTACAATCCACATGGAAAATTGTTGTTATCTATTCCTTAGCAATATATCATAACTTCTTAAGCAACTGCTCAAAATTCTGATGCGATCGAAATCCACCTTCGCGATCAGAATCAGCATATACTTCCTTTAAGATTTCTCTCTATTCTTTGATTCTTAAAACATCAACATGTGACCCAGTCACATCATGGAATGAGTATCTCAAAATAGAACTTAACAGAGTTAGATAATGGGCTCTACCTGATGTAGAGTCAAACTTATTGACTTTAACATCCTTAGGTAAATTTGGCAGCTTTGCAATCAACGCCCCTTCCTTTGGCAAAATAAACATATGGACCCTTTGGTAATGGGACTATCTCAGACTTAGCCTTTCTCTTTACCATTTGGTCAACCGGGTTGACTATGGCCAATCCCTTTCCATTGGGAAGAGAATGCTTTTTCTGGATTTCCAGTGTCACCATTGTCACTGTCCATAAAGTTTTTGGGAAGTTGATCTTCTAATCAAATTTGCTTTACTATCGTTCCAAATCATTGCTGATTCAGCAGCACCAAGCAAATAGATATGATCATTAAGGTTCATGTCATAGTCTGTTTCATAGTAGTCCCAAAGGAACTCACTATGTGACTTAGAAAGTGATTGAACATCCAACTTTCTCAAGACTTTGACACCCAACTCTCCCGGCTTGTCAATATCTGACTTCATCTCTAAGATGTGATCACACATAGACCTTGCTTGCCATTAGGGCTTGAGTGACCTTGAACTTGTGGGTTAGGGAGAATAATTGGAGGAGGTGGAGGAAGAGAAGTATGACTTCCATGAGCCAAACTCGGGAAGTCATATTCATTAGGAAAGCTTGGTTTGGGAAGATCATTGTTGTCTAAACCAGACATCAACAATGGGAGAAATTCACGTAAAGTTGATTTAAGTCCTTAATATAACACCCAATATGATATATTAAGGCTAGGACCCAACAAACTATTTTATAACTTGGAAGAGGGATGCCGTAATCCAAGCTATAAAATATTTGAAGGTAGGTGAATGACGATTCACCAATTTCCACCAAGATAAACGAAATGTATTATTAGGTTTTAATTGGTTTTGAAACTCCTAGATTCTTTTGAGATTCATTGAACTTTTCAATGGCATGTTTCAATCTCGAGTGTGCCCTTCAGGTTTTGTGACTGGGATGCCGAGGATCACAAAACAAGGTGTGAAGTAACCATGCAAATATACTTGGTACCCTTAATATTTACCCCTCAATCGATGTGCCGGTTAACCACACACGCTCCAACGATACTATGATAAACATTAAGTTACCCTTTGCCTACCTTGTTAAGTCCAGGTTAGTGTGCCGGTTAACCATACACGCTCCACTAACAGCTTAAACAAAGTGCAAAGTGTAATTTCATGGATTAGCACCTTATTCATATTTTCCTAAGTAACTAAGATTGGGAATTAATAAAAGGTTTAGTTACTTAGTATTTATCCTTAATACTTTTAATGAAGGGAGAATTCTAGTCCTTGTCCTACCCGTTCGGCTAACGACCCTCCACCAGTCAAGGAAGCGGTGGGTGAGAGTGGACACCCATTAAACTGCCATTTTATAGGCAGTAACCTTATACCCCCTTATAGACCGGCTTCGTGAATGAGGCCTACTAACGGTAAGACCGACTTTTAACTTATACATATAATATATTAAACTTTTAATATTATAATAGTATAAGGGTGTATTTTAGACATTTAAAATACTTGGTGGTTTAATCTATTAATTAAACTATACTCTTAATTTAATTAAACTTAAACCATGTCTTTATGGAATTATTAATTCTCTTTTAATTAAACACTTTAACTATCTATTAATAAAGTCCATAAGTGTTAATTGAATTATTCAATAAAACATCATAATTCCTATTATTAAATTCAAAATTAAAACCATTCAATTAATTGTTTAAGTTATGAACCCAAGAGTTTTAGAATTCAATTCTTTTTTTCATAAAAAGCTTTTTCCAAATTCCAAAACTTGAGGGCAAGTTTTGTAACTCTTGAAAACTTTTGGATTCCATAACTTATGGAGTTAAATACTTGTTTTATGATGAAACTTTTCATGTTCCATAACTTAAGAACAAGTTATGGAATTCTTTAAAACATTAACTCCAAATTTTGTAACTCCATAAAAACTTTAAATCAATTTTTTTTAAAAGAAAAAAAAACTTTCATATCCATTACTTATGGAAGTTTCAAAACTATTAAGATTACAACTTTAAAACTAATAAAATAATCATATCATTTTATCTTTTACTAAATTTTACCTAATTCAACTTATATAGCAAATGATTCAAATTTTTACAAATAATTAGTTTTTCACAAAACAAGTAATTATCTTAAAATTTGACAAACATCATGTTTTTTTTCCTTTTTTTCCAACTTTGAAAATCAAACATTTGCATGAATATAACAGAAAACAACCCATGGCTCTGATACCACTGCTCGGTTTTTGAGCATTCTAACACTCCTATGGTGTACATGCAACCCTATAAACCTTGGATCTATGTTTTCTCTATTATACATGCAAATATTAACTATTCTAAGGTTTCATCCTAACTAGCATATTATGAAGCACCTATACTACAAAGTTCTAGTTAGATGACATACCTTTTGATGTAGCTTGATGTCTTCAAGCTTTAAGAGCTTAGCCCCAATAGTGTGGAAGCCTCAAATGGAATCACAAATCACCAAAACACCTTGGAAGAACTTGAGAGAATATGTATGCACACTAAAATCGGCCCACTCTTATTTTCACACACTTGTGTCAATTTTGTGAGCCAAGGACCCCTTTATATATTATGGAGGATTAGGGTTACATCCATGTAAACCCTAATACCCATGACCTTTCATTTACATAGGATCCATGGGTTAAAAGCTCCATGGACCATCCATGAAAGCTTAGCCCAACCTAAATGAACTTGGCCCATTCCATATATATAAGAGTCCATATTTAATTAGTTCTTTTTGATCACTTAATTAATTATAAATTAATTCTTGATCGATACTAATTAAATAATATGATTCCATATTAATATATTAGAACTTATAATATATTAATATAAATCATAAATATACTATTCTCAAAAGACTATCCATATAAATTGTGCCGGTGAAGAGCAACCCAAATGGACCATGCCGGGTCGGGTCAAGTACATACCAAATATAGTTATGGACTTAGACATTAATCCAACAAAAACCACATTTTGTATCAAGGACCCAAGAACTAGCATGTGATGAGTTATTAGATAGAATAGTATAAATACATGCGAAGGAGGGCTTTACCTTCCCATCCTTGATGTTATGCAAGTATTTCGGGTAGCTTCTCTTCCAATGCCCCTTATCATGATAGTAGAAGCATGTTGCTTCTTTAGGATCGAAGGAGGGTGTATCAGAACCGGTTTTTTCTTTGGATCCACTTGAAGAAGATCCATCATCGGACTTTCCTTTCCAATTATTCGAGGGAGCTTTCCTCTTCTTCCCTTTACCATGTCCAATTACCAGGACAAAAGCAGCAGCAGGAGTGGGAGTGGATTCAACACTTTTCCTCTTTAATCCACTTTCAGCAATTCTTAGTAGGACCTGAAGTTTGCTCAATGTGACTTCCTCATTGCTCATATGATAAGTCATCTTAAACTCATCATAGCAAGGAGGTAGAGAGTGTTGGGCTATGTCAATATCCAACTCTTTGTCGAAGTTCACATTCAACTTCAAGAGACGATCCACATATCTTTGCATTCTTTTCAAGTGGCTCGTGATGGACTCTTTATCCCTCAATTTGGTGGTGATGAACGAGGTGACTATATCGTACCTTTCTTGACGTGCTCTTTGATGGTACTTTTCCATCAAGTCCTTGCACATCTCATAGGGCCAGTAGTCCTCGTAGAACCGCTGCAGCTCAAGAGTCATGGTGACTACCATAATATAAGACACTTTAGTAGCATCCTTGTAGTGAACCCCATACTCAGCTATTTCTTCGGAGTAGCTTTTGATTCATCGATCTTGTTCAACGGTTTATCGAGGACATATTATTTGTCCTCGTAGCGCAAGGCCATACGAATGTTCCAGATCCAATCATTGAAGATGGAACCATCAAACGTAACCTCGCACATATGTTCAAGAGCGAGAAAGAGTTGTTGGAGTTGTTGTTGGAGGGAGCGGGAGCGTTATTGGAGGTAGACATCTGCAAAAGAAGAAGGACAAAGTTTTGATTAGATAAGGAATCCTTAATATAACACCCAAATGAAATCTTAAGGCTAGGACCCAATACAAATAATTCACAATTCGGAAAAGGGATGTCGTAATCCAATTGTAAATTATTTGAAGGGAGGTAAATGACGATTTACCAATTCCACCACGAAAAACGAAATAAGGATTAGGTTCTAAATGAAATGAAACTCCTTGATTCTTTTGAGATTCATTGAGTTTTTCAATGGCATGTTTAATATCGATTATGCCCTTCAAGTTTGTGACTGAGATACCGAGGATCACAAACAAGGTGTGAATAACCATGCAAATTAGCTTGGTACTCTCTATGCCATTTACCACCTAATCAATGTGTCAATTAACCACACAAGCTCCATTGATCTATGATAATTTACGAGCTACCCATTTCCACCCTTGTTGGTCCAAGTTAGTGTGCCGGTTAACCACACACGCTCCACTAACGACTTGACAAGGTGCAATGTGCAATTTCATGGATTAGCATCAAATTTACATTTTCCTAAAGTAACTAAGATTGGGAATTTGTAAAACATTTAGTTACTTTATAATTTTCATTATACTTATTAATGAGAGAATAAATGTCCTATCATACCCGTTCGGCTAACGACCCTCCACAAATCAAGGAAGCGGTGAGTGAGAGTGGATACCCATTCAACCGCCATTTTATAGGCAGTTTCCTTATACCCCCCTTATAGATTGGCTTCCTGAATGAGGCCTACTAACGGTAAGACTGACTCATCTTATATATATATATATATATATATATATATATATATATATATATATATATATATATATATATATATATATATATATATATATATCTTTTAATATTATACTAGTACAAGGGTTGTATTTTAACCTTTTAAAAATACTAGGGTTTTTTTAGATTTTAATATTTCAAAATTAAACTTTTAATTAAATTTTAAATTCCAAAACTTTGAGGGTGCAATTTGAAACTTTTTCAAAATTACTAGTTCAAATTTTAAATAATTAATTAATCATATAATTAGACATTATCTTAAAATTTGACCAAATCAATCTATTTTTTTTGAAACGGCAAATCTAACCTACTCCTAATCTACATCTCAAATCCACCTATGTCCACGACGGGACTTGAACCCTCAACCTCAAGGAGGGAGGGCAACACCGGATACCGCTGGGCTAGAAGCCATTTGGTAAATCAATCTATTTAGATAAGGAAATCACATTACCAAGCAGATAATTCAATTTAAGGCATTAAAAACGAATTATGGTAATTATCCTAACCTAAGATTGATTTAAAAATCAAAAAATTAGCTGTCAGACGAGTCAACTTGTCGAGTTAGGGCTTGGACTCGTCGAGTTCACCCAACTCGTCGAATTCATCTTTGAACTCATCGAGTTCATCAGACAGAAAGCAAAATCGTTTTTGTTTCAGCTTTGGACAAATCACAATTGCATCAAATATAACAGAAAACGACCTAGGCTCTGATACCACTGATGGGTTTTGAGCATATCTACATTACTATGTGTACATGCAACCCTAATAGCTTTGGATCTAGGTTTTTTTCTCAAGTTATACATGCAAGTAAAATTTCCAAAGCAATAACCTTAGATCTAGTATATATAAAATTGAAATATATATTGTTAGGGTTAGAAGAATACCTTTTTTCTTATCTAGTAATAACAAGTATTCCTTGCTTGATCTTGACTTCTAAGAGCTTAGTGCCCCAAGCATTGCACCTCTAATGGAGTCACAAATACCACTAGCAAAGGATGAAAGAGAAAGGTGATGGAGGCTCTTTAATTTTCGGCTAGGGTTCTCTTAGAATGCATAGGGCCGAAAATTGTATACCAAGGGGTTCCTTTTATAGCTGAGGCTACTAGGGTTTTCAGGTGGAAACCCTAATCTGATTGCCTAGGCCTTAAGCAATCCATGGATACCTTCTAGAAGGCCTTGGACGAAATCTCTATGAGCTTCCATTGATTTCGTCCACTCCTTCCTTAAGGAGTCCATCGGCCCTAATTGCAATTATCAATGATTTGCAATATCAGTCCCCTTACTTTTAATCAGTTCCTTTAATCCCAAAATTAATTCCAAATTAATTTCTGATTAATACTAATTAAATAATATGATTTCTAAATTAATATATTATTCTTATAATATATCAATAAATCATTTATTAACCTCTTTCTCCAAAAGTCATCATGTCAAGTTGCTATGGTGAAGGCAACCCAAAAGGACCATGCTATTATCAGATCAAGTATATACCAATTATAGTTATGGGCATAGACACCTAATCCAACAGGTCTAACATCCATGTGCCATGGGCTACCCCCATGGTCTTCATATAAGTGTCACGGGCTACCCGCGGGGTCTTCATACAGTCAATGCATAAGAAATAACAGTCCACAAATTAGGTAATGGGCCGGTATTGGTGCCTTTGACCCATTGACATAGTGAGAAGTCTCACCTCGGTTTGCTGAAAACAATAGTTGCTCGACTACCAATCCAAAATATCATACTGTATAAATATACAAATTACTCTAAGTAGGATTATGACACAACCTAGCCAAGGGGCCAATAGGCCCAACCATGCCACCTATGGTCCAAAACAAGTACGAAGGGATATAAACTCTTAATGGGTCCAGGCCCAAGACTGATTAGGGAGCGTACGCCGAATGTACCTCATCAGTACGCTTAGTGTACTGGTTCCTTTGGCTGTTGGCGCAACGTACAATTCATTACGCCCAACGTACGAACAGCTTTTGCACAAAAGTCCATTAAGTGCTTAATACTCAAATTCTCAACGTCTAAAACCAGATCTGAGTGTATTAAGATGTCCTAGGGCATAAAGTTGGCAACTTTATGCCCTTGCATGCCACATGGGAACCCAACACCTCATTTTTCCAATTAAGACCCTTTTTAAGACCTTAAACTCATGCATGGTCCTACTACAACCATCAAGTTAGCATTTTTATGCATCTAGCATGCCCAAGGAGCTTAGATCTGACATTTTCTAAACCTATGGAGTTGCTCAAACTCACAAGAGAGGGTCCATGGACCAAAAATGGACTCCCTAACAAACCCTAGAAGCTCAATAACATCCAAGACTTGATCACCACCTTCTTCTTTTTGCAAATCCATTAAAATGGCCACCAAGAACACTCTTTAAGCTCAAGGATCACACTCTTTGCAAAACTAGGGTTTTGGGACGATAAGATGCAGCGGAGGTTGATTAGGGTAAGGTCTAAATGGCATAAGAGTGTTTAAATAGGGTCCTAGCCTTGAAATTAGGGTTTTGGTCTTAAGCCACGTACGCCTCGCGTACTGCTTGGTACACCTCACGTATGTGGTGCATGCCCGCATCCAATCCTCACTAGTACGCTAAGCGTACACATATGTACGCCCAACATACGTAGGGACCCTCCATGAAAAAGAAATATTAATCCAAGGGTAGAAAGGGTAAATACCTGCATTTCGACCATTACAAATCTCCCCCACTTGAATTAGACTTTGTCCTTGAAGTCTGTTGATGCGAATAAATCTGCGTAATGCCCTCTCATCTTGTCCTTTGGCTCCCAGTTCCATTCGGAGCCCCTCCGGTACTGCCATTGCACCTTCATTAGCTTCACCACTTTGTTACGAAGAGCTTTAGTTTTTCTACCCAGAACTGCAATGGGCCTCTCAACTTAGGATCTCATCCACCTGAATATCATCCAATGAAATAACTATAGCCTCATCTGATACACACTTCCACAACTAAGACACATGGAATGTGTTATGGATCTGACAAAGCTCATCAGGGAGATCCAACCGATAAGCAACCTTGCCAACTCGGGCAAATTTCCTGAATGGACAAATGAATCGGGGTCCCAGCTTGCCCTTTTTCCGAAAGCGGATGACACATTTCCAAGGTGACACCTTCAGCAATACAAAATCTCCCACCTGAAACTTGAGATCTGAAGGGCGTCGGTCAACATAGCTTTTCTGACGACTATGCGTGACTCGCAGCCTGTCACGCACCTGCTGAATCAACTTAGTGGTCTTAAGCATCACTTCTGTTCTTCCCATGACTCGATGGCCAACCTCCCCCCAACACACCGGAGTCCTACACATCCTTCCATACAACATTTCGAATGGGGTTCGGTCAATACTATCATGATAATTGTTGTTGTAGGAGAACTCTGCTAGTGGGAGGTAAGTATCCCAACTCCCTCTGAAATTTAGAACGCATGCCTAAAGCATATCCTCGAGCGTCTGGATCGTCCGCTCCATCGGTCTAGGGGTGGTAAGCTGTACTGAAATGCAACTGAGTGCCTAACTTCTCATGAAACTTCCTCCAGAACCTGGAGGTGAACCGAACATCACGGTCTGAGACAACAGATACCGGCACTCCGTGCCTAACTACCACTTCCCGAACATAAATATCTGCTAATTTCTTGGCGGATATACTCTCAACAATCAGAATGAAGTGTGCACTCTTAGTCAGACTTCCACGATAACCCAGATAGAGTCGACACCCCATGCCATCCTAGGTAATTTTGTGATAAAATCCATGGTGATATCTTCCCATTTCCACATGGGGATGGGTAACAGTTGGACTTTGTCGTGAGGCCTCTGATGCTCGGCTTTGACCTTCCTTCAGTTCAAACACTGCTCAACAAACCAAGCAACTTCCCGCTTCATGCAGGGACACCAATAGCTCAATCTCAGGTCTCAGTGCATCTTCATGGCCCCCGGAAAGATGGAAAACTTGGACTTATGCACCTCCTCTGCCTCACCCCACCAAATGCTGGAACCCAAACCCTACCACACTGAGTCAATAATCCCCGGTTGTCTCTGACAAACAAAGGAATATTCCCCTAATCTGCTCAGTCTTCCAATTTTCCTTTTTCAATCCTTCTACCTGTGCCCCCTTAATCATATCCATCAATGGTGAGGTAACCGTCATCCTCAAGCAAATATCTCGGATCGGAGTACTCACCGCCTTACGGCTCAAAGCATCAACCACCACATTGGCCTTCCCGGGGTGGTACAAAATCTCACAGTCATAATCTTTTACCACGTCTAACCATCTCCTCTGTCGCATATTCAAGTTTGGCTGATCCATCAAATACTTCAAACTCTTATGATTGGTGTAAATAGTGCATCGGACCCCATACAAGTAATATCTCCAAATCTTGAGGGCAGACACCACCGCCCCCAATTCGAAATCATGAGTGTGGTAATTCGCCTCATGAGGCTTTAGCTGCCTCGAGGCGTAAGCAATCACATGCCTTCTCTGCATAAGGACAACTCCCAAACCCGAAATAGAAGCGTCACAATATACCATAAAATCATCTAATCCCTCGAGCAATGCAAGAATCAGGGCCACACGCAATTTCTGTCTCAAAGTCTCAAAGGTCAACTGCTGGTCCAGACCCCACCGAAAAAGGATACATTCTTCTTGGTTAGACGATTTAGAGGTACTGCAATCTTGGAGAAGTCCTGGGTAAATCTCTGATAATACCCTGCGAGACCCAGGAAACTCCGAATCTCATATGCGTTTTTTGGAACTTCCCACCACATCACAACCTCAATCTTCGCCGGGTCCACCAAGATACCACCTTGGTTGACGATATGCCCCAAAAATTGCACCTAACGCAACCAAAAATCGCATTTGGAGAACTTGGAAAAAAGCATCTCCCTCTTCAAGGTCTCAAATACATCCCTCAAATGATGCTCATGCTTCTCTTTGGTCTTAGAATAGACTAAGATGTCATCAATAAAAACAATCACGGACCGATCCAACATCGGTGTGTACACCCGGTTCATGAGATCCATGAATGTTGTTGGAGCATTGGTGAGCCCGAATGGCATCACCACGAACTCATAATGACCATATCAAGTTCTGAAGGCTGTCTTCTGTATATCTTCATCCCTAATCCTCATCTGATGGTATCCTGACCGAAGGTCGATCTTGGAAAACCAAGAGGCACCCCGAAGCTGATCAAATAAATCGTCGATCCTCAGAAGCGGGTAATGGTTCTTCACCGTCAGCTTGTTCAGTTCCTGATTGTTGGGTTTTATTTAAAAACTAGTTTCAAAAGCTACAAATGATGGCTAACAGAAGACTTGAGTTTTATAAATAACATAAACATTTTATTACCCACCAAGGATCATCTTGCAAGTATTAGAAAGATTTAAAGCACAACCATAAAAGGAAGAAGAAGAAACAACCTTTGATGAACTTTGGGTCCTCTAGGGGAGGCTTGGATGTTGAAGAAAAGGGATGAACCCAAAAAGACACCAACAATGTTCCAACTTGATGTAATGCTAGTACAACTCTTAAGCTTTAAGTCAAAACAAGATTATGACTTAAAGGGAGGATGCACGCAACAATTATCTTCAAAGTGCAAGACTTGAGAGAATATGGAGAGGGAAGGAGGAGCTCTCGACTTTTGCTAGGAAGAGTAACCAAAAAATGAGTCCACTCTCCATTCTTTAAAGTATAATGTTAATCCAAGAGTCCTTAACCATTAAGAACTTTAGACAACCTTGTCCCCATGCATGCACCATGCTTTGACTTCTTTTGATTAAACAAATAAGAAAACCATCCCTCTCTTTTCCCCTTAGTACGGCCGGCCATAATGAGGAAAAAAGAAAAGTAGAGTTTATATTTTATAAACTCAAAGTTTATAAGATATAAACCTTGTCTTTTCCTAAAAGACGAAAGGCTTTCAAAGTCCAAAATATTATACATGACTTATTAATTCATACCTTATGAAATAATTTGTTACTTGCATTGTAAAATAATTATTTCCTTAAAATAAATATTTTCCCAATTTATCATAAGAGTTTATGAATATTTATTAAAATCAATTTCTAATAAATAATCAATTGTATCAAGTTGTTATTAGTGTGACCCTTAGGATCATATGTTATTTAGCAATATCATTTTAATATGACTCTTGACTAGATCTTTCAATCTCCCACTTGCGCAAGACTCATATCAAATTGATATAGACAGTGGTGAATGTCTAGCAACATTTCACTACCCCCAACAACATATGACATAGTGTCATTCCATCAACGCCCAATTCCCCAGAAGCCCCAAGGCTACAATTGGTGAGAAAGTTAAGTTTATCATTTATCCCTTTGCTACAAACGTCATGTTGAACATGAGATATAGATCGCAGTCAATCTCATATACGTGTTCAACTTTACATCAGGCCTTAGATGTCTAACTCTCAACGAATAAGAGGAACAAATCCCATCTTGACTACATACTCCTCTTGCATGGTTCACATCATGCCCGATAATAGTTTTTTCAGTCGCCTGTTTAAAGAACAACATTTGACTACATCAAAGCATAACATTCTCCAAACTCAAGTCCCATATATGTATCTCAGGTGTTAAGGATATAATATATTACATTTATCAAGTATCATTCATATCATGAACGGGTCAATCCAATACTTGCTCTCTAGCAAGTACCTATGAAACTGGTTACAACACTTTGTCAACCACTCTAATTCATATTAGTCTTACTTTATTACTGTTCCCACAATAATAACCACTTACGGATTTTAGAGTGAATAAATTTACTCATGGATTAAACATATTAATAAAGAACACAACAACTATTTAATAAAAAGAGCATATGCCATATATCTCATAGTCATTACAATAGATGATGTTACAATGTCCTAATATTCGATACTAATACATAGATCAAAGCCAATCACTAGAATAGCAAAGTCCTATTCCTCGAGCATGACCTTCAAACTTGACTTAAGGAAGGGGCTTCATGAAAAGGTCTGCCAAATTTTGATCAGTGTGAACTTTGTGAATACTAATTTCACCTTCTTCAACTTTATACCGGATGAAGTTGAATCTTCGGCTAATATGTTTGGTCTTCTTGTTTTATTTGGGTTCTTTTGCCAAAGAAATAACACCCTCATTGTCACAGAAAACGTCTAGGGGGTCCTGAATGGTAGGGACTACCCCTAAATCTCCAATGAATTTCTTCATCCAAGCAGCCTCTTGTGCAGCTTCATAAGCAGCAATGTATTCTGACTCTGTAGTGGATTGTGTAAAAACACTTTTCTTGGAGCTTTTCCAAGATACCGCACCCCCATTGATAATGAACACATATCCTGATTGCGATTTGCAATCATCTCGATCAGTTGTGAAGGGAGCATCAGTGTAGAACTTTACACTTAAGCTTTCTTCCACGCCTCCATAGACGAGGAACATATTCTTAGTCCTTCATAAGTACTTGAGAATGTTCTTCATAGCTGTCCAATGACTTTCCCCTGGATTTTGAAGGAATTTGCTTACCATGCTCATAGCATAAGCAAGATCAGGTCTTGTACAGTTCATGGCGTACATGATGGATCCAATTGCAGAAGCATATGGAACATCCTTCATCTTGTCTAGCTCAGCCTTTGTGCTAGGAAATCTTTAATTCTAAGTTAAATACGATCTTACAATTCCTCAATGATTCTTCTGTTGTTTCTTCTTCATCAATAAGCAAAGAAGATGTTGAATTTTGTTAAAATCTCAAGAATCAAAGATGAAGTTTATAGTCAACAATTTTGTGACTAATATTGAGAATAGACTTGAAGGGAACTTAGCTTCTTGTAAGTTCCATCTTACTGAAGTTCAAAATGTTGCTTAAGAAAGGTGTGAATTGTTAGAAAAGCATATGACAACTTCTTAGGATTCAATTATCTTGAAAGTTAAAGAACTTTATGATTTGGTTACCAAAGAGGTTAAGAAGATTGATGTTTTTTGTACTGGTATTCAAAAGAATGTGGATGTTCTTCTTTTTACTACAATAATTCTTATTGAAATCATTTGAGCATTTAATAACGACTACACGACATAGATGAGAAAGAAGAATAAATCTGATGAGAAAAAGATCAAAACCACTGAAACTTCTCTCACTATTTTTCAAGATCAGTTGACGAAGATTGATGTTACACCCAATTCTTCGATATCTGATGAACAAATTTCAAAGGTTGTATCTTTGATAGAGTATTATTTTAAGTCTCGGCTTGCTCCGATTTTGGATTTTGTACTTCAATTACCCATAAATGCTACACGATCGGTGCTCATATCACATGGGGGAGAAAAGGGTGGATCATCAAAGGTTGGAGGTGATGAAAAACATAAAGTGGTTGGAAAACTCTTCTCAACATAGATTCTTATTCCAATTCCTCCTAAACCGATTCAAACAATGGAAAAATCAACAACACAACTCAAAATATTAAAGTTGATATGTCGAAGTTTTAATCAAAGAATGGTTTAAATATAAATGAAGGGGTTTCTAGATCTTCACCAGTTAAACCAGTTGCAACTGCTGAAGCAAAGGATAAAGGAAAAGACATTCATGTTGAACCTTTTGAGGAAGAAAAGAAAAGATTAAAAGAGTTAGAGATGGAGAAGATAAAACAATTGAATAGCTTTATGAGACAAATGGAGAATGACCCACCTGGTATTGATAACGGGGATATTAACAAAGTTTGGTGTTATGAAACGTCAAATCTATTTCTTTTGGGGATTTCAATGCTTTTGAAAAACAACCAAAGCAGAGTTATGCAACGGATGACTCAACATTCAATCAACTTGACTTTCCTTTATACTACTTATAAGAAGAATCCAAAGAATCCTAGCACAGTTAAGGAGGATTTAAATATCGAAGATTATAAAGATAGTGAAATCATGATGAAACCCAATGGAGTGGTGTTTCAAGGAAAGAATATAAAGGGTCCTAAGGAAGAAGTATTTCTTCTGCACATAATTTAAGGATATGTTCTCTACATAAAATCTTACTAGCATTCTTCTTATAATTAACAAGTGTAAGAAGAACTCTAATGTAGATCGAATGGAAATATGTAACATCTGGTTTACCAGGTATATTATTGTGAGTATTTAATTCAAGGACTTTGGAGGGACTCGACGAGTCGGTGCCTCAACTCGTCGAGTAGGGTCGTGACTTGGTGACGTGGTTAATGAATGGACTCGACGAGTCGGAGAGATGACTCGTCGAGTCAGCACTGTTGACAGAAACCCTAATTCTCTCGGGCCTGGGCCTATTTAAAGGCTCTTAAGGCCTCCTATTGCGGCTACCTTTCAGAGGAGAGAACCCTAAATGAGTCCTTAGTGTTTTGGGCAAGATAGAGAGCCATTTTGAGCTTCTTGGTGGATGGTTTGCAAGGAAGAAGGAGGTTTCAAGCTAAAAGGGGCAGAGGAGGTTGTAGATCCGCGATTTACAACCTAGGAGCATCAGTTGGAGGTATCAATTCGGACCCCTTTTCTTCCCTAATTGTGTAGATCTTCCTTTTGAGGATTAGGGCTTGTATTATCTTCTTGGTGGGGTTTTGATTGCATCAAACCCCTCTTGTGAGCTAGTAGCATAGATCTGGACCTTGTAAGGTCCAAAAAGTCAGAAAGTAGAAAGCCATTGTTGTGCAATCATGGGGTTTGGAGGTTAGGAAGCTTTAATGGAGTCTAAATGGCATATTGAGCGAAATATGCCATGCATGGACATCAAGGTCGGACCTTTACGTGACTTTTGGGTGCTAGAAGGCCAGATCTATAAGTTAGAGAAACAGATCTGACCTCAGAAGGTCAAATGAGTGTTGCCATGGAGGAAACTCGCCGAGTCCATGAGAGGACTCGACGAGTCGGATCGTGTTGCCCCGTGATTCGTGATCAGTGGAAACCTGTTGAGTGAGGGGTTAACTTGACGAGTCGAGTGGGGCCTTAGGAGGAGTCTGAGGACATGCATGGACTCGCCGAGTCACCTGAGTGCACTCGGCGAGTCTGGTCAAAGTTAGACCATTGACTGGAGTTGATTTCAGTTGACCTTAGGGTTTGGTCAAACTGATTCAAGAGAGGCTATGGAGGGGTAGAATGGTCTTCTACCCATTCTTTAGAGATGAGGATATAAAGAGAGTATTGATTAGAGATATTATCATTTTGATAGGCGGAGGCTAGATCGGGGATATCGAGCACGAGAGTTTACTAGACATCATCGAGGTGAGTCTTCTTACTATACATTACCTAGAGTGGTAACTATGTGCAGACCGGAGGGTCTTATGTGTTATGTGTATGTTTGAGTTTATGTACATTGTGATATATGTATGCTATGTGTTATATAGACCGGACCGGAGGGTCCAACGATTTAGACCGGACCATAGGGTCCAACGATTTAGACCGGACAAGAGGGTCCAACGATTTAGACCGGACCGGAGGGTCCAACGAGCTAGACCGGACTGGAGGGTCCAACGAGCTA
Organism: Lactuca virosa; assembly: GCF_052849685.1. Classification (NCBI taxonomy): domain Eukaryota; kingdom Viridiplantae; phylum Streptophyta; class Magnoliopsida; order Asterales; family Asteraceae; genus Lactuca; species Lactuca virosa. Next base: position 313,925,856 of record NC_136433.1, on the reverse strand, counting down.
TGGGACTGGAGGGTCCCGCTGAGACACATTGACCGGAGGGTCATACTGAGTTATAGCCTCGAGTGGCTTATGTGTTGTGTGTGGTATTTTGGGGAACTCACTAAGCATTTATCCTTACCGTGTTATGTGATATGTGTTTCAGGTACCAGCGAGGGTCGCGGGAAGGCGCCGACATGATTTGTACACACTGGCAGAAGATTATGTGTTGAGATTCTGGGATATGTTTTATTGTGAGGACATTGATACATGAGATTTTGAGAATATTATATGAGTTTTATTATGTTTGAAAAATGAAAATTTGTTTTAAAATTTATGTCGTTACAAGTTGGTATCAGAGCCTTGGTTTGAGGGATTCGGATGCACCTTCGGGCATATCTGAACTCAAACTGAGGATTTGAGGAAATTTTCTTAAAAGAAACAATTTTTTTTAAAAGAGTGAAAGATTTTTGAGTAAATCAGAACGGAGCAGTGTGTACGATCAGCCAGCGCCCGAACGGTGATTTCCCAAAATACCCTTACATTATGTGTTATGAGATATTGTGTGATATGCTATGCATGTTAGAGATAGGTTAGGTATTTCATATTTTAGGACTAGAGTGGCCTGATCTGTGATGCCTTAGTCTAGGAGTTGCTGGTATATGCGATGTGCCTTCGAGTATGTGCTGAGTATGAGTATCCAGCAGGAATCCTTTTAGAGAGGGATCTAAGTAGAGGAGTAATCGAGGAGAGATACCTAGATGAGCATTTGAGGAGTCTACTGAGAGAGTAGTCAGATGCCTGCGTGGGGTAATGTTGCTTGAGTTCGGTGATATCCTTTGAGTATGAGGAGAGCAAGTGGGTAATAACCTAGAGTGGTTTTACATGTTGGTAGAGATTATTCGATGCCCGGATGCTGCTTGCTTCGTGCTTTGTGGAACTCTTGATGATGAGAGTCGGCTACTAAGTGAATATGACGATATTCAGGAGGTAGATGGCTGGCATCATAAGGAGTTCTTCAGCAGCTGATGGCAGAGAAGTGTGAGAACCTAGGAAGAGCGTAGGAAAGGGTGACCCTAGTCAGATGAGTACGCTGACAGAGTAGAGCATCTCGCAGAGGAGCGAACTCGCGTGACGGAAATTGGTGATCGAGAAGGTTGAGCAGCTACTTAGGAACTCGGGGATGGTCCATGTAGAAAGTATGGGTAGATGTGGGAGGTAGTATGGGCCCGTACTACTGAAAGCAGAGGACCCATACTCAATACAGGGAACATTCCGGAGTTTTTAAGTAGCAGATTGAGAGGTGATTTCATGGTTCGAGTACCATGATTTGCAGCAGATCGAGAGGTGATTTCATGGTTTGAGTACCATGATCTGTAGCAGATCGAGAGGTGATTTCATGGTTCGAGTACCATGATTTGCAGCAGATCGAAAGGTGATTTCATGGTTCGAGTACCATTATTTGCAGCATATCGAGAGGTGATGTCATGGTTTGAGTATCATGATTCGTAGTGGATTGAGAAGAGAGAACATGGTTCGAGTACCATGATTCATAGCGGACTGAGAAGAGAGAACATGGTTCGAGTACCATGATTGTAGCAGATTGAGAAGAGATAACGTGGTTCGGGTACCATGATTCATAGCAGATCGAGAGGTGGCCACATGGTTCGAGTACCATGACTCGTGGCGGTTAGTGCTTCTGGTTTACCAGTTAATCTGTTGTGATTGGTTAGACTGAGATTATATGTGAAAGAATATGGGGCCAGAGGTCCATGTAGAATGAGTTTCAACGAAGCATCCCTTGTGAGGGAAGCCGAGATGATTTCAAGGTATTTTGGTGAGATGTCAGACGAAGTTGCAAGGCTCAAGGATGAGTAAAGATGGCGTTTATGGAGGATTGCGGCATGAGTTGAGCAATCAGCCGATAGTGGAGATGTCACCTTCTGTGACCTGGGTGGTATTATTTCCATCTCCTGTGGGAAACGTAAGAGGTGTTGAGATTTCGGTTTCTGAGCTTGGGGGTAGAACCCTGAGGGTTAGCATTGATGGCGACCCTCCATCCGAGTATTTGGGCAGTATGTCTGCCGTGAGGTAATGTTAGAGCATGAGCAGGTTGTCAGTGGGGACTGAGATGGTTAAGGACAAGGATACACCCTATATGAGCATAGTAGGGCATGTATGAGTTGCAGAGGCAGACGATCAAGAAGAGGATATTGGCGCGGTGGCTCTTATTGTCTATGATGAGTATCGAGTGTGGTAATGAGGTCTCCGCTCTTATTACAACCCACGTGATGGAATGTTGGTTGAGGAGTTGAGAATGAGGAGTATGATAGTTCATTATTTTCAGATTAAGAGTCAGAGTTACTACTGGACAGTTGAGATGTCCGGTAATGGGATGGTATGAGATTCTATATGATTAGAGGCAATCATGATGAGAAGTTTCTAAGGATTTCATCTGAGATTCGGGGTATTTGGAGTTGTGGGGTCTCTATCGGGGGGACCATCGAGCATTGCGTAGTACCTTCCAAGAGTAAGTGTGATGTTCCTGGTGGAAACACTCTATGGAATAGATTATTGGTGCGCCAATTGGTGATGGTACGAACCCCGAGTGGGGGAGACCGGGTATTTTATTGAGAGGAACAGAGATTTGTTCAAGAGCGGTTAGGAAGCTGGATAGAGATATACACTATGGATTCATGAGACCAGAGTTACTGGTGGTCAAGGCGAGGGCAGATCGAGATAATGCATGTTGTACGTGTTAAGGAAAGGATGAGTGTCTCCACGGCAGGTGGCTGTCGGTCGAAGACCGTGTATGGCATGAAGATTAGTGGTGAATCCTGAAGGAATGCATTGTTGTATCTGTATATGATGCGGTAAGTAGGAGATTAGTGGTTGAGACAGGACATCATGAGGTTCTGTGATGGTGTACCGAGGTATCCGAGTATGATGTTCTAAATTTCGGATTATTTTGAGACTTGAGTTATGGGATGATGAGTGGTGTATCAGGTGTCTACGGTTCCAGTGGGAGCCCTTTCAGCTAATTGACATCAAGCGGGATTATTCGAGAATGTGGTTGCAGCAGGGAAAGGTGTTTTGTTATGGCGGATATCGTCAGAAATCGCAATGCATAATTTGGGTAAGTGTGTACACCTATGGTTGGTCCGCAGGGCATGAGTTAATGATCGCAGAGTGGCGTCGACCTGAGGATGAGATTGTGAAGTGGTAAGAGCAAGGGCGGTGATGCTACGGGGGGCCGTAGTACTCACTATTCAGTGAGAGGTTGTGGTGATGCTACGGGGAGCCGTAGTACTCACTATTCAGTGAGAGGTTGTGGTGATGCTACGGGGAGCCGTAGTACTCACTATTCAGTGAGAGGTTGTGGTGATGCTACGGGGAGCCGTAGTACTCACTAATCAATTAGAGGTTGTTATGATGATGAGGGGAGCCGTAGTACTCACTATTCAGTGAGAGGTCGTTGTGATACTGCAGGGAGTCGTAGTACCCACTAGTCAGCAAGAGAATGTTGTGATGAAGTACTCTCTGATCAGAGCGTGACGCAGAAGAGTTTTAGGCTTGGGTAGCCCTAATATTTGAGTTTGTGGGAGCCTGGTGGTCGAACCAGGGGCGAGACTGGGGTCTCCATATTTTTCGGTAGTCGTTATATTCTGAATTAAGTAATGGTTGTCGCAATCAAAGGGAAGTGGATAAGTGAGGAACGCATGAGTTGCGGGTCATGAGTCATGAGTTGAGTGGTTCGTTGGGACGAGTGGTTCCAATTATGTGTCGGATCAGACTCTTGAGTTGAGTTCGATTCTAGTGGAGTATTGAGTAGACAGAATGAGATTCCAGATTCAGAGATGCATTTCATTTGGAAGGGGGTATTGTTCCATCTGTTGTCTTAGACCGGAGTGGGTCAATTTGTTGGTATGAGAAAACCGCGAAACGCATGGAACTAATGAGTAGTAGACGGCAGAGATCGAGAGTGAGTCGAATTCCGTATTCGCTTGAGGTAAAGCGAACTTCGCGACTTGTGTGTCGCACTGGGCCAAGATGGTTGTATTGATAAGGAAGTTAGTGAGACATTTTGGTACATGCAACGGGTAACCTTTGGAGGTTTAATTGCTGGGTCGGGAGATGACCTAGTGCTCAGTCTTGAAAGGGATATTGAGAAGGGAGCCGAGGTTATGTTTGTCAGATGTCGGAGGACGCTTCTGAACAAGCATGATCATTTTTCGTGCCTGAGGTCAAGATGTTGAGGGTTCGTGTTCAGAAGGGTTGTGATTGCAGTACAGTGGATGAGTCCCTGGTGTGATGTGATCCTTTCATTCCTTGGTATATGATCTGGGTTGTTTATCATGTTTGGGACGAGTGATCGGTAGCCAGTTTTGGGCATGGACTTGTTTTTATCGGTCCCCACCAGAGAATCAGAGGTGCAGTGAGCTATCGGGGTGTATTATTCGAGGAGCGAATAACATGGTGAAATCTGGAGAGAGCGGTCTGGCTGTGTGTCAGGCTACTAGAGTTTCCAGATTCTTGAGAGTCAGGAGGGGTAGCGTAGTGGCAGTGGGTCTGTCCTTTTTCAGGGAGGAGTTCCTGTTTGGATTCAGGTGCCCAGAGAGGAAGATAGCTGTGTGGTATGAGATCCTTTCGATGGTGTTGTTCGGTTATTGGATTAGATCTATATGTTGTTGAGAAGCGATTTCGAGGGCGAAATCTAATTCAAGTGGGGGAGAATTGTAACATCCGGTTTACCAGGTATATTGTTTTGAGTATTTAATTCAAGGAATTTGGAGGGACTCCACGAGTCGGTGCCTCAACTCATCGAGTAGGGTCGCGACTTGGTGACGTGGTTAATGAATGGACTCGACGAGTCGGAGAGATAACTCGCTGAGTCAGCACTGTTGATAGAAACCCTAATTCTCTCGGGCCTGGGCCTATTTAAAGGCTCTTAAGGCCTCCTATTGTGGCTACCTTTCAGAAGAGAGAACCCTAAACGCGTCCTTAGTGTTTTGGGTAAGAGAGAGAGCCATTTTGAGCTTCTTGGTGGATGGTTTGCAAGGAAGAAGGAGGTTTCAAGCTAAAAGGGGCAAAGGAGGTTGTAGATCCGCGATTTACAACCTAGGAGCATCAGTTGGAGGTATCAATTCGGACCCCTTTTCTTCCCTAATTGTGTAGATCTTCCTTTTGAGGATTAGGGCTTGTATTATCTTCTTGGTGGGGTTTTGATTGCATCAAACCCCTCTTGTGAGCTGGTAGCATAGATCTGGACCTTGTAAGGTCCAGAAAGTCAGAAAGTAGAAAGCCATTGTTGTGCAACCATGGGGTTTGGAGGTTAGGAAGCTTTAATGGAGTCTAAATGGCATATTGAGCGAAATATGCCATGCATGGACATCAAGGTCGGACTTTTACGTGACTTTTGGGTGCTAGAAGGCCAGATCTATAAGTTAGAGAAACAGATCTGGCCTCAGAAGGTCAAATGAGTGTTGCCATGGAGGAAACTCACCGGAGGGTCCAACGATTTAGACCGGACCAGAGGGTCCAACGATTTAGACCGGACAAGAGGGTCCAACGATTTAGACCGGACCGGAGGGTCCAACGAGCTAGACCGGACTGGAGGGTCCAACGAGCTATGGGACTGGAGGGTCCCACTGAGACACATTGACCGGAGGGTCATTCCGAGTTATAGCCTCGAGTGGCTTATGTGCTGTGTGTGGTATTTTGGGGAACTCACTAAGCATTTATGCTTACTGTGTTATGTGATATGTGTTTCTGGTACCAGCGAGGGTCGCGGGAAGGCGCCGACATGATTTGTACACACTGGCAGAAGATTATGTATTGAGATTCTGGATATGTTTTATTGTGATGACATTGATACATGAGATTTTGAGAATATTATATGAGTTTTATTATGTTTGATAAATGAAAAATTGTTTTAAAATTTACGTCGTTACAAAATAAGGAAGATTGTTTGCTGGTATATGGAGATTTGAATAGTTCTGATGAATGCAGTAAAGACTCTACCGGCTATTTGAAGACTTGATATTCATCACAAAGGGGGATATTGTAGAGACAAAGTTGTTATGATGTATTGAAGTCTTAGGTAGATGTTGAAGTTTGTTTAGTTGTCTATATCGAGGGAAACGCATCTTCGATATATCTATATATTATAACATGCACAGTTATTTGTAACTCTTTGAGTGTTGAAGTCTTGTTATACATTTTGAGTATGTGAGTATTATATATATATATATATATATATATATATATATATATTGTTATAGTCTAGGTTATTGGCAATGAAACTTTTCACTCTGATATTCATTCTTATTGTAACCTCGATATCCAGACTAATGAGAGCTTAACGAGATTTATTTACATCTTGTGTTTTTATATCTTGATTAAAAACTTAGATTGATTGATTTCTTGACTCATTAAAACGACGTCGTTTTGCAAATATATAAAAATCGTAAATTGTCATCTATGAATATCATGGCTAGTTTTGATATTTTTTATTTTTGTGGCTATTTTATAGTAAAAACTTTGTAAAAATGACTATTATCTAGGTATGAAATCGGACCGAACCAGACCGTAACCAAAAAACTAAAAACCGAATAAGCCATACACTAATAACCGGAAACTAGACTGAATACCACTAACCGGTTCCAGTTCGGTTTGGTTATTACTAAGAAGTATGATATTTATGAAGATGCTTGGAACCAGAATCAACCTGAATCAGACCAAAACCGAAAAACTATAAACTGAATAAGTTGTAAACTAAGAACCGAGAATCGGACCGAATACTACTAACTAGTTCCAACCAGTTCCGGTTCATCATCAACTTAACAAATAAATCAAAATCGCGGTCCCTAGGAAAATAAAAAATAATGGCTTAGAGTTAACAACTGATAAATTGATAGCACTAAGAATATAAATAAAGGGGAAAGTGAAAATAGGCTACCATTTTTAGACAAATATAAAATTGTCTTCTAGGGTTAGTGATGGTCCTTAAGATCCTTATAATTAGGGTTGTAAATGAACTGAACATTCAGTAAACTATTTGTGAACTGTTCGGTGGGAAGTTCATTTATGATCATTTATTTGATAAATGAACAAAGATGAACACAAATTCTCGTTCGTTGAACAAACATGAACAATGGTATCGTTCGTTCAGTTATGTTCGTGAACGTTTGTTTATGTTGTTCGTTTATGTTCGTTCATATGAGTTCCTTTTATGTTCATATATGCTTAATTGTGTTTTGTAACATCTCGATTTCCAAGTATTTTGCATTTTTCCCTTGATATGAGAATTGTTTGCAAATTTGGTCCCAAATGGCTTTTTTGTGAAAAATGGAGGTTGCATGCGTGTGTTGGGCGTACGTTGCATACAATAGGCATACGTGGTAAGGGGTCAAACCCTAACTTTTAGGGTTTGGACCCTATTTAAGCATCCTTAACTTTTTGAAACCTCTTCATTCTTCAGCCTCCACTCCATATTCGACCCTAGCTAACCCTAATCCATTTTTGAGCATTCTGGAGCCATTAGTGTGTGTTTTGGTGTTCATATAGGAAGGAGAAGTAAAGGATAATATATTAGAAGCTTGGAGTAACCTTGGATCTGGAAGTTTTTCACCCTCCTACATCTTTAGAATGTATAAAGTTTATACCTTGATGCTTATTTGGTTAGATCTAGCCTATATGATGTTATTATGTGCTTTTGTCCCCAACCAATGATATTCTTGAGCATGACATGCTCTTGACCTAAATGGATTGTCCTTCTAGACGTTTTGGAGTGTCTAAGGTCATAAATATGCAATCTTGGTCACTAGTTTTCTTCCATGCATGGATTACAATGTCTTCATGAGTTAAGAAGTTAGGGTTTTTAGTATGGATTTTAGAAGAAATGGATTAAGGGGTTAAGCCTTTAATAGAAGGAGAAGTTGGCTGGTAAACGCTGTGTGTACGGGGTCAGCAGCCCTTTTTTTGTCAAACCTCTAGTACGCCGCGCGTATAAGCTGAGTTGACTTGGAATGAGTTTTTGAGTTTTGACATTAACCAAGAATTTGACCTAAGGGTATTTTGGGTATTTTGAGTTGTATTTGAGGTTGGTCACTATTTGATGTATATGTGACTAGTAGAGATGATATTCGGAGCAGTGTCCTGTTAAGCTATCTTTCCGGATTGAGAGGTGAGTTTTCCTCACTGTACTCGTGGCACGAAGGCACCAATGTTGGCCCACTGGGTTATGTATCCTAGTTTTGAGGATGTTGCTATGGTGTATTCATCTGTTAGAACTGAGTCGTAGTATATAGGATATTGTTATGTGATAGTAATCTGTAGATCTGTCTGTTTGTGCGGAAGCAAATAAACCGGGGATCAAGCCAGACATAAGTTGTGGGTCTGAGAGGCAAGCCATACTTATGATGTGGACTCAAGGATAATCCAGTATGTTAGCTGTGGACCCAGTATGAATGTTGTTATATGTCTGTGTGGTGGTACTTTGGGGGAACTCACTAAGCTTTGGCTTACGGTTTTCAGTTTCATGTTTCAGGTACTTCAGATGATCATGACATGGCAAAGGCATGATCGTACACATCCTTTTATGGCATGTTCTTGGAGATTTATGATACACTGATCTTGGGATATTTGTACTTTATACTTGATTTTATTATGGGTTTTGTTTGAAAACAATAGTTTCTTTTGATTTGAAAATGAAAAATTTTATCGTGATTTTTGGCATGTTACAAGTTGGTATCAGATCCCTAGTTTGAGAAAATTGGATGAGCATTCGTGCGAATCCAGACTCAACCTAAGGATCTCTAAAAGTTTTCAAAATTGTTTTCAAAAAGTAACCAAGGAAGGACGAGATGTGTACGATCAGCCGGAGCAAGAAAGTATACCCCAAGTTACCCATACTGTTATTTGTTATTTATGACTATGATAGAACTGCATGCTAGTGATAGGTTAGGGATCTTTATGGATTGCATGATAGAATTGCCTGATGTATGATGTTTGATAGCCTAGGAGGACTTCTTGTATGTTAGATGAAATTGACATCATTATTGTAGTTGCTTAGTGTGTGCATCATAGTTGTACATAACTAAGATTCTATAGCCTGAGAATGTTTGATTTAGCCTTATTTCCTGTTCTTGTATGATTAAGGTCTTAGGATAGAATTAAGTATTCGATTGTATATAGGATCCAACGTTATGTATGATTAGCATGCACGAGTGGCTATAGGGTTGGTGGAAGTTTCATAAGTGAGTATTCGAGTATAACATGCCAGTTGAGGATGGAGTTGCCACTCTCGAGAGAGTGAGGGCAAGATTTATGAGTATTCTAGTTGTGGATTTGTTTTCGGGAAGGTTGTGATGATCCATTAAGAAAAATACGGGTAAGTGTGGAAGGTAGTATGGGCCTGTACTACTGAAAGCACAGGTTCCATCCGTGTAGCAAGGAAGTCACAAACCTCGAGGGTTAGCCTTGTCATGATGGTTATAGTATTATGAATTATGGCCTTTCTGACGTATATTTTGGTTTATTTTTCAGTATGGTGATTACGAGAGATTCTATTTTAGGAGTTGGTGGCTAGGATAGGCTGAGACTGACTGATGATGACATTCGTGAGTTAATCGCTACCGAGGTAGTTGCTGCTGTCTGGAGCTCTATTCCAGAGTTGTTTGGGTCTATCAAGACCCCTATGATTGAGCTTTTAATGATCGCTATGTTGCACTCATTGATGATGTTGTTGCTTCAGCTACCGCGACTGTTGCTGCTGTGGGATTTGAGGGGAGAGATCATTTCAGTATCAGGCCTTCGACAACACGAATCTCAGGTAGTTTAATTGGGGAAAGGACTCGATTGTGGCTATGAGGTGGATGTCTGATATGGAGGGTTGTTTCTTCACATGTTCTTGCCTGGATGACCAGAAGATCAAGTGCGCCCTGAACCTTTTCCAGTTAGGGGCGAAGGATTAGTGGAGATTGGTGACCGATTCGTACACTCCTGAGCAGAGGGCTGCTGTTACTTGAGAACAGTTCTCGGAGATGTTCCGTTTAAGATATACTCCCTTGGTGGAGAGGGAGAGATTGTCTTGGGAGTACCTGGATCTGATACAGACGACTGAGATGGTGACAAAGATCACCAAGATGTTTACGGAGAGGGCTTTGTTCTGTCCGGAGTTTGTTGCTTTAGAGCAGGCTCAGATGACGCGATACTTAAGTATGCTCAAGACTGACATCCGACAGTCTGTGTCCAGTCTTTAGGATGCCGTGAGGAGGCAAGAGAACGATATGGAGATTCAGACGAGGGAGTAGCGATAGGCTCCCGTTAAGTCACAACTGGCAGCGAAGCAATTTAAGCCTGTTGATTCGTGTTCTGGAGGGACATAGGGTTCGTACTTGTGGGAAGTGCAGCAAGGTTCATGAGGGTATTTGTCGGTCTTCTTCTTTTGGGTGCCAAAATTGTGGCAAGATGGGGCATTATGCGAAGGATTGTCATCAGCAGACCCTAGTACCGAGTACCAGGATTTTTTATCATTGTAATCATGTACCTTGTTGCTGGACTCCTTGCCTGCTCTTGTGATTTGTTACTCGGGTGTGAGTCGGACTTTTGTATCTCAGTCTTTCAGTAGGAGTATTGATATGGATCTAGAGAGTTGGAGTGTCCGTTGTGTTGGATTAATGTCTAAGTCCATAACTATAATTAGTATGTACTTGACCTGACTTGGCATGGTCCATTTGGGTTGCATGGCATCAGAACGATTTGGATAGACTTTTGTGAGAAAATGATATATATGATTTATTAATATATTATAAGTTCTAATATATTAATATGAAATCATATTTTTTAATTAGTATTGATCAAGAATTAATTTGGCATTAATTATGTGATCAAAAGACACTAATTAAATATATGGGGATTGGTTGTGTAAATCATTCATTCTTATATATGTGGGCTTATGATCCATAGTTCTTCATGTTGGGCTAAGCCCATGGATACTCCATGGAGGTTTTAACCCATGGAGCATGAAGAATATGGAAAGACATGAGTTACATGGTGTAACCCTAATAGCCACAATATATAAATACCCCATAGCTCAAGAAAATTATGCCTAAGGGATATGTGAGGGCTAGCCGATTTTGAGCATAAGGACTTTTCTATCAAGTTATTCCAAGTTGTTGTTGGTGTTGTGTGAACCATTTGAGGTGTCACACTTGGGGCACTAGACTCTTAAGCTCCATGGAATCAAGCTACAACAAAGAGGTATGTTATTCTAACTAGTATCTTATTTGTTTATGTCAAATTGCATGCTAGTTATAGGTTTAATGCCTTGGAATCCATTTTGCATGTATAATTAGTGAAAACATAGATCCAATGCATTTAGGGTTGTATGTGCACCATAGGATGTTGTAGTATACTAAAACCCATCACGTTGCGGGTTTCTATCACTAACGAACATGGGGTTTCTGCATCAAGAATTTATCGGGGTTGTGTCTTGGAGATTTTCGGGGTGTCCTATCTGATTGACATGATCCCTATTCCCATGGGGGTGTATGTGTGATTGTGGGGATGGACTAGATGAGTAGGTTTGGTGCGATGATTGACTGTGATGGGCAGCGAGTGGTAGCTCGAACCCCAAGTGGGGGAGAATTGGTTATTTATGGAGAGGGTACCAGGATTAGATCAGCCTTTAGTTCTGCTGCTAGGGCTCATCGGTATCTACATCACGGGTGTATGTTATCTCGTGTGTGTGGTTAACACTTAGGTCGGGAAGGAGGTTTCAGTTTCGGATGTGCCTATATTTAGGGAGTTCCCTTATGTGTTTCCGGAGGAATCACCCGGTGTGCCTCCTGAGAGGCAGGTTGAGTTCAGGATCGATTTGGTCCCAATGTGGCCCCAATTGCTAAGGCGTTGTATCGTTTGTCACCATCGGAGACGCATGAATTGTCCTCTCATCTTTAGGAGCTATTGGGCAAGCAATTTATTAGACTAAGAAGTTCACCCTGGGGAACACCGATCTTGTTCGTGAAAAAGAAGGATGGGTCTCATCGCATGTGTATTGATTATTGGGAGTTGAACAAGTTGACGGTGAAGAACCGTTATCCACTTTTGGGGATTGATGATCTCCTTGACCCGTTGTAGGGCGTATATTGGTTCTCCAATATCAATTTGAGGCCGGGGTATTATCAGATGAGGGTCAGAGAAGAGGACGTGGAAAATACAGCATTTTGGACTCGTTATGGTCGTTACGAGTTCGTGGTGATCTCGTTTGGGCTCACTAATGTGTCTACAACATTCATGGATTTGATTAATTAAGTGTGTAGGACGATGCTCGATCGTTCGGTCATTGTTTTCATTAATGATATCCTGGTCTATTCCAAGACCAGGGATCAGCATGAGGAACACCTTCGAGAGCTTTTGGGAATTTTGAGGAGGGAACAACTATATGCCAAGTTCTCGAAGTGTGAGTTTTGGTTACGGGAGGTCCAGTTCTTGGGACACCTCGTTAACCAGAATGGGATTTTGGTCGACCCGGCCAAGATTGAGGCGGTTATGCAATAGGAGGCCTCGAAGTCTCCATCGAAGATTTGGAGTTTTTTTGGTTTAGTCGGGTATTATCAGAGATTCATTCAGGATTTCTCCAAGGTTGTCGTACTCCTCACTCTTCTGACGAGGAAGGGTGTGGATTTCCATTGGGGCCCTGAGCAGCAGGCTGCATTCGCGACTCTGAGGTGGAAGTTATGTGAGGACCTAGTGTTGACCCTCCTTGAGGGTGTTGAGGATTTTATCGTATTTTGTGACGCATCCATCACCGGTATGGGGGCAGCTCTTATGCAGCGGGGGAGGTTTATTGCATATGGTTCTAGGCAACTGAATTCGCATGAGGTTTGGTATCTGACACATGATTTGGAGTTGAGAGCGGTGGTGTTTGCTCTCAAGATTTGGCGGGTATTATCTGTATGGGGTTTAGTGTACTATCTACATGGATCACAAGAGTTTGAGATATTTCATGGATCAGCCGAATTTGAAGATGAGACAACGTAGGTGGCTTTACGTGGTCAAGGATTTTGACTGCGAGATTATGTACCACATGGGCAAGGCAAATGTGGTCGCTGACGCTTTGATTCGCAAGTCGGTTAGTTCCTTGGTTAGGAGTTTATGTATGTGGATTTCGGTTGATTTTCCACTTCTAGATTTGATTAGGGAGGCGTAGGCCAAGGGGGTCAAGAAGGAGCATTGGAAAGAGGAGAGGACCAGGGGCGAGATTGACAGGTTTTCCACCAACAATCGTGGATTGTTGGCCTAGTGTGGTCAGGTTTGGGTACCGGATTTTGGTGGGATCGGGAAGAGAATGTTGGTGGAGGCATATAAGTCCAGATTTTCGATACACCTTAGAGCCACCAAGATGTATTAGGATTTGCAACTTTGCTATTGGTGGTCGTGTATGAAGAGGGAGATAGTTTGGCATATTGAGAGGTGCTTGACCTATCAGATGGTTAAGGCTGAGCACCAGAGGCCACATGGAAAGATTCATCATTTGGAGGTTCCCATGTGGAAATGGGAACAGATCACCATGGATTTCATCACCAAGCTACCTCAGACGGCTAAGGGGTTCGATGCGATTTGGTTAATAGTGGACCGTTTGACCAAGAGTGCCAACTTCTTAGCTATTCGAGAGAGTTCCTCGGCCGATAAATTGGCCTATGTGTATGTACACGAGATCATCGCTCGTCATGGTGTTCTGGTTTATATTGTTTCAGATAAGGATGTTTGGTTCACCTCACGGTTTTGGTAGAGGTTCCACGAGGAACTGGGTACGAGGTTGCATTTTAGCACTGCTTATCATCCGCATACTGACAGTTAGAGTGAGCGGACTATCTAGACACTCAAGGACATGTTGCGAGCTTGTGTGATCGATTTTAGTGGAAGATGGGACTCCTACCTTCCCTTAGCTGAGTTTTCATACAACAACAACTATCACTCTAACATCAGTGCGCCGCCATTCAAGCTTCTCTATGGGAGGAAGTTGTTGGATAAGGTGTCTAAGTCCATAACTATTTCTGGTATGTACTTGACCCGACCCAGCATGGTCCATTTGGGTTGCATGGCACCATGCAATTGGATAAACTAAAATGAGAGAAATAACACTTATGGTTTATTAATATATTATAAGTTCTAATATATTAATAATATTATTTAATTAGTTTGATCAAGAATTAATTTAGAATTAATTAAGTGATCAAAAGATAACTAATTAAATATATGGGTAGATTATGTAAATCTTCCATATCTTATATAGTGGGCTAAGAGGCTCCATGGATTATCAAGTTGGGTTCCACCCATAGGATGCTCCATGGGAGTTACAAACCCATGGGTCATGGAAATGAAGAGTCATGACACATTAGGGTTTACATGGTGTAACCCTAGATGTGTCAACACTATATAAGAAACCCATTCTCCACCAAAATCGAGGACACATAAGAAACAATAGGGCTAGGCCGATTTTAGAAGTGTGTATTCTCTCTAAAGTCATTCCAAAAGCATTTGGTGTTGTGTGAAGCATTTGAGGCATCACACTTGGGGTGCTAGGCTCACAAGGTTTCAAGGATCATAAGCAACAACAAGGTAAGTTATTCTATCTTTCATGCAAGTTAAAATTTGTTCCCATGTATGCTAGATAGGAATATAACCTTGGAATTCAACTTTGCATGATAATTAGACAAACATAGATCCAAGGTTATTAGGGTTGCATGTACACTTAGGAAGTGTTAGAATGCTCAAAACCCATCAGTGGTATCAGAGCCTAGGTTTGTTTGTTGTTTTTTTTTTTTTTTGTGTGCAAACAGCTTGAAAAAAAATCGTTTTCCTGTTTTCTGCTCGTATGAAAGTTTGCACATTTGTTGCTGGAAATGGACTAGAAACATTACCCTAAACTGTTTTGATGTTTTAAAGCTTGTTTTAGATGGTGTAATGTTTATGCTAATCCATTTACAATGGCAATTATTAAAATTACAAGTTTTTTTTAAGTGTAATTTTTTATTCTTGAAAGTGTTCATATTCATGTTCTTGAACTTATGAAGATTAGATGATCATAGGAATTGTTTGTAACCTTCATGGTAGTTTAATTCATGATCATAATGTGTTTTAATGGAGTCCATAACTTGTCCTCAAGTTATGGAAAACCAAAAGTCTCACTTTTATTAAAGCCATTAAAAGAACACAAGAGTTATAAAAATGAAGAGTCTTCATTTTTATTACTCAATTAATTCATAAGTTATAAGAAATGAAAAGTTTTGGAAGTTTACAAAACTTGCCCTCAAGTTTTGGAACATGTAAAGTCTTGATTAAAACTTTAGTTCCAACCCTTAGAATTTTAAAAGTTAAAATTCAACCCGTATACTTTATAATATTATAAGTTACTAATATATATATATGTATAACGTCAAGTCGTCTTACCGCTAGTACGCCTCATTCACGAAGCCGGTCTATAAGGGGGGTATAAGGTTGTTGCCTATAAAATGGCAACTTAATGGGTGTCCACTCTCACCCACCGCTTCCTTGATCGGTGGAGGGTCGTTAGCCGAACGGGTAAGACAAGGACTTATAAATTCTCATTAAAAGTATGATGAATATTATAAAGTAACTAAATGCTTTTATTAAATTCCCAATCTTAGTTACTTTAGGAAAATGTGAATAAGGTGCTAATCCATGAAATTACACTTTACACTTTGTTTAAGTCGTTGGTGGAGCGTGTGTGGTTAACCGGCACACTAACTTGGACTTAACAAGGTAGGTAAAGGGTGACTTAAGGTTTACCATAGCATCGGTGGAGCGTGTGTGGTTTACCGGCACATCGATTGAGTGATAAACCTTGAGGGTACCAAGTGATTTGCATGGTTACTTCACACCTCGTTTTGTGATCCTCGGTATCCCAGTCACAAAACTTGGAGGGCACACTCGAGATTGAAACATGCCTTTGAAAAGTTCATTGAATCTCAAAAGAATCTAGGAATTTCTAAGAACCATTTAAAAACCTAATATTTATATTTCGTTTTTCATGGTGGAAATTGGTGAATCGTCATTCACCTACCTTTCAAATATGTTATAGCTTGGATTACGGCATACCTCTTCTAAGTTATAATATATTGTGATTGGATCCTAGCCTTAATATTACATTTGGGTGTTTTATTAAGGACTCTCTTAATATCTAAACTAATCTTGTTCTCTTCTTTCAGATGTCTTCAAACAATGCTGCTTCTGGCTCTAATCCTAATGGCTCCTTTACCCTTATGAACTTGTATGGGAAAGTCACTTTTAATGGATCCAACTTCAATGAATGGATCAGAAACATCAGGATGATTACCCGCTACGAGGACAAAGAATATGTCCTTGACAAGGAGCTTAAGGAGATTGATGAGACCACTGCAACTCCCCAGGAGATCGCTGACTTCCGGGCACATGAAAGGGATGCTACAAAAGTGGCATGCATCATGTTGGCCACCATGACAGCGGAACTCCAAAAGTCCTATGAGGACTTCTACCCTTTTGAAATGCACCAAGATCTGATGGAAAGATACCATCAAAGTGCACGACAAGAGAGGTATGAAATCATATGCTCTATCATAACAACCATGATGAAGGACGGGGAATCCGTCACGAGCCACATGCAGAAAATGCAATGGTATGTGGATCGGTTGCTGAAGCTTAATGTGAACTTCCCTGAGGAGCTTGCAATAGATATCATTTTGCACTCCTTACCATCGTGCTATGATCAATTCCGCATGACATATCACATGAATAAGGAAGAGGTCACACTCAGCAAACTTCAGGGACTCCTCAAGACCGCAGAAACAGGTCTTAAGGGTAAGTCGGTTGTTAACACTCCTACTCCAAACTCCGCCCCGGTTTTGGCAATCGGGAAAGGTAGAGGGAAGAAGAGGAAGAGCTCTTCGAAGGGTACCAAGGCTAGGACCCTTGATGGCTCTTCTTCAAGTGGAACCAAGAAAGGTTTTGTCACTCCTTCTTCTGACCCTAAAGAGGCTGAATGCTTCTATTGCCATGAAAAGTCACATTGGAAGCGGAACTGCCCAAAGTACCAGCAAGATGTGAAGGATGGGAAAGTTAAACCCAACCATGTAGGTATTTACACTATCTTATCTAATAACTCGCCCCATTCTAACTCTTGGGTCCTTGATACCGGTTGTGGTATTCATATCTGTTCTGATTTGCAGGGACTAAGAAGAAGTGAGAATGTGGAGCATGGAAGAATAAACTTAATCATGGGGAATAGGAAAGCTTTACCTGTCACCAAGATTGGAGTTTATACTTTATTGCTAAGTAGTGGGTTTAGTTTAGATTTGAATAAGTGTTGTTATTCGCCAGAAATGGAAATAAACATTATTTCCTTTCATGCATTGTATAAACAAGGTTTCACCTTTTCATTTGATAATGAAGTTGGTTCGATTAATGCTTTCTTTAATAATGTTCTTTATTTTAAAGCATTACCTTGTGATGACGTGTATGAAACTGTATCTGTGGTTGATAACTTAGGAAATAATGTATTGTGTATTGATTCTGTTAATAATAATAACTTGGATAAAGCATCATTATGGCATTGTCGTCTTGGACATATAAGCAAGAAACGCATAGGCCAACTCCAAAAGGATGGAGTATTGGAGTCATTTGACCTAAAGTCAGATGATAGTTGCGAATCATGCTTACTTGGAAAAATGACAAAGTCACCCTTCACAGGTTCTTGTGAGAGGGGTGAAGGTTTGTTGGATCTTATACACACAGATGTGTATGGGCCCTTCAAACATGCCACAAGGGATGCTAATCGTTATTATTTGACTTTTACTGATGATTACAGTAGATATGGATATGTCTACTTAATCAAGCATAAGTCAGAGACTTTTGAGAGGTTTAAAGAGTTTAAACAGGAAGTCGAGAATCAATTGGGCAGGAACATTAAGATGCTTCGATCCGATCGAGGTGTTGAGTATCTTAGTTCAGAGTTCCTCGACTATCTTAGGGAATGTGGGATTGTCTCACAATTGACACCTCCCAGGACACCGCAGTTGAATGGTGTAGCTGAGAGGCGTAATCGAACCTTGTTGGATATGGTTCGTTCCATGATGAGTCGAGCTTCGCTACCAATCTCATTTTGGGGGTATGCCTTAGAGACTGCCGCCCATATCCTTAATCTAGTTCCCACAAAGAAAGTTGCCAAAACTCCTCATGAGATGTGGACTGGTAAAGTACCCAAACTAGACCACATTAAGATTTGGGGTTGCGAGGCTTTCGTGAGACGCGAGACTCATGATAAGCTCGAACCTCGAAGTGAGAGGTGTATTTTCATCGGCTACCCACAGAAATCCTTTGGTTACCTCTTCTACAGACCTAGTGAGAATGTGGTCTTTGTAGCTAGGAGGGCTTTCTTTCGAGAGAGAGAGTTCATAAGCCAAGGAGACAGTGGGAGGCAAGTTGACCTTGAAGAAATTCAAGAGTCAAGTGGTGAAGGAACTTCAAACCCTAGCACTCAACTTGAGGAGGAAACTTCTGTTGAGCCAATTGACAAGTCTGTACCTCTGAGGCGTTCCACAAGGGTTAGGAATGCACCTAAGCATTACTATGGATTCCATATTACTACGGAAGGTGATACACTTATCAGTGATGAGACACTGATAGGTCTGGATGAACCTAACAGTTACGCGGAAGCCATCGCAGGCCCTGAGTCAGCCAAGTGGAAAGAGGCAATGGACAGCGAGATACAGTCCATGTATGACAATCAAGTTTGGAACTTGGTTGAGAATGTACCAGGTCGTAAGACTGTAGGGTGCAAATGGATCTTTAAGAAGAAGACCGACATGGATGGTAATGTACACACTTATAAGGCACGACTGGTTGCAAAGGGTTTCTCATAAACTCCGGGAGTTGATTATGATGAGACCTTTTCTCCAGTGGCCAAGATTAAGTCTATTAGGGTTCTGTTAGCCATAGCCGCATTTCATGACTATGAAATATGGCAAATGGATGTCAAAACCGCTTTCCTTAATGGAAAGTTGGCTGAGGATGTTTACATGAGTCAGCCAGAGGGTTTTGTCAACACAGAGTACCCTAATAGAGTGTGTAAGCTTGAGAAATCCATTTATGGGTTAAAGCAAGCACCTCGCAGATGGAATCTTTGCTTTGATGAGAAAGTCAAGGAATTTGGCTTTTCTAGAAGTGAAGAAGAATCTTATGTATATGTCAAGGCTAGTGGGAGTATAGTTAGCTTTTTGGTATTGTATGTGGATGACATACTACTCATAGGAAATGACATCCCAACTCTGCAGGAAGTTAAGTCCTGGCTTGGGAAGTGTTTCTCTATGAAGGACCTAGGAGAAGCTGCCTATATTCTAGGGATAAGGATCTTGAGAGACCGGAGTAAAAGACTAAATGGACTTAGTCAGAGTACTTACTTGGATAAGGTGTTGAAGAGATTCGGCATGCAGGACTCCAAGAAAGGAGAGTTACCCATCCAGAGTAATGCCAGATTGAGTAAGACACAAAGCCCTAGTACTGAGGCTGAGATAGCAGAAATGAGTCGAATACCTTATGCTTCGGCTGTAGGATCGATCATGTATGCTATGACGTGTACTCGACCTGATGTAGCCGTTGCTTTGAGCATGGTTAGCAGGTATCAGGGGAACCCTGGCAAGGCACACTGGACTGCGGTAAAGAATATCCTCAAGTACCTACGGAGGACTAAGGACTGGGTCCTTACCCTCGGTGGGAGTGAAGACTTGAGAGTTGTAGGGTATAGTGATGCTAGCTTTCAGACTGATAGGGATAATTTCCGCTCTCAGTCGGGCTGGGTCTTTACCTTAAATGGAGGAGCAATTTCTTGGAAGAGTTCCAAGCAAGAGACAGTGGCTGATTCAACTTGCGAATCAGAGTATATAGCAGCTAGCGAGGCAGCAAAGGAGGCGATATGGCTGAAGAACTTCATTGGAGACCTTGGAGTTGTACCAGCTATTAAAGAGCCAATGGAAATTTTCTGTGATAGTGAAAGTGCAGTTGCCTTAGCCAAGGAACCAAGGGATCACAGGAGATCCAGACACATCGACAGAAAATACCATTTCATCAGACATCGAATAGAAGAAGGACTCCTCGTGGCAAAGAGGGTATCATCGGATGAGAATCCAGCAGATCCCCTCACGAAGGGACTGACTCGGGTTAAGCATCTCTAGCATGCTCGGAGCATAGGGCTGAAGGATGATATTAGATTTAGTAGTTAGATAACCTTGAAATTTGTAAAGTGTAATTGACATTAGATGATGAATAAAAGGTGTTTTATTTATGAGTAAAGTGTTGCTATCTCTTGTCGATCGTTTACTATATTTCTTTTGCATGTTTTGACTTCCAGAATAATTATGTTTGGTATATCATATTATTCGAACCTCCACAGTCGGTCATATGTCGGAAGTAGGTATGAATCAAGACTGTCATGATTGGTTGCAGAGGTCTAAGTTGTTGGACATGGCTACAACACTCATGAGTGCTCATAAGTTCTGAGCATTGGACTCAACCCACGCTCACTGGAATCACTTCATGGAATTTATCTCGAGTGATCGTGAGACGGTAATATCATATAAGTCTTCAAACCTAGAGATATGATTTGTTACTTATGAGTTGGTTATGCATTGATTGTACGAAAACGCATTGGTAACTCGATGTTATAAAACGTGCTCTTGTGTATAATTCAATGAGTAGTAGAACAAACATATGAGTCGAAGTTTATCTGTTCCTTCTTGGATTAGAAGCTGATATCTGGGCCCCTCGATGATTTTGTTTTGACCTATGTACCGGGCCCGGTCAGAACTAAGTTGATGTGTTCAATTGAGTTCTATGTCAAACAAATCGGAAATCGGGAAACAAACTGCTGGACAATAAGTAAGACATTGTTCCATGTATTTGTCCGGCTGCTATCTAGAATAGAGGATTATATGATCACTTATCTTAAATGGCGTATCATCATCTTCTCAGTTCCGAGAGACCTTGAAAGAGCTACGATTGCCGATCGGTTCCTGAAGTATTGCAGTTATAGTTATTAGACTTATCCAAGTGGGAGACTGTTGGATAAGGTGTCTAAGTCCATAACTATTTCTGTTATGTACTTGACCCGACCCGACATGGTCCATTTGGGTTGCATGGCACCATGCAATTGGATAAACTAAAATGAGAGAAATAACACTTATGGTTTATTAATATATTATAAGTTCTAATATATTAATAATATTATTTAATTAGTTTGATCAAGAATTAATTTAGAATTAATTAAGTGATCAAAAGATAACTAATTAAATATATGGGTAGATTATGTAAATCTTACATATCTTATATAGTGGGCTAAGAGGCTCCATGGATTATCAAGTTGGGTTCCACCCATAGGATGCTCCATGGGAGTTACAAACCCATGGGTCATGGAAATGAAGAGTCATGACACATTAGGGTTTACATGGTGTAACCCTAGATGTGTCAACACTATATAAGAAACCCATTCTCCACCAAAATCAGGGACACATAAGAAACAAGAGGGCTAGGCCGATTTTAGAAGTGTGTATTCTCTCTAAAGTCATTCCAAAAGCATTTGGTGTTGTGTGAAGCATTTGAGGCATCACACTTGGGGTGCTAGGCTCACAAGGTTTCAAGGATCATAAGCAACAACAAGGTAAGTTATTCTATCTTTCATGCAAGTTAAAATTTGTTCCCATGTATGCTAGATAGGAATATAACCTTGGAATTCAACTTTGCATGATAATTAGACAAACATAGATCCAAGGTTATTAGGGTTGCATGTACACTTAGGAAGTGTTAGAATGCTCAAAACCCATCAGAAGTGTCATACCCTAGTTTGTTGGGGGGGGGGGAGAAGTTGGTCATAGAGTTATGGGAAGGACTAAGGTAGTCCTTCAAACAATAGAGCTTATTCATCATATCAGACAGAGGTTGCAGACAACTCAGAGTTGGCAAAAAAGCTATGATGACAGACGCCGATCAGAATTGGAGTTCCAGGTCGGCGATATGGTTCTACTGAAGGTATCACCCTGGAAGGGTGTAACATGCTTTATGAAAAGGGGCAAATTGGGGCCCAATATATTGGGCTGTTTTGAGTGGTTGGCAGGGTAGCTTATCGGTTGGATTTTCCTGAGGAGCTCGGTCAGATTCACAACACCTTCCACGTTTCTCAGCTTCGCAAGTGTCTGGCTGATGATTCAGCAATTGTTCCTCTGGATGATTTCCAGGTTGATGATCGCCTGAATTATGTTGAAATTCGGTGGCGGTCTTGGATAGGAAGACGAAGGCCTTGCGCAACAAGGTGGTATCTTTGGTCAAGGTCCAGGGGCAACATCGGAAGAGTTTCGAATGGACTTGGGAACCCGAGGCAGAGATGCAGGAGCATTACCTTGAGTTGTTCACAGTAGCGAACTTTGAGGATGAATTTTGACTCAAGTGGCGGAGAATTGTAACATCTCGATTTCCAAGTATTTTGCATTTTGACCCTTAATATGACAATTGTTTGCAAATTTGGTCCCAAATGGCTTTTTAATGAAAAATGGAGGATGCATACGTACGTTGGACGTACGTTGCATACATTGGGCATACGTTGCGTACGCTGGGCGTACGTGGTCAAGGTTCAAACCCTAATTTAAAGGGTTTGGACCCTATTTAAGCATCCTTAACTCTTTGAAACCTCTTCATTCTTCAACCTCCACCTCCATATTCGACCCTAGCTAACCCTAATCCATTTTTTAGCATCCTTGAGCTATTAGTGTGTGTTTTGGTGTTCATAGAGGAAGGATAAGGAAAGGATAATATCTTGGAAGCTTGTGTCACACCCCCGAACCAGACGGCGGAAACGTCTGGGGGCTTAGTGTGACTTCATCCTTGTAGTATCATCACATGGTATATAATTGAAACATAACATCATCATCATCACACATGTAATATAACAACATACATTGTTTACATCGAGTATTGTGTTTGAATATTACATGCCAAAATAGTTAAAGTATGATGAAACAAAATATAATAAAATATCCATTAGTTTGTTATGTCCAACCTGCTTCAACGGTTTCCTAAGAATACAAGTTAATTTAAAAAGGTCAACATAAAAATGTTGGTGAATTCATAAGCATGTTTGAGAAAATGATTTGTATAACTTTGTAGTCACAAGAAAATCCTATATTTTCTTAAAACAGTTTAGTATGTTTGTGTCCGATCTTGTATTAATGCATGTGTGTTATTGTTTACTAGAATGCCAAAGAGAATGAAGAGAATGTAAAGAGAATGTAAAGAGAATGCCCCCAGACAACCCGAAGTTGTCTGTAAAAGAGAATACTGGTAAAACAACCCCCGAGGTTGCATACCGGCGCGAGTAAGTTACCGAGTAATCCAAAGAGAAATGAGAATGGTTTTCCCGTAAATTTATAATGTTAATTCCTCTAAGTGAGTCGTTATAACCATACTAGATAATGACAATTTCGCCTGTCTTGGCGTTTATGGATGCCGACGGAAATTAAATAAGGTTTTCGTCACCCTAGACTGATTTAGTCTAACTGTAGCGAACAGCTCATGTGTAGGGTGTCATCCCCGTATAGATCTATACATAAATCCCCGCTCTCCCTCCAAGAGACTCTGGTTATAACTACAGGCTACGATCGTACACTCAATAGGTGTCAACCGACACGTCTCACTAGATCCTTAATCGAAATTTACGCGAAGAGAAACATATAAAGCACACTCCATGCCCAATGAATTATGTAAGTGAACAATTAAGGCTCACTAAACATGTAAGTCATTTCAAGGCTTGAAAGGAATGAGATTATATAACATGGGCCCAAAATATATTTAAAAGGACAACTACGGCCCATTTCACATGTGTGTTATTTACAGGCCCAAATAGCACGCAAGGAGTATCCAAGGCCCGTCGAGCATGTTAGTGGGTCAATAAGGCCCAATAAACATATAAAGAGTATTCAGGACCTATCAAGCATATAAATGGGCCACTAAGGCCCAATAACATGAGACTGGCAAAATTAACCCGTTTGTTAGTTTATTGTTTGTTTGGTTCAATTATTTACCAAAATGACATAAAAGGCCCACGTTTTTGTAAAAATGACATTCTTGGCCCATTAAGCCAAAAATTTACAATTAAGGCCCATTTTTGGTAAAAATAACATTTTAGGCCCCTTTTTAGAACAAAACTTGCATTTAAGGCTAGTTTTTGTAAAAATATCATTTTCAACTCACTTTTGTCAAAAATATCAGTTTTGTCTTAATTTTTATAAAAATGTGCATTGTCGGCCCATTATAGATAATTTCATATTTTTGGCCCAAATTTTAATAATTTCACATCTTTAAACCCTTTTATCAAAAAATTTACATTTTTGGCACAACTTTGTTGAAAATGACATTTAAGCCCACAAAAGTCCAGAAGTTACAAATTTTGGCCCAAAGCCGTGAGAAGCCCAAATAAGGCCCATTTATGAAAATGTTTACATTTTTAGTCCTTATAAGTTCTCAAATGTCAAAATTAACCATGTTTAGCAAAAAAATCCTTTTTGAACCCCTACTAACCGTGAGTTACATAAAGTATACCCATTTTTGGTCATTTTGTCACTTTTGGCCCTCTTATGCGATTTTGCTTAGTTTCAAGTAACTTGTATGTATTTTAAAACCACTTCTTTGTAAGATAAGTTGTAATGAGTGTTATGTTTCAACTAATAGCATTATCTTTTAGTAGATCTTTTAAGTTCATGGAGTTTAAACACATAATCACATATATAACATGAAAAACACACAAAATCATGCATACATACATAGATCTACACAAAACAACTTGTGTTCTCCCCCCAAAACAAAGTAAAAATCGAAAATAGGGGGTATGAACTCACTTTGGGTTGTTGTTCTCGGTTTGATGAAGAGTTTTGAAGAAGATTCCAGCCCTAGATGTTTCCTTGAGGAGATTTTCGAGATCTATGAAGTTCTAAGAGCATGGATCAAGAAAACATGTGCTTATGAGGATGGATCTATCATAAAATGAAATAAACCACTTTGAGTTTACATGATCTTACCTAGTATGAAGTTTGAAGAAATTTTCCTTGAGACACACATAAGTACACACGAATTTTAGGAAGGATAGAAGAGGTTTCTTTGAGTGTTCTTAGAGAGGAATGCTTGAGTGAGTTTGAGAGTAAAATGAAGGTGGCGGTGGTTTTTGGCTCTATGGCCGTGAATAAGAAGAGAGAAAGAGAGTAGAGAGGTTGAGATGTGGTGGTTGCATTGAGAAATGAGATTAGTATGGCAGTTTGTTGGATAATAGCTTGGAAATCCATCTTGTAAACATGAGGTGGCACTCTTAATATCCTTTGCTAATTTGTTTTTTTTAAGTGGGCCGTGAATGGGAAAGGATGGGTTTACGGCCCAAATGAGTTCACGGCCCAGTTGGGTTCACGACCCAATTAAGATGACGAGATGGGTTCACAGCCCATCAAGGTTAAATAGAATGGTTCACGGTCCATTATGGCCCATGACAAATAAGTGAGTGATTTTAGGCCCAACTTGGCCCAATTGCTATGGTTTGACGAATGTGGGCCCAACTAGAGCCCAAATGGGTTTTATTGGTCCAAAATCATCAAATAGAAGGTTTACTGGTCCATTAGGCCCAATAAGAGGATCCTAGTCCATATTAAATTTGAATTGGGATATTTAGGGCTTCAGACCCGTAGTTAAGTATATGAGATGTATTGTATTAGGTTTTGAACTTCACTCGGGAGTTTTGATTCAAATGGATGATTTTGATTGAGCATAGAGTATGATATCCACTTAGAGTACAAGTCTTACAATAGTTGACGTTTACATGAAAACAGAATTTCCTAGCTAAAAATGCTAGTTGTGACAGCTTGGAGCAACCTTGTATCTGGAATTTTTGCACCCTCCTACATCTCTAGAAGGTATAAAGTTTATACATTGATGCTTATTTGGTTAGATCTAGCTTGTATAATGTTATTACGGAAATCTGCGAAAAAGTCCCAAACTTTTGCCCCAGTTTATGATTTAGTCCTAAATTAATTTTCATTTGTGAAAAAGGATATGTTACCAGCTATTACACTCAGTTTAGCCCTTCGAACCGGTAACCCTCTATTAGCTGGTTACCCTAGTTGACTCATCCTTATTACCCTCCATTAACATCCCTGTTACCCACTCCTCTGTAAAAACCCTTTCTTACCCTCCATCGAAGCAAAACACTACAAAAAATGGCATCTTCAAGCTCAGTGGGAAGCAGGAGCAATATCCGATCACGAAGGCAAACATTAAGGGCAACATGATTTTGTGAAGACCCCGTTGGTAAGTGAACATCATGGAGGCCAACAAACCCTGGCAGGAGGTTCATCGGCTGCCATAATTTCCAGGTATGTATCCCTTAATCCTATTTAATTACATCTTAAATGTAACATCCCGACTCCCAGGTACAAATTTAAATTGTTTTATATTCATTTTGGCAGGGCAATTCGACGAGTTGGAGGCCCAAACCCGTCGAGTAGAGATTGAGATAGTCGCGTGGTTTTTAGAGTCAACTCGACGAGTTGGAGGACCCAACTCGACGAGTAGGAGCTGAGCGTGAAAACCCTAATTTTTAGGGTTTACACCCTATTTAAAGGACCTTAAGTCCTTTACCCCGCCTCCCTCGTCACCTTAACACCTTGAGAGAAACCCTAATCGAGTTATTATTATCTGTGAGAGAGACAGAGAGAGGCTAAGAGTGTGTGTTTTAGGTGCATTCTTTGAAGGAGCTTGAGGAGAAAAAGGCTTGGAACGAGAAGGAGTCCTTGGATCCGGCATTCTTTTAGTGTTAGTGGCCATTTGGAGGTAAAAAGCCACTAACTTGATCACTTGTTTGTTAGATCTCTCCATTAGAGAGTTATGGCCATTCTTAGCATTTCCCTTGGGTCCTTATTCGCTTTGAGCTTACCTTGAAGCTAAGACTTCAGATCTGGGCATTATTAGGCCCTTTAGGCCTAAATACTCGAGCTTTATTCAGTTTTGTCCAACTTCCATACCTTAAACCCTTTGTTGAGCTTTGGTTTGGCAAACTTAGCCCTAGATGCCATGCATGGACGTACAACTTGCAACTATATGTGGTATATCTGCCTTAGGAGGCTAGATCTAGAGTTTGAGGCCTGAGTATTGCTTAAAGACGTCTGAATGAGAGAATGGCTTGAAGGAACTCGAAGAGTTGGTGAGCCAACTCGACGAGTTGGTTAGGGTTTTCACCGATAGTTTGGACGCGTTACAAACTAGGCGAGTTGATGAGACAACTCGGTGAGTTGAGTTGGATTTTCCCAACTTTTCTGAGGACAGAAGGAATGCGGCGAGTCGCATAGATGCACTCGACGAGTTGGATTAATATGGACTATTGACTTGAGGGTTGACTTTCATTGACTTTTAGGGTTTGGTCAAGTTATGGACTTAGGAGACCATGGAGAGGTAAAATGGTCTTTCACCCTTTCCGAGAGTTAGTAAAGGAATAGTCGAACATCCTTGGAGTTGTTATTATAAATTGTTAATTAGAAATGATTATGATATATGTAGGCGGAGTCTAGACCTACCGTTGAGTACGAGACATACTTGCTTACTTATGAGGTGAGTCTTCTCACTATACTTACCTGAGTGGTAATATTGTGTGACCGGAGGGTCTTGCCTGAATTATTGACCGGAGGGTCTTATGTGCTTATACTGAGTTATGTGATATATTATGCATTCTGTCTTTGTGATTTATGTTGTATATTATTCTGTGCCACATTGAGTTAGGAGCAGAGGGTCCAAACCGAGCTGTGAGACGAGAGGGTTCTCACTGGGATACAGGACTGGAGGGTCCAACCCGAGCTGTGAGACCGGAGGGTCCTCACTGAGACACATGACCGAAGGGTCCTTATTGAGATATAGTCATGAGAGGCTAATTATTTTCGTGTGGTATTTTGGGGAACTCACTAAGCTTCGTGCTTACAGTGTTGTGTGAAATGTGTTTCAGGTACATCTCAGGATCGCGGGAAGGCGTTGACATGATTGTACACACCAGCTAGAGATTATGTTTTGAGGATTCTGGGATATTGTCAAACATTTTTATTGACTTGTGTTTTGAACAACTTATAAACTTGGGTTTGAGAAATGTGAAACTGTGTTTTATGTGGTTTAAAAATGAAAATTTTATTTGAAAATTTAGAGTGTCACAAGTTGGTATCAGAGCCTTGGTTTGAGGGATTCGGGTGTACCCTCGGGTATGTTTAGACTCAAACTGAGGATTTGAGAAAATTTTCTAAAAAGAAATGATTTTCTAAAACAAGTAAAAGCTTTTAAGAGAAAACGAGATGAAGCGGTGTGTACAATCAGCCAGAGCCCGAACGCTAATTTCCCAAAATACCATTACTTGTTTATATTATGAGATGAGATACTTATGAGATATTAGAGTTGCATGCTAGATGATAGGCTAGGTATTTCAGGAATTTAGAGCTAGAGTTGTCCGATTCATGATGCCTTAGCCTAGGGGGATGCTCTTGATTGATATTATCTGCTATTTGCTCTGTGGGTGTGCTGAGTAGGGGTACATAGAAAGAATCTATTAGAGAGAGCTTTGAGTCGAGGAGTAATCTAGGAGAGATACCTAGATGTGCATTGAGGAATCTACTAAGAGAGTAGTTTGATATCCATGAGGGATAGAGTACTTGTGAATTAGGATCCTAGGAGGAGGACTTGGGGCGACTACAGGTTGGTGTGGAAGGTAGTAACTAAAAGCACCGGATCTGTATGTGACTCAAGTAAGAACCTTAGGATGCTAAGGAGCATGTAGGTGTGGGTAATTGAGTGTGCGCTTGAGCCAGTCCCTGATGATTTTTGTGTTTGTGTTTCAGAGAGACTATGGTGATTACCCGCAACAACCCCGGGGGTGGTGGTACTAGTGACGAGGAGATCTGTAGGATCATTGCCAAGGAGGTGGCCGCAGCTATCAGGGAGGCCATTCCAGAGATGTTTGGGTCTATTAAGACCACCCTGATTGAGACGTTTGATGAGCGATATGCTGCTATTACAGAGATTGTTGCTGTTGCAGCCACCGCAGCTCTGGCAGCTGCGAGGCCACAGGGGGTGACTCGTTGTTGTTTCGAGAGTTCATCAACATGAAGCCACCAGAGTTTGACGGGACCCAGGACCTGA
This sequence comes from Lactuca virosa, assembly GCF_052849685.1. Classification (NCBI taxonomy): domain Eukaryota; kingdom Viridiplantae; phylum Streptophyta; class Magnoliopsida; order Asterales; family Asteraceae; genus Lactuca; species Lactuca virosa. The sequence goes on along the minus strand of NC_136433.1, from coordinate 313,896,627 downwards.
TTTCTGCTATGAGATGGATCTCCGACATCGAGCGATGTTTCTATACATGTTCATGCCCGGAGCACTTGAGAGTTCGGTTTGCACTGAACCAGCTTCACTTGGGAGCGAAGGACTGGTGGAAGTTCGTGACGACTGATTTTACTCCTGCAGATCATCCTGGAGTGACTTGGGAGAGGTTTACCCAGTTGTTCAGAGATGAGTATGTTCCCCAGGTGGAGAGGAAACATTTGGCCCAGGAGTTTCTATCTCTCAAGCAGAAGACAGAAACAGTGACAGAGATTATGAGGATGTTTCATGAGAGGGCGTTGTTCTACCCTGAGCACGTTTCTACTAAGCAGGCACATGTGAGCCGGTATTTGAGCATCTTGAGGAGAGATATTCGGGAGTTCGTGGTGAACTCGTAATATCGGACATTGGCTGAGTTACAGACCAATGCGAGGAGAAGAAAGAATGGGATGGAGATTCAGACCAAGGAGGAGGGAGAGCCTCAGGGGAGAGACAGGAGACCAGTGCAGTCACAGCCGGCCACAAAGTGGGCTAAGCCCGCTGATACGAGAGCAGGAGGCCAGAAGGGTCGTACTTGTGGCAAGTGCGGCAAGAGCCATGAGGGATCTTGCCGAGTAGGGATTTTCTACAAATGTGGCAAGGAGGGGCATATGATGAAGGACTGCCCCAAGGGATTTTCGGTTTGCTTTCATTGCAACTAGACTGGCCACCGGAAGGTCGAGTGTCCTCAGATCACTCAGGAACCAGCCCAGGCTTCTGATCCTGCTGCTTTGCGCGTTACTGATGGCCGGTCGGGGAAGGTCGAGGCTCTGAGAGCTCGTGGGAGGGCATTCCAGCTGACTACGGAGGAGGTCCGGGCAGCATCTGACGTTGTTGCTGGTACGTATCTCCTTATTTATGTTATTTTGAGATTTGTTTATGCTTATATTGTGTTGCATATAAGTACTTTTCTAGCGAGTTATGTGCCTGCCTTGGTGTTATTTGACTCGGGTGTGAGTCGATCTTTCGTGCCTTTATCCTTTACTCGTCACATTAGCGTTAGACGTGAGGCGTTGAGTCGACCACTCAGGGTTTCTATAGTCGATGAGCTTGCAGTTTTTTCCACTGATGTAATCCAGGGATGTGTATTAGAGATTTTCGGTGTTGAGTTTCTGATAGATCTGGTGCTGATAGCGATGGGTGATGTATGTGTCATAGTGGGCATGGATTGGTTGAGCCGGTTTGGAGCCGTGATTGACTGTGAGCGTCAGATGGTGACCATACGAGACCCTAGTGGGGGAGTACTTATTGTTTATGGCGAGGGAACTAGATCGGGATTAGCTTTCTACTCTGTCGCCAGGGAGAGGCAGAGTCTACAACAGAGGTGCATGGGCTTTTTAGCGTAGTGATGGATACACGAGTTGCCACTGAGAGGCCGAGTTCTATTTCAGATCTTCCAGTAGTATGTGAGTTCCCAAATGTTTTCCCTGAGGAATTGTCGGGTGTGCCTCCTGAGAGACAGGTGGAGTTCCGGATCAATCTGATTCTGGGGGCGGCGCCTATTGCCAAGGCACCTTATCGCCTTGCGCCGCCCGAGATGCTGGAGTTATCCTTGCATCTCCAGGAGCTGCTGGGGAAGGGATTCATTAGACCGAGTAGCTCGCCATGGGGAGCGCCAATCCTTTTTGTCAAGGAAAAGGATGGTTCACACCGGATGTGCATCGACTACCGGGAGTTGAACAAGCTGACGGTCAAGAACCGTTATCCACTACCGAGGATCAACGATTTGTTTGATCAGTTGCAGGGGGTGTCTTGGTTTTCCAAGATTGATTTGAGATATGGGTATCATCAGATGAGAGTCTGCGAGGAGGATATCCAAAATACGGGCTTTTGGACTCGTTATGGGCATTACGAGTTTGTGGTGATGCCTTTCGGGCTCACCAATGCACCGGCAGTGTTCATGGACCTCATGAACCGGGTGTGCAGGCCCATGTTGGATCAGTCAGTGATCATGTTCATCGACGACATTTTGGTGTACTCGAGGTCTAGGGAACAGCACGAGGAGCATCTTCGGGAGATTCTTGGAGTGTTAAGGATGGAGAGGCTTTATGCCAAATTCTCCAAGTATGATTTCTGGTTACGAGAGGTCCAGCTTTTGGGACGCCTCGTTAACCAGAATGGGATTTTGGTTGACCCGGCCAAGATTGAGGCAATTATGCGATGGGAGGTGCCGAGATCCCCAACCGAGATCAGGAGTTTTTTGGGTCTGGCAGGCTACTACCGGAGGTTTATTAGAGATTTCTCCAAGATTGTTGTTCCTCTCACCAGATTGACTAGGAAGGTTCTTACTTTTGCTTGGGGGCCTGAGTAGCAGGCATCATTCGAGACTCTTCTCCAGAGATTGTGTGAAGCTCCAGTGTTAGCCATTCCGGAGGGAGTGGAGGACTTCGTAGTCTACTGTGATGCATCTATATCGGGAATGGGTGTCGTGTTCATGCAGAGGGGGGCATGTGATAGCATATGCGTCGAGGCAGCTGAAGCCTCACGAGACGAGGTATCCCACCCATGATTTGGAGTTGGGGGCGGTGGTATTCACCCTCAAGATTTGGCGCCTCTATCTTTATGGTGTCCGATGTACCATATACACGGACCATAAGAGCCTGAAGTACCTTATGGATCAACCCAACATGAATATGAGACAGAGGAGGTGGCTGGATGTAATGAAAGACTATGACTGTGAGATTTTGTATCACCCTGACAAGGCTAATGTGGTAGCCGATGCCCTGAGTCGAGAGTGTCACACCCCAAAACCAGGAACGGCGGAAACGTTCTGGGGCGGAGGACGTCATGTATAGTATCATAACAATGCAAAGTAGTAAATAAGCAACAACATCATCCATTGCATTAATAGTATAATTTCATACATGTGTGTTCTTTCATTGTAATAAGACACCAAAAATGAATCAAAATAAAAGACGAGTCTTGAACATGCTCCGTCTTCTCAAAACCTGGTCGACTGTACCTGTCTACTGATGACCTGAGAATACAAGTTATTTTGAAAGAGTGGATCAACATTTAAGCTGGTGAGTTCATAAGTATTTTAGTGTCAATGTTTGTATAAGTTTGATGAAAAATGTTTGTAAATGTTCAATGTAAATGTTTGTATATGTTTGAAAAACTCCTAGAAAATCCTATATTTTCTACTAGTATAAAAAGTAGTCTTCTACCAAGACCCGACTGTTTTGTATGTTTGTTTCTTTGTAAAAGTGGAAGCTTTTCCCAAATATGACTATCATTACCATAATATAGTTTTATATTACCCTTTATGTGAGAAGATCACAATTTGAATATAATGGGAAAATGTATGTGTACTGCAGTATTATTTGTATTAACTACTGAAGTAATAACTACCTTAAACCAAAAAGGCTTATATAAGGTAAAATGTGATGAGGTTGTTACCATACTAAACCGACTAAAACACGACGATGAAAGACGTCGGAAGAAATGACATTTGGCACCCGTAGACTTGCAAGTCCCACTGTAGCGAACAGCAAGGTGTAGGATAGTCAATCCAGTATAGATCTATACGCAAACTCACGCTCTCCCTCCAGGAGATTCTGGTTACAAAACGTGACATAACGAAATGGTCGATGTGTCATGAAGTAGTATCTCACATTATGTTATCTCTGAATCTTGTTATAGTATACTTGTTATAGTAATAGTATTCTATGTATAGTATTCTCGGTATAGTATCATTTGTATAGTATTGTCTGTTATAGTAATCTTTGTCTAGTATTCTTTGTTATAGTATTCTCTGTTATAGTATTCTCTGTTATAGTATTTGTAGATGGTAGTATTCTCCTAAAATATACCTATTATAGTTTACTAGTAATTTCTGTAGTTTGAATGAATGAAGGTATGCCTTTGCTACCCAAAGGTACTGAACTGATTGATAGTATTTTTATATCTACATATGTATACATAATATATAACTGATATTTAAACGACATTCGGAAAAATAACCGATACTCTCAGGCCACATCCAAACAAGGAAAAGGAAATAAAGCGAGTTATCAGTACTAAGTCCTTTAAACATTACTTATATAACTATACATATATAGACATGCATTTAACAATATATAAGTTTAAAAAAGAAGTTTTGTAAAACATTTGAAGAGTTTAATAATAAATATTGATGACTTGATGTCAATTTATAAAACGATTTAAAAGCAGTTTGATTGATAAAACAGTTTGAAAGTATAAGAAATCCTTTGTTTGAAACACAGTTTGAAGTGTATGAAATCCTTTGTATGAAACATAGTTATAAATCACATGTGATTGATTATATAACTAACATGTTTTCTACTTGTATTCCCCCCCCCCCCATAAAAGCATTTAAAATCATTTAAAAGATAGATTAAGGGGTATGAACTCACCTGAAGTGAGTGATGTGAATGTAAGATCGGTAAAGGATGCTAAGTGTCAAGTGAAGACTTGAGCACACACGGATCCTATTTAACATATAATGACACATATATGCTTAAGATTAGTGATTAAACAACTAATTAAGCAAGTATAGACACCCTAGAACATGGAAAACACTTTTATTCAAGTGTTATAAGTACAAAAGGGTTGCATCTAAGGGGTGTATGGCCTCACTTTGGAGTTTACGGCCAAGATGACCTTAACACATGAGTTTACGGCCATGAGCTTATGGCCCAATGAGTTTACGGCCGTAAACTCATGGTAAGTGGTACCATTTTGATGTTTAAGGTCCTATACTCAAGTTGGAAGTGTTCTAGACCTAGTTTCAAGGCTTAGGAAGGTGTTGTGGCAACTTTGCACCCAACATTAGGGTTTACGGCCCAAGGAGATTGCCTTGGCCGTAAAATCCTTTTGATCTTGTTTTCTTGATGTTTTCTAGATGTAAACTAAGTGATGCAAGCATATAACAAGCTAACGTAAGAGTACTTACAATATAGAAGCTTGTAAGGGTGTTTAAGGCTCAAGAACACTAGTCTGTGTTCTTGGTGTTCTTGGTGAAATGAAGAACACTTGAAGATCTAACCAAAAGAAGAGATTTCATGGATGAAATCATGTGTATTCACTAGATATGGAAGGATATAAAGTTGGAAATGGAAAGATTACTTACTAGATTGAAGATTGGAATGAAAGTTCTTGATGATACTTGAGAGTAAACCCGAGTTCTAGGCTTGAAAGTGTGATAATGAATGAAAATGACCAAGATTTCATATATATGCATGGAGTTTACGGACACCATGAGTTTACGGCCGTAAACCCATGGTCTCATGGCCGTAAACTGCTCATTTGAGGGTTTAAAGCATGATTGGTGGTTTGGAACTTTTGTTGACCCATTATAGTTTGTATATCTTTTATGGGTTTATATACTCGATTCACTATAAACAATGCTCTGATACCAATCTGTCACACCCCAAAACCAGGAACGGCGGAAACGTTATGGGGCGGAGGACGTCATGTACAGTATCATAACAATGCAAAGTAGTAAATAAGCAACAACATCATCCATTGCATTAATAGTATAATTTCATACATGTGTGTTCTTTCATTGTAATAAGACACCAAAAATGAATCAAAATAAAAGACGAGTCTTGAACATGCTCCGTCTTCTCAAAACCTGGTCGACTGTACCTGTCTACTGATGACCTGAGAATACAAGTTATTTTGAAAGAGTCGATCAGCATTTAAGATGGTGAGTTCATAAGTATTTTAGTGTCAATGTTTGTATAAGTTTGATGAAAAATGTTTGTAAATGTTCAATGTAAATGTTTGTATATGTTTGAAAAACTCCTAGAAAATCCTATATTTTCTACTAGTATAAAAAGTAGTCTTCTACCAAGACCCGACTGTTTTGTATGTTTGTTTCTTTGTAAAAGTGGAAGCTTTTCCCAAATATGACTATCATTACCATAATATAGTTTTATATTACCCTTTATGTGAGAAGATCACAATTTAAATATAATGGGAAAATGTATGTGTACTGTAGTATTATTTGTATTAACTACTGAAGTAATAACTACCTTAAACCAAAAAGGCTTATATAAGGTAAAATGTGATGAGGTTGTTACCATACTAAACCGACTAAAACACGACGATGAAAGACGTCGGAAGAAATGACATTTGGCACCCGTAGACTTGCAAGTCCCACTGTAGCGAACAGCAAGGTGTAGGATAGTCAATCCAGTATAGATCTATACGCAAACTCACGCTCTCCCTCCAGGAGATTCTGGTTACAAAACGTGACATAACGAAATGGTCGATGTGTCATGAAGTAGTATCTCACATTATGTTATCTCTGAATCTTGTTATAGTATACTTGTTATAGTAATAGTATTCTATGTATAGTATTCTCGGTATAGTATCCTTTGTATAGTATTCTCTGTTATAGTAATCTCTGTCTAGTATTCTTTGTTATAGTATTCTCTGTTATAGTATTTGTAGATGGTAGTATTCTCCTAAAATATACCTATTATACTTTACTAGTAATTTCTGTAGTTTGAATGAATGAAGGTATGTCTTTGCTACCCAAAGGTACTGAACTGATTGATAGTATTTTTATATCTACATATGTATACATAATATATAACTGATATTTAAACGACATTCAGAAAAATAACCGATACTCTCAGGTCACATCCAAACAAGGAAAAGGAAATAAAGCGAGATATCAGTACTAAGTCCTTTAAATATTACTTATATAACTATACATCTATAGACATGCATTTAACAATATATAAGTTTAAAAAAGAAGTTTTGTAAAACATTTGAAGAGTTTAATAGTAAATATTGATGACTTGATGTCAATTTATAAAACGATTTAAAAGCAGTTTGATTGATAAAACAGTTTGAAAGTATAAGAAATCCTTTGTTTGAAACACAGTTTGAAGTGTATGAAATCCTTTGTTTGAAACCTAGTTATAAATCACATGTGATTGATTATATAACTAACATGTTTTCTACTTGTATTCCCCCCCATAAAAGCATTTAAAATCATTTAAAAGATAGATTAAGGGGTATGAACTCACTTGAAGTGAGTGATGCGAATGTAAGATCGGTAAAGGATGCTAAGTGTCAAGTGAAGACTTGAGCACACACGGATCCTATTTAACATATAATGACACATATATGCTTACGATTAGTGATTAAACAACTAATTAAGGAAGTATAGACACCCTAGAACATGGAAAACACTTTTATTCAAGTGTTATAAGTACAAAAGGGTTGCATCTAAGGGGTGTATGGCCTCACTTTGGAGTTTACGACCAAGATGACCTTAACACATGAGTTTACGGCCATGAGCTTATGGCCCAATGAGTTTACGGCCGTAAACTCATGGTAATTGGTACCATTTTGATGTTTAAGGTCCTATACTCAAGTTGGAAGTGTTCTAGACCTAGTTTCAAGGATTAGGAAGGTGTTGTGGCAACTTTGCACCCAACATTAGGGTTTACGGCCCAAGGAGATTGCCTTGGCTGTAAACTCTTTTTGATCTTGTTTTCTTGATGTTTTCTAGATGTAAACTAAGTGATTCAAGCATATAACAAGCTAAGGCAAGAGTACTTACAATATAGAAGCTTGTAAGGGTGTTTAAGGCTCAAAAAACACTAGTGTGTGTTCTTGGTGAAATGAAGAACACTTGAAGATCTAACCAAAAGAAGAGATTTCACGGATGAAATCATGTGTATTCACTAGATATGGAAGGATATCAAGTTGAAAATGGAAAGATTACTTACTAGATTGAAGATTGGAATGAAAGTTCTTGATGATACTTGAGAGTAAACCCGAGTTCTAGGCTTGAAAGTGTGATAATGAATGAAAATGACCAAGATTTCATATATATGCATGGAGTTTACGGCCACCATGAGTTTACGGCCGTAAACCCATGGTCTCATTGCCGTAAACTGCTCATTTGAGGGTTTAAAGCATGATTGGTGGTTTGGAACTTTTGTTGACCCATTCTAGTATTTGATCATTTGATGTACTAAGCTCAGAATGCTCAAACAGACTCAACACTGTGCTAAAATTTAGCAGAAGCAAGTTGGACTTTGATTGAAATGTAGGGTTTGTACAAGATAGAAATTTCGAGTTGTCACAAGGAGCAGCAAGTGCTCCGATCCGAGACGTATGCATGAGGATGACGATGATGACTCCAGTCTTAGATACCATCTGAGAGGCCCAAGCGCTGGCAATGTGTAACACCCGTATTTCAGATAATAATTTTCTACGTTTGTTTTACAGCATTAGTTATCAAATATTACATTTTGGTAGATCATGATATCATATCTATTGTATTTTAGGAATATCTCATATTCAAATTTTATATAAATTCGATATTTTATGGTAATTATATTTTATGTATTTAACAAAATGGATTTGTCATCTCAATGGAAATAATTCATATATGTGTATGTATAGTTAAGTTTTAAAATCGTACACATTTATATTGTTGAGGGGTAATATATGTAAAAGACTTAAGAAATGTAAATTGTCCAATTAATATATACACACGTAGTTGCATACGTGTTGATTGGATGCAAAATATCCAAAAATTTCTATTTGTTGTCAAACTTATAAATGATTGCTTAACACCTAAGATAAAATAAATAGTCGCCATAATACGTGTCATTAAATTGAGAAGTGAGTATATTTATAATTAATATGGATACAATACGTGTTAAGTTGAGAGATGGCTAGCCTCTTGTATGATTCATTAAATCTTATTCAAAGTTTTTAGTATAAATAGACATATTGCTCCCACATTCTATATCAAAAACAAATACTAGCTATTAGACAATATATAACATCAAAAGATCTTTTTCGTGAAATCGTAGAAGTTTTAAAGGTAATTTTTCCATATTAATCTTGTTATTTATATTTATATATAGAGATTAAAAAAAAGAATTATTATTATAGTTATAAATTCAAGGTCAAATTGACGTTATATTTTTGGTCGTATTGTTTTCATTCGTTTACAATTATTAGGCCAATGACCATCATATAGCTATAACTAAATTATTTTTCGTACAAAAGCCGTTTTTATATTAGACCAACAAGGTTATATAAAATAATTAACGAAACGTTATTATATAACTAAAATAACATTATTGGTTATATTATAGCTTATGATTATTAGGTTGGTAACCTTAAATACAATTTTTACCCATTTAGATCGAGGAATCAGATTGGAAACTATTGGAAAGTGAGACATACAGCCGTTGTTGGAGGTGAGTTATCTCAATATACTATGTATTACAATATATATTCATGTATGTTAGGATAGAGAGCTAGTAGAGTAAAAATATATTCTTTATGTGCTTTATGTTATTATACATGAGTTATTGGGTAGAGCCGAAAGTATAATCTCTATGTGCTTATTGTTACTGTACTTGAACTAGTATAATAGTGCTGAAAGTGTAATCTCTATGTGTTTAAATGTTATTATATTTAAGTTATTAATGTTAAGTTAGGGGTTGACGGTGGAACGACGACAGGTCGGGAGCCTATAGACTCGTGTGTTGACGACGAAATGGCAGGTAGGCCGTAAGTCTAGATACACATATTATTGGTGGATCGTCGAAAGGTCGTGAGCCAATTGGTGGATCGGCGAAAGGTTGTGAGCCATTGTTTGTATGCATGTATATGTATTGTGATATATGGTATCTTGGGAAACTCACTAAGCCTCGGCTTACAGTTGTTGAATAACTATTTTTCAGGTTGTTCTTCTGATCATGGAAAGGCTCCAGCGTGACTGTACTCGCATCTAAGAAATTAATAATGTTTTTAGACTTCCGCTAAAACTCTCTTTTATATTTAATAAATGTATGACAATTATCTTTTAATAAATATGGGCTTTTGGATTTGTGTTTTATATATATTTTAAAAATGAAAAATTTTGTGTTGAAAATCGGGACGTAACAAGTTGGTATCAGAGCCTTGGTTTGAGAGAATTGGATGAACATTCGTGTGATTCTAGACTCAAACTGAGGATCTGAATATCTTAACAAATCTTTTTAAGAAAAAGAACTTTATTCAAACAAAAAAGTGTGGTGCGTACAGTCAGTCGGAGCTCAGAAAGGAAAGTGATTCCCAAAATATTCGTATTTGTTATGGCTGTTGATATATGAGATGGTAGAAATGCATGCTAGTATGTAGGCTAGGGATCTTTTCAGGAATTGCTAGTTAGAATTGCCTGACACTTAAGATGTCTTATAGCCTAAGGATTTGCTTGTTAATTGCTACATAGAACGTATATTTATATTAAATAGTTATGTAACAAATACGATAAGTTGCATGCTCCCAGAATTAAATAGTTTTAGATTGCCTGATTTGGCGCTATTATGTAGCTCTTGTTTGAGTCCAACCGTTGTAGTGCCAGATTATTTAGTCGACGAACTGTTTGATTTTAGAGGCATGCAATCGTATTCATCAAATAATTAGTTAGTATTAGTAAAAGTTCTTCCTCGGCAAGTAGTAGGGTAAAAATGGAAGTAATCCTAGAACGATTGTCTAGGAAATTTAATATATGCTTAATAGGGCGTATATTCATGCGGTAGGGAATCGGTAAAAATGCAAAATCCTAATGGATTCTAACAAGATCTTTTGTATGTGCTCATTAATACACATGCATATATCTTTAGTGGTCATCATGTGTAGTGTTGGAAAGTGACTTGGAAACTTCGGGACAATTTTTGGGACAAGTATGAGTAGGTGCGAAAGGTAGTAGAGGCCTATACTACCAGAAGCACAAGACTCGCACTTGGATCAGAAAGAGTCGCAAAGTTACTAAGGCACTAGTAGATAGTGTATCTAACACTATAAAATTCCTTTGCGTTGTCATTACCTGTTGTACGGTGATGTTTAGAAGAGTGAATCTAAGTTCAGGCCCAAGTAGGGCGTAAAAGATTGAGTCCGAATAAAATAAATTTGCTTAAGAGAGTGGATTTTGAGAACCTTGTCCGACATAGAGCCAAATTTAATCACGAGAATTAAGAAGGAGATGATGATGGTGATCGACATAAGAATTGCAGCCTTCGTTATGTCATAGTAACTGGCGACTAGAGTTGCTACCTGTTATGGTGTGGTTGTATGTCGACCTCTCATAACCTAAGGAAGAAGGATCAAGCTTCTGACATAAGAAGAATAAGAGAGAAGGAAGGTGTCTTCCATACCAGGGTCTGTCTCGTAGAGACAAGAATTAAACTCATTACGTAACAAAAGGTTATTAAGTTATGATCGCTAATTCTGTTACTGTAGCTAAGATAGATACCATTTCATAAGACGAGTTAGGAAGGAACATGTGTGCTCATTGGAAGTTGAGTATATGACTCAAAAGTTGAGACTAAAGTTCCACCAAAGGATAAAGGAACATGTGCAGGTTCAGGCACATCAATCGAGAAATAGGTTCAGATCAATAGATTCTCGCTCGATAGATTAGGGAAGTGGCGTTCATTGTAGAGAGTATAAAAAGACACATGTGAGTGTTTTATGTACGTTTGCATCCAGGTGTTCCGAAAAACGGTTGATATGACCATTACGAGAGGGTCAGTAGGAAGACGACAAGTAGATTGGTCCAGACAACAGTAGGAGGGTATTAGATTCAGCAACCATCGTTGTTATTAGTATTTTGACTAAGTTATCCATATCCTCCTATACCATTAGTTATGCGTGTGAATCAGTGAGTTTCTTGACGATCTTGTGCTTGGAAAAGCTTTGAACTGTTTTGGTCCACGATACGAGGAGATCACTTACGGTGAATACAAGTAGTAATACTATGATGGAAATATCAAAGGTCATTGGATATGACAAACATGAGTTTCTTCAAAGACAAAAGGACATACATGTAGCATTTGAAGAGCTAGTTTGAATCGGTAATGAGCAGCAGTGGACGATGGGTCAAACCCAAGTGGGGGAGAATCGACCTCGGAAGCGAGAGTGCGAAAGGAAGTTCGAAATTTGGTTTCAATGATCAAAGTTTAGGAGAGTTATGACACAAATACATGGAAGTTATTTATTTCAGTTTAATTAGTACGGGTAAAAGAAGAAAGGAGTCTTCTACGAGAATACCCATAGGATTATGTGTTTCTCAAAGTGGTTATCGAGGAATGGTTGGATTTTCCTTTTAAGCGTTAGGTAGAGTCTAAGAGTTACCAAATCCCTAGGTTCAACTCAGATGTCCAAGAAAACCAAATAGGTTCCTGCGTTTAAGGATATAGGATTTATCCCTGCAGCATATGAGCCATTTGACTAGAAATTCATTAGGTTACATAGTTCACTATAAGGAGCGTCAAATACTTTCGTGTAGAAAAAGGATGGACCAATCAATACATATATCAGATTTAGAGAATTTGAGTTAAGCCACAGTAAGCATCTAGTAAACTTACATCTAGGATTGATGGTAGTAGAAGTGATGACAAAAGTAAGTTCGTTTTCTTTATGAATGACCATTTGAGGTGCGTATAAGTAAGACAAGAGAAGCCTAGGAACAGATCGTTTGAAAAGGGACGTTCCCATTAAAAGAGGTAGCAATACCTTCCAAAGTTTACTAATGTATCAATGGGTGAATCGAGTCATTGATCCATATGTGATCGGTTAATATTGAGATTATAGGTAGCAGTGAGGATAACTAAGGACCCCTATAATGGATTAGTAAGGTTCAGATACGACTGCTCGTTAACGTCTGTGTAAGCAGTTTTGGTTGCTGGAGATTCGGCCATGGAGACGCCTCACCAGTGCAAGCGTGATTGTAGTAGTAAAAAAAATCAACCTGTAAGCAACAAGAGGATCCAAGGGATCCTCTGGGACTTAGAATGGTAGTGAGGCGGCAGGATATCATCAGAAACTTGTTTAAGCTCTCCAATTTTTCATAGATGCAAAAGTTTGATTGACAATAAAGGACACCTAAGATCGAAAAAAGTTAGCGTAAGTTCCTAGGTACGTATGTTTAATTGAAAATCATGGTTGAGTGAGATTATGTATGCGTCTAGTGATGCAACAATGTTATTTTAGACTTCAGGGTATACAACATGTTTGGTTTAGTTATTCCTTTTATTGATAAATGAGTAAGATATTATAAGACTATAATCGCATCTATAAAATGTTTAGGTTAATATAAGGCTACAATTAGACTTTAGCATCCATGCTGCATAAGTTAAGGGTCTCAGATCGGTTGTAGCCTCAAGAGGCTAAGTAGCAAAGGCATGTTGTGATTCATATACCCAATGGGGGATGATGAAAACAATGATCTAGTATCGTAATACTAGTAGTTGGATTACGTCATAACTTATCCCGAATGCGTGTGTATGAGATTGATCGAACGTCAGTTATTTTCCAATGTAGGTAGAGTAGGTAGAGCCTTGCAAGAAGGATATTGGTGGTCTAGTGTTCGTTATGATTCAATAGATTGAAAGATGAGCAAGCCTTATAATGAGTCTGTCACCAATATTAGAGTATTGGTTCCAGAGTTTTCAAACCAGTTATAGCAGATTTGATTAAAATCCAGCATGTTGGAACAAATGGACTGGGTAAAGAGACCACTTGCAATCTAGGTTCGTGTGTGTTTTAAAAGGATACCATAGAAAGATGTTGTAAGACACACGCCATGTTGGTATATCATAAGCCTTTTATAGGGACATATTTCGAAAATAAGATTCAGTTAGGATGTCATATGTAAATTCACCTAATTACTCTTTTCTTAACAAGTCGATGTGTGTTCCTAGTCACGAAACGAATCAACATTTTACGTCTAAAGGCGATTTTCAGTCGTAGAGTATAAATACTAGAGGTCCAGATCAACGAGTTCCCGGTTCTGGAAGACTTCACAAAGAGTTTGAGAATACATTTAAGGTAGAAAAATGTGGTTCTACAACTTACTAAGCATAAAGGAACATAATCGATGGGGAGAACTGGCTAGAGCCCAAGTGATCATGTGAACCCCTATTAGGATAGCGTGTATGCATTATTTTATGGTACACTAAGATTAGGATTTCGGGGACGAAATCTTTGTAAGTGGAGGAGAGTTGTAACACCCGTAATGCAGATAATAATTTACTACGTTTGTTTTACAGCATTAGTTATCAAATATTACATTTTGGTAGATCATGATATCATATCTATTGTATTTTAGGAATATCTCATATTCAGATTTTATATAAATTCGGAATTTTATGGCAATTATATTTTATGTATTTAACAAAATGGATTTGTTATCTCAATGAAAATAATTCATATATATGTATGTATAGTTAGGTTTTAAAATCGTACACATTTATATTGTTGAGGGGTAATATATGTAAAAGACTTAAGAAATGTAAATTGTCCAATTAATATATACACACGTAGTTGCATACGTGTTGATTGGATGCAAAATATCCAAAAAAAATTATTTGTTGTCAAAATTATAAAGGATTGCTTAACACCCAAGATAAAATAAATAGTCACCATAATATGTGTCATTAAATTGAGAAGTGAGTATATTTATAATTAATATGGATACAATACGTGTTAAGTTGAGAGATGACTAACCTTTTGTATGATTCATTAAATCTTATTCAAAGTTTTTAGTATAAATAGGCATATTGCTCCCACCTTCTATATCAAAAACAAATACTAGCTATTAGACAATATATAACATCAAAAGATCTTTTTCGTGAAATCGTAGAAGTAGAAGTTTTAAAGGTAATTTTTCCATATTAATCCTTGTTATTTATATTTATAATTATCGATTATAAAAAAGAATGATTATTATAGTTATAAATTAAAGGTCAAATTGATGTTATATTTTTGGTCGTATTGTTTTCATTCGTTTACAATTATTAGGCCAAAGACCATCATATAGCTATAACTAAATTATTATTCGTACAAAAGCCGTTTTTATATTAGACCAACAAGGTTATATAAAATAATTAACGAGATGTTATTATATAACTAAAATATCATTATTAGTTATATTATAGCTTATGATTATTAGGTTGGTAACCTTAAATACAATTTTTACCCATTTAGATCGAGGAATCAGATTGGAAATTATTGGAAAGTGAGACATACAGCCGTTGTTGGAGGTGAGTTATCTCAATATACTATGTATTACAATATATATTCATGTATGTTAGGATAGAGAGCTAGTAGAGTAAAAATATATTCTTTATGTGCTTTATGTTATTATACATGAGTTATTGGGTAGAGCCGAAAGTATAATCTCTATGTGCTTATTGTTACTGTACTTGAACTAGTAGAATAGTGCTGAAAGTGCAATCTCTATGTGTTTAAATGTTATTATATTTAAGTTATTAAGGTTAAGTTAGGGGTTGACGGCGGAACGGCGACAGGTCGGGAGCCTATAGACCCGTGTGTTGACGACGAAATGGCAGGGAGGCCGTAAGTCTAGATACACATATTATTGGTGGATCGTCGAAAGGTCGTGAGCCAATTGGTGGATCGGCGAAATGTCGTGAGCCATTGTTTGTATGCATGTATATGTATTGTGATATATGATATCTTGGAAAACTCACTAAGCATTGGCTTACAGTTGTTGAATAACTATTTTTCAGGTTGTTCTTCTGATCATGGAAAGGCTCC
Organism: Lactuca virosa; assembly: GCF_052849685.1. Classification (NCBI taxonomy): domain Eukaryota; kingdom Viridiplantae; phylum Streptophyta; class Magnoliopsida; order Asterales; family Asteraceae; genus Lactuca; species Lactuca virosa. The sequence goes on along the minus strand of NC_136433.1, from coordinate 313,881,030 downwards.
AGCGTGACTGTACTCGCATCTAAGAAATTAATAATGTTTTTAGACTTCCGCTAAAACTCTCTTTTATATTTAATAAATGTATGACAATGATCTTTTAATAAATATGGGCTTTTGGATTTGTGTTTTATATATATTTTAAAAATGAAAAATTTTGTGTTGAAAAGCGGACGTAACACAATGAGACCAGGAACTGTAAGAGAGAGCGGGTTATTGGGCAGATTTCTGAGTTTTAGACTGATAGGGGTTTAGAATAGAATTACTTATTCGACTGTCTCTTCACCAATGAGTCGGGGGCTTATGACCTTCCGTGGGCGGATATGGGTGCCATATACGGGTGGAGCTCGACTTATTTTGATGGAGGACGCCCATAGGTCGAGATTCTCGATCCATCCTGGGGCCACCAAGATGTATTTGGACTTGAAAAAGGATTATTGGTGGCCCTGTATGAAGAGGGACGTGGCATGGGTAGTCGAGAGATGCTTGACTTGTCGTCAGGTCAAGGCAGAGCACCAGCGTCCCCATGGCCAGTTGCAGCCTTTGGAGATTCCCCTGTGGAAGTAGGAACAGATCTCCATGGATTTTATTACCAAGTTACCGAGGACTGCGCTAGGTTTCAATGCGATATGGATGATTGTAGATCGGTTGACAAAGAGTGCTCACTTTCTCGCTATAAGTGAGAGCTCTTCTGCGGAGAAATTGGTCGAGGTCTACGTTCGAGAGGTGGTGGCACGACATGGGGTGCCGCCATCGATAGTGTCAGATCGGGATGTGCGTTTTACTTCCAGGTTCTGGAAGAAATTTCATGAGGAGTTGGGTACCCAGTTGCATTTCAGCACAGCATACCACCCATAGACTAGGGATTAGATTTAGAACCGGAAAACCGGGCCATAGCCAGAATCGGACCGGAACCGTTAAAACCGGAACATGTAAAACTGGTCCGGGTCCTGGGTTTAAAGAATGGCTCTATCCGGGTTCCGGGTAATCCAGGTTTCGGGTCCTTCGGGTCCGGGTAAACTGGGTTTAAGAATCGGGATTGTGTTAGGAACCGGAACCGGTTTCTGTGAAAAGTTTAAAGAATGCATATCCCATTTGTTTGAAGTCAAATTGGCATGAGGTTTTTTCCAGAGTGTAGTTTATAATTTGTACATGATTTTAGACTATAATTTTGTCATTTTTTGGGTTTATATTCATTGACTTACAGTCTCTCAAAGTTGGGATATCAAAGCTGGAAATTTTATGTTTTTAAGCTTTTTTTGTATTCTATGATAGTTTTAAAACATGCATATCTAATTCGTTTGAAGTCGCAATACCATGCGTTTTTTTTCCAAAGTGTAGTATAGAGTTTGTACACGATTTTAGACTTTAATTTTGTCATTTTTGGTTTCATATTCATTGATTTATAGTCTCCCAAAGTCAGGATATCAAAGCTGTGAATTTTCTATTTTTCAGCTTTATTTTTTGTATTTTGTGAAATTTTAAAACATGCATATCTAATTCGTTTGAAGTCTAATTATCGTGAGGTTTTTTTTCAACGTGTAGTTTAGAGTTTGTACATGATTTTAGACTATAAGTTTGTCATTTTTGGTTTAATATTCAATGACTTACAGTCCCCCAAAGTTAGGATATCAAAGTTGAAAATTTTCAAAGTTCAACAACTAAGTAATTACCAAAAAAAATTGGTTTTCCCGGGTTTTCCGATTCTAGACCCACTTTATCCGGTTCTATCCAACCCACTTTATGTTTCCGGGTTTACCGATTCTAGACCCACTTTACCCGGTACCTTACCCGGAACCGAACCGGAACCGTTTCTTATATATCGGTCCGGTTTTCGATCCTACAAAATCTCGTTAACCGGTTCCCGGGTTTTCCGGGTCCGGATCTACTGGTCCAGGTTTGGACCCACTCGTATCCCTACCACAGACAGACGGGCAGAGCGAGCAGACGATTCAGACGCTCGAGGACATGCTACGCGCATGTGTTATGGATTTCGGTGTGAGTTGGGACACTTACTTGCCCTTGGCTGAGTTTTCATACAACAACAGCCATCACTCCAGTATCGGTATGCCTCCCTTTGAGGTTTTGTACGGGAGGAGGTGCCGGACTCCCATCTGTTGGGGAGAGGTCGGGTAGAGAGTGATGGGGAGCACTGAGATAGTGCTCAAGACGCAGAGCAAATCTAGTAGGTCAGATAGAGGTTACTGACGGCCCAGAGTCGTCAGAAGAGTTACGCAGACCGGCGACGCTCCAAGCTAGACTTCCAGGTCGGCGATTTTGTCCTCCTGAAGGTATCCCCATGGAAAGGGGTGATCTGATTCGGGAAGCAGGGCAAGTTGGGCCCTAGATACATTGGCCCATTCAGAGTGATTGCTCGAGTAGGTAAGGTAGCTTATCGGTTAGAGCTGACTGCAGAGTTGAGCCAGCTGAGGAAGTGTGTAGCCGACGAGACGGCAGTGGTCCCTTTAGAGGACATTCAGGTCGATGATCCTAAAATACATTGAGAAGCCATTGACGATTTTAGATAAGAATGTGAAGGTGTTGAGGAATAAAGAGGTGGCCTTGGTTCAGGTCCAGTGGCAGCATTGGAGGGTATCCGAGTGGACTTGGGAGCCGGATTCCGAGATGCGTGAGCAGTACCCATAATTGTTTCCGGAGGATGACTTCGAGGGCGAAATCTAATTCTAGTGGCGGAGAATTGTAACATCCCGACTCCCAGGTACAAATTTAAATTGTTTTATATTCATTTTGGCAGGACAACTCGACGAGTTGGAGGCCCCAACTCGTCGAGTAAAGATTGAGATAGCCGCGTGGTTTTTAGAGTCAACTCGACGAGTTGGAGGACCCAACTCGACGAGTAGGAGCTGAGCATAAAAACCCTAATTTTCAGGGTTTGCACCCTATTTAAAGGACCTTAAGTCCTTTACCCCGCCTCCCTCATCACCTTAACACCCTGAGAGAAACCCTAATCGAGCTATTATCATCTGTGAGAGAGAGAAGGGCTAAGAGTGTGTTTTGGGTGCATTCTTTGAAGGAGCTTGAGGAGCAAAAGGCTTGGAACGAGAAGGAGTCCTTGGATCCAACATTCTTTCAGTGTTAGCGGCCATTTGGAGGTAAAAAGCCACTAACTTGGTCACTTGTTTGTTAGATCTCTCTATTAGAGAGTTATGGCCATTTTTAGCATTTCTCGTGGGTCCTTATTGGCTTTGAGCTTACCTTGAAGCTAAGACTTCAGATTTGGGCATTATTAGGCCTTTTAGGCCTAAAGACTTGAGCTTTATCTAGTTTTGGCCAACTTCCATACCTTAAACCCTTTGTTGAGCTTTGGTTTGGCAAACTTAGCCCTAGATGCTATGCATGGACGTAAAGCTTGCAGCTTTACGTGGTATATCAGCCTTAGGAGGCTAGATCTAGAGTTTGGGGCCTGAGTCTTGCTTAAAGACGTCTGAATGAGAGAACGGCTTGAAGGAACTCGGCGAGTTGGTGAGCCAACTCGACGATTTGGTCAGGGTTTTCCCTGATAGTTTGGACGCGTTACAAACTTGGCGAGTTGGTGAGACGGCTCGGTGAGTTGGTGAGAAAACTCGGCGAGTTTAGTTGGATTTTCCCGAATTTTCTAAGGACAGAAGGAACTCGGCGAGTCGCATAGATGCACTCGACGAGTTTGGTCAACATGGACTGTTGACTTGAGGGTTGACTTTCGTTGACTTTTAGGGTTTGGTCAAGTTATGGACTTAGGAGACCATGGAGGGGTAAAATGGTCTTTCACCCTTTCTGAGAGTTAGTAAAGGGTTGTTATTATAAATTGTTAATTAGAAATGATTATGATATATGTAGGTGGAGTCTAGACCTACCGTTGAGTATGAGACACACTTGCTTACTTGCGAGGTGAGTCTTCTCACCATACTTACCTGAGTGGTAATACTGTGTGACCGGAGGGTCTTGCCTGAGTTATTGATTAGAGGGTCTTATGTGCTTATACCGAGTTATGTGATATATTATGCATTGTGTCTTTGTGATTTATTTTGTATATTCTTTTGTGCCACATTAAGTAAGGACCAGAGGGTCCAAACCGAGCTGTGAGACCGGAGGGTCCTCACTGAGATACAGGACTGGAGGTTCCAACCCGATCCGTGAGACCGGAGGGTCCTCACTGAGACACATGACCGGAGGGTCCTTATTGAGATATAGCCATGAGAGGCTAATTATTTGTGTGTGGTATTTTAGGGAACTCACTAAGCTTCGTGCTTATAGTGTTGTGTGAAATGTGTTTTAGGTACATCTCAGGATCGCGGGAGGGCGTCGGCATGATTGTACACACCAGTTAGAGATTATGTTTTGTGGATTCTGGGATATTGTCAAACATTTTTATTGACTTGTGTTTTGAACAACTTATAAACTTGGGTTTGAGAAATGTGAAACTGTTTTTGTGTGGTTTAAAAATGAAAATTTTATTTGAAAATTTAGAGTGTCACATTAAATCTCTTCCAATTAGGTTTTATTTCCTATATAACGAGATGAGGAAAAAGATTGCAAGTAGTTTGCTTGGGTCGATCCCCCATTACCAAACAACTAGTACAAAAACATGTTGATGGATTTTCACAACAATGGAATTCAAGTACACAATGATTTTGTGGAAGAATTTGTGGATTTTCACAACAATGACATTCAAGAGGTTCTTGTACAAGGTGAAGGTGAAAAATGGAAGGTTGGGTTTTTTTGTATTTGTTGGTGATTGTGTGGATTATGTTGAAGTAGTTTTAAGCTCTTGTAAAACTTTTGGCAATGTATGTAATTTGGATTACTTAAATGACAGTTGGATGTAAGTTGTATGTTGTGGAATGAAAAATGGTTTACTGGATACCTATTGTTTGAGCAATGTACAATTGTAAGTGGATGATGTGAGCAAATGAAGGATGTTTTTCAACATAACATAATGACCAAAATGGATGTAACTTATACATCAACAAAACATACCAAAATTAGCCAAAGTGTTAACAATGCAGCCATATTGTATATTGTTTACAAAAGAAAGGGCATATTAACAAACATACCACTTCTACCACCCCTTTTTCATCCTCTCCCACCTCTTGTGCATTTGGTTAATTATGGATTCAACCTTGGCCTTCCAATTTTCTTCTTAGGCTTTGGTGTAGGGTTGACTGAGGGATTCTTGCAAGATAATTTATTATGCCCCCTTTGCATACAATTTTGACATTGGACAGTTCCGCCCTTAGAGGAGACTTGGGAGAACCTGTCTTCATGCTCATAAACATGCCTTTTCCTTTTCATACAAGGCCTTCACGACATCCTTCTTTCAACATGTGGTAGTGGTTTGGAGTAATGTTGGTTTCCACATATTACTGCCATTAACAGGAAGGATGTTAGACTCATAAGTAGCTAAAAACAGGGGATCCTAGACAACTCCCAAAGTTTTCATGTACAATACATCCCCTCTAAGTTCACTCCATATGAGTGGAAGCCATTTCTCACTTCATAAGCATTCAAACCACTTGGATGAACATACCAACTTCTACAAACATAATAACATATTTAATTAGTATACATATTGATATCAATACCAAACTCATACATTTTCTTAATTTTATGATACTTACTTGATATCAAAACCAAACTTATCCATTTTCTTAGTAGGTCATGGACACACATCATTCACCCATTTACATGCATCTTGCTTCAAGTTAAAGAACCTTTCCATCATATATAGTATAATCTCCTCAAGCATGGCCAACAAAGGCTTCTTTCTGGCATCAAGTATGATGGCATTAAAACACTCTGCCATTCCATTTTCAACAGCCTCACAGTCCATTCCACCTTTAAAAAATGTCATGCACAAAGATTTAGGCTCCCTTGCTGTCACACCCCCAAACCAGAACGGCGGAAACGTTCGGGGGGCGGAGGACGTCATGTAAGTATCACAACACATGCAATATAGTAATCAAAGTACAAACAACCATTACATTAATAAGTATAAGTTTTACATAAGTGTTTAAACATTACATATTCAAACATCAAAGTAGATACAGTAGAAGACAAGAGTCCCAGTACGGTACTAGGTAGTCTTCTCAAAAGCTTCGGGAGTGTACCTGTCTACTGGATTCCTGAGAATACAAGTTATTTTGAAAGAGTAGATCAACATTTAAGCTGGTGAGTTCATAAGAATTTTAGTTCTATAAAGTATACTCTAAAGTTCTTGGAAAAGTTCGTTGATTCCTCTAGAAAATCCTATATTTCCTGATGTGATAAAATGATAACCTCAATAGTTCCCTCTGCAATTACTTAGTTTATACTAGTTATATATAACCTAATATAGAATGGACAGTTAAATAGGTGAATCTGCCCTAAGCCCACAACCAAACAAGGAACAGGAAGTAAGGCAGTAGTCACACATTTCACTGTTAATCGGATATTACTTATATATAACTCTGATGTATAAACTAAGGAATTATAGAATTAGCCACTAAAGGTCCTTTATGTTATACTAGTCTAAAGAGAGTGAATGAATAAGTTCCATCTGCTAAGTAGTTTTAAATCCCCATAAAACTGTTCTGATAAGTAGTTTTAGATCCCCATAAAACCGTTTCTGAATAGTAGTTTTAAATCCCCATAAAACCGTTTCGTTTTATTTATGGAAGGAGATTAATACAGTAGTATTTCTTAAAAATAAACTACCGATGAATAACTACCCTAATATTAACCTGGTTAATTAGGGTTTAAAATGTGATAAAGTTGTAACCATGCTGGACTAGAATGTACACAACGACCTTCTGGTGTCGAAACTGAATATGTGACATTTGTCACCTCATGGTTGGTCTGCCGGACTATAGCTAGCAGTCGGGATGTGGGATTGTCGGTCCCGTATAGATCTATACACACAATTCCCGCTCTCCCTCCAGGAGATTCTGGTTACAAGGATATAACATAGCAAGTATTGCTATGTCCTGAAGACGTACCATCACATTTTAGTTTGAGTAAAGATCGAATTATATCCTTTTCTTGATAAAGTAGTTTAGACCTCGTATACTTATTTAGAAAAATAGATTTCTCGTTTGTTTCTAATTTAGTTTGTATTATTACCCCGTGATTGCGAACCCTGGTACGTTGTATTTGTACCCCTGTTAATGCAAACCCGGTATGATGTATTATTACCCCGTGATTGCTAACCCTGGTACGTTGTATTTGTACCCCTGTTAATGCAAACCCGATATGATGTATTATTACCCCGTGATTGCTAACCCTGGTACGTTGTATTTGTACCCATGTTAATGCAAACCCGGTATGATTTATTATTACTTCTTTAATATATTATCCATATACTAAAAGTATTATACGTATCCAGGTATAGATAAATGAATTGTTAGTACTTTCCTTTCCTAACATACTTGGAATAAAAAGTATACAATCGTGAATCATACTTGTATATTTAGTTTTGAATCATAAATTATACCTATTATAATTTATACGTTCTATCTGATTAGCATGATCTCTCCTGAATGTACCCCTTTGCTTAGCATGATACAAAGGTAATGATACCGACTGAAGTAATATTCCCATATGTATAATGTATATAATTAAGAAGGAAACGACCTTCGGACAATTAACCTCACCTCAAATCCACATCCAAATAAGGAAAAGGAGATGAGGCAACTCATTAGTCCTAAGCCCTTTAAGTTTTATTTATATACTTATACATATATGAACATGATATTGATAATTATAATTTGAAATAGTTTATAAAACCTTTTTCAAAGAATTTAATAGTATTAAAAGAGTTTACATGACTTTAAAGATTTAACATGACTTTAAGTCATTTTGGAAGTATTTGGTAATCCTTAAAAGCATAAGGAAATCCTTTGTGTGATTGTTATCACATACAATTATTAACACAATTTAGATTCTGTTCAACTTGTATTCCCCCCCCCCCCCCTAAAAATCATTTAAAACCATTAAAAAGGTAGATTATAGGGGTATGAGCTCACTTGATAAGTGGTGATTTGGGCAGCGTTTCATTTTCTGGAAAGGAGTTTATTTGAAGAAAAATCGGCTTTATTCGGGCAGAGTTTCGACTGGAGAAAGTTGTTTTTCTCGAGAATCTCTGGGCTTTGAGGCTTGCTTAGGGTTTTAGATTTGATACCGGGGCTTTGGGGGTTGTAGGTGAGGTTGTGGGAGTGAAAGAGATGAAAGTGTGTGAAAATTTGTGTAAAAATAAGGTTAAAATCGGAGAGTCTCGCAGGCAATTTATTGGCCGAAGCCTCGGATCCGAAGCAAGGGGAAGGAGACGCGTATCTCGGACAGGTGGCGAGGGGGAGGCTTCGCCTCGGACAGCTGGCGAGGCGCGTCGGAACATGAGTGGGCCGCGACTTCGGTCGAATCAGAAGAGGACACGGGTCCGAGCTCGGAGGCGCCACCGTGCGAAGGGTGTGTCGGATGCGCACTGGACCGCGGCTTCGGTCCAATCAGAAGCTAACATTAGGCGACACGCGGCGACACGCGGCAGCCTCGCATGCGAGGGGACATGGCCGAACATGCACCATGCGATTTTTCCCGGTTTTCAATATTTTTCGATTTTTGTGCCCAAAACTTGCGAAATTCATAACTTTCGCATATGAGCTCCGTTTTCGACGTTCTTTATATGCACACGTAGGTAAAATTATACTCTACGACTTTCGTTAGGACTTCTTGGGCTAATTTTGATTTTATTTTTAATATTATTATTTTTAACAGACCGGGACAGGAAAATCCGTTAAAAATTCATAACTTCTTCATCCAACGTCCGTTTTTGTCTGTCTTTTTACCGTTGTACTACTATTGACGAGACCTTCAATTCCCGTTTAGGTTGTGTTGGCTAAAAATACTCGATCTTTATTTCGAGATTTTAGCTGTATACTGCTATACTGAAACTTAGAAAAATCATAACTTCCTCCTACGAAGTCAGATTTTGACGTTCTTTTTATGAAAGTTCTCGGTTTAACATAATATACAACTTTCATTTAGATTTTTAAGGCTAAAAAGCCTTTTATTGAAAATTCACTCTTTACACTGAACAGTGTTTTGGCGGTTTTATCGCGGATCTTCGATTGATCATAACTTCTTCGTTATAACTCGGATGTCAGTGTTCTTTATATTTTTGGAAACCTTGTTACAATCTCTACCACTTTGTTCATCCCAATTAAGATTATTGAACAATTTATTTTTGATCTAAATTTGACTGGTGTTTCACTTTATTTATACCGTTCTAGTAAAAATCGTTTTTAACTAAAACGGTATACAAAATAGAAATATTACGACTGAAAAATCATTATTGAACAATTTATGATTATTTATAAAAAGTGTTATAAATAATTTAACTAAAACGGTATACAAAACAGAAATATTACGACTGAAAAATTTGCGTGTCATAATTTGTCCATCATAAAGCTTTTAAAAGAACAAGTTATAAGCTGCATGTCATAAAGCTGTATAACGCGTGTCATAAAACTTCAGTCACGAATTTACACTAGTAACGTTATTTTCATTATTCAATAATGGGAGTCAAAGTTCGTGTAAATCTGTTAAGGCTCTTGTGAGACTTTCCTTCGTCGTACCTACCTAGCGTACACTGTAAGTCCTGTAGTTATAACCAGAGTCTCCTGGAGGGAGAGCGAGGTAATTGTGTATAGATCTATACGGGGCTGACACCCCCACACCTGAGTTGTTCGCTACAGCTAAACAGGGCCAATCTAGGATGACAAATATCCTACAGAAACTAACGCCTGAAGAACGACATGACGGGCATATCAGTTATATTAACATGGTTGTAACGACTCACATAGGGATTAATAATGTTATTTTGGATTTACGAAATTATACACTTCACAGGTTTTAGAAAATATAAAACTACGCTTCACTTTTGTACATTACTATCACCACCCCAATCTTAGGGATTTAAGACTATAATTTTTCATAAAACAGAAAATATGAGATTTTCTGGGAACACATACTCTTTTCAATTACAAACAAAAGAAAACAAAGGATGCACATGCAATTATTCATAGTTTTAGAAAGAGACTTACAAACCATTTTTCACAGAAAATATCGTATTTTCTGGAGTCTTACAAATTATTACAACCAAAGAAGTTACAAACCTTTTCATACAAATATGCTTATGAACTCACCAACTTTTAGTTGACACTTTTCAAAATGACTTGTATTCTCAGGAACACAGTGAGCAGGTATTTGGGCTATGGATTTTGGATATTTGCTACATTTTGGAACATCATATTCTATGTCAATTTTGTGTAAATTTGTGAACAAATACAATTTGTAACAATGTATGTTGGTATCTTTTAATGTATGATGTTTGGTTGCTATGTTTCATTCATATTCAATTGTTATGATATTACAAATGAAGTCATCTGTCCTCGGACGTTTCCGCCTTCCTGGTTCGGTAGTGTGACAGATTGGTATCAGAGCATTGTTTATAGTGAAATAGTATATCTAACCATACAAGATATACAACTATAAATACAATGGGACTAAAACATTCTGACTAAAAGTATACTTTAAAAATATAAATAATTTACCAAAGTGTACATACATACATGCATATTAGAAAACAATAAGAAGAGTTGGACATCGTGACTAAACTTAGATAGTTATGTAATCATATCTAGGGTAAATATAGTCTGATCAACTATATTTATTCGAGATACGACCAACATGTGTCTAGGAGTGGTCAATGTGGATAACTAAACTAAAACTTATCAACTGTAAATCAAAACAGGGTCTAAGAACAAAACTAAAAGACATAAAATACTATAGGGATATTTTAACACTCTATCTATTTCTCGTACTTATGTATTCTTGTGCAGACACTATGGTGGGATTCTATCACCCAGGGGACCCATACTTCCCCAATCAGGGAAATGGGGGATGGATTGAGGAGGATCATGTGGAGGATCCGAAAGAGATCGAGGAGGAAGAGATCAAAGAGGAGGATATAGACGATGAGATTGGCGATGAGGAAGAAGAGGACGATGATTCGGACGCCGAGTCTGAAGTCATCGACCCTCCCTACATGGCGAGGGTACCAGCGCATCGTTTTTGGGGCCCAATGGCCCTACGCCCCCTTGGGCCTACGACCTGGAGAGATTGAGCAGGCACCAGGGATAACGCCCATCGTTCGGGATGGAGCGAAGGTTTTACGACCTTCGTGATGGAGGACCAACGAACCAAGCACTTCCTGCTATGGTCCGAAGGATCACCGACATCAGAGACCAGGCGCAGACGACAGCCCATCGGGTCGTGGAAATGAGGGTTGCACTGGAGGCCACTACCGCCCGCACTTGGGATCTTCAGAGAGACCACTATCCGAGGGAGCAGCTCATTGAGGATCTTACCACTGCACGAGCAGAGGTATGGGAGTACCAGGAGTGACATGCTGCTCTGGAGGAGAGGGTGCGCATCTCTGATCGCCGACTAGCCGAGCTGCAGGGCGCTTCTACCTCACCACAGGCACCACCATGGATCACTCGTCGTGACTAGGACTTATCCTACCCGCCACTTGCTGTGGATATGGTTATGGGTATGTGTTGGAGCTACCCCTTTTTTTTCTCCATGTATGTACGATTGACCCTACGTTTAAATGATTACACTACTCGCAGGGTCGTTATGCTGTCAGATTTTATCCTCGATGTACTGTAGATCTTTTTAAAAGGTCAATTTTCATGCATTATGTACTAAACGTTATCATTAATGAAACGATTATGTGTTTTATTTGTGATGTTGTTATTTGCTATGTTCTCTCTTTCCATTTTTATTTGATGTAATACAGTTTCAATTATAAGTACAATCGAACCACCGTAACCGCTAAAAACAAAGGGTTTCCATAAACTCATCGTCATTCCTACTTCAAAGCAGGAAATGCCCAGAAGGTACATTCGCAAAAACAACACAGCATCACCACCACCACCGCCGCCTCCACCAGAAATGGATTCTGCTGCTTTCCAGGCGGCAGTCTCAGCTGCAGTTACTGCAGCACTGGCACACATCAACAATGGCACAAACGGAGGAGGAAACAGAAATGGGACGGGGAGTTCCAATCATGGAGATAATCCAGGACATCAGATAGGGAGAACCCGTTCTTTATCTTGTTTCATCAGCAGATGAGGCAAACGGTGGTCTTATCCTCTTTTACTTATACAAACAAGATATACCCTAAAGTAAAGGCGAGTCAATAAAGTAAATAAGCAAAAATCTTTATGAAAGCAAGTCCCATCGAGTGGAGTCAAGGCATGCCTTAAGGTAGTAAACACCAAGTCACTGCACTAGATTTTCTGGCTACATTGCATCAATATTTAAGCGCGATCGTTTCCATGCAGAACCTGTAAAAAGTCAAGCCCCGAGGATTCTAGTTTTACACCCACATACAAGCCTGTAGGTATCACCTTGATGGTTGACCCCAGCAGAGGTAGAGTCACCTGTCGAAAAAAGAGTCTTTCTACGACCGATGGCTAACCATAAAAACGAAAGAATGGCAAAGAGGATCAAAACCACAAAATGGAAGGTTTTCAAAGTCCCCAGGGAAGATGGCTTTAGTTGGGTCTTGCAGACGGGAAGACTTCCTTATTCATTATAAATATCCCACGTATTGCTTTATGCGATTGCTTGCTATTCGGTAGACGAATTGTTACCTACGCTTTTCCTTGTCTTACGACTTGACTGTGTTTAGCAACTAATCTCATTGATAAGCATTTTGTGAAACACATATAAGGATTTCACCAACGTAAAGCCAAGACCATTTAACGGGAGCGAAAGGGTGATAGCTCTCACCCGATGGTTTGAAAACATTGAATCTGTCTTTGAAATATGCGGCTGTCCTGAAGAGAGTAAAGTGAAGTTCGCAGCTTGTACATTTTCCGACAGGGCCCTCTCATGGTGGAACGACCATATCAAGGCTTTAACTCTACCAGTAGCAAACTCCATGGTATGGGGAGAACTCAAAAACCTGATGCTTGATGAGTATTGCCCCAGGGGTGAAGTACAGAAGCTTGAACAAGAGCTATGGAATCTCACTGTAAAGGATTCTGACATTGAGGCTTACATTTCCAGGTTCAGCGATGTGGCGCTCTTGTGCCCGGGAATGATCACCTCTGAGAGCAAGAAAGTCGATTCATCTGGGGACTAACTCCCCTGATTCAGGGAAATGTGATTGTTGCTAACCCCTCAACCTTCGACAGTGCCAAGCGCCTGGCGCAAAAGCTTTACGACCATGGAGAACCAAAGAACACGAAGACTGTTGTCACTGAACCAAAGAAGAGGGATGATAACAAGAAAAACTAGGGAAAGAAGAGAAAGGGACAACAAACTCAAGAGTCGGGGAAGAAGCAACAAATCGTAGAATTTCACGCTGCTACCGCTCCTGCTACACCAGCACCAGCCGCACCAGCACCTGCAAAGCCGTATGCAGGCTCTCTCCCAAAATGCGATAAGTGTAATTTCCACCATAACGACACATGACGAGATTTGCAGTAGACCAACTGTAACCGGAGAGGGAACACCGCCCTGTATTGTAGAACACCACCACAACAAAACAACCAACCCAACAATGCTGGAGCAAGTCAAGCATGTTATGGGTGCGGGGAGACTGGCCATTACAAACAAAACTGTCCCAAGGCCAACAATCAGAGTGCAGGGGGAACAAGCAGAATCCTAGCAATGGGACAAGGGGAGGTTGTGCAGGATCCAGCGGTAGTCACCGGTACATTCCTCCTCAATCACATCTATGCATGCATCTTATTTGATAGTGGATCGGAACGAAGTTTTGTGAGTCATAAATTTAAACACTTACTAAATCAAAGTCCCCAAAAGTTAAACGAAACCTTCACGGTGGACATGGCTAATGAGAAAACATAAACAACCAACGACATATTCATAGGATGCCCGTTAACATTAAATAAACACTCATTACAAATCAACTTAATGCCAGTTATGTTGGATTTGGTGTCTAAGCCCATAACTATAACTGGTATTTACGTGACCCGATTGTAGCATGGTCCCTTTTTGGGTTGCATTCACCAGTGCAATTTGATAGGAAGGATTTTTGAGAATAAGGTTATTTGTGATTTATTAATATATTACAAGTATAATATATTAATATTATTTAATTAGTATTGATCAAGAATTAATTTGGAATTAATTTTTTGATCAAAAGAGACTAATTAAATATATGGGGATTGATTATGTAAATCAATGATTCTTGTAATGTGGACTAATGATCCATGACTATATGTTTGGGCTAAACCAATAAGATAATACATGGATAGTCCATGGAGGTTAACCCGTGGAGCATAAGAATGTGAAAAGTCATGGAGCATTAGGGTTTACAAAGTGTAACCCTAGTGTTTGCGAGATTATAAATAGTGCCCCATAAGCCAAAATCGGCTACACCCTCTTTAGAGTCAAGTATCTTATTCTCCTAAAACCTCCTCTTGCATTTTGGTGTTTATGAACCAATAGAGGCATCACACTTGAGGTGCTCAAACTTTCAAAGGTCAAGAACTCTACCCTACTAAAGAGGTAAGCATCCAAACTAAGTTTTATATTATATAGCTTTAATTGTATGCTAGCTAGGGAGAATGCTTTGGAAAATTGAAAATGCATGTATAATTAGAGAAAACATAGATCCAAAGCATTTAGGGTTGCATGTGCACCATAGGAGTGTTATAGTGCTCAAAACCCAACAGTGGTATCTGAGCCTAGGATTGTATTCTATTATATTTGATGCTTACTAGTTTTTCAAAGCTGAAAAAGTCGAAATTTTGGCCTCTGACTGGTGAACTCGCCTAGTACATGAACAGACTCGACGAGTCCACTCAGTAACAGAGCAACTCGCCGAGTCCAGTTCATGTACTCGACGAGTTGGAGGCTCTGTGTGCATAATTTCGAGTTTCTTGGCCTGGTTTGGATTTGGAACACTACCACAAACTGTTTTGGATCATTGGAAATGTTTTTTATGATATGGTAGTGCTTGTACTCATCCTACCACAAGATAATTGTCAAAGTTTTAAAATAATTGTTGTTTTTATATGATAAACAAAATTGCTTTCAAATTGTTGACTAGAAATTCTCTTGATTATGAGTTTGGTTAGATCATAGATTATGTGATAATTTTAGTTGTTAGAATAATGATCTAAATGCATTTTAATGACCTCCATAATTTGTCCTCAAGTTATGGAAAATGAAAGGTCTCTTACATTAAAATTCAATTAAACTCATAAGTTACGAATGTGAAGAGTTTTGACAAGTTTCAAAACTTGCCCTCAAGTTTTGGAATTTGTAAAGTCACACTAATGAAAATTTAATTCCAAACCCTAAAGTTTTAAAAGTTAAAATTCAACCCATATACTTTATAATATTATAGGTTTAATAATTTATATATAGGTATAAGACAAAGTCGGTCTTACCGTTAGTAGGCCTCATTCACGAAGTCGGTCTATAAGGGGGGTATAAGGTTACTGCCTATAAAATGGTAGTTTAATGGGTGTCCACTCTCACCCACCGCTTCCTTGATTGGTGGAGGGTCATTAGCTGAACGGGTAGGATATGACATTAATTCTCATTCATTAAAAACTATAATGATAAATATAAAGTAACCAAACTTATATTAAATTCTCAATATTAGTCACTTTTAGAAAAATGTGAAATGGTGCTAATCCATGAAATTACATTTTGCACCTTGTTAAGTCGTTAGTGGAGCGTGTGTGGTTAACCGACACACTAATCTGGGACTGACAATGTGTGGCAAAGGGTAATTTGGTGTTAATCATAGATCAATGGAGCGTGTGTGGTTAACCGGCACATTGATTAGGTGATTTGTAATATTGGGTGTACCAAACTAATTTGCATGGTTATTCACACCTTGTTTGTGATCCTCGACATCCCAGTCACAAACTTGAAGGGCACAATCGAGATTTAAACATGCCGTTGAAAATTTCAATGAACCTCAAAGATCTAGGAATTTCAAATCCAATTAAAACTTAATAATTTATTTCGTTTTTCATGGTGGAAATTGGTAAATCGTCATTTACCTACCTTCAAATATTTTACAATTGGATTACGACATCCCTCTTCGCAATTGTAGAATATTGTGTTGGGTCCTAGCCTTAGTATTTCATATTGGGTGTAATATTAAGGATTATCATCTAATCTAAACTTTTTTCTTCTTCTTTTATAGATGTCTATCCCAAACAATGCTTCCAACCCAATCCCTTCAGGCTCTTTCTCCCTCATGAACCTATATGGGAGGGTCATTTTCGATGGCTCGAACTTCAATGACTAGATTCGAAACATCAGGATGGCTATTCGTTATGAGGACAAAGAATATGTCCTAGATAAAGAGCTCAAAGAGATTGATGTCACCGCTGCTACTCCTGAAAAAATCGCTGAACACACTACTCATGAGAGGGATGCGACAAAGGTGTCGTGTCTTATAATTACAACCATGACTGCTGAGCTGCAGAAGTCCTATGAGGACTACTACCCCTATAAAATGTATCATGATTTGATGGAAAGATACCATCAAAGTGATCGGCAGGAGAGGTATGAGATCATTGCCTCCATCATCACAACCAAAATGAAGGATGGTGAACCCAACACGACCCACTTGCAGAAGATACAGAGATTTGTGGACCGCTTACTTAAATTGAATGTCAATTTTGATGAAGAGTTGGCCATAAATATAATTATACACTCTTTACCTTCTTGTTATGATCAGTTTCATATGACTTATCATATGAACAAGGAGGAGGTCACTCTTAGCAAACTTCAAGGCCTTCTTAGGACTGCAAAAAGCAACCTGAAAGGCAAGTTGGTTGTGTCTACTCCTACTATTACTTCTGCCCCTGTTCTGGCAATCAGACATGGGAAGGGAAAGAAGAGGAAAGCTCCTTACAAGAGCCGCAAGGGAAATTCTCTTGATGGATCCTCTTCAAGTGGGACCAAAGCTGGTTCTATAAATCCATCTTCCAATCCAAAGGAAGCAGAGTGCTTCCAGTGTCATGACAAAGGGCACTGGAAATGAAGCTGCCCCAAGTACTTGCAGGACATTAAGGATGGGAAGATCAAACCCTCCTTTGCAGGTATTTACACTATTCAATCTAATAACTCGTCACATGCTAATTCTTGGGTCCTTGATACAGGTTGTGGTATTCACATTTGTTCTGATTTGCAGGGACTAAAAAGAAGTAGGAATGTGGAGCACAGGAAGATAAACTTAATCATGGGAAATAGGAAAGTGTCGCCTGTGACCAAGATTAGAGTTTATTCTTTATTTCTTAGTAATGGTTTTAATTTAGATTTAAATAATTGTTGTTACTCGGCCGATATGGCGAGAAATGTTATTTCCTTTCACAGTTTGTATAAACAAGGTTTTACCTTTTCCTTTAATAATGAAAATGGTGGTATTTATGCTTATTGTAATGGTGTATTTTATTTTGCAGCATTACCTTGCAATGGTATATATGAAACTGTGATGGTTGTAGATAACTTAGGAAATAATGTTGAATATTGATTCTTCCAATGATTTGGATAAAGCATGCTTGTGGCATTGTCGTCTTGGACATGTCAACAAGAAGCGCATAGCCCAACTCCAAAAGGATGGAGTTTTGGAGTCATTCGACTTAAAGTCGGATGACACTTGCGAATCTTGTTTACTTGGAAAGATGACCAAGTCATCCTTCACTGGTACTTGTGAAAGGGGTGAAGGTCTGTTGGATCTCACACACACTGATGTGTGTGGACCATTCAGAACCGCCACAAGGGATGCTAACCGCTTCTATGTGACTTTTACTGATGATTATAGTAGATATGGGTATATTTACTTAATCAAGCATAAGTCAAAAACCTTTGAAAAGTTCGAAGAGTTTAAGCAAGAAGTGGAGAATCAATTGGGCAGGAAGATAAAGATGTTGCGATCCGATCGTGGAGGAGAGTATCTTAGTATCGAGTTCCTTGACTATCTTAAGGAATGTGGAATTGTTTCACAGTTGACGCCACCTAGGACACCACAGCTTAATGGTGTGGCTGAGAGGCGCAATAGAACCTTGCTAGACATGGTTCGTTCCATGATGAGTCGAGCTTCATTACCTATCTCATTCTGGGGGTATGCCTTAGAGATTTCCGCCCTTATCCTTGTAACGACCATAAAACTTGAACCAATTTAAAACATTTTATTTCATTTCAAAACCATTAAGTTCATACGTCTTGTTTTCAAAATAGTTTAAACATCAGAGTATCCCCAGAACCATATCACATAAATCATAAAACATGAGGAACGGTACGATCACGCCTTCGCCTTGCCACGATCTCCTGAAGTACCTGAAACAATAAACTGCAACTGTAAGCCCGAAAGCTTAGTGAGTTCCCCCAAAGTACCCATACACACATAAACATACATATAGCAAAGAACAACATGCTATGGGTCCAATCAACCTTCCGGTTGGAATACCCCTGGCCCTCAACCTTCCGGTTGGAATGCCAACATACTACGAGCCCAATCATCCTACCGGGATGGAATACTCTCGGCCCACAACCATCGGGTTGAAACGCCCATACACCTATACATACTACTACAACTACTATGGGTCCCATCATCTCGCAAGATGGAATACCCCAGGCCCCTCAACCATCGGGTTGGAATGCCAATCTACTATGAGTCCAATCATCCTACCTGGATGGAATACTCCTGGCCCACAACCATCGGGTTGGAATGCCTCACCTCCTATCATACAATAACAACTACCATGGGTCAAATCATCCCTCATGATGGAATACCCCAGGCCCCTCAACCATCGGGTTGGAATGCCAACCTACTATGAGTCCAATCATCCTACCTGGATGGAATACTCCTGGCCCACAACCATAGGGTTGGAATGCCCCTATACTAGCAACATGTATACATAACACGCAACCACATAACATTCTACGGAAATCAACATACTAGGGCCCTATCATCCTACCGGGATGGAATACCCTCTGCTACGGCTCAACATGCATATACCACGGGTAACCTCTTACCAACGTACATAAGGCAAGACCAACTACAGGTCTATACTCATAACCACTACCCAACTACCAGGGTGCTGATCCAACAGAACTAGCCATCACTTAGCTATCCTATCCTCTAGGATACTAAGCTAACAAAGCATATCCTCCTATCATTATCCTATCTACCAGGATACTAGCAAGCATATCATCACAAAACATAACAAGCTCAAAACAACAATTCAAAGGGCCGACCTTGGTGCCTTAGACCCTTGATTACAGTGAGGATAACTCACCTGAAACGAAGAACTGAACCACGAAGGTACATACCCGAAGCACTGCTCCAACTCCAACACCTATTGCCATCAATGGACCATTGACATAAATAACCAGTTTACCATAATACTCTCGGGGTCAAAGTCAAAGTCCTGGCCAAAGTCATCCTTCCTGACTGACTCTACTCGCCGAGTTAACCCGTTGACTCGTCGAGTCCTTATACTCTGAAAACTCTTAGAACACGACTCAAATCGTCGAGTCACCCCAAGACTCGTCGAGTCTAACGATCTCCGAGTCCCATCCTACTCAACTCACAGAGTCACCTCCCGACTCACTGCTTCGAGGTTTAACCAGAAGAGATTGGGGTTCTGCGACCAGACTCGCCGAGTCCAAGAACAGACTCACCGAGTCCAAGGCAATCTTCAACAGTCTCGCCACGTTGTTCTTCCAACTCGCCGAGTCCATGCTCATGTTCATACAACTCGTCGAGTACACCCATGTGACTCGCCGAGTCTCTCCAGTTCTCAATCCATACAGTGGCTTTTCGAGCCATGCAGGGACTCTAATCCATAGATCCACTCTTCTACAGTCTAACCCCCACGTAAAGTAGCAAACTTTACGTGAAACCAAGGAGCTATAGGTCCAAAACACTCTAGGGCTAGGGTTTATGACAAAGGGGCATCACCAATAACTCATTGACATAAGCTTTATGACATTCTGGACCATTACAAGCCTAGATCTGAGGTAGCAACCTCAGATCTAAACTCCAACCTTGAAATAACTCTCAATCATACCAAAAATGCCCCAGATCTCATACATAAGATAGATCTAATTGCAATAGAGCCAAGACAGCAGCTTATTACCTTAAGGACGACCTCCCACTGAAGAATAATCCAAATCTCTGCAAATCCCCTTGATCCAAGCTTCTTGATCTTCAAGATCTCTTCACCAAAACCACTTATCTAGGCTCCAATTTGCTTCCAAGGGCTCTCACTCACGATTTAGGGTTTCTAGATCTCAAAAGGGTAGTAAAGAGGCTGAGGGAGGGATATAATGTTCTTTATATAGGGCATAACCCCCGGGATTAGGGTTTTCTCTCTACAGCACCAACTCGTCGAGTCCTAGACGCCGACTCGGCGAGTTGGCCACTTAAACCGCGACAGAATCCCGCTCCGACTCGGCGAGTAAGCAGGCCTACTCGTCGAGTCCCTTTCCTTAATTTACACTTTAAGCCCTTCAATAATACTTTTGGAATTTGGGATGTTACAACTCTCCCCCACTTAAATCAGGCTTCGTCCTCGAAGCCTACTGCAGTATACGCTTCAGAACAAACCCCTTGCACTGCAGACTCCGATTTCTCAATTAACTCAGGTTCTTGCAAACCCTACTACTGCATCTCTCTTACAACGACTTCTTCTTGCGTGGCATCCTTGCCACTACTCCAAGCCGACCATCGGCCTTTCAACTCCATAGCACCACATATCAACCATGTATCACCCGATGATATTATCCCTTCATATCAGGGACGCACTTCCGCGCCCTGCGAACGCTAGATACCACAATCATCCACTGAGCTCTGCTGAGACACTAATCCATCTTCCTTCGTCCAAAATTGGCGATAACCCGGATAACTTGCAACCTGGAACGAATCCTGTTCCCCCTATGAATCTATCCCTTACACGCTGACAGGATACTACATCCTTCAGCTTCCATAATCAACTAACTATAACGCGTAACTACTCGTACCTGGCCCAATCAGCCTCGGGCTGGAATACCAGGCACGCCTATAACGGGTCCAGACATCCCTGGGATGGTATACCCTCGCATCCTCATGTATGTTTGGCCCAATCAACCCTCGGGTTGGAATACCAAACACACCAGGTCCAATCAATCATAGGGTCCGGTCATCCTCATGATGGAATACCCTAGATTGGAATACCTCCACATACATAACTCAAACCTACAACCATCTCGGAACTAAGGACCTTGTCCTTGCGTCACCCTCGAACCCCTCGATTCGACACATCTGAGTGTAACCCACTCACATCTGGACCTTCAACTGGAATATCCTCACACAGTCCTCTGCACCGGTCCAGACTTCTCCCGAGTCTGTTAACCTGCTATCTCACCTTCCTCTGACCAAATCTCCAATCTGGAACTACTATCCTCCTCCTCTTCCAAGGAGACTGAAAACATGCCTACGCATCATCCAACATTGCCACAGCGGCAGAACTCCACTATACATCACCCCTTAGCGGCGCACACCGCTAACTCATAACATGCATACGTACTCAGAGACTGACCGCATGACCAACAATCCAAACATAGCCTGCTGCATTTCCTCAACATTTCCACCATTCGGGAGTAACCCCACTAAACGCTATCACGTAGCAGCATCCTCACTACTTGCTCAAAGATCCACAATACATGCAAAGTCCTTACTATAACCGAACCGCCTCGATGCACCACTCCAATAACCAAAATCCAAACCGCGTCAGGCAACCTTCTACCACCAGCGGTTCACCCGAGAATTTCCAATTCTCCCCCACCTAGAGCACTAGTTACTATTCACAGGCGGCGAAGTTGGCATGCTGCTCAAACGAACCTAACTAATACACTGATCTTCAAGGAACCTGAGTTCCTGCTGAAAGTTCCAAATTTCCCAAATCATGACCTTCCTTTCTCACGAATTCATCATCGGATACTATCCCTCTAAAAAAACCCTCAATACCAACTCTTCACTAGCACATACAACACTTAATATCTCATGCAAGAAACAACATCTCATAATCATAACATAACAAGATAAGGCAGGAAAAACATACCGGCTGACACCTCTGGCACTGGCCTGATCTCCTCGGTCACAAGCTGATAAGCACGCCCTGGAGCCTTCGGAGGCTCTGCTCGACCCTGACTCCCGTCAGTAAGTCTCAAAGTGGTTGGCGCTGGCGCCTGCACTGACCTGGCAGCCAGCAGAGGACACTGGGCCTTCATATGGCCCACCTGATCACAATGATAACAAAGTCGGACTCCTGCAACTGGAGCCGACTGACTGCAATCCCTGGCTATGTGGCCCTCCTTGCCACACCTGTGGCACCCCGAAGAAGAACGACAACTTCCCTCGTGCACTCTGCCGCACTTCCCGCAAGTGCGACTCCTCGGACCCCCCTGACGATAATCAGCGGCCCTCATCCGTTTCGGCGCAAGCTGCGACTGCACCAGGGCCTGCCTCTGCTCCCTCAGCTGGAGCTCAATCTCTAGCTCGCGCCGCCTGGCGGCCTCCTGCAACTCCAACAAAGTATCACATCTCTGCGTGGACACAAACTGTATGATTTCCCTCTTGAGCATGCTCAGATACCGGGTCATCTGAGCCTGCTTCGAAGCAAACTCAGGATAGAACATTGCCCTCTCCGTAAACATCCTGGTGATCTCCGTCACCGACTCTGAATCCTGTCTAAGCTCCAAAAACTCCTGAGCCAATCTCTCCCGCTCAACCCGCGGAACATAACGGGTACTGAACATGTCTCAGAACTGATCCCAAGTAACCGCAGCCTGCTGTGCGTCAGAATATGATCCCGTAGTCAACCTCCACCAATCCTTCGCCTCGAGCCTTAACAGGTTCAGAGCACACCTCACCCTCTGATCAGCAGGGCATGAACATGTGAAGAAACACCCCTCCACGTCTGACAACCACCTCATAGCAACAATCGGATCCTGAACTCCATCAAAAGTAGGGGACTTCGTATTGTCGAAATCCCGATACTGAAAGCCCCGACTGGCTCCTCCCCCTGCCGCTGCCACAGCCGCTGCGGCTGCCGCGGCCGCTGTCTCTGCAAGAGTTGCATAGCGCTCATCAAAATACTCAACCATAGCGGTCTTGATCGACCCAAACAGTTCTAGTAACTCGGTCCGGAACATAGCAGCAACCTCCTCATGCAGGATCTCCCGAATCCTAGCATCCAACTCGTCCGTCCTCATCTGACCAATAACCTCGGGTGGTGCTGATCCATCCTGACCACCCTCTCCTGATCCCGAACCCGAACCGGATCCTGACTCGAATCGTCTCGCATCCGCCATACTGCAATACACCAACAAGATCCTCAGATACCTCGCATAACCTCCGAGAACTAACCTCTAACCAACAACCTAGGGGTTGTGACTTCCTTGACACACGTATGGGTCCTGTGCTTTCAGTAGTACGAGCCCATACTACCTTCCACACCTACCTATATTTGTCTCAAGTATCACCACAACGCCCTAAGCACAAACATTCATAACAAGCACTCAATCCTCACTCCTAGAGGAATACTGAAAATCTCATATCAAGAAAATCCTAGGCTAGCAGGCATCACAATCATGCAACTCTATCATGCAATTCCTGAGGATCCCTAGCCTAGCACTAGCATGCTGTTCTATCATATCACATAAGCAAATAACTTGTATGGTATTTTGGGGTTACTTACTAGCTCTGGCTGATCGTACCCTCTACGTCCTCCTTTACTTATTTTGAAAACCATTTGGAAACCACTTTTGAAAATCTCTCCTTGATTTGAGACTGGATTCACACGAATGTTCCTCCAATTCACTCAAACCAAGGCTCTGATACCAACTTGTAACAACCATAAAACTTGAACTAATTTAAAACATTTTATTTCATTTCAAAACCATTAAGTTCATACGTATTGTTTTCAAAATAGTTTAAACATCAGAGTATCCCCAGAACCATATCACATAAATCATAAAACATGAGGAGCGGTACGATCACGCCTTCGCCTTGCCACGATCTCCTGAAGTACCTGAAACAATAAACTGTAACTGTAAGCCCGAAAGCTTAGTGAGTTCCCCCAAAGTACCCATACACACAAACATATATACAGCAAAGAACAACATGCTATGGGTCCAATCAACCTTCCGGTTGGAATACCCCTGGCCCTTAACCT
Organism: Lactuca virosa; assembly: GCF_052849685.1. Classification (NCBI taxonomy): domain Eukaryota; kingdom Viridiplantae; phylum Streptophyta; class Magnoliopsida; order Asterales; family Asteraceae; genus Lactuca; species Lactuca virosa. The sequence continues at coordinate 313,856,779 of NC_136433.1, read as the reverse complement.
TCGGGTTGGAATGCCAACATACTACGAGCCCAATAATCCTACAGGGATGGAATACTCTCGGCCCACAACCATCGGGTTGGAATGCCCATACACCTATACATACTACTACAACTACTATGGGTCCAATCATCTCGCAAGATGATATACCCCAGGCCCCTCAACCATCGGGTTGGAATGCCAATCTACTATGAGTCCAATCATCCTACCTGGATGGAATACTCCTGGCCCACAACCATCGGGTTGGAATGCCCCACCTTCTATCATACAATAAAAACTACCATGGGTCCAATCATCCCTCAGGATGGAATACCCCAGGCCCCTCAACCATCGGGTTGGAATGCCAACATACTATGAGTCCAATCATCCTACCTGGATGGAATACTCCTGGCCCACAACCATCGGGTTGGAATGCCCCTATACTGGCAACATGTATACATAACACGCAACCACATAACATTCTACGGAAATCAACATACTAGGGCCCTATCATCCTACCGGGATGGAATACCCTCTGCTACGGCTCAACATGCATATACCATGGGTAACCTCTTACCAGCGTACATAAGGCAAGACCAACTACAGGTCTATACTCATAACCACTACCCAACTACCAGGGTGCTGATCCAACAGAACTAGCCATCACTTAGCTATCCTATCCTCTAGGATACTAAGCTAACAAAGCATATCCTCCTATCATTATCCTATCTACCAGGATACTAGCAAGCATATCATCACAAAACATAACAAGCTCAAAACAACAATTCAAAGGGCCGGCCTTGGTGCCTTAGACCCTTGAGTACAGTGAGGATAACTCACCTGAAACGAAGAACCGAACCACGAAGGTACACACCCGAAGCACTGCTCCAACTCCAACACCTATTGCCCTCAATGGACCATTGACATAAATAACCAATTTACCATAATACCCTCGAAGTCAAAGTCAAAGTCCTGGCCAAAGTCATCCTTCCTGACTGACTCTACTCGTCGAGTCAACCCGTTGACTCGTCGAGTCCTTATACTCTGAAAACTCTTAGAACACGACTCAACTCGTCGAGTCACCCCAAGACTCGTCGAGTCCAACGATCTCCGAGTCCCATCCTACTCAACTCACAGAGTCACCTCCCGACTCACTGCTTCGAGGTTTAACCAGAAGAGATTGGGGTTCTGCGACCAGACTCGCCGAGTCCAAGAACAGACTCGCCGATTCCAAGGTAATCTTCAACAGACTCGCCGCGTTGTTCTTCCAACTCGCCGAGTCCATGCTCATGTTCATACAACTAGCCAAGTACACCCATGTGACTCGCCGAGTCTCTCCAGTTCTCAATCCATACAGTGGCTTTTCGAGCCATGCAGGGACTCCAATCCATAGATCCACTCTTCTACAGTCTAACCCCCACGTAAAGTAGCAAACTTTACGTGAAACCAAGGAGCTATAGGCCCAAAACACTCTAGGGCTAGGGTTTATGACAAAGGGGCATCACCAACAACTCATTAACATAAGCTTTATGACATTCTAGACCATTACAAGCCTAGACCTGAGGTAGCAACCTCAGATCTAAACTCCAACCTTGAAATAACTCTCAATCATACCAAAAATGCCCCAAATCTCATACATAAGATAGATCTAATTGCAATAGAGCCAAGACAACAGCTTATTACCTCAAGGACGACCTCCCATTGAAGAATAATCCAAATCTCTGCAAATCTCCTTGATCCAAGCTTCTTGATCTTCAAGATCTCTTCACCAAAACCACTTATCTAGGCTCCAATTTGCTTCCAAGGGCTCTCACTCACGATTTAGGGTTTCTGGATCTCAAAAGGGTAGTAAAAAGGCTGAGGGAGGGATATAATGTTCTTTATATAGGGCACAACCCCCGGGATTATGGTTTTTCTCTCTACAGCACCAAATCGTCGAGTCCTAGACGCCGACTCGGCGAGTTGGCCACTTAAACCGCGACAGAATCCCGCTCCGACTCGGCAAGTAAGCAGGCTTACTCGTCGAGTCCCTTTCCTTAATTTACACTTTAAGCCCTTCAATAATACTTTTGGAATTTGGGATGTTACAATCCTTAATCTAGTCCCTACCAAAAAGGTTTCCAAAACACCTTACGAGATGTGGACAGGGAAAGTTCCCACATTAGACCACATCAAAGTTTGGGGTTGCGAGGCTTTTGTGAGAAAAGAAACTCACGACAAGCTCGAACCTCGGAGTGAGCGATGTATTTTCATCGGCTACCCACATAAATCCTTTGGATATCTCTTCTACAGACCGAGTGACAATGTTGTCTTCGTTGCGAGGAGAGGAGTCTTTCACGAGAGAGAACTCATAGGCCAAGGAAACAGTGGGAGGAAAATTGACCTTAAAGAGCTTCAAGAGTCAAGCGGTGAAGGAACCTCAAACACTAGCAATCAACCTGAGGAGGAAACTCCGATTGATCCAATTGACGAGTCCTTACCTCTGAGACGTTCCAGTAGAGTTAGAAATACACCTGAGTTTTATGGTTTCTATATTACTACTGAAGGTGATACATTTATCAGTGATAGCACACTGGTAGATTGGATGAACCTAACAACTAAAAGGAAGCCATGGCAAGCCCCGAGTTTGCAAAGTGGAAAGAGGCTATGGACAGCAAGATTCAATCCATGTATGACAATCAAGTTTGGAACCTGGTTGATATTGTACCGGGTCGTAAGACAGAAAGGTGCAAATGGATCTTCAAGAAGAAGACTAACATGGATGGGAAAATACACACATATAAGGCGTGACTGGTTGCGAAGGGCTTTACTCAAACTCTGGGAGTTGACTATGATGAGACCTTCTCACCAGTAGCAAAGATTAAATCTATAAGGGTTATGGTAGCCATAGCTGCATTTCATGACTATGAAATATGGCAAATGGATATCAAAACCTCTTTCCTTAATGGAAAGTTGGCTGAAGATGTTTACATGAGTCAGCCAGAGGGTTTTGTCAATGCACAGTACCCTAATAGAGTGTATAAGCTTGAGAAATCCATTTATGGATTGAAACAAGCATCTCGCAGATGGAATCTTTGTTTTGATGAGAAAGTTAAAGAGTTTGGATTTTCGAGAAGCGAGGATGAGTCATGTGTATATGTCAAAGCTAGTGGGAGTATAGTGAGCTTTCTGGTATTGTATGTAGATGACATACTGCTCATAGGAAATGACATCTCAACCTTGCAGGAGGTTAAGTCCTGGCTTGGTAAGTGTTTCGCTAAGAAGGACCTCGGAGAAGCTACTTATATCCTAGGGATAAGGATATTGAGAGACAGGAGTAAAATGCTAATATGACTTAGTCAAAGTACCTACTTGGACAAGGTGTTGAAACGTTTCAGCATGGAGAACTCCAAGAAAGGTAACCTACATATCCTAAGCAATACCAAACTGAGTGAGACTCAGAGTCTGAGTACAGAGGCTGAGATAGCAAAGATGAGTCGAATACCATATGCTTCCGCAGTTGGCTCGATCATGTATGCTATGACTTCTCGCCCTGATGTGGCCTTTGCTTTGAGCATGGTCAGCAGATATCAAGGGAACCCTGGTAAAGCTCATTGGACTTCAGTTAAGAACATTCTTAAGTACCTGTGGAGGACTAAGGACTGGATCCTTACCCTCGGTGGGAGTGATGACTTGAGAGTGACAGGGTATAGCGACGCCAGCTTTCAGACCGACAGAGATAATTTCCGCTCTCAGTCGGGTTGGGTGTTTACCCTTAATGGAGGAGCAGTGACATGGAAAAGTTCCAAGCAGGAGACTGTAGCTGATTCAACGTGCGAATCAGAGTACATAGCAGCAAGCGAAGCATCGAAGGAGGCGATATGGTTGAAAAACTTCATTGGAGACCTTGGATTCATTCCATCCATAAAGGAGCCTATGGAGATTTTATGCGATAATGAAGGGGCGGTTGCCTTAACCAAGGAACCAAGAGATCATGGTAGATTCAGGCATATCGACAGAAAGTACCATTTCATAAGACATCAAGTAGAAGAAGGGCACCTCGTGGTAAAGGGGATATCGTCAAAGGACAACCCAGCAAATCCTCTTACAAAGGGACTGACTAGGGATAAACACTTGCAGCATGCGAGGGGCATTGGGCTAAAGGACGATATTAGTTTTAGTAATTAGATAAATAGAAACTTGTGATAGCTAAATTTTAATTGACATTTGATGATTAAATAAAAGGAGTTTTATTTATAAGTAAAGTTACTGTCTTGTGCCAATTATTTACTATTGTTTCACTTTGCATGTTTTGACCTCCAAAATAATAAAATTATGATTATTATTTTTATTCAAACCATCCACAGTCGATCATACGTTGGAAGTAAGTATGAAATAAGACTGTCATGAGTTGGCTTGTAGATTGTCTAAGGAGTTAGACATAGAAAAAGTGTGCTACACCATTCATGAGTGCTCCTGAAATACGATTTGAGTATTGGATTCAACCCGCGCTCACCTGAATTACTTCATGGAATTTATCACGAGTAATTGTGAGACGATAATATCATATAGTCTTCAAACCAAGATATATGAGTTGTTGACTACGAGTCGGTTGTGCATTGATGGCATGAAAACGCATCAGTAACTTGATGTTATAAAACGTGTCGTTGTGCATGATTTGATGAGTAGTTAGTACAAACATATAATGTCGAAGTTTATTTGTTCCTTTTATCCTAAGAGGATTAAAAGCGATATCTTGGGCCTCCCGATGATTATGTTTTGACTAATGTGTCGGGCCCGGTCAGAACTAAAATGTTTTATGTCAGACGAATCAGAAATCGGGAAACAAACTGCTGGACAATAAGTATGACATTGTTCCATGTATTTGTCTAGCTGATATCTTGAGAACAGAGGAGTATATGATCCCTTATCTAAAGGATGCGTCACCGACTGGGTCAGAGTTGATAACGGCCTTTGAAAGCTTACGATTGCTAAGTCGGATCCTGAAGTTACATTGGCAGCTATAGTTATTAGACTTATCCAAGTGGGAGACTGTTGGATTTGGTGTCTAAGCCCATAACTATAACTGGTATGTACTTGACCCGATTGTAGCATGGTCCCTTTTTGGGTTGCCTTCACCAGTGTAATTTGATAGGAAGGATTTTTGAGAATAAGGTTATTTGTGATTTATTAATATATTACAAGTATAATATATTAATATTATTTAATTAGTATTGATCAAGAATTAATTTGGAATTAATTTTGTGATCAAAAGAGACTATTTAAATATATGGGGATTGATTATGTAAATCAATGATTCTTGTAATGTGGACTAATGATCAATGACTATATGGTTGGGCTAAACCAATAAGATAATCCATGGATAGTCCATGGAGGTTAACCCATAGAGCATAAGAGTGTGAAAAGTCATTGAGCATTAGGGTTTACAAAGTGTAACCCTAGTGTTTGTCACATTATAAATAGTGCCCCATAAGCCAAAATCGGCTACACACTCTTTGGAGTAAAGTATCTTATTCTCCTAAACCCTCCTCTTGTATTTTGGTGTTTGTGAACCAATAGAGGCATCACACTTGAGGTGCTCAAGCTTTTAAAGGTCAAGAACTCTACCCCACTCAAGAGGTAAGCATCCAAACTAAGTTTTATATTATATAGCTTCAATTGTATGCTAGCTAGGGATAATGCTTTGGAAAATCGAAAATGCATGTATAATTAGAGAAAACATGGATTCAAAGCATTTAGGGTTGCATGTGCACCATAGGAGTGTTATAGTGCTCAAAACCCAACATGTTATTATTAGAAGCTTTGATGTGATCATCGGTATGGATTGGTTAAGCCTCCACCATGCCGATATTATGTGCTGAGAGAAGGCCGTTCGCCTTCACCTACCTAACAATGAAACCCTGGTTATATATGGCGATAAACTCAGTACGAGCCTCCGTCTCATCTCGTGCATCAAGGCACAAAAGTGCTTGCACAAAAAGAACCAAGCTTTTTCTAGCCCACGTGGTGGATAAAAAGAAGGAAGAGAAGAGCATCAAGGACATCCCGGAGGTATGCGATTTTCCGAACGTGTTTCTTGAAGACCTCCCCGGAATACCCCCTGAACGACAGGTCGAGTTTCGGATTGAGCTGGTACCCGGAGCCACGCCAATTGCCAAATCACCGTATAGATTAGCCCCTGCAGAAATGAAAGAGCTCTCCAGCCAATTGAGCGAGTTACTAGACAAAGTGTAGCAACTCAATATTTTTCTAGTCAATAATAGTCAAACCTTCTAAATAAAATTTGAGTTTATTTATTTATTTTGGTTAAGAACCTAAGGGTTAAATATAATTTGATATATATAATTGACGTATTTATATATGTATTTAGAAGAAAATACACTTAAAAATCAACAATTTTTCCTTTGGAACCGCAAACCCTCGCACCGAAAACCCTTCTCGGCCGCAAACTCCTCGGACTGAAAACATGATTTCGGCCGAGAACCCCCTTTCCGACCGAAATCTCTCTCGGTATATATATTTCCACTTTAAAAATCAGTCATTTTCTCACATTTCAAACCGGAAATACTCTCATTTTGCTCTCAAACATCATCCAAGAACCTTCCAATCTTTAAGAAAAATCCTTTAAATCTTCATAAATTCCACTAAGAACACCAAGAACAATCTTCAAATCTTCAAGCTGGCCGAAAACTCCCTGGACCGAAAACTCATTCAGGACCGAGAACACCTTAGAACCGAGAACCTGGTCCTCGGTTGAGGATTTAGGACCGAAATCAAGGATTTCGGTGGAGCCTTGACCGAAAACCCTCCTCAACACTTCATACCATTTTCGGTAATGCTTACAAGAAATTCCTTACATAAATCAAGTGTTGTCTAACACTTTAATTTACTATTTCACTAATTTAAATATGATTACGTGTTTAAATAATTCTAGGATACCGTTCTTCCCACGTACGCTATCCCGAGGATCAACTTTTCAGTGTACACTATCCAATTTAATTACGCACTAGAGGTGAGTTCATACCCCTACGTTTTCACCATTTTCAATGTTTTAGGGGGGAATACAAGTAAAACACAAAGACTTTTGTGTTAATATTCAAACTGATTTATTGCTACATTTTAACAAAATATGTTCATATATATTTATATATATAAAGAAGGTTCAAAAGACTTAGAATTGGAAATTGCGCCCTAAATTATGTTCCTTATTTGGCTGTGGGTTTAGAATAGAATTACTTATTCGACTGTCTCTTCACCCTTAGATTATATATATTAGGAATATATTTGAGTATAAAACATATTGCTTACCTCTTTGTAACATGATGGACGTATGCTGGAGTACGTTGCGCGTACGTGGTCACCAGCCTGTTTTTTTGTCAATCCTTTAGTACATCGTGCGTACAAGTTGAGTACGCTAGGCGTACTCAGCTGAGTTGACTCGGATTGAATTCTTTGACTTTCGACTTTGACCAGGAATTTGATATAAGGGTATTTTGGGTATTTTGAGTTGTAGTTGAGATTGGTCACTATTTGATGTATAGGTGACTGGTAGAGCTGATATTCAAGGTAGTGTCTTGTTCAGCTATCTTACCGGATTGAAGTACTCGTGGGTCGAAGGCACCAATGTCGGCCCACTAGGTTATGTATCCTGGTTTTGAGGATGTTGCTATGTTGTATTGATCTGTTAGAACTGAGTCCTAGTATATAGCATATTGTTATGTAATAGTGATCTGTAGATCTGTCTGTTAGTCTGTTGACTGGTTATGTGATTATCTGTTTACTGGATATATGTTGTCTGATATGTATATGTCGACATAGTTTGGTTGGGTCGAGGCGATACTGCTTTGTGCGGAAGCCAACAAAACCGGGGAGCAAGCCATACATAAGTTGTGGGCCCGAGAGGCAAACCAAACTTATGTTGTGGGCTCAGGAGTAAGCCAGACATGAGTTGTGGGCCGAAAGGCAAGCCAGACTCATGTTGTGGACTCAGGGGTAATCCAGTCTGTTAGCTGTGGACCCAGTATGCATGTTGTTATATGTCTGTGTGGTGGTACTTTGGGGGAACTCACTAAGCTTTGGCTTACGGTTTTCAGTTTCATGTTTCAGGTACTTCAGATGATCGTGGCAAGACGAAGGCGTGATCGTACACATCCTTCTATGGCATGTTCTTGGAGATTTATGATACACTGATCTTGGGATATTTTTACATTATACTTAATTTTGTTATGGGTTTTGTTTGAAAACAATGATTTCTTCTGATTTGAAAATGAAAAATTGTATCGTGACTTTGGTACGTTGCATGTTTAGTACATTACTATATTATATGTTCATGTTTGTTCATATTGTTCAATTATGTTTGTTTATTTTTGTTCGTTTAGCATGTTCATGAACATAAACTAACGAACATGAACAATGTAATTTGTTAAACGTACGACATGAACAAGACGACTAATTCATTTATCTGTTCGTGTTTGTTTATTTGTTCGGCTAACTTAAACAAATGAACATAAAACAACCCCCGTCCGTGTTCGTTTACATCCATACTTATAATCGCTTCATTTTCACAATCAAAACATGCCATTTGGAAGATTCAATCAAAGAACTTCCACAGTCACAATAAGCTTTCAAAAGGCATTTTACGTACTATATATATAGAGGGTTCATCAGAGTGGTTGGTGGAGTATGTTAACAATGAATTGTCATTTCACAAGTGAATTTTCATGTCACTTTGACTATGAAAATATACATTTTGACTACAAATTTTAGATATTTAATATTATTAAGAGTTGTCATTTCACCGATGAATTTAGATACTATGACGATAATTCCTTATTTTATTTCCTACAAATATGGTTCATTATACTCAGTGTCCAATCATATTTTGTCAACTTATTTGAGTTATATCAACGTGTTTGAAAATAAGTTCACCGGATTAAGTTCACGAACAAAGCTTTGTCAACCTCCATGTATTCTTTCATAATCCTGAAAGAACCAATCACAATATCGTAACAAGAATCAAGAATAATATGATGCACATATTTGAATTATGTTTCGTGACGTTAGGATGTGTGGTAAGATGATTTTGTAATATATATTATATTTTTGGTTGTTATAATTTAATTAATATCGGTACCATTGTTTTTTGTAGATTCAAGCATTTGTTAGGCACATGTTACCATTATATAGGCATGAAAACCTATCTGGAACCGAACTAGAAATAAAAGCCCGAAAACCAAATAAGTCGTAAACTAAAACTGAAAATCAGACCGAATACTAGTGATCAGTTTTGGTTTGGTTTAGTTATCACTAAGAAATATCTACAAAGGTGTTCGGATCTAAAGCGACCTGAAACCGGAAAAACGAAACCGAATAAGTTGTAAACTAAGAATCGAGAACCAAACCGAATACCATTAACTGATTCCGACTTTATTTTTCGGTTAAAAAACTCAAATCTCTATTTTTATGGTTATATTTTCAGAAAAAAAAAACGAAAAATTAATTTTAAATGTTTGAAAAGTTAACGAGGGGTTAAAATTGCTAAAATTCAAAATTCACAGTGCCAAAACCTACCTGTTTTGCCCAAATACCAAACCCCAAAAGGCCAAAACACACTCGCAGCCAGCCGATATTACCTTCTGAACGAGGTTTGGAGAGCGAGAGAGCGACATTCGAAAGATGGGTAGAAAGAAGGAAGTGGTGTTTGACGAACAACCGCCGGACTTCGATCCGGCCAACCCCTACAAGGATCCGGTGGCGATGCTCGAAATGCGCGAGCATCTAGTGAGGGAGAAATGGATCGACATCGAGACCTCCAAGATAATCCGTGATAAGCTCAGATGGTGCTACCGCATTGAAGGTGTCAATCACCTCCAGAAGTGTCGTCACCTTGTCGAGCAATACCTTGATTCAACTCGTGGTATTGGATGGGGTAAAGATGGTCGTCATCCAGATCAGCACGGTCCGTCCTCTGCAACTTTCGATAATCTCTATTTTCTCTCGGTTTATCATCCGTTTTTCTTTGTGTCCTTACATCAAGGTGTTTGATTTGTGGTAATTTACAGGTCCTAAGGTTCAGAGCGTGGAGTGATTTGTTTTTTAAGGTATCTTTTCATGAAATCTTTTACTCTTAATTGTTTATTAGGGTTGATTGATTGGTCGTTTGTGCTTTGCTATGTAACATGGCTATGGCTTATATCAGTTGTAGTTGTTCAGTAGGGTTGATTGATAGACCAATAGCAGTCCCAGAAGGTATGCAATCACTCTGATTTTATGAATATCAATAGAGTTTAGCAATGGATAATTCTCAGACTGCTGAAAATTGGCTTGAATGTGCTTTGGATTGGGATTGTTTTCTTTATGTGTTGATGAATTATTTTTGGAGTTTATGATACAACTGGATTTACAAAACATTGATAGTCATCTCATTATACAAATCAAACCCTGTTTCAACTTTTTCCCCTGTTAAGTGTTGAATGATATTCACGAAAATGATGGCATACTTAGAGAAATGGAAGAAAAAATAGAACCGAGGAAAAAACTGTAAAATGTCCGGGCTTAATTCCCAGGATTTCCTTACCAAGTCATTCTTTATGCATTAAGTCAAAAAGAAATACCCATATATATATATATATATATATATATATATATATATATATATATCTTACTGGATTAAGTCTTGTCTCTGTTAAGTAAAAAAGAAACAACATTTGTCAACTTTACATGTGGGTAAAGACTAAAGAGATACAAGTTGATCAACATAGTACGAACAACGACAAGAAATTATGATACTCCAAACATGGACCCAAATGAAACATAATGGCATCATTAGTTAAGTTTTACAAACACATAATAATATATTACCAATTACATGGTTTTAAATTTCCAACCAATTACATGGTTCTAAAAGCCTTACAGCTGCCCTACAATACATGAACTTAAAGACTATATACTTCCAAGCCAGTATGAATTCATGACAGTTATTTAATCATGCTTGAATATGTTGACTTTGACACTTGAAGCATGACTTCATATTAAAAGACATGTCAGGGGGTGGTATGTTTAAGTAGTCGAGCTCAAAGAATCCCAAAGTGGAGCTTCTGTGCAAAAGACTTTAATTGTCTGTCCTCCTTATTCTGAAAGCTTGACCATTCTTGTCCCATATAACAAAAAATGGTGAGATTGATGCCAAGCAATTTAGGTTTGACCTCAAAAGTTGCTTGGTTTGAAATCTATATAAAAATTTCTTTCGGACTTGATGCACAAAGATCACAAAAAGTTTTAATTTTTTACAATTTTGCATTAATTTATTCTTTCCTTCCATCATTTTCTCAAATTATTTTTTAAATATCATTTATCTAGACAGCTACTAAATTGGAAAAAAGAAACAAGTACTTGAATAACATACTAACTGAATTTGCTTTCTTCTTGTGGCAGGTCATTGGATTGTATTGTGGTAATGCATGTAGAAATTGGAGAGAAGACACAGAGCTTCCATCACCAGTTTGGTTAAAAAAAAAATTTCTTTTTGTTTCATGTTGAAGCTAATGTTAATGTTACGTACATGTTTGACATTCGTACCTGGTCATTATCTGGATTTCAGGATCCAAACCATTGATTTTGACTTTTGAGTGTATTTGCTAATAAAAAATAATTTCTTTGATCCACTCTTTGATTTAGGGATGAGCAAAAACCAAACTAGAAACCAAAAAACCAATATTATTGGTTTGCTTTTGTATAAACTTACCCATGAAAACCGAACCGAGCTTGGTTAAAAAACTACCTACCGTATATATTATTTAATATTTTGAATACTATTTTGTACTTACATATTTTCGTAGACAAGTTTGGTCTCTTTTTATGGTTGTAGAATTCAAATTCTGATCTCTTTTTATGGTTGTAGAATTCAAATTCTGATCTCTTTTTATGGTTGTAGAATTCGTATTCTTATCCTTATGTAGTTATTTTAGTATATTTAAATTGGGTACAATACCATTTATATAGTTATTATAGTATATTTAAATTGGATACAATACCATTTATAGTGAGTATTTTACTTAAAGGTTGTAGTTTAAATAAATATTTACCAACTAGGTTAACGTATACTTAATAGTGTGGTGTCATAAGTTTGGTTATAAATCATTGAATAAACTTGGAAACCCCAATATTGTATAGAAATCGGAACAATTTCCATTCCAGAACCAATTACCCCATGATTCGGTAAATAATCAAGGAAAGTAAGAAGAGTTTACCTTACTGATACCCTATTAGCTTTCAAAGTAACCATTAATACGATTCGGTAAAGAATCAAGGAAAATAAGAGGAGTTTACCTTACTGATACCCCATTGGCTTTCAAAGTAACCATTAGTACGATTCGGTAAAGAATCAAGGAAAGTAAGATGATTTTACCTTACTGATACCCCATTGGCTTTCAAAGTAACCATTAGTACGATTCGGTAAAGAATCAAGGAAAGTAAGATGATTTTACCTTACTGATACCCCATTGGCTTTCAAAGTAACCATTGGTATGTTTCGGTAAAGAATCAAGGAAATTAAGAGGAGTTTACCTTACTAATACCCCGTTGGCTTTCAAAGTAACCATTAGTATGATTTGGTTAAAAACTATGGAAAGTAAGAGGAGTTTACCTTACTGACATCCCGCAGAGTTCAAACTAACTGATATACAAACAGTTAGTAATATTTAACATCGATAACTTTAGGATCCAAAAATCTATTTACTTACTAATTCTATTACAAATCATGTGACAGTTAAATAAAGACAAAATTACAAAAATGGTCCCTGTAGTTTGCCAAAAGTCACAAAGTCAGTCCCTATTAATTTTTTTTGATGTAAATGGTCCTTGTGGTTTGCAAAACTTGCAAAGATGACCCTTTTTACTAATACCGTTAGTATTCAACTGTTAGGGACTAAATCTGTAAGGGCATTTTCGTCTTTTCAAGTATAAAGACACTAAATTCGTGATATTTGATAAACCACAGTGACCATTTCTGAAATTTGTTTGAAAAAATAAATTAATGACAAAACTGTTAAATTGGTCCATGTGGTATTCAAAAAACTTTGGATATGGTCCAAAAAGTTTTTAACTTGCATGGAAGGTCCAAAATTAAGAATTTACTGTGATTTTAGTCCAAAAAATATTGAAAGGACTATTTTGCCCTTCTCATTTCTTTTTTGTATTTTTATATTTATTTTAATACCTTATTAATTAAAAAACAAACAAAAAAAAATAAAAAATAAATTTCGGGTCCACCCGATTCTCTCTCTATGTGTGTGTGTGAAGAGTTAACCCCTTAAATCCTTGATTATGTGCACTTTTTCTATCAATGAAGACCCCCCCCCCCCCCCCTCTTTCTTCTTCCACCATTAAAGAGCTCCATCGCCCTTATATTTTTCTACCATTAAAGAGTTCAGAACAACCAAGAAGGAGAAGAGAAAGAGATCGAGTGCCAAAACAAAAGTTCGAGTTTCAATCCACCTTATTTCTTGTTTTCTGTTAAATGCTCTGCGTCGCCATAGGGAAATACAACTCTGTTCTTCCTCAGCGCACTGAATCTAAGGCTTCTTGTGTGATCGAACAATTAAGATATGGGTTTAACCAAGTTAAGTCAATGAGAGAGGAAAAGCAAAGTTGTTTTGTTGTGCATCTACTATTACCTTCTTCCTTCTCTTAGCAATCATTTCCGGAGCGGTGAAGGTAGTGGTGCTAAATTTCTAATGGTGGCCAAAATACATTTCTTCTTCTTCTGTCAGTACCATTAGCCATCAATTTGTATGTGTTTATGTTAGTCGTTATTCCTAAAAAACCCCGAAATCGATTTGTGTGTTTTTAATCGTATGTGTGTTGTGTGAGAGTTTGATTTGCAGGTGTTGAAGAGAGAGAGAGAAAAGTATTGGTAGGGGTGGGGTGGGCCTAATTCTTTCATTTTTTATTTTTAATTAATAAATTATTAAAGAAAATATAAAACAAATACAAAAATAAAATAAAAAAGAAAAACGGTCTTTTCAAGTTTTTCAAGTTCTCTATTGATCAAAACCAAAGGAAATTCTTGATTTTTGGACTATCCATGCAAATTGAAAACTTTTTGGACCCTATCCAAAGTTTTTTGAATACCACAGGGACCAATTTTGCAGTTTTGTCTAAATTAATTTGCTGAAGGAATGGGGGAAGGCTCGAACTTGCGGCCTCCACCCCTTCTATATTCCAAAAGCCTTAGCCAATTGAGCTGGATGCTCACTTGGTTATACCTTCCTAAAACTATTTTATATAATAACGAAAACGTTAATACATAAATAAGAAATAAATTACAAAAAACATTTTTTTTACATAATTTTTTTTTAAATAAATTACAATGTATTTTAGTCGTATTATAAAAAAAATAGTTTTTTACAAACAATTTATATGTATTTTTATGTATTTATTTTAGGTATGGGCCAGGTCATAGGACACTAATTCAATGCACCGTTTTCTAGTACAAACCATACTTTTCAACTAAAGAACTTTTGAATACAAAACTAGAAACTTACCAGTAAAGGGTTTAATCCATTTTTATTAAACCAGTATAACTTAAAAGACCTTAGGTGGTTAATTATACAATACCTTAGTTTATACATCAAGGTTATATATAATTAATATCCGATAGGTAGTTGGATGTGTGCTTTCTGCTTCATTTCCCGTTCCTTGTTTGGTTGTGGGCTTAGGGCAGATTCACACAATTAACTATCTGTTCGATATTAGATTATATATAGCTAGTATAAACTATGTGATTATAGAAGGAACTACTGTGGTTACCATTTTTATTATAAGAAATAAGGGTTTTCTTAAAGAATCTTTTCATCAAATATAAATGAACTATTACAGTTAACTCCGTGAGTACCAAGTGAATACGCCAGGGTTATATACAACGATGACCTAACAAACAATGGGATGTGTGTCTTCCGCCTCATTTCCTGTTCCTTGTTTGGTTGTGGGCTTAGGGCAGATACACACAGCCGATTGTTTGTTTACTCTGGGTTTTATATAACTTGCATTCATTTAATACTCATAGAAAGTACTGTAGAGTCATTTTTACTTCTCTTTCATCAAAGCAGGAAATATAGGATTTTCTGGAGGAACAGGAAAACTTTTCTAAACAGAACTTACCACAACTTACTACAACTTTCTACAAACTTTCTTACTACTTACTACATCACTAAAATCTTATGAACTCACCAGCTTAAATGCTGATCTACGCTTTCAAAATAACTTGTATTCTCAGGAGACCAGTAGACAGGTTCGCGCACTGGGATTCAGAAGATGGAGCAGTATAGCTTCATGTCTTTTTGTTATTTGCTATGTATTCTATATTATGTGAATCACATACTTTGTAAACACTTTCTTTCTAATGAAATGGTTGTTTATTACTTTGCTTACTATGATGCATGTCTTGTGATACTAAACATGACGTCCTCCACCCCAGAACGTTTCCGCCGTTCCGGTTTTGGGGTGTGACAATATATATATATATATATATATATATATATATATATATATATATGTGTGTGTGTGTGTGTGTGTGGAATGGTCCAAGGTTTATTTAGGATGGGCTAAGAGTGTATGAAAGTCCATGGATAGCCCATGGAGCTTTTAACCCATGGATCCTATGTAAATGAAAGGTCATGGGTATTAGGGTTTACATGGATGTAACCCTAATCCTCCATAATATATAAAGGGGTCCTTGGCTCACAAAATTGGCACTAGTGTGTGAAAGAAAAGGTGGCCGATTTTGTGAGCTCCATATTCTCTCAAATTTCTTCTAAGTTGTTTTGCTGATTTGTGATTCCACTTGAGGCATTCACATTATTGGTGATAGGCTCTTAAAGCTCCAAGGAATCAACCACAAGAAAAAAGGTATGTAATTCTATCTAGTTTTATTATGCAAGTAGCATATGATTATATGCTAGTTAGGGTAATACCTTGGAATATTCAAGTTTGCATGTATAATAGAGAAAACATAGATCCAAGGTATTTAGGGTTGCATGTACACCTTAGGAGTGTTAGAATGCTCAAAACCCAACAGTGGGATCGGAGCCTAGGGTTGTTTTCAATTATACTTGATGCTACTTGCTGTTTAAAGTTGAAAATATTGAGTTTTCTGCGTTCTGGGTGATGAACTCGCTGAGCTCACTGATGGAGTCGACGAGTCCATGTACAAAATGTGCTACTCGACGAGTCATGTTCATGGACTCGCCGAGTTGGCTGGGCAGAGTGCAGAAAAATGTTTTTTTGGCCCCCAAATGGATAGGATCATTATTCCAAACTGTTTTGAATCATAATTTTTTTTAAGATATGATAATGATCATGCTAATCCATTTGAAAGGTGATTGTCAAAATTTCATGTTTTCTATTAGTTTATATGATTAAGTCTAATTGCATGGAATTTGTTTGACTTGAATTACCTAGTTCATATGAGTTTAATCTAGAACTTGTAACATTCTTGGTTGAATTGTTGTTTTTGATGATTTTAATGGACTCCATAACTTGTCCTCAAGTTATGGAATTCCAAAGGTTTTTCTTTTAAATGGATCATTAAAAGTCATAAGTTATAAAACTTGAAGAATCTCTTTTCCATAAATTATTTTATGATCTCCATAACTTGTCCTCAAGTTATGGATTTTCAAGAGTCTTGCCATTAAAGAAACATTAAACTCATATGTTATGAATATGAAAGGTTTTGAATAGTTTCAAAACTTGCCCTCCAGTTTTGGAATTTGTAAAGTCTCACACACATTAATGCTTTAATCCAAACCCTAGAATTTTAAAAGTTAAAATTCAAATTTTATGGACTTCATTAAATTAATTAAAGTGTTTAATTAAAAGAGTTAATAATTCCATAATGACATGGTTTACGTTTAATTAAATTAAGAGTATAGTTTAATTAATAAGATTAAACCACCAAATATTTTAAATGTGTAAAATACACCCTTATACTATTATAATATTAAAAGTTAATACTTATATATATATATATATATATATATATATATATATATATATATATATATATATATATATATATATGTATAAGAACAAAGTCAGTCTTACCGTTAGTAGGCCTCATTCACGAAGCCAGTCTTTAAGGAGAGTATAAGGTTACTGCCTATAAAATGGTAGTTTAATGGGTGTCCACTCTCACCCACCGCTTCCTTGACTGGTGGAGGGTCGTTAGCCGAACGGGTAGGAAAGTACTATAATTCTCCCTTCATTAAAATTATAATGATAAATACTAAGTAACTAAACACTTATAAATTCCCAATCTTAGTTACTTAGGAAAATGTGAAATGGTGCTAACCCATGAAATTGCACTTTGCACCTTGTTAAGTCGTTAGTGGAGCGTGTGTGGTTAACCGACACACTAACATGGGACTGGCAATGTGTGGCAAAGGGTGACTTAAGTTTTATCATAGATCGGTGGAGCGCGTGTGGTTAACCGGCACATCGATTGGGTGATAAAATTAAGGGTACCAAGTCAATTTGCATGGTTATTCACACCTTGTTTGTGATCCTCGGCATCCCAGTCACAAACTTGAGAGGGCACAATCGAGATTTAAACATGTCATTGAAAGTTCAATGAATCTCAAAAGATCTAGGAGTTTCAATCCAATTAAAACTTAATAATTTATTATGTTTTTCATGGTGGAATTTGGTAAATCGTCATTTACCTACCTTCAAATATTTTGTAGCTTGGATTACGGCATCCCTCTTCCAAGTTATAAAATAGTTTGTTGGGTCCTAGCCTTAATATTTCATATTGGGTGTTATGTTAAGGACTTAAATCAACTGAAACTTGAATTTCTCCCTCATAGATGTCTAAGTTCAGACAACTATGGTCTTTCTCATCCTTTTGGATAGAGCTTCACTTCCTCCACCTCCTCCAATAATTCTCCCTGACCCACAAGTTCAAGGTCACTCAATCCCTAATTGGCAAGCAAAGTCTATATGTGCTTACATCTTGGAGATTAAGTCACATATTGGCAAGCCGGGAGAGTTGGATGTCAAAGTCTTAAGGGAGTTGACTGTTAACTGGGTTATTCAATCACTTCCTAAGTCATATAGTGAGTTCTTTTAAGGACTACTATGTGACAGACCATGACATGACCCTTAATGATCTTACGTATTTGCTCGATGCTACTGAATCAGCAATGATTTGGAGCAATGGTAAAGCAAGTTTGATTGAAAGATCTACTTCCCATGCTTCCATGGACATTGGTAATGGTAACATTGAAAGTCCAGAAAAACTTTCTCTTCCCAGTGGAAAGGTATCGGCCATGGTCAAGTCGTTTGACTCAATGGTAAAGAGAAAGGCTAAGTCTGGACAATCAAGTGTACCATTTCCAAAGAGTCCATATGTTTCTTTTGCCAAAATAAGGGACATTGGTTTCGAAGCTGCCCAATTTACCTAAAAGATCATAAGGATGGTAAAGTCAAAAAGTTTGACTCTACTTCAGGTAAATTCCATTATCTAACTCTATGAAGTCTCTTTTGGAGATTCTTAATACATGATGTAATGTAATTACATTTTGATGTTTTAGAAGAATCAAAGGAAACCTAAAAAAAGGTATGCTGATTTTGATCGCAAAAATGGATTTCAATCGTATGGTTCGGTGATCAGAATTTTGAACTGCTGCTTTAAGAGTTATGATAGATTGATTAGGAATAGATAACAACATGTTTTCATATGTATTTGCATTGTAAGGATAAGTTTTTCCGCAAGTTTTAAAATAAAAGAAAAGTTTTGATTTTATTTATTTTAAGTATCCTTACGATGGAATTTGTGAAAATTTGTTGTTTATATGATTTCATTGATAGCAATATTGTAAAATGGATTTGATTCTTTCGTTTGTGGTAGTGTCATAATTTACCAAATATGAAAAGATCCTCATCACCCAAGTTTCAGTTGGATAGAAACCTGGAATCATGCAACTTGTATTGTATGATGAATGAGAATTTTCATCTTTTATAAATTAAGACTAATTCCTTGTTCGCATGTACATGTGAGTCAAGTGAAGGACTAAAGGATTGGGTACATTAGGTTGCGCACTGGTCAGGTCCACCACAAAGGCTAATAAGGTTATTCATTATTATTTACTAAAGTTTAGTAAATATGGCTATACTTACAAATTTAAGTGTAATTCTGAAATATTGGAAAAGTTTCAATGATTGGCAGAATGAATGAGAAGAATCAAATTAGGCAGAAAGATAAAGGTTTATCCAATCTGAAGAGATGGGAGAGTACTTGAGTATCTTGTTTTATGTTTATCTTAGTGATTATAAAACCATATCACAATTGATCCTC
Organism: Lactuca virosa; assembly: GCF_052849685.1. NCBI lineage: Eukaryota > Viridiplantae > Streptophyta > Magnoliopsida > Asterales > Asteraceae > Lactuca > Lactuca virosa. The sequence goes on along the minus strand of NC_136433.1, from coordinate 313,837,452 downwards.
TAAAGACACCTTAGTGTATTTGTGTGGCTAAGGAGAGAAATCATGAACTGTTGAAATGGTTAAATCAAAAGATAAATCATACTTTATTCCAAAATCAAGTCTTAGAGTCATACTCTAAGATTGTAACTTGAGTGACATAATTCTAAGAAAGGTTTATAACACTTATCAAATGTAGAGTAACATGTTTCTTACTCTTGTACATTTGAAATTGGTAAGTTGTGATGTTTTGGATAAAACAGAGACCAACTAAGACCAATTGTGAGAAGTGTTTATCTCGATAAGAATCCGCACTAACTCTTGAATATTTGTTTTGTCAAGTAATGGTTCTTGACAAGAGAATCTTATATGTCAAGAGGTCAGTGGGAGTCTTAAAAGATCTTGAGATAGTTTCAAGAACTAATCAAGAGTATTGTTAATCACCAGCCCACGACTTGAGGTTTGTAACCTATCGTGTTGACATATTCTTATTTCTATGTCTATTCCAGTTAAAAGTTGACTATGCTTGTGAGTTCTATGAGTTCTCAATTGTTTGCATAACAACGTAGAAGCAATGGTAGGCCCTGCGCTACTAAATGGCAAGAAAATGAGATCGGGCAAGTTCAGTCCATATGAATTTGGATTTGTCACTAACCTTGTCTTATGATTATGGTTTTGACAATTTCGCATGGATAGGAACACTTACACCATAAAAAAATCTCAGTGTCATAAGGTTTCTCTCCAATTCATGAAAATGATGGTGAGGAAACTCTTTCACTAAGTAGATTTTAAGTAGATAGCAATTGTGATATTTGCATTCTCAAAGTCATTAGTGGAGCACGTTGTTGGGTTATGAGCATTCTAACACTCCTAAGTGTACATGCAACCCTAAATACCTTGGATCTATGTTTTCTCTATAATACATACAATTATGAACATCCAAGGTATTATCCTAATCTAGCATACAAAATAATAAATATAACAAGATAGAATACATACCTCTTTGATGTAGAATGTCTTCATGAAGCTTGAGTGCCTAGTGCCCCAAGTGTGACACCTCAAATGGTTCACACAACACCAAATACACTTGGAATAACTTGAGAGAAACTTGAACACTCCTTGAAATCGTCTAGCCCTCACACTCACACATTATTACACGATTTCTTGAGCCATGGGATTCTTTTATATGGTGGATATTAGGGTTACACCATGTAACTCATAACTTTACCCATTCCTTATGCTCCATGGATTTTAACCTCCATGGAGTATCCATGGGTCACCCCATGGACTTAGTCCAACATAAGGAATCTTGGATCACAAGCCCACATATATAAGAATGAATGATTTACACAATCAACCCATATATTTAATTAGTCTCCTTTTGATCACTTAGTTAATTCCAAATTAATTCTTGATCAATACTAATTAAATAACCTTATTAATATATTAGAACTTATAATATATTAACCAACCTTAAGTGTTATTTCTCTCATTATAGTCTATCCAAATGCATGATGCCATGCAACCCAAATGGACCATGTCGGGTCGGGTCAAGTCTTACCAATTATAGTTATGGACTTAGACATTAATCCAACAGTCTCCCACTTGGATAAGTCTAAAACTATTATTGCGTATGACTTCAGGAACCGATCAGCAATCGTAGCTCTCAAAAGCTTCTGTCGAACTCTGACCTTGTCGATGAACTCTGACCTTTGTCAATGACTTGTCCATTAGATAAGGGATCATATATTCCTCCATTCTAGATATCATATGGACTGAGACATGGATTATCAATCATTCTCTCTGTCCATTTGTTGTTTCCCGTTTTCCGATTCATGATGACTGACTGATTGAACAAATCAAATCAATCCTGGCTTGGCCAAGCACTCACATGTATCATCTTTAAATCATCGAGGGGCCCACAGATATCGCTTTTATCCCGAAGGTAAAAGGAATGGATAAACTTCGACTCATATGGCTTGTTCTACTACTTGTTGAATCATACACAAAGGCACGTTTTATAACATCGAGTTACCAATGCGTTTTCGTGCAATCAATGTATAACCAACTCATAGTAACAACTCATATCTCTAGGTTTGAAGAATAAAAGATATTATCGTCTCATGATCACTCGTGATAAAATCCATGAAGTGATTCAAATGAGCGCGGGTTGGATCCAATACTCAGAACTTATGAGCACTCATGAGTGTTGTAGCACCACTTTTGTCCACCAACTTGGACCTCTACAAACCAACCCATGACAGTCTTGATTCATATCTACTTCCAACATATGACCGACTGTGGATGGTTTGAATAACTTAATCATTCAGGAAGAGCGACTTAGTTATTCTGGAAGTCAAAACATGCAAAGTGAAACACAAGAATAAATGAATCAAATATGGTATCAAACCCTATGAATATAAATAAACACTTTTATTTATCACCATACTGATTACTCATTATTCATTGTTTCGATTTTATCAACTTTATACTTGAATTTAAAACAATAGTTGTCCCATGCTCCAAGCATGTACACTATGTTTTCTAAACACTAGTCATGCCATACACCAAGTATGCATACTATGTTTGTCTATGATCTTTACTTTGTAAAATAGATCAATTGAACATCACTCCAATGATCCTCTTTTCACAGTCCCAAATCCTTACTGCAAATGCAAGAATTCCAAATTCATGCCATTTACTGAAATCTGTTAGATTCTAAACTTATATGCATTGATCCTCTTAATGATTATGCACGAAGTCAGAAAGACTTGACAACAATCATTACAGAGCATTCCAAAGGAGATCAGCTCCTTGGAAACATCCTTCTTTCATTAAGTTTCCTAATCTTACATAGATTGAATAATTTCTAACTTTGAAACATTTCCATATTCCATTTTGACTATCACTTCTGAACAAGAGTTGCCTCCTTACAGATTATGTCAATATGGTCCTTCCAGAATTAACATTATACTTCCAACTGTCCTTGAGCAACCAATCTTTGGTAAACCTTAGATTGTCCTCGACAATTGCTTAATCATTTTACTCATATCCAATTCTAGACCTTTTCCCTTCATAATGCCCCAGGCATTTGGAAAATTTTAGAAAGGATGAATATAGCACATGTAATCGATCCTATATCCGAAGCATATGGGACACGATTCATGATGTCTCACATAAAGACTAAACCAGTCTTTTGCTATAATATTTCCATTTCAAGTTGCCAAGTTCTCAAAATTCAGATTATGAAAAGGGATGCCGTAATCATAATCGAATTTTAGAACGCAAATAATGGACCCATATATAGAATTTCCTTATGTTGAGCCATTCCAACAAGAAATTCATATATATATCCTTGATTAAATACGATTAAAATCTCAATCTAAGCTTTTAGAATTGAAATGAAGTATAATTTCCTCTCCCTTAATTATAGCAAAACAACTTTTTCAACCCCTGCAACCTCACGAATTGAAACTTTTGTTTTCTATAATTAACATTGCTAACTTGCAACCTTTGTCATAATTATCATGCTCCCACTAACATGATGATTATTAGCATAACACTTATGCTCCCACTAGCTTTGACATGTACTCAGAAATCAGCTGACTTTCTTACCAAAGTTCAGATTTCTGATACTAGATTGTTTTGATAAAACTTAATCAAAATCATACACCTCTCTTAGATAGCTCACATGTGTGTCTAAACAATCTTAGAACTATGAAAAGGGATGCCGTAATCATAGTCTCAATTGTTTAGACCTTTGCCACTTCTCACAAGTCCATGTTAGTGTGCCGGTAAACCACACACTCTCCACTAACGACTTTGAGAATGCAAATATCACAATTGCTATCTAGTTAAAATCTACTTAGTGAAAGTGTTTCCTCACCATCATTTTCATGAATCGGAGAGAAACCTTATGACACTTAGATTTAATAGTGTATGTGTTCTTATCCATGTGAATTTGTCAAAACCATAATCACAAGACAAGGTTAGTGACAAATCCAAACTCATATTGATTAAACTTGTGCAATCTTAAATTCTTGCCATTTGGCAGCTCAGGTGCCTGCCATTGCTTCTAAGTAGTTGTGCAACCAATTGAGAACTCTCAGAACTCCTATGCAAAGCCAACTTGAATAGGCACAAAAATTTCAACACGATAGGTTATAAACCTCAAGTCGTGTGCTAGTGAAGGACTTTAGGTTTTATTCTTGATTAAGTCTTGAAACTTTCAAGAGCTTTAAGACTCCCACTGTCCTCTTGACATATAAGACTCCCTTGTCAAATATTCAAGAGATAGTGCGGATTCTTTATCGCGACTAACACTTTACACAATTGGCCTAAGTTGGTCTCTGTTTTATCCAAAACATCACAACTTACCAATTTCAAATGTACAAGAGTAGATAACCTTTTACTCTTACATTTGACTAGTGTTAACAAACCCTCTTTAAGATATGTCACTCAAGTTACAATCTTGGAGTATGACTCTAAGAATTGTTTTGGAACGAAGTATGACTCATCTTTTTGATTTAACCATTTCAACAATTCATGACTCCTCTTCTTAGTCATAAGAATGCACTAAGATGACTTTAGAGGACCAATTGTGATATGGTATCTTAATCATTAAGATGATCATAAACATGATACTAAAGTACTCTCCCATCTTTTCAGATTTGAGAAACTTTTATCTTTCTGCCATACTTTGATTCTTCTTATTCGTTCTGTCTCACATTGAAACTTCTCCAATGCTACAGACTTATACTTAAACTTATAAGTATAACCATATTTACTGAACTTAAGTAAATCATGACGAATAGTCTTCTTGATCTTTTGTGGTGGACTTGACCAGTGCACAAGAATGTGTACTCGATCCCTTAGTCCTTTCCTTATTCACATAAGGAATTAGTCTTAATTTTCCAAGCTGAAAGTTCTCATTCATCATACTATACAACTTGCATGATTCCAAGTTTCGGTCCAATTGAACCTTGGGTGATGAGAATCTTTCCTTATTTGGTAATATTAGACACTACCACAACCGAAAGAATCAAATCCATTTTTCCAATATTGCTACCAATGGAATCTTATAAGCAACAATTTTTCACAAATGCCATTATAAGGATACTTAAAATAAATAAAATCAAAACCTTTTTCTTTTATTTTAAAACTTTACGGAAAAACTTATCCTTACAATCCATATGAAAACCTTGTTGTTATCTATTCCTAAGCAATATAAATATCATAACTCTTAAGTAATAGCCCAAAATTCTGATCACCGAACCATGCGATTGAAATCCATCTTCGCGATCAGAATCAGCATGTACTTAATAGAGTTAGACAATGGACTTTACCTAAAGTAGAGCCAAACTTATTGACTTTAACATCCTTAGGTAAATTTGGCAGCTTCGTAACCAATACCCCTTCCTTTGGCAATAGTTACATATGGACCCTTGATAATGGGACTATCTCAGACTTCGCCTCTCTCTTTACCATTGGGTCAACCGAGTTGACTATGTCTGATCCCTTTCCATTGGGAAGATAGAGCTTTACTGGATATCCAATGTCATCATTGTCAATGTCCATAGCGTTTTAGGAAGTTGATCTTAGCAAATAGATAAGATCATTAAGGGTCTTGTCTTAGTCTGTTTCATAGGATTCCCAAAAGAACTCACTATGTGACTTAGAAAGTAGTTGAGCCACCAACTTTCTCAAGACTTTGACACCCAACTCTCACGGCTTGTCAATATGTGACTACTTCTCCAAGATGTGATCACACCTAGACCTTGCCTTGCCAATAGGGCTTGAGTGACCTTAAACTTTTTAGGAACTTGTGGGTTAGGGAGAATAATTGGCGGAGGTGAAAGAAGTATGATATCCATGGGACATCATCTTCATTTAGGAAAGCTTGTTTCAAGAGATTTGGGAAGATCATAAATGTCTAGACCAGACATCTTTTTGGGAGATATTCAAGATAGTTGATTTAAAGTCCTTAATATGACACCCAATATGAAATATTAAGGCTAGGACCCAACAAACTATTTTATAACTTAGAAGAGGGATGCCGTAATCCAAGCTATAAAATATTTGAAGGTAGGTGAATGACGATTCACCAATTTCCACCATGAAAAACAAAATAATTTATTAGGTTTTAATTGGATTTGAAAGTCCTAGATCTTTGAGATTCATTGAACTGTTCAAAGGCATGTTTCAATCTCGAGTGTGCCCTTCAGGTTTTGTGACTGGGATGCCGAGGATCACAAAACAAGGTGTGAATAACCATGCAAATATACTTGGTACCCTTAATATTTACCCCTTAATCAGTGTGCCGGTTAACCACACATGCTCCACCGATACTATGATAAATATTAAGTTACCCTTTGCCTACCTTGTTAAGTCCAGGTTAGTGTGCCGGTTAACCACACACGCTCCACTAACGACTTAAGCAAAGTGCAAAGTGTAATTTCATGGGTTAGCACCAAATTCACATTTTCCTAAGTAACTAAGATTGGGTATTAATAAGAGTTTAGTTACTTAGTATTTATCATTAATACTTTTAATGAAAGGAGAATTATAGTCCTTGTCCTACCCGTTCGGCTAACGACCCTCCACCAGTCAAGGAAGCGGTGGGTGAGAGTGGACACCCATTAAACTGCCATTTTATAGGCAGTAACCTTATACCCCCCTTATAGACGGGCTTCGTGAATGAGGCCTACTAACGGTAAGACTGACTTTACTCTTATACATATATATAAATATTATTAACTTATAGTATTATAAAGTATAAGGGTTGAATTTTAACTTTTAAAATTCTAAGGGCTAACTTGGAATTAAAGTATTCATAAGTGAAAACTTTTCAAATTCCAAAACTTGAGGGCAAGTTTTGAAACTATTCAAAACTAATTATTTCCATAACTTATGAGTTTAAAGTAGTTTTAATTAAAAAAAACTCTTCAAGTTCCATAACTTGAGGACAAGTTATGGAAGACTTTAAACTAATTAATAAAAAAATAACTTTTTTTATTGTAACTTATGGAACTAATTAAGGTTACACTTTTTTTTTTTAATTTAATGAAGAGACTCTTGAACCTCCATAACTTGAGGACAAGTTATGGAGTCATAAAACCATTTAATTAGAACTAGACTCTTCATTTTGTAACCTTTTCCAACTTTTATGAGTTTTATGATTCTTAAATGTGACTTTTCATATAACTTGAGGACAAGTTACAAAAACACACTTTGGAATCAACTCTTAGATTAAAATGGATTGAAAACAACTATTTCACACAAATTTTCTATTAATCTAAGAACCTCATAAGAACAAGATAATTCAAATCATCAATCTTCAAGAAATTAGCATGAACATACAAACTAATTCAAATCTTGAAATTATGACAATTATCTTAGAAATTGGATTAGCATGAACATTACCACAGGTAAATTCCATTATCTAACTCTATGAAGTCTCTTTTGGAGATTCTTAATACATGATGTAATGTAATTACATTTTGATGTTTTAGAAGAATCAAAGGAAACCTAAAAAAAGGTATGCTGATTTTGATCGCAAAAATGGATTTCAATCGTATGGTTCGGTGATCAGAATTTTGAACTGCTACTTAAAGAGTTATGATAGATTGATTAGGAATAGATAACAACATGTTTTCATATGTATTTGCATTGTAAGGATAAGTTTTTCCGCAAGTTTTAAAATAAAAGAAAAGTTTTGATTTTATTTATTTTAAGTATCCTTACGATGGAATTTGTGAAAATTTGTTGTTTATATGATTTCATTGATAGCAATATTGTAAAATGGATTTGATTCTTTCGTTTGTAGTAGTGTCATAATTTACCAAATATGAAAAGATCCTCATCACCCAAGTTTCAGTTGGATAGAAACCTGGAATCATGCAACTTGTATTGTATGATGAATGAGAATTTTCATCTTTTATAAATTAAGACTAATTCCTTGTTCGCATGTACATGTGAGTCAAGTGAAGGACTAAAGGATCGGGTACATTAGGTTGCGCACTGGTCAGGTCCACCACAAAGGCTAATAAGGTTATTCATTATTATTTACTAAAGTTTAGTAAATATGGCTATACTTACAAATTTAAGTGTAATTCTGAAATATTGGAAAAGTTTCAATGATTGGCAGAATGAATGAGAAGAATCAAATTAGGCAGAAAGATAAAGGTTTATCCAATCTGAAGAGATGGGAGAGTACTTGAGTATCTTGTTTTATGTTTGTCTTAGTGATTATAAAACCATATCACAATTGATCCTCTAAAGACACCTTAGTGCATTTGTGTGGCTAAGGAGAGAAATCATGAACTGTTGAAATGGTTAAATCAAAAGATAAATCATACTTCGTTCCAAAATCAAGTCTTAGAGTCATACTCTAAGATTGTAACTTGAGTGACATAATTCTAAGAAATGTTTATAACACTTATCAAATGTAGAGTAACATGTTTCTTACTCTTGTACATTTGAAATTGGTAAGTTGTGATGTTTTGGATAAAACAGAGACCAACTAAGACCAATTGTGAGAAGTGTTTATCTTGATAAGAATCCGCACTAACTCTTGAATATTTGTTTTGTCAAGTAATGGTTCTTGACAAGAGAATCTTATATGTCAAGAGGTCAGTGGGAGTCTTAAAATATCTTGAGATAGTTTCAAGAACTAATCAAGAGTATTGTTAATCACTAGCCCACGACTTGAGGTTTGTAACCTATCGTGTTGACATATTCTTATTTCTATGTCTATTCCAGTTAAAAGTTGACTATGCTTGTGAGTTCTATGAGTTCTCAATTGTTTGCATAACAACCTAGAAGCAATGGTAGGCCCTGCGCTACTAAATGGCAAGAAAATGAGATCGGGCAAGTTCAGTCCATATGAATTTGGATTTGTCACTAACCTTGTCTTATGATTATGGTTTTGACAATTTCGCATGGATAGGAACAATTACACCATAAAAAAATCTCAGTGTCATAAGGTTTCTCTCCGATTCATGAAAATGATGGTGAGGAAACTCTTTCACTAAGTAGATTTTAAGTAGATAGCAATTGTGATATTTGCATTCTCAAAGTCATTAGTGGGGCACGTTGTTGGGTTATGAGCATTCTAACACTCCTAAGTGTACATGCAACCCTAAATACCTTGGATCTATGTTATCTCTATAATACATACAATTATGAACATCCAAGGTATTATCCTAATCTAGCATACAAAATAATAAATATAACAAGATAGAATACATACCTCTTTGATGTAGAATGTCTTCATGAAGCTTGAGTGCCTAGTGCCCCAAGTGTGACACCTCAAATGGTTCACACAACACCAAATACACTTGGAATAACTTGAGAGAAACTTGAACACTCCTGAAATCGTCTAGCCCTCACACTCACACATTAGTACACGATTTCTTGAGCCATGGGATTCTTTTATATGGTGGATATTAGTGTTACACCATGTAACTCATAACTTTACCCATTCCTTATGCTCCATGGATTTTAACCTCCATGGAGTATCCATGGGTCACCCCATGGACTTAGTCCAACATAAGGAATCTTGGATCACAAGCCCACATATATAAGAATGAATGATTTACACAATCAACCCATATATTTAATTAGTCTCCTTTTGATCACTTAATTAATTCCAAATTAATTCTTGATCAATACTAATTAAATAACCTTATTAATATATTAGAACTTATAATATATTAACAAACCTTAAGTGTTATTTCTCTCATTATAGTCTATCCAAATGCATGATGCCATGCAACCCAAATGGACCATGCCGGGTCGGGTCAAGTCTTACCAATTATAGTTATGGACTTAGACATTATAGTTATGGACTTAGACATTAGAGAACTTAATGCAAGAAGAGTGTTTAAAGGAATGTACTTTGAATTTGAGACTTCGCTTCCATGTAATTGCTCTCCATTGGAATACTTTGTACTGTCTGTTGCCAAGTCTTTGTGACTTTTGTGCATAGTTATTACAAGAGAATCATTGCATATAAGTTTAGAATCTAACAGATTACAGTAAATGGCAAGAGTTTGGTATTCTTACATTTACAAAAGGGATTGGGATTGTGAAATGAGCATCATTGGAGTCGTGTTCAATTGATCTATTTCACAAAAGAAAGGACCATAGGTAAACATAGTGTGCATGCTTGGAGCATGGGATGACTATTGTTTTAATTCAAGTATTTAGTTGATAATTCGAAACATTACATGAATAATGAGTAATCAATGTGGTGCTTAGATAAAAGGTGTTTTATTTACTCTTAAAGTGTTGGGGCCATATAGGATTAGTATTATTCTTGTGTTTCACTTTGAATGTTTTGACTTCCCGAATAACTACGTTATTCAAACCGTCCACAGTCAATCATACTTTGGAAGTATGTATTGAGGCAAGACTGTCATGAATGGGTCTGTAGTCTGTCTAGGTGGCTAGACTTAGCTGTAGTATTCATGAGTGCTCCTGGAATAAGATTCGAGTATTGGATTAAACTCACGCTCATTTGAATCACTTCATGGATTTTATCACGAGTGAATCATGAGACGATAATATCTTATATTCTTCAAACCTAGAGATATGAGTTGTTGACTATGAGTTGATTATACATTGATTGTACGAAAACGAATCAGTAACTTGATGTTATAAAACGTGCCTTTGTGTATGATTCAACAAGTAGTTAGTACAAGCATATGAGTCAAAGTTTATCCATTCCTTTTACCTCATAAGGATAAAAGTGATATCTGTGGGCCCCTCGATGATTTAGTGATGACACCCTAAGTGCTTGGCCAAGCCTGGACTGATTTGATTTGTTCAATTAGTCGATCGTCATAAATCGGAAATCAGGAAACAACAAATGGACAGAGAGAATGATTATAATCCATGTCTCAGTCCATATGATATCTAGAATGGGGGAATATATGATCACTTATCTAATGGACGCGTCATTTGATTTGTTCAGAGTTCGACAGTGGCTTTAAGAGCTACGATTGCTAGTCGGGTTATGAAGTCGTACTTGCAAAAATAGTTATTAGACTTATCCAAGTGGGAGACTGTTGGATTAGTGTCTAAGTTCATAACTATAATTGGTATGACTTGACCCGACCCGACATGGTCCATTTGGGTTGCACTTCACCGAAACAATTTGTATGGATAGACTTATGAGAAAATGATATTTATGATTTATTAATATATTATAAGTTATAATATATTAATATGAAATCATATTATTTAATTAGTATTGATCAAGAATTAATTTGGAATTAATTTAGTGATCAAAAGAGGCTAATTAAATATGGACTCTTATATATATATATATATATATATATATATATATATATATATATATATATATATATATATATATATATGGAATGGGCCAAGGTTTATTTAGGATGGGCTAAGAGTGTATGGAAGTCCATGGATAGCCCATGGAGCTTTTAACCCATGAATCCTATGTAAATGAAAGGTCATGGGTATTAGGGTTTACATGGATGTAATCCTAATCCTCCATAATATATAAAGGGGTCCTTGGCTCACAAAATTGGCACTAGTGTGTGAAAGAAAAGGTGGCCGATTTTAGTGAGCTCCATATTCTCTCAAAGTTCTTCCAAGTTGTTTTGGTGATTTGTGATTCCACTTGAGGCATTCACATTATTGGTGCTAGGCTCTTAAAGCTCCAAGGAATCAACCACAAGAAAAAAGGTATGTAATTCTATCTAGTTTTATTACGCAAGTAACATATGATTATATGCTAGTTAGGGTAATACCTTGGAATATTCAAGTTTGCATGTATAATAGAGAAAACATAGATCCAAGGTATTTAGGGTTGCATGTACACCTTAGGAGTGTTAGAATGCTCAAAACCCAACAATATACACATCGATATTTTCACACGACTCATTTATCCTTGAACCAATTGTAATGAGACAAAGTAATGTGTCACAAGAGATCAGTGAGTGATCTTCCAACACCAACACAATCGCTTGACACAACTACGATCGAGAAAATGGTCGAACAAGTAGCTAACACTTTGGACCACTTACAAACTCGACATGAAAAACGCCTCTGAAAAAAGTAGAATTGAAAGTAGTAACCATGGAAATCATAGTGATGTCCCAAAGACATGCACACACGAAGAATTCCCTAACCACCAACCCAGATCCTTCTACGACAATGAAGGAGTTATAGGGTTGGCACTCTGAATTGAAATGATGGAATCAATATTCCATGTGTGCTCGTGTACAAAAAACTGACGTGTTTAGGTTTACCACCTACAACCTATGAGACGACTTGAGAAGCACTAAAGATGATGCTCACAGAAGTATACTGCCAAGAGATAAGATACATAAATTAGAAAAAGCACTAGTGTAGGAAAAGCTTGTTATGAAACTAGTAAAATTAGGCATTTTGAGAAAAACTGCCCAAGACTAAAGAACCAAGAGGTAACAGCTCGAGTCAGAGCAATCGTGATTGAAACAAGGAATGAAATCCAAGAACCATCAGTAGTAACTGGTGCGTTTATCATTAACCAATTGTATGCTGAAGTACTTGTGATTCATATATACGTAGAAATATTTATGAACACTAGACTTAAACCTATTCTGAGTCATGAACCCAGTAGTTTGGAGAAAACCTATAGAGTAGAGACAACTAGTAAGCAGTCGGAAATCTACTCGCGAAATTTTAATAAATTTCATCCTAACACTTACCAAATCACGTTTGTCATGTCATTCTCATTCGTATGTCCACCAAAAGTCCAATATCATTTTCTATATGAAATGATTTTGTCTGTAACACGCCGCCAGGTCATTATACTACCCTCATTTAACTGACATTATATGTGACAACCCGAAATTGCTATCTTGTAAAGCCATTCAATTCAATCAAAAGTCAGACTTGTTTCTGCTATCTTTTAGCATTGTTTGGAGTCTGTTTGAGTGTTCTAAGTATAGTACAATCAAGGATTGGGTGTTAGGAAGTATCTACTAGAGTTCATTGTGCAGCATTCAAGCCGGAAAACTCCATCTCTTGGAGTTTACGGCCGTAAACTAGAGATTACGGCCGTAATCTCTTGGCTGGCCGTGAACTCCTTCCCTAAGTATGATATTCCTTCACTTTTCATCACTTTTCACACTTCTAACTCAAGAACACTCACTTCTATCTCAAGTATCATCAAGATCACTTCTATTTTCCGGTAAATTTGTAAGTGATTCTTCCCTTTATTAATTGATACCTTTCATAATCTAGTAAAGTCCCTTGATTTCATCCGTGAATTCATCTTTTTGGGTTAGATCTTCAAGAACACCAAAAACACCCACTAGTTCTTTGGGTCGTGAACACCCCTTTAAGCTTCAAAAACGTAAGTATCCTTCCATATACTAGTTATCCTTTAGAAGCTCTTGAAATACACCCTAGAAATCAACCATTTCATCAAGAACAATAAGAGTCTACGGCCATAGCATCTCCTTTGGCCGTAAACCCCTATCAAGAACATCATTGGCCGTGAACCTCATGAGGCCGTGAATCTCTTTGACCGTGAACACACCATAGCCATAAACACCATGGCCGTGAACACCATTGACCGTAAATACACCCTTGTGTGTGGCCGTAAACCCCTTTAGAACAATCATATGTGATTGTAACACTTCAACCCAAGTGTTTCCTAGTCCCTAAGGTTGTTCCCTATCATGATTAGTTGTTATATACACTAATTATATACATATATGTGTCATTATATGCTTAATAGGATCCATTTGTGCTCGAGACTTCACGTGACACTTAGCATCCTATATCGATCTTACATTCGAATCACTCACTACAGGTGAGTTCATACCCCTTAACTTATCTTTTAAATGATTTTAAATGCTTTTATGGGGGGGGGGGGGAATACAAGTAGCCATTATAGTTATTATATCAATCACATGTGATTAATAACTACCAAACAAGTGGATTTTCTTATGCTTCAAAACTGTGTTATCAAACAAATTGCTTCAAATCGTTTTATAAACTCTTTTATATGCTAAATCATTTTATCAAAACTCTTTTAAGCTTATATATTGTCAAAAATCATGTCTATATGGATATAGTTATATAAGTAGGATTGAAAGGGCTTAGGACTGATAACTCACTTTATTTCTTGTTCCTTGTTTGATTGTGGACTTAGGGTACCGGTTGTTTGTCCGAGTGTCGTTTGAATCTTAGTTATATATTATGTATATGTGTATAGATATAAAAGTTCTTACCTCAGTTCAATACCTTTGGTTAGCAAAGGTGTACAAACATGATCAGTCATTCAACAACATTTACTAGTAAACTATAATAGGTATAGTTTAGAGAATTACTACTCACTATTACTAGAACAATGAAACTTACAAAAGTCTGTTCATACATGAGTTAGTTCAAACATACTATAATGAGAAACAGAAAAGACATACTAAATACTAGAACAGAGAGAATATATTATACATTAGACTAGAGAAAACATACTATACACTAGAGAACATACTATACACTAGAATAGAGAGAACACACTATACAAATACAATAATACTATAACATTAATGTGAGCCACTACTTCATGGCCTGGCAATATACTACCGTGTCACGTTTTGTACCCAGAGTCTCCTGGAGGGAGAGCGTGACTTTGTGTATAGATCTATACGGGATTGACCATCCTACACCTTGCTGCTAGCTACAGTGGGACCTACAGGTCTACGGGTGACGAATGTCATACCATTTCGACGTCTCCGAACGTCGTGTTTCACTAGTCAATCGAATATGGTTACAATCATATCACATTTTACCTTAATTAAACAAACTGGTTTAAGGTAGTTAGTACATTAGTAGTTACTTATTTTAAACTACAGTACATCTTTATTTTCCCATTTCATTCACATTGTGATCTTCCCACATGAACGGTAATGAAAACTATATTTTGGTAATGATAGTCGTACTTGGGAAAAACACTCACTTTTACAAAAGAACAAACGTACAAAACAGTCGGGTCTTGGTAGAAGACTATTTTAGTAGAAAATATAGGATTTTCTAGGAAGTATACAAACATTTTCATCAAACACTTACAGTCATTTACATCAAACACATACAAACATTTTCATCAAACTTATACAACAATGACACTAAAATACTTATGAACTCACCAACTTTAATGCTGATCTACGCTTTCAAAATAACTTGTATTCTCAGGTCACCAATAGACAGGTACCGATGACCAGGTTTTGAGGAGACGGAGCACGTTCAAGACTCGTCTTTTATTTTGATTCTTATTTTTGGTGTCTTTCAAACTATACACAGAACACACTTGTATTAAAATTATATTATTAATGCAATGGATGATGTTGTTGCTTGTTTTACTATTATGCATTGTTATGATACTGTACATGACGTCCTCCTCCCCCGAACGTTTCCGCCATTCTGGTTTGGGGGTGTAACAGATTGGTATCAGAGCTTTGTTTATAGTGAATTGAGTATATCAACCCATAAAAGATATACAACTATAAACACAACGGGATTAAAATACTCTGACCAAGAGTTTATACTTTTTAAATAATAATAAAACATTTAACTAAAGTATACATACAAGCATTCATACTAGGATCAGTGTCATACTAGAACAGAACAAAAGTATTATGATTGTTGGACAGCACAATTAGGCGTGGGGACATATGATCAGATCTGGTAGTGATACAGCCTGATCAACCATATCTTTCCGAGAAGTGATTAGCATGTGCCTAGGAATGGTTGTGGTGTTGCAACAAGTCTAAAAACTTACCAACACTACTACAATGAAAATTTTTGAACAAAACATAAACTTAAAATACTATAGGAGTATTTTGTGTTACTATAATTACTTATGTGAAAACTAAAAAGGTCTGTACTAGTATGTCAATAGTTGTTGAGTGGATACGCTAAGGTTATATGTGACTAAGGTGTCATAGACTTAGAATCTGTGATCTTTGCTTTACTTCCTGTTCCTTGTTTGGTTGTGGACTTAGAGTTAGGATCACTTATTCGAAGGTCTATCCTGTTTTGGTTACATATGACTGGTATGCACTACGCAAATATTGGAGTAACTGGTAAGGATCATCTTATAATTATCTTAAGTAGTACATCTATTAACTATCTCTTTTACCCTTATTCTCGCGTAGATATCATGGCTGGATTCCATCCCCACGGCGACCTGTACTTCCCCAACCAAGGCCATGGATGGCTCGATGAAGAGCCAGAGGAGAATCAAGCAATTCCATTGGATGACGACTTTGTAGAGAACTTCCCGGAGAATTCTGACTCCGAACCAGAAGTCAATGATCTACCCCTGGTAGCTCCAATCCCAAATCCTAACCATCGTCCGGCTTATCAAGGCCCGACGCCTCTGTCGGCGAAAAACTTGGGAACATGGAGTCAAGAGCAGGGTCAAGCCATGCCGTACAACGGAGACAGAAGCTTCTACAACCTGAGCGAGGGAGGCTCGACAGACAGAATCCTGCCTATTCTGGTCCGCAGGGTTGCTCGAAATGAAGAGCAGGGTAGGACAGCCATCAACCGAGTTATGGAGGTTGATGCCAATGTGGGAGTTAATACAGTCTACATTCTCCGTCTTGAAGATGCTTGCGAGAGAGCTACGAGGGACAATGAGACTCTGCTGCAAGAACTAGCTGTGACTCGAGCTGAAGTCATACAACTCCGCGTACGCCAACGAGTGTATGAGCAACACCTTCTTGATGTGGAGCGTCAGCTGGCTGAATTGAGGGTCCGTCTGAGGGGTGCCCATCGCCAGTGGGAGATGCTCTGCTCATCCTTTCTTTTGTTTAAAGGAATAGCTTTCTTATCTATGCTCTAAGTAGCACTTTTCCCTGTAATTTCCTGTTTATTTTAAAGACCTTGAACTTTCAGTCTATTAGGTCTTTATGTTGTCAAAATTTTCTTATTCTGGTTTGATGTAAGACCTACTCCTAGGTCATTTTCCCGAACTTGTTACATCTTTAATACCAGTATTATTGACAGATATCTAATCTCATGGGAAATTATTATCCAAATGCTTTCACCATTCTATTGTTAAATCTCTATTACAATCATACTCTCATCTATTTGTTGGGCTATGGTGAGTAAGTCCATGATTCATTCTTATTGTACTCACTATTGAATTCTTACCGTTAACTTCATCTTTGTGATCTTATAGCTATAAGATGCCTCCTCGTAGATCGAATAGACGCACAACTCCGATAACTCCGAATCAAAAACCACCACCACCTCCTCCACAATACAATCCAACAGCTATCCAAGCTGCAGTAAATGCGGCTGTTACGGCAGCCCTAGCTCAGTTCAGTACTAGTGGAACTAGCGGGAGTGGAACAACTGTTCATTCCACTCAAGGTGATGCTCCAGTGCGCTCTAGAGAGTGCTTGTATAAGGACTTCACCAACTGCAAGCCCAAGACCTTCAACGGGAGTGGCGGAATCATTTCCCTCTCGCAATGGTTCGAGAAAACAGAGTCGATCTTCGAGATCTGCTCCTGTCCGGAAGGGAGCAAAGTCAAATTTGTTGTCTGCACCTTCACGGACAGAGCCCTGACGTGGTGGAATAGCCATGTCAAGTCACTAACTCTGATAGTGGCTAATGCTATAGGCTGGGAAGCTCTGAAGGAGCTCATGATCAAGGAGTACTGCCCGAGGGGCGAGGTTCAGAAACTTGAACAAGAACTCTGGAGCCTAACCATGAAGGGCTCCGACATAGTCTCCTACACTGCCATATTCAGCGATCTGGTGGCACTATGTCCGGGAATGGTCCCTACTGAGGGAAAGAAAATAGAGAGGTATATATGGGGGCTGGTGCCTCCATTTCAGGGGAATGTCTTAGCTTCAAACCCCACTACCTTCGACAGTGCCAAGCGATTGGCACAACAGCTCATTGATCATGGAGTCCGCACCCCGACAACGACAACAACCCTGGCCATCCCAGAACCCTCCAAAGCTGTTGACAACAAGCGGAAGTTCTGGGACAACAAGAAAAAGAACGCGGCGCAGAACGCTGTCAAAAAGCAGCAGGTTGTAGCTGTTCATGTTGCGAAAACACCTACTGCTACTGCGCCAATGAAGCAGTATGTTGGGAGCTTGCCTAAGTGCAACAAGTGCAGCTTCCACCATAATGGACCCTACCGGGAAATGCAGTGCTCTAATTGCAACAGGAAAGGGCACACTACCCGATTCTGCAAGGCTCCGGCAAGGCCAATCACCCAGGTCCCCAGCGCTGGTGTGGGCCAGGATTGCTACGGATGTGGCGAGGTGGGCCACTACAAGAGAAACTGCCCGAAGGCAGGGAATGACGGCGGAGTGGGAAGAGTTTTGGCTATAGGCCACGAGGAAGCAGTTGCCGACCCTACAGTGGTCACTGGTACGTTTTTCCTTGATAATTCATATGCATGCATACTATTTGATAGTGGAGCGGAGAGGAGTTTCATGAACAAGAAATTTGCTCACTTACTTAAACAACAATCACGTGCACTTAAAGAACCGTTCACTGTAGAAATGGATAACGGAAATACTGAGAGCACTAGCTGCATATACATAGGATGTACTCTAACTTTAGATAGCCATTCATTTCCAATCGACCTCATGTCGGTCTCAATTAAAAGTTTCGACGTCATAATCGGCATGGATTGGTTGAGTCTTCATCGTGTCGACATCATGTGTTATGAGAAAGTCGTTCGTCTAAATCTACCTTCTAGCGGCATGGATTAGTTATCTACGGTGACAAACCCGACACGAACCTTCGTATCATCTTGAGCTTACAAGCCCAGAAGTACTTACAAAAGGAGTGTCACACATTCCTTGCTCACGTTGTAGATGTAAGCCAAGAGACGAAGGACATAAAGAAAATCCCAGAAGTACACGATTTTCCCGACATCTTTCCAGAAGAACTACCAGGATTACCACCACAGTGTCAAGTCGAGTTCATGATCGACTTAGTTCCAGGGGCTACCCCAGTAGCCAAATCGCCCTATCGTCTAGCACCAGCTGAGATGCAGGAACTGTCCGGTCAACTAAACGAACTGCTCAGCAAGGGCTTTATTAGACCAAGCTTCTCACCCTGGGGAGCATCGGTCTTGTTAGTCAAGAAGAAAGACAGATCGTTCTGTATGTGCATCGACTACCGGGAACTAAACAAATTGACCATCAAGAATCGTTACCCTCTGCCTCGCATAGACGACTTGTTCGACCAACTACAAGGGGCGAATTACTTTTCCAAGATTGATCTGAGATCCGGGTATCACCAGTTACGAGTGTTAGAGGAGGATGTTCCGAAAACAGCCTTCCGAACTCGTTATGGACACTACGAGTTTGTAATGATGCCATTCGGATTGACCAATGCGCCTGCATTATTCATGGACTTAATGAATAGGGTGTGCCGTCCTTACTTGGATCAGTTTGTCATTGTATTCATCGATGACATACTTATCTACTCTCGTTGTAAGGAAGAGCATAATCAACACCTACGACAAGTCTTAGAAATACTACGATCATATAAGCTTTATGCGAAGTTTTCTAAGTGCGAGTTTTGGATTCGAAGAGTCAAATTCTTGGGTCACATGGTCAGCGAAGAGGGAATTCATGTGGATCCTTCCAAAATAAAGGCCATTGAGAACTGGTCAGCTCCGAACACGCCTACAGAGATTCGTCAATTTCTAGGCATCGCTGGCTACTATCACAGGTCCATTCAGAACTTCTCTCGGATTGCGAAACCGCTTACAACATTGACCCAGAAGGGCGTGGCCTTTCACTGGGAAGAGAAACAAGAAAAGACGTTCCAAACGTTAAAGCGAGCCTTATGCAGCGCACTGATACTATCCCCCCCCCCCTCCCGAAGGGATAGAAGACTTCGTGGTTTATTGCGATGCATCCAACCAAGGGCTTGGTTGTGTTCTTATGCAACGAGGTAAGGTCATCGCCTATGCCTCAAGACAGCTAAAGACACATGAAGTCAACTACACCACACATGATCTTGAGTTAGGAGCAGTGGTATTTGCTCTGAAGATCTGGGGGCACTACCTGTATGGTATAAAAAGCACTATCTTTACAGACCACAAAAGCCTATAACCTATATTCGACCAGAAGGAGCTCAACATGAGACAACAACGGTGGCTCGAGCTACTCAGTGACTACGAATGTGAAATTTGTTATCATCCCGGTAAAGCCAACGTAGTAGCTGACGCCCTAATTCGGAAAGAATACTCTGGTCGTAGAGTCAAATCATTGACTATGACTATCCATTCATATCTGTCCATACAAATTAAGGAGGCTCAGCTCGAAGCCCTGAAACCTGAAAATGTGGCAGGTGAATCCATGAGAGGGATGGATAAAAATTTGGAAGTCAAGGGTGGCGGAGCCTTATATCTCATGGATCGGATCTGGACACTGAAACACGGTGGTTTCAGAGACTTGGTCATGACCGAAGCGTACAACACTCGATATTCCGTCCACCCAGGTTCAGATAAGATGTATCTGGATCTTAAAAAGTTATACTGGTGGTCTAACATGAAAGCAGAGATTGCTATCTTTGTGAGCAAGTGTCTTACTTGCGCCAAGGTTAAGGTCGAATAGCAGAAACCCTCAGGTTTACTTTAAAAACCAGAGATACCTGAATGGAAGTGGGAGCGGATTACGATGGAATTCATAACCAAGTTGCCCAAGATATCGGGTGGTCTCGATACCATATGGGTGATCGTAGACAGGTTAACCAAGTCCGCACACTTCCTGCCTATCAAAGAAACTGACAAGATGGAGAAGCTAACAAGAACCTACATTAGGGAGATCGTATGACTGCATGGTGTTCCCATATCCATTATCTCTGATAGAGATAGTAGATTCACTTCTAGGTTCTTGCAGTCGGTACAAAGTTCCCTAGGAACTAGGCTGGACATGAGTACAGCGTATCATCCGCAAAGCGACAGACAAAGTGAGAAGACTATTCAAACCTTGGAAGATATGTTGCAAGCCTATGTGATAGACTTTGGGAAGGCATGGGATACTCACTTACCCCTTGTCGAGTTCTCTTACAATAACAGTTATCACACGAGCATAAAGGGTGCTCCCTTTGAAGCCCTGTATAGCCGAAAGTGCAGATCCCCTCTGTGCTAGGCTGAGGTGGGTGACATACAGTTAGCTAAAGGACGAGTTCCTGACAGCACTCTCATGGGTCCGGAAATCATTCGGGAAACGACAGAGAAGATCGTTCAGATTTGTGAATGATTGAAAGCCTCTAGAGACCGACAGAAAAGCTACGCAGACAAGAGAAGGAAACCTTTGGAATGTCACACCCAGGGGCGGAGCCAAAATTTTTTTTAGGGTGTTCCTCATAAATTAGTTCGAAAACACACACACACACACACACACACACACACACATATATATATATATATATATATATATATATATATATATATATATATATATATATATATATATATAACCGGTCCGTTGATTTTGAGGACCAGGAGCGAAAACTAAAACTAAGCCCCTCTAAATGTAACTTTTTTATATAAGCAAAATAAATTTAAGGGAGTGAGTTGTAAAATGAGAAAACTTAAAAAGTAAATTAATTAAAATGTCCGTTGATTTTGAAGACACTATACGAACACTAAAATTGGGCCCCTCTAAATACAACTTAGGAGTGAGTTGTAACATGAGAAAACTTAAAAAGTAACTAAAATAAAAATACTAAGAAAAATAAAATTTTATAAAAATTGAAGGGCATAATATCTAAATTTGTAAAACTGATTTGTTAAAAAAGTTAGAAGATAGGTTGAATTGTGAAAATGAGAGTATAAATAAGTGGTTAAAAGTGTAACTTGGAGTTATGATTTAAAAGAAGTGGTAAAATTAAATGCATCGAATGTTAAAAAAAATTTGTCATCAAATACACTCGAACCTACGTATCTTGGAAGTGGACGACTACCCCTGCCAGCTGAGCTAAAGGACTTTTATTTTAGCATTTGCACATATTGATATATATTAAGCAGTAAACAATATATTTTTTTAAAAAAATAGGAATTCGAGGGTGGGCCTAGGGCCACCCTGGCTCTCATGTGGCTCCGCCCATGGTCACGCCCCAAAACCGGAAAGGCGGAACGTTCGGGAGTGGAGGACGTCATGTATAGTATCACAACAATGCATAATAGTAAACAAGCAACAACATCATCCATTTCATTAATATTAACAATTTTAATACAAGTGTGTTCTGTAGTTTATAAGACACCAAAAATGAATAATCAAAATGAAAGATGAGTCTTGAATGTGCTCCATCTTCTCAAAAACCTGATCATCAGTACCTGTCTACTGGCGACCTGAGAATACAAGTTATTTTGAAAGCGTAGATCAGCATTTAAGCTGGTGAGTTCATAAGTATTTTAGTGTCGTTGTTTGTATAAGTTGAAGAAAGTATTTGTAAATGTTTGATGTAAGAGTTTGTAAGTGTTTGTGAAAATGTTTGTAAACTTCCTAGAAAATCCTATATTTTCTACTAAAATGGTCTTCAACCAAGACCCAACTGTTTTCTATGTTTGTTCTTTTGTAAAAGTGTGAGTTTTCCCAAGTGTAACTATCATTAATAGAAATATAGTTTTCCATTACCGTTATGTGAGAAGATCACAATGTGAATGAAATGGGAAAATAAAGATGTACTAGTAGGTTTTATCTAAGTAACTACTGATGTACTAACTACCCTTAAACTTGTTAGTTTAATTAAGGTAAAATGTGATATGGTTGTATCCATGCTTGTTTTGACTTAGTATAACACAACGTTCGAGACGTCGAAAAGATATCACATTCGTCACCCGTTGACCTGCAGGTCCCACTTTATCTAGTAGCAAGGTATTGGATGGTCAATCCCGTATAGATCTATACACAAATTCACGCTCTCCCTCCAGGAAACTCTGGGTACAAAACGTGACACAGCAGTATATGCCGCACCATGAAGTAGTATCTCACATTAACGTTATAGTATTCTTGTATTATAGTATGTTCTAGTGTAGTATTCTCTCCGTCTAGTATGTAGTATGCTCTCTAGTATGTGGTATGTTCTCTAGTATGTAGTATGTTCTCTAGTATGTAATATGTAGTATGTATTGATTCTGGTTATAGTATTCTCTATCCGTTTCCCTTTATAGTGAGTATTGTTTCTCGTTATAGTATGTACTGACTCATGTATGAACTGACTCTTAGTATGTTTCGTTCTTCTAGTAATAGTATTAGTGACTTCCTAAACTATACCTATTATAGTTTACTAGCAATGTTGTTGGTATGAATGAACATGATTGAACACCTTTGCTACCCAAAGGATCGGAACTGAATAAAGAACTTTTATATCTATATACATATACATAATATATAACTAAGATTCACATGACTTTCGGACAAACAACCGATACCTAAGTCCACAACCAAACAAGGAACAGTAAATAAGGCGAGTTGTCAATCCTAAGTCCTTTCAATCCTACTTATATAACTATATCTATATAGATATGCTTTTGAAAAAGTATAAGTTTAAAAGAGTTTGACAAAGAGTTTTGCATATAAAAGAATTTGTAAAACGATTTGCAGTAGTTTGTTTGAAAACACAATTTGAAGTATAAGAAATCCATTTTTTTATAGCTATAAATCACATGCGATTGATTTAATAACTATAATGTTTCTACTTGTATTCCCCCCCCCCATAAAAGTATTTAAAATCATTTAAAAGGTAAGTTAAAGGGGTATGAACTCACCTGCAGTGAGTGGTACGAATGAAAGTTCGGTTTGTAGGATGCTAAGTGCCAAGTGAAGACTTGAGCACAACGAATTCTAATAAGCATATATTGGCACATATATGTATATAATTAGTCTTTATACAACTAATCATGAAAGTAAAACACCCTAGGACTTAGAAAACACTTAGATTGAAGTGTTAGAAGCACTAAAGGTTGCATATAATGGGTGTACAGCCACACATGTGCGTGTGCGGCCACCATGTGTGCTGCCTCTTGGGTGTGCGGCCTGGTGTGTGCGGCCATGGAGTGTACGGTCGCACACTCCTAGGACAAATGGTCAAAAATTGTATTCCAAGGTTATATCTTGCATCCCCTAAGTGTCCTTGATCATGTGCTAGCATACAACTTGAGTTTGAGGCCCTTAAGCACTAAACAAAGGGGTGTACGGCCACATTAGGTGTGTGCGGCCGCACACTCCTTGATGATCATGATTTGGACGGTTTGTAAGGCTCATAACTAGCAAGTAACAAGCAGAAGAAGGGTACTTACGATATAGAAGCGTTTAGGGGTGTTTGGAGCCCAAGAACTTAGTAGGTGTTCTTGGTGTTCTTGGTGTTCTTGGTGAAACTGAAGAACACTTGAAGATCTACTAAAAAGGAGTGATTTCATGGATGGAATCAAAGATCTTTACTAGATGGAGTAAGGAATCAACAAATCAAAGGAAAGAAACACTTACCACTTGAAGATCTAGCTGCAAAAATCGGATACTACTTGAGAGAGAATGAGTTCTTGACTAGGAGGGTGAAAAGGGTTGAATGAAGGCCAAGCCTTTACTTTATAGACGAGAGTGTGCTGCTAGAGGAGGGGTGTGCGGCCGCACACTCGTACACTCCTCATATTGGAGTGTTTGGCCAGTTTTGGGTAGGGGTGAACTCGTGGAACCCAAATCTAAACTCTAACTTGAAGATAATAGGTTTAGAACACTCAAATTGACTTAAAACAATGCTAGAAGGTATTAGAAATGAGTCTGACTTTGATTGATTTGAATAACAGTACAAGATAGAAATTTCGGGTTGTCACATCATCCCCCGTTAGAGAGAATGTCGTCCCAAAATTAGAGTTTAAACAAGTAAGCTATTACAAATAACTAAACGAAAAGATGAGGATATTTCAGTTTAAACTGATCCTCGCGCTCCCAAGTGAATTCAGGTCCTCGCTTGGCGTTCCAGCGAACCTTCACTATCGGGATACGGCTTTGTTTCGTTCGCTTGACCTCTCGGTCCATGATCTCCACCAGTTCTTCCACGAAGTTGAGGCTCTCGTTGATCTCGATCTTGTCGAGTGGGATAACAAGAGTCTCGTCGGACAGACACTTTTTCATGTTCGAGACGTGGAAAGTAGAATGTACGTTACTGAGTTCGCGAGGTAGTTTGAGTTTGCAATCTACAGAGCCGATTCTAGCGAGAATCTCGAAAGGCCCTACGTATCTTGGATTTAGCTTTCCACGCTTTCCGAAGCGTATCAAGCCCTTCCAGGGTGAGACCTTCAATAGAACGCGGTCGCTCACCTGGAATTCCAACGATTTCCTTCTCTTGTCTGCGAAGCTTTTCTGTCGATCTCTAGAGGCTTTCAATCATTCACGAATCTAGACGATCTTCTCTGTCATTTCCCGAATGATTCCCAGACCTGTGAGAGTGTTGTTAGGAACTCGTCCTTTAGCTAACTGTGTGTCGCCCACTTCAGCCCAACACAGAGGGGATCTGCACTTACGGCCATAGAGGGCTTCAAAGGGAGCAGCCTTTATGCTCGTGTGATAACTATTGTTGTTGGAAAACTCGACAAGGGGTAAATGAGTATCCCATGCCTTCCCAAAGTCTATTGTGCAGGCTCGCAACATATCTTCCAAGGTTTGGATAGTCCTCTCACTTTGTCCGTCGGTTTGCGGATGGTAGGCTGTACTCATGTCCAGCCTAGTTCCTAGGGAACTTTGTAGCGACTGCCAGAACCTCGAAGTGAATCTACTATCTCTATCAAAGATAATGGATATGGCAACACCGTGCAGTCGTACTATCTCCCTAATGTATGTTCTTGTTAGCTTCTCCATCTTGTCAGTTTCTTTGATCGG
Organism: Lactuca virosa; assembly: GCF_052849685.1. NCBI lineage: Eukaryota > Viridiplantae > Streptophyta > Magnoliopsida > Asterales > Asteraceae > Lactuca > Lactuca virosa. The sequence continues at coordinate 313,811,578 of NC_136433.1, read as the reverse complement.
CAGGAAGTGTGCGGACTTTGTTAATCTGTCTACGATCACCCATATGGTATCGAGACCACCAGTTGTCTTGGGCAACTTGGTTATGAAGTCCATCGTGATCCACTCCCACTTCCATTCAGGTATTTTCGGTTGCTGAAGCAAACCTGATGGTTTCTGGTATTCGACCTTAACCTTGGCGCAAGTTAGGCATTTACTTACGAAGGTAGCAATCTCTGCTTTCATGTTAGGCCACCAGTATAACTTTTTAATATCCAAATACATCTTATCCGAACCTGGGTGGATGGAATATCGAGTGTTGTGCGCTTCGGTCATGACCAAGTCTCTGAAACCACCATGCTTCGGTGTCCAAATGCGATCCATGAGATATAAAGCTCCGCCACCCTTGACTTCCAAGTTTTTATCCATCCCTCTCAGGGATTCACCCGCCACATTTTCAAGTTTCAAAGCTTCGAGTTGAGCCTCCTTAATTTGCGTGGACAAGTGTGAATGGATAGTCATAGTCAATGATTTGACTCTACGACCAGAATATTCTTTCCGACTTACGGCGTCAGCTACTACGTTGGCCTTGCCGGGATGATAACGAATTTTGTATTCATAATCACTGAGTAGCTCGACCCACCATCGTTGTCTCATGTTGAGCTCCTTCTGGTCGAATATGTCTTGTAGGCTTTTGTGGTCTGTAAAGATAGTGATTTTCGTACGGTACAGGTAGTGTCTCCAGATCTTCAGAGCAAATACCACTGCTCCTAACTCAAGATCATGTGTGGTGTAGTTGACCTCGTGTGTCTTCAGTTGTCTTGAGGCATAGGCGATGACCTTTCCTCGTTGCATCAGGACACAACTGAGCCCTTGGTTGGATGCAACCCAATAAACCACGAAGTCTTCTGTCCCTTCGGGGAGGGATATTATCGGTGCAGTGCATAAGGCTCGCTTTAGCGTTTGGAACGCTTTTTCTTGCTTCTCTCCCCAGACAAAGGCCACGCCCTTCTGGGTCAATGTTGTAAGTGGTTTCTCAATCCAAGAGAAGTTCTGAATGAACCTGCGATAGTAGCCAGCGAGGCCTAGAAATTGATGAATTTATGTAGGCGTCTTTGGTGCTGACCAGTTCTCAATGGCTTTGATTTTGGAAGGGTCCACGTGTATTCCCTCTTCACTAACCACGTGTCCTAAGAATTCAACTCTTGGGATCCAAAATTTGCATTTAGAGAACTTCGCATAGAGCCTCTCTGATCGTAACGTCTCTAAGACCTGTCGCAGATGTTGACTATGTTCCTCCTTGCTACGAGAGTAGACAAGTATGTCATCGATGAAGACAATGACGAACTTATCTAAGTAAGGATGGCACACCCTATTCATTAAATCCATGAATACTACGGGTCCATTGGTCAATCCGAACGGCATCACTACAAATTCGTAGTGTCCATAACGAGTTCTGAAGGCTGTCTTTGGAACATCCTCCCCTAGTACTCGTAACTGGTGATACCCGGATCTCAGGTCTATCTTTGAAAAGAAATTTGCCCCTTGAAGTTGGTCAAACAAGTCGTCTATACGAGGCAGAGGGTAACGATTTTTGACGGTCAGTTTGTTAAGTTCTCTGTAGTCGATCCACATACGGAACGATCCGTCTTTCTTCTTGACGAACAAGATCGGTGCTCCCCACAGAGAGAAGCTTGGTCTAATGAAGCCCTTGCTGAGCAATTCGTTAAGTTGACTAGATAGATCCTGCATCACAGCTGGTGCTAGACGATAGGGCGATTTGGCTACGGGGGTAGCCCCTAGGACTAAGTCGATTCTGAACTCGACTTGACGTTGCGGGGGTAATCCCGGGAGTTCTTCTGGAAAGATGTCGGGAAAATCGCGTACCACTGGGATGTTCTTTATGTCCTTCGTCTCTTGGCTCACATCGACAACATGAGTTAGGAATGCGCTACATTCCTTTCGCAAGAATTTCTGGGCTTGGATACTCGAGATGAGGCGAAGGTTGGTGTTGGGTTTGTCGCCGTAGATAACTATAGTTCCGCTAGACGGCAGATTAAGGCGAACAACCTTTTCGTAACACATAATGTCGACACGATGAGAACTCAACCAATCCATGCCGATTATGACGTCGAAACTTTTTATTGAGACCGGCATGAGGTCGATTGGAAATGAATGACTATCTAGTGTTAGTGTACATCCTATGTATATGCAGTTAGCGCTCTCTGTTTTCCCGTTAGCCATTTCTACAGTGAACGGTTCTTTAAGTGCATGCGATTTATGCTTAAGCAAGTGAGCAAATTTCTGGTTCACGAAACTCCTCTCCGCTCCACTATCAAACAAAATGCATGCATAAGAGTTATCGAGGAGAAACGTACCGGTGACCATTGTGGGGTCAGCAACTGCTTCCTCGTGGCCTATGGCCAAAACCCTTCCCACTCCACCGACGTTCCCTGCTTTCGGGCAGTTCCTTTTGTAGTGACCCACCTCGCCACAACCGTAGCAAGCCTGGCCCACACCAGCGCCGGGGACTTGAGTGATTGGCCTTGCCGGAGCCTTGCAGAAACGGGCAGTGTGCCCCTTCCTGTTGCAGTTAGAGCACTGCATTTCCCGGCAGGGTCCATTCTGATGGAAGCTGCATTTATTGCACTTGGGCAAGTTTCCCGCGTACTGATTTACCGGCACAGTAGCGGCAGGTGCCATCGCAGCATAAACAACTACGACCTGCTGCTTTTTGGCAGCTTTCTTCTTCTTCTTGTCATCCCAGAACTTCCGCTTGTTGGCAGCGGTTTTGGAGGGTTCTGAGATGGCTAGGGTTGTTGTTGCTGACTGGGTATGAACCCCATGGTCAATGAGCCTTTGTGCCAATCGCTTAGTACTGTCGAAGATAGTGAGGTTGGAAGTTAGAACGTTCCCCTGAAATGGAGGCACCAATCCCCAAATATACCTCTCCACCTTCTTTGCTTCGGTGGGGACCATTGATGGACATAGCGCCACCAGATCGCTGAATCTGGCAGTGTAGGAAACTATGTCGGAGCCCTTCATGGTTAGGCTCCAGAGTTCCTGCTCTAACTTCTGAACTTCGCCCCTCGGGCAGTATTCCTCGATCATTAGCTCCTTAAGAGCTTCCCAGCCAATGACATTTGCCACTACTAGAGATAGTGACTTGACATGGCTGTTCCAACACGTCAGAGCTCGGTCCGCGAAGGTGCAAGCGGAAAATTTTACCTTGCTCCCCTCCGGACAGGCGCAAATCTCAAAGATTGACTCCGTCTTCTCGAACCATTGCGAGAGGGCAATGATTCCGCTAGTACCGTTGAATGCCCTGGGCTTGCAGCTGGTGAAGTCCTTGTACGAGCACTCCCTAGAGCGCACTGGAGTTTCAACTAGGGTGGGAGGCACATGAGTCCCACTCCCGCTGGTACCGGTTGAGTTGAATTGTACTAGGGCTGTCGTAACAACCGCATTCACAGCAGCTTGGACAGTTGCTGGGTTGAATTGAGGAGGAGGAGGAGTTTGATTCGGAGGGTTGCGTCTCATTACCCGGCGTGGAGGCATCTTGTAGCTATAAGTTTAACAGATGAAGATATTGATAAGAATTCAAAGAGAGAGAATGATGAGAGTGAAACATGGACTAACTCTCCATAGCCCAACAACACATATGAGAGTATGATTGAATAGAAACCTAGTACTAGAAAAATGGAAACATTTGGATATTGATTTTCAAGAGGTTAGATATCTGCCAAATGTACTGGTATTACAGATGTAATAAGTTCGAGAAAATGACCTAAAAGTAGGTCCTACATCACACCAAGAAAAGAAAATTTTTGACAGAATAAAGACCTATCTACCGAAAGTTCAAGGTCTTAAAATAACAGGAATTTACAGGGAAAAGTGCTACTTAGAGCATAGATAAGAAGGCTAATCCTTAATCCAAAAGAAAAGGGATGAGTAGAGCATCCCCTACTGACGGCGGGAACCCCTTGGGCGAACCCTTAAGTTGTCCATCTGACGCTCCAATTCAAGAAGGCGTCGCTCGTACACTCGTTGGCGTACGCGATGCTCTATGACTTCAGCCCTAGTCTCAGCTAGTGCTTGAAGTAGAGACTCATGGTCTCCTGCAGCTCTCTTAAGAGCATCTTCCAGCCGATGAATGTGGACAATGTTGATCCCTGTATTGGCATCAAGCTCCTCAATTCGGTGGAGGGCTGTCCTACCCTGAATTTCGTTACGAGCAACCCTGCGACCAGAATAGGCAGGACTCTGTCCGCTGAGCCTCCTTCGCTCACATTGTAGAAACTTCGGTCTCCATTGTACGGGATGGGTTGGCCCTGTTCCTGACTCCAGGTCTCCAGACTTTCCACCCACAGAGGCGTCGGGCCTTGAAAAGTCGGACGTGGGTTTGGATCTGGGTTTGGAGATACCAGGGGTTGATCGTTGACTTCTGGCTCAGAGTCTGAATCCTCCGGGAAGTTCTCAGCAAAGTCATCGCCCAGTGGAATTGCAGGTTCCTCTTCAGGCTCAACATCAACCCATCCTCCGTCGCCTTGGTTGGGGAAGTACGGGTCTCCGAGGATATGGAAACTAGCCATGTTATCTAAGCGAGAAAAGAGGTAGAAGGAATAGTTAGTAGGCGTACTAATTAAGTTAATTATAAGACGATCCTTATCAGTTACTCCAACATTTGCGTAGCGCATACCAGTCATATGTAACCAAAATAGGATAGACCTTCGAAGAAGTGATCCTAACTCTAAGTCCACAACCAAACAAGGAACATGAAGTAAAACAAAGATCACAGATTCTAAGTCTATAACACCCTAGTCACATATAACCTTAGCGTATCCACTCAGCAACTATTGACATACTAATAAAGATCTTTTTAGTTTTCACATAAGTAATTATAGTAACACAAAATACTCCCATAGTATTTTAAGTTTATGTTCTGTTCTAATGTTTTCATTGTAGTAGTGTTGTTAAGTTTTTAGACTTGCTGCAACATCACAAACATTCCTGGACACATGCTAATCACTTCTCGGAAAGATATAGTTGATCAGGCTATATCACTCCCAGATCTGATTATATGTCCCCAAGACTACTCGTGCTGTCCAACAATCGTAATACTTTTGTTCTGTCCTAGTGACACTGATTTTAGTATGAATGCAGGTATGCATACTTAGGTTAAATATTTTATTATTTAAAAGTATAAACTCTTGGTCAGAGTATTTTATCCCATTGTGTTTATAGTTGTATATCTTTTATGGGTTGATATACTCAATTCACTAAAAACAATGCTCTGATACCAATCTATCACACCCCAAAACCGGAAAGGCGGAACGTTCGGGGGTGGAGGACGTCATGTAAGTATCACAACAATGCATAATAGTAAACAAGCAACAACATCATCCATTTCATTAATAGTAACAATTTTAATACAAGTGTGTTCGGTAGTTTATAAGACACCAAAAATGCATAGTCAAAATGAAAGATGAGTCTTGAATGTGCTCCATCTTCTCAAAAACCTGATCATCAGTACCTGTCTACTGGCGACCTGAGAATACAAGTTATTTTGAAAGCGTAGATCAGCATTTAAGCTGGCGAGTTCATAAGTATTTTAGTGTCGTTGTTTGTATAAGTTGAAGAAAGTATTTGTAAATGTTTGATGTAAGAGTTTGTAAGTGTTTGTGAAAATGTTTGTAAACTTCCTAGAAAATCCTATATTTTCTACTAAAATGGTCTTCTACCAAGACCCAACTGTTTTCTATGTTTGTTCTTTTGTAAAAGTGTGAGTTTTCCCAAGTGTAACTATCATTAATAAAAATATAGTTTTCCATTACCGTTATGTGAGAAGATCACAATGTGAATGAAATGGGAAAATAAAGATGTACTAGTAGGTTTTATCTAAGTAACTATTGATGTACTAACTACCCTTAAACTTGTTAGTTTAATTAAGGTAAAATGTGATATGGTTGTATCCATTCTTTTTTTGACTTAGTATAACACGACGTTCGAGACGTCGAAAAGATATGACATTCGTCACCCGTAGACCTGCAGGTCTCACTGTAGCTAGCAGCAAGGTGTGGGATGGTCAATCCCGTACAGATCTATACTCAAATTCACGCTCTCCCTCCAGGAGACTCTGGGTACAAAACGTGACACAGCAGTATATGTCGCACCATGAAGTAGTATCTCACATTAACGTTATAGTATTCTTGTATTATAGTATGTTCTAGTGTAGTATTAGCCTCTTTTCCTTCTGCCCAGCTCCCCGAAAACAACGTTGCCCCCCTAAGAATCCAAGGGTGACCTTTGGATGTTGTCGTGACGCTCCTTATTTCTGAATAGATTAGAGTATCATTTTCTTTAAAAGATTCTCTCCGTCTAGTATGTAGTATGTTCTCTAGTATGTGGTATGTTCTCTAGTATATAGTATGTTCTCTAGTATGTGGTATGTTCTCTAGTATGTAGTATGTTCTCTAGTATGTATTATGTAGTATGTATTGATTCTGGTTATAGTATTCTCTATCCGTTTCTCTTTATAGTGAGTATTGTTTCTCGTTATAGTATGTACTGACTCATGTATGAACTGACTCTTAGTATGTTTTGTTGTTCTAATAATAGTATTAGTGACTTCCTAAACTATACCTATTATAGTTTACTAGCAATGTTGTTGGTATGAATGAACATGATTGAACACCTTTGCTACCCAAAGGATCTGAACTGAATAAAGAACTTTTATATGTATATACATATACATAATATATAACTAAGATTCAAACGACTTTCGGACAAACAACCGATACCCTAAGTCCACAACCAAACAAGGAACATGAAATAAGGCGAGCTGTCAGTCCTAAGTCCTTTCAATCCTACTTATATAACTACATCTATATAGATATGCTTTTGATAAAGTATAAGTTTAAAAGAGTTTGATAAAGATTTTTGCATATAAAAGAGTTTGTAAAACGATTTGAAGTAGTTTGTTTGAAAACATAAATTGAAGTATAAGAAATCCATTTTTTGATAGTTATAAATCACATGCGATTGATTTAATAACTATAATGTTTCTACTTGTATTCCCCCCCCCCCCCATAAAAGTATTTAAAATCATTTAAAAGGTAAGTTAAAGGGGTATGAACTCACCTGTAGTGAGTGGTACGAATGAAAGTTCTGTTTGTAGGATGCTAAGTGCCAAGTGAAGACTTGAGCACAACAAATCCTAATAATCATATATTGGCACATATATGTATATAATTAGTCTTTATACAACTAATCATGAAAGGAAAACACCCAAGGACTTAGAAAACACTTAGATTGAAGTGTTAGAAGCACTAAAGGTTGCATATAATGGGTGTACGGCCACACATGTGTGTGTGCGGCCACCAGGTGTGATGCCTCTTGGGTGTACGACCTGGTGTGTGCGGCCATGGAGTGGGCGGCCGCACAATCCTAGGAAAAATGGTCAAAAAGTGTATTCCAAGGTTATATCTTGCATCCCCTTAGTGTCCTTGATCTTGTGCTAGCATACAACTTGAGTTTGAGGCCCTTAAGCACTAAAAAAAGGGGTGTACGACCACATTAGGTGTGTGCGGCCGCACACTCCTTGATGATCATGATTTTGACGTTTTCTAAGGCTCATAACTAGCAAGTAACAAGCAGAAGAAGGGTACTTACGATATAGAATCGTTTAGGGGTGTTTGGAGCCCAAGAACTTAGTAGGTGTTCTTGGTATTCTTGGTGAAACTGAAGAACACTTGAAGATCTACTAAAAAGGAGTGATTTCATGGATGGAATCAGTGATGTTTACTAGATGGAGTAAGGAATCAACAAATCAAAGGAAAGAAACACTTACCACTTGAAGATCTAACTGCAAAAATCGGATGCTACTTGAGAGAGAATGAGTTCTTGACTAGGAGGGTGAAAAGGGTTGAATGGAGGCCAAGCCTTTACTTTATAGACGAGAGTGTGCTGCCAGAGGAGGGGTGTGCGGCCGCACACCCAAGTGTGCGGCCGTACATTCCTCGTATTGGAGTGTTTGGCCATTTTTGGGTAGGGGTGAACTCGTGGAACCCAAATCTAAACTCTAACTTGAAGATAATAGGTTTAGAACACTCAAATTTACTTAAAACAATGCTAGAAGGTAGCAGAAACGAATCTGACTTTGATTGATTTGAATAACAGTACAAGATAGAAATTTCGGGTTGTCACATTCCAGGTGGGTGACCGCATTCTATTGAGGGTCTCACCCTGGAAGGGCTTAATACGCTTCGGAAAGCGTGGAAATCTAAATCCAAGATACGTAGGGCCTTTCAATATTTTCGGTAGAATCGGCCCTGTAGCTTACAAACTCAAACTACCTCGCGAAATTAGTAACGTACACCCCACTTTCCACGTATCGAACTTGAAAAAGTGTCTGTCTGACGAGACTCTTGTAATCCTACTCGACGAGATCGAGATCAACGAGAGCCTCAACTTCGTGGAAGAACCAGTAGAGATCATGGACCGAGAGGTCAAGCAAACGAAGCAAAGTCGTATCCCGATAGTGAAGGTTCGCTGGAATGGCAAGCGAGGACTTGAATTCACTTGGGAGCACGAGGATCAAATGAATCTGAAATATCCTCATCTTTTTACTTAGCTATTTGTAATTGCTTAAACTCTAATTTCGGGACGAAATTCTCTCTAACAGGGGGATGATGTGACAACCCGAAATTTCTAACTTGTAAAGCCATTCAATTCAATCAAAAGTTAAACTTGTTTCTGCTATCTTTTAGCATTGTTTGGAGTCTGTTAGAGTGTTCTAAGCCTAGTACAATCAAGGATTGGGTGTTAGGAAGTATCTACTAGAGTTCATTGTGCATCATTCAAGCCGGAAAACTCCATCTCTTGGAGTTTACGAACGTAAACTAGAGATTACGGCCGTAATCTCATGGTTGGCCGTGAACTCCTTCCATAAGTATGATATTCCTTCACTTTTCATCACTTTTCACACTTCCAACTCAAGAACACTCATTTCTCTCTCAAGTATCATCAAGATCACTTCTATTTTCCGGCAAATTTGTAAGTGATTCTTCCCTTTATTAGTTGATACCTTTCATAATCTAGTAAAGTCCCTTGATTTCATCTGTGAATTCATCTTTTTAGGTTAGATCTTCAAGAACACCAAGAACACCCACTAGTTCTTTGGGCCGTGAACACCCCTTCAAGCTTCAAAAACATAAGTATCCTTCCATATACTAGTTATCCTTTAGAAGCTCTTGAAATACACCCTAGAAATCAACCATTTCATCAAGAACAATAAGAGTTTACGGCCATAGCATCTCCTTTGGCCGTAAACCCCTATCAAGAACTGTTGAGTTTTGTGTATTCTAACACTCCTAAGGTGTACATGCAACCCTAGAAACCTTGGATCTATGTTTGACTAAGATACATGCAAAATTGGTTTTCCAAGGTTCATAATCCTATCTAGCATACATGGGGAACTTTAAACATAAAAAGTAAGCTAGAAAACATACCTTGTAGTAGTTTGGATTCCTTGAAACCTTGAGAGCCTAGCACCCCAAATGTGATGCCTCAAATGTCTCACACAACACCAAATGCACTTGGAATAAACTTTGAGAGAAATGTCACACTACTTGAAATCGGCTAGCCCTCTTCTTTCTTGCTTAAGTCCCGATTTTGGTGAACATAAGGATCCTTATATAGTGTGTTACAATTAGGGTTACACCATGTAAACCCTAATTGTCATGACCTTTCATTTCCATGACCCATGGGTTCTATAACCACCATGGAGCATCCTATGGGTTTTAGCCCAACTTGATAATCCATGGAGCATTAGCCCACTATACAAGTATGAGTGATTTACACAATCAACCCATATATTTAATTAGTCTTCTTTTGATCACTTAATTAATTCCAAATTAATTCTTGATTAATACTAATTAAATAATATTATTAATATATTAGAACTTGTAATATATTAATAAACCTTAAGTGTTATTTCTCTCATTTTATTCTATCCAAATGCATGATGCCATGCAACCCAAATGGACCATGCCCACCGGGTCAAGTACATCCCAGAAATAGTTATGAACTTAGACACCTAATCCAACAGTATCCCACTTGGATAAGTCTAATAACTATATCTGCAAGAATAACTTCATGAATCGATCAGCAATCGTAGCTCTTTCAAGGTCTCGTGGAACTGAGATGATGATGATACGCCATTTTAGATAGGTGATCATATAATCCTTTGTTCTAGATATCAGTCGGACATTACATGGAACAATGTCTTACTTATTGTCCATCAGTTTGTTTCCCGGTTTCCGATTTGTTTGACAAAGAACTTATTTGAACACATCAACTTAGTTCTGAACGGGCCCGGTACATGGGTCAACACAAAATCAGCGAGGGGCCCAGATATCGCTTCTAATCCAAGAAGGAACAGATAAACTTCGACTCATATGCTTGTTCTACTACTTGTTGAATCATACACAAAGGCACGTTTTATAACATCGAGTTACCAATGCGTTTTCATACGATCAATGTATAACTAATTCATAGGCAACAAGTCATATCTCTATGTTTGAAGACTTATATGATATTACCGTCTCACGATCACTCGAGATAAATTCCATGAAGTGATACCAGTGAGCGTGGGTTGAATCCAATACTCAGAACTTATGAACACTCATGAGTGTTGTAGCACCACTTTGTCCAACATCTTAGACCTCTACAAGCCAACCCATGACAGTCTTGATTCATATCTACTTCCAACATATGACCGACTGTGGATGGTTTGAATAACTTAGTCATTCAGGAAGAGCGACTTAGTTATTCTAGAAGTCAAAACATGCAAAGTGAAACACAAGAATAATCGAATCAACTATGGTCTCAGAACTTATGAATATAAATAAAAACACCTTTTATTTATCACCATATTGATTACACATTATTCATTGTATACTGTTTCAAACTATCAACTTTATACTTGAATTAAAACAATAGTTGTCCCATGCTCCGAGCATGTACAATATGTTTTCTAAACACTAGTCATGCCATACACCAAGTATGCACACTATGTTTGTCTAAACATTTGTCATGCCATACACCAAGTATGCACACTAAGTTTGTCTATGATCTTTACTTTGTGAAATAGATCGACTGAACATTAATTCCAATGATACTCATTTCACAATCCCAAATCCTTACCGCAAATGCACGAATCCCAGATTCCTGCCATTTACTTAAATCTGTTAGATTCTAAACTTATATGAATTGGTCCTCTTGTAATGATTATGCACAAAGTCACAAAGACTTGTCAACAGACATTACAGAGTACTCCAATAGAGACCAACTCTATGGAAACGAAGTCTCATATTGAAAGTTCATTGCTTTGAACATTCTTCTTGCATTAAGTTTCCTAATCTTTAACAAATTTAATGAATAACTTCCACCTATGGGAATATTTCCATATTCTCATTTTGACTATCACTTCTGCACAAGAGTTGCCTCTTTTCAGAATATGTCAATATGGTCCTTCCAAAATTAACACTATACTTCTAATTGTCCCTGAGCAACAAATCTTTGGTAAACTTTAGATTGTACTCGACAATTGATTACTCAAATTAGTCATATCCAGTTCTACTACTTTCCCCTCTTAATGCTCTAGGCATTTTGGAAAAAATTTAGAACAGATGAATATTATAGCACATGCAATCGATCCTATATCCGAAGCATATGGGACACGATTCCTAAAGACATGATTCTAGACCAGTCTTTTGCTATAATATTTCTATTTCTATTTGCCAAGTTCTCATAATTCAAATTATGAAGAGGGATGCCGTAATCATAATCGAATTTTAGAACGCAAATAATGGACCCATATATAGAATTTCCTTCCGTTGAGCCATTCCAACATGAAATTCATATATATATCCTTGACTAAATATGATTAAAACCTCAATGTAAGCTTTTAGAATTGAAGTGAAGTATAATTTCCACTCCCTTAATTATAGCAAAACAACTTTCTCCCAATTGAAACCTTTTTGTTTTCTATAATTAACATTGCTAACTTGCAACACTTATCATAATTATCATGATGATTATTAGCATAATACTTATGCTCCCACTAGCTTTGTCATGTACTCAGAAATCAGCTGGACTTCTAGAAATCAATACTTTATTGACCTTTTTACCAAAGTTCAGATTTCTGATACGAGATTGCTTTGACAAGACTTTATCAAAATCATTCACCTTTTTTTAGATAGCTCACATGTGTGTCTAAACAATTTCAGAACTATGAAAAGGGATGCCGTAATCATAGTCTCAATTGTTTAGACCTTTGTCATTTCTTACAAGTCCATGTTAGTGTGACGGTTAACCACACACGCTCCACTAACGACTTTGAGAATGCAAATATCACAACTGTTATCTACTTAAAATCTACTTAGTGAAAGTGTTTCTTCACCATCATTTTCATGAATCGGAGAGAAACCTTATGACACTTAGATTTTATGGTGTATGTTTTCTTATCCATGTGAATTTGTCAAAACCCTAATCACAAGACAAGGATAATGACAAATCCAAACTCATATGGACTGAACTCAATCTTAATTTCTTGCCGCCTGGCAGCACAAGGGTCTGCCATTGCTTCCAAGTTGTTATGCAACCAATTGAGAACTCTCAGAACTCATATGCAAAGCCAACTTTAACTAGAATGGGAACAGAAATAGAAATATGTCAACACGATAGGTTATAAACCTCACGTCGTGTGCTAGTGTCAAACTACAGGTTTTTTGTTCTTGATTAGATCTTGAAATTCTTTCGGGATCTTTAAGACTCCCACTGTCCTCTTAACATATAAGACTATCTTGCCAAATATTCAAGAGATAGTGAGGATTCTTTATCAAGACAAACACTTCACAAAATTGGCCTAAGTTGGTCTTTGTTTTATCCAAAACATCACAATTTACCAATTTCAAATATACAAGAGTAGAAAACATTTTACTCTTACATTTGACAAGTGTTATAAACCTTCTTTAAGATGTGTCACTCAAGTTACAATCTTGGAGTATGACTCTAAGAATTGTTTTGGAACGAAGTATGGCTCATCTTCTTGATTTAACAATTTCAGCAATTCTTGATTCCTCTTCTTAGCCATATGAATGCACTAAGATGTCCTTAGAGGACAAATTGTGACATGGTTTCTTAATCATTAAGATGATCACAAAACATGATACTAAAGTACTCTCCCATCTTTTCAGATTTGAGAAACTTTTATCCTTCTGCCTAATTTGATTCTTCTCATTTGTCCTGCAAAACATTGAAAAAAATTTCAATGTTTCAGAATTACACTTAAACTGGTAAGTATAACCATATTTACTAAACCTTAGTAAATCATGACGAATAGTTTTATCAATCTCTTGTGGTGGACTTGACCAGTGCACAAGAATATGTACTTGATCCCTTAGTTCCTCGATTGACTCACATATACATGTGAACAAGGAATTAGTCTTAATTTTCCAAAGCTGAAAGTTCTCATTAATCATATTATACAACTTGCATGATTTCAAGTTTCGGTCCAATTGAAACTTGGTTGATGAGAATCATTCCTTATTTGGTAAATTTAGACACTACCACAAATGAAAGAATCAAATTCATATTTCCATTATTGCTAGAAACATATAAATATCAATTTTCCATAAAAGCCATTGCAAGAAGATATAAACTAAAATAAAATCAAAATTTTATTTATTTATAAAATGCGGAAAAACTTTTTCCTTACAATGCAACTTTAAATGAAAACTATGCTATTACATATTTCCTAGCAATCTATCATAACTCTCTAAGTAGTAGCTCAAGAATCCGATCTTCGAACCATGCGATTGAGATCCATCATCGCGATCAGATTCAGCATACACTTTATTAAAGTTTCCTTCCCTTTGCTTGATCCTGCCAAACACCAAAATGTAATCGAGTCACATTTTGTATTAAGAATCATCAATAAGGAACTTAACAGAGTTAGATAGTGGACTTACCTGAAGCAGAGTCAAATCCTTTTTGATTTTTTCTTCTCTCTTAGATCTTTCAGGTAGTTAGGGCAGTTTTGCAACCAATGTCCCTTCTCTTGACAATGAAAACATATAGACTCTTTGGGAATGGTACACGGGACTATCACAGACTTAGCTTTTCCCTTTACCTTTTGGTCAACCTGGTTGACCAAGGCCGATCCCTTTCCATTGGGAAGAGAAAGCTTTTCTGGACTTCCAATGTTACCATTGTCAATGTCCATGGAATTTTTAGAAATAGACCTTCCACCCATATTTGCTTGACCATTGCGCCACATCATTTCTGACTCAGCAGCAAGAAGCAAATAAGATAGATCTATTAGGGTCATGTCGTGATCTGTCACATAGTAGTTCTTAACGAACTCACTATAAGACTCAGGAAGTGATTGTAGAACCCAGTCAATAGCCAACTTCCTTGGGACAATGACACCCAACATTCTCAACCTGTCAAAGTGTGACTTCATTCCTAAGACATGAGAACACACATGTCTTCCATCTTTATGTTTCATTGCTAGTAGGGCTTGAGTGACCTTGAATTTTTCAAGTCTTCGAGCTTGTGGGTCAGGGAGAATAAATGGAGGAGGTGGAGGTAGAGAAATATGATTTCCTTGAGATTTGGGAAGATCACAGTTGTCGAAATCAGACATCTGCAATGGGAGATAGTCAAGTTAGTTGATTTTAAGTCCTTAATATAACACCCAATATGAAATATTAAGGCTAGGACCCAACACAATATTTAATAACTTGGAAGAGGGATGCCGTAATCCAAGCTATAAAATATTTGAAGGTAGGTGAATGACGATTCACCAATTTACACCATGAAAAACGAAATAAATTATTAGGTTTTATTTGGATTTGAAACTCCTAGATCTTTTGAGATTCATTGAACTTTCAATGGCATGTTTCAATATCGAGTGTGCCCTTCAGGTTTTGTGACTGGGATGCCGAGGATCACAAAACAAGGTGTGAAGTAACCATGCAAATTACTTGGTACCCTTAATGTATTACCCCTCAATCGATGTGCCAGTTAACCACATGCGCTCCATCGATACTATGATAAACATTAAGTTACCCTTTGCCTACCTTGTTAAGCCCAGCTAGTGTGCCGGTTAACCACACGCGCTCCACTAACCGATTTAAGCAAAGTGCAAAGTGTAATTTCATGGGTTAGCACCTTATTCACTTTTTCCTAAAGTAACTAAGATTGGGAATTATAAAACATTTAGTTACTTTATATTCATCATTAATACTTTTAATGAGGGGAGAATTCTAGTCCTTGTCCTACCCGTTCGGCTAACGACCCTCCACCGATCAAGGAAGCGGTGGGTGAGAGTGGAAACCCATTAAGCTACCATTTTATAGGCAGCAACCTTATACCCCCCTTATAGACCGACTTCGTGAATGAGGCCTACTAACGGTAAGACTGACTTGCTCTTATACATATGTATATTATTAACTTATAATATTATAAAGTATAAGGGTTGAATTTTAACTTTTAAAATTCTAGGGATTGGAACTAATGTTTTTAATGTGACTTTACATGTTCCAAAACTTGAGGGCAAGTTTTGTAACTTTCAAAACTTTTCATCTTTCATAACTTATGAGTTAAATGGTTTATTAAAATGAGACACTTTTCATTTTATGTAACCTATGTGTTTCTTTAATGGACTTTAAAAGAATGACTTTTGGTAATCCATAACTTGAGGACAAATTATGGATTCCATTAAAACACATAATGATCAAGAATTAAACTAACAAGCAAGTTACAAATAATTCCTATGATCTTCTAAACTCATAAGTTCATGAACATGCATATCATCTATTTCAAGAATCATAAAATTAACCATATAAAACTTGAAATTTTGATAATAGCTATTGAAAATGGATTAGCATTACCATTACACCATCTAAAACAAGTTTTATAAGACCAAAATAGTTTAGGGTAATGTTTCTAGTCCATTTCCAGCAGCAAAAGTCGAAAATCTGCACTCTGCCTGGCTAACTCGTCGAGTGCAAGAACTGACTCGCCGAGTTGGTTGAAGATACGCTTGGACTCGTCGAGTCCCCCCATGGACTCGGCGAGTCCTCTATGCAGACAGCAAGAATTTCGACTTTTTCAGCTATTTTGCATCAAGTATCAAACAAACAAACCAGTCTCTGATACCACTGTTGAGTTTTGTGTATTCTAACACTCCTAAGGTACATGCAACCCCAGAAACCTTGGATCTATGTTTGACTAAGATACATGCCAAAATTGGTTTTCCAAGGTTCATAATCCTATCTAGCATACATGGGGAACTTTAAACATAAAAAGTAAGCTAGAAAACATACCTTGTAGTAGTTTGGATTCCTTGAAAACCTTGAGAGCCTAGCACCCCAAGTGTGATGCCTCAAATGTCTCACACAACACCAAATGCACTTGGAATAAACTTTGAGAGAAATGTCACACTACTTGAAATCGGCTAGCCCTCTTCTTTCTTGCTTAAGTCCCGATTTTGGTGAACATAAGGATCCTTATATAGTGTGTTACAATTAGGGTTACACCATGTAAACCCTAATTGTCATGACCTTTCATTTCCATGACCCATGGGTTTCTATAACCACCATTGAGCATCCATGGAACATCCTATGGGTTTTAGCCCAACTTGATAATCCATGGAGCATTAGCCCACTATACAGGTATGAGTGATTTACACAATCAACCCATATATTTAATTAGTCTTCTTTTGATCACTTAATTAATTCCAAATTAATTCTTGATCAATACTAATTAAATAATATTATTAATATATTAGAACTTATAATATATTAATAAACCTTAAGTGTTATTTCTCTCATTTTAGTCTATCCAAATGCATGATGCCATGCAACCCAAATAGACCATGCCAATCGGGTCAAGTACATCCCAGAAATAGTTATGAACTTAAACACCTAATCCAACAAGAACATCATTGGCCGTGAACCTCATGAGGCCGTGACCCCTTTGACCGTGAACATACCATGGCCGTAAACACCATGGCCGTGAACACCATTGGCCGTAAACACACCCTTGTGTGTGGTCGTAAACCCATTTAGAACAATCATATGTGATTGTAACACTTCAACCCAAGTGTTTCCTAGTCCCTAAGGTTGTTCCCTATCATTATTAGTTGTTATATACACTAATTATATCCATATATGTGTCATTATATGCTTAATAGGATCCGTTTGTGCTCGAGACTTCACTTGACACTTAGCATCCTATATCGATCTTACATTCGAATCACTCACTACAGGTGAGTTCATACCCCTTAACTTATCTTTTAAATGATTTTAAATGCTTTTATGGGGGGAATACAAGTAGAAAACATTATAGTTATTATATCAATCACATGTGATTAATAACTACCAAACAAGTGGATTTTCTTATGCTTCAAAACTGTGTTATCAAACAACTTGCTTCAAATTGTTTTATAAACTCTTTTATATGCTAAATCATTTTATCAAAACTCTTTTAAGCTTATATATTGTCAAAAATCATGTCTATATGGATATAGTTATATAAGTAGGATTGAAAGGGCTTAGGACTGATAACTCACTTTATTTCCTGTTCCTTGTTTGGTTGTGGACTTAGGGTACCGGTTGTTTGTCCGAGTGTCGTTTGAATCTTAGTTATATATTATGTATATATGTGTATAGATATAAAAGTTCTTACCTCAGTTCAATACCTTTGGTTAGCAAAGGTGTACAAACATGATCAGTCATTCAAACAACATTTACTAGTAAACTATAATAGGTATAGTTTAGAGAATTACTACTCACTATTTCTAGAACAATGAAACTTACAAGAGTCAGTTCATACATTAGTCAGTTCAAACATACTATAATGAGAAACAGAAAAGACATACTAAATACTAGAACAAAGAGAATATACTATACACTAGAACAGAGAAAACATACTATACACTAGAGAACATACTATACACTAGAACAGAGAGAACACACTATACAAATACAATAATACTATAACATTAATGTGAGCCACTACTTCATGGCCTGGCAATATACTGCTGTGTCACGTTTTGTACCCATAGTCTCCTGGAGGGAGAGCGTGACTTTGTGTATAGATCTATACGGGATTGACCATCCTATACCTTGCTGCTAGCTACAGTGGGACCTGCAGGTCTACGGCTGACGAATGTCATACCATTTCGACGTCTCCGAACGTTGTGTTTCACTAGTCAATCGAGTATGGTTACAATCATATCATATTTTACCTTAATTAAACAAACGGGTTTAAGGTAGTTATTACATTAGTAGTTACTTATATTAAACTACAGTACATCTTTATTTTCCCATTTCATTCACATTGTGATATTCTCACATGAACGGTAATGAAAATTATATTTTGGTAATGATAGTCATACTTGGGAAAAACACTCACTTTTACAAAAGAACAAACATACAAAACAGTCGGTCTTGGTAGAAGACTACTTTAGTAGAAAATATAGGATTTTCTAGGAAGTATACAAACATTTTCATCAAACACTTACGGTCATTTACATCAAACACATACAAACATTTTCATCAAACTTATACAACAATGACACTAAAATACTTATGAACTCACCAGCTTTAATGCTGATCTACGCTTTCAAAATAACTTGTATTCTCAGGTCACCAGTAGACAGGTACCGATGACCATGTTTTGAGGAGACGGAGCACGTTTAAGACTCGTCATTTATTTTGATTCTTATTTTTGGTGTCTTTCAAACTATACACAGAACACACTTGTATTAATATTATATTATTAATGCAATAGATGATGTTGTTGCTTGTTTTACTATTATGCATTGTTATGATACTGTACATGACGTCCTCCGCCCCGAACGTTTCCGTCGTTCCGGTTTGGGGGTGTGACATTATAACCATGAACGATCGATCTTTTCTCATAGACTTCATACCAACTCCGAGCGGAAGCTTCAACATTATCATAGGTGTGAATCGACTACCTCCCTATTGTTTCTAGATTTGTACTACAAGAAAGTTGTACGACCAAATCTACCCACGAGAAAACCATGGTCATTTATGATGTCAAGTCGGAGAAAAACCTAAAGTTTCCTTCCTACCCTAAAAATCAAACGATGGACTGCTGTGAACTTCTCGGCTCACCTTGATTTAAGCAACCTTGTGAAGGATTTAATCAAATGTGAAGGATTTGATAAAATGTGAAGGACTTAATCAAATGTGAAGGATTTGATAAAATGTGAATGATTAATCAAATGTGAAGGATTTGATAAAATGTGAAGGACTTAATCAAATATGAAGGATTTGATAAAATGTGAAGGATTCAATCAATTGTGAAAGATTTGATAAAATGTGAAGGATTTGCTAAAATGTGAAGGACTTAATCAAATGTGGAAGTTAAGTGAAGACTTCTTCCTAATAAATGAACGCTATAATTTCAACAACAAAAGAATTTATGTTGTCTACTACCAATGATTCCATCAGGAACTTCTCTATGGTAGCCCAATCGTCAACTATGTTAAAACCAAAAGGAAACAAAGTCCAACTGGAAAGATAAGAAAGAGATTGTATTTCAAAAGTTGGAACAACTATGGTGTAATGCACCAATCCTACATTTCTGAAAGAACAAAGAACTTATTTGTATAAGACAGCTTGAACATAAAGGATTGAGGTGCACAAAATTGAGATAAGGTTTTATCCTATGCTTTCGGTTGAATGACATAAATGAGAAATTTGTTGTCATCATGATGTGTGAGATTTGTTAACATTATAATGAGAATTGACATGCTAGCAAATGTATTGAGCCGAAAAGAACGTACCAAACCCTTCTGAGTACAAGTATTATCTATGACCGTCCATTCAAACTTACATATCAAGTTCGAGAAGTTTGACTCGAGACCATGAGATAGAAAAGCTTCGAAGAGTGAAACTCTGTGAAGACCGGATAAACAGGTCACACTTAGGGATGACGAGACGCGATACTTTATGAACCATATTTGTATGCCTAAGTGCAGTGAACACAAGAGCATAATATTTGAAGAAGCTCACATATTTAAGTGTCCCATCTATCCAGGTTCTGATCTAATGTGCTTATATCTAAAGAAATAGAAATGTTGAACATGCATGAAAGCAGAGATTACCAATTGAGTGGACAAATAACAAATCTGTACCAAATACAGAATGTCAGAAACACTCAGGACTAGGGTAATGATAAAGAAATACCCAAGTAAAAGTGGGAACCAACGTCAATGGGATTCATACCAAAGCTACCCAAGAAACCTAAAGGTTTCTAATTCTATTCAGGTAGTGGTCCAAAGATTGACTAAGTACGCCCACTTCCTGCTAATCTAAGAACCATGTGAAATGGAAAAGATGACTAGTACTTGGCAAAGAAATTGTCAGACTGCACGAGGTGTTGATCTCTATCATTTCTCACTAAGATAGTAGATTTACCTAACAATCTTGACAGTCATTAAAATCTATGGGTACGCGCTTAGACAAAAGTATAACTTATTATCCCTAATGTTCAGGACGAATGAATCATCCCGGCTTGAGTTATATGCTTTGAACCTGTATGATAGACTTGAATATTTCATAAGGTACCCATTGTTGTTAATTAAAATTTTCCCACAATATTAGTTATCACACCAGCATAAAGACCTCACCGCTTGAGACTATGCACGGACGAAAGTGTCAATCCTTGATGTGTTGAACAATGATTGGAGATACGAAATTGAACAAAGAGCGAGCAGGTGATACGCTGCATTCTAATCCAAGAATCATTCAAGAGATCACATAAAAGATTGTGTGAACCGGAGAAAGATTTCATAATGTACACAAACGACATGAGAATTATAGAATCAAAAGAAGTAAGTCTTTCGACTTCCAAGTCGGAGACTATGTAGCTTTAAAATGCCTTCTCTTTTACAGGAATGATTCGGCTTAGAAAACGAGGACATATTAAACCTACAGCTCAAAGGACCTTAGAATTTCTTAGATAGAAATTGGTCCTGATATTTATATCAAGTGGTCATGAGAACTAACGGCATGCACGACGCTTTTCATGCGCCAAATCTTAAAAAACTTATGTCCGATGACACGCTTGTTATATCTTTCAATAAAGTGTATTAAGAAATAATGCTAAAGTTTCATGTTTGTGAAAGTGCACACGAATAAATTGTATATAAGACTCGAAAACCTTTAAAATATTTGATTCGATCTTCTTCCATACTCCCTATTTAGTTGAGACTTGCGGTAAAGTCATCTATTGGATCAGTTATCTAACGAAGGATACCATAATCCTAACGAAGTTGTTCCCTTGAGATAACAAAAAATGTTTTTCACTGCAGTCATGTATGGTTCTCTTGGATTTGCTTGATACCTAGCACAATTACATACAGAAAACATGATATCAGGTCTACTTACAGTAAGATAAAGCAATGAACCTATCATGCTCCTGTATAAAGTAAGATCAACTGCAGGTGTTTCTAACGAAGGATTTAGCCTCGTTCCAACCGCCATTGGTACTCTTAACTTCGTTTTGTTTATCATTCCAAACTTTTCGAGCAAATTCTTTGTATATTTTTCCTGATTGATGAAAATTCCTTCTCTGCTTTGATGAATGTTTAAACCAGAAAATTATTGATTTTACCCATCATGCTCATTTTGAATTGGCTTTTCATCAAATTTTCGAATTCACTAGACAAAGCAGGGTCAGTCGAGCAAAAAATAATATCATCGACATAAATTTGAACAAGCATTAGATGATTCCCAACTTTCTTTCGAAATAATGTGGGGTCAACTGATCCTTGTTTAAATTTCGATTATTTTAAGAAACTGGTAAGAGTTGCATACCATGCTCGTGGTGCTTGTTTTAATCCATATACTGCTTTATCTAAAATATACACATGATTAGGATATTCTTTATTCACGAAACCTGGGGGTTGTTCCACATACACAGTTTCTTCCAGCTCTCCATTCAAAAACGCACACTTCACATCCATTTGATAAACATCAAAGTCTTTGTGAGCTGCATAAGCCAAGAATATTCGAACAGCCTCGAGTCTTGCGACAGGGGCAAAAAGTTTCTTCATAATCTATACCTTCTTGTTGCGAATATCCTTTAACAACTAATCGTGCTTTATTTCGAACGATATTTCCATCCTTGTCGGTTTTATTTTTGAAAATCCATTTTAATCCGACAATCGAAACATTTTCAGGTTTAGGAATTAACCTCCAAACCTTGTTTCTCTCGAACTCATCCAGTTCAGATTGCATTGCAACAACCCAATCAGAGTGTTCCATTGCAACCTTAACAGTCTTTGGTTCAATTTTCGAGATGAAAACATTAAACATGCAAAATTCTTGTCGAGCATTCAGTACCTCATTCTTTGCACGAATTTGAGCTCTTGTCAAAACTCCATCATGTGGATTTCCAATGAATTGCTCTTTCGGATGATTGTTTGTCCACTTTTCCAATGGTGGATATGCTGGATCAAAGTCTAAAGGTGCATCTTCGTACATCTCTCCATTTTCGGCTCTGCAACAGAAAAATTATCATTTAGTTCATGGAATTCATCATTTTCAACAAGATTTATGGTTTCAGTATCATTATGCTCCCCCTGAACATAATTATCATTTTGATGCTCCCCCTCGAAACCATAATTCATACTGCTCTTCTCCCCCTCGAAATGATACTCCCCCTCAACAGTTGAAGGTATATTCAAGTGCCCCCCTCCACTTGAGCATCTAGCATACTTTCGCCATTAGCAGTCGAATCTAATGTGATTTCCAAATCATCAGTATGTTTCGAAGATTCAGGAGTTTGATTATCAGTAGCATGTACTTCAGCATCAACAGCCCTGTCTGGAACACAAAAAATTAAATCATAATCAAAGTCAGATGAATTAGATTCTTTAATTGATTCATTAAGAATTGGTTTTTGTTCAAATTGTTTTTCAACTTGTTTCACGAAGTAATCATCAAAAGTTAGATTAAACGATTCTTCTACTTTACGAGTTCGTTTATTTAACACTCTGTATGCAACCGAATTTGTCGAATATCCCAAAAATATTCCTTCATCAGCCTTAGCTTGAAATTTCGAAAGATTATCTTTGAGATTCATTATAAAACACCTGCAACCAAAAACATGAAAGAATTTGACATTAGGTTTTCGGTTATTGATGATTTCATACGGAGTTATATTGAAACGACGATGAATGAAAGATCGATTCTGAGTGAAACATGCTGTCGAAACTGCTTCTGCCCATAGATATTGAGGAAGATTCGCATATGTCAACATAGTTCTTGCTACTTCGCAAAGTGACCTATTCCTCCTTTCAATTACACCATTTTGTTGAGGTGTATATGGTGAGGAGAAATTATGCGAAATTCCATTGTCAGTTAAGAACGAATCTAGCACATTGTTTTTAAACTCTGACCCATTATCACTTTTGATTTTTCGAACTTTCTTCTTTAGACTCAACTCAATTTTCTTGATAAATTCGATCATTGTTTGAGCGACTTCAGATTTTAACCTGAGAAAATACACTCAAGTGAATCGTGAAAAATCATCAACTATAACCAAAATGTATCGTTTCTTGTTGAGAGTTTCAACAGTTGATGGTCCACAAAGGTCAATATGAAGAAGTTCCAATGGTTCAACAATTTTTGAATCTATGACAATTGGATGTCCTTTGCGATGCTGTTTTCCTTGTTCACAAGCTACACACAAAGTATCATTGTCAAACTTTAGTACAGGTAAACCTCGAACAAGATCATCAATCACCAACTTATTCAAATTTCAAAAATTTTAATGTGAGAAACGTCGATTCCATAGCCAGCTGACATCAGATGTAGCTTTCGAAAGTAAACACACTGAGGGTTTGCCGATGATTGGTTTGATATCAAGAGTAAACATGTCACCATGTCGTTTGGATTTGAGCAAAACTTCGTTAGTTTCAACATTCGAAATGATGCTGCCTGCTTCGTTAAACACCACTTGATTGCCAGTGCCCACAACAAGTTGTGAAACACTTATCAAGTTATGTTGAAGACCTTCGACATATGCAAATCTCTTAACAGTGAACTTCCCATTTGTGACTTTACCATATCCTTTCACCTGCCACTTGTGATTGTTTCCAAATTTAACGACTCGTGCATTCTCCAAACTTCGATAATCACGTAAATTCTCCTTCTTGCCAGTCATGTGACGAGAGTAACCACTATAAATGTACCATTTATCATCATATTGCTCGTCACATAGAACCTGCAATTAATGAAAGAATTTAGGTACCCAAGGCTGTTTGGGTCCTTTGTTATTAGCTTTGAAAACCGAGTGAAATGAAGAACCTAAAACCCAATTACAAACTTTTGATTTGAAAGTGTCAATTAAGTCGACATCATTAGGTAAAGGAGCAGAAACATAAGTTTTCGAAGGTTTATATTTGTCACTGACATTCGCCTTTTTGTCCTCAGGGTGGTTTGCAACAGGTTTAGCTTTCGAAACTGGTTTCCATGTTTTCACAGGAATATTTGATTCTTTGGAAGAAGAGCTTCCATTGGTAGAATTATTCAAATATTTCTCATATGCTTCGTGAATTTGTTGTTGGGAATACTTACGAGATTGAAACATCTTTCCTTGTCCTTCAAGCCAATGATCGATATTATTCACATTTGACAAACCCTTTGTGTATGACACTTTTGAATTATTCTTTCCAGAAGGATTTGGAAAATTTGGTTCTTGAGGTATAAACTTTATAGTTTTTGAGGATTTATCATACACAACTGTTTGGTGGTTTGCAAACTTTCGAACATTTTCAGATTTTCGATCATCCTCAAATTTTCGAACATTCTCAAATTTTCGAACATTTTCAAATTTTCAAACATTTTCAAATTTTCGAACATTTTCAAATTGACGAGAATTATCGAAATGTCGACTTGCTGTATTTGAAGAAAATCGATTTGGATTGTTTGTTGGCTTTGAAAACTTTGGTTGGCTTTGAAAATTCTGTTGTTTATCATTTGTTGTAAAAGTTTTTGTTTTTGAAAACTTCACAGAATCATTTTGAGAATCAGATGAAATTGGTTGAGCGGGATTTTCCTTTTTATCCGAAAGTTTTGAAAACTTATTTTGTACAGGTTTGGACAACTCATTTTCAAACACTTTCTTGGTAGGTGTTTTTGATTCCTTTTCATTAGACACAACTTGCCAAAAAAATTTCTTTCTTGCCTGTCTTTTCGAAATTCCATGTTCCTTCGAAAATTTTTCAACAAGATCCTTAAATTCGTTTGAATTAAGTTTCACATTCTCATTTATTTCTTTAGATTCTTGTTTCAAACATTCTTTTGCATTTGCTTGTTTTTCAATCCATTTTCGTTGTGGTTTTTGTCTTTGAAAAACATACGAATTCTTTGTCAGATTATTTTCGACAGTGCTTTGATTTGAAAAGAATCATTCGTCTGATGTTTTCTTGTTGTCATCTTCGACCATTTTGGTGAACTCTGGTTTGATGTTTTCAACATTTCCAGTAGTGACAAACACTTGATTTGGAAATACAACATCATCTGTACACTTAAAATTTGGATACACCACTTGATTTGTTTCCAAATAATGAGCTCTTTTTTTAGATAAAACTTTGTCGAAATTTTCAGTGTCTCCAAACACTTGATCAACAACAATTCGTGAAATGGTTGTTTCGTTTGAAACAGGCTTTTCAGGCTTAGATTTGTTCGAAACTTGTTCTTCATCCTCATCATCACTACTATCCGTTTGACTATCTCTGACACTCACATTTTCGAAATCAAAACCTTTCGAAGTTGAGGGTTTGTCAGTGGCAACCTTAACCAACGAATCATTACATTTTTCTTATCCTTTAGACTTAGATGTGACATTAATGACAGACAACTGTGAACAATCGACACTTTCCTTTTCCTCAATTTCACTGATTTCGCTAAAACTATCAGAATTATCATCGACATCAGCGAAATTAGATTGAGAGTCAAGTTTCGAATTCTCAGTTCTTTTCAAAATTTTGATTTGTTCATTTTTGGTTAAGGTATCATTGACAATGTCAACAAGTTCATCAGCATTCAAATATTCGTCTATTTTATCAATACCATAAGCAAATCGATTATCAGACACTTTATCGAATTCTGCTATGGTTTTCTCACAATCATAAGACAAGCTATCAATTTTCTCTCTTTCGAATGCTAGAAAAGGTAATAACTTTCTATGTTGTTCTTTGCTAATATCAGACGAATGATGCAAAACAGTCAATTTTGCATATAAACGTTTTGCAAAATTACAGTATATATTTCTTCGAGCTAACAACATTTTAACATCACTGCTTAACGAATCCCTATCACACATGATATTTGTAATCTGCAATTCTAAACTCTCAATTCTTATTTTCTTGGCATCTAACTGCTTATGTACTTCTATCAACTGAGAAGTTGATTTCTTAGCCTCGTTGCTAGCAGAGATAACCAAAGCATTGAAATAAGCAACAGTATCATCAAAAGCAATTAATTCAGAATCATATGCACTCAAAGGAATATTAAAAGATTGAAGAATAGAACGTACCTTGGTGTTCATTGGTGATTTGTCAGAACTTTTAGTCATGAAGCAACGACCTGTCACCGCTTCGTCAGATTTATCCTCAAATTTCGCAAACATGGCTCCATGTGTAGGATTACGCATTTCTTCGTCATCCGATCCCGAAGACCATATCTGATGAGTTCCTTCATTCTCATCATCGACCTCTCCCTTTGCCATCAGTGACATTCCTTTCGCCTTTGCCCTTACTTCTTCCAATCTCTCAACGTAATAGGCTTCGTCCTTCACTTTGTTTTTCTTCTCATCCTTTTTACGAAGTTGACAATCACTAGCCATATGATTGGCTCCTTGGCAATAATGACAATCAATTCCTGAATCACCTTTAATCTTCTTCTCAACTTTTGTCTCTTCTTTATCTACTTCCTTTTTCTCACTTTTCTTCTTCTCTTCTCCTCCAGCCTTCGACATAAATCTTCCTTTCACATCAACATTTTTCGAATTTGAATTGAACGGTTTCTTGAAAAATTTCTTGACTTTATTATTTGAATAAAAAGCAACAGCCTCATCATCCGAATTAACAATAAACCCTTCTTCATCAGAATTCTCCGCTTCAACCTGTTCCTTTTCTGAAACTTTCGAAACTAAAGCTAATGGTCCACCCAAGCTTAATTTCGATTCTTCAGCCATCTCATTTACCTCACCTTCATGAGTCTTTAGCAGATTATACAAATCATTCAATGATGATGTCGAAACTCTGTTGTGTCTTCACTTTGTTGGAATAAACCAATGTTTCTCTTTATTTTATGATAAAGTATCACAATCTTTGAAAAAAAAAACTTTCGGATTCGATATGAGGCAAATTAAGATTAAGTTTTTTTTCCATTTATTCCCATCAAATAAAAAAAATCATTTTTGTAATTTATTTCCAAATTTGAATAAGGCGGAAGATAAAAAAGACGATTATTATGAATTTTATCCTTATTAGGTTCAACCTTAACATTTTTATTAATTTTATACAAAAAATTTCTATATTTATTTTTTATCATATATATATATAATATCGTTTTTTCCTAAATAGTTTTAGCTAGGAATATTAGTATGTTACATTTTTTTTCTTTATTTATGGTGAAATTTTCTTGATTATTATTTGTTTCTAATTATGATCTATAAATATAATAGTTATTTTTAGTTTCAGAATGAATATATTTATATGATAAAAAATCTATCTATAGTTTTTTATTTATTTATTTTTATTTTTTTAATTACTCTCTTTATTTGGTAATAAATAGACTTTCTATTTTTTTTAATAAAGTAATTGGTTTTTTTTTACCATTTGTTTAAATCTTTATTTTGAGAACTACATTGGTTAATTTTATTTCGATATTTTTGGGGGATTAAACTTGACGATATAATGACCTGTTTTTCCATAGATGAAATAAAAAACATGCTTTAAAATTGAAATCAAGAGTCTTCTACAACTTAGCAAAAAAATATAAAATTAAGAACGCGTTCGGTATGTAGTGTTTGAGAGCTTATAACATTTGACAAAATATTCCATTTTAAATAGAAATCTTTGTTTGACACAACAAGCCTCTAACATTTAGTTTAAGCTTCAAATTCAAATGATATTTAACAAAAAGCTTACAATTATTTTTGCATAAGACCTAATTCATCGATATTTTTGCGGAATAAGTCTTAAGTCATCGACTTGTTGCACCTTGTATTAGCGTTGGACTTTCTTCTTCAATTCCTCTCTCTCTCTCTCTCTCTCTCTCTCTCTGCACCTGTTGATTCCGAGACGTTCTCCGTCAAAAGACTTGTGCTGTAGTGATAACAAGAATGTCCGGTTGGATCTCCTCCAAACTCAAAGTTGCCGAGACTCTCCTCCAGCAGGCATCATTCTCTCTCGTGTTATCTACAAAATTAATCCCTTCATGATTCTCATATTGTTGTTCCTATAATAATGTTTCTGACAAATTGATTATGAACTGTTCAGATTGACCAGCAAGCGGCCGAATCGCTCCGCAAGAACGAGGCATCGCGATCTGATGATGATTTCAGTCCGGCTATACCTAAGAAACCCGGTGACATTCTGCCTCCCTTGAAAGACCAGTTGAAGAAAAAGAAGAAAGAAGCTCCAGAGAACAGTGATTTTGTTGCTAAATTACGTAATGATAATAATCTGAAAGTGGATGGTAATGAGGTTGGGGGATCGCAGAATGTAAACCCTAAATCTAGTTTAACCGATAGTGATTGGACGGAACTGCTTAGCGCTCCTAGTAAGACCATAAATGGGAGCAATGGAGGAGTGCCTAGGGTATCTGGTTTATTGAAAGATGGGAAGAGGCAGATACGATCTGGTTCAAATTTGTTAGCTTTGGAGAGGAAACGGAGCCCGGCTGTTCAAAATAAGAGTGCCAGGAGATCTGATGTTGCATTGGGAGATAAATTGAATGGTGATAGCTTGGATGGCAATCAACGGAGTGTCAGTTCTGAATCAACACAAGCAAGTTTTGGATTGCAAGGTCTTGCTAAAAGTTTGTCAAGTGAATTGCTTGATAAGGATGCAAGTGGGAGTCTTGTGACTGATGGAAGGAAGAAAGAGTTACCTATACAATTGAATGATGAAAATGCGCCTGAAACGCAATCAGCTTTTAATCCTGTTCTTGATTTGAACATAGAAGTAAAGAATGAAGAACAGAGCTCCAATAGCAGCATCAACATGGTTCCACACAATAAAATCATTGGAATGCCAATAACTTCTTCATCTGGGAAGATGGATTCTCCAAGTGATGGTGAGTTGAATATGGAGACAGATTCAGATTCATCTTCAGACTCTGAGAGTGAAGGTGAAAGGGAGGAGAGAAGGAGGAGGAGGGAGCAACTTCTTGCAGAGAAAGCTGCAGCTAAAGCCATTGAAGCTATTAAAGATCGTGAGAATCTTGTTGCTAGATTGGAAGGCGAGAAACAAAGCTTAGAGAAAGCCATTGATGAAAGGGCTAAACAGCAAGCGCAGGAGGTAATGTTTTGTTTTCTATATGATATCCTTTCTAGTTTCTTCTTCCTCAGCATGATTTATGCCTCGGTTACTTATTTTGCTTTTGGTCCAGGCTTCACAACTGCAAATGACAATGATGGAGACAATGGAAGCAGTTGATTTAGAGAAGCAAAA
The DNA here is from genome assembly GCF_052849685.1 of Lactuca virosa. Lineage (NCBI taxonomy): Eukaryota > Viridiplantae > Streptophyta > Magnoliopsida > Asterales > Asteraceae > Lactuca > Lactuca virosa. The sequence continues at coordinate 313,781,805 of NC_136433.1, read as the reverse complement.
ACATAATGATACAAGAATGAAAGCACTAATGAAGTTGGCAAAACTTGAGGTAATATATATATATATATATATATATATAACCAGTTTTTTTTTGTATGACTGTTGATGAGCACAATCAGCAGTCATATGAACTGTCGATGTGCACAATCAGCAGCCATATGGACTGCTGATTGATGTATGCACAATCTGTAGTTGTACGGACCGCTGATTGTGCATACATGCAAATTTCGAAAATAAATAAAAAAAATTGTCAATTTTTTTTTTGAGCCTAGATATGGCTTAGACGCACCCTTTGGAGAAGATTGATGTTTTTTGTGTTGGAAAATGATGAGTTGATTATGAGTTCGCAAGTTCACACTTTTTTTTTAGTTCTCACAATAACTCAGCCCTATATATATATATATATATATATATATATATATATATATATATGCATTAACATATCTATTTTTTTTTTATTATATATTTGTGAGTAAGGTGGTTGTTTTTGTGTTTCAATTTCCTAATGAAATCCTATCTGCCATATTATAAATATTTGGACACAGCAGGTTTATAAAATAGTCTTTCATTTTGCAGACTACAAATGCTGAGCTTGCAAAGGCACTTGCAAGTGCTCAATGGAGTTTAGAAATAGAGGTATGCAGATTTTAATTAATGTTAGATTGGCTTCAACTTTCATCCATTTCCCCAAGATGTTTGTTTCTATTGAAAAACAATTTTATCCTCACGTTTGTCTGATTTCTAGCTCAAAGAAATATACAAGTAACAAAAAAGCAGTGTTTCTTTCTTTTATTTCCTTTATCATCTCAAGGTTTGATCTAGATAAGATATTAAGCCATGAAGAAATACTTTTTTAAAAAAAAAAAAAACTGAAGGCGAATCGTATACTACTATTTATTGGTTTTACTTTTTAATAAATGTGACAAAAGAAAAACACGTATAAATTGAAATAATTTTGTCCAATTGAATTGTTGTTATTACTATGCTTTTTATATCAGCATAGGATATCATAGAAGCTTATGTGTAGGAGTAGGACAATAGGAGATGTGTTCCTTTCTTATTTGGATACTGCTACTACTACTTGCTAAGCTGAAATTTTCGTAAGAAGATAAAATCTTGTAAAAATGTTGTTTAACATCGGATACTATTGATTGTCAAGTATAATTCTATGTTTTGAAAAGGATGCTTTAATACTTACGATTACGAGTGTGAATCCCTAAAATATATAGTGGTACATAAGCAAATTCAAAATCCATTGTCTCTAATTACTGCCTAATCATCCACCAATATATATATATATATATATATATATATATATATATATATATATATACACATCTAAGTAAGACTACTCAAATCGGAGCATATTTGTGTATAGTGTTGGGGAAATGGGGAATATGTGTATGTAAAGGGCAAAGGGTATATTATATGATAATCAGCAACTTATATATCCTGATGCATGGATTGTGTTATTTCCACCCAACAACACTTGTAGTTTTAGCCTTTAGGCAGCACAAAACTTAGAAGCAATGCCTATGGACTAAAAGCTGTGAGTATCATATGTTGTTTGAGACCAAATATGTATATATCAACATCAGCAAATCTTGATGCATGGGCACCCAGTCAGCATTTGTTATTTCTTTGCTTTTTCTAGTTTCTTATTTTATTTGTGACTTGTGATAAAATCTGAATGATATTTTCCATTGTAACTCCTTTAATATTAGGATTTTTAACTGAATGTACTAAGATTAGGTTAAGCGGGTAGCAGAACTTGATAGACAAATTGAGTTGAAGGAAGCTACTCATGAAGGTACCTACCTACCTTTTCATTTCAGTTATCTTTTATTATATACTTCAACCCACTTTCTAGGGTTATCTACAGAAAAGTCCCAAACTTTTTTCAGAAGTTTCAATAAAGTCCTAAAAGTTTTTTTTTGAACAGAAAAGTCCCAATATTTTGAAAAAATCATATAATCTATCATTTACTGTTCAAATATAAAAAAGGACTTTTTCGTTAATTTAGGCAAAACATCAAAATATTGGGACTTTTATGTTCAAAAAAAAAAATTTAGGACTTTATTGAAACTTTTGAAAAAAGTTTGGGACTTTTCTGTAGATAACCCCACTTTCTACTATGCATCACTACCAGTCAGATCTGTCTCTTCTAATAATAATAATAATAATAATAATAATAATAATAATAATAATAATAATAATAATCAAAATGCTATTGTTTGTTTGTTTGTGTTTCTTTACAAATGTAATCACCTTCATACAATCATTTATACTTAACTGAATTTTTTGTTCAGTTTTAGGAATAAATAATTCACATCACTCTTAATCACCCTGATGAGACTGCATTTCAGGGTAACACATTCAACTACATTTGAAACTCCTTTTATAATTAGTAATGCATTTACAGTTGGATCTTATGTAATGCTTCCTTTTATTTTTTTCTTCTAGAGCCTCGCTGGTATGTTTATAAAATTTTCAGCCATTCCAAAAAAAAAAAAAGTAATGCATTTACATTTTTTTGAACCACCCTGTTGATGAGACTAATAAAATATTGACACAGTATCGCCAACCTAGACAGAAAACTTAATTCAGTCAATTGAAACGATATATCAGCTTCCTAATTACTAAGAAGAAACCTAAATTAAAGTAAAATAATGTTCCATAAAAGGCAAATTAAATGACAGGAGGAAAAATCCTGATGATAGAAGGATAAGTCAACTGAATAAAAGGATAAAGAAACAAAATAAACAGATAAGGAATCTGAATAAAAAGACTAAAGGGAGTGTTTGGGATTGCTTATTTAAGGTTCTAATGGTAGCCTATCGCGAAAATGGTCTTTATGTCAGGATTTTGGCTGCAAACATTGATTAATCATTTTTTTCTTTTCATTGATTGCCTTTTCAAATTATGTACCTAGGCATAAACAAGTGATCTCTTTAGACTTGAAAGCATATAAATGCCAGAAATATCAACATACTTTCATCTATTTGTAATTTGTGTATTATAGCATTCCCCTTCTATTACAGCATAGTACTTTAAATGTTTTTTTTTTATCAAGACATTGTACTTTGAAAAACCTACCCAGTTATAACATTGTACTTTCACAAATTTTTTTTTTTTTTTTTTTTTTTTTTTTTTTTAAGGAATGCGTTATACTTTGAAAAACCTACCTTGATTATAGGGCTAAATCGATAAGACGGTGAAAGTGCAAGGGATTTTCAGTATTTTTCCTTAAGTTTAAACAATAATAGTAACTGCTTAACACATAGAGGTAGAGATATCTTTTGAGGAATAATATAAGGTTAGATGAGCAAAGTACATATCTAGACGTTTTTTGAAATTTAAAAATGCTACAAGTAGAAATAGCATCGCACGTTCATTGATTTGTTTGTTATAATAGCATCCTACTTTCGTTTCTTCATAGTACACCATTCTAGTTTGAAAAATCCACCCAAATATCCTCCAAACACAAAGCAATTTTAACTCTTAAACTATTTTTGTAGTGATTAAATCATCATATACTTTTGAGTGCTTAAAAGAAACATTTTTTTTGGCTACCTAGTTCTGATATCAAGGCAAAATATGAAGAAACACAATGTACTTTGAATACCATTTAGTGTAATCATCATAAAAATATAGTTCAGTGGCTAATTATTTATTTTTTATGCTGGTAAAAGTAGATTGTGCTTTTCTATAGTTTGCCCTTTTTCAAACTGAGTAACCGAGAATTTTAAATTTTTAAACGGTTGGGAGTGACCATGATAAAAAAAACTACATCAATAAAATGGTAAGAGTGCATTGTTCTGTAAATCTATGACTAGTGAGCTGAATTCCACTTATTTTTATGTCATGTTGATTTCTTATCTTTTCATGTAGAATTAACATCAAAGAAGAGAAGTGATAAGAGTGGAAATAAAGTAAGTATTTCTGAAAGTAGAAATTGCATAGTACCTCCTTTAATTTCCTAGCCTTGTGAAATGTGAAATGTGAAATGTGAAGTGAGTTTTGTTTTGGTGTAGGTGATAGCATCAAGGGGAGTTGTATTTGAACAAGAGATATTGGAGGCAGAGCATGCTTTTGTGACGGATAAAGTTGGACAACTGCAAGAGAAGGTGAAATGTTTTATTATTGCATCCTACTTTCATTTCTTACTATTATTGCAATACTTTGAAAAATATATATAGCAGTGAAAATTGCTTTGTATTTAGATTGCTATAAATAGATAGATTTTCAAGGTACAATGGCTTAAATAAAAGAAATGGAAGTAAGATAACTAATAAATGAAAGTTAATTTATTATTTTATGCATTTAATTAAGCCTATTTTGAGTGGCGGCTAAATGTTGTAATAGCAACGTACTTTGATTTATTTGTTTATTATAGCATCACACTTCCATATATATTTCTGTGAACAGTGCGCTTTCAGTTTTTTTTTAGTAAGGCATCGTACTTTGAAAAATATAGTCAATTAGAGTATTTTTCTTTCAGTGTTTCTTATTAAGACATTGTAGTGTATAACTGTATACTGTATAGAATCTACACTGCTTTGTATTTGGATAAGAAATTGCTATATATAGTTGGATTGGGCAAGTAGAATAGTGTGATGGGAAGAAACGAAACTAGGATGCAATTTCCCTGACCCTGTAAAAATATGGAGCATGTCAAAAAACAAACATAGGTAAGAGGTAAGAGGCAACGGCCACGGCCACGGGTATATTATATATAAGCATGTTTTTTTTTTTTTTTTTTTTGAAAAACTTTTGCTTAATATATGTTGGACGGATACAATCTATGGTGTATTTCTGAAGCAAATTTTGTGATTTAGTTTATACAAGTTCATAAATATGCTTCTATATAAATAAACTTCAGTTTGTATGGAGTGGCATTTTAGTTAGGATTAAATGTGAAAAATAGTAACTCACTTTCATTATGGCATGCTACTATAATTTCTATTACAACATTTTACTTTTATTTTTTTCTTATCAAGACATTTATTATACTTTGAAAAATTCTACCATTTTACTTTCAATATCTTTTCTTACCAAGACATTATATTACATTTCTAAAAGTCTTATCATTTATAGCAGTGAAATTATAATTAGATAGAGTTTTAAAAGTACATTGGCATAAACATTGTAGAGCTATATTAAAAGTAGGCTGCTATTTTTGCAGCTTTTATAATATGGTATGGTATGGTATGAATCTTAGCTTACACGTTTGGTTTTGGTACAGGCAAAGACACTTGAAACAAGCATTGAAGCAACCCGAAAGGAGATTGAAAATCCAAGTCAAGTGGAGGTTGAACTCAAGCGGAGACTTGGGCAGCTGACCGATCATTTGATTCAGAAACAAGCTCAGGTCAGTCAGTTTTTTTTAGCTGGATAAATGGCTTTTAAAAAATATTCAGGAGAATTCGTAAAACATTAAAAAGACTTAATCCTCCTTTTGTTTCAGTCCTTTTTCCATTAAAAAAAAGCACAAATGTAGTTTTACTTATTAAAAATATTCCAACACTTGTTGTTATGAATTAGGTTGAGGCGCTGTCATCCGAGAAGGCGATGCTAATGTTTAGGATCGAGGTACACACCACACCATCATCTCTTGTTATAAGGAAGGCTAAATGCAACCTAATTTTTGAATTATTTTAAAGGCGGTTTCAAGGTCATTAGAGGAGAGCAAATCATCTACAAATCTTCCTCTTCCTCTTCCAACCAAGGATTTAGAATCAGGCTTATTTCAAGACAGGTTCCGAAAGGGGCAAAAACAAATAGGCTCATTGGTCCGACAGTTGGACTCCATATTTTCCACAGGTGCTACATTTCTAAGAAGAAATCCAATGGCAAGAACATGCTCTTTCTTTTACCTTTTATGCCTCCACGTTTGGGTCTTGTATATTTTCCGTTCACATACTCAAGTGCCATACCACTCCGGATCCACTGCCGTTATCTCTTTGGATAATATCACCGGAGTTTGACTTCTCCTAACACCCTATATATAACTCACCTCTTACATTCTTTGCTTTCGGAATACTGTCTGTCTGTTATAGTCTCATCAAATCAGTTTATATACAAATCATAACTAACATCTTCACAAATACCAAAACACACAACTTCCAAGTTTTGTCTTCATTTTATTATCAACAAGGCCAAAATCTGTTGCAACTTACAAAATTTATTGTCATTCATGTAAATTGGAGACCGATAGTTGAATATCTGTACAAATGTCTGAATTTAACTACTACGATATGGTGTTGACTTAACTTTACTGCCAGATCGACTTTAGTTGACATAAAATGATAAAATAGAGATAATATAAGCAAAGAATATTGTGATGCTGTATTACTTAAAAAAAAAAAAGAGATTTATGTTTTAGATTTTTGGGCTGTTTGCAACAGAGTCCTTTCTAAATTATAAATTGCGAATCCGGAGTCATGCAACCTTTAAATATACAATTTCTTGGATCTTAACTAGCTATTAGTGGTCTCTTTTATAACAAATACCGACTGTATCTAGGCAGTTGATAAGAACCTTTCTTCATTTATAAAACTGTTGTACATCTCTTTGGACGTATTGAACTAACGACGCATAATGGAAATAAAGAACAACGAAATAATCAAGAAATCCCAAAGGAAGAGTTTTATTCAATTCCAAGTCGTAGTTAGAGGCTTACAAAGAAACCTCTATATAGGAAGTTAAATCTGGCAAGTAAGTCGAGATTTTGTAAAATTAAAACTAATATTAACTAGAAAAGATTCCCCCACGTTGTGGGGTTATAAGGTATTGCTTTGTAAAGTACCATACTGAATTGCATACTAATAGGAGGTCATAGATTTACCATATGAGTTTTTTTGTAAAAATAACTTAATTTAAAGTAAATTCAATAAACTGTTAATTCGTATCTCTACCTTCAATTCTCTTTTGTGCCACCACATCAAAAGGATGTGCGTAGGAATGAAAATAGTAACAGAGCATCAAATTAAGGGAGCTTCCCTGTGGTTCAGACCATTTTTTTTAGAACTTGATTCAACACCTTCATTCGTTGAATTATTGTTGCTTCTTGGAGATAGACATTGTGCATTACAGTGAAGATGCCCTCTTAATTTCCTCCTCAAATTTGGATTTTTGAACTTTATTGGTGCATCAAGTATACATGTATTTCCAGGGCGGTGGACTTGATAACCTGACCATAAGCAAAAAAAGAAAGAAGTCATGTGAAAGTAGGATGTCATAATTGGTGGATACTTAAACTATCTAAACCTTATTTGGTACAGTAACAAACTATTTGGAACCAGTTGTTAGTTCTTTATCTGATTAGTCCAAGATTAACCAAACAATTAGTAAATAGAATAAAAAAAATGGAGAAATACAGATAACATGAACTACAGTTACTTTAAAATTTGAAGAAAATCCATAGTGAAGTTGGTCAAACTGTGAAAAAAATGTAACCCAATCATTAGCCAACAAAATGTAAAGAAACCAACGAAATGAACTTAAATGATGGCATATACCTCTCTCCCAACAGGAAAACCAAGAGCCATAAGTCATACAACAACACCAACAATCAAATATCCTCCTTTTTGTTGTCTGGGCACAACTGGAGCAGTACTAATTCTGCCCCACCTCCAATTCTTGTTATTAACACAAGATTTGATCCCTTCAGAGCATTTCCAATTGTTTCTTTGATTCTTCTTCAACCTATCAGCCTATTCCCCCAACATTAGATTCCCACCTGTACCAAAAGACATCAAAACATGAACAACATGGATATCGCAATATAAGCAGAAAGATAATCGTATCATGCTATAACAACCTAAAAATCCACGTCGATAGATATGTGTAGTGTAGCAAATTATTGGCTTCTAGGTATTCTATCAACGCTCAAAGTAGTTTTCCATCAGGATAGATTCAAATCAGTTGTCAATGTGTGTTTGGGTTAGGGTCATTAATTAAGTAAATAAAAGAAAGTTGCTTATACTCTGCAATAGATGACATATTGACATTATTACCCTTTATTAGAAACAATGTTACATATTTTCACAATAAATGTTCATCTTGTGGATATTACCAACAACCGAATTCTAGCCGTTAAGAGAAAGGACAAATTTGTAAATTCATAGTTAGTAATGTGAAATAGATGAAGAAAAATAACAATATTGGCAAACCTGGGCATTGCTATGCATAACTCATGAAGCGACTAAATTAAAAGCTTTTGATAATGTTTGGTATGATGGAAATTGTCCCTCTGCTTCTATTTTGTCGCAAAAATCATCACCGATTAATATAAACTTAATACCAAACCCTTAACTAATATATATATATATATATATATATATATATATATATATATATATATATATATATATATATATATTCAATGTTTATAAAATTATGTATTGTGTGGGAGTCCGTGGGCCCACACAACTAATAACTCTAAAAACGTAAAGAAAAATAAAATAAAATATGGGTAATAATAATCAATTTACAGGCCCAAAGTTAAACATGTTTAAACATATCTTGTCACCAAGTGTGTAAAATAAAGTGATCCAGTATTCCTTTCTCTAAAATTGGCTTTTTATTTTATTTTTTTTATTTTATTTAATTTTAATTTAATTTAATTTATTTTTTTTTATTTTTTGTGTGTGTGTAGATTTAGCTTTGAAAGTATATCCACTAACTTGTTATCTATTAGTGTGGTGTCCTACCTTTTATAATACGAACGATTCCAAATAATAGAATAGAAACTAAATCATTTAATAAATTTGTATTTACTATTTACTTGCGTTCTTTCAATGTCGGTTGTTACTCTTACTATATTAGTGTACAGCTATTATAACAACAACAATAATAATAACTATTATTACTATTATCGTCACCATTACTATTACTTAGCGTATAGTTGATTTTTACAATTTCGGTCGAAAAAGGTTTCTTTTGCAAAATTGGGCCTTATTTGAGGTCTCTGTTCCAATAAAAATGACTATTTTCCCTGAGTATGGCTTACTTTTGCAATTTTAATACCAAAATAACAATCATTTTACTTGGAAGGATCAAAAACCTCAAATAAGGACCAAAACCGTAAAAACCGACAACACAAAGGAACTAAAAATGTAATTTACTCTTATAACTATTATAATTATTACTATTGGTTCCACATATTGCAAAATTAAAATAAAATTTTTAAACTAAATTTGAGGATAAATAATTAAATAGCATTACCAAAACACCAGCAGTCATATCCCATGACTTTAGACGAAAGAACATAGAAGAAGAAGAAAGAAGAAATAGAGAAAATAGATGAAGTAAGGATTATGAGGCCCGAAAGAAACCCAAACAAAGCACATGTACATAACGACATAGGAACAAAAGGCAGTAGGTGTTCACAAAAACCCAGTGACGAAGGAAAGAACCCAAAAAAAAACCCAACAATATTGTGGCAAATGTTAATAAAAGGAAATAACAGGTAATAAAAAAAAAACAAACGATCTTTTGTGACCAAATTGAAAGAAAGAAAAACTTTACTATTGGTAAGGTACCTAACAATTAACATTATATATAATTTACCAAAATTAAATATATAAAATTAAAAAAAAGGCCCTGATGGTTTCTGAATAGTGGCAAGATGAACAGGGGCGGAGCTTCAACGATTGATTCGGGGGCCGGAAATATAATATGTATAAAAATTGGTAAGCAGGAGGGGCCATAGCCAAAATTTTATAGTTTTGGGCCTAAAATGTATAAAATGAAACTAAAAAGACTATTTATAACCAAAAATTCAGGGGGGGCTGGCCCTAATAAAGCTCCGCCAATAAAGATGAATAAAACTTTTAAAATTATTTCAAATGTGGACCTATGGATTCAAAAAAGTTGCAACTTATTCCATTAGTAAAAACTAGGTTAGATATATATGAAATGACAAACTTATCCTTTTTATAAAAGTTAATACACCCTCACCCCTTTACTCTCTCTCATTCTTCCCTTATGAACGGTGGCTGAAGGTGATGGTGATGGTGGCAACAGTGGTTGAAGGCGGTGGTGGTGGGACGATGGTAGTGGATGAAGGTGATGGTGGTTGCTGAAGGTGGTGATGGTGGTTGTTTAGGCAGAAGAGTGGTGGTAGAAGTGATTGAAGGCAAGGTGGTGCTGGCGCACGTTAAAGGCGGTGATGATAGTGGATGAAGAAAAATTGAACTAACAAGTCATTTTTCAATAATAAATCTGAATTGGAAGCTATATGTGCCAGGCATGTCCAAATTTTAAAAAACTAAAATTAATTAATTTACTAAAATTAAACATCTTTTTTTGAACGATAGATATATTTATAATCATGTAATTTTATATTTAAAATTTTGAAGTAGACCAAAATCGCGGGAAGTTGAAAACTGGAGGTTAACAGAGAGAAATGTAAGCCGAAAGTTAGGTAACCGGTCGATGTTTTATAAGTAGCCCCAACCCATCTATTTAGACCATAAAACTTCAATGAGATCAACAGTTATATACCTTTGAAGTTGGGCTTCTTTCTACCCTTTTTGTTATTTATTATCCGTTAAGTTTCATATAAAGTTTTCAATATAAGATATGAATTACATATCCATTAAGTTCATATCTTATAGATTCTCACATTTCCATATACATTCAAACCTAATCTTATAAGACCAGTTTTGCAGAGCTCTATGTCAAAATTAAGAAAAAATACGTGAAGTCTTGAAGATAAGTAAAAGGCTAGAATTATGAAATTTCTCACTAAAACTAAGCAATAGAGGGAGATGGTGGCGTATCTACATCATGCATTAAAAGTGCAAGCCTTTAAAGATAAAATTCCTCCACTTTAGATTGTTAAAACGTCAACCTGATATTGCCAACAAAAAGTCTTTATGTTAATCATTATACCATATCCACTACAGTTAGATCACGGTAATATGATTTCATGATCTCTTATATCATTCTGATTTTTTGAAGGGGCTGGAGTACATTAACCCAAAATTTATATAGTGAATAAACATAGATATAAGTGTCTCTCTATACAAAGTACAAACGTTGGATTGAAAATAGTTTTAGACGCATGATTTTCTTTTGAATGTAATGCTAATACGAACCACTCACTTCTGATGAAGTACGTGTGTAGTTCATATGAATCAAGTGTATGAATGAAATCAGAGTATGAATTGAATCAAGAAAGCAAAACGTAAATATAATCTGTTTGGCTCCATTAATATTTCTGAAAGGATACAAGAGAATGAAAGAGTAAAGTACACAGAGTGCCAAAAGTTACTCTAACTTTATATCTATCCCTATTTATAGGAACAACATAAGTAAACAAAAAGTACATAATGGCTAAGACACTGGAGCTTCGAACTCTAAAATGCCCTTATGAAATACATACAACGAATACATGAGAACATACTTCGATACTAAACATGACAAAAGACGCTTCGACATCTCACAACACATTTCGAACTCTACATCCCCCCCCCCCCTTTGTGAGGAGTGTCGAATCTTATGTCATTAGCATCTTCGTTGCTTGATGTAGTACTCTGTGAATCTCCGTGTACCATATGATCGTCTTTCGAATCTCAACCTTATCACCAGCTGTATTCCTTTTGCAGTTATTAAGACGAACAAGAAGAATCGTGTACTGCGAATTTGTATACCTCTCCACATCTTCAACTTTGAACAAAAAATTTGTGATCTTTTGATTCTTGTTCTTTCCAACAAACACAACTCCTAGAGGTTTAACACATATCTCCCCATCTTTGAAATTCTTGATACTTACTTGACCTTTCAGCAACGATTGGGGTACTGTCACTTTTCTTCCCATTGCTAAAGCAAGCTCCACATCAGTCAACGCTAGACAATCATAGTAATTGTCTATGAACAACTTGATATGAGCAAAACCTATCAAGAAATCTTCTTTGCTATTAACTTGAAGTTTCGACACATCAACACTACTAAAGATCTTCGCAACACAGATGAGATCATTGAGATTCATCAGAGGAAAATCCGCCATTGAGAAGTCACATGCAACATTGTTAGCTCGAACCACATTATAACGAACGTTCTGTAACAACCCTTCGAACAACTTATCCTTGGTTACACCCAGAACTTTAATAATTTTGACTAAGGACCAGACTTCCTCTTCCTTCTTTCCAAGGACTGCATGAAATCTCAACTTAAGCTTCTTGTATTCTTCCTTGTCATCAAACTTGTCCACCAATTGATATTGAGCTGAGATAAACATCATTTGATTGATGGGAAAATCCAGCTGATTGAAATCTGTATTTTCGATCTCAAATCTCTTCTTCAGAACCTTTTCAAATTCATTCATCTCTCCTGACGAAACAATCTGTTCAATTGTCTCATAACAATATTGCTTGTTTGGATCTCCTTTATCAAGCCCTGGTGGATCAACTTTCCTTTGTCTCATGATGTTGTTAATCTGTCTTTGTTTTTCTATCTCTTTCCCCAAGGCTTTCTTCTTATCTTCTTCCGAAGGATTGAACATGATACCCTTCCCTTTATTTTCTATTTCTTACTTTGATGGAGGTGGCTTTGAACTCGAACCCCCAGCAGTAGGACCAATGACTATGCCTTTGGTTAATGGCTTCGAAGTTATTGTGGTTGAAGTTGTTGACATAGAAGTAGGATGTGATGTTGAAATTTGCGTGCTTATCACCTTCCCAACAACCTTTCCTTGATCAGGATCCTTCGATGAGCCAACCCCCTTATCCCCCCCTTGCACCACTGGTTTGACAGGTGGGGCATCCGTTGGCATCAAATTAACAAGTTTTAAAAGAGGATCAAGTTCGGCGTTCAGATTATTTTCTAAGGAAGAAAACATCTGTGATAAAGATTCTTGAGAAACAGAGGATTTAGGAGAAGTATCAACCTTCGAAATCGATTCCTTCAAACTCACCAAAAATTCTTCCAACTTGGCAAACACCATCGAATCAGACTATGTTTTAGAATCAACCTTAGTAACAAAGGAATTGAAATACTCCACAACCTTCGTAACAACATCAACAATTACATCAACCTTGTTTTGAAGGATTGAATAATTCTGATCAAGTTTGGCAACCTCCTTCGTCATTTCAGATTTGAGCTCTGCCACTTTAAGATTGACAGACTCCTGAACCTTCTTCACTTCGTCAACAAAAAGAATATGCCTTTCTTTTGATGCATCACGAATCTTCTTGGCTTCAAACTCAAAATTGTTGGCATGGAGTTTCAAGCGATCTTCCTGTTGTCTTTCGATATTCGCCATGGACAACTTCATTCGATGCTCTTGTGATTTAAGCATCATATCAACCTCAATCCGAGAAATATTATTCTGACCACCAGTATCAGCCTGAATCTTTAACAACGAATTTAGCTTGTGGTTTAAAATCTTGAACTGCTTTCCTGATATAAGCATATGAACAAGAATATTGTCCTCCTCTGGGTTGAACTGTATCTCAGCAAAAGAGACCATCACATCATCTTCATCATGATAGGTTTTTGGAACTGACTTTTCACCCTCAGTGGATTGAGAAGATAATAGAGAAGTAATGGGTTGATTCATTATATTGGAATAAGTAGGTGATATAGTTGAAGTGGGTAACGAAGTGGAATGGGTGTATGAAATGGTGGTAAGGAAGTAGAAGTGTCGATGAATGTAGTTTTGATTGTGGATGATAGAAAAAGAGAAATAGGAACTGATGAAGTTGCAACATAAGTGTTACCTTGAGCTTCGAAAGTCGACATCCCATCACCCTTGTTGACATTTGTGTCCATATTAGATATGTTCACAGGGATGCTTGAAGTTCGAACCTCCTCCGAAACGGATTCAGCCATCGAAACTTCGGGTGGTATGACTACAGTCTGCTCAGGGATGGAAATAGTTGATGGATCACCGAAAGTAGTGGTTGTGTCTGTATTAGATACTTTCATAGAGCCACCTAGACTTCCAGTCACCTCAAAAGTCAAATTGACTGGAGAGTCCCTTTGAGGTGATGCGAAGCCAATATATTATATATGTACCTTCTTCGAAATCAGTCTCCTGAACAACCTCATCCAGAGGATCTTCCAATTGCTTCTTCTTCTTCTTGATCTTCATTACCATAGCATGTGCTTTTCGTTTCTTTGAAGCAGGAGAAACATGAGAAGGAATTTCTCTAATGATAACCCCCCATTCGATTTAGCCGAGGTTTCCTTATTTTCTTTACTTTCGAAATTGAACCATCCTTTGGTGAAGAAATAGGTTCCTCAGAAACTTCGTCAACAATGGGTCTTTCTGGTGAGTGACGAGGTTTATGTGCTGCCTTCTTAGTTTGTTTAAGAACTCCTGTTTTCGAAGGAACCACTTCCTTTTCAGGACCTTTATCAGTTTTGGAAACAGGATCTTGAACAGTCTTCGTACCTCCTTCTCAACTGTCTCAGGAACTGACTTAGGTTGTGCAGCCTTCGTGGATTTCTTTGAACCTTTACATGTTTCGAAGTACCTTTAATCCCTTTTGGGAATAAAACCCCAACCTGTTCATTAGGGTTGATTGTTGACAGATAAGCAACAAGCACTGGATTAATTGGATCCACCTTCTGAAGCATTGCATCAGGAGTTCGTGCCACAGATGGAAACAAATCAGGATCATCTTCAACTGTTTTAGGATGTTGATAGATTGTGAACTCTGCTTTTGGAACATCAGATGGGACGAAAAATCCTTTTTTATCATACACCTCTTGTAGAATCAAACTCCAATATCTAGCACAAGAAACACCATTCACAACATTGGTGTGTGAGATACCGGTTCCGAACTCCTCCCATAACTGTGTAACATAATCCACATTTAAATCATAGTATAACCCAACGATCAAGGAATATATCTCCAATTTGGCTTTGTCAAGACCAACACTTCGACCTGTGAGACAACGTAGAAAAATCCCAAATAGAAAATTCCAGATACAAGGTAAAGAAGACTTCTTGAACTGACTGATTCTGGTGAGTGGGGGTTGATGAACCATCTCATTGAACATATGTATCACCTGGTCATTCGTCACTTCATAAAATGGACCAGTGTTTGGAAGTTTCATGATCTGTGCAAAGTGTTTCTTCGTAAGCTTATACTTCTTTTCATTCGTAAGCTGAAATGTCACGACTTTGGAGATCTTATTGAACATAGTAGTAGAACCGGCCAAAGATATTAAAGTCATGGGCACGGAAAAGGAAGAAGTCATGACCGTTGAGAGCACCGAGTGATTAAGAGAAACAATCAACATTTGTAACTCTTATGGGTACTTGGAAACGTCTGGTTGAAGTCGATAATTGGAACTCTAAATATTCAACAGGGGTTGAGATGTCGCTTCATCAGTAGTTTGTGATGGATCAATATGAGCAGTTGATGCCATCATTGTTAGGGTTTTGGAGAATTGTGTGAAGAGATAGTATATGAAAAGAAGATTTTGGGGAAAATATTCAACCAGGATGCGTAAAGTTTTGATTTGAGACCCCCAAATTCCTTTTATACTTAGGACACAATTTGAATTTAAAACAGACATCAATGAAAGTCTGCCACGTGTATCCTAGGAAAGTGGGCCAGTTTCCATAAAATTCACCACACCTAAAAAAGTAATGAGCACTTTTTCCTGGAAAACTGTGAAGTAACCAAACCGTTACATCAAACTTTTCGTTTTCCCCAAGAGGATAAGAACCGTCAGTAGACCTTCGGTTTGAGGCAAGGCTCATTCGCTTTTAGGATGAGAAACTAAATCATAGCCAGACTTGCGAAATCTAGGTTTGAGTTGGTAGTACCTAAGACCTCGAGGATTTCTATGCAAATGTGTACCAAAGAAATAGTGGGAACCAAGGTAAAAAAATGTGCGTATAGTGACATCAAATAAACATTCGATGTAAAAGCAGATGAATCCCAGGAAAAGATCACTTCATTCAATATCAAGAGAGATATCGAACTGCTTGTGTGGTATCCTGTGAAATACAATCGAATACTCATGAAGGAGTATCGAAGGGCTTCTTTTACATAGGCCTCGAAGGTAGCCTTAATTTTGTTCATTCTCACAACTTAACATAGTGTGAATTCAATGATCAAAATTACCTGTATGACCAGTGTAGTTAGGGACAAGTTAATTGTGAATAAATTGAAGAGTGACGAAGGATCAAGAGATATTCAGACTGAAATCATATTCCATATAAAAATGAAAGACTGGACCTTGTTGGGTAAAAATGCCTTGGGAAAAGAACATTTTGTAAAGATCACGCATAACGAATGGAATACAATTTTGAATATCGAATAAAGGTACAAAAACAAAGGTTTCATTAAGATCTTGAACAAAGTTCATAGTCAATTCCTTAAAGAGTTGGAAATGTTGAGTTTCACCATCATCACAGCTTATGAATCAGGATCATGAACATAGACTTGTGCAATATCTACATTCTGGTTGGTGTTCACCAGAGATGTCGAGGATATGCAAGTGAAGTGTGTGAGTCGTGAAGAACTAAGTTGGTGAAAAAGATTGGTTAAAAACCATATTGTACCTCTGCGAATGATATGGACATAGCAGAAATCTCTTAACTCAAAATGAGAAGAGAAAGGTAGCTCGTCGACTAATACAAATATAGCCTGATTGGGAAGGAACCCTCGTAGTGAGTGATCCATTAATGCTTCGAAACACATTAAGTCTATGAGGCTTAGGTCGACATACAACAACATGTTTCTAGGGACCCTTAACTAGTACATAGATTCGAAATGATACCTGACCCTTTGTCACGAAGCAATGTCCACCTCAGTATGTTGATCAATATCGATTCTAACAAATGTTAATCACACAAAACAAAACAAAAAAATATTTTTGGATTTTTGTTTTTGAAATTAAAAAACAAACATAAGAAAATCTTTTTGGAATTTTTGTTTTAGAATTGAAAAGACAAAAATAAGAAAATCTTTTTGGAATTTTTGTGTTTTTCTAAAATATAAGAACAAAAATAAGAAAATCTTTTTGTATTTTTGTGATTTTGTTTTAGAAAACAAGAAACAAGAAAATGTTACCAATCAGTCGATGTAATAAGTATCAACTGCCAGATAATAGACATCAAATCAGCAAATCTTTCTCAGACAACATATTGTGCAATAAACCATTCAGAGGCATTTCGAATGTGAATGGAGTCGAACGCTGAATGATGAACAGTAACGTCTGAATCAGTAAGCAACATTAAGACTCCTTTTGTGTTTCACTATGATGACGAACTTGGAATAACACTAGCATCGAGCTTTCCTAAACCCGACAAAATCCTTAGAAAAGATTTCTCATCCAAAGGTTTAGTAAAGATGTAAGCAATTTGATCCGTTGTCTTTACAAAGTGAACCTCGATGTTTCCATCCTCGACATGATCCTTGATGAAATGATATATGAGTTCTATATGTTTTGTCTTTGAATTTTGCACCGGATTATGGCAGATGCGTATTGCACTTTGTGAATCGCGATACAATGGTATTTTTTTCATGTTGATTGCATAATCACGAAGTTGACTTTGTATCCATATGACCTGAGAAGTGCAAGCTGCAACAACAACATCTTCTGCTTCGGCTGTAGAAATCGAAACAAAGGTTTGTTTCTTCGATTGCCAGCTAACAAGCTTCCCGTGTAATAGTTGACATCCACCACTACTGCTCTTTCTGTGAGTTGACACCACCAAGATCTGCATCGGAAAATGCCTGAATGAAGAAACCTATCTTCGAAGGGTACCATAAACCCAATGACACTGTCCCTTTGAGATATCAAAAGATATTCTTTACAGCGGTAAGATGGGGTTCCCTGGGATTCGACTGATACTTGGCACAATTGCAAACATCAAACATAATGTCAGGTCTACTAGCAGTTAAGTATAGTAACAAACCGATCATGCTCCTGTACAATGTATTATCGACATTAGGCTTGTCCAACGAAGGTCCTAATCGTGTGCCGACAGCCATTGGTACTCGCACTTTCGAACTATTCGTCATTCCAAACTTCTCAAGCAGATTACGAGAATACTTCTCTTGATTGATGAAAATTCCGTCTCTACTTTGATGAATATTCGGTTCCATAAAATTATTGATCTTACCCATCATATTCATCTCAAATTGACTTTTCATCATATGCTCAAATTCTCTAGACAATGCAGGTTCAGTCGAACCAAAAATAATATCATCTACGTAAATTTAAACGAGCATCAAGTTATCCCCTCTTTCTTTCAAAATAGAGTGGGATCAACAGATCCTTGTTTAAATGTCGAGAGTTTCAAGAAATTGGTAAGAGTTGCATACCAGGCTCAAGGTGCTTGTTTTAAGCCATAAATAACTTTATCGAGAATATAACAATGATCAGGGAATTTATCGTTTTCGAAACCTGGTGGTTGTTCAACATACACAATCTATTATAACACTCCATTAAGAAAAGCGCACTTGACATCCATCTGATAAACATCGAAGTCTTTGTGTGCTGCATAAGCAATAAATATTCAAACAACCTCGAGTCTCGCAACAGGGGTAAAGGTTTCATCATATTCAATACCTTCTTGTTGCAAATATCCCTTAACAACCAACCTTGCTTTGTTTCGAAGCACATTTCCTTCTTTGTCAGTCTTATTTTTAAAAATCCATTTGAAGCCTATGACTGAGACATCATCGGGTTTTGGAACTAGTCTCCAAACCTTGTTTCTTTCGAATTCAGCAAGTTCAGATTGCATGGAAACAATCCAGCCAGGATCTTCCAAAGCAGCCTTTACTAATTTCGGTTCTATCTTTGAAATAAAAACATTAAACATGCAAAATTATTGATGCACATTTAGTACCTCATTTTTAGCACGAAGCTGAGCTCTTGTCAAAACTCCAGCTTGAGGATCACCAAGAACTTGTTCTTTAGGATGATTTCGTGTCCATCTATCCATAGGTGGATATGCAGGATCGAAATCCAAAGGTGCATCTTCGAACATTTCATCCGTTTTAGAACCTTCACCTGTATTAGACACATTATCAGTTACATCATGAAAAACATATGTTTGTTCATTTGAATTAGTAGGTATAAATCCATTTTTCTCCCCATTGACAATTGGATTAGAGTTGTGATGCTCCCCCTCAACATTTGGATTAGAATTATGATGCTCCCCCTCGACATCAGCATTCGAACATCCATGCTCCCCCTCCACAGTAGAATTCAAGTGCTCCCCTTCCACTTGATCATCTTGCAAAACCGGGTGACTTTCGACATGTATTGGAGAGTTTTTCTTAGAATGTGAGACATCATCTTCCCGAATTATAGTCGAATCATCAGAATGGGTTTGAAAACAGTTTTGAAAAAGTTTGTTATAACCTACAGATGTTCGATTACAAACTTGTTGTCCATTTGAAAATCGTCTTTGATTTTGAAATTGATGAAAATGTTTTTGTTCATTTTGTTGAAAACCATTTCTATGAAAATTGATTTGTGAAAACCTTGTGGTTTGACGATAGGAACAAAATTCCTTTGTTGTTGGTTTTGAACAAAATTCTCATTTCTTGGTGAACATCCGCTTTTCGAATTGATTTTTGAACTTTTGAAAGACTTTTTGAAAAATCATTTTGTTTTTGAGCGGGTTTGTTCTGAGCAAAAGACTTATTTTGTGAAAAAGTCTGAACTTGTTCAGTCGTTTTCTGGTCAGACGATTTTTGTGCTAAATCTTTTGGTTTTTTAAAAGACTTGATATTTTTCCAATACATTCTTATTTCGAGCTTTTGACATCAAAATTCCTTCTTCTTTTGAAACCTTTTGAATTTGTTCATTGAAAATTTGTGCTTTTGTCTTTTGATTTTGAGAAACTGGTTCATTTGATTATTTGTCATCATTTGCTTTTTCTGTCTTAACTTCCCAAGTTCTTTTTGGTTTTTGCCTTTGAAAAGTGGATGCATTTTTGTTAAGAGTATTTTCAACCATGCTTTGGTTTGAGAAAAACCTTTCTTTCGAAACTCCTTTGTTATCTTCAACAACAATTTTGTTGATTTCAGGATTCACTTTGTCTCCATTTTCTGTAGTGACAAACACCTGATTGGGAAACACCACATCCTCGGTGCATTTGAAATTTAGATAAACAACTGAGTTCGATTCGAGATAATGATGACCGTTTTCCTTCATCACTTTTTCGAATTTCTCTATTTCCGTATAAACTTGACCGACAACAACTCTGGGAATAGTTGTTTCAATTGGAACATCTTCTTCATCATTATTACTATCAATTTGACTATCTTTGACAATCACGCGGTCATAGTCATGAACTTTTGATGTTGAGGGTTGGTCAGTGTTAACCTTTTCCAATGAATCATTACAAATTTCTTTACCCTTAGCCATCGAATTGACATTAATGACAGAAAATTGAGAACAATCAACAACTTCTTCCTCCTCAATTTCACTGATATTTTCAGAATCATCTTCGATATCAGCAAAATTGTGTTGAGAGTCAGATGTCGCATTCTCAGTCCTTTTCAAAATTTTTATTTGTTAGGTTTTGGTCAAGGTCTCATTCACAATATGTACCAAATCATTAGTATCTAAACACTCATCTATTTTAACAATACCATATGCATATGAATCATTTGGGACTTTGTCAAATTCAGAAATCTTTTTCTCACAATCATAGGATGTCAAATCTATTTTCTCCCTTTCGAATACCTAGAAGGGCAATAGTTTCCTATGTTGTTCCTTACTAATGTCAGAGGAATGATGTAAATCTGTTAGTTTAGCATACAATCGTTTAGCTGAATTGCAATAGATGTTACGTTGTTTCATCAAAATACAATTATCTGTTCTAACATAATCCCTATCAATACTAACATTTTTCAATTGCAGCTCAAGATTGTCTATTCTACTCCTCTTCGACTCCAATCGATTATGTGTTTCTATAAATAAGGATTTCGATTTTTCAGCATCACTACTAACATAAATAAGCAAGTCAATAACATACGTAATAGTATCGTCGAAATAAGATAAAACAATATCATATGAACTAAAAGGAATATTAAAGGATTCACTAAGAGAACGTACCTTCGAAGTCATTAGAGACATGTGTGCTCCAGTAGAAACGAAACACTTCCTGGTCACTTTCTCCTCATCCTGACTTTCCTCTTCATACCTCGCATACATTGCTCCATGTGTGGGGCTCCTCATCTCCTCATCATCTGATCCATATGACCAGATTTGATAAGTACCATCTCCATCACCACTTCCCTTTTCTACAAGCGACATCCCCTTAATTCTTGCTCTAACTTCCTCCAGCCTTTCGACATAATAGGCTTCATCCTTGACTCTATCCTTCTTCTCCTATCTTTTCCTTAACATGCAGTCAACCACCAAATGGTTCGCACCATTGTAGTAGTTGCAATCAAAACCAGAGTCTCCTTTTAACTTCTTCTCCACCTTCTCACCAGTAACCTTACTCTATTTCTTCTCAACCTTCGACTCTTCTCTTCCATTCTTCCTAGATGTTTTGTTTCTCTTGAAATCACTGTTTCCTTTAAACTTCAGATTGAACGACTTCTTAAAGAACTTCTTAACTTTGTTGTTTGAATAATAGGCCACAACTTCATCTTCCGAATTCATGAGAAAAACTTCATCACCAGAACCATCAATCTCAACAGATTCGACTTCAGACTCTTTTCCTGACACCTTCAAAACCAACGCAAGAGGACCTCCCAAATTCATTTTTACTTCTTCAGCTATTTCGTTGATCTCACTTTCATGAGCTTTTAGAATTTTATAGAGATCTCTCAATGAATAGTTATCGAAGCTCTATTGTGTGTTGATCATCAAATTGATGTTTCTCCACTCCTTTGAAGTCCCATTAAGAAGGTGAGATTGTACTCAAGAGTAGAACAATTGACTCCACATCGACTACACTTGAAGATCAACCCGTTAAGACGATCATAATAGAGTTCGATAGTCTTATTCTCTTTCTGCTTGAATTCTCCTAATTCAAGCAAGCATTGCTTCTCCGAGCTCTTTATAGTCTTCTCACTTCCATGATACTTCTCTTTCAAAGTATCCCGAATCTCCTTTGCTGTTTTGCAACCACGTACGTAATTATAAACCACCGGTGGAAGAGCACCGTGAAGTTCTCGCAAACATCTCTTGTCATTTGCCTTTTGTTTATCTGTTTGCAATACAACATCAGGAGCAGAACCAACAGTTCCGACTTGTTGTAGCCTTTCTGCAGAACGATTTCCACCAGTATTACAACACGAAAGATCTTCATCAATCCTATTGAGATAATCTTCCATTCCATCCACCCATTGTTTGTAATATTCAGGAATCAGCATCGGCATTTTGGTTGAAGAACCGAGAAGATGAGAGAAACCAGCCATCGTGTTCATGTTGAAGTTCACCATTGATGTACAGACAAAATTGATGAAAAGCTTCAGAAAGAAGAATCTAATGAATAAATCTTCCAGAAAACAAACAACGAACACTCGATTTATCAAATGAAATGTAGAATCGAATCAAAACAGTTGATCATAAAATATTTTCTAGATCAAAAGTGCGGAATATTTCTGAATCGAAAATAGCGATTCAAAACTTTTGAAAACACGAGAAAATCAGAAATCAACTGAAGGAATCCTACTCTGATAGCAAATATAGTTCATATGAATCGAGTGGATGAATGAAATCAGAGTATGAATTGAATCAAGAACACAAAACGTAAATATAATCTGTTTGGCTCCATTAATACTTCTGTAAGGATACAAGAGAATGAAGGAGTAAAGTACATAGAGTGCCAAAAGTTACTCTAACCTTTATATCTATCCCTATTTATAGGAACAACAGAAGTAAAAAAAAAGTACATAATGGCTAAGACACTGAAGCGTCGAACTCTAAAATGCCCTTATGAAATACATACAACGAATACATGAGAACAAACTTTAATACTAAACATGACAAAAGATGCTTCGACATCTCACAACACATTTCGAACTCTACAACGTGGACTAGTAAACTTTCTTTGGACTAAGTTTATTGATAATTACATATCATTGATAGTATTACAAAATTCTAGACATTACTTGGAATAAAATAGAGACATGGATGGCAAGATCAACATTAATATGTATTGTTGATATGCACCTTCATCATGGTTGAGAGTAGTCTCGATGATTTTTGTTTGATTATGTTTCTATTATATGTGAAACAAATCACTTTTGAGAAGAGAAATATGGCCTATTGATATTTCCCAAGTTAGTCATATATTGTGGGCTAATTATCTTAATATTTAGGACTTCATTGTTATATTTAAAGATAAAAGATACTTAAAGTGCTTTGAAATGAATAAATATAGAAATTTTAGTGGCTTGGAGCAAAAAGAACAACTTGGAGCTGAAAAGAGATGAAAAAGATTGAAAAATGAAAAGTTCACAACAAATATACTGGGAGGCGCCACACTCTTTAAAAAGACGCGTTGTGCCCTTCAGAAAAATTATGGATTTCGACAATGAAAAAAGCGGGACCGACTTGAGTACAAATTAGGTTTAGCGCCGCGAAATGCAAGGCTTCATGCCTGAAACATCCCAAAATTCATAGGTAAAAATTTTATTTTTTTAATTCAACCCAAACCATTAAATATTCATATAAAACCATCCAAAAAGTATGTCACAGTAAAATAGTTATCAGAGTACAATTCCCAAAATCATAAAAGTGCGGAAAAACATGGGTGGATGCTCTGCGATCAAGCCGAGCCCTTCCCTTTCAAATTGGAAGTACCTGAAACATAAACTTAAATCGTAAGCACAAAGCTTAGTGAGTTCCCCAAGTACCTCATACCACACATCATACATACATATCATACTAAAACATGTAACGACTCTTTTATCACCCCTGATTCCCATTCGATTCTCTGAGTCCATTCCGACTCTCTGAATCCCTTCCGACTCGCTGAGTCCCTTCCGACTCTCTGAGTTCCTTTTGACTCCTTTGGTATCTTTCAACTAGTACGAGTCTATTTCACATCTACTGCTAAGCATACAGTCATACTAGCAAGAGTCACAAAGACAGCAAGCTCATACATACATACATACCAGTAAGTGTCACACAAATGACTACTTTCCTACTACATAATCCGGTGGGTCGGCATTGGTGCCTTCGACCCACAAGTACAGTGAGGAAAATTACCTCAGTCTGAAGATAGACAAATCACACTTCCGGGCTGCTGCTACCACGACTACTCACACTAAACATTCCAAATAAAACCTAATAAGTAATCAGGGTAATAACCCATAAAATGTCCAAATTACCATCTAACATGCTTAGGGGTAAAAGAACATTTTATACGTCCTTTGATGGGCCCCTCAATCCATGGGCCAAGCCAAAAGACCTAAGACCCAACAAGGCCCAAGAGACCTAAGGCCCAATAAGGCCCAAGATACCTAAGGCCTAACAATGCCCAAGAGACCTAAGGCCCAAAAATGGCTCAAAACCTAAGGCCCAATAATGGACAAAAAACATAAGGCCCAGTAATGACCCAAAAGACTTAAAGCCCAAAAAAGTTCCAGGTGAGTACGCTAAGCGTACCACCTAAGTACGACCAGCGTACAACTTACACCACCAAAGGGAAAACGGGGGCTCAGACGCGTACGCTTATGTACGCGCTGCATACGCTCTAGATTGCTGAAACCTCATTAAGCACTTAATGCTTTAAGTCCAAATGTCCAATTTGCAGATCTAGCTCTTGGGGAATGTCTTAAATGATAAAGTCATCAACTTGATGCCTTTGCATGGCTCAAAGAGACCCAACATGCATTTCTAACATTCTAACTTCATATTAATACTATCAACTCATACACGGTTGAGCTTAACCCATCAAGATGCCATTTTTTTGATTCTACAACTCCAGAAATACCAAGAAATGACCAATACATGTTCTAGAGTAACTCCTACTCACAATAACCAAATCAAGGGACCAAAAAATTCCAATATAATCCTAAATCTAGATCTAAGCTAAGGAGTGATAAATTTTCAAGCTTTATACCTCCAGAAGCTTGAAGAGGAGAAGAAAGTGTTGCATCTTCAAGCTCTAAGCAAACTAATCCTCCTCCAATGATCTCTTCTTCTTCTTCTTCAAGATGTACCTAAACACACACCAAAACACACACAAGGATAAAATCTCTCTAAAAATGGGATAGGGTTTCAAGACAATGCTTTTGGGGACAATGGAGGCTGGTAATGAGAGAACGTTGGGGCATAAGGTGCTTAAATAGGGCGAAAACACTAATATTTAGGGTTTGCCTCTGGATTACGTACGCCCAGTGTACCAGGGGGTTAACCCCATGCCCAAGTCTCACAAGGTACGCCCTGCGTACCTTGATTACGCCCAACGTACTTAACATCAATGCACTATAATTAAATATTTAAAATCAAGAAATTTACCTGGGAACCCGGGCGTTACAATTCTCCCCCACTTGAATCAGACTTCGTCCTCGAAGTCCACCTCCGCAAAAAATTCTGGGTAGTACTCTCTCATCTCCTCCTCAGGCTCCCATATCCATTCTGAGCCCTTTCGGTGCTGCCATTGCACCTTCACTAGATCCACAACCTTGTTTCGCAAGGTCTTTGTCTTCTTGTCTAGGATCACAACCGGTCTCTCTATGTAATTTAGGCGCTCATCCACCTGAATATCCTCCAAAGGAACCACTGCGGAATCATCAACCAAACACTTCCGCAGCTCAGAGACGTGAAAAGTGATGTGAATCTGATTGAGCTTCTCAGGTAGCTCCAATCGATACGTAACCTTGCCCACCAGGGCAATAATCCTGAAGGGACCGATATATCTGGGCCCCAGCTTTCCCCGCTTCCTGAACCGAATGACACCTTTCCAAGGTGACACCTTCAGGAGTACCATATCCCCAACCTAAAATTCCAAATCTGACCAATGTCTATCTGCATAACTCTTCTGTCGGCTCTCTGCGGTCTGTAATCTCCCACGCACCTGCTAAATCAACTCGGTGGTCCGGAGCACCACCTCCGTGCTACCCATAACTCGCTGACCGACCTTGCCCCAACAAATCGGGGTCGACATTTCCTCTTGTAAAGCATATCAAAAGGAGGTTGATCAATGCTGGTGTGGTAGATGTTGTTGTAAGAGAACTCAGCCAATGGGAGATACGTATCCCAACTACCACCAAAATCCAACACATATTCCCGAAGCATATCTTCCAAGGTCTGGATAGTCCGCTCACTCTGACCATCGGTCTGAGGGTGAAAATTCGTACTAAAGTGTAACCGAGTACCCAACTCCTCATGGAACCTCTTCCAAAACCTGGAAGTGAACCGAACATCCGATCTAAAACCACTGATACCGGAACCCAATGCCATGCCACCACTTCTCGGATATAAATGTATGTCAACTTCTCCATAGATATGCTCTCCTGAATGGGAATAAAATGAGTGCTCTTGGTCAATCGGTCCACGATGACCCAAATCGAATACACTCCTCCCGCTGTCTGTGGCAACTTCGTGATGAAGTCCATCGTGATCTACTCCTATTTCCAACCGGGAATAACCAATGGCTCGATTTTTCCCTGAGGTCGCTGGTGCTCGGCCTTGACTTTCCTGCAAGTCAAGCACCTCTCCATGTACCAAGCCACATTCCGCTTCATGCAGGGCCACCAATAAAAATAGATATTATAGGAGTAAATGTAAGTCCCGAATTCTAAGATCCAAATCAGTGATCAAATGATATTGCAATCAATTAGAGTGTAGAAGGAGTAGAAGAAGAATTAAGCCAAGCATGCACACATTTATATCATATAAACGTCAAATACACCTTGGAAAACACACATGCACGTCACCCTAAGACTGACACAGACACCTAGTATTTATAGCACACCCAGCAGTACACGAGTGTACAGCCGCACACGCGTGTACGGTCGTACAAAGGGTATACGGCCGTACACACATGTCCGGCCGTACACAGCCACACAAAGGTTACAACCACCATAAAAAACCCCAAGACCCTATCAAGACTTATACAATATGGATGCCTAGCCCAAACCACAAACTAGACCCTTCAATCTCCCTCTTGGTTTGAGGCTAGCTTTGACTTAGTCCTTTTCAATGATAAGCACATCGGACCCCCCAATCGCGCCACTCCACATCTCTTTTGTGATGATCTCTACAACCATTGACGTGTATTCTTTAGACTTGTAAGTCCCCAATCTACTTATGTATCAATCAGATCCGTTTGATGGTGCGGAATCCCAATCAAACGGATGATTCCAGATCAATAGAAGAAGAGAAGAAGAAGAATAATAAGTGAATCTATGATGTATTCAGTGAATATAATGATGCTCCATACACATAGTTCACACACACTAGCTCTTCTCTCTAGTTTCTCTCTCTAGAACACCTTGGGTTTCACACACTTAAGCTCCTTGGCCGTACACTCTTATACACCCCTCACCCTATATATAGGATCACCATCCGTACACCCGTGTACGACCGTACACAGGAGTACGGCTGTACACAAATACACAAAAACTACATAAAAATATATTTTCCTAGAAAAGCAAAGTATAAACCAATATTTTAGACCCAACAGTAAACAATATGACTACAAAATAATATTAATCATTAATCCAAGGTAAATCATATACAAAAAATGTTGTAATCAAAATGTATCTACCAAGAAACAAAACATTTAAGTGCATCTCTATCTAATTTGTGTTCAGGAATTTCATTTGGTAAATATTCATTCTCCTTTACCACTTCTTGTAGCTTTATGTTTAATTTCCCATAACCAACTACATCAAACATCAAAAACCATTAAATCTCAAAGTTTATTTGAAAATGTACAAGATCCAATTATAACTCGAGAGGTATAAGAAAAAATAAGAAAAAGGAAAAGCATCAAAAGAGAGTTCTATAGAAGCCATTAAGATTACATTTTTTTTCCACAAAAAAAATTCAAAACAAATTTTACCTTCTCTTGTGCATTTCTACAAACACTTTATGTGCATTTTCATTGAGCATGTTAAGAGCTTCTATAATATCTATTTCCAACATTTTAAAACAAACTGATACACCATAGAGAAGGGAAAAAAAGAATATAGTATCATATACCCATTCATGAACTTAATTGTGCACAATGAAACTTCCATATCTAAGGATAAGAAGCACATACAAGTCAAGTAACTAAATTTGGAAACTTGGATTGCTCATAAACAAAGTTGTTTTAACATGTAGCTTTAGGAGTAGCCGGTGTTAAAGGCTGCAACTTAACAATGTATATTACTACGATGAAATCATATCCCTTATAAACAAACTATGTATCAATATATATGAACACTCACTGCCTTCTTTGCTGGTGGAGTATCAACCATTTCTATGTCAGGACCCTGCAAAAATAAACTGATTAGTAACAATTTACAATATAAATACATGAGTGCTGATAACAAATACTTCTTAATTCTTACATTTATCTTTGTGGGTTTGGCAAGTTTTACTTCTTCCTCCTAAAAACTGTCATCAAATTCCTCTTCACAACTACTTTCCTTATTTGCAGTTTATGCAAGCTAAAAGCCAAACTCATCAAATAAGTAATCAATCTTGATTAACAATTAGTACTCAAGAAAATATCCAAATCCAACTACCTTTTGTCCAGCTTGTGGATTTGTTGGCTCTTCATCATTAGATGAACTCTCTTTTACTTTTTCCTTTGGCTTGCAACAACTTTTGTCTCAAATAGCTTACTCTTTTTTTTTCTTTTAAGGCTGCTCATCATCAAATTAACTCTCTTCTTTTGAGCTTTCATCAGAGGATTCTTGCTTTTGTACACAAAAGAAATGTCAAAAAAGTTACTATCTTTACAAAAACACACAAAAAGATAAAATATAAACACTGAACCAGGTATTGTATACACCACTTAGTTGTAGTGGCTGGTGTAGGGTTTTTAGAGTGGAAAATTTAACTTGCATAATCATAATAACAAAGCAATGATAATCATATAGTAGTATCAAAAGAATTACATGAATATCATAAAGACATCACCAAACCTCCTTTTCATATCACTTTCTAGTGGTGCTATAGATTAGAAGAGTTGTAAAATAAGATAAAACATAATAACTCATGAGAAGGGGATAATTAAGAATGAAAAAAGCAAATGAAAAAACTCACTTTTTAAGAACTTTTTAGCAGTGAAGTGCCTCTAATGTCAAGCAAAGTTGAGATACATATGTTGTTTCAAGATACAAATATGGATCAATCTCTGGTTGTTGTTGCATGTGATATTTTTCATCTTCGGGAGGTTCAAAATTTTTCAAAGATAGACATCGAAGAGGGGATGTTAGCTTCATTGACATAGACCTTGTGATGGAGTCGAGGGATTATGTGAAGACGAATGTTTCTTGGTGGTTGCCGGTCGATAGGGTTAGAGAGATTCGAGAAAAATAGGTATAGTGTGGGTTAATTAAGGGTTAAGATAGATAGGTTAATTGGCTGTGGGAAATTAAAAATATTTTAAAAATATAGGAGGGAATATCGAAATCTATAAAAAATTATCTATTTTAAATTTAGAAAAATAAGTATTTAACTTTTAATAAATAATTTTGTTAATTATATTATTTTATTTTATAACACTTGTTATAATTATTAGTATCTTTAAAAAACAAGTTTTTAATGGAATCATTACTTTCTAACCTATATATCTACTAATATTTATAAATTTTGAATGACAATATAGATATTTTTATTTTGCTACTCGTTGTTTGAGTTGTGAAAAAAAAAATCTAGTTACCGAGAGTGAGTTTGGCGTCAGTGAGGGCTTGCGGGCATATGTGTATAGGTATGGGTCGGGGGTTATTTGTGTAGGTATAATGGTGAGGGTGGGTGATGGTAGGGTATATATATGTTGGGTGAACCTGTGGGTGTGGGTGTAAAGGCAGGATTTGGGGTGGGTGTACGATAGGTGTGTGGTGTAGAAGTATGGAAGTGCGAGGTGAGTTGGATGTGGGGTGTGTGGGTGGGTGGGTGATATATGGATTAGATGGGTAGGTGGGTGGTATAAGTTACATAGGGTGAGGATGGGTGGGCGTGGGAGTGTGGGTGTGGGGTGAGATGGGTGGTATAGGTATGGTTGGGGGTAGATTTTGGTAGATGGGTGGGTGGGTGTGGGTGTGGAGGTGGGATGGGTAGGCATTTGCATGGGCTTGTGGGAAAGGGTTTTAGTTCCTAAGTTATAAACCTTAAGCATTAAACCATACGCCTTAAGCCATAATCTATAAGACTTATGCATTAAGCCATAAACCATAACCCATAAGCCCTAAGCCTTAACCCCTAAACCATAAACTAGAAGCCTTGATTTTTATGCCCTAATTGAGAAAGCCTAAAGTCCTAAACCCTAAGCATCAAGCTCTAGGCTATATACTAAGCCCTAAGGCCAAAGTTGTAAGCCCTATTCCATAAGATCTAAACCCAAAACTCTATACACCCTAAGCTATAAGTCATAAGCCATTATCCCTAAGCCACAAACCATATACGATATGAACTAAGACATATGACATAGGTGGGTGCGTATATGGTAGGTCAGATGGATGGTGGTAGGCTATGAAGGTAAGAGTACAAGTGGATAAGTAAAGCTACCGTAGGATGGGTATAGGGTGTGGGGTAGGTATGTGTGTGTGTGTGTGGGTGGGGTATGAAAGATATGATGATTCAATGTTAATTTTAAGCCATAATACCTAAACCATCACCAATAAGTCTTAAGCCTTAAGCCATAACCATAAACCCTAAGCCATAAGCCATATGTCATGAGCCATATTCCATATGTCATAAGCTAGATGCCATATGTCATATGTAACGTCCCAAAATTTATAGTAAAACTTTCAATTGTAAAACCATAAACAATACAAGCGATTTTTTCTAAAACCATCCAAAGTAATTATCATGAAAACATTAGATTAAAAGATCATAAATCGTCAATGCGGAAAACTCTGGGGGATGCTGTGGAGTTACGTTGGGCCCTTCCCTTTCATACCGGAAGTACCTGAAACCATAAACTTAAAACTGTAAGCACAAAGTTTAGTAAGTTCCCCAAAATACCACATACTATACATACAATAGAGATTGCTATGTGCCAACCGTAGTCTTACCATTATGCCATATCATGGTCTTTCCTTGACAGGTCGGGGGCCAAAACCCTGGGTCTTACAGACAAGTGCCAAGAGCCACCTCTTGGTCTTCCATGCAAGTATCACAAAGACAACTAGCATACTACATATATCTCTGCCAGGGTCTGATCCATGGTCTTGCATACCATTTGTCGGGAGCCACCTCCGGGTCTTTCATACAAATGCCAAGGGCCACCCCTGGTCTTCCTATATAACATAAACCAATGGGTCGGCATTAGTGCCTTCGACCCCCGAATACAGTGAGGAGACTCACATCAATCTATAGATAACCAAATCACACGTGCTGCTGCTACCGAGCTTCTCACACTGAACACATCCAAAAATTATCCCTAATCAATAATTAAGGAAATTTCCATAATCCAAGGTCCAAATTATATTCTATCATACCCATGGGTAAAAAACCATTTTACACTTCCCATATCCGACCCAACAACTCATGGCCCGAAACCCAAACGAACCAAGGCCCAAAAACGGCCCAAGAGCCATTCTGGTGAGTACGCCCAACGTACCATCCTGATACGCCCAACGTACTATGCTAAAGCCCAAAAATCAATCCAAACCTCTTAATGCCTTAAGACAACATGCATAACTTCCAGATCTGATTCTTATAGGACGTCCTAGGTCATAAATTTCCTAACTTTATGACATTGCATGGGTTAATGGTTTCCAAACCAAAGCCCTAAATCTCTAACTTCATAAAAATACCACCAACTCATGCATGGAAATATTATAATCATCAAGATCCGATTTTATAACTTAATGACCTCAAAAATGACTAAAAAATGGGGCTCAAAGGTTCTGGAGTAACTTCTACTCACAAGATCCAAACCATGGGACCAAAACATGCTCATAACATAACCTAAGGCTAGATCTACATCAAATAGCAATCAAGTTGGAAACTTTATACCTCCAGAAGATAAATCAAAGTGAACAAGGCCTAGATCTACTAGCTCCAAGCAACCAACACTTTTCCAATGAGTTACTTCTTCTCCAAGGTGCACCAAAAACACTCCAAAATATACAAGAGGCTCAAAATCTTCACAATAGGACTTGGGTTTCGAGATAATTGCTTTAGGGAGATGGAGGCTAAATACAAAGAGATTTTCCAGAAGTTAAGTTAAATAGGGCTCAAGGGATCAATATTAGGGTTTGGTTTCCCTCCGCGATCACTCCTGCCCAGTACGCCCAGCGTACGCCCAGTACACCCAGTGTACTTGGCTTAACCCAAAATCTTCATAACTTCTAACGGTCACAACTTCCGCATCCCTAATCCGTTTTCGGTGTTATTTATCTACTCGAAAAGGTAATAAGAAACCCTAAAATCTAATATAATATTTTTTAACTTCAAATTATCCGAACTTAAATCCTTAATTCAATAAAAGGCCTGAAGCATCACTTTTACCATTATACCCTTGAAGTCCGGGGCCTTAACTTCATCAATTAATGTCCATAAATCCACAAATAGGAAGCTTCCCGAAGCTGGATGTTACATCATAACCCATATGTATTAAGCCACAAACCATGTACCTTAAGCCCTAAGCTCTAAGCCATATGTCATAATAATCCATAATCTACAAGCCATATGCCATATGCATAAGCCATAACCATAAACCCTAAGTCACAATCCATATGGCATGAGCCATATTCCATATGTCATAATCCATATGCCATATGTCATATGCCATATGTCATATGTCATATGTCATAAGCCATATGTCTTAAGTCACAAACCGTGTACCTTAAGCCATAAGCTCTAAGCCATATTTCATAAGCCATAAGCCACAATCCACAAGCCATATGCCATAAGCCATAAGCTATAAGCCCTTAGTCCTAAGTAATAAGCTATAAACCATTAACCGTAAACCATAAGTCATAATCCACAAGACATGAGTCATAAGCTACACTCCTAAGCTATAATCTATTAGCATAAGCACCACACCATAAGCCATATACCCTAATCCCTAAGCCTAAAGTTGTAATCCATATGCCATAATCTATAAGCATTTTGCCATAAGCTACAATCCATAATCCTTGCGCCTTATCCATAAGCCCTAAACTGTAATCCATAAGCAATATGACATAAGCCACATACCATTATCTATAAGCTATATACCTTAAACCCTAAGCCATGATCTATGAGCCATATATTCTATTCCATAAGTCCTACTCTTAAAGCTACAAGTAAGAAGTCTTAATCCATAATCTGTAAGCCATATGCCATACGTCCCAAGCTCTAAGCATAATCCCTAAGCCATAATACATTATACAATAGCTACAAGTAATAATAGAAAATGAGCGTTAAGTAATAAACCAAAATCTATAACTTATAAGCACTAAGACATAACTATTAATCCCCCATTCCATAAGCCTTAAGATATGGAAAAAAAACCCAAGCTCTAAGTTATAAGGCTTACGCCATAAATCAAACCCTTAAGATCTAATTCCAAAGCCATAAGCATAAACCCTAAGCCATAAGACAAAAGATATAGATTATGAGCCATAAGAGACGAACCATAAGAACTAAGGGATTGTTTGATAGTTTCCTATCGAGAAAGAAACTATGATGTTTCATTGTATATCTAATTGACTGTGCCGAATGATGAAAAATGACCATATTACCTTGCTGTTCTATATTGTGATGGATGAATTTGCTGAATAATTATAAAAACATACAAATTGTCATACAAAGTCAAAATTACATAATAATCATTTAAAAATCCAAATACAATTTGTTATACAAACTCAAAATTACACAAAATGTATGTTAAAATCAGAATGTCCAATTGAAACTTTATATAATAAATGTTCCTCCTAAATCCTATGCTTGAAAATCATAAGAAAGAAAATAAGATGAAATAGTTAAAGGTTCACGTCCGGTACTCTCCAATTAGAATAAAAAAATTAGAAAAAAAAGTGATGAGATGGTTACTTGTGAGGCGGAGCTGGTGGCTGTAGCGGCGCTCCGAAAGGGGGAGGCTGGCCGACGATGAAGTAGGGAGCTTGGTGAGGAGGCGGTGATGTCTGATTAAGTATGTAGAAGAGAAGAAAGAAAGATGTGAATTTTGGGGCACAATTGTCTTTCCTGCCCATTCAACCAGAAAGATATGGTTTTGGGGCTTTTTGGGGAAGACATATCTTACCGGGGAAGACCCTTTTTTTTTTTGCAAATCAAACAGTCTTTCTGACCCATTCAACTATAAAGATCTATTTGGACCTTGAAAGATGTCTATCAAATGGGCCCTAAGCCTTGAGTCGTAATCCTATGGCATAACCATCAAATATACGCCCAAAGCCATAAGCCTAAGCCGAAGATATAATTCATCAACTATAAGCCATAAACCATAAACCCAGTTTCTATGTTTAATATAAAAGTAAATAAATTTTATAACAACTTTGTTTACATACTAATAAGTATTCACTAATATTGATAATTTTTTCTCATAAACCACCTATTGGGAATTTAATTAAAAAATAATACTACTAAAAAAATTTATATACCATATGTCAGATTTAAATTGTTTTTCATAAAAAATCTAAGTATTTTACTAGTTTTTAACAACGTGAATCTATGTGTTCGAGAGAGAATCATCCCAAAAACTTAAAAAATCCCTCTTCAGATTCAGCAGGAATACTAAATCCCAAAAATTAGAAAACCCCTATCTTTCATTTGCCAGCGGGAAAACAAACACCTCAAAAATCAGAAAACCCTGCCTGCAATTTGTTTATCCCACAACCCATCGATTTAGAAATTTAGTGAGAGAATCTCATCTTCATTTGTGGTTTTCCCTGCACCGTTGCTCCGCCCTACACCGTTTTACTCTGCCCTAGCTCGTTTGCCTTCTTATATTTCTCTTCTCCTTCTTAGGGAGGAGGGAGCCATTCCCTCCCAACCTACCCAACCCACTTCCACATCAATTGTTTTCTCTCTTTTTTCTTCATCTTTCTCAACCCACAACACATGAAAATCCTATCTTTTTTCAACCTACTTAATTAAAAAAAATACAAAACAACTAAGGTACAAGTCTTAAAACACATGGTACAAGAGAAAAGGAGAGAGAGAGAGAGGATGAAGCGGGTTAGTGAAACCAATTAAACAACCCACCACTCCCAATCCTCCCAACCCACTAAAGAGGGAGCGGTATTTTGGAGGTACAGCGGTAACTCTATTGCTAATTAAGACTTGTACCTTAGTTTTTTTGTATTTTTTTTAACTGAGTGGGTTGAAAAAGATATGGTTTCCGTGTGTTGTGGGTTGGGAAAGATGAAGAAAAAAAGAGAGAAAAACTGATATGGTAGTGGGTTGAGTGGGTTGGGAGAGAATGACTCCCTCCTCCCTTATGTTTCTCTTTTTTACTATATGCTATTCTATAATGGAGGAGGTAAGATTTTATTTTCTCACCCTAATATTCTTCATTCTCTACTTAATTTGCATACACCACCAATTTTCATTCATTTGGAAGCCTCGACTTCCCACCATTTTCAGTTATTGCAGCCAGACTAGAGAATTTAACACCTATTGGTCCGTTGAATGTAGTAGTTTGTTTATTGGTTCATAGAATCACCCACACTTGTGAATCTGTATTAAAACAACCTTCATACATGTTTTCTTGCTCATAAAGTTGAATTTTCTTGATTTAGAGAACTGGGTCTACCTGCAATTTATTCAGTACTCTTCCATTTATAATTATGATCATGAGTTACTATGTTGTGCAAGGAATTAATGTTGATGATCAGAGATAACAATAAATTGACGGGTTGGATTGAATAGGAATGTACATTTGGTCGATTAAAGAATTGATGATTAGTCTTCACTTTAATGCACACATAGTGTTTGTAAAATGGTTTTAAAGAAGCTCATAACATATATGCAAGATTGTAAGAAAACACCCACGTAAGAATAAGATGAAGAGAATATTAAATGACACACCTAGGCACTTAAATGACAAATCAGGTAATGGGTACGCCCAAACTACCAACTCTCATGACAACATGTCCAAAATCGTTCATGATAAAGTGGCAAGTGGGGTTTTCATTTCTTTTTTATTGTATTTTTATTCTTTGACAGAGCTTATTCAATATGCCAATTCTAATTGAAACCCATTAATGCACCTATTCTCTCCATTACCACCGCCCCAATTCCCCATCATCCTCTTATTCGATTATACCTTAAAGATTTAACAAGATATAAATCTATTAATTTATCGATAATTGTTGTCTTTTTTCTTGTGGAAGTCCAAGTGCTATGCATTTTAGGACTAAATGCAAGAAACAACAAAGTATGTTCATTTATTTTTGTAATATAACATCATATTCTTGTATGCAAAACAAGAAGATTATGTTTAGTGTTTGAGTTCTAGCATTCTACTTTTAGTTCATAATTAAATTCCATTAGTCATTGTTTAATCTACTCATTATAGCATTGTACTTTCACTTTTAACTATTTTTGCATCTTCATGTGGAATTGATGAATTTGATTTGAAATTGGATTAAAGACCAAATATTTTGTATAATTTGAAGTATATATATATATATATATATATATATATATATATATATATATATATATATATAGTCACTTGTTTTGTTTTGTTTAATAAGTGGGTAAACGATACATATGGACACATGGAAAATTAATACAAACACCACCATAAAATACTTACAGTCAAATCTTTTATCCTTTTATCATGATAAATACTAAATATTAATCACACATTATATAATATAATATGACCATAATATATATATATATATATATATATATATATATATATATGTGTGTGTGTGTGTGTGTGTGTACATGATTACTAAACAACACAAAATATATATATATATATATATATATATATATATATATATATATATACACATGATTACTAAACAACACAAAATATGTTACACACATTTATTAGTATGGTAAAAAAGGATTAATTAGAAGTATTTTCAATGTCATGGTAAAAATTCAAAATGTATAGGCCATTAATTACTTATTAGATGTTAAACCGTATGGGAAGTGCACTCTCTTTCAAGGGTTGTTGCACAACTTTACCTATGTGGATTTCGACTTAAAGATTGGAGCTCCTTTTGGCCCTTAAAATTTTAGGGGATGTCATTAAGCAACGATTCTATCATCGTGTGAGACTTCTTGAGAGGGGTAAACAGGAGGAGTGAAGCCTAAAGATTGAAGCTTTTGGGTGTTTTCATTATGTTTAAGCTTTTGTAATGTGTTTTTTCTTTTAAAAATGTTTAACTTTGTTAGTGTTTGATGTAATAATTTGAACTTTTTGTGAATGAATGGAATGAAACCATTGTTTATTATCTTGATTTCGTGGAAAATTTCAAAACTAATAGAAAAAAGTGTAATACCTTATGTTTGATGAGGATGCCATCTCAATCGGTTCTTAGGGTGTCTTATGTGGGAGTGTCGGAGATGAGAGGCAGATTGATCACCAGAGAGGCAGAATGTGATCGCCGAAGTGGACTGGAGATGGGGGTAGTAGAGATGATAGGTAGATGATTAGGGTTCTTATACATGCATTATTTAAAGGTAGATCATCCGACAGGGTATCCACTATCCATTCAAGTCTCCAATGAGTCCCAACTAGGAGAGAGAGAGAACTACATGATTTTTTAAAACCACACCATTTTACACTTTAACATGATGTGTTCAATATACATGCAACCCGACATTGGATTAAAGACCAAAAGTTTTGTATAAAATATGAATTTAAAATTTTAAGGTTTTACTTTTTAATTGAGTTAGTTAATTTATCTAGTACAAAGTTAATGCTCTCAACACCTATACTCTTATATAAACCATAAAATAAAATAAAAATCAATATCTCCTAAAAAGTATACATGCACTTCTTTTTTTCAATTATGTAACTGTCCGAACATGTTACAGATCGTTATATTTTGCCACATTAATCGACAGAGGCTAAACGGCACATATGGACAAAAAACCAATTAAAAAAAACACACACACAACCATAAGATACTTACAGTCACATATTTATTATTTATCATGATAAAATAATAATTATTAACCACACATTATATAATATAACATAACCATAAATTACTTATGGCAACTTGATTTTTTACGTTTATTATATGTCGCTAAATGATACATATGGTCATACAAACAATTCATGTGACTATACATATTACATTTCACTACATTATAATCCATTACACATCAGTTCCGATAAAACAAACACAAAGATTGTTGGAACCTGAAAGTGAACCTCTAGCAATCCTAAGTACATATTCCGAAGTGTGTTGGTTCCGAAGGGAAAAGTGCTCCGGAACCTGTCCGGAGCTGAAGAGAAGAAGAGGAGGAGCATTAAGAAGAGGAACACATTCCGGAGTGACCTTCACGTTCGGAATGTATGCTGATCCGGAAGAACGCTATTTTGTCTTTTGTCATTAATTATCCTTGTATTGATGTAACGTTTCATAGGACTCAGCCTTTTGTTATATTAGACAATCAGAATGTCAGAAATAGTTCTATTGTCCGGTCCTATGTAAGTTACTTAGTTAATTCGATGTAACATTCTCTCCTATATATAGGAAGCATTCAATACAAGTAAAAAACAGATCTTTCACTCACTTTTGGCATTTACTCTTATCATATTCAAAAACATTCTTCTTGTTCTTCATTTATTAACTTTACCTTGATCATTGACTATTTGTCCTCAATTAATGTCTTGATCATTTGTTGAACTGATTATCTCAGACTTGACTGGTCTCTCCAGTCTCGACTTGAACATCCATTAGCAAGCAGACATTGATCTTAAGCATTCACTCAAGGTTTGAGTTTTCAAACCTTGTCCCTACGCATCGATCTTGTTCTCACAATTGGTATCAGAGCTTGAGTGGTTGCCCTTTGAATCCATAAGATCAGATTATAGTTGGCTTGAATTTACCTTGGTATTTCAACCATTTCTGTGATAAGGATAAAAGTTCTTCTATATACCACTTTAGCTTAAAGATATCTTGACTTCAATAGCTGCTTCTAATCCTCAACAAATGATTTCAATGCAAATCGCAAATAGCGTGGGTGGCCCTACACGTGCCCCATTGATAGTTGTGGAAGAATATGATCATTGGAAAGTTAGAATGGAAAGGTTTTTACTAGCCAAAGATAAAGGTGAACAAATTTGGAGATCCATCAAAGAAGGCCCTCATGTTCCTGTAAGAACAGTTGTAAGAGATGCATCTGCCCATCTCATGCGAGAAGATGAAGCTCATCCAGCTCCTCTAACTGCAGATGACATCGAAAAACTGCATGCTGATCAAGTTGCCTTCTCAGAAATGGTGTTTGGTGTTCCTCCATCACTCTTTGAGCATATCAAGCTGTGCAAATCAGCCAAAGAGATTTGGGACATTCTTCAGGATCTGATTGAAGGTTTTGAAAATATGAAGGACAAGCGCCTCACCTCGGTTGTCAATGACTTTGACACCTTCATCACCACTCCAGGTGAATCTGTAGCCTCAGCCTCCAACTGTTACCGAATCGTTGTCAACAACATGACTGCTCATGGGATTGTTCGAACTCCTCTCGAGTACAATCTTAAGCTCATAAACAGTCTTGGTAAAGGATGGGGAAATGTAAAGTCTTGTCTTCAAAGCAATGGTTCCTTGAAAAAGTTAAAACTCTATCAACTTTTTGATGAGCTTCAAGGACATGAATCAAACGTTGCTCAAACCATAAGGGAACTTTCCGGAGGCCCTCTTGCTCTCTTCAGTTCCTTTGAATCAACCATTCTGAACTCATCTGCTCCTGAACCTTACAAACCCACTGTTCCATTAACTTAGTCATCCTTACCTACCTTACCCACACAAATCTATCATGTTGATGATTCCGAAACCTTGGATTCTTAACTCTGTTTCCAACGAGAATTCGCCTTACTCTCAATGAAATACAAACGTCCTTTCAATCCCTCGTACAAACCATACCAAAACAAATTTAGTGCTCCTCACCAAACCCATCCTCAACCATATTCCTCTCCGGAACCGAATCCAACTTCCGAAAATCCTCCTGCATACAAACCTAACCTCACTAAACCAAACTCCACTCCGGAATCTTCTCAAAATTCCAAATCGGACAAACCAAAGATCTTGTGTCATAAATGTGGTCATGCAAACCACTTTGCCAAAGATTGTCTAGCTGATGCTCCACAAAAACCAAAAGTCAAAGACTCAGCTTACTATATCCGAAGAGCACAAGAAATGGCTGAAAGTGAGAAAGCCTTTGTTACTACGGTTTCAAGAGATGTCGAAGGATATTGGTCATCCGGAGATGATGATGACTTAGTGACTGGGAGAAATATGTGTCTGATGGCAAGACAAACGGTTGAATGTGATGAAGGTTATTGGTCTTCTGGGTCCGAAGATGAAGATGATGTTGCTGAACCTCACTACTGCTACATGGCCACTAACGATCCACCAGGCCGAAGCATCGTTCAGCAGGTAAAATCTTTGATCTCTGATAATAGTTTTGATTTGACTTTATGTGAACCTTATTTGACCCAGATCCAAACAGATATGAACACCATCTATAAAGCCTATGAGTCTGCCATAGAAGCCAGTGAGAAGAAGGACTGTGAACTAAGTCGTCTTAGGTTACGTTTTGAGGATAAGAAATTGAAAATCGAGTCTTTATAGCATGAACTTGTAATGTCAAAAGATGAATGTATCATTTTGAAAGATAAATGTGAAATCACTTATTCTGAACGCAATATTTTGATTTCTGATAACAAACGTCTCAATGCTAAGATAGATGCTTTGCATAACTCTGTAGACATACTTGAAGCTGACATTCAGATGACTCATAATTTTCGTCATCCATGGTCCAAAGCTCCTGGTCTCAGAAGCGAGTTTCCGAAACCAATTGTTAGTCCCCTTAAGGAATTGCAAAATTTGACATTCATGGGAGAAGTTCCGAACATCAAACATTCGGACACCCCTGTTTCTCCTTTGTCACCTCTTCCGGAGACTAACAAACCTTTTGAGTCCCTAATTCCTGAGTTCAAACCAATAGTTGTCAAGTGTCCTGATTCCACGCCTCTTCCGCCTCTGATAAACCTGGACCTGAATCGGACCACGGAATACCATTATAGTCTTCCAAATTGTGTAGACTATGTTCCTAAAAGTAATCACGTGAACAACTGTGTGATTGAGGAAATCATTCCGGAAACAACTGAAACCAATGCCTCTGAGTTTATATGGGCATCTTTAGATGATAAAGTTGAAGTCTAAAGCCATGTGTCATTTAATTCATGTGAATCGGATTCCTTAGTGCTCTCAAAGACCAAATTGGTTCCCATTACTCCTGAGTTTATGAATCCATCCAAAGGACAAACTTCTAAATCCTCACCTTATCCTAAGAGAAAACTAGTGTTGAATAGGAAGGATGTTGTAGATCCCAAGGTAGAAGCTAGAAATGCTTACAGAAAGGAGGTTATGATTAGACAAAATTCCAGGTTTCTTAACAACTCTAAACCAAATTCATCCCGGAATTCCAACACATCAACTCTTTGTAAGAACTCCTTCATTCCTACTAGGATCCTAAAAAGACCATCCAAACCTCTTGCTCGTCCGGAACCTAAGGAAGTCCTTAGCTCCAATTCATCTCAAGATCGTGTCAATGCCAAAACCATCCGGAATACTTCACCGACACCTCGAAATGTTTCATCTGTCTTTATTGCAAAATCTGATGGCATAATTTTTAAACCTAGAATTTCAAGAAACAATGTGTCATCAAACAAATCCACAAGTACAAAAACAACTACTGTTTCAAAATCTTCAAAGAAAAATCTTGTGTGGAAAGTCAAAATACCTGTCAATAAAACACCAATTCCGGAGGTAACAAAAATTGCCAATCCTCCGGATGTCAAAGGTCTGAAGAAGTCAGCTCCGAACCCACAAGTAGTTGAATATGATTACTGGATAGATGAAAAAACGTTGGCCTTCTGTCTGTTCCCAAAAATCACAAATAATGTCACCCAGCAACACAAAGTTGTTCCCAAGACACAATCTAAGTCCAAAGCCCGTGCCTATGTCCCAAAATCTAACTTGGAGCCTAAAAACTCCATCACTCACTAATCTTTGCAGGCACTTTGTGCTTCGGAGCAAGAAACAATATGGTATATTGATAGTGCTTGCTCCATGCACATGACGGGGCAGAAGGATTTTCTGCGAGAATTAAAGCTTTCTCCAAATGCTGGTTACGTGACATATGGCAACAACTCCAATTCTCAAATTCATGGTTATGGAACTCTTACCAATGGAAACTTCTCTATTTCACATGTTGCTTATGTAGCTGATTTGAAACATAACTTGATAAGTGTTGCTCAGCTCACTGATTCAAGTCGTCGTGTGAAATTTTGCAAGAAGTATAGCTATGTGATGACTGAAGACCGAAAAGAATGTTTGATAAAGTCACTTCGCAACAAGAACATGTACCCGCTTGACATCAACATGATTACTGGAAAACCGTAACTCTGCCTTCTCTCCAAATCTGTTCCTGACGTCAGTTGGTTATGGCACCGAAGGCTCGCCCATCTGAACTTTCGGTACATGAATGATCTTGTATCAGGCGAAATGGTAATAGGTTTACCTCTTCTCAAGTTTGAAAATGATAATTTATGTGCTGCGTGTGAGTGTGGTAAGCAATCAAAGAAGGGTCATCCTGTTATCATAGAAAAGTCCATCTCGGAACCATTGGAACTTCTACACATTGATCTTTGTGGACCATCCACCGTAGAAAGTCTTCATCATAAGAAATACATTATACATTCTTGTGATTGTTGATGACTTTACAAGGTTCACCTGGGTCTTCTTCCTACGGCTGAAATCCGAAAGAGCCTCTGAGCTCATCAATTTTATCAAAGGAATAGAAGTTCTTATCAAACTCTCAGTCAGGAGAATCCGAAGTGATAATGGTTCGGAATTTGTTAATTCCACCATTGAGAAATTTCTCACAGAAAAATGAATCGATCACAAC
Source organism: Lactuca virosa (assembly GCF_052849685.1). Classification (NCBI taxonomy): domain Eukaryota; kingdom Viridiplantae; phylum Streptophyta; class Magnoliopsida; order Asterales; family Asteraceae; genus Lactuca; species Lactuca virosa. The sequence continues at coordinate 313,738,626 of NC_136433.1, read as the reverse complement.
TTCTCAGCTCCATACACTCCACAACAAAACGGTGTAGTTGAAAGACGCAATAGAACGCTTGTTGAAGATGCTCGATCCATGCTGAACTATGCCAATTTACCACTCTATCTTTGGGCTGAAGGTGTATCCACTGCTTACTTCACTCAAAATCGAAGTATCATCAATCGACGTCTCAGCATGACACCATACGAAGCAATGAATGGTCGGAAGCCAACAATCTCAGTTTTGCATGTCTTCGGATGTAGATGCTTCATCAAAACCAACCGTGATCGGCTTACAAAGTTCCAACCTAAAGCTGATGAAGCTATCTTCCTTGGGTACTCTTCCAAATCAAAGGCTTACATAGTTCTCAACCGGAGAACTTGTGTTCTGGAAGAAAGTTTTGATATTACCTTTGATGACAACTTCGTTCGGAATTCTGGCCCCACTCACATCACAACTCACATCATGGAGTTTGATGCTCCTCCGCCAGGATGTCCGAACCCTCAAACCATTCTTGAGGTTGACTTTGAAACTCTCTTTGGTCCTTCCGAAACCGCTCTTGATTCGGAATCTCGATCAAGACCGTCTCTAATTCCAATTCCTCCTTCGGAAGCTCCAATTTCTCACAACCTCTCCGGTACACTTCCAAGCCTCCCTCTATTTGATTCCGAACCGTTTCAACCTTCTCAGGTTGAGGGGGAGAATAATGCAAATCCCTCTCTTGAATCAAATATGGATGACTTCCAAGATGCAGCTGCTGATTTCGATGACTCTAATCCTCTCAACATTGATGAAAATGAAAATTTATTTGAGTTCCCTTCTGATGATGATGTTAACCTCTCCGGTTCAGAAGTTCAGGGGGAGCATCATCCCAATATTCAAATCATTCAGGGGGAGCAAATCAATTCCACTGTTGATGTAGGATCTATGGCTGCACAAGAACTCCCTCGATTACATGTTTGGACGAAGGATCATCCTCCGAACCCAGTGATCGGTAATCCTAATGTTGGTGTACAAACTCGCTCAGCTACCAACATCCAAAATGAATGTCATTTTTCAGCATTCATATCCATGGTTGAACCCAAATCCATCAAGGAAGCATTAGAGCATGCTGATTGGATTACATCCATGCAAGAAGAACTAGCAGAATTTGACCGAAATGAAGTCTGGACTCTCGTTCCTCCTCCTCAACATCACCCCATTGTCGGTACAAGATGGGTATTTCGCAACAAGCTAGACGATGCAGGAGTTATCATCCAAAATAAGGAAAGATTGGTAGCTAAAGGTTTTACTCAAATTGAAGGTCTTGACTACGACGAGACATTTGCTCCTGTTGCACGACTTGAAGCTATCATAATCTTTCTTGCTTATGCTGCTTACAAAGGCTTCAAAGTTTACCAAATGGATGTTAAGAGTGCCTTTCTTAATGGTGAACTTGACACTGAAGTATACCTTCAACAGCCCCTTGGATTTATTAATCTTTCCTTTCCAAACTACTGTTATAAACTCCGGAAGGCTGTCTACGGACTCAAGCAAGCTCCTCGGGCGTGGTACGAGACTCTCACCGATTTTCTCAAACGCTCCGGTTTTCAAAGAGGAATTCTTGATCCCACTCTATTCCGAAGATCAAATGGAAAGCATCTCATGCTGGTACAAATTTATGTGGACGACATCATTTTAGGATCTACGGATTCATCTATGGTTGCTGATTTTGCCAAACTTATGATCAGTCGATTCCAAATGAGCATGAATCGTGAATTAAGCTTGTTTCTTGGTCTTCAAGTCAAACAGACTAACAAAGGTATCTTCATTCACCATGAGAAGTACATTTCTGAACTTCTCAAGAAATACTCAATGGACACCTGTGCCTCCGCCAAGGTACCTATGGGCTTCGGACACAAGATTTTTGCCGACCCTTCGGGTGTTTCCGTTGATGAAAAGGAGTACCGTGGAATGATTGGATCCTTACTCTATCTCATAGCGAGTCGTCCGGACATTATGTTCTGAACATGTTTATGTGCCAGATTTCAAGTCAATCCAAAGATGTCTCATCTTTTGGTTGTGAAACAAATATTCCGATACCTCAAAGGTACAAAGAGTCTCGGAATCTGGTATCCAGCAAATGAAAGTTTCCTTCTGCAAGCTTACTCTGATTCAAACTATGGTGGTCTTCAACTCGATAGAAAAAGTACATCAGGAGGATGTCAATTCCTAGGTGGTCGATTAGTCAGCTGGTCATCCAAGAAACAGAATTGCATTGCTCTCTCTACAGGCGAAGCTGAATACATTGCTGCTGCCAGCTGTACCTCTCAAGTTCTTTGGATGACATCTCAACTCTTGGATTATGGTTACCGATTTCAACGCATTCCTATATACTGTGACTCTCAAAGTGCCATTGCAATCTCTCACAATCCAATTCAGCACTCCATGACAAAGCACATTGACATCAGGTACCATTTTATTAAAGATCATGTTCTAAATGACAACATTGAACTTATTTTTGTTCCATCTGACGATGAGATTGCTGATGTCTTTACTAAGGCATTAGACGAAACCAAATTTAATGGTTTTCTGAACAAAATGGGTATGATGATGCCTGATCCTCAATTTTTTCATGAGACATGTTCTCTTTGATAGAAGTATTCAGAAGAAAATTTGCTCCGAACTCAATTATTTTTTTTGCTTCGGACTATCTTCTCTCTAAATACATAGGATCATTTTACTTGTCTTTATTTCTGATTACCCCTTGAGTTTTAAGCTGTACAATTCATCTTATTCATCACGAGTATCAAGTTCAAACCCTCTTCCGAATCTTTATTTCGGAACTCACTTCATAATGGCATTCCAGAATTCCACTCCGGAAAGGTAATTTTCTCTGTACTTCGAAATTTCTCTCAAAACCCTCTCCGGAAGTTTTCTCAACTCTTGTTCAGGAATGTCTCCTAAATTTATTTCTGAAAGATTCTTCTAATCTCAAAAATGCTATTGCTCCGGAATTTTCAAAACTGGTCCGGAACATCAAATTGCTCCGGAATTTTCAAAACTGATCCGGAATTTCAAATTTGCTCCGGAATTTTCAAAACTAATCTGGAATTTCAAATTTGCTCCGGAACATCAATTTGCTACAGAATTTTCAAAACTGGTCCGGAACATCAAATTTGCTCTAGAATTTTAAAAACTGATCCGGAATTTCAAATTTGCTCCGGAATTTCAAACTGCTCCGGAAATTTCTCAAATCTGCTCCTGAATTTCTAAATTGCTCCGGAATCTCAAATCTTGCTCCAGACTATTTCTCTCTCCGAAACTGTCTCAAAAGAATATATTCAGAACTCATCAATGTACCTACCGGATCATAACCATTCCGGACTTACTCATCCTGAATACCAAAGGGTTTTAAGACGAACCATCCACAACGGTTACTTCTGGAAATTCTTATCCTATCAACCTTGATTCCCGTGCCACGATTGCACGTTTCCTAAAAGCAAACATCGAATCGCCGGTTAACATTTCCATTTTAAGCTTTGAACAATTCAACCTTTCGCCTTCCTGTCCCATCAATCCTAAAAAGGTACAAATTCATTCAATGCGACCCATTTGATCTCGGATCCTCATCATTACCTTTTTCAACACGACCCATCTTCCCCTACCTATAAATACCCTTTCAAATTCCCTTTTACCTCTTTACGCTCTCTCAACTCTCAAACTTCAAAAACGCTCACTATTCTTCGTGTTCATCAAGCTTTCATCATTCTTCAACAATGGAGTCTTAAAAGAACCCAACTCAAACTGCATCAACTCCCAAGAAATCAATCGCAAGGAAGAAATCATCAAAAGGATCAAAGGGCTCATCCTCTTCTGCCGATCAAGAACCCTTTCTTAGAGATACAACCCAACTATTCTCCCTAAATCCTCTAGACTACGATGAATCGATCAGGATAATGATTGAGTTCATTGCAAATCATTCTCTCTCCATTCCACTTACCAAAATCCCTGATCCTCCACTCCCACTCAATCATCTTCATCGCGCATTCACAAGCATCAAACTAGAAGACGAAGTTCTATTAACCACCATTGTTGGTGATCGCACCATTCCTGTCTACAAATTGACCTTTCTCAAGGCGATTGGTATCACACCTAATCCTATAGGTTTCGAAGTTGTTGAACCAATGGCTGAAGAGTTTCAGACGTTTCTAAACTTCATTGGCTACACACAAGACTTCAAGGCGAAGGATTTCAAGAAAACCGCTGTTTCTGGGCTCTAGACTGTTCTTATGCATCTCATTATCCGTGGGTTATCTGGCAAGCATGGAGGTACTGATACCTTGAGCAAGGATTGGCTGAATGTAGTCTTCAGCATTTACTCCGGACGCAATAATGCTGTAAATCTTCCTGAAGTCTTGTGGCAAGACTTCTGCAAGTTCGCCATCAGGAGGAAGCCGAACGAAATTTCAAGCCCTAGATTTTGGGCTCTGACGATTCAACAAATCTTCAAGGAGCTCAAAGTACCAAATCCGGTTAGCACCATTCCTCCGGAGGTATGTGTCTCTTTTAAAATAGTTAAGGCATATAGAATTCCGGACCAAACATCTTTTGGTCCGGTCAGACGTCTTCCGGACAACATGTTGGCCATCATTCCTTCCGACTCTCCCTATTTAAAACAACATCTTGAGACTTCGGTTGTGTTCGACCCAACACAACCTGCCCTGGTCTCTGTTGAGCCTACTTCGGAAGAGGCCGATACTACTAAGTCCGGACCTAAAATCAAGAAAACAGCCAAACGAAAGGCTTATCCTACCAAGCCTAAGGCCAAAAAAAACCAAAGTCAGTGCTCCCTCTCAACTGGAGGGCACCCATGACATTCCAGCTGATTCTGGCCGTCCGCAGACAGCTCCTACCCACTCATCTGAGGTACCCCTCAATGTTTCAACATCACAAGCACACACTCACGAGGAGTCTCCACATCATCCACCCTCACCCTCCCAAAAGGGTGATGCCGGTGTTGAACAAAGTTCCTTGCAGCCCCTGGAACAAACTCACGTGTCAAATTTGATATTCCCATTATTTCTTCCACACGCACACACTCCGGAACCATTGTTTCGGACCCCAAGCATCCGGAAGAAGGAGCAGTCTCTCCAACTTCCGATGCCACAACTGGTCTGATACCCGGAAGGTGTACAGGACGACCACGTACTAATGATCCTCTTTGGGAAGATTATGTTAACAGGGCCTCATCTCGGCGTCCGGACCTTACTCGAGCTCAAGTGGAATCAACTCTCATTTCCATGAGGAACATGGCCATTCAGAGCAACATGCCCTATGTTCCTCCCACTGACGCGGATGCAAATGCTGAGCTTACCTCTGAACAACCTCCTATAACTACTCATCAAGGAATTTTCACAACTGATCCGGACGTCGAAATCTCTGAAGAAGTAATGTTGGACGATGAAGCAAGGATCATTTCGGAACTCACCTTCAAGGCTTCTGCTCACTTTCAATCAAAGCCATCCGCTTCTAAGTCTGCCTATGACTTCGGATCCTCATCCTCCACCACTCCGGACGGAGGCTCATCCTTCAAACTTCAAGAAGACGATGCTACCACCAAACCGGGTCCCTCCCTTAATCCTTCCTCACACCAGTCTCCTCCGCAACAATCTGATTCCGATTCGGATTCCTCTGCTGGTGATTATGTTGACCCCTTCGCCCTTCTGGAAATCCGCAACAATGTCTCTGACACCATGGAAAAAGTGTCATCAGTGGAATCATCCGTAACTGAGCTCAACTCAAAATTGGATCAAAAAGTCTCCGGACTTAATGCCAAAGTTGATGCTATTCTCCAATCCCTCTCCCAACAGTCCGGACCATCGGTTGTTGAACGTGAAGCTCAACTATATCAATTGATCTCACTCCGGCTCAAGCACTCTATGGAAGAAGTCGACAACAAATACGACATTCTGGTCGATCACTACCTCAACACCATCACTTCCATGCTCAAAGTCCATGACGACTTGGTGGCTGCTACCAACGACCTGATTAAGCAGACCCATGTTCGCCATGAGAAACAGATCCAGAGGCTTGAAAAGGAGATTAAGCAAAAGGATGAGATGAACCTCATCATTCAATAAGTCCTCATCAAACTCCTGCGCTCAACTTGGAACATTGTTGATGTTCCGAACAGGAAGTTTGATGAGATGATTGCCATCCTCAGCAGCACATTCAAGAATCTCTCCGAACAAGCTCTCACTATCGAAGCCTATGACACCCTCACTCTTCAACTTTCCACAGGTCTTCAGAAAGTTTTCTCCAAAGTTGATGATATCAAGGAAGACTTGACGCTTGCACCGGTCTCAAGATTCACCGATGCAAGAGGGGGAGAAGGCCCAAGAAGAAGATGGATACCAGCCTCGGAATTCACACTCCGGGATGAGGACCTGGATTCTGAAGATGAAGACGTTCAAATCGTCTCCGGAATCCTCGGAAGCACTGAAGGAAGCGAAGATGATGAAGTATATATTCCGGATGAAGCTCCCAAAGGAGTTCTTGGTCTTCAAGCTCCAAAGCTGACCATTCCGAAGGAATTAACTGAAGAACAAAAGAGGATCTGGTCTGCAGTCTCTTGGCCATCCTCTCTTCCGGAAGCCTTTGATATGGTCGTGAAAATGGCTAAGGCAAAATCAGTTCTTACTGCTCAAGCCTTCCGCGCCACTCCTTCTGTGCTGTCTCCCACTCCCATTCCGGAACCAAAAGTTGCTCCGATCGACCAGGGCTCTCCTCTCCGGACCCCTGATGACATTCCGGAAGAACCTCTTCCAAATCCCACTCCGAAATTCTCGATCGATGAGAATATGAAGCGTGCCATTGCTGCGCTTCAACGAGCAAAAGGGAAGAAACCAATGACAGCCGAACAACAAGCTTTGCACTCCGGACCTCCACTCAAACAAAAACATGGCTGGTCTCAGGAGGAAATCAGTCAAGCTCTTGAAGAAAGCATCCGGATTCAGGCTCTAAAAGATAATCCTGACCCAATGCGTGGGATATCTCCTATTTGCCGCGAAGGCATCCTCCAGAGTCACGAAATCATCCCATTCATGTACTATGATCTTCCCACAGGTGATAACGATCAACTCGATCTTCCTCTCTCTCCTTTCAGCAAGTATTACACCAAGTTCGCTCCACTTCATCCCACAGATTCTCCGGAAATGATCATCCGAACAGAACGAGAAAGACTTGATACTTTCTACTCTAAGAACGCACTGCCCTTCAAGGAAGTATGGTCGAAGAAGAAGATTACTCGGGTCAAGGGCTTCGGAAGAAAAATCCTGACAAAGTTTGAGCTTAACTGTCCGTTGTTCCGTTTTCACATCCTCCGGAACAAGCCTACTCAACTAACTGTCACTGATGCAGATTTCCCTTCTATGAGTCCAAATGACATTCTCACCTTGGCCGCCTACTTCAGAGAAAATCAGAAGGATGACCTCAGTATGGGAGCCTATAATGCTGCATTAAGCTTCTTGAAAGATTACGTTGCCGAGTTCAGCCGAAGAGATTTTGAGCTTGCACATCTTTACAGAACTGAGCAATTTGTTCCTAAAATCGACTTCATCCTTCCGGAAGCTGAACTCCTTGATGATGGTCCTACTGAAGAGCCTGTTCTAGGGTTTGTCTACACTACCAGGAAAACCAACAAGAAGGACTGCTTCCGAGTTCTTGACAAACACCTGGTTCCTTCCAAAGCTCTAAAGAAGTTTATGTCGCGTGCATCCAAGTCTGATGCTCCGGAACATGTTAAGGCGAAGTTTGTAAGTCAGCTAGCATGGTACATTGAAGTCCACGAATGGTTGTTCCGAGCCTACACCTTCATCAAGGAAGAAAATTTCTAAGATTGATGGATTGCTAAGTTCACTTAGGGGGAGATTGTTGGAACCTGAAAGTGAACCTCTAGCAATCCTAAGTACATATTCCGAAGTGTGTTGGTTCCAAAGGGAGAAGTGCTCCGGAACCTGTCCGGAGCTGAAGAGAAGAAGAGGAGGAGCATTAAGAAGAGGAACACATTCCGGAGTGACCTTCACGTTCAGAATGTTTGCTGATCCGGAAGAACGCTATTTTGTCTTTTCTCATTAATTATCCTTGTATTGATGTAACGTTTCATAGGACTCAGCCTTTTGTTATATTAGACAATCAGAATGTCAGAAATAGTTCTATTGTCCGGTCCTATGTAAGTTACTTAGTTAATTCGATGTAACATTCTCTCCTATATATAGAAAGCATTCAATACAAGTAAAAAACGGATCTTTCACTCACTTTTGGCATTTACTCTTATCATATTCAAAAACATTCTTATTGTTATTCATTTATTAACTTTACCTTGATCATTGACTATTTGTCCTCAATTAATGTCTTGATCATTTGTTGAACTGATTATCTAAGACTTGACTGGTCTCTCCAGTCTCGACTTGAACATCCATTAGCAAGCAGACATTGATCTTAAGCATTCACTCAAGGTTTGAGTTTTCAAACCTTGTCCCTGCACATCGATCTTGTTCTCACAAAGATATGGCAGATGGTCATATTTGGCCACATTATTCGATTGAGGCAAAACGATACATATGCACACAAAAAACAATTAAAAAAAATGCACCACCATTATATGCTTATAGTCACATGGTTTGTTACGTTTATTATATGTTGCTAAATGATACATATGATAATACAAACAACTTATGTAACTGTATGTATTACCTTTAGCTACATTAGAATCCATTACACATTATTTACGCTAAAACGAACACAAAGACATGGAAAATGGTCATATTGGGCCGTATTATTTGACTGAGGCTAAACGATACATATAGATACACAAACTATTAAAAAATGCCACCATAAGATGCGTACAGTCACATGGTTTGATAAGCTTATTATATGTCGCTAGATGATATATATGGTCATGAAATCAATTCATTTGACCATCGGTATTACTTTTAGCTACATTAGATTTCTATATATGTCGCTAAATGATACATATGGTTATACAAAGAATTCAGGTGACCATAGGTATAACTTTTAGCTACATTAAATTTCCATATGTGACTATATATTTACTAATCGTCTCAAAGATAACCATTACGATTTTAAAATGTGGCGAAAATCATCTAGGATTTTACCAATGATAATTTGCCAAACTTTATAAAGAAATCGTCACATTTTTTGAGAAATGTAGAAAATATATTTTAAAAAAATGTAGTCGTAGCTCATAATTCTTGTACTGTGATGTGGTACTCACATTTGTGTTGATGTGCAAGAACTAAAGTGTGGTATGAGGCTACGACATGGGGAGCTCAAATTGATCATGGGAAACAAAAGCAAGGTTCATGTTACTAGAATTGAGAATTATGAGCTCGTGCTATCTAATGGTTTCCAATTACTTTATTAGATTGTTGCAATATTCCTGATATGGCAAGAAGCATTATTTCCTTCCATGCATTGTATCATAATGGATTTCAGCTAGGATTTGAGGATGGGGGTATTCTTGTTTTAAAAATGTTAATCTTTACTTTAAGGCTAATCCATGCAATGATATATATGAGACTATGATAGGAACAAGAAAGAATAAATTAATCTCAAATGTTGATTCTTCGAAAGATAGTTTGGATAAATCTTGTCTATGGCATTTGTAACCCGTAAGTTGTGGCTAAATGTTTTAGTCATAGTTATTCAATGTATTGAATAATTTAATCCACAAATAGGATAATTGTTAGTCATGCGCGTTACAAGACTACAAAGACCTTTTATCACTAAGCGATAGAAATAACATTTTTGATAAAAGATAATTTAGGATAAATAATTTATTTAGGATAAATTGTCACACCCCCAAACTGGGACGGCGGAAACGTTCGGGGGTGGATGACGTCATATGTAGTATCACAACCATTGCATCATAGTAATCATAGTAAACACAAACATTACATTGAATATACATGAAAAAGAGTTTACATCTGTTTGATTCTTGTTTTTATACATCCAAAGTATAATCAAAAGAAAAAGACGTGACTCTATACGCTCCGTCTTCTCAAAACTCTAGGAAGTACCTGTCTACTGATTTCCCGAGAATACAAGCAGTTTTGAAAGAGTATCAGCATAAAGCTGGTGATTTCCTAAGTGATGTTTTAGTAATGAAAACCTGTTGATAACTCTGTAAACATGTTTGTACGTTTCCAAGAAAATCCAATATTTTCTTTAGTGAAAGTGTGATGATATCAGTTCTATCTATGGCTATTTGGTTTATGCTAGCCATGTATAGACCAATTATCGAACAGACTGTTGACTATGTGGATCTGCCCTAAGCCCACAACCAAACAAGGAACATGAAATGAGGCGGAAACCACAGATTCCACAGCCTATCGAATATTCTCCATACATGACCCTGATGCATAAACTAAAGAGTTATAGAACTAACTATGAATGTTTGTCATTGTATCCGGTTGTAGTATATAAAACATATTAGTTTGTATGTTTGGTTACTACTAGATGTATTGTATGATGAAATCTGTATGAAAACCTCTGTGTAGAATGTTCTGTTTGAAAACCCTGGTTATCACTGGTACATATAGTAAGTTTTGTTTTGACAACTCTAGCTACCACCAGTGTCTATAGCAGTTTTATTATTTAAATAAAACCGTGTATTGTATCTCTGGAATCCCCCAATGTAATGTATAATAGTTCTATTAATTAAAATAAAACTAATGAAGAATGAAATCTCGTAAACAAATGTTAGTTTATACTTATTGTGAGTCATATAACCATGCTTGATATGACCTAGTGACCTTTCAACGTTCTTCAAGTGTCGGTTAAATGACATTTGTCACCTCAGGCATGCCTGCCTAACTGTAGCTAGCAGTTCAGGTGTGGGATTGTTAGTCCCGAATAGATCAATTCACAAATCTCACGCTCTCCCTCCAGGAGACTTTGGTTATACTATGATAGGATTTAATTCAGTACACCTAAGGGTACAGTTTTGAAGTAGAGTCTCACAATTCTGCATAATCTAGTTTACGTGTAATTCTGTAGTGTTCTCTTGTATTTGAATCCGTTGAATACTGTATAAGATAATAATTATACTTAAATCATTATTAAATACTGTACTCTTGTAGTAATGTATATCATAAACTAAATCTGTCATAGTTTATATGTTTAGCAGTGTATAACTCTGAATTCGTAAAAGCTATGTATTGAAAACCCCAAACTATACCTATTATAGTTTGCATGTATATTGTGTATTTTGTTCGTGTATTGATCTGAAAACTATGCAATTATGGTTGTACGTTGAAAACGTCCCTTATGCTCAACATAATACACAAAGGATAAAATATCTAAATATTTTATAAAAACGAGGAAATCGTTTGTCTGTATCAATTGCATAAGTTTTATACTTGCAAAAATCCTTTTTTTAGTTCACAAAATCATTTGTGTTTGGCTTGTATTCCCCCTGAAAACGTTTAAAAACCATAAAAGCGTAGGGGTATGAACTCACTGTTAATAGTGTGCAGACGTCGAATCGATGAATTGGAATGAAGACCCTCGAGTTGTAGCGTGTGGCAGTTAACGAAATCCTAATAACAATTAAATACATTTATGTATTTAAATTAGTGATTTCGCTAGATAAAGTGTAGAAAAACACTTGAGTTCGGTTAAGGAATGTTACCGGGACTTGATCGAATCGAGGAAAGTAGGATTTTTAGTCTAAATCACTGCTTAGGAAGTGTGTACGGCCGTGAACGGGGTGTGCGGCCGTGGACAAGTGTACGACCTTTGAAGGTGTACGGCCGTAGTCTGGTGTGCGGTCACTGAACTCGAAGGTGTACGGCCGTACACTCAAGAACAAAGGTGCTGATTTCGACGAGAAACGTGTTCTAGGTGCTCCAAAATGACCCTAAATGGCGTTTCTCGATGTTTGCCGGAAGGTTAAGGGTGTTTTTAGGGTTGTACGGTCGATAGTCTAGAGAGAAGAGGAGAGAGTGTCCGGTCAGAAAAGTGTAAATGAAGGGGGTGGGTCTCGTATTTATAGGGGTTTTCACTGGTCGGTGGTGGGGTCCACTCAACCCTGGCCGTAAACGAGTGTACGGCCGTACACGGGTGTACGGCCGTAAACCCATGTCAGGCCGTGAACTCGGTTTCGTTTCGAAGGAATTCCCGAAATTTTGCGTGGTTTTGGTTCCGACTCGAATATAGAACTCAATATATATAATTAAATGACTTTCCTAACCGAAGGAAGCTGACGGAACCCAAATAAAATAAATTTTATTAACGGAAATTAATTAACGGAAACGGAAAAAGTTTCGGTTTGTCACATAAATAATCAGGATGAGAGTTGTAGTAGTCGTGATGATGATTTTGTGGGTATATAGAATGCTTAAATATGATTTCGCATGAAGAAGTTATGATTGTTCGAACTTTTGCATTCAGCCCTATATGACAAATTGTATCGTAAAAAGTGAATCAAAGATATGTTGCTTATTAGCCTAATTAATGTAAACAAAATTCGTAGTAATCGTAAAAGCGAAAGTGTACAAACAAAGAACATCCGAATTTGACTTCGTATGAGGAAGTTATGATTTTTTGAAGTTATAGTATCACTGTGTGTGACATAGAAATATATATTTACATCAGTAGAGTGTTAGCCAACAATGTAAATGAGAGTTGAAGATCTCGTAAATACAAATCCATCTATATAGACACAGTCGAGAAGAAAGTTCGGATGAAGGAATTATGATTTTCACGTAGACTTTAAAGTATAATCTCTATTCAAATATGAATTTATAATATTATTAAGAACTAGTTGTTGAGACCTAAAGGAAAGTCGTAGTGCTCGTCCAGAGGATTTCAAGGATATAACGAATGTCAAAAATGGAGCTCATTTGTGAATGTTATCGCCATTCAAAGATCTACGAAAAATACTTGCTGATATGAGGTGGTGGCCTGAGAGCACGCCACATGATAAAGTGGCAACCATACTTTCTACCCAACACATCGTCGTGGGACAACGAGGGCATGACACGTGGCACCACACGAATTGGATATCTGACAACGTTCTAGAAAGAGTGACATAGACCATTGAAGTCATGACATGTGGCACCAACCGTTACTATACACAACCCTCATAGATGAATTGTGCCTGGGGTTCGGTGCACGACGCGCCTCCTCACTCAGCCTGTAAATATGGCAAAATTCTAGCTCATTTCGCTCACACTCAAATCTATTTCTCTTTAAATCGTTTCTTCTCTTTAAATCTGATTTCCTGAAGGTATTAGAAGTATTTAGTGAGGATCTGAGGTATCTAGAAGGCCGACGGAAAGGAGCTTTCGGGTTGGAGTTTTGCCCATGTAATTCCCGACTTTTCGCTAAAAACTCTGTAAGTTAAGATACACTTGTTATGCTTTAAGTGTAACTTATCTGTAAGTTGATTATTGTTATTATGAACCTATAAACAAGATTTATCCGTGATTCCAATTCATAATACCGATTGATATATTTACGAGGGTGATGTTTAGGCTAGATCTTGTGAGATGTTTAAAGTGAGATTTCTAAACGGTATACTTTGTAAGTCTATATACCAAACAGAATCTACCTCCGATATGATCTTACCTGGTTGTTCCTTATTCGATAGATCTCGATGTATTCATTAGGATTGTTGAGGAATCCAAAAATAGTTATAAAACCCGTATAAATACGAACGAATACTGAGACATAGTAATATTCGTATTTAGGATGTTGGAAGGGATAAGGTGAAATGTTAACAGAGAATCTAACATTCTTGAGGATCTTCCACTTAAGTCAGGTGAGTGCATAGTTACTTTCATGAACATAATTTTAATATATGTATTATTAAAAGTATTAAATATTTTGTTGAAATTTATATGTGAATTATATGCTTACTGATTGGAATATGTGTTAGATGTATACTTAATGACATACGTTGTTTGAATAAGATATATATATATATATATATATATATATATATATTACATAATAATAATAATAGAAGTATTATTTATGAGAAAGTAAATGTATATTAATACCTAATACTCTGTGTTAAATGTATACACTAGATTAGGATATTTTTGCCTAAATAGAGTTGGTATTGGGATTTGATAATAAGCATTGTACTCATTCCTAGTGATAAGACTTATATAGGATGCTTAGTTTGAGTTAAGTTAAAGAGATGAAGACTTACACTATATTGTAAAAATATTAGATAAGAAGGTTCTTTGGAGTGATTATGGGTATTACGATTTCGTCTAGTTATACCATAAGACTTAAAAGAGATGCTTAGTTCAATTAAGTTTGGACATTAGATAACATCTTATCAAGGGCGTGTGTGAGATGGCAACGGAGAGTAGAACTATGTTCGATGACATTGTTGTGCTTTGCCTTGGTACTATACTAGTATTCCCTTCCATTATAGAAAAACCATAAACAATGTTTATATCGGGCATCCGATAGGCACATGGATGACCAGTTTATATCAGACCAAATGGTGAAAATCATCTGCTGGAGTAATATGACAAAGGGTGACCACCGACCATTGTAGACAATAAGGTGGAACACTTGCAGGCTCATTACTTGTAATTATGAATGAATTATACTATCCAAGGTGTTGTGGATTGTGTGATCATTCGATGTACTGTTGGATTAGGTGTCTAAGCCCATAACTATAATTGATATATATTTGAATTGATAGTAGCACAATCCTTTTGGGTTGACCTCAAAACTAGCAACTAGACATGATGACTTTTGGAGAGAGAGGTTGAATTTATTATTTGATTGATAAATTGAGACAACTGGTTTGTTCATATATTATGAGAATAATATATTAATTTGAAATAGCAATGTTTAATTAATATTGGATCAGAAATTCAATGGAATTAATTTTGGGATTAAAGAAATTAGTTAAAAGAGCAGGGGCTAAAGTACAATTGTTCAATAGTTAGGCAAGAGGTTCGAGAACCTTCCTAGGGAAGGTGGTGGACGGTTTCCTAATGATAATTGTAACGCCCGCAGATTCAGGCTAGTCAATTTAGAGACAATAAGCATCAAAAATGACATTTTGATAGAATATTATTTAGAATAAATAATCTTAACCAAGTTATAGTATATGTCACAAGGGTTCCGTACATATAAAGAACGTTGGAATCCGAGTTATAACGAAGAAGTTATGACCTGTCGAAATTTCGCGACAAAACCGACACGATGCTGTGTGACGTAAAAAGTGAGTTTGCGATAAAATACTTTTTAGCCTTACCAATCTAAACAAAAGTCGTAGTATACATTAAACCGAGAGCGTGCATAAAAAGAACGTCTAAATCTTACTTCGTATGAGGAAGTTATGATTTTTCTACGATTTCGCATAATAGTACACAACCTGGAATTCAAATTTTAGATCTAACAATTTTTAGCCGACACAATCTAAACTCGAATCGAAGATCTCGTTAATAGGAGCTCAACGATAAAAAGACAGACAAAAACGGACGTCGGGTGACAAAATTATGAATTTTTAACAGATTTTACCTGTCCAGGCCCGTTAAAATATAACTTTAAAAATAAAGTCAAAATTAGCCGACCCAGTCTAAACGAACGTTGTAAAGTACGTCGCCAACTACGCGTGGATATAAAGAACGTTGAAAAAGGAGTTCGTATGCAAAAGTTAAGGAATTTAGTAGTCGGGAGGGTGCTGTTAGGAAGAGGGTGACATGGAAAAATCTGGACCTTTGCTTGCACACCACGACCTCGCATTCGGCTCACAACATGTGCCCCTCGTACGCACAACATAGCCCTCGTAAGTGCAGCGTACCGGGAACGCGCAACGTCCCTCCGAGGAACGCCCTGCGTACCGAGGATCAGCCCCCTATAAATACCATGCGAGGGCACCCCATTTTCCTCACACCTTAACCCTTCTCTCTCTCTCTCTATAACTTCTCTCTAAACCTCTCCCAACCCTTAGTACTTCCCAAGTGCTAAAAGGCGAGTTCGGAGCGCCAGAAGGCTCCGAGAAGAAGAGCTTTTCGGCTCGGAAGTTCTGCCCCCGCAGAGCCCGGTTCCTAGGCAAACCCTGTTATAAGTAAGTTATGCTTACCCTAATTTAAGTGTAGCTTATGTTTAAGTTTATTATCATTATTATGAACTTATAATATATATATATATATATATATATATATATATATATATATATATATATATATATATATATATATATATATATATATATATATATATATATGTGTGTGTGTGTGTGTGACAACCCGAAATTTCTATCTTGTACAATTATTCAATTCAATCAAAGCCAGACTCGTTTCTGGTATCTTTTAGCCTTGTTTAGAGTCTGTTTGAGTGTTCCAAGTCTTGTACATTCAAGGATAGAGTATAAGAATGAGTTCTCAAAGTTCATAGCATCAAAATCGGGCCAAACACTCCAACATGAGGAGTGTACGGCTGTACACATGGGTGTACGGCTGTACACCCATCTATGGCCGTGAACCCTTCCCTATAAAGGTGATACTTAGCCTTCATTCAACTCTTTTCACACTCCTAGGCCAAGATTCATATTTCTCTCTCAACTATCTTCAACTTCCATCATCTAGATCTTCAAAAATGTAAGAACTCCTTCCATTTCTTTGTGATTAGCCTTCTTAATCTTGAATCACCCTTTGATTTCATCCATGAAATTACTCTTTTTGGGTAGATCTTCAAGTGTTATTCACTTTCACCAAGAACACCAAGAACACCTACTAGTTCTTAGTGGTCGTGAACACTCATCAAGCCTCCAAATCTGTGAGTAACTACTTCGTATGCTTGTTACCTACTAGAATCACTTGATATTCACCTTAAAACATCATCTAATGCATGAACACAAAGAGTGTACGGCCGTACACCCTTCATATGGCCGTACACCCCTTATTTAGTGCATATCTAGGCCTTCAAACCATGTTATGTCCCCACATTAGATCATGGACACTTAGAGGATGCTAGATAGGGCCGTGAAACACCTTCTTGGCATGTTCTTCAAGGAGTGTACGACCGTACACTCCAAGGCTGTACACCCAGGTGGCTGTACACCTAGGTGGCCTTACACGCAAGTGGCCGTACACACCTTGGCCGTACACACTCATGTGTGGCCTTAAAACCATTTTATGCAATCCTTTGTACTTGTAACACTTCAATCTAAGTGTTTCCTAAGTCCTATGGTGTTTTCCTTACATGATTAGTTGTATAAACACTAATTATATACATATATGTGTCAATGTATGCTAAATAGGACCCGTATGTGTTCGAGTCTTCACTTGACACTTAGCATCCTACAACCGATCTTTCATTCGTATCATTCACTGCAGGTGAGTTCATACCCCTTAACTTACCTTTTAAATGATTTTAAATGCTTTTATGGGGGGGGGGAGGAATACAAGTAGAAACATTATAGTTATTATATCAATCACATGTGATTAATAACTATCAAACAAATGGATTTCTTTTACTTCAAACTGTGTTTTCAAACAAATTGCTCCAAATCGTTTTACAAACTCTTTTATATGAAAAACTCTTTATCAAACTCTTTTAAACTTATATTTTGTCAAAATCATGTCTATATAGATATAGTTATATAAGTAGGATTGAAAGGAGTTAGGACTGATAACTCGCCTTATTTCCTGTTCCTTGTTTGGTTGTGGACTTAGGGTATCGGTTGTTTGTTCGAATGTCATTTGAATCTTAGTTATATATTATGTATATGTATATAGATATAAAAGTTCTTCGTTCAGTTCAATACCTTTGAGTAGCAAAGGTGTACAAACATGTTCATTCATACAAACAACATTGCTAGTAAACTATAATAGGTATAGTTTAGGAAGTCACTACTTACTAATTCTAGAACAATGAAACATACAAGAGTCAGTTCATACATGAGTCAGTTCAAACATACTATAACGAGAAATAGTACATACTATAAAGAGAAATAGTACATACTATAACGAGAAACAGTACATACTATAACGAGAAACAATACTCACTAAAAAGAGAAACAGATAGAACATACTACACACTAGACAGAGAGAAAAAACTACACACTAGACAGAGAGAACATACTACATACTAGACATAGAGAACATACACTACACTAGAACATACTATACAAATACAAGAATACTATAACATTAATGTGAGATACTACTTCATGGCGCAGCAATATACTGTTGTGTCACGTTTTGTACCCAGAGTCTCCTGGAGGGAGAGTGTGAATTTGTGTATAGATCAATACGGGATTGACCATCCCACACCTTGCTGCTAGCTACAGTGGGACCTGAAGGTCTACGGGTGACGAATGTCATATCATTATTGACGTCTCAAACGTCGTGTTATACTAGTCAATCAAGCATGGTTACAATCTTATCATATTTTACCTTAATTAAACAAACAAGTTTAAGGTAGTTAGTACATTGGTAGTTACTTAGATAAAACTACAATACATCTTTATTTTCCCATTTCATTCACATTGTGATCTTCTCACATAAGCGGTAATGAAAACTATATTTTGGTAATGATAGTCATACTTTGGGAAAACACTCACTTTTACAAAAGAACAAACATAAAGAACAGTTGAGTCTTGGTAGAAGACTACTTTAGTAGAAAATATAGGATTTTCTAGGAAGTTTACAAACATTTACATCAAACACTTACAAACTTTTACATCAAACATTTACAAACACTTTCTTCAAACTTATACAAACAATGACACTAAAATACTTATGAACTCACCAGCTTTAATGTTGATCTACGCTTTCAAAATAACTTGTATTCTCAGGTCACCAGTAGACAGGTACCGATGACCAGGTTTTGAGAAGATGGAGCACATTCAAGACTCATCTCTTATTTTCACTCATATTTTTTGGTGTATTATAAACTATACAGATCACACTTATATTAAATTCTATTATTAATGCAATGGATTATGTCGTTGCTTGTTTTACTATTATTCTTTGTTGTGATACTGCACATGACGTCCTCCGCCCCCGAACGTTTCCGTCGTTCCGTTTTGGGGGTGTGACAATATATATTATAAAATATAATATAAAAGTGTTATTATAATATCTTTTAACTGCTCGTGGTACGGGGGATCTGGTTTGAAGGGCGGCATAGGGTTGTTGGATTTCAGAAGTGCTATAATGCCAAAATGGTCCTGCCCTACCGTGTTTCATGTCTGGCTCTGTCTCTACATAGTGGTTGAAAAGTATTGTTTAACACTTATAAAATAATATCGTTCGTAAATATTCGCAATAAATATTAGACTAAAATCTAGCGGTAATGATACTAGGTATCGTCGAAGGAAAATAGAATTATTAGAAGCGAAGCGCTACCCGAGTTGGGAATCATCACAGTAACAAGTGAGTGCATAGTTACTTTCATCTTACACATAGATATGAAGTATTTAATATAAATTACGTGCTATGTGTGCATATTATTTGTGTCCTTGATATCTATGTTGGATGAAAAAAATATACATGATTTATTTGATTTAAACTGTATATGTATTTTATACCTATAAAATTATTGGGTGAAGATGGGTAGATGAATGATGAAAGATAATATAGATGAACATTGGTAACTATGGACTTAGTGCCATATAGATGAACCTTGGCAGCTCCGCCACAACCTGTAGATGTTTTTGAACTATGATGTACTCTAAACATCCTAGCAGCTGCGCCTAAAGGATAATATCGGAAGCTGCCCCTAATAGAGAACATCATAATCCTGGCAGCTGTGCCTAAAGGATAATATTGGCAGCTATGCCTAATAGATAACATTGGCAGTTGTGCCATTGGCAACGATGAACTTTGTGCCTATTCCTTAGGACAATCCTTAGGAATTAATGAGTGAATGATAGATGATTATTAGGGTAGATCCTTAAGAAATAAAGAAGATAATGGGGATGGGTAATTGGGATAATTGTTTGATGCTGAAACTTAATAACTTTATTATTGTGGGTTCAAAACCCTCTGTACTCACCAGGTTTCCCAACCTGACATACTCAGTTTATTTGTGTCACAGGTATCGATACGAAGTTACATTACACTGAGAGATTAAAGGAGATGTAAATCACTAGTGTAAATAAGGTTTGTTTATGCTTATGTTTCTGTATTTACGATGACATCCCAAAGTTTTAATATAAACAAAATACATTTTTTCAGAAATGCTTTGATAATGTTGATGGGTTTTGAGCATTCTAACACTTCCTAAGTGTACATGCAACCCTAATAACCTTGGATCTATGTTTGTCTAATTATCATGCAAAGTTGAATTCCAAGGTTATATTCCTATCTAGCATACATGGGGAATAAATTTTAACTTGAATGAAAGATAGAATAACTTACCTTGTTGTTGATTATGATCCTTGAAACCTTGTGAGCCTAGCACCCCAAGTGTGATGCCTCAAATGCTTCACACAACACCAAATGCAAAGGAGTAAACTTTGAGAGAATCTTACACTTGCAAAATCGGCTCTAGCCCTCTTGTTTCTTAGTGTAGCCAATTTTGGTGGAGAATGGGTTTCTTATATAGTGTTGACACATCTAGGGTTACACCATGTAAACCCTAATGTGTCATGACTCTTCATTTCCATGACCCATGAGTTTGTAACTCCCATGGAGCATCCATGGAGCATCCTATGGGTGGAACCCAACTTGATAATCCATGGAGCCTCTTAGCCCACTATATAAGATATGGAAGATTTACATAATCTACCCATATATTTAATTAGTTATCTTTTGATCACTTAATTAATTCTAAATTAATTATTGATCAAACTAATTAAATAATATTATTAATATATTAGAACTTATAATATATTAATAAACCATAAGTGTTATTTCTCTCATTTTAGTTTATCCAATTGCATGGTGCCATGCAACCCAAATGGACCATGCCAGGTCGGGTCAAGTACATACCATAAATAGTTATGGACTTAGACACCTTATCCAACAGTCTCCCACTTGGATAAGTCTAATAACTATAACTGCAATACTTCAGGAACCGATCGGCAATCGTAGCTCTTTCAAGGTCTCTCGGAACTGAGAAGATGATGATATGCCATTTAAGATAAGTGATCATATAATCCTCTGTTCTAGATATCAGCCGGACAAATACATGGAACAGTGTCTTACTTTGTGTCCAGCAGTTTGTTTCCCGATTTCCGATTTGTTTGACAAAGAACTTAATTGAACACATCAACTTAGTTCTGACCGGGCCCGGTACATAGGTCAAAACAAAATCATCGAGGGGCCCAGATATCAGCTTCTAATCCAAGAAGGAACAGATAAACTTCGACTCATATGTTTGTTCTACCACTCATTGAATTATACACAAAAACACATTTTATAACATCGAGTTACCAATGCGTTAACGTACAATCAATGCATAACCAACTCATAAGTAACAAATCATATCTCTAGGTTTGAAGACTTATATGATATTACCGTCTCACGATCACTCGAGATAAATTCCATGAAGTGATTCCAGTGAGCGTGGGTTGAGTCCAATGCTCAGAACTTATGAGCACTCATGAGTGTTGTAGCCATGTCCAACAACTTAGACCTCTGCAACCAATCATGACAGTCTTGATTCATACCTACTTCCGACATATGATCGACTGTGGAGGTTCGAATAATCTGATATACCAAACATAATTATTCTGGAAGTCAAAACATGCAAAAGAAATATAGTAAACGATCGACAAGAGATAGCAACACTTTACTCATAAATAAAACACCTTTTATTCATCATCTAATGTCAATTACACTTTACAAATTTCAAGGTTATCTAACTACTAAATCTAATATCATCCTTCAGCCCTATGCTCCGAGCATGCTGGAGATGCTTAACCCGAGCCAGTCCCTTCGTGAGGGGATCTGCTGGATTCTCATCCGATGATACCCTCTTTGCTACGAGGAGTCCTTCTTCTATTCAATGTCTGATGAAATGGTATTTTCTGTCGATGTGTCTGGATCTCCCGTGATCCCTTGGTTCCTTGGCTAAGGCAACTGCACTTTCACTATCACAGAAAATTTCCATTGGCTTTTTAATAGCTGGTACAACTCCAAGGTCTCCAATGAAGTTCTTCAGCCATATCGCCTCCTTTGCTGCCTCGCTAGCTGCTATATACTCTGATTCGCAAGTTGAATCAGCCACTGTCTCTTGCTTGGAACTCTTCCAAGAAATTGCTCCTCCATTTAAGGTAAAGACCCAGCCTGACTGAGAGCGGAAATTATCCCTATCAGTCTGAAAGCTAGCATCACTATACCCTACAACTCTCAAGTCTTCACTCCCACCGAGGGTAAGGACCCAGTCCCTAGTCCTCCGTAGGTACTTGAGGATATTCTTTACCGTAGTCCAGTGTGCCTTGCCAGGGTTCCCCTGATACCTGCTAACCATGCTCAAAGAAAAGGCTACATCAGGTCGAGTACACGTCATAGCATACATGATCGATCCTACAGCCGAAGCATAAGGTATTCGACTCATTTCTGCTATCTCAGCCTCAGTACTAGGGCTTTGTGTCTTACTCAATCTGGCATTACTCTGGATGGGTAACTCTCCTTTCTTGGAGTCCTGCATGCCAAATCTCTTCAGCACCTTATCCAAGTAGGTACTCTGACTAAGTCCAATTAGTCTTTTACTCCGGTCTCTCAAGATCCTTATCCCTAGAATATAGGCAGCTTCTCCTAGGTCCTTCATAGAGAAACACTTCCCAAGCCAGGATTTAACTTCCTGCAGAGTTGGGATGTCATTTGCTATGAGTAGTATGTCATCCACATACAATACCAAAAAGCTAACTATACTCCCACTAGCCTTGACATATACACAAGATTCATCTTCACTCCTAGAAAAGCCAAATTCCTTGACTTTCTCATCAAAGCAAAGATTCCATCTGCGAGGTGCTTGCTTTAACCCATAAATGGATTTCTCAAGCTTACACACTCTATTAGGGTACTCTGTGTTGACAAAACCCTCTGGCTGACTCATGTAAACATCCTCAGCCAACTTTCCATTAAGGAAAGCGGTTTTGACATCCATTTGCCATATTTCATAGTCATGAAATGCGGCTATGGCTAACAGAACCCTAATAGACTTAATCTTGGCCACTGGAGAAAAGGTCTCATCATAACCAACTCTCAGAGTTTGTGAGAAACCCTTTGCAACCAGTCGTGCCTTATAAGTGTGTACATTACCATCCATGTCGGTCTTCTTCTTGAAGATCCATTTGCACCCAACTATCTTACGATCAGGTACATTGTCAACCAAGTTCCAAACTTGATTGTCATACATGGACTGTATCTCGCTGTCCATTGCCTCTTTCCATTTGGCAGACTCGGGGCTATGTTTGTCTAATTATCATGCAAAGTTGAATTCTAACACTTCCTAAGTGTACATGCAACCCTAATAACCTTGGATCTATGTTTGTCTAATTATCATGCAAAGTTGAATTCCAAGGTTATATTCCTATCTAGCATACATGGGGAACAAATTTTAACTTGAATGAAAGATAGAATAACTTACCTTGTTGTTGATTATGATCCTTGAAACCTTGTGAGCCTAGCACCCCAAGTGTGATGCCTCAAATGCTTCACACAACACCAAATGCAAAGGAGTAAACTTTGAGAGAATCTTACACTTGCAAAATCGGCTCTAGCCCTCTTGTTTCTTAGTGTAGCCAATTTTGGTGGAGAATGAGTTTCTTATATAGTGTTGACACATCTAGGGTTACACCATGTAAACCCTAATGTGTCATGACTCTTCATTTCCATGACCCATGGGTTTGTAACTCCCATGGAGCATCCATGGAGCATCCTATGGGTGGAACCCAATTTGATAATCCATGGAGCCTCTTAGCCCACTATATAAGATATGGAAGATTTACATAATCTACCCATATATTTAATTAGTTATCTTTTGATCACTTAATTAATTCTAAATTAATTCTTGATCAAACTAATTAAATAATATTATTAATATATTAGAACTTATAATATATTAATAAACCATAAGTGTTATTTCTCTCATTTTAGTTTATCCAATTGCATGGTGCCATGCAACCCAAATGGACCATGTCGGGTCGGGTCAAGTACATACCAGAAATAGTTATGGACTTAGACACCTTATCCAACAAATGTATATATCATGTTTTCTGGGAACAAATTCCGCAATATTATTCTTAAAAATGAACTCTCTGATTTTCAAATAAGCATAAATAAAAATTTTAAAATAACTGTGAATTTGGGGATGTCATAGTTGGTATCAGAGAATTAGTTTAAGCGAAATAGAAATAAGGATTTATTTCTAGACTTAAACTTAGAATGCTAAGCGATGATCGTGAGGAGTGTGTCTAATATATTTTAGGTAGTACACCTGAATAGACACAAACACTACCTTATTAGATGCCTAAATTGCTTTTATGTGCTAAATGATTTGTGATGCTTTATGATGCTATCGTTTGATCGGATCTATGGTCTGT
Source organism: Lactuca virosa (assembly GCF_052849685.1). Taxonomy (NCBI): domain Eukaryota; kingdom Viridiplantae; phylum Streptophyta; class Magnoliopsida; order Asterales; family Asteraceae; genus Lactuca; species Lactuca virosa. The sequence goes on along the minus strand of NC_136433.1, from coordinate 313,714,103 downwards.
TGCCGACCAGATCTGGAAACTTTATGTGTTTAAATTTCTAAACGTTTAATTACGGTATTAGAACTGGCATGTAACTTTTCGGAAAGATAAGGAGCTTTATACGTCTATCGTAAATAAATATTTCCTATCTAAATTCTCGTCACTGCACACCGAACTTCTGATTTGGTAAATAGATCGACAGGGTGGGAACTCGAAGTGGATTTGGAAATGCTAATGGAAATGCTAACACTAATCAGCGACCTGCGATTGGGCGTGCACCAGAAGTAGCAGCTGCACCCAAGTGAATCACTATGGCAGGTGTACAAGCAATGATTCAAATGATGTTGGATCGTCAGATGGAAGAGACAAGGTGTCTACTTCAACATAATAGGGATGAACCTACTGTGCTTGTTGAACAGCCTGAACTGAATGAAGGTCGGTTAGAAGAAGGAAACTATAGTAGAACCATTGGCCAAGATGAACAAACAGTGGTTAGGAGAAATAAACAAGACGAAGGGATTGAAAGAAACCGATGCAAGTATAAAGACTTCACAACTTGCAAATCATCAACTTATACTGGGAAAGAAGATCCAATCGAAGTTATGGACTGAATCTATGAGATGGAGCTAGCTTTCATAACATGTGGTTGCAAGGGTAAGCTGCAAACCACTTATACTGTGCGTCAGTTTAGGGGTGGCGTTGTTCGTTGGTGGAACACTTTGGGAAAGATCATAAGACCTAATGAGCCACTACTACTGACATGGGCAAAATTCTTGGTACACTTTAAAATGCAAGTTCTGCTCAGCCCAAAACATGATAGAGCTGGGGAATCAGTTTCTGAAGTTGAAAAAGGGCAACATGTCCATTGATGAGTATACCAATGCCTTCATAGAAAAGATGGAGTTTGCTTTACGCACTGTCCCTGATGAGCTAACAAAAATCGATAGGTATGCAAATGGAATACCATGGGAGTACACTCTGCCAGTACGCCATGCAATTACTCTTAAGGCAGCCATCTGGGTTGCTAAGTCTGTTGAAGAAATGATCAAAGGTAGAACCACCAACAAGGTTGAAGTTGGCGAGAAGAGGAAATTTGAAGGATCTTCAAAGTCCAACAAGAACAACATGTTCTCAAATCCTGGAGGAAAGGTGAAGCAAAATGGTGTGAGAAGTGCAAAAAGAAACACTCTGGAAAATGTGGCGAGGATGTGACTTGTTTCAAATGTGGGAAGACCGGGCATTACGCCAATGAGTGTACATTCAACAAAAGGGTGTGTTACAGATGTAATGAAGAAGGACACTTCAAGCAAGACTACCCAAAGAGGGAAGGAGCTACAAAGCCAAACGTACCGCCAAAGCCAAAGGCAAGAGCATTCCATATGATCCTCGACGAAGCAGGTGACATCATAAGGAATCAGGAGTGAGGAATTTATATCCAAAAATCAAGATATGAAGTAGCCATGCAGATAGTATAATGTGGTGTAGCCTATTAGAGGCATAGTATAGGTTGAACTTGAACATCTATGTAATCGTTTCAAGAAATAATATAAAGCTTGGTTATGTTATCCGATGTGTTAAATGACTATGTGAAATTCTTGTACGGTGACTTGGAAAACTGCGAGACATTACTTGGGACGAGTATGAGTAGGTGTGAAAGGTAGTAGAGGCTTATACTACTGGAAGAACAAGACTTGCACTTGGATCAGGGAAAGTCTCAAGGTTAACAAGGCGCTAGTAATTGATTCCGTTTGATTCATGTTTGTCGTTACCATCGTTTCGGTAATGAATAAAAAGATGATTATTATTTCAACCCTAGTGGTCATATCAAGTCGATTCCGACTAAGACGAGTATGTTACGTGGTTCAGAGAACCAAGATCGATGTAGCATCTGACTTAAGCCATACGATTGAAGTGAAAGATAATCGAAGCGATCAATAGAAGTATCGTGATCACCGTTAAAGTAATAAGCTTGTAGCTATAAGTACTACATTCTAGAATGTGATTATATCACATTAGAACATGAAGGAAGTTGTCTTCAATTCTGGAATTTGACTCTAAAAGACCTGAGTCTAAGCGTTGCATCATACGATGAGGGGTCAGAACTTGTCTTAAGTCTATTAAGAAGAAGAAGAAGTCTCCAATAAGGATTAATTTTGTAACTCGAAGGTTACAAATGAAACTCCAACAAAGGATAAAGAGCGGGTGCAAGATTGAGCATCGCCAACAGTCAAGAAGTCCAAGAGTTAGATACTCATTCAAAGGAACATAGAAGTTATGGTTATCACCTAGGATGAAGAGATAACGTATGGAGTCATTATACAATACCTTTTTCGTTGATGATTCCGGGACGTAGTCATCCTAAGGGGGAGATAATTGTAACGCCCATAGATTCGGGCTAGTAAATTTAGAGACAATAAGTGTCAAAAATAAATTTTTGACAGAAGATTATTTAGAATAAATAATCTTAACCAAGTTATAGTATATGTCACAAGGGTTCCGTACATATAAAGAACGCTGAAATCCGAGTTATAACAAAGAAGTTATAACCTGTCGAAGTTTTGCGACAAAACCGACACGACGCTGTGTGATGTAAAAAGTGAGTTTGCGATAAAATACTTTTGGTGTCCAAACATGAAAGCAGAGATTGCTACCTACGTTGGCAAGTGCTTAACTTGTGCCAAGATCAAGGTAGAACATCAAAAACTCTCAGGTCTACTCCAGCAGCCCGAAATACCTGAGTAGAAGTGGGAGCAGATTACCATGGATTTCATAACCAAACTACCCAAGACGCAAGGTGGTCACGATACCATTTGGGTGATTGTCGACAGGTTAACCAGGTGTGCCCACTTCCTGGCAATCAAGGAGACCGATAAGATGGAAAAACTGACAAGGAATTACATCCGGGAAATCGTGCGACTTCATGGAGTGCCGATATCTATCATCTCGGATAGAGACAGCCGATTCACTTCATGATTCTGGCAATCACTACAGAAGTCCTTGGACTAGGCTAGATATGAGTACAACCTATCACCCACAAACTGACGGACAGAGTGAGAGAACTATACAAACCCTAGAAGACATGTTACGGGCTTGTGTAATAGACTTTGTTAAAGCGTGGGACATCCACTTACCATTAGTTGAATTCTCGTATAACAACAGTTATCCCACTAGCATCAAGACTGCTCCATTTGAAGCCCTTTATGGCCGCAAGTGCAGATCACCTCTGTGCTGGGCGGAAGTGGGCGACACATAGTTGGCGAGAGGCCTAGTCCCTGATAGCAGTCTCACTGGTCCAGAAATCATTAGAGAGACGACTGAGAAGATCGTTCAAATCTGTGAGCACCTGAAAGCCTCAAGAGATAGACAAAAGAGCTACGCTGACAAGAGACGAACACCCTTGGAATTTCAAGTTGGTGACCGTGTCCTACTAAAGTTCTCTCTCTGGAAGGGCATGATACACTTTGGGAAGCGTGGAAAACTAAACCCAAGGTACATTGGACCCTTTGAAGTTTTTGCAAGGATTGGTCCAGTAGCTTATAAACTCCAACTACCACTCGAACTTAACCACGTACATCTTGTGTTTCACGTGTGTAATCTAAAGAAGTGTCTATCTGATGAAACTCTTGTAATTCCACTCGAGGAGATCGAATTGAACGAGAATATTAACTTAGTGGAAGAACCCGTCGAAATCATGGATAGGGAAATAAAACGAACAAAGCAAAGTCGCATACCAATAGTGAAGGTTCGCTGGAATGCTAAGCGGGGACCTGAATTCACTTGGGAGCGAGAAGATCGGATGCAACAAAAGTACCCGCATGTCTTCCCTAGTCCATAGACATTTACTTTGCAAATAATTTCGGAACAAAAATCCCTCTAACGGGGGATGATGTAACAACCTGATATTTTAACTCAATGTAATGACCTAAAGTTAAATATTGTAACCTACTTTTGACATAATAAAAATAGCGTCAAAAATGAAATGTTAAAAAAATCTCAATTTGGATATACTACAAGGTAGATATCGTAACAATGTTTTTAAAAATATAAAGAACACTAAAATCCGAGTCATAACGAATGAGTTATGACCAATCGAAGATCCGCAACAAAACCTGTAAAACACTGTTAAGCATAAAACGCGAAATTTCAATAAAATACTTTTTAGCCTTAGGTATCCAAATGAAAGTCGTAGATATCAATTAACCGTAAACGTACATAAAAAGAATGTCCAAATCTGACTTTGTATGAGGAAGTTATGATTTTTCTAAGTTTCGGATATAATAGTAGACAGGTAAAAACTCGAAATAGAGATCGAGCGACTTTTAGCCGACGCAACCTTAACGAGAATCGAAGATCTCGATAATAGTAGTACAACGGTAAAAAGACAGACGAAAACGGACGTCGGATGAAGAAGTTATGGATTTTCAATGGACTTTTCCAGTCCCGGCCTATTAAAAATATAATATTAAAAATAAAGTTAAAATTAGCCAACGTAATCTAAACGAACGTTGTAGAGCATAATCTCACCTACGTGTAGATATAAAGAACGTCAAAATCGGAGCTCGTATGTGAAAGATATTAATTTTTGAAGTTCGGGACACGAATTCCAACAACTGTTAGAGACTCACGACGTGAGCCAGTGATTGATGGGTTCCAGAGTCGGGCTATCAGAAGTCGAGTCTACGGAAGGGATAAGAACCAAAGTCATGACGTGAACAACTTCATGTTCACGACGTGAACTCCAAAAATGCCCTTTATAAATAGAAACCGAAGGTCTCGGGTTTAGGCTGCTCAATTCTACTCTCATTTCTACTTTTACTCTGTGTTAAGCATCCCGAGACTACCCCGACGCCCCGGTTACGTGTCCAAGCCCTGACGAAAGCCCGGAGTCCTGAAGTTCCCGAGAAACTTGCTTCTTTCTAGTCGAAGTGCTGCCCGAGTTAAACATCGTCTTCTTCAAACCGTCACTTTTACTAAGTGAGTTCATACCCCTATCACTACACTTTTAAATGCTTTTAAACACTTTTAGGGGGGGGGGGGATACAAGTAAACACACGGTTAAAATCGTGTGAAAACATCAATCTTTTACTATAAATTCCTTGCGGTTGTTATAACTATCATACAAAAATGTTAGCATGCAAAACATCTTACGAAACCATTTTACCCTCTCGGGATGAAGTATGTTTGTAAATAAAAATATGCTTTATTATTATGTTTGCATAATACATCTTGACAAGGGTAACCATTTCAACTATAACATTACTTATATATATATATATATATATATATATATATATATATATATATATATATATATATATATATATATATATATAAGAAAATACAAATCATTGCAATATCTTTATCAGCATAGTAAAAAGGGTAATCACTTTCGGACACAAACACATTCATTTCAAAAATACGTGACTTAATTGAGAATATGTGAGTCATTCGTCTTTATCGTACCTATCAAGGTATACAAGAAAGCCCTGTTTTATAACCAGAGTCTCCGTCCGGAGAACGTGATAAGTGTGTATAGATCTATACGGGACTGATGATCTCGCACCCTGGCTGTTAGCTACAGCCGGACCGGCTGGTTAAGGGTGACAAGTGTCATAACATTTCGACGCCTGAAGAACGCCGCTACAGGCAAATCCACCATAGTACGGTTATGAAAACTCACAGGCTAGACAATTATTATGGTATTATGTTTTACGGGAAAAGTAATATTACAGTTATTTTACGTAAAAATACAAGCTTCCTATAGTTTTGTTCACTAATAAAACTATACATTTTCAGTATAAGTATGTCATATTTACTTACAAAACAGTCTTGGAGATTTAAGACTACTTCTCACTTTTAGGAAAATATAGGATTTTCCTGGTTCAATACATTCCTTTTATACAAACAACGATTCATAACTCATTTTATAAGAAAATATCGGATTTTCTGGAAAATAAACGTGGACTTTCGAATGGCATGCATTTATTCAAATAACTACTTATGAACTCACCAACTTAATTGTCAACTTAATTGTTGACACTTTTTCTTTGAAATAACTTGTATTCTCAGGAAATCGCTAAACACCAGGTTAGCAACTACGTTTGGGGACTAATGCTCTGGCGTTAGCAACATCTTTTGGAACATCATATTGTATTTGAGTTTTGAAACATGTAATACAACAATCATGTAAACTTTTCAAATATATATTATGGTGATGTGTACTTTCTTTACTATTCAATTGTTATGATATTGTACATGACGTCCTCCGCCCCCGAATGTTTCTGCCGTTCAGGTTTGGGGGTGTGACACCTGTGGCCGAAATTCATAAGGTGTAGAGGTCTATTTATAGTGCATATAGGATGTCCTGGATAACCCTCTATTCACAAGTGTCACGCCTCTAATGGTCCACCTCCTTAATTATCCACATGGGATAATCTAGAAACCCTAGATTATCCTTAGGAAACCATCCACCACCTTCCATAGGAAGGTTCTGCAACCTCTTGCCCAACTATTGAACAATTGCACTTTAGCCCCTGCACTTTTAATTAATTCCTTTAATCCCAAAATTAATTCCAATTAATTTCTGATCAAATATTAATTAAATATTTCTATTTCTAATTAATATATTATTCTCATAATATATTAACAAATCATTTATTAATCAAATAATAAATTCAACTTCTCTCTCCAAAAGTCATTTTGTCCAGGTGCTAGTTTTGAAGGCAACCCAAAAGGATTGTGCTACTATCAATTCAAGTATATAGAAATTATAGTTATGGGCTTAGACACCTAATCCAACAGTCTCCCACTTGGATACGTCTAATAACTATAACTGCCAGTATAACTTCTAAAACTGATTAGCAAATTGTAGCTCTCTAAGCCGCTGTCGAACTCTGACCCAGTCAGTCACATATCCTAAGATAAGTGATCAAATATTCCTCTGTTCTATAAGATATTGTATGGACACGAGACATTGATTATAATCAATCTCAATGGGCAAGTTTTTTTTCCCAGTTTTTATTTACGACGACTGAAATCATAAGACAAGGTTTATGAAAAATCTAAATTCTAATATTGCTTTCATAGACTGGACTTTACTTGCTCTTAATTTCTTGTCTTCTGGTAGCACAAGGGCCTACCAACGCTTCCATGTTGTTTAAGCAGCTCACTTCCATTGACCAATGTACTATCACTGACCAAAGTACTCTGCCTTTTGCAGTCAAATGAGAACCATAGAACTCATAAGCATTGCCAACCCAACTGGAAGGCACACAGAAACAAGAATGTGTCAACTTAACACGATAGGTCATCAACCTCAGGTCGTGTGATAGTGATACCTGAAAGATTTATTCTTGATTGACTCCTAAAAATCTTCAAGATCAATAAGACTCCCACTGACTTCTTGACATATAAGTTTCTCTCGCAAGGAACATTCCTTGACGAGAAAAAACAAATATTCAAAAGTTAGTGTAGATTCTTGACAAGAAATACTTCATGGAATTTACCTTAGTTCATCCTTTGTTTTAACCAAAACATCACAACTTCCATTTCTAAATGTGCTAAAAAAAGAAAACATTATTACTCCACATTTCATGAGGTGTTATAAAACTACTTAGTACTATATAAGATTTAAAATACGATTTGTAGTTACTAGAGTATGACTCTAAAATTTTAATTGGATGTGAAGTATGACTCATATCTTGATTGAACTATTTCAGCAATAGCTGATTCCTCTTCTTAGTCATACAATTGCCCTAAGATGTTCTTCGAGGATCAATTGAGATATAGTTCCACAATAATTTAAGATGATCATAAAACATGATACTAAAGTACTCTCCATTCTTTTCAAATTGGAGATCCTTTTATCTTTCTGCCTAATAGATTCTTCTTATTCGTTCTACTACATTTCGAAAACCTTTCCAAAATATTAGAATCACGCTTAGTCTTATAAACACAACCATATTTACTGAAGCATCAGTAAATCATGACGAATATATTTTTTCATCCTTTGTGGTAGATCTCAATAGTCAATATCAATATGTACTAGATCCATTAACCCTTCACTTTGACTCCCATAAACATGTGATCAATGAATTATTCATAATTTTCCAATGAACAAGATTCTCATACATCACACATTTCAAATTATATGACTCCAAGTTTCTATCCAATTAGAACTTGGGTGATCAAAATTCTTTATCATTTAGTCAATTATGACATTTACCATAAGTGAAATAATAAGAATGAAATCCACAATTAATATTGCTAACAATAGAAATATAACCAACACTTTCATAAATGCCATTGTAAGTAAACCAACTACATAAACCAAAATTTCACTTTTATTAATAAACAAAAAATTTGGAACTTGTCCTTACAATGCAAAAATATGAAAACAATGTTTCTATACATTTCTTAAGAAATATATTATCATAACTCCCAAGTAGTAGCTTCCAAAAATCTGATCATCGAGTCATGAGACCGAAATTCATCTCTCATGATCAGATTCAACTTACTCTTCTTAAGCTTCCTTCTTTCTCTTAGATTCTGCAAAACATCACAATGTGATTATCACATCATGTATTAAGAATCTATGAATAGGAACTTACTAAAATAATGGAGTTAGATAATGGATGTACCTGAAGTAGAGTCACATGACTTGACTTTACCATCTCTGAGATCTTTCAGGTAGTCTGGGTAGCTTCACAACCAATGTCCCTTCACTTGGCAATAGAAACATATGGACCTTTTAGGATTAGCACATGGAACTATCTCAGAACCAGCCTTTCTCATTACCATATGATCAAATGATTTGACCTTGGCCGATCCCTTACCATTGGGAAGAGAAAGCTTTTCTGTACTACTATTGTTGCCATTGTCCATGGAAATTTTGGAGACATATCCTTCAAACACTTTCGTTTCACTTGCGATCTTAAGCATTTCGGCTTCAGCAGCAATCAACATATGTGCCAGATCAATTAGGGTCACATCGTGGTCGCTCATATAAAAGTACTCAACGAACTGACTATATGACTTAGGAAGCGAAAGTAGAACCAAATAAATGGTCTTCTCCCTAGGGAAACTGACACCCATTCTATCCAATTTGTCAATTTGCGATTTCATTTCCAAAATATGCGCACACACAAATTTTCCATCTTAATGTTTACATGCCAGTAGGGCTTGAGTAGTTTCGTATCTTTCAACTTGAGACATGGGGAGAGTTACTTGAGGAGGAGGAGAAAGAGTTGGAGAAGCATGATATCCATTTCCACCATTTCTCGAAGAAGGGAACATACTTTCACCTTGATCAGAATGTGGAAGATCATCTTCAGAAGGAAGAGGAAAACCACTTCCCAAGGAACGAGGAATAACATTATTGTCTGAACTTGACATCTATAATAGGAGAAAAGAGAATTCAAGTTAGTTGATTTTAATCCTTAATTATTAACCAATAAATTTAAATTAAGTCTAGGACCCATATTTCCGATTCAAACTTTGAAGAGGGATGTCGTAATCAAATTCGAATCTATTTTAGGTATGTAAAGCATTTACCAATTTCATCTCATGAAACTCCTAGATCATTTGAGATTTATTGAGTCTAATCAATGGCATGTTTAATCTCGATTATGCTCTCACTTTTGTGAGTGGGATGCCGAGGATTACAAACGAGATGTGAATAACCATACAAATTAGCTTGGTACTCTCGATGTCATTTATCATCTCCTTTTAATGTGTCGGTTAACCACACGCACTCCATTAATCGATGATAATTTTTGAGACACCCATTACCACCCTTTATTAGTCTCATATTAGTGTGTCGGTTAGCCACACACACTCCACTAACGACTTATAAAGTGTAATGTGAAATTTCATGAATTATTATCAAATTCACATTTTTCCTAAAGTAACTAAGAGTGAGATTTTACAAAATAGTCTAGTTACTTTTTATCATTTTACTTTTAATGAGCTTATGTTCTATCAAACCCGTTCGGCTAACGACTCTCCACCAATCAAGGGAGCGGTGGGTAACAGTGGATACCTAATGGCGGTCGTTTTATAGGCCGATTCCTTAAACTCCCCTTATAGATCGGCTTCGTGAATGAGGCGTACTAGTGGTTCGACTGACTTAGTCTTATACATATAGTAAATATTAAACGTTTAATTTTACATATAGTATAAGGTGTATTTTAAAACATTTTTTAAAATTCCAAGGGTTTAATCTTTTAATAAATTAAACTTTTAATTTAATTAAATTTAAAACATCTTATGGATTTATTGATTATCTTTTAATTAATCATTTATTCAAATTAATAATAAGATCCATAAGGATGGATTTTAAACTTTTCAAATACTTGGGTTTTTTAAAAAAAAATTAAATTTAAATTTCGAAATTAAAAGAATTTAATTTAAATTTAAAAGTTAAAACAAATGATTTAATAATTATCTTTTTAATTAAACATTTAATTAATTAATTAAATAAATTGAGGATTATCCAACTAAATTAATCAAGATAATTTAATCCTAATCCTCTCCCCCTAAATTTCAAAAATCAAGGGAGGGATAAACCAAATTTTATAATTATCTAATTAATCAAATAAGGAGATAATTACCAAAAATAAGATAATCCTACCAAAACCCTAATTTTTGAAAATTACTTATCTTGGGGAGGAAGGCAAGGATTTCAATCCTTGCCATTTATCGAAATGCTAGAGAGTTACGAAAACCCTGAATTTCGAAACTTGAAGGGCAAGGGAAAGGGTTAAAAACCTTTCCAAAATTTCAAAACTTAAGGCCTAAGAATCCCTAAATTCGAAAATCCCTTAGTCCAAAAGGGTTTAATTGCCATAAACCCTAATTGATCGTATTCAAACAATTATAGCCAATTCAATAGAAAACAAGCCAAGGCTCTGATACCACTGATGTGTTTTGAGCATAACAAACAAAAACCTATGTGTGCATGCAACCCTAATTTATGATCTATGTTTTCTCTAATTGAACATACAACATTTGAAAATCAATTGGGAAACCCTAATACTAGTAGTATAATTTCGAAATCACTAATAGGGTTAGGAAAAACATACCTTAATTTTTATATAGAAATAACAATGAAATCTAGTCTTCTTGAACTTTGAGAGCAAGCATCACAAGTGTCACGCCTCAAATAATTCACATCCAATACAAGCAAGAGGATGAGAGAGAAGAAAGGAGAATGAGTGCTAGGAATTTCGGCTATTCCTTTAGGGTTTCATGTAGCCGAAATTCATAAGGTGTAGAGGACTATTTATAGTACAGATAGGATTCCCTAGATAACCCTAATTTTAATATAATACTATTAATTCAAATTAGGTAATTATCCAACTCCTTAATTATCCACATGGGATAATCTAGAAACCCTAGATTATTGTGACATCCCCAAATTCACGCATATTTTAAAATTTTTATTTATGCTTATTTGAAAATCAAAGTATTCATGTTTAAGAATAATATTGTGGAATTTGTTCCTAGAAAACATGATAAATATATTATCAAAGCATTTCCGAAAAATGTATTTTGTTTATATTAAAACTTTGGGATGTCATCGTCAATACATAAACATAAGCATAAACAGACCTTATTTACACTAGTGATTTACATCTCCTTTAATCTCTCAGTATAATATAGCTTCGTATTGATACATGTGATACAAATAAACTGACTGGGCCAGGTTGGGAAACCTGGTGAGTACAATAGAGTTTTCAACCAACAATAATAAAGTTATTAAGTTTCAGCATCAAATAATTATCCCAATTATCCATCCGCATTATCTTCTTTATTTGTTATGGATCTACCGTAAGAATTATCTATCATTCACTCATTCATTCCTAAGAATTGTCCTAAGGAATAGACACGAAGTCCATCGCTGCCAATAGCACAACTGCCAATGTTATCTATTAGGCACAACTACCAATATTATCTTTTAGGCGCAGCTGTCAGGATTATGATGTTCTCTATTAGGCATAACTACCGATATTATCTTTTATGCGCAGCTGCTAGGATGTTTAGTGTCACACCCCGCTAAAGCGGAAACACGAGGCGTGGCAGTATAAAGAGTTTCATAGCAAAAGAGAACACCAACCATAGTATTAAAAAGCATTACAAATTTACAATGAGTTTGAAGAAAATTTTAAAAGAAATTACAATGTAAACTGAAATACAACACATGTGAATGCTCCTAAAAGTGAAGTGTCCCTAAGTGCCACTTACTCGATGATTCCTGAAAAAGCATGTAAAACGAGCGTCAACTATAAAAATAGTTGGTGAGTACTCACATGTCTATAACATAATATAGTTTGAAGTCATGATAATCAGAATATTGATAACAGTTTCCATAAACAAATGTTCATTACTAAATAAATAAGTAAGTTTTCATGAATAGGAGTTAGTTGCTAAAGCGAGTAATAAAGTTTCCATAAATAGAAATATATTACAAAATTGAGTAAATAAGTTTGCATAAACAAAGTTCGTTGTCATCATGAGAGATAAAGTATGTTGCCCAAATGAGATGCAACGTTCATATTCTCATGGGAAATAAAGTTTCCATAAATAGAAATATATTGCAAAAATGAGTAAATAAGTTTGCATAAACAAAGTTCGTTGTCACCATGAGAGATAAAGTATGTTGCCCAAATGAGATGCAACGTTCATATTCTCAAGGGAAATAAAGTTTCCATAAATAGAAATATATTGCAAAAATGAGTAAATAAGTTTGCATAAACAAAGTTTGTTGTCATCATGAGAGATAAAGTATGTTGCCCAAATGAGATGCAATGTTCATATTCTCATGGGAAATAAAGTTTCCATAAATAGAAATATATTAAAAAAATGAGTAAATAAGTTTGCATAAACAAAGTTCGTTGTCATCATGAGAGATAAAGTATGTTGCCCAAATGAGATGCAACGTTCATATTCTCATGGGAAATAAAGTTTGTTGCTAAAACGAGATACAAGGTTCGTTGTCATCATGAGAGATAAAGTATGTTGCCCAAATGAGATGCAACATTCATATTCTCATCGGAAATAAAGTTTGTTGCTAAAATAAGATACAAGGTTCGTTGTCATCATGAGAGAAAAAATATGTTGCCCAAATGAGATGCAACATTCATATTCTCATGGGAAATAAAGTTCGTTGCTAAAATGAGATACAAGGTTCGTATGTGCATAATGATTATACCATGAGTTCACAACCCAAGCCTAAAGACCGAGGGTGCCCTCTTCTATGTCTATCGCTAACATAGGGAAATATGGTAAAATGCACTCAAGCGAATCGTGCGAGTAAGGAGTTGTCTACCTCCTAATAGCGCTATCCATAATGACCATGGGCTCAAATGAGTTAATGAGTTGTGTGAACTGATTCCATGGACTTAAACGCGATAAGGCCTCATGAATTAACAATAGCATACACATACACAGCAACATATAGCAACCAAGTTTAATACAAGTCAAATAAAATACAACTGATAATAAACAGTTTTTCGGACATGCTTTTCCACCCCAAAACATAAAAACCGAAAATAGGGGGAGTCGTGAATACTCACAATATGCAAAATATAGCAACCAAGTTTATACGAGTCAAATAAATACAACGAACATAAATAGTTTAGGACATTCTTTTCCACCCCAAAACATAAAAACCGAAAATAGGGGAGTGGTGAATACTCACAATACATTGAGATGATGCAAATGGTGCCTTGAACTACGCTCCACTCGTACCACTATCGTTTTCCTACAACGATATTACACGCTAATGAGTCTCTAATTGAAATCTAATACTAGTATATTTACTACTACAATAGAATTATGCCAATAATGTGTCAAAATTTAATATTGTTAAGTTACAAACATTTTTCTGAAATGGTGAAATTTTATAACTCATGTGATTAAGATAATTTTGGATATTATTTTCCATATTTTTGTAATATTAATTGAGGGTATTTCAATACATTTAAAGGTGTTTTAAACTCCTAAAAATCCAAAAATATTATCAAATAGTTTCCAAAATTCATCAAATTTTACATTTTTGTTCCAAATACAGTAGAGGTCTTCCAGAAATTTTCCCTTGAATTGTGGATGTGATTAATTATTTTTCCAAATTTTCAACCCTTCATATCAATATAAATTCGTGAAAAATAGTATCCAGATAATAGAAATTCCCAAACTTTTTATATTACTTCCATTAAACACACTTAAGCTGGAAAAAATAAAAATGGGTTTCTAAACAGTTTAACCTGATTTTATGATTTTTGTGCATTTATTCCAACAAAAATGGAGATAAATAGAAAACTATTTCCAAAATTGCCCAAACTTTTCTTAACACTGTTATTATACATATAGAAACTTTTAAAAATATAAAATATATTCTTCAATTAGTTTTGCTATTTTTCTTTGTTTTATTCTCTTAAATAATCATTAATTGGTGAGAAATTATCAAAAAGTTAAAGTAAATTACCAAAATTTTTGTAAACTTCATTTACAGTGTACCTAATCCAGGAAAAATACCAATGGTGATTGTCATATATTGTAATCCGATTTTGTGGATTTAAGTGTATTTAATCTTAGAAATTAGAAGAAATATAGCATACTGAATAGAAAAATTATCCAAATTTTTATTTAGAGTTTTAATATATTATAAGATCTTCGGGTAAATTGTCATGAATTTTGGATTAGTAGAACTATTTTTCCCATTATCAGTCCATTATAAATACAAAAATCTGGGAAAAATAGGCATACATTATGAAAAATTCTGAAAATATTTTTCTGCGTACTCCACATGAGGAAGGATCTATAAAAATTCTTAGATAGTCTTTTCAAATTCCCTAAAGTGGTTTTATGATTTATTTGAATTAAACAAAAAGAAAATTCAAAACAATAGCAAACCGTAACAAAAATCGATGAAACTCACTGAAATGTCATCATTTACTTTAGGTGTCATCCAAGAAATTACCTAGGATATATAGACCTCAGAAAGTATTTTATATGAATTATTGCCCTAATTTATTGCAATAATTATAATAATTCGAGAAAAATGAATTATTTTCTAAAAATTTGTAGAACATCTTATTTTGTTGGTGGAATACAGGGAAAAATCGGATTTTATCAGAAACGTTGTTTTAGATATTTATTTGGGAATAAATCCTTTATAAACCTATTTGAAAGCTTTTTAACAACATACTTTGATGATCAAGCCTCTAAGCTTGAAGATCATCACATGCATGTTGGTTTTTGGGTTAAATACTACCTCAAACATCATAAAAATCGTGGTTATGAACATATGATTCATAATCTATATATAGAATGGTGTAGAAGAAGAAGATATGTGAGAAAACTTGAGATTTTGAAGGAAGATTGAAGAATTTTCGTGATTACCTTGAAGAACAACCCTAGATGATGAAGATTTAGAGTTTAAGGTGTGTTTTTGGCTTCATTTTCTGGAAAAATTTCGTGGTTATAGAGAGAGGAAGAGAGAAAATGGTGTTGGGGATTTAAAGAGTGAGAGAGAGAGAGAGAGAGAGAGAAGTGAAGAAGATGGTTGAGTGTAGGATAAAGGAAATGATTTAATTCTTGGGGAAGAGAGATAATGGGAGAGGGAGGACGAAAATTTTAAGAGGAAAAATACTCCCTCTCTCTTTCATGTTGCAATATAAGAGTTGTAGATCGATAGATTCCAAACAGAAAAACAATATTTAATCAAGCAAAGAACACGAGAATGGATCAATGGTGTCGAATGATTAATAACTCACACCTCAGAAGAGCTCGATGAAGAACTTCTACTGTAGAGGTGTGATAGGGTTACAATGCAAGTAATTAATGAGAACGATCCATCTAAAAGCTATACATGCATGCAATATTTATATGCTAACCCTAATGTTTATCCACGGTTGGACAGGCCCAAACCGGGTAAACTAAATGGACTTATGACCGAGCCCAACGACGCAACACCAGACCTAACAATCTCCCCCTTTGCGTCAATTGAGGCGAGAGACTACTTCGGTTGAGTGACCTTGGTCTTCTTTACAACCTTGAACAGCCGAGGGATGATCGCAAGAAGCGTTTATCGAAACTGAATATACCACCGAAGCATATCAGTGAACAACTTCTTATCAGATTCACTGTTCTGATTACACCTATGTATGATCTCCAAAATGTGCTCCAAACAGGAAGAGGAAAATAGGTGTTTGTCAATCAGAGCGAACAAGCATTTTTGACCTTCTCTTCTCATGAACATAACAGTGTGAAATTTGGGATCAATCTTTCCCATAACCATTGCATTCATATCACTTTCCCTCCCCATCGGCTTCATAGTGGTCTTCTTGTGAATGGAAGAAGCGATCTCCTGATCCATCTTCGCGACCTCATGAATATAACAAACGAGCATTTGCTTGATGTGATCGATGATTGGCTGATACTCCTGTGGATTGGTCAGCAAAATATTATTAAGGAGTATCCAGTTGTGAGGGTTCAAGTTCGGCAGGTCAGCTAGGGAAATCATATGGACCGAGCTATCTGAGCCTCGGGTCACTTTAAATTTAATGTTGATGAATTTCCCTGCCAAAGTGGGCTTCAACACCTTGACCGTTGTGATTTTCTGAGTGCTCCAGGTCAGGTATTGTGGCTGAGTAAACTCAAGATAATACTCGAGTAAATCCCGATCTACCTTCGGGTCTGGAGAAGGAATGCCAGCCGTCGACTCAAAACAGTGAAAAATAAATTCCTTTCGGGTGATTGGCATGTCAAACTGTGAGTCCTTCGAGTTCTTAAGCCCGAACGAAAGAACGGGTTCAAGCCAATGAGTGCTCGGTGCATCAATAACCTCCCTGAGAAGCGATTCCATAGTCGATTCAGGAAACATGGACTTCTTCTGCTCTAGCAGCTCGTTCGCTTTCAACTCCTTCTCAAGAAGTTCCTTCTCTTTCTGAACCTTCTCCCGAATCTCTTGATTAGTAGGCTTGATTTTCTGATCAAGTTTAGAAGCATTCCTTTCAGTATTTTCTTCCATATCATCATCATTATCATCATCATCTTCTTCTCCAATCTTCTTCTTTCTTTTGTCCCTCATACTGCCCGAAGCTTCATTACCCTTAGGCTCAGTAGTGACTTTTGGTTTTGGAGGGGGTTGAGATTGAGAAACCTTATCTCCCCCTTGTTTCGGATGGACACCAGTCGCCGGAACACCTTCAATGCGACTCAATACATCCAATGCAGGTCTTAGCTTTTCAGCCAAGTGGCGTCGGATGGAGATGGTCAAAATGGAGTCGTGAGCTTCCAGTAGATGTAAGAGAATGGAATGCACATCTCCAACTGAGCTTTTAATCACCTATCGCGCAGATTTTAAATCTTCAATCTCTTTGGTGGCATTCTTAAGCTTGAGATTCTGAATCTTAAGCTGTGAGGTTCGCTTATCCAGTTCATCCATCACCTTGTTTTCCACAGCAAGCTCGACTTCAAGTTGAGTCAGACGAGCATCAACTGAAGTGTGAAGCTCGTTGTTAGCAGCCTCAATTGCCTTACGAACTGCTTCAAAAATTTTCTTCTCTGCCTCCAGTGAACGCGTAAGATTATCAACGGAGGCGTTCACTGTTTGAGCATTTTTCTGAGCTGCCGCTTGTAGAGAATCCAGAAAGAGTTGGGCCTTTGAAACTAGTTTTTCGACTTTGCGGTCGCTTCCTTGCAATCTTTGGTGGAAGCTTCAACGGCAAGAGAAGCTTTCTGGCATGTTGAGGTTGAAGCTTCAATGGCTTTGGCAACATTGGAGATGGAGGCCTCATGATCTTTGACAACTGATGAGAACAGAGCTTTAAGAGCAGCCTCTGAATATGCACCAGTAGAAGACGAAGAAAGCAATTGATCAAGCTTTTCCGTGACATCCTTGAGATGGTTTTTGGTAATCGGGGCGTCATCATCTTCATCGCTTTGTACGCGATAAGGACTGAAATAAGTGGAATCGAATTCCATGTCTTCACCGCCAAGAACAGGTTCAGGTGATGGAGGTGGGATTAAAGGAGTTGAGGTAACAGGTGGAGTAGAACCGACAGTGGATGCCCCCATATCAGATACGTTGACATGAACTGTAGGTTCGGGTGTAGGAGTGGTTGTGGTAGTTGTAGCTGTAGAGAACAGAGGGGTTGGAATGGGGATGGATGAAGCGGTTGTAGATGTGATAGGTGGAGAACAAGGAGTGATAGTAATATGAACCGAAAGAGGAACGGAACGTGGAGGCGAGGTTCTATTGCTATCGGTTTCAGTAGCTTCGTCATCAGTGGACTCAGGATCTGGCTGGCCATCAGAAGGAACATACTCAGGGTCACTTGTTGAAGGGGAAGGAGACTTCGGTCGGCGAGCTTGATTTTTGACCTTTCGTTTCTTTGAAGCAGTAGGCACAGCTTGCTCTGCCTTGCGTTTCTTAGGGGTTGAAACCTTGGAGGATTGACCCACTTTGTCTCCTTTGCTATCAACCTTCTTCCCTCGTTTTGTTGGCTTGTCCACAACATCCAATGAATCCTGCATCTTGGGAGTGAGTTGGCGTGGACCTGAAGGAGTCAACTTCCTGTAATCAGTCATTATTTTACTTTCATTGGAGACAAATCGGTACATCGATTTTGGAATTGACCCGTTAAAGACAAACTTGGAAGGATCTGAGACAAGAATCCTCGCCGTATGAAATGTACCAATCGAAGACATGAGGGAATCCGCCATTGTAGGAACAATGAACTTTTCCATCGCCCAACGAGTGACGATAGTCCAAAATCGTGCACAAGAAATTTCAGTGAATCTTGAAGAAGAGCTTATACTCTGAACGAGTTGAGCCCATATGATCGATCCATAGTCCAAATTGATCCCATAATATAGACCATATAGAATGGTCAGGAAAGCCCTGCTCGTACCGTCTGAACCATCAACCCTCTCCGATAAGCCCTTGGAGAGGAGCGTTACGAATCCGTTCCAATGAGGAGGAAGAGAAGACTTCTTGAACTTGGTAATTGTTGTGAGAATCTCTGTGTACCCCATATCATAGAGCATCGAGAACAGTTGAGTGTTGGTGATGGAAGAAAACCTAGCTTTTGAAATTGAGGATTTTTGATTAACGATGTCGAAGAATATGCGCTCCTTGGTTTTATCATAAATGGCAGAGGAGTAGACAGCAGAGAGCATTGACATTGGAACACATTCCACCTGTGTGAGAGCGATCACCAGTGGCGAATACTTGAGACATTCGACCACATGTAGTATATACGAATCATAGAGAAAGGGGATGAGTTCGATGACCAGATTCTGATTAGGTTTGATGGTCAGAAGAGTGGACTGAGCAGATTGATCGAAAACTGATGAAGATTCAGCCATTGTTGCAGGTGAGAAGAAGATGAACAGTGGAGAATCGCCGATGTGTTCTTGAGAGAGAGAGAAAGTTTGGTAAAGGAGTCCAAAAGGTTCGAGAAAATCTTTTATACCATCTCTTAGGAGAGAGAAAAATCCGTTTGTGATGATGACTGGATCTCTGAAACGTCGCCTGAAAAAGCACGATGTGACAGCTTGGTATCCCTAGAAATACGTCAGCAGGCGTGAGTATGTGAACCGTTTCAAATTCACGCGTCTTTTTCGACTTTAGCTCCTTTTCAATTTTCGAACTGTTTCAACTTCATGTTGACTCACCCTTATGTGATTTTTATTATTAAAATAAATCAGCTTTCGCATTGTGGAAATTAACTGTCTCTTCTTCACAATAAAGGAAATCTCCATGTCTGTTAGAACCGAAAGCACAAATCTGAAAATTTCCATTAGAACTGCTAACAGGAATTTGGAAAATCATAAAGACCATTGTGCAAGAGTGTGCCAATTAAAAACAAATAAAGCAAGATATTTGTGGGATTTGAGTGATGTCTATTTAGACATGAAACTGATACGTCAGCAGGCGTGGGTATGTGAACCGTTTCAAATTCATGCGCCATTTTCGACCTTAGCTCCTTTTCAAATTTCGAACCGTTTCAACTTCATGTTGACTCACCCTTATGTGATTTTTATTATTAAAATAAATCATCTTTCGCGTTGTGGAAATTAACTGTCTCTTCTTCACAATAAAGGAAATCGCCATGTCTGTTAGAACCGAAAGCACAAATCTGAAAATTTCCATTAGAACTGCTAACAGGAATTTGGAAAATCATAAAGACCTTTGTGCAAGAGTGTGCCAATTAAAAAGAAATAAAGCAAAATATTTGTGGGATTTAAGTGATGTCTATTTAGACATGAAACTGATGATCCCAGGCACGAATCTCTTCCTTCAAAGTCAAGAGAGACTAAGAAGTGTTTGTGTAGTTTCCCGTAAAATACGATCAAATGTTTGTAGAGAAACATTGAAAGACATCTTTTTCAACTATAGGCTTTACTAGGTGGCTTACCTTCAACCGAACCTTGATACTTGAAATAAGACCGAAAATCGGGTGAAGTACTTGTGAAACCAATGTGGTTTGTTGAACAAGTAGGTTTGAAAATATATTTTGTGACAGGCAAATAGTAAGAAATCTCAAAAAAAATAAATAAACTGGATCTAATGGGAAGAAACGTCCAGGTGTTAGACAGTTCCATAAAGACCACGCAAAAAGGAAAAAGAGATTTCATGAGGTGACAAGTAATAGCTTGAACATTAGAGTGTTCACCGTTAATTCGTTCAAGGTGTTGGATTTTGGGTTTCACTTAGCTCGTGGTAGACGAACCAAGATCATCAACACAGAAATTGTGTAACCATAAACCTCAGTGGTAATGTCTGAGAGTCTCAAGGGTTACGAATGTGGAGCGAAACAGGATGGAGAAAATTGAGATGGTTAAGGAACCGAAAGTACCTCTGCTATATAAGAATGACAAAGCAGAAAACTCTTAACTCACTATGAGAAGAGTTAGGTAGCTTGTGACTGGGGGATTTTAACAGCCTGATTGGGAAGAAACGATTGGTTGTTATCGAATCAGTAAGGCTTCACTCAGCGTCATGGAGGCTTCGGTCCACATGCAACAACATGCTTCTAGGGACACTTAACTAGTACAAAGAGAAGAAGATTATACCTGCCCCATCATCATCGTGTTTCGCATCTGTGAACTTGATATTAGACAATTGATGTTTAGAATAGAGACATTAGACAAAAACAAAAAGAAACTTAGAAATATTTTTGAATTTATGGATTTTCTGAAAAATAATAAAAACATAAAAGAAACTGAATGTAAACACTCGAAAGAATAAGAAAGCTTTACAAGATTATACAACCGAAACCATTCCTTAAAAAAGATGAAGCGAAATAGACTGAGCGTTCGGTTTATTTCGGTTCCCAAAAAAAATTCAGGAGCCGAAATAGACCGAGTGTTTGGTTCATTTCGGTTCCCAAAAATTCAAGAGCCGAAATAGATCGAGCGTTCGGTTCATTTCGGTTCCCAAAAATTTAAGAGCCGAAATAGACCGAGCGTTCGGTTCATTTCGGTTCCCAAAAATTTAAGAGCCAAAATAGACCAAGCGTTCGGTTTATTTCGGTTCCAAAAATTTAAGAACCGAAATAGACCGAGCGTTCGGTTCATTTCGGTTCCCGAAAATTCAGGAGCCGAAATAGACCGAGCATGCGCTCTATTTCACTTATTCAATTTTAGTGAGTAGAAGGAGGTTTCGGTGCTGACTCAGCTTCCATCATTCCCAATCCTTGGAGTATTTTGTTAAAGCTTGCTTATGGTAAGGCCTTAGTGAAGATGTCAGCCAGTTGATCTGAGGACCGAACGAAGTGAATTTCAACATTTCCATCTTCAACGTGGTCCTTGATGAAGTGATATCTCAGTGCGATATGCTTTATCTTGGAGTGTTGCACTGGATTGTGACATATTCGTATTGCACTTTCAGAGTCACAGTATAGAGGGATTTTCTTCATGCTCAAGCCATAATCTCTAAGTTGGCTTTGTATCCATATGACCTGTGATGTACAGGATGCTGCAGCGATCTACTCAGCTTCGACTCTGGAGAGGGACACACAAGTTTGTTTCTTTGACTGCCAGCTGACAAGTTTGCCATCAAGGAACTGGCACCCGCCGGTTGTGCTTTTTCGATCAAATCCACATCCACCAAGATCAGCGTCAGAGAAAGCTTGAACAAAGAAGCCAGATTTTGCAGGATACCAAAGACAGAGAGACGAGGTTCGCTTTAAATACCGAAAGATATTTTTCACTGCAATCATGTGAGGTTCTCTTGGATTAGCTTGAAACCTGGCATAATAACAGACATAAAACATTATGTCTGGCCTACTAGTCATTAGATACATAAGTGACCCTATCATTTGACGATAGAGAGTCACATCAACAGCCGGTTTCTCAAGAGATGGAGTCAGCTTCGTACCAAATGCCATTGGAACCTTTACTTTCGAATCTCTCGTCATGCCGAACTTCTTTAATAATGTCTTTGTGTACGTTTCCTGATTGATGAAGATGCCTTCTGGTCCCTGTCTTATATTTAATGCAAGGAAAAAGTTAATCGGACCCATTGCGCTCATTTCAAATTTAGTCTCCATCAACTTCCTGAATTCAGCTGTTAAGCTAGGATTCGTGGAGCCGAAGATGATGTCATCGACGTAAATTTGAACGATCATTAAGTGTTCTCCCTCTTTCTTGCGAAAGATGGTTGGGTCAACCGAACCTTGCTTGAATTTTGACATTTTGAGAAATCGAGTTAGAGTTTCATACCAGGCTCTCGGTGCTTGCTTTAATCCATAGACCGCTTTATCCAAAATGTAGCAATAATCAGGATACTTCTCATTCACAAATCCAGGTGGTTGCTCAACGTATACCGTTTCTTCGAGTTCTCCATTCAAGAAAGCGCATTTTACATCCATTTGGAAAACTTCGAAGTTCTTATGTGCAGCATATGCCAAGAAGATTCTCACTGATTCCAACATTGCTACTGGAGCGAAGGTCTCTTCATAGTCTATTCCTTCTTCCTGGCAATACCGTTTCACCACCAGCCTCGCTTTGTTGCGAATGACATTACCCTCTTTATCTAACTTATTTCTAAATACCAACTTTAAGCCGACTACAGATGCATCCTTTGGTGTGGGAATCAGTCTCCAAACCCGATTTCGTTCAAACTCATGGAGTTCGTCTTGCATAGCTTGCACCCAATCAGAGTGATCAAGAGCAGCATTTACCGTCTTTGGTTCTACTTTAGAGACAAACGAATTAAACATGCATAATTCTACTTGAGAGAATAAAGAAGTTTGCTTCGCTTTCATTTGTGAGCGTGTGAGAACACCCTCAGATGATTCACCAATAATTTGTGTTTTAGGATGATCCTTTGTCCATTTTATGAGAGGTGGGTTATTGGGATCATAGGCAAGATCCAGCTCAGCATTGACTTCTTCTTCCATTTCTGACATATCGCCTTTGTCATTTGCATTTTCATTCTCCCCCTCAAATGGCGAGCCGAATCCTATGTCAGATTCAGTGCTCTCCCCCTCAGATGGATCTTCATGGGTTGGGCCCTTTGAAGAATTCTCCCCCTGGAAAGGCATGTCGTGTGGTTTTGGAGTATACGAACCCTCCCCATGGATTATTGAGCTTTCTCTTGGAGGGTCATCAGTAGCTGGATGATCACTTGCTACAGTAGGTTCGCTTTGTGTCTGTTTCTCGATAGGTTGGTGAGGGTCGCTTTCCATGTCTTTAGCAGCTTCATCGATGATTATCTTCAAGTTATCGATTTTGTTATCTTCTGCTTTCGCTTCTGAGTTGATCGCCTTTTCTGGTTCATCAAAAAGTAGCATGTACTCATCAAACAGGTTAGCAATAGGAACTGAGACTTGACCTGATTTTGGAACGATTTCCTCCGTTTGACTTTCTGTTGTTCGCATTTTCTTCATATAATTGTCGTCAAAAGTTACATAATAGGTTTCTTCAATCTACTTCGAGCGTTTATTTAGAACCCTATATGCTTTTGAAGTAAGCGAATAACCAAGAAAGATTCCTTCGTCTGCCTTGACATCAAATTTGTTTCGGTTCGCTTTGGAATTGAAAATAAAGCATCTTGAACCGAACACGTGGAAAAACTTCACATTTGGCTTTCGACCGTTCAAGATTTCATACGGAGTGATGGCGAATCTCTTGTTCAGGAAGGATCGGTTCTGAGTGTAACATGCATCAGCAATTGCATCCGCCCAGAAGTATAGAGGAAGAGAGGCGAAGCTCAGCATGGTTCGGGCCGCTTCACATAAAGAACGGTTTCGCCTTTCAACGATCCCATTCTGCTGTGGAGTATAGGGAGCAGAGAAGTTGTGAGTTACTCCTTTTTCAGCCAGAAAATCTTTGAAATCTTTATTCTTGAACTCAAGACCATTGTCGCTTCTTATATTTCGTACCACCTTTCGCAGCTGGACTTCCACTTGTTTAATAAAAACCTTCAGATTGGGTGTCGCCTTTGATTTCTGTTTAAGAAAGAAAACCTAGGTGAAGCGAGAAAAATCATCTACAATTACTAGCATAAACTTACTACCACCGAAGCTCTCAATAGCCGAAGGACCACATAAGTCGATCTGCAGTAGTTCGAGGGGTTCGATGATCTTTGTGATGATGCGAGTAGGGTGACTCTTTCGGCTTTGCTTGCCCATTTCGCATGCTGCGCACATATGTTCCTTGTCAAATTTGAGAACAGGAACTCCACGCACGTGATCACCGAGCACCAGTTTATTGATATCTTTGAAGTTCAGGTGCGATAGCCTTCTGTGCCACAACCAACTTTCATCTGAGTTCGCCTTTGATAGCAAACATATTGCTGGTTTTCCTTTTATCAGGTTGAGATTTAGAGGAAACATCTCCCCTTTTCGCTCAGATTTAAACAGAATTTTCTTCGTTTGTTTTTCAATTATTTTAGAGCCTTCATCGTCAAACGAGACTTTCAAACCTGTTCCTGCCACTAGTTGAGAAATGCTGATGAGGTTATGCTGTAATCCTTCCACGTAGGCTTCCCTTCGTATTGAGAATTCTCCGTTGGTGATCATCCCATACCCTTTGATCGTGCCGTAAGAGTTGTTTCCGTATTTCACACATCCGCCATCCTTAAGGGACAGAAACTCCCTAAGTTCTTCCCTTCTTCCTGTCATGTGACGAGAGCAGCCACTATCAATATACCATTCTTTGTCAAACTACTCGTCAGTGATTACCTGCAGAAATTAAGCAGATTTAGGAACCCAAAGTCGCTTGGGTCCTGCTAAGACTTTTATAGTATAGTCAATTGTAACCGAAAGATCAACCATATATGTTCTTTTTATTAATGTGGTTTCATCTTTTCGTTTGATGGTGTACACTTTGATTTTATTTTTATCTTGTTCTAACTTGTGTGTATTATGGTTAGTTGTTTTCACATTTGAGGTTTTCATGGGTGTTCTAGAGTTAGCTGCCTTTTTGGTCTTTTGGACTTCAGGTTCTAGATACAGCTTTCCCTTTCCTTTAACATCCTTCACAGAGTTGGGCTTTGGTTGAGAGTGAGGAGGATGGGATTTGGAACTGTAACTTGCTTTTTGGTTCTGGGCTTTTGTGTTGGAACCGAAACAAGACTTTCGGTTCTTGGGGTAATAAGAGTTAGGACCGAAACTTGACTTTCGGTTCTTGTGACTTCCAGAATTAGAACCGAAACGTGTCTTTCAGTGTTCTTGACTACATGACTGGTAGTCATTGCTAGAATGAGACTTGACATGTGCTTCCTTTTTAAGAGTAGAAGCCTTTTTGGAGCGAACATAGGAGGAGTTTTGGGATTGCCAAAACTGCTTTCTCTCATTGAGATTTTTCATATATCTTTTGTTCCTCTGTCGTTTCTGTTCAACAATTTGCTCTTGAGTCAAGTGAATGTTGGCCTTTGATTTCGCTTTCTTCTTGTCAGCATCGATTGCTGTTGATGAATCGCTAGTAGCTTTCAGTGGTTCGTTTGGTAGGTCTTTAGTACCACTTGTACTGGGTTTATCAAAGCTTGAGGGTTTATTGAGTGGTTCAGGAATATATCGTCCCTTAATTCTCCATGAGGTTTGCTCTGACAGACCAACTGTTTCATCTGCATTATCGATGGGAGCATACCAGAATAAATTATCACACCCTTCAGCGTTATCTTTGTCAACCATCGATATTAACTCATCCGTTTGCTTCTTAGTTACCCATGTGACTGCATACACTTGGTTGGGTGTAGTTTGTACCTTCTGATAGACAACGACCTTTTCTTTGAGCTTCTTTGATTTGTCCTTTGACACCCGAGCGTATTCAACCGAATTTTAAGATATGAGGGGTTTTGTTGGTTCAGGTTCGCTTTTAATGAATTCTGAACAATCGACAACGTCTTCTATAGAGATTTCACTCATCTCACTCTCCTCATCAAATTCAGAAGTGGTTTCTAAATTGATTTTATTTTCTGAACTCAATTTGGCGTTGGATGAGTCAAATTTCTGTATAGTCTCGGTCTTTATTTTTAATTTATCATTTTCGTCCAGTAAATTCTTAAGCATACACTTATGTTCTTTAGACTCAATGAAAGATTCAATTTTGTCCAGTCCATATTTGTAGGTGACAGAGACTTCATCCGAGGACATTATAGATTCACATTCAGCAATGATTTTGTCCTCCTTAAATTCAAGGAAAGGCAAAATCATTTTATGAATCTGTTTTCCTATCTCACAATCTAAATGTAACTGAGTGATATTAGTATATAGGCGTTTAGCAATCAAATAGAAAACATTTCGTTGTTTCAAAATTTTCAAATTGTCTCTTTGCAAATAAATAAGTTCATCCCTAGCCCTACTTAACTCTAACTCCTTCTGCTGAATCCATATTCTTCTCTCCTCACTTTTGGAAGACTCCCTGCTGAGTTGGTCAGTTAGGTTAGAATTGGCTAAGTGATTTCGCATAAGACTACCACTTAAATTGGAAAACTTGGATTTTAAATCATTTAAGTCTTTTTCATAGTTTGTTATTGGTACTTTAGGAGATTCTAGGATAGTTTGTACCTTCTTGATCAACTGATCGCAGTCGTTGATCTTTTCACTCATGGGCTTGGCAGGGAAGCATTTGTCTTCTATGACCTTCGCTTTCTCATGCTTACTTTCGGTTGTTACCATTAAGCATTTCCCAGCCGACTCAGCAACTCCTTCTCTCGCCACATATGCTCTTCCATGCGAGGGTCTGCGTACCTCTTTATCCTCAGAATCTGTAGACCAAACTTTCACTCCACCGAACTCATCATCAACAACGTTTTCCTGCACAATCAAAGCATTCATGGAAACGTTAGCATTTTTCTTCTTCTTTATCTCCTCCAGCTTTCTCATGTAGTAAGCTTCATTATCTTCACCCTCCTTCTTCTCAGCCATCTTTCTTAGCATGCAATCCTTGGCAAAGTGGTTCTTGCCATGACAGTAGTTGAAATCGTACCTAGAGTCTCCCACAAGTTTACTTTCCTTCTTTTCATCGTCCTTTTGGGTGTTGTTCTTCGGTTCTTCCTTCACTTTTTCAGAACTATAGCTTCCCTACCAGTTTCGGTTCTTATTGACTGGGAATTTTCTGCGAGCAAACTTCTTCGGGTTTGTGACCATCATAGCATACTCTTCATTGGTAAGATCACATTCTGACATGTCAGATTCCTCCTCTTCGTCTGCTAAATTCTTGCCTTTAGAAACAAGGGCCAGTGAACCCACACCCGAAACAACTTTCGCTTCATTTGTTACTTCGCTCTCGTGAGATTTGAGAATTCCCATTAGCTTCGCCAGTGAATATGATTTAAATTGTTCATGAGCTTTCATTGTTGAAACCACTGCCATCCATTCTGGCCTTAAGCCATTCATGAATGTAACCTTTTGTTCAATCACTTTCCTTTCAATACCATGCTTCATCATCTTGCTAAGCAAATGGTTGAAACGATCAAATGTTTGAATGAGCTTCTTTTCAGGTTTTTGTACGAAAGCACCGAATTCAGTGAGCAATAGGGTTTGGATCGAGTGCTCCAGATCCTCATCGGTTGAGTACAGTTCTTTCAACCTATCCCATATTTCTTTAGCTGTTGTGCATGAACTTACTAGACGAAAAGTGTCGGATTGCAATGCAAATCTGATCATCCTCATGGCTTTAACATTGCATAACAATTTGTCCTTTTCGTCTTGAGGGATCTTGTCTTCGTTTGCCAAGAGTTTGTTGTACTCCTTTTGAGTCTTGATTGTTTGGTTTGTTCCAGAGTGAACAAATGGACCCAATGTAATTGCTTCCCAGATTAAGTAGCCATTATCTTCAGATCCAACTACGTAGTCTTCGAAGTGATGCGCCCACACTTCGTAATCTTGAGTATAAAGAATGGGAATTCTTGTAGTTGATCCAATACTGTTGGAGATGTTGATTGGATTGATTTGAGAGTCATCGTGAGACATGATGAACGTGTTCTGTTAGAATCAGACTTGTAACGTTGAACTTAGGGTTTTATCAAACACTAGAGATACCGTCGACAGGAGGAAGACAACGTCTTTATATTGATAAAAGCGGAAACCCTAAAGGATTCTTCAAACAAAAGAGATGCGTATGTATTACACAGTCTCCTACTCTGATACCAATTGTTGGAATATAAGAGTTGTAGATCGATAGATTCCAAACAGAAAAACAATATTTAATCAAGCAAAGAACACGAGAATGGATCAATGGTGTCGAATGATTAATAACTCACACCTCAGAAGAGCTCTATGAAGAACTTCTACTGTAGAGGTGTGCTAGGATTACAATGCAAGTAATTAATGAGAACGATCCATCTAAAAGCTATACATGCATGCAATATTTATATGCTAACCCTAATGTTTATCCACGGTTGGACAGGCCCAAACCGGGTAAACTAAATGGACTTATGACCGAGCCCAAAGACGCAACACCAGACCCAACATTTCATTTATTTTTTTTATTAAATCCCTTCAAATATTTTATAAAGTTTCAAATTTTTATAAAATATGCACATTAAATCAACATTTGTTTACAAACTCTTAATTTTTATTTCTCAAAATAAGCTTAAATGTTAATGACCCAAACTTTTATTTTCTTGATCAAATTTTCATAATTTTAATTATTATAAGATAATATTATTAGGTTCATAATTATTTTCATAGAATTTTTAAGGTTAAATTTTATAAATTTAGGTGTTTAGGGCATTTAAGGGTTTTGGAGTTTGATAAATCTTTGGATATCAAAATATATTGAATCTTTGAGACTTAAGTTGTTTTTGAGTTTCATAACTCTTATTCAAATTAGAAATAATGTTTGTAATTTATTTTTACCGGTTTATTGACATTTTATATGTAGTGGTTCCGAGATACAAGTGAACTTGAAGAACCAAGTATACTAGTCATACTTTCAACTTTGACTTAAGTTCCACGAGACTCCGACCTAATTTCTACTACTAGGTGTATATGATTCAGGAAAAGGTGTTTGAGTCAAAGAGTGACTTGAATATGGATAGTCTCTATAGTTAAGTAGTTGTAGAATTCACATAACCATGTGAAATCTAAGTACACTATCCTTCGATTCTACTTGTTTCCAAGTTTCTAGTAAGGTATAACTTAGCTTCAAGTTACTAAGTCTAGTATGTGTCGTGCCTATATGTGCAACTAAGTTTATCAAATCTAGAACCGACTCGAATTTTGACGGTTGTCACAGTCTCCCCCGGTTGAAAGAATTTCGTCCCGAAATTCAATTTGTGACGTATTTTATTAGAACTCAGCCGAATACAATTGTATAGATGGAGAGGTGGTGACTTGAAGTGTTCTTTGATTATTTTGGGTTTATTTCCTCAAAGGAAGAACCCAATTCTTTAGCTATAGTCAAATTAGTGTTTCCTTAATTCGAGTTCTTTCGTGTAGATTATGGAAAATTTGGTTCATGGAATCATGATCCAACCACGGCGACCTAGTCGAACAAGATCATCTAGTTAGATATTATCTGAATTAAGAGAGCGGTATAAGTTTTGCTGAAGCACCAACTGCATAGAGCGTTAAATCCGCATTGATCCTTATGTTGCATTCTAAATTAGCACTAAGTGTAAATTCGCCGCCTAATAAAGAAGAGATTCGGAACAATTTGTTCACTTCCGGGTTGGCTATTACATCTGGAAAAGATATATTCCGAAATAAGAAGGGGGTAGCACGAATTAAAGGGAAGCAATCGAGGGTAAGTTCCTAAAAATACATACTAAGGGTAGGCAACGAAGTTTTGGTACATCTCAAATGTAAAGACTATTTAAGTTTCGTCGACAAAATAAATTACGAAATGATTGAGGATCTCCGAGGCTATAATTACTACTACGGTTACTCTTACAATAATAAAACCTTATTCGAAGAATAAATATATTTAGAGAGTCATTGTTGCAAATGAAGGCGATGAAAGTTTATGATAAATTAAATCACATTGTGTAGATAGCATCTTAAGTGTTTAGAAGTGATAAAAATCTCACTGTTATCAAAATGTGTGTTTACAAATGATAATTAATCTCACTATTATCAAAATGTGTAATAATTTCAAGATAATGAAGATACATGTGTGGCGATCCAACGAAGTAGTAAAATAATATAAAAATTAATTAAGGTTAAAGGTTTAAGTCGTCATTAAAGGAATTTGTATAGAAATATTTGTATTAAATTTTTGAGAAATTGTCCAATTGTCTAAGTCAGGACAAATTCAAGTTTACGATGAGTCAGAATACTTATGAAAACAAGTTTGAGAGTTTAGGAACTCACTGAAAATTGCAAAGTAAAATACTATTTTAAGAAAGGTGTGAAAATGTCAAATTTTGAAAATAGTGCATTCATAGTTTAGTGTTTCTAAAAAAACAATCATTTAGAGAATATATAATCGTAAAATTCAAAACTTTTGATGTATTTAAAGAAAAGAAGAAAAATAAGGAAACATATAAAAATATAGATAATTATGTAAACTGAAATATTAATGTAAAGAGCTACATATGATTTTGATTTCTATAAAAATATAGATAATTATGAATTATAATTGGATTATGACTTCACTATGGAATGAAGAGAAAGTTTAGTTGGAATGAGGTCCAAGCAAAACATAATGACACAATCTACTACAAAATTAGAATACACTACTTTTTAGAAGATAAAATCAAATATGATTGGATGAACTAGAAAAATTAAAAATTAGGTTGAATCCTTCCATTCAGGGATAACCTAGAAATCTTTTATGAGTAACAAAGTATACTTAATCAAGCTAAAAAACTCTATGTCACATCATAGCACCAATCATATTCTCCAAGATATTTAACTATACTTAGAGTAAAGTCAAATATAGAGATGATAGTATTCGCAAAATTCACACAAATTAAATTTAGTCAGACCCATTAATAAAGTTCTTTCTTTTAATCTAAGTATGAATGGTCACACTTCAGCTATAGGACTTCTTTATTCTATAAATAGGATTTAATTCGAATTTAGTATTTGGATATTGGAACATAAAGACAACAAGTATTATATTGTTTATGATATATTGGGATATGATCATTACTACAACACTTGTTGTGTTCTATATTAACATGTTTAATCAGTGAATAATCTTATTATTCTAAAAGTTCATAGTTGGTCATGATTGTGTGAGCAATTATGAAGTAAAACTAATATGAATTGGATTGGTTGACTCTCACCAGATGAAAGTAGGCAAGTGGTTGTAACCAAGTTTCATTGGTACTTGTTAGAGAACTAGTATTGAACGGACCTACATCAAGATCAACTCATAGATCGCAGTTATGAGTGATACTTGATTAAAAGGTACTATCTTTGTATCCTTAACACCTGAGATACATAGTGGGACTTAAGTATAGGGAGTGTTGTGCTTTGATATGGTCAAATGTTGATCCTTAACCGGGCAGTTCTAAAAGCCATTTTCAAGTATGGTGTGTCACACCCCCAAACCGGAACGGCAGAAACGTTCGGGGGCGGAGGACGTCATGTATAGTATCACAACAAGTGATTAATAGTAATCAAAGCAACAACAACCATTGTATTAATGTATAATGTTTACATTACATTCGTATCATACACGATTAACTCCAAAAGTAAATAACAAGTAAAGACTCAAAGCTACTATGCTCCATCTTCTTGAATCCGGCGCGTGTACCTGTCTACTAATATCCTGATCCTAATCGGATCGTTGATGTATCTAACTGCAAGCCGACCTGACATCATGTTTGCAGTTTGTCAATGCGCTCGATATCAGGCCAATCCTAAACTTTCACATCTTATTGCTGTCAAAAGAATCTTTCAGTATCTCAAAGGCAACCCAAAATTGGGTCTTTGGTATCCGAAAAATTCTGAATTTGATTTATATGCTTTTACTGACAGTAATTATGGAGGCTGCGAGCTTGACATAAAATCAACTTCAGGAGGGTGTCAATTTCTCGGTGATCGTCTGGTGTCGTGGCAGTGCAAGAAACAACACACCCTCTCAACCTCAACAGCAGAAGCGAAATATG
Organism: Lactuca virosa; assembly: GCF_052849685.1. Lineage (NCBI taxonomy): Eukaryota > Viridiplantae > Streptophyta > Magnoliopsida > Asterales > Asteraceae > Lactuca > Lactuca virosa. Next base: position 313,681,600 of record NC_136433.1, on the reverse strand, counting down.
TTGCTGCCTCTGCTTGTTGTTCTCAAGTTATATGGATCTAACATCAGCTGTTGGATTACGGTTTGAACTATCTAGAAACCCCTATTTTTTGTGATAATGAGGCTGCAATTCAGATTGCTAAAAATCCAGTCCAGCATTCGAAAACCAAGCATATTGACATCAAAATTCATTTCATCAGAGATTGTTTTGAGCGTTCGCTCATTTGGCTGGAACAGGTTCCCAATGCTAATAATGTGGCGGATCTATTCACAAAGCCGTTTAACAAAGCTCGATTTGATGTGCTTGTGAGCTTTTTGAAAATGATACGTTTTGAGGACTAATTTTTGCTTTAGGTTAGTTTAAATTTGTTCATTTTAATTTCATTCTCTCCCATGCACAAATTTAGGGGGAGAAATAAACAAAAACCAAACAAAAATTTTAAAATTCAAAATCCTAAAACATTAGAAAATCAGAAAATCAAAAATATGTTGCTAATAGTTTTTGTTTGTAGGTGATGTGTTGGGAAGTGATATAATCATGTGATAAAAGGCAATCTGAATCTGTGTAAGGTACCAAAAGTTTAATTGTCTAAGCTCTGTGTTCAATGTGCTGGTAGGCACGAAAGTTTTCAAAATAGACTTGACTAGGATCAGATGAACTTAAGGAATTTAGAGACCTGACAAATCTTGACCTAGATAGTTCCATTTAGCCTGACAATACGATATTTGGGTAGGTTGAGCAGAGAGATATACATGGGAATCTGCAGATACATTAAATGATCTGTATCTAGAACTGTGGATTAAATTTTCCTCGGTGTGCCAACTTTGTCCTTAATTCCGATATTGACGGGGCAACTGGGGAATTCCGATAAATTAGGTCTGTAGAAAGTTATTTTCTTTCTTTCTTACTGTCAGTCATATGTTACCTCCTCTGTGTGATCGAAAGATCTGACCTGGACTGCAACATATGCAACTCTGTCTCTCTGCATCTTCTTCTATGCTATTCTTCCTACCTGTTAGCCATATGTTGTCTCCTTTGCGTGACTAACAATCTGACCTGGTACACAGCATATGCAACCTTCTACTTCTAAATCCCTCTAAACTCTATTTAGTCATATGTTTCACTCTCTGCGTGATTGGAAGAGATCCGACCTGAGTGTACAACATATGCATTCTAAATCTGACTTCTTCCTTAATAATTGTCTGCTCATCTGAAGTAAGGAGTATTCTGGAAGTCCTTGATTATTGGGGTATATCAGGAAGCGGGAAAAACGTTCTAATACAACTAAAATTGAACATTTATAGGTTGTCTGTAGATCTCGCTGCTCAATTTAGGTGGACAACAATATCCTTGGTTGTCGTCAGCTGAATGGTCCTTAGGAAGTTTATCTAGGAACATAGGATCTAATTGTCTTGTCACTTATAACATGTCCAAAATTTGTCACAATTTTTCGTGCTTAAGTGGACCACAATACTGACGATCGACCAGACATGAACATGAAGGTAGAAATACCGATAAGCGGATTAAGGCTGTCTAACAACTTTGATCCCAATATCACAAAAATATTATTAGCGTTAGTTGAGGTGAAATTATTGATAATTCATTTTAATTTCTTTTATTTTGTTTTATTTTTTATTTTATTTTTATTTTTGTTTTTATTTTTATTTTTATTTTTATTTTATTTTCATTTTTATTTTAAGTCCTTGAAATGCATTATTTTTAAAAGTTTATTGCGTTTTTGGGCTTGAGTTCAATGTTTGTTGGGATTGCAGCCCATATCCAGTGAAAGGGGGAGTATATAAGGAGGGTGTGGCCGGACTCACTCTTATTCCTCATTTTCTGAGTACGGCCGCACACCCGATTGAATATTCTCTCTCTTAAAACTTCAAAAAACCTCGATTTTTCTTGAAATTAACTGCTCATCTGTGTAAGTTTCATCTAATCGATCCTCTTAATGGTGTTCTTGAGCTAAATCGACTACGAATCCATGGTTTATTGAAGGAAAAACGATTTTCGGCAATGTTGGTGCGTGTACGGTCGCACACCCGTGTACGACCACACACCCGTGTACACCCTCACACCCGTGTACGGCCTCACACCCTGTGTACGGCTGGATTTCTGTGTATGGCTGCACACCCCAATTTGTCCTTAAAATTTTTTGAAATTTAACCAGTGAACAACTTGATTTAACTGATTATTGGGAAAAACACTTGATGTTTATTGATGAATTCTTTTTGTGTTTTTCTCAGTTCAATATGGCAGGACTTGAATTCGCTAAAGTTCACAACTTGGCCGTTTACCTTGCTGATCCTCCAGAGGCTCACTCTGAGTTTCAATTCATAGTAGATGGCTTAAGAAGATGTTGCCTGTTCTCTGCTCTCACCACCAGTCTGGTCATTTATCAACAATTGATTAAGGAATTCTAGAGCAACGCAGTTGTGATGAAGGATAATGAGGGTACAAAATATCTTGAGGCTTCTGTGCGTGGAAAGAAAGTCTTGGTTACCGAGCGGATTATTCGAGAAACCTTGCAGATCGGTGATAAGCCTGAATTCCCGAAGGAGATTGATCTAGACCGGACTTAAGAGACTTTAGATCAAATGGGTTATGAAGGAACTTCCCCCCCCCCCACTCTCAAGAAGCTATTGCTTCCGTGCTGGAAATATTTAGCTCATGTATTTGTGAGTTATATATCTGGTTGGAAATCAGGAGCTAATGAAATATCTCTGGTCAACACCGGTGCCATTGCTGCTTTAGCTTCTGGATTTGAGTTCAATTTCTCAAAGTTTATTTTGCATGAGATGATTTTGAACATTGAAGGTAACAAGAGGGATAAGTTCTTCATGTACCCAAGATTCCTTCAACTGATCTTTAATGTCAAGCACGCTGAAATTGAAAGAGGAGGAGAGACCCTGGATCTTAAATCTGTTGGCTCAAGTGCTTTTGGATTAATGAAGCAAAATCGACCAGGAAAGTTTAACTTTGAAGGGAAATATCCACTGATCAGGTTTGGAATCTTTTCTGAAGAGAGTGACCAATCTGAATCCAATGATCTCTCTAGCCCCACGGAAACCGATGATGTCGTCATCTCGGTTTCAGAACATGAAAACGAAGAAGGCCGTGTTTCCCCTGTCGCAATCGTGGCAGAAGAGCATGACCAACTGCGAAATATGGAGATTCAGAGTAATTTTGATGAAGATGGTGATGCTGAAGAGAATGATGGTGATGATTATTTTCTCAAAGACATGGATTTCTCTGGTTTTAACGATGAGGAAATCCCACTTAATTTTGATATTGATCATGATAACCTAGGTCCAAGTTTAGAGTTCCTCGACAGGTTCTTTGTCAATGTCAATGAAGTTGCTCAAACAGCAACAGAGACTAGGGTTGCTAATGATGCTCTTGAAACAATGCCTCCTACATCAAGATCGATGGTAGAAACTTCAAGCCATAAGGATGCAGTTTCAGAGATTCCTCCCTCTGATATAGATATTCCTTCATCTGTGCCATCTTCTAGTGATCCGACACAGACACAGACCTCTCTGCCTCCTGTGAAAAGAAGGCGTCTAGATCCGAGACAGGGTATGTTCATTCAAGATCAAGCACCCCCAGTTTCATCCACAATCACCACCACAACAGTTATTGCACCACCTTTACCTACCCAACATGGCCCAAGCTCTATATATGAATCTGGTGGATCTTCAGCTGTCCCAGAATACTCCCCCACAAGGCCTTCGCTAGATGAAGCCTCCATCAGGCTAGCAAGGCACTTGGCTCAACATAGTCCAGAACCTTCCTCTCGTGGAAAAGGAATATCTATCGAGGAAGGTCGTTCAGGGGATGATGATTCTGTTGTGTCCACTCTCAAAGAAGAAATAGGCATTCTAATACAACAAAATATTAAGAAGGACATTTTAATTGGAAAGCATGATGTCATGATCGCTGAGCTTGAAGCAGACAATGCATTGAAGTCTAAACAGATTTCTGATTTGCAAACCAATCTTGGATCCGTGACTGCTTTCTACTTTAGCTTGAAGAACAAGTTATTTGAAGCTTTTGGTGATAAGTTCCAATCTTTGTTTCAACCGCCTCATGGTATTGAAGATCCTCCCAGTGCTCAAGTCCAGTCTCCTCCTCATGACAACCCGGTTGTTCAGCCTTCTCCCAGAACCACAAGGGTGGTTGATCGATTTGAGAAAGAACCAGCTCAATCTCCTCACATCGTTACTTTGAAACTTGCCAAGGCTGCGACATCCTCTAATAAGCAAAAGTATCTATTCAAGAGGAACTCCAATTAAAATGTTCGTGGAGGCCGACCCCAAATCACTGTTACAGATCTTGAACCGAGATGTTTTGGTGGCAAATATGGTGATAGATCTGGAATTGTGTCATGGGGATATGATGAATTAAAATTATGGCTTGTGAAGTGGAAAAGTGCCAATGTGGAGTATTACAAGAGCATACATGATTTCAACTCTTTTACGAGAGTTGACTTGTCTGAACTTGCTGATGCTCCCTTTCTCAATCCAGGAAATGTTCCTCAAGCAAATAAATTCAAGCATTTCCTGGAAGATCAAGTAAAAAGGGGATTTCCAAGTATGAAGACTGCTGAATCGTTTCTCAAGAGCCACCTTGACGTTCTTAATCCATTGACTGGCAAACCTATCCAAACAGTGATGTGGCCAGCCACTAATCAAGTGAAACAGATCCCTATCTTGCAAAAATTCCATGATGATTCTTTAAAGAACATGCTCTACTGGGTATTTGATGAAGCCACAGCTTCTGTTGTCATCAAATTCTCAGATGATTGTTTTCGTTTGTTTGACAAGAAGGATCTTCTTCAATTTGGAATGTGGGATATTCATCAATTGGCTCTTCATCAAATCTGGGTTGCCGAAGAGATCTTTGAACCTTCCGCTAAGGAGTACACTGGAATGGTTGCGGAGATCATTAAGGAGCAGATGTGGTGTGGTGCCATGGAGGGATCTGATGTACTAATCATTGAGAAAGACTGAGCTTATGCTAGCCACAAACCAAGGGGGAGATTGATAGGTCCTAATATAGTGGTTTGGGCTAGGCATCCATCTGTATAAGTCTTGATAGGGTCTTGGGGTTTAGTTTGGTGGTTGTAACCTTTGTGTGGATGTGTACAGCCGGACATGTGTGTACGGCCGTACACCCTGTGTATGGCCGTACACCCTGTGTATGGCCGTACACGCGTGTGCGGCTGTACACTCGTGTACCGCTGGGTGTGCTATAAATAGTAGGTGTCAGTGTCAGTCTATGGGTGGCACTAAAAATAAAATGACATTTAGTGGCACATAAAAAATGCCACTAAAAACCGAAAAAGTGCCACTAAAGGCCCCCTGAGCAATCAGCGGCACAAGAAAAAGTGCCACTAAAAGCGCTGCCACTAAAGAGACCTTTAGTGGCACTTTTTGGTTGTGTCGTTGCAGCCATATTGAGTTTTAGTGGCACTTTTTTGTACTATGCCACTAAACACTTGTAGGTTTTAGTGGCACTATTTTTATTCCACTATTTAGCTGCTAAAATAAATATTATTTTCGTGCTTTTAATAACTAGTTTTTTAACACAAAAAAATGTATTAGTAAATTAGATTGATTTTTTTTAAAACTTCTGTAACAAAAATATTTTCGATATTTAAAATACAAATGTCTTCAAATTTTTTTAATAAACATACATGTTGTGCTAATACTTAAGCATAATATTATCGAACTAAATACATGTTGGGGAAGAAGCACGAAACTTGAAGAAGCACCAAACTTGATTGACCTCAAATTTTGTATAGTTGTGTCTTTTGTTGTTAATGGCATAAATGATCTTTGTATATCTGATTTTCTTTTTATTTGTAGTGTCTTTTTCACGAGTCAAAGAAGAAATGGTTTTCATCTTGATGAGTTAAAAACTCTTTAGATCGATAGATCTTTAACAGGTAAATAAGCAAGAACAATAAATACTAGAACACACAATGAATCAATCCGTATGTCGAATGATTAAAATGTAGTCACACCTCAGCAGAGCTTGATTAAGAACTTCCACTGTAGAGGTGCGATAAGGTTTACAGTACACTTGATAAAATAATAATGAAAATGTTAATGATAAGATTGCATGCATGCAACTTATATACTAAACCATAAAATAAACACATGGCTGGTCAGGCCCAAACTGGTGAAAAAACTGGACTAACAACCGAGCCCAAGACGTAACACAATAGGCCCAACAATCTCCCCCTTTGCGTCAATTGGGGCGAGACTTCACTTCGGTGGAGGTTGAGGAGTTCGCTTCACAACCTTGAACAACTTTGGAATGATGGCAAGTAGAGTCTGTCTGAAAGCCATATACCACCGAAGCATGTCTGAAAACAGCTTCTTGTCTGCCTCACTATTTTGATCACACCCATGGACAATCTCAAGAATGTGCTCCAAGCAGGAATTAGAGAATAGGTGTTTATCAGCAAGAGCAAATAGGCACCTTTGACCCTCGCCTCTAAGAAACATAACAGTGTGAAACTGTTGGTCTATTTTACCCTTCATCATCAGCTTAACGTCACCTGCCTTCCCGATTGGCTTGATTAAGGGCTTCTTTCGTATAGCAGTGGCAATCTCCTGATCCATCTTTGCTACTTCATGAATGTAACACACCAGCATACGCTTGATGTGACCTATAATTGGCTCATACTCCTTCGGGTTGGAAAGTAAGATGTTGTTCAGGAGAATCCAATCATGTGGATTCAAATTCGGTAAATCAGCAAGAGAGATTGTATGAACCGAACCGTCTGATCCTCTGGTTACTTTGAGCTTGATATTAATGAACTTCCCTGCTGCAGTAGGTTTCATTACTTTAACTGTTGTGATCTTCTTGCTACTCCAAGTCAGGTACTGTGGTTGAGAGAACTCATGAGAGTACTCGAGCAAGTCTTGATCAACCCTCGGGTCAGGAGAAGGAATCGCCACTGTAGACTCAAAGCAATGAAAGATGAAAGCCTTACGAGTGATTGGCATATCGAATTGAGAATCTTTAGAATTCTCAACATCGAATGAAAGAACAGGCTCTAGCCAATTTGAGCTTGGAATTTCAATAACCTCCTTTCGAAGCCTTTCCAACGACCACAGAGTAAACTTCAATTTCCATTGTTTAAGCAGATTCGCTTCTCTCGTTTCATTCACCCGATTAATCGCTTTGTTAACTTTTTCTTTAATCTCTTGAACGGTGGGCTTGACTTTGTGAGAACTTGATTTAGGAGCCGTTTCTTCTATAACATCAACATCGTCCTCATCATCAACATCTATGTCTTTTCCTTTATCTTGTATACCAGAACCCGAAGCTTCTTTCCCCTTCGATTCAGTAACCACCTTCGGTTGTTGTGGTTTCGGTTGTTGAGGTTTCGTTGGTTAAGATGAAGACTTCATGACCTCCCCCCCTTATTGCGGAAGGACAACGGACTCCGGAACACCCTCAATTTGACTTAGAATGTCAAGAGAAGGACTCAACTTCTCAGCCAAATGACGTCTAACCGAGATCGTAAGAACGGAATCGTGGGTTTCGAGAAGATGAAGAAGAATCGAGTGTACATCACCAACTGAGCTTTTTACCACAGACCACTCCGAACGCAATGCTTCAAGTTCCTTGTTCGCTTGATTGAGCGTCAGATTCTGGGTTTTGAGTTGAGTGGTTGTTAGAGCAACTTCATCCATCACTCTGCTTTCCAAGGCAAGATCTGCCTGAAGTTTATCCCAACGCTCAGAGACAGATACTTGATGCTTGACGTGATCAGAGGTTAGGTTATTTCGTAACGCCTCAAAGTGCTCTTTCTCTTGTTGAAGAGATTGAGTTAGGGTCTGAACCGAGGCATTGACTTTGTTGGCATTTTGCTCTGCAGCACCCTATAAAGACTCAAGAAAAAGATTAGCATTAGAAATTAGTTTATCGACTTTTTCGGTCGCTTCGGTGCAGACTTTAGTTGAAGCATCAATAGCTGAAGTGGCTTTTGTGATTAAAGCTTCGTGTTCCTTAACCCAGGTGGCCATCCTGCCTTGAATGGCAGACTCAGAAAGAGAATCCTGAGTAGATGAGGAGGCCATAAGCTTGTCTAGCTTTTCATTCAGCTCCTTGATATGTCGCTTGGTGACAGGGGCATCATCATCATCATCTCTTTGCACCCTGTAGGGACTATAATAGAAAGAGTCAAATTCGACTTCTTCACCCCGAAGAACTGTGGCGGTTTCTGTTGATGGTGTAGGAGAGAGAGGTTATGAGATAACAGGGGTTTCAGCCACTGAGGTACGAACCCCCGTATCAGATACGTTGGCACGAACCTCAAGTTCGGTAGTATGGGTAACAATGACGGTGGTTGCTTCAGAGAATATTGGAGTAGGAATAGGAATAGTTGTAGTGGGTTGGGAGGTGATAACAGGTGGGATTGGATTTATGGATATTGGGATGGAGATAGGAGGAGGTGAAGGTGGGTGGGAGCGAACTGGTACCTCATGCGTAGGCGAAATTGGAGGTGTGCCACCACGAACTGAACCTTCATCGTCAGAGTCAGAACTTTCGCTTTCGCTTGTTGGAATGTTCGGTTGCTGATCTGAGGGAGTGTAGTCTGAATCACTGGAGGAAACACGTTGTGGATTCCTGGCCATTTTCTTATCCTTTTTCTTCTTTGGTTGTGAGGGAGCTACCTTCTTAGACTTTTGCTTCTTTGGAGTAGTCACCTTGGACACTTGACACTCCTTCTCCTTCTTTTTCAAATCAGGCCCTTTGCCCCTTTTTGCTGGTTTATCTGCTTCCTCTATGGACCTGATCATCTCTGGAGTTAACTCCCTTGGCTCGGTCGATGGAAGTTTCTTGTATTCTTGGAACAGTTTGCTTGCATCAGGCACACAAGCATACATAGAGGCTAGAATAGACCCGTTGAAGGAAAACTTGAGAGGATCGGTGACTATGATCCTAGTCGTATGAAAAGTAGCAATCGAAGAAAGTAATGAGTCTGCCATAATAGGGACGTGAAACCTTTCCATAACCCAGTGAGTAACGAGAGTCCAAAACCTTCCACATGAGATTTCGGAATGACGCAAAGTAGAGGAGAGACTTTGCACCAACTGAATCCAAAGAACAAATCCATAATCCAGGTTAATTCCAGTGTAGAGACCATATAGAAGGGTCATGAAAACCTTGCTAGCCCCATCTGAACCAACAACTCTCTCAGACAGGCCTTTGAATAGCAGAGTGAAGAGGCCGTTCCATTGAGGAGGAAGGCAAGACTTCTTGACTTTAGTTACAGTCGTGAGGAGCTCCGAATGCCACATATTGTAGAAAATTGAAAAGAGCTGAGTAGTAGTGACGGAGTCAGGGTTGACCATGGAGGCTTCATAAGGAAGCCTTAGAAGTGAGCAAAACCGATTCTTGGAAATTGACGTCTTTTGATCGAGAATGTCAAAGAAAACCCTCTCTTTTGTCTTGTCATATGTTGCAGTAGAGTACACCTGAGAGAGAAAAGACATTGGGACAGATTCAACCTTCGTTAATGCGATAACGAGTGGGGAGTACTTGAGGCATTCCACCATATTAAGCATATATGGATCATACGCAAACGGTGTGAGATCTATCAGAAGGTTCTGATTCTCCTTGATAGAGAGAAGAGGCGACCGAGCAGAAGTTTCTTGGACTGAAGAAGATTCTGCCATTGTTGAAGCACGATGAAGAAGATGATGAACAGTGGAGGAAGAATCGCCGGTATTCGTGTTTGAAAAGTATGAGAGCAGTAAAAGGGTAAAGGTAATTTGATAAAAACCTTTATACTGTCAATCATGAGAGAGAAACAAATCGCAATCATATCAAAGGCGAGAAAATCTCAATCGACCCCAGAAAATCGTGATTGGACAACTGTTACACCGAAAAAGGCGATGACAGGCGTGACATCAGCGATCGTTTCAAATTCACGCGCCTTTCCATTTTTATCTCAACCTTATCGTTCCAGATTCCAGACCCTTCAAATTCATGCTGACTCATCCTTTTGCTTTTAAAAGACTCCATTCCATCATAATGAACTGAAGCTATATTTCTGAAATTAGCTTATTAGAAACCGATCCAGACTTTGGAAAATCAAAGATTTTCGTGCAAGATAGTGTCAAAGATAAAGAAATAAAGCAAATAATTTGTGAGATATATGTGATGTCTAGGAAGACATAAAAACAGTGGATCCTGGGCACGAATCTCTACCTTCAAAGTCAAGAGAGACTTCAAAGTGTTTGTTTGGTTTCCCGTTGAATTACGATCAAATGCCTGTAAAGAGACATTGAAAGACATCTTTTTATATAAAGCTATTAGGGTGGCTTTCTCTTCAATCCACACATGGGTACTTGACATAAGACCGAAAGTGGAAGAAGTACTTGTGAGACCGGTGTAGCCTGTTAAACAAGTAGGTTTAGATCTATTTCAGTGAATGGGTGTTAAGATGAAATCTGAAAAACAAAAATGAAACTGGATCTTATGGGAAGAAGCGTCTTGGTGTTAGACAATTTCATAAAGATCACACAAAAATAAAAAGAGATTTCTTGAGATAACAAGTAATAGCTTGAACGTGTACACGATCACCGTCAATTCATTTAAGGTGTTGGATTTTGGGTTTCACTTAGCACGTGGTAAACGTATTTAAGATCATCAACACATATGTTGGGTAACCATAAACCTCAGTAGTAATTGCTGAGAGTCTCAAGGGTTACAATTGTGGAGCGAAATGAGATGGAGAAATAAGATAAGGTGGTTAAGGAATCGTAAGTGCTTTGCTATTTGAGAATGACAAAGCAGAAAACTCTTAACTCACTATGAGAAGAGTTAGGTAGCTTGTGACTGGGGGATTTTAACAGCCTGATTGGGAAGAAACGATTGGTTGTTATCGAATCAGTAAGGCTTCACTCAGCGTCATGGAGGCTTCGGTCCACATGACTTGAGTGAATTTAGCAGCCTAATTGGGAAGAAACGATTGGTGTCGATCGAATCATTAAGGCTTCACTCACAATCTTGGAGGCTTCGGTCTATATACAACAACATGCTTCTAGGGACACTTAACTAGTACAAAGATAGAAATATCATACCTGCCCTAGCTCCAATTGATATAGCTTCTGTGATCGTCAAACCTAAGGGAGAAAAGAAACAAAAACGAAACGCAAAAAGAAAATATTTTTGAAGTTTTGGAATTTTCTGAAAAAGAATAAAAAAAATAAAATATTTTTGGAGTTTGTGAAATTTTCTGAAAAATAATAAAAACAGAAATAAAATATTTTTTTTTGAATTTTATGAAAAGTAAGAGAAAAACATAAAATAAATTAAGATAAAATAAAGTGTACAAAAGATACAACCGAAATGTCACCATTGTATATGAGGCGAAATGAACCGAGCGTTCGGTTCATTTCGGTTCCTGAAAAATCAGGACCCGAAATAGACCGAGCGTTCGCTCTATTTCGCTTCCAACTTTTAATGAGGCGAAAGCAAATTCGGTACAGATTCAGCTTCCATCATTCCTAAGCCTTGTAAGAATTTATTAAAACTTGCTTCAGGCAAGGCTTTTGTAAAGATGACAGCTAATTGATCAGTGGTTCTTACAAAATGTATTTCGACATTACCGTCTTCCACGTGATCCTTAATAAAATGATACCTCAGTGCTATGTGTTTCGTTTTGGAGTGATGCACTGGGTTGTGACATATCCTTATTGCACTTTCAGAGTCACAATATAATGGAATTTTCTTCATGTTTAGGCCATAGTCTCGAAGTTGACTTTTTATCCAAATGACCTGTGAAGTACATGATGCTACAACTATATACTCTGCTTTGGCTGTAGAATGAGACACACATGTTTGTTTCTTCAATTGCCAGCTGACAAGTTTGCCATCAAGGAACTGACATCCTCCAGTAGTGCTCTTTCGGTCCAGTCCACATCCTCCTAGATCAGCATCAGAGAATGTCTGAACAAAGAACCCTGATTTTGTTGGGTACCATAGACCGAGAGAGGAGGTTCGCTTCAAATATCGAAAGATATTCTTCACAACCAACAGGTGAGGTTCGCGTGGATTAGCTTGAAACCTGGCACAATAACAAACAGAAAACATTATGTCTGGTCGACTTGCTGTTAGATACATCAAGGACCCTATCATTTAACGATAGAGGGTCATGTCAGCAGCCGGTTTGTCCAGAGAAGGTGTTAAGTTCGTGCCAAACGCCATAGGAACCTTCACTTTTGAGTCTTCCATCATTCTAAACTTGGCAAGAAAGGTCTTCGTGTAAGCCTCTTGATTATTAAAAATGCGTTCGGGTCCCTGTCTAATATTTAAGCCAAGGAAAAAGTTAATTAGACCCATTGAGCTCATTTCAAACTTAGTCTCCATCAACTTCCTGAATTCTGCTGTTAAGCCAGGATTCGTGGAGCCGAAGATGATATCATCGACATAAATTTGAACAATCATAAGGTGGTCACCCTCTTTCTTACGAAAGAAGGTTGGGTCAACCGAACCTTGTTTAAACTTTGACATTTTTAGCAATCGAGTTAATGTTTCATACCATGATCTTGGTGCTTGCTTCAGACCATAAACCGCCTTGTCCAGAATGTAGCAGTGATCTGGATACTTCTCGTTCAAAAAACCTGGTGGTTGCTCTACATACACCGTTTCTTTTAATTCTCCATTTAGAAATGCACACTTGACGTCCATTTGATATACTTCAAAGTTATTGTGAGCAGCATAGGCCAGAAAGATTCTTACTGATTCTAACCTGGCTACTGGAGCGAAGGTCTCTTCGTAGTCTATCCCTTCTTCTTGACAATATCCCATCACAACCAGCCTTGCTTTGTTACGAATTACATTCCCTTCTTTGTCCATTTTGTTTCGAAATACCCATTTCAGTCCAACTACAGATACATCCTTTGGTGTAGGAATCAGTCTCCATACCTTATTTCGCTCAAACTCGTTAAGTTCGTCTTGCATTGCCTGTACCCAATCTGAGTGATCGAGTGCAGTGTTGACAGTCTTCGGTTCAATTTTGGAGACAAACGAAATAAACATGCAAAATTCCACTTGAGAGAATAATGCAGTTTGCTTCGCTTTCAGTTGAGAACAAGTAAGAACTCTTTCTGATGAATCACCAATGATTTGGGTTTTTGGATGATCTTTTGTCCATTTAGTGAGAGGTGGGTAATTTGGATCATAGGAGGGATCCAACTCATCATTTACTTCTTCTTCGAATTCTGACTGAGTATCATCATCATTTGTATTTGCATTCTCCCCCTCAAATGATGAGAAGGTTTCGCCTTCAGCCATTGAATTCTCCCCCTCAACTGGACGTTCGGTTGATATGGTAGTTGATGGGTTCTCCCCCTGGAATGATAATTCAGGGTTATCGGATGAAGATGAAGCCTCCCCCTGAAATGTAGAATTTTCTTTTGGAGGTTCGCTTGGACTAGGCTGTTCGGTAGTTCGGGGTTGTTCTTTTTCCATATCCTTCGCTGCATCATTAATGATTTGCTTCAAGGAATCAATCTTATTGTCAGCAGCCTTTGCTTCAGAGTGAATGGCTTTCTCTGGTTCATCGAACAATGGCATATATTGCTCAAATAAATTCGAAATGGAAACAGTAACTTGACCAGACGTTGGAAAGATTTCCTCCATTGAACCTTCGGTTGTTTGAAGCTTTTTGACGTAGTTGTCATCGAAGGTGACATAATAGGTTTCTTTGATATTTTTTGGAACGTTTGTTCAGAACCCTATATGCCTTGGAGTTTAAGGAGTAGCCAAGAAAAATCCCTTCGTCAGCTTTGACATCAAACTTGTTTCGGTGCTCCTTTGAATTGAAAATAAAGCATCTGGAACCGAACACATGGAAGAACTTGACATTTGGCTTACGATTGTTCAAGATCTCATATGGAGTAATAGAAAAGCGCTTGTTGAGAAGAGATCTGTTCTGTGTGTAGCAGGCAGCAGCAATAACATCAGCCCATAAATATAAAGGCAATGAGGCGAAACTGAGCATGGTTCGGGCTGCTTCACACAACGAGCGGTTTCGCCTTTCAACGACACCATTTTGTTGTGGAGTGTAGGGAGCAGAAAAGTTGTGAGATACTCCCTTTTCAGCAAGAAAGTCTTCAAATTCATTGTTTTTGAACTCCAGCCCATTGTCACTTCGAATATTTCTTACCAGCTTTCTCAATTGAAGCTCTATTTGCTTGACAAAAACCTTGAGCTTTGGTGTAGCCTCTGATTTCTGTTTAAGAAAAAATACCCAGGTGAAACGAGAAAGTCATCTACTATTACTAGTATATATTTGTTACCACAAATGCTTTCAATAGCCGAAGGTCCACATAAATCTATATGCAGAAGCTCAAGTGGTTCGATGATCTTCGTGTTGACACGTGTTGGATGACTTTTCCTGCTTTGCTTTCCCATTTCACATGCATCACACAGATGTTCTTTATCAAACTTGAGTATTGGAAGTCCTCGCACATGATCACCAAGAACTAGCTTGTTGATGTCTTTGAAGTTGAGGTGCGAGAGCCTTAGGTGCCATAACCAACTTTCGTCTGAGTGTGCTTTCGTTAGCAGACACACAACTGGCTTCCCTGGAATGGGATTGAGATTCAGTGGGTACATTTCGCCTTTTCTTTTGGATTTTAATACCACTGATTTGGTCTTCTTCTCTACTATTTTAGACCCTTCATCATCGAACGAAACCTTCAGTCTAGTTCCCACCACCAGTTGTGAAACACTGATGAGATTGTGTTGTAAGACCTCTACGTATGATACTTTTATGATCGAGAATTCGCCATTTGTGATCATTCCATAGCCTTTTATTGTGCCAAATGAGTTGTTGCCATATTTGACACATCCACCATCCTTAATAGCTCGAAACTCCCAAAGCTCTTCCTTTCTCCATGTCATGTGACGTGAGCAGCCACTATCAATGTATCATTCGTCATCGAACTGCTCGTCACGCATAACCTGCAAAAATCAAGCAGATTTAGGAACCCAAAGTTTCTTGGGTCCATGTGAGCCTTTTACAGAACAGGATATAACAATAGAAGAATCAACCAAGTAAGTTCGTTTTATTAGAGTTGTTTCATATTTTCTTTTGATTGTAAAAACTTTGATTTTATTATCTTTTGACGCTTCAACCTTAGGTCTAGGAATTGGATCTTTATTGTTTTCTAACTTTTGGTTTTGTTTCCTTAGGTTAGTATTCATCTTCTTTTCATCTCCTGAGACGATCTTCCCTTTTCCCTTCACATCTTCTTTAGGATTGTGCTTTGAGTGAGAGGAATGTGTTTTAGAAGCGAAACCTTGCTTTTGGGTCCTTTCGCTTGTGGATGAGGAACCGAAACTGCCCCTTCGGTTGTTGAGTTGAGAGCCGAAACCACTCTTTCGGTTTCTTTCGCTTCTATTTTGGGGACCAAAACTTCCCTTTCGGTTTGCTTGGCTACATGAATAGCATTGAGTACAAGAAGTAGCTGAATTATTTAACACTCCTTTATCCTTAGCGGTGGAACTCTTGTCTGATCGAACGTAATTTGGGTTTTGGGACTGCCAAAACTATTTCCTTTCAGTGAGATTTTTCTTGTTTCTCCTGTTACGTTCATGTTTCTTTTCAGACACCTGTTTGGGAGTTTTATGGATGTTGGCCTTCGGTTTTGATCTTTTATCAGGAGTTTCGCTCTTTAATGAGGAGGTTTCGCTTGTCACCTTAACTGATTCACTTGGAATCGTTTTGGTACCGCTGGTTGATGGCATATCAAAATGTGTAGGCTTGTTGAGTGGTTCTGCCACATATCTGCCTTTAACCCTTCATGATGTTTTCTCAGATAGACCGACCGTTTTATCAACATTGTCTATTGGTGACGACCAGAAAAATTCATCACATCCAGCAGCATTATCTTCGTTCACTAATGTTGTGAGTTCGGCAGTTTGCTTCTGTGTAACGCCAGTAACGGCATAAACTTGATTTGGCGTGGTTTGGACCTTCTGATACACCACAACCTTTTCTTTCATAACTTTGGACTTATTTTGGGACAAACGAGCGAATTCAACCGAGTTTTCAAAAATGAGATTTTTGGTGGGTTCGGGTTCGCTCTTGACAAATTCAGAACAATCTACCTCATCTTCTACAGATATTTCACTCATATCATCATCCTCATCAAATTCAGAAGTATTTTCAGCATTAATTTTTGATCCTGAACTCAACTTGGCATTCAACGAATCAAATTTCTGCATAGTTTCGGTTTTAATTTTCAATTTATCATTTTCGTCCAATAAATTCTTAAGCATGTCTTTGTGGTCTTTGGACTGGATAAAAGATTCAATTTTGTCAAGACCAATTTTATAGCCCGGAGAAACTTCATCAGACGAGACTATAACTTCACAATCATAAACATCAGCATCAATTACATCCTCCTTTAATTCAAGGAAAGGAAGAATCATACTGTGAATTTTCCTGCCTATTTCACAATCCAGATGAAATTGAGTGATATTGGAATATAAACGTTTAGCAATTAAACAAAGAACATTTCTCTGTTTTAAAAGCTTCAAATTATCCCTTTGCAAATAAATTGTCTCATCCTTAATTCTAATTAACTCTTTCTCCTTTTGCTCAATCCACATTCGCCTCTCCTCACTCTTCAAAGACACCCTGCTGAGTTGATCAGTTAGGTTAGAATTTGTGAGGCGATTTTGGGTTAAACTACCACTTAAACTAGAAAATTTAGATTTTAATCCGTTCAATTCCTTTTTATAGTTTGTGACAGGTATTTTTAATGATTCTAGAATAGATTGTACCTTCTTGATCAACTGGTCGCACTCATTGATTCGCTCGCCAACAGGCGTGGAAGCGAAGCACCTGTCTTCTCGTTCCTTCGCTTAATCTTCTCCCCCATCAGTGGTGTAACCCCTCTTCTGTGACACTCCAGCTGTCACCATCAAACACTTTCCTTCAGTAGCATACTCATCTTCTTTTGCCACGAAAGCTCTGCCATGTGTAGGCTTTCTCACTTCTTCATCCTCTGATTTAGTAGACCAGACTTCAGCACCACCAAATTCATCATCTGCAACATTTTCCTGCACATAAGAACATTCATAGTGTTATTTGCACCAACTTTCTTCTTCTTAATCTCTTCTAGCTTTCGTAGGTGGTATGCTTCATCGTCTTCACTCTCATTCTTCTCAGTCATCTTCCTCAACATATAGTCCTTGGCAAAGTGGTTTTTGCCTCCACAAAAATGACAATTAAATCCTGAGTCACTTGACATCTTGCTCTCCTTGTTTGGTTCTTCTTACTAGGGAGTGATCTTCGGTTCCTCCTTTGCCTTTTCTGAACTGTAGTTTCCTTGCCAGTTTCGGTTCTTATTGGTGGGAAACCTTCTGCGAATGAACTTCTTTGGGTTTGAAACCATCAAAGCATATTCTTCATTGGTCAGATCAAATTCAGAGAGATCTAAATCTTCTTCTTCTTCAACTGCATTCTTTCCTTTGGAAATTAGGGCCAAAGAACCCATGCAAGAAACCACATTCGTTTCTTTAGTCACTGCACCTTCATGTGACTGTAGTATACCCACTAGCTTCACCAAAGAGTAAGCTTGAATTGTTCATGGGCCTTTACAGTAGACACTACAACCATCCATTCGGATCTTAGGCCATTCATGAATGTGACCTTCTGCTCAATAACTTTCCTCTCTATGCCATGCTTTATCATTTTGCTAAGAAGATGATTAAAGCGATCAAAGGCTTGGATAAGCTTCTCTTCAGGTTTCTGCTTGAAGTCTCCAAACTCTGAAAGCAATAGAGTCTGGATCGAATGCTCAAGATCCTCATCGGTAGAATACAACTCTTTCAACCTATCCCAAACCTCTTTCGCCGTTGTGCATGAGCTAACCAACCGAAAGGTGTCAGACTGTAGGGCAAATCTGATCATTATTAGCGCTTTAATATTGCATACAAACTTCTCCTTTTCATCTTAAGGAACATCTTTAACATCAACCATAAGTTGGTTGTACTCCTTTTGAGTCTTTATGATTCGGTTTGTGCCAGTGTGAGCGAACGGACCTACAGTGATCGCTTCCCAGATTAAATACCCATTGTCTTCAGAACTGATCACATAATCTTCAAAGTGATGCATCCATACTTCGTAATCCTGAGTATATAGAATGGGAATCCTAGTTGTGGATCCAATGTTGTTGGAGATATTGATAGGGTTAGCGTTGGAATCGTCGAGTGACATGATGATATTGCGAAAAACCTGTTCAAGATCAGACTTGTAAACAAAGTCAGGGTAAAATCGAAATCCAAGAACTACGTCAACAACTAGATGACGGCTTCTAACAGAGATCAATATTAGCGGAAAACCCTGAAACCTTCTTCGACAGAAGAGATGCGTATAGATTACACAGTCTCCTGCTCTGATACCAATTGATGAGTTAAAAACTCTTTAGATCGATAGATCTTTAACAGGTAAATAAGCAAGAACAATAAATACTGGAACACACAATGAATCAATCCGTATGTCAAATGATTAAAATGTAGTCACACCTCAGCAGAGCTCAATTAAGAACTTCCACTGTAGAGGTGCGCTAGGGTTTACAGTACACTTGATAAAATAATAATGAAAGCGTTAATGATAAGATTGCATGCATGCAACTTATATACTAAACCCTAAAACAAAGACACGGCTGGTCAGGCCCAAACCGGTGACAAAACTGGACTAACAACCGAGCCCAATACACAACACAATAGGCCCAACACATCTCAGCTAGTCGATAGTGATACGTTTAATTGTAGGAACTATATCAGCATGATCACGATCAAGATACAAGTATGGTGGGGCCATGCACCATGTATTTTCAATTTAATTTCATTTTTGGGTCAACTCCATTTGAACACTGCAAGAAAAGGTTACTCATGATAAATATGTGCACGAAAAGTAGATTACATCATTTCCCTTATCCATGGAAGCTTTTCTGTTACTGTTACTTTTATGAAATAGATAAAATAGATTAAGAATAACCTTATATAGAACAATAAACACTCTTTGTAATTAAAAAAAAGGTATGAAAAGAAAAATCTATTAATTTTACTTCTTGCAAGCTTGCATATATATGTTCAACAACAACAACAACAACAATATAAAATATATGTTTTTTTCACAATATGATATGGTTTGACCTTGAAAGTATTTGTCAAACTTGGGAGAATAATAATACCTATAAGACCAATGTTCCCATAAACATGATTGGAAGTGTTGAAGAGACGATTGTGAAAGCTATGTAGCAAAGTGAAGATCTTGAGAATCTTGTTTTGGTGTGCTAAAGTCTTTAAAAATCCTTTTGTTCCTCCTACAAATCATCCATGAAAGAGACAACGTGATTAAGTTGATAAAAAGATTCCAAAATATCAAAATATTTGCCTATTTCTTCTTGAACTTTTTTATAAATGTTTTTAATGGTAATTTTTTTGTCTTTTGTATGTTTGACATATATGTAATTCATTGAAAAAATGATTCGGGGTCTAGAAAAAACAGTTACACATACCCCATTAGAACAAAGTCATAAACCAACATTAATACAAGTAAAGACTAGATTAATACAAATTTGGGCAAACCTTATATTTCTAAGTTAGCTAAAAACACAACCAATCCATTTGGATGGTGTGGTTGAGGGATCTAAATCTTTTTATGATCTTTACTTCCCAGTGTGCTTTCTGTTGAAGAAACCATTTCAGATTGCAACTCTTAACCAACAACTTTCCCCCATGTTCTCAATATGGTCTGTATCCCTATTCTAATGAAAAAAATTACAGTTAGACCCCTCCCCTTCGACATACATCATGGCAGCCTCATCAATTTCCAAACCCATCAGCCTATGTTTTAGGCCTGAAGCAAATGAACTTAATATCCAATAAAAGACTTGTAAAATGAATTTTATACTTGAAGGATCCCACTATCCGAATTACACACACTCTCCTCCCAGGAATAAGTGGTTGCAAATAAGCTATGTTATATAACATCTCCAAGATAATGTTTAAGAAAGTAATATCAATAAAATCCAGAAAACAAAAATAGTTATATGAGTCTATTAGGTTTCAAGAAAGAAATTTTATTCCCTTAAATCAACCAATTCTTCGATTTATTTTTCTACTGCAGCAAGATATTCAGTAGATGAAAATTCAAACCATATTTTCATACCTGCCCTTTATATGAAAATAGAAGAAAGAACTATCTCTACTTTACAATACACAATTGAATTCAAAATTTCATGCCAACAAAAGAGAAAATAATGAAAAGATGGAGAGGGACAGTGATACCTTTATAACTCAGATGACCTCAAACCCAAAACTAGGGTTTCGCCGCACACTTCAAAATCCCATAATTTGGGCAACTATTTAAGTGAATGAGAATCATAATCAGAAATTTTGCTTGCTATCGACATACTCATGCTTCGATATTTGTAACCCCTTTCCCTCCGATCGTACATATCACACATATCCCTCTCTTGCTGTGGATTCATCCAAGTGGTCACTGACGTTGGAGGCAACAGCCACAACGAGGGGCCGACGGTGATTGAGAGACGAAGAGGCTTGACGGTGAATGAACGATGGAGATGGAGTGATGACCAGGGGTTGAGAGAAGAGGGGGCAGGGCGGACGATAGATGAAGTGAGGGAGAGATTATCAGTTTTGCCCTAAATATTTTGCACTATTTTTTTTTCGCTAAACGAGTATAGAATTTGAAGTAGCCGCGTTTTTTTTGCCTCTTTGAAAAGTGGGACGTAAAAGCAAAAATAGGAGGGAACCAAAAATTGAAACGCCAAATTATACAGTGTCACAAAAACAATTATGTGCCACTAAAAACATTCTATAGTGACATAAAAAAATTTATGCCACTAAAAACTTGTGCCACTAAATGTAATTTTGTTTGAAGTGTGACGTATGTGTGTGTTTTCCAAGGTGTATTTGACGTTTATATGATATAAATGTGTGCATGCTTGGGTTAATTCTTCTTCTACTCCTCTACACTCTGATTGATTGCAATATCATTTGATCACTGATTTGGATCTTAGAATTCGGGACTTACAGAAGGAATCTTGGCAATGTCACATGACACTAAGTTTGAGCCAGCCTCAAAAGGAACTAGCTCATAGGTTTAAACTAGATGAAATGATTTATATTCGATTTTCTTGGCAATTCAATCAATCATGTATGCCATATTATGAATAAGACCAGGTATATGATCATGTTGTGAGCATAAGATACAAATTGAATACATGGTTAAGTCACTGGATGAGTATGAGAACATTCTATGAGTACTTAAGAAGAACATAGAGAATGTATATGAAATAATTAGTTTAGAATACAATTTTTAGGTAAAGAGCTACATAGGATTCTGATTTTTTAAAAAATATATATAATTGTACATTATAATTGGATTATGAATTTATTGAGGAATGAAGAGAAAGTTTATTTGGAATGAGGTCCAAACAAAACATAATAACACAATCTACTACAAAATAAGAATACACTACTTTAGAAGTTGAAATCATATATGGTTGGATGAATAAGTTCATTGAAAAACTATGTTGATTTATTCCATTCAAGGATCACACAGAAATCTTTGTGACTTCGAGAGTATACTTAATCAAGCTAAGAGACTCTATGTCACAAAAGAACACCAATCATATTCTCCAATATATTTAACTATACTAAGAGTAAAGTCAAATATGGAGATGAAAGTATTCGCAAAATTCACACAAATTAAGTTTAGTCAGACCCATCAATAAAGTCCTTTTTGTAAGCTAAGTATGAATGGTCACAGTCCAGCTATAAGAATTTATTATTCTAGAAATGGGATTTTCGTTTGGAATTAGTATTTGTATATTGGAAAATTGTAATAACAACTATTATATAATGTTTTGATATACTGGAATATGATCATCAAATTAATACTTGTTGTCTTCTATATTAACATGTTTAATCCATGAATAATCTTATTATTCTAAAAGCTCATAGTATGTTATAATTATGAGAGCAATTATGAAGTAGGACTATTATGAATTGGATTGGATGACTCTTCCCATATGAAAGTAGGCAAGTGGTTGTAACCAAGTTTCATAGGTACTTGTTAGAGAGTTAGTATTGAACTGACCCACATCAAGATAACCTCATGGATAACTATCATGAGTGATACTTGATTAAAAGGTACTATCTTTGTATCCTTAACACCTAAGATACATACTGGGACTTAAGTGTAGGGAGTGTTGTGCTTAAATATGGTCAAATGTTGGTCCTTAACCATGTAATTATAAAATCTATTTTCGGGTATGGTGTGAACTATGCAAGAGGCTTTTGTAATCAAGATGGGATTTGTTCCTCTTAAGTGTTGAAAGTTAGACATCTAAGGAGCCTTACCAAATCTTGAACACCATATGAGATTGATTGTGATCCGTATCTCATGTTCAACATGATGTTTGTGACAAAGGGATAACTGATAACGTATCTTATACACCAATTGTAGCTTTTAGCTTCTAGGGAATTGGGTGTTGATATAATGGCACAAAAGTTATATGTTGTTGGGGGTAGTGAAATGTTGCTAGACATTCACCACTGTCTATATCAGTCTAACATGAGTCTTGTACATGTGTGAGATTTAAAGATCTAGTATGCTCAAGAAAAATACTAAAGTGATTCTACTATTTTTCATTGATCCTAAGGGTCACACTAACAAAAACTTGAAACAATTGATTATTTATTAGAAATTGATTTTAATAAATATTTAATAAACTCTTATAACTAATTGGAAATTACTTATTTCTTAGAAATAATAATTTTCATTAGCAAGTAACAAAGTATATCATATGGTATGATTTATATGTCATGTATAACATTTCGGAATAGATAAATCCTTTTATCTTTTACCAAAAAGATAAAGTTTATATTTTATAAACTAGCTTATTAAATTTATAAAAGTTTTCTTCCTTTTGTTCTTATTTTTGAAATATGTAGAAGACAAAAGAAGGCATGGGCTTTTGATTAGTTTAATAAAAAGTTTGGTATGGATTAAATCATGGGGGGAGAATTAGGTCTTAGGTGCATGTTTGACTTAAAGTGTTAATTCCCTTGGATAAAGATTATGCTTTACAGGAAAGGCTTTCATCTTGGATTCACATATTTTTGGAGAATGGACATATTCTCTTCTCTCCTTCCCACTCTCTCCAGTTTTGGTAAAATTCTGAGAGTTTACTTGCTTCTTTAACTCTCTTGAAGTTCATACTTTGGTTATGAACTTCAAGCTTAAGAGTTTTAAGAGTTTTTACATGACTAGCATCTTAAATCATGTTGATTTCTTTTTGGTGTCTCAAAGGTTCCACATTCTCCATCAATTTCCAAGCCTCCCTTAGAGGATCCAAATTGTACAAAGGTTGTTAAACTCTTCTTTTTCTTTGGTGCTTGTTTTCTTCCCAAATTTTGCAAGAAGATCCATGGTTGGTTATAACTAGTTTATAATTGTTCAAAAATGCTCAAATCTTACGTTGCTAAAATCTTGTTTTTGAAACTAATTTTTGAATAAAAACCCAACAATAGATCACTTGAAGAGGAAAGGAATATATGATCACTTGCCTATGGTTTGTTTTATTTCAAGATTGCAGTATGTACAATCATTGCATTGATTGGAACTCTCTCTGTCTATTACTAGTGAATATTATACCATATAGTATTTGAGGCTTATGCAAGTGGGAGACTGTTGGAAATAGTGCCTACAGCTACAACAATTAGTAATATTATTATTAAGGTCAGAGTCATTTTGGATTACACGCAAGGATAATATTAAGCAATATTGATTTGAAAAGAATTATAGGGTTCTATATTGTTAATTAATTATTTGTTTAATTATGTAATTGAAACTTGTAGACTTAAAGGTTTTAAGTGTAAAAAATCTGAAAGTCAGGTAAATGCCAAACTGAAGGATAATTACTCAATGATCAAACAATTATGGCATAAGGGTTTCAAACCTTCCTCTATAAATTTAGGGGGGGGGGTCATAAAACCGGATTCAAGAGATGATGCCAAGTGTAACAGCCCTAAAAAATTTGGTAGCCTCTAACCCTTTTCAAAATCCCAAATATCCTCTATCTTCATGATGTGAATCATTTTTGGTTGCGACACATCTTCATGACATAAACCCTAATCGTTTAGGGTTTGTTTATTGTAGTTTTGTCAAGCTTATCAGGTGTTTTTGATATGATCTTGGGTGTGACTACATCATGGGTATTCTATTTTGGATTCTATATCATCTAATCGATTGGCTAGACGTATGAAAGAAATGGATACAAATATGTGTATCTTTCACCTTTCTATGGTTGATATATTTTAGTTGTTGTAGATTAGTTGAACTTGGATCCGACTATTGAGTTGATGAGTTTTGGTTATGCTTTCGTTATGTGCCTTTCTGTCCTTTTAGAATGCTCATAACCCAACAGTTGTTACCAAATAAGTGCACTTTCCTACCTAAACTTCTATTTATGTTGTAAGCACGGCTCATTGTGATGGTCTTTTCAATAACTTGTGTGGGACTATTAATAATCAAATTGAAGATACACACGACCAACCAATTGTCACATACCTTGAATTCATTAGAGAGTACCTTATGTTAAGAATTATGAATGCTCAAAAGGCAGTTGGACCATTAACTCCAAATGTGCCAAGTGTGCTTAAAAAACAAAATTGTTGCAATGCAGTGTAAGGGTATTTTTTATGAGAATGACAATCATCAGGTCAATGGACCAATATGTGGTGGACATGGTTCAAAACATATGTTCGTATAGGAAAGGTAAGAAGGAACTCTACTATTGAATTGGAAGATATGGTGAAAGGTGGTGGGGCATCAAGGAAATACAAGTATGTGACATGCTCAAAATGAAAAATTGTTGTTAATAATAAAAGAAGTTGAAAAGGTTAAATTGTGGGACATGGAAGGGAAACCAATGGTGGTGATGGAATATCAAGCACGAAAGGGAAGGTTGTTGGGGTTAGGAAGAAGGGGAATATATTGATTAGGTTGTGTGTTTGTTGTGCCTTTTTTTGCCTAGTATATAATGGGTAGTTAAAAAATGGTGTTATGATATGTTGTATCTATCATATGATGTGATGAACAAGTATTTTTGTATTATCTTTGAATTTATTATATGAGGTTATGAACAAGTAGTTTGGTGTGATCTTTTGTTTCCTAATGTAACATAGTATGCAAAAACTTATTACATCATGTGTAACATCCCAAAAATCATAAGTAAAAATTTCATCTTTAAATCAACCGAAATTCAACAAATATCTCAAACAACCATCAAAGTATGCCAATGTAAAAATAGTTATCAAAGTATAAATCCCAAAATCATAAAAATTGCAAAACACATAGGTGGATGCGCTGCGATCAGGTTGGACCCTTCCCTCTCGAACCACAAGTACATGAAACATAAACTTAAACCGTACGCACAAATCTTAGTGAGTTCCCCAAATACCACATACCATACATCATACATAGATATCATACATAGCATACAACGAGTCTATTTCACCCTTGAGTCCCTTCTGACTCTCTGAGTCCCTTTCGATTCGTTGTGTCACTTCCGAATCGCCGAGTCCCTTCCGACTCCTTTGGTATCTTTCAGCCGATACGGGTCTATTTCACCCCTACAGCTAAACATACATTCATACTAGCAAGAGTTACAAAGACAACAAGCACATACAAGCATATTAATAAGTGTCATGAAGATCACTACCATCCTACAACATAATCGAATGGGCTGGCATTGGTGCCTTCGACCCAAAAATACAACGAGGAAACTTACCTCAATCTGAAGATGCACAAATCACACTATCTCGCTGCTGCTACCACGACTCCTCACACTGAATACAATCAAGCCAACCCTAATCACTATTTAGGGTAATAAATGAAAGTCCAAATCATAATCCCTATCACAAAGACTAAAAGACCCTTTTACCCTTCCTACTCCAGGCCCAACAAGCCATGACCCAAAGCTCACTAACAGCCCAAAAGACATAAGGCCCAAGAACAGCCTAAAAGACCTAAGGCCGAAGAATGGCCCAAAAGACCTAAGGCCAAAGATTGGCCCAAAAGACCTAAGGCCCAAAAGGCCATCAGGTGAGTACGCGCGACGTACCACCTTGTTACGCCCAACGTACAAGTTCTCACAGTAAAGGAAACATGACTGCAACGTGTTACACTAAGCGTACACCTATGTACGCCCCTGATTGCCAAAACTCCACCATGTAAATATAAATAACACTTATAAATTTAAGAAATTTACCTAAAAATCGGACGTTACATTATGGTAAGTGAAATCAATTTGAATTCCGTTTCAATTTTATCTGAATTCAAAAGTTATTACATCTTAGTAATTCAATTCAAACTAAACTGAGTATGAATTACATTTCAGTCCCATTATAAAAACAGTCAATTCCAATCCATACACTAAATTCCATTCCAATAAAAAAGCAATAAAAGAACAATTTGAATTCCATTCCCATTTTTGATACACTAATTCCATTCCATACACTCAATTCCATTCCATAGTGAAAACAATATACTTCTTTCATACATTATCACATTCCCACCATAATGGTAACAAGACTGCATTATACCATTCTATTACATTACTACCACGATGATAACAAAAAATGAGTATATTTTCACATAAACTAAAGCTAACGAATAGACACAAAGAAACCCCAATTGAACACTAGTTCAACCTTAAGTTCCTATTCTAATGTAAAATCTCGTCCAATGACTTCTACAAACCAGGGAAGATAGTTTTTTGCCATTAAACATGTCTTCATCTTCCCAAGCAATAAGCTTACACCCTGCTCTCTACAAGTTGAGTAATTTTTTGTGTGTTAGATGTATAAGATTAAGTGGTAGAGTTAAGAAGAAATTACCATCCTAGTACAACTTTAACATCCTGTTTGAGAAGTTATTATTTCGGGATTGTGGACAATTAATGGATCAAATGGAGGCCTTGGGCTTCGATGGAATGGAGCTTAGACTTTACTGGAGGTGTATGATGTTGGATAAGTGATTTAAACCTTGGATTGTTTGATGGAAGCTGAGGGGTAAAATGGGAATGGTTACTTTTCGGGCTTCTTGCACAAAATAAAGATTTTAGTTTGAGATGTTTTTAGTCATAAGTATCAAAATAGAATTATAGAGATCGTCAATACCTTTCCATGGATATAAAGATCGTAAAAAACGGAGTTGGAGCGAAGAAGTTATGGTTGTTTGAAGTTAAGCTGAAAAAGGAGAGCCTGACAGTATGTTGGGCCTACACTATAAGTATGTTGGGCGTACTGGCTGAGGAAGTCGCGTTTTTAGAGTGTTACGTTGGGCATAACTTTAGGTATGCCCGAGGTTCCTTCGCAGAGGCAAAGCCCTATTTTTGTGGTTTTTAGCCATATTTAAGGACTTTAACCCCTTGCGGTCCTTCCTAACACCAACCTCCACTCACCTGAGCCTCCAACTCAAAACCCTAGCCCCCTAGAGCAAATCTTAAGCCTTTTTATGTGTTTTCAGTGCATTTTGGATGAAAGAGAAGTTCAAGTTAGATGATTGTTGAAGCTCAAGCTTGTAGATCCAGAGCCTACATTGCTTTTCTCAACTCCTGAAGGTATAAAGCTTGAATCTTGATGATGCATTTGTTAGATCTAGCAAGTTTTGGGTTTTTTGAGATTTTTGGTCTAATAATCTTGGTATCCATGAGTATGGCTCTTTCTAATCCAAATGAGTTGTCCTTTCAGACCTTTTTGTGTGTTTTGAGTCATAAAAATGTGATCTTGGTCCCTTTCTTCCCTCCATGCAACAATTATGATGTTTTAGTGGGCATATTATGTTAGAGTTTTAGATTTTGAACAATTTCTAACCATGGAAAGTCATAAAGGTGGAAACTTTATGACTTAGAATGATGTTTTGGATCTTGATATAAGTTTAGATGTAAGGTCTTTAAGGAACAAGCACTTTTTGAGGAGAAATGGATCTAAGCGGTGTACGTTGGGCGTACCAAGAGGTAGGTTGTGCGTACTGGGCTGAGAAACCTTGGATTGGAAGCATCGAGTCTATGCCTAACGTAGTGACTGAATACGCGAGTCGTACTCAATCTGCTCTGACCTTCTTTGACTTTTTGACTTTATGACTTTGACCTTTGACCAGACATTTGACCAATTTTGACTTATGGGCATTTTTGATATTTTGAGTGGTAGATTGATTTTAGGTCACTTTTTATTGTTTAGGTTACTGGTAGAGGCAACAATTAGAGCAACGACTTGTTCATCTATATTTTCAGACTGTGAGGCTGAAGGCCAAGATACCCAGGGCGGTCCGGATAGGCTGAAGGCCAAGATACCCATGGTGGTCGGTGTGGGAACCTGCTGGTGGCAATCCTGGGTATAATGCCCATCCTTTCCATATTTGTGGCACCTAAACGAAGATCGACAAGTCCCTCATGAACCTTGCCACACTTTCCACAAGTATGGCTCCTCTTACTCCCAGATCTCACATCAGCGGCCTTAAACTGCTTTGCCGCGGGTTGCGACTGCACTGGGGTCTGCCTCCACTCCCTCGTATGGAGCTCCAACTCAATCTCCCACCTCCTAGCGGCCTCCTGTAAATCCACAAGTGTACCATAGCGCTGAGTAGACACAAACTGGCGGATGTCCATATTGAGTATGCTCAAGTACCAGGTCATCTGAGCTTGCTCACAACCAGTAAACTCAGGGCAAGACAATGCTCTCTCAGTAAACATCTTGGTGATCTCAGTCACCGACTCCGTCCCCTGCCTTAGATCCATATACTCCTGGGCTAGTCTCTCCCTCTCAACCAATGGAACATATCTCGTGCGAAACATCTCAGAGAAATGCTCTCAGGAAATAGCAACCCTCTGCTTCGGAGTGTAAGAGCTAGTGACCAATCTCCACCAATCCTTTGCTCCAGACCGAAGAAGGTTCATAGCGCACTTGACCTCCTGATCAACTGGGCCCCTCATTAGGTCTGAAAGGACCATTTATTCGATTAGGAACATACCATGCTCAAGAATCGTCGTAGTTGGGAACAAAACTTCCCTAAATGAAGAAATGGCTAAATATACAAGATAAGATGATCAAGCTAGAAGCTTTTTACCTCCTGGAGGTTGCTAGTAAGGAGTGAATCCCAGATCTAAGTTTCTTCCAAGCTCCAAAGTCTACCCACCACATTCTTCTACTTCTTCTTCAAGAATACCGCAAAACACAAAGATAAGCTCAAGATGCACTTTTCTTACTTACGGTTAACTAGAGGGACATTTTCTCAGATGGAGGCTGATGAGGGAATGAGAAATGAGGTGATAATGATGCTTATATATGGACCAAACCCTAAAAATTAGGGTTTGAGGTTTCTTCACGTACGCCCTGCGTACGCGGTGTATGCTTAGCGTACTAAGGCCCGCCATAGTACACAACGTACGCCTAATATACTAGATCTTTGGTCAAAATCACCAAAATGCCACTATGGTTCATTCTTGCAATTTTTCTCAAGCCCAAGGGTTAAAATGAAATATTCCTCCATACATAGGGTTAAAACTGAAAATACATCATCATTGGGATGTTACAGATTGTTTGATGGAAGCTGAGGGGTAAAATAGGAAGGGATAGCTTTCGGGCTTCTTGCATAAATTAAAGATTTTAGTTTAAGATGTTTTTAGTCATAAGTATAAAGATAGAATTGTAGTGCTCGTCGATACCTTTCTGTGGATATAAAGATCGTCGAAAACGGTGTTGGAACGAAGAAGTTGTAGCTGTTTGAAGTTAAGCTGGAACAAGAGAGTCTGACAGTACGTTGGGCGTACACTAGGAGTACGTTGGGCGTACTGGCTGAGGAAGGTGCGTTTTTAGGGTATTAAGCTGGGAGTACCACCGCAGAGTAAAAAACCTATTTTTGTGGTTTTGAGACCTATTTAAGGACTCTAACCCCTGCGGTCCTTCCTAACATCAGCCTCCACCCTCTTGAGCCACGAACTCGAAACCCTAGCCCCTTAGAGCAACTCTTGAGCCTTTTTATGTGTTTTGGGTGCATTTTGGATGAAAGAGAAGTTCAAGCTTGTTGATTGTTGAAGCTCAAGCTTGTGGATCTAGAGCGTACATTGCTTTTCTCAACTCCAGAAGGTATAAAGCTTGAATCTTGATGATGTATTTGTTAGATCTAGTTAATTTTGAGTTTTATGCGCTTTTTGGTCCCATAATCTTGGTATCCATGAGTATGGATCATTCTAATCGAAATGAGTTGTCCTTTCAGAAGTTTTTTTGGGTGTTTTGAGTTACAAAAATGTGATCTTGGTCCCTTTCTCCCCTCCATGCAATAATTATGATGTTTTAGTGGAATATTAAGTTAGGGTTTTAGCTTTTGGACCATTTGTAGCCATGGAAAGTCATAAAGGTGGAAACTTTATGACTTAGAACTATGTTTTGGATCTAGATATGAGTTTGGATGTAAGGTCTTTAAGGGATAAGCACTTTTTGAAGAGAAAAGGATCCAGACGGCGTACGTTGGGCGTACCAAGAGGTACACTGCCCGTACTGGGCTGAGACCCCATGGATTGGAAGCATCGCGACTACGCCCAACGTAGTGTCTGAGTACGTGGGGCGTACTCAGTCTGCTTTGACCTTCTTTGACTTTTTGACTTTATGACTTTGACCTTTAACCAGGGGGTTGACCAAGTTTGACTTAGGGTCATTTTCAATATTTTGATTGGTAGATTGAGTTTAGGTCATTGTTTATTGTTTAGCTGACTGATATATGCAGCAATTGGAGCAGTGACTTTTTTAGCTTTAGACAGTGAGGTAAGTTTTCCTCACTGTACTTGTGGGTCAAAGGCACCAATGCCGACCCACTGGATAATGCATCGTGGTATATTGGATTGATGTTATGCTGGTTATGTGTTAGACTGGTAGATATTTGTGATTACCTATGTTCACTGAGTATGTGTTAGACTAGTAGATCTGTATGATTACATTTATTTGTTGGAAATTTATTGTTATTGTATATGTTCACATTTTATGGTTGGTTGGGTTGAGACGGTCCTGCTTTGTGCTGAAGGCCAAGATACCCGGGGCGGTCTGGATAGGCTGAAGGCCCAAAAGGCGGTCCAGTCAGACCAAAGGCGCGGTGAGCGGTCCAAATAAGTTGTAGGTACTGAGAGGCAGTCCAGTCAGGTTGAAGGTGCATGTCGTTATCTATATGGGTGTGTGTGGTATGTTGGGGGAACTTACTAAGCTTTGAATTACAGTTTGATTGTTATGGTTTCAGGTACTTCAGAGGACAGGGAGAAGCCTAGGCTTGATCGTACACATCCTTCAGATTTTAAGAGATTGGATTTTGGGAAACTCTGATTTATGATTTTGACATTTGGGGAAACTATGTTTTGTAAACATTTATGGTTTTGGATTGGTTTTGAAATTGAAAAATTTACCTTGATTTTTGGGATGTTACAACAATAATATATGTATTCATATTATATGAGTTTGATTGCAATTACATGTCACACTTAGTAGGGTTGATCTTGATTGCCACATGCAGAGAAGAGAAGAAAAAGAGATGACTGCTACTAGATTAGAAGAGAGAGAGAGAGAGAGAGAAGGGTTCAGTAAATGGTTTGGTCTAGGCTTTCATTGTAATAGTTTATTTTGAGTCTTTAGTGCATTTAGTGGGTTGTTAGTGAGTTTACGGCCAGATGGTGAGTTTACGGCCGTAAGCCTGTTTACGACCGTAAACCCTGTTTGCGGCCCAAGTCTAGTATAAATAAAGGAGTTGTAGGTCATTGTCAGGTTGTTGATGCTCTAGAGATTACGGCCAAGTGTATCGAGTTGTATCAGACGTTTTCAGCAATAAACGTGTGCAAGCTTGATTTCTCTTCTTCTTCTACTCTTATTCTGATTGCTTTAGATTGTTTGATTGCTTGATCATTGGTAAAGATCCGTTTTAGGACCTTACAATTGGTATCAGAGCAAAACGGGTGTCAAAGTATCATTCAATCAAGTTTTCAGTCGTTTAAAGTGATATTCTTCACTATTCGAGATTGGTTTTGGTGTTTTCGTTGTTAAAGGGATTGAATCTACTCCAAAATTGCATTTTCGAAGGATTTCTGGGAGTTTACTGCCAAAAGATTACGACCGTAAACCCAGTTTACGGCCGTAAACTCAAGAACAGTCATAAACCGTAATCAGTGTTCTTGGACCGTAAACAAGGCATCTTCATTAACCATAAACTAAGATTCAAAAACCGTAATCACTAGACCGTAAACACCCCCGACCGTAAACACAGTTTACGGCCGTAAACACATCAACCGTAAACACATTTCTGACATTATTTTGCTTTAATTTCTGATGGATTATCAAAGTCAAACACATTTTCATGAACTGGATACTGTCATGGGTACAACCACACGTATTCCAAGACTGATGTCTGCAGATGGTTTTCCTGAATGGAAATACCGGATTGAAAAGTACATTAAAATGAAAGACTTCAAAGTGTGGAGAAGCATCATCAAAGGTCCTGTCAGAATTACTATGACAGTTGGAGGACAGGTGATTGACAAAGCTGTTGAAAACTACACAGACGATGAATTTGAGAAAGTTGAAGAACAGGAAAGGGCTTTGGCCACTCTAACCATGGCTTTATCTCCTGATATAGCTCAAGGTTTCAGAGAGTATACTTCAGCTAAGGATTTGTGGGAAGCCCTGATTGAAGTGTATGAAGGAAATGAAGACATGAAGGAAAGCCGCCAGGATATGTTGCGACAGAAATTCAACATGTTCAACTACATTCCCGGAGAAACCCTGGAGGCACAGCTGCAGCGATTCACAACTCTCACTACTGACATGAACATACATGGGATCTTCATGACGAAGTCCGAGATAAACAAGAAGCTACTGAATGCTCTCCCAAAGTCATGGGACATGAATGTTGTTGTGATTAAGAAGACCAAGGATCTGAATCGCCTTACTCTTGCTGAAACAATGGCGATCATCAAAGCTTGTGATATTGATGATAAGCAGCGAGAGATTAACCATGTGAATTCGTATTCGACTGCAAATCTCGGGATTTCCTCTAACAATGCTCTTTCATCAATCATCTCTTCTCCAAGTCAAGGATTTGTTGTTCAACAACCTCAAATTCAAACCTTCACTGCTGCGTCATCCATGCCTCACCCTCAAAGCCAGCCATTCGTCACACCACAAACTATTCCCTCCCCAAATGTGCCAGTTGTAGCCTCTTCCTCAAACACAAAGGAAAGTGATGAAAATCTTGCTCTCGCTACAGGACCTGTTAACTACTATAATGCCTTTGTAGCTGGAGAGCTTCCACCTCAGTTATCATTTGCTGATCTGGATCAGATTCATCCAGAAGATGTGGAGGAGATGGATATCACATGGCAAATTGCTATGGCTGTGTTCAGGGAGAAGCAGTTTGCCAAGAAGACAGGGAAAAATAACTGGGGGATGAATGCTGATAAGAAGGTTGGGTTCAATAAGGGAAAGCTGCGATGTTTCAACTGCCACGAGCCAGGTCATTTTGCTCGTGAGTGCCCAAAGCCGGATCGAAGGTTAAATAATGACAGAACGATGGTTGCAGTAGGAAACAATCGTGGAGGTGTTGTGGCTAGTATTGAGACTGCTATGGTTGCTCAGTCATTTGACTGGGAGGACCAGATTCAGGCCCTGAACATTTCAAAACCTGAAAATGCTCACCTAGCCCAAATCAATGATGATGCTCCCCTGAAGAATGATGCAGCTGATCCTGAAGCTGAGATGATGGAGCTGCAGTTTGCGCTGATGGTATCTTCTACTTCCGAGCCCAAGAAACGCGAGGTAAGTTTACCTACTTATTCTCAGGCATGTAATGATTATGTTAAAATTCTTCATGACGAAATAGCATTATTACGTAGAGAAGTAGAGGATCTTAGATATGAGGGCTATCAACTTAGAAAGGGACAAAAACCCTTAAAGGCCCAGTTAGAAACAAAAATAAAGGACTATAAGAGAATTCAACAAGAATACAGTGAAAAATGTGAAAATTATGATTATATCAAAAGACTGAATGATGAGTTAACTACTGAGCTTGATACATTAAAGAGACAATTTGATACTGCAAATTTTGATTTTAGAAAATTTGATGGATCAAGCGAGGTAGTTGCCAACACGATTGATCATTGCATGCAGTTCAAACGAAACCAGCAGAAGGGTTTAGGATACGATAGTGTACCTCCTCCTTATAATCACACATATCAGTATCAACCCTTGTCTAAAGATGAGATTGCCAACGAACCATTCATGGTTTATGGCAAGCCATCTGGTTTTGTTTCAGGAGGATTTATTAATGTTGAAAGTACTAACGTTTCTACTTCCCCTGCAGATCAATCTTTAGATCAGGCAAAGCAAGAAGTTGGAGAATCTGTTTCTGATGTTTTTATTTCAAATGAAAAATCTTTTCCTTCTGATGTTCAAAATGACAATGTTTTTGTGATGTTTCCACATCTGCTCCTATTGAATTTAATTTCTTTGAAATGTTTGATGAATTGTTTGATAATCCTGATGCTTGTGCTTCTAATAAAACCACACCAATTCCACAAGTCACACCATCTGATGCACCCTCACTTATTTCACAACCTGTTACTCATACATGTTCTTGTGAGAAGAGTAAGGGTGTCAGCAAAGAAAATAAATCTGAGAAATGCAGTACTAGTTCCAGTAATAATAACCAAATTTGTTTTAATTGTGGTATTGGTGGACATATATCTAGGAATTGTCAAAATAGAATGTTTGTGAACTATATGTCGCCAAGAGGAGAGAACGAATCTAGAGGAAGGTCTTTAATTAGAAAGTCCTCAAGAACTCGCTCTCGGAATCATGATTGGAAGGATGATCGAAGCAGAAAAAGGGCTGTTTTTCAAAAGAATAAAAAGGTTTTTCATAACAAAGCTCCAAATAGTTTGCCAAAACCGAACAAGGCTCCGCCAAGATCGGTTTCGTCAAAGAGCAGTTCTGGATCTTCAACCACTTCTGGTAGAACATCCAGAGGCTCAGTGCAAACTAATAAGAAACATATTTCAAAACCACCTGAGACTGTTATAAAACCTAAATATCATTGGATGCCCAAATCAATTTCCAATCAATCATCATCATCCTCTGAAATGATTAGAAATAAGGATTCCAAATTGAAAACTTTAAAAGATAAATCAAACAAAGTGAAAAGGCAACCCAGGACAGTGATGACCTGGGTTCCCAAATCTAAATGATCCCGCTCATTTTGCAGGGACAGTTGCGGAGGAATGTCGTTCGTCCTTGGTACGTCGACAGCGGCTGCTCCCGGCATATGACAGGAGACATCTCCCAATTGAGCGGCATTCAATCTTTTAATGGGGGATATGTTTCCTTTGCGGGCGGAGAAGGTGGCAAGATCACTCAGAGAGGAATCGTTACAAATGGAGTGCTAAGTTTCGAGTGTTTCCCAAGTTTGCGACAAAGGCTATTCTACCCATTTTACCGACAAAGAGTGCATGATTATCAAGCCAGGCATTGTCATCCCGGAAGAGTAGACTCTTGTCAAATCTAAGCGGGATGGGAATGCTTACATTATCGATATGAATAGCAACATTCCTGAACAAGTCACTTGTCTCTTTTCGAAGGTCTCAGAACACAATGCAATGCTGTGGCACCGGCGACTCGGCCATGCTAACGCTAAAAACCTAAATCGTCTTGCAAAGAATGAGATGGTACGAGGCTTACCTGTCAGAGACTTTATCACTTTTGAGAAGTGTGTGTCATGCGCCCAGGGTAAACATCATAGAAAACCACACCTACCAAAACAGGTTAACTCAATCAGTCAGGTGCTCCAATTATTGCATATGGACTTATTTGGTCCGGTCAACGTCCTGAGCATCAACAGAAGTTCGTACTGTCTAGTTGTGATCGATGATTTCTCTCGTTTTACGTGGGTCTTCTTCTTATCCAACAAAGCCGGGGTTGCTGATCTGATAAAGAAGTTCATTGTGATGATTGAGAACCAAACCAACAACCAGGTGAAGGCGCTTCGTACTGATAATGGAACTGAATTCAAGAATGCAGTTCTTGATCATTTTTACACAGAAAAGGGAATCGTGCGTCAATACAACTCTGCTCACACGCCTCAACAAAATGGTGTTACTGAAAGGAGAAATAGAACATTAAAAGACGCTGCAAGGACGATGCTGTGTGATTCCAAGTTACCTGTTTTCTTTTGGGCTGAGGCGATTAACACTGCTTGCTACATGCAGAATCGTGTTTTAATCAACAAAGCTCAGATGAATACACCGTATGAGATTCTATATGGACACAAGCCTTCAGTAAGTCATTTCCGTGTATTTGGCTGCCCTTGCACCCTTCTTCACTTGGAATCCAACCCAAAGTTCAATGCCAAAGCCGATGATTGTTATT
This sequence comes from Lactuca virosa, assembly GCF_052849685.1. NCBI lineage: Eukaryota > Viridiplantae > Streptophyta > Magnoliopsida > Asterales > Asteraceae > Lactuca > Lactuca virosa. Next base: position 313,645,078 of record NC_136433.1, on the reverse strand, counting down.
TTGTAGGGTATGTTGCGCGCACCGCGTATAGGGTTTACAACAAGAAGACGAAGCAGATATCGAATCCTATGACGTGCGCTGGTTGGAGGAGAATGAAACGGACGCTCGAGTGGGTCTTGACTAGTTATTTGATTACACACCGCTTTTCAAATCCTTAAATGTGTCTTCAGATGGTTCATATGGGTCCTCCTCTGGTTCGAAGATTGTTTCTGAAGACGAAGACGAAGAAGTTGTTTACAGACCTCCAATGGTTGAGGGGGAGTCATCTGCTCCAACTGAGGGGGAGTCACCTGTTCGACTTGGCAGTCCAGAGTCTCCAGTTCAAAATAGTACTCCTGATGCTGATGCTACACCTCTTACCCCTGTTGAAAGAGAGTTCATGTCTAGAGATGCTTCCGCTGTCACTCCAACTTTTATGGAACTACTATTTCCTGAAGAAATTGCTAATGAGTTTGTAGCAGATTCATCTAATGTGGATCAATCAGCAAATGATGGAGGTTTCAACATTTACACTCTTCCTAATTTACTCAATGATATCAGCCAAGACATACCTTCAAGAATTCAACGCGATCATCCGATCGAAAACATCATTGGTCAGCTGGGCGATGGAGTTAAAACCAGAAGTCAGAGTGGAGATGTCAATACATGTCTCTATTCTTGCTTTATCTCTCAAATAGAGCCCAAGAATGTTGAAATGGCTTTGAATGAGCCCAGCTGGGTAGATGCTATGCATGAAGAGCTAAATCAATTTGAAAAGCTCGGGGTTTGGAAATTGGTTGAGTTACCAAAGGGCAAACGGTCTCTTGACACACGCTGGGTCTATCGAAACAAGCAGGATGATTCTGGTGTTATAGTGCGCAATAAAGCAAGATTGGTGGTTCGCGGGGTTCGACAAGTCGAGGGTCTTGATTATACTGAGGTTTATGCTCCAGTGGCTCGCTTGGAGGCTATTCGTATCTTCCTTGCATATGCTTCTTACATGAACTTCACGGTCTACCAAATGGATGTCAAGACAGCCTTCTTGTATGGCAAGGTGAAGGAAGAAATCTACGTTGATCAGCCTCCTGGGTTCGTTAACTCCAAGCTTCCTAATCATGTCTACAAGTTGGACAAGGCGTTGTATGGGTTACATCAAGGTCCTCGAGCATGGTATGCGACTCTCACAAAGCACTTGCTCGAGCATGGATACTCTCGTGGCACTATCGATCAAACTTTGTTCATCAAGCATGTTGGTAATGATCAGATTCTAGTCCAGATCTACGTTGACGACATTATCTTCGGGTCTACCAGTCCACAGATATGCAAAGAGTTTGAAGGTGTGATGAAAAAGAGGTTTGAGATGAGTTCATTGGGAGAGATGACCATGTTTCTGGGGCTTCAGGTCAAACAAAATTCAACCGGAATCCTGCTCCATCAAGCTAAGTATGTGGAGGATATTCTTGAGAAGTTCGGGTTTCAAGACGCTAAACCTGCATCGACACCATTGGCCCCTGCTAAATCCAGATATTGATGGCGAATCCATAGATCATACACACTACAGATCGATGATCGGATCGTTGATGTATCTTACTGCAAGCCGTCCAGACATCATGTTTGCAGTTTGTCAATGCACAGATTATCAGGCTAATCCTAAACTTTCACATCTTATTGCTGTCAAAAGGATTTTTCGGTATATCAAAGGCAGCCCAAAATTGGGTCTCTGGTATCCGAAAAATTCCGAATTTAATTTATATGCTTTTGCTGACAGTAATTATGGAGGCTGTGAGCTTGACAGGAAATCTACATCAGGAGGGTGCCAATTCCTTGGAGATAGGCTGGTGTCGTGGCAGTGCAAGAAACAGCATACCGTCTCAACCTCAACAGCAGAAGCGGAATATGTTGCTGCATCTGCTTGCTGCTCTCAAGTTATCTGGATCCAACATCAACTGTTGTATTACGGTTTGAATTATCTAGAAACCCCCATTTACTGTGATAATGAGGCCGCGATTCAAATTACTAAAAATCCTGTCCAACATTCCAAAACCAAGCACATTGATATCAAAATTCATTTTATCAGAGACTGTTATGAGCGCTCGCTCCTCCGGCTAGAACAAGTTTCATCTGCTAATAATGTAGCGGACCTGTTCACCAAGCCTTTTAACAAAGCTCGATTCGATGTGCTTGTGGGATTTTTGAAAATGATTCGTTTTGAGGATTAAAGTTTTTTTTTTTGGTTAGGTTAGTTTAAATTTGCGCATTTTAGTGATTTCATTCTCACTCATGCACAAATTTAGGGGGAGAAATAATCAAAAACCAAAAAAAAATTGAAAAATCAAAAATCCAAAAACATTTTGTTTCTGTTTTATTTTTTTCAAAAAATATTCAAAAATCCAAAAACATTAAAAAATTCTGAAAAATTAAAAAATTATTGTTGCTAACAGCTTTGCTTGTAGGTGTTGTGACGGGAAGTGATATTATCAAGTGATAACAGACAATCTCAGTCTGCGTAACGTACCAAAATTAAATTGTCTATGCTCTGTGTTCGATGCGCTGGTAGGCACGAAAGATTCTAAATGGACTTGACTAGGCAGAGTTGAACTTAAGGAATTCATAGACTTGACAAATCTTGACCTAGTTAAATCCGTTTAGCCTGACAATACGACGCTTGGATAGGTTGAGCAGGGAGATATATATGAGAATCTACTGGTCACATTAAAAGAACTCGTATCTGGAAATGTGGATTAACTTTTCCTCGATGTGCGGATTCTGTCCTTAATTCCGGTATTGATGGGGTGACTGGTGAATTCCGATAAATTAGGTCTGTAGAAAATTGTTTTCTCTCTATCTGTCTGTTAGTCATATGTTGCTTCCTCTGCGTGATCGAGAGATCCGACCTGGACTATAACATATGCAACTTTATTTCTCTGTATCTTCTATCTATGCAATTCTTTCTATCTGTTAGCCATATACTGTCTCCTTTGCGTGACTTACAATCCGACCTGGCACACAGTATATGCATCATTCTTTTTCTCAATCCCTCTAAAACTTCAGTTAGTCATATGTTTCACCCTCTGCGTGATTGGAAGAGATCCGAACTGGGTGTATAGCATATGCATTCTAAATCTATCTTCTCTCTTAATAATTGTCTGCTCACCCGATGTAAGGAGTATTCTGGAAGTCCTTGATTACTGGAGCATATCAGGAAGCGGGAAACATGTTCTAGTGCAATTAAAATTGAACACTTACAGATTGTCTATAGATCTCGCTGCTCAATTTAGGTGGACAACAATATCTTTGGTCGTCGTCAGCTGAATGGTCCTTAAGGAATATTATCTAGGAACTTAGGATCACATTGTCTTGAAACTAATAGTATGTCCTAATTTTGTCAAAATCTCTCGTGTTTAAGTGGACCACAATACCGGCGATCGACCAGACAAAGACGTGAAGATAAAGGTACCGACAAGTGGATTAAGGCTGTCTAACAACTTTGATCCCAGTGTCACAAAATTATATTCAGTGATTTTTTGAGATAAATTTTTAGTCTGCATTTATTTTATCTCATTTTTATTTCTTATTTTTATTTTTTATTTTATTTTATTTTATTTTTGAAATTGTCAAAATTTAATTTGGATTCTTAAATTTTAGAAATTATTTTATTTTATTTTTTAGTTTATTTTATCTTATTTTAATTTTAAAATTAAAAAAAATCCTCAAAAAGTTTTATTTTTGAAAATTAGTTGGGACTTGGACTGGGCCTTATACTGTGTGGGAGACAGGTAAATTTCGATAAGGATGAAATCCCTTTAAACTTTGGAAGCAATGAAGATTTCATGACTGGTGAAAACCTCAACACGCTTCTTGACAATATCAATGATGTTGCTCATCCAGCAACGAAGATACGGGAAGCTGAAGACGTTCTTGAAGCCACGCCTCCTACTACCAATCAAGTGGCAGAAACAGCAATTCCTATGGTGACAGTATCAGGGATTCCTCCCCTTGATATTGTTTCTCCTACATCCGAGCCACTTGAGAGTGATCGCACAACAACACAAACCTCTCAACCTCCCATAAAAAGAAGAAGACTTGACCCAAGACAGGGAATTCTTATTCCTGGCCCACTTCAAGGTTTTTCAACTCCACCAACAACCACTCCTGCTATCGTCTCATCAGAACCTTTCAGTGAAGGTCCTAGTACCTTTTATGAAGTTGGTGGTTCTTCTTTCCCCACAGGATTCTCTCCTCCCAGGCCAGATCATGATGCTGCTTCTGTGAGGCTAGCCATGCACTTGGCTGAAGAACAATTCGCAACGCCTCCCTCACGTGGTAAAGGAATATCTATTGGGGATGTCAGCTCTGGAGAAGAGAATCCTACAATCCTTGGACTTCAGAAGGAGATCAGTGTGCTGAATCAGAAAAATATAGAGCTTGATATCAGGGTTACAGACCTTCAGACTGAAAACACCAAGCTCAACATTCAAGTTGCTGATCTTCTTGAAGACAAAGCTCTGAAGACGAAGCAGATCACTGATCTTCAGACACATTTTGGTTTGTTGACCGCCAGCTACTATGGGAAAATCAGACGTGCTGGTGGTTGATAAAAACTAAGTCCAAGCTAGCACCAAACCAAGGGGGAGATTGAAGGGTCCAGTAAATGGTTTGGTCTAGGCTTTCATTGTAATAGTTTATTTTGAGTCTTTAGTGCATTTAGTGGGTTGTTAGTGAGTTTACGGCCGTAAGCCTGTTTACGGCCGTAAACCCTGTTTGCGGCCCAAGTCTAGTATAAATAGAGGAGTTGTAGGTCATTGTCAGGTTGTTGATGCTCTAGAGATTACGGCCAAGTGTATCGAGTTGTACCAGACGTTTTCAGAAATAAACGTGTGCAAGCTTGATTTCTCTTCTTCTTCTACTCTTATTCTGATTGTTTTTGATTGTTTGATTGCTTGATCATTGGTAAAGATCCGTTTTAGGACCTTATAGAGAGAGAGAGAGAGAGAGAGAGAGAGAGAGATGTCGATAATGTTAACGCTTACATAGTTTTTTTGAATTAAAAGGACGAAAATAGCCCTGGTATAGCAGGTATATGTGGGCCCTTAACGTTTGGGGTTAACGGCTAACAAACGCACATACCAAGTTTGTAATAAAAACAAAAAGTGAGGATGGTCTGATTGCAAAACAAAAAAAATACGACCAAACACGCAAGTTTACCCAAACCACATGTAATTTGTTCAATTTATGTTGTTATTTGCTGATTGTTATTTATTTTTGTTTGATATATAAACAATTCAATATTCACGAGTTTTATAGAAATAATACATACATTTTATTCTTCTTCGTTTTGATGTTTTGGTTTCTGTATGAGTAAATAAAGTAGCAGTTTGTTACTAAAGAAACAATAGTATCATTCTTATTTTCTTGATATTCTTTTTGCTTAATCTCATACAAGACCTTATAATTTGTATGTTTTCCGGATTAAACCTCAACTATATTTTTTCCTTGAAATAAACCTCATATTTTTTCATTTTTTCAACTTGACCGTTTTAGTCATTTGTTTCCTAAAAAACTTTTAAAATGTGTGGATTTTTTTTCGGAAAAAGGTAAAAAAGTTGAGGTTTTTTTGGAATGAGGTTTATTCTTTTCGAAAAAAAGACAAAGTTAGAGTTTTTTTTCGAAAAAAAATAAAAAATAAATATAAGGTTTTTTTTTTTCAGGAAGAAAATAAAATTGAGGTTTAATATAGAAAAAATAAAAATATAAGGTGTTTTATGAGATTATTCCTATTCTTTTTCGAGTATTTAATCCTTTTAATTGCAGTGTTTTTAGACCATAATATACAACAAAAAATTGCCCAAAATCTCTTCTATTTTCTTCCCATGTTTCACCTCTGTTGTGAATCATCATCATATGCGTTCATACGATATGGAAGCAATAACCAGTTTTCTCACTAAATTCCGATATATTTATATAATTGAGCTTCGTTCAGCTAAATAATTATAATACATTCTAGACAACATAGGGAAATTATACAACATCTGTTTAATACTTTTCTATTAACAGAAGTCGAGAACTTACTCTGCTATTGACCTGAAAAGGTTCAGGAAGCTAAAAACCTATTGTTGTATATAGAAACTAGCAAGTATGCAAGTCAACATGCTGGAAGATCATTAGGTGGAGGAAGCAATTTTTGATATGGCTTTGCACCATTTTTCACAATGAAACCTGCAGCAAGACCCCATGAAGTATGCTCTTCAAGATGACAATGCATAAACCATACCCCTGGATTGTCGGCATTAATTCTAACAGCAGCCCATCCCCCCATTGGTACAGCAACAGTGTTCCTCTCAGGGGGGTCCACAAGGTTATAACTGCCAGTATCTTTCTCAGCATCATAATTCCCAAACCCTGTACCCACGATGAAAAAGTTATGACCATGGATATGAATTGGGTGATTTTCCAAGTTAAGGAAACTCGTGTCTTGCAGCACAATTTCTAACATAGTCCCGTATTCCACTGCAAACAGCTTTGTACCAAAATTTGGATTTAGGTTATGTGTCATTGGATCCACTCCAGTATAGTCAAAAACATGTGGTGGCTTTTGTGGGAAGTCGTAAGAGTACTGCGTAGAAGAATATTGACGGTAATGCCAGTCAAGTATGGAGGTTAAGGGACGGATAAAGGACTGGTTGTTCATAGAAGCTGCAAATCTCTTCCCGTTATACCCTTTGCATGTTTGGTTAACAGGACAATCTTGAAGATTAAGACTTATGGTGATGACAACTCTTTTATCTATTCTTTTTGGTACACTACAAGGGTACTTAGGGGTTCCAAGACTCCGAAGTTGATTTGAAAAACTTATTGCAAATGCATGATCTTCCATACGAGGAAGATGGTAAGGCAAACGAACTTTATATGGTTCAGGGAGAGCCATATTTTCAGCAAGGGTTCCTTTGTATTTAAAGAAACCAATTGTGGTAGTGTTGTCGAAAGGGAATACAGTGGTGAGGTAAGGCCTGGCTGCCATGACAAACAATCCAGTTGAGTCATGTTTGACTTGATTTGCAGTGAAGAGCACAGTGGAAGTTTGACCGGGAGTGATCATGATGGCTTCGGTGGTAAAGGGTTTGGTGTAAGAGGCATCGATTTCAACGACTGTAAGTGTATGGTTGGCTATGGCGAAGAAGAGCTCATCGTTAAGGGCTGCGTTAATGATTCTAAGCATGTACGTCTTCCCGCGTTCCACAGTCTGGACAAAAGTATCTGCATGTAAAGTAACACAAATTCTTAAAATTATAATTCCTCCTCATCTTAAAGAAACTGATTTCTAGCAAAAAGTAAATGGATAATGACTTTAATATATTTTTCGATTTGGCCACTAAGTTTTTTTTCATCCACATTTACCCCTTCAACTTTTTAAACTATACACATTCAGTCCTTATGATCGGCTACTCCAGATTAGCCGGTAAAAATGACTTAATAGGGTAATATATTTCTCACTTTGTACACATTTAGTCATTAATATTTTTGTACACATTTAGTCCTTAATATTTTTTTTGTTGCAAAATAAGTCAATTTTGTTTTTGTACTCATTCAGTACTTATGAAAGATTTCTTTAGATTTTTCTGAAGACATCTTACGTGGGACATTCATTAATGAGGTGTTTGAGGCTTTTGATGCTTATGTCCATCGCGGTCTCGACTACTTGGTTGCCTAGGTCATGTGTTATGAATCATAATTTTCTTCATACGATTTCGAATTTCAACGATCTTTATATCCATGTGTTCGTATTTTAGTCTACTACAACTTTTATTTAGATTACTCTCGTTAAAAACTAATATATTTTTAATTACAATCTTTATATCCATACGTTTTTTTATTTATGCATGTATGGATGTTTTTTTTAATAAAATTGTAAGTAAAAATATATTACATTTTAACGGGAGTAATCTTAACGAAAGTTGTAGTAGACTCAAAAAACGAACACGTGGATATAAAGATCGTTCAAATATGATATCATATGAAGAAGTTACGACGTTCAGAATACAAGACCTAAGCCAAATCACAAGACTTACGCAACCAAGCAGTCGAGGTCGCGATGGACATGTCCCACGTAAGATGTCGTGAGAAAAACCTAAAGAAATTATTCATAAGTACTGAATGAGTATAAAAACAAAAATGACTTATTTTGAAAAAAATATATATTAAGGAGTAAATATGTACAAAAATATTAATGACTAAATGTGTACAAAATGAGAAATATATTACCTTATTAAGTTATTTTTCCCGACTAACTTAGAGTAACCGGTCATAAGGACGGAATGTGTACAGTTTAACAAGTTGAAGGGGTAAATATGGACGAAAAAAAATTCAGTAACCAAATATGTACAAATCGAAAAATATATTACCCTTTTAAGTCATTATCCCAAAACTAAATCTTTAAAACTATACTTGTACAAGTTTAATATTATTGCTCTATAAATTGTTTTAGTAAATCATCATCATCATCATCATCATCATCATCATCATTATTATTATTATTATTATTATTATTAAATAGAAAACACACGGCATTGCAGAGGTTTTATACCGTTTTTCAAAATGTAGAATTGGGGAATCATCTTATTATATATAAATTTGGCAAATTGAGAGATAAAACAATATTTTTTTTTTGTCAAATAAATATAGGTAAATGTATGATGTGGAGCAGACTGAAAACCTAACCAAAACATTCACTGATTAGTAAGAGAAAGAGAAAGACAAAAATAATGGAAAAATTCAAATAAGTACATATAACTTTTAATTCATCAGCAATTTCAAGATCGACGAAAAGCCCACGAAGGCGCCTTGCCAATCTATGGTCCTCATGTATTTCACTGTTTAAACCGCTAATTTTCAGTTTCCCCATTTTGGTTAATTTTCAATTTTTTAATATTCCGCTTGAAAGTTAAATTCATATTTAAATATTTTTAATTAATTTTCAGTTATTTTTAATTAATTTTCAGTTATTTGACCATACTTGCAAAATATAGTACTTATTTATACACAACAATTTTTTTCAATACACAACATTTTATGTTTTAAAATGTTGTATTGTATAGCTTTTCTAAAATATAAAAAATTGATATATACAAATTATTAATTGTAGCGATTAATCGCATATAATTTATACATATAATAAGAATCCTGTTTCTATTAATTGTAGCGATTTTGTAGCTTGTAAAACCGGTAATCAGTCGGCATTTGATTTCTTTTAACATTTTGGTGCGCAAAAAGTACCTCGGGAGATGAGGAAAGAGTTTACTTTACTTTATATATCATAACTTGAAAAAACAGCATACATCAACACATCAAGTGGCATGTGAAAAGATTTTAATGATACAAAATCGGGTCCTAGTTTTGGTTTTATATCGCCTAAATTAACGTACTGAAATATATATATGATAGTTTTTGTTTTTGGACCGGGACTCTAATCCACGCTAGTAAGAGCGTCGATCTATTAACTCAAAAATGTTTTATGAATAAAAACAAAAAGTATAAATATATCATAGAAATAAAATAAAATAAAAAGTAAGCTGCTAATTTTCACAATAGACGACACAAATTTAACCAAATCATCGGTATTATAATATTATTTGAGAATACAACCAGCTACGTTATTGTAAAATCATGTCACCAGTTTGGTTTCATTTAGTCTATATAACTTTAATTACAGGATGGTACAGGCTGGCTAACATCTTCAAATCATTTGCAACGTGGAATACATGACAAACGGATGTTTTTAAAAATATTACTTTTTATTAATTAGGAGTGTTGTTATGTCATTTTCAACAAGTAATATTATGAATAATAATTTATTTGCTTAACAGTACAATGACGTTTTGTTTGTATGCTTAATCAGTGTGAGTTAAGAATAATATGGGATGCTTCCAAAATTTCTCGTAAAAGGATTTCATGTATGTGCTAACTATAGATGCTATGTTATGATTTTAATTTACCTCTAATGGAGCATGGGTAGAGTGATCCAGGCAAACCATTAATTGTATAAGCATCTGATGAGTTCGGACCATTACCATACTTGTTCATTTCAGTTTCTATTCCTTCAACAGGTAAATTCCACCATTCTCCTGGCAAATATAAACAAGGATCAATTTATATATAAATATTGAAAGAAAGATCATAAGATGACAAAGAATAAGTATTACCGAATATTATAGGGATTTCTGCTTCGATTGGAGTTGAGAATGGGTAAGGCATACGAGGGTATATGATAATTGCACCATAGATGGTTGCTCGCTGCCAAGCAATGTGAGCATGCCACCAAAGGGTTCCTCTTTGGCCATTAACTGTGAACTTGTATGTATAAGATTGACCAGGTCTTATGGGACACTGGGTCACATATGCTGGCCCATCTGCCCATCCAGTTCTTAGTTGCTTGATTCCATGCCTGCTCACATCAGCAAATATATATATATATATATATATATATATATATATATATATATATATATATATATATATATATATATATGTTATATCTATCTAGAGCAGGGATCCAAAATAAATAAATAAATACATTTGAATTCAATGAAATAATGAAAAGGCCGCAACTTACCAGTGAATGGTGGTGTTTATAGAAACTCCATTGGTAACTCTAATCTCCACATTCTCTCCTTCATTTACAGCAATTGTTGGTCCTGGATACTCCCCATTCACTGTCAGTATTTCTTTTCTACTGCATAAACGACTTATGTTCTTCCACTGGACCTGCGCAAAAGTTTAAAACCAAATAAGCAAACTCAGTCATAGCTTTTATCTGATTTTCCACTATAATTGTTTAAGCTGTTGGAAGTTTCAACTAAAGGTTCTAAGTTCGAATTTCATAGTTATGAACTCTGTAATAGAAACTTCTGTGGCACAATGCTACTACAACATTAAACTCCATCATAACTCAAGAAACACCCCCGATGTGAGAGAGAGAGAGAGAGAGAGAGAGAGAGAGAGAGAGAGAGAGAGAGAGAGTACATTGAAATGAAAGTGTCTAGAGCCGGTGGAAGAAGAACAAGAAGGTACAACTGTCGCAAGCAGTAATATAACTAAAACTGCTGGTGACACACAATACTGCTTCTCCATAATATAAATGGCAAACTCAGAAGCGAAGTCCCTACATAGCACTGCTTCCCAAGCATTTGTATATATACACACAACAAAATTAAACGTTAGCGATGGCTTCTTTTCCTTGTTTTTTAATTATTTACTAGATATATTAGGGAGTCTCGGGAATTATATATGATTAAATAAAAAAATGCTAACAAACAAATTTAAAGTATAAAGACATTTTGGTTGTTTACACATGTTAAATTACTATTTAAATGCATTGTTATGCAAGAAAGCAAAATAAAGTGATAAAACGACATAAATATTTAACAGATTTAACATAAATTGATCAATGTGACCTACATCCACGGACAGTGCCAGAGAAATCTGGTTAGTGATCGAGCATTGAAGTGATTACAATGAAATCCAAACTACGAGTATTTATAACCAAAAACCCTAGCAAATATAGGGCCAAACACTTATCCCTTCAAAATCGTCATTCAGGTTTTCTTCACTCCATTACGGGTCGGGATATTCATTCGAATAACCAAATTCCAAGTCATACTGTAAAGGGGTCACGATTCTCATTGCCTCAACCCAAGAACTATGCAAGTACATGGGCTAAGACAGATATGGGCTACAAGACTAAATACATGTACAATATACTACACTAACACCCCCCCCCCCCCCCCCGCGGTTTGATCGGGAGGATGATTCCGAACGTTTAAACTGGTCTTGAAGTCGTTGAATAGTTGAAACGGGAGACCTTTGGTGAAGATATTAGCGTACTGAGCAGAGGATGGAACATGAGTTACACGTACGAGACCGCGAGCAACCTGATCACGCACGAAGTGAATGTCGATCTCGATGTGTTTGGTACGCTGGTGTTGGATCGGGTTTGCAGACATATAAACCGAGCTAATATTGTTGCAATAGACAATGGTGGCCTTCATTGGAGGACATTGAAGCTCACGTAGAAGATTGCGTACCCAACATGTTTCTGCAACCGCGTTTGCCACGCCACGATATTCTACCTCTGCACTAGAACGGGATATAAAGCCTTGGCGCTTGGAGGACCAAGAAATGAGGTTATCACCTAGAAAAACAAAGTAACCAGAAGTGGATCTGCGGGACACCAGACACCCGCCCCAGTCATCGTCAGAGTAGGCGACCAGATCAGATGAGGGAGAAACATACAGTTGGAGACCGTGATCAAGTGTCCCTCTGATATAACGAAGAATGAGCTTGAGGGCATGTAGATGAGGCTCTCGAGGATCATGCATGAAAAGACATATATGTTGAACTGCAAAGGCAATGCCAGGACGGGTGAATGTAAGGTAATGAAGAGCGCCAGCAAGACTGCGATATAATGATGGGTCGGAGACAGGAGGGCCGGTGACATCTAGCTTATGAGTAGTCTCAGCTGGGTACGAGCTGGATTGCAATTTAGCATGTGTGCCCCGTTCAAGTATCTCTGAAGCATACTTTTTATGAGAGAGGAAGAGACCCTGAGGACCGCGAGTAGCAGATATGCCCAAAAAATAGTTGAGATCTCCAAGATCAGACATAGCAAACTCACGGCTAAGCTGAGATATGATCGACTGAAGCATAGTTGTAGATGAGGCGGTGAGTACAATATCATCAACATACAGAAGAATGTAGGCGATATCAGTGGCATGATGATATATAAATAAGGAGGAATCTGTCAGGCTATTTTGAAAGCCCATGTAAAGAACGTGCTGAGCGAAACGTTGGTACCAGGTCCGGGGAGTCTGCTTGAGTCCATAGAGGGATCTCTGAAATTGTTGTTTTCAATCCAAATTAATCTAAGAGTTGATTCTAAAATGTGTTTTTGTAACTTGTCCTCAAGTTATATGAAAAGTCACATTTAAGATTCATAAAACTCATAAATATTTCCATAGGTTATGAATAAAGAAAAATCACATTCTTTTAATAGTTTAAAGTCTTCCATAACTTGTCCTCAAGTTATGGAACTTGAAGAGTTTTTTGAATTAAAACTACTTTAAATACATAAGTTATGGAATTGAAAAGTTTTTGAATAGTTCAAAACTTGCCCTCAAGTTTTGGAATTTGAAAAGTTTTCTTTCATGAATACTTTAATTCCAAATTAAGCCCTTAGGATTTTAAAAGTTAAAATTCAACCCTTATACTTTATAATATTATAAGTTAATTATATATATATATATATATATATATATATATATATATATATATATATATATATATATATATATATATATATATATAAGAGCAAGTTGTCTTACCATTAGTAGGCCTCATTCACGAAGCCGGTCTATAAGGGGGGTATAAGGTTACTGTCTATAAAATGGCAGTTTAATGGGTGTCCACTCTCACCCACCGCTTCCTTGACTGGTGGAGGGTCGTTAGCCGAACAGGTAGGACAAGGACTATAATTCTCCCTTCATTAAAAGTGTTAATGATAAATACTAAGTAACTAAACTCTTATTAATACCCAATCTTAGTTACTTAGGAAAATGTGAATAAGGTGCTAACCCATGAAATTACAGTTTGCACTTTGCTTAAGTCAGTTAGTGGAGCGCGTGTGGTTAACCGACACACTAGCTTGATTTAACAAGGTAGGCAAAGGGTTTCAAAACCAATTAAAACCTAATAAATTATTTCGTTTTTCATGGTGGAAATTGGTGAATCGTCATTCACCTACCTTCTAATATTCTATAGCTTGGATTACGGCATCACTCTTCCAAGTTATAAAATATTGTGTTGGGTCCTACCCATAATATTTCATATTGGGTGTTATATTAAGGACTGTAAATCAACTATCTTGAATATCTCCCAAAAGATGTCTAGCTCAGACATCTATGATCTTCCCAAATCTCTTGGAACTTTACTTCCTCCACCTCCTCCAATTATTCTCCCTAACCCACATGTTCATGGTCACTCAAGCCCTATTGGCAAGCAAGGTCTATGTGTGCTCACATCTTGGAGATGAAGTCACATATTGACAAGCCGGGAGAGTTGGGTGTCAAAGTCTTAAGAAAGTCGGATGTTCAATCACTTTCTAAGTCACATAGTTAGTTCCTTTGGGACTACTGTGAAACAGACTATAACATGACCCTTAATGATCTTATCTATTTGCTTTGTGCTACTGAATCAGAAATGATTTGAGGACTGATAGAGCAAATTTGATTAGAAGATCAACTTTCCAAACTTCCATGGATTTTGAAAATGGTAATGTTAGATATCCAGTAAAAGCTTTCTCTTCTCAATGGAAAGGGATCGGTCATAGTCAACTCGGTTGACCAAATGGTAAAGAGAATGGCTAAGTCTGAGATAGTCCTACCAAAGGGTCCATATGTGTCTATTGCCAAAGGAAGGGGCATTGATTGCGAAGCTGCCTATTTACCTGAAAGATCATAAGGTTGATCAAGTCAAGAAGTTTGACTCTACTTCAGGTAAAGTCCACTATCTAACTCTGTTAAGTTTCTATTCTGAGATTCTTGTTACATGATGTGACTGGGTCACATGTTGATGTTTTAAGAATCAAAGAAAAGTGAAGAAACTTAAAGGAAGTGTATGGTGATTCTGATCACGAAGATGGATCTCGATTGCTGGTTCAGTGATCAGAATTTTGAGCTGTTGCTTAGGAGTTATGATATATTGCTTAGGAATAGATAACAACAAGTTTTTCATATGCTTTTGCACTGTAAGGATAAGTTTTTCCGCAAAGTGTTAAAATTAAAGGAAATTTTTAATTTTATTTATTCTAAATATCCTTACAATGACATTTGTGAAAAAATTGTTGCTTATATGATTCCATTGATAGCAATAATGGAAAATGGATTTGTTTCTTTCATTTGTGGTAGTGTCTAAATTTACCAAATAAGGAAAGATTCTCATCACTCAAGGTTTCAGTTGGATAGAAACTTGGAAATCATGCAAGTTGTATAGTATGATGAATGAGAATTTTCATCTTTGGAAAATTAATACTAATTCCTTGTTCACATGTATATGTGAGTCAAGTGAAGGACTAAGGGATCAAGTACACATTCTGGTGCACTAATCAAGTACACCACAAAAGATCGATAAGACTATTCGTCATGATTTACTAAAGTTTAGTAAATATGATTATACTTACAAGTTTAAGTATAATTCAGAATCATTGGAAAAGTTTTGATGTATGGCAGAACGAATTGAGAAGAATCAAATTAGGCAGAAAGATAAAAGTTTCTAAAATTTGAAAAGATGGGAAAGTACTTTAGTATCAGGTTTTGTGATCATCTTAATGATTTAGAAATCATATCACAATTAGTCTTCTAAGGAAATCTTAGTGCATTCTTATGGCTAAGAAGAGGAGTCATGAATTGTTGAAATGGTTAAATCAAGAAGATGAGTCATACTTCGTTCCAAAACAAGTCTTAGAGTCATACTCCAAGACTGTAAGTTGGGTGACATATCTTAAAGAAAGGTTTAAAACACTTGTCAAATGTAAGAGTAAAAGTGTCCTACTCTTGTACATTTGATATTGGTAAGTTGTGATGTTTTGGATAAAACAAAGACCAACTAAGGCCAATTGTGTGAAGTGTTTGTCTTGATAAAGAATCCACACTATCTCTTGAATATTTAGCAAGATAGTTTTATATGTCAAGAGGACAGTAGGAGTCTAATAGATTCTGAAGGTATTTCAAGAACTAATCAAGAATAAAAACCTG
Source organism: Lactuca virosa (assembly GCF_052849685.1). Lineage (NCBI taxonomy): Eukaryota > Viridiplantae > Streptophyta > Magnoliopsida > Asterales > Asteraceae > Lactuca > Lactuca virosa. The sequence goes on along the minus strand of NC_136433.1, from coordinate 313,629,299 downwards.
TATTTCATCACTAGCACACGACTAGAGGTTTATAACCTATTGTGTTGACATTTCTGTGCCCAATCCAATAAAGTTGGCTATACATTTGAGTTCTACATGTTCTCAATTGTTTGCATAACTACTTGGAAGCAATGACAGGCCCTGTACTGCCAGGTGGCGAGAAGTTAAGATTGCACAAGTTCAATCCATATGAGTTTGGATTTGTCACTAACCTAGTCTTGTGATTATGGTTTTGACAAGTTCACGTGGATAAGAACACATACACCATAAAATCTAAGGGTCATAAGGTTTCTCTCCAATTCATGAAAGTGATGGTGAGGAAACACTTCCACCAAGTAGTTTTTAAGTAAGATAGCAATTGTGATCTTTGCAATCTCAAAGTCGTTAGTGGAGCATGCGTGGTTAACCGGCACACTAACATGGACTTATGAGAAATGGCAAAAGTCTAAACAATCGAGACTATGATTACGACATCCCTTTTCATAGTTCTAAAATTGTTTGGACACACCTGTGAGCTATCTAAGATAAGGTGTATGTTTTTTGATAAAGTCTTATCAAAGCATCTCGTATCATAAATTTGAACTTTGGTAAGAAACTCAATACTGTATTGATTTCTAGAAGTCCAGCTGATTTCTGAGTACATGTCAAAGCTAGTGGGAGCATAAGTGTTATGCTAATAATCATCATGTTAGTGGGAGCATGATAATTATGACAAGTATTGCAAGTTAGCAATGTTAATTATAGAAAACAAAAGTTTCAATTGGGAAAAAGTTGTTTTGCTATAATTAAGGGAGAGGAAATTATACTTCATTTCACTTCTAAAAGCTTAGATTGAGGTTTTAATCATCTTTAGTCAATGATATATATGAATTTTGTGTTGGAATGGCTCAGCATAAGGAAATTCTATATATGGGTCCATTATTTACGTTCTAAAATTCGATTATGATTACGGCAACCCTTTTCATAATCTGAATTATGAGAACTTGGCAAATAGACATAGAAATATTATTGCAAAAAACTGGTCTAGTATCATGTCTTTATGTGAGACATCATGAATCGTGTCCCATATGCTTCAGATATAGGATCGATTGCATGTGCTATAATATTCATCCTTTTTAAATTTTCAAAATGCTCTGGGCATTAAGGGAAAAACAAATCTAGAATTGGATATGACTAAAATGATTAAGCAATTGTCGAGAACAATCTAAGGTTTTGCCAAAGATTGGTTGCTCAGGGACAGTTGGAAGTATAGTGTGACAACCCGAAATTTTTTTGCTTTAAAAGCTCAGTAAGTCAACTCAACTGAGTGTCAGACTCACTGGTAATGAGTTCTAGCCAGGTTAAAGATCATTCTAAGGAGTTTTAAGCCTGATACACTCAAGGAATGAGTGTTAGGAAGTACCTGCTAGAACCACAGTATAGCATGCAAACCTTAAACTCCATCAAGAGGAGTTTACAGCCGAGTTACCAAGAGTTTACGGCCGTAAACTCAAGGGGGCCATAAACTCACCTCTACATATATAAAACTTGGCCATTTTTCTCATTCTTTCTTTCCTTGGCCGATTTTCTTCAAATCCTCTCAAGTATCATCGAACTTTTCATCCAAGATCTTCATATATGTAAGTATTCTATCCTTTGATTAGTTGATACACCTTCTTAACTAGCTTCATCCATTGATCTCATCCATAGAAATCATCTTTTCTTAGATCTTCAAGAAACACCAAGAACACACACTAGTGTTCTTTGCCAAAATCAACCATTTCAAGCCTCTATATCGTAAGTACTCTTCCCTACACTTGATATCTAGTTAGGACTCATGCTTAGAGCCTTGAAAACATCAAAAACACAAGAACAAAAGGAGTTTACGGCCAAGCCATCTCCCATGGCCGTAAACCCCTTTAAGGGTGCCATTTTGGCCATAAACCCTCCTAGATGCAAAGCTTGTGACCTAGAACCCTTCCTTGATGGAAATAGGACTTTAAACTACTCTCAAATGCATAATGACCATGAGTTTACGACTGTAAACTCCTTTGGGCCGTAAACTCATCAAAAGCCTCCATTGAGTTGGTCTTTCTCATCCGTGTGTAGAGCAAAAGTCCCTCAAGCTTCCCTAGCCTTCAAACAAACACTTATGCATGTTTGACCATGAGTTTACGGACATAAACTCCCTTTGGCCGTAAACCCATGGTAGTAAACTCATGGTAGTACCATTTCACTTTCCTTTGATGAATAACATGTGATCCTAACACTTGGTCAAAGTGTTTCCTAGTCCCGGAAGGTGTTTCCTTTCATATAGTTGCTTATAAACACTATATTCATGCCAATATATGTCATTTAGGACTTGTTGTGTCTCGGGACTTCATTCGTGGAACTTCTCATCCTTACACGCGTATTCGTTGAATCACCCACATCAGGTGAGTTCATACCCCGTAATGAATCTTTTAACCGTTTTAAATGCTTTTAGGGGGGGGGGGGAATACAAGTTGAACACAATGATAATTGTGTAATTGTTTGTTATAAACATCTTTCAAAAGATTGCTTATGTCTCTTATAAGTGATCAAAACATTTCAAAAACTCTTTTAGAGTTATGTTACTTTATAGTCTTACAAAAACTCCGTTTTTAAAGTACAAGCATAACTTAGTAGATAAATGAGTCTTTTCAATAACAGTTCAAGTAAAAAATTAGTAAACTATAATAGGTATAGTTTAGGAAGATACTATTCATTACTTCTAGTACAATGAAGCATACAAAGAGTCAGTTCATACATGAGTCAAAGCATACTATTATGAGAAACTAAGAGAACATACTATGATGAGAAACTAAGAGAACGTACTATGATGAGAAACAAACAGAACATACTGCATACTAGACAGAGAGAACATACAATACAGCTAGTACATACAATACATATACAAACATACTATAACATAAATATGAATAACTGTTTCGAGGCATGGCATCACCTGTCATGGTTCGATTTGCAGCCAGAATCTCCTAGAGGGAGAGCGTGAATTTGGGTATAGACATATACTAGATTGACTATCCTACACCTTGTTGTTCGCTACAGTGGGATTTGCAAGTCTACGGGTGCCAAATGTCATTCCTTCCGACGTCTTTCATCGTCGTATTATCAGTCGATAGTATGGTGCAATCATATCACATTATACCTTATATAACAATTGATTTAAGGTAGAAAGTACAACAGTAGTTACTATAATACAACACTACAGTACTTTATTATTTCCCCATTTCATTTACATTGTGATCTTCTCACAATAAACGGTAATGTCAAAACTACATTTTTGGTTAATGATAGTCTCACTTGGTAAATTACACAACTCATGCAAGAAATAAACACACATAACAGTAGATGCCTTGGTAGAAGGCTACGTTTAGTAGAGAGGACCATAATGCTAACCTTATGATTCCTTAGTGTATACATCAAAGGATATATATATATATATATATATATATATATATATATATATATATATATAATAGGATGCGACTGGTAATAGGATGTGTGCTCTCCGCTTCATTTCCTGTTCCTTGTTTGGGTGTGGGCTTGGAACGAATTCACCCAATCTATTTTCTATTTGATTATAGATATACATATGCTTAGTATACATTAAGTCATCATAAGGGTACCAAGTATGGGTCAAGTCATAGGACACAGAGTCAGTGCACAGTTTTCTAGTACAAAACATACTTTCCAAATCAGAACTTTTGGTTACAAAACTAGAAACTTACCAGTTAAGGGTTTAATCCATTTTATTAAACCAGTATAAACTTAAAGGACCTTAGGTGATTAACTCTATAATACTTTAGTTTATACGTCATGGTTATATATAATTAATACCCAATAGGTAGTTGGATGTGTGCTTTCCGCCTTACTTTCTGTTCCTTGTTTGGTTGTGGGCTTAGGGCAGATTCACCCAATTAACTTTATATTCGATATTAGATTATATATAGCCAGTATAAGCTAAGTGATTATAGAAGTAATCACTGTGGTCACCATTTTATTATAAGAAATAAGGGTTTTCTTAAAGAATCTTTTCATTAAATATAAAGGAACCATTACAATTAACTCCATGAGTAACAAGTGAATACACCAGGGTTATATACAACAATGATCTAACAACCAATCGGATGTGTGCTATCCGCCTTAATTCCTCTTCCTTGTCTGGTTGTGGGCTTAGGGCAGATGCGCACAGTCGATTGTTTGTTTACTCTGAGTTTTATATAACTTGTATCCATTTAGTACTCATAGAAAGGATTGTAGAGTCATTTTTACTTATCTTTCATTAAAGTAGGAAATATAGGATTTTCTAGAGGAACAGGCGAACTTTTCTAAACAGAACTTACAACTTACTACATTTTTCAACTACATTTTCAACAACATTTCACAACAACTTTCTACAACTTACTTACATCACTAAAATCTTATGAACTCACCAGCTTAATTGCTGATCAACTCTTTCAAATAACTTGTATTCTCAGGAGCCTAGTAGACAGGTACTCGTGCTGGGATTCAGAAGATGGAGGAGTATAGCTTCAAGTCTTGTTTGTTATTTGCTTATGTATTCTATGTTTTGTGAACACACACATTGTAAACACTTTCTTTCTAATGAAATGGTTGTTCATTACTTTGCTTACTATGATGCATGTCTTGTGATACTAAACATGACGTCCTCCACCCCAGAACGTTTCCGCCGTTCCGGTTTTGGGGTGTGACAGATTCGTATCAGAGCATTGTTTATATTGAACTAAGTATACCAACTGATAAAAGATATACAACTATAAATACAATGGGGCTTAAGTGCTCTGGATAATGATATATTTTAAGAGTATAACGATAAGTTATAAAAATATACCTACTTGCTTATACATGTACATACTAGACCAAGTATCACAAGAAGAACAAAACTAAAGTATTTAAAGGCTGAACACTGTCGTCAAACCTGAACAGTTATGTAATCATAGCTAGGATCAATATAGCCTGATCAACTATATTCATTCGAGATGTGACCGACATGTGTTTGGGAGTGATGTGGTGTTGCAACAGTCTTAAAACTTACCTAACATCAGTCAAGAGAATACTAGATCAAGTACATTAGAGTTAGAATACTATAGGAGTATTCCATGATACCATAACGCGATAACAAGTTTAAAACATACCAAGTACCTTACGTTAAAATACTATAGGATTATTTTAGGCACCATATAAATAACTTATGTGATAACTTAAAAGACCCTTACGGATAGGTCTATAATCTTACAATGTATACTCCCAAGGTTTTATATAAATTGAGATCTTATAGACTTAGAATTTGTGATCTACTCTTCACTACCCATTCCTTATTTGGTTGTGGTCTTAGAGTAGGATCACTTATTCGAAGGTCTATTTAATCTTGAATTATATACAACTTGTATACTTTGTACAATTACAGCAGGACTCTGTAAGGATCACTCCATAAAGTTACCTTAAATCTCATAAGATTCTTTAGTCACTTCCATTCTCGAAGAGGGATCAACCGAAGTAACCAAAACGTCTTACACGTCCCACTAATAAATAATAATCTTGTTAACTTAATGAGCGAGTGGGGACACTGCTCACATTATGTGTTAGGATTATTTTCTTACATTCAGCTGGTAACAATTATTCAGGCAACAGATATTCATTCGAGGATAGCCATTTCAAATTCATAGAGTGTATTAGGTATAGACTCTTTTATGTATTGTTTCTAGAACCCTGTGGAAGTCAGGACCCGATACACCCAGAACTAGGATAACCTTGTCTTTTCAGCTTTCGGCTTGTGTCCACTGTTATAGACTTATTCCATCCCATCTTTGTATTCTTTTAGCAAAGATGCGTCCTCGCAGATCAAACAGACGCACTACTCCGATAACTCCAACACCTCCTCCACAAATCGAGACGGTAACTCTAAATGTTGCAGTAGCTGCGGCTGTGGAAACAACCATGGCTCAATATCATCCTACCAGTTCCAGCGGAGGTGGAACACCTGTTCATTCTACTCAAGGTGAGGTCCCTGTTCGCTCGAGAGAGTGCTCCTACAAGGACTTCACCAACTGCAAACCCCTTTCCTTTAATGGAAATGGTGGAGTCATCGCTCTGATGCGATGGTTCGAGAAAACAGATTCGGTCTTCGAAATCTGTTCATGCCCAGAAGGGAGCAAAGTGAAGTTTGCTACCTGCACCTTCTCCAACAGAGCCCTGACATGGTGGAACAGCCATGTTAATTCACTGACCCTATCAGTGGCTAACTCATTAGGTTGGGAAAACCTAAAAGAGTTAATGCTGGAAGAGTACTGCCCAAGGGGCGAAGTACAAAAACTGGAACAAGAACTATGGGAGCTCAAGATGGTCGGCTCAGCCATAGTGGTCTACACTGACAGGTTTAGTGACCTGGCAGCACTATGCCCCGAGATGGTTACCCTGGAGAGCAAGAAGATAGAACGATACATTTGGGGTCTGACTGCCCCGACCCAAGGAGATGTGTTGTCTTTTAACCCAGCCACATTCGATAGTGCCAAACGCCTGACCCAGCGACTCATTGACCATGGAGTCCGCCATGGTGTAGAAGTCCTCGTTCCCAAGCCATCAAAGGGAAATGACTATAAACATAAGTCGGGGAATAAGAGGAAAAAGAAGCGAACAACACAAGAACCCCCGCAAGAGCAACAAGCGAGTATTATGTACGCCGCTACAACGCCTGCTGCTCCAACACCTGCTAGTCGATATGCTGGAACCCTCCCGAAGTGTGGAAAGTGCAACTATCACCACACCGGAGTATGCCGAGAAATGCAGTGTCTGAACTGCCACAGAAAGGGACACACAATCCCGGCTTAACCGATCTCCCAAGTCCCCGGAGCTGAAGAAAACCAAGCCTGTTATGGCTGTGGTGAGTCTGGACACAATCAGAGGGACTGCCCGATAGCAAAGAACTCATGAGCGGATGGACGAATTCTGATGATCACCGCAGGAGAATCTACCCCGGAGTCATCAACGAGCAGCGGTACGTTTTCGAAATAGTAGTTACTTTGAAAATTAATTTATATTCATATAAGATTAAAACTTGGGGAAAACACTTAAAAAGTAGTTATAATAACTCACATATTGAAATAGATCACAGTATTCAAGAGAACTAAAAGATCCGTTTAGAGAAGCTATGATGGCGTAGCATATACATCATGGTTGTGAATAACTGAGAGGCTGCAGGCTTAGAGTGAGTGATTCCGCCTTAATCCCTGTTCCTTATTTGGTTGAGGATTTGAGGCAGAGTTACTCAGTCAACTGTCTTATTCATCTTAATTATCCATAACTTGTATATGACAGGCGATCGTAGTGGTACCAAGGAGGATCATGATATAAAGTATCATCACCAAGTATCAAAGCACTTTCATTTGTATGTATGGGCACATAGCGGTACGATACGTAGGAGTGTTAACATCAAAGGGGAAAACAGAAACACTGGAACATTTACAAAGAGTACATTGTTGAACACACTAGGAGTACATTATCGAACACACTAGGGATACATCATCGTATAACAGACGTTTCTTTCAAATTGGTCAAAACTTTGTTCAGTAAAGAGTCCGTTACTATCATTCGTCATGAATTGGCGTGGTCCTCACCCTACTAAGTTCATATGTTTCTATCGCCTCGATCGGCAAGTTCTCAAAACTTTCGTCATTCGTATCGATAGTCCGACCTAAACCTCAGTTTTATCGTTCGTATTCTAAACCCCGAAGTACTCGTGCGAAGAGTACTTTGTCCTCCGAAGCCTTATTGTCGGACGTCCGCAGACCATCACGAAATACCACTCGTCCAACAGACCAAGTTCGAGCAGAGAGGCTATGGACGAATACAGCCCACCTATCACTATTCAGTGTATACGCAAGGGTGGTATATGATTATGATTACGCAGACTTAGTATGTGTGTTTCCGCCCTATCTCCTGTTCCTTGTTTGGTTGTGGACCTGGGGCAGAGTCGCACATCCGACCGTCTTACTAATCCTAATTATGTACGACTTGTATACACGAGGTAATGATAGATGGACCAAGTACAAATCCTATCATGAACACCAGAGCAAAGTTCCCAGGTCTACGAGTAGGTATTCTGCCAATCAGAGGAGCGCAAAACCCAGTAGTACTGCTAAGAAAGCTAATTTCGGGACGAAATTCCATCTAACGGGGGGATGTTGTGACAACCCGAAATTTTTTTGCTTTAAAAGCTCAGTCAGTCAACTCAACTGAGTTTCAGACTCACTGGTAATGAGTTCTAGCCTGGTTAAAGATCATTCTAAGGAGTTTTAAGCCTGATACACTCAAGGAATGAGTGTTAGGAAGTACCTGCTAGAACCAAAGTATAGCATGCAAACCTTAAACTCCATCAAGAGGAGTTTACGGCCAAGTTACCAAGAGTTTATGGCCGTAAACTCAAGGGGGCCGTAAACTCACCTCTACATATATAAAACTTGGCCATATTTCTCATTCTTTCTTTCCTTGGCCGATTTTCTTCAAATCCTCTCAAGTATCATCCAACTTTCATCCAAGATCTTCATATATGTAAGTATTATATCCTTTGATTAGTTGATACACCTTCTTAACTAGCTTCATCCATTGATTTCCTCCATAGAAATCATCTTTTCTTAGATCTTCAAGAAACACCAAGAACACACACTAGTGTTCTTGGCCAAAATCCACCATTTCAAGCCTCTATATCGTAAGTACTCTTCCCTACACTTGATATCTAGTTAGGACTCATGCTTAGAGCCTTGAAAACATCAAAAACACAAGAACAAAAGGAGTTTACGGCCAAGCCATCTCCCATGGCCGTAAACCCCTTTTAGGGTGTCATTTTGGCCATAAACCCTCCTAGATGCAAAGCTTGTGACCTAGAACCCTTCCTTGATGGAAATAGGACTTTAAACTACTCTCAAATGCATAATGACCATGAGTTTACGGCTGTAAACTCCTTTGGGCCGTAAACTCACCAAAAGCCTCCATTGAGTTGGTCTTTCTCATCCTTGTGTAGAGAAAACGTCCCTCAAGCTTCCCTAGCCTTCAAACAAACACTTATGCATGTTTGACCATGAGTTTACGGCCATAAACTCCCTTTGGCCATAAACCCATGGTAGTAAACTCATGGTAGTACCATTTCACTTTCCTTTGATGAATCACATGTGATTCCAACACTTGGTCAAAGTGTTTCCTAGTCCCGGAAGGTGTTTCCTTTCATATAGTTGCTTATAAACACTATATTCATGCCAATATATGTCATTTAGGACTTGTTGTGTCTCGGGACTTCATTCGTGGAACTTCTTATCCTTACACACGTATTCGTTGAATCACCCACATCAGGTGAGTTCATACCCCGTAATGAATCTTTTAACTGTTTAAATGCTTTTAAGGGGGGGAATACAAGTTGAACACAATGATAATTGTGTAATTGTTTGTTATAAACATCTTTCAAAAGATTGCTTATGTCTCTTATAAGTGATCAAAACATTTCAAAAACTCTTTTAAAGTTATGCTACTTTATAGTCTTACAAAAACTCCGTTTTTAAAGTACAAGCATAACTTAGTAGATAAATGAGTCTTTTCAATAACAGTTTAAGTAAAAAATTAGTAAACTATAATAGGTATAGTTTAGGAAGATACTATTCATTACTTCTAGTACAATGAAGCATACAAAGAGTCAGTTCATACATGAGTCAAAGCATACTATTATGAGAAACTAAGAGAACATACTAGGATGAGAAACATACATAACATACTACATACTAGACAGAAAGAACATACAATACAGCTAGTACATACAATACATATACAAACATACTATAACATAAATGTGAATCACTGTTTCGAGGCATGGCATCACCTGCCATGGTTCGATTTGCAGCCAGAATCTCCTAGAGGGAGAGCGTGAATTTAGGTATAGACATATACTGGATTGACTATACTACACCTTGCTGTTCGCTACTATGGGATTTGCAAGTCTACGGGTGCCAAATATCATTCCTTCCGACGTCTTTCAACGTCGTATTATCAGTCGATAGTATGGTGCAATCATATCACATTATACCTTAAATAACAATTGATTTAAGGTAGAAAGTACAACAGTAGTTAGTATAATACAACACTACAGTACTTTATTATTTCCCCATTTCATTTACATTGTGATCTTCTCACAATAAACGGTAATGTCAAAACTACATTTTTGGTTAATGATAGTCTCACTTGGTAAATTACACAACTCATGCAAGAAATAAACACACATAACAGTAGATGCCTTGGTAGAAGGCTACGTTTAGTAGAGAGGACCATAATGCTAACCTTATGATTCCTTAGTGTATACATCAAAGGATATATATATATATATATATATATATATATATATATATATATATATATATATATATATATATATATATATATATAGGATGCGACAGGTAATAGGATGTGTGCTCTCCGCTTCATTTCCTGTTCCTTGTTTGGGTGTGGTCTTGGAACGAATTCACCCAGTCTATTTTCTATTCGATTCTAGATATATATATGCTTAGTATACATTAAGTCATCATAAGGGTACCAAGTATGGGTCAAGTCATAGGACACATAGTGAGTGCACAATTTTCTAGTACAAAACATACTTTCCAAATCAGAACTTTTGGTTACAAAACTAGAAACTTACCAGTTAAGGGTTTAATCCATTTTTTTAAACCAGTATAAACTTAAAGGACCTTAGGTGATTAACTCTATAATACTTTAGTTTATACGTCATGGTTATATATCATTAATACCCAATAGGTAGTTGGATGTGTGCTTTCCGCCTTACTTCATGTTCCTTGTTTGGTTGTGGGCTTAGGGCAGATTCACCCAATTAACTTTCTATTCGATATTAGATTATATATAGCCGGTATAAGCTAAGTGATTATAGAAGTAATCACTGTGGTCACCATTTTATTATAAGAAATAAGGGTTTTCTTAAAGAATCTTTTCATTAAATATAAAGGAACCATTACAATTAACTCCATGAGTAACAAGTGAATAGACCAGGGTTATATACAACAATGATCTAACAACCAATGGGATGTGTGTTATCCGCCTTAATTCATGTTCCTTGTCTGGTTGTGGGCTTAGGGCAGATGCGCACAGTCGATTGTTTGTTTACTCTGAGTTTTATATAACTTGTATCCATTTAGTACTCATAGAAAGGATTGTAGAGTCATTTTTACTTATCTTTCATTAAAGTAGGAAATATAGGATTTTCTAGAGGAACAGGCGAACTTTTCTAAACAGAACTTACAACTTACTACATTTTTCAACTACATTTTCAACAACATTTCACAACAACTTTCTACAACTTACTTACATCACTAAAATCTTATGAACTCACCAGCTTAATTGCTGATCAACTCTTTCAAATAACTTGTATTCTCAGGAGCCTAGTAGACAGGTACTTGTGCTGGGATTCAGAAGATGGAGCAGTATAGCTTCAAGTCTTGTTTGTTATTTGCTTATGTATTCTATGTTTTGTGACCACACACATTGTAAACACTTTCTTTCTAATGAAATGGTTGTTCATTACTTTGCTTACTATGATGCATGTCTTGTGATACTAAACATGACGTCTTCCACCCCAGAACGTTTCCGCCGTTCCGGTTTTGGGGTGTGATAGATAGTGTTAAATTTTGGAAGGACCATATTGACATACTCTGAAAGGAGGCAACTCTTGTTCAGAAGTGACAGTCAAAATGGGAATATGGAAATGTTTCATAGTTGGAAGTTATTCAATCTGTGTGAGATTAGAAAAAAACTTATTGCAAGAAGGATGTTTCCATGGAGCTGATCTCCATTGGAATACTCTGTAGTGTCTGTTGACAAGTCATTGTGACTTTGTGCATAATCATTACAAGAGGATCAATGCATATAAGTTTAAAATCTAACAGATTTCGGTAAATGATAGCAATTTGGAACTCTTACATTTTCGATAAGGATTTGAGAGTGTGAAAAGAGGATCATTGAAATTATGTTCAATCGATCTAGTTCACAAAGTAAAGAGCATAGACAAACATAGAGTGCTTAATTGGTGTATGGCAAAGCTATTGTTTAGAAAAACATAGTGTACATGCTTGGAGCATGGGACAACTAGTGTTTTTAATTCAAGTATAAAGTTGATCAAACCGAAACAATGAATAATGAGTAATCAGTATGGTGATAAATAAAAAGTGTTCTATTTATATTCATAGGCTTTGATACCATACTAGATTCAATTATTCTTGTGTTTCATTTTTGCATGTTTTGACTTCCAGAATAAACTAGGTCATCATAAATCGGAAATCGGGAAACAACAAATGGACAGAGAGAATGATTTATAATCCATGTCTCAGTCCATATGATATCTAGAATGGAGGAATATACGATCCCTTATCTAATGGACAAGTCATTGACGAGATCAGAGTTCAGTTACAACGTCAGAGTTCGACAGCGGCTTAAAGAGCTACGATTGCCAATCGGTTCTTGAAGTCATACTCAATAATAGTCTTAGACTTATCCAAGTGGGAGACTGTTGGATTAGTGTCTAAGTCCATAACTATATTTGGTATGTACTTGACTCGGTTGGCATGGTCCATTTGGGTTGCATGGCATCATGCATTTGGATAGACTGAAATGAGAGAAATAACACTTAAGGTTTGGTAATATATTATAAGTTCTAATATATTAATAAGATTATTTAATTAGTATTGATCAAGAATTAATTTGGAATTAATCAAGTGATCAAAAGGAGACTAATTAAATATATGGGTTGATTGTGTAAATCATCCATACTTATATAGTGGGCTAATGCTCCATGGATTATCAAGTTGGGCTAAAACCCATAGGATGCTCCATGGTGTTTTTGTACCCATGGATCATGGAAATGAAAGGCCATGACAATTAGGGTTTACATGGTGTAACCCTAATTGTGACACACTATATAAGCATCTTATTCTTCCCAAAATCGGTTACCATGAGAAGACTATGATGGAATGGTGAGGGCTAGCCGATTTCATGAAGTGGTCCATTTCTATCTAAGTTACTCCAAGTGTATTTGATGTTGTGTGAACCATTTGAGGTGTCACACTTGGGGCACTCGGCTCTTAAGCATCAAGGAATCAAGCTACATAAAAAGGTATGTCTTCTAACTTGTTTTTATTACCCAAGTATCAAGGATTGTATGCTAGATAGGGTAATACCTTGGAATAATCATATTTTCATGTATAATAGAGAAAACATAGATCCAAGGTATTTAGGGTTGCATGTACACTTAGGAGTGTTAGAATGCTCAAAACCCAACAGTGGTATCAGAGCCAAGGCTTGTTTTCAATTATACTTGATGCAAAGTGCTGAAAAATGCTGAAAAAATCGATTTTCGGGCTGTCTGGGCACTGGACTCGCCGAGTCCACTGATGGACTCGCCGAGTCCATGAGGAAACTCATCCTACTCGTCGAGTAGGTTCATACACTCGACGAGTAGGACCCCCTGACAGCATATTTTCGACTTTTAAGGCTGGAATTGGACTAGAATCATTACCCTAAGCTGTTTTTGAACCTATAAACCTGTTTTTGATGTGGTAATGTTCATTCTAATCCAATTTCAAAGATAATTATCAATAGACTCATGTTTTGTTTTAGTTTAAATGGTTAGGCTAATTTCATGAAAAAGTTTGATTTGAAGTATCTTGTTCTTATGAGTTGCTTAGATTAATAGGAAAGTTATGTGAAATTGTTGTTTTCAATCCAAATTAATCTAAGAGTTGATTCTAAAATGTGTTTTTGTAACTTGTCCTCAAGTTATATGAAAAGTCACATTTAAGATTCATAAAACTCATAAATATTTCCATAGGTTATGAATAAAGAAAAATCATATTCTTTTAATAGTTTAAAGTCTTCCATAACTTGTCCTCAAGTTATGGAACTTGAAGAGTTTTTTGAATTAAAACTACTTTAAATATATAAGTTATGGAATTGAAAAGTTTTTGAATAGTTCAAAACTTGCCCTCAAGTTTTGGAATTTGAAAAGTTTTCTTTCATGAATACTTTAATTCCAAATTAAGCCCTTAGGATTTTAAAAATTAAAATTCAACCCTTATACTTTATAATATTATAAGTTAATTATATATATATATATATATATATATATATATATATATATATATATATATATATATATGTATAAGAGCAAGTCGTCTTACCATTAGTAGGCCTCATTCACGAAGCCGGTCTATAAGGGGGTATAAGGTTATTGTCTATAAAATGGCAGTTTAATGGGTGTCCACTCTCACCCACCACTTCCTTGACTGGTGGAGGGTCGTTAGCCGAACAGGTAGGACAAGGACTATAATTCTCCCTTCATTAAAAGTGTTAATGATAAATACTAAGTAACTAAACTCTTATTAATACCCAATCTTAGTTACTTAGGAAAATGTGAATAAGGTGCTAACCCATGAAATTACACTTTGCACTTTGCTTATGTCGGTTAGTGGAGCGCGTGTGGTTAACCGGCACACTAGCTTGATTTAACAAGGTAGGCAAAGGGTTTCAAAACCAATTAAAACCTAATAAATTATTTCGTTTTTCATGGTGGAAATTAGTGAATCGTCATTCACCTACCTTCTAATATTTTATAGCTTGGATTACGGCATCACTCTTCCAAGTTATAAAATATTGTGTTGGGTCCTAGCCTTAATATTTCATATTGGGTTTCATTTTTGCATGTTTTGACTTCCAGAATAAACTAGGTCATCATAAATCGGAAATCGGGAAACAACAAATGGACAGAGAGAATGATTTATAATCCATGTCTCAGTCCATATGATATCTAGAATGGAGGAATATATGATCCCTTATCTAATGGACAAGTCATTGACGAGATCAGAGTTCAGTTACAACGTCAGAGTTCGACATCGGCTTAAAGAGCTACGATTGCCAGTCGGTTCTTGAAGTCATACTCAATAATAGTCTTAGACTTATCCAAGTGGGAGAATGTTGGATTAGTGTCTAAGTCCATAACTATATTTGGTATGTACTTGACCCAGTTGGCATGGTCCATTTGGGTTGCATGGCATTATGCATTTGGATAGACTGAAATGAGAGAAATAACACTTAAGGTTTGGTAATATATTATAAGTTCTAATATATTAATAAGATTATTTAATTAGTATTGATCAAGAATTAATTTGGAATTAATCAAGTGATCAAAAGGAGACTAATTAAATATATGAGTTGATTGTGTAAATCATCCATACTTGTATAGTGGGCTAATGCTCCATGGATTATCAAGTTGGGCTAAAACCCATAGGATGCTCCATGGTGTTTTTGTACCCATGGATCATGGAAATGAAAGGCCATGACAATTAGGGTTTACATGTTGTAACCCTAATTATGACACACTATATAAGCATCTTATTCTTCCCAAAATCGGTTACCATGAGAAGACTATGATGGAATGGTGAGGGCTAGCCGATTTCATGAAGTGGTTCATTTCTCTCTAAGTTATTCCAAGTGTATTTGATGTTGTGTGAACCATTTGAGGTGTCACACTTGGGGCACTCGGCTCTTAAGCATCAAGGAATCAAGCTACATAAAAAGGTATGTCTTCTAATTTGTTTTTATTACCCAAGTATCAAAGATTGTATGCTAGATAGGGTAATGCCTTGGAATAATCCTATTTGCATGTATATTAGAGAAAACATAGATCCAAGGTATTTAGGGCTGCATATACACTTAGGAGTGTTAGAATGCTCAAAACCTAACAGTTGGTGTTGGTGAGATGTGCTCATGGGGAGGAGTGTGGAGGAAGGATGACCCTCGTCCTAAGTCGGGTGTTCCTGAGTAGGGATAGGGGTGTGTGGTGGAGGATGAAGTATCTGGTGAATAATGGGAGAAGCATCAGTGTCAAGGAAATCGTATGAGGGGGGTTCAGTGGGTGTGACAGATTCGTATAGGAATATAGTTTCATCAAATGTAACATGGCGAGAGATGATGATATTTTGTGAGGAAAGATCATAACAGCGAAAACCACGGTGAAGATTAGGGTAGGCAAGGAAGATGCACGGGGTGGTGCGGGGTTGAAGTTTATGGGTGGTGTGAAGGCTGGGAAAACACAGACACCCGAACACACGAAGATGATCATAAGTGGGGTGGCGATGAAACAAGTGGTAGTGAGGTGTGTCATTAGATATGGATACAGAGGGAAGAATATTAAGAGGATGGGTGGCCATGTGGAGAGCTTCAGGCCAAAAAGTGGGTGGAAGATGTGAGTGGAAAAGTAAAGTGCAAACCATATTATTAATGGTGCGGATCATGCGTTCCAACTTCCCATTTTTTTGAGAAGTATAAGGGCACGAGAAGCGAAAAGTAATGCCGTTATAAGCAAAATGATCATGAAAAAATTTATTATTATATTCCCGCCCGTTGTCGCATTGAAATTGTTTAATTTTACCCCCAAATTGATTGTGAATAACATTAGAAAAATGAAGAAATTTTTGAAATGCTTCGGATTTTTGTTTAATAGGGTACACCCAAAGATAATGAGTGTAATGGTCAAGAAATAGACCGTAATAGTTTAAACCACCAAAACTAGAGATAGGTGAAGTCCATAAATCAGAATGGGTAATATCAAAGGGTGCAGAACAAACAGAATCAGATAAATGAAATGGAAGTCTAGTGTGTTGCCAAGTTGACAAGCTTGGCAAATTACATTATTCTTTGTAGAATTACTGGAAATAAAGCTACTAGAAAGTAAATGGTGCAAGAATTGATCGCCAGGGTGACCGAGTCATTGGTGTTAGATGGTGGAGTTGGTGGAGATGAACGCATGAGAGGTGGAAGTTGTGACAGGATATAGAGGGCCAGAGCTATCACAACAGATGAGAGGTCGTCGCGTCTGGTAATCAAGAACAGTGAAACCAAAAGGATCAAAGTCAATAGAGCAATTATTTTGAGTAGTAAACTTATGAACATA
Source organism: Lactuca virosa (assembly GCF_052849685.1). Taxonomy (NCBI): domain Eukaryota; kingdom Viridiplantae; phylum Streptophyta; class Magnoliopsida; order Asterales; family Asteraceae; genus Lactuca; species Lactuca virosa. The sequence continues at coordinate 313,612,267 of NC_136433.1, read as the reverse complement.
TATGATGTTTTTAATTATATTGGGCGTTAGGAGGACATTTTTTAAGAGTAAAGGACGATAAGGATTTGGAAAAGGAAATATGGTGTGTCCCGAGGTCGTAACAGGTATTGCAGAACCATTACCAACAAAAATAGAACGAGGGCTATGTGCATTATTACAAATAGATTTAAGTATACCTGTGTCTGCATGCACGCGATCGGTGGCCCCGGTGTCCATAACCTATCCGCCAGAAGTTGTGTCTTGAAGAGTCATGGTGCTGAACAAACTTAGGAGAGAAGTGGGCTGGTCTGGAATACCGAGCCAGACCCATGGAGGCTGGACAACACTGGCTTAGTAGGCTTGTGGACCGTTATGTTTTTGTGGGAATTGGACCTGCTGGGGTCGTGATCCAAGGAGCCTAGAAGAAACATGTGAAATAGGCCTCGTCCAAGAAGTATTGGGCTCTTGTTGGTAATCCCACGCAGGTGGGTAAGGATATCACGTCACAGGCCTTTGCGCCATCAGATGAGAAGCAGGCGGAGGAACGAAGAACCAGCCAAAACACTGATTGCTGCCAGCGATTCCGATGGTGGTGGTCGGCTGTCCAGGGGTGGCAGCAAAGGGTGGTGCAGGATGGTGATTCCCTTTGTTATTGTGACGATTTGCCCTGCTATTGTTTCGGCGATAGGAATTGTTCCCAACCCTTTGTGATGAGTTGTTGTTATTGTTGACATTTAAAAGTTGTGGTGATGATGAATGATTCTCATGAGATGGTTTGGGAATCTGAGTGGTTTGGAGCCTCTGTTCTTCAACAAGGAGCATGGATTGAGCCTCATTAAGGGAAGGGAGAGGCTTAGAGTGTCGTATAAAGGCAGCAGTGGATTCATATTTATTTAACAAACCATTAATCGTATGAAAGACAATGTGTTTCTCCTTAACCTATTCGCCAATACCCTCAAGTAAGTCTGAATTTTTTTTTGATCTTGTCAAAATAGGCGTGAATAGACATATCTCCCATGGTGATGGAGCGTAACTCACTTTCGAGCTGCATAGCTTTGGATTTGTTGTTTTGGCGAAAAAGAGCTTCAATATTCAACCAGATACGACGAGCAGTTGCATTGATAGAGTAGACAGAAGTGATTAAGGATTGTGACATGGAGCCGAATAACCAAAGCTTGACAAGCTGATCGAGTTGTTTCCATTTCGGGTATTCGGGAGCATATTTTGGTGCATCATAGGTGTCGTGAATATGATCAAGAACCTCGAATGCAATACAGTGGGCTGTGAATAAATCACTCCATGGATCATAGTTGTGTGTGGCTATATCAAGGATTAAGGTACGTAAGTTTTTATGTTTGTCACAGCGTATGCTTTTGCTGTGAATAGGGTTAGAGGCTGAGAATTTTCTCCAGTCATTAGGGTAGAGAAGGAGGAAGATGATGATAGAAAAAGAAGGAAAGGATCGGATGAAGGAAGGAATGGGAGGGAATTATGGAAGGAGTGAATAATTCTATAATACCATGTAAAGGGGTCACGATTCTCATTGCCTCAACAAAATGTACAGGAAGGAATATATATATATATATATATATATATATATATATATATATATATATATGTACTTGTATAAATCTAGGGTATTGGCCTAATATCTTATGTGTGTGTATATATATATATATATATATATATATATATATATACACATAAGATATTAGGCCAATACCCTAGATTTATACAAGTACATCGGCTAAGACAGATATGGGCTACAAGACTAAATACATGTACAATATACTACACTAACATATACATTAACAATCTCCACCTTGACTTGAATTGTCTGATTGTATTCAACCATCAGGTATTCCTAACATTCATCTTCTTTCTGCCAGTTTGCCCCGAACATTTCAAAATATGTCTCAGAATAAGCATTCTTTTTGTCCATGGAGTTGGGGTCGGAATTGTGTATACCAATTCTAACCGCCTTTACCCACAGGCAACTGGCTTTCTGCTTCTTGACACTTCATTTCATGATAGCAAACATACACTACTAGAATATAGGACTTTAATGACACGCAAATTATGACATGTACTCATTTTATAACATGCAAAAGTGTGCATCATAAAAAACATGTCATATTTCCTAAATTTCAAAGGCTTTATGATATGCATTTTTGCATGTCAATAATTTGATGTCACAATTAAAAAAATACGGAGTATACCCTAACAAAATATGCATGTCACTAGGAAGGTGCCACATTATAGTTTTGCAAATCTACATGTCACATTCACAAAATCGCACGATTACAAAACTAGGGTTTTCTTGATTTTGAACGGAGACTCACAAAATCACTGGGAGCAAAGGCGATTGCGAATCTGACACCTTACGTCACAGCGCTGCCGACTGTGATTCTTCACGCTCACAGCGTCGACGATTGGAATTCCCTGCTGCACCTCCCTCACGACATTTTGGGTTGGATTGCACTTACACCAATATGTTTTCCTTCTATCAAAAAAGTGTAAACTATATATTTAAACATTGTAAAGTAAACACATATTTCAAAATATAGTAGATCGTATGCTTAGCTGCTAACTTATTCACCAAAAAGAACATGGATATATATATATATATATATATATATATATATATATATGTGTGTGTGTGTGTGTGTGTGTGTGAAGATCTAGCAACTTTATAGAACTGGTTCGATAACATCGATTCTCTCATTTCTTGAGATTTTTCTGAGTTGTTCTTAGTTTGTTCATAATCCTAACCATAGATGATGATCTCTTTTTTCCAATTTCATCTAACCCAGATGAGCTCAAGTAAGACCCAAATCCACATGGGACAAAGTGAACTTACCATCTACATGTACATCTATGATATATGCTTTAGAAGAGAGAACATGCTGTGAATCAACTACAACTAGGATATAGTTTGACAAAGAGATAAAGTTCCTCCTAGATGAATATATAATGCTTTTAGTGCTCGTTGAGGTTGTCGTATCTCTCCTTGAGATTCCATGAGAAATGTTGGTGGAAGCATCCATTAAACCACCAAATTTTCATCTATATGGTGAATTGGTGATTAACATTATATAACAACGACTTTATCACACACCATAAACAAAATATGAACAAGAGAAATAAAGAACTTTTGCACTGATTTACCTTGAGTAATCTGCAACAATGACTAAGCATGGAAAGAGTTTGCACAAAGTAATATTCTATTTAAACTTGTTGCTATTCAACAACAAGTGCAACTTCTTTTAAAATATGGCCATGTGAAATACATTCAAACACTATAAAGTAATATTTTCTAACAAATATCATCATCTCAATCCTCATATGTATGTTATCAGAACTGTTCAAAACATGTTCTAAATTGTAACCACTTTGACCCAATCTATTTTTGTTAATATCGCCTCAACGTTTCTCAAGTCCATCACTTCGGTTTCATCTTTTCATTTTATGCACCATCATTAATTTTATTTAAATTTTAGGTTGAAGAGAGCAAAGTAGAGGGTTTAAAGAGTAACCAAGCGTCCACAATGATCTAAATCCATTAGGTGCGGCCAAGGTAACATAATGACCCCATATCTATTTCTTCTCATTTTTGGTCCCAATGAAGATTTTCTTCTTATACAAATTCTGATTTTGGTCCCTATGTAATTTTAGTGTAGCCAAGGTAACACAATATATATTTATTTATTTGAAAGTACAATGCTCTAATAAGAAACGAATTCAAAGAAGGATCATTTTATCTTTATTTGTTGAATATAGCATCCTACTCAAACTATTATAATTGAAACAATAGGTTTAATGTAAAAAATAACGATGTACTTTCATTTATTTGAAATTACGATGCTCTAATAAGAAATGAATTGAAAGAGGTATCATTTTATGTTTATATATATATATATATATATATATATATATATATATTAAATATAGCATCGTATTCTCACTACTATAATTAAACAATAGGTTTAATGCAAGAAATAACATTGTACTTTCATTTATTTGAAAATACAATACTCTAATAAGAAATGGATTGAAAGAAGATCATTTTATGTTTATTTCTTGAATATAGCATTCTACTTTCACTATTATAATTCAAACAATAGGTTATATGCATGAAATATCAATGTACTTTCACTGACTTGAAAGTACAATACTCTAATAAGAAAGGAATTGCTTATAATTTTTTTCCCTATATATCCTGTTCTTTTGCATGCTATTACCTCCTTATAATGCAATACAATTTTTTTTCTCAGGTTGGGGGTAGCAAAGATGAGTACACAAATTCTGATATTGATGCAATTCGTGAAGAATGGTCATCCTTTCAGCCAAACTTCATTTTCAAGTGATAATTTATGCCAACAAACAATATTTTTGTTAACTTTGAAATTAGTTCTTTCCTAGTATTTGATGTATGATCTCTACAATATTTTTTATAACTTATTTGCCATAATGTTATTGTATAAAATAAATTGTTTGGCTATATATGTATTTTATTTTGTGTTATGACACATTAATTTTAATTTAATTTGAAAACTAGTAAATATACAAAAACTAAATAGTTTCTTAAATCACCTAAATTATGACATGAAAATTATGCGTCATAAATGCATGTCGTAAATGGTTTTCGTAAAAAGACGTCGCAAATGGGTGTTGTAAAAGCATGTCGTAAGTGTTGGTAAAATAGTGTCCAAGGTTATTAACTGTTTTGGTAATATTTCTATTAATAACATGGTCCTTTTGGGTTGACCTCATAACCTAAATAGCAATGAGGAAATGAAGAAATTAAGTTATTAATTAATTAGTTAGAAATTATTTTGAAATTAATTAGCTAGTTATAATTAATTAAAGAGATTGAGTATTGATTAATTCCTAAAGATTAATTTCAATATTGCAGAAGTTCCTAGAGACTAGGAGTGGATAGTTTTTTGGAAGCTCTAGTTAGAGATAAGACACGTTTTGAATAAGATAAGGATTATCCTATAGAGTTTGAATCTTCGAAGAATTTATCTGTTGCCTATAAATAGAGTGTTGGGGGTCAAATCCTAGCGGTTGATTCCCTCTAAAATTTTGTCCATCTCTTCGTCCCTTTCTCTCTCTCTCTCTCTCCCTCTCTCTCTCTCTCTCTCTCTCCTAGAAGTCGAAAATCATAACCTCTCTCCTAGGGTTAGTGATTTTCGATTAAGTCTTTCAAAAAAATTTTCCTTATTAACTTTTGGTGTTTGGGTCTGACTACATTAGAGGGATTCTACTTTATGTCCTTTATCCATTTCAAGTTCTAGCATTCACAAGGTCCTGATCGAAGAAACAATAAGAGTTTAGTAGTCTTACTTTAGTTCATTTAAATTATATTGCTATAACTAGTAAAACCTAGATCTTAGGGTGCATGTACACTTAGGTAATTTTTGATTGTTTCCTCTGCGATGGTTAAGTGTATTGACGCTAATAAAACTCAACAATGGTATCAGAGGGAATAGGTTTTAGTTATTTTCGTACCTTGGTAAAAATTGAAAAATGAGAAATCTGAAATTTCAACGTACGCGGTGCGTTCCTAGTGGACGCGACGCGTCGATTCGAGTTTCATAGATTTTGGATTTTTATATTTTTCAAAAAACTTGAGGATAAACCTCTTGAATCAATAATTATTTTAATTGTTTAAATATGAATATTCAAGTCCTAGATTAATTTGAAATATTATTTAAAAAAGAATTTGAATATGAATATCTAATTAATTAAAATTTAATATTATTTAAACTTGAATTTAAAATTTGAATATTTATCTTTGAATATTATTTAATAAGAGAATTAAATTAGAATATTTAAAAGGAAAAAATATAAATTTAAAAGGTTTAAATTTGGCATATGGTATGTGTTATGGGTAGAATTTTCATCTTACCATTTTTATATTTCTTGAACTAGTACTAACATCTGAGGCAAGCTCAAGATGTAACATCATGTTTCCTGTGATTTATGAGCTGTGGATCGGAAGTCGATTGTATAAGGTTTTGGGCCTTAAGGAGGCAAATTTTAGTCCTTGTGGAAGGAGGTAATGATAGTTAAGAGATTTTACCCTTGAATTATATTTTGGGCCGAAGGGTAGAAAGGGAAAAGTCATAGGCCGGGTTCTTGCATGAAATATGGATTTTTGTTTAAGAAGTTTTTAGTCCAAGATATTTAGAAAATATTATAGAGATCTTCAACACCTTTCCGTGGACATAAAGAACGTCGAAAACGGAGTTGGAACGAAGAAGTTACGACCGTTTAAAGTTAGGATGATTTTTGGGTTAGCCTCGTACGCTAGGCGTTCGTGGAGTATGCTGGGATTACTAGGGCATCCCTAGTACGCTGCACGTACTAGGAGTACGTTGGGCATACGGGATTAGTGCTTAAACTCTATTATCATGGTTTGAGCCCTACTTAAGCTCCTTATCTTCCCCAAACCCATTCCATTCTCAGCCTCCACCTCTCCAACACCCTCTCTTGAAACCCTAACCCTAGTTTGACCCTTATGAGCAAAACGAAGGTGTTTTTAAGTGCTTTGGAGTGTTCTTGGTGCACCTTGGAGAAGAAGGAACTTATTGAAGATGCGTTGGTTGCATTGGAGCTTGTAGATCCAGACCTTGTTCACCTTGATCTTTCTTCTGGAGGTATAACGTTTGAATCTTGATGATGAAATTATTAGATCTAGCTAGGTTTGGGTGTTATGAGCTTTTGGTCACTTTAAGTGCATAAAGTTAAGTTGTTGAAAGTTTATGACCCTTTTATGAATAAAGTTGGAAACTTTATCCATCTAAACATCATATTGATTCAGAGTTGAAGGTTGGAGACTTGGACTTAATGGATTAAGTTGAAAAAAATGCACTTTTGGTCCCTTTAAGACATAAATACTAGATCTTGTTTGTTGGGACCATTATAATGGATAAAGTTGAAAACTTTATCCATTATGGAGTTATTAGGAACCATAAAAATGTAATCTTGGTCATTAGTTTCCTTCTATTCATGGGTTATAATGTCTTTATGACTTAAGATGATATTTGGGGGCTAGATCTGTATTTAGATGAAAATAGTTAATGGAATTAGCCACTAAACGGAAGGATTTCATTCAGACAACGTACGCGGGGTGTACATGAGCGTACGTCGCGCATACGCAATGAGAACCCCAATTTTGGACCTTGATTACGCTAAGCGTACAAGCTGAGTATGCTGGGCGTACTCAGCTGAGTTGACTAGGTTGACTTTTTGACTTTTTGGACTTTGACCAGGATTTGACCAATTTTAACCAAATGGTATTTTTGGTATTTTAATGATAAGTTATGTTTATGTTCCAATGAATAGGTGACATGTAGAGCTAATATTCAGATTAGTGTTGTGTTCAACAATCTTTTCAGACTAAGAGGTGAGTCTTCCTCACTGTACTTTGGGTCGAAGGCAACAATACCGACCCACTTGTTTATGTATCCTGGTATATAGGATGTTGTTATGCTGTAGTGATATGTTATATTTGTATCCTGGTATACAGGATGTGATTATGCAGTAGTTATATATAGATCTTCATGTTTGTCTGCTGACTGGTTATATGTTTACCTGATTCTTATATTGACATAGTGTGGTTGGGTTGAGACTTTGCTGCTTTGTGCTGGTAGTCAACAAACTCGGGGCAACCCAACTGGAAGGTTTTGGGCTAGGGTAATCCAACTGGGAGGTTGTGGACCCAATATGTGATATGTATGGAAATCTAAACGGGAGGTTGTGGGCCAGGGTAATCCAACCGGGAGGTTGTGGACCTAATATACGAAATGTAGGGCAATCCAAGCAGGAGGTTATGGGCCAGGGTAATCCAACCGGGAGGTTGTGGACCCAACATGCATGATTTTATATGTTATCTATTTGTGTAATGGTACCTTGGGGGAACTCACTAAGCTTTGTGCTTACAGTTTTAGTTATTGTTTCAAGTACTTCAGATCATCGTGGCTAGGCGAAGGCGTGATCGTGCACATCCTTTGGATTTTATGTTATTAGATTCTGGTATACTCTGATTTATGAATTATACTCTTGAAACAATATTTTTGTAAACAATTATTGTCTTGGGGTTGTTTTGGAAAAATGAAAATTTTACTCTGATGTGCGGGATGTTACACAAGATCTTGGATTTATGCCATATCTTGGACAGCTAACGTGTTTCTTGTAACATCTTAGGAAGGAACTATAAACTTGGCTAGAAAGAAAAAAAACAGGTTAAAAACAGGTGGTCAAATCCTTGTCAATGTTGAAGACCATCGAGAAAACCGGGTCAAGCATGGACTAAGGAAGATCCCTAGAATCTCAGAATATTTGTTATTATCATTATATATATAAGCCTAACTAATCATCATTCACACACACACACACTCGGACCTCTACTCTCATTCTAGTTCTCTCGATACTTGAGCACTTTTACACTTACATCGAGATCAACTAGCACTTGTAATTTTATTTGGATTAATTAAAGTTCTAGGGCAGGTGATTTCCTTACCTCCCGAGGTTTTATGTCGGAGATCCAAAAGGATTAAGGGTTTTCCTCGTACATAATTGTGTTCTTGTATTTGATTTTACTAATTTATTATTTTTTGGTCAATTAGAACATTTTCTCTTATTCACTTGATTGTTAATCTGATTTCATTGTCAAAACTACTAAGATATTATGTGGTATCTTGGTAACTTTTTGAAAATTTGAAGATTTATTATACAAATTCATTTGCTAAACAACTTTAACAACATTTTCATCCCAAACACTTCAAATACACTTATTAACATCATGAAATAAAACACTTTGCTAAACAGTTTTCTGAAGTTCTTTATTTTCTTCCCAGGATTTTTGGCATGACCAAGATCTTTGGCACATTTGAAGATTTTAAGCACTTTGGTTTTAATACTCATATTAAACATCACACCACACTTACTAAGTTTTTTATTTTATCAATTTTTAACCAAAACAATTGGCGCCATCCGTGGGACACGTGGTGTTATTACATTTTTATCCTTAAAGTTATTGAATAAGCTTTTTCTCATATTTTCAATCACTTACACGTTTTGCACTAAAATGTATTCTTTACCAAAATCCACTTCTAACACTATTACATCCATCTCCGTTAGTCAGAGCCTACCCCCACCTCCTGCTATCAACCCACAAAGAAGGACTATCCAAACATCTTCACTAGTCCAATATTTAGGAGGTGCATCCGAAGAAATACTAGTTATGGTCTTGAACAATGATATCATATCCATGTTGACCAAAATGGACCAACATATCACCAAGAAAAGTGTAACCAACACGATGTTATTTGAAATAATGGAGAGGCTAAGTTTAGATTCAAGAAGGCCTATGGAAACTATCCTGAACTTCAAAACTGGTGCATCTTTAGAATGCCAGGCAGTAGCCTTTCACATCAGGACATGTGCCTATCTTCACATATGGTGTGACTCCTAGCACGGGAGGTACTGCCTCCCAAGATATTGGAGGGATATTCAACATGCCGTCTAATACAAAAGATCTAGGGATAAGTCCAGTCATGGCAAAGGAACTTATGTAGTTGAAAGATATGATCTCAAGTGTACCAGGCGTCATTCAACGTATACTAAAGGTGTCACTACCAGCCATATATTCTCAAGATTAGCACCTCCTATCTTTGACATTGAACTTCCAAAGAGGTTTCAGATGCCCAACATGAAAATGTACGATGGAACCACGAATCCTGAAGAACACGTTGCCCAATATAGAGAACACATGAAGATAGTTCCAATTCCTCAACATCTTAAAAAGTCTTTTCTATGCAAGGGTTTTGTTTCAACCCTTACATGATATGAATTAACATGTCTCCTGAATGTCCCTCCTTAATCTCACTACTAGAAAACAAGCCTTTAGTGACAAGCGAATTATGACACATACTGATTTATGATATGAATTTTTACCTATCCTAAAGTAACTTTTCGTTTTATACTTTTAGGCAAGCACGCCTCTCATCCTTAGGAGCCAGTGGGAGGGGGGGGGAAGAAATCCCAAAAAATTAAAAAACCTCGCCATAGATGATTTAGGGTTAGTTCATTCCCTAATTTGTTTTGCTTACCTCTCTCGTTTTCTGCTTGATAACCTCATCCTTAAGCTCTCTTAACTTATCCATTCTTTTTCTGATGGATTTATTTTCCAAACCAACAGCTCCCCCTACACTACCACCCGCTTCGAAATCTTCGACTCCATCTGTATCTGCTCCAACCCCGAGTTCTAGCTCCACACCAATTGCTTCATCATATGCACCTATCGTCAGAACGCCACCTGTGATATTGTTGATTCCACCTCCAACAACTATGATTCCCCTAACTTCATCATCGGATGGTGGTGCTCCACGTGTGGATAACCCTACCACCGACATGGATTCCTTGCCATTGAATTGCTACCAAACTCACCACTTCTTACTTCTCACTTTTCAATCCTTATATGAAGTAATCAGCCAACCTTCGTTTTCATCGATCCGTTGAAGAAGAACAAAGCTCAAAAAGGAAGTAGTTCGAAGAGACAAACTGGGTTCACAGGGTTTAGAGGTATCAGCTTAGGGTTTGGTTGTATGGGCATATCCACTTTCTATGGATCCCCCAAACCCGAACCTGACATGATTAAGCTTATCCACCATGCCATTGAAGTCATTGTTACCTTCCTCGACACCTCTGGCGTCTACGACCCTAAAACCAACAAAATCCTTATAGCCAAGGTAACATTCTTCTACTAATTAGATCGATCTTTGATCAATTGTCGTTGCCAATTAGTTAGTAGATCAGGGAGGGCCTTTACATTTTTGATCCAACGAATTTAGGGTTTGATTACAATTTGTTTTTTGTAATTGTAAGCTTTGAAGGGAGGAATTAGGGAGAAAGTGGAGTTGGCTACCAAATCTGGGATCATAGAAGTGACTCAAGCGAGGGGATACTACAGATCCGACTTATGTAAGAGCTGTTTGTGAAGTTATTTTGGAGCGACTTCACGTCGATTGTGATGATATGTAATATCAACACATGGTTAACACTCGTTTACCAATCGAAATCACAGTTAATTTCTTCCTCCTTAATCTATCCTTTATTCAAAACTTCTGTTCACCACTTGAAATCATATCCATCTCCTCAAATGTTCTACTTTTCTAGTTAGATAGAGCACTGGTGCTTTGGAAGGATGTAAACTAGTTAGAAAAGAGAAGGTTTGATTTTCATTTCAAAATTTTGATATATATATATATATATATATATATATATATATATATATTAGGATTTAGAGATTGTCATTTCAATGTTTTAGTAGCCATTGACGTCGTTACTCGTGGTCTCGGGGACAGTTTACAATCCTTATTATGTAAAATTATAATTAATATGTACAAGAAGCTTAAAATTTGGCTTTAGTTGAATCGACATGGCTATAAATTTTTCGTGATCTAGGAAATGCAGCTCTATCCGACACATTGGTCCAACAAATTGGCCTCTTAAGGAATTTGAAATGCTTCTACTTACATTCATTTTGGTTCTTTCCATGGATTTACATTTACAATTACCACTTTTGATGATGTTTCTTGATTGTTTTCTTATGATGCTTGTCTAAGGATAGCCAACTCAATAATTACAATTTGACTGGTCCAATCCCAATGCAGTTAACTAACATCATATCTTTGCAAGTTCTGTATGTATTCTTACACTGCCACCTGTCACTTATTTGCTTTCAAGACCAAAATGCAGGAAATAACAATGTACTTTTCAATTTCTTGCATTTAAGCTTCATTTACCACAAATAAGTTTAAGTAAGTTGATATTCATGTATTTAGGACTTTTTTTTTGTTAAAATGTAAGAAATAACAGCATACTTTAATTGATTTGAGTTGAAAACAAAAACAAAATTTACTCTTTTTATTATCAGGGACCAAAGATTATGTTTTGGAGGAAATCTTGTGCCATGACGAGGCCAATGAGGGCCATGACATGGAAATTGTTTAATGGATCGTGTGTGTTATTGGATTACCACGACATAGCTAAAGGTTGCCATGGCGTGACAGTTGTCCTGGCCCAAGCCCATGATTCTTTTAGGGTTTGCTTCATATTTAAACCCCTCTAAGTCATTTTTATGGTTCCTTATCAACCTCCATCACCCTCAAGTTTCAGAATCCCTAACCCTATTTCCTCCTTGAGAGTTTAGAGTCCATTTTGGTGACCTTGGTTGCTTGGGAAGAAAGAAGAGGCATTGGAAAGAATTTTGGTGCTTCTTGGCTGAAGTAAAGATCTCTTTTGGGTATCTCTAGACCTTTATAAGTGTCTAAGTTTCTTGCTTTATGGATTAAAGTGGTTAGATCTTGAATATTGCCCCATGTTCTTCATGCTTGAGCAAGTTTGGAAGGAAGTAACTCATAAAGTTGGAAACTTTACGACTCTCCTTGTCCCATGAGCAACATATATTGTAGATCTAGGTTTTGGTGAAGGGGTCTTGATCTTACAAGAGTTTTTGTCAATTTTAGCCCATTTTGATGTAAAATGGATTCTAGACATGTATTGGTATGCATGTCCATAAAGCTTCCACCTTTATGATAGATCTGGTATTAGAAAACCCTTTTGGAGTGGTAGGGTTAAGGACTTTTCAGATTAATGGCTTAATAGTTATAACATTATGGTATTTAGCTTTATTTGGACCTAGGGTTGGAGATCTTAATCTCTTTGGTTGTCTTAATGGATAAAGTCAGAAACTTTATCCATTTAGACCATAGAATGGACAAGATCTGAGCTTTGGAGCTCTTGGAATCGACGAAAATAGCTTAATCCATTAAGCTGTTGGAATCTCAGCTCCCATGGCGTGGCTATTAGTCGCCAAGGCATGGCTACTAGGAATTTCTTGTCTTTCTAACCGCATGAGGGCCACAAAGTGGCCGAGGAAGGCTACGACGTGGCGGTTGACTAAAGTCAACATTCGTCATTGACTTTGATCGTTGACTTTTAGTATGGGTTGACTTTTGGTTAAATTTCTTTTTTTAGAAGGTAGACTTAGGGTTTACCTTATGTGGATTGTTAGAAGGTCTCTAACACCCATCTTTGGCAGAGAGAGCTGTTAGCTGTGGTCGGCACGACATTAAGTTGGGTTTTAGTTGGCTTTGTGATCCTGGTGAGTTTTCCTCACTGTACTTGTGGGTCGAATGCACCAATACCGATACACTTGATTATGTATCCTGGTATATTGGATGATGTTATGTTGGTCATGTGATAGACTGGTAGCTTTGTATCATTACATGTGTTCACTGGACATATGTTATGGTAGATCCGTATGATTACATGTATTTGCTAGTTATTGATTGTTATTATATATGTCGACATGTTATGGTTTGCTGGGTTGAGGTGACCTGCTTTGTGCTGAATGCCAAGATACTCGGGACGGTCCCGATAGACTAAAGGCCTACAAGGCGGTCCAGTCAGGCCGAAGGCGCGAAGATCGGTCCAGATAGGCTGTAGGCCCTGGGAGGCGGTCCAGTCAGGCTGAAGGCTCATATACGCATGCTATTATCTGGTTGGTTGTGTGTGTTACTTTGGGGGAACTCACTAATCTTTGGCTTACAGTTTTGATTGTTATGGTTTCAGGTACTTTAGAGGACTAGGGCAAGGCGAACACTTGATCGTGCATATCATCCTGGATATGTTATGAGTTTATGATTTTGGAATACTCTGATTCATATTTTTGACTTTTGGAAACTATGATTTGTAGACACTTATGATTTCTAAATGGTTTTGAAAATAAAAATTTCACCTCAATTTTTGGGATGTTACAAGATAAGTCATTTTATGTCCCCAAATCCAGGAGATAATACAGTACTTTGTTATTTCTTGCATTTAAGCTTCCTTTACCACAAATAACTTGAAGTAAGTTTCTATTTCATGCAAGAAATAGTAGCATACGTTAATTCATTAAACTTGAAAAAACATAATTTACTCTTTTTACTATATAAGTTTTTTTTTTGTCCCAAGTGCTGGAAATAAAAATATACTTTGCTATTGATTGTATTTAAGCTTCTTTTACGACAGATACGTTGAAGTAAGTTGCCATTTCATTATTGTAGGTCTTTTTTGGTTAAAATGTAAGAAATAACAACATACTTTGATTGATTTGACTTAAAAAAACATAATGTACTATTTTTACTACAAAAGCCATTTTACATCCCCAAGTGCAGGAAATAACAATGTACTTTGCTATTTCTTTCATTTAAGCTTCTTTTACCACATATAAGTTGAAGTAAGTTGCTATTTCATGCATTTAGTTCCTTTTGGTTAAAATGCAAGAAATAGCAGCATACTTAATTGATTTGACTTGAAAAAAAAAATAATTTCTCTTTTTACTATATAAGTCATTTTATGTCGGCAAGTCTTTTTTTATCGCCAAGTGCAAGAAACTTGTAGAAAAAGATTCCATACTGGTTGAGTTGATACATCTTCAAGTGGTGAACTTGCAAGGCTTAAAGCTGCCATGGTGACTATCAAAGGAGAAGTTACTCACGACTTCCTTTTAATGTTGTGTTTTGTTTTTCTATAATAAATATTATGCAATATTAACAATTTGTTACATTTAGTTACTATTGGAATGATTATTTGTATTTAACATATGATATTTTGTGCAATAAATTATCTTTCTTTTGTATGGTATTTTATTTTGTATTATGATACTTTAAATGTGTTACTTAATTTGAAAATTTGTAAATCTATCAAAAATTTATATATTTTTAAAACAATTAAAATTATGACATGCAAAATTGTGTGTCGTTTTTCTTTATGACATGGGCTTTAATGATACGCAATGCGTGTTGTAAGCTTATGAAACACAAATACGTGTTGACTTCCTTTATGACAGGGGCTTCAATAACATGCATTTGCGTATCATCTATACCCTTTTATGACACACATTGTGTGTAATGAAAGACAATTTTTCTAATAGTCTCTATTACTTCTTTTGCACATTTGATTAACTTGTTTAATAATCAGTTTTCTTCTACTAGAAATTCTAAAAGGCTAACAAGTGACCTTTATAGAGTAACTCAAGGAAATGATGAATTGTTGAAAGATTATGTCAACAGCTTTAGGAAAGAAGCCCTAGATAATCGACACCTAGATGTGGCAACACCCATAAAAGCTTTCAAGATGGGACTAAAGAAAGATTCTCCATTCTACGAGGATCTTGTCATGACCCCATGAAAGAAATTAGATGAATTCAGGAATAGAGCCTTAAGATTTATCAGGCTTAGAGAAGACAAGAAGATACAGGAGAAGACAAATACATACTATGACCATCCTAATAGGAAACACGAGTCTTCCTCCTAAAAAACCTACAGAGGTAAACCTTACTCAATACCTGAGAATCATAGGGTTAATGCTCTAGAAGATGAGGTTTATCCTAAGATATCTTACTATTGTTTTTCTATTAACATATACGGTCTGCTCTATGCAGTGCATGATATTAGGTAGAAGGAAAGATAACTTAAGAAGTCTGCTTAAACACCAGTATGGAAAAATAAATCCAAGCGCTATGCTTACCACGAAGTTTTTGGACATCTTACCAAAGATTATTCGCCCTCGGAAAGGAGGTTAGTTACTTGTTGAGCAAATGATGTTTAAAGGAACTCCTAGGAAGAAGAAAGGACAAGAATAGCCAATGATCCCAAGATCCTGAAGTTCTTCTGCAAAGAATAGCTTCTCCACCCTCATCTGCCAACGTAATCAAATTTATCTCTAGTGGGTCTGACATATGTGGAACTTCTTATTCTGCTGCTAAAAAAGATGCAAAGATTTCTAAGATGGAAAGGGAAGATAGACCAAGAAAGAATGCATTCTTTACCAAAAAAATGAGATATCATTCGATGAAGATGACAGGGAAAATGTGCTAGATCCACACCATGATGGTCAATTCATAACATTATATACGGTCAACCACTTTGTTCGAAGGATGTTGATAGATGGTGGTAGCTCAGTAAACATCATCCTCTTAGAATCACTCAACACGATGAACATCCTCAATTCTGAGATAGTCTGAAGATCCTATGTTCTAGTCGGATTAAATGGCTAGACCAAGAATACTATTTGAGAGATTAAACTGCCAATATACATTGAGGGAGTTAAGTCTATTCAACATTTTTATGTTGTTGATTCCTTGTCTTGAAATAATATTATCTTAGGCAGGCCTTAGATCCACGACTTGAAAGTTGTCCACCCGACTTACCATCAATATACGAAGATGCCCACACCATGGGGAATAGTCAAGATCAACAATAACCAATAAGAAGATAACGATTGTTATACAATTTCGATGAAAAACTCAAGCACTCCTAGGCAAGCATAACAATTAAAGAAAAAGGCACGAGATATTTTAGAAGCCAAAGAAAGTGAAGTCAAAGAAGTCTTGCTAATTATTGAGTATCCTAACATCCAAGCGCTGCTAGGTTCGGATCTTGACCAAGATCTTGAGCAAGATCTCACCAAGTTCTTGAAGAACGGGAAATCGACATTTTCTTGGAAACATGATGATATGACATGTATATCCAAATATGTAATTGTTGGATTAAGGTGTCTAAGATCGTAACTAAATTGGTATAATATCAATGAATAGGAGTAAATTCCTTTTTAATTTGCCCTCATAATAAAGAAATTGCTTAAATTGATTTTAGGAGAGCGATAAATGATTTATTAATCTAATAAATGACTAATATATTAATTAGAAATAGTTATAATCAATTTAGAATTGATCAGAACTAATTTGGAATTAATTTTGGGTTAATTAGAATGAATTAAAAGTTAAAGGACTATAGCTGTAATTGTTGAAAAGTTGAGCAGAGGACATGTTCTAGAACCCTCATGGTTGGGACGCTTTTGAGGTTCCTCTTAGAGTCTTCTGGAAGACTTCATGAAGGTAAACTACGAACTAGATAATTACCTTATTTGAAGTAATATTATTTTATGTTCAAATTAAGGTTTCTAAGTGTTTCCTAAGCAACTATAAATAGGACCTAATACTTGAGGATTTTTGGCCAAGCTTTCTAAGAAACTAGATCCGGAAATTTCTCACTCTCCCATCTCTCCTAAGTCTTCTAGGGTTCTTGTGTTGTGGGTGTGAACCATTACAGGCTTGCATACATTTGAACTAGTTTTCAAGAAACTATTAGATTGATTTAGTTGGATCAAAGGTTGTTTACAATAACAAATCAGAGGTATATTAATTATCCTTGTGAATTTCGATTTAAACTGGGTTTAGATTTTTGTTGTTCAATAGTATGTTGCTTCAACAGAGTTATGAAATAGATCAAATTAGGTTGCATGTACCCTTAAGAGATTAAGGTATTTTCCACATTATTACATGTAAAACCC
This sequence comes from Lactuca virosa, assembly GCF_052849685.1. Classification (NCBI taxonomy): domain Eukaryota; kingdom Viridiplantae; phylum Streptophyta; class Magnoliopsida; order Asterales; family Asteraceae; genus Lactuca; species Lactuca virosa. The sequence goes on along the minus strand of NC_136433.1, from coordinate 313,594,876 downwards.
ATCAGTGGTATCATAACATTAGGTTGTCTAACAATTGAATGTGTATAGATTAAACTTGAGCAATTAGAGAATAACAGAATCGGCATTTTGTTTCGTCGCCATGTCATGGGTCTTCTGTCACGTCGTGGCCAACTATCTGATCCACTTTTTTTCTTTACCGGCCACGACGTGGAGCTTTTCTACCACGTCGTGGGGGATTTTCTGTTATACGAAATGTTTGAGATAATTAAGATCTAGATTAGGATAATTACATTTATAAATATTGTTTTAATTGTGTAAAATATGAATATTTAAATTGGTAATCTGATCTCCTATTATCTAGAATCTTTGAATTATCCTTACTATTTAATTAAAATTAATTATTTGATTAATTAAAAGGATTAATTTCGAAATTATTAATAGAAATTTATGAACATTATTTTAAATGTTTGAAATACACCGTTATACTTATATATTAAAAAGTTTAATAATATATGTATAATATGAGTAAGTTGAATTGCAAGTATGCCTCATTCACGAAGCCATGCTATAAAGAGGGTATAAGGAAGCGACCTATAAAATGGTCGTTGAGTGGGTGTCTATTCTCACCCACCGCTATCCTGTGTGGTGGAGGGTCGTTAGTAGAGCGGGTTCAATAAGACATAATCATATTAAAAGTATAATGCTATAAAGTAATAGAACCTTTTAAAAAACTTCCAACTCTAATTACTTTAGGAAAAATATGAAAGTGTATGCTAATCCATGAAAACACACATCAATCTTTATGAGTAGTTAGTGGAGCCTGTGTGGTTAACCAACACACTAATCTGGGGCTATAAAGTTGAAATGATGGCACAACTCCAAAAAATATCAGTAATTAATGGAGCGTGTGTGGTTTACCGACACATTAATTTGAGATGATAAATGAAATTGAGGTTGTGAAGCGGGTTTGCATGGTTATTCACATCTTGTTTGTGATCCTCGACATCCTAGTCACAAACTGAAGAGCATAATCGAGATTAAAACATGCAATTGATAAGATTCAATGAATCTCAATTGTTCTAGGAATTTCATATAGATTAAAATTGGTAAAATGCATTACCTACCTTAAATGAATTCGTGATTAGATTACGACATCCCTTTTCTTAATTTCAAATTGCATTATTGGATCCTAGCCTTGAATATTAATTTGGGTTAAAATATTAAGGATTGAATCAACTAACTAAAATCTTGTCTTTATTTTCAGAGAGAAAATGTCTTCAACTGGTGAACTTACTCCTCCTCCACCTCCTCCATCAATCCATAACTTCACTCTACTGTCTATCCTTGCAAAGAAAAACTTGTCGGTCTAAACTACATGGACTGGATGAGGAATCTGAAGATGATGCTTCGCTATGAGAATAAAGAGTATGTTCTCACTACTCATATTCCAGAAATCAATAATGAAACCGCCACTCCTAAAGAAATTGATGACTATGATCAGCATGTGGATGATGCCAGAAAGGTCTCTTGCATTATGATTGCAACTATAGCACTTGAGCACCAAAAGACTTATGAGGATTACTGGCTGTATAAACTTAACACTGCCTTGTATCAAATGTTCCACAAGAAAGCAAGACAAGAGCGTTATTAAGTGGTCAATTCCTTAATGGCGTGCAAAATGAAAGAAGGAGAATATGTGTGCGCTCATGTGCAGAAAATGTAGAGGCATGTGGAAAGATTGGAAAAACTCAATGTGAACTTTGATAAGGACCTTGCCGTTGACATTGTCCTCAACTATCTTCCTAGTAGTTATGATCAGTTCATCTTGACCTATCATTTGAACAATACAAAGACCATATTGATTCAGTTTCACAATCAGGTGCAAACTAATGAAGCAGGAATGAAGAAGTCTCATTTCGACAATTTTAGAAGTGCTCCTATCATGGCTATCCAACAAGGCAAAGGAAAGAAGAGAAAAGCCCTACCCAATCCAAATGGAAAAGGAAGGTCTATCATGGAGAGTCTAGTGGAGCAAAAGCAAAGCCTAACTTCGACACTCCTCCTGTTGGTGATCTAAAGGAAGTCGCATGCTTTCAGTGTGGCCAAAAGGGCCATTGGAGAAGAAGCTGCCCAAGTACTTGCAAGAAGTGAAAGATGTCAATGCCAAAGCGGTTGGATCTTCTTATAGTACATATTCTATTCAAATCAATAACACTTTTATTTCAAATTCTTGGTTTCTTGACATAGGATGTGTTTTCCATATTTGTTCTGATATGCAGGGACTAACAGAGTGTGAAAGAGGTGAAGATTTGTTAGGCTAGATGACTAAATCACCTTTCACTGGCACATGTAAAAGAGGTGCATATTTGTTGTCCCTAATCCATACGGATGTGTGTGGACCATTAAGATCTGCCACAAAGGATGCAAATCTCTACAACATTACATTTAATGATGATTATAGTAGATATGACTATATTTACTTGATCGAACATAAATCGGAAACTTCTGAAAGATTCAAAGAGTTTAAGAATGATGTAGAGAACCAATTGGACAAAAAGATAAAGATGCTACGATCTGATAGTGGTGGTAAGTATATCAGTATCGAGTTTAGTGACTATCTGAAGGAATGTGGAGTGGTTTCACAGTTAACACCTCCTAGGACACTGCAACTGAATGGTGTAGCTAAGAGGCGTAATCGAACCTTACTTGATATGGTTCATTCCATGATGAGTTGAGCTTCACTTCTAATATCTTTCTGTGGGTATGCTTTAGAAACAACCTCCCATATCCTTAATCTTGTTCCAACTAAGAAAGTTGCTAGACAACCCATGATATGTGGACAAGGAAACCTCCCTCGATCGCACATATCAAGGTCTGGGGTTGTGAGGTTCTCGTTAAGAGAGAAACCTCAAACAAGCTTTATCCCAGAGTCGAGAAGTGTTTTTCATCGGTCACCCACATAAATCCTTTGGATACTTGTTTTATAGACCTATTGACAACGTGGTGTTTGTAGCTGTAAGATGAGTATTGCATGAGAGAAAGTTCATTTCCAAAGAGGGCAGTGGGAGCAAGATTGATCTTAAAGAAATTTAAGAGTCATCTGATGAAGCAGCTTTGGAAGATACTAGCTATCAACCTAAGAATGAAACTGTTGATCCCATTGATAATTCGTTGCCCCTTCATTGGTTTAGTTGGGTTAACATGCCATGTTCGTTCTTTGGTTTCCATATAACTGCAGAAGGTGATACATTTATTAGTGATAAAACACTAGTAAATATAGATGAGCTGGCTAACTTCAAGGAAGCGATGGCAGGCCCTGAGGCTACTAAGTGGAAAGAGGCAAAGGATATCGACATCCAATCCATGTATGTTAACCATGTTTGGACCTTGGTTGATCAAACGCCTGGCCGAAAGACAATGGGGTGTAAATGGATCTTCAAGAAGAAGACAGTCATGGATGGTAATGGACAGACTTACAAAGCTAGGATGGTTGCAAAAGGCTTTACTCAAACCCAATGGATTGACTATGATGAGACTTTTTCAACTGTTGCCAAGATTAAGTCAATTAGAGTAATGCTTGCCATAACTGGTCACTATGATTATGAAGCATAGGAAATGGACGTCAAAACTGCTTTCCTTAACGGAAAACTGGCTGAAGATGTTTACATGCCTCAACTAGAGGGTACATGCCAAATTTCGTAATAAGGTGTGCAAGCTTGAGAAGTCCATCTATGGACTGAAACAAGCATCTCGTAGCTGGACTCTTTTTTTCCATTAAAAGTCAAAGAGTTTGGTTTTTTCTTGAAGTGACGATGAATCTTGCGTGTATGTCAAAGCTAGTGGGAGCATTGTAACTTTTCTAGTTTTATGTGTGGATTGCATACACCTAATAGGAAACAATATATAACCTTGCAAGAAGTCAAGTCTTGGCTTGGGAAATATTTTCGCTATGAAGGATCTACGAGAAGCTACATATATTCTTGGTATAAGAATATATAGGAACAGGAAGGAATGATTAAAAGGATTAAGTTAGAGTACATACTTGGATAAGATATTGAAATGATTCAATATGGAAAATTCCAAGAAGGGAGACTTAGGTGGTGTTTTTTTTTGTCCGCAGATCTTCCTGGCCTTTTCTGTTTGCGCGGCACAGACCACGCGCAGACATTAGCCTTCGCAGACTATTTGTTTTTTTGAAGACTGCAGACCTAAAAATGTCTGTGCTCCCTCTTTTTGGCGCAGATGTGGACCAGAGTCTTCTAACATCTTCATACATCTTCTAGCCTAAAAAACAACATATACTTTATTTTATTTTATTTTTTTAGTTTTTTTGAATTTATATTTATTCCAACTTTATTAGTGATAAACAATTTGAAAAAAAAAGTTACAATACTTAAAAAAAAAGTTTGACGACACAAAAATGATATTTTTGACAAATTTATAAATAAAAGTTTATTACAATAATGGTCGTTGAAAATTTTTATATAAATATGAAAAAAATAATATATTCTTATATTTTTTGTGCCAAATTTTATAAAGCATTATTTAATAAAGCATTGTCAATTTCTTAGAAAAAATATTTATGACACGTTTTTAATTTGATTTAATTGAAAAAAACGAAGTTTATTTCCATTCATTTATATATCAAATTCTTTGATTCCTAATTACAATGTTTAGACATAACTTTGCAACCAAAATTGTTGGTTTTTATCAAATATATATGTCAATTTGTACCATTTTTATTTTCACTTTTTATACACTAATACATAAAAGTTGATTTAGATTTGTTAATTATTTATAAGAAAGTCATAAATATATTAAAAAATCACTTTGTAGTTTAAAAAAAATCAGTTTATTTAGATTTTAGTTTATTTTAGTAGCCTGCAGATGTTAAAAAAACAAACAATCTTCTTTTTTTAGACTGTAGACGTTTGGTCCACCTCTTCTGCTGCAGAGGTCTACAGATGTGGTCCGCATACTGCATATATTTTACCTCAGAAAAAACAAATACCACCTTAACCATGCATCATATTGTTAAGTTGCACAAAACTTAACGCCCCAGTAATGATAAGGAGATAGATACTATGTGTTAGATTCCATATGATTCGGCTATAGGATCGATCATGTATGCTATGAAATGTAGTCGACTTGATGTCGCTTATGCTTTAAGCATGGTTAGCAGATATTAAGGATATCCTGGTTTAGTTCATTGGACGGATGTGAAGAACATTCTTAATTATTTGCAAAAAATAAAAGATATGATCTTAGTTTTTGGCGGCAAAGATGAACTTAAGGTTTGTGGATATAGTGACGCCATTTTTCAAATAGATCGGGATAATAGTTATTCTCAATCTGGCTGGGTTTTCTTGTTAAATGGTGGATCAGTAACTTGGAAAAGTTCCAAACAACAAACGGTAGCTAACTCTACTTGTGATACATAGTACATCGCAGCAAGAGAGTCGGCTAAAGAGGCTATGTGGTTAAACAATTTTATTGCAGATCTTGGAGTTGTTCCATCGATCCAAGAACCAATGGAGATTTTCTGCGACAACGAAGGTGCAGTAGCTTTTATAAAAGAACCTAAAGATCATGGTTGATCTAGGCACATCGAGATGAAATATCAGTGTATTAGACATAAGGTTGAAGAGGGTGCACTCGTGGTGAATCATGTATCATCAGAAGAGAATCTTGCTGATCCTCTCACAAAGGGGTTGAGCAAGGCTAACCACTTGAAGCATACTAGGAGCATTGGAATGAGGGACGATATTAGATTCTAGATGTTAGTGTTGATGTTATTTTGAAACTATATAACAATTAAATTTGTAATTGAATAGTGATTAATTAAATAGGGATTTCTTTATTTTCAATATGTTTGATCCTATTTGTCAATTAATTTATTATTGCGTTTCACTTTGTGTGTTTTACTTTATGAATATTAATTTATTCGAAGCACCACAGTCGATCATGCTTTGGAAGTAAGTATTGATTTAAGACTGTCTTGAATCGTTTGTAGATTGTCCTTAGAGACTAGACATTTCATTGGGATTTCTACAAAAGTCATGAGTACTTAAAAATAGAGATTTTAAGTATTGGTTAAACATGCGATTAAAAATTACTTCATGGATTTAATCACGAGTAGTTCTAAGACGATAATATCCTCTATTATTAAAATGGATATATGTAAGTCATATTTCACGAGTTTATTGTGCATTGGTTTACTCCAATGCATCTCGTAACTGGGTGGTATAAATGGTATTTCCATGTACGACTTAATGAGTGAAATTGTATGATTATATAGTTGAAGTTTATTCGTTCCTTTTGCCTTAATAGGAAAAGTGATATCTTTGGGCACCTCAGAGTTTTGATGTTGAGATTATAGTGTTAGGATCAGCCATGACTAAATTGATGTGTTCAATTGGTAGTCTAATGAAGTCATCACAAAACGAGATTATCGGGAAATAGAATCTTAGACAAGAGATTGATTCTAATCAATGTCTCATCTTCATACGATATTGGGAAGAACAAAGGAATACTTGATCACTTATGTTAGGACTAACAAAGTCTGGTAGTTTCTTGAAAACACTCTTTACTAATTATTCAGAATTGTACGAGAAATTATAGTTAGCGAATTATCCAAGTAGGAGACCGTTGGATTAAGGTGTCTAAGGTCCTAACTAAATTGCTATAATATTGATGAACAGGAGTAAAGTTCTTTTTGTGGTACCTTCATAACCAAGAAATTGCCTAGATTGATTTTAGGAGAGAGATAAATGATTTATTAATATATTATATGACTAATATAATAATTAGAAGTAGTTATAATTACTTTAAAATTGATAAGAATTAATTTGGAATTAATTATGGGTTAATTAGAATTAATTAAAATTTAAAGGATTATAGCTGTAATTGTTCAAAAGTTGAGTAGAGGACAGGTTCTAGAACCCTTCTGGTTGGACAGTTTTGAGGCTCCTCTTGAAGTCTTCTGGAAGCCTTCATCAAGATATACTAGAAACTAGATAATTACCTTATTTGAAATAAAATTATTTTATGTTCAAATTAGGGTTTCTAGGTGTTTCCTAATCAACTATAAATAGGACCTAATACTTGAGGATTTTTGGCCAAGCTTTCTAAGAAACCAGTTCCGAAAATTTGCCTCTCTCCCCTATCTCCTAAATTTTCTATGGTTCTTGTGTTGTGGGTGTGAACCATTAGAGGCTTGCGCACAATTCAAGCTAGTTTTCAAGAAACTATTAGATTGATCTAGTTGGATCAAAGGTTTTGTTAACAATAAAAAATCAGAGGCACGTTAATTATCCTTCTGAATTTCGATTTCAACTAGGGTTAGATTTTTGTTGTTCAATAGTATGTTGCTTCAATAGAGTTATGACATAGATCAAATTAGGTTTCAAGTACCTTTAATAGTTTAAGGTATTTTCTGCATTATTACATGTAAAACCCATCCGTAATAACTCATAAACTAAATTTTGATCCAAGTTTTAGGCCAATTCACCAAAAAGAAGGAAACTTTCACTTGAAAGAAACTTTATCATCCAAGAGGAGGTTGGAAGATTGCTCAATGCTAAGACGATTCAAGAAGTAAAGTTCCCAAGATGGCTAGCCATCGTAGTGGTAGTCGAAAAGAAGAATGGAAAATGGAGAGTATGCGCATATTTCACGAATATTAATAAAGCTTGACCTAAAGATCCATTTCCCCTTCCACACATAGACTACTTGGTAGATGAAACTGTAGGTCATGAAATTATTACCTTTATGGATGTTTCATTAGGATTTCAACAAATCCCAATGGAGCCCTTAGACCAAGAAGATACGACATTCATAACCCCAAAATATTTACGAAAGGAATATCACAACCTGTATCAAGGACCCAAGAATTAGAATAGGGTATGTTATTAGACAATATAGTGTAAATACCTGCATGATTGGGTTTTACTTTCCCATCCTTAACATCTTGCTAGTACTTTGGGCAGTTTCGCTTCCAGTGCGACTTTTCATGGCAATAGAAGCATTCAGCCTCTTTAGGGTTAGCAGAAGGAGTGACAAAACCTTTCTTGGTTCCACTTGAAGAGGAGCCATCAAGGGACTTTCCCTTGGTAACCTTCGAAGGGCTCTTCCTCTTCTTTCCTTTGCCTCGCCCGATTGCCAAGACAGGGGCGTTGGTAGGAGTAGGAGTAGAAGTAACAACCGATTTACCTTTAAGAACACTTTCTGCGGTCTTCAAGAGTCCTTGAAGCTTGCTGAGTGTAACTTCCTCCTTGTTCATGTGGTATGTCATTTGGAATTGATCATAACACGAAGTTAAGGAGTGCAAAATGATATCAATTCCCAACTCCTCTGGGAAGTTCACATTCAGTTTCAGCAAACGGTCCACATACCTTTGCATTTTCTGAATGTGGCCCGTGATGGGTTCACCATCCTTCATCCGGGTTGTTATCATGGAGGATATGATTTCATACCGCTCTTGACGAGCACTCTGATGGTAGCGGTCCATCAAGTCCTGGTGCATCTCAAAAGGGTAATAGTCATCATAGGAGTTTTGGAGCTCGGCTTTCATTGTGTCCAACATAATACATGCCACTTTGGTGGCATCTCTCTCATGTGCCTGGTATTCAGCGATCTCCTCAGGAGTAGCAGATGACTCATCAAGTTCCTTAAGCTCCTTGTCGAGGACATATTCCTTGTCCTCATAACGAGTGACCATCTTGATGTTCCTGATCCAATCCATAAAGTTGGATCCATCGAATATGACTCTCCCACAAAGGTTCATGAGAGAGAAGGAGCCGATAGGGTTTGAGCCAGAAGCATCATTGTTGGAAGACATCTGAAAACGAAGAAAAACAAGTTTAGATTAGATATAAAGATAGTCCTTAATAAGACATCCAAGTGTAATATTAAGGCTAGGACCCAACACAATATTTTATAACTTAGAAGAGGGATGCCGTAATCCAAGCTATAAAATATTTGAAGGCTAGGACCCACCATGAAAAACGAAATAAATTATTAGGTTTTAATTGGTTTTGAAACTCTTGGATTCTTTGAGATTCATTGAACTTTTCAATGGCATGTTTCAATCTCGAGTGTGCCCTTCAAGTTTTATGACTAGGATGCCGAGGATCACAAAACAAGGTGTGAAGTAACCATGCAAATTACTTGGTACTCTTAATGTTTATGACTCAATCGATGTGCCGGTTAACCACACGCGCTCCACCGACCTATGATAAATCTTAAGCCACACTTTTCCTACCTTGTTAAGTCCAGGTTAGTGTGCCGGTTAAACACACACGCTCAACGAACGACTTAATCAAAGTGTAAAGTGTAATTTCATGGGTTAGCACCTTATTCACATTTTCCTAAAGTAACTAAGATTGGGAATTTATAAAAAAAACATTTAGTTACTTTATAATCATCATACTTTTAATGAGGATTAAAGTCATTGTCCTACCCACTCGGCTAACGACCCTCCACCAGTCAAGGAAGCGGTGGGTGAGAGTGGACACCCATTAAGCTGTCATTTTGTAGGAAATAACCTTATACCCCCCTTATGGACCGACTTCGTGAATGAGGCCTACTAACGGTAAAACGACTTGTTCTTATACATATATAATTATTATTAAACTTATAATATTATAAAGTATTAGGGTTGAATTTTAACTTTTAAAATTCTAGGGGTTGGAACTAAAGTTTACTAAAATGTGTGAGACTTTACATGTTCCAAAATTTGAGGGCAATTTTTGTAACTTTCAAAACTTTTCATCTTTCATAACTTATGAGTTAATGGTTTATTAAAATGAGAGACTTTTCATTTTATGTAACCTATGTATTTATTAATGGACTTTAAAATAATGACTTTTGGTAATCCATAACTTGAGGACAAATTATGGATTCCATTAAACGCATAATGATCAAGAATTAAATTACCAAGCAAGTTGCAAATAATTCCTATGATCTTCTAAACTCATAAGTGTATGAATATTCATATCAACAATTTCAAGAATCATAAAAACCACAAATAAGACTTGAAATTTTGAAAATAGCTATTGAAAATGGATTAGCACAACCATTACACCATCTAAAACAAGTTTTATAAGACCAAAACAGTTTAGGGTAATGTTTCTAGTCCATTTCCAGCAGCAAAACTCGAAAAAACTGCATCTGGGCATTCTACTCGTCGAGTGCAAGAACCTACTCGACGAGTAGGATGATTTTACACATGGACTCGTCGAGTCCCCCCATGGACTCGGCGAGTTCCTTCAGTAGAATGCATAATTTTCGACTTTTTCCAACAATTTGCATCAAGTATCAAGAAAACAAGCCTAGGCTCTGATACCACTGATGGGTCTTGAGCATTCTAACACTCCTAAGGTGTACATGCAACCCTAGAAACCTTGGATCTATGTTTTACTAAGATACATGCAAATTTGTTTTTCCAAGGTTCTTAACCTAACTAGCATGGCATGGGGAACTTTGAAAAATAATAAGCTAGTAGAGTTACAGACCTTTTAGTAGTGGTTGATTGCTTGGAGTTTGAGAGCCTAGCACCAATAACTAGCATGGCATGGGGAACTTTGAAACAATTCCACATTCCTTAAGATAGTCGTGGAACTTGATACTAAGATACTATCCTCTTCGATCGAATCAGAGTACCTTTATCATTATGCCCAATTGATTCTCCACTTCTGCCTTAAGCTCTTTGAACTTTTCAAAGGTTTCTGACTTATGCTTGATTAAGTAGATATAGCCATACCTACTATAATAATCAGTAAAAGTCACATACAAGCGGCTAGCATCTCTTATGACAGATCTGAAGGACCCACACACATCAGTGTGTATGGGATCCAACAAACCCTCACCCCTTTCACAATTACCAGTAAAGGGTGACTTAGTCATATTTCTAAGTAAACAAGATTTGCAAGTATCATCCGATTTCAAGTCGAATGATTCCAAGGCTCGATCCTTTTGGAGTTGGCCTATGCGCTTCTTGTTGACATATCCAACACGACAATGCCATAAGCATGCTTTATCCAAATCATTGGATGAATCAATATGTAACACATTATTTCCTAGGTTATCTACAACATTCACAGTTTCATACACACAATTGCAAGGTAAAGCTTCAAAATAAAAGACACCATTATAATCAGCATAAATACCACCATTATTATTATTAAAAGCAAAGGTAAAACCTTATTTATACAAACTGTGAGAGGAAATAATGTTTCTCGCCATATCAGCCGAGAAACAACAATTATTCAAATCTAAATCTAAACCATTACTAAGAAATAAAGAATAAACTCCAATCTTGGTCACAGGCAACACTTTTCTATTTTCCATGATTAAGTTTATCTTCCCGTTCTCCACATCCCTACTTCTTTTTAGTCCCTTCAAATCAGAACAAATGTGGATACCACAACCTGTATCAAGGACCCAAGAATTAGCATGTGATGTATCATTAGAATGAATAGTGTAAATAACTGCAATGGAGGGCTTGATTTTCCCATCCTTAATATCCTGCAAGTACTTTGGGCAGCTTCGCTTCTAGTGCCGCTTTTCATGGCAATGGAAGCACTCTGCTTCCTTTGGATTGGTAGAGGGCACAACATAACCAACTTTGGTTCCGCTAGAAGAAGATCCATCCCGAGATTTTTCCTTCGAAGGAGCCTTCCTCTTTTTACCCTTACCATGTCCAATTGCCAGGACAGTGGCAGTAGCAGTAGGAGTAGGAGTAGTAGCAACAAATTTTCCTTTCACGTTTCTTTCAACAGTTTTGAGGAGTCCCTGAAGCTTACTAAGAGTGACCTCCTACTTGTTCATATGATAGGTCATACAAAAATGGTCATAACAAGGAGGTAGGGAATGAAGATTAGTATCAATAGCTAATTCTTCATCAAAGTTGACATTCAATTTTAGCAAGCTGTCCACATATCTCTGCATTTTCTGCAAGTGGCCCATGATGGACTCTCCATCCTTCATTTTAGTGGTGATCATGGAGGCTATGATCTCATACCTCTCCTGCCGAGCAGATTGATGGTATCTTTCCATCAAATCTTGGTGCATTTCATAGGGCCAGAAGTCGTCATAGGACTTTTGTAGCTCAGCAGACATGGTCGCTATCATTATACACGAGACTTTTGTCGCGTCCCTCTCATGAACCCGGTACTCCTCAATTTGTTCGGGAGTAGCAGTTTGCTCATCAATTTCCTTCAGCTCCTTTTCTAGGAAATATTCTTTGTCCTCATATCGAAGGTCCATGCAAATGTTTCTGATCCAATCATTGAATTTGGATCCATTAAAAATGGTTCTCCCTACTAGGTTCATTAGGGAGAAAGAGCCTGAAGGGTTTGAGCCTGAAGCATTGTTTATGATAGACATTTGTAAAACAAAAGGAACAAAGTTTAGATTAGACGAGAATCCTTAATAAGTCACCCAAACGAAATATTAAGGATAGGATCCAACACAATATTCTACAATTGCGAAGAGGGATGCCATAATCCAATTGTAAAATATTTGAAGGTAGGTAAATGATGATTTACCAATTTCACCATAAAAACGAAATTACTTATTAGGTTTTAATTGGATTTGAAATTCCTTGATTCTTTTGAGATTCATTGAACTTTCAATGGCATGTTTCAATCTCGATTGTGCCCTCTCAAGTTTGTGACTGGGATGACGAGGATCACAAACAAGGTGTGAATAACCATGCAAATATAATTGGTACTCTTAATGTTACAAATCACCTAACCAATGTGCCGGTTAACCCTACACGCTCCATTGATCTATGATTAACATTTAGCTACCCTTTGCCACTCTTTATTATTCCCAAATTAGTGTGTCAGTTAAGCACACACGCTCCACTAACGACTTAATAAAGTGCAAAGTGTAATTTCATGGATTAGCACCTATTCACATTTTCCCTAAAGTAACTAAGATTGGGAATTTAATAATAGGTTTAGTTATTTTATAATTTCATTATACTTTTAACGAGAATTAATGTCCTGTCCTACCCTTTCGGCTAACGACCCTCCACCAGTCAAGGAAGCGGTGGGTGAGAATGGACACCCATTAAACTGCCATTTTATAGGCAGTATCCTTATACCCCCCTTATAGACCGGCTTCGTGAATGAGGCATACTAACGGTAAGGCTGAATTTTCTTATAAATATAAGTATTAACATTTGATATTATAATAGTATAAGGGTAGAATTTTAATCCTTTTAAAACTCTAGGGTTTTGGAATTAAATGTCTTATTAATGTGACTTTACAAATTCCAAAACTTGAGGGCAAGTTTTGAAACTTTTCAAGACCTTTCATATTCATAACCTATGAACCATTATGAGTTTTAATATCCATGAATGTGACTTTTCATATAACTTGAGGACAAGTTACAATAACACATTTCATGAATAATTAGATCAAATTTTTGGATCAAACACATCATCACATAATTTTTCCTATTGATCTAAGCAAACTCATAACAAGACAATTCATATCAAATACTACATATAATTATTTTATTATCTAAACATTTGACAATTTCCTTTTAAATGGATGAAGAAAATCATTACCAATTCAGAAAATACAATTTTTATGATTACAAAACAGTTTGTGGTAATGACTTTATCCATTTCTGGCCAAGAACTCGAAGTTTCTGCACACAGGAGCACCAACTCGTCGAAAACATGAACTGGACTTGCCGAGTTGATGCCTTACTGAGTGGACTCGTCGAGTTTGTTCATGCACTCGGCGAGTTCATCAGTCAGAATGCAGAAAAGTCGATTTTCCAGCTTTGAAAACAAATGTGCATCAAGTATAACAGAACGCAATCCTAGGCTCTGATACCACTGTTGGGTTTTAAGCACTATAACACTCCTATGGTGAACATGCAACACTAAAGGCATTGGAACTATGTTTTCTCTAATTATACATGAATTTTCAAATTTCCAAAGCATATAACTTAACTAGAATACAATTCAAAGTAACTACTAGATAGATAACTTACCTCTTGTGTAGTTCTTGACCTTGGAAGCTTGAGCACCTCAAGTGTTGTGCCTCTAATTTGTCACAAACACCAATATGCAAAGGAGGCTAAAGAGAATAAGACTTGTAGCTTCAAACTCGGTTCTATGCTCTTGTGTATGAGTGTTAGTCGATTTCATCACTAAGGGAACTCTTTTATAATGTTTCTCAAAGCTAGGGTTTCATCCATGAAACCCTAATGCACCATGACCTTCCATATCCCGTAGGCTCCATGGGTTAAAGCTTCATGGACTATCCATGAACCACTTAGCCCACCCTAATGGATCTTTGGCCTACACTATGAGAATGGATGATTTACATAATCAACCCCTTAGATTTAATTAGTCACTTTTGATCACAAAATAAATTCTAAATTAATTCTTGACCAATACTAATTAAATAATATGATTTCTCAGTTAATATATTATACTTATAATATATTAATAAATCACCAATAATCTTATTCTCAAAAGTTCATCCTATCAAATTGCACTGGTGAAGGCAACCCCAAAAGGACCATGCTACAATCAGTTCAAGTACATACCAGATATAGTTATGGGCTTAGACACCAAATCCAACATTATTCATATTAATCTATCATACCTGTCATCTATCATGCTGATGTTTATATTTCTTCTAGGTCTTCGCTCATGTTTCCCATGTTAGCAACGACCTCAGGGTCCGTGTCGATAAAGCCGAGTTTGTTCTAAAAGAGCAGGAGAAGACATGGAGGGTCACCAACGAGGATCTTCTCCAAAGGGTGGAGTTGTTGAGCAAGAAAAAAATCGAAAAGCAAGAAGATAATCTTGCGGATCTCGAGGAGGTGATTGTTGATGCCAACACGAGCGCTGTAATACCTATTCTGCAGGCTAAGATCAAGCTAGCTAAGGATATAGAAAACACGAGCTCTTGGGACGTGGAGGGATGGCGTGAGGCGTTGGCTAAGATGACTGATAAGACTATTGTTGTCAATTAGGATCTTGTGTTGATGTTGTCCAGAGGAAGGGAGAAGAAGGTCACGACCGATGATGACCAAACTAAGGTCTAGGCCTGCAAAAAGTTGGTTTGAGTGGTTTGAGTTTTTGTTAGTAATGTAAGACAATTAACCTTTTGGCTGTGTTGACATGCAACTCTTTTTTCTTTGCAATGATATGGTAGCGTTTTCCCTTTTATATCCCTCTTGTGGTTCTTATTTATGGCTGATTGTTTTCGAGTTTCTCTTTAAGCTTCATGAGTCTTTGAATTTTGGAACTTACTGAGGATAAATTCCCACTCAGGAGAGAACTTTGATTCCATGTTGGGAATGAGGTCCCTTACCAACGAAGGTCGATGAGGATCCTTAAGTGTAAGGATCCTTACCGTCAAAGATCCTAAAATTTAAAGATTTTGGATCTTTTAAGGAAAATTTTTCCTTAGGATAACCTGTTTATAGACTTAGTGAAATAGATAACATGTTAACGTTATATTCTAGGGAGGATCCCCTCTTGTGATATAATTTATTGGGTACGTAACATGAAAATGTTACAATCTGACTAGATTTTCTGGGGAACATTCCCAACGTGTGACAACATGAAGATGTTATATGTCTTGTGTAATTTCTGGGGCAAAATATCAATCTTTGATAACATGAAAATGTTATAAGCCTTAAGTAGTTACTGGGGTAAAATCCCGATAACATGAAAATGTTATAAACCTAGAGTAATCACTGGGGTAGGATCCCGATTTCTGGATAACATGAAAATGTTATAAACCTTAAGGATCTCAACTTGTGTTCATAGATAAGAGGGTTTCCAAGCCACTGAATCATGAAATGATCCCCTTATCCGTATCCCACAGTTAGATATCATTCGTCCAAGCGAGGTGTATAAACCTTAGTTCGTGTGAAAGAGGTAATTAGCTCTTTAAACCTTAGAGGGAATTAAGTACCCTTAGGCGTGGGAGAGATGATCAATCTCTAGCTTGTGTATTTGATAGTTCAGGGATTATATTTTTAAATATAATGGAGTTTACCAAGTATTGGGATTTTTATGTGTCAAGATCCTTGTGCTTCGCGGCGTTCAAACTTGAGGATCCAGACGTTCCGAGATTTCCGATTGTGAGGATCCTGATGTTTCAGGATCTCCACTCTTGAGGATCCTTAATGGTATGTCATTCTGCATAGCAAACATTAGCTAAGGGTGGGTGTTAGTCTAGCTACAGCCCCTCCGATGCTTAAGTTAGTAATGTGTTCGAGGAGAAAATCAGTAATAATAAAATTTTTAAGGTAAAGAACATGTGTACCTTGGTTTTGTTATGGATCATTCGATCCTACTTACATGTAGTATGGTTTTAGGTGTATGGAATCCAGGATCATAGCAGAACTTCTCCTTCGAGTGTTGCTAGCCAGTATGCTCCTTTTCCTGCTTCAACATCTATAAGATATGGTCCTTGCCATTTGGGAGCCAATTTTCCTGCACTAGGATCCTTGGTGTTTTGGAATGTTTTCCTTAATACCAAGTCTCCTATTTGAAACCTTCTGACCCTTATATTCCAATGGTAAGCCTTGGTGATTCTTTGTTGATGAGCAGCGATGCGTATTTTGGCAAGATCCCTAAGCTCGTCAGTAGTGTCTAGATCCTGTACTAGGATCCTATCATTATTCTTTTGGTCTTGCAGCAAGTATCTTGCCGTTGGGATCATTACTTAAGTAGGGATTACTGTTTCTGTCCCAAACACCAAGGAATAGGGGGTCTGGCCTGTGGCCACTTTGGAAGTGGTTCTATCTGCTCATAAAACGAAAGGAAGTTCTTCTGCCCATCTTCCCTTATTTTTGTCCAGCCTTTTCTTCAAATTGTTAACTATGATTTTGTTGTTGGACTCCGTTTGAACATTAGCTTGGGGATGAACGGGAGTGGACATTATCATTTTGATCCCCTAGATTGTGCAAAACTCTCTTGTTCTTTTGCTAATAAATTGGAATCCATTTTCGCATATGATTTCAGCCGGGATACCGGACTTGGTCAAGATATTACGTTTAATAAATGATACTACCTCCTTGTCTCTTACCTGGACGAAATCTTCAGCTTCGATCCATTTGGAGAAGTAATCAGTCATCACCGACATGAAGACTTTTCCTCCTGGGGATATTGGCAATTTTCCTACAATATCCATCCCCCATTTCATGAATGGCCATGGGGAGATAATAGGATGTAGAAATTCTGCCGGTTGATGCAGAATGTTGTTGTGTCTTTGGCAAGCATCACATTTTTTAGCATGTAGAAAAGAGTCTTTCTTCATGTTTGGCTAGTAGTATCCTGTTCTCAGTATTTTGGAGCATAAGGATCTGCCCCCGGTGTCATTGCCGCAATCTCCTTCGTGTATATCCTTTAAGACTTATGCAGCTTCAGGATCTTCCAAGCATCTTAGGTATGGACCTGCCATAGATTTTTTGTAGAGTTTACAGTGGTTTAACATGAATCTTGAGACTCTCATCCTGAATGTTCTTTCACTTTTTTCCCCCATCAGGATTGTGCCATTTTGGAGATATTCCATTATGGGTTGGGTCCATGATCGTGGATTTATTTGAGGATCCTGTTCATCGGGATCCCTTTGAGGAAGGATCCTAGGGCCAGGATCTTCAACAGATGCTACACTTGTTAGACGTTTAGGATCTTCTAATTAGTCGGAAAGAGTTTCTATGGCTGGGGTTGTGATATGAGGTATAGGAATCTTTGTTTCTTTTGGGATCCTAGGGGAGGATCCTAAATTGGCTAATGCATCAGCTTCTGTGTTTTCCTCTATGGGAACTTGGGTTAGGCTAAAGTTTTCGAATTCAGAAGCTAATTTTTTGAGGATCTACAGATATAATGCTAGTTTTTCACCTTTCACTGCATAAGATCCATTGTAGTGATTGGTTAGTAATAAAGAATCAACAAATACTTGAAGATCCTTGATTTGAAGGTCCTTAGCTAATTGTAGTCCCATGATGAGTTATTCGTATTCTACTTCGTTGTTGGTAGTGTTGAAGTCACAACTAACTGATTAGGGTATGATGTCCCCCTATGGTGACTTTAGTATGATCCCTATGCCTTATCCTTTCTGATTTGAAGCTCCATCTGTGAACAACGTCTATATTCCCAGATGTTCATCTTCTAGGAGTCGCTTGGCTTCCATGTCTACTTCGTTTTGTAGATCATCACTAAAGTCAGCCACAAAGTCCCCTAATGATTGCGATTTTATGGCAGATCTTGGTTTGTATCTAATGTCAAATATTCTTAACTTCACCGACCATTTTGTCATCCTTCCTGACATTTCTGGTTTTCTCATGACATTCTTGATAGGATAGTTAGTTTTTACATGTATAGTGTGTGTTTCGAAGTACTGTCTTAATTTGGTAGAAGCAATTACGAAGGCAAGAATTAATTTTTCGAGGTGAGAGTACCTGGTTTCAGGATCCAGGAGACTTCTACTTACATAGTAGATAGGATGTTGCTCCTCGTTAAGATCCTTGACCAGAACGGCACTTACCATGTTTGAGGATACCGAGAGGTAGAGAATAAGTGGTTCTCCATCTATAGGTTTCACTAGTATTGGAGCAGAGCTTAGATATTTTTTGAGTTGCCAGAAGGCTTTCTCGTGTTCCTCCTTCTACTCAAATTTCTTGTTCTTTTTCAATTTATCGTAAAGAGGATTTGCACCTTTCTGAGGATCTTGAAATGAACCTGTTGAGTGTTGCTACTCTTCCGGTTAGCCTTTGGATGTCCGTTGTTGAAGATGGGGATCTTAGTTACATGATTGCTTTTATTTGTTCTGGGCTTGCTTCTATCCCTCTTTTGGTTACCATGTATCCAAGGAACTTGCCTGACTTCATTCCAAAGTGACATTTGAGTGGGTTCAACTTCATATTGTACTCGTCTAGGATGTCAAATGCTTCCTTGAGGTCTCTAAGATGATCTTCGGCTTTTATTGACTTTAGTACCATGTCGTCAATATAAACTTCCATGTTGTCCCCCAGTTTGTCTTTGAACATCCGATTCACCAATCTTTGATATGTTGCACCTGCATTTTTAAGACGAAAAGGCATTGCGGTGTAACAATATATACCTATTGGTGTTTTGAATGTAGTATCTTCTTGGTCTGATGGTTCCATTTGGATTTTTTTGGAATCCTGCTGAAGCATCCATGACGGTTAGGAGTTAATGGCCATCTGTTGCATCTATCATAGAGTCAATATGTGGTAGAGGGAAAGGATCCTTAGGAAAAGCCTTGTTGTGATCCGTGTAATCTACACACACTCTCCATTTGTCGTTTTTCTTTTGTACGACAACCATGTTAGCTAGCCATCTTGGGAACTTTACTTCCTTGATCATCCCCGTTTTGATGCTCTTCTCTACTTCCTCTTGGATGATTTTATACCTTTCGGGTGCAAACTTCCTTCTTTTTTGGTGCATTGGTCTGAAAGAAGGATCAATATTAAGTTTATGAGTAATAATACTCTTGTCTATACCTGTCATATCTTCATGTTTCCATGCGAATGTCTTGCTTCTGGTTCTTAAGATATTCAGTAGATTCTGCTCGATCTGCTCAGGCATCAAGGATCCTAAGAGGACTTTAGCTTCAGGATCCTCGATGTCCAGGGGCATTTCCTTTACGTCTTGTTCCTTTGTCTCTAGAACATGTCGTGCCCCCTGCCTTAATTGTTATGCTTGTTGAGGTTTGGTCGTAGATTTCATAGAGGTTTTGTAGCATTCTTTTGATTCTTGTTGATCTCCCATGATCTTTACTGTTCCCCATGGAGTGGGCATATTCACACACTGATGGTATGTTGACGGAACAACTTTCATCTCGTGGATCCATGGTCTACCTAGTATCACATTATAAGAAGACAGGGTGTCAATAACACATAAATTTTGTATGGAGTTTACCCATTTTATGTATATTGGTAGCTTTATTTCTCCGACTGTGTGTTTTGTTTCCCCGCTAAATCCTATGAGGACTGAGGATCTTCTTACTATCTCTGATTTTGGGATGTTCATTCTTTTCAGCGCGTCTACGAGTACGATATTGACCGAGGATCCTTCGTCAACGAGGATCCTTCTGACGAAATGGTTGGCCATATATAGTGTTATCACGAGTTCGTCATGGTAAGGATCCTGAATTCCTTCCCTGTCAGTCTCGTCAAATGTGATTTCTTTTTCACTGCTAACCATGGTATTCTTTCATGGCCTATCCTCCTTTTCTGTTTTGGAGACAATGGCGTGTCTTTTATCATGAGAATAAGAGGTACCACTGATGTTAGATCCGCCTGAGATAACGTTAATTATCTTAGCATTAGAGGGTGGATATTCTTGTTTCTCCGGGATCCCATGATCATCCTGGTTGTTCTCCTTGGATTTTTCTCTTTTTCTCCGGAGGATCTCTTTGAGGTGTCCTTTGCTAAAGAGGTAGTTGATCTCTTTTCGTAGGGCTATGCAGTCCTCCATCATGTGGCCAAAGTCTTCATGGTAAGCACACCATTTGGACTTGTCTTTCCAAGCGGTGGGTTTTGAATTGTATGATCTTTGAGTCAAGGATTCGGACTTCCTGTTAGGGTTCTCATATTGATCCGAAGGGTTGCTTCTCTTCTGGATCTCTCTATCCTCCTCGAGCCTTATGAATCTCAACGCCCGACACATGACTTCATCCAATCTTTTGCAAGGGTGAATCCTTTCTTAATCCCATTTTAAAAGCTTCCACAACGATGGCCATGTCAATGTTGGCGATGCTCAGATCCTCCCTGCCAAACCTGTTAACAAAGTCCCTAAGTTTTTCCTTAGGATCCCGAACCACCCGGTAGAGATCACTGGTGATCTTCTTGAAGGTTTTGCTGCAAGAAAACTTGTTATTAAAGATATTGACTAAGTGTGCAAATGAAGTAATAAAGTATGGGGGAACGTTTAGCAGCCATTTGAGGGATGATCATGTAAGGGTCGAACTAAGCCTTTGCATAGGCAAGATTCCTTCAAGTGCCCTAGGATGGGAATGATCTCCATCCTTTTTCTATATTGTGCTATATACTTTTCAGGATTTGTCATTCCATCATATAACTTCATGTTGGGAGTTTGGAAGTGCTTAGGAACTTTGGTATCGGCTATCGCAAGAGCAAATCTCGAGATCTTGTGGCTTGTAGGGGACGCTTCTGGTATTGGTTGGACCACTCCGGGTACACTAGAGATCATTTGTCTTAATTGTTGAATTTCCTTGGCCATGTTTGGGTTTATTCCTGCATCAATGTTAGTATAGTTAGTATTAACAGTATTTTTGTTTAAGAAGATACTAGAATCAAGGTTTCTAGGAGTGTTGAAAGGCTCATCGAGATCATTGATCATGGATGCTCGGTTGTCCATAGTTGCCCCCAGGGTGACGTCATAGTGGTAGGAATTGTGTCCTTCTGGCAATTTTCTGAGAATCATGCATTATTGAAGTTCAAGATCCTTGGTTGCACAACTGTGGGCGTAGTTTCTTGGGATTTCTAAAATTCCGCCTTCATCCTGTCCACTTCTTTGAGTAGTGCTCTATTCTCCTCCTACTGTTGGGTCACCTGTTGTGTCATTTTCCTCATCATAGCAAAAAGTTCTGCAGTAGTGACTGAGGCAGTCAGATCTAGGAGCCCTGAGGATCCCAGACTTCCTGGATTAGCGATTGTGGGGGTGCTTTTCTTGGAAGTGCCAGGCGTTTTACTTTGAGTGTAGGGTCCACACGGAGGAGGTGGTAGGTTTTTGGTTGGAATGGAAGGAGCAGAGGACGAAGAGTGGATCGGTTGTGTAGAGATGATTTTTTTGAGGATTTTGAACACCACGGCCCCACAGTGGGCGCCAAATTGTTTTAGTCAAAATCTACACAAGTACTAATAAATCAAATTTAATGAGAGGCTGTGATGTTCAGATTGTGTAAAAGCAAGTGGTAAAAGAAAGTGACACAATGGTTTACAAGGAAAGCCCTTCATCCTTACTAGGATCTCCTACATAAAACCTTGGGAGTTGATAATCATCACCTGCCTTGATGATTTTATTGACATAAAATGAATATTACAATGTGTTCTTAATAAAAATAAGTAGAGAATTTCGTAGAGTACGCTTAAGCCAAAGAAGCGTGTGTTGTGTGCAGATTACAAATGTCAATTTATAGTCTAATCTAGCCAACAAGATGTCCGATATTTCGGGGATCCTCTATAACCAACTTCATGAACGTTATTTGACCAAGTATTCCGGGTCTTTAACATAGTTGAGATGATTCTTCGTTGAGAATTGGTATTCCCTTGACTACTTCTGTACACGTGTTAGTTATAGACAAAATATGACCGTTATAAATATTGATAAAAATAATAATGGTAATTAATCCGGATCCTTATGTAGCTGAGGATCCTAGATATTTGAGGATCCTGAATATTCTAAGGATCCTAGCCCTAACACTTGCCATTTTGGAAATATTCCATAATGGGCTGGATCCAAGATGTGTAGTCTTACGGAGGATACTGAATGTTTGGATCCTGAGGAGTAGGATCTTGAGGAAGTGGTTGAGGGTCAGGATACTTGATTATATCTACGTTGGTTGTTTGATCATGGTTATTGGGAATATTGGGTTTGTTGGAGGGATATTCTATTGCTAGGATCAATATATGGGTTATAGGGATCCTGACTTCTGGCAGATCCTAAGGGAAGATCCTAGGTTGGCTAGTGCGTTTGCCTCAACATTTTCTTCTCTGGCAACTTGGCATAGGTTGAAAGTTTCGAATTCAGAGGCTAGCTTTTTGAGGATTTAAAGGTATAGTGCTAGTTTTTCACCTTTTACTACATAAGATCCATTAAAATGTTTAGTTAAAAACAAGGATTGAATGAATACATGAAGATCCTTGATCTGAAGATCCTTGGCCAACTATAATCCCATGATCAATGCTTAGTATTGAACTTTGTTGTTGGTTGCATCAAATTCACAGCTGACTTCCTAAGGTATGTGTAATGACTTAATTTTCAAAAGAAATTGTTCATTTTTAAATAATAAAAAACATTTACAATAAACCACAAAATCTAAAGTACATTTTTTTTCAAATTCATAACATCAATGGTATTGTTCCAATTATCAGAGTGTGCCATAAAAACGCCTGAGAGAGAGTGCATGCCGCGCCATCAAGCCTTGGCCTTGACCTTAGGCTCAGATGTACCTGAAACAAATTCACAAACTGTAAGCTAATGCTTAGCGAGTTCCCCAGAGCATACCTCACACAATCGACATAATCATATTAGCTATACAAGCTACATAAACAACATAAGCCATGCATACAACATATAGGGATGCCGTGGGCTCGTCCCTAGGGTCTTACTCTAGGATGCCATGGGTTCCCCACATGGTCTTACACCTAAGTGTCATGGGCTCTCCCATGGTATTTAGTAGGAAAGCCATGGGCTCTCCACATGGTCTTACGTCCAGGTGTCATGGGCTCTCCCATGGTCTTTAATAGGAAAGCCATGGGCTCTCCACATGGTCTTACATCCAGGTGCCATGGGCTCTCTAATGGTATTCAATACAAGCATACCACATATACCACTAGCATACTTCCTAGCACATACCAACTAACATGCAACATAATACAACTTCAGCTAGGGTACCACATATCATAAAATGGGTCGGCCTTGGTGCCTTAGACCCATTGGTATAGTGAGGAGACTCACCTCACACTGCTGAAGCCAAAAGCTACTCTCCTAACAGTCCGTGAACACCCGCGCTGAACAATAATATCATTAACCCAAGGTTAGCGTTGAACATAATCCAATTAAAGAACCCTAGCACCAATTCCTTTCACAATGGCCCAAAAGTATTCCTATGCTAATGGGCCCAAAGTCCATGTCCAAAATCATTAATGGGCCTCATGGCCCAATAAGGCCCAACTTTAGCAACAATGGCCCAAAACAGATAAATTGACCCACTAACTTCAAACATGTCCATGCCCAGTGACTAATTAAGGCCCAAAGGGCTTTAAAGCCCAAAACGATTCCAAGCCCATTTGAGAGTGTACGCCATGCGTACCACTTCTGTACGCTTAGTGTACTAAGTCCCTGAGTTATACGCGCTGCATACACTATGCTACACCCAACGTACAAACGGATTAAGCACCTTTTCCATTGAGTGCTTAATACTTGCTGTTCCAACGTCGAAACTTTAGATCTGAGTTCATTAAGACGTCCTAAGGCAAAAAGTTGGCAACTTTATTCCTTTGCATGTTCCATATGCTCCCAACAACCCATGAAGACCTTTCCAAGAGTCTTAATCCATGCATGTGGTCAAAACATCCATCAAGACTCCATTTTTATGCTAGGAATGGACCAAAGGACTTTAGATCTATCTTCTCTAAGCTCTGGAGTTGCTCAAATCTCAAGAGGTGGTCCAAGAACACAAAAAGGGACTAAAGAGAAAACCCTAGCTCAAGAAATGAAAATAATGACCAAGGTGAAAGATTTTTACCTCCTTAAGCTTCCTAGGCTGTTCAAAATGTAAGATCCAGAAGCTCTTCTTCGTTCAAGCTTGTTTCCTCTTCTTCCTTGTAGCTAGAACACCAAAAGGATGGCGTTTAAACACTCACAAGCTCAAGAGCACACACTCTAATGACTTTAGGATTTTCAGGGACGTTTGAGGGTGAAGGAGGCTAATTAGGGTAAGGCACAAATGAGATAAGCATGCTTATATAGATCTTATATCCAAAAATTAGGGTTTGAACATTCGTCACGTACGCCCAACGTATGTGTTGGACCTCTGCGATCATCCATGCGTAGTACGCTAAGCATACCCTGAAGTACGCCTACCGTACTTAAGGGATCATTATGCAATAATTATAATTTCAAGGGTTCCAAAGGTAATACCTGATTTGGGGTTTTACAACTCTCCCCCACTTGACCTAGAATTCGTCCTCGAAGTCTGTAGATGTAAGAAGATCGGGGTAATGCTCCCGCATCTCTTCCTATGACTCCCTTGTCCATTCAGAGCCTCTTCGGTGCTGCCATTGCACCTTCACCAGCTTCACCTCCTTGTTACGCAGAACCTTAGTCTTCCTATCCAAAACTGCAATGGGTCTCTCAATGTAGTTCAGGCTCTCATCAACCTGAATGTCATCCAATGAAATAATTGTTGCCTCATCAATGACACAGTTCCGAAGCTGAGAGACATGGAAGGTGTTGTAAATCCGGTGAAGCTCGTCTGGCAGATCCAAATGGTAAGCCACCTTGCCCACCCGGGTAGAAACCCTGAATGGACCAATGTATCAGGGCCCTAACTTTCCCCTCTTCCAAAACCTAATGACCCTCTTCCATGGCGACACTTTGATCAAAACAAAGTCCCCCACCTGAAACTCGAGATACTATCGGTGTCGGTCAGCATAGCTTTTCTGACGGCTCTGTGCGACTCGTAGTCGGTCGCGCACCTACTGGATCAACTCGGTAGTCTTGACACCACTTCGGGGCTCCCCATGATTCGGTGCCCTACCTCACCCCAGCAAACAAGGGTCCTACACCTCCGACCATATAACATCTCAAACGGGGGTCAGTCGATGATACTAGCATGATAACTATTGTTATATGAAAACTCAACTAGTGGGAGGTATGTATCCCAAGTCCCTCCAAAGTCCAACACGCATGCTCGAAGCATATCCTCGAGTGTCTGGATCATCCTCTCATTTTGGCCATCTGTCTGGGGGTGGTACGCCGTGCTAAAACGTAACTGAGTGCCCAGTTCCTCGTGGAACTTCCACCAAAATCTAGATGAAAATCGAACATCGCGGTCATATACTATTGTCACAACCACCCCATGACTAGCCACCACCTCTCGCACATAAACATCCGCTAATTTTTCAGTAGAGATGCTCTCGGAGATCGGAATAAAGTAGGCACTCTTCGTCAATATATCCACAATAACCCATATAGCATCCACACCCCTCGCCGTCCTCGATAACTTCGTGATGAAGTCCATAGTAATCTTTTCCCATTTCTACATAGGAATGGGTAACGGTTGAACCTTGTCGTGAGGTCTCTGATGCTCAGCCTTGACCTTCCTGCAGGTCAAGCAATGCTCCACGACCATGCAATCTCCCGCTTCATGCAGGGTCACCAGTAAATCAACCTTAGATCCCTGTACATCTTCATGACCCCCGGGTGAATAGGGTACTTGGATTTGTGTGCCTCCTCCAAAATCTTCTGCCTCACACCCCCGTTTACTGGTACCCACACCCGGCCACACTGTGTCATAAGACCTCGACTATCCCGAACAAACAAGGGATATTGACCCCGAATCTACTCTATCTTCCAATTCTCTTTCTTCACACCCTCCACCTGAGCTTGCTTGATCATGTCCAATAATGGAGAGATCACTGTCATCCTCAAATAAACGTTCCCGAGCGGTGCACTTGCCGCGTTGCGGCTCAAAGCATCGACCACCACATTGGCCTTCCCTATGGTATAAGATCCCACCGTCATAATCTTTCATTACATCCAACCACCTTCTCTGCTGCATGTTCAGGTTCTTCCGATCCATCAAATACTTCAAACTTTTGAGATCACTGAAGATGGTGCACCGGACTCCATACAAATAGTGCCTCCAAATCTTGAGCGCAAACACCACTGCTCCCAACTCCAGGTTGTGAGTAGGGTAGTTCACCTCGTGAGGCTTCAATTCCCTCGAGGCATATTCGATCACATGCCCTCTCTGCATCAGTATAACGCCTAACACCGAGATAGACGCATCATAGTACACCACCAAATCATCCAACCCATCGGGTAGTGCTAAAATTAATGCCTCACATAACCTCTGTCTCAAGGTCTTGAAAGCTAACTGTTGATCTGTGCCCCAATGAAATGTCACATTCTTCTTGGTCAAGTGGATCAAAGGCACCACAATCTTGGGGAAATCCTGGATGAATCTCTGATAGTACATGTTAGACCCAAGAAGCTATGTATCTCTGATGCATTCTTCGGCACCTCCCACCGCATTACTGCCTCAATCTTGGATGGATCAACCAAAATACCCTATTGGTTGATGATGTGCCCCAAAAACTGCACCTTTCTCAAACAGAAATCACACTTTGAGAACTTGGCATAAAGCCTTTGTTGGGTTTTGGGCATTCTAACACCCTATGGTGTACATGCAACCTTATGTGCTTTGGATTTACGTTTTCTATATTATACATGCATACATTCAAAATTCCAAAGAATCATCCTAACTAGCATGCAATGGAGTATCTATACTTCCAAAGTCTAGTTAGATGACATACCTTTTGATGGAGCTTGAAGTCTTGAACCTTTAAGAGCTCAGTGCCCCAAGTGTTGCACCTCAAATGGAATCACACAACACCACCGACAACTGGAATAACTTGACAAGAGGTTACTTGGTTCACTCTTATGAAATCGACTTTTCCCTCTTTGTGTCTCCACTAGTAGTCTATTTCATGAACCATGGGGTCGTTTATATGGTGTGGCTCATTTCGGGTTACACCATGTAAACCCTAATGTGCATGACTTTCCATTTCCTTCATTATCCATGGGTTTTAACCTCCATGGAGTATCCATGGGTTACCACATGGGTTAAGCCCATCATGAAGGACTATGGATCACAAGCCTACATATATAAGAATGAATGATTTACATAATCAATCCCCATATATTTAATTAGCCTCTTTCGATCACAAAATTAATTCCAAATTAATTCTTGATCAATACTAATTAAATAATATGATTTCATATTAATATATTAGAACTTATAATATATTAATATAAATCATAAATAACTTTTTCTCATTTGTCTATCCAATTGTTCTGATGTCATGCAACCCAAATAGACCATGCTACTCTCGGGTCGAGTACATACCAATAAGAGTTATGGGCTTAGACATCTAATGCAACAGTCTCCTACTTGGATAAAACTATTATTCAATTATGACTCCAAGATCCCGACTAGCAATCGTATCTCTTAAAGCCACTGTCGAACTCTGACCTAGTCAAATGACGTGTCCATTACATAAGGGATCATATATTCCTCCATTCTAGATATCATATGGACTGGGTCATGGATTATAATCATTCTCTCTGTCCATCTGTTGTTTCCCAATTTTCGATTTATGACGACTGACTAATTGAAAAAATCAAATCAGTCCAGGGTTGGCCAAGCACTTAGGGGTGTCATCACTAAATCATCGAGGGGCCCACATATATCGCTTTTATCCCTCCAAGGGTAAAAGGAATGGATAAACTTCGACCCAAATGCTCTCTTTTACTTACTCATCAAATTAGACACAACGATATGTTTTATAGCAACCAAGTTACTAGTGCGTTTACATATGTCAATGTGCAACCGACTCGCAATTACAACTCACACATCTCCGTTTCAAGAATATAAGATATTATCGTCTCATGATCACTAATGATAAAATCCGTGAAGTGATTCATATGAGCGTGGGTTGAATCCAATACTCAAATCTTATTCCAGGAGCACTCATGAACACTATAGCCACTTTGTCCTAGAAAAACTACAGACCCATTCATGACAGTCATGCCTCAATACCTACTTCCAAAGTATGATCGACTGTGGATGGTTTGAATATCCTAGTTATTCGGGAAGTCAAAACATGCAAAGTGAAACACAAGATTAATACTAGTCCTATATGGCCCAAAAAACTTTTGAGTCATATTGATTACTCATTATTCATTGTATAATGTTTCGAATAATCAACTTAATACTTGAATTAAAACCATAGTCATGCCACGCTCCAAGCATGCACACTATGTTTGTCTAAATAATATTTATGCCATGCTCCAAGCATGCACACTATGTTTGTCTATGGTCCTTACATTGTGAAATAGATCAATGTGAAAAACATTTCAATGATACTCATTTCACAATTCCAAATACTTACTACAAGTGTAAGAATTCCAAATTCTTGTCACTGCTAGGAAGTGTTTGATTCTAAACTATCATGCAATGATTCTTTTGTAATGTCCAGGTACCAAAAGTCACAAAGACTTGACCAATGATATTACAAAATATTCCTTTAGAGATGTTACAAGACAATTCCATGGAAATGAAGTCTCGAATTCAAAGTACATTCCTTTGAACATCCTTCATGCATAAAAGTTTCTAAATTTCTCATCTATTCTCCAACCCCCCAATATGGAAACATTCCATATTTTCCATACAACAATTCATTATTAATAGACTCCTGTCTATTCATAATAATGCCAATATGGTCCTTCCATTACCATACTTCCAACTGTCCTTAAGCGACCAATCTTTGGCGAACCTTAGATTATCCTTAACAGTTGCTCAATCACTTTAGTTATAACCGGTTCTAGTCCTTTTTCCCTCTTAATGCCCTAGGCATTTGGAAAAATTTAGAACATGATAATATTATAGCATATGCAGTCGATCCTATACCCGAAGCATATAGGACACGATTCATAATGTCTAACATAAAGACATGATACTTGATCATTCTTTTTCTACAATATTTTTTATGTTATTTTCCATGTTTTCAAAATTCGAATTATGAAAAGGGATGCCGTAATCATAATAAAATTTTGAGAACGTAATTAACATTTCCATATATAGAATTATCTTATGTTGAACCATTCCAACATAACATTCATATACATATATATATATATATATATATATATATATATATATATATATATATATATATATATATATATATATATTTGACTAAATGTGATTAAAATCTCAATCTAAGCTTTTAGAATTGAAATGAAGTAAAATTTTCTCTCCCTTAATTATAGCAAAACAATTTTTCAAACTGTTCAACTTGCAAATTGAAACTTTTGTTTTATATAATTAACATTGCTAACTTGCAACATTCACTATAATTGATTATGCTCACACTAGCATAATAATTACATCCTTATTATCATAACACTTATGCTCCCACTAGCTTTTACATGTACTCAGAAATCAGCTGGACTTCTAGAAATCAATACTTATTGAATTTCTTACCAAAGTTCAGATTTCTGATACAAGATGCTTTGATAAAACTTTATCTAAGCTTCC
Source organism: Lactuca virosa (assembly GCF_052849685.1). Classification (NCBI taxonomy): domain Eukaryota; kingdom Viridiplantae; phylum Streptophyta; class Magnoliopsida; order Asterales; family Asteraceae; genus Lactuca; species Lactuca virosa. Next base: position 313,564,828 of record NC_136433.1, on the reverse strand, counting down.
CGATTTCATACACCTCTCGTTAGATATCTCACATGTGTGTTTAAACAATTACGAAGAGGGATGTCGTAATCATAATGTTTAGGTCTTTTTCGATTCTCACTAGTCCATGTTAGTGTGTCGGTTAACCACACACGCTCCACTAACGACTTTGAGAATGCAAATATCACAATTGCTATCTACTTAAAATCTACTTAGTCAAAGCGTTTCCTCTCCATCATTTTCATGAATCGGAGAGAAACCTTATGACACTTATCGATGTAAATTTGTCATAACCATAATCACAAGACAAGGTTAGTGACAAATCCAAACTCATATGGACTGACCTTGTTTGATCTTAGTTTCTTGCCACCTGGCAGCATAAGGGCCTACGATTGCTTCCAGGTTGTTATGCAACCAATTGAGAACTCTCAGAACTCACATGCATAGTCAACTTTAACTGGAATGGGCACAGAAACAAGAATATCTCAACACGATTGGTCACAAACCTCAAGTCGTGTGCTAGTGTTTAACAATAGGTTTATTCTTGATTAGTTCTTGAAACTTGTCAAGATCTTTAAGACTCCCAATGACCTCTTGACATATATGATTCACTTTGTCAAGGAACATTACTTGACAAACAAATATTCAAGAGTTAGTGCGGACTCTTATCAAGACAAACACTTCACACAATTGGACTTAGTTGGTCTTGTTTTATCAAAAACATCACAACTTACCAATTTCCAATGTACAAGAGTAGAAAACTTTTACTCTACATTTGATAAGTGTTTTAAACCTTTCTTAATTTGATGTCACTCAAGACTCAATCTTGGAGGATGACTCTAAGACTTGATTTTGGAACGAAGAATAACTCATCTTCTTGATTTAACCATTTCAACAATTCATGATTCCTCTCCTTAGCCATAAGAATGCACTAAGATGTTCTTAGAGGATCAATTGTGATATGAGTTTTCCATCAACATTAAGATGATTATAAAACACGATAGTAAAGTACTCTCCCATATTTTCAGATTGGAGAAACTTTTATCTTTCTGCCTTATTTGATTCTTCTCATTCGTGCTGCCATACATTGAATTTTTTCCAATGTTTTAGAATTATACTTAAACTTGTAAGCATAACCATGTTTACTAAACTTTAGTAAATCATGACGAATAGTCTTATCGATCTTTGTGGTGGATCTTGACCAGCGCACACCCAGTGTACCCGATCCCCTAGTCCTTCACTTGACTCACATATACATGTGAATAAGGAATTGGTCTTAATTTACCAAAGATGAAAATTCTCATTCATCATACAATACAACTTGCATGATTCCAATTTTCTGTCCAACTGAAACGTGGGTGATGAGAATCTTTCCTTATTTGGCAAATACTCGACATTACCACAAACGAAAGAATCAAATTCATCTTGCTAACCTAGAAACATACAAACATAAATTTTCAGAAATGTCATTGCAAGGAGATATAATAAAATAAAACAAAATTTTATGTATTTATAAGATGCGGAAAAAACTTTTCCTTACAATGCAATTACAAATGAAAACTATGCTATTATATATTTCCTAGCAATCTATCATAACTCTAAGCAGCAGCTCAAAAATCCAATCTTCAAACCATGCGATTGAAATCCATCTTCGCGATCAGATTCAACATACTCTTCCTTTAAGCTTCCTTCCGTTTGCATGATCCTACAAAACATCAAAATGCAACCTTGTCACATCATGTATTAAGAATAAAAAATTAGGAACTTAGTAGAGTTAGATAATGAACTCACCTGAAGTAGAACCATACAATCTGATTAAACTTCTCAGGTAGTCTGGGCAACTTCGATTCCAATGTCCCTATGTTTGGCAATAGAAACACACAGACTCACACAGAGCAGTCTCAGATTTGGCCTTTCTATTATGATCAAAACTTTTGACCATGCCCAATTCTTTTCCTTTAGGAGAAGGAATCTTTTCTAGGATGTCCATGTCAACTTGGGATATAGACCTTCCAATCAGATTTGCTTGACCATTGCACCAAATCATTGTTGATTCGGCAAAAATTAGCAAATAGGTAAGATCAAATAGGGTCATGTCGTGATCTGTCGTAGTCTTTAATGAACTTACTATATGACTCAGGAAGTGACTGAAGGACCCAGTCAATAGCCAACTTCCTTGGGAAGATGACACCCAATATCCTTAGCCTATCAATATGCAGCTTCATGTCCAAGACATGAGCACATATAGGTTTTCCATCTTTGTGTTTACTATCCAATAGGGATTGAGTGATCCTGAACTTTTCAAGTCTTCGAGCTTGTGGGTCAGGGAGAATGATTGGAGGAGGTGGAGGAAGTGAAGTATCATCTTCGAGAGAAAATGTTGTTCTGAACGATTTGGGAAGACCATAGCGGTCTGAACCAGACATCTACACGGGAGAAATATTAAGGCTAGGACCCAACACAATATTTTACAATTTGGAAGAGGGATACCGTAATCCAAGCCACAAAATATTTGAAGGTAGGTAAATGACGATTTACCAATTTGCACCATGAAAAACGAAAAGGAGTATTTGGTTTTAAGTGAATTGAAACTCCTAGATCCTTTGAGATTCATTAAACAATTCAATGGCATGTTTAAATCTTGATTGTGCCCTTCAAGTTTGTGAATGGGATGCCGAGGATCACAAACAAGGTGTGAATAACCATGCAAATTAGCTTGGTACACCTAATGTTACAACCACCTAATCAATGTGCCGGTTAACCACACACGCTCCATTGATCTATGACTAACATCAAGCTACCCTTTTCCATACTTGGTCAGTCCTAGTTTAGTGTACCGATTAACCACACACGCTCCACTAACGACTTAACAAAGGTGCAATGTGTAATTTCATTGGATAGCACCAAATTCACATTTTCGTAAAGTAACTAAGATTGGGAATTTAATAAAATTTTTAGTTACTTTATGTTTATCATTATCCTTTTAATGAAGGGAGAATTAGAGTCCTATACTACCTACTCAGTTAACGACCCTCCACCAGTCAAGGAAGCGGTGGGTGAGAGCGGACACCCATTAAACAGCCATTTTATCGGCAGTAACCTTATACCCCCCTTATAGACCAACTTCGTGAATGAGGCCTAGTAACGGTAAGATTGAATTTACTCTTATACATATATATAAATATTAAACCTATAATATTAGAATAGTATAAGGGTTGAATTTTATACTTTTAAAATTCTAGGGTTTGGAACTAAATGTGTCTAAAGAGGACTCTACATTTACAAATTCCAAAACTTGAGGGCAAGTTTTGAACAATTCAAAAAAACCTTTGGAATCCATAACATATGAGTTTAATATGTCTTTTAATGGCAAGACTCTTGAAAATCCATAACTTGAGGTCAATTTATGGACCTCATAAAACAATTTATGGGAAAAGACTCTTCAATTGCATAACTTATGACTTTTAAGGACTCATTAACAAGAAAGACTTTTGGTTTTCCATAACTTGAGAAAAAATTATGGAATCCATTAAAGTCCATTTAGATAATCTAATAAACTAACAAACATGTCAAATAATTCTATGATCTGGATTAAACTCATATGAACAAGACAATTTAAATCAAACAATTTTCATGTAACTAATACAAAACATGAACCTTTTGACAATTATCTTTTGAATTGGATTAATATGATCATTACCACATCAAAAACAGGTTTATAAGTTCAAAAACAACTTAGGGTAATGATCCTAGTCCAATTCTAGCCAAAAACCTCGAAAATCTGCATTCTGGAGCACCAACTCGTCGAGTTTATGAACAAACTCGGTGAGTTGGTCAGTTTTTTCCTTGGACTCGGTGAGTCCATCGGTGGACTCGGCGAGTCAATAGTCCAGAACAGCAGAAAATTGATTTTTAAGGTATTTCCTGTGATAACCGTCAAAATTCGAGTCGGTTCTAGATTTGAATAAACTTAGTTGCACATATACGCACGACACATACTGGACTTAGTGACTAGAAGCTCAGTTATAACCTACTAGAAACTTGGAAGCAACTAGAAACAATGGATAATGTACTTAGATTTCACATTGATATGTGAATTCTACAACTACTTAACTGTAGAGGCTATCCATATTCGGGTCACTCTTTGACTCGAACACCTTTTCATGAATCATATACACACATCATGCACTTGACCTAGAAGTAGAAATTAGGTCAAAGTCTCATAGAAACTTAAGTCAAAGTTGAAGACTAGGACTAGTATACTTGATTCCTCAATTTCGCTTGAATCTCGGAATCACTACATAGAATGCCAATAAACCGATAAAAATAAATTACAAACATTATTTATAACTATAAAAGAGTTATAATACCATAAGATAATTTAAAGTCTCAAATATTCTATTTATTTTGATATCCAAATTTTTACAAACTCTCAAAAACCCTAAAAACCCTAAAACTTAAATTTTATAAAGTTTAACATCAAGAATTCTATAAAAATAGTTATGAAACTTATAATATTATCTTTAAACAATTAAATTCAGGGAAATATAATCAAGGAAAATAAAAATTTAAGTCATTAACATTCATCCTTAATTTATAAGTCAAAAATCAAGGTTTCATGAATAAAAACTTGATTTTAGTGCACATTTTACATAAAATTTAGATATTTTATAAAATAACTTAAATTTTATAAAACAAAATGAATGAGAAAAGGTTATTATACTCAAAATTTCGGACCCCTCTCTTCCCATATCTCTCTCTCACACTCTCATTCTCCAACACACACACATCTCTCTTCTTTCTCTCTCTAGAAAACTCTCTCTACCTTCTCTCTAATTTTTTTCTCCAAACACCACAACCACAGCCTCTTAACCACGAAATTATGGAGATTCATAAGGGCTTTTCAAGCCACAAATAAATTTAAGGTAAAGAACATACATCTCTTGAAGATCCACAACAATGATTTAAGCCATGCATGTGCATTTTACTTCAAAAACCGACTTCTACTTCTTCATCTTCTTCAAACTTGTTTTCTTTTTGTTAAAATGGTTTTTAGAACATCATGGATGTGTTTTAACACCATGCATGTATGATAAACAAGGTTGCATGTTCATGATCTTAGTGCAAAAATCGATTTTAAGGATTAAAACATCAAACTCAAGTTAAGAGTTTTTGAGAAACAAAATTTTGTTCATAAATGAATGTATACATTTTGATAAGTTTTAATCTTTTGATCTCTGGAAACATGATTAGAATATAAGTTTATCATGATATCTTTTAAAATATTTCAAAAGATTTACTCAAAGAAATGATGAAAACTCATTTTTCTAACCAATCACCATGCATGCAATCTGCCAGATTTCTTTACCTGACTTTAAACTGTCATATCTCACTCATTTCTTAACCAACATTCGGGATTCTTTTTCTGAAATATAATATTTTGAGTTAGCTTTCAAACCCATCTGACCTCACTGGAAAATGCAAATATTTCGATTTTTAGCAATTTTTACAAAACTGTTGCTCAATCAGCACCTTTTTGTGAATACTAGTTTTGTATTGCATGTTCAAAGATCTTATTCATCACTAAAAATCAAGGAAAAATTAACTTGAGCACTTAACATCATGTATTAAGAGGTATAAAAATATCTTGATTCAAAAGCCTTTGGAACATGTTGCAAAAATTCTCAAAGTAACATCAATAATGTTTACCAAAATCACAAGAATCAAGTTTTCTCTATAATTGTTTGAGCCTTTAGGCATGTTTTTCGACATCAAAAATAAGAAAACAATTTTTCATTGTTATTAAATTGTTTGAAGTTGCATTCTGGAAATTTTCAGCTCAATATATATTTTCTTTATTTTTACATGAAAATAATAATAAAATAGAGTGTTAAAGAATATAAAATACTTAAACTTGTAAATAAATTCTGGAAATATTTGTGGATGACCCTTTAAGTTAATAAACATCTCTCATAAAGTTTCATCGATTTTTGTTACTGTTTAGTATGGTTTTTAATTTTCTTTTTATTTAGCTCTAATAAATCATAAAACCACTTTAGGGAATGTGAAAATATTATTTCTTATTTTTCGCAGCTTTTACCTTATATTTAAGACTCTGAAAAATATTTTGGGAATTTTTGAAAATGTATATCTATTTTTCTTGAATTTTTGTGTTTATAATGGACTAAAAACAGGAAAAATAGTTTTACTCATCCAAAATTCATGAAAATTTACCAGAAACTCTTATAATATGTTAGGATGATACATAAAAAATTTGATGATTTTTATCTTCTGTATGCTATTTTTCTTCTATTTTCCCAAGATTTAATACACTTAAATGTACAAAAATCAGAAAAATTTTGTTAAACTTTTTGAAAACACATATTAATATTTTTCCTAGATTATGTACACTGTAAAATAGTTACACAAAAATTACAAGAATTTTTCATGATAATTTACTATTTTTCCATGATTTTATGATTATTCATGGAATTAAACGGTGAAAAATAGTTAGACAAATCAAAAATTCAAGAAAATTTATCTTAAGGTGTTTGACTTCAATTAAAAATGAAATACAAAGTTTGGGAAAGTTTAGAACTAAATTGATTTCGTTTTGAATATTTAATCATTGGAACACCTCTAAAATGTTAAATATTAACATTTCAATAATGGAAATTTTCCACTTAAATTGTTATATAACAATTGACTCTTTGAAACTTAATTTCCACAGAAAAATGTTTGTAACTTATCAATATTAAATTTTGACATATTATTGGCATAATTCTATTGTAGTAGTAAGTATACTAGTATTAGATTTCAATTAGAGACTCATTAGTGTGTAACATCGTTGTAGGAAAACGATAGTGGTACGAGTGGAGCGTAGATCAAGGCATCGTTTGCATCATCTCAATGCATTGTGAGTATTCACGCACTCCCCTATTTTTAGTTTTTATGTTTTGGGGTGGAAAAGCATGTCCCGAAAAACTTTTATTTGAATGTTGTATTTAAATTGATTTGTATCAAACATGATTGCTATTTTATTGCTATGTCTCTCTATGTATGTCTATGCAACACGGAACATGAGAACTTATCGTACTAAGGCCCTTCCCTTATCTCTAACCATTAACTCTTTGAGCCAATGGTCAGTATGGATAGCGCTATTAGGAATTGACAACTCCTCACTCGCCCTATTGCTGGAGTGCATGATACCATATTCATCTATGGAACGATAAGCATAGATCTTGATAGGGCTTCAGTCACAGGTTTGGTTGAGACTCATTGTTTGCTCATACACATACAAACTCGTTTCTCGTTATAGCAATCAACTTGTTATTTATTATGGCAATAAACTCGTTTATCAATTATAGCAATCAACTTTGTTTCTTATTATAGCAATAAACTTTGTATCTCATTATAACAACGAACTTTTGTTACTAAATACTTATTTACTTGTTTTAGCAACAAAATTGGTTGCTTCTTATAGTAACAAACTTGTTTGCTCCTTGTAGCAATGAAACTTGATTACTCATTTTAGTAACAAACTTTATTTCCCATGAGGATATGAACGTTGCATCTCTTTTGGGCAACATACTTTATTTCTCATGATGACAACAAACTTTGTTTACACAAACTTATTTACTCATTCTAGCAATATATTTTTATCTATGGAAACTTATATCAAAATTTGATTTCGATTCATGAAACCAATATTATTTTTAAACTTGTGAGTACTCACCAACTATTTTTATAGTTGACGCTCGTTTTACATGCTTTTTCAGGAATCATCGAGTAAGTGGCACTTAGGGACACTTCACTTTTAGGAGCATTCGCATGTGTTGTATTTCAATTTACATTGTAATTTCTTTTAAAAGTTGTTCAAACCCATTGTGAATTTGTAATGATTTTTAATACTATGGTTGGTGTTGTCTTTTAACTTTTGCGATGAAACCCTTTGTACTGCCACCCCCTGTGTTTCCGCTTTAGCGGGGTGTGACAGGAAATGGTATTAGAGCCGAAGGTTATAGAGAATACCGGTTTTCCTTTGGAGAACCACAACTATAGCCAAAAAAATTTCAAAATGTTTTTAAAATACCGAACATACTCCTGGTATAACTAATTCGAGTACGCATTATTGGACTTTAATTAAGTATAGCCTGGCCAACTATGCTTAATTAAGGAAGGTTAATGTGAGGCTGGAAACGGTTATACTAGAATTATGTTCCAAACAATTTTCAACTTAAACTTTTGAAAAAAAACAAAATTTTTCGGTGTGCGTACATGCATTGCATATTATAGGCATTCATCTAGATACACTTAGAAACTAAGTGCACTTTTATAACAATGCCTTTATTTAGAAATATTCTTACCCCTTATCAAGTGCTAGGTTAACCACTTAGGTTATATCACTAGTCACTCTAGGAGCAATGCACTTAGTACTGAGAATGAGTATTCCTCGGTAGCTATTGACTTTAGATATAAGGTTAGTAGTTAGATATACACTAGTAATAATCTTAAGACGAAACCAATACCAATTATCCCTCAATACCTCTTCATCGTCTTCGTACTAGAGTTACAACTAGGAAAAAGTGTTTCGATATCGACACGAATGATAATTGGAGCATCGCGTAAGGATGTAGATGAGTCACCACTAAGTAATCACTTGGATACCATTGGCGGGCATTCCGGATTTGACTCAGAAGGAGACACAAAGGTTTAACCTATTACTACTAATACGTGAGACCTTATTACTACGCTACGATTTAGCTTTAGGTTGTTTCCACCTTCAGGTTAAAACTTAACATAGGATATCCCTTTGACCTCTATAAAAGGCCACGAAACTGCATTGACACCATAAAACGTTTTTCAAACAATTTTTCTTGCCCTTTATCTTAGGGAAAAAGACATCGGTACTCGTCTTATACTCGCCTTGTACTCGCCTTAGTATTTAGGTACGATCAGCTACACTAATATACTTATTCCTTACTTCTTAATCTTCCATCGAAAAATTATTTCGTTTCATCGGTTTTATTTATTATCGATAAAATACTTTATAACCACTTCATACAACTTACTAGACATTTCCTAACAATGTAAGCCATATTCTCGCTAAAAATCTTTTGACAACTTGCTTTAACTTAACACTTTTCTTCAAAACTCAATTTAACCAATATTGATTTTAACCTTGCTATTTCAATTTCATTTCAAATTCATTTCAATGGATTGATGTGCTTTTAAGGGCATATAAACCATTTTAAACATTGCTTACCATTTTGACACGTCTTCGAAAAACTAGAAACATTTTCTTTTATAATCGTGTTTAAACTCTTTACTATAAGACTTAAACATATGACGTTAAAGTTCATATTATGTGTAAAAGCTTCATCGGATCTTCAAACCACTTTTGTTTTAAGACTTTTGACTACTTCCCCATTTAGGCATCGTACTTTACTTAAATGTGTTTTCTTGAAACCCAACATGGTATTTTTCACAACTTTCTACTCCAAGCGTGATTACAAGGCATCACTAATGCGTACATTTCAAAACACACATTATTTGTATATTTTATTACAAATTAGTTAAATAATCTGTAAAACTTCTAAAATATAAAGCATTGCAAAACTTAGTGTTCACTTTTAAATTTCCAGTGACGCACCTTCAACAATGTATAATTACTCTTCTAAATCTATTGAGTCTTTACCTTATATGTTTTAACTATTATTGAACTCCATTCTAAAAAGTCAAATTGTCAGATTTTCAACTACCGTTTGTAGTGCTTCTTCTTTTTCACAAATGGAGTTTAACTTAATAGATCACTCATGATTTTTAGCAAACACTTAAAAAGTTCCACATGTCTATTTAATCATCAACATACATCAAATATTAAAGTTTGAAAAATATCTCGACTTGGCTTTAAATCTACCTATACATATTATTCTTAAAATTTTAACGATAGCAATCATTGTCGCCGGTACCTTCCTTTTCTATCCCCCGCACTTGATTTCTTGCTCTCCTTCTAATTTTAGATATTGCACACCCACGATAATAACATAATACATTGACTAACTTTGTTTCTGTCTATTTTGCTTCTCATGGTATCATGTTCGTACACATACAGACTAGAAGTCTACCCTTTCGTTTTGAGCAATTAATACGTGTATAGTCGTGAGACATAATTTTGATTTAGTCAACTTTGATATATTCAATTACGCCTTTTATCATATACATCTTGTTTTTATTTTGAAATCTAGTATAAACAAGTGATCCTTATTTACATTTGCTCTTTCGTTCTAAATTCGGAAACTTGATTTAAAATGCAAGTTTCATTATATTTTTCCTTATAATTAATACACAAGATGAAGACCCTTATGCTTATAATTTTTCTATATCTGGAAAATATATGTCAAGAATACATTTCTTATGTTTCATCTTTTCTTTAAAATCATAAAAAGTTTTAAATCTTACGATTATCTATTTTCTAAATGATTGTTTTTGTAGAAACACTAAACTAAGAATGCACTATTTTCAATGATCGGTATTTTTATTCATTTCTTAAAAATAGCATTCTACTTTGCAATTTTCAGTGAGTTCCTAAACTCTCAAACTTGTTTTCATAAATATTCTGACTCCTCTTAAACTTGTATTTGTCATGACTTAGACAATTAGTCAATTTTACAAAAAGCCTAATATCAATATTTCTATAAATTTTTTTCCCTTATTGACGACTTAAACATTTAACTTTAATTTATCTTTTTATTATTTTACTACTTTGTTGGATCGCCACACATGTATCTTCATTATCTTGGAATTATTACACATTTTGATAATAGTGAGATTAATTATCATTTCTAAACAAACATTTTGATAACAATGAGATTTTTAATCACTTCTAAACACTTAAAATGCTATATACACAATGTGATTTAATTTATCATAAATTTTCATCGCCTCCATTTGCACCAATGACTCTCTAAATATATTTATTCTTCGAATAGGGTTTTATTATTGTAAGAGTAACCGTAGTAGTAATTATAGCCTCGGAGATGCTCAATCATTCGTAATTTATTTTGTCGACGACACTTAATTAGCCTTTACATTTGAGATGTACCAAAACTTCGTTGCCTACCCTTAGTACGTATTTTAGGAACTTACCCTCAATCGCTTCTCTTTCATTCGTGCTACCCCTTCTTATTTCAAAATATATCCTTTCCAGATGTAGTAGCCAACCCGGAAGTGAACAAATTGTTCCTAATCTCTTCTTTATTAGGCGGCGAATTTACAGTTAGTGCTAATTTAGAACGCGACTTAAGGATCAATGCGGATTTAACGCTCAGTGCAGTTAGTGCTTCAACAAAACTTATAGCTCTCTTAATTCAGATAATATCTAACTAGATGATCTTTTTCGACTAGGTCGCCATGTTTGGATCATGATTTCCATGATCCTAATTTCTCGCAATCTAAATTGTAGAACTCGAATTAAGGAAACATTAATTTGACTATAGCTAAAGAATTGGGCTTTTCCCTTGAGGAAATAAACCCGAAATAATCAAAGAACATTGCAAGTCACCACCTCTCCAACTATATAATTGTATTCGACTGAGTTCTAATAGAATACGTCACGAATTGAATTTCGGGGCGAAATTATTTCAACCGGGGGAGAATGTGACAACCATCAAAATTCGAGTCGGTTCTAGATTTGAATAAACTTAGTTGCACATATACGCACGACACATACTGGACTTAGTGACTAGAAGCTCAGTTATAACCTACTAGAAACTTGGAAGCAACTAGAAACAATGGATAATGTACTTAGATTTCACATTGATATGTGAATTCTACAACTACTTAACTGTAGAGGCTATCCATATTCGGGTCACTCTTTGACTCGAACACCTTTTCATGAATCATATACACACATCATGCACTTGACCTAGAAGTAGAAATTAGGTCAAAGTCTCATAGAAATTTAAGTCAAAGTTGAAGACTAGGACTAGTATACTTGATTCCTCAATTTCGCTTGAATCTCGGAATCACTACATAGAATGCCAATAAACCGATAAAAATAAATTACAAACATTATTTATAACTATAAAAGAGTTATAATATCATAAGATAATTTAAAGTCTCAAATATTTTATTTATTTTGATATCCAAATTTTTACAAACTCTCAAAAACCCTAAAAACCTTAAAACTTAAATTTTATAAAGTTTTACATCAAGAATTTTATAAAAATAGTTATGAAACTTATAATATTATCTTAAAACAATTAAATTCAGGGAAATATAATCAAGGAAAATAAAAATTTAAGTCATTAACATTCATCCTTAATTTATAAGTCAAAAATCAAGGTTTCATGAATAAAAACTTGATTTTAGTGCACATTTTATATAAAATTTAGATATTTTATAAAATAACTTAAATTTTATAAAACAAAATGAATGAGAAAAGGTTATTATACTCAAAATTTCGGACCCCTCTCTTCCCATATCTCTCTCTCACACTCTCATTCTCCAACACACACACATCTCTCTTCTTTCTCTCTCTAGAAAACTCTCTCTACCTTCTCTCTAATTTTTTTTCTCCAAACACCACAACCACAGCCTCTTAACCACGAAATTATGGAGATTCATAAGGGTTTTTCAAGCCACAAATAAATTTAAGGTAAAGAACATACATCTCTTGAAGATCCACAACAATGATTTAAGCCATGCATGTGCTTTTTACTTCAAAAACCGACTTCTACTTCTTCATCTTCTTCAAACTTGTTTTCTTTTTGTTAAAATGGGTTTTAGAACATCATGGATGTGTTTTAACACCATGCATGTATGATAAACAAGGTTGCATGTTCATGATCTTAGTGCAAAAATCGATTTTAAGGATTAAAACATCAAACTCAAGTTAAGAGTTTTTGAGAAACAAAATTTTGTTCATAAATGAATGTATACATTTTGATAAGTTTTAATCTTTTGATCTCTGGAAACATGACTAGAATATAAGTTTATCATGATATCTTTTAAAATATTTCAAAAGATTTACTCAAAGAAATGATGAAAACTCATTTTTCTAACCAATCACCATGCATGCAATCTGCCAGATTTCTTTACCTGACTTTAAACTGTCATATCTCACTCATTTTTTAACCAAAATTCGGGATTCTTTTTCTGAAATATAATATTTTGAGTTAGCTTTCAAACCCATCTGACCTCACTGGAAAATGCAAATATTTCGATTTTTATCAATTTTTACAAAACTGTTGCTCAATCAGCACCTTTTTGTGAATACTAGTTTTGTATTGCATGTTCAAAGATCTTATTAATCACTAAAAATCAAGGAAAAATTAACTTGAGCACTTAACATCATGTATTAAGAGGTATAAAAATATCTTGATTCAAAAGCCTTTGGAACATGTTGCAAAAATTCTCAAAGTAACATCAATAATTTTTACCAAAATCACAAGAATCAAGTTTTCTCTATAATTGTTTGAGCCTTTAGGCATGTTTTTCGACATCAAAAATAAGAAAACAATTTTTCATTGTTATTAAATTGTTTGAAGTTGCATTCTGGAAATTTTCAGCTCAATATATATTTTCTTTATTTTTACATGAAAATAATAATAAAATAGAGTGTTAAAGCATATAAAATACTTAAACTTGTAAATAAATTCTGGAAATATTCGTGGATGACCCTTTAAGTTAATAAACATCTCTCATAAAGTTTCATCGATTTTTGTTACTGTTTAGTATGGTTTTTAATTTTCTTTTTATTTAGCTCTAATAAATCATAAAACCACTTTAGGGAATGTGAAAATATTATTTCTTATTTTTCGCAGCTTTTACCTTATATTTAAGACTCCGAAAAATATTTTGGGAATTTTTGAAAATGTATATCTCTTTTTCTTGAATTTTTGTGTTTATAATGGACTAAAAACAGGAAAAATAGTTTTACTCATCCAAAATTCATGAAAATTTACCAGAAACTCTTATAATATGTTAGGATGATACATAAAAATTTTGATGATTTTTATCTTCTGTATGCTATTTTTCTTCTATTTTCCTAAGATTTAATACACTTAAATGTACAAAAATCAGAAAAATTGTGTTAAACTTTTTGAAAACACATATTAATATTTTTCCTAGATTATGTACACTGTAAAATAGTTACACAAAAATTACAAGAATTTTTCATGATAATTTACTATTTTTCATGATAATTTACTATTTTTCCATGATTTTATGATTATTCATGGAATTAAACGGTGAAAAATAGTTAGACAAATCAAAAATTCAAGAAAATTTATCTTAAGGTGTTTGACTTCAATTAAAAATGAAATACAAAGTTTGGGAAAGTTTAGAACTAAATTGATTTCGTTTTGAATATTTAATCATTGGAACACCTCTAAAATGTTAAATATTAACATTTCAATAATGGAAATTTTCCACTTAAATTGTTATATAACAATTGACTCTTTGAAACTTAATTTCCACAGAAAAATGTTTGTAACTTATCAATATTAAATTTTGACATATTATTGGCATAATTCTATTGTAGTAGTAAGTATACTAGTATTAGATTTCAATTAGAGACTCATTAGTGTGTAACATCGTTGTAGGAAAACGATAGTGGTACGAGTGGAGCGTAGATCAAGGCATCGTTTGCATCATCTCAATGCATTGTGAGTATTCACGCACTCCCCTATTTTTAGTTTTTATGTTTTGGGGTGGAAAAGCATGTCCCGAAAAACTTTTATTTGAATGTTGTATTTAAATTGATTTGTATCAAACATGATTGCTATTTTATTGCTATGTCTCTCTATGTATGTCTATGCAACACGGAACATGAGAACTTATCGTACTAAGGCCTTTCCCTTATCTCTAACCATTAACTCTTTGAGCCAATGGTCAGTATGGATAGCGCTATTAGGAATTGACAACTCCTCACTCGCCCTATTGCTGGAGTGCATGATACCATATTCATCTATGGAACGATAAGCATAGATCTTGATAGGGCTCCAGTCACAGGTTTGGTTGAGACTCATTGTTTGCTCATACACATACAAACTCGTTTCTCGTTATAGCAATCAACTTGTTATTTATTATGGCAATAAACTCGTTTATCAATTATAGCAATCAACTTTGTTTCTTATTATAGCAATAAACTTTGTATCTCATTATAACAACGAACTTTTGTTACTAAATACTTATTTACTTGTTTTAGCAACAAAATTGGTTGCTTCTTATAGTAACAAACTTGTTTGCTCCTTGTAGCAATGAAACTTGATTACTCATTTTAGTAACAAACTTTATTTCCCATGAGGATATGAACGTTGCATCTCTTTTGGGCAACATACTTTATTTCTCATGATGACAACAAACTTTATTTACACAAACTTATTTACTCATTCTAGCAATATATTTTTATCTATGGAAACTTATATCAAAATTTGATTTCGATTCATGAAACCAATATTATTTTTAAACTTGTGAGTACTCACCAACTATTTTTATAGTTGACGCTCGTTTTACATGCTTTTTCAGGAATCATCGAGTAAGTGGCACTTAGGGACACTTCACTTTTAGGAGCATTCGCATGTGTTGTATTTCAATTTACATTGCAATTTCTTTTAAAAGTTGTTCAAACCCATTGTGAATTTGTAATGATTTTTAATACTATGGTTGGTGTTGTCTTTTAACTTTTGTGATGAAACCCTTTGTACTGCGACACCCTGTGTTTCCGCTTTAGCGGGGTGTGACATTTCCAAGCAAGTAGCATCAAGTATAATTGAAAACAACCCTAGGCTGTGATACCACTGTTGGGTTTTGAGCTTTCTAACACTCCTATGGTGTACGTGCAACCCTATGTGCTTTGTATCTATGTTTTCTCTTTTATAGATGCATACATTCAAAATTCCAAAGCATCATCCTAACTAGCATATAATGGAGTATCTATACTACAAAAGTCTAGTTAGATGACATACCTTTTGATGGAGCTTGAAGTCTTGAACCTTTAAGAGCTTAGTGCCCCAAGTGTTGCACCTCAAATGGAATCACACAACACCACCAACAATTAGAATAACTTGAGAAGAGGTTACTTGGTTCACTCTTATGAAATCGACTTTTCCCTCTTTGTGTCTCTACTAGTAGTCCATTTCATGAACCATGGGGTCCTTTATATAATGTGGCACATTTAGGGTTACACCATGTAAACCCTAATGTGCATGACTTTCTATTTCCTTCATGATCCAACGGTTTTAACCTCCATGGAGTATCCATGGGTTACCACATGGGTTAAGCCCATCATGAAGGACTATGGATCAGAAGCCCACGTATATAAGAATGAATAATTTACATAATCAATCCCCCAATATTTAATTAGTCTCTTTTGATCACAAAATTAATTCCAAATTAATTCTTGATCAATACTAATTAAATAGTATGATTTCATATTAATATATTAGAACTTATAATATATTAATATAAATCATAAATAACCTTTTCTCATTTGTCTATCTAATTGTTCTGATGTCATGCAACCCAAGTGGACCATGCTACTCTCGGGTCGAGTACATACCAATAATAGTTATGGGCTTAGACATATAATCCAATAGCCTTTCTGTCCTTGGTGTCTCGAATACCTCCCTCAGGTGCTGCTCATGCTGCTCTTGTGTCTTTGAATAGATCAAAATATCATCGATAAAGACGATCACTGACCGATCCAACATCAGCTTACACACCCTGTTCATGAGATCCATGAATGTTGCTGGGGCATTGGTGAGCCCGAATGGCATCACCGGAAACTCATAGGGCCCATACCGAGTCCTGGAAGCTGTCTTCGGTATATCCTCATCACGAATCCTCATCTGATGGTACCCTGGCCAAAGATCAATCTTGGAAAACCAAGACACACCCTGCAGTTGATCGAACCAATCATCGATCCTCGGAAGCTGATAACAGCTTTTCACCGTTAGCTTGTTCAGCTCTCGATAATCAATACACATCCTGTGTGACCCGTCCTTCTTTTTCACGAAAAGGATCGGTGCTCCCCATGGGGAAGTGTCAGATGGATAAACACTCGGTCTAGCAGCTCCTGAAGCTGCGTAGATAGCTCCTGTATTTCGGTCGGAGCTAGCCGGTACGGTGCCTTGGCTATCGAAGCGGCACCCGACACCAAATCAATATGAAACTCCACATGCCTCTCCGGAGGCACTCCAGGTAACTCCTCGAGAAAGACATCCTGATACTCCTACACAACCGGTACACTACCCAAATCTGTCGAGGTCTCAACCCTCGTATCCGAGATATATGCCAAAAATCCCGAACAACCCTTCTGAATAAGTCTCCTAGCCCTCGCAACTGAACAGAGGGTTGGCCCCTACGAGGCCATTTCTCCATGAATAACCAGTTCTCCTCCACTTCGGGTTCGAACCCTCATCAGCTGGCACCCGCAATCAATCATGATTGTGGCGGGCACGGGCGCCGCCACTGCTCCTTCTCATCCCTGTTACCTCTGACAATCGGCCCGTTTGTGGCCGGTTTGGTTGCAGTGGAAACAAATCAAGCCCTTCTTGGGGAAATCCATGATCAAGTGGCCCGACTGGCCACATGCGTAGCATCCCGAGCCTGTTCTCGACAAGCCCCACTGTGCGGTTTACCACACTTGGCACACCGGCCACAGCCCTGCTGGCCCCTGCTGGAAGAATCTGAGGTCTTAGGCTTTTTAGCCTGACCTACTGTTGTCTGTGCATGCTCAGGCTTCCGCTTGGTGTGGAACTCTAACTCCATTTCCCGCTCACAGGCGTTCTCCACCATCTCGTTAAGGGCCTTGCACCCTGTAAAGCTCACAAACTCACATATATCATCCCTTAGCATGTAATGATACCTCGTCATCTGCAGTATACTTTAGGATCAATAGTGCTCGTTCCCGAAACTTGGCGGTGATCTCCACCACAGTCTCGGTGGTCTGCTGAAGCTCCTGAAACTCCCTCACTAATCGTTACACCTCAATAAGTGGTACAAACTCTAGATCAAATTGTCTGACATACTCGGTCAATGTCATCTCAGCCACACCGGTTGCTCCCACCTGGCTAGTCACCTCTCCCCACCAATCTCGGGCTCGATCTCTCAGTATACATGAAGCAAAACCCACCTTTGCTGCATCAGGGCAATAACTCGTGTGAAGGGCATTCTCTATGTCCGCCACCCAGCGTCGACTAACTATGGGATCCCTGAACCCAAAGAACTCCGGCACCCCGCACGCCTTGAACTCCCGGAATGAGGGATTTTGGGCACCGACCTGGCCCGCAACAATCTCAGTCGTGAATGACCTGAGCCTCTCCTCTAAAATCTCCATCATCCCTTCCTTGACCATCCCAAAAATCATTGAGGTGGCATCAAGGTTTCCCCTCGTAACCTCGGCTGCAATGAAGTCGCGCAGCCTCTCATCAATGGGCTCGGTACCGTCACCCGACCTAGATCCAGATCCGGATCCTGATCTCCCTGCTCCAAATCATGTCACCACCATACTGAACTGCAATATCATTAAACGTAATGATTCAGGATGTCCAAAAAGGGGATCATCCCACACCGGTCATCCTTAGAGCCTCCAAGTCTAGCATTAGTTCGGGTACAGGTCCTATGCTTTGAGTAGTACGGGCCCGTTACTACCTTCCACACCTACCTGTACCTTCCCCAAGGCTCTATCTGATGACTCTAATTCGTCCCAGAACAAAACATATCCCGCAGGCTACCACATAGTTCAAATCCTAGGCTACCAAAAGATTTGCTCCACCCATATCAAATCAGAACTTAATCATCACAGGTTGCCTTTATGCATGCAAATTATACACAGAACAGGATCAAATAGACTTTCGAATAATAGATTCTACCCTAGGACCACAACTAGACAAGGAACGGGAAATAAGGCCAAATCAATAATTCTAAGGCTATAAGCTCCTAAGCGTATTGTTAGGAATAAATCTGAGATGACGAATGCGGAATATCAAGAATAATCAAGAATCAATCACCAACATATGCAAGTAATCTGATAAAGGTTTTTCTTGTATTGATTATGAGATGAACGTACAGAGAAAAACCCTAATCTGGTAAAAAGCTTACACCAAAAGTAAACCTAATGATTATTTATAGGGAACAATAAATATATGCCATAAATATAAAATCTATGCCTAATATAAAATCAATGCCTTAGAAGAGCTCGATTTAGAACTTCTACTGTAAAGGCATCGTAGGGAATCATAAAATGATTAACCCTAAAAAGGCTTCCCTAAATAACCAAATATGCCAAATCAGTTTCAATATCTTAAATACTCAACACGTATATAATTTTAAAAGCATACACATAGCAAGGTCCATACGACTATCAGGACTCAAATACAGTATAACATGGCTAACATATCGGGGAACTACTTACTTGGCCCGGCCGATCACGCACATTCCACTCTCCTCCTTTTCCATAAACTGTAAGCTAATGCTTAGTGAGTTCTCTAGAACATACCCCAGACAATCCACATAATCACATAATCATATTAGCTATACAAGCTACATAAACCACATAAGCCATGCATACAACATTTAGGGATGTCGTGGGATCGTCCCCAGGGTCTTACTCCAGGATTCCATGGGCTCCCCACATGGTCTTACACCTAAGTGCCATGGGCTCTCCCATGGTCTTTAATAGGAAATCCATGGGCTCTTAACATGGTCTTATGTCCAGGTGTCATGGTCTCTCCCATGGTCTTTAATAGGAAAGCCATGGGCTCTCGACAAGGTCTTACATCCAGGTGCCATGGGCTCTCCCATGGTCTTCCATACAAGCATACCACATATACCACTAGCATACTTCCTAGCATATACCAACTAACATGCCACATAATACAACTTCAGCTAGGGTACCACATATCATAAAATGGGCCCCTTGGTGACTTAGACCCATTGGTATGGTGAGGAGACTCACCTCACACTGCTGAAGCCAAAAGCTACTCTCCTAATAGTCCGTGAACACCCGCGCTGAACAATAATACCATTAACCCAAGGTTAGCCTTGAACATAATCCAATTAAAGAACCCAAGCCCCAAGTCCTTTTCACAATGTCCCAAAAGTCTTCCTTTGCTAACGGCCCAAAGTCTATGTCCAAAATCATTAATGAGCCTCATGGCCCAATAAGGGCCAAATGTAGCAACCATGACCCAAAACAGATAAATTAACCCACTAACTCAAAACATGTCCATGGCCAATGACTGATTAAGGCCCAAAGGGCTTTCAAGCCCAAAACAAGTCCAAGCCCATCTGAGTGCGTACGCCCTACGTACCGCTTCTGTATGCTTAGCGTACTGAGTCCCTGAGTTGTACGAGTTGCGTACACTATGCTACGCCCAACATACAAAGAGATTAAGCACATTTTCCATTAAGTCCTTAATACTTGTTGTTCCAACGTCCAATCTTTAGATCTAAGTTCATTAAGACGTCCTAAGGCATAAAGTTGGCAACTTTATGGCTTTGCATCTTCCATATGCTCCCAACAACCCATTAAGACCTTTCCAAGTGTCTTAATTCATGCATGAGGTCAATACATTCATAAAGACTCCATTTTTATGCTAGGAATGTGTTGGGCTTTTTGGTATACTACAACATCCTATGGTGCACATACAACCCTAAATGCTTTGGATATATGTTTTCTCTAATTATACATGCAATATTGTTTCCAAAGCATTAAGCCTACAACTAGCATACAATCTACATAAACAATATAAAATACTAGTTAGGAGTTTACCTCTTTATGTAGCTTGTAGAACTTGTTGTATTTGATCTTTAAGAAATTAGCACCCCAAGTGTGATGCCTCAAATGGTTCACAACACACCTAGGACAAAGGAGAACTTGAGAGAGATGTTGCTAGCTCCAAAATCGGCTCTAATGAGCTCCAAGAACTCTAGTCACGATTTTGGTTGCTAAGGGAGTCCTTTTATAGTGTGGAAAAGTCTAGGGTTACATCCATGCAAACCCTAATGCCCATGACCTTTCATATTACATAGGCTCCATGGCTTAAACCTCCATAGACTATCCATGGACTACCATATTAGTTTAGCCTAGCCTAAATAACTATTCGCCCACACTATAAAAATCATTGATTTACCAAATCAATCCCCATATATTTAATTAGTCTCTTTTGATCACATAATTAATTCCAAATTAATTCTTGATCAATACTAATTAAATAATATGATTTCAAATTAATATATTAGAACTTATAATATATTAATAAATCATAAGTAACCTCTAACTCAAGTATCCATCCTATCAAATTGTCCTGGTGATATGCAACCCGAAATGGACTATACTACTCTCGGGTCAAGTACATACCAATTATAGTTATGGACTTAGACACCTAATCCAACAGTCTCCCACTTGGATAAGTCTAATAACTATTATTGCAAGTACGACTCCGAAATACCGACTAGCGATCGTAGCTCTTAAAAGCTGCTGACGAACTCAGACCAAGTCAATGATGCTTCCATTAGATAAGGGATCATATATTCCTTCATTCTAGATATCATATGGACATGAGACATGGATTATAATCATTCTCTCTGTCCATCTATTGTTTCCCGATTCCCGATTTATGACGACCGACTAATTGAACAAATCAAATCAGTCCAGGCTTGGCCAAGCACTTAGGGATGTCATCACTAAATCATCGAGGGCCCCACAGATATCGCTTTTATCCCCCATTAGGTAAAAGGAATGGATAAACTTCGACTCAAATGCTTTCTTGTACTTACTCATCAATCACACACAACAATATTTTTTATAACACCAAGTTACTGGTGCGTTTACATATGTCAATGTGCAACCGACTTGTAAATTACAACTCAGATGTCTTGGTTTCAAGAATATAAGATATAATCATCTCACAATCACTCGTGATAATATCCATGAAGTGATTAGATGAGCGTGGGTTTAATCCAATACTTGAATCTTATTCCAGGAATACTCATGAACACTGCAGCAAACTTGTGTTATGTCTAAAACACCTAGACAATCTACAGTCAGATTCATGACAATCTTGCCTCAATACCTACTTCCAAAGGATGATCGACTGTGGATAGTTTGAATAACCTAGTTATTCGGAAAGTCAAAACATGCAAAGTGAAACACAAGAATAGTTGAATCCAATATGGTCTCACAACTTATTAAATATATATATAACACCTTTTATTTAATCACCATATTGATTACACATTATTCATTGTATAATGTTTCCATTAATCAACTTAATACTTGAATTAAAACAATAGTTATCCCATGCTCCAAGCATGCATACTATGTTTGCTTATGGCCCTTTCTTTGTGAAATAGATCAATTGAACACATCTTCAATGAAACTCATTTCATAATTCCAAATCCTTATCGTAAATGTAAGAATACGAAATTCTTGCCATTTACTGTAATCTGTTAGATTCCAAAGTTATATGCAATGATCCTCTTGTAATGACTATGCACAAAAGTCACATACACTTGGCAACATACATTACAAAGTATTCCAATGGAGAGAAATTCGATGGAAACGAAGTCTCACATTCAAAGTACATTCCTTTGAACATCCTTCTTGCATTAAGTTTTCTAATCTTACACAGATTTAAAGAATAACTTCCAGTTATGGAAACATTTCCATATTCCCATTTTGATTATCACTTTTGAACAAGAGTTACCTCTTCTCAGAGTATGCCAACATGGTCCTTCCAAAATTTACACTATACTTCCAAGTGTCCATAAGCAACTAATCTTTGGTAAACCTCAGATTGTCCTCGACAATTGCTTAACCATTTTAGTCATATCCAGTTCTGGTCCATTTTTCCTCTTAATGCTCTAGGCATTTGGAAAATTCAGAACACATAAATATTATTGCATATGCAATCGACGCTATACCCGAAGCATATGGGATACGATCTGTAATGTCTCACATAAAGATGTGATACTTTACCAGTCTCTTGCTATAATATTTCCATATAAAGAATTTCCTTATGTCGAATCTTTTCAATATAACATCCATATATATTTTTTACTAAACTTGATTATAATCTCAATCTAAGCTTTTAGAATTGAGATGAAGTATGAGTTCCTCTCCCTAAATTATAACAAAACAACTTTTAAAACCCTGCAACTTTGCGATTTGAAACTTTTTGTTTTATATAATTAACATTGCTAACTTGCAACACTTACCATAATAATTATGTTCCCACTAGCACAATAATTATTATCTTACTAGGATAACACTTATGCTCCCACTAGCTTTGACATGTACCCAGAAATCAGTTGGACTTCTAGAAATCAATACTTATTGACTTTCATTACCAAAGTTCAGATTTCTGATACGAGATGCTTCAATAAGACTTTATCTAGGCTTCTCCAAATCATACACCATTCCTTAGATAGCTCACATGTGTCTCTAAACAATTTTAGGACTTACAACAATAATTCTCAAATGTTTAAACCTTTTGCCATTTCTCACAATTCGAACTATGAAGAGGGATGTCGTAATCATAATTGAATTTGACAATGCAAATATGACAATTGCTAACTATTTAAAATACACTTAGTGAAAGTGTTTCCTCACAATCATTTTCATGAGTTAGAGAGAAACCTTATGACACTTAGATTTTATGGTGTATGTGTTCCTATCCATGTGAATTTTTCATAACCATAATCACAAGACAAGGTTAGTGACAAATCCAAGCTCATATGGACTGAACTTGTTCAATTTTAATTTCTTGCCACCTGGCAGCACAAGGGCCTACCATTGCTTCCAAGTTGTTATACAAACAATTGAGAACTCATAGAGCTCACATGCATAGTCAACTTTAACTGGAATGGGCACAAAAACAAGAATATGTCAACACGATAGGCTACCAACCTCAAGTCGTGTGCTAGTGATTAACAATAGGTTTACTCTTGATTGGTTCTTGAAGATATTCAAGATCCTTAAGACTCCCACTGACCTCTTGACATATAAGATTCTCTTTGTCAAGAAACATTACTTGACTAACAAATATTCAAGAGTTAGTGCGGTTTCTTATCAAGACAAACACTTTACACAATTGGTCTTAGTTGGTCTTTTTCTTATCCAAAACCTCACAACTTACTGATGAACCAATGAATCGAGTATTGAATTAATCAGAGTATGAATTCAAGTAAGAATGCGAGATTGAACACCGGATGTAAATATGATCTTGTTTCAGCTTGATTTACGCTTTCGAATGTTTACAGAGAAAATAGACAGGTCTGTAAAAACTCTTATCTAACTCTAGTAAAATATCCCTATTTATAGGGAACAGAAAGCGTACAAAAAATATACTAAGGCCTAGACACTTAAGCTTAGAATGAAAGCGCCCTAGTAAAATATATTACAAAATATTCGAAGAGTTCAAAATACATTTCGACTAATTACAACAATTCGACCCTTACAATCTCCCCCTTTGTAATCATAGTCGAAGTCTTCAATTCGTAAGAAGCGTGATAGAATACAGTAACACTCTTCGAATCTCCGTGTACCAGGAGATAATCTTCTTCAGCTCTTTTTTATCTCCTTCATTGTTTTTCTTGCAATGATTCATACGAACAATCAAGTTCGTATATTGAGATGTTGAATATTTCTCCACTTCGCTTGCTTGGAATAAGAACCGTTTAGCTTTTTCCAGCTTTGTCTTTTCCTGCGAATACCATTCCAAAAGGCTTCAAGCAGATTTCACCATCAGCATACTTTTTCAATTCTACTTGAGTCTTCGTTGGAGCCGTCGGAGCTTTAATTTCCATTCCTTTGGCAGTAGCTAATTCAACATCTGTTAGTGCCAAGCACTCATAATAGTTTTCGATAAAAATCTTGATGTGAGCTACTCCAAGCTTGAATTCATCGAGTTCTGTGTTTTGAAGGTATGAAAATGATTTGTCTTTCAAAAGTAATGCAACTTGTATAAGATCATACAAGTTCATTAATGGAAAATCTGCAACAGTGAACTCGCAAATATTTCCATTTGCCCTGGCAACCACATACTTGAAATTTTGGACTGTGTTTTCGAATATCTCATCCTTTTTCATACTGATCACTTTCTTGATTTTAACCAGTGACCACACTTCCTCAGGGGCTTTTGCAAGAACATCATGAAAACGAATTTTCATGTGTGTACCTTCATCTCTTTCTTTAAAATTTCCTTCAGCCTTGAACTAAGGCATGATGAACATCATTTCGTTTATCGGAAAATCCAGCTGGCTTGT
The DNA here is from genome assembly GCF_052849685.1 of Lactuca virosa. NCBI lineage: Eukaryota > Viridiplantae > Streptophyta > Magnoliopsida > Asterales > Asteraceae > Lactuca > Lactuca virosa. Next base: position 313,539,574 of record NC_136433.1, on the reverse strand, counting down.
ATCAGTATTCGTAACTAAATAATTCTGTTTTGGCTTCTTCTCAAATGAATACATGTGATTATACGCTACCTTGGCCTTGATTGTTTCATAATTGTAGTGTTTGGCAGGATCACCTTTTTCCATTTCCTTCGGATCACCAGCACGCTGAACCATAATGCTTTGAATCATCCTGAGTTTTTCAATTTCAGCTTCAGCTGCAGCCTTCTTTTCTTCTTTTGATTTTTCCACTACAATCGATTTCCCTTTATCTTTCATGGCTGGATTGTCAATTGCCTCTTTTGGTTTCGAACCACTTTCACCAGTCTCTGTAGATTTACCAATTACAATTCCTTTCGAAAAAGGTCTTGTAATAGGTAGCGTTATAACAACTGTTAAAGTAACCATCCCAACAGACACAATAACTGGCTTTGTTGTTGGGATCTTCGAAGAAAATACTTTTCCTATAAATTTCGCATCTTCACCACTAGTCTTCGACTCACTAGTTTTTCTTTCTCCCCCTTGCACCCCTGTGAAAACATGCGGGGCATTCGTTGTTGGAAGAAGACTTGATATGCGAAAGAGTGGAGCAAGTTGTTTGTTGAGAATGGCGTTGAATTGGATAAACTTCTGTGATACAAATTCAGGAGTGATCAAGGAAGAAGAAACCGGCCTGTCAGAAATTTCTTTTAACTCCTTGAGCAAAGTTATCACTTCCTCAAAGATTGTTTTTTCGGATGTTGAAAGTTGAGTAAGTTGCGGACTCAAATTTTCATACAATTTAACAAATCTTGTGACTGCATCACAAATTATATCAACCTTTTGATTCAAGGATGTATAATCTTGTTGAACAATAGCAACTTCTTTTTGCATGTCTTCACGAAGTTTGTGAATCTGCAAATTTGCATCCTCCCTGACCTTCTTCACTTCTTGCACAAAAAGAACATGCCTTTCCTTTGTGACATTCTTCAAATTTTTCACATCACTGGTAAACATTGAAGTTTGAGATTTGATCCGAAGTTCATTATTTTGATCATTATCATCAACCTTCTCCAAAATTCGAGATTCAGAATCAGTAATCATGCCAGACACTTTGCTCACAACTCTGGCTTCGAGCATTTTCAATAGTGAATCAACCTCCAAACTAGAAACAGATGAACCACCCCCCAGATCAGCTTGAGATTCAATTATCGAATTCAACTTCTGATTCAAAATTTGAAACTGCTTCATGGTCAGCAGCATATAATCTGGAAACTGTTCTTCTTCTTCATGAAATTCCAATTCTTCAAAGGTACCTCCAAACCCCTCTGTATCAATTTCTGTCTCCATAAAAATGGGTTATTGAACATTCAAAGTTGGTTTGGGTGTATCAGTGGATTAAGAAGAAAAAATTGAGGTGAATGGTTGATTGATAATGTGTTCGAATGTAGGAGAATCAGTGGTTGAAGTAGTTGGAATTGTGGATTGTGACAAAGAAACAATGCTTTCAAATGGAGCAGAAGTAGATTTACCTTGATCTTCATTCTTCGCAGCTCCATCACCCATATTGACATTTGCATCCGTATCAGATACGTGTGCAGGGATGCCTGAAGTTCGTACCTCCTCAGAAACTGATTTGGCAACCGAATCTTCGGGTGGTATGATGATTGTCTGCTCAGGAGTTATCTCTGGGGTTTCTGGAATTCGTTCCTCATCATCTTCTGTTGACTCAGTAGAAATTACAAGTTTTCGAGTCTTCTTCTTCTTCTTCTTTGATAACTGTTTTGCCATATCCTCAGCCCTTCGTTTCTTAGACACCGGAGAAATAGGTACTGGCACTTCTCTAATCAAAACACCTTGATGAGTGATTTGAGGTTTTCGAATCACTTTATGGATAGGAGACTTGCGTTTATGGGTTGACTTCATTTTGATTCTTCGAAACATGCCAGTCTTCGAAGGAATGACTACATTCTCTTGTGTTTCTTCAGTAATGGGCTCAATCACTTGAGTTTCATCAACAGATACCTCAACTGTTTCAGGCTTCTTCTTGGGAGATTTCGAAGATTTGATCTCTGTCTCTGGCTTTTTCGTCTTCTTGGATTTCTTATCATCTCTTCCCAATAATATGTCAGTTTCAGTTGTAGAATCAATAGTCTTCAAATATGCCACCAAAACAGAATTCGAAGGATCAACTCTTTTAAGCATTGCATCAGGAATACGAGCAACTGATGGAAAAACTTCCGCACTATCTGTGACATCCTTCGGATAGTGGTACGATTGGAAAATGGCTCTTTCTTCATCATTGGGAACCAAAATCCCTTCCTTTTCATAAAAGTATTGCAAAATTAGGCTCCAGTACCTTGCACACGAAATACCATGAATAGCATTCGTATGTTCTACACCCTTTTGGAATTCCTTCCATAATTGTGTAGAATAATCCACTTGAAGATCATAGTAGATTCCTGCAACCATTGCATAAACTTCCATTCTTCCTTTATCAAGACCAACTGTTCTCCCAGTTAAACATCGTAGAAAGATTCCAAATAAGAAATTCCATAGTCGTGGAAGACCAGATTTCTTAAAATCACTTATTTTGGACAATAGAGGCTGATATCCCATCTCATTAAACATGTTAACGATTTGGGGGAATGTGAAAGAAACATATCGAGGTGTATTCGGAATATCAAGAATTTGACAGAAGAGTTTCTTGGATAGCCTGACCTTTTTGTCGTTCACCAGATGAAAAGTAATCGTATCAGAAGCCTTGTTATATGTAGCGGTAGATCCTGCTTGAGACAGCCATGACACTGGAACAGAAAATGAACTGAACATCACCTTTGACAATACAGAGTTCTTCAAAGCAACGATAAGCATCTTCAGTTCTTCCGGATACTGAGAAACATCACCCTCCAAGTGATAGTTTGTTGGTTGAATCTTCATTATTGGTAATGAAGAGGCATCTTCAGTGTTATGAGAATCAACATGAGCAGAAGTCGCCATTATTAGGGTTTGAAGATTTTGATGATCAGAGAATTTTGGGTAATTTTGCTTTTTGATCGCGTAAACGAATAATGAACCCTTGAATCCCCTTTTATATGTAACCTTGAAGTTTGAATTTGAAGCGGGATAGGTATTTAATGATATCCGACGTGGCGCCTTGAAAATCGGACCATTACTGCGTAAAAGTAGCCATGCGTCAAAAAGTAGCTGTCACATCGCCTTGAAAAACGGACAGAATACCATACGTCATTTATAAACAGCATGTCTTGTAATCCCCAAGAATATTGTAACCGTCAGAACCCTTCGAATGGAAGCAAGGCTCTTTCACTTTTGGGATGAAAAGCGAAGTCATATGCCAGATATTCGAAATCATCAGCCTCAGTTGGTATTACTCAGAACCTTAAGGATTTCGTGAGTGCAGTGTTCCAAAGAATGTAGACGAGAAACAAAGATTAGAAAATTTTAGGATATTGTGATGTCAAACAATTGACACAAAAGCAGATGAAATCCCGGGCAAAGATTACTTCATTAATCATTAAGAGAAATGATCAATAGCTTATGTGATTTCCCGTGAATTACAATCGAATACTTGTTGATAAGTATCAAAGGGCTTCTTTTATAATGCTTCGTGGGTAGGGAAAAAATTTCATTACATATCGACCTAAACATAAGGTGATAAATTGTAACATAAATTACTTATTTAACCAGTGTAGTCATTGACAAGTATGTTTTGAAAATTTTTAAGTGACTTGGATTTTCAAATGAAACTCACACGGAAATCATATTCATGAAAAAAAATTGTTCTGGATCTTGTTGGGTAACAAACATCATGGGTTTCGAATGTTTGATCAAGACCACTTATTCGAAATGAATATGATTTGGAGTTTCGAATTTTGGTACTGAAACAAAAGTTTCGTGAAAATCTGGAACATTGTTCCCCGTCAATGCCTTAAAAGTGTAGTGAAAATTGGGTTTCACTTTCATCACGGTCTCATGATGTTAGATCATAAACACAGATTTTTGATATGTCTAAGTCTCGATGGGTTTGATCAGAGACCTCTCGGACATATGTCTTCGTGTGTGATCGTGTAAGAACTTTATGGATGAAAAAGATTGATGTAGGACACGAAAAGTACCTCTGTTATGTTTGGACCAAACAGTTAACTCTTAAGCCTGATTGGGAAGAAATTTTCGTATGACAAATTTCATTAAGCCTTTCGTACACACACATTGAGTCAATTGAGGCTTTTGGACAACATGCAGCAGCATGCTTCTAGGGACAACTTAACTAGTTCAAATGATGAAAAATTTATCGATTCATACGAAAAAATGTACCTGACCCTAGAACTGCAAGCATAATCCATTTTATGTCTTCAAGATTGTTTGTAACAAAATATTAAAAAGAAATAAGAATCAAAATATTTTTGTTGTTATGAATTTTCGAAAATAAAGACAAAACAAACGAAAATCTTTTTGGATTTTTGAATTTTCGAAAATTAAATGACAAAACAAACGAAAATCTTTTTGGATTTTTGAATTTTCGAAAGTTAAATGACAAAACAAACGAAAATCTTTTTGGATTTTTGAATTTTCGAAGGGGTCGAAGCGTTGACTATGAACAGTAACCTCTGAATCAACCCTTAAAATAAGTGACAAATTTACGAATTCGAAGGGGTCGAAGCGTTGACTATGAACAGTAACCTCTTAATGCTGATGGATATTGCTTTGTCTTTCATTCAGCACCTCTGAATCAGTCCTTATCATGCATCATTCTTCTTTTTCGCATGGAACAGAATTTCCATCGATCATTCAAAGTCCCTCTATAATTCTCACAAGGGATTTTTCATCTAAAGGTTTCGTGAAAATATCAGCTAACTGATCAGTTGTTTTCACGAAATGTACTTCAATATTCCCATCCTCCACGTGATCCTTGATGAAATGATAACGAAGTGCTATATGTTTAGTCTTCGAATGCTGCACAGGATTATGGCAAATTCTTATTGCACTTTGAGAATCACAATATAATGGAATCTTTTTCATATTAATTGTATAATCACGCAATTGACTTTGAATCCATATAATTTGTGAAGTGCAAGCAGCAACAGCCACATATTCTGCTTCAGCTGTTGATATTGAGACACATGTTTGCTTTTTCGACTGCCAGCTCACCAATTTGCCATCGATAAATTGACATCCACCACTTGTGCTTTTTCGATCAAGATTACAACAACCCAGGTCTGCATCCGAATATGCTTGTACAAAGAACCTAGTGTTCGAAGGATACCACAATCCTAACGAAATTGTTCCTTTAAGATAACAAAATATATTCTTCACAGCAGTGAGATGTGGTTCTCGTGGATTTGACTGATACCTAGCACAATTACACACAGAAAACATGATATCAGGTCTACTTGCTGTAAGATAAAGTAATGAACCAATCATGCTCCTGTAAAGAGTTAGGTCAACTGCAGGTTTATCTAACGAAGGTGTCAACTTTATGCCAGTTGCCGTTGGAACTCGTAACTTCGTGCTATCCGTCAATCCAAACTTTTCCAACAGATTCTTCGTATATTTTTCTTGATTAATAAAAATTCCTTCTCTGTTTTGACGAATATTCAAACCAAGAAAATTATTGATTTTTCCCATCATGCTCATTTCGAACTTACTTTTCATCAAATCTTCGAATTCTCTAGATAAAGCAGGGTCAGTTGAGCCAAAAATAATATCATCAACATAAATTTGAACAAGCATTAGATGATTCCCAACTTTCTTTCGAAATAATGTGGGATCAACAGATCCTTGTTTCAATTTAGATTGTTTCAAAAATGAAGTAAGAGTTGCATACCATGCTCGTGGTGCTTGTTTCAAACCATAAACTGCCTTATCTAAAATATAAACATGATTTGGAAATTCTTCGTTAATAAAACCTGGGGGCTGTTCCACGTAAACAGTTTCTTCAAGCTCTCCATTTAGAAATGCACACTTCACGTCCATTTGATAAACATCAAAATCTTTGTGAGCTGCATAAGCCAGAAATATACGAACCGCCTCGAGTCTTGCGACAGGGGCAAAAGTTTCTTCATAGTCGATTCCTTCTTGTTGTGAATATCCTTTAACAACAAGTCTGGCTTTGTTTCGAACAATATTTCCATCTTTTTCGGTTTTATTTTTGAAAATCCATTTTAACCCGACAAGCGAAACATTTTCAGGTTTAGGAATTAATCTCCAAACCTTGTTTCGTTCAAATTCAGACAATTCAGATTGCATTGCAACAACCCAATCTGAGTGTTCCATTGCAATCTTAACTGTTTTTGGTTCAATTTTAGAGATGAAAACATTGAACATGCAAAATTCTTGATGAGTATTCAATACCTCATTCTTTGCACGAATTTGAGCTCTTGTTAAAACTCCCTCTTGTGGATTCCCAATTACTTGATCCTTCGGATGATCTCTTGTCCACTTTTCCATTGGCGGATATGCTGGATCAAATTCCAAAGGTGCATCTTCGTATATATCTTCATTCTCTGAACCTGCAATCGAACAAACATCATCAAAATCATTATTATTCTCAATGTTTTCTAAATGCTCTCCTTCAATATTATACTCCCCCTCAACATCAGCATTCATTCTTTCATTCTCCCCCTTGAAACAATGCTCTCCCTCAACTATAGTATTCGAATCCAATTGCTCCCCCTCCACTGGATTATTTTGCATACTTTCGCCTTTCTCTGGAGAAGTTGATGTCGAATAATCATTAAGCTTTATTAGTTCAGAGAGATGATTATCATTTGCTTTTATTTCAGCATCAACAGCATGATCTGAAATTCCAAAAATTAAATCATAATCAATATCTAATGTTTATGAGGATTCAGATTCATCTTGTATGTCTTTCAAAATAGGATGATTTTCAAACTGTGAGGAAGTTTGTTTAATGTAGTAATCATCAAATGTAAGATTAAAAGTTTCTTCAACTTTTCGTGTTCGTTTGTTCAACACACGATATGCAACTGAATTATGCGAATATCCCAAGAAAATCCCTTCATCTGCTTTAGCTTGAAATTTCGTAAGATTATCCTTGAGATTCATAATGAAGCATCTGCATCCGAAAACATGAAAAAATTTGACGTTAGGTTTTCGATTGTTGAGAATTTCATATGGAGTTATGTTAAAACGACGATGAATGAAAGATCTGTTTTGAGTGAAACATGCGGTGGATACTGCTTCAGCCCAAAGGTATTGTGGAAGATTCGCATATGCCAACATAGTCCTTGCCGCTTCGCATAGATACCTATTTCTTCGTTCAACAACACCATTTTGTTGTGGTGTGTATGGAGATGAAAAGTTATGCGAAATTCCTTTGTTCACCAAAAATGAATCAAGAACATTGTTCTTAAATTCAGTTCCATGATCACTCTTAATTTTTCGAACAGTTTTCTTCAATGTTGTTTCCATCTTTTTGATAAAGTCAATCATGATTTGTGCAACTTCAGATTTAAGCCTGAGAAAATAAACCCACGTAAATCTGGAAAAATCATCAACAATCACTAAAATGTACCTTTTCTTGTTGAGAGTTGAAACAGTTGAAGGACCACACAAATCAATATGTAAGAGTTCCAAAGGTGCAACTATTTTCGAATCAATCGTAATTGGATGACCTTGTTTATGTTGCTTGCCAACTTCACAAGCTGCACATAAAGAATCATTGTCAAATTTAAGTATAGGTAAACCTCTTACCAGATATTGTACCACAAGTTTATTGATGTTTCGAAAATTGAGATGAGAAAGTCTTCGATGCCAAAGCCAACTTAAGTCTGATGTTGCTTTCGAAAGAAGACATATAGCAGGTTTCCTTACTATCAGATTGATGTCCAAAGTGAACATGTCAGCTTTCCTTTTGGATTTCAGTAACACCTCTTTTGTGTTGACATTCGAAATAATGCTTCCTTCTTCGTTAAAAAGAACTTGATTGCCAGTGCCCACAACAAGTTGAGAAACACTTATCAAGTTATGTTGAAGACCTTCAACATACGCCACACGATTCACTGTGAATTGTCCATTCGTGATCTTCCCATATCCTTTGACTTCACATTTTTGATTGTTCCCAAACTTCACTACTCCAGCATTTTTGAGACTTCGAAAATCACGTAAATTCTCCTTCTTCCCAGTCATGTGACGAGAGCAACCACTATCGATGTACCACTTGTTATCATATTGCTCGTCACATAGTACCTACATTCAATGGAAAATTTTAGGTACCCAAGGCTTTTTGGGTCCTTGGAAATTAGATTTCAATTTCGAATGCAATGAAGAACTTTTTACCCAATCACAAACTTTTGTTTTGAGACTATCAATTAAGTTTACATCTTCATTTAAAGGAACCGAAACATAAGTTTTTGATGGTTTCGAATGTTCACTAACATTACCCTTCGAATTCTGAGTTTGTGAATGAACATTCTTTGCTTTTATTACTGGTTTCCAAGCTTTGACTGAAATGTTCGAATCCTTAGAAGATGAACTGCCATTTGATGAAGTATTCACATACTTCTCATATGCTTCGTGAATTTGCTCCTTTGAAAATGTATTCGATTGATACATCTTTCCTTTGCCTTCAAGCCAATGATCAATGTTCTTCCTTGAAGTCATTCCTTTTTCTCGTGAAATTTTCATAGTTTCTTTCTTCGTTTGATTTGGAAAATTTGGCTTTTTAGGAACAAAATCAACTTTTGGATTTGTTATAAAAGATTTAGCATATGATGTATCAACTGTTGATTTAAAATGTTGACGTTGAAAGAATTTTTGATTTGGATTTGAGTTATTTGAAAATTTTCTTGGAATATCAGTTTTTGAAACTTTCGAAAACCTTGGTTGTTTAATCACTTTGGACTTTGAATGATTTGATAGAGATGAATGTTGAGGTTTTGTTGAAAAAGATGAATTTTTAGCTTTGAAAACATTTTTGGGTGATTGTGATTCAGACACCTTTTGAGACTCAACATTTTGCCAAAATATTTTCTTTCTTGCTTGTCTTTTTGAAATGTTGTTTTCCTTCGAAAATTTGTCAATTTGGTCTTTGAATTCCTTGGAGTTTAATTTGACAACTTTTTCACATTCCTTTTCAACTTGTTTTGAATTCTCTTTTTCAAATTTTGATTTTTCAACCCATTTTCTTTGTGGTTTTTGACGTTGGAAAACATACAAATTCTTTGTTAAGTTGTTTTCAACTGTGCTTTGATTTGCAAAAAAACCTTCATCAGTTGTTTTTGAATTATCCTCTTCAACTAACTTCTTTAATTCTGGTTTAATTTTCTCAACATTTCCAGTAGTTACGAAAACTTGATTTGGAAAAATGACATCATCTGTACACTTGAAATTTGGATAAACCACTGTATTCGTTTCAAGATAGTGTTCACCTTTTTCATTCATCACTTTTTCGAACTTTTGTGTATCACTATACACCTGATCAACCACTATTCGTGGATTTTCTTCTTCCTTTGAAGATTTCTTTTCTTTCGAAATTTTCTCTTCATCTTCATCATCACTATCATCAGTTTGACTGTCTTTGAGATCCACGAAGTTCATATCACTAACTTGCGAAGTTGAGGGTATATCGGTTTCATTTTCAACCATCAAATCCTTAACTTTTTCTTTCCTTTTAGATGTTGATGCAACATTAATAACAGACAACTGAGAACAATCAACATCTTCAAGTTCACTAATTTCACTAATATTGTCAGAATTATCTTCAATATCAGCAAAATTAGATTGAAAATCAGATGTTGAATTCTCAGTCTTTTTCAAAATTTGAATTTGTTCAGATTTAGTCAAAGTATCATTCACGATGTTAACTAATCCTTTTGCATCAAGACATTCATCAATTTTGACAATTCCATATTTATATCTATCATCAGGAACTTTGTCAAAATCAACTATTATTTGCTCACAATCATACGAAATATTATCTACCTTAGCTCTTTCGAATGCTAGAAAAGGTAGTAATTTTCTATGTTGCTCTTTACTTATGTCACTTGAATGATGTAAATCAGTTAATTTGCCGTAAAGTCTTTTCGCAGAATTACAGTAAATGTTTCTTTGTGCTAGCAAAAGTTTGACTTCACTCGTTAAAGTATCTCTATCACACATAATGTTTGTAATTTGTAATTCCAAACATTCAATTTTGCTTATTTTCAAGTCTAATCTCTTTTTGGTCTCTAACAACTCCATGGACAATTTGTTGGCCTCATTACTAGCAGACACAACAATTGAATCAAAATAAGTAACCGTCTCATCAAAAGATATTAGCTCAGAATCATAAGCATGAGTAGGAATATTAAAAGATTCGAGAATTTTACGTACCTTTGTTGTCATTGGAGATTTGTCTGCCGCTTTGGACACGAAGCATCGTCCTTTCACTTCGAATTCCTCATCATCTGAGTCCTCCTCCATTTTCGCATACAACGCTCCATGTGTCGGATTTCGCATTTCTTCATCGTCTGATCCAGATGACCAGATTTGATAAGTTCCATCTTCATCCTCATGTTCACCCTTTGCAACTAATGACAAACTCTTAGCTTTCGCACGAACCTCTTCCAGCTTCTCTGCATAATACGCCTCATCCTTGACTTTATTCTTCCTCTCATCCTTCTTCCGAAGCATATAGTCATTTGCAAGATGATTCGCACCGTTGCAATAATGACAATCTATTCCAGCATCACCTTTCAACTTTCTTCTCAACTTTCTTTTTCTCCTCATCAGCAGTTTTACTCACAACACTTCCTTTTCCCTCAGCAAGCTTAGTTTTCAGATTGAACGGCTTTTTGAAAAACTTCTTAACACGATTATTCGAGTAAAAAGCTATTGCCTCATCATCCGAATTCATGATGAATCCTTCTTCTTCCTCAGAATCACCATTTTCAGCTTCTTTCTCAGATATCTTTGATACCAGTGCCATTGGACCTCCCAAATTCAACTTCGTTTCTTCAGCAATTTCATTTACCTCAGTTTCGTGTGTTTTCAACTGATTGTACAAATCATTGAGAGTTGATGTATCAAAACTTTGCTGATTCTTCACCATCATACTTACGCTTCTCCATTCTTTTCGAAGACCCATCACAAATATGAGATTGAATTCCATTGAAGTCTTGGTAATTCCATAGCGATTACAACGATAGATTAACTCGTTCAGTCGATCATAGTAGACTTCGATTGTTTTACCTTCTTTTTGTCTGAAATCTTTCAGCTCAACTAAACACTGTTTGACTGAATTGATTTTCGTCCTCTCACTTTCTTGAAACTTATCTTTCAGATTGTTCCAGACCTCCTTTTCAGTTGTACAACTCCTAATGTAATTGTACACAACTGGAGGTAAAGCACCTCGCAGTTCCCTCAAACACCTTTTCTCCAGTTTCTTCAGACGATCAGATTGATTATCAACACCAGAATTTGTTATAGAAGATCCGATTGGTTGAACATTCACTGGAACATTGACATTTCTAGTGATACATGTCCATAATTCTTCATCAAGACCATTAAGATAATCTTGCATACGATCAGCCCACTGATCATAGTATTCAGGGATTAGCATTGGAATTTTGGTTGATGAACCTAACAGATGAGAAAATGAGGTCATCGAATTGAGATTGAAACTCGCCATTGTTGTACGGAAGATGATTTTGAGAAGTTTGAAAAGATTTGAGAATTTGAAAACAAACTAGAGGAATCAAATCGAATTGATGAGAATAACACTCGATTCAACAATTCAAATGCAGAATCGAATCACAGACTAAGATCTAGACAATTTTTCACTTTCAAAAAGTGCGGAAACTTTTGAATCAAAAAGTTGATTCAAAAACCTTTTGAACAGCGTGAAAATCAGATCAGAGATATGATTCCTGCTCTGATACCAATTGATGAACCAATGAATCGAGTATTGAATTAATCAGAGTATGAATTCAAGTAAGAATGCGAGATTGAACACCGGATGTAAATATGATCTTGTTTCAGCTTGATTTACGCTTTCGAATGTTTACAGAGATAATAGACAGGTCTGTAAAAACTCTTATCTAACTCTAGTAAAATATCCCTATTTATAGGGAACAGAAAGCGTACAAAAAATATACTAAGGCCTAGACACTTAAGATTAGAATGAAAGCGCCCTAGTAAAATATATTACAAAATATTCGAAGAGTTCAAAATACATTTCGACTAATTACAACAATTCGACCCTTACACTTACCAATTTCAAATGTACAAGAGTAGAAAACATTTTACTCTACATTTGATAAGTGTTATAAACCTTTTTTAAGATTATGTCACTCAAGGCCCAATCTTGGAGTGTGATTCTAAGATTTGATTTTGGAAGTATGATTCACTTTTTGACTCAACGATTTTAACAATTCACGATTCTTCTTCTTATCCACACAAATGCACTAAGATGTCCTTAGAGGATCAGTTGTGATATGGTTTCATAATCACTAAGATAATCATAAAACACGATACTCAAGTACTCTCCCTTCTTATCAGATTGGAGAAACCTTTTTCTTTCTGCCTAATTTGATTCTTCTTATTCGTTCTGCCATACATTGAAACTTTTTTCAATGATTCAGAATTACACATAATCTTGTAAGCATAACCATATTTACTAAACTTTAGTAAATCATAACGAATAGTCTTATCGCTCTTTGTGGTGGACCTGAACAGCGCACAACCAAGTGTACGTGATCACTTAGTCCTTAACTTGAGTCACATATACATGTGAACAAGGAATTAGTCTTAATTTCCAAAAGATGAAGGTTCTCATTCATCACACAATACAAGTTGCATGATTCCGAGTTTCTATCCAATTAAAACTTGGGTGATGAGAATCTTTCCTTATTTGGTAAATATTGACTCTACCACAAACGAAAGAATCAAATCCATTTTCCAATATTGATATCAATGGAAACATATAAACAACTTTTTTCACAAATGCCATTGTAAGGAGACTTAAAAATAAAAATAATTTTGTTTTCTCTTTATTCTGATCATCGAGCCATGCGATTGAAACCCATCTCTTCGCCATCAGAATCAACTTACTCTTCCTTTAATCTTCCTTTCTTTTCTTCGATCCTTCAAAACATCAAAATGTAATTACATTACATCATGTATTAAGAATCTCAAAATAGGAACTTAAATAGAGTTAGATGGTGGACTTACCTGAAGCAGAGTCAAACATTTTGACTTTACCATCCTTATGGTCCTTCAGGTAAACACGACAACTTCACAACCAATGTCCCTCTAAATGGCAGTAGAAACAAATGGTTTGTATCGTATCGGCACATGACACAATTCCAAAAACGGTCATTCTCTTAAGTTCAAACTTTTTGATTTTAGCCAATTTCTCTCTCCTAGGAGAAGAAATCATTTCTGGATTATCACGGTTGTCGATGGAAATTTGGGAAGTAGATCTTCCAATCAACTTTGGTTTACCAGTGTGCCAAATCATTTCTAATTCAGCAGCAATAAGCAAATAGGTAAGATCAATAAGGGTCATGTCGTGGAATGTCATATAGTAGTCCTTAATGAACCCGCCATATGACTCAGGGAGTGACTGAAGAACCAAGTCAACAGCAAACTTCCTCGAGAATTCGACACCCAACAATCCCAGCCTGTCAATATGCAACTTCATCTCCAAGATGTGAGCACATATAGGGCTTGAGTGACCTTGAACTTTTCAAGTCTTTGAACTTGTGGGTTAGGGAGAATAATTGGAGGAGGTGGAGGAAGAGAATGTCACTCCCCCAAACCAAGGATGGCGGAAACGTCCGGGGGTGGAGGACTTCATGTATAGTATCATAACAGCAATTGTAATAGTAATTCAAGCAAACACAACCAACATATATATAATTAAAAAAATTTACATCATTGTATGAATTACATGTTTACGAATCAATTACAATATGTTGATAAAATATGAAATAGTAGACGCCTTAGCGTCCCATCCTCAAAAGCACTTGATTACCTGTTTAATGATTTCCTGAGAATACAAGTTGTTTGAAAAAGTGTCAACACAAAGGTTGGTGAGTTCATAAGCTTTTGTTTGGTATTATTAAAAGCCTTTCGTTTGTAAAAGTAGTATTTGTGTTAGAAAAATCCAATATTTTCCTTAATGTGTAAATGTAGTCTTAAAACCCAAAGACCGAAATGTACAAGTAATTTGTCATATTTATAGTAAAACAATGCAAGTTTAAATCGACATAAACTCGTTAAATTTTAATGAAGTTCCCGTAAATTCCAATGTTTGTTAATACTTTATGTGAGTTTATTATAACCATACTATGACCAAGGTTGCCTAAAACGACGTTCTTCAGGCGTCGGAAATGTTATGACATTTGTCACCCCAGACCTATCGGTCTAACTGTTGCATGCAATTTAGGTGTGGGTTTGTCAAACCCAATATAGATCTATACACAAGTATCACGCTCTCCCTCAAGGAGACTCTGGTTACAATACAGGACTTAATGGTAATTTGAAGTAAATGTCTCACAAAGTCATTAACGGAATTACGTGTTATGAAAATTTGGTACCGTATGGCCGTACCTTGCTTAATGAAAATATCCTTTGTATAAATGTACCCTTTTTAAATGTATGTGTTATGTAATGTATCATAAACTATACCTATTATAGTTTATCAACCAAGGGTAGTACGTGGTAATGTATGCAAACTATATTCAAAATAGTTTATTTAATGTTTGAATGTATCTATTGTACTTTGATTATAATCACTTGTTATTCTTTGTATTTTATATGACCAAATCCATTTGTAAAATGATGTGTGTCTAAATATTAAGACAAAATGTCATATATTGCAGTAACATATAATCACATAAAGATATACACCTTGCTCAACATGTTACAAGGTGATATGAAATTAACAGCAACTTTTCGTTAAAAACAGTTTCTGTTACCGTTCTTAGAAAATTTATAGAAAAATCATCAAAGCTCTAAATCCAAATCCGAAAATTTTGAGAGTTTGGAATATGAGTCTAGTTTGTTCGTAAATTTTATCATGATTTTTAGTGATCTCTAACAGAGGTGAAAATGTTCATAATCACAGACTGGTCCGGGTTTGCCTCTGAAATGACAGGCAGTTTTGTAAAAATCACCATAAATTGTACAAAAATCATATGGAGATGTGCAAGTAGCCATTTTAAAGCTAAGAGTTTGAACTACTTGCACCTGAAACAGTTTTGAAAACTAAAATATTTAAGTTGACCAAAACAGTCCGTGATTAACGTCCATCTTTTCTGATGTAATCTGTTAGAAAAAGTTTAATTGTGTTCTTGATGATTTTACTTGTATTCCCCCCTTAAAACTTAAGAAAAACATGTAAGTGTACGGGTATGAACTCACCTTATGTGGTTTCAGTAGATGAAAGTGAGAGAGAGGAAGTGTTCAACTCAAGAACACTAAGAAGATGTCTTGATGATTCGAGAATCTAACACCGAATAAGATGGAACTTGTGTAAGATATCAATGATTTGAGTAGAATGGAGTTTAATAATTATGTGAATGATGAAGATACTTACTAATTGAAGAAAGAAATCCCTGGAGAAAGCCTTGAAGTTCTTGAAGTTAAGAGAAAAGATGAGAGAATTTTGGAGAGTGTTCTTGGTTGCTAAGTGTAGAATGAAAGAGTTTTATGGAGAATGAGGAGAGAGGATCAATCCTCCAGCTCTTAGAACGTGGGAAGAGCTGGAGATTGGCTGTAAAGGTCCACTAAGGAGACAAGGGGTAGTGGGAAAGAGTGGCTAATCATAGAGTGAGGTGGTAGTGGTTTGCTTTTGCCATAAATTAAGGAAAAGCAAATATTCCCTCAATAATTAGTTCAATCACCAATTCTTTTAATATATTTTATAAAAACCCTGGAGATTTATATATTTTGGGGCCTTAGTTTATAAAATAAAGTTTTGGGTGAAATCCCACGTTAAAATAATGAAAAACGGAGTTAAAACGAAGTCATAGTCGAAAAACCGGTAAATCGCTTCGGACTTCGGACCCTCGGACCTTCGCTTCGGACCTTCGGACCTTCGGACCCTCGCTTCGGACCTTCGGACCTTCGGACCCTCGCTTTGGACCTTCGGACCCTCGCTTCGGATCAGAGGCCTCGGATGCGAGGCTTCGGTTCAGAAGCTTCGGTTTCGGATCCTTAAAGCTATTTTACTCGTTTTTACCCCGTTTCAAGCGATTTTTGACCCGGTCAAGGGTCGAGATGACCCAAATGATTACAAAAAGTTAAAGTAACTTTTGAGAGAGATTTGGGAGAGATTTGGGAGAGATTTCAAATAGAAAGAGATAGAGTGAAAACGATTTAGAGAGGTTTCGTTTGTGATTAATTTGAGTGTCCGGCTTCACAACGCAAGGTTCGTAAACCCCATTAAACCGTGTTTTAGTGTCTTACACAATCCCGATGATTGTGTAATAGTGTTTTATCGCTTTGGTTCGTTGTTTAGCACTTGTTAAGGCTAAGGAAAATCAAACACATGAACTTTCCAAATGATGATTTCTCATTAAAATAGCGAATTGTATAGTGATTACATAACGTAAATCCTAGCATACAAGGGTTATTGGAGTTGAGCGGTTTGACTTGTTGACTTTGAATTGACCGAAATTTGACGGTTGTCACATCATCCCCCCGTTAGAAGGAATTTCGTCCCGAAATTTTCATTTTGACTGGGATTTCAAGAGTTTGGGAAGAGATGTGGATACTTTTGTTTCATCTGATCCTCGCGTTCCCAGGTGAATTCGGGTCCTCGTTTAGCGTTCCAACGTACCTTCACGATGGGAATACGACTTTGTTTCGTTCGTTTGATTTCCCGATCCATGATTTCGACTGGTTCCTCCACGAAGTGGAGATTTTCGTTAACTTTGATTTCGTCGAGTGGTATTACGAGTGTCTCATCAGACAAACACTTCTTTAGGTTCGACACGTGAAATGTGGGATGTACTTTGTCGAGTTCCTGAGGTAATCGAAGTTTGTATGCTACTGGCCCAATCCTAGCAAGGATTTCGAATGGCCCGATGTACCTTGGATTTAGTTTCCCGCGTTTGCCGAATCGTATCATTCCTTTCCAAGGGGAAACTTTTAGTTGTACTCTATCACCCACCTGGAATTCCAAGGGTTTGCGTCGTTTGTCTGCGTAACTCTTTTGCCGATCGCGAGACGCTTTCAGTCTCTCTCGAATTTGAACGATCTTTTCTGTAGTTTCCCTTATGATTTCAGGGCCAGTGAGGGTGCTATTAGAGACTTGCCCTCTAGCTAGCTGTGTATCCCCCACCTCAGCCCAACACAGGGGTGATCTGCATTTGCGACCGTAAAGAGCTTCGAATGGAGCGACTTTGATGCTAGTATGATAGCTGTTATTGTAGGAGAATTCGATAAGCGGTAGATGAGTATCCCATGCTTTACCGAAGTCTATCACACAAGCTCTTAACATGTCTTCCAACGTTTGAATGGTTCGTTCGCTCTGTCCGTCGGTTTGTGGGTGGTAGGCCGTACTCATGTCAAGCCTAGTTCCCAATGATTTTGTAGGGACTGCCAAAACCGTGAGGTAAATCTACTATCTCTATCGGAGATAATGGATATCGGCACACCATGGAGTCGTACAATCTCTCTGATGTACGTTCTAGTCAGCTTCTCCATCTTGTCCGTTTCTTTCATTGGTAGGAAGTGTGCTGATTTGGTCAATCTGTCTACAATTACCCATATTGTGTCAAGCCCGCCCGATGTCTTAGGCAGCTTGGTTATGAAGTCCATGGTTATTCGTTCCCACTTCCACTCAGGTATATCCGGCTGTTGTAATAGCCCGGATGGTTTCTGGTATTCGATTTTGACCTTAGCGCAAGTCAGGCACTTGCTCACATAGGTAGCAATCTCAGCTTTCATGTTCGGCCACCAGTATAATCTCTTGAGGTCCAGATACATCTTATCCGACCCGGGATGGATGGAGTATCGAGTCTTGTGGGCTTCATTCATGACGACATCTCGGAGTCCACCGAACTTCGGTGTCCAAATCCGGTTCATGATATAACGTGCTCCATCATCCTTGACTTCTAAGTTTTTATCCATTCCCCTTAATGTCTCTCCTGCCACCTTTTCTGGTTTCAAAGCTTCCAGTTGAGCTTCCTTGATTTGTATGGTCAGGTGGGAATGGATTGTCATTGTTAAGGATTTTACTCGGCGGCCCGAGTACTCCTTCCTGCTTAGAGCATCGGCCACTACATTGGCCTTGCCCGGATGATAACGAATTTCGCACTCGTAGTCATTCAGCAACTCTACCCATCTCCTCTGTCGCATGTTGAGCTCTTTCTGATTGAGGATATGCTGAAGACTTTTGTGATCAGTGAAGATAGTGCATTTCGTGCCGTAGAGGTAGTATCTCCAGATCTTCAAAGCGAATACCACTGCTCCTAATTCCAGGTCGTGCGTAGTATAATTAACCTCGTGCGTCTTAAGCTGTCTTGATGCATACGCGATAACCTTCCCTCTCTGCATGAGCACACATCCGAGGCCTTGATTCGAAGCATCACAGTACACTACGAAGTCCTCGGTTCCCTCTGGGAGAGACAAGATCGGTGCGCTGCATAGGGCTTGTTTTAACGTTTGGAAAGCAGTTTCTTGTTTATTTTCCCACTTGAATATCACACCTTTCTGCGTCAAGGTGGTGAGTGGTTTCGCAATCTTGGAGAAGTTTTGTATAAATCTTCGGTAGTAGCCAGCAAGCCCAAGGAATTGTCGAATTTCGGTTGGCGTCTTGGGTGCTGACCAATTCTCGATTGCCTTGATCTTGGAGGGATCCACATGTATGCCTTTCTCACTTACCACATGTCCAAGAAAATCCACTTCTCTAATCCAGAATTCACACTTAGAGAACTTAGCATAAAGCTTCTCCGCTCTTAGTGTCTCTAGCACTTGGCGTAGATGTAGGCGATGCTCTTCTTCGCTTCGCGAGTAGATCAAGATATCGTCGATGAATACGATTACAAACTTGTCTAGGTAGGGTCGACACACTCTATTCATTAGGTCCATGAATACCGCAGGTGCGTTTGTTAAACCGAAGGACATCACCACAAACTCGTAGTGCCCATAGCGAGTTCTGAATGCAGTTTTGGGAATATCTTCTTCTTGAACTCGTAGCTGATGGTAGCCTGACCTTAGGTCGATTTTTGAGAAGAAATTTGCTCCTTGGAGTTGGTCGAAAAGGTCGTCGATTCGGGGTAGAGGATATCGGTTTTTGATGGTGAGTTTGTTTAGTTCCCGATAGTCGATGCACATGCGAAAGGATCCGTCCTTCTTCTTTACAAAAAGGACTGGTGCTCCCCAAGGTGAGAAGCTTGGTCTGATGAACCCTTTGCTCAAAAGCTCGGTCAACTGACTGGACAACTCCTGCATTTCTGATGGTGCGAGGCGGTATGGAGCTCTGGCTACGGGGGTAGCTCCGGGTATTAAGTCAATTCTGAAATCGACTTGTCGTGTGAGTGGTACACCAGGAAGATCCTCTGGGAACACATCCGGGAAGTTACACACTTCGGGGATGTCTTTGATGTCTTTCACGTCTTGTTTCTTGTCTACTACATGGGCTAAGAAGGCGTGGTACTCCTTCCGGAGATACTTTTGGGCTTTGATGCATGAGATGATTTGTAAATTCGCACTAGGTTTGTCACCATAGATGAGAAGGGTTTCGTCATTTGGTAGATTGAGGCGAACGGCCCTTTCGTAACATAGAATGTCGGCACGGTGAGGAACTAACCAATCCATCCCGATGATTACGTCGAAGCTTTTTATGGTGACTGGCATCAGGTCAATTTTAAATGTATGGTTGTCTATAGTGAGAGTACATTCTGAGTATATATCGCTAGTGCGTTCTACTTTCCCATTTGCCATTTCTACTACATAAGTATCCTTTAGTGATTGGGGATTTTGTTCAAGTAAATGTTTATATTGGTGGCTCACGAAACTCCTCTCCGCTCCACTATCGAATAGTATGCATGCATAAGAGTTATTGAGGAGAAACGTACCGGTAACCACCGTGGGATCCTCGACTGCTTCCCCATGTCCTATTGCCAGGACTCTTCCTACTCCACCAACATTAGGGGCTTGTGCTTTGGGGCAGTCTCTTTTGAAGTGACCTGCGTCTCCACAGTTGTAGCAGGTCCGGGTTGCCCCCGTACTGGCGACTTGGTTGATTGGTTGAGCCGGCGCTTTACAGAAACGAGCAGTGTGCCCCTTCCTGTCGCAGTTGTTACAGTGCATCTCCCTACAAGCACCATTGTGGTGAAAGTTGCACTTGTTGCACTTAGGTAGTTTTCCCGCATATGGCTTCGGTGGTGCTGGAGTGGTAGCAGTAGTGACAGTATTAGTGGCAGCATGGACAGCAACAATTTGTTGCTTCTTAGCGGGGTCCTGTGCTGGTTGGCTCTTCTTTTCGTTCCAGAACTTCCTTTTGTTGTTTCCTCCTTTTGATTTATCAGTGGTGGTGGTTGTAGTATTATGACCGGCTCGGTGGTCAACAAGTTGTTGTGCCAGCTCCCTGGCACTGTCAAAAGTAGTTGGCCTTGAAGCCAGGACACTACTTTGCACGTGGAGAGACAGTCCCCAAAGGTATCGCTCCACCTTTTTCTCCTCCGGAGTAACCATTGTTGGGCAGAGGAGAGCCAATTCATTGAATCGGGTGGTGTAGGTTTCAAGGTCAGAGCCCGTCATCCTGAGGTTCCAAAGTTCTTGTTCCAGCTTTTGAATTTCACCTCTCGGGCAGTACTCCTTCATCATCAACGCTTTTAGTTCTGCCCAGGTTATGGAGCTAGCCACTTCGAGAGTAAGTGACTTAATCCGGCAGTTCCACCAAGTAAGGGCCCGACCGGTGAAGGTGAAGGCTGCGAACTTAACTTTGCTCGCTTCGGGGCAAGAGCACACCTGAAAGACTACTACGGTCTTTTCAAACCATTGCATCAAAGCGATGACTCCCCCGCTTCCATTGAAGTTGTCGGGTTTGCCATTTGTGAAGTCTTTGTATGAACACTCTTTTGCACGCCACGTACTGTCTCCGTGGTTAGAGTGTGTAGCTCCCGATCCCGAACCACCAGCTCCGTTGGTCCCTATCTGCGACATTGCGGCCGCTACGACTGCTGTTACTGCAGCCTGGAACATCGCGGGATCAAACTGTGGAGGCGGCGGCGGAGGAGGTGTTGCTGTGTTGCTGGAAGGTCTTGGTCTTCTCCTTGGCGGCATGATTCTGGCATAAGTCGTAAACCAATGTACTTTTAGTAAAAGTGTATTTATAGGGAGACAAATCTTTTATACATAAAGTATATTATTACGTTGTTTTCCGGTATGTTTACGATACATACGATTTTATACTTTTTATTGACCCAATACATTGGGTTATGAGGTAAAATGAAAGTATAAAATATTTTTATTATAGTAACACAAAATACTCCTATAGTATTTGTAAATGTTTAGTTTTGAGTTCTTAAAGTATCCTTTGTAGTATGTTATTAGGTTTGTTAGATTTGTTGTCCATCCTGACCATCCCCCGGTATATGCAAGTCAATTCCCGGACAGATATAGTTGATCAGGCTATATCCTTCCCAGACTTGATTTACATATACCAAGGCATACCCATAATGTACAACTCCTCTTCTTTTATTTTATGTTTTTCTAGTTATGACACTATGTGAGCATGTATGCATGTATTTATACTTTTAATAAAAAAAAATCATTTATTTTCTAAAAGTATATTTATTTGAAAAATGCACAAATCAGAGACTATTAGTCCCAATTGTGTTTATAGTTTGTATATCTTATGTGGTTTGATATACTTAATTCACTATAAACTGCGCTCTGATACCAATCTGTCACTCCCCCAAACCAAGGATGGCGGAAACGTCCGGGGGTGGAGGACTTCATGTATAGTATCATAACAGCAATTGTAATAGTAATTCAAGCAAACACAACCAACATATATATAATTAAAAAAATTTACATCATTGTATGAATTACATGTTTACGAATCAATTACAATATGTTGATAAAATATGAAATAGTAGACGCCTTAACGTCCCATCCTCAAAAGCACTTGATTACCTGTTTAATGATTTCCTGAGAATACAAGTTGTTTGAAAAAGTGTCAACACAAAGGTTGGTGAGTTCATAAGCTTTTGTTTGGTATTATTAAAAGCCTTTCGTTTGTAAAAGTAGTATTTGTGTTAGAAAAATCCAATATTTTCCTTAATGTGTAAATGTAGTCTTAAAACCCAAAGACCGAAATGTACAAGTAATTTGTCATATTTATAGTAAAACAATGCAAGTTTAAATCGACATAAACTCGTTAAATTTTAATGAAGTTCCCGTAAATTCCAATGTTTGTTAATACTTTATGTGAGTTTATTATAACCATACTATGACCAAGGTTGCCTAAAACGACGTTCTTCAGGCGTCGGAAATGTTATGACATTTGTCACCCCAGACCTATCGGTCTAACTGTTGCATGCAGTTTAGGTGTGGGTTTATCAAACCCAATATAGATCTATACACAAGTATCACGCTCTCCCTCAAGGAGACTCTGGTTACAATACAGGACTTAATGGTAATTTGAAGTAAATGTCTCACAAAGTCATTAACGGAATTACGTGTTATGAAAATTTGGTACCGTATGGCCGTACCTTGCTTAATGAAAATATCCTTTGTATAAATGTACCCTTTTTAAATGTATGTGTTATGTAATGTATCATAAACTATACCTATTATAGTTTATCAACCAAGGGTAGTACGTGGTAATGTATGCAAACTATATTCAAAATAGTTTATTTAATGTTTGAATGTATCTATTGTACTTTGATTATAATCACTTGTTATTCTTTGTATTTTATATGACCAAATCCATTTGTAAAATGATGTGTGTCTAAATATTAAGACAAAATGTCATATATTGCAGTAACATATAATCACATAAAGATATACACCTTGCTCAACATGTTACAAGGTGATATGAAATTAACAGCAACTTTTCGTTAAAAACAGTTTCTGTTACCGTTCTTAGAAAATTTATAGAAAAATCATCAAAGCTCTAAATCCAAATCCGCAAATTTTGAGAGTTTTGAATATGATTCTAGTTTGTTCGTAAATTTTATCATGATTTTTAGTGATCTCTAACAGAGGTGAAAATGTTCATAATCACAGACTGGTCCGGGTTTGCCTCTGAAATGACAGGCAGTTTTGTAAAAATCACCATAAATTGTAAAAACATCATATGGAGATGTGCAAGTAGCCATTTTAAAGCTAAGAGTTTGAACTACTTGCACCTAAAACAGTTTTGAAAACTAAAATATTTAAGTTGACCAAAACAGTCCGTGATTAACGTCCATCTTTTCTGATGTAATCTGTTAGAAAAAGTTTAATTGTGTTCTTGATGATTTTACTTGTATTCCCCCCTTAAAACTTAAGAAAAACATGTAAGTGTACGTGTATGAACTCACCTTATGTGGTTTCAGTAGATGAAAGTGAGAGAGAGGAAGTGTTCAACTCAAGAACACTAAGAAGATGTCTTGATGATTCGAGAATCTAACACCGAATAAGATGGAACTTGTGTAAGATATCAATGATTTGAGTAGAATGGAGTTTAATAATTATGTGAATGATGAAGATACTTACTAATTGAAGAAAGAAATCCCTGGAGAAAGCCTTGAAGTTCTTGAAGTTAAGAGAAAAGATGAGAGAATTTTGGAGAGTGTTCTTGGTTGCTAAGTGTAGAATGAAAGAGTTTTATGGAGAATGAGGAGAGAGGATCAATCCTCCAGCTCTTAGAACGTGGGAAGAGCTGGAGATTGGCTGTAAAGGTCCACTAAGGAGACAAGGGGTAGTGGGAAAGAGTGGCTAATCATAGAGTGAGGTGGTAGTGGTTTGCTTTTGCCATAAATTAAGGAAAAGCAAATATTCCCTCAATAATTAGTTCAATCACCAATTCTTTTAATATATTTTATAAAAACCCTGGAGATTTATATATTTTGGGGCCTTAGTTTATAAAATAAAGTTTTGGGTGAAAATCCCACGTTAAAATAATGAAAAACGGAGTTAAAACGAAGTCATAGTCGAAAAACCGGTAAATCGCTTCGGACTTCGGACCCTCGGACCTTCGCTTCGGACCTTCGGACCTTCGGACCCTCGCTTCGGACCTTCGGACCTTCGGACCCTCGCTTCGGACCTTCGGACCCTCGCTTCGGATCAGAGGCCTCGGATGCGAGGCTTCGGATGCGAGGCTTCGGTCCAGAAGCTTCGGTTTCGGATCCTTAAAGCTATTTTACTCGTTTTTACCCCGTTTCAAGCGATTTTTGACCCGGTCAAGGGTCGAGATGACCCAAATGATTACAAAAAGTTAAAGTAACTTTTGAGAGAGATTTGGGAGAGATTTGGGAGAGATTTCAAATAGAAAGAGATAGAGTGAAAACGATTTAGAGAGGTTTCGTTTGTGATTAATTTGAGTGTCCGGCTTCACAACGCAAGGTTCGTAAACCCCATTAAACCGTATTTTAGTGTCTTACACAATCCCGATGATTGTGTAATAGTGTTTTATCGCTTTGGTTCGTTGTTTAGCACTTGTTAAGGCTAAGGAAAATCAAACACCTGAACTTTCCAAATGATGATTTCTCATTAAAATAGCGAATTGTATAGTGATTACATAACGTAAACCCTAGCATACAAGGGTTATTGGAGTTGAGCGGTTTGACTTGTTGACTTTGAATTGACCGAAATTTGACGGTTGTCACAGAGAAGTTCCACTACAGCACAAAGAATGGATTAAACTTTCACCTTGATCGTCTTGTGGAATATCATCTTTATAAGGAAAGGCTTTTTCCATAAGATTTGGGAAGACCATAGTTGTCTGAACTAGACATCTATATGGGAGAAATTCAAGTGAGTTGATTTAATCCTTAATATAGCACCCAAAATGAAATATTAAGGCTAGGACCTGACACAATATTTTACAATTCGGAAGAGGGATGCTGTAATCCAATTGCAAAATATTTGAAGGTAGGTAAATGACGATTTACCAATTTCCACCATGAAAAACAAAATTTATTATTAAGGTTTAAATGAATTGAAACTCCTAGATCTTTTGAGATTCACTGAACTTTTCAATGGTATGTTTAAATCTCGATTGTGCCCTTCAAGTTTGTGACTGGGATGCCGAGGATCACAAACAAGGTGTGAATAACCATGCAAATTAGCATGATACACTTAATGTTACATATCACCTAATCAATGTGCCGGTTAACCACACACGCTCCATTAATCTATGATTAACATCAAACTACCCTTTTCCACACACTGTCAGTCCCAGATTAGTGTGCCAGTTAACCACACGCGCTCCACTAACGACTTAACAAGGTGCAAAGTGAAATTTCATGGGTTAGCACAAAATTCACATTTTTCCTAAGTAACTAAGATTGGGAATTTATAAGTGTTTAGTTACTTGGTATTTTCATTATACTTTTAATGAGAATTAATGTTGTATCCTACCATTTCAGCTAACGACCCTCCACCAGTCAAGGAAGCGGTGGGTGAGAGTGGACACCCATTAAACCGCCATTTTATAGGCAGTAACCTTATACCCCCTTATAGAACGGCTTCGTGAATGAGGCCTACTAACGGAAAGACCGACTTTTTACTTATACATATAATATATTAAACTTTTAATATTATAATAGTATAAGGGTGTATTTTAAACTTTTAAAATACTAAGTGGTTTAATCTATTAATTAAACTATACTCTTAATTTAATTAAACTTAAACCATGTCATTATGGAATTATTAATGCTCTTTTAATTAAACACTTTAATTAACTATTAATAAAGTCCATAAAGATGTAATATGAATTATTCAAAACATCAAGAT
Source organism: Lactuca virosa (assembly GCF_052849685.1). Classification (NCBI taxonomy): domain Eukaryota; kingdom Viridiplantae; phylum Streptophyta; class Magnoliopsida; order Asterales; family Asteraceae; genus Lactuca; species Lactuca virosa. Next base: position 313,513,696 of record NC_136433.1, on the reverse strand, counting down.
GCTAAAACAAAATTAAAACTATTTAATTTATTATTAAGTTATGAACCCATGAGTTACACTTTTGAAAACTTTTCAAATAACTTTAGTTTTAGAATTCAATGTCTCATAAAAAAACTTTTCAAATTCCAAAACTTGAGGGCAAGTTTTATAACTCTTGAAAACTTTTAGAATTCCATAAAAGAGACTTTCCAAGTTCCATAACTTGAGGGCAAGTTATGAAACTCTTCAAAGGCATTTATAACAAATTTTGTAACCTTTGCAGACTCTTGGAATTCATAACTTAAAGAGTTAATGAATGATAATTTTCACATCCATAACTTATGGAAGTTTCTTAAGATCATAACTTTTAAAAAAAATCTTTTGATTTCCAAAATTTTATGACAAAATTTCTAACTCCTTAAAAACATTTTGATCAAACTTTTAAAACAAATAAAATAATCATATCATTATATCTTTTAATAAATTGACCTAATTCAACTCTTGTAGTAAAATGACTGAAATTTTACAAATAATTAGTTTTTCATAAAATCAAGTAGTTATCTTAAAATTAGATAAACTTCATGTTTTTTTCCCTTCAACTTTGAAAAATCAAACATTTGCATCAATATAACAGAAAATAACCCTCAAACACCTTTTCTCCAGTTTCTTGAGACGATCAGATTGATTATCAACACCAAAATTTGTTATAGAAGATCCGATTGGTTGAACATTCACTGGAACATTGACATTTCTAGTGATACATGTCCATAATTCTTCATCAAGACCATTCAGATAATCCTGCATACGATCAGCCCACTGATCATAGTATTCAGGGATTAGCATTGGAATTTTGGTTGATGAACCTAACAGATGAGAAAACGAGGTCATCGAATTGAGATTGAAACTCGCCATTGTTGTACGGAAGATGATTTTGAGAAGTTTGAAAAGATTTGAGAATTTGAAAACAAACTAGAGGAATCAAATTGAATTGATGAGAATAACACTCGATTCAACAATTCAAATGCAGAATCGAATCACAGACTAAGATCTAGACAATTTTTCTCTTTCAAAAAGTGCGGAAACTTTTGAATCAAAAAGTTGATTCAAAAACCTTTTGAACAGCGTGAAAATCAGATCAGAGATATGATTCCTGCTCTGATACCAATTGATGAACCAATGAATCGAGTATTGAATTAATCAGAGTATGAATTCAAGTAAGAATGCGAGATTGAACACCGGATGTAAATATGATCTTGTTTCAGCTTGATTTACGCTTTCGAATGTTTACAGAGATAATAGACAGGTCTGTAAAAACTCTTATCTAACTCTAGTAAAATATCCCTATTTATAGGGAACAGAAAGCGTACAAAAAATATACTAAGGCCTAGACACTTAAGATTAGAATGAAAGCGCCCTAGTAAAATATATTACAAAATATTCGAAGAGTTCAAAATACATTTCGACTAATTACAACAATTCGACCCTTACACTTACCAATTTCAAATGTACAAGAGTAGAAAACATTTTACTCTACATTTGATAAGTGTTATAAACCTTTTTTAAGATTATGTCACTCAAGGCCCAATCTTGGAGTGTGATTCTAAGATTTGATTTTGGAAGTATGATTCACTTTTTGACTCAACGATTTTAACAATTCACGATTCTTCTTCTTATCCACACAAATGCACTAAGATGTCCTTAGAGGATCAGTTGTGATATGGTTTCATAATCACTAAGATAATCATAAAACACGATACTCAAGTACTCTCCCTTCTTATCAGATTGGAGAAACCTTTTTCTTTCTGCCTAATTTGATTCTTCTTATTCGTTCTGCCATACATTGAAACTTTTTTCAATGATTCAGAATTACACATAATCTTGTAAGCATAACCATATTTACTAAACTTTAGTAAATCATAACGAATAGTCTTATCGCTCTTTGTGGTGGACCTGAACAGCGCACAACCAAGTGTACCTGATCACCTAGTCCTTAACTTGAGTCACATATACATGTGAACAAGGAATTAGTCTTAATTTCCAAAAGATGAAGGTTCTCATTCATCACACAATACAAGTTGCATGATTCCGAGTTTCTATCCAATTAAAACTTGGGTGATGAGAATCTTTCCTTATTTGGTAAATATTGACTCTACCACAAACGAAAGAATCAAATCCATTTTCCAATATTGATATCAATGGAAACATATAAACAACTTTTTTCACAAATGCCATTGTAAGGAGACTTAAAAATAAAAATAATTTTGTTTTCTCTTTATTCATAAAAGTGCGGAAAACTTTTCCTTACAATACAAATACTAATGAAAACTATGTTGTTATGTGTTCCTAACCAATCTATCATAACTCTTAAGCAACAGCTCAAAATTCTGATCATCGAGCCATGCGATCGAAACCCATCTCTTCGCCATCAGAATCAACTTACTCTTCCTTTAATCTTCCTTTCTTTTCTTCGATCCTTCAAAACATCAAAATGTAATTACATTACATCATGTATTAAGAATCTCAAAATAGGAACTTAAATAGAGTTAGATGGTGGACTTACCTGAAGCAGAGTCAAACATTTTGACTTTACCATCCTTATGGTCCGTCAGGTAAACACGACAACTTCACAACCAATGTCCCTCTAAATGGCAGTAGAAACAAATGGTTTGTATCGTATCGGCACATGACACAATTCCAAAAACGGTCATTCTCTTAAGTTCAAACTTTTTGATTTTAGCCAATTTCTCTCTCCTAGGAGAAGAAATCATTTCTGGATTATCACGGTTGTCGATGGAAATTTGGGAAGTAGATCTTCCAATCAACTTTGGTTTACCAGTGTGCCAAATCATTTCTAATTCAGCAGCAATAAGCAAATAGGTAAGATCAATAAGGGTCATGTCGTGGAATGTCATATAGTAGTCCTTAATGAACCCGCCATATGACTCAGGGAGTGACTGAAGAACCAAGTCAACAGCAAACTTCCTCGAGAATTCGACACCCAACAATCCCAGCCTATCAATATGCAACTTCATCTCTAAGATGTGAGCACATATAGGGCTTGAGTGACCTTGAACTTTTCAAGTGTTTGAACTTGTGGGTTAGGGAGAATAATTGGAGGAGGTGGAGGAAGAGAAGTTCCACTACAGCACAAAGAATGGATTAAACTTTCACCTTGATCGTCTTGTGGAATATCATCTTTATAAGGAAAGGCTTTTTCCATAAGATTCGGGAAGACCATAGTTGTCTGAACTAGACATCTATATGGGAGAAATTCAAGTGAGTTGATTTAATCCTTAATATAGCACCCAAAATGAAATATTAAGGCTAGGACCTGACACAATATTTTACAATTCGGAAGAGGGATGCTGTAATCCAATTGCAAAATATTTGAAGGTAGGTAAATGACGATTTACCAATTTCCACCATGAAAAACGAAATTTATTATTAAGGTTTAAATGAATTGAAACTCCTAGATCTTTTGAGATTCACTGAACTTTTCAATGGTATGTTTAAATCTCGATTGTGCCCTTCAAGTTTGTGACTGGGATGCCGAGGATCACAAACAAGGTGTGAATAACCATGCAAATTAGCATGGTACACTTAATGTTACATATCACCTAATCAATGTGCCGGTTAACCACACACGCTCCATTAATCTATGATTAACATCAAACTACCCTTTTCCACGCACTGTCAGTCCCAGATTAGTGTGCCAGTTAACCACACGCGCTCCACTAACGACTTAACAAGGTGCAAAGTGAAATTTCATGGGTTAGCACAAAATTCACATTTTTCCTAAGTAACTAAGATTGGGAATTTATAAGTGTTTAGTTACTTGGTATTTTCATTATACTTTTAATGAGAGTTAATGTTGTATCCTACCATTTCAGCTAACGACCCTCCACCAGTCAAGGAAGCGGTGGGTGAGAGTGGACACCCATTAAACCGCCATTTTATAGGCAGTAACCTTATACCCCCTTATAGAACGGCTTCGTGAATGAGGCCTACTAACGGAAAGACCGACTTTTTACTTATACATATAATATATTAAACTTTTAATATTATAATAGTATAAGGGTGTATTTTAAACTTTTAAAATACTAAGTTGTTTAATCTATTAATTAAACTATACTCTTAATTTAATTAAACTTAAACCATGTCATTATGGAATTATTAATGCTCTTTTAATTAAACACTTTAATTAACTATTAATAAAGTCCATAAAGATGTAATATGAATTATTCAAAACATCAAGATGCTAAAACAAAATTAAAACTATTTAATTTATTATTAAGTTATGAACCCATGAGTTACACTTTTGAAAACTTTTCAAATAACTTTAGTTTTAGAATTCAATGTCTCATAAAAAAACTTTTCAAATTCCAAAACTTGAGGGCAAGTTTTATAACTCTTGAAAACTTTTAGAATTCCATAAAAGAGACTTTCCAAGTTCCATAACTTGAGGGCAAGTTATGAAACTCTTCAAAGGCATTTATAACAAATTTTGTAACCTTTGCAGACTCTTGGAATTCATAATTTAAAGAGTTAATGAATGATAATTTTCACATCCATAACTTATGGAAGTTTCTTAAGATCATAACTTTTAAAAAAAATCTTTTGAGTTCCAAAATTTTATGACAAAATTTGTAACTCCTTAAAAACATTTTGATCAAACTTTTAAAACAAATAAAATAATCATATCATTATATCTTTTAATAAATTGACCTAATTCAACTCTTGTAGTAAAATGACTGAAATTTTACAAATAATTAGTTTTTCATAAAATCAAGTAGTTATCTTAAAATTAGATAAACTTCATGTTTTTTTCCCTTCAACTTTGAAAAATCAAACATTTGCATCAATATAACAGAAAACAACCCTCAAACACCTTTTCTCCAGTTTCTTGAGAAGATCAGATTGATTATCAACACCAAAATTTGTTATAGAAGATCCGATTGGTTGAACATTCACTGGAACATTGACATTTCTAGTGATACATGTCCATAATTCTTCATCAAGACCATTCAGATAATCCTGCATACGATCAGCCCACTGATCATAGTATTCAGGGATTAGCATTGGAATTTTGGTTGATGAACCTAACAGATGAGAAAACGAGGTGATCGAATTGAGATTGAAACTCGCCATTGTTGTACGGAAGATGATTTTGAGAAGTTTGAAAAGATTTGAGAATTTGAAAACAAACTAGAGGAATCAAATCGAATTGATGAGAATAACACTCGATTCAACAATTCAAATGCAGAATCGAATCACAGACTAAGATCTAGACAATTTTTCACTTTCAAAAAGTGCGGAAACTTTTGAATCAAAAAGTTGATTCAAAAACCTTTTGAACAGCGTGAAAATCAGATCAGAGATATGATTCCTGCTCTGATACCAATTGATGAACCAATGAATCGAGTATTGAATTAATCAGAGTATGAATTCAAGTAAGAATGCGAGATTGAACACCGGATGTAAATATGATCTTGTTTCAGCTTGATTTACGCTTTCGAATGTTTACAGAGATAATAGACAGGTCTGTAAAAACTCTTATCTAACTCTAGTAAAATATCCCTATTTATAGGGAACAGAAAGCGTACAAAAAATATACTAAGGCCTAGACACTTAAGATTAGAATGAAAGCGCCCTAGTAAAATATATTACAAAATATTCGAAGAGTTCAAAATACATTTCGACTAATTACAACAATTCGACCCTTACACTTACCAATTTCAAATGTACAAGAGTAGAAAACATTTTACTCTACATTTGATAAGTGTTATAAACCTTTTTTAAGATAAAGTCACTCAAGGCCCAATCTTGGAGTGTGATTCTAAGATTTGATTTTGGAAGTATGATTCACTTTTTGACTCAACGATTTTAACAATTCACGATTCTTCTTCTTATCCACACAAATGCACTAAGATGTCCTTAGAGGATCAGTTGTGATATGGTTTCATAATCACTAAGATAATCATAAAACACGATACTCAAGTACTCTCCCTTCTTATCAGATTGGAGAAACCTTTTTCTTTCTGCCTAATTTGATTCTTCTTATTCGTTCTGCCATACATTGAAACTTTTTTCAATGATTCAGAATTACACATAATCTTGTAAGCATAACCATATTTACTAAACTTTAGTAAATCATAACGAATAGTCTTATCGCTCTTTGTGGTGGACCTGAACAGCGCACAACCAAGTGTACCTGATCACCTAGTCCTTAACTTGAGTCACATATACATGTGAACAAGGAATTAGTCTTAATTTCCAAAAGATGAAGGTTCTCATTCATCACACAATACAAGTTGCATGATTACGAGTTTCTATCCAATTAACACTTGGGTGATGAGAATCTTTCCTTATTTGGTAAATATTGACTCTACCACAAACGAAAGAATCAAATCCATTTTCCAATATTGATATCAATGGAAACATATAAACAACTTTTTTCACAAATGCCATTGTAAGGAGACTTAAAAATAAAAATATTTTTTTTTTCTCTTTATTCATAAAAGTGAGGAAAACTTTTCCTTACAATACAAATACTAATGAAAACTATGTTGTTATGTGTTCCTAACCAATCTATCATAACTCTTAAGCAACAGCTCAATTTTCTGATCATCGAGCCATGCGATCGAAATCCATCTCTTCGCCATCAGAATCAACTTACTCTTCCTTTAATCTTCCTTTCTTTTCTTCGATCCTTCAAAACATCAAAATGTAATTACATTACATCATGTATTAAGAATCTCAAAATAGGAACTTAAATAGAGTTAGATGGTGGACTTACCTGAAGCAGAGTCAAACATTTTGACTTTACCATCCTTATGGTCCTTCAGGTAGACACGACAGCTTCACAACCAATGTCCCTCTAAATGGCAGTAGAAACAAATGGTTTGTATCGTATCGGCACATGACACAATTCCAAAAACGGTCATTCTCTTAAGTTCAAACTTTTTGACTTTAGCCAATTTCTGTCTCCTAGGAGAAGAAATCATTTCTGGATTATCACGGTTGTCGATGGAAATTTGGGAAGTAGATCTTCCAATCAACTTTGGTTTACCAGTGTGCCAAATCATTTCTGATTCAGCAGCAATAAGCAAATAGGTAAGATCAATAAGGGTCATGTCGTGGAATGTCATATAGTAGTCCTTAATAAACCCGCCATATGACTCAGGGAGTGACTGAAGAACCAAGTCAACAGCAAACTTCCTCGAGAATTCGACACCCAACAATCCCAGCCTGTCAATATGCAACTTCATCTCCAAGATGTGAGCATATATAGGGCTTGAGTGACCTTGAACTTTTCAAGTCTTTGAACTTGTGGGTTAGGGAGAATAATTGGAGGAGGTGGAGGAAGAGAAGTTCCACTACAGCACAAAGAATGGATTAAACTTTCACCTTGATCGTCTTGTGGAATATCCTCTTTATAAGGAAAGGCTTTTTCCATAAGATTCGGGAAGACCATAGTTGTCTGAACTAGACATCTATATGGGAGAAATTCAAGTGAGTTGATTTAATCCTTAATATAGCACCCAAAATGAAATATTAAGGCTAGGACCTGACACAATATTTTACAATTCGGAAGAGGGATGCTGTAATCCAATTGCAAAATATTTGAAGGTAGGTAAATGACGATTTACCAATTTCCACCATGAAAAACAAAATTTATTATTAAGGTTTAAATGAATTGAAACTCCTAGATCTTTTGAGATTCACTGAACTTTTCAATGGTATGTTTAAATCTCGATTGTGCCCTTCAAGTTTGTGACTGGGATGCCGAGGATCACAAACAAGGTGTGAATAACCATGCAAATTAGCACGGTACACTTAATGTTACATATCACCTAATCAATGTGCCGGTTAACCACACACGCTCCATTGATCTATGATTAACATCAAGCTACCCTTTTCCACACACTGTCAGTCCCAGATTAGTGTGCCATTTAACCACACGCGCTCCACTAACGACTTAACAAGGTGCAAAGTGAAATTTCATGGGTTAGCACCAAATTCACATTTTTCTTAAGTAACTAAGATTGGGAATTTATAAGTGTTTAGTTACTTGGTATTTTCATTATACTTTTAATGAGAATTAATGTTGTATCCTACCCTTTCGGCTAACGACCCTCCACCAGTCAAGGAAGCGGTGGGTGAGAGTGGACACCCATTAAACCGCCATTTTATAGGCAGTAACCTTATACCCCCTTATAGAACGGCTTCGTGAATGAGGCCTACTAACGGAAAGACCGACTTTTTACTTATACATATAATATACTAAACTTTTAATATTATAATAGTATAAGGGTGTATTTTAAACTTTTAAAATACTAAGTGGTTTAATCTATTAATTAAACTATACTCTTAATTTAATTAAACTTAAACCATGTCATTATGGAATTATTAATGCTCTTTTAATTAAACACTTTAATTAACTATTAATAAAGTCCATAAAGATGTAATATGAATTATTCAAAACATCAAGATGCTAAAACAAAATTAAAACTATTTAATTTATTATTAAGTTATGAACCCATGAGTTACACTTTTGAAAACTTTTCAAATAACTTTAGTTTTAGAATTCAATGTCTCATAAAAAAACTTTTCAAATTCCAAAACTTGAGGGCAAGTTTTGTAACTCTTGAAAACTTTTAGAATTCCATAAAAGAGACTTTCCAAGTTCCATAACTTGAGGGCAAGTTATGAAACTCTTCAAAGGCATTTATAACAAATTTTGTAACCTTTGAAGACTCTTGAAATTCATAACTTAAAGAGTTAATGAATGATAATTTTCACATCCATAACTTATGGAAGTTTCTTAAGATCATAACTTTTAAAAAAAATCTTTTGAGTTCCAAAATTTTATGACAAAATTTGTAGCTCCTTAAAAACATTTTGATCAAACTTTTAAAACAAATAAAATAATCATATCATTATATCTTTTAATAAATTGACCTAATTCAACTCTTGTAGTAAAATGACTGAAATTTTACAAATAATTAGTTTTTCATAAAATCAAGTAGTTATCTTAAAATTAGATAAACTTCATGTTTTTTTCCCTTCAACTTTGAAAAATCAAACATTTGTATCAATATAACAGAAAACAACCCATGGCTCTAATACCACTGTTGGGCTTTTTTGTATACTACAACATCCTATGCTGCACATACAACCCTAAATTCTTTGGATCTATGTTTTCTCTAATTATACATGCAATATTGTTTCCAAAGAATTAAGCCTACAACTAGCATACAATTGACATAAACAACATAAAATACTAGTTAGGAGTTTACCTCTATATGTAGCTTGTAGAACTTGTTGTATTTGACCTTTAAGAACTTAGCACCCCAAGTGTGATGCCTCAAACGGTTCACAACACACCTAGGACAAAGTAGAAATTGAGAGAGATGTTGCTAGCTCCAAAATCGGCTCAAATGAACTCCAAGAACTCTAGTCATGATTTTGGGTGCTAAAGGAGTCCTTTTATAGTGTGGCAAAGTCGAGGGTTACATCCATGCAAACCATAATGCCCATGACCTTTCATATTACTTAGGCTCCACGGGTTAAACCTCCACGGACTATCCATGGACTACCATATTGGTTTAGCCTATCCTAAATAACAATTGGCCCACACTATAAGAATCATTGATTTACCAAATCAATCCCCATATATTTAATTAGTCTCTTTTGACCACATAATTAATTCCAAATTAATTTTTGATCAATACTAATTAAATAATATGATTTCATATTAATATATTAGAACTTCTAATATATTAATAAATCATAAGTAACCTCTTTCTCAAGTATCCATCCTATCAAATTGTTCAGGTGATATGCAACCCGAAATGGACCATGCTACTCTCGGGTCAAGTACATACCAATTATAGTTATGGGCTTAGACACCTAATCCAACAGAATGGACCAAAGGACTTTAGATCTATCCTCTCTAAGCTCTGGAGTTGCCCAACTCTCAAGAGGTGGTCCAAGAACACAAAAAGGAACTAAAGAGAAAACCCTAGCTCAAGAAATGAAAATAATGACCAAGGTGAAAGCTTTTTACCTCCTTAAGCTTCCTAGGCTGTTCAAAATGTAAGATCCATAAGCTCTTCTTCGTTGAAGGTTGTTTCCTTTTCTTCCTTCTAGCTAGAACACCAAAACGATGGTGTTTAAACACTCACAAGCTCAAGAGCACACACTCTAATGACTTTAGGGTTTTCAGGGACGTTTGAGGGTGAAGGAGGCAAGTTAGGGTAAGGCTCAAATGAGATAAGGATGCTTATATAGGTCTTAAATCTGGAAATTAGGGTTTGAACATTCGTCATGTACGCCCCGCATACCCTTTGGTACGCCCAGCGTACGTGCTGGCCCTCCGCGATCATCTATGCATAGTACGCTAAGCGTACCCTGAAGTACGCCCAACGTACTGAAGGGACCATTATGCAATAATTATAATTTCAAGTGTTCCAAAGGTAATACCTGATTTTGGGTGTTACAGTATGATCTTCCCCCTGTGGTGATTTTAGTATGGTCAGTTGGGATATTTTGTGTTGTGTCAATATTGTATTGTATTATTACAGTCCATCTTTTGTAATGGGTTGGGCCTATCCACCTAGTTTTTTATGTGCAAGGGTTACACTATTTATAGTGCATGCAGGCACCGTGATTAGTATCGATTGTACTTACCTTAAACTTCCTTTAGAGTAGAAGTTCTTTATCGAGCTCTTCTAAGGCAATGGTTTTTAATCATTCAACACATTTTCGTTCATTGTGTTCTTTGCTTTGATTCATTTACCTGTTTAGATTCTATCGATCTACTATTTATTATTCTAAAAATTGGTATCAGAGCAGGAGATTGTGTAAATCATATGCAACTCTTCTATCGAAGTGTTATTAGGGTTATTCCGCTTTTATTGGATCTGTTCCAGCCGTCTTCATCGTTTTGATCGATTGTTGACATTTGATCTTGATCTGTATTACACCCTAAACTCGTTTCTAGTTTACACATCTAATTCTTTACAGGTTTTAAGTGAATCGACAACATGCAGCCTGAAGATCCACACACTCTTTCTTTTAATCTTTCAAGCAGCATTGGATCCACTACCCGGGTCCCTATTCTCTTACCTCAAGACTACGAAGTATGGGATTTGCATTTTGAGGATTATGTTCAAGGTCTTGAAGATAATGGTTCCTTGATATGGTAAGCCATGCCTATGAAGACGTTTATGCATACTGGTACAAGAAGGGTTATTAAAACTCACGCCGATTACGACAATCTTCTTCTCCAAGTAAAAGACGTACCACAAGACGAAAAAGAAAAGTTAATCAGTAATGCCAAAGCAATTAGGATAATTACGTTTGCGTTGCCTCCAGACACGTTTTGTCTGGTGAGTTCCTGTGATACAGCGAAAGAGATATGGGACAGGTTGAAAGAATTCTACTCGAGTGATGTTGATCTTGAGCATTCTATTCAGATGCTACTTCTTTCAGAATTTAGAGCCTTTGTCTAGTAGCCTGAGGAAAAACTGGATCACACGTTCAACTCATACAACCATCTCTTGAGCAGAATGGTAAAACATAAGATAGGACGTGAACTGATAGAACAAAAGATCACGTTCATGAACGGCTTGAAGTCGGAATGGAAAGCAGTGGTGTCAACTGTTAAATCACACGAACAGTTTAAAATCTACTCCTTAGCAAAACTTGTGGGGATTCTTAGGTCCCACGAGGATGAAGTGGCAAAGGAAGCAAAGATAGTGTATGTGATGGGATCATTGGCCCTAGATGCAAAGGACAAGAAAGCTGTAGAAGAAGAAGGTTCGGAGTCTGATCTCTCGATTGCGAACTAACAAAGGAGGATTATGCACTAATGGTGTCAAACCCCAGAATATTTGCAAAGAAGAACTTTGGACGCTCCAAAAATAGGAACTGGCAAGGGACTTATAGTTCTGACAAGGCAAAGGAAGAAAGCTTTAACAACTCACCGAGGGATGAAGTGAAGAAAGAAAACAAGCTGGTAGGAGATTCTGGATATGACTGTAATTACTATCATGGAAATAATCATTTGGCAAAAGATTGTATGTTGAAAAGGCTAAATGAGAACAAGGACGAAGGAGAGAAAGATGAAGCTTACTATGTTCGGAAGATAGAAGAGCTGAAGAAAAAGAAAATTGAAGATAATGCTAAGCCTGCTTTAATTGTGTAGGAAGATGATGACGAGTTTGGTAGAGTCAAAGTATGGTCGACCGTTTCAGAGGATGAAGAGGTTCGTAGACCAACACATGGCGAGTGCTTCGTTGTGAAGGCGAATGTCCCTAAGTACGAGGGAAAGTGTATGATGGTTTGTAGTGTCATTTCGGATCAAAGAGGATATACTACTGATGGCAGCAAGACGTCGGACAACTGCTTCGCTGCAAAACCAGTCACAGAGCTGATCAGCGAATGTGAGAAAATGATCAGCAAGGTACATTTTATTCTCGAATCTCTAAATATTCCTATCTCACGGTATGAAATTGAATTAGATGATTTAAAATTTACAGTCTCTAGTTTAAGTGAAGTTTAAAGAGAACCCGTTTAATTAATACTAACTTAACTGATCAAATCAGCAGGGTCACATGAAAAAGTGAAGAGAGGCGGATGTGGATTGAGAAGTTAGAGTCAAATTTATCTAGGTCTAGGGATGATTTGATTTATTTGCAACGAGACAATTTAGGTCTTTTGAAACAACGAAATATTTTTTTTTGATTGCTAAACGTCTTTACTTTATTTTCACTCAACTGCATATGGATTGTAAAATAGGCAAGAATATCCATAAAATGATTTTGCCCTTTCTCGAGTTGAAAGAGGACGACATCGATGCAGACTGTTACAAATGTGAATCCATTGTCTCACCAGAAGATGTCTATGATTCTTACAAAGTTGGACTGGACAAAATTGAAGCCTATGTACAGTCCAAAGAACAGAAAGAAATGTTGAAAAATATTTTGAGCGAAAAAGATAAAGAGCAAATTAAATCCGATACTGTACAGAAATTTGACTCATTATGCACTAAGTTAAGTTCAGAAAACATTCTTAATGTTGAAAATGTATATGAATTTGATGATGATAGTGACATGAGTGAGATTTCTGTGGATGATGAGGTTGATTGCTCTGAGTTTCTAAAAATTGAATCTAAACCGAAGAAAAATATGATTTCAGAAAATTCAGTCGAGTATGTTCGTGTTTGTAAAAATGAAGGTTCAACGATTTTAAAAGAAAAGGCAACAATTTTTCCGAAAGTTCAAACTGTTCCAAATCGGTTTTTCGCAACCTCTAGAATGAACAAAACCAGACCTTGGAATTATCGTCCCTTGTAGAAGAAGACAATGTTGATGGGTGCGATGAATTCTTTTGGTCCGCTCCCATTGACAATGCTGATGAAACAAAAGGTCTTTCAGAGTTGACCTCTTGGAAAAAAGGGAAGATATGTGGCAGAACCACTGAACAAGGTTAATTCCACCTACGACAAAGGAAGTCCAAGTGGAACCAAAAATATTCCAACAGAGATGTCATCTGAACAGAGTGAAACCCCAATTAGAAAAAAGAAACCTAGGGCTAGTATTCATAAGTATGCTAAGGAATTTGTTGATAAAAAACGTCAACGAAATGCTAGATATCACAAAAATCTAATAGAAAGAAAGCATTTCTGGAGATCCAAAAATTCCAACTTTGTTAATCAAGGAAGATGTACTAAACCAAATATGAAAGTCTCTTCAAACCCAAAACCCCAGTCTTCGTCTCCACAAGTTTCAAAATCAAAATCTTTTCAAAAACTTCTTTTTCAAAAGAAGTGAAACCTTTGGAGAAAACAAAACGTCATTTCTCTCCTAAAACTAATGTTTCACAATCTGCCAAAATATCGAAATATGTAAAGGGCAAAGAAAAGGTTGTTTCGGAGTCAAAAGTTCCTTTCAAAAATTCCGAATTAAACTTGGAAAAGGAAGAAAAGAAGGTTATGAAAAAGTTTGCCAAGCAACAAATGAAAGATAAGCAAAGAAAAACCTTTGTTCAAAGTAATCCTAAAGATGACACGATCATTGTTTTTAAAAAAACTAAACGAGATAACTCCACTTTGGTTAAGCGATCTTACTATGTTGATGAAGCTATTACTTTTCTTGTCACTATGAAAATCTCACGTGGACCCAAACAACTTTGGGTTCCTAAATCTCTTTGATTTTTTTAGGTGATTCATGAAGAGCAGTTTGACTCTGAATGGTACATTGACAGTGGCTGCTCGCATCACATGACATGAAGAAAAGAAGAATTAAGGGAGTACAGATCATTGAAGGATGGAGCAAGAGTATGGTTTGGAAATAACTCACTTAGAGAAATCAAGGGTTATGTAATGATCACGAATGGGGAATTTTCCATTCTAAATGTATCCTATGTAGAAGGTCTGCAACACAACCTAATCAGTGTTTCACAATTGTTTGTAGGTACTGGCTTAAAAGTGTCATTCGATGATGAGGGATCTGAGATCATCAAGAAGAAGACCACAACCTTGTTGCTAAAGTACAATAGAAAAGGCGAGATATATTCATTGAATATGAATCCACTCAAAGGAAACCTGCTATTTGCCTTCTTACGAAAGCATCTTCAGATTATAGTTGGCTCTGGCACCGAAGGCTCTCGCATCTCAACTTCAAAGACATCAATAAACTCGTACTTGGTGATCATGTGCGAGGACTTCCACTCCTGAAGTTTGAGAAGGAACATCTATGTGCCGCCTGCGAATTAGGAAAGCAAAGTAGGAGGAGTCATCCAACAATAGTGAATACCAAACTGACTGTGCCACTTTAGCTATTGTATATAGATCTTTGTGGTCCTTCGGCTATCGAAAGCATTGGTGGTAACAAATATATTCTTGTAATTGTTGATTAGTTTTCCATATTTACATGGGTATATTTTCTTAAACAGAAATCAGAAGCCACTCCTAAGCTTAAGGACTTTATCAAGCATATCGAGATTCAAATCCGAAAGCTGGTTCGTAACATTCGCAGTGCCAATGGTTCGGAGTTCAAAAACCATGTGTTTGAAGAATTTCTAACTGAAAAGGGAGTGGCTCACAACTTCTCAGCACCTTACACTCCTCAGCATAACAGAGTTGTTGAAAGACAAAACCGCTCCCTATGCGAAGCTGCGAGAACTATGCTTTTGTTTGCGAACTTGCCACTTTATTTCTGGGCAGAAGCTATTGGCACAACCTGTTTTACTCAGAATCGATCTCTCCTTAATAAAATATTCTCCATTACCCCTTATGAAGTTCTTAATAAACAAAAACCTAATGTAAAGTTCTTTCATGTCTTTGGTTCCAGGTGTTTCATTTTCAATTCAAAGGAGCAAAGGAACAAGTTTGATGTGAAAGCTGACGAAGGAATCTTCTTAGGGTACTCTCTCACCTCAAAAGCATATAGGATTCTAAACAAGAAATCTAAGAGGATTGAAGAAACGTAATATGTCACGTTCGATGATTCATATGTAAAGAAGTATCAGCAATCAGATCGTCAATCTGAGGAGATTTTTCTAGCAACAAATCCAATGACTATTCCTCTCTCAAACCTTTATGAGGAGTTCATGAACCTCTTTGACGAACCACACAATGCGATTTCTTTTGAATCCAAAGCAGCAGATAACAAGGAAGACGAGCTCAAAAAGATCATTGATGATGTTGTGAAGGATCTTGAAAAAGAGCCCCCAAGTCCAAAAGACACTGATATTCCATCTCAACCACAAGCTATGAATGCTACACCTCAGGGGAGAATCCAACTCATCCAGTAAACCACGAACGTCCAATCCAGGGGGAGAATCCAATTCCAAACGAAGAGCCCAATATATCAATCGAGGGGGAGAATGAGAATGCAAATGATGATTTGGATGCTCAATCGGAATTTGAAGACGTGAATGTTGAACTGTATCCAACTTATGATCCAAATTATCCTCCTTTGACCAAATGGACCAGAGATCATCCCAAATCACAAGTAATCGTAGAAACATCTACTAGAGTTCTTACGAGAGCTCAGCAAAAAGCAAAACAGACTGCATTATTTTCCAAAGTGTAATTTTGCATGTTCAATTCGTTTATCTCCAAAATTGAGCCCAAAAATGTCAAAATTACTCTTGATCATTCTGATTGGGTGCAAGCTATGCAGGAGGAGCTCAATGAGTTTGAACATAACAAGGTTAGGAGGCTAATTCCAACTCCGAAGGATGTATCTGTTGTAGGTTTAAAATGGGTGTTTCATAATAAGCTTGACAAAGAGGGGAATGTGATACGAAACAAGGGCCAGTTAGTAGTTAAAGGGTATTGCCAAGAGGAAGGTATTGACTAGGAGGAAACTTTCGCACCAGTTGCAAGATTGGAGCCTGTTCGCATCTTCCTGGCATATGCAGCTCACAAGAACTTTGAAGTATATCAAATGGATGTCAAATGTGCTTTTCTGAACGGGGAACTAGAAGAAACAGTGGATGTGGAACAACCACCAGGATTCATAAACGAAAAGTATCCCAATCACTTTAATATTATGGATAAAGCAGTCCATGGTTTGAAGCAAGCTCCACGAGCATGGTATGAAACTCTTACTAGATTCTTAAAACAATCTAAGTTTAAACAAGGCTCGGTTGACCCAACCTTCTTTCGTAAGAAAGATGGTGACCATTTGATGATCGTCCAAATTTATGTTGATGATAACATTTTCGGATCTACTAATTCTAGATTAACTGTTGAGTTCCAAAAATTGATGGAAACTAAGTTTGAGATGAGCTCAATGGGTTCGATTAACGTTTTCCTTGGTTTGAATATAAGACAGAGTCAGGAGGGAATCTTATCAACCGGGAGGCTTATACGAAGACCTTACTTGCGAAGTTTGGAATGGTGGGTGGTTCGAACGTGAAGGTTCCAATGGCATTCAGAACAAAACTAACACCGTCATTGGACAAACCAGCTGCTGATATGACACTCTATCGTCAAATGATAGGTTCATTGATGTATTTCACTGCTAGTCGTCCAGACATCATGTTTTTTGTTTGCTATTGTGTTAGGTTTCAAGCAAATCCTCACGAACCCCACATGACCGCTGTGAAGAACATCTTTAGACACCTTAAACGAACAACCTAGCTCAAAATTTGGTACCCTTCAAGCTCAAGATTCTTTGTGAAAGTGTTCCCTGACGCTGATCTCAGAGGTTGTGGTCTAGATCGAAAAAGTATAACGGGAGGATGTCAATTTTTTATGGCAAACTCGTAAGTTGGCAATCGAAAAAGCAAACTTGCGTCTCCCTCTCTACCGCTGAAGTTGAGTACATTACAGCAGCCTCTTGTACCTTGCAAGTAATCTGGATACAAAGTCAGATTCGTCACTATCGGATTAATATGAAACGAATCCTTTATATTGCGACTCCTAAAACGCCATTCGCATCTGTCACAACCCAGTGCAACACTTTAAGACCAAACACATCGCACATAGGTATCACTTCATAAAAGATCACGTGGAAGATGGAAATGTTGAAATCCACTTTCTTAAATCCGCTGATCAATTGGCCGACATCCTTACGAAAGCCTTACCTGAACAAACCTTTAATCGCATTCTTCAAGGCTTAGGAATGATAGAAACTGAATCGGTTCCGAAACCACCTTTGCACTAGGAAAGTATTGTTCACATTGTGAATGGGTGTGAACCCTCGTAGTAAGTCATAGTCTACTGTTCATCCACGAACGCTTGTAGTTATTCGCAGTCCACTGATCATTCATAGTCTACTATTCATCCGCAAACGCTCGTAGCAACTCGCACCCACTGTTCATTCGGAGGTTCGGAACTTCTTGTATACTTTTGTATATTTTGTTTGTTTCCACTTATTTAACTTTTCTGTTTTTCTTTTTTTTTCATTAAAAACAAAAATCCAAAAATATTTTATTTTTTTCTGTTTTTATTTCCTTTTCAGAAAAATCAAAAATTCCAAAAACATTTTCTATTTTTGCTTCTCAACAAAAAATAATTGAGCAAGATTGACAAAACATATCATGATTCTCTCAAATTACAAATGATGGGGTAGGTATTGAATTCCAAATCTTTGCACTAGTTTAGTGTCCCTAAAAGCATGTTGTTGCATGTAGTCTAAAGCCTCTGAGACTCTATGTTTGAAGCCTTAATGAATCGATAATACCAATCGTTTCTTCCCAATCAGGCTAATATTCACATAAGTCATTGAGCTACCTTACTCTTCTCATATTAAGTTAAGAGTTAACTGCTTGGTCACCTTTGTATAGCAGAGGTACATTTCTCTTCGGAACCACCTCTCACTACTTCTCCATCATTTTCGTTTCCACAAACGTAACCCTTGAGACTCTAAGATATTACCACTGAGGGTTATGGTTACAAAATTTCTGTGTTTATGATCTTAAATTTGTTATCACCACAAATTGACTGAAACCGACAATCCAACACACATCTCAGAATTGACGGTGAACAATTAATATGTTCTAGCTTTTCACCATGGAATTAACGAATGCCCACTTTTGTGGTTAGTACCTTGAAATCTCCTTTTATTTTTGTGAGATCTTAATGAAATGGTCAAGAACTAAGACATTTCTTCCCATAAGATCAAGTTTTTTATTTTTCTTGAGATTTCTATATTATCCAGCCACTCAAATTTTTCCAAAGCATATTTGTTCTTATGGCTACACTGGTCAGACAAGTACATCTTACGAACGTTCAGACTTATATTAAGTTTTGGAGTTTGGTTGAAGATGAAGCCACCCTTTCGCCTTCTTAAAAAGAAGCCTTTCATTGCTTCTCAACAAATAAACGATCGTAATTCAACGGGATACCACACAGACACTTTAGAGTCTCTCTTGACTCTGAATGAAGAGATCGTTTCCTGGGATTCATCTACTTTATGTCAATTGAGACATCACTAAAATCCCATATAATTATATTGATTTATTTCTTTATCTTTGGCACACTATTCCACGAAGATCCTTGTGACTTTCAAAAAGTCTGGTTCGTAGTCCTAATGGTTATTTTCAGATTCGGAGTACAGGAACTAGTGATCAATTGCGAAAGTGAACAACTGAAACGGCTAAACTTAAGGGATAAGATTGCTCCTTTTGGCGCGTGGAAATTTCAAACTGTTGCTGACATCACGCCTGTCACACGCCAGCCTGTCACGCCTCTCAAGGCTACTTTATCGGGATTATGAAGCCCCAAACACCAATTTTCTCTCACCAGTCGTATCGTATATAAGGAAATTCGACGCTTCACTTTTATTCACTGCTTTCAAAAAAATTATCCTTCCGGCGCAAGAAAACACTTTTCTCTCTCAAGCACTGTTCATCATCTTCTCCACTGCATCAATGGCTGCTTCTTCTTCAGTTGATGAAAAAATATCTCACTCAACGTTACTAGGCATCAAGGCTAACCAGAATCTCATCTTGGACCTCGATCCGTCCAAGTATGATATATTTCTACAACCGCTGATCGAGTGCCTCATACATTCTCCATTGGCTACTCCTCTTTCAAAAACAGAGCACGTTCCTTTATCTCTTCTATCCAAGGCTTACTCAACTGCATGTTATGAAGAGAATGATTCTGACATCTATTATGAGCTTGGTAATAAGCAAACCTCTATCATCAAATCACGACTCAGTCGTTTACTGGGATTTTAATTATCTAGGGATTTTAATTATCTAGGGATGAACCAGAATCTGTCCCTAATTCCGCTATTCTGGAGATGTTCTACCGGATGGGATATCGTGAGTATCTGGATGTCGTGTCCCAGTTCAAGAAGCCCAACCTTCCTCCTATGTGGAATGGGCTATTTACTCTAATTTTCAAGAGCTTCTCAGAGAGGGTGAATGGATATGATTGTGCAAGTAAGCTCTTTCTTACGATTATGTACGGTGTCTATTCTGGGGTAAATTTGGATTACGGGTTAGTACTTTCAGCTCAACTTGTTCAGAGCACTCTTTCTGTTACAAGGCACAACGAGATTTCTTGTGCTTGTTTTTGGGCAATTATTGTTTAGAGAGTTATCGATCTCCTCAATATTCTTGTAGTAGAGGGTTCGATTATTTTTTCCATTCCCATTTTCCACACTTCAAATGTTATTTTGTCTGATAGTTTGCGGTTTATTTTCATCGGATCCATTCCAGAGGTGATGCTTCGCAACGTTCCAGCTGAAAGTGAAATCATCATCGCCTATCGCAGACAACCGGCTTCGGGTGCTCGCCCATTAAAAGCTGCGATGCAAACTGTTTTAGAAGTGGCCGACAAGCGTAAGAAAAGGGTAAGCGAAAAGCGAAGGTTAGACCCTCGGAACCTACACATTCTCCAAAGAAGAAAAAAGTTAAGCGAGCCGCTCGCAAGCCAAGGACTCCTACACCAAACGATGAGGAGGATTCATAATCAAACACCATCTCTAACATTCACACACATGAGCAAGTCCAGCATGAAACCGTTGCCATAGCTGAGACTTCACAACCTATGGTTTCACTGCTCACTTCTGTTCCATTAACATATGAATTTTTCCAGGATTTTACTCCACCTTCTCCTCCTACTACTACAACTCCTATCACAATCGCTCCATGTCTACCTGTATCTGTGGGAGTTTCGCAGCCACAGATCTCCACTGCTCAAACTACTCCTGTGTTCACGGAATCCACTGCACCAACAACAACGACCACTAGTACTCCACCGATCACTGTCAACATATCTGATACGGGGGCAGGGGCTTCTGGTTTCACTTCTGGTGCTGATTCTTTTCCTATCTCACCACCTCATCAAAATGATCCGGATAAAGTTTTTGGTGATGATCAGGACGATTTTGCAGACTTTCACTATAATTCCTTCCATGTACATCAATCTAGTGATGATGAAGCTCCAATGACTCATCGTCAGTTCAAGCTTCTTCGAGAAAATTTGGACACTTTGATTGAGTCATCCAAGTCCTCTTCCAGCTCTGAGTATTCTTTTGCAATTAATAAGGCTTTCATGGAAACATTGACGATAGAGTATGCGGCGAACCTTGAAAAATCTAATAAAGCTGTTGAGGATTTAGCGAACACTTGCAAGAATACGACCGAAAAAGTCGAAAAACTAATGTCTAATGTGCAAGCCTCCATTGGTGAATTTAAAGCCTCCTTTGAATCCAACACTGCCAATGCCAAACAAGTGATCTCCAGCCTAGGGAATACTCTTCAAACAGAGAAAGCATCACTTATAAAAGTTCGTACAAAAATCCAAGCTGATAGTACCGAGTTTCAAACCTCCATCTCCTCCCAAATTGAAAAACTTCAAGTGGATCTGGAAAAAAAGAACAAACTCATGGATCAACTTGCCCTCAAAGAAAAAAAGATGAAGGTTTTGTCTGTGAAATTGTCTCATGCGAATCAACCAAACACTAAGCTCAAGTCTGAGAAAGCAGTGATTAAGTGTTGTGTGGCTGATGTGAACTTTCAATTGTATAGTCTTATCGAGACATGCGATTCCCTTCTCACCGTGTCTATTCGTCAGCATCTGGCTGATAAAATGAAGCCAATCTTCTCCATGCTAGATAGGATTGAAGGTGTTTCAGAATCTTCTATTCCAAAACAAGGAGAAGAACCCGCAAGAAGTTCTGGTGTTGTGAAAACAACTGGTGGTGGTGATGAACATGAAGCAAAGCCAATGTCAAATGAACCGAAGGATAATGTAGCTTCGGGTTCAAGTGGAAAAGAAAAGGTGATAGATGAAGATGATGATGAGGGAGAAGATGAAAATGTGAAACTTAAGTGCAAGAATCGTGATGCTAAACTCGATAATAATTTGCGAATCGCTTCGGAAGCTGAAGAACGAGAGAAGGCTGCTCGAGAATCTCAAGCCACTTTGGAAAATCAGAAGCTTTTATTTCCTTTGTGTACGTTGGAGAGTATAATGAATGAAGCAATTGATAATCCGAGAAAGTAGTGGCTAGAACCGGTTGTGTCTTTCGGATTAGAGAGCAGTCCGAAATTGCAGCTTGATCTACCGATTACGTCGAAGGCTTTTCAGTTTTGGTGTTTTGATAAAGTTGTAAACATTCCTCTTTCTGATAATGGTGTTGATCAGATGCTCTTCTCGTTTTATCTAAAGCACATGAAACCACAATACGAGTCCTACAGCTCAAAAAAAATATCAAATGTGAAGGTTTTTGGCCCCATTAAAACCGAAAGCTTTGTGATAGCTGGCTTCAAGGTGGCACGTAGATCTAAAAGTCAAGTGTTTGAGTTTACTCTTGCTGATTTGCCATGCTTAACTCGTATGATTGGATTTCTCTGCTTCATCTCCTGCTAAAGGATGAAAAGAATTTTCAACCAATCGTGGTGCATCTCAAAAGGATGTTGCTCTCGTACATCCAGGAAGATGGTAAGATGGATATGAAGATTGCAGCAGTTCTTCCGAAAGAAGCCAATAGTGTTGCCCAAGGAAGCTCCGGAAGATTATGAAAAGATGAATCTGGGGAGAATACGAAAAGATGGCTGGTGTATGGCTTTCCAAATAAAAGAAAGGGCATATGCTAATATTCAAAGAGTCCGCTTCTACCTTTCTGACAAACATCTCTATTCCACCCCTTTCATGCAATACATTATGGAGTTCATGGGTCAGAACAAAGCGAACAGTACATGGGACAATAAATGTTTCTCTGATATCCTTAACTGGTACATCCAACTTCGCAAGACCTTGATGTGCATAATGCCAAAACATTTTACAGTTCAGAAGCGTCAACTGCAATGAAGATCTACCTTCCTTATTGACACAAAGGGGGAGATGGTTGGGATATTTGTGTTGTGTCATATTGTATTGTATTCTTATAGTCCATCTTTTGTAACGGGTTGGGTCTATCCACCCATTTTTAATGTGCTAGGTTTAGACTATTTATAGTGCATGCATGCACCGTGATTAGTATCGATTGTACTTACCCTAAACTGCCTTTACAGTAGAAGTTCTTTATCGATCTCTTCTAAGGCAGTGGTTTTTAATCATTCAGCACATTTTCGATCATTGTGTTCTTTTCTTTGATTTATTTACCTGTTTAGATTCTATCGATCTACTATTTATTATTCTAACATGATCCTAAGGCATGTTCCCCTAATGTTTCACGATCCATCAGTGAAGAGTGACCTTCTTCCCATGCTTTCTTCTTTTTGGAGTTCCTTGCTTTCCATCTCTGCTTCGTGTTGTAGATCTTCATTAAAATCAGCCATAAAGTATGCTAGTGCTTGTTATTTTATTGTTGATCTCGGTTCATATTTGATGTCATATGTGCTTAGCTTCACGGACCATTTTCCCATCCTACCTGACATTTCTAGTTTTCACATAACATTCTTAATGGGGTAAATAGTTTTTACATGTGGAAGCAGTCACTAATGAATGTATTAGTTTTTGAAGATGGGAATACCTAGTCTCAGGATCCAAGAGACTTTTACTTACATAGTAGATAGTATGGTGGTCTCCGTTAAGATCCTTGGCAAAAACAAAACTTACAACTTTAGAGGATACCGAGAGGTATACGAGGAGTGGTTCCCCATCTAGTGGTTTCACCAACAAGAGTGATGAACTTAGATAATTTTTAAGTTCCTTAAAAGCGTCTTCATGCTCTTAGGTCTACTCAAACTTTTTGTTCTTATTCAAGATTTCATAGAAAGGTTTGCACCTTTCCGAGTATCTTGAAATGAACTTGTTTAGTGTTGCTACTCTTCCTATTAGTCTCTAAATATCCTTTTTCGTAGATGGGGATCTTAAATCGATGATGACCTTTATTTTCTTTAGACTTCCTTCTATTCCTCTTTTGGTTATCATGTATCCAAGGAACTTGCTTGATCTCATTCCAAAATGGCATTTGGAAGGATTCAACTTCATGTTGTATTCGTCTAGTATGTTGAAGGCGTCTTTAAGATCCTTGAGGTGACCTTCAACTTTCATTTATTTTACCACATTTCATCTATGTAGACTCCAATGGCATCCCCTAAGTTTGTCCTTGAACATCCGGTTAACTAGTCTTTGGTACGTTGCACCTGCGTTTTTGACACCAAAAGGCTTAGTAGTATAGCAATATATATATATATATATATATATATATATATATATATATATATATATATATATATATATATATATATTGCGGTTATGAATGTGTTATCCTCCTGGTTAGATCGTTCCATTTGAATTTGCTTGAATCCTGTTGATGCATCCATGAACGTTAGCAGTTCATGGCTAGCCGTAGCATCTATCATGGAATCGATGTGTAGCAGGGGGAAAGGATCCTTAGGGCAAGCCTTGTTAAGATCTGTATAATCCACACATACTCTTCATATTCCATTCTTCTTCTGTACGACAACCACGTTGGCTAGCTACCTAGGGAACTTAAATTCCTTGATCATCCCTATTTTAAGAAGTTTTTCTACTTCTTCTGTGATGATCTGATTTCTTTCGGGTGCAAACTTCCTTCTTTTTGGTGTATTATTCTGAAAGAATGATCAATGTTAAGTTTATTAGTTATAATATTTTTGTCTATACATGTCATGTCCTCATGCCTCCACGCAAACATTTTGCTTCTATTTTTTTATAACTTTCTTAGTTCTTGCTCGATATGTTATGGTATTGAGGATCCTATGAGGACTTTTGCTTCAGGATCCTCGAGGTTCAGGGACACTTCTTTCACATCTTGCTCTCTAGTTGCTAGCACACACTGTCTCATCTTCTTTAATTGCTATTCTTTTCGTGGGAGGTCTTTTAGCACTCCTTGGATTCTTGCTGATCGCCTGTGATTTTTACTGTCCCCCATGGAGTGGGCATCTTAACACATTGATGGTATGTTGAGGGAACAACCTTCATATCGTGGATCCGTGGTCTACCTAGTATAACATTATAGAAGGATAATGTTGATGGGTTTTATACAAAAGAACAATCCTATGTGCTCATGCAAAACCCTAAATCTTGGATCTAGGTTTCTCTAGTGTACATGCAATTCATCCAAGACTTGAATACCCTAATCTAGCATACATTGAAATCGAGATCTATAACAAAATAAGTTTAGATGATACCTTTCAATAGTTGCAAGAATCTTCAATCTTCAAGAAGCTTAGTGTCACAAGTGTAACATCTCTAATGACTCACAAACACGACAAGCAAGAGGATGATCTAGAAGAGAGAAGGAGAGGGGTTGAATTTCATCTATAGTAACCTTAGGGTTTCTTAGTATAGCCGAAACTGAAGCCCTAGGGTCCCTTAAATAGCTGAGCTGCTAGGGTTTCAGTCAAAACCCTAACTGGATGACTTAGGCCCTAAGCAGCTTGAGAACCTTCTGGAATAAGGCCTCCTTGGACGGAATTAGAGTGGGCTTACACTCCTAATTTCATCCCCCTTATGTCCAAGAGAGTTCATGTCACACCCCAAAACCGGAACGGCGGAAACGTTCTGGGGCGGAGGACGTCATGTTTAGTATCACAAGACATGCATCATAGTAAGCAAAGTAATAAACAACCATTTAATTAGAAAGAAAGTGTTTCCAAGGTATGTGATTCACATAATATAGAATACATAGCAAATAACAAAAAGACATGAAGCTATACTGCTCCATCTTCTGAATCCCAGTGCGCGAACCTGTCTACTGGTCTCCTGAGAATACAAGTTATTTTGAAAGCGTAGATCAGCATTTAAGCTAGTGAGTTCATAAGATTTTAGTGATGTAGTAACTAGTAAGAAAGTTTGTAGAAAGTTGTAGTAAGTTGTAGTAAGTTCTTGATTAGAAAAGTTTGCATGTTCCTCCAGAAAATCCTATATTTCCTTCTTTGATGAAAGATAAGTAAAAATGACTCTACAGTCCTTTCTATGAGTATTAAATGAATACAAGTTATATAAAACCCAGAGTAAACAAACAATCGGTTGTGTGTATCTGCCCTAAACCCACAAACAAACAAGGAACAGGAAATGAGGCGGAAGACACACATCCCATTGTTTGTTAGATCATCGTTGTATATAAACCCTGCGTATTCACTCGGTACTCACGGAGTTAACTGTAATAGTTCCTTTATATTTGATGGAAATATCCTTTAAGAAAACCCTTATTTCTTATAATAAAATGATAGCCACAGTAGTTCCTTCTATAATCACTTAGTTTATACTAGTTATATATAATCTAATATCGAACAGAAAGTTAATTGTGTGAATCTGCCCTAAACCCACAACCAAACAAGGAACAGGGAATGAGGCGGAAGGCACACATCCAACTACCTATCGGATATTAATTATATATAACCCTGGTGTATAAACTAAGGTATTATGGAATTAACCACCTAAGGTCCTCTAAGTTTTACTGGTTTAATAAAATGGATTAAACCCTTTACTGGTTAAGTTTCTAGTTTTGTATTCCAAAAGTTCTTCATTTGAAAAGTATGTTTTGTAATAGCAAACGGTGCATTGAATTAGTGTCCTATGACCTGCCCCATACATGGTACCCCTTATGATTAATTGGTGTATACGGAACATATGTATAGCTAAGCTCTGATAGATAGTAGGCTGGGTGTATCTTCTCTAAGCCCACAACCAAACAAGGAACAGGAAATGAAGCGGAAAGCACACATCCTACTACCTGTCGGACCCGATTAATATATATCCCTGAATGCATACACTAAGGAATCATAAAGTTAGCATTATAGATCCCTTTCTACTGAATATACTAGACTTGACTGTTCTGTGTGTCGTTTGTAAAATGTAAGTTTTCCCTAGTTTATAACTATCTTGACTCGAAAATAGTTTGTATTAGCTTTCAAGTGGAACTGTCACTTACTGAAAGTAATGGGAATTTATAAGTACACAGTTGTCATTTGAATTGACATCCTGTAGTACTAATTACCTTAAAACATGTTTGTTTTAGTAAGGTCATAATGTGAAGGCTAGTACCCATACTATACGCTCTCCCTGTCAAGGGATTTTGGGAACCAAACGCGAGTGCAACAAACAATTGCTAGCCGTGTAATTCACATTAAAGTTATATGATCATGTATACCCAATTTAACTATCACCTTTTGTTAAGAACAATGAGTTAGTGATTCATTGGTATAATTAGATCTTGTAGTTGTTCTCATGCTATAGCATCTTAGTATGTTCATTCTGTTATAGTATCTTAGTATGTTCTCTTTGAAGTATTGTATCTACCTCCTTGTTTCTCTTTATGTTATCGTGTATTGTATCTACCTCCCTGTTTCTCTTTATAGTATGTTCTAGCATCTAGTATGAACTGAACCTCTAAACTATACCCCTTATAGTTTACTAGTATTTTACTTGAACTGTTATTGAAAAGACTTATTTTACTACTAAGTTATGCTTGTACTTTAAAAATGGAGTTTTGTTAAACTATAAAGTAACATAACTTTAAAAGAGTTTTTGAAATGATTTGACTACTTATAAATGACATAAGTAATCTTTTGAAAATGTTTATAACAAACAATTACACAATTATCATTGTGTTCAACTTGTATTCCCCCCCCCCTCTTAAAAGCATTTAAAACAGTTTAAAAGATTGATTATGGGGTATGAACTCACCTTATGTGGGTGATTCAAACGAATATGCGTGTAAGGATGAGAAGTTCCACGAATGAAGTCCTGAGACACAAACGAGTCCTAAATGACATATATGGCATGTATATAGTTTTTATAAGCAACTATATGAAAGGAAACACCTTTAGGGACTAGGAAACACTTGGACCAAGTGTTAGAATCACATGTGATTCATCAAAGGGGAGTGTACGGCCACAAAGAGGAGTTTACGGCCAAAATGGCATGACCAAGGGTGTTCACGGCCGTATGTGATTTCGACCAATGAGTTTACGGCCACCTTGAGTTTACGGCCGTAAACTCATGCTACTTTGTGCATATGGGTGTTTTCAAGGGCTTTCAAGCATTGAGGAAGGGTTCTAGGTTCTTGCCCATGCCTTAGGAAGTGTTTAAGGTCCAAATGCACTACAAACTAGGGTTTACGGCCAAGGGAGATGCTCTTGGCCGTAAACACCTCATGTTCTTGGGAGAAGCTTGATTTCAAGGTGCTAAGCATGAGTTTCTACTAGATATCAAGTATAGGGAAGTAATACTTACGATATTAAGGCAAAGGTGGGTGTTTTCGGCCCAAAATACCTAAGTGTTCTTTATGTTCTTGAGAATCTTTGAAGATATAGACTCAAAGATGAACTCCATGGATGAAATCAATGGTGATTCATGGATAAGAGAAGTATTAACACAAAGATGTGAGGAATCACTTACGTTTTGAAGATCTAGGATGAAGAACTCGATGATACTTGAGAAGTTTGAGGAGATTTCGGCCAAAGAAAGGAAAGGAATGAAGAGTTTATGGCTTGATCTTTGTATAGTGGCTCTAGCAGATACTTCCTAACACTCATTCCTTGAATGTATTGGGCTTAGAACACTCAAACAGACTCTAAACAATGCTAAAAGATAGCAGGAGCGAGTCTGACTTGAGGTTGATTGTACTGGCTTAACTTACAAGGCAAAAAATTTCGGGTTGTCACATCATCCCCCCGTTAGATGGAATTTCGTCCCGAAATTAGCTTTCTTTGCAGTACTACTGGGGTTGTGCTCATCTGATTAGCAGAATCACTCGTAGACTTGGCACTTTGCCCTACTGTTCATGATAGGATTCATACTCGGTCCATCTATGTGACAACCCGAAATTTTCATTTGTATAATCTCTACAGTCAAACACTTCAAATAATAGTCAAATACATTTCAGTACATTTTTGGCCAGATTTAAGTCCGTTGGGTGTTTTTATTTTAAATTCATCAAACGAATAAATAAAAGGAAGTGTCGTTATGAGTGATGTGTAGCAAACAAAACAAACAACACCTTAGCTAGGTGTTTACGGCCAAACAAGAGGAGTTTGGGCCGTAAACACCATTTTTCCAAGAACTCATGCATATAGCATGAGTTTACCCACTATTCCCTCACTTTACACTTTCCACCTCAAGAACACCCACCACTTTTCTCTCAAGTATCATCACACACTTTCTTCAAATCCGCCAAAATGTAAGTATTTCCTTCCTAGATTCGTTTATACAACACTTAATCTAGTGTTTATACATCATTTCATCCATGGATTCTTCATTTTTACTTAGATCTTCAAGTGTTCTTCAAAACACCAAGAACACCAAGAACACACACTAGTGTTTTTGGGTCCTAAACACTCTTACAAGCTTTATATAAGTAAGTATACTTCTCCTAGCTAGTTATTTGCTTAGTATACTTGTTAATCCATTGGAAGGACATCAAAATCCCCAAGAACATATGTGTTTACTGTCAAGGGAAATCCTTGAACCGTAAACACCACCAAGTGGTGTTTATGTGCCCCTAACACCTTCTATAGCTTGGATAAAAGACTAGAACCTTGCATGCATGAACTAGAAACACCAAAACACGAAATGGTTGAGGAATCATGAGTTTACGGCCGTAAACTCAAGGGTTTACGACCGTAAACTCTCAATGGTGGTCCAAGGACAGTAAACTCCAAATAAGGTCCATTTCGAGCCCTAACCACTTCCTAAGCCTTTGATTCAAACTTAGTACACTTCCTTGTGAAGTATAAGACCTTAAAACACACAAATGCACTAAGTACCATGAGTTTTACGGCCATAAACTCATGGGGGAAATGGTCCAAAAACCGTAAACACATCTAGGGTTACCAAATGAGGAGTAAACTCCAATGTGAGGCCATACTCTCCTTAGATGCAACCCTTTAGCACTCCTAGCACTTAAAACAAAGTGTTTCCATGTATTAGGAGGTCTTTACTTGATTAATTAGTTGTTAAATGACTAATTAGATACATTTATGTATCACTACATGTTACATAGGATCCGTGTGTGTGTTCAAGTCCTCACTTGACACCTAGCATCCTACCCGGCACTTCCATCCAATCCACTCACTGCAGGTGAGTTCATACCCCTTAATTAACCTTTTAAATGTTTTTTTAAATGCTTTTATGGGGGGGGGGGATACAAGTTGAACATTTCTAGTTATAGTTTTAATCGCATGTGATTAATAACTAGAACAAACAGAAAGATTTACTACTACTTTCAAATTGCTATCAAATTTATGGATTTTCAAGCTTTCAAACCTTTTTACTAAACTCTTTTGATGCTAAAACTGCTTTCAAACTCATTTATATTTGTAATACTTTCAAATCAATATCTACACCAGTATATTTATATAAGTAAGACTTGAAGGACTTAGGACTGATAGCTCACCTTACTTCCTGTTCCTTGTTTGGTTGTGGACTTAGGGTATCCTGTTATCTGTCCGAATGTCGTTGAATTCTTAGTTATATATCATATATATGTGTTAGATATAAAGGCTTTCACTTCAGTTCAGTACCTTTGAGTAACAAAGGCATCCAAACAACCTTACTATTTAACTATTTTATAGGTATAGTTAAGGGATTACTACTCATTACTACTATTACAACGACCTATACAAGAGCCAGTGCATTTGTGAGTCAATACATACTATACACTATACAAGAGAACATACTATACACTATACAAGAGAACATACTATATACTACATAAACATTAGACTACTAAAACAGAATGTGACATACTACTTCTCGATATGACACTTCATTGTGCTATCACCGTGTAACCAGAGTCTCCTGGAGGGAGAGCGGGCATTATGTGTATAGATCTATACGGGACAGACACTCCCACATCCCGACTGCTAGCTACAGTCCGAGCCGATAGGCCCAGGGGTGACAAAATGTCACCATACTACGTGTGACCTGGAGGGTCATCAGTTATTCAGCCGTCGATCAGCATGGTTACATATGAGTTCACATTCAAACCTTAAATTAACTAAATAAGGATTTAAGGCAAAAATGGACTTTGCAAGGCGTATCGCCTGGGGTCTACATATTTTCTACTTCGGACTTTTCGAGGTGTATCGCCTGGAGTCTACATATTTTCTACTTTGGACTTTTCGAGGCGTATCGCCTGGAGTCTACATATTTCTACTTTAGACTTTTCGAGGCGTACTGTTCATTCAGTACCATCTGGAGTCTGTATTTTAATTTCTTTGTGACTTTGTCACATAATCGTTTCAGTAAACTATATTTTTATACTATTAGTTTTCACTGGGGAAAAACCCTTTCATTTACAAAAGAACAATTATACAAACAATCGGGTCTTCGTAGAGGACTACCTTTTTACTGGAAAACATAGGGTTTTCTAGGAAGTATACTATTTCCAAAAACGTTTGAAACAAATTACTACACTACATTGTTACTAACATTTTTATACAAGCAATGACACTAAATACTTATGAACTCACCAGCTTTATGCTGATACTCGCTTTCAAAATAACTTGTATTCTCAGGTCATCAGTAGACAGGTACAGATGAAGCTTTTGAGAAGATGGAGCACATACAAGACTCATCTTTTATTTTGATTATACATTTGGTGTCTTACAAACTGTACAGAACACGCTTGTATTACAATTATTATATTAATGCAATGGATGTTGTTGCTTGTCTTTACTATTATGCATTGTTATGATACTGTACATGACGTCCTCCGCCCCAGAACGTTTCCGCCTTTCTCGGTTTTGGGGTGTGACAGATTGGTATCAGAGCACTGTTTATAGTGAATCAAGTATATCAACCCATAAAAGATATACGAACTATAAACACATCGGGATTAAAACACTCTGACCAAGAATATATACTTTTAAATAAGAAGATATTTAACTAAGTATATATATATATACATCTATTCATACAAGGGTCAGTATCATACTAGAACAGAACAAAAGTATTAAGATTGTTGAACAGCACAATTAGGCTTAGAGACATATAGTCAAATCTGGGAGGATGTAGCCTGATCAACTACATTTCCCGAGGAGTGACTAGCATGTGCCTAAGAATGGTTGTGGTGTTGCAACAAGTCTAAAAACTTACCAACACTGCCACAACGAGAACACTAGAACATAATACTATAGGGGTATTCTGCATTACTATGAATTACATATGTGAGAACTAAAAAGGTCGTTACTAGTAGGGCAATAGTTGCTAAGTGGATACTCTACGATTACATATGACTAAGGCGCTATAGACTTAGAATCGGTGATCTTTGCTTTACTTCCTGTTCCTTGTTTGGTTGTGGATTTAGAGTTAGGATCACTTATTCGAAGGTTTATCCTGTCTCGGTTGCATGTAATTGGTGTGCACTATGCAGGTATTGAATCAACTAATAACGATCATCTTATAATAATCTTAGATTAGTACGTCTATTAACTATTCTTTCCCCATTCTCGCGTAGATAGCATGGCTGGCTTTCGTCTCCCTGGCGATCCGTACTATCCAAACCAAGGCATTGGTGGATGGCTTGATGAAGAGCCAGAAGAAAATCACCCAATCCCTTTGGATGATCACCGTGCAGAAGGCTTTTCGGATAGCTCCGACTCTGAACCAGAAGTCAACAACCTACCCCAGTAGCTCCAAACCCCAACCCCCGTCCGGCATTTCAAGGTCCCACTCCCATGTGGGCAACAACCTTGAATCGATGGAGTGATGAGGAGGGTCAGCCTTTACCTTTCAATGGAGACCGAAGCTTTTACAATATAAGCGAGGGAGGATCAGCTGACCGAGTCCTACCCATCATGGTCCGAAGGATTGCTAGGAACGTCAATCAAGGCCATGCATCCATTGAGCGAGTAGTGGAAATTGACGCCAACTCTAACCTTAACACAGTCTGTATTCGTCAACTCGAACAGACGATAGATAGGACCAGGAGGACCAATGAGACTCTGCAGCAACAACTAGCTGCATCCCGAGCCGAAGTCATGGAACTCCGTATGCGTCAGAGAGCGCATGAACGATATCTTTAGGAAGTTGTACGTCAGCTGGCAGACCTGAGAGTTCGCCCAAGGGATACCCGTCGCCGGTAGAAGATGTCGATTCATCTTTACTTTTGAATTAAGGAATAGCCTTTTCCTTCTATGCTCTGTGGAGCACTTATCTGTAAACATTCCTAACTTTGAAAGCACTCTAACTAGACTTCAAAGTGTCAACATTTTCCTTTATGGTTTGATGTAAGACCTACTGTTAGGTCACTTTTCCTGAACTCATGTTACATCATTAATACCAGTAATATTGGCAGTTGTCTAATCTATGGGAAAACCTGAACTTTTATATTTCCCTACTCTATTGTTATGATTCTATCTGGTATTTGGACTATGGCAATTTAGTCCATGGGACACTCTCATCATACTTACAATCGATTCTTACCATTATCGTCATCTTTATGAATTTTCAGTAAAAGATGCCGCCTCGCAAGCGTCCAACCAGAAACACGCCTGCCAATCAAACTCCACCACCACCCCCACCGCAGTTCGATCCGGTGATGTTTCAAGCAGTGGTAACCGCAGCTGTGACCGCCGCCATGGCTCAAGTAAACTCTGGTGGTGTTAGTGGAACGGGGACTGGCACAAACTCCAGCCAAGGTGAAATCCATCCGCGTGCACGGGAGTGCACCTATAAAGATTTCATCAGCTGCAAACCTACATACTTCAATGGGACTGGAGCGATTCTTGCACTATCCCAATGGATCGAAAGGACAGAAGCCATCTTCAAGATGTGCTCATGTCTTGAAGGAAGCAAGATAAAATTTGCTGCTTGCACCTTCACCCAAAGAGCCCTGACATGGTGGAATGGCCATGTCAAATCACTCTCCCTGGTAACTGCTAATGCCATGGGCTGGGACACACTGAAGGCCTTATGACAAGGGAGTACTGCCCGAGGGGCGAAATTCAGAAGCTTGAGGAAGAACTCTGGAACCTTAAAATGCAAGGTTCCGATATAGTGGCATATACCGCCAGGTTCTGCGACTTGGTGGCTCGATGTCCAAACATGGTCCCCACCGAAAACAAAAAGATCGAGAGATACATCTGGGGTTTGGTGCCCCCGTATCGTGGAAACGTTCTAGCTTCAAACCCTATGACCTTTGATAGTGCCAAGGAATTGGCCCAAAGGCTCATCGATCATGAAGCTCCTTCTACTCCATCAACAACTACAACCGCTACCGCAACACCAACCCACGCGACCGACAACAAAAGGAAGCGTGGAGACCGAAGGAGGGGCAAATCAAATCAACCCTCTTCCAAGAACCAACAGACGGTGGCTGTCCATGCTGCCACTACTCCAGCTGCCCCTGTACCGGCCAAAACATATGCAGGGAACTTACCCAAGTGCATAAAGTGCTCTTTCCATGATAACGGCCCCTGCCGTGAGATGCACTGCACTAACTGCGGCCGGAAAGGCCATACCGCCCGGTTTTGCAGAGCTCAACCCAAACCTATCTCCCAAGTCCCTAGTGCAGGAGTAAGCCAGGCTTGCTACGGGTGCGGCGAGACAGTACATTTCAAAAGAAACTGTCCGAAAGCTGGAAACGCGGGAGGAGCAGGAAGACTACTTGCTATTGGCCACAATGAGGCCGTGGCAGACCCCACTGTAGTCACGGGTACGTTCCTTCTCGATAACTCTTATGCTTGTATCCTATTTGATAGTGGGGCAGAGAGGAGTTTTGTAAACCGAAACTTTAAACACTTACTTAAACAATCACCGCAACCACTAAAAGAAACCTTCGTCGTAGAAATGGCTAACGGAAAGACAGAGAGTTCTAACGAGATCTACATAGGTTGTACCCTCACGCTAGATAATCATTCATTCCCAATCGACCTCATACCAGTAGCTATCCAGAGTTTCGACGTCATCGTAGGCATGGACTGGCTGAGTCTTTATCGTGCCGACATTCTGTGCTTCGAAAAAGCAGTCCGCCTGAATCTACCGAATAACGAACCCTTGTTGATCTACGGAGACAAACCCAGTTCAAGTCTTCATATCATCTCAAATTATCAAGCCCAGAAGTACTTGTGTAAGGAATATCGTGCATTCCTGGCGCACGTTGTCGATACGAGCCGGAAAACAAAGGACCTAAAAGACCTTCCCGTAGTACGCGATTCTCCCGACGTCTTTCCGGAAGAACTTCTAGGATTACCCCCGCAACGTCAAGTCGAGTTCCGAATCG
The DNA here is from genome assembly GCF_052849685.1 of Lactuca virosa. NCBI lineage: Eukaryota > Viridiplantae > Streptophyta > Magnoliopsida > Asterales > Asteraceae > Lactuca > Lactuca virosa. The sequence continues at coordinate 313,478,579 of NC_136433.1, read as the reverse complement.
ACTTAATCCCAGGAGCGACCCCCGTAGCCAGATCGCCCTATCGTCTAGCACCTGCTGAGATGCAAAAACTATCCGGTCAACTTAACGAACTACTCAGCAAGGGCTTTATAAGACCAAGCTTCTCACCCTGGGGAGCACCGGTCTTGTTCGTAAAGAAGAAAGACGGATCGTTCCGTATGTGCATCGATTATAGGGAACTCAACAAGCTCACGATCAAAAATCGTTACCCTCTTCCGCGCATAGACGATTTATTTGACCAACTGCAAGGGGCGAGCTACTTCTCCAAGATTGATCTGAGGTCCGGGTATCACCAGTTACGAGTGCTGGAGGAGGATGTTCCGAAGACAACCTTCCGAACACGTTACGGACACTACGAGTTCGTAGTGATGCCTTTCGGACTGACCAATGCGCTCGCAGTCTTCATGGACTTAATGAATAGAGTATGCCGTCCTTACTTGGATCAGTTCGTCATCGTCTTCATTGATGATATACTTATCTACTCTCGAAGTGAGGAAGAGCATAGCGATCATCTGCGACAAGTCCTGGAAACTTTACGATCGGAGAAGCTATATGCGAAGTTCTCTAAATGCGAATTTTGGATCCGAAGAGTCGAATTCTTAGGACACGTGGTTAGCAAGGAGGGAATCCACGTGGACCCATCTAAAATTAAGGCTATTGAGAACTGGTCAGCACCGAAGACACCTACGGAAATTCGTCAATTTCTAGGTCTCGCTGGCTACTACCGCAGATTCATTCAAAACTTCTCTCGAATCGTGAAACCCCTGACTACATTGACCCAGAAAGGTGTGTCCTTTGACTGGGAATAGAAGCAAGAGAAGGCATTCCAAACCCTGAAGCGAGCCTTATGCACCGCACCGATACTGTCCCTCCCCGAAGGGATAGAAGACTTCGTGGTATACTGCGATGCATCCAATCAGGGGCTCAGCTGTGTTTTGATGCAACGAGGTAAGATCATCGCCTACGCCTCAAGACAGCTGAAGATACACGAGGTCAACTACACCACACACGACCTCGAATTAAGAGTGGTTGTGTTCACCCTAAAAATCTGGAGACACTATCTGTATGGTACGAAGAGCACCATCTATACCGACCACAAAAGCCTCCAACACATCTTCAACCAGAAAGAACTCAACATGAGACAACGACGGTGGGTCGAGCTACTCAATGACTACGAATGCGAAATTGGTTATCATCCGGGTAAAGCCAACGTAGTAGCAGACGCCCTAAGTCGGAAGGAATATTCTGGTCGAAGAGTCAAATCATTAACTATGACTATCCATTCACATCTATCCACACAGATAAAGGAGGCTCAGCTTGAAGCCTTGAAACCTGAAAATGTGGTGGGAGAATCCCTGCGAGGAATGGATAAGAACCTGGAAGCCAAGGGTGACAGAGCCTTATATCTCATAGACCGGATCTGGACACCGAAACACGGTGGCTTTAGAGACTTGGTCATGAAGGAAGCACACAACACTCGATATTCCGTCCACCCAGGTTCAGACAAGATGTATCTGGATCTTAAAAAGTCATACTGGTGGCCTAACATGAAAGCTGAGATTGCTACCTTCGTAAGTAAATGCCTTACTTGCGCTAAGGTCAAGGTCGAATACCAGAAACCGTCAGGTCTACTCCAGCAACCGGAGATACGTGAATGGAAGTGGGAGCGGATCACTATGGACTTCATAACCAAGCTACCCAAGACGACGGGTGGACTTGATACCATTTGGGTCATCGTCGATAGATTGACCAAGTCCGCACACTTCTTACCCATCAAAGAAACCGACAAGATGGAGAAGCTCACAAGAACATACATTAGGGAAATCATACGGCTGCATTGTGTTCCTATATCTATTATCTCAGATAGAGATAGTAGATTCACTTCGAGATTCTGGCAGTCATTACAAAGCTCCTTAGGAACGAGGCTGGACATGAGTACAGCCTACCATCCACAGACTGACGGACAAAGTGAGAGGACTATCCAAACTTATGGAAGATATGCTGCGAGCCTGTGTGATCGACTTTGGTAAGGCGTGGGATACCCACTTACCCCTTGTCGAATTCTCTTACAACAACAGTTATCACACGAGCATCAAGGCTGCTCCATTCGAAGCCCTCTACGGCCGAAAGTGCAGATCCCCATTGTGCTGGGCTGAGGTGGGTGACACTCAATTAGCTAAAGGACGAGTTCCTGACAGTACTCTTACGGGTCCGAAAATCATTCGGAAAACGACAGAGAAGATCATTCAGATTCGTGAACGATTGAAAGCCTCTAGAGACCGACAGAAAAGCTACGCGGACTCTAACCTGAAAAAGTGCCTATCCGACGAGACTCTTGTAATCCCACTCGACGAGATCGAGATCAACGAGAGCCTCAACTTCATAGAAGAACCTGTAGAGATCATGGACCGCGAGGTCAAACGAACGAAACAAAGCCGCATCCCAATCGTGAAGGTTCGCTGGAACGCCAAGCGAGGACCTGAATTCACTTGGGAGCGCGAGGATCAAATGAAACTTAAATATCCTCATGTTTTTACTTAGTTATTTTGTAATAACTTAGTTGCTTGAACTCTAATTTCGGGACGAAATTCCCTCTAACGGGGGGATGATGTGACAACCCGAAATTTTCATTTGTATAATCTCTACAGTCAAACACTTCAAATAATAGTCAAATACATTTCAGTACATTTTTGGCCGGATTTAAGTTCGTTGGGTGTTTTTATTTTAAATTCGTCAAACGAATAAATAAAAGGAAATGTCGTTATGAGTGATGTGTAGCAAACAAAACAAACAACACCTTAGCTAGGTGTTTACGGCCAAACAAGAGGAGTTTGGGCCGTAAACACCAGTTTTCCAAGAACTCATGCATATAGCATGAGTTTACCCACTATTCCCTCACTTTACACTTTCCACCTCAAGAACACCCACCACTTTTCTCTCAAGTATCATCACACACTTTCTTCAAATCCGCCAAAATGTAAGTATTTCCTTCCTAGATTCGCTCATACAACACTTAATCTAGTGTTTATACATCATTTCATCCATGGATTCTTCATTTTTACTTAGATCTTCAAGTGTTCTTCAAAACACCAAGAACACCAAGAACACACACTAGTGTTTTTGGGTCCTAAACACTCTTACAAGCTTCATATAAGTAAGTATACTCCTCCTAGCTAGTTATTTGCTTAGTATACTTGTTAATCCATTGGAAGGACATCAAAATCCCCAAGAACATATGTGTTTACGGTCAAGGGAGATCCTTGAACCGTAAACACCACCAAGTGGTGTTTATGTGCCCCTAACACCTTCTATAGCTTGGATAAAAGACTAGAACCTTGCATGCATGAACTAGAAACACCAAAACACGAAATGGTTGAGGAATCATGAGTTTATGGCCGTAAACTCATGAGTTTACGACCATAAACTCAAGGGTTTACGACCGTAAACTCTCAATGGTGGTCCAAGGACAGTAAACTCCAAATAAGGTCCATTTCGAGCCCTAACCACTTCCTAAGCCTTTGATTCAAACTTAGTACACTTCCTTGTAAAGTATAAGACCTTAAAACACACAAATGCACTAAGTACCATGAGTTTTACGGCCATAAACTCATGGGGGAAATGGTCCAAAAACCGTAAACACATCTAGGGTTACCAAATGAGGAGTAAACTCCAATGTGAGGCCATACTCTCCTTAGATGCAACCCTTTAGCACTCCTAGCACTTAAAACAAAGTGTTTCCATGTATTAGGAGGTCTTTACTTGATTAATTAGTTGTTAAATGACTAATTAGATACATTTATGTATCACTACATGTCACATAGGATCCGTATGTGTGTTCAATTCCTCACTTGACACCTAGCATCCTACCCGATACTTCCATCCAATCCACTCACTGCAGGTGAGTTCATACCCCTTAATTAACCTTTTAAATGTTTTTTTAAATGCTTTTATGGGGGGAATACAAGTTGAACATTTCTAGTTATAGTTTTAATCGCATGTGATTAATAACTAGAACAAACAGAAAGATTTACTACTACTTTCAAATTGCTATCAATTTTATGGATTTTCAAGCTTTCAAACCTTTTTACTAAACTCTTTTGATGCTAAAACTGCTTTCAAACTCATTTATATTTGTAATACTTTCAAATCAATATCTACACCAGTATATTTATATAAGTAAGACTTGAAGGACTTAGGACTGATAGCTCACCTTACTTCCTGTTCCTTGTTTGGTTGTGGACTTAGGGTATCCTGTTATCTATCCGAATGTCGTTGAATTCTTAGTTATATATCATATATATATATATATATATATATATATATATATATATATATATATATATATATATATATGTGTGTGTGTGTGTGTTATATACAAAGGCTTTCACTTCAGTTTAGTACCTTTGTGTAACAAAGGCATCCAAACAACCTTACTATTTAACTATTATAGGTATAGTTAAGGGATTACTACTCATTACTACTATTACAACGACCTATACAAGAGACAGTACATCTGTGAGTCAATACATACTATACACTGTACAAGAGAACATACTATACACTATACATGAGAACATACTATACACTACATAAACATTAGAATAATAAAACAGAATGTGACATACTACTTCTCGATATGACACTTCATTGTGCTATCACCGTGTAACCAGAGTCTCCTGGAGGGAGAGCGGGCATTATGTGTATAGATCTATACAGGACAGACACTCCCACATCCCGACTGCTAGCTACAGTCCGAGCCGATAGGCCCAAGGGTGACAAAATGTTACCATACTACGTGTGACCTGGAGGGTCATCAGTTATTCAGCCGTCGATCAGCATGGTTACATATGAGTTCACATTCAAACCTTAAATTAACTAAATAAGGATTTAAGGCAAAAATGGACTTTGCGAGGTGTATCGCCTGGGGTCTACATATTTTCTACTTCGGACTTTTCGAGGTGTATCGCCTGGAGTCTACATATTTTCTACTTTGGACTTTTCGAGGCGTATCGCCTGGAGTCTACATATTTCTACTTTAGACTTTTCGAGGCGTACTGTTCATTCAGTACCATCTGGAGTCTGTATTTTCATTACTTTGTGACTTTGTCACATACTCGTTTCAGTAAACTATATTTTTATACTATTAGTTTTCACTGGGGAAAAACCCTTTCATTTACAAAAGAACAATTATACAAACAATCGGGTCTTGGTAGAGGACTACCTTTTTATTGGAAAACATAGGGTTTTCTAGGAAGTATACTATTTCCAAAAACGTTTGAAACAAATTACTACACTACATTGTTACTAACATTTTTATACAAGCAATGACACTAAATACTTATGAACTCACCAGCTTTATGCTGATACTCGCTTTCAAAATAACTTGTATTCTCAGGTCATCAGTAGACATGTACAGATGAAGCTTTTGAGAAGATGGAGCACATACATGACTCATCTTTTATTTTGATTATACTTTTGGTATCTTACAAACTGTACAGAACACGCTTGTATTACAATTATTATATTAATGCAATGGATGTTGTTGCTTGTCTTTACTATTATGCATTGTTGATACTATACATGACGTCCTCCGCCCCAGAACGTTTCCGCCGTTCTCGGTTTTTGGGTGTGACAATCTATAATTATCTCATCTATACAAGTCATATATAATTAAGATTAGTTAGACGGTCGAATGTGCGACTCTGCCCCAGGTCCACAACCAAACAAGGAACAAGAGATAGGGCGGAAACACACATACTAGATCTGCGTAATCGTAATCATATATTACCCTCGCGTATACACTTAATAGTGATAGGTGGCCTGTATTCGTCTTTAGCCTCTGTGTTTGAACTTGGTCTGCTGGACAGGTGGTATTTCGGAAAGGTCTGCGGACATACGACGGCAAGGCCTTGGAGGACAAAGTACTCTTCGCACGAGTACTTTGGGGTTTAGAATACGAAAGACAAAACTGAGTTTTAGGTCGGATTATCGTTACGAATGACAAAGGTTTCGTGAACTTGACGGTCGAGGCGATTAGAAACCTATGAACTTAGTATGGTGAAGACCACGCCAACTCCTGACGAAAGATAGAAACAGACTCTTTACTGAACAAAGTTTGGCTGATTTGAAAGAAATGTATGTTATACGATGGTGTACTTCCCTAGTGTGCTCGAAAATGTACTCTTTGTAAATGTTCTAGTGCCTTCTGTTTTCCTCTTGTTGCTAACACTCCTACGTATTGTACCGCGATGTGCGCGTACATACCGCGATAGTGCTTTGTTATCTAGTATCCATAGTTAAACTACGATCCTCCTTGGTACCACTACGATCGCCTTGAATATACAAGTTATGAATAATTAGAATGAATTGGACGGTCCACTGAGTAACTCTGCCTCAAATCCACAACCAAACAAGGAACAGGAATTAAGGCGGAATCACTCACTCTAAGTCTGCAAAATCTTAGCTATGCACAACCCTTAATGTACATACTAAGCCATCATAGCTTCTCAGAACGGATCTCTTAGTTCTTTTGAATACTGTGACCTACTTCATTAAGGGAGTTATTATAATTACTTTTAAGTGTTATTCCCAAGTTTTAATCTTATATAAATATAAATTCATTTTCAAAGCAATTACTATTTCGAAAACGTACCGCTGTTCGATGGCGACTTCGAGGTCAATTCTCCTGTAGTGATCATCGGAATTCGTCCATCCGCTCCTGAGTTCTTTGTTATTGGGCAGTCCTCCTGGTAGTGTCCAGTCTCACCACAGCCATAGCAGGCTTGGTTTTCTTCAACTCCGGGGACTTGGGAGATCGGTTGAGCCGGTGCCCTGCAGAAACGGACTGTGTGTCCCTTTCTGTGGCAGTTCAGGCACTGCATTTCCCGACATACCCCGGTGTGGTGATAGTTTCACTTTCCACACTTCGAGAGGGTTCCAGCATATCGAATGGCAGGTGCTGGAGTAGCAGGTGTTGTGGCGGCGTACATGGTACTCGTTTGTTCCTCCTGCGGGGTGTCATGTGTTGTTCGCTTCTTCTTCCGCTTGTTCCCCGACTTTTGGCTATTTTCCTCTTCCCTCGATGGCTCGGGAACAGGGACTTCTACACCATGGCGGACTCCGTGGTCGATGAGTCACTGAGCCAGGCGCTTAGCACTATCGAATGTGGTTGGGTTAGAAGACAGTACATCTCCTTGGATCGGGGCAGATAGACCCCAGATGTATCTTTCTATCTTCTTGCTCTCCGGGGTAACCATCCCGGGGCATAGAGCTGCTAGGTCGCTGAACCGGTCAGTGTAGGCCACTATGTCTGAGCCGAACATAGTGAGCTCCCACAGTTCTTGTTCCATCTTTTGAACTTCGCCCAACGGGCAGTATTCTTCCAGCATCAACTCTTTTAGGTTTTCGCAACCTATTGAGTTAGCCACTGATAGGGTCAGTGACTTTACATGGTTGTTCCACCATGTCAGGGCTCTGTCAGAGAAGGTGCAGGCAGCAAACTTCACTTTGCTCCCTTCAGGGCACGAACAGATTTCGAAGACCGAATCTGTTTTCTCGAACCATCGCATGAGAGCGATGACTCCACCATTTCCATCGAAGGAATTAGGTTTGCAGTTCATGAAGTCCTTATACGAACACTCCCTTGGGTGTTCGTGAGTAACTCCGGGGTTGGTTAAGTGGGTACCACTACCAGATCTGAGGGTACCACTTTCACCGAAGTGAGCTAGAGCAGTTGCCACTGCGGAGGATATCGCTGCTTGAAGAGTAGCAGGATCGAATTGCGGAGGTGGAGTTGGAGTTATCAGAGTAGCGCATATGTTTGATCGGCGAGAAGGCATCTTTGCTAAAAGAATACAAAGATGAGATGGAATAAGTCTAAAGCAATGGACACAAGCCGAAAGCTGAAAAGACAAGGTTATCCTAGTTCTGGGTGTATCGGGTCCTGACTTCCACAGGGTTCTGGAAACAATTCATAAAAGAGTCTATACCTAATAAACTTTATGAATTTGGAATGGCTATCCTCGAATGAATATTTGTTGCCTGAATAACTGTTACCAGCTGCATGTAAGAAAATAATCCTAACATATAATGTGAGCAGTGTCTCCACTCGCTCATTAAGTTAAACAAGATTATTATTTATTAGTGTGACGCATAAGACGTTTTGGTTACTTCGGTTGATCCTTCTTTGAAAGCTCCTCATGAACTTGCTCTCATTTCCTCCTGACTCTTATGTTGTCTACTATGAGGAAGTGGTTACATCTACCTGGGCTTGTCGTGCGAGAATGGAAGTGACTAAAGAATCAATGAGATTAAGTGAAACATTATGGGGTGATCCTTACAGAGTCCTCCTATAATTGAACAACGTATACAAGTTGTATATAATTCAAGATTAAATAGACCTTCGAATAAGTGATCCTACTCCAAAACCATAACCAAATAAGGAACAGGTGCACAAATTCTAAGTCTATAAATTCTCAATTATATATAACCTTAGGAGTATACACTGCAAGATTATAGACATATCCGTAAGGGTCTTTTAAATTATCACAGAAGTTATTTGTATAGTGCCTAAAATACTCCTATAGTATTTTAATGTAATCTACTTGGTATGTTTTAAACTTGTTATCGCGTTATAGTATCATAGAATACTCCTATAGTATTCTAACTCTCTGTACTTGATCTAGTATTCTCTTGACTTAGTATTAGGTAAGTTTTAAGACCGTTGCAACACCACATCACTCCCATAGTGTTCAACCTTTAACTTCTTCTGTTATGTTCTTCTTGTGATACTTGTTCTAGTATGTATATATGTATAAGCAAGTATGTATACTTTTATAAGGTATCATTATATATTTAAAATATATTCTTATCCAGAGCACTTCGGCCCCATTGTATTTATAGTTGTATATCTTTTATCGGTTGATATACTTAGTTCACTATAAACAATGCTCTGATACCAATCTGTCACACCCCAAAATCGGAACGGCGGAAACGTTTTGGGGCGGAGGACGTCATGTTTAGTATCACAAGACATGCATCATAGTAACCAAAGTACCAAAAAACCATTTCATTAGAAATAAAGTGTTTACAAGGTATGTGATTCACATAATATAGAATACATAGCAAATAATAAAACGACATGAAGCTATACTGCTCCATCTTCTAAATCCCAGTGCGCGAACCTGTCTATTGGTCTCCTGAGAATACAAGTTATTTTGAAAGCGTAGATCAGCATTTAAGTTGGTGAGTTCATAAGATTTTAGTGATGTAGTAAGTAGTAAGAAAGTTTGTAGAAAGTTGTAGTAAGTTGTAGTAAGTTCTTGAGTAGAAAAGTTTGCCTGTTCCTCCAGAAAATCCTATATTTCCTGCTTTGATGAAAGATAAGTAAAAATGACTCTATAGTCCTTTCTATGAGTATTAAATGAATACAAGTTATATAAAACCCAGAGTAAACAAACAGTCGGTTGTGTGTATCTGCCCTAAACCCACAACCAAACAAGGAACAGGCAATGAGGCGGAAGACACACATCCCATTGTTTGTTAGATCATCGTTGTATATAACCCCTGCGTATTCACTCGGTACTCACGGAGTTAACTGTAATAGTTCCTTTATATTTGATGAAAAGATCCTTTAAGAAAACCCTTATTTCTTATAATAAAATGATAACCACAGTAGTTCCTTCTATAATCACTTAGTTTATACTAGTTATATATAATCTAATATCGAACAGAAAGTTAATCGTGTGAATTTGCCCTAAACGCACAACCAAACAAGGAACAGGGAATGAGGCGGAAGGCACACATCCAACTACGTATTGGATATTAATTATATATAACCCTGGTGTATAAACTAAGGTATTATGGAATTAAACACCTAAGGTCCTTTAAGTTTTACTGGTTTAATAAAATGAATTAAACCCTTTACTGGTTAAGTTTCTAGTTTTGTATTCCAAAAGTTCTTCATTTGAAAAGAATGTTTTGTACTAACTAGAAAACGGTGCATTAAATTAGTGTCCTATGACCTGACCCATATATGGTACCCCTTATTATTACTTGGTGTATACAGAACATATATATAGCTAAGGTCAGATAGATAGTAGGTTGGGTGTATCTGCTCTAAGCCCACAACCAAACAAGGAACAGGAAATGAAGCGGAAAGTACACATCCTACTACCTGTCGGACCCGATTAATATATATCCTTGAATGCATACACTAAGGAATCATAAAGTTAGCATTATAGATCCCTTTCTACTGAATGTACTAGACTTGACTGTTCTGTGTGTCATTTGTAAAATGTAAGTTTTCCCTAGTTTATAACTATATTGACTCGAAAATAGTTTGTATTAGCTTTCAAGTGGAACTGTCACTTACTGAAAGTAATGGGAATTTATAAGTACACAGTTGTCTTTTGAATTGACATCCTGTAGTACTAATTACCTTAAAACATGTTTGTTTTAGTAAGGTCATAATGTGAAGGCTAGTACCCATACTATACGCTCTCCCTGTCAAGGGATTCTGGGAATCAAACGCGACTGCAGCAAACAATTGCTAGCCGTGTAATTCACATTAAAGTTATATGATCATGTATACCCAATTTAACTATCACCTTTTGTTAAGAACAATGAGTTAGTGATTCATTGGTATAATTAGATCTTGTAGTTGTTCTCATGCTATAGCATCTTAGTATGTTCGTTCTGTTATAGTATCTTAGTATGTTCTCTTTGAAGTATTGTATCTACCTCCTTGTTTCTCTTTATGTTATCGTGTATTGTATCTACCTCCCTGTTTCTCTTTATAGTATGTTCTAGCATCTAGTATGAACTGAACCTCTAAACTATACCCCTTATAGTTGACTAGTTTTTTACTTGAACTGTTATTGAAAAGAGTCATTTTACTACTAAGTTATGCTTGTACTTTAAAAATGGAGTTTTGTTAAACGATAAAGTAACATAACTTTAAAAGAGTTTGTGAAATGATTTGACTACTTATAAATGACATAAGTAATCTTTTGAAAAATGTTTATAACAAACAATTACACAATTATCATTGTGTTCAACTTGTATTCCCCCCCCCACCTCCTTAAAAGCATTTAAAACAGTTTAAAAGATTGATTACGGGGTATGAACTCACCTTATGTGGGTGATTCAAACGAATATGCGCGTAAGGATGAGAAGTTCCACGAATGAAGTCCTGAGACACAAACGAGTCCTAAATGACATATATGGCATGTATATAGTGTTTATAAGCAACTATATGAAAGGAAACACCTTTAGGGACTAGGAAACACTTGGACCAAGTGTTAGAATCACATGTGATTCATCAAAGGGGAGTGTATGGCCACAAAGAAGAGTTTACGGCCAAAATGGCATGACCAAGGGAGTTCACGGCCATGTGTTCACGGCCCTATGTGATTTCGGCCAATGATTTTACGGCCACCATGAGTTTACGGCCGTAAACTCATGCTACTTTGTGCATATGGGTGTTTTGAAGGGCTTTCAAGCATTGAGGAAGGGTTCTAGGTTCTTTCCCATGCCTTAGGAAGTGTTTAAGGTCCAAATGCACTACAAACTAGGGTTTACGGCCAAGGGAGATGCTCTTGGCCGTAAACACCTCATGTTCTTGGGAAAAGCTTGATTTCAAGGTGCTAAGCATGAGTTCCTACTAGATATCAAGTATAGGGAAGTAATACTTACGATATGAAGGAAAAGGTGGGTGTTTTCGACCCAAAATACCTAAGTGTTCTTGATGTTCTTGAGAATCTTTGAAGATCTAGACTCAAAGATGAAATCCATGGATGAAATCAATGGTGATTCATGGATAAGAGAAGTATTAACACAAAGATGGAAGGAATCACTTACGTTTTGAAGATCTAGGATGAAGAACTCGATGATACTTGAGAGAGTTTGAAGGAATCACTTAATTAAACTATATGATTTATCCTTTAATATATTATTCATATTATATATTAATAAACCATAATAACCTCTCTCTATCTCTATAAATTATCCGTTCAAGTTGCTTTGGTGAAGTCAACCCAAAAGGACCATGCACAACCGGGTCAAGTACATACCAAATGTAGTTACAGGCTTAAACACTAATCCAACAAATGTATCAATTACATAAAAGCATTGAAAGAGTTTACCCCTTCTATGTAGATATGTAGCTTTATCTCGCCGACCGTATGCTTTGTTTTACTACTGAATCCTATTAGCACTGAGGATCTTTTGACTATTTTTGTCACACCCCAAAACCGGAACGGCGGAAACGTTCGGGGGTGGTTGACGTCATGCGTAGTATCACAACAGTTGTATCATAGCAAGCATAGTAAACACAACCAAACATTGAATATATATATGAAAAAAGTTTACATTGTTTTAATACAAGGTTTTATTCATAACAAAAGTAAAATCGAAAGACGTGACTCTAACGCGCCGACTTCTCCAAAAGCCTGGAAGTACATGTCTACTAATTCCCTGAGAATACAAGCAGTTTTGAGAGAATATCAGGATAAAGCTGGTGAGTTCATAAGCATTTAGTTTTTGGTGGAAAACGTTCTTTGATCCTTTTGAAAAGTGTTCCTCAAGAAAATCCTATATTTTCTTATAAAAAGCATGTTTGAAAACTGATTCCTTCCATGACTTCCAGATTCGTACCAAGATACGTACAATTCAAGGTGTCGTGGAATGAATATGAATATCCGTTGATTACATGATAAACAAATCCGTTTTGAATAGCCGGTTTATCCTGGCAAAATCCTATATTTTCCCTAAAGGTTGATGGTTGATTATTCGTTTTAAACTGAGGTATGCAAGTATCTACCATACTCGTATTAATAAAAGCAGTTTTCTTTTAAAACCCCTGGTTACACCCAGAGAGGTATATTAGCCTTAAAAACTAAATAAAAGAAAATCGTGATGAACTAAGTCCTGAAGATATTATTATTAATACCCTCCAGTAATTAAATCGGTTATTACTTTGAGGTTAGTTCACTTGATTCATTATTACAAAAATAAATTCCTGTTATCTAGGTTTTGAGTTTCATGACCATAACTGACTGGATAAGGCATGTAACGGGACCGGTATCCTCAATGACTTTGTCACCCGGAGACCTGTCGGTCCAACTATAGCTAGCAGTGGGGTGCAGGGTTGTCAGTCCCATATAGATCTATACACAACAGTCACACTCTCCCTACAAGAGACTCTGGTCACAAGTGCTAGTCCTACACTCTAATTCTGTGGGAGTGTTACCAAGGACGTGTCTCCAACTTAGACTAACAAATTTACAAGTAATAATACTGAAAATCCTTTTTATGGTTTGCATGAATCCTTTATAAAATAATACATTTTACTACATGATTCACGAGTTCGTTACCCTAGTTTTGAAAACTATTTCTACGAGTTGATTTCTTAATCATTTGGTAAAAATGTTTTCCATGTTAAAAGCATATTGAAAATATAATTATCTTAAACAAAATAATATATTTTGAGCACAAGTTTCCTTGTACTTTTGATTGTATTCTCCCCCTGAAAACATGAAAATCTTGGAAAAACGTAGGGGTATGAACTCACCTGATGTGGGTGATTCAACGAATATGCGCGTAAGGATGAGAAGTTCCACGAATGAAGTCCCGAGACTTAACGAGTCCTAAATGACATATAATGGAATATATTGACATAAATATAGTGTCTAGAAGCAACCAAATGCAAGGAAACACCTCACGGGACTAGGCAAACACTTTGACCAAGTGTTGGAATCACATGTGATTGAACTAAGGGGAGTGTACGGCCACCTATGGAGGTTACGGCCATGAGTTTACGGCCAAGGGAGTTTACGGGCGTAAACTCATGGTCAATCATGCCAAGGTGTGTCTTTTAAGATCCTACAACATCCATTAAAGGTTTAAGGCTTGGACTTTAAGAAGGGTTTGTGGCTAAAATGGCACACTTATAGGTGTTTACGGCCATGGGTTTACGGCCCATGAGTTTACGGCCGTAAACACTTGAGGAAAAGTGTGATTCGTAGCGTTTCTAGGTCCTTTCTAGCCTCTTGGAAGTGTTCTAAGTCCCATGCATGGCTTAAGGAAGGGTCTAAGTACAATAATTGACCAAAATTGGAGTTTTCGGCCAATGAAGGGTGTATGGCCGTACACATGGTTTACGGCCGTAAACCCCGTTTGGGTTCATGACTTTGGGTCGATTGTTAGGTGAAAATCAATGGTTTCTAGTAGATATCAAGCCTAAAGAGTAGTTACTTACTATAAGGAAGCTTGAATGAGGTTTTTAGCCACCAAGAACTAGTGTGTGTTCGTGGTGTTCTTGGTGAGAGAGAAGATCTAGACAAATGATGAGATTAATGAGATAGGAACATGGATTTACCACTAGATAGAGGAATGAAGCAACAAATAGAGGTGAAAAACACTTACAACTTGAAGATCTTGGAGGAAACTCGATGAAGGTAGAGAGAGAGTAGAGAGAGAAAGCTTTTGAAGTGTGCAAAGTGACAAATGAAGGACATATACCCTATATATAGGGTAGAGTTTTCGGCCAAGGGGGTGGGGTGGGGGTGTACGGCCGTAAACTCGAGTTTGCGGCCGTACACTCCTCTCGAAGGGGTGTTTGGCCCGGATGTTATGCTTTGACTTGGGAAAACACGTTCTTGAGCCCAAAACTTGATTGCACTGAGTTTAAAGTTTTCCGTTAAACCCAAAATAATACTAACGAGAACAGAAATAAATCAGAATTGATTTATTTTTAAACGGTTCGTACAAGAGAAATTTCGGGTTGTCACATCATCCCCCCGTTACAGGGAATTTCGTCCCGAAATTCAAGAATAATGATATGACTCGTGGACCTAAAAGAGATGGGGGTACTTCTGTTTCCTTGGATTCTCTTGCTCCCAAGTGAATTCAAGTTCTCGTTTGGTATCCCAGTGAACCTTCACTATCCGGATACGACGTTCGTTTCGTGCGCTTGAACTTTCTGGTCCATGAGTTCAAATGATTCCTACACGAACTGTAGACTCTAGTTTAAATCGATATTGTCGAGGGGAATCGCAAGTGTCTCATCGGACAGACACTTATCTAGGTTCGACACGTGAAAGACGGGATGTATGTTGCTAAGTTCTCTAAGTAAACTAGCTAACCCGATCGGAGGTAATGATTACAGGTATACCATGAAAACGGATTACTTCTCGAAGGTAGACACACATGAGTCTCTCCTTCTTATATCCGGGTGTGAGAACAAGATCTATGCGCAGGGACAAGGTTTGAAAACTCAAAACTTGAGTGAATGCTTGAGATCAATGTCTGCTTGATAATGGATGTTCAAGTAGAGACGGGAAATACCAGTCAAGTCTTAGATAATCAATTCAACAAATGATCAAGACATTAATTGAGAACAAGTAGATAATGATCAAGGTAAAGTTAATAAATGAAGAACAAGAAGAATGCTTTAAAAGTGATAAGAGTAAATGCCAAAAGTGAGTGAAAGATCCGTAGTTGACTTGTATTGAATGCTCCTATATATAGGAGAGAATATTACAGTGAATTAACCCAAGTGTTTACATAAGACTGGACAAAAGACACAAGTCCGACATTCTGATTGTCCTAGATCAAGTTTAGACTAAGTCCTATGAAACGTTACATCAAAATACAAGAGAAAAGTAATAAATGCATAAGAGACAAAACAACTTCATTCCGGAAAAGTAATGTTCCGGAGATGAAGGTTTGGTCCGAATCATCATACATTCCGGACTTCGGGATCAGCTCCGGAATGTATTCCTCTTCAAAATACTTCACTCCTTTTCTCCAGCTCCGGACAGGTTCCGGATCACATCTTCCTTCGGAACCAACATACTTCGGAATATGTACTTAGGATTGCTAGAGGTTCACTTTCAGGTTCCAACAATCTCCCCCTAAGTGAACTTAGCAATCCATCAAGCTTAGTTCATTTCTTCCTTGATGAAGGTGTATGCTCGGAACAACCATTCACGCACCACAATGTACCAAGTCAGTTGACTTACAAACTTTGCCTTAAACTGTTCCGGAGCATCAGACTTGGACGTCCGGGATATGAACTTCTGCAGAGCTTTGGTAGGAACCAGGTGTTTGTCAAGGACTCGGAAGAAGTCCTTCTTGTTTGTTCTTCTGGTGGTGTAGACAAACCCTACAACCGGTTCTTCGATCGGACCATCTGCAAGAATTTCAGCTTCCGGAAGAACAAAGTCGATCTTTGCAACGAATTGTTCGGTTCCGTAGAGATGAGCAAGTTCGTAATCACAGCGGCAGAACTCAGCAACATAGTCTTTGAGAAAGCTGAGAGCTGCGTGATATGCACCCATACTGATGTCATCTTTTTGATTTTCTCTGAAGTAAGCAGCTAGGGTAAGGATATCGTTCGGATTCATTGAGGGAAAATTCGCATCAGTAACGGTTCGGGGAGTTGGCTTGTTCCGAAGGAGATGAAAACGAAACAGAGGACAGTTCAGCTCAAATTTTACCAAAATTTTTCTTCCAAAGCCATGAACTTTGGAGATCCTCTTTCTTGACCAAACTTCCTTGAAGGGTTGAGCATTTTTTGCATAGAAGGTTTTGAGCGTTTCACGCTCTGTCCGGATGATCACTTCCGGATTGTCGTTTGGGTGGAGCGGAGCAAACTTCGTGTAGAATTTGCTGAAAGGAGAGAGAGGAAGATCTAGTTGATCAGAGTCATTTGAGGGAAGGTCATAGTGGAGAGTTGGGATGATTTCCTTGGCTTGAAGGATGCCTTCTCGACACAGAGGAGAGATGCCACGCATCGGATCGGGATGGTCTTTTAAGGATTGAATCCTGATGTTGTCCTCTAGTGCCTTGTGAATTTCCTCCTCAGACCATCCATATTTCTGTTTGAGAGGAGGTCCGGAGTGGAAGGCTTGATGTTCGAAAGTCATCGGTTTCTTCCATTTGTCTTTCTGAAGTGCATCAATCACCATCTTCATATTCTCGTCAATGATGAATTCCGGAGTAGGAGTAGGAAGCGGTTCTTCTGTAATTTCATCTGGGGTCCGGAGAGGAGAGCCTTGATCAATTGGGGCTATTTTTGGTTCCGGAATGGGAGTAGGAGGCAGCATAGAGGGAGTGGCTCGGAAGGCTTGAGCTGTAAGGAAATATTTTGCCTTAGCCATTTTGACGGCCATTTCAAAGGCGTCCGGAAGAGAGGATGGCCAGGAGACAGCGGACCAGATCCTCTTTTGTTCCTCTGATAACACCTTCGGAGCAGACAACTTTGGAGCTTAAAGACCAAGAATCCCTTTGGGAGCTTCATCCGAAATGAAAATTTCATAATCTTCATCTCCTTCGTTTCCTTCAATGATTCCCAAGATTCCGGAGACAAATTGAACATCTTCTTCTTCGGAATCGAGGTCCTCATCCCTGAGTGTGAATTCCGAGGCTGGCTTCCATCTTCTGCTTGGGCCTTCTCCCCCTCTTGCATCGGTGACTCTTGAAACCGGTGCAAGCGATAAGTCCTCCTTGATATCATCAAGTTTGGAGAACACCTTCTGAAGACCGATGGAGAGTTGAAGAGTAAGAGTGTCATAGGCTTCAGAAGTGGGAGCTTGTTCGGAGAGATGCTTGAATGTGCTGCTAAGGGTTGCAATCATCTCATCAAATTTCCTGTTCGGAACATCCACAATGTTCCAAGTTGAGCACAGGAGTTTGATGAGGACTTGTTGAATGATCAGATTCATCTCATCCTTCTTCCGGATCTCCTTCTCCAATTGTTGAATTTGTTTCTCATGACGAACATGAGTCTGGTTGATTAGGTCGTTGGTAGCAGACACAAAATCGTCATGAACCTTGAGCATGGAGGAGATGGTGTTGAGATAATTGTCGACAAGAGCATCATACTTGGAATCAAGTTACTCAACAGTGTGTTTCAGCCGGATGGAAATCTGTCACAACCAGGAATTTGGATACCTTGTAAAACCCTTAACAAAGATAACATTGTAGTTAAAACTTGGAAAACATGTATGATGCTTGTTCAATGATCACAAAATTTCCATCAAATACTCTACACAAACATTCAAGTAGTCAACAAAGGTTGGAAACCTTAAAAATCCCGGTTCAAGTCCATTTTGGACTAGGATTTTCTTATTGGGCCTAATGGACCAATAAGCTTCCAATTCGACTATTTTGGGCTTAGAACTCTTGTATGGGCTGTAATTGGACCCACTTTCTTTTACTTTAACATTTTGGGCCATAATGGGCCAGAATGAAATAAAATACTCTTATTGGGCCATAACAAATTTAATTAGCCCTAAAGGGCCATAAAACTCATACTTTGATTAATATTGGGCCGTGAACCATCTCCAAAGACCAAATGGGCCGAAAATCATCAAAATGGGCCCATAATATGGACTCAAGAACACAAAGGCCCAAACTATTCTTTTCTTCTCCCTTTATCGGCCCAAGAGGATAACAAAAAAAATAGAAACTAGTGAAATAAGGAGGGTTAGCCACCTCCTTATTACATTTTGGTCTTCCATGCACCATCACATACTTCCATGCACACCATTATTTCACTTCTCTCTCTCTCTCCCTCTCTTCTTACCTTCGGCCGAAAGGAGACACACACACACACATAATTCATTCCAACTCTTTCCAAATTCTCTCAAGAACACTTTCACTTCTCCTTCAAAATTTTCGAGATTAAGAGCTTTTCAAGGAGGTTATTCCACAAAAATCATCATCTTTGGTAAGTTGATGCTTGGATCCATGATCTAGATTCTTTGTTTTTATCAAAAATATGTTCTTAACTTATATAAACTCATGATCATCATCCTAGAAACCTCTAAGATCGAGATCCACCCAAGAAGGCTTGCTAGGACCAAATTTTCTTCATTTCTTCCTTCAAAATCGAAAACAACAAGCAAAGGTGAGTTCATACCCCTCTATTTTTAGTTTTCACAAGTTTTATGGGGGAGAACACAAGTAAAATGTGTAGATCTATGTGTGTGTGTATGTTATGTGTGATTTCATGTATGTATGTGTGATTTTATGTGTTTATGTGGTAAATATGTAACAAAAACGGAAGAAATCTCGAGATCTATGGCACAAGAGGGGAAACAAACATGATCTAATATATATTGCACTAAACAAGTCTACAAAAATTTCGATGTAAAGTCATAATAAACATATTGCAACATAAAACTCATTTTTGGGCTATAATTGTCAAACAAACAAAAGTTGGGTTGAAATTTGTCATTTACGGTTTTCTTAAGGACTAAAAGAGTCAAAACAGTAAAAATAAATGTTTTTATGAGTATTATAGTCTTTAAAGGACTAGAAATGTAATTTGTAGCTTAATGGGCTAATTTTTGGGCTTTTCGGCCCATAGGCCCAAAAATTGCAGAAATACGATTTTAAGGGGCTGAAATGGTACAATTCTCGAAACAGGGGGTAAAAGGGGTAAACAACCGACAAGTTTCGTGCCGTTGTGAATTTAACAATTGTTCAATCAAACTTCCGACCATTATACTATATCTAAAACAAGTAAATATTCAAATAGTTAGGCTTGAAAGATCTTAATCATGTATATTGGGCCTTCGTGGCCCATTGGCATGACTTTTGGGCCTATAGATAATAATACACGTCAATTAAGCCTCTTGTGACCCAAATTTACATGTTTAATGGACCCTCAATGGCTTCCATGTGCTATTGGACCTCAGTGGCCCATTAGCGTTGCTAGTAAGGTCCAATTAAATCATATGTGAAATGGGCCAACGCGTTCTTCGTTTAAACAACCTAAAATAACTCACGTAATTAGCAGGACTTTGTAATCCACTTCTCCTCGTTTGTTAGGCTTACTTGCAATCAAAGTAAACAAATACAGGTCGTTAATCAATAGTAATCAATTTTGTTTGGATTAAGTGAGTAATAACGGGCGACACCTCTAAGTGTCGTTCGTAGTCTGTAGTTATAATCAAAGTCTCCTGGAAGGAGAGCGAGAGTTTGTGTATAGATCTATACGGGGGTGACTACCCCACACCTCTGCTGTTCGCTACAGTTAGACTCGGCCAGTCTAGGGTGACAAAATTTTAAGATCAATTCCGGCGTTCTTTAGGATGCCAAGACAGACGAACTAGTCACTATTATGCATGGTTATAACGACTCACGTAATTAAATAAATCCAATACTATCCGAGTAATCAAGGAAAAGTAATCAAAATCACTCGTGTGGCCGTATAACAATTTGAAACAATTATATTATGTTATCGGAAAACATCGGGTTTTTCGAGGAAATCAACACCACTCGCTTGTATTTTCAATAATTATAATGCAAAACTTCCCATTTATACACGTTTTGAAATCATTCATGCACCAACTTATGGATCTTCACACTTTGGTAAACAATTGTCTTTTCAGAAAATATTGGATTTTTTGGGTTTTATAAACTACACAAATCATTTTTATCACAACCCTGCTTATGAACTCACCAACATTTCATATGTTGACGTTTTCAAAATAACTTGTATTCTCAGGTAACAGGTAAGCTGAAGGGTAATATCAAGTATGTTAGGATGTTATGTTTTGAAAACTCTCAAACAATTGATGCTATGGATATGTAATATTTAAACAATGTACTGGATGTGAACAATGTCAATCGTTATGTATTAATGCATGGTGAAGTTTATGTTGTGTTTCATGTATAATCATTGTGATGATATTCAATTTAAGTCACGCGAGCCCTCGGATGTTTCCGCCGTCTGGTTTGGAGGTGTGACAGGTTGGTATCAGTGCTCTGTTTATAGTGAACTGGCATATCTAACCACACATTGATATGCAACTATAAACCAAAGAGGGACTAAAACAACTCTGAACAAAACAAATAAAACACAACGATAAAACATCTTTACTTGTGCGATATAGGAAAAAGAACATAATACCAAATCAAATAAGATAATACTGACATCTCGGTTAAGTCGGGACTATTCCTAGTTGTATTAAGGGGATGAATGTAGCCTGATCAACTACATTTTCTCCAAGGTACAACTATCACATGCCCCGGGGAAACCTCGATGGTCGGTAAACCTAAAAACATACCCCTTTGTTACCAAGAAAAGAACATCAACTCAATTTACATAATAATTAAAACATCTTAGGAGTAATAATAGTTTATTCATATACCTCCTCTCAGTCACCATGGAAGGGGAGCACCAGGGTATTCAGTTTCATCAGGCCTTAGTGGCCCACGAAATGATCGAGGACGAACCCGAGGGAGATCAAGGGGGAGCACACGGCGTTGGGCCCGACGAGTATACGGACACGGACTACGAGTTTTATGGGACCGATGACGATATGGAGGAAGAACAAGACACAAACGAGGAGTCCGTCACACCACCTACCAGCGAGACGCAGCAGAAACCCCCTGCCCCACCAGGAAATTCCACAAGAGAGAATCGTTCTCCGGAAGCTGAGATTGCCGCTCTGCGGCGACAGCTATTCGCCATGGAAGCACAAGCGGTGCAGGACAACCAGGAAAGAGATGAAGTCATTGGAGAAATGACAGAGATGGCCCAGTTGTTGGCACAACACTTTGGTATATGACCTCACTGCCGCCGTCGAGCGCTCCTTAGAGTGTTAGGACTAGTCATATCTATCTTTAGTATTATGCTTATATGATCTATGCTATGTACCATCGACTCTATGTTTAAGTGATTACACTACTCATAGAGTCGTTATGCTGCCGAACTTGCACCACTTATGTACACTCCTTCGAGCAAATTTTCATGTATCAAAGTACGGATATTATTAATGGAAAATTTTATGTGCTCTATTGTGATGTTGCTAGCTGTTATGTGTTATGTATCCATGATTGTATGCTAATTTGTGAAACTACTTAAGTTCATGCAATACAACTAGTTTATAGGATCACAAACTTACAAAAATCATAGGCACTCCACATCTTTCTGTTCAATGACAGAAAGATGCCCCATCGACCAACTCGTGGAAACCCTGGACCAACCCCACCGGAAATCAACTCGGCTGCATTTCAAGCAGCTGTATCTACTGCGGTCACCGCAGCTATGGTGCAAATCCACCAAGGGAACAATGGTGGAGGCAACGGACAAGGGGCTGGAAGTTCGAACAACGGAATAAATCAAGGACCTGCCAAGACATGCTCTTACAAGGATTTCACAAACGCCAAGCCACGAACCTTTAATGGCACTGGTGGAATGATAACCCTAAAGAGATGGATGGAAAATGTGGAATCGGTATTTGAGATATGTGAATGCCCCGAGGAGGTGAAAGTGAAGTTCGCCGCATGCACATTCGTTGACCAAGCTCTCACCTGGTGGAATGGATATGTAGAGGCCATGACTCTCCCCGTAGCCAACGCCATGCCATGGGTGGAGTTGAAAGAAATGCTGATGGCCGAGTACTGCCCGCGAGGCGAAATTCAGAAAATAGAGCAAGAGTTATGGAATCTCACCGTCCGAAACTCTGATATAGATGCATACATATCAAGGTTTAGCGAACTGTCACTGTTGTGCCCTGGCATGATTACTTCAGAGGGAAAGAAAATCGAACGATTCATCTGGGGATTAACCTCCCCAATTCAAGGAAATGTGATAGCTGCAAATCCCAAAACCTTCGACAGTGCCAAGAGGTTGGCCAAGAAACTGTACGACCACAACAACAAGAAGGGCGAGAAGCTAGTGGAAACTGAGGGCAAGAAGGAGAGTGACAACAAGAAAGGAAAGAACAACAAGAGAAAAGGGCGACAAGGCTCAGAGTCGTCAAAGAAGCAACAAACAGTGACAGTTAATGTTGCAACCACCCAAGTTCCCTCCACACCACATGCTCCAGCCTCAGCTATTGCGAGTGCCCCTAGGCAGTATTCCGGGAATCTCCCAAAGTGAAACAAGTGCAGTATCCATCATAATGGCGAATGCAGGGAGATGCATTGTACCAGTTGCAATTGGAAGGGTCACACGGGAAAATATTGCAGGACCTATCCTCCCCAGAACCAGCAGCAAGGAAACAACAACAACAACAACAACCGCAACAACAACAACAACAACACCAACAACAGCGGCAATAAGGTAGGATCAAGCCCCACCTGCTATGGATGTGGAAAGACTGGGCATATCCGTCGAAACTGCCCCAACATCAACAACCCTGGAAATGGAGGAGCAGGAAGAGTGCTGAACATGGGACAGGGAGAAGCGGTTCAGGATCCCGCTGTTGTTACCGGTACGTTTCTCCTAAACCACACTTATGCATGCATCCTATTTGATACCGGGGCAGAACGAAGCTTTGTGAGTAATAAATTCAAACACTTGTTAAAACAACAACCCCAGAAGCTCAATGAAACCTTTACAGTGGAAATGGCTAATGGGAAAACAGAATCCACTAGGGAAATCTACATCGGATGTACCCTGACCTTGAACCATCACGTCTTTCAAATAAACTTAATGCCTGTATCCATTAGGAGTTTTGATGTGATTATCGGCATGTACTGGTTAAGCCCCCACCATGCTGAAATTATGTGTCACGAGAAGGCCGTTCGCCTTCACCTCCCAAATCATGAAACCATAACTATATACGGAGACAAACCCAGCACGAACCTTCGTCTCATTTCGTGCATTAAGGCACAAAAGTGTCTACGAAAGAAGGACTTGACGTTTCTAGCTCATATAGTGGATAAGTCCAAAGAAGTGGTCAATATTCGAAACATCCCTGTGGCTTGTGAATTCCCGGATGTATTTCCTGAAGACCTTCCGAGGATACCCCTAGAAAGACAAGTCGAGTTCCGAATTGACCTCGTGTCAGGAGCTACACCCATCGCCAAATCGCCCTACAGATTGGCTCCTGCTGAAATGCAAGAATTGTCCAGTCAACTCAGCGAACTTTTGGACAAAGGATTCATCTGACCCAGTTTCTCACCTTGGGGAGCTTCGGTTCTCTTTGTTAAGAAGAAAGACGGTACCTTTAGGATGTGTATTGACTACAGGGAACTTAATAAGCTCACTATCAAAAATCGTTATCCACTTCCGAGAATCGACGATCTATTTGACCAACTCCAAGGAGCAAGTTACTTCTCTAAGATAGATCTGCGATCCGGATACCATCAACTCAAAGTCCGGGAGGAGGATATCCCCAAAACCGCGTTCCGAACTCGTTATGGACATTATGAATTTGTCGTAATGCCCTTCGGTCTAACGAATGCCCCTGCCGCATTCATGGACCTAATGAATCGAATCTACCGACCATTCCTCGACAACTTTGTCATCGTTTTCATCGACGATATCCTAGTCTATTCTCGAAGCGAAGAGGAACACGGCCGACGTCTCCGACAAATCCTGGAAACCCTGCGAACCGAAAAGTTATACGCAAAACTCTCTAAGTGTGAGTTTTGGCTTCGTAGTGTGAACTTTTTGGGTCATGTTGTTAGTCAGGAAGGGATACATGTGGATACTTCTAAGGTCAAAGCCGTTGAAGGATGGGTGATCCCAACAACACCCACATAAATTAGCCAATTTTTAGGCCTCGCAGGCTACTACAGGAGGTTCATTCAGAACTTCTCCAAAACAGCCAAGCCACTTACCTCGCTTACGCAAAAGGGCGTACCCTTTGAATGGACGAATAAGCAAGAAGCTGCATTCCGAACTCTGAAGCAAGCGCTCTGCAGTGCACCGGTACTATCACTACCAGAGGGAACAGAGGAATTTGTAGTTACTATGATGCGTCAAATCAGGGTTTAGTCTGTGTACTCATGCAGTGTGGAAAGGTGATAGCTTATGCGTCCCGGCAACTAAAGACCCACGAGGTGAATTCTACCACCCATGATCTTGAATTAGGAGCTGTGGTCTTCGCCTTGAAGATTTGGAGGCACTACCTTTACGGTACGAAGTGAACCATTTTCACTGACCACAAGAGTCTCCAACATATTTTAAATCAAAAAGAGTTAAACATGAGGCAACGAAGATGGGTTGAACTGCTGAACGATTATGAGTGCGAAATCAAGTACCACCTAGGTAAAGCTAACGTAGTAGCTGATGCCTTGAGTCGAAAAGACTACTCGAATCGTCGTTTGAAGACTCTCTCCATAACCATCCAATCCCACCTGACCTCGCAAATCAGAGCAGCCCAGTTCGATGCCATGAAGGCAGAAAACAAAACAAGCGAAGCGTTACGTGAAATGGAAAAGAATTTCGAAGCGAAGGAGGACGGAGCATATTACTTCATGAACCACATTTGGGTCCCTAAATTTGGGGGATTCAGAGAAGTAGTCATGAATGAAGCCCAAAAGACACGATACTCCATCCATCCGGGTTCAGATAAAATGTACTTGGATGTCAAGAAACATTATTGGTGGCCTAACATGAAGGCAGAAATTGCCACTTACGTTAGCAAGTGCCTCACGTGTGCTAAAGTAAAGGTGGAATACCAGAAGCCCTCGGGATTACTACAACAACCAGTAATTCCCGAGTGGAAATGGGAAAGGATTACTATGGACTTTGTGACCAAACTACCCAAGACGACTGATGGTTTGGATACCATATGGGTAATAGTCGATAGGTTGACAAAATCCGCTCATTTCCTGCCAATAAAAGAATCATACAAGATGGAACGATTGACAAGGATCTATATCAAGGAAATCGTGAGACTCCACGGAGTGCCAATATCTATCATCTCGGATAGAGATAGTAGGTTTACTTCACGCTTTTGGCAATCGCTTCAGAAGGCTATGGGAACACAACTTGACATGAGCACTGCCTACCACCCGCAAACGGATGGTCAAAGCGAGCGAACCATTCAAACGCTAGAAGACATGCTTCACGCATGTGTGATAGACTTTGGAAGGTCGTGGGATACCCACTTGCCTTTGATCGAATTCTCATACAATAACAGTTATCACTCAAGCATCAAATTTGCTCCTTTCGAGGCATTGTATGGGCGTAAATGTAGATCGCCGTTGTGTTGGGCTGAGGTAGGTGACACTCAGCTAGCAAGAGGACAAACACCAGACAATGCATTAACGGGACCGGAAATCATACGCGAAACGACCAAGAAGATAATTCAGATCAGGGCCCGACTGCAATCATCACGAGACAGACAAAAGAGCTACGCCGACAAGCGACGAAAGCCCTTGGAATTTAAAGTCGGGGATCGGGTGTTGTTAAAGGTCTCTCCTTGGAAAGGGGTGATTCATTTTGGGAAGCGGGGAAAACTAAAACCCTTGATACATTGGACCCTTCGAGATTCTTGCCCGAATCGGTCCAGTGGCTTATAGACTGCAGCTACCCGCTGAGCTCAGCAGTGTACACCCCGTGTTCCATATTTCCAATTTAAAGAAGTGCTTATCCGACGAGACTCTCGTCATTCCATTAGAAGAAATCGAAATCAACGAGAATCTCCTGTTCATCGAAGAACCAGTCGAAATCATGGACAGGGAAGTAAAGCGTACTAAGCAAAGTCGCATTCCGATTGTGAAAGTTCGATGGAACGCGAGACGTGGACCAGAATTCACATGGGAACGCGAAGACCAGATGAATCAGAAGTTCCCTCACCTATTCTCGCATTCTCAAATCTAGCTTTAAAAAGAATTTCGGGACGAAATTCCCTCTAACGGGGGGATGATGTCACAACCAGGAATTTTGATACCTTGTAAAACCCTTAACAAAGATAACATTGTAGTTAAAACTTGGAAAACATGTATGATGCTTGTTCAATGATCACAAAATTTCCATCAAATACTCTACACAAACATTCAAGTAGTCAACAAAGGTTGAAAACCTTAAAAATCCCGGTTCAAGTCCATTTTGGACTAGGATTTTCTTATTGGGCCTAATGGACCAATAAGCTTCCAATTTGACTATTTTGGGCTTAGAACTCTTGTATGGGCTCTAATTGGACCCACTTTCTTTTATTTTAACATTTTGGGCCAGAATGAAATAAATTACTCTTATTGGGCCATAACAAATTTAATTAGCCCTAAAGGGCCATAAAACTCATACTTTGATTAATATTGGGCCGTGAACCATCTCCAAAGACCAAATGGGTCGAAAATCATCAAAATGGGCCCATAATATGGACTCAAGAACACAAAGGCCCAAACCATTCTTTTCTTCTCCCTTTATCGGCCCAAGAGGATAACAAAAAAAAATAGAAAGTAGTGAAATAAGGAGGGTTGGCCACCTCCTTATTACATTTTGGTCTTCCATGCACCATCACATACTTCCATGCACACCATCATTTCACTTATCTCTCTCTCCCTCTCTTCTTACTTTCGGCCGAGAGGAGACATACACACACATAATTCATTCCAACTCTTTCCAAATTCTCTCAAGAACACTTTCACTTCTCCTTCAAAATTTTTGAGATTAAGAGCTTTTCAAGGAGGTTATTCCACAAAAATCATCATCTTTGGTAAGTTGATGCTTGGATCCATGATCTAGATTCTTTGTTTTTTCAAAAATCTCTTCTTAACTTATATAAACTCATGATCATCATCCTAGAAACCTCTAAGATCGAGATCCACCCAAGAAGACTTGCTAGGACCAAATTTTCTTCATTTCTTCCTTCAAAATCGAAAACAACAAGCAAAGGTGAGTTTATACCCCTCTATTTTCGGTTTTCACAAGTTTTATGGGGGAGAACACAAGTAAAATGTGTAGATCTATGTGTATGTGTATGTTATGTGTGATTTCATGTATGTATGTGTGATTTTATGTGTTTATGTGGTAAATATGTAACAAAAACGGAAGAAATCTCGAGATCTATGGCACAAGAGGGGAAACAAACATGATCTAATATATATTGCAGTAAACAAGTCAAGAAAAATTTCTATCTAAAGTCATAATAAACATATTGCAACATAAAACTCATTATTGGGCTATAATTGTCAAACAAACAAAAGTTGGGTTGAAATTTGTCATTTACGGTTTTCTTAAGGACTAAAAGAGTCAAAACAGTAAAAATAAATGTTTTTATGAATATTATACTCTTTAAAGGACTAGAAATGTAATTTGTAGCCTAATGGGCTAATTTTTGGGCTTTTCGGCCCATAGGCCCAAAAATTGCAAAAATACGATTTTAAGGTGCTGAAATGGTACAATTCTCGAAACATGGGGTAAAAGGGGTAAACAAAACTATTTCAGGGGTTAAAATGCTTTTCTTTTCCAAAAAGGATCAAAAATGTAAAGTTTTTGGAATTTGGGCCAAAATTGTAAAAGTTGCGAAAAAGTTGGACTTTAACCGAAAGACTCTTTGCTGGAAGGACTGAAACTATCAAAGAATAAATTTTGAGCTAAAAACATTTACTTAAACAAGTCTATGGGTCAAAAATGTCAAGGAAATGGTTTAAGGGCCTAAAATGTCTTTTTCTTCATATAAGGGACTAAAATTGTCATTTTTATTAAAGAAGGGCTGAATGGGTCAAACCAATATTTTGAGTCAATTATTTTAGTTTTAAGATATTTGGGTCAAAAATACCAAATTACAACTTATGAAAATAGAATGAAGAATACACATATATTTTCAAATATCGTTATAAACAACCGACAAGTTTCGTGCCGTTGTGAATTTAACAATTGTTCAATCAAACTTCCGACCATTATACTATATCTAAAACAAGTAAATATTCAAATAGTTAGGCTTGAAAGATCTTAATCATGTATATTGGGCCTTCGTGGCCCATTGGCATGACTTTTGGGCCTAACGATAATAATACACATCAATTAAGCCTCTTGTGACCCAAATTTACATGTTTAATGGACCCTCAATGGCTTCCATGTGCTATTGGACCTCAGTGGCCCATTAACGTTGCTAGTAAGGTCCAATTAAATCATATGTGAAATGGGCCAACGCGTTCTTTGTTTAAACAACATCCTAAAATAACTCACGTAATTAGCAGGACTTTGTAATCCTCTTCTCCTCGTTTGTTAGGCTTACTTGCAATCAAAGTAAGCAAATACAGGACTTTGTAATCCTCTTCTCCTCGTTTGTTAGACTAATAACGGGCGACACCCCTAAGTGTCGTTCGTAGTCTGTAGTTATAATCAAAGTCTCCTGGAAGGAGAGCGAGAGTTTGTGTATAGATCTATATGGGGGTGACTCCCCCACACCTCAGCTGTTCGCTACAGTTAGACTCAGCCAGACTAGGGTGACAAAATCTTAAGATCAATTTCGGCGTTCTTTAGGATGCCAAGACAGACGAACTAGTCATTATTATGCATGGTTATAAGGACTCACGTAATTAAATAAATCCAATACTATCCGAGTAATCAAGGAAAAGTAATCAAAATCACTCGTGTGGCGGTATAACAATTTGAAACATTTATATTATGTTATCGGAAAACATCGGGTTTTTCGAGGAAATGAACACCACTCGCTTGTATTTTCAATAACTATAATGCAAAACTTCCCATTTATACACGTTTTGAAATCATTCATGCACCAACTTATGGATCTTCACACTTTGGTAAACAATTGTCTTTTCAGAAAATATCGGATTTTCTGGGTTTTATAAACTACACAAATCATTTTTATCACAACCCTGCTTATGAACTCACCAACATTTTATATGTTGACGTTTTCAAAATAACTTGTATTCTCAGGTAACAGGTAAGCTGAAGGGTAATATCAAGTATGTTAGGATGTTATGTTTTGAAAACTCTCAAACAATTGATGCTATGGATATGTAATATTTAAACAATGTACTGGATGTGAACAATGTCAATCGTTATGTATTAATGCATTGTGAAGTTTATGTTGTGTTTCATGTATAATCATTGTGATGATATTCAATTTAAGTCACGCGAGCCCTCAGACGTTTCCGCCGTCTGGTTCGTGGGTGTGACAAAATCAGCTGGTCAAGTTGGGATTCTCTCTCTGCTACGGATGGTCCGGACTGTTGGGAGAGAGACTGAAGAATAGCATCAAGTTTGGAATCAAGTCCGGAGACTTTTTGATCCAGTTTAGAATTCAGCTCTGTTACAGATGCTTCTACAGTTGACACTTTATTCATAGTGTCCGAAACGTTGTTGTGGATCTCCAGAAGGGCAAACGGGTCAACATGGTCACCAGCTGAGGATTCTGAATCAGAATCCGAGTGTGTCGGAGGAGGTTTGTGAGCGTCTGGATTGGAGGATGGACCCGATTTGGTAGCATCATCGTCTTCTTGAATATTTGAGTTGGAGCCGTCGTCCGGAGTGGTAGTGGAGGAGGATCCGAAGTCAAAGGCAGACTTGGATACAGATGCTTTGTATTGATAGTGAATGGAGGTCATGAGATGAGCATCCGGAACGGTTGTTGCTTCTTCCTCCAACATAACTTCTTCCGAGATTTCTTCTTCCGGATCAGTGTCGAAGATGCTTTGATGAATGGTGATTGGGGGTAGCTCTGTAGTGAGTTCATTGATGGCGTCATCGTCAGTGAGAGGGACAAAGGGTAGATTGCTTTGGATGGCCCTGTTCCTCATGGAGATGAGAGTTGACTCCACTTGAGCTCGAGAAAGATCCGGACGTCGAGATGCGGCCCTGTTCACATAATCTTCCCACAAAGGATCATTAGAACCTGGTCGTCCTGCACGCCTTCCGGGTATCTGACCAGTTGTGGCATCAGAAGTTGGAGAGACTGCTCCTCCTTTCGGATGCTTGGGTTCCGGAATAGTGGTTCCGGAGTGTGTGCGTGTGGAAGAGATAATGGGAATATCAAATTTGACACGTGGGTGTGTTCCACGGGGCTGCAAGGAACTTTGTTCAACACTGGCATCACCCTTTTGGGAGGGTGAGGGTGGAATAAATGTAGACTCCCCGTGAGTGTGTGCTTGTGATGATGAAACATTGAGTGGTACCTCAGATGAATGGGCAGGAGGGGTGTGCGGACGGCCAGAATCAGCCGGAATGTCATGGGTGCCATCCTGTTGAGAGGGGCACTGACTTTGGATTTCTTTTTGGCCTTAGGCTTGGTAGGTGAAGCCTTTCGTTTGGCTGGTTGCATAACTTTCGGTTCGGACTTAGCATGAATGGCCTCTTCCGGAGTAGGCTCAACTGAGACCGGGGCAGGTTGTGTTGGGTCGAACACAACCAAAGTCTCAATGTGTTGTTACAAAAAGGGAGAGTCGGAAGGAATAAGGGCCAACATATTGTCTGGAAGACGTCTGATCGGACCAAAAGAAGATTGGTCCGGAATTCTATAAGCCTTAACGAGTTTAAAAGATACACATACCTCCGGAGGAATGGTGCTAACCGGAATGGGTATGTTGAGTTCCTTGAAGACCTGTTCAATCGTCAGAGCCCAAAATCTAGGGCTCAAAATCTCGTTCGGTTTTCTCTTGATGGCGAATTTGCAGAAGTCTTGCCACAATACTTCCGGAAGATCCACAGCGTTGTTGTGTCCGGAGTAAATGCTGAATACCACATTCAGCCAATCTCTGCTCAGATTATTGGTACCTCCATACTTGCCCGATAGACCACGGATGATTAGATGCATAAGCACGGTCCAGAGGCTAGAAACAGCTGTCTTCTTGAAGTCCTTTGCCCTATAGTCTTGTGAGTACCCAATAAAGTTCAGAAACGTCTGAAACTCTTCAGCTGTTGGTTCGACAACTTCAAAACCAGCAGGATTTGGTGAAATTCCAATTGCCTTAAGTAAGGTTGCTTTGTAGACAGGAATGGTGCGATCATCAATAATCAAGGTTAACAGAACATCATCTTCAAGTTTGATGCTAGTGAATGCACGATGAAGATAAGAGAGTGGGAGTGGAGGATCAGGGATTTTGGTAAGTGGAATGGAGAGGGGATGATGTGCAAGGAACTCAATCATTATCCTGATTGATTCGTCGTAGTCAAGGGGGTTCAAGGAGAACAGTTGGGTACTGTCCCTATGAAAGGGTTCTTGATCTGCAGATGATGATGATCCCTTCGATCCTTTGGATGATTTCTTCCTGGCTATGGATTTCTTGGGAGTTGGAGCAGTTGAAGCTTGGTTCTTGGAAGACTCCATTGATAAAGATGAAGAAAGCTTGAAGAACACGAAGAACTGTGAGGGTTTTTGGGAGGTTTGAAAGTTGATAGTGCGTAAAGAGGTAAAGGAGAGTGTGAAGGGGTATTTATAGGTAGGGAAAGACGGGTCGGGTCGAAAAAGGTAATGATGAGGATCCGAGATCCATCAGGTCGCATTTAATGTTGGGAAATAGAGATTAGACAGGTGAGGTGAAAGGGCAAGGCAATTGGTCTAAAAGAGGAGAATGTAACCGTCAATTTGTTTTCCATTTTAGAGGGCGTGCAATCGTGTCACGCAAATCAAGGAAGATTAGATAAGGATATTCCTAAAAAGTAACCGTTGAGAAAAACCGTTTCACCTTATTACCTCTTAGTATTCCGGAACATATATGATAAAAAGAGGTTCCGGAGCAAATTTTGAAAATTTCGGAGCAGATTTTGAAAATTCCGGAGCATTTTTGAAAATTCCGGAGCACTTTGAAATTTCCGGAGCAAATTTGAAATTCCGGAGCAAGTTTTGAAATTCCGGAGTAGATTTTGAAAATTCCGGAGCAAATTGAAATTTCGGAGCACTTTGAAATTTCCGGAGCAAATTTGAAATTCTGGAGCACTTTGAAAATTCTGGAGCAAAATCTAGAAATTCCGGAGCAAATTTTGAAAATTCCGGAGCATTTTTGAAAAAATCGCCTTTCCGGAGTGGATTTTCCGGAATTCCTTTATGGAGAGAGTTCCGAAATATAGATTCGGATGATGGTTGATCTTGATAGTCGTGATGAAGAGAATGTACTGTACAACTTAAAAACTCAAAGGATAATTAGTAATAAAGATAGGTAAAATGATCCTATGTATTTAGAGGGAAAATAGTTCCGAAGCAAAAATAATTGAGTCTGGAGCATATTTTTCTTCTGAATACTTCTATCAAATTGAACAAGTCTCCTGAAAGAATTGAGGATCCGACATCATCATACCCATTTTGTTCAGAAAACCATTAAATTTGGTTTCGTCTAATGCCTTAGTAATACATCAGCAATTTCATCGTCAGATGGAACAAAAATAAGTTCGATGTTGCCATTTAGAACATGATCTTTAATAAAATGGTACCCGATGTCAATGTGCTTCGTCATGGAGTGCTGAATCGGATTGTGAGAGATTGCAATGGCACTTTGACAGTCATAGTAGATAGGAATGCGTTGAAATCAGTAACCATAATCCAATAGTTGAGATTTCATCCAGAGAACTTGAGAGGTACAGCTGGCAGCAGCAATGTATTCAGCTTCAGCTGTGGAGAAAGCAATGCAGTTCTGTTTCTTGGATGACCAGTTGACTAATCGACCACCTAGGAATTAACATCCTCCTGATGTACTTTTCCTATCGATTTGAAGACCACCGTAGTTTGAATCAGAGTAAGCTTGCAGAAGGAAACTTTCATTTGCTGGATACCAGATTCTGTGGCTCTTTGTACCTTTGAGGTATCGAAATATTTGTTTCACAGCCAAAAGATGAGACATCTTCGGGTTGACTTGGAATATGGCACATAAACATGTTGAGAACATAATGTTCGGGCGACTTGCAGTGAGATAGAGTAAGGATCCAATCATTCCGCGATACTTCTTCTCATCAACAGAAACACTCGAAGGGTCGGCAAAGATTTTGTGTCCAAAGCCCATGGGTACCTTTGCTGAGGCACATGTGTCCATTGAGTATTTCTTGAGAAGTTTAGAAATATACTTCTCTTGGTTAATGAAGATACCTTTGTTAGTTTGTTTGACTTGAAGGCCAAGAAAAAAGCTTAATTCTTGATTCATGCTCATTTGGAATCGACTGACCATAAGTTTGGCAAAATCAGCAACCATAGATGAATCCGTAGATCCAAAAATGATCTCGTCCACATAAATTTGTACCAACATGAGATGCTTTCCATTTGATATTCGGAATAGAGTGGGATCAAGAATACCTCTTTGAAAACTTGAGCGTTTGAGAAAATCGGTGAGAGTCTCGTACCAAGCCCGAGGAGCTTGCTTGAGTCCGTAGACAGCCTTTCGGAGTTTAAAACAGTAGTTTGGAAAGGAAAGATTGATAAATCTGGGAGGCTGTTGAAGATATACTTCAGTGTCTAGTTCACCATTAAGAAAAGCACTCTTAACATCCATTTGGTAAACTTTGAAGCCTTTGTGGGCAGCATAAGCAAGAAAGATTCTGATAGCTTCAAGTCGTGCAACAGGAGCGAATGTCTCGTCGTAGTCAAGACCTTCAATTTGAGTAAAACCTTTAGCTACCAACCTTTCCTTATTTCGGATGATAACTCCTGCATTGTCTAGCTTGTTGCGAAATACCCATCTTGTACCGACAATGGGGTAATGTTGAGGAGGAGGTACGAGAGTCCAGACTTCATTTCGGTCAAATTCTGCTAGCTCTTCTTGCATGGCTGTAATCCAATCAGCATGCTCTAAAGCTTCCTTGATGGATTTGGGCTCAACCATGGATATGAATGCTGAAAAATGACATTCATTTTGGATGTTGGCAGCTGAGCGAGTTTGTACACCAACAT
Organism: Lactuca virosa; assembly: GCF_052849685.1. NCBI lineage: Eukaryota > Viridiplantae > Streptophyta > Magnoliopsida > Asterales > Asteraceae > Lactuca > Lactuca virosa. Next base: position 313,444,023 of record NC_136433.1, on the reverse strand, counting down.
TCGGATTGCCTATCACTTGGTTCGGAGGATGATCCTTCGTCCAAACATGCAATCGAGCGAATTCTTGTGCATCCGAAGATCCTACATCAACAGTGGAATTGATTTGCCCCCCCTGAATGATTTGAATATTGGGATGATGCTCCCCCTGAACTTCTGAACCGGAGAGGTTGACATCATCATCCGAAGGGAACTCAAAGAAATTTTCGTTTTCATCAATGCTGAGAGGATTAGAGTCATAGAAATCGGCACCTGCATCTTGGAAGCCATCCACATTTGATTCAAGAGAGGGATTTGCAATATTCTCCCCCTCAACCTGAGAAGGTTGAAACGGTTCTGAATCAAATGGAGGTAGGCTAGGAGGTGGACCGGAGAGGTTGTGAGAAACTGGGGCTTCCGAAGGAGGAATTGGAATTAGAGATGGTCTTGATCGAGATTCCGAATCAAGAGCGGTTTCGGAAGGACCAAAGAGGGTTTCAAAGTCAAGCTCAAGAATGGTTTGAGGGTTCGGACATCCTGGTGGAGGAGCATCAGACTCCATGAGGTGAGTTGTGACATGAGTGGGACCAAAATTCCGAACAAAGTTGTCATCAAAGGTAATATCAAAGCTTTCTTCCAGAACACGAGTTCTTCGGTTGAGAACTCTGTAAGCCTTGGATTTGGAAGAGTACCCAAGAAAGATAGCTTCATCAGCTTTAGGTTGGAACTTTGTAAGCTGATCACGATTGTTTTTGATGAAGCATCTGCATCCGAAGACATGTAGGAACGAGATTGTTGGCTTTCGACCATTCATTGCTTCGTATGGTATCATGTTGAGACGTCGATTGATGATACTTCGATTTTGAGTGAAACAAGCAGTGGATACAACTTCAGCCCAAAGATAGAGTGGTAAGTTTACATAGTTCAACATTGATCGAGCGGCTTCAACAAGTGTTCTATTACGTCTTTCAACTACACCATTTTGTTGTGGAGTGTAGGGAGCTGAAAATTTGTGATCGATTCCTTTTTCTGTGAGAAATTTCTCAATGGTGGAATTAACAAATTCCGAACCATTATCACTTCGGATTCTTCTGACTGGGAGTTTGATAAGAACTTCTATTCCCTTGATAAAATTGATGAGCTCACAGGCTGTTTCGGATTTCAGCCTAAGGAAGAAAACCCAGGTGAACCTTGTAAAGTCATCAACAATCACAAGAATGTATTTCTTATGATGAAGACTTTCTATAGTGGATGGTCCACAAAGATCAATGTGTAGAAGTTCCAACGGATCCGAGATGGACTTTTCTATGATAACAGGATGACCCTTCTTGGATTGCTTACCACACTCACACGCAACACATAAGTGATCATTTTTGAACTTGAGAAGAGGTAAACCTCTTACCATTTCGCCTGATACAAGATCATTCATGTACCGAAAGTTCAGATGTGCGAGCCTTCGGTGCCATAACCAACTGACGTTAGGAACGGCTTTGGAGAGAAGGCGTAGTTGCGGTTTGCCAATAATCATGTTGATATCAAGCGGGTACATGTTCTTGTTGCGAAGAGACTTTATCAAACATTCTTTTCGGTCTTCAGTCATCACATAGCTATACTTTTTGCAAAATTCCACACGTCGACTTGATTCAGTGAGCTGAGCAACACTTATTAAATTATGTTTCAAGTCAGCTACATAAGCAACATGTGAAATAGAGAAATTTCCATTGGTGAGAGTTCCATAACCACGAATTTGAGAATTGGAGTTGTTGCCATATATCACGTAACCAGCATTTGGAGAAAGCTTTAAATCTCGCAGAAAGTCTTTCTGCCCCGTCATGTGCATGGAGCAAGCACTATCAATATACCATATTGTTTCTTGCTCCGAAGCACAAAGTGCCTGCAAAATTAGTGAGCAACGGAGTTTTTAGGTTCCGAGTTAGACTTTGGGACGTAGGCATGGGCTTTGGACTTAGATTGTGACTTGGGAACAACTTTGTGTTTCTGGGTGATATGACTGGAATTCATTGGAAACAGACAGAATGCTAATGTCTTTTCATCTATCCAGTAGTCATATTCAACTACTTGTGGGTCCGGAGCTGACTTCTTCGGATCTTTGGTATCCGAAGGATTGACAATTTTTGTTACCTCTGAAATTGTTGATTTGTTAACAGAGGTTTTGATTTTCCACACAAGATTTTTGTTTGAAGATTTTGAAACAGTGGATTTATTTGATGACACATTGTTTTTTGAAATTCTCGGTTTAAAAATTGTGCCATCAAATTTTGCAATAAAGACAGATGAAACATTTCGAGGTGCCGGTGAAGTATTTCGGATGGTTTTGACATTTACATGAGCTTGAGGTGATTTGGAGTTAAGGACTTCCTTCGGTTCCGGACGAACAAGATGTTCGGAAGGTCTTTTTAGGATCCTTGTGGGAACAAAAGAATTTTTTGACTATGAGTGGAGACACAAGGATTCCGGGATGAATTTGGTTTAGAGTCAGCACGGAACCTGGAATTTTGTCTAGTCTTAACTTCCTTTTTGTAAGCATTTCTAGCTTCTACCTTGGGATCTCCAACATCTTTTCTATTCAGCATTGGTTTTCTCTTAGAATGAGGAGAGGATCTAGAGGTTTGTCCTTTGGGTGGATTTGTAAACTCAGGAGTAATGGGAATCAATTTGGTTTTTGAAAGAACTACGGAATTCGATTCACATGAATCAGAGGACACATTGCTTGAGACTTCAACTTTATCATCTAAAGACGCCCATACAAATTCTGAGGCATTGACTTCAGTTGTTTCCGGAATAATTTCCTCAATCACACAATTGTTTACGTGATTGCTTTTAGGAATATAGTCTACACAATTTGGAAGACTATAATGATATTTCGTGGTCCGATTCAGGTCTGGGTTTATCAGAGGCGGAGGAGGCGTGGAATCAGGACATTTGACAACTATGGGTTGGAATTCAGGAATTAGGACTCAAAAGGTCTTTTAGTCTCCGGAAGGGGTGACAAGGGAGAAACAGGGGTGTCCGAATGTTTGATGTTCGGAACTTCTCCCATGAATGTCAAATTTCGCAATTCCTTCAGGGGACTAACAATTGGTTTCGGAAACTCGCTTCCGAGACTAGGAGCTTTAGACCATGGATGACGAAAATTATGAGTCATCCGAATGTCAGCTTCAAGCATGTCTACAGAGTTATGCAAAGCATCTATTTTAGCATTGAGACGTTTGTATCAGAAATCAAAATATTTCGTTCAGAATAAGTGATTTCACATTTATCTTTCAAAATGATACATTTATCTTTTGACATTACAAGTTCATGCTCTAGAGACTCGATTTTCAATTACTTATCCTCAAAATGTAATCTAAGACGACTTAGTTCACAGTCCTTCTTCTCACTGGCTTCTATGGAAGACTCATAGGCTTTATAGATGATGTTCATATCTGTTTGGATCTGGGTCAGATAAGGTTCACATAAAGTCAAATCAAAATTATTATCAGAGATCATGGATTTCCCCTTCTAAACAATGCTTCGACCTGGTGGATCGTTAGTGGCCATGTAGCAGTAGTGAGGTTCAACAACATCATCTTCATCTTCGGACCCAAAGACCAATAACCTTCATCACATTCAACCGTTTGTCTTGCCATCAAACACATGTTTCTTCCAGTTACTGAATCATCATCATCTCCGGATGACCAATATCCTTCGACATTTCTTGAAACGGTAGTAACAAATGCCTTCTCTTTTTCAGCCATTTCTTGTGCTCTTCGGACATAATAAGCCGAGTCCTTAACTTTTGGTTTTTGTGGAGCATCAGCTAGACAATCTTTGGCAAAGTGGTTTGCATGACCACATTTATGACACAAGATCTTTGGTTTGTCTGATTTGGAATTTTGAGAAGATTCTGGAGCGGAGTTTGGTTTAGTGAGATTGGGCTTTTATGCAGGAGGATTTTCAGAGGTCTGTTTCGGTTTCGGAGAGGAATATGGTTGAGGATGGGTTTGGTGAGGAGCATGGAATCTGTTTTGGTATGGCTTGTAAGAGGGATTGAAAGCTCGTTTGTATTTCATTGAGAGTAAGGCAAATTCTTGTTAGAAACGGAGTTTGGAATCTAAGGTTTCAGAATCATCGTCAGGATAGATGTGTGTGGGTAAAGAAGTTAAGGATGACTGAGTCAAAGGAACAGTGGGTTTGTAAGGTTCCGGAGCAGGTGGGTTCGGAATGGTTGATTCAAAGGAACTAACGAGAGCAAGTGGTCCTCCGGAAAGTTCCCTTATGGTTTGAGCAACGTTTGATTCATGTCCTTGAAGCTCATCAAAAAGTTGATAGAGTTTCAATTTTTTTAAAGAACCATTACTTTGAAGACAGGACTTTACATTTCCCCATCCTTTACCAAGACTGTTAATGAACTTGAGATTGTACTCGAGAGGAGTTCGAACAATCCCATGAGCAGTCATGTTGTTGACAACGATTCGATATCGGTTGGAGGCTGAGGCTACAGATTCACCTGGAGTAGTGGTGAAGGTGTCAAAGTCATTGACAACCGAGGTGAGGCGCTTGTCCTTCATATTTTCGGAACCTTCAATCAGATCCTGAAGAGTGTCCCAAATTTCTTTGGCTGATTTGTATTGCTTGATGTGCTCAAAGAGTGATGGAGGAACACCAAACACCATTTCTGAGAAGGCAACTTGATCAGCATGCAACTTTTCAATATCATCAGCAGTTAGAGGGGCTGGACGAACTTCATCCTCTCGCATGAGCTGAGCAGCTGCATCTCTTACAACTGCTCTTACAGGAACATGAGGGCCTTCTTTGACGGATCTCCAGCTTTGTTCACCTTTGTCTTTGGCTAGTAAAAACCTTTCCATTCTAACTTTCCAATGATCATATTCTTCCACAACTAGCAATGGGGCACGTGTAGGGCCACCCACGCTATTTGCGATTTGCATTGAAATCGTTTGCTGAGGATTTGAAGCAGCCATTGAAGTCAAGATATCTTCAAGCTTAAGTGGTATATAGAAGAAATTTTATCCTTAACACAGAAATGGTTGAAATACTAAGGTAAATTCAAACCAACTATAATCTGATCTTATGGATTCAAAGGACAACCACTCGAGCTCTGATACCAATTGTGAGAATAAGATCTATGTGCAGGGACAAGGTTTGAAAACTCAAACCTTGAGTGAATGCTTGAGATCAATGTCTGCTTGATAATGGATGTTCAAGTCGAGACTGGAAAGATCAGTCAAGTCTTAAATAATCAATTCAACAAATAATCAAGACATTAATTGAGAACAAGTAGATAATGATCAAGGTAAAGTTAATAAATGAAGAACAAGAAGAATGTTTTAAAAGTGATAAGAGTAAATGCTAAAAGTGAGTGAAAGATCAGTAGTTGACTTGTATTGAATGCTCCTATATATAGGAGAGAATATTACAGTGAATTAACCCAAGTGTTTACATAGGACTGGACAAAAGACACAAGTATGACATTCTGATTGTCCTAGATCAACTTTAGACTAAGTTCTATGAAACGTTACATCAAAATACAAGACAAAAGTAATAAATGCATAAGAGACAAAACAACTTCATTCCGGACAAGTAATTTTCCAGAGATGAAGGTTTGGTCCGGATCATCATACATTCCGGACTTCAGGATCAGCTCCGGAATGTATTCCTCTTCAAAATACTTCACTCCTTTTCTCCAACTCCGGACAGGTTCCGGATCACATCTTCCTTCGGAACCAACATACTTCGGAATATGTACTTAGGATTGCTAGAGGTTCACTTTCAGGTTCCAACATCGGGCTCTCGCCAGATGTTTCAGCGGATCTTCACTATTGTACCCGCTGGTTCTGATTCATACTCTTCACATGGATACCTTCGGTTTTCGAAGAGAGATGAATTTTCGAAGTTCGCATCTAGTTTGCTGTTACGAGCGACGAGAGTTTTGCGATCAAACGATTTTAGACAACAGGGTTTGGTATAACATAGACTCAGTCGGACTAAACAGGATGACGTCGTAGCATCGCGCGTTAAGTTGGTTTGGAAGGATCGCTTTGTTAGAACATTGATGCCCCTGGGTGAATGTCTCTGGTTTTCTGTGTTTGACTCGAAGTTAACAGGTACTACTAACACGAGGGTTCTGATGTTTTGAAGCTATGAACTTTCATGAAATGGTTCTTACTAGATCTCTCTATGATTGTTTGGTGTACACAAGCCAGGTATAACTACAACTGAACCTAACGTATTCACTAAGCTATCATAATTTACTCATTAGGGCTTTAAATCTTATAAGAACATCGTGATTGAATTTGGACGAGGAAGTAATCACGATTATGAGCAACATAGCAGGGTTCTTTGATGCTTCCTCATTCCCTGAGGTCAGACTCCTCCAGTTTCCTCATTGTTATTCTCTGTTGGGTAGTCTCTTTTGAAATGTCCCATTTCTCCACATGTACCGCACACTTGAACTAAGCTAGCATCGGTAGTGGAAGTGATGTGTTGGGTCGGGGTCTTTGCGAAACGAGTTTCCTGGCCCTCCTTAACCCTTGGACAATTTCTTTCGAAATATCCAGGTTCGCCACAATTGTAGCAAACTTGATCCATCTTTACGCCAGTAATCGAGGTGTTTGGCTGTGCAGGTGCCCTGCAGTATCGTGTGGTGTGTCCTTTCCTGTTGCAGTTCTTACATCGAAGTTTACGGAACTTTCCTACGTAGTGGAAGTTGCATTTCTCGCAACTTGGAAGTTTTCCAGCATATTGCTGTAGGGTTTTAGTATACTACAACATCCTATGGTGCACATACAACCCTAAATACCTTGGATCTATGTTTTCTCTATTATACATGCAAATGGTTTCCAAGGCATTAAACCTATAACTAGCATGCATTTGACATAAACCATATAATATACTAGTTAGGGAAACATACCTTTTAGGTGGCTTGAAGTCTTGATGTATTTGGCCTTAAGAGCTTAGCACCAATAGTACGAAATGCCTCAAATGGAATCACAACACACCTAGGACAAAGGTGGCTCTTGAGAGAGAATTCCATGCACCAAAACACCTCCATATTTCTCTAAGAAAAGAAGTGGTGATTTTGGCTATGGAGTAACCTATTTATATGTAGGATTCCAAGGGTCATGGGTATAACCCATAATCCATACCCATGGGTTTTATGATCCATGGTTCATGTGGCCCAACTCTTTATGTATCCATACATAAACTTGGTCCAACATGGATCATAAGCCCAACACATATAAATATAACTAATTATCATAATTAGTCCCCATAGATTTAATTAGTCTCTTTTGATCACTAAATTAATTCCAAATTAATTCTTGATCGATACTAATTAAAACATATGATTTCATATTAATATATTATAACTTATAATATATTAATAAACCATAAATAACCTTCTCTCAAAAGTCCATCCTAACAAATTGTCCTGATGATATGCAACCCAAATGGACCATGCTACTCTCGGGTCAAGTACATACCAATAATAGTTATGGGCTTAGACATCTAATCCAACAGTCTCCCACTTGGATAAGTCTAAAACTATTATTGCAAGTAGGACTTCATAACCCGACTAGCAATCGTAGCTCTTAAAGCCGCTCTCGAACTCTGAACAAATCAATGACGCGTCCATTAGATAAGGGATCATATATTCCTCCATTATAGATATCATATGGACTGAGACATGGATTATAATCATTCTCTCTGTCCATTTGTTGTTTCACGATTTTCGATTTATGATGACTGACTGATTGAACAAATCAAATCAGTCCTGGCTTGGCCAAGCACTCACATGTGTCATCGCTAAATCATCGAGGGTCCCACAGATATCGCTTTTATCCCGAAGGTAAAAGGAATGGATAAACTTCGACTCATATGGCTTGTTCTACTACTTGTTGAATCATACACAAAGGCACGTTTTATAACATCGAGTTACCAAATGCGTTTTCGTGCAATCAATGTATAACCAGCTCATAGTAACAACTCATATCTCTAGGTTTGAAGAATATAAGATATTATCGTCTCATGATCACTCGTGATAAAATCCATGAAGTGATTCAAATGAGCGCGGGTTGAATCCAATACTCAGAACTTATGAGCACTCATGAGTGTTGTAGCACCACTTTGTCCACCAACTTGGACCTCTACAAACCAACCCATGACAGTCTTGATTCATATCTACTTCCAACATATGACCGACTGTGGATGGTTTGAATAACTTAATCATTCAGGAAGAGCGACTTAGTTATTCTGGAAGTCAAAACATGCAAAGTGAAACACAAGAATAAATGAATCAAATATGGTATCAAACCCTATGAATATAAATAAACACTTTTATTTATCACCATACTGATTACTCATTATTCATTGTTTCGGTTTTATCAACTTTATACTTGAATTAAAAACACTAGTTGTCCCATGCTCCAAGCATGTACACTATGTTTTTCTTAAACAATATCTTTGCCATACACCAAGTATGCACTCTATGTTTGTCTATGATCCTTACTTTGTGAAATAAACCAATTGAACATAATTTCAATGATTCTAATTTCACACTCCCAAATCCTTATCGAAAAATGTGAGAATTTCAAATTCCTATCATTTATCGAAATCTGTTTAGATTTTAAACTTATATGCATTGACCATCCTGTAATGAATATGTACAAAGTCACAAAGACTTGTCAACAGTCATTATAAGGTATTCCAATGGAGATCAACTCCATGGAAACTAAGTCTCATATTCAAAGTACATTGCTTTGGACATGCTTCTTGCATTAAGTTTTCTAATCTTACACAGACAACTTCCACCTATGGAGACAACTCCATATTCTCATTTTAACTATCACTTCTGAATAAGAGATGCCTCTTTTCAGAATATGTCAATATGGTCCTTCCAAAATTAGCACTATACTTCCAACTGTCCCTGAGCAACCAATCTTTGGTAAACCTCAGATTGTCCTCGACAATTGCTTAATCATTTTAGTCATATCCAATTCTAGACCTTTTCCCTTCTTAATACCTCTGGGCATTTGGAAAAATTTAGAAATGACAAATATTATAGCACATGCAATCGATCCTGTACCCAAAGCAAATGGTACACGATTCATGATGTCTCACATAAAGACATGATTCTAGACCAGTCTTCTGCTACAATATTTTTATTTTCCATGTTTTCAAAATTTGACTATGAAGAGGGATGTTGTAATCATAATCGAATTTTGAGAACGCAATATATAGAATTTCCTTAAGTTGAACCAATCCAACATGAAATTCATATATATATTCTTGACTAAAGATGATTAAGGTCTCAATCTAAGCCTTTAGAACTGAAATGAAGTATATCCTCTCCCTTAATTATAGCAAAACAACTTTTTCAATCCCTGCAGCCTCACGAATTGAAACTTTTGTTTTCTATAATTAACATTGCTAACTTGCAACACTAACAATAATTATCATGCTCCCATTAACATGATGATTATTAGCATAACACTTATGCTCCCACTAGCTTTGACATGTACTCAGAAATCAGCTGGACTTCTAGAAATCAATACTTTATTGACTTTCTTACCAAAGTTCAGATTTCTGATACGAGATGCTTTGATAAAACTTTATCAAAATCATACACCTTTCCTTAGATAGCATGCATGTGTGTCTAAACAATTTCAGAACTATGAAAAGGTTTGCCGTAATCATAGTCTCAATTGTTTAGACCTTTTGCCATCTGCTTCAAATCTACTTGGTGGAAGTGTTTCCTCACCATCATTTTTCATGAATCGGAGAGAAACCTTATGACCCTTAGATTTTATGGTGTATGTGTTCTTATCCATGTGAATCGTCAAAACCATAGTCACAAGACAAGGATAATGACAAATCCAAACTCATATGGACTGAACTTATGCAATCTTAACTTCTTGCCACCTGGCAGTACAGGGCCTGCCATTGCTTCCAAGTTGTTATGCAACCAATTGAGAACTTTCAGAACTCCTATGCAAAGCCAACTTTAACTGGAATGGGCACAGAATATGTCAACACGAGAGGTTATAAACCTCAAGTCGTGTGCTAGTGAAGAACCTCAGGTTTTATTCTTGATTAGTTCTTGAAATTCTTTTTAGGATCTTTAAGACTCCCACTATCCTCTTGACATATAAGACTATCTTGCCAAATATTCAAGAGATAGTGCGGATTCTTTATCAAGACAAACACTTCACACAATAGGCCTTAGTTGGTCTTTGTTTTATCCAAAACATCACAACTTACCAATTTCAAATGTACAAGAGTAGGACACTTTTACTCTTACATTTGACAAGTGTTTTAAACCTTTCTTTAAGATATGTCACTCAAGTTACAATCTTGGAGTATGACTCTAAGAATTGTTTTGGAACGAAGTATGACTCATCTTCCTGATCTAACCATTTCAACAATTCATGACTCCTCTTCTTAGTCATAAGAATGCACTAAGATGACCTTTAGAGGACTAATTGTGATATGATTTCTAAATCATTAAGATGATCACAAACATGATACTAAAGTACTCTCCCATCTTTTCAGATTTGAGAAACTTTTATCTTTCTGCCTAATTTGATTCTTCCCATTCGTTCTGCCATACATTGAGACTTTTCCAATGTTTCAGAATTATACTTAAACTTGTAAGTATAACCATATTTACTAAACTTTAGTAAATCAAATAGTCTTAACGAGCTTTGTGGTGGACATGACCAGTGCACAAGAATGTGTACTCGATCCCTTTAGTCCTTCACTTGACTCACACATCCATGTGAACAAGTAATTAGTCTTGATTTTCCAATGCTTGAAAGTTCTCATTCATCATACTATTCAACTTGCATGATTCCAAGTTTCGGTCCAATTGAAACTTGGGTGATGAGGAACTTTCCTGATTTGGTAAATTTAGACACTACCACAAATGAAAGAATCAAATCCATTTTCCAATATTGTTGTCAGTGGAATCATATAAGCAACAATTTTCCACAAATGCCATTGTAAGGATACTTCAAATAAATAAAATTAAACAATTTTCTTTTATTTTAAAACTTTGCGGAAAAACTTATCCTTACAATCCACATGTAAAATTGTTGTTATCTATTCCTTAGCAATATATCATAACTTCTTAAGCAACTGCTCAAAATTCTGATGCGATCGAAATCCACCTTCGCGATCAGAATCAGCATATACTTCCTTTAAGATTTATCTCTATTCTTTGATTCTTAAAACATCAACATGTGACCCAGTCACATCATGTAATGAGGATCTCAGAATAGAACTTAACAGAGTTAGATAATGGGCTCTACCTGATGTAGAGTCAAACTTATTGACTTTAACATCCTTAGGTAAATTTGGCAGCTTTGAAATCAACGCCCCTTCCTTTGGCAAAATAAACATATGGACCCTTTGGTAATGGGACTATCTCAGACTTAGCCTTTCTCTTTACCATTTGGTCAACCGGGTTGACTATGGCCAATCCCTTTCCATTGGGAAGAGAATGCTTTTTCTGGATTTCCAGTGTCACCATTGTCACTGTCCATAAAAAAAAATTTGGAAGTTGATCTTCTAATCAAATTTGCTTTACTATCGTTCCAAATCATTGCTGATTCAGCAGCACCAAGCAAATAGATATGATCATTAAGGTTCATGTCATAGTCTGTTTCATAGTAGTCCCAAAGGAACTCACTATTGCCTTAGAAAGTGATTGAACATCCAACTTTCTCAAGACTTTGACACCCAACTCTCCCGGCTTGTCAATATGTGACTTCATCTCTAAGATGTGATCACACATAGACCTTGCTTGCCATTAGGGCTTGAGTGACCTTGAACTTGTGGGTTAGGGAGAATAATTGGAGGAGGTGGAGGAAGAGAAGTATGACTTCCATGAGCCAAACTCGGGAAGTCATATTCATTAGGAAAGCTTGGTTTGGGAAGATCATTGTTGTCTAAACCAGACATCAACAATGGGAGAAATTCACGTAAAGTTGATTTAAGTCCTTGATATAACACCCAATATGATATATTAAGGCTAGGACCCAACAAACTATTTTATAACTTGGAAGAGGGATGCCGTAATCCAAGCTATAAAATATTTGAAGGTAGGTGAATGACGATTCACCAATTTCCACCAAGATAAACGAAATGTATTATTAGGTTTTAATTGGTTTTGAAACTCCTAGATTCTTTTGAGATTCATTGATCAATGGCATGTTTCAATCTCGAGTGTGCCCTTCAGGTTTTGTGATTGGGATGCCGAGGATCACAAAACAATGTGTGAAGTAACCATGAAAATATACTTGGTACCCTTAATATTTACCCCTCAATCGATGTGCCGGTTAACCACACACGCTCCAACGATACTGTGATAAACATTAAGTTACCCTTTGCCTACCTTGTTAAGTCCAGGTTAGTGTGCCGGTTAACCACACACGCTCTACTAACAGCTTAAACAAAGTGCAAAGTGTAGTTTCATGGATTAACACCTTATTCACATTTTCCTAAGTAACTAAGATTGGGAATTTATAAGTGTTTAGTTACTTAGTATTTATCATTATACTTATAATGAAGGGAGAATTATAGTCCTTGTCCTACCTGTTCGGCTAACGACCCTCCACCGGTCAAGGAAGCGGTGAGTGAGAGTGGACACCCATTAAACTGCCATTTTATAGGCAGTAACCTTATACCCCCCTTATACACCGGCTTCGTGAATGAGGCCTACTAATGGTAAGACGACTTTATCTTATACATATCTATATAATTAAAATGATAATAATAGTATAAGGGTTGAATTTTAAACTTTTAAAATTCTAAGGTCTAGTTTGGAATTAAAGTATACATGGGGGGTAACTTTACAAATTCCAAAACTTGAGGACAAGTTTTGAAACCTTTCAAAACTCTTGGATTTTTCATAACTTATGAGTTTAATTAAGGTTTAATGAAAAAAAAAATTCAAGTTCCATAACTTGAGGACAAGTTATGGAAGACATTAAATCATTTAATGATGACATTAAAAATAGTGATTCTTCTATTTTCATAACCTATGAGACTTAATGACACTTTAAAAAGAAAAACTCTTCACTTTCCTTAACTTGAGAACAAGTTATGGAGTTCATAAAAACCATTAAGATCAAATATTCCAATTAACACAATAATCAAATAATTTTTCTATGATCTAGATTAAACTCATAAGTAAAGATAATTCACATCAACAATTTTCAAGAAATTAGATAATCATATAAACTAATACAAATCTTGAAACTTTGACAATTATCCTTTGAAGACTCTTGGAATTCATAACCTAAAGAGTTAATAAATGAGACATTTCACATCCATAACTTATGGAAGTTTCAAAACTCTTAAGATCATAACTTTAAAAAAAACTTTTGAGTTCCAAAATTTTATGACAAAATTTGTAACTCCTTAAAACCATTTAGATCAAACTTTTAAAACAAATAAAATAATCATATCATTCTATCTTTTAATAAATTGACCTAATTCAACTCTTGTAGTAAAGTGACTCAAATTTTATAAATAATTAGTTTTTCATAAAATCAAGTAATTATCATAAAATTTGACAAACTTCATGTTTTTTTTTCTTTTTTTTTTCCTTCAACTTGAAACAAAAATACATTTGCATCAAATATAATAGAAAACAACCCATGGCTTTGATACCACTGTAGGGTTTTAGTATACTACAACATCCTATGGTGCACATACAACCCTAAATACCTTGGATCTATGTTTTTTCTATTATACATGCAAATGGTTTCTAAGGCATTAAACCTATAACTAGCATGCATTTGACATAAACCATATAATATACTAGTTAGGGAAACATACCTTTTAGGTGGCTTGAAGTCTTGATGTATTTGGCCTTAAGAGCTTAGCACCAATAGTACGAAATGCCTCAAATGGAATCACAACACACCTAGGACAAAGGTGGCTCTTGAGAGAGAATTCCATGCACCAAAACACCTCCATATTTCTCTAAGAAAAGAAGTGGTGATTTTGGCTATGGAGTAACCTATTTATATGTAGGATTCCAAGGGTCATGGGTATAACCCATAATCCATACCCATGGGTTTTATGATCCATGGTTCATGTGGCCCAACTCTTTATGTATCCATACATAAACTTGGTCCAACATGGATCATAAGCCCAACACATATAAATATAACTAATTATCATAATTAGTCCCCATAGATTTAATTAGTCTCTTTTGATCACTAAATTAATTCCAAATTAATTCTTGATCGATACTAATTAAAACATATGATTTCATATTAATATATTATAACTTATAATATATTAATAAACCATAAATAACCTTCTCTCAAAAGTCCATCCTAACAAATTGTCCTGATGATATGCAACCCAAATGGACCATGCTACTCTCGGGTCAAGTACATACCAATAATAGTTATGGGCTTAGACATCTAATCCAACAATTGCCACACTGGCGTTGGCACTGGTTGGGCGGATGTGGTGGCTGTAGGAGTTATCTCGGGTTTTCGTCTCTTGGCAATTTTCTGAGACGACTTGTTCTTCATCTTGATCCAGAATTTTCGTTTGGCGCTCTTAGGTTTGGAAGTTGGAGTGTCCTCCAGAATAAGCCCTTGTTGGTCTCCTTGTGTGTTGCTACAGTTCGAGGTGTGGAAACTGTTCCCATTCCCATTTGGGTTGTTAGCATTAAGAACAGCTAGGGCGGCTGTTACGGCTGCCGTAACAGTAACTTGGAACGTAGCTGAGTCCATCTGAAGGACTGGTGTCTTACTGGTGGGTTGGTTATGTTCCTTCGGAGGCATGATCTGCTATATGCCAAGAAAATAAGCTTGTGAGTAACAACGGTTGCCTTTGGATGTATCCTAAATATTTATCTATGCATTGGAATTTCCCGTTTTGCTATCTGACTCTCATCGATTCGACCCACATCCCCATGATGTGGTCCTAGCAAGAATAGAAAAAGATTTGAACGCAATAAAGTTCACATACAATAAACTTATGTATTGTTCAGCTCATTGCGCTGGCTGGATAACTCTCACATTCTCGTCGGTTGTGGACGATATGGAGATTTAGCTATAAGGGTAGTTCCGGGGATCAAGTCGATACGGGATTCAACTTGACACTTGGAAGAAATCCCTGGAATGTCTTTGGGGAAGACATCAGGAAGGTTGCAGACTTCGGAGATGCTCTCGAGGTCTTTAACTTCTTGCGTCCCATTGACAACATGAGCCAGGAATGCATGGCATCCCTTTCGCAGATACTTCTGGGCTTTGGCGCAGGAAATGATACGAAGGTTCGAACAAATTTTATCACTATAACCAGTGAGGACTTCATCAGAGGAATGATTGAGACGAATCCCTTTCTCGAAGCAAAGGATATCAGCACGATTAGGGGCTTAACCATCCCGTTCCGATTAGGATATCGAAGCTTTTATGGAGGCTGATATGAAATCGATGGGGAAAAGGAATGATCGTCTAAGTACATCTTATGATACATGTTTTGAGGACAAAACAGTGATAGGACTTTGATGAAGTTGCTTTGTTTACATGCTACCGGTCTAAGGTATACTTTTGAAAATGATAATCTTTTACTGAAATATGATTGTTGCCCTCATAATTGAAACTGAGATTACACATATTTCGGAACCCTTGACCTAAAAATAGGTCTAAATCATACTAATACAGAGGACATCTTGGCAATAAGAAAGACAGAGATGTTTATGGAAAAGAACTACTCAGAACTTAGATATGAAAGTTATTCCTTAGACTAAAAAGGAAGGATGAGTAGAGTATTCTCCTATCGACGACGGGCAATCCTCAGACGGATCCTTAAGTTAGCCAGCTGGCGCTCCATGTCAAGCAGGCGGCTCTCGTATACTGTCTGGAGCACTCGGAGCTCTATGACTTCAGCTCGAGTGGTAGCTAGCTCTTGTTGCAGAGCTTCATTGTCCCTCGTAGTTCTGCCATGAGCAACTTCGAGATTACGAATGCGGTTCGTGTTGGCAGCTGAGTCTGCCTCAAGCTCCATGGTTCACTGAATGGCTGCCACGTTTAGTTCAACGTTGCGGGCCACTTGGCGGACTATGATTGGAAGGGCTCTGTCTGCGGAGCCTCCTTCGTTCACATTGTAGAAGCGGTGATCCCCATCGTACGGGAGCGGTTGGCCTTGTTCGTGACTCCATCTATCCAGGCTTCCGACCCACATAGGTGTTGCGCCTTCGAACTCAAGTCGGGAGCTAGAATTTGGTA
The DNA here is from genome assembly GCF_052849685.1 of Lactuca virosa. Classification (NCBI taxonomy): domain Eukaryota; kingdom Viridiplantae; phylum Streptophyta; class Magnoliopsida; order Asterales; family Asteraceae; genus Lactuca; species Lactuca virosa. Next base: position 313,427,773 of record NC_136433.1, on the reverse strand, counting down.
TCGGGGCTACTTGAGGCAGATTTTCGACTTCAGGTTCTGAGTTAGTCTCTTCAGGAAATGGTTCGGCGAGGTCATCGTTCAAAGGAATCTCATGGTTCTCTTATGGCGCTGGCTCGAGCCATCCAACATCTCCTTGGTTGGAAAAGTACGGGTCGCCAGGGAGATGGAATCCAGCCATGCTATCTACGCGAGATAGGGGTAAAGGGATAGTTATTAGGCATCGAATCTAATAATACTTCTAATGTGTTATAGTTACATGATTGATTCTAGAGGGATGGATTATTGGGTAAGTTTCTGGTTCGGTCGTTATAGCACCCTAAAATACTCCTATGGTATTTTTAACCCTTATGTTTGATTCTAGAACTCTTCTGGTATCTAGGTAAGTTTTAGGCTTGCTGCAACACCACAGTCACTCCCAAGCACATGTTGGTCATGTCTCAAATGAATATAGATGATCAGTCTATATTGACCCTAGACATGATTACATAACTGCCCAGGTTTAACCGCAATGTCCAACATCCAAATACTTTTTTTTTGTTCTACTTATGACACGGATTCTGATACTCGGGTATACTTATATACTTTTATAAAAATACTTGTATTTTTGAAAGTATACTTTTAGTTTAGAGCACTTAGGCCCCTTAATGTTTATAGTTGTATACCATGTTAGGTTCGGTATACTTAGTTCACTATAAACAATAGCTCTGATACCAATCTGTCACACCCCCAAACCGGAACGGCGGAAACGTTCGGGGGTGGTCGACGTCATGCGTAGTATCACAACAGTTGTATCATGGCAAGCATAGTAAACAAAACCAAACATTGAATACATATATGAAAAAGGTTTACATTGTTTTAATACAAGGTTTTATTCATAACAAAAGTAAAATCGAAAGACGTGACTCTAACGCGCCGACTTCTCCAAAAGCCTGGAACTACCTGTCTACTAATTCCCTGAGAATACAAGCAGTTTTGAGAGTATATCAGCATAAAGCTGGTGAGTTCATAAGCGTTTAGTTTTTGATGGAAAATGTACTTTGATCCTTTTGGAAAGTGTTCCTCAAGAAAATCCTATATTTTCTTATAAAAAGCATGTTTGAAAACCCATTCCTTCCATGACATCCAAATTCGTACCAAGATACATACAATCCAAGGTGTCGTCGAATGAATATGAATATCCGTTGATTACATGATAAACAAATCCGTTTTGAATAGCCGGTTTATCCTGGGAAAATCTTATATTTTCCCTAAAGGTTGATGGTTGATTATTCGTTTTAAACTGAGGTATGCAAGTATCTACCATACTCATATTAATAAAAGCAGTTTTCTTTTAAAAACCCTGGTTACACCCAGAGAGGTATATTAGCCTTAAAAACTAAATAAAAGAAAACCGTGATGAACTAAGTCCTGAAGATATTATTATTAATACCCTCCAGTAATTAAATCGGTTATTACTTTGAGGTTAGTTCACTTGATTCATTATTACAAAAGTAAATTCCTGTTATCTAGGTTTTGAGTTTCATGACCATAACTGACTGGATAAGGCGCGTAACGGGGCCGGTATCCTCAATGACTTTGTCACTCGGAGACCTTCCGGTCCAACTGTAGCTAGCAGCGGGGTGCGGGGTTGTCCGTCCCGTATAGGTCTATACACAATAGTTACGCTCTCCCTACAAGAGACTCTGGTCACAAGTGCTAGTCCTACACTCTGATTCTGTGCGAGTGTTACCAAGGACGTGTCTCCAACTTAGACTAACAAATTTACAAGTAATAATACTGAAAATCCTTTTTATGATTTGCATGAATCCTTTATAAAATAATACATTTTACTACATGATTCACGAGTTCGTTACCCTAGTTTTGAAAACTATTTCTACGAGTTGATTTCTTAATCATTTGGTAAAAATGTTTTCCATGTTAAAAGCATACTGAAAATATAATTATCTTAAACAAAATAATATATTTTGAGCACAAGTTTGCTTGTACTTTTGCTTGTATTGTCCCCCTGAAAACATGAAAATCTTGGAAAAACGTAGGGGTATGAACTCACCTGATGTGGGTGATTCAATGAATATGCGCGTAAGGATGAGAAGTTCCACGAATGAAGTCCCGAGACTTAACGAGTCCTAAATGACATATAATGGAATATATTGACATAAATATAGTGTCTAGAAGCAACCAAATGCAAGGAAACAACTCACGGGACTAGGCAAACACTTTGACCAAGTGTTGGAATCACATGTGATTGAACTAAGGGGAGTGTACGGTCACCTATGGAGTTTACGGCCATGAGTTTACGGCCAAGGGAGTTTACAGCCATAAACTCATGGTCAATCATGCCAAGGTGTGTGTTTTAAGATCCTACAACATCCATTGAAGGTTCAAGGTTTAAGGCTTGGACTTTAAGAAGGGTTTGTGGCTAAAATGGCACACTTATAGGTGTTTACGGCCATGGGTTTACGGCCCATGAGTTTACGGCCGTAAACACTCGAGGAAAAGTGTGATTCGTGGCGTTTCTAGGTCCTTTCTAGCCTCTTGGAAGTGTTCTAAGTCCCATGCATGGCTTAAGGAAGGGTTTAAGACCAATAATTGACCAAAACTGGAGTTTTCGGCCAATGAAGTGTGTACGGCCGTACACATGGTTTACGGCCGTAAACCCCGTTTGGGTTCATGACTTTGGGTTGATTTTTAGGTGAAAATCAATGGTTTCTAGTGGATATCAAGCATAGAGAGTATTTACTTACTATAAGGAAGCTTGAATGAGGTTTTTAGCCACCAAGAACTAGTGTGTGTTCTTAGTGTTCTTGGTGAGAGAGAAGATCTAGACAAATGATGAGATTAATGAGATAGGAACATGGATTTACCACTAGATAGAGGAATGAAGCAACAAATAGAGGTGAAAAACACTTACAACTTGAAGATCTTGGAGGAAACTCGATGAAGGTAGAGAGAGAGTAGAGAGAGAAAGCTTTTGAAGTGTGCAAAGTGACAAATGAAGGCCATATACCCTATATATAGGGTAGAGTTTTCGGCCAAGGGGGTGGGGTGGGGGTGTACGGCCGTAAACTCGAGTTTGCGGCCGTACACTCCTGTCGAAGGGGTGTTTGGCCCGGATGCAATGCTTTGACTTGGGAAAACGCGTTCTTGAGCCCAAAACTTGATTGCACTGAGTTTAAAATTTTCTGTTAGACCCAAAAGAATACTAACGAGAACAGAAATAAATCCGAATTGATTTATTTTTAAACGGTTCGTACAAGAGAAATTTCGGGTTGTCACAATTTCGGTTTCGGGGGAGTTCATCTTTTTTAAAGAATCTAGGAGTATAATGTTGAATGAATATCCTTCGTCGACAAGGATCGAAAAATGGTTGGCGATGTAAAGTGTGATCACTAGTCCATCGGGGCGGGGATCCTCGACGTCAGTTCGATCTGTTTTGTCGAAGGTAATCTCCTTCTCGCTCGTGATCAATGTATTCTTATGAGGCCTTTCTTCTTTCTTCATTTTTGACACTTTAGCATGTTTTTTTGCTGCAGAATAAGAGGTACCACAAATGTCAGATTCTCCAGAGATCACCTTGATTACTTTTGCATCCGCAGGAGGGGAACCTGGTTTTTCTTGGATCTTATGAGGATCCTGATCCTTTTCTTTGGATCTTTCTTTTCTTCTTTCAAGGATCTCCTTGAGGTATCCCTTGCTAAGTAGGTAACTCATCTCCTTTTTTAGGGCTATGCAATCTTCCATAATGAGACCAAAGTCCTCGTGGTAAGCGCACCATTTGGACTTATCTTTCCAGGCGGTGACTTTTCTCCCTTTCTTAGCCATATTTCTTTATCGGCAAGATCGTGCATAACAAATATTAAACCTAAAACATCCACAGAAAAACAATAGTTAGTGATCTTAGAAAATTCTTCTTCATCTTTGGATCGAGGAATCGACCTTCTTATTGGGGTTTTCATATGAGTTTGGTGGGTTGCTCCTCATTTGGATCGTCTTGTCTTCTTCGAGCCTTATGAACGTCAGTGCTCTTCTCCTTACTTCATCCATTCTTTTGCATGGAGTCATTACAAGGTCTTCGTAAAAATAGGAGTACTTCTTTAAGCTCATTTTATAGGCTTCTACGGCAGTCTCCATATCGATGATGGGGATACTCAGAGCTTCCTTGCCAAACCTGTTCACAAAATCCCTGAGGGGTTCCTTAGGATCCTAAACCAGCCGATAGAGATCTCTAGTGATCTTTTCGAATGTTCTTCTACAAGAAAACTCGTTGTCAAAAATATTAACTAGATGTGCAAATGACGTAGTAGAGTAAAGAGGAACATTTAGTAGCCATTTCAAGGTTGGTCCTATGAGGGTCGAACCAAAACCCTTGCATAGGCAAGCTTCCTTCAAATATGTAGGAATAGGGATGATCTCCATTCTTTCCTTGTATAGTGCCACATGTTCTTTAGAAACCATAGTCCCATCGTATGGCTTCATGCTGGGAGTTTGGAAACGCTTCGGGACTTTGGTGTCAGCAATCGTCGTAGAAAATCTTGATATCATGTGGCTTGTTGGGAAGAATTCAAGTATAGGTTGGACCACCCCGAGGGAACACTTGAGATCATCTTCCTTAACTGCTGAAGTTCCTTGGCCATGATCCGTCTTATTCCTAGAACAATATCCATGGAGTTAGTATTAAAAGTATTATTATTTATAGAGTTACCAGGATCCTTGTTATTGGAAGTAACGAAGGTTTCCCTAGAGTTCTGGATCATATGAGCCTGTTCTTTTCGAGCTGCACCCCAAGTGGGAGTAGGGGCGGTGTTGAGGATCCTATCTCATGGTGGTTTCCTAAGGATCTTGTATTGTCAAAGTTTAGGATCTTGGGCTACAAGATCGAGGGTGCTGCTTCCTGGGGTTTGTGGATCTTTGTTGCTGACTGACTTGTCATTCCATTCTCTTTATCATAAGAAAGAGCTCTTTGTTGGAAATCAGTATAAGAGGATCAGTAAATCCTTGGGTAGTGACCGGAGATGTGTTTCCCTTCGATTCCTCAGAAGTTTTCTTGGGAGCTCCACGTGGAGGTGGAGGAATGTTTTAGGGAAAATGGGAGGAATGGAGGAAGTGGATAAGGTCGGTTGGGTACACATGATTCTCGAGCGATTGTGAACATCATGGCCCCACAGTGGGCACCAAATTGTTTTGGTCAAAAATCGATCAAATGTAATTCAACCAAATTGTATGATAGGTTGTGGTGTTGGTGTAATAAAAGTGTGGAATACTGATGAAAGTGGAACAAGTGAGTTACAAGGAAAGCCCTTGATCCTTTATATGATCTCCGACATAAAACCTTGGGAGGTGATAATGATCACCTGCCTTGTTGCTTTTTATTGATTTTAATCTAAACTTATCGAGATGATGAAGATAATACAAGTAAAAGTGTAATGGTATAGCTAATTGTGTGTGTAGTGTGTGATTTATAGTCTAAGCTAATAGGAAATCTTCAGAAAAGTCCCAGTATTTACGGAAAAGTTACACTTTAGTCCCAAGATTTTTTTTCGAACAAAAAAGTCCTGAAAACCGGCAAAAATTTGTAGTTTGACCCTTTTTGACTGGTTGAAACCGGTACCAAATTAATTTGGGACTATTTCGTAAACTAACCCAAAATATTGGGACTTTTCTGTAAACAAAAATATTATGACTTTTCTGTAAACAAAAATATTAGGACTTTTCTACAAACAAAACTCTTATTATTATTATTATTATTATTATTATTATTATTATTATTATTATTATTATTATAAATAAGAATACTATGTTTTGAACTTGTTATTATTAATATTGTTACTAATACATATAAATGCATTTAAATGAAAAAAAAAATATTAACAACAATGTTTAAGGGTAGAGGTGGAGGAGATGGTGATGCTTTTAGCATTGAAATCATGAATGTTTGCTTGTATATTTTTACTTTGTATATGGTCATTTCACATTTGTTATTATTGTTTTCAATTCAGAATAATACTACTTAACAATTTAAAAGAAGTTGCATATTTGTAAAATTGTTTATAAATAGTTTAAGATTGAATGATTTCTCACTTTGTATATAAAAATGTTTAAGGTAGAAGTATTACTTTCCAAATCCAACACATCCACTACAAACATCCATATAGGTAGCCCATATCAAAATTAAAAAAATATTAATTACAATATCTTGTTTAATAAACAGTAATAGGACTTTTTTTTTATTAATACTTTTGAATTTTGATTAATACTTGTGAATTATTCCTATTACTTTTTATTAAACAAGATATTGTAATTAATACCTTTGAATTTTGATATGGGTTACCTATGTAGATGTTTGAGGTGGATTTGGAAAGTAATTCTTCTACCTTAAACAATTTTATATACAAAGTGCGAAACCCTTCTACCTTAAACTATTTATAAAGAATTTTACATATATTCTGAATTGAAAACAATAATAACAAATGTGAAATGACCATATACAATGTAAAAATATACAAACAGACATTCACGATTTCAATGCTAAAAGTATCACCATCTCTTCCACCTACACCCTTAAACAATGTCATTAATATTATTTTTTCGTTTAAATGCATTTATATGTATTAGTAACAATATTAATAATAACAAGTTCAAAAAATAGTATTCTTATTTATATTTTTAATATAATAATAATAATAATAATAATAATAATAATAATAATAATAATAATAATAATGGTTTTTTTTGTAGAAAAGTCCTAATATTTTTGTTTAAAGAAAAATCCTAATATTTTTTGTTACAGAAAAGTCCCAATATTTTGGGTTAGTTTACGAAATAGTCCCAAATTAATTTGGTACCGGTTTCAACCGGTCAATGTAACACCGTAATTTTTCAAACATATATTTCATTTTAAAATCACATGATTCTCATAGCACATTTCATAAAAATCTCATTGGTTTATGTTACAAAACACAACACCATAATTGTCTGATTAATAATCCAGGATTCTCAAAACATAACTCTTTCACTGGTGTGTACAATCAAGCCGGTGCCTTCCCGCGATCCTGAGAAACCTGAAACACATAACACATAACACGGTAAGCACGAAGCTTAGTGAGTTCCCCAAAATACCACACACACAGCTCATTAGACACTCGAGGGTATATCATTGTAAGACCCTCCGATCAATGTGTCTCAGTGGGACCCTCCAGTCCCACGGTTCGTTGGACCCTTTGGTCCGGTCTGTAAAGCTCCGCATAGCATAAATTACAAAGTCATAATGCACAGCATAAAACATAAAGGAGGATAACATAATACTCAATGTAAGCACATAAGACCCTCAGGTCACACATAGGTACCACTCTAGGTAAAGTATAGTGAGAAGACTCACCTTGCAAGCAGCAACCAATCACCCTCGAACATTAATCTTAAACTACCCACTCCCTAACACATAGGGTAAATATCTCTAATTAATACTCGATTCTCGATTCTCAATAACCAAATGTTATTCTTCTCTCTCTAACTCTTGAATTGGGTAAACAACCCTTTTACCCCTCCATGGTCTCCATTACTCATGTTGACCAAACCCTAAAGTCAACAGAAGTCAAACTCGAGTGAACTGTCTACGTTTGATCCGACTCGCCGAGTGCACTAATGCGACTCTTCGAGTCCACTCGTTCCTCATAAGTCTCGTGAAGGTCTAGCTCGTCGAGTTAACCCCTAACTCGCTGAGCTATTACACGGTCCAGCTCGTCGGGACGAACCCTAACCGACCCGTCGACTCAGTTCATGGGCTCAGCGAGTCCCTTTGATCTGATTTCTCATTCAGATGATTTAAGGAAGATCTATCACTCGAAACACTAGATCTACTATCCTAAGGCTCGATTGTCACGTAAAGCTTCGATCTTTACGCTCATGCATGGTGGTTTTGCTCCAATCTACCAATACATGTTCTCACAAAGTTTTAAACACCATACTCCTCTCATGGATGAATAAAGTTGGGACCTTTGGGCTCTAGGGACCTCACAAGGTCTAGATCTGAGGTTTAAACCTCTTGATAACTTAGTATTCTCGAAGTTCCAAACAATATGTGATGAAAACCCTAACTTCTCAAACTCATGAGATCCAACTAATAAGATGAGAAATGTGTAGACTTTATACCTTCTGAAGAAGCTCCAGGTGAAGAAATGCTAGATCCCATAGCCTCTTCTTGTTCCTTGCTTGTTGCTCACTCCTTTCCTTCCAAGGATTCACCAAAAACACTTAATATTAGCTCAAGCACTCTCTCTTATCTTCAATGGCCGCTAAGGGTTTCACACAGGAGAGTTGGGCAGCTGGTGAGGCGCATTTGAGGTTACAAGTCTCCTTAAATAGGCCCCAACCCCGGGAATTTAGGGTGTCCTCGCACAACACCAACTCGGCGAGTTGGCAAACTGACTCGTCAAGTCCGCTCATTAAACCCACGCGGATGACTCGACTCTACTCGACGAGTTGGACTCACAACTCGTCTGGTCGCTCCATAAATCTCAGAATTTACTCTTATAATGATATATCTAAAAATTCGGATGTTACAATTCTCCCCCACTTGAATTAGATTTCGCCCTCGAAATTGCTCCTCCACAACACATAGATCGAACCGAAAATCCGAAAGCACCACCGAAAGGATCTCATACCACACAGCTAACTTCCTCCATGGACACCTGAATCCAACAGGAACTCCCGTCCTGAAAAAGGACACACCCTTCTGCCGCTACGAAACCCCCTTCTGACTCTCCATAATCTGGAAACTCTAGTGGCCTGTGTCACTGCCAAACCGCCCTCTCAAGACATCACCATGTTATTCGTTCCTCGAATAACAGTCCTCGATAACTCACTGCCCCTCTGATTCTCTCGTTGCGACTGATAGAAACAAGTCAATGCCCAAGAATTGACTACCGATCACTCATACCAGACACATTAAAAAATCCATATCATACTCCAAGGGACGAAAGGGTCACATCACACCAGGGACCCGCCCATTGAACTGCAATCAGAACCCATCTGAACAAAATGTACCCCAATACTCTGTTCTTAATACAAGAAAAAGATCATGCCCGCTCAGAGGTGTCCTCGGACCTCTATGAGCATAACCCCGTCTCCTTTCTCACATATCACTTTCAACACTAAGCACTAGATCGACTCTTGACCCAATAGTTGAACCTCCAAAGGTTACCCACTATACACCAAATAAGACGAATTATCGGCTTCCTTCTCACAATGACCATCTCGGGCTGTCGTGACGCACAAGTCACGAAGTTCGCCTTACCCCAAGCGAATACTACAACACTATCTGAAGTCGCCTCTCTTCCAACCTCTGTCGTCTACTACCTACTAGTTTTGTGTGCCTCGTGGTCCTTCCCAACCCAACGAACTAGCTCACTCAAGTCTAAAACATCAGAGGGAAACACATCTCCCTCATAATGAGATCCACCCAAAATCTCAAACTGCTCGTCCGCCACACAGATAGAACTAAATTCACCCACCAGAGTCTGATCCGATACAGAATCGGAACCACTCGTCCCAATCTACCACTCCACTCATGACCCATGCTCCACGATTATATGCATGTATTACACCTCGATCCGTCCGATTCGCGACAACCCCGCTCTAACTCAAAACACGACGGTTTTCGACCACCGCCGTGATCCCAGTCTCGCCTTTGGTTCGGACCCCAGGTTCTCAGAGACTCTTCTGGTAAGGCTACCCATGCCTAAGAGCCGCTCTGCATCATACACTGACTAATAAGGATGCCCCCCACACAGTTATACAACACTTTCTCTCACTGACTAACACGTGCTACGGCTCTCCGTAGTCCAATGGCACACTCTCAGTGCCTCGTGACTGCTACGGCCCCCCGCAGTCTTACGATATTCTCTCTTTCTCTCTCGCTAGTTCATGAATGATTCGGCTCCCCACAGTCTCACAATACTCTCGCTGACTCACGTATGTTACGACTCTCCGCAGTCACACGATACCCTTTTCTCTAACTCACGTATGATGCGACTCTCCGCAATCACACGATACCCTTTCTCTCACTGACTCATTGATGCTACAGCTCCCCGTAGTCTTACAACACTCTCTCACTCACTGACTCGCCATGGGATCACTCCATGGTTTCCCTAATAATCGTAAGTGATCACCCCCACTCGGATCTACTCGCTCTCTTATCACCTCATAATATCATCATCATATCATCACTACACTGAGTTCACTAACTCATGCTCCACAACCACAACATAGATAGGTGCACCCACCTACTCAGCTTATGCACCACCGGTCCTGATGTAAATTCCCGTAAGCAAGACACTTTTCTCAACACAGGTATACCCTTGGACAGTCTCGTTCTGGCGATAATTAACTGATGTGTTCCCACTAGAACAATAGTCACTCGGTACTCCACTTGCAAACTCAAATCTCAAAATAATCCAAAAATTTAGGGCGTCATACTCAGATACCCCGGTACACCATCACGAAATCTCATGATGTCTTGTCTCATACACTGATCTTCCACTCACGACATCATACTCGGATACCACAATACACTCTTTCAGAATCTCACAATGTCCTGTCTCATCCACTCATCTTCCACTTGCACAGCTCGCAACCTCGAAATACTCCAACTCACAACTTGACACACGGAGGAATCGTCAATGTCAAGAACCCGTTGACGACCATCTGAAACCCCATCCTCTATGGCTCAAAACCCATGTGAGAATACTCATACTGACTCTGAAGTTGACTGCCCAATCAACATTTACCCTTCCCAGAGTGCATATAACAACCCATACATTGAACCAGAAATTCTCCACCGCCGAAACTATCCTTACGAGCCACCCACCTCGAATTTACCATTACAATCGCGAAGAATTCCTAACCACCACAAGGTCTCCAACCAACGGCCACCTACTGTGGAGACACTCATTTCTTCCTGAACACGTACAACTTGCATTATCTCGCTTTGCACCTCGCCTTGATCACCAATAACCCTGGTCTCCTGTATCCGCACCGCAGGTCACTATATCCAGTCCTCTAACCGCTCTTGAACAAACCTATGATACTCTCATTACAATGCCCGGTTCTCCCCCACTCAGGGCTCGAACCATCACAATTTGGCACACCAACCATCTATTTTACAGACTGTCTCACCAGTACATTACACTTGACTCTTGGATTTGTACAATGCAACACTCGATGATCTTCCGATGCAAACCAGACAACTCCAAATATCTCGTAGCTCAGACAAAAGTCTCATAATCCCTTCCACGTGACTTCCTCTAGTCATCTCGAAGCCTCAAACCGACGCACCGCCGGATACCCCAACTGTTCCAAACAGTCGTGACTCTCAATCTGGAAATAATGCACTATCACGCACCTCGTCTCTGATTCCTCAACCAGCCTCTCATCGCAGAAGCCATCATAAAAGCAAGAGACCTTACTCTCACAATCGATACACAATGTAGACAACGAGGGCCACCGCCCCAGTATACTCCTCTTGATCACTTGAAACTGCTGCTAAAAGTATGCCTGACTCGACTAAGGCATCTCCTTGTCCTCATCTCAGTCTCCACTAATATCTCTCTCGTGGTTTATGGAATACCTCCCAGCAACCATACTACCGAAATACTCTGGTGAAAAGGTTGCAACCCTATGCTACCCCACGGGGTTTACCTCCAACTCTGAAACTGGAAACTCAATATCTTATTTTGTTTCTCCCAGGAAGCGGAAACAGCGCAACTCTCATCACAGATAGTGACATCTCACCTATCAGCCGATTGCTCAACTCAGGCCGCAACTCTCCATAAAATCTCATCTCTACTGATCCATGTGTCTTGCGACTCCAACTGGCATCTTACTAAAGAAAATCCCTCAAAACTAACTCGATTTCCCTCTCCACGTATGCTCCATTAAACTCGCTCGACATGGCCCTCTGGCCCCACACTCTATCATATCTCTTCTCAGTCTAATCAATCATGATGGGATGACTAGTAAAACTAGAAGCACTAGCCGCCACGAATCATGGTACTCGAACCATGCGATCTCCTCTCAATCTGCTACGAATCATGGTACTCGAACCATGTTAGTACCTCAATCTGCTCCAAATCACTTCTCAATTTGCTATTTAGAACCTCTGGGATTCTTCCTGTTTCAAGTACGGGTCCTCTGCTTTCAGTAGTACGGGCCCATACTACCTGCCACATCTACCCATACTTTCCACACGGATCGTCCCAGATTTCCTAAGTAGCTGCTCAACCTGCTCGATCACCAATCCCGATATGTATGGTCGGTATACAACGAATACTCTCCTCTATCAACGTACTCTTCTGACTAAAGTCACCTCCCAGTCTCTTCCTAGGTTCTCACACTTCTCTGCCATCAGCTGCTGAAGAACTCCTCATGATGCCAGCCAGATCTCCTGAATATCGTCATATTCACTTGGTAGCTGACTCCCATCATCAAGAGTTCCACAAAGCACAAAGCAAGCAGCATTCAGGCATCGAATAATCTCCACCAACACGCAAAACCACTCTAGGCTACAGCTCCACTTGCTCTACTCACACTCAAAAGGTATCACTGAACTCAAGCAACCGTACCTCTCATGGGTATCTCACTACTCCCTCAATAGACTTCTCAATTACTCATCTAGGTATCTCTCGTAGATTACTCCTCTACTCAAAGTTATCTCTAAAAGATTCCTGATGAATACTCTTACTCCTCACATAGTCAAAGCACATCACAGATAGCAACAATTCCTAGGCTAAGGCATCACAAATCAGGCATCTCTAGCCCTATAATATGAAATACCTAGCCTACCTTCTAGCATGCATTACCAATATCTCAATCATAACTTATAACACAAACAAGTAAGGGTACTTAGGGAAATCACCGTTCGGGCTCTGGCTGATCGTACACACAGCTCCTTCTTGTTTTCTCTCATAAACTCTTACTCGTTATAGAAAACTCTTTTCTTTTTGAAAACTTTTCTCAAATCCTCAGTTTGAGTCCAGACTTACCCGAAGGTGCATCCGAATCCTTTAAACCAAGACTCTGATACCAACTTGTAACATCGTAATCTTTCAAACAAATTTTTCATTTTAAAATCACATGATTCTCATAACACATTTCATAAAAATCTCATTGGTTTAAGTTACAAAACACAACTCCATAATTGTTTGATTAATAATCCAGGATCCTCAAAACATAACTCTTTCACTGGTGTGTACAATCAAGCCGGTGCCTTCCCGCGATCCTGAGAAACCTGAAACACATAACACATAACACGGTAGCACGAAGCTTAGTGAGTTCCCCAAAATACCGCACACACAGGTCATTAGCCACTCAAGGCTATATCACTGTAAGACCCTCCGGTCAATGTGTCTCAGTGGGAACCTCCAGTCCCACGGTTCCTTGGACCCTCTGGTCCGGTCTGTAAAGCTCCGCATAGCATAAATCACAAAGACATAATGCACAGCATAAAACATAAACCACGATAACATAATACTTAATGTAAGCACATAATTGCCTCAGGTCACACATAGGTACCACTCTAGGTAAAGTATAGTGAAAAGACTCACCTTGCAAGCAGCAAGCAATCACCCTCGAACTCGAATCTCGAACTAGCCACTGCCTAACACATAGGGTAAATATCTCTAATTATTACTCGATTCTCGATTCTCAATAACCAAATGTTATTCTTCTCTCTCTAACTCTTGAATTAGGTAAAAGACCATTTTACCCCTCCATGGTCTCCATTACTCATGTTGACCAAACCCTAAAGTCAACAGAAGTCATACTCGAGTCAACAGTCCATGTTTGACCCGACTCGCCGAGTGCACTAATACGACTCGTCGAGTCCACTCGGTCCTCATAAGTCTCGTGAAGGTCTAGCTCGTCGAGTTATCCCCTAACTCGCCAAGATATTGCACGGTCCAGCTCGTCGGGACAAACCCTAACCGACTCGTCGAGTCAGTTCATGGGCTCGGCGAGTCCCTTTGATCTGATTTATCATTCATACGATTTAAGGCAGCTCTATCACTCCAAACACTAGATCTACTATCCTAAGGCTCAATTTTCAAGTAAAGCTTCGATCTTTACGCTCATGCATGGTGGTTTTGCTCCAATCTACCAATACATGTTTTCACAAGGTGTTAAACACCATACTCCTCTCATGGATGAATAAAGTTGGGACCTTTGGGCTCTAGCAACCTCACAAGGTCCAGATCTGAGGTTTAAACCTCTTGATAACTTAGTATTCTCGAAGTCCCAAATAATATGTGATGAAAACCCTAACTTCTCAAACTCATGAGATCCAACTAATAAGATGAGAAAGGTGTAGGCTTTATACCTTCAGCAGAAGCTCCAGGTGAAGAAATGCTAGATCCCATAGCCTCTTCTTGTTCCTTGCTTGTTTCTCACTCCTTTCCTTCCAAGGATTCACCAAAAACACTTGATATTAGCTCAAGCACTCTCTCTTATCTTCAATGGCCGCTAAGGGTTTCACACAGGAGAGTTGGGCAGCTGGTGAGGCGCATTTGAGGTTATAAGTCTCCTTAAATAGGCCCCAACCCCGGGAATTTAGGGTGTCCTCGCACAACACCAACTCCGCGAGTCGGCAAACTGACTCGTCAAGTCCGCTCATTAAACCCACGCGGATGACTCGACTCTACTCGACGAGTTGGACTCACAACTCTTCTAGTCGCTCTATAAATCTCAGAATTTACTCTTATAATGATATATCTAAAAATCCAGATGTTACAATTCTCCCCCACTTGAATTAGATTTCGCCCTCGAAATTGCTCCTCCACAACACATAGATCGAACCGAAAATCCAAAAGCACCACCGAAAGGATCTCATACCACACAGCTAACTTCCTCTATGGACACCTGAATCCAACAGGAACTCCCATCCTGAAAAAGGACATACCCTTCTGCCGCTACGAAACCCCCTTCTGACTCTCCATAATCTGGAAACTCTAGTGGCCTGTGTCACTGCCAAACCGCCCTCTCAAGACATCACCATGTTATTCGTTCCTCGAATAACAGTCCTCGATAACTCACTGCCCTCTGATTCTCTCGTTGCGACTGATAGAAACAAGTCAATGCCCAAGAATTGACTACCGATCACTCATACCAGACACATTAAAAAATCCATATCATACTCCAAGGGACGAAAGGGTCACATCACACCAGGGACCCGCCCATTGAACTGCAATCAGAACCCATCTGAACAAAACGTACCCCAATACTCTGTTCTTAATACAAGAAAAAGATCATGCCCGCTCAGAGGTGTCCTCGGACCTCTATGAGCATAACCCCGTCTCCTTTCTCACATATCACTTTCAACACTAAGCACTAGATCGACTCTTGACCCAATAGTTGAACCTCCAAAGGTTACCCACTATACACCAAATAAGACGACTTATCGGCTTCCTTCTCACAATGACCATCTCAGGCCGTCGTGACGCACAAGTCACGAAGTTCGCCTTAACCCAAGCGAATACTACAACACTATCTGAAGTCGCCTCTCTTCCAACCTCTGTCGTCTACTACCTACTAGTTTTGTGTGCCTCGTGGTCCTTCCCAACCCAACGAACTTGCTCACTCAAGTCTAAAACATCAGACGAAAACACATCTCCCTCATAATGAGATCCACCCGAAATCTCAAACTGCTCGTCCTCCACACAGATAGAACTAAATTCACCCACCAGAGTCTGATCCGATACAGAATCGGAACCACTCGTCCCAATCTACCACTCCACTCATGACCCATGCTCCAGGATTATACGCATGTATTACACCTCGATCCGTCCGATTCGCGACAACCCCGCTCTAACTCAAAACACGACGGTTTTCGACCACCGTCGTGATCCCAGTCTCGCCTTTGGTTCGGACCCCAAGTTCTTACAGACTCTTCTGGTAAGGCTACCCATGCCTAAGAGCCGCTCTGCATCATACACTGACTAATAAGGCTGCCCCCCCCCCCACGCAGTTATACAACACTTTCTCTCACTGACTAACACGTGCTACGGCTCTCCGTAGTCCAATGGCAATCTCTCAATGCCTCGCGACTGCTACGGCCCCCCGCAGTCTTGCGATATTCTCTCTTTCTCTCTCGCTAGTTCATGAATGATTCGGCTCCCCACAGTCTCACAATACTCTCGCTGACTCACGTATGCTACGACTCTCCGCACTCACACGATACCCTTTTCTCTGACTCACGTATGATGTGACTCTCCGCAATCACACGATACCCTTTCTCTCACTGACTCATTGATGCTACAGCTCCCCGTAGTCTTACAACACTCTCTCACTCACTGACTCGCCATGGGATCACTCCATGGTTTTCCCTAATAATCGTAAGTGATCACCCCCACTCGGATCTACTCGCTCTCTTATCACCTCATAATATCATCATCATATCATCACTACACTGAGTTCACTAACTCATGCTCCACAACCACAACATAGATAGGTGCACCCACCTACTCAGCTTATGCACCACCGGTCCTGATGTAAATTCTCGTAAGCAAGACACTTTTCTCAACACAGGTACACCCTTAGACAGTCTCGTTCTGGCGACAATTAACTGATGTGTTCCCACTAGAACAATAGTCACTCGGTACTCCACTTGCAAACTCAAATCTCAAAATAATCCAAAAATTTAGGGCGTCATACTCAGATACCCCGGTACTCCATCACGAAATCTCATGATGTCTTGTTGTTGGGTTATGAGCATTCTAACACTCCTAAGTGTACATGCAACCCTAAATACCTTGGATCTATGTTTTCTCTATTATACATACAATTATGAACATCCAAGGTATTATCCTAATCTAGCATACAAAATAATAAATATAACAAGATAGAATACATACCTCTTTGATGTAGAATGTCTTCATGAAGCTTGAGTGCCTAGTGCCCCAAGTGTGACACCTCAAATGGTTCACACAACACCAAATACACTTGGAATAACTTGAGAGAAACTTGAACACTCCTTGAAATCGTCTAGCCCTCACACTCACACATTAGTGCATGATTTCTTGAGCCATGGGATTCTTTTATATGGTGGCTATTAGGGTTACACCATGTAACTCATAACTTTACCTATTCCTTATGCTCCATGGATTTTAACCTCCATGGAGTATCCATGGGTCACCCCATGGACTTAGTCCAACATAAGGAATCTTGGATCACAAGCCCACATATATAAGAATGAATGATTTACACAATCAACCCATATATTTAATTAGTCTCCTTTTGATCACTTAATTAATTCCAAATTAATTCTTGATCAATACTAATTAAATAACCTTATTAATATATTAGAACTTATAATATATTAACCAACCTTAAGTGTTATTTCTCTCATTATAGTCTATCCAAATGCATGATGCCATGCAACCCAAATGGACCATGCCGGGTCGGGTCAAGTCTTACCAATTATAGTTATGGACTTAGACATTAATCCAACAGTCTCCCACTTGGATAAGTCTAAAACTATTATTGCGTATGACTTCAGGAACCGATCAACAATCGTAGCTCTCAAAAGCTTCTGTCGAACTCTGACCTTGTCGATGAACTCTGACCTTTGTTAATGACTTGTCCATTAGATAAGGGATCATATATTCCTCCATTCTAGATATCATATGGACTGAGACATGGATTATCAATCATTCTCTTTGTCCATTTGTGGTTTCCCGATTTCCGATTCATGATGACTGACTGATTGAACAAATCAAATCAGTCCTGGCTTGGCCAAGCACTCACATGTATCATCTTTAAATCATCGAGGGCCCCACAGATATCGCTTTTATCCCGAAGGTAAAAGGAATGGATAAATTTCGACTCATATGGCTTGTTCTACTACTTGTTAAATCATACACAAAGGCACGTTTTATAACATCGAGTTACCAATGCGTTTTCGTGCAATCAATGTATAACCAACTCATAGTAACAACTCATATCTCTAGGTTTGAAGAATATAAGATATTATCGTCTCATGATCACTCGTGATAAAATCCATGAAGTGATTCTAATGAGCGCGGGTTGAATCCAATACTCAGAACTTATGAGCACTCATGAGTGTTGTAGCACCACTTTGTCCACCAACTTGGACCTCTACAAACCAACCCATGACAGTCTTGATTCATATCTACTTCCAACATATGACAGACTGTGGATGGTTTGAATAACTTAATCATTCAGGAAGAGCGACTTAGTTATTCTGGAAGTCAAAACATGCAAAGTGAAATAAACGAATAAATGAATCAAATATGGTATCAAACCCTATGAATATAAATAAACACTTTTATTTATCACCATACTGATTACTCATTATTCATTGTTTCGGTTTTATCAACTTTATACTTGAATTTAAAACAATAGTTGTCCCATGCTCCAAGCATGTACACTATGTTTTCTAAACACTAGTCATGTCATACACCAAGTATGCATACTATGTTTGTCTATGATCTTTACTTTGTAAAATAGATCAATTGAACATCACTCCAATGATCCTCTTTTCACAGTCCCAAATCCTTACTGCAAATGCAAGAATTCCAAATTCATGCCATTTACTGAAATCTGTTAGATTCTAAACTTATATGCATTGATCCTCTTAATGATTATGCACGAAGTCAGAAAGACTTGACAACAATCATTACAGAGCATTCCAAAGGAGATCAGCTCCTTGGAAACATCCTTCTTTCATTAAGTTTCCTAATCTTACACAGATTGAATAATTTCTAACTTTGAAACATTTCCATATTCCATTTTGACTATCACTTCTGAACAAGAGTTGCCTCCTTACAGATTATGTCAATATGGTCCTTCCAGAATTAACATTATACTTCCAACTGTCCTTGAGCAACCAATCTTTGGTAAACCTTAGATTGTCCTCGACAATTGCTTAATCATTTTAGTCATATCCAATTCTAGACCTTTTCCCTTCATAATGCCCCAGGCATTTGGAGAATTTTAGAAAGGATGAATATAGCACATGTAATCAATCCTATATCCGAAGCATATGGGACACGATTCATGATGTCTCACATAAAGACTAAACCAGTCTTTTGCTATAATATTTCCATTTCAATTTTCCAAGTTCTCAAAATTCAGATTATGAAAAGGGATGCCGTAATCATAATCGAATTTTAGAACGTAAATAATGGACCCATATATAGAATTTCCTTATGTTGAGCCATTCCAACATGAAATTCATATATATATCCTTGATTAAATACGATTAAAATCTCAATCTAAGCTTTTTAGAATTGAAATGAAGTATAATTTCCTCTCCCTTAATTATAGCAAAACAACTTTTTCAACCGCTACAACCTCACGAATTGAAACTTTTGTTTTCTATAATTAACATTGCTAACTTGCAACCTTTGTCATAATTATCATGCTCCCACTAACATGATGATTATTAGCATAACACTTATGCTCCCACTAGCTTTGACATGTACTCAGAAATCTACTGACTTTCTTACCAAAGTTCAGATTTCTGATACTAGATTGTTTTGATAAAACTTTATCAAAATCATACACCTCTCTTAGATAGCTCACATGTGTGTCTAAACAATTTTAGAACTATGAAAAGGGATGCCGTAATCATAGTCTCAATTGTTTAGACCTTTGCCACTTCTCACAAGTCCATGTTAGTGTGCCGGTAAACCACACACGCTCCACTAACGACTTTGAGAATGCAAATATCACAATTGCTATCTAGCTAAAATCTACTTAGTGAAAGTGTTTCCTCACCATCATTTTCATGAATCAGAGAGAAACCTTATGACACTTAGATTTAATAGTGTATGTGTTCTTATCCATGTGAATTTGTCAAAACCATAATCACAAGACAAGGTTAGTGACAAATCCAAACTCATATTGATTAAACTTGTGCAATCTTAAATTCTTGCCATTTGGCAGCTCAGGTGCCTGCCATTGCTTCCAAGTAGTTGTGCAACCAATTGAGAACTCTCAGAACTCCTATGCAAAGCCAACTTGAATAGGCACAAAAATTTCAACACGATAGGTTATAAACCTCAAGCCGTGTGCTAGTGAAGGACTTTAGGTTTTATTCTTGATTAAGTCTTGAAACTTTCAAGAGCTTTAAGACTCCCATTGTCCTCTTGACATATAAGACTCCCTTGTCAAATATTCAAGAGATAGTGCGGATTCTTTATCAAGACTAACACTTTACACAATTGGCCTAAGTTGGTCTCTATTTTATCTAAAACATCACAACTTACCAATTTCAAATGTACAAGAGTAGATAACCTTTTACTCTTACATTTGACTAGTGTTAACAAACCCTCTTTAAGATATGTCACTCAAGTTACAATCTTGGAGTATGACTCTAAGAATTGTTTTGGAACGAAGTATGACTCATCTTTTTGATTTAACCATTTCAACAATTCATGACTCCTCTTCTTGACTTTAGAGGACCAATTGTGATATGGTATCTTAATCATTAAGATGATCATAAACATGATACTAAAGTACTCTCCCATCTTTTCAGATTTGAGAAACTTTTATCTTTCTGCCATACTTTGATTCTTCTTATTCGTTCTGTCTCACATTGAAACTTCTCTAATGCTACAGACTTATACTTAAACTTATAAGTATAACCATATTTACTGAACTTAAGTAAATCATGACGAATAGTCTTCTTGATCTTTTGTGGTGGACTTGACCAGTGCACAAGAATGTGTACTCGATCCCTTAGTCCTTTCCTTATTCACATAAGGAATTAGTCTTAATTTTCCAAGCTGAAAGTTCTCATTCATCATACTATACAACTTGCATGATTCCAAGTTTCGGTCCAATTGAACCTTGGGTGATGAGAATCTTTCCTTATTTGGTAATATTAGACACTACCACAACCAAAAGAATCAAATCCATTTTTCCAATATTGCTATCAATGGAATCTTATAAGCAACAACTTTTCACAAATGCCATTGTAAGGATACTTAAAATAAATAAAATCAAAACCTTTTTCTTTTATTTTAAAACTTTGCGGAAAAACTTATCCTTACAATCCATATGAAAACCTTGTTGTTCTCTATTCCTAAGCAATATAAATATCATAACTCTTAAGTAATAGCCCAAAATTTTGATCACCGAACCATGCGATTGAAATCCATCTTCGCGATCAGAATCAGCATGTACTTAATAGAGTTAGACAATGGACTTTACCTGAAGTAGAGCCAAACTTATTGACTTTAACATCCTTAGGTAAATTTGGCAGCTTCGTAACCAATGCCCCTCCTTTGGCAATAGTTACCTATGGACCCTTGATAATGGGACTATCTCAGACTTCGCCTCTCTCTTTACCATTGGGTCAACCGAGTTGACTATGGCCGATCCCTTTCCATTGGGAAGAGAGAGCTTTACTGAATATCCAATGTCATCAGTGTCAATGTCCATAGCGTTTTAGGAAGTTGATCTTAGCAAATAGATAAGATCATTAAGGGTCTTGTCTTAGTCTGTTTCATAGGATTCCCAAAAGAACTCACTATGTGACTTAGAAAGTAGTTGAGCCACCAACTTTCTCAAGACTTTGACACCCAACTCTCCCGGCTTGTCAATATGTGACTACATCTCCAAGATGTGATCACACCTAGACCTTGCCTTGCCAATAGGGCTTGAGTGACCTTAAACTTTTTAGGAACTTGTGGGTTAGAGAGAATAATTGGAGGAGGTGAAAGAAGTATGATATCCATGGGACATCATCTTCATTTAGGAAAGCTTGTTTCAAGAGATTTGGGAAGATCATAAATGTCTAGACCAGACATCTTTTTGGGAGATATTCAAGATAGTTGATTTAAAGTCCTTAATATGACACCCAATATGAAATATTAAGGCTAAGACCCAACAAACTATTTTATAACTTAGAAGAGGGATGCCGTAATCCAAGCTATAAAATATTTGAAGGTAGGTGAATGACGATTCACCAATTTCCACCATGAAAAACGAAATAATTTATTAGGTTTTAATTGGATTTGAAAGTCCTAGATCTTTGAGATTCATTGAACTGTTCAAAGGCATGTTTCAATCTCGAGTGTGCCCTTCAGGTTTTGTGACTGGGATGCCGAGGATCACAAAACAAGGTGTGAATAACCATGCAAATATACTTGGTACCCTTAATATTTACCCCTTAATCAGTGTGCCGGTTAACCACACACGCTTCACCGATACTATGATAAATATTAAGTTACCCTTTGCCTACCTTGTTAAGTCCAGGTTAGTGTGCCGGTTAACCACACACGCTCCACTAACGACTTAAGCAAAGCGCAAAGTGTAATTTCATGGGTTAGCACCAAATTCACATTTTCCTAAGTAACTAAGATTGGGTATTAATAAGAGTTTAGTTACTTAGTATTTATCATTAATACTTTTAATGAAAGGAGAATTGTAGTCCTTGTCCTACCCGTTCGGCTAACGACCCTCCATCAGTCAAGGAAGCGGTGGGTGAGAGTGGACACCCATTAAACTGCCATTTTATAGGCAGTAACCTTATACCCCCCCTTATAGACCGGCTTCATGAATGTGGCCTACTAACGGTAAGACTGACTTTACTCTTATACATATATAAAAATATTATTAACTTATAATATTATAAAGTATAAGGGTTGAATTTTAACTTTTAAAATTCTAAGGGCTAACTTGGAATTAAAGTATTCATAAGTGAAAACTTTTCAAATTCCAAAACTTGAGGGCAAGTTTTGAAACTATTCAAAACTAATTAATTCCATAACTTATGAGTTTAAAGTAGTTTTAATTAAAAAAAAATAAAAAAAAAACTCTTCAAGTTCCATAACTTGAGGACAAGTTATGGAAGATTTTAAACTAATTAATAAAAAAAAATAACTTTTTTTTATTGTAACTTATGGAACTAATTAAGGTTACACTTTTTTTTTTAATTTAATGAAGAGACTCTTGAACCTCCATAACTTGAGGACAAGTTATGGAGTCATAAAACCATTTAATTAGAACTAGACTCTTCATTTTGTAACCTTTGCCAACTTTTATGAGTTTTATGATTCTTAAATGTGACTTTTCATATAACTTGAGGACAAGTTACAAAAACACACTTTGGAATCAACTCTTAGATTAAAATGGATTGAAAACAACTATTTCACACAACTTTTCTATTAATCTAAGAACCTCATAAGAACAAGATAATTCAAATCATCAACCTTCAAGAAATTAGCATGAACATACAAACTAATACAAATCTTGAAATTATGACAATTATCTTAGAAATTGGATTAGCATGAACATTACCACATCAAAAACAAGTTTATAAGTCCAAAAACATCTTAGGGTAATGTTCCTAGTCCAATTCCAGCCAAAACAATCGAATATATACATCCAACTCGATTTTTCAGCTACTTTTGCAAGTATAACAAGAAAACAAGCCTAGTCTCTGATACCACTGTTGGGTTATGAGCATTCTAACACTCCTAAGTGTACATGCAACCCTAAATACCTTGGATCTATGTTTTCTCTATTATACATACAATTATGAACATCCAAGGTATTATCCTAATCTAGCATACAAAATAATAAATATAACAATATAGAATACATACCTCTTTGATGTAGAATGTCTTCATGAAGCTTGAGTGCCTAGTGCCCCAAGTGTGACACCTCAAATGGTTAACACAACACCAAATACACTTGGAATAACTTGAGAGAAACTTGAACACACCTTGAAATCGTCTAGCCCTCACACTCACACATTAGTGCACGATTTCTTGAGCCATGGGATTCTTTTATATGGTGGCTATTAGGGTTACACCATGTAACTCATAACTTTACCCATTCCTTATGCTCCATGGATTTTAACCTCCATGGAGTATCCATGGGTCCCCCATGGACTTAGTCCAACATAAGGAATCTTGGATCACAAGCCCACATATATAAGAATTAATGATTTACACAATCAACCCATATATTTAATTAGTCTCCTTTTGATCACTTAATTAATTCCAAATTAATTCTTGATCAATACTAATTAAATAACCTTATTATTATATTAGAACTTATAATATATTAACCAACCTTAAGTGTTATTTCTCTCATTATAGTCTATCCAAATGCATGATGCCATGCAACCCAAATGGACCATGCCGGGTCGGGTCAAGTCTTACCAATTATAGTTATGGACTTAGACATTAATCCAACACTTGTCTCATACACTGATCTTCCACTCACGAAATCATATTCGGATACCACAATACACTCCTTCAGAATCTCACAATGTCCTGTCTCATCCACTCATCTTCCACTTACACAGCTCGCAACCTCGAAATACTCCAACTCACAACTTGACACACGGAGGAATCGTCAATGTCAAGAACCCGTTGACGACCATCTGAAACCCCATCCTCTATGGCTCAAAACCAATGTGAGAATACTCATACTGACTCTGAAGTTGACTGCCCAATCAACATTTACCCTTCCCAGAGTGCATATAACAACCCATACATTGAACCAGAAATTTGTTGGGTTATGAGCATTCTAACACTCCTAAGTGTACATGCAACCCTAAATACCTTGGATCTATGTTTTCTCTATTATACATACAATTATGAACATCCAAGGTATTATCCTAATCTAGCATACAAAATAATAAATATAACAAGATAGAATACATACCTCTTTGATGTAGAATGTCTTCATGAAGCTTGAGTGCCTAGTGCCCCAAGTGTGACACCTCAAATGGTTCACACAACACCAAATACACTTGGAATAACTTGAGAGAAACTTGAACACTTCTTGAAATCGTCTAGCCCTCACACTCACACATTAGTGCACGATTTCTTGAGCCATGGGATTCTTTTATATGGTGGCTATCAGGGTTACACCATGTAACTCATAACTTTACCCATTCCTTATGCTCCATGGATTTTAACCTCCATGGAGTATCCATGGGTCACCCCATGGACTTAGTCCAACATAAGGAATCTTGGATCACAAGCCCACATATATAAGAATGAATGATTTACACAATCAACCCATATATTTAATTAGTCTCCTTTTGATCACTTAATTAATTCCAAATTAATTCTTGATCAATACTAATTAAATAACCTTATTAATATATTAGAACTTATAATATATTAACCAACCTTAAGTGTTATTTCTCTCATTATAGTCTATCCAAATGCATGATGCCATGCAACCCAAATGGACCATGCCGGGTCGGGTCAAGTCTTACCAATTATAGTTATGGACTTAGACATTAATCCAACAGTCTCCCACTTGGATAAGTCTAAAACTATTATTGCATATGACTTCAGGAACCGATCAGCAATCGTAGCTCTCAAAAGCTTCTGTCGAACTCTGACCTTGTCGATGAACTCTGACCTTTGTCAATGACTTGTCCATTAGATAAGGGATCATATATTCCTCCATTCTAGATATCATATGGACTTAGACATGGATTATCAATCATTCTCTCTGTCCATTTGTGGTTTCCCGATTTCCGATTCATGATGACTGACTGATTGAACAAATCAAATCAGTCTTGGCTTGGCCAAGCACTCACATGTATCATCTTTAAATCATCGAGGGCCCCACAGATATCGCTTTTATCCCAAAGGTAAAAGGAATGGATAAACTTCGACTCATATGGCTTGTTCTACTACTTGTTGAATCATACACAAAGGCACGTTTTATAACATCGAGTTACCAATGCGTTTTCGTGCAATCAATGTATAACCAACTCATAGTAACAACTCATATCTCTAGGTTTGAAGAATATAAGATATTATCGTCTCATGATCACTCGTGATAAAATCCATGAAGTGATTCAAATGAGCGCGGGTTGAATCCAATACTCAGAACTTATGAGCACTCATGAGTGTTGTAGCACCACTTTGTCCACCAACTTGGACCTCTACAAACCAACCCATGACAGTCTTGATTCATATCTACTTCCAACATATGATAGACTGTGGATGGTTTGAATAACTTAATCATTCAGGAAGAGCGACTTAGTTATTCTGGAAGTCAAAACATGCAAAGTGAAACACAAGAATAAATGAATCAAATATGGTATCAAACCCTATGAATATAAATAAACACTTTTATTTATCACCATACTGATTACTCATTATTCATTGTTTCGGTTTTATCAACTTTATACTTGAATTTAAAACAATAGTTGTCCCATGCTCCAAGCATGTACACTATGTTTTCTAAACACTAGGCATGCCATACACCAAGTATGCATACTATGTTTGTCTATGATCTTTACTTTGTAAAATAGATCAATTGAACATCACTCCAATGATCCTCTTTTCACAGTCCCAAATCCTTACTGCAAATGCAAGAATTCCAAATTCATGCCATTTACTAAAATCTGTTAGATTCTAAACTTATATGCATTGATCCTCTTAATGATTATGCACGAAGTCAGAAAGACTTGACAACAATCATTAAAGAGCATTCCAAAGGAGATCAGCTCCTTGGAAACATCCTTCTTTCATTTAGTTTCCTAATCTTACACAGATTGAATAATTTCTAACTTTGAAACATTTCCATATTCCATTTTGACTATCACTTCTGAACAAGAGTTGCCTCCTTACAGATTATGTCAATATGGTCCTTCCAGAATTAACATTATACTTCCAACTGTCCTTGAGCAACCAATCTTTGGTAAACCTTAGATTGTCCTCGACAATTGCTTATTCATTTTAGTCATATCCAATTCTAGACCTTTTCCCTTCCTAATGCCCCAGGCATTTGGAAAATTTTAGAAAGGATGAATATAGCACATGTAATCGATCCTATATCCGAAGCATATGGGACACGATTCATGATGTCTCACATAAAGACTAAACCAGTCTTTTGCTATAATATTTCCATTTCAATTTGCCAAGTTCTCAAAATTCAGATTATGAAAAGGGATGCCGTAATCATAATCGAATTTTAGAACGCAAATAATGGACCCATATATAGAATTTCCTTATGTTGAGCCATTCCAACATGAAATTCATATATATATCCTTGATTAAATACGATTAAAATCTCAATCTAAGCTTTTAGAATTGAAATGAAGTATAATTTCCTCTCCCTTAATTATAGCAAAACAACTTTTTCAACCCCTGCAACCTCACGAATTGAAACTTTTGTTTTCTATAATTAACATTGCTAACTTGCAACCTTTGTCATAATTATCATGTTCCCACTAACATGATGATTATTAGCATAACACTTATGCTCCCACTAGCTTTGACATGTACTCAAAAATCAGCTGACTTTCTTACCAAAGTTCAGATTTCTAATACTAGATTGTTTTGATAAAACTTTATCAAAATCATACACCTCTCTTAGATAGCTCACATGTGTGTCTAAACAATTTTAGAACTATGAAAAGGGATGTCGTAATCATAGTCTCAATTGTTTAGACCTTTGCCACTTCTCACAAGTCCATGTTAGTGTGCCGGTAAACCACACACGCTCCACTAACGACTTTGAGAATGCAAATATCACAATTGCTATCTAGCTAAAATCTACTTAGTGAAAGTGTTTCCTCACCATCATTTTCATGAATCGGAGAGAAACCTTATGACACTTAGATTTAATAGTGTATGTGTTCTTATCCATGTGAATTTGTAAAAACCATAATCACAAGACAAGGTTAGTGACAAATCCAAACTCATATTGATTAAACTTGTGCAATCTTAAATTTTTGCCTTTTGGCAACTCAGGTGCCTGCCATTGCTTCCAAGTAGTTGTGCAACCAATTGAGAACTCTCAGAACTCCTATGCAAAGCCAACTTGAATATGCACAAAAATTTCAACACGATAGGTTATAAACCTCAAGTCGTGTGCTAGTGAAGGACTTTAGGTTTTATTCTTGATTAAGTCTTGAAAATTTCAAGAGCTTTAAGACTCCCACTGTCCTCTTGACATATAAGACTCCCTTGTCAAATATTCAAGAGATAGTGCGGATTATTTATCAAGACTAACACTTTACACAATTGGCCTAAGTTGGTCTCTGTTTTATCCAAAACATCACAACTTACCAATTTCATATGTACAAGAGTAGATAACCTTTTACTCTTACATTTGACTAGTGTTAACAAACCCTCTTTAAGATATGTCACTCAAGTTACAATCTTGGAGTATGACTCTAAGAATTGTTTTGGAACGAAGTATGACTCATCTTTTTGATTTAACCATTTCAACAATTCATGACTCCTCTTCTTAGTCATAAGAATGCACTAAAATGACTTTAGAGGTCCAATTGTGATATGGTATCTTAATCATTAAGATGATCATAAACATGATACTAAAGTACTCTCCCATCTTTTCAAATTTGAGAAACTTTTATCTTTCTGCCATACTTTGATTCTTCTTATTCGTTCTGTCTCACATTGAAACTTCTCCAATGCTACAGACTTATACTTAAACTTATAAGTATAACCATATTTACTGAACTTAAGTAAATCATGACGAATAGTCTTCTTGATCTTTTGTGGTGGACTTGACCAGTGCACAAGAATGTGTACTCGATCCCTTAGTCCTTTCCTTATTCACATAAGGAATTAGTCTTAATTTTCCAAGTTGAAAGTTCTCATTCATCATACTATACAACTTGCATGATTCCAAGTTTCGGTCCAATTGAACCTTGGATGATGAGAATCTTTCCTTATTTGGTAATATTAGACACTACCACAACCGAAAGAATCAAATCCATTTTTCCAATATTGCTATCAATGGAATCTTATAAGCAACAACTTTTCACAAATGCCATTGTAAGGATACTTAAAATAAATAAAATCAAAACGTTTTTCTTTTATTTTAAAACTTTGCGGAAAAACTTATCCTTACAATCCATATGAAAACCTTGTTGTTATCTATTCCTAAGCAATATAAATATCATAACTCTTAAGTAATAGCCCAAAATTCTGATCACCGAACCATGCGATTGAAATCCATCTTCGCGATCAGAATCAGCATGTACTTAATAGAGTTAGACAATGGACTTTACCTGAAGTAGAGCCAAACTTATTGACTTTAACATCCTTAGGTAAATGGCAGCTTCGTAACCAATGCCCCTTCCTTTGGAAATAGTTACCTATGGACCCTTGATAATGGGACTATCTCAGACTTCGCCTCTCTCTTTACCATTGGGTCAACCGAGTTGACTATGGCCGATCCCTTTCCATTGGGAAGAGAGAGCTTTACTGGATATCCAATGTTATCATTGTCAATGTCCATAGCGTTTTAGGAAGTTGATCTTAGCAAATAGATAAGATCATTAAGGGTCTTGTCTTAGTCTGTTTCATAGGATTCCCAAAAGAACTCACTATGTGACTTAGAAAGTAGTTGAGCCACCAACTTTCTCAAGACTTTGACACCCAACTCTCCTGGCTTGTCAATATGTGACTACATCTCCAAGATGTGATCACACCTAGACCTTGCCTTGCCAATAGGGCTTGAGTAACCTTAAACTTTTTAGGAACTTGTGGGTTAGGGAGAATAATTGGAGGAGGTGAAAGAAGTATGATATCCATGGGACATCATCTTCATTTAGGAAAGCTTGTTTCAAGAGATTTGGGAAGATCATAAATGTCTAAACCAGACATATTTTTGGGAGATATTCAAGATAGTTGATTTAAAGTCCTTAATATGACACCCAATATGAAATATTAAGGCTAGGACCCAACAAACTATTTTATAACTTAGAAGAGGGATGCCGTAATCCAAGCTATAAAATATTTAAAGGTAGGTGAATGACGCTTCACCAATTTCCACCATGAAAAACGAAATAATTTATTAGGTTTTAATTGGATTTGAAAGTCCTAGATCTTTGAGATTCATTGAACTGTTCAAAGGCATGTTTCAATCTCGAGTGTGCCCTTCAGGTTTTGTGACTGGGATGCCGAGGATCACAAAACAAGGTGTGAATAACCATGCAAATATACTTGGTACCCTTAATATTTACCCCTTAATCAGTGTGCCGGTTAACCACACACGCTCCACCGATACTATGATAAATATTAAGTTACCCTTTGCCTACCTTGTTAAGTCCAGGTTAGTGTGCCGGTTAACCACACACGCTCCACTAACGACTTAAGCAAAGTGCAAAGTGTAATTTCATGGGTTAGCACCAAATTCACATTTTCCTAAGTAACTAAGATTGGGTATTAATAAGAGTTTAGTTACTTAGTATTTATCATTAATACTTTTAATGAAAGGAGAATTGTAGTCCTTGTCCTACCCGTTCGGCTAACGACCCTCCACCAGTCAAGGAAGCGGTGGCTGAGAGTGGACACCCATTAAACTGCCATTTTATAGGCAGTAACCTTATACCCCCCTTATAGACCGGCTTCGTGAATGAGGCCTACTAACGGTAAGACTGACTTTAGTCTTATACATATATATAAATATTATTAACTTATAATATTATAAAGTATAAGGGTTGAATTTTAACTTTTAAAATTCTAAGGGCTAACTTGGAATTAAAGTATTCATAAGTGAAAACTTTTCAAATTCCAAAACTTGAGGGCAAGTTTTGAAACTATTCAAAACTAATTAATTCCATAACTTATGAGTTTAAAGTAGTTTTAATTAAAAAAAACTCTTCAAGTTCCATAACTTGAGGACAAGTTATGGAAGACTTTAAACTAATTAATAAAAAAAATAACTCTTTTTTTTATTGTAACTTATGGAACTAATTAAGGTTACACTTTTTTTTTAATTTAATGAAGAGACTCTTGAACCTCCATAACTTGAGGACAAGTTATGGAGTCATAAAACCATTTAATTAGAACTAGACTCTTCATTTTGTAACCTTTGCCAACTTTTATGAGTTTTATGATTCTTAAATGTGACTTTTCATATAACTTGAGGACAAGTTATAAAAACACACTTTGGAATCAACTCTTAGATTAAAATGGATTGAAAACAACTATTCCACACAACTTTTCTATTAATCTAAGAACCTCATAAGAACAAGATAATTCAAATCATCAATCTTCAAGAAATTAGCATGAACATACAAACTAATACAAATCTTGAAATTTAGACAATTATCTTAGAAATTGGATTAGCATGAACATTACCACATCAAAAACAAGTTTATAAGTCCAAAAACATCTTAGGGTAATGTTCCTAGTCCAATTCCAGCCAAAACAATCGAGTATATGTATCCAACTCGATTTTTCAGCTACTTTTGCAAGTATAACAAGAAAACAAGCCTAGGCTCTGATACCACTGTTGGGTTATGAGCATTCTAACACTCCTAAGTGTACATGCAACCCTAAATACCTTGGATCTATGTTTTCTCTATTATACATACAATTATGAACATCCAAGGTATTATCCTAATCTAGCATACAAAATAATAAATATAACAAGATAGAATACATACCTCTTTGATGTAGAATGTCTTCATGAAGCTTGAGTGCCTAGTGCCCCAAGTGTGACACCTCAAATGGTTCACACAACACCAAATACACTTCGAATAACTTGAGAGAAACTTGAACACTCCTTGAAATCGTCTAGCCCTCACACTCACACATTAGTGCACGATTTCTTGAGCCATGGGATTCTTTTATATGGTGGCTATCAGGGTTACACCATGTAACTCATAACTTTACCCATTCCTTATGCTCCATGGATTTTAACCTCCATGGAGTATCCATGGGTCACCCCATGGACTTAGTCCAACATAAGGAATCTTGGATCACAAGCCCACATATATAAGAATGAATGATTTACACAATCAACCCATATATTTAATTAGTCTCCTTTTGATCACTTAATTAATTCCAAATTAATTCTTGATCAATACTAATTAAATAACCTTATTAATATATTAGAACTTATAATATATTAACCAACCTTAAGTGTTATTTCTCTCATTATAGTCTATCCAAATGCATGATGCCATGCAACCCAAATGGACCATGCCGGGTCGGGTCAAGTCTTACCAATTATAGTTATGGACTTAGACATTAGTCCAACAAAATTCTCCACCGCCGAAACTATCCTTACGAGCCACCCACCTCGAATTTACCATTACAATCGCGAAGAATTCCTAACCACCACAAGGTCTTCAACCAACGGCCACCTACTGTGGAGACACTCATTTCTTCCTGAACACGTACAACATGCATTATCTCGCTTTGCACCTCGCCTTGATCACCAATAACCCTGGTCTCCTGTATCCGCACCGCAGGTCACTATATCCAGTCCTCTAACCGCTCTTGAACAAACCTATGATACTCTCATTTCAATGCCCGGTTCTCCCCCACTCAGGGCTCGAACCATCACAATTTGGCACACCAACCATCTATTTTACAGACTGTCTCACCAGTACATTACACTTGACTCTTGGATTCGTACAATGCAACACTCGATGATATTCCGATGCAAACCAGACAACTCCAAATATCTCGTAGCTCACACAAAAGTCTCATAATCCCTTCCACGTGACTTCCTCTAGTCATCTCGAAGCCTCAAACCGACACACCTCCGGATACCCCAACTGTTCCAAACAGTCGTGACTCTCAATCTGGAAATAATGCACTATCACGCACCTCGTCTCTGATTCCTCAACCAGCCTCTCATCGCAGAATCCATCATAAAAGCAAGAGACCTTAATCTCACAATCGATACATAATGTAGACAACGAGGGCCACCGCCCAAGTATACTCCTCTTGATCACTTGAAACTGTTGCTAAAAGTATGCCTGACTCGACTAAGGCATCTCCTTGTCCTCATCTCAGTCTCCACTAATAGCTCTCTCGTGGTATATGGAATACCTCGCAGCAACCATACTACCCAAATACTCTGGTGGAAAGGTTGCAACCCTATGCTACCCCACGGGGTTTACCTCCAACTCTGAAACTGGAAACTCAATATCTTATTTTGTTTCTCCCAGGAAGCGGAAACAGCGCAACTCTCATCACAGATAGTGACATCTCAACTATCGGCCGATTGCTCAACTCAGGCCGCAACTCTCCATAAAATCTCATCTCTACTGATCCCTGTGTCTTGCGACTCCAACTGGCATCTTACCAAAGAAAATCCCTCAAAACTAACTCGATTTCCCTCTCCACGTATGCTCTATTAAACTCGCTCGACATGGCCCTCTGGCCCCACACTCTATCATATCTCTTCTCAGTCTAATCAATCATGATGGGATGACTAGTAAAACTAGAAGCACTAGCCGCCACGAATCATGGTACTCGAACCATGCGATCTCCTCTCAATCTGCTACGAATCATGGTACTCGAACCATGTTAGTACCTCAATCTGCTCCAAATCACTTCTCAATCTGCTATTTAGAACCTCTGGGATTCTTCCTGTTTCAAGTACGGGTCCTCTGCTTTCAGTAGTATGGGCCCATACTACCTGCCACATCTACCCATACTTTCCACACGGATCGTCCTAGATTTCCTAAGTAGCTGCTCAACCTGCTCGATCACCAATCCCGATATGTATGGTCGCTATACAACGAATACTCTCCTCTATCAACGTACTCTTCTGACTAAAGTCACCTCCCAGTCTCTTCCTAGGTTCTCACACTTCTCCGCCATCAGCTGCTGAAGAACTCCTCATGATGCCAGCCATCTACCTCCTGAATATCGTCATATTCACTTGGTAGCTGACTCCCATCATCAAGAGTTCCACAAAGCACAAAGCAAGCATCATCCGGGCATCGAATAATCTCCACCAACATGCAAAACCACTCTAGGCTACAGCTCCACTTGCTCTACTCACACTCAAAAGGTATCACTGAACTCAAGCAACCGTACCTCTCATGGGTATCTCACTACTCCCTCAATAGACTTCTCAATTACTCATCTAGGTATCTCTCGTAGATTACTCCTCTACTCAAAGTTATCTCTAAAAGATTCCTGATGGATACTCTTACTCCTCACATAGTCAAAGCACATCACAGATAACAACAATTCCTAGGCTAAGGCATCACAAATCAGGCTTCTCTAGCCCTATAATATGAAATACCTAGCCTACCTTCTAGCATGCATTACCAATATCTCAATCATAACTTATAACACAAATAAGTAAGGGTACTTTGGGAAATCACCGTTCGGGCTCTGGCTGATCGTACACACAGCTCCTTCTCGTTTTCTCTCATAAACTCTTACTCGTTATAGAAAAATCTTTTCTTTTTGAAAACTTTTCTCAAATCCTCAGTTTGAGTCCAGACTTACCCGAAGGTGCATCCGAATCCCTCAAACCAAGACTCTGATACCAACTTGTAACACCGTAATCTTTCAAACAAATTTTTCATCTTAAAATCACATGATTCTCATAACACATTTCATAAAAATCTCATTGGTTTAAGTTACAAAACACAACTCTATAATTGTTTGATTAATAATCCAGGATCCTCAAAACATAACTCTTTCACTGGTGTGTACAATCAATCCGGTGCCTTCCCGCGATCCTGAGAAACCTGAAACACATAACACATAACACGGTAAGCACGAAGCTTAGTGAGTTCCCCAAAATACCGCACACACAGCTCATTAGCCACTCAAGGCTATATCACTGTAAGACCCTCCGGTCAATGTGTCTCAGTGGGAACCTCCAGTCCCACGGTTCATTGGACCCTCTGGTCCGGTCTGTAAAGCTCCACATAGCATAAATCACAAAGACATAATGCACAGCATAAAACATAAACCACGATAACATAATACTCAATGTAAGCAGATAAGAGCCTCAGGTCACACATAAGTACCACTCTAGGTAAAGTATGGTGAAAAGACTCACCTTGCAAGCAGCAAGCAATCACCCTCGAATTCGAATCTCGAACTAGCCACTGCCTAACACATAGGGTAAATATATCTAATTAATACTCGATTCTCGATTCTCAATAACCAAATGTTATTCTTCTCTCTCTAACTCTTGAATTGGGTAAAAGACCCTTTTACCCCTTCATGGTCTCCATTACTCATGTTGACCAAACCCTAAAGTCAACAGAAGTCATACTCGAGTCAACAGTCCATGTTTGACCCAACTCGCCGAGTGCACTAATGCGACTCGTCGAGTCCACTCGGTCCTCATAAGTCTCGTGAAGGTCTAGCTCGTCGAGTTAACCCCTAACTCGCCAAGATATTGCACGGTCCAGCTCGTCGGGACAAACCCTAACCGACTCGTCGAGTCAGTTCATGGGCTCGGTGAGTCCCTTTGATCTGATTTATCATTCATACAATTTAAGGCAGCTCTATCACTCCAAACACTAGATCTACTATCCTAAGGCTCGATTTTCAAGTAAAGCTTCGATCTTTACGCTCATGCATGGTGGTTTTGCTCCAATCTACCAATACATGTTTTCACAAGGTGTTAAACACCATACTCCTCTCATGGATGAATAAAGTTGGGACCTTTGGGCTCTAGCAACCTCACAAGGTCCAGATCTGAGGTTTAAACCTCTTGATAACTTAGTATTCTCGAAGTCCCAAATAATATGTGATGAAAACCCTAACTTCTCAAACTCATGAGATCCAACTAATAAGATGAGAAAGGTGTAGCCTTTATACCTTCTGCAGAAGCTCCAGGTGAAGAAATGCTAGATCCCATAGCCTCTTCTTGTTCCTTGCTTGTTGCTCACTCCTTTCCTTCCAAGGATTCACCAAAAACACTTGATATTAGCTCAAGCACTCTCTCTTATCTTCAATGGCCGCTCAGGGTTTCACACAGGAGAGTTGGGCAGCTGGTGAGGCGCATTTGAGGTTATAAGTCTCCTTAAATAGGCCCCAACCCCGGGAATTTAGGGTGTCCTCGCACAACACCAACTCGGCGAGTCGGCAAACTGACTCGTCAAGTCCGCTCATTAAACCCACGCGGATGACTCGACTCTACTCGACGAGTTGGACTCATAACTCTTCTAGTCGCTCTATAAATCTCAGAATTTACTCTTATAATGATATATCTAAAAATCCGGATGTTACAATTCTCCCCCACTTGAATTAGATTTCGCCCTCGAAATTGCTCCTCCACAACACATAGATCGAACCGAAAATCCGAAAGCACCACCGAAAGGATCTTATACCACACAGCTAACTTCCTCCATGTACACCTGAAACCAACAGGAACTCCCATCCCGAAAAAGGACACACCCTTCTGCCGCTACGAAACCCCCTTCTGACTCTCCATAATCTGGAAACTCTAGTGGCCTGTGTCACTGCCAAACCGCCCTCTCAAGACATCACCATGTTATTCGTTCCTCGAATAACAGTCCTCGATAACTCACTGCCCCTCTGATTCTCTCGTTGTGACTGATAGAAACAAGTCAATGCCCAAGAATTGACTACCGATCACTCATACCAGACACATTAAAAAATCCATATCATACTCCAAGGGACGAAAGGGTCACATCACACCAGGGACCCGCCCATTGAACTGCAATCAGAACCCATCTGAACAAAACGTACCCCAATACTCTGTTCTTAATACAAGAAAAAGATCATGCTCGCTCAGAGGTGTCCTCGGACCTCTATGAGCATAACCCCGTCTCATTTCTCACATATCACTTTCAACACTAAGCACTAGATCGACTCTTGACCCAATAGTTGAAACTCCAAAGGTTACCCACTATACACCAAATAAGACGACTTATCGGCTTCCTTCTCACAATGACCATCTCGGGCCGTCGTGTCGCACAAGTCACGAAGTTCACCTTACCCCAAGCGAATACTACAACACTATCTGAAGTCGCCTCTCTTCCAACCTCTGTCGTCTACTACCTACTAGTTTTGTGTGCCTCGTGGTCCTTCCCAACCCAACGAACTAGCTCACTCAAGTCTAAAACATCAGACGGAAACACATCTCCCTCATAATGAGATCCACCCGAAATCTCAAACTGCTCGTCCTCCACACAGATAGAACTAAATTCACCCACCAGAGTCTGATCCGATACAGAATCGGAACCACTCGTCCCAATCTACCACTCCACTCATGACCCATGCTCCAGGATTATACGCATGTATTACACCTCGATCCGTCCGATTCGCGACAACCCCGCTCTAACTCAAAACACGAAGGTTTTCGACCACCGTCGTGATCCCAGTCTCGCCTTTGGTTCGGACCCCAGGTTCTCACAGACTATTCTAGTAAGGCTACCCATGTCTAAGAGCCGCTCTGCATCATACACTGACTAATAAGGCTGCCCCCCCACGCAGTTATACAACACTTTCTCTCACTGACTAACACGTGTTACGGCTCTCCGTAGTCCAATGGCACTCTCTCAGTGCCTCGCGACTGCTACGGCCCCCCGCAGCCTTGCGATATTCTCTCTTTCTCTCTCGCTAGTTCATGAATGATTCGGCTCCCCACAGTCTCACAATACTCTCGCTGACTCACGTATGCTACGACTCTCCGCAGTCACATGATACCCTTTTCTCTGACTCATGTATGATGCGACTCTCCGCAATCACACGATACCCTTTCTCTCAGTGACTCATTGATGCTACAGCTCCCCGTAGTCTTACAACACTCTCTCACTCACTGACTCGCCATGGGATCACTCCAAGGTTTTCCCTAATAATCGTAAGTGATCACCCCCACTCGGATCTACTCGCTCTCTTATCACCTCATAATATCATCATCATATCATCACTACACTGAGTTCACTAACTCATGCTCCACAACCACAACATAGATAGGTGCACCCACCTACTCAGCTTATGCACCACCGGTCCTAATGTAAATTCTCGTAAGCAAGACACTTTTCTCAACACAGGTACACCCTTAGACAGTCTCGTTCTGGCGACAATTAACTGATGTGTTCCCACTAGAACAATAGTCACTCGGTACTCCACTTGCATACTCAAATCTCAAAATAATCCAAAAATTTAGGGCGTCATACTCAGATACCCCGGTACACCATCACGAAATCTCATGATGTCTTGTCTCATACACTGATCTTCCACTCACAAAATCATATTCCGATACCACAATACACTCTTTCAGAATCTCATAGCCTAACTTCTCAAACTCATGAGATCCAACTAATAAGATGAGAAAGGTGTAGACTTTATACCTTCTGCAGAAGCTCCAGGTGAAGAAATGCTAGATCCCATAGCCTCTTCTCGTTCCTTGCTTGTTGCTCACTCCTTTCCTTCCAAAGATTCACCAAAACACTTGATATTAGCTGAAGCACTCTCTCTTATCTTCAATGGTCGCTAAGGGTTTCACACAGGAGAGTTGGGCAGCTGTTGAGGCGCATTTGAGGTTATAAGTCTCCTTAAATAGGCCCCAACCCCGGGAATTTAGGGTTTCCTCGCACAGCACCAACTCGGCGAGTCGGCATACTGACTCGTCGAGTCTGCTCATTAAACCCACGCGGATGACTCGACTCTACTCGACGAGTTGGACTCACAACTCGTCGAGTCGCTCCATAAATCTTAGAATTTACTCTTACAATGATATATCTAAAAATCCGGATGTTACAGTCAAAAAGGGTCAAACTGCAAATTTTTGCCGGTTCTCAGGGCTTTTTCGTTCAAAAAAAAATCTGAGGACTAAAGTGTAACTTTTCCGTAAATATTGGGACTTTTCTAAAGATTTCCCTAAGCTAATTAACAAGAAGTCCAAGATTTCCAGGATCCTCCTTGAACAAGTATTTGCACGTTGTTTGACTTGTTATTATCGGGTCTTAAGCTTGGTTGAAGTGATTCTCCATTGAGAATTAGTCTGGAGTTAACTATTTTTGCACCTGTGAGAAAAAGAAAGAAGAATATAGCCATTATAAGTGTCAATAAATATTATTGACAATAATCAGGATCATGGGATACATCCAAGGATCCTGAGACTTGAGGATTATTAACGATCCAGAATATGATTCTGGGATCCTACCCCTAACACTTATGCTCTAATGTATTAAGGACGGGGTACTATTGGCCAACGATGAAGAAATATGCCTTCTTGTACGCACATAATTGTGATGTTTGTCAAAGGCATAACAACATCCTTCATATCAACCTGCATAACCATTACATCATATCATTTCCCCATTACCATTCATGAAATGAGAATGGATATAGTTGTCAAGTTACCAAAAGCTCCTGGTGGAAAGGTTTTCATGCTACTGATGATGGACTATTTCTCAAAATGGATAGAGCCTGAAGCCTTTGTTCAAATGCAAGACAAGGAATTAGTCTCGTTTATCAAACTTAATATCCTAACTAGGTTCGGGATCCCTGCCGAGATCATATGCAACAATGGATCCCAATTCATAAGCAAATGGA
Organism: Lactuca virosa; assembly: GCF_052849685.1. Taxonomy (NCBI): domain Eukaryota; kingdom Viridiplantae; phylum Streptophyta; class Magnoliopsida; order Asterales; family Asteraceae; genus Lactuca; species Lactuca virosa. The sequence goes on along the minus strand of NC_136433.1, from coordinate 313,388,504 downwards.
CTAGAGACTTTTTCATGAGTTGGGGAATTAAAATGATAATGTCCACTTTTGTCCATCCTCAAGCTAATGGTCAAGTTGAATCCCGCAACAAGATCATAGTCAACAATTTGAAGAAGATATTAAACGAGAGTAAAGGAAGATGGGCAGAGGAACTCCCTTTTGTCTTATAGACATATAGGACCACTTCAAAAACAGCCACTGGATAAACTCCATAGTCCTTGGTGTTTGGAACAGAAGCCTTGATCGCGACTGAAGTAGTGCTCCCAACATCAAGATATCAATTGAAAGATCAAGAGAACAATGATAGGATCTTAGCCTAGGATCTTGACACTATCGATGAACTCAGGCACCTTGCTAGGATCCGCATTGCTGCTCATCAATAAATCATACTTCATGCAAGTGGTATTAATTAGTTTCCAACAACTCAAGGTACACACTCTCTAATCGTTACTTTTATATAACTCTTTCATTTAAAGTGAGATTTTCCCCAGCTATTATTTAAATTGGGATTTTCCCCAATAATTATTTAAAGTGGTATTTTCCCCAGTTATTATGGGATTCTCCCAGTTATTATGGTACTTTCCCTGCTTATTATCTAAAGTGGGATCTTCCCCAATAGTACCTTTCCCAGTCGGAAAGCAAAGTAAGGATATTCAAAGATCTCCTAACATGGACCCTTCTCTACACAAACTCCAAGGATCATATGGAACTAAAGGGATCATAACTCAAGACTTCTCCTAAGGAAAAAGATTACAAATCCTAAAGATCACAAGGTTCTAAGTTATTTTTCTACGTAATAATTAAAGGTTTACTCTCCAAAGGATCTTAACAATTTTTGGATTCCAACTGGATAACAAACTATTTCAGGTTATTCAGATCTTTAGAGTTCTTGTAAAACCTGAACCCTTTAGGATCCGGATTGCATAAGGATCCTGAGCAGAAAATTAACTATTGTAGGTTATTAAGGATCCTAACTACATGAAGATCCTCAGAATTCGTACAACAAAATTCATATCAACCACGCAAGCAATGAAGATATAAACATCAACTAGCAAAGTACGTAAAATAAAAAGGGGTTGCTCAACAACCCCTACAAAAGCGAAATATTGTCTACGAACCAGTATAGTTAAATTTTTTTAAAACATCAAACCTACACATTGCTCTGATCATCCATATATGGGGGCATATATGTCTCTCCCTCTTCTTCCTTCTTCTTCTCTGTAGGACCCTGACCAACATCAACAGGCCTACCAGTCAACTTAGTCAGAGATACACGCCACCCAGCTATGTTGCAGGATCCTGCATTCTCCACATCTTCTACCAGCTTGAGCATAGCCTCTCAGACAGCCACAATAGCACTATCCTTTAGTAATCACCTCAACCGTATCAGCTGTGTGCTCCTCCTCCTTCTCATCCTTCTCCTTGCTTAGCAGCTCCACCTCCTTAACATATCATCATTAGTCGCCCTTCACATCTTCTCCTTCTCCTTTAAGCCTGATTTTGCCCTCTCAGCTCAGATATTTAGGTTAGCAGACACATGATCGGAGACCTGAAGTGATAGTGACATCAGAAAAGGTAAAGGGTAAAATATGAAATGCAAAACTACAATGACACTTCCAGCCTGAGAAAAGAAACCAACTTCAGGAGTGCATCCTTAACTCTGAAGTTTTCCAAGCTTAAATCAGTGACCTCGGTAGTTTTTTTCATCCGGTATCCCAGATTGTTCACGTCAAATCTTTGGAGGTTCTCTTGGGAAGGAGAGAAGACGAGGTCTTCTCGTCCTTCACTACTAGCCGGCCACTAGACATGACCTTGGATCCTAAACATAAAAGAAAAACCCTATGAGTTTAGGATCCCTTACATTAAAAAAGAAAAAAAATGAACTAAGGATCCTTACCCATCGACATGGGGGCAGTAGCAGAAGAGCTTTCCTGAAGACTAGGCGGCTCAAATCAAAAAGATCTAACGGTCACAGACAAAGCAAGAAGTATTGTTATCTTATCTTTTGTATCTTCAGTGGCAGGAGCAAGATCCTCAAACTTGAACGCTGCATCACAACAAATAAAATAAGAAAGTAAATCTCAGGATCCCTAAAGAATAACGAAAAATCCTACCCTTTTTAACCCATCTCTCTGTTAAAGAACTTCCATTAGGAATGGAATCGCGTCTCACAAAGAAAAACCTTTCCTTCCTAACGCTTTCGTTATTCTTGGATTTTAGAAAGAGAAGTGGTTTGTTTGGTTTGACCTTGAGCAAAGAACAACAAGAGACAAAGGTGAAAAGATCAAAAACAGAGGCCAACTCAGATAAACCAATGTCCAAATTCTCAAACTGATTTAGATGATCAGCCCAATAAAGGATCCTCCAAGTCATTGGCATAACATGGGCATAATAGAGTTGGGTAACCTTGAAGAAATCAGAGATGGTACCGGAGAAAGGATAAGTTAGACCTAGAAAAAAGGGTATTTCGGGAAGCCAACCCAGGTGGATGAGACGAAATCTGACTGAACAGAGGCATCGAAGGGTTTGGAGACAACACCATCGAGAAAAACACCTTTGTTCTTCAGTTACTGAATATCCTTATTTACGAAAGAGCATGAGTCATCATGACTCAGTAACTTTTGATCAATAAAATAATCACCAGAAGGAGGAAGTACATTAGCAGAAGAGCGAGCAATTTTCTTTCCCATGATCGGAAAAGATGAAAGAAAGCAAAAGGAAAAAAGGGGAAAGGAAATTACCTTTGAAAGTAACTGGAGATGGTCGAGTGAAAAGCTGGGGAAAGTAAAGAAAATGTTGAACTGATTGCCCTATTTATTCTGATGATTGTGGAGAGAGACGAAGATTTGACTGCGTATTGATGATCATGGAACCGATAAATTTTATATGTTAGGGTTCGAAATTCAAATCCCTTATCTTTATTTACTTAAAAATATACCTTTAAATATTTGAAATTAACCTTAATATTTCACAGGAATAATTTGGGGGCAATTGTTAGGGCTAAGATCCTCAACCTTATTAAGGATCTCGGATCTTCAAGATCTTTCAGGATCCTAACTATTGTTATTATTATTTCCTAACACTCTTAACGGTCATATTTCTATTTATTTTTTTCACATGTGTAGAAATAGTCAATATGAGACTCATTCTCAACGAAGAATCGCTTCAACCAGGCTTAAGACCCGGGAATACCAAGTCAAACGACGTGCATATGCTCATTAAAGAGGATCCCGGAAATATCAGACTTATTGTTACTTAGTCTAGACTATAAATACACTTGTAATACACATACTACATACACGAGGCAGGTGATCATTATCACGTCCCAAGGTTTTTTGTAATCTCATATTCAAATTAATAAAAACAATAAGGCATGTGATCATTATCGCCTCCCAAGGTTTTTTTATGGAGATCCTATAAAAGATCAAGGGGTTTCCTTGTAACTCACTTGTCTCACTTTGATCATTATTTGACATTTTTATTACCTCAAACACCACAACCTCTCATATAATTTGGTTGGATATTACTTGATCAATTTTTAACCAAAACAATGCCTAGTCGTTACGCTAACCAGCCTTTCAAGTTAACATCGTACCTAGTCCTTATTCTAGACAATTTTCTAGGAAAAATTATACCTACTCCTTAACCTGGACAACTTTTGGATAACATCATATCTAGTCATTATGATGTCCAACTTTCTTGAAAACATTATACCTAGTCGTTACCCTAGACAAACTCATGGGATAGGATTGTACCTAGATGTTACCATGCCCGAATATCGTACTGGAATAAACCTTATCAACTTAATTATATAAGCTTAATATGTACATTAAGTATAACTAATAAAACAAGGAAAGCAGAAGTACCTGATACAACTACATGTTAACAGTTGTTTTATCAGACTTTGTTCATCCCTTACCTACATAACCTTTAGCTAACCCCCGACATATAATCGTTAAATCTTTAGTGAGCGGGAGAGGTATATATAGATCTATACGGGGATGGCACCCCCACCTACGGTTGCTAGCTAAAATGTTGATGGTCGAGTCACAACAGGCATAACTTTCAAAACTTTGGTGATGTCTTACAAAATGTTGCATTCGAGGAGTTTCAACATCATGAGCTCGATTATAGGAACTCATTGTAACATTTTTTAGCCTTAACTAACTAAAACTACTAATAGGGATAAACGATAGAATGAGTAGTATCATAACAAACTCAAGGATGCGAGTTCAGGTTAATAATAACACCTAGAAACTATTATACATTAAAACCATAATACTTTCAAATTTAAAAACCTGAAAACTCACCAACATTATGTTGACCTTTCAAAGCAACATGTATTCTCAGGAAAATGAGTATTGGAGATCACGAGCATATTCCCGAGAGAGTAGTTTGAAGTATTTGTGTCCTGATGATATACTTTGCATTTGTCTTGTACATATACCTCGAACAATTGTATAACCCATATTATATAATAAATAAAAGGTAACGTTTATGTGATAAATTGTTGTATTAGTTTATATATGTGTGGTATGTGATCCAACATTCTAACGTCGCATAGCTTGGTGTTTTCGTCGCTGGTCGGGGGTGTGACAAGCACCATATCTAGACACAAATACAATTTAGTTAATCATTACACAACATATGACTAACACCTTGGCCAACTATAAAGCCAACAGGACAAAGACCCTGAATAAAGTGGAGTTAGAAGAAGTATTCGTGGAAGTAATAGTGACGTCCCAAGGGCATGCACATACGAAGAATTCATGAACTACAAACCCAGATCCTTCTACGACAATGAAGGAGTTATAGGGTTGATTCTCTAGATTAAAAATATGGAATAAATATCCTCATCATCTCTTGTTCAGAAAACTATCATGTTAAGTTTTCTATATTCACTTTTATGAATGTGTCCCTTTCCAATCTGAACGACTATGCAAAAACCATGGGCATTGACTCAACCTATGCCACAACTTGGAAAGAACTAAAAGTGATACTCTTAGGAAAACACTACCCTAGAGATGTAATACAGAAACTAGAAAAAGAACTATAGAGCTTAACCATGAAGGTGTTGGATGAGTGTCTAAGTCCATAAATATAATTGGTATGTACTTGACCCGATTTGGTATTGTCCATTTGGGTTGCATGGCATCGGAACAATTTGGATATACTTTTGTGAGAAAAGGATATTAATGATTTATTAATATATTATAAGTTCTAATATATTAATATGAAATCATATTATTTAATTACTATTGATCACGAATTAATTTGGAATTAATTCTGTCATCAAAAGAGACTAACTAAATATATGGGGATTGATTATGTAAATCATTCATTCTTATATATGTCGGCTTATGATCCATAGTTCTTCATGTTGGGCTAAACCCATGGGGTAACCCATGGATACTCCATGGAGGTTAAAAGCCATGGATCATGAGGAATATGGAAAGTCATGAGTTACATGGTGTAACCCTAATAGCCACAATATATAAAGACCCCATAGCTCAAGAAATCGGCCCTAAGGATTCACATGAGAGGGTTATCCGATTTTGAGCATAAGAACTTTTCTCTCAAGTTATTCCAAGTTGTTGGTGGTGTTGTGTGAACATTTGAGGTGTCACATTTGGAGCACTAGGCTCTTAAGCTCCATGGAATCAAGCTACAACAAAGAGGTATGTCATTCTACTAGATTCTTGTATTGTATATACTTCATATTATGCTAGTTAGGGTGAAACCTTGGAATATTGAATATTTGCATTTATAATAATGAAAACATATATCCAAGGTTTATAGGGCTGTATGTGCACCATAGGATATTGTAGTATACTAAACCCCATCAGTGGTATCAGAGCCAGGTTTGTTTTCAATTTTACTTGATGCAAATGGATGAAAATCGAAGTTTTTTGTTGTCTGGACTAGGGAATCGACGAGCCCATTGAGGGACTCGACGAGTCCATGTACAAACTCAACCAACTCGTCAAGTTTGTTCTTGCACTCAGCGAGTTGGACCCCCTGGCAGCATATCTTCGTGTTTTTTGGCTGGAATTGGACTAGGAACATTACCCTAAGCTTTTTTTGAACTTATAAACCTGTTTTTGATGTGGTAATGTTCATGCTAATCCAATTTCAAAGATAATTGTCATAATTTCAAGATTTGTATTAGTTTATATGTTCATGCTAATTTCTTGAAGATTGATGATTTGAATTATCTTGTTCTTATGAGTTAGTTTAAATTAATAGAAAAATTATGTGATAATTTGTTTTCGATCCAAATTGATCTAAACGTTGTTCATAATATGTGTTTTTGTAACTTGTCCTCAAGCTAAATGAAAAGTCTGATTTATGATTTTTAAGACTCATAACATTTCGATAAGTTATGAAAATGAAGAGTCTCATTTTTAAATGTTTTAAAGTTTTCCATAACTTGTCCTCAAGTTATGGAACTTGAAGAGTTTTTTCATTAAAACTACTTTAAACTCATAGGTTATGGAAGCCAAAGGTTTTTGAATTGTTCAAAACTTGCCCTCAGGTTTTGGAATTTGTAAAGTTACCCCCCCCCCCCTTATATACTTTAGTTCCAACCCTTAGAATTTTAATAGTTAAAAATTCAACCCTTATACTATTATAATATTATAGGTTTAATATTTATATATATGTATAAGAGCAAGTCAGTCTTACCGTTAGTAGGCCTCATTCACGAAGCCGATCTATAAGGGGGTATAAGGTTACTGCCTATAAAATGGCACTTTAATGAGTGTCCACTCTCACCCACCGCTTCCTTGACTGGTGGAGGGTCGTTAGCTTAACGGGTAGGACAAAGACTATAATTCTCATTAAAAGTATAATGATAAATATAAAGTAACTAAACCTTTTATAAATTCCCAATCTTAGTTACTTTAGGAAAATGTGAAATTGGTGCTAACCCATGAAATTACACTTTGTACCTTACCAATTCGTTGGTGGAGCGTGTATGGGTAACCGACACACTAACATGGACTAGTAAGAGTGGCAAAGGGTGACTTAATGTTTATCATAGATCGGTGGAGCGTGTGTGGGTAACCGGCACATCGATTAGGTGATAAAATTAAGGGTACCAAGTTAACTTGCATGGTTATTGACACCTTGTTTGTGATCCTCGGCATCCCAGTCACAAACTTGAGAGGGCACAATCAAGATTTAAACATGCCATTGAAAAGTTCAATGAATCTCAAAAGATCTAGGAGTTTCAATCCAATAAAAACCTAATACCTATTTTGTTTTTCATGGTGGCAATTGGTTAATCGTCATTCGCCTACATTCAAATACTTTATAGCTTGGATTACGGCATCCCTCTTCCAAGTTATAAAATTTTGTGTCAGGTCCCAGCCTTAATATTTCATATTGGGTGTTATATTAAGGACTTAAATCAACTAAACTTGAATTTCTCCCATTATAGATGTCTGGTTCAGACAACTATGATCTTCCCAAATCCCATGGAACAAGCTTTCCTAATGAAGATGATGTCCCGCGATTGGATCATGGAAATTATACTTCTCTTTCTCCACCTCCTCCAATTATTCTCCCTAACCTACAAGTTTAAGGTCACTCAATCCCTATTGGCAAGCAAAGTCTGTGTGTGCTTACATCTTAGAGATAAAGTCATATATAGACAGGCCGGGGGAGTTGGATGTCAAATTCTTGAGGAAGTTGGTTGTTGACTAGGTTCTTCAGTCACTTCCTGAGTGATATAGTGGGTTCCTTTGGGGCTACTATATGACAGACCATGACATGACCCTTAATTATCTTACCTATTTGCTTGATGTTGCTGAATCAGCAATGATTTGGAGCACTGGTAAAGCAAATTTTATTGGAAGATCGACTTCCCAAACTTCCATGGACATTGACAATGGTAACATTGGAAATCCAGAAAAGCTTTCTCTTCCCAATGGAAAGGGATCGGCCATACTCAACCCGGTTGACCAAATGGTAAATAGAAAGGCTGAGTCTGAGATAGTCCCATGTACCATTACTAAAGAGTTCATATGTTTCTATTACCAAAAGAAGGGGCATTGGTTGCGAAGATGCCCTATTTACCTGGAAGTTCACTAGGATGGTAAAAGTCAAAGATTTGACTATGCTTCAGGTAAAGTCCACTATCTAACTCTATTAATTTCCTATTTTGAGATTCTGATTACATGATGTGACTAGGTCGCATTTTGATGCTTTAAGAATCAAAGAAAAGAGAGGAAGCTTAAAAGAAGAATATGTTGATTTTGATCGCGAATATGGATTTCGATCGCATGGTTCGGTGATCATAACTTTGAGTTGTTGCTTAAGAGTTGGGATAGATTGCCTAGGAATAAATAACAACATTGTTTTCATATGCATTTGCATTGTAAGGATAAGTTTTTTCCGCAATTTTAAAATAAAAAGAAAATTACTGATTTTATTTATTTTAAATATCCTTACAATGGCATTTGTGAAAATTTGTTGTTTATATGATTCGATTGATAGCAATATTGGAAAATGGATTTGATTCTTTCGTTTGTGGTAGTGTCGTAATTTACCAAATAAAGAAAGATTTTCATCACCCAAGTTTCAGTTGGAAAGAAACTTGGAATCGTGCAACTTGTATTGTATGATGAATGAGAATTTTCTTCTTTGGGAAATTAAGACTAATTCCTTGTTCACATGTATATGTGAGTCAAGTGAAGGACTAGGAGATCAGGTACACTTGGTTGTGTGCTGATCAGGTCCACCGCAAAGAATGATAAGGCTATTCGTCATGATTTACTAAAGTTTAGTAAATATGGTTGTGCTTACAAGTTTAAGTATGATTCTGAAATATTGGAAAAGATTCAATGTATGGCAGGACGAATGAGAAGAATCAAATTAGGCAGAAAGATAAATGTTTCTCCAATATGAAAAGATGGGAGAGTACTTCAGTATCATGTTTTATGATCATCTTAATGATTATGAAAAACCATATCACAATTGATCCTCTAAGGATATCTTAGAGCATTTGTTTGACTAAGAAGAGGAATCGTGAATTGATGAAATGGTTAAATCAAAAGATTAATCATACTTCGTTCCAAAATTGAGTCTTAGAGTAATACTCCAAGATTGTAACCTTAAGTGACATAAAGAAAGGTTTAAAACAATTGTCAAATGTAGAGTAAGATGTTTTCTTACTCTTGTACATTTGAAATTGGTAAGTTGTGATGTTTTGGATAAAACAAAGACCAACTAAGGCCAATTATGTGAAGTGTTTGTCTTGATAAGAATCCGCACTAACTCTTAAGTATTTTCTTTGTCAAGGAATGGTTCTTGACAAAAGAATTTTATATGTCAAGAGGTCAGTGGGAGTCTTAAAGAACTTGAGAAAGTTTCAAGAACTAATCAAGAATAAAAACTTGTTGTTTATCACTAGCACACGACTTGAGGTTTGTAACCTATCGTTTGACATATTCTTGTTTATGTGCCCATTCCAGTTAAAGTTGATTGTGCATGTCAGTTCTATATGTTCTCAATTGTTGGCATAAATACTTGGAAGCAATGGTAGGCCCTTGTGCTGCCAGATGGCAAGAAGTTAAGATTGAACAAGTTCAGTCCATATGAGTTTGGATTTGTCACTAACCTCCTCTTGTGGTTATGTTTTTGACAAATTCATATGGATAGGAGCACATACACCATAAAATCTAAGTGTCATAAGGTTTCTCTCCGATTCATGAAAATGATGGTGAGGAAACGCTTTCACTAAGTAGATTTTAAGTAGATAGCAATTGTGATATTTGCATTCTCAAAGTCGTTAGTGGAGTGTGTGTGGTTAACCGGCACACTAATATGGACCTGTGAGAATGGCAAAAGGTCTAAACATTATGATTACGGCATCCCTCTTCATAATTGTTTAGACAAACATGTGAGCTATCTAAGGAAAGGTGTATGATTTTGATAAGTGTTGCAAGTTAGCAATGTTAATTAAAGAAAACAAAAGTTTCAATTGGGAAAAGTTGTTTTGCTATAATTACGGGAGAGGAAATTATACATCATTTCAATTCTAAAAACTTTGATTGAGATTTTAATCATCTTTAGTCAAGGATATATATATATATATGAATTTTATGTTGGAATGGTTCAACATTTGGAAATTTTATATATATTGCGTTCTCAAAATTCGATTATGATTACGGCATCCCTCTTCATAGTCGAATTATGAAAACATGGCAAATAAAAAATATTGTAGCAAAAGACTGGTCTAGGATCATGTCTTTATGTGAGACATCATGAATCGTGTCCCATATGCTTCGGGTATAGGATCGATCACATGTGCTATAATATTTATCCTTTCTAAATTTTCCAAATGCCTAGGGCATTAAGAGGGAAAAAGTACTAGAACTAGATATCACTAAAATGATTAGGCAATTGTCGAGGACAATCTGAGGTTTACCAAAGATTGGTTGCTTATGGACAATTGGAAGTACAATGTTAATTTTGGAAGGACCATATTGACATATTCTAAAAGGAGGCAACTCTTATTCAGAAGTGATAGTCAAAATGGGAATGTGGAAATGTTTCCATAGGTGGAAGTTATTCATTAAATCTGTGTAAGATTAGAAAACTTAATGCAAGAAGGATGTTCAAAGGAATGTACTTTGTGTTGGATAAGGTGTCTAAGTCCATAACTATTTCTGGTATGTACTTGACCCGACCCGGCATGGTCCATTTGGGTTGCATGGCATCATGCATTTGGATAGACTTAATGAGAGAAATAACACTTGTGGTTTATTAATATTATAAGTTCATATATATTAATAATATTATTTAATTAGTATTGATCAAGAATTAATCTAGGATTAATTAAGTGATCAAAAGGAGACTAATTAAATATATGGGTTGATTATGTAAATCATCCATAACTTGTATAGTGGGCTAAAAGGCTCCATGGATTATCAAGTTGGGTTAAACCCATTGGATGCTCCATGGGAGTTACAAACCCAAGGGTCATGGAAATGAAGAGTCATGTCACATTAGAGTTTAAATGGTGTAACCCTAGATGTGACACACTATATAAAGACTATGTTATCTACCAAAATTGGCTACACATATAGTTGGAAGAGAGCTAGACCGATTTTACAAGTGTTCTATATTCTCTCAAAGTTATTCCAAAGCATTTGGTGTTGTGTGAAACATTTGAGGCATCACACTTGGGGTGCTAGGCTCTCAATGTTTTCAAGGAATCATAACAACTACAAGGTATGTAATTCTAGCCATCTTTTATGATTAAAAGTTCCCCATGTATGCTAGATAGGATTATGAACCTTGGAAATCATATTTTGCTTGTATTTTAGACAAACATAGATCCAAGGTTTTCTAGGGTTGCATGTACACTTAGGAGTGTTAGAATGCTCAAAACCCATTAGTGGTATCAGAGTCTAGGCTTGTTTGTTGATACTTGTTGCAAAATAGTGAAAAAAGTCGATTGTCTTGCTGTCTGCATGATGAACTTGTCGAGTCCATGGGGGGAGTCGTCGAGTCCATGACTAAACTCATCCTACTCGTTGAGTAGGTTCGTGCACTCGACGAGTAGGAGCCTCAGAATGCAGATTTTCGACTTTTGCTGCTGTAAATGGACTAGAAACATTACCCTAAACTGTTTTGGTGTTATTAAACTTGTTTTAGATGGTGTAATGATTGTTCTAATCCATTTACAATGGCTAATATCAAAATTACATGATTATATGTGTTCATATGTTCTTGAAATTTTGATATGATTATTCATGTTCTTATGAGTTCTTGATAGATCATAGGAATTACTTGTTAAAAACTTGTTTAATGCTGAATTCATGATCTTTATGTGTTTTAATGGAGTCCATAACTTGTCCTCAAGTTATGGATAACCAAAAGTCTCTTTGTTTAATTCCATTAAAAGAACACACAAGTTACAAAAATGAAGAGTCTTCATTTTAATAACTCATAAGTTATGAATTGAAATGCTTTTAAAGTTACAAAACTTGCCCTCAAGTTTTGGAACATGTAAAGTCATCTTAATAAGCTTTAGTTCCAACCCCTAGATTTTTAAAAGTTAAAAAATCAACCCTTATACTTTATAATATTATAAGTTAATAATATATATATGTATAAGATCAAAGTCGTTTTACCGTAAGTAGGCCTCATTCACGAAGTCGGTCTAAAGGGAGGTATAAGGTTGTTGCCTATACAATGGCAGCTTAATGGGTGTCCACTCTCACCCACCGCTTCTTTGACTGGTGGAGGGTCATTAGCCGAACGGGTAGGACAATGACTTAAAAATTCTCCTTAAAAGTATAATGATTATTATAAAGTAACTAAATGTTTTTATAAATTCCCAATCTTAGTTACTTTAGGAAAATGTGAATAAGGTGCTAACCCATGAAATTACACTTTGCACTTTGATTAAGTCGTTGGTGGAGCGTGTGTGGTTAACCGGCACACTAACTTGGATTTAACAAGGTAGGCAAAGGGTGACTTAAGGTTTTTTCATAGGTCGGTGGAGCGCGTGTGGTTAACCGGCACATCGATTAAGTGAAAAACTTTAAGGGTACCAAGTAATTTGCATAGTTACTTCACACCTTGTTTTGTGATCCTCGGTATCCCAGTCACAAAACATGAACGACACACTTGAGATTGAAACATGCCATTGAAAAGGTTCAATGAATCTCAAAAGAATCTAGGAGTTTCTAAAAACCAAATAAAACCTAATAATTTATATTTCGTTTTCATGGTGGAAATTGGTGAATCGCCATTCACCTACCTTTCAAATATGTTTTAGCTTAGATTACGGCATCCCTCTTCTAAGTTATAATATATTGTGATTGGATCCTAGCCTTATTATTACATTTGGGTGTTCTATTAAGGACTATCTTTATATCTAAACTAAACTTGTCTTTTCTTCTTTTCAGATGTCTACCAACAATGCTGCTCCTGGCTCAAACCCTACTGGCTCCTTCTCTCTCATGAACCTTTGTGGGAGAGTCATCCTTGATGGATCCAACTTTACAGATTGGATCAGGAACATCAGGATGGTCACTCGATATGAGAACAAAGAATATGTTCTCGACAAGGAGCTTAAGGTACTTGAGCCAACTGCTACTCCTGAGGACTTTGCTGAATATGAGGCACATGAAAGAGATGCTACCAAAGTGGCATGCATCATGATGGCCACTATGATAGCCGAGCTCCAAAAGTCCTATGAGGACTACTATCCTTTTGAGATGCACCAGGATTTGATGGACCGCTACCATCAGAGTGCTCGTCAAGAGCGATATGAATCATCTTCTCCATGATAACAACCAGGATGAAGGATGGTGAACCCATCACGGGCCACATGCAGAAAATGCAAAGGTATGTGGACCGGTTGCTGAAACTTAATGTGAACTTTCCCGAGGAGTTAGCAATAGATATCATTTTGCACTCCTTACCATCGTGTTATGATCAATTCCGCATGACATACCACATGAACAAGGAACAAGTCACCCTCAGCAAACTTCAAGGACTCCTAAAGACCGTAGAATCAGGTCCTAAAGGTAAGTCGGTTGTTACCACTCCTACTCCTACTCCAAACTCCGCACCTGTCCTGGAAATCGGGAAAGGTAGAGGGAAGAAGAGGAAGAACCCTTCGAAGGGTATGAAGGGTAAGACCCTTGATGGCTCCTCTTCAAGCGGAACCAAGAAAAGTTTCGTCACTCCTTCAGCTGATCCAAAAGAGGCCGAATGCTTCTATTGCCATGAAAAGGCGCACTGGAAGCGGAACTGCCCGAAGTACCCGCTAGATTTGAAGGATGGGAAAGTGAAACCCAACCATGCAGGTATTTACACTATATTATCTAATAACTCACTCTATTCTAACTCTTGGGTCCTTGATACCGGTTGTGGTATTCATATTTGTTCTGATTTGCAGAGACTAAGAACTAGTGAGAATGTGGAGCATGGAAAGATAAACTTGATCATGGGGAATAGGAAAGTTTCACCTGTCACCAAGATTGGAGTTTATACTTTGTTGCTAAGTAGTGGGTTTACTTTAGATTTGAATAAATGTTGTTATTCGCCTGAAATGGCAAGAAATGTTATTTCCTTTCATGCTTTGTACAAACAAGGTTTTACCTTTTCTTTTGATAATGAAGTTGGTGGAATAAATGCTTTCTTTAATAATGTGTTTTATTTTAAAGCATTACCTTGTGATGGTGTGTATGAAGCTTTGTCTGTTGTAGATAATTTAGGAAATAATGTGTTGTGTATTGATTCTACTAATGATAATAACTTGGATAAAGCATCATTATGGCATTGTTGTCTTGGACATGTAAGCAATAAACGCATAGGCCAACTCCAAAAGGATGGAGTCTTGGAGTCATTTGACCTAAGGTCAGATGATAGTTGTGAATCATGCTTACTTGGAAAAATGACAAAGTGACCCTTCACAGGTTCTTGTGCTAGGGGTGAAGGTTTGTTGGATCTAGTGCACACAGATGTGTGTGGACCCTTCAAAACTACCACAAGGGATGCTAATCGTTATTATGCGACTTTTACAGATGATTATAGTAGATATGGATATGTCTACTTAATCATGCATAAGTCAGAGACTTTCGATAGGTTTAAAGAGTTTAAACAGGAAGTAGAGAATCAATTGGGCAGGAACATTAAGATGCTTTGATCCGATCGCGGTGGTGAGTATCTTAGTATAGAGTTCCTCGACTATCTTAGGGAATGTGGGGTTGTCTCACAATTGACACCTCCCAGGACATCACAGTTGAATGGTGTAGCTGAGAGGCGTAATCGAACCTTGTTGGACATGGTTTGTTCCATGATGAGTCGAGCTTTGCTACCAATCTCATTCTGGGGGTATGCCTTAGAGACTGCCGCCCATATCCTTAATCTGGTCCCTACAAAGAAGGTTGCCAAAACACCTCACGATATGTGGACTGGAAAAGTTCCAAGTCTAGCCCACATCAAGATTTGGGGTTGCGAAGCTTTCGTGAGACGCGAGACTCACGATAAGCTCGAACCTCGAAGTGAGAGGTGTATTTTCATCGGCTACCCACAGAAATCCTTTGGTTACCTCTTCTACAGACCTAGTGAGAATGTGGTCTTTGTAGCAAGGAGGGGTGTCTTTCGAGAAAGTGAGTTCATAAGCCAAGGAAATAGTGGGAGGAAAATTGACCTTGAAGAACTTCAAGAGTCAAGTGGTGAAGGAACCTCAATCCCTAGTAGTCAACCTGAGGAGGAAACTCTTATTGATCCAATTGAGAAGTCTGTACCTCTGAGGCGTTCCACAAGGGTTAGGAATGCACCTGAGCACTACTATGGTTTCCATATTACTGCGGAAGGTGAGACACTTATCAGTGATGAGGCACTGGTAAGTCTAGATGAACCTAACAGCTATGCGGAAGCCATGGCAGGCCCCGAGTCTGCCAAATGGAAAGAGGCAATGGACAGCGAGATACAGTCCATGTATGACAATCAAGTTTGGAACTTGGTTGACAATGTACCAGGTCACAAGACAGTTGGGTGCAAATGGATCTTCAACAAGAAGACCGGCATGGATGGTAATGTACACACTTATAAGGCGCGACTGGTGGCAAAGGGCTTTTCTCAAACTCCAGGAGTTTATTATGATGAGACCTTTTCACCAGTAGCCAAGATTAAGTTTATTAGGGTATTGTTAGCCATTGCTGCATTTCATGACTATGAAATATGGCAAATGGATGTCAAAACCGCTTTCCTTAATGGAAAGTTGGCTGAGGATGTTTACATGGGTGAGCCAGAGGGTTTTGTCAGTACAGAGTACCCTAATAGAGTGTGTAAGCTTGAGAAATCAATTTATGGATTAAAGCAAGCACCTCGCAGATGGAATCTTTGCTTTGATGAGAAAGTCAAAGAGTTTGGTTTTTCGAGAAGTGAAGATGAATCTTGTGTATATGTCAAGGCTAGTAGGAGTATAGTTAGCTTTTTGGTATTGTATGTGGATGACATACTACTCATAGGAAATGACATCCCAACCCTGTAGGAAGTGAAGTCCTGGCTTGGGAAGTGTTTTGCTATGAAAGACCTAGGAGAAGCTGCCTATATTCTAGAGATAAGGATTCTAAGAGACCGGAGTAAAAGACTAATTGGACTTAGTCAAAGTACATACTTGGATAAGGTGCTGAAGAGGTTCAGCAAGCAAGATTCCAAGAAAGGAGAGTTACCCATCAAGAGTAACTCTAGATTGAGTAAGACTCAGAGCCCAAGTACCGAGGTTGAGATAGCAGAAATGAGTCGAGTACCTTATGCTTCTGCAGTAGGCTCGATCATGTATGCTATGACCTGCACTCGTCTTGATGTAGCCTTTTCTTTGAGCATGGTTAGCAGGTATCAGGGGAACCTTGGTAAGGCTCACTGGACTGCGGTAAAGAACATTCTCAAGTACCTGCGAAGGACTACGGACTGTGTCCTTACCCTTGGTGGGAGTGATGACTTGAGAGTTGTAGGGTATAGTGATTCTAGCTTCCAGACTGATAGGGATAATTTCCGCTCTCAGTCGGGCTGGGTCTTTACCTTAAACGGAGGAGCAGTTTCTTGGAAAAGTTCCAAGCAGGAGACAGTGGCTGATTCAACTTGCGAATCAGAGTATATAGCGGAAAGCGAGGCAGCAAAGGAGGCTATATGGCTAAAGAACTTCATTGGAGACCTTGGAGTTGTACCAGCTATAAAGGCGCGCATAGAGATTTTCTGTGATAGTGAAAGTGTTGTTGCCTTAGCAAAGGAACCAAGGGATCACGGGAGATCCAGACACATTGACAGAAAATATCATTTCATCAGACATCGAATAGAAGAAGGACTCTTCGTGGCAAAGAGGGTATCATCGGATGAGAACCCGGCAGATCCCCTCACTAAGGGACTGGGTAGGGTTAAACATCTTCAGCATGCAAGGAGCATAGGGCTGAAGGATGATATTAGTTTTAGTAGTTAGATAGTTTTGAAATTTGTAAAGTGTAATTGACATTTGATGATGAATAAAACTTGTGTTTATTTATGAGTAAAGTGTTTCTATCTTTTGTCAATCGTTTACTATTATTTCGTTTGCATGTTTTGACTTCCAGAATATTTATGTTGTGTTTTACATATTATTCAAATTATCCACAATCAGTCATATGTTGGAAGTAGATATGAATTAAGACTGTCATGAGTTGGTTGTAGAGGTCTAAGATGTTGGACATGGCCTCAACACTCATGAGTGCTCATAAGTTCTGAGTATTGGATTCAACCCATGCTCGCTGGTATCACTTCATGCAATTTATCTCGAGTGATAGCGAGATGGCAATATCATATAAGTCTTCAAACCTAGAGATATGACTTGTTGACTATGAGTTGGTTATGCATTGATCGTGCGAAAATGCATTGGTAACTCGATGTTATAAAACGTGCCATTGTGTGTGATTTAACAAGTAGTAGAAAAAGCATATGAGTCGAAGTTTATCTGTTCCTTCTTGGATTAGAAGTGATATCTGGGCCCCTCGATGATTTTGTTTTGACCTATGTACCGGGCCCAGTCAGATCTAAGTTGATGTGTTCAATTAAGTTCTATGTCAAACAAATCGGAAATCGGGAAACAAATTGCTAGACAAAAGTAAGACATTGTTCCATGTATTTGTCCGGCTGATATCTAGAACAGAGGATTATATGATCACTTATCTTAAATGGCGTATCATCATCTTCTTAGTTCCGAGAAACCTTGAAAAGAGCTACGATTGCTGATCGGTTCCTGAAGTCATACTTGCAGTTATAGTTATTAGACTTATCCAAGTGGGAGACTGTTGGATAAGGTGTCTAAGTCCATAACTATTTCTAGTATGTACTTGACCCGACCCGGCATGGTCCATTTGGGTTGCATGGCATCATGCATTTGGATAGACTTAATGAGAGAAATAACACTTGTGGTTTATTAATATTACAAGTTCATATATATTAATAATATTATTTAATTAGTATTGATCAAGAATTAATCTAGGATTAATTAAGTGATCAAAAGGAGACTAATTAAATATATGGGTTGATTATGTAAATCATCCATAACTTGTATAGTGGGCTAAAAGGCTCCATGGATTATCAAGTTGGGTTAAACCCATTGGATGCTCCATGGAGGCTCCATGGGAGTTACAAACCCATGGGTCATGGAAATGAAGAGTCATGTCACATTAGAGTTTACATGGTGTAACCCTTGATGTGACACACTATATAAAGACTATGTTATCTACCAAAATCGGCTACTTATATAGTTGGAAGAGAGCTAGACCGATTTTACAAGTGTTCTATATTCTCTCAAAGTTATTCCAAAGCATTTGGTGTTGTTTGAAACATTTGAGGCATCACACTTGGGGTGCTAGGCTCTCAAGGTTTTCAAGGAATCATAACAACTACAAGGTATGTAATTATAGCCATCTTTTATAATTAAAAGTTCCATATGTATGCTAGATAGGATTATGAACCTTGGAAATCATATTTTGCTTGTATTTTAGACAAACCTATCCAAGGTTTTCTAGGGTTGCATGTACACTTAGGAGTTTTAGAATGCTCAAAACCCATCACTTTGAATGTGAGACTTCGTTTCCATTGAATTTCTCTCTATTGGAATACTTTGTAAATGTCCGTTGCTAAGTCTTTGTGACTTTTGTGCATAGTCATTACAAGAGGATCAATGCATATAAGTTTAGAATCTAACAGATTTCAGTAAATGGCAAAGAATCTTGTATTCTTACATATGCGGTAAGGATTTGGGATTGTGAAATGACCATAATTGGAGTCATGTTCAATTGGTCTATTTCACAAAGTAAGGATCATAGACAAACATAGTGTGCATACTTGGAGTATGGCATAACTATTGTTTTGGACAAACATAGTGTGCATGCTTGGAGCATGGCATAACTATTGTTTCAATTCAAGTATTAGGTTGATAAATCGAAACATTATACAATGAATAATGTGTAATCAAAATGGTGATAAATAAAAGGTGTTTTATTTATATTCATAAGTTCTGAGACCATATTGGATTTGATTATTATTTTGTTTCACTTTGCATGTTTTGACTTCCCGAATAACTAGGTTATTCAAACTCTCCATAGTCAATCATACATTGGAAGTAGGTATGAATCAAGACTGGCATGAATTGGGTTTGTAGATGTCTAATGTGTTTAGACATAGCAAAAGTTGCTGCAACATTCATGAGTGCTCCAGGAATGAGATTCGAGTATTGGATTAAACCCACGCTCATTTGAATCACTTCATAGATTATATCACGAGTGATCATGAGACGATAATATCTTATATTCTTCAAACGGAGACGTGTGAGTTGTAGTTGCGCGTCGGTTGCACATTGACATATGTAAACGCAACCAGTAACTTGGTTGTTATAAAACATATCGTTTTGTGTAATTTGATGAGTAAGTACAAGTGAACATTTAGGTCAAAGTTTATCCATTCCTTTTACCCTTGGGGGATAAAAGAGATATATGCGGGCCCCTCGATGAATTAGTGATGACAAACATAATTGCTCGGTCGGGCCTGGACTGATTTGATTTGTTCAATTAGTCGGTCGTCATAAATCGAAAATCGGGAAACAAAAAATGGACAAAGAGAAAGATTAAAATCAATGTCTCAGTCTATATGATATCTAGAATGGAGGAATATATGATCCCTTATCTAATGGACGCGTCATTGATTTGTTCAGAGTTCGACAGCGACTTTTAAGAGCTACGATTGCTAGTCGGGTTGCAAAGTCATACTTGCAATAGTAGTTATTAGACTTATCCAAGTGGGAGACTGTTGGATTAGTGTCTAAGTCCATAACTATAATTGGTATGTACTTGACCCGATTTGACATGGTGCATTTGGGTTGCATGGCATCGGAACAATTTGGATAGACTTTTGTGAGAAAAGGATATTTATGATTTATTAATATATTATAAGTTCTAATATATTAATATGAAATCATATTATTTAATTAGTATTGATCAATAATTAATTTGGAATTAATTATGTGATCAAAAGAGACTAACTAAATATATGGAGATTGATTATGTAAATCATTCATTCTTATATATGTGGGCTTATGATCCATAGTTCTTCATGTTGGGCTAAAACCATGGGGTAACCCATGGATACTCCATGGAGGTTAAAACACATGGATCATGACGAATATGGAAAGTCATGAGTTACATGATGTAACCCTAATAGCCACAATATATAAAGACCCCATAGCTCAAGAAATCGGCCCTAAGGATTCACATGAGAGGGCTAGCCACAATATATAAAGACCCTATAGCTCAAGAAATTGGTGGTGTTGTGTGAACCATTTGAGGTGTCACATTTGGGGCACTAGGCTCTTAAGCTCCATGGAATCAAGCTACAACAAAGAGGTATGTCATTGTACTAGATTCTTGTATTGTATATACTTCATATTATGCTAGTTAGGGTGAAACCTTGGAATATTGAATATTTGCATGTATAATAGAGAAAACATAGATCCAAGGTTTATAGGGTTGTATGTGCACCATAGGATATTGTAATATACTAAAACCCATCAGAAGGGAACTGAGGTTTTAGCTTACACCTCCCAACTCTACAATCTCACAATCCTATGTTCGTGTTTTGTAACTCCATAGTGCAAAAACATCGATAGGTACATAAGCGTTCTGACCCTACAAATACGAGAGATGGTTACATATTTCACACCCAACACCTACGACCATGCCAAGGAATTGACCATCAGCCTAATAAACCAATTAGTCTAACAAGAAACTTTAATCAAGAAAGAGGATGTCACAAGAGCTGAGGATAAAAAAAATACGATGGTATTTCCATGCAAACCTCAAGCTAATCCTCTCATAAGAATAAAAACACCAAGATTTATGATACTACATCGACCACTACACAAAAGAAGTACTTTGGAAATCTCCCCAAATATGACCAATGCAAGTATCACCATTTTGGTCAATGCAGAGAGTTACTCTGTCACCATTTTAACAAGAAAGAGAAAACCATCAAGAACTATCGAAAAAAAAACACTCATTCAGCAAAAGCAACATGCCGGGAAGCAAGCCTTATGCAACCAATGCAACCACCATCACGTACGTGAATGCAACTTCTGTAGTAGGTGTAACAAAAATGGGCACGTTGAAACCTTCTGCAGGACTCCAACACCCTTAACAACAAACTAGAGTCGGTATGAAGGATCAAGATCTGGTGGTGGAAAAAATTGTTATGGGTGTGGTGAAATAAGGAATTTCAGGAGGGACTTCCCAAAGTTAAGGAACCAGGAAGTGAAGCTCTCGTCAAAGCAATTGTAATTAAAGAAAGAGAGGAAATCCAGGAACCATCAATAATGGTTGGTACGTTTCTCATTAACCACTTATATGCTAAAATACTATTGATTTAAATATGAATAAGTGTTGTACGAACCCTGGACTTAGGCATGTACTAAGTCATAAATCCAGTTGACTGGGGGAAACCTATGATATAGAGACGACTAGTGAACGTTCATACGAAATTATAATAAATTGCATCTTAACACATAACAAACACACCTTTTACAACAATGTTATATCTATGACTTTCAGAAGTATACATGTCACCACCAGTATGAAAGAATTTTATCTGTGTCACGCAAACTTATTGTTTTACGAAAATGTTGTATGACTCCCCTTGACTAATAATGGAACCCCGGTCACTTACGGGAACAATTTATGACAAGAACTCAAACTCATATCTTAAATGAAGGCTCAAAAGTATCTACACAGGAAGCACTATACTCTCTTTAATCATACGATAGGAAAAAAATGAGCAAGGAGATCAAAGACATATCTTAGGTATGCAACCTATACTGATGTACTTCCTGAATATCTACCTAAAATACCACCAGTTTGACAAGTCGAGTTCTGAATCGACTTCTTCCTAGGATCAGCACCAATAGCAAAGTCTCTTTATCAGTGGACCCGACCAGAGATACGAGAACTAGTTAGCGAACTACAATAACTTCTTGAAAAGGGATTAATCCAAACTAGTTTCTGACCCTCGAGAGCAGCACTTCTGTTTGTCAAGAAGAAGGAAGAATCCTTTCAAAGGTGCATCGATTAGCGGGAACTGAATAAATTAACCGGAGACCGGAGTAAAGATTCCAAGAAAGGAGAGTTACCCATCCAGAGTAACGCTAGATTGAGTAAGACTCAGAGCCCGAGTACCGAGGTTGAGATAGCAGAAATGAGTCGAGTACCTTATGCTTCTGAAGTAGGCTCGATCATGTATGCTATGACCTGCACTTGTCTTGTTGTAGCCTTTTCTTTGAGCATGGTTAGCAGGTATCAGGGGAACCCTGGTAAGGCTCACTGGACTGCGGTAAAGAACATTCTCAAGTACCTGCGAAGGACTAAGGACTGCGTTATCTCACAGATTGAAGAAGCTCAACTTGAAGCTCTAAATGAAAGGAACATGACGAGTGATGGTTTGCAGGGAATGGATAAGAAACTCGAGCTTGAGGATGGCAAAACATGACACTTCTTGAACTGAATCTGGAGACCCAAATGCAGTGACATCAAAAGCTTTGTCTTAAACATACCTCACAAATCGAGGTATTATGTCCATCCAAGCTCTGATAACATGTACTTAGATCTGAACAAATTGTATTGGTGGCCTAAAATGAATTCCGACTTGTGTTGACAAATGCCTGACTTACTCTAAAGATTTAAGGAAAAACATCAGAAGACCTCGGGTTTACTATAACCGCCAGAAAAACCCAAGTGAAAGTGGGAACCAATCAATGGAATTCATCATGAAACTACCCAGAATGCATAATGGTTTTGACACCATTTGAGTAGTAGTCGATAGATCAATTGAGTCCTCCCACTTTCTGCCAATCAAAGAGACACATAGAATGGAAAAGCTAATCAGGACCTATCTCAGGGAATTCGTCAAACTGTGTGAGGTATCATTTTATGTTATCCTTGACGGAGATAGTAGATTTCCCTCACGATTTTAGCAATCACTACATAAATCCTTGGGGACGCACCTGGGTATGAACACATCTTACCATTCTCAATGGTCAGAACGATCCAGACCTTAGGAGATATGCTCCGAAATTGCATGATAGACTTTGGGAGTGTATGAGATACTCAATTACCATTAATTGAGTTTTCCTACAAACAACAATTATCACACCAACATTAAAGCCACGCCTTTTGAAGCTTTATATGGAAAAACATGCTGATCCCCAAAAATGTTGAGCAATGGTTAGAGATACGTAACTAAACAGAGAACATAGAGGTTATACCTGATGGGTTTTGCGCATTCTAACACTCCTAAGTGTACATGCAACCCTAAATACCTTGGATCTATGTTTTCTCTATTATACATGCAATTATGAACTTTCCACGGTATTACCCTATCTAGCATACAATACTTGATACTTGGGTAATCAAATGGATAGAATACATACCTTTGTTTGATGTAGCTTGTCTCCATGAAGCTTGAGTGCCTAGTGCCCCAAGTGTGACACCTCAAATGGTTCACACAACACCAAATGCACATGGAATGACTTGAGAGAAATGGAACACTCCTTGAAATCGTCTAGCCCTCATATTCACACATTAGTCCACGATTTCTTGAGCCATGGGATTCTTTTATATGGTGGCTATTAGGGTTACACCATGTAACTCATAACTTTACCCATTCCTTATGCTCCATGGATTTTAACCTCCATGGAGTATCCATGGGTCACCCCATGGACTTAGTCCAACATAAGGAATCTTGGATCACAAGCCCACATATATAAGAATGAATGATTTACACAATCAACCCATATATTTAATTAGTCTCCTTTTGATCACTTAATTAATTCCAAATTAATTCTTGATCAATACTAATTAAATAACCTTATTAATATATTAGAACTTATAATATATTAACCAACCTTAAGTGTTATTTCTCTCATTATAGTCTATCCAAATGCATGATGCCATGCAACCCAAATAGACCATGTCGGGTCGGGTCAAGTCTTACCAATTATAGTTATGGACTTAGACATTAATCCAACAGTCTCCCACTTAGATAAGTCTAAAACTATTATTGTGTATGACTTCAGGAACCGATCAGCAATCGTAGCTCTCAAAAGCTTCTGTCGAACTCTGACCTTGTCGATGAACTCTGACCTTTGTCAATGACTTGTCCATTAGATAAGGGATCATATATTCCTCCATTATAGATATCATATGGACTAAGACATGGATTATCAATCATTCTCTCTGTCCATTTGTTGTTTCCCGATTTCCGATTCATGATGACTGACTGATTGAACAAATCAAATCAGTCCTGGCTTGGCCAAGCACTCACATGTATCATCTTTAAATCATCGAGGGGCCCACAGATATCGCTTTTATCCCGAAGGTAAAAGGAATGGATAAACTTCGACTCATATGGCTTGTTCTACTACTTGTTGAATCATACACAAAGGCACGTTTTATAACATCGAGTTACCAATGCGTTTTCGTGCAATCAATGTATAACCAACTCATAGTAACAACTCATATCTCTAGGTTTGAAGAATATAAGATATTATCGTCTCATGATCACTCGTGATAAAATCCATGAAGTGATTCAAATGAGCGCGGGTTGAATCCAATACTCAGAACTTATGAGCACTCATGAGTGTTGTAGCACCACTTTGTCCACCAACTTGGACCTCTACAAACCAACCCATGACAGTCTTGATTCATATCTACTTCCAACAGATGACCGACTGTGGATGGTTTGAATAACTTAATCATTCAGGAAGAGCGACTTAGTTATTCTGGAAGTCAAAACATGCAAAGTGAAACACAAGAATAAATGAATCAAATATGGTATCAAACCCTATGAATATAAATAAACACTTTTATTTATCACCATACTGATTACTCATTATTCATTGTTTCGGTTTTATCAACTTTATACTTGAATTAAAAACACTAGTTGTCCCATGCTCCAAGCATGTACACTATGTTTTTCTTAAACAATAGCTTTGCCATACACCAAGTATGCACTCTATGTTTGTCTATGATCCTTACTTTGTGAAATAAACCAATTGAACATAATTTCAATGATTCTAATTTCACACTCCCAAATCTTTATCGAAAAAATGTGAGAATTTCAAATTCCTATCATTTATCGAAATCTGTTTAGATTTTAAACTTATATGCACTGACCCTCCTGTAATGAATATGTACAAAGTCACAAAGACTTGTCAACAATCATTATAAGGTATTCCAATGGAGATCAACTCCATGGAAACTAAGTCTTATATTCAAAGTACATTGCTTTGGACATGCTTCTTGCATTAAGTTTTCTAATCTTACACAGATTACTTCCACCTATGGAGACAACTCCATATTCTCATTTTGACTATCACTTCTGAATAAGAGATGCCACTTTTCAGAATATGTCAATATGGTCCTTCCAAAATTAGCACTATACTTCCAACTGTCCCTGAGCAACCAATCTTTGGTAAACCTCAGATTGTCCTCGACAATTGCTTAATCATTTTAGTCATATCCAATTTTAGACCTTTTCCCTTCTTAATGCCTCTGGGCATTTGGAAAAAATTAGAAATGACAAATATTATAGCACATGCAATCGATCCTGTACCCAAAGCAAATGGTACACGATTCATGATGTCTCACATAAAGACATGATTCTAGACCAGTCTTTTGCTACAATATTTTTATTTGCCATGTTTTCAAAATTTGACTATGAAGAGGGATGCCGTAATCATAATCGAATTTTGACAACGCAATATATAGAATTTCCTTAAGTTGAACCAATCCAACATGAAATTCATATATATATTCTTGACTAAAGATGATTAAGGTCTCAATCTAAGCCTTTAGAACTGAAATAAAGTATATCCTCTCCCTTAATTATAGCAAAACAACTTTTTCAATCCCTGCAGCCTCACGAATTGAAACTTTTGTTTTCTATAATTAACATTGCTAACTTGCAACACTAACAATACTTATCATGCTCCCACTAACATGATGATTATTAGCATAACACTTATGCTCTCACTAGCTTTGACATGTACTCAGAAATCAGCTGGACTTCTAGAAATCAATAATTTGTTGACTTCCTTACCAAAGTTCAGATTTCTGATACGAGATGCTTTGATAAAACTTTATCAAAAATCATATACCTTCCCTTAGATAGCATGCATGTGTGTCTAAACAATTTCAGAACTATGAAAAGGGATGCCATAATCATAGTCTCAATTGTTTAGACCTTTTGCCATCTGCTTCAAATCTACTTGGTGGAAGTGTTTCCTCACCATCATTTTCATGAATTGGAGAGAAACCTTATGACCCTTAGATTTTATGGTGTATGTGTTCTTATCCATGTGAATCGTCAAAACCATAGTCACAAGACAAGGATAATGACAAATCCAAACTCATATGGACTGAACTTATGCAATCTTAACTTCTTGCCACCTGGCAGTACAGGGCCTGCCATTGCTTCCAAGTTGTTATGCAACCAATTGAGAACTTTTCAGAACTCCTATGCAAAGCCAACTTTAACTGGAATGGGCACAGAATATGTCAACATGATAGGTTATAAACCTCAAGTCGTGTGCTAGTGAAGAACCTCAGGTTTTATTCTTGATTAGTTCTTGAAATTCTTTTTAGGATCTTTAAGACTCCCACTGTCCTCTTGACATATAAGACTATCTTGCCAAATATTCAAGAGATAGTGCGGATTCTTTATCAAGACAAACACTTCACACAATTGGCCTTAGTTGGTCTTTGTTTAATCCAAAACATCACAACTTACCAACTTCAAATGTATAAGAGTAGGACACTTTTACTCTTACATTTGACAAGTGTTATAAACCTTTCTTTAAGATATGTCACTCAACTTATAGTCTTGGAGTATGACTCTAAGACTTGTTTTGAAACGAAGTATGACTCATCTTCTTGATTTAACCATTTCAACAATTCATGACTCCTCTTCTTAGTCATAAGAATGCACTAAGATGTCCTTAGAAGACCAATTGTGATGTGGTTCTTTAATCATTAAGATGATCACAAAACATGATACTAAAGTACTCTCCCATCTTTTCAGATTTGAGAAACTTTTATCTGTCTGCCTAATTTGATTCTTCCCATTCGTTCTGCCATACATTGAGACTTTTCCAATGTTTCAGAATTATACTTAAACTTGTAAGTATAACCGTATTTACTAAAATTTAGTAAATCATGACGAATAGTCTTAACGAGCTTTGTGGTGGACTTGACCAGTGCACAAGAATGTGTACTCGATCCCTTTAGTCTTTAACTTGACTCACACATCCATGTGAACAAGTCTTAATTTTCCAATGCTTGAAAGTTCTCATTCATCATACTACTCAACTTGCATGATTCCAAGTTTCTATCCAACTAAAGCCTTGGGAATGAGAATCTTTCCTTATTTGGTAAATTATGACACTACCACAAACGAAAGAATCAAGTCCATTTTTTTTCAAATATTGGTATCAATGGAATCATATAAACAACCATTTTTCACAAATGCCACTTGTAAGGATATTTAAAATAAATATAAAATTAAAAACTTTTATTTTATTTCAAAACTTTGCGGAAAAAACTTATCCTTATAGTGCAAATGCATACGGAAAAACTTGTTGTTATCTATTCCTAAGCAATATATCATAACTCCTAAGTAACAGCTTCAAAATTCTGATGCGATCGAAATCCACCTACGCGATCAGAATCAGCATATACTTCCTTTAAGCTTTCTCTCTATTCTTTGATTCTTAAAACATCAACATGTGACCCAGTCACATCATGTAATGAGGATCTTAGAATAGAAACTTAACAGAGTTAGATAATGGGCTCTACCTGAAGTAGAGTCAGACTTATTGACTTTAACATCCTTAGGTAAACTTGGCAGCTTTGCAATCAACGCCCCTTCCTTTGGCAAAATAAACATATGGACCCTTTGGTAATGGGACTATCTCAGACTTAGCCTTTCTCCTTACCATTTGGTCAACCGGGTTGACTATGGCCAATCCCTTTCCATTAGGAAGAGAATGCTTTTTCTGGATTTCCAGTGTCACCATTGTCACTGTCCATAAAGTTTTTGGGAAGTTGATCTTCTAATCAAATTTGCTTTACTATCGTTCCAAACCCTTGCTGATTCAGCAGCACCAAGCAAATAGATATGATCATTAAGGTTCATGTCATAGTCTGTTTCATAGTAGTCCCAAAGGAACTCACTATGTGACTTAGAAAGTGATTGAACATCCAACTTTCTCAAGACTTTGACACCCAACTCTCCCAGCTTGTCAATATGTGACTTCATCTCTAAGATGTGATCATACATAGACCTTGCTTGCCATTAGGGCTTGAGTGACCTTGAACTTGTGGGTTAGGGAGAATAATTGGAGGAGGTGGAGGAAGTAAAGTTTCAAGAGATTTGGGAAGATCATAGATGTCTGAACTAGACCTCTTTTGGGAGATATTCAAGATAGTTGATCTAAAGTCCTTAATATAACACCCAATATGAAATATTAAGGCTAGGATCCAACAACCTATTTATAACTGGAAGAGGGATGCCGTAATCCGAGTTATAAAATAGTTGAAGGTAGGTAAATGACGATTTACCAATTTCCACCATGAAAAACGAAAGAATGTAATTAGGTTTTTAATTGGATTTGAAACTCCTACATCTTTTGAGATTCATTGAACTTTTCAATGGCATGTTTCAATCTCGAGTGTGTCCTTCAAGTTTTGTGACTGGGATGTCGAGGATCACAAAACAAGGTGTGAAGTAACCATGCAAATATACTTGGTACCCTTAATATTTACCCCTCAATCGATGTGCCGGTTAACCACACGAGCTCCACCGATACTATGATAAATATTAAGTTACCCTTTGCCTACTTTGTTAAATCCAGGTTAGTGTGCCGGTTAACCACACACGCTCCACTAACGGTTTAAACAAAGTGCAAAGTGTAATTTCATGGATTAGCACCTTATTCACATTTTCCTAAGTAACTAAGATTAGGAATTTATAAGTGTTTAGTTACTTAGTATTTATCATTAATACTTTTAATGAAGGGAGAATTATAGTCCTTGTCCTACCCGTTCGGCTAACGACCCTCCACCAGTGAAGGAAGCGGTGGGTGAGAGTGGACACCCATTAAACTGCCATTTTATAGGCAGTAACCTTATACCCCCCCTTATAGACCGGCTTCGTGAATGAGGCCTACTAACGGTAAGACTGACTTGCTCTTATACATATATTTATTATTAACTTATAATACTATAAAGTATAAGGGTTGAATTTTAACTTTTAAAATTCTAAGGGCTAACTTGGAATTAAAGTATTCATGGGGAAAACTTTACAAATTCCAAAACTTGAGGGCAAGTTTTGAAAATATTCAAAACTAATTAATTCCATAACTTATGTGTTTAAAGTAGTTTTAATTAAAAAAAACTCTTCAAGTTCCATAACTTGAGGACAAGTTATGGAAGACTTTAAACTAATAAAAGAATGTAACTTTTCTTTATTTTTGTAACTTATGGAACTAATTAAGGTTACACATTTTATCATTTAATGAAGTGACTCTTGAACCTCCATAACTTGAGGACAAGTTATGGAGTCATAAAACCATTTAATGAGGACAAGACTCTTCATTTTTGTAACCATTGCCAACTTTTTATGAGTTTTATGAAACTTAAATGTGACTTTTCATATAACTTGAGGACAAGTTACAAAAACACATTTTAGAATCAACTCTTAGATTAAAATGGATTGAAAACACATAATCAATTAACTTTTCTATTAATCTAATAAACTCATATGAACAAAGATAATTCACATCAAATTTTTTTCAAGTAATTAGCATAACTTTTAAACTAATACAATTCGATTTTTCAGCTAATTTTGCAAGTATAACAAGAAAACAAGCCTTGGCTCTGATACCACTGATAGGTTTTGCGCATTCTAACACTCCTAAGTATACATGCAACCCTAAATACCTTGGATCTATGTTTTCTCTATTATACATGCAATTATGAACTTTCCAAGGTATTACCCTATCTAGCATACAATACTTGATACTTGGGTAATCAAATGGATAGAATACATACCTTTGTTTGATGTAGCTTGTCTCCATGAAGCTTGAGTGCCTAGTGCCCCAAGTGTGACACCTCAAATGGTTCACACAACACCAAATGCACATGGAATGACTTGAGAGAAATGGAACACTCCTTGAAATCGTCTAGCCCTCATATTCACACATTAGTCCATGATTTCTTGAGCCATGGGATTCTTTTATATGGTGGCTATTAGGGTTACACCATGTAACTCATAACTTTACCCATTCCTTATGCTCCATGGATTTTAACCTCCATGGAGTATCCATGGGTCACCCCATGGACTTAGTCCAACATAAGGAATCTTGGATCACAAGCCCACATATATAAGAATGAATGATTTACACAATCAACCCATATATTTAATTAGTCTCCTTTTGATCACTTAATTAATTCCAAATTAATTCTTGATCAATACTAATTAAATAACCTTATTATTATATTAGAACTTATAATATATTAACCAACCTTAAGTGTTATTTCTCTCATTATAGTCTATCCAAATGCATGATGCCATGCAACCCAAATGGACCATGTCGGGTCGGGTCAAGTCTTACCAATTATAGTTATGGACTTAGACATTAATCCAACAATACCCTGCTCACTAGTCTAGAGATCATTCACGAGATTACAGAAAAGATTGTGTAAACCAATGAACAGTTAAATTCTAAACACGGATATCAGTTGAATCATGCTAATGTAAGACACAAGCCTCTTAATTTACAATTCAGAGACCATGTAACTCTAAATGCCCCCCCCCCTCCCTCTTTGAAGCGAATGATACGGTTTGGAAAAAGAGGTAAATTAAACTCGCGACACAAAGGACGTTTCAAAATTCTTTCGAGAATTGATCATGTTGCGTATCAACTCAAACTGCCTCAATAACTACACAATATACATGACTTCTTTCATATGCCAAATCTCAAAAAGTGTTTGTTCTATGACACTTCTGTTATCCCTCTCGATGAAATGAACTAAGAAACCAT
Source organism: Lactuca virosa (assembly GCF_052849685.1). NCBI lineage: Eukaryota > Viridiplantae > Streptophyta > Magnoliopsida > Asterales > Asteraceae > Lactuca > Lactuca virosa. The sequence goes on along the minus strand of NC_136433.1, from coordinate 313,357,351 downwards.
GATAGTGTTCCATGCTTGTTAAGTGCCTATGGTAAACCTTAGAATATTTGATTCAGCCATATTCCTTGTTCTTTGTTTGGTTGTGAAGTGCCTCTAGTAAACCTTAGAATATTTGATTCAGCCCTATTCCTTGTTCTTTGTTTGGTTGTGGGCTTAGGGTAGAATCATTTATTCAGTCGACTATCCAATCTTAGATTAGATACTACTTATATACATGATAGGATCAAGCAACACATAAATATCTACCAACTAGCTAAACGATGCCCCGACTACAAGCAAAATTTTGAGACGAAATTTCTTTAACGGGGGGAGAATGTAACACATGAGAAAAATACGTTATCGTTCACCGGTCTAACTCATGGTGAACACCTCCCTCTAATAGATCCAAGGTGTTTTATTGCATCATTTTCAAGCAAATAAAGTTTTCATACTTAGAATTGCCTACGGAATACCCTTTGGTCTCAAATGAACATTGATCGTAAAGAAACACAAATCACAATACATAAGTATTTTCATGAACAAATAAAAATAAAAAAGAATTGAACATGTTAACACGACTCCGTAGATATAAAAAAATCGAAAACGGAGATCGTACGTGAAAGTTACACCATTTTTAAGAAACCAAATCAGTTATATAATTGAGTTTTCCGTAAACAAATGTTGAATCGATTCGTTGGGTTAGCTACGCATCTTGTTAACTTTTTTTCGACTCAGACTATACTCTGTCATTTGATTTCATTCATGGAATATTTTTAACACCCAGTTAGAACACTTTCGCTAAATAGGTCGTAACAAGAAAACTATAAATATAACTGAATTGAAAGTTTGAACGAATTTTTAACATATTTCTGCGTTCGGTCTAAAATTTCGATCACATATTAGAAACTACGAATATTAAGACATCTAACGAGCATATTTAAAAAAATCAGAACTAGATCAGATTTAGGCATGCTTTTTTAGGTGAAACATGCAACATGGATAGAGGCTGTAACCTTCTCTCTCCATCTATAAATAAGAGGAAATCCTCACGATTCTAGTCATCCTTCGTCACTCTCTCTACATCTCAGATCTCTTTCACGTTAGCTTAGATCCGCCATCCCATAACCGTCGGAAATAGTCGGCAGGTGCCACCGTCAACCACCGCGAAATGCCCTAAAAAATTACCCACATAACCCCCTCCGTTAGCACCACCCGTCCCCACCAAAAACCGCCAACGGAAGATTACTTTTTTGGCCATCTTTTTATTTAACGGTGAGATTTTTGAGAATTTTTCGGTGAGCCTCTGAAAATTTTTCTGGCAACCACAAACACTTTTTCTTACACATCTCGACCCGATCTACGAATCTGTGACATTTTTTTTCTCCAAAAGTGTGCCGGGTGAAAAGTTAGAAATCGTAAGACGCATCACGGTTCCCCATCGGGACAATTTTTTGGCGTACCCGAATAGCTTTTCCTACTCATTTTTGTTAGGTCTACGACCTTCAAGTGTCGTTTTGTGAAAATGTTAACCCGTTCTTGAAATCCCAAGTCGTTGTTTGAATCTCGGTTCTAGATCCGAACAAAACAACAATAAAGTATGAAATGAAAGTGAGTTCTACGAACCTTTTTAAAAATTTTCATGTCTTTAGGGGAGAATACATGCATAACTCGTTATTACCTTTATGTAAACATTAAAAATGTTAGGTTAATTTTTTATATAATTCTATATTTTGTGATATTTATTTCGGGTTGTTAAAATGGACGTTTTTAAAACCAAATATATACGTTTTGAACCGCATGAAGTCAATATCATATTTTATGTTTTAAATAACTAAAAATAATGGTTTAATATAGTTACAAATGTTATAAGTTTATTTATGAGTTTATAACTATATTCGTTGTTAGTTATCGTTTCAATATAAAATAAACCAAAAATGAAAATCATACAACTATTCGAATTTGTACATTCATTTGGAATTATTGGTTTTTCAATGGGTAAAACCTTGATCTGGTCAAGATATAGTCGTTATGTTGTCCAAATGTCGTTAGAAAACTAAAATATAGTTTTTAGACGAAGAACGAACAATGAATTTAGTAAACTTTATGACTCAATGTTTAGAACACGCAATCGCACTTATAGAACGATTTAAACTGAACAAATGAACTAGAACGGTTTGAACTGAACAAATGAACTATAATGATTTGAATTGAACAAATGAACTAGACGATTTGAAATGAACAAATGAACTAGAACGATTTCAATTGAACAAATAAACTAGAACGAATTGAACTGAACGTGAACAACGAGTCTAGAAACTTTGTAACTTAATGTTTTGGGCACGGAATCACACACTTTTAGAACTATATTTTCGGCTAAGTCTTTAGTCTATAACTTAGGGTTTTAAATGCGCACACACTCACTATTGGAACAATGAAGTTTACATGCAATATATCTTCATCAACTAAGTATAAAAACTTAGTAAAGTCCTATGTCTATAACCGTTAATCGTGTGCGAGCAAGGAAGTTATATATAAATCATATACGAGTTGACTGCCCCACTTATGGTTTCTAGCTACAACCTGGTCTGACGAGGAAAATGGTGATAACTGTCCTTTTTGTTTTGTTGTTAATGAAGTCGATGAAGCGTTGGTGATATTCTCAGCATGCCACTTGTAATCGTCGTATAGCTCGGTTATAGTTTCATGTGGCGCCAATTACACTCCAAGATTGGGAAACTTGTACGTTATGCAACTAGCAGGGTCATGTTTAAGTATGATAAGCACTTAAACCTAGAGTTCATGAACTTATGTTGGTATAGATTTTATTAAATAAGGAAACAATTATACCTAGCACACACTCTTGTACGGTAGAACGAATTATAAGTTGCTTGGTACTTATCCTTTTTATTTTTATACTTTTTGGTTTAGAAAAATTTATACTCTGTATAAGTCTAAAACACTTATATATTTGTTTTATTTTATACTTTTTGTCAGGAAAAGTACATTTTTTATATAAACTGGTCAACCAGTCAATATGATATAAAAATACTTTTGGTTATAAAAGTACAATGTGTAAAAACCAGTGGAACTCACAAACATTATTGTTGATGTATCTTTAAAAATGCTCGTATATTCAGGAATGTTGATGTATCTTTAAAAATGCTTGTATACTCAGGAATTTTGATGTATCGTTAAAAATGTTTGTATTCTCAAGATTGTCTGCAGCTAGAAGAACACACAAATTGATGGCTTTAATTATTGCACTACATTTTAGAAATGCCAAACTGTTAGGCCAGTATTGTATTTTGGTAATAGGCAACCACGATTTAATAACTATTTCAATAATAATAGAAGTTTATAATTTGTACTGTTCAATGTATGTTCAATAATTATGATCCATGACTACGTCGCACAACTGGACCTTTCCGCCGCTGGTCATGGGCTGTGAGAGAGGATATCCAGAGAATCAAACATTATTATGTTGTCTTATGTTTTGAACATAATCGTGTTCACAAAGCTAATAAATATAAAACACATGAATATCTCAAAGTCTATGATATTAAATTAAAACAAAAGATTTAAAGCACTAGGGGCATCCCAAGATATCATTCAAGGTGACTTTCGCTCAAGATGTTGTCAATAATAACCCTCATTTATAATATCACATAAGGTACACAATTCTTTGACTATCTTTAGATTCATTTTCAAAAAAAAAAAACTTTCTTTTGAAAAATACTCACTATTTCATATGGCTTTTTTCAAACCAAGTATATAACCTCAGATCCTTATCTTTCGAAATTTTACTATGTCATCGGCCAAAGATCCAACAACTTTTTTATATTATTAAGAAAGTGTGAAACCTCCTTTCAATTCTTAACCACTCATCAATGGTTACATCCTATTACTTATTTGAATTTCATTTATCAATATTTTTATCAAATTATAAACAAAATACTTTCATTTTCAGATCTATTTTTAAGATATGTTACCAAAACAATTTCTATTATAAAAGCTTTTTCATGGAACTGAGAAAATATTTTAAACCATTTAAAGAATTCAAAAGACCGAGAGTACCATGCTTCCATAAGCATGTAAGACCTAATTTTACTATTACATAACAAATTTCAAACTACCATTATACATAATAAACATATTCAAAATGTAAAGAAACAAAGCTACCTACTCATTCTTCTCCTAAAGAGCTTTCAACATCCTCTGGTTCCACTCTAACATCTATCATACTATCACTCACATAATCATCTATTTGATTCACTCATGCTTTATCTTTCAACAACCTGAAAGCTCTCTCTCATTTCTCCATATCCCAAAGATTCATCTTGCTTTCTTGAATGTCATCCATCATATTCAACCTAGCTTCCAAAAACGAGATGTTAGTAAATTTCTTTGCTTCCTCCTCCATTTTAGCCAACAGGTTTTTTAATCCATCACATTCCTCCATCACTTTTTTCTAATTCTTCCTTCCTATTATTCAACTCATCATTTTTAAGATATAACTCACCATTCTTGGCTATCAACTCTTTCATTTCAACTGCAAGTTCCTTATCTTTCTTTTACAAGTCCTGTTCAACTTGTTTCTTCACAACTTTAAGTTCCTTATATAATTATTTTAGCTCCCCTCAACATCAAATTTGTAGCTTATATCCAAGACAATTGGTCAAAACTAACATTTAAAAGAGAATATCAAAACCAATATAATTACACACTGATTTAGTGGTATCATTTTTGTTTAACTTTGAAAGGGTTCAACCCTTCGAAGAATTCCTAAACCATTTCCGGTGTAACTTTTCTCTTTTTGTGTTTGGGATTCGTATGCTTAATCTCCAACTTCTCACACCAGAGGCAAAAGGCTTCTCAGTTTTATAACAGGTGCTGAAGATTTAATCTTCTAATTTTAAGGTGAAACTGAAGGAAACACCTGATTGAGTATGATGAGGACTTGAAAAAGATGATTTAATTGTTATTTGTCACACCCCGCTAAAGCGGAAACACGAGGCGTGGCAGTATAAAGGGTTTCATAGCAAAAGTTAAAAGACAACACCAACCATAGTATTAAAAATCATTACAAATTTACAATGGGTTTGAACAACTTTTAAAAGAAATTACAATGAACATTGAAATACAACACATGTGAATGCTCCTAAAAGTGATGTGTCCCTAAGTGTCACTTACTTGATGATTCCTGAAAAAAACATGTAAAATGAGCGTCAACTATAAACATAGTTGGTGAGTACTCACAGATAAAAAAAATAATATTGATAATAATATTGGTTTCATGAATCGAAATCAAAGTTTTGATAAAAGTTCCCATAAATAAAAGTATATTGTTAAAATGAGTAATAAGTTTGTATAAACAAAGTTAGTTGTCATCATGAGAGATAAAGTGTCTTGCCCAAATGAGATGCAACGTTCATATTCTCATGGGAAATAAAGTTCGTTACTCAAACGAGTAAACAAGTTTTCATTGCTAAAATAATCAAGTTCGTTGCTACAAGGAGCAAACAATTTCATTGCTAAAACATGTATATAAATTTCCGGTAATAAAAGTCTGTTGTTGTAATGAGAAACAAAGTTCATTGTTATAACGAGAAACAAAGTTCAATGCCATAATTAATAAACAAGTTTATTGCTATAATAAGTAACAAGTTTGTATGTGTATGAGCAAACAATGAGTTCCCAACCAAGCTTTTAACTGAGGTCCTATCAAGATCTATGCTTATCATTCTATAGCTTATACGGTATCATGCACTCCAGCAATCAGGCGAGTGAGGAGGTGTCAATTCCTAATAGCGTATCCATAATGACCATTGGCTCAAAGAGTTATGACGATAAGGCCGCATGTTTCAAGTTGCATAGACATACATAGAAAAATATAGCAATCAACACAAATCAATTTAAATACAACGAATAATAAACAGTTTTTCGGATATGCTATTCCACCCCAAAACATAAAAACCGAAAATAGGGGAATGTGTGAATACTGACAATATGCATTGAGATGATGCAAATGGTGCCTTGAACTACGTTCCACTCGTACTACTACCGATTCCTGCAATAATGGTATATGCTAGTATGTCTCTAATCGAAATCTAACACTAGTATACTAACTACTACAATAGAATTATGCCAATAATGTGTCAAAATTGAATATTGTTAAGTTACAAACATTTTTCTGAAATTGTGAAATTTTATAACTCATGTGATTAAGATAATTTTGGATATTATTTTCCATATTTTTGTAATATTAATTGAGGGTAATTCAATACATTTAAAAGTGTTTTGAATCCTAAAAATCCAAAAATATTATCAACCAGTTTCTAAAATTCATCAAATTTTACATTTTTGTTCCAAATACAGTAGACATCTTCCAGAAATTTTCCCTTGAATTTGTGATGTGGTTAACTATTTTTCCCAATTTCTAAGCCTTCATAACAATATAAATTCGTGAAAAATAGTATCCAGATGATAAAAATTCCCAAAATTTTTATAATACTGCCATTTAACATACTTAATCTGGGAAAAATATAAAAATGGATTTCTCAACTGTTTAATCTAATTTTATGATTTTTGTGCATTTATTCTAATAAAAATTGAAATAAATAGAAAACAGTTTCCAAAATTGCCCAAACTTTTTTTTATTACTGTTATTAAACATGTAGAATCTGTGAAAAATATAAAAGATATTTTTCATTAAGTCTTTCTTTTTTTATTTGTTTTATCCTCTTAAATAATCATTAATTGGAGAATAATTATTAAACAGTTAAAGTAAATTACCAAAATTTTTGTAAACTTCATTTACAGTGTAAATAATCTAGGAAAAAATACAAAAGGTGGTTTTTATCTACTGGAATCCGATTTTGTGGATTTAAGTGTATTTAATCTTAGAAAATAGGAAAAAATAGTATACTGAATAAACAAATTACCAAAATTTTTATTTAGCGTTCAAATATATTTTAAGGTCTTCTGGTAAATTTTCATTAATTTTGGATGAGTAAAAATATTTTTCCCATTATTAGTCCATTATAAATACAAAAATCGGTGAAAAATATGATTGCATTATGAAAAATTCTGAAAATATTTTTCTGAGTCTTACACATAGGGTAGGAGCTGCGCAATTATTAGATACCCTTTTCACATTACTTAAAGTGGTTTTATGATTTAATTGAATTAAATCAAAAGAAAATTCAAAACCATAGAAAACAGTAACAAAAATCGATAAAACTCACTGAGCTGTCATCATTCACTTTAGGGGTCATCCACTAATTTACCTAGGATTTATAGACCTCATAAAATATTTTATATGAATTATTTCCCTATTTTCTTGCAATAATTATAATAATTCGAGAAAAATGAATTATTTTCTGAAAATTTGTGGAACATCTCATTTTGTTGGTAGAATTTTGGGAAAAATCGGATTTGATCAGCAAATAAGTTTTAGATATTTATTTGGGAATAAATCCTTTATGAGCCTATTTGAATGCTTTTTAACAACAAACTTTGATAATCAAGCCTCTAAGCTTGAAGATCATTACATGCATGTTGGTTTGAAGACTAATCATGTGTTTGAAATGTTCAAAAATCGTTTTTGAAAGAAAACTTAGAGTGCATGTGGTGATTTTCCACCAAAACTTGTAGAAAAGTGCATTTTCATGATCTTGACTTAGGTTTAGGTCATGGATCTTCACCATTTTGTAACATGCAAGATGTTTTTGGTGAAAATCTACCACCATCATCATCAAAACTGAAGTGAATAAACATGCACACAAATTTTCTAAGAGAAAGGTGTAGAAGAACAAGGAAATGCAAGAAAATCCATGAAAACTTGAAGGAAAATGAAAGGAAATCGTGTTCTACCTTAATGAACACCACTAGATGATGAAGATTTTGAGTATCTTGAGTGTTCTTGGGCATGTTTGCTTTAAAATTTCGTGGTTCATAGAGGGAGGAAGAGAGAAAATGTGTGTGAGAGTGTGAGAGAGAAATGAGAGAGAATGAGGGAAGATGGAGTGTGAGAGAGAAGAAGAATGATTTTGTGTTGGGAAGAGGAGAGATATGGGGAGAGAGAGATCCGAATTTTCAATGAGGAGAGATACTCCCCACCTCTTCCATTTATTTATATAAATTTCCCTCAATTTTTATAAATTTTCCCATTTTTTTATAAAGTATGCATTAAGCCATGATTTGTTTTATTAAATTATTGATTTAACTTGTTAATTAGGAATAAATGTTGGTAGTTTAAATTTTATTTTCCTTGATTATATTTACCTGAATTTAATTATTTTAAATTGATATTGTAAGGTTTCTAATTATTTTTATATAATTTTTAATGTTAAAGTTTATAAATGTGAGTTTTTAGGGCATTTAGGGTTTTTGAGAGTTTGTAAATCTTTGGATATCAAAATAAATTGAATCTTTGAGACTTTAAATTATTTTTGGGTTTCATAACCCTTATTCAAATTAGAAATAAAGTTTCTAATTTATTTTTACCGGTTTATTGGCATTCTATGTAGTGATTCCGAGATTCAAGCGAAATTGAGGAATCAAGTATACTAGTCCTAGTATTCAACTTTGATTTAAGTTTCTATGAGACTTTGACCTAATTTCTACTACTAAGTCAAGTGCACACTGTGTGTATATGATTCATGAAAAGGTGTTCGAGTCAAAGAGTGACCCGAATATGGATAGTCTCTACAGTTAAGTAGTTGTAGAATTCACATAACAATGTGAAATCTAAGTACACTGTCCATCGTTTCTAATTGTTTCCAAATCTCTAGTAGGTTATAACTTACCTTCTAGTTACTAAGTATAGTATGTGTCGTGCCTATACGTGCAACTAAGTTTAGTCAAATCTAGAACCGACTCGAATTTTGACGGTTGTCACATTATTGCCTCAAGAAATGAAAAACATGGTTTTAATAACTTACATATAGGCATTGTAGTTGCTCAAACTTCGGAAAGCTTCAGAAAATTATGAATCTTCTCCTCAGTAGCTTCACGAACAGGACAGAGTTCATCAAACTTGGGAACTATCTAAAATAAGGTAAAGATTTAAGATTCCAAAGAAACTATAAAGATACAAACGAACCAAAACCTTACCCTCAGTCACCCAATTTTGGATGAGGAAAAATCTTGTCCGAGAGAAGAAACATTGATAAAGAAATATCGCTTCTTCCAGTCATTATCGGTTGGAGACGTTTTCAAAGCCATGTAAGGATTTGAAGTTGTTATCCTGAGACCAACACGAGAATACCTAAAAGTTTGAAGATTGCAAACGCTTATTATCTGGGATAGTCCAAGATTTGTACCTTCAGACTCATTTAGTTAATGAATCCAAAGCAAGTCATTTAGATGATGAATCCAAAGCAAGATATGCCAAATAACCGACATAACTTGAGAATAACTAAGCCTAGTGACATCAAAAAACTATAAGATCAATGGAGGAAAAGGGAATAAAAAACCAATAGCAAATGGAATATCGTAAAAACAAGTCCAAGTGTGGGAAAGAGAATCCGATCTCAGCAATGATTCAGGAACCCTAAAAATGGTGTACGGAGGAAATTTACCTGATGACTGAAGTAACTCGACGAAAATATTAGAAAAGGTGCTCATCCACTCTCAGACTAGGGCAACATTCCCAAATAAATGAAATCCTCAGTAACAAGAGCGTTGGACCTGGCCCTAGACATTGTAAGCTTCTTTCCAATAATAAAGTTGAGAGTAAAAATAAATAAGAAAACGAGGTATCAGCCTAATGTCAACAAAGAGGGACCCTTATGACTACATCTAAATCAGAAGGATTAGCGCAAATTTATAAGATGGTTTATTACAATAATCTAGGACATTCAAAATTCAAAATTCCTAGGATAATGGACGAATAAGATTGATCCTAGAAAAACAGGCCGCATCACATCATCATTTGAAAAATTCGTCCTCAAATCCTAAAAATCTCCATCTCTTTAGATCCTAGATTGAAGATTTTTTGGGGCAATTGTTATGGGTACAGTTTTCATCTTACTATTTTTATATATCTTGAACTAGTACTAACATCACGGAAAAAACCCAAGATCTAGGATTTAGGAAATATCTTGCACCGCCATCATGTTTCTTGTATCATCGTATGGATGAACTATAAATTGGCTAGAAAGGAACAGGTCAGGTCAAAAGCACGTGGTCAAGCATGTTAAAGCATGTATCAAGGAAGATCCCTAGAATGTTAGAATATTTGTTAGTATCGTTATGTATAAAAGCATAACTATTCATCATTCATACACACTCAGACCTCTACTCTCACTCTCGTTCTCTCGACACTTTAGCATTTTTACACTTACATCAAGATTAATAAGGGAGGTAATTTCATCACCTCTTGTGGTTTTATACCAGAGATCCAAAAGGATGAAGGGTTTTCCTCGTACATCATTGTGTTCTTATATTTTCTTTTACGTATTCATTGTTGTTTGATCTACTACAACATTTTCTCGTATTCATTTGATTGTTAATATGATTTCATTGTTAAACCTACTAAGATATTTTGTGGTATCTTGGTAACTTTTTAAATATCTTAAGCTTTATTATACAAATATATTTGCTAAACAGCTTTACCACTATTTTCGTCTCAAACACTTCATATACACTTATTTGCATCACGAAATAAAACACTTTGTTAAGCAGTTTTCTGAACATCTTTATTTTCTTCCCAAGATCTTGGACATGAACATGATCTTCGTCACATTTTCAAGATATTAAGCACTTTGGTTATACATACCTTATCTTAAATATCACACCACACTTACTAATTTTGTTACGAAATTATTTTATCAAATTTTGACCAAAACAACTTGATTACTATATGTATAACAATGATATGGCATGTGTCCTCACATGTTTAATAAAACATTTTTGTCAAATCTAGACTAGGCTCACATACTCTAATATTTTAAGAAAAGTTTAAGGAGGTCTTTTTGATTTTGAATGAGGTCGGTTTTTAAAAGCATCATTATTTACCTCCATCGCCGCCTTTTTGTATTTTGAGAGTGGAGTTACCGAAAGGGTTCAATTGGATTTTGTTTCAAGATTAAAAGTATTCATCATAGTAAAAAAAAATAAAAACAAAATTTATGTTTCATATATTAAAAATGTGAGTCTTGTGTTACCCATAAAAATGTACATATGGTTTATATTTTGATGATGGAGCACGTGTGGTTAACCAACATGTCATTGTAAAAATATAAGTAATATGATGTTCCACTCGTAAAATTACTCTCTTGATGGAGCATGTGTGGTTAACCGACACGTCAATGTGAGAATAATTTTATAATGACGGTCACATGGTTTTCCATGGTTGATTCACCATCTATTTGATAATCCAATACATCCACGTCGTTGAATCGAGATGAGAACAATCCGAGATTAAAATTCCATTTAGTGTCAATGAGTCTCAATTTATCTAGAGGTTTCAAAATATTGAAACCGACGAAGTGCATTGCCTACCTAGATAACCTTTTTATGTGTTTACGACATCTTTTACACATCACAAAGCCGAATATGGGTCTTAGCCTTAATTAATAATTACTTTAGGGTTAATAGTTATTTTAAGGATGAATTCAAACTAACTAAACATTTCATCTTTTAGACATCAAACAATAACAATCCTCATCCTCCTCCACCACCGCCCTCTAACTCCAACTTTTCAGTCATGTATATCCTTTCAAGGGAGAAACTCACCAGTCAAAACGACTTGCATTGGATTCATGCTTTATGGATTACCTTGAGGTAATAGGAAAAATAGTATGTCCTCGATCAAGATCTCCCTTACTCGATGATGACTCCTCTAAAGAGGAAGTGGCTGCTTATAACAAGCATTACGATGAATCAATAAAATTTATTTGTGTAATTTTGGTGACCATGTCTTCTGAACTCCGAGAGAGTTTTAAGAGCCTTGGGGCATTTGACATTATTGAGCATCTCAAGGAAATGTTCCAAGAGCAGGCTCGACAAGAAAAGCTTGAGATCGTTAAATCCTTGATGGATTGTAAACATCAAGATGGGAATTATGTATGCGCACACGTTCAGAATATGAAGTCGCACAATGACAGATTGAGGAACTTGAGTGTCAAGTTTCCAAAAGCGTTGGCCATTGACATGGTTCATATCATCAATTCATAATGAACTATATGAACAACCTTGACAAGACCCTGATGGAACTTCATGACAAGCTAAAAACTACTAAAACTAGCATGCTTAAGACTAAAAGTTCCAACACACCTAGTCATGTATTGGACATTAGGCATGGTGGTTCTAACAACAACAAGAAGAAGTTTTCTCATCCCAATGGTAAGGACAAGGTTTGGTCTTCCAATAAAAGTCTTAAGATAAAATCCAATTTGAGATAGCTCGAAACACCGACCAAAAAGAGGTTACATGGAAGATGTGAAGAAGAACAAGGCCAAAGGGGTTGACACTTTAGGTATTTTTATGATTGAACTCGATAGTATGTCAACTTCTAATTCATGGGTTATTGATAATGGATGTGGTACTGAAATTTGTTTGGATTTGCAAGAACTGACAGAAAGTTAAAGATTGAAGCATGGGGAGCTGAACCTGATTATGTGGAACAGAGGAATTGCACCTATTACAAGGATCGGGGAATACAAGATCATACTTAATAATGGTGTTTCTTTTAGTATATTAAATTGTTGTTTCTTGCCAAATATGGCTTTAAACATTATTTCTTTTCATGCATTGTACAAGGATGGTTTTCGTTTTATGTTTGATAATAATAATAATGGTGATATTTTGGTTTTAAAAAATGGTTCTTTTATTTTCAAAGCTAGTCCTTGAAATGGTGTGTATGATTGTGTAGGCAACTCTAATAATCTAATGTTGAATGTTAGTTCGTCTAATACTGTATTGGATAAATCATGCTTGTGGCATTGTTTTCTTTGGAACATATACAAAAAATGCATCACCAAGATCCAAAAGAATGGGATGTTGGAATCATTTTATCTAGAGTCAAATGATGTATGTGAGTAATACATAATTAGAAAGATGACAAAAGTGGACTTCATAAGAAACTATGAACGAACCAAGGATCTGTTGGACTTAATCCACACGGACGTATGTGGATCGTTCAGATCCTCCACAAAGGAAGGTGAACGTTACTTTGTGACTTTTACTAATGAATTTAGTAGATATGGTTATATCTACTTAATGAATCACAAGTTAGAAACTTTTGAAGTGTTCAAAGAATTACAAAAGGAAGTTGAAAACCAACTAGGCAAGAAGATCAAGATGCTCCGATACAGGGGTGCAGAATACTGTAATCTTGAATTTTTCGTTCATCTAAAGCATTGTGGGATTGTCTCACAGATTTCTCTTCTTAGACACCGCAACTTAATGGTGTTTTCGAGAGAAGAAACTGAATGCTACTAGATATGGCTCGATCCATGAAGACTCAAGCTACGCTTCTAATAAGTTTTTGGGGTTACGCCCTGGAGACAACCACAAATATATTAAATTTCTACCAACGAAGAAGGTTTCTAAGACACCTTACAAAATACGGAATGGGAAATCTCTAAATCTTGCACATTTGAAATTTCGAGGTTACGAAGTTTACGTTAATCGCAAGGCGAGCAATAAAGCTAGTGGATACTTGTTCGACAATGCTTCTGGGAACACAGTGTTCTGGATACTTGTGTTTGTGTCTCAATGAAGCTTCTTCCTCGAGAACGTAGTGTTTGTGTCTCAATGAAGCTTCTTCCTCGGAAAGGAGCTCATATAGAATCAAGCTAGTGGGTGACCAATAGATCTTGAAGAAATTCGAGAGTAAAACGAAGAAGGACTTGCAGTTGAAAGTGACACTTAACTCTAGGTTGATCGACCTATTGAGCTAACTGGCATAATTCCAGATCAATTGCTTTGTAGATCTAATAGAGTTTGTCTTCCTCCAGTGGTTTATTGTTTGCATACTGAACCAAAAGGAGATGTGCTATTCATTAATCGTACACTAGCTAGTATAGATGAACCATCCAAGTATAAGGAAGCGATGGCAGGCTCCAGAGCTACTAAATTGGAGGAGAGTATGGAAAGTAAAATTCAATTCATGTATGATAACCAATTTTGGAATATGGTTAATCCTACAACTGGAAATAAAATTTTGGGTGCAAATGGATCTTAAAGAAGAAGACCAAAATAGATGGGAATATGCGCATGTTCAAAGCTAGGTTGGCTGCAAAAGGTTACACTCATACTCAAGGAGTTGATTATGAGGAAACCTTCTCACCAGTAGACAAGATTAAATCTATTAGAAAATTACTTATCATACCTGCTTTCTATGATTATGAAATATTGCAAATAGGTGTGTAGACTGCTTTGGAAAAGAACTAAGGATATGTTTGTAGTATATGGAGGTAGAGAACAATTGTGAATAGTTGCGAAAAGAACTAAGGATATGTTTGTATTATATGGAGGTAGAGAACAGTTGCAAATAACAGGTTATACTAATGCTAGTTTCTAAACAGACAGGGGCAACTCATGCTTGCAGTCAGAATCCTTGTTTTTGCTGAATTGAGGAATGGTTACGTGGAAAAGTTCCAAGTTGAAGATAGTGGTAGACTAAACATGTGAATCAGAGTATATTGTAGCTAGTTCAACATCAAATGAAGCTAAATGGCTAAAGAAATTCATGGATGATCTTGGAGCTGTACCAAGCATCAAAGAACCTTTGTAGATCTTTTGTGATAACGAAGGTGCAACCGCGTTAACAAAAGAACCTAAGGACCATGGAATTTCGAGACACACATGCAGAAAACACTACTATGTTACACATAGAGTAGAAGACAAAGACATCGTCGTGAATAAAATATCATTTGAGGAGAATCATGTTGATCCTTTCATAAAGTCATTATCAAGCATGACACTAGATAGTGATATGATGTCATAGTTGATAAGTTTGAGTTGTTTTGAAACATATAGTAGTATGAATTGTAATTGTTTGATGTTTATTTCAGTGTGACTTAATAAAGAGTTGCATTTCTATGAAAGTGGTGTTTTTCATTTAAGTGTTTTTCTTTTGCATGTTTTGTGTCAACTTCTATAATGTTTAATTATATCCAAACCTCCACAGTCGACCATGCTTTAGGAAGTGAGTGAGAGATTTAAGATTGTCTTGCGTATTAGTTGATTGGCCATAGAGTTTGGATTTTGCATAGAGATTATGCTAACACTCATGAGTAATTTAAATAGATAATTAAGTATTAAAACAACCTGCACTTAGATATTACTTCATGGATCTAGTCACAAGTAATTCTAAGATGATAATATCTTTTATTCTTCAAACTAAGATACATATGGAGTTTTGTTTGCAAAATCTATTGTGCATTGGTCTGCTCCAATGCTATCCGTAACTAGTAGTCATAAAGGGTATTACAGGTGATATTTTCATAACCTTATTTTATTATATCTATCATCTTAAACTTGTTCTAACATCTTGAAACGCCTAAGATATTGAACTGCCAAAAGATCTTAAACAAGCGGATATCTTAGGATTGCGATCGTTTTTTGTGTTGTATTGTGTATAGGACTTGAAGACATGATCAAAAAGATATGGACCAGGTCAAAAGGCACTAAGTCAACAAGAAAAAACGCGGAGTATCCCCGAAATACATGGTAAAGCTAGAATGGAGGAAGATCCTAGATTTTTAGGAAGTTATATAGACATCAAATGTATAAATAGAGAAGATGAGATCATTTCACACACGTTCACTAATGATTATACACGTACACTTGTTCACTCTCTAGAATCTCACAAACACGAAATCACTTCAAACCTGATCAAATTTCACTTGTAAATCATATTTTTTTTATCAATATTCATTCTAAGGCAGGTGATATTATCACCTCCCGAGGTTTTATGATGGAGATAAAAAATATTAAGTGATTTCTTGGTATATCGTAGTGCTCTTACATTTGTTTTTACTTGTTAATTGTGGTTTGATCCATTTCTCTACTTATAAAACTTTCTACAAACATTTATTCAACTGTTATACTTTCTTCATTCAATTACAATCTCAAAATACTTTGTTCTAAACTGATATTTTTATTTCATATTTCTTTACAACAAATCTTCGCATTATTCTCGTATGCCTAAGGTCTTGGGAACGTCCAAGATCTTCGGCATCTTCCAAAATCTTAAGCATCTAATAAATCTTCTTCTTAAAATCCTTACCTATAAGATTACATGAAACTTACTAATTTGGTTACTAAAATACTTACGCAATTTTTGACCAAAACAATTCAGCGCCATCTGTGGGACAGGTGCTATTACTTTTTTTTCTTAAGATTGTTCAAAACGTTTTTCTACGATTTTAAACCACTTTCACTTTTCATACAAAAATGTATATTTTGCCAAAATCTACATTTAGCATTGTTCCATCTATTTTCGCTGGTCAAAACCTTCCCCTTCCGCATATTGTTAACCCTCAGAGAAGGAATGTCTAGTCTCTCTTTAAATCATATGTACTAACCCATTCCTTATGTATACAGAAATTGTTTGTTTATCAGGGATTCATATTAATCTAAGACTTAACTGATATTTTGGATGTACTTCAAAGTATAACACCCTATAAACAACAACATGATAGTTTTATTACATATTATGTCTATTACAACAGTGATTAGGTTAACATTGTTCATTGAACGATGACCTAATTTCTATAGTTATCACAATACATGTTTAAAATTTTCATTTTTGGTTGATCTCACATGGGTTGAAATATGGTCTTAGTCGAAACGCAGTGGTTATGTTGCCCAATTTTATTAGGAAACTTTTGTTGTTTTACACATAAGTTCATTAAACTTTACAACTAATGTTTCGAACACCCACATTTGTAGAATTATACAACCCGAGATTTCTATGTGAATTTAATATTCACCAAACTATGAACATAAACTTAGTAAAGACCTCTGGAATATCCATTAATCTTTGAAAGTGGAGAATGTTGTGTATTGATGTATAGGGGTTGACACCCCCGCATGTGGTTGCTAGCTACAACCTTCGTATGATGAGTTTGAAATAGGAGATAACTTCTTATTCTTTTCCCTATTTATGACGTTGATGAAACGTTGGTGATACTACAACACAAGTATTTTGAAGTGCTCAACGACGTTTATAAAACATTGGTGAGACTACTGCACAAACCTTTTTAAGTGCTTAACAGAGGTTTATTCAAGTCACATAGCTTGGTTATAAACTCGATATAGCCCCAAAATTCACTATAAAAAGAAATTGTATAAGAATTATACATTGTAAAACACTTGTACAAGTTGAAATAGGACTGTATGTAGTATATGGTTATACAATTAGATCATCAGTTAAGTTTCAATGTGTTATTTAAGGAAAATAAACACTTAATAATACATAAGTAAATCTATATCCATACTTGTATGAATATTGATTTAGTTATGTTATGCTTGTATGGGATTACAAGTGCAATCACGCCTAACTTGTTGGATATAGTGTCTAAGTCCATAACTATATTTGGTATGTACTTGACCCGACCCGGCATGGTCCATTTGGGTTGAACTTCACCCGAACAATTTATGGATAATCGTTTGAGAATAGTATAGTATGATTTATTAATATATTATAAGTCCTAATATATTAATATAAAATCATATTATTTAATTAGTATTGATCTATAATTAATTTAGAATTAATTTAGAGATCAAAAGTATGACTAATTAAATATGGGCTCTTGTATTTATATAGTGTGGGCTAATGCTTATTTGGAATGGGCTAGGCTTGCATGGAAAGTCCATGGATACTCCATGGAGCTTTAACCCATGGATCTCATGGAAATGAAAAGACATGGGTATTAGGGTTTACATGGATGTAACCCTAATCCACCACACTATATAAAGGAGGCTTTGGTTCTTGAAATTGGATGAGTTGATGTGTGTAAACTAAGAGGGCCGATTTCAAGAAGTTTGTGACTATTCTCTCAAGTTTCCAAGTTTGTGGTGATTTGTGACTTCCATTTGAGGCATCCACATTATTGGTGCTAGGATCTCAAACTCCAAAGAATCAACTACTACTACAAGGTAAGTAATTCTACTAGTTTTATTTGATTTAAGTACCCCATGCCATGCTAGTTAGGATAAGAACCTTGGAAAAATAATTATTTGCATGTATCTTAGTCAAACATAGATCTAAGGTTTCTAGGGTTGCATGTACACCATAGGAGTGTTAGAATGCTGAAAACCCATCAGTGGTATCAGAGCCTGGTTTGTTTATTTGATACTTGATGCAAAAAAAAAACTTGAAAATCAAAGTTTTGTTCAAAAGCTCGTATCAAAATTTCAAGTTTTGTATATGTACTTACGATTCTTGAAATTTTTTGATATGAACATTCATAAACATATGAGTTTAGAAGATCATAGAAATTATGTGCTAATAATTGATTAGATTAATTCTTGATCTTTATGTGTTTTAATGGAGTCCATAACTAGTTCTTAAGTTATGGATAACCAAAAGTCACATTTATAAATAACCATTAAAAGAACACATAGGTTACAAAAAATGAAGAGTCTTCATTTTTAATAACCATTAACTCATAAGTTATGAGAAATGAAAAGTTTTGAAAGTTTACAAAACTTGCCCTCAAGTTTTGGAACATGTAAAGTCATATTAAAAACTTTAGTTCCAACCCCTAGAATTTTAAAAGTTAAAATTCAACCCTTATACTTTATAATATTATAAGTTTAATAATATTTATATATGTATAAGATCAAGTCGTCTTACCACTAGTACGCCTCATTCACGAAGCCGGTCTATAAGGGGGGTATAAGGTTGTTGCCTATAAAATGGCAACTTAATGGGTGTCCACTCTCACCCACCGCTTCCTTCATCGGTGGAGGGTCGTTAGCCGAACGGGTAGGACAAGGACTTATAAATTCTCATTAAAAGTATAATGATAATACTAAAGTAACTAAACTTTATTGAATTCCCAATCTTAGTTATTTTAGGAAAATGTGAATAAGGTGCTAATCCATGAAATTACACTTTACACTTTGTTTAAGTCGTTAGTGGAGCGTGTGTGGTTAACCGGCACACTAACTTGAACTTAACAAGGTAGGTAAAGGGTGACTTAATGTTTATCATAGTATCGATGGAGCGTGTGTGGTTAACCGGCACATCGATTGAGGGGTAATACATTAAGGGTACCAAGTAATTTGCATGGTTACTTCACACCTTGTTTTGTGATCCTCGGCATCCCAGTCACAAAACTTGAAGGGCACACTCGAGATTGAAACATGCCATTGAAGAAAGTTCAATGAATCTCAAAGAATCTAGGAGTTTCTAAACCAATTAAAACCTAATTACATATTTCGTTTTTCATGGTGGAAATTGGTGAATCGTCATTCACCTACCTTCAAATATCTTATAGCTTAGATTACAGCATCCCTCTTCTAAGTTATAAAATATTGTGTTGGGTCCTAGCCTTAATATTACATTTGGGTGTTTTGTTAAGGACTATCTTTATATCTAATATAATCTATTCCCTCTTCTTTTCAGATGTCTTCCAATAACAATGCTTCTGGCTCAAACCCTACTAGCTCCTTCTCTCTCATGAATCTTTATGGGAGAGTCATCTTTGATGGGTCCAACTTTACAGATTGGATCAGAAACATCAGGATGGTCACTCGGTATGAGAAAAAAGAATATGTTCTCGACAAGGAGCTGAAGGTACCCGAGCCAACTGCTACTCCTGAAGAGCTTGCTGAATATGAGGTACATGAAAGAGATGCTACAAAAGTGGCATGCATCATGATGGCCATCATGACAGCCGAGCTCCAAAAGTCCTATGAGAACTATTATCCTTTTGAGATGCACCAGGACTTGATGGACCGCTACCATCAAAGTGCTCGTCAAGAGCGATATGAAATAATCTCCTCCATGATAACAACCCGAATGAAGGATGGTGAACCCATCATGGGCCACATGCAGAAAATGCAAAGGTATGTGGACCGTTTACTGAAGCTGAATGTGAACTTCCCTGAGGAGTTAGCAATAGACATCATTTTGCACTCCTTGCCATCGTGTTATGATCAATTCCGCATGACATATCACATGAACAAGGAAGAAGTCATCCTCAGCAAACTTCAAGGACTCTTGAAGACCGCCGAAAGTGGTCTAAAGGGTAAGTCGGTTGTTACTACTCTTACTCCTACTCCAACTGCGGCTAATGTCTTGGCAATCGGGCATGGCAAAGGGAAGAAGAGAAAGAACCCTTCTAAGGGTACCAAGGGTAAGACCCTTGAAGGCTCCTCTTCAAGCAAAACCAAGAAAGGTTTTGTCACTCCTTCTACTAACCCTAATGAGGCTGAATGCTTCTATTGCCATGAAAAGTCGCACTGGAAGCGAAACTGCCCAAAGTACCAGCAAGATTTGAAGGATAGGAAAGTAAACCCAACCATGCAGGTATATACACTATATTGTCTAATAACTCACCTCATTCTAAGTCTTGGGTCCTTGATACAGGTTGTGTTATTCACATATGTTGTGATTTGCAAGGACTACAAAGAAGTGAGAATGTGGAGCAGGGAAAGATAAACTTGATCATGGGAAACAGGAAAGCTTCACCTGTCACCAAGATAGGAGTTTATTCCTTAGTGCTAAATAGTGGGTTTACATTAGATTTGAATAAATGTTATTATTCGCCAGAAATGGCAAGAAATGTTATTTCCTTTCATGCATTGTATAAACAAGGTTTTACCTTTTATTTTGATAATAATAATGGTAGTATTGATGCTTTCTTTAATAATGTTCTTTATTTTAAAGCATTACCTTGTGATGGCGTGTATGAAACTGTATCTGTTGTAGATAATCTAGGAAATAGTGTATTGTGTATTAACTCTTCCACTAGCTTAGATAAAGCATCCTTATGGCATTGTCGTCTTGGACATGTAAGCAAGAAACGCATAGGCCAACTCCAAAAGGATGGAGTCTTGGAGTCATTTGACCTAAAGTCAGATGATAGTTGTGAATCTTGTTTGCTTGGTAAAATGACAAAGTCACCTTTTACTGGCACTTGTGCTAGGGGTGAAGGTTTGTTGGACCTCATACACACGGATGTGTGTGGACCCTTCAGAACCGCCACAAGAGATGCTAATCGGTTCTATGTGACTTTTACTGATGATTTTAGTAGATATGGATATGTCTACCTAATCAAGCATAAGTCAGAAACCATTGAGAAATTCAAAGAGTTTAAGCAAGAAGTGGAGAATCAGTTGGGCAGGAACATTAAGATGCTTCGATCCGATCGTGGTGGTGATTATCTTAGTACTGAGTTCCTTGACTATCTTAAGGAATGTGGGATTGTCTCACAATTGACACCTCCTAGGACACCACAGTTGAATGGTGTAGCTGAGATGCGCAATCGGACCTTGTTGGACATGGTTCGTTCCATGATGAGTCGAGCTTCGCTACCAATCTCATTTTGGGGGTATGCCTTAGAGACTGCAGCCCATATCCTTAATCTAGTCCCTACAAAGAAGGTTGCCAAAACACCTCACGAGGTGTGGACTGGAAAAGTTCCCAATCTAGACCACATCAAGATTTGGGGTTGCGAGGCTTTGGTGAGACGCGAGACTCATGATAAGCTCGAACCCCGAAGCGAAAGGTGTATTTTCATCGGCTACCCATAGAAATCCTTTGGTTACATCTTCTACAGACCCAGTGATAATGTGGTCTTTGTAGCAAGAAGAGGATTCCTTCGGGAGAAAGAATTCATGAGCCAAGGAGACAGTGGGATGCAAATTGACCTTGAGGAAATTCAAGAGTCAAGTGGTGAAGGAACCTCAAACCCTAGCCCTCAACCTGAGGAGGAAACTCCTGTTGAGCCGACTGAAGAATCTATACCTCTGAGGCGTTCCACCAGAGTTAGGAATGCACCTGTGCATTATTATGGTTTTCATATTACTGCAGAAGGTGAGAAACTTATCAGTGATAACACACTGGTAAATCTGGATGAGCCTAACAGCTACACGGAAGCCATGGCAGGCCCTGAGGCTGCTAAATGGAAAGAGGCTATGGATAGCGAGATACAGTCCATGTATGACAATCAAGTTTGGAACTTGGTTGACAATGTACCTGATCGTAAGATAGTTGGGCGCAAATGGATCTTCAAGAAGAAGACCGACATGGATGGTAATGTACACACTTATAAGGCACGACTGGTTGCAAAGGGTTATTCTCAAACTCCGGGAGTTGATTATGATGAGACCTTTTCACCAGTGGCCAAGATTAAGTCTATTAGGGTTCTGTTAGCCATTGCTGCATTTCATGATTATGAAATATGGCAAATGGGTGTCAAAACCGCTTTCCTTAATGAAAAGTGGCTGAAGATGTTTACATGGTTCAGCCAGAGGGTTTTGTCAGTATAGAGTACCCCAATAAAGTGTGTAAGCTCGAGAAATCCATTTATGGATTAAAACAGGCACCTCGCAGATGGAATCTTTGCTTTGATGAGAAAATCAAAGTATTTGGCTTTTCAAGGAGTGAAGATGAATCTTGTGTCTATATCAAGGCTAGTGGGAGTATATTCAGATTTTTGGTACTGTATGTGGATGACATACTACTCATAGGAAATGACATCCCAACCCTTCAGGAAGTAAAGTCCTGGATTGGGAAGTGTTTCGCTATGAAGGACCTTGGAGAAGCTGCCTATATCCTAGGGATAAGGATTTTGAGAAACAGGAGTAAAAGACTAATTGGACTTAGTCAAAGCACCTATGTGGACAAAGTGTTGAAAAGATTCAACATGCATAATTCCAAGAAAGGAGAGTTACCCATCCAGAGTAACGCCAGATTGAGTAAGACACAAAGCCCTAGTACTGAGG
This sequence comes from Lactuca virosa, assembly GCF_052849685.1. NCBI lineage: Eukaryota > Viridiplantae > Streptophyta > Magnoliopsida > Asterales > Asteraceae > Lactuca > Lactuca virosa. Next base: position 313,334,458 of record NC_136433.1, on the reverse strand, counting down.
CTGAGATAGCAGAAATGAGTCGAATACCTTATGCTTCAGCTGTAGGATCGATCATGTATGATATGAAGTGTACTCGACCTGATGTAGCCTTTGCTTTGAGCATGGTTAGCAGGTATCAGGGGAACCCTGGCAAGGCACACTAGACTGCGGTAAAGAATATCCTCAAGTACCTGCGAAGGACTAAGGACTGGGTCCTTACCCTCGGTGGGAGTGATGACTTGAGAGTTGTAGGGTACAGTGATGCTAGCTTTCAGACTGACAGGGATAATTTCCGCTCTCAGTCGGGCTGGGTCTTTACCATAAACGGAGGGGCAATTACTTGGAAAAGTTCCAAGCAGGAGACAGTGGCTGATTCCACTTGTGAATCAGAGTATATAGCAGCAAGCGAGGCAGCAAAGGAGGCTATATGGCTAAAGAACTTCATCGGAGACCTTGGAGTTGTACCAGCTATAAAGAAGCCAATGGAGATTTTCTGTGACAGCAATAGTGCGGTTGCCTTAGCCAAGGAACCAAGAGATCATGGGAGATCCAGACACATTGACAGAAAATATCACTTCATCAGACATCAAATAGAAGAAGGAATCCTCGTGGAAAAGAGGGTATCATCGGATGAGAACCCAGCAGATCCCCTCACGAAGGGACTGACTCGGGCTAAGCATCTCCAGCATGCTCGGAGCATAGGGCTGAAGGATGATATTAGTTTTAGTAGTTAGATAATCTTGAAATTGGTAAAATGTAATTGACATTTGATGATAAATAAAAGCTGTTATTTATGAGTAAAGTTTTGCTATCTCTTGTCAATCGTTTACTATTATTTCTTTTTGCATGTTTTGACTTCCAGAATAATTATGTTATGGTTAATATCATATTATTCAAACTCTCCACAGTCAGTCATATATTGGAAGTAGATATGAATCAAGACTGTCATGGGTTGGCTTGTAAAGGTCTAAGATGTTAGACAAAGCGGGGCTACAACACTCATGAGTGCTCATAAGTTCTGAGTATTGGATTTAACCCACGCTCACTTGTATCACTTCATGGAATTTATCTCGAGTGATCGTGAGACGGTAATATCATATAAGTCTTCAAACCTAGACAAATGATTTGTTACCTATGAGTTGGTTATGCATTGATTGTACAAAAACGCATTGGTAACTCGATGTTATAAAACGTATCTTTGTGTGTAATTCAACAAGTAGTAGAGCAAACATATGAGTCGAAGTTTATCTGTTCCTTCTTGGATTAGAAGCGATATTTGGGCCCCTCGATGATTTTGTTTTGACCTATGTACCGGGCCCGGTCAGAACTAAATTGATGTGTTCAATTAAGTTCTATGTCAAACAAATCGGAAATCGGGAAACAAATGCTGGACAATAAGCAAGACCATGTTCCATGTATTTGTCCGGCTGATATCTAGAACAGAGGATTATATGATCACTTATCTAAAATGGCGCTTCATAGTTCAACAGAGTTTAAAGAGCTACGATTGTTGATCGGTTCCTGAAGTCATACTTGCAACTATAGTTATTAGACTTATCCAAGTGGGAGACTGTTGGATATAGTGTCTAAGTCCATAACTATATTTGGTATGTACTTGACCCGACCCGGCATGGTCCATTTGGGTTGCACTTCACCCGACTAATTTATGGATAGTATAAGTTATGATTTATTAATATATTATAAGTCCTAATATATTAATATAAAATCATATTATTTAATTAGTATTGATCTATAATTAATTTAGAATTAATTTAGAGATCAAAAGTATGACTAATTAAATATGGGCTCTTGTATTTATATAGTGTGTGCTAATGCTTATTTGGAATGGGCTAGGCTTGCATGGAAAGTCCATGGATACTCCATGAAGCTTTAACCCATGGATCTCATGGAAATGAAAAGACATGGGTATTAGGGTTTACATGGATGTAACCCTAATCCACCACACTATATAAAGGAGGCTTTGGTTCTTAAAATTGGATGAGTTGATGTGTGTAAACTACGAGGGCCGATTTCAAGAAGTTTGTGACTATTCTATCAAGTTTCCAAGTTTGTGGTGATTTGTGACTTCCATTTGAGGCATCCACATTATTGGTGCTAGGCTCTCAAACTCCAAGCAATCAACTACTACTACAAGGTAAGTAATTCTACTAGTTTTATTTGATTTAAGTACCCCATGCCATGCTAGTTAGGATAAGAACCTTGGAAAAATAATTATTTGCATGTATCTTAGTCAAACATAGATCCAAGGTTTCTAGGGTTGCATGTACACCATAGGAGTGTTAGAATGCTGAAAACCCATCATAACTCAGGTAAAAAAAATTCCATTTTTATTTTATATTTTGAGTTATAAAAGTAACTTTTATCTAATCTAATAGTAGTTTATTTTTATATAAAATTTCATTTTTAACAACATACATAGAGTCAAAACTTGTGGAACTCACCAACAATTTTTGATGACGTCTCTTTAAAAATGCATGTATTCTTAGGAATTAAGACGTTGTAGTTCTCGTGTCGATAAATAAGGAGAGTCTGATATCCATTGTTGTTCTATGTTATTATTATTGCCTATCTGTCCAGGCACTTTTGTCGCTTTATGCATCATTTTGCTGAACTTGTATTTCTTTTGTTGAACTCCTGGAATTCCAAATGATATAACCACCTTCGACTATTAATGGAAGTACATAATGTTGTTACATGCGTTGTATTGTTGAGTGTATGTTTGTTAACCGTGATTCAACGTTGGCGTCGCAACCCCGACGCTACTACCGTCGGTCGGGGTGTGACAAATTGGTATCAAAGCTAAAGACTATAGAGAACTAGTACTTTATTAGGAAGGAACGACTATAGTCTAGGACTTAAGCTCAATAATTAGATTTATTCCTATAAATCTATGACTCACTATAGGTAGGTTTATTCTTATAAGCCTACAACACTCTACACTTAGGTTTACTATTTAGACCTACGAATGTCTATACGAAGGTTTATTCCTATAAACCAATAACTAATAAATCTTATTGATTAATACATAGAGTTGCATGAAACTTAGTTTTGTTGTAAGAACTCTTATATAAAACCTAAACATATAGAAAAATCTAACCCTCGATAAGAAAAAAAATGAAAGGGTTTAGATCAGATACATTAGCTAATTTTATCGTACATAAGCCAAACCACAATTGAAGGTAGACAAATCACCAATGTTTAATTATGGTTAGACCGATGCAGAACTAAACTTAGATATGGTAGCTGATAGACTAAAACGCTTGGACAATTTAAGAGACTTGAGGAAGATCACAGTTCAAAGATACGAAGTAAAACACTTGGGAACTCTCAAAATTTATTTGGTAAACGCCTCGTAAATATTTTATAAATATTTACTTCAGATCCTCGTAAAACTCTAACCCTCATAAATATGAATCATGTCTGATATTTATTTTAGAACCCTAGTCAATCGACCATGATTCTCTACGTATGTTACTAATAGAAACTTATGAAGGCCATACGAAATACGAGCTTGCGAATTAGTATGAATTACGACGTATGTATTCAATAAATATATTTCTTTCTAAAGTGAACTGGCCTACTTATGTGTGAACATTCCAAGTTCAAAAGTAAGACGCCTACAATTGAATTTCATATTCCATGGCCCTTTTGAAAGTCAAAAACAGTAGAATCAACAAAAACACAAAACATAAAATTTGTAGGAAATTTTGCCTAGTTTTCCAAAACATATTGATTGAAGTAAATAGAAACTCCAAATCTTTGGATATGAGCAAAACATCGAGTAGTGGACAAATTTCTCTACAATGCTTTCTTCATAATTTTTCGCAGTTTTTCCTAATACTTAATAACTTCCTTTCACTAATTCTTTATGTAAATTTCGCCCTTTGTAGTGCTATATAGTACCTACACTGTAACACTCGGTTTCAGATGCCTCATTAATTGGGGCTACAACCTAACCATCACCTGTTAGGGGGATTAGAACTTTAAGAAAGGAAGGATTTAGCCCATTTTGGGTGTAGATGTCATGGTTTAAGTGATCCATGTATTCGATTGTGTCTTCGGAAGCCAAAGGTATGACAGTAAATTTATATCTCGGTCTTTGATGGGTTTTGGGTTTTAGGCGGAAGGTTTTAAGGCTCAGGTATGTTGCTAGGAGCGTAGGGCTTCTCGCCACCTTTTCGTGGATATAAGATTCGTTGGAAACGGACTTAGGTTGAGTGAATTATGATACTTTGAAGGTTTTGGCAGAATTAGCCCCTAATGTAAAGACATGGCAAATCAGTCCCATGAATGCAAGGGATGCATGTGCGTGTCTGGCTGGGTACGCCCAGCGTACGTGTGGCTAATGGACGCGAGACATAGAGCCGTACGGCCATCGTAAAAACACTACGCCCAGTGTAGTGTGCTGAGTATCAAAACCCTAGTTTTTAAGGTTTGGCTTACTATTTAAGCACCTTAAGTCCAAGGGGGTGCGCCTCTCTTTCAATCCTAGTGTCTTAAACCCTAATTCGAGTGGTAGCTTCATCCAAGAGTGTTGTGAGCCTTGTGTGTGCATTTTTGGTGGATTTTGGGTGCATTTCAAGAGGAGGAGGCTGAGTACAAGGTGGTGGTTCAAGGAAGGTAAAAAGTTTTAAGCTTGACCACTAGACGTTTATATTTATGAGTATGTGGGTTTTGGTCCCATTTTGACCTCATGAGCATGATCTAGAGGTTAGACACCACTCCAGAAGATTTGGGTTGCCACTCTTAGTAGATCTGAGGATCTAAGTGTATAAAAATGCTTGTTTGATGCTTAGATATGGTTCATGCATGTTCTAGATGGATTAAGATGAGTATTATTGAGTAAAGTGCATCTATGGGTCCAGCTCTCTGCTTGTGTTTGGACTATATTTGCCAGAAAGGTCATATGTCATTTGCATACCGTGAATTACTAAGTAGTTAGTGAAAGGTCGTTTCCCTTTTTGGGCTCGGGGTGTTCAGTGTTCTCTCGATTCGTAGTAGTGATCGGTTAGGGGTGTTATGGGGAAGGTTTGTGGTCAGCTTCATCAAGCTGGACCTCCTGTATTGATGGGATATAGTGGTTTCATCATATGTTTTGGTATGAGCGATGGAGACCTATGGGAGAACTTATGAGTTCTAACACTACCGTTGCTAGGAGAAGAGAGGTAGTAGAAATATACTGGTTTTAGTCGCACGAATGTTTGGTCATTGGATGTTTCAAGAGAATTATATTTCCACATGGGTTGCGTTTGGTTAAAAGTTCAGTGGTGTTGCGAGAATGGAAGTGGTAACAAGGATTCATCAGCCAGAGGTAGAGATTAAGGCCTCCAATCGCCAGCATGGGAAGTTGATTGAAGTATCGGATCGGACCAGATTTCAAGAGTACTCTTCAACGGTCGAGTGGCCATCTAGGATGAGGATCAGGAGGTCGTTTTGGGAATGTTAAGTCACTTACAACGGGATTAAATAATCTCAGAGTAATTGATTTGACCCTTGTTGCAAAGCTCTCGTCGGAGTCTAACCGTTGCAGGGATGAATCTTATACTCGAATGATTATCTGAGCTTTCTGTCAATTATAGGTGTTATGCAGCTGGTTTGGGTCAGTGATTTGGCTTTGTTGGTAGCATCAGGATAATCAGGGTTGAAGTGTGCGTTTGGTCGGTCATTCGATGAGGACTAGGCATGGTAAAGTTGAGCGTGGGTGGTCTGTCAAGAAGTCTGACTAATGCGGATAGGTTTCAAAAAGGTAGGAGTGATTTCTTCGAAGGCTCAGGGTTTGATTTTCGTAGGGATGGAAGTTTCGATTGGGGTTTCGGTTGTCTCGGAAAGGTTGTCGTATGCGCAGAATCTTCGGTTGTGTTCCTCAGACTGTTTGTTTTGAGACGGGTGTTAGTAAGGAGTGATTTCGAGGACAAAATCTAATTTAAGTGGGGGAGAGTTGTAACACTCGGTTTAAGATTTTCCTCATTAAATGCGTTTGCGGCCCAACCATCAGCTGTCAGGGGGATTAGAGCTTTGTGCATGGAAGGATTTAGCCCATTTCGGCTGTAGATGCCATGGTTTAAGTGATCCATGTATTCGATTGTGTCTTCGGAAGCCAAAGGTATGACGGTAAATTTATATCTCGGTCTTTGATGGGTTTTGGGTTTTATGCGGAAGGTTTTAAGGCTCGGGTGTGTTGCTAGGAGTGTAGGGCTTCTCGCCACCTTTTCGTGGATATAAGGTTCGTTGGAAACGGACTTAGGATGAGCGACTTATGATACTTTAAATGTTTTGGAAGAATTAGCCGCTAATGGAAAGACATGGCAAATCAGTCCCATGCATGCACGGGATGCATGTGCATGTCTGTTTCGATACGCCCAGCGTACGTGTGGCTAATGGACGCGGTACATAGAGTCGTATGCCCAACGTACTAACACTAAGCCCAATGTAGTGTGCTGAGTACCAAAACCCTAATTTTTAAGGGTTGGCTTACTATTTAAGCACCTTAAGTCCAAGGGGGTGCGCCTCTCTTTCATTCCCAGTGTCTTAAACCCTAATTTCGAGTGGTAGCTTCATCCAAGCGTGTTGTGAGCCTTCTGTGTGCATTTTTATTGGATTTTGGGTGCATTTCAAGAGGAGGAGGCTTAGTACAAGGTGGTGGTTCAAGGAAGGACTTGTGGATCTAGACTTCTTGCTACATTTTCAGCTCAAAGAAGGTAAAAAGTTATGAGCTTGACCACTAGAAGTTTATATTTATGAGTATGTGGGTTTTTGGTCCCATTTTGACCTTATGAGCAAGATCTAGAGTTTAGACACCACTCCAGAAGCTTTTGGTCCCATGCTTAAGTTTAAGCATTTATTTTGATGATTTTGACCTAAGATGGAAGGGACATGCATGTCCATAAAGTTATGATTGTTAAAGCTTGTTGCGAGTAAGAAACTCTTATGGAAACTTTGGATGAGCAACTCTAGGGGTAGGGTGCTTAATAGGTGTCTTGATCCATTTATCCATCCTTAAGTATATAGGGTTTGGAATCTTGTCTTGTTGGCGTGTCGTCCATCTAAGTTATGGAAAGGACCAAATCTGAGCATTGGAGCTCCTAAAGTCATGGGAAAATGAATTAATGGATTAAGCTGTCCAGACCAGTCCCCACGGCGTCGCCCAAGGGCGCCAAGGTGTAGCGACTGGATTGCAACCCGTCTGTTGTGTCATTTAGCAGCCACAACATGGCCAAAGGAGGCCACAACGTAGCGACCAACTGGAGTTGAGTTTTACATTTGACTACTGACTTTGACCAAGTTTGGTTGTAGGTCATTTGGGGTATCTTGAGTAGTAGATTGAGGCTTGGCCCTATGTGTTGTATAGGGGACCCGTAGAGTCAGTAATTGGTGCAGTTTTCAGTTCATCTATCTCTCAGACATTGAGGTGATTTAACCTTATTGTACTTGTGGGTCTTGGGCACCAATACCAGACCACTAGGTTATATGTCCTATAGTATATAGGATGTTACTATGTTGTAGTTATTTGTGGATCTATATGATTATTTGTGCTGTTATATGATTTATCTATTGCATATTTCGATATAGTGCGGTATGGGTTGAGGCTTTACTGTTATGTGCATAAACCAATAGATCGGGGAATTCCAGTCCAACGAATAATTGCGTCAAGGCAATCCAGTCGGATGATTGTGGGTCCGGGTTAATTCAGCTCGATGACTTTAAACTCGAGGGTAAACCACTCCGATGATTGTGGACCCAACATGCATGATTATATATGTTACGTTGTGTGGAGTATGTTGGGGGAACTCACTAATCATTGGCTTACAGTGGAAGTGTTATGTTTCAGGTACTTCTAGATGATCGGGGCAACGCGAAGGCGTGATCCTACACATCCTTCAGTGATATGTTTTGGAGATATTATGATACTTTGATGTTGGGATAATTGTATCTGCTACTTGGTTTTTATGACTTGGGTTTTGATCGAAACTATGCTTTTACTTAATTTGAAAGATGAAAATTTTTCCTTCATTTTTTTGGGATATTACAAAAGTGATGTATACAAAATGTATAAGGTAGGAATAATAGTCCTAGTAAGTGATCTAGTTTCTTTCATTCTATGATATCCAATTGAATGTAAGATATGGAACAATGTCAGTTTTAAACATTCAAAATTATGTTTCTCGATAGAGAGTCATGATGACCATGATACATATTGTATAATTGATAAAGTATTAATGTAATATGAGAATGGATATGCATTTTAATGTCAACATGCATTCATCTAAGGGCATATGGAAGCCCCTTCCAAAATTTTATGTAGAAGGAATAAATAAACTTTGACTATATAGACATTACCTACATATCATGTTAGACATGATCAATCATTATATAGTTGGGAGTTACAAACAATGTTGGAGAATACTCATGGTATACCATACTTCAAATCAAGATCTTATATATCTTCGTTTTAAATATACAATACATTACTATCTTAGAATTACTCGTGATAAAAGATCAATTAATTACTCTCTAAGTGTGGGTTACTCAAATACTTTCTTTTCTTGAAGAATGACCAATTTTGGAGATTTTAATATAATAGTATTCATGAAGTAAGTTAACATGAAAATGGAACACAACCAAATACATAACATATAAAGCAAAAAACTTATCTTTACAACACAAAAATATATAATTGCGCTTAATAAAAACAATAGGTGTAGGATTACTTAGTTAGGAGTTGGATTCAGATTTCAATAGGTAAAGAAATAGAAAGAAAACATATATGTATAGATATGTTTGTGCTTGTAGATGGGCGTGTGAGTGTATATGTGAGTATGTGTATATGTATATAGGTATGGGTGTAGGTATGGGTATTTGTGTTAGTATGCATGTGAGTATTGGTGTAGGTATGGGTGTGGGTATATGTATGGGCTTAAATAAACTTACGTGTAAGGGTGTGGATGTGGGTGTGCGGGCGAGGTGACATGTGTAAGGGGTGGGTGTGATAGGTATAGGCGTGGATGTAGACTTATGTGTGTGACTATGTACACATAGGGTTGAGGGCGGCGGTGGGTGTGTGGGTATGGATGGGTTGTATGGGTGTGTGGATAGGTGGGTGTGGATTGAAAGAGATGATGATAATATACTTTGATTTGTTAGATCATAGCTAAAATAAAGATGATGTGGCATGACATTTTTGTCTTATTAATAAACATAAGGAATTAAATTAATTTTTTTTTCTTAGCCAAAGAATGACTGGTTCATTCAAATGCAAAATTTAATAGAATTTAAGCAGTATCAATTACTTTGATTTTGTCAAACAAGTGTAATTTTGATTAGAATTTACATTCTAATTCCTTCAAAACTACTTCCAAATTCACGAACCAAACGTGCTCTTAAGTTTTTAAAGTATCCCACAACAATGATGACCACCACAAATTGAATTTTAAGTTAGTTATTTTATACTGGTTACGACCAAAACTGTAAACACTAAACATCTTTTATACTATTTGTGCTAGACCAAAAAGTTGAATATCTTATAAGAAAAAACATCATAAATGGTCCCTGTGGTTTTTCGAGATCTGAATTTTAGTCCTCGTGGTTTAAAACATCATAGATGGTCCATGTGCGTTCAAAACTTTTGACGATTGGTCCTTATTGCTAATTCCGTTAAGTTTTGTTCATTAACTGAAGGGCATTTTCGTCATTTCACTACCACAGGGACCATTTATGATTTTTTTCTCTTATTTTAGAAAATGAAAAAAAATGAAATAATATGCAAAGGGTCTCTCTCTCTCTCCCATATCTCTCTCTCTCTCTCTCTCTCTCTCTCTCTCTCTCTCCATTCATCTGTTTCTTCCCATGTTCATGTACATAAACCTGTAAACCACGATGATCAAACTCTTTCCTAGATCATTTCTTGTACGGGTCGTCATCATCATCCAATTCAATCCAAGATTTTGCATTCTTCATCACCATCCTCCTAACACCAGCATATGAATCTTAAATTCCAACAAAGAACAACCATTTTCTGGGATTTGGGGAGGAATCAACAAATCTTCCAAAACCCCCCGATGATGCTCTAAATACGCCCAGTTCATCTTTAATCATTTTTCTTGGACCTACGTGAAGGGGAAAGAAAGCGCAGATCTTGGTTCAATCCCACTATGCTCGTTGATCATGCTTCCTCCTTAGTACATGAAATCACTGCTCATAACCAAATATGAAATCTAGATATCAAAGCTGAAATCAATGCTTAAAACCATACCAAAATAATACATGAAATCAAAGCTCATAACCGAACCTTATAATAAAAAACATACATGAAATTAATACGACAGAAGATGATTCTCACCTTGCAGAGTCTATGGATAACAGATTTGGGTATGTAAAGAAACATAAGTCGTCAGAGATTGAAATTCGATTGATTTTTCCCCAAATACGACAATACTTGTGTCCAGGTTCGTGGATGATAGAGATCTAAACAAGCAGAAGTCGATTTCGGAGAAGAAGGACATCAGGAAGTTGAACCCTAGCTCTTAACTCTCTTTTGCTCTCATAGATCTGTCGCCACCATCGACCTCATATGTCCCTTTAAGCCACCTTCTTCACTATCAGACATTTCAAAAACAAAATCGACATGCTCGGAGAAAGAGAAAGGAATGTGGTTGTTGGTGCGTTTCGGGTACAGGGAGGAAGAACAAGGAGAAAGGGAGTGTGTGCTTTTTATTGTCTGTTCTTAAGATATATATATATATATATATATATATATATATATATATATATATATATATATATATATATATATATATATATATATATATATATAGAGAGAGAGAGAGAGAGAGAGAGGGGAGGGTGGGACCCGTTTGCAAATTAATTCATTTTTTAAATAAAAGAAAACATCATAAATGGTCTCTGTGATAGTGAAATGACGAAAATGTCATTCATTGAACCGACAAAACTTAACGTAGTTAGCAATAACGACCAATCGCCAAAAGTTTTGAAAGCACAGAGACCATCTATGATGTTTTTCAACCACGGGGACTAAACTTCATATCTGAAAAATCCACAGAGACCATTTATGTTTATGATGTTTTTTCATCTTATAATGATAATTAGTCATTATAATTAGCAAATTTATTTACGGAATAAAATTTGTAATTTTCACTAAAAGACATAAATTATAGTTATAGTTTACCGTTTTTTGTATGATGTTTTAGTTTATGAAAAGTTTAAACTTTTTGTTGTCGTTTTTCATTAGAAAAATATTACCTCTGCATTAGAAACATCTCTATTTACCACACATAAACGACCATTTATAAATTGAACTTTGTGAACATGGCAATGGAGAACATACACCCGCATAAGGGCCCTCCTTTAATGATTGGAATTTGTTTATGGTATAAGTAACAAAATCGAACTTTAATTATAATATACAAACTATAAAATTCGACCCTTTTGGTGGGATTCATGATGTTGTTAAAAATAAATGTGATCTTCTAAAATAACAAATCGAAGTCCTGATATATTATAACATAAGTAGTTAAAGGAAACCAAAATAGTTTGGCATAACAACAACATACAAGTTACACAAAAGACAAACTAATTATACTATTTTAATACGTCAATTATAGCATAGTCTGAAACGTTATAGGTATCTTCATGTGTATTGGTTGATTGCTGTATGTCGGCCATCTTTAAACCTATATTTCTGGGGGATTGCTGGATGTAAATGAAGACAACTTCGATTTTAATTGTCTCTTTCGTTCGTGTATCGATTATCTTATCAAACATGTACATAAAATATTTCAAGTACGTATACATTTCAAAATTATAGTATATTCGATATTATGGTAGCTTGGGTGGAACATGATAATCTACCATGGTCTTTCATTTCGTTAAATTTTTACTAGTTTTTTAGGTTCTACACATATTTTTATCAATGAGTTGGTGGAACATAATAGATTAGATTAAATCAACATAATGACCATTCTAGTAACCTGCTTTTCACAAATAGTCCCAAAATTTCCACCAAACTGAACGCAAATTCTTTTATATATATATATATATATATATATATATATATATATATATATATATATATATATATATATATATATATATATATATATATATATATACACATTAAAGTTGGACCATTGTTAGGAATAGTTAACTGTGAGTTGTTTTTGGCAGAATTCGTCCTTGGTTTATGGTGGTATCTCATATTTTGGCTTAGTTTTTTTTCTGGGTAGTAAATGCTATTCTCTACAAAGTTTATGTACAAAGTTTCTATACACATGTTTCTTTGTTGGTAGATTGTTGGTGGACACATGGGTTGGTTGTCTACCAGGGTTACCACCAGCTGTGATCCACCGATTCCTTAGGAAGAGATACGTGTTCTGTACACGTCACCACCTACCGCCCCAAAAATCCATTCGTGTCACACCGTCTGCTTTTCTAAACTACCCTCTCATCACTTCCTATGCTCTCTATTTCTCTTCTTCCCTATTCCACCCACGACAACTCCTAATTGTTATTCAATTTTTTCCTTATAAGGTCGATCTCCACTGCACGCCCCCTCCTCCGTCACACCCCCTCTCCGATATTCAAACTTTGGTTGCCTCTATTGATCGGCGGTGGCTAGGTCATCGTGAACTCCACGGGTTTAGATGGCGTCCCAATCGGCAACTTGGTCCCTGCCCTCACTGATAAACCTTCCTGATCCTTCCATCATCACTAACCGATTAACCTTCCTAGTCCTTCCCGATAAACCTTCCCCATCTTTTTAGATGTTGGCAATTTGTTTTTGGTTTACACCAACATATAGAGATCGGAAGATATTGAGAGGGAGGCAAGAAGAGGCGAGACGGTGTCGCCACAGTCCAATTAAGAATACAGCGACTGTGAATGTGTCGTTGTCTACTCACCTGATAGCACCAACATGTCAAGTGTGTCTCCTCTGACTTTTCGTCTCCATCTCAGTTCTTCTCCACCACCTCCTTGCTTTACTTTTTTACATCGTCTACACAACTCAAGATCGATGACTGCTTCACACACGTATTTTGCGGAGAAGAGGTCTTCGGACCATTGTCTCCTACCTCCGCTACCATACGCCGTCAAACTCCCAATTGTTCACGCAAGGTTCGACATGGGCATAATTTTTTAGGTAATTGTTGGTTTTATTGCTCATCTACTTATTTCATGCCTTTCTTTTGCTATTTCATCAGTAGTAATAACCACTAGGATTAATCAGGTTGGTTTATGCCCAGTGCAGGTTGGGACCTGCCCACACTCTGCATTTAAACACGAATAATCCTCCTATAAAAATGTTTTTTTTTCTTTTTGAATTATCATGTTGGTTTTCACTTCCTGTAGGTAAGTCTGTATGATAAGGTTGCTGAAAGAATAAACAAATCAGTAGCTATTTTAAATAACTGGTAAATTGTCTATGGTAATTCCAAAAAGAGAACAATGTAATTTTTATAGAACATTCCAAAAGGGAAAATTGTTGTGGTAATGTGAGTATTTGATAGAGGGCTCCAATAGGTTTTAGACCAAGAATATGCTTTGATTATTGAGTTTTACATGATTATACTCATTCATCCTAATATATTGATGTTTGATATTTATAGGCATCACGTATACAAATTATGATCGCCCCCGGTATACTTTCAAGTTTTTCAGGTAACTTTTCTGTATTCACTAATTCATTGACCTCTTTTGATTCTCCCCAATTAAAGTCGTTATTGTTGTTTTGTTTCACTTTATTTATTTGATTTTCTGCGTTTTGAGGACAAGATCCATTTTAAAGCAAGACTACAAATTTTGCAAAGAGTGTAGGTTTTAGAATACATTGAGGTATTGGGGGAGGTCCCCCGAAAAGTAATTGTTAGGATACGTCTCTCTAAAAACCCTAATTACTTCATGTTTTTATTTAGTTTTGTTTCTTATGCTTACCATCTTTGAGTATTTTGTGCTTCTTATTATGCATCAGGTGCAGAAGATCATTGGACTCTTATGGAACTTCCAAATGCTTTTTTAAGAATTTTGTAAGTGGTTTTTCCGCTTCATTTTAATTCTGATTTACCGTGAGATGACTTTTCTAGCCCTCCCCACCAAACTTGCAACCTGTGTTTTCATGGCAGCTTCTACGAACCTGTTTCAGTATATACCATGCTCTTTCATTTTTTGGAGATAGCTTCTGATTGCTTCTTGTCCATATATATGGTTATCTTCCTAATTGTGCCTGTAATATGTTTGTGTCACAACTGAGAAATTTTAGACCTAGTAAAGTCTAAACCCTAGCCAAGTACTAGTGAAAACCACATCTGCAATCCTTGTTGCATTGTATCATCTATAGCCTTAGGGCTTGTGAATAGAACTAAACAATGAAGTATGGATTGAAACCTAAGCTAAATTTGGGTGTTATAAATGAACATAAGCTAAAATACTAAGGGTTTAAAACATAAATAAGCCTCATAAATGAGTTTTCGGCCAAGTAATTAAATGAGAATGGTGTTTGTAGATTTGAATTGTTTCCATATATGTGTTCACGGCCTAAGAATTAAATAGCATATAGTTCACGACCAAACAATCTAAGCCTAGTGTGTTCACGGTTTGGAAATTTATGAGCAATAGAGTTCACGGCCAAGGTATGACCGTGAACACAAACCAAAGACCAATTGGGGCGTAAACTCAATGGTATAGAACCGTAAACCCTTCATAGATGGGAGTAAACTCATTTATTTGGGCGTAAACACTTGCAAGATGACAGTAAACCTCTTAAATATCTTCATATCTTATCCTAATTCATCTTCCCAATATGATAATATACAGTTTCCAACGAAAACATCACCTTACCACCTATATTTCCTTCCTATTTAAGTTAGTAAATTAAGATCATTCTTCATTTCACACTTTCAATGAAACGAAAAACATCCACAAATTCTCTAAATATATCAAACCTCTTTTCTCATAAGTCCTTCACAAACATTCTTCTAGAAGGCTTATTGATCCATATTACTCCTAAGTATTTTGGGTAAGTTTCCTATAGAACTCTAGTATTTTCAACCACCTTATCATTATTGTCATCTTATTCACACATAAATATGTTTTTAAAACCATTAGGATCACGACATCTTTCCCGTATACTAGACCGAAGATCACCGCTTTCATCTCGATATCTAGTCAAAACCGCACATAAGGTGAGTTTATACCCTACACTTTTCCAAACTTTTTCTATGTTTTTAGGAGGGGAATACAAGTGAAACACAAGAACTTTTTGAATTAAAATATAAATTGTTATTTCATTCTATTACACTTTATAAACACTTTACGCAAAAATGCTAAATAAATGTTATTGCCAAAAATATTAAAATTTTAAAGTTGTTAAAATAACGAGGATTTTATTACATATATAACAATCAAATAATATGAAAAAGAAACATATAAGTTATAATAGGTATAATTTATCGGTCAATTCAAAAATGAGTATCATCATAAACATGTTTAAATAAAAATTTCATTTTTATTTATTAAAAGGTTTTTCACTGTATTACTCGTGAACTCGTTGTAACAAGATTTATGAGACATGTCTTCGCGTACTTACCTAAGTACCAACAGAAGTCCCGACTTATAAACCATAGTCTCCTGGAGGGAGAGCGTGAATTTGTGTATAGATTTATACGGGACTGACAATCCCACGTCCTGACTGTTAGCTACAGTTATTCTGGGTGACAAATGCCATTAACGGTACTGACGTCCGAAGAGCGTCGTATCAGGATATCCGTCATATTATTATGGTTATAAGAACTCACATGGAGAAAAAAACGACTTATTTACGTAGTAATATGCTTTTCAAACAAGCTTAAGGGGTAGTAACTATATGATTACTTAGCGGATACGACAAAGTTATATATAATAAGGATTTGATAGACGGTGGAATGTGTGACTTCCGCCTCATTTCCTGTTCCTTGTTTGGTTGTGGTCTTAGGGCAGATTCACCCATTCAACAGTCTGTTCAATCTCGGTTATATACAACTCGTATGTACTAAGTAATAATAGGAGGGTAATGACATCGCATCGAGTTTACAGGGAAAACACATCGTCAGCTAGTTTTACTTATAAATAAAACTAGGTATCATTAAACTAAGTATACTTGTGCTTTCCGGTATTGAAACGATTAAGACTACAAATCGGTTTCATAGAAAATATAGGATTTTCTAGGATAAACATCATTATTTTAAAGGTAAACAATTTTCGATTTAACTTTCTGAAAACAAATACATTTATTTACTGAAAACAATGTTTTACAATAGAGTAAGTGGAACCAGGAACATGTTTACAAAAGGTTCAACACTTATTTACAACTAGTATAACATAAATGACCTTGAATTGTTAATTCTATGATTTTCTTAGTTTATACATCAGGGCTATATATAAATAATATTCGATAGATAGTGGAATGTGTGATTTCCGACTTATTTCCTGTTCCTTGTTTGGTTGTGGGCTTAGGGCAGATTCACACATTCAACTGTCCGTTCGATATTAGATTATATATAGATAGTATAAAATAAGTGATCATAGAAGAAACTATTGTGGTCACCATTTTACTAAGAAAATATAGGATTTTCTGAAGAAAAAACATTCGTCATATCTAAAAGGATAATTATTGTTAATTCTATAATTCCTTAGTTTATACATAAGAGTTATATATAAATAATATCCGATAGGAAGTGGAATGTGTGGTTTCTGCCTTACTTCTTGTTCCTTGTTTGGTTGTGGGCTTATGACAGATGTACACATTCAACTGTCTATTCGATATTACTTTATATATATAACTAGTATAAACTAAGTAATCATAGATGGAACTAGTATGGGCACATTATTACAAAGAAAATATAGGATTTTCTGAATAAACACGCAAACTTTTCCAAAGAATAAAGGATATACTTTTTATAACAAAAATACTTATGAACTCACCAACTTTAATGTTGACACTTTTTCAAACCACTTGTATTCTCAGGATCGTTAGTAGAAAAGTACCCTCTCAGGTGTTGCGAAGACGAAGCATAGTAGTATTACGTCTTATCTTTTGCTATAGTTTTAATGTAAATCATGAAATGTTTTGAACACAATGTAAACTTTATATTATTAATATAATGGTTGTTGCTTTGATTACTATTATACAATTGTTGTGATAATGTACATGACGTCTTCCGCCCCCGAACGTTTCCGCCGTTCTGCTTTGGGGATGTGACAAATTGGTATCAGAGCATTGTTTATAGTGAACTAAGTATATCAACCCATAAAAGATATAACACTATAAATGCAATGGGGCCGAAGTGCTCTGACTAATAGTATACTTTTAAAATATAAGTATATTTTTATGAGAAGTATACATACGTACATATATATATATATATATATATATATATATATATATATATGTATATATATATATATATATATATATATATATATATATATATATATATATATATATATATACTAGAACAAGTATCACAAGAAGAATAAAACAAAAGTATTTGGATGTTGGACACTACAGTAAAACCTAGACAGTTATGTAATCATATCTGGGATAAATATAGCCTGATCAACTATATTTATTTAAGATACGACCAACATGTGTTTGAGAGTGATAGTGGTCTTGCAGCAAGTCTAAAACTTACCAACCCTTCATACAAAAGAATTTTAGAATCAAACATGTAATTAAAATACAATAGGAGTATTTTAGGTACTATAAATAACTTATGTGAAAACTAAAAGACTCTTACTAGTAGGTCTATGGTTGTTGAGTGTATACGTTAAGGTTATATATAATTGAGATTTTATAGACTTAGAATTTGTGATCTTCGCTCTACTTCTTGTTCCTTGTTTGGTTGTGGTCTTAGAGTAGGATCACTTATTCGAAGGTCTATTTGATCTTGGTTATATATAATTGATGGGTTTTGTATACTACAACATCCTATGGTGCACATATAACCCTAAAAGCTTTGGATCTATGTTTTCTCTAATTATACATGCAATATTGTTTCCAAAGCTTTAAGCTTACAACTAGCATACAAATTGATATAATCAACATAAAAGGGAGTTGTAGACTTACCTCTTGTTTTAGCTTGTAGAACTTCTTGAGTTTGGCCTTTATGAACTTAGTGCCCCAAGTGTTGCACCTCAAATGGAATCACAACACACCTAGAACAAAGGAGACTTTTGAGAGAGTATTTCTTGCCCCAAAATCGGCTCATGGAACTCCAAGTATCGCTAGTGTATCTAGTATATAGTGTGGCAAGATTAGGGTTACACCATGTAAACCCTAATGTGCTTGACCTTCCATATTCCTTAGGCTCCATGGGTTTAAATCCCCATGGATCATCCATGGGTTGTAACACTAGTTTAGCCCAACCTAAAGAATCATAGATCATTGGCCCACACCATAAGAATGAATGATTTACCAAATCAATCCCCATATATTTAATTAGTCTCTTTTGATCACAAAATTAATTCCAAATTAATTCTTGATCAATACTAATTAAATAATATGATTTCATATTAATATATTATAACTTATAATATATTAATAAATCATAAATAAACTCTTCTCAAAAGTCCATCCTATCAAATTGTCCTGGTGATATGCAACCCAAATGGACCATGCTACTCTCGGGTCAAGTCCAGGCATGGCCAATCACTTATATACCAATTATAGTTATGGGCTTAGACACTTAATCCAACAGTCTCCCACTTGGATAAGTCTAATAACTATTATTGCAAGTATGACTCCACAACCCGACTAGCAATCGTAGCTTTTAAAAGCCGTTGTCGAACTCTGACCTAGTCAATGACGCATTAATTAGATAAGGGATCATATATTCCTCCATTCTAGATATCATATGGACTGACACATGGATTATAATCATTCTGTCTGTCCATCTGTTGTTTCCCGATTTCCGATTTATGACGACCGACTAATTGAACAAATCAAATCAGTCCAGGCTTGGCCAAGCACTTATGGGTGTTATCACTAAATCATCGAGGGGCCCACAGATATCACTTTTATCCACATGGGGTAAAAGGAACAGATAAACTTCGACCCAAATGCTTGCTTGTACTTACTCATCAAATTACACACAACAATATGTTTTATAACACCAAGTTACTGGTGCGTTTACATACGTTAATGTGCAACCGACTCGCAACTACAACTCACATGTCTCCGTTTCAAGAATATAAGATATTATCGTCTCACAATCACTCGTGATAAAATCCATGAAGTGATTCAGATGAGCGTGGGTTGAATCCAATACTCGAATCTTATTCCAAGAGTACTCATGAACACTGCAGCCACCTTGTCCTAGACAAACTACAGACCCATTCATGATAGTCTTGCCTCAATACCTACTTCCAAAGTATGATCGATTGTGGATGGTTTGAATAACCTAGTTATTCGGGAAGTCAAAACATGCAAAGTGAAACACAAGAATAATACTAATCCTATATGGCCCCAAAACTTTTGAGTGCCATATTGATTACTCATTATTCATTGTATAATGTTTCATATATTCAACTTAATACTTAAATTAAAACAGTAGTTGCCCCATGCTCCAACCATGCACACTATGTTTACATATGATCCTTACTTTGTGAAATAGATCAATTGAAAACATTTCAATGATGCTCATTTCACAATTCCAAATTTTTATTGCAAGTGTAAGAATTTCAAATTCTTGTCACTGCTAGGAAGTGTTAGATTCTAAACTATCATGCAATGATTATTTTATAGTGTTTAGGTACCAAAAGCCACAAAGACTTGACCAACGATATTACAAAATATTCCTTTGGAGATTGTTACAAGACAATTCCATAGAAATGAAGTCTGAAATTCAAAGTACATTCCTTTGAACATCCTTCTTGCATAAAAGTTTCTAACTTCCTCATCTATTCTTCAAATCCTAATATGGAAACATTCCATATTTGTCATACGACAATTCATTATTAACAGACTCATGTCTATTCATAATAATGTCAATATGGTCCATCCATTACTATACTTCCAACTGTCCTTAAGCGACCAATCCTTGGCGAACCTTAGATCGTCCTTAACAGTTGTTTAACCACTTTAGTCATATCCGGTTATATTCCTTTTTCCCTCTTAATGCCCTAGGCACTTGGAAAAATAGAACACGAGAATATTATAGCATATGCAATCGATCCTATAACCGCAACATATAGGATACGATCCATAATGTCTAACATAAAGACATGATACTTGATCAGTCTTTTGCTATAATATTTTTTATTTTCCATGTTCTCATCATTCGAATTATGAAGATGGATGCCGTAATCATAACTGAATTTTGAGAACGCAATTAACATTTCCATATATAGAATTTCCTTATGTTGAACCATTCCAACATAACATTCATATATATTTGACTAAATTTGATTAAAAACTCAATCTAAGCTTTTAGATTTTGAAATAAAGTATAATATCCTCTCCCTTAATTATAGCAAAACAACTTTTCAAACCCACAACTTTGCGAATTGAAACCTTTTGTTTTCTATAATTAACATTTCTAACTTGCAATACTTATAATAATTATGCTCCCACTAGCATAATAATTATTATCTCACTAGCATAACACTTATGCTCCCACTAGCTTTGACATGTATTCAGAAATCAGTTGGACTTCTAGAAATCAATACTTATTGAATTTGTTACTAAAGTTCAGATTTCTGATACGAGATACTTCGATAAGACTTTATCTAGGCTTCTCAAAATCATACACCTTTCCTTAGATAGCTCATATGTGTGTCTTAACAATTTTAGAACTTATAGCAATAAGTCTCAAATGTTTAGACCTTTGCCATTTCTCACAATTCGAACTATGAAGAGGGATAACGTAATCATAATCGAATTTGATAATGCAAATATCACAATTGCTATCTCCTTAAAATCTACTTAGTGAAAGCATTTCCTCACAATCATTTTCATGAATTGGAGAGAAACCTTATGACACTTAGATTTTATGGTATATGTGTTCCTATTCATGTGAATTTGTCATAACCATAATCACAAGACAAGGTTAGTGACAAATCCAAACTCATACGGACTGAACTTGTTCAATCTTAATTTCTTGCCACCTGGCAGCACAAGGGCCTACCATTGCTTCCAAGTTGTTATGCAAACAATTGAGAACACATAGAACTCACATAAATAGTCATCTTTAACTAGAATGGGCACCGAAACAAGAATATGTCAACACGATAGGTTACAAACCTCAAGTCGTGTGCTAGTGTTTATAATAGGTTTACTCTTGATTAGTTCTTGAAACATTCAAGATCTTTAAGACTCCCACTGACCTCTTGACATATAAGACTCTCTTGTCAAGAACCATTCCTTGACAAACAAATATTCAAGAGTTAGTGCGAATTCTAATCAAGACTAACACTTCACACAATTGGCCTTAGTTGGTCTTTGTTTTATCCAAAACATCACAACTAACCAATTTCAAATGTACAAGAGTAGAAAACATTTTACTCTACATTTGATAAGTGTTATAAACCTTTCTTAATTTAATGTCACTCAAGGCACAATCTTGGAGTACGACTCTAAGACTTGTTTTTGAAATGAAGTATGATTCACCTTTTGGTTTAACCATTTCAACAATTCACGATTCCTCTTCTTAGCCATACAAGTGCACTAAGCTGTCCTTAGAGGATCAATTGAGATATGGTCTTATAATCACTAAGATAATCATAAAACACGATACTCAAGTACTCCCCCTTCTTTTAAGATTGAAGAAACTTCTATCTTTCTGCCTAATTTGATTCTTCTCATTCGTTCTGCCATACATTGAACTTTTCCAGTGATTCAGAATTATACTTAAACTTGTAAGCATAACCATATTTACTAAACTTTAGTAAATTATGACGAGTAGTCTTATCGTTCTTTGTGGTGGACCTGACCAGCGCACACACAGTGTACCCAATCCCCTAGTCCTTCGCTTGACTCATATATTCATGTGAACAAGGAATTAGTCTTAATTTCCCAAAGATGATGGTTCTCATTCTTCACACAACACAAGTTGTATGATTCCAAGTTCCTATCCAACTGAAACTTGGGTGATGAGAATCTTTCCTTATTTGGCAAATTTTCGACACTACTACAAACGAAAGAATCAAATTCATATTGCTAACATAGAAACATACAAACATCAATTTTCACAAATGCCATTGCAAGGAGATATAATATAATAAAACAAAATTTTATTTATTTATAAAAATGCGGAAAAACTTTTCCTTACAATGCAATCACAAATGAAAACTATGTTATTACAAATTTATAAGCAATATATCATAACTCCTAAGCAGCAGCACAAGAATGCGATCTTCGAACCATGCAATCGTAATCCATCTCTTCGCGATCAGATTCATCATGCTCTTACTTTTAATCTTCCTTCCTTTTGTGTGATCCTACAAAACATCAAAATGTAATTACATTACATCATGTATTAAGAATCACCAAATAGGAACTTAATAGAGTTAGATAGTAGATTTATTTGAAGCAGAACCATACAATCTGACTAAAGTTCTCAGGTAGTCAGGGCAGCTTCGATTCCAATGTCCCTTTCCTTGGCAATAGAAACAACCAGGTTCATTGGGAGTGGCATATGGAACAATCTCAGATTTGGCCTTTCCCTTATGATCAAAAGTTTTTACCATGGCCAGTTCCTTTCCTTTAGGAGAAGGAATCATTTCTGGGATATCCATGTCATTTCCCATGTCAGCTTGAGAGGTACATCTTCCAGTCAAATTTGCTTGACCATTGCGCCAAATCATTGCTGATTCAGCAAGAATTAGCAAGGGTCTTGTCGTGATCTGTCACATAGTAGCCTTTAACAAACTCACAATACGACTTGGGAAGTAACTGAAGAACCCAGTCAATAGCCAACTTCCTTGGGAACACGACGCCCAACATTCTTAGCCTGTCAATGTGTGACTTCATATCCAAGACATGTGCACACACAGACTTTCCATCCTTGTGTTTGCTATCCAGTAGGGCTTGAGTGATCTTGAACTTTTGAAGTCTTCGAACTTGTGGGTTAGGGAGAATAATTGGAGGAGGTGGAGGAAGTGAAGTATGATATTGTGGAACATCATCTTCATGTGGAAAGCTTGTTCCAAAAGATTTCGGAAGACCATAGTTGTCTGAACTAGACATCAACAAGGGAGAAATTCAAGTTAGTTGATTTAAGTCCTTATGTCACACCCCGAAACCGTGATGGCGGAATCGTTCCGGGGTGGAGGACCTCATGCGTAGTATCACATGAATTGTATCATAGCAAGAATAGTAAACACAACCAGACATTGAATACATATATGAAAAGGTTTACATTGTTTAATACATAGTTCTATCCATATCAAAGTAAAATGGTAAAGACGTGAATCTAACGCTCCGACTTCTCGGGACACTTGGAAGTACCTGTCTACTAATTCCCTGAGAATACAAGTAGTTTTGAAGAATATCAGCATAAAGCTGGTGAGTTCAAAAGCATTTAGTTTTAGTGGAAACATGTTCTTTGATCCTTTTGGAAAGCGTTCCTCCAAAAAAATCCTATATTTTCTTATGAAAAGCATGTTTGAAAACCCATTCCTTCCATGACTTCCAGGTTCGTACAGGATATGTACAATCCAATGAGTCGTGGAATGAATATGAATATCTGTTGGTTGTGAAACAATCCGTTTTGAATAGCCGGTTTATCCCGGGAAAATCCTATATTTTCCCTAAAGGTGGTTGGTTGATTATCCGTTTTAAACTGAGGTTTGCAAGTATCTACCATACTCGTGTATATAAAAGCAGTTTTCTTTTAAAAAACCCCAGTTACACCCAGAGAGGTATATTAGTCTTAAAAACTAAATAAAAGAAAACCGTGATGAACTAAGTCCTGAAGATATTATTATTAATACCCTCCAGTAATATATCGGTCATTACTTTGAGGTTAGTTCACTTGATTCATTATTACAAAAGTAAATTCTTGTTATCTAGGTTGTGAGTTTCATGACCATAACTGACTTAATATGGCCCGCAACGGTCAATATCCTTAATGACTTTGTCACCCGCAGACCTGCCGGTCCAACTGTAGCTAGCAGTGAGGTGCGGGATTGTCAGTCCCGTATAGATCTATACACAACAGTCACGCTCTCCCTACAAGAGATTCTGGTCACAAGTACTAGTCCTACACTCTGTTTCTTGTGGTGAGTGTTACCAAGGACGTGTCTCAAACATAGCCTAACAAATTTACAACTAATAATACTGAAAATCCTGTTTATGATTTGCATGAATCCTTTTTATAAAATAATACATAATAATACATGATTCACAAGTTCACTGTTCTAGTTTTGAAAACTGTTTCTATGAGTTGATTTTTTTAATCGTTTGGTAAAACTGTTTTCCTTTTTAATAGCATACTGAAAATATAATTATCTTAAACAAAATAACATATTTTGAGCACAAGTTTTCCTTATGATTTTGCTTGTATTCCCCCTGAAAACGTTAAAAACAAGGAAAAATGTAGGGGTATGAACTCACCTCGGGTGATTTGAATGAAGGATCGACATGAAATGTTGGGTGTTCAAGTGAAGCCTTGAATACGACTTGATCCTAGATAACATGTAAGGGCACATAAAGGAGTCAAATGAAGGTATTTCACCACTAAATGTGATGGAGAACCACTCTAGGAACTTGGGACTACTTGCACTAAGTGTTAGAACCTTGAAGGATTGCATGAGGGGAGTGTATGGCCACCTTTAAGGTGTGTGCGGCCATGGGTGTGCGGCCCAAGGGGTGTGCGGCCGTACACTCATGTTGGAAGGTGTTCTTGGGGTGTTTCAAGGCCCGTACTTGCAATCCATGAAGTGTCCTAGGTCTAAACTCAATTGTAGTGCAAGTTAGGGATCCTAGAAGTGTGTTTGTGGCCCTAGAATGAGTGTGTGGTCGCACACTAGGGTGTGTGGTCGCACACTTGAGTGTGTGGTCGCACACAGGAGTGTGCTGCCGCACACGGGAGTGTGTGGTCGTACAAGGGTGTGTGCGGCCATACATAGGTGTGTGCGGTCGTACACCCCATAAGATGATGTCCAAAAAACCAAATATAGGGAGTAGCAAGGCTAGCTTCATGTCCAAATCGAATATGGAAGTCCAACTCTCACTTTGGAGGGTCTTTTAGGAGTGTACGACCACCCTTATGAAGGTGTGCGGCCGTACTCCTTCATATGATGAAGAACATGATGAAACTTTGATGAATCAAGACTTAGATGAAGTGGTTCTTCTAGTACAACAAGCTAAGGGATGGATTACTCACGTTTTTGAAGCCTTGGAGGGTTTGTGGTTGAAGAAGCTTGAGAGAAATGGTGTTGTGTGCTGCCAAGGTGTTAAAGGAATGAAAGGAAAAATGGGTCTACCCTTTATATAGGGTGGGTGTGCTGTCTAGAAGTGAGTGTGCTGCCAGGAGGTGTGTGTGCGGCCGCACACCCATGTGTACGGCCGTACACTCCCTCTAAGGGTGTGTATGGCCCTATTTTAACAGTATACGACTTGTTGACTCATTCCTAATCTTAACCCTAGTCATACTCAGGCTTAGAATCACTTAAACGAACCCTCAAACGGTGTAAGAAGTCCACAAAACACGTTTAACTTTGATTGAATTGACTAAGTGTGCGAGGTAGAAGTTTCTGGGTTGTCACACCTTAATATAACACCCACATGGAAATATTAAGGCTAGGACCCAACACAATATCTTACAATTCGGAAGAGGGATGTCGTAATCTAATTTAAAAATATTTGAAGGTAGGTAAATGACGATTTACCAATTTCCACCATGAAAAACGAAATTGATTATTAAGTTTTAAATGGATTGAAATTCCTAGATCCTTTGAGAGTCATTGAACTATTCAATGGCATGTTTAAATCTCGATTGTTCCCTTCAAGTTTGTGACTGGGATGCCGAGGATCACAAACAAGGTGTGAATAACCATGCAAATTAGCTTGGTACACCCAATGTTACAACCACCTAATCAATGTGTCGGTTAACTACACACGCTCCATTGATCTATGATTAAAATCAAGCTACCATTTGCCACGCACTGTCAGTCCCAGATTAGTGTTCTGGTTAACCACACACACTCCACTAACGACTTAACAAGGTGCAAAGTGCAATTTCTTGGGTTAGCACCAAATTCATATTTTTCCTAAGTAACTAAGATTGGGAATTTATAAGTGTTTAGTTACTTAGTATTTCATTATACTTTTAATGAAAATTTAAATCTCCTGTCAAACCCGTTCGGCTAACTACCCTCCACCAGTCAAGGAAGCGGTGGGTGAGAGTGGACACCCATTAAACTGCCATTTTATAGGAAGTAACCTTATACCCCACTTATAGACCGGCTTCGTGAATGAGGCCTACTAACGGTAAGACTGACTTGTCTTATACATATATATAAATATTAAACCTATAATATTATAATAGTATAAGGGTTGAATTTTAAACTTTTAAAATTATAGGGTTTGGAACTAAAGTATTCAAAAGTGAAACTTTACAAATTCCAAAACTTGAGGGAAAGTTTTGAAACTTGTCAAAACTCTTGGATTTTCATAACTTATGAGTTTAATAAGGTTTTATGAAAAAGACTCTTGAATTCCATAACTTGAGGACAAGTTCTGGAGTTCATAAAGAACATTTGTGAAAGACCTTTCAAGTTCCATAACTTGAGGACAAGTTATGGAAGACTTAAAACCATTTAAGATGACATTTAAAAATGAGACTTTTCACATTCCATAACTTGAGGACAAGTTATGGATTTCATCAAAAACATTTAGATCAAAAATTGTAACTAACAAAATCAAACAATTTTGCCTATGATAAACTCATAAGATAAGATAATTCATATCAAACAAGTTTCAAGAAACTTTGACAATTATCTTTTATTTGGATGAGAATAATCATTAGCATAACAACAAAATCAAATTTTATGAACTAAAACATTTTCTGGTAATGATTCTAATCCATAACAGGCCAAAAAAATTGAAAATCTGCTGTCTGGACAGCCAACTCGTCGAGCCCATCTATGGACTCATGGAGTTCATGCCTAAACTCATCCTACTCGTCGAGTTCAACCTTGGACTCGTCGAGTAGGGCAGTCAGACAACATTTCAGCTTTGGAAAATAACACATTTTGCATCAAATATAATAGAAAACCACCCATGTCTTTGATACCACTGATGGGTTTTGTATACTACAACATCCTATGGTGCACATACCATCCTAAAAGCTTTGGATCTATGTTTTCTCTAATTATACATGCAATATTGTTTCCAAAGTTTTAAGCCTACAACTGGCATACAAAATGATATAATCAAACATAAAAGGGAGTTTTAGAGTTACCTCTTGTTGTAGCTTGTAGAACTTCTTGAGTTTGGCCTTTAAGAACTTAGTAGCCCAAGTGTTACACCTCAAATGGAATCACAACACACCTAGAACAAAGGATACTTTTGAGAGAGTATTTCTTGCACCAAAATCGGCTCATGGAACTCAAAGGACCACTAGTGTTTCTAGTCCCCAATTTTGGATGCCAAGGGGCTTCTTATATAGTGTGGCAAGATTAGGGTTACACCATGTAAACCCTAATGTGCATGACCTTCCATATTCCTTGGGCTCCATGGGTTTAAACCCCCATGGATCGTCCATGGGTTGTAACATTGGTTTAGCCCAACCTAAAGAATCATAGATCATTGGCCCACACCATAAGAATGAATGATTTACCAAATCAATCCCCATATATTTAATTAGTCTCTTTTGATCACAAAATTAATTCCAAATTAATTCTTGATCAATACTAATTAAATAATATGATTTCCAAGGATCACTAGTGTTTCTAGTCCCCAATTGTGGATGCCAAGGGGCTTCTTATATATTGTGGCCAGATTAGGGTTACACCATGTAAACCCTAATGTGGATGACCTTCCATCTTCCTTAGGCTCCATGGGTTTAAACCCCCATGGATCATCCATGGGTTGTAACATTGGTTTAGACCAACCTAAAGAATCATAGATCATTGGCCCATACCATAAGAATGAATGATTTACCAAATCAATCCCCATATATTTAATTAGTCTCTTTTGATCACAAAATTAATTCCAAATTAATTCTTGATCAATACTAATTAAATAATATGATTTCATATTAATATATAAGAACTTATAATATATTAATAAATCATAAATAACCTCTTCTCAAAAGTCCATCCTATCAAATTGTCCTGGTGATATGCAACCCAAATGGATCATGCAACTCTCGGGTCAAGTACATACCAATTATAGTTATGGGCTTAGACACATAATCCAACAATAATCTGTATACACTACGTAATTATAGAAGGACCCAATAAGGATCACCCCCATAAAAATTAATTTTAATTTGAAATGTTTTATTAATCTCATAGATTCTTTAGACATTCCCATTCTCGCACAAACAGCCAACAGAGGAGTCGAAGCAGAACCAAAAGAGGGTTCACAAGGAGGATTCCGAGAAAGGATTGGACGAAGAGAAAGACACTAGAGAGATCATTTACAAACCTTACCCTATCAGAAACAAACTAGAGAGCACCGAATGCGTCACACTAATAACTAAGACACTAATATAACCTAGTGAGTCAGTGATTAAACTATTCACACTGTGTGTTAGGTTTATCACGTCTTTCATCACAACTAATAACTACAAATCAAGTCACGAAATTTTAGTGAGGGTAGTCACTACTGAAAATTCATAAGTTTATTTTCACATAAACTTCTATTATGAATTGATTACAAAACACTTTCGGAGCATGATACACTCAAACTAAAATAACCTAGTTCGTATGACATTCAATTTATAACCACAACCGATATCTTACCAACCTTTCATCTTTAAACACTATGACAGAAAGATGATGCCTCGTAGATATATCAGGCGTAATAACAACACGACAACAAATCCACCTCCATAATATGACCCCGCTTTGTTCCAGGCTGCGACGACTTCCGCCGTAGCAGCCGCCATGTCTAATATCCACGCAAGTGGTGCCAATGGGACGGGAAGTGGTGCCAACTCATCTAACTACATTAATAATAACGGACACCCTAGGGAGTGTACATATAATCATGAATTGCAAACCGAAATCCTTTAGCGGAAGTGGAGGAGTCATTGCTCTAATGCAATGGTTCGAGAAAACAGAACCGGTTTTCGAAATTTGCACGTGACCAGAAGGGAGCAAAGTGAAGTTTGTTGCCTGCACCTTCTCTGACAGGGCCCTGACGTTGTGGAACAGCCATGTCAAGTCACTGGCCCTACCAGTGGCAAACTCAATCGGCTGGGAGAGCCTAAAAACAATGATGC
This sequence comes from Lactuca virosa, assembly GCF_052849685.1. Lineage (NCBI taxonomy): Eukaryota > Viridiplantae > Streptophyta > Magnoliopsida > Asterales > Asteraceae > Lactuca > Lactuca virosa. The sequence goes on along the minus strand of NC_136433.1, from coordinate 313,305,020 downwards.
TATAGGAGTACTGCCGGAGAGGAAAAGTTCAAAAACTGGAGAAAGAGCTGTGGGAGCTTACCATGACAGGTTCAGACATAGGAGCTTACCCTAATAGATTCAGTGATCTATCGATACTATGCCTCGGGATGGTTAACCTGGAGAGCAAGAAGATAGAGAGATACATCTGGGGACTATCTCCTCATATCCAAGGAAACATGATAGCTGCAAAACCTCTCACGTTCGACAGTGCCAAGCGACTGACACAAACACTCGTGGACCATGGGGTTCGCCAAAGAATAATGACCCCCATTACTGAGCCAACAAAAGAGGACGGCTATAAGCGAAAGTCTGGGAGCAAAAAGAAAAGACATTCAACACAAGAGACCTCGAAAAGACAACAAATAGTTGCTGTTCATGCTGCCACAACACCTTCCACTCCAGCACCCACTAGTCGATATGCTGGAAACCTTCCGAAATGCAACAAATGTAACTTTCATCATACTGGAGTTTGCCGAAAGATGGAGTGCAAGAACTGCAACAGGAAGGGACATACCGCCTGTTTTTGTAGGTCACCGGCACGACCAATCTCTCAGGTCCCCGACATTAGAGTAAGCCAGACCTATTACAGGTGTGGCGAAACTGGACACTTCCAGAGGGATTTTCCAATAACAAGGAACTCTGGCGAAGATGGAAGAATATTGATGATTACCGCAGGAGAAACTGTCCCGGAACCCCTGTAAACAGCGGTACGTTTTCCCAATAAAAATATTTAAAACTTAAATTTATACTAAAACTAGTGCCAATTAAAAAGTAATTATAAATTACTCTCTTCTTCGAAGAAAATCACAACATTTATATAAAAACTAAGGACCCTTGTAGGTGAGCTATGATGGCTTAGTGTATACATTAGGGTCATTTATATTTAAGATTTGTAGGCTTAGACTGAGTGATTCCGCCTTATTTCCTGTTCCTTGTTTGTTTGTGGATTTAGGGCAGAGTCACTCGGTCGATTGTCTTTATAATCTTAATTATACATGACTTGTATACACCAAGCGATTATAGAAGGACCTGGTAGGGATTACACTATGAAAGTTCATTATTTTCAATTATATAACACTCGTACTGCTAGTACTCGCTAAATGCGGTAGAAAATGTTTGCAATAGTAATAACAAGGATAAAACTAAAAGCACTGAAAACATATACATAGAATAGTTCATTGTTCTAACAATCACTCCTTCCAAATCGACTTAACAGCTATTACTAAAAGAAGTTCCGACGTCGTTATTCGAAGTGGATTGTTTTGGTCCTCACCATACCAATCACATGTACTACGAAAAGACCCTTCTCCTTAACCAATCGTTTGACGAAAACTTTTCAACTTATAATGACAAAACCGACACAAACCTTTGTATCATCTTTCGCTTCAAAACTCAGAAGTACCCATGCGAGGGGTACCAAGCTTTCCAAGCTTACTCCGTAGACAAGAAAATAAAAGTGAAAAACACCGAGGATGTTCTGAAAGCCCGTAACCTTCCCAAGGTATCCCCAGTAGATCTCCCGAGAAAACCACTCGTACAACAACTCAAGTTCAAAGAATAGAGACTAAGTACCCATGCGACTAACCTATAACTACTGAGTATATACGCGAGTGTAGTATATACTTAAGAATCTACAGATTTAGGATGTGTGAGTCCATACTATCTCATGTTCCTTGTCTGGTTGTGGACTTGGGGCAGAGCCACCCATACGACTGTATGAGTCTTACCATGAACTTCAGGACGAAGCTACCCAGGACTACGAGTGAGCATTCTACTGTTCGGATGAGCATAAGCAAGTAAACCAAAGCTACACACTCCGTACAAATCTAGACAGCAGACGCAATAGTGAAGATCCGCCGAAACACCAAGCGGGGATCATAATTTACTTGTGGACAAGAAGATCAAATGGAACAAAACTACCCACCTCTCTCCCTAATTCATGAGTAACCACTCAGATATTCGAATTTCGGGACGAAATTCCCTCTAACGGGGCGATAATGTCACAACTGAGAAATTTTAGACCTAGTAAAGTCTAAACCCTAGCTAAGTACTAGTGAAAACCACATCTGCAATCCTTATTGCATTGTATTATCTATAGCCTTATGGCTTGTGAATAGAACTAAACAAAGAAGTATGGATTCAAACCTAAGCTAAATTAGGGTGTTATAAATGAACATAAGCTAAAAGACTAAGGGTTTAAAACATAAATAAGCCTCATAAATGAGTTTCCGCCCAAGTAATTAAATGAGAAAGGCGTTTGCAGATTTGAATTGTTTACATATATGTGTTCACAGCCTAGGAATTAAATAACATATAGTTCACGGTCAAACAATCCAAGCCTAGTGTGTTCACAGTTTGGAAATTTATGAGCAATAGAGTTCACGGCCAAGGTATGACCGTGAACACAAACCAAAGACCAATTGGGATGTAAACCCAATGGTATAGAACCGTAAACCCTTCATAGATGGGAGTAAACTCATTTATTTGGGCGTAAACACTTTCAAGATGACAGTAAACCTCTTAAATATCTTCATATCTTATCGTAATTCATCTTCCCAATATGATAAAATACAGTTTCCAACGAAAACATCACCTCACTGCCTATCTTTACTTCCTATTCAAGTTAGTAAATTAAGATCATTCTTCATTTCACACTTTCAGTGAAACGAAAAGCATCCACAAATTCTCTCAATATATCAAACCTCTTTTCTCTTAAGTCCTTCACAAACATTCTTCCAGAAGGCTTATTGATCCATATTACTCCTCAGTATTTTGGGTAAGTTTCCTATAGAACTCTAGTATTTGTGACCACCTTATGATCATTTTCATCTTATTCACACATAAATATTTGTTTAAAACCATTAGGATCCATATTACTAGCCCGAAGATCACCGCTTTCATCTCGATATCTAGTCAAAACCGCACATAAGGTGAGTTCATACCCCTACACATTTCCAAAGTTTTTCTATATTTCTAGAGGGGGAATACAAGTGAAACACAAGAAATTTTTGTGTTTAAAAATATAAATTGTTATTTCGTTCTATTACACTTTATAAACTCTTTACGCAAAAATGCTAAATAAACGTTATTGCCAAAACTATTAAACTTTTAAAGTTGTTAAACTAACAAGGATTTTATTACATATATAAGAGTCAAATAATATGAAAAACAAACATATAAATTATAATAGGTATAATTTATGGGTCAGTTCAAAAATGAGTATCATCATCAACATGTTTAAATAAAATTTTCATTTTTATTTATTAAAAGGTTTTTCACTGTATTACTCGTGAACTCATTGTAACAAGATTTATGAGACATGTCTTTGCGTACTTACCTAAGTACCAACAGAAGTCTTGGCTTATGAACCATAGTCTCCTGGAGGGAGAGCGTGAATTTGTGTATAGATTTATACGGGACTGACAATCCCACGTCCTGACTGTTAGCTACAGTTATTCTGGGTGACAAATGTCATTAACGGTACTGACGTCTGAAGAACGTCGTATCAGGATATCCGTCATATTATTATGGTTACAAGAACTCACATGGAGAAAACAACGACTTATTTACGTAGTAATATGCTATTCAAACAAGCTTAAGGGGTAGTAACTATATGATTACTTAGCGGATACGTTAGACTTATATATAATAAGGATTCGATAGATAATGGAATGTGTGACTACCGCCTCATTTCATGTTCCTTGTTTGGTTATGGGCTTAGGGCATATTCACCCATTCAATTGTCTGTTCGATCTCGGTTATATACAACTCGTATGTACTAAGTAATCATAGGAGGGTAATAACATCGCTTCGAGTTTACAGGGCAAACACATCTTCAGCTAGTTTTACTTATAAATAAAACTAGGTATCATTAAACTAAGTATTCTTGTGCTTTTCGGTCTTGGAACGATTAAGACTACAAATCGGTTTCGTAGAAAATATAGGATTTTCTAGGATAAACATCATTATTTTAAAGGTAAACAATTTTCGATTTAATTTTCTGAAAACAAATACATTTATTTACTGAAAACAATGTTATACAACAGAGTAAGTGGAACCAGGAACATGTTTACAAAAGGTTCAACACTTATTTATAAGTAGTATAACATAAAGGACCTTTAATTATTAATTCTATGATTTTCTTAGCTTATACATCAGGGCTATATATAAATAATATCTGATAGAAAGTGGAATGTGTGATTTCCGCCTTATTTCCTGTTCCTTGTTTAGTTGTGGGCTTAGGGCAGATTCACACATTCAACTGTCTGTTCGTTATTAGATTATATATAGCTAGTAGAAGGAATTATTGTGGTCACCATTTTACTAAGAAAATATAGGATTTTCTGAAGAAAACACATTCCTCATATCTAAAAGGATCATTATTGTTAATTCTATAATTCCTTAGTTCATACATCAGAGTTATATATAAATAATATCTGATAGGTAGTGGAATGTGTGGTTTCCGCCTTACTTCTTGTTCCTTGTTTGGTTGTAGGCTTATGGCAGATCTACACATTCAACTGTCCATTTGATATTAGTTTATATATATAACTAGTATAAACTAAGTAATCATATATGGAACTAGAATGGGCACATTCTTACAAAGAAAATATAGTATTTTATGAATAAACATGCAAAATTTTCCAAAGAATAAAGGATATACTTTTTATAACAAAAATACTTATGAACTCACCAACTTTAATGTTGTGATACGTGGTAGAGGGGGATGTTACAGTTTGATAAAATGCCTCTGAAAAATTTGTCATCTATGATGACCGAACCTATATTTGCATGTTCATATTCTTTTTAAAATGACTGCATATTTATCTGTTCATTCTAGAATTCTACTCTGAGTCCTTCTGTTATTTTGAAAAAATAAAATAAAGTTCAATAATGAAACCAGAGTCTGTGAAGAATATGTTGTTATTTGTTTAAATCAGATTTGTGTAAATGTTTTTGATTTTTAAAATCGACGGTTGGAAAAGATTATAAAGTTGGTTCCATTTACGGTGGTTGTTAACAAAAGTGCTGCAAATGTGAGTCTGTTTAGAATGACAAAGTAGGCACATGGCCAATATACCCATGGAAAAGAAACAAACCATTTTACACAGTAAACTAAATACCAATATTTTGGTTTTATGATTTTTTTTGTTAAAGGCGCTTCTTATAAGAAGGTTATTTTTTTCTTATAAATTGAAATGACTACTTTACCCTTACAAGTTTAATTTTATCTAAGAGTTTGATTTATAAAGTTTTAGTGTCGAGACTTTGATTTATCGGAAGAACTTGGTAACAAGTTAATTGGATTTTTGTTTATTTCACCAATGTAATCAATCTGAGGCTATTTAATTGCAATTAGATGATTTTTGTTACTCTATTTGTATGGATGTTTGTGGTATGGTTGTTATTTTTCAGTTGTTATTTTTCCTTTGAATATGTTGGTCGTTTAGTATTTATTTGTTCCATTATAAAAGTATATATTAATATTATCTGTTATATGTTTTTTTTGTTTTTTGAATATATGAAGGATTATCAAACGAATATCCAATGCAACAACATGTGATTCTCTGATTAATCATCAATTTGGAGAAATTCTTCAACTGTGCAACAATGAGGTAAATTTTTAGGATTTACTATAATTTTATTACATAAACACGGATTGATTACATAAGGAAAGCGAATGAGAAATTTTAAAGATCAACTTTTGAGTAATTTGATAGATGTCCTGATTTTTTACTAAGGCATTTGTGGGTTCTTTATAAAAATTGCACATTTAAAGCAGTGTACTTTATAAAAATTATCTTTCATGACTTTTTAAAATGACACACATATTTGTGATGTGCAGGTCTGAAAGAATTTGAAGGGGTTGAGAGAGAATGACTGAATGACCTATAGAAAATATGAAAAAACATGTATTTATAAATTACATATATGGTCCATGTTGTAGCAAACAATTACATAAATGATCCCCGTGACAGTTAAATGTTTAAAAAAGTCCTTATGACATTAAATTCTTACACACATGGTCCCTATGACAGTTTACTATTTAAAAAACCAATTTTGTAATAGTTAACTGTAACAGGGACCATTTACATATCAAGTTACTGCCACATGGACCTTTTCTAGAACAATTTACATTCATATGGACCATTTAGGAAAATGTAAAATGTTACGGTTACCGTTTATGTAACAGTTTGCTACAACAAAGTCCATTTATGTACATACTTATTTTGACATTTCCAGAGTGTGATTATTTTACATTTTTATTAAAAGAAGCATGTCTTTGTAAAAGCTGGCACAATCTATGTCTCGAATGAATGAGGTAATCCCATTTCCTCTTGAAGGAGGCTTCATTTTAATTCCTGTGAATGGGTAGGTTTGGAAACATGCGACATTTCTCTGTACCATATACATGATCAGGTATATTGTGACAACCCGAAATTTCTATCTTAAATAGTTATCCAAATCAATCAAGGTTGGACTCGTTTTGCTATCTTCTAGAATTGTTTAGAGTCAATTAGAGCATTTTAAGCCTAGTACATCCAAGAAATGAGTGTTAGGAAATATCTGCTTGACTCCATTGTGCACCAAGGAAGCCATAAACTTCATCATGTGGAGTTTACGGCCACATCCCATGAGTTTACGGCTGTAAACCCAAGGTGGCCATAAACTCATGCCTTATACATGATATTCCTTCCTTATTCCTCATTATTCACCATTTCAACCTCAAGAACTTGATTTCTCTCTCAAGTATCATAAGGATCTTCATTTTTATCTTAAAAAATGTAAGCGTTTCATCCTTTGTTTTGTTGATACATCTCATTATCTAGTAACATCCTTTGATTCCATCCATTAACTTCATCTTTTGGGTTTGATCTTCAAGATCACCAAGAACACCAAAAACACACATTAGTGTTTTGGGCCGAAATCAACTCTTGTGGCTTCCATATTGTAAGTATCCCCTTCCTATACTTGTTATCTAGTAGGAACCCTTGATTTGCTCCTTGAAAACATCCAAATCCCATGAACAATAGGAGTTTACGGCCAGGAGCCTCCCTTGGCCGTAAAACCTTGTTAAGGGTGCAATTGTTGGCCATAAACTCCCTAAAGCTAAGCATTGAACCTAGAATACATCCTTGATGCTTGAAAAGGACTTTAAAACACTCTTTGGCACACAACTTCATGAGTTTACGGTCGTAAACTCATAGGGCCGTAAACCCTATGGCCGTAAACTCATGGGCCGTGAACACCTTGGCCGTAAACACCATAGTATGGCCATACACCCCTTAGATGCAATCCTATGTGATTTTAACACTTCCATATAAGTGTTTACTAAGTCCTAGGGTGGGTTTCCTTACATGATTAGTTGTTAGACACTAATTATATAGATATATGTGTCATTATATGCTTATTAGGATCCGTTGTGCTCAAGGCTTCACTTGGCACTTAGCATCCTACAAATCGATCTTTCATTCGTATCACTCACTGCACGTGAGTTCATACCCATTAACTTATCTTTTAAATGATTTTAAATGCTTTTATGGGGGGGGATACAAGTAGAACTATATGCTTTTATGACATTGGAGTTCATATTACGTATAAAACTTAGAACTATAATAGTTATTATATCAATAATATGTGATTAATAACTATCAAACAAGTGGATTTCTTACATTTCAAACTGTGTTATCAAACAAACTGCTTCAAATCGTTTTATAAACTCTTCTAAAAACTTATACTTTGTTAAAATCATGTCTATATAGATATAGTTATATAAGTAGGATTAAAAGGACTTAGGACTGATAACTCGCCTTATTTCCTCTTCCTTGTTTGTTTGTAGACTTAGGGTATCGGTTATTTGTCTGAAGGTCGTTTTAACCTTAGTTATATATTATGTGTATGTATATAGATATAAAAGTTCTCCTATTAGTTCAATACCTTTGGGTAGCAAAGGTGTACAAACATGTTCATTCATACAAACAACTTTGCTAGTAAACTATAATAGGTATAGTTTAGGAAGTCACTAATACTGTATCTAGAACAATGAAACCTACAAGAGTCAGTTCATACATGAGTCAGTTCAAACATACTATAAAGAGAAACAGATAGAGCATACTATAACGAGAGACAATACTCACTATAAAGAGACACAGTTAGAGAATACTATAACGAGAGACAATACTCACTATAAAGAGAAACAGTTCATACTATAACGAGAAACAATACATACTACACACTATACACTAGAGAACATACTACATACTACACAGAGAGAACATACACTACACTAGTACATACTATACAAATACAAGAATACTATAACATTAATGTGAGATACTACTTCATGGCTCGGCAAGATACTGTTGCGTCACGTTTTGTACCCAGAGTCTCCTGGATGGAGAGCATGAATTTGTGTATAGATCTATACGGGACTGACCCTCCTACACCTTGTTGCTAGCTACAGTGGGACCTGCAGGTCTACGGGTGACGAATGTCATATCATTTCGACGTCTTGAACGTCGTGTTATACTAGTCGATCAAGTATGGTAACAATCATATCACATTTTACCTTAATTAACTAACAAGTTTAAAGGTAGTTAGTACATTAGTAGTTACCTAGATAAAACTACAGTACATCTTTATATTCCCATTTCATTCACATTGTGATCGTCTCACATAAACGATAATGAAAACTATATTTTGGTAATGATAGTCAATCTTTGGGAAAGCACACACTTTTACAAAAGAACAAACATAGAGAACAGTTGAGTCTTGGTAGAAGACTACTTTAGTAGAAAATATAGGATTTTCTAGGAAGTTTAGAAACATTTACATCAAACACTTACAAACTTTTACATCAAACATTTACAAATACTTTCTTCAAACTTATACAAACAATGACACTAATATACTTATGAACTCACCAGCTTTAATGCTGATCTACGCTTTCAAAATAACTTGTATTCTGAGGTCAGCAGTAGACAGGTACCGATGACCAGGTTTTGAGAAGACGGAGCTTTCAAGACTCGTCTTTATTTTGATTATTCATTTTTGGTGTCTTATAAACTATACAGAACACACTTGTATTAAAATTACACTATTAATGCAATGTATGATGTTTTTTCTTGTTTACTATTATGCATTGTTGTGATACTGTACATGACGTCCTCCGCCTCCGAACGTTTTCCGCCGTTCTGGTTTTAGGGTGTGACAGATTGGTATCAGAGCATTGTTTATAGTGAATTAAGTATATCAACCCATAAAAGATATACAACTATAAGCACAACGGGATTAAAATACTCTGACCAAGAGTTTATACTTTTAAATAATAAAATATTTAACCAAAGTATACATACCTGCATTCATACTAAAATCAGTGTCACTAGGACAGAATAAAAGTATTACGATTGTTGGACAGCACAATTAGGCTTGTAGACATATAATCAGATATGGGAGGGATATAGCCTAATCAACTATATCTTTCCGAGAAGTGATTGCATGTGCCTAGGAATGGTTGTGATGTTGCAACAAGTCTAAAAACTTACCAACACTACTACAATGAAAACATTAGAACATAACATAAACTTAAAAATACTATAGGAGTATTTTGTGTTACTATAATTACTTAAGTGAAAACTAAAAAGGTCTTTATTAGTATGACAATAGTTGCTGAGTGGATACACTAAGGTTATATGTGACTAGGGTGTTATAGACTTAGAATCTGTGATATTTGCTTTACTTCCTGTTCCTTGTTTGGTTGTGGGCTTAGAGTTAGGGTCGCTTATTCGAAGGTCTATCCTGTTTTGGTTACACATGACTGGTATGCACTACGCAAATGTTAGAGTAACTGGTAAGGATCATCTTATAATTATCTTAATTTAGTACGTCTATTAATTATTTCTTTTACCCCTTTTCTTGCTTAGAGAACATGGTTGGATTCCATATCCCCGGAGACCCATACTTTCCCAACCAAGGCGACGGAGGATGGCTGGATGTTGAGCCCGAAGAGGAACATGCAATTCCACTGGACGATGACTTTGCTGAGAACTTCCCGGAGGATTCTGACTCCGAGCCAAAAGTCAACGACCAACCACTGGTAGCTCCAAACCCAAATCCAAACCCACGTCCGTCTTTTCAAGGCCCGACGCCTTTGTCGGTGGAAAGTCAGGAGACCTGGAGTTAGGAACAGGGCCAACCCATCCCATACAATGGAGACCGAAGTTTCTACAATGTGAGCGAAGGAGGCTCAGCGGACAGAGTCCTACCTATTCTGGTCCGAAGGGTTGCTTGTAACGAAATTCAGGGTTGGACAGCCCTCCACCGAATTGCGGAACTTGATGCCAATACAGGGATCAACACTGTCTGCATTTGTCGGCTGGAAGATGCTCATGAGAGAGCTGAAAGAGACCATGAGTCTCTACTTCAAGCACTAGCTGAGACTAGGGCTGAAGTCAAAGAGCATCGTGTACGCCAGCGAGTGTACGAGCGACGCCTTCTTGACTTGGAGCGTCAGCTAGATGATTTAAGGGTTCGCCTAAGGGGTTCCCGTCGTCAGTAGGGGTGCTCTGCTCATCCCTTTTCTTTTGGATTAAGGATTAGCCTTCTTATCTATGCTCTAAGTAGCACTTTTCCAGTAATTTTTGGTTTATTTTAAGACCTTGAACTTTCGGTTGATAGGTCTTTATTCTGTCAAAATTTTCTCATTGGTTTGATTTAAGACCTACTTCTAGGTCATTTTCCCAAACTTATTACATCTGTAATACCAGTATTATTGGCAGATATCTAATCTCATGGAAATTAATATCCAAATGCCTTCATCTTTCTAGTACTAGATTTATATTCAATCATACTTCTCCTGTGTTGTTGGGCTATGGAGAGTTAGTCCATGAGTCACTCTCATCATACTCTCTATTAAATTCTTACTAATATCTTCATCTTTGTGATATTATAGCTACAAGATGCCTCCACGTCGATCAGCGAGGTGCACTACTCCAATAACTCCGAATCAAACTCCTCCTCCTCCTCAATACAACCTAGCAGCTATCCAAGCTGCTGTGAATGCGGCTGTTACGGCAGCTCTAGCATAATTCACCACTACCGGTACTAGCGGGAGTGGGACTAATGTGCCTCCCACTATTGTCGAAGCTCCAGTACGCTCTAGGGAATGGTCGTACAAGCACTTCACCAGCTGCAAACCTAGGGCTTTCAATGGAACTGGCGGAATCATTGCCCTCTCGCAATGGTTCGAGAAGACGAAGTCGATCTTTGAGATCTGCTCCTGTCCGGAAGGAAGCAAGGTAAAATTTTCCGCCTGCACCTTCGTGGACCGAGCCCTGACGTGGTGGAACAACCATGTCAACTCACTATCTCTTATAGTGGCAAATGCTATCGGCTGGGAAGCTCTGAAGGAGCTCATGATCGAAGAGTACTACCCGAGGGGCGAAGTTCAGAAGTTAGAGCAGGGGGCTCTGGAGCCTAACCATGAAGGGCTCCGACATAGTCTCCTACACTGCCAGATTCAGCGATCTGGTAGCGCTATGTCCAGGAATGGTCCCTTCTGAAGCAAAGAATGTGGAAAGGTACATCTGGGGGCTGGTGCCTCCATTTCAGGGGAATGTTCTAGCTTCCAACCCCACTACCTTCGATAGTGCCAAGCGATTGGCACAAAGGCTCATTGACCATGGGGTCCGTACCCCGTCAACAACAACCCTAGCCATCTCAGAACCCTCCAAAGTCGCCGATAACAAGCGGAAGTTCTGGGATGACAAGAAGAAGAAAGCTGCCAAAAAGCAGCAGGTCGTAGCAGTTCATGTTGTGATAGCACCTGCCGCTGCTGCGCCAGTGAAGCAGTACGTGTGACAACCGTCAAAATTCGAGTCGGTTCTAAGATTTGACTAAACATAGTTTCACATATAGGCACAAAACATACTAGACTTAGTAAATAGAAGCTAAGTTATAACCTACTAGAAACTTGGAAACAAGTAGAATCGAAGGATAGTGTACTTAGAGTTCACATTGATATGTGAATTCTACAATTACTTAACTGTAGAGACTATCCATATTCGGGTCACTCTTTGACTCGAACACCTTTTCATGAATCATATACACACATTATGCACTTGACCTAGTAGTACAAATTAGGTTGGAGCCTCATAGAAACTTAAGTTAGAGTTGAAAATTAGGACTAGTATACTTGATTCCTCAATTTCACTTGAATTTCGAAACCACTACATAGAATGCCAATAAACCGATAAAATAAGTTACAAATATTATTTATAACTATAAAAGAGTTATAATACCATAAGATAAATTGAAGTCTCAAAGATTCTATTGATTTTGATGTCTAAAGATTTATTAAATCTCAAAACCCTAAAAGCCCTAAAACCTAAATTTTATAAAATTTGACATCAAGAATTCTATAAAAATAGTTATGAAACTTATAATATTATCTTAAAACAATTAAATTCAGGGAAATATAATCAAGGAAAATAAAAATTTAAGTCATTAACATTCATCCTTAATTTATAAGTCAAAAATCAAGGTTTCATGAATAAAAACTTGATTTTAGTGCACATTTTATATAAAATTTAGATATTTTATAAAACAACTTAAATTTTATAAAACAAAATAAATGAGAAAGGGGTATTATACTCAAAATTTCGGACCCCTCTCTTCCCATATCTCTCTCTCACACTCTCATTCTCCAACACACACACATCTCTCTTCTTTCTCTCTCTAGAAAACTCTCTCTACCTTCTCTCTAATTTTTTTCTCCAAACACCACTCCATTCTCTCTTCCTCCCTCTAAGAACCACGAAATTTTCCAGAAAACAAACCCAAGAACACTCCTCAAACTCGAAATATTCATCATCTTGTGGTGTTCTTGAAGGTAAAATCGATGTCTACTTCACTTTTCCTTCAAGTTTTGCTATTTTTCTTACCCTTTCTCCTTCTTCCTCTTCTTCAAACTTGTTTTATTTTTGTTAAAATGGTTTTTAGAACATCATGGATGTGTTCTAACACCATGCATGTATGATAAACAAGGTTGCATGTTCATGATCTTAGTGCAAAAATCGATTTTAAGGATTAAAACATCAAACTCAAGTTAAGAGCTTTTGAGAAACAAAATTTTGTTCATAAATGCATGTATACATTTTGATAAGTTTTAATCTTTTGCTCTCTGGAAACATGACTAAAATATGAGTTTATCATGATATACTTAAAATATTTCAAAAGATTTACTCAAGGAAATGATGAAAACTTACTTTTCTAACCAATCATCATGCATGCAATCTGCCAGATTTATTTACGTGACTTTAAACTGCCATATCTCACTCGTTTCTTAACCAAAATTCGAGATTCTTTTTCTTAAATATAATATTTTGAGCTAGCTTTCAAACCCATCTGACCGCATTAGAAATTTCAAATATTTCGATTTTTAGCAATTTTTACAAAACTGTTGCTCAATCAGCACCTTTTTGTGAATACTAGTTTTGTATTGCATGTTCAAAGGTCTTATTCATCACTAAAAATCAAGGAAAAATTTATTTGAGCACTTAACATCATGTATTAAGAGATATAAAAATATCTTCGTTCAAAAGCCATTGGAACATGTTGCAAAAATTCTCAAAGTAACATCAATAATCTTTACCAAAATTACAAGAATCAAGTTTTCTCTATAATTGTTTAAGCCTTTAGGCTTGTTTTTCGACATCAAAAATAAGAAAACAATTTTTCATTGTTATTAAATTGTTTGAAGTTACATTCTGGAAATTTTCAGCTCAATATATATTTTCTTTATTTTTACATGAAAATAATAAGAAAATAGAGTGTTAAAGCATATAAAATACTTACACTTGTAAATAAATTCTGGAAATATTTTTGGATGACTCTTTAAGTTAACAAACATCTCTCATGAAGTTTCATCGATTTTTGTTACGGTTTAGTATGGTTTTTAATTTTCTTTTTATTTAGTTCTAATAAATCATAAAACCACTTTAGGGAATGTGAAAATATTATTTCTTATTTTTCGCAGCTTGTAACCCGTATTTATGACTCAGAAAAATATTTTGTGAAATTTTCAAAATGTATATCTATTTTTCCATGATTTTTGTGTTTATAATGGCTTAAAAACAGGAAAAATAGTTTTACTCATCTAAAATTAATGAAAATTTACTGGAAACTCTTATAATATGTTAGGATGATACGTAAAAATTGTGATGATTTTTATCTTCTGTATGCTATTTTTCTTCTATTTTCCCAAGATTTAATACACTTAAATGTACAAAAATCATAAAATTGGGTTAAACAGTTTATAAATCCATTTTTATATTTTTCCCAGCTTAAGTATGTGTAATAACACTTGTAAAAAAACGTTTTGTGAATTTTTGAAACTGTTATCTATTTATTTCTATTTTTATAGAATAAATACACAAAAATCAGAAAAATTGTGTTAAACTTTTTGAAAACACATATTATTATTTTTCCCAGATTATGTACACTGTAAAACAGTTACACAAAAATTTTAAGAATTTTTCATGATAATTTACTATTTTTCCATGATTTTATGATTATTCAAGGAATTAAATGGTGAAAAATAGTTAGACAAATCAAAAATTCAAGAAAATTTATCTTAAGGTCTTTGACTTCAATTAAAACTGAAATACAAAGTTTGGGAAATTTAGAACTAAATTGATTTAGTTTTTGAATATTTAATCATTAGAACACCTCTTAAAATGTTAAATATTAACATTTCAATAATGAAAATTTTCCACTTAAATTGTTATATAACAATTGATTCATTGAAATTTAATTTTCACAGAAATTTTTTTGTAACTTATCAATATTAAATTTTAACACAATATTGGCATAATTCTATTGTAGTAGTAAGTATACTAGTGTTAGATTTCGATTAGAGACTCACTAGCGAATACCATTATTGTAGGAATCGGTAGTGGCACACGTGGAACGTAGTTCAAGGCACCATTTGCATCATCTCAATGCACTGTGAGTATTCACCACTCCCCTATTTTCGGTTTTTAAATGTTTTGGGGTGGAAAAGCATGTCCTAAAGTTTTTATGTTCGTTGTATTTATTTTGACTCGTATGAAACTTGGTTGCTATATTTCGTATGTATGTGTACGTTACTTTAATTCATGAGGACTGTATCGCGGTTAAGTCCCTGGAATCTCTAGACACAACTCATTAACTCTTTTGAGCCTATGGTTATTATGGATAGCGCTATCATGAGGTAGACAACTCCTCACTCGCACGATTCGCTTGAGTGCATTTTACCATTTTATACACTATGTTTGCGATACACATAGTAGTCAATAGGGCACGATTCAGTCATTAGGCTTGGGTTGTGAACTCATGAATGGAAACTTGATGCACATACGAATCTTTATGCAAACGTGAAACTTGTATTCTCATGTTAGCAACGACACTTGTATACTTATTTTAGCAATGAAACTTGTATACTTATTTTAGCAACGAAACTTTTATGCTCATTATAGCAACGAACTTTGTTTCTCATTATAGCAACGAACTTTTATTACTGAAAACTTATATACTTGTTTTAACAATGAAATTGTTTGCTCCTTGTAACAACGAATATTATTTCGATTCTTGAAAACTCATTTCAGCAATATACTTTTATTTATGGAAACTTTTATCAAAACTTTTATTTCGATTCTTGAAACCAATTTTATTTTTAATCTGTGAGTACTCACCAACTATTTTTATAGTTGACGCTCGTTTTACATGCTTTTTCAGGAATCATCGAGTAAGTGGCACTTAGGGACACATCACTTTTAGGAGCATTTGCATGTGTTGTATTTCAATTTACATTGTAATTTCTTTTAAAAGTTGATCAAACCCATTGTAAATTTGTAATGATTTTTAATACTATGGTTGGTGTTGTCTTTAAACTTTTGCTATGAAACCCTTTGTACTGCCACGCCTCGTGTTTCCGCTTTAGCGGGGTGTGACAGAAATGGTATCAGAGCCGAAGGTTATAGAGAATACCGGTTTTCCTTTGGATAACCACAACTATAGCCAAAAAATTTCAAAATGTTTTTAAAATATAGAACATACTACTGGTATAACTAATTCGAGTACGCATTATTGGACTTTAATTAAGTATAGCCTGGCCAACTATGCTTAATTAAGGAAAGTTAATGTGAGGTTGGAAACGGTTATAGTAGAATTATGTTCAAAACAATTTTCAACTTAAACTTTTGAAAAACAAAATTTTTCGGTGTGCGGCATTCATCTAGATACACTTAGAAACTAAGTGCACTTTTATAACAATGCCTTTATTTAGAAATATTTTTATCCCTTATCAAGTGCTAGGTTAACCACTTAGGTTATATCACTAGCCACTCTAGGAGCAATGCACTTAGTACTGAGAATGAGTATTCCTTGGTAGCTATTGACTTTAGATGTAAGGTTAGTAGCTAGATATACACTAGTAATAATCATAAGTCGAAACCTATACCAATTATTCCTCAATACCTCTTCATCGTCTTCGTACTAGAGTTACAACTATGAAAAAGTGTTTCAATATCGACACGAATGATAATTGGAGCATCGCGTAAGGAGGTAGATGAGTCGCCACTAAGTAATCACTTGGATACCATTAGCAAACATTTCAGATTCGACTCACGAGGAGACACGGAGGTTTAACCCATACGTGAGACCTTATTACTACGTTACGACTTAGCTCTAGGTTGTTTCCACCTTGAGCTTAAAACTTAACATAGGATATCCCTTTGACCTCTATAAAAAATCGGAAATTGCATTGACACTTAAAAACGTTTTACAAACAATTTTTCTTGTCCTTTATTTTGGGGAAAAGACATCTTTACTCGCCTTAGTATTTAGGTACGATCAGCTACACTAACATACTTATTCTTTACTTCTTAATCTTCCATCGAAAAATTATTTCGCTTCATCGGTTTTATTTATCATCGATAAAATATTTTATAACCACTTCATTCAACTTAGTAGACATTTCCTAACAATGTAAGCCATATTCTCGCTAAAAATCTTTTGACAACTTGCTTTAATTTAACACTTTTCTTCAAAACTCAATTTAACAAATATTTGTTTTAACATTGCTATTTCAATCCATTTCAATGGATAGATGTGCTTTTAAGGGCATATACACCATTTTAAACCTTGCTTACCATTTTGGCACGTTTTCGAAAAACTTAGAAACATTTTCTTTTATAAAAATGTTTAAACTTTATGCTATAAAACTTAGACATATGACATTGGAGTTCATATTACGTGTAAAAGCTTCATCGGATAAAACTTAAACATCCGATTTGAAGCTTCATCGGATCTTTCAAACCACTTTTGTTTTGACTCTTTTGACCACTTTCTCATTTAGGCATTGTACTTTACTTAAATGTGTTTTCTTGAAACCTAACATGATATTTTTTTTACAACTTTCTACTCCAAGCGTGATTACAAGGCATCACTAATGCGTACATTTCAAAACACACCTTATTTGTATATTTTATTACAAATTAGTTAAATAATCTGTAAAACTTCTAAGATATAAAGCATTGCAAAACTTAGTGTTCACTTTTAAATTTCCAGTGACGCACCTTCAACAATGTATAATTACCCTTCTAAATCTATTTAGTCTTTACCTTATATGTTTTAACTATTATTGAACTTCATTCTAAAAAGTCAAATTGTCAGATTTTCAACTACCGTTTGTAGTGCTTCTTCTTTTTCACAAATGGAGTTTAACTTAATAAGATAACTCGTGATTTTTAGCAAACATTTTAAGACCCCCACATGTCTATTTAATCATCAACATACATCAAATATTGAAGTTTGAAAAATATCTCGACTTGGCTTTAAATCTACCTATACATATTATTCTTAAAAATTTTAACAATAGCAATCATTATCGCTGGTACCTTCCTTTTCTATCCCCCGCACTTGATTTCTTGCTCTCCTTCTAATTTTAGATATTGCACACCCACAATAATAACATAATACATTGACTAACTTTGTTTCTGTCTATTTTGCTTCTCGTGGTATCATGTTCGTACACATACAGACTAGAAGTCTACCCTTTCGGTTTGAGCGATTAATACGTGTATAGTCGTGAGACATAATTTTGATTTAGTCAACTTTGATATATTCAATTACGCCTTTTATCATATACATCTTGTTTTTATTTTGAAATCTACTATAAACAAGTGATCCTTATTTACATTTGCTCTTTCGTTCTAAATTCGGAAACTTGATTTAAAATGCAAGTTTCATTATATTTTTCCTTATAATTAATACACAAGTTGAAGACCCTTATGCTTATAATTTTTCTATATCCGGAAAATATATGTGAAGGATATGTTTCCTTATGTTTCTTCTTTCCTTTAAATACATCAAAAGTCTTGAATTTTACTATTATATATTCTCTAAATGATTGTTTTGTAGAAACACTAAATTAAGAATCCACTATTTTCAATGATCGATATTTTTACACATTTCTTAAAATAGCATTCTACTTTGTAATTTTCAGTGAGTTCCTAAACTCTCAACTTTGTTTTCATAAATATTCTGACCCGTAAGCTTGAATTTGTCCTAACTTAGACAAATAGACAATTTTTCAAAAGAGTAATCAAAATATTTTTGTATAAATTCCCTTATTGATGACTTAAACCTGTAACCTTAATTAATCTTTATATTATTTTACTACTTCGTTTGATCGCCAAACATGTATTTTCATTATCTTGGATTCATTACATATTTTGATAATAGTGAGATTAATTATCATTTCTAAACACACATTTTGATAACAGTGAGATTTTTATCACTTCTAAACACTTAAAATGTTATCTACACAATGTGATTTAATCGCCTCCATTTGCAACATTGACTCTCTAAATATATATATTCTTCGAATATAGTTCTATTATTGTAAGAGTAACCGTAGTAGTAATTATAGCCTCGGAGATCCTCAATCATTTCGTAATTTATTTTGCAGACGACACTTAAATAGCCTTTACATTGGAGATGTACCAAAACTTCGTTGCCTACCCTTAGTACGTATTTTTAGGAACTTACCCTTGATCGCTTCTTTTTCATTCGTGCTACCCCTTCTTATTTCGGAATATATCTTTTCCAGATATGGTAGCCAACCCGGAAGTGAACAAATTGTTCCTAATCTCTTCTTTATTAGGTGGCGAATTTACACTTAGTGCTAATTTAGAATGCGACTTGAGGATCAATGCGGATTTAACGCTCAATGCAGTTGGTGCTTCAACAAAACTTATAACGTTCTTTTAAGTTAGATAATATCTAACTATATAATCTTTTTCAACTAGGTCGCCATGGTTGGATCACGATTTCCATGATCCTAATTTCTCGCAATCTAGACTGTAGAACTCGAATTAGGGAAACATTAATTTGATTATAGCTAAAGAGTTGGGCTCTTCCCTTGAGGAATTAACCCAAAATAATCGAAGAGCTCTTCAAGTCACCATCTCTCCAATTATACAATTGTATTCGGCTGAGTTCTAATAGAATGTGTCACGAATTGAATTTCGGGACGAAATTCTTTCAACCGGGGGAGACTGTGACAACCGTCAAAATTCGAGTCGATTCTAAGATTTGACTAAACTTAGTTTCACATATAGGCAAAAAACATACTAGACTTAGTAAATAGAAGCTAAGTTATAACCTACTAGAAACTTGGAAACAAGTAGAATCGAAGGATAATGTACTTAGAGTTCACATTGATATGTGAATTCTACAACTACTTAACTGTAGATACTATCCATATTCGGGTCACTCTTTGACTCGAACACCTTTTCATGAATCATATACACAAATTATGCACTTGACCTAGTAGTACAAATTAGGTTGGAGCCTCATAGAAACTTAAGTCAGAGTTGAAAACTAGGACTAGTATACTTGATTCCTCAATTTCGCTTGAATCTCGAAACCACTACATAGAATGCCAATAAACCGATAAAATAAGTTACAAATATTATTTATAACTATAAAAGAGTTATAATACCATAAGATAAATTGAAGTCTCAAAGATTCTATTGATTTTGATATCTAAAGATTTATTAAATCTCAAAACCCTAAAAGCCCTAAAACCTAAATTTTATAAAATTTGACATCAAGAATTCTATAAAAATAGTTATGAAACTTATAATATTATCTTAAAACAATTAAATTCAGGGAAATATAATCAAGGAAAATAAAAATTTAAGTCATTAACATTCATCCTTAAGTTATAAGTCAAAAATCAAGGTTTCATGAATAAAAACTTGATTTTAGTGCACATTTTATATAAAATTTAGATATTTTATAAAACAACTTAAATTTTATAAAACAAAATAAATGAGAAAGGGGTATTATACTCAAAATTTCGGACCCCTCTCTTCCCATATCTCTCTCTCACACTCTCATTCTCCAACACACACACATCTCTCTTCTTTCTCTCTCTAGAAAACTCTCTCTACCTTCTCTCTAATTTTTTTCTCCAAACACCACTCCATTCTCTCTTCCTCCCTCTAAGAACCATGAAATTTTCCAGAAAACAAACCCAAGAACACTCCTCAAACTCGAAATATTCATCATCTTGTGGTGTTCTTGAAGGTAAAATCGATGTCTACTTCACTTTTCCTTCAAGTTTTGCTATTTTTCTTACCCTTTCTCCTTCTTCCTCTTCTTCAAACTTGTTTTATTTTTGTTAAAATGGTTTTTAGAACATCATGGATGTGTTCTAACACCATGCATGTATGATAAACAAGGTTGCATGTTCATGATCTTAGTGCAAAAATCGATTTTAAGGATTAAAACATCAAACTCAAGTTAAGAGCTTTTGAGAAACAAAATTTTGTTCATAAATGCATGTATACATTTTGATAAGTTTTAATCTTTTGATCTCTGGAAACATGACTAAAATATGAGTTTATCATGATATATTTAAAATATTTCAAAAGATTTACTCAAGGAAATGATGAAAACTTACTTTTCTAACCAATCATCATGCATGCAATCTGCCAGATTTCTTTACGTGACTTTAAACTGCCATATCTCACTCGTTTCTTAACCAAAATTCGAGACTCTTTTTCTTAAATATAATATTTTGAGCTAGCTTTCAAACCCATCTGACCGCATTAGAAGTTTCAAATATTTCGATTTTTAGCAATTTTTACAAAACTGTTGCTCAATCAGCACCTTTTTGTGAATACTAGTTTTGTATTGCATGTTCAAAGGTCTTATTCATCACTAAAAATCAAGGAAAAATTTATTTGAGCACTTAACATCATGTATTAAGAGATATAAAAATATCTTCGTTCAAAAGCCATTGGAACATGTTGCAAAAATTCTCAAAGTAACATCAATAATCTTTACCAAAATCACAAGAATCAAGTTTTCTCTATAATTGTTTAAGCCTTTAGGCATGTTTTTCGACATCAAAAATAAGAAAACAATTTTTCATTGTTATTAAATTGTTTGAAGTTACATTCTGGAAATTTTCAGCTCAATATATATATATATATATATATATATATATATATATATATATATATATATATATATATATTTATTTTTACATGAAAATAATAAGAAAATAGAGTGTTAAAGCATATAAAATACTTACACTTTTAAATAAATTCTGGAAATATTTTTGGATAACCCTTTAAGTTAATGCACATCTCTCATGAAGTGTCATCGATTTTTGTTACTGTTTAGTATGGTTTTAAATTTTCTTTTTATTTAGCTCTAATAAATCATAAAACTACTTTAGGAATGTAAAAATATTATTTCTTATTTTTCGCAGCTTGTACCCTGTATTTAAGACTCAGAAAAATAATTTGGGAATTTTTCAAAATGTATATCTGTTTTTCCATGATTTTTGTGTTTATAAGGTATTAAAAACAGGAAAAATAGTTTTACTCATCCAAAATTAATGACAATTTACCAGAAACTCTTATAATATGTTAGGATGCTACATAAAAAATTTGATGACTTTTATCTTCCGTATGCTATTTTTCTTCTATTTTCCCAAGATTTAATACACTTAAATGTACAAAAATCATAAAATTGGGTTAAACAGTTTATAAATCCATTTTTATATTTTTCCCAGCTTAAGTATGTGTAATAACACTTGTAAAAAAAAGTTTTGTGAATTTTTGAAACTGTTATCTATTTATTTCTATTTTTATAGAATAAATACACAAAAATCAGAAAAATTGTGTTAAACTTTTTGAAAACACATATTAATATTTTTCCCAGATTATGTACACTGTAAAACAGTCACACAAAAATTTTAAGAATTTTTCATGATATTTTACTATTTTCCATGATTTTATGATTATTCAAGGAATTAAATTGTGAAAAATAGTTAGACAAATAAAAAATTCAAGAAAATTTATCTTAAGGTCTTTGACTTCAATTAAAACTGAAATACAAGGTTTGGGAAATATAGAACTAAATTGATTTAGTTTTTGAATATTTAATCATTAGAACACCTCTTAAAATGTTAAATATTAACATTTCAATAATGAGAATTTTCCACTTAAATTGTTATATAGCAATTGATCCATTGAAATTTAATTTTCACAGAAAAATGTTTGTAACTTATCAATATTAAATTTTGACACAATATTGGCATAATTATATTGTAGTAGTAAGTATACTAGTGTTAGATTTCGATTAGAGACTCACTAGCGAATACCATTATTGTAGGTATCGGTAGTGGTACACGTGGAACGTAGTTCAAGGCACCATTTGCATCATCTCAATGCATTGTGAGTATTCACCACTTCCCTATTTTCGGTTTTTAAATTTTTTGGGGTGGAAAAGCATGTCCTAAACTTTTTATGTTCGTTGTATTTATTTTGACTCGTATGAAACTTGGTTGCTATATTTCGTATGTATGTGTACGTTACTTTAATTCATGAGGACTGTATCGCGGTTATGTCCCTGGAATCTCTAGACACAACTCATTAGCTCTTTTGAGCCTATGGTTATTATGGATAGCGCTATCAGGAGGTAGACAACTCCTCACTCGCACGATTCGCTTGAGTGCATTTTACCATTTTATACACTATGTTTGCGATACACATAGTAGTCAATAGGGCACGATTCGGTCATTAGGCTTGGGTTGTGAACTCATGAATGGAAACTTGATGCACATACGAATCTTTATGCACACGTGAAACTTGTATTCTCATGTTAGCAACGACACTTGTATACTTATTTTAGCAATGAAACTTGTATACTTATTTTAGCAACGAAACTTTTATGCTTATTATAGCAACGAACTTTGTTTCTCATTATAGCAACGAACTTTTATTACTGAAAACTTATATACTTGTTTTAACAATGAAATTGTTTGCTCCTTGTAACAACGAATATTATTTCGATTCTTGAAAACGCATTTTAGCAATATACTTTTATTTATGGAAACTTTTATCAAAACTTTTATTTCGATTCTTGAAACCAATTTTATTTTTAATCTGTGAGTACTCACCAACTATTTTTATAGTTGACGCTCGTTTTACATGTTTTTTCAGGAATCATCGAGTAAGTGGCACTTAGGGACACATCACTTTTAGGAGCGTTTGCATGTGTTGTATTTCAATTTACATTGTAATTTCTTTTAAAAGTTGATCAAACCCATTGTAAATTTGTAATGATTTTTAATACTATGGTTGGTGTTGTCTTTAAACTTTTGCTATGAAACCCTTTGTACTGCTACGCCTCGTGTTTCCGCTTTAGCGGGGTGTGACAGAAATGGTATCAGAGCCGAAGGTTATAGAGAATACCGGTTTTCCTTTGGAGAACCACAACTATAGCCAAAAAATTTCAAAATGTTTTTAAAATATAGAACATACTACTGGTATAACTAATTCGAGTACGCATTATTGGACTTTAATTAAGTATAGCCTGGCCAACTGAAAGATCTTCCAAAATCACGTGGAGCCTTCCAAAGTCAAAGCCATTGAGAACTGGTCAGCACCGAAGACGCCTATAGAAATTCATCAATTTCTAGGCCTCGCTGGCTACTATCGCAGGTTCATTCAGAACTTATCTCGGATTGCGAAGCCGCTTACAACATTGACCCAGAAGGGCATGGCCTTTGACTGGGAAGAGAAACAGGAGAAAGCGTTTCAAACGCTGAAGCGAGCCTTATGCACCACACCAATACTATCCCTCCCAGAAGGGATAGAAGACTTCGTGGTCTATTGCGATGCATCCAATCAAGGGCTCGGCTGTGTTCTGATGCAACGAGTTAAGGTCATCGCCTATGCCTCAAGACAGCTGAAGACACACGAGGTCAACTACACCACACATGATCTTGAGTTAGGAGCAGTAGTGTTTGCTCTGAAGATCTGGAAACACTACCTGTATGGTATGAAAAACACTATCTTTACAGACCACAAAAGCCTACAACAGATATTCGACCAGAAGGAGCTCAACATGAGAAAACAACGGTGGCTGACGCCCTGAGTCGGAAAGAATACTCTGGTCGTAGAGTCAAATCATTGACTATGATTATCCATTCACACTTGTCCGCACAAATTAAGGAGGCTCAGCTCGAAGCTTTGAAACTTGAAAATGTGGCGGGTGAATCCCTGAGAGGGATGGCTAAGAACTTGATGGTCAAGGGTGGCGGAGCCTTATATCTCATGGATCGGATCTGGACACCGAAACACGGTGGTTTCAGAGACTTTGTCATGACCGCAACGCACAACACTCGATATTCTGTCCACCCAGGTTCAGATAAGATGTATGTGGATCTTAAAAAGTTATACTGGTGGCCTAACATGAAAGCAGAGATTGCTACCTTCGTGAGTTGATGCCTTACTTGCGCCAAGGTTAAGGTCGAATACCAGAAACCATCAGGTTTACTTCTGTAACCGGAGATAACTGAATGGAAGTGGGAGCGGATCACGATGGACTTTATAACCAAGTTGCCCAAGACAACGGGTGGTCTCGATACCATTTGGGTGATCGTAGACAGGTTAACAAAGTCCGCACACTTCCTGCCTATCAAAGAAACTGACAAGATGGAGAAACTCACTAGAACATACATTAGGGAAATCGTACGACTGCATGGTGTTCCCATATCCATTATCTCTGATAGAGATAGTAGATTCACTTCGAGGTTCTGGCAATCGCTACAAAGTTCCATAAGAACTAGGCTGGACATGAGTACAGCCTACTATCCACAAACCGACGGACAAAGTGAGAGGACTATTCAAACTTTGGAAGATATGTTGCGAGCCTGCGTGATTGACTTTGGGAAGGCATAGGATACTCATTTACCCCTTGTGGAGTTCTCCTACAACAATAGTTATCACACGAGCATAAAGGCTGCTCCATTTGAAGCCCTCTATGGCCGTAAGTGCAGATCCCCTCTATGATGGGCTGAGGTGGGCGACACTCAATAAGCTAAAGGATGAGTTCCTGACAGCACTCACACAGGTCCGGAGATCATTCGGGAAACGATAAAGAACATCATTCAGATTCGTGAACGATTGAAAGCCTCTAGAGACCGACAGAAAAGCTATGCAGACAAGAGAAGGAAACCGTTGGAATTCCAGGTGGGCGACCGTGTTCTATTGAAGGTCTCACCCTGGAAGGGCTTGATACGCTTCGGAAAGCGTGGAAAGCTAAATCCAAGATACGTAGGGACTTTCGAGAATCTTGCTAGAATCGGCCCTGTAGCTTACAAACTCAAACTACCTCGTGAACTCAGTAACGTACATTCTACTTTCCACGTCTCGAACTTGAAAAAGTGTCTGTCCGACGAGACTCTTGTAATCCCATTCGACGAGATCGAGATCAACGAGAGCCTCAACTTCGTGGAAGAACCAGTAAAGATCATGGACCGAGAGGTCAAGCAAACGAAGCAAAGCCGTGTCCCGATAGTGAAGGTTCGCTGGAATGCCAAGCGAGGACCTGAATTCACTTGGGAGCGCGAGGATCAAATGAAACTAAAATATCCTCATCTTTTCATTTAGTTATTTGTAATAACTTATTTGTTGAACTCTAATTTCGTCAATACGAAATTCTCTCTAACGGGGGGATGATGTGACAACCAAAAATTTCAACCTCAAGAACTTGATTTCTCTCTCAAGTATCATAAGGATCTTCATTTTTATCTTCAAAATGTAAGTGTTTCATCCTTTGTTTTGTTGATACATCTCATTATCTAGTATCATCCTTTGATTCCATCCATTAAATTCATCTTTTAGGTTTGATCTTCAAGATCACCATGAACACCAAGAACACACATTAGTGTTTTGGGCCGAAATCAACTCTTGTTGCTTCCATATTGTAAGTATCCCCTTCCTATTCTTGTTATCTAGTAGTAACCCTTGATTTGCACCTTGAAAACATCCAAATCCCTTGAACAATAGGAGTTTACGGCCAGGAGCATCTCCCTTGGTCGTAAACCCTTGTTAAGGGTGCAATTGTTGGCCATAAACTCCCTAAAGCTAAGCATTGAACCTAGAATACATCCTTGATGCTTGAAAAGGAGTTTAAAACACTCTTTGGCACAAGACTTCATGATTTTACGGTCGTAAACTCATAGGGCCGTAAACCCTATGGCCGTAAACTCATGGGCCATGAACACCTTGGCCGTAAATACCATAGTATGGCCATACACCCCTTAGATGCAATCCTATGTGATTTTAACACTTCCATATAAGTGTTTACTAAGTCCTAGGGTGGTTTTCCTTACATGATTAGTTGTTAAACACTAATTATATACATATATTTGTCATTATATGCTTATTATGATCCATTGTGCTCAAGGCTTCACTTGCCACTTAGCATCCTACAAATCGATCTTTCATTCGTATCACTCACTGCAGGTGAGTTCATACCCATTAACTTATCTTTTAAATGATTTTAAATGCTTTAAGGAGGGGGGGGGGGGGAATACAAGTATAACTATAATAGTTATTATATCAATCACATGTGATTAATAACTATCAAACAAGTGGATTTCTTACATTTCAAACTGTGTTATCAAACAAACTGCTTCAAATCGTTTTATAAACTCTTCTAAAAACTTATACTTTGTCAAAATCATGTCTATATAGATATAGTTATATAAGTAGGATTGAAAGGACTTAGGACTGATAACTCGCCTTATTTCCTGTTCCTTGTTTGGTTGTGGACTTAGGGTATCGGTTATTTGTCCGAAGGTCGTTTTAACCTTAGTTATATATTATGTGTATGTATATAGATATAAAAGTTATCCTATTAGTTCAATACCTTTGGGTAGCAAAGGTATAAAACATGTTCATTCATACAAACAACTTTGCTAGTAAACTATAATAGGTATAGTTTAGGAAGTCACTAATACTATTTCTAGAACAATGAAACATAGAAGAGTCAGTTCATACATGAGTAAGTTCAAACATACTATAAAGAGAAACAGATAGAGCATACTATAACGAGAGACAATACTCACTATAAAGAGAAACAGTTCATACTATAACGAGAAACAATACATACTACACACTATACACTAGAGAACATACTACATACTAGACAGAGAGAACATACACTACACTAGTACATACTATACAAATACAAGAATACTATAACATTAATGTGAGATACTACTTCATGGCTCGGCAAGATATTGTTGCGTCACGTTTTGTACCCAGAGTCTCCTGGATGGAGAGCATGAACTTGTGTATAGATCTATACGGGACTGACCCTCCTACACCTTGTTGCTAGCTACAGTGGGACCTGCAGGTCTACGGGTGACGAATGTCATATCATTTCGACGTCTCGAACGTTGTGTTATACTAGTCGATCAAGTATGGTTACAATCATATCACATTTTACCTTAATTAACTAACAAGTTTAAAGGTTGTTAGTACATTAGTAGTTACCTGGATAAAACTACAATACATCTTTATTTTCCCATTTCATTCAAATTGTGATCTTCTCACATAAACGGTAATGAAAACTATATTTTGGTAATGATAGTCAATCTTTGGGAAAACACACACTTTTACAAAAGAACAAACATAGAGAACAGTTGAGTCTTGGTAGAAGACTACTTTAGTAGAAAATATAGGATTTTCTAGGAAGTTTACAAACATTTACATCAAACACTTACAAACTTTTACATCAAACATTTACAAATACTTTCTTCAAACTTATACAAACAATGACACTAATATACTTATGAACTCACCAGCTTTAATGTTGATCTACGCTTTCAAAATAACTTGTATTCTGAGGTCACCAGTAGACAGGTACCGATGACCAGGTTTTGAGAAGACGGAGCTTTCAAGACTTGTCTTTATTTTGATTATTCATTTTTGGTGTCTTATAAACTATACAGAACACACTTGTATTAAAATTATACTATTAATGCAATGGATGATGTTGTTGCTTGTTTACTATTATGCATTGTTGTGATACTGTACATGACGTCCTCCGCCCCCGAACGTTTCCGCCGTTCTGGTTTTGGGGTGTGACATATATGGTGGTTACTATTGAATTAAAGAGATGCTTCAGGAAATGGAATACAATTTTGCATATTAGGGAGACCAAAAAGCATAAATTTTTTTCTTCATTTTAACTCTTCTTTTGAATGCCTCTGTATGACGACCTTTTGATTTTATTTTGCATGACTTAGACCAAAAACAATTACACATCTGGCCCCACAACGCTGGGTAACTCAACTAGTTTTATATAAAAGCCTACTATGAAATGTAAAACTCTAAAATATGATATCTCCATATTTAAGAGATATTTTTAGAAATTTGTATATTTTAAAACAAAAAATGCATTTTGAAATCTCTTTTTATCCTAACACAAGACTCCGCAATCTCTTTTTATCCTAACACAAAACTCCGCAAACATGTAAGGCTCCTTACAACTCTCCTCTAACGTTCTAATGTACAAACATCGTAAAAGTGTTTCTAAAATGCAAACTTTATAATTTTGCATTGCACTATGATCAACACAATAGAATTGTAAATGTGGCATTTGTATTTTTATAAAAGTTTGTAAATTTTGATTTAATTTTTTCAAAAAGGTTTGAGAAAAATAGGTTTCCATAAATTACTTAAGCAAAACAAGTTTCGTAGAGCATGACACTACATAATTGTTAAATTTAAGATATACTCAACAGTGACGTATTTTTCTATTTTTAATTGTTCAATAGATCATGTTACTATGGGTTTTATTTCAAGAAATTCTATTAAAATTTTGATAAAATTTGGAACTATAAAGCATTGCACTTTGGCATTGAAAAACATTGCAAAACCAAGAATTTTCGGAGTGTGAACCAGTTTTCTTGTATTTTTGTGTTTAACTTGTTCAATGGACCGTGTTTCTATGGATTGTGTTTTTTATTTATATGTGTATGTAAGTTGAGCAAAATATTGTTGAAAATTTGTTTAAATCTGACTATGCCAAATCTTGCAATTTGGCACGGGAAACATTGCAAAATAAGGATGGTTTGCACGTGGACTTTTGTGTTTAACTTGCTTTTTAAGTCATCTAGTTTTGTTTTTGATTCTTTATACACAAATTGTAGCACGTTTTTGCATGATATTCCATTAACCTAAGAAGAAGAAGAAGAAGAAGAAGAAGAAGAAGAAGAAGAAGAAGAAGAAGAATTGTAGAATGTTCGTGTTTTGAGACAGGTGGTGCTGAGTACACATGTATTCATGTACATCTCTTTAGTGGGTGATTATCATAGGTGGAAGTCCTTAAAATAGGGCATCCTATCAAAAAACATAAAAATGGTTGCAGCTACAAGCCCTAAATAGAGGCAAGAAAGCGACATGAGTAGCAGTTAGACACGAGTTTCCAACGAAGATCACAAAATACAACCACAAAATGGAATCGTACTTTCGATCATTCATGATGAAACTGAATGAAGACTTAGTGCTGAGATGCCATGTGATTTTAGATGGAAGAGTAACTGGAAAGGGACATCAAAAAATTTAATCTATCTTATCGCCGAAAAAAAGAATTAATAATGATGAATTGTAATGTTGTCGATTGAAACTATAAACACAATTTTAAACATGAAAAAATATATTTAGTGCCTAAAGCTTTTCTGGAAAATCAACATAACCAAGTCTCAAAACAAATCATGCAAAGAAAAAAGATACAACACATCAATTTTACAAGATAAACTAGATTACATCACATAATCTACCAAACCAAAGACATGTATGACAAACTAAGCACGAAGAACACAAAACCCTAAAATCTTTGAGGTTGAGAGAATATCAGGAAGAGAGAGGAGTGAATTATGACTCTCTCCTAAGTTGGAACACATTATATAGTTCCGGATATGCTCCATATGACGTATCGGGTCAAAAGTATTTGCACCTCAATCTTCAACTATAAGCAAAAGGAGTCGTAATCGACTTCTTTCAGTCATGAACATCTTTAGCCCTCCTCCAATAATATTATTCTAGATCATTCCTTAGCCTAGATATGTGCAAGCCCGTAACATAAGTCCATTAACCACTTTTATCCTAATTTTCTATCTCACACATTATTCTTCTAGATCATTCCTTAGCCTAGATATGTGTAAGCCCATAACATAAGTCCATTAACCACTAATATAACTCTTAACAAATAAAAAAATTGTTCTTATGATAACAGGGTGAGAATTCTTATCTTTTTGTCTTTTTATTTAAAACCGTCCCTCAAGGTTAACCTTGATAGGCATCACACAACATTAAACTTTTACATAAGTAAGCATGATGTACACCATTAAGAGACTTTGTAAATAAATATGCAATTTCTTCCTTTGAATCAACTTTCTTAACCTTTACAACCCTATCCTACACGTTTCTCTAACCAAATACATGTCTATTTCAATATGCTAACTTCTTGTATGAAGTATACGATTTAAAGTCGGTTTAATTGATGAATTATTGTCACACATTATCTCAATTGGAAACTTGCAATTAACCTCATATCATTCTACAACTTTAAAGCCCTCTACACTTAGCCTTAGTAGAGGATTGAGATACAAATGCTTGCTTTTTTCTCTTCGAAAATATAAGATATCATGCCAAAAATAAGGAAACCCCAATTATAGAACGCCTAGTACTAACACATCCGGCCCAATCAGCATCCACATGAGTAGAAAGTTGTAAGATTTCATACATATTAACAATAATGCTATTTCATGAATTTTGTTTCAAATATCATAAAATTCTAACTACAAGACTCATATGAGACTTCCTTAGAGCATGCATAACTGGCTCAAGGTTTGGATTGTGAAACACAAATCAGGTATAGTATTTGTTAAGTAGATCAATTTACCATGAGTTGTTGATAACTAGTGAAGTTGGTTAACAAACTATTATTGTTATCAACACCCTCATTGATTATTAGAGTACAAAGATCTAAAGGTGTGTTAATTGGTTTACAAGCCAGTACCCCATATTCATGTAATAGTTCTAAATTATATTTCCTCTGTTTTAAACAAACTGTAACGCCCGTTTCAGGTATGAGTTAATTTCTAATGTTAAATTTTCATCTTAGGTGGCCATGGCATGGTGGAGCTTCATCATGGCGTGGCAACACCTTTTTGGTCGTGGGATTTTAAATGACCACCATGGCGTGTCCATAGGTTGCCACGTCGTGGCATTCATTTTGGAGAAAACCTTAATCCTTGGGCTTTAGGCTCTATTTAAAGGACATTATGGTCAGGGTTTCGTGATCATTCATCGTCCATTACCCTACTAAGATCAGAAACCCTAACCCTATCCTCCTTTGCATATTGGGAGCTCATTTTGGTACTTCTTGTGATCTTTGAAGGAGAAGGATGCCTTTTGGTGTAGTGGTTCGCTTTGCAAGCATCATCTTTAACTTCTAGCATATCTTCTGGACCTTGGTGAGTATCGAAGACTCAATCTTCACATTCCTAAGTTGCTAGATCTCTAGATTTGTCCTTTATTCTTCATGTTTTGGTGGGTTGGAGTGGTGAGATATCATAAAGTTTGCAACTTTATGAATCTCTGGCATATTTGGGGTGTTTGAGGCCTTAGATATGAAGTAAGAACGGGTTTTTGTGTCATGCATGAAGTTTTGGTCATAAAACCCTTATTTTGACCTAATTTAAGTTAAAGACATGCATTGGACCTAGGATCTGAGATCTTTCAAGATTGGTGCTAGGAACTCTTCTAGAATTTATGGACAAGAAACTTTCAAGATTTAGTTCTTAATGATTAAGTCCATGTTGTGTTTTGCCTTTATTGGACTTAGGGTTTGAAATATTACTCTCTTTGAGGGTCTCAAAGGATAAAGTTGGATACTTTATCCATCTAGACCATAGGAAGGATTAGATCAGAGCTTTGGAGCTCTTAGAATCGAAGAAAACGGCTTAACCCATTAAGTTATTAGGGACCTAATGCCCACGACGTAGCCTTAGGTCGCCACAACGTGGTGTTTAGGAAATCCTTGTATGTGATGACGTGTATGGACCACGACATGTTCATGGATGGGCACGACGTGGCAGTTGACTAAAGTCAATTTTGAGCACTGACTTTGATTGTAGAGTTGACTTTTGGTAAAATTCCCAGTCTTGGATGGAGGGATAATTGTTTACCTTATGTAACAATATAAGTTGTGTATAACATCTGTATTTTCAGCAGTGAGAGCAGTAGCAACTAATTATCATCTTAGAGGTGAGTCTCTTCACAGTTTTCATGGTTCAAAGGAACCAATGTCGCCCACTGGATTATGTTTGTAGGATGATAGTGGTCTTTATGACACTTGCTAATATGTTTGTATGTGCTTGTTTTCAGTGTGACTCTTGCTGATATGACCGTGTGCTGATAGTATGTGGGGTGAAATAGACCCTTTCGGTTGAAAATTACCGATGGAATTGAAATAGACTCTAGGTTGAAATAGACTCGTACTGTTGGAAAATACCATTTGAGTTAAAATAGTCTCGGGAATAAAATATACCCCGGGTTTAAATAGACCCGTATAGCTTAGAGCTGATATGTATGTATGGTATGGTGTATTTTGGGGAACTCGCCAAGCTTTGTGCTTATAGTTTCATGTTTAGGGTTTTAGCTACTTCCAGTTCCATGTGCTTATAGTTTCATGTTTAGGGTTTTCAGGTACTTCCGGTTCCAAGGGGAAGAGCTCGATGTGATTGTACCCCATCCACTAGTGTTCCGCATTATTTGACTTGTTTTATATGACATGTTCTTATACTTTGATGGGATTTCGAATTGGATGAATGGTTGTTTTTGATTGATTTAAAGAAAAGAATTCACTTAGTATTTTTGGGACGTTACAAGTTGGTATTAGAGCCTTGTTTTGAGGGATTCGGGCATGCTCTCGGGTGTGTCTGAACTCAAACTGAGGATTTGCTATAGTTTTAATGAAACAAATTTTCGAAGAATACTGCTACGAAGAAAAGGGGTGTGATGCGTGCAATCGGCTGAGCTCAAGTAAGTATTTCCCAAAATACCCATACTTATGTTATGTTTATTGTTCCGGTATGAGAATATGGAATGGTATGCTAGATTAGGGCTAAGGATCTGCTCAGGATTGCGTGATAGAATGTAGGAGATATGCCTTTATATGCCTATTGGTCGACCTTTTAGAACTGCATGCTAGTATGTATTTCAGATGTGAAATAGAATGGCCTGATTAGGCGATGCACTGGTTTGGATTACTCGATGCTTGAATGTTTCTTGCTTTGTACTTTTAAAGACCACAATGATATAAGCTAACTATTAAGAGAATACGTTAAGTTATATGACATAGGGATTAGATAATTTTAGAAGGCTAGGTTTAGTTCTATTGTGCAGCTTATGTTTGAGTCCAACCGTTGTAGGGTGAGACCTAGCAGTCGAAGAATTATCTACTGTCGGTGACATGAAATTATATTCGTGAGGTAGTTAGAAGGTATTAAAGGGAGTCTATTTTGCAGCTGATGGAAAAGAATGGTAGAAAGGGAACTCTAGGAAATCCTAGAGGTGTTTTAGCGCATAGGTGATCTCTCGTGCAAGCGAAGTATATTATTAGTAGGGAAGTGACTTAGAGGATTTGATTCGATCATTGAAGAAGGTACAAATAGGTGTGGAAGGAAGTATTGGGCCCGTATTACTGAAGGCACAAGATTTGTGCCCGAGTCAAGGAAAGTCATGATGATTCTGAGAAACTTCTAAACTGTGAACCTCTTTGTATGTATATTGATTGTTACGTGTTGTGTTTCAGTATGGTGATGACACATGGAGGAGCAGGAAGTTCAGGATCTGGTTCCGGTTTGGGTTCTGGTACCGAACTAATTAATGAAGGATTGATGTGACCCTATTAATGTTCGGGATGATCAAGTAAGGGATCATTAAGATGATGGAGGAGCACTTTTGGGTCTTTTGAGTTGAGATGTCTGTCGGGAAGTACGGATCCCGTACCCTCACATTCAAGGATTTTTGGGGATGTTGGGCACCATAGTTCTTCGGGGTGAAAGACCCCATTGCCGCCAGACGGTGGATAACGGATATGGAGTGTGCCCAGATGACGAGCTTCTGCCCCGAGGGGTCGAAGGTGAGGTTCTTTGCAAGATGTTTAATGGAGCGAGCCCGTGATTTGTGGGAGGAGGTCGTGTATGCTCGGAGCACCGACTACCGAGGCCATGACCTGGCCTGATTTTCTAACCAGATTTTGAGCGGATTTTATACTGAATTTCGAGGTGCAACAGCTGGAGATGGAGTTTCAGGACCTACGACAGACGAATGAGACTGTGGCGGAGATCACCGCCAAGTTTAGGAAGAGAGCTCTACTGGCCTGACAGTATATCGCAGACAAGGAGATGAGGAAGACTCGCTATCATGATATGTATAGAATGGATATTAGGGAGTTTGTTAGCTCTTCATCTTGCCAAACATAAGAGGATATGATAGCTAGATCCCAGGAATGTGAAATTGATTTGGATTACCTCGGGAAGAGGAAGGAGGAGAAGGTACAGACAATCAGGTGCTAAGCGAAGAAGCCCAAGGCTTTTGATTCTAGATCGAGGGGATAGAAGGGTCGAGGCCGCGATGGAAAGTGCGGCAAGATGCACGATGGGGCTAGTAGGATGGGTGGTTTGGGTTGCTATATGTATGGAAAAACTGGTCACTTCAGCATGGATTGTACCGCCACCACCTAGGTTTCGAGTCTGATTTTCTTCCATTGCAATCATAGGGGCCACAAGAACGAAGATCGTCCAAGTTTGACAGTAGGAGTGGTTGCAGCACCTGATCCAGTGACATTGAGGACCACTGACGACTGCCAAGTCCAGGCTAAAGCTCCAGTCATGAGGAGTCGAGCTTTCCAGCTGACAACTGGGGAGGCTCGTGCAACACCAAATGTGGTTACTGGTATATATTTTTTCCCTATCTCATTTGTTTGTTTTAATGTTATGCTTAATGTGTATATGATTTTTTAAGGACGTTCTGGGTGAACGGTGTTTCGGCCTTGGTTCTTTTTGATTCAGGCGCTACCCGATATTTTGTATGTCTTGCACTAAACAAGCGGTTTTGTGAAATTCATTGAGAGCTTGCTTATCCGTTAGAGGTAGATATCGTCGACGATCGTCCATATAGAGTATTGGGGGTTCATTGGGGTTGTACTCTGGAGCTATTATGGGAGAGGTATCCGATTGAATTGGTTCTTATTCCTTTGCACAAGAGCAAGGTCATCGTGGGGATGGATTCATTGAGCCCTAATGGGGCGATGATTAACTGGTAGCACCAGTTAGTATGGGTTCGAATCCTAAGTGGGGTAGAACTAATTATTCGTGGAGAGGATGCTTAGCATGGACTAACTCTCTATTCAGCTGCGAGAGCTAGGAGGTATCTTCAGCAGGATGGTTCTGGTTTTTTGGCTTATATGTTGGATACTCGGAATGAGAGAAAGAAGATGGTCGATGATGGTGGGTTTTGAGCATTCTAACACTCCTAAGGTGTGCATGCAACCCTAGAAACCTTGGATCTATGTTTTCTCTATTATACATGCAAGCTTTCAATTTTCCAAGGTTTCATCCTAACTAGCATATCATGAAGTATATGTGATACAAATATCTAGTAGAATGAAATACCTTTTCTTGTAGCTTGATTCCTTTAGCCTTTAAGAGCCTAGCACCCCAAGTGTGATGCCTCAAATGCTTCACACAACACCACCAACAAATGGAATGACTTGAGAGAAAAATCCTTGCACTCAAAATCGGCTATCCCTCTTTCCTTTCACTTGGGTGCCGATTTTGGTACCTATGGGGTCCTTTATATAGTGTGACACAACTAGGGTTACACCATGCAAACCCTAATGTGCATGACATTCCATATTCCTCATGCTCCATGGGTTTTAACCTCCATGGAGTATCCATGGGTCACCACATGGGTTTAGCCCAACATAAAGGATTATAGATCATAAGCCGACTATATAAGAATGAATGATTTACACAATCAATCCCCATTTATTTAATTAGTCTCTTTTGATCACAAAATTAATTCCAAACTAATTCTTTATCAATACTAATTAAATAATATGATTTCATATTAATATATTAGAACTTATAATATATTAATAAATCATAAATATCCTCTCCTCATAAGTCTATCCTTACAAATTGTTCTGGTGCCATGCAACCCAAATGGACCATGCTACTCTCGGGTCAAGTACATACCAATTATAGTTATGGGCTTAGACACTAAATCCAACAGTCTCCCACTTGGATAAGTCTAATAACTATAACTGCAAGTACGACTTAAAACACCGACTAGAAATCGTAGCTCTTAAAAGCCTATGTCGAAATGAGATGCTCCATTTTAGATAAGTGATCATATAATCCTCTGTTCTCAAGATATTAGCCGGATAAATACATGGAACAACGTCATACTTATTGTCCAGCAGTTTGTTTCCCGATATTCGACTTGTTTGACATAGAACTTAATCGAACACATCAATTTAGTTCTGATCGGGCCCGACACATAAGTCAAAACAAAATCATCGAGGGGCCCAAGATATCGCTTTTAATCCTCCAAGGACTAAAAGGAACAAATAAACTTTGATAGTATATGCTTGCACTAACTATTCATTGAATCATACACAACAACATGTTTTATAACATCGAGTTACCGATGCGTTTTCATACTATCAATATACAACCAAATCATAGTCAACAACTCATATATCTAGGTTTGAAGACTTATATGATATTATCGTCTAACGATCACTCAAGATGAATTCCATGAAGTGATACAAGTGAGCGCGGGTTTAATCCAATACTCAGACCTTATGAGCACTCATGAATGTTGCAGCAAACTTTACTATGTCTAATACAATTCAGACAAATCTACAAGCCAAATTCATGACAGTCTTGATTCAATACCTACTTCCAACGTATGATCGACTGTGGATAGTTTGAATAATATAATTACTCTGGAAGTCAAAACATGCAAAGTGAAACAATAGTAAATCATTGACACAAGAGAGTACCATACTAGTAAATAAAGAACACCTTTTATTTAAACATCAAATGTCAATTAAATTTCAACTATTACAAGTTTCGAAAGCTATCTAATCATTAAAACTAATATCATCCTTCAACCCAATGTGCCTCGCATGCTGTAAATGCTTAACCCTACTCAGTCCCTTCGTGAGGGGATCTACTGGATTCTCATCCGATGATACCCTCTTTGCTACGAGGAGTCCTTCTTCTATTCGATGTCTAATGAAGTGGTATTTTCTGTCGATGTGCATGGATCTGCCGTGATCCCTTGGTTCCTTGGCTAAGGCAACTGCATTGTCGCTGTCACAGAAAATCTCCATAGGCTCCTTTATATTTGGTACAACTCCAAGGTCTCCAATGAATTTCTTCAGCCATATCCCCTCCTTCGCCGCATCGCTTGCTGCTATATACTCTGATTCGCAAGTTGAATCAGCTATTGTCTCCTGCTTGGAAGTTTTCCAAGTTATTACACCTCCATGTATGGTAAAGACCCAGCCCGAATGAGAGCGGAAATTATCCATGTCAGTCTGAAAGCTAGTGTCGCCATACCCCGCCACTCTCAAGTCATCACTCCCACCGAGGGTAAGAACACAGTCCTTAGTCCTCGGCAGGTACTTGAGAATGTTCTTAGCTGCAGTCTAGTGAGCCTTACCAGGATTCCCTTGATACCTGTTGACCATGCTCAAAGCAAAGGCCACATCAGGGCGAGTACAAGTCATAGCATACATGATTGAGCCCATAGCGGAAGCATATGGTATTTGACTCATCTCAGCTATCTAAGTCTCTGTACTCGGACTCTGAGTTTTACTCAGTTTGGCGTTGCTTTAGATTGGTAAGTCACCTTTCTTGGAATCCTGCATGCTGAATCTTTTCAGCACCTTATCCAAGTAGGTACGTTGACTAAGTCCATTTAGTCTCTTACTCCTGTCTCTCAATATCCTTATCCCAAGAATATAGGCAGCTTCTCCGTGGTCCTTCATAATGAAACACTTCCCAAGCTAGGACTTAACCTCCTGCAAGGTTGGGATGTCATTTCCTATGAGTAGTATGTCATCCACATACAATACCAAAAAGCTAACTGTACTCCCACTAGCTTTGACATATACGCAGGACTCAGCCTCGCTTCTCGAAAAGCCACACTCTTTGACTTTCTCATCGAAACAAGGATTCCATCTACGGGATGCTTGTTTTAATCCATAAATGGATTTCTCAAGCTTACACACTCTATTTGGGTGCTTTGCATCGACAAAACCCTCTGTCTGACTCATGTAAACATGATCAACCAACTTTCCATTAAGGAAAGCGGTTTTGACATCCATTTTCCATATTTCATAATCATGAAATGCAGCAATGGCTAGCATAACTCTAATAGACTTAATCTTCGCTACTGGTGAGAAGGTCTCATCATAATCACCTCCCGGAGTTTGAGTAAAGCCCTTCGCAACCAGTCGCGCCTTATAAGTGTGTGCTTTCCCATCCATGTCGGTCTTCTTCTTGAAGATCCATTTGCACCCGACTGTCTTATGAGCCGGTACATTGTCAACCAAGTTCCAAACTTTATTGCCATACATGGACTGAATCTCGTTGTCCATAGCCTCTTTCCATTTAGCAGACTCGGGGCCTGCCATGGCTTCCTTGTAGCTGTTAGGTTCATCCAAATTTACAGTGTGCTATCACTGATAAATGTATCACCTTCAGTAGTAATATGGAAACCATAAAACTCAGGTGTATTTCTAACTCTACTGGAATGCCTCAGAGGTAAGGACTCGTCAATCAGCTCAACAGGAATTTTCTCCTCAGGTTGATCGCTAGTGTTTAAGGTTCCTTCACTGCTTGACTCTTGAAGCTCTTCAAGGTCAATTTGCCTCCCACTGTTTCCGTAGCCTATGAGCTCTCTCTCGTGAAAGACTCCTCTCCTCGCAACGAAGACAACATTGTCATTCGTCTGTAGAAGAGATAACCAAAGGATTTCTGTGGGTAGCCGATGAAAATACACCGCTCACTTCGAGGTTAGAGCTTGTCGTGAGTCTAGCACATCACGAAAGCCTCGCAACCCCAAACCTTGATGTGGTCTAATGCGGGAGCCTTCCCAGTCCACATCTCGTGAGGTGTTTTGGCAATCTTTTTAGTAGGGACTAGATTAAGGATATGGGCGGCAGTCTCTAAGGCATACCCCCAGAATGAGATTGGTAACGAAGCTCGACTCATCATGGAACGAACCATGTCTAACAAGGTTCGGTTGTGCTTCTCAGCCATACCGTTAAGCTGTGGTGTCCTAGGTGGCATCAACTATGATACAATTTCACATTCCTTAAGA
Organism: Lactuca virosa; assembly: GCF_052849685.1. Classification (NCBI taxonomy): domain Eukaryota; kingdom Viridiplantae; phylum Streptophyta; class Magnoliopsida; order Asterales; family Asteraceae; genus Lactuca; species Lactuca virosa. Next base: position 313,265,166 of record NC_136433.1, on the reverse strand, counting down.
TAGTCTAGGAACTCGATACTAAGTTACTCACCACCCTGATCGGATCAGAGCATCTTTATCTTCCCGCCCAGCTAGTTCTCCACTTCTTACTTAAAATCTTTGAATTTCTCAAAGGTTTCTCACTTATGCTTGATTAAGTAGATATAGCCATATATGCTGTAATCATCAGTAAAAGTCACATAGAAGCGGTTTGTGGCGGTTCTAAAGGGCCCACACGCATCAGTGTATATGATCCAACAAACCCTCACCCCTTTCACAAGAACCAGTGAAGGGTGACTTAGTCATTTTTCTAAGAAAACAAGACACGCAACTGTCATCCAACCTTAAGTCCAATGACTCCAAAACTCCACCCTTCTAGAATTGGCCTATACGCTTCTTGTTGACATGTCCAAGACGACAATGCCACAAGGATGCCTTGTCCAAATCATTAGAAGAATCGATATGCAACACATTATATCCTAAGTTGTCTACAACCATCACAGTTTCATATACACCATTACAAGGTAATGCTTTAAAATAAAAAACACCATTATAATAAGCATTTATTGCACAAATTTCATTATCAAACGAAAATGTGAAACCTTGTGTGTACAAACCATGAAAAGAAATAACATTTTTCGCCATTTCAGATGAGTAGCAACAATTATTCAAATCTATTCCTAACCCACTACTAAGCAATAAAGAGTAAACTCCAATCTTGGTGACAGGTGAAACCTTCCTATTCCCCACGATCAAGTTTATTTTCCCGTGCTCCACATCCTTACTTCTTTTTAGGCCCTGCACATCAGAATAAATGTGAATTCCACAACCTATGTCAAGAACCCAAGAGTTAGAATGTAATGAGTTTTTAGATAGAATAGTATAAATACCTGCATGGGTGGGCTTAACCTTCCCATCCTTAACATCCTGCAAGTACTTGGGGTAGATTCGCTTCCAATGCTCCTTTTCATGGCAATAGAAACACTCTGCTTCTTTTGGGATGGCCGAGGGAGTAGCAGAACCTCATTTGGTTCCGCTTGAAGAGGATCCATCAAGGGACTTACCCTTGCGACTCTTGGAAGGAGCCTTCCTCTTCTTCCCCTTACCTTGCCCAATTGCCAGAACATGGGAATTAGCAGTAGGAGTGGTTACAACAGACTTACCTTTGAGACCACTTTCGGCAGTTCTCAAAAGGCCCTAAAGCTTGCTCAGTTTGACCTCCTCCTTGTTCATATGATAGGTCATGCGGAACTGATCATAACATGGAGGTAAGGAGTGTAGAATAATATCTATATCCAGCTCCTCATCAAAGTTCATATTCAATTTGAGCAGATGGTCCACAAACCTTTGCATTTTCTACAAGTGGCCCATGATGGGTTCACCATCCTTCATCTTTGTTGTAATCATGGAGCAGATGATTTCATACTGCTCTTGACGAGCACTCTGATGGTATCTTTCCATCAGGTCCTGGTGCATCTCAAAAGGGTATAAGTCATCATAGGACTTTTGGAGTTCAGGAGACATGGTGGCAAGCATGATACAAGCTACCTTGGTGGCATCTTTCTCATGTGCCCTGAAATCAGTAATCTCCTGAGGAGTAGCAGAAGACTCATCGATATCCTTAAGCTCCTTGTCTAGGACATATTCCTTGTCCTTATAGCGAGTGACCATCCTGATGTTCCTAATCCAATCATTGAAGTTCGAACCATCAAAGATGACTCTCCCATAAAGGTTCATGAGAGAGAAGGAGCCAATAGGGTTTGAGCCAGAAGCAGTGTTGGAAGACATTTGAAAAGAAATAAAGACAAGTTTAGATTAGATAAAGAGTCCTTAATAAAACACCCAATATGAAATATTAAGGCTAGGAACCAACACAACACTTTACAATTTGGAAGAGGGATGTCGTAATCCAACATGCAAAATATTTGAAGGTAGGTAAATGACGATTTACCAATTTCCACCATGAAAAACGAAATAGTTATTAAGTTTTAATTGGATTGAAATTCCTAGATCCTTTGAGATTCATTGAACAATTCAATGGCATGTTTAAATCTTGATTATGCCCTTCAGGTTTGTGAATGGGATACCGAGGATCACAAACAAGGTGTGAATAACCATGCAAATGTACTTGGTACTCTTAATTTCAATCATCACCTTAATCAATGTGCCGGTTAACCACACACGCTCCATTGACCTTATGATAAACATTAAGCTACCATTTGCCACACTTACTAGTCCAAGTTAATGTGTTGGTTAACCACACACGCTCCATCAACAACTTGGTAAGGTGCAAAGTGTAATTTCATGGATTAGCATCAATTTCACATTTTCCTAAAGTAACTAAGATTGGGAATTTATAAAAAGTTTTGTCACTTTATAATTATCATTATACTTTTAATGAGGATTATTGTCTTTGTCCTACCCGTTCAGCTAACAAACCTCCACCAGTCAAGGAAGCGGTGGGTGAAAGTGGACACCCATTAAACTGTCATTTTATAGGCAGTAACCTTATGCCCCCCCTATAGACCGGTTTTGTGAATGAGGCCTACTAACGGTAAGACTGACTTGATCTTATACATATATATATATATATATATATATATATATATATATATATATATATATATATATATATATATATATATATATATATATATTATTAACTTATAATACTATAAAGTATAAGGGTTGAATTTTAAACTTTTAAAATTCTAGGGTTTGGAATTAAAGTATTCTAAAGTGACTTTACAAATTTTAAAACTTGAGGGAAAGTTTTGAAACTATTCAAAACCTTTCATTTCTATAACTTATAAGTTTTAATGACTTTTAAGGAAAAGACTTTTGGAATTCCATAACTTGAGGACAAGTTATGGAGTCCATTAAAAGGCATTTAGATCAACAATTAAACTAACAAGAAGGTGTCAAATAATTTCTATGATCTAGCAAAACTCATAAGCAAGGATAATTCATATCAACAATTTTCAAGAATCATATATACTAATATAAAACTTAAAACTTTGACCATTATCTTTTGAATTGGATTAACATGATCATTACCACATCAAAAACAGGTTTATAAGTTCAAAAACAGTTTAGGGTAATGATCATAGTCCAGTTCCAGCCTTAAAACTCGAAAATCTGCATTCAGGAGCACCAACTCGTCGATTGCATGAACTGCCTCGGCGAGTTGGTTCAATTTTTGAGGGGACTCGGCGAGTTCCCCAGTGGACTCGGCGAGTCCACTGAACAGTGAGCAGAAATTCGATTTTTCAAGCATTTGAAAGCAAGTAGCATCAACTATAATTGAAAACAAGCCTAGGCTCTGATACCACTGATACGTTTTGAGCATTCTAACACTCCTAAGGTGTGCATGCAACCCTAAAAACCTTGGATCTACGTTTTTTCTATTATACGTGCAAGCTTTCATTTTTCCAAGGTTTCACCCTAACTAGCATATCATGAAGTATATGTGATACAAAAATCTAGTAGAATGACAGACCTTTTCTTGTAGCTTGATTCCTTAAGCTTTTAACACCACCAACAAATAGAATGACTTGAGAGAAGAATCCTTGCCCTCAATATCGGCTAGCCCTCTTTCCTTTCACATAGGTGCCGATTTTGGTAGCTATGGGGTCCTTTATATAGTGTGACACAACTAGCGTTACACCATGCAAACCCTAATGTGCATGACTTTCCACATTCCTCATGCTCCATGGGTTTTTACCTCCATGGAGTATCCATGGGTCACCACATGGGTTTAGCCCGACATACAGGATTATGGATCATAAGCCCACTATATAAGAATGAATGATTTACACAATCAATCCCCATTTATTTAATTAGTCTCTTTTGATCACAAAATTAATTCCAAACTAATTCTTGATCAATACTAATTAAATAATATGATTTCATATTAATATATTATAACTTATAACATATTAATAAATCATAAATATCTTCTCCTCATAAGTCCATCCTTACAAATTGTTTCGGTGCCATGCAACCTAAAAGGACCATGCTACTCTCGGGCCAAGTACATACCAATTATAGGTATGGGCTTAGACACTAAATCCAACAGATGATGTGTCGGTCATCTGGGAGTATCCTAATGTATTTCCAGAGGATTTTCCTGGAGTGCCTCCGGAGAGGCAAGTCGAGTTTCAGATTGATTTTGTTGCAGGTGCGGCTCCGATAGCCAAGATACCCTATCAGTTAGCACTACCTGAGATGCAGGAGTTGTCTACACAACTGCATGAGCTCTTAGACAAGGGGTTTATCAGGCCGAGTAGTTCACCCTATGGAGAAATGATTATGTTTATGAAGAAGAAAGGTGCTTCTCACAGGATGTGCATCGACTACCGGGAATTGAACAAGTTAACATTAAATAACCGTTACCCACTCTCGAGGATTGATAATTTATTCGGTCTGCTATAGGGTGCATCTTTGTTTTAAAAAATGGATATGCGCTCAGACTACCATCAGATGAGGGTTCGGGATAAGGATGTTCAAAAGACAGCTTTCATAATTCGATATGGTCATTACATCATTGTGGTGATGCATTTTAGTCTCACCAATGCACCAGCAGCATTTATGGATCTCATGAACAGGGTTTGTAGGCTCATGCTGGATCGGTTGGTGACTGTATTCATTGATGATATCTTGGTCTATTCTATGACCAAGGAGTACCATTAGGATCACTTGTGAGAGGTCCTGAAGACCTTCAGGAGGGAGAGGCTTTACGCCAAATTCTCCAAATGTGAGTTATGGTTGCGCGAGGTATAGTTCTTGGGGCACCTTGTCAATAAAAAGGGTATATTGCTTGATCCGGCCAAGATCAAGGCCTAGATGCAAATGGGAGGTTCCTAGGTCTCCATCTGGGATTCATAGTTTCCTTGGCTTGGCTGGTTATTACCAGAGGTTTATTGAGAATTTATCCAGGATAGCAGTTCTTTTGACCAGATTGACGAATAAGACAGTTACCTATCGTTAGGGGCCTGAGCGGCAGGCGGCATTTGGGACATTAAGGCAAAGATTCTGTGAGGCTCTGATTCTTACCCTACTGATGAATTGTTGAATCAAGTATTAATCAAAAACAGAGTTAAAGGAATGCAGATTGAACAAACGATGTAAATAAGATCTGGTTTCTGCTCATTTACGCTTTCAACTTTTACAGAGAAAATAGACAGGTTCTGTAAAGGACACTTATCTAACTCTAGTAAAGTTCCATATTTATAGGAACAGTGAAAGCATACAAAAAATACTAAGGCATTGACAATTAAGCTTCGTACGAAATACACCTTAGTAAATAAACATTACAAAACATATGAAGGGTAAACAAACTTCGACATATTACAATATAATTCGACCCTAACAATATCCCCCTTTGTAATAATGTCGACCGTCGTCAGTTCAAGAGTATCTGTATAGCATACAACATAACTCTTCGAATCTCAGTGTACCATGAAATTCGTATATTGGGATGTTGTATATCTTTCCACTTCGGAAGCTTAAAATAAGAATCTTTTCGCCTTCCCATTTTTATCTTTCCCAGCAAATACCATACCAAATGGTTTCAAACAAATTTCTTCGTCAGCATACTTCTTCAACTCAGGTTGAGTTAAAGGAAGTTCCATTGGCACTTTTACAGTCAATCCCTTTGCTGTAGCTAACTCAACATCAGTAAGTGCTAAACACTCATAATAGTTGTCGATGAAAATCTTGATGTGAGCCAACCCAAGTCGAAAAACTTCAGGATCAGTTTCTCGAAGATACGAAGCGTCTTTATCCTTTAGTAACAATGCAACTTGTATTAGATCATACAAGTTCATTAAGGGAAAATCAGCTACCGAAAAATCACATACTTGCCCATTTGCCCTTGAAACAATAAAGCGAAGATTCCACATCATATTTTCGAATAATACATCTCGCTTTATGCTTATCACCTTCTTTATCTTCACCAGAGACCAAATTTCCTCTGTAAGTTTTCCAAGTACAGCATGAAATCTGATCTTCATGTATGTGTACTCATCATCATTGTCAAATTTCTCAGCAATTTTGTACTGAGCCATGATGAACATCATTTCATTGATGGGAAAATCTAATTGACTCATATCAGTGTTGAGAACAGCATAGCTTCTCTTTGGCTTCTTTTCGAAAGCATACATATGATTATATGCAACTTTCGACTCTATTGTCTCATAATTGTAATGCTTTGAAGGATCACCCTTGTTCATCCTAGGTGGATCATTTGCACGAAGTCGCATAATGCTTTGTACAATTCTGAGCTTTTCAATCTCAGCTTCCGCTTCAGCTTTCTTTTCTTCTTTTGACTTTTCGACCATAACAATTTTGCTTTTATCTTTTACAGAGGATTTGTCAACACTTTCCTTAGGCTTCGAACTGCTGCCTCCTTCTCCAATCACAATTCCTTTGGAAATAGATTTTGAAATTGGCTTCGTTGTCACTGGCATTGTTTTTACAACAGTCGAAATAACTGGCTCAGCAGTAGACACAAATGTTTTTGCTATTGGAACCTTCGTGGAGAACACCTTTCCAACAACCTTTGCATCTACATGCAAATCTTCACCACTAGCCTTCGTACTACCATCATGCCTTTCTCCCCCTTGCACCCCTGTGAAAACAGGTGGGTCATTCTTCGGAAGAAGGCTAGAAATATGAGAAAGTGGAGCAAGTTGTTTTTGCAAAATCGCTTCAAAGTGAACAAACTTTTGAGATAAAAAGTCCGGAGTGATTAATGGAGAAGAAACTGATTTAACAGTTAACTCTTTAAGCTCCTTCAGCGAATTAAGCAATTCCACAAAGCTTTGATTTTCCTTGGTCGACAATTGAGTAAGTTGAGGATGCAAATCTTCGTACAGTTTGACATATTTAGTAACAGCATCACAAATGATGTCAATTTTCTGATTGATTGAAGCATAATCACGTTGTACGATTGAGATTTCTTTTTGCATATCCTGTCGAAGTTTTTGGATTTGCAAATTTACATCTTCCCTCACCTTCTTGACGTCTTGAACGAATAGTACATGTCGTTCTTTTATCAAATGCTTGAATTCTTTCACTTCACCTCTGAACATCTAATTGAGAGAATTGACCCGTAATTCATCATTTTGATCATTGTGATCAATCTTTTCCAAGAGACGAATCTCTGAATCTTGGACCATTCCAGAGACTTTACTTACCACTTTTCCTTCGAATGTTTTCAGCATATTATCAACTTCCAGATGAGATACAGACGATTACTCCCCAAATCTGCTTGTGATTGAAGAATAGAATTCAACTTCTGGTTAAGAATCTTGAATTGTTTCATTGTCATCAACATATGATCAGGGAAGTGATCTTCTTCATCATCAAACTGTAAATCTTCAAAGGCACCTCCAAAACCTTCATTATCAGTATCAACTTCAAGAACAGGTGAAGGTTGAACAGGTGAATTAATTTTGAGAGAATCAGTAGATTGAGATGGAAAAAGAGTGGTAAAGGGTTGATGAAGAATGGTTTCAAAAGTTGGGGAATTTGTAGGATTCGGAAGAATAAAAGGTGGTAAAGACATGAAACTGTCAGGTTTTGAAGATACAGAAATACCTTGATTAGTAGGTGCAACCTCTTTGTTCGACTCTCCCTCACCCATGTTGACATTTACATCCGTATCAGATACGTGTGTAACAATGCCTGAAGTTCGAACCTCCTCAGTATGTGATTCAGTTAACGAGACTTCGGGTGGTATGACGATTGTCTTCTCAGGAGTAGATACAAATTGTGAAACAACTGGTTCTGGTGTTTCAGGAAAAATTTCTTCTTCAGAAGATGCCTCTTGAATAACCAACTTTCTTTGTCTTTTCTTCTTCTTCGAAATATGTTTGGCCACATCTTCAGCTCTTCGTTTCTTAGATAGAGGCGAGACTGGAGCTGGAACCTCTCGAAAAATAACTCCTTGATGAGAGAGTTGTGGTTTACGAACATTAGAAGGATAAAATGTTGATGCACTATCAGAAGACTTCTGGAACCCCTAGACCTTTTCTTCAAACGACGAAAAACACCAGTTTTCGAAGGAATTTTCTCTGCCACTACAATATCATCAACAGGTTTCACTGGTTTGATGACAACAGTCGAGACATTCACTTCAGCCGTCTCAGGCTTCTTTGGAGACTTCGTAGATTCATGCACAATCTTCTCAGGAGACTTCGTTGATTCGTGCACTGGCTTTTCTGGTGTAGCTTTTACATCCTTTTTAGAACGTTTAGACTTCTTGAAATGACCAACTTCTTCTTTCGACAATAATTTTCCAGTCTCAACATCTGGATTAATGGTTTTCAAGTACTCAACCAACACTGAATTTGTTGGCTCAACCCTCTTTAACATTGCATCAGGAATCCGAGCAATGTGTGTGAATACCTCCATATCATCCAAAAATCCCTTTGGGAAGTGATACTTCTGAAACTCAGCCTTTTCTTCATCAGCAGGGACAACAATTCCTTCTTTATCATAGAAATAAGCAAGGATTAAGCTCCAATACTTAGCACACTAAATGCCTTGAACCACATTCGTGTTTTCGACACTCTTTTGGAATCCTTCCATAGTTGAGTAGAGTAGTCGACAGAGATATCATAATACAATCCTGCCACCATCGCATAAACCTCCATGCGACCTTTGTCTAAGCCAACACTTCGACCTGTCAAGCATCGAAGAAAAATTCCAAACAAGAAATTACAAACAGTTGGCAGGGCTGATTTCTTGAAATCACTGATCTTTGTGAGTGGGGGTTGATGACCCATCTCATTAAACATATGAATAACTTGTGCATAAGAAAGATCAGTAACAAGTGGAGAATTGGGAATATCCAGAATCTGACAAAAGATCTTCTTGGAGAAACGGATTTTCTTGTCATTCACCAGTTGAAAGGTGATGATATCCATTGCCTTGCTATAAGTAGTAGTTGATCCTGCCTGAGAAAGCCATGAGAGAGGAACTGAGAAAGAATTGAACATCGCCTTGGAAAGAATATAACTCTTCAATGCGACAATTAGCATCTTCAATTCTTCTGGATACAAAGACACATCTGCCTCCACTTGATAATTAGTGCTTTGAATCTTCATGATCGGTTGAGAAGTGATGTCTTCAGTTGTTCGAGAAGTAGAATCAACGCCAGCCATGATTAGGGTTTAGAAGCTTGGAAGAACAGAGAGAATTTGGGTATTTGAGTTCTTTTTGTGCGTAAAAAGATAAAGAACCCGTAAATGCCCTTTTTATATGTAACCCTTAATTTGAATTGAACGCGGGATAGGCATTGATTGAGATCCGACATGGCACCTTAAAAGTCGCACCAGTCTGCCAATAAAGTTGCCATGCGTCAAAAAGTAACTGTCATATCGCCTTGAAACCACGAAACGTCTCTTCACACAGTCTGTTCGTGTCTCGTCAAGGAATACTAACCGTCAGCAACCTTCGGATGGAAGTTAAGCTCTTTCGTCTTTGGGTTTACAGACGAAGTCATTTTCTAGACTGTTGAAATCATCAGCCTGAGTTGGTGTTACTCAGAACCTCAAGGATTTCGTGTGTGCTGTGTGCCAAAGAAAAGATAAGAAACAAATTTACAAAAATTTGGATCTGTGATGTCAAAAATTTCGACACAAAAGCAGAGAAACCCCGGGCAAAGGTTACTTCATTAATTATCAAGAGAGATAATTAACTGCTTGTATATTGTCCCGTGAATTACAATCGAATACTTGTAGAGAAATATCGAAGGGCTTCTTTTGTTAGGCTTATCGGGTTGTTTAAAATTTCGTTACATATCAACCTAAACATAAGGTGAGTAATTGTAACAGAAATTACTTGTTTGACCAGTGTAGTCAGTGACAAGTATGCTTATAAATATGTTGAGAGTAACTTTGAAAGCAAATGAAACTCATACAGAAATCATATTCAAAAAATATTTGGTCTGGATCCTGTTGGGTAACAAACATCGTGGGTTTCGATAGTTTGATCAAGATCATGCATAAGAATAGAATATGATTTTGAGTTTCGAAAAATGGTACTGAAACAAATGTTTCGTCAAATCTGGAACATAGTTCCCCGTCAATTCCTTATTAAGATATGAAGTTGGGTTTCACTTTCATCACGGCCTCATGATGTCAGATCACTAACACAGAATTTTGATATATCTAAATCTTGATGGGTTGAATCAAAGACCTCTTGGATATATGTCTTCGTATGTGCAAGTGTAAGAAATTTTGTGATGAAAAAAAAAGTGGTTTTGAAGAACAAAATTGTACCTCTATTATTTTCGGACAAAACAGATAACTCTTAACTCATGTGAGAAGAGTAAGGTAGCTCAAGCGACTAATGTGAATATAAGCCTGACTTGGGAATAAATTTTCGTATGAAAAATTTCATTAAGGCTTTCGGAAACACACATAAAGTCTACAGAGGCTTGGGTCAACATGCTGCAGCATGCTTCTAGGGACAACCTAACTAGTACATAGTTGACGAAAGTTTACCTTCACATAGAAACATAAGCATGACCCTTGAAAAAATGTTCGTGTTATCTGCACAATGAAAAACAAACAAAGAGAATAACAAAAATCTTTTTGATATTTTTGATTTTTTAAAAAAATATTTTTGAGTTTTTGTGAATGTTTTCGAAAAATAAAACAATTAACAAAAGAAAATCTTTTTGGAGTTTTGATTTTTCGAAAAGATAGCAACAAAACGAAAAGAAAATCTTTTTGTAGTTTTTGATTTTTCGAAAAGAAAACTAAGATACAAACGTACGAAAAAACATTTTTACAAACAAACGAAAATTTGTAAACAAACTATAATTCGCCACTCTTACGAAAATTTGACAAACTATCGAAAATTTGTACCACACAACCATCATGCAAATTGTCGAATTCGAAGTGTGTCGAAGCATTGACTATGAACAGTAACCGCTGAATGGCGTCTTATTGCCTCTGAATCGACACATTTATATTACACGCCTTTGCTATACATTCGAAATCCGTCCTGGAACTGAACTCGCTTCAATCATTCCTAAACCTGTCAAAATTCGAGCAAACGATTTTTCATCCAAAGCTTTTGTAAAAATATCAGCAAACTGATGAGTTGTTTTTACAAAATGAACTTCAATGTTTCCATCTTCCACATGATCTTTGATAAAGTGATAACAAAGAGCTATATGTTTAGTTTTCGAATGTTGTACTGGATTATGACAAATGTGTATAGCACTTTGAGAATCACAGTACAATGGAATCTTTTTCATATTCACTGCATAATCCCTCAACTGACTTTGAATCCAAATAATTTGTGATGTACAAGAAGCAGCTGCTACATATTCGGCTTCAGTATTAGAAATTGAAACACACGTTTGCTTCTTCGACTGCCAACTAACCAACTTTCCATCCAAAAATTGACAACCACCACTTGTACTTTTTTGATCCAATGTACACCCTCCTAGATCTGCATCTGAGAATGCCTGAATGAAAAATCCTGTTTTCGAAGGATACCACAATCCTAATGAAATTGTTCCCTTGAGATAACGAAAGATATTCTTCACAGCTGTTAAATGTGGTTCTCGAGGATTTGCTTGATACCTAGCACAATTACATACAAAAAACATGATATCAGGTCTACTTGCAGTAAGATAAAGTAATGAACCTATCATGCTTCTGTATAAAGTAAGATCAACCGCAGGCGAGTCTAACGAAGGTGTTAGCCTTGTGCCAACATCCATTGGTACTCTTAACTTCGTGTTATTTGTCATTCTAAACTTTTTGAGCAAATTCCTTGTATATTTCTCTTGATTGATGAATATGCCTTCTCTATTTTAATATATGTTTAAGCCAAGAAAATTATTGATTTTCCCCATCATGCTCATTTCGAATTAGCTTTTCATCAAGTTTTCGAATTCTCTAGACAAAGCAGGGTCAGTAGAGCCAAAAATAATATCGTCAACATAAATTTGAACAAGCATCAGATGGCATCCAGCTTTCTTTCGAAATAATGTGGGGTCAACTGATCCTTGCTTAAATTTCGACTGTTTTAAGAAACTGGTAAGAGTTGCATACCATGCTCTTGGTGCTTGTTTTAACCCATATACAGCTTTATCTAAAATATATACATGATCAGGATGTATTTCATTTACGAAACCTGGAGGTTGTTCTACATAAATAGTTTCTTCGAGTTCTCCATTGAGAAAGACACATTTCACATCCATTTGATAGACATCAAAATCCTTATGAGCTGCATATGCTAAAAATATTCGAACAGCCTCGAGTCTCGCAACAAGGGCAAAGGTTTCTTCATAATCAATTCCTTCTTGTTGCGAATATCCTTTTACAACTAAACATGCTTTATTTCGTACAATATTTCCATCTTTGTCGGTTTTGTTTTTGAAAATCCATTTTAACCCAACAATCGAAACATTTTCAGGTTTAGGAATTATTCTCCAAACCTTGTTTCTTTGAAATTCAGCCAGTTCTGATTGCATTGCAACAACCCAATCTGAGTGTTCCATTGCCATCTTAACTGTCTTTGGTTCAATTTTAGATATGAAAACATTGAACATGCAAAATTCTTGATGAGTATTTAATACCTCATTCTTCGCACGAATCTGAGCTCTTGTTAAAACTCCATCTTGAGGATTTCCAATGACTTGATCTATTGGATGAGTCTTTGTCCATTTCTCTAACGGTGGATAAGCCGGATCAAATTCCAAAGGTGCATCTTCGTACATCTCTTCATTTTCAGATCCTATAACAGAAACATTATCATTTAGATCATGAAAATCATCATTTGAATTAAAATTTATTGTATCATTTTCCTCCTCAACACTATTATCATTTTGATGCTCCCCCTCAACTAGTTGCTCCCCCTCAACAACATCACCCATTCTTCCATTCTCCCCCTCGAAAGAATGCTCCCCCTCAACCAGAGTATTTGAATCTAAGTGCTCGCCTTCGACTGAATTATCAAGCATACTTTCGCCTAGTCCAAGAGAATTCGTTGTTGAATTAACATACGATATTTTGAGGAATTTCCAAGTCATCATTATGCTTCGAAGATTCAGAGTGATGATTATCATTGGCATGAACTTCAGCATCCACAGCCCTGTCAGGAATACCAAAAATTAAATCATAATCAAAATTAGATGAATTTGATTCTTCAGTTGCATCAGATGATTCATTAATAATTGGTTTTTGTTCAAATTGCTTTTCAACTTGTTTGACATAATAATCATCGAAAGTAAGATTGAAAGTTTCTTCTACTTTTCGTGTTCGCTTATTTAACACTCTGTATGCAACCGAATTGTGCGAATATCCCAAAAATATGCCTTCGTCAGCTTTAGCTTGAAATTTTGAAAGGTTATCTTTGAGATTCATGATAAAACACCTGCAGCCAAAAACATGAAGGAATTTGACATTAGGTTTTCGATTATTGATAATTTCATACAGAGTGATATTGAATCGACGATAAATGAAAGATCGATTTTGAGTGAAACAAGCTGTCGAAACTGCTTCAGCCCATAGATATTGAGGAAGATTCGCATATGTCAACATAGTTCTGGCTGCTTCACAAAGTGACCTATTTCTTCGTTCAACCACACCATTTTGCTGCGGTGTATAAGGTGAAGAGAAATTATGCGAAATTCCTTTTCTGTTAAGTACGAATCCAGCACATTGTTCTTAAACTCAGATCCATTGTCACTTTTGATCTTTCGAACATGTTTCTTCAGACTCATCTCAATCTTTTTAATAAACTCGATCATTGTTTGAGCAACGTCAGATTTTAACCTGAGAAAATTTACCCAAGTAAATCGTGAAAAATCATCAACAATAACCAAAATGTACCGTTTCTTGTTGAGTGTTTCAACAGTCGATGGTCCACAAAGGTCAATGTGTAGAAGTTCCAATGGTTCGACAATTTTCGAATCTATCACAATTGGATGACATTTCCTGTGTTGTTTCCCTTGTTTACAAGCTGCACACAATGTATCATTGTCAAATTTTAGTACAGGTAAACCACGAACAAGATCATCAACAACCAATTTATTTAAGTTTCGAAAGTTTAAATGTGATAATCGTCGATGCCCTAACCAGCTGATGTCTGAGGAAGCTTTCGAAAGTAAGCACACTGAGGGTTTGTCGATGATTGGTTTGATATCAAGTGTAAACATGTCACCATGTCGTTTGGATTTGAGCAAGACTTCGTTAGTTTCAACATTTGAAATGATGTTACCTTCTTCGTTAAACACCACTTGATTGCCAGTGCCCACAACAAGTTGGGAAACACTTATCAAGTTATGTTGAAGACCTTCGACATAAGCAACGCGATTAACAATGAATTTTCCATTCGTGACTTTACCATAGCCTTTCACTTGACATTTGTGATTATTGCCAAACTTCACAACTCCTGCATTCTCCAAGCTACGAAAATCTCTCAAGTTTTCTTTTCGTCCAGTCATGTGACGTGAGCAACCACTATCAATATACCATTTTCATCATATTGCTCGTCACATAATACCTACGATCAATGAAAGAATTTAGGTACCCAAGGCTGTTTGGGTCCTTGGAAATTAGTTTTAAACACAGAATGAAATGAAGAACTTTTAACCCAATCACAAACTTTAGTTTTGAGACTATCAATTAAGTCCACATCATTATTTAAAGAAACAGAAACATAAGTTTTAGTTAATTTGGGATTGTCACTGACACATGCCTTCGTCTTTTTAGATTGAGTATGATCAAACTTGTCTTTCGAAACCGGTTGCCAAGTTTTAACCGAAACATTCGAATCTTTTGATGACGAGCTTTCAGTTGATGAAGAATTCACATAATTCTCATAAGCTTCGTGAATTTGTTGTTGAGAATATTTCCTTGATTGATATTTTCTACCTTTTCCTTCAAGCCAATGATCGATGTTTTTGTCACGAGACAACCCTTTTGTGCACGAAACTTTTAAATTTTGTTTTCCTGTAGGATTTGGAAAATTAGGTTTTTGTGTAAAGAAATCAACATTTGATTTAGGTCGAAATGCCATAGCATATCGACTTCCATCATTGTTGCCAACACGTCGATTTTGAGAAAATCGATTTGGAGATTTTTGTTGTTGAGAAAACCTTGTTTGTTGATTAGAAGAGAATTGTTGATGTGATGATTGATTTTGAACATTCTTTGATGTATTTTTGTTATCTCTTGAAAATTATGAGTTTGAAATTTTCGAAAAATTTGTTTTTGGTTGAAATTCAGATTTAGATTTATTTGTGTGAGCGGAATTTTGCTTAAGATCTGAATAAATTTCTGAATGAGAAGACTTGTTTTCAACAGATTTAGTCTTTTTGTTTTCAGTTGTTTTCAAATTTAATCCATTTTGTTGTTTTCGAAGTTCCATTGTTTGCCAAAAAATCGTTTTTCGAGCTTGTCTTTTTGAAATTGCATTTTCTTTTGACAACTTATCAATTTGTTCTTTAAATTCTTTAGAATTTAATTTCACAATTGTATCTTTTTCCACAACAACTTCTGTTGGAACTTCTTTCACAATTTTTGATTTTTCAACCCATTTGCGTTGTGGTTTTTGTCTTTGAAAAACATACGAATTCTTTGTTAAGGTATTTTCAACTGCGCTTTGATTCGAAAAGAATCCTTAATTCGTTGTCTTCTTGTTGTCATCTTCGACCATTTTGATGAATTCTGGTTTAATGTTTTCAACATTTCCAGTTGTAACAAACACTTGATTTGGAAAGACAACATCATCAGTACACTTGAAATTTGGATACACCACTTGATTTGTTTCCAAATAATGGGCTCCTTTTTCAGACAACACTTTGTCGAAATTTTCAGTGTCTCCAAATACTTGATCAACAACAACACGAGGAATTTCTTTTTCTATTGAATCTTTGTTTGTAGAGACCTTTTTGTCCGATTCGTCATCATCATTTTCATCATCACTGTTATCCGTTTGACTATCTCGGATATCCACAAACTCAGAATCACAATCTTTTGAAGTTGAAGGTTTGTCAGTGTCAATCTTAACTTCCATATTCTTAAGTTTTTCTTTTCCTTTAGATTTTGATGCAACATTAATGACAGACAACTGAGAACAATCAACATCCTCAATATCACTAATTTCGCTAATATTGTCAGAGTTATCTTCAATATCGGCAAAATTAGATTGAGAATCAGATGTCGAATTCTCAGTCTTTTTCAAAATTTTGATTTGTTCTGATTTTGTCAAAGTATCATTCACAATGTTAACCAATTCATTTGTATCAAGACATTCATCAATTTTGACAATTCCATAAGCATATCTATCATCAGGAATTTTGTCAAACTCAGCAATGTTTTTATCACAACCATATGAAATATTATCTACCTTTGCTCTTTCGTATGCTAGAAAAGGTAATAATTTCCTATGTTGTTTCTTGCTAATATCACACGAATGATGCAATGCAGTTAATTTCACATATAGACGTTTAGCAGAATTGCAGTAGATATTTCGTTGAGCTAACAAAAGTTTTACATCACTAGATAACGAATCACGATCACACATAATGTTTGTTATTTGCAATTCTAAACATTCTATCTTGACCACTTTTGAATCTAACTTCTTCTGTGTCTCTAACAACTGATTGCTTAATTTCTTAGCTTCATTACTAGCAGAAACAACCAAATTATCGAAATAAGCAACAGTTTCATCAAAAGCAACAGTTTCAGAATCATATGCACTCAAAGGAATATTGAAAGATTGAAGAATGTTGCGTACCTTTGTTGTCATCGGAGACTTATCAGCAGATTTTGAAACAAAGCAACGACCCTTGACTTCTTCGTCTGAATCTTCCTCCAGCTTCGCATACATTGCCCCATGCGTAGGATTACGCATTTCCTCATCATCGGAGCCCGAAGACCAGATTTGATATGTGCCATAATTCTCCTATTCACCTTGAGCCACCAAAGACAGATTTTTCGCCTTCGTACGTACTTCTTCCAACCTCTCCACAAAATATGCCTCATCCTTCACTTTATTCTTCTTCTCATCTTTCTTTCGAAGCATACAATCATTTGCTAAATGATTGGCTCCATTGCAATAGTGACAATCCATACCAGAATCTCCTTTCAATTTCTTCTCTTTCTTTTCCTCAGCACCCTTCGCATCATTCTTCTCATACTTCTTCTTCTCTTCTCCTACAGCTTTGTTCACGAAACTTCCTTTTACTTCACTTTGTTTCACCTTCGAATTAAACGGTTTCTTGAAAAACTTTTTGACTCGATTGCTAGAGTAAAAAGCAATTGCCTCATCATCCGAATTCATTATAAACCCCTCTTCATCATCAGAATCATCTTTTTCGACAGTTTCCTTTTCAGTCACTTTTGAGACAAGTGCTAATGGACCTCCCAGACTGAGCTTCGACTCTTCTGCCATTTCATTCACTTCACTTTCGTGAGTTTTCAGTTGATTATACAAATCATTCAAAGGAGATGTGTCGAAACTTTGTTGATTTTTCACCATCATGCTAACGCTTCTCCATTCTTTACGGAGTCCCATAACAAAGGTGAGATTGAATTCCATGGCAGACCTTGTGATTCCATAACGATTGCATTTGTATATCAGCTCATTCAGCCTATCATAGTAACTTTCGATCGTTTCACCATCTTTTTGCTTGAAATCCTTCAATTCAATCAAACATTGCTTAACTGAATTGATTTTCGTCTTCTCGTTGCCTTGAAACTCTTCTTTGAGATTATTCCATATTTCCTTTGCAGTTGTACAACTTCTGACATAGTTATACACCACCGGAGGTAATGCACCACGCAACTCTCTTATGCATCGTTTTTCAAGTTTCTTCATACGATCATTTTGATTTTCCACACTCGTAGTACTGGATGAAGATCCAATAGGTTGAAGGTTCGTTGGAAGAGTAACATTACCTGAGATGCAAGTCCAAAGCTCTTCATCGATTCCATTCAAGTAATCCTGCATACGATCAGACCACTGATCATAGTATTCAGGAATGAGCATAGGTATCTTAGTTGAAGATCCTAGCAGATGAGAGTATGAAGTCATCGAGTTGAGATTAAAGTTCGCCATTGATGTACGGAAGAAAATTTTTGAGAATTTATGAGAAATCAAAGAGAATTTGAAAGCAAATTGCTGAATTGAATAGAAAACAAAGTAGAATACTCGATTCAACAAATCTGTTGCAGAATCAAATCACAACTCAAGATCTAGAAAACTTTTTCACGTCAAAAGATGCAGAACTTTTTGAACCAGAATTTTGATTCAAAAACCTTTTGAAACAGAATGAAAATTAGATCTCAGATCATGATTCCTGCTCTGATACCAATTGATGAATTGTTGAATCAAGTATTAATCAAAAACAGAGTTAAACGAATGCAGATTGAACAAACGATGTAAATAAGATATGGTTTCTGCTCATTTACGCTTTCAACTTTTACAGAGAAAATAGACAGGTTCTGTAAAGGACACTTATCTACCTCTAGTAAAGTTCCATATTTATAGGAACAGTGAAAGCATACAAAAAATACTAAGGCATTGACAATTAAGCTTCGTACAAAATACACCTTAGTATATAAACATTACAAAACATACGAAGGGTAAAACAGACTTCGACATATTACAATATAATTCGACCCTAACACCTACCCGAGAGTGTTGATGACTTTGTACTTTATTGTGATGCTTCGATAACAGTGTTGGGTGCAGTGCTTATACAGCGCGGTCATGTGATCACTTGTGCATCAAGGCAGTTGTACCATTTATACAGATCACATGAGCTTGGGGTACTTGATGGATCAGCCAAATTTGAATATGAAGCAGTATAGGTGGCGTGATGTATTGAAGGACTACAATTGTGAGATTTTATATCACCCTGGGAAGGCTAACGTGGTTGTTGATGCGTTGAGTTACAAGGTGACTAGTGCACCTATTCAGGATCTATGTTTAAGGATGACGGTGGTTACCCCATTAATAAAGCAGATCTGTGATGCTTAGGTCGAGGCTATGAAAGAGGAACACCTCAAGTGTGAGTGCATCGTGGGTCGGGTGTCCTCCTTTGATTACGATAGTGGGGCGGTGCCCGAAAGATATTGATGGATGAGGCACAAAAGTTGAAGTTTTATGTTCATCCGAGTGCGATGATGATGTACAAAGACCTCCGACCTGATTATTGGTGGCCATGCATGAAGCGGGACGTGGCTTGGTATGTGAAGTGGTGCTTGACCTGTAGGAAAGTCAAAGTCGAGCATCATCGACCTCACGGAAAGCTGGATCCATTAGGTATTTCCGTTTAGAAATGGGAAGAGATCACGAAGGACTTCATCACGAAGTTACCACGAATGGTACGAGGGTTTGATTCCATTTCGGTCATTGTGGATCAATTGACCAATAGTGGGCACTTTCTCCCCACTCAAGAAAGCATCTCTGTGGAGAAATAGGCATATGTTTATATCCGATAGGTTGTGGCACGTCATAGAGTTCTGGTATCAGTGTTTTCGGATAAGGACGTTCGATTCACTTCTAGGTTCTGGAAGAAATTCCATGAGGAGTTGGGTACTCCAATGCATGTCGGGTGGTGCAAGTGGTACGATGCCTTGGAAATCAGAGTCGTACCTGGCACTAGATCAATCTTGACCTCAAGTTGCCTTTCAGGAGGCACATCGGGTAACTCCTCCTGGAATACACCGACGAACTCCCTAACCACTGGCACATCTGAAACCGAGACCTGCTCCCCCACCCGAGTATCAACCATATATGTAAGATAACAATATACTATCGGGCCCTAGCCACCAAACAAAACCCTGAACCAACCCTGGTACCCTCTCCATAGATAACCAGTTCTTCCCCACTTGGGGTTCCAATTATCACTCGCTGACCCTAGCAATAGATCATGGCACCAAACCTGCTCAACCAATCCATCCCCACTATCACGCATACATCCCCCATGGGGATAGGGATCAAATCTATCGGATAAGGCACCCCGAAGATCTCTAATACACAACTCTGATACACTCTGGATGCAGAAAGCCCGTGTTCGTTGGCGATAGAAACCCACAACAGACACTCTAACTCCCCAATAGGCATATCAAACTCCCTACAGAACATCTGGGATACAAAAGACCGACTCGCAACCAAGTCAAAAAGCACAAGAGCATTAAAAGAGTTCATTAGGAAGGTACCTAACAGAATCATAACCATAAGCATATCATAAATAACGCCACATAATATAAATAGAAACATACCAGTGATGACATCCGGTGCTGTCCTGGCCTCCTCTGTCGTGTGTTGAAAAGCGCGACCTCGAACCCTCGGGGGCTCCGCCCTCTCCTGGCTCCCATCAGTAATCCTCAGAGTAGCCGACGCAGGAGCCTGTGCCAGTCTAGCAGCTAGAAAGGGACAGCTGACCTTCATATGGCCCACCTGGTCACAGTGATAGCAAATCCTGGTGTTGGATGCTGGAGCCCGCTGATGGAAATCCCTCACAATGTGGCCCTGCCTGTCACATTTGTGGCATCCAGAAGAAGATCGGCAAGCACCATCATGAACCTTGCCGCAATTGAAACAAGTTCGGACCCTATCACTCCTAGATCTCACATCGGCGGCCTTAAATTGCTTCGATGTAGGCTGCGAGTGCATCGGGGCCTACCTCTGATCCCTCGTCTGGATATCCATCTCGATTTCCTGCCGCCTAACGGCCTCCTGCAACTCAACCGGTATACCATAGCGCTGCATGGACAAAAACTAACGGATGTCCATCTTGAACATGCTTAAGTACCGGATCATCTGAGCTTGCTCAGAGGCAGCAAACTCAGGGAAAAACATGGCTCTCTCCATAAAAATCTTAGTGATCTTCATCACCGACTTGGTCCTATACCTCAAATCCAAATAATCCTGAGCCAGCCTCTCCCGCTCCACCAATGGTAGATACATCGAGTGGAACATCTCAGAGAACTGCTCCCATGATGTTGCAGCTCTCTTCTCTTGAGTGTAAGAACTAGTAATCAGTCTCCACCAATCCTTGTCTCCAGGCTTAAGAAGGTTTAGAGCGCACTTGACCCTCTAGTCAACTGGGCGGGATCAAGTAAAGAAACATCCCTCGACATCTGACAGCCACCTCATGGAAATGATGAGATCCTGAATCCCGTCAAACACCGATGACTTTGTATTGTCAAAGTCCCAATATTGGAAGGCTCTCCCCCCTCTAATCCCCGCAGAAGCAACGGCTGTGATGGCTGTAGTAGCAAAAGCCTCTGAAAGTGCAGCGTATCGGTCGTCAAAGAACTCCATCATGGAGGTATTTATAGACCCAAAAAAACTATGGTATCTTCCCTTAGACTATAGAAACAACCTCAACATGAAACATCTCCCTGACGTGATCCTCGGTCAACACTGGCCTACCCTAGCTATAGGAACCATTCCCCAACAAAACCCTAGGTAGGTAGGTAGGAATCCCAACTCCCACCTCGAGCGTCTGGATAGTTCGCTCACTCTAACCGTCAATGTTGGAGTGATAGCTGTTGTTGTAGAAAAACTCCGCAAGAGGTAGGTAGGAATCCTCAACATATCCTCAAGTGTTTGGACGCTCTGTTCACTCTGAGCGTCGGTCTGCGGGTGATAAGCAGTTCTGAAATGTATCCTCGTCCCCAGTTCCTCGTGGAACTTCTGCCAGAATCCGGAAGTGAACCGAACATGTCAGACTGAAAAAATGGAGATCGGAACCCCATGATGAGCAACAATCTCCCGCACATACACATCGTCCAACGTTTTGGCCGAAGAGCTCTCCCAGATCGCCAAAAAGTGGGTACTCTTGGTTAATCGATCCACGATGACCCATATAGCATCAAAACCCTTGGTAGTCATCGGCAACTTGGTGATAAAATCCATGGTGATATGTTCCCACTTCCACATGGGAACCTCCAAAGGCTGCAACTTGCCATGTGGCCTCTGATGCTCGACCTTGACCATCCTACAGGACAAGAACCTCTCAACATATCAGGCTATCTCCCTCTTCAAACACGGCCACCGGTAACTCAATCTTCAATCCTGATACATCTTGGTGGCCCCAGGTGTATAGAAAAACGAGACTTATGAGCCTCCTACAAAACTATCTGCCTGATCCCACCAGAAACTGGAACCCAAACCCGACCACATCGGGTCAACAACCCCCGACTATCAGTGACAAACCTGTTGATCATGCCCCTGATCCTCTCCTACTTCCAGTTCTCCTTCCTAACTCCATCTGCATGTGCCTCTCTGATCAAACCAAAAAGTGGAGAATCAACAGATATCCTCATACACTTCTCTCCAGGTGAAGAACCAGCTGACTTGCGGCTCCAGGCATGCGCTACTACATCCTCTTTACCTGGATGGTAAAGGATCTCGTAGTCATAATCCTTGACCACGTCCAGCCACCTACGATGCCTCATATTCAGGTTCTACTGGTCTATAAGATATCACAAACTCTTGTGATTTGTCTAAACAGTACAACGGACCCCATAAAGATAATGTCTCCAAATCTTGAGGGAAAACACTAGTACCCCCAACTCTAGGTCATGAGTAGGATATCGTGCCTCATGTGGCTTCAGCTGCCGAGAAGCATAGGTAATCACTCGTCCCCTCTACATAAGGACCGTCCCCTAACTAGTGATAGATACATCACAAAATACCACGAAATCCTCGACACCCTCTAGAAGGGTTAACATCGGGGCCTCATATAACCTCTGCCGCAACGTCTCAAAATCAACCTGCTGCTCAATGCCCCATTAGAAATCCATTCCCTTCCTCGTCAGACGAGTGAGGGGTACTGCGATCTTGGAGAAGTCCTGAATAAATCTTCGATAATATCCTGCCAAACCCAGGAAACTCCTGATCTGTGAGGGAGATTTCAGAACCTCCCACTGCATCACGGCCTTGATCTTGGCCGGATCGACCAAAATCCCGTATTGGTTAACGAAATGTCCCACAAACTAGATCTCTCGTAACCAAGACTCACACTTCGATAACTTGGCATACAGCTGTTCCCATCTCAATACTCCCAAAAGCTCTCGAAGTTGCTCATCGTGCTGCTCTCTAGTCTTGGAATACACCAACATATCATAAATGACCATAATAACAAATCGGTCAAGCATTGGCGTGCACACCTGATTCATCAACACCATAAACACCACATACGCATTGGTGAGCCCAAATAGCATCACCACGAACTCGTAGTGCCCATAACGAGTTTAAAATTTTGTCTTCTCCGTATCCTCCTCTCTCACTCTCACCTGATGATATCCAGACCTCAGATCGATCTTGGAGAACCAAGATGCACCCTGCAACTGATCAAAGAGGTCATCAATCTGCAGAAGTGGATAACAGTTCTTCATCGTTAACTTGTTCAACTCCTTGTAATCAATGCACATCTGGTGTGAACCATCCTTCTTCTTGAAAAACTGTATCGACGCTCCCCATGGCGAACTGCTCCGTCTGATGAACTGCTTACCTAACAGCTCATGAAGCTGAGAGGACAACTCCTGCATCTCAGGCGGTGCAAGCGGTATGATGCCTTGGCAATTGGAGCCACACCTGGCACTAGATTAATCCTGAACTCAAGTAACCTTTCAGGAGGCACGCCATATAACTCCTTCGGGAATACACCGAAAAATTCCCTAACAACTGGCACATCTGAAACCGAGACATGCACCCCCACCCGAGTATCAACCACATAGTCCAGATAACCCACACAACCATGCTGAATATATTGTCGGGCCCTGGCCTCCAAACAAAACCCTGATCCAACCCTCTTACCCTCTCTATAGATAACCAATTCTTCCCTACTTGGGGTTTGAATTATCACTCGCTGATCCTCACAATCAATCATGGCACCAAACCTGCTCAACCAATCCATCCCCACCGTCACACATACATCGCCCATGGGGATAGGGATCAAATATATCGGATAAGGCAACCTGAAGATCTCCAATACACAACCCTGATATGGATGAGCGCAAGCGGGTACCCGCCTTAATTATCTGGAACCGGAGCCGGAACCGGTGGTTCGTAAATATTGGAACCGGAACCGGCGGGTAGCAGTTCCACTAACGGGTACCCGGTTCGTTAAATTTGTTGAATTTTTAAAATATTTAAAAATATATCTATGAGTTACCATTCAAAGAATTGAAGTCCATAGCTAAACAAATATTTCTATGAGTTAGCATTTGACTTGAACATAATAGTAACATAGGTCTATTATCTATAAATTCATTTTAGAAATAGATTGTTTAATTTCAAAGTGAAAATTATATATGGACATTCAAAGGTTCAAACAAATTACATAAAATTCTAGAATTTTAAATGATGTTATTCAGGAGGATACTGTATAACGTATGCGATTGTGATATATATATATATATATATATATATATATATATATATATATATATATATATACCCGTTTCGGCGGGTACCCAGCGGGTAGCGGTTCCGATTCCGGAACCAGTGGTTCTGAGGGGGTTCTGGTTCCGAAAGCGGGTACCCAGTTATGTTGCTCATCCCTAAACCCTGATACACTCTGGATGCAGAAACCCCATGTTCGTTGGCGATAGAAACTCGAAACAGACACTCGAACTCCCCAATAGGAATATAAAACTCCCTACTGAACATTTAGGATACAAAAGACCGACTCACACCCGAGTCAAAAATCACAAGAGCGGGAAAAGAGTTCACTAGGAAGGTACCTAACAAAATCATAACCCTAAGCATATCAAAAATAACTCCTTATAATATAAATAGGAACATACCAGTGACAACGTATGGTCCTGCCCTGGCCTCCTTTGTCGTGAGCTGAAAAGCGCGACCTCGAGCCCACGGGGGCTCCGCCCTGCCCTGGCTCCAATCAGTGATACTCAGAGTAGCTGGCGTTGGAGCCTGCGCCATTATAGCAGTAAGAAATGGACAGCTAACCTTCATATGGCCCACCTGGTCAAAGTGATAGCAAATCGTGGTACTGGATGCTGAATCCTACTGATGGAAATCCCTCGCAATGTGGCCCTGCCTGCCACATTTGTGGCATCAAGAAGAAGATCAGTATGCACCATCATGAACCTTGGCGCAATTGACACAAGTGCGGACCCTATGACTCCCAGATCTCACATTAGCGGCCTTAAATCGCTTAACCGCAGGCTGCGACTGCACCGGGACCTGCCTCTGCTCCCTCGTATGGAGCTCCATCTCGATTTCCCGCCGCCTAGTGGCCTCGTGCAACTCCACCAGTATAACATAGCGTTGTGTGCACAAAAACTGGCGAATGTCTGTCTTGAACATTCTTAAGTACGGGGTAACCTGAGCTTGCTCAGTGGCAGCAAACTCAGGCAAGAACATGGCTCTCTCTGTGAACATCTTGGTGATCTCCCTCACCGACTCGGTCCACTACCTTAAATCCAAATATTCCCGAGCCAGCCTCTCCCGCTCCACCAATGGAGCATACCTCGAGCGGAACATCTCAGAGAACTGCTCCCATGATATTTTAGCTCTCTGCTCTGGAGTGTAAGAACTAGTAATCAGTCTCCACCAATCCTTCACTCCGGACCTAGGAAGGTTTAGAGCACAATTGACCCTCTAGTCAGCTGGGCAGGAGAAAGTCGAGAAGCATCCCTCAACATCTGACAAACACCTCATGGCAATGATCAGATCCTTAATCCCGTTAAACACCGGGGACTTTGTATTGTTGAAGTACCAGTACTGGACGACTCTCATCCCTCCAATTCCCACAGCAGAAATTACTGTGGTGGCTGCAACAGCAGCAGCCTCTAAAAGTGCAGCGTATCGGTCGTCAAAGAACTCCATCATGGCGGTCTTTATAGAACCAAAAAACTCTGGTATCTGCCCCCGAACTAAAGAAACGACCTCAACATGAATCATCTCCCTGACCTGATCCTCGGTCAACCCTGACCTATCCTTGCGATTCGCTCCTGATCTGGATACCCTCATGAACACCAAATAGATATCAGATAAAATGCATATCATACCATACGAACCATTTCCCAAAAAAATCCTAGGTGGGTAGGTACGAATCCCAACTCCCACCTCGAGCATCTGGATAGTTCGCTCACTCTAACTGTCAATGTTTGAGTTATAGTTGTTGTTGTAGGAAAACTCTGCAAGAGGTAGGTAGGAATCCCAACTCCCACCAAAATGTATAACACATGCCCTTAACATATCCTCAAGTGTTTGGACGGTCCGTTCACTCTAACACTTGGTCCAGGGTGATAGGTAGTGCTGAAATGTAACCTCGTGCCCAGTTCGTCGTGGAACTTCTGCCAGAATCCGGAAGTGAACCGAACATCTCGGTCTGAAAAAATGGAGACCGGAACCCATTGACGAGCAATAATCTCCTGCACATACACATCGGCCAACTTTTTGGCCGAAGAGCTCTCCCGGATGGCCAAAAAGTGGGCAATGTTGATTAATCGATCCACGATGACCTATATAGCATTGAAACCCATGGCAGTCTTGGGTAATTTGGTTATAAAATCCACATGGGAATCTCCAAAGGCTGAAACTTTCCATTTGGCCTCTAATGCTCGTCCTTGACCGTCCTACATGTCAAGCACCTCTCAACATACCAGGCTATCTCCCTCCTCATACACGGCCACCAGTAACTCAATCTCCAATCCCGATACCTCTTGGTGGCCCCGGGTGTACAGAAAAGAGAGACTTATGAGCTTCTTCCAACACTATCTGACTGATTCCACCAGAAACTAGAACCCAAACCTGACGACACCGGTTCAACAACCCCCGACTATTAGTGACAAACCTGTCGATCTCGCCCCTGATCCTCTCCTGCTTCTAGTTTTCCTTCCTAAATCCATCTGCATGTGCCTCTCTGATCAAACCCAAAAGTGGAGAATTAACGGATACCCTCATACACATCTCTCCAGATGAAGATCCAGGCGACTTGCGGCTCAAGGCATATGCTGCTACATTCTCTTTACCCGGATGGTAAATGATATCGTAGTCATAATCCTTGACCACGACCAGCCACATACGCTGCCTCATGTTCTGGTTCTGCTAGTCCACAAGATATCACAAACTCTTGTGATCCGTGTAAACAGTACAACGGACCCCATAAATATATTGTCTCCAAATCTTGAGGGCAAACACCGTTGCCCCAAACTCCAGGTCATGAGTAGGATATCGTGCCTCATGCGGCTTCAGCTGTCGAGAAGAATACGCAATCACTCATCCCCTCTGCATAAGGACCGTCCCCTAACCAGTGATAGATGCATCACAAAATACCACGAAATCTTCGACACGCTTTAGAAGGGTTAACACCGGGGCCTCACATAACCTCTGTCGCAGAGTCTCAAAAGCAACCTGCTACTCAGTGCTCCATTAGAAATCCATTCCCTTCCTCGTCAGACGAGTGAGGGGTACTACAATCTTGGAGTAGTCCTGAATAAATCTTTGATAATATCTCGTTAAACCCAAGAAACTCCTGATCTCTGAGGGAGATTTCGGAACCTTCCACTGCATCACGGCCTCGATCTTGGCCAAATCGACCAAAATCCTGTCTTGGTTAATGAGATGTCCTAGGAACTAGACCTCTCATAACCAAAACTCGCACTTCGAGAACTTGGCATACAACCGTTCCCGCCTCAATACTCCCAAAACCTCTCAAAGGTGCTCATCGTGCTGCTCTCTAGTCTTGGAATACACCAAGATATCATCATCGAACACAATAACAGACGGTCAAGCATCAGCCTGCACACTCGATTCATCAAGTCCATAAACACCATAGGCGCATTGGTGAGCGTAAATGGCATCACCACAAACTCACAATGCCCATAACGAGTCAGAAATGTTGTCTTCTCCACATCCTCATCTCTCACTCTCACCTAATGATAATCGGACCTCAGATCGATCTTGGAGAACCAAAATGCACTGTGTAACTGATCAAAGTGGTCATCAATCAATGGAATGGGATAACGGTTCTTCACTGTTAACTTGTTCAACTCCCGGTAATCAATGCACATCTGGTGTGAACCATCCTTCTTCTTGACAAATAGTATCGGCGCTCCCTACAGCGAACTACTCGGTCTATTGAACTTCTTGCCTAACAGCTGCTGAAGCTGAGAGGAGAACTCCTTCATCTCGGGTAGTGCAAGCGGTATGACGCCTTGGCAATCAGAGCCGCACCTGGCACTAGATCAATCCTGAACTCAAGTTGCCTTTCGGGAGGCACACCGGGTAACTCCTCCGGGAATACACCGACAAACTCCCTAACCACTGGCACATCTGAAACCGAGACCTTCTGCCCTACACGAGTATCAACCACCTAGGCAAGATAACCCACACACCCATGCTAAATATACTGTCGGGCCCTGGCCACCGAACAAAACCCTGATCAAACCCTGGTACCCTCTCCATAGATAACCAGTTCTTCCTCATTGTGGTTTCGAATTATCACTCGTTGACCCACGCAATCGATCATGACACCAAACTTGCTCAACCAATCCATCCCCTCTATCATGCATACATCCCCCATGGGGATAAGGATCAAATATATCGGATAAGGCACCCCGAAGATCTCCAATACACAACTCTGATACACATTAGATGCAGAAAGCCCATGTTCGTTGGCGATAGAAACCCGCAACGGACACTCTAACTCCCAAATAGGCATATCAAACTCCATACTGAACATTTGGGATACAAAAGACCGACTCGCACCCGAGTCAAAAAGCACAAGAGCATGAAAAGAGTTCACTAGGAAGGTACCTAACAGAATCATAACCATAAGCGTATCATAAATAACTGCACAGAATATAAATAGAAACATACCAATGAAGACGTCTGGTGTTATCTTGGACTCCTCTATCGTGACCTGAAAAGAGCGACCTCGTGCCCTCGAGGGCTCCGCCCTTCTCTGGCTCCTATCAGTGATCCTCAGAGTAGCCGACACTGGAGCCTGCGCTGGACTAGCAACAAGAAAGGGACATCTGACCTTCACGTGGCCCACCTGGTCACAATGATAGCAAATCCTGGTGCTGGATGCTGGAGCCTGTTGATGGAAATCCCTCGCAATGTGGCCCTGCCTCCCAGATTTGTGGCATCCAGAAGAAGATCGACAAGCACCATCATGAACCTTTCCGCACTTGACACAAGTGCGGAACCAACGAATCCCAGATCTCACATCAGCGGCCTTAAATCGCTTAACTGCAGGCTGCGACTGCATCAAGGCCTGCCTCTGCTCCCTCGTTTTGGAGCTCCATCGTGATCTCCCGCCACCTAGCAGCCTCCTGCAACTCCACTAGTATACCATAGCGCTGCGTGGACAAAAACTGTCGAATGTCCGTCTTGAACAGGCTTAAGTACCGGGTCATCTCAGCTTGCTCAGAGGCAGCAAACTTAGGTAAAAACATGGCTCTCTCTGTAAACATCTTGGTAATCTCCGTCATCGACTCGGTCCCCTGCCTCAATTCCAAATACTCCTAAACCAGCCTTTCCCGCTCCACCAATGGAACATACCTCGAGCAGAACATATCAGAGAACTCATCCCATGATACTGCAGCTCTCTGATCTGGAGTGTAAGAACTAGTAATCAGTCTCCACCAATCCTTCGCTTCGGACCTAAGAAGGTTCAGAGTGCACTTTACCCTCTGGTCAGCTGGGCAGGAGCAAGTAAAGAAACATCCAACAACATCTGAGAGCCACCACATGTAAATGATCAGATTCTGAATCCTGTCAAACACCGGGGATTTTGTATTTTCGAAGTCCCAGTATTGGAAGTCTCTCCCCCTCCAATCCCCACAGCAGCAACGGCTGTGGTAACTGCAACAGCAGCAGCCTCTAAAAGTGCAGCGTATCGGTCATCAAAGAACTCCATCATGGCGGTCTTTATAGACCCAAAAACTATGGTATCTGCCCCGGACTATATAAACGACCTCAGCATGAATCATCTCCCTGACCTAATCCTCAGTCAACCCTGGCCTATCATGGCTACTTGCTCCTGATTCGGATCCCCTCGTGAACACCATACTGAAAATAAACCAGAGAGATATCAGTTAAAATGCATATCATACCATAGGAACCATTCCTCAACAAAACCGTATGGGTTGTGACTTAATTGCTACGCGTACGGGTCCTGTTCTACCTATAGTATGGGCCCATAGTACCTTCTACACCTACGCGTATTTGTCTCAGAAGATCATCACAACAACCCTTGACTGGTCAGCTGACCCCACGTAACTCATCCATGAAATTTCCACCAACCCTGCAGCACTCATGTATGCTAATCATACATAACAATGGATCTAATAGACTGTCGAATACTTGATTCTACCCTAAGCCCACAACCAAACAAAGAACAGGAAATAAAGCCAAATATAACATTCTCAGGCTATAAAATCTTAGTTATGTACCATTTTTATACGTACACTAAGCAACTACAATAATGATATCAATTTCATATAAGGAAGAACCCTAGGCTATCAGGCATCATATAATCATGCAATTCCTGGAGATCCCTAGCATATCACTAGCATGTTGTTCTAACATAACATAATATCAAATAACAGCATGGTAACTTGGGGTCTACTTACTGGCTCCGGTTGATCGTACACATCACATCGTTTCTTAATTATTATTTGTTTAAAAAAAATTTTGAAAATCATTTTTAAAACCTCTGAAGTTACTTAGTTTAAGATTGGATTCACACGGATGTTCCACAAATTCGGTCAAACCAAGGCACTGATACCAAATTGTAACATCTCAAAAATCACAACCAATTTAAACTTTTCAAAACAACCCACTTACTAAAAATCACAACCAATATATTATTTAAAATCAGAGTCTCCCAATATCAACAACATAAAATCAGGATGTGTACGGTCATGCCTTCTACTAGCCACGGTCCTCTGAATTATATGAGACCATAACCAAAAACTATACGCCAAATCTTAGTGAGTTCCCCCAAAGTACCACCACACAATACACATGTCATATACAAACAAGCATGTTGGGTCCAGTCAGTCATCGGACTGGAATATCCACGGGTCCACAACCATCGGGTTGGATTACCCCTGGCCTAATCAGTCATCGGAGTGGAATGCCAACATACAACAGATCCACTCAGTCATCGGACTGGAATACCAATATACATCGGGCCTAGTCAGTCACCGGACTGGATTACCCTCGAGTCCACTCAGTCATTGGAATGGAATACCCGCGGTCTTTTGACTCACGCACATAGCAGTAAAGTGTCAACCCAATAAAATATGTTGACATATAACAGATAACAAACATATTCAATAGACAGACAATCATGCAGCCAGAAAATCATAGGTAGTCCTACTGATCTACCGCTCTACACATATTAGCAACTATCATATAATCATACAAATCTATCCCATACTCAGCATATCATAAATCAATGTGTAACAAGATATCAATCCAATGGGCCGGCCTTGGTGCCTTCGACTCGTAAGTACAGTGAGGAAAACTCACCTCATAATCTGACGAATAGCTGATCAATACTCTGCTCCCAAATACTGGCTCAACTCAAATCCTGAATGTCAAAACATTATCCATTAATAATATTTTCCCCAAAATGCCCTTGGTCAAACTTGGTCAACGTTCAAAAGTCAAGTCAACACCTAGCCGAGTCACCCAACCGAGCCAACCCAACCGAGTCAACCCAGCCAAGTATGTTTGGCGTACTCAGTGGTTGACCTGACTACGGGACGCTGCCCGCGTATGCGCAACGTACCACTTGGTACGCCCACGTACCCCAAATCTTCACATCCAAAGCATAAATATCCTCAAGAGTCATAAAGTTTCCAACTTTATGACTTTGCATGCCGATTAAGTGCTTAATACACAAAATCTCAACATCTTAATGCCTTAAGACCTTCTATAGCATGCACGGAGCAAAACTAACCATCAAGACCACATTTTTATGGCTTAAGACCCCTCCTAAAGTATGAAAGGACGACTTATTGGGTTAAGAACATGCCATGCTCAAGAATCACCATATTTGGGATAAAAAAGTGTCTTAAAGGAAGAAATGTCTAGATCTACAAGATGGAGTGATCAAGTTATGAACTTTATACCTCCTGGAGGTTGCTAACAAAAAGATAATATCAGATCCAATCTCTTCTCAACACCTTCTTCTTCTTGAAGTACACCTCCAAGACGCTCCAATGGTCTTAAAATGCACTCTTCTCACTTAGGGTTTTCTTGGGCTCATTTTCACAGAGGGAGGCTGATGAAGTAATGCGAAATGAGGCTATTATGGTGTTTATATATGGACCAAACCCTAAAAATTTGGGTTTGCACTTACTTCACGTACACCCCACATATTTGGTGTATGCCTAGCGTACACAACGTACGCTCGACGTACGAATCCTGGTCAAAATTACTATATTGACACTATGTGCCAATCTAGCAACCTTCCTCAAACCCAAGAGTCTAAATGCAATATTATTCAAACATAGGGTTGAAATTGAAATTACCTTGACATCGAGATGTTACAATATTTATCACTTACTCTTCATGTTTTAGTGGGTTGGAGTGGTGAGATCTCATAAAGTTTGCAACTTTATGAATCTCTGGGACATTTAGGGTATTTGAGGCCTTAGATCTGAAGTAAGAGAGGGATTTGGTGTAATGCATGACGTTTTGGTCATAAAACCCTTATTTTGACCTAATTTGAGTTCAAGACATGCATTGGACATGCATGTCTATAAAGCACAAATTTTTATGTTAGTATTGTTGCTAGGAACTCTTTTGGAATTTATGGACAAGAAACTTTCAAGATTTAGTGCTTAATGATTAAATCCTTGTTGTGTTTTGCCTTTGTTGAACCTATAGTTTGAGATCTTGATCTCTTGGAGGGTCTCAAAGGATAAAGTTGGAAACTTTATCCATCTAGACCTTAGGAAGGACCAAATCTGAGCTTTGGAGCACTTAGAATCGAAGAAAATGACTTAATTGATTAAGTTGTTAGGAACCCAGTGCCCGCGGCGTGGCCTTAAGTTCACACGACGTGACGTCTGGGAAATCCCCGTCTATGATGATGTGTATGAGCCACGATGTGGTCATGGATGGTCGTGACGCGGCGGTTGACTAAAGTCAATTTTGACCGCAGAGTTTCACCATTGAGTTTTGACTTGTGTTGACTTTTTCTCAAACTCCTAGTTATGGAAGGAGGGCTAAGGGTTTACCTAGTGTAACTATATAGGTGGTGTATAGCATCTGTATTTTTGGAAGTGAGAGCAGTGGTAGCTGATTATTGTCTGAGAGGTGAGTCTCTTCACTGTACTCATGGGTAGAAGGTTGTATGGTCAGACCATATAATCTGATGAGTCAAACACTTTACACGTTGACCTCCAGCGCCAACACCAACGTCAGCACCTGCGCCTCAAGTCCTTATCATCGTCAGCATCTAGATAATGATCTTATGTAATCTTCGTATATTAGGTAATTATACGGATATGTATAGAATAAATAGCAGATCTAATATCTTGGTGATAAGGATCAGTTCTTATTATTGATTAGATACAATCCTTTGATTGAAGGGATATATACTAGTAGAGTTTAGTTTATATTCAACATTAAGGTGAAACCCTAATGTTAACGTCTTGGTGATCGTCTTTGTGACATTTGTTCTCTTGGTGAGAACAACCCCTTTCCTGGTGAAAAACATCGTTGTGATTTATTCGTTTCTTTACATTTTTTGTTATTCATTTGGTTTAGTCAGTTTTTTCTTTGTTAATTATACTTGAAGTGTATCTGATCGATACAAACCTTTGATTGGTATCAAAGCAAGTTTTTGATGCACTCAAGTAATTATGTCGACCTATTACAATCCCAAATCAACTGCTTGTAGCAAGATCCCTCCTAATCATGAACTCAACTTTACTGCTTGGAAATAAGAGGCCATGGACGCTCTCGAGATCATGGACTATGACATGCTCGACATCATCAACAAGGGTCCCAATCGTCGTTATGCATCAATCATCCAATGATGGTGCATCTAATAGTGAGCTAAAGAATAAATATATGTTAGGATACAACAAGGAAGAGAAAATGGTGCTAAATCTCAACGTTAAGGTGATAGTTTCTATTGGAAACACAATCCCATATTGTCTCTATCGTCTGGTTCAAAACTTTTCAATTGCACAAGAAATGATGCTCACTCTGTAATCTGCTTTTGATAAAGAAAATCTCTCAAACGACGAAGTTTCAAAAGGTAAGTGTATCATGGCTGTTGGTGCATGGAAATGCTCTATAAATAATGAGTGATAGTTAGGTTATTTATTTCCCTTTATTGTATTTTAGGTGTATTTTCTCTCCCTCCTATATAAAGGGAGAGGTGGTCACTTTTCTAGGTATGCACTTCTAAAAATGTAATTTCTAGAGAGAGAGAAATTGGTGTGATCTCTCCCACCAAGGGAGAATCTTCTCTCCCACTCATGTGCTTGTAACTTTTTTACATGTATCTCTCTTTCTTTTCTTATCTATGAAATTCTCATCATATGTTCTTCATGTTATATATATTTATACCCGATAAATCTCGAGATATTTTTCTTCCGCATCCACCGATCGTCCAAATGGGTTTCAACAATTGGTATCAGAGCCGTACCTTGAAGGTTCAAGCGACTAGTTCAAGGGAACGACTCCCGTTCGGTGATTATCTTGAAGATTTTTCGGGTTTTTGTAAGAATTTTCGGGTCCAAACCGGAAATTTTATGATGAGTTCTTCTATTTTTGTTGTTGATTCAATCTTTCACGAATAAAAAAGTTGCTGCTTTCTTGTTCAAATTTCTGCTGATAATACGGATTTATAAAAAAATATTCTTGTTGCTGAAAAAGAAGAAGAAGAATGTATTTTTGTCTAAGAGCTCACTTGATGATTTTCCTGCATATTATGGAAGAGACAAAATAATCTTGGGTATATGGAGAAGACTTGATTTTTGAAGAAGATATCAAGCAAATTTTTAGAGGCCATACATCATTTATTCATTATTATAAGTCTTTATGAGAGAATACAAGTGATACAATTGGCTGTACAAGTCAAAGCAACATGGATAATATGTGTGTGCATGGATGCATACGTCATTTTGGCTTTATGGATAAATTGCTGAAGTCAAAAGATCATTTCCATATAATGGGTTTTTATGAGAGCATTAATTATTGTTGTAGAAGCATTAAAATTGATGCAACCATGTACTCTTTCTCTCTCCACAAATACACATGACTAGACATAATCTTTATACCCACTAACACAAGACTCCCTCACGTTTTGTCGCACATGTCAAATCCTACCATTATGTCTCCATACCTAGGCCGAAACCATCCCTCTGGCATTCATCTCACATCTTTTTTCATCCAACCGATCTGACAAATCCTCCCTATTTTTGTTCTTTTCACTTCGTCTTTTTCAAATTCAAACCTCGAGACATCCAACAATCCCTACCGCAGACTACTTTTTCCCAACCTCGTTTCATTAACATATCACCGCAACTTTCAAGACAATCTCAAATTGCGGTCCCCACTATTTTCCCACCTAATACCGCAGAGTACTTAAAAAAATACCGAAGTTGCCACCGCAGTGAACAAAATCATACCGAAGTTTCATTTTTGACAACTACACTTCGGTCCATACTGCAGTTCCTACCCCCAGCTATACCGAAGTTACACCCTTCACCCCAAAACTTCAGTCCATACCGCAAGACTTCATCCTTTTAACCCTTCCTCTTCGGTCCTCACTGCAGACAGCCCCTCCTCTTCACTGCAGTTACATATTTCATCCCTCAACTTCCATTCTTAGCCACCCAACCTCACCTAAAACCATACCGCAAGATACATTTTTTTTAGCCCCTTAATTTTTTTTACCATTTCTTTTACTCATTTTTTTATTTAGCCAATTATTTTTTTTAACACCAATTTTTTTATTTAGCCTTTTTTTTATTACAACCAATTATTTTTTTTAAAACCAATTAGTTTTTTAATACCAATTTTCTGCCATAACCGTGGGTAGTCACATTGGTTCACTTCATGCCGATTATTTTGGAAAACTTCTATTCTTTCCATGAAGATTACTCCATACCGCAGTCGGGCTTCATATTATTCTTTTTGACGTTTGCACCGCAACGGCGACTGATCAACAAAGTTGTTTCGCATTCTTCACTTTATGGGATTTTATGACTTGTCGCTCTTGATCTACGGTTGACGAATCATGTATCTTGAGCATGTGGACTTTATTTTCTATTGAAGACCACTTCGAGAATTCCAGCACCGCAGTTTGTGTATTTTGGTATCTTTTCGACACAACAGAGATTATTTTTTCATGCAGAGTTATTCTCCTTTCTATGGTATTTGTTCGAGCAGCCTTCAGTAATTGAATCACCCAGCTTTTGATGACCGCAGAGTATCTGTTTTACTCTATTTCTCGTGTCTTATCGAGATCCTTCATACATCTAAGGAAAGCCTTCTTAGCTCTTCGTATCTGACACTCTCCATCCCGATGATATATTTATTTTTGATATCCGGTCTTTGGTTATCAAAAATAGGGACAAAATATTATGATATCATCCGGATATGGTTTTTATGATCGTTTGAGTTTGAATTTTTGAAGACTTCTAAAGACGATGATTTATTTAGTGATGCGATGTGGCACTGATTTTTGGTCTTCACGGATCAAATTTTTGGCATTACTCGATGTTTCCCGGATCCAGATTATTTATTTTTCGGACTCCATTACAGGATGATTCTTTGTGTTTGCATCCGGTTCAGATACTATGATTTTTCGAGTTTGGATTTGTGATATTTTGAAGACGAAGATTGTTTTGGCGATGTGACGTGACACTTATTTTTTATTCTTTTGATCAAATTTTTGGCATTGCTGGACCATGTCTTTGGACTCACATTATTTATTATCCGGACTTCATTTTTTGGATGCTTCACATTTTTAGCAGGTTATTCTTTGAAGAATTTTGGTGTATTATAATTAGAGAACTCGAGATGTTTTTCAGACTTTTTGAAGTCGAAGTGTTACTTTTATTGGATCTTCTACTTGCTCATGGTGATCTTCTACTTGCTCATGGCGCTTATGACTAGTTTGAAGATTTGGATCTTATTTTTCTACTTCATTGGTGGTGCTTTGAAGCTGAAAACCTTCATTGTTTAGAGAATCATGGCCGGTTTCAGACTTCAAAGACACTTCTGAGTTTCAGAGACATTTCAGCATTTGGTTCTCATTATGTTTCATTTTATTACCACACTTGCTAGTCGGATTATTGTATTATAGCCTTGTATCACTTATTGTATCTCTCATCATTTGTAAGCATTTAGGGAGAGAATGTTGGAGCATGGAAATGCTCTACAAATAATGAGTGATAGTTAGGTTATTTATTTCCCTTTATTGTATTTTAGATGTATTTTCTCTCCCTCCTATATAAAGGGAGAGGTGGTCATTTTCTAGGTATGCACTTCTAAAAATGCAATTTCTAGAGAGAGAGAAATTGGTAGGATCTCTCCCACTAAGTGTGAATCTTCTATCCCACTTATGTGCTTGTAACGTTTTTACATGTATCTCTCTTTCTTTTCTTATCTATGAAATTCTCATCATATGTTCTTCATGTTATATATATTTATACCCGATAAATCTCGAGATATTTTTCTTCCACATCCACTGATCGTCCAAATGGGTTTCCACAATGGCTCAGATCGTTGAATCTCATACCGATACATCGAATGACAGTGTTGGCACTCTTGTCACTGATCTTTCTCAAGCTATTGTAGACCTTAAGTCTGAATGCGACTCGACATTAGTGTATCAGGTAAAAAATCTTGTTAACTATTCTTCCATCAAAAACATTGAAAAAGCTTACATGATTGATCAGTTGCGTTTCGATTTATCTGTTTCAAACAAAGAAAAATACGCTCTCCAAATTGAGTTAAAAAATCTCAATGAAAACTCTCATCTTTTTCAAAATCTCTTTCTCTTTTAGAAAACGAAAACACTTGTATCTCACTAACCAACAATTTTCTTCAATCTAAAATAGAAATAGTTGTTTATCATGCTAGATGCATTGAACTTATTTTAAAAAATTGGGCTTCTTCTCAATATAATGTCACAAGAATTATTAATGATCAGATTCTGAATCAATGTGAGAAAAATCTTGAAGGTGACCACTTTGTCTAGTCTATTTGATCATGTTTTGTGTATAATTTGCATGCATAGGGCAGTCTGTTATGTTCGATTTGAGATCTGATTTGATGGGATTTAGCAAATCTTAGGATAGCCTAGGATTTGAGTTATGCAGTAGCCTGTGAGATATGTTTGCTTCTGGGACAAATTAGAGTTATCAGGTAAAGCTTTGAGGAAGGTACAGGTAGTTGTGGAAGGTAGTATTGGGCCCGTACTACTGGAAGCACATGACCTGTACCCAAACCAATGTTAGATCTGGAAGCTCTGAGGAGAACCGGTGTGGGAGGATCCCCTTTTTGATTATCTTAATCATTCGGTCTTATCAGAATGGTAGTGACACGACTTGGAGCAGGGGGATCAGGATCCGGATCTGGGTCGGGCGATGGTACAACACCAATTGATGAGAGGCTGCGCGAGATTATTGCAGCCGAGGTTACGAGGGGTATCCTTGACACTACCCCAGTGATTTTTGGGACAGTCAAGGAAGGGATGATAGAGATCATGGAGGAGCGGCTCAGGTCCTTCCGAGCTGAGATTGTTGCGGGTCAGGTTAGGGCCTGAACTCCCTTGTTCCAGGAGTTCAAGGCGTGCGGAGCACCTAAGCTCTTTAGGGTCATGGACCCCATAGTTAGCCGACGCTGGGTGGAAGACATGGAGAACACCCATCGCACGAGATTTTGCCCCGATGTGGCAAAGGTAGGGTTTGCCTCATGCATGTTGAGGGACCGAGCCATGGATTGGCGGGAGGAGGTGACTTGCCAGGTGGGAGCAGCCGGTGTGGCTGAGATGACATGGGCAGAGTTTGTCAGACGCTTTGATCTAGAGTTTGCACCACCCATTGAGGTGCAATAGTTAGTGAGGGAGTTTTAGGAGCTCCAGCAAACCACCGAGACTGTGGCGGAGATCACCGCCAAGTTTAGGGAACGAGCACTGTTGATCCTATAGTATGTTGAGGATGAGGATATGAGGAGGATGAGGTATCATTCCATGCCGATGGATGATATTCGTGAGTTCGTGAGCTTTACATGGTGCAAAACCCTGAATGAGATGCTGGAGAAGGCCTGTGAGCGGGAGATGGAGTTGGAGTTCCGGATCAAGCGGAAACCAGAGCAGGCTCAGATAGCTGTAGGTCAGGCTAAAAAGCCTAAGACCTCGGATTCTTCTGGTAGAGGATAGTAGGGTCATGGCCAGTGTGCCAAATGTCTAATTCTTAGTTGGATAGCAACTCTAACGGTAGTGCGTGAGAGACTAATCTTTTACATGAGTTTTCATTGACTGAGAAGCAAATACTCATTCATGTCTCTTTAAACATGATGGTAGATGTTATCTGTAAAATAAGTGATCTTTCGTAAACTTATGTTCTAGGTAAATTCATTTTGAATAAAAAAAAAATTATGCCTTCTTTATTAAGTGTAGAATAATATTGAATGCAAACAACAATTCGATATTACATCCAGTTCAAATCAAACATATGACAATAGTTTTGATTTTATGAAAGACTACGAAACGCCCTACTCCTACTTGGACACATAAAATGATTATTCCCTTTTATGGCATCAACAAAATTCCTTTTAATTGAATGCTCGTTGTGTGATAGAATACAACCATCGTTCGTGGTCTGGCCAACTTGACATTTGTCCATGATCGGTAGTTTAACGTTCATAACTTCATCGGGCATTTTCCACTCAACAAGATCAAGAAGAGGATGCACTGTTTTTTTGGTATATATGTAGCTAGATGAACATTTGTCATCTAGCAGGAGATAACCCGCACACGATAATAATCATGTATGTATTTTAAAGTGGCTATAAATGACTACAAGGTAAACCATATAACTGCCACTTCTAACATGTACAAGATCCCCGTGCTAATTGAAGATGCCATTGTTATTGTAGTCTTGTACCTCATATTTGCCGTTCGGGGTATTATGTACAATCTAGTGAGCACTTTTATTCCTTCTACTTCACAAGAAAACATGATTTTTTTTCATTCCGGTATAATGTGATATTGAATTCCCTCTTTGATTATGACATAGTAAATGCTACATACTTTATGGTACAATCATGGCAACAGCAAAAATGAATTTTGATTTACTGATTTTATACCGATTAGGACCAAAACTGAGAAAATTAATCCTCCTTTACCGATGAGTTATGCAGTAACTAGATTAACAGGTCCATACCATTTGAATCCTAACATATTATAATAGAAGTAGTTAAATCAAGCCAAAATAATTTTGCAGAACAAGATAGAAGTTACACAAAAGACATAAAATAATTATTCTATTATAATACGTCAATTATAGCACAATTTGAAAGGTTTTAGGGTATCTTCATGTCTATCTGGTTGATTGGTTAATGTAGGTTATCTTTATTAATTAAATCTATAGTTCTGGTGGATGGCTGGATGTATATTAAGACAACTTCGATTTTAATGGTCTCTATCGTTCGTGTATGGATTGTCGTATCACATATGCACATAAAATATTTCAAGTAGCTATATACTTCCACATTTCCAGTACCTTCGATTCTGGTAGCTTGAAAGGTACATTACCATTAGGGTCATTGTTTGGTCATTGTTTGCTAATTTTTAATTAGTTTATGGAGTTGATCTACATATATTTTATGGATGAGTTGGTGGAACATAATATATTATATCTTTTACATATATTTTATTTCTTCTTGATATCATCTTTTACAATGTTGATTTAATTATTTGACTTAATTCATTCTGGTAAATTAACCACACAATATAAAGAAATAAAAAACAAAATTATTTTATTATATATGTATTACTCTCGGTATATATTCTGTTTGTTCCATATTTTCTTTTTCGATTTGATTTTAACCACACAAAACATATCATCAACCTAAATACTTGATCATCCTTTGAAAAATGTTGAAGATAAAATAATATGAACGTTAGCGGGGTTTTCATTTCTTAGATTATGGACTTATAGTTAATTTCCGGAAAATTGTAATAATAAGATTGCAGTTTTATGCAGATGACAAGTCATTCGATTCTTCATGACGGCATGCCATTCGGTTCCTCTTATCTCTAATAGGGTTATTTTTAAGTTGAAACACAAGAAAAGTTAAAACCGTCGACTGCAGAAGCAACAAATGTTACAGACGGAATGAAGATGATGTTCTAAAATAAGAATATTTGGAAAGGGAAATCAATGTGAAGTTAAGCATTTCCGTGTGTAATCTAGGTAAAGTGAAATCAATGTGATGTTCTAAAATAAGAATCTTTGGACTTTCAATTGGAATTAAAAATAAACAATAAACAATATAAATATATAAATATATAATTCAAAATTTTATACGGGACAGATTATAAACGGATCAAATTGGTGATGACCCATACCTGACCCTTTTAATAAAAGGGTTAGCGGGTACGGGTCGTAAACGAATAAACGAATAAAAAACTACGCTCCAACACTATACCTTTAAGCTATAAGCCATTTGTTATATAATTAACAAAAAAACCAATTAAAAATTAATAAGGAAGTAGGCTCGAGATGTAGGAGATGAAAGAGGCCACCTTCAATCTCTTTGCTAATGTGTGGTGGGAACCAATGTTATGATTACACTTCTTAAGATTGAAAGAAAAAAAGATTGTCAGGAATTGAATAATGATACCAACCGTAGGATTTGAATAATGATACATACTGTTAGTTGCAAAGATAACTTCGCCTTTGTCATGGGTAGAAATATTCTTGATAGCCCCTTGATTGTGAAATGTGAATGACATGATTCTTAGGTGAAAAAGCGAAAGAAAAAGATGATGATCTTTAAATAGAATTTGAAAAAGCCATTTAGGG
Source organism: Lactuca virosa (assembly GCF_052849685.1). Taxonomy (NCBI): domain Eukaryota; kingdom Viridiplantae; phylum Streptophyta; class Magnoliopsida; order Asterales; family Asteraceae; genus Lactuca; species Lactuca virosa. The sequence goes on along the minus strand of NC_136433.1, from coordinate 313,223,140 downwards.
GGAATTTCCAAGTTATAAAAACATAATAACATTTTACCTTTCTACTCAACAATAAGTACTTCAAACCAATATACATGTCATTGATCAAAACGTTTTAACTATATATATTAGAATCCAATAAGTGTAAGAGATTTTGGGGTATAGAAAGGTTTGGAAATTCTGAGAATGGTGGTTTCACTTTCAGATTAAAGTATTTGGGTGGTACTCCCAATCTTTAATCGGATCAGACTCAGAATTGAGAGTAATAACAAAAAATATGGTTGTTATGAATTTCGTGATTGTTGTTGTACCAGGAAAAATGATGACCAAAATGATTAAGTATTTCATTTGTCAGAAAACTGTCAAGGCAATTTTCTTTGTCCAAAAACTACTCCAACTGTCAAAACCAATAACAGTCGCTAAAAACGGATTCTTAATAAAGGTCAAAATTAAGTCAAAAACTGGGTTCATTTACAAAAAATTCAGATTTCTAAGGCATTTTTAATATAGCAATATAACTCATTTGCAGCTCGACCCCAGCCAGGGGCTGCCGCCCCTTGGATCCCGCCAGGGCTGCCGCCCCTTGGACCCCGCTCCCAGGGGTGCTGCCCCCGGACCCCCGTTCGTTTAGGGGCTTCGTCCCTAAATGACAGTCTACTTTGAATCATGAATAAACTTAAACAAGCGTGCACTCCGCAACTTCCTTACTTGTTTAATATTCATCAAGATTGAATTTGGTCAACAAGTCAACCCATTACACTTAAATACACATTAATGATACAAAATCACCAACAAACCTCCCCCATTTAAGTGTAATCTTGATTAACTTAAAACAAAACATAACAATAACAAACTGATGTATAAATGAAATGTCATGACGATTGAATTTCACATTAGTATATTATTCATTCCAAATATTCGAATATCAGGGTGTCACTAATTATTGAACCCTTTCTATTCATAGTGAACACATGAAGATTATACACACAACGGTTTATATTTTCATAAGGTCTAACTTGACACTATATTTTACTAGCTTGTGTCTCATCCTTCAATAAGCATATCAAAGTCAAGTCCTAACTTCTTGAAGCAGCTAGACTTCAAGCTTATATAGGTAGTCCTTTTATTCTTGCACATGCAAATGCAATTTTTCAAAAGAACTTTTAAGCATATAAATTCAACCACCTTAACTTGCAGTACTGAACACATACCTTGGGATGATGATAATAATGTGTTCCAATCTTCAAATATCAAGATTTCCACATTGGATTCAGCATCTAATATTACATTAGATGGGAATTGGGTATCTCAATATAAAATATTTTAAGTGGACTTTAAACCCATCCCTACAGCCGCCTTGTGCACAAGATCTCTTGCTAACCCTTTGGTTAGATGATCGGCTAAATTCAACTGAGTTCTTACAAACTCCACAGATATCACACTAGTCATGATGAGCTCACGAATCATGCTTTGTCTAGCACCTAAATGTCTAGACTTTCTGTTGTACACTTGACTATATGCCTTAGCCAAGGTTGCAGCACTATCACATCTGATAGAAATGGTAGATATCGGTTTGGGCCATAATGGAATTTCATAAATCAAATTCCTTAGCCACTCAGCTTCTTTACTAGCAGCAGACAATGCAACAAACTCAGACTCCATGGTTGAGTTAGTAATACAAGTCTATTTCTTAGATGCTGTGACAACCGTCAAATTTCGGTCAATTCAAAGTCAACAAGTCAAACCGCTCAACTCCAATAACCCTTGTATGCTAGGGTTTACGTTATGTAATCACTATACAATTCGCTATTTTAATGAGAAATCATCATTTGGAAAGTTCATGTGTTTGATTTTCCTTAGCCTTAACAAGTGCTAAACAACGAACCAAAGCGATAAAACACTATTACACAATCATCGGGATTGTGTAAGACACTAAAACACGATTTAATGGGGTTTACGAACCTTGCGTTGTGAAGCCGGACACTCAAATTAATCACAAACGAAACCTCTCTAAATCGTTTTCACTCTATCTCTTTCTATTTGAAATCTCTCCCAAATCTCTCCCAAATCTCTCTCAAAAGTTACTTTAACTTTTTGTAATCATTTGGGTCATCTCGACCCTTGACCGGGTCAAAAATCGCTTGAAACGGGGTAAAAACGAGTAAAATAGCTTTAAGGATCCGAAACCGAAGCTTCTGGACCGAAGCCTCGCATCCGAAGCCTCGCATCCGAGGCCTCTGATCCGAAGCGAGGGTCCGAAGGTCCGAAGCGAGGGTCCGAAGGTCCGAAGGTCCGAAGCGAGGGTCCGAAGGTCCAAAGCGAAGGTCCGAGGGTCCGAAGTCCGAAGCGATTTACCGGTTTTTCGACTACGACTTCGTTTTAACTCCGTTTTTCATTATTTTAACGTGGGATTTTCACCCAAAACTTTATTTTATAAACTAAGGCCCCAAAATATATAAATCTCCAGGGTTTTTATAAAATATATTAAAAGAATTGGTGATTGAACTAATTATTGAGGGAATATTTGATTTTCCTTAATTTATGGCAAAAGCAAACCACTACCACCTCACTCTATGATTAGCCACTCTTTCCCACTACCCCTTGTCTCCTTAGTGGACCTTTACAGCCAATCTCCAGCTCTTCCCACGTTCTAAGAGCTGCAGGATTGATCCTCTCTCCTCATTCTCCATAAAACTCTTTCATTCTACACTTAGCAACCAAGAACACTCTCCAAAATTCTCTCATCTTTTCTCTTAACTTCAAGAACTTCAAGGCTTTCTCCAGGGATTTCTTTCTTCAATTAGTAAGTATCTTCATCATTCACATAATTATTAAACTCCATTCTACTCAAATCATTGATATCTTACACAAGTTCCATCTTATTCGGTGTTAGATTCTCGAATCATCAAGACATCTTCTTAGTGTTCTTGAGTTGAACACTTCCTCTCTCTCACTTTCATCTACTGAAACCACATAAGGTGAGTTCATACCCGTACACTTACATGTTTTTCTTAAGTTTTAAGGGGGGAATACAAGTAAAATCATCAAGAACACAATTAAACTTTTTCTAACAGATTACATCAGAAAAGATGGACGTTAATCACGGACTGTTTTGGTCAACTTAAATATTTTAGTTTTCAAAACTGTTTCAGGTGCAAGTAGTTCAAACTCTTAGCTTTAAAATGGCTACTTGCACATCTCCATATGATTTTTTTACAATTTATGGTGATTTTTACAAAACTGCCTGTCATTTCAGAGGCAAACCCGGACCAGTCTGTGATTATGAACATTTTCACCTCTGTTAGAGATCACTAAAAATCATGATAAAATTTACGAACAAACTAGACTCATATTCCAAACTCTCAAAATTTGCGGATTTGGATTTAGAGCTTTGATGATTTTTCTATAAATTTTCTAAGAACGGTAACAGAAACTGTTTTTAACGAAAAGTTGCTGTTAATTTCATATCACCTTGTAACATGTTGAGCAAGGTGTATATCTTTATGTGATTATATGTTACTGCAATATATGACATTTTGTCTTAATATTTAGACACACATCAGTTTACAAATGGATTTGGTCATATAAAATACAAAGAATAACAAGTGATTATAATCAAAGTACAATAGATACATTCAAACATTAAATAAACTATTTTGAATATAGTTTGCATACATTACCACGTACTACCCTTGGTTGATAAACTATAATAGGTATAGTTTATGATACATTACATAACACATACATTTAAAAAGGGTACATTTATACAAAGGATATTTTCATTAAGCAAGGTACGGCCATACGGTACCAAATTTTCATAACACGTAATTCCGTTAATGACTTTGTGAGACATTTACTTCAAATTACCATTAAGTCCTGTATTGTAACCAGAGTCTCCTTGAGGGAGAGCGTGATACTTGTGTATAGATCTATATTGGGTTTGACAAACCCACACATAAACTGCATGCAACAGTTAGACCGATAGGTCTGGGGTGACAAATGTCATAACATTTCCGACGCCTGAAGAACGTCGTTTTAGGCAACCTTGGTCATAGTATGGTTATAATAAACTCACATAAAGTATTAACAAACATTGGAATTTACGGGAACTTCATTAAAATTTAACGAGTTTATGTCGATTTAAACTTGCATTGTTTTACTATAAATATGACAAATTACTTGTACATTTCGGTCTTTGGGTTTTAAGACTACATTTACACATTAAGGAAAATATTGGATTTTTCTAACACAAATACTACTTTTACAAACGAAATGCTTTTAATAATACCAAACAAAAGCTTATGAACTCACCAACCTTTGTGTTGACACTTTTTCAAACAACTTGTATTCTCAGGAAATCATTAAACAGGTAATCAAGTGCTTTTGAGGATGGGACGCTAAGGCGTCTACTATTTCATATTTTATCAACATATTGTAATTGATTCGTAAACATGTAATTCATACAATGATGTAAATTTTTTTAATTATATATATGTTGGTTGTGTTTGCTTGAATTACTATTACAATTGCTGTTATGATACTATACATGAAGTCCTCCACCCCCGGACGTTTCCGCCATCCTTGGTTTGGGGGAGTGACAGATTGGTATCAGAGCGCAGTTTATAGTGAATTAAGTATATCAAACCACATAAGATATACAAACTATAAACACAATTGGGACTAATAGTCTCTGATTTGTGCATTTTTCAAATAAATATACTTTTAGAAAATAAATGATTTTTTTTTTATTAAAAGTATAAATACATGCATACATGCTCACATAGTGTCATAACTAGAAAAACATAAAATAAAAGAAGAGGAGTTGTACATTATGGGTATGCCTTGGTATATGTAAATCAAGTCTGGGAAGGATATAGCCTGATCAACTATATCTGTCCGGGAATTGACTTGCATATACCGGGGGATGGTCAGGATGGACAACAAATCTAACAAACCTAATAACATACTACAAAGGATACTTTAAGAACTCAAAACTAAACATTTACAAATACTATAGGAGTATTTTGTGTTACTATAATAAAAATATTTTATACTTTCATTTTCCCTCATAACCCAATGTATTGGGTCAATAAAAAGTATAAAATCGTATGTATCGTAAACATACCGGAAAACAACGTAATAATATACTTTATGTATAAAAGATTTCTCTCCCTATAAATACACTTTAACTAAAAGTACATTGGTTTACGACTTATGCCAGAATCATGCCGCCAAGGAGAAGACCAAGACCTTCCAGCAACACAGCAACACCTCCTCCGCCGCCGCCTCCACAGTTTGATCCCGCGATGTTCCAGGCTGCAGTAACAGCAGCCGTAGCGGCCGCAATGTCGCAGATAGGGACCAACGGAGCTGGTGGTTCGGGATCGGGAGCTACACACTCTAACTACGGAGACAGTACGTGGCGTGCAAAAGAGTGTTCATACAAAGACTTCACAAATGGCAAACCCGACAACTTCAATGGAAGCGGGGGAGTCATCGCTTTGATGCAATGGTTTGAAAAGACCGAAGTAGTCTTTCAGGCGTGCTCTTGCCCCGAAGCGAGCAAAGTTAAGTTCGCAGCCTTCACCTTCACCGGTCGGGCCCTTACTTGGTGGAACTGTCGGATTAAGTCACTTACTCTCGAAGTGGCTAGCTCCATAACCTGGGCAAAACTAAAAGCGTTGATGATGAAGGAGTACTGCCCGAGAGGTGAAATTCAAAAGCTGGAACAAGAACTTTGGAACCTCAGGATGACGGGCTCTGACCTTGAAACCTACACCACCCGATTCAATGAATTGGCTCTCCTCTGCCCAACAATGGTTACTCCGGAGGAGAAAAAGGTGGAGCGATACCTTTGGGGACTGTCTCTCCACGTGCAAAGTAGTGTCCTGGCTTCAAGGCCAACTACTTTTGACAGTGTCAGGGAGCTGGCACAACAACTTGTTGACCACCGAGCCGGTCATAATACTACAACCACCACCACTGATAAATCAAAAGGAGGAAACAACAAAAGGAAGTTCTGGAACGAAAAGAAGAGCCAACCAGCACAGGAACCCGCTAAGAAGCAACAAATTGTTGCTGTCCATGCTGCCACTAATACTGTCACTACTGCTACCACTCCAGCACCACCGAAGCCATATGCGGGAAAACTACCTAAGTGCAACAAGTGTAACTTTCACCACAATGGTGCTTGTAGGGAGATGCACTGTAACAACTGCGACAGGAAGGGGCACACTGCTCGTTTCTGTAAAGCGCCGGCTCAACCAATCAACCAAGTCGCCAGTACGGGGGCAACCCGGACCTGCTACAACTGTGGAGACGCAGGTCACTTCAAAAGAGACTGCCCCAAAGCACAAGCCCCTAATGCTGGTGGAGTAGGAAGAGTCCTGGCAATAGGACATGGGGAAGCAGTCGAGGATCCCACGGTGGTTACCGGTACGTTTCTCCTCAATAACTCTTATGCATGCGTACTATTCGATAGTGGAGCGGAGAGGAGTTTCGTGAGCCACCAATATAAACATTTACTTGAACAAAATCCCCAATCACTAAAGGATACTTATGTAGTAGAAATGGCAAATGGGAAAGTAGAACGCACTAGCGATATATACTCAGAATGTACTCTCACTATAGACAACCATACATTTAAAATTGACCTGATGCCAGTCACCATAAAAAGCTTCGACGTAATCATCGGGATGGATTGGTTAGTTCCTCACCGTGCCGACATTCTATGTTACGAAAGGGCCGTTCGCCTCAATCTACCAAATGACGAAACCCTTCTCATCTATGGTGACAAACCTAGTGCGAATTTACAAATCATCTCATGCATCAAAGCCCAAAAGTATCTCCGGAAGGAGTACCACGCCTTCTTAGCCCATGTAGTAGACAAGAAACAAGACGTGAAAGACATCAAAGACATCCCCGAAGTGTGTAACTTCCCGGATGTGTTCCCAGAGGATCTTCCTGGTGTACCACTCGCACGACAAGTCGATTTCAGAATTGACTTAATACCCGGAGCTACCCCCGTAGCCAGAGCTCCATACCGCCTCGCACCATCAGAAATGCAGGAGTTGTCCAGTCAGTTGACCGAGCTTTTGAGCAAAGGGTTCATCAGACCAAGCTTCTCACCTTGGGGAGCACCAGTCCTTTTTGTAAAGAAGAAGGACGGATCCTTTCGCATGTGCATCGACTATCGGGAACTAAACAAACTCACCATCAAAAACCGATATCCTCTACCCCGAATCGACGACCTTTTCGACCAACTCCAAGGAGCAAATTTCTTCTCAAAAATCGACCTAAGGTCAGGCTACCATCAGCTACGAGTTCAAGAAGAATATATTCCCAAAACTGCATTCAGAACTCGCTATGGGCACTACGAGTTTGTGGTGATGTCCTTCGGTTTAACAAACGCACCTGCGGTATTCATGGACCTAATGAATAGAGTGTGTCGACCCTACCTAGACAAGTTTGTAATCGTATTCATCGACGATATCTTGATCTACTCGCGAAGCGAAGAAGAGCATCGCCTACATCTACGCCAAGTGCTAGAGACACTAAGAGCGAAGAAGCTTTATGCTAAGTTCTCTAAGTGTGAATTCTGGATTAGAGAAGTGGATTTTCTTGGACATGTGGTAAGTGAGAAAGGCATACATGTGGATCCCTCCAAGATCAAGGCAATCGAGAATTGGTCAGCACCCAAGACGCCAACCGAAATTCGACAATTCCTTGGGCTTACTGGCTACTACCGAAGATTTATACAAAACTTCTCCAAGATTGCGAAACCACTCACCACCTTGACGCAGAAAGGTGTGATATTCAAGTGGGAAAATAAACAAGAAACTGCTTTCCAAACGTTAAAACAAGCCCTATGCAGTGCACCGATCTTGTCTCTCCCAGAGGGAACCGAGGACTTCGTAGTGTACTTTGATGCTTCGAATCAAGGCCTCGGATGTGTGCTCATGCAGAGAGGGAAGGTTATCGCGTATGCATCAAGACAGCTTAAGACGCACGAGGTTAATTATACTACGCACGACCTGGAATTAGGAGCAGTGGTATTCGCTTTGAAGATCTGGAGACACTACCTCTACGGCACGAAATGCACTATCTTCACTGATCACAAAAGTCTTCAACATATCCTCAATCAGAAAGAGCTCAACATGCGACAGAGGAGATGGGTAGAGTTGCTGAATGACTACGAGTGCGAAATTCGTTATCATCCGGGCAAGGCCAATGTAGTGGCCGATGCTCTAAGCAGGAAGGAGTACTCGGGCCGCCGAGTAAAATCCTTAACAATGAAAATCCATTCCCACCTGACCATACAAATCAAGGAAGCTCAACTGGAAGCTTTGAAACCAGAAAAGGTGGCAGGAGAGACATTAAGGGGAATGGATAAAAACTTAGAAGTCAAGGATGATGGAGCACGTTATATCATGAACCGGATTTGGACATCGAAGTTCGGTGGACTCCGAGATGTCGTCATGAATGAAGCACACAAGACTCGATACTCCATCCATCCCGGGTCGGATAAGATGTATCTGGACCTCAAGAGATTATACTGGTGGCCGAACATGAAAGCTGAGATTGCTACCTATGTGAGCAAGTGCCTGACTTGCGCTAAGGTCAAAATCGAATACCAGAAACCATCCGGGCTATTACAACAGCCGGATATACCTGAGTGGAAGTGGGAACGAATAACCATGGACTTCATAACCAAGCTGCCTAAGACATCGGGCGGGCTTGACACAATATGGGTAATTGTAGACAGATTGACCAAATCAGCACACTTCCTACCAATGAAAGAAACGGACAAGATGGAGAAGCTGACTAGAACGTACATCAGAGAGATTGTACGACTCTATGGTGTGCCGATATCCATTATCTCCGATAGAGATAGTAGATTTACCTCACGGTTTTGGCAGTCCCTACAAAAATCATTGGGAACTAGGCTTGACATGAGTACGGCCTACCACCCACAAACCGACGGACAGAGCGAACGAACCATTCAAATGTTGGAAGACATGTTAAGAGCTTGTGTGATAGACTTCGGTAAAGCATGGGATACCCATCTACCGCTTATCGAATTCTCCTACAATAACAGCTATCATACTAGCATCAAAGTCGCTCCATTCGAAGCTCTTTACGGTCGCAAATGCAGATCACCCCTGTGTTGGGCTGAGGTGGGGGATACACAGCTAGCTAGAGGGCAAGTCTCTAATAGCACCCTCACTGGCCCTGAAATCATAAGGGAAACTACAGAAAAGATCGTTCAAATTCGAGAGAGACTGAAAGCGTCTCGCGATCGGCAAAAGAGTTACGCAGACAAACGACGCAAACCCTTGGAATTCCAGGTGGGTGATAGAGTACTACTAAAAGTTTCCCCTTGGAAAGGAATGATACGATTCGGCAAACGCGGGAAACTAAATCCAAGGTACATCGGGCCATTCGAAATCCTTGCTAGGATTGGGCCAGTAGCATACAAACTTCGATTACCTCAGGAACTCGACAAAGTACATCCCACATTTCACGTGTCGAACCTAAAGAAGTGTTTGTCTGATGAGACACTCGTAATACCACTCGACGAAATCAAAGTTAACGAAAATCTCCACTTCGTGGAGGAACCAGTCGAAATCATGGATCGGGAAATCAAACGAACGAAACAAAGTCGTATTCCCATCGTGAAGGTACGTTGGAACGCTAAACGAGGACCCGAATTCACCTGGGAACGCGAGGATCAGATGAAACAAAAGTATCCACATCTCTTCCCAAACTCTTGAAATCCCAGTCAAAATGAAAATTTCGGGACGACATTCCTTCTAACGGGGGGATGATGTGACAACCGTCAAATTTCGGTCAATTCAAAGTCAACAAGTCAAACCGCTCAACTCCAATAACCCTTGTATGCTAGGGTTTACTTTATGTAATCACTATACAATTCGCTATTTTAATGAGAAATCATCATTTGGAAAGTTCATGTGTTTGATTTTCCTTAGCCTTAACAAGTGCTAAACAACGAACCAAAGCGATAAAACACTATTACACAATCATCGGGATTGTGTAAGACACTAAAACACGGTTTAATGGGGTTTACGAACCTTGCGTTGTGAAGCCGGACACTCAAATTAATCACAAACGAAACCTCTCTAAATCGTTTTCACTCTATCTCTTTCTATTTGAAATCTCTCCCAAATCTCTCCCAAATCTCTCTCAAAAGTTACTTTAACTTTTTGTAATCATTTGGGTCATCTCGACCCTTGACCGGGTCAAAAATCGCTTGAAACGGGGTAAAAACGAGTAAAATAGCTTTAAGGATCCGAAACCGAAGCTTCTGGACCGAAGCCTCGCATCCGAAGCCTCGCATCCGAGGCCTCTGATCCGAAGCGAGGGTCCGAAGGTCCGAAGCGAGGGTCCGAAGGTCCGAAGGTCCGAAGCGAGGGTCCGAAGGTCCGAAGCGAAGGTCCGAGGGTCCGAAGTCCGAAGCGATTTACCGGTTTTTCGACTACGACTTCGTTTTAACTCCGTTTTTCATTATTTTAACGTGGGATTTTCACCCAAAACTTTATTTTATAAACTAAGGCCCCAAAATATATAAATCTCCAGGGTTTTTATAAAATATATTAAAAGAATTGGTGATTGAACTAATTATTGAGGGAATATTTGCTTTTCCTTAATTTATGGCAAAAGCAAACCACTACCACCTCACTCTATGATTAGCCACTCTTTCCCACTACCCCTTGTCTCCTTAGTGTACCTTTACAGCCAATCTCCAGCTCTTCCCACGTTCTAAGAGCTGGAGGATTGATCCTCTCTCCTCATTCTCCATAAAACTCTTTCATTCTACACTTAGCAACCAAGAACACTCTCCAAAATTCTCTCATCTTTTCTCTTAACTTCAAGAACTTCAAGGCTTTCTCCAGGGATTTCTTTCTTCAATTAGTAAGTATCTTCATCATTCACATAATTATTAAACTCCATTCTACTCAAATCATTGATATCTTACACAAGTTCCATCTTATTCGGTGTTAGATTCTCGAATCATCAAGACATCTTCTTAGTGTTCTTGAGTTGAACACTTCCTCTCTCTCACTTTCATCTACTGAAACCACATAAGGTGAGTTCATACCCGTACACTTACATGTTTTTCTTAAGTTTTAAGGGGGGAATACAAGTAAAATCATCAAGAACACAATTAAACTTTTTCTAACAGATTACATCAGAAAAGATGGACGTTAATCACGGACTGTTTTGGTCAACTTAAATATTTTAGTTTTCAAAACTGTTTCAGGTGCAAGTAGTTCAAACTCTTAGATTTAAAATGGCTACTTGCACATCTCCATATGATTTTTTTTACAATTTATGGAGATTTTTACAAAACTGCCTGTCATTTCAGAGGCAAACCCGGACCAGTCTGTGATTATGAACATTTTCACCTCTGTTAGAGATCACTAAAAATCATGATAAAATTTACGAACAAACTAGACTCATATTCCAAACTCTCAAAATTTGCGGATTTGGATTTAGAGCTTTGATGATTTTTCTATAAATTTTCTAAGAACGGTAACAGAAACTGTTTTTAACGAAAAGTTGCTGTTAATTTCATATCACCTTGTAACATGTTGAGCAAGGTGTATATCTTTATGTGATTATATGTTACTACAATATATGACATTTTGTCTTAATATTTAGACACACATCAGTTTACAAATGGATTTGGTCATATAAAATACAAAGAATAACAAGTGATTATAATCAAAGTACAATAGATACATTCAAACATTAAATAAACTATTTTGAATATAGTTTGCATACATTACCACGTACTACCCTTGGTTGATAAACTATAATAGGTATAGTTTATGATACATTACATAACACATACATTTAAAAAGGGTACATTTATACAAAGGATATTTTCATTAAGCAAGGTACGGCCATACGGTACCAAATTTTCATAACACGTAATTCCGTTAATGACTTTGTGAGACATTTACTTCAAATTACCATTAAGTCCTGTATTGTAACCAGAGTCTCCTTGAGGGAGAGCGTGATACTTGTGTATAGATCTATATTGGGTTTGACAAACCCACACCTAAACTGCATGCAACAGTTAGACCGATAGGTCTGGGGTGACAAATGTCATAACATTTCCGACGCCTGAAGAACGTCGTTTTAGGCAACCTTGGTCATAGTATGGTTATAATAAACTCACATAAAGTATTAACAAACATTGGAATTTACGGGAACTTCATTAAAATTTAACGAGTTTATGTCGATTTAAACTTGCATTGTTTTACTATAAATATGACAAATTACTTGTACATTTCGGTCTTTGGGTTTTAAGACTACATTTACACATTAAGGAAAATATTGGATTTTTCTAACACAAATACTACTTTTACAAACGAAAGGCTTTTAATAATACCAAACAAAAGCTTATGAACTCACCAACCTTTGTGTTGACACTTTTTCAAACAACTTGTATTCTCAGGAAATCATTAAACAGGTAATCAAGTGCTTTTGAGGATGGGACGCTAAGGCGTCTACTATTTCATATTTTATCAACATATTGTAATTGATTCGTAAACATGTAATTCATACAATGATGTAAATTTTTTTAATTATATATATGTTGGTTGTGTTTGCTTGAATTACTATTACAATTGCTGTTATGATACTATACATGAAGTCCTCCACCCCCGGACGTTTCCGCCATCCTTGGTTTGGGGGAGTGACAGATGCCCAAGAAATTGTACCTCCTCCAAGAAGAAACACCCAACCACTTGTAGAGGAGTGATCCTCTAAGTTGTTAATCCAGTTAGCATCTGAATAACCTTCTAAAACAGAAGGATATCCACTATAAGTTAAACCATAATTCACGGTCCCTTTCAAATACTTGAATACTCTACTCACAGCTTGCCAATGATGTGAACTAGGATTACTAGTATATCTACTAAGCCTTCCCATAGCATATGCTATATCAGGCCTAGTACTAATCATGGCATACATTAGACAACCAATAGCCCTTGAGTATTCAAGTTGAGACACTGGAGATCCTTTATTAGGTAGAAGCTTAAAACTAGGATCTATAGGAGTGCTAACAGGAGAACAATTCTCAAAGTTAAACTTTTTTCAATATCTTTTCAATGTAATGAAATTGAGGAATTGAAATCTCGTTATTTCCTTTTCTAATTCTTATACCAAGAATTACCTCAGCCTCCCCCATGTCTTTAATGTCAAAACTAGATGATAAGAATTTCTTGATTTTATCAACTTCATCTTGATCAGTACCAAAGATTAACATATCATCAACATATAGACAAATTATAACTCCTTTACCAGAAGAATCAAATTTGCTATATAAACATTTGTCAGCCTGGTTTAATGCAAAACCATTGGACTATATCACATCATCAAACTTTTGATGTCATTGTTTTGGTGCTTGTTTCAAACCATATAATGATTTCTTCAACTTACACACCTTATGTTCATTATCAGGCATCACAAACCCTTCAGGTTGTTTCATGTAGATTTCCTCATCCAAGTCATCATTTAAGAATGCAGTTTTAATATCCATTTGGTGAATCACAAGATTATGTATAGCTGCAAGAGCTAACAATAATCTAATTGTGGAAATTCTAGCAATAGGGGCATAAGTATCAAAGAAGTCAATGCCTTCCTTTCGCCTAAAGCCTTGGATAACCAATCTGGCTTTATACTTATCAATTGTGCCATCCACCTTCATTTTCCTTTTGAGGATCCACTTACTTCCCAATGCCTTACAACCAGGAGGTAAATCAGACAATACCCAAGTATTTTTATGCATGATAGAATCAATTTCATCATGAATTGCTTCTTTCCAGAAATGAACATCCCCAGAAGCCATAGCCTCACTAAAAGTCTTTGGATCCTCCTCAATATTAAAACAATATTGATGTTGACATATAGTCTCATTCCTAATTCCTTCAACCAGATACACTTGAAAATCATATCCAAAAGACTTAGATTTTCTAGCTCTTGTGCTTTTCCTAGGTTCAGGTACAGAACTTGCACCACCAGAAACATCTTCAGCTTGAGTAGTACTCTTGCTGGAAGGTTGATGAATCACGTCCCTTGGTCTAGGTATAGATGTGAATCTTTCTTCATCAAAGATAGCATCTCTTGACTCTATCACTGTGTTTACAGACACAGAGTCATTAGATACTAAAAGATAGAATCTATATGCTTTGGAATGCTCAGCATATCCAATAAAGATACAATCTACACCTCTTTCACCCAATGTTTTCCTTTTGGGTTCAGTGAGCCTTACAACTGCTCTACAACCCTAAACTTTGAGATAACTCAAATTTGGTACCTTTTTACACCAATGTTCATAAGGAGTATTCTTACTCCTTTTATTTGGAGTTATGTTCAAGATGTAACATGTAGTTAACATTGCCTCACCCCAAAGCCCTTCACTTAATCCAAAATAGGACAACATAGAATTAACCATTTCTTTCAAAGTCCTATTCTTCCTTTCAGCTACACCATTTTGTTGTGGTGTATAAGGAGTTGTGGTTTGATGTATTATTCTAGTTGATTCAAAATAATCTGGATCATAATACTCACCACTTCTATCAGAACGCAAGACTTTTATTAATTCATTTTTATGAAGCTCAACTTGTTTATAAATTTTAAATTTATCAAGTGCTTCATCCTTAGAATGTAGCAAATAGACATAACAATATCTAGATGCTTCATCAATAAAAGTAACAACATACTTTTTGTTTCCAAGGGAAGGTGTTGCATGGAAATCACATAAATCACTATGTATAAGATGCAACACCTTGCTTTCCCTAACAACATCTTTGAAAGGTTGTCTAGTGATTTTAGTTAGCATGCATGTTTTACATTTTTCATTATTTTTCATGCAAAAAGCAGGAATCAAACTCATTTTAGACATGTCTTTTAATCTCTTGTAATGAATGTGTCCTAGTCTAACATGCCATAATTTAGATTTATTAAAATTATTGCTAGTACTAGTAGAAGCCATGCAAACATAATTATCAATAAAAGGATAACTAATATTAAGTATAATCATTCCATTGCATACATATCCAAATCCCATAAAAGAACCATGTCTTGACAAGATATAGTTGTCACTTTCTAATACTTGTTTGTAACCACAATTATTTTAAACAATTTCAGACACAAGATTCTTTCGAATCCCTGGTACATATAAAACATTGTTTAGACACAAACACTTTCCAAAAGTAAAGTAAAATAAAACAGATCCTAAACCCTTGATTGGTTCAGTTGCAAGATTTTCCATTTTCACCACAGATCCATCTTCAATTGGTTGACATTCCTTGAACCAACGAAGATCCTTACATATATGGCTTGTTGCTCCCGAATCAACCCACCATGCAACATCATTATCCTGCACATAAAATGCTTCAGAAATCACAGAAATATAATTCTGAACATATTTATAATTCTGCATGGAAACAAAAATTTGACCTTGTTGCTTTTCTGGATCCTTGGATCCACTTGGTCCAGCACCATCCTTGTTCACTTTACGAAGATGACAATCTTTCTTGAAGTGACCCGGTTTGTTACAATTCCATCAAACCAACTTAGCCTTCTTGTTGGAAGACTTGTCATCCTTTCCTTTAAACTTACTTTTTCTATTAGACTTCTTGGGATTCTTTGAACTTTCTCCTTCCACCCTGTTCACAGAAGAGAAACCAACTTGGTTCTTGCCTTTAGGATTGTTGTCAAGTTCTTGAGTCCTTAGGGACTCTTCAATCCTTAAATGGCTTCCAAGTTGAGTCAAAGTCAATTCCTCTTTGTTATGTTTCAGATTGTGTTTAAAATCCTTCTAGGAAGGGGGCAGTTTGTCAATGATCACAGCCACAGAAATGGATTCATCCATTTTCAAATTGTGTTGAGCAAATTGTCCCAGAATCCTTAACAATTCATGGAATTGTTCCATAACAGGCCTGGAGTCAATCATCTTGTAACCCATAAAGTTACTAACAAGAAAATTCTTAATAGAAGCATCTTCAGCCATGTACTTGGATTCAAGAGAACCTCACAGCTCTTTTGCAGATCCGAAATTTTGATAGATATAAAAAAGAGAGTCAGACATACCATTAAGAATATGACCATGACATATGTAATCATAATTTTCCCACTTTGATCTTCTTCTTGTTGCCTCCAAAGGTTCATCTTCAACAGATTCTGGTAAGACTGACATGGGTGTACTCAGAACATACACCACTTTCAGAGTGGTAAGGAGAAACTTCATCTTCTTCTGCCATCTACGAAAATCTTGCCCTTCAAACTTGTTCATGTCACAACTAGCATTTTGGATAGGAAATTTCGTCCTCATGTAAGCAATAACTATTGTATGACTTGTGCTAACACATTAGAAGTATACTTTATGGTTCCTAATGGACCATGAAAAGATAGAATGCAAATATGTCCATGTATCTCAAATCTCTCCCAAAAATCTCTCCAAGAATATGAAATCTCTCCCAAATCTCTCCAAGAATATGAAATTTCTCCCAAATCTCTCCAAGTATGTGAAATCTCTCCCAAATCTCTCCGAGTATGTGAAATCTCTCCCAGATCTCTCCAAGAATATGAAATCTCTCCCAAATCTCTCCAAGTATGTGAAATCTCTCCCAAATCTCTCCAAGTATGTGAAATCTCTCCAAGTATGAGAAATCTCTCCCAAATCTCTCCAAATATGTGAAATCTCTCCCAAATCTCTCTATGTACCTTCCTCAATCGAAAACAGCCCAAAACCGAAGGAGAAAACCCAAAAGGACCCTTTTGGTCAGGAACCCCTCTCTACTTCGGAGCTTCTGATGGATTCCGAAATGCCCTAGTTTACTTCGGAACACCTTCACTCCGGAAGGCTTCGCTCCGGAATCACTATGTTCGGACCCTTCGGAAGTCTAGCCAGCCTCGCACCTCGGTCCGGACCGACCAAATTCGCACCTGACTCTGGACTTCGCTCGTGACTTCGGAACTCGCCCAGCGCCTCCGGAACTCCTTTATATCCACTTCGGACCCTCGCATACCTAACCCTCCACTTCGGAATTCTAAGAGGAGCTTCGGAAATTGTTATGTGGCTCCGAAATTCACCTTTTGACTCCGGATTTTGGACTATTTCGGACATTTTCTCCATTTTTGGGTATTTTGACGTCAGGAATCCCACCGAACTCGTATTTTTCGTAACTTAGACCCCTAAAACCTCTATTTTATGCCAAATTTGATTATTTAAATCATATTCACATAAAATAAAACTTAGGATTTATAAAGATCCTATCCTAAAATCAAGATAAAGACAAAGAGGTTTGACCTTGTGATTTGATGTAATCTTCCATTTCCCATGCAAATCACGGTATCCAATGCTTTACCCACCAAATATCAATGCTTGGACCATCAGATTTCCATGCACCTAAGTCTCCCACCTTTTCTTTTATCCTCTTAAAGCAACGTCTGTGGAGGAGTTTTAGATTTCCCCACTTCTATCTCTCTCATTTTCTCTCAAGAACTCATCTCAAAAGCAAGAACAAGATCTGGTTGAAAACTAAATTCTCAACTTCTCTCTAGAGTTTTTAAGTAAGTTTCTCCACTCATCTAACGTTTTATGTAATTTTCAAGATGAATCCATATTATTTTACTCATAATAATATGTGATAATCAACATTAGGACAACATTCTTCCCAGAGGAGTTCCTCATCTCAGCCAAAGTCTGGGCTTGAGATCTTCACTCCATCACTCCAAACAACTCCTCAACCAACTCAAGGTGAGCTTCATACCCCTACTTTTTCGAGATTTCTATTGTTTTTGAGGGAGAATACAAGTCAAAGTCTTGTGTAAATCATGATTTATTTGCTTATTGTGTATGCATGCCACCTTACATGTGTTTAAGTATGAAAACTCTTGTAAATAGTCCAAAAATTCGAGATTTTGGTTAAGTCTCAAGAGTTTGGATTATATCTCACAAATCACGTTTGGAATCAAGAACTAGTATGTTACCAAGTATAAGTCACAAAAATTTTATAACAACAACTATAAGGATTTAATTTAATATTTGCTTAAACAAGTTGTTGGACAAAATATTATGGAAAATGATTAAAGTATGGAAATAATAATATTTTAGATCATTTTTGGCCAAACATAAATACAAGGGTTATCTTGGAATATTATGTCATACTCATGACCTTTTTACCAGATTAACAAACTATTTGTGATTATTTATAAATATTTAATATAAATAATTTTATCAAGGAAAATATACGGAAACAGAGTTTTCATGACAAAAATATTTGCATGTCATAAACTGCTGTTGTAAAACCTCTGAGAACATAAGTAATGTGTTATATGTCATAAAACAGAAAATGCGTGTCATACCCTTCAGTTATAAATTTACACAAATTATAACTTGATAGTTTTTCTCATGACTAAAATGGCTTCTTTTTCAATAAACGAAAATGAACGAACACGAGCACCTAGTTAACGAGCACAATCAACGATATGGAACGAGAACGATATTTCTATTCAATGAGTACGGATTTCATTATTTATCTAACAAATAATGGATCTCTAACGATTGCTCAAAAGGTTGTTAATATTCTAGTCAAACAAATCTCAAAAGTACCTAAATATAAAAATATTAGTGTACGTCTAAAGTCCTGTAAGGAGTTATAGCCAGAGTCTCCTGGAGGGAGAGCGGGAATTTGTGTATAGATCTATACGGGGTTGACACCCCGCACATTCGTTGTTCAGTACAGCTAGACATGCCAGTCTAGGGTGACAAATGTCTTTTCCAAAACGAGGGCGCCTGAGAAACGCTAAAACAGGCACTCCGTCAGATTAGTATGGTTATAACGACTCACTAGAATATGTTATGTTATCTAGAAATTTATGCAAGGAAAAACCCCATAAAGAAATTTTGGCACGTTGTGTTGACTGTCCTACACATGATAGGTGATGGTCCGTATTTGTTGCGCCGACTGTCCTTTTTCATCGCGTAGAATGTCCACAATCGCCATGTTGATTCTTTCTCCTAACAAGTATAAAGTCTAAATACTGCTATTTTACAAATTAAAAAGCGTAGGACTCTATGGAAAACGTTTGTAAATGAGTTTGAAAACGATAAACTAACCCACACATATACACAGTTGGAAATAGAACTTACAAATATTTTATAGCAGAAAATATAGGATTTTCTGGAGAAAACGATTTTCTACGATTTCAATAATGATAAACTAGAACGCACACTCAATTTTACTCGATAAGAAGAACAAGATTTTCAACCATATTCTCTTTTTGAAAATAGGAGATTTTCTGGAAACGGTTGACTATTACTATTCAAAAGAACTATTCTCGAATACAGCTCGCCTTTACAAATTACACTACTTTTCATAATCACTCCTTATAAGGATGAACAAAAGTAACGACGTGACACATATACTCATGATTTTCAAAGCAAGGCTTCAAACGATTTGATAGAAAATATCGGATTTTCTGAAAGTACAACAAGAACGATTCTAAACAAGTGTAAACGATTTTATACAAAAATGCTTATGAACTCACCAACTTTTTAGTTGACGCTTTTCAAAACGACTTGTATTCTCAGGGATCTAGTAAGCAGGTAACAAGGGACGCAGAAGCAGGACTATTTAGCTGTAGTTTGGAAATTTTCTGCTTATGTCTCTTTTGTGTAACTCGAAGAACAAATACAATATGTAAACAATGTAAGTTTGTTATCTCAATGTATAATGCTTGGATTGCTCTGTTTCATTTATATTCATTGTTATGATACTGCACAATGAAGTCACCCGCCTCCGGTCGTTTCTGCCGTCTGGTCCGGGGGTGTGACAGTTCAGTTTTTCAAACTTGTCATTTCCTTCAGATAATCACCACTTGCCATGATCACATAAATACTTTAATCTTTGTAAGAGATTTTGGGGTATAGAAAGGCTTGGAAATTCTGAGAATTGTGGTTTCACTTTCAGATTAAAGTATTTGGGTGGTACTCTCAATCTTTAATCGGATAAGACTCAGAATTGAGAGCAAGAAAAGAAAATATGGTTGTTATGAATTTTGTGATTGTTGTTGTACCAGGAGAAATGATGACCAAAATGATTAAGTAGTTCATTTGTCTGAAAACTGTCAAGGCAGTTTTCTTTGTCTAAAAACTACTCCAACTGTCAAAACCAATAACAGTCACTAAAAACAGATTCTTAATAAAGGTCAAAATGAAGTCAAAAACCGAGTTCATTTACAGAAAATTCAGATTTCTAAGGAATTTTTTATATATCAATATAACTCATTTGTAGCTCGACCCCAGCCAGGGGCTCTTCCCCTTGGACCCCGCCAGGGGCTGCCGCCCTTTGGACCTCCTCACAGGGGCGCTGCCCCCGGACCCCCATTCGTTTAGGGGCTTCGCCCTTAAATTACAGTCTACTTTGAATCTTGAATAAACTTAAACAAGTGTGCACTTCGCAACTTCCTTACTTGTTTAATATTCACCAAGATTGAATTTTGGTCAAAAAGACAATCCATTACACTTAAATACACATTGATGATACAAAATCACCAACAATAAGTACTTCAAAACATCAAGTACACAAAAATAAACATGAAAACACTCAAAGTCTTATTGGCTTTAGGTAGTGTTAGGAAACTTAACCATGTTCAACAAATTCTCTGAAATTCATCCGCTATTATACCAAGGCTAAAAATTCCTTTATGATATTATTTTGTTAATCATAAATTGTCCTTAATTTGTTGTAGAAATTTTTTGGATGAAAGAAATATAAATTTTTCTCTCATCAATTCTAAAGTACTTCTTTTCCTTGTTTAAGTATACCTACCCTTTTTCAAGTACTACGATAGGATATTAATCTGGAAAATTATCAATAACATCAAGGTGCATGTTGGGTGGCGTGTGTAAATTTGCTCAACTCAACATCCTAATGAAAAGTCTCTTACCAACTCTTTAGCATACTATAATAATCTTATGAAGCAATACTCATAGATTTTGCGTTTCACACGAACGATATAATACGTGAGGGTTACTAAATAACTCAGATTCCTTTGTGCAAAACCAGCCTCAGTGAAAATAGTCAAGACCATTTGAGCTGGTAACTTCAAAATAAAATTAGGGCTTGTAGTTATGCAGATGTTGTAACAACCTGTTGTGTATGTTATCATTTCTGCAATTTAATTGCTTAATTTAATTATTTTTACTTTTAAAAAATGAGGGAAACAATTTAATAATAATAATAATAATAATAGTAATAATAATAATAATAATAATAATTATTATTATTATTATTATTATTATAACATCAAAAATGATAGAAAATAGAAAATAATAGCAGACATTATTAAAAAATTAATGTTTAGACCTAAAATGAAGTACATTTTTAATTCGTGGGCTGGAGTTGTCTACATAGAAACCTCATGATGCAAAGAATATTGTTTGTGGGGTAGAAACTGTAATTATGGGAGCGTTAGGGGCAGAAAAAGTAAATTTCATATTTAATGCCATAAAATCGACGGGATAATTGGGTGGGACAATTCTGCTTGTTGCCTAAATCACGAACTCTTGTGTATATAGTTATATTAAATCCTAGCCCCTTTGTGAGTGTGTGTGACGCAAGGAAGAAAAAAGAAGAAAATTAGGAGGAAGGGACCAAGTGTTGGCTGCCATTAAAGCTAAATTATGCCAATGTGTATCACTTGACCCACCTAAAATTAAAGTTTACAACAAGTTATATACAAAAATATTTAGGATCTACTTTCAATATATTGAAAGACGTATCTTAATGTGTTTGGCAAAAAAAGGAAAAAAAATAATATAAACTATAGACAATAAAAGATATTAAAATTTTGGCATGAAGGAGTCTCACATTGACACCAATAAGAAAACCACGAAGAGTTTTCTATTATAAATATTAAATATATGTTTTGTTTTTTCATTTTCTACATCATAAGCTTGACAATGTCTCGTTGAGACCAAATAACTCAAAATATAATTTGGTTTTAGCCAAAATTTGAAGGAATAAGCAATTTGCATGCGGTCCTTTCACCACTAATTTTTATACATATTGAACCAGTTATTTTTCTAATTGAACCGACATGGTTGAACCTGCTTTGTTATTCTAGACTTACCACTGTTTCAAGGTATGTAGTCTCGATTCTAATTCCTTCTATGAGTATGAATGAAAAAGAGAGGCAAAGGGGAGTAAATGCATGATTTTTGAGGTCAGAATCTATAGGTCACAGAAAGAGTGAAATATTGGACATAGGTTTGTGATTTTCGAAATCCCCCTAGCCTATTTCGTACTTCATAAAAAAAATATGTTTTTGGAGTTTTTCGAGGAAGAATAGGGGAGAAAATCCTCAAAGAGACAACCAGAGAGACAACATATCCACATAGATGTAGGGCAGGAAAAAGAAAAATAAAAGAAAAGAGGATTGCCTTTGGTGTAAGGTTTTCACGTGGAATCTTTAATCTCACTCATCCTAGGTAAATATTTTTTCCCATTGTTGTTATTCCAAAATGTAGTCCAATATGTTGACTCTAGCTGAACCGACCTGGTTGAAACCGCTTTGTTATTCTAGACTTACCACTATTTCTAGGTATGTAGTATCCATTCTAATTCCTTGTATGAGTATAAATGAAAAAAAGACGTAAAGGGGAGGAAAAACATGATTTTTGAGGGAAGAATCTATAGGTCACAAAAAGAGTGAAACAATGGACATAGGTCTGTGATTTTCGAAATCTCCCTAGCCTATTTCGTACTTCATAAAAAATATGTTTTTGGAGTTTTTCGAGGAGGAATGGTGTAGAAAATCCTCAAAGAGACGACGAAAGAGACAACATATACACAGAGATGCAAGGCCAGGAAAAGAAAAGTAAAAGAAAAGAGGATTGCCTTTGGTGTCAGGTTTTCATGTGGAATCTTTAATCTCACTCATCCTAGGTAAATATTTTTTCCCATTGTCGTTATTCCAAAATGTAGTCCAATTTGTTGACTCTCTGTGACTTAGTGGGTTAAGAGAAGAACCCAAAACCCTAGTTATAATTTTATGTAAAACTTCACTGTGCTGTCTCATTCTTAAAAAAACATAATTAATTCATGGAAGGTCGTATCAACCTAAAACCATTGCCCAAAGTTCATAAATCGAATCGAGTATATATCGTTAGTTTTGACCTAAGTTTGGGAATTGCTTTATCCATGCGGAGAAGCGCAATTTTCACTAACTGGTCCAGAATGAGTTGTTGTGATATTTTGTTTGAAGACTTCATAGTAAATAGTAGAAAAATCGTATGAACATGTGTAATATGTCCCTAGAAAGGTAAAATGTTTAATTTTCATGATATGGAATAAAAATACAAATACGATGGCTTTTTAGGGGATAAAGTGGTTGTTAGAAAATTTGCGTTAAAAGCACTTGTAAATTCTGAGAATAGTGTTATACACTTTCAAATCGAAGTATTTGGTGGTACTCCTAAATCCTCAATTGGATAATACTCAGAAGTTTGAGCACAATAAATAAGAATTAGCGTGTATGTTTTTCCTTTGTACCAAAAAATTTACCACAACATTCTTAAATATGTCTCATGTCTAAAAACGATCACAAGCCAGTTTCATAAATAACACAAAATCGGGCATTAACCACTCGATAATAGCATAACTGACGGGTGTCACAAAACTGTCACCAACAATCAAACTTAACACAAAATGGTCGTTTTAACAACTGGATAATAGATTAATCCGACGAGTAAAACATCAAACCGATGGGTAAATCACTGAACTGCATGCCTTCCGATATAACTTGTTACGATGTGTTCCGATCCATCGGAAGTGAAAAGCATCGTTCTGAGTAAGAAAACTAATGTGAGCTGTTCCGATCCATCGGAAGTGAACAATACCGTTCCAGTGAGTTCTAATTCATCAGAGCTCATCGGAAGCCATTTCTATTCCGTAATTAGTTCCAGTTTCGAAATCATCTTTGGTTCCGATATCAATTCCAGCCCAAAATCATTTTCGGTTCCGATATCAATTCCATTCCGAAATCATTTTCGATTCCGATATCATTTTGCCCTTACTTTAAATCTTGTATAATCTTAAACAAGTGTGTACTCCACACCTTCTTTACTTGTTTAATGTTTATCAAGATTGATTTTGGTCAACAAGTCAATTTATTACACTTAAATACAATTACGAAACAATTCACTAACAAACCTTACCCATTTA
Source organism: Lactuca virosa (assembly GCF_052849685.1). Lineage (NCBI taxonomy): Eukaryota > Viridiplantae > Streptophyta > Magnoliopsida > Asterales > Asteraceae > Lactuca > Lactuca virosa. Next base: position 313,198,895 of record NC_136433.1, on the reverse strand, counting down.
AGTGTAATCTTGATAAACTTAAAATATAACATAACAACAACAAACTGATGCATAAATGAAATATCATGACGACAGAATTTCACATTAGTATATTATTCATTCCAAATATTCAAATATAAGGGTCACTAAGGATTGAACCCTTTCTATTCATAGTGAATACATGAAGATAATATACACAACAATTTACATTCTCATAAATTCTATTTTGACACTATATTTTACGAGCTTGTGTCCCATCATTCAATAAGCATATCAAAGTCAACTCCCAACTTCTTGAAGAATCTAAATTTCATGTTTAAATAGGTAGTTCTTTTGTTTTGGCACCTGTATATGCAATTTTTCAAAGAACTATTAAGAAATAAAATTTCAACCTTTTTAACTTGCAGTACTTAACACATACCATGGGATGATAATAATAATATGCTTCAATCTTCAAATATCAAGCTTTACACATTGAATTCAACATCTAATATTACATTAGATGGAAATTGGGTATCTCGATATAAAAGATTTTAAGTGGAGTTTAAACCAATCCCTACAGCCGCCTTGTGCGTCAAATCTCTAGTTAACCCTTTGGTCAAATGATCAACTATGTTCAATTGAGTTCTCACAAACTCCACAGATATCACACCAGTCATGATGAGCTCGCGAATCATGCTATGTCTAACACCTAAATGTCTAGATTTCCCATTATACACTTGACTATAAGCCTTAGACAAGGTTGCAACACTATCACACTTGATAGAAATGGTAGATACCGGTTTTAGCCATAATGGAATTTCGTAAATCAAATTCCTTAGCCACTCAGATTCTTTACCAACAGCAGATAATGCTACAAACTTAGACTCCATGGTTGAGTTAGTAATACATGTATGTTGCTTGGATGCCTAAGAAATGGCACCTCCTCCAAGAAGAAACACCCAACCACTTGTAGGGAGTGATCCTCTAAGATTTTAATCCAGTTGGCATCAGAATAACCTTCCAAAACAGAAGGATATCCATTATAAGTTAAACCATAATTCATGGTCCCTTTCAAGTACTTAAATACTCTACTCATAGCTTACCAATGATGTGAACTAGGATTACTAGTATATCTGGTAATCCTCTTACAACATATGCTATATCAGGCCTAGTGCTAATCATGACATACATCAGACAACCAATAACCCTTGAGTATTCAAGTTGAGATATTGGAGACCCTTTAAGAAATTGGAAATAAATAGAAAATAATTGAAATAAATCCTCAAACTTTTTGGGTAATTTATTCACAATATTTTGAAGCTAGTAAAAATGATCAATGAACTTTGTAAACTGTAAAAACCGTTTTTACGATTTTAGATGTGTTCAATTGTAACACCCGTAGATCCGGGCTAGTCAATTTAGAGATAATAGGGGTCGAAAACGACTTTCCGACATCCGTAGAATATGTGTCAAGGGTTCCGTAGATATAAAGAACGCCGAAATCCGAGTTATAACGAAGAAGTTATGACCCGTAGAAGTTTCGTGACGGAACCGGCTCGCACCGGGAAGCGTAAATAGTGAATTTACGATAGAGCGACTTTTAGACTTAGCGATCTAAACAAAAGTCGTAGAAAACGTTAAACCGAGAGCGTCCATAAAAAGAACGCCCAAATCTGACTTCGTATGAGGAAGTTATAATTTTTCTAAGATTTGGCATAGCAGTGCACGGCCTGAAACTCGAATTTTAGTTCGAGCGGTTTTTGGCTTACGCGACCTAAATGAGAGTTGAAGATCTCATTAATAGGAACTCAACGACAAAAAGACAGACGAAAACGGAGTCCGTATGTAAAAGTTATGAATTTTACGCGGACATTTAACAGTGTAATCACCTCCTACTGTTAAATTTAAGATCGGTCGAGAATTAGCCGACGGAGTAAAAAGGAAAGTTGTAGATTTTATTTTTACCTACGCGTGGATATAAATAACGTCAAAAATGGAAATCGTATGCGAAAGTTATGGACAAAGCTTAGTCTCTACTTTTCGAGCGCGACGAATTCGATACAGTTTTGTAAATCCGAGATAGAATGAGAATTAGCCAACGAGGTCTAAATGAAAGTTGTAGTACTCGTAAATACCAATGCGTGGATATAAAGAATGTAGAAAACGGAGCTCGTACGCGAAAGATACGGACGAAGCTTGGAGGCTACTTTACTATAAAATTCCTATAAATAAGAGATGAACTCTTCATAATTTCTTCACACCATAAGCCTTTCTTTCTCTCTCTAACTTCTCTCTAACCTCCCTAAACCCCTCCTAAGTCTAGGGAACCTCCCTAGCACGAGAAGAAAGCCCCGGAGCGCCCGACGGCTCCGAGAAGAAAAGCTTTCGGCTCGGAAACGCTGCTCCAGTGAAGCCCGGTTTTTAATAAAAACCCGCTGTAAGTGAGCTACGCCTATACTATATTTAATATAGCTTTTATTTAATTATAGTAACATTATTAGGACCTTAAAATAATTATTTGGGCTATTATTATGAGTTATATTTAGTGTTATTTAACGCTTATATAATAGTAATAATAGCTAGACTATTAATTAGTCGCGGTTAACATTAAAAACTAAACCCTAGTGGTATTGATACTAGGTTTTGTCGAGGAAAATTGTTTTGAGATAACGAAGCGTTGTCTGAGTTCGGAATCACCACCTAATCAAGTGAGTGCATAGTTACTTTCATCTTACACATAGATATGAAGTATTTTATATAAACTACATGCTATGTGTGCATATTATCTGAATACTTGCTGTCTATGCTGGATGAACGTTTTTATACAGGTTTTAAACGATTTAAACTGTATATGTATTTTATATCTACAAATATTTTGGGTATGGCATGGGTAGATGAATGATGAGAGATAAAAGATGATGTGAGTAAACATTGGCAGCTATAGACTTAGTGCCTATTGGACAAACACTAGTAGCTATGGACTTAGTGCCTGTTAGACACTGGTAGCTATGGACTTAGTACCTATTAGATAAACACGGGTAGCTATGGACTTAGTACCTGTTAGGAATTGGTAGCTATGGACTTAGTACCTATTAGATAAACACCGGTGGCTATGGATTTAGTACCCGATGAATAAACTATAGCAGCTATGGAATTAGTGCTTTACGAACGAGCATTGGCAGCTATGGATTTATTGCCAGTCCAATAACCCTGGAAGCAAGGGGCTACAGAATGAACGAATGCAGGATAGATGACTCTTAGGGTAGATCCTTAAGAGTAAACAAGATAATGGGGATGGGGAATTGGGTTGATTGTTTGATTGTTTAAACATAATTATTATATTATTGTGGGTTGAAAACCCTATGTACTCACCAGGTTTCCCAACCTGACCCACTCATTTTGTTTATATCACAGGTGTCGATATGAAGTTACATTACACTGAGAGATTAAGGAGATGTAAATCACTAGTGATAATAAAAGTATGTTCTATTTATGCTTATGTTTCTGTATTGACAATGACATCCTGAATGTTTTAAAAACAAATAAAAATACATTTCTTTGGAAATGCTTTGATAACTTATTTATCATGTTTTACTGGGAACAAATTAACATTTTTGTTAAAAGAAGTACTCTGATTTTTATAAAGCATAAACAAAATCAGTCTTTTCTGGCCGTGAAAATGGGGATGTCACAGTTGGTATCAGAGCATTAGTTTAAGCGAACTAGGAATCTGGAGTTATTTCTAGACTTAAGCTTAGGATGCTAAGCGATGATTGTGAGGAGTGTGTCTAGTAAAATTTAGGTAATACACCTGAATAGACACAAGCACTAGCTTATTTAGGGAAAATGCCTAACATGCTATTATGTGCTAAATGATTTGTGATGCCTTATGCTATCGTTTGATCGGATCTATGGTCTGTTGCCGACCGGATCTGGAAACCTTATGTGTTTAGGATTCTAAACGTACGATTATGATATTAGAACTAGCATATAACCGTTTTGGAGTGATAAGGACGGTTTAAACGTCTATCCTAAATAAGGATCTAAATTCACCGTATTCGGTGTATAGATCAAGGTGGCAAGAACCCGCAGTGGAGCTGGGAATGCGAATGGGAACAGGAATCAACCCCCAGTGATTCAACAAATACCTGTTGTAGTAGAAGTTGCACCCGAGCCAATCACCATGGCTGGAGTACAAGCCATGATTCGAGCTATGTTAGCTGAACAAAGGGAAGAACTGAGGCAAATGATGCAAGAGAATAGGGACGAAGCCACCGTGCCCATTGTGCAACAAGAGACGATCCCCGAGCAATCGGAGGAAGGTAACTATAGCCGCCATGTGAGTCAAGTTGGGACTCAAGGAGAACGAAGGAATTACCCGGAGAAGGGAAACGACAAGGATGGGCGGATGTATAAGAATTTCTTGGGTGCCAAGCCACCAAGCCTTTCTGGAAGCCCGAAGCTGGTTGAGATTATGGACCGGATCTCCGAAATGGAGATGGTGTTTGAAAGTTGTGACTGTAGCGACAGGCAGAAAACCGTCTTTGCAGTCAGACAATTAAAGTCTGGAGTACTAAGCTGGTGGAAGCTACTAGCTAACACAATGCCCAAGGGAGAAGCAAGCAAGATGTCTTGGGAAGATTTCCTGGTGCAACTAAAAATGCAGTACTGCTCTGAGCAGGATCTTCTGGAGATCAACAATGAGTTCCAGAATCTGAAGAAGGGAAGGATGAGTGTCACCGAGTATGCTGCAAGTTTTACGGAAAAGATGAAGCTTGTCCCCTACCTAGTTCCAACGGAACTTTCCAAGGTCAACATGTTTGCCAATGGATTACCAGCGGACTTTGGTCCAATGGTCAAACAAGCAACCACTTTGAAAGCCGCCATCTGGGCAGCCAAGAATGTTGAGACCCAAATAAGGGAAAAGGGTCTGGAGAAAGCTGAAGTTGGTGAGAAAAGGAAGCTTGAAGGATCCTTAAGACCTGATAATAAGGGAAAGTTCTCAAAGTCTAACCTAGATGACAAAAGGTATGGAGCCAAGTGGTGTGAAAAGTGCAAGAAGAAACACTTTGGAAGATGCAACGAAGAGGTAACCTGTTACAAATGTGGAAGGATCGGCCACTATTCCAAGGATTGTACACAAAATGATAAGGTATTCTTCGGATGTGGAGGCAAGGGGCACATGTCTAGAAATTTCCCAAAGAAAAACGAAGCAGCAAGGCCAGAAGCACCACCAAGGCCAAGGGCATTCCACATGATCCTCGACGAAGCAGAAAACAACGCGAGGAATCAAGGATGAGGACTTCATATGTGAAGATTGAGTTATGCAGTAGCCATAGTATCGTATGATGTAACCTGTTAGAGGCATAGTATAGGGTGAACTCGAACACCCATGTAATAGTTTCAAGAAATAATAAAGCCTTCGTTTTGTTATCTGGTGTGTTAAACTGTTATGTGATTTTTGTATGGTGACTTGGGGACTGCGAGACAGTACTTGGGACGAGTATGAGTAGGTGTGAAAGGTAGTAGATGCATATACTACCGGAAGCACAGGACTCACACTTGGATCAGGGAAAGTCACAAGGTTACCAAGAAACTAGTAATTGATTTCATTATTATTCAAGTATGTCGTTACCATTGTTTCGGTAATGATTAAGAAGATGATTGTTATTCCGACCCTAGTGGTCATATCGAATTGAGTCCGACTACGATGAGTATGATACGTGGTTCAGAGAACCAAGTTTGATGTAACATCCGACTTAAGGCAGAAGATTGAAATGGAAGATAATCAAAGCGATTGTGATCGTTGTTAAAGTAAGAAACTTGTAACTAAAAGGTGATTATATCGCATTAGAACATGAAAGAAGGTATATTCAATTATGTAATTTGACTCTAAAAGACCTGAGTCTAAACGTTGCATCACACGATGAGAGGTCATTAGAACATGACCCATCGGTCTATTATGATAATCGAAGGAAGAAACTTATCTCAAGTTTGTTAAAGAAGGAGTCTCCAATAAAGATCGAGATCGTGACGTGAATATCATGATTGGAAGTCTAACATGAGATAGAGAGCGGGCACCGCCTGCAGTCAGGAAGTCTTAGAGTTAGATACTCGTTCGAAGAAACATCAAAGTTACGGTTATTACTTAGGATGAAGAGATAACATATGGAGTCATCATGTGAGCCCTGTTTCTTTGATGATTCCGAGACGTAATCATCCTAAGGGGGAGATAATTGTAACGCCCGTAGATCCGGGCTAGTCAATTTAGAGATAATAGGGGTCAAAAACAAATTTTCGACAAAAGATTATTTAGAATAAATAATCTTAACCAATTTGTAGAATATGTCTCAAGGTTTCCGTAGATATAAAGAACGCCGAAATTCGAGTTATAACGAAGAAGTTATGACCCGTCGAAGTTTCGCGACGGAACCGGCTCGGCACCGGGAAGCGTAAATAGTGAATTTACGATAGAGCCACTTTTAGACTTAGCGATCTAAACAAAAGTCGTAGAAAACGTTAAACCGAGAGCGTCCATAAAAAGAACGCCCAAATCTGACTTCGTATGAGGAAGTTATGATTTTTCTAAGATTTGGCATAGCAGTGCACGACCTGAAACTCGAATTTTAGTTCGAGCGGTTTTTGGCTTATGCGACCTAAATGAGAGTTGAAGATCTCATTAATAGGAACTCAACGAAAAAAAGACAGACGAAAACGGAGTCCGTATGTAAAAGTTATGAATTTTACGCGGACATTTAACAGTGTAATCACCTCCTACTGTTAAATTTAAGATCGGTCGAGAATTAGCCGACGGAGTAAAAAGGAAAGTTGTAGATTTTATTTTTACCTACGCGTAGATATAAATAACGTCAAAAACGGAACTCGTATGCGAAAGTTATGGACGCAGCTTAGTCTCTACTTTTCGAGGGCGGCGAATTCGATACAGTTTTGTAAACCCGAGATAGAATGAGAATTAGCCAACGAGGTCTAAATGAAAGTTGTAGTACTCGTAAATACCACCGCGTGGATATAAATAATGTCAAAAACGGAGCTCGTATGCGAACGTTATGGACGAAGCTTAGTCTCTACTTTTCGAGCGCCGCGAATTCGATACAGTTTTTGTAAATCTGAGATAGAAGGAGAATTAGCCGACGGGGTCTAAATGAAAGTTGTAGTACTCGTAAATACCAATGAGTGGATATAAAGAACGTAGAAAACGGAGCTCGTACGCTAAAGATACGGACGGAGCTTGGAGGCTACTTTACTATAAAATTCCTATAAATAAGAGATGAACTCTTCATAATTTCTTCACACCATAAGCCTTTCTTTCTCTCTCTAACTTCTCTCTAACCTCCCTAAACCCCTCCCAAGTCTAGGGAACCTCCCTAGCATGATAAGAAAGCCCCGGAGCGCCCGACGGCTCCGAGAAGAAAAGCTTTCGGCTCGGAAACGCTGCTCCAGCGAAGCCCGGTTTTTAATAAAAACCCGCTGTAAGTGAGCTACGCCTATACTATATTTAATATAGCTTTTATTTAATTATAGTAACATTATTAAGACCTTAAAATAATTATTTGGGCTATTATTATGAGTTATATTTAATGTTATTTAACGCTTATATAATAGTAATAATAGCTAGACTATTAATTAGTCGCGGTTAACGTTAAAAACTAAACCCTAGTGGTATTGATACTAGGTTTTGTCGAGGAAAATTGTTTTGAGATAACGAAGCGCTGTCTGAGTTCGGAATCACCACCTAATCAAGTGAGTGCATAGTTACTTTCATCTTACACATAGATATGAAGTATTTTATATAAACTACATGCTATGTGTGCATATTATCTGAATACTTGCTGTCTATGCTGGATGAACGTTTTTATACAGGTTTTAAACGATTTAAACTGTATATGTATTTTATATCTACAAAGATGTTGGGTATGGCATGGGTAGATGAATGATGAGAGATAAAAGATGATGTGAGTAAACATTGGCAGCTATAGACTTAGGGCCTATTGGACAAACACTGGTAGCTATGGACTTAGTGCCTGTTAGACACTGGTAGCTATGGACTTAGTACCTATTAGATAAACACGGGTAGCTATGGACTTAGTGCCTGTTAGGAATTGGTAGCTATGGACTTAGTACCTATTAGATAAACACCGGTAGATATGGATTTAGTACCCGATGAATAAACTATAGCAGCTATGGAATTAGTGATTTACGAAGGAGCATTGGCAGCTATGGATTTAGTGTCAGTCCTATAACCCTGGAAGCAAGGGGCTACAGAATGAACTAATGCAGGATAGATGACTCTTAGGGTAGATCCTTAAGAGTAAAGAAGATAATGGAGATGGGGAATTGGGTTGATTGTTTGATTGTTTAAACATAATTATTATATTATTGTGGGTTGAAAACCCTATGTACTCACCAGGTTTCCCAACCTGACCCACTCAGTTTATTTATATCACAGGTGTCGATATGAAGTTACATTACACTGAGAGATTAAGGAGATGTAAATCACTAGTGATAATGAATGTAAGTTCTGTTTATGCTTATGTTTCTGTATTGACAATGACATCCCGAATGTTTTAAAAACGAATAAAAATACATTTCTTCGGAAATGCTTTGATAACTTATTTATCATGTTTTACTGGGAACAAATTCCGCAACATTTTTGTTAAAAGAAGTACTCTGATTTTTATAAAGCATAAACAAAATCGGTCTTTTCTGGCCGTGAAAATGGGGATGTCACATTAATGCTAAGAAATTCGAAATAAACTAGTAAAAAATAAAGAAAAATTGGTAAGAATTTTATTTGCGATCCTACTGTAATAGAAGAGGTTTGGGTAATGTTTCATGAATTATGGATGAGTACAACTATTTTTCCTCGATTTAGTCCATTAAATACACAAATCGTGGAAAGTTAGAAATAACTTATTAAAAATTCTCAAAATATTTATTTGAGTGCTATACAAGGTACAAAAGCTACAAAAATTCTTAAATATTCACTTAATATCTCATAACTTGGTTTTATGATTTATTTGAGTTAAACACAAAGAAACTTAGATATCATAGCAAACAGTAACAAAAATAGGTGAAACTTCATGGAAGATGTTTATTTGCTTTATGGGTCATCCACAAATGTTTCTAGGATTTATAGACCTAACAAAGTATTTTACGTGAACTATTGCTCTATTTTCTTACACAAATTACAATAATTCGAGAAAATTTAATTATTTTCTGAAAATTTCCAGTTCGCCTTATTTTCTTGATGGGATTCTGTGAAAAGTTGGATTTGGGCAGAAAAGGAGTTTTTGTTATTTGTTGGTGAATAAATCCTTTATGAACATATTTAAAAGCTTTTTAACAACATACTTTGATCATCTAACATCTAAGCTTGAAGATCATCACATGCACGTTGATTTGAAGGCCATTCATGAGTTTGAAATGTTTAAAATTCATTTTTTGAAAGAAAACTTAGGGTGCATGTGGTGATTTTCCACCAAAACTTGTAGAAAAGTGCATTATCTTGATTTTGACATAGGTTTTGGGTCATCAGGCTTCGCCATCTTTCCATGCATGTTGTTTTTGGTTGAAGTCATACCACTATCATCATCCAAAACTGTATGTGTGTATGTGTTCATGATTTTTCATTAGAAAGGGGGTAGAGAAGAAGATATGCATGAAAATCTTAATGAAATGAAGGAAAACTGTAGGGGGAATGGAGGATTTTCGGTTTTACCTTGAATATTAACTCTCTATGATGAATATTTTTGAGCAAAAATGGAGTTCTTTGGAGTCCAAATTCTTGGGTGAAAGGAAGAGGAAGAATATGCGTTTTAGAGAGAAGAAAAGAGAGAAAAGAGATATTTTATCTCTTTGGATACCCAATCTCTCTCGTCATGTCTTTGGAGTTTTTCGCATCCAAACCGGTCACCAAAATACAGGAATGTATTTAGACTCATTAATAACCGCATGGAAAAATCTCTCCAACTGATTGTGCTTCTAAGTTCGTATTTTTCTAGAGTGAAGGGAGAGTGAATGTTTTAGAGAGAGAAGTGGAGAAATGAAGTCTGTAAGAGGGTAAAATGATTATTCTTAGGGAAATGGTTGTATTGGGGAGTGTATGTCCAATTTTGGGAGAGAGAAGAGGAAGATTCTCTCTTATTTTTATTTATTTAAATTGTTTCTTTCAAATTTTATAAACTTTTTCCAAATTTTTATAAAATTTGCATTTTAAATAGAATTTGGTTCATAACTCTTGGATTTTTGGCTTATAAAAATAATGTTAATGGTAATGAATAAAATTTCTTTCCTTGATTATATGTCCACATCTTAAATGTTTTAAGATGATATTATAAGCTTCACAATCATTTTTCGTATAGACTTTTGATGTTAAATTTATAAAATTTAGGTTTTTAGGGCTTTTAGGGATTTTAGGATTTAATAAATCTTTGGATATCAAAATAAATTCAATTTTTGAGACTTTAAATTATTTTTGGGTTTCCTAACTCTTATTCATTTTAGAAATAATGTTTGTACTTTATTTTCTTGGTTTATTGGCCTTTCTATGTAGTGGTTCTGAGATTCAAGGGAAATTGAGGAACCAAGTATACTAGTCCTAGTTTTCAACTTTGACTTATGTTCCTACGAGACTCGAACCTAATTTCTACTACTTGGTCAAGTGCATAACGTGTCTACATGATTCATGCAAAGATGTTCAAGTCAATGGATGACCTGAATTTGCATAGTTGTTACAGTTAATGTAGCTATAGAAGTCACGTATCAATGTGAAATCTAAGTATACTATCCTTCGAATCTACTTGTTTCCAAGTTTCTAGTAGATCATAACTTAGCTTCAAGTTTCTAAGTCTAGAATGTGGTGTGCCTACACGTTCAAATAAGTTTAATCAAATCTATAACCGACTCGAATTTTGATAGTTGTCACATGGAATTCGTCTGAAAGAGTTATGGTTTTTATTCGGACATTAACAGTGTACGCCCTCTGAAAATATAAATGTAACAATAAAGTGAGAATTAGCAAACAAAGTCTAAATGAAAGTTGTGTACCCATCAATAGTTACACATGGATAGAAAGAACGTCGAAAATGGAACTCTTATGAGAAAGATATGAATTTTTGAAAAAAAATAAATTAAAGTTTCGCACGCACCGACTGCGTGCGTGGTGCGCACTGACAAGCAGACGCGACCCACCCAGTTTTTGACACATGGACAATATTTGAAGGACTATTGTGGCCAGAGGGTGCGGCGCGCCTCCCCGAAATTTGTCGTATAAATAGAGTGTCATGCCCTCACTTCTTTCCTACTCCACCATAATTCTTCCTCAAGATTTCCTCTATAAAAACTTGAAATTTGTCTGGATTTTAGAAGTTTTAGCAATGCCCTAAATCATTATAGGGCCCAACAATTAGAAGCTCTCAGGTGGGAGTTCTGCCAGCAACTTTTCGACTTTTCGCTAGAAAATTTCTTTATGTTAAGCTACACTTACTGTACTTCAAGTGTAACTTATATTTATATTCGTAGTCGTTATTATGAATCTATAAATAAGATTTATTAGTGATTCCAAGTAAAAATATTGATTGATCTACTTACGGGAATGATGTCTAGGTTAGATTTAGTGTAGTGTTTAAATTGGGATTTCCGAACAATATACTTTGTATACCAAACGGACCCGACCTCTGATATGATTTTACCTGGTTATTCCTTACTTGATCGATTTTGATGTAGACATTGGGATTAGTGAGGAATATATACTATAATTAGTGACCATTTAGCAAAGCCCTAAATCATTAGAGGGCCCAACAATTAGAAGCTCTCAGGTCGGAGTTCTACCAACAACTTTCCAACTTTTCGCTAGAAAATTTCTTTATGTTAAGCTACACTTACTATACTTCAAGTGTAACTTATATTAATATTCATAGTCGTTATTATGAATCTATAAATAAGATCTATTAGTGATTCCAAGTAAAAATATTTATTGATCTACTTACGGGAATGATATCAAGGCTAGATTTAGTGTAGTGTTTAAAATGGGATTTCCGAACAATATACTTTGTATACCAAATAGACCTGACCTCTGATATGATCTTACCTGGTTATTCCATACTTGACAGATCTTGATGTAGACATTGGGATTAATGAGGAATCTATACTATAATTAGTGACCAAGAATATAAGACTGAGACTTAGTCATATTCGTACCTATGTCACATCAAAGGGAAAGCTGAGGCGTTAGGTGAAGCTCTGCCGAAATTGCGAGTCATCCACTTAACAAGTGAGTGCATAGTTACATTCAGCTTACACATAAATATGGATTTTTAGATAATTAAATGGTATGTGGGCTCGTTATCTATGATTAAGATATTCTGTGTTAAGATGAAACTATGATATGATTTTGATTTAACCGTATATGTATTTTCATACTATTAATATATTGGGTAGTAAAGGGTGATGAGAGATGAAAATAACGATAAGAGGCTATGATATTTATAGTAGACCAGAGATGAAAATGATGATAGGATGCCATGACTTTAATAGTACTATTATACCAACGATGTAGTCATCTAAGAGAGTATAGATGATGACCATAAACTATTCTAGATAGTCCATTGGAACATATGTAGGTTCACAACCTGGTATTGAACTACGTGTTCTTACAATGTACTCTATTCGTTACTAACATATATTGCGTAGGAATCCCCAAAGCAGCATTGTCTACTTTATGTTCACGATGATCCTTAGGATAGATCCTTGGAGATGAATATATAAGAAAACGGGGATGGGTAATCTGGTTAATTATTTGATGTGAAATAGATAAATAAACATATTAATTATATTATTGTGGATTGAAAACCATATGTACTCACCAGGATCCCGAGCCTGAACCACTCAGTTTCTTTGTATCATAGGTAGTCGTATAAAGGTACATGTATAGTGATGTTTGGATTCAATGAGAGACTCGACGAGATATAGGCCCTTAATATGATAAGATGTTGTAAGGCATGTAATAACTATGTTTATGCTTATGTTTCATATATCAGTTATGACATCCAAAGTTTTTAATAATCAATGAAAAATGCTTCTTTTGAAATACTTTTTATGCGACAAATTCCGCATTAATAATAAATACTCTTTTTTGAAATAAGCATAAATACAAGGTCTTTTTGGGTTGAGAAAATAGGGATGTCACAGTTGGTATCAGAGCATTAGTTTAAGAGAATTAGGAATTATAAGGATTTCTAGACTTAAACTTAGAATGCTAAGCGTTGATCGTGAGATGTGTGTCTATTATATTTTAGGTATGCCTTAGGTTTCCTAACTAAATTGCTATTACTTGGCTAGATCTAAGGTCTACTGCCGACCTTGATTTGGAAATTTAATGTCTTTAGGATTCTAAACGTATAATTAATGTATTAGAACTCACATGTAAATTTTCGAAGTAATAAGGAGGATTATGCATCTTAGCATAATTAAAAAAACATTCTCTACCATAATATACATGCAATTCCGGTACCGTGAACGACTGTTCTAGTATAGAAAACATCATAGTGAGAACTCATAGTTGACTGGGAATGGTAACGGGAATCAGCAGCCCGAACCTCGACGTGTGATTGAGCATGCACAAGAAGTCGTGCCAACAGCTGAACCGATCATGATGGCGGGAGTCCAAGCCATGATTCAATCAATGTTAACTGAGAAAATGGAGGAGACCATACAACTACTCTGAGGGAATCAGAGAGAAGCCACCGCACCGGTTGATGAACCCGTGCTAAATGAAGGTCAGTCAAAAGAAGGAATCTATAGCAGGACTATAAACCCAGATGAATCACGAATGGCTAGAAATAATAACCTCGATGGAGGAATTTAAAAAGACGGATGAAAGTACAAGGACTTCATGGCTTCCAAAACACGAAGTCTTTCTGGGATCCCAACACTAGTGGAAGTTATGGACTGGATCTCTGAAATGGAGATGGTGTTTGAGAGCTGCGACTATAGCAACAGACAGAAGACCGTCCTCGCGGTAAGACGGCTAAAAACTGGAGTGTTAAGCTGGTGGTAGTTGTTTGCTGATACTATCCCGAAGAGAGAAGATATTAAGAACTCTTTGGGAGACTTCCTGGATCAATTGAAGATGCAATACTGCTCAGAAACAGATCTCCTAGAGATAAACAATAAATTCCAGAATCTGAAGAAGGACAAGATGAGTGTCAACGAGTATGTTTCAGCTTTCACTGAGAAGATGAAGCTAGTTCCTAACTTGGTTCCTACCGAACTTTCTGAAGTAAAGAAGTTTCTTATTGGACTACCAACATATTATGGTCCAACGGTTAAGCTAGTAACCACTCTAAAAGTAGCCATACGGGCGGCGAGGAATGTAGAGACCCAGATAAGGGAGAAGGGTCTGGAGAAAGCTGAGACATGAGAGAAGAAGAAGTTTGAAGGATATTCAAGGTCCGATAAGAAGAATAGATTCTCGAATTTTGATGCCAGCGACAAGAGTTCTAGGGGTAACAATGAAGCAAAATGGTGTGAGAAGTGTAAGAAGAAGCACTTTGGGAAATGTGATAGAGAATTGACATGCAATAAGTGTGGCAGGGTTGGTCACTATCCAAAAGATCGTACGTTTAATGACAGGATCTGTTACAAATATGGAGATAAGGGACATATTTCAAAGGATTTCCCAAAGAAAAATGAAGCAGCAAGGCCGAGTATGTCGTTGAATCCAAGGGAAAGAGCATTCCATATGATCCTTGATGAAGCAGTCATCGTTGTAGGAGGTCAAAAATAGGGAGCTGCTTATCCGGAGTTCGGGATATGAAGTTGTCAAATAGATAGTATTATATTATGTAGGCTAATGTAAGGGGCATAGAGTATGATGACCTTGAATAACATTGTAATCGTTTTCAAAAAATTATACAATCCCTAATTATGTTATAGTATTCGATGTGTTAAGTTGCTATATGATTTTCTTTTATGACGACTTAGGGGTTGTGAGGTAATTCTTGGGACGAGTATGAGTAGGTGTGAAAGGTAGTAGAGGCTTATACTACCGGAAACACATGACTCACACTTATATTAGGAAAATTCACAATGTTGCTAAGGAACTAGTAGTTGTGTTTGTTTTGTTTGTTTCCGTCACTACCTTCGTTTCGGTGATGACTAAGAAAATGAATGTTATTTCGACCCTAGTGGTCATAAAAATCAAGTTCGAATAAAATAATTCTACAAAGTAAGTTACCCGATTCAGAGAACCATGTTCGATGTAGTATTCGACTATAGTCAAAAGATTGGAGGAGGAGATGATCGAAGTGAGCAACAAAAGGGTTGCAACTGTCATTAAAGACTAAGCAGCTCGTAGCTAGAAATGCTACTTGTCATGTTGTGGTTGTACCACATTAGGTTGGAGGGTGTAAGTGGGAAACTCCCCTCACCTTTTCTCTGTTATGTCATCCTTTCCCCCACTTTTCTTTCCATCACCAAAAGCAGGGTGTGTGCGGGAAGCTTCCTTCACTCTAAAAAAACAATAATAATAATAATAATTGATTTTCATGATTTATAATTTTTTTAAATGAATAATAAACATAAAAATTAATTAAAAATAAAAACCACTTCATTAATTAAAATAAAAACTACATAAAAAAAACTAAGACTTAAATAACTAGAAAAAAAACTAACTAAATTGTAAAAAAAAAAACATAACGATCTACGAAAAATATTTTTTCATAATCTTCTCCTTCTTCTTCAAAACAAGCTCGAGTTTCGGTCCCAAAAGATGATCGGTGTTTTCCATCAAGAACCTCATATCCTCCATTTCTTGTTTCTCTGAGCACTCCTTTTTTTTCTTCTTTTTATTTTTCGAACGCCAAACGTTCAGCGAAATTAAGATTATATCGATCAAATGTCTCCGATAATTTACGCATCTCGTCCGTGTCCATGCTGAAATCCGATGCATCCGAAGAAGTCCCTTTTCCCTTCCTTTTTGCTTTGTCCCTACCCATTGGTCGGACAATTTCTTCTAGCTCGAGTTCGTCCTCCTCATTTAAATCTAGACCGACCCGAGCATCGGAGGAAGTTGTGTAACCACTAGAGCCCATTTTCGTTCGCTTTGATTGTTGTACTCCAAATATAAACTCTTGCTCGTATTTTTTTCCACGTAGGACTTTTAATCAATACTTTCCAACAATCGTGCCACTTGAATGGCTTTCTCGTTTCCTCTAGATAAAAATGCAAAGCTTCTTGAAGTATTTCTTCATCTCCTTGGCCGCTTCTCTGTTGGGTTTTCAGGTTGTTGTACAGGCCGTTCATTTTTTATACGGTCTTCGCTATATCTCGAAACTTTGAATTCAATTTATGATTGGTACAGTACTCGTCACCTTTTCCCATCTCCGCCCGAAACCTCTCTAGAATGCGAAGCCAAAAATGATCCGCCGGTTGTGCATTTCCCGTCGCCGAATCCTCTGAAATGTCAACCCAAGATTTTACTACAATTAGCTCTTCTTGTGGAAGCCATGGTATCGGTCTATGTCTTCCCGGTTGTGCAACACCTTCCTGCACTTTTTTTCCTTTGCGGCGTTGGGGGGGGGGGGGGAGGTGGTGTGGGTTGAGTTTCCCGTACAATCTATTCATCCAACTCATCGATGTTTTCGTATTGTGGTTGAGATCGAGAGGGTTGTGTTTGGGATTGGGGTTGGGTTTGGGTTTGGGTTTGAGACTGAAAGTGTGGGATTTGAGTTTGTGGTTGATTAGGGGAATGTTGCTCGGGAAAAACAACAAAGTTTGAGAACATGTTAGGAGTTACATTAGGAACTTAGATCGGGTAATATTGACTAACATTTTCGTATTGGAATTGTAGTGGAGATTCAATGGGAGCATCGAGTTGGGGGCGATAAACCCGTTGTGATGAATCCATAGCGAAAATGTTTTGAGTTGGGGTGCTTGAACTCGAAACATTGGTTTTTTTCCTTCTATCGGAGATTGGGGTTTGATTGTCGGGATTCATTTTTTTGAAGAAAGTAGATAGAAATTAATAGAATAAGGTGTGGGTTTGAAGGTTAAAGGATATGGGTATTTATAGATGTTATAGAGGTTATAAAAATAAATAAATTAAATTTGGCATATAGACGTTGAAAGCAAAAAAAGATTATTTTTTTTAACTTCCTACTATTAAAATACAGTCAAGTCACAAAAAAGAAAAAAAAATTGGATTCCAAGCAATCGGAGGAAGAGAGAGACTACGACAGCCCCTCCCCCCACCTCCTTCCCGCATGCCCTTTCCCTCATCGGCGGTGCGGTGTTCCGGTGAGCGGGAATAGTCCCGCCCTCCCTCCCCGCACCTGCTCCGTCCAGCCTTAGAACATGAAGGAAGGTATCTTCCATGCTAGAGTTGACTCACAGAAACTTGAGTCTAGCCATTTCATCATGCGATCGAAGGTCAGTAAAGCATGACCAATCAATCTGTTATGATAGCCAAGCAAAGACCTTATCATGGGTTGAGACTGTTTGAGAAGAAGCAGGAATGTCTGATGAAGTTCGAGTTTTTAACTCAAAAGTTAGGACAGAAGGTCCAACAAAGAATGAAGAGCAGATGCAAGGTTGAGCAACGCCAGCAGTTAAGAAGTCCAAGAGTTTGATACATGTTTGAAGAAGACATAAGAGTTACGGTTATATCTTAGGTTAGAAAAGTGACTTGCAGGATCATTATACAGCCTTGTTTTACTGATGTTTCTGGGACGTAATCATCCTAAGGGTGGATAATTGTAATGCCCACAACTTCGGGCTAGACATTTGATATAACAAGTAATAATTATTATAATTTAAACCCTCGAATAGGGAAATCGTTAGTCGTGCACGTTGCAGACTACACATTATAAATCTTTTGTAGATTCATCGATAAGAGATAAAATAATGTTTTGATATAAGGAATGCTCGAATCTGACTTTGTATGAAGATGTAATGCTTCTTCTAAGTTTCACGATCAAACCGACACATCTATGCATGTCGTAAATTGTGAATCAGATATATGTTTCTTTTTCTCCTAAGTAATCTAAATGAAAGTTGTAGTTATCGTAAAAGAGAACTTGTTCATATAATGAACATCCAAATCTGACTTCATATGAAGAAGTTGTGAATTTTTGAAGTTTCATCGTAGCAGTGCGGACACAGAAATCGAAATTCAAATCGGTTGATTGTTACCTAAAACAATCTAAACAAGAATTGAGGATCTTGTGAATTAGATCATGTCGATATAAAGACAGTCGAGAGCAAAATTCGTATGAAAGAAGTTAGGATTTTTATTCGGAATTTAACAGTCTAAGCCCACTAAAAATATAACTTTAAAATTAAATTGAGTATTCGTTGACGGAGTCTAAATAAAAGTTGTAGTACCCATCGATAGCTACGCGTGGATATAAAGAACGTCAAAAATGGAGTTCGTATGAGAAATATATGAATTTTCGAAAAAAAAATAGTTCTGTGTGCACCGACAACATGCACGACGCACACTGACAAGCAGATGCGGCCACCCGGTTTCTGACACGTTGTACAAATCTGAAGAACCATCATGGCCAGAGGGCGTGGTGCACCTCCCTGAAATTTTCCCTATAAGTGGAGTTCCATGCCTTCACTTCTTTCCTACACCACCAAAATTCTTCTTCTATATTTACTCTATGAAAACTCGAAATTATCAAGATCTTAGAAGTTTTAGCAAAGCCCTGAATCATAAGAGGACTCGACAATTAGAAGCACTCAGGTCGAAGTTCTGCCCTCGACTTGCCGAATTTTCGTTAGAAAATTTTTGTAAGTTAAGCTACACTTACTATACTTCAAGTGTACCTTATATTTATATTCATAGTCGTTATTATGAATCTATAAATAAGATTTATCAGTGGCTCCAAATCAAAACACCGATTGATCTACTTACAGAATGATGTCTAGGCTAGAATTAGTGAGGTGTTTAAAGTGTGATTTCCAAACAATATATTATATATAGCAAACAAACCCTACCTGCGATATGATCTTACCTGGTTATTCCTTACTAGATAGATCTTGATGTAGACATTGGGACTAGTGAGCAATCTATACTATCTTAGTCACCAGGAATATAAGTCTGAGACTTAGTGATATTCGTACCTAGGTCACATCTCAGGAAAAGTTGAGGTGTTAGGCGAAGCTCTTCCTAAATTTCAAGTCATCCACTTTAACAAGTGAGTGCATAGTTACTTTTATCTTAAACATAGATAGGAAGTATTTAGATATAAACAACATCGAAAACAGAGCTCGTATGAAGAAGTTACGCCATTCCAAAAATCTGGAAATTTACGGGCTCCCGGCACACGGTGATGACGTGGAACCACCAGAGGGCGCAACGTTGCAAATCGGCCACCCATTCCTGCAATGGTCAAGATGGTGTGACATGTTGTAGAAATGACACGTGGTACCACGATTTCGTGACACATGGTTAGTTTCTAAAATGTAAGAGGTGGACAACTCCGGGCGCGACACGTAGTAGAAGGAGGGTGGAGCCAACAACACACATGTGCGCGGCGCACCCTATGCATGCACGGCGCACACCCCTTGTGAGCCTATAAATACTCCACATTTCATATAAGCTTCACACTCCATATGCCTATAACTTACCTCTCTCGATATTCTCGTCTGTAGAGCCATTTTCCCATAGTTTTCGGCCTACGACGAAGCCATGTAATGCCCTCGAGTGTGCATCCGAGCAGTAGCCTTCAAGTAGGAGATCCCGAGTCAGTATTAGGTCCGTTTAACTCCTGGTTCTCGTTAAAATACACTGTAGGTAAGCTATGGTTACTCTGTCCTAAATATAACTATATTTATGTTAATAGTCGATGTTATGATATATATATATATATATATATATATATATATATATATATATATATATATATATATATATATATATAGATTTATCAGTAATTCCAGTTATAATACTGATTGATCTACTTACGGGAAAGGTGACAATAATGGTTATGGTGGCTTGGTTGTTAGATTTCAGAAAAGCTATACGCTGAAATGATCTTGCCTCCCAACTGTTCGGCCTGGCCGATCCTTATTTGATAGAACTATCGGTATTCATTGGGATTAGTGTTAGATCTATCCTACATTATATATTCCCATTGAACTAATAAACTATAGTAATATAGGTTAGTCATCGTTAAAGTGTTGGTCATCAACTAAACTGTCTAGTTGACTGTTAATGCTCTGAGAATCTGTCAAGGCGAGTTCATCTTACTATATTGTATACTCCAATATGCATCCTTTGTGTGGTAGGATATAGATACATGTAGTATAAACTTAAGTAATTAGGCTAGGTAGCCGCCTATAACGTAGGAATAATACTTGATATATGTGTTAATATATTATATGGAAATTGAGGGAGGAACAACTTCGTACTGAAGGCCAATAGACTTGGGCAGACTAGCTTTATGCTAAAGGCCAATATGCGGCCCAGTTATATCTTATAGGCAAAGATCAGGTGGACCGGCTTTATGTTGAAGGCGAGGGGTGGACCAACTATATGTTGAAGTCCATTATATGTATGAATTTTATATATGTTTTGGTATGGGATATTTTGAGGGAATTCACTAAGCATCGACTTACAATTGTTGAATAACTGCTTTATAGGTTGTTCATCTGACCATGGAAAGTCTCACGATCGAAGCATCAATAAATTTTTATAGACTTCCTCTAAGATACTCTTTTATATAATAATAGACTGCATGATTTGGCTCTATTGTGCAGCTCTTTTTTTAGCCCAACCATTATAGTGTTAGACCTTTGTTGAAGAAAAAAGTGACCCTCTTAAACTTAACGATCTGCAGTCATGTCTGTCTACCACAATTAGTGTTTTTCTACCGCAACTGAAGCTTTGCTACCAAAGTTGAAGAAGCTGTTTTGTGAACCAGAGTGAACCGCAGCTACTACCGCAGTGAAGGTCTCATAGTTACGTCAACTGACTTAGCGTGTTAGCATTACTTTGTCCAGTGAACCTTGCATCGTCTCTAAAGTTAGTAGAATATTAGTTGTTTATTTCAGATGTAACTTTATGAGACTCTGTAAATAGAGTCTTCGTCTTCATGTAACCTTACAACTTCTTAACGATCTTTCTGAACTCTCATTGAAATACAAAGATCATTCTTCTCTATCTTATTATCTTCTAATATCCGAGATCCTCTTCATCTTAAACTGATAACACATACTAACTTGTGTTTGAATGCAACCTCGTTATGAATCAGTTAGGTGTATACTTGATATAACTTGTTGTCATTTACATTTCTTTTACATTTCTGCAACTAACTATCTAACACTTCTAACTTATTATTGTTGAGCTAACTTGATCCTTGATATTAACTTATTTCCGCAACTATTATCTTATACTAACATTTCTTCAAGTGTTTTTCCCAAGTTTTTCTCTCAATAATTGGTATCAGAGCCAAAGTGGTTTCTTTTTAAACAAAACTCTGATTTTGAAAAGCCTTTTATACCACTAAAGCTCATTCTTCAAAAAAAAAAAATATATGGCACAAGCTTTGTCATTGAACATTTCCAATAGTGTTGGAGGCTCGAACAGAGCACCAATACTGGTTGCAAATGAATACCACCATTGGTCACAAAGAATGGAGAGGTATCTTCAGAGGCTCAGAAGAGACGTGTAGAGATCTGTGGAAGAAGGACCCCATATTCCTGTTCTTACTCATGTTCAAGCAGATGGTGCTCAAGAACGACTAGGTGGAGATCAAGCCGCAACAAATTGACCAACCAAAGATGATGTCGACAAAATGGAGAATGATGTCATAGCCTTCTATGAAATCTCTTGTGGTGTTGTTCCTGATAATTTTGACATCATCACCATTTGCAAATCTGCTAAGGAGATCTGGGATGTGCTCAACAATCTCTATCAAGGGTTAGAACAAGCTCAAGATAAGAAACTCACCACAACTCTCAATGAGCTTAATAACTTTAAAGCTCTTCCTGGTGAGAGTCTTGACGACTCGTTTAAACGATTCAATCTCATCATCACGAAGTTATCAAATGCGGGTACAGTTTGATGCAACCATGAAACAAATCTATTGTTTCTTAACGGTTTGGGAATACATTGATCTATTTCAAATATGATTGTGCAAAGAGATAGAAAGATTCATACTTTGTCCTTGTTCAAGCTTTACTGAGAAATTCAGGCACAACAATCAACTGTGCTGACCTCGGTGGTCCACTTGCCTTGATAGCTCAAACCCCACAAGTCAAAACTCCACAATACTCATATCCCACATAATCATCTTATCCACTTTCATTTGACAACGCACCGCAGTCATATGAAGCTGATGCTGAAATGGATGACGAAGAAGAATTTCAAAATTCCATCACCTTGGTTAGCCAACAATTCAACAGGCTACCACCACCATCATTTCGTAAAAATCAATAGTTTACAAAACCACCTTTTAACCGCAACTTTAATCCGCAGTCTAACCACTCACGTTATCCCCGAAACCCACACCATCCACCACAACCACATAATTCACATCACTCCAAAGAGGCACCGCAGTCAAACAAACCATCAGACTCTGGTACCTCAACTGAAGAGAAAAATAAAGTCATTATCTGTCACAAGTGTCATAAAGAAAATCACTTTGCCAAATACTGCAAAACAAATGTTGTTAAGGACAAGGAATTCTACCGTAGAATGGCCCAAGAGATGGAAGAAAAAGAAAAGGCTAGAGCATATGTTGCTCAAGTGAAGAGGGATCATCAAGTGTGGTCATCCGGAGATGAGGATGAATAGTTTGACAACAACAAGAAAAACGGGAAGATATGCATTGTTGCAACTGCTGAAGAGGATGGATCGACGAAGTTGGAGAGGAACTACTGTTACATGGCCAAAGATGGCACTCTGAGCATCGTCAAATAGGTAAAAATCACGATCGATTCTAATAATTTCAGCATGCATGATTGTGAACCATACTTAGAAAAACTTAATGACACGTGTGTTTCCGTCCTTTCAGACTACAACAAAGCAGTAGATGAAAAGAATAGAGCGTCCCAAGAGCTATATCATGTGAGAGGAAGACTTTAGGATAAGAGACTTAAGGTTTCTATGCTAGAAAAGGATTTGTTGTTAGAAAAGGATGCTAGGATGTTGAATGAAACTCAGTTAGATATTGCTTTAAATCAACGGGATCTTGCCCGGAAAGAAATTGTACGTTTGAATCAATTAATAGGAAAGCTTTGTAATGAAACTGAAGCAATTGAAAACTTAGTGAAAAATGGGACCGTAGACACCACCTATAACTGGGGATGGTCCAATGGGTACTCAACTAATGAGAACTCAACTCCCCGGTTCAATGTTAATCGACCATATGTCCCACCTGATCGAGAGTTTCCTTATCCAGTCAATGATAAAATGTTCCCCGAAGACATAAGATGTCACTTTGGTAAACTTCATGAGCTGAGTAACAGATGTTTCATCGACGGAAATCTTCCTGAATCCTCTGGTAATCCAAGTGATCAATTACCCATCATTGGCACAATTTGTCCCGATTCTCAGTCCTCTTCAGATGTAGATGAAGAAATCACTATGGAAGGACCAGAAGTAGTTGTAAATTGTCCATCCTTGCCTTCAATAAAGTGTCCCAATAATGAACCATCCTTGAAATACTTTGTAGTAGTCCAGTCATCCACACCGCATACTGCAGTCAAAAGCACAGTGACCATTCAACCCATTCTTCATGAATTACCAATTGAATATTTTGAATTTGGCCAATGCTGACAGCATCCTGAACTTTCTTGTTCGGATGACTCAAGTCCTCGTTTTTCAAATCATCCAAAGGTTTTCAAGAAACCGCAGTTAAACATTTATGACTGCGGTTCTCCAAAGACTCAAGCAAAATTGGCTTTCAAAGAGGAACTCAGGTCCCGAGGTAAAAAGCGGGATACTGATCTCAAAAACAAAACTTTCAAACAAGCCAAAATTTTAAATCAAAAGAACTTTGAAAAACCCACTACTGCCAAAAAATTTTCAAAAAATATGGCAGACAAAGGATCAAATAAAGAGGAATGTACAGTGACAAAAACCTTTTCAAATAAGCCTGCAAAATTCCAAAAGAAAGTCACATCTTTTCAAAAATATTCCTTAAACGATCCAAAGTGGAAGGGCATTTTACTAACTCCTAAACCTACAAAATCACATCAATCTATAGTCAGATCAAAACCTAGGAGTAATTCACGTGCCAAAGCTTTTTCAAATCCCAAGGGCACTGCAGCCAAATGCCATCAACGGACCGGTCACAAGACGCAAACTACACCCTTCGGACCGTGGACCAAGTATGGTGTCTGGATAAATGAGAAAAATCTATCCTTTGGATTTTATCCGCAACGTCTCATCCAATCCAACCTCGTAACACCCCAAAAGTTGTGAAACATCCTGGAATAGGTTTTGAAACAAAAAAGCAATCTATTTCTAAGTTACACGTGCATTCATTCATTAAGAAAATTTATCATTTGACCTCGGGCTCCAAACTTGTTTGGGTGCCCAAAATAACCCATTAATTTGCAGGAAATGTGTAAGGAGGAACAAGAAGAGGAGTGGTTAATCGATAGTACCTGCTCCTTGCACATGACCGGAAGGTTAGAATACCTTCGAGAGTTTAGGCCAATCTGTAATGGTGGACACGTCACATTTGGAAACAATGCAAATGGAGTCATCAGGGGATACAGTGTGCTGACCACGAGAATTTTTTCAACTCAAAAGGTCGCTTACGTAGAAGGCCTCAAGCATAATCTGATCAGTGTGGGCCAACTATGCAAAGCTGGTCATCGAGTTGAAATTGATAGTGAATATTGCTACATGATGAAAATGATAGAAACACCTGCTTGATCAAATCCAAATCCGAAGGGACAATGTATCCTTTGGATGTCTCGTTGATCATTGGCAAACCGCAATTTTGTTTTCTATCAAAAGCAGTATCTGAAATAAGGTGGTTATGGCACCGCAAACTAGATCATCTCAACTTCAGATACATCAACAACCTGGTCACCGAAGAACTGGTATGTGGTCTCCCCATTCTGAAATACAACAATGATACTCTATGCCCAGCTTGTGAGTGTGGAAAACAAACAAAGGGAAGCCAGCCACGGGTTCTTTCATTGCTGAACCTTTAGATCTACTTTCACATTGATGTTGGTGGTCCATCTACCGTAGCCAGTCTTCATCACAAAAAGTACATTCTAGTTATAGTTGATGACTTTACTCGTTTCACTTGGGCTTTTTTCTTAAGACTCAAATCTGACACACCGCAGATCATGATCTACTTTATAAAAGAAATAGAGCTCCAAATCAAGCTACCGGTCCGAAGAATAAGAAGTGACAATGGAACCGAATTTATGAATCATATTTTGAATAGTTTCTTGGTTTCCAAGGGCATCAGTCACAACTTTTTAGCTCCCTACACACCGCAACAAAATGGAGTAGTAGAGCGGAGAAATCGCACATTGGTCGAAGCAGCTAGACGGATTTTAAACTTTGCCAACCTTCCTCTCTACTTCTGGGCCGAAGCAGTGGAAACTGCATGCTTTGTTCAAAGCTGAAGCATCATTTGCAAACATATTAACAAGACTCCATATGAGGGTCTCAACAACCACAAACCCAATGTCCGATTCTTCCATATTTTTGGATGCAAATGTTTTGTGATCAACAAAAGGATCACCTTAACAAATTTGCACCAAAATCAGATGAAGGCTTTTTTCTTGGCTACTTAACCAATAAGGTGGCCTACAGAGTTCTTATTAGATACAAAAGACTGATAGTCGAAAGCTTCGATGTCAAATTTGATGACTATTATGTTCGCAACACTACACCGTCAACTGAAACAAAAACTATCATTGAAAGTGATATCCTAGCCTCTTCGAGTCCGTTAAACATAGTTGAAATCAAATATGATGATCTTTTTGATCCCGCAGAGACAACTCATCTCTCCGAAATCGTGGTGTCTCCGGTAGTTCAACAACAACATGCTGAAGTATCTGGTCCAACCTTTTCTGATGATTTGTCACTCAATACTTCCACCTCGCCGGTTGAGAGGGAATGTTCAACTCTGGTTCCTGTGACAACCATCGAGGTTCCAGTACTAGAAGATGCAGCTCCGGTGTCTACCCGCAGAGTTAATACCCAATCAAATGTTTCTTCAGACTCTGAAGATGAAGAGGTTGATAACATCGACACAAGATCAGATCCAAGAGTTATCACTCATTCATCAATCCAGGGGGAACCAAATTCGGTTTAGTGGGAACTCTCATCCTCAATTCAGTGGGAACCTCCTTAAACTCCTGCTATTAAAATTCCTACAATCCAAGATACTTTTGCGGGTTGCTATCAAGTCGAGGGGGAACTACCTTCTCCAACCGCAGAATCCTATGACGTTTAAGATATTCCCTTTACCGCAACTGCAGATCACCAACAAACTCGTATTCACATTTGGACGAAGGATCGCCCACCGGGTCAAATCATCGGAAACCCATCCGCAGGTATCCAAACTTGATCCTCTAATGATTTAACTGACCACTGCCATTATGCAACTTTCATGTCTTCAGTTGAGCCTCAAACTATAAAAGAAGCACTCGTGGAGCCCGACTGGATCACCAAAATGCAAGAGGAGTTAGCTGATTTTGAGTGGAACAAAGTGTGGAAACTGGTACCGAAGCCAAAAGGCCACACAATCGTTGGTACAATATGGGTATTTAAAAACAAGCTTGATGAATCCGGTATGGTAGTAAGAAACAAAGCCCGACTAGTTGCTAAGGGGTACAGTTAACTTGAAGGCGTTGACTACGATGAAACTTATGCCCCCGTAGCCACAATGGAAGCAATACACATTTTCCAAGCGTATGCGGCACAAAAGAACATCAAAGTGAATCAAATGGATGTAAAAAGTTCCTTTCTGAATGAAGAATTGAAGGAAGAAGTTTACCTGCAACAACCTCCATGCTTTGAGAGTCTAGAATTTCCGAACCATTGTTACAAGCTAGATAAAGCAGTATACAGTATGAAGCAAGAACCAAGGGCATGGTCTGCCCTACCTCTCCCCAACATATGGGAGTCCGACACCTCATCCCATATAAGAGCTTAAAGGAAGGCATGCCAATACTGGAATGATGGTTGTTGTTGTATCAAAACTCAGCCAAGGGCAAGTAAGTGTCCCAACTTCCACCGAAGTCCATAACACATGTGCGTAGCATGTTCTCGAGCGTCTGAATCGTCCGCTCGCTCTGCCCGTCGGTCTGTGGGTGGTAAGCGCTGCTGAAATGCAATCGGGTGCCCAACTCCGCATGAAATTTCTTCCAAAACCTGGAAGTAATATGCACATCCCGATCTGACACTATTGATGTTGGCACCCCATGCCGTGCCACTAACTCTCGCACGAATATCTCGGCTAAGTTCTCCGCAGAAGAGCTCTCACTAGTAGCCAGAAACTGAGCACTCCTCGTTAACCGATCTACAATTACCCATATCGCATCGAGACCTCGCGCGGTCCTCGGTAATTTGGTGATAAAATCCATGGAAATCTGTTCGCACTTCCACTGGGGAACCTCTAAGGGATGCAACGGGCCATGTGGACGCTGGTGCTCCGTCTTGACCTGACGATTGGTCAAGCATCTCTCGACTACCCATGCCACATCTCTCTTCATACAGGGCCACCAATAATCCCTTTTTAAGTCCAAATACATCTTAGTGGCTCCCGGATGGATCGAGAATATCGACCTATGGGCCTCCTCCATCTAAATACCCCGAGCTCCACCCATATCCGCCCATGAAAGGTCATAAGCCCACGACTATCGGTCTCAAACTCAAAAACCTGCCCAATCACCCGCTCTCTCTTACGGTTCTCTGGTCTCATGGCCAACACCTGGGCCTCTCGGATGGTATCTAAGACTGGAGTCATCACCGTCATCCTCATGCACACGTCTTAGATCGGAGCACTCACTACTCGACAACTCAGGGCGTCGGCTACCATGTTAGCCTTTCCAGGGTGATACAAGATCTCACAGTCGTAGTCTTTCACTACATACAACCATCTCCTCTATCTCATGTTCAGGTTGGGCTGATCCATAAGGTACTTCAGGCTCTTATGGTCCGTGTATATGGTACACCGAACACCATACATATATTGGTGCCAAATCTTGAGGGCAAACACCGCCGCCCCCCAATTCCAAATCATGGGTGGGATACCTCGTATCGTGATGCTTCAACTGCCTCGATGCATATGCAATCACGTGTTCCCTCTGCATCAACACGGAACCCATCCCTGATATAGATGCATCACAGTAAACTACGAAGTCCTCCACTCCTTTGGGAAGGGCTAACACTGGAGCTTTGCACAATCTCTGGAGAAGAGTCTCGAATGAGGCCTGCTGCTCGGGCCCCCAAGCAAAAGTAACACCCTTCCTGGTCAATCTGGTAAGAGGAGCGACAATCTTGGAGAAATCCCTGATAAATCTCCGGTAGAAGCCTGCCAGGCCAAGAAAACTCCTGATCTCGGACGGGGACCTCGGTACCTCCCATCGCATAACTGCCTAAATCTTGGTCGGGTCGACCAAAATCCCATTCTGGTTAACGAGATGCCCTAAGAATTGGACCTCCCGTAACCAGAAATCACACTTGGAGAATTTGGCATAAAGCTTCTCCGTCCTCAATACTCCAAGAATCTCCCGAAGATGCTCCTCGAGCTGCTCTCTAGACTTCGAGTATACCAAGATGTCGTCGATGAACACGATCACCAACCTGTCCAACATGGTCCTGCACACCCGGTTCATGAGATCCATGAACACTGCTGGTGCGTTGGTGAGTCCGAACGGCATCACTACAAACTCATAGTGCCCATAACGTGTCCCAAAGGTCGTCTTTTGGATATCCTCCTCGCAAACTCTCATCTGATGATATCCAGATCTCAAATCAATATTGGAAAACCAATATGCCCCTATAACTGATCGAATAAGTCGTCGATCCTTGGTAGTGGATAACGGTTCTTGACCGTCAACTTGTTCAACTCCCGGTAGTCGATGCACATACGGTGTGAACCATCCTTTTTATTAAAAAAAGGATCGGCGCTCGTCATGGTGAGCTACTCGGTCTAATAAAACTCTTCCCTAACTACTGCTGGAGCTGCGAGGATAACTCCTACATATCAGGCGGCACAGGGCGATAAGGTGCCTTGGGAATAGGCGCCGCACCCGGAATCTAGTCGATCCGGAACTCCACCTGCCTCTCGGGAGGCACACTCGGTAACTCCTCGGGAAAACCATCCGGGAAATCGCACACAACTGGAACATGTGAGATAGAAATCGGCTTCTCAGTGGCAACTCTCGTATCCACCACATATGCTAAAAAGCCCATACATCCATGCTGTAAACTCTGCCTCGCCCTGGTGGAAAAACAGAAAGCTGATCCAGATCTGGTCCCCTTGCCATACACAGTAAGCACTCCCCACTAGGGTCTCGTATGGTCACCATTTAACGCTCACAGTCAATCACAACTCCAAACCGGCTCAACTAGTCCATGACGACTGTGACACAGACATCACCCATCGCTATCGGCACAAGATCTATCAGGAACTCAACACCGAAAATCTCTAATACACATCCCCGGAATACCTCAGTGGCAAAAATTGCATGCTCGTCGGCTATAGAAACCATCAGTGGTCGACTCAACGCCTCGCGTCCGACACTAATGTGACGACTAAAGGATACAGACACAAAAGATCGACTCGCACGCGAGTCAAATAACACCAAAGCAGGCACAGAACTCACAAGAAAAGTACCTATATGCAGCACAGTATAAGCATAAACAAATCTAAAAATAACATTAAATAAGGAGATACGTACCCGCAACAACATCAGGCGCTGCGCGGACCTCCTCCACGGTCAGCTAGAATGCTCTCCCACGAGCCCTCGGAGCCTCAAACTTCCCCGAACAACCATCAGTAACACGTAAAGCAGCAGGAGCAGCAGCCTGGGCTGATCCTTGAGTGAGCTGAGGATACTCGGCCTTCTTGTGGCCAGTCTGGTTGCAATGAAAGCAAACCGAAAATCCCTTAGGGCAGTCCCTAGCAATATGCCCCTCCTTACCACATTTGTAGCAAGTCCCTGCTCGGCAAGATCCCTCGTGGCTCTTGCTGCACTTGCTACAAGTGTGGCCCTTATTGCCTCCTTCTATCGAATCAGCGGGCTTATCCCACTTTGTCGCCGGGTGCGACTGTACCGGTCTCCTATCTCTCCCCTGCTGCTCTCCCTCCTCCCTGGTCAAAATCTCCAACTCAATCTCTCTCCTCCTGGCATTGGTCTGCAGATCAACCAATGTCCGGTATGACGAGTTCGCCACGAACTCCCGAATATCCCTCTTCAAGATGCTCAAATACCGACTCACACATGCCTGCTCAGTGGACACGTGCTCAGAGCAAAACAACGCCTTATTATGAAACATCCTCGTAATCTCTGTCACTGACTATGTCCTCTGCTTGATAGACAAAACTCTTGGGCCAAACATTTCCTCTCCACCTGAGGAACATACTAATCTCGGAATAACTTGGTGAACCTCTCCCAGGTCACCGCAGCATGATCTGCAAGGGTAAAATCAGTCGTCACAAACTTCCACCAGTCCTTTGCTCCCAAGCGAAGGTGGTTCACCGTGAACCGGACTCTCAGATGCTCTGGACATGAACACGTATAGAAACACCCCTCAATGTCAGAGATCCATCTTATGGAAGCGATCGAATCCTGCGTCCCATCAAACTCTGGTGGCTTCGTGTTGCTAAACTCACGGAACAACAACGAGTCACCTCCCTGTGGCCTCGAAGCAGCTAGGGCTACGGTGGCTACGACAGCAGCAACCTCTGTGATAGCAGCGTATCGCTCATCAAACATCTCAATCAATGTGGTCTTAATAGACCCGAATATATCTGGTATGGCCTCTCTGATAGTTGCGGCCACCTCCTCATGAATGATCCTGCGGATCCCCTCGTCACTGGTACCACTGCCCCTGGGGTTGTTGCGGGTAACCACCATAGTGTCTCCGAAATGCAAACAAAAAATCATTAGAGACTAGCTCAATACATACACTCACTCGGCTACCCACCCTACTTGCTCCTTAGCACCCTAAGATTGTTTCTTGGGTCGCATACAGATCCGGTGCTTTCAGTAGTATGGGCCCAATACTACCTTCCACACCAACCTGTAGTTGTCCCAAGTCCTCCTCCTAGGATCCTAATTCACAAATACCCTATCCCTCACGGATGTCGCACTACTCTCTCGGTAGGTTCCTCAATGCTCATCTAGGTATCTCTCCTAGATTACTCAAACTCTCTCTAAAAGATTCCTGCTATGTTTCCCCTACTCAATATACACATAGAGCAAATAGCATATAAGATCAATCAATAGCATACCCTTGGCTAAGGCATCATGAATTAAGCAACTGTAGTTCTAAATTTTGAAATACCTAGCCTATCCTCTAGCATGCAACTCTAACATCTCATAAATATCTCATAATACAAACAAGTAATGGTATTTTGGGAAATCACCGTTCAGGCTCTGGCTGATTGTACACACTACTCCATCTCGTTATCTCTTAAAAGCTCTTACTCGTTTTTAGAAAAATCATTTCTTTTTAGAAAACTTTTCTCAAATCCTCAGTTTGAGTCCAGACATACCCGAGAGTAAATTCGAATCCCTCAAACCAAGGCTCTGATACCAACTTGTAACACCGTAAATTTTCAAACAAATTTTTCATTTTTAAATCACATAAAACTCAATATCACATTTTCTCAAAACCACAATGTATCATTTGTCAAAATCAAAAATCAACAAAACAACTGATAGTATCCCAAAATCCTCAAACATAATCTTGAACAAGTGTGTACAATCAAGTCGGCACCTTCCCGCGATCCTGAAAAGTACCTGAAACACATATCACACAACATGGTAAGCACGAAGCTTAGTGAGTTCCCCAAAATACCACATACACAAATAATAAGCCTCTCATGGCTATAGCACGGCATGGAACCTCCGGTCATGTGTCTCGGTGAGCACCCTCCGGTCATGTGTCTCGGTGAGCACCCTTCGGTCTCACGACTCAGTGTGGACCCTCCGGTCATGTGTCTCAGTGAAGACCCTCCGGTCTTCACAGCTCGGGTCGGACCCTCCTGTCTCACAACTCGGTTTGGACCCTCCGGTCCTACTCATTAAGGCACAGAATAATATAGCATATATCACAAATACAAGATGCATAATATCACATAACTCAATATAAGCACATAAGACCCTCTGGTCGATAACTCAAATAAGACCCTATGGTCATACAGTATTACCACTCAAGTAAGTATAGTGAGAAGACTCACCTCGTAAGTAAGCAATTTGATCTAGCACCCCGCAAACAGTCTAGACTCCGCCTACATAGTATAATTATCTC
The DNA here is from genome assembly GCF_052849685.1 of Lactuca virosa. Classification (NCBI taxonomy): domain Eukaryota; kingdom Viridiplantae; phylum Streptophyta; class Magnoliopsida; order Asterales; family Asteraceae; genus Lactuca; species Lactuca virosa. Next base: position 313,166,443 of record NC_136433.1, on the reverse strand, counting down.
TAATCAACAATTTGTAATAACTACTAAGCTAACTCTTCTACTAGGTCTCAAAAAGAGTGAAAAGACCATTTTACCCCTACATGGTCTCCAAAGTCCACAATTAACCAAACCCTAAAATTTAACGGAAGTCCACACTCGAGTCAACAGTCCCTGTTAACCCAACTCGGCGAGTGCACCTTTGTGACTCGTCGAGTTCCTCCTATCCTCAGAAGAATCAGGAAAACTCATCAACTTTCCGAGTAGTAGCACGTTCAGACTATTAGGGAAAACCCTAGCTAACTCGTCGAGTTGGCTCATGTACTCGCCGAGTCCCTCTTGACTATTTCTCATTCAGTCGATTCTAAGCTGAAATAATGTCCCAAACTCTAGATCTAACCTCCCAAGGCTGAAATACTACGTAAAGCTGCAAGCTTTACGTCCATGCATGGTATCTAGGGCTCGAAATGCCAAAACAAGCTCTATATAGTGTTTAATGCATAAAGGCTTGACACTAGCTTGATAAAGCTTGGACCTTTGGGCTCAAGGGACTTCCTATTGTCCAGATCTGAAGTCCCAACTCCATGGAAAGCTCAAATAACTCCAGAACTCAAAGAATGATGGAAAAAGGCCCTAAACTCCCTAGAAAAAGGGATCTAACCAAACAATGAGCAAGGTGGTGACTTTTTACCTTTAAAAGCTCCCTCTAGTCCCAAGCCTTTTGCTCCTCAATCTTCCTCCAAAAAATGCACCAAAGTATGAAGTGTTAGCTTCTATTTCTCTCACACAAGGATCTAGCTCGATTAGGCTTTCTCTCGGAGTGATAATGTGATAAGGGATGCAGAAATGAAGGCTTAAGGTCCTTTAAATAGGACACAAACCCTAAAAATTAGGGTTTTCACACTCAGCACCTACTCGTCGAGTTGGGGTCCTCCAACTTGTCGAGTAGACTCTAAAAATCATGCGGCCATTAACTCATCTACTTGGCGAGTTGGGGCATCCAACTCGTCCATTTGCTCTGACATTATGAATGCAAATTAATTAAATATTATACCTGGGAGTCGGGATGTTACATATTATCTTGTACTAACGTTTGTTCAAACGTTTTTCCCAAGTTGTTCTCCCAACAACCTTCCAGTCGACAGACTGTTTAATCCTACGACATGTAATCGTATTTCATTCGGTAATTAATTGGTAGTAGTAGAGGTTCTTCCATGACCGATAGTAGGAGATAGTGAGAAATATCCTAGGAAGTACGTCTAGGAAAGAGAGTAGGTAGATCCTTAAACACTGCGTGTGTAAACAGGACGCTAGATAAGAGATTGGAGTAACTTAGAACTATTGGAACAATTCTTGGATGTAGTATGGATAGGTGTGGAATGTAGTATGGGTCTGTACTACCAAAAGCACATGATCCATACACGAATCAATAAGAGTCGCAATGTTACTAAGGAACTGGAACGGGTTAGTGTTACCTCTAGATAACCCACATGAATTCGTATTAAACCACTCCCGTTTCTCATCCTTGGCATGATGATGATCACAAGAGCAAGCGGTTCGGGTTCTAGATCAGAAGGGTCAAGACCAAGCGAGCTTGACATACGTGATTGGATAGAGACAGCGGTCTCAGCAGCTATAAGAGAGATGATCCCAGAAATGTTCAGAACTATCAAAAGTAAAATAATCACTTAGTTTTACGAGCGGTATGCTGCCAATGCCAGTACAGTTGTCGTTGTCACCAATGTTGCTGTTGTTGCTGCAGTCTCGTCTAGAGATAAGGACATGCCTTATCGAGAGTTCAATAATACCAAGCCATCAGAGTTTGATGATTTAAGAGGCCCAATTGCTGCCATGAGATGGATCTTTGATGTAGAAGGATGCTTCTACAATTTCACTTTCCCGACTCACCTGAAGTTTAGGTATGCACAAAATCTCCTCCATCATGAGGCGAAGGACTGGTGGACTTTGTCACAAAGGATTATTCACCGGCAGAGAAGAGTGCGATGACCTGGGACCATTTTGTTGAGAAGTTCAGAGAGGAGTATGTTTAATTGGTAGAGAGGGAGCCTTATCGCTTAAACAGACAATTGAATTGGTGACAGAGGTCACCAAGATATTCACATAGAGGGCCTTATTCTGCCTAGAATATTCCTCCTTAGAACAGATACAAATGTCATGGTACCTGAGCATACTCAAGACCGATATCAGAGAGTTTGTATCGAGCATTTGATACAAAACTTTGGCAGAGATGCAAGATTATGCTAGGAGAAGAGAAATAGAGTTGGAGATCCACACAAAGGATAAGAGGCAGACTCCAGCTCCATCATAGCCGACAGCCAAAAAGTTCAAATATACCGGTTCAAGGTTTGGAGGTCATAAGGGACGTACTTGCATTAAGTGCGGAAAGTTCCATGATGGTCCTTGTAGAACAAGATCAAGATTTCACATGTGTGGCAAGGAAAGGCACTATGGCATGGACTGCAAGAAGAACATATGTGTCTGCTTAAACTGTAACCAGCTCGAACACCTCAAGGCTGAATGTCCTTACCTAAAGCAGACGGGAGCAATGCATGCTCCAGCTCTTGCAACCCTAAGGATAAATTATGGACGTCAAGGGAGAGCTGAAGCTCCTAGGGCTAAGGGGCAAGCTTTCCAGCTCACGACAAAGGAAGCTAAAGAAGCACCTGACGTCGTAGCCGGTACGTTTCTAGTCAACTCCATGCCGACATTAGTGTTATTTTATTCCGGAGCAATTCATTCTTTCGTATCGCTTAGGTTTAGCAAACACTTTAATCACGCTATAGGAAATTTAGATCATCCCTTAATAGTAGAAATAGATGACGATCAAATGATTAATGCAACGAAAGGTTACCGAAGTTGTACCTTAGAAAGCAATAATGCTAGTTTCCCAATAAACTTTATTCACATTCTGTCACACCCTCGAACCAGACGGCGGAAACGTCCGGGGGCTTGCGCGTGACTTCATCTTGAAATATCATCACAATTGTATATAATTGGAACAAGACAACATCATCATCATGCATATCAAATACAACCAGCATCGTTTACATCAAGTACAATATCATAAATTACATGTTCAAAATATTAAATGTATGTTGATAACAAAATATAACAAATTCCACCATTTCCTGCTGACCTTTCTTCTTAATGATTCCCTGAGAATACAAGTTATTTTGAAAAAACGTCAACATATATAATGTTGGTGAGTTCATAAGCATATTTGAATGAAAAGTTTTGAATTGTTTGAAAACACCAGAAAATCCGATATTTTCTGAAAATGGTTTGAACGTGATGTATCAAAATCAAATATTAATGCATGTGTGTTTTCTATATTTGGAATGTATAAAATGTAATCCAGATAAAAACCCTGTATTTTCTGTAGTACGTAAAAGATATTGTTTAACAGTTAATACCCCAAAAAATCCGATATTTTCTATTTATAAAAGTGTTATGGTCTCAACCCCAAGACCGAATGACAGTATATGTATGTTTTTGTATCCACAAGATTTTATAGGTATTCTATAAAATTATGTTGGAGAATATTTCTAAGTGAGCCGTTTTAACCATACTTGATTTTTGACGAGATCGCCTGTCGTGGCGTTTTTAGGCGCCGATTTGATTTACGGTAAGGTTTGTCACCCTAGACTGGCCTAGTCTAGCTGTAGCGAACAACTCAGGTGTGGGGAGTCACCCCGTATAGATCTATACACAAACTCTCGCTCTTCCTCTAGGAGACTCTGGTTAACTACAGGCTACAATCATACACTCTAGAGGTGTCAACCGTGACAACCCGAAATTTCTCTTTTGTATAAGCCATTCAATTTAATCAAAGTCAGACTTGTTTCTGCTATCTTTTAGCATTGTTTAGGGTCTGTTTGAGTGTCCTAAGCTTAGAAAAATCAAGGTTGAGGTTTAGGGATGTGTTACCAAAGTCATAAAGTTGCATTTCGGGCCAAACACTCCTTCAGGAGGAGTGGACGGCCGTACACATGGGTGTATGGCCGTACACCCCCTCGTGGTCGTACACTCTCACCTATATAAGTGGTACTCAGTCATTTCTCAACACTTTTTCACCTCTCCAAGCCAAGAATTCGGATTCTCTCTTTAGCTTCAACAAGTTGCTTACCTAGATCCCCAAAGATGTAAGTGTTTCATACCTTAATTTGTTACTACATAGCTTTATCTAGTGATGAATCCATGTTTCATTCCATTAATTTCATCTTTTGTTAGATCTTCATCTTTCACCAAGAACACCAAGAACACACACTAGTTCTTCGTGACCATAAACTCTCACTCAAGCTCCCAAATTGTGAGTAACTGCTTCCTATGCTTGTTATCCATTAGAAACACATGTTATTCGTCTTAAAATGGACACTCCTAGCAAGAACATCAAGATTGTACGGTTGTACACTCTATCTATGGCCATACACCCTTGTTAAGTCCATGATGTAAGGCTTTAAACACTTTCTAGGTGCTAGTTAACCATTAGAACTCTTGAACCCTTGAACCCCCTTGATTTAAGACCCAAAAATCGACCATTTTGCAAGAACAAAAGGAGTGTACGGCCATACACCCTTGTATGGCCGTACACACCTCAAAACACCCCAAAAGGGGCCTCCAAAGTGAGAACCTAGTTCATATTCTTGATGAGAAAACGACCCACTAGCTTCCCCATTGTTCAAAGACACTCTCTAGCATGTTTTACCATGAGTGTACGGCCGTACACTCCATGTCCGTACACCCATGGCCGCACACACCTAAGTGTGGCCGTGAACCTCCCTTATTCAATCATATGTGATTCTAACAATTAGTTTCAAGTGTTTCCTAGTCCCTAGGGTGATTCCCTATCATAACTAGCTGTATTATACACGAAATTGATACAAATATGTGTCATTATATGCTAAATAGGATCCGTGCATACTCAAGTCTTCACTTGACACTTAGCCTCCTACAACAAATCTTACATACGCATCACTCGCAACAGGTGAGTTCATACCCTTACGCTTTTACTATTTTTCATGTTTTTCAGGGGGGGGGGGGGGGAATACAAGCCAAACATAAATGATTTTATGAAACTTATACAAAAAGGATTTCAATAAACTTAAAACGGATGCAATTGATACAATCATACAGTTTCGATACTTTTATAAAACATTTAGATACATTATCCCTTTTGTAATATGCTGATGATAAGGGACGTTTTCAACTAACAAGCATAAACATATAGTTTTCAGACCAATACATAAATCAAAGTACATATACATACACACGAATTATAAACGGTATAGTTTGGGAATTCAACACAAGGTTGTACATATACATGCACACAAACTATAAACGGTATAGTTTGGGAATTCAATACAAGGTTATACATATACATACACACAAACTATCAACAGTATAGTTTGGGAATTCAACACAAGGTTATACATATACATACACACGAACTATAAACGGTATAGTTTGGGAATTCAACACAAGGTTATACATATACATACACACGAACTATAAATGGTATAGTTTGGGAATTCAATACATGGTTATACATAAACATACACACACATCTTTTATGAATAATATTTATAAAAAGGTTTTCTCGTATTATTACTTCTAATGTCGTTAATCTAGTTGGAGACACGTCCTTGGGGGCTTACAAACATAACTAAGTAGAGGACTACCCTTATGATCCAGAATCTCCCCGAGGGAGAGCGTGCGTTTGTGTATAGATCTATACGGGACTGACAATCCCGCACCTTGCTGCTAGCTACAGTAGGACCGTCAGGTCTACAGGTGACAAAGTTATAAAGGATACTGGTGCCCGATTCGCGCCATATCATGTTTAGTATGGTCATAACACTCGCAAATAGATAACAACAATATATTTACTTAGTAATATATTTTACATGAACAATGATTATTTAGCATAAGTACGGAAAAATACATGGCTTCTTTATGAGAAATAAAACTACTATACATACTGGTAATAACCAGGGTTTTCAAACAGAACATTTTATTCATACTAGTGATAGCCAAGGTCTTCTTACAAAAAGGTATTTTTACATTCAAATTAATATTATACAATTAATCTGGTATTAAATAAACATACAAACAAACACTTACGGAACCTTATAACAAAATCACATGTTAGAAAATATTGGATTTTCTTGGAAACATACAAACATTTTCACTGATACATTAACAGGTTTTTATTACAAAAAGATGTTTATGAACTCACCAGCTTTATGCTGATACTCTTTTTCAAAACTAATTGTGTTCTCAGGAAATCATTAGACAGGTACCTCGACAGACTTTTGAGAAGACGGAGCACATAGAGTCTCGTCTTTTACTTTTGTTATACTTTTGGATGTATAAAAATATGAAGCAAACTGATGTAAACACTTATTATATATATAATCAATGTAATGGTTGTGTTTACTTTGATTACTATGATGCAGTTGTTGTGATACTATACATGACGTCATCCGCCCCCGAACGTTTACGCCGTTCCGGTTTGGGGGTGTGACAGATCCGACAAGTCTCACTAGATCATTTATTGTTTTCACATGAGTATTGAATTACGCTATGTATAATGTTTTCGTATATATAGTTAAGATTTGCAAAGCCCAGAAAATAGGTATATGAATGTATAAGGCCCAACAGGCATGTAAGGGAGCAGCTATGGCCCACTAAGCATGTGATGTATATAATGGGCCCATTAAGCATGTTAATGGGTCACAAAGGCCCAAATTCACATGTGGTAATCATATTAGGCCCAACAAACATGTGAACGGGCCACAAAGGCCCAAATGGACATGTAATGGATATATTAGACCCAATATCACGAAATTTACTTTTATGACCCCAAATATATATTAAATATTATTTCTGGCCCATTTCTTTAGAAATTGACATTTTTGGCTCAAATATATATAAAATACTACTTTCGGCCCATTTTTATAAAAATTGATATTTTTGGCCTAAATATATATAAAATACTATTTTCGGCCCATTTTTATAAAAAATTACATTTTCAGCTCCTTTTTGATAAAAGTGGCATTTTCGGTCCAAGTTTTGGAAAAATTTTCATTTTTAGCCCAAATCCAAATAATGTGGCATTTTCAACCCATAAAACCGTAAGTTTTACAATTTAGCCTCAAACTTGTGTAAAATAGCAATTTAATCCATGAAAATCGGAATTTTTACAATTTTGGCCCACTAAAACCGAAAAGCCCATTTTAAGGCCCATTATGCAAAAATTTACGTTTTTAGCCCCTTTATCACCAAAATATCGTAAAAACCCATTTCTTTTATAAAAATGACTCCTTTAGTCCTTGTAAAACCGTAAATGCCAAGAAAGTCTCATCTTTTTGGTTATTTGTCAAAAATGGCCCTATTTCAAGATTTTGTTTCATATTTCCAACAATCATCACATATAAACACTTTCATTTCCATGTTATGGTGTGTAAAGTGTTATAGTTTGTAAATATCACATTCTTTTGTTATAGATTTCGAGATCTATCATATTTCATCACATATTCACAACATAAACCAAGAAAATCACACATAACATGCACTAATACATAGATCTACACATATGTACATGTATTCTCCCCTAAAACAAAGTAAAACCAAAATCAAAGGGGTATGAACTCACTTTGCATTGATGTTTTCGCTTCTTGGTGGTAAAATGAGTAGATCTTGGCCCTAGGAAGTTTCTTGAGAAGGATTTCGAACTTTGCTGGTTCTAAGAAACATGATCCACAAAAACATGGGTGTAAGAGGAGTGATTTAAGTGTAAAGATGTAGTAAATCTACTTAGGTTGGTAAGATCTTACCTAGGATGATGATCTTGATGAAAAATCCTCTTGAAGACACTCATAAAATCTCGAAAATTAAGAGGAGGAAGGAGGTGTTCTTGAGAGGTTTTTGAAAGAAAATTGGATGGTGAGGGAGGAGGGTTCGGCCGATAATAAGAGAAGAGAGAGAGAGAGAGAGAGAGAGAGAGAGAGAGAGATGGTGAGGTGATGTTTGCATGGAAGACTACCATGCAAACATGAGGTGTCTAATGCACAAAATTCCTTATTTTTCCTTTTTTTTTGTCTAATAAGCATAATGGGCCGAGAATTGGGCTTAAGATAGATGAGGATGAAATGATTTGGCCCATTATTGGTCTTGTTCGAATTTATGAAGCCCAATAATTATGTTTCGGCCCATTGGGCCCTTATGAGGGTTCACAGCCCAATGAAGCCCAATTCAAATGGTTCACTGCCCATTAGAAATAAGAAGGTTCATTCTAGGCCCACATGGCCCATAATGGTAAAATCTTAGGTATGTGGATCAACTTAGGGCCCGATTAGGGTTCCTAGGCCCAAAATAGTCAAGTTGAAGGTTTATTGGTCCATTAGGCCCAATAAGAGACTCCTAGCTCATATTAAACTGGAACCGGGATTTCTAGGGTTTCCAACCTTTAATTGAAAATATGAGATCTATTTTAATGAGCATAGAGTATGATATTCATTTAGGGTACAAGTTATTACACTGGATGAATGCTTACATGAGAATATAATTTCCCAGCTAAAATGCTAGTTGTGACATCATCCCCCCGTGAAAGGGAATTTCGTCCCGAAATTCTTTCGAAAGATAGGTTCATGAATGAGAGAATAGGTGAGGGTACTTCTGCTTTATCTGGTCTTCGCGTTCCCATGTGAATTCCGGTCCATGCTTAGCGTTCCATCGAACCTTCACAATCGGAATGCGGCTCTGCTTCGTACGCTTCACTTCCCTATCCAATATCTCGACTGGTTCTTCGACGAACAGGAGATTCTCGTTTATTTCGATCTCTTCCAAAGGAATAACAAGAGTTTCGTCTGATAGGCAGTTTTTCAAATTCGAGACGTCGAACACGGGGTGTACATTGCTGAGCTCCAAAGGTAGCTGCAGCTTATAGGCTACCGGACCAATTCGGGCGAGAATCTCTAACGATCCGATGTATCGAGGGTTCAGTTTTCCCCGTTTCCCAAAGCGGATCATTTCTTTCCAGGGAGAGACTTTCAATAGTACCTGGTCTCTGACTTAGAATTCTAGAGGCTTCCGTCGTTTGTCATCATAGCTCTTCTGTCGATCTCGCGACGCTTGAAGTCGGGCTTTGATTTGGATTATCTTTTCGGTCGTTTCACGAATGATCTCTGGCCATGTGAGAGTGCTGTCTGGTGATTGTCCTTTCGCTATTTTAGTGTCACCCACCTCAGCCCAGCATAGAGGCGATCTGCATTTACGACCATAAAGAACCTCAAAGGAGCAACCTTGATGCTCGTGTGATAACTGTTGTTGTAGGAGAATTCAACCAAGGGCAAGTGGGTATCCCATGACTTGCCGAAGTCAATCACATAGGCTCGTAGCATGTCCTCGAGTGTTTGTATGGTTCGTTCACTCTGGCCATCAGTTTGAGGGTGATAAGCGGTGCTCATGTCCAATTGCATTCCTATTGCCTTCTGAAGTGACTGCCAAAACCGTGAGGTAAACCTACTACCTCGATCCGAGATAATAGACATCGGCACTCCATGAAGTCTTACGATCTCCTTGATGTAGATTCGCGTCAGCTTTTCCATCTTGTAAGATTCTTTTATTACCATGAAATGAGCGGATTTTGTTAACCTATCAACTATTACCCAGATAACATCTAACCCGTCTGTTGTCTTTGGTAATTTGGTCACGAAGTCCACAGTAATCCTTTCCCATTTCCACTCGGGTATCGCTGGCTGTTGCAATAGTCCCGAGGGCTTTTGGTATTCCACTTTCACCTTAGCGCAAGTGAGACACATGCCCACGTAAGTGGCGATCTCTGCCTTCATATTTGGCCACCAATAATGCTACTTTATGTCCAGGTACATCTTATCTGAACCCGGATGGATGGAATATCGCGTCTTGTGGGATTCATTCATGATCATTCCTCTGAATCCCCCAAGTTTAGGGATCCATATTTTGTTCATGAAATAGTAAGCTTCGTCCTCCTTGATCTCAAAGTTCTTGTCCATCCCACGCATCATTTCATTTGCGACGTTCTCCTGCTTCAATGCACCTGCTTGGTCTTCCTTGATTTGAGAGGTTAGGTGGGATTGGATTGTTATTGTTAAGGTTTTCACTCGGCGACCTGAGTATTCCTTTCTGCCCAGGGTGTCGGCTACCACGTTAGCTTTTCCCGGGTGGTACTTGATCTCGCACTCGTAATCATTTAGCAGCTCAACCCATCTTCGTTGCCTCATGTTTAATTGCTTATGATTAAGAATGTGCAGGAGGCTTTTGTGGTCGGTGAAAATGGTGCACTCTGTACTGTAGAAGTAGTGCCTCAAAATATTTAGGGCGAAGACCACCGCTCCCACCTCGAGATCATGAGTGGTGTAATTTACTTCGTGTGTCTTTAGCTGCCTGGATGCGTAGGTTATCACATTCCCATGCTGCATGAGGACACAACCCAACCCTTGATTCGAAGCATCGCAGTAGACTACGAAATCTTCGGTTCCCTCTGGTAAGGATAGCACGGGCGCACTACAAAGGGCTCGCTTTAGGGTTTGGAAGGCGGTTTCTTTATTTTATGTCCAGTTGAAAGGCACACCCTTTTGTGTCAACGTGGTAAGGGATTTTGCTATCTTAGAGAAATGTTGGATAAACCTCCGGTAGTAGCCTGCGAGACCCAAGAATTGACGGATTTCTGTTGGGGTTCTCGGGATAGCCCAGCCTTCAATGACCTTTATCTTGGAAGGATCTACATGAATCCCTTCCTTGCTGACTACATGACCCAAAACGTTTACACTGCGGATCCAGAATTCGCATTTGGAAAGCTTCGCATAAAGTGTCTCATCTCTTAGCGTTTCTAAGATTTGATGGAGATGTTGACCATGCTCTTATTTGCTTCGAGAGTAGATAAGAATACTGTCGATGAAGACAATCACGAATTTATCCATGAATGGGCAGACGACTCGATTCATGAGGTCCATAAATGCAGCGGGGGCATTTGTCAGAACGAAGGGCATCATGGCAAATTCGTAATGAATGTATTGGGTTTCGAAAAGCATTTTTGGGAATATCATCTTCCCGAACTCGGAGTTGATGATAACCGGATCTCAGATCTATTTTTGAGAAATAACTAGCTCCTTGAAGCTGGTCAAATAGATCGTCGATTCGTGGAAGTAGGTATCGATTTTTGATGGTAAGCTTATTTAGTTCCCTATAATCAATGCACATTCTAAAGGATCCGTCCTTTTTGTTGACAAACAAGACTGGAGCTCCCCAGGGTGAGAAGCTTGGTCGGATGAACCCTTTGCTCAGCAGCTCGCTTAGTTGGATGGATAACTCCTGCATTTCGGCGGGAGCTAACCTGTAGGGTGATTTGGCAATTGGTGTGGCTCCTAGTATTAGGTCGATTCGGAATTCGACCTGTCTTTCTGGGGGTATTCCCCGGAAGATCTTCTGGAAATACATCCGGGAAGTCACATGCCACTGGAATGTCTTGAATGTTTACTTCTTCTTTGGTCTCATCCACCACATGAGCGAGGAATGCGTAGTTCTTCTTGTGTAGACACTTTTGTGCCTTGATGCACGAGATAAGGCGAAGGTTGGTGCCAGGTTTATCACCATAGATTATTAGGATTTCGTGATTGGGGAGATGAAGGCGAACGACCTTCTCGCAACACATAATATCAGCATGGTCGGGGCTCAACCAATCCATGCCGGTTATCACATCAAAACTCCAAATATTTACTGGCATCAAGTCGATTTGAAAGGAGTGATTGCTTAGTGTTAATGTGCACCCTACATAGATATTTTTGGTTGTTTCAGTTTTCCCATTAGCCATTTCCACCGTGAAGGCTTCGTTGAGCTTCTAGGGTTGTTGATTTAGTAAGTGTTTGAATTTATTACTAACGAAACTTCGCTCCGCCCCACTATCAAATAAGATGCATGCGTACGAGTTGTTAAGTAGGAACGTACTAGTAACAACTGTTGGGTCTTGCACTACTTCGCCCTGACCCATAGTCAACACTCTTCCTGCTGCTCCTGCCCCCTGATTGTTTGCTTTGGGGCAGTTGCGCCGGAAATGGCCGGTTTCTCCACACCCATCGCAGGTGTAGCTGGCCCCAGCATTGTTGTTGTTGTTGTTATTGTTGTTGTGGTTGTTGTTGTTGTTGTTGTTGTTTTTGTTGTTTGACTATTCGTTTTGTTACGGATATGTTATGCAGTACCTTGCAGTGTGACCCTTTCGGTTGCAGCTTGTGCAGTGCATCTCTTTACAATCTCCATGATGGTGAAAATTGCATTTGCTGCACATAGGTAGGGTCCCTGAGTATTGCTTGGGATTATTTGTTGTGAATGAGGCTGGAGCATGTGGTGTTGTGGTAGCTTGAGTAGCAGCATGGACAGTCACAGTTTGTTGTTTCTTTGATGATTCAAAAATTTGTTTTCCCTTCCGCTTGTTGTTTTTCCCCTTCTTGTTCTCACCTTCTTTCTTAACTTCCGCTTCTCCTGTTTTGGCACCCTTTTTGCTGCCATGATCGTACAATTTCTTGGCCAGCCTCTTTGCACTATCATACGTCTCAGGGTTTGCCGCAATTACATTCCCTTGGATTGGTGCGGTCAATCCCCAGATAAACCTCTCGATCTTCTTCCCTTTAGATGTGATCATTCCGGGACACAAGAGAGACAACTCACTAAACCTGGATATGTATGCATCGATGTCGGAGTTTTGAACCGTGAGGTTCCACAGCTCTTGTTCCATCTTCTGAATTTTGCCCCTTAGACAGTATTCAGCCAACAACATTTCCTTAAGGTCTTCCCATGGCATCACGTTTTCCACCGGGAGAGTCATGGCCTCTACGTGACCATTCCACCAGGAAAGAGCTTGATCAATCAATGTGCAGGCCGCAAACTTGACCTTGCACCCATCCGGACATCCGCGGATTTCAAAAACTGATTCCACCTTCTCAATTCATCGTTTCAGGGCTATTACGCCTCCTGTTCCATTGAAGGCTCGAGGTTTGGCGTTGGTGAAGTCCTTGTAGGTGCAGGTTCTTGTGGTTCCGTGGTTTGTTCCTTGATTTGTGCTTCCGGTTCCCTTTCTGTTGCCTTCTCTGTTGTTTCCGTTGCGAATCTACGCAAGTGTTGCAGTGACCGCAGCGGACACTGCTGCTTGGAATGCAACTGAGTTTATTTATGGTGGGGTCGGTGTTGCGTTGTTTCCATGGTTGGGTCTTTGAGGCATCTTTCTGTAAAAGAACGAAAAGATGTTGAGTACACATCGCATTCCTATTTTAGAATTTCACAGACTCGGCGAATCGATTTTGTGCATCTAAGTGACTCTATGTATTAACATAAAACAAGGAAACAAAACACATAATAGATAACAATATCACGATAAAAAAATAGAGCATTTCCATTAATAATAATTGTTTTTAATACATGAAAATTTGCCAAAAGGAATACAGTACATGGGGAAACACATGATCCGACAGCATGATGACCCTATGAGTAGTGTAATCACTTAAACATATGGTCGATAGTACATAGAGTAAAACGTAAAAAGAAAATCATAACGATAGTACATGAACAGGTGCTAGTCGCGACGGGGTGGATCTGGTGGTGCTGATGATGAGGTGGATGCGCCCTAAACTCTAGCCAGGTGGAACTCGGCGTCCCGAAGCCCGGCTTCCAAAGCTGCCTGACGCATCTGGTAGTCCCTGACTACCTCGTGCGTCATCTTCTCCGTGCGCTCCATTGCGGCTCTCATTGCCACCATTTGGCCAGCGGTCGCCTGCACCTGCTCGCCGATGTCGCGAGTCCTTCTCACTATCACAGGAAAGGCTCGATCGGCGGGTCCACCGTGACTCAGGTCGTAGTAGTCACGGTTCATACCAAATGGGGGCCACACCCCTTGCTGGCGGCTCTATCTCCAGATGTCGTGTGCCCATGGGGGTGTAGGTCCATTGGGGCCCATCCGGTATGGGTGCACCCTGGCCCCGTACAGAGGATCAATGACTTTGTACCCCGTGTCCGAGTCATCTGTGTCGCTGCCCCCTGCCTCCTCCTCATCCGATTCGGCTACTGGTTCTGCCGGTCCTTCCACGGGCTCCTCTTCCGGTTCTTCCTCGGGTTCTTCCTCGGGTTCTAACCATCCATGTGACATCCCCTAATTTCTTGGCCAGAAAAGACCGATTTATTTTATGCTTTTTAAAATAAAGTCATAGAAATTCTTTTAAAAGATGTTGCGGAATTGGCCCCCAAAACAAAACATGATAAAAGTTTGTCAAAACCTTTCTTTAAGAAATATATAATTTCATTTCATATCAAAATCTCGGGATGTCATGTTCCGATACAGATCAAAAGCATAAACAAGACATTATAAGCCTTTCAACAGTTATTTACAACTACTGGCCTATAATCCAAAAATCTCTCATCATCCTCCGACTATGCTCGGGGTCCACTACCTGTAACATAAAAAGCTGAGTGGGTCAGGCTTGGGAGCCTGGTGAGCGTATAGGGTTTTCAACCCACAATAATAATAAACTTATTAAGTTCATCAATCAACAATAACCCTGATTACCCATTCCCGTTATCCTCACTTTACGTCCCTAAACACTTATCACAAGGAACCTAGCCTAAAGAATATCATCGGGATGGACACTACTGCTAAGGGGACTCCTCAACCATACATGTCCTAAAGGCAACCATGAGGGGCATGGAGTACAACAAATGAACACCCAAGTTCATTAACACGTACAGGTTGCGGGCTTGCCAGCGTTCCACTGGACTGTCTAGAAAAGTCTGTGGTCGTCATCCATACTCCCCTAGATGACTGGATCACAATCACATCGAGGCCTCTCATCATTTTATTTCATCACACATCAAATATCTACCCATGTTTTACCCAACATATTTGTAGATAAAAATACATATACAGTTTAAAACTTGTATAAAACATCTATTCAACAGTCACCTCAATTAAACAATTAATATAATTACACATAGCACGTATTTTATAGAAAATACTTCATATATAGGTGTAAGATGAAGGTGACTATACACTCACATGATTTACTGATAATCGGGCAGCACTTCGTTTCCTAAAACGATCGTTTCTAATAAAATCGGGAGTTTTATTAAGAAACCGGGCTCTGCGAAGGTTGGGCTTCAAAACCGAAAATATAAATTTCGCGGGCTTCTCGGGCACTTCGGGGCGTATTTCGGGTGTTTGGTATAATACCGGGGCTTTGGGGGAAGTTGGAATGAAAGAAATATTGAAAAAGGGGTTAAAAATGACAAGTTTCTAAAATATACTCGGGAGGTCTCGCACCCTTCTATTTATAGGGGCGAGGCTCCTGATCCAACGGTTGAGAAGCCTCCACGCGTCAGCAGATCCGAAGCGAAGTCACATGGGTCGCACGTGCGAGGGTCCTAGTGTCGCCTCCTGATTGGACCGAGGTCTATGGTCCGAGGGTTCGGTCGTGGCACTTGGTGCGAAGCTCGGACACCTCATGAGAAGGCACGCGTCGGATCGCTACTGGGCTACACTTCGGATGCGAGAGCAGGTGACTCGCCTCGCCAGGTGGCCTCGGTGACTCAGCAAATTTCAGACACGTGGCACGTTATGAGCGAAGGTGACGTGGCCGAAGTCCACCTATGCGAAATTTCTCGGATTTGGCATTTTTTCTCGATTTTTGTGCAAAAACTTCTAAAATCCATAACTTTTGCATACGAGCTCCGTTTTTGACGTTCTTTATATGCACGCGTAGGTAAAATTACGCTCTACAACTTTCGTTTAGACTTCGTCGGCTAATTTTCATTTTAATTTTTATATTATTATTTTTAACAGACCGGGACAGGAAATCCGTTAAAAATTCATAACTTCTTCATTTGACGTCCGTTTTCGTCTGTCTTTTTACCGTTGTACTACTATTGACGAGACCTTCTTCATTCTCGTTTAAGTTGTGTCGGCTAAAAATCACTCGATCTAAAATTCGAGTTTTTATCTGTCTACTACTAAGCTGAAACTTAGAAAAATCATAACTTCCTCATACGAAATCAGATTTGGACGTTCTTTTTATACATACTCTCGGTTTAACTAACACTACGAATTTCGTTTAGATCACTAAGGCTAAAAAGTAGTTTATCAAAAACTCACTTTTTACGACATTCGGCACCGTGCCGGTTTTGTCGCGAAACTTCAACATGTCATAACTTCTTCGTTATAACTCGGATTTTGGTATTCTTTATATATCCGTAATCCTTGTCACGACCACTACAAATTTCTTAATAGATATCGGCTTTATCTGTCACACCCCAAAACCAAGAACGGCAGAAACGTTCTGGGGTGGAGGACGTCATGTACAGTATCATAACAATGCAAAGTAGTAAATAAGCAACAACATCATCCATTGCATTAATTGTATAGTTTAATACATGTGTGTTATTTCATAGTAATAAGACACCAAAAATGAATCAAAATAAAAGACGAGTCTTGAACATGCTCCGTCTTCTCAAAACCTGGTCGTCGGTACCTGTCTACTGGTGACCTGAGAATACAAGTTATTTTGAAAGCGTAGATCAGCATTTAAGCTGGTGAGTTCATAAGTATTTAGTGTCAATGTTTGTATAAGTTTGATGAAAATGTTTGTAAATGTCCAATGTAAATGTTTGTATATGTTTGAAAACTCCTAGAAAATCCTATATTTTCTACTAGTATAAAAAGTAGTCTTCTACCAAGACCCAATTGTTTTGTATGTTTGTTTCTCTGTAAAAGTGGAAGCTTTTCCCAAATATGACTATCATTACCAAAATATAGTTTTATATTACCCTTTATGTGAGAAGATCACAATTTGAATATAATGGGAAAATGTATGTGTACTGCAATATTATTTGTATTAACTACTGAAGTAATAACTACCTTAAATCAAAAAGGCTTATATAAGGTAAAATGTGATGAGGTTGTTACCATACTAAACCGACTATAACACGACGATGAAAGACGTCGGAAGAAATGACATTTGGCACCCGTAGACTTGCAAGTCCCACTGTAGCGAACAACAAGGTGTAGGATAGTCAATCCAGTATAGATCTATACGCAAACTCACGCTCTCCCTTCAGGAGATTCTGGTTACAAAACGTGACATAACGAAATGGTCAATGTGTCATGAAGTAGTATCTCACATTATGTTATCTCTGAATCTTGTTATAGTATACTTGTTATAGTAATAGTATTCTATGTATAGTATTCTCTGTATATTATCCTTTGTATATTTAGTATTCTCTGTTATAGTATTCTCTGTCTAGTATTCTCTGTTATAGTATTCTCTGTCTAGTATTCTCTGTTATAGTATTCTCTGTCTAGTATTCTCTGTTATAGTATTTGTATATGATAGTATTCTCCTAAACTATACCTATTATAGTTTACTAGTAATTTATGTAGTTTGAATGAACAAAGGTATGCCTTTGCTACCCAAAGGTACTGAATTGATTGATAGTACTTTTATATCTACATATGTATACATAATATATAACTAATATTTAAACGACATTCGGACAAAGAACCGATACTCTCAGGCCACATCCAAACAAGGAAAAGGAAATAAAGCGAGTTATCAGTCCTAAGTCCTTTAAACATTACTTAGATAACTATACATATATAGACATGCATTTGACAATATATAAGTTTAAAAAGATGTTTTGTAAAACATTTGAAGAGTTTAATAATAAATATTGATGACTTGATGTCAATTTATGAAATGATTTAAAAGCAGTTTGATTGATAACACAGTTTGAAAGTATAAGAAATCCTTTGTTTGAAACACAGTTTGAAGTGTATGAAATCCTTTGTTTGAAACATAGTTATAAATCACATGTGATTGATTATATAACTAACATGTTTCCTACTTGTATCCCCCCATAAAAGCATTTAAAATCATTTAAAAGATAGATTAAGGGGTATGAACTCACCTGTAGTGAGTGATGCGAATGTAAGATCGGTAAAGGATGCTAAGTGTCAAGTGAAGACTTGAGCACACACGGATCCTATTTAGCATATAATGACACATGTATGCATCTAATTAGTGTTTATAACAACTAATCATGAAATGGAACAACCTTAGGGACTAGGAAACACTTGTAATGAAGTGTTAAACCACATAGGGTTGCATATAAGGGATGTAGGGCCTCACATAGGAGTTTACGGCCCAAATGGTAAGACTCCCATGAGTTTACGGCCCATGGGTTTACGGCCCAATGAGTTTACGGCCATAAACTCATGGTATCTTGTACGATTTTGTGTGTTAAGGTCCTATGGTCTTCTTTGAAGTGTTCTACACTTAGTTCCAAGGCTTAGGAAGGAGTTGTGGCAACATTGCACCACTAATTAGGGTTTACGGCCCAAGGAGATTGCCTTGGCCGTAAACACCTTTTTTTTCTTGATTTCTTGATGTTTTCAAGGTGTAAACTAAGTGATTCAAGCATATAACAAGCTAAGGCAAGAGTACTTACAATATACAAGCTTGATAGGGTGATTAAAGTCCAAAAACACTAGTGTGTGTTCTTGGTGAAATGAAGAACACTTGAAGATCTATCAAAATGGAGTGATTTCATGGATCAAATCAATGATCCTTACTAGATAAAGTGTTGTAACATCAAATCAAAGGAAGGAATTCTTACAATTTTGGAAGATCAAGATGAAGAACTTGATGATACTTGAGAGAGAATGAGAGTTCTTTGACTTGAAATGAAGAAAATGAGGAAAAATGATGTAAACTCATGCATATAGCATGAGTTCACGGCCAAGGATGAGTTTACGGCCCAAACTCATGAAGTTTGGCCGTAAACACCTCATAATGGGGTTTAAGGCTTGATTGTTGCACATTAAACCCTAGAAGATACTTCTTTACACCCGATTCTTGATTATACTAGGCTTAGAACACTCAAACAGACTCTAAACAGTGCTAAAAGATAGCATAAACAAGTCTGACTTTGATTGAATTGATTGACTGTACAAGATAGAAATTTCGGGTTGTCACATCATCCCCCCATTAGAGAGAATTTCGTCCCGAAATTAGAGTTTAAGCAAATATGTAGTTACAAATAACTAAGTAAAAAGATGAGGATATTTCAATTTCATTTGATCCTCGCACTCCCAAGTGAATTCAGGTCCTCGCTTGGCGTTCCAGCGAACCTTCACTATCGGGATACGACTTTGTTTCGTTTGCTTGACCTCTCAGTCCATGATCTCTACTGGTTCTTCCATGAAGTTGAGGCTCTCGTTGATCTCGATCTCGTCGAGTGGGATTTCAAGAGTCTTGTCGGACATACACTTTTTCAAGTTCGAGACGTGGAAAGTAGAATGTACATTACTGAGTTCATGAGGTAGGTTGAGTTTGTAAGCTACAGGGCCGATTCTAGCGAGAATTTCGAAAGGCCCTACGTATCTTGGATTTAGCTTTCCACGCTTTCCAAAGCGTATCAAGCCCTTCCAGGGTGAGACTTTCAAAAGGACTCAGTCTCCCACCTGGAATTCCAAGGGTTTCCTTCTTTTGTCAGCGTAGCTATTCTGTCGTTCTCTAGAGGCTATCAATCGTTCACGAATCTGAACGATCTTCTCTGTCGTTTCCCGAATGATCTCCGGACCTGTGAGAGTGCTGTCAGGAACTCGTCCTTTAGCTAACTGTGTGTCACCCACCTTAGCCCATCACAGAGGGGATCTGCACTTACGGCCATAAAGGACTTCAAATGGAGCAGCCTTTATTCTCGTGTGATAACTGTTGTTGTAGGAAAACTCGACAAGGAGTAAATGAGTATCCCATGCCTTCCCAAAGTCGATCACACAGGCTCGCAACATATCTTCCAAGGTTTGAATAGTCCTCTCACTTTGTCCGTCGATTTGCGGATGGTAGGCTGTACTCATGTCCAGCCTCGTTCCAAGGGAACTTTGTAGCGACTGCCAGAATCTCGAAGTGAATCTACTATCCCTATCGGAGATAATAGATATAGGAACACCATGCAGTCGTACGATCTCCCTAATATAGGTTCTCGTGAGCTTCTCCATCTTGTCAGTTTCTTTGATGGGCAGGAAGTGTGCGGACTTGGTCAATCTTTCGACGATGACCCAAATGGTATCAAGTCCACCCGTTGTCTTGGGCAACTTGGTTATGAAGTCCATTGTGATCCGTTCCCACTTCCATTCTGGTATCTCCGGTTGTTGAAGTAGACCTGATGGTTTCTGCTATTCGACCTTAACCTTGGCGCAAGTAAGGCATTTACTCACGAAGGTAGCAATCTCTGCTTTCATGTTAGGCCACCAGTATAGTTTCTTAAGATCCAGATACATCTTATCCGAACCTGGGTAGACTGAATAACGTGTGTTGTGTGCCTCGGTCATGACCAAGTCTCTGAAACCACCGTGTTTCGGTGTCCAGATCCGATCCATGAAATATAAGGCTCCGCTACCCTTGACTTCTAAATTCTTATCCATCCCTCTCAGGGATTCACTCGCCACGTTTTCGGGTTTCAAGGCTTCGAGTTGAGCCTCTTTAATTTGTGTGGACAAGTGTGAATGGATAGTTATAGTCAGAGATTTGACTCTCCGACCAGAGTATTCTTTCCGACTCAGGGCGTCAGCTACTATATTGGCCTTGCCGGGGTGATAACAAATTTCGCATTCGTAGTCATTAAGTAGCTCGACCCACCGTCGTTGTCTCATGTTGAGTTCCTTTGATCGAATATGTGTTGAAGGCTCTTGTTGTTTGTGAAGATAGTGCTCTTTGTACCATACAGATAGTGTCTCCAGATCTTCAGAGCAAATACCACTGCTCCTAACTCAAGATCGTGTGTTGTATAGTTGACTTCGTGTGTCTTAAGCTGACGGGAGGCATAGGCAATGACCTTTCCTCTTTGCATAAGAACACACCAAAGCCCTTGGTTGGATGCATCGCAATACACAACGAGATCTTCTATCCCTTCTGGGAGGTATAATATCGGTGCGGTGCACAAGGCTTGTTTCAGTGTTTGGAACGCCTTCTCTTGTTTCTCTTCCCAGTCAAAGGCCACACCTTTCTGGTTCAGTGTAGTAAGCAGCTTAGCGATGCTAGAGATGTTCTGTATGAACCTGCGATAGTAGCCAGCAAGACCTAGAAATTGAAAAATTTTCGTAGGTGTCTTCGGTGCTGACCAGTTCTCAATGGCTTTGATTTTGGAAGGGTCCACGTGTATTCCCTTCTCGCTAACAATGTGGCCCAAGAATTGTAACAACGTAAATTTCCAAAACAATTTTTCATTTTTAAATCATACTTTCAATCACACGATAATCACAAAACATAATGTATCCACTGTGTCATAATAAAACATGTCCCATAATCTCAATAACATAAACTCTATAAGTGTGTACGGATCATGTCGGCGCCTTCCTGCGATCATCACTAGTACCTGAAACACATAATATAACAACTGTAAGCATAAATGCTTAGTGAGTTCCCCAAGATACCACATACAACACATACGCCTTTCC
The DNA here is from genome assembly GCF_052849685.1 of Lactuca virosa. Lineage (NCBI taxonomy): Eukaryota > Viridiplantae > Streptophyta > Magnoliopsida > Asterales > Asteraceae > Lactuca > Lactuca virosa. The sequence continues at coordinate 313,144,917 of NC_136433.1, read as the reverse complement.
AGGCCATAACTCTGTAGGATCTTCCGATCCATGTGTCTCAGGGGACTTTCGTCCCGAATCCCGGTAGACCTTCCGGTCCTACCCGTATCGACCTTCCGGTCCGTAACCACTTGACCTTCCGGTCCATATAATCTTGACCTTCCGGTCCATATCATGTTGACCTTCCGGTCCTTATCGTACATAACATACATAACACATACATATCACATAACAACATACAGCTCATACATCTCATAGCATATAAGACCTTCTGGTCACACATAGGTACCCTTCCAGGTACAGTATAGTGAGAAGACTCACCTCAATGAAGTCGGATAAACTTTCGTGCTCAACGTCCCGACTTAGCCTCCTCCTATTATTCAAATAACATCCCCGATCAATATTCTCTCGTGATCTCATCTCTACAGATTGGGTAGAAGGCCATTCTACCCTTCCCTGAACTCTCTTGAATCAGTCTTGACCAGAACCCTAAGGTCAATGAAAGTCAACGGTCAAACTTTGACCCGACTCGTCGAGTGCACAAGGGCGACTCGGCGAGTCCATGCGGGTCCTCTGAATCCTTTTAGCCTCTCTTGGCTTGTCGAGTCATCCTTCCACTCGACGGGTTACACCTGTCACGAATCGCGGGGCAACCCCGACTCGACTCGTCGAGTCCACTTATGGACTCGGCGAGTTGCTCCCATAACAACTCTCCAATGACCTTCTGAGGTCAGATCTGCTTCTCTAAACTATAGATCTGGCCTTCAAGTGCTCAAAGGTCACGTAAAGGTGCAACCTTTACATGCATGCAACCCACATCAAGTCATAAATGGAGAAATAACTCTAAAAATGGCAACCTAGTCTCCAATCCTCCATGAGCAAGCATAAAGCAGAATGGGAAAGGTTGTCTGGACCTCTATGGGTCCAGATCTGAGGTCTAACCCAACAAGGGACCATAACCTCAACCTTTCAAGCCTAAAAAGGTTAATAGAAAACCCTAAATCAAAGATCTTAACCCAAAACAGAAGGGAAGTTCGATTTGATACCTCAATATTGTAGATCTGAACTTGAAAACCCTGGATCCACAGCTCCCTTGACCTCCTCTTGTTGGAAACTACTTCTCTTTTGCTAAAACACACAAGAAATGGTGAATTAGCCTTCCTCTTGCACCACAAACGTTCTCTTTCTCTCTCTAGGGTTTCTCAGGGGTGAAGTGGCCGCAATGGAGGCTATAAAGGCCTTTAAATAGGGCACAGGCCCCGAGAATTAGGGTTTCACTTAACAGCGCGGACTCTCTGAGTCCACGCATCGACTCGTCGAGTCCTTCATTAAATCAGACCAGAAATGCGCGATCCCACTCGGCGAGTCTGAGCGCCTACTCGCCGAGTCCCTCTCTAAAGTTCAATATAAATACTTAAAATAAGATACCTGGGAATCCGGATGTTACAATTCTCCCCCACTAGAATCAGACTTCGCCCTCGAAGTCCTGCTCGGCAAACAACTCTGGATGCTGCTCCCGCATCTCCAACTCCGGCTCCCAGGTCAGCTCGGACCCTTTCCGATGTTGCCACTGGACCTGCACCAGGGACACTTCCTTGTTCCTCAGAACCTTGATCTTCCGATCCCGGATCGCGATTGGTCTCTCAACATAATTCAGGCTCGCATCCACCTGAATATCCTCCAGCGGTACCACCGCCGATTCGTCGACTATACACTTCCTCAACTGAGACACGTGAAAGGTATCATGAATCTGTCTCAGCTCCTCAGGTAGCTCCAACCGATAAGCTACCATGCCCACCCTCGCGGTCACCCTAAATGGCCCGATATACCGGGGCCCCAGCTTGCCCCTCTTCCTGAATCGGATCACTCCTTTCCAAGGAGACACTTTCAGGAGTACGAAGTCTCCCACTTGGAACTCAAGCTCGGATCGTCGCCTATCCGCATAACTCTTCTGACGACTCTGAGCCGTCAATAACCTCTGTCTAACATGTTGTATCTGCTCTGTCATCTGAAGCACTATCTCAGTGCTACCCATCACACGCTGTCCTACCTCTCCCCAGCAAATGGGAGTCCGACGCCTCCTACCATACAACAACTCGAAGGGAGGCATACCAATACTCGAATGGTGGCTGTTGTTGTAGGAAAACTCAGCCAACGGCAAGTACGTGTCCCAACTTCCTCCGAAGTCCAACACACATGCTCGAAGCATGTCCTCGAGTGTCTGAATCGTCCGCTCACTCAGTCCGTCCGTCTGGGGGTGGTAGGCGGTACTAAAATGCAACCTCGTACCCAACTCCTCGTGGAACTTCTTCCAGAACCTGGAAGTGAAACGTACATCTCGATCTGACACAATCGAGATCGGTACTCCATAACGCGATACCACCTCCCTCACATATAACTCTGCCAACCTGTCACTGATAGCAAGAAAATGCACGCTCTTCGTCAGCCGGTCGACGATCACCCAAATTGTATCGACACCCCTCGCTGTCCTCGGCAATTTGGTGATGAAATCCATGGAAATCTGTTCCCACTTCCACTGGGGAACCTCAAGCGGCTGCAACTTGCCATGCGGACGCTGGTGCTCGGCCTTAACCTTGCGAAATGTCAAGCACCTCTCGACAAACCAAACGACATCCCTTTTCATACAGGGCCACCAATAATCTTTCTTCAGGTCCAAATACATCTTAGTTGCCCTGGGATGGATCGAGAACCTCGATCTATGCGCCTCCTCCATCAGAATGGTACGTGCCCCGCCTGCATACGAAACCCAAATCCGACCTTGAAAGGTCATCAGCCCTCGACTACCGGTAACGAACTCGGACACCTGCCCGATCACCCGCTCCCTCTTGCGGTTCTCCGGTATCACGGCCTCTGCCTGGGCCTCCCGAATGGTGTCCAACACCGGAGTCATCACTGTCAGTCGCATGCAAATGTCTCGAATCAGGGCACTCTCCGCCCTATGGCTCAGGGCGTCAGCTACGACATTAGCTTTACCCGGGTGGTAGAGGATCTCACAATCGTAATCCTTTACCACGTCCAACCATCTCCTCTAGCGCATATTCAGATTGGGCTGATCCATCAAATACTTCAAGCTCTTGTGGTCTGTGTATATGGTACACCGAACCCCATATAAATAATGACGCCATATCTTGAGGGCAAACACCACTGCCCCCGACTCCAGATCGTGGGTGGGATACCTCGTCTCATGAGGCTTCAGCTGCCTCGATGTATACGCTATCACATGCCCTCTCTGCATAAGCACCGCACCCAACCCTGATATCGATGCGTCACAATACACCACAAAATCCTCCATCCCTTCCGGGAGGGCTAACACAGGGGCTTCGCATAACTTCTGGCGAAGTGTCTCAAACGAGGTCTGCTGCTCCGGACCCCATGAAAAAGCAACACCCTTCCGGGTCAACCTGGTGAGAGGCACGACGATCTTGGAGAAATCTCTGATAAATCTCCGATAGTAACCGGCCAATCCTAGGAAACTCCTGATCTCGGTAGGAGATCTCGGCACCTCCCAACTCATCACTGCCTCAATCTTCGCCGAATCGACCAAAATCCCATCCTGGTTGATGAGATGCCCCAAGAACTGGACCTCCTGTAACCAGAACTCGCACTTGGAGAATTTGGCATAAAGCCTCTCCGTCCTCAATACCCCGAGGATCTCTCTCAGATGCTCCTCGTGCTGCTCTCTAGATCTCGAATACACCAGTATATCGTCGATGAACACGATCACCGAACGATCCAACATTGGTCTACACACCCTGTTCATGAGATCCATGAACGCTGCTGGTGCATTGGTGAGCCCGAAAGGCATCACCACGAACTCGTAATGCCCATAACGAGTCCTGAACGCCGTCTTCTGGATATCCTCATCGCGCACTCTCATCTGATGATATCCAGACCTCAAATCAATCTTGGAGAACCAAGACGCTCCCTGCAACTGATCGAACAAATCGTCGATCCTCGGTAATGGGTAACGGTTCTTGACCATCAACTTGTTCAACTCCCGGTAATCAATACACATCCGGTGTGAACCATCCTTTTTCTTGACAAAAAGGATCGGTGCTCCCCAAGGGGAACTACTCGGTCTAATAAACCCCTTCCCCAGCAGCTCCTGAAGCTGCGAGGATAACTCCTGCATCTCTGGCGGCGCAAGGCGATAAGGCGCCTTGGCGATAGGCGCTGCCCCCGGAACCAAATCGATGTGGAACTCTACCTGCCTCTCGGGAGGCACACCCGGCAACTCCTCGGGAAAGACATCCGGGAACTCATGCACTATCAGAACTTCATCCATCGAACTTAGCCTCCCAGCGGCCTCTCATGCATCCATCACATAGGCTACAAACCCGCTGCAGCCCTGCTGTAAACTCTGTCTCGCTCTGGCAGCCGAACAAATCGCCGACCCACATCAGGTACCCTCGCCGTACACCGTAAGTACTCCCCCACTAGGGTCTCGTATCGTCACCAACTGTCGCTCGCAGTCTATAACAGCCCCAAATCGGCTCAACCAATCCATGCCCACTATGACACACACGTCCCCCATCGCTATCGGGACCAGATCTATCGGGAACTCAACACCAAAGATCTCGAGTACACATCCTCGTATCACATCCGTAGCATACACCGCTCGCTCGTCAGCTATGGAAACTCGCAGAGGTCGACTCAACGCCTCTCGTCTGCTACTGATGTGTCGACTAAACGCTATCGACACAAATGATCGACTCACACCGGAGTCAAATAACACTAAGGCAGGTATAGAACTCACAAGAAAAGTACCTACGCATATCATCATATAAGCACAATATCTCAACTCAGCATAAATAAATAAGAATACATACCAGCCACTACATCGGGCGCTACGCGGACCTCCTCCGCTGTCAACTGGAAAGCTCTCCCGCGAGCCTTCCGTGCCTCGGCCTTCGCTGGCCGAACCTCGGTAACCCTAGCAGCAGGGGCAGATCCCTGTGCTGATCCCTGATGTAACTGCGGGCACTCGGCCTTCCGATGGCCAGTCTGGTTGCAATGAAAGCAGACCATAAATCCCTTGGGGCAATCCTTGGCGATATGCCCCTCCTTGCCACATTTGTAGCAAGCACCTGATGGACAGACCCCATCATGTCCCTTGCCGCACTTCCCACAAGTGCGGCCCTTCTGGCCTCTAGATCTCGTATCAGCGGACTTTGCCCGCTTGGCTGCCGGCTGAGACTGTGCCGGCCGCCGATCCATCCTCTGAGACTCGGCCTCCTCCCTGGCCTGAGTCTCCAACTCAATCTCTCTCTTCCTGGCATTTGCCTGGAGCACAGCAAATGTCTGGTAAGTCGAGTTCGACACGAACTCCCGAATATCCCTCCTCAAAACGCCCAAATACCGGCTCATGCGTGCCTGCTCAGTAGACACCTGCTCAGGGCAGAACATCGCCCTCTCATGAAACTTCCTGGTAACCACAGTAACCGAATCAGTACCCTGCTTGAGGGTCAAGAACTCCTGAACCAACCGTTCCCTCTCCACCGGGGGAACATACTCGTCTCTGAACATGGTGGTGAACCTCTCCCAGGTCACCGCTGAAATCCCTGCAAGAGTGAAGCTCGCCGTCACGAACTTCCACCAATCCTTCGCTCCCAAGCGAAGCTGGTTCAACGCGAACCGTACCCTCAGATGCTCCGGACATGAACACGTGTAGAAGCATCCCTCGATATCAGAAATCCATCTCATCGCAGCGATCGGATCCTGCGTCCCGTCAAACTCTGGTGGCTTCATGTTGCTGAACTCTCGAAGCAACAACGAGTCACCTCCCTGAGGTCTGGCAGCAGCTACAGCTGCAGCAGCCACAGCCTCAGTCACCGCTGCGTACTGCTCATCAAAAGTCTCAATCAATGTGGTCTTGATAGACCCAAACATCTCCGGAATCTCGGCTCGATCGCCGCTGCCACCTCGTCGTGGATCATCTGACGAAGCTCCTCGTCACTCACGCCACTCGGCTCAGGTCTGTGACGTGTCCCAACCATGATGTCTCTGAAATACAACATAAAAATATCAGAGACTCCCTCAAGCATACTTGCACTCGATAACTCAACCCTACTTGTTCCTTAGTACCCAAAGGATTCTTACTTAGAGTGTGCACTGCTCCGGTGTCTTCAGTAGTACGGACCCTATACTACCGTCCACACCGTATCAGTATTCACCCTAAGTCCTCCTCCTTGGATCCCAGATCACAAGTACTCTATATCTCATTGGCATAAGCTACCCTTGGTAGACCCCTCATCAGCTCCTCACTGCTACCTACTCGCTCTCAAGCATCACATAGCAGCAAAATCCTTCCTAGGCTAAGGCATCACAAAATCATGTCACTCTAGTCCTAATATGAATACCTAGCCAACTCTATCATGCATATCATATCATAACATATCTCATAACACATAATGTAAGGGTATTTTGGGAAATCACCGTTCAGGCGCTGGCTGATCATACACACTGCTTCCTTCTGCCTTTCTCAAAATCTTTTACTCTTTTAAAAAAAATTGTTTATTTTATGAAAAACTTTTTCAATTCCTCAGTTTGAGTTCAGATTCATCCGAAGATGCACCCGAATCCCTCAAACCAAGGCTCTGATACCAACTTGTAACAACGTAAATTTCCAAAACAATTTTTCATTTTTAAATCATACTTTCAATCACACGATAATCACAAAACATAATGTATCCACTGTGTCATAATAAAACATGTCCCGGAATCTCAATAACATAAACTCTATAAGTGTGTACGGATCATGCCGGCGCCTTCCCGCGATCATCACTAGTACCTGAAACACATAATATAACAACTGTAAGCATAAATGCTTACTGAGTTCCCCAAGATACAACATACAACACATACGCCTTTCCAGGCCATAACTCTGTAGGATCTTCCGATCCATGTGTCTCAGGGGACTTCCGTCCCGAATCCCGGTAGACCTTTCGGTCCTACCCGTATCGACCTTCCGGTCCGTAACCACTTGACCTTTCGGTCCATATCATCTTGACCTTCCGGTCCTTATCGTACATAACATACATAACACATACATATCACATAACAACATATAGCTCATACATCTCATAGCATATAAGACCTTCCGGTCACACATAGGTACCCTTCCAGGTACAGTATAGTGAGAAGACTCACCTCAACGAAGTCGGATAAACTTTCGTGCTCAACGTCCCGACTTAGCCTCCTCCTATTATTCAAATAACATCCCTGATCAATATTCTCTCGTGACCTCATCTCTACAGATTGGGTAGAAGGCCATTCTACCCTTCCCTGAACTCTCTTGAATCAGTCTTGACCAGAACCCTAAGGTCAACGAAAGTCAACGGTCAAACTTTGACCCGACTCGTCGAGTGCACAAGGGCGACTCGGCGAGTCCATGTGGGTCCTCTGAATCCTTTCAGCCTCTCTTGGCTTGTCGAGTCATCCTTCCACTCGACGGGTTACACCTGTCACGAATCACGGGGCAACCCCGACTCGACTCGTCGAGTCCACTTATGGACTCGGCGAGTTGCTCCCATAACAACTCTCTAATGACCTTCTGAGGTCTGATCTGCTTCTCTAAACTATAGATCTGGCCTTCAAGTGCTCAAAGGTCACGTAAAGGTGCAACCTTTACATGCATGCAACCCACATCAAGTCATAAATGGAGAAATAACTCTAAAAATGGCAACCTAGTCTCCAATCCTCCATGAACAAGCATAAAGCAGAATGGGAAAGGTTGTCTGGACCTCTATGGGTCCAGATCTGAGGTCTAACCCAGCAAGGGACCATAACCTCAACCTTTCAAGCCTAAAAAGGTTTATAGAAAACCCTAAATCATAGATCTTAACCCAAAACAGAAAGGATGTTCGATCTGATACCTCAATAGTGTAGATCTGAACTTGAAAACCCTGGATCCACAGCTCCCTTGACCTCCTCTTGTTGGAAACTACTTCTCTTTTGCTAAAACACACAAGAAATGGTGAATTAGCCTTCCTCTTGCACCACAAACGTTCTCTTTCTCTCTCTAGGGTTTCTCAGGGGTGAAGTGGCCGCAATGGAGGCTATAAAGGCCTTTAAATAGGGCACAGGCCCCGAGTATTAGGGTTTCACTTAACAGTGCGGACTCGCCGAGTCCATGCATCGACTCGTCGAGTCCTTCATTAAATCAGACTAGAAATGCGCGATCCCACTCGGCGAGTCTGAGCGCCTACTCGCTGAGTCCCTCTCTAAAATTCAATATAAATACTTAAAATAAGATACCTGGGAATCCGGATGTTACAAGAATTCGACTCTTCGAATCCAAAACTCGCACTTACAGAACTTCGCATAGAGCTTCGCTGATCGTAATGTTTCTAAGACTTTCCGTAGATGTTGACTATGTTCCTCCTTACTTCGGGAGTAGATAAGTATGTCATCGATGAAGACGATAACAAACTCATCCAAGTAAGGACGGCACACCCTATTCATTAGATCCATGAATACAACTGGTGCGTTGGTTAATCCGAACGGCATTACTACAAACTCGTAGTGTCCATAACGAGTTCGGAAGGCTGTCTTGGGGACATCCTCCTCCAACACTCGTAATTGGTGATACCCGGATCTTAGATCTATCTTCGAGAAGTAGTTTGCTCCTTGAAGTTGATCAAATAAGTCGTCAATGTGCAGTAGAAGATAACGATTCTTGATGGTAAGTTTGTTCAGCTCTATGTAGTCGATGCACATACGAAACGATCCGTCTTTCTTCTTTACGAACAAGACCGGTGCTCCCCATGGTGAGAAGCTTGGCCTAATGAATCCCTTTCTGAGAAGTTCGTTAAGCTGAATGGAAAGTTCCTGCATCTCTGTTGGTGCCAGACGATAAGGCGATTTGGCTACCGGGGTAGCCCCTGGAACTAAGTCGAGACGGAATTCGACTTGACGTTGTGGTGGTAATCCCGGTAGTTCTTCTGGAAAGATGTCGGGAAAGTCGCGTACTTCGGGGATATTCTGACTGTCTTTCACTTCTTGGTTTGTATCGACGATGTGTGCAAGGAATGCATGACATTCCTTTCGTAAGCACTTCCGAGCTTGAATACACGAAATGATGCGAAGGTTCGTACTTGATTTATCGTCGTAAATAACTAGAGTGTCGTTGTTAGGGAGGTTAAGACGAACTGCTTTCTCAAAGCACAAGATGTCGGCGTGAAGATGACTTAACCAATCCATGCCGATTATGACGTCGAAAGTTTTAATTGAGACCAGCATGAGGTCGATTTGGAAAGAATTGTTGGGTTATGAGCATTCTAACACTCATAAGTGTACATGCAACCCTAAATACCTTGGATCTATGTTTTCTCTATTATACATACAATTATGAACATCCAAGGTATTATCCTAATCTAGCATACAAAATAATAAATATAACAAGATAGAATACATACCTCTTTGATGTAAAATGTCTTCATGAAGCTTGAGTGCCTAGTGCCCCAAGTGTGACACCTCAAATGGTTCACACAACACCAAATACACTTGGAATAACTTGAGAGAAACTTGAACACTCCTTGAAATCGTCTAGCCCTCACACTCACACATTAGTGCCCGATTTCTTGAGCCATGGGATTCTTTTATATGGTGGCTATTAGGGTTACACCATGTAACTCATAACTTTACCCATTCCTTATGCTCCATGGATTTTAACCTCCATGGAGTATCCATGGGTCACCTCATGGACTTAGTCCAACATAAGGAATCTTGGATCACAAGCCCACATATATAAGAATGAATGATTTACACAATCAACCCATATATTTAATTAGTCTCCTTTTGATCACTTAATTAATTCCAAATTAATTCTTGATCAATACTAATTAAATAACCTTATTAATATATATTAGAACTTATAATATATTAACCAACCTTAAGTGTTATTTCTCTCATTATAGTCTATCCAAATGCATGATGCCATGCAACCCAAATGGACCATGCCGGGTCGGCTCAAGTCTTACCAATTATAGTTATGGACTTAGAGATTAATCCAACAGTCTCCCACTTGGATAAGTCTAAAACTATTATTGCGTATGACTTCAGGAACCGATCAGCAATCGTAGCTCTCAAAAGCTTCTGTCGAACTCTAACCTTGTCGATGAACTCTGACCTTTGTCAATGACTTGTCCATTAGATAAGGGATCATATATTCCTCCATTCTAGATATCATATGGACTGAGACATGGATTATCAATCATTCTCTCTGTCCATTTGTTGTTTCCCGATTTCCGATTCATGATGACTGACTGATTGAACAAATCAAATCAGTCCTGGCTTGGCCAAGCACTCACATGTATCATCTTTAAATCATTGAGGGGCCCACAGATATCGCTTTTATCCCGAAGGTAAAAGGAATGGATAAACTTCGACTCATATGGCTTGTTCTACTACTTGTTGAATCATACACAAAGGCACGTTTTATAACATCGAGTTACCAATGCGTTTTCGTGCAATCAATGTATAACCAACTCATAGTAACAACTCATATCTCTAGGTTTGAAGAATATAAGATATTATCGTCTCATGATCACTCGTGATAAAATCCATGAAGTGATTCAAATAAGTGCGGGTTGAATCCAATACTCAGAACTTATGAGCACTCATGAGTGTTGTAGCACCACTTTGTCCACCAACTTGGACCTCTACAAACCAACCCATGACAGTCTTGATTCATATCTACTTCCAACATATGACAGACTGTGGATGGTTTGAATAACTTAATCATTCAGGAAGAGCGACTTAGTTATTCTGGAAGTCAAAACATGCAAAGTGAAACACAAGAATAAATTAATCAAATATGGTATCAAACCCTATGAATATAAATAAACACTTTTATTTATCACCATACTGATTACTCATTATTCATTGTTTCGGTTTTATCAACTTTATACTTGAATTTAAAACAATAGTTGTCCCATGCTCCAAGCATGTACACTATGTTTTCTAAACACTAGTCATGCCATACACCAAGTATGCATACTATGTTTGTCTATGATCTTTACTTTGTAAAATAGATCAATTGAACATCACTCTAATGATCCTCTTTTCACAGTCCCAAATCCTTACTGCAAATGCAAGAATTCCAAATTCATGCCATTTACTGAAATCTGTTAGATTCTAAACTTATATGCATTGATCCTCTTAATGATTATGCACAAAGTCAGAAAGACTTGACAACAATCATTACAGAGCATTCCAAAGGAGATCAGCTCCTTGGAAACATCCTTCTTTCATTAAGTTTCCTAATCTTACACAGATTGAATAACTTCTAACTTTGAAACATTTCCATATTCCATTTTGACTATCACTTCTGAACAAGAGTTGCCTCCTTATAGATTATGTTAATATGGTCCTTCCAGAATTAACATTATACTTCCAACTGTCCTTGAGCAACCAATCTTTGGTAAACCTTAGATTGTCCTCGACAATTGCTTAATCATTTTAGTCATATCCAATTCTAGACCTTTTCCCTTCATAATGCTCCAGGCATTTGGAAAATTTTAGAAGGGATGAATATAGCACATGTAATCGATCCTATATCTGAAGCATATGGGACACGATTCATGATGTCTCACATAAAGACTAAACCAGTCTTTTGCTATAATATTTCCATTTCAATTTGCCAAGTTCTCAAAATTCAGATTATGAAAAGGGATGACGTAATCATAATCGAATTTTAGAACGCAAATAATGGACCCATATATAGAATTTCCTTATGTTGAGCCATTCCAACATGAAATTCATACATATATCCTTGATTAAATACGATTAAAATCTCAATCTAAGCTTTTAGAATTGAAATGAAGTATAATTTCCTCTCCCTTAATTATAGCAAAACAACTTTTTCAACCCCTGCAACCTCACGAATTGAAACTTTTGTTTTCTATAATTAACATTGCTAACTTGCAACCTTTGTCATAATTATCATGCTCCCACTAACATGATGATTATTAGCATAACACTTATGCTCCCACTAGCTTTGACATGTACTCAGAAATCAGCTGACTTTCTTACCAAAGTTCAGATTTCTGATACTAGATTGTTTTGATAAAACTTTATCAAAATCATACACCTCTCTTAGATAGCTCACATGTATGTCTAAACAATTTTAGAACTATGAAAAGGGATGCCGTAATCATAGTCTCAATTGTTTAGACCTTTGCCACTTCTCACAAGTCCATGTTAGTGTGACGGTAAACCACACACGCTCCACTAACGACTTTGAGAAGGCAAATATCACAATTGCTAACTAGCTAAAATCTACTTAGTGAAAGTGTTTCCTCACCATCATTTTCATGAATCGGAGAGAAACCTTATGACACTTAGATTTAATAGTGTATGTGTTCTTATCCATGTGAATTTGTCAAAACCATAATCACAAGACAAGGTTAGTGACAAATCCAAACTCATATTGATTAAACTTGTGCAATCTTAAATTCTTGCCATTTGGTAGCTCAGGTGTCTGCCATTGCTTCCAAGTAGTTGTGCAACCAATTGAGAACTCTCAGAACTCCTATGCAAAGCCAACTTGAATAGGCACAAAAATTTCAACACGATAGGTTATAAACCTCAAGTCGTGTGCTAGTGAAGGACTTTAGGTTTTATTCTTGATTAAGTCTTGAAACTTTCAAGAGCTTTAAGAATCCCACTGTCCTCTTGACATATAAGACTCCCTTGGTCAAATATTCAAGAGATAGTGCGGATTCTTTATCAAGACTAACACTTTACACAATTGGCCTAAGTTGGTCTCTGTTTTATCCAAAACATCACAACTTACCAATTTCAAATGTACAAGAGTAGATAACCTTTTACTCTTACATTTGACTAGTGTTAACAAACCCTCTTTAAGATATATCACTCAAGTTACAATCTTGGAGTATGACTCTAAGAATTGTTTTGGAACGAAGTATGACTCATCTTTTTGATTTAACCATTTCAACAATTCATGACTCCTCTTCTTAGTCATAAGAATGCACTAAGATGACTTTAGAGGACCAATTGTGATATGGTATCTTAATCATTAAGATGATCATAAACATGATACTAAAGTACTCTCCCATCTTTTCAGATTTGAGAAACTTTTATCTTTCTGCCATACTTTGATTCTTCTTATTCGTTCTGTCTCACATTGAAACTTCTCCAATGCTACAGACTTATACTTAAACTTATAAGTATAACCATATTTACTTTAAGTAAATCATGACGAATAGTCTTCTTGATCTTTTGTGGTGGACTTGACCAGTGCACAAGAATGTGTACTCGATCCCTTAGTCCTTTCCTTATTCACATAAGGAATTAGTCTTAATTTTCCAAGCTGAAAGTTCTCATTCATCATACTATACAACTTGCATGATTCCAAGTTTCGGTCCAATTGAACCTTGGGTGATGAGAATCTTTCCTTATTTGGTAATATTAGACACTACCACAACCGAAAGAATCAAATCCATTTTTCCAATATTGCTATCAATGGAATCTTATAAGCAACAACTTTTCACAAATGCCATTGTAAGGATACTTAAAATAAATAAAATCAAAACCTTTTTCTTTTATTTTAAAACTTTGCGGAAAAACTTATCCTTACAATCCATATGAAAACCTTGTTGTTATCTATTCCTAAGCAATATAAATATCATAACTCTTAAGTAATAGCCCAAAATTCTGATCACTGAACCATGCGATTGAATCCATCTTCGCGATCAGAATCAGCATGTACTTAATAGAGTTAGACAATGGACTTTACCTGAAGTAGAGCCAAACTTATTGACTTTAACATCCTTAGGTAAATTTGGCAGCTTCGTAACCAATGCCCCTTCCTTTGGCAATAGTTACCTATGGACCCTTGATAATGGGACTATCTCAGACTTCGCCTCTCTCTTTACCATTGGGTCAACCGAGTTGACTATGGTCGATCCCTTTCCATTGGGAAGAGAGAGCTTTACTGGATATCCAATGTCATCATTGTCAATGTCCATAGCGTTTTAGGAAGTTGATCTTAGCAAATAGATAAGATCATTAAGGGTATTGTCTTAGTCTGTTTCATAGGATTCCCAAAAGAACTCACTATGTGACTTAGAAAGTAGTTGAGTCACCAACTTTCTCAAGACTTTGACACCCAACTCTCCCGGCTTGTCTATATGGCTTGAGTGACCTTAAACTTTGCCTACCTTGTTAAGTCCAGGTTAGTGTGCCGGTTAACCACACACGCTCCACTAACGACTTAAGCAAACTGCAAAGTGTAATTTCATGGGTTAGCACCAAATTCACATTTTCCTAAGTAACTAAGATTGGGTATTAATAAGAGTTTAGTTACTTAGTATTTATCATTAATACTTTTAATGAAAGGAGAATTATAGTCCTTGTCCTACCCGTTCGGCTAACGACCCTCCACCAGTCAAGGAAGCGGTGGGTGAGAGTGGACACCCATTAAACTGCCATTTTATAAGCAGTAACCTTATACCCCCCTTATAGACCGGCTTCGTGAATGAGGCCTACTAACGGTAAGACTGACTTTACTCTTATACATATATATAAATATTATTAACTTATAATATTATAAAGTATAAGGGTTGAATTTTAACTTTTAAAATTCTAAGGGCTAACTTGGAATTAAAGTATTCATAAGTGAAAACTTTTCAAATTCCAAAACTTGAGGGCAAGTTTTGAAACTATTCAAAACTAATTAATTCCATAACTTATGAGTTTAAAGTAGTTTTAATTAAAAAAAACTCTTCAAGTTCCATAACTTGAGGACAAGTTATGGAAGACTTTAAACTAATTAATAAAAAATATAACTTTTTTTTATTGTAACTTATGGAACTAATTAAGGTTACACTTTTTTTTTTAATTTAATGAAGAGACTCTTGAACCTCCATAACTTGAGGACAAGTTATGTAGTCATAAAACCATTTAATTAGAACTAGACTCTTCATTTTGTAACATTTGCCAACTTTTATGAGTTTTATGATTCTTAAATGTGACTTTTCATATAACTTGAGGACAAGTTACAAAAACACACTTTGGAATCAACTCTTAGATTAAAATGGATTGAAAACAACTATTTCACACAACTTTTCTATTAATCTAAGAACCTCATAAGAACAAGATAATTCAAATCATCAATCTTCAAGAAATTAGCATGAACATACAAACTAATACAAATCTTGAAATTATGACAATTATCTTAGAAATTGGATTAGCATGAACATTACCACATCAAAAACAAGTTTAAAAAAACATCTTAGGGTAATGTTCCTAGTCCAATTCCAGCCAAAATAATCGAATATATGCATCCAACTCGATTTTTCAGCTACTTTTGCAAGTATAACAAGAAAACAAACCAGGCTCTGATACCACTGTTGGGTTATGAGCATTCTAACACTCCTAAGTGTACATGCAACCCTAAATACCTTGGATCTATGTTTTCTCTATTATACATACAATTATGAACATCCAAGGTATTATCCTAATCTAGCATACAAAATAATAAATATAACAAGATAGAATACATACCTCTTTGATGTAAAATGTCTTCATGAAGCTTGAGTG
This sequence comes from Lactuca virosa, assembly GCF_052849685.1. Lineage (NCBI taxonomy): Eukaryota > Viridiplantae > Streptophyta > Magnoliopsida > Asterales > Asteraceae > Lactuca > Lactuca virosa. Next base: position 313,129,353 of record NC_136433.1, on the reverse strand, counting down.
CCTAGTGACCCAAGTGTGACACCTCAAATGGTTCACACAACACCAAATACACTTGGAATAACTTGAGAGAAACTTGAACACTCCTTGAAATCGTCTAGCCCTCACACTCACACATTAGTGCCCGATTTCTTGAGCCATGGGATTCTTTTATATGGTGGCTATTAGGGTTACACCATGTAACTCATAACTTTACCCATTCCTTATGCTCCATGGATTTTAACCTCCATGGAGTATCCATGGGTCACCCCATGGACTTAGTCCAACATAAGGAATCTTGGATCACAAGCCCACATATATAAGAATGAATGATTTACACAATCAACCCATATATTTAATTAGTCTCCTTTTGATCACTTAATTAATTCCAAATTAATTCTTGATCAATACTAATTAAATAACCTTATTAATATATATTAGAACTTATAATATATTAACCAACCTTAAGTGTTATTTCTCTCATTATAGTCTATCCAAATGCATGATGCCATGCAACCCAAATGGACCATGTCGGGTCGGGTCAAGTCTTACCAATTATAGTTATGGACTTAGACATTAATCCAACAAGAATGACCATCTAGAGTTAAAGTACAACCTATGTATATGCAGTTAGTACTTTCCGTTTTCCCGTTTGCCATTTCTACAGTGAATGATTCCTCTAGTGCACGTGGTTTTTGTTTAAGTAAATGAGTAAATTTTTGGTTCACGAAACTCCTCTCCGCTCTACTATCGAATAGTATGCATGCATATGAATTATCAAGGAGAAACGTACCAGTAACCATCGTAGGATCAGCTACGGATTCCTCGTGGCCTATCACCAGAATTCTTCCCACTCCGCCAGCATTTCCTGCCTTCGGGAAGTCCCTCTTGTAGTGGCCCACCTCGACACAACCGTAGCAAGCCTGGCCCACGCCAACACCAGGGACTTGGGTAATCGGCTTTGCCGGAGCCTTACAGAAACAGGTTGTGTGCCCTTTCCTGTTGCAGTTAGCACACTGCATTTCCCGGAAGGCACCATTATGATGGAAAGTGCATTTATTGCACTTTGGCAAATTCCCCGTATACGGATTTCTCGGCGCAGTAGCAGCCGGCACAATCGCGACATGAACAGCCACAACTTGCTGCTTCGTGGCAGAGTTCTGCGCTGATTTGCCCTTTTTGTTATCCCAGAACTTCCGCTTGTTGTCGGCTGCTTTGGAGGGTTCGGAGATGGCTAGGGTTGTTTTTGTTGACGGGGTAGGGACTCCGTGATCAATGAGTCGTTGTGCCAATCGCTTGGCACTGTCGAAAGTAGTGGGGTTTGAAGCTAAGACATTCCCCTGAAATGGAGGCACCAGCCCCCAAATGTACCTTTCAATTTCCCCTCGTTGGGAACGATATTGGGACATAGCGCCACCAGATCGCTAAATCTGGCTGTGTATGCCACTATGTTGGAGCCCTTCATGGTCAGGCTCCAGAATTCTTGTTCCAGTTTTTGAACCTCACCCCTCGGGCAGTACTCTTCAATCATCAGCCCTTTAAGAGCTTCCCAGCCCATAGCATTAGCCACTATTAAAGTTAGTGAATTGAAATGGCTATTCCACCACGTCAGGGCTCTATCACTGAAGGTGCATGCAGCAAATTTGACTTTGCTTTCTTCAGCATAGGAACAGATCTCGAAGATCGATTCTGTCTTCTCGAACCATTGCGATAGAGCAATGATTCCACCGATTCCATTGAAGACTCGGGGTTTACAGTTGGTGAAGTCTTTATAAGAGCACTCTCGCGAGCGCACAGCGACATCACCTGGTGTGGAATGAACGACTGTCCCACCTCCACTAGTACCCTGGTTGTTGTGGTATTGTGTCATGGCTGTAGCAACAGCCGCAGCTACCGCAGCATTAAGAGCTGCCGTATCGAATTGTGGAGGAGGTGGTGTTTGAGTTGGAATAATCAGAGGATTACGCCTTGTTGACTTACGAGGAGGCATCTTTCAACTATAAGTTTAAAAGATGAGTACAATGATAAGAATTCAATAGTGAAGTTAATGAATGAGTCCCATGAACTAAATCGCCATAGTTCAACAACTTGATAAGAGTATGAGTTCCATAGAGTTCTAGTATTACAAGAATGAAAGTATTTGAACAAAGATTTCTACAAAAGATTAGCTGACTGCCAATATCATTGATATTAAGGATGTAATTAGTTTGGGGAAAAATTGACCTAAGAGTAGGTCTTACATCATATCAGAAGTAGTAAAATTTTGACAGCTTAGAAGTCTAGTTTAAAGTGCTTGAATGACAGGAATATTTTACAGAAGAGTGCTTCATAGAGCACCGATACGAAAGGCTATTCCTTAAACCAAAAGAAAAGATGAGTCTGACATCTTCTATTGGCGACGGGTATTCCTCGGGCGAATCCTCAGATCTGCCAAGTTTACGTACTACGTCTTGAAGATGTCGCTCCTGAGCTCTCTGACGCACTCGAAGTTCTATGACTTCAGCTCGGGATGCAGCTAGCTATTGCTATAGAGCCTCATTGGTTCTCCTAGTCCTTTCCATGGCTTCTTCGAGTTGGCGAATGCGGACCGTGTTAACGCCAGAGTTAGCATCAATTTCCATGACTCGGTCGATGGCTGCTCTACCTTGCTCATTATTCTGAGCAATCCTGCGGACCATAATGGGCAGGACTCGGTCAGCTGAGCCTCCTTCACTGAGATTGTAAAAGCTTCGGTCTCCATTGAAGGGTAATGGTTGACCATGTTCATCACTCCAATGATTCAAGTATGTCGCCCACAAGGGTGTGGGACCTTGAAATGCAGGTCGGGGGTTGAGATTTGGGTTTTGAACTTCCTGAGGTAGGTTGTTGACTTTTGGTTCGGAGTCAGAACCATCAGAAAAGCCTTCTGCGAGGTGATCATCCAAAGGTATTGGATGATCATCTTCTGGCTCTTCATCAAGCCATCCAGCATTGCCCTGATTTGGGAAGTACGGGTCTCCGGGGATATGGAATCCAGCCATGTTATCTACGCGAGAAGTAGGGGTAAAAGAAATATTTAATAGGCGTACTAACTAAGATAATTATAAGATGATCCTTATCAGTTACTCCAACATTTGCGTAGTGCATACCATTCATATGTAACCAAAACAGGATAGACCTTCGAATAAGTGATCCTAACTCTAAGTCCACAACCAAACAAGGAACAGGAAGTAAAGCAAAGATCACAGATTCTAAGTCTATGACACCCTAGTTACATATAACCGTAGTGTATCCACTCAGCAACTATTGACATACTAATAAAGACTTGTTTAGTTCTCAAATAAGTAATTATAGTAACACAAAATACTCCTATAGTATTTTAAGTTTATGTTTTGTTCTAATGTTCTCATTGTAGTAGTGTTGGTAAGTTTTTAGACTTGTTGCTACATCACAACCATTCTCGGCATATGCTAATCACTTTTCGGACCAACATAGTTGATCAGGCTATGTCACTCCCAAAACTGACCATACATCCCTGAGCTTACTTGTGATGTTCAACAATCGTAATACTTTTGTTATGTTCTAGTATGACACTGTTCTATAGTAAGTATGTAGGTATGTAATTATGTATACTTCTAGTTAAGTATTTTAGTACTTAAAAGTATAAACTCCTGGTCAGAGTATTTTAATCTCATTGTGTTTATAGTTTGTATATCTTTTATGGGTTGATATACTCGATTCACTATAAACAATGCTTTGATACCAATCTGTCACACCCCAAAACCAAGAACGGCAGAAACGTTCTGGGGTGGAGGACGTCATGTACAGTATCATAACAATGCAAAGTAGTAAATAAGCAACAACATCATCCATTGCATTAATAGTATAGTTTAATACATGTGTGTTCTTTCATAGTAATAAGACACCAAAACTGAATCAAAATAAAAGACGAGTCTTGAACATGCTCCATCTTCTCAAAACCTGGTCGTCGGTACCTGTCTACTGGTGACCTGAGAATACAAGTTATTTTGAAAGCGTAGATCAGCATTGAAGCTGGTGAGTTCATAAGTATTTAGTGTCAATGTTTGTATAAGTTTAATGAAAATGTTTGTAAATGTCCAATGTAAATGTTTTTGTATATGTTTGAAAACTCCTAGAAAATCCTATATTTTCTACTAGTATAAAAAGTAGTCATCTACCAAGACCCGACTGTTTTGTATGTTTGTTTCTCTGTAAAAGTGGAAGCTTTTCCCAAATATGACTATCATTACCAAAATATAGTTTTACATTACCCTTTATGTGAGAATATCACAATTTAAATATAATGGGAAAATGTATGTGTACTGCAGTATTATTTGTATTAACTACTGAAGTAATAACTACCTTAAACCAAAAAGGCTTATATAAGGTAAAATGTGATGAGGTTGTTACCATACTAAACCGACTATAACACGACGATGAGAAGAAATGACATTTGGCACCCGTAGACTTGCAAGTCCCACTGTAGCGAACAGCAAGGTGTAGTATAGTCAATCCAGTATAGATCTATACGCAAACTCACGCTCTCCCTTCAGGAGATTCTGGTTACAAAATGTGACATAACGAAATGGTCGATGTGTCATGAAGTAGTATCTCACATTATGTTATCTCTGAATCTTGTTATAGTATACTTGTTATAGTAATAGTATTCTATGTATAGTATTCTCTGTATATTATCCTTTGTATATTTAGTATTCTCTGTTATAGTATTCTCTGTCTAGTATTCTCTGTTATAGTATTCTCTGTCTAGTATTCTCTGTTATAGTATTCTCTGTCTAGTATTCTCTGTTATAGTATTTGTATATGATAGTATTCTCCTAAACTATACCTATTATAGTTTACTAGTAATTTATGTAGTTTGAATGAACAAAGGTATGCCTTTGCTACCCAAAGGTACTGAATTGATTGATAGTACTTTTATATCTACATATGTATACATAATATATAACTAATATTTAAACGACATTCGGACAAAGAACCGATACTCTCAGGCCACATCCAAACAAGGAAAAGGAAATAAAGCGAGTTATCAGTCCTAAGTCCTTTAAACATTACTTAGATAACTATACATATATAGACATGCATTTGACAATATATAAGTTTAAAAAGATGTTTTGTAAAACATTTGAAGAGTTTAATAATAAATATTGATGACTTGATGTCAATTTATGAAATGATTTAAAAGCAGTTTGATTGATAACACAGTTTGAAAGTATAAGAAATCCTTTGTTTGAAACACAGTTTGAAGTGTATGAAATCCTTTGTTTGAAACATAGTTATAAATCACATGTGATTGATTATATAACTAACATGTTTCCTACTTGTATCCCCCCATAAAAGCATTTAAAATCATTTAAAAGATAGATTAAGGGGTATGAACTCACCTGTAGTGAGTGATGCGAATGTAAGATCGGTAAAGGATGCTAAGTGTCAAGTGAAGACTTGAGCACATACGGATCCTATTTAGCATATAATGACACATGTATGCATCTAATTAGTGTTTATAACAACTAATCATGAAATGGAACAACCTTAGGGACTAGGAAACACTTGTAATGAAGTGTTAAACCACATAGGGTTGCATATAAGGGATGTAGGGCCTCACATAGGAGTTTACAGCCCAAATGGTAAGACTCCCATGAGATTACGGCCCATGGGTTTACGGCCCAATGAGTTTACGGCCGTAAACTCATTGTATCTTGTAAGATTTTGTGTGTTAAGGTCCTATGGTCTTCTTTGAAGTGTTCTAGACTTAGTTCCAAGGCTTAGGAAGGAGTTGTGGCAACATTGAACCACTAATTAGGGTTTACGGCCCAAGGAGATTGCCTTGACCCTAAACACCTTTTGTTCTTGATTTCTTGATGTTTTCAAGGTGTAAACTAAGTGATTCAAGCATATAATAAGCTAAGGCAAGAGTACTTACAATATACAAGCTTGATAAGGTGATTAAAGTCCAAAAACACTAGTGTGTGTTCTTGGTGAAATGAAGAACACTTGAAGATCTATCAAAATGGAGTGATTTCATGGATCAAATCAATGATCCTTACTAGATAAAGTGTTGTAACATCAAATCAAAGGAAGGAATTCTTACAATTTTGGAAGATCAAGATGAAGAACTTGATGATACTTGAGAGAGAATGAGAGTTCTTTGACTTGAAATGAAGGAAATGAGGAAAAATGATGTAAACTCATGCATATAGCATGAGTTCACGGCCAAGGATGAGTTTACGGCCCAAACTCATGAAGTTTGGCCGTAAACACCTCATAATGGGGTTTAAGGCTTGATTGTTGCACATTAAACCCTAAAAGATACTTCTTTACACCCGATTCTTGATTATACTAGGCTTAGAACACTCAAACAGACTCTAAAAAGTGCTAAAAGATAGCAGAAACAAGTCTGACTTTGATTGAATTGATTGACTGTACAAGATAGAAATTTCGGGTTGTCACATTATCTATTATTTATTTTCGACGCTCATTTTTATTCTTCATTAATTAAACCCTAATAATTAAGCATAAAACACATAATTTTCACATAATATTCACATAATTCCTTTTCAATTCTTCAAAATGAGTTACAAAGGTTAACCTAGACTATAACGTCAATATTAATGCCTAGCCTAGAAACACGGGCGTTACAATTCTCTCCCCCTTAGGATGATTCCGTCCCCGGAATCACACATCAACAAACAAATGCGGGTAGCGACTCATCATGTCACTCTCCGTTTCCCATGTGAGATTTGGCCCATTCGTATGTTTCCAACGTACAAGCACTAAATCGACCGTTTTGTGTCGCAACTTATTAGTCATACAGTCAACGATTGCCTCAGGTTCTTCAATCAACCTCTTGTTTTCATCCAACCTTAATTCAGAAATGGGAATTATGTCGAGCACATCTCCCGTGAACTTTCTCAAATAACACACATGAAAGGTATTATGAATACCCTCCAGTTCTTCCGGTAATTCTAGCTTGTAGGCTTGATTCCCGATCCTCTGAAGAACATTAAACGGTCCAATAAACCTTGGACTCAACTTTCCCCTTTTACCAAATCTTATAAGTCCCTTCCACGACGAGACTTTAAGTAAAACCAAATCTCCAACTTCGAAGGATATCGGTTGTCTTTTCTTGTCAGCGTAACTCTTTTGTCGATCTTGAGCTGCTAACATCCTTTCTCTAATCACTTTTAACTTTTCAGCAGTCTGATGGACTATTTCAGGTCCCATAAACTACTTTTCCCCAGCTTCCAGCCAACATGACGGCGTTCGACACTTTTCCCCATACAAAGCGTGATAAGGTGCCATCTTGATGCTCGAGTGGAAACTATTATTATAGGAAAATTCTACTAGAGGTAAGTGTTCATCCCAGTTACCTTGGAATTCCAGGGTACATGCTCTCAGCATATCCTCCAATGTTTGAATTGTTCGTTCACTCTGAACATCGGTTTGCGGATGGTAAGTTGTACTCAAACACAACTTGGTACCCAATTCCTCTTGTAGACTTCTCCAAAACCTTGAGGTAAAACGGCTGTCACGATCAGATACAATCGTTAACGGAACACCGTGAAGCCTCACAATTTCCTTCACGTAAGAATTCACAAGTTTATCCATAGACCATTTCTCGTTGGCTGCTATGAAATGCGCACTCTTAGTGAAGCGATCAACGACCACCCAAATCATGTCGTGACCGTTCCTTGTTCTGGGCAGTTTAGTCACAAAATCCATGGTGATGTCTTCCCATTTACCCATAGGTACAGGTAAAGGTTCTAAACTCCCATACGGTTTCTGATGTTGTGCCTTAACCCTAGCACAAGTTACACACTCGGCCACATACTTAGCAACATCGAGCTTCATCGTCGGCCACCAGTAATAGGGTTTTAGATCCCTATACATTTTTGTACTGCCGGGATGAATTGAGTACATGGTTTTGTGAGCTTCTTCCATCAGAAGATCTCTTACTCCTCCCGTCTTAGGTATCCAAATCCTATCTTGGAATACCTTCAATCCTTGACCGTTTGTATCAAACACCAACGTTTTACCCAAACGTTCTTCCTTTCGGTTATTTTTCTCTAAAGCTTCCTCCTGAGCTTTCTTTACACTTTCCACAATTTTCGAGACAACTTCAATTCTCAACGCTCTTGGCCTTTTCTTTTCAAGATTTACCTTCCGACTGAGAGCATCAGCAACAACATTTGCTTTACCAGGGTGGTAAAGTATCTCACAGTCGTAGTCCTTGAGTAACTCTAGCCAGCGCCGTTGCCTCATTTTCAATTCCTTCTTATTAAAGAGATATTGAAGACTCTTATGATCAGTGAAAAGTTTGCATTTAGTACCATAAAGATAGTGCCTCCATATCTTTAAGGCGAATACTACTGCTGCCAACTCCAGATCATGAGTGGGGTAGTTCTTTTCATGCTCTTTCAATTGCCTCGATGCATACGCGATCACTTTATCCCTTTGGGTCAGAACACAACCTAACCTAACTCCAGAGGCATCACTATAAACTGCGAAGTCATCAACTCCTGCAGGTAACGAAAGAATCGGTGCTTCACAAAATCTCTTCTTTAACTTCTCAAAGGCTTCCTTATGCTTTTCATTCCAAGTATAAGTAGCTCCATTGTGGGTCAAAGCTGTTAATGGAGTAGCAATCGAAGAAAAGCCTTGGATAAATCTTCGATAATATCCGGCTAATCCTAAAAAGCTTCGAATCTCCGTAGGACTTTTTGGTTGTTCCCACTTCATCACAGCTTCAATCTTTGCTGGGTCGACCATTATTCCTTCTTGGTTAACCACATGACCTAAAAATTGGACTTCTTGAATCCAAAATTCACATTTGGAGAACTTTGCATACAGCTTCTCCTTTTTCAGAACTTCTAGCACTTCACGCAGATGATTGTCATGCTCATGTTTTCTTTTCGAATAAATCAAGATATCATCTATGAATACTATCACGGATTTATCAAGGTATGGTTTACAAACCTTGTTCATCAAATCCATGAAAGCTGCTGGAGCATTGGTTTGTCCGAAAGACATAACCAAAAATTCATAGTGTCCATATCTTGTTCTAAACGCAGTCTTTTCGATATCCTACTCTCTCTCACCTATAGTTGATGGTATCCTGACCTAATATCGATCTTCGAAAAATAGCTCGAACCTTGCAACTGATCGAACAGGTCATCAATCCTCGGCAACGGGTACTTGTTCTTTATTGTTGCTTTATTCAGCTCTCTGTAATCGATGCACATTCTCATGCTCTCGTCTTTCTTCTTTACAAATAACACCGGGGCTCCCCAGGGTGATGAACTAGGTCGAATAAAACCTTTGTCCAATAACTCCTGGAGTTGTGTCATAAGTTCTTTCATCTCTGGTGGTGCTAATCGATACGGTGCTTTTGCTATCGGCGTCGTTCCTGGTAACAAGTCGATACGAAATTCTACTTGTCGATCAGGGGGCAATCCGGGAAGATCTTCGGGAAAGACTTCCGGATAATCACACACCACCGGAATATTCTGCACCTCCTTCTTTTCCTTCTTAGCATCGATCACGAACGTTAGATATGATGTACATCCCTTGGCCAAACACTTTCTGGCTTTCATTAGGGAAATGATTCCAGAGTTTACTCTGCGTTTGTCTCCATACACCATAAACGACTCTTTCCCTGGCAGGTTTACTTTTACTATCTTCTTCCTACACAATATTTCGGCATCATTGGCGCTAAGCCAATCCATTCCTAAAACTATGTCGAAACCATTTAACTCGATAGCTAATAATTCCTCGTGGAACTTATTCCCATTCAAGTTAATGAGGATGTTTTTCATACGATGGCTAACAGGTACAAACTTGCCACTAGCAATCTCGACTAATAAAGCATTAACTAGTCTATCAACAGGCAAAGCTAGTTTTCTACCAAATTCATGCGAAATAAATGAGTAATTGGCTCCTGAATCAAACAAAATTTGGGCAGGCAATTCGTTTACGAGAAAGGTACCTGAAGCAACATCGGTTTCTTCTTTCAAAGCTTCAAGTGTCATCCGAAAGGCTCTCGCCTTCGGCTTTGGTGGAAGATTGGGCTTTGCTGCATCCTTTTTCTTCGGACAGTCTTTCAAAACGTGCCCTTCTTCGTTACATCCCAAGCATACCCTCTTGTTGGACGGACACTCGTTGGCATAATGCCCAGTCTTTCCACATTTGTAGCAAGTCACCCCCTCACTACATTTCCCAGGGTGCTTTTTCTTGCACTTCTCACACCATTTCACTTCGCCTCCTCCTCCTCCAAACTTCTTAGACTTTGAAAATTTTCTTTTCTTGTTGGAACCTGAAGTTCCTTCAAACTTTCTCTTTTCGCCAACTTCTGCCCTCTCCAGACCCTTCTCTCTGATCTGAGTCTCAACATTCTTAGCAGCCCAGATAGCGGATTTCAAAGTGGTTGCTTGCTTGACCATCGGATCAAAGTCCGCTGGTAATCCGAGGGCAAACATGTTGACCTTAGAGAGTTCAGTTGGAACTAGATAAGGAACAAGCTTCATCTTTTCCGTAAAACTAGCAGCGTATTCAGTAACGCTCATCTTTCCCTTCTTCAAATTCTGGAACTCATTATTGATTTTCAGAAGATCCTGCTCAGAGCATAATTGCAATTTCAGTTGTACCATAAAGTCTTCCCAAGACATCTTGCTAGCTTCTCCCTTGGGCATCGAATCAGCTAGTAACTTCCACCAGCTCAATACACCAGATTTTAACAGAGGAATTGCAAGTGCGGTCTTCTGTTTGTTGCTGCACTCACAACTTTCAAACATTGTCCCTATTTCGGAGATCCAATTCATGACTTCCACCGGTGTTGGACTTCCAGATAGACACGGTGGTTTGGATGCAATGAAATCTTTATATTTGCATTCGCGTCCATCAACTCCTCCATCCTAGTTGTTTTGTCTAACTATTGGTGGGTTAGCTTGACCAAGAGTCCCACTGTAGTTCCCTCCTACTGATTGCCCTTCATTCAATTCGGGCTGTTTAACAGGTATCGTAGTTTCTTCCCTATTTTGTTGTAGTAATCGCCTTGTCTCCTCCATTTGGCGATCCAACATCATCTACATCATTGCTTGTACCCCAGCCATCGTCATTGGCTCAGGTGCAACTCCTACAACAGGTACTTGCTCAACTACTTGGGGTTGAGGTTGTTGATTCCTGTTTCTGTTTGCATTTGCAACTCCACTGCGAGTTCTTGCTATTATAATCTATATACCGAATAAGGTGAATTTAGGTCTTTATCCTCGATAGGTATTTAAATTCCCTTATCACTCCGAAACGTTTACATGTTAGTTCTAATATCGTAATCGTACGCTTAGAATCCTACACACATAAGGTTTCCAGATCCGGTCGGCAACAGACCATAGATCCGAACAAATAATGGCATATATGGCAAACATATAACATTTAGCACATAAAAGCATTTTAGGCATCTTTCCTAAAATAAACTAGTGCTCGTGTCTAAAATATATGGTAGACACTCATCTCACAATCATCACTTAGCATTCTAAGTTTAAGTCTAGAAATCCTACAATTTCTTAGTTCGGTTAAACTAATGCTCTGATACCAACTTTGACATCCCCTAATTTCTCGGCTAGAAAAGACCGATTTAATTTATGCTTTTTAAAATAAAGTCAGAGAAATCCTTTTAAAAGATGTTGCGGAATTGGTCCCCAAAACAAAACATGATGAAAGTTTGTCAAAACCTTTCTTTAAGAAATATATAATTTCATTTCATATCAAAATCCCGGGATGTCATGTTCCGATACAGATCAAAAGCATAAACAAGACATTATAAGCCTTTCAACAGTTATTTACAACTACTGGCCTATAATCCAAAAATCTCTCATCATTCTCCGACTATGCTCGGGGTCCACTACCTGTAACATAAAAAGTTGAGTGGGTCAGGCTTGGGAGCCTGGTGAGCATATAGGGTTTTCAACCCACAATAATAATAAACTTGTTAAGTTCATCAATCAACAATAACCCTGATTACCCATTCCCGTTATCCTCACTTTACGTCCCTAAACACTTATCACAAGGGACCTAGCCTAAAGAATATCATCGGGATGGACACTACTGCTAAAAGGACTCCTCAGCCATACATGTCCTAAAGGCAACCATGAGGGGGATGGAGTACAGCAAATGAACACCCAAGTTCATTAACACCTACAGGTTGCGGGCCTGCCAGCGTTCCACTGGACTGTCTAGAAAAGTCCGTGGTCGTCATCCATACTCCGCTAGATGATTGGATCACAATCACATCGAGGCCTCTCATCATTTTATTTCATCACACATCAACTATCTACCCATGTTTTACCCAACATATTTGTAGATAAAAATACATATACAGTTTAAAACTTGTATAAAACATCTATTCAACAGTCACCTCAATTAAACAATTAATATAATTACACATAGCACGTATTTTATAGAAAATACTTCATATCTAGGTGTAAGATGAAGGTGACTATACACTCACATGATTTACTGATAATCGGGCAGCACTTTGTTTCCTAAAACGATCGTTTCTAATAAAACCGGGAGTTTTATTGAGAAACCGGGCTCTGCGAAGGTTGGGCTTCAAAACCGAAAAGATAAATTTCTCGGGCTTCTCGGGCACTTCGGGGCGTATTTCGGGTGTTTGGTATAATACCGGGGCTTTGGGGGAAGTTGGAATGAAAGAAATATTGAAAAAGGGGTTAAAAATGACAAGTTTCCAAAATATACCTGGGAGGTCTTGCACCCTTCTATTTATAGGGGCGAGACTCCTGATCCAACGGTTGAGAAGCCTCCACGAGTCAGCAGATCCGAAGCGAAGTCACATGGGTCGCACGTACGAGGGTCCTGGTGTCGCCTCCTGATTGGACCGAGGTCTATGGTCCGAGGGTTCGGTCGTGGCATTTGGTGCCAAGCTCGGACACCTCATGAGAAGGCACGCGTCGGATCGCTACTGGGCCGCACTTCGGATGCGAGGGCAGGCGACACGCCTCGCCAGGTGGCCTCAGTGACTCAGCAAATTTCGGACACGTGGCACGTTATGAGCGAAGGTGACGTGGCCGAAGTCCACCTATGCGAAATTTCTCGGATTTGACATTTTTTCTTGATTTTTGTACAAAAACTTCTAAAATCCATAAGTTTTGCATACGGGCTCCGTTTTTGACGTTCTTTATATGCACGCGTAGGTAAAATTACGCTCTACAACTTTCGTTTAGACTTCGTTGGCTAATTTTCAATTTAATTTTTATATTATTATTTTTAACAGACCGGGACAGGAAATCCGTTAAAATTTCATAACTTCTTCATCCGACGTCCGTTTTCGTCTGTATTTTTACCGTTGTACTACTATTGACGAGACCTTCGATTCTCGTTTAGGTTGTGTCGGCTAAAAATCACTCGATCTAAAATTCGAGTTTTTAGGTGTCTACTGCTAAGCTGAAACTTAGAAAAATCATAACTTCCTCATACGAAGTCAGATTTGGACGTTCTTTTTATACATACTCTCGGTTTAACGAACACTACGACTTTCGTTTAGATCACTAAAGCTAAAAAGTAGTTTATCAAAAACTCACTTTTTACGACATTCGGCACCGTGCCAGTTTTGTCGCGAAACTTCGACAGGTCATAACTTCTTCTTTATAACTCGGATTTTGGTATTCTTTATATATCTGTAATCCTTGTCACGACCACTACAACTTTCTTAATAGATATCGGCTTTATCTAATATTTATTTTCGACGCTCATTTTTATTCTTAATTAATTAAACCCTAATAATTAAGCATAAAACACATAATTTTCACATAATATTCATATAATTCCTTTTCATTTCTTCAAAATGAGTTACAAAGGTTAACCTAGACTATAACGTCAATATTAATGCCTAGCCTAGAAAAACGGGCGTTACAATCCACCATTTCCCTGATTGGGGAAATAGGGATCTCCAGGATGATGAAATCCGGCCATAGAGTCTGCACGAGGGGTGTAAGACGTTGTAAGAAAATGTATGCATAAAGTATTTCCAAAATACTCCTATAGTATTTTAATTATTCGTGCTTGAGTTCCTGAGAAGTTTTGGATACGACGTAAGTTTCTAGGTCAATTCTCCGCCATGATTACTCTCAAACACATGTTGGTCATATTTTGAATAAATATAGTTGATCAGACTATATTTATCCCCAATATGACTACATAACTGCCCGGGTTTAATCACGGTGTTCCATTTCCTCCAGAGACTTTTAGTGTTATAGTTTTAATGTATGCATTTTATTCAGAATGTTTTAGTCCCATTGTATTTATAGTTGCATATCAAGTATGATTAGATATGCCAGTTCACTATAAACAATGCTCTGATACCAATCTGTCACACCTCGAAACCGGACGGCGCAAACGTCCGGGGGCTTGCGCGAGACTTCATCTTGTAATATCATCACAATTGTATATAATTGAAACAAGACAACATCATCATCATCATGCATATCAAATACAACCAGCATTGTTTACATCAAGTACAATATCATAAATTACATGTTCAAAATATTTAATGTATGTTGATAACAAAACATAACAAATTCCACCATTTCCTGCTGACCTTTCTTCTTAACGATTCCCTAAGAATACAAGTTATTTTGAAAAAACGTCAACATATATAATGTTGGTGAGTTCATAAGCATATTTGAATGAAAAGTTTTGAATTGTTTGTAAACACCAGAAAATCCGATATTTTCTGAAAATGATTTGAACGTGATGTATTAAAATCAAATATTAACGCATGTGTGTTTTCTATATTTGGAATGTATAAAAATGTAATCCAGATAAAAACCCTGTGTTTTCTGTAGTACGTAAAAGATATTGTTTAACAGTTAATACCCCAGAAAATCCGATATTTTATGTTTATAAAAGTGTTGTGGTCTCAACCCCAAGACCGAATGACAGTATATGTATGTTTTTGTATCCACAAGATTTTATAGGTATTCTATAAAATTATGTTGGAGAAGATTTCTAAGTGAGCCGTTTTAACCATACTTGATTTTTGACAAGTTCGCCTGTCGTGGCGTTCTTAGGCGCCGGTTTGATTTACGGCAAGGTTTGTCACCCTAGACTGGCCTAGTCTAGCTGTAGCGAACAGCTCATGTGTGGGGAGTCACCCCGTATAGATCTATACACAAACTCTCGCTCTCCCTCCAGGAGACTCTGGTTATAACTACATGCTACAATCATACACTCTAAAGGTGTCAACCGACAAGTCTCACTAGATCATTTATTGTTTTCACACGAGTATTGAATACGCTATGTATAATGTTTCCGTATATATAGTTAAGATTTGCAAAGCCCAGAAAATAGGTATATGAATGTATAAGGCCCAACAGACATGTAAGGGAGCAGCTATGGCCCATTAAGCATGTGATGTATAGACTGAGCCCATTAAGCATGTTAATGGGTCACAAAGGCCCAAATTAACATGTGGTAATCATATTAGGCCCAACAAACATGTGAACGGCCACAAAGGCCCAAATGGACATGTAATGGATATAAGACCCAATATCACGAAATTTACTTTTATGGCCCCAAATATATATTAAATATTATTTCTGGCCTATTTCTATAGAAATTGACATTTTTGGCCCAAATATATATAAAATACTATTTTCGGCTAATTTTTATAAAAATTGACATTTTCGGCCCAAATATATATAAAATACTATTTTTGGCCCATTTTTATAAAAATTTACATTTTAAGCCCATTTTTGATAAAAATGGCATTTTCAGTCCAAGTTTTGGAAAAATTTGCATTTTTAGCCCAAGTCCAAATAATGTGGCATTTTCAACCCATAAAACCGTAAGTTTTACATTTTTAGCCTCAAACTTGTGTAAAATAGCAATTTAATCCATGAGAGTCAGAATTTTTACAAATTTGGCCCACTAAAACCGAAAAGCCCATTTTTAAGGCCCATTATGCAAAAATTTACGTTTTTAGCCCCTTTATCACCAAAATATCGTAAAAACCCATTTCTTTTATAAAAATGACTCCTTTAGTCCTTTTAAAACCGTAAATGCCAAGAAAGTCTCATCTTTTTGGTTATTTGTCAAAAATAGCCCTATTTCAAGAGTTTGTTTCATTTTTCCAACAATCATCACATATGTACACTTTCATTTCCATGTTATGGTGTGTAAAGTGTTATAGTTTATAAATTACACATTCGTTTGTTATAGATTTCGAGATCTATCATATTTGATCACATATTCACAACATAAACCAAGAAAATCACACATAACATGCACTAATACATAGATCTACACATATGTACTTGTATTCTCCCCCCAAAACAAAGTAAAACCAAAATCAAGGGGGTATAAACTCACTTTGCTTTGATGTTTTCGGTTCCTAAAGGTAAAATGAGTAGATCTCGGCCCTAGGAAGTTTCTTGAGAAGGATTTCGAACTTGGATGGTTCTAAGAAACATGATCCACAAAAACATGGGTGTAAGAGGAGTGATTTAAGTGTAAAGATGTAGTAAATCAACTTAGGTTGGTAAGATCTTACCTAGGATGATGATCTTGATGAAAAATCCACTTGAAGACACTCATAAAATCTCGAAAATTAAGAGGAGGAAGGAGGTGTTCTTAAGAGATTGCTTGAGAGGTTTTTGAAATAAAATGGAATGGTGAGGGAGGAGGGTTCGGCCGATAATAAGAGAAGAGAGAGAGAGAGAGAGAGAGAGAGAGAGAGAGAGAGAGATGGTGAGGTGATGTTTGCATGGAAGACCACCATGCAAACATGAGGTGTCTAATGCAAAAAATTCCTCATTTTTCCTTTTTTATTTGTCTAATAAGCATAATGGGCCGAGAATTGGGCTTAATAGAGATGAGGATGAAATGATTTGACCCATTATTGGTCTTGTTCGAATTTATGAAGCCCAACAATTATTTTTCGTCCCATTGGGCCCTTATGAGGGTTCACGGCCCAATGAAGCCCAATTAAAATGGTTCACGACCCATTAGAAATAAGAAGGTTCATTCTAGGACCACATGGCCCATAATGCTAAAATCTTAGGAATGTGGGTCAACTTAGGGCCCAATTAGGGTTCCTAGGCCCTAAATAGTCAAGTTGAAGGTTTATTTGTCCATTAGGCCCAATAGGAGAATCCTAGCTCATATTAAACTGGAACCGGGATTTCTTGGGTTTCCAACCTTTAATTGAACATATGAGATGTATTTGAATGAGCATAGAGTATGATATTCATTTAGGGTATAAGTTATTACACTGGATGAATGTTTACATGAGAATAGAATTTCCCATCTAAAATGCTAGTTGTGACACATTCCTATGCAAGAGATGAGTGTTATACCATAGATTGGCTGAACGACTTTGAGCCGCTAAGCAACTGTAGGCAGAAGATAGTACAAGTTCGGACTCCAAGTGGGGGAACTAACTATCCGAGGCAAGAATACTGCAAATAAGTCCGCGTTTTGTTCCACCGCAAGGGCCAGAAAATACCTAAAACATGGATGCAAGGGATTCTTGGCCTATGTAATCGACACCAGAAATGAGAAGGAGGGAACCTTGGCAGAAGTGCCAATAGTTTGTGAGTTTCCCGATGTGTTTCCCGAGGAACTGCCTGGTCTGCCTCCGGAACGTCAATTATAACTTAGGATCAACTTAGTTCCTGGTGCGGCACCTGTAGCCAACACACCTTATCGTCTTGCACCCCCAGTGTGACATCCCTGAATTTAGGTCAAAGACTATGAACGGTCAATTCACAGTAAATCTCTTTGTAATTTGACTCATTGATTTTTAGTGCATCTTTTGTAAAATAAATGAGTTCATTTCAACTATTATAAGATACCAGATGGTATCTGACTTTCAAATGTGTAAACTGGCAAAAAAATCAAACAACTCAAATTACAACCCTGGTTAATGCGTCTGAAAAAACTGAAAATTCATATTAAGAAGTTGTGAGCAAAGAAAAAATTTTAGTCTCATAGTACATGTTCCACTGTTTCTAAAAGTATAAAGAACGTCCAAAACGGAGTTCATATGCAAAATATATGACAGTTATAAGAGAACAAACCAGTAAAACACTGATTTTCTTTAAACTGTGAAAACCTAATCGATCCGTTGAGTCACTTGCACACCTTCGATGTAAATTTCGAGAGTGTTTTTGGACTCATACTAAGGTCTGATATTTAATTTCATACTCGAAATACTTTTAGCCAAAATATTTGCAAAAGTCGAAAAATCGAGCGTTTCAGGCCATTTAGACACGAAACTTTAAAAGCGATTTCCCGGAGTTCTATAACTCAAAAAAATAACCTATTCAAGTTTATGGAATACTTGAAATCAGCTCTATCAAACGAAACGTTCGTAAAAATTATTCAACGTTGGGATATCGATACATCAAAATAAGATCGTTTTGGGAAATTAAAGGGATTGTGACATAATTGGGGTCCATCCATTTTGGCTAGAAATGAAAAATCATATTTTTTTGGACCTTCTCTTTCCTGCCCATGTAAACAACCTCTCCATCCATCACCATGCCCTCTTGTGTGAACATCTAATCATATTACAAGTATGGTGCATTGTGTGATTTAGCATTTAGGTATGGAATTACTTGGGCATAAAGGCTTACTTAAGACTATAAATTGAGGCTTAATCTTCATCAATTCATCACACAATTTTAGCCACAACCTCTAGTTCTCTTCCACCTTCCTTGTTCTCTCTTTCTCTCGGCCTGGAACCACCACCGGTGACACCTTCTTGTTCTTCGCCCATAAACCGCCACCACACCACTCCATTTCATTGATGTTTTAATGGAGAAACAACAGCCTGAACACCTCTTGATCGCAACCTTGTCTTCCCCTCCTTCCCCCCTCTCGTTCTCAACGACAGAATTGCAAGAAAAAGGAGGCAGCAAGTCGTCGGAGCAACCTACTGCTACCAGTAAATCACCGCTACCACCACCCATTTTCCCTCCTGCCATCATCGATCAACCCTGCAACCCTTTCCCTCCTGCCTCCCTCCCTCGTGTGTTAACTGCCTGCGACAAAAAAAACACCAAGAAACGCATGCACTCTCGTGTTCTTTTTACTTCAGTTCACGTTTTCATTTTTGATTAGTAAGAGATCTATAAAAGTTCAAACATTGAATTGTTTTAAACACATTTAACCCCTTCTTTATTTATTTTAATAAAAATAAATCCACTCCAAAAAACTTTGATTTCATTAAATCAAAACAGCCCCTCCATGAATATTTGTCAACAAATTTAGTCCACTCTCAAAACATTAATTTCCTTTTAAACCATTTCAGAAGTGCTTGTTTCAACACAAGAAAAAGTAAGTTACAGTTTCTCACGACAAGATTCGCCAAACAAATTTAGTCAGAATTCACGCTTCAAAAGTGAGTGTTACGACCCCTCATTTATATTTTTATATGCTTTGGGAGAATACACGTGCTTAATTGTGTTAGTTTATACAAAAATACACATAAAATATCATTATTTTATGTAAACTATAACTAGTTTAAAAAATATTGGTTTTACATTTATATGTTATAAAAAGATATACTAGTTTTAAAACTCAATAATTTTCATATGTTATGTTGTTAAAATGATACAACTACTAAAAATAACATATGCCTTTTTACTACAAAACTCTATGATTTTATGTGACATTGTATCTCATAAAAAGCATGTCATAAAACTTTGTAGTATTTCTAAGGACTTAAATGATCCATGTATATGCACAAAGTTTATACATGAACATTTCTTGAAACACACTTCATTATAAAAGCGAGTACCTTATATTATACATGCATAACAGTTATGGTCGGATTTTATAAACCGTATATAATTCATTATGCCTAGTAAATTATCCACTTATAAGTTAGGGCTTAGAGCTATTCACGTACCTTAGTTAAAGGCTTTTTTGTGGGACTATATTCATTAGCTAAGTCTAAACACTTAGCATACCCACACTACTATACCCGTTAATCTTCGGAGCAAGATACGTATGTGTAGATCTATATAGGGTTGACATCCCCACCTACGGTTTCTAGTTACCACCTCGACCGATCAATCGAAGTGGGTGATCAGTATCTACTATGGTTACTATGACGTACAATGAAGCATTGTAGGGGGTACATTCAGTCACATAGCTCGCTTATAAAACTCACTATAAACATTAACTAGAATCTCTCTCTTTTAATACAAACCATGGGCTAGGCTTCTTTCAAAACTATTTTACGTATGGATTTACTTATGCAAAGATACATTTTGGTTTTCAAAAGCTTATACAAAGACTCTTTAAAAACATTGTTCTAAGAATGGTTATACTTACACATAAAATACTTTTAGACTTTTTTAAAGTATCATATTGCTATTACTAGAAAAACTGTAACTATCACCAACCCTGTGTTGAGCCTCAAAACTACATGTATTCTCAAGGAATCAGGAGTTCAAGCATTCAGAGAAAAGATTATACATGGATTTTAGGCCATCTTGTTTAGTAGCTTTTGTATTAACTGCCTACATGTTAAGGAAATTCATGTATAATTATTATATGTAAGAACCTTGTATTCAGACGTAATGATGGAATACAAATATTTTTGTGTTTATTGGTGTACTTGTGCTATATATTCAGTTTCTGGTGATCCATGAACTTAGTCGCACAGCCCGACATGTTCCACCACCTCGGACGGGGGTGTAACAGATTGGTATCAGAGCTAAATTGGATATATAGAACTTGTATCCTCGAAAGGGGAATACAGCAATAGGAACAATCTCCTAATAAAAGTATTATTTTAAATTGAAGGGCCGCTTTGGTTGCTGGATTCAGAACAACTTAATTGTTAAAATGATCCTGCCTTCCGGTGCTTTTTGTTTGGCCCTCGTATGTACTTGGTAGTCTTGGAGTACAAAACAAAAGTTAATAATACTACAAACCTCACTAACAATAATATATAAGATATATATATATATATATATATATATATATATATATATATATATATATATATATATATATATATACTCTGACCTGTGATGAGAACACTTAATAAAAATTCTAAACATCCCTTCAACTAAAACTACCACCTCAACCCTTTGGTCAAACACCTCAACTAAGGTTAGTACTGTACATAAGCTATACCACAAATAAACGTGGAACGCGTGCCGATGTTATTTATGGTCGGTCAAGTGCACAAAAAACATTGAGCAAGGAGTTTGACATACTATAACGGTTGAGATTTTTTGTTGGGTCAAAAATATGGTTTATACTTTACTTTTCAAGGAAATTGTAATTTTCCGTCTAAGACCGGAATCTGTTCACAGCCCAGGTGGGTGTTTACGGCCGTGAACTGGTTCACGGTCGTGAACCTGTTCACGGCCCATGTGCCTTATATATATAGGTGTTAGATGGTGAGGGTGTACGACTTAGAGGAGAGATAGAGTGGAGAGCATTTTGTAGAGAGAGAAAGTTAGAGAGAAGAAGAGTGTGTGTGAGAGAATCTTATGTGTTGGAGCATCAATCTTATTGAATACATCATAGATTCATCTTCTTCTTCTTCTCATTCTTCTCTATTTTGATCTAGCATCATCCAATTGATTGGGATTCTGCACCATCAATTGGATCTGATTGATACACAAGCAAATTTGGGACTTACAGTTGGTATCAGAGCTTGGATTGTATCAATCAATTTTGGCAGATTTGGAGCGTATTTGATCTTATTTTTGAAGGATTTTTGCGTTTTTGGATAGCTCTTGGCAAAATAGGGGGGTTTGTTCTTTGTGTTTTTGATAAAAAAAACGAGTTTTTGATCGAGTTTTGGAGCGAAAAGAAGTGAAAAACATTGTTTTTCACGTCATCTGAAGCAGTGTTGTCAGCCACCGAAGAAGGATTCACGGCCGTGAACCGAAGAAGCTTTCACGGTCCTCGGTGGGTTTGTGGTCCGCGGTTCGTTTATGACCAAGAAGGGTTCACGGCTAGCCTCACACGTGTTCAGTCAGGCGAGTTTGCGGTGGAGCGTCTCGTTCACGGTCTCGCACATTTCCGGTCAGCCTCGCTTTCTCGGCCAGCATGCTCGCACGCGCACGTGTAGTCCTCGCAGCAGCAAATAATCAAAACGTTTTGGGGGTTGCCAGGGATCGAACCCGGGTCCCCTGATTCATCAAACAGGCGCCTTTTCAACTGATCTAGCTTGCTAGATGGTATACGCCTTCCAGATTTAATTCAAAAGGAGTCGTTATCTTGGTTCTTACTTTCGCATTTTTAACACTTTTTACCCAAAAATCAAAATTTTCAAATTTTCAACCAAAAGTTTTGACTTTTAGTTTTTGAATTTCTAAATTGAATTTTGACCTCAAAAATTGACTTTGACTTTTCAAGTTTGACCTTTGACTTTAAACTTTGACTTTCTCGTTTAACTTTCAATTTTTCAAATTTAGCTTTTCGGTTTGACTTTTAAGTTTGACTTTTTAAATTTGACTTTTAAGGTTGACTTTTGAGTTTTTAGTCAAATGGCATTTTTGGTAAACAATGAGTTCTTCAAGCATCCCAGTCAATGAAGTTTCATGCTCTCAATCTTGTGAAACTACTATTAAATTTCTTCGTGAACAAATTGAGTTACTAAAAAGGGAAAATGAGGACCTTAAATATGAAGGATATACCCTTAGAAAAGGCCACAAACCTCTAAAAGAAAAATTAGAGATCAAGACTCAGGACTTTAGGAAACTACTGGAAGATTATAGCAATAAGTGTGAGTGCTACAATTTTATCGAGAAACAACTTGCCATTGTGACTGCCGAGCTTGACACATTGAAAAATTAGTTTGAAAATGCAGATTTTAATTTCAGAAAATTTGATGTGTCAAGTGAAGTAGTTGCGTCAATGATCAAAAATAGTTTGAAATTTAAAGATAACCAATAAAAGGGTGTAGGGTATGATAAAGTTCCTCATCCTTTTAATCACACTTATCCGTTCAACCCTTTGACCAATGAAGAAATGGACAGAGAAACACATCTTGAGTATGGCAAACCTGTCGTGGTTGTGCCAGAAAGTGTTGAGATGAACGATTCTAATGCTTCTACTTCTTGTGCAGGTAAAGTAGTAGAGGATGAGGACAAGGAGAATAGAACTAATTCTAGTTCTGCAAATTCTGATGATTATCAAACCAATGACTCCTTGAACTCAGAATTTGTTGCTTCTAACTCAGTTGCTACTAATCAACCTGCTGTTGGTAAATACAGGCCACCAAAACAAGCAAATCAGAGTGCATGTTGCAAGTGTGCTTGTGGGAACAATAAGAGACAAGGCAAGGGCACGCCACCAGGGACAGGAAGAAACAAATCCCACGTGAAGAAAAAGACATGTTTTTACTGTGGAACACCTGGCTAGCAGAATGCGCCAAGAGGGAGATTCTCCAAAGGAAATCATTCAAGATCACAATCGCGAAATGGCGACTGGAATGCCAAGAAGAGCAAGAATTCAACTCCCAAGGCCAAGAATCAAAATCCCAAGGTCAAGAAGGGAATGCCGACCAAAAAGGCCAACTCAAGAGATGCTCCAACGAAACCAAGACCGGCTAGGTCAAAGTCATCTCAACGGCCGACATCAAGCTCAAAAGCAAGCGATAAGGCACCCATCGGATCGAACAAGAAATGGGTTAAACCCAACTATAAATGGGTACCAAAGGTTCAATCTCCCAAATCTTCTAATGATTCTAATATTCTACATCTTATGTTTGTGATAAGCAGGATATGTCATGGAGATAGTACCTTGCAAAGATGAAAAAGGTCAACCCAGTTTCAAAATAGACTGGGTTCCAAAGACCAACTGATCCCACTCTGTGTCGGAGTAGCTATGGAGGCATATCATCAGACTTCGGTTTGTTGATAGTGGTTATTCCATGCACATGATAGGAGGCATATCTCAACTGTACAACACTCAGAACATTGTTTGAGAGTATGTGTCCTTTGCGGGAAGGGAAGAAAGGAAAGGATCATACATGGGGTTTGTGCTTAATGATGTGAAGAATTTTCGGATCTGTTATGAGATTATGCATGCTGTTTCTCAGACCTTCTGGATGCAAATTCAATCGGTGACTTACGGTTTGAGTTTTCTTCTCTATATTCCTGAGTTTTTCTTAAAATGATTCATTTTAAAGACAAATTTCTTTAAAAAAAATTAGAAAAATCAAAAAATTTAAAAAATGTACATTTTGTATTTTACCTTTTGTTTTCAATTAAATTTGTTCATATTTTCTTATATGCACAAATTTAGGGGGAGAATTAAAAAAACAACAAAACAGAAATTTTAAAAATTTTAAAAATACAAAAATGTTTTTGAGTGTATTTTACTTTTATTTTTATTTCTTAGTGTGAGAAGTTTACTTTTATTTTTTATGTTTACCTCAAAAAATTTCTTTTGTCTTGGAAAGTGAATTCAGGAGAAGATGAGACTCAAGGAGACTGTATCGAAGTATTCTGAGCAATGAGTAGAAACCTGAAAGTGAAAATGAATTGAAGGTCATTACACTTCACACTACTTTCACAAGGAATTGACGGAAAATTCAAGTGCGAGTGATAGACTCTTCCATATTGAGACATATACCAGTCTTAATAGGAGTCTTCGCATCAAATGTTAATGATCAAAGGTCATTTTCACCATGACCAATGTGAAACACCCAACCATTCTTCACCCATATCTGAAATTTTCTCCATCAAATCATTTCCACGTACCGGTACCCCTTGAGGTTCGAGTATAAAACAACTCGGCTGACGGTTGCCAAAAAGACTATGTTTATGATCTTAGATGTCGTTGTCACCATAACACTAAGTGAAACCGAAAATCCAAAACCATTTAATTCTGAGTTGACGATATACATTTCTAATGTTCTAGATTTCACCCATGAATTGACGGATAATGGCTCATACCTGGTGTGACATTGTACAAAATGCCAGTCATGCAGTTTCTTTTTAAGAATTGTCGTATCTAAGGAATTGAAAGTCTGAAATGGTACAAATTGTCAGATTGGTCTTGTCAGCTTTCTTTACCTAAGAACTGTCACGACACCAGGGCGATTCACCCAACAGGGAAATAGGTATCGCTGAACGTCTCGCCAAGGGCCAAGTTAACTCGTTAACTTGATAACTGTATTAAGATCTATGATCAAGGATATAAAGGGGCTAACATCAAAAATAGCCACGAGTAGTTCTCCGATGCTCAACAAATCGCAGTGCGTTCCTCCGAGTTCACACAGATACTGCGAGAAGTCTCTTTTTGAGCCAAGGATTCATCCTTGAACAACTGTGGTGAGAAGGGTCTTTATGATTCTTTATGTGATCCATAGGGACTTTTTAGTCATGGTTACTTCTCAAGACACATCGGTGATCATTCAAGAACATTCATTCGAAGGAACTAGAAATGAAGATCATTTTTCAACATTCAATCTTTAAACCCCAGAAGCAAGGTGAAGCTGCACTTGAAGATTATGTGACAAATTGCAGTGAAGCCTCCTCAATGAATTTGCTGCTATCTATGTACCTGCGGAAGTGATCCAGAAGTTTCGTTCTCTATTCTCTCTGAAGATTCTCAAGCTGAAAGCGCAAATTTTCAAGAATCTCTACATGAAGCCTCCTCACCCAACGTTCGTTCAAAGTCAAATCTTGAAGAAAAGCCCATCCGCTCAAGATGAAGTCGCTCACTTAGAAGATTCATATGTTCATCTTGAAGCTGTGAAGATATTGAAGATAAGAGCTGAAGCCAAACTCCAAATGAAGATTGACAAGAAAAGCCAGCTACATTTTTAGGGGGAGTTTGTTGGGTCAATTAGAAAAGAAAGCTATAAACCAAGGGGGAGATTGTTGGGTCAAAAATATGGTTTATACTTTACTTTTATAGGAAATTGTAATTTTCCATCTAAGACCGAAATCTGTTCACGGCCCAGGTGGGTGTTTACGACCCATGTGCCTTATATATATATATATATATATATATATATATATATATATATATATATATATATATATATATATATATATATATATATATATATATATATATAGGTGTTAGATGGTGAGGGTGTACGGCTTAAAGGAGAGATAGAGTGGAGAGCATTTTGTAGAGAGAGAAAGTTAGAGAGAAGAAGAGTGTGTGTGAGAGAATCTTATGTGTTGGAGCATCAATCTTATTGAATACATCATAGATTCATCTTCTTCTTCTCCTTCTTCTCTATTTTGATCTAGCATCATCCAATTGATTGAGATTCCGCACCATCAATTGGATCTGATTGATACACAAGCAAATTTGGGACTTACAGTTTTGGACATTGAAGAATGTTCTCAAGATTCGCTGCAGATACCTAGTACCTTAGAAACCTTATATCAACCCCAAAACAACATATTGTTTTATATCATAAAAATACATAAAAATCCGATAACACTCATACTTTCCTAGTTCTCCTAAATTCAAAGAACCAATGGCTCTACTACCTTCATAGCAAAATACCCATAAGTTCCCAGTGAATCATTCAATAGTCTCCAAACTTCTCTCTTCCAAAGATGAAAAAGATTTCAAATCTTTCTCTATTTGAAATTGGAAGGATTTCAAATTCTCTCTCTGTCATTTGGAAATCTATAGGATTTTACGAATCGATTGCTCTCTATAACTTGGAAATCTATAGGATGCCAGGAACAAGGTACACTAATAAATTGTCTTATACGTACTTGTTTATGACTATACAATGAAAAAAAACCTAACGTATTCGTATAAACATATTAGGACGATGCCTCCATGAAAAATTCCACGAGTTCGTTCACCACAAACTCCTCGAGGCAATCGAAGAAGTGCTCTAGAAGTAACTCAAGCTTCAGGAGAAACTCTAAACCCCAGAGGAGCTTCAAGCACAACTAATCCAAACCCATCATTTCAAATGGACCCTACTCTAATACATACCCTTCTTGAACAAGGGATTGATACAGCCTTAACCGCATATGAGGCTACCAGAAATGACAACACTAGGAATAATATAAACGGTGGCGACACTCAGTCATTAATCAAAACAACTCTAGAACTTGTTCATACAAAGAGTTCGTGGGTTGTAAACCCCAATCCTTCTATGGAACAGAAGGAGCTGTTAGTGTATCCCGCTTGATAGAAAAGATGGAGGCAGTATTTCACGTAAATTCTTGCCCTGATGACTGTCGAGTCAAGTACGCTGCCTACACATTGATGGATTTCACCTAGACTGTAACACCCTAAATTTCAGAGGTATGATTTAAGAGTTTAAAGTGTAATTTTGAAGAAGGGACTCGACGAGTAGGTATATTTACTCGCCTAGTCGGAGCGGGTCTTGGGTCGCGAATTAAGTGACCAACTCGCCGAGTCGGAAGCTGGACTCGACGAGTTGGTGCTGGAATGAGAAAAAACCCTAATCTCGGGGGTTGCACCCTATTTAAAGGACTTTATGTCCTTCTCCCAGCCTCCTTATTTCCCTTGAGAACCAGAAAACCCTAAGCTCGTGTGTGTGAGGCCTTTGTAGGGAGATTGAAGCTTGGAAGTTGTTTCTAGTGGAAGAAACTTGAAGATCGAAAGGGCTTGCATCAAGAGAGTAGTGTAGATCCATAATCTACTGCAGTTTGGGCACATTTTGGAGGTAACAAGCTGTTACCTTGACTCTATTGCATTTATATCTATTCAAGAATGAGATTTGGGGCCCTTTTTGCATGTTAAGGATCTATTTCGGGTTAGGGGTCTAGATCTGAGGTTGCTACTTCAGATCTAGACTTGTCTTGGTCCAGAAACTCACAAAGTATCAGCCTTTGGCTTGTTAGTGAAGCATCCTTGTCTTAAACCTTAGCCCTAGAGTGATTTGGGCTTATAGCTCCTTGGTTTCACGTAAAGTTTGCAACTTTACGTGGGTGTTATGCCCTAGAAGAGTGGATCTACAGTTTGGAGCCCCTGCATGGCTCGAAAAACCTCTGTATGAATAAAGGACTGAAGCGACTCGGCGAGTCTGTTCTTGGACTCGGCGAGTCTGTTGAAGATAGGCATGAACTCGACGAGTTGGAGGAACAACTCGGCGAGTCTGTTGAAGATTGTTGTGGACTCGACGAATCTGTTCTTGGACTCGGCGAGTCAGAACGCAAAACCCCAACCTCTTCTGGTTAAGACTCAGATCAGCAAGTTGAGTGGTGACTCAGTGAGTTGGAGATTAGGACTCAGAGATTGTTGAACTCGACGAGTCATGGAGTGACTCGGCGACTCGAGTTGTGATATAAGAGTTTTCTGAAGTTGGGAACTCGGCGAGTCAGTGGGTTGACTCGGCGAGTAGGGTCAATCACGAAAGTTGACCTTGGCCAGGACTTTGACTTTGACCAGTTTGACCTTGAAGGGTATTATGGTAATTTGGTTATTTACGTCAATGGATCATTGATGGCTATAGGTGTTGGAGTTTGGGGCAGTGCTTCGGGATTGTGCTTTCGTGGTTCGGTTCGGCAGTTGCAAGGTGAGTTATCCTCACTATACCCAAGGGTCTAAGGCACCAAGGCCGGTCCTTTGATTTGTTATTTGAGTTAGTTACTGCTGTGTTATGTTAGTTGGCATCCTGGTAGATAGGATGGCTATATGATGGTATGCTCTGTTAGATCGGTATTCTGGTAGATTCGATGTGGCTATGCTTAGTGACCGGTAGTTGGTCTGACTGTCTGTATGCTGGTAGGAGATTACCTGTTATATGTGCACGTGTGGAGCAGTAGTAGAGGGTATTCCATCCTGGTAGGATGATAGGGCCCTAGCATGTTGTCTTGTAGACTGTTATATGGTTATTTGATAGGTGTACATCTTTGCTAGTATGTGGGCATTCCAACCCGATGGTTGAGGGCCAGGAGTATTCCATCCCAGTAGGATGATTGGACTCATAGTAGGTGGGCATTCCAACCCGATGGTTGAGGGCCAGGAGTATTCCATCTCGGTAGGATGATTGGACTCACAGTAGGTGGGCATTCCAACCTGATGGTTGAGGGCCTGGGGTATTCCATCCCGAGGGATGATTGGACCCATAGTAGTTAGTGTATATATAGAAGGTGGGCATTCCAACCCGATGGTTGAGGGCCAGGAGTATTCCATCCCGGGAGGATGATTGGACTCATAGTAGGTGGGCATTTCAACCTGATGGTTGAGGGCCTGGGGTATTCCATCCCGAGGGATGATTGGACCCATAGTAGTTATTTGTATGTATAGGTGTGAGGGAATTCCAACCCGATGGTTGTGGGCCGAGAGTATTCCATCCCGAGGATGATTGGACTCGTAGTATGATGGCATTCCAACCTGACGGTTGAGGGCCTGGGGTATTCCAACCTGACGGTTGATTGGACCCATAGTATGCTGTTCATTGTTGTATGTGTATGGTTATGTGTGTACGGGTATTTTGGGGAAACTCACTAAGCTTTCGAGCTTACGGTTTTCAGTTTATTGTTTCAGGTACATCAGGTGATCGTGGCAAGGCAAAGGCGTGATCGTACCGCTCCTCATATCTCATGATTTAGTGATTTGGTTCTGGGGATAGTCTGATGTTTAAACTATTTTGAAAACACGTTGTAATAACTTACTGGTTTTTGAATGGGTTAAAATGTTTTAAATTGGCCTGAATTTTATGGGTGTTACAAGTTGGTATCAGAGCCTTGGTTTGAGTTAATTGGAGGAACATTCGTGTGAATCCAGTCTCAAATCAAGGAAAGATTTTCAAATGGTTTTCAAATGGTTTTCAAAATAAGTAAAGGAGGATGCAGAGGGTACGATCAGTCGGAGCCAGTAAGTAGACCCCAAAATACCATACAAGTTATTTGATATTATGTGATATGTTAGAACAACATGCTAGTACTAGGCTAGGGATCTTCAGGAATTGCATGATAGAATTGCCTGATTACATGATGCCTGTTAGCCTATGGTTTTCCATATATGAAATTGACATCATTACTGTAGTTATTTAGTGTAGGCATCACGGTTATACATAACTAAGATCTTATAGCCTGAGAATGTTTGATTTGGCCTTATGTTCTGTTCTTGTCTGATTGGGAGCTTAGGGTAGGATTGGATATTCGAAAGTCTATAGGGTCCAGCGTTATGTATGACTAGCATACGCTAGTGCTGCAGGGTTGGTGGGAGTTTCATGGATGGGTGGGTGGTGTGATACCGGTAGGCCAGTGATGAGATAATTCGCATTCCTCTAGGAGTGAGGGTAGAGCATTCGTTGTGTTATGTATATTATTAGGGTGTTGTGGTGATACTTGAGACAAATATGGGTAGGTGTGGAAGGTAGTATGGGCCCGTACTACTAAAAGCACAGGACCCACACACGTAGCAAGGAAGTCACAACCCCTAGGGTTTAGAAGGGAGTTGGTCCCCGGTTATCTAGGCGGATTGTCTGATATTTTTTTTCCTCTTCTATTTTCAGTATGGTGGTTACGAGGTGTGTTGTAACTGGATCCGGATCGGGATCAGTTCAGGGTGATCAGGGGGCCCCAGTGGCACCTGAGATTATCGGTCAGGAGGGGCCAATGTTGACAGAGGATCGGGTCAGGGAGATCATCCGCGAGGAGGTGGTCGAGATTGTCTGGGGTCAGATTCCGGAGTTGTTTGGGACTATTAAGTCCTCTATGAGGGAGTACTTCGATGATCGTTATGCAGCTCTTACTGAGACGGCTGTCGCGGCAGCTACAGCGGCTGTAACAACGGCATAGGGAGGAGCTGGTCGGGGCTTCCAATATCGGGACTTCGATAATACGAAGCCCCCTACCTTTGATGGAGTTCAGGATCCGATTGTTGCGATGAGATGGTTGTCAGACGTGGAGGGATGTTTCTTCACGTGTTCGTGCCCTGCTGAGCAGAGGGTGAAGTGTGCTCTGAACCTTTTGAGGCTCGGGGCGAAGGATTGGTGGAGGTTGACTACGGGATGATACTCTGACGCGCAGCAAGCTGCGGTGACATGGGATCAGTTTCGGGATATGTTTAGTACTCATTATGTTCCGCGGGTGGAGCGGGAGAGATTGGCTCAGGAGCTTTTAGAGCTTAGACAGGATTCAGAGTCGGTGACGGAGATCACCAAGATGTTTGCGGAGAGGGCAATGTTCTGCCCTGAGTTTGCTTCGGAGCAGGCTCAGATGACCCGGTATCTGAGCATGCTCAAGAGGGATATCAGACAGTTTGTGTCCACACAGAGATGTGATACTTTGTTAGAGTTGCAGGAGGCCGCCAGGCGGCGCGAGCTAGAGATTGAGCTCCAGCTGAGGGAGCAGAAGCAGGCCCCGGTGCAGTCGCAGTCTGCGCCGAAACGGATGAGGGCCACTGATTATCGTCAGGAGAGCCAGAGGAGTCTGGGAGGTGCGGTAAGGTACATGATGGAGTTTGTCGATCTTCTTCTGGGTGCCACAAGTGTGGCAAAGAGGGCCACATAGTCAGGGATTTCAGGCAGCAGGCTCCAGCTTCCGGAGTCCGACTTTGTTATCATTGCGATCAGGTGGGCCATATGAAGGCCCAGTGTCCTCTCTTGGCTGCCAGGCCAGTGTAGGTCCCAGCACCAGCCACGTTGAGACTTACTGACGGGGGTCAGGGTCGAGCAGAGCCTCCGAAGGCTCCAGGGTGTGCTTATCAGCTTGTGGCCGAGGAGATCGGGACAGCGCCAGAGGTGACAGCCGGTATGTCTTTTCCTTCTATATCATGTTCATGTTATTATGAGTTGTTTGTTTCCTGCATAAGTTATTAGAGCATAGTAGATGATAGTGACAAGTTATTATTGATAAATTATAGAGGGGTAGTATCTGGTGATGCATTCAAGAGAGAGGAAGGTCATGATCCAGAGATTCGGAATCATCAGCGGGAACTCGGATCCCTTGAAGTTCGTTGTCTCGGATTGGGACGATTGAGTCACGTGCCAGGTTCGCCGCTGGTAGACAGTAGTTAGTGCTCTAAGTGGGGAAGAATTGGAAATTCTCGGATGGGCGTGGTTTGGAAGGATGTCGCCTGACGCAGTTTGGATGTCGGTTACAGGAAGTGGTGCGATGAGGCGTTCCAGTTATGGTAAGAACCCTGTTTGTATGGTGGATCTTTGAGCGAGTAGTGAGGATACTACTATGCTATAACAATCGGTGGGGTTGTTCCCAAGTGTCGAAAATGATGAGGGGCATGCGAAAGACTCTTTATGGATGGTGGGTTATGCAATCAGTTTTTGAGTATATATACGCGTTATGGGATAGCGAAGTGCTCCACAAGTGGATGATGTAGAGTGAGGTTCCGATATTTTGGCACCGACTGATGATGCGAAGTCATGGTTCAGGTCTCCTTGGAAGAGGAGAAGGTGAGTAACTCCAGATTGGAGGTTTGGACAGAGGAGCTAGAGATAGCGGAGTTGATAGACTCGGGAACAGTCTAGACCGGGCTAAGAACCGTGTGAGGATATTCTAGTCGTAGGTCGTGGACCTAGGGATTCATGTCGGGACTCGGTACAGTCACTACGACTTGTTGGTTATGCCATTTCGACTGACCAACGCACCAGCCATATTCATGGACCTGATGAATCGGGTGTGTAAAACTTACTTGGATAAATTTATGATCGTCTTCATCGATGACATATTGATATATTCATGAACCAAGAAAGAACATGGCCAACACTTGAGCTTAATTTTAGAACTGTTAAGAAAAGAGAAACTTTATGCAAAGTTTTCTAAATGTGATTTCTGGATTAACGAAGTGCATTTCCTCGGCCATGTGCTCAGCATTAAAGGGATTCATGTCGATCTTTCAATGATCAAAGCGATTAAGGATTGGAAAGTACCAACAACACCAATCGAAGTATGCCAGTTCTTAGGGCTGGTGGGCTACTATCAGAGATTCATCAAGAACTTCTCCAAGATAGCCAAACCTCTCATCACTATAACCCAGAAATACAAAAAGTTTGATTGGGGAGTCATTCAAGAGTCTGTCTTCCAAAATTAAAACAATTGTTGTGCAGTGCACCAATTTTGTCTCTTCCAGAAGGAACAGAAGACTTTGTAGTATTATGCGACGCCTCATACCAAGGGTTAGGATGCGTACTTATGTAGAAAAGTAAATTCATTGCATATGTGTCCCAAAAAC
Source organism: Lactuca virosa (assembly GCF_052849685.1). Taxonomy (NCBI): domain Eukaryota; kingdom Viridiplantae; phylum Streptophyta; class Magnoliopsida; order Asterales; family Asteraceae; genus Lactuca; species Lactuca virosa. The sequence goes on along the minus strand of NC_136433.1, from coordinate 313,096,218 downwards.
ATAATCCAAACGAGACAAACTACACCACCCATGGCTTAGAGTTGGGAGTTATAGTGTTTATTTTAAAGATTTTGAGGCACAACATGAAGGGTTTTAGTATACTACAACATCCTATGGTGCACATACAACCCTAAATGTTTTCTCTAATTATACATGCAATATTGTTTCCAAAGCGTTAAGCCTACAACTAGCATGCAAAGGATATAAACAACATAAAATACTAGTTAGGAGTTTACTTCTTTATGTACCTTGTAGAACTTGTTGTATTTGGCCTTTAGGAACTTAGAACCAATAGTGTGAATGCCTCAAATGGAATCACAACACACCTTTGGATAAAGGATGACTTTTGAGAGAATATTCTTGCAACCAAAACCGACTCATGGAACTCCAAGAACACTAGTGTGTCTAGTACCCAATTTTGGATGCTAAGGGGCTTCTTATATAGTGTGGCAAGATTAGGGTTACACCATGTAAACCCTAATGTGCATGACCTTCCATATTCCTTAGGCTCCATGGGTTTAAACCTCATTGGATCATCCATGTATTGTCACATGGGTTTAGCCCAACCTAAGGAATCATGGATCATTGGCCCACACCATAAGAATGAATGATTGACCCAATCAACTCCTTATATTTAATTAGTCTCTTTTGATCACAAAATTAATTCCAAACTAATTCTTGATCAATACAAATTAAATAATATGATTTCATATTAATATATTAGAACTTATAATATATTAATAAATCATAAATAACCTATTCTCAAAAGTCCATCCTATCAAATTGTCCTGGCGATATGCAACCCAAATGGACCATGCTACTCTCGGGTCAAGTACATACCAATTATAGTTATGGGCTTAGACACCTAATCCAACACAACATGTATGGAACAAAGTGTATTGTATTCATAGACCACAATAGCCTTCACCACATCTTTGATTAGAAGAAGCTCAACATGAGACAACAAAGGTGGGTCGAATTGCTAAATGATTATGAATACGAAATCCGTTATCATCCCGGTGAAGAAAATGCCGTAGCAGACGCTTTAAGCAAGAAAGAGCGAGAAAAGCCACTTAGTGTAAATGCTCTAACCCTAACCATCCACTCAAAACCTCCCCACCCAAATTCGAGATGCTCAACTAGAAGAACATAAACCCGAGAACATCATGGAAGAATACATGCGTGTTGAGAAATAACAATGATTTGACGATGTAGAAAGTAAAAACTAACACACTCATGAAGAAGTATTTGGTTAAAAAGATTTTGTATTCAACTATGATGAGGAAATTACACAAAAAGGAAAGATTGCAATCTAACTAATCTAAGCTAAGAAATCTCAACTCATTCAAGGACTACATCTTGCCACACCTACTATATGAATACAACACGACTATTTATAGGTGTATAAACAAGTCTAGCTAACTAACCCACATGTTAGAAAAGGAGGCCCATTGTCATCATACATGAAAGAATTTGAACCTTACATTCTCCCCCTTAAAGTATGGAATGGATGAAAAGGCTTCATCTTCCAAAATAAGCATGTAGTAGATAAGAAAAGAACACGTGACAAGGTATCAAAGCGATCTACAAATCTTGATTCTTCAATAGTATTCAAAAACGGGTTCTAGGATATAGGAATGAGAAACCAAGCACCATAGTAAAAATATCAACTTCATTGTCAAACGAGCTTCTAGAAGTAATATTTTCATACTTCATCTTCCAATGTAATCCCAAAGATTTTCAAGAAAGCCAAACCAGCCATAAAACCCATTTCGGAATTGAGAAACCTAATCACTTCATATCTTTGAAGAACTACCCCTCCAAGTCACAATGATATTCAAATAAGCTAATGATATAAGTCATCAAAAAATATCATGTAACAAACCAAACTCAAGATTCTTAACTTCACTTGATCGAGAAATCCCTAATAGTTAGAGTTAATCAAAGCACCAAGGTCATTTGTAGAACTTATGGGATCCCCGTCCTAAAGTTCATCAATGCCTAAAAATGATATACCCACTTTCATATTTTTACAACAACCTTCATCAAAAATTAACCAATTTGATAAATCACAATCCAATTTCGAATGGCCATATCAAATTCAGCCCTGTTTTATCATAAAATAAATGATTATAAAACCTTCAAATGGGTATGGGAATTCTCGGTTCCACAACGAGAAGTCCAACTTTATTTCCTAACGACTATGAAGTTTGGTCTCTTCACTTTGAAGATTATGTTCTAGGGATTGAAACTTATGTATCTAGAATCTGGAAAGCAATTAAAATCAGAACGCACAAGTATTCTAAGACGAAGCATGAAGTTTTAACTCCAGATGATTATGAAACTATCATTGCTGAAGATAAACAAATTAATATTATGGAGAAAGAAAAATTGCTTAGCAACTTGAAAGATTTGACAATCATTAAGGTTTTCTCTTACTCCTGATACTTTTCGTCTGGTTAGCTCTCTTAAATCTGCACATAAGATATGGAATAGATTGAAAGAATTATATTCTGGAGATACTGATCTCATTCAGTCTCTACAAACGTCATTTCTATATGTATTTGGATATTTTGAACAAAAGTATGAGAAGAAATTGACAAAATATCAATCAATTTAATCATCTTTTAAGTCGTATGCTGAAACATGAATTTGAAAGGGCTCCAATTGAACAAAAGGTCAGATTCATGAATAGTTTGAGATCAAAATGGAAGTCAATTGTTTCTACTGTCAAAGCACATGAACAATTCAAGAACTACTCTCTTGCACAAACTGTTAATATATTGAAGTCTCACGAAGATGAAGTAATGAAAGAAGCAAATTTGGTTACAAGTGTTGGTCCATTGGCCTTGGTGAAAAAAAGTGACAGTTCAAAGAAAAAGAAGACAAAAATTATTGTAGAAATTTATGAATCTGATATTTTAGATGAAGAACTTACAAAAGAAGACAAAGTTCTGATGGTGAGAAATCCAAAGAAATTCTTCAAAAAGAATTTTTCATGTTTCAAAATTAACAAAAGCGAATCTGATGGAAACACTTACAAGCAAGGAAGTTCAAATTCATAAAGATCCAGAAATGAAAGTTTCAAAGATTTTCAAAGAAATGATGAAAACGATGAGAATAAGCTTCTTGGTGATTCGGGCTTTGATTGCAATTATTGTCATGGAAAGAATCATTTCGCCAAGGAATGCATGTTGCGAAAGCAGAATGAGAAGAAAGAAAAAGATAAGGATGAAGCTTATTACACGAAGAAAATCGAAGAACTTCACAAGAATTCAACCAAACCAGTTTTAGTGGTGACAAAGTACAATAATGATGATGGAAATATGGAAGTATGGTCAACTGATTCGTAGGATGAAGAAGTTCGCAGGCCAACTCATAGAGATTGCTTCATAATGAAGGATGTAAAGAAGAGTGGAGACATATGTTTCATGGTTCAAAGCGCAAGTTCAGAAAGTCAAAGGTACTTCACAGATGAAGGAACTGTTTTAGATACATGTTTTTATGCGAAGACAGTGAAGGAGCATGTCACAAAATGTGGAAAGGTAATTGATAAGGTACATTCAATTCTTAAATCTCTTGACATACCTACTTCTCGTTTTGATTTTGAATTAACTGATTTACATGAAACTATTTCTGATCTTAGTGGTAGTTTAAAGAGAACTCGCATAAGAAATTCTAATCTTGAGGATTCGCTTAGCAGGATTACATCTAAGAATGAAGGCATGCGTATGAAAATAGAATCTTTGGAATTAAATCTTGTTTGGTCTAAAGATGATATAATAAATCTTAAAAAGGACAATAGAGTTGTAGTGAAACAGAGATATATTTTTTGTCACATTTCAAAACGTCTTTACAATAACATCACACAATTGCATCTTGACTTTGAAATAGGAAAACGTTTTCATAAAATGATTTTACCTTTCTTAGAGTTAAAAGAAGATGAAATTGATGCTGAATGTTATAGGTGCGAGTCAATGGTATTATCAAATGAATCTGTGAGTGATGCTTACAAGTTTGGACTTGAGAAAATTGAAGAATACATTAAGTCCAAAGAAAAAAAAAAGATGTTAAACGATGTTTTAATTGAAAAGGATAAAGAACAAATCAAACTCAGTTCAATGGAGAAATATAACTTGTTATGCAAGAAATTAAATTCAGAAGAAAATCTCAAATCTGAGAATATGTCTGGATTTGATGAAAGCGAAATGAGTGAAATATCCAATGAAGATAAAGTTGATTGTTCATCTTTTGTTAATAATACTGAACAACCAAAAATAAATTTTATTTTTGAAGATTAAATTGAGTTTGAACAATTTACTGAAAATGATGGTATGAGAAATTTAGAAATTCGAGCAAAAGTTCAGAAAACCCCAAATCAATTTTTTTGTAAAAAAGGGACTGGACAAAAATCAAACATAAAAAATAACGTCAATGGTCAACCTTGACAAAGCAAAAGGTTGTGAGGAGTTCTTTTCGTCCAAACCAATTGACAATGGTTTCGAAATGAAAGGCTTCTCTGAATCGCCTTTGTGGAAAGTCAAAGAGAAATATGTTTCAAATGGTAACATCCCCCTCTGTCATGTATCACAAAAACAGCCCCTCCATGACATTTCCTTTTATAAAAGCCCTATAATCGTTTTGTATTTATAAATTGAGCAAAATACACCCTCACTTGAACCATTTTTGCAAAATGAATACATTCCCCAAACTTTGGTGTATTTTATTTAAAACAGCCCCTCCTATGGAGATTTCTTAACAATACAATTCCAAGACTCAAAGATTAAACAATTTTAACCCTTCCTTTGAAATTATTTTTACCAAATCAGTCGCTGATAGTTCAAATTTGTTACGAAACGGTTCCGAGAATATTTCAAAGTTCAAGAAACATGACATTTGTGGTTTCTCACGACAAATTTCTCAAAAGAATCTGATTCCAAACAACTCGAACTCACGCTTCAAGGGTGAGTGTTACGACCACAATTTTAAATATTCTCGGGGGGGGGGGGGGGGGGGAATACATGTACTACTTGTAATATATATATATATATATATATATATATATATATATATATATATATATATATATATATATATATATATATATATATATATATATATATATATATATATATATATTTCTTAAATGCTTTCTTTATACAAAAACATCATCATTTTTATGCAATATAAATCACATAAAAATATTATTTACTACACTACTACTTATGGTACGGGGAATCTGGTTTGAAGGGCCGTACAGGGTTGTTGGATTTCAGAATTGCTTAAATGCTAAAATGGTCCTGCCCTTTAGTGTTTCATGTCTGGCCCTCACTTGTACATGTTAGTACGGGTACTAAGTAATATTTATCATATAAAATACACATGAAATATCATTGTTTTGTGTAAACACTTTACCACTTTGAGAAATAACATGGTTCGAGTACCATGATTCGTAGCAGATTGAGAGGAGATAACATGGTTCGGTTACCATGATTCGTAGCAGATTTAGAGTTGATCACATGGTTCGAGTACCATGGATTGTGGCGGTTAGTGCTTCTGGTTTTACCAGTATCCTGCTATGATTGATTAGACCGAGATCAGATGTGATAGCGTGTGGGGCCCGAGGGCCATGTCGAGCGAGTCTTTAATGAAGCATACCTTGAGTGGGAAATCGAGTTAGTTTCTGGGAGATTTACTTGGTGAGATGTCAGCTGGAGTCGCAAAACTCAGGGATGAGTAGAGGTGATGCTTATTGGAGGATCGCGGTCTGAGTTGAGCAATCAACCAATAGATGAGACGTCACCTTCTGAGACAAGAGTTGCGTTGTCACCATTTCTGGGAGAAGCGAATGAGATAAGAGTTTCCGGTTTCAGAGTTGGAGGTAAACCCATGAGGTATCATAGGGTTGCAACCTTTCACCAGAGCATTTGGGCAGTATGTTTGCTGCGAGGTAGTCCTTATGCCACGAGAGAACTATTAGTGGAGACTGAGATAAGGACAAAGAGATACCTTATACGAGTTAAGTATATTTTTAGCAGCGGTTCCAAGTGATCAAGAGGAGTATATTGGGGCAGAGGCCCTCGTCGTTATATTGTGTATCGGCCATGAGAGTGAGGTCTCGTGCTTTGATGATGATTTCCGTGTTGGGAGACTGGTCAAGGAGTCAGAGACGAGGTGGGTAATAGTGCATTATTTTCGGACCGAGAGTCAGGATTATTTCGAAACAGTTGGGGTATCCGGCTGTGTGTCGGTCCGAGGCTTCAAGATGACTAGAGACAGTCACGTCGTGAGGATTCTGAGAACTTTGTCTAAGTTAGGGGATATTGGGAGTTGCTTGGTGTCCATCGGAAAGATCATTGATGTGACTACGTGGTACGTTCCAAGAGTTAAGTATGATGTGCCCAGTGAAACAATCTGTGGAATAGAATGTTGGTATGCCAATTGGTGATGGTTCGAACCCTGAGTGGGGGAGAACTGAATACTTTCTTGAGAGTGTCAGAGATTTATTCGAGAGCAGTTAGAGGACTGGATATAGTGACCTGCGGTATGGATACATGAGACCAGGGTTATCGGTGGTCAAAGCGATGTGCAGAGCGAGATAATGCATGTTCAGGAAGGGATGAGTGTCTCCACAGCAGGTGGTCGTTGGTAAGAAACCTTATGGTGGTTAAGGATTCTTCAAGGTTGTAATGATAAATTCGAGGTGGTTGGCTCGTAAGGATAGTTTCGGCAGTTGACAATTTCTAGTTCAATGTATGGGTTGTGATTGGCCAGCCAACTTCAGGGTCAGAATGTGTGTTCTTGCATGGGTTTTGAACAATAGAGGAGGGAGTTTCAGATTTTCGCCAATGTGTTCTGAGTCATTGATGAGGCCTTCGTGTTTCAAGTGAGAGTTGGAATAATCTGAAGTTACGAGTTGTGCGAGAGGAAGATCGGTGGTAGAGTCGAGATATTGTGAGATTCTGGATGGATACATTGCGGTATCCGAGTATGACGCCATAGGTGGCGGATCGGTGGTTGAGGCAAGACATCGTGAGATGGCGTGATGGTGTACCAAGGTACCCGAGTGATTTATTGTTTCAGTAGGAACCCAGCAGTGAATTGTCGATAGAGTGGGACTGTCTGAGGGTGTATATGTGCTGGAAAAAAGTGCCTTGCCTACGAGAACTTACATCAGGAGTGGTGGTGCATAAACTGGGTGGGTGTGTGCACTTATCCATGTTGGGTTGGGGGCATGAGTTAGTAAACTCAGTGTAGTGATGACTTGATGATGAGATTTTGAGGTAATAAGAGAGCGAGTGGATCCGAGTGGGAGTAGTCACTTAGGATTATTGGGGAAAGACCATGGAGTGAGCCCATGGCGATTCAGTAAGTAAAAGAGTATCGTGTGACTGCGGAGAGCCGCAGCATACATGAGCTAGAGAAAGAGTATTGTGTGACTGCGGAGAGCCGCAGCATACGTGAGTCAGAGAAAAGGGTATCGTGATACTGCGGGGAGCCGTGGTATTCACTAGTCAGCGAGAGAGTGTCATGATACTGTGGGGGGCCGTAGTATTCACTGCTTAATGGGAGAGTGTTGTGATACTGCGGGGAGCCATAGTATTCACGAGTCAGTGAGAAAGTGTCATTGGTCTGCGCGGAGCCGTAGCCTTCACGGGATAGTGAGAGGGAATGTTATGATACTATGGGGAGCCGTATTATTCACTAGTCAAAGCATGACGCAGAAGAGTTTTTAGGCTTGGATAGCCTTATTCTTGAGTTTTAGGAACCTAGAGGTCGGACCAGGGGCGAGACTAGGGTCTCCTTGATGATCGGGGATCGTTATATTCGAAGTTAAGGTGTGGTTATCGCAATCAGAAGGAATTGGAGAAGTGATGTGCGCGTGAGTTTCGGGTCATGGGTCATGAGTTGAGTGCTTCATTGGGACGAGTGGTTCCAATTCTGAGTCTGACCAGACTCTCGAGTTAGAGTTTGGCTCTAGTGATATATTGAGTATGCGAAATGAGATTCCGGATCTAGAGAAGGGGTTCCATTGTGAGGGGCATTGTATGTCATCTGATGACTTAGGCCTGAGTGGTTCAGTTCGTTGGTACGGGAGGTATCGCGAGACGCATGGAACCAATGAGTTATAGACGACAGAGGTCGGGGTGAGATGATCTTCAGTTGGGATTTTAGTAATCGTTCGGGGAAAAATGGACATCGTGACTTGTGTGTCACACTGGGCCGAGATAATTGGTGTGGGAAGGAAGTCAGTGAGACATGTTGACCTATGCAATGGGTAACCTTTGGACGTTCGACTTCTAGGTCGGGAGATGACCTGGTGCTCAGTGTTGAAAGGGATATTGGAGAAGGGAGCTATGGTTTATGATTGTTAGATGTCAGAGGATAGTTCTGAACAAACATGATCATTGTTTTGTGTTCGAGGACAGGGTGTTGAGAGTTCATTGTTCAGATGAGTTTTGATTGCAGCACAGTGGATGGGTCCCTGGTGTGATGTGATCATTTCATTCTTTGGAGTATGATCTGAATTGTTTAACATGTCTGGTATGAGTGGTCGGTAGTCAATTTTTTTTGGACATTGACTTATTTTATCAGTCGCACCGAGAGAATAGGGGCAGTGAGTTGTCAAGGTCTGTTATTCGAGGAGCGAATAACATCGTGATATCTTGAGAAGGCGGTCTGGCAATGAGACAGGCCACTAGAGTACCAGATTCTGGAGAGTCAGAAGGGTTATCGTAGCGGCAGAAGGCTCTGTCGTTTTTCTGGGTGGGAGTTCCTGTTTGGATTTAGGTGTCCATGGAGGGAGATAGTTGTGTAGTATGACATCCTTTCAGTGGTGCTATTCGGTTATTGGGTTCGATCTATGTGTTGTTAAGGAGCGATTTCGAGGGAAAATCTAATTCAAGTGGGGGAGAATTGTAACATCCAGAATTTCAGGTATATTATTATGTGATTAATCTTGAGACTTATGGAGTGACTCGGCGAGTTGTGAGTCTAACTCGTCGAGTAGAGTCGAGTGTCCACGTGGGATTAATGAATGGACTCGACGAGTCAGAGAGCCGACTTGACGAGTAGGTGTTGGGCAGAGAAACCCTAATTTCCCGGGGTTGGGGCCTATATAAGGGAACTTATAGCCCCATTTACGCCTCACCAGTTACCCTAGACCCCGGTGAACAAACTCTAATCGCCATTAGAGCTAGAGAGTGAGTGAGAAGCTAATTGAAGTGGTTTGTGCATCCTTTGAAGGAGATTTGGAGAACTTGGTGTGTTCAATCAAGGAGGGGCTGTAGATTCAGAGTTCTTCTGTGGTTAGATTTATTGTAAAGGTAAAAAGCTTCTATCTTGACATTTCCTTTGTGAGATCTTAGTTTAGGGAGATTTTGAGGATTTTCTCCCATCCATTCTTGGCAATAAGTAAAGGTCGAGACTTTATGTGACTTTTGTGTCTTAAAGGGCTAGATCTAGGGTTTGGAATGATAGATCTGACTTTGGACGTCTGAATGGGAAATCAGATCGAAGGAACTCGCCGAGTCCATAGGCTGACTCGACGAGTCGGTGAGGGTTTATCGCGATGAGTTTGATCATGCGATAACTCGGCGAGTTGGGGGTCAACTCGACGAGCTAAGCTGGACTTTCTTGAGACTTCTAAGGAAAAGAGGGGACTCGACGAGTTGCATGAGTGCACTCAACGAGTCGGGTCAAACATGGACTGTTGACTCGAGTTTGACTTCTGTTGACTTTAGGGTTTGGTCAACATGAGTAATGGAGACCATGGAGGGGTAAAATGCTCTCTTACCAAATTCAAGGGTTAGAGAGAGAAGAATAATATTTGGTTATTGAGAATCGAGAATCAAGTATTAATTAGAGATATTTACCCTATGTGTTAGGCAGTGGCTAGTTCGACATTCGAGTTTGAGGGTGATTGCTTGCTGCTTGCAAGGTGAGTCTTCTCACTATACTTTACCTAGAGTGGCAACTATGTGTGACCAGAGGGTCTTATGTGCTTATTTGCGTTATGCTTTTTCTGTGTGATATATATGATGTATGTTATATTGTGTGATACATAGACCAGACCGGAGGGTCCAACATACTATGAGATCGGAGGGTTCTCAACCAGACCGGACCAGAGGGTCCAACGAGCCATGGGACTGGAGGATCTCAACCAGACCGGACCGGAGGGTCCAACGAGCCGTGGGACTGGAGGGTCCCGCTGAGACACGTTGACCGGAGGGTCTTATAGAGTTATAGCCTCGAGTGGCTAGTTACTTGTGTGTGGTATTTTGGGGAACTCACTAAGCTTCGTGCTTACCGTGTTATGTGTTATTTGTTTCAGGTTCTTATCAAGATCGCAGGAAGGCGCCGGCTCGATTGTACACACATCTGAGTAGAGATATATTTTTGGAGGATCCTGGATTTGTGATAAACAACTTTTGAAATATGTTGATAAATTGATACTTGTGATTTTTGAGAAAATGTGACATGTGTTTTATTGTGTTTTTAAATGAAAATTTTATGTGAAAATTTACGGTGTTACAAGTTGGTATCAGAGCCTTGGTTTGAGGGATTCGGGTACACCTTCGGGTATGTCTGGACTCAAACTGATGATTTGAGAAAGATTTTCAAAAGAGATAAATTTTTCTAAAATGAGAAAGAGTTTAAGAGAAAACGAGTTGGAGCAGTGTGTACAATCAGCCAGAGCCCGAACGTTGATTTCCCAAAATACCCTTACTTTTGTGCTATGAGATATTTATGAGATATTTTATGAGATATTATGCATGCTAGAGATAGGCTAGGTATTTCATATTTTAGGACTAGAGTTGCCTGATTTGTGATGCCTTAGCCTAGGAGTTGCTGCTATCTGTGACGTGTTTTGAGTATGTGCTGAGTAAGAGTATCTAGCAGGAATCACCTAGAGAGAGAGTTCTGAGTCGAGAGATAATCTAGGAGAGATACCTAGATGATCATTTAAGGAGTCTACTGATAAGAGTAGTTAGATACCTCGAGAGGTAGGATTGCCTGAGTCGGCGATGTCTTTTGAGTTGTGAATAGAGCAAGAGGAATTATATGCCAGAGTGGTCTTATGTTTCATTGGAGGTTATTCGAGGCTCGAATGCTGCTTGCTTCGTGCTTTGTGGAACTCTTGATGGTAGGGGTCAGCTACTAAGTAGATATGACGATATTCAGGAGGTAGAGGGTTGGCATCATGAGGAGTTCCTTAGCAGCTGATGGCAGAGGAGTGTGAGAACCTAGGAAGAGCCTAGGGAGTGACTTTAGTTAGATGAGTACGCTGATAAGAGGGTAGTTTTCGCAGGAGAGCGACCAGGTATAATGGGATTGGTGATCGGGAAGGTTGAGCAGCTACTTAGGAAATCTGGGACGATCCGTGTGGAAAGTATGGGTAGATGTGGCAGGTAGTATCTACCCGTACTACTGAAAGCAGAGGACCCATACTCGAAACAGGGAGAATTCCAGAGTTTCTAAGTAGCAGATTGAGAAGAGAGATAACATGGTTCGAGCACCATGATTCGTAGCAGATTGAGAAGAGAGATAACATGGTTCGAGTACCATGATTCGTAACAGATTGAGAAGAGAGATAACATGGTTCGAGTACCATGATTCGTAGCAGATTGAGAGGAGATAACATGGTTCGGTTACCATGATTCGTAGCAGATTGAGAGTTGATCACATGGTTCGAGTACCATGATTTGTGGCGGTTAGTGCTTCTGGTTTTACCAGTATCCCTTTGTGACTGATTAGACCGAGATAAGATGTGATAGTGTGTGGGGCCCAAGAGCCATGTCGAGCGAGTCTTTAATGAAGCAAAACTTGAGAGGGATATCAAGTTAGTTTCTGGGAGATTTACTTGGTGAGATGTCAGCTGGAGTCGGAAAACTCAGGGATGAGTAGACGTGATGCTTATTGGAGGATCGCGGTCTGAGTTGAGCAATCACCCGATAGATAAGACGTCACCTTATGAGACAAGAGTTGCGTTGTCACCATTTCTGGGAGAAGCGAAGGAGATAAGAGTTTCCGGTTTCAGAGTTGGAGGTAAACCCCGTGGGGTATCATAGGGTTGCAACCTTTCACCAAAGCATTTGGGCAGTATGTTTGCTGCGAGGTAGTCCTTATGCTACGAGAGAACTATTAGTGGAGACTGAGATAAGGACAAAGAGATACCTTAGACGAGTTAAGTATGTTTTTAGCAGCGGTTCCAAGTGATCAAGAAGAGTATATTGGGGCATAGGCCCTCGTCGTTATGCTGTGTATCGGCCATGAGAGTGAGGTCTCGTGCTTTGATGATGATTTCCGTGTTGGCAAACTGGTCGAGGAGTCAGAGACGAGGTGAGTAATAGTGCATTATTTCTGGACCGAGAGTCAGGATTATTTCGAAACAGTTGGGGTATCCGGCGGTGAGTCGGTCCGAGGCTTCAAGATGACTAGAGACAGTCACGTCGTGAGGATTTTGAGAATTTTGTCTCAGTTAGGGGATATTGGGAGTTGCTTGGTATCCATCGGAAAGATCATTGATGTGACTACGTGGTACGTTCCAATAGTTAAGTATGATGTGCCCGGTGAAACAGTCTGTGGAATAGAATGTTGGTATGCCAATTGGTGATGGTTCGAACCCTGAGTGGGGGAGAACTGAATACTTTCTTGAGAGTGTCAGAGATTTGTTCGAGAGCAGTTAGAGGACTGGATAGAGTGACCTATGGTATGGATACACGAGACCAGGGTTATCGGTGGTCGAAGCGATGTGTAGAGCGAGATAATGCATGTTGTACGTGTTCAGGAAGGGATGAGTGTCTCCACAGCAGGTGGCCGTTGGTCAGAAAACTTGTGGTGTTTAGGGATTCTTCAAGGTTGTAATGATAAATTCGAGGTGGTTGGCTCGTAAGGATAGTTTCGGCAGTTGAGAATTTCTCGTTCAATGTATGGGTTGTGATTGGGCAGCCAACTTCAGGGTCAGAATGTGTGTTCTTGCATGGGTTTTGAACAATAGAGGAGGGAGTTTTGGATTGTCGCCAATGTGTTTTGAGTCATTGATGATGCCTTCGTGTTTCAATTAAGATTTGGAATAATCCGAAGTTACGAGTTGTGCGAGAGGAAGATCGGTGGTGGAGTCGAGATATTGTGAGATTCTGGATGGATACATTGCGGTATCCGAGTATGATGCCATAGGTGGCGGATCGGTGGTTGAGGCATGACATCGTGAGATGCTATGATGGTGTACCAAGGTACCCGAGTGATTTATTGTTTCAGTGGGAACCCAACAGTGAATTGTTGATAGAGTGGGACTGTCTGAGGGTGTATCTATGCTGAGAAAAGTGCCTTGCCTACGAGAACTTACATCAGGAGTGGTGGTGCATAAACTGGGTGGGTGTGTGCACTTATCTATGTTGGGTTGGGGGCATGAGTTAGTGAACTCAGTGTAGTGATGACTTGATGATGAGATTTTGAGGTAATAAGAGAGCGAGTGGATCCGAGTGGGAGTAGTCACTTAGGATTATCGGGGAAAGACCATGGAGTGAGACCATGGCGATTCAGTAAGTAAAAGAGTATCGTGTGACTGTGGAGAGCCGCAGCATACGTGATCCAGAGAAAGAGTATCGTGTGACTGCGAAGAGCCGCATCATACGTGAGTCAGAGAAAGGGTAGCATGATACTGCAGGGAGCCGTGGTATTCACTAGTCAACGAGAGAGTGTCGTGATACTGCGGGGGGCCGTAGTATTTACTGGTTAAAGGGAGAGTGTTGTGATACTGCGGGGAGCTGTAGTATTCACGAGTCAGTGAGAAAGTGTCATAGGTCTGCGCGGAGCCGTAGCCTTCACGGGATAGTGAGAGGGAATGTTATGATACTACGGGGAGCCATATTATTCATTAGTCAGAACATGACGCAGAAGAGTTTTTAGGCTTGGATAGCCTTATTCTTGAGTTTTAGGAACCTGGAGGTCGGACCAGGGGCGAGACTGGGGTCTCCTTGATGATCGGGAATCGTTATATTCGGAGTTAAGGTGTGGTTATCGCAATCAGAAGGAATTGGAGAAGTGATGTACGCGTGAGTTGTGGGTCATGCGTCGTGAGTTGAGTGCTTCATTGGGACGAGTGGTTCCAATTCTGAGTGTGACCAGACTCTCCAGTTAGAGTGTGGCTCTAGTGATATATTGAGTATGCGAAATGAGATTCCGGATCCAGAGAAGGGGTTCCATTTTGAGGGGCATTGTATGTCATCTGATGACTTAGGCCTGAGTGGTTCAGTTCGTTGGTACGGGAGGTATCGCGAGACGCATAGAACTAATGAGTTGTAGACGAAAGAGGTCGGCGTGAGATGATCTTCGGTTGGGAGTTTAGTAATCGTTCGAGGGAAAATGGACATCGTGACTTGTGTGTCACACTGGGCCGAGATAGTTGGTGTAGGAAGGAAGTCAGTGAGACATGTTGAGCTATGCAATGGGTAACCTTTGGACGTTCAACTACTAGGTCGGGAGATGACCTGGTGCTCAGTGTTGAAAGGGATAATGGAGAAGGGAGTTGGGGTTTATGATTGTTAGATGTCAGAGGATAGTTCTGAACAAACATGATCATTGTTTTGTGTCCGAGGACAGGGTGTTAAGAGTTCATTGTTCAGATGAGTTTTGATTGCAGTACAGTGGATGGGTCCCTGGTGTGATGTGATCCTTTCATTATTTGGAGTATAATCTGAATCGTTTAACATGTCTGGTATGAGTGATCGGTAGTCAATTTTTTTTGGACATTGACTTGTTTTATCAGTCGCACCGAGAGAATCATAGGGGCAGTGAGGTGTCAAGGTCTATTATTCGAGGAGCGAATAACATTGTGATATCTTGATAAGGCGGTCTGGCAGTGAGACAGGCCACTAAAGTACCAGATTCTGGAGAGTCAGAAGGGTTATCGTAGCGGCAGAAGGGTCTGTCGTTTTTCTGGGTGGGAGTTCATGTTTGGATTTAGGTGTCCATGGAGGGAGATAGTTGTGTGGTATGACATCCTTTCGGTGGTGCTATTCGGTTATTGGGTTCGATCTATGTGTTGTTAAGGAGCGATTTCGAGGGCAAAATCTAATTCAAGTGGGGGAGAATTGTAACATCCAGAATTTCAGGTATATTATTGTGTGATTAATCTTGAGACTTATGGAGTGACTCGGCGAGTTGTGAGTCCAACTCGTCGAGTAGAGTCGAGTGTCCACGTGGGATTAATGAATGGACTCGACGAGTCAGAGAGCCGACTCGACGAGTAGGTACTGGGCAGAGAAACCCTAATTTCCCGGGGTTGGGGCCTATATAAGGGAGCTTATAGCCCCATTTACACCTCACCAGTTACCCTAGACCCCTGTGAACAAACCCTAATCGCCATTAGAGCTAGAGAGTGAGTGAGAAGCTAATTGGAGTGGTTTGTGCATCCTTTGAAGGAGATTTGGAGAGCTTGGTGTGTTCAATCAAGGAGGGGTTGTAGATCCAGAGTTCTTATGTGGTTAGCTTCAGTGTAAAGCTAAAAAGCTTCTATCTTGACCTTTCCTTTGTGAGATCTTAGTTTAGCGAGATTTTGAGGGTTTTCTCTCATCCATTTTTGGCAATGAGTTATTTGAGCATATCTTGAGGTTGAAACCCCAGATCTGGACTGTAGAAGGACTTGAGAGATCTAAGAACCAACCTTTATTGAGTTAGAGACTAGACCTTGAGCACCAAACCCTTGAAGGGCTTTGTATTGGCATTTTTGAGGCATTTATGCCATGCATGAACGTAAAGGTCGAGACTTTATGTGACTTTTGTATCTTAAAGGGCTAGATCTAGGGTTTGGAATGATAGATCTGACTTTGGACGTCTGAATGTGAAATCAGATCGAAGGAACTCGCCGAGTCCATAGGCTGACTCGACGAGTCGGTGAGGGTTTGTCCCGATGAGTTTGATCATCCGATAACTCGGCGAGTTGGGGGTCAACTCGATGAGCTGAGCTGGACTTTCTTGAGACTTCCAAGGAAAAGAGGGGACTCGACGAGTTGCATGAGTGCACTCGACGAGTTGGGTCAAACATGGACTGTTTACTCGAGTTTGACTTCTGTTGACTTTAGGGGTTGGTCAACATGAGTAATGGAGACCATGGAGGGGTAAAATGCTCTCTTACCAAATTCAAGGGTTAGAGAGAGAAGAATAACATTTGGTTATTGAGAATCGAGAATCAAGTATTAATTAGAGATATTTACCCTATATGTTAGGCAGTGGCTAGTTCGAGATTCGAGTTCGAGGGTGATTGCTTGCTGCTTGTAAGGTGAGTCTTCTCACTATACTTTACCTAGAGTGGTAACTATGTGTGACTAGAGGGTCTTATGTGCTTATTTGAGTTATGCTTTTTCTGTGTGATATATGTGTTGTATGTTATATTATGTGATACATAGACCGGACCGGAGGGTCCAACGTACTATGAGACCGGAGGGTTCTCAACCAGACCGGACTAGAGGGTCCAACGAGCCATGGGACTGGAGGGTCTCAAACAGACCGGACCGGAGGGTCCAACGAGCCATGGGACTGGAGGGTCCCGCTGAGACACGTTGACCGGAGGGTCTTACAGAGCTATAGCCTCGAGTGGCTAGTTATTTGTGTGTGGTATTTTGGGGAACTCACTAAGCTTCGTGCTTACCGTGTTATGTGTTTTGTGTTTCAGGTTCTTATCAGAATCGCGGGAAGGCGCCGGCTTGATTGTACACACATCTGAGTAGAGATATATTTTTGGAGGATCCTGGATTTGTGATAATCAACTTTTGAAATATGTTGATAAATTGATACTTGTGATTTTTGAGAAAATGTGACATGTGTTTTATTGTGTTTTTAAATGAAAAATTTATGTGAATTTACGGTGTTACAAAGTTGTTCAAATAGTAGAAATGTTTCCGCAATCATGCAACCAAACAATTTCTCTTTCTAATCTTTAGGAGGAATTTCTGAATTTGTTTGATGAACCTTAGAAGGTGACATCTTCAGAAAATAAAGCATCTGATAATCATGATGATGAATTGCTAAAATTAATTGATGAAACATTTCAAAATGTTCAAACTTCAGAAGAAAATTTTGGTTATACCTCTTGCCCTATTGAGGGGGAGAGTAGAGAAAATTTTAATTATCCAATAGTTGAAAATATCACACACTCGACCAAAAGAAATATAAATGATTTTGTGCAAGGGGAGAGTTCAAATCTGAATGTCTAGGGGGAGATTTTAATTTCAAATTTTCAAGAAGAACTAATTTCAGAAATCGAATATGATCCCCAATCAGATGTTGAAGAAATTAATACTGAGTTAAATCTTGAATATGATCAAAAATTTCCACCTTTGACAAAATAGACTCGAGATCATCCATGCACTCAAATAATTGGTGATACGTTTTCACGAGTTTTGACTTGTTCGCAACAGAAAGAGAAACAAGCTTCTTTGAATGCTAATCAAGAATTTTGCATGCTTAATTCTTTTTTTTCTCTAAAATTGAACCTAAAACTGTTAAAATGGCTTTTGATCATGCAAATTGGGTTAAGGCTATGCAAGACGAGTTAAATGAATTTATGTGCAACAAGGTTTGGAGATTTTTCCAACTTTAGAGAATGCATCGTTTGTTGGTTTAAAGTGTGTATTTCGCAACAAAGTGGATAAAGAAGGTAATGTGACTTGGAATAAAGCACGACTTGTAGTCAAAAGATATTTTCCAGAGGAGAGAATTGATTATGAAGAAACATTTCCTCCTATAGCAAAGACAGGAGTTAATTCGCATATTTTTGGCTTATACAGCTCACAAAAGTTTTGAAGTATTTCAAATGGATGTGAAATGTGCATTTATCAACGGACAACTGGAAGAAACAATATATGTTGAACAACCTGCAGGTTTCATAAATGAGAAATTCTCTTATCATTGTTATGTGCTAGATAAAGTAGTGTATGGTCTGAAGCAAGCTCCACGTGCATGGTATGAAACTTTGACTAAATTCTTAAAACAATCAAAATTTAAACAAGGTTCTGTTGACCCTACCTTCTTTCATAAGAAATTACGTGATCATTTAATGATCGTTCAATTTTTTGTTGATGATATCATCTTCGGTTCAACTAGTCCTGAAATGACTGATGAATGTCGTAAATTGATGGGAAAAATAAATTTGAAATGGGTGTTATGGGTGCAATTAACTTTTTCCTTGGTGTAAATATTAGACAGAGTTCAAATAGCATATTCATCAATCAAGAAGCATTCATAAAGACTTTACTTGCTAAATTTGGTATGAATGGTGACTCAAAGGTTATAGTTCTGATGACTTTTGGCACGAAGCAATCCTTCGCTTGATAAACCTGCAGCAGATATTACTTTATATAGACAGATGATTGGTTCTTTACTGTATCTAAAATCTAGTCAATCTGACATTATGTTTGCAGTTTGCTACTATGGGAGATTTCAAGCGAATCCACGCGAACGATACATGATGACTTTAAAGAATATTTTCAGATATCTTTGTAAGACTACTTCTCTTGGGTTATGGTATCATTCTAACACTGGATTTTTTTTCCAGGCATATTTTGATGTTGATATCGGAGGTTGTGGTCTTGATCGCAAAAGTACATCTGCTGGATGTCAGTTCTTGGATGGAAAACTGGCCAGCCGACAATCAAAGAAACAAACATGCGTATCTTTATCAACTGTAGAAGCTGAATATATTGCAGCAGCCTTGTGCACTTTGCAAATTATCTAGATATAATGTCATCTTAGAGACTATGGCATGAACATGAAAAAATATTCCTTTATATTATGATTCTGAAAGTGTCATATGTATTTCTCATAACCTTGTTCAACATTAAAAAACAAAGCACATTTCGTTACGATATCATTTTATAAAATATCATGTTGAAGACGGAAACGTTGAAGTACATTTTGTACGATCAGAGGATCAACTGGCTGATATTTTCATGAAAGCTTTACCAGAAATCACCTTTAACAGAATCTTGCAAGGACTTGGAATGATTGATGCTGAATCAGTTCCGAAGTCAAATCCTTGAACTTAAGAAAAGATTACTGTTCACCTGAGATGCGTTGCGAATTTCATAATCTTTTGCCCTTTGGATTTTCACAACATACTTAGATGCGAGAATGTGTGATCTTTCACAGGTTAGTGCTCTAGGTATTTGTTTATCTTTTTCTTATTTTTGTCTTTAGTTTTTCAAAAACATTTAAACTTCAAAAAGAATTTTCTTATTTTTGTCTTTAGTTTTTCAAAGACATTCAAAAATTCAAAAATAATTTTCTCATTTTTGTCTTTAGTTTTTCAAAAACATTCCAAAATCCAAAAAGATTTTTCTTATTTTTGTCTTTAGTTTTTCAAAAATATTCAAATATTTAAAAAGATTTTTCTCTATTTTTTTATATCCGTATTTGCTGGCATGTCTATTTTCTTGGGGATCGATTGTTATTCTTGTTCGAATTAGTTAGGTGTCCCTAGAAGCATGCTGCAGCATGTTGTCTAAAATCTCAAAGATTCTTTGTTTGCAAAAAGGCCTTAATGAAATTTATTGTTCTAAGGATTTCTTTCCAATAGGCCGTATTAACAAAAATCATCAAGCTACCTACCTCTACCCATTTCGAAGTTTAGAGATTTCTGCTTGGTCAATTTTTCATAGCAGAGGTACTATATTTCTTCTAACCATCATGGAACAAATGATGTCTTAGGTATATACAAAACCAAACATAGGGTTCTTATCTAAAACCTTAACGAATTGACGGATATTCCAACAATAATTTTTTATTAACCCTTCATCTTTCGAGTTTATACCAACTCGGAGTTAGGTTTCTCAAAAATGGTTTTTATGATCATTTTCCTTTTTAACTTGAGAATGTGTTAGGGTGCAATGTTACTCTTGGAGGTCATGTGTGCTTAATCCTTTGTATTTGTGTAATAAGTTGTCCTTCCTTTATAAGGAAGTAAGTGAAACTCATTTATGTAAGCAAGCAAGCTTGAGAGATTAGTTTAGAGAGAGAATTATTGCAAAAACCATTTGTACTCTTTCTACAAACTAATGAGAGCAAAACCTATATTTATTTACTCTCGTGTTCTTCATGTTCTTGATTGTTGTATGATTCACTAAAACATTTCATATTCTGCATATTTCATCATAATCAACACCACTACAATTGGTATCAGAGCGGGTGTTCTTGATTTGATCGAGAATTGATCCATGATGACATTTTTGATTTGGTGATTCTTCATTGATTTTTCATATTCATGTTGTAGAGAGTTTTTGGATTCTATAAATCGAATTCATCCTTGATTCAATTCATAATTCGATTTCCTTCACTAGATTTCAAGTGATTTTTGCTTTCTCTCTCTAGAAAACCCATTCAAAATCACTTTCTCTCTCTCTACAAAAACCCAAGATCTTATTGATTGATTCGATATGGAAGAGCCAATTTGTGAATTGTGGTATGTATTGGAAGAAATAAAATATACATATTCATACAATTTTGAAGAACTTCTCTATTCTTTGGTTGTTGGATCAATCAAAAGTTATTTAATCATTTATTGTGGTGAAAAAGATGAATTTGGAAAGATGATTGGATATGAAATTGGTCATGAGAAGACTAAAAGTTTGCTTGATCGTTTGTTAGCAACTTATCATGATAGAAGACGGAAGAAGAAAGAAGATGAATCATTCAAGGAATTTGTATTGATGTTCCAAAAAGAGGCTTCAATGTTCTTCAATTTTACCCGAATGTTCATGAAGATCATAAGGAGGTTCTTGAAGAAGTTCATCATGTTCTTGATGTTCTTGAAGTTCATGATAAGAAGATTCAAGTTGATTTTCAAGAAGGTGAAAAAGTTTTTTGCTCGATTGGTGTTCAAACCGATGATTTTTTTGTTCTTGTGATTCGTTTGAAGGAATGATTCCTTATCGAAAGCCATCAATCCAAGAAATTCACAAATATCGAACTCCAAAAGATATGATCCAAACTTGTCAAGTTGAAGTTGTAGAAAGTGGGTTTGTTCATGAATTCAAATCTTCAAGATGCAAGAAGATGAAAAAAAAAATGAAGAAGATCAAATGTAGGAACAAATGGGTTTATTCACAAAAATCGTCAAATGTTGTTGTGAAGATGAAATCCATGAAGCAAATTTTGGTTCCAAAGCAACAATCATCAAGTGTTGCATTGAATTTGAAGTCAAAACCCAAAAGTGTTGATGGTTCTTATGAAGATGTTCTTAGATCGTTGAAGAACACGAAGAACGAGTTGTACAACACGCATTGTGAGTGATACAATGTTCAAATTGGAGATTTTCTCGTTCCAACAAAAGAACCAATATCTTCAAATTTTGATTTGTTCATTGCAAATGGAACTCGGATCGTCAAAACGGTATCTCAAATTCTCAAATGGATTCCAAAATGTTTATGACTTCGATTCGTGCTTTGCGTTTTCCATTTTTAATTGTTTTGTATCATTGTATCAAATCCGTTTCTACCCCATTGTTGATCCAAAAAAAACTTTATTGATCAAAACCCAAAATTCCTTTCTTTAAATCGAAAATTCTTTTGATTTTTACTGTTCATGCCTAAATTCATATGGCCCAAACCTTTTGTTCTTAACTGATTTATTGGATCCAAGTTCGAAGCCCAAACATTTTGAATATTACTGATTCATCTACACATTTAATTGAACCCATAATGTTTTCAAGTACTGTTCATTTATTTCAGGCCCAATCCACAATCGTTTATCCATTGTCCAAAACAAATCTGTTCATTCATTCTTCAATTCAAAATCGATAGATGAAGTCAAAATCGAATTCTCGAACGTATGTTAATTAATGAATTGAAATCGAAAATTCCTTGCTTAGAGTCGAACTCATATTCGACTGTTGCTACTGATCGTTTGCATATGTGACTGTATTGGGAGATCGTTAGGTCGAATCGAGTGAAAAAGTCAAAATTCGATTTTGTTCGTTTGCATTCGAGTATCGTTGTTTGGAAGTCACAAAACAAAATTGAAACAATTTTCAATGTGTAGGTGTTGATGGGTTCAACATCAAACAAAATAGTTTGGAGTAAAAAGAAATTGATTTTGACTGATATTTGTGTTGAGTTAGAGTCAAAATTGATTTTGATTATATTGCGATGATGATGATCGAATTTTAATTCGATATGAGCAGGTCACGCTTTGTGTGGATGTTGACTGCCTTCGATGTGGGTTAAGTAGTTTTTGCTATTGTTCACCTATTGGATTTTGGGATCGAATGGCTTGGGGTTATCAATAGTCGATAGTTTGGGGTCTAAGGGGTGTTTTGCTAAGCTTTTTAAAACAACTTATTATGGTTCCACACCACTATAATTTAATAAAGTGTTTGAATGAAAGTAACTTATCCGGTGGGGAACCTATAATAATTCATTTTTTCATAAGTTACCATACTCTTAATTATTAACTTATAAGCTAATAAGTTATAAGTTATAAGCTAATAAGTAATGCCAAACACCCCCTAAGTCGATTTTGTAGACTTCGAAATCGGTCATATGAGAATCGAGATTGAGAGGGTTCTTATGTAGATTTGGTTTCGAAGGATTGAAGGTTTAGGATTTATATCGATGATTGGGACTCGACACTCAACTGGGTTTGGGTTGATATTGGTCGAGGGTCTGTTAATCGAAATCGAAGGACTGGTATCGATAGTTGATATTGACAATTCGAATTGGAGAAGATTTTTGTCACTTGAAGGTTTGGAGTCGATAGTCGTAAGTCTGATTTCGAAGCCGAGAGTTGATAATCTGAATAGAAAGGATTGAATGTTGATTGCGAATGGGAAGGCTTATTGATTTCGAATTCGACGGGTTGGAGTCAATAATCGACATTGTGTGCTTGAAAGTGAAGAATTGGAGTCGATGGTCGATGAGTTTGATTTCGAAGGGTTGCCTAGATTCATTTTCGAGGACTTGTACACGGTTCGTTATCGAGGGTTCCTACACTAGGAATCGATAGTCGATGTCGAGTAGCGAAGGATGGGAGTTTCTATTTTGACTTTTCTATGGTCAAATATCCAATTCGCTTTCCGATATAACGAAGTGAAGAAGAAAAGAAATGGCAGAAAAGGTCATGATTCGACATTGAATTAAAAACATTATGAAGAATGAAGAAATTTGCATTTAGTCCCTACAGTTTCAAAATGTTGGCAGAAACTACCCAACTTCGAAATAGGACTAAAAATTCTGAGTAACGGAGAATTTACGTTTTAGGCCCCTACAGTTAATGCGACTTAACATTTTATGCCCAGTTTCGCAATTGGGGTGAAGTTTCGCATCTGAGATTGTTTTTGGTGCAACAGGTCCCTGTAGAATTCTGATATTGGCAACTTTTACCCGGATTTTCGAAATTCTTGCAACTCTCACCCAAAAGTCGAAAATTTTCACAAAAATTGGAAAATTTTCATGACTTTTTCGTGATTGTTTTTTCTTGCAAGTTTTTCGTGGAATGTTTTTTGGCACACATCAAGGGGGAGTTTTGTGAAGATTATTCCTCGAGCGCTTCTCACCCTTAATGGGTTTAATAATCATTTTTTGATTATAAAAATGGGAGAATAAAGAGTGGGTATTCGAAGGTTCTCAGGCTTTTTGGGTATTTATTTGTGGATTTGAACACCGGTATTACTTCGAGGGGAGTTAGTATTGATCGCACGAGCTCGTTGGATATTGAAGATGGGACGTCCAATCCTAACTTTGAGGGGGAGAATGTTAGGGTGTAAAGTCACTCTTGGATGTCATGTGTGCTTACTCCTTTGTATGTTTGTAATTAGTTGTCATTCCTTTATATGGAAGTGAGTGACCCTCATTTTATGTAAGCAAGCAAGCATTACAGATTAGTTTAAAGAGAGAATTATTGCAAAACCCATTTGTACTCTTTCTACGAAGTAATGAGAGCTAAACCCGGATTTATTTACTCTCATGTTCTTTATGTTCTTGATTGTTGTATGATTCACTAAATCATTTCATATTCCGCATTTGTCATAATCAAAACCACTACAATATGTGAAAACTCATTCTTCTTTTCCAATCTTATATTTCTTACAAAATGCACACTATGACGCATATCCCAAGACATGTCTAGTCTAAATCAACTAAAAGATCTAGTATCCTCAAGAATCATGTTAAAGTGATATTGCTAATTAATATATGATACTAAAGGTTCACACTAACAACAACTTGATATAACTGATTATTATTTATTAGAAATTGATTTTAATAAATATTCAATAAACTCTTATAATTAAATTGGAAATTATTTATTTCTAGGAAATAATTTTTATTAGCAAGTAACATTATATATAATTCATATGGTATGAATTAATAAGTCATGTACAACATTTTGGACTAGATAAATTATTTTGTCTTTTACCAAAAAGTTAAAGTTTATATTTTATAAACTTGGTTTGTAAAATATAAAGGTTTTGTCTTCTTCCTTTTATTATTTTTATAAAATAAGAGTCAAAAGACAAGAGTATGGTTTTCATGTTAATTTATTCAATAGTAATATGTATGGGAGAAAGCATGGGGGACAAGCTTGTCTAAAGGGATTAATTGTTAAGGACCTTTAGATTAAGTATTCACTTTAACTAGCTTAGAGGATTTCATGTTGTGTATCCTTTTTTTACATGCAAATTTCAAAATTCCTAAGCTCTCTCTCATTCTCTCTTGTGTTGTTAAGAACACTTGAAGATTACTGGCATTTATACTCTCTTGAAGTTCATACATTGGTTATAAACTTCAAGCTTAAGAGTTATATGAGTTTTACAAGACTAGCATCCTAAATCAAGTTGGTAACTTGTTGGTGTATGAAAGGTTCCACATTCTCCATCAACTTCCAAGCCTCCTCTTGAGGATTCAAAGTCTACAAATGTTGTTAAACACTTCTTCCTCTTTCGTTCTTGTTTTCTTTCCAAACTTTGCAAGAAGATCCTTGGTGGGTATAAACTTATTTTATGTTATTCAAGATATAAAGTCTCCCATTGCTAAACTTGTTTAATGAAATTATTATGTGCGGTTAATTAGTTTTTCACGTGCTAAAATAATTTTGGACAAAATAAACATCACATGGAGTTTGGTTTTCAAAATTTATAATGTTAACATAAGATGTAACAAGTTATTATTTTAAAATAAAATTTGGTTTTATAAAAACGTTAATAACGTCAAATTTTGAAATACTCAAATATAAGTTTAAAATGGTGATTTTTGTAAATTATACAAACTCCAAATATATAAGTAATAAAAGGAAGTTTTATTAAAGAAATAAAATGTTCAAATGCACTCAAAATTAATATCGGTTATTAAAATTGAATCGCGTTAATATATATAAAAACTAGCTTTTTATATAGAACCTTTAAAAGTGATTTTCTTTTGAAAATTGGTACCATGGTTTGTTATATGCATGTAATAACCATGATATCATATGTTTTCTAAAACTAGAATTATAAAACATATAAAAGACCCTCTTAACAAACCTCAAACATATGCAATCCGTTTTGAAGAGCACTAGCACATCTCTTGTATGCACTAGTGGGATAAATGATACCTAACTGCCTAGTGTTATCTTTAGATGGTCGGGGGTGTATTCGCCAATTCTATAACCAAGTTATAGGCCGATTACACAAGTTTCTCAAATTGGATAATTTTGTGGGAAATATTTTGTGATAAAGGATACCTAAGCAAGAGATGTAACACCATAAATTTTTGAATAAATTTTTCATTTTTAAAATCACATAATTCTCATAACACATTTCACAAAAATCTCATTTATTTAATTTTATAAAAACACAACTCCATAATTGTTTGATTAATAATCCAGGATCCTCAAAACATAGCTTTTTCTCTGTTGTGTACAATTAAGTCGGTGCCTTCCCGCGATCCTGAGAAAACCTGAAACACATAATACATAACACGGTAAGCACGAAGCTTAGTGAGTTCCCCAAAATACCATGCACAAACAATTAGCCACTCGAGGCTATAGCTCTGGAAGACCCTCCGGTCAATGTGTCTCAGTGGGACCCTCCAGTCCCACAGCTCGTTGGACCCTCCGGTCCGGTCTAAGTGAGAACCTTCAGGTCTCACTACTCGTTGGACCCTACGGTCCGGTCTAAGTGAGGACCCTCCGGTCTCGTACTCTGATGGACCCTCCGGTCCTAACTCTAATGGCTCTGAGTAATATACAGCATAAATCACAAAGAAATAATGCAGGATATCACAATACACAATATAAACACATAAGACATCTCAGTCACATAAAATACCACTCATGGTAAGTATAGTGAGAAGACTCACCTCGACAGCAAGCAATCATCCTCAAACTTGAATCTCGATCAAGCCACCGCCTAACACATAGGGTAATTATCTCAATAAATACTCGATTCTCGACTCTAAGTAATCCAAAGGTTATTCTTCCTCTTTCTAACTCTTGAAGTGGATAAAAGACCATTTTACCCCTCCCTGGTCTCCATTACTCATGTTGACCAAACCCTAAAGTCAACAGAAGTCAA
Organism: Lactuca virosa; assembly: GCF_052849685.1. Taxonomy (NCBI): domain Eukaryota; kingdom Viridiplantae; phylum Streptophyta; class Magnoliopsida; order Asterales; family Asteraceae; genus Lactuca; species Lactuca virosa. The sequence goes on along the minus strand of NC_136433.1, from coordinate 313,069,676 downwards.
ACTCGAGTCAACAGTCCATATTTGACCTGACTCGCCGAGTGCATCCATGTGACTCGTCGAGTCCCATTGTTTTCTTCAGAAGTCTCGTAGAGGTTGACTCAGCTTGTCGAGTTAACTCCCAACTCGTCGAGTTATTACATGGCCGTGAACATCGGGACAAACCCTAACTGACTCGTCGAGTCAGCTCATGGACTCGGCGAGTTTACTCAACCTGATCACTCATTCAGACGCCCATGGTCAGATCTACCACACTAGACTCTATATCCAATCCTTAAAGGTACAAAAATCGCGTAAAGTCTCGACCTTTACGTTCATGCATGACATATATGACCAAAAATGCCAAAACAAGTCTTACAAAGGGTTCGGTGCTCAAAGTCTAGTCTCTAGCTCAATAAATTTCAGGTCCTTGGGTTCTCCCTACCCTCTACACTTCAGATCTGAGGTTTCAACCTCAAATCATACACGAAAAGGCTCATTGACTCTAAACAATGGAAGAAAGCCCTAGAAAACACCCATATCAAGATCTCCATTAAAGATGAGCAAATCAACATCTTTACCTCAAGAAAACTTTGTTGAATCTGAAGATCCAAAGTCTCCTCTTGCTCCAACCTCAATACTCTTCATTTCTCTTTAAAGAATGCACCCACAATCACTAATTTAGCTCTTCTCTCCCTCTCTAGCTCTAATGGCGATTAGGGTTTGCTCTTAGGGGTGTAGGATGACTGGTGAGGCGGAAATGGGGCATAAGTTTCCTTATATAGGCCCCAGCCCCGGGAAATTAGGGTTTCTCTGCCCAGCATCTACTCGGCGAGTCAGTTTCCCGACTCGTCGAGTCCACTCATTAATTCCCTACGAATATCTCGACTTGACTCGGCGAGTTGGACCCTCAACTCGTCGAGTCTCTCCACAAATCTTCAAATTAAAATACACCATACTATACCTGAAAAATCTGGATGTTACAATTCTCCCCCACTTGAATTCGATTTCGCCCTCGAAATCGCTCCTTAGCATCACATAGATCAAAACCCAATAGCCCGAGAAGCACCACCAAAAAGGATTCCATACCACACAACTATTTTCCTCCATGGACACCTGAATCCAAACTCTCAAACCCAGAAAAGGACAGACCCATCTATCGCTACGACACCACTTCTGGTTTTACACAATCTGGAAAATCTAGTGGCCTGTCTCACTGCCAGACCGCCCTCTCAAGATATCACCATGTTATTCGCTCCTCGAATTTTAGACCATGATGACTTACTGCCCCTCTGATTCTCTCGTTACGACTGATAGAAACAAGTCAATGCCTAAAATTGGCTACTGATCACTCATCCCAGACATGATAGACAATCCAGATCATATACCAAGGAATGAAAGGATCACATCACACCAGGGACCCATCCACTGTAATGCAAACAAAACCCATCTGAACAACGAACCCTCAACACTCTGTCCTAAGACACAGAAAATGATCATGCTTGTTCATAAGTATCCTTAGACTTCTAACAATCATAAAATCCAGCTCCCTTCTTAATATCCCTTTCAAGACTGAGCACCAGGTCATCTCCCGACCCAGCAGTTGAACCTCCAAACCATTGCATACTGAAAACGTATCTCACTAGCTTCCTCCTCACAATAACTATCTCTGCTCATTGTGACACACGGGTCACGAAGTTTGCTTTTTCCCCATCGAATACTACAATCCCAACTGAAGATCATCTCACTCTCGACCTCTGTCATCTACTACTCATTAGTTCCATGCGTCTCGCGGTCCTTCTCGTACAACGAAGAAACCAACTCAGGCCTAAGACATCAGATGACACCCAGTACTCATCAAAATGAAACCCATCTCTGAATCCGAAATCTCATTCGCCTGCTCAATTCATCACCCAAGCCCAGCTCGAACTCAAGCATCTGATCTGACCCAAAATTGGAACCACTCGTCCCAATATAGCACTCAACTCATGACCCATGACCCGCAACCCACGCGTACACCACTTCTCCAATTCCCTTCGGTTGCGATAAACACCACTCAACTCAGAATTTAACGACTCCCGACAAATAAGGAGACCCCAGTCTCGCCCCTGGTTCGACCACTAGGATTCTACAGACTCGAATGACAAGGCTACACAAGCCTAGGAACTCTCTCGAGTCAAGCTCTGACTGACGATTAACACGGCTCCCCGCAGCACCATAACACTCTCTCGCTGGCTAGTGAATACTATGACTCCCTGCAGTATCACAACACTCCCCCAATGACTGGTGAGTACTACGGCTCCCCGCAGTATCACAACACCCTCTCTCTGACTAGTGAGTACTACGGCTCCCCGTAGTATCACAACACCCTCTCTCTGACTGGTGGGTACTACGGCCCCCCGCAGTATCACAACACCCTCTCACTGACTAGTGAGTACTACGGCTCCCCGCAGTATCACAACACCCTCTCTTATCGCCCCACAATCTCATCCTCAGGTCATTACCTCACTGCGTTCACTAACTCACGCTTCATGGCCCAACATAGATAGGTGCACACACCCACCCAGGCTAAGCATCACAACTCCTGACGACCGTCGTCGACAAAAACACTTTTTCTCGCTGCAATTCACATTCTCAGATAATTCCGCTTGATGTCAATTAGCTGAAAGGGATCCCACCGGAACCATAGACACGTGATACACCACTCGCCATCTCATAACTCAAGTCTCAAAATGATCCGAAATTTAGGACATCATACTCAGATACCTCGGTACATCATCACAGAATCTCACGACGTTTTCCCTCAACCACTGATCTCCTACTTACGGCATCATACCCAGATACCGCAATGCATCCTTTCAGAATCTCACAACTGATCTTCCTCTAAAACAACTCGTCACTTTGGAATATTCCAACTCTCAATTGAAACACGGAGGAATCGACGATGACTCAGAACACGTTGACGACAATCCGAAACTCCCTCCTTTAATGCTCAAAACCCATGTAGGAATACTCGTATCGATCCTGAAGTTGGTTGCCCAATCAACTTCTATCCTTCCCAAGGTGCATATAACAACCCATACATTGAACCAGAAACTCTCAACCGCCGAAACTATCCTTACGAGCCAACCACTTCGAATTTACCATTACATCCTCGAAGAATTCATATCCACCACAAGGTCTTTGACCAACGGCCACCTGCCGTGCAGCTACTCATCCCTTCCTGAACACGTACAACATGTATTATCTCGCTCTGCACCTCTCCTCGACCACGAATAATCCTGGTCTCATGTAACCGTACCGTAGGTCACCATATCCAGTCCTCTAACCGCTGTTGAACAAATCTCTGATATCCTCAATAAAATACCCGGTTCTTCCCCACTCAGGGCTGAAACTATCACCATTTGGCACACCAACCATCCATTGTACATACTGTTTTACCATGTACATCACACTTACTCTTGGAAAGTACCACAGAACACTTGATGATCTTCCCGATAGGAACAAAGCAACTCCAAACATCCCGAATCTCAGATAAAATCCTCGAAACTTCCCAACGTGACTGCCTCTAGTCTTGTTGAATGCCTCAGACCGACACACCGCCGGATACTCCGACTGTCCCGACATAGTCCTGAATCTCAATCTAGAAATAATGCACTATTATGCACCTCGTTTCTGATTCCTCGACCAGTCTCCCAACGTTATTCAAATCTCATACTGACACACTGCCAGACATCTCAACTGTCACGTAGTAGTCATAACTCTTAGCCTGAAATTTAATGAACTATCACACTCCTCATCTTCGACTCCCCAACCAACATCCCATCATGAGAATTATCATGATAGCAGAGACCTCACTCCCACACTCGATATCCATTATCGACGATGAGAGCCACCGCCCAACATACTCCTCTTGATCACCGACACTGCTGCTAACATATGCTCTACTATACTCAAATAGGGTATATCCTTGTCCTTGACCATCGCAGTCTCCACTGATGATCCTTTCATACTATAATACTACCTTGCGGTAGACAACTGCCCAGATACTCCGGCAAAAGATCGCAACCAATGCTACCCCACAGTGTTTATCCCCAAGCTCAGAAACCGAAAGTCTAAATATCTCTTCTGCTTCTTACGGGAAGCGGAAATAGCACAACTCTGGTCATAGAAAGTTACATCTCCTCTATCGACCGATTGCTCGATTCAGACCGTAATCCTCCATAAATCACCATCTTCTACTCATCCCTGAGTCTTGCGACTCCAACTGGCGTTTCACCAAAAATCTTCCGGAAACTATCTCGATTTCTCTCTCACGGTATGCTCCCTTGAACTCGCTCAACATGGCCCTCTGGCCCCACACTCTATCACATCTAATATCAGTCTAATCAATCACAACGGGATAACTGGTAAAAACAGAAGCACTATCCGCCACGAATCATGGTACTCGAACCATGCTATCTCTTCTCAATCTGCTACGAATCATGGTACTCGAACCATGTGATCACCTCCCAATCTGCTACTTAGAACCTCTGGAATTCTCCATGTATCGAGTATGGGTCCTCTGCTTTCAGTAGTACGGGCCCATACTACCTGCCACATCTACCCATACTTTCCACACGGATCATCCCAGATTTCCTAGGTAGCCGCTCAACCTCCTCAATCACTAATCCCGTCATACTTGGTCACTCTCCTGCTAATACTCTCCTCTATCAGCATACTCATCTGATAAAGGTCACTCTCTAGGCTTTTCCTAGGTTCTCACACTTCTCTGCCCTCAGCTGCTGAAGAACTCCTTATAATGCCAACCATCTACCTCCTGACTATCGTCATGTTCACTTAGTAGCGGGCTCCCATCATCAAGAGTTCCACAAAGCACGAAGCAAACAGCATTCGGGTATCGAATAATCTCAACCAGCACGTAAAACCACTCTAGGATACAACTCCACTTGCTCTACACACACTCAAAGGTGTCACCAAACTCAATCAACTCTACCCCACGCGGGTATCTAACTACTCTCTCAGAAGGCTCCTCCAATGCTCGTCTAGGTATCTCTCCTAGATTACTCTGCTACCCAAAACTCTCTCTAAAAGATTCCTGCTGGATACTCTTACACCGTGCATACTCAAAGCACATTACAGATAACAACAACTCCTAGGCTAAGGCATCACCAATCAGGCAACTCTAGCCCTAATATATGAAATACCAAGCCTATCTTCTAGCATGCATCACTAATATCTCGATAATAACTCATAACACAAATAAATAAGGGTATTTTGGGAAATCACCGTTCGGGCTCTGGCTGATTGTACACACTGCTCTTTCTCGTTTTTCTCTTAGGTACTCTTGCTCGTTTTATAAAATCATTTCTTTTGAAAAATCTCCTCAAATCCTCAGTTTGAGTCCAGACTTGCCCGAAGGTATGTCCGAATCCCTCAAATCAAGGCTCTGATACCAACTTGTAACACCATAAATTTTTGAATAAATTTTTCATTTTTAAAATCATATAATTCTCAAAATACATTTCACAAAAATCTCATTTATTTAATTTTATAAAAACACAACTCCATAATTGTTTGATTAATAATCCAGGATCCTCAAAACATAGCTTTTTCTCTCTTGTGTACAATCAAGCCGGTGCCTTCCCGTGATCCTGAGAAAACCCGAAACACATAACACAGTAAGCACGAAGCTTAGTGAGTTCCCCAAAATACCATGCACAAATAATTAGCCACTCGAGGCTATAGCTCTAGAAGACCCTCCGGTCAATGTGTCTTAGTGGGACCCTCCAGTCCCACAGCTCGTTGGACCCTCCGGTCCGGTCTAAGTGAGAACCTTCCGGTCTCACTACTCCTTGGACCCTCCGGTCCGATCTACGTGAGGACCCTTCGGTCTCGTACTCTGATGGACCCTCCGGTCCTAACTCTGATGGCTCTGAGTAATATACAACATAAATCACAAAGAAATAATGCAGGATATAACAATACACAATATAAACACATAAGACATCTCAGTCACACAAAATACCACTCATGGCAAGTATAGTGAGAAGACTCACGTCGACAGTAAGCAATCATCCTCAAACTCGAATCTCGAACAAGCCACCGCCTAACACATAGGGTAATTATCTCAATAAATACTCGATTATCGACTCTTAGTTCGCCAAAGGTTATTCTTCCTCTTTCTAACTCTTGAAGTGGATAAAATACCATTTTACCCCTCCCTGGTCTCCATTACTCATGTTGACCAAACCTTAAAGTCAACAGAAGCCAAACTCGAGTCAACAGTTCATATTTGACTTGAATCGCCGAGTGCACCCATGTGACTCGTCGAGTCCCATTGTTTTCCTCAGAAGTATCGTAGAGGTTGACTTAGCTTGTCGAGTTGACTCCCAACTCGTCGAGTCATTGCATGGCCGTGAACATCGGGACAAACCCTAACTGACTCGTCGAGTCAGCTCATGGACACGGGGAGTTTACTCAACCTGATCACTCATTCAGACGCCCAAGGTCAGATCTACCACACTAGACTCTAGATCTAGTCCTTAAAGGTACAAAAATCGCGTAAAGTCTCGACCTTTACGTTCATGCATGACATATATGACCAAAAATGCCAAAACAAGTCTTACAAAGGGTTAGGTGCTCAAAGTCTAGTCTCTAGCTCAATAAAGTTCAGGTCCTTGGGTTCTCCCTACCCTCTACACTTCAGATTTGAGGTTTCAACCTCAAATCATACACAAAAAGGCTCATTGACTCTAAACAATGGAAGAAAGCCCTAGAAAACTCCCATATCAAGATCTCCATAGAAGATGAGCAAATCAACATCTTTACCTCAAGAAAACTCTGCTGAATCTGAAGATCTAAAGTCTCATCTTGCTCCAACCTCAATACTCTACACTTCTCCTTCAAAGAATGCACCCACAATCACTAATTTAGCTCTTATCTCCCTCTCTAGCTCTAATGGCGATTAGGGTTTGCTCTTAGGGGTGTAGGGTGACTGGTGAGGCGGAAATGGGGCATAAGTTTCCTTATATAGGCCCCAGCCCTGAGAAATTAGGGTTTCTGTAACACCCCGAATTCAGGAGACCTTGAAAGAGAAGAAAACCTCAAATGAGGAAGTGACTCGTCGAGTAGATGGGTGACTCGACAAGTAGGAACGTGATTTGGTCGCGGGCTTAGTGACCTACTCGACGAGTCAGAAGACTGACTCGGCGAGTTGGCCAGGTTTGGGGAAAACCCTAAATGCGGGCCTTGTACCCTATTTAAGGAACATTATAGCCTTCATCAGCCCCCTTGATACTCTCTCAAGTACAAAACGAAAACCCTAGAGCCTCCCCTTGAGTTGTGAGTCATTTTGAGAGTTTTGGAGCATTCTTGAAGCTTGGAGGAACAAGAAGAAGGTTGGAGGTTCAAGGAGGAAGGAGTATATCCAGAAGATTCACTCCATTTGCTGCTCATTTTGGTAATCAAGTTCCTTCCTTGACTTCTAGTTTGTTAGATCTCTTTATGTCCCTTTTTATGAAGTTTATGGACCAAGGGTGATTTCTTGTGGGATTTGGACGCCCCCAAGCCAGATCCTTTCAGATCTAGGAGTGTCTTGAATAGTAAAAGCATAAAGGTGGAAGATTTATGCTATTAGAACTCCCCATGCCAAGTTTAAGGAGTTGTTCTGGCCTTTTGAGCAAAAAGGGCCATGTATGGGTGCAAAGGTAGTGGCTTTGTGTGATATCCTGACCCTAGGAGGCTAGATCTGGGTCTTGGATGCCTTGAGCTTCTCTGAAATCGTCTGAATAGAGTTTGACATAGAGAGACTCGGCGAGAACTTGTGGCACTCGACGAGTCAGGCCAGTTATTGCCCCAAGACCCTTCTTTTAAATGGTATGAGTTGAATGGTTAGGGACTCAGCCAGTCTGAGTCCATAGTGGTCATGAAGTTCATCGTACTCGACGAGTGTAAGGAAGAACTCGGCGAGTCTAAGGCAATCTCCTTAGTTTATGAAGAAGGACTCGACGAGTTGTTCATACAACTCGGCGAGTCACAGCCTAGACACATTCTTATGTGGATGATGAACTCGACGAGTTCAAGGTCGAACTCGGCGAGTCGGATGAAGATGGTCCCGATTGTATGGTTGAAGGAGAACCCGTCGAGTCCTTGCTAGACTCGAAGAGTGGAGTCGGGGTTGTATTGGGTAGTAGGAGTTTGGACTCGACGAGTTGGTAGACCAACTCGGCGAGTCAAGTCAACTGGAGGTTGACTTTGACTGTTGACTTTGACCAAGTTTGACCAGGGTTGACTTTTGGATTATTGTGGTCTAAATGTTATTTTGGGTATTGATAGTTCGGGAAGCCGAATGGGAAGCGGTTCAGAAGTTGCCGGTTAGCAGTCAGAAATGTTCAACTAGTCTTCAGCAGTGCGAGGTGAGTCTCCTCACTGTGTGCATGGGTCTACGGCCACAATGTCGGCCCATTATGTTTATGCTTATGGTTATGTGTACCAGGAAGACCCGGGGGTTAGCCCTAGGCACTTATTGGGATATGTTCGGATTTAGATCCGTTACCGGGGTTAGCCCGATGCAGTTTATATGTTCCGGATTTCGGTCCGATGTCGGGTGGTACCCGAGGCAGTAGTGTATGTGTAGTTATACTTGTTGTCTTTGTGATACTTGTATGTGCCTGGTAGGGAGGTGAGTCAGGAAAGGTCCCGTATCTCATCACTAGCCGAGTATGGATGGGCGTCCGTGTCTCATTAGTAGCAGAGTAGGGGCGAGGCCCGAGTTAGTAGGGAGGTGAGTTTGGGCGGGGGCCCGTATCTCACTTTCAGCAGGAGCGTGGACGGGGTTCCATGACTCACCAGTAGCAGGACAGGCGCGGGCCCAAGATAGGCGAGGCCTTAGATCAGTAGTACAGTAGAGTATGTTTAGCTTTATGTTATGTGTTATGTTATATGTTTGTATATGTTTAGCGGGCGGGGCCCAGAGACAAGCGGGGCCTAAGAGAAACAGATATGTACACCGAGCGGGGCTCGAAGCCAGGCGGGGCCTGTTGTCGGATGTATCCGAAGTCGGGCGGGGCCCGAGGTAGAGGGCGAGGCCCAGTACTTGCAGTATGTGGTTATGTATGTGGTATGTGGTAGGTTGGGGAACTCACTAAGCTTCGTGCTTACGGTTTTCAATTTTGGCTTCAGGTACTTCCGGTAGTGGAGGGAAGAGCTCGGGGTGATCATATGGCACACACACACCAAAGAATTTTAGCCTGGGATGTTTACTCTGATAAAAATGGACAGGTGTTTTGAAAAGATACTCTGATTTGTTATATAACCCTTTTAGATTGTTTGAAATGATTTGATACTATGGTTTAGTAATGTTTTAAAAAGAAATTTTTGGTCATGATTTTTGGGATGTTACAAGTTGGCATCAGAGCCTTGGTTTGAGGGATTCGGATACATTCTCGGGTGTGTCTGAACTCAAACTGAGCAAGTGGTATAAAATTTTCAAAAGCGAAAACAGATTTCTAGAAAGAAAAGAACTTTGAAAAGAGAAAAGGTTGTGGTGCATGCAATCAGCCGATCTCAAGTAAGTTCTCCCAAATTACCGATACAAGTTTATGTTATGATATGTGCTTTAGAACTGCATGCTAGATTAGGACTAAGGATCTAGGAAGATGCCTTATGTGCCTGCTTTGTGTGTATGAGCTTTATGAACTGCATGCTAGTAAGATTCCTGATTAGAGGATAGAGCAGCTTGATTGGATTATGTGGTTAGTCTCCCCAATGCCCGAATGCTGCTTGGTTTGTGCTATTAGTAGTTCTAGTTATCTCTAATTAACTAGTAAACGAATATGTTAAGTTACATATTGCAAGGACTAAATAATTTCAGAAGGTTAGGTCTAGCCGTATTTCGCAGCTCTCGTATGAGTCTAACCGTTGTAGGGTAGGATCTCTCATTCGAAGAATTATCTAGTCTGAGTGATATGTAATGGTATTTGCGAGTTAGTTAAGGGGAGATAACAGGGACTTCTTATGCAGCTGATGGCAGATAGTGAGTTGGAAGTTACCCTAGGGAAAGCCTAGGATGAGAGTAATGTTGGGAGCAGTGTTAGTAATAGTGAAAGGGACTTGGTGTAGTCGAGGCAATTCTTGGGGAAAGTACGGATAGATGTGGAAGGTAGTAGGGGCCCATACTACTGAAAGCAGAGGATCTGTACTCGAACCAAGAAGGGTTGAGATGAAACCAGGGAACAGGTAGTGTGTGCGGGATCCCTCGATAGTGTTGAGTATTCAGATGGTTGTTATGATATGTTTGCAGCGTGGTGACGCTTCGGGGTAGAACAGTTGGCATTTCAGGCGCCGGTGAGGGATCGGGCTCAGGTTCAGGAGTCAGTCAGCTCAAGGAACAGATGAAAGAGTTTGTATCAACTGAGATTACGCGCAGTATTCTGGATCCGACTCCTTTGATCTTCGGTACAGTCAAGGAGGGAATTTTAGAGCTTTTGGATAGCCGCCTCGAGGCCTTCTGGGCCGAGATTGCTGCGGGGAAGTTAGGGGCTCCTCTGGGGCCTGATGTTTATGGATCTATGGGATCCATCGGGAGGAAGGATCCGATTATTAGCTCTTGTTGTCAGAGATCGGAGGTAGGTTACGCACCTTGTCTCCAGGAGAGTCCATTACATGATAGGATTGTTGTGGAGGTTGTGCGAGCTGTACACGAGGAGTTACCCGACTTTATTGAGCGTGTTACTGATAGGGTAACCGTTGGGCTTCAAGGTCAGACAACGACTGTTCAGACAGTTGACGGGGTGGTCGGGGTAACTCGGGAACAGGAGATTGGCTTGAATAGGCAGCTCGGAAAAAGGAAGCGAGTACTCACCGTAGGACAATTGGAAGAAGGTAGAGAACCCAACTTGGCTGATTTGGATGTTGAGAGTCAGGGAGGCATGGAGGTGTGTGGCAAGTGTGGGGGAACCCATGGGTTTGCTTGTCACAAGTTTAGGTGTTTCAAGTGTGGAGAAAGAGGGCATGTGCATCAGGAATGTAAGAAGATTCAGATATGTTTCCGTTGTCACCAGACAGGTCCTTTCAAGTCTCGTTGTCCTGATTTGGTGGTGGAGAGAGTCCAAGTTTCAGCGTCCATCGTTCCGCATGAAGTAAAGATCGAGCCGCAATAGATCGATAGTATGTAATTTGAATTCTCCTTTCTGTGATGATTTTATTGTTATGGTACTGCATCAACGTTAGTAAGTGTATTTCAGAATATTATGTTTCCTGCCTATGATTGAGTTATATGCCTTTTGCATACCATGGGTTTAGAGTAGTAGTCCGTAGTTGTACCCTTTTAGAGCAGATTACTCAGGATGCGGTCGCTGTAGGAAGCGTGAAGTTGGGACTCTAGAAGTATTTCGCCAGTTTTCGAGGACAGTGGCGTCATGGTATTGGTTAGCTTTGGAGCACTGGCAGCGGTAAGCATCAGTTTTTAGCAGAACGATCGTGGAGTGGTAAGAAGAAATGGGAATCCTTCCCAGACAGTAAGTTGTAAGGAGCTAGTTGAATTAAAGTGGGGGAGAACCCTCCAAGTATTCAGGAGCAGAAGTAAGTGGGGAGTTGGGGAAAACTTCTTGAAGTTGAGTTCGTGTATGCACGATTAGCTGATGACTGGTTGGGAAATCCGGTTAGAGATTTTTCCGTCAGAACGGGAGACGGTCGAGTGGTCGTCTGGATTGAGGATTGGATGAGTGGGGAGTTCAGAAGACGTTCCAACATTTGGTTTACGCTTTTCCTTGGCGTTGGGAAGCAGGTTTCAGGAACCAGGTTAGAGCCCCAGTTAAGACCCAAGTGCAGTTGAGTGTTAGGTCGAGTGAGTGTTCGATATAGTGTGAGTAGGTGTTGTAAGTCTGCGGGTGTAGTCGTAGCATTCACTAGTAGTCAGATAGTGTTAGAGTGTTGTAAGTCTACGAGTGTAGCCGCAGCATTCACTAGCAGCCATATAGTGTGAGAAGGTGTTGTAAGTCTGCGAGTGTAGCCGTAGCATTCACTAGCAGCCAGAGAGTGTTAAAGTGTTGTAAGTCTGCAGGTGTAGCCGTAGCATTCACCAGTAGATAGACAGTACGGGAAGTGTAGTGAGGCTACGGGATGACCATAGCATTCGCGTTAGTTGATAGCTGGTTTGGAAAACCAGGTTGGAGGATCGCCAGCAGGACTCGAGTGAGTCAAGATACAGATTGAGTGTATGTCCGGCATGGGATGCTTTCGGATTAGTAGTCAGTGTAAAGATGTCATGGGAGTGTGGTAAGACTGCGGGATAGCCGCAACATTTGTTAGTAGCCAGTTAGAGGAGTGTGGGCGAGGGCCCGTATCTCCTAGATAGAGGAGTGTGGGTGAGGGCCCGTATCTCCTAGTTAGCAGAGTGTGGGAGAGGCCCGTAATTCCTAGTTAGTATGATCAGGATCAAGTAGACAAAGTTCGTTGAGATTCAGTATGGAGGCATGTGACAACCGTCAAAATTCGAGTCGGTACTAGATTTGACTAAACTTAGTTGCACATATAGGAACTACACATACTAGACTTAGTAACTAGAAGCTAAGTTATAACCTACTAGAAACTGGAAACAATTAGAATCAATGGATAGTGTACTTAGATCTCACATTGATATGTGAATTCCACATCTACTTAACTATAGTGAATATCCATATTCGGGTCACTCTTTGACTCAAACACCTTTTCATTAATCATATACACACATCATGCACTTGACCTAGTAGTAGAAATTAGGTCCGAGTCTCGTAGGAACTTAAGTTAAAGTTGAAAACTATGACTAGTATACTTGATTCCTCAATTTCGGTTTGGATCTCGGAACCACTACATAGAATGCCAATAAATCGATAAAAATAAATTACAAACATTATTTTTAACTAGAAAAGAGTTTGAAACTCTATTATAATTTGAAATCTCAGATAATTCAATTTATTTTGATATCCAAATATTTATTAAATCTCAAGACCCTAAAAACTCAAATTTATAAACTTTAACACCTAAAAATCCATAAAATTTGGTATGGACTATATAATATCAATTTAAAATAACTCAATTTAGTAAAATATAACCAAGGAGAAATAAACTTTAAGTCATTAGTATTTAACCTTATTTTCTAAGCCAAAAATCAAGGTTTTGTGAAGGAAAATTAGGATAAGGCACATATTTTATAAAAACTTGATATAAATAAAGTTATATTTTATAAAATTTAAAAGAGGGAGACCCTCTCTCCATTCAAAAGTCGGATTCCTCTCTCTCTCCTCTTCCCAAAACACTCAATCAATTCCCCTCCACACTCCATTTCTCCATACTTCACTTTCTCTCTCACACTCCCTCACTTTATTTTCTCTCTATTCTCTCTTCCTCTCTCTAGGAACCACGAAAATTTCCAGAAAACAAGTCCAAGAACACACCTCAAACACAAAATCTTCATCATCTAGTGGTGTTCATTAAGGTAGAACACGATTTCCTTTCATTTTCCTCCATGTTTTCAAGGTTTTTCTTGCATTTCCTTCTTCTTCTACACCTTTCTCTTAGAAAATATGTGTGCATGTTCATTCACTTCAGTTTTGATGATGATGGTGGTAGGATTTCACCCAAAAACAACATGCATGTTGTAAATGGTGAAATCCAAGGACCTAAACCTAAGTCAAGAACAAGAAAATGCACTTTTCTACAAGTTTTGGTGGAAAATCACCACATGCACTCTAAGTTTTCTTTCAAAAACGATTTTTGAACATTTCAAACTCATTAATGGTCTTCAAAACAACATGCATGTGATGATCTTCAAGCTTAGATTCTTGATGATCAATGTTTGTTGTTAAAAGCTTTCAAATGTGTTCATGAAGGATTTATTTCCAAATAAATATCTAAAACTCCTTTTCTGACCAAATCCGATTTTTCCCAGATTCCCACCAACAAAATGAGATGTTCTACAAATTTTCAGAAAATAATTCATTTTTCTCGAATTACTATAGTTAATGCAATAAATTAGGGCAATAACTCATATAAAATACTTTTTCTGAGGTCTATAAATCCTAGGTAAATTCGTGGATGACCCCTATGCTAAATAAAGACTTCTCATTAAGTTTCATCGATTTTTGTTTACTGTTTAGCGTGGTTTTGAATTTTCTTTTTGTTTAGCCCCAATAAATCATAAAACCACTTTAGACAATTTGAAAAGGCTATCTAATAATTTTCGCAGCTCTTAACCTATCATTAAGACATAGAAAAATATTTTCAGAATTTTTCATAATGCATTTCTATTTTTCCCCGATTTTTGTGTATATAATGGACTAAAAACAGGAAAAATAGTTCTGCTCATCCAAAATTCATGCCAATTTACCAGAAGACCATAAAATATATTAGAACTCTCAATAAAAATTTTGAAGATTTTTCTATTCAGTATACTATTTTTCTCCTATTTTCTAAGATTAAATACACTTAAATCCACAAAATCAGATTTCAGTATATAAAAACCACATTTGGTATTTTTCCCAGATTATTTACTTTGTAAATGAAGTGTACAATTTTTTTGGTAATTTACTTTAACTGTTTAATAATTATTATTCAAATAATGATTATTTAAGAGGATTAAACAAGGAAAAAATAGCAACACTAATTGAAAAATATCTTTTATATTTTTCACAGCTTCTATATATGTAATAACAGTGTTACAAAAATTTTGGACAATTTTGGAAACTGTTTTCTATTTATCTCCATTTTTATTAGAATAAATGCACAAAAATCATAAAATTGGGCTAAACAGTTTATAAATCCATTTGTATATTTTTCCCAGCTTACGTATGTGTAATGGCAGTAATATAAGAAGTTTGGGGAATTTTCTTAACTGATTGCTATTTTTCATGAATTTTTATCTATTTAGAGAATTAAATATAAGAAAATTGGTTATACATATCTATAAACCATGAAAATTTATCTAGAAGTCTTTTAATGTAGTTAGAACCAAAATCTGAAGTTTGGTAATATTTATTAACTTTTTACTATTTTTCCATGATTTTATGATTATTCAAGGAATTAAATGGTGAAAAATAATTAGACAAATCAAAAAGTCAAGAAAATTTATCTTAAGGTCTTTGACTTCAAACTGAAATGCAAAGTTTGGGAAAGTTTAGAACTAAATTGATTTAGTTTTTGAATATTTAATCATTGGAATACCTCTTAAAATGTTAAATATTAACATTTCAAGAATGGGAATTTTCCACTTAAATTGTTATATAACAATTGATTTTTTGAAATTTAATTTTCACAGAAAAATATTTGTAACTTATCAATATTAAATTTTGACACATTATTGTCATAATTCTATTGTAGTAGTAAGTATACTAGTATTAGATTTCAACTAGGGACTCATTAGTGTGTAACATCGTTGTAGGAAAACGATAGTGGTACCAGTGGAACGTAGATCAATGCATCATTTGCATCATCTCAATGCATATTGTGAGTATTCACGCACTCCCCTATTTTCAGTTTTTATGTTTTGGGGTGGAAAAGCATGTCCCGGAAAACTATTATTTGTTCGTTGTATTTAAATTGATTTGTATCAAACATGATTGCTATTTTATTGCTATATCTCTCTATGTATGTCTATGCAACACGGAACATGAGAACTTATCGTCTTAAGGCCCTTCCCTTACACTTTTCTCTAACCATTAACTCTTTGAGCCAATGGTCATTGTGGATAGCGCTATTAGGAATTGACAACTCCTCACTCGCCCGATTGCTGGAGTGCATGATACCATATAATCTATGGAACGATAAGCATAGATCTTGATAGGGCTTCAGTCATAGGCTTGGTTGAGAACTCATTGTTTGCTCATACACATACAAACTTGTTATTTATTATGGCAATAAACTCGTTTATCAATTATAGCAATCAACTTTGTTTCTCATTATAGCAATGAACTCTGTTTCACATTATAGCAATAACCTTGTTTATTAATTATAGCAATGAACTTTGTTTCTCATTACAACAACGAACTTTTATTACTGAAAACTTATATACATGTTTTAGCAATGAAATGGTTTGCTCCTTGTAGCAACAAAATTGATTGCTCATTTTAGCAATGAAACTTGTTTACTCGTTTGAGTAACGAACTTTATCTTCCATGAGGATATGAATGTTGCATCTTATTTGGGCAACATACTTTATCTCTCCTGATGACAAAGAACTTTGTTTTTTTTACAAACTTATTTACTCATTTTAACAATATACTTTTATTATTGGAAACTGTGACAACCGTCAAATTTCGGTCAAGTCAAAGTCAAACAAAGTCAACAAGTCAAACCGGTCAACTCCAATAACCCTTGTATGTTAGGGTTTACGTTATGTAATCACTATACAATTCGCTATTTTAATGAGAAATCATCATTTGGAAAGTTCATGTGTTTGATTTTCCTTAGCCTTAACAGTGCTAAACAACGAACCAAAACGATAAAACATTATTGCACACTCATCGGGAGTGTGTACGACACTAAAACACGGTTTAACGGGGTTTACGAACCTTGCGTTATGAAGCCGGACACTCAAATTAATCACAAACGAAACCTCTCTAAATCATTTTCACTCTATCTCTTTCTATTTGAAATCTCTCCCAAATCTCTTTTAAAAGTTCCCATAACTTTTTGGAATCATTCGGGTCATCCCGACCCTTAACCGGGTCAAAAACCACTTGAAACGGGGTAAAAACGGGTAAAATAGCCTTAAGGACCCAAAACGGAAACTTCAGGACCGAAGCCTCTCATCCGAGGCCTCGGATCCGAAGCCTCTCATCAGGACCGAAGCTGAAGCCTCTCAGGAGACCGAATCCGAAGCCATCAGACAGCAGCCTCGCATGCGAGGGTCCGAAGTCTCGGCCCCCATCCAAGAGGTCTCGCAGACGGCCCCTTTTTACCGGTTTTTCGACTACGACTTCGTTTTAACTCCGTTTTTCATTATTTTAACGTGGGATTTTCACCCAAAACTTTATTTTATAAACTAAGGCCCCAAAATATATAAATCTCCAGGGTTTTTATAAAAATATATTAAAAGAATTAGTGGTTGAACTAATTATTGAGGGAATATTTGCTTTTCCTTAATTTATGGCAAAAGCAAACCACCACCACCTCACTCTATGATTAGCCACTCTTTCCCACTACCCCTTGTCACCTTAGTGGACCTTTACACCCAATCTCCAGCTCTTCCCACGTTCTAAGAGCTGGAGAATTGGTCATCTCTCCTCATTCTCATTAACTTCTTTCATTCTACACTTAGCAACCAAAGAACACTCTCCAAAATTCTCTCATCTTTTCTCTCAACTTCAAGAACTTCAAGGCTTTCTCCAGGGATTTCTTTCTTCAATTAGTAAGTATCTTCATCATTCATATAATTATTACACTCCATTCTACTCAAATCATTGATATCTTACACAAATTCCATCTTATTCGGTGTTAGATTCTCGAATCATCAAGACATCTTCTTAGTGTTCTTGGGTTGAACACTTCCTCTCTCTTACTTTCATCTACTGAAACCACATAGGGTGAGTTCATACCCCTACATTTACATGTTTTTCTTAAGTTTTAAGGGGGGAATACAAGTAAAATCATCAAGAACACAATTAAACTTTTTCTATCAGATTACATCAGAAAAGATGAACTTCGATCACGGACTGTTTTGGTCAACTTAAATATTTTAGTTTTCAAAACTGTTCCAGGTGCAAGTAGTTCAAACTCTTAGCTTTAAAATGGCTACTTGCACATCTCCATATGATTTTTCTACAATTTATGGTGATTTTTACAAAACTGCCTATCATTTCAGAGGCAAACCCGGACCAGTCTGTGATTATGAACATTTTCACCTCTGTTAGAGATCACTAAAAATCATGATAAAATTTACGAACAAACTAGACTCATATTCCAAACTCTCAGAATTTGCGGATTTAGATTTAGAGCTTTGATGATTTTTCTATAAATTTTCTAAGAACAGTAACAGAAACTATATACAACAAAAAGTTGCTGTCAATTTCATCTCACCTTGTAACATGTTGAGCAAGGTGTATATCTTTATGTGGATATATGTTATTGCAATATATGACATTTTATCTTAATATTTAGACACACATCAGTTTACAAATGGATTTGGACATATAAAATATAAAGAATAACAAGTGATTATAATCAAAGTACAACCGATACATTCAAACATTTAATAAACTATTTTGAATATAGTTTGCATACATTACTACGTACTACCCTTGGTTGATAAACTATAATAGGTATAGTTTATGATACATTACATAACACATACATTTAAAAAGGGTACATTTATACAAAGGATATTTTCATTAAGCAAGGTACGGCCATACGGTACCAAGTTTTCATAACACGTAATTCCGTTAATGACTTTATGAAACATTACATAACACATACATTTAAAAAGGGTACATTTATACAAAGGATATTTTCATTAAGCAAGGTACGGCCATACGGTACCAAGTTTTCATAACACGTAATTCCGTTAATGACTTTATGAAACATTACATAACACATACATTTAAAAAAGGGTACATTTATACAAAGGATATTTTCTTTAAGCAAGGTACGGCCATACGGTACCAAGTTTTCATAACACGTAATTCCGTTAATGACTTTGTGAGACATTTACTTCAAATTACCATTAAGTCCTGTATTGTAACCAGAGTCTCCTTGAGGGAGAGCGTGATAGTTGTGTATAGATCTATATTGGGTTTGACAAACCCACACCTAAACTGCATGCAACAGTTAGACCGATAGGTCTGGGGTGACAAATGTCATAACATTTCCGACGCCTGAAGAACGTCGTTTCAGGCCAACTAGGTCATAGCATGGTTATAATAACTCACATGTGGTATTAACAAACATAGAATTTACGGGGATTTCACTAAAATCAAACGAGTTTATGTCGATTTAAACTTGCATTGTTTTACTATAAGGAACGAACACTACTTGTACATTTCGGTCTTTGGGTTTTAAGACTACATTTACACATTAAGGAAAATATTGGATTTTCTGGAACGAACACTACTTTTACAAGAAAAGGCTTTAATAAACTCACATAAAGTATTAATGAATATTGGAATTTACGGGAACTTCATTAAAAATTAAATGAGTTTACGTCGATTTAAACTTACATTATTTATTATAAGTAAGAAAAGTTACTTATATATTTCGGTCTGTGGATTTAAGACTACATATACATTTTAAGGAAAATATTGGATTTTTCTAAAACAAATACTACTTTTACAAATGAAAGGCTTTTAATAATACCAAACAAAAGCTTATGAACTCACCAACCTTTGTGTTGACACTTTTTCAAACAACTTGTATTCTCAGGAAATCATTAAACAGGTAACCAAGTGCTTTTGAGGATGGGACGCTAAGGCGTCTACTATTTCATATTTTGTCAACATATTGTAATTGATTCGTAAACATGTAATTCATACAATGATGTAACTTTTTCAATTATATATATGTTGGTTGTGTTTGCTTGAATTACTATTACAATTGTTGTTATGATACTATACATGAAGTCCTCCACCCCCGGACATTTCCGCCATCCTTGGTTTGGGGGTGTGATAGATTGGTATCAGAGCACAGTTTATAGTGAATTAAGTATATCAAACCACATAAGATATACAAACTATAAACACAATTGGGACTAATAGTCTCTGATTTGTGCATTTTTCAAATAAATATACTTTTAGAAAATGAATGGTTTCTTATTAAAAGTATAAATACATGCATACATGCTCACATAGTGTCATAACTAGAAGAACATAAAGTAAAAGAAGAGGAGTTGTACATTATGGGTATGCCTTGGTATATGTAAATCAAGTCTGGGAAGGATATAGCCTGATCAACTATATCTGTCCGAGGAGTGACTTGCATATACTGGGGGATAGTCATAATGGGCAACAAATCTAACAACCTAACTACACCCTACAGGGAATACTTTAAGAATCGAATCTAAACACCTAAAAATACTATAGGAGTATTTGGTGATACTATAACCAACTTATGTGAAAACTAAAGACCTCTATTAGTAGGCCTATGATAACCGAGTGCATACGCCAAGGTTATACATAATTAAAGATATTATAGACTCAGAATCTATGACTATTGCTCTACTTCCTGTTCCTTGTTTGGTTGTGGACTTAGAGTAGAGTCATTTATTCGAAAGTCTATTCTATCTCAAATTATGTATAACTGATATGCACTACGTGATTATAGACGTAATTAATAAGGATCACCCCTATAAGTAATTATAGGATTAGGCGTCTATTAATTATCTCTTCTACCCCTATTCTCGCACGAGCAACATGATGTGTAAATTTTAACGCCCGTATAAAACCTACTTCTACCCACTACCATAACTCCGTCTCCAAGACGTTAACAGAAACACCAAGAATAGTTCACTAAAGTGCGAAATTATACATGTGTATATAAATGGTAAGGATATTTACTAAAAGGTTTATCAATGAAATAGGCATGCATTTTATTTCATTGAATCTCACTACTTGGTATTACAAACAAGTTACAACTGGTAACTCTAAGATTCTTTAGGTGTACCTCGAAGTTATGTGTAATTAAGGAATGATTGACCTAGAAATGGTGAGTCCGCCTTACGACTTGTTCCTTGTTTGATTGTGGACTTAGGGTAGACTCATTAGGATCAACAGTCTAATAAAATTTTAATTACACATAACTGGGGGCATGTCAAGTGAATCTTAGGGGTGGATCAGACATGGAACAAATCACAAGATTATAATCAAGTTATTCCTACTAAATTCATAAGTCTATTTATATAGACCTCTGGTATAGAGTCGTCGGCGTAGTCGTGTCGGCAATCTAGAATATGGATGATACAAACTATAATACCCAAATTATACAAAATTTTCTGCATTAAAAATCAATAGACAAATACATAAAATGAAACTAAAAAGGGTATCAAACTATCAAGAGAAAAACACATACAATGTAGATTAAAATCCACTAATTATAACAAAATGGCTAAGGATTGTTAAGTCCTCTCTTCTTATAAATAGCTTTGAAGCAAGCTTGCCTAAGCTTCTTTGTTCTTTCTGTCAATTCCATACCTGGCAATTTCTCCATCATCTTCTTGTGCACTTCTAACGTCTCTATCTCCTCCTTTAATCCCAACTCCTAATTTTTTTTTTTTTAAAAGGTAGATGCAATATATTTTTCATGTGAGTTCACAAAATTTACAATGAGTTAAGTTTATATAAATATAAATCAGGAAATCGTAGTAAATCAATTGATTTGATGTGGCATATGCCTAGGACCTATGTTTAGTTATAAAGAAACTAACAATTAAAATTTTAGAAAATACCAAAACTACTTTGGTTACCAAGTGCATGAGTAATGTATAGAAGGTTATTATCATAATTTACCTTGGCATTTTCAATGAGGGATTGAAGGCTCTTAAGTTTTCTATGAGGCCATCTGTTTATGTTTAGCTCTCTGCATCTTTTCTTCAACACTGTTAAACTTATCCCTAGTTCCTTTGCTGCTATGATTATCGGCATCTCAAAGTACTTCTCTATCTCTTCAAACTCCAATGGTCTCAATCTCTTTGCCACCTTCCGGCCACCGTGATCAGTGGTGGCAGCACTAGAACTACATGTAGCCTCACCACCGGATTTACAGTCTTCACTGAAACTAACCAATGGTAAATTACCATCCTCCCAACAATCCCATAAGCTTATATCTTCAAGGGGATCAAGATCGTGAAACTCATTTCTAGAAATGATGTTTTGATCTTTGTTAAGTACTGTGGAAACGTTCTGATCGAGCACTTCATGTAATTTTTCTGACAACTCGTAATCATGATGGTTGAGCATGTCACCACTGCAAAAATAAAAAAAAAACTCAAGATAATCAAATCCAACACGATGAAAGACTCTTTTTGATCACTACAAATCCAAACCATGTTTTGATCAATGTCGACAAAATCACTTTTCTGTGCGTAAGATGGTGTAATGAGTGACGTTTATATATACCTGAAAAGATCTTGATGATCAAAGTACTGAAACCAATCGAGGTCATCTATGGGGTTTTGATGATCTGCAGGTGGATCCATTTGTGAGGGAGAAGTTAAAAGTCGCGGTAAGAATGTGATGATTTATATAAGTAAAGTGGGAGAAGTAATTAATAGCAAATTGTTGGGAATGCAACAAAACAAGTTAAGCACTTCTGAAAAATTGATAAATGATTTCGGTAACACTCGCGGAATATAAACTAGTAAAAATTACAAATGAAATGGAATATATATAGTCTATGATGTTATGGTTATTGTGTATCTAACAAATGAAGAGAAAATGAATATATATATATATATATATATATATATATATATATATATATATATATATATATATTCTTTGAGCCGTAACCTTCTTCTTCAATTCACACACATATACGGATATGTTGCTGCAAATTATGACTTGTGTGCCTCATGCATTTAATGCATCACATGCCTACTGCATATTCTTCACTTTGAAGCTACGTACCAGTTTCCAATTTCCCCAGTAGCACAGTTTTCATTAGAAAGTACTCCAAGTCTTCACACATGAACCAGTTAGAAAGTACTCCAAGTCTTCACACATGAACTAGTTAGAAAGTACTCCAAGTCTTCACACATGCAAATTATGACTTGTGTGTCGCTATAGGTATGTCGTTGGCTCTTGTTAAAAACCTATAGCGACAACAAGTCATCGTAATAGATTAAACCTGTGGTGACGACAAGTCGTCGCTATAGGTAACTAATAAAACTTTATTTTTTTTAACCCCGAGAATATGATTGACAAAATCTATCCGACGAGACCCTCGTGATACCTCTTGACGAAATTGAAATCAACGAGAGTCTCCACTTCGTGGAAGAACCGGTAGAAATCATGGATCGAGAGATCAAAAGAACAAAGCAAAGTCGTATTCCCATTGTGAAGGTCCGCTGGAACGCTAAATGAGGACCCGAATTCACCTGGGAACGCGAGGATCAGATGAAACAAAAGTATCCACATCTCTTCCCAAACTCTTGAAATCCCAGTCAAAATGAAAATTTTGGGACGAAATTCCTTCTAACGGGGGGATGATGTGACAACCGTCAAATTTTGGTCAAGTCAAAGTCAAACAAAGTCAACAAGTCAAACCGGTCAACTCCAATAACCCTTGTATGTTAGGGTTTACGTTATGTAATCACTATACAATTCGCTATTTTAATGAGAAATCATCATTTGGAAAGTTCATGTGTTTGATTTTCCTTAGCCTTAACAGTGCTAAACAACGAACCAAAACGATAAAACATTATTGCACACTCATCGGGAGTGTGTACGACACTAAAACACGGTTTAACGGGGTTTACGAACCTTGCGTTATGAAGCCGGACACTCAAATTAATCACAAACGAAACCTCTCTAAATCGTTTTCACTCTATCTCTTTCTATTTGAAATCTCTCCCAAATCTCTCTTAAAAGTTCCCATAACTTTTTGGAATCATTCGGGTCATCCCGACCCTTAACCGGGTCAAAAACCACTTGAAACGGGGTAAAAACGGGTAAAATAGCCTTAAGGACCCAAAACGGAAACTTCAGGACCGAAGCCTCTCATCCGAGGCCTCGGATCCGAAGCCTCTCATCAGGACCGAAGCTGAAGCCTCTCAGGAGACCGAATCCAAAGCCATCAGACAGCAGCCTCGCATGCGAGGGTCCGAAGTCTCGGCCCCCATCCGAGAGGTCTCGCAGACGGCCCCTTTTTACCGGTTTTTCGACTACGACTTCGTTTTAACTCCGTTTTTCATTATTTTAACGTGGGATTTTCACCCAAAACTTTATTTTATAAACTAAGGCCCCAAAATATATAAATCTCCAGGGTTTTTATAAAAATATATTAAAAGAATTAGTGGTTGAACTAATTATTGAGGGAATATTTGCTTTTCCTTAATTTATGGCAAAAGCAAACCACCACCACCTCACTCTATGATTAGCCACTCTTTCCCACTACCCCTTGTCACCTTAGTGGACCTTTACACCCAATCTCCAGCTCTTCCCACGTTCTAAGAGCTGGAGAATTGGTCATCTCTCCTCATTCTCATTAACTTCTTTCATTCTACACTTAGCAACCAAAGAACACTCTCCAAAATTCTCTCATCTTTTCTCTCAACTTCAAGAACTTCAAGGCTTTCTCCAGGGATTTCTTTCTTCAATTAGTAAGTATCTTCATCATTCATATAATTATTACACTCCATTCTACTCAAATCATTGATATCTTACACAAATTCCATCTTATTCGGTGTTAGATTCTCGAATCATCAAGACATCTTCTTAGTGTTCTTGGGTTGAACACTTCCTCTCTCTTACTTTCATCTACTGAAACCACATAGGGTGAGTTCATACCCCTACATTTACATGTTTTTCTTAAGTTTTAAGGGGGGAATACAAGTAAAATCATCAAGAACACAATTAAACTTTTTCTATCAGATTACATCAGAAAAGATGAACTTCGATCACGGACTGTTTTGGTCAACTTAAATATTTTAGTTTTCAAAACTGTTCCAGGTGCAAGTAGTTCAAACTCTTAGCTTTAAAATGGCTACTTGCACATCTCCATATGATTTTTCTACAATTTATGGTGATTTTTACAAAACTGCCTATCATTTCAGAGGCAAACCCGGACCAGTCTGTGATTATGAACATTTTCACCTCTGTTAGAGATCACTAAAAATCATGATAAAATTTACGAACAAACTAGACTCATATTCCAAACTCTCAGAATTTGCGGATTTAGATTTAGAGCTTTGATGATTTTTCTATAAATTTTCTAAGAACAGTAACAGAAACTATATACAACAAAAAGTTGCTGTCAATTTCATCTCACCTTGTAACATGTTGAGCAAGGTGTATATCTTTATGTGGATATATGTTATTGCAATATATGACATTTTATCTTAATATTTAGACACACATCAGTTTACAAATGGATTTGGACATATAAAATATAAAGAATAACAAGTGATTATAATCAAAGTACAACCGATACATTCAAACATTTAATAAACTATTTTGAATATAGTTTGCATACATTACTACGTACTACCCTTGGTTGATAAACTATAATAGGTATAGTTTATGATACATTACATAACACATACATTTAAAAAGGGTACATTTATACAAAGGATATTTTCATTAAGCAAGGTACGGCCATACGGTACCAAGTTTTCATAACACGTAATTCCGTTAATGACTTTATGAAACATTACATAACACATACATTTAAAAAGGGTACATTTATACAAAGGATATTTTCATTAAGCAAGGTACGGCCATACGGTACCAAGTTTTCATAACACGTAATTCCGTTAATGACTTTATGAAACATTACATAACACATACATTTAAAAAAGGGTACATTTATACAAAGGATATTTTCTTTAAGCAAGGTACGGCCATACGGTACCAAGTTTTCATAACACGTAATTCCGTTAATGACTTTGTGAGACATTTACTTCAAATTACCATTAAGTCCTGTATTGTAACCAGAGTCTCCTTGAGGGAGAGCGTGATAGTTGTGTATAGATCTATATTGGGTTTGACAAACCCACACCTAAACTGCATGCAACAGTTAGACCGATAGGTCTGGGGTGACAAATGTCATAACATTTCCGACGCCTGAAGAACGTCGTTTCAGGCCAACTAGGTCATAGCATGGTTATAATAACTCACATGTGGTATTAACAAACATAGAATTTACGGGGATTTCACTAAAATCAAACGAGTTTATGTCGATTTAAACTTGCATTGTTTTACTATAAGGAACGAACACTACTTGTACATTTCGGTCTTTGGGTTTTAAGACTACATTTACACATTAAGGAAAATATTGGATTTTCTGGAACGAACACTACTTTTACAAGAAAAGGCTTTAATAAACTCACATAAAGTATTAATGAATATTGGAATTTACGGGAACTTCATTAAAAATTAAATGAGTTTACGTCGATTTAAACTTACATTATTTATTATAAGTAAGAAAAGTTACTTATATATTTCGGTCTGTGGATTTAAGACTACATATACATTTTAAGGAAAATATTGGATTTTTCTAAAACAAATACTACTTTTACAAATGAAAGGCTTTTAATAATACCAAACAAAAGCTTATGAACTCACCAACCTTTGTGTTGACACTTTTTCAAACAACTTGTATTCTCAGGAAATCATTAAACAGGTAACCAAGTGCTTTTGAGGATGGGACGCTAAGGCGTCTACTATTTCATATTTTGTCAACATATTGTAATTGATTCGTAAACATGTAATTCATACAATGATGTAAATTTTTCAATTATATATATGTTGGTTGTGTTTGCTTGAATTACTATTACAATTGTTGTTATGATACTATACATGAAGTCCTCCACCCCCGGACATTTCCGCCATCCTTGGTTTGGGGGTGTGACAGAAACTTTTATCAAAACTTTGATTTCAATTCATGAAACCAATATTATTTTGTTTATCTGTGAGTACTCACCAACTATTTTTATAGTTGACGCTCGTTTTACATGCTTTTTCAGGAATCATCGAGTAAGTGGCACTTAGGGACACTTCACTTTTAGGAGCATTCGCATGTGTTGTATTTCAATTTACATTGTAATTTCTTTTAAAAGTTGTTCAAACCCATCGTAAATTTGTAATGATTTTTAATACTATGGTTGGTGTTGTCTTTTAACTTTTGCTATGAAACCCTTTATACTGCCACGCCTCGTGTTTCCGCTTTAGCGGGGTGTGACAAGGCAGGCCTGCATAGCCCCAGATAGGTGAGACCTGAGGGAGAGGCCACTCCAGTATACAGTTGGGTGAGACTCGTAGGCGAGGCCCATATGTTAGTAGTAGTACAGGTGAGAGTAGAGGGAGAGACCGCTCTAAGATATAGTTTGGGTGAGACCCGTGGGCGAGGCCCGTGAGATTTTAGCGGTGCAGGTGGGACCTGGTAGAGACCTTAGAATCAAGTTAGGGGATCGAGGATCCCAGGATTTAGAGAGCCATAGTGGCAAGGTAGACATAGCAATTTTAGTTAGCCGAGTTTCCTTCGGAAGTCGCTAAGAGCGATTGAGAGATGGAGTTTGAGTTCAATAACCGGTAGGAGTCCGGTAGTCAAAGTAATGGCAGATTAGTTGGGACCGGGGTGGTCTCGGTTCGTCCGGGGAGCGGATCAGAGACAGCAGAATCTTCGGACAGGGACATCAATAAGAGGATCCAGGAGTGGAAGTAGTTAGTTGACTGAGAGGTGCTAGGCCACTAACAGCAGGATTAAATAATCTCAGAGTGAGTGATTTGACTCTGTTGCGCAGCTCTCGTATGAGTCTAACCGTTGCAGGGATGAGTCTATTACTCGAAGGATTATCTGATCCATCCACTGGGAGGGGTTTCCAGTATCAGTATATAGAAAGAGAAAGCACTCAGTATGTATCAGCGAAGTGACCAGCACTGGGAGTGGCTGGGAAGGTAGGTTCAGCGAAGGGTATATCCTTCATAGAGATAGAGGAGGTTGTTGTTTATGGAAGGCTGCCTTGGGAAGGCCAGTGAATGCGCAAGGAAAAAGGGGTGAACCCATAGGTTGACCAGTACAAGTACTCGAGGAGTAACAAAAGGAGTATCAGTTGGGAAAGAGTTGTGATCTCAGGATTGTTGGCGAGCAGAGTGCTCTAGACGTTCTTACCCTCAAGGATTAGTTTCGGTTGAATGACCGGGCGGAAGATCAATGAAAAGTGATCCCTCGAGGATCGGGCTCCGTAGGAGAGGTTTTCACCAAACAGAAATGTTGTGAGCTGATTGCAAGATTGTTGGCCGCGGCGGACTTCGAGGACGAAGTCTAGTTTAAGTGGGGGAGAGTTGTAACACCCCGAATTCAGGAGACCTTGAAAGAGAAGAAAACCTCAAATGAGGAAGTGACTCGTCGAGTAGATGGGTGAGTCGATGAGTAGGAACGCGATTTCGTCGCGAGTTTAGTGACCTACTCGACGAGTCAGAAGACTGACTCGGCGAGTTGGCCAGGTTTGGGGAAAACCCTAATTGCGGGCCTTATACCCTATTTAAGGAACATTATAGCCTTCATCAGCTCCCTTGATACTCTCTCAAGTACAGAACAAAAACCCTAGAGCCTCCCCTTGAGTTGTGAGTCATTTTGAGAGTTTTGAAGCATTCTTGAAGCTTGGAGGAACAAGACGTAGGTTGGAGGTTCAAGGAGGAAGGAGTATATCCAGAAGATTCACTCCATTTGCTGCTCATTTTGGTAATCAAGTTCCTTCCTTGACTTCTAGTTTGTTAGATCTCTTTATGTCCCTTTTTATGAAGTTTATGGACCAATGGTGATTTCTTGTGGGATTTGGACACCCCTAAGCCAGATCCTTTCAGATCTAGGAGTGTCTTGAGTAGTAAAAGCATAAAGGTGGAAGATTAATGCTATTAGAACTCCCCATGCCAAGTTTAAGGAGTTGTTTTGGCCTTTTAAGCAAAAAGGGCCATGTATGGGTGCAAAGGTAGTGGCTTTGTGTGATATCCTGACCCTAGGAGGCTAGATCTGGGTCTTGGATGCCTTGAGCTTCTCTGAAATCGTCTGAATAGAGTTGGACATAGAGAGACTCGGCGAGTCACTTGTGGGACTCGGCGAGTCAGGCCAGTTATTGCCCCAAGACCCTTCTGTTAAAGGGTATGAGTTGAATGGTTAGGGACTCAGCCAGTCTGAGTCCATAGTGGTCATGAAGTTCATCGTACTCGACGAGTGCAAGGAAGAACTCGGCGAGTCTAAGGCAATCTTCTTAGTTTATGAAGAAGGACTCGACGAGTTGTTCATACAACTCGGCGAGTCACAGCCTAGACACATTCTTATGTGGATGATGAACTCGACGAGTTCAAGGTCGAACTCGGCGAGTCGGATGAAGATGGTCCCGATTGTATGGTTAAAGGAGAACCCGTCGAGTCCTTGCTAGACTCGACGAGTGGAGTTGGGGTTGTATTGGGTAGTTGGAGTTTGGAGTCGACGAGTTGGTAGACCAACTCGGCGAGTCAAGTCAACTGGAGGTTGACTTTGACCGTTGACTTTGACAAAGTTTGACCAGGGTTGACTTTTGGATTATTGTGGTCTAAATGTTATTTTGGGTATTGATAGTTCGGGAAGCCGAAGGGGCAGCGGTTCAGAAGTTGCCGGTTAGCAGTCAGAAGTGTTCAGCTAGTCTTCAGCAGTGCGAGGTGAGTCTCCTCACTATGTGCATGGGTCTACGGCCACAATGTCGGCCCATTATGTTTATGCTTATGGTTATGTGTAGCAGGAAGACCCGGGGGTTAGCCCTAGGCACTTATTGGGATATGTTCGGATTTAGATCCGTTACCGGGGTTAGCCCGATGCAGTTTATATGTTCCGGATTTCGGTCTGATGCTGGGTGGTACCCGAGGCAGTAGTGTATGTGTAGTTATACTTGTTGTCTTTGTGATACTTGTATGTGCCTGGTAGGGAGGTGAGTCGGGCGAGGTCTCGTATCTCATCACTAGCCGAGTATGGATGGGGTTCTGTATCTCATTAGTAGCATAGTGGGGGCGAGGCCCGATTTAGTAGGGAGGTAAGTTTGGGCGGGGGCCCGTATCTCACCATCAGCAGGAGCGTGGACGGGGTTCCATGACTCACCAGTTGCAGGCCAGGGGCGGGGCCCAAGATAGGCGAGGCCTTAGATCAGTAGTACTGTAGAGTATGTTTAGCTTTATGTTATGTGTTATGTTATATGTTTGTATATGTTTAGCGGGCGGGGCCCAGAGACAGGCGGGGCGTAAGAGAAACAGATTTTTACACCGAGCGGGGCTCGAAGCCAGGCGGGGCCTGTTGTCGGATGTATCCGAAGACGGGCGGGGCCCGGGGTAGAGGGCGAGGCCTAGTACTTGCAGTATGTGGTTATGTATATGGTATGTGGTAGGTTGGGGAACTCACTAATTCGTGCTTACGGTTTTCAGTTTTGGTTTCAGGTACTTCCGGTAGCAGAGGGAAGAGCTCGGGGTGATCGCATGGCACACACACACCAAAAAAGTTTAGCCTGGGATGTTTACTCTGATAAAAATGGACAAGTGTTTTGAAAAGATACTATGATTTGTTATATAACCCTTTTAGTATGTTTGAAATGATTTGATACTATGGTTTAGTAATGTTTTAAAAAAAAAATTTGGTCATGATTTTTGGGATGTTACAATTTCTCTGCCCAGCATCTACTCGGCGATTCAGTTTCCCGACTCGTCGAGTCCACTCATTAATTCCCTACGAATATATCGACTTGACTCGGCGAGTTGGACCCTCAACTCGTCGAGTCTCTCCACAAATCTTCAAATTAAAATACACCATACTATACCTGAAAAATCTGGATGTTACAAGAGAGTTTCGAGGCATAAATGGGATCAAACATGTCTAATTATATTTGTTATTAGCGATCCCATAAATCTATGAATTACATAGTAAGATATAATTGATAATCGATATCTAACGGGTTGAATTTAAATGGATAGGATAAAGGATAACTAACCATTTATTTGTTTTGCAACTTGGATCCTAGGCTTTGATAATTAATGTTTTTGGAAACTAAAAGGGTATTAAATATTAAAGAATTTAAATATTAAAAATACTAAACGAATTTTGTTAAAACTTTTGTAGTTAAATAATCCATTTCTCGTTACCATGAAATTGTCATTTTCTTTAATGACTTAATGAAACAATAACATTCAGTAGATACAACTTCAATGAATGAGTTCATGTCTTAAGAGATAATCTCGTGAGAGATATGAAATTATATACTCATAATGGCCCAAGTCCTAAACTATTTTCTTTGAGCAATAAGCCTAAACATTATACCTAGTAAAGACATCATTGTGATGCTAAAGATGCTTCTAACATCAAACTTGGAATAGTTCAAGGCCCAAAAGAGTCACCTTGTGTGATCTAGGAGGCACATGTTTTATGGACTGAACATCTTTAAGCCAAAGAAATCCAATAAGGCCTATATAGGTGGATCTTGTTTCTTTTGTGGAGAAACTGGACATTGGAAGAGATATGTTCCTCTTATTTGGAAAGAAACTCTGGAAGAGACTAATATTTCAAGTATCTACTAAATAGAACTCATACTTTTCATATAACACATAAGTACTTGGTACTTAACTATTCATCTAGTATTTGTAATTGGCTTGCAGATATTTACTGAAGAGTAACCAGCTGAGCACAATCAAGTTGGAACTACACTCTCGGAGTTTAGTTTATTAATTATTCTAGGAACATAATTTACTTGTATTATGCAACAATGTTTGTTTTGGAACAATGTATGTTTTAATTTAGCTTGCCTAAATACATGTCTCAGTTTAGTTTATGAATGATTGACTATTTACTTAAATCGTTTTTTCATAACGATCACCTTCATATTTAGAAATGATTAAATTCTATTTATGAGACTAGATCTATTAATAAGAATTATAAAATAAATATCAATGTTTTATAAATAAAAAGTTCTATATACAAAATATTTAGACTTAAACTTGTTTTAAATCAAACTCATCCTTGACATTGTTATCTTTATTATACAAATAACATTCACATATTCCAACTTCAAGAAAGGGATCCTTGAAGGAAAATAATGTAGTTTATTTGACATATGTAAATCTTATTTATATATAAAAGATTCCTAATGATATTTTCACTAAGTAGTAGAGAAAATAATTATTAAGGAACTATACACTATGGTGTATGACTTCCTTTCTAATGAATGTCTAAGATTTATCATAAGATACCAAATCAACTTTATTAACAACTATAGTAGTTATAAATTATATTTTACATGTTAAAAGATAATTTTGAAATCTTTGTTGAAAGTTGTAAATATAAAGTTGAACTACAAACCGGTAAGAAGCATTTAAGGCCATAATGATAATAAAGGATGAATTAAATCCTACTTGGTATAATTTGCGTTCTAATCGGTAGAAATGTCCTCAATTTTATTTCCTTGGGATGACACCTAGAACACTATCATTTGTACCTTGAGTACAAACACCAACTAACTAGTTGATATAACATTTTCTTCATAAGATTTTGTATGGAAATGCTCCATCAATATCTTACTTAAATGTTTTATAGATTTAAAGCATATGTTGGACTAAAGCTTTTAGACCCAAAATCTACTGAATATATATTTGTATATGATACTCTAAATGTGGCTTAGATTAGTATAAGCAAACCCACCAAGAATGTTTTTCTTATTCCTCTAATAGCTAAGTTAACAGAAAGAAAGCTTCTAATGACAAAGCAAGTGGGAGGTACATGGAACTTGAAGCAACTCAAAAACCATTACCCATTGTAGTAGTAGTTAGCACTAGTTTTAACAAAGGATCGTTAAACTTGGATAATAGCTATTCATAAACACAAATTGTTCGCTTTAGTGGTAGAAGTTATCTATGACTTGAGAAATGTGGAATCTCTCATTGATGAGCTTTTCTTGATGGTTTCTAGCAAATCCATCAAATACCAAGATGCTATATCGGATCTCGAATTTGATTAATGACTTAGAGTCATGAACATGAGAGGTAATCCATGTATGATAATCAAGGATGGTCTTGATTGAACTTCCTCTCTATAGCAAGGTTAGAAGTAGTAAGTGATTCTTCTAGAAATAATACATTACATGGATAAAAATACATATATAAAGCAAGACTTGTTATAAACGGATTTTCTCATACTCATGTCATTGACCATGGTCCTTATCATGATCATGACATTGACTATGATCAAACCTTTTTTCACAAGTAGCTATGATTAGATCAACAAGGATATTATTTACTATAAATTCATATTCTTAATAAGAGATATAGCAAATAGATTTCAAGAAAGACCGCTTTTCGTAATAGACATCTACTAGAAGATATCTATATAGATTAGCTTGGAGGTTTTCTTAATCCATGTTATCCTAACAAAATGTGTAAATCCTGAGATCCACTTGTGGAAATAAAGCAAGCATCTCAATGTTGCAGTCAACATTTTAATATAAAACGACAAGGTATGCTTTTATATAAAAATGAATAGAGCATGTGTGTTTACTAAGAACTAGTGGGAGGATAGTGACATTCCTAATATTGTATGAATGAGACATACTTAATCATAAGTAATTACATTCTGACCATGCCAGGCTATTTCACCTTGACTCGAAATGTATTTCTAAAATGAAAGACTTATGAAGAATAAGATACATTCTTCGAATGTAAAATATATAGAGATATATAAAATGAATGTTACAAGTTTTATATACTTATGCATATATTGACAATATCTTGAAAGAGATCAAGATAGAAGATTCCTTTGGAGGAACCTTAACATTGTCACATGGCACTAAGTTTGAGCCAACCTCAAAAGGACCTAGCTCATAAGTTTGAACTAACTAAAATGATTTGTATTTGATTTTCTTGGCAAATGAATCCATCATTTACTCCATATTATGCATAAGACCTAGTACATGATCTGTTGGATTTAGTGTCTAAGCCCATAAATATAATTGGTATGTACTTGACCCGAGAGTAGCCTGATCCATTTGGGTTGCATGGCACCGGAACAATTTGTAATGATGGACTTTTGAGAAGAGGATATTTATGATTTATTAATATATTATAAGTTCTAATATATTAATATGAAATCATATTATTTAATTAGTATTGATCAAGAATTAGTTTGGAATTAATTTTGTGATCAAAAGAGACTAATTAAATAAATGGGGATTGATTTTGTAATTCATTCATTCTTATATAGTGGGCATATGATCCATGATCCTTTATGTTAGGCTAAACTCATGTGGTAACCCATGGATACTCCATGGAGGTTGTAACCCATGGAGCATGAGGGATATGGAAAGTCATTAGGGTTTACATGGTGTAACCCTAGTTTGTTACACTATATAAAGAACTCCATAGCTACCAAAATCGGCACTTAAGTGAAAGCAAAGAGGGCTAGCCGATTTTTTGAATGCAAGTATACTTCTCTCAAGTTCATCCAATTGTTGGTGGTGTTGTGTGAAGCATTTGAGGCATCACACTTGGGGTGCTAGGCTCTTAAAGGCTTAAGGAATCAAGCTACAAGAAAAGGTATGTCATTCTACTAGATTTTTGTATTACATATACTTCATGATTGCTAGTTAGGATGAAACCTTGTAAAAATGAAAGTTTACATGTCTAATAGAGAAAACATAGATCCAAGGTTTCTACGGTTGCATGCACACCTTAGGAGTGTTAGAATGCTCAAAACCCTTCATGATCATGCTATGAGCATATCATAATACACCAATTGAATACATGGTTAAGTCAGCGGATGACCATAGAAACGTTCTAAGAGTACTTTGGAAGAACTAAGAGAAAGTATATGAGACATATAGTTTAAAACAAAATCTTCATGTAAAGAGATATATAAGATTCTGATTCTAAAAAAATTTATATAATTATGAATTATAATTGGACTATGACTTCATTGAGGTATGAAGAGTAAGTTTAGTTGGAATGAGGTTCAAGCATAACAAAATGACACAATATAATACAAAATAAGAATACACTGCTTTAGAAGTTGAAATCTAATATGATTGGATGAGTGAGTTCATTGAAAAGCTATGTTGATCTCTGTCATTCAAGGATCACATAGAAATCTTTGTGACTTTGAGATTATACTTAATCGAGCTAAGAGACTCTATGTCACGAAATAACACCAATCATATATTACAATATATTTAACTATACGTAGAGTAAATTCAAATATGGAGATGATAGTATTCACAAAATTCACACAAATTATGTTTAGTCAAACCCATTAATAAAGTCCTTCTTTTGAGGTAAGTATGAATGGTAACACTTCAGCCGTAAGACTTTATTGTTCTAAAAATGGAATTTTGATTTGGATTTAGTATTTGGATATTAGAACATTGTAACAACAACTATTATATAATGTTTTGATATACGGTGATATGATCATAACATCAATACTTGTTGTGTTCTTTATTAACATGTTTAATCCATGAAGTATCTTAATTTGTTTAAAGGTTCATAGTCAATTATAGTTGTGGGAGCAATTATAAAGTAAGAATAATATGAATTGAATTGGTTAACTTTCACCAGATTAAGGTAGGCAATGGGTTGTAACCAAGTTTTATAGGTACTTGTCAGAGAACTAGTATTGAACTGAGCCGTATCAAGATCATCTCATGGATCGCAATCATGAATGACAGTTGATTAAAAGGTACTATCTTTGTATCCTTAACACCTGAGATACATAGTGAGACTTAAGTGTAGGGAGTATTGTGCTTAGATATGGACAAACGCTAGTCCTTAACCGGGCAATTATAAAAGCTATTTTCAGGTATGGTATGAACTATGCAAGGGGCTTATATAGTCAAGATGGGATTTGTTCCTCTTATGTGTTGAGAGTTAGACATCTAAGGCACCTTACCAAAAGATGAACACCAAATGAGATTTATTGCGATCCGTATCTCATGTTTAACATGATGTTTGTGACAAAGGTATGATTGATAAACTTACCTTATGCACCAATTGTAGCTTCGAGCTTTTGGGGAATTAGGCGTTGATAGAATGGTTCAAAGTTGTATGTTGATGGGGGTAGTGAAATGTTACTAGACGTTCACCACTGTCTATATCAGTCTAATATGAATCTTGCGCAAGAAGGAGATTGAAAGATCTAGTATGCTCAAGAATAATATTAAAGTAATATTGCTAATTAATATACGATACTAAAGGGTTACACTAACAACAACTTGACATAGTCAATTATTTATTAGAAATTGATTTTAATAAATATTTAATAAACTCTTATACTTAAATTGGAAATTATTTATTTCTAGGAAATAATAATTTTCATTAGCAAGTAACTTTATATATAATTCATATTGTATGAATTAATAAGTCATGCACAACATTTTGGACTTGATAAATTCTTTTGTCTTTTACCAAAAAGTTAAAGTTTATATTTTATAAACTTGGTTTACAAAATATAAAGGTTTTGACTTCTTCCTTCTATTATTTTTATAAAATAAGAGTCAAAAGACAAGTGTACGGATTTCATGTTAATTTATTCAAAAGTATTAGGTATGGGAGAAATCATGGGAGACAAGCTTGTCTAAAGAGATTAATGGTTAAGGACCTTTATATTAAGTCTTCACTTTAACTGGCTTAGAGGCTTTCATGTTGTATACCCTTTTTTTACATGCAAATTTCGAAATTCCTAAGCTCTCTCTCATTCTCTCTTGTTTTGTTAAGAACACTTGAATATTACTTGCATTTATACACTCTTAAAGTTCATACTTTGGTTATAAACTTCAAGCTTAAGAGTTATATGAGTTTTACAAAACTAGGATCTTAAATAAGGTTGGTAACTTGTTGGTGTCTGAAAGGTTCCACATTCTCCATCAACTTCCAAGCCTCCTCTTGAGGATTCAAAGTCTACAGAGGTTGTTAAACATTTCTTCCTATTTGGTTCTTGTTTTCTTTCCAAAATTTGCAAGAAGATCCTTGGTGGGTATAAAGTTGTTTTATGTTATTCAAAATATAAAGGCTTCCATTGCTAAATCTTATGTTTCTGAAACTAATTTTTGAATAAAAACCCAACACCAAGTAGGATGTAGGTGTGTAAAGATTCCGTGTTTATGATCTCTTGGTCATTATTACCATGATCTTGATGAAACCCAACAAACATTTCCTAAAATGAATTGACGGTGAACATTTTTTTCTAGAATGAAACAAAGGAACTAGCGGTTGAAATTCTTATATTTTGAAATGCCATATCTTTTAATGTTCAAAATCTCTTAATTTTCGTTTGCGAGATCTTGATGAGATTAATTGATTCCAGACTAATTTCTTCCCAATAAGATCCAACTTTATTTTTCAAATTATGATATTTTCGTCTAAACATTTTTTCATCTCGGTGTTACTTTCCAATCACTATTGCATTTTTTTGAACTTGATCTTGGCTACATTGGTCAATCAAGTATTTGCTTTCGTATCTTGGCACTTATGTTAAGTTGCTTCTGTGATCGAAATAAGCCTACCCATGACACCTATGAAAAGATGCCTTTTGTAACTTCTTAACAAGTTCACGATCGTATTTTAATGGGAAACCACACAAACACTTCTTAGTCTCTCTTGACTATTGAAGGAAGAGAATATGTGCCCAGGATCTAACTGCTTTTATATCAAAGATTCTTTGATATCACTACTTATCCAATTTTTTAAAATTTTCTTCTATATTTTCATTTGGTACAAATTTGCATTGAAATCTCTGATTTCTGAAAACTTTGGGTTCTATTTTATGGTGAAAATCTCAATGCGCTTATGAAATACAATACTGATCATAATTCCAATAGATACTATTTGAATTTGCGAAAATTAAAGGGTGAATCAGTAATTGCGAAACCGATGCAAATCGAAAAGGCATGTTTCTCTTGAATTTTAAAATTCAAGGTGAGTATTCAAAGGTCTAACATCATGATGGTTAATCGAAGGCGGTTGAAGTTTGTTACAGAATTTTGATGAGGTGGCAATGTTTTATTGGTTCAATACTTTTAGAATGATTGGCGTGATTTCTTTAGCTAACATCAAAGACGCAAAACATTTAATGCATGGTGGGGGTTTTCTCTCTCCAATCCTATAAATGGTTTAAATTCAAATCCCATGCCTCTCTCACTGATTAAAAACGCTAACTGTTCATTATCTTTCTTCTTACGCTCAAAAACCCTAAGCAATTACTTTTGAAAGATGATTTTATGTTTCAATCTCATGGCTTCTTCTTATTGTATCTCTTTCATGGACCAATATTCTTCATATACAATATTGAATATCAAGTTAAACAAGAATATGATGGTTTTTTTGGAACCATCGAAGAATTCTCAACTGCTTTAACATTTGATTGTTTGCTTGGATCATTCTATACTAAAGAAAGCTCTGATACCAATTGTTGAGAAATAATAATGATTTGATGATGCAGAATGTAAGAACTAACACACTCATGAAGAAGTATTTGGTTAACAAGATATTTTATTCAACTATGATGAGGAAATTACACAAAAAGGAAAGATTGCAATCTAACTAATCTAAGCTAAGAAATCTCAACTCATTCAAGGACTACATCTTGCCACACCCACTAAATGAATACAACCTGACTATTTATAGGTGTGCAAACAAGTCTAGCTAATTAACCCACGTGTCTTAAAATGAGGCCTTTTTGTCATCATACATGAAAGACTTTGATCCTTACAATGTGTGGTATGGACAAACATTTCGACCTTAAGGAAGACGAAACATGATATTTCATGACCTGAATTTGGACCCCAAAATTTGGTGAAGTCAGGAGTTTAGTTTTAAACGAAGCTCATAAATTGAGATACTAAATACATCCTGGATTAGATAAGATGTATCTCGATTCAAAAATCTTTATTTGTGGCCCAATATGAACACAGAGATTGCCACCTATGTCGGTAAATGCTTAACTTGCTCCAAGGTCAAAGAAGACTACTAGAAACCATCTAGTCTACTACAACAACCGGCAATCCCAGAATGGAAGTAGGAACAAATAACCATGGACTTCATAACAAAGTTACCAAAAACATCAAGCAGTTATGACACCATCTGGGTCGTGGTTGACTGTTTGACCAAATCCGGCCATTTCCTAGCCATCAAAGAGACCGAAAAGATGGAGAAACTCACCATGACATATCTTAAGGAGATAGTCATACTTCATGGTGTGCAAATATCTGTCATCTCAGACCGAGATAGTATATTCACTTCCAGATTTTGGCAATCACTACAAAGGTCCCTAGGTACCAAACTCGATATGAGTACAACATACCACCCTCAAACGGATGGCCAGAGGGAAAGAACAACAAAATCTGTTAAAGATATACCCCGTGCTTGTGTGATAGACTTTGGTAATGCATGGGACACTCACTTACTATTAGTTGAATTCTCATACAACAATATTTATCATACTAGCATAAAGGTTGCTCCATTCGAGGCTTTCTATGGGCACAAATGTCGTTCTATGATATGATGGGAAGAAGTACAAGATACACAACTAGCTAAAAAGAATACTAGAGATACTCTCCTCACTGGTCCTGAGATCATTCATGAAACGACAGAGATCGCTCAGATAAAGGAACAATTAAAGGCTCCACGTAGCCGACAGAAAATTTATGCCGATAAAAGACACAAACCATTAGAATTCAAAGTAGGAGACCATGTCCTGCTAAAATTTTCTCCATGGAAGAGTTTCATCAAAATCAGAAAACAAGGTAAACTAAATCCCCACTACATCGGACCTTTCAAAATCCTCAAAAGGGTTGGTCTGGTGGCTTACAAACTAAAGTTACCTCAAAAACTCAGCAAATTTCACGATACCTTCCACATATGTAATCTTAAAAAGTGTCTCTCTTATGAGAACCTCGTCATTCGACACGATGAGATACAGGTCAACACTAAAATTCACTTCATGGAGGAACCGGTGGAGATCATGGATCAAGAAATCAACAGCCTCAAAAATGGTCGCATACCTATAGTAAAAGTCTGATGAAACTGTCGTAGAGGGTCGGCGTTTACTTGGGAACGTGAGGATCTAATGAAACAAAAATACCCATAACTTTTCAGTGGTGCTCCCTCCACTAGTGGAACGAAATAATAGTAGAACAAAGTATCCTAGAACTTAATAATTTCGGGATGAAATTCCCTTAACGGAGAGGTAGTGTAACATCCCGGAATTTAGGTCAAATACTGTTAACGATCAATTCACAGTAAATATCTTTGTAAATTGGCTCATTGAGTTTTAGTGCATTTTTTGTAAAATATATGAGCTCATTTCAACTATTTTAAGATACCAGATGGTATCTTACATCCAAATATGTAAACTGGCAAACAAATCAAACAGCTCAACTGCAACCCTAGTTAATGTGTCTCAAAAACTGATAACTCGTATTAAGTAGTTGTGAGCGAAGCAAAAATTTTAATATCATAGTACATGTTCCCCTCTTTCCAAAAATATAAAGACGTCCAAAACGGAGTGTGTATGCAAAAGATATGACAATTACAATAAAGCAAACCGGTAAAACACTAATTTTCTATAAACTGCTAAAACTTCTGATGTAAATTCGGAGAGTGTTTTTGGAAGGCTATGGTCTAATATTTAATTTCATACTCGAAATAGTTTTAGCGAAAATATTTGCAAAAGTCAAAAAATTGAGCATTTCGGGCCATTTAGGCGCGAAACTTTAAACGTGATTTCTGGGAGTTCTATAACTCGAAAAATTAATCCATTCGGGTTTTTGGAATCCTTGAACTCATCAAACGACACTCCCGGATAAGATTTTTTTAGGAAATTGAAGGGATTGTGACATCATTGGTACCCACCCATCTTGGCTAGAAATGAAAAATCATATTTTTTTGGACCTTCTCCTTCCTGCCCAAGTAAACAACCTCTCCATCCATCACCATGCCTTCTTGTGTGCACCTCTCATCATAATACAGGTACGGTGCATTATGTGATTGATTAGCATTGAGATATGGCATTACTTGGGCATAAAGGCTTACTAAAGACTATAAATAGAGGCTTAACCTTCATCAATTCATCAACAAAATTCAGCCACAACATCTAGTTTTATTCCCTTTCCATTGTTTTCTCTTTCTCTCGACCTAGAACGACCACCGATGGCACCTTCTTCCACCATAAACCACCTTTCCTTGTTGTTTTGTCGGAGAAACAACAACCCAGACACCTCCTAATCGCAGCCTTGTCTCCCCCTCATTCCTCCCTCTCGTTCTCACCGCCAGAATCGCAAGAAAAAGGAGGCAGCAAGCCATTAGAGCAACCTACTGCCACCGGTAAATCACCGTTGCCACTGCCCATTTTCCCTTCCTGCCATCGCCGATCAACCAATCAGCCCTTTTTCTCCTGCCTCCCTCCCTCGTGTGTTCACTGCCGGCGACAAAAAAAAGAAGAAACTACCATGAAACGCATGCATTCTCGTTTTCTTTTTGCTTCTGTTCATGTTTTTATTTTTCATAAGTAAGAGATCTAAACAAAATTAAAACTTTGAATTGTTTTAAACACTTTTAGCCCCTCCTTTATTATTTTAATTAAAATAAATCCACTCCACAAAACATTGATTTCATTAAATTAAAACATCCCCTCCATGGATATTTGTTAAGATATTCAGTCAGCTCTCAAAGCCTTAATTTCCTTTTAAACAATTTCAACCCCTCCGCTGGTTTAGAAATTAGAAAAATAACCCCTTTAGTTTAAATCATTACGAAACGGTCCGGGTGATTTGTTTCGATGCAAGAGGAAGTAAATTACGATTTCTCACGACAAGCTTCGCCAAATAAATTTTGTCCGAGTTCACACTTCAAAAGTGAGTGTTACGATCCCTCTTTTATATTTTTATATGATTTCGGGGAGAATGCATGTGCTTACGTGTGCTAGTTTATAAAAAAATACAAATAAAATATCATTATTTTATGTAAAAACCATAACTAGTTTATAAAATATTGGTTTAATTTCTATATGTTATAAACACATAAACTAGTTTTAAACCTCAATAATTTTCATATGTTATGTTGTTAAAATGATACAACTACTAAAAATAACATATGCTTTTTTTACTAAAAACTCTATGATTTTATGTGACATTGCATGTCATAAAAAGCATATCATAAAACTTTGTCTTATTTCTAAGTAATTAAGCTATATATGCATGTGTACAAAGTTTATACATGAACATTTCTTGATACATACTTCGTTAGAAAAGCGATTAGCTTATATTATACATGCATACCATTTATGCTTGGCTTTTATAAACTCTATACAATTTATTATGCCTAGTAACTTATCCATTTATAAGTTAGGGCTGAGAGCTATTCACATACCTTAGTTAAGGGATTTTTAATGAGACTATATTCAGTAGCTAAGTCTAAACACTTAGCATACCCACACTACTATAATTGTTAATTTTCGGAGTGAGATACGTATGTATCGATCTATACACGGTTGACATCCCCACCTGCGGTTGCCAGTTACAACCTCGACCGATCAATCGAAGTGGGTGATAAGTAACTACTATCGTTACTACGACGTACAATGAAGCGTTGTATGGGGGTACATTCAGTCATGCAGCTTGGTTATAGGACTCACTATAAACATTAACTAGAATCTCTCTTTTACTACAAACTATGGGCTTGGTTGCTTTCAAAACTATTTAAAGTATGGATTTACTTATGCAAAGATACATTTTGGTTTTCAAAAGCTTATACAAATACTGTTTACAAACACTTTTTTAAGAATGGTTATACTTACAAAGAAACTACTTTTTGACTTTTTAAAAAGTATCATACACCTGTTAGCAGAAAAGGTGTAACTGTCACCAACCTTGTGTTGACCCTAAAAAATACATTTATTTTCAGGGAATCAGTAATTCAAGCATTCAGAAAACGGATTATAAATGGATTGCAGGCAATCTAGTTTACTAGCTTTCGTCTTACCCAGAGATGCATGAATTGTCTAATCAGCTTCAAGAACTGATGGACAAGAGGTTCATTCGACCAAGTAGTTTTCCGTGGGGAGCACCAATTTTGTTTGTTAAGAAAAATGATGGGTTGTACAGGATGTGCATAGACTATAGAGAGCTTAACAAACTCACGG
Organism: Lactuca virosa; assembly: GCF_052849685.1. NCBI lineage: Eukaryota > Viridiplantae > Streptophyta > Magnoliopsida > Asterales > Asteraceae > Lactuca > Lactuca virosa. Next base: position 313,026,887 of record NC_136433.1, on the reverse strand, counting down.
TGAAGAACCGTTATCCCTTACCTAGGATCGAGGACTTATTCAAACAGCTCCAAGTAGCATCGTGGTTTTCGAAGATAGACCTATGTTCAGGATACCACAAGATGCATGTAAGATAAGAAGATATACCAAAGACTGCCTTCAGAACCCGGTATGGTCATTGTGAGTTCGTAGTGATGCCTTTTGGGCTCATGAATGCACCCGCCGCATTCATGGATTTAATGAACTGAGTATGTAGACTTATGCTTGCTCGATCGGTAATTGTGTTTATCGACGATATTTTGGTCTTTTCAAAGATCCAAGAACAACATAAAGAGCACCTAAAGGAGGTACTCAAAGTCCTAAGAAAGGAGAAGTTGTATGCGAAGTTCTCCAAGTGCTAATTTTGGTTACGAAAGGTCTAGTTGCTTAGGCATCTTGTCAACGAGGATAGTATTCTAGTAGACCCAACCAAGATAGAGGCAGTAATGCAATGGCTAGTCCCGACTACTCCCTCAAAAATTCAAATCTTTTTAGGATTAGCTGGATATTATATAAGATTCATTCAATACTTTTCCAATATTTGGTAAGCATGAACCGTCTGATGAAGAAAGGAGTCGCTTTTCTTTGGGGACATGAGCGACAGTTAGCATTCGAGACGTTGAGGCAAAAGTTATGCTAAGCTCTAGTGTTATCCCTCCCAAAAAGTGTTGATGACATGGTAGTTTATTACGAAGTTACCCTAATACTAGAGATAATCAGGCAAGCTCAGAGCGAAGCAGTTAAGGAAGAAAACCGAAAGAGAAAGAGAGTTGTAGGGCAGATCTTAGCCTTTGACATAGATAGTTTTGGGTTGTTGACTCTACATGGCAAAGTGTGGGTTCATACTCAGGAGGAGCTCGACAAATACAAATAGATGAGGTGCAAGTCCAAGTTCTCGATTCATCCAGGAGCTACAAATATGTACAGGTACCTCTGATACAGTTATTGGTGGCCCTGTATGAAAAGAGATGTAGCATGGTATGTCGAATGGTGTTTGAATTGTCGGAAATTCAAGGCCGAACACCAGATGCCGCATGGAAAACTACAACCTCATAATATCCCAATGTGGAAGTGGGAGCAGATAACAATGGACTTCATCACCAAGCTGCCAAAGACTCCTCGGGAGTAGACATTATCTGGCTGATAGTGGATAGATTAACAAAGAGTGCCCACTTCGTGCCTATCTAAGAAAGCTCTTCGGATGAAAAGCTTATAGAGATTTACGTCAAAGAAGTAATCTATCAACACAGAGTTCCAGTCTCAATACTATTTCATAGAGATGTTTGTTTCACTTCTCGATTTTGGAGAAAGTTCTATGATGAGCTGGGGACCCGATTGCATATCAACATAACTTATCACCCTTAAATCGATGGGCAGAGCGAAAGGACTATTCAAAATCTTGAAGACATGTTAAGGGCATGTGTGCTTGATTTCGGTGGAAGTTGGGATGCATATCTACCACTAGCAGAATTCTCATACAACAACAACTACCATTCTAGTATTCATAGACCTCATTTTGAGATGATTTATGGCAAAAAATTTCAAACTCGCATATGTTGGGGAGAAGTTGGTCAGTGAGTCATGAGGAGCACTGAACTAATTCAACAAGTTTGAGAGAGACTACAGACTGTCCAAAGTCGGAAAAAGAGTTATGTATATCGACGTAGAACAGATCTTGAATTCCTGGTTGGAGATCTAGTGCTACTTAAGGTTTGACCATGGAAGGGTGTCATTAGGTTTGTTGGACCTTTTCGAGTCATTTACGAAGTAGGAAAGGTTGACAATCGTTTGGATCTACCAGAAGAGATCAGTCAGATACATAACACCTTCCACGTCTCCCAATTAAGGAAGTTCATTACGGATGAATCCACAATTGTACCTTTGGAAGACATTCACGTAGATGAGCGTCTGAACTACGAGGAAAAATCAGTGGCAATTTTGGATAAGAAGACGAATACCTTGTGCAACAAGGTAATCAACCTAGTGAAGGTTCAATGGCAACACCGAAAGGGATCAGTATGGACTTGGGAGCCAGAAGAAGAGATGAGGAGCCACTACCCATAGTTATTTAGTTAGATTTCTGGGACGAAATCCATGTAAGTGGGGGAGAGTTGTAACATCCCATTTTTACCATTGTCGTAGATTGTAAATATTATAAAATACAAAATATAAATATATTAATACTGAGCCAAAATAATTATCATAGACACATAGGAAACGTCAATACGATTTCTATGGATATAGAGAACACCTAAATCTGACTTCGTGAGAGGAAGTTATGATTTTTCGAAGTTTTTGTGCAACCGGGTATAGTAGTGTGCGACATAGAAATCGAATTTTAGAACGGTAGATTATTAGGCAAAATAATTTAAAGAAGAGTTGAATATCTCGTCCATAGGCGTCCGTCTATATAAAGAACATTGAGAACAGAGTCCGTATTAATTGGTATGCTTTCTACAGCGATCTCTAACAGTCTAAGCCTATCAAAAATATAAATTTTTAATAGAGTGGGAATTAGTTGTTGATGTGACAACCATCAAAATTCGAGCCGGTTCTAGATTTGACTAAGCTCGATTGCACGAATAGGCATGACACATGCTAGACTTAATAGCTCAAGGCTAAGTCATAACCAACTAGAAACTTGGAAACAAGTAGAATCGAAGGATAATGTACTTAGATATAACATTGTTATGTGAATTATACAACTACTTTAACAACAACAACTATCCAAATTCGGGTCATTCATTGACTCGCGCATCTTTGTACATTCATGTACACACATCATGCACTTGACCTAGAAGTAGAAATTAGGTCAGAGTCTCATAGGAACTTAAGTCAAAGTTAAAACTACGACTAGTATACTTGATTCCTCAATTTCAATCGAATCTCGAAACCACTACATAGAAATGCCAATAAACCGAAAAAAATAAATTACAAACATTATTTCTTAATTGAATAAGAGTTATGAAACTCTAACATAGTTTGAAGTCTCAAAATTCAATTAATTTTGATATCCAAAAATTTACAAACTCCTTAAAACCCTATTCTTAGAATAATTAAGAGTTCATCGAAAGGTTCTTAACAGAAAAGTAAATCAAACAATGAATGCTATAATCAAACTGGTCCAATGATTAATAATAATTTCCTTAGAAGAGCTCGATGAGGAACTTCTACTGTAAGGCAAGTAGGGAAAAATTACAATCAATTCAATCAATACCCTAATATGGTGCATGCATGCACTGTATATAGTCTAACCCTAAAATCATTAATAATAGGGTGGACAGGCCCAACCCATGACAAAATAGACTATACTAGCACAAAACATAATTGACACAACACAAAATATCCCAATAATCCCCCCTTTGTGTCAAATAAGGAAGGCAGATTCTTCAGTTTTGTTGGCAAATAAAGCTGTCTGATTCGCCTTTTGTTGAGCTCTCATAAGAACTCATGAAGTTTCTTCTCTGATTACTTGTGTTTTAGGATGATCTCTGGTCCATTTGGTCAGTGGAGGGTAGTTCGGATCATAAGAAGGATCCAGTTCAGCATTCACGTCTTCAAATTCTGACTGAGCATCTGAATCATCATTTGCATTCACATTCTCCCCCTTGAATGAAGGATTTGGCTCTTCGTTTGGAACTGGATTCTCCCCCTGGACTGGACTTTTGTGGTTTACTGGAGAAGTTGAATGCTCCCCCTGAATAGGTGTGCTAGAGGTGGGTGTAGAAACAAAACCCTCCCCCTAAAGTGGAGCATTCGTAGCTTGTGGTTGAGATGGAATATTAGAGTCTTTCAGACTTGGAGGCTCGTTTTCAAGATCCATCGTAGCATCATCAATGTTCTTCTTAAGCTCGTCCTCCTTGTTATCTACTGCTTTTGATTCTAAATAAATTGCTTTTTCTGGCTCATCAAAGAGGTTCATGAACTCCTCATAGATATTTGAGAGAGGAATAGTCATTGGATTTGTTACTAGAAAAATCTCCTCAGTTTGACGATCTGATTGCTGATACTTCTTTAGATATGAATCATCGAACGTGACATAGTACATTTCTTCAATCCTCTTGGATTTCTTGTTAAGAACCCTATATGATTTTGAAGCCAGAGAGTACCCTAAGAAGATTCTTTCGTCTGCTTTTCACATCAAACTTGTTCCTTTGCTCCTTTGAATTGAAAATGAAACACCTGGAACCAAATACATGAAAGAACTTAACGTTAGATTTTCGTTTATTAAGAAATTCATAAGGGGTGATGAAGAATATTTTATTAAGGAAATATCAATTCTGAGTAAAACAAGTTGTGTCAATAGCTTCTGCCCAGAAGTAAAGCGGTAAATTCGCAAACGATAACATGGTCCTCGTGTTGGATTAGGTGTCTAAGCCCATAACTATAATTGTTATGCACTTGACCCGATAGTAGCATGGTCCATTTAGGTTACATATCACCAGGACAATTTGATAGGATGGACTTTTGAGAAGAGGTTAATTATGATTTATTAATATATTATAAGTTCTAATATATTAATATGAAATCATATTATTTAATTAGTATTGATCAAGAATTAGTTTGGAATTAATTTTGTGATCAAAAGAGACTAATTAAATATAAGGGGTTGATTTGGTAAATCATTCATTCTTATGGTCTAGGCCAATGATCCACGATTTCTTAGGTTGGGCTAAACCCATGTGACAACCCATGGATGATCTATGGGGGTTTAAACCCATGGAGCCTAAGGAATATGGAAGTTCATGCCCATTAGGGTTTACATGGTGTAACCCCAATCATGCCACACTATATAAGAAGTCTGTTAGTATCCAAAATGGCACACTAGTGTTCTTGGAGATCATTGAGCCGATTTTGGTGTTAGGATATTCTATCAAAAGTCATCTGTTTGTCTAAAGGTGTGTTGTGATTTCGTTTGAGACATCCACACTATTGGTGCTTAGTTCTTAAAGGCGAAAACTACAAGCTATAACAAAGAGGTAATTCTATAACTCATTTCTATGTTGTTTATGTCAATTGCATGCTAGTTGTAGGCTTAATGCTTTGGAAACAATATTGCATGTATAATTAGAGAAAACATACATCCAAAGCATTTAGGGTTGTATGTGCACCATAGGATGTTGTAGTGTACTAAAACTCATCGGTGGTATCAGAGCCTAGGGTTGTTTTCCTATATACTTAATACTTATTGGTTTTTAAAGTTGAAAAAATCGAACTTTTTGCATCTGACTGATGGACTCGCCGAGTCCACTGGCTGATTCGCCGAGTCCACTCAGAAACAGCCCAACTCGGCGAGTCTAGTTCATGTACTCGACGAGTTGGTGCCCCTGTGTGCAAATTTTCAAGTTTTTTGGCCTGTTTTGGATTAGAATCATTACCACAAAATGTTTTAGTTCATAAAATTTGATTTTATTGTTATGGTAATGATGATTCTCATCCAAAATAAAAGATATTTGTCAAAGTTTCATGATTTGTATTAGTTTATATGATTAGGATAATTTCTTGAAACTTGTTTGATATGAATTATCTTCACTTATGAGTTTAATTAGATCATAGGCAAATTGTTTGATTTTGGTAGTTGGAATTTTTGATCTATTTGCTTTTGGTGAAATCCATAACTTGTCCTCAAGTTATGGAAAGTGAAAATTCTCATTTTTAAATGTCATCATAAAATGGTTTTAAGTCTTCCATAACTTGTCCTCAAGTTATGGAACTTAAAGAGTCTTTTACATAAATGTTTTTATGAACTCCATAACTTGTCCTCAAGTTGTGGAATTTCAAGAGTCTTTTCATAAAACCTATATTAAACTCATAAGTTATGGATACCAAAAGTTTTTGAATAGTTCAAAACTTGCCCTCAAGTTTTGGAATTTTAAATGCAAAGTCTCACTTTGAAACATTTAGTTCAAAACCCTAAAATTTTAAAAGTGTAAAATTCAACCCTTATACTATTATAATATTATAGGTTTAATATTAATATATATGCACCTTGTTAAGTCGTTAGTGGAGTGTGTGTGGTTAACCGACACACTAATATGGGACTGACAGTGTGTGGCAAAGGGTAGCTTGATGTTAATCATAGATCAATGGAGCGTCTGTGGTTAACCGGCACATTGATTACGTGGTTGTATCATTAGGTGTACCAAGCTAATTTACATGGTTATTCACACCTTGTTTGTGATCCTCGACATCCCAATCACAAACTTGAAGGGCACAATCGAGATTTAAACATGCCATTGAAAAGTTCAATGCATCTCAAAGGATCTAGTAATTTCAATCCATTTAAAACTTAATTATCAATTTCGTTTTTCATGGTGGAAATTGGTAAATCGTTATTTACCTACCTTCAAATATTTTGCATTCGGATTACAGCATCCCTCTTCCGAATTGTAAAATATTGTGTTAGGTCCTAGCCTTAATATTTCATGTTGGGTGTTATATTAAGGACTTAAATCAACTAACTTGAATCTCTCCCATTGTAGATGTCTAGTTCAGACAACTATGGCCTTTCCAAATCTCTTGGAACAAGCTTTCCTCTTGAAGATGATGTTCCACAATATCATGCTTAACTTCCTCCACCTCCTCCAATTATTCTCCCTAACCCACAAGTTCGAAGACTTGAAAAGTTCAAGATCACTCAAGCCCTATTGGATAGAAAACACAAGGATAGAAAGTCTGTGTGTGCACATGTCTTGGATATGAAGTCACACATTGGCAGGCTGAGAATGTTAGGTGTAGTGTTCCCAAGGAAGTTGGCTATTGACTGGGTTCTTCAATCACTTCCTGAGTCATATAGTGAGTTTGTTAAAGACTACAATGTGAGAGATCACGACATGACCCTTATTGATCTTACCTATTTGCTAATTGATGCTGAATCAGCAATGATTTGGCGCAATGGTCAAGCAATTTTGACTAGAAGATCTACCTCTCAAGCTGACATGGGCAATGACATGGATATCCCAGAAATGATTCCTTCTCCTAAAGGAAAGAAATTGGCCATGATCAAAAGTTTTTATCATAAAGGAAAGGCCAAATCTAAGATTGTTCCATATGCCATTCTCAATGAACCTGTTTGTTTCTATTGCCAAGGAAAGGGACATTGGAATCGAAACTGCCTTGACTACCTGAGAACTTTAGTCAGATTGTATGGTTCTGCTTCAGGTAAGTCCACTATCTAAATCTATTAAGTTCCTAATTGTTGATTCTTAATACATGATGTAACAAGGTTGCATTTTGATGTTTTGTAGGATCATGCAAAAGGAAGGAAGCTTAAAGGAAGAGTATGTTGAATCTGGTCGCGAAGATGGATTTCAATCGCATGGTTTGATGATCGGATTTTTGAGCTGCTACTTAAGAGTTATGATAGATTGCTTAGAAATATGTAATGACATAGTTTTCATTTGTAATTGCATTGTAAGGAAAAGTTTTTCCGCATTTTATAAATAAGTAATTTTTTTTATTTTATTATATCTCCTTACAATGGCATTTGTGAAAATTGATGTTTGTATGTTTCTATGTTAGCAATATGAATTTGATTCTTTCGTTTGTGGTAGTGTCGAGAATTTACCAAATAAGGAAAGATTCTCATCACCCAAGTTTCAGTTGGATAGAAACTTGGAATCATGCAACTTTTGTTGTGTGATGAATGAGAACTTCATCTTTGGGAAATTAAGATTAATTCCTTGTTCATATGAATATGTGAGTCAGATGAAGGACTAGGGGGTCGGGTACACTGGGTGTGTGCTGGTCAGGTCCACCACAAAGAATGATAAGACTATTCGTCATGATTTACTAAAGTTTAGTAAATATGGTTATGCTTACAAGTTTAAGTATAATTCTGAACATTGGAAAAGTCTCAATGTATGGCAGGACGAATAAGAATAATCAAATTAGGCAGAAAGATAAAAGTTTCTCCAATCTGAAAGGATGGGAGAGTACTTGAGTATCGTGTTTTATGATCATCTTAATGATTATCAAAACCATGTCACAATTGATCCTTTAAGAATATCTTAGTGCATTCGTATGGCTAAGAAGAGGAATCGTGAATTGTTCAAATAGTTAAATCAAGAAGATGAGTCATACTTCATTCCAAAATCAAGTCTTAGAGTCATACTCCAAGATTGTGTCTTGAGTGACATTAAATTAAGAAGGTTTATAACACTCATCAAATGTAGAGTAACATGTTTCTTACTCTTGTACATTTGAAATTGGTAAGTTGTGATGTTTTGGATGAGACAAAGACCAACTAAGACCAATTGTGTGAAGTGTTTGTCTTGATTAGAATCCGCACTAACTCTTGAATATTTGTTTGTCAAGTAATGTTCCCTGACAAAGTGAATCTTATATGTCAAGAGGCCAGTGAGAGTCTTAAATATCTTGAGAAGTTTCAAGAACTAATCAAGAGTAAACCTATTGTAAACACTAGCACACGACTTGAGGTTTGTAACCTATCGTGTTGACATATTCTTGTTTCGGTGGCCATTCCAGTTAAAGTTGACTATGTATGTGAGTTCTATGAGTTATCAATTGTTTGCATAACAACTTGGAAGCAATGGTAGGCCCTTGTGCTGCTAGGTTGCAAGAAATTAAGATTGAACAAGTTCTGTGACAACCGTCAAATTTCGGTCAATTCAAAGTCAACAAGTCAAACCGCTCAACTCCAATAACCCTTGTATGCTAGGGTTTACGTTATGTAATCACTATACAATTCGCTATTTTAATGAGAAATCATCATTTGGAAAGTTCATGTGTTTGATTTTCCTTAGCCTTAACAAGTGCTAAACAACGAACCAAAGTGATAAAACACTATTACACAATCATCGGGATTGTGTAAGACACTAAAACACGGTTTAATGGGGTTTACGAACCTTGCGTTGTGAAGCCGGACACTCAAATTAATCACAAACGAAACCTCTCTAAATCGTTTTCACTCTATCTCTTTCTATTTGAAATCTCTCCCAAATCTCTCCCAAATCTCTCTCAAAAGTTACTTTAACTTTTTGTAATCATTTGGGTCATCTCGACCCTTGACCGGGTCAAAAATCGCTTGAAACGGGGTAAAAACGAGTAAAATAGCTTTAAGGATCCGAAACCGAAGCTTCTGGACCGAAGCCTCGCATCCGAAGCCTCGCATCCGAGGCCTCTGATCCGAAGCGAGGGTCCGAAGGTCCGAAGCGAGGTTCCGAAGGTCCGAAGGTCCGAAGCGAGGGTCCGAAGGTCCGAAGCGAAGGTCCGAGGGTCCGAAGTCCGAAGCGATTTACCGGTTTTTCGACTACGACTTCGTTTTAACTCCGTTTTTCATTATTTTAACGTGGGATTTTCACCCAAAACTTTATTTTATAAACTAAGGCCCCAAAATATATAAATCTCCAGGGTTTTTATAAAATATATTAAAAGAATTGGTGATTGAACTAATTATTGAGGGAATATTTGCTTTTCCTTAATTTATGGCAAAAGCAAACCACTACCACCTCACTCTATGATTAGCCACTCTTTCCCACTACCCCTTGTCTCCTTAGTGGACCTTTACAGCCAATCTCCAGCTCTTCCCACGTTCTAAGTGCTGGAGGATTGATCCTCTCTCCTCATTCTCCATAAAACTCTTTCATTCTACACTTAGCAACCAAGAACACTCTCCAAAATTCTCTCATCTTTTCTCTTAACTTCAAGAACTTCAAGGCTTTCTCCAGGGATTTCTTTCTTCAATTAGTAAGTATCTTCATCATTCACATAATTATTAAACTCCATTCTACTCAAATCATTGATATCTTACACAAGTTCCATCTTATTCGGTGTTAGATTCTCGAATCATCAAGACATCTTCTTAGTGTTCTTGAGTTGAACACTTCCTCTCTCTCACTTTCATCTACTGAAACCACATAAGGTGAGTTCATACCCGTACACTTACATGTTTTTCTTAAGTTTTAAGGGGGGAATACAAGTAAAATCATCAAGAACACAATTAAACTTTTTCTAACAGATTACATCAGAAAAGATGGACGTTAATCACAGACTGTTTTGGTCAACTTAAATATTTTAGTTTTCAAAACTGTTTCAGGTGCAAGTAGTTCAAACTCTTAGCTTTAAAATGGCTACTTGCACATCTCCATATGATTTTTTTAAAATTTATGGTGATTTTTACAAAACTGCCTGTCATTTCAGAGGCAAACCCGGACCAGTCTGTGATTATGAACATTTTCACCTCTGTTAGAGATCACTAAAAATCATGATAAAATTTACGAACAAACTAGACTCATATTCCAAACTCTCAAAATTTGCGGATTTGGATTTAGAGCTTTGATGATTTTTCTATAAATTTTCTAAGAACGGTAACAGAAACTGTTTTTAACGAAAAGTTGCTGTTAATTTCATATCACCTTGTAACATGTTGAGCAAGGTGTATATCTTTATGTGATTATATGTTACTGCAATATATGACATTTTGTCTTAATATTTAGACACACATCAGTTTACAAATGGATTTGGTCATATAAAATACAAAGATTAACAAGTGATTATAATCAAAGTACAATAGATACATTCAAACATTAAATAAACTATTTTGAATATAGTTTGCATACATTACCACGTACTACCCTTGGTTGATAAACTATAATAGGTATAGTTTATGATACATTACATAACACATACATTTAAAAAGGGTACATTTATACAAAAGATATTTTCATTAAGCAAGGTACGGCCATACGGTACCAAATTTTCATAACACGTAATTCCGTTAATGACTTTGTGAGACATTTACTTCAAATTACCATTAAGTCCTGTATTGTAACCAGAGTCTCCTTGAGGGAGAGCGTGATACTTGTGTATAGATCTATATTGGGTTTGACAAACCCACACCTAAACTGCATGCAACAGTTAGACCGATAGGTCTGGGGTGACAAATGTCATAACATTTCCGACGCCTGAAGAACGTCGTTTTAGGCAACCTTGGTCATAGTATGGTTATAATAAACTCACATAAAGTATTAACAAACATTGGAATTTACGGGAACTTCATTAAAATTTAACGAGTTTATGTCGATTTAAACTTGCATTGTTTTACTATAAATATGACAAATTACTTGTACATTTCGGTCTTTGGGTTTTAAGACTACATTTACACATTAAGGAAAATATTGGATTTTTCTAACACAAATACTACTTTTACAAACGAAAGGCTTTTAATAATACCAAACAAAAGCTTATGAACTCACCAACCTTTGTGTTGACACTTTTTCAAACAACTTGTATTCTCAGGAAATCATTAAACAGGTAATCAAGTGCTTTTGAGGATGGGACGCTAAGGCGTCTACTATTTCATATTTTATCAACATATTGTAATTGATTCGTAAACATGTAATTCATACAATGATGTAAATTTTTTTAATTATATATATGTTGGTTGTGTTTGCTTGAATTACTATTACAATTGCTGTTATGATACTATACATGAAGTCCTCCACCCCCGGACGTTTCCGCCATCCTTGGTTTGGGGGAGTGACAAGTTCAGTCCGTATGAGTTTGGATTTGTCACTAACCTCCTCTTGTGGTTATGTTTTTGACAAATTCATATGGATAGGAGCACATACACCATAAAATCTAAGTGTCATAATGTTTCTCTCCAATTCATGAAAATGATTATGAGGAAACTCTTTCACTAAGTAGATTTTAAATAGTTAGCAATTGTGATATTTCCATTCTTAAATTCGATTATGATTACGGCATCCCTCTTCATATTTCGAATTGTGAGAAATGGCAAAAGGTCTAAGCATTTCAGACTTATGGATGTAAGTTCTAAAATTGTTTAGACACACATGTGAGCTATCTAAGGAAAGGTGTATGATTTCGAGAAGCCTCGATAAAGTCTTATCGAAGCATCTCGTATCAGAAATCTGAACTTTGGTAAGAAAGTCAATAAGTATTGATTTATAGAAGTCCAGCTGATTTCTAAATACATGTGAAAGCTAGTCGGAGCACAAGTGTTATGCTAGTAAGATAATAATTATTATGCTAGTGGGAGCATACTTATTATGGTAAATGTTGCAAGTTAGCAATGTTAATTATAGAAAACAAAGGTTTCAATTCGTAAAGTTGCAGGGTTTGAAAAGTTGTTTTGCTATAATTAAGGGAGAGGAAATTGTACTTCATTTTAAATCAAAATCTAAAAGCTTAGATTGAGTTTTTAATCAAATTTAGTCAAATATATATGAATGTTATGTTGGAATGGTTCAATATAAGGAAATTATATATATGGAAATGTTAATTGCGTTCTTAAATTTCACTTATGATTACGGCATCCCTCTTCATAATTCGAATTATGAGAACATGGCAAATAGAAATATTATAGCAAAAGACTGATCAAGTATCATGTCTTTATGTTAGACATTATGAATCGCATCCCATATGCTTCCGGTATAGGATCGATTACATATGCTATAATATTCTCGTGTTCTAATTTTCCAAATGCCTAGGGCATTAAGAGGAAAAAATAAATAGAACCGGATATGACTAAAGTGGTTAAACACTGTTAAGGACAATCTAAGGTTCGCCAAAGATTGGTCGGCTAAGGACAGTTGAAAGTATAGTAATGGATGGACTATATTGACATTATTATGAATAGACATGAGTCTATTAATAATGAGTTGTCGTATGGCAAATATGGAATGTTTCCATATTGGGAGTTGAAGAATAGATGAGGAAGTTAGAAACTTTTATGCAAGAAGGATGTTCAAAGGAATGTACTTTGAATTTGAGACTTCATTTCCATGGAATTGTCTTGTAACAATCTCCAAAGGAATATTTTGTAATATCGTTCGTCAAGTCTCTATGACTTTTGGTACCTAGACATTATAGAAGAATCATTGCATGATAGTTTAGAATCTAACACTTCTTAGCAGTGACTAGAATTTGAAATTCTTACAATTGCAATAAAGATTTAAAATTGTGAAATGAGCATCGTTGAAATGTTTTCAATTGATCTATTTCACAAAGTCAGGACCATAGACAAACATAGTGTGCATGCTTGGAGCATGGCATAGCCATTGTTTAAATTCAAGTATTAAGTTGATTATTAGAAACATTAAACATTGAATAATGTGTAATCAATATGGCACTCAAAAGTTTTGGGTCCATGTAGGATTAGTATTATTCTTGTGTGTCACTTTTATGTTTTGACTTCCCGAATAACTAGGTTATTCAAACCATCCACAGTCGATCATACTTTGGAAGTAGGTATTGAGGCAAGACTGTCATGAATGGGTCTGTAGTTTGTCTAGGAAAAGGTGGCTACAGTGTTCATGAGTACTCTTGGAATAAGATTCGAGTATTGGATTCAACCCACGCTCATCTGAATCACTTCATGCATTTTATCACGAGTGATTGTGAGACGATAACATCTTATATTCTTGAAACGGAGACATGTGAGTTGTAGTTGCGAGTCAGTTGCACATTGATGTATGTAAACGCACCAGTAACTTGGTGTTATAAAACATATTGTTGTGTGTAATTTGATGAGTAAGTACAAGCAAGCATTTGGGTCGAAGTTTATCCGTTCCTTTTACCCCATGTAGATAAAAGTGATATATGTGGGCCCCTCGATGATTTAATGATGACAACCCTAAGTGCTTGGCCAAGCCTGGACTGATTTGATTTGTTTAATTAGTCAGTCGTCATAAATCGGAAATCGGGAAACAACAGATGGACAGAGAGAATGATTATAATCCATGTCTCAGTCCATACGATATCTAGAATGGAGAAATATATGATCCTTTATCTAATGGACGCTTCAGTGACTAGGTCAGAGTTCGACAACGGCTTTTAAGAGCTACCATTGCTAGTCGGGTTGTGGAGTCGTACTTGCAATAATAGTTATTAGACTTATCCAAGTGGGAGACTGTTGGATTAGGTATCTAAGCCCATAACTATAATTGGTATGTACTTGACCCGAGAGTAGCATGGTCCATTTGGGTTGCATATCACCACACTAGTACAAAAATGACTTATGGTCACACTTTTGCCAAAACCGCCCAACCACACTGTTTATTAAAATTGTGTCTAAATGTTATTGCTAAAATCCTGCCAGTGTTTTAGCGACATTTTAAGTTGTATTTCGTGACCATTAATTAGTAATATAGTTGAAACATTTAGACACATTTAAACATAATAAATGTGTCAATTATTAGCCACACCGGAATAATATGGCCAAATGTCACCATCCTCTATAGGTTTGTTAGATATACGAAAAACATTTGTGATTATGTTTATAAGAGACAATAGATTAATATATGGTCACATGAAGCAAATGTTTATGTGGTTGTATTGTGAAGCAAATATTGACATTTGAATGTAATATAGCTAAAACGCAAGGTTGCAAAAATCGTTCGGCGGTAGCTCGGGGGTCGACTGGGGTCAAGCGATTAATCGGTTTGGCGGAGATTAATCGGAGGATTAATCGGGGACCATAAATTACTAATAAAACTATTTTAAAACTTAATATATCCTAAGAAAAAATATTATTTGAAAATTTAAAATTTTTAAATTTTCAAAATTTGAAATATTTGGTATAATATTTGAAAATTTGAATATTTAAAAATTAAAATTTTGAAGTTTTGAAAATTTTGGTGTAATATTTGAAATTTTGAAAATTTGAATTTTTTAAAATCTTCCCACCAAGGATCGTCGAGGACCACCAAGGACCGCCTAGCCTGAGTTTGACCGATATTAACCAATTTCCGCCAAACACCCCTAATCGTAATCAGGTGCAGACCGCCTAGCGTCTAGGCGCCGCCTAGGCGGCCGCTTATGCCGATATTTACAACACTGCTAAAAGGTAATATATGGCCACATAAATTTTTTTATGTGTCCATACGGTAACATTTATTACACACTGATTAGCAGCAACAAAACAAATAACTAGAAGTATTTTATGGTCATGTTTAATTTATTATGTGTGTCCAAAAATGAAAATTTGTCATTGATAAAAGAAAAAAAATGTTTAAATATAACTATGTTATAATCATGGTTAAACTTTTTTTTTTATGTGTGGCTAAAAGGTAAATCATGTTGTTTATTATAATCTAATTTTTTTAAAGAATAGAAATAAATACTAGTATTATTGTTTAAAACATAATGAAAGCCGCTTCTAATAATATCATATTTTAGTTTAATAAACAAAATGGCCTATGTATCTTTAAAAGCCCAAAGACGTTTTTAACCTAATATACTTTTTTACTTGCTTCTATTCATAGTCTCGCATACATTGAAAAATTAAAACCTCATACTTGCATAGAATTTCAATATCCCTCCTATTTTCAAACGAAATTTTGATTTCCCCCGTTAGAAATTCGACCATAACCGGCCCACCCTATATAAATGCCAAATTCTCGTTTTTAATTTTTTCCCGCTGCTTTTCATCTCTATGTGCCGCCTCTCTGCCACTCGACCTCGCATCCGGCCATCCGCCACATATTACAACCCTAGATCTTCGATCTAACCACCAATACTGCACAATTTCGTACGTAATTTCACTATTTCTATGTAATAAAATTTGATTTATTTTTGATTGGCACCTCAGACCAAGGACGCAGCTTATCCCCTTATCATGGCGACAACATCGTCGAGCCTTTAGCCGCCGGTCAGATTCAAGACTTCGAACGGTTGTGGTGGACAACACTAAGATTCAACCTTCACGATTTCTGAGGCACCTGATTGCCGCCGATCTAAGCCTCTACATCTTAAGGTATTTTTATGCCCCTATCTCAAAGATTTCAACTCAATTACTAATGATCTCAATGTATTTCAGATTACGTTTTTTTCTTTCATCTTTAACTGATTTCAGATTATATGTGAATAATAGCCTCAGAAAGATCACTTTAGCATCCTTTACAGGTTAGGTTTTTTGGGTTTTTTTTTCTTGATTTATCTCGGTAGACTATTACAGTAATTTTTTGTGATATTTGGGGTTTTTAATTTCTTTACTGCGTAGATTTTTGGAGGTTTTAATGTTTATATCATTTATATCTTTGAATGTTTTAAATTTGATGGTGTGTTGTTTGATTTTTTTATTACTTTACATGTTTGAGTAAACGACCATCATTAACAAACGTCAGTGAACACTGAACAATATATTGGATGTGAATTTTGTACATTATACATTTTTAGGTTGAATAATCAGCAATCATGGGAATTAATTGAACTGAAGCACATAAGATCTCAAATCTTTTTTTCATATTTGAAGAGAGATGAGATCACTCTATGTGGTATACTAGCAAGAAGTAAAATTTTATTGGCCTGCTATCATAAAGAACTGCCCATGCCCGAGTAGTAAGTTCATATCTTTTGGCATCAAATGTTATATGTCTTTCCTCACTAAAAGCTTTATCTATCTCTCATCGAGAACTCATTCATTTTGCTAATATTTTCTTGATTGTTTAATGAGTTTTTATGTTTCTCTCTAATGGGTTGTGATCCTTGTACTGCTCTTACTTTTCTACAAAATCTCTGGCAATGAAAGTGATAGGATTTGGATTTTATTATTTGATTTGTGTTTATTTGGTTTGGTAAGGCTATGTTACTTTATTCATGAATTAGTTATTAAGTTATTTTTAGTTTCTATTAAGGAGGACTGCTATAAGGTATCCATTGATGGAGTGAAAAAGGGAGCTACATTTTTACCATATCAAATGGTTAATCACAAAACAGTTAAGGCAGCACATAAAACTTAACTTTTGTTGCATGGCCAAAATACCTTGTCAAATGTGACTTAAAGGTTTGTTTATTCTATTAACTTCTTTATTCATTACATTTTTCCTTTCATAAACCAGTCTTTTAAATTATAATTTGCTCAAATTTGTTTCAATGTTGTTGCTACAGGTACCACATACGAAATTAACTCAAGACAATGAACTTCAAAACTCCAAGAAGCGCAAAAAAGCTTTTATAATGAGAGATGGAACTGTCAAGCATACAAGTAGCACTATGAACAAGATAAAACACTTCTAGTTTTTGGTATATGAATTTTTTTCCTTTCCTTAGCATGTTTTATAGACTTGTTTAGATTACAAAGATTTTTTACTATTTAACTAGGAACTTTATGTATGTATTATATTAATTCGAGTTATTATTAATATTGATATCCTTTTATCGTTTCATATTGTTGATTTATGGGTATGTTTATTTGACATTGTTTTTTATGTGTTTGAAATATAGCAAATGTAATAATCAAATTTAATTAATGTGACTAAAGTTGTAACAATAACCACACTTAAAATATTCCATGTGTCTATAATAATTTTATTGTCATGTGACCGAAGGATTAACCATAGTCATGATAGAAACTTAATATGTGTTTACAAGTGTTTTATAGTTATGTTTTGATTAAAAATATGTGGCTAAAAGTGAAACATTTATGTTGAAAAATTTGGTGTAAAAAAGATGTCATATGTCACTTCATTTAATAATCATGTGACTAATAGTTTATGTATTGTCATGTTTAAACAATACTTGTGGGTCAAAATCTATAAAAAAATGGCATGATAAGATAAAACTAATGTGTCAATAGGGTAAATGTAGTCATGGTGAATGAAATTGTGTGTCGGTACAACAGTAATGGCTATGATTTGATTGATTCGTGGCGTCTAAATTATGATAAATAGCCACATTGAAAATAGTCACACTTACAACTTTTTATATGTATAAATGATAGTAACGATGATGATAAATAATACGCATGTGGCTATAAGTTATAAGATAAACATCATTAACAAATATTATGTGTCTTTAAAACAATTTTGGTCATTAAAATTATAAATTCATGTGACCGTTTTGGGAACATGGTCATGATTTGCTTAATTATGCGTGTCTAAAAGATTGTTAATAGTCATAATGAACAATTTTTGTGTGACAAATTATTAGCAAAACATCATAGTGAAAATAAATTCATGCGGCCATGTGTTAAACATGGTCATGTTTCGGTTAATTTTTTGTCTCTAAATGATAGCCAATAGTCATAATGAATATTTTTTGTGTGACCAATTATTAGCAATACGCCACAGTGAAAATAATTTCATGTGACCATGCCATGAAAGATAGTCACTAAAATAACTAGAATGTGTGTCTAAAAATGGTTTATGGCCACAATATTGGATGAAATGATGGATTACAGCAACCAAAATCCCTACCTTATAGCCACACTTTTATGCTATGGTCACAATTTTTCATATGATACAACCACTAAATTTAAAAGTGGTCGTATGGTGCCTAAAATGGCACGACCTTCGGTGACACTTCCGATGAAAAAAAAAAGTGTGACTATAGGCATATGGTCACGATTTTTTGGTGTGACCATATCCCATTTTTGTACTAGTGCCAGGACAATTTGATAGGATGAACTTTTGAGAAGAAGTTAATTATAAGTTCTAATATATTAATATGAAATCATATTATTTAATTAGTATTGATCAAGAATTAGTTTGGAATTAATTTTGTGATCAAAAGAGACTAATTACATATAAGGGGTTGATTTGGTAAATCATTCATTCTTATGATGTGGGCCAATGATCCATGATTCCTTAGGTTGGGCTAAACCCATGTAACAACCCATGGATGATCCATGGAGGTTTAAACCCATGGAGCCTAAGGAATATGGAAGGTCATGCCCATTAGGGTTTACATGGTGTAACCCTAATCATGCCACACTATATAAGAAGTCCCTGAGTATCAAAAATGGCACACTAGTGTTCTTGGAGATCATTGAGCCGATTTTGGTGTTAGGATATTATCTCAAAAGTCAACCTTTTGTCCAAAGGTGTGTTGTGATTCCATTTGAGGCGTCCACACTATTAGTGCTAAGTTCTTAAAGGCGAAAACTACAAGCTACAACAAAGAGGTAATTCTATAACTCATTTCTATATTGTTTATGTCAATTGCATGCTATTTGTAGGCTTAATGCTTTGGAAACAATATTGCATGTATAATTAGAGAAAACATAGATCCAAAGCATTTAGGGTTGTATGTGCACCATAGGATGTTGTAGTATATTAAAAACCGTCACCTCGCAACATCGTATAGATAACGGTTTTGTTTTTTAACAAATCCGTTCTGTTGGGGAGTGTAAGGAGCCGAAGTTATGAGCAACTCCCTTTTCAGTCAGGAATTCTTCAAACACATGGTTTTTGAACTCCGAACCATTATCACTGCGAACATTTCGAACTAGCTTTCGCAGTTGAAGCTCGATCTGTTTGATAAAGTCCTGAAGCTTCGAAGTGGCTTCTAATTTATGTTTAAGAAAATAAACCCACATAAATTTGGAAAAATCATCAACAATAACTAGAATGTACTTGTTACCACCAATTCTATCGATGACAGATGGACCACAAAGATCTATATGTTAAAGCTCAAGTGGCTCGATCCAATTTGGTGTTTATTATTGTTGAATGACTCTTCCTACTCTGCTTTCCAAGTTCGTAGGCTGCACAGAGATGTTCTTTCTCAAACTTTAGAAATGGCAAGCCTCGCACATGATCACCAAGCACGAGTTTGTTGATATCCTTGAAGTTTAGGTGTGAGAGCCTTCGTTGCCAGAGCCAACTCTCATCTGAAGGTGCATTCGTAAGAATGCGTATGACCGATTTTCCTTTGATAGGATTCAGATTCAACGGATACATCTCGCCTTTTCTCTTGGACTTTAGAAGCATTGTTTTGGTCTTCTTTTCTATGATCTCAGATCCCTCATCATCAAACGAAACTTTCAATCTGGTACCTACATGTCACACTCCCGAACCGCTAAAACGGTGGAAACGTCCGGGGGCGGATGACGCCATGTACAATATCATGACATTTGAATAATAGATATCAAAGCATTCCAAACATTATATTGATAATTGATAAGTTTTTACATTGTATTCGAATCATTCTTTGACTCCAAAAGCAAACAACAAAAAGATAATATGTAACAAAGCTAAGCTCCGTCTTCACAAAACCTGTGTGGGTACCTGTCTACTAATTCCCTGAGAATACAAGTGGTTTTGAAAAAGAGTGTCAACATTTGGTGAGTTCATAAGCATTTTGTATGAGAAAATATGTCTTTGTTTCTTGAAAATGATAGTGTGTTCTTCCAGAAAATCCAATATTTTATTTTAGATGTAATGTAGTCTCTCAAACACCCTAAGACTGAATATGTATAAGTATTGTTGTAGTCTGAAGTAGTATAATGTAGTTTTATATCTTTATAAAACCATTTGAATGCATGTTTCTAGAAATGTAAAATGTATTGTACTGGAAAATAGTGTACTGTAGTTGTATCTGTGAAAAACCATTTGAAGACATGTATGTATTCTTAAATCAAACGTATTGTTAATACCCTTTGTGAGTTATTATAGCCATGCTAATGACCTAGATGGCTTGCTACGACGTTCTTCAGACGTCGGAATGGTACGACATTTGTCACCCCAGACCTGCCGGTCCAACTGAAGCTAACAGTTTAGGTGCGTGATTGCCAGTACCGTATAGATCTATACATAAGTGTCAGGCTCTCCCTCCAAGAGACTCTGGTTATCCTTCCGTAGTAGTTATGTAGTGTAAAATAATTATACCTTTAAATAATTATTTTTGTATTGTATCCTGAATTGGTAAAATAGAGTGTATGTCCCATAAAATATACCTATTGTAGTTTATAAAAATGTTTCGTTGAAATAATGATTCTTTTGTATGCTATTATCAATTTACCATGATAATAATATGAAATGAAATAATTATATATGTATGTTTATATAATTATACCCTTTTTGGCTCGACATGTTACAAAAGGCTTATAGTTTATTTATTGAATTCCAATTGTATATTTCGTATATATATATATATATATATATATATATATATATATATATATATATATATCGTAAGAAACCATAGCATATTTGTACGAAAACCTTATATGTATACGTTCCTGAATTTGGTGATAACGATATTTCATGTATTTTAGCATTTTCACATAAAATATAGAAAGCATATAGAATGATTCGTATATTAACAAAAGTTTCATTGTGTTTTACTTGTATCCCCCCCATGAAAAACATATAAAAATCGTGAAAAATGTAAGGGTATGAACTCACCTCGGGTGTGTTCATGGCTGGATAACGAAGTGAGTGGTGATATTCTTCGAGTTAGAACACGTGTATATAGTCGTATCCTAATTTGTTTTAACACATGATACCGTGTATAAATTAGATAAACTATCAATAAAGTGTTATATAAACACTAAGCGATATAAGGAAACTTACCAATTAATTCCTAAGAATTAACTGAAGGATTTGTTTTTCCTAGGAAACTGTTGAAAATGTTCTAGGAAACTATTGAAGATATGAAGTTGTTCTTGAGTTTGGTTTGAAGATTGGAAGATGCAGTATGAGTTTTGAGAGAAAAGTATAAAATATTTGAAGATTGAATGGGAATTATGAAGGTGATTTCGGTCCTATATACATATATATATATATATATATATATATATATATATATTTGTATATATATATATATATATATATATATATATATATATATATAT
This sequence comes from Lactuca virosa, assembly GCF_052849685.1. Taxonomy (NCBI): domain Eukaryota; kingdom Viridiplantae; phylum Streptophyta; class Magnoliopsida; order Asterales; family Asteraceae; genus Lactuca; species Lactuca virosa. Next base: position 313,005,310 of record NC_136433.1, on the reverse strand, counting down.
ATTGGAATGTGGATTATATCACATTGGAAGGTGTGCCACCATTTGAAACTTGAGATTTCGGCCTTATCCTCACCAAAATCTGTCACAACTAGCATTTTTAGCTTGGAAATTCTGTCCTCATGTAAACATCAACTATTGTAAGACTTGTACTCTAAGTGGATATCATACTCTATGCTCAATCAAAATCATCCATTTGAATCAAAACTCCTGAGTAAAGTTCAAAACCTAATACAATGCATATCATATGCTTAACTATGGGTCTGAAACCCTAAATATCCCGGTTCGAATTTTGTACGGACTAGGATCCTCTTATTGGTCCTAATGGGCCAATAAACCTTCAATTTGATGATTTTGGGCCAAGGAAACCCATTTAGGATCTAGTTGGGCCCACATTCGTCAAACCATAGCAATTAGGCCATGTTAGGCCTAAAATAACTCACTTATTTATCATGAACCTTGATGGGCCGTGAACCCAGCTCCTCATCTCAATTGGGCCGTGAACCCATCTTCTCGTTTGCAATTGGTCCGTGAACCCCATCCTTCCCCATTCACGGCCCACTTAAAAAAAAACATTGGGATATTAGGGAGTGCCACCTCACTAATGACCACCAAATATCAAGGCAATTACATCTTAAATCTCCATGCAATACACAACAAGTATCCCTGCAAACTCATGTTTCCATGAAATATGTTGTCACTCTCTTCTTCTTCTTCTATATCTCGGCCATAGAGCACCACCATCACTCTGATTTCCTCCTTTATTCTTAAAGAAAAACTCTCTTTTCCTTTCCTCCTCTAAAACCATGGATGTGTGTGTGCTCAAGAAGGTCCCTCCAACTCACATACTAGGTAAGATACTTCACTTTTAACTTGGATAAATCCATCTTATGTTTAGATCTTCATCAAAATATCACAAATCTTGTGTTATACTCCTAGAATCATCATATTTTCGAGCATCCTCTCAAGAAAGCTTCTAGGGCCAAGATCCTTCTCAATCTTCATCCAAGACCAAAAACAACAACCGAAAGTGAGTTCATACCCCCTATTTTCGGTTTTTACTATGTTTTGGGGGCGAATACAAGTTGTTTTGTGTAGATCTATGTGTGTATGCATGATTTTGTGTGTTTTTCATGTTATATATGTGATTATGTGTTATAAACTCCATGAACTTAAAGATCTACTAAAAGATGATGCTATTTGTAAAACATAACACTTATTTCAACTTATCTTACAAGGAAATGGTTTTAAAATACATACAAGTTACTTAAAACCAAGAAAAGTTGTATAAGAGGGCCAAAAGTGACAAAATGACCAAAATGGGTTTATTTATGTAACTCACGGTTAGTAGGGGTTCAAAAAGGATTATTTTTGCTTAACATGGTTAGTTACGACATTTGAGACCCTATAAGGACCAAAAATGTAAATTTTTTCATAATTGGGCTTTATTTGGGCTTCTGACGGCCTTGGGCCAAAATTGTAACTTTTTGGGCTTTTGTGGGCTTAAGTGTCATTTTCAACATAGTTGTTTCAAAAATGTAAATTTTCTAAGAAACAAAAAACTAAAAATATGAATTTGATAGAACTTGGGCCAAAAAGATAAAATTATTTACAAATGGGCCAAGAATGTACATTTTCATAAAAATCAAGCCAAAAATGATTTTTTGACAAAAGGGTGTTGAAAATGTTATTTTTACAAAAACTAGCCTTAAATGTAAGTTTCGTTCTTAAAAGGGGCCTAAAATGTTATTTTTACCAAAAATGTGCATTAACTGTAAAATTTCGGCTTAATGGGCCACGAATGTCATTTGTACAAAAAGTGGGCATTTTATGTCATTTTGGTAAATAATTGAGCTAAAACAAGCAATATAATAACAAACGGGCTAATTACGTCATTCTCATGTTTATTGGGCCTTAGTGACCCATTTATAAGCTTGAAAGGTCCTGTATACTCTTTACATGTTTATTAGGCTTTGTTGACCCATTTACATGCTCGACGGACCTTGGATTCTCCTTACGTGCTTATTGGGCCTGTAAATAATATACATGTTAAATGGGCCTTAGTTGTCCTTTTACATATATATTGGGCCCGGGGTATATATATAATCTCATTCCTTTTGAGCCTAGAAATGATTTACATGCTTAGCGAGCCTTAGTTGTCCACTTACATTTTAATTGGGCCTGGAATGTACCTTATATGTTTCTCTTCGCGTATATTCGATTAAGGATCTAGTGAGACGTGTCGGTTGACACCTATTGAGTGTACGATCGTAGCCTGTAGTTATAACCAGAGTCTCTTGGAGGGAGAGCAGGGGTTTGTATATAGATCTATACGGGGGTGACACCCCACACCTGAGCTGTTCGCTATAGTTAGAGTAGACCAGTCTAGGGTGACAAAAACCTTATTCTATTTCGTTGGCGTCCGAAAAACGCCAAGACAGGTGAAATTGTCATTATCTAGTATGGTTATTACGACTCACTTAGAGGAATTAACATTATAAAATTTACGGGAAACCATTCTCTTTTCTCTTTGGATTACTCGGTAACATACTCGCGCTGGTACTCAACCTCGGGGAATGATATACCAACATTCTCTTTCACAGACAACATCGGGTTGTCTGGGGTCATTCTCTTTATATTCTCTTTGTCATTATCTCCATTCTCTTTTTGCATTCTAGTAAACATTAACACACATGCATTAATACAACATCGGACACAAATATACTAAACTGTTTTCAGAAAATATAGGATTTTTTGGTGGTTACAAAGTTATACAAATCATTTGATTAAACATGCTTATGAACTCACCAACATTTTTATGTTGACCTTTTTAAATTAACTTGTATTCTCAGGAAACCGTTGAGCAGGTTGGGCAGAACGAATTCGTGGATATTTTGTCATATTTTGTTTTCATTGTACTTTAACTATTTTGGCATTTAATATTGAAATACAATACTGGATGTAAACTATGAATATTGTTATATTACATGTGTGATGATGATGATGTTATGTTTCAATTATATACTCTGTGATGATACTACAAAAATGAAGTCATGTCAAGCCCCCGGACGTTTCCGCCGTCTGGTTTGGGGGTGTGACAGATTGGTATCAGTGCATTGTTTATAGTGAACTGACACATCTAATCATACAAGATATGCAACTATAAATACAATGAGACTAAAACACTCTGAATAAAATAAAACCTAGGAGTGCATTAATACTATAACGCTAAAAGTCTCTGGAAGAAATTGAACACCGTGGTCAACCCGGACAGTTATGTAGTCGTATTGGGGATAAATATAGCCTGATCAAATATATTTGTTCAAAATACGACCAACATGTGTTTTGGAGCGATCATGTTGGGAAATGAATCTAGAAACTTACGTCGTATCCAAAAAGCTCTAAGGAACTCAAACCTAAACAATTAAAATACTATAGGAGTAATTTGGAATGCTATCTACATACTCTCTTTACACGTTTCTCACTCCTCGTGCAGACACTATGGCCGGATTCCACCATCCAGGAGATCCCTACTTCCCCAACCAGGGGAATGGTGGATGGTTGGAGCCAGAGGAAGAGCCAGAGGAAGATCCAAAGGAAGAACCTAAGGAAGAACCTATAGGAGGACCGGCAGAACCGGTAGCAGACTCAGATGAGGAGGAGGCTGATGGCAGCTGTGCGGATAACTCGGACGCGGAGTCCGAAGTCATCAATCTGTCATACATGGCCAGGGTGCCCCCATACAGGATGGGCCCCAATGGTCCTACGCCCCCATGGGCACACGAGATCTGGAGGTGGAGCCGCCAGCAAGGGGTGCGACCCCCATTTGGTATGAACCGGGACTACTACGACTTGAGTCACGGTGGACCTGCAGACCGAGCCCTACCTGTGACAGTAAGGAGGACACGCGACATCGACGAGCAGACACATGCAACCGCCAACCAAATGGTTGCCATGAGAGCCGCGGTTAAGTGCACGGAAATGATGACACATGAGGTAGTCATGGACTACCAGGCGTGACAGACAGCATTGGAAGCCCGGCTTCGGGCCGCCGATCATCACCTGGCCAGACTCTAGGGTGCATCCACCTCGTCGCCAGCACTACCAGACCCTTCTCGTCGCATCTAGTATCCGTTCATCTACTACTACTACTACCTTTATGACTTTCCTTCATGTACTAATCGATGTACTATCGACTAGATGACTAAGTGATTACACTATTCATGGAGTCATTACTTTGTCAGATTTTATTTCATTTCATGTATTGTATGACTTATGTAGGCAAATTTTCATGTACTCAAAAGATTATCATTAATGGAAACGGATATATATTTACTCATGATGTTGTTATATGTTATGTGTTCTATTAATTTTATTACATGTTGATTGTATACACTCACTTACTTACACACAACCGAATCACCGACACTGTCCTATAATTAAAGAAATCAAAAAACTAAAATGCACTAAATACTCAACATCTCTCCGTTCCATGACAGAAGATGCCTCAAAGACCGAATCACGAAAACAACACAGCAACAACACCACCAGAGATAAACTCAGCTGCGTTCCAAGCGGCAGTGTCAGCTGCGGTCACCGCAGTACTGGCGCAGATCCACAACGGAAATAACGGTGGAGGTAACGGGCAAGGAACCGTAAGTTCAAATAAGGGGATGAACTACGGACCCACAAGGACCTGTACCTACAAGGATTTCACGAACACCAAGCCTCAAACCTTCAACGGGACAGGTGGCGTAATAACTCTAAAGAGGTGGATAGAAAAAGTTGAATCAGTATTCGAAATCTGCGGTTTCCTCGAGGAGTGCAAGGTGAAGTTTGCAGTTTGCACATTCGTCGATCAAGCTCTTTCTTGGTGGAATGGTCACGTAGAGGCCATGACACTCCCGGTGGCGAACGCTATGCCATGGGAGGAGCTGAAAGAAATGCTGATGGCAGAGTACTGTCCAAGAGGATAAATCCAGAAGATGGAGCAGGAACTGTGGAATCTCACAGTGCAAAACTCCGACATTGATGCTTACATCTCGAGGTTTAGTCAGTTGTCACTCTTGTGTACAGGGATGATCATGTCTGAATGGAAGAAGATTGAAAGATTCATTTGGGGACTGACCTCTCCAATTCAAGGAAATGTAATCGCAGCAAACCCGGAAACGTATGAAAGTGCTAAAAGGCTAGCCAAGAAGTTATACGACCATGGAAACAAGAAGGGTGCCAAGGCAGGGGAAACTAAAGTAAAAAAGGAAGGTGATAACAAGAAAGGCAAGAACAACAAGTGAAAAAGGTGATAAAATCAAGAGTCATCAAAGAAGCAACAAACAGTAGCAGTCCACGCTGCTACTGCCCAGGCTGCCTTAGCACCACATGCTCCAGCCTCATCTACACCAACTACTGCCATACAATACTCAGGAACCCTACCCAAGTGTAATAAATGTGGTTTTCACCACCATGGAGAGTGCAAGGAGATGCATTGCACATGTTGCAACCGTAAGGGCCATACCGCACTTGTTATGGGTGTGGAAGAACTTGTCATTTCAAACGTGATTTCCCCAAAGCCAACTACCAGGGGGCAGGAGTATCAGGAAGGGTATTGACATTGGGTCAAGGTGAAGCAGTTCAAGACCCGACAATTGTTACTGGTACGTTACCACTTAACAACACTTACGCATGAATTTTACTCGATAGCGGAGCCGAGCGAAGCTTCGTTAGTAACAAATTCAAACACTTACTAAATCAACAACCCTAGAAGCTCAACAAAGCCTTCACGGTGGAGATGGCTAATGGGAAAACTGAAACAACCAAAGATGTTTATGTAGGGTGCACATTAACACTAAACAACCATTCATTTCAAATAGATTTGATGCCAGTAAATATTAGGAGTTTTGATGTGATAATCGGTATGGATTGGTTAAGCCCCCACCATGCTGATATTATGTGTCGCGAGAAGGTCGTTCGCCTTCACCTCCCCAATCGTGAAACCCTAATAATCTATGGTGATAAACCTGGCGCCAATCTTCGTCTCATCTCGTGCATCAAGGCAAAAAAGTGCATACACAAGAAAAATTATGCTTTCCTCGCTCATGTTGTGGATAAATCCCAAAGAAGAAGTAAACATTAAAGACATCCCAGTGGCATGCGACTTCCCGGATGTATTTCCAGAATATCTTCCGGGAATACACCCAGAAAGACAGGTTGAATTTCAAATTGACCTCATACCAGGAGCCACATCAATTGCCAAATCACCCTACAGGTTAGCCCCCGCTGAAATGCAGGAGTTATCCAGTCAAATAAGCGAATTGTTGAGCAAAGGATTCATCAGACCAAGCTTTTCACCCTGGGGAGCTCCGGTCTTGTTTGTCAAGAAAAAGGATGGATCCTTCAGGATGTGCATCGATTATAGGGAATTGAATAAGCTCACTGTCAAAAACTGATACCCACTCCCTCGGATTGACGATCTATTTGACCAGCTTCAAGGAGCTAGTTACTTCTCCAAAATAGATCTAAGATCCGATTATCATCAACTTTGAGTCCGCAAAGATGACATTCCAAAAACTTCCTTCCGAACGCGATACGGTCATTACGAAGTTGTTGTGATGCCCTTCGGTCTAACAAATGCCCCTGCTGCATTTATGGACCTCATGAATCGAGTATGCCGCCCATTCCTCGATAATTTTGTAATCGTCTTCATCGATGACATTCTCATATACTCCCAAATCAAGGAGGAGCATGGTCAACATCTCCGTCAAATACTCAAACTCAGGGAGTTGACTATGATGAGACCTTTTCACCAGTAGCGAAAATTAAATCTATAAGGGTTATGTTGGCCATAGCTGCATTTCATGACTATGAAATATGACAGATGGATGTTAAAACCGCTTTCCTTAATGAAAAGTTGGTTGAAGATGTTTACATGAATCAACCAGAGGGTTTTGTCAATGCAAGATACCCTAATAGAGTGAACAATTAAGTGTTTTAGACTTTTCACCAAGGAATTAACGAAACTCCACTTTTGTGGTTTGTACCAAGAAATCTCTCTTTCTTTTGCGATATATTAAAGGAATGCTCTAGTCCTTGTTCGCATTTGATAAGACATTCGCATTCAGATATACCGATCTTTCTTGATTGACAAAATTGGAATTTTTAGATTTGCAGAAATGCTTTATTTATTTTAGATTTTTATGATATATAGCATTTCTTTGACGTTTTTTAGCAACAAATTCCTTAGCAGACTTATGAGTACTAGCCCTAGGTTTCATCTTTCTAATAGGGGTTTCAGGCTTTTCGGACGACGTATCTGTTGGAACATTTTTGGTTCCACTCAGACTTCCTTTTTCGTAACTTGAGTTGACCTTGTTCAGTGGTTCTGCCACATACCTTCCTTTCTTTTTCCAAGAGGTCATCTCCGAATGACCTTTGGTTTCATCGGCATTATCAATGGGAGCAGACCAAAAGAATTCGTCGCATCCATCAGCATTGTCTTCTTCTACGAGGGACGATAATTCCAAAGTCTAATTTTTGTTTAGTCCAGAAGTTGCGAAAACCTGATTTGGAACAGTTTGAACTTTTGGAAAAACTGTTGCCTTTTCTTTTAAAATCTTTGAACCTTTATTTTCCGAATCACGAGCATACTCAACTGAATTTTCAGAATTCAGATTTTTCTTAGGTTCAGATTCCTTTTTTATAAATTCCGAGCAATGAACCTCATCCTCCACAAAAATCTCACTCATGTCACTATCATCATCAAATTCAGATACATTTTCAACATTAATAGTATTTTCTGAAGTTAACTTAGTGCACAATGAGTCAAATTTCTGTACAATATCACATTTAATTTTCTCTTTATCTTTTTTGCTTAAAATTTGTTTCAGCAAGTCATTATATTCTTTGGAGAGTATGTAAGCTTCAATTTTGTCCAGTCCAAATCTGTAGGAGTCAGAGACATCGTCAGAAGAAACAATGGATTCACATTTAAAGCAATCAACATCGATTTCGTCCTCTTTCAATTCGAGAAAGGGCAAAATCATTTTATGTATATTCTTCCCTATTTCACAGTCGATATGATGCGGAGTAATATTAAAATAAAGACGTTTAGAAATCAAACAGAAAATGTTTCGTTGTTTCAAAATCCCTAAATTGTCTTGTTGCAAATAAATCAAATCATCCTTAGACCTAAACAAAACCAACTCTAACTTCTCAATCCACATCCGCCTCTCTTCACTTTTTGAGGTTACCCTGTTGATTTGATAAGTTAAGTTAGTATTAATTAAACGGGTTCCTTTTAGACTATCACTGAAACTAAAGACTGTAAATTGTAAATCATCTAATTCAGTTTCATACCGAGAGACAGGAATTGTCACACCCCAAAACCGGAACGGCAGAATCGTTCGGGGGTGGAGGACGTCATGTATAGTATCACAACAATGAATAGTAGTAAACAAGCAATAACATCATCCATTGCATTAATAATATAATTTAATACAAGTGTGTTCTGTCAAGTTTAATAGACATCAAAAATATGAATCAAAATAAAAGATGAGTCTTGAACGAGCTCCATCTTCTCAAAACCTGGCACCGGTACCTGTCTACTGGTGACCTGAGAATACAAGTTATTTTGAAAGAGTTTATCAGCTTTAAAGCTGGTGAGATCATAAGTATTTTAGTGTCTGTGTTGGTATGAAAGTGTTTGTAAGTACTTGATGTATGAATTTGTAAATGTTTGCAAATGTTTGTAATTGTTTGTAATTGTTTGAACTCTCCTAGAAAACCCTATGTTTTCTACTAAAAGTAGCCTTCTACCAAGGCATCAAATGTTTGTATGTATGTCTCTTGTAAGAATATGTATTTTCCCAAATCTGACTATCATTAACCAAAAATATAGCTTTTACATTACTGCTCATTGTGTGAAGGTCACAAAGTGAATGCAATGGGGAAATAATAAAGTACTGTAGTGTTGTATTATGTAACTACTGCTGTACTAACTACCTTAATCCATTTGTTATTTAAAGTACCATGTGATATGCCTGTACCATACTACCGACTATAAACACGACGATGAAAGACGTCGGAAGAAATGACATTTGGCACCCGTAGACTTGCAAGTCCCACTGTAGCGAGCAACAAGGTGTAGGATAGTCAATCCAATATAGATCTATACACAAACTCAACGCTCTCCGCTTAAGGAGATTCTCGGTACAAAACGAGCCATGACAGGTGATGCCATGCCCCGTTACGTGGCTCACATAACTGTAGTAGTGTTCTTGTATATGTATTGTGTGTACTAGCTGTATTGTATGTTGTCTCTGTCTAGTATGTATGTATGTTCTCTCTGTATCTCATAATAGTATGTTCTCTTGTATAATGTATAGTATGTACTACCTGTATTGTATGTTCTCTCTCTGTCTGGTATGTATGTATGTTCTCTATGCTTCTCATAATAGTATGTTCTCTTGTATAATGTATAGTATGTACTAGCTGTATTGTATGTTCTCTCTCTGTCTAGTATGTATGTATGTTCTCTATGTTTCTCATAATAGTATGTGTTGACTCATATATGATCTGACTCATTGTATGTTTCATTGTTCTAGTAATAGTATTAGTAACTTCCTAAACTATACCTATTATAGTTTACTAGAAATGTGGTTTGTATGTATGAACATGTTTGTATAACTTTACTACCCAAAGGTATTGAATAGAAAGAAGGAACTTTTATATCTATATACATATACATAATATATAACTAGAATTCAAACGACCTTCGGACAAACAACCGATACCCTAAGTCTACAACCAAACAAGGAACAGGAGGTAAGGTGAGCTATCAGTCCTTAGTCCTTCCAATCCTACTTATATAACTATATCTATATAGATACACATTTATCAAAATATAAGTTTAAAAGAGTTTAATAAAAGTATTTAACATGTAAAAGAGTTTGTAAAACAGTTTGAAGTAGTTTGTTTGATAACACAGTTTGAAAAGTAAGAAATCCACTTGTTTGGTAGTTATTAACCACATGTGATTGATATAATAACTATAATAGTTCAACTTGTATTCCCCCCATAAAATCATTTAAAATAATTTAAAAGGTTGCTTAAGGGGTATGAACTCACCTGTAGTGAGTGGTTTGGATGAACGGATGGTATAGGATGCTAAGTGTCAAGTGAAGACTTGAGCACACACACGAATCCTATTTAACATATATTGACACATATATGTATCCAATTAGTCAATTAACAACTAATTAATCAAATAAAGACACCCTAAAACATGGATAACACTTTGATTCAAGTGCTAGGAGTACATTAGGGTTGCATCTAAGGGGTGTAGGGCCTCTGAAAGGAGTTTATGGTCCAAATGGTAACAACTCATGAGTTTACGGCCCATGGTCATTTCCCCATGAGTTTACGGCCGTAAACTCATGGTATTAAGTACCATTTTGTGTTTTGAGGTCTTATAAGTCATAAAGAAGTATCCTTACTTCAAGTCTAAGCCTTAGGAAGCATTAGTGGCACAATGGCACTACTTTATAGAGTTTACGGCCCATGGACCATTCCTCATGAGTTTACGGCCGTAAACTCTATGTGTTCGTGATCTTTTTGATGTTTAAGGTCCTAAACACTTCAAGGAAGTGATCTAGACTAGTATCCAAGGCTAAGGAAGGGACTAGGGCTCACTTTTCCCCATCTATTAGGGTTTACGGCTCAAGAACATGTCTTGGCCGTAAACACCTTTTGATCTTGTGTTTCTTTGTGTTTTCTAGTTGAATAAGAAGTGAAACAAGCCTTATAACACACTAGGGTAAGAATACTTACAATAAAGGAGCTTGAAAGGGTGTTCACGGCCCAAGAACACTAGTGTGTGTTCTTGGTGAAATGAAGAATGCTTGAAGATCTAAACAAATGGAATGATTTCATGGATGAAATCATGTAAGATCACTAGATTAAGGAAGAGATCAACTAAACAAGGAAGAAAACACTTACTTTCTTGAAGATTTTGAAGAAACTTTGGATGATACTTGAGAGAGAAAGGGTTCTAGACTTGAAAATGTGAAAAAGAAAAAAATGACTAAGTGTCACTTATATAGTCCTTAGGGTTTACGGCCCCAATACCATTTGGGCTTTAAACTCCAAACTCTTGGAGTTTTGAAACTTAAATGCTGCACACTTTACCCTAAAGTATCCTCTCTCCAGCTATCTTTTGAAGTACTAAGCTTTAAAACACTCAAACTGACTCCAAAAAGCTTAAAAGTTAACAGAAACAGTTCTGACTTCTATTGAAGTGAATGGTTGTACAGAATAGAAATTTCAGGTTGTCACATCATCCCCCTGTTAGAAGGAATTTCGTCCCAAAATTAGAGTTTAAGCAAATAAGTAGTTACAAATAACTAAGTAAAAAGATTAGGATATTTCAGTTTCATCTGATCCTCTCACTCCCAAGTGAATTCAGGTCCTCGCTTGGCGTTCCAGCGAACCTTCACTATCGGGATACGACTTTGCTTGGTTTGCTTGACCTCTCGGTCCATGATCTCTATAGGTTCTTCCACGAAGTTGAGGCTCTCGTTGATCTCGATCTCGTCGAGTGGGATTACAAGAGTCTCGTCGGACAGGCACTTTTTCAAGTTCGAGACGTGGAAAGTAGAATGTACGTTACTGAGTTCATGAGGTAAGTTAAGTTTGTAAGCCACAGGGCCGATTCTCGCGAGAATCTCGAAAGGCCCTATGTATCTTGGATTTAGCTTTCCACGCTTTCCAAAGCGTATTAAGCCCTTCCAGGGTGAGACCTTCAATAGAACACGGTCTCCCACCTGGAATTCCAACGGTTTCCTTCATTTATCTGCGTAGCTTTTCTGTCGGTCTGTAGAGGCTTTCAATCGTTCACGAATCTGAACGATCTTCTCTGTCGTTTCCCGAATGATCTCTAGACCCGTGAGAGTGCTTTCAGGAACTCGTCCTTTAGCTAACTGGGTATCACCCACCTCAGCCCAGCACAGAGGGGATCTGCACTTTTGGCCATATAGGGCCTCGAATGGAGCAGCCTTTATGCTCGTGTGATAACTGTTATTGTAGGAAAATTCGACAAGGGGTAAATGAGTATCCCACGCCTTCCCAAAGTCGATCACACAGGCTCGCAACATATCTTCCAAGGTTTGGATAGTCCTCTCACTTTGTCCATCGGCTTGTGGATGGTAGGCTGTACTCATGTCCAACCTAGTTCCTAGGGAACTTTGTAGTGACTGCCATAACCTCGAAGTGAATCTACTACCTCTGTCCGAGATAATGGATATGGGAACACCGTGCAGTCGTACAATCTCCCGAATGTAGGTTCTTGTAAGCTTCTCCATCTTGTCTTTTCTTTGATAGGCAGGAAGTGTGCGGACTTGGTCAATCTGTCGACGATGACCCATATGGTATCAAGTCCACCCGTTGTCTTGGGCAACTTGGTTATGAAGTCCATAGTGATCCGCTCCCACTTCCATTCCGGTATCTCCGGCTGCTGTAGTAGACCTGAGGGTTTTTGGTATTCGACCTTGACCTTGGCGCAAGTAAGGCATTTACTCACGAAGGTAACAATCTCTGCTTTCATGTTAGGCCACCAGTATATCTTTTTAAGATCCAGATACATCTTATCTGAACTTGGGTGGACAGAATAATGAGTGTTGTGCGCCTCTGTCATGACCAAGTCTCTGAAACCACCGTGTTTCGGTGTCCAGATCCGATCCATGAAATATAAGGCTCCGCCACCTTTGACTTCCAGGTTTTTATCCATCCCTCTCAGGGATTCACTCGCCACATTTTTAGGTTTCAAAGCGTCGAGCCGAGCCTCCTTAATTTGCGTGGACAAGTGTGAATGGATAGTCATAGTCAATGATTTGACTCTACGACCAGAGTATTCTTTCCGACTTAGGGCGTCAACTACTACGTTGGCTTTACCCGGATGATAACGAATTTCGCATTCGTAGTCACTGAGTAGCTCTACCCACCGTCGTTGTCTCATGTTGAGCTCCTTCTGGTCGAATATATGTTGTAGGCTTTTGTGGTCTGTAAAGATAGTGCTTTTTGTACCGTATAGGTAGTGTCTCCAGATCTTCAGAGCAAACACAACTGCTCCTAGCTCAAGATCGTGAGTGGTGTAGTTGACCTCGTGTGTCTTCAGCTGTCTCGAGGCATAGGCGATGACCTTACCTCGTTGCATCAGAACACAGTCGAGCCCTTGATTTGACGCATCGCAATAGACAACGAAGTCTTCTATCCCTTTGGGGAGGGATAGTATTGGTGCGGTGCACAAGGCTCGCTTGAGTGTTTGGAACGCTCTTTCCTGCTTCTCTTCCCAGTCAAAGGCCATGCCCTTCTGGGTCAGTGTTGTAAGAGGTTTCGCAGTTCGGGAGAAGTTCTGAATGAACCTGCGATAGTAGCCAGCGAGGCCTAGAAATTGACGAATTTCTGTAGGCGTCTTCGGTGCTGACCAACTCTCAATGGCTTTGATTTTGGACGGGTCCACGTGTATACCTTCTTCGCTAACCACGTGTCCTAAGAATTCGACTCTTCGGATCCAAAATTCACATTTCGAGAACTTCGCATAGAGCTTCTCCGATCGCAGCGTTTCTAAGACTTGTCGCAGATGTTGACTATGCTCCTCCTTACTACGATAGTAGATAAGTATGTCATCGATGAAGACGATGACGAACTGATCCAAGTAAGGACGACACACCCTATTCATTAAATCCATGAATACTGCGGGCGTGTTGGTTAATCCGAACGGCATCACTATGAATTCATAGTGTCCATAACGAGTTCGGAAGGCTGTCTTTTGAACATCCTCCCCTAGCACTCATAGTTGGTGATACCCGGATCTTAAGTCGATTTTTGAAAAAAAGTTCGCCCCTGGAAGTTGGTCAAATAAATCATCTATGCGAGGCAGAGGATAACGATTTTTGACGGTCAGTTTGTTGAGCTCCCTGTAGTCGATACACATACGAAACGATCCGTCTTTCTTCTTGACGAATAAGACTAGAGCTCCCCAGGGTGGGAAGCTTGGTCTTATAAAGCCCTTGCTGAGCAGTTCGTTAAGTTGACCGGACAGTTCTTGCATCTCTGCAGGTGCTAGACGATAGGGCGATTTGGCTACTGGGGTAGCCCCTGGAACTAAGTCGATTCTGAACTCGACTTGACGTTGCGGAGGTAGTCCTGGGAGTTCTTCTGGAAAGATATCAGGAAAGTCGCGTACTACTGGAATGTTCTTAACGTCTTTCGTTTCTTGGCTCACATCTACCACATAAGCAAGGAATGTGCGACATTCCTTTCGCAAGAATTTCTGGGCTTGAATGCTCGAGATGATACGAAGGTTCGTGCCGGGTTTGTCGCCATAAACTACCAGAGTTCGCCAGACGGCAGATTAAGGCGAACAACCTTTTCATAACACATGATGTCGGCACGATGAAGACTCAACCAATCCATGCCGATAATGACGTCGACACTTTTAATTGAGACCGTCATGAGGTCGATTGAAAATGAATGGCTATCTAGAGTTAGGGTACACCCTATGTATATACTGCTTGTGCTCTCCGTCTTTCCATTAGCCATTTCTACAGTGAACGGTTCTTTAAGTGCTCGTGATTTTTGCTTAAGTAAATGAGCAAATTTTTGGTTCACGAAACTCCTCTCTGCTCCACTATCAAACAGTATGCATGCATAAGAGTTATCGAGGAGAAACGTACCAGTGACCACTGTGGGGTCGGCAACCGCTTCCTTATGGCCTATAGCCAGAACTCTTCCTACTCTGCCGGCGATCCCTGCCTTTGGGCAGTTCCTTTTGTAGTGGCCCACTTCACCACAATTGTAGCAAGCTTGGCCCACTGCAGCGCCGGGGACTTGGTTGACTGGCCTTGCCGGAGCTTTGCAGAAACGGGCAGTGTGCCCCTTCCTATTGCAGTTAGAGCACTGCATTTCCCGGCATGCTCCTGTATGGTGGAAGTTGCATCTGTTGCACTTTGGCAAACTTCCAGCATACTGCTTTACCGGAGCAGCAGTGGCAGGTGCTATCGCAGCATGAGTTGCCACGACCTGCTGCTTTTTGGTAGCCTTCTTCCTCTTCTTGTCATCCCAGAATTTCCGCTTGTTTTCAGCGGCTTTGGAGGGTTCTGAGATGGCTAGGGTTGTTGTTGCTGCTGGGGTACAGACCCCATGGTCAATGAGCCTCTGTGCCAACCTCTTGGCACTATCGAATGTAGTGGGGTTTGAAGCTAAAACATTCCCCTGAAATGGAGGCACCAGCCCCCAGATGTACCTTTCGATTTTCTTTCCCTCTGTATGAACCATGTTGGGACAGAGGGCCACCAGCTCGCAGAATCTGGCGGTATAGGTCACAATGTCGGAGCCCTTCATGGTCAGGCTCCAAAGTTCTTGCTCCAGCTTCTGGATTTCGCCCCTCGGGCAGTATTCTTCAATCATTAGCTCCCTCAGAGCTTCCCAGCCCATAGCATTAGCCACTATGAGAGATAGTGACTTGACATGGCTATTCCACCATGTCAGGGCTTTTGCCTCGAAGGTGCACGCAGCAAATTTGACTTTGCTTACTTATGGGCATGAGCAGATCTCGAAGATCGACTCCGTCTTTTCGAACCATTATGAGAGGGCAATGACTTCGCCAGTCCCTTTAAACGACAATGGCTTGCAATTGGTGAAGTCCTTGTAGGAGCACTCTCTCAAGTGCACAGGGATTTCACCATGAGTAGATTGAACAGGGGTTCCTCCTCCAGTGGAACCGGAAGAATGATATTGAGCCATGGCTGTTGCCACAGCCGCAGCTACTGCAACATTTAGAGCTGCCGTATCGATTTGGGGAGCAGGTGGTGTTGCAGTTATCGGAGGATCGCGTCTCGTTGACCGGCACGGAGGCATCTTTTAACTATAAGTTTACAAAGATGAAGATATTGATAAGAATTTAATAGGGAGACTTTGATGAGAATGACTCATGGACTAACTCTCCATAGCCCAACAGCACAATTGAATAGTATGATTGAATGTAGATCTAGTACTAACAGATGAAAGCATTTGGATAATAATTTCCATGAGATTAGATATTTTTCAATAACACTGGTATTACAGATGTAACAAGTTCGGGAAAAATGATCTAGAAGTAGGTCTTACATCAACCGAGTTGGGAAAATTTTGACAGAACTACGACCTAATCAAGACCTAACAGGTCCAAGTTTTAACAAAGATAGGAAATTAGACTAGAGTTTTACATAACTAAGTTATATCCAAAAGAGAAGGTTGAGTAGGCTCTATCTACGACGAGAACCACTCGAATGAGTCCTTGATTCAGACAGACGGCCTAGCCCGAAGTTCCCTAACTTCAGCTTGGGATGTAGCTAGCTGTTGCTGCAGAGTCCCATTGGTTATCCTAGTCCTTTCCATAGCTACCTCAAGTTGGCGAATGCGGACCATGTTAACGCCAGAGTTGGCGTCAATCTCCATGACTCGGTCAATAGATGCTCGACCTTGCTCGGTGTTCCGAGCAATCCTACGGACCAGGATGGGCAGGACTCGATCAGCTGAACCTCCCTCGCTTAAGTCATAGAAGCTTCGGTCTCCGTTGTAAGGTAACGGCTGACCTTGCTCGTGACTCCATCTGTTCAAGTTTGTTGCCCACAGAGGTGTGGGGCCTTGAAATTCTGGACGAGGGTTAGGATTTGGGTTTGGGTTTTGAGCTACTAGGGGTAAGTTGTTGACTTCTGGTTCTGAGTCAGAACCATCAGAAAAGCCTTCAGCTTGGTGATCATCCAAAGGGATTGGGTGATCATCTTCTGGCTCTTCTCCCAGCCATCCTGCATTGTCGTTGTTGGTATAGTACGAGTCTCCGGGAAGATGGATTCCAGCCATGATATCTATGCGAGAAAAAGGATATAAGAAATAAGCACATAAGTAATTTATAGTAACTGAAAATACTCCTATAGTATTTTAGGTTTATGTTTTGTTCTAAGGTTTTCGTTGTGGTATTGTTGGTAAGTTTTTAGACTTGTTGCAACCTCACAACCACACTTAGGCACATGCTAGTCACTCCTCGGATAATATAGTTGATCAGGCTATATCTTCCCAGATTTGACTATATGTCTCTAAGTCTACTTGTGCTGCCCAACAATCGTAATACTTTTGTTTTATCCTAGTGACACTGATTTTAGCATGAATGCAGGTAGGTATACTTGGTTAAATATTTTATTATTTAAAAGTTTAAACTCTTTATTAGAGTATGTTTAAATCCCGTTGTGTTTATAGTTCGTATATCTCTTATGGGTTGATATACTCGATTCACTATAAACAATGCTCTGATACCAATCTGTCACACCCCAAAACCGGAACGGCGGAATCGTTCGGGGGTTGAGGACGTCATGTATAGTATCACAACAATGAATAGTAGTAAACAAGCAACAACATCATCCATTGCATTAATAATATAATTTAATACAAGTGTGTTCTGTCAAGTTTAATAGACATCAAAAATATGAATCAAAATAAAAGATGAGTCTTGAACGAGCTCCATCTTCTCAAAACCCTGCACCGGTACCTGTGTACTGGTGACCTGAGAATACAAGTTATTTTGAAAGAGTTTATCAGCTTTAAAGCTGGTGAGATCATAAGTATTTTAGTGTTTGTAAGTACTTGATGTATGAATTTGTAAATGTTTGCAAATATTTGTAAATGTTTGTAATTGTTTGCAATTGTTTGAACTCTCCTAGAAAACCCTATGTTTTCTACTAAAAGTAGCCTTCTACCAAGGCATCAAATGTTGCATGTAAGTCTCTTGTAAGAATATGTATTTTCCCAAATCTGACTATCATTAACCAAAAATATAGCTTTTACATTACTGCTCATTGTGTGAAGGTCACAAAGTGAATGCAATGGGGAAATAATAAAGTACTGTAGTGTTGTATTATGTAACTACTGCTGTACTAACTACCTTAATCCATTTGTTATTTAAAGTACCATGTGATATGCCTGTACCATACTACCGACTATAAACACGACGATGAAAGACGTCGGAAGAAATGACATTTGGCACCCGTAGACTTGCAAGTGCCACTGTAGCGAGCAGCAAGGTGTAGGATAGTCAATCCAGTATAGATCTATACACAAACTCAACGCTTTCCGCTTAAGGAGATTCTCGGTACAAAACGAGCCATGACAGGTGATGCCATGCCCCGTTACGTGGCTCACATAACTGTAGTAGTGTTCTTGTATATGTATTGTGTGTACTAGCTGTATTGTATGTTGTCTCTGTCTAGTATGTATGTATGTTCTCTCTGTATCTCATAATAGTATGTTCTTTTGTATAATGTATATTATGTACTACCTGTATTGTATGTTCTCTCTCTGTCTAGTATGTATGTATGTTCTCTCTGTTTCTCATAATAGTATGTTCTCTTGTATAATGTATAGTATGTACTAGCTGTATTGTATGTTCTCTCTCTGTCTAGTATGTATGTGTGTTCTCTATGTTTCTCATAATAGTATGTGTTGACTCATATATGAACTGACTCATTGTATGTTTCATTGTTCTAGTAATAATATTAGTAACTTCCTAAACTATACCTATTATAGTTTACTAGAAATGTGGTTTGTATGTATGAACATGTTTGTATACCTTTACTACCCAAAGGTATTGAATAGAAAGAAGGAACTTTTATATCTATATACATATACATAATATATAACTAGAATTCAAACGACCTTCGGACAAACAACCGATACCCTAAGTCTACAACCAAACAAGGAACAGGAGGTAAGGTGAGCTATCAGTCCTAAGTCCTTCTAATCCTACTTATATAACTATATCTATATAGATACACATTTATCAAAATATAAGTTTAAAAGAGTTTAATAAAAGTATTTAACATGTAAAAGAGTTTGTAAACCAGTTTGAAGTAGTTTGTTTGATAACACAGTTTGAAAAGTAAGAAATCCACTTGTTTGGTAGTTATTAATCACATGTGATCAATATAATAACTATAATAGTTCAACTTGTATTCCCCCCATAAAAGCATTTAAAATCATTTAAAAGGTTGCTTAAGGGGTATGAACTCACCTGTAGTGAGTGGTTTGGATGAACGGATGGTATAGGATGCTAAGTGTCAAGTGAAGACCTGAGCACACACACGGATCCTATTTAACATATATTGACATATATATGTATCCAATTAGTCAATTAACAACTAATTAATCAAATAAAGACACCCTAAAACATGGATAACACTTTGATTCAAGTGCTAGGAGTACATTAGGGTTGCATCTAAGGGGTGTAGGGCCTCTGAAAGGAGTTTATGATCCAAATGGTAACAACTCATGAGTTTACGGCCCATGGTCATTTACCCATGAGTTTATGGCCGTAAACTCATGGTATTAAGTACCATTTTGTGTTTTGAGGTCTTATAAGTCATAAAGAAGTATCCTTACTTCAAGTCTAAGCCTTAGGAAGCATTAGTGCACAATGGCACTTTACGGCCGTAAACTCTATGTGTTCTTGATCTTTTTGATGTTTAAGGTCCTAAACACTTCAAGGAAGTGATCTAGACTAGTATCCAAGGCTAAGGAAGGGACTAGGGCTCACTTTGCCCCATCTATTAGGGTTTACGGCTCAAGAACATGTCTTGGCCGTAAACACCTTTTGATCTTGTGTTTCTTTGTGTTTTCTAGTTGAATAAGAAGTGAAACAAGCCTTATAACACACTAGGGTAAGAATACTTACTATAAAGGAACTTGAAAGGGTGTTCACGGCCCAAGAACACTAGTGTGTGTTCTTGGTGTTCTTGGTGAAATGAAGAATGCTTGAAGATCTAAACAAATGGAATGATTTCATGGATGAAATCATGTAAGATCACTAGATTAAGGAAGAGATCAACTAAACAAGGAAGAAAACACTTACTTTCTTGAAGATTTTGAAGAAACTTTGGATGATACTTGAGAGAGAAAGGGTTCTAGACTTGAAAATGTGAAAAAGAAAAAAATGACTAAGTGTCACTTATATAGTCCTTAGGGTTTACGGCCCCAATACCATTTGGGCCGTAAACTCCAAACTCTTGGAGTTTTGGAACTTAAATGCTGTACACTTTACCCTAAAGTATCCTCTCTCCAGTTATCTTTTGAAGTACTAAGCTTTAAAACACTCAAACTGACTCCAAAAAGCTTAAAAGTTAGCAGAAACAGTTCTGACTTCTATTGAAGTGAATGGTTGTACAGAATAGAAATTTTGGGTTGTCACAGGATTGTTTTGAGATTCAAGAATAGAATGTACCTTGCTGATTACTCTCTCACATTCGCTGATCTGCTCTGCAACTGGTTTCGCAGCAAAGAAGTTGTCTGAAGTCTTGCCGTCATCAGTGGTATATCCTCTTTGATCCGAAATGTTATTCCGAACCATCATACACTTTCCCTCATACTTAGGGATTTTAGCCTTTGCGAAAAAGCACTCGCCATGTGTAGGTCTGCGAACCTCTTCATCCTCCAAATCGTTCGACCACACTTCAACTCTTCCGAACTTGTCATTAGCTTCCTACACAATCAAAGCAGGCTTAGCATTATCAGAACTTTTCTTCTTTCTGATCTCCTCAATTTTTCGGAGATAGTAAGCTTCATCTTTATCTTCTACATATTTCTTTTCACTCAATTTGCGCAACATACACTCCTTGGACAGATGATTCTTCCCATGACAATAGTTACAATCATATCCAGAATCTCCCATAAGATTTTTCTCTTTCTTCGCCTCATTCTTTTGCGAGTCCATGCGGCCTTCGTCTTTAACCTTTTCGGAGCTATATTTTCCTTGCCAATTCCTATTTTTGGGACACCCAAAATTTTTCTTTGAAAACTTTCTTGGGTTAGAGATCATCAAAGCATATTCCTCTTTCGTATGTTCGCAATCTGAAAGATCATACTCCAAATCTTCTTTAGCTACAGTCTTTCCCTTGCAACTAGGGCCAAAGATCTCGTTCCAGAAACAACCTTTCCCTCCTTTCTTAATTCGTCTTCGTGGGACCTGAGAATTCCCACTAGCTTTGTCAATGAATAGTTCTTAAACTGTTCATGAGCTTTAACCTAAGTCAAAATCAAGGAAATGCACTTTTCTACAAGTTTTGGTGGAAATCGCCACATGCACCCTATGTTTTCTTTTAAAAACGACTTTTGAACATTTCAAACTCCTGAATGGTCTTCAAACCAACATGCGTGTGATGATCTTCAAGCTTAGATGCTAGATGATCAAAGTATGTTGTTAAAAAGCTTTCAAATATGTCATAAACGATTTATTCACAAATAAATATCTAAAACTCCTTTTCTGCTCAAAACCGATTTTTCCCAGAATCCAAACAACAAAATAAGATGATATGGAAATTTTCAGAAAATAACTTGTTTTTCTACTGTTACTGTAAATTTTTGCATGGAGTCTTTATGATGTATAGAAGGTGCGAAAATTATCAAATATGGTTTTTGACATTCATAACGGTATTTTACAAATTATTTCTCTTCAACAATAATAAAATCGAAGTAAACAGAAAACAGTCATAGAAATGCATGAAAGTTTACAAAATTTCTTTAATCAGTGTATGGGTCATCCCAAAATTTTCTCGGAATTTATTGACCGCAAAATGTCTTTTATGTGAATCTGTCACACCCCGCTAAAGCGAAAACATGAGGCGTAACACTACAAAGGGTTTCATAGCAAAAGATAGAGACAACATCAACCATATTATTAAAAAGCGTGACAATTAAAATATATTTTGAACAATTTTTAAAAGAAATTAAGTGTATTAAAATAAAATAACACACACAAATGCTCCTACAAGTGATGTGCCCATATGTTCCACTTACTCGATGATTCCTGAAAAAACGTGTAAAACGAGCGTCAACTATAGAAATAGTTGGTGAGTTCACAGGTTTACAAAAAATGTGGTTTCATGAATCATAATCAAAGTTTTGATAGAAGTTTCCATAAGAAAAAGTACATTTCTAAAATGAGTAAATAAGTTCGTAGTCATCATGAGAAATAAAGTATGTTGCCACAATAAGATGCAAAGTTCATATTCTCATGAGAAATAAAGTTCGTTGCTATCATGAGAAACAAAGTCCATTGTTATCATGAAAAATAAAGTTTGTTGCTAAAATGAGTAAGCAAGTTCATTGCTAGAATGAGTAAACAAGTTTGCATAACAAAGTTCATTGCTATCATGAGTAACTAAGTTCGTTGTCATCATGAGCATTAAGGTGTGTTGCCAAAATGAGATGCAAAGTTCATATTCTCATGGGAAATCAGTTCGATGCTAAAATGAGATACAAGGTTTTTATGTGCATAATGATAAAATAATGAGTTCACAACTCAAGCCTAATGACCGAGGGGTGCCCTATTGAGATCTATGTGTATCGCTCACATAGATAGAAATGGTAAAATACACTCCGCAAAATGGGCGAATGAGGAGTTGTCTACCTCCTAATAGCGCTATCTATAATGAACATGGGCTCTGTTAGGATATAAATCCTTGAAATATGGATTAGATTCAAAACAGTTAAAGAATAAGAACTCGACAATGATTCAAAGTATGTTGAATGATTAAAAGCCACAACCTCTTAAAGAACTCGATTAAGAATTGCTACTGTAGAGGCTTGATTAGGGTTACAAGAATAATTGCCAAAAAGTTGTGAAACACGGTACATGCATGCACCTTAAATACTCTAACCCTAATAAGTGAAGGGTGGACAAGCCCAAGCCCGTTTACATAATTAAACAATAAAACAAGACTAAATGACGCAACACTAATTCCCAACAATCTCCCCTGTTTTGTCTGTTGAGGCGAGAGGCTCTTCACCGTTGAGTCTTCTTTACGGTATTGAAGAGTTTGGGAATCACTGCGAGAAGGTGCATGCGAAAGGCAATATACCAACGAATTATATTAGAAAAATTCTTCTTCGCAGCATCGTCATTCATCTTGCATTGGTCTGTGATTTCCAAAATAAATTCCAAGCAAACTGTAGAGAACAGATGCTTATCAGGCAGTGCGAAGAGGCAATTCATCAAACTAGCTCCTGAACCACGATGAAACACCACGGTCCAGTTCTGTTTGTGAATCTTCCCCATCTGCATTTTGTTGATGTCATTCATTTTTCCAGTGAAGGGATCACTGGGTTTCCTCTTCAAAACCGAAGCGATTTCAATATCAAAGTCTGCAACTTCATAGATATACTAAACCAACATTCATTTTATATGCGTCAAGACAGGTTCATACTTCTTCTCATATCCCAGAAAGTAGTGCAGCAAAACGATCTAGTGATAGGGGTTGAGATATGGCAGATCAGCTAAGGAGAATTCATGAACAACACTTTCTGATCCTCGTGCCGTTTTGAAATTAACGTTCACGAAACTCCCTGTTTGAACAAGCCCTATAACCTTCACGACAATAATCTTCTGTTCACTCCATGTAAGGTATTGAGGTTTTCCCTGGGATAAGTAGAACTCAATCAAGGACCGATTGACATTCGTATCAGAAGCTGGAGCATTCACCGTTGAATCGAAACAGAGAAAGAGGAACGCTTTTGGAGTCATTGGCATATCGAACTGCGAATCCTTTGAATTCCCTAGATCGAATGAATCAACAGGTTCCAGCCAGTGCATGCTTGGATTGTCAATGGCCTCATTTAGAATTCGCTCCTTGGTCCAAGGTGGAAACAAAGTCTTTCAACTTTCCAAGGTCATCTGAGCTTCGCGTTCAGCTCGTTCTTTCACTTCTGCTTCTTTCGCAATGCGAGCATTCTAATCCAGGAGTTTATCGCGAGCCTTTTGCTTCAACTTGTCAGCTTCACTTTCTTCTTCTTCATAACTATTCACCACTTTTTCCTTGCCTTTTGAACCCGAATCTACATTAACCTTCGGTTCACCAGTGACTTTTAGAGTTTGCTCTTCACGAGTAGAAGTGTTCGGAGGTGGCTGAGTTGATTCTTTTGATGCTACCCCCTTGTTTTGGAAAAACGGGAGGCTTCGAAACACCCTCAATTTTGTTTAACATGGCAAGATGTCACACCCCAAAACCGGAACGACGGAAATGTTCTGGGGCAGAGGACATCATGTTTAGTATCACAAGACATGCATCATAGTAAGCAAAGAAATAAACAAACATTTCATTTGAAAGAAAGTGTTTACAAAGTATGTGATTCACATAATATAGAATACATAGCAAATAACAAAAAGACATGAATCTATACTGCTCCATCTTCTAAATCCCAGTGCGCAAACCTGTCTACTGGTCTCCTGAGAATACAAGTTATTTTGAAAGCGTAGATCATGATTTAAGCTGGTGAGTTCATAAGATTTTAGTGATGTAGTAAGTAGTAATAAAGTTGTAGAAAGTTATAGTAAGTTGTAGTAAGTTCTGTTTAAAAAAGTTTTCATGTTCCTCCAGAAAATCCTATATTTCCTGCTTTAATGAAAGATAAGTAAAAATGACTCTACAGTCCTTTCTATGAGTATTAAATGAATACAAGTTATATAAAACCCAGAGTAAACAAACAATCGGTTGTGTGTATCTGCCCTAAGCCCACAACCAAACAAGGAACATGAAATGAGGCGGAAGGCACACATCCCATTGTTTGTTAGGTCATTGTTGTATATAACCCTGACGTATTCACTTGGTACTCACGGAGTTAACTGTAATAGTTCCTTTATATTTGATGAAAAGATTCTTTAAGAAAACCCTTATTTCTTATAATAAAAATGGTAACCACAGTGGTTCCTTCTATAATCACTTAGTTTATACTAGTTATATATAATCTAATATCGAACGGATAGTTAATTGTGTAAATCTGCCCTAAACCCACAACCAAACAAGGAACAGGGAATGAGGCGGAACGCACACATCCAACTACCTATCGGATATTAATTATATATATAACCATGGTGTATAAACTAAGGTAATATAGAATTAACCACCTAAGGTCCTTTAAGTTTTACCGGTTTAATAAAATGGATTAAACCCTTTACTGGTTAAGTTTCTAGTTTTGTATTCCAAAAGTTCTTCATTTGAAAAGTATGTTTTGTACTAGAAAATGGTGCATTGAATTAGTGTCCTATGACCTGACCCATACATGGTACCCCTTATGATTTCTTGGTGTATACGGACCATATATATAGCTAAGCTCGAATAGATAGTAGGCTGGGTGTATCTGCTCTAAGCCCACAACCAAACAAGGAACAGGAAATGAAGCGGAAAGCACACATCCTACTACCTGTCAGACCCGATTAATATATATCCCTGAATGCATATACTAAGGAATCATAAAGTTAGCATTATAGGTCCCTTTCTACTGAATGTACTAGACTCGACAGTTCTGTGTGTCATTTGTAAAATGTAAGTTTTCCCTAGTTTATAACTATCTTGACTCGAAAATAGTTTGCATTAACTTTCAAGTGGAACTGTCACAAAATGAAAATAATGGGAAAATATAAGTACACGGTTGTCTTTTGAATTGACATCCTGCAGTACTGATTACCTTAAAACATGTTTGTTTAAATAAGGTCATAATGTGAAGGATAGTACCCATACTATACGCTCTCCCTGTCAAGAGATTCTGGGGACCAAACGCGACTTCCGCAAACAAATTGTTAGGCCGTGTAAATTCACATTAAAGTTATACGATCATGTATACCCAATTTTACTATCACCTTTTGTTTAGAACAATGAGTTAGTGATTCATTGGTATACTTAGATCCTGTAGTTGTTCTATGCTATAGCATCTTAGTATGTTCGTTCTGTTATAGAATCTTAGTATGTTCTCTTTGAATTATTGTATCTACCTCCCTGCTTCTCTTTATGTTATCGTGTATTGTATCTACCTCCCTGTTTCTCTTTATAGTATGTTCTAGCATCTAGTATGAACTGAACCTCTAAACTATACCCCTTATAGTTTACTAGTATTTGACTTGAACTGTTATTGAAAAGACTCGTTTTACTACTAAGTTATGCTTGTACTTTAAAAATTGAGTTTTGTTAAACTATAAAGTAACATAACTTTAAAAGAGTTTTTGAAATGTTTTGATCACTTATAAAAGACATAAGCAATCTTTTGAAAAATGTTTATAACAAAAAACTACACAATTATCATTGTGTTCAACTTGTATTCCCCCCCTTAAAAGCATTTAAAACAGTTTAAAAGATTGATTACAGGGGTATGAACTCACCTTATGTGGGTGATTCAATCGAATATGCGCGTAAGGATGAGAAGTTCCACGAATGAAGTCCCGAGACACAAACGCGTCCTAAATGACATATATGGCATGAATATAGTGTATATAAGCAACTATATGAAAGGAAACACCCCTAGGGACTGGGAAACACTTGGACCAAGTGCTAGAATCACATGTGATTCATCTAAGGGATGTTTAAGGCCAATATTTTGGTGTTTACGGCCATGGGTTTACGGCCATGTAGTTTACGGCTGTAAACTCATGGTAAAAGGTGAATAAGACGGTGTTTACGGCCATGTAGTTTACGGCTGTAAACTCATGGCAAAACCAACTTTCTAGGAGGTGTTGAGGTGTTTACGGCCAATATGGATGAGTTTACGGCCAAGTAAGGAGTTTACGACCGTAAACTCATGAACAATATGCACAAGATGGTGTTTTAAAGTCCTATCTATCATCCATTAGGGGTTCAAGGTGTAATGCTTGGATATGGGAAGGGTTTGTGGCCAATACGTGACCAAAACATGGGTTTACGGCCAAGGGAGATTCCATGGCCGTAAACTCTTGATGTTTATGCCTAGATGGTTGTTTCAAGACTATGATCTAGTGTTTAACTGGTCTAACTAGATGATAGATGGAATACTCACACTTTTGAGGGCCTTTTAGGAGTTTTCGGCCACCAAGAACAAGTGTGTGTTCTTGGTGTTCTTGGTGAAAGATGAAGATCTAGTCAAAAGATGATTTCCATGGATGAAATCAAAGGATGATTCATGAGAAAGAAGGGTACTCAAAAACTAGGGGAAATAATCACTTACTTTTTGAAGATCGGGAGTAAAAGTCTCGATGATACTTGAGAGAGAATGGAAGTGTTCTTGAGTTGAAAGTGTAAGAATGAAAGAAAAGTGAAGGGAATGAGACTTTAAGGGGGAGTTTACGGCCAGACTTGAGTTTACGGTCGTAAACTCATGTGTCTTGGCCGTGAACTCCTTTTTGGTGGTCTTAAGGCTTAAATGTTGCACAATGTCTCTAGCAGGTACTTCCTAACACTCATTCCATGAATGTACTCAGATTAGAACACTCAAACAAACTCTATACAGTGCTAAAAGATATCAGGAGTGAGTCTGACTTAAGGTTGGTTGTACTGACTTTACAATGCAAAATTTTTTGGGTTGTCACACAAGAGCAGGACGAAACTTTGAAACTTTGACTGTAGTGGTGTGAGCAGCAAGTTGGTCCATAATATTGTTCTCAGCTGTCAGATCATCAGCAAGCTTAGTCATTTTGGAAGAGATTGAGGCTTGGAACTCAACATTGTCTTTTTGGAGACTAGTGCGAACTTGCACAAGAGCTTCCTTCTCTTTTCGCAAAGTGGTGTTATAACACCCACAATCGCCTTATTTTCTTTAACTGTGTTGGACTCAGCAGATGTTTTCAAAGTAGTCATGAAGACCTGAGCTTTAGTGAGGAGTTTTTCGACTTTTTCATTCACCTTAGAGCATAAAGCAGTAGAGTCCGAAACTGCCTTGTTCGCTTTATCCAGGTTCGCTTGTTGTTCCTTGGTCATTGACTGGAAAAAGGCCTCAACTACTGCATTTGAATAAGCATCACTAGAAGAAGCTTGTGTAGAATGGATAAGAGAATCAAGCTTTTCTGTGATAACCTTGAATTGACATTGAGTGACCGACGTATCATCGTCACTATCTTCCCGAACCTTGAATGGGCTGAATGCAAAAGATCTAAATTCAAACCCATCTCCCTCGAAAAAGGTATCTGTATCATCATGTCTCAGAGGGGAAAGTGGTGGTGTGGAATGACCAGCAGATAACGCTAAAAATTCTACCCCCGCATCAGATACATTGGTAGTAACTGGAGGGTCATTGTCCGTGGTTGTAGTGGTAGTGGTAGCAATGGAGTCAGTGAACATTGGGATAGATGAAGCAAGAGTGGTTGGAACTTGTGAAGTAACAGGAAGTGGATATGGTGCAATGGTAATCGGTGTAGAAATGGTAGCAGTAGGAGAGGGAATGGATGCATTCTCAAAGAATTCATCAATAATAGGAACTGAGACTGGAATGTAAAAGATTACCTCATGATTTCTAGAAGTAGGCTGTGAAACCTCTGGTTAGAAGTAGAAGTAGTGTCTTCATTTTGCACAGGCTCTTCCAGTTCAATGCGAACATCTGACTGAGTGTCAGACTGCGAATATTCGCTATGACTAGGAGTAGGGGATTTAGCCTTGTGAGCTGCCTTCTTCGTCTTTCGCTTATTGGGTGGAGGAGGAGGTGGTGCAGATGACCCATCTTTACCCTTTCGTTTCTTGGGGGTTGCAGCGGCTGTTGAAGTAACTTCGTGCACAACTTTCTTATTGCCTCCTTTCTTTGGCTTATCAGCCTCAGCCAAAATAGCTTTCATCTCATCACTCAAAGGACGAAAGCCTGAGACTGGAAGTTTCCTGTATGCCTCAAGAATTTTGCTCGCAACAGGAACATTACGAAGCATGGCTTCAGGAATCAAACCCACAAATGAAAATTTGGATTTGTCAGCAATAATGAAGTTGGTAGTATGCAAGACTGAAATAGCAGACATAAACGAATCCCTCATCACTGGAAGTTTAAGCTTCTCAATAGCCCTTTGGACAATAATCGTCCAGAATCGAGCACAGGAAATCTCACTGTGTCAGGCTGTAGAATGGGTACTTTGGACCAACTGATCCCAAAGAACTACCCTATAGTCGATGTTTTCACCGGTGTAGAGTCCATACATGATGGTCATGAATAATTTGCTGGCGTAGTTAGAGCCAGTAACCCTCTCAAAGAAGCTCTTGAAAATTAAAGTGAAAAGCCCATTCCATTGAGGTGGCAGATTGGGCTTCCTAAACTTTGAGATGGAAGATAGGGTTTCTCTGTAGCCCATCTGATAAAATATCTCCATGATTGTGGCGATGGTGATGGATTTTGGGTCAATCAAATCAGCGGTTTGTCAAACCCTAGCAAGGAGCAAAATCGGGACTTAGAAATAGAGGTCTTCCTGTCGAGAACTTCAAACATGATTCTCTGTTCTTCTTTGACGTAGCAAGCAGATGAGTACGCCTTTGAGAGAAGGGACAATGGAACATTCTCACACGTCATTAAGGCTTTAACCAGCGGTGAGTACTCCAGGCATTCAACAATCGGTAACATGTAACTGTCATATTTGAGAGGATCGAGATCAAGAATCAGGTTTTGGTTTGGCTTGATGGCATGCAGAGAGGACTACGTTGATTGTTCTTAAACAGATGGAGTTTTAGAGGATCCTGCCATTGATGATTGCTTGAAGAAGAAGAAGAAGAATAATAGATGGTGATGATCGCCAAATGTCTTTGAGAGAATTTTTGAGTGGTAATGAGAGATGTAGCGTCAAAAACCCTTTATAACATTTGTTTGGTGAGAGAAAGTAGGAGAGAGATTGTATCGGTTACTAAAACGTTGCCTGCAAAAGCATGATATGACAACTGTACGTCAGAAAAAGGGTGTCAGGCGGCGGGAAAAGTGGCGTCGGTTCAAAGTTTCACCCGCCCATTTGAATTATTATCCATTAGAATGTCGCGTCAACTTCTCCCTTGCACATTTAAGAGTAATTCAGCTTTCGCATTGAAAAAGAACTTTCGCTTTTAAGTAAACTTAAGTTGAACTGCGAAATAAAGCAAAGCATTTCTGTGGAATTTTAGTGATGTCTATGTGAAGACACGAAACAATGGATCCCGGACAAAGATCTCTTCCTTCAAAGTCAAGATAGACTATGAAGTGTCTGTGTGGTTTCCCGTGGAATTACGATCACTTGATAAAAATACGAATAGTCTGATGAAGTACTCGTGTGACCAGTGTAGTCAGTTGAACGAGTAGCTGTGGAATTATTGTAGTGACTTGGATAAATATAGAAATCTCAAAAAAATATAAAACTAGATCCTTAGGGAAGAAATGTGTTAGGTCTAGAGCATTCCTTTAATATCTCGCAAAAGAAAGAGAGATTTCTTGGTACAAACCACAAAAGTGGAGTTTCGTTAATTCCTTGGTGAAAAGTCTAGAACACTTAATTGTTCACCGTCAATTCATAAAAGTGTGTTGAATTTTAGGTTTCACTCAGTTCGTGGTAGAACGAAACAAAGATAATTAACACAGATGTTGTGTAACCATAGACCTCAGTCGTAATTTCTGAGAGTCTCAAGGGTTACTTGTATGAAAGAAATGTGATGGAGAATTGTTTGAGGTGGTTTAAGGAAACGAATGTACCTCTGCTATGCGAAAGTGACCAAGCAGACAACTCTTTACACATTATGAGAAAAGTAAGGTAGCTCATGACTTATGTGAATTCGTATCCTAATTGGGAAGAAACGATTGGTGTTATCGATTCATTAAGGCTTCTACATAAGATCATCGAGGCTTTAGACAACATACAACAGCATGCTTCTACGGACACTTAGCTAGTACATAGAGAAAGAATTTTATACTTGCCCCATCATTCGTGTTATAAAAACGTAGCCTTCAAACCTGGACAAATGGTTAATGAACGAAATAAAAAAATATTTTTGAATTTTTTAGAATTTTGAAATACATAAAAAAACAATTAAAGAAGTGGAATAAATAAATAAAAGGTAAGAAAATATTTTTGTATTTATGATTTAAAAAATAAAAAAGAAAATGAGGAAAAATGTTTTTGTAATTTTGAAATAAAAGAAATAAAATAAAAGATCACACAAAAAAATAAAAAAATAAACGGAAACAAAATATATATACTGTACAAAAGGATATAACAATCTCCAAACCACGAGGTAACAGTTGATCATGAGAGAAGTAGATCTTTCGCATGAAGCGCCGAAAAAATAGGGGATGCGAATTATTGTGAGCGTTCGCACCAATTCGCATGGTAAAAGATGACTGCGAATTATTGCGAGCGTTCGCACCAATTCGCATGACACACTTTATACGCGAGTGCGAAAGTCTAACCAAAAGCGAATGTGTCAACATTAAAATGAAAGTGCTTTTGGAATAGATTCAGCTTATATTATTCCCAAGCCATGAAGGATTTTATTAAAGGTTGTTTCAGGCAAGGCTTTTGTGAACATGTCAGCAAGCTGATTAGCAGATCGTACGAAGTGTACTTCAACATTACCATGTTCCACGTGATCCTTGATAAAATGATACCTCAGTGCTATGTGTTTCGTTTTTGAGTTTTGCATTGGGTTATGACAGATGCGAGTGGCACTTTCTTAGTCACAGTTTAAGGGGATTCGTTTCATGTTCAGACCATAGTAACGAAGTTGGCTTTGAATCCAAATGACTTGTAAAGTGAATGAGGATGCATCTATGTACTCTGCTTCAGCAGTTGAGAGGGATACGCAAGTTTGATTTTTTCGATTGCCAACTTACGAGCTTGCCATCCAAGAATTGGCATCCTCCTGTTGTACTTTTACTATCCAAACCACACCCTCCAAGATCAGCATATGAAAACACTTGTACGAAGAAACCTGAGTTTAATGCATACCATATGCCAAGTGAAGATGTTCGTTTTAAGTATCTGAAAATGTTCTTGACAGTAACCATGTGTGGTTCTCGAGGATTCGCTTGAAACCTAGCACAATAACTAACAAAAAACATAATTTCTGGTCGACTAGATGTTAGATACATTAGTGAACCAATCATCTGACGATAAATGGTCATATCAGCAACTGGTTTTTCCAGAGATGGAGTTAGTTTCGTTCCGAATGCCATTGGAACCTTCGTTTTTGAATCTCCCACCATTCCAAACTTAGCGAGCAGGATCTTCGTGTATGCCTCCTGATTTATAAATATGCCTTCCTGGCTCTGTCTTATGTTTAAACCAAGGAAAAAGTTAATTGGACCCATTGAGCTCATCTCAAATTTCGTTTCCATTAGCTTTCGGAATTCAGCTGTTAAGCTGGGGTTTGTAGATCCGAAGATAATGTCATCAACGTAGATTTGGACGATCATTAAGTGGTCACCCTCTTTCTTGCGAAATAAGATTGGGTCAACCGAACCTTGCTTAAATTTAGACATTTTTAAGAAACGAGTAAGATTTTCATACTAGGCCCTTGGAGCTTTTTTCTGACCATAGACTACTTTGTCTATAATGTAACAGTGATTAGGATACTTCTTGTTTATTAAGCCAAGTGGTTGCTCTACATACAGTGTCTCTTTAAGTTCCCCGTTCAAGAATGCGCATTTGACGTCCATATGGTATACCTCAAAATTCTTATGTGCCGCATAATCCAGAAAGATGAGAACGGATTCTAGCCTAGCAACAGGTGCGGAAGTCTCTTCATAATCAATTCCTTCTTCTTGACAATACCCTTTTACAACTAATCACGCTTTGTTTTGTATCACGTTTTCTTCTTTATCAAGCTTGTTGCAAAACACCCACTTTAACCCTACAACAGACGCACCCTTTGGAGTAGGAATCAGTCTCCAGACTTTGTTTTGCTCGAATTCATTGAGCTCCTCTTGCATTGCTTGTACCCAATCCGAATGATCTAGACCAATCTGAACATTTTTGGGTTCAACTTTGGATGTGAACAAATTAAACATGCAATATTCTACTTTGGAGAATAAAGTTGTTCGTTTCGCTTTTTGTTGTGCTCTTGTAAGAAATTCTGAAGACGATTCACCTATTACTTGCGTTTGTGGATGATCTTTGGTCCATTTAGCCAGTGGAGGATAATTAGGATCATAAGTGGGATCCAATTCAGCATTTATGTCCTCAAATTCTGACTGTACATCCGAATCATCATTCGCTTCATCTTTTCCCCCTCGAATGATGAGTATATCTCTTTTTCAATTGTCGGATTCTCCCCCTGGAGTGGACTTTCGTGGGTATCTGTTGGAGTTGGGTGCTCCCCCTGAACTGCAACATTGGTGTCATTGGGAGCACTCGAACTTGGCTGTCCTTTGTGCATATCATTCGTAACATCATTAATTATCTTCTTTAATTCATCCACCTTGTTGTCAGCTGCTTTGGATTCAGAAGAGATAGCCTTTTCTGGTTCATCGAATAGAAGCATGAACTCTTCGTAGAGATTGGCTAGTGGAATCGTAGCTGGGCTTGGTGTAGGAAAAATCTCTTTTGATTGACTGTCGTTCACTTGAATCCTCTTTAAGTAATTGTCGCCGAACGTTACATAATAGGTTTCTTCTATTCATTTTGAACGTTTGTTAAGAACCCTATATACCTTAGAGGTCAGCGAATATCCCAAGAAGATACCTTCGTCAGCTTTCACATCGAATTTGTTCCTCTGTTCTTTAGAATTGAAGATGAAGCACCTAGAACCAAAAACATGGAAAAACTTTACGTTAGGTTTTCGTTTGTTTAATATTTCATAGGGAGTTACAAATAATCGCTTATTGAGGAAGGAACGGTTTTGGGTATACCAGGCAGTTCCTATCGCATCTGCCTAGAAGTAGAGTGGCAGATTCGCAAATGAGAGCATGGTTCTAGTAGCCTCACACAATGATTGGTTTCTCCTTTCAACGACCCCGTTCTGTTGTGGAGTGTAAGGAGACGAAAAGTTATGTGAATCTCCTTTCGTATTCAGAAATTCTTCAAACATCTTGTTTTTGAATTCCAACCCATTGCCACTGCGAATATTGTGAACCAGCTTTCGCAGTTGTAGTTCAATCTGCTTGATGAAGTCTTGGAGCTTAGTAGTTGCTTCAGATTTCTGCTTAAGAAAATAAACCCAAGTGAAATGAGAAAAATCATCCACAATAACGAGAATATACTCTTTACCACTAATACTTTCTATCGCAGACGGACCACGAAGATCGATGTGGAAAAGTTCTAGTGGCTCAATAACTTTCGTATTCACCACCGTTGGATGACTTTTCCTACTTTGCTTTCCCATTTTGCATGTAGCACAAAGATGATCCTTGTTATACTTTAAGAGAGGAAGCCCTCGCACATGATCACCAAGAACGAGCTTGTTGATATCTTTGAAGTTAAGGTTCGAAAGTCTTCTATGCCATAGCCAACTATCGTCTGTAGGAGCTTTTGTCAGAAGGAAAATAGATGGCTTCCCTCGTACTGGATTTAAGTTAAATGGATACATCTCTCCTTTGCGTTTAGACTTTAAAAGAACCTCCATGGTTTTCTTCTCAATGATCTCAGAACCTTCATCGTCAAATGAGACCTTCAATCCTATTCCTACGACCAACTGTGAAACACTTATAAGATTGTGTTGCAGTCCCTCAACATAAGCGACATTACAAATTGAGAATTTGCCGTTCATTATCATTCCATAGCCTTTGATTTCTCCAAGTGAATTATTCCCAAACTTCACTCTTCCACCGTTCTTTAGTTCCCTATACTCTCGTAATTCCTCATTCCTACCTGTCATGTGACGCGAACAACCACTGTCAATATACCATTCAGTGTCAAATTGTTCGTCACGAATCACCTGCAAAAGTTAAGCAGATTTAGGAACCCAAAGTTGATTGGGTCCACGCGAGCCTTTTACAGGGAGAGGAAAAACAATTGAAAGATCAACCATATAGGTTCGTTTTATTAATGTGGTGTTATCTTTCTTTGTGATTTAAAAACCTTGATCCTTTTGTATTTTAAGTTAGTATCCTTTGAAGATGATGGATTTTGATTTTGTTTTGTCTTTTCACAAACTCTTTTGCACTTTTCTTGGTGTTGGTTTCGGGCTGCTTGACTGGGGCATTATAATCTGAAACCTGCTTCCCTTTTCCTTAAACATCTTTCAATGTCTTGTGTGAATATGAAGCATTATTGGTTTGTGAGTTGTGAGGTTTTGGATTCTCCACAGGCTTTTTAGCTTCGAAAGAATAGGTTTTTGAAAAACCTTTTGTTTAGAATTCTGTGGATTGTGAAACTGTTTTTGCAAAAAGCTCTTTGGATTTGCTTTTGGTACTACTTTCGCATTTTGATTGAGTGGTTTCTCAATGCGAACAAAGTTGGGATTTCTGGATTGCCAGAACTGTTTTCTTTCCCTAAGATTTTTGTTGTATCTGGCTTTCCTTTAACGTTTCTGCGCTGCAAATTGTTCTGAAGATTTGTGAATGTTAGCCTTTTCTCTTGGCTTTCTTGCTGGAGTTTTGTTTTGCACAGAAGATGTTTCGCTAGGAACGCTCTTTGTTCCACCGGAAGATCCTTTCTCGTAGCTAGAATTGACATTGTTTAAAGGTTCTGCTACATATCTTCCTTTTACTCTCCACATTGTCCTTTCAGAGAGACCGATAGTTTCATCAGTGTTATCGATAGGAGCCGACCAAAATTACGCATCACACCCATCTGCGTTGTCTTCTTCAAATAAGGACGTTAATTCGACGGTTTGGTTTTTGTCAAGTCCTTTTTTGTAAAAACTTGGTTGGGAACAATTTAGACTTTAGGAAAAATGGTCGCTTTCACTTTGAAAACTTCAGGTTTAGTTTTAGAAATTCGTGCGAACTCTACTGAATCCTCAAATATTAGGACTTTCGTAGGGACATGTTTATTTTTAATGAACTCATAACAGTCAACCTCATCCTCTACTGAAGTTTAAATCATACCACTATCCTCATCAAATTCAGATGTATTTTCAGCATTAAGCTTATTATCTGAACTTAACTTGGTACTCAATGAGTCGAACTTTAGTATAGTATCAAATTTAAATTGTCTTTTGTCATTTTCGTCCAAAAGCTGCTTTAACATGTTCTTATTATCTTTGGACCGAAGGTATGATTCAATTTTCTCCAGACCTATCCTATAAGCCTCTGAAGTTTCATCAGACGATACTATTGATTCGCACTTGTAGCAATCAGCGTCGATTTCGTCTTCCTTTAACTCAAGGAATGGTAAAATCATTTTATGAATTTTCTTACCTATCTCACAATCAAGATGCAACTGAGTAATGTTAAAATAAAGCTTTTTAGCAATCAAACAAAAAATGTTACGTTGTTTCAAAAGCATTAAATTGTCTCGTAGCATATAAATTAACTCATCCCTAGATTTAGCTAAGTTGGACTCAATCTTCTCTATCCAGATGCGTCTCTCCTCACTCTTTGACAAAATCCTGTTGATTTGATAGTTATGTTAGAATTTGTCAAGCAAGTTTGTTTTAAACTGTTACTTATACTTGAAAAATGTGAATTTCAATTCATTAAAGTCAGTTTCGTATCGTGACACAGGAATATTGAGTGATTCAAGAATAGAGTGTACCTTATTGATCATTTGATCACATTCGCTAATTTGTTCAAACACTTGTTGTGCAGCAAAGCAGTTATCACTCCCATGTCCACTATCAGTGGCATATCCTCGCATCTATGACACATCATTCGTCATGTCACACCCCAA
The DNA here is from genome assembly GCF_052849685.1 of Lactuca virosa. Lineage (NCBI taxonomy): Eukaryota > Viridiplantae > Streptophyta > Magnoliopsida > Asterales > Asteraceae > Lactuca > Lactuca virosa. The sequence continues at coordinate 312,968,742 of NC_136433.1, read as the reverse complement.
AACCGGAACGGCGGAAACGTTCTGGGGTGGAGGACGTCATGTCAAGTATCACAACATATGCAATATAGTAATCAAAGTACAACAACCATTGCATTAATAGTATAAGTTTTACATAGGTTACATTTAACAATAACATCAAAGGTAGATATAAGAATATAACATAAACTGCAGCTTGGTACTAGGCTGACTTCGCAAAAGCTCCCGGAGTGTACCTGTCTACTGATGACCTGAGAATACAACTTATTTTGAAAGCGAGTATCAGCATTTTAATGCTGGTGAGTTCATAAGTATTTAATGACATTGGTATAAATACATGTTTTTCTTCAAAATAATCTCACTAGATAATGGTGATTTGAGTTTACAGAGTATTAGAATTTTTCCCAGAAAATCCTATATTTTCTCATAAAAGTAGTCTTCTACCAAGACCCAATTGTTTTATGTTTAAGGAGTAATTTCCCCCAAAGGTAACTATTATTATCAAAATATAGTTTATACTTTAAGGAATATGTGAGAAGATCACAAGTAAAAGTAATAGGGAAAATACTATTTTACCTCAGCAGTAACGCTGCTGACTAAAAGTGAATAAAACATAGACTCCAGGTGGTATCAAATGAACCATTCGCCTCGGAGAGTCTAGAGAAATGAAGTACAGACTCCAGGCGGTATTAAGTGAACAATACGCCTCGGAGAGTCTAAGTGAATGAAATACAGACTCCAGGCGGTATTAAGTGAACAATACGCCTCAGAGAGTCTAAGTGAATGAAATACAGACTCCAGGCGGTATTAAGTGAAAAATACGCCTCGGAGAGTCTAAGTGAATGAAATACAGACTCCAGGCGGTATTAAGTGAACAATACGCCTCGGAGAGTCTAAGTGAATGAAATACAGACTCCAGGCGGTATTAAGTGAACAATACGCCTCGGAGAGTCTAAGTGAATGAAATACAGACTCCAGGCGGTATTAAGTGAACAATACGCCTCGGAGAGTCTAAGTGAATGAAATACAGACTCCAGGCGGTATTAAGTGAACAAAACGCCTCGGAGAGTCTAAGTGAATGAAATACACACTCCAGGCAGTATTAAGTGAACAATACGCCTCGGAGAGTCTAAGTTAACCTTTAATCATAAGTAGGTTAGTTTAAAGGTTTAAAATGTGGCCTAGTGTATAACTAGGAAAATATATTATGATGGTTTCATATGTCAAAAATACCGTGATAATACTTATTGCCTTAAAGCCATGAATTATAAGGTAATTGTAAAGATACTCGTAACCATACTGATTGACGGATGTAAACATGACGACCTGCTGGCGTCGGAATGAATGTGACATTTGTCACCCCTTGGCTTGGTCGGCCGGGACTGTAGCTAGCAGTCAGGATGTGGGATGGTCTGTCCCCTATAGATCTATACATACAATGCCCGCTCTCCCTCCAGGAGACTCTGGTTACCACTCGACAACGGTGAAATCCGCGTCATGAGGATGTATCTCGTGTTTTGATTTCTATAAACCTTTCTTTTTACTAAAAGTACAAGTGTTTAGAATATAGATATAACTAAGTTCTCCTTCATGAAAGTTATGGTTGGTTTCTAAACTATACCTATTATAGTTTACTTGCGAGGTTATCTAGATGCCTTTGCTACCCAAAGGTGTTGAACTGGAATAAGAGTATTAACATCTAACCAGATATACATAATATATAACTAGGACTTCAACGACACTTGGACAAATAACTGGATGCTCTAAGTCCACAACCAAACAAGGAACAGGAAATAAAGCGGGTTATCAGTCCTAAGTCCTTCAAACCCTACTTATATAACTATATCTATATAGACATGGATCTATCAAGAATATAAGTTTAAAAGACTTTGATAAAAGCTTGGCAATTTAAAAGAGATTCTGGTACATTAAAAGAGATTTGAAAACAAAATTTGGAAACCTTTAGCTGGATAAAACAGTTTAACATGCAAAAATCTTTTTGCTATACAGTTATTAATCACCTGTGATTGATATAATCACTTTATAGTTCAACTTGTATTCCCCCCCCATAAAATCATTTAAAATCATTTAAAAAGGTTGATTTAGGGGTATGAACTCACTTGAAGTGGGTGATTCGGATGAACGGGTGGTATAGGATGCTAAGTGTCAAGTGAGGACTTGAACACACACGCGGATCCTATTGAGCATGCAATGATACATTTATGTATCCAATTAGTCATTTAATAACTAATTAAGCAAGTAAAGACACTCAATTACATGAAAACACTTTGGTTCAAGTGCTAGGAGTGCTAAGGGTTGCATCTTAAGAGAGTATGGCCTCACATTGGAGTTTACTCCCCATATGGTAGCACCATATGGGTTTACGGTTCTGGGACCATTTCCCCCATGAGTTTACGGCCGTAAACTCATGGTAATGGTGCCATTGGGTGTTTTAAGGTCCTTCATCTCACAAGGAAGGGTTCTAAGTTCGAATCAAAGGCTTAGGAAGTGGTTAGGGCACAAAAGGACCCCTCATTGGAGTTTACGGTCCTTGGACCATCCTTGAGAGTTTACGGTCGTAAACACTTGGGTTTACGGTCGTAAGCCCATGAGTTTACGGCCGTAAACTCATGTATGCCTCAACTTTTTCGTGTTTTGGTGTTTCCATCTCATGCATGCAAGTTTCTAGCCCTTTATCCAAGCATTTGAAGGTGTTAGGGGCATCAAAACACCATTTGGGGGTGTTTACGGTTTTGGGAGATCCCCAAACCGTAAACACATATGTTCTTGGGGATCTTGATGTTCTTCAAGGGTTTAACATGTATTCTAAGCAAACAAATAGTTAGGAGGAGTGTACTTACTTATAGGAAGCTCGAATGAGTGTTTAAGGGCCAAAAACACTAGTGTGTGTTCTTGGTGTTCTTGGTGTTTTGATGAACACTTGAAGATCTAAGAAAAGAGGAGATTTCCATGGATGAAATCGAGTAAAAACACTAGATAAAGTGTTATATGAACGAACCAAGGAAGGAAACACTTACATTTTTGGCGGATTTGACGGAAAGTGATATGATACTTGAGAGAAAAACTTGGGTGTTCTTGAACTAGGAAGTGAAAAATGAGTCAAAAATGACTAAGTGTCATATTTATACTCTTTAGAGTTTACGGCCGTAAACTCCATGTTTGGGGCCGTAAACTCCAAACTCTTGGAGTTTTGAGATTTACGTGATGCACGACAACCTCTAAAGTATACTTCCTTTTATTTGTTCGCTTTACGAATTAAAAATAAAAATACTCAAACGGACTTAAAACCGGCCAAAAATATGCTGGGATGAATTTGACCATTATTTGATGTGCTTGACTGCGGAGTTTATACGAATGAAAATTTCGGGTTGTCACACGTCACCACAAAGCATCTTCCTCTAGAGTGAGAATCCTCCTCTTTCGCAACAAATCTTTACCCATGAGTTGGCCTGCAAACCTCCTCATCTTTTGAATCCATGGACCAGACTTCCACTTTGCCAAATTCATCATCAACTTCTTTTCCCTGCACAATCAAAGCTGGCATAGTGTTATCTGCATTCTTTTTCTTCTTAATTTCTTCAAGCTTTCGCAGATGGTAAGCTTCATCATCTTCTCCCTCTTTCTTATCGTTCATTCTTCACAGCATGTACTCCTTCGCTAAATGATTTTTTCCATGGCAATAGTTGCAATCATACCCGGAGTCACCCATGAGCTTCTTCTCTTTCTTGTCTTCATCCTTCTGCGAACCGTTCGCATTTTCCTCTTTCACCTTTTCAGAGCTATAACTGCCCTGCCAGTTTTGGTTCTTGTTCCGGTTGAAGTTCTTCTTCGCGAACCTCTTTGGATTCGACACCATCATTGCAAACTCTTCTTTAGAGAATTCACAATCCAAAAGCACAAAATTTGAATCATCCTTTTCAGCTACCTTCTTACCCTTCGCAACAAGGGCCAATGATCCCATCCTAGAGACTAGTTTCGCTTCTTAAACACTTCATCTTCATGTGACTTTAGGACACCTACAAGCTTGGCCAATGTATAGTTCTTGAACTGCTCATGTTCCTTAACTGTAGACACCACAGCCTTCCACTCTGATCAAAGTCAATTCATAAACGTGACTTTTTGTTCAATAAATTCATGTCCAATGCCATATTTCATCATTCTACTTAATAGATGATTGTATCGATTGAAAGTTTGACTCAAACTCTTTTCAGGCATCTGTGTAAATACACCAAACTCTGAAAGCAAGAACGTTTGTGTTGAGTGCTCAATATCCGCATTTGTTGATTAGAGTTCCTTAAGCAGATCCTAGATGGCTTTGGCTGTGTCACATGAACTAACCAGACGAAAAGTATCAGTCTGTAAGGCAAATCGAATGATTCTCAATGCCTTAACATTGCTGATCAGTTTTTCCTTTTCATCTTGAGGAACATCCTTAATATCAAGAATGAGTTTGTTGTAGTCATTTTGAGTTTTGATAACTCTTTTCCTTTCGGTGTGAACAAATGGTCCAATAGTGATAGCCTCCCATATCAGATATCCGTTGTCCTCTAGGCCAAGAACGTAATCTTCGAAGTGAAGCGCCCAAACTTCATATTTATTGGGGAAGAGAATTGGGATCCTAGTGGCCGATTCAATACTGCTCGAATGATTGATGGAGTTGATGTGAGAATCGGCGTGCTGCATGATGATAAGATCTTTAAAACCTTTTAAGAATCATACGTGTAAAACTGAAGCAGTTTTAGGGTAATATTGAGATTGCTAAACAGCATCAAGAACACAGTGATGACTATTAAGCTAGATCCAAGATTAACAGAAACCCTAATGACTCTTAAATAGAAGAGATGCGTATATATTACACAGTCTCCTGCTCTGATACCAATTGTTAGGATATAAATCCTTGAAAGATCGATTAGATTCAAAACAATTAAAGAATAAGAACTCGAAAATGATTCAAAGTGTGCTGAATGATTAAAATCCACAGCCTCAGAAGACCTCGATTATGAATTGCTACTGTAGAGGCGTGATTAGGGTTATAAGAATAATTGCCAAAAAGTTATGAAACACGGTGCATGCATGAAACTTAAATACTCTAACCCTAATAAATGACTGGTGGACAAGCCCAAGCCCGTTTACAGTATTAAACAATAAAACAAGACAAAATGGCGCAACACTAATTCCCAATAATCTCCCCCTTTGCGTCCATTGAGGCGAGAGGCTCTTCACAGTTGATTCTTCTTTACGGTCTTGAAGAGTTTGGGAATGATTGCGAGAAGGTGCATCCGAAAGGCCTTAGCAGTAAGTAAAATTCATTAAACTTTTTATTTATGATTAATATGTATAATAAGATATTATGATAAAGTTATATAATTTTGGGACAAGTGTAGCTATTTATTATCAGTTTAACCCCTTAAACCTTCATTAAATCGGGAAAAATAAGAAATGTTCATGGAAAAATTTGTAATTCGATGTTATCATGAGAAAAAAAGTCCTTTTTTATCATGAAAATAAAGTAAGTTCATTGCTATAATGAGTAAACAAGTTTTCATAACAAAGTTCATTGCTATCATGATTAAATATGTTCGTTGTCATCATGAGAATTAAGGTGTGTTGCCAAAATGAGATGCAAAGTTCATATTCTCATGGGAAATAAGTTTGATGCTAAAACGAGATACAAGGTTCGTATGTGTATAATGATCAAATCATGATTTCACAACTCAAGCCTAATGACCGAGGGGTGTCCTATTGAGATCTGCGTGTATCGTGCACATAGATAGAAATGGTAAAATGCACTCTGCAAAAAAGGAGAGTGAGGAGTTGTCTACCTCCTAATAACGCTATCCATAATGACCATGGGCGCAAATGAGTTAATGAGTTGTATGAACTGATTCCAAGGACTTAACCACGATAAGGCCTCATGAATTAACAATAGCATACACATACATAGCAAATCACTTTTGATAAAATTGAAACTTTTATAAAAACTTTGATTATGATTCATGAAACCACATTTTTAGTAAACTTGTGAACTCACCAACTATTTCTATAGTTTACGCTCGTTTTACATGCTTTTTCAGGATTCATCGAGTAAGTGGCGTAGGGACACATCACTTGTTGGAGCATTTGCGTGTGTTATTTTATTTTAATACATTGTAATTTTTTTTAAAAATTGTTCAAAAGATATTGTAAATTGTAACGGTGTGGTCTTTATCTTTTGCTATGAAACCCTTTGTACTGTTGCGCCTCGTGTTTCCGCTTTAGCGGGGATTGACAGTTGAGATCCAAAGGAAATTTGTAGATCTCATCGAGAGATTTCTGACAGTATTAAGAACATCGAAACAGAGCTCGTATGAAGAAGTTTGGCCATTTCAAAAATCTGGAAATTTGCACGCGCCCAATGCTTGGCGCGCGATGATGACGTGGCACCACCTGAGGGTGCCACGTGGCAAATCGGTCGCCCACTCCTCAAGGGCCAAGGCGACATGGCATATTGTATACATGACATGTGGCACCATGATTTCGTGACACGTGGCTTGTTTCTAGAAGTAAGAAGTGGGTGACTCTAGGCACGACACGTGGCAGAAGGAGGGTTGAGCCCGCAACACACATGTACGCGGATCGTCCTATGCATGAACGACATGCACCCTTTGTAAGCCTATAAATACTTTAAATTTCGTATAAGCTGCTGCCATACCTCTATAACTTCCCTCTCTATCGATATTCTCCTTTGTAGAGCCATTTTTCCCTACTTTTTAGCCTGCGGCAAATCCCTGCGATGCCCTCGAGTATGTAATGCATGGTTCATTTTCTATTTCGGTTTAGACCCTATCAGATGTATTGTTTGCAATTTGGTCCTTGGGGTTAGTACACGAGGCATACCATAGGGTACGCTTAGCGTACTAGCTGAGAAGCAAGTACGCGGGGCGTACCACATGGTACACTTGGCATATTAAGGAGGGAGTTTGATCGCGGAGTCAAAACCTCATACGATGGGCGTATAAGGGTTACGCATGGAGTACGAAGTGGATAATAAAACACTAATTTTAGGGTGTTTCACACTATATAAGGTCCTTAAGTCCCTAGGATTGGCCTCTTTATCAGCCTCCATTGTCCTAAAAACCTAATCTCAAACCCTAATAGCAACTTTGAGTGTTCTTGAGCCATGGTCTGATTTTTGGTGACTTGTGCTCCATGAAGTGATAGAAGAAGAAGTTGGAAGACTCATTCATTGGAAGGAAGCTTAGAGATCCAGATTTAACTCCATCTTTTGGTGTCTATTAAGGTAAAAAGTTCATACCTTGGCTAATCTTTGTATAGATCTCTTCATGTTATGGTTATATGCTTCTTTGTCCCTTTTTGGTTAGTCTTGATGTGTTATGTCCGTTTAAGAAGCTAAATCTTGTAGATCTGGATGTTTGAAGAGCTCCTTAAGCTTAAAGGTTCAAACTTTATGGTGTTTATGGTCTCATGCATGCATTAAGTCATCTATTAAGTCCTTTTAAGCTTTAAGAGATTCATTAAGCCATGCATGCACGAAAATTTGGCAACTTTACGTGGTAAACCATCTTAAGGAAGACAGATATGAGTTTAGATAGAGGTCTTAATCGATTAAGAGCTGGAAAAATAGAAGTTGGCCATATGGGGGATTATGCTGGGCATACAAGCATGTACGCTATGATGGGTTTTGAGCACTATAACATCCCTATGGTGCACATACAACCCTAATGCTTTGGATCTAAGTTTTCTCAAGTTATACATGCAATTTTTTTTATTTTTCCAAAGCATGAAGCCTAACTAGCATACAACTTTGATAATTGAAACATAAAAACAAGTAAGATGATTACCTCTTTGTTGTAGTTTGTAGAACTTGGCCTTACAAGAGCTTAGCACCTCAAATGTGATGCCTCAAATTAGTCACAAACACCAATAACAATGGAGGATTATGAGAGAGAGAGGTTGGGAAGCTCCAAAAACGGCTAGGGTTTCTTGTTGGAATTTTCTTGTGTCATTTTAGGAGCTTAGGGGTTACATTTATAGTGTAGAATTCCAAGGGTCACTTGTAAACCCTATTTCATTCATATAGGCTTTTAATCCAATAACTCTTTTGGACTAACTCTTTATGGACTATCACATAAACTTAGTCCATCACCAATCAACATGGATCATTAGCCCAAACTATATGTATCACTGATTTACATAATCAATCTCTGTTAATTTAATCAGTCTCTTTTGATCACTAAATTAATTCCAAATTAATTCTTGATCAGTACCAATTAAATATTATGATTTCTCAATTAATATATTATTCTTATAATATATTAATAAATCACAAATCAGTTATGGGCTTGGACACCTATCAAATTGCTCCGGTGAAGGCAACCCAAATGGACCATGCTACTATATAGTCAAGTACATAGCAATTATAGTTATAGGCTTAGACACCTAATCCAACAGTCTCCCACTTGGATAAGTCTAATAATTATGATTGCAAGTACGACTTCAAAATCTTATTAGCAATCGTAGCTCTCAAAATCCATTGTCAAACTTTGACGCTTCCTTTAGATAAGGGATCATATAATCCTCTATTCTTGAAGATATCGTGTAGACAAATACATGGAATAAAGTCATACTTATTGTCTAGCAGTTTGTTTCCCGATTGCTGATTTGTTTGACATAGAACTTAAATGAAGACATAAAATTAGTTCTAAACGGGTCTGGCACATAAGTCAAAACAAAATCAACGAGGGGCCCAAGATATCGCTTTTAATCCTCCTAGGATAAAAAGAAACTGATAAACTTCGACTTATATGCTTGTACTAATTACTTGTTAAATTATACACAGCAACATGTTTTATACCGTCAATTTACTGATACGTTTTCGTACTATCAATGCACAACCAACTCGTAATCAACAACTCATATATCTTGGTTTGAAGATTATATGATATTATCGTCTCACAATCACTGGTGATAAATTCCATGAAGTGATTCATGTGAGCGTGCGTTTACTCCAGTACTCAAATCTTATTTCAGGAGCACTCATGAACTTTGTAGCAAACTTTTTCTTTGTCTAAACGCCTTAGACAATCTACAAGTCAATTCGTGACAGTCTTGCCTCAGTACCTACTTCCAAAGTATGATCGACTATGGAAAATTTAAATAATCTTATTATTCTGGAAGTCAAAACATGCAAAATGAAACAATACTAAACAATCGACACAAGATAGCAACTTTACTCACAAGTAAAACTCATTTATTTAATCATCAAATGTCAATTACATTTTATCTATTACAAGTTTCTAAATAACTATTTAATCACTAAAACTAATATCGTCCTTCAGCCCAACACTCCTGGCATGCTGCAAGTGCTTAACCCTACTCAATCCCTTCGTAAGGGGATCTGTTGGGTTCTCCTCTGACGATACCCTCTTTACTATGAGGAGTCCCTATCCTACTCGATGTCTTATGAAGTGATATTTGTTTCCGATGTGCTTGGATCTGCCATGATGCCTCGGTTCCTTGGTTAAGGCGACCGCACCCTCGTTGTCACAGAAAATTTCCATAGGCTCCTTTACAATAGGTACAACTCCAAGGTCTCCGATGAAGTTCTTCATCCATATTGCCTCCTTCGATGCTTCGCTTGCTGCTATGTACTCTGATTCGCACGTTGAATCAGCTACAATCTCCTGTTTGGAACTTTTCCATGTTACTGCTCCTCCATTTAGGGTAAATACTCAGCCCGACTGAGAGCGGAGATTATCTATGTCGGTCTAAAAGCTGGCGCCACTATACCCTGTCACTCTCAAGTCATCACTCCCACCGAGGGTAAGGACCCATTCCTTAGTCATCCGCAGGTACTTAAGAATTTTCTGTTGGGTTTTAAGCACTATAACACTCCTATGGTGCACATGCAACCCTAAATGCTTTGGAACTATGTTTTCTCTAATTATACATGCATTTTCAAATTTCCAAAGCATATAACTTAACTAGCATACAATTCAAAGTAACAACTAGTTAGATAACTTACCTCTTGTGTAGTTCTTGACCTTGGAAGCTTGAGCACCTCAAGTTTTGTGCCTCTAATGTGTCACAAGCACCAATATGCAAAGGAGGCTTAAGAGAATAAGACTTGTAGCTTCAAAATCGGTTCTATGCTCTTGTGTATGAGTGTTAGCCGATTTCATCACTAACGGAACTCTTTTATAGTGTTTCTCAAAGCTAGGGTTTCATCCATGAAACCCTAATGCACCATGACCTTCCATATCCCTTAGGCTCTATGGGTTAAAGCTCCGTGGACTATCCATGAATCACTTAGCCCAGCCTAATGGATATTTGGCCCACACTGTAAGAATGGATGATTTACCTAATCAACCCCTTAGAGCTTGCATGGGGACTCCAATGGCATAAAGTTTGCACCTTTATGCCATAACACTCCAAAAACCATAATACTCCAAACTAAAGCATACTAACATAAATCTAGGCCTTAGATATCATTTGGACACGTAAAACTCCTAACTTTTGTTCCATGCATGGCCTTTTGAGGTTTAAAAGGCCAAAATAACACCTTAGAGCTTGCATGGGGACTCCAATGGCATAAAGTTTGCACCTTTATGCCATAACAACCCTTAATGATTCCAGATCTGAAGGGATTCTTGCTTGGGACGTCCATATCCCGAGCGTCGATCTTCTTGGACCCAAAAACCCAATAAAGTGAAAATAAGGAGATCTAAGAAACTACTAGACAAGTTAGAGGCTTGATAACAAGAAAATGAAGAGGATGAGATGTTGTTTCTGGATCTACAATCTTCTCCTCGAATACTCTAGCTTGTTCTTCTTCTACACGTTTCAAATCACAAAAAGATCACTCAAAAATGGCTCACAAATTCACACAAAGCTCTAGGGTTTCATGGATTAATGTTTGAGACTTGGAGGCTGGAAATGAGGCCATAAAGGGGGGATTAAGATGCTTAAATATGGTGCAAAACCCCGAAATTAGGGTTTCATCCTGGCAGCCCTACTCGTTGAGTCTAGGCTCTCAACTCGTCGAGTAGGCGAGCTAAATCCCGCGTACAATCTAGTTTCTACTCGACGAGTCTGGGGCTCCTAACTCATCGAGTAGCTCTTCAAAAATGAATAAATTATAATTCAATGCTTACCAGGAACCGGGCGTTACAATTATCCGCACTTGACTTAGACTTCGTCCTCGAAGTCTGTCGCGTCTGGAAACAACTCCAGGTACTGCTCCTTCATCTCCTCATCGGGCTCCCAAGTCCACTCCGCACCCTTGTGGTGCTGCCACTTCACCTTCACCAGCTAAACAACCTTATTCCTCAAGGTTTTTGTCTTGCGATCCAGAATGGCCACATGCCTCTCAATGTAGTTCAGGCTGTCGTCAACCTGAATATCCTCTCAAGTCATAATTGCTGAATCATCCACTAAGCACTTCCGCAACCGGGAAACATGAAAAGTGATGTGGATCTGGCTGAGCTCTGCTGGAAGATCCAATCGATATGCCACCTTGCCAACCCGGGCTATAACCATGGAAAGTCTGATGTACCTGGGGCCCAGCTTGCCCCACTTCCTGAACCGGATGTCACCTTTACTAGGTGACACCTTGAGGAAAACCATGTCGCCCACCTGAAATTTCAAGTCAGAACGACGCTTGTCGGCATTGCTCTTCTGCCGACTATGAGAAGTCTGTAGCCTGCTCCGGACCTGCTGGATCCTCTCAGTAGTTATGAGTACTACTTCAGTACTCCCCATGACTCTCTGAGTGACCTCGCCCCAACATATTGGGGTCCTATACTTCCTTCTGTAGAGCATCTCAAAAGGAGGTCGATCTATGCTAGAGTGGTAACTATTGTTATACGGAAATTCCGCTAACGGGAGATATGTATCCCAACTGCCAACGAAATCCAAATCACATGCGCGCAACATGTCCTCGAGATTCCGAATCGTCCTCTCGCTCTGTCCATCCGTCTGAGGGTGGAAAGCGGTGCAGAAGTGGAGACGAGTACCTATCTCGTCGTGAAACCGCTTCCAAAATCTGGAAGAGAAACAGACATCTCGATCTGACACCACCGAAACAGGCACTCCATGTCGTGCCACTATCTCATGCACGTAGATCTCTGCCAGCTTATCAGCTGGAATACTCTCCCTGATCGGGATAAAATGAGCACTATTGGTAAAGCGATCCACAATGACCCAAATCGAATCTACTCCACCTGCGGTCCTGGGAAGCTCGCTGATAAAATCCATGGTGATATCTTCCCATTTCCACACGGGAATATCCAACGGTTGCATCTTGTTGTGGGGTCACTGGTGCTCGACCTTGACTTGTCACACCCCCAAACCGGAAGGCGGAAACGTTCGGGGGTGGATGACGTCATGTATAATATCACAACAATTGAATAATAGTAATCAAAGCAACAACAACCATTGTATTGATAACATAGTATTTACATTGTATTCAAAACATTACTTGTTTAACATTAATACTATAGCAAAAGATAAGACGAAATGCTACTATGCTATGTCTTCAAAACGTCTAAGAGAGTACCTGTCTACAAAATTTCCTGAGAATACAAGTGGTTTGAAAAAAGTGTCAACATTAAAGTTGGTGAGTTCATAAGTATTTTGTTTGAAAAGGTATGTTCTTTGTTATTGAAAATGTTATTGTTTTCTTCCAGAAAATCCAATATTTTCTTAGTAAATAAATCGTAGTCTTAGTACCTTGAGACCAAAAAGTATAAGTTTCTTATGTTTATAACTTGTGATTCGATGTTCTGATTCATGTAATTGGTATGGCTCGTACTGTTACCTCCTATGATTACTTAGTGTATACTAATTATATATGACTAATATCGAACGAACAGTCGATTGGGTGATTCTGCCCTAAGCCCACAACCCAACAAGGAACAGGAAGTAAGGCGGAAATCACACATTCCACTGACTATCGGATATTATTTATATATAACTCGGATGTATACGCTAAAAAAATCATAGAATTAACAATTAGGGGTCCTTTATGTTATACTAGTTTGTAATAAAGTGGTGAATCTTTCATAAAAAAAATTTTGTTCCACCCTTTCTATTGTAAGGTATTGTTTTCGGTAAGTAATTGTATTTGTTTCCAGAAAGTCAAACTGTAAACTGATTACTTGTAAAACAATGATGTTTATCCTGGAAAATCCTTTATTTTTCCATGAAACTGGTTCGTAGCCTTAAACGTTCCAAGACTGAAATGTACAAGTATAATTATTATACTTAACTTAATGATACCTAGTTTTATTCATGAGTAAAACTAGTTGAAGTTGGGTTTTGCCCTGAAATCCAAATGTAAAGTTAATAATCAAATAAAATTATTTGAAAATATATTATTCGTAAATAAGTCGTTGTTTCTCCTTGTGAGTTCTTACAACCATACTAACCCATGCTTGTCGGCCTATCATGACGTTCTTCAGGCGTCGGAATGTTAACGACATTTGTCACCCCATGCTTGTCGGCCTACTGTAGCTAACATTTAGGGTGTGAGATTGTCAGTCCCAAATAGATCTATACACAAATATCTCGCTCTCCCTTCAAGAGACTCTGGTTATAAGTCAGGACTTTTACCAGTACTTAGATAAGTACACGAATACATCTCACAATTTGCTTCAACGTTTTACGAGTAATAACTGAAAACCCTTTTAGTTTATACGTTAACTGAAAACCCTGTTTGTTTATATGTTAACTGAAAACCCTTTTTGTTTATATGTTAACATGTACTTTGTAAAATGGTATCTTTGTTCCATAAACTATTCCAATTATAGTTTATAAGTTTGTTTCCGTGTTGTGTGCAAATCGTTACGTCTTAATATATTTTGGTAAATCATTTGTAAATTCAATAGAAACAATATTTTGCGTATTTAGTAAATTTCACGTTTAACTGTATATTATGGTAAGAAAATATAATAAAAAATTTATATTTTTTAACACAAGATTTCTTGTTTTTTACTTGTATTTCCCCCCTAAAACAATTTAAAAATCGTGAAAACATAGGGGTATGAACTCACCTCGTGTGCGTGTTTTTGGTTAGGTACAACTTGGTCGCGATGAATCCCCGGGCTAGAACATGTATATTTTAACCGTATCCTAATTTATAACACATATAATAAGTGTATAATTAGTGGAAATAATCGTAAATATGTTATGGAATAGTGAATTATGTAAGAATGACTTACAATAAGAAGTCTTAGAAATTATTCGAAGGTAAGATAGGTGTTTTCGGTTGCTTGAAGATGTGGAGATTGGTCTTGGTGTTCTTGGTGGAAATAAGGAGATTAGGGTGTTTTCGGTTGATAATATGAAGATTGGATGGTGATTTCGGTTGATATTTAAGAACACTTGAAGATTTCGAGTAATACCTTATGAAGATTCAAAGGTTTTCCGATTGTTATTTGAGAGAAAAAGGTGGTGTTTTCGGTTAAGAAAGGTAAGAATGAACCATAATTTCGGTCCTACGTATCTTATATATGAAGTAAAAGGTAGGCGGTTACTTAATAAAATATAGTTAAATCATCTTAAAATGTGTGCCAAAGGATAAAAATGGGAGTTTTTGGCCGAAATCACCTTGATTGTGGTCTACTATTTGCGGTCCGAAGAAGAGGTATGCTCCGCATGTTTGCGGTCTTGACCACAAACCTGTTTTCGTTCCGAGGGATTGCGGTCCGAAGATGTTTTGTCACACCCCCGAACCGGGACGACGGAAACGTCCGGGGGCGGGTGACTTCATCTTGTAATATCATAACAATTGAATATGAATGAAACATAGCAACCATCATCATCATACAATTACGATATTAACATGCATTGTTTACATCATTGTGTTTGTTTAAGAAATACATCCCAAAATAGCATAATGCATGATAATTCAAAAATTCAACAAATATCCAAATTCCTTATCTGCCCACCTGCTTATTGAGTTCCTCATAATACAAGTCGTTTTGAAAAGCATTAACATAGAATGTTGGTGAGTTCATAAGCATGTTTTTAAGAAAACTTTGTAATAGTTTGTAAACCTCCAGAAAATCCAATATTTTCCTATAAAAATAGTTTGTAAGTCTCGTTTCAAATCATGTATAATTTCATGTCTATTCTTTGTTTATCTCGTTTGAAAATATGTAATGAGTGATTCCTAGAAAATCCTATATTTCTGTTATACAAAACTTGTGGTCTTAAACCCTAAGACCCGAGTGGTGAAAATTAGAGGAAAAATAGTCGTCGCATAGTTTTGTACTTCGTAACATGAGTAGAGTATATGTATTGCGTAAAATTTAATATAATATTGTTATTCTCTATGTGAATCGTTACAACCATACTAATATGACGAGAGCGCTTGTCTTGACGTTCTTCAGGCGTCAGTTTCTAAAGATAATTGTCACCCTAGACTGGCATGTCTAGCTGTAGCGAGCAACTCAGGTGTGGGGGTGTCAACCCCGTATAGATCTATACACATTATCCCGCTCTCCCTCGAGGAGACTCTGGTTATAACTACAGGACTTACTATGTACACTAGGTACCTCACGAGTGAAGGAGTGCCTCACAAGAGCCTTAACGGAAATTTACACGAATATTGAATTCCATTATTTAAAGTTATAAATAATGCTACTAGAGTATATTTTCGACCTATAAATTATAAGTGACAAAAATAGCCATTTTTACCATAAGTGTCAAAAATAGTCCATTTTTATCATTATTGTCAAAAATAGCCCAATTATACCAAAATTGTCAATAAAGGCTCAATTTTACTAAAATTGTCAATAAATGCCCAATTAAAATAAAATTGCCGCATAAGGCCCAATTTTACCCAAATTTCCATAAGTGGCCCATTTTTACTAAAATGTTTATAAATGGCCCATGTTTACTAAAAAGTCCATTTTCGGCCAATTTTTACTAAAATGTTCAAAAATGGCCCATGTTTACTAAAAAGTCCATTTTCGGCCCATTTTTACCACAAAATCAAGAATAGCCCAATTTTTACTTTTGTTGTCATTCTTTACCGAAAATGACCAAAAATACCCCATTTTTCATTTTATTGTCAAATAGGGTCCATTTTTCATGTTTTCTTTAGTCTCATGGTAAATTCTAAAACATTTTTAACATATTAACCAAACATAAGAAGTTACACAAGGTAACTTGTTTCCAACAACTTAAGACTTGGATAAATCTCGAGTTTGTAGACCTTTAGCATGATATCACAACATTTCAACACACATAACATGTAAAACATACACATGCAAGCAAATATTCATAGATCTTTCACAAGACTAGACTTGTATCCTCCCCCAAAAGAAAGAAACCTCGAAAACCAAGGGGTATAAAAGCTCACCTTGGGTCTTTTCGGTTTGGAAGGGAAGATGGTGAAGGTTTTTGGCCTAGCTTGCTTCCTTGAGATGGTATTCGAAGTTAAGGTGGTTCTAAGAGCATGAACATGAAAATAGAGTTACATGGGGAATGATCTTAGTGTAAGATGGAAATAAAACATCTTGAGTGTGATATAAACTTACCAAGTTTATGATCTTTGAAGAGGAAATCTTTGAAGTACACACACTTCACATGATTTTAGAGAAGAAAGGAAGAGAGCGTTTCTTTGAGGGTTGAGAGGAAAATGAGGATAGCGTATGAGTTTGAAATGAAAAATATAGAGGGGTTAAGGAGGGTCGGCCGATGGGGGGAAGGGTGAGGGAGTGATAGGGTTTGACTTTAGGCTAGAATTGATGTGAGTGTCTTAGATACATGAAGGGTATTGCATAGTTACATGAAATGTAATTTTGAGGTGGCATCACATTTATCCAAGGTAGTTTTTTTTATTAGATGGGCTAACCGATCGGCCCAAAGGAGAAAGGAGAAATAGATTTTTAGGCTTGAAGGGCAACCGAGAACCCCTAGGCCCATTAGCATTTTCGAGTTTTGGGCTTGGCTCGGGCCCAAAAATAGTTTTGGTTTAGGTGAGAGAGCCCAATAAAGATTTTTGATCCATTAGGGCCCATATATGGGTTTTTGGCCCAAAAAAAATTTAAGTGAAAGAGCTTTCGGCCCAATAGGGGCCCAATAGTGATTTTCGGCCTTACAAGGCCCATTAGACGGTTTTCGGCCCAAAATAATACCTAATGGAGGTATTTGGCCCTCTATGGTCTAAGAAAGATGTTCACGGCCCAATAAGGCCTAATAAGAGTCTTATGGCCCAAAACAATGTTAAATACAAGTTCCCGGCCCATAAGGATCATGTTGAGGGTTTATTGGTCCATTAAGGCCCAATAGGAGGGTCTTGGCCCAAATAGGGATTTGGGCCAAGAAGCTTGGGCTAAGGCCCAAAGTTGAGTGATCATAGCTTATTGGGTTAGATTTTGGGCTTACACCAGGAAGTTTCGACTTGAAACACAATTTTGGATGTATAAACTTGTATAGCATTGGTATTTGGCTTATACCAAAAGTAGGGTTACAAGGTTACACAAGGAAATTATCTAGCACAATGATATAAATCCTAGCCCTAATTTTCTAGTTGTGACATCATCCCCCCGTTAGAGGGAATTTTGTCCAGAAATTCTTTCGAAAGCAATCCTCAAGAGCTAATGAAGAGATGAGGGTATTTCTGCATCATTTGATCCTCGCGTTCCTATGTGAATTCCGGTCCGCATTTGGCACTACATCGAACCTTCACAATCGGGATGCGGCTTTGTTTCGTACGTTTCACTTCCCTATCCATGATGTCGACTGCTTCTTCAACGAACAGGAGATTTTCATTCACCTCAATCTCATCGAGTGGAACGACGAGGGTTTCGTCCGATAGTCATTTCTACAGGTTTGACACGTGGAAGACGGAGTGTACGTTGCTGAGCTCCGATGGTAGCTGCAGCTTGTAAGCCACCGGACCGATCCTAGCAAGGATCTCGAATGGTCTGATGTATCGTGGGTTTAGATTTCCCTGCTTTCCGAACCATATCTTCACTTTCCAAGGAGAGACTTTTAGCAGTACGCGATCTCTTACTTGAAACTCCAGCGACTTTCGTCTTTTGTCTGCGTAGCTCTTCTGTCTGTCCCGAGATGCTTAGAGCTGTGCCCTTATTTCGACGATTTTCTTAGTTGTTTCCCGGATGATCTCCGGTCCTGTGAGGGTGCTGTTTGGTACTTGTCCCCTTGCCAATTGGGTGTCTCCAACCTCAGCCCAACAAAGAGGTGATTTGTATTTCCGACCGTACAAGGCCTCGAAGTGAGCGACTTTAGTGCTTGTGTGGTAGTTGTTGTTGTAGGAGAATTCGATTAGTGGCAAGTGGGTATCTCATGCCTTGCCAAAATATATTACACAAGCAATCGCTTAGTATATACAAATCGTATATAGTTAAGATTGAGAAGACATTCGACTGAGTAACTCTGCCCTAACTCCACAATCAAACAAGAAACAGGAAATAAGGTGGAATCACTCACTCTAATCCTGCAAAATCTTAACTATGTATGACTCTAATGTTACACTAATCCATCATAGCTCACTTGTAATGTAACGCCCGCAGATCCGGGCTAGTCAATTGCGAGACGATGAGCATCAAAAATGAGTTTTTGATGGAAGATTATTTATAAGGATTAATATTAACCAAGTATTAGTATATGTTACAAGGGTTCCGTACATATAAAGAACGCCGAAATCCGAGTTATAACGAAGAAGTTATGGCCCGTCGAAGTTTTACGGCAAAACCGGCACGGCACCGGGAGACGTAAATAGTGAATTTATGGTATAATACTTTTTAGCCTTAGTGATCTAAACAAAACTTGTAGTATATGTTAAACCGAGAAAATACAAAAAAGAACTCCCAAATCTGACTTCGTATGAGGAAGTTATGAATTTTCTAAGATTTGGCATAGCAGTGCACGGCCCGAAACTCGAATTTTAGTTCGAGCGGTTTTTGGCCTACGCGACCTAAATGAGAGTTGAAGATCTCATTAATAGGAACTCAATGGTAAAAAGACAGACGAAAACGGAGTCCGTATGTAGAAGTTATGAATTTTACGCGGACATTTAACAGTATAATCTCCTCCTACTGTTAAATTTAAGATCGGTCGAGAATTAGCAAACGGAGTCGAAATGAAAGCTTTAGATCTTGTTTTTACCTACGCTTGGATATAAATAATGTCGAGATTAGAGCTTGTATGTTAAAGATATGGACGAAACTTGGTCCCTACTCTTCGAGCGCGATAAATTCGATATAGTTTTGTAAATCTGAGATAGAATGAGAATTAGCTGACAGCGTCTAAATGAAAGTTGTAGTACTCGTAAATACCAACGCGTGGATATAAAGAACTTCAAAGATGGAGTTCGTATGAACGAGTTACAAATTATAATAGCATATTTACGTATTAAAATAAAGTATAAATCATATATACGTACACATATATATACAAATGTATATATCATTAGAAAGGTATCGACGATGCGGTTATTATAAGACTAGTGTTGAGTATTTTCGACATTAGTTTAGTACAAATATCGTTAAATCTATTTAAAATAGTATTATGAATGGGTGTTTAGTCGTTTATATAACTATAAGGTCATTAAGTAATTATGGAGGGTAGTTTTTGTAAATTCAATTACTATAAATAAGAGGCTTGGACTCTCATATTTCTTGCACCATTATCTGTTGGATTAATGTCTAAGTCCATAACTATATTTGGTATGTACTTGACCCGACCCGGCATGGTCCATTTGGGTTGCACTTCACCGACACAATTTATATGGATAGTCTTTTGAGAATAGTATATTTATGATTTATATTAATATATTATAAGTTCTAATATATTAATATGGAATCATATTATTTAATTAGTATTGATCAAGAATTAATTTAGAATTAATTAAGTGATCAAAAAGAACTAATTAAATATGGACTCTTATATATATATGGAATGGGCCAAGTTCATTTAGGTTGGGCTAAGCTTTCATGGATGGTCCATGGAGCTTTTAACCCATGGATCCTATGTAAATGAAAGGTCATGGGTATTAGGGTTTACATGGATGTAACCCTAATCCTCCATAATATATAAAGAGGTCCTTGGCTCACAAAATTGGCACAAGTGTGTGAAAATAAGAGTGGGCCGATTTTAGTGTGCATACATATTCTCTCAAGTTCTTCCAAGGTGTTTTGGTGATTTGTGATTCCATTTGAGGCTTCCACACTATTAGGGCTAAGCTCTTAAAGCTTGAAGACATCAAGCTACATCAAAAGGTATGTCATCTAACTAGAACTTTGTAGTATAGGTGCTTCATAATATGCTAGTTAGGATGAAACCTTGGAATAGTTAATATTTGCATGTATAATAGAGAAAATATAGATCCAAGGTTTATAGGGTTGCATGTACACCATAGGAGTGTTAGAATGCTCAAAACCCAACAGAACGAATGGGAAGAATCAAATTAGGCAGAAAGATAAAAGTTTCTCAAATCTGAAAAGATGGGAGAGTACTTTAGTATCATGTTTGTGATCATCTTAATGATTTAGAAATCATATCACAATTAGTCCTCTAAAGGTCATCTTAGTGCATTCTTATGACTAAGAAGAGGAGTCATGAATTGTTGAAATGGTTAGATCAGGAAGATGAGTCATACTTCGTTCCAAAACAATTCTTAGAGTCATACTCCAAGATTGTAACTTGAGTGACATATCTTAAAGAAAGGTTTAAAACACTTGTCAAATGTAAGAGTAAAAGTGTCCTACTCTTGTACATTTGAAATTGGTAAGTTGTGATGTTTTGGATAAAACAAAGACCAACTAAGGCCAATTGTGTGAAGTGTTTGTCTTGATAAAGAATCCGCACTATCTCTTGAATATTTGGCAAGATAGTCTTATATGTCAAGAGGATAGTGGGAGTCTTAAAGATCCTAAAAAGAATTTCAAGAACTAATCAAGAATTAAACCTGAGGTTCTTCACTAGCACACGACTTGAGGTTTATAACCTATCGTGTTGACATATTCTGTGCCCATTCTAGTTAAAGTTGGCTTTGCATAGGAGTTCTGAAAGTTCTCAATTGGTTGCATAACAACTTGGAAGCAATGGCAGGCCCTGTACTGCCAGGTGGCAAGAAGTTAAGATTGCATAAGTTCAGTCCATATGAGTTTGTATTTGTCATTATCCTTGTCTTGTGACTATGGTTTTGACGATTCACATGGATAAGAACACATACACCATAAAATCTAAGGGTCATAAGGTTTCTCTCCGATTCATGAAAATGATGGTGAGGAAACACTTCCACCAAGTAGATTTGAAACAGATGGCAAAAGGTCTAAACAATTGAGACTATGATTACGACATCCCTTTTCATAGTTCTGAAATTGTTTAGACACACATGCATGCTATCTAAGGAAAGGTGTATGATTTTGATAAAGTTTTATCAAATCATCTCGTATCAGAAATCTGAACTTTGGTAAGAAAGTCAATAAAGTATTGATTTCTAGAAGTCCAGCTGATTTCTGAGTACATGTCAAAGCTAGTGGGAGCATAAGTGTTATGCTAATAATCATCATGTTAGTGGGAGCATGATAATTATTGTTAGTGTTGCAAGTTAGCAATGTTAATTATAGAAAACAAAAGTTTCAATTCGTGAGGCTGCAGGGATTGAAAAAGTTGTTTTGCTATAATTAAGGGAGAGGATATACTTCATTTCAGTTCTAAAGGCTTAGATTGAGACCTTAATAATCTTTAGTCAAGAATATATATATGAATTTCATGTTGGATTGGTTCAACTTAAGGAAATTCTATATATTGCGTTCTCAAACTTCGATTATGATTACGACATCCCTCTTCATAGTCAAATTTTGAAAACATGGCAAATAAAAATATTGTAGCAAAAGACTGGTCTAGAATCATGTCTTTATGTGAGACATCATGAATCGTGTACCATTTGCTTTGGGTACAGGATCGATTGCATGTGTTATAATATTTGTCATTTCTAAATTTTTCCAAATGCCCAGAGGCATTAAGAAGGGAATAGGTCTAGAATTGGATATGACTAAAATGATTAAGCAATTGTCGAGGACAATCTGAGGTTTACCAAAGATTGGTTGCTCAGGGACAGTTGGAAGTATAGTGCTAATTTTGGAAGGACTATATTGACATATTCTGAAAAGAGGCATCTCTTATTCAGAAGTGATAGTCAAAATGAGAATATGGAGTTGTCTCCATAGGTGGAAGTTATCTGTGTAAGATTAGAAAACTTAATGCAAGAAGCATGTCCAAAGCAATGTACTTTGAATATGAGACTTAGTTTCCATGGAGTTGATCTCCATTGGAATACCTTATAATGACTGTTGACAAGTCTTTGTGACTTTGTACATATTCATTACAGGAGGGTTAGTGCATATAAGTTTAAAATCTAAACAGATTTCGATAAATGATAGGAATTTGAAATTCTCACATTTTTCGATAAGGATTTGGGAGTGTGAAATTAGAATCATTGAAATTATGTTCAATTGGTTTATTTCACAAAGTAAGGATCATAGACAAACATAGAGTGTGTACTTGGTGTATGGCAAAGCTATTGTTTAAGAAAAACATAGTGTACATGCTTGGAGCATGGGACAACTAGTGTTTTTAATTCAAGTATAAAGTTGATAAAACCGAAACAATGAATAATGAGTAATCAGTAGGTTTTGAAGTCATACTCAATAATAGTTTTAGACTTATCCAAGTGGGAGACTGTTGGATTAATGTCTAAGTCCGTAACTATATTTGGTATGTACTTGACCCGACCCGGCATGGTCCATTTGGGTTGCACTTCACCGGCACAATTTATATGGATAGTCTTTTGAGAATAGTATATTTATGATTTATATTAATATATTATAAGTTCTAATATATTAATATGGAATCATATTATTTAATTAGTATTGATCAAGAATTAATTTAGAATTAATTAAGTGATCAAAAAGAACTAATTAAATATGGACTCTTATATATATGGAATGGGCCAAGTTCATTTAGGTTGGGCTAAGCTTTCATGGATGGTCCATGGAGCTTTTAACCCATGGATCCTATGTAAATGAAAGGTCATGGGTATTAGGGTTTACATGGATGTAACCCTAATCCTCCATAATATATAAAGGGGTCCTTGGCTCACAAAATTGGCACAAATGTGTGAAAATAAGAGTGGGCCGATTTTAGTGTGCATACATATTCTCTCAAGTTCTTCCAAGGTGTTTTGGTGATTTGTGATTCCATTTGAGGCTTCCACACTATTGGGGCTAAGCTCTTAAAGCTCGAAGACATCAAGCTACATCAAAAGGTATGTCATCTAACTAGAACTTTGTAGTATAGGTGCTTCATAATATGCTAGTTAGGATGAAACCTTGGAATAGTTAATATTTGCATGTATAATAGAGAAAACATAGATCCAAGGTTTATAGGGTTGCATGTACACCATAGGAGTGTTAGAATGCTCAAAACCCAACATTATCTTGATTCAAGAGTCTTTTTCTTCTTACACCCGAGCATTTCGGTCCCTCGTGATTCGACTTCTCTTTTTGTAGTTTTAGTATAGTAAGGTGAGCGCTGAAGCCCTGCACGAATCTTTCTTAGAAAGATTCAGCGACGAAGTTCGGCCCCTGCAGATCCTGACTCCTAGCTAAAACCCCCTTGTAAGTAAGTTATGCTTACCTATTTTAATATAGCTTATATTTAAATTTAGTTTTGTTATTATGAACTTATAATAAATATTTGAGCTATTATTATGACTTATATAAGTGTCGTTATAATATCTTTTTAACCACTCGCGGTACGGGGAATCTGGTTTAAAGGGCCGCATAGGGTTGTTGGATTTCAGAAGTGCTATACGCCAAAATGGTCCTGCCCTACGGTGTTTTGTGTCTGGCCCCTGTGTGTGCATAGTGGTTGGAAAGTATTGTTTAAACGCTTATATAATAATAATAATAATAATAATAATAATAATAATAATAATAATAATACTAATAATTAGTCACGGTAAATATTAGACTAAAATCTAGTGGTAATAATACTAGGTTTCGACGAAGGAAATTATTTTAAAGTAAACGAAGCGCTGTCCGAGTACCGAGTCACCACCTTATCAAGTGAGTGCATAGTTACTTTCATCTTACACATAGATATGAAGTATTTTATATAAACTACGTGCTATGTGTGCATATTATCTGTATACTTGTTATCTATGCTGGATGAATGATTTTATACAAGTTTTATATGATTTAAACTGTATATGTATTTATATATACATAATATGTTGGGTAAAACATGGGTAGATGAAATATGAGTTGGATGATGAGTTGAGAGGTGATATAGACCATGAGGTAAGGGTGAGAGGTGGACGATGTGAGAAGCCTTGTTCCCAAATGCTGGCCCCGTCATCTAGCAGAGTATGGATGACAACCACGGACTATTCTAGACAGTCCAGTGGAACACTAGCAGGCTCACAACCTGTAGGTGTTGTGAACGATGTGTTCACCCGGTGTACTCTAAACCCTGGCAATCATGCAGACTTGGTTCCTAAACCTTGGCGATCATGCAGACTTGGTGCCAAAACCCTGGAGACTATGCGGACTTAGTGTCTGTTGTATAAACCATGGTGACTATGCAAACTTAGTGCCTAAAACCCTGGAGACTATGCATACTTAGTGCCTAAAACCCTGGCGACTATGCGGACTTAGTGCCTGTTGTATAAATCCTGGCGACTATGCAGACTTAGTGCCTAAACCCCGATGATGATGGACTTCGTGCCGATTCCTTAGGATGATCCTTAGGAATGAATGAACAAGAGATAACTGATTCTTAGGGTAGATCCTTAACAGTAAATAAGATAATGGGGATGGGTAATTGGGTTAATTGTTTGATGATTAAACATAATAATTATGTTATTGTGGGTTGAAAGCCCTATGTACTCACCAGGTTTCCCAACCTAACCCACTCAGCTTATTTCTATCACAGATGTCGATATGAAGCTACTTTACACTGAGAGATTTAAAAGAGATGTAGATCACTAGTGTAAATGAATGTAAGTTCTGTTTATGCTTATGTTTCTGTATTGACGATGACATCCCAAATGTTTTAAAAATGAATAAAAATACATTTCTTCGGAAATGCTTTGATAACATATTTATCATGTTTTTCTGGGAACAAATTCCGCAACACTTTTCTTTAAAAGGTTACTCTGATTTTCAAAATAAAGCATAAACAAATCGGTCTTTTCTGGCCGTGAAAATGGGGACGTCACAGTTGGTATCAGAGCATTAGTTTAAGCGAACTAGGAATAAGGATTTATTTCTAGACTTAAACTTAGAATGCTAAGCGATGATCGTGAGGAGTGTGTCTTATAAAATTTAGGTAACACACCAGAATAGACACAAGCACTAGCTAATTTAGGGAAAATGCCTAACATGCTTTTATGTGCTAAATGATTTATGATGCTATCGTATGATCGGATCTATGGTCTGTTGCCGACCGGATCTGGAAATTTTATGTGTTCAGATTTCTAAACGTTTAATTACGGTATTAGAACTGGCATGTAACTTTTCGGAGTAATAAGGAGTATTACACGTCTAAATCTTTTCTATCTATATTGTCGTCTTGATGCGCTGGACGCATGCTTCCGTGAATGTAACGTCATGGTGAAGGCTCGTAGCAAATTGAGTAAACGGAGGAAACGAAAAGGCTTATGATAGTGAATGACACCTATCGGAAGATATCGTAATAGTGATATCTTGCCTTTAGAGTACGTCAGGAAAAATAACAGTACGTTTAGAGGAGTACGGTACGTCCGAGGTACACCTTCGATTGGCGGGATGATGGAACGATTGGCGTAATTCTTGAAGTTTTCCCATCGTATGGCATTTCCACCACCAACCGAGTTGAAACATAATTGATGATTGAAGATACGCGTGGAAGAAGTCCTAGTTGAGTCTAAGGAAAATTTTATGATTGATTGGACACATTTTTATGTGTTAAAATTGTTTTTGTGATAGTAACTTGGAAAGCTGCGAGACAATACTTGGGACGAGTATGAGTAGGTGTGAATGGTAGTAGAGGCCTATACTACCGGAAGCACAGGACTCACGCTTGGATCAGGGAAAGTTACAAGGTTACCAAGGAGCTACTAATTGATTTCGTTTTATTCAAGTATGTCGTTACCATCGTTTCGGTAATGACTAAGAAGATGATTGTTATTCCGACCCTAGTGGTCATATCAAATTGAGTCCGACTACGCTGAGTATGTTATGTGGTTCAGAGAATCAAGTTTGATGTAGCATCTGACTTAAGACGGAAGATTGAAATAAAAAGCGATCAGTAGAGGTATCGCAAAAAGTTGCTTGTATCTAGAAATGCTACCTTTTAAGATGAGATTAGAACATGAACGAAAGTATAGTCTGTTCTGGAAGACTCTAAGAGACCTGAGTCTAAGCGTTGCAACATACGATGATAGGTCATTAGAATATGACACATCATTCCATTGTAGTAATGAAAAAAACTTATCTTAAGTTTGTATCCAGTGAGGATCGAGATTGGGACTTGAAGGTCATAATTTGGAGTCTAACGTGAGATAAGGAGCAAGTGCAAGATCGAGCACCGCCTGCAGTCGAGAAGTCTAAGAACTAGATACTCATTCGAAGGAACATAGAAGTTACTATTATTACCTAGGATAAAGAGATAACGTACGGAGTCATTATACAGCCCTGTTTCGTTGATGATTCCGGGACGTAATCATCCTAAGGGGGAGATAATTGTAACGCCCGCAGATCCGGGCTAGTCAATTGAGAGAGGATGAGCATCAAAAATGAGTTTTTGATGGAAGATTATTTATAAGGATTAATCTTAACCAAGTTGTAGTATATATTACAAGGGTTCTGTACATATAAAGAAAGCCGAAATCCGAGTTATAACGAAGAGGTTATGGGTCGTCGAAGTTTTAGGGCAAAACCGGCACGACACCGGGAGACGTAAATAGTGAATTTATGGTAGAAGACTTTTTAGCCTTAGTGATCTAAACAAAATTTGTAGTATACGTTAAACCGAGAACATACAAAAAAGAACGCCCAAATCTGACATCGTATGAGGAAGTTATGAATTTTCTAAGATTTGGGATAGCAGTGCACGGCCCGAAACTCGAATTTTAGTTCGAGCGGTTTTTGGCCTATGCGACCTAAATGAGAGTTGAAGATCTCATTAATAGGAACTCAATGGTAATAAGACAGACGAAAACGGAGTCCGTATGTAGAAGTTATGAATTTTACGCGGACATTTACAGTATAATCTCTTCCTACTGTTAAATTTAAGATCGGTCGAGAATTAGCCGACGGAGTCTAAATGAAAGTTTTAGATCTTGTTTTTACCTACGCGTGGATATAAAGAATGTCAAGAGTAGAGCTCGTATGTTAAAGATATGGACGAAACTTGGTCCCTACTCTTCGAGGGCGATAAATTCGATACAGTTTTGTAAATCTGAGATAGAATGAGAATTAGCTGACGGCGCCTAAATGAAAGTTGTAGTACTCGTAAAGTTTCCTCCTCAGGTTGATTGCTAGTGTTTGAGGTTCCTTCACCGCTTGACTCTTGAAGGTCTTCAAGATCAATTTTCCTCCCATTGTCTCTTTGCCCTATGAGCTCTCTCTCGCGAAAGACTCCTCTCCTCGCAATGAAGACAACATTGTCACTCGGTCTGTAGAAGATATAACCAAAGGATTTATGTGGGTAGCCGATGAAAATACACCGCTCACTACGAGGTTTGAGCTTGTCATGAGTCTCGCGTCTCTCGAGAAGCCTCCCAACCCCAAACCTTGATGTGTGCTAACGAAGGAACCTTCCCTGTCCACATCTCGTGAGGTGTTTTGGCAACCTTTTTAGTTGGGACTAGATTAAGGATATGGGCGGCAGTCTCTAAGGCATACCCTTAGAATGAGATAGGTAACGAAGCTCGACTCATCTTGGAACGAACCATGTCCAACAAGGTTGGATTACGCCTCTCAGCCACACCATTAAGCTGTGGTGTCCTAGGTGGCGTCAATTGTGAAACAATCCCACATTCCTTAAGATTATCTAGAAATTCGATACTAAGATACTCACCACCCCGATAGGGTCGGAGCATCTTTATCTTCCTGCCCAGCTGATTCTCCACTTCTTGCTTAAACTCTTTGAATTTCTCAAAGGTTTCTGACTTATGCTTGATTAAGTAGACATAGCCATATCTACTGTAATCATTAGTAAAAGTCATATAGAAGCGGTTAGCATCCCTTGTGGTGGTTCTCAAGGGCCCATACACATCGGTGTGTATGAGATCCAACAACCTTCACCCCTTTCACAAGTACCAGTGAAGGGTGACTTGGTCATCTTTCCAAGTAAACAAGATTCGTAAGTGTCATCTGACCTTAAGTCGAATGACTCCAAAACTCCAGCCTTTTGGAGTTGGTCTATGCGCTTCTTGCTGACATGTCCAAGACGACAATGCCATAAGCATGCCTTATCCAATTCATTGGAAGAATCAATGTGCAACACATTATTTCCTAAGTTGTCTACAACCATCACAGTTTCACATACACCATTACAAGGTAATGCTTTAAATAAAAAACACCATTATAAAAAGCATTAATAGCACCACATTCATTATCAAATGAAAAACTAAAACCTTGTTTATACAAACCATGAAAGGAAATAACATTTCTCGCCATTTCAAACGAGTAGCAACAATTATTCAAATCTAATTCTAACCCAGTACTAAGCAATAAAGAATAAACTCCAATCTTGGTGACAGGCTAAACCTTCCAATACCCCATGATCAAGTTCATCTTTCCGTGCTCCACATCCTTACTTATTTTTATTCCATGCAAATCAGAACAAATATGAATTCCACAACCTGTATCAAGGACCCAAGAACAAGAATGTGATTACTTACTAGATAGAATAGTATAAATACATGCATGGGTGGGTTTAACCTTCCCATCCTTTACATCCTGCAATTATTTGGGGCAGCTTCGCTTCCAGTGCCCTTTATCATGGCAGTAAAAACACTATGCTTCCTTAGGAATGGAATAGGGAGCAGCAGAACCAGCCTTGGTCCCACTTGAAGAGGATCCATCAAGAGACTTTCCCTTGCGGCTCTTAGAGGGAGCCTTCCTCTTCTTCCCCTTCCCATGTCCAATTGCCAAGACAGGGGCAGTAGCTATAGAAGTAGAAACAAATTTACCTTTGAGACTACTTTCAAAAATCCTCAAAAGGCCTTGAAGCTTGCTAAGTGTGACCTCCTCCTTGTTCATATGATAGGTCATGCAGAACTGATCATAACATGGAAGTAAGGAGTGTAGAATGATATCTATAACCAGATTCTCATCAAATTTCACATTTAACTTTAGCAGACGGTCTACAAACCTTTGCATTTTATGCAAGTGGTCCGTGATGGGTTCACCATCCTTCATCTTAGTAGTTATCATGGAGGCGATTAATTCATACCTCTCTTGACGAGCACTCTGATGGTATCTTTCCATCAGGTCTTGGTGCATCTCAAAAGGGTAGAAGTCCTCATATGACTTTTGGAGTTCAGCTGTCATAGTAGCCAACATGATACAAGACACCTTGGTGGCATCTTTCTCATGAGTCCTAAACTCAACGATCTTCTCAGGAGTAGCAGAAGACTCATCGATTTCCTTAAGCTCCTTATCGAGGACATATTCCTTGTCCTCATAGCGAGTGACCATCCAAATATTCCTAATCCAGTCATTGAAGTTGGAACCATCAAAGATGACTCTCCCACAAAGGTTCATGGGAGAGAAGGAGCCAGTAGGGTTTGAGCCAGAAGAAGTGTTGGAAGACATCTGAAAAGAAAGAAAGACAAAGTTTACATTAGATAAGAGTCCTTAATATAACACTCAAATGAAATATTAAGGCTAGGACCCAACACAATATTTCACAACTTGGAAGAGGGATGTCGTAATCCAACTTGCAAAATATTTGAAGGTAGGTAAATGACGATTTACCAATTTCCACCATGAAAAAGGAAATTGATTATTAAGTTTTAATTGGATTGAAATTCCTAGATTCCTTTGAGATTCATTGAACTTTTCAATGGCATGTTTAAATCTCGATTATGCCCTTCAAGTTTGTGACTGGGATACCGAGGATCATAAACAAGGTGTGAATAACCATGCAAATTAACTTGGTACACTTGATGTCATTTATCTCCTAATCGATGTGCCGGTTAACCACACACGCTCCACCGATATATGATAAACATCAAGCTACCCTTTGCCACCCTTACTAGTCCATGTTAGTGTGCCGGTTAACCACACACGCTCCACTAACGACTTCGTAAGGTGCAAAGTGCAATTTCATGGATTAGCATCAAATTCACATTTTCCTAAAGTAACTAAGATTGTGAATTTAATAAAAGTTTAGTTACTTTACAATTTTCATTATACTTTTAACGAGAATTAATGTCATATCCTACCCGTTCAGCTAACGACCCTCCACCAATCAAGGAAGCGGTAGGTGAGAGTGGACACCCATTAAAAAACCATTTTATAGGCAGTAACCTTATACCCCCCTTATAGACCAGCTTCGTGAATGAGGCCTACTAACGGTAAGACTGACTTGTCTTATATATATATAATTATTAAACTTATAACATTATAATAGTATAAGGGTTGAATTTTAAACTTTTAAAATTCTAGGGCTTGGAATTAAAGTATTCTTAAGTGTGACTTTACAAATTCCAAAACTTGAGAGAACGTTTTCACACCATTCAAAACTTTTCATTTTCTTAAATTATGAGTTTAATGACTTTTAAAGAAAAGACTTTTGGTTTTCCATAACTTACAAGTTATGGAGTCCATTAAAACCATTAAAATCATTAATTTAATTAACACAATAATCAAAACTTCATACATGATCTAGTTAAATTCATAAGCACAAGATAATTCATATCATCAATTTTCAAGAAATTAGTCTAATCATATAAACTAATACAAATCTTGAAATTATGACAATTATCTTTTAATTGGACAAGCATGATCATTACCTTATAAAAAAAAATAGATTTCATGGTTCAAAAAACAATTTGGGGTAATTATCCTAATCCAATTTATGGCCAAAAGTCGAAAATCTGCCCACTGGAGCACCAACTCGGCGAGTACATGAACTGGACTCGTCGAGTTGGTCATTTAACAAAGGGATTCGGTGAGTCACGTAGTGGACTTGGCGAGTTCACTGGGCAGAAGGCAGAAATTCGATTTTTTCACTTTGAAAATCAATATAACATCAAGTATAAAAGAAAACAATCCTAGGCTCTGATACCACTGATGGGTTTTAAGCATCCTAACAACCTTAAGGTGCACATACAACCCTAAATGCTTTGGATATATGTTTTCTCTAATTATACATGCAATTTGATTTTCCAAAGCATTACCCTAACTAGCATAAAAAACATGGGTACTTGTATAACAAAAACTAGTTAGATTACATACCTTTTCTTGTAGCTTGATTCCTTGGACCCTTAAGAGCCTAGCACCCCAAATGTGATGCCTCAAATTCTTCACACAACACCACCAACAATGGAGGACTTTGAGAGAGAATACTTGCACTCAAAAATCGGCTATAGCTCTTCCAAGAACACTAGGGTGCTGATTTTAAGAGCCATGGGTTTTCTTATATAGTGTGGCCAAACTAGGGTTACACCATGTAAACCCTAATGTGCATGACCTTCCATATTCCTTAGGCTCCATGGGTTTAAATCTCCATGGAGCATCCATGAGTTGTCACATTGGTGTAGCCCACCCGAAAGAATAATGGATCATTGGCCCACATTATAAGAATCAATGATTTACACAATCAATCCCCATATATTTAATTAGTCTCTTTTGATCACAAAATTAATTCAAAATTAATTCTTGATCAATACTAATTAAATAATATGATTTCATATTAATATATTAGAACTTATAATATATTAATAAATCATAAATAACCTCTTCTCAAATGTCCATCCTTTAGATTGTTCTGGTACCATGCAACCCAAATGGACCATGCTACTCTCGGGTCAAGTACATACCAAATATAGTTATGGACTTAGACACCTTATCCAACAGTATTCATGATAGAGAGTAGTAATAGGTTTTGTTCAAATGTTATGTTTAATAAAGTAGGGTATAGATATTGAAATCTTAAGTTCAACGGGTTTCATAGCTTTTGGAATGGAGTATTTCTCTTGATTTTACCGTTACTAGTTGTGACGGAAGGTACGATAAACTTAAAACATAGTACGAGTAGTGTAATCTCTAACTCACTAAGTTATATTAGTTTATAGAGTGCTTTGTAGTTTGTTCCTGATAGGGTAAGGTTCGTTAACGATCTCTCTAGTGATTTTCTGCTCGTTCGGTCCTTTCTCGGAATCCTCCTCATGAACCCTCTTTTGGTTCTTCGTCAACTCCTCTGATGGTTATTGTAATGGAGTTGTTACATCTACCTATGTTGTTCGTGCGAGAATAGCAATGTCTAAAGAATCTATGAGATTAATAAAAGTATCTCTATTGAAATTTTTATGATGATCCTTACTGGGTCCTCCTATAATAACGTAGTGCATACATATTATATATAACCAAGATCAAATATACCTTCGAATAAGTAATCCTACTCTAAGACCACAACCAAACAAGGAACGGGAAATAGAGCAGAAATCACAATTTTTAAGTCTATAAAATTTCAATTATATATAACCTTAATGTATACACTCAGTAATTATAGACCTACAAGTAAAGGTCTTTTAGTTTTCACATAAATTACTTATAGTACTTAAAATACTCCTATAGTATTTTAATTGTACGTTCGATTCTAGAGCTTCTTGGTACACGAAGTTGATAAGTTCTTAGACTTGTTGTTATTGTATACTATCATAAAATACTCCTATAGTATTTTAAACTTTATGGTTGGTTCTAGTATTTCTTTGTATGTAGAGTTGGTAAGTTTTAGACTTGTTGCAACACCATTATCACTCCCAAACACATGTTGATCGTATCTCAAATAAATATAGTTGATCAGGCTATATTTATCCCAGATATGATTACATAATTGTCTAGGTTTGACTGTAGTGTCCAACGTCTAAATACTTTTGTTTTATTTTTCTTGTGATACTTGTTCTAGTATATACATATATGCATGTATGTATACTTCCATAAAAATATTAAAATATTTTAAAAGTATAATTATTAGTCAGAGTGTTTTTATCCCATTATGTTTATAGTTGTATATCTTTTATGGGTTGATATACTTAGTTCACTATAAACAATGCTCTGATACCAATCTGTCACACCCCCAAACTGGAACGGCGGAAACGTTCGAGGGTGGATGACGTCATGTACAGTATCACAATAATTGAATAATAGTAATCAAAGCAACAAAAACCATTGTATTGATAACATAGTATTTACATTGTATTCAAAACATTACTTGTTTAACATTAATACTATAGCAAAAGATAAAACGAAATGCCACTATGCTCCGTCTTCAAAACGTCTGAGAGAGTACCTGTCTACTAACTTTCCTGAGAATATAAGTGGTTTGAAAAAATTGTCAACATTAAAGTTTGTGAGTTCATAAGTATTTTGTTTGAAAAGGTATGTTCTTTGTTATTGAAAATTTTACTGTTTTCTTCAAGAAAATCCAATATTTTCTTAGTAAATAAATCGTAGTCTTAGTACTATGAGACCAAAAAGTATAAGTTTCTTATGTTTATAACTTATGATTTGAAGTTATGATTCATCTAATTGGTATGGCTCGTACTGTTACCTCCTATGATTACTTAGTGTATACTAATTATATATGACTAATATCGAACGCACAGTCGATTGTGTGATTCTGCCCTAAGCCCACAACCAAACAAGGAACAGGAAGTAAGGCGGAAATCACACATTCCACTGCCTATCGGATATTATTTATATATAAACTCTGATGTATATGCAAAAGAATCATAAAATTAACAATTAGGGGTCCTTTATGATATACTAGTTTGTAAATAAGTGTTGAATCTTTCAAAAAATGTTCTTAGTTCCACCCATTCTATTGTAAGGTATTGTTTTTGGTAAGTAATTGTATCTGTTTCCAGAAAGTCAAATTGTAAACTGTTTACTTGTAAAATAATGATGTTTATCCTAAAAAATTCTGTATTTTTCCATGAAACCGGTTCGTAGTCTTAAACGTTCCAAGACCAAAAAGTACAAGTATAATTATTATACTTAATTTAATGATACCTAGTTTTATTTATAAGTAAAACTAGTTGAAGTTGGGTTTTGCCCTGAAATCCGAATGTAAAGTTAATATTCAAATAAAATTATTTAAAAATTTATTATTCGTAAATAAGTCGTTGTTTCTCCTTGTGAGTTCTTACAACCATACTAACCCAGTCGGCCTATCGCGACGTTCTTCAGGCGTCGGAATATTAACGACATTTGTCACCCCAGGCCTGTCGGCCTATTGTAGCTAACAGTTGGGGTGTGAGATTGTCAGTCCCAAATAGATCGATACATAAATATCTCGCTCTCCCTACAAGAGACTTTGGTTATAAGTCAAGACTTTTACCAGTACTTAGATAAGTACACAAAGACATCTCACAATTTGCTTCAACGTTTTACGAGTAATAACTGAAAACCCTTTTAGTTTATACGTTAACTGAAAACCTGTTTGTTTATATTTTAACTGAAAACCCTTTTTGTTTATATGTTAACATGTACTTTGTAAAATAGTATCTTTGTTCCATAAACTATTCCAATTATAGTTTATAAGTTTGTTTACGTGTTGTGTGCAAATCGTTACGTCTTAACATGTTTTGGTAAATCATTTGTAAATTCAATAGAAACAATATTATGCATATTTAGTAAATTTCACGTTTAACTGTATATTACGGTAAGAAAATATAATAAAAAATTTATATTTTTAAACACAAGATTTCTTGTGTTTTACTTGTATTCCCCCCTAAGACAATTTAAAAATCGTGAAAACATAGGGGTATGAACTCACCTCGTGTGCGTGTTTTTGGTTAGGTACAACTTGGTCGCGATGAATCCCCGGGCTAGAACATGTATAATTTAACCGTATCCTAATTTATATTAACATTTATAATAAGTGTATAATTAGTGGAAATAATAGTAAATATGTTATGGAATAGTGAATTAGGTAAGAATCACTTACAATAAGAAGTCTAAGAAATTATTCGAAGGTAAGATAGGTGTTTTTGGTTGCTTGAAGATGTGAAGATTGTTCTTGGTGTTCTTGGTGGAAATAAGGAGATTAGGGTGTTTTCGGTTGATAATATGAAGATTGGATGGTGATTTCGGTTGATATTTAAGAACACTTGAAGATTTCGAATAAAACCTTATGAAGATTCAAAGGTATTCTAATTGTTATTTTAGAGAAAAAGGTGGTGTTTTCGGTTAAGAAAGGTGAGAATGAACCATAATTTTGGTCGTATGTATCTTATATATGAAGTAAAAGGTAGGCGGTTACTTAATAAAATATAGTTAAATCATCTTTAATTGTGTGCCAAAGGATAAAAGTGGGAGTTTTTGGCCGAAATCACCTTGATTCACTACAAGAAAAATGACTTAAAGTCACACCAAAAAAGTGTCACCATATGCGTATAGTGACATTTTATTTTTTCACTGAAAGTGTGACGGAAGGTGACGCCATCGTATGGGTCTTATGGTCACTTTAAAATGTAGTGTCTATATGATATGAAAACATGTGGCCGTATTATAAAAGTGTGGCAAATATGTACGAAATTTTGTTCCTTAAATATCCAATATTGTAGCGTTAAACCACCAGTAGACACATTTATTTAGTAACCGTGGTGACTGTATATCACCAACTTGCGACATTCATGATGTTTTAGTGTAGTTGTTTTCTTTTATATTGTCACACAGTTCAAATTTTATTAAGACTATTGTGTATCTTTTGTAAACATGTAATTACAGTGAGCATGACCATGTTTTCTAAATGGCTACATGCAATTAAGTACATAAGTGGCGAATTGCTAATAATTAGTCACAAAAAACAATCAATTTTTGTGACTATAGCCTATCGTATAGAGACACACAATTAAGTGAAATACAATCATAAGTATTATAAAGACACACATTTTGTTAAAATTAAGGACTATTCGGTATCGTATTAAGACTATTAGGTATATTTGAGACACATATAATGACGGTGAACATGTCCATGTTCGGTAAATGGACACATATAATTAATGATGTAAGTGACGATTTGCTAGCATTTAGTCTCAACAACAATCAATTATGGTATTTATTTGCCACGTAAATTGTTTTTCATGTTGTTATTATTTAACTTAGTCACAAAAACTTTAGAATAAACATCATTTTAAAACAACTGTAGACTCATAATTCTTGTATATATGGCTATTGTTAACCATTTAGCCACATGTTAAAAAGTGATGTAAAGTAACTATTGTATAATTTTAGAGACATTGAAAACCTATAAAAATGGCCAAATTTATATTAAAGCCACAATAATTCAATTTTTATTGTTACTTTTTACATTGTAGACAAATCAAAATAATTTAAATTAAAGTAACCAAACCCAACAATATGAAACGATATCAAAATTCATAATTTGATATTAGTAATAATTGAAATCAAAATCCATACATTAAATTCCTAACTAAAAAACCAAAAAAAGAAAATTGTACTAATTACAAGTATTTAAATCATGGTAAACAAAGCAAACACATCATAAACCAAAACCTAGACATAACTAGGCATTCATCTTATTGGTATTGCTCCTTGTCTTCTTGAGAAGGGTATCAGATGATATGTAAGTTGGTTTCCTTTTCTTTGAGTTTTGAAGTTGATGGTCTTGATGTGATATAATATCTGGTACCTATATCAACAACATTGAAACAAAAAAAATGAGTTCATTAAAAATTTAGCATACTAGTTTATGAATAAAAAAAAAGTAATGCACAAAGAAGTTAACATAAACAAAGCTTTGAATCGGCTTGCACAAGGTATTTTGGTCATGGAACAAAAATTTATATGCCTCCTCAACTGTTGTGAATTCTCCAGTTTTAATATACAATCTTTCTACCTAGCTTTATCTTTATCATAGCAAACAAGTGCACAACAATGATGTAATTTGTTATCTAACCCTATCAAATGATGCTTCATTAGCATACACTTACAAAAACCCAAAAAAATAGTGGATTAATTTATAAACTATAAACACAGACTAACCTATGAAAAAGATGGTCTTGATAGTTCATTCACCTGTTCAAGAAAGATGGATAAGTTGGTTTTGAATCATTAGTTTAAGGAAGAATGATTAAATTAGAGTAATTGTAATTAGTAATTACCATATCAGATATAGTTCCTGAGAAGAAACTATAAAGAAATCACCAACGCAAATGATTCAAGCTCAATGATAGCATAAGAAAAAAAAGCATATAAGACAATGAAAGAAAACTATACCTTCTGCTGCCTCTAAAAACTCAGAATAAAACCTAAAACAACATAAAAGAAATCAAAGAGTCTAACTCCTGAAACAGACAAACAAATAAACTAAACAAAAATTAGAAATTGGAATGAGATAAAAAAAGACAGAAAAGGGACCAGAAATCAGATAAAAAAAATAGAAAAGAGATACAACCTGAATTCGATAACCAGTAGCCTGTTATTCACTATTCATAAATCAAAAAATATCAACTTCTTCTGATAAAATGAGAAAGCAATCATACCTAGATAATTTTGATAGAATGAGCCGGGTCTGAACTTGTATTTGTACTGTGAGGTATAAACAAATCTTCAGGACGAGTGAAATTAACATAAAATCAAATTAGAATTTCAAACTCACGTTTTTTCCACTTGTTTCAGTAATGGAACCTTAAACACCATTTTCCCTTCTCAATTGGCCTCTGTATGAAGATGATGAATATCCAGATTAGGGTTTCAGTGAGAAAAAAACAAAGCAGCAGCGGTTCTCAAGAACCAGGTGATTAAACGTGATTGTGGGGTTTTATCTAGTACAGAAGGTGTGATGGGGGTGGTGTTAAGGGAGTGTAGAGATGGAGAAAAAGAGATATGTGAGAACAAGATCTATGCGCAGGGACAAGGTTTGAAAACTCAAACCTTGAGTGAATGCTTGAGATCAATGTCTGCTTGATAATTGATGTTCAAGTCGAGACTGAAAAGACCAGTCAAGTCTTAGATAATCAATTCAACAAATGATCAAGACATTAATTAAGAATAAGTAGATAATGATCAAGGTAAAGTTAATAAATGAAGAACAAGAAGAATGTTTTAAAAGTGATAAGAGTAAATGCCAAAAGTGAGTGAAGATCCGTAGTTGACTTGTATTGAATGCTCCTATATATAGGAGAGAATATTACAGTGAATTAACCCAAGGGTTTACATAGGACTGGACAAGAGACACAAGTCTGACATTCTGATTGTCCTAAATCAACTTTAGACTAAGTCCTATGAAACGTTACATCAAAATACAAGACAAAAGTAATAAATGCATAAGAGACAAAACAACTTCATTCCGGACAAGTAATGTTCCAAAGATGAAGGTTTGGTCCGGATCATCATACATTCCGGACTTCAGGATCAGCTCCGGAATGTGTTCCTCTTCAAAATACTTCACTCCTTTTCTCCAGCTCCGGACAGGTTCCAGATCACATCTTCCTTCGGAACCAACATACTTCGGAATATGTACTTAGGATTGCTAGAGGTTCACTTTCAGGTTCCAACAAGATACCTTGTGTAGCAATCATGGTGAACGGTTCGAACGGTGCCTGTAGGTGACGGAGTAGGCGAAATAGACGAACGATTGGTTCTTATGAATTCTTGAACGAGATTACCCTCCTTCCAACAAGGTCACGCTTCTTATGAATTCTTGAACGATCGGTTTTGATAACATATGATAACCGCTTGAACGTGCCATAACCATCCTATGGTGGTCGATGGTTGAATGGAAAACGACGCCTGTAGGTGACGCAGTAGGCGAAATAGATGAACGAAGAGTTTCTAGAAAGAGAGATTGGGCAAGTTAGGTTTTTAGAAACTTGGGGGTAATAGGAATTGGCGAATGTGAAGGTCGTTTTTAATATTCACGAAATCTTCAATTTTGAAAATTTTGAATTTACTTCGTTTTGAAAATTTTAAAATTTCAAATATATATATATATATATATATATATATATATATATATATATATATATATATATATGAATTATCCTAAACTCCATATAAAATTTAATTTTAATAATCTATATATTCAAATAAAAATATCAATATATTAATATGACCGGCTTTGACTGATATTAACCAGAATCGACTAGCCTGACCAATTGTCATTATTCGTAATTGGTTAATGACTTCCATCTGATAAAGCGGTCACCAAGGGTAAGGTGGGGATGTAGATGTGAGTGTGTGTATGTGTATGGATAGGGTGGTAGGGGTGGTGTTGGGTAGGGTGTGTGGTGTAGAGATGTAGTTATAATTTGACCTGACAATTCGTGTATTCGTGTCATGAAAACGTGTCAGCCACGAATTTGACACGATACGATTACACGATGAGAAATAAGCTTTATCTCAATTTTTAAGATGTATTCGTGTCGTGTATTCGTGTCATGTCGTGTCTCTCACAGATTCGTGTCTTCGTGTCTGAATTTGCCAGGTCTAGTTATAATCCATAATCTATAATTCATAAGGCATAAGGCACAAGCCATAAGCCATAAGCCATAAGGCCTAAGCCCTAAATTAACCATAAGTCATAAATCATAAGCCAAAAGCCCGAAACCCTAACTACTAAGCCATAAGCCTATACCCTATACATGTATCATAAGCTACGAGCCTTGAGCCTGAATCAATAAGCCTTAAGCCTTAAGCCTAAATCCATAAGCCCTAAGATATAAATCATAGTTCATAAGTCATAAGCCATGAGGCATAAAGCATATGTAAAGCTAAAGCTATAAGCCCCAATCTATAACACTTTAAGCCTTAATCCCCAAGCCATAAGTTATAAGCCCTAATTTTAAGCCATTAACCCTAACTTGTAAGCATAAGTCATAAGACCTAAATCATAAGTCATGATCCATAAGCCATAATTGGCTTATGTCATATGCACTAAGCCTTTGTCCCTATGCTTTATGCCCTAACCCTAACGTATTTACGGTGTAATATTCTATTAGAATATTTCACATATTTTCAAAAAAAATAGTATTTTTTTTTTAATTTTTTTAATTTTTTAGGTAGTTAAAGTGACGAAAATAATAATTAAAAAAAGAATTTTCGGATTTTTCCTTTTATTTTGCATTTTAAAAATATTTTTAGATTTGGTCTTACGGTCTCACAAAATTAACAAGGTCTCAAATGAACCTGAACCTATATATATATATATATATATATATATATATATATATATATATATATATATATATACAAACTTTTGTATGTACATATATGTTTGTAGATGTATCATATGTGAACGTGATTTGTATCTATGTGTATGTGTATTGATATGTATGTGTGTGCCTTAAGCGATACACCATATTCCCTAAGACCCGAACTATAAGCCTTAAACCCTAACACATAAATTATAAGCCAGAGGCCATAGGTCATAGGCTATAAGCTATAAACCAAAGGATATAAGAGATAAGCTATACACAATACAGCCACCCATCTATATTATACCCACACACCCAATAGTACGACAACCACCCCTAATTGTTAAGTGTCACCGCTACCACCACAACCATCCACCCCTACCTACAAACTCACACCAACACCATAGCATATCCCAGATCCCTTTATCCACCCACCTCACTCCACTCACACCATACAATCCAACCCCCATCAACACCCTTATATCCACTCCGACCCATCTCCACCTATATCTACAACCACCCACCTCATCACATTCCGACCTACACCCATCCACACCCACAATTACACCTTTTGTTAATGTTTTTATTGATTAGTTGCAAATTGTTGATAATACAGATTTAAATTTATGGACTATATGCCAATAATAATATACTTTTTGTTAACTTTTTTATAATTACATGTTTATATCATAATATTTTGTGTCTTCCCTACAATGTGCTATATTATTTAAATTCATAAAAAATCGAGTCATCCCTCCAACAATAAAATACGTATATTAACAAAAAAAAAAAAATTAAAGTTCTATATCTTATTTTATATTTTATAGTCTTATCTTATTTATTTTTTACATCATAATATATGTAACTCTAAAGTTTTTCACTAAAATAAATCTTCCCACCAAAATTTCACTAAAAATAAAACTCCCCCCAAATTAGCCGCCAAAAATCAAAACCCTTATTAGAGACTTTTCACAAGTGTGTCCCTATTTCCCTATATCCTTTGTCTTTCCTAAAACTCAAGAAATTGAAATCAAAGAGTATGTCTCATCCATTACTTTGCCATCCAACCCCTCCGTCCATCTCCTACTACCGAACACGCCGGTCAGTTCATATGGGGGTGGTCATCGCTGCACAAGCTTGTCGTCTGATGTCCTGGCCTAGATCATGCCCTCTTTTGTCCTCCTCGAGATTTAATATTTCAGATTGGAGCATGAACCATCTGACTAGTTATTCGCATGTGGAACATCGAAAATTTCTACCACTCCTTCTCACTCGGTCTATTGATATGGTAATATAACATTAAAAATCCCCAACATCACATACTAATAAGAGCTACCAGTGAATAGATGAGGAGATCAAAACATGGCACCACTTGATTTGGTGACATCAATTTGTTTAACAACTATCTGTAATACTGTCATCTAAGAAATAATGAAGCTTATGTAATAGGTACCATGATACAGAAACATATACAATTGCCTCATGTCACCATATATTTATCTATTGTCTCATATAAAAAAACATCATAATGTTAATCAGTAATCATGGATGATGGTGACATATGACCACAGTGTTTGGGTGTGGCTAATAATTGTCACATTTGACGTAATTAAGTGTGTTTAAAGTTTTGTATTCTTTTCATTTATTTATCATACTATTCTGTTAAATCAAGTTGTATTCTTTTCATTTTTAATGGTGTATGATCTAGTGCAATTAAAAGAATAGATGACAAAAATGGCAATTTGGTCCTTTCTTATAGCTCTTATTCAATACAACTATATTGTTATTTGTTTTTGTTTTTATTTTTTTTATTTTGTTTTGGTTTTTTCAAAATTGTTTCTAACTTTACAAAACTGCCATTTAATTTTTTTCATCAATTTATACAACCCTTTAGTTGTAAAAAAGCAATGTACTTTTGTAAAATGGCATGATTGAACTTTTTGTTCATTTTTTTATTCTGTCAAATGATATCAAAGATAAAAATGGTCAAATTTATGAGTCTTCCAAAAAGTCTAAAATTGTCATTTTTTTTGTATAATAACTTAACCAGGAAACAATTTCAGTTTTACAGCAACAAATTTTCATTTTATAAGGATTATTCTTTAAACTTACAAATACAATAGTACAACCAGAATGAACATTACATAATTATAGTAACA
This sequence comes from Lactuca virosa, assembly GCF_052849685.1. Lineage (NCBI taxonomy): Eukaryota > Viridiplantae > Streptophyta > Magnoliopsida > Asterales > Asteraceae > Lactuca > Lactuca virosa. The sequence goes on along the minus strand of NC_136433.1, from coordinate 312,926,166 downwards.
TATTCAATGAACAAGCCTAATTATACCAATAAGACATTATTGTTCTTTTATAACTATATTTACATATAGACACATATAATAGCTGTAATCATAACTAAATGCTACCTACACACAATATTTGTTTCTTCTCAAAGCCAATTCATCATATTTTGAGACACATAATAAAATGTACATGACAATAAATACCTAATACTAACTTGTTTTCTTTTCTTGCGTTAACTAAGTACAACTAGTACGACCTTTGGACACACAAATATTTAGTGTGACCATATGTATCACCTTTTAGCTACTTTGTCTGTTATGTGTCTAAAAAGGCACCAGGTTATAGACACACATACAACTGACTCATGTAACAAAACGTTTATCTACTGTCTCTCATAAAAAAAGTATGACAATCTTAATCGATACATGTGGCTGATTGTGACCTATGACCTCAGTGTTCGAGTGTGACTAATATTTGTCACATTTGGTATAATTATGTGTGGTTAAAGTTTTGATTATCTATATAATGGTCACACAAACTAATTTAAATGTATCCAAAAACAGTCTCTAAATTTTTTTAGTGACCTTTGGCCACACTTTTAATAAAAAGTGTCACAGGTCGTTTTTCGGAAAGTGTGACCGTAGGTCTTTTTTGTACTAGTGATTGCGGTCTACTATTTGCGGTCCGAAGAAGAGGTATGCTTCGCACGTTTGCGGTCTTGGCAATAACCTGTTTTCATTCCGAGGGATTGCGGTCCGAAGATGGTTTGCGGTTGGACTGATTTCGGTCTCACATGAAATCACCAAATGGTGATTTCGGTTCATTCTTTTGGGATTAGATTCTCAATATCGAAACATATAAAATGTTTAAATAAATAATAACATTATTTGACGTAATACTTGATGTGTTTGACTTTTTTCACATGTCTGAATTTTGTTGACTTGTTTCTTGACTTTTTTGATTTCGAATGAGGCCACCAGACCCTCCCATGCAGGGTCAACAACCCTCGACTATCATAGTAAAATGAGGCCACCCGGCCTACGATCCGCTCGCACTTCTGGCGCTCTTCCTTCAAGCCCTCAACCTACACCTCTCTAATCCTCTCTAGCAATGGAGTAATCACTGTCATCCTCAAACATATGTCTCGAATCGGGGCCGCCACTGCCTTGCGGCTCAGAGCATCGACCACCACATTCGCCTTGCCCGGGTGGTAAAGGATCTCATAGTCGTAATCCTTCACCACATCTAACCACCGACGATGTATCATGTTCAGATTCGGCTGATCCATGAGGTACCTCAAATTCTTGTGGTCCGTGTAAATGGTACAACGAACCCCATAGAGGTAATGCTACCAAATCTTGATGGCGAAAACCACAGCCCCCAACTCTAAATCATGCGTCAGATAGTTAGCCTCGTGAGGCTTCAACTGCCTCGAATCGTAAGCTATCACGTGACCCCGCTGATGGGTTTTGAGCACTATAACATCCATATGGTGCACATACAACCCTAATGCTTTGGATCTAAGTTTTCTCAAGTTATACATGCAATTTTTTATTTTTCCAAAGCATGAAGCCTAACTAGCATACAACTTTGATAATTGAAACATAAAAACAAGTAAGATGATTACCTCTTTGTTGTAGCTTGTAGAGGTTGGCCTTACAAGAGCTTAGCACCTCAAATGTGATGCCTCAAATAAGTTACAAACACCAAGAACAATGGAGGATTATGAGAGAGAGGTTGGGAAGCTCCAAAAACGGCTAGGGTTTCTTGTTGGAATTCTCTTGTGTCGTAATAGGAGCTCAGGGGTTACATTTATAGTGTAGAATTCCAAGGGTTACTTGTAAACCCTAATTCATTCATATAGGCTTTTAATCCAATAACTCTTTTGGACTAACTCTTCATAGACTATCACATAAACTTAGTCCATCACCAATCAACATGGATCATTAGCCCAAACTATATGTATCAATGATTTACATAATCAGTTCCCGTTAATTTAATCAATCTCTTTTTATCACTAAATTAATTCCAAATTAATTCTTGATCAATGCAAATTAAATAATATGATTTCTCAATTAATATATTATTCTTATAATATATTAATAAATCACAAATAACCTCTTTCTCAAATATCCATCCTATCAAATTGCTCCGGTGAAGGCAATCCAAATGGATCATGCTACTATCGCGTCAAGTACATACCAATTATAGTTTTGGGCTTAGACACCTAATCCAATAGTCTCCCACTTGGATAAGTCTAATAACTATAATTGCAAGTATGAATTCAAAATCCGATTAGCAATCGTAGCTCTCAAAAGCCGCTGTCGAACTTTGACTCGTCCTTTAGATAAGGGATCATATAATCCTCTGTTCTTCAAGATATCGTGTGGACAAATACATGGAATAAAGTCATACTTATTGTGCAGTAGTTTGTTTCCCGATTTCTGATCTGTTTGACATAGAACTTAATTGAACACATCAATTTAGTCCTGACCGGGCCCGTCGTATAAGTCAAAACAAAATCATCGAGGGGCCCAAGATATCGCTTTTAATCCTCCTAGGATAAAAGGAACATATAAACTTCGACTTATATGATTTTAATAATTACTTGTTAAATTATACACAACAACACATTTTATAACATCAATTTACTGATGCGTTTTGGTACTATTAATGCACAACCAACTCGTAATCAACAACTCATATATATTTGTTTGAAGACTATACGATATTATTGTCTCACAATCACTCGTGATAAATTCCATGAAGTGATTCATGTCAGCGTGCGTTTAATCCAATACTCAAATCTTATTTCAGGAACACTCATGAACTTTGTAGCAAACTTTTGCTATGTCTAAACGCTTTAGACAATCTACAAGTCAATTCATGCCAGTCTTGCCTCAGTAGCTACTTCCAAAGTATGATCGACTGTGGAAAATTTAAATAATCTTATTATTCTGGAAGTCAAAACATGCAAAATGAAACAATAGTAAACATATGACACAAGATAGCAACTTTACTTATAAGTAAAACTCTTTTATTTAATCATCAAATGTCAATTACATTTTATCTACTACAAGTTTCTAAGGAGCTATCTAATCACTAAAACTCATATCGTCCTTCAGCCCAACACTCCTAGCATGGTGCAAGTGCTTAACCCTACTCAGTCCCTTCGTAAGGAGATCTGATGGGTTCTCTTCTGACGATACCCTCTTTACTACGAGGAGTTCCTCTTCTACTCGATGTCTTATGAAGTGATATTTTCTGTCGATATGCCTGGATCTGCCACGATCCCTCGGTTCCTTGGTTAAGGTGACCGCATCCTCATTGTCATAGAAAATATCCATAGACTCCTTTACAGCTGGTACAAATCCAAGGTCTTGGATGAAGTTCTTCAGCCATATTTCCTCCTTCGACACTTCGCTTGCTGCTATGTACTCCGATTCGCACATTGAATCAGCTACAGTCTCATGTTTGGAACTTTTCCATGTTACTGCTCCTCCATTTAGGGTAAATACCCAGCCCGACTGAGAGTGGAAATTATCTCTATCGGTCTGAAATCTGGCATCACTATACTGTGTCAATCACTCCCACCAAGGGTAAGGACCCAGTCCTTAGTCCTCCGCGGGTACTTAAGAATGTTCTTTACCGCAGTCCAGTGAGCTCTACCAGGATTACCCTGATATTTGATGAATATGCTCAAAGCAAAGGCCACATCAGGGAGAGTACATGTCATAACATACATGATCGAGCCAACTGCGGAAGCATATGGTACTCGACTCATCTCTGCTATCTCGACATCGGTACTCGGACTCTGAGTCTTACTCAGTTTGGTATTGCTCTGGATGGGAAATTCTCCTTTCTTGGAATTCTCCATGCTGAAACGTTTCAACACCTTGTACAAGTAGGTACTTTGACTAAGTCCTATTAGTCTTTTACTCCTATTTCTCAATATCCTTATCCCCAAAATGTAAGCAGCTTCCCCGAGGTCCTTCATCGTGAAACACTTTCCAAGCCAGGACTTAACCTCCTGCAAGGTTGGAATGCCGTTTCCTATGAGAAGTATGTCATCTACATAAAACACCAGAAAGATAACTATACTCCCACTAGCCTTGACATAAACACAGGACTCATCCTCGCTTCACGAAAAATCCAAAATCTTTGACTTTCTCATCGAAACAAAGATTCCATCTGCGAGATGCTTGATTTAATCCATAAATGGATTTCTCAAGCTTACACAGTCTATTAGGGTACTTCACATCTACAAAACCCTCTGGTTGACTCATGTAAACATCCTCAGCCAACTTTCCATTAAGGAAAGCAATTTTGAAATCCATCTGCCATATTTCATAATCATGAAACGCAGCTATGGCTAGCATAACCTTTATAGATTTGATATTCGCTACTGGCGAGAAGGTCTCATCATAGTCAACTCTAGGAGATTGAGTAAAGCCCTTCATAACCAATCGCGCCTTATATGTGTGTACATTCCCATCCATGTAGGTCTTCTTCTTGAAGATCCACTTGCACCCGACCGTCTTACGACCTGGTACATTTTCAACCAAGTTCCAAACATGATTGTCATACATGGACTGAATCTCGCTGTCTATTGCCTCTTTCGACTTTGCAGACTCTGGGCCTGCCATGTCTTCCTAGTAGTTGGATGGCTCATCCAAAATTACGAGTGTACTATCACTGATAAATGTATCACCATTTGTAGTAATATGGAAACCATAAAACTCAGGTGCCATTCTAACTCTACTAGAACGTCTCAGAGGTAAGGACTCGTCAACCGGTTCAACAGGAGTTTCCTCCTCGGGTTGAGCGCTTGTGTTTGAGGTTCCTTCATCACTTAACGCTTGAAGCTCTTCAACGTCAATTTGCCTCCCATTGTCCTCTTGGCATATGAGTACTCTTTCGCAGAAAACCCCTCTCCTTGCAACGAAGACAACATTGTCACTCGGTCTATCGAAGAGATATCCAAAGGATTTCTGTGGGTAGATGATGAAAATACAACGCTCATTGCGAGGTTCGAGCTTGTCGTGAGTCTCTCGTCTTACGAAAGTCTTGCAAACCCAAACCTTGATATGCGCTAACGAGGGAACCTTCCCTGTCCACATTTCGTGAGGTGTTTTGGCAACCTTCTTAGTTGGGACTAGATTAAGGATATCGGCGACAGTCTCTAAGGAATACCCCCAAAATGAGATACGTAACAAATCTCGACTCATCATGGAACGAACCATGTCCAACAAGGTTCGATTGCGCCTCTCAGCCACACCATTAAGCTGCAGTGTCTTAGGTGGCATTAATTGTGAAATAATTCCACCTTCTTTAAGATAGTCGTGGAACTCGATACTAAGATACTCACCACCTGGATCGGATCGGAGCATCTTTATCTTCCTGCCCAATTGATTCTCCACTTCTTGCTTAAACTCTTTGAACTTTTCAAAGGTTTCTGACTTGTGCTTGATTAAGTAGACATATCCATATCTACTATAACCGTCGGTAAAGGTTACATAGAAGCGGTTAGCATCCCTTGTGGCGGATCTGAAGGGCCCACACACATTGGTGTGTATGAGATCCAACAAACCCTCACCTCTTTCACAAGTACCAGTGAAAGGTGACTTGGTCATCTTTCCAAGCAAACAATATTTTCACGTGTCATCCGACTTTAACTCAAATGACTCCAACACTCCATCCTTTTGGAGTTGGGCTATGCGCTTCTTGTTGACATGTCAAGGAAGACAATGCCACAAGCATGATTTGTCCAAACCAATGGACGAATCAATATGCAATACATTATTCCCTAAGTTGTCTATAACTACCACAGTTTCATATATACCATTACAAGGCAATGCTTCAAAATAAAAAATACCATTAAAAAAAGCATTTATAGAACCAATTTCCTTGTTAAATGAAAAACTAAAACCTTGTTTATACAAACCATGAAAATAAATAATGTTTCTGTCCATATCAGACGAGTAGCAACAATTATTCAACTCTAACTCTAACCCATTACTAAGCAATAAAGAATAAACTCCAATCCTGGTGACAGGCGACACTTTCCTATTCGCCATGATCAAGTTCATCTTCCAGTGCTCCACATCCATACTTCTTTTTATACCCTGCAAATCAAAACAAATGTGAAAACCACATCCTGTATCAAGGACCCAAGAATTAGCATGTGATGGGTTATTAGAATGAATAGTGTAAATACCTGCGAATGTGGGCTTTATCTTCCAATCCTTAATGTCGTGCAAGTATTTGGGGCAACTTTGTTTCTAGTGCCCTTTTTCATGACAATGGAAGCACTCTGCTTCCTTTGGATTAGATGAGGGAGCAGCAGAACCACCTTTGGACCCACTAGAATAGGATCCATCACGAGACTTTCACTTGTGATTCTGTGAAGGAACTTTCCTTTTCTTTCCCTTCCCATGTCTAATTGCCAGGACTGGGGCAACAGTAGGAGTGGGTACAACAGACTTGCCTTTTAAACTAATTCCAGTAATTCTCAATAGGCCTTGAAGCTTGCTTAGAGTGACTTCCTACTTGTTCATATGATAAGGCGTTCTGAACTGATCATAACAAGGAGGCAAGGAGTGCAAAATAATGTCAATAGCCAACTCTTCGTCAAAATTGACATTCAACTTTAGAAAGCGGTCCACATACCTCTGCATCTTTTTGTAAGTAGGCAGTGATGGACTCTCCATCCTTCATTTTTGTTGTTATCATGGAGGCAATGATTTCATACCTTTCATGTCGAGCACTTTGATGGTACCTTTACTTCAAGTCTTGGTCCATCTCGAAAGGCCATAAGTGCTCATAGGATTCCTGAAGCTCAGAAGTCATAGTGTCTTGCACGATGCACAACACCTTTGTCGCGTCCTTCTCATGAGCCCTATACACCGCCAGCTTCTCAGGAGTAGCAGTTTCTTCATCAATGTCCTTTAGCTCTTTGTCGAGGACATATTCCTATTCCTCGTAGCGAATTGCCATGCGAATGTTTCGAATCCAGTCATTGAAGTTCACTCCATCGAAAATGACCCTCCCACATAAGTTCATGAGGGAGAAAGATCCAGAAGCATTTGAGTTTGAATCATTGTTTGAAGTAGACATCTGAAAAGAAGGACAAGTTTCATTAGATAGAAATTCCTTAATATAACACCCAAATGAAATATTAAGGCTAGGACCCAACACAATATTTCACAATTCGGAAGAGGGATGCCGTAATCCAATTGCAAAATATTTGAAGGTAGGTAAATGATAATTTACCAATTTCCACCATGAAAAACGAAATTGAGGATTAAGTTTTAAATGAATTGAAATTCCTAGATTCTTTTGAGATTAATTGAACTTTTCAATGCCATGTTTAAATCTTGATTATGCCCTTCAAGTTTGTGACTGGGATACCGAGGATCACAAACAAGGTGTGAATAACCATGCAAATGTGCTTGGTACTCTCGATGTCATTTATCACCTAATCGATGTGCCGATTAACCACACACACTCCATTGATCTATGATAAACATTGAGCTACCCTTTGCCACCCTTGCTAGTCCAAGTTAGTGTGTCGGTTAACCACACACGCTCCACTAACGACTTCACAAGGTGAAAAGTGCAATTTCACGGAATAGCACCATTTTCACATTTTTCCTAAAGTAACTAAGATTGGGAATTTATAAAAAATATTTAGTTACTTTATAATGTCATTATACTTATTAATGAGAATTAATGTCCTATCCTACCCGTTCGGCTAACGACCATCCACTAGTCAAGGGTGTCGTGGGTAAGAGTGGATACCCAATGGCGGTCATTTTACAGGCCACTTCCTTAAACACCCTTATAGACCAGCTTCGTGAATGAGGCCTACTAACGGTAAGACTGACTTGTCTTACATATATATATATATATATATATCTATATATATATATATATATATATATATATATATATATATATATATATATATATATATAAGTAGTAAACCTTTAAAATTATAATAGTATAAAGGTTGAATTTTAAACTTTTAAAATTCTAGAATTTAGAATATAATGTTTCATAAATGAGACTTTTCAAGTTCCAAAACTTGAGGGAAAGTTTTGAAACTCTTCAAAACCTTTTGAATTCCAAAACTTAGAATTTAATGTTTCATAAATGAGACTTTTCAAATTCCAAAACTAGAGGGCAAGTTTTGAAACTATTCAAAACCATTTAGATCAAATTTTAAACTAATAAAATAATAATATAATTTTATCTTTTACCAATTTGACCTAATTCAACTCTTATAGCAACATAATTTCAAATCAAATAATACAAATAATTAGTTTATCATGTAAACTAGTAATTATCTTAAAATTTTGACAATTTATTTTTTAATTGGATGAGGATGGTCACTACCATATCCGAAAAAACAGATTTTATGATATAAAACAATTTATGACAATGATCCTAATCCAATTCTGGTCAAAAAACCCGAAAATCAGCCAAGAGACTGTCCAACTCGTCGAGTCTGGCAATGGACTCGTTGAGTTCATCATGGACTCGTCGAGTTCTTCATAGGACTCATCGAGTCCAGCAGTCAGAGTGCAGTTTTCAATTTGCTTCAACTTTGAACAATTAACCAATGCATCAATATAACAGAAAACACGCTAGGCTCTAATACCAATGATGGGTTTTAAGCACTATAACATCCCTATGGTGCATATACAACCTTAATGCTTTGGATCTAAGTTTTCTCAAGTTATACATGCAATTTTTTTATTTTTCCAAAGGAGTTGGCCTTATAAGATCTTAGCACCTCAAATGTGATGCCTCAAATAAGTCACAAACACCAAGAACAATGGAGGATTATGAGAGAGAGGTTGGGAAGCTCCAAAACGGCTAGGGTTTCTTGTGGATTTCTCTTGTGTCATTTTAGAAGCTTAGAGGTTACATTTATAGTGTAGAATTCCAAGGGTCACTTGTAAACCTTAATTCATTCACATAGGCTTTTAATCCAATAACTCTTTTAGACTAACTCTTCATGGACTATCACATAAACTTGGTCTATCACCGATCAACATGGATCATTAGCCCAAACTATATGTATCACTGATTTATATAATCAGTACCCGTTAATTTAATCAGTCTCTTTTGATCACTAAATTAATTACAAATTAATTCTTGATCAATACCAATTAAATAATATGATTTCTCAATTAATATATTATTCCTATAATATATTAATAAATCACAAATAACCTCTTTCTCAAATACCCATCCTATCAAATTGCTCCGGTGAAGGCAACCCAAATAAACCATGCTACTATGGGGTCAAGTACATACCAATTATAGTTATGGGCTTAGACACCTAATCCAACACTCGCTGCAACAATACCGCATCCATACCCGTCTTCGAAGCGTCACAATAAACCACGAAGTCGTTGACGCCCTCTGGCAAAGTCAGAATCGGTGCCTCACATAACCGCTGTCTGAGAGTCTCGATGGCTGCCTGCTGCTCAGGCCCCCGGATCGAACAATACCAAGGCTGATATACCGTTCACTAAGAACAGTCCTATAACGAAACAAGTAAACATACACGATAATCAACACAATTAAAGAGATAAGGAGAGAATACATCCGTCACAACATCAGGAGTTGCATGTGCTTCCTTTGTAGTAAGATGAAAATCCCTGCTCCTCGTCGTAGGCGCCTCTGCCCGGCCCTGACGGTCATCTGTAATCCTCAACGTGGCAGGAGCGGGTGCCGCCACCTTTCCTGTACGCCCCCCTCGTGCGTCTTGCCGTATTTTCCACACCAGTTGGGGCCCTGCTGGTTCCTCAATCTGTGATCTGATACCTTGGGCTTCATGCCCGAACTACCTTTCTGAACTCCATCTGGTTTCCTCTTCCTCTCCATCTCCAAATCCAGCTCCCTCTCCCGAGCCCTAGCAATTATATCCTCCAACGTCTTGCAGTTGGATCGGCTCACAAACTGGCGGATATCACTCCGTAACATCTCATGATATCGGGCCTTTTTCATCTCCTCGTCCGCCACGTAATGTGGAATGAGAAGGGCCCTCTCCCTGATCATAGAGGTTATCTCGGTCACCGTCTTCGTAGTCTGCTGGAGGTCCTGGAACTCCCTCGCAAGCTTTTGCACCTCTATCACAGGTGCAAACTCGGCCCTGAACCTGGCCGAGAAATCACTCCAAGTCATCGCATCAATAGCGACATCATCTCCAATAGCTCTCCCTACCTCCTCCTACCAATCTCGTGCCCTGTCCTTCAGGAGGCAGGAAGCAAGTCTAACCTTGTCCCCCTCGGGACATCTACTGGTGTGGAAGGCGTTGGCGACATCTGCCAACCATCTGTCGCTAGCTATAGGGTCCCAAGCCCCATGATAGTTGGGAGCTCCATAGGGACTGATCTCCCTGAATGTCAGTGTTCGCGACCCCATCATGGCTGCTACCTCAGTTCGGAATGCACTCAGTCTCTCATCCAACAGCTCCATGATACCCTCCTTGATCGTACCAAAGATCACAGGAGTCTGATCTACAATGATGTGCGTGATCTCGGATGAGATGAACACCCTCATCTGGTCATCTAGCTGCCCGGCTCCAGAGCCCAAGCCTGATCCCTCACCAGTGGCTAAAGTGCCTACTGGCGTAGTGCGTAGCATCACCATACTAAAAATACACCATACCAAACATCAGAATACTCATCATAACTCGAGGGATCTCACATACTACAAGTTTCTTGGGTTCATCTCAGCCTTCCTTGATTCGAGTACGGATCCTCTCCTTTCAGTAGTACGGGCCCATACTACCTTCCACATCTATCCGTACTTTCTTCAAGAACTGCTTCGACTCCACCAAGTCCCTTCTACTACTACTGCTAATCTCATGCTAATCTCATCCTAGGCTTGCCCTAGGGTAATCACCAACTCACTCTCCACCGTCAGCTGCGTAAGAAGTCTATGCTATCTCCCCTTAACTTACTCGCGAATACCATTACATATCACTAAGACTAGATAATTCTTTGAATGAGAGTCCTACCCTACAACGCTTGGAATAAAACAAGAGCTGCGAAATAGAGCTAAACCTAACCTTCAGAAATTATTTAGTCCTCGCAATATGTAACTTAACATATTCATTTACTAGTTAGTTAAGGATAACTAGAACCCCTAAAAGCACAAAGCAAGCAACATTCGAGCATTGAGTAAACATAATCAAGCATATCCTAATCAGGCCATCGTATCACTGACTAATCAGTACTAGCATGCAGTTCATAAAGCTCACACATATAATAGGCACATAAGGCATCCTTCCTTGATGCTTAGCCCTAATCTAGCATGCAATTCTCATAAACATATCATAACATAAATTTGTATGGGTAATTGGGAGTACTTACTTGAGCTCGGCTAATTGCATGCACCACACCCTTTTCTCTTTCAAAGTTCCTTTATCTTTTCAAAATTCTTTTCTCCTTTCAGAATTCTTTTTATAAAAATGATCTTCTTTTTGAAAATTTTCATACCGAGTCCTCAGTTTGAGACCAGACACACCCGAGAGTGTGCCTGGATCTCTCAAACCAAGGCTCTGATACCGACCTGAAACATCCCAAAAATACAGTCCAAAAATTTCATTTTTATTTATAACAAAACCATTCTAATCCAATCATACTATAAAGTATAAGTGTAATATCTCATAATATCATGTCAAAACACTGTATCCAAAACACAAATCAAATATCATAGTGAATCCTCCCAGGCAAAAAGGTGTGGTGTGTGCTATGTAGTCACCCCGAGCTCTTTCCTTTACTAATGGAAGTACCTAAAACCAACACTGAAAACTGTAAGCACGAAGCTTAGTGAGTCTCCCCAATCTACCACATACCAAACACATATCACATAATCACATATCAACATGTTGTGGGCCCCGCCCTGCTACATCGGTCCCCGCCCGACATCAGACCGCATCTGGCATCGGGCGCTGCCCGGCATTGAGCACAGCTCGGCATACATATGAGCATAACTACTAATACACATAACATAAGCATAACCACTTAGCTATAGACATATAAACATTTCCTCGGGCCCGGCCCGGCATCGGATCGAAATCCGGAAACATACAAACATCCCTCGGGAATCACCCCGGCATTGGACCGTAGTCCGAAAACATACAAATGCATCCACATGCAAGAATGACAAAGACATCAGGCATACTAAAATTCTTCGGGTACCATCCTAGCATCGGATCGGAATCTAGAAAAACATATAAACCTACATCGGGCCCCGCCCGACATCAGATCTTCATCCGGAATATGCTAACATACATAAACGAGCCGACCCTGGTGCCTTCAACCCGCTCCTACTGCAGGAAAACTCACCTCTCAAGTTGGATGCTGATATCTCATGTGAGGAATCTCTAATGGCTGCTCCAACGACTCCCCGACTATCATTATCACAATAATCACTTAGTCAAAAACTGATAATCCTTCTAAGGGTAAAATGACCATTTTACCCCTGGTCAAAGTTATCATTCTGGTCAAAGTCAACATTCTGGTTGACTCAACTCGCCGACTTCTATAACTCAAAAAACCTGGAAATCACAATCCAACTCACCGAGTCATCCCTTCGACTCGTTGAGTTCTATTTGGTATAGAATCGGGACAACACGACTCTATTAGGATTAAAATCCTTAAAGATCGATTAGATTCAAGAATAGGTAAATTAAGAACACAACAATGATTCAAGAATGTCGAATGATTAAATATCACGCCTTAGAAGAACTCTGTGAAGAATTGCTACTGTAGAGACGTGATTAGGGTTACAGCGTAAAGATCAGAGTTAACAAAAATACGATGCATGCATGCATCTTAAATACTCTAACCCTAGAAATAATAACGAGTGGACATGCCCAACTCGATAATACAAAAGACTAAATAAAAAGCCCAATGACGCAACATCTAATACGCAACAATCTCCCCCTTTGCGTCAATTGAGGCACGAAACCATTAGCCTTGGCTTTGCTTCTGCACTTCATAAACATTCGGAATGATGCCAAAAATGGCCTGGCGAATCTCAATATACCACAAGACCATATCAGAGAAGCACTTGTGGTCATCCTTGCTGTTTCCTTTGTATTTGCTCACCAGATCCAAAATATACTCAAGAAAGGATGTGGTATATAATTATTTATCAGAAAGAAAGAAGCATCCTTTATGAAAGTCAGCACCAGTTTGTTCCCTAGTAGAATAGACCACGAACCATTCTCCACTATAAATCTTCCCCGGTTTCAACTTTTAAAAATCTTAGGAGACTCCTTGCGAACAGCAGAAGGCTTCTTTCGCAGCACGGCAACAACCTCAACATCCATCTTCCCAATCTCTTGAATATAAGACTTTATCATTTGCTTGAGATGAGACATGAGAGGTTCGTATTTTTCTTTGTCCTTCAGCAGCATGTTGTAAAGAACGAACCAGTCATTGAGGTTAAGACATGGCAAGTCTGCGAGAGTAAACTCGTAGCACTGGCTAGCTGAACCTATTGCTACTTTGAACTTCGCGTTCAGAAAGTTATCGGTCTCGATTGGCCCAGTGACTTTCACAACAGTTATTTTGCTCAACGACTAGGTTTCGTATTGCGGCTTCATATGCTTCAGATAAAAAGAGAATAACATATGATCAACCCCGCTGTCAGTTGATGGAGCGTTCGCTACTTTCACAAAGGAACGGAACCTGAAGGCTTTTGGAGTGATTGGTAGATCCAGTTGCGAGCCTTGTGTGTTTTGAAGATCAAACGAAACAACTGGCTCTAACCAATACTGGCTTGGAAGATCAACAACACCACACTGGATTCGCTTCAAGGTCTATTTGGGGAATAAGAGCTTTTTGCTTTGAAGAGTAGGCTGAGCCTCTTTCTCAGCTCTTTCCTTTTCTTCAGCCTCTCGGATGATTCGCTGGTGCTCATCCAGTTCGGCTTCACGAGCCTTTCGCCTTTTAAGCTCGTGTTCGTCCAACTCCTCTTCGTCTGCATTGTTATCGACATTAGGCTCTTCATTGAACAATTTTTCCTTGCCCTTAGGTTCTTTCTTGACAACAGGTTTGACCGGAGCATTAGGTTCTTCTTTTCGTGATCCACCAGACACACCTTCTCCCCCTTGTTTCTGATTAAAGCTTTGATCTGAAACACCTTCGAGCCAGTGAAGCATTGCAAAGACTGTCCTTAACTTCTCTGCCAGATGCTTGCGCATTGTGATGGTGATCATTGAGTCCCTGGTCTCAATGATATCCGAGATCATGCCGGTAACATCGGTGATACAGCTTCGCATGACCGCCCTCTGATAACAAATCATTGACTTGTTTCTCCGAAGTGTCAAACTTGACACTCAACTCCTTTACTTCTTCCGTCTTGAGGGCAGGAGAGTCCTTGAGGTTACTCTCCTTTGCCAGTTCGTGTTGGAGTTTTGAAATGTGAGAAGAGATGGAGGTTCAAAACGCTTCATGGTAAGTTTTCAGACCAGTGCGAATCTCTTGCAACTTCGTCTTCTCAGTTTTGAAAAGAGAGACTAGACTCTTTAAAGCTTCATTGGCTGTCGTGGTGTTGGAGTTGAAGGTTGTTTGGAAATTCTCCATGAAGGTTGTAGTGTCAGCAATTAGTTTATCGACTTTTTCGTTCATAGACTTGAAAACTTCAGCCGAATCAGCAACCGCTTTAGTCATCTTCTCAGCACTAGCAGAATGCTCCTTCGTGATTCTGTTGAAGAGAGACTCAACCGCATCTTTAGAGTATGCGTCAGAAGACAAATCATGTGAAGCGAGAAGCAGTTGATCAATCTTTTCATGTAGGGACTGAAGTTGCGCCTTCGAAACAGGTACATTGTCTTCACTCTCAGTCCGTATTTGGAAAGGACTGTAAGTGAATCCCCCTAGATCTTCATCATCAGCAACATCGAAGAGCATATCCGGGTCATCTCAGTTGAGAGGGGAAACAGGAGGTGATACATGGGTAGAGAAACCTGAAGTTTTAGCCCCCGTATCAGATACGTTGACTGAAACAAAAAGTGTGGTAGAGGTAGTAGGAGGAACTATAGAATCAGTGAACAGTGGGATGGAGAGAGAAATGTTGGTTTGTTGTTGTGAAGAGACTGGTGGAGGGCATGGTGCAATGGTAATTGGGATAGAGATGTTTTTGGGTGAAGGAGGTGGAGAAGGAACAAAATCGTTAAAGGTTTGAGTTACCTTAGGATTTGATGCCTCCTCTGTGTTGTGAACGATTTCATCTTCGTTGCGAGCGGTATCATCCTCCTCGACGCGAATGTCTGACTGAGTGTCAGACTTCGAACCTTCGCTTGCACTTGGTGTGGGGGTCTTTCGCTTGCTTGCAGGCTGCTTTCGCCTTTTAGGATTTGCTGCAGAAGGAGCAATTTTAGCCTTTCGCTTCTTTGCAGTGACAGCTGGCTCAGATGGACCCGCTTTCGTTTGCTTTTGCTTACCCCCCTTTTTCACATTGTCAGCTTCATCAGTAGTTGAGCGCATCTAATGAGTAATAGTGCGAGCTCCTGAAGATGGAAGCTTTTTGTACTCCTCCATAATTTTACTCGCAGCTGGCACACATCGAAACATGGACTCCGGAATAGATCCAGCAAAGAGAAACTTTGAGTTGTCAGCAATGATGATCTTGGTTGTATGAAAAGTAGCAATCGAGGACATCAGGGTATCTTTCATCACGGGAATTTGGGGTTTTTCAATTGCCCTTTGAACAATAATGGTCCA
Source organism: Lactuca virosa (assembly GCF_052849685.1). Taxonomy (NCBI): domain Eukaryota; kingdom Viridiplantae; phylum Streptophyta; class Magnoliopsida; order Asterales; family Asteraceae; genus Lactuca; species Lactuca virosa. Next base: position 312,910,428 of record NC_136433.1, on the reverse strand, counting down.
AAATTGAGCACATGAAATCTTACTGTGTCGAGTCGTGGAGTGCATACTTTGCACCAGCTAAGCCCAAAGAACAGTGCCATAATCGAGATTGATGCCATGGTAAAGACCATGCATTAAAGTCATAAACAGCTTACTGGCACAGTCTGAACCAGTGACTCTTTCATAAAAAGCTTTGAAAAGAAGAGTGAATAAACCATTCCATTGAGGAGGCAAGTTGGGTTTTCTGAACCTGGAGATAGAGGGAATGAGATATTTATACCCCATCTCATAGAACATCTCCACAGTAGCTGCGATGGAGATTAAGTCTGGATTCACCATGGAGTCATCGTATGTAAGCCCTGGCAGAGAACAAAACCAGGACTTGGTGATAGGGGTTTTCTTGTCAGAGATTTCGAAGGTGATGCGATCTTCTTCCTTGATGTATGATGCTGAGGAATAAGCCTTTGAGAGTTGAGACATTGGGACGCACTCAACCTTAGTTAAGGCAGTGACCAGAGGGGAATACTTCAAGCATTCAATGATTGGAAGCATGAAGGAATCATACTTGAACGAAGACAAATAAAGAATCAAGTTTTGATTCTGTCTGTTGGCAAGCAGTGATGAGTGAGCGGTCTGATCATGAACTCATGAAGAAATGGCCATTGTTGCAGGTTGATGAAGAAGAAGAACAATAGAGAGAAATCTCCGTTAGGGTTCTTGAGAGAATTTGGTAGTGGTAAAAGGTAACTTTATGGATGAAAAATCTTTTTATACGATTACGCAAGATAGAGAATTTGAAGCGTCGATTGATCGATTTCCTCTGAAACGGAACCTGAAAAAGCTGGATTTGACAACTGTAGCCCCGATAAAGGTGTCAGGCGGCGTGATAAATGGAAGCGTTTCAAATTCCACGCGCCTAAATTTCGAAATTTTATCCACCACAAGCCGCGTCATCATTATCTTGTTCTCATCCTCTCAATTTCCTTTAATACTCATACGTCTGTTCGCATTTAAGACACAAGGTAACTTGTGTGTATAAAACTGAGCATCATTGAAATACGATCAAGTGTTTGACTAGGAAGTGTATGTGTGGTTTCCCGTTGAAATACGATGAAGTGTTTGACAAGAAACATTGAAAGGCATCTTTTAATTACGCTAAATGGGTGGCTAACTCTCCAACCAAACAACGAACTTGATATAAGAACGAATGTTGGATAAAGTACTCGTGTGACCAGTGTAGTCAGTTGAACGAGTAGGTTTGGAATTATATTAGTGACAATATTAAACTTTTGAAATCTCAAAAAAAAATAAAATTGGATCTTATGGGAAGAAGTATCTTGGAACCAGAACACTTCATAAAGATCTCTCAAAAGAAAAAGAGATTCCTGAAACAGACCACGAAAGTAGCTTTCGTTAATTCCATGGTGAAAATCTAGAACATTTAATTGTTCACCGTCAATTCATGGAAGTGTGTTGGATTTGGGGTTTCAATCAGTTCGTGGTGAACGAAACTAAGATCATTAACACAGATGTTGTGTAACCATAAACCTCAGTGGTATAGCTGAGAGTCTCAAGGGTTACATTTATGAGTGCGAAGGCAATGGAGAATTGTGAAGGTGGTTCCAGAGAAGCGAATGTACCTCTGCTATACGAAAGTGACTAAGCAGATAACTCTTAACTCAAAGCGAGAAGAGTAAGGTAGCTCATGACTAATGTAAATTTAACAGTGTGATTGGGAAGAAACGATTGGTAGAATCAATTCATTAAGGCTTCACATGAATTGAGATCCTAATTTGTGCCTCCATGATCTTCTTAAGATATTTTTTGTGTTTTTGAAATTTGTGAAAATAAATGAAATAAAAGTAAACACAAATAAAATATTTTTGTATTTTGAGATTTTCTGAAAAAGAAATAAAAACAAAAAAAAATATTTTTGAATTTTGAATAAAATAGAATAATGCACAAATGAAAATAAATTAATGTCAAGCAAAACAAAACAAATAATAATAATAATAATAATAATAATAATAATAATAATAATAATAATAATAATAAAGTTTGATGAGGCAAATTAGGGCGAACGTTCGTGACAATTCGTGTCCCAAAAAAATCGGAAACAAATTAGAGTGAGCGTTCGTGCCAATTCGCGTGACAAAAATAAAATTGAAAGCGAACAAAAATTATTTGATGCGAATTAAGGTGAACGTTCATGTCAATTCGTGTCCTGTAAAAATCGGAAACGAATTAAAGCGAGCGCTCGTGCCAATTCGCGAAACAAGAATAAAAACGAAAGGGTACCAAGAGAGAGAAAAAAAGAACAAATATTTTTGTATTTTAGGATTTTTCAAATAAATGGTTTTTGAAATTTTGAAATATTATACTTAAATTACAAAAGGATATTGGTAAAACCGAACCACAAATGAATAGTGGACAGCGAGTCACTGCGAGCGTTCACATCGATTCGTGTCGATAACTTTATTACAGCGAAGGTGGTTTCGGTACAGATTCAGCTTCCATCATTCCTAGGCCTTGAAGAATTCTATTGAAGGTTGTTTCAGGCAAGGCTTTTGTGAAAATGTCAGCCAACTGATAAGAGGATCTCACAAAATGAATTTCAACGTTGCCATATTCAACGTGATCCTTGATGAAATGATACTTCAGTGGTATGTGTTTCGTCTTTGAGTGTTGCACTGGGTTGTGACAAATGCAAATAGCACTTTCAGAGTCACAATATAGTGGGATTCGTTTCATGCTTAAGCCATAGTCACAAAGCTGACTTTGAATCCAGAAGACTTGAGATGTACATGAGGCAGAAGCTATATATTCAACTTCAGCTGTTGACAAGGACACACACGTTTGCTTCTTGGATTGCCAACTGACAAGTTTTCCATATAGAAATTGGCATCCTCCAGTTATGGTTTTTCTATCTAATCCACATCCATCAAGGTCAGCATCCGAAAATGCTTGTACAAAGAAGCCCGATTTCGCAGGGTACCATATGCCAAGTGATGAAGTTCGTTTCAAGTATATGAAGATATTCTTGACAGCCAACATATGAGGTTCGCGAGGATTTGCTTGGAACCTAGCACAATAACAAACGGAAAAGATAATGTCTGGTCTACTAGTTGTTAGATACATCAATGATCCTATCATTTGACGATAAAGGGTCATATCAGCAGCTGGTTTTTCCAGAGATGGTGTCGGTTTCGTTCTGAATGCCATTGGAACCTTCACATTAGAGTCTCCCACCATGCCAAAATTAGCTAGTAAGGTCTTTCTGTATGCTTCCTGATTTATGAAAATACCTTCTGGTCCATGTCTTATATTCAATCCAAGGAAAAAGTTAATTGGACCCATGGAGCTCATCTCAAATTTAGTTTCCATCAACTTTCAGAATTCAGCTGTTAAGCTGGGATTCGTAGAACCGAAAATGATGTCATCAACATAAATTTGGACGATCATTAAGTGGTCACCCTCTTTCTTGCGAAAGAAGGTTGGGTCAATCGAACCTTGTTTAAACTTGGACAGTTTAAGGAAACGAGTGAGAGTTTCATACCAGACTCTTGGATCTTGCTTAAGACCATAGACTTCCTTGTCTAAGATGTAGCAGTGATTGGGATACTTCTCGATTACGAACCTAGGAGGTTGTTCCACGTATACAGTCTCTTACAATTCTTCATTCAAGAAAGCATACTTAACATCCATTTGAAATACCTCGAAGTTCTTGTGCGGTGCGTATGCCAAGAAGATGCGAACAGATTCCAACCTTGCAACATGTGCAAAGGTTTCTTCGTAGTGGATTCCTTCTTCCTAACAATATCACTTGACCATGAGTCTCTCCTTGTTTCTTATAACATTTCCATCCTTATCCATTTTGTTGCGAAACACCCACTTTAAACCTACAACTGATGCATCTGGTGGAGTTGGAATTAGCCTCCAAACTTTGTTTTGTTCAAACTCGTTGAGTTCGTCTTGCATCGCTTGCACCCAATCAGAATGATTGAGAGCAACATTGACTGTTTTGGGTTCTACCTTGGAAACGAATGAGTTAAACATACAATATTCTACTTTATAGAATAATGCAGTTTGATTCGCTTTTTGCTGAGAGCTCGTAAGGACTCCTGCAGAAGATTCACCGATTACTTGGGTTTTGGGGTGATCTCTAGTCCATTTGGTTAGTGGAGGATAGTTTGGATCATAAGTTGGATCTAATTCAGCATTTACTTCTTCAAATTCGGATTGAACGTCCAAATTGTCATTCGCATCCTTATTCTCCCCCTCGAATGACGAGTGGTCCTTTTCTTCAGGAATTGAAGTATCTCCTGTGAATGGAGGTTCGAGAGATATTGTGGGTGGTGAGTCATTTGAGTCAGAGGGTGGGTCAGAAGAAAGAGACGAGGTGTAACCCTCCCCCTGTGATGGAATGTTCGTATCTTGTGGTGGAGATTGCTCCCGTTGAGGGCGTGCATTGGAGTAAGAATTCTCCCCCTGGAATGTAGTGCTCGTGTCTTGAGGTACTTTCGCAGTTGATGGTTGATTGTGCATGTCTTTCGCTGCGTCATCAATGATCTTTTCAATTCATATACTTTATTATCAGCTGCTTTCTCTTAAGATGTGATAGCCTTCTATAGCTCATCAAAAAGTAGCATGAATTCCTCATACATATTGCAGATTGGAACAGTGGCCGGACTTGGCTTAGGAAAGATTTTCTTCGATTGACTCTCATTCGACTGAATTCTCTTCAAGTAGTTGTCATCAAAGGTGACATAGTAGGTTTCTTCGATCTACTTTGATCGTTTGTTGAGAACCCTGTATGCCTTGGAGGTCAGCAAATATCCCAGAAATATACCCTCGTTAGCTTTCGCATCGAATTTGTTTCGTTGTTCCTTGGGATTGAAGATGAAACACCTGCAAGCAAATACATGGAAAAACTTAACATTAGGTTTACGATTATGTAAGATTTCATAAGGAGTAATAGATAATCGCTTATTTAGGATAGATCTGTTTTGGGTGAAACAAGCAGTCACAATTACATCCGCCCAGAAGTATAAAGGCAAACATGCGAACGTGAACATGGTTCGTGCAGCTTCGCACAAAGACCGATTTCTTATTTCAACTACACCATTCTATTGTGGAGTGTAAGGAGTAGAAAGTTATGTGAGACTTCCTTTTCAACAAGAGATTCTTAAAACGCTTGGTTTTTGAATTCTAGCCCATTGTTGCTGCGAACATTGCGAACCAGCTTTCGCAGTTGAAGCTCAATTTGCTTTATAAAATCCTTGAGTTTAGGAGTAGCTTCTGATTTCTGTTTAAGAAAATACACCCAAGTGAAACATGAAAAATCATCAAGTATTACAAGAATGTACTTACTACCACCAACACTTTCAATTGCAGAAGGTCCACAAAGGTCGATATGTAGAAGTTCCAATGGTTCAATGACTTTCGTGTTTACTATTGTAGGATGACTTTTCCTGCTTTGCTTCCCCATTTCACATGCTGCACACAAATGATCCTTATAATACTTTAAGAGAGGAAGTCCTCACACATGATCACCAAAAAAAGCTTGTTGATGTCTTTGAAGTTGAGGTACGAAAGTCTTCTATGCCATAGCCAGCTATCATCAGAGTGAGCTTTCGTAAGCAAGCATATGGTAGGATTCCCTCATATCGGGTTCAGATTCAAAGGATACATTTCTCCTTTTCTCTACGACTTTAAGAGAATTGCTTTCGTTTTCTTTTCTATTATCTCAGGTCCTTCATCGTCAAAGGATACTTTCAAGCCAGTCCCTACAACCAATTGTGAAACACTAATTAGGTTGTGTTGTAAGCCTTCCACATACGCCACCTTACGAATCGAAAAATCTTTGTTCGTTATCATCCGATAGCCTTTGATCTTTCCAAACAAGTTGTTTCCATGCTTTACATTTCCACCATCTTTTAGAGCTCGAAACTCTCGCAACTCCTCCTTCCTCCCACTCATGTGACGTGAGCAACCACTGTCGATATACCATTGAGAATCGAACTGCTCGTCATGAATTACCTGCAAAAATCAAGTAGATTTAGGAACCCATAGTTGCTTGGGTCCTGGTGAGCCTTTTACAGAACGAGAAAAAGTAATTGCAAGATCAACCATATAAGTTCGTTTAACTAATGTGGTTTCATCTTTCTTAGTTATGGTGAAAATTTTTACTTTGTTATTTTTCTTTTTCGTTTCTTTTGAATCAGATCATTTTTGTTTGTTTTTTATTTGATTCTTGACGAATTCTTTCTCAACTTTCTTTGGGTTAGCAGTCAATTTCTTGGTTTGAGCTTCAGAATCCGAGACTAACTTTCCCTTTCCTTTGACATCTTTGAACGAAGCCTTCGTGGGTTGGGAATGATGAGATTTTGGTTTCTCAACAGGCTTCTTTGAAAAGGAAGGTTTTGGAGCAAAGTTCCTTGTTGGTTTCTGTGGATTGCTGGAATGACAGTGCGAACATTGACTAGGATTCACATGCGAACAAGCTTTCACATTTTGATTGGAAGATTTTCTTGCGAACATAGTTGAAATTTTGGGATTGCCAAAATTGCTTCCTTTCATTGAGATTTCTATGATATCTCAGATTCCTTTGACGTTTTTGCTCTGCAAGTTGTTCAGAGGACTTTTGAATATTGGTCTTGGGTTTCATTTTTCTTGCATGAGATTCGTCCTTTACTGACTGAGATTCGCTTGGACTTTCCTTTGTTCCACTAGAACTTCCTTTCTCATAGCCTGATCGATTGATCAGTGGTTCTGCCATGTATCTTCCTTTCACTCTCCATGAGGTTCGTTCTGACAGACCATTCGTTTCGTCTGCATTGTCTATAGGAGCGGACCAAAAGAACTCGTCGCAACCATCTTTGTTGTCTTCGTTGACGATGGACGTTAGTTCTACTGTTTTATTTTTGTCAAGTCCTTTAGTAGCAAACACTTGATTAGGGACAGTTTTCACTTTGGAAAAAACGGTTGCTTTCGCTTTTAAAATTTCATGTTTGTTTTGAGAAATACGTGCGAATTCAACCGAATTTTCAAAAATCAAAGGTTTTGCAGGTTCATTTTCGTTTTTAACAAACTCTGAGAAATCCACCTCATCCTCTACAAATATTTCTCTCATATCACTATCCTCATCGAATTCAGATGTGCTTTCAACATTTATCTTATTTTTTGAACTCAATTTAGTACTCAATGAATAAAATTTCTGTATAGTATCAGATTTTATTTGCTTTTTATCGTTCTCGTCCAAAAGCTGTTTTAACATGTTTTTGTCTTCTTTAATGTACGATTCGATTCTTTCCAGCCCTACCCTATAAGCATCAGAAGTCTCGTCAGATGAGACGATGGATTCGCACTTATAACAGTCGGCGTCAATTTCGTCTTCCTTTAATTCAAGAAATGGTAAAATCATCTTGTGAATTTCCTTACCAATATCACAATCAAGGTGCAACTGAGTAATGTTAAAGTAAAGCCTTTTAGCAATCAAACAAAATGTTACGTTTTTTTAAAAGCATCAAATTGTCTCGTTGCAAGTAAATTAATTGATCCCTAGACTTAAACATATCCGACTTGATCTTCTCAATCCACATTCGCCTCTCATCGCTTTTTGACAAAACCCTGCTGATTTGATCAGTTAGGTTAGAGTTTTTCAAACGAGTTCGTTTTAAACTATCACTAATGCTTGAAAAAGTGAATTTTAGGTCATTTAATTCAGTTTCGTATCTAGGAACAGGTATATTTAGAAATTCAAGAATAAGATTTACCTTGTTGATCAGCTGTTCGCATTCATTTATTTGTTCACCAACCGGTTTCACAGTGAAACCACTATCATCCCTTCTTTCACTCCCAGTAGTATTCTCTTACGTCTGTGACCTCTCACTTGTCACCATCAAACATTTTCCTGCAATCCACGAACTCTCCTCTTTCGCAAAAAAACGTCCTGCCATGTGTGGGCCTGTGAACCTCATCGTCTTCCGAGTCTGTCGAAAAAACCTCAACACCTTGAAACTCCTTATCAACCACATTTTCCTGCACAATTAAAGCAGGAATAGAGTTATCAGTAACCTTTTTCTTCTAGATCTCCTCCAACTTTCGCATGTTGTAAGCCTCATCATTTTCTCCTTCTTTCTTCTCACTTAATCTGCTCAGCATGCAATCCTTGGCCAAATGGTTTTTGCCATGACAATAGTTGTAGTCATAGCCGAAGTCACCCATGAGCTTTTTCTCCTTCTTTTCTTCCTCCTTTTGAGAAGCACTTTTGTTCTCCTCGTTCACCTTTTATGAGCTGTAGCGGCCCTGCCAGTTTTGGTTCTTGTTTGATGGAAATTTCTTTCTTTCAAACCGCTTGGGATTTGAGACCATTAAAGCATACTCCTTGTTTATGAGATCACATTTAGAGTGATCAGACTCAGGCTCATCCTCTGCAACTGTCTTTCCCTTCGCAACAAGAGCTAGAGATCCCATACCAAAAACAACTTTCGCTTCTTTCGACAACTCGCTTTCATGTGCCTTAAGAATCCCAACAAGCTTGGCTAAAGTGTAACTTTTGAACATCTCGTGCGCTTTTCCGGTGGAAACCACTGCCATCCACACAGATTTAAGCCCATTCATGAGAGTAACCTTTTGCTCGATCACCTCACGTCAAATCCCATGTTTCATCATCTTGCTAAGAAGATGATTATAGTGATTGAATGTTTGGCTCAGATTTTCTTCTAGCTTTTGTGCAAAAGCACCAAAATCCGAAAGCAGAAGTGTTTGTGTAGAATGCTCAAGATCTGCGTCAGTCGAGTAAAGTTCTTCGAGCCTTTCCCAGATGGCTTTTGCAGTATCACACGAACTAACAAGACGAAAAGTATCAGCCTGTAAAGCGAATCTAATGATCCTCATTGCTTTGACGTTGCTGATTAGTTTATCTTTCTCGTCTTGAAGAACATCGTTCACATCGAGGAGCAGCTGATTATATTCCTTCTGAGTTTTGATAACTCTTTTGGTTGCTGTGTGAAAAAATGAACCGAGAGTAATGGCTTCCCAAATCAAATAACCATTATCATCTGAACCAAGAAAGTAGTATTCAAAATGAAGTGTCCATACTTCATACTCATGAGGAAAGAGAATCAGGATCCTTGTTGTTGATCCAATACTGCTTGAGATATTAATGGAGTTGATGTTGGAGTTGTCGTGCTGCTTGATGATATTTTATTTGATACTTGTAGAGAATCAGACGTGCAAACTAAGATAGTTTATATATCAAGATCACTTTATGCTCTCAAGATGACAATGAAGACGACATAACCAGATCCTATATTAACGGAAACCCTAAAACTTTGTAAACAGAAGAGATGCGAATAGATTACACAGTCTCCTGCTCTGATACCAATTGTTAGGATTAAAATCCTTAAAGATCGATTAGATTCAAGAACAGGTAAATCAAGAACACAACAATGATTCAAGAATGTCGAATGATTAAATGTCACGCCTCAGAAGAACTCTATGAAGAATTGCTACTGTAGAGGCGTGATTAGGGTTACAGCGTAAAGATCAGAGTTAACAAAAATACGATGCATGCATGCATCTTAAATACTCTAACCCTAGAAATAATAACAAGTGGACAGGACCAACTCGATAATACAAAAGACTAAGTAAAAATCCCAATGACGCAACATCTAATACCCTACACACTCAACTCGTCGAGTTCCTCTATGGACTCGATGAGTTCTTCAGTTTGTATGGGCCCTCTTAAAGGTTTAAGCCCCTACTCTTCAGATTTAAGCTTCTTATTCCTCATGCACCCTGTAAATGTCCTTTTAAGGGTAAAGTTTCCAACTTTACCCGTTAATAGCCCTTCTTCATGGGTTTAAGTCAAACCCTAGTTCTCGAGGACATAGATCTTGGTCCAAAAACCATAATATGCAAACTAAAGCATACTAACATAGATCTAGGCCTTAGACATCATTTGGACACGTAAAGCTCCTAACTTTCCTTCCATGCATGGCCTTTTGGGGCTTAAAATGCCAAAATAACACGTTAGAGCTTGCATGGGGACTCTAATGGCATAAAGTTTGCAACTTTATTCCGTAACAACCCTTAATGATTCCAGATCTGAAGGGGTCCTTGCTTGGGATGTCCATATCCCAAGGGTCAAGCTTCTTAGACCCAAAAACCCAATAAAGTGAAATAAAGGAGATCTAAGAAACTACTATACAAGTTAGAGGCTTGATTACCAGAAAATGAAGAGGATGAGATGTTGTTTCTGGATTTACAATCTTGTCCTGGAATCCTCTAGCTTCTTCTTCTTCTACAAGCTTCAAATCACACAAATTTCACTCAAAAATGGCTCACAAACTCACACAAAGCACTAGTGTCACACCCCCGAACCGAGTTATCGACGGAAATGTCCGAGGGCGGATGACATCATGTACAATATCACAACAATTGCATAATAGAGATCAAAGTATTACAAAATTTTTATTGATAATTTAATATTTACATTGTATTTGAATCAATGTTTGACTCTAAAAGCATACAACAAAATATAAGACGTAACAATACTAAGCTCCGTCTTCACCAAAACATGTGTGGGTACCTGTCTACTGATTCCCTGAGAATACAAGTGATTTTGGAAAAGAGTGTCAACAATTAAGTTGGTGAGTTCATAAGCACTTTGTATGAAAATATGTGACTTTGTTCCTTGTAAATATTAGTGTAACTTTCCAAAAAATCTAATATTTTCTTAAGTATGTACTGTAGTATTTGTTTCTTGAAAATGCTAGTATATTCTCCCAGAAAATCCAATATTTTCTTTAGTATGTACTGTAGTCTTTGTTTCTTGAAAATGGTAGTATATTATCCCAGAAAATCCAATATTTTCTTTACTACGTACTGTAGTCATAATACCTTAAGACCGAAAATGTATGAATATTGTTGTATTTGGTAAATAGTTTAATGTAGTTTTATATCTTTATAAAACTATTTGAATGTATGTTGTACCAATATGTAAGCTGTATTGTACTGTATATACGGTATACTATAGTGTATCTGTGTAAAACCCTTTGTATGTTTTCCCAAAATGTAAACTGTATTGTACATGGAAATAATGTAATGTAGTTTTAAATAAATAAAACAATTTGAAGACGTGTATGTATTCGCAAACCAAGTGTATTATTAATACCAAATTTTGAGTTATTATAAGCATGCTAATGACCTAGATGTCCTGCTATGACGTTCTTCAGGCGTCGGAATGGTACAACATTTTTCACCCTAGACCTGCCGGTCTAGGTGTTGCAAGCAAATGTATATCTGTAAGTATATTTATATTTTACACCCTTTTTCTCAAGTTGTTACAAAAGGGTTAAAGTTTTATTGAAATCAAATGTTTATCTGTAAGTATATTTATATTTTACAAAATATAAATGTAACGATTTGTATATGAACACAATTTATCTTGTGTTTTACTTGTATTCCCCCCCCCCCCCTTAAACAATATAAACATCGTGAAAACATAGGGGTATGAACTCACCTCGGGTGTGTTCTTGGCTAGGTAATGGTTCGCGTTAGAACACGTATAAATAACCATATCCTAATAGTATTTAGCACATAAATAAAGTGTATAAATAAAATGGCCTAACATGTAAATGTTAATAAATTCTTAGATTATGTAAGAAACTAACAAAGGTTTCTATGAATCAATCTTGAAGATATTTGGTTTCATAGGAAATGGTTTGAATGTTTGAAGATGTTCTTATGAAGATTTGAAGATATACTGAGATGGTTCTTTAAGATTTGAAGATGTATATATGAGTTTTGAGAGAATAAGTCATGAAATCTTGAAGTGAAAATGAAATTATGAGTGTTGATTTCGGTTATATATATATATATATATATATATATATATATATATATATATATATATATATATATATATATGGGATAAAACTGATTTGACATGTGCATTGGGAGGTGAATTTTATCCTCTTCAATTGTGTGACATCGTTTAAAAGTGGTGTTTTCAGCCTATCCCTTCAACCGAGAACAAGGATTTCGGTCAAAAGGTCCAACCGAGAAGTGTTTGCGGTTTAGGGGTTTGCAGTCCGAAGGTGGGACCTCCTTCACATGTTTTCGGTTTAAAGTCCCCACCGAGAAGTGTTTTCGGCCGAAGAGTTTTCGGTCCGAAGGTGTTTGCGATCCAAGGGATTTTGGTGGAGGTTGATTTCGGTCCTAGTGGTTTTTGATTCTAAAAACCGAAAACACATAAAGCAATGTAAATTTTCATTATTAAATCAAATAATTTTAATTATTTGACTTTTGTTTGACATAGTTTACTTGCTTTGACTTTTATTGGCTTGAAATAACCGGTTGCTACATTATCCCCCCGTTAGAGGGAATTTCGTCCCAAAATTATTTCTAAAGTGGTACTCATGAACTAGGGAAAATATGTGTTTACTTTTGTTTCATCTGATCTTCCCGTTCCCAAGTGAATTCAGGTCCTTGCTTGGCATTCCAGCGAACCTTCACTATTGGTATACGACTTTGTTTCGTTCTCTTGATTTCCCTGTCCATGATTTCCACAGGCTCCTCTACGAAGTGTAGACTCTCGTTTATCTTGATTTCATCGAGTGGGATTACAAGAGTTTCATCGGAAAGACACTTCTTTAGATTGGTTACGTGGAAAGTGGGATGTATGTTACTGATTTCATGCGGTAGTTTGAGTTTGTAAGCCACCGGGTCGATTCTATCAAGAATCTCGAACGGTCTAATGTACCTTGGATTTAGTTTTCCATGTTTCCCAAAACGTATCATTCCTTTCCAGGGTGAGACCTTTAACAGGACGCGGTCACCAACCTGAAACTCCAAGGGCTTTCGTCGTTTGTCCGCATAACTCTTTTGTCGGTCCCTAGATGCTTTTAGTCGTTCCTGAATTTGGACGATCTTCTCTGTAGTTTCTTGAATGATCTCGGGAATGGTGAGAGTGTTGTCAGGTACTTGTTTCTTTGCTAGTTGCGTATCACCCACTTCAGCCCAACACAGAGGGGATCTGCACTTACGGGCATAGAGGGCTTCAAAATGAGCAACTTTGATGCTAGTGTAATAGCTGTTATTGTACGAGAATTCGACGAGTGGTAAATGGGTATCCCAAGCTTTACCAAAATCTATCACACAAGCTCTCAACATGTCTTCCAACGTCTGAATGGTTCTCTCGCTTTGCCCATCAGTCTGGGGATGGTACAGTGTACAAATGTCGAGTTTGATTCCCAAGGCCTTTTGTAGTGATTGCCAAAACCGAGAGGTAAATCTACTATCTCTATCGGAAATAATGGATATTGGCACACCATGCAATCGTACTATCTCTTTAATGTACGTCCTCGTTAACTTCTCCATCTTGTCGGTTTCTTTTATTGGCATGAAGTGCACGCATTTGGTTAATCTGTCAAAGATTACCCAAATGGTGACATGACCACCCGTTGTCTTGGGCAACTTGGTTATAAAATCCATAGTTAGCCGCTCCCACTTCCATTCAGGTATTTCTGGTTGATGTAGTAAACCCGAAGGCTTCTGGTATTCTACCTTGACTTTGGCACAAGTCAGGTACTTGCCCACATAGGTAGCTATTTATGCTTTCATGTTTGGTCTAGATACATCTTGTCTGAACCGAGATGAACGGAGTATCGAGTCTTGTATGCTTCGTTCATGACAACGTTTCTGTACCCACCGAACTTTGATGTCTAGATTCAATTCATGAGGTAACGAACTCCGTTACCCTTAACTTCCAGGTTTTTATCCATTCCTCTTAACGCTTCACCTGCCACATTCTTGAGTTTCAAGGCTTCCAGCTGAGCCCCTTTGATTTGTGTGGACATGTGCGAATGGATGGTCATGGTTAATGACTTTACTCGGTGGCCTGAGTACTCTTTTCACTAAGGGCATCTGCTACTACATTGGCTTTGCCTGGATGATAGCGAATCTCGCATTCATCATTATTAAGTAGTTATACCCATCGTCGTTGCCTCGTGTTAAGTTCTTTTTGATCGAAGATGTGCTGGAGGCATTTATGGTCCGTGAAGACTGTGCACTTCGTATCATAAAGGTAATGCCTCCAGATCATTAGAGAAAAAACGATTTCTCCCAGTTCGAGGTCGTGCGTCGTATAGTTAACTTCGTGTTTCTTAAGTAGTCTCGAGGCATAGGAAATGACCTTTCCCCGTTGCATAAGAATGCAACCTAGCCCTTGCTTGGACACATCGCAGTAAACTATGAAATATTATGTCCTTTCTGGGAGAGACAAGATCGGGGCGCTACATAGGGCTCTCTTTAGTGTTTGGAAAGCAGTTTCTTGTTTCTCGTCCTAGTTGAATATTACACCCTTCTGAGTCAAAGGTGGTGAGTGGTTTTGCAATCTTAGAGAAGTTTTGAATGAATCTCCCGTAGTAGCCAGCGAGGCTTAGAAATTGACGAATTTCTGTTGGAGTTCTTGGGGTCGCCCAGTTCTCGTTTGCTTTGATTTTGGAAGGATCTACGTGTATCCCTTCCTCGCTAACCACGTGACCTAGGAAATCTACCTTTCGAATCTAGAATTCGCACTTCGAGAACTTTGCATACAACTTCTCTGCCCTTAATGTTTCCAGGACTTGTCATATGTGTAGGATGTGTTCTTCCTTACTTTGGGAGTAGACTAGTGTGTCGTCGATGAAGACTATTACGAATTTGTCTAAGTAAGATCGACACACACAGTTCATCAGGTCCATGAACATCGCGGGTGAATATGTTAAACCGAAGGGCATTACTACGAATTCATAGTGACCGTAGCGCGTTCTGAATGCGGTCTTAGGAATATCATCAGGTCCATGAACTTGCTCCTTGAAGTTGATCGAAGAGATCATCGATTCTAGGTAAAGGGTATCGATTTTTAATAGTGAGTTTATTTAGTTCCTGGTAGTCTATGCACATGCGGAACGATCCATCCTTCTTCTTCACGAACAAGACCGGTGCTCCCCAAGGCGAGAAGCTCAGTATGATGAATCATTTGCTTAGTAGTTCGTTCAGTTGACTGGATAGTTCCTGCATTTCTATTGGTGCTAAACGGTACGGGGATTTGGCTACGGGGGTAGCTCCGGGAATTAAGTCGATTCTGAAATCGACTTGGCGTTCAGGTGGTACTCCTGGGAGATCTTCGGGGAATATGTCGGGAAAGTCACAGACTTCAGGGATGTCTTTGATGTCTTTTACCTCTTGTTTATTATATACCACGTGGGCTAGAAAGGCATAGTATTCTTTGCAAAGATAATTTTGAGCCTTGACGCAGGAAATGATTTGAAGGTTCGTGCCAGGTTTGTCGCCATAAATGACGAGGGTTTCGTTAACTGGAAGATTAAGGCGAATGACTTTTTCATAACATAAAAAATTGGCATGGCGAGGACTTAACCAATCCATGCCAATGATGACGTCAAAACTTTTTATTGTGAACGGCATCAGGTCGATTTGGAACGAGTAGTTGTTTAGAGTGAGGGTACATCCTATGTATATATCGTTAGTGCACTCTGCTTTTCCGTTCGCCATTTCTATGGTGAATGTATCTGTTAGTGTTTGGGGATTCTGTGTAAGTAAGTGTTTAAATTTATGGCTTACGAAACTTTTATCCGCACCACTATCGAAAAGTATGCATGTATATGAATTGTTGAGGAGGAACGTACCGGTAACCACGATAGGATCATTCACTGCCTCTTCTTGTCCCATCGTGAGAACTCTCCCTACACCTCCAGCATTCCTCGCTTTTGGGAAGTCCCTCTTGTAATGCCCTGTTTCACCACAACCATAGCAGGCATGGCTCACTCCCGTGTTGGCAGTTTGGGTGGTTTGTTGTGCCGGAGTCTTACTGAAATGGGCAGTGTGCCCCTTCATGTTGTAATTATTGCAGTGCATCTCTCGACATGCTCCATAATGATGAAAGCTGCACTTGTTGCATTTTAAGAGAGTTCCAGCATAGGGTTTGGCGGGTGCGGGAATGGTAGGAACAGTAGCAGTGTGAACTGCCACGGTTTGTTGCTTCTTTGTGGGCTCTTGTGACGACTGGCCCTTCCTTTTGTTCCAAAATTTCTTTTTGTTGCCACTTTCTTTGGGGTGTTCGAGAATGGCTGTCATGAAAACCTGGCGGACTCCATGATCCACCAGTGTTTGTGCCAGACGCTTGGTATTGTCAAAAGTAAGAGGGTTTGTAGCTATCACGTTTCCTTGAATCTGGGGAGATAGCCCCCAGATGTATCGCTCCTTCTTTTTACTCTCTAGGGTGACCATCCCGGGACATAATACAGCCAAGTCACTAAATCTAGCAGTGTAGGAAGCGATGTCGGAGTCCTTCATCGTCAGACCCCAAAGGTCTTGCTCTAACTTTTGCATTTCGCCCCTCGAGCAGTATTCTGCTACCATCAGAATTTTCAAGTCTTCCCAGCTCATGTAATTGGCTACTGGGAGAGTCAACGATTTGACATAGCCGTTCCACCAAGAAAGGGCTCTATCCATGAATGTGCATGCTGCAAATTTGACCTTGCTAGCTTCAGGGCATGCACAAATTTCGAACACTGATTCTGTCTATTTGAACCAGCGTGTTAGAGAAATGACACCTCCGGTGCCATCAAAAGAATTTGGTTTACAATTTGTGAAGTCTTTGTAGGAACATTCTCTCGGATGTCCCTGGTTGTCTCCTTGGCTAGCGTTATTAGTACCACCTCCCGAACCACTGGCACCATTGGTGCTGATTTGCGCCATGGCGGCTGCCACAGCGGCTGTTACAGCAACTTGGGAAATAGCGGTATCCATCTGCTGAGGTGCTGGCGGTAGTGGAGTTGGTGGTGTGTTGTTGAAACGTCTGTTTCATTTACGTGGTGGCATCTTTCTGCCATAAGGTTTATGAGCGGAATAATGATAAGTCTTTGATAATTGCTATGAATCGAGCATTATCAAAACAGAGTGTCTTAACTATTTAGTTATGCTGACTTCGTAAAAGACACATGAAGGATCTAGTTGTATAGTTCTATAGTGTCATAAAATACTCCTATAGTATTTTAACTTTATGTTTCGTTCTAGAGTTTCTTGGTATATAGGGTTTGTAAGTTTTAGACTTGTTGTTCACCACGACTATTTCCAAACACATGTTGGTTGTATCTCAAATAAATATAGTTGATGGGGCTATATTTATTCCAGATATGATTACATAACTATATAGGCTTAATCGTAATGTTCAACTTATCTAAATACTTTTATGTAGTGTTTTACTGTGATACTATTTCTGGTATGTATGCCTGTATGTATACTTTCATAAAAATACTTTGTATTTTAAAAGTATACTTTTAGTCAGAGCTTTTTAGCCCCATTGTGTTTATAGTTGTATACCTTATATAGTTTGATATACTTAGTTCACTATAAACAATGCTCTGATACCAATCTGTCACACCCCCGAACCGAGTAAACGGCGGAAACGTAAACTGCTAAAACGTCTGGGGGCGGATGACGTCACGTACAGTATCATAACAATTGCATAATAGAGATCAAAGTATTACAAACATTGTATTGATAATTTGATATTTACATTTATTTGAATCAATGTTTGACTCCAAAAGCATACAACAAAATATAAGACGTAACGATACTAAGCTTCGTCTTCACCAAAACATGTGTGGGTACCGTGTCTACTGATTCCCTCAGACTACAAGTGATTTTGGAAAAGAGTCTCAACAATTAAGTTGGTGAGTTCATAAGCACTTTGTTTGAAAATATGTGACTTTGTTCCTTGTAAATATTTGTGTAATTTTCCAGAAATCTAATATTTTCTATAGTATGTTAGTAGTCGTTGTATCTTGAAAATGGTAGTATATTCTCCCAGAAAATCCAATATTTTCTTTAGTATGTGCTATAATCTTTGTTTCTTGAAAATGGTGGTATATTCTCCCAGAAAATCCAATATTTTCTTTAGTATGTACTGTTGTCTCTGTTCCTTGAAAATGGTAGTATATTCTCCTAGAAAATCCAATATTTTCTTTAGTGTGTAATGTAGTCTTAACACCTTAAGACCGAAAATGTATGAATATTGTTGTATTTGGGAAATAGTTTAATGTAGCTTTATATCTTTATAAAACTATTTGAATGTATGCTATCCCAATATGTAAGTTGTACTGTACTGTATATACGGTATACTGTAGTGTATCTGTGTAAAACCCTAAGTGTGTTTTCCTGAAATGTAAACTGTATTGTACTTGGAAATAATGTAATGTAGTTTTAAATAAATAAAATCATTTGAAGACGTTTATTATTCGTAAACCAAACGTATTATTAATATCAAATTGTGAGTTATTATAAGCATGCTAATGACCTAGATGGCCTGTTACGACGTTCTTCAGGCGTCAGAATGGTACGATATTTGTCACCCCAGACCTACCGGTCTAGGTGTTGCAAGCAGCTTAGGTGCGGGATTGTCAGTCCCGTATAGATCTATACACAATTGTCACGCTCTCCCTCCAGGAGACTATGGTTATAATACAGACTTTAGTATGTACTATGATAAGTACGGTGAAGGAATGTCTCACAAAGCTATATTAACGGTTTACGTGTAATGTGTTGAAATTCCTTTTTCTTGTAATGTTTGTATGTACGTGTTTACATAGTATGAAAAATAATTATTCTTTTGAATAATTATTTTCTGTGCCCCCAACCGGGTAAAATAGTGTGTATGTTCCATAAACTATACCTATTATAGTTTATATAAAATGTTTCGTTTGAAATAGTGAATCCCTTATATAAACATTATCATTTTTATTATGATAATATAGTGAAATGGAATAATAATTATATACGTTTATATAATTATACACTTTTGCTCAACCTGTTACAAAAGGGTTAAAGTTTTATTGAAATCAAATGTATATTTGTAAGTATATTTATATTTTACAAAATATAAATGTAACGGTTTGTATATGAACACAATTTATCTTGTTATTTACTTGTATTCTCCCCCCCCCCTAAAACAATATAAAAATCGTAAAAACATAGGGGTATGAATTCACCGCGGGTGTGTTCTTGGCTAGGTAACAGTGTGTGTGGCGATGTTCTTCGCGTTAGAACATATATAAATAACTGTAACCTAATAGTATTTAGCACATAAATAAAGTGTCTAAATAAAATGGCCTATTATGTAGGTGTTAATCAATTCTTAGATTATGTAAGAAACTTACAAAGGTTTCTATGAATCAATCTTGAAGATATTTGGTTTCCTGGGAAATGGTTTGAATGTTTGAAGATGTTCTTATGAAGATTTGAAGATATACTGAGGTGGTTCTTGAAGATTTGAAGATGTATATATGAGTTTTGAGAGAATAAGTCGCGAAATCTTGAAGTGAAAATGGAATTATGAGTGTTGATTTCGGTTGTAAATATATATATGCGATAAAATTGATTTGACATGTACATTGGGAGGTGTATTTTATCCTCTTGAATTGTGTGCCACCGTTTAAAAGTGGTGTTTTCGTCCTATCCGTTCAACCGAGAACAAGGATTTTGGTCAAAAGGTCGAACCGAGAAGTGTTTGCGATCTAGGGGTTTGCGGTCCGAAGGTGGGACCTCCTTCGCACGTTTTCGGTATAAAGTCCCCACCGAGAAGTCTTTTTGGCTGAAGATTTTTCGGTCCGAAGGTGTTTGCGGTCCATGGGATTTCGGTGGAGGCTGATTTCGGTCCAAGTGGTTTTTGATTCTAAAAACTGAAAACACATAAAGCAATGTAAATTTTCATTATTAAATCAAATAATTTTAATTATTTGACTTTTGTTTGATATAGTTGACTTGCTTTGACTTTTATTGGCTTGAAATAACCAGTTGCTACATCTAGGGTTTCGTGGATTCGCGTTTGGGACTTGGAGGTTGGAAATGACACCATAAAGTGGGGATTAAGATGCTTAAATAGGGTGCAAAACCCCGAAATTAGGGTTTCATCCTGGCTGCCCCACTCGTCCAGTCTAGGCTCTCAACTCGTCGAGTAGGCGATTTAAATCCCGCATCCAATCTCGTTACATTATGTGTGTGGGTGAGATTGTTTTTAGCCGAAAGAAAGAAGAACTGGGAAAGGGAGGGAGGTTCGATTGGTGGTGGTCGGAAGAAGAAAAAGGGCTTGTAGTAGAGTGCTATAGAGGAAGAAAGGAAGTCGTTTGGAATGAATTAATCCCAACCACATAATTAAAACCGAATAATCCCGCCTCTTCTATTTCTTGTGTTCGAAAAACCATCACCACCACCATCAAGGTAGTGGCAACCACCGTCGATCACCAACGCCATGGTGGCACATATGGTTTAAGGGGACTTCCAAACTACATAACATTAGGGTGTTATATGCTTACTGTTAGGTCGGTGAGACTAGGAACTATATGAATGATAATTGATTTTGTTAACTATTCTATGAATTATATCTGATGTTGTTGATTGTTATATGGCTTATATTTTATGTGTTTGAGGGCCGAAGGCCAAAAGACCTAGTCGATTTAACCGAAGGCTTTATTCCGATTCAGACTGACCGAAGGCCATAGTGCCAAGACAAGGGAACCGAAGGCCGAGACGCCAAGTCTGTGGACTGAAGGCAGTAATGCCAAGTCCTTATTTGGGTGTTGTTTAGGATGTGTTCTTGAACATGCACATATTGTGTGATTTGGATGACATATGTTATTTATATGCTTGTATGATTGATAATGACATGACAAGTAAGAGTACGGTATAATAGTTCCAATGCTATGTTGTGTTGGAATTCACTAAGCTTCGTGCTTACCCTTTTCTTTATAAAATGACTATTACAGGTACATTAGGTACGAATAAAGGTAAGACCAAAGTTTGATTGTACACGTGTATGACTCGATGATTGGGTCCTTACCACAAACACTTGTCATGGGGTTTTTCTCACTTTTATTTCCGCTATTGATTTTGAGTTACAAATGGATTAGTATTATCGAGAGTATGATTTCAAATGTATTTTTACTTGATACTTACTGATTCTGTTTAAGTAACGGATTTAATGGGATTTGTAGTTAATATAAATGTTTTAAAAAGTTTAAATTCTTTTGAAAATTTGAGACATTTCAGCCATCCTATGACTTATTCTTGGATTATACTTGTATTTTTTTGTCATGATCCAAGCATACGACATATCTGACCTTCATGTATAACATGACATATATGATGAATCCAATTCCTTTAGCATATGAAATATACTCATCCTATCTAGCTCAACAATTATACTAGTTTTCCGAGGTATACACAAAATCGTGTCATGTGGTATAGCCAAGATAAACTCTTTTAGAGTCTTATATCTTAAACTTTTCAAGATCTTGATAATTAATGCACTTCTACTTAATCTTTTAAGTTGCCATCATCTACTTATATAGATCTTTATTCCAAGAATTAGTATGTCACTCACATACAATACAAGGAATGTTATTGCACTCCACTTAGCTTTCTATAGAACACAAGAGTCATCTTGATTTATAAAGAAATAATACTATGTAATTTTCTTATAATAAAGAGGATTCTTACTTTGAGATATTGGCTTAAATAATAAAAGATTTTTATCCATGTATGTTTTCTCCTTTGAAAATCACTTACTCTTGATAGTTATAATATACTAAGGAGGATTAATCAAGCCCATACTTGATTATCATACATGAATGAATAAGTATGTGCTCTATTAGTTTCTGATCAACTTTTGAACAGGTTCAACAAACTGTTGTTCCCTAGCTAGTTCCAAAGTATGATGAATTTAGTTTACGGTTCTTTATCCTTTAAAGTTCCATATTCCTCCCACTTGGAAAAAATGTTATAACTATATGTCTTCTGGAATAACAATTAGTGGGATCATAGAAACTTTATCCTAAAAATTCATTTAGGAAATTCTACATAAATGCTATTAGTAGATTCTAGGTTGAGTTAAGCTTCTTTCTTACATAAGCTATATAACTCTATACCTTTTAGATCCTAATAAAAACTTTCATCCTTATTCAACGAAGGTATTTAATATACTTTTTAGTTTGAAATGTGTATTCAAATATATTTATTGTAGTGTGCATAACTCTAAAAAATTAAAGGAAAAAGTTTCTTAATTCATCTTAGAGCATATATAAGGTCTGATTTATCCTCTTCAGAACTTGTAGTATTGATATACAACCAGCAGTCGGGTGGCCCTATCCCACTAGAAATTAGAAAAACTACCTCGAACATCATAAGACAAAATCCATGTGCTTAGGTGATCCATGACCCACAACATCCATACAAATGACGAGTGAGTGTTCTTCAAAAAATCAATTGTGATCCGATTCCAGAACTTCTAAGATGTTCCAAGAAGACTTTGTTTAAATTCTCATTTTCTTTATCAAAACGAAAGGTTTATGATGGCCTCATTGAGTTGTATTTCAAATTTACTATGGAACAGGTTGACTAATTCAAAAGTTTCAACAATAACGAATAAAAGTCATCAGTGAAAATGATTAACTATCGATCACCAAATCTATTCATACGATTGAAAAAACTACATACATCATTATGTATAATTATTTATCAAGCCTTTTGTTATTTCACTACTAATAGAGAAAAGACACTTATGGATCATCTTTACATATAAATAGGATTCATATATATCAAATAAATCAGATTCATTTCCTTCAAAATTTCATCTTTTGTAGTTGGTATATGTGTTTCTTAATAATATAGTTAGGATGATAATGACATAAATAAGATTGAATCAAATATCATTTGATTATATAGGTGTTATATTTAGAGCTATTAATTTAAATGAAAACATATAGATTTACTTCGTAAATAAGATTATGAGAAAATATTCTTAACATAAAATACATTGTTTCAAAACCTGAATGAAATGATAAGTAAATCCAGACTACTTCAAAATTTTCAATTGTTACATGTTCCTAATCATGATAGGTACTAAACATCAATTATTTATAATCAAGTACATACCGTTTGGTCATCAAAAGTTCCAGCAGTGTCAATACAACAATTGTCATATCTCCGGCATGGAATAACATTCATCCATAATCAGTTGCTTACTTTTTCTAAACATGTTAATATAATATCAAATATTAGTGTCATATGCAATATTAAATAATAGAGTGTATGGTGGAAAAAAAAAGTTCTATCATATAAATATATGAAGAGTTGGTCATATCAGACATCCTCAACTCGGTGAGATAAGAGGAGTAGTTCTTCATCCAGTGTCCTGTTTCTCCATAATAAGAACAACATTGATCATTTAGGGCTTTTCTTGATTTCTTGGGTTTATGTTGTATTTCCCTTAACTGAACTATATGTTTCTTGGAGCACACATTGTGACTCTCTTTTACCTTCCTTTCATCCAATGATTGATTAGGTTTGAACAAGATTCTAATATTCCGAATAAATATCTACTTCACTTGACGAAACATCTGATATGCTTGGGAATTCTCCAAGAACTTATGGAGGTCAATGATCATTGTAACCAATATTATGTGAGACACATCAACATCATCACAATAATGCTTTCATCAAGCATCATGATCAGACTGACTGGTTGGCAGTGGTTGTTCAGGAACGGGAAATTTTAGTATATTTAATTTATGTTTATTATTGAAGAAAAATCTCAAGGCATCATACCAGCTGCAGAAATTAAATCCATCTAATATTACTAACTCTTTAACTTCATCAAGAGAGAGATTGTACACAGACGTAAGAGTATTAGAAGTCATTTACACAATTTAACAAAATTTCATTTAGTATTTTAAATATCAAATCTTTAAAAATTAATACCTTTTATTGTTTCAAAAATAGTAATTTGTTAAAGTCCAAGATCTAAGCTACGAAGTAAGAAATGGTTAGGTGACGTTTATCCCATCCACTTAATCCAACTCGGTAGGTAGCGATTACCAATTTCATCAAATGTAATTCCTAGATAATGGGATCCTTAACAGATATTGCTAAACTTGGCATGTTTGATCCCATCTATGCCTCGGGCTTCTCATGCTTAGGTTACCTTTATCACACAAGATTCTCGCTCAAGTCATCATACTTGAAAATCTTGTAGCATCGATAACTAACTAGTTATTAGGTGGCCCATCTATCACTAGAAAGTAAGAATACCACATCGAGCATCATAAGACAAAATTCAAGTGGTTAGGTGACCAATCGCCCACAAAGACTGTACAAATGACGTGCGAGTGTTGTTCAAATGGACGCTATTGACTTGAATTTTAAGAAAAGGTTTTATCTTATGTTTTACAATCTATAATTTTAAATACATGGTCTCATGAATATTGAATGCATCCAAAAATTCATGATACCTTTTGTAAAAACATAATTCATATATAAGGTTCTTTTGGTTCCAATTAAAAGTTCATTTATTAACCTTTATCCGCGATTAATTAGAAACTAATATCTTATATTTAAAGTTTAGTCAGTAAATGCCATAAGAACCAATTATAGTATTTTAATAAAACTTTATTTTATAGGTAAGACTTTGAGTTTTGGATGAGTTCCAAAATCATTATTTTAAATCTTCTTTGAACAATCAAAATCTTAAGACCTTATGAATTTGTAGAATAAAACTCATTTTATTTATAAACTCATTCAACACATCTTATGTTAAAAAAAATCATATTTTTATAAAGCAAAACTATGTGATGATAATTATGTTCTAATTCATATTTAGTATGCATAAAACATAATATCAATATAACACGTTAAATTTTAAAAAACTTTTCATATATATTGTTTTCACGCACATTTTAAACCATTTTAAATATTTTAAAGATGGCTATTAATAGTTTTACAATAAAAACCATTTTTAACAAAAACTCAATTTCAATACTTTAATAATAACTCATTTATAAACATTTTACGTTATAAATTAAATATTTTCTCAAAATCCAAGTGATGTTAATTATGATAAAATGTTATTTAGCACGTAAAACCATTTTCATACGCATAGCATAACATATAACATGCATAAATTAAACATCACAAATATGCACCAAAAACTGTATAAACCAAGTTATAAACTAGTAATAATTTTTGTGAGCCAACACATGAATTATTAAGTCATTCCTAAAGGACTTAAGGGACACTTCAAAAAGTTCTTCAAGATCCCACTTACCAGAACAACTCTTGTTTAAAAAAAGAACTTCAAGGCACCATGTGTTGCGATTATAGTCTTAAGTGGTTAAGACAAGGGATGATCTTCCAAATATGGTACTTTATTCAACTCGTTACATTTTCTAAAAAGAATAAAACTAGTCTAACTAATTTATTACATACAAAATAAACAAATGAAAAATACCTATTTATATATTACATCTTATGAATAAATAAGTAATAACAACTAACAACAGAGTGGTCCTAATGGCTTGTTTACACAAAAAACCATCATATGAAATATACACATAAACAATTTGTTTCTTTAAGAAAACTATATACAACCAAATGCATGAAAAAACTAGTTGCATAAAAACACTACTTATGAAACTACTAGTGGCCAAACAAAATCTATTTGATGATTTCCTTGCCAAAAAAAATACCATGCATATTTTCCAAAACCAAAGGTTATTAAACATGATAATAAATATTTCTAATATATAAGAAAGGCTCTGATACCACTGATGGGTTTTGGGAACCTAAACACGATCTTTTTTTATGAATAAAAATTAAACGCCAACGGAAGCAATTTTAAAGGAACAATTATTTTAAGATCATTTTAAACAAAATGACCAAGGATCCAAATAAATGATATATAAAGATTATAAACAACACATAGGATGTTTAGAAATACAACATTTGAATACTTTGATCCCACTTGGTTTTTGAGAGTTAATGAAGATAGAAAAAATTCAAGAAAGAGTTTCTCTATAATGTATCCACCAACAAGTATGTGCCACCAAGAATGCTAGTTCTCATATTGTATAAAGTAGTTAATGATCTTTTAAGCACATATCACAAATAAGCCTTAAATGAGAATCACTTCTAAAGCACCAAATGTTCAACTAGCTTCAATAGAGAGTAGGAGACGGAGAGGGAACGAACCTACGGCTCATGCAAGGAAAGAAAGAAAGCGATTGAACCACTAGAAATATAAATGAAAGCCTTACTCAATTTATATACTAACTCATGCAATATATAGCCTATAACCTTACACAATTTAAAAACATGAAGTAAGAAGCATGTAGTCTCTTAATATCTATGACTAAGAGAGAGGACAAGAGGTATGTGATTTTTCCAAGTCATCAACCATTTTCTCTTAAGTGTACAAGTCTATATACATTATGTATATGAAATACTAAAGGTCCAAATACTTCTCTCTAGAAATATTATTTTCATAAAACTTGCTATGTTTATGACCCAATAGGGTCCAACAAGGGTATGGAAACTTCCTCCATGGCCATTCTTCATAGTTAAACCGCCTTATTTCACACCAAGGTCTAATAAATTCAACAAAGAAGGTAACATATGGTGCCACTTTAAATTAGAGGAATGATTTTTACCTCAACTACCTACTCCAATTTTATATACCATATCAAGACATGGTGACCATATGCATAGGACAACTACAATCAACCTTTTTTATACATGCCAAGAAGACCTGTCACCATAACATATGGAAGATCAGGTGTTGCCATTAAATGACCAAATACAACCCATAAGCCTAGCTAACTGAAGAGACACCCCTAATCGAACGACACATAGGAAAAACGAAGGCATACTAAAGGTTGCTATTCACAAATCAAGTTAAATTAGGTGTGCCAAGTGGCCTAAAACACACTCATTGTGATAAATCAGAATATTCCTCTTAAATTATATATGATATAGATATTGAGCTCACCAACACAAATCAAGTACAACATGAGGAAAGGAGAATGAAACACCACTCATGTGGAATATTTAAAATATTCATTTAAAGTATAAATTCATACCATTTTATAAAACAAAATCACTTTAAGAATAAATTTACGGAAAAAGTCCTAAATAGTAAACTCCTTTATAGTTATTCTTTTTAATGTGTCAATACATACATGGTGTAAAAAACGATCAATAGGAAAAGGTAAATTAAACAACCATATATATGTATATATATATATATATATATATATATATATATATATATATATATATATATATATAACCCAATTTTTAAAAAGAATTTATTTTGAGTGAATTGTTGACTAAAAGGGTAATTTGGTCATTTAGATGAATTTCATGAATTTATGAAGATGTAGTTTTGTGAAAGTAGCCAAAATAAGTCTAAGTCATTATTATGAGATGATATAAGTTGGATGAAGAGAAGAAAGGAAAGAGATTGATTAATTAGGCCACAAAGGGTAAAATAGGAATTTCATGTCTTTAGTGGCAAGTTTGTGGCTTTATTTGTTATGAACTGTGGGCATTCGGTTTCTAAGTGACTTAATGGAGTTACAAAACTCATTCTCGCCTTCGTGTGAATATCATATTTGTAGAAAACGAAGATAAGATGAAGAAGATGATGGGTTTTGAGCATTCTAACACTCCTATGGTGTACTATAAACCTTGGATCTATGTTTTCTCTATTATACATGCAAATATTTGATATTCCAAGGTTTCATCCTAACTAGCATAATATGAAGCAACTATACTACAAGAATCTAATAGAATGACATACCTTTTGATGTTGTAGTTTGATTCCATGGAGCTTAAGAGCCTAGTGCCTCAAGTGTGACACCTCAAATGGTTCACATAACACCAAGAACCCTTGGAATAACTAAAGAATAAGGATACATGTACCAAATCCATTTTTGCCCTCTTGTATATACACACTAGTGCACATTTCATGAACTAGGAACCTCTTTATATAGTGTGGAGGATTAGGGTTACATTTATGTAAACCCTAATACCCATGACCTTTCATTTCCATAGGATCCATGGGTTAAACACTCCACGGACTATCCATAAAAGCTTAGCCCAACCTAAATGAACTTGGCCCACCACATATATAAGAGTGCATATTTAATTAGTTCCTTTTGATCACTAGATTAATTCTAAATTAATTCTTGATCAATACTATTTAAATAATATTATTTCATATTAATATATTAGAACTTATATTATATTAATATAAATCACTAGTATCCTTTATTTCTCATTTTGTCTATCCAATTGTTCCGATGCCATGCAACCCAAATGGACCATGCCAAATCGGGTCAAGTACATACCAATTATAGTTATGGGCTTAGACACTAATCCAACAGTCTCCCACTTGGATAAGTCTAAAACGATTATTGCATATGACTCCAAAACCCGACTAGCAATCGTAGCTCTTAAAAGTTGCTGTCGAACTCTGAACAAATCAATGACGCGTCCATTAGATAAGGGATCATATATTCCTCCATTCTAGATATCATATGGACTGAGACATGGATTATAATCATTCTCTCTGTCTATTTGTTGTTTCCCGATTTCTGATTTATGACGACCGACTAATTGAACTAATCAAATCAGTCCTGGCTTGGCCAAGCACTTCGGGGTGTCATCACTAAATCATCGAGGGGCCCACAAATATCGCTTTTATCCCTTTAAGGGTAAAAGGAATGGATAAACTTTGACTCATATGCTTGTTCTACTACTTGTTGAATCATACACAAACGCACGTTTTATAACATCGAGTTACCAATGCGTTTTCGTACAATCAGTGTGTAACCAACTCATAGGCAACAACTCATATGTCTAGGTTTGAAGAATATAAGATATTATCGTCTCATGATCACTCGTGATAAAATCCATGAATTGAGTCAAATGAGCATGGGTTTAATCCAATACTCAGAACTTATGAGCACTCATGAATGTTGTAGCAACTCTTGCTATGTCCACTACCTTGGACATCTATAAACCAGCTTCATGACAGTCTTGCCTTAATACCTACTTCCAACGTATTATCGACTGTGGATGGTTTGAATAACTTATTCATTCAGGAAGAACGACCTAGTTATTCTGGAAGTCAAAACATGCAAAGTGAAACACAAGAATAATCGAATCCAATATGGTCTCAGAACTTATGAATATAAATATAACACCTTTTATTTATCACCATATTGATTACACATTATCATTGCATACTATTTCAAATTATCAACTTTATACTTGAATCAAAACAATAGTCATGCCATGCTCCAAGCACGCACACTATGTTTATCCAAACAATAGTCATGCCATACA
Organism: Lactuca virosa; assembly: GCF_052849685.1. Taxonomy (NCBI): domain Eukaryota; kingdom Viridiplantae; phylum Streptophyta; class Magnoliopsida; order Asterales; family Asteraceae; genus Lactuca; species Lactuca virosa. The sequence continues at coordinate 312,881,202 of NC_136433.1, read as the reverse complement.
CCAAATATGCACACTAAGTTTGTCTATGATCTTTTACTTTGTGAAATACATCGATTGAACATAATTCCAATGATTCTCATTTCACAATCCCAAATCCTTACCGCAAATGCAAGAATTCCAAATTCCTGCCATTTACCGAAATCTTGTTAGATTTTAAACTTATATGCACTGATCCTCTTGTAATGATTATGCACAAAGCCACAAAGACTTGTCAACAGTCATTACAGAGTATTCCAATGGAAATCATTCCATGGAAATGAAGTCTCAAATTCAAAGTACAATGCTTTGAACATCCTTCTTGCATTAAGTTTTTTAATCTTACACAGATCTAATGAATAACTTCCACCTATGGGAACATTTCCATATTCTCATTTTGACTATCACTTCTGAACAAGAGTTGCCTCTTTTCAGAATATGTCAATACGGTCCTTCCAAAAATTTACACCATACTTCCAACTGTCCCTGAGCAACCAATCTTTGGTAAACCTTAGATTGTCCTCGACAATTGCTTAATCAAATTAGTCATATCTAGTTCTAGTACTTTTTCCCTCTTAATGCTCTAGGCATTTGGAAAAATTTAGAACATATGACTATTATAGCACATGCAACCCATCCTATATCCGAAGCATATGAGACACGATTCATGATGTCTCACATAAAGACATGATACTAGACCAGTCTTTTGCAATAACATTTCTATTTCTATTTGCCATGTTCTCATAATTCAGATTATGAAAAGGGATGCCATAATCATAATCGAATTTTAGAATGCAAATATTGTTCCTATATATAGAATTTCCTTATGTTGAACCATTCCAACATAACATTCATATATATACTTGACTAAATTTGATTAAAATCTCACGATCTAAGCTTTTAGATTTGAAATGAAGTATAATTTCCTCTCCCTTAATTATAGCAAAACAAAATTTTCCTAATTGAAACTATTGTTTTCTATAATTAACATTGCTAACTTGCAACACTTATTATAATTATCATACTCCCACTAGCATAAAGATTATTAGCATAACACTTATGCTCCCACTAGCTTTGACATGTACTCAGAAATCAGCTGGACTTCTAGAAATCAATACTTTATTGAATTTCTTACCAAAGTTTAGATTTCTGATACGAGATACTTTGATAAAACTTTATGAAAATCATACACCTTTCCTTAGATAGCACACATGTGTGTCTAAACAGTTTCAGAAATATGAAAAGGGATGTCGTAATCATAGTCTCAATTGTTTAGACCTTTTCCATTTCTCACAAGTCCATGTTAGTGTGCCAGTTAACCACACACGCTCCACTATCGACTTTGAGACTGAAAATATCATAACTGCTATCTACTTAAAATCTACTTAGTGAAAGCGTTTCCCCACCATCATTTTCATGAATCAGAGATAAACCTTATGACACTTAGATTTTATGGTGTATGTGTTCCTTTCCATGTGAATTTGTCAAAACCATAATCACAAGACAAGGTTAGTGACAAATCCAAACTCATTTGGACCGAACTTGTGCAGTCTTAACTTCTTGCCACCTGGCAGCACAAGGGCCTGCCATTGCTTCCATGTTGTTATGCAACCAATTGAGAACTCTCAGAACTCATATGCAAAGCCAACTTTAACTAGAATGGGCACATAAATAGGAATATTTTAACACGATAGGTTATAGACCTCAAGTCGTGTGCTAGTGATAAACTACAGGTTTTATTCTTGATTAGATTCTTTCAAGATCTTTTAGACTCCCACTGTCCTCTTGACATATAAGACTCTCTTGCCACAACCCATTCTTTGACAACCAAATATTCAAGAGATAGTGTGGATTCTTATCAAGACAAACACTTCACACAATTGGCCTAAGTTGGTCTCTGTTTTATCCAAAACATCACAACCTACCAATTTCAAATGTACAAGAATTAGAAACATTTTACTCTAACATTTGATAAGTGTTAATAAACCTTCTTGAAGATGTGTCACTCAAATTACAATCTTGGAGTATGACTCTAAGACTTGTTTTTGGAACGAAGTATGTATCACCTTCTTGATTTAACCACTTCAATAATTCATGACTCCTCTTCTTAGCCATAAGAATGCACTAAGATGTCCCTAGAGGATGAATTGTGATATGGTCTCACAATTATTAAGATGATCATAAAACATGATACGAAAGTACTCTCCCATCTTTTCAGATTTGAGAAACTTTTATCTTTCTACCAAATTTGGTTCTTCTCATTCGTTCTGTCATACATCGAAACTTTTCCAATGCTTCAGAATTATACTTAAAATTGTAAGTACAACCATATTTACTAAACTTTAGTAAATCATGAAGAATAGTCTTATCGATCTTTTATGGTGGACTTGACCAATGCACAAGAATGTGTACTTGATCCCTTTAGTCCTTCACTTGACTCACATATACATGTGAACAAGGAATTAGTCTTAATTTTCCAAAGATGAAAATTCTCATTCATCATACAATACAACTTGCATGATTCCAAGTTTCTATCCAACTGAAACTTGGTTGATGAGAATCTTTCCTTATTTGGTAAATTATGACACTACCACAAACGAAAGAATCAAATCCATTTTCCAATGTTGCTATCAATGAAATCATATAAACAACAATTATTCACAAATGCCACTGTAAGGATATTTAAAATAAATAAAAACTAAACTTTTCTGTTATTTAAAACTTACGGAAAAACTTATCCTTACAATGCAAATTCATATGAAAACTATGTTGTTATCTATTCCTAAGAAATCTATCACAACTCTTTAAGCAGCAGCTCAAAAATTCTGATCACCGAACCATGCGATCGAAATCCATCTTCGCGATCAGAATCAGCTTACTCTTCCTTTAAGTTTCCTTCCCTTTGCTTGATCCTGCCATACATCAAAATGTATTAAGAATCTTCAAATATGAACTTAATTAAGTTAGATAGTGGACTTACCTGAAGCAGAATCAAACTTTTTGACTTGACCAACCTTATGATCTTTCAGGTAAATAGGGAAACTTTGCAACCAATGCCCCTACCTTTGGCAATATAAGCATATTGACTCTTTGAGAATGGTACACGAGACTGTCTAAAACTTAGCCTTTCTCTTTACCATTTGGTCAACCGAGTTGACTATGGCCGATCCCTTTCCGCTGGGAAGAGAAAACTTTTCTGGATTTTCAATGTTACCATTGTCAATGTCCATGGAAGTTTGGGAAGTTGATCTTCTAATCAAATTTGTTTTACCAGTGCTCCAAATCATTGCTGATTCAGCAACACCTAGCAAATAGATAAAATCATTTAAGGGTCATGTCATATTCTGTTTCATAGTAGTCCCAAAGGAACTCACTGTGTGACTTAGAAAGTGATTGAGCAACCAACTTTCTCAAGACTTTGACACCCAACTCTCCCGACTTGTCAATATGTGACTTCATTTCCAAGATGTGAGCACACATAGACCTTGCTTGCCAATAGGGCTTGCCTGACCTTGAACTTGTGGGTTCGGGAGAAGAATTGGAGGAGGTGTAAAGTGTAATTTCATGGGTTAGCACCAAATTTACATTTTCCTAAGTAACTAAGATTGGGAATTTATAACAGGTTTAGTTACTTAGTATTTATCATTAATACTTTTAATGAAGGGAGAATTATAGTCCTTGTCCTACCCGTTCGGCTAACGACCCTCCACCAGTCAAGGAAGCGGTGGGTGAGAGTGGACACCCATTAAACTGCCATTTGATAGGCAGTAACCTTATACCCCCCTTATAGACCGGCTTCGTGAATGAAGCCTACTAACGGTAAGACTGACTTGCTCTTATACATACATACATATATATATATATATATATATATATATATATATATATATATATTAACTTATAATACTATAAAGTATAAGGGTTGAATTTTAACTTTTAAAATTCTAAGGGCTTAACTTGGAATTAAAGTATTCATGAGGGGAAACTTTACAAATTCCAAAACTTGAGGGCAAGTTTTTAACCATTCAAAAACTTTTCAATTCCATAACTTATGTTCTTAAAGTAGTTTTAATGAAAAACTCTTCAAGTTCCATAACTTGAGGACAAGTTATGGAAGACTTTAAAACATTTAAAAATGAGACTCTCCATTTTTCATAACTTATGGAAATCTTATGAGTTTTACTAATCATAAATGTGACATTTCATATAACTTGAGCACAAGTTACAGAAACACATATTATGAACAACTTTTAGATTAATTTGGATTGAAAACATTTTATCTCATAACTTTTCTATTAATCTAAGCTAACTCATAAGAACAAGATAAAATCAAATCATCAATCTTCAAGAAATTAGCATGAACATAAAACTAATACAAATCTTGAAATTATGACAGTTATCTTTGAAATTGGATTAGCATGAACATTACCACGTCAAAAACATGTTTATTAGTTCAAAAACAGCTTAGGGTAATGTTCCTAGTCCAATTCCAGCCAAAAAACTTGAATATATGCTGTCAGGGGGTCCAACTCGTTGAGTGCATGAACCAACTCGACGAGTTGGATGATATTACACATGGACTCGTCGAGTCCCTCAATAGACTCGTCGAGTCCCCTGTCCAGACAGCAAAAATTCGATTTTTTCAGCTTTTTTAGCAATTTGCATCAAGTATAATTGAAAACAAGCCTAGGCTCTGATACCACTGATGGGTTTTGAGCATTCTAACACTCCGATGGTGTCAATGCAACCCTATAAACCTCGGATCTATGTTTTCTCTATTATACATGCAAATATTTGATATTCCAAGGTTTCATCCTAAGTAGCATAATATGAAGCAACTATACTACAATAATCTAGTAGAATGACATACCTTTTGATGTTGTAGCTTGATTCCTGGAGCTTAAGAACCTAGTGCCTTAAGTGTGACACCTCAAATGGTTCACATAACACCAAGAACCCTTGGAATAACTAGAGAATAAGGATACATGCACCAAATCCATTTTTCCCTCTTGTGTATACACACTAGTGCACATTTCATGAACTAGGAACCTCTTTATATAGTGTGGAGGATTAGGGTTATATTCATGTAAACCCTAATACCCATGACCTTTCATTTCCACAGGATCCATGGGTATTAGTGTTTACATTCATGTAAACACTCCATGGACTATCCATGAAAGCTTAGCCCAACCTAAATGAACTTGGCCCACCACATATATAAGAGTCCATATTTAATTAGTTCCTTTTGATCATTAGATTAATTCTAAATTAATTCTTGATCAATACTAATTAAATAATATGATTTCATATTAGTATATTAGAACTTATAATATATTAATATAAATCACTAGTATCCTTTATTTCTCATTTTGTCTATCCAATTGTTCAGATGCCATGCAACCCAAATGGACCATGCCAAATCGGGTCAAGTACATACCAATTATAGTTATGGGCTTAGACACTAATCCAACAGAAGATATGCATATTTGAATATGCATTAGAAAATGAGTAAAGATGGGAAGGAATCAGAAAAGGAGTCTGCTGATGTGCAGGAACCATGGCACGACCAAGAGTTATCCTCGAGGCAGTTTGTGAAGCGGTAAATAGACAACAGTTCCATCGTAAGTAAAGGGCAACGTACTTTGACCATAATACGGTATAATGATTGATTGCGTCACGGAAAGTGAAAGTAGAATGCAAGAATGGAATGGTACCACCACACTGTTTAGAGAGATTATGGGGTAACTAGAGGCACATCGTCACTGTTGCAATGTTGCCACAACAGGGTTACGAGGTCAGAGAACAAATTTAAATTTGTTAAGGGCTCATTCTCGAACCATTTTCTCCCTATATTCGATTGAGAGTTGAGAAATGGTGATTTTGATGCAAAGAGGAGACTGTGATTGAGGATTTCAAGGACTAACATCATGTCCCTATAAAGGTAATGATTTCTATCTTTAATGGAGCTTTGAGCTTCAACGGTGAAATCATGAGATTGGTTAGAGTGATTGAAATAATCGACTTATATTTTGATTATTATGCTATTGAGAATGTTTAGAAGCTTTATAAAAGCATTGTGTGTGACTTGCATTGCAAAATATATAAGGTCATACCTTATGATATGACTAGTCAAATATTACTCACATGGTGTCTACCAGAGTCAACACCAGCACCAACATTAGCACAAACGCCAGCATAAGTGCCAACATCAATGTCACCACCAGCGTCTACATAGTATCAACGACAGCGTGATCTTTTGTATATTAGTCGGTTAGAAACTTTGTAATTATAGATAGATTTGTATTTATAGAATAGATATTTGATCTGTAAACTTAGTGATTAGGATCAGACTATATGTAGATTAGATTGCATCCCTTAAATAAAGGTATTTCTGTTTATTTTAATTTTATATAGTCTTGCATTAGGGTTAAACCCTAATGTGTGGTGTCACCGTCTTTATGACTGAGTTGTGCACCCGTTCTCTTTGTGACAACATTTTTCTTAGTGAAAAACCATCGTCGTGATTATCGTTGTTATTTTGTTCTTCTGTCCTTCTATATCATCTTTACTTGTCTTTATACTTGTTTGTATCAGATCAAGAGAACCTTCAAGTGGTATCAGAGCAGGTTTTCGATACATTCCTTTTATCATGTGTTCCTCATATAACCCAAAGTCTTTTGCAATAAACAAAATCCCTCCGTTTGATGAAAACAACTTCGCCATCTGGAAAACAAAAGCCATGGTGGTTCTCGAGACCATGGACTATGACATGCTCAATATTGTCGAAGATGGTCTACATATTCCTATGTATCAACCTATGATTGATAATGTCGCCACTGGTCCGAAGAAACAAAAGTGAAAGACAAGTTATGATGACGATCATAAAAGAATTATAAGTTTTGATGTAAGATCAAGGGAAGCCATAGGAAACTCTCTTCCTTATCACATGTATCATCTGGTTAAAAACTGCAAGTATGCTCAGGAGATGATGGATACGCTAACTGTGGCCTATGAAGGCTTTGTGGAAGTTCAAGCCACTACCATCAATAACCTTAAGCGGAGGTACAAGAATTTTTTCGCTTAGGAATGTGAGTCTCTAACCCAAACCTTTAACAGGTTTAACTGTTTAATGAATGATATGTGTATGCTGGGCATTACCCAACACTCTTCCCAGTTGGTTATGAAGTTTTTGGAAGTTCAAGCCATTACCATCACGTTGATGTTCTAAAAAAATAGTGAGAATATCAACTCCCTGAATCTTAATTCTCTGTTTGGAAATCTACAAAACTTCAAAGAAACTAAAACTCTTTGAAAAGATATCATGATGGACACCAACAAAGAAAAACATGTGGCTCTGGTCTCTAGGAAAGAAAAAGCTAGTGTTGTCAGCGACTCTAATGAATCTGATCAGGTGAAATGCATGATGATGATTCTCTAGATGAACTGGTTGATAGTACTGAACTTATTGTAAAACGATATGAAGAAAGAAGGTCAAATGGAGCCAGAAGATTTCAGCCCAAGGTGAATAGTTTAGCGAGATGGAGTAGTTCTAAAAGAAAGAATTTAGGAAATTCTTCAACTATGGAAGTCCTGATCACTTTTCCACTTATTGTAAAGAGAAGAAAGAATCTCAAATGTCTAAAAGCTATAAGGTTCTATACAAGAAGCTTGTGGCCCATATGAAGAATGAAAACATCTCTCTTCCCAAGGCCTTCATTGCAAAGCAGGAAAGAACCGATGAATGGGTTGATGAAGAAGAGTCGTCATAAGACGAAGGGCCAAAGGTGAAAAGTATTATGGCCCAAATCGATGAAGTCCATGAGAATAGCCTCAACATTTCTCACGCTGATCTTTAACAAGTTGCAAAGGAGTCAATGTTGCAAAGTTGGAACTCATCCTTCATGTGTCAAGGTCAGAAGCATGTCTGGTACATAGACAGTGGATGCTCTAAACACATGAATGGTCTTAAGCTTCTCTTTAATGATTATGTAGAGAAAGACGGTCGTATTTTCACCTTTAGAGATAATTGTGAAGAAACTGTGAAAAGCCTTGGCACAATAAAATGCAAATCAGTTGAGCTGAAGGATGTATTTTATGTAAAAGGTCTTCAAAACAATCTCATCTCTATCAACCAAATTTGTGATGTTGGATAAAAGTCATTTTCGACGATGATGAATGAAGGTTCATGGACTCAAAGAAATCAATCGTGCTTATTAACTTCAGGAAAAATGACATTTACATGCTTTAAATTTATTTATGCTTGACAGTATTGCTTTATGATTTCTTTGCATTTTTTTATCTTAAACTTCTGAACATAAGATTTTAATTTTTTATCATTACTTTGATTATAAAACTCTTTGTGCTTCAGAAATGCTTTCTATCTTTCAATTTACCAAAGGAGTATACACTGCATATTGTACCACTAAGATTTACTATGTGTTTTATTCTCTCTCAATTTCTATGTATCAGGATCTTCTGCCTCCTCCGTGATGTTGATCATCATTTAGTTGTCCTTTGGGAAAGGATCAGTGTATTTAATCTTTTGTGCATGATCTTCTGAATAGAGCTAGTTGAAACTGGCTCTACATCTTTTCTTTAGCGCCAACATCATTCTTCTTGAAGCTGGTGATCTTGCTGAAAAGTATGAAGTGTCTTAGTGTAGAATCAAGATAAGAATGAACTGTGTCCGAACTTGTTTTTCTGGACACTTATCTTACCCTTCTCTCACTGTCTGTTTTTGTTTCAATGGGATGAAGTAAAGTTTGGTATCATGGCACATTGTCACACCCCCAAACCAGGACAGCGAAAATGTTTGGGGGCGGATGGAGTGACTTCATGTATAGTATCATACCAATTGAATACAAATGAAACATAGCATCCCAAACATCATACATTGAGATTACAAGTTTACATAGTTTACAAATTTTGTTTGTTCAAAAGCAAATACAAATAATTTGAAAGCAGAAATCATGATGCAGTGACGCTTGTCCTCAAAAGGTTTTCAAAATACATGTTCACTGGTTTCCTGAGAATACAAGTAGTTTTGAAAAGTATCAACATTAAAGTTGGTGAATTCATAATCGTTTTTGTATGAATAAAATTTGTAATGTTTCCTTGTAAATGATAGCGTAAAACTTTCCAGAAAATCCAATATTTTCTTAAATGTAAACTATAGTCTTAAAAAAAACCTAAGACCGAAAATGTAAGTATTGTTGTATTGAAGTAGTATCACATAGCTTTATATATATTTTATAAAACCAATGAAGATGCATTAGCCCCGTAAACCAAATGATTGTTAATACCTTATATGAGTTATTATAACCATACTTAATACGACTAGTGGCTTGTACGACATTCTTCAGGAGTCGGAGATGGTAGACATTTGTCACCCTAAACTTTCGGTCTAACTATAGCGAACATATTAGGTGCAGGATTGTCAATCCTATATAAATCTATACACAACGGTCTCGCTCTCCCTCCATTAGACTCTGGTTATAATGCAGGACTTAAGGTGTACTTTAGGTAAGGTACGTGAAGAGAGTGTGTCTCACAAACTGTACCAATGGTTTACGTGTGATGTAGTGAAATCATTTTTGTATGTAAAAGCATGTAGTTTATAGAGTGACATAATTATAGTTCGAAATAATTATTTGAAATAAGCTCGAAGACTGGTAACTAGTTTAAATTAACCACAAACTATACTCATTATAGTTTAGCTGAAAAAGTTGTAGATTCAGAGAAAAGTAAACCCATTTATACATTTTATTATACAAAAATATTAGGTTTAGAAAGTTCATAACTTGGTTAAACCCACTAGAATATTGTCTTAGAATAGTTATGAAAACTCATTCTTGATAGAAATTTCCTTTTATCATAAAAGTCATAATTTTGCTCTTTGTTCATGTAGTAAAATTTTAAAACTTGTTTTTATAAAGTCACATAGCATGCACATAAAAGCTTATACACAACATATAGATGAACACATATAACAACATTTTGTTATAACTCACCTTGAGTGGTTTTGTTGGTTGATTTGAAGAGGTGTTGGGAAGTTTCAAGCCTAAATACTTGAATGGAGTTGATGAACTTCCTTGAGAATATTGTTATCCTAAGGGTTTTTAATACATTTACAGTGTGTAAATGGAATGAACTAAACATAAGAATGTAAAGGATGCTAAGAAGTCTTGAATTTACTTACCAAACTTAAGAAAAATGCTTGAAGAAATAAGCCTCTTTAAATCTTGGAACTTAACCTCTTGAGAGAAAATGGAGTTTCACAATAAGTGGAAACGGATTTGTGGTATATGAGGTGTTGATTTCGTCCTTAATAAATGAAAGAAGATTTATAGGATATTTACTTGGTTATCCAAAGGTTAAAGTATGGATATTTGGTGGGTAATACGTGGGTTACTGTGATTTTATTGGAAATGGGTGAGATTTCAAATCCTATAGTCAACTTTCCTTTCTTTTACCTTATCCTAGACCGCAAACCTCTTTAAATCACCCTAGTATGACCGAAATCACATGTGATTTCGATCGTAGGATTCACTTTACTTTTTGATTTCGGTCCTAAGCCTTTTCCCATTGTGTTTTCGGCCTTAGTGGATCTTTAAAGTGTATTTCCGGCCTTAGTGGAGTTGCATGGTGTTGATTTCGGTCTTAATGTTTTCTAGACATGGTGTTTACGGTTTTGAGTAATATAGATCACAAATATGATGGCCTTAAAACTCGAGAATTCAAGTCGCTTGCATAAATACATGTTTTTATGTTAAACCTGTTTGATTCTTGTTTGATTTTCATGAACTTTTCAAGGCTTAATTCAACATGAATTTCCAAGTGTATATTATCTTTAATCATACAAGTGGTGCCCTTTTTTCTTTCAAATAACATTATTGCATCACGTTACATAGATATACATTGTGTATACGCTTATACACAAGACCCCTTAGACTTGGTTTGACCCAAAACTTTCTAGTTGTCACATCATCCCCCCGTTAGAGGGAATTTCGTCCCAAAATTAGTTTAGAGTAGGCACTCATGAACTGGGAAAGAGATGTGATTACTTTTGTTTCATTTGATCTTCACGTTCCCCGGTGAACTCGGGCCCTCGCTTGGCGTTCCATCGGACCTTCACAATGGGGATGCGGATTTGTTTCATCTGTTTCACCTCCCTGTCCATTATTTCTACGGGTTCCTTGATGAAATGGAGATTTTTGTTTACTTTAATCTCTTCCAGAGAGATGACAAGAGTTTCGTCACACAGGCATTTCTTCAAATTGGACACGTGGAAAGTAGGATGTATGTTGTTGAGTTCTTGTGGTAACCGAAGTCTATATGCCACTGGACTAATCCTGCAAGGATCTCGAATGGTCCAATGTACCTCGGATTCAATTTTCCACGCTTCCCAAAGCATATCATCTCTTTCCAGGGCGAGCCCTTTAACATCTCGCGGTCGCCGACTTGAAATTCTAAGGGTTTTTGTCGTTTATCCGTGTAGCTCTTTTGTCGGTCATTGGATGCCTTTAGTCGCTCCCGAATTAGGACGATCTTCTCGGTGGCCTCTCTGATGATCTCGGGGCCGGTGAGGGTGCTGTCGGGCAGTCGTCTTTTTTCCAGTTGAGTGTCGTCAACCTCAGCCCAGCACAAAGGGGATCTGTACTTGCGTCCGTAGAGGGCTACGAATGGTGCAACTTTGACGCTAGTGTGATAGTTGTTATGATAGGAGAATTCGACAAGTGGCAAGTGGGCACCCCAGTCTTTACCAAAGTCTATCACACAAGCTCTTAGCATGTCTTCTAGTGTCTGAATGGTCCTCTCACTCTGTCCATCAGTTTGAGGATGGTAAGTCGTACTCATATCAAGGTTGGTTCCCAAGGACTTTTGTAGCGACTGCGAAAACTGCAAGGTAAATCTACTATCTCTATCAGAGATAATAGATATTGGCACGCTATGTAATCGTACGATTTCCTTTATGTATGTCCTGGTCAGCTTCTCCATCTTGCCTGTCTCCTTGATTGGCAGGAAGTGGGCGGACTTGGTTAACCTTTCAATGATCACCCAGATGGTGTCGTGTCCACCCGCTGTCTTGGGCAACTTGGTTATGAAATCCATGGTTATCCTCTCCCACTTCTACTCTGGTATGTCTGGGTTTTGTAGTAGACCCGATGGATTCTGGTACTCTACCTTGACTTTGGCGCAAGCCAGGCACTTGCCCATGTAGGTAGCGATTTCGGATTTCATGTTCGGCCACTAATACAGTTTCTTAAGATCCAGGTACATCTTGTCCGAACATGGATTGATGGAGTACCTTGTCTTGTGGGCTTCATTCATGGCAACTTCTATGTAACCACCAAACTTCGGTGTCTATATTCTATCCATGAGGTAGTAGGCCCCGTCGTCTTTGACTGTAAGGTTCTTATCCATTCCTCGCAAGGCTTCGTTTCTGACGTTCTCGAGCTTCAAGGCTTCCAGTTAAGCCTCTCTAATCTGCGAAGACAGGTGGGAATGGATAGTCAGGGTTAGTGTCTTTACTCGGCGACCCGAGTATTCTTATCGGCTCAAAGCATTTGCGACTACGTTGGCCTTGTACGGATGATATCAGATTTCACACTCGTAGTCGTTCAGTAGTTCTACCCATCGTCGCTGCCTCATGTTGAGCTCCTTCTGGTTTAGACTATGTTGGAGACTCTTGTGATCCGTGAAAATGGTACACTTTGTACCGTAAAGTTAGTGCCTCTAGATCTTTAGAGTGAACACTACGGCTCCCAGCTTGAGGTTATGAGTGGTGTAGTTCACCTCGTGGGTCTTTAGTTGTCTTGACGCGTAGGCTATGACCTTCCCTCGCTGCATGAGTACACAACCTAATCCTTGATTGGATGCGTCACAATAGACCACGAAGTCTTTCATCCCTTCAGGGAGAGACAAGACTGGGGCACTACATAGAGCTTGTTTCAAGGTTTGGAAAGCAGCCTCTTGTTTCCTCTCCCAGATGAAGGTTACACCCTTCTGAGTTAGGGCGGTGAGCGGCTTAGCGATCTTGGGGAAATTTTGTATGAACCTCCTGTAGTAACAGCGAGGCTTATGAATTGTCTGATCTCCGTCGGGGTTCTTGGTGTTGCCCAGTCTTCAATTTCCTTTACTTTGGTAGGGTCCATGTGTATCCCTTCTTCGCTGACCACATGACCTAAGAAATCCACTCTGCGGATCCAGAATTCGCATTTGGAGAGCTTCACATACAACTTCTCTGCCCTTAGTGTTTCCAAGACTTGTCGCAGGTGTTGACTGTGTTCTTCCTTACTTCGTGAGTAGACTAGTATGTCATCAATGAATACTATCATGAATTTTTCTAAGTAAGGTCGACACACCCATTTCATTAGGTCCATAAATGATGCAGGCGTATTTGTTAGACCGAAGGGAATTACTACGAATTCACAGTGAACGTAGCAAGTTCGAAATGCGGTCTTGGGGACATCTTCCTCCCGGACCCGTAGTTGGTGGTATCCGAATCTTAGATCTATCTTTGAAAAGTAACTTGATCCTTGTAGTTGGTCGAATAGGTCGTCGATCCGGGAAAGGGGGTATCGGTTTTTAACGGTGAGTTTGTTTAGCTTTCGGTAATCGATGCACATGCGGAACGATCCGTCCTTATTCTTTACGAATAGGACCGGAGCTCCCCAAGGCGAGAACATCAAAACTCCTTATGGTAACTAGCATTAAGTCGATTTAGAAGGAGTGGTTGTTCAAGGTTAGCGTGCATCCTATGTATACATCATTTGTTGTTTCAGTTTTTCTGTTGGCCATTTCCATAGTAAATGTTTCGTTTAGTGTTTGAGGGTTTTGTTTCAGGAGATGTATAAACTTATGACTCACAAAACTTCTCATGGCACCACTATCAAATACTATGCATGCATAAATGTTATTGAGGAGGAACGTATCGGTGACCACTACAGGATCTTTCATTGCCTCCTCGTGTCCTATTGCTAAAACTTTTCCCGTTCCCTCGGTATTTCGGTTGTTGTCCTTTGGGCAGTTCCTCTTGTAGTGGCCCATTTCCCTGCAACCATAGCACACTTGGCTCACCCTAATATTTTTGGGTTGGGGGGGGGGGCTGTTGTATCGATGCCTTGGAGTATCGGGCAGTGTGCCCCTTCTTGTTGTAGGTTGTGCAATGCAACTCTCGGCAGGCTCCGTGGTGGTGAAAGGGGCACTTGTCGCACTTTGGGAGATTACCGGCATATTGTTTGGTGGGTGTTGGTGCGGCCGGGGCGGTAGCGGCATGAACAGCCACGATCTGCTACTTGTTGGAGGGTTCCTGAGTTGGTTGGCCCTTCTTTTTGCTCCCAAACTTCCTCTTGTTACCACCTTCCTTCACTTGCTCGGAAAAAGGAGTCATTATGCCTTGTCGAACTCCATGATCAATGAGTTTTTGAGCGAGGCGCTTGGCGCTGTCGAAAGTTGTTGGGTTGGAAGCAATTACATTTCCTTGAATCTGGGGAGATAGCCCCTAGATGTAAGATTCAACTTTCTTGCTCTCCGAAGTGATCATCCCAGGGCATAGGATTGCCAGGTCGTTGAATCTGGCGGTGTAGGCTTCGATGTCAAAGTCGTTCATTGTGAGATCCCAAAGCTCCTGTTCTAGCTTATGTACCTCGCCTCTTGAGCGGTACTCTTCGAGCATCATGATTTTGAGATCATCCCAACTCATCGAGTTCGGCACCAGGAGCATTAGGGATTTGATGTGGCCATTCGACCATGAAAGGGCTCTATCAGAAAACTGCAGGCTGCGAACTTGGCTTTGCTCTCCTCTGGGCAGGCACAGATTTCAAATACTTATTTCGTCTTTTCGAACCACCACGTTAGAGTAAGGACGCCACCTCTTCCGTTGAAGGGCTTAGGCTTGCAGTTTGCAAAGTCTTTATAAGTGCATTCCCTTAGGTGCCCTTGGTTTTCACTTTGATTGGAATTGTTTATTCTATTTCCGCCTCCATTGCTGCTACTGCGGATTTGGGCTATAGTAACAGCCACAACAGCGGTCACTGTAGATTGGAACACTGCAATGTCCATTTGTGGGGGAGGTGGTGGTGTCGATGTATTGTTCTTGCGCCTGTTATTTCTTTGGGGCGGCATTTTCTGCCACAAGGTGGAACGATGATAATTTTTTTATATGAGTTATGGTTCAGACACTACTGTAATGGAACACCTTGTTTGTATCGAATCTAGTTGTTATTGAGAGTTGTTTGTTCTTTATAATTGAAATTTGACTATACCAAATAAAAATGAAAACAAAAGACATATCAAATAAA
The DNA here is from genome assembly GCF_052849685.1 of Lactuca virosa. Taxonomy (NCBI): domain Eukaryota; kingdom Viridiplantae; phylum Streptophyta; class Magnoliopsida; order Asterales; family Asteraceae; genus Lactuca; species Lactuca virosa. The sequence goes on along the minus strand of NC_136433.1, from coordinate 312,865,924 downwards.
AACATCCAATAAAATGAAATACGTATCCGTTTCCTTTAAGACAAAGTGCTAGTACATAAGTTTTGGGGAAAATTGACCTCTAAAGAGGTCTATAGTACATCAAAATAAATAAAAAAAATTTGGCAGCATGACGACCCTTCGAATAGAGTAATCACTTACACGTAGGGTCGGTCCTACATACAGGCAAAAAGGGTAGCACCAACGCATACCCATAAACCTAGTCCATAACAAGTTGTGAGTAGGATGAATCCTACTCACGACGGGTAGTTCCCTGTGGTCCCTGTGATGAAGTTGAGGCGCCCTGTAGCTGTGCTAGCCGACGCTCGGCTGCCACTACTCTCTCCTCGAGAGCCCCATGCCTCTCCTGGTATTCCCTCACCTACGCTTGTGCGGTGGTAAGGTCCTCAATGATTCTGTCCATGGGTTAGTAGTCTCTCTCCAGGTCTCGAGTCAGTGCGTATGTGACTTCCACAGCAGCTCCCAACTCCAGAACTCGGTTTGCAGTAGCTCTAGTCTGATCACCATGGTGCGTGATTCGCTGGATCATAATTGGGAGGGCCCTATCGGTGGGTCCCCCGTGGCTGAGGTTATAGAAACCTCGCTCCATGCCGAAAGGAGGGCGCTGGTACTGGTGTCGGCTCCATCTCTCCAGATCTTCCGCCCAGCGGGGCGTAGGTCCTTTGTAGCCATAACGACGTGCAGGAACTCGAGCGATGTAAGGAGGGTTTATGACTTTGCACTCTGAATCTGATTCCTCCTCTTCCTCTTCCTCTTCCTCTTCCTCTAGTTCTTCCTCGAACTCTTCCTCTTCGGTCTCTTCTTCCATGATCTCCTCAGGATCCTCTTCAGGTTCCTCTTCTATCCAACCTCCATTTCCCTGGTTAGGGAAATAGGTGTCTCCTGGTCCATGGAAACCTGCCATGATGTCTGTGCAAGAATGTGAGAAATTTATGGAAGGATTTAAGTGTATGTATCCTAAAATACTCCTATAGTATTTTAATTGTTTATGTTTGATTCTATAGCTTCTTGGTATAAATATAGCGTTGGAAAGTTGTAGATTTGTTGTCCACCATGACTACTCCTAAACACATGTTGGTCATATCTCGAATGAATATAGTTGGTCACGCTATATTTACCCTAGATATGATTACATAACTGTCTAAGTTTAATCGCGATGCCCAACTCTTCTAAATACTTCTTATTATAACATTATTTCTAATATGCATATATGTAGGTACACTTTTAATAAATACTTATATTTTGAAAGTATACGATTAGTCAGAGTGTTTTAGCCCCATTGTATTTATAGTTGTATATCTTGTATGGTTTGATATACTAGTTCACTATAAACAATGCTCTGATACCAATCTGTCGTACCCCCAAACTAGTACTGTGGAAACGTCTGGGGGCGGATGGAGTGACTTCATGTGTAGTATCATAACAATTGAATATAAATGAAACATAGCAACCCAAACATCCTACATTGAGATTACAAGTTTACATATTTTACAAATGTTGTTTGTTCAAATGCAAATACAAATAATTTGAAAGCAGAAATCATGATGCAGTGACGCATGTCCTCAAAAGGTTTTTGTAATACATGTTCACTGGTTTCGTGAGAATACAAGCAGTTTTGAAAAGTGTCAACATTAAAGTTGGTGAGTTCATAAGCGTTTTTGTATGAATAAAATCTGTAATGTTTCCTTGTAAATAATAGCGTAAAACTTCCCAGAAAATCCAATATTTTCTTAAATGTAAACTGTAGTCTTAAAAAAAACCTAAGACCGAAAATGTAAGTAGTGTTGTATTGTAAAGTAGTATCACATAGCTTTATATATATTTTATAAAACCAATGAAGATGCATTAGCCTCGTAAACCAAATGATTGTTAATACCCTATGTGAGTTATTATAACCATACTTAATACGACTAGTAGCCTGTATGACGTTCTTCAGGCGTCGGAGCTGGTAAAAATTTGTCGCCCTAGACTTGCGGTGTAACTGTAGCGAACAACTTAGGTGCGGGGTTTTCAATCCCGTATAGATCTATACACAACAGTCTCGCTCTCCCTCCAGGAGCCTCTGGTTATAATACAGGACTTAAGGTGTACTTTAGGTAAGGTACGTGAAGAGAGTGTGTCTCACAAACTGTACCAACGATTTACGTATGATGTAGTGAAATCCTTTTTGTATGTAAAAGCATTTAGTTTATAGAGTGACATAAATATAGTTTCAAATAATTATCTGTAATAAGCCCGAAGACGGGTTACTAGTTTAAATGAACCACAAACTATACACAATATAGTTTAGCTGAAAAAGTTGTAGAGTCAGAGAAAAGTAAACCCATTTATACATTTTATTATACAAAAATATTAGGTTTAGAAAGTTCATAACTTGGTTAAACCCAAGAGAATATTTTCTTAGAATAGTTATGAGAACTCATTGTTGATAGAAATTTCCTTTTATCATAAAAGTCAAAATTTTCCTCTTTGTTCATGTAGTAAAATTTTAAAACTTGTTTTTATATAGTTTCATACTATAACTTAACCATGTTGTGCACGACAGCCTGAAATAAATAGTCTAGTCACATAGCATGCACATAAAACCTTATACACCACATATAGATGAACACATATAACAACATTTTTTATAATATATTTTTGCTTGTATTCCCCCCCCCCCTCAAAAAAAAACATGAAAATTCTCGAAAAAGGTGGGGTATGAACTCACCATGAGTGCTTTTGTTAGTTGATTTGAAGAGGTGTTGGGAAGTTTTCAAGCCTAAATACTTGAATGGGGTTGATGAACTTCCTTGAGAATATTTTTATCCTAAGGGTTCTTAACACATTTAAAGTGTGTAAATGGAATGAACTAAACATAAGAATGTAAAGGATGCTGAGAAATCTCGAATTTACTTACCAAACTTAAGAAAATGCTTGAAGAAATAAGCCTCTTTAAAGCTTGGAACTTGACCTCTTGAGAGCAAATGGAGTTTCACAGTAAGTGGAAATGGATTTGTGGTATATGAGGAGATGATTTCGTCCCTAATAAAAGAAAGAAGATTGATAGGTTATTTACTTGGTTATCTAGAGCTTAAAGTATGGATATTTGGTGGGTAATACGTGGGTTACTTTGATTTTATTGGAAATGGGTGAGATTTCAAATCCTAAAGTCAACTTTCCTTGCTTTTACCTTATCCTAGACCGCAAACCTCTTTAAATCACCCTAGTATGACCGAAATCACATGTGATTTCGTTCCTAGGCTTGACTTTACTTTTTGATTTCGGTCGTAGGCCTTTTCCCATGGTGTTTTCGGCCTTAGTGGATCTTTAAAGTGTGTTTTCGGCCTTAGTGGAGTTGCATAGTGTTAATTTCGGTCTTAATGTTTTCTAGACATGGTGTTTACGATTTTGAGTAATATAGATCACAAAGATGATGGCCCTAAAACTCGAGAATTCAAGGACCTTGCATAAATACATGTTTTTATGTTAAAACTGTTTGATTCTTGTTTGATTTGAATGAACTTTCAAGGCTTAATTCAATATGAATTTCCAAGTGTATATTATCTTTAATCATACAAATTGTGCCCTCTTGGCTTTTAAATAACATTATTGCATCATGTTACATAGATATACATTGTGGATACACTTATACACAAGACCCGTAGACATGGTTTGACCCAAAATTTTCATGTTGTCACACACATGAAATTTCCATTGACTTTACCACTTTCACTTTGATTCCCACCTGAGATCCAAAGACCTCTTCAGCACCTCTTCAGCAAGACAGTGCTCCTCATCTCTTCTATCGCGGTTCACAATGAATGGAACCTTCAAGTATTGTCTTGGTGACTATTGGAACCTTATTACTCATTGGTTACAAAGACTCAGTGTTGGATCTCTTATCCTCTTGGTGGATATGAAATTTGGAATCCATCCACAACACATCAATCTTTAAAGGAATTTTATATGTATGATTTGTTTTGATGTGTTTGATCATGTTTATGTACTCTTTTATAGACAGTGCTAAGGAGAAGATATCTTGTAGAAAGGAAACTTTTTAACGGCCTTTCAAGTCAAAAGATTTTTTGGATCGAGTCTTTACTACTTTTATGAAATAGTTACATTGTTATCGTTTTGGAAAACCTCCTTGTTTGACTAACTCCTTTGCTTTATTTTATTTATTTATTCGTCCTATTTCTTATTATATTATTATATTTCCTTGTACCCCATTAAAGGAATTAATTGTGAATCCCTTATTCAAGACTACAACTTAACTCTATGATATGGAAGTTATACCACTTCTAGCTGATGAGTTGAAACTGTTAATGATTCACACTGACTTCACCTCAGTGTGATTGGGACATTCTATTTCTTTCCCATAATTATTCTCTATAAAGCTTTATGATTCAGCGTATGAAACTAGACACTGATGAGAGCTTGAAAAATTTGTGTCGATGGTTAGGCTATGTATCATAGCTTATCACACGCACCAATCTATTCTTGTCCTATCATCTCCTTTAAAGTTTTGTGATTCAACATATAATACGAGACGCTGATGAGAACTTGAAAAATATGTGCCGATGGGTATATCATGTACTGTGAGGAATTACACACACCTATCCATTCTCACCCTAAAAAAATTCTATCAAAAAAGTTAACGACTCATTGTATTTACCATACACTGATAAAACTTTGACCTTCTATGTTAGTAGGTACACTAAAACACCAATGTGTATTACACGCATCTCTCATATCTTTTCCATGTTCTTCTAATAAAAGAAGTTTATGATTCAGCGTAACAAATCATACGCTGATGAGATTTCGTAAAATCACATGCTAAGGAGACATCATAATCTTAACTATCCTTTCACCGAAATTCCTAATACACTAATTCTTCTTGTTGCTATAGTTGTCTTGCTGACATCATGACACACCGATGTTAACGGTAACTATTTAACGGTTATTGTCAGAAATTCAACCGTTACTGTGGGATTTGAGGTTTTTACGACATTTTCTGTGTCGGTTACCGTTATGTGGAAAGTGGGATGATTTTCAACAAAAAGCTTATATCTTGATCATCTTTTTCATTGTCTCAGGTACTGCAAATTTGTTAAAATTTCTTAGACAATCATCAATAGCTCCAGCTCTTTTATTTTTCTTCATTCCTGTTGAAAATGTGGTCAAAGCCCTAAACACCAATTGTTGTTCAGGAAAACAATGTCGCCTTCTGCGACACTATTCCTCCTCAACAACAAGAGTAGGGCATGGAATATTTTGTCAATTTCTTCAAGAGTTATTCATTGCTCTACGCACTAAGTGATGTTCCTGAGCCCCTCTTCCAAAAAACAAGTGTGCGAGTTCTAGTATTCTTGCACTGTTGGTGTAAGTGGCCAAACTATCTCTGGAACTGTTGGAGATGGTCATTATAGGGTTCACATCTCCGTAATCACCATTCGTTAAGTTCTCTGTGTTCCTCTCATGGTGGTTTATGAAACAACTCCTTCTGAATCTAGATGCAGGTCAATCCTACCTCATCTTAGTTCTGATTTCTCTGACCAGGATGGCAAACATGACTCTAAGTACATTCTTTATCAGCGTGTTCCTACTGGTTGGGAGTATGTTATAGGGGTGATTGGAAAATGTCTTGGTCATAAAATTGGTAGTCTAGACCAGTTGAATCTGTTTGAACTATGCATTATGTATGCTTTGGCTCGAGACAAGAAATTGGATTTTGCTCAAATTTTATGTGATTAATTGGTTGAATGTATCAGCAGCAAAAAGAGACCAACATATATGCCATATCCAAGATGGCTTGCTCTATTCCTGGCACACGTTAGTATGGGATACAACATAAATCATGGAGAATCTATTCCAATTCATGTTCTATCCTCAAGAATCATAAATGTTGATCTTGTCGATGAAGATCCTCACTTGTCTAATCTAATAATGGCTTGGATTGAGAATTTGTATGAAGTTGAGGAACATCAAGAAAACACTATATCATATCCTGAAACTAGTGATAAAGAATGTATCAATTCTTCAAATGACACTGGTGATGATGATGAAGAGTTTGATAATGAGGAATCCAGATCTTATAATGATGGCACTTATACTGTAAAGATTGATGCTTCAGTCCAAGCTACTGAGACACAAGTAAATGTTCAATCCTCACCCACTTAGTACGACTTTGGTGTTGTTGGGTTTAGTTTTGATCTACTATCATCAGAATCTCCACTTCTTGTCAGTCTTCGTCCTTTAATTATGAACAACCACATACAATTTTCATGTTCTTCTCTTTCATACTCTCATCCCCCCAAGGTTTCGAAGCAAGAATTGTCTTCATCTGAAGTTGATAGTGCTCTTTTACAGTCATTCCATGTTTAATATACCGCTGTAATTCCTCTATCACCTCCAAGACAAGCTGATATTTCTATCCCTCTGATCTCTACTCTTCAAACTTCTACTGATTTTCTGGGGGAGTCTAGCTCTTTAAACTTTCAAGCATCAGTGCTTTCTTAGCTTAAAGTTTTGGTTAACTTAATAGAGTCTCTGGGGCAACAACTTAGTAAAATTGAAACTGATGTGGCAAATATTAAACGCATCATAACCATTATGGACAATACTGAAGAGGTTGGTGATTCATCTGAGAACTCCCCACATTTACTAATGATGATAAATGGAGATTTTTTTTCCAAGAAGGAGATTGTACTTGTGTCTTGCTGATACCTTCATTCTACGATGATTCTATATCTCCTGGATATTCTGTTGATACCAAAAAGAGGGGTGATTCATACACCTTCTCAGGAAGAGCAATAGACAAAAGTTTTCAAGTGTCTCAAAAGCAGTTATTTTCTCAAGGGAGCTCAAGTATGCAGTTGAAAGCAAGTTTTCTCTATTTTAAATGTTTAGCTTTGACATCATCAGATAGGGGGGTTGTACTTATGATCTAATGAGTCAAACACTATTCACATGTTGTCCACTAGCGCCAACATAAGCGCCAGCGTCTACATAGTATCAGCGACAGCATGATCCTTTATATATTAGTCGGTTAGACACTTTGTAACTATAGATAGATTTTTATTTATATAATAGATATATGATCCATAATCTTAATGATTAGGATCAGACTATACATAGATTAGATTACATCCCTTAAATGAAGGGATTTTCGTTTATTTTATTATATTAGGGTTAAACCCTAATGTGTGGCGTGACCGTCTTTGTGACTGCTTTGTGCACCTCTTCTCTTTGTGAGAATATTTTTCTTAGTGAAAAACCATTTTATTGATTATCATTATTCTTTTGTTCTTTTGTTCTTTTATATCATCTTTTCTTATGTTTATACGTGTTTGTATCCAATCAACCAAACCTTCAAAATCTATTTATAGAGAGTTAGTGTTTTAAACCCTAACTAGTGGAAGAGATGAAATGACATAATTGAGTCTAGGGCTTAATAAATTAAGTTGTATAGAAGCTTAATTTGTGAATTATAATTTATTTTGAGATAGAAAGTTGACATGTTAAATTATGATCAAATGAGTAGGCATTTTTAATATAGATAGTAACTAAGCTCTAGATGAGCTAAGAAAAGTTCTAAGGAACTTGATATGTTGTACGAATAGTCTTTGGTAAAGAAGATTGATCAATTGCATCAATTAGAGATTTGAAGTCCATGGTAGTTAGTTTTCACTAACTAACAAGGTGAGTTATAACTTTTAATAGAGAATTCTTATATGATTTATAATATTATAAATGTGTATGAATGCATAGTTAGATGTTAGTGGTATTATGTTAAATACCTATGTGTTATTAGTCGAATGACTACTTCAAGTACTTATTGAATTGAGTACTTGGTTCATAGTAGAGGAACTCTTAATGAAATAATATGACATAATGTTTATCTGCCAAGTAGCATGAAAGACTATTAGAATCTAGAAAGAGATGACAGAATGTACATGTTTCAAGTAGTATGGAAGACTATGGGAAGACAATAGCATTTGCATGGAAATCTATGGGAAGACCATATCATTTACATGAAAGACTAAGAATGCAGGGATATAATTCCTTCGGGAAAGATAATATATGTTTATAGAGAAGTTTGATAAAAATTTCCACAAAGGGAACAAGGTAATAGGTTCCTTCTAGAGAACCTTGATAGATCTTGTGAGTTATATGTAGGTGTTAGAGTGCTTAATTCCTTTTTGATAAACAAAGAATACCTGGTGAGTACTTAATGAGTTAATTACTTAGTAGATAGAAGTATACGTTTAACAAAGATGTTTATCTATTTAGAGTGAAACCCAACGTAAGGATAAGAAAGAAATGTTATGAATGCTAACATATGAAAATGTGAGTGAATGAGTACAAAGTGAAAGTAATATCTAGACAGCTAAAGTAATCCATGAAGGATTATATGTAGTGGATCCATAAGGGATCATTGTAATCCGCAAGGTATTATACGTAGTGGATCTGTAAGGGATCATTGTAATCTATGATGGATTATAGATAGTGGATCCGTAAAGGATCATTATAATCCATAAGGCATTATAGATAGTGGATCCCTAATCACTATAATTCGTAGGGGATTATATATAGTGGATATGTAAGGGATTATACATAGTGGATCCGTAAGGGATCATTGCAATCCGTAAGGGATTATACATAATGGATTTGTAAGGGATCATTGTATATTACTAAGTGTGTTGGGTCATATGGGTTGCGTCATTGTGTGTCCATTTTGTATAGCGGGTTGGGCATGTCCACCCGATTATTTAATATTAGGGTTTTACTATTTAAAGTTCATACATGCACCGTATCCTGTAATCGTCAATCTTGTAAAACTCTACACAACCTTTACAATAGCAGTTCTTTATCGAGCTCCTCTAAGGTTGTGCTTATTAATCATTCGACGTAACTTGATCTTCTATCTGCGTTTTTGACTCTTTACATGTTTGAAACTATTCGATCATTCAAGTTTTATACTTAACAATTGGTATCAGAGTAGGAGACTGTGTAATCCATACACATCTCTCATGTTAAAGAGCTATTAGGGTTTCCGCTTTAATAGGATCAGGAGTCTGCTGTCTTCTTCAATTTCATCAACTACAGACGTTGAATCTTGATCTTTATTTTACCCTAAACTCAATTTTAGGTTTACACATCTGGTTCTTACAGTTTTTTTATCAAATCGACAACATGCAGCCTGACGATTCTCACGTTAACTCAATCAATCTATCAAGCGGCATTGGTTCTACAACAAGGATCCCTATACTTTTTCCTAACGATTATGAAGTGTGGGCACTGCACTTTAATGATTATGTGTTAGGGCTTGAAGACAATGGTTCATTGATATGTGATGCCATAACCAAGGAGACGTTTGCTCACACAGGTACAAAAAGGATTATTAAAACTCAAGCTGAGTAAAACGCTCTTCTTCTCTATGTTCAAAACATACCACATGATGAAAGAGACAAGCTAATCAGGAATGTCAAGGCAATGAGGATTATTCGCTTTGCTTTACAAGCCGACACGTTTCGCTTAGTAAGCTCGTGTGAAACTAAAAAAGAAATATGGGATAGGCTTAGGGAACTATACTCATGTGACACAGATCTTGAACATTCCATCCAAACTCTGTTACTTTCAGAGTTTGGAGCCTTCGTTCAGAATCCTGAGGAAAAACTGGACCAAATGTTCAATTGTTATAACCATTTATTAAGCAGGATGGTGAAACACAAGATCAAACGTAAACCGATAGAGCAGAAGGTCACGTTCATGAACGGGTTAAGATCTGAGTGGAAAGTTGTGGTGTCAACGGTTAAAGCACACGAGCAGTTCTAAAATTACTCCTTGGCAAAGCTCATTGGTATTCTGAGGTCACATGAGGACGAAGTGACCAGTGAAGAAAAAGTCGTTTCTAGCATGGGTTTATAAGCTCTTGTGTCAAAGGGAAAGAAGGTTGATGATGATGGTTCGGACTCTCAAAGGAAGATTATGCTATGATGGTATCCAACCCTAAGAGCTTTTAAAGAAGAATTTTGGTCGCAATGAAAACCTAAACTGTCAGTGTAGTTACAGTTCTGAGAAAGTGAAGGATGAGAGTGCGAAAAACTCTCAAAATGAGGAAGCGAAGAAAGAAAAGAAGCTCATAGGTGACTCCGGCTATGACTGCAATTATTGTCATGGCAAAAATCATATAGAAAAGGAGTGCATGCTAAGATGAATGGATGAGAAGAAAGAAGAGGAAGATGATGAGACTTATTTCCTCAGAAAGTTGGAGGAAATCAAGAAGAAGAAAAATGATGATGACGCTAAATCTGCTTTAATTGTGCAGGAACAAGTTGATGAGTTTGGTAGAGTCGAAGTGTGGTCAACTGACTTTGAGGATGAAGAGGTTCGTAGGCCAACTCATGGGAGAATCTTGGTAGCGAAAAATTTTGTATCTCAGTCCAATACAAGGCGCTTAATGGTGACTAATGAAGTTTTGGAGCTTATAGGATACGCTACTGAAGGCGGACGTGTCTCTGACAGTTCTTTCGCTGCGAAACCTATCCCTGAGCAAATCAGTGATGAGAAGGTGATAAACAAGGTACACACCATTCTTAAATCTCTAAATATTCCTGTGTCTCAATATGAAACTAAATTAAATGATCTAAAATATATAGTATCTAGTTTCATTGAAAGTTTTAAAAGAATCCGTTTGAATAATTCTAACTTAACCGGTCAAGTCGGCAGGGTTTCGAAAAAAAGTGAAGAGAGGTGCACGTGGATTGAAAAGTTGGAGTTGGATTTGTCTACGTCTACGGATGAGTTGATTTATTTGCAAAGAGATAATTTGGGGCTTTTAAAGCAGTAAAACATTTTTTGTTTAATTGCTAAAAGACTTTATTTTAATATTACCCAGTTACATCTTGATTGTGAAATTGGAAAGAAGATTCATAAGATGATTTTGCCCTTTCTTGAATTGAAAGAGGACAAAATCGATGCAGACTGTTATAGATGCGAATCCATCGTCTCGTCTGATGAAGTCTCGGATGCTTACAGAATAGGACTGGACAAAATTGAATCTTACACACAGTCCATTGATCACAAAAATATGTTGAAACAACTTTTGGATGAAAATAACAAAGAAAAAAATAAATCTGGTACTATACAGAAGTTTAACTCATTAAACACTAAGTTGAGTTCAGAAAATAAACTTAATGTTGAAAATACATCTGAATTAGATGATGATAGTGATATGAGTGAAATCTCTGTGGAGGATGAGGTTGATTGCTCTGAATTTGTTAAAAGCAAACCTGAACCCGCGAAAGTCTTAATTTCTGAAAATTCTGTTGAGTTTGCATGTTTTTCTAAAGTTAAATCAAAAGTTTTAAAAGAAAAAGCAATTGTTTTCCAAAAGGTTCAAACTGTTCCTAATCAGGTTTTCGCAACCAAGGGACTAAATAAAAATCAAACTGCAAAACTAACGTCCCTGGTCGAAGAAGACAATAAAGATGGATGTGATGAATCTTTCTGGTCAGCTCCTATCAACAATACAGATGAAACCAAAGGTCTATCTGATATGACCTCTATGAAAACGAAGAGCAGATATGTAGCAGAAACGCTAAACAAAGTCAACTCGAACTACGAAAAAGGGAGTCCAAGTGGAACCAAGAATGTTCCAAATGATACGTCATCCTGTCACACCCCCGAACCGTCGGAACGGACGGCGGAAACGTCCGGGGGCGGGGTGACGTCATGCGTAGTATCACAACAGTTGTATCATAGTAAGCGAAGTAAACACAACCATTACATTATAATAAGAATATTTACATTGTTTGAACACATGGTTTGTATATAACAGTATATAACAAAAGTAAAAGACGTGACTCCAAAATGCTCCGTCTTCTCCAAAAGTTGGCAAGAGAACCTGTCTATTGTTGCCCTGAGAATACAAGCAGTTTTAAAAATATCAGCATAAAGCTGGTGAGTTCATAAGCGTTTAGTTCTGGTGAAAGAAGTGTTTCTTTGAGCCTTTGAAAAGTGTTTCCCAAGAAAATTCTATATTTTCTTATGAAAGATGTATGATTAACCAGTAGTTGTATGTTAAACAGTTCGTTTTTGTAAAGTTGTGTTCTCCCAGGAAAATCCTATATTTCCCTTAAAAGTTGATAGTTGGTTATCTGTTCTTGTCTGAGGTGTACGAGTATCTACCATACTTGTATAGTTAGATGTAGTTTCCTTGAAAAACCATGTTTGTTCTTAGTGAGACGTATTAGCCTTATTACATAAGTAAAACTAATAAATAGGTAGTGAACTAAATCCTAAGGGTATTATTAGTACCCTCTAGTAATCAAATCGGTTATTACTTTGAGGTTAGTTCACTTAATTCATTATTACAAAAGTAAATCTCTGTTATCTAGGTTGCGAGTTTTATAACCATACATTAAACTAGATATGGCACGTAACGGGGGCCAGTATCCTTTTATGACTTTGTCACCCCAGGCATGACTGCCTAATTGTAGCTAGCAGTTTATGTGCGGGATAGTCAGTCCCGTATAGATCTATACATAATAGTCACGCTCTCCCTCCAAGAGATTCTTGTTACAAGGGTTAGTCCTACACACTCGAATCCGGTGGAGTGTTACCAAGGACGTGTCTCCAACTTAAGATAACAAATTTACAAGTAATAATACTGAAAATCATGTTTATGTTTTGTATAAATCCTTTATAAAATATCACATTTTATGACAAGATTTACAAGTTCCTTGCTTTAGTTTTGAAAACTGTTTCTACGAGTTGATTTCTTAATCGTTTGGTAAAACAGTTTTCTGTATTAAAAGCATACTGAACATATAACTGTTTTATGCAAATGAAATAACTTGAGCACAAGTTTCCTTGTACTTTTGCTTGTATTCTCCCCCTGAAAACATGAAAACTAGGAAAAAGCGTAGGGGTATGAACTCACAGTTTGACGTGGAATTCGAGTGTAAGTTGCTAGGAATTTCTGAGTGTCAAATAAAGCCTCGGGCACAACCGGATCCTATTTAGGATGTAAAAGTACGTATATACATTAGGTGAGGGCATAACACTATTTGTTATGGAAGGAAATCACCTTAGGGACTAGGAAACACTTAAAACTAAGTGTTAGAATCACATGTGATTGAAGATGGGAGTTTGCGGCCATAATCAGGAGTCTACAGTCAAGGGTTTGCGGTCCAACAAAGTTTACGGCCCATATGTTTATGGCCCAGGTGTTTGCGGTCCATGGGTTTACGGCCGATGGGTTTACGGCCTATGGGTTTACAGCCCATGTGTTTACGGCCGTAAACACTTGGTGAAAGATGCGATTTTCGGTGTTTCAAGGTCCTTTCTAGCCTTCTGGAAGTGTTCTAAACCTCGTTTCTAGGCTTAGGAGGGTGTTGGGCAACTTTGCACCACTTAAATAGAGTTTACGGTCAAGGGAGATTGCCTTGGCCATAAACACCCTTCTGGTCACGATTTCTAGATGTTTAACAAGTTATTCTTGTATCCAACAAGCTAAGAGCAGTGTACTTACGTAATGGAAGCTTGAAATGAGGTTTTTAGCCAACTAGAACTAGTGTGTGTTCTTAGTCTTCTTGGTGACAGAGAAAATCTAGAAAAAGATGAGATTCATGAGATAGGAACATGGATTTACCACTAGAAATGGATTTGAAACAACATTCAAGGTGGAAAAACACTTACTTCTTGAAGATCTTGGAGAGAATTCGAAGTTTGTAGAGAGAGAAAGAGAGAGAGTAGAGATAGAAAGCTTCTGGAGTATGTAAAGTGAGAAATGAAGGCCACTCATCCCTTATATAGGGGTGAGTTTACGGCCAAGGGGTAGGGTGGAGGGTTTACGGCCGTGAACAGGGTTTACGGTCGTAAACAGGGTTTACAGTCGTAAACAGGGTTTACGGCCGTAAGCTGTGTTTGCGGCCGTAAGCTCCTCTCGAAGGGTTGTTTGGCCCGGATGCTATGCTTTGACTTAGAAAACCTCGTTTTCGAATACGAAACTCGATCGAATTGAGTTTAGAATATTCCGTTAGACCAAAAATAATACTAACGTGAACGGAGATAAATCAATTCGGATTTATTTAGAACGTAAGGTCCTTCTCAAACTAAGGAGTTTGACGGAATTAACTAAAACCCAAATTTTATAAACGGAAACTGGGTAAGGATAACGGAAAAAGTTTCGGGTTGTCACATCATCCCCCCGTTAGAGGGAATTTCATCTCGAAATTCGAACATAGAATACAAATCATGGTTTAGAAAAGAGATGCAGATACTTCTGTTTCATCTGGTCTTCACGCTCCCAAGTGAATTCGGGCCCACGCTTGGCATTCCAGCGAACCTTCACTATCGGGATGCGACTTTGATTCGTTCGTTTGATCTCTCTATCCATGATTTCGACTGGTTCTTCCACAAAGTTCAGGTTCTCGTTGATTTCAATCTCGTCGAGAGGAATCGTAAGGGTTTCATCGGATACGTATTTCTTAAGATTCGAAACGTGGAAGACAGGATGAATGTTGCTAAGTTCTTGCAGTAAACGAAGTTTGTAGGCTATGGGACCGATCCTAGCGAGGATCTCGAAGGGTCCTATGTATCTTGGATTTAGCTTTCCACGCTTTCCGAAGCGTATCATGCCTTTCCAGGGCGAGACCTTTAACAGAACACGGTCTCCAACCTGGAACTCCAAGGTTTTTCGTCGTTTATCGGCATAGCTCTTTTGTCGATCTCGTGAGGCTTTAAGTCGTTCTCGGATTTGTACGATATTTTCTGTGGTTTCGCGGATGATTTCTGGGCCAGTGAGAGTGCTGTTAGGGACTTACCTCTTGGCTAGCTGCGTGTCTCCCACCTCAGCCCAACATAGAGGGGATCTGCACTTGCGACCATAGAGGGCTTCAAAAGGCACAGCCTTGATGCTGGTGTGGTAACTGTTGTTGTAGGAAAACTCGACCAAGGGCAAATGGGTGTCCCACGACTCACCGAAGTCAATGACACATGCTCTCAACATGTCTTCCAAGGTCTGGATGGTTCTCTCACTCTGTCCACCTGTTTGAGGATGGTAAGCTGTGCTCATATCCAGCTTAGTTCCAAGAGCCTTCTGTAGTGACTGCCAGAACCTCGAAGTGAACCTGCTATCTCGATCGGAGATAATGGACACAGGCACACCATGCAGTCGAACTATCTCTCAGATGTAGATTCGTGTGAGTCTCTCCATTTTGAAGTTTTCTTTGATCGGTAGGAAGTGGGCGGATTTAGTCAGTCGGTCGACAATTACCCAGATGGCGTCGTGCCCACTCGGAGACTTGGGTAATTTGCTGATAAAATCCATAGTAATTCTCTCCCACTTCCACTCAGGTATCTCCGGCTGGTGGAGTAGACCTGAGGGCTTCTGATATTCGACCTTCACCTTGGCGCAAGTCAGGCACTTGCCCACGAAGGTAGCGATCTTTGCTTTCATGTTCGGCCACCAATACAGTTTCTTGAGATCGAGGTACATCTTGTCCGAACCTGGATGAACGGAGTATCTAGTCTTGTGAGCTTCGTTCATTACAACCTCTCTGTAACCGCCGAACTTTGGGGTCCAGATCCGGTCCATGAAATAATAGACTCCGTCTACCTTGATTTCTAGGTTCTTTTCCATTCCTCTCAAGGCTTCACCCGACATGTTCTCTAGTTTTAAGGCTTCCAGCTGAGCCTCCTTGATTTGCGAAGATAAATGGGAATGGATAGTCATGGTCAGTACCTTCACTCTACGACCTGAGTACTCCTTCCGGATGAGGGAATCTGCCACCACATTGGCCTTGCCGGGATGGTAGCGGATTTCGCACTCGTAATCGCTGGGTAGATCAACCCATCGCCGTTGTCTCATGTTCAGTTCCTTCTGGTTGAAGATATGCTGCAGGCTTTTATGGTCAGTAAAGATGGTGCACTTGGTTCCGTAGAGATAATGTCTCCATATCTTCAATGCGAAGACCACTGCTCCAAATTCCAAGTCGTGCGTTGTGTAGTTGACTTCGTGTGCTTGCAGATGTCTTGAGGCATAAGCAATGACTTTTCCCCGTTGCATGAACACATAGCCTAGGCCCTGATTGGATGCATCACAGTAGACAACGAAGTCCTCCGTCCCTTCGGGTAGAGACAAGATAGGTGCGCTGCATAGGGCCCGCTTCAGCGTTTGGAACGCAGTGTCTTGCTTTTCACTCCAACAAAAGGGTACGCCTTTCTGAGTCAGAGTGGTTAAGGGTTTTGCAATTCTGGAGAAATTCTGGATAAATCTGCGATAGTAGCCAGTGAGACCCAAGAATTGATGGATTTCTGTGGGCGTCTTCGGTGCTGACCAGTTCTCTATTGCTTTGATTTTGGAGGGGTCCACGTGTATGCCTTCCTCGCTTACCACGTGACCTAGGAAGGTTACTTTTCGAATCCAGAATTTGCATTTGGAGAATTTCGCGTACATCTTCTCTGTCCTTAGCGTTTCCAGCACCGATCTCAAGTGCTGTCGATGGTCTTCCTCACTTCTGGAATAGACAAGTATATCGTCGATGAACACGATTACGAACTTGTCCAGGAAAGAACGGCACACCCGATTCATCAGGTCCATGAATACCGCTGGTACGTTGGTTAGACCAAAGGGCATTACTACAAATTCGTAGTGTCCATAACGAGTTCGGAATGCTGTCTTTGGCACATCATTCTCGTGAACTCGCAACTGATGGTACCCTGATCTTAGGTCTATTTTGGAGAAGTAACTGGCTCCCTGAAGTTGATCGAAGAGGTCGTCGATTCGAGGAAGAGGGTAACGGTTTTTTACTGTAAGCTTGTTCAGCTCGCGGTAGTCAATGCACATCCGAAAGGATCCATCCTTCTTTTTCACGAACAAGATCGGGGCTCCCCAGGGTGAGGAACTCGGTCTGATGAACCCTTTGCTGAGCAGCTCATTGAGCTGACTGGATAACTCCTGCATTTCTGCCGGTGCTAATCGGTATGGGGATTTAGCTACGGGGGTAGCTCCGGGGACTAAGTCGATGCGAAACTCGACTTGGCGTTCGGGAGCGATTCCCGGGAGATCTTCGGGAAAAACATCGGGAAAGTTGCAGACTTCGGGGATGCTCTCGAGGTCTTTAACTTCCTGCTTCTCGTTAATGACGTGGGCTAGGAATGCATGACACTCCTTTCGTAGAAGTTTCTGGGCTTTGATGCACGAAACGATACGGAGGTTCGTGCTAAGTTTATCGCCATAAATCATGAGGGTTTCATCAGAGGAAAGATCGAGACGGATAGCTTTTTCGTAACAAAGGATATCAGCTTGATTGGGGCTCAACCAATCCATGTCGATGATGACATCGAAGCTTTTTATGGAAACTGGCATAAGGTCGATAGGAAAAGAATGACCGTTCAAGGCAAGGATACAACCTACGTATATATCATTAGTGCTCTCTTTCTCACCGTTAGCCTCTCGACCGTAAATGTTTCAGTTAGTTGTTGAGGTTTATGTTTGAGGAGATGTTTGAATGCATGACTAATAAAACTTCTCTCCGCACCAGAATCGAAAAGAATGCATAAGAGTTGTCGAGGAGGAACGTACCCGAAACAACGGTGGGATCTGCAACAGCCTCTTCTTGACCCATCGTTAGCACTCTCCCCTTGCCACCTGCTGTTGTTGCCTTGGGGCAGTTTCTCTTATAGTGCCCGATTTCTCCACAACCATAACAGGCTTGACCGACGCCTGCTCCAGATGCCTGATTGGTTGGTTGGACTGGTGTCTTGCAAACTCGAGCTGTGTGCCCCTTTTTGCCACAGCTGGTGCATGACATTTCTCGGCATGGGCCGAGATTATGATGATAATTGCACTTGTCGCACCGAGGAAGGGTACCAGCATATTTACTGGTAGGTGCTTGAGTGGCAGGAGCAGCGGCAGGAGTAGTAGCATCGTGGACTGCCACCGTTTGTTGTTTCTTTGAGGGCTCTTGCGAAGATTGGCCCTTCCGCTGCTTCCAGAACTTTCTTTTCTCACCACTCCCTTTTGCTTGCTCAGGAGCGGTTGCCACTTTATCAAGATCAAATCTGTGATCTATGAGAGTCTATGCCAGACACTTAGCGCTGTCAAACGTGTTTGGCCTAGCAGCCAAGACATTTCCTTTGGTGGGTTGTGTCAGTCCCCAAATCTATCTCTCTATTTTCTTGCTTTCCGGGGTGACCATTCCCAGACAAAGAAGCGCTAGGTCTTCGAACCTAGAAGTGTAGGCAGCAATGTCAGATTCCTTCATCTTTAGGTTCCAGAGTTCGTGCTCTAGTTTCTGCATCTCGCCTCATGGGCAGTACTCAGCTAGCATGAGTTCCTTTAAACTTTCCCAACCCATAGCATTTGCCACTGGCAGGGTTAGGGATTTGACCCGACCATTCCACCAGGTCAGTGCTCTGTTGGCGAAGGTGCAAGCGGCGAATTTTACCTTGTTGGCTTCAGAACAGGAACAGATTTCGAAAATGGTCTCGATTTTCTCGAACCATTGAGTCAGGGCAATAACCCCTCCTTTGCCGTCGAAAGATGTGGGTTTCGCGTTCATGAAGTCCTTATAGGAGCACTCCTTTTGGTGTCCCTGACCACCTTCATGATTTTGGGGATGAGCACCACTTCCTTGCCCACCAGATCCGCCAGGATTGATCTGTGACATAGCGGCAGCCACAGCAGCAGTAACAGCTGCCTGGAACATAGCGGGATCGAATTGAGGGGGTGGTGGTGGTGTGTCGTCATTTCTTCTGATGGGTCTTTTTCGGGGAGGCATCTTGTTCTAAAATAATCAGGAAGAAGAGGATGGTAAGTCCTCGAGATATATGAAACAAAATATATCCCATCCTGATAATAAAGTGTTCTACCAAGCGATAAGCAAAGAAAGGTTACTAATGCAAGTAAGTTATCGCTAAGAAACGAATAGGTAGCAACACTAGAAATGAATTTCTACAATGTATTCGGCTCTGGCTAAAATACTCCTACAGTATTTTAAGTTGTATGTTTTGTTCTATCGACGTCTTGTTGTATGGATACTTGGCAAGTTTTAGGCCTGTTGCAACACCAAAGTCACTCCCAAGCACATGTTGGTCATGTCTCGAATAAATATAGTTGATCAGGCTATATTGACCCTAGACATGATTACATAACTGGCCAGGTTTAACCGCAGTGTTCAACATCCAAAATACTTTTGTTTTGTTCTACTCATGATATTATTTCTGGTATATAGGTATACTTGTATACTTTTTGTAAAAATACTTATATTTTGAAAGTATACTTTTAGTTCAAAGCACTTTGGCCCCTTAGTGTTTATAGTTGTATACCATGTAAGGTTCGGTATACTTAGTTCACTATAAACAATAGCTCTGATACCAATCTGTCACACCCCGAACCGTCAGAACGGACGACGGAAACGTCCGGGGGCGGGGTGACGTCATGCGTAGTATCACAACAGTTGTATCATAGTAAGCGACGTAAACACAACCATTACATTATAATAAGAATATTTACATTGTTTGAAAACATGGTTTGTATATAACAGTATATAACAAAAGTAAAAGACGTTACTCCAAAATGCTCCGTCTTCTCCAAAAGTTGGCAAAAGAACCTGTCTATTGTTGCCCTGAGAATACAAGCAGTTTTAAAAATATCAGCATAAAGCTGGTGAGTCCATAAGCGTTTAGTTCTGGTGAAAGAAATGTTTCTTTGAGCCTTTGAAAAGTGTTTCCCAAGAAAATCCTATATTTTCTTATGAAAGATGTATGATTAACCAGTAGTTGTATGTTAAACAGTTTGTTTATGTAAAGTTGTGTTCTCCCAGGAAAATCCTATATTTCCCGTAAAAGTTGGTTATTTGTTCTTGTCTGAGGTGTATGAGTATCTACTATACTTGTATAGTTAGATGTAGTTTCCTTGAAAAACCCTGTTTGTTTTCAGTGAGATGTATTAGCCTTATTACATAAATAAAACTAATAAATAGGTAGTAAACTAAATCCTAAGGGTATTATTAATACCCTCTAGTAATCAAATCGGTTATTACTTTGAGGTTAGTTCACTTAATTCATTATTACAAAAGTAAATCTCTGTTATCTAGGTTGCGAGTTTTATAACCATACATTAAACTAGATATGGCACGTAACGGGGGTCAGTATCCTTTTATGACTTTGTCACCCCATGCATGACTGCCTAACTGTAGCTAGCAGTTTAGGTGCGGGATAGTCAGTCCCGTATAGATCTATATACAATAGTCACGCTCTCCCTCTGTGACAACCGTCAATTTTTGGTCAAGTCAAAGTCAACCAAAGTCAACAAGTCAAAGTGGTCAACTCATCTAACCCTTGTATATAGGGTTCCATTATGATTCTTATTGTACTACTCGCAATCTTAATACAAAGTATCACTTAGAATTCTCACATGTTCGAAAATTCTAAACCCTAATCAAGGTAAGTGATGAATCTACTTGATAAAACATTATTCCATACCCCTCGGGAACATATAACAATCATAACGAGACTTAACGAGGTTTAAAAACCTTGCCTTACAAAGCCAAACACTCAAAAAGGTCACAGAAGAAGTCTCTCCCAATCTCTTTCACTCTATCTCTCTCTACCTCAAATCTCTATAAGTATGTGAAATCTCTCCCAAATCTCTCTAAGTATGTGAAATCTCTCCCAAATCTCTCTAAGTATGTGAAATCTCTCCCGAATCTCTCTAAGTATGTGAAATCTCTCCCAAATCTCTCTCTGAATGAGAAATCTCTCCAAGTATGTGAAATCTCTCCCAAATCTCTCTAAGTATGTGAAATCTCTCCCAAATCTCTCTCTGTATGAGAAATCTCTCCAAGTATGTGAAATCTCTCCCAAATCTCTCTAAGTATGTGAAATCTCTCCCAAATCTCTCTCTGAATGAGAAATCTCTCCAAGTATGTGAAATCTCTCCCAAATCTCTCTCTGAATGAGAAATCTCTCCAAGTATGTGAATCTCTCCCAAATCTCTCTCTATATGTCAAATCTCTCCAAGTATGTCAAATCTCTCCCAAATCTCTCTTAGAATCTCTCTCAACTTTTTATAATCACCCGGGGCATCCCGACCCTTAATTTAGTCGAAAACAGCTCGAAAACGGAAGTCTACGCGAAAAACAGCCTTAAGGAGCCGAAACCTCTTAAGGAGTCGAACCCTCTTAAGGAGCCGAACCTCCCTTAAGGAACCGAAACCTCCTGAGAACCGAACCTTCTTAGGAGCCGAAACCTTGCATCAGAACCGAAACCCTCTCAGCGGAAATGGACCGAGGGTTCGGTCTATTTCGGTCCCCTGACCATTCCAAACCGAGACCTAACCTTCGGCTCTCCCCCTTCCCACCTTCGGTCCGAGAGGACTGCAATTCAGTCCGAGAGGCGACCCTGCGCAGCCGAACCCTACTCTCGGTTCCTCTTCTACTTTCGGTTCTAAGGGCTAGGACCGAACGTCCGGCCCTGAACTTCGGAAATTGGTAGTTTTTGCCCGGTTTCCAATATTTTTAACGTTTTGAGCCCGTTTTTCGAGATTTTAACACGGGATTTTCACCCAAACTCGTATTTTAACATAATAAACCCTAAATATTCATATTTAATATATTTTTAAGAAAATCCTTACTTAGGAATAAAAATATAGTGGGTGAGATACTAGTGGTGGAGTGTTGACTTTGCTTTAGTGTATGACACAAGCAACCACCCCATGCCCACTCCATGAATCACCCTTGTCCTTCCACCATACCTAGTCATTCCATAGTACTTTTCCCACCATTTTTCAGCCATACACTTGGTCAAGAGCTGGAAAGCCCTCCCCTCTCCTCACATTTCCCTCATTCCCCTCATTTTCCACCAAAGAACAAACTTCATTTTCTCTAACTTTCTCTCTCTAAATTTCGAGATTCAAGGCTATTCTCCAGACTTTTCTTCCACATTTGGTAACTATCTTCCTCCTACACTTAGATATTCTACTATCCTTCATCCAAATCATAGATTGCTTACACAAACATCGTCATATTTGTGTTAGATCTTCAAATCTTCAAGCATCTCCCAAGTGTTCTTGAGAGTAACACTTCTTTTCTCCATCATCCATCTACTGAAATCACTCAAGGTGAGTTCATACCCCTATATTTTCATGTTTTCTTCAAGTTTTAAGGGGGGGAATACAAGTTAAAACGCCAAAAACTTAACTAAACTCAAACAACAGCTTTCATCAGAAAAGTTGAGTCTTATTCATGGACTGTTTTGACTATCTTAAACTTAATATCTTTCAAAATTGTTTAATATGCAAATAGTTCAGCTTCATACCTGTAAAATGACTACTTGTACATCTCCATACGATTTTTCTACGATTTATGGTGATTTTTACAAAACTGCCTATCATTTCAGAAACGAATTCGGACCAGTCTGTGAATATGAACATTTTAACACAAGTTAAAGACTTCTAAAAATCATAATAAAAATTATGAATAAACTAGACACATTTTGTGAACTCTCAGAATTTACGGATTTAGTTTTCGACTTTGTATGATTTTTCTATGATTTTTCTAAAACAGTGCTGAAAGGTTAAAAACTAGTTAACAGTTTACAACTTTTATAACACTTTGTAGTATGTTGAGCCAAGTGTATAACCATAAGTTCTAAGTATTGAATGTATTTTCTTGTTAGTTTATCATCATAAACTGAAATTTAGTCATTCATGATAATGTTTACTCATTCATTTCGAAAACATATAATAAACTACAATAAGCATAGTTTATGGATTTTTACTACATGAAAAAGGTTTTACTCTAAAAACAAATGGGTTTTTCATATACTACATGATAAACTATAATAGTAATAGTTTAAGGATTTCATATCATTAATTTATTCATAAAAGGTGATTTTACTTCCTCCACGGAAGAGGTTCTAATATCAAACTATGTGTAAACTAGTTAACTTAGGTTGTGAGGCAATTCTCTCCCCGTACGTTCGAGTATGGGATTCCAATTCCTGTAAGTTATAACCAAAGTCTCTTGTAAGGAGAGCGTGATAATTGTGTATAGATCTATATTGGGATTGACACCCTACACCTCGCTGCTAGCTACAGCCGGACCGACAGGTCTGCGGGTGACAAGAGTCATAGTATCTTAACGTCTGAAAAACGTTGTGTAGGTTATTTCTCATCATGGTATGGTTATAGCGACTCACATAGGGAGTTAACAATCTTTCAAGTTTACATGGAAAATTTTACTTTAAAAAGGGGTTTTACTTCTAAATTAAACGAGTTTATGTCGATTTAAACTTGCATGAGTTACTTTAAGTATGGAAAAATACTTGTACATATCGGTCTTGACATTCACGACTACATGACTTTTATAAGGAAAATATTAGATTTTCTTTGGAAACACATTACTATTATGAACATTATAAGTACAAAACATACATATATTCTCAGTCCTGGGATTTAGGACTACATGACTTTTATAAGGAAAATATTGGATTTTTCTGGAATCACACTCTATCACTTTTACAAGGAAAACAGCTTTTTCCTCAAACAAAACTCTTATGAACTCACCAACTTAATTGTTGACACTTTTTCAAAACTACTTGTATTCTCAGGGAATCAGTGATACAGGAAATCAACAGCATTTTGAGGATGGGACGTTTAATCGTCAAACAGTTCATTTTGTCATCATAATGTAATTGATTTTGAAACATGTAAACATATACTATGGTGTAACCTTTTCAATTATATTTATGATGGTTGTATTTACTTTGAGCACTATTATACTCGTTGTTGTGATACTATACATGAAGTCCTCCACCCTCGGAAGTTTCCGCCATCCTTGGTTTGGGGGTGTGACACCCTCCAAGAGATTCTGGTTACAAAGATTAGTCCTACACTCTCGAATCCGGTGGAGTGTTACCAAGGACGTGTCTCCAACTTAAAATAACAAATTTACAAGTAATAATACTGAAAATCCTGTTTATGTTTTGTATAAATCCTTTATAAAATATCACATTTTATGACAAGATTTACAAGTTCCTTGCTTTAGTTTTGAAAACTGTTTCTACGAGTTGATTTCTTAATCGTTTGGTAAAACGGTTTTCTGTGTTAAAAGCATACTGAACATATAACTGTTTTATGCAAATGAAATAACTTGAGCACAAGTTTCCTTGTACTTTTGCTTGTATTCTCCCCCTGAAAACATGAAAACTCGGAAAAAGCGTAGGGGTATGAACTCACAGTTTGACATGGAATTCGAGTGTAAGTTGCTAGGAATTGCTGAGTGTCAAATAAAACCTCGGGCACAACCGGATCCTATTTAGCATGTAAAAGTACGTATATACATTAGGTGAGGGCTTAACACTATTTGTTATGGAAGGAAATCACCTTAGGGACTAGGAAACACTTAAAACTAAGTGTTAGAATCACATATGATTCAAGAGGGGAGTTTGCGGCCGTAATCAGGAGTGTACAGTCAAGGGTTTGCGGTCCAACAGAGTTTACGGCCTATATGTTTACGGCCCAGGTGTTTGCTGTCCATGGGTTTACGGCCTATGGGTTTACGGCCCATGTGTTTACGGCCGTAAACACTTGGTGAAAGATGCGATTTTCGGTGTTTCAAGGTCCTTTCTAGCCTTCTGGAAGTGTTCTAAACCTCGTTTCTAGGCTTAGGAGGGTGTTGTGGCAACTTTGCACCACTTAAATAGAGTTTACGGTCAAAGGAGATTGCCTTGGCCGTAAACACCCTTCTGGTCACGATTTCTAGATGTTTAACAAGTGATTCTTGTATCCAACAAGATAAGAGCAGTGTACTTACGTAATGGAAGCTTGAAATGAGGTTTTTAGCCACCAAGAACTAGTGTGTGTTCTTAGCGTTCTTGGTGAGAGAGAAAATCTAGAAAAAGATGAGATTCCTGAGATAGGAACATGGATTTACCACTAGAAATGGATTTGAAACAACATTCAAGGTGGAAAAACACTTACTTCTTGAAGATCTTGGAGAGAATTCGAAGTTTGTAGAGAGAGAAAGAGAGAGAGTAGAGAGAGAAAGCTTCTGGAGTGTGTAAAGTGAGAAATGAAGGCCACTCATCCCTTATATAGGGGTGAGTTTACGGCCAATGGGTAGGGTGGAGGGTTTACGGCCGTGAACAGGGTTTATGGTCGTGAACAGGGTTTACGGCCGTAAGCTGTGTTTGCGGCCGTAAGCTCCTCTCGAAGGGTTGTTTGGCCCGGATGCTATGCTTTGACTTAGAAAACCTCGTTTTCGAATACGAAACTCGATCGAGTTGAGTTTAGAATATTCCGTTAGACCAAAAATAATACTAACGTGAACGGAGATAAATCAATTCGGATTTATTTAGAACGTAAGGTCCTTCTCAAACTAAGGAGTTTGACGGAATTAACTAAAACTCAAATTTTATAAACGGAAACTGGGTAAGGATAACGGAAAAAGTTTCGGGTTGTCACATCATCCCCCCGTTAGAGGGAATTTCGTCTTGAAATTCGAACATAGAATACAAATCATGGTTTAGAAAAGAGATGCAAATACTTCTGTTTCATCTGGTCTTCGCGCTCCCAAGTGAATTCGGGTCCCCGCTTGGCATTCCAGCGAACCTTCACTATCGGGATGCGACTTTGTTTCGTTCGTTTGATCTCTCTATCCATGATTTCGACTGGTTCTTCCACAAAGTTCAGGTTCTCGTTGATTTCAATCTCGTCGAGAGGAATCGTAAGGGTTTCGTCGGATACGCATTTCTTAAGATTCGCAACGTGGAAGACAGGATGAATGTTGCTAAGTTCTTGCAGTAAACGAAGTTTGTAGGCTATGGGACCGATCCTAGCGAGGATCTCGAAGGGTCCTATGTATCTTGGATTTAGCTTTCCACGCTTTCCGAAGCGTATCATGCCTTTCCAGGGCGAGACCTTTAACAGAACACGGTCTCCAACATGGAACTCCAAGGGTTTTCGTCGTTTATCGGCGTAGCTCTTTTGTCGATCTCGTGAGGCTTTAAGTCGTTCTCCGATTTGTACGATCTTTTCTGTGGTTTCGCGGATGATTTATGGGCCAGTGAGAGTGATGTTAGGGACTTGCCCCTTGGCTAGCTGCGTGTCGCCCACCTCAGCCCAGCACAGAGGGGATCTGCACTTGCGTCCGTAGAGGGCTTCGAAAGGCGCAGCCTTGATGCTGGTGTGGTAACTGTTGTTGTAGGAAAACTCGACCAAGGGCAAATGGGTGTCCCACGACTCACCGAAGTCAATGACACATGCTCTCAACATGTCTTCCAAGGTCTGGATGGTTCTCTCACTCTGTCCACCTGTTTGAGGATGGTAAGCTGTGCTCATATCCAACTTAGTTCCAAGAGCCTTCTGTAGTGACTGCCAGAACCTCGAAGTGAACCTGCTATCTCGATCGGAGATAATGGACACAGGCACACCATGCAGTCGAACTATCTCTCGGATGTAGATTCGCGTGAGTCTCTCCATTTTGAAGTTTTCTTTGATCGGGAGGAAATGGGCGGATTTAGTCAGTCGGTCGACAATTACCCAGATGGCGTCGTGCCCACTCGGAGACTTGGGTAATTTGCTGATAAAATCCATAGTAATTCTCTCCCACTTCCACTCAGGTATCTCTGGCTGGTGGAGTAGACCTGAGGGCTTCTGATATTCGACCTTCACCTTGGCGCAAGTCAGGCACTTGCCCACGAAGGTAGCGATCTCTGCTTTCATGTTCGGCCACCAATACAGTTTCTTGAGATCGAGGTACATCTTGTCCGAACCTGGATGAACGGAGTATCTAGTCTTGTGAGCTCGTTCATTACAACCTCTCTGTAACCACCAAACTTTGGGGTCCAGATCCGGTCCATGAAATAATAGACTCCGTCTTCCTTGATTTCTAGGTTCTTTTCCATTCCTCTCAAGGCTTCACCCGGCATTTCTCTGGTTTTAAGGCTTCTAGCTGAGCCTCCTTGATTTGCGCGGATAAATGGGAATGGATAGTCATGGTCAGTGCCTTCACTCTACGACCTGAGTACTCCTTCCGGCTGAGGGCATCTGCCACCACATTGGCCTTGCCGGGATGGTAGCGGATTTCGCACTCATAATCGCTGGGTAGATCAAACCATCGCCGTTGTCTCATGTTCAGTTCCTTCTGATTGAAGGTATGCTGCAGGCTTTTATTGTCAGTGAAGATGGTGCACTTGGTTCCGTAGAGATAATGTCTCCATATCTTCAATGCGAAGACCACTGCTCCCAATTCCAAGTCGTGCGTTGTGTAGTTGACTTCGTGTGCTTGCAGCTGTCTTGAGGCATAAGCAATGACTTTTCCCCGTTGCATGAACACACAGCCTAGGCCCTGATTGGATGCATCACAGTAGACAACGAAGTCCTCCGTCCCTTCGGGTAGAGACAAGATAGGTGCGCTGCATAGGGCCCGCTTCAGCGTTTGGAACGTAGTGTCTTGCTTTTCACTCCAACAAAAGGGTACACCTTTCTGAGTCAGAGTGGTTAAGGGTTTTGCAATTCTGGAGAAATTCTGGATAAATCTGCGATAGTAGCCAGCGAGACCCAAGAATTGACGGATTTTTGTGGGCGTCTTCGGTGCTGACCAGTTCTCTATTGCTTTGATTTTGGAGGGGTGCACGTGTATGCCTTCCTCGCTTACCACGTGACCTAGGAAGGTTACTTTTCGAATCCAGAATTCGTATTTGGAGAATTTCGCGTACAGCTTCTCCGTCCTTAGGGTTTCCAGCACCGATCTCATATGATGTCGATGCTCTTCCTCACTTCTGGAATAGACAAGTATATCGTCGATGAACAAGATTACGAACTTGTCCAGGAAAGAACGGCACACCCGATTCATCAGGTCCATGAATACCGCTGGTGCGTTGGTTAGACCAAAGGGCATTACTACAAATTCATAGTGTCCATAACGAGTTCGAAATGCTGTCTTGGGCACATCATTCTCGTGAACTCGCAACTGATGGTACCCTGATCTTAGGTCTATTTTGGAGAAGTAACTGGCTCCTTGAAGTTAATCGAAGAGGTCGTCAATTCGAGGGGTTTTACTTTTAAATTAAACGAGTTTATGTCGATTTAAACTTGCATGAGTTACTTTAAGTATAGAAAAATACTTGTACATATCGGTCTTGACATTCACGACTACATGACTTTTATAAGGAAAATATTGGATTTTCTTTGGAAACACATTACTATTATGAACATTATAAGTACAAAACACACATATATTCTCAGTCCTGGGATTTAGGACTACATGACTTTTATAAGGAAAATATTGGATTTTTCTGGAATCACACTCTAACACTTTTACAAGGAAAACAACTTTTTCCTCAAACAAAACTCTTATGAACTCACCAACTTAATTGTTGACACTTTTTCAAAACTACTTGTATTCTCAGGGAATCAGTGATATAGGAAATCAACAACATTTTGAGGATGGGACGTTTAATCGTCAAACAGTTCATTTTGTCATCATAATGTAATTAATTTTGAAACATGTAAACATATACTATGGTGTAACCTTTTCAATTATATTTATGATGGTTGTATTTACTTTGAGCACTATTATACTCGTTGTGATACTATACATGAAGTCCTCCACCCTCGGACGTTTCCGCCATCCTTGGTTTGGGGTGTGACACCCTCCAAGAGAATCCGGTGGAGTGTTACCAAGGACGTGTCTCCAACTTAAAATAACAAATTTACAAGTAATAATACTGAAAATCCTGTTTATGTTTTGTCTAAATCCTTTATAAAATATCACATTTTATGACAAGATTTACAAGTTCCTTGCTTTAGTTTTGAAAACTGTTTCTACGAGTTGATTTCTTAATCGTTTGGTAAAACGGTTTTCTATGTTAAAAGCATACTGAACATATAACTATTTTATGCAAATGAAATAACTTGAGCACAAGTTTCCTTGTACTTTTGCTTGTATTCTCCCCCTGAAAACATGAAAACTCGGAAAAAGCGTAGGGGTATGAACTCACAGTTTGACGTGGAATTCGAGTGTAAGTTGCTAGGAATTGTTGAGTGTCAAACAAAGCCTCGGTCACAACCGGATCCTATTTAGCATGTAAAAGTACGTATATACATTAGGTGAGGGCATAACACTATTTTTTATGGAAGGAAATCACCTTAAGGACTAGGAAACACTTAAAACTAAGTGTTAGAATCACATGTGATTGAAGAGGGGATTTTGCGGCCGTAATCAGGAGTGTACGGTCAAGGGTTTGAGGTCCAACAGAGTTTACGGCCCATATGTTTACGGCCCAGGTGTTTGCGGTCCATGGGTTTACGGCCCATGGGTTTACGACCTATGGGTTTACGGCCCATGTGTTTACGGCCGTAAACACTTGGTGAAAGATGCGATTTTCGGTGTTTCAAGGTCCTTTCTAGCCTTCTGGAAGTGTTCTAAACCTCGTTTCTAGGCTTAGGAGGGTGTTGTGGCAACTTTGCACCACTTAAATAGAGTTTACGGTCAAGGGAGATTGCCTTGGCCGTAAACACCCTTCTGGTCACGATTTCTAGATGTTTAACAAGTGATTCTTGTATCCAACAAGCTAAGAGCAGTGTACTTACGTAATGGAAGCTTGAAATGAGGTTTTTAGCCACCAAGAACTAGTATGTGTTCTTAGTGTTCTTGGTGAGAGAGAAAATCTAGAAAAAGATGAGATTCATGAGATAGGAACATGGATTTACCACTAGAAATGGATTTGAAACAACATTCAAGGTGGAAAAACACTTACTTCTCGAAGATCTTGGAGAGAATTCGAAGTTTGTAGAGAGAGAAAGAGAGAGAGTAGAGAGAGAAAGCTTCTGGAGTGTGTAAAGTGAGAAATGAAGGCCACTCATCCCTTATATCGGGGTGAGTTTACGGCCAAGGGGTAGGGTGGAGGGTTTACGGCCGTCAACAGGGTTTATGGCCGTAAGCTGTGTTTGCGGCCGTAAGCTCCTCTCGAAGGGTTGTTTGGCCCGGATGCTATGCTTTGACTTAGAAAACCTCGTTTTCGAATACGAAACTCGATCGAATTGAGTTTAGAATATTCTGTTAGACCAAAAATAATACTAACGTGAACGGAAATAAATCAATTCGGAATTATTTAGAACGTAAGGTCCTTCTCAAACTAAGGAGTTTGACGGAATTAACTAAAACCCAAATTTTATAAACGGAAACTGGGTAAGGATAACGGAAAAAGTTTCAGGTTGTCACACATCCATACAGACCGAAACTCCCCTAAGAAAGCCAAAATGTAGGACTATTGTTCATAAATCCTCTGAGCAGTTTGCAGCTCAAAAACATCAGAGAAATGCGAGATATAACAAAAATCTGAAGGAAAGAAAGCATTTCTGGAGATACAAAAATCCCAACTTCGTTTGTCAAGAAAAATCATCCAATCCAAATGTGAAAGTCTCTTCATATGCCAATCCTAGGAGTTTTTCACGAACTCGGTCTCAGTTTACACACGTTTCAAAACAAAAAGTTTTTTAAAAACCTTATTTTCCAAATCAAGCGAAACCTTCAGAGAAGTCTAAGTCTCATTTGTCTCCTAACAAAAGTGTTTCAGATTCTGCTAACATATCGCAAGATGTTAAGGGCAATGGAAAGATAGTTTCGGAACCTAAAATTCCATTTAAAAGGTCCGAAAACAAATTTGAGCAGAAAGTTGCCAAGCAACAACTCCAAAATAAACAAAGGAAAATATCCACAAAGGATAAGAACTTAGAAGATAATAGGATCACTGTTTTTCAAATTACAAAGAAAGATAGCACCACTTGGTTTAAAGATCTTATTTAGTTGATGTTACTATTACTTTTCCTGTTTCTGTGAAAGCCTCACGTGGACCCAAACAACTTTGGGTTCCTAAATCTCTTTGATTTTTGTAGGTGATTGGTGAAAAGCAGTTTGACTCTGAATGGTATATTGATAGTGGTTGCTTACGTCACATGGCAGGAAGGAAGGAAGAACTGAGAGAGTTTAGAGCACTAAAGATGGTGGAAGAGTGAAGTTTGGAAATAAATCACTTGGAGAAATAAAGGGTTATGGAATGATCACGAATGGGGAATTTTTCATTCGCAAGGTTGCATACGTGGAAGGCTTACAACATAATCTCATAAGTGTTTCGCAGTTGGTTGTTGGTACCGGATTGAAAGTTTCATGTGATGATGAGGGCTCTGAGATTATAGAAAAGGAGACCAAAACAGTGCTCCTAAGATCCAAGTGCAAAGGCGAGATGTATCCACTCAATATGAACCCCATAAAAGGGAAGCCTGCCATCTGCCTACTTACGAAAGCTTCTACATATGATAGTTGGTTGTGGCACCGAAGACTCTCACACCTCAATTTTAAAGACATCAATAAACTTGTTCTTGGTGATCATGTGTGAGGGCTTCCTCTCTTAAAGTTTGATAAAGAACATCTTTGTGCAGCCTGTGAAATGGGGAAACAGAGCAGGAAGAGTCATCCAATAGTTGTGAATACGAAAGTCATAGAACCACTTGGACTTTTGCATATAGACCTTTGTGGTCCATCAACAATTGAAAGCATTGGTGGTGACAAATATATTCTTGTAAATGTTGATGATTTTTCTCGATTTACCTGGATGCATTTTCTTAAGTAGAAATCAAAAGCCACTCCCAAGCTCAGGGATTAAAATACAACTGAGAAAGCTGGTTCGTAACATTCACAGTCACACAGGTTTGGAGTTCAAAAACCAAGCGTTTGAAGAATTTCTAACTGTGAAAGGAGTAGCTCGGAAATTTTCGGCTCCTTATACTCCTCAACAGAACGGGGTCGTTGAAAGACAAAATCGGTCTTTGTGTGAAGCTTCAAGAACCATGTTGTCATCTGCGAATCTGCCACTTTATTTCTGGGCAGATGCTATTGGAACAGCTTGCTTTACCTAAAATCGATCAATCCTTAATAAGCGATTTTCTGTTACCCTCTATCAGATTATAAATAATCGCAAACCTAATGTTAAGTTCTTTCATGTATTTGGTTCCAGGTGCTTTATCTTCAATTCTAAAGATCAAAGGAACGAATTCGATGTAAAGGCTGACGAAGGTATTTTCCTAGGGCATTCTCTGACTTCTAAGGCATATAGGGTTCTCAACAAAAAATCCAAAAAGATAGAAGAAACCTACTATGTCACAGTCAATGACAATTATTCAGAAGAATGACAGTCAATCAAAAGAGATCTTCCCAAAGCCGAATCCAGCAACAATTCCACTCTCCACTCTTTATGAGGAGTTCATGAACTTATTCGACGAGCCAAAAAAGGCCATATCCTCAGAATCCAAAGTGGAAGACAACAAGGAAGACAAATTGAAGAAAATCATTGATGGCGCTGCGAAAGATATAGAACAAGAACCACCAAGTGTGAAAGTTCCTCAACCTACAAGTACACCATTTCAGGGGGAGGGTTCTACATCAACCTCCACACCTGATACACCTTTTCAGGTGGAGCATTCAACTTCTCAAGTGACCCACAAAATTCCTCTCCAAGGGGA
The DNA here is from genome assembly GCF_052849685.1 of Lactuca virosa. Classification (NCBI taxonomy): domain Eukaryota; kingdom Viridiplantae; phylum Streptophyta; class Magnoliopsida; order Asterales; family Asteraceae; genus Lactuca; species Lactuca virosa. The sequence continues at coordinate 312,833,388 of NC_136433.1, read as the reverse complement.
GAATCCGACTCCAGAAGAAGAAATACATACATCATTCGAGGGGGAGAATGAAAATACGAATGATGATCCGGATGTGCAATCAGAATTTGAGGATGTAAATGCTAAATTGGATCCAACTTTTGATCCTAATTACCATCTGTTAGCCAAATGGACCAGAGATCATCCAAAAACTCAAGTAATAGGATATTCGTCTTCAGGAGTTCTTACGAGAGCACAACGAAAAGCAAAGCAGAATGCATTAGTCTCTCAAGTGGAATATTGCATGTTCAACTCATTTATCTCCAAAATTGAACCTAAAAATGTTCAAATTGCTCTTGATCATTCTGATTGGCTGCAAGCAATGCAGGTGGATCTCAATGAATTCGAACGAAATAAGGTCTAGAGACTTATTCCCACTCCAAAGGATGCATATGTTGTTGGTCTAAAATGGGTGTTTCGCAACAAGCTAGACAAAGAGGGAAATCTGATTCGAAACAAGGCACGATAAGCTGTTAAGGGGTATTTCCAAGAAGAAGGCATAGATTACGAAGAAACATTCGCACCAGTTGCACGACTGGAATCAGTTCGCATCTTCTTGGCTTATGTAGCGCACAAGAACTTTGAAGTATATCATATGGATGTCAAGTGTGCCTTTCTGAACGGGGAACTAGAAGAAACAGTATAAGTGGAACAACCACCAGGTTTCATCAACGAAAAGTATCCCAATCACTTTTACATTATGGACAAAGTTGTTTATGGTCTAAAGCAAGCTCCAAGAGCCTGGTACGAAACTCTTACTCGCTTTTTAAAACAGGATAAATTTAAACAAGGATCGGTCAACCCAACCTTCTTTCGCAAGAAAGATGGTGACCACTTGATGATCGTCCAAATTTATGTTGATGACATCATCGTCGGATCAAATAACCCCAGCTTAACTGCTGAGTTCCGAAAGGTGATGGAAACTAAGTTTGAGATGAGCTCCATGGGACCGATTAACTTTTTCCTTGGTTTGAATATAAGATAGAATTAGGAAGGTATCTTTATCAATCAGGAGGCCTATACAAACACCTTACTTTCTAAGTTTGGAATGGTGGGAGATTCGAAAGTAAAGGTTCCAATGGCATTCAGAACGAAACTAACAGTGTTTTTGGACAAACCAGCTACTGATATGACACTCTATCGTCAAATCATAGGTTCATTCATGTATCTAACAGCTAGTCGTCCAGACATCATGTTTTCTGTTTGCTATTGTGCCAGGTTTCAAGCGAATCCTCGCGAACCCCACATGATTGTTGTTAAGAATATTTTCAGGTATCTCAAACGAACATCCACGCTAGGAATTTGGTACCCATCAAGCTTAGCCTCCTTTGTGCAAGCGTTTTTGGATGTTGATCTTGGAGGTTGCGGTTTAGATCGAAAGAGTACAATGGGAGGATGTCAATTTCTTGATGGCAAACTTGTTAGTTAGCAATCAAAGAAACAAACATGCGTCTCCCTATCAACTGTTGAAGCAGAGTACATAGCCGCTGCCTCTTGTACTTCACAAGTTATCTGGATTCAAAGTCAGGTTCTTGACTATGGTATCAATATGAAGCGAATCCCCTTGTATTGTGATTCTTAGAGCGTCATTCGCATTTCTCACAACCGAGTGCAACATTTAAAGACCAAACACATCGCACTGAGGTATCACTTAATCAAAGATCATGTAGAAGATGGAAATGTTGAGATACACTTTGTTAGATCCGCTGATCAGCTGGCCGACATCTTCACGAAACCCTTTCCTGAACAAACCTTTAATCATATTCTTCAAGGCTTATGAATGATTGACGATGAATCAGTTCCAAAACTACCTTCGCATTAGAAAAGTATTGTTTGAGCTATGAATGGGGACGGACAATCGTAGTAATTCGCAGTCAGTTGTTCATCTGCGAACGCTAGCAGTAGCTCGCAGTCCACTGTTCATTCAAGGTTTCGGAGCTTGTTGTATACTTTTGTATATTTCGTGTGTTTTTACTTATTCATTTATTTATGTTTTTATTTCTTTTTCAGAAAATCGAAAATCCAAAAATATTTTATTTCTTTCTGTTTTTATTTCCTTTTAGAAAACAAAAATACAAAAATATCTTCTTTATTTTCATTACTTATTTCTTTTCATAAAATATTCAAAAATACACAAAAATATTAGATAATTGAGCAGGTTTGAAGGCACATATCTTGGTGATCTCAATTGTGAATGATGGGGCTGGTATAAATTTCATAATCCATGGACTAGTTAAGTGTCCCTAGAAGCATGTTGTTGCATGTAGTCCGAAGCCTCTGAGACTCTATGTTGAAGCCTTAATGAATCGATAATACCAATTGTTTCTTCCCAATAAGGCTATTCGTTCACATAAGTCATGAGCTACCTTACTCTTCTCATATTGAGTTAAGAGTTGACTGCTTAGTCACTTTCACATGGCAGAGGTACATATTTCTTTGGAACCACCTCCAACTACTTCTCCATTACTTTCACTATCATAAATGTAACCATTGAGACTCTCATAAATTACCACTGAGGTTTATGGTTACACAACATATGTGTTTATGATCTTAAATTCGTTATCACCACGAATTGAGTGAAACTCAAAATCCAACACATATTTACGTATTGACAGTGAACAATTTAAATGTTCTAGCTTATTCACCAACGAATTAACGAAAGTCCACTTTCGTGGCTTGTACCTTGAAATCTCTTTTTACTTTTGCGAGATCTTAATGAGATATTCTAGTCCTAAGGCTTTTCTACCCATAAGATCCAGTTTTTATTTTTCTTGAGATTTCTATATTTATCCAGCCACCAAAAATAATTACAAAGCTTACTTGTTCTTAAGGCTACACTGGCGAAACAAGTACTTCATCCGAACGTTCGGACTTATGTCAAGTTTCGTAGTTTGATTGAATAGGAAGCCACCCTTTAAGCTTAATGAAAAGAAGCCTTTCACTGTTTCTCAACAAACAGATGATCGTAATTCAAAGGGACACCACACAGACACATTAGAGTCTCTCTTGACTCCGAAGGAAGCGATCATTACCCGGGATCCATCTGCTTTGTGTCTTAGATGACATCACTAGAATCCTATAGAATAATGTTGATTTATTTCTTTATCTTTGGCACACTCTTGCATGAAGATCCTTGTGATTTTCCAAAGTCTGGTTCGTGGTACTCATGATTAATTATAGTTTCGCAGAAGAATTGATGGCGATTAATTGCGATAGGGCATAACTGAAACTGCATATTAAACGGATAAAATTTGGGCGCGTGAAAATTTGAAACTGACGCTGATGTCATGCCGCCTGACACACGTTTCCCCACGTCACAGTTGTCACTCACGCCTTTTTAGGCGACTTTTCAGTGTTTGATGCAACCAACCACCGGATTTCTCTCTCTTACTATACAGTATAAAAGGATTTTGACGATTCGATTATACTTACCACTTTCAAAGAAATCAAATTCTCCCAACGATATTCTCTTTACTGTGAGTGAATAATGGATCTAGACAGCTAAAGTGATCCACGAGGGATTATATGTAGTGGATCCGTAAGGGATCATTCTAATCCGCAAGGTATCATACGTAGTGGATCTGTAAGGGATCATTGTAATCTATGAGGGATTAAAGATAGTGCATCCGTAAAGGATCACTATAATACGTAATGGATTATAGATAGTGGATCCGTAAAGGATCACTATAATCTGTAAGGGATTATATATAGTGGATATGTAAGGGATTATACATAGTGGATCCGTAAGGGATCATTGCAATCCGCAAGGGATTATACATAATGGATTTGTAAGGGATCATTGTATATTACTAAGGGATTATACATAGTGTATCCGTAAGCGATCTTTGTTATTCGTAAGGAAATATATGTAATGGATCAATAATGGATCACTATAATCCACGAGGGATTATATTTAATGGATCCATAATGGCTCACTGGAATCCATGAGGGATTCCAAATGAAATGTTGCCAAAGGATCCACGAGGGATCAAAGTCATGGGCCTGAGTGCAGATGATTGTATAGCAGTAAGGTCACAATTATGTTGTCACTCTATAAGATAGATGTAGAGTTTTATGTGACTAGACCATTGGGGTCTTAATGAGAACATAAAATGTTAGTGTATGAGAAGATGATAATAGAGCGTTTTATAACTCACCAGACTAGTTGTCTGATGTTTGTACTTTTTCATGTGTTGAAGGTTCAGGTAGTTGTTATAGTACAAGTAGAGATAGTCGCACCAAAGATGTGGACTAGATGAAGATTTTATTTGATATATCCTTATTGCTTTAAATTATGGTTTAGATTTGTTGACAACCCGAGTGTATTCTCAGATGTAAAATGTTTTTTTTAACTCAGGTTTTCGAATGTTTATCGTAAAACTTTGACAAATCCCCAGAATATGTTATTGAGAAAATTCAGGTCGTTAATATATATATATATATATATATATATATATATATATATATATATATATATATATATATATGTTAGTTGGTTATGAGGATACTAAAGAGCCACAAAAGGCACATCAGAAGCAAACAAAACATATCCCATAATCCATGAGAGGATCACAAGTTCAATAAGATCTAATGCAACTAAGAACAACCATAGCGGTTTCAAAGATTAAATACCCTTTAAATCTTTGATTTCCTTCTACTATATAGTGGAGTGGATAAGTATAATCCAAACTACGATTCCTCTTTCCTAGTCGCACCCAAAGAGATGCTAAACAACCACTTAATTGGTCCTTTGCAGATAAACACACTTGAACACTAAACCATTATAAAATTAGGATTTCTGATTGACAATACGCATCATGAGATCGAGAATGTCAAATCGTGAATAAGGAAATTGGGATATTTGAGAGTGTGGACAGGGCAGCCGAATGTAGAGTTTCTTGATCACTCACAAATTCAATATAGGACCTCTATTTGTAATGGAGGGTCTTAAATCCTTATTGGATAGTTATTTAGTCATTAAGTAATTATCCCAAAGATTTCACTTTCAAATCTTTGCACTTAAACCCTTTAAGTTCTACATGTTTCTATTAATTTATTAAACACTAATAAATTAACAACCTAGATCCCGTATATTCTCTCTTGTCAATAATTGTTTAAACAACCCTTGCATGTAACCCAAAAAGAGTCTATTATTAATAGTAATATTACCAACTATTTTGACTATGGAAACTATTTCTAATAGTCTTCCACCTTATGTCACCAACACTGTGTGGTCTAATATTCCCCAATAATGAGCACGGTGCATGCGACATGGAAGCATATTAATCTTATTGTTCTGGGATAGATATGAGACAGTCCTTAGATACGTGATAGAATATTCCTTTAATATATAAGATATCTATATGAACCCGAGACATGGAAGCAAGTCAATCTTAGTGTTCAAGATTATTTTTCTCGATAGAGATTTTGGTGAAGACATCACACTGTTTGACGAATATGAGATATTATCACCTTATAATTACTTGTGATAAAATCAAAGAAATAATCTCTAAGTATGGGTAACTCCAATACTTAATCTCCATTAGGTACTCATGAATATTATCATATCTCAATGATATGTTGATCACCATGAACAATCTACTAATACTCCATGACAATCTTAAATCACTAATTACTTCCAAAAGTAGGACCGACTATGGAGGTTTGAATAAATTAATATTCTGGAAGTACATTCAAAAACATGATGTAACACCCAGACAATTGTTTGGAATAAATCCCCTTTTGAGGTATGGACACGACGTGTTGGAGGAACCGACACAGCATGTCTAAATAAGAAGAAGTGCGACTTTCATTAAGGTCAACATGGCGTGTTCCCTCTTGGAACACGACGTATTGACGGCTGGAATGAAAACCCTAATCTTCTGGGTTTTTGCTCCCTATTTAAAGGAATAAGAAGGCTAGGGTTTGTCCATCCTCAGCCCCTCATGCCCTAAAAGAAAACCTAATCATCTTCCTCTATTTTTAGAGCTAGTTTGGTGCTTTTTGACGCTAGAAGGAAGAAGGAAAAGGAAGGAAGCAAATATCAAGCAACCAAGTCCCCATTCTCCATCTTGGCACTCTTCTAGACCTTTGTAAGTGTCCAAAACTCGATTTTTATTATTCCAAGTTGTTAGATCTTGAGTTTTGTCCCTTTAACTTCTTGTTCTTGAATGATGGAATGGTTAGATCTCATAAAGTTTGCAACTTTATGACTCTCCAGGTCAAGGTGACTTAGTAGTGTTTTGGATCTGGATTATAATCAAGTTTTGATGTCAGACATAGAGATTAGGTCATAAATCCCCATTTTGACCTAATATGGGTTAAAGACATGCATTGGACATGTATGTCCATAAAGCACCAACCTTTGGAATGGTTTTTGGTGTCTGAATCACTTCTGGAAATGATGGACTTCAGACTTTAAGGATTAAGTGCTTGTTGGTTAAGCTCTTGCGTTAATAAGCTTTATGGATTGAGTTTAAATCTTTTTGGGTAGTCCTAATGGATAAAGTTGGAAACTTTATCCTTCTGGACCACATTATGGACTAGATCTAAGCTTTGGAGATCTTGGAATCGGAGAAAACAACTTAATGTATTAAGCTCTTGGAACTTCGGCAAAGACGGCGTGTTCTAAGTCAACACCGCGTGTTGGCTGGGGTTTTCCCGACTGATTGGATGTTGTTGGAGCACGGCGTGGCCAAGTGTCAACACGATGTATTTGGTCAACATGGAATGTTGACTTTGACTTTGACCAGAAGTTTGACCAGGGTTAACCATGGGATATTTTGGGCCTTGGGTATTTATTTGGAATTTGGGCTTTTAGATTGTTGACTTGGGCCTGGCTTTGGGCCAAGTTATGAAGAGGGTAAAAAGGTCTTTTACCCTAGTTTGGACATTTAGTGTGAGTCGGATCCGATTATTGATGGATGATTAACTTGTGACTAATAGCGGGGATTCTTGCGGGCAAGCAGCCAGAGATTCTTTCTGTGAGATTCGGCAGTGTGAGGTGAGTTTCCTCACTGGATTTAATGGGCCGAAGGCACCAATTTTGGCCCATGGTTTATATGTTAGGATGCTATATTTTTGCGTGACTATTTAATATGTTGTGTAATGGTATGTTTTGGTGGCAAGGCCCGATGCCAGGCGGATCCTGATGAGTACAATGAATGCTAGTTATCAGTATGTGTTTTTATGCATACCGGGCGAGGCTCGATACCGAGAGGGGCTCGATGAATGTATGGTATGCTATGGTCTTGGTGATTGTTTCATGTGCTAGTAAGACCATATGTTTATATGATTATATGGTTATATGATTATGTGTGTACCGGGCGGGCCCTAATGTCAGGTGAGGCCTGGTGATTGACATATCTGTAATCCAAGCGGGGCTCAATGTCATGCGGTACCCGAAGCCAAACAGGGCTCAATGTCGAGCGGGGGCCAAGGCCGAGTGGGACTCGATACCAGACAAGGCCCGATGGAGGGAGGGGGCTCAGTTGTAGTGTTTTTGTAATCGAGTATGAATTATATTATCAGAATCATATGAAAATGATGAACACAAGATCTAAATAAAATCTGTATGGCTCGATTTATGCTTTCAATGAGTACAGAGTGTTTAGACAATTACAAAGAAGTTATTATCTAACTCTAGTACTAATCACCTATTTATAGGGAACTAGAAAGCACACAAAAAACTATAAGGGTAATAACATGAAAAGCTTCGACACAAAAGTATCCTTATAATAACATTACATGATAACGAAACTATCCCTTAACCTTCGACACCTCACAACTAATTTCGACATCAACATTCTCCCCCTTTGTGAGAAGTGTTGAACCTAGGTCATTAACATCTGGATAGCTTGATGCATTGAACTCCGAATCTCCGCATACCAGCCTTATCTTTACCATTGTTCTTCTTACAGTGATTCATACGAACAATCAAGTTCGTATACTGTGCAGTAGTATACCTTTCGACGTCACATGATTGAAACAAAAACTTCGTCTTCATTCCCTTCTTGATTTTCTCAACAAATATTATCCTAAGCGGCTTCAGTCAAATCTCTCCATCATCATAAGGCTGTAAATCAGCTTTACTCTTCAATAATGATTGAGGAACAGTTATCTCTTTACCCATTGTTAAAGCTAATTCGACATCTGTCAAGGCTAAACAATCAAAATAATTGTCGACAAATATCTTGATATGAGCAAGACCCAACAAATAATCTTCTTTGCTTGTACCCTGAAGTTTCATTTCATTATTGACCTTAAGAATCGTTGCGACAGAGATTAAATCATTCTGATTCATAATTGGTAAATCAACAATAGTAAAGTTGAAAGTGGTATTGTTTGCCCTAACCACTTGATATCGAAAATTTTGAAGTACACCCTCAAATAGAACATCTTTTGATATACTCAAAATTCGAACAATCTTGATAGGTGACCAAACCTCTTTTTCTTCTTTCCCAAGTATAGCATGAAATCGTATCTTTAACCTCTTGAACGCTTCCTTATCTTCGAACTTGTCAACAATCTGATATTGAGAAGTAGTAAACATCATCTTGTTGATTGGAAAGTCCAACTGATTCATATATGAATTTCCAGTTGCATAACTCTTCTTCGGTCTCTTCTCAAAGTCATGCATTTCACCATAAGCTACCATAGCTTCAATGCCTTCATATCTATGTAGTTTCCTTGGATCACCTTTGTTTATTGTTGGAGGATCATTTTGAAGAAGCCTAAGAATCCCTTGAATATGACGTTGTTTTTCCATTTCAACTTCAATAGCTGCTTTTCTTTCTTTCTTCGTCTGTTCAACACTAACACCCTTTCCTTTGCCTTTATCAACTTCAGTAGGCTTAGGTTTCAAAGAAGAATAGATGGAACCACCAATTACAATCCCTTTTTCTAAAGGTCTTGTTGTTATTGTGGTTGAAATAATCGGATCAGTCTTCTTTGGCATAGTTGTCAAAATTTGAGTAGTCAAGACTTTTCCCACAACTTTCGCATCTCCACTTGACTTGCCAGATACTCCTTCGCCTTCTCTTACACCAACATTTTTCTTTTCTCCCCATTGCACCCTTGTGGCACCAGTTAGTAGTAAGTTTAGGAGTTTCAAAAGTGGAGCCAATTCAGAATGAATTGTTGACTCAAGCAACCGAAATTTCTGAGTTAAAAACTCAGGAGTGAACAAAGATGAGGAACCAGACTTTGAAACCATTTCCTTCAAGTCAACCAAAAGCGAATCAATCTTCCCAAAATTCTTTAAATCAACTTTCACCTTCTCATCTATCTTCGGAAGCATAGAATGGTAATACTCATCAATCTTCGTTACTGCACCAACAACTATATCTACCTTCGTGAGAAGAGAAGAATGATTGGTTGTCAAATTTGTTATCTCCTTTTCCATGTCTGAGCGTAACTCTTCAGATTTTCGATTGACATCTGTCACACCCCGAAACCGTGATGGCGGAATCGTTCCGGGGTGGAGGACGTCATGCGTAGTATCACAACAATTGTATCATAGCAAGCATAGTAAACACAAACAGACATTGAATACATATATGAAAAGGTTTACATTGTTTAATACATAGTTCTACCCATATCAAAGTAAAATGGTAAAGACGTGACTCTAACGCTCCGACTTCTCCGGACACTTGGAAGTACATGTCTACTAATTCCCTGAGAATACAAGCAGTTTTCAAGAATATCAGCATAAAGCTGGTGAGTTCATAAGCATTTAGTTTTGGTGGGAAAATGTTCTTTGATCCTTTTGGAAAGCGTTCCTCCAGAAAATCCTATATTTTCTTATGAAAAGCGTGTTTAAAAACCCATTCCTTCCATGACTTCCAGGTTCGTACAGGATATGTACAATCCAATGAGTCGTGGAATGAATATGAATATCCGTTGGTTGTAAAACAATCCGTTTTGAATAGCCGGTTTATCCCGGGAAAATCCTATATTTTCCCTAAAGGTGGTTGGTTGATTATCCATTTTAAACTGAGGTTTGCAAGTATCTACCATACTCGTGTATATAAAAGCAGTTTTCTTTTAAAAACCCTGGTTACACCCAGAGAGGTATATTAGTCTTAAAAACTAAATAAAAGAAAACTGTGATGAATTAAGTCCTGAAGATATTATTATTAATACCCTCCAGTAATCTATCGGTCATTACTTTGAGGTTAGTTCACTTGATTCATTATTACAAAAGTAAATTCCTATTGTCTAGGCTGTGAGTTTCATGACCATAACTGACTGGATATGGCCCGCAACGGCCGATATCCTTAATGACTTTGTCACCCGCAGACCTGCCGGTCCAACTGTAGCTAGCAGTGAGGTGCGGGATTGTCAGTCCTGTATAGATCTGTGCACAACAGTCACGCTCTCCCTACAAGAGATTCTGGTCACAAGTACTAGTCCTACACTCTGTTTGTTATGGTGAGTGTTACCAAGGACGTGTCTCAAACATAGCCTAACAAATTTACAAGTAATAATAGTGAAAATCCTGTTTATGATTTGCATGAATCCTTTTTATAAAATAATACATAATAATACATGATTCACAAGTTCACTGTTCTAGTTTTGAAAACTGTTTCTATGAGTTGATTTTTTTAATCGTTTGGTAAAACTGTTTCCTTGTTAAAAGCATACTGAAAATATAATTATCTTAAACAAAATAACGTATTCTGAGCACAAGTTTCCTTATGCTTTTGCTTGTATTCCCCCCTAAAAACGTTAAAAACACGGAAAATGTAGGGGTATGAACTCACCTCAAGTGATTTGAATGAAGGATCGACACGAAATGTTAGGTGTTCAAGTGAAGCCTTGAATACGACTTGATCCTAGATAACATGTAAGGGCACATAAAGGAGTCAAATGAAGGTATTTCACCAGTAAATGTGATGGAGAACCACTCTAGGAACTTAGGACTACTTGCACTAAATGTTAGAACCTTGAAGGATTGCATGAGGGGAGTGTATGGCCACCTTTAAGGTGTGTGCGGCCATGAGTTTGTGGCCCAAGGGATGTGCGGCCGTACACTCATGTTGGAAGGTGTTCTTGGGGTGTTTCAAGGCCCATACTTGCAATCCATGAAGTGTCCTAGGTCTAAACTCGATTGTAGTGCAAGTTAGGGGTCCTAGAAGTGTGTTTGTGGCCCTAGAATGAGTGTGTGGTCGCACACTAGGGTGTGTGGTCCAACACTTGAGTATGTGGTCGTACACTTGAGTGTGCTGCCACACACAGGAGTGTGCTGCCGCACACGGGAGTGTGTGGTCGCACAAGGGTGTGTGCGGCCGTACACAGGTGTGTGCGGTCGTACACCCCATAAGATGATGTCCAAAAAGACAAATATAGGGAGTAGCAAGGCTAGCTTCATGTCCAACTCGAATATGGAAGTCCAACTCTCTTTTTGGAGGGTCTTTTAGGAGTGTACGGCCACCCTTATGACCGTGTGAGGTCGTACTCCTTCATATGATGAAGAACATGATGAAACTTTGATGAATCAAGACTTAGATGAAGTGGTTCTTCTAGTACAACAAGCTAAGGGATGGATTACTCACGTTTTTGAAGCCTTGGAGGGTTTGTGGTTGAAGAAGCTTGAGAGAAATGGTGTTGTGTGCTGCGAAGGTGTTAAAGGAATGAAAGGAAAAAGGGGTCTACCCTTTATATAGGGTGGGTGTGCTGTCCACAAGTGAGTGTGCTGCCAAGAGGTGTTTGTGCGGCCGCACACCCATGTGTACGGCCGTACACTCCCTCTAAGGGTGTGTATGGCCCTATTTTGACAGTATACGACTTGCTGACTCATTCCTAATCTCAACCCTGGTCATACTCAGGCTTAGAATCACTTAAACGAACCCTCAAACGGTGTAAGAAGTCAACAAAACACGTTTAACTTTGATTGAATTGACTAAGTGTGCGAGGGAGAAGTTTCTGGGTTGTCACAACATCTTCTCGAACAATCTTTACATCTTGAACAAAAAGAACATGACGTTGCTTCGCAACAGCTTTCAACTCTTTCAATTCGCCATTAAAGATATCTGATTGAGCTTTGACCCTTAATTTATTGTTCTTGTCAACCTGATCGAGTTTATTTAGAAGACGAAGCTCTTGAGCTTTTAGCATGACATCAACTTCGATACCAGAAACCGAATGTTTACTTCCTACATCAGCTTGATGTTGGAGTAAGGAGTTAAGCTTGCGATTCAAAAACTTGAACTGTTTCCCAGAAATCAGCATATGATGAAAAATATTTTCCTCTTCGGGATCAAATTCTATGTCAGCAAATGAGCCTACGAATCCTCCATTATCTGTTTCATCGTCATTAATTATTATGGGTTCTTTGGTGGATTGAGATGGGAATAAGGAAGTAATGGTTTGTTGCATGATATTTTCGAATGTAGGAGAATGAGTGGATGAAGGTATATGAGATGTATTGGGAACAATGTATGGTGGTAATGAAACCGAAGTATCAATAATTGAGGTTTCAAAAGTAGATGATACAACAATAGAAGAGTTACCTTAGGCTTCATTTGTCGATACTCCATCACCCTTGTTGACATTTGCATCCGTATCAGAAACGTGTGCAGTGATGCCTGAAGTTCGAATCTCCTCATGAAATGATTCGATAGTCGAAAGTTTGGGTGGTATGACAATTGTCTGCTCAGGAGTAGAAATCTTTAGTTGTTCACCATGATTGATGGTTGTGTCCATTGTAGAAGTTTTCACAGTGCCATCAGGATTTCCAGTCTCCTCGATATTCGACTTAACTGGAGAATTCCTCACAGGTGAAGAATTGCCCTTCTGATCATTTGTTAATGGAGATTCAGGTACAACTTCATCATCCATTGAGTCTTCTTGCAAGATTAACTTCCTCTGCTTTTTCTGTTTCTTGGAGATTTTCTTAGCCATATCCTCTGCACCCCTTTTCTTTGATTGTGGAGAAATAGGTGTGGGTATTTCTTGAATTACAACACCCTTTCGACCTAATTGAGGCTTACGAATAAAAGATGGTGAAAAACTTCCTGATCTTTCAGGAGAATGGCGAGGTTTGTGAGCCATTTTCTTAAGTCTCTTCAATACTCCCGATTTCGAAGGTACCACCTCCTTCGAAGGAATAACAGTTTCTTGAACTATAGGCTTTGATCTTTTCTTTGAAGATTCTGCTCCTACAACAACTTTCTTTGGAGACTTATCCACTTTTTCAACTGGACTGACTTTCGAAGGACTAGGCTGAACATCCTTCTTTGATCCTCTTCGTTTCTTCGAAGGACCTTCACTTGTCTTTGTTAACAAAACCCCAGTTTCAATATCCGGATTTATCGTCTTCAAGTAATTCACCAAGACAGGATTAGGTGGATTAACCTTTCGAAGCATTGCATCTGGAATTCTAGCAACACTTGGAAAAACTTCAGCATCATCTTCAACTGTTTTAGGAAAATGAAACAGTGAAAACTCAGCAGTTTCTTCATTCTCGGGAACTGGGATACCTTCCTTCTCATAAGCAAATTGTAAAATGATGCTCCAGTATCTAGCACAAGAAACTCCATCAACAGCATTTGTGTTCCCAACACTTTTCACAAACTCATTCCAAAGTTGAGTTGCATAATCCACCTATAAATCATAGTATAGACCAGCTACCATGGCATAAACCTCCGATCTTCCTTTATCAAACCCCACTGTTCTTCTAGTCAGACAACGAAGGTATATCCCAAAGAATAAATTCCACAAACACGGTAATCCGGACTTCTTGAACTCACTGATTTTGGTGAGAGTAGGTTGATAACCCATCTCGTTGAACATATGAATGATTTGTTCATTTCTGACCATATAGAAGGGTTCAAAATTTGGAATAGTAAGAATTTGAGCAAAATTCTTTTTCGACAGTCGGAATTTCATTTCATTCATTAATTGAAAACTGATTGTATTCATCGTCTTGCTGTATGTAGCTGTAAAACCAGCAAGAGACAGCCAAGAAATAGGTACTAGAAAAGCATTGAACATCGCCTTGGATAGAACAGAGTTTTGAAGAGCAGCAATGAGCATCTTCAATTCATCGGGATAAACAGATACATCACTTTGAACCTGGAAATTTGTGTTATGTATCTTCATCAGTGGTTGCGAGGATATATCTTCAGTAGTTTGGGATGGATCACCATTGGCATTTGGTGCGGCCATGATTAGGGTTTTACGAATCGGTGAAGAAGACAGGATTTCTTATAATTTGGGGATTTTCTGAATACGTGAAGTTGTAATGAACCCTATAAACCCTTTTTATACTTGATCGGAATTTAAATTTGAAGTGGTTTCAAATGCAGCTGACGTGTCTCCTTTAAAATCGTACCACTCGTCGGAAAAGTAGCCATGTCTGATAAAGTGATCATCACTTTTTCCTTGAAACCCGGACAGGAACTCAAAACGTCACATCACACAGGCTGTTAACTTGCACCAAGAGAATTAGAACTGTCACTAACCTTCGGCATGGAGGGTAGGCTCTTTCGCTTTTGGGTTTCAGAAGCGAAGTCATTTTCCAGACTTTCGAAATCATCAGCCTGAGTTGGTAGCACTTAGAACCTCAAGGATATTGTGAGTGCATGTGTGCCAAAGAAATAGATAAGAAACAAAATAAAAGAATTTTGATTCTATGATGTCGAAAATAAAATTTCGACATAAAGGCAGTTAGATCCCAGGCAAAGATCACTTCGCTATTTATCAAGAAAGATAATCAACAGCTTGTGTGGTTTCCCGTGAAGTACAATTGAATACTTATAGAGAAGTATCGAAGGGCATCTTTTTATATGGATTCATGGGATGGTTTGGAATTTCGTTACATATCACATCTAAACATAAGAGTGATACATTATAAACGAAATTACTTGTTTGACCAGTGTAGTCAGGGACAAGTATGGCTTGGAAAAATATTTGAAGTACCAACGAATCAGAAAGATACTTACACTGAAATCATATTCCTTAAAACAAGATAATTATTGGACCTTGTTGGGTAAAAATGCCATGGGTTTCGAACATTTTATCAAGACCTCGCAAAAAGAAAGAATGTGATTTTGAGTATCGAGAAAATGGTACCGAACAAAAGTTTCGTTAAACGCTGTAACAAAGTTCCCCGTTAATTCCTTTAATGGTTCGAAATTTTGGGTTTCACTTCCATCACGGTCTCATGATATCAGATCATAAACATAGAGTTTTGATATCTCTAGATCCTGATTGGTTTATACCAGAAATCTCTTGGACATATGTCATTGTGTGTGAACATGAAAGAACTTTAGGATGAAAAAGGTTGGGTTTAAGAATCGAAAGTACTTCTGCTATGATTGGACCAAGCAGTTAACTCTTAACTCAGATGAGAAGAGCAAGGTAGCTCAGTAACGAATATGAATGTAGCTTGATTGGGAAGGAATCCTCAGGATGAGAAAACCATTAAGGCTTCGAAACACATTGCGTTATGGAGGCTTAGGTCGACATGTTGCAGCATGTTTCTAGGGACATCCTAACTAGGATAAAGTTTCGAAAATTTACCTATCCCTCAAGCAGCAAGCATGAACCACCGAAAATCTTTGCTAAAATCTGTACTAGTAAAAATTAACAAAACACAAAAATATTTTTGGAAATTTGATTTTTGAATGAAAATAACAAAAATAACGAAAAATCTTTTTGGTATTTTTGATTTTTGATAAAGAAAGAAAAAATTGAAAATCTTTTTGTTGTTTTTGATTTTTGATAAGGAAAAACAAAAATGAAAATATTTTTGTTGTTTTTGATTTTTGATAACGAAAAATAACAAACAACAAAAAAATGAACCTGACTAACGAAAATTTGAAACATAGCAAAAGTAACGAAGATTTTTCTCAAACCATTGTGCATGGTGTCGAAAGCGAATCATGTCGAAGCGTTGACTATGAACAGTAACCGCTGAATCATGAACAGTAACCGTTGAATCGATATCTTTTCTCCACTTTGGCTTGTCATTCTAATGAAAGCTGTCTAGGAACATAATTCACATCCATCATTCCTAAGCCATTCAGAATTCTTGCGAAAGATTTTTCATCCAAGGATTTTGTAAAGATAAGCAAGCTGATCAATGGTCTTTACAAAATGAACTTCTACGTTTCCATCTTCAACGTGATCTTTTATAAAATGGTAACGAAGAGCAATGTGTTTGGTTTTTGAATGTTGCACAGGGTTATGGCAGATGCGAATGGCACTTTGTGTGTCACAATACAACGGAATTTTCTTCATGTTGATTGCATAATCACGCAGTTGACTTTGTATCCATACGATTTGTGAAGTTCAAGCTGCAGCAACAACATATTCTGCTTCTGCTGCGGAAATCAAAACACATGTTTGCTTTTTCGATTGCCAGCTTGCTAACTTCCCATCCAATAGTTGACACCCGCCACTTGTGCTTTTTCGATCAAGATTACAACCTCCCAAATCAGCATCTGAGAATGCTTGAATGAAAAAGTCTGTCTTCGAAGAATACCACAGTCCTAACGAAGTTGTTCCTTTGAGATAACGAAATATATTCTTGATAGTAGTTAGATGAGGTTCCCTGGGATTCGATTGGTACCTAGAACAATTTCACACAGAAAACATAATATCAGGTCGACTTGTTGTGAGGTAAAGTAACGAACCCATCATGCTTCGATACAATGTGAGGTCAACAACTGGTTTATCCAATGATAGACTAAGCCTTGTTCCAACAACCATTGGTACTCTCAGCTTTGTGCTATTCGTCATTCTGATTTTTTCTAGTAGATTTTATGTATACTTCTCTTGGTTGATAAATATTCCTTCTCTACTCTGACGAATGTTTAATCCCAGAAAATTGTTGATCTTCCCCATCATACTCATCTCAAATGCTTTTCATTAAAATTTTGAATTCCCTTGACAAAGCAGGGTCAGTTGAGCCAAAAATAATAACATCAACATAACTTTGAACAAGCATGAGATGATTCCCAACTTTCTTTCGAAAGAGAGTGGGATCAGCTGATCCTTGTTTAAATTTTGATTTCTTTAACAAATTGGTAAGAGTTGCATACCATGCTCTTGGTGCTTGTTTTAACCCATAAACAGCTTTATCTAAGATATAAAAATGATCAGGAAATTCTTCGTTAATAAAACCTGGGGGTTGTTCAACGTACACCGCCTCTTCGAGTTCACCATTAAGAAATGCACACTTGACATCCATCTGGTAGACATCAAAATCCGTGTGCGCTGCATACGCTAAAAATATTCGAACTGCCTCGAGTCTTGCGACAGGGGCGAAGGTTTCCTCATAGTCTATACCTTCTTGTTGCGAATAACCTTTAACTACAATCCTAGCTTTGTTTCGAACAATATTACCATCTTTATCAGTTTTATTTTTAAAGATCCATTTTAAGCCCACTATGGAAACATCTTTTGGTTTGATAATTAATCTCCATACTTTGTTTCTTTCACATTCAGCAAGCTTAGATTGCATAGAAACAGCCCAATTAGGATGTTCCATAGCAGCCTTGACTGATTTCGGTTCAATTTTCGAAATAAAAACATTGAACATGCAAAATTCTTGATGTACATTCAGTACCTCATTCTTTGCATGAAGTTGATCTCGTGTTAACACTCCTTCATGAGGATCACCAAGAACTTTTTCCTTTGGATGATTTCGTGTCCATTTTTCCAAAGGTGGATATGCAGGATCAAACTCTAATGGTGCATCTTCGAATGTTTCATCATTCTCTGAACCTGCAATAGACACATTATCAGTTGAATCATGAAAAATTTCGGTTTGAATATTTGAAATATTTGTTTGATTATCATTTTGCTCCCCCTCGACAAAATTATCTTATGGATGCTCCCCCTCGACATCAGCATTCTTTCTCCCACTCTCCCCCTCGAAAGTATGCTCCCCCTCAACATAAGTAGTCGAATTCAAGTGCTCCCCCTCCACTTGATCATTTTGTAGAACTGGCAGACTTTCATTATAAACTGGAGAATTTGTTGTCGAGTTTAAATTTGCATCATACTGAATAATTGTCGAATCATCAGTATGCTTCGATGCTTCAGGAACTCGATTGTCATCAGCATGAAAGTCAGCATCAACAGCCCTGTTAGGAACACCGAATATTAAATCATAATCAAAATCTAAAAAATTCAAACTTTGAGATTCATCAGTTGATTCATTAATAATTGTGTTTTGTTCGAAAGATTTGTCAACTCTTTTAACATAATAATCATCGAAAGTAAGATTGAACGTTTCTTTGATTTTTCGTGTTTGTTTATTCAACACCCTGTATGCAACCGAATTGTGTGAATAGCCCAAGAATATTCCTTCATCAGCCTTTCAGTGAAATTTTGAAAGATTATCCTTGAGATTTATAATGAAACACCTGCACCCAAAAACATGAAAAAAATTCACATTAGGTTTACGGTTATTTATGATTTCATAAGGAGTGATGTTGAAATTACGATGAATAAATGATCTGTTTTGAGTAAAACATGCAGTGGAAATTGCTTCATCCTAAAAATATTGAGGAAGATTCGCATATGTTAACATTGTTCTTGCAGCTTCGCAAAGTGAACGATTTCTCCTTTCGACAACAGCATTCTTTTGAGGCGTGTATGGCGAAGAAAAATTATGCAAAATTCCTTTGTCTGTTAAAAACAAATCAAGAACATTGTTCTTAAATTTAGATTCGTTGTCACCCTTGATCTTTCGAACCTTTTTCTTCAAACTTAGTTCGATATGCTTGATGAAGTCGATCATTGCTTGAGCAGTTTCGGATTTTAATCTGAGAAAATATACCCAAGTAAACCGTGAGAAATCATCTATGATAACCAAAATGCAACGTTTTGTGTTGATTGTTTCAACAGTCGATGGTCCACAGAGGTCAATATGAAGAAGTTTCAGTGGTTCAACGATCTTCGAATCAATCACAATTGGATGACCTTTTCTATGGTGCTTTCCCTACTCACAAGTTGCACATAAAGTATCATTATCAAACTTTAAGATAGGTAAACCATGTACAAGATCATTTACCACCAATTTATTAAGATTTCGAAAGTTCAAATGTGAAAGTCTTCGATGCCAAAGCCAGCTGCTATCTGAGGAAGCTTTCGCGAGTAAACATACTGATGGAACACCAACAATGGGTTTTATGTCGAGAGTGAATATATCTCCTTTTCTTTTGGATTTGATCAGACCTTCTTTTGTGTCAATGTTCGAAATTATACTTCCTTCTTCATTAAACACCACTTGATTAACAGTGCCCACAACTAGTTGCAAAACACTTATCAAGTTGTGTTGAAGACCTGCGACATAAGCTACCCTATTCACCGTGAACTTCCCATTCGTTACTTTGCCATAACCTTTGACTTGACACTTGTGATTGTTGCCAAATTTCACTAGTCCAGCATTCTCCAAATTTTGATAATCACACAAATTTTCTTTCCTTCCAGTCATGTGATGAGAACAGCCACTATCAATGTACCATTTGTCATCATATTGCTCATCACTCAACACCTGCAATCAATGAAAGAATTTAGGTCCCCAAGGCTGTTTGGGTCGTTGGTTATTAGTTTGAAAAACATTGTGAAATGAAGATCCTAAAATCCAATTATGAACTTTAGATTTGAGACTATTAATAACATCAACTTCGTTAGTTAAAGGCACAGAAAAGTAAGTATTCTCTGGTTTGGAATTTTCACTGACTTTTGCCTTTAATTTCGCAGTTCGTTTCTCAGTAACCTTTTCTTTCGGAATGGCTCTCCATTGTTTGACAGAAGGATTTGATTCTTTGGATGCAGAACTTCCATTCAAAGATTCATTCAAATATTGTTCATATGCAACCTTGATTTGTTGTTCAGAAACATTTCCTGACTGAAATGATTTCCCTTTTCCTTCAAGCCAATGGTTAACGTTCTTCACATCAGATTTGCCTTTTACATACGAAACTTTATGAACATGTTTCGTAAGAGGATTTGGAAAATGTGGTTGAGTTGGTTTCAAAGGCACATGACTTTTTGCATGAATTTTATCGAACTTTGGATTTGAAAATACTGGTTTCGTCTGAGTGAGAAACCTATTTTGAACATTCGTTGGTTTATTCAAAAAAAATTGTCGAGAAAAATGATTTGGTGAAAACGTTTTTTGGTGATTTGAATTGAAATTCCTTGAAGATTGATGATTTGTGAATTGCTTTTCATTTGATGTTTGAAATTTTCGTTTGGTGTATGTTTTTGACTCTTGTGATTTAGACTTCGAAAAATCATTTGGTGGTATGTTTGAAGACAAATCTTTTTGTTTTAGAGCGTGATTTTTCTTATTTTCATCTTCCTTTTGAAAAGAATTCTGAACTGTTTTAGACTTTTTCTGTTAAGAAGTTGTGTTTAGCACAACATTTGATTTCTTTCGTGACTCAATGTTTTGCCAAAAAACTTTATTTCTTGCTTGTCTTTTTGAAATACCATTTTCTTTCGAAATCTATTCAATTTGTTCCTTAAACTCTTGATAATTAATTTTGACATTTTGAGAAACATTATCATCTTTATTTGAAACATCAGTTGATTTTTCAGATTTCTCAACCCAAACTCGTTGTGGTTTTTGTCTTTGAAAAGTGTAGGAATTCCTTGTTAAGTTGTTTTCTACAGTACTTTGCTTTGAGAAAAATCCTTCTTTTGATGCTTTCTTCTTATCTTCTTCAACCAATTTATGCATCTCAGGTTTAATGCTATCACTATTTCCTTTTGTGACAAAAACCTGATTTGGAAAGATAATCTCATCTGAGCATTTGAAATTCGGATACACAATTGTGTTTGTTTCAAGGTAATGAGAACCTTTTTCCTTCATAATTGTGTCAAATTTCTCTGTTTTATCAAAAACTTGATCAACTACAACCCTTGGAATTGTTGTTGCTTTCGGAGCATTTTCATTGTCATCCTCACTATCTGTTTGACTATCTTCGACAGTCACATTGTTATATGATCATGAACTTTCGAAGTTGAAGGTTTGTCAGTGTTAATTTTAACAGGAGAATCATTACATTTTTCTTTGCCTTTAGCCATTGAAGTGACATTTATGACAGACAACTAAGAACAATCAATAACTTCCTCCTCTTCAATTTCACTAATATCATCATAATCATCTTCGATATCAGCAAAATTAGTTTGAGGGTCAGTTTTCGAATTCTCAATTCTTTCAAAATCTTAATTTGTTCGTCTTTGGTCAAAGTATCATTTACAATGTCAACTAATTCATCAGCACTCAGACATTCTTCAATTTTAACAATACCATAAGCATATCAATTATCTGGTACTTTATTAAATTCAGCAATAGTTTGTTCACAATCATAGGAAATATAGTCAATTTTCTCCCTTTCGAATTCCAAAAAGGGAAAAAGTTCGTCCCTTCGTGGACATCCGATAAAATTGAAACGATACAGAAATAGACAAACTATTTCAACAGAGGAAGAACTTTGAGATTCAACTCAAGTCTTAGACACTCAAAAACTCTTGTTTATTCCATACGGGCAAAGGCCCTATTTATAGGCTCAAGAGAGCTGGTTACATAATTGAATTGCAATCGTATGATTGCAATTTTTCCTCCTCATACCACGCGAACATGGCTCCATGCGTCGAATTTCTCATTTCTTCGTCATCCAAGCCCGAAGACCATATTTGGTATTTTTCCTTCATCTTCATCATATCCTCTTGCTACTAGTGACATTCCCTTTGACTTAGCCCTCACTTCTTCCAATTTTTCTGAATAATATGCTTCATCCTTAACCTTATTCTTCTTTTCTTCTCTCTTTCTCAACATACAGTCTATTGCCATATGATTAGCACCGTTGTAATAGTGACAATCAACTCCCGAATTCCCCTTAAGCTTTTTCTCTTGTTTTGTCTCTTCACCCTTCACTTCTTTCTTCTCAAACTTCTTCTCTTCATTCACCTTCCCAGTGTAGTTACCTTTTGCTTCCCCAGTTTTCAACTTCACATTGAAAGGCTTTTTGTAAAACTTCTTTACCCTATTGTTTGAGTAAAAAGCTACAGCTTCATCATCAGAGTCGACGATAAGACCTTCATTATCAGAACTTTCCTTCTCAGCAACTTCCTTCTTATTTTCTATTCCTGATACCATCGAAACCAGTGCTAATGGACCACCCAGATTGATCCTTGACTCTTCAGCTATTTCATACACTTCAGCTTCGTGAGCTTTTAGCACATTGTACAGATCGTTTAGAGTATAGAAATCGAAGCTCTGTTGTGTCTTTACCATCAAACTCACCTTTCTCCACTCCTTTTGAAGCCCCATTATGAAAGTAAGATTGAACTCCAAAGTTGATCCGGTGATTCCATGCCTATTGCACTTATAGATAAGCTTATTTAGATGGTCATAAAACAATTCAATCGATTCTCCCTCTTTTTGCTTGAAATCTCTTAATTTAATCTGGCATTGCTTGACTGAACTGATTTTACTCTTCTCACTGCCCTGATATTTTTCTTTCAGCGTGTTCCAGATTTCTTTTGAGGTTTTGGATCTCCGAACATAATTGTACACAACTAGAGGAAGAGCTCCACGAAGTTCTCTCATACATCTTTTCTCGTTTTTCAGCAACCTTGTAGTTTGATCAACAACATTTGGATTAGTTGCAGAAGTACCAACACTTTGAATAGAAGACAGAGGATGAAGATCATCAGTAATGCACTTCCAAAGTTCTTCATCAATTCCATTTAAGTAATCCTCCATATGATCCGCCCATTGATCGTAGTAATCTGGAATTAGCATAGGAATCTTAGTTGAAGATCCTAGCAGATAAGAGTAAGAAGTCATCGTATTCATATTGAAGTTCGCCATGGATATATGGACAAATTCAGAGAAAAACTTCAGAAACTTGAGACTTTATGGATGATTTTATCAGAAATCACAAATCGAACACTCGATTAAACAACCAAATCGCATAATCGAATCACTATTGAAGATCTAAGAAGATTTTCAGAATCAAAAGTGCGGAAACCTTTGAATCTAGAACGAGACTCAAAATACTTTTGACACGAATGAAAATCAGATCATTACAGAATGATTCCTGCTCTGATACTAAATGTAGTTTTTGTGTAATCGAGTATGAATTATATTATCAGAATCATATGAAAATGATGAACACAAGATCTAAATAACATTTGTATGGCTCGATTTATGCTCTCAATGAGTACATAGTGTTTAGACAACTACAGAGAAGTTCTTATCTAACTCTAGTACTGATCACCTATTTATAGGGAACTAGAAAGTCCACAAAAATATAAGGGTAATAACATGAAAAGCTTCGACACAAAAGTACCCTTATAATAACATTACATGATAACGAAACTATCCCTTAACCTTCGATACCTCACAACTAATTTCGACATCAACACCAGTATGTAATTTATGTATGTGTGGTATGTGGTGTCTTGGGAAACTCACTAAGCTTTGTGCTTACGGTTTCAGTTTATGTTTCAGGTACTTCGATATTCAAATGGAAGAGCTTGGGATGATTGCAAATCACACACCACATGTTTCCGCATTCTGTGATTACTCTGATTGGATGATGTTTTGATAAATCTTGATTACCTTGGTTTTGTGGAAATGATATGTATTAACGATTTATTAATCTAAAAACGAAAATTTTATGTTATTATTTTTGGGACGTTACAAGTTGGTATCAGAGCCTTGGTTTGAGGGATTCGGACATACTCTCGGGTGTGTTTGAACTCAAACTGATGATTTGGTAAAGTTTTCAAAAAGAAATATATTTTTAAGAAAAAATTTTCTTAAGATAAGAAAGGGTGTGATTCTTGCAATCAGCCGAGCTCAAGTAGGTATCACCTAAAATACCCATACATGCTATCTGGTATGATTTGATTTATGAATCTGTGAATCGCATGCTAGTTAGGGCTAAGGATCTGCTCAGTTTTGGCATGATAAAATGCTAGGAGAGATGCCTTGTATGCCTATTATATGAGCTTGTAGACTTGTGTGGCAACCCGAAAAATTATTGCCTTCTAGCCTTGTTAAGGGTCATTCTATTGGGTTTTAAGCCTAGTACACTTAAGGAATGAGTGTTAGAATGTACCTACTAGAGACACTGTGCAACATTCAAGCCTTAAGACCACCAAAAAGGAGTTCATGGCCAAGACACATGAGTTTACGGCCGTAAACTCAAGGTTGGCCGTAAACTCCCCCTTAAAGTCTCCATTCCTTCACTTTTCCTTCATTCTCACACTTTCAACTCAAGAACACTTCCATTCTCTCTCAAGTATCATCGAGATTTTCATTCCCGGTCTTCCAAAAAGTAAGTGATTCTTCCCTCTAGTTGATGTTAACCTTCTTTCTCATGAATCACCCTTTGATTTCATCCATGGAAATCAACTTTTTGCTAGATCTTCATCTTTCACCAAGAACACACACTTGTTCTTGGTGGCCGCAAACTCCTCAAAGGCCCTCAAAAGTGTGAGTATTACATCTATCTTCTAGTTAGCCTTATTAAACACTAGATCCTAGCCTTGAAACATCACCAAACTCAACATCAATGAGAGTTTACGGACAAAGAGAATCTCCCTTGGCCGTAAACCCTTGTTTTGGTCATGTTTGGAGCCTTAAACACATCTAGACACTAGCTATCCTTTGGGACACATGAACCTTTGAGAACCCTTGCCTTTAAGAACCAAAATGAGACCATTTGGAGAGTTTACGACCATACACTTTTGGTGTGGCCGTAAACACCTCAACATCTCCTAGAAAGTTGGTTTTGCTCATCCTCTTGTAGAGCAATAGTCCCTCAAGCTTCCCTATCATTCAAACACCCTCTTGTACACCTTTTACCATGAGTTTACGGCCCAAAGCTCCATTTCATGTTCCTTGTTTGGTTGTGGGCTTAGAGCAGATTCACCCAGCCTGCTATCTATCCGATCTTAGCTATATATATGTTTCGTATACACCAAGTAATCATAAGGGGTACCAGGTATGGGCCAGGTCATAGGACACTAATTCAATGCAACGTTTTCTAGTACTAATCATACTTTTCAAATAAAGAAATTTTGGTATTCAAAACTAGAAACTTAACCAGTAAAGGGTTTAATCCATTTTTATTAAACCAGTATAACTTAAAGGCCCTTAGGTGGTTAATTCCATAATACCTTAGTTTATACATCAAGGCTATATATAATTAATTTCCGATAGGTAGTTGGATGTGTGCTTTCCGCCTCATTCCTTGTTCCTTGTTTGGTTGTGGGCTTAGGGAAGACTCACACAATTAACTATCTGTTTGATATTAGATTATATATAGCTAGTATAAACTAAGTGATTATAGAAGGAACCACCGTGGTTACCATTTTTATTATAAGAAATAAGGGTTTTCTTAAGGAATCTTTTCATCAAAATAAAGGAACAATTATAGTTAACTCCGTGAGTACCAAGTGAATACGCCAGGGTTATATATAACAATGATCTAACAAACAATGGGATGTGTGTCTTCTGCCTCATTTCCTGTTCCTTGTTTGGTTATGGGATTAGGGCAGATACACACAACCGATTGTTTGTTTACTCTGGGTTTTATATAACTTGTATTCATTTAATACTCATAGAAAGGACTGTAGAGTCATTTTTACTTATCTTTCATCAAAGCAGGAAATATAGGATTTTCTGGACGAACAGGCAAACTTTTCTAAACAGAACTTACTACAACTTACTATAACTTTCTACAACTTTATTACAACTTACTTACATCACTAAAATCTTATGAACTCACTAGCTTAAATGCTGATCTACGCTTTCAAAATAACTTGTATTCTCAGGAGACCAATAGACAGGTACGCGCACTGGGATTCAGAAGATGGAGCAGTATAGCTTCATGTCTTTTTGTTATTTGCTTTGTATTCTATATTATGTGAATCACATACTTTGTAAACACTTTCTTTCAAATGAAATGGTTGTTTATTACTTTGATTACTATGATGCATGTCTTGTGATACTAAACATGACGTCCTCCACCCCAGAACGTTTCCGCCGTTCCAGTTTTGGGGTGTGTCAACTTGCATGCTACTTTTGATTAGCCAGTGATAGGTTGGCCTGATATGTGATGCCTTGTAGCCTAGGAAGCATGGGATGCTAGATTGGGTATAATTTGTATGCGTAAGGCGATCAGTAGCGGGAGTGGGAGCTCCCAGTATGAGTTGTAGTATGTGGGATTGGATGCTCGTGATTATTATATGGATTGGAGTGCTACTTCACGAATGTTGCTTGATTTGTGCTTTGTGGAACTCTAGGTGATGGGAGTAGCTACTAAGTGAATTTGTTAAGACATATGTGACAAAGGTTGAATAATCTTAGAGTGATCTATTTGACCCTATTGCGTAGCTCTTGTCTCATTCCAACCATTGTAGGGATGAGTCTGTTACTCCAAGGATTATCCAAGCTTTGTTACATGTGATTGTATTCATGAGGTGGGTGACTGGGATTACGGGGAGTTCTTCAGCAGCTGATGGCAGGGTGAGGTCGGGAACCTAGGAAATCCTAGGGATTTGCTTTAGTGGGTTTCGTTATGCTGGTTAGCGAGTGTTTGGTGTATGGATTGAGAAGGTGACTTAGAGGATTCGGGATGATTCTTGAGGAAAGTATGGATAGGTGTGAAAGGTAGTATTGGGCCCGTACTACTGAAAACACAGGATCCATACTCGAATTGGGGAGAGTCTTGGATAATCTAGGGAGTCGGTGAGAGGAGAATTCTTGGGTATGTTCTGATCGTTCGCATGTGGTTTTCGGTATGGTAATGAGCACTCAGGAAGGGGGTTCAGGTTATGGTTTCGGCTCAGGTGCAGGTGTAGGTACCGAGCCGATCGATGCGCAGATGCGGGAGTTCATCTCATCGGAGATTACTCGCGGTATTTTGGAATGGACCCCGGTGGTCTTTGGTTCAGTTAAGGAATGGATTTTGGAGCTCTTGGATGGTCATATCAGGGCCTTTCGGACCGATATTATAGTGGGGCAGTTGGGTGCTCATT
Organism: Lactuca virosa; assembly: GCF_052849685.1. Classification (NCBI taxonomy): domain Eukaryota; kingdom Viridiplantae; phylum Streptophyta; class Magnoliopsida; order Asterales; family Asteraceae; genus Lactuca; species Lactuca virosa. The sequence continues at coordinate 312,806,346 of NC_136433.1, read as the reverse complement.
TGGAGCCCAAAGCTTGTGTATCCCTAGAATCCTTCAAGATGGAGGATCCTGTTGTTAGTTCTTGTCATTTGGGATCGGAGGTGAGTTTTTCACCATGTCCTTAGGATGGTCGGGGTAACTAGGAGGACGAGGTCAGGATTCCTTCAGATGCTTTTGTTGGTATGTTATCTTCTGCTTTTTTCAGGGTTGTTATCGGAAATTTGTATTGCTTCATAATTTTGCTTGGGTCTGGGTAAGCAATATCTCGGGTTGGTTCTCTGCTATTGTCTGGGTTATCAAAGATTGTTATATGTCATTCTGCATGTCGAGAGTCTCCAATGAATCATTAGTGGGTCGTATCTTGTTGAGCGGGTTTCAGTGTGTTCGGTTGTTGTTCCGGTTCTCGATAGGATCAATATAGGGGTATTGTTTGGAGGATCCTTGGTCAGGGATTCATTTGTTTCATCTTTTGATCTGGTGGGGTTGGTAGTCTTCTATGGAAGAACTTTTGGGGTTCAACACTACCATTGCTAGCAGAGGAGCGGTAGTAGGAAGATGTTGGTATCAGTACATGAGTTGATTGGTCATTGGAAATGCCAGGGGAGTTTTTTTCCGCATGGGTTGTAGATGGTTAGAATTCAATAATTCTTTGAGGATGGAATTTGGGGTGAATATTCGCCAGTTCAGAACAAGGGTTATGGTTTTAGTCCCCATCATAAGAACTTAAGGAATTGGTGTGGTATCATGGGAGGTGATTGGAGCTATCGGACTTGCTATGATTTCAGGGAATATTCTTCTGATGGGCGATCATTAAGATTGGCTAGTAATGGAATGCTTGTATTGGTAAGCGCAGGTCATAGGAGGTTCATGCTATATGAGGTTTGATGGGTTAGGAATCCATCGGACTTATGGGATGAGAGAGCTTCATCGAATCCAAGTGAGGGAGAATCTATCAGAATTTCCGGGAGTTGGATCGTGTGTCAAACTAGGTCAAGTTTTGCATCCTAGTCAGGAAAAGAGACGACCCAAGTGGTTGTTTGGATTGAGGTTGTGTAAGTGGGAGTTTAGGGAACTTCCAGCAGCTGGTCGCCGTCTTCTTGTTATGCATAGCAGGTTTGTGGATGGATCTAGGTCCAGGGTTGTGTTAGAGCCTCGTTGACTATTCTTGTCTCATGAACGCTTTAGGGTTCGAAGCATGACCTGAACACTTGACTGATTTCAGTCGAATGCAGGTTCGATTCTGGATAATTGGGGTTGACATGGTTTGGGTGTGGTGAAACCAGGGGTGGTAACCATGGTTGGTTAGAAGTTTTGTAAGACTGTGATGGGATCGTAGCATTCACCAGTTGAGGAAGTCTATCGATGAGGTGGTCACGAGTTTAGAGGAGGATCAGTGCGTATCTTGGGCACGACAGAAAGGATTGTCAAGGTGCAATTCTTTGTTTTAGGTTGAGGACCATTGGGGTCCGAGGCGGAGTCGGGCCTGTGTAGCCCTAAATGGGTGGGACCCATGGGCGAGGCCGCTCCATGGTATAGTTTGGGTGGGATCCGTGGGCGAGGCCCGTGTGTTTATGGCAATGCAAGTGGGACCTAGTAGATACTGTTGGGTCAAGGTATTGGATCTTGGGTTCCAGGATTGAGTGTGGGATCATTAAGTGGTGCAGAGGGATGTTTGGGTTGGGTAGCCTTGTCATTTGGACTCGTGGGAACCTGGTGGCTGGGCCAGGTCCGAGACTGGTAGTGTCAGAGATGGTTTGGGAATCTCTATACCCCGGATTACTGAGGGTTTGTTGTGAATTAGAAAGTTTCGGGTGAAATGCAAGTGTAATCCTTGGATCTCGGGTTATAAGTTGGGTATCGAGATGGTTCTTGGTGGGAACTTGCGTTGGGAATCACGGGTGTTTATGTGCATGGCCTTTGCTTCTTTAGGATATGAATTAAGGTATATGTATGCCAAGGGTATCTGTTGAAGGGTTCACGGTTAAGGGATGTTTTAATTTTATCGGAAGACCATTCTCTTTTGTTTTGGTTTGGTTCTATCTTTGTGGGGGTCAGGCAAGTATGGGGTTTTGGATTTTCAGACGGATTTCATTATATGATTGGTCATGGATTTCTTCAGATGGATTAGACGAGGGTGGGTCAGTTTGTAAGGCTGTGGGAAGACCACATCATGCATGGAACCAGGAAGTGGTAGGTCGGTGGAGGCTGGTTGAGATATAAGACCATACTTGGTCTAGAAGCTTTCACTTTTAGCATTGGATTTGGTGGCGTCACGTTTGTCGGGATGTTATGATCGGTTGGAGCCATAAGTGGCGAGATAGCTTGGGCAATTATTGCCTGATGAGGTTTTCATTTGGAAGTCGTGTGGGGCGACTGTGTGTGTCTTTTGACTTAGCAATCGGGCGGGAATTTGGTGTTTCAGTTAGTGGAAGAAAATGTTGGGACCAGGGAGCTCTTTACTGCTTTTGGAAAACAATTAGGGGGCATCAAGATAAGTTAAGGCGTTATTAGTGATTTGGGACTCGTGTGTGGAGTCGCTTGTTATTCATAAAATATGGTAAGACATTTGCAGCTTGGATTGGATAATCTCAGAGTAAATGATTTGACCCTATTGCACAGCTCTCGTTCGAGTCTAACCGTTGCAGGGATGAGTCCTCTACTCAAAGGATTATCTGAGTCTTCTGTCAAGTATAAGTGTTATGCAGCAATAATGGTCCATGATTCTGTTTCCATTAGCAGCATCAATTCAATCAAGGGTTGGAAGCATTTTGATTAAGTCTGGACTTCAATGAGAATTTGGCTTGGTAGTGGTTATGTATGAACGGTCTGTCGGGGAGTCAGGTAAAGTAGGCCTGGTTTTCTACATGGGATTATGGATTCGTCTTCTTCGAGTTTGGAGAGTTCTGCTAAGGTTGGGTTCGGTAGTCGTGGGAAGCCCGTTATATGCTCAGTGTTTGTGGTTGCGTTCTTCAGGCTGTCTGGCGTGCCTGGGATGGTAAGGAATGATTTTGAGGACGAAATCTAATTTAAGTGGGGGAGAGTTGGAGGAATAAATCCCCTTTTGAGGACTGGACTGGCGTGTTGGAGGAACCAACATGGCATGCCTAAATCATAAGAAGCACGACTTTCATTAGGGTCAACACGGCGTGTCGCCTCTTGGAACACGGCGTGTTGACGGTTGGAATGAAAACCCTAATCTTCAGGGTTTTTGCTCCTTATTTAAAGGAATAAGGAGGCTAGGGTTTGTCCATCCTCAGCCCTTCAAGCCCTGAAAGAAACCCTAGTCATCTACCTCCATTTTTAGAGCTAGTTTGGTGCATTTTGAAGCTAGAAGGAAGAAGGAGGAGGAAGCAAGAAAAGATCAACGAAGCAAGTCCCGATTCTCCATCTTGGCACTCTTTTGGACCTTTGTAAGTGTCCAATACTCGATTTTTATCATTCCAAGTTGTTACATCTTGAGTTTTGTCCCTTTAACTTCTTGTTCTTGAATGATGGAATGGTTAGATCTCATAAAGTTTGCAACTTTATGAATCTCCAGGTCAAGGTGACTTAGTAGTGTTTTGGATCTGGATTATAATCAAGTTTTGATGTCAGGAATACAGATTAGGTAATAAATCCCCATTTTGACCTAATATGGGTTCAAGAAATGCATTAGACATGTATGTCTCTAAAGCACCAAGCTTTGGGATGGTTTTTGGTGTTTGAAGCACTTCTGGAAATGATGGACTTCGGAATTTAAGGATTAAGTGCTTGTTGGTTAAGCTCATGCATTAATAAGCTTTATGGACTGAGTTTTAAACCTTTTTGGGTAGTCCCAATGGATAAAGTTGGAAACTTTATCCTTCTGGACCACATTATGGACTAGATCTGAGCTTTGGAGCTTTTGGAATCAGAGAAAACAACTTAATGTATTAAGTTGATGGAATTTCGGCAAACACGGCATGTTCTAAGTCAACACGACATCTTGGCTGGGGTTTTCCCGACGTATTGGATGATGTTGGAGCACGGAGTGGACAGGGGCAACACGACGTGTTTGGTCAACATGGACTGTTGACTTTGACGTTGACCAGAAGTTTGACCAGGGTTGACCATTGGATATTTTGGGCCTTGGGTGTTTATTTGGAATTTGGGCTTTTGGATTGTTGACTTGGGCCTTAGCTTTGGGCCAAGTTATGAAGAGGGTAAAAAGGTCTTTTACCCTAGTTTGGACACTTAGTGTGAGTCAAATCCGATTATTGATGGATGATTAACTTGTGATTGATAGCACGGGGATTCTTGCGGGCCAGCAGCCAGAGATTCTTTCTATGAGATTCGACAGTGTGAGTTGAGTTTCCTCACTGGTGATTGACAGATCTGTAATCTGAATGGGGCTCGATGCCCGGAAGGGCCCAAAGCCGAGTGGGGCTCGACGTCGGGCGGGGCCCGAGGCCGAGTGGGACTCGATATCGTCCGAGGCCTGATGGAGGGCGGGGGACCAGTATGTAATTTATGTATGTATGGTATATGGTATCTTGGGGAACTCGTTAAGCTTTGTGCTTACGGCTTCAGTTTATGTTTCAGGTACTTCGGTTTTCAAATGCAAGATCTTGGGATTATTACAAAGCACACACCACATGTTTCCGCATTCTGTGATTACTCTGATTGGATGATGTTTTGATAAATCTCGATTGATTACCTTGGTTTTGTGGAAATGATATGTATTAACGATTTATTAATCTAAAAACAAAAATTTTATGTTATTATTTTTGGGACGTTACACATGCAAAACAGAACACAAAGATAAATTAATGCAAATGTGTCACAACCCGCTAAAGCGAAAACATGGGACGCAACAGTATTAAGGGTCTCATAGCAAAAGTTAAAAGACAACATCAACCATAGTATTAAAAAGTATTACAATTTACAATAAGTTTGAACAACTTTTCAAAATAAATTACAATGTATTTGAAATATAACACATGCAAATTCTCCTACAAGTGATAAGTGATGTGTCTCTAGGTTCCTCTTACTAGATGATTCCTGAAAAAGCATGTAAAATGAGCGGTCAACTACCAAAATAGTTGGTGAGTTCACAAATTCAAAATAATATTGGTTTCATGAATCATAATCAAAGTGTTAATAGAAGTTTCCCTAAATAAAAGTACATTGCTAAAATGAATAAATAAGTTTGCATAAACAAAGTTCGTTGTCATCACGAGAAATAAAGTATATTGCCAAAATGAGATGCAAAGTTCATATTCTCATGGGAAATAAAGTTCGTTGCTAAAAACGAGTAAACAAGTTTTCTTGCTAAAATGAGTATACAAGTTTCGTTGATAAAATGAGTATACATGTTTCATCGCTAAAATGAGTATACAAGTTTTATTGATAAAATTAGTATACAAGTTTCATCTCTAAAATGAGTATACAAGTTTCGTTGATAAAATGAGTATACAAGTTTCATCGCTAAAATGAGTATACAAGTTTCGTTGCTAAAATGTGATGTAAGATTCGTATGTGCATCAAGTTTCCATTCATGAGTTCACAACCCAAGCCTAATGACCGAATCGTGCCCTATTGACTACTATGTGTATGGCAAACATAGTGTATAAAATGGTAAAATGCACTCAAGCGAATCGTGCGAGTGAGGAGTTGTCTACCTCCTAATAGCGCTATTCATAATGACCATGGGCTCAAAAGAGTTAATGAGTTGTGTCAAATGATTCTAGTGACTAAACCGCGATACAGTCCTCATGAATTAAAGTAACATACACATACATGCAAAATATAGCAACCAAGTTTCATACGAGTCAAAATAAATACAACGAACATAAATAGTTTAGGACATGCTTTTCCACCCCAAAACATTTAATAACTGAAAATATGGGGAGACATGAAATACTCACAATGCTTTGAGATGATGAAAATGATGCCTTGACCTAAGTTCCACTTGTACCACTATCGATTCCTACAACGATGTTATACACTAATGAGTATATAATTGAAATCTAATACTAGTATACTTAACTTCTAAAATAAAATTATGTCAATATTGTGTCAAAGTTAGGTTTTGTATAAGTTGCAAATACTTTTCTGAAAATTCAGATTTCCATATACCAATTGACTTATTAACATTTTCAAGTGACAAATCTCATTTTGTGTTATTGTTCATAACACATTTTAGCACTTTTGGAAGGGCTTTACAAGCTAAAAATCCAAAATTAAATCAAATAATTTCTAAAAATTTCCAAACTTTAAATTTCAGTTCTTACTATAATTTAGAACCCTCATGTAATTTTTCATTATTTTTAAATATGTTTAACTATTTTTCCACCATTTATTTTCTTGAAAAAATCACAAAATCGTGAAAAATAATAAACAGTTAATAAAAATTCCCAATCTTTTCGTAAAACTGTGATACAATGTATATAAACTGGGAAAAATACTCAAATTGGTTTTCAAATAGTTTAACCCGATTTTATGATTTTTGTGTGTTTATTCTAATAAAAATAGAGATAATTAGAAAAAAGTAAAATTTCTCAAACTTTTTTCACTAGTGTTATCAGGCATTAAAAATCAGGGAAAAATATAAAAGTTGGTTTCCAAATAGTATATATATTTTCTTTCTTTTATTCACTTAAATAAATGTTAATTCGTGAATAATTATTAAACAGTAAATGAAAATTACCAAACTTTTTGTAAAATTCAAATACAGTGTACACAACCTGTGAATGTTACCAAAATTTTGGTTCATATATTGGAGTCCGAGTTTTGGATTTATGTGAATTTAATGTAAGAAATATAGCATAAATAGCAAAAGGATTCGATAATTCTTCAACATTTTTGTAAATTTTTATTTGATGTATACAAACTGGGAAAAATATCAAAACTGGTTTTTGAACAACTTAACCTGTTTTTATGATTTTTGTGTATTTATTCTATTAAAAATGAAAATAAAATACTAAAATGTTTTGAAAACTATCCAAACTTTATATTTGTGGTTAAACTGTAGTACAAAATGTAATGGAAATTTCTTGAATTTTTTAGAACAGATTAACTATTTTTACATGATTTATTCTCATAAATAAGCATTAATTCATGACCAATTAATAAACAGTAAGAGAAATTCATTAATCTTTTTATTCACAATTAATATATATTATAAGATATTTTGGTAAAGTTTTATAATTTTTGGACAAGTGTAGCGATTTATTACCAATTTAACCCATTAAGCATTCATTAAATCGGGACAAATAATAAATACTAATGGAAAAATCTCTAAATTTGTGCATGTAGTTTTTATGACGTCCGTAAGATGCAAAAATTATTAAATATGTCTTTGGACATTTATAACTTAATTTTACTATTTATTTTGTTTTCAACAAAAATAAATTCGAAATCAACAGAAGACAGTCATATAAATACATGAAACTTTATGGAACGTCTTTAATCAGTATGTCGGTAATATCAGAATTGTTTCAGATTTTATTGAGTACAAAAAGTATTTTATGTGAATTATTGTTTTATTTTCTTGCAATAATTATAATAATTCGAGAGAATTAAGTTATCTTCTGAAAACTTGCAGAACTTCTTATTTTGTTGTTGGGATTCTGGGAAAAATCGGATTTGATCATAAAAGAAGTTTTGGATATTTGTTTGGGAATAAATCCTTTATGAACATATTTGAAAGCTTTTAACAACAAACTTTGATCTTCAAGCTTCTAAGCTTGAAGATCATCACATGCATGTTGGTTTGAAGACCATTAATGAGTTTAAAATGTTCAAAGTTGATTTAGAAAGAAAACTTAGGGTGCATGTGGTGATTTTCCACCAAAACTTGTAGAAAAGTGCATTATGTTGATTTTGACATAGGTTTTGGTCATGGGACTTCACCATTTTCAACATGCATGTTGTTTTTGGGTGAAATCCTACCACCATCATCATCAAAACTGTATGTGTGTGTATGTGCTCATGATTAATTTTCATTAGAAAGGGGGTAGGAGAAGAAGATATGCAAGAAAAGTTGAAATCATTGAAGCTAAAGTAAAGGAAATGTGAGGGATTCGATTTTACCTTGATGTATAACACTAGATGTTGAATATTTTTGAATAAAATGATGTTCTTGACTGATTATTTTCGTGGGTTAGGGAGATGGGGAAAGAATGGGGGTTTTAGAGAGAAGAAAAGAGAGAAAAGAGAGATTATATCTCTCTAGATATCTCATCTCTCTCGTCATCTCTTTGGCGTTTCCCATGACTAAAATCGGCCACCAAAATACATAGATGCATATGGACTCATGAAGAATGGACTGGCCAAATCTCTCCCACAAATTTGGCTTTTATGTTTGTCAGTTTTAGAGAGAAGGGAGAGAGAAGTTTTTAGAGAGAGAAAGAGAAAGGTGGAGTGTGGGAAATGAGGGATGTGATTATGATTTTGGGAAGAGAGGTATGGGGAGGAGAGATCCGAATTTAAGATATATAATACCCTCTCTTTCTCTTTTCTCTTTATAAAGTTTAAATCTTTTATAAAAATATCAAAGTTTTATAAAATATACTACTTAACCTAGCTTTTATCCATAAAACCTTGATTTTTGGCTTATAAATTAAGGGTAATTGGTAATGACCTAAAATTTATTTCCTTGGTTATATTTTCATAATTTTAATTATTTTAAATTGATGTCACAGTTTAAGTAATTATACAAGTCACGAATCAAAGTGAAATCTAAGTACATTATCCATTGTTTCTAATTGTTTCCAAGTTTCTTGTAGGTTTTAACTTATCTTCTAGTTATTAAGTCTAGTATGTGTGGTGCCTATACGTGCAACTAAGTTGATCCAAATCTAGAATTGTCTCAAATTTTGACGGTTGTCACAAAATGGTTGCAATCCAACAGATTGTTAAGTCAAGCTCTACAATATAATACACAAGGTATCTGATTTTCAACTCATATAAATTCAAGTGTGCTACACAATACAAATGTAGAGTAAGTGGGAGATGGTTTAGCCTTTGTGTGGGAAAGCTTTAAATTGAGGGGAGAGCCTGTAAAATAGAGAGAAATTGAGTGTTCTTCAATGTTTTATCATTTCTCATGTATTCTCTCTAAACTCTATTGAATGCCGAAAATCTACTAGTTTTTGTGTTCATTTGTCTGAGTTAGATTCATTTACAAAACATTTTTTGCACTAGTCATTTCATTTTTTTAATTTGGGATCCTACAAGTTGGATTCTCTTCTCATGATACCCTGCTCACTTTGATGTCTCTTTTTTCGACAATCCTTCTGATGTAGTGGTACTTTATGGTATATACCTAGAGTGGTTGTGTGATATGGGTTCTCTAGTCAAAGTGATTTCACCCTCGTTGTTGCAGAAGATCTCAACAGGATCACAAATACTAGGAATAACACCTATATCTTTGGTGAACTCCTTATTTCGTATAGCCTCTTTTTCAGCTTCATTAGTTATATACTCCAAATCTATTGTCGAATTTGATATGGCCTCTTGCTTGGAACTCCTTCAAGTCACTACTTGTCACACCCCCAAACCGGAACGGAGAAAACGTTCGGGTGTGGAGGACGTCATGTACAGTATAATAACAATGCACAATAGTAAAACAAGCAACAACATCATCCATTGCATTAATAATATAGTTAATACAAGTGTGTTCTGTGTAAAGTTTGTAAGACACCAAAAATATGTAATCAACAAAATAAAGACGGGTCTTGAGTATGCTCCGTCTTCTCAAAAACCTGGTCATCTGTACCTGTCTATTTGTGACCTGAGAATACAGGTTATTTTGAAAGAGAGGGTCAGCATTTAAGCTGGTGAGTTCATAAGTATTTTTGTGTCAATTGTTTGCATTAGTTTTGCGAAAATGTTTGCATATGTAAGTAAAAAGGTTTGTATCTTTCCAGAAAATCCTACATTTTCCACTTAAATGAAAAGTAGCCTTCTACCAAGACTCAACTATTTTGTATGCTTGTTCTTTTGTAAAATGTATGTTTTTCCAAGTTTATGACTATCTTTACTAGAAAAATAGTTTGCATTCCTCAATATGAGGATATCATGTATGAATGAATGGAAAATGAAGATGTACAGCAATGTGGTGTAAAAATACTCTACTAAAGCACTAACTACCTTAAAACCAAATTGTTAATTAAGGTTAAATAATGTGATTAGGTTATAACCATGTTTGATTGACTACTATAAAACACGACGTTCTTCAGACGTCGAATTGGTATGACATTTGTCACCCGTAGACCTGCAGGTCCCACTGTAGCTAGTAGCAAGGTGTAGGATGGTCAATCATGTATAGATCTATACACAAACTCACGCTCTCCCTCCAGGAGACTCTGGTTACAAAACGTGACACAACAAGTATATTGCCATGCCAAGAAATAATGTTTCACATTCGAGTTATTATGTTCTTATTATAGTATATATGTTCTTTTATGTTATTGTTATAGTATGTATGTTCCTTCCTGTTCTAGTTATAGTATGTATGTTCCATCCTGTTCTAGTTATAGTATGTATGTTCCTTCATGTTCTAGTTATAGTATATATGAACTGAGTCATGTATGTTTCACTGATCTAGAAATTATAAGTAGTAATTCTCTAAACTATACCTATTATAGTTTAATAGCATGATTGTTTGACTGTTTCTGATTTGAAGAAAAGACTCAATTACTCACCAAAAGCAACTAAGTTAAGTATAATCCTTAAAAATGGGTTTAATATTCATATATGTATTTAATGAGAATAACTACGATTTAGCCGACAGACGAACTAGTGATCCTACCCTAATCCCACAACCAAACAAGGAACAGGAGTCAAGGTATTTAGCAGTAGTACTAAGTCCGTTAAAGCATACTTATACGTAAATTCATAGACGAATATGATTTTGATATAAAAGAAGTCTAAAATAGTTTAAAAGAGTTTTAACAAGTTTTTGAGTATAAGAAATCTTTTTGTTTACTGTTTTCACACGTAAATGGTTAACACATTTGTATTGTGTTTTACTTGTATCCCCCCCCCCTAAAAGCATTTAAAAGTATATTTGTAGGGGATTGAACTCACCTGATGTGAGTGATTCGGATGAAAGTTCGATATAGGATGCTTGGTATGACAAGTGAAGTCCTGAGCACAAATGGATCCTATTTAGCATATATTAACATATATATGTATGATATTAGGGCCTATAACAGCTAATATGTAAAGGAAACAACCTTAGGATCTAGGAAACACTTACAATGAAGTGTTAGAATTGAAAGTGTGGGGTTCAAACTTGATCACGGCCAAACAAGGAGGGTTCACGGCCTTAGAATGGTTCACGGCCCAAGAACACTTGGAGTGTTCACGACCCTAGCTTGAATCTATGAAGGGTTCACGGCCAATGATGAAGGTTCACGGCCAGAACACCTTGAAGATCTTGAAGATGATGATGAAAAGTGATGAATCAAAGCAGTTTCCAAGTATGAACAAGTGAAGGGGGTAAGGTACTCACGTTTTTAGGGTGAAAGAAGACTCTTTGTGGTTGATACTTGAGAGAGAAAGGAGATTTTCATGGTTTCAAGATGAGAAGTGAAGAGAAAAATGGCTAACACTTCAATATATAGGGGTGAGGGTAGTTCAAGGCCCAAGGATGGGTTCACGGCCGTGAACCTAGTTTGCGGCCGTGAACCTCCTTTGAAGGTGTTTCCGGCTCAAATGCAATCCACTGATCTCTTGCTAACACTTCCTAACACACAATCCCTTAAGTGTACTAGGCCTAGAACTCATAAAATGGCCCTTAACTCAATAAAAAAGATAACAGAAACAAGTATGAACTTTTGATTGATTTGATTGACTTTACAAGATAAGAATTTTGGGTTGTCACATCATCCCACTATTAAAGGGAATTTTGTCCCGAAATTAGAGTTTAAGAAAATACACATAGACTAAGGGAAAAGATGAGGATATTTGAGTTTCATTTGATCCTCTCGCTCCCAAGTGAATTCAAGTCCCCGCTTTGCATTCCAATGAACCTTCACTATCGGGATACGGCTTTGTTTCGTTTGCTTGACCTCCCTGTCCATGATTTCCACTGGTTCTTCCACGAAGTTGAGGCTCTCATTGATCTCGATTTCATTGAGTGGGATAACAAGAGTCTCATCGGATAGACACTTTTTCAGGTTCGATATGTGGAAGGTAGGGTGTACATTACTAAGTTGTTGAGGTAGTTTGAGTTTGTAAGCTACAGGGCCAATCCTAGCGAGAATCTCAAAAGGCCCTATGTACCTTGGATTTAGCTTCCTACGCTTTCCGAAGCGTATCAAGCCCTTCCAAGGTGAGACCTTCAATAGAACAAGGTCACCAACTTGGAATTCCAAAGGTTTTCGTCGCTTGTCAGCGTAGCTTTTCTGTCGGTCTCTAGAGGCTTTCAATCGTTCACGAATCTGAACAATCTTCTCTGTCGTTTCCCGAATGATTTCCGGACCTGTGAGAGTGCTGTCAGGAACTCGTCCTTTAGCTAATTGCGTGCCACCCACCTCAGCCCATCACAGAGGGGATCTGCACTTCCGGCCATAGAGGGCTTCAAATGGAGCAACTTTGATACTATAATGGTAGTTGTTGTTGTATGAAAACTCGACTAACGGAAAATGGGTATCCCAAGCTTTACCAAAGTCGATCACACAAGCTCGCAGCATGTCTTCCAACGTTTGTATCGTTCTCTCACCCTGTCCATCAGTTTGTGGGTGGTAGGTTGTACTCATGTCCAGCCAAGTTCTCAGGGACTTTTGTAGTGACTGCCAGAATCTTGAAGTGAATCTATTGTCTCTATCAGAGATAATAGATATGGGAACACCATGCAGTCGTACAATCTCCCTAATGTAAGTTCTTGTCAGTTTCTCCATCTTGTCGGTTTCTTTGATTGGCAGGAAGTGTGCGGACATAGTTAACCTGTCTACGATCACCCAAATGGTATCGAGACCACCCGTTGTCTTGGGAAATTTGGTTATGAAGTCCATTGTGATCCGCTCCCACTTCCACTGAGGTATTTCCGGTTGTTGTAGTAAACCGGAGGGTTTTTGGTATTCGACCTTAACCTTGGCGCAAGTAAGACACTTACTCACGAAGCTAGCAATCTCTGCTTTCATGTTAGTCCACCAGTATAACTTTTTGAGATCCAGATACATCTTATCAGAACCTGGGTGAACGGAATATCGAGTATTGTGCGCTTCATTCATGACCACGTCTCTGAAACCACCGAGCCTTCGGTGTTCAGATCTGATCCATGATGTACAAGGCTCCGTCACCCTTGACTTCTGAGTTCTTATCCATCCCTCTTAGGGATTCACCCGCCACATTTTCAGGCTTCAAGGCTTCTAGCTGAGCCTCCTTAATGTGTGTGGATAGATGTGAATGGATTGTCATAGTCAATGCTTTGACTCTACGACCTGAGTATTCTTTCCGACTTAGGGTGTCCGCTACTACGTTGGCTTTCCCGGGATGATAACGAATTTCACATTCGTAGTCATTGAGTAGCTCGACCCACCGTCTTTGTCTCATGTTGAGCTCCTTCTGGTCAAATATATGTTGAAGGCTTTTATGATCTGTAAAGATAGTGCTTTTCGTACCATACAGATAGTGTATCTAGATCTTCAGAGAAAATACCACTGCTCCTAACTCCAGATCATGTGTAGTGTAGTTGACTTCGTGCGTCTTAAGCTGTCTTGAGGCATAGGTGATGACCTTTCCTCGTTGGATAAGAACACAGCCAAGCCCTTGGTTGGATGCATCGTAGTAAACCACGAAGTCTTCTATCCCTTCTGGGAGGGATAATATCGGTGCATTGCATAAGGCTCGCTTCAGTGTTTGGAACGCCTTCTCCTGTTTCTCTTCCCAGTCAAATGTCACACCTTTCTGGGTCAATCTAGTAAGCGGTTTCGCGATCCTAGAGAAGTTCTGAATAAACCTGCGATAGTAGCCAGCGAGACCTAGAATTTGACGAATTTCTATAGGCGTCTTTGGTGATGACCAGTTCTCAATGACCTTTATTTTGGAAGGGTCCACGTGAATTCCCTCTTCGCTAACCACGTGACCCAAAAATTCGACTCTTCGAATCCAAAATTCGCACTTAGAGAACTTCACATAGAGTTTCTCAGATCGTAGCGTTTCTAAGATCTGACGTAGGTCTTGACTATGCTCTTCCTTACTTCGAGAGTAGATAAGTATGTCGTCAATGAATATAATAACGAACTGATATAAGTAAGGACGGCACACCCGATTCATTAAGTCCATGAACACTGCGGGCGCATTGGTTAATCTGAATGGCATCACTACAAACTCGTATTGTCCATAACGAGTTCGGAAGGCTGTTTTGGGAACGTCGTCCTCTAAAACTCGTAACTGGTGATACCTGGATCTCAGATCAATCTTCGAAAAGTAATTTCCCCTTATAGTTGGTCGAACAAGTCGTCTATGTGTGGTAGAGGGTATCAGTTCTTGACAGTAAGTTTGTTTAGTTCCCGGTAGTCGATGCACATACGAAACGATTCGTATTTCTTCTTTACGAACAAGACCAGTGCTCACCATGGTGAGAAGCTTGGTCTAATAAATCCCTTGTTAAGTAGTTCATTCAGTTGACCGGATAGCTCATGCATCTCAGCTGGTGCTAGTTGATAATGTGATTTGGCTACTGGGGTAGCTACTGGAACCAAGTCGATTCTGAACTTGACTTGCCGTTGTGGTGGTAATCCTGTTAGTTCTTCGGGAAAGACGTCGGGAAAGTCGTGTACTTCTGGGATATTCTTTATGTAGGAGTATAAGTAGGAGTAGTAACAACCGACTTACCCTTTAGACCACTTTCGGCGGTCTTCAAGAGTCCTTAAAGTTTGCTGAGGGTGACTTCTTCCTTGTTCATGTGATATGTCATGCGAAATTGATCATAACACGATGGCAAGGAGTGCAAAATGATGTCTATTTCTAACTCCTCAGGGAAGTTCACATTCAACTTCAGTAAACGGTCCACATACCTTTGCATTTTTCTGCATGTGGCTCGTGATGGGTTCACCATCCTTCATTCGGGTTGTTATCATGGAGGAGATTATTTCATATCGCTCTTGACGAGCACTTTGATGGTAGCGGTCCATCAAGTCCTGGTGCATCTCAAAAGGATAATAGTCCTCATAGGACTTTTGGAGCTCGGCTGTCATGGTGTCCATCATGATGCATGCCACTTTTGTAGCATCTCTTTCATGTACCTCATATTCAGCAAGCTCTTCAGGAGTAGCAGTTGGCTCGGGTACCTTCAGCTCCTTGTCGAGAACATATTCTTTGTTCTCATACCGAGTGACCATCCTGATGTTTCTGATCTAATCTGTAAAGTTGGACCCATCAAAGATGACTCTCCCACAAAGATTCATGAGAGAGAAGGAGCTAGTAGGGTTTGAGCCAGAAGCATTGTTATTGGAAGACATCTGAAAAGAAGAGGGAATAGATTAGATTAGATATAGAGATAGTCCTTAACAAAACACCCAAATGTAATATTAAGGCTAGGACCCAACACAATATTTTATAACTTAGAAGAGGGATGCCGTAATCTAAGCTATAAGATATTTGAAGGTAGGTGAATGACGATTCACCAATTTCCACCATGAAAAACGAAATATTTAATTAGGTTTTAATTGGTTTAGAAACTCCTAGATTCTTTGAGATTCATTGAACTTTCTTCAATGGCATGTTTCAATCTCGAGTGTGCCCTTCAAGTTTTGTGACTGGGATGCCGAGGATCACAAAACAAGGTGTGAAGTAACCATGCAAATTACTTGGTACCCTTAATTTATTACCCCTCAATCAATGTGCCGTTTAACCACACACGCTCCATCGATACTATGATAAAAATTAAGTCACCCTTTACCTACCTTGTTAAGTTCAAGTTAGTGTGCCGGTTAACCACACACGCTCCACTAACGACTTAAACAAAGTGTAAAGTGTAATTTCATGGATTAGCACCTTATTCACATTTTCCTAAAATAACTAAGATTGGAAATTCAACAAAGTTTAGTTACTTTAGTATTATCATTATACTTTTAATGAGAATTTATAAGTCCTTGTCCTACCCGTTCGGCTAACGACCCTCCACCGATCAAGGAAGCGGTGGGTGAGAGTGGACACCCATTAAGTTGCCATTTTATAGGCAACAACCTTATACCCCCTTATAGATCGGCTTCGTGAATGAGGCGTACTAGCGGTAAGACGACTTGATCTTATACATCTATAAATATTATTAAACTTATAATATTATAAAGTATAAGGGTTGAATTTTAACTTTTAAAATTCTAGGGGTTGGAACTAAAGTTTTTAATATGACTTTACATGTTCCAAAACTTGAGGGCAAGTTTTGTAAACTTTCAAAACTTTTCATTTCTCATAACTTATGAGTTAATGGTTATTAAAAATGAAGACTCTTCATTTTTTTGTAACCTATGTGTTCCTTGAATGGTTATTTATAAATGTGACTTTTGGTTATCCATAACTTAAGAACTAGTTATGGACTCCATTAAAACATATAAAGATCAAGAATTAATCTAATCAATTATTAGCACGTAATTTCTATGATCTTCTAAACTCATATGTTTATGAGTGTTCATATCAAAAATTTCAAGAATCGTAAGAACATATACAAAACTTGAAATTTTGATACGAGCTTTTGAACAAAACTTTGATTTTTCAAGTTTTTTTTTTTTGCATCAAGTATCAAATAAACAAACCAGGCTCTGATACCACTGATGGGTTTTGAGCATTCTAACACTCCTATGGTGTACATGCAACCCTAGAAACCTTGGATCTATGTTTGACTAAGATACATGCAAATAATTATTTTTCCAAGGTTCTTATCCTAACTAGCATGGCATGGGATACTTGAATCAAATAAAACTAGTAGAATTACTTACCTTGTAGTAGTAGTTGATTGCTTGGAGTTTGAGAGCCTAGCACCAATAATGTGGATGCCTCAAATGGAAGTCACAAATCACCACAAACTTGGAAACTTGAGAGAATAGTCACAAACTTCTTGAAATCGGCCCTCTTGGTTTACACACATCAACTAGTGCAATTTCAAGAACCAAAGCCTCCTTTATATATTGTGGTGGATTAGGGTTACATCCATGTAAACCCTAATACCCATGTCTTTTCATTTCCATGAGATCCATGGGTTAAAGCTCCATGGAGTATCCATGGAGTATCCATGGACTTTCCATGCAAGCCTAGCCCATTCCAAATAAGCATTAGCCCACACTATATAAATACAAGAGCCCATATTTAATTAGTCATACTTTTGATCTCTAAATTAATTCTAAATTAATTATAGATCAACACTAATTAAATAATATGATTTTATATTAATATATTAGAACTTATAATATATTAATAAATCATAACTTATACTATTCTCAAAAGATTATCCGTAAATTGTTCGGGTGAAGTGCAACCCAAATGGACCATGCCGGGTCGGGTCAAGTACATACCAAATATAGTTATGGACTTAGACACTATCTCCAACAGTCTCCCACTTGGATAAGTCTAATAACTATAGTTGCAAGTATGACTTCAGGAGCCGATCAGCAATCGTAGCTCTTTAAACTCTGTTGAACTATGAAGCGCCATTTTAGATAAGTGATCATATAATCCTCTGTTCTAGATATCAGTCGGACAAATACATGGAACATGGTCTTGCTTATTGTCCAACATTTGTTTCCCGATTTCCGATTTGTTTGACATAGAACTTAACTGAACACATCAATTTAGTTCTGACCGGGCCCGGTACATAGGTCAAAACAAAATCATCGAGGGGCCCAGATATCGCTTCTAATCCTAGAAGGAACAGATAAACTTCGACTCATATGTTTGCTCTACTACTTGTTGAACTACACACAAAGGCACGGTTTATAACATCGAGTTACCAATGCGTTTTCGTGCAATCAATGCATAACCAACTCATAGGCAACAAATCATATCTGTAGGTTTGAAGACTTATATGATATTACCGTCTCTCGATCACTCGAGATAAATTCCATGAAATGATACAAGTGAGCGTGGGTTGAATCCAATACTCATAACTTATGAGCACTCATGAGTACTGTAGCCCCGCTTTGTCTAACATCTTAGACCTCTACAAGCCAACCCATGACAGTCTTGATTCATATCTACTTCCAACATATGACCGACTGTGGAGAGTTTGAATAATATGATATAAACCATAACATAATTATTCTGGAAGTCAAAACATGCAAAAAGAAATAATAGTAAACGATTGACAAGAGATAGCAACACTTTACTCATAAATAACAGCTTTTATTTATCATCAAATGTCAATTACATTTTACAAATTTCAAGATTATCTAACTACTAAAACTAATATCATCCTTCAGCCCTATGCTCCGAGCATGCTGGAGATGCTTAGCCCGAGTCAGTCCCTTCGTGAGGGGATCTGCTGGGTTCTCATCCGATGATACCCTCTTTGCCACGAGGATTCCTTCTTCTATTCGATGTCTAATGAAGTGATATTTTCTGTCAATGTGTCTGGATCTCCCATGATCTCTTGGTTCCTTGGCTAAGGCAACCGCACTATTGATGTCACAGAAAATCTCCATTGGCTCCTTTATAGCTGGTACAACTCCAAGGTCTCCGATGAAGTTCTTTAGCCATATAGCCTCCTTTGCTGCCTCGCTTGCTGCTATATACTCTGATTCACAAGTGGAATCAGCCACTGTCTCCTGCTTGGAACTTTTCCAAGTAATTGCCCCTCTGTTTAGAGTAAAGACCCAGCCCGACTGAGAGCGGAAATTATCCCTGTCAGTCTGAAAGCTAGCATCACTGTACCCTACAACTCTCAAGTCCTCACTGCCACCGAGGGTAAGGACCCAGTCCTTAGTCCTCCGTAGGTACTTGAGGATATTCTTTACCGCAGTCCAGTGTGCCTTGCCAGGGTTCCCCTGATACCTGCTAACCATGCTCAAAGCAAAGGCTACATAAGCTCGAGTACACGTCATAGCATACATGATCGATCCTACAGCTGAAGCATAAGGTATTCGACTCATTTCTGCTATCTCAGCCTCAGTACTAGGGCTTTGTGTCTTACTCAATCTGGCGTTACTCTGGATGGGTAACTATCCTTTCTTGGAGTTATGAATGTTGAACCTTTTCAACACTTTGTCCACATAGGTGCTTTGACTAAGTCCAATTAGTCTTTTACTCCTGTTTCTCAAAATCCTTATCCTTAGGATATAGGCAGCTTCTCCAAGGTCCTTCATAGCGAAACACTTCCCAAGCCAGGACTTTACTTCCTGCAGGGTTGGGATGTCATTTCCTAAGAGTAGTATGTCATCCACATACAGTACCAAAAAGCTGACTATACTCCCACTAGCCTTGATATAGACACAAGACTTTCTCATCAAAGCAAAGATTCCATCTGCGAGGTGCCTGTTTTAATCCATAAATGGATTTCTCGAGCTTACACACTCTACTGGGGTACTCTGTACTGACAAAACCCTCTGGCTGAACCATGTAAGCATCTTCAGCCAACTTTCCATTAAGGAAAGCGGTTTTGACATCCATTTGCCATATTTCATAATCATGAAATGCAGCAATGGCTAACAGAACCCTAATAGACTTAATCTTGGCCAATGGTGAAAAGGTCTCATCATAATCAACTCCCGGAGTTTGAGAATAACCCTTTGCAACCAGTCGTGCCTTATAAGTGTGTACATTACCATCCATGTCGGTCTTCTTCTTGAAGATCCATTTGCACCCAACTATCTTACGATCAGGTACATTGTCAACCAAGTTCCAAACTTGATTGTCATAGATGGACTGTATCTCGCTAGCCATAGCCTCTTTCCATTTAGCAGCCTCAGGGCCTGCCATGGCTTCCGTGTAGCTGTTAGGCTCATCCAGATTTACCAGTGTGTTATCACTGATAAGTGTCTCACCTTCTGCAGTAATATGAAAACCATAATAATGCTCAGGTGCATTCCTAACTCTGGTGGAACGCCTCAGAGGTATAGATTCTTCAGTCGGCTCAACAGGAGTTTCCTCCTCAGGTTGAGGGCTAGGGTTTGAGGTTCCTTCACCACTTGACTCTTGAATTTCCTCAAGGTCAATTTTCCTCCCACTGTCTCCTTGGCTCATGAATTCTCTCTCTCGAAAGAATCCACTTCTTGCTACAAAGACCACATTATCACTGGGTCTGTAGAAGATGTAACCAAAGGATTTTTGTGGGTAGCCGATGAAAATACACCTTTCGCTTCGGGGTTCGAGCTTATCGTGAGTCTCGCGTCTCACAAAAGCCTCGCAACCCCAAATCTTGATGTGGTCTAGATTGGGAACTTTTCCAGTCCACAACTCGTGAGGTGTTTTGGCAACCTTCTTTGTAGGGACTAGATTAAGGATATGGGCGGCAGTCTCTAAGGCATACCCCCAAAATGAGATTGGTAGCGAAGCTCGACTCATCATGGAACGAACCATGTCCAACAAGGTCCGATTGCGCCTCTCAGCTACACCATTCAACTGTGGTGTCCTAGGAGGTGTCAATTGTGAGACAATCCCACATTCCTTAAGATGGTCAAGGAACTCAGTTCTAAGATACTCACCACCACGATCGGATCGAAGCATCTTAATGTTCCTGCCCAACTGATTCTCCACTTCTTGCTTAAACTCTTTGAATTTCTCAAAGAGTTCTGACTTATGCTTGATTAGGTAGACATATCCATATCTACTAAAATCATCAGTAAAAGTCACATAGAACCGATTAGCATCTCTTGTGGCGGTTCTGAAGGGTCCACACACATCCGTGTGTATGAGGTCCAGCAAACCTTCACCCCTAGCAAAAGTGCCAGTAAAAGGTGACTTTGTCATTTTACCAAGCAAACAAGATTCACAACTATCATCTGACTTTAGGTCAAATGACTCCAAGACTCCATCCTTTTGGAGTTGGCCTATGCGTTTCTTGCTTACATGTCCAAGACGACAATGCCATAAGGATGCTTTATCTAAGCTAGTGGAAGAGTTAATACACAATACATTATTTCCTAGATTATCTACAACAGATACAGTTTCATACACGCCATCACAAGGTAATGTTTTAAAATAAAGAACATTATTAAAGAAAGCATCAATACTACCATTATTATTATAAAAAATAAAAGGTAAAACCTTGTTTATACAATGCATGAAAGGAAATAACATTTCTTGCCATTTCTGGCGAATAAAAACATTTATTCAAATCTAATCTAAACCCACTATTTAGCACTAAGGAATAAACTCCTATCTTGGTGACAGGTGAAGCTTTCCTGTTTCCCACGATCAAGTTTATCTTTCCCTGCTCCACATTCTCACTTCTTTTTAGTCCCTGCAAATCACAACATATGTGAATACCACAACCTGTATCAAGGACCCAAGACTTAGAATGAGGTGAGTTATAGACAATATAGTGTATATACCTGCATGGTTGGGTTTTACTTTCCCATCCTTCAAATCTTGCTGGTACTTTGGGCAGTTTCGCTTCCAGTGCGACTTTTCATGGCAATAGAAGCATTCATCCTCATTAGGGTTAGCAGAAGGAGTGACAAAACCTTTCTTGGTTTTGCTTGAAGAGGAGCCTTCAAGGGTCTTACCCTTGGTACCCTTAGAAGGGTTCTTTCTCTTCTTCCCTTTGCCATGCCCGATTTCCAAGACATTGGCCGCAGTTGGAGTAGGAGTAGGAGTAGTAACAACCGACTTACCCTTTAGACCACTTTCGGCGGTCTTCAAGAGTCCTTGAAGTTTGCTGAGGGTGACTTCTTCCTTGTTCATGTGATATGTCATGCGGAATTGATCATAACACGATGGCAAGGAGTGCAAAATGATGTCTATTGCTAACTCCTCAGGGAAGTTCACATTCAGCTTCAGTAAACGGTCCACATACCTTTGCATTTTCTGTATGTGGCCCGTGATGGGTTCACCATCCTTCATTCGGGTTGTTATCATGGAGGAGATTATTTCATATCGCTCTTGACGAGCACTTTGATGGTAGCGATTCATCAAGTCCTGGTGCATCTCAAAAGGATAATAGTCCTCATAGGACTTTTGGAGCTCGGCTGTCATGGTCGCCATCATGATGCATGCCATTTTTGTAGCATCTCTTTCGTGTACCTCATATTCAGAAAGCTCTTCAGGAGTAGCAGTTGGCTCGGGTACCTTCAGCTCCTTGTCGAGAACATATTCTTTTTTCTCATACCGAGTGACCATCCTGATCTTTCTGATCCAATCTGTAAAGTTGGACCCATAAAAGATGACTCTCCCACAAAGATTCATGAGGGAGAAGGAGCTAGTAGGGTTTGAGCCAGAAGCATTGTTATTGGAAGACATCTGAAAAGAAGAGGGAATAGATTAGATTAGATATAGAAATAGTCCTTAACAAAACACCCAAATGTAATATTAAGGCTAGGACCCAACATAATATTTTATAACTTAGAAGAGGAATGCCGTAATCTAAGCTATAAGATATTTGAAGGTAGGTGAATGACGATTCACCAATTTCCACCATGAAAAACGAAATATTTAATTAGATTTTAATTGGTTTAGAAACTCCTAGATTCTTTGAGATTCATTGAACTTTCTTCAATGGCATGTTTCAATCTCGAGTGTGCCCTTCAAGTTTTGTGACTGGGATGCCGAGGATCACAAAACAAGGTGTGAAGTAACCATGCAAATTACTTGGTACCCTTAATGTATTACCCCTAAATCGATGTGCCGGTTAACCACACACGCTCCATCGATACTATGATAAACATTAAGTCACCCTTTACCTACCTTGTTAAGTTCAAGTTAGTGTGCCGGTTAACCACACACGCTCCACTAACGACTTAAACAAAGTGTAAAGTGTAATTTCATGGATTAGCACCTTATTCACATTTTCCTAAAGTAACTAAGATTGGGAATTCAATAAAGTTTAGTTACTTTAGTATTATCATTATACTTTTAATGAGAATTTATAAGTCCTTGTCCTACCCGTTCGGCTAACGACCCTCCACCGATCAAGGAAGCGGTGGGTGAGAGTGGACACCCATTAAGTTGCCATTTTATAGGCAACAACCTTATACCCCCCTTATAGACCGGCTTCGTGAATGAGGCGTACTAGCGGTAAGACGACTTGATCTTATACATCTATAAATATTATTAAACTTATAATATTATAAAGTATAAGGGTTGAATTTTAACTTTTAAAATTCTAGGGGTTGGAACTAAAGTTTTTAATATGACTTTACATGTTCCAAAACTTGAGGGCAAGTTTTGTAAACTTTCAAAACTTTTCATTTCTCATAACTTATGAGTTAATGGTTATTAAAAATGAAGACTCTTCATTTTTTGTAACCTATGTGACTTTTGGTTATCCATAACTTAAGAACTAGTTATGGACTCCATTAAAACACATAAAGATCAAGAATAAATCTAATCAATTATTAGCACATAATTTCTATGATCTTCTAAACTCATATGTTTATGAATGTTCATATCAAAAATTTCAAGAATCGTAAGCACATATACAAAACTTGAAATTTTGATACGAGCTCTTGAACACAACTTCGATTTTCAAGTTTTTTTTTTTTTTTTTTGCATCAAGTATCAAATAAACAAACCAGACTCTCATACCACTGATGGGTTTTGAGCATTCTAACACTCCTATGGTGTACATGCAACCCTAGAAACCTTGGATCTATGTTTGACTAAGATACATGCAAATAATTATTTTTCCAAGGTTCTTATCCTAACTAGCATGGCATGGGATACTTGAATCAAATAAAACTAGTAGAATTACTTACCTTGTAGTAGTAGTTGATTGCTTGGAGTTTGAGAGCCTAGCACCAATAATGTGGATGCCTCAAATGGAAGTCACAAATCACCACAAACTTGGAAACTTGAGAGAATAGTCACAAACTTCTTGAAATCGGCCCTCTTGGTTTACACACATCAACTAGTGCAATTTCAAGAACCAAAGCCTCCTTTATATAGTGTGGTGGATTAGGGTTACATCCATGTAAACCCTAATACCCATGTCTTTTCATTTCCATGAGATCCATGGGTTAAAGCTCCATGGAGTATCCATGGACTTTCCATGCAAGCCTAGCCCATTCCAAATAAGCATTAGCCCACACTATATAAGTACAAGAGCCCATATTTAATTAGTCATACTTTTGATCTCTAAATTAATTCTAAATTAATTATAGATCAACACTAATTAAATAATATGATTTTATATTAATATATTAGAACTTATAATATATTAATAAATCATAACTTATACTATTCTCAAAAGATTATCCGTAAATTGTTCGGGTGAAGTGCAACCCAAATGGACCATGCCGGGTCGGGTCAAGTACATACCAAATATAGTTATGGACTTAGACACTATATCCAACAATTTCACCACTAAATGTGATGGAGAACCACTCTAGGAACTTGGGACTACTTGCACTAAGTGTTAGAACCTTGAAGGATTGCATGAGGGAGGTGTATGGCCACCTTAAAGGTGTGTGCGGCCATGGGTGTGCGGCCCAGTGGGTGTGCGGTCGTACACTCATGATGGAAGGTGCTTTCGAGGTGTTTTCAAGGTCCATACTTGCATCCATGAAGTGTTATAGGTCTATTCTCGATTGTAGTGCAAGTTAAGGGTCCTAGAACTGTGTTTGCGGCCCTAGAATGAGTGTGTGGTCGCACACTTGAGTGTGCTGCCGCACAAGTGTGTGTGTGGCCGTACACAGGTGTGTGCGGTGGTACACCCCACACAAAATGTCCAAAAATGCCATTTCCAAGGTACAACAAAGCTAGGGGCATGTTTATCTCGAATATGGAAGTCAAACTCTCACTTTGGAGGGTGTTTTAAAGAGTGTGCGGTCGCCTTAAAGGGGGTGTGCGGCCGCACTCTCTTCCATACACGAGGAGTATGTCGATTTTGCACACTTAAGGTCTAGATAGAGTGGCCTTTCATGGTTATCAAGTTAGAGGATGAATTACTCACGTTCTTGAAGCTTTGAAGAGTTTGCGGTTGAAGAAACTTGAGAGGAAATGTGTTGTGTGCTGCCAAGGTGTCAAAGGAATGAAAGGAAAGGAGTCTACCCTTTATATAGGGGTGAGAGTGCTGCCTAAAAGTGAGTGTGCTGCCAAGGGAGTGTGTGTGCGGCCGCACACCCATGTGTACGGCCGTACACTCCTTCTAAGGGTGTGTATGGCCCTATTTTGACAGTATACGACTTGCTGACTCATTCCTAATCTCAACCTTGGTTATACTCAGGCTTAGAATCACTTAAACGAGTCCTCAAACGGTGTAAGAAGTCAACAAAACACGTTTAACTTTGATTGAATTAACTATGTGTGCGAGGTAGAAGTTTCTGGGTTGTCACATATATAATTCAGATCGGATGGACAGTCGAATGGGTGGGTCTGCCCTAAGTCAACAACCAAACAAGGAACAAGAAATGAGGCGGAAGTCACACATTCCACTGTTTATAGGATCCTTATTATATATAGACCTAATGTATCCGATAAGTAATCGTAGAGTTATCAATAAAGGTCGTTTTATACATGAAGAGTGTGTTCCTTTAGAAAATCCTATATTTTCTTAGTAAAATGGAATGTAGTCCTAGGTCTTAAGACCATAATATATGTGTTTATTGTGTTTAAAGAATGATATATGACGCTTTAAATTCTTATTATTAAAGTGACCAATACTAGTTCCTACCATGATTACTTAGTGCATATAAGTTATATAAATCAAAGATCGAACAGACAGTCAAATGTGTAGATCTGCCCTAAGCCCACAACCAAACAACGAACGGGAAATAAGGCGGAAATCACACATTCCACTACCTATCAGATCTTCATTGTATATAACCCAAATGTATCCACTAAGTAATCATACCGAAAAGTGAACAATCATATTTGTTTCCAGAAAGTTAAATCGAAAACTGTTTACCTTTAAAATAACGATGTTTATCCTATATTTCCAAAATATCGAATTGTAGTCTTTAACGTTCCAAAACCGAAAAGTACAAGTATAATTACCATACTTAGTTTGATGATACCTATTTTTATTTATTAGTAAAACTAGCTGAAGATTTGTTTGCCGTGTAAATTAGATGTGATGTAAATACCCTCGTATAATCACTTAGTACATACGAGTTGTATATAACCGATATTGAACAGACAGTTGAATGGGTGAATCTGGCCTAAGCCCACAACCAAACAAGGAACAAGAAGTAAGGCGGAAGTCACACATTCCACTGTCTACCGGACATCAATTTTATATAACCCTAATGTATATGCTAAGTAATCACAGAGTTAATATCTCTTAAGATTGTTTAAGAAAAAGTATATTACTACGTATATGAGTCATTGTTCTCTCCATGTGAGTTCTTATAACCATACTAATATGACGGATATCCTGATACGATGTTCTTCGGACGTCAGTACCGTTAATGACATTTGTCACCCAGAATAATTGTAGCTAACAGTCAGGGCACGGGATTGTCAGTCCCATATAGATCTATACACAAACTCACCCTCTCCCTCCAGGAACCTCTAGTTAATAAATCGGGTCTTCCGATGGTACTTACGTAAGTACGCGAAGACATGTCTCACAAATATTGTTACAACGAGTTCACAAGTAATACAGTGAAAACCCTTTTAGTAAATAAAAAGGTAATTTTTATTTAAACATGTTTATGATGTTAATCATTTTAAACTGACCCATAAATTATACATATTATAATTTATATGTTTGTTTTCATATTATTTGTCTGTTATATATGTAATAAAAACCTCGTTATTTTAACGACTTTAAAAGTTTATAAGTTTGGCAATAACGTTTATTTAGCATTTTTGCGTAAAGTGTTTATAAGGTATAATAGAACGAAATAAACGATTTATATTTTTAAACACATTAATTTCTTGTGTTTTACTTGTATTCCCCCCCCCCCCCCTTCAAACATAGAAAAAGTTTGGAAAAGTGTAGGGGTATGAACTCATCTTATATGTAGCTGTGGTTTGATAACGTGATAGAAACGGTGAACTTCGGGCTAGAATACGGGAAAGTGATCGTATCCTACGAGTATTTTAACACATGATTGTGTGTGAATAAGATGTCTTAGCAACACAAGTATTCTATAAACACTAAATAATTGAAGAATACTTACTTAAGCTTGTATCTTGTTTGGAAGAAGAACGATCTTCTGGAGCTTAATTGCACTAAGATGAAGGAAAAGGGGTTTGATAGTTGAGAGAGAACTGATGTAGTTTTCGTTTGCTGGATAAGAAATGGAAAATGATCCTAATATTATATCTTAAGTAGGAAGGAAATATGAGGCGGTTTCATTTGGTAAATGAATCATATCACTTTGGGAACTTAAATTGGCAAAATATCTAGATATTATAGGGAGTTTTCGGATGAAACTATGTATGTAAAGAGGAGTTTCCGAACTTAACATGTTCTAGAAATGAGTTTTCGGACCTAGGGTGCCTTGGGCTTTGGTGTGTACGGTTCTACTCTATTGGGTTTTAGCCCTTAAAGGGCTTTACAATGTGTTTTCGGATTCTAGGCCTAAGTAAAAAGAGTTTTCGGCCAGAAAAGCAACCGAAAACACTAATTTGAACAATTCCAAATCCATAAACACCTTTCTACTTTAATTACTTGGGCGAAAACTCTTTATTCTTGATTATTTTTGGGCGAAAACACATAGATGAGTTTTATTTATGTTTTAAACCCTTAGTCTTTCAACTTATGTTCATTTATAACGCCCTAATTTAGCTTAGTTTTCAATCCATACTTCTTTGTTAGCTCTATTCACAAGCCCTAAGGCTATAGATGATACAATGCAACAAGGATTGCAATGTAGTATCACTAGTGTTTGGTTAGGGTTTAAGCTTCATTGGGTCTAAAATTTTGAGTTGTGACATCATCCCCCTGTTAGAGAGAATTATGTCCCAAAATTCGAATTATGTGTGGTTATTCATGAACAGAGGAGAGAGGTGGGTACTTCTGTTCCATATGATCTTCTTGTTTACAAGTGAATTCTGATCCTCGCCTGGCGTTCCGGCGGATCTTCACTGTTGCGTCTGCTGTCTAGATTGCTAGGGATTGTGTGAGTTCGGTTTACTTGTCTACGTTTATCCGAATGGTCACATGTCCACTCGTAGTTCTGAGTAGCTTTGTCCTGAAGTTCATGGTAGGACTCATACCTGGTTCATCTATGATCGCCTCATGTATACAAGTCGTATATAATTAAGATTTATAAAACGGTCGGATGGGTGACTATGTCTTAATTCCACAACCAGACAAGGAACAGGAGATAGGGCGGAAACACACATCCTAAATCTGTAGAATCTTAATTATATACTACCCTCGCGTATACACTTAGCAGTGATAGGTTATCTGTATGGGTCCTTAGTCTCTATTCTTGAACTTGACTTGCTGTATGAGTGATATTCCTGGGAGATCTACTGGGAATACTTCGGAAGATTACGGAAGGTATGGTACACTTCGCATGGGTACTTCGGAGTTTTGAAGTGAGAGACGATTTGGAGGTTCGTTTCGGATTTATCAGTATCGATTGAAAATGGATTCGCTAGTTGGTTGGTTAATGCGAAGAGTCTTTTCCTAGCACACGCGATTGGTATGGTGAGGACCAAGCCAATTCATGTTGAATGATGACGTCGGGACTTCCTAGGTGTTAAGTCTATTTGGAAGGAGTGTTTGTTAGGACGATAGTGCATTCTATGTGTATGTTTTCAGTGCTTTCAGTTTTATCCTTGTTATTACTACTGCGAACATTTTGTACCGAATTTAGCGATTACTAGGAGTACGAGTATTCTGATAATTGAAAATGATGAACTTTCATAAAATAATCCCTACCAGTCTTTCTATAATCTCTTGGTGTATACAAGTCATGTATAATTAAGATTGGAAAGACAGCCGACTTAGTGACTCTACCCTAAATCGACAACCAGACAAGGAACAGGAAATAAGGCGGAATCACTCACTCTAAGCCTACAAATCTTAATTATAAATGACCCTAATGTATACACTAAGCCATCATAGCTCACCTGTAAGGGTCCTTAGTTTTTATATAAATGTTGTGATTTTGTTCGGACGAGAGAGTAACTTATAATTTCTTTTAATTGGCACCAGTTTTAGAAAAAAAATTTAATCTTTAAATATTTTTATTGGGAAAAACGTACCGTTGTTCACAAAGGTTCCGGAATAGTTTCTCCTGCAGTAATCATCAGCATTCTTCCATCCCCGCCAGAGTTCCTTGTTATTGGACAATCTCTCTTGAAGTGTCCAGTCTCGCCACACCCGTAACAGGCCTGGCTCACTTCAATGCCGGGGACCTAAGAGATTGGTCGTGTCGGTGACCTACAGAAATTGCTAGTGTGCCCTTTCTTGTTGCAGTTCTTGCAATGCATCTTCCGGCACGCTTCGGTGTGGTGGAAGTTACACTTGTTACACCTCGAGAGGGTTCCAGTATATCGACTGATGGGTGTTGGGGAGGCAAGTGTTGTGGCAGCATGAACTACAACGATCTGTTGCCCCTTTTTCTTGCTCCCAGACTTTCTCTTATAGTCACTTCCTTTTGTTGGCTCAGGAACGGGGGTCATTATTTCTTGGCGGACCCCATGGTCCACGAGTGTTTGTGCCAGTCGCTTGGCAGTGTCGAACGTGAGAGGTTTTGCAGCTATCATGTTTCCTTGGATCTGAGGAGATAGTCCCCATATGTATCTCTCTATCTTCTTACTCTCCGGGGTAAACATCCCGGGGCATAGTGCCGCTAGATCACTGAATCTATTAGTGTAGGCTACTATGTCTGAACCTGTCATGGTAAGCTCCCACAGATCTAGCTCCTATTTTTTGTACTTCGCCCCTCGGGCAGTACTCCTCTAGCATCATTGTTTTTAGCCTCCCCCAGCCCATTGAGTTTGCTACTGTGAGTGTTAGTGACTTTACATGTCCATTCCACAACGTACGGGGCTCTGTCAGAGAAGATGTACACAACAAACTTCACTTTGCTCCCTTCTGGGCACGCGCATATCTCAAAAATCGACTCCATTTTCTCAAACCATTGAATTACAGCAATGACTCCCCGCTTCCACTAAAGCATTTGGGTTTTCAATTCATGAAGTCTTTATATGTACACTCCCTAGGGTCTTCGTGGCTATTTCCGTGGTTAAAGTTGTTAGCACCACTTCCCGCCCCGCTGGCGCTACTTGCATTGATCTGAGTAATGGTGGCTGCTACAGCGGCAGTCACCGCAGCCTGGAACATAGCGGGGTCATATTGTGGAGGTGGCAACGGTGGATTTGTTGTGGTGTTGTTATTACGCCTTATATATCTACGTGGCGACATCTTTCTATCATAGAGTTTAAAGATGAAAGGTTGGTAAGATATCGGTAGTGGTTATAAATCGAATGTCATAAGAACTAGGTTATTGTAGTTTGAGTGTATCATGCTCCGAAAGTGTTTTGTAATCAATTCATAATAGAAGTCTATGTGAAAAAAAAACTTATGAATTTTCAATAGTGACTACCCTCACTAAAATTTTGTGACTTGATTTGCAGTTATTAGTTGTGATGAAAGACGTGATAAACCTAACACATAGTGTGAGTAGTGTAATCACTGACTCACTAGGTTATATTAGTTAATTAGTTATTAGTATGACGTATAAGGTGCTCTCTAGTTTGTTCCTAATAGAGTAAGGTTTGTTAACGATCTCTCTAGTGCCTTTTTCTTCGTCCGATCCTTTCTCAGAATCCTCCTTGTGAACCCTCTTTTGGTTTTGCCTCGACTCCTCTGTAGGCTGTTTTCGATGTCTAGGTGTATCGGTTGTACAAGAATGGGAGTGTCTAAAGAATCTATGAGATTAATAAAACATTTCGTATTAAAATTAATTTTTATGGAGGTGATCCTTATCGGGTCCTTCTATAATCACGTAGTGTATACAGTTACATATAACCAAGATCAAATAGACCTTCGAATAAGTGATCCTACTCTAAGTCCACAACCAAACAAGGAACAGGAAGTTGAGCGAAGATCACAAATTCTAAGTTCATAAAATCTCAATTATATATAACCTTAACGTATACACTCACTAATTAAATACCTACCAGTAAGGGTCTTTTAATTTTCACACAAGTTATTTATAGTACCTAAAATACTCCTATAGTATTTTAATTGCATGTTTGATTCTAGAGCTTTTTGGTATATGAAGTTGATAAGTTTTTAGACTTGTTGTTATTGTATAGTATCATAAAATACTCCTATAGTATTTTAAACTTTATGTTTGGTTCTAATGTTCCTTTGTGTAAAGAGTTGGTAAGTTTTAGACTTGTTGCAACACCACTATCACTCCCAAACACATGTTGGTCGTATCTCAAATAAATATAGTTGATCCGGCTATATTTATCCCAGATATGATTACATAACTGTCTAGGTTTGACTGTAGTGTCCAACATCCAAATACTTTTGTTTTATTCTTCTTGTGACACTTGTTCTAGTATATATATATATATATATATATATATATATATATATATATATATATATACTTCTCATAGAAATTATACTTATATTTTAAAAGTATACTTTTAGTCAGAGCACTTCGGTCCCATTGTATTTATAGTTGTATATCTTTTATGGGTCGATATACTTAGTTCACTATAAACAATGCTCGGATACCAATCTGTCATACCCCCAAACCGTAACGGCGGAAGCGTTCTGGGGCGGAGGACGTCATGTACAGTATCACAATAATTGTATAATAGTAATCAAAGCAACAACAACCATTGTATTAATAATATAAAGTTTACATTGTGTTCAAAACATTGCCTGATTTACATTAAAACTATAACAAAAGGTGAAACGTTATATTACTATGCTTCGTCTTCGCAACGCCTGAGAGGGTACATGTCTACTAACTTTCCTAAGAATACAAGTGATTTTGAAAGTGTATCAACATTTAAGTTGGTGAGTTCATAAGTATTTTGTTTTAGAAAGTAAGTTCCTTGTTCCTTGAAAAATGTTCGTGTGTTTCTCCAGATAATCCTATATTTTCTTATTAAATAATAACCATACAAGTTCCTTCTAGGATTACTTAGTATATACAAGTTATATATAATTCAGATTGGATGGACAGTCGAATGGGTGGGTCTGCCCTATGTCAACAACCAAACAAGGAACAAGAAATGAGGCGGAAGTCACACATTCCACTGTCTATCGGATCCTTATTATATATAGCCCTAACGTATCCGATAAGTAATCGTAGAGTCATCAATAAAGATCGTTTTAGACATGAAGAGTGTGTTCCTTTAGAAAATCCTTTATTTTTTTAGTAAAATGGAATGTAGTCTTAGGTCTTAAGACCATAATATATGTGTTTCTTATGTTTAAAGAATGATACATGACACTTTAAATTCGTATTAGTAAAGTGACCAATACTAGTTCCTACCAGTGCAAATTAGTTATATAAATCAAAGATCGAACGGATAGTCAAATATGTGGATCTGTCCTAAGCCCACAACCAAACAAGGAACAAGAAATAAGACGGAAATCACACATTCCACTACCTATCGGATCTTCATTGTATATAAAATGAACAATCGTATTTGTTTCCAGAAAGTTAAATCGAAAATTGTTTACCTTTAAAAAAACGATGTTTATCCTATATTTCCAAAATATCGAATTATAGTCTTTAACGTTCCAAGACCGAAAAGTACAAGTATAATTACCATACTTAGTTTGATGATACCTAGTTTTATTTATAAGTAAAACTAGCTGAAGATGTGTTTGTCATGTAAACTAGATGTGATGTTAATACCCTCCTATAATCACTTAGTACATACGAGTTGTATATAACCGAGATCGAACAGACAGTTGAATGGGTGAATCTGCCCTAAGCCCACAACCAAACAAGGAACAGGAAGTAAGGCGGAAATCACACATTCCACTGTCTACCGGACATCAATTTTATATAACCCTGATGTATATGCTAAGTAGTTACAGAGTTAATATCTCTTAAGATTGTTTAAGAAAAAGTATATTACTACGTATATGAGTCGTTGTTCTCTCCATGTGAGTTCATATAACCATACTAATATGACGGATATCCTGATACGACGTTCTTCGGACGTCAGTACCGTTAATGACATTTGTCATCCAGAATAACTGTAGCTAACAGTCAGGGCGCGGGATTGTCAGTCCTGTATAGATCTATACACAAACTCACACTCTCCCTCCAGGAGACTCTGGTTAATAAGTCGGGTCTTCCGATGGTACTTACGTAAGTACGCGAAGACATGTCTCACAAATCTTGTTACAACGAGTTCACGAGTAATACAGTGAAAAACCTTTTTAGTAAATAAAAATGTAATTTTTATTTAAACATGTTTATGATGTTAATCATTTTGAACTGACCCATAAATTATACCTATTATAATTTATATGTTTGTTTTCATATTATTTTTCTGTTATATATGTAATAAAAACCTCGTTATTTTAATTACTTTAAAAGTTTATAAGTTTGGCAATAACGTTTATTTAGCATTTTTGCGTAAAGTGTTTATAAAGTATAATAGAACGAAATAAACGATTTATATTTTTTAACACAATAATTTCTTGTGTTTTACTTGTATCCCCCCCCCCCCTTAAAACATAGAAAACGTTTGGAAAAGTGTAGGGGTATGAACTCACCTTATGTGTAGTCGTGGTTTGATAACGTGATAGAAACGGTGAACTTCGGGCTAGAATACGGGAAAGTGATCGTATCCTACGAGTATTTTAACACACGATTTTGTGTGAATATGATGTCTTAACAACACAAGTATTCTATAAACACTAAATAATTGAAGAATACTTACTTAAGATTGTATCTTGTTTGGAAGAAGAACGATCTTCTGGAGCTTAATTGCACTAAGATGAAGGAAAAAGGGTTTGATATTTGAGAGAAAACTTATGTAGTTTTCGTTTGCTGGAGAAGAAATGGCAAATGATCCTAATATTATATCTTAAGTAGGAAGGAAATATGAGGCGGTTGCGTTAGTAAATGAATCATATCACTTTGGGAACTTAAATTGGCAAAATATATATATTATGGGGAGTTTTCGGATGAAACTATGTATGTAAAGAGGAGTTTTCGAACTTAACATGTTCTAGAAATGAGTTTTCGGACCTAGGGTGCCTTGGGCTTTGGTGTTTACGGTTCTACTCTATTGGGTTTTCGCCCTTAAAGGGCTTTACAATGTGTTTTCAGATTCTAGGCCTAAGTGAAAAGAGTTTTCGGCCATAAAGGAACCGAAAACACTAATTTGAACAATTCCAAATCCGTAAACACCTTTCTATTTTAATTACTTAGGCGAAAACTCTTTATTCTTGATTATTTTTGGGCGAAAACACATAGATGAGTTTTATTTATGTTTTAAACCCTTAGTCTTTCAACTTATGTTCATTTATAACACCCTAACTTAGCTTAGGTTTCAATCCATACTTCCTTGTTAGCAATTCACAAGCCCTAAGGCTATAGATGATATAATGCAACAAGGATTGCAATGTAGTATCACTTGTGTTTGGTTAGGGTTTAACCTTCACTGGGTCTAAAATTTTGAGTTGTGACAAAGTATAAAAATCTCCATACTTGAGTTCTCTGATATGTATCTCAAGTCGAATGACATAAAGATTTCTCCCAGTGTTCAAGATTCACTTATGATAACGATCAATGAAGTGACTCTTGATATGGTTCATATCCAATAGTTTTTCTATAACAAGTACATATGAATTTCGATGAAACACTTTGTTATTTCACCACTTGAAATCAACCCATCCGATTCATATTAGTCTTAATTTACAATTGTCCCCATAACAGTGACTGACTAAGGAAAATTTTGAATAATGATATTATTCAAGGATTAAATAACTTGCTAACATAGAACACAATAATATTTAACACAAAAGAGATATCTCATATATCAAAAGATATTACATATCATTGCTACCTAGTTCAAAATATCCAGATATTAGTAAAGTACATATTTTATTTCAATCAGTAGCTAATTGAAGATTGATTCCTTTTGCATGGATCTCAAACTTGTTTTGATAAATAGGCTTTGTGAATGGATCTGCTAGATTGCCATCCGTATGAACGTTCTCAATGCGTATTGTTTTGAGAAATAGGATTTGTGAATGGATTGTTATCCGTGTGAACGTTTTCAATGCGTATATTTCCCAATTCCAATTCATGACGAATGAAATTGAATTTCTGTTGAATGTGTCTAGTCTTGAAATTAACCATCGGGTCTCTTGCGATAGCGATGGCTCCAGTGTTGTCACAAAGCATATCAATGTCATTTTTATGCTTGGAACAACATTCAGATCACCGATGAATTTCTTCATCCAATCAAATTCTTGATATGCCTTAGACGCATTTATATACTCAGATTTCATTGTAGATAGTGTGACCACTTCTTACTTTGAACATTTCCAGGCAATGGTTCCTTAATTAAGTGTGAACACGTATCCTGACTGTGATTGTGAGTTATCTCAATCATTGTTGAAGCTAACATCAGTGTAACATCTTACAGTAAGCTCTTCCTCAACTCCTCCAAAAACTAGGAACATATATTTAGTCCTTCTTAAGTACTTAAGTATGTTCTTTAGAGCCATCTAATGTTTTTTTTCAGGATTAGCTTGATACTTACTAGTTAGACTAACAGTATAAGCTACATCAGGCCTTGTACATATCATATAATACATAATTGAACCTACTGTTGAAGCATACGGTATGCGGCTCATTCTTTTGATCTCATCTTTAGTAGTAGGGTTGTCAGCCTTAGAAAGAATGGTGACAGGCAGTATGTGTCCAATTCCTCATTTTGAGTTATCCATCGAAAAGATTCTTAAGAATTTGTCAATGTATGTGCTCTGACTTAAACCAATAAGTCTTTGGGATCTATCTCTATAGATCCTAATACCGAGTATGTATACAACATCCCCTAGATCTTTCATTTGAAAGGACTTACTAAGGTAAGCCTTAGTCTCTTTCAATGTTGGAATATCTTTCCGTAATTAGAAGCAAAGTCCTTTTTGGGTTTCCCTCATAACTAGAACTTGATTAGAATGACATTTATAGATATAGGATGATTTATTAGATTATTATATGATTAATAAATTAATTGGAAATAGATAGTTAATTTGTTAATTTATTATGTGATTAATAAATTAATATGATATCAACTGTTAAAGTAGTTGATTTGTTAATTTATATGACTAATAAGTTAATGAGAATTCAATTATAATTGATTAATTATTATTCAGAATTAATCTAGAATTAATTTGGGAATAATTAGAATTAATTAAAGTTGCAAGGGGTGAACTGGAATTGTTCAGTATTTGAACAAAAGAGGCAATTCTAGAACCATCCAAGGGTAGAAGGATTTGGGAGCCTCTCTAGGGTTTCCAAAAGACTCCTAGATGTTAATAAGGAAAGGATTTGACTTGGAGTTAAATCCATTATTTAATTATTTAAATCCTGTTTTGTCCCTAAGTTATCTAAACTATAAATAGGAACCATTGGGCATCAATTTTCGTGGTTCTCTCTTCCAAGAAGCTTATGAACGAAAATTATACCTCTCATCCTCTCTCCTCAAGTGTCTGCTAGTTCTAGGGTTTGGTTGTGAGCCATTAGACTATGTGATACCATCTATAGACTATGTGATACCATCTTTATTCCTCAACTGCTACTCAATGACCACCTCCATATCCGCTAGATCTCACCACCCACCACCGCCACCACTCTTCTAAGCATCTGTTCTTATATCTTTCAACTGTGCAAATATGAAATGGCACCCTAGAATTAAAACTCTGCAGTGATTGATGAAAGTTACTGCAATCCATAGAAATCATCTCCTACTCTAAATCCGAAACAAACCAGGTACTCTTTCTTTATAACAAAGCAGACACAAGTGACAAAAAAAATTTTATTTAAGGTTATCGATCTTCTAGAATAATAACTGGAGTATATTAGGGAGAGGCAGTGATCGCAAAATGGCATGAACGAATTCAAATGGGAATCATGGATTGAAATATGAATCCAACCTATCCATTTGGCGCCCGGTCTATGCTACTACCGAACAAGATTAAAATTATTTCAGCAACAATGTTCTTCATCAATGGTTTGTATGTGTAAATCCCTTGATTTCTTTCATTCTATATCGTTGATAAACCATAAATTTAAAAGGTACATACTAAAATCTCCTCATATTTGCAGGGGAACACCTTATAATTAGCGATAATCATCAATTCATCATCATCTTTGTGATCTTTCAGATGGAGATCCCTTCAAACTAAAGCTATTGTAGCAACAATTACCCACCATTATGGCCACATAAACGGAGGTCCATGTCATCATAAAGTCTATATTTTCAAATTTAGTCTTCAAATGAATACAGAGTGAACACTGGTCACTAAACATGAAACAAACACATTTTCTTAAACATTGTTATTCTTATTTGGTATGAGCAGATAGTCGACATGTAGACACCATACCCTTTTTCAATAGAAAATATGCTAATTCCCCTTTTCTCCAATCTCAAGATCAAACAAATCAACTTCTAATGGGTGCATTATTGGTTTTGACCCCTCCCCGATCACCTTTTTTGTTTTCAGGTAACAAAAAAATACTTCATTTTGATTTAAATTCCATCTCTTCAATCACCAATCGATTTTTTCTAATGTCCTTAAATGATTTTGCATAGAAAAGAACTCCTTTTAACTTATTCGCAAAAGATTATCTCACATTGGCCCCTCCCCAATCATTTTCAAAAAAGAAGTTGACACCTTTATCTACCAGAGAACCAGCTTTACCACATCATCAAGTGAGTTCTTTTTGAAAAGTATTTTTCATTTTGTGTGACTTTTGGGTTGATTATATGGTTTGACTTTTTTAGGGTCAAATGAAAGATCCATCTGAAAGTGGCTGGTCAAGCCAACAACCATTTGTATATTTTCTTTCTAGCAACAAAGAACTATTGGAAACAAAGACTTTTGAACGTAATTAGTTTTGTAGGAACTAATATTTGCTCTTGAAAAACACAATTGCGTTTTAAAATATAAATTATTTTTGATAAAAAGTTGTGTATGTGGCCCTGTTAAATTGGTTTGTGTTTCGTTCTTATGTAAATGTCATTTAAGAGTTTATGGCAATTTGGGTTCATGATAAACTAACAATTATAGTTGCTATTCTTATTCTATTTTAGGTGGACTATAGGCTTACTTTTTATCATTCATGTTGTACTAGAATACATGTTGATTAAACAATTTCATAACACATACCACAAGTATGCGGTTTTAAAAAATGTGCTCCTAACTAATGTTTTAAAAACAAGTTTTTTAGTTAAACCGATTTGATGACCGATTTCCGGTTCGACCGTCGATCCAACTGGTTCAATCGTTGGTCCACTTCTAATAACTTGATTGATCGAAGTATTCAGTTTTCCTTGGAAATTGACTCTTTATAATAGGTTAAAGTGAAATCTAACAACTCAAGTTCAATAAACCGATGCAAATGGTTATTTACCGGTTCTATCGCACCGGTTCAACCCAGTTTAAAAAAAACATTATGTTCGATCTGGTCTAGAAATTTGCATAAAACCGGTGGTTGAACCGTTTTTTCTCCGGTTCGAACAGGTTTTTAAAACATTGCTCCTAACACCACATAAAACATGCTATAATCATATTCATGGCAATTATTATTGTTTTTCAATGGTTGACTCATCATTTAATCACTTTATGGACTGTGTATACACCAACAGTATAAAAGGAAGCTAATGAAAAAAAAATTCAGAAAAAAAAAATTAGGACCAAATTTTCTTTCAAAGCACAATATGTTAATAAGAAAAAAAATCAAGTATAAGTTATAACATTGTCGGTCTTTAGGCAATCTACTTATGGTTTATGACTTTTTAGCTTTTGAAGTAATCTACTTTCATAATATTTGAGAAAAAAAACATTACAAAAGCAATCTACTTTCATAATATTTGAGAAAAAAAAACATTAAAATTACCATAAGATTTTTCATTTATAGCAATGTACTTTAAATAAATTTATTGCATAAATACCCGCCGCAAGGCGCAGGCTTAAAAACCTCGTTTCTAGTAAAAACTATCTGTTAGAACTCAATACTCAATATCACATAATATTTCATAATATTATTTACTTAAAACACAATTTCAAAACGTGTATGTTACAAATTGTGACATGGTTTTCATAATCGTTAAGATGATCATGAAACACGATACTCAAGTACTCTCCCATCTTTTCAGATTGGAGAAACTTCTATCTTTTTTCCTTATTTGATTCCTCTCATTCGTTCTGCCATACATTGCACTTTTCCAATGATTCATAATTATACTTAAACTTATAAGCATAACCATATTTACTAAACTTTAGTAAATCATGACGAATAGTCTTATTGTTCTTTGTGGTGGACCTGACCAGCACACAACCAAGTGCATTTGATCCCCTAGTCCTTCACTTGACTCACATATACATGTGAACAAGCAATTAGTCTTAATTTCCCAAAGACGAAAATTCTCATTCATCATACAATACAAGTTGCATGATTCCAAGTTTCTATCCAAATGAAACTTGAGTGATGAGAATCTTTCCTTATTTAGTAAATCTTGACACTACCACAAACGAAAGAATCAAATTCATATTGCTATCAATGGAAACATATAAACAACAATTTTCACAAATGTCATTGTAAGGAAACTTAAAAATAAATAAATTTCATTTTTTTTTCTTTTATTTATAAAACTGCGGAAAAACTTTTCCTTACAATGCAAATACAAATGAAAACTATGTTGTTATGTATTCCTAAGCAATCTATCATAACTCTTAAGCAGTAGCTCAAAATTCTGATCATCGAACCATACGATCGAAATCCATCTATTCACAATCAGAATAAGCTTACTCTTCCTTTAAGTTCCCTTTTATTTCTTCGTTTGTACGAAACATCAAAATGCGACCTAGTTACATCATGTATTAAGAATCTCCAAATAGGAACTTAATAGAGTTAGACAATGGTCTTTACCTGAAGTAGAGTCATACACTCTAACTTTACCATCCTTGTTATGTAGTATTCCTTATATTTGAATGCAATTGAAGTCATTACACTTAGAATTGCATGCATAATACTCTAATTGTCTAAGAAAGATGATGATCGTTAGCAAACGAAAAACAATTCACAAAAATAGGAGTTAATAAATGCGCTAAAAATATATATTTTTTTGCATTGAGCATACTTGGGGACAACTGATAATCAAATTGGAT
The DNA here is from genome assembly GCF_052849685.1 of Lactuca virosa. Taxonomy (NCBI): domain Eukaryota; kingdom Viridiplantae; phylum Streptophyta; class Magnoliopsida; order Asterales; family Asteraceae; genus Lactuca; species Lactuca virosa. Next base: position 312,766,004 of record NC_136433.1, on the reverse strand, counting down.
AGAGTATGTTCTCACGACTGCGTGTATATAAAGATCGTAAAAAACGGAGTTCGTATACAAAAGTTACGAGCTTTTGAAAATAACGAAAAACTAGCCAACTAAAAGTGTAAATTTAAAAAATCTAAAATGCATTTTAAACATAGTATTGTTTATCATTTGAGAATTCCTTTTACATATTTGGACTCGGCACACTCGGGACACCATTTGGCATATTCAAAAAATTTTACGAAATCGGATTACGAGACACATTTTTCGAGACGACAAGTGGCTAAAGTATAGCGAGTGAAATGTAAAAATTTTCTATATATAGAAGGCAAAAAAATCAGATTTTTTTTGTTTCTCAAACACTCTCATCCTTGATGGATTTATTAGGTTACAACAAAATGCTCAATGCGGAAAACACTTAACAATTTAGAAGGGCACATGCAACCTAGAAGGATCTATGTCCTTACATTAAGGCGACATACTTTGAATAACAAAACCTAATATGCATCCTAGTAATTTCGAAAAACAAAAATTTAACATACATACCTCATACTTGTTATAGTAAACAAGTTACTTCAGTCCTTCCTTTGAAGAGCTTGGAAATCTAGCACCAAAAGGATTATGCCTCTAATGGCTCACAACCAAACCCTAGAACTAGTAGACACTTGAGGAGAGAGGATGAGAGGTATAATTTTCGTTCATAAGCTTCTTGGAAGAGAGAACCACGAAAGCTCTTCAACCAAACCCTAGGGTTTTGTTGTGAGCCATTAGACTATGTGATACCATCTATAGACTATGTGATACCATCTTTATTCCTCAACTGCTACTCAATGACCACCTCCATATCCGCTAGATCTCACCACCCACCACCGCCACCACTCTTCTAAGATCTAGCGGATATGGAGGTGGTCATTGAGTAGTAGTTGAGGAATAAAGATGGTATCACATAGTCTATAGAAATCATATCACATAGTAACATAGCTCATAAGTCTAACCTATTAAATATTAATGGAGAACTTAAAACCTTCACTTAGACATTATATCAAACAATTTGGGTGTGAAAACTGAAAGTAGAAAGAAACACCAAATAACCATTCTTCCTTTTTCCATTTCTTTATTCTTTACTTTCTTGAACTTTCTTCTTCAATCAACAACCATGTATGGGAATGAAAGATCTGTAGTAACAGGGAAGATAAAAATTAGGGCAGATGTTAGTGCCTTCTGTATGATCAAATAGAAAAATAGGTGAGAAAATGTCGTCTTCTCCCAGCAAAAAACATCCGGAGTTGCCACGATAGAACTTTTTGATTCAATGTATCCTTCAAAGATTCATATAAATATCTACATAATTATTGATGAGAAAACTGTCACCAATACCTTGCATGCGTATGGTGAGAAGATTCTTGATGTTCATCAGAAATGGTTTCAGTTCCCCATTGTTATCCTTTAAAAAACACAAAAAAACTGAAATCACGATAAGGAAAAGGAAAAGAAAGTTGATGAGTTTTGAAGAAACACTAACCCTTCGTTTTCAGTTTATTCCTGTCTTCAAAATAGGAACAAAGAAACCCCAAATTCAACTCTGTTTCAAAACCCTAGAAAGTTCCAGCGCCGATTGCAACGATGAAAATGTGAAGATAAATAGATGGGGGTGGTTCGAAGCAAAAGGTGGGTGGTTGAAGGCGATACATAGGACATGAGTGGTAGAATGCGGTGGTTGGTTGAAGGACTCGACGTCGACTGAGAGAAATGGGAGACAACATTAAAGAAAAAGAAGTTAAGAGAAATATTAGGTGAGGAAGAGGGAATACCGGAGAAGATGTCAAAGAAAACTTGCGACCTTCCCTTTTCAATCCCATACCATATGCAGTCCTGGAATACAGTCTTTTTTCAGTCTCACACTCCACATACTACTTCTTTATCAACCCATACTGCCAACACTGTTGTTAGGAAGTGACGTTAAGAACAGTGAAATAACATTTGGAAAATGTTATGTTTTATAATAGGTCCTATTACAGGAGGGTCCGCAGTTGTTTGACCGGCGAACATTGACCTATTTTTTCCATTTGTTACAGAGAACATGTAGGAAAACGGAAGAGAAGCCCGAAATTCAAACTCCGAGATGAACCATCAAGTGATGAAGATGAAGATTTGATAATTATGTAAACTGAGGAGCAACAACATCTATAGGATCTGAGCAATCAAGAGCCATCTTCTGTCAGAAAGATCATTTCCGACGAAGAGAAAGCTAAATGGTCTACATGGCCATCCACTCTTCCTGCTTCCTTAAAGAGAAGCATGGGGGTTTCCAAAGTAAAGACTCGGCTCAAGGTTGATACATTCCAAGCTACTCAGCCAAAACAGTCTCTGATTCCTTCTCCTCGGATTGAGCTAGTTGATGAAGGCTCACCAATGCAAACCAATGATGGAATTCCTGCCCCAAAATTGGTCTTTCCAACTTCCGAAATCTTTATGACACCTGTGCTCATTATTCTAAAAAAATTATACCACCCGCAGATTCGGGCTAGTAAGTTAAAATATTATAAGCATTAAAATGACTTTTTGATAGAAGATTATTTAGGATAAATAATCTTAAACAAGTTATATTATATGTGTCAAGGATTTTGTACATATAAATAACGCTGAAATCCAACTTCGTATGAAGAAGTTATGCTTCTTCGAAGTTTCGCGATTAAACCGGGACGGCTCTACGTATCGTAAAAGTGAATTTTTGATAGATTAGTTTTTAGCCTAAGAAATATAAACAAAAGTCATAGTGTTCATAAAACCAAGAGCGAGCATATAGAGAACATCTAAATCTGACTTCGTGAGAGGAAGTTATGATTTTTTAAAGTTTCAGCGCAGCAGTGCTGACATAGAAATTGAAATTGTAATCGGTTGATTGTTAGCCGAAACAATCTAAACAAGAATTAAAGATCGCGTGAATATGAACCCGTCGGTATAAATACAATCGATAACGGTGTTCATATGAAGGAGTTATGAATTTCGCACATACTTTAATAGTCTAAACTGGTCTAAATATGTGTCACACCCCCGGTCAAGGCGGCAGAACACACTGCGTTGTGCGACTAATTTCATGGATCACTGGTACAACAATAAACAAAATAGCATTCATATTCCATCTAGATATTTTAATACAAGGTTCTTACAGATAATAATAGTACATGAGTTATCTTAACAGATAGGCAGATATTACAACAACTAGTAAACTAGGTCATCTGTAATCCAATCCATCTTGAATGTCTGTTAAGTGATTTCCTGAGAATACATGTGGTTTTGAGGGTCAACACAAGGTTGGTGAGAGTTACAAGTTTTCTACTAATATCAGCAATACTTTTAAAAAGTCTAAAAAGTATTTTCTTTGTATGTATAACAATAGTTAAAACTGTCTTTACAAAGAGTCTTTCAAAGCCAAAATGTATATTTGTATAAGTAAATCCATACTTAAAACTGTGTTTGTAAAGAATCCTTGAATATACTTGAAAACTAAATTGTATAGTTGCATAAGTAATTCCATACCTAAAATAGTTTTGAAAGTAACCAAGCCCATGGTTTATAGTGAGAGAGAGCGAGAGAGATTCCAATTATTGTTTATAGTGAGTCCTATAACCGAGCTATGTGACTGAATGTACACCCCTACAACGCTTCATTGGATGTTATAGTAGCAATAGTAGACATTTATAACCCGTTTCGATTGATCGGTCGATGTTGTAGCTAGCAACTGTAGGTGGGGATGTCAACCCCGTATAGATCTATACATATGTATCTCGCTCTGAAGATTAACGGTTATAGTAGTGTGGGTATGCTAAGTGTTCAGAATCAGCTAATGAATACATTCTCACTAAAAACCCTTAACTAAAGTATATGAATAGCTCTCAGCCCTAACTTATTTGTGGGTAAGTCACTAGGCATAATGAATTTCATTGTATATAGTTTATAAAAGTCGAGTATGCTTGGTATGTATGTAAAGGTGTAAGAGGTACGTTCCAAAGTAATGAACATATGTACATGTATAAACTTTATGTATTTAAACATATAAATATACGTGTATAGTAATAGCTTGAATCCTTGTAATACTACAAAGTTTTATGACGTGCTTTTATGACATACAATGTCACATAAAATCATATATTTTTGTATCATGTAGCATTTGTTGTGTGGACTAGTTATTTCACGATAAAATAACTATAATATGTATATGAAAAGTTTATGCTAGTTTATTTGTAACAATATGTTACATTCTTAATTAACATTTTTATAAACTAAATTTATTGTATTTTCGCATAAAACGATAATTTGTTTTCATAAACAAAGTATATAGGAACATGTATTCCCACCCCCCCCCCTCCTAAAAAAAATTAGACATATTATAAAGGGGTCGTAAGCACTCACCGTAGAAGTGTGAATTTTGATTTGTTCGGAATCGTTTTATTTTGAGAAACTTGTTGTGAGAAACTGCAAAGCCTCGATTCTTGAACTTTGAAATATATGACAACCCGGAATCTCTATCTATAAGTCATCTCGATCAATGAAAGTCAGACTTGTTTCTGTTACCTTTTAGCCCTGTTAAGGGTCTGTTTGAGAGTTTCTGAGCCTAGTGTAATGTATGAATGGATGCTAGGATGAGTTAACTCGAGATCGGGAGGCTAGATTCGAACCAGAAAATCACTCACAAGGTGTTCACGGCCTCAAACCTGTTCACGGTCATGAACTACCTCCTATATATATATATATATATATATATATATATATATATATATATATATATATATATATATATATGAGTGACCTCATTTTCTTCTCATTTCTCCTCCTCCCAACCGTGAACACCCCCATTCTCTCTAAAAAAAGCTTCGACCGTGAACCCTCCAAAGCTCCAAAAAAGTAAGTGTTTCAACCTTAAACTTGTTATACTTGAAAGATTACTAGATCCTATCCTTGATTCTTCGTGATTCATCACCATCTTCATCAACTTGAAGGGATCACGGCCGTGAACCCTTCATAAAGGTCGTGAACCCTTCATAGATTCATAAGGGCCGTGAACACCTCATGAGGCCGTGAACTCTATATGGCCGCAAACCCATCCATGGGTGGCCGTAAACCCCTTCCAAGCTTCCATTTGTGAGCCTAACACTTCATTTAGGGTGTTTCCTACAATATTAGGTGGTTTCCTATACTTGTTAGTAGTTATAACCACTAATTGAATACACATATATGTGAATATATACCTTATAAGATCCAACTGTGCTTCGGAACTTCATTTGTGAGCTCAAGCATCCTATATCTATCTTGCCTCCCAGATCACTCACAATGAGTTGAGTCCATACCCCTATATTTCCGAGTTTTTAATGTTTTAAGGGGGGAATACAAGTAAAAGAACAAGTAATCTTGTGTTTGAAAATATAATTTGGTTTAATATACTTTCCTATCATTAGCATACATTGAACATAGAACTTACTAAACATGGTAAACATCGTTACTACTAGACTTGAAATCAGTTTTACAAAACAAGTTAGGATACAAACATTGCAAACACAGTGTTCAGAACAAAGGAAACAAACTTATGAATTATGAAATAAAAGATATTATTTTATAAGGATTCATGTTAATAACAAAAAGGGATTTTTCATAGTATTATTTGTGGATTCGTTGAGAGAACTACAGTGTGAGATACGACTTCTTAGGAACCAGAGTCTCCTGGAGGGAGAGCGTGAGTTTGTGTATAGATCTATATGGGACTGACAATCCTGCACCCCGACTATTAGTACAGTCAACCGGGGGTGACAAACGTCTTTTCAGTTTTCGACGTCCGAAGTACGTCGTATTGGTATTCATTCATCAGTATGGTTATAAGAACTCACAGGGGAAACAACGACTCGTTCACGTAATAATATACCTAACAAACAGTCAACAGGCTTAGTAACTATGTGACGACTTAGTATGTACACCTAAGTAATATGAAATTAACATCCGACATGCAGTGGGTTGTGTGACCTCCGCCTCATTTCCTGTTCCTTGTTTGGTTGTGGGCTTAGGGCAGAATCACCCAATCGACTGTCTGTTCGATCTAGATTTCTATAACCTGTATGTACTAACTGATCACAGGAGGGTATTAACAACACTTTCAGTTTACATAACATACTATATATACTGGTGGTGGCCAGGGTTTTCATACAAAGGTTTTCACACAAAGGTTTTCATACAAAGGTTTTCATACAAAGGTTTTCATACAGAACATACTATACATCACTGGTGGTAGCCAGGGTTTTAAACAGAACAATGCTTAAACAACATAAGTATGGTAGATACTTGTACTCTTCAGTTTTGAAACAGTTAAGACAATAACTTACACTTAGGGAAAATATAGGATTTTCCAGGATAAACACCAGTACTCTACAAACAATCGGCTTATCTATACGGGACTGACAATCCCGCACCGTGACTATTAGTTGTAGTCAATCGGGGGTGACAAACGTCTTTTCAGTTTTCGACGTCCGAAGTACGTTGTATTGGTATTCGTCCATCAGTATGGTTATAAGAACTCACAGGGGAAACAACGACTCGTTCACGTAATAATATACCTAACAAACAGTCAACAAGGTTAGTAACTATGTGACGACTTGGTATGTACACCAGGGTAATATGAAACTAACATCCGACATGCAGTGGGCTATGTGACCTCCGCCTCATTTCCCGTTCCTTGTTTGGTTGTGGACTTAGGACAGAATCACCCAATCGACTGTCTGTTCGATCTAGATTTCTATAACCTGTATGTACTAAGTGATCACAGGAGGGTATTAACAACACTTTCAGTTTACAGAACATACTATACATACTGGTGGTAGCCAGGGTTTTCATACAAAGGTTTTCATACAAAGGTTTACATACCAAGGGTTTCATACAGAACATACTATACATCACTGGTGGTAGCCAGGGTTTTTAAACAGAACAATGCTTAAACAACATAAGTATGGTAGATACTTGTACTCTTCAGTTTTGAAACAGTTAAGACAATAACTTACACTTAGGGAAAATATAGGATTTTCCAGGATAAACACCAGTACTCTACAAACAATCGGCTTATCATTTCACTGATGAATATTCATTGTTAATTCTGTAAGTCCTTAGTTTATGCATCCGGGCTATGTATGAAGAATATCTGATAGACCATGGAATGTGTGGTTTCCGCCTCATTTCCTGTTCCTTGTTTGGCTGTGGACTTAGGGCAGATCCACACAATCAATCGTCTGTTCGATATTGGTTTATACATAGCTAGTATAAGCTAAGTAATTATAAAAAGGATTGGTTAATCATACTTTCACTAAGAAAAGATTGGATTTTCTTGAGGAACACTTTCAACAGAGTATTCAAAGGACCAGTACAACTAAATCTGTAAGTATCTAGTGAATACTTCAGGATTATATACATGAAGATCCGACAACCAGTGGAATGGGTGGTATCCGCCTCATTTCCTGTTCCTTGTTTGGTTGTGGGCTTGGGGCAGAACCACACAATCGATTGTTTGTTCGATCAGGATTGTATATGATTTGTATACACTAAGTACTCGCAGGAGGAACTAGTAAGAATCATTTTTACTCAACATTCATTACATCAGAAAATATAAGGTTTTCTGGAGAAACACAATGCACTTTTCCAAAGAACAAAGAACCTGTTTTCTAAAAAAAATGCTTATGAACTCACCAGCTTTATGCTGATACTCTTTCAAAACCTACTTGTATTCTCAGGACATTAGTAGACAGGTACACGCGCCCGGTTCAAGAAGTCGGAGCATAGTAACTTCGAGTCTTTACTTGTTATTTACTTTTGGAGTCAATCGTGTATGATTCACATGTAATGTAAACACTATACTATTAATACAATGGTTGTTGTTGCTTTGATTACCATTATTCAATTGTTGTGATACTGTACATGACGTCCTCCGCCATCGAACGTTTCCGCCGTTCCGGTTTGGGGGTGTGACAGATTGGTATCAGAGCATTGTTTATAGTGAACTTAGTATATCAACCGGTAAAAGATATACAACTATAAATACAATGGGCCGGAGTGCTCTGACTAAAAGTATACTTTTAAAATATAAGTATTTTACGCAAAGTATACTATCAAGCATACGTAATAAGAACAAGTATTACAATAAGAACAAATAGGATCAAAACAAACAATAATATTTAGATGTTGGACACTACAGTCAAACCTAAGCAGTTATGTAATCATATCAGGAATAAATATAACCTGATGAACTATATTTATTTGAGATACGACCAACATGTGTTTGGGAGTGATGGTAGTGTTGCAACGACTCTAAAACTTACCTAACTCTATATACAAAAGATCCCTAGAACAAAACATAAATATGAAATACTATAGGAGTATTTTAGGCACTATAACAAACTTACATGAGAACTAAAAGACCTTTACTGGTAGGTCTATAGTTGTGAAGTGCATGCTTTCAGGGTTATATATAACTGGGATCTTATAGACTTAGAATTGGTGATTTTCGCTCTACTACCTGTTCCTTGTTTGGTTGTGGTTTTAGAGTAGGATCACCTATTCGAAGATTTATTTGATCTTGGTTATATACAACTTGCATGCACTGCTTGACTATAGGAGGACCCAGTTTGGATCATCAATAACTTCAGAAGAAATGTTCTACTTAATCTCATAAGATTCTTTAGACATTCCCATTCTCGCGCGGACAACCTAGATACAGCTAGCCACTTCACTACAACCACCAACAGAGAAGTCAATGAGGAATCATACGAGGAGGCAAATCTTCCATCAGGAAGTGATGGAGATCTATGGTAAAACCCGAAGCACGATCTACAGAGAATAGGAAAACCATAAGAGAGTCCAGAGACAACAAATCCCCACAGCTGAATTCAGGACCATCATAACTAGGACAGGAAACCCCTCCCGAGGCGCGCAAGGTGGTAGAGCACTATATACGTTATACTAATAATTAACTAATTAATGCAATCTAGTGAGTTAGTGATTAGACTGCTCACGCTATGTGTTAGGTTTATCACCTTTATCATATCAGCTAGTAACAGTAAACCATATCTCATAACTTCATTAAGAGGGTAGTCACTATCAAATTCATAAGTCTATGTTTCATAGACCTCTGTTATGAATTGCTTCAAGAGTCAGAACATGAGACACTCAGAATCAAGATAACTTCGATTCAGATAACACTCGACTTGTAACCACTAAGGACTTAGCCTCGTTTCGTCTTTTAAACCTTATGGCAGAAAGATGCCACCGAAGAAGTCGAACAAAAACAAAAACAACGAACCACCACCGCCACCTCCTCAATATGACCCGGTTGTCTTTCAAGCGGCAGTAACAGCCGTAGTGACAGCTGTCATGACTAAAATCAATGCAAGTGGGACTGGTGGATCGGGTAGTGGAACCAACAACTCTAACCACGGACACACAAGGGAGTGCTCGAACAAAGACTTCATGATTTGTGGACCCAAATCCTTCGATGGAAGTAGGGGATTCATCGCCTTAATGCGATGGTTCGAAAAGACAGAATCGATTTTTGAGTTATGCGCGTGCCCAGAAGGGAGCAAAGTGAAGTTTGCTGCCTGCACCTTCTCTGACAGAGCCCTTACATGGTGGAATAGCCATGTCAAATCATTGACTCTTCCGATAGCAAACGCAATGGGCTGGAAAAATCTAAAAGAGATGATGCTGGAAGAGTACTGCCCGAGGGGCGAAGTGCAAAAACTAGAGCATCAGTTGTGGAATCTTACCATGGCAAGCTCACACATAGAAGCCTACACAGATAGATTCAGCGATTTAGCAGCACTATGCCCTAGGATGGCTACCCCGGAGATCAAGAAGGTAGAGAGATACATTTGGGGACTACCTTCTCCAATCCAAGGAAACGTATTAGCAGCGAAACTTCTTACGTTTGACAGTGCCAAACGCCTGGCGCGAACATTGGTGGACTATGGGATCCGCCAAGGCATAATGGACCCCGTTCATAGGTCAACCAAAGGAGGTGATAATAAATAAAAGTCTGAGAGAGGGAAAAAGAGACAATCAACACAAGAGCCCTTCGAGAGACAACAGAGGGGTACGACTTATGTTTCCACGACCCCAGCCACAGCAGCACCCGGCAGTCGTTATGCTGGAACCCTCCCTAAATGTAATAAGTGCAACTTCCATCACACCAGAAGGTGTCGGAAGATGTATTGTAAGAACTGCCTCAAAAGGGGACACACCATCTGCTTATGTAGGGCACTGGCACGACCAATCTCTTAGGTCCCATTTGAGGAAGTAAGTCAGACCTGCTACGAATGTGGCGAAACAGGGAACTACAGGAGAGATTGTCCATTGGCCAGAAACCCTGGTGAAGAGGGAAGAGTGCTAATGATCACTGCAAGAGAGTCTACCCAGGAACCACCTGAGAATAGCGGTACGTTTCCCAACTAGATCCTAACTGTAAGAATTTCCTCCTCGTCTAAACAAAGCACATAGTTTATGTAGAAACTAAATACTCTTTCCGGTAAGCTATAATGACTTGGTGTAAACATAGGGCCATATATAATTAAGAACCAATAGACTTAGAGTGCGTGATTCCGCCTTATTTCCTGTTCCTTTTTTGGTTGTGGATTTAGGGTAGAGTCACTTAGTCGATTGTCTTGTCAATCTTAATTATATATGACTTGTAGACACCAAGCGATTATAGAGAGACTAGATAGGGATCATAATATCAAGTATCATTCACTAGAACAATCTATCAGTTAGTACACTTAATACAGTACAAAACATTCGTAGTAGTAATAACAAGGTCAAAACAGAAAGCACTAGGATCGTACACACAGATCCACTGATGTTATAACACGACAACTCCTTCCGAACTAACTTAACATGCAAGCCTACGATGTTATCCCACCTAGTCTGATTGATTCCAAATTATACCAAACCCACGTGTCACCGAGGAGACCCTTCGCCTTAAACCGACCGAATAACAAAACTCTCGTCACCCATAACGACAAACTATATGCGAACCTCAGAATTGTCTCTCGCTTCAAACCCCCTGAAGCACTCATGCGAGGAGTATGGTATCCTCCTATAACTTTCCTTAAGTATTCCCAGCAGACCACTTGGGAGATACCAATTGCGCAGCAAGTCAAGTTCAAGCTCAGAGGCTAGGGACGAATACAGTTAACCTATCAATGTTTTGTGTATGCGCGAGGGTAGTATATAATTAAGATTCTACGGGCTTAGGATGTGTGTTTCCGCCCTATCTCCTGTTCCTTGTCTGGTTGTGGACCTGGGGCAGAGCCACCCATCCGACCGCCTTATCAATCTTAATTATATACGACTTGTGTACGCAAGCCGATGATAGATGAACCAGGTATAAGTCCTACCATGAACTTCAGGACAAAATCTGCTCAGGACTACGAATGGACATCCTACCAGTTGGATGAACATAGACGAGCAAGTCAAACGTACATACCCTTCACAAACCAGAACAACAGACACAACAGTGATGAGCCGCTGAAGCACCCAGCGAAGATCTGAATTCACTGAAGAACGCGAGGGCTAAATGGAACCAAAGTACCAACCTCATTTCCTTATCCTTAACCAAAGACTCGGAATCTGAATTTCGGGACGAAATTCCCTCTATCGGGGGGATGATATGACAACCTGGAATCTCTATCTATAAGTCATCTCGATCAATGAAAGTAAGACTTGTTTCTATTACCTTTTAGCCCTGTTAAGGGTCTGTTTGAGAGTTTCTGAGCCTAGTGTAATGTATGAATGGATGCTAGGATGAGTTAACTCGAGATCGGGAGGCTAGATTCGAACCAGAAAATCACTCACAAGGTGTTCACGGCCTCAAACCTGTTCACGGTCGTGAACCACCTCCTATATATATATATATATATATATATATATATATATATATATATATATATATATATATATATATATATATGTATATATATATAAGTATATATATATATATATATATATATATATATATATATATATGAGTGACCTCATTTTCTTCTCATTTCTCCTCCTCCCAACCGTGAACACCCCCATTCTCTCTAAAAAAGCTTCGACCGTGAACCCTCCAAAGCTCCAAAAAAGTAAGTGTTTCAACCTTAAACTTGTTATACTTGAAAGATTACTAGATCCTAGCCTTGATTCTTCATGATTCATCACCATCTTCATGAACTTGAATGGATCACGGCCGTGAACCCTTCATAGATTCATAAGGGCCGTGAACACCTCATGAGGCCGTGAACCTTATGAGGCCGTGAACTCTATACGGCCGCAAAACCATCCATGGGTGGCCGTAAACCCCTTCCAAGCTTCCATTTGTGAGCCTAACACTTCATTTAGGGTGTTTCCCACAATCTTAGGTGGTTTCCTATACTTTTTAGTAGTTATAACCACTAATTGAATACACATATATGTGAATATATGCCTTATAGGATCCAACTGTGCTTCGGAACTTCATTTGTGAGCTCAAGCATTCTATATCTATCTTGCCTCCCAGATCACTCACAATCAGGTGAGTTCATACCCCTATATTTTCCGAGTTTTTAATGTTTTAAGGGGGGGGGGGGTGGGGAATACAAGTAAAAGAACAAGTAATCTTGTGTTTGAAAATATAATTTGGTTTAATATACTTTCCTATAATTAGCATACATTGAACATAGAACTTACTAAACATGGTAAACATCGTTACTACTAGACTTGAAATCATTTTTACAAAACATGTTATGAAAAAACATTGCAAACACAGTGTTCAGAACAAAGGAAACAAACTTATGAATTATGAAATAAAAGATATTATTTTATAAGGATTCATGTTAATAACAAAAAGGGATTTTTCATAGTATTATTTGTGGATTCGTTGAGAGAACTACAGTGTGAGATACGACTTCTTAGGAACCAGAGTCTCCTGGAGGGAGAGTGTGAGTTTGTGTATAGATCTATACGGGACTGACAATCCCGCCCCGTGACTATTAGTTGTAGTCAATCGGGGGTGACAAACGTCTTTTCAGTTTTCGACGTCCGAAGTACGTTGTATTGGTATTCGTCCATCAGTATGGTTATAAGAACTCACAGGGGAAACAACGACTCGTTCACGTAATAATATACCTAACAAACAGTCAACAAGGTTAGTAACTATGTGACGACTTGGTATGTACACCAGGGTAATATGAAACTAACATCCGACATGCAGTGGGCTATGTGACCTCCGCCTCATTTCCCGTTCCTTGTTTGGTTGTGGACTTAGGGCAGAATCACCCAATCGACTGTCTGTCCGATCTAGATTTCTATAACCTGTATGTACTAAGTGATCACAGGAGGGTATTAACAACACTTTCAGTTTACAGAACATACTATACATACTGGTGGTAGCCAGGGTTTTCATACAAAGGTTTTCATACAAAGGTTTACATACCAAGGGTTTCATACAGAACATACTATACATCACTGGTGGTAGCCAGGGTTTTTAAACAGAACAATGCTTAAACAACATAAGTATGGTAGATACTTGTACTCTTCAGTTTTGAAACAGTTAAGACAATAACTTACACTTAGGGAAAATATAGGATTTTCCAGGATAAACACCAGTACTCTACAAACAATCGGCTTATCATTTCACTGATGAATATTCATTGTTAATTTTGTAAGTCCTTAGTTTATGCATCCGGGCTATGTATGAAGAATATCCGATAGACCATGGAATGTGTGGTTTCCGCCTCATTTCCTGTTCCTTGTTTGGTTGTGGACTTAGGGAAGATCCACACAATCAATCGTCTGTTCAATATTGGTTTATACATAGCTAGTATGAGCTAAGTAATTATAAAAAGGATTGGTTAATCATAATTTCACTAAGAAAATATTGGATTTTCTTGAGGAACACTTTCAACAGAGTACTCAAAGGACCAGTACAATTAAATCTGTAAGTATCTAGTGAATACTTCAAGATTATATACATAAAGATCCGACAACCAGTGGAATGGGTGGTATCCGCCTCACTTCCTGTTTCTTGTTTGGTTGGCTTGGGGCAGAACCACACAATCGATTGTTTGTTCGATCAGGATTGTATATGATTTGTATACACTAAGTACTCGCAGGAGGAACAAGTAAGAATCATTTTTACTCAACATTCATTACATCAGAAAATATACGGTTTTCTGGAGAAACACAACGCACTTTTCCAAAGAACAAATAGCCTGTTTTCTAAAACAAAACGCTTATGAACTCACCACCTTTATGTTGATACTCTTTCAAAACCTGCTTGTATTCTCAGGACATTAGTAGACAGGTACACTCGCTGGGTTCAAGAAGACGGAGCATAGTAACTTCGAGTCTTTACTTGTTATTTACTTTTGGAGTCAATCATGTATGATTCAAATGTAATGTAAACACTATACTATTAATACAATGGTTGTTGTTGCTTTGATTACTATTATTCAATTGTTGTGATACTGTACATGACGTCCTCCGCCCTCGAACGTTTTCAGCGTTCCGGTTTGGGGGTGTGACAAAATACTTTCGGGACCGTTTTGTAACGAATTTACACTATCGGGGTTGATTTGTAACTTTCCTAAACTATAGGGGTTGTTTAGTAATTTGATTAACCCAAGTAGGACTGCTTTGGTTAAAATAACTCAAGGGAGGGGTTGTTTTGAATAAATGGAGTCAATGTTTGGGGATTGGCACTTATTTTGAATAAATGGTTCAACAAGGAGGTTAGTTTGGTCATTTTATAAAAGTTGAAAGAGCTTAGAGCTTTTATGCCCTCTTCGTCATTTGTTGATCGACCAAGGAATAAGAAACGTTAATGAATACGAAGGCAGACGACCATACGCCCCCTGGCGTTGGTTCGATTCGGGGAAAGAGAGGATTGGAAACGAAAGGGGGTGGTCTCGGTGTGGTAATCGATCGAAATGAAGAGCACCACTGGTGCGGGATTGATTTGAAGAAAGGAGAAAGACGAAGCAACAACTACCGTCAATCTTGATGGGTGCAACGGAAGGAAGGGAGAGTCGATTCCCGGCGATCCATCGTGAGTTCCCACCTCGTCGCCGGGAGTATAGGAATGAAGGAAAATGGGTCTCGAGTATTCACCTGCTCGAGAAAGAAAAGGGGAACGGAGGCAGCAAGGATGTTGTTGTCATTTGTGGTGGTAAGGGAGGCTGCTCTGTCGGTTTCTCTTGGATGCTCTCCTCCAATCGCCGACCGCTAAACACGAAGCAAAAGATGAACGGGAACAGTATAGAAGGTAGGGGTGTTTGGCTGTGGTGTTGATGGGGAAACACAAAGAGGAAGAAGAGGTTGTTGCCTCTTTGTTTTCACTGGAAAAACCCACCTCATGTGGGGGTGTTTTGTTTGCTTAAAACTGAATAAGGAGGAGGGAAGAAGAAACAGAAATCAGGTGGGTGTTTGGGGGTTGATTATCGACAAGAAAGAAGGAAGGAGCCAAGGGAAGAGGCGTTTGCCTCTTTAGTTTCACCGAGAAAAACTGTGACCGCCTCTAATGGTTTCTTAGTAGGAACAAAGAAGAGGATAGAGAAAGCTGGAGGTGTTTGGGTTTCTTGATCATCCATACTTCCACAAAAAAAAAAAATGATTTTATCATTGTAGTTGTGTTTGACTGTTGATTTTATCATTGTACAGGTTGTGTTTGAGTGTTATCTTCGAGATTATATCTAGAGATCTTTCTATGATCTGGTTTTACCCATGTGCTCAATATGGAAAGATTTGGAGTATCATTGTATTATTTCCTTGGGCTTCAAGTGTATATTCAGTGTGCAGTTGTATAATATGAAACTTGGAAGCAACCTCAAATTTGGCTGTCATTTTCTTTGTACTTTGTAGATTAAAGGAATGGATTTAATGGTACAATTATATATATATATATATATATATATATATATATATATATATATATATATATATATATATATATATATATATATATATATATATATATCACAATTTGTATGCGTGGTAATGTGAAGTATATGAAGAATTAACACATACACTAGACATATGTATCATATAGTATTAGTTTGCTATATGTGGATATGTATAATGTATAGGGATCAAATTTTCTTATAAGAGGTGTCCAGGTTATTATGCATACAAGCTTTTGGTTTTTGGAATTCACTTATGACACATAAATTTTATTATGCATACAAGCTTTTGGTCTTTTGGAATTCACTTATGACACATAAATTTAAATGTGTACATTTTAATGTTGTCGCACATCTGGTATTAAAATGTCATCATTTTTAAGCATTCTCGATTTTTGTGCAATCGATCCTTAAATCAAATAATTTTTCAGAGGCTGGCGAATCATAGAGTTTAGTTCAAGGATTTCAAAAACCCGAACGGGTTGATTTTTCGAGTTGCAGAACTTCGGGAAATTGCGTTTAATTAACCTGAAACGTTCGATTTTTTCGACTTTTGCAAATATTTTTGCTAAAAATATTTCGAATATGAAATTAAATATTAGACCATAGTCTGAGTTCAAAAACGCTCTCGGAATTCTCATCTAAGGTGTGCAAGTTGTTAGGGTGCAAAGTCACTCTTGGATGTAGTATTTTAGGCTTACCCTCTTGTATGTGTAAATGGGTTGAGTCTTTCCTACAAATAGGAAGTGAGTGACTCCCATTATGTAAAGGAACCATTTGGAGTGT
The DNA here is from genome assembly GCF_052849685.1 of Lactuca virosa. Taxonomy (NCBI): domain Eukaryota; kingdom Viridiplantae; phylum Streptophyta; class Magnoliopsida; order Asterales; family Asteraceae; genus Lactuca; species Lactuca virosa. The sequence continues at coordinate 312,749,292 of NC_136433.1, read as the reverse complement.
TAGACTAGAGAGAGAAACTTTGTACAAACCCATTTGTATATTCTTTCTAGATCTAATATAAGCTTACACAGATTTATTTACTCCTTGTGTTCTTGATTTTACATGATGATTCACTAGATCTTTCTAATTCCGCACATGCCATCATAATCAACACCACTACAATTGGTATCAGAGCAGGAATCACATCTGTGATCTGATTTTCATCTATTCAAAAAGTTTTTGAATCAAATTTTTGGTTCAAAACTTTCCGCACTATTTGATCGTGAAAAATTTGTCTAGATTTTAGATTGTGATTTGATTCTACACTTGAATTGCTGAATCGAGTGTTCTTATTGAAATTCTGATGTGACAACCGTCAATTTTTGGCCAAGTCAAAGTCAACTAAAGTCAACAAGTCAAACCGGTCAACTCATCTTACCCTTGTATATTAGGGTTTCCATTATGATTCTTATTGTACTACTCGCAATCTTAAAATAAAGTATCACTTAGAGTTTTCACGTGTTCGGAAATTCTAAACCCTAATTAGGGTAAGTGATGAATCTACTCGATAAAACATTATTCCATACCCCTCGAGAGGGTATAACATTCATAACAAGGCTTAACAGAGTGTAAGAACCTTGCGTTGCGAAGCCAAACACTCAAAAAGGTCACAAAAGAAGTCTCTCCCAATCTCTTTCACTCTAACTCTCCCAAATCTCTCTCTGTATGAGAAATCTCTCCAAGAATGTGAAATCTCTCCCAAATCTCTCCAAGTATGTGAAATCTCTCCCAAATCTCTCTCTGTATGAGAAATCTCTCCAAGTATGTGAAATCTCTCCCAAATCTCTCTTTGTATGAGAAATCTCTCCAAGTATGTGAACTCTCTCCCAAATCTCTCTTTGTATGAGAAATCTGTCCAAGTATGTGAAATCTCTCCCAAATCTCTCTCTGTATGAGAAATCTCTCCTAGTATGTGAAATCACTCCCAAATCTCTCTCTATATGAGAAATCTCTCCAAGAATGTCAAATCTCTTCCAAATATCTCTCTGAATGAGAAATCTCTCCAAGTATGTGAAATCTCTCCCAAATATCTCTCTGAATGAGAAATCTCTCAAAGTATGTGAAATCTCTCCCAAATCTCTCCAAGTATGTCAAATCTCTCCAAGTATGTCAAATCTCTCCCAAATCTCTCTCGAAATCTCTCTCAACTTCTTATAATCACTCAGGGCATCCCGACCCTCGATTTAGTAGAAAACTGCTCAAAAACGGAAGTCTACGCGAAAAACAGACTTAAGGAGCCGAAACCCCTCTTAGGACCCGAAACTCCTCTTAGGAGCCGAACCTCCTGAGAACCGAAACCCTCTCAGCCGAAATGGACCGAGGGCTCTGTCTATTTCGGTCCCCTGACTAATCAGAACCGAGACCTAACTTTCGGCTCTTCCCTTCCTACCTTCGGTCCGAGGACCTGACCTTCGGTCCGAGGACTTGACCTTCGGTTCCGAGATGCGAGCCACGACCGAACCCTCGCACCTTCGGTCCTCTCTTCTACTCTCGGTTCCTTCCTTCTCCACTCTCGGTTCTCACTCCCTTAGAGCCGAACCTCGCAGGTTCGGTCCAGATTGCCGGTTTTTTACCCAAGCTTCGTTTTAAGCTCGTTTTTCGAGATTTTAACGCGGGATTTTCACCCAAACTCGTATTTTAACATAATAAACCCCAAATATTCATATTTTAATTATATTTTGGGGAAAATCCTTGCCTAAAAATAAAATCTACTTGGTGAGATATTTAGGTGGAATGTTGACTTATCCTTTGGACAAGGACGCAAGCAACCTCCCCATACCTTCATAGTACAACCCCTTGTCCTTCCACCATACCTAGTCATTCCATAGTACTTTTCCCACCATTTTTCAGCCACACACTTAGTCAAGAGCTGGAAAACCCTCCTCTCTCCTCACATTTCTCTCATTTTCCACCAAAGAACAAACACCTTTCTCTCTCACTTCTCTCTCTCTCAAATTCGATATTCAAGGGCTGATCATCAAGTTTTCTTTCACTTTTGGTAAGTGATATTATCCTCCTTATGATTATTCTACTATCCTTCATCCAAATTATAGATTGCTTACACAAATATCGTCATATTTGTTGTTAGATCTTCAAATCTTCAAAGCATCTCCCAAGTGTTCTTGAGTTAAACACTTCTTTTCTCCATCATCCACCTACTGAAATCACTCAAGGTGAGTTCATACCCCAACATTTTCATGTTTTCTTCAAGTTTTAGAGAGGGGAATACAAGTTAAAACACCAAAAACTTAACTAAACTCAAACCACAGCTTTCATTAGAAAAGTTGAGTCTTATTCACGGACTGTTTTGACTATCTTAAACTTGATATCTTTCAAAACTGTTTAATATGCAAATCGTTCAACTTCATACCTTTAAAATGACTACTTGCACATCTCCATACGATTTTTCTACGATTTATGGTGATTTTTACAAAACTACCTATCATTTCAGAAACGAATTCGGACCAGTCTGTGAATATGAACATTTTAACACAAGTTAAAGACTTCTAAAAATCATAATAAAAATTAAGAATAAACTAGACACATTTTATGAACTCTCAGGATTTACAGATTCAGCTTTCGACTTCGTACGATTTTTTTACGATATTTCTAAAAGAGTGCAGAAAGGTTAAAAACTAGTTAACAACTTATAACTTTCATAACACTTTGTATTATGTTGAGCAAAGTGTATAACAATAAGTTCTAAATATTGAATGTATTTTCTTGTTAGTTTATCATCATAAACTGAAATTTAGTCATTCATGATAAGATTCTTCATTCATTTCGAACACATATAATAAGCTATAATAAGCATAATTTATGGATTCATAGCACTAATGTATTTTCATAAAAGAGTTCTTTTACTGTACAAACGTTTTGGATAAACTATAATAGGTATAGTTTATGTATCATTTACATTTTCAAACTCATTTACCAAAGGTTTTCAGTTCATTTAACGTAAATCTGTTAATGAATAAATTTGTGAGATGTTCGCTTCGTGTTACTTTCGTAGTAACAAGGTCAAAAGTCCTGTAAATTGTAACCAGAGTCTCTTGTAGGGAGAGCGTGATAGTTGTGTATAGATCTATATTGGGTCTGACAAGCCCGCACCTGAGCTGCATGCAACAGCTAGACCGGCAGGTCTGAGGTGACAAGTGTCATTTAACTTGCGACGCCTGAAGAACGTCGTATTACGAGGCCGTCTGAGTCTTAGCATGGTTATAATAGCTCACATGTGGTATTAACAAATCATAAGATTTACGGGTTTTACTTTTTAATTAGCGAGTTATGTCGATTTAACTCATAGGAATTACTCTAAGTATGGAAAAATACTTGTTTATTTTCGGTCCTAGGATTTAGGACCACCTAACTTTTATAAGGAAAATATAGGATTTTCTTTGGAACATATTTCTATTAAAACTACATAAAGCTAGAATTGTTAGACTTCAGCTATAATTGCTAAGTGTATATGATAGAGTTATATAAGAATCTAGTCACAATTGACTTAGAATTGGTGGGCCCGCCTCATCTCCTGTTCCTTGTTTGGTTGTGGACCTAGGGCAGACCCATTATATTCAACGGTTTATTTAACTTAAATTTTATATAACTTATATACGTTGGGCGATTATAGAAGGAATCTATGGGTCCTTCTAGGGTTCATTATCGCATAACATAGAAGCATTCATTTCACTTAATAAAGAAAATATTGGATTTTCTGGAAACATACTTTGTTGCGTTTACAAGGAAAACAGTTTCTTTCTCAAACAAAACTCTTTTGAACTCACTAACTTAATTGTTGACACTTTTTCAAAACTACTTGTATTCTCAGGAAATCAATGAAACAGGAAAACCAACAGCATTTTGAGGATGTGACGATAAATCGTCAAACAGTTCATTTTGTCATCATAATGTAATTGATTTGAATCATGTAAACATATACTTTGGTGTAACTTTTTCAATTATATTTATGATGGTTGTATTTACTTTGAGCACTATCATACTCGTTGTTGTGATACTATACATGAAGTCCTCCACCCCCGGACGTTTCCGCCATCCTTGGTTTGGGGGTGTGACAGATTGGTATCAGAGCATTGTTTATAGTGAACTAAGTATATCGAACCGCATAAGATATACAAACTATAAATGCTTTGGGACTAAGGTCTCTGATTTAACATTTTCAAATAACTATACTTTTAGAAATAAATAGTTTCTTGTTAAAAGTACATACATGCATACCGGTTTAGTGTCATGTCTAAGGAAAACGCAAAAGTTAAAAATAGAGGAATTGTGCAATGTGAATATGCCCTGGGATATGCAATCAAGGCTGGGAGGGATATAGCCTGATCAACTATATTCGTCCGAGAAATGACTAGCATGTGCCGGGGGATAGTCATGTTGGACAACAAGTCTATCAACTTACCAACACCCATACAAGAAAATCGTTAAGAACCAAACATAATATTAAAATACTATAGGAGTATTTGGTGATACCATGATCAACTTATGTGAAAACTAAAGACCCCTATTGGTAGGTCTATAAAGACTGAGTGCATATGCCAAGGTTATACATAATTAAAGATATTATAGACTCGGAATCTATGGCTATTGCTCTACTTCCTGTTCCTTGTTTGGTTGTGGACTTAGAGTAGAGTCATTTATTCGAAGGTCTATTCTATCTCAGATTATGTATAACTGGTATGCACTATGTGATTATAGACGTGACTGATAAGGATCACCCCCTATAAGTAATTATAGGATTAGACGTCTAATAATTATCTCTTCCACCCCTATTCTCGCACGGACATCACGACAAGATCTTACATACCATGAGGCCCCTACTTTCCAAACCCGGAGAGTTAGTGAGTGATGAGGATAAGAGTCGGAGGTAGAGCCAGAGGTCGACAACTCTCCTCACATAGCCTGGGCTCTCGCGAACCGTCTCGACTCCATCGAGCCTGTGCCCCGTTGGGCAGCATTGATCGAGGGATGGAGACGCCATCAACAACAACAATTCGCCATTTGGGGACGTATTATCGTAAGCAGAGTTCATTTTACTCACAAGACCTTGTAGATTAGGTCTATGAGTATGCGTTGGTGTTACTCCCCTCTATGTGTAGGCCCGACCCCACGAGTTAGTGATTACACTAGTCGAGATATTTATTTGCGGTCCAAACTTTTCTTGCAATGATGTGGTGTGGACCTGCATCAGGCTCAAAACCTTCCTCTAAAAACAAAATATGCTAAAATCATATAAATAAAAGGGGCATGCGTATTATTTCTTTGGGAGCAATACTACTAAAATTCATAAGTTTATCATATATAGACTCTCGTTATGAACTGTTTTCAGAACACCATAAACAACCGGAACACGATACACTCAGAAGTAAGATAAATAACTCCCGACGTATAAACCCTTATTCAAGACTCACTATCATCTCACCTTTTTAAGCCTCATAGTTAAAAGGTGCCCTTTTCGTAGACCTATGAGGGTGCGATCATACCAGCACTAATGCATCGGGTCCCATCAAAACTCCTCAGCCAGGTGTGTTTGGACAAAACATGATCCCAAGATGAGTAAAGCTTAACGCCCGTATGAAACCTACTTCTACCCACTACCATAACTCCGTCTTAGGGACGTTAGCAGAAACACCGAGAATAGTTCAGTAAAGTGAGAAATTTATATATGTGTATATAAATGGTAAGGATATAACTAGAGATAATCATCCCTACTCACGACATCGTTTCTCCTCATGCAACAGGATTATGTCTTCACAAGAAGGTAACCAGCCGACAAGCAAGGCAACAATCCTGCAGATAGATCCTGCTACTTTTCAAGCTGCAGTCACGGCAGCCGTGACAGCCGTCATGGCGCAACTCAATGCTAACAACGCCAGCAGAGATGGAAGCGGTACCGACAATACAAATTGTTGTGACAATCAGGAACACCGGCGGGTGTCTGCCAATAAAGGCGCCTCAGGCCACAAACCTACGAACAAGAAATGAGAGTTTTGGAACGAAAAGGAGTGTAACCTACCTCAAAATTTTGCTAGAAGACAGCAGTCTGTGGCTGCCCCTGCCATTACAACAGCAGTCACGACACATGCCTCGGCACTAGCCACAAGGTCTGTCACCCAAGCACCGGCCAGACCATATAAGGGATCACTCCCAAGGTGTAACAAGTGTGGCTACCATCACAATGGGGTTTGCCGGGTGATACACTGTAAAAACTGCAACAAGAACGGACATATTGCCCGTTTTTGCAGGAACCAAACCCATCACCTCCCCTCAACCACCACCACCAGGGTAGGCCCAGGATGCTACCTATGCGGTGAAATGCGACACTTCAAGAGAGAATGTCCAACTGAGAAGAATGACGGGGGAGCAGGAGGAGTGTTATGAACAAACCAGCAGGAGCAACAAGGGAACCCTATTAGGACTTTTGTAATGTTTCCAACGACAAAAACGTTTAAGTACCATATGTTTGTAATGAATTTGGTATGCTTGCTAAAATTACCGTCTTTCAAAAAGTAGTTAAAATACTCTCTCGTTCAAATCAAATCAAAGACACTCATATATGACCCTAGGATCATTACCTGTAAGCTGTGATGACTTTGTACATACATCGGGGTTAATTATAATCAAAATACTAAAGACTTAAAGCAAATAATTCCGTCTTGACTCCTGTTCCATGTCTAGCAGTGGGATTAGAGTAGAGCCACTCCCTCGACGATTTCACCAATACCAAATTTCAAGCGGCTTGCATATACCACTCGATCATAGAGTGACCGGTCGGAAATCATGATATAGAGTATCATTACTAGCTATCAGAACACACTCACCATCAGTACTAGTAACATCAATACGAAGCAGTTGCAGTAACAATAACATCGATCAAAACGGAACACACTGAAAAGAAACACACAATATTCTATCACTCCAACGAACATTTCGTGCGAATACAGCTTAACACATGTTTTACCTAAAAGATATTGTTGTCGTCATATGATTTCGATTGGTATAGTCCTCACCTTCTTGATTTAACGGTTACGAAAAGACCCTTCACCTAACCACCCGAATATCGAAACCTTCGTCTCCCATAAACACATCCAGCACGGACTTCCGGGTCATCTCTCGTTGTGAAACCCCAAAACACTCACCAGAGGAGTATTATACCTTCCGAAACCTTACCACAAGTATTTCCATGAGACCCTTCACGCAGCAGATAAAGTTCAAGCACAGAAGCTTGGGACGAATACGGTTAGTCTACCACTACTACGTGTATACGCGAGGAAAATGTATAATTAAGATTCTACGGACATTGGATGTGTGCTTCCACCCTATTTTTCTGTTCCTTGTCTGGTTGTGGACTTGGAGCAGAGTCACCCATCCAACTGTCTTGCCAACCTTAAGTACATACGACCTATATGCGCAAGTTAATGATAGATGGACCAGGTACGAGTCCTGCCACAAACTTCGGGACCAGGTTACCCAGGAGTGCAAATGAACGCCCTATCATCCGAATAAGTCTAGTCGTGTAAACCAAACCCATATGTTCCCTACCGATCTAATCAAACGAGAAACACTAAATCAGACCCTATGCAGCGCTCTGAGGAGAAGCTATCACTTATGACTTAGTACAAGTTCGAGAAAGGCTGGAAGCATCTCGAGAACACGGCAAAACCTGAATAAGTCTTATCTTCTATATAAAAACACAGGGTTTTTACTAGTGAATCTATGATGGCTAGTGTAAACATTATGGTCATATATCATTAAGATTCTATGGACTTGGAATGTGTGATTCCGCCTCATTTCCTGTTCCTTGTTTGGTTGTGGGCTTAAGGCGGGGTCACCCATCCGAATGCCCTTGCAATCTTAATGATATACGACCAGTTTACACCAAGCGATTATAAAAGAACTGGTAGGACTTATAATGCAAATTTCGTCACAATTTGTTGAAACATTCGTAATGTTGGAACTCGCTAACTACATTATAAAATATTCATAGTGGTAATACCAAGTATAAAGCGGAGAGCATAAAGGCACACGAAAAATACACTATCATTCCAAAACAATAAATCCTTTAAATCGACTCAGCTCAAGTTACAATAAGAAATTCCAAGGTCGTCATTTAACATCAAGCGGGATGTTCCCCACCATATCAATTCCTTATACTACGAAAAGTGCCCCCATCTTTCCTCCAAATTCTTGAAGTCCCAGTCGAAACACTAATTTCGAGACAAAATTCTTTCTAACGGGGGGATGATGTGACAACCGTCAATTTTTGGCCAAGTCAAAGTCAACTAAAGTCAACAAGTCAAACCGGTCAACTCATCTAACCCTTGTATATTAGGGTTTCTATTATGATTCTTATTGTACTACTCGCAATCTTAAAATAAAGTATCACTTAGAGTTTTCACGTGTTCGGAAATTCTAAACCCTAATTAGGGTAAGTGATGAATCTACTCGATAAAACATTATTCCATACCCCTCGAGAGCGTATAACATTCATAACAAGGCTTAACAGAGTGTAAGAACCTTGCGTTGCGAATCCAAACACTCAAAAAGGTCACAAAAGAAGTCTCTCCCAATCTCTTTCACTCTAACTCTCCCAAAGCTCTCTCTGTATGAGAAATCTCTCAAAGATTGTGAAATCTCTCCCAAATCTCTCCAAGTATGTGAAATCTCTCCCAAATCTCTCTTTGTATGAGAAATCTCTCCGAGTATGTGAAATCTCTCCCAAATCTCTCTCTGTATGAGAAATCTCTCCAAGTATGTGAAATCTCTCCCAAATCTCTCTTTGTATGAGAAATCTCTCCAAGTATGTGAAATCTCTCCCAAATCTCTCTCTGTATGAGAAATCTCTCCAAGAATGTCAAATCTCTTCCAAATATCTCTCTGAATGAGAAATCTCTCCAAGTATGTGAAATCTCTCCCAAATATCTCTCTAAATGAGAAATCTCTCCAAGTATGTGAAATCTCTCCCAAATCTCTCAAAGTATGTCAAATCTCTCTCAAATCTCTCTCGAAATCTCTCTCAACTTCTTATAATCACTCGGGGCATCCCGACCCTCGATTTAATCGAAAACTGCTCAAAAACGGAAGTCTACGCGAAAAACAGCCTTAAGGAGCCGAAACCCCTCTTAGGAGCCGAACCTCCTGAGAACCGAAACCCTCTCAGCCGAAATGGACCGAGGGCTCTGTCTATTTCGGTCCCCTGACTAATCAGAACTGAGACCTGACTTTCGGCTCTTCCCTTCCTACCTTCGGTCCGAGGACCTGACCTTCGGTCCGAGGACTTGACCTTCGGTTCCGAGATGCGAGCCACGACCGAACCCTCGCACCTTCGGTCCTCTCTTCTACTCTCGGTTCCTTCCTTCTCCACTCTCGGTTCTCACTCCCTTAGAGCCGAACCTCGCAGGTTCGGTCCAGATTGCCGGTTTTTTACCCAAACTTCGTTTTAAGCTCGTTTTTCGAGATTTTAACGCGGGATTTTCACCCAAACTCGTATTTTAACATAATAAACCCCAAATATTCATATTTTAATTATATTTTGGGGAAAATCCTTGCCTAAAAATAAAATCTACTTGGTGAGATATTTAGGTGGAATGTTGACTTATCCTTTGGACAAGGACGCAAGCAACCTCCCCATACCTTCATAGTACAACCCCTTGTCCTTCCACCATACCTAGTCATTCCATAGTACTTTTCCCACCATTTTTCAGCCACACACTTAGTCAAGAGCTGGAAAACCCTCCTCTCTCCTCACATTTCTCTCATTTTCCACCAAAGAACAAACACCTTTCTCTCTCACTTCTCTCTCTCTCTCAAATTCGATATTCAAGGGCTGATCATCAAGTTTTCTTTCACATTTGGTAAGTGATATTATCCTCCTTATGATTATTCTACTATCCTTCATCCAAATTATAGATTGCTTACACAAATATCGTCATATTTGTTGTTAGATCTTCAAATCTTCAAAGCATCTCCCAAGTGTTCTTGAGTTGAACACTTCTTTTCTCCATCATCCACCTACTGAAATCACTCAAGGTGAGTTCATACCCCAACATTTTCATGTTTTCTTCAAGTTTTAGAGAGGGGAATACAAGTTAAAACACCAAAAACTTAACTAAACTCAAACCACAGCTTTCATTAGAAAAGTTGAGTCTTATTCACGGACTGTTTTGACTATCTTAAACTTGATATCTTTCAAAACTGTTTAATATGCAAATCGTTCAACTTCATACCTTTAAAATGACTACTTGCACATCTCCATACGATTTTTCTACGATTTATGGTGATTTTTACAAAACTACCTATCATTTCAGAAACGAATTCGGACCAGTCTGTGAATATGAACATTTTAACACAAGTTAAAGACTTCTAAAAATCATAATAAAAATTAAGAATAAACTAGACACATTTTATGAACTCTCAGGATTTACAGATTCAGCTTTCGACTTCGTACGATTTTTTTACGATATTTCTAAAAGAGTGCAGAAAGGTTAAAAACTAGTTAACAACTTATAACTTTCATAACAATTTGTATTATGTTGAGCAAAGTGTATAACAATAAGTTCTAAATATTGAATGTATTTTCTTGTTAGTTTATCATCATAAACTGAAATTTAGTCATTCATGATAAGATTCTTCATTCATTTCGAACACATATAATAAGCTATAATAAGCATAATTTATGGATTCATAGCACTAATGTATTTTCATAAAAGAGTTCTTTTACTGTACAAACATTTTGGATAAACTATAATAGGTATAGTTTATGTATCATTTACATTTTCAAACTCATTTACCAAAGGTTTTCAGTTCATTTAACGTAAATCTGTTAATGAATAAATTTGTGAGATGTTCGCTTCGTGTTACTTTCGTAGTAACAAGGTCAAAAGTCCTGTAAATTGTAACCAAAGTCTCTTGTAGGGAGAGCGTGATAGTTGTGTATAGATCTATATTGGGTCTGACAAGCCCGCACCTGAGCTGCATGCAACAGCTAGACCGGCAGGTCTGAGGTGACAAGTGTCATTTAACTTGCGACGCCTGAAGAACGTCGTATTACGAGGCCGTCTGAGTCTTAGCATGGTTATAATAGCTCACATGTGGTATTAACAAATCATAAGATTTACGGGTTTTACTTTTTAATTAGCGAGTTATGTCGATTTAACTCACAGGAATTACTCTAAGTATGGAAAAATACTTGTTTATTTTCGGTCCTAGGATTTAGGACCACCTAACTTTTATAAGGAAAATATAGGATTTTCTTTGGAACATATTTCTATTAAAACTACATAAAGCTAGAATTGTTAGACTTCAGCTATAATTGCTAAGTGTATATGATAGAGTTATATAAGAATCTAGTCACAATTGACTTAGAATTGGTGGGCCCGCCTCATCTCCTGTTCCTTGTTTGGTTGTGGACCTAGGGCAGACCCATTATATTCAACGGTTTATTTAACTTAAATTTTATATAACTTATATACGTTGGGCGATTATAGAAGGAATCTATGGGTCCTTCTAGGGTTCGTTATCGCATAACATAGAAGCATTATATTCACTTAATAAAGAAAATATTGGATTTTCTGGAAACATACTTTGTCGCTTTTACAAGGAAAACAGTTTCTTTCTCAAACAAAACTCTTATCAACTCACCAACTTAATTGTTGACACTTTTTCAAAACTACTTGTATTCTCAGGAAATCAATGAAATAGGAAAACCAACAGCATTTTGAGGATGGGACGATAAATCGTCAAACAGTTCATTTTGTCATCATAATGTAATTGATTTGAATCATGTAAACATATACTTTGGTGTAACTTTTTCAATTATATTTATGATGGTTGTCTTTACTTTGAGCACTATCATACTCGTTGTTGTGATACTATACATGAAGTCCTCCACCCCCGGACGTTTCCGCCATCCTTGGTTTGGGGGTGTGACATCTGATTTGATTCAACTAGTTTGATTTAAAATATCCAAATTTTCTTTAAAATTTTCAAAATCATCTTCCGTACAATAATGGCGAGTTTCATTCTCAATTCGATGACCTCGTTTTCTCATTTGTTAGGATCATCAACCAAAATTCCAATGCTAATCCCTGAATATTATGATCAATGGTCTGATCGTATGCAGGATTATCTGAATGGTCTTGATGAAGAATTATGGTCATGTATCACTAGAAATGTTAATGCTCCGTTGAATGTTCAAGCAATTGGATCATCTTCAACAAGTTCTGGAGTTGATAATCAAACTGATCGTCTGAAGAAATTGGAGAAAAGGTGTATGAGGGAATTGCGAGGAGCTTTACCTCCAGTTGTGTACAATTATGTAAGGAGTTGTACAACTGCAAAAGAGATCTGGAACAATCTGAAAGATAAGTTTCAAGGAAGTGAAAAGACGAAAATCAATTCAGTTAAACAATGTTTGGTTGAGCTGAAAGATTTCAGACAAAAAGAAGGTGAAACAATTGAAGTTTACTATGATCGACTGAACGAGTTAATCTATCGTTGTAATCGCTATGGAATTACCAGGACTTCAATGGAATTCAATCTCATTTTTGTGATGGGTCTTCGAAAAGAATGGAGAAGCGTGAGTATGATGGTGAAGAATCAACAAAGTTTTGATACATCAACTCTTAACGATTTGTACAATCAGTTGAAGACACACGAAACTGAGGTAAATGAAATTGCTGAAGAATCAAAGCTGAGTTTGGGAGGTCCATTAGCGCTTGTGTCAAAGTTATCTGCGAAAGAAGCTGAAAATGGTGATTCTGAGGAAGAAGAGGGATTCATCATGAATTCGGATGATGAGGTAATAGCATTTTACTCGAATAATCGTGTCAAGAAATTTTTCAAAAAGCCGTTCAATCCGAAGGCTAAGCTAGCTGAAGTAAAAGGAAGTACTGTGAGTAAAACTGTTGTTGAGGAAAAAAAGAATGTTGAGAAGAAAGATTCGAAAATGTCTGAAGGAAAGATCGAGAAAAAGCTGAAAGGTGATGCTGGTATAGATTGTCATTATTGCAACGGAGCTAATCATCTTGCGAATGATTGTATGCTTCGGAAGAAGGATAAGAGGAAGAATAAAGTTAAAGATGAGGCGTATTATGCAGAAAGGCTTGAGGAGGTTCGTGCGAAAGCCAAAAACTTGTCATTAGTTGCAAAAGGTGAACATGAGGATGAAGATGGAACGTATCAAATCTGGTCATCCGGATCAGACGATGAAGAAATGAGGAATCCAACACATGGAGCAATGTATGCGAAAATGGAGGAGGACTCAGATAACGAGGAATTCGAAGTGAAAGGACGATGCTTCGTATCCAAGACAACAGACAAATCTCCAATGACAACAAAGGTACGTAAAATTCTCGAATCTTTTAATATTCCTACACATGCTTATGATTCTGAACTAATATCTTTTGATGAGACAGTTACTTATTTTGATTCAATTGTTGTGTCTGCTAGCAATGAGGCCAACACATTGTCAATGGAGTTGTTAGAGACCAAAAAGCGATTAGACATAAAAATAAGTAAAATTGATTGTTTGGAATTACAAATAACAAATATTATGTGTGATAGGGATACTTTATCAAGTGAACTCAAACTTTTGCTAGCACAAAGAAACATTTGTTGTAATTCTGCTAAAAGACTTTATGGAAAATTAACTGATTTACATCATTCATGTGAAATAAGTAAAGAGCAACATAGAAAATTACTACCTTTTCTAGCATACGAAAGAGCTAAGGTAGATAATATTTCGTATGATTGTGAGCAAATAATAGCTGATTTTGACAAAGTTTCTGATGATAGATATAAATATGGAATTGTCAAAATTGATGAATGTCTTGATGCGAATGAATTAGTTAACATAGTGAATGATACTTTGACTAAATCTGAACAAATTCAAATTTTGAAAAAGACTGAGTATTCAACATCTGATTCTCAATCTAATTTTGCTGATATTGAAGATAATACTGACAATATTAGTGAAATTAGTGAACTTGAGGATGTTGATTGTTCCCAGTTGTCTGTTGTTAATGTTGCATCAACATTTAAAGGGAAAGAAAAAGTTAAGGATTTGATGGTTGAGAAAGAAACTGATATACCTTCAACTTCGAAAGTTTGTGATATGAACTTTGTGGATCTCAAAGACAGTCAAACTGATGATAGCGATGATGAATATGAAGAGAAAATTTCGAAGGGAAAGAAATCTTCAAAGGAAGAAGAAACTCCACGAATAGTGGTTGATCAAGTGTATGGTGATACACAAAAGTTCGAAACAGTAATAACTGAAAAAGGTGAACATTACCTTGAAACGAATACTGTGGTTTATCCAAATTTCAAGTGTACAGATGATGTCATTTTTCCAAATCAAGTTTCCGTAACTACTGGAAATGTTGAGAATATCAAACCAGAATTAAAGAAGTTAGTTGAGGAGGATAATTCAAAAACAACTGATGAAGGTTTCTTCGCAAATCAAAGCACAGTTGAAAACAACTTAACAAAGAATTCATACGTGTTTCAACGTCAAAAATCACAAAGTAAATGGGTTGAAAAATCAAAAATTGAAAAAGAGAATTCAAAACAAGTTGTAAAGGAAAATGAAAAAATTGTCAAACTAAACTCCAAGGAATTCAAAGATGAAATTGACAAATTTTCGAAGGAAAACAACATTTCAAAAAGACAAGCTCGGAAGAAAATATTTTGGCAAAATATTGAGTCTCAAAAGATGTCTGAATCACAATCACCCAAAAATGTTTTCAAAGCTAAAAATTCCTCTTTTTCAACAAAAACTCAACATTCATCACAATCAAATCATTCAAGGTCTGAAGTGAATAAACAACCAAGGTTTTCGAAAGTTTCAGAAACAAATATTCCAAGAAAATTTTCAAATAAATCAAATCCAAATCAAAAATTCTTTCAACGTCAACATTTTAAATCAACAGTTGATACATCATATGCTCAATCTTTTCTAACAAATCCAAAAGTTGATTTTGTTCCTCAAAAGCTAAATTTTCCTAATCATACGAAGAAAGAAACTATGAAAATTTCACGTGAAAAAGGAATGACTTCAAGGAAGAACATTGATCATTGGCTTGAAGGCAAAGGAAAGATGTATCAGTCGAATACATTTTCAAAAGAGCAAATTCACGAAGCATATGAGAAATATGTGAATACTTCATCAAACGACAGTTCATCTTCTAAGGATTCGAACGTATCAGTCAAAGCTTGGAAACCAGTAATAAAAGCAAAGAATGTCCATTCACAAACTCAGAATTCGAAGGGTAATGTCAGTGAACATTCGAAACCATAAAAATCTTATGTTTCGGTCTCTTTAAATGAAGATGTGAACTTAATTGATAGTCTCAAAACCAAAGTTTGTGATTGGGTTAAAAGTTCTTCATTACATTCGAAATTGAAATCTAATTTCCAAGGACCCAAAAAGCCTTGGGTACCTAAATTTTTCCAATGATTGTAGGTACTATGTGACGAGCAATATGATAATAAATGGTACATTGATAGTGGTTGCTCTCGTCACATGACTGAGAAGAAGGAGAATTTACGTGATTTTCGAAGCCTAAAAAATGATGGAGTTGTGAAGTTTGGGAACAATCAAAAATGTCAAGTCAAAGGATATGGGAAGATCACGAACGGCCAATTCACAGTGAATCGTGTTGCGTATGTTGAAGTTCTTCAACATAACTTGATAAGTGTTTCCCAACTTGTTGTGGGCACTGGCAATCAAGTTCTTTTTAACGAAGAAGGAAGTGTTATTTCGAATGTCAACACTAAAGAAGTGTTACTGAAATCCAAAAGGAAAGGTGACATGTTTACTTTGGACATCAATCCGATAGTAGGGAAACCTGCTATATGTCTTCTTTCGAAAGCAACATCAGACTTTAGTTGGCTTTGGCATCGAAGACTTTCTCATCTCAATTTTCGAAACATCAATAAACTTGTGGTACAAGATCTGGTAAGAGGTTTACCTGTACTTAAATTTGACAATGATTATTTATGTGCATCTTGTGAAGTTGGAAAGCAACATAAACAAGGTCATCCAATTACGATAAATTCGAAAATTGTCGCACCTTTGGAGCTCTTACATATTGATTTGTGTGGTCCTTCGACAGTTTCAACTCTCAACAAGAAAAGGTACATTTTAGTTATTGTTGATGACTTTTCCAGATTTACGTGGGTTTATTTTCTCAGGCTTAAATCCGAAGTTGCACAAATCATGATTGACTTTATCAAAAAGATGGAAACAACATTGAAGAAGATTGTTCGAAAAATTAAGAGTGATCATGGAACTGAATTTAAGAACAATATCCTTGATTCATTTTTGGTGGACAAAGGGATTTCGCATAACTTTTAATCTCCATACACACCACAACAAAATGGTGTTGTTGAACGAAGAAATAGGTCTCTATGCGAAGCAGCAAGGACTATGCTGGCATATGCGAATCTTCCACAATACCTTTGGGTTGAAGTTGTATCCACCGCATGTTTTACTCAAAACAGATCTTTCATTCATCGTCGTTTTAACATTACTCCATATGAAATTCTCAATAATCGAAAACCTAACGTCAAATTTTTTCATGTTTTCGGATGCAGGTGCTTCATTATGAATCTCAAGGATAATCTTACGAAATTTCAAGCAAAAAGCAGATGAAGGGATTTTCTTGGGATATTCGCATAATTCAGTCGCATATCTTGTGTTGAACAAAAGAACACGAAAAGTTGAAGAAACTTTTAATCTTACATTTGATGATTACTACATTAAACAAACTACATCACAGTTTGAAAATCATCCTATTCTGAAAAACATACAAGATGAATCTGAATCCTCACAAACCTTAGATATTGATTATGATTTAATTTTTGGAATTTCAAATCATGCTGTTGATGCTGAAATAAATGCAAATGATAATCATCTCTCTGAACTAACAAAGCTTACTGATGATTCAACATCAACTTTTCCAGAGAAAGGCGAAAGTATGCAAAACAATCCAGTGGAGGGGGAGCACTTGGATTCGAATACTCTAGTTGAGGGAGAGCATTCTTTCAAGGGGGAGAATGAAAAATTGAATGCTGATGTTGAGGGGGAGCATGATGTTTAGAGGGAGCATAATGTTGAGGGGGAGCATTTAGAAAATATTGAGAATAATAATGATTTTAATGATGTTTGTTCGATTGCAGGTTCAGAGAATGATGATATATACAAAGATGCACCTTTGGAATTTGATCCAGCATATCCGCCAATGGAAAAATGGACAAGAGATCATCCGAAGGATCAAGTAATTGGGAATCCACAAGAGGGTGTTTTAACAAGAGCTCAAATTCGTGCAAAGAATCAGGTATTGAATACTCATCAAGAATTTTGCATGTTCAATGTTTTCATCTCTAAAATTGAACCAAAAACAGTTAAGGTTGCAATGGAACACTCAGATTGGGTTGTAGCGATGCAATCTGAATTGTCTGAATTTGAACGAAACAAGGTTTGGAGATTAATTCCTAAACCTGAAAATGTTTCAATAGTCGGGTTAAAATGGATTTTTAAAAGCAAAACCGACAAAGATGGAAATATTGTTCGAAACAAAGCCAGACTTGTTGTTAAAGGATATTCACAACAAGAAGGAATCGACTATGAAGAAACTTTTGCCCCTGTCGCAAGACTCGAGGCGGTTCGTATATTTCTGGCTTATGCAGCTCACAAAGACTTCGATGTTTATCAAATAGACGTGAAGTGTGCATTTTTAAATGGAGAGCTTGAAGAAACAGTTTACATGGAACAACCCCCAGGTTTTATTAACGAGGAATATCCAGATCATGTTTATATTTTAGATAAGACAGTTTATGGTTTGAAACAAGCACCACGAGCATGGTATGCAACTCTTACTTCATTTTTGAAACAATCTAAATTTAAACAAGGATCTGTTGACCCCACATTATTTCGAAAGAAAGTTGGGAATCATCTAATGCTTGTTCAAATTTATGTTGATGATATTATTTTTGGCTCAACTGACCCTGCTTTATCTAGAGAATTCGAAGATTTGATGAAAAGTAAGTTCGAAATGAGCATGATGGGAAAAATCAATAATTTTCTTGGACTGAATATTCGTCAAAGCAGAGAAGGAATTTTTATTAATCAAGAAAAATATACGAAGAATCTGCTAGAAAAGTTTGGATTGACGAATAACACAAAGTTACGAGTTCCAATGGCAACTGGTATAAAGTTGACACATTCGTTAGATAAACCTGCAGTTGACATAACTCATTATAGAAGCATGATTGGTTCATTACTTTATCTTACAGCTAGTAGACCAGATATCATGTTTTCTGTGTGTAATTGTGCAAGGTATCAGTCAAATCCACGAGAACCACATCTCACTGCTGTGAAGAATATATTTCGTTATCTTAAAGGAACAATTTCATTAGGATTGTGGTATCCTTCGAAAACTGGGTTCTTTGTACAAGCATATTCGGATGCAGACTTGGGTGGGTGTAATCTTGATAGAAAAAGCACAAGTGGTGGATGTCAATTTCTCGATGGCAAATTAGTGAGCTGGCAGTCGAAAAAGCAAACATGTGTATCAATTTCAACAGCTGAAGCAGAATATGTGGCTGCTGCTGCTTGCACTTCACAAATTATATGGATTCAAAGTCAATTGCGTGATTATGCAATCAATATGAAAAAGATTCCATTATATTGTGATTCTCAAAGTGCAATAAGAATTTGTCATAATCCTGTGCAGCATTCGAAGACAAAACATATAGCACTTCGTTATCATTTCATCAAGGATCACGTGGAGGATGGAAATATTGAAGTACATTTCGTGAAAACAGCTGATCAGTTAGCTGATATTTTCACGAAACCTTTAGATGAAAAATCCCTTTTGAAAATTATAGAAGGACTTGGAATGATCGATGGAAATTCTGTTCCATGTGAAAAAGGCGAATGATGAATGACCAGGAATGATTCAGAGGTGCTGAATGAAAGACAAAGCAATAACCGTCAGCATTCAGAGGTTACTGTTCATAGTCAACGCTTCGACCCCTTCGAATTCGTAAATTTGTCACTTATTTTAAGGGTTGATTCAGAGGTTACTGTTCATAGTCAACGCTTCGACCCCTTCGAATTCGTACATTTGTCACTTATAAGGGGATGATAAAAAATTTTATTTTTGCATCAAATACAATTTATTTTCAATTTTCGAAAAATCAAAAATCCAAAAAGATTTTCTTTTGTTTTGTCATTCAATTTTCGAAAAATAAAAAATCCAAATATATTTTCTTTTGTTTTGTCATTCAATTTTCGAAAAGTCAAAAATCCAAAAAGATTTTCTTTTGTTTTGTCATTCAGTTTTCGAAAAGTCAAAAATCCAAAAAGATTTTCTTTTGTTTTGTCATTCAATTTTTGAAAAATCAAAAATCCAAAAAGATTTTCTTTTGATTCTTATTTCTTTTTAGTATTTTGTTGCAGATAATCATGAAGATATACAGTGGATTATGCTTGCAGTTCTAGGGTCAGGTACATTTTTCGTATGAATCCATACATTTTTCATCACTTGAACTAGCTAAGTTGTCCCTAGAAGCATGTTGCTGCATGTTGTCCAAAGCCTCCAATGACTCAATGTGTGTGTATGAAAGCCTTAATGAAATCATTCATACGAAAATTTCTTCCCAATCAGGCTTATATTCACATTAGTCTTTGAGCTACCTGACTCTTCTCAAAATGAGTTAAGAGTTTACTGTTTTGTCCAAAAAAAACAGAGGTACTTTTCGTGTCTTACATCAATCTTTTTCACCTATAAAGTTCTTACACGATCACACACGAAGACATATGTCCGAGAGGTCTCTGATCAAACCCATCGAGACTTAGACATATCAAAAATCTGTGTTTATGATCTGACATCATGAGACCGTGATGAAAGTGAAACCCAATTTTCACTACAAATTTAAGGAATTGACGGGGAACAATGTTTCAGATTTTCACGAAACATTTGCTTTAGTACCAAAATTCAAAACTCCAAATCATATTCATTTCGAATGAGTGGTCTTGATCAAACATTCGAAACCCAAGATGTTTGTTACCCAACAAGATCCAGCACAAATTTTTTTCTTGAATATGATTTCCGTGTGAGTTTCATTCGAAATTCATTGTCACTTAATTTTTTTTTTCAAAAGAAAACTTGTCACTGACTACACTGGTTAAACAAGTAATTTTTGTTACAATTTATCACCTTATGTTTAGGATGACATGTAACGAAATTTTTTAACTACCCACGAAGCATTATAAAAGAAGCCCTTCGATACTTATTAACAAGTACTCGATTGTAATTCACGGGAACCTACACAAGCTATTGATCATTTTTCTTAATGATTAATGAAGCAATCTTTGTCCGGGATTTCATCTGCTTTTGTGTCAAATTGATATTTTGACATCACAATATCCCAAAATTTTCTTATCTTTGTTTCTTGTCTACATTCTTTGGAACACTGCACTCACGAAATCCTTGAGGCTCTGAGTAATACCAACTCAGGCTGATGATTTCAAACTTCTGGCATATGACTTCGCTTTTCATCCCAAAAGTGAAAGAGCCTTGCTTCCATACGAAGGGTTCTGATGGTTACAATCTTCTTGGGGATAACAATACAGGTTGTTTATAAATGACGTATGGTATTCTGTCCGGTTTTCAAGGAGATGTGACAGCTACTTTTTGACGCATGGCTACTTTTACGCAGTAATGGTCCGATTTTAAAGGTGCCACGTCGGATATCATGAAATACATATCCTGCTTCAAATTCAAACTTCAGGGTTACATATAAAAGGGGATTCAAGGGTTCATAATCAGTTTACGCGATCAAAAAGAAAAATTCCCAAATTCTCTGATCATCAAAGTCTTCAAACCCTAACAATGGCGACTTCTGTTCATGTTGATGCTGATCCTTCTCAAACCACTGAAGATGTCTCTTCATTACCAATAATGAAGATTCAAGCAACAAACTATTACTTGGAGGGTGATGTTTCTCAATACCCGGAAGAATTGAAGATGCTAATCGTTGCCTTGAAGAACTCTATTTTGTCTAAGGCGATGTTCAGTTCATTCTCTGTTCCACTGTCATGGCTTTCTCAAGCAGGATCTACTGCTACTTACAACAAAGCTTCTGATACAATTTCTTTCCATCTGGTGAATGACAAAAAGGTCAGGCTATCCAAGAAACTCTTTTGCCAAATTCTTGAAATTTCCCTCAAATCGTTAATATGTTTAATGAGATGGGATATCAGCCTCCACTATCAAAGATCAGTGATTTTAAGAAATCTGGTCTTCCACGACTATGAAATTTCTTATTTGGTATTTTTCTAAGATGCTTAACTGGGAGAACAGTTGGTCTTGATAAAGGAAGAATGGAGGTTTATGCAATGGTTGCTGGTA
This sequence comes from Lactuca virosa, assembly GCF_052849685.1. Classification (NCBI taxonomy): domain Eukaryota; kingdom Viridiplantae; phylum Streptophyta; class Magnoliopsida; order Asterales; family Asteraceae; genus Lactuca; species Lactuca virosa. The sequence goes on along the minus strand of NC_136433.1, from coordinate 312,727,816 downwards.
TATATTATGATCTTCAAGTGGACTATTCTACACAATTATGGAAGGAATTCCAAAAGAGTGTAGAACACACGAATGCTATTCATGGTATTTCGTGTGCAAGATACTGGAGCTTGATTTTGCAATACTTTTACAACAAGGAAGGGATTTTGGTACCCAATGATGAGGAAAAAGTTGTTTTTCAATCGTATCACTATCCGAAGGAAGTCACAGATAGTGCTGATGATTTTCCATCTGTTGCTCGTATTCCTGATGTTATGCTCAAAAGAGTTGATCCTTCGAATTCAGTCTTAGTGGCATATTTGCAAACTATTGATTCTACTGTTCAAACTGGGAAATTGTTGCCAAGGGAAGAAAAGAAATCTAAACGATCGAAGAAGCCTGAACCGGATTCTTCTGAAAAGCACACCAAGGATTCGAAAATTTTGACATCTCCAAAGAAGAAGCCAGTTACAGTTGAAGAGTCTGTGGTTCAAGAAGTGTCAATTGTAGAGACTCAAATAATAAAACCTGTTGTTCCTGAGTCTCAAGAGAAAGTGGTTATTCCTTCGAAGACTGGTATGTTTCGAAGAATCAAAAAGATGTCTTCGCATCTATGTAAGTCTCCAACATCTCATGTAATACGAAAGCCTCAGGTTACTCATCAGGGTGTTTTGATTCGTGAAATGCCAGCGCCTGTTTCTCCATCATCAAAGAAGCGAAGGGCTACAGATATGGCTAAACACATATCTAAGACGAAGAAGAAGAAGACTCGAAAGCTTATGCTTTCTACTGAGTCTACAGAAGATGATGATGATGAAAGAATTCCTGAAACACCAGACATCATTCTTCATGTACAAAGTTCAACTCCTGAGCAGATAATCGTCAGACCACCCGAAGATTAGGTTGCCAAATCAGTTTCTGAGGAGGTACGAACTTCAGGCATCCCTGCAAACGTATCTGATACGGATGCAAATGTCAATATGGGTGATGGAGATGAGAAGAATGAAGCTCAAGGTCAATATACTTCTGCTCCCTTTGAAAGTATTGTTTCTTTACCACCATCCATTATTCCCATTACATCAACCACTGATTCCCCTACATTCGAAAATATTATCAATCAACCATTTACTTCTATTTTTTCTTCTCAATCCACCGACACACCCAAACCTAATTTGACTGTTCAAGAAACCATTCTTATGGAGACAGAAACTGATACTGAGGGGTTTGGAGGCATGTTTGAGGAATTGGAGTTTCATGAAGACGAAAAGGCGTTTCCAGATCATATGCTGATGACCATGAAGCAATTTAAAATTCTGAATCAGAAGTTGAATTCTATAATTCAATCTCAAGCTGATCTGGGGGTGGTTCGTCTGTTTCAAGTTTGGAGGTTGAGTCTATGTTGAAATTGTTCGAAGACAGAGTTATGAGTAAAGTATCTGGGATGCTTACCGACTCTGAATCACGAATTTTGGAGAAAGTTGATCATAGTGATCAGAATAATGAACTACGGATCAATTCTCAAAATTCGATGTTTGCCAGAGATGTGAAAGAATTGAAGAATGTAACAAAGGAAAGGCATGTTCTCTTTGTTCAAGAAATGAAGAAAGTCAGGGAGGATGTCAATTTGCAAATTCGTGAACTCCGCGAAGATATGCAAAAAGAGATTGCAAGTGTTCAACAAGATTATGCATCTCTTCATCAGAAGGTTGATATTATTTGTAATGCTGTCACCAAGTTTGTCAAATTATATGAAAGTTTGAGTCCTCAAATTACTCAACTTTCAACAAACGAAAATGCCAACTTTTTGGAAGTGATTACTTTGTTAAAGGAGTTAAAAGATCTATTAGTCCAGCCGGTTTCTTCTTCCCTGATTACTCCTGAATTTTTATCTCAAAAATTCTTACAATTCGAAGCACTTCTCAACAAGCAACTTGCTCCTATATTTCGCATTACAAGCCTTCTTCCAACAACATATGCCCCACCTGTTTTCACAGGGGTGCAAGGGGGAGAAAGAAAAATTAGTGAGTCGAAGGTGAGTGATGAAGATGCGAAAGTTGTAGGATAGGTATTTTCTTCAAAGATCCCAACAACAAAGCCAGTTATAGTTTCTGCTGGGCTGGCTACTTCAACAGTCGTTACAACGATACCTATTACAAGACCTATTTCGAAAGGAATTGTGATTGGTAAAACTACAGAAACTGGTGAGAGTGGTTCGAAATCAAAAGAGGTAATTGATAATTCAGCCTTGAAAGATAAAGGGAAATTGATTGTTGTGGAAAAGTCAAAAGAAGAAAAGAAGGCTGAAGCAGAAGCTAAAATTGAAAAACTAAGGTTGATTCAAAGCATTATGACTCAGCGTGCTAGTGATCCGAAGGGAATGGACAAAGGTGATCCATCCAAACACTACAATTACGAAACAATTGAGGCCAAGGTAGCGTATAATCACATGTATTCGTTTGAGAAGAATCCAAAACAAAGTTATTTGGTCACGAATACTGATACAAGCTAGCTGGATTTTCCAATGAACGAAATGATGTTCATCATGCCTCAGTTTAAAGCAGAAGGAAATTTTAAAGATAAGGATGATGGAACACACATGAAAATTCGATTTCATGCGGTTCTTGCAAAAGCCCCTGAGGAAGTGTGGTCATTGATAAAGATCAAGAAAGTGATCAGTATGAAAAAGGATGTGGTATTCGAAAACACAGTCCAGAACATCAAGTATGTGGTTGCCAAGGCAAATGGAAATATTTGCGAATTTACAATTGCAGATTTTCCATTAATGAACTTGTATGATCTTATACAAGTTGCATTGATTTTGAAAGATAAATCATTTTCGTATCTTCAAAACACTGAACCGGATGAATTCAAGCTTGGGGTTGCTCACATCAAGATTTTCATTGAAAATTATTATGAGTGCTTGGCACTAACAGATGTGGAGTTAGCTACAGCTAAAGGAATGGAAATAAAAGCACCAATGGCTCCTACGAAGACTCAAGCAGAATTGAAAAAGTATGATGATGGTGAAATATGTTTGAAGCCTTTTGGAATGGTCTTCGCAGGAAAAGACAAAGTTGGAAAAGCTAAACGTTTCTTATTCCAAGCATGCGAAGTGGAGAGATATTCAACGTCTCAATATACGAACTTAATTGTTCGTATGAATCATTTTAGGAAGAATAATGAAGGAGATAAGAAAGAACTGAAGAAGATAATCTCCTGGTACACGGAGATTCGAAGAGTGATGCTGTATTCCATCCAGCTTCTTACAAATTAAGTAGTTCGACTATGATTACAAAGGGGGAGATTGTAAGGGTCGAATTGTTGTAATTAGTCGAAATGTATTTTGAACTCTTCGAATGTTTTGTAATCTATTTTACTGAGGCGCTTTTGTTCGAAGCGTAAGTGTCTATGCCTTAGTATATTTTTTGTACGCTTTCAGTTCCCTATAAATAGGGATATTTACTAGAGTTAGATAAGAGTTTTTGCATACCTGTCTTTGTACTCTATAAACATTCGAAAGCGTAATAGAGCTGAAACAATATCATATTTACATCCGGTGTTCAATTTCATATTCTTACTTGATTTGATACTCTATTAATTCTATACTCAATTCTTTAATTCATCACAAGTCTCTCAACAGATTGAAATGGTTTTTAGCAGTTTAAAAAAAATCAGTATTATGCTGGTTTGGATTCTTAATGCAGTCGTATCTTTTGCATACTCGGTTTTGGACATTATTTATATTTTCAGAAACAGGGGAACATGTACTACAAGATTAGAGTGTTTGCTTTGCTCACAACTGCTTAATACACAATTTCTGTTTTTCAGAAGCATTAACTAGGGTTGCAGTTTGAGCTGTTTGATTCGTTTGTTAGTTTACATATTTGGAAGTAATATACCATCTGCTAAGTCTTCATTCTTCCCTCACACCTCCAACAAACTCTCTTTCTATCTGATTATCTAAGTTATAATCTCGAAATTTCTTAGTAATTAGGGTATTTTGGCGAAGCCCTGAGGTCCCTGAGAGCCCGACATATTAGTAGCTAGTAGGGCGGAGTTCTGCTAGTACAATTTTCGAACGTTTGTCAGGAAAATCTCTAGAAGTTAAGTTACACTCAATATTATTTTAGTGTAACTTATATTTATGTTCATAGTCGTTATTATGACCCTATAAATAAGATTTATCAATGATTCCAATTCAAAATACTGATTTATCTACTTACGGGGATGATGTCTAGGATGGATATAGCTGCTTAAAATGGTATTTCCAAACAATATACTTTGTATACCAAACGAACCCTACACCCGATATGATCCTACCTTGTTGTTCCTTACTAGATAGATCTTGATGTAGACATTAGGATTAGTGAGGAATCTATACTATCATTAGTTGCCAGGAATATAAGACTAAGACTTAGTAATGGGACCCTAGGTAACGTCAGAGGAAAAGAAAAAGTACCAAAGCGAAGTGATGCCCAAATTCCAAGGCATCCACTTTTATCAAGTGAGTGTATAGTTAATTTCATCTTACACATAGATATGAAGTATATAATTGAATGTTGAATGTGCTTATATGCAAAGATGTTCTGTGTTAAATGAAATATTATAAAGATAAATTTTATGATGGAAGATGTAGGCAATGATAGGATGCCACAACTTCATAAATGGTACTAGTGTACGATGTTGGAATGGTACTAGTCTACCAACAATGTAGTCACCTAACAGAGTATAGGTGACGACCACCATACTATATGATAACAATCCTTTGGAACACAGGGAGGTTTACAACCTGTAGGTGATGGACTTTGTGCCCATTTGATGTACTCTACCCTACTGACATGTATTATGGAGAAATCTCTATAACAGTACTGTCATCAATGATGATTAAGATGATCCTCAGGAAAAATATTTAGGAATAAAGATAGAAAGAAACCTACTGCCATGTATTGCAGATAAATTCTTGTAACAGTACTGTCAGCAACGATGACTATGATTACCCCTAGGTTAGATCCTTCGGGGAAGGATAAAGAAGAAACGGGGATGGGTAATCGGTTTAATAGTTTGATAATTAAACATATTAAATACATTATTGTGGGTTGAAAAGCCTATGTACTCACCACGTTTCCTAATCTGACCTACTCAACTTCTTTGTATCAAACGTAGGAGTACAAAGATACATGAATGATGAGAGATTCAAGGAGATGTAGACTGATAGTCTAAAATGTTGTAAGGCCTGTTTATGTTTATGTTGCGTACCAGTTTAATGACATCCCAAGTTTTTATAAATCAATGATAAACATTTCTTCAGAAATACTTTTACGGGACCAAATTTCGCATTTATAAATAAACTCTATTTTAAATAAGCATAAATAAAAAGTTTTAAAATGGCTGTAAAATAGGGATGTCACAGTTGGTATCAGAGCATTAGTTTAAGCGAACTAGGAATATTAAGCATTTCTACAATTAAACTTAGAATGTTAAGCAATGATCGTGAGGTGTGTGTACATATTATTCTAGGTAGTATACCTGAATTAACACAAGCACTAGCTTAATTTAGGATAAGATGCCTAATTTGTTGTTATGTGCTAAATGATTTATAGAATGCTTTCGGTTGCCTAAATTGTTATTAATTAATTAGATTTAAGGTCTGTTTCCGACCTAGAGTAAAGAAATTTTATGTGTTCAGGTTTCTAAACGTTTGATTACGGTATTCGAACTGGCATATAACTTTGTGGAGTGATAAGGAGGAATTATGCGTCTATCATAAATAAACCTTCTCTATCTTAATATTCTCATCTCAGTACATCGAACGCCTACTCTGATGTAAAGAACGTCATGGTTAGGACATGTAGCGGATTGGAAAACGATAACGGAAACCATCAGCCTGAGCCTCGAGTGATTGAGCGTGCACCCGAGGTAGTGCCAATAGCTGAACCCCTCACGGTAACAGGAGTTCAAGCAATAATTCAGGGCATGTGAGCGGAAAAAAGGGAGGAGATGAGACAGCTAATCTGGGAGAATGGAAGAGAGCCTAGTGCACCCGTCATGCAACGTGATCCGGAAGAGGAACAGTCGGAGGAGGGAATATACAGTCGAACCTTTAGCCAGGATGAGCCACAAGTAATAAGGAGAAACAATCATGATGATAGGATATACATAAATGGGTGTATGTATAAGGATTTCATGGCTTCCAAACCACCAAGTATTTTTGGAACCCTAACACCTGTAGAAGTCATGGATTAGATCTCCGAGATGGAGATGGTATTTGAGAGTTGTGACTGCAGCAACAGACAGAGGATTGTCCTTGAAGTCCGACAACTAAAGACTAGAGTATTAAGTTGGTGGAAGTTATTGGCTGATACCATGCCCAAAGGAGAAGCTAATAAGATGACATGAGAAGACTTCTTGGTGCAGCTCGAATGAAAGTATTATTCTGAGCAAGACCTTCTGGAAACTAACAAAGAATACCAAAACTTAAAGAAATAAGGTTGAGTGTCAGTGAGTATGTTGTAGCCTTTATCGAGAAGATGAAGCTTGTTCCTTACCTGGTTCCCACCGAGCTTTCCAAGGTGAATAACTTTGCTAATGGACTATCGGCGGATTTTGGTCCAATGGTCAAACAAGCAACCACAATGAAATCCGCCATCTCAACAGCTAAGAATGTTGAGACCCAGATAAGGGAGAAGGGCTTGGAAAAAGCTGAGGCAGGAGAGAAAAGGAAGATTGAGGAATCTTCGAGGTCTAATAAGAAAGGAAGATTCTCGAAGTCTGACCCAAAAAACAAGAAGCTTGGGAGTAACGGTGAATCCAAGTGGTGTGAGAAGTGCAAGAAGAAGCACTTTCGGAAGATGCGATGGAGAAGTGGCCTACTACAAGTGCCGAAGGGCTCGTCACTATTCCAAAGATTGTACGTTCAATGATAGGGTATGTTATGAATGTGGAGATAAGGGGCAAATTTCGAGGAATTTCCCAAAGAAAAATGAACCAGTAAGGCCGAATGTTCCGCCAAAGCCAAAGGTAAGAGCATTCCAGATGATCCTTGATGCAGCAGATGACGAATACGGAGCTGCTTATCCAAAGTACAGAATATAAAGATGACTTCTTATTTAGATAGAATCATGTTGTGTAGTCGAATATAAGAGGCATAGTGTAGGATGAATTTGAATAACAATGTAATCGTCTAAGAAGCAATATAATTTCCTAAATTACATTATTCAATGTGTTAAGTTATGTGAGGCTTTCTGTCACAACTCGAAATTTTTAGACCCAGCAAAGCTTAAACCCTAACCAAACATAAGTGAACTATATTTCAATCCTTGTTGCATTGTACCCTCTATATCCTTAGGGCTTGTTTATCGAACTAACAAAGAAGTACGGAATGAAACCTAAGCAAATTTAGGGTAGTATAAATGAACATAGGTTGAAAGACTAAGGGTTTAAAACACAAATATAACCATTAAATGAGTCTTCACCCAAAGTAATTAATGGAGCAAAGGGGTTTACGGACAAGAATGATTCATAAATGTAGTTTACGGTTTGGAAATGATGATCAAAGGGGTTCACGGCCAAGTTATGACCGTGAACATCACCTAAGGCCCATTTAGGGGCAAAAACCCCATGGAGTGAACCGAAAACACATAAAGCCCAAGCCTTTTAAGGCCGTGAACACCTCCATATATATATATATATATATATATATATATATATATATATATATATATATATTTGCAGTCATGAACCAATTCATTTCTCACATTTTCCTATCGTGAACCCTCCCATTTTTCTCTCAACTATCATTCGACAACACGCCTTTTCTCTCAATCTTCAAGTGTTTTTGCCCAGATCTTCAAGTTTTCACCAAGAACACCAAGAACATTTATTCAAATCTTCAAATCTTCAAACATCCACCAATAACACACCGTAAACTCATCGAGTCAACCGAAAACTCCATTTTCCAACCGTGAACCCATTTCAACATTTCCAATTAATTCCAAATAACTATTGTAAGTCTTTCTTACATAATTTGAGTGTTGTCTAACACTTTAATTATTAATTACAACATTATTTAATTTATTATTTAAATTAATATCCTGTTAATTTAAATACGACGTTGGGGATAATTATTTTTAGGATACGATTGCGGTCACGTAATCTAATCCGAGGATCACCGTTAGCACTTCGCAACTCAACCGAGCACACACATTCGAGGTGAGTTCATACCCTCATATTTTTCCAAGCTTTTTTTAATGTTTTTAGGGGGGGGGGGAATACAAGTAAAACACAAGTAATCTTTTGTCTAAAAATGTAATTTTGCTTATTATATTTTCTTACCGTTAACATGCATTTGAACGTGAAACTTATTAAATACGGCAAAAATTGTGATTACTAGACTTACAAACAATTTACAAAACATGTTAAGACACAACTATTTTACAAGTACAGATTTTAACACGGAAAAACAAACTTATAAACTATAATAAGTATAGTTTATGGAACGAACGAACTACTTTTACAAAGATACATGCTATTTACAAAAAGGTTTTCATTGTATTATTTGCGAATTCGTTGAGGCAACAAATTTGTGAGACATGTCTTCGAGTACTTACCTAAGTACCAAGGGAAGTCTAGCCTTATGAACCAGAGTCTCTTAGAGGGAGAGCGTGAGTTTGTGTATAGATCTATACGGGACTGACAATCCCGCGCCCTGACTATTAGATATAGTCATTATGGGTGACAAACGTCATTAACGATAACGAAGTCCGAAGAACGTTGTATCAGGTTATCTGTCAATCAGTATGGTTATAAGAAATCACATGGATAAAACAACGATTCATTCACGTAATAATATAATTATCGAACAGTCTTCAGGGTTAGTAACTATGTGATTACTTAGTATATACATCAGGGTGATATGAGATTAATATCCGACATGCATTGGAATGTGTGGTTTCCGCCTCATTTCCTGTTCCTTGTTTGGTTGTGGGCTTAGGGCAGAATCACCCAATCGACTATCTGTTCGATCTGGATTTCTATAACTCATATGTACTAAGTGATCATAGGAGGGTATTAACATCACTTCCAGTTTATAGGGAAAATACGGCTTCGGCTAGTTTTATTTAATAATAAAGCTACATCTTATCAACTTAAGTATGGATAAATACTTGTACTTTTCAGGTTTGGAACATTAGAGACAACAATTCACTTTTATGGAAAATATAGGATTTTCCAGGATAAACATCGTTATTTTACAAGCAAACTGTTTACCATTTAACTTACGAACTATCATTGTTAATTCTATGATTCCTTAGTTCATACATCAAGGTTATATATGAAAAATATCCGATAGGCAATGGAATGTGTGGTTTCCGCCTCATTTCCTGTTCCTTGTTTGGTTTTGGGCTTAGGGCAGATCCACACATTCAACTCTCTGTTCGATATTAGTTTATATATAACTATTATAAATTAAGTAGTTATAGAAGGAACTGGTATAATCATAATTCTTACTAAGAAAATATAGGATTTTATGAAGGAACACATTCATCACATTTTAAAGGAGCATTACAGTTAACTCTGTAAATACTTAGTGAATACGCTAGAGTGATATACAATGAGGATCCGACATGCAGTGGAATGTGTGGCTTCCGCCTCATTTCCTGTTCCTTGTTTGGTTGTGGGCTTGGGGCAGAACCACACAATCAATTGTCTGTTCGATCTGGATTGCATATAACTTGTATACACTAAGTACTCGTGGAAGGAACTAGTACGAGTCATTTTACTTATCATTCATCACATCATAAAATATAGGATTTTATGGAGAAACACATCATGTTTTACAAAGAACAAAGAACCTGTTTTCTAAAACCAAACGCTTATGAAGTCACCAACTTTAATGTTGACACTTTCCAAACCACTTGTATTCTCAGGGCACTAGTAGACAGGTACCCATGCAGGTTCTAGAAGACGGAGCATAGTATCTTCAAGTCTTTATTTTGCTAATTACTTTTGGAGTCAATCATATGTGATTCAAATACAATGTAAACACTATATTATTAATACAATGATTGTTGTTGCTTTGATTACTATTATTCTATTGTTGTGATACTATACATGACGCCATCCGCCCCAGAACGTTTCCGCCATTCCGGTTTGGGGGTGTGACACTTTCTTTTATGGTAACTCAGTGAACTGCGAGGAAATACTTGGGACGAGTATGAGCAGGTGTGAAAGGTAGTAGAGGCCTATACTACCAGAAGCACAGAACTCGCACTTGGATCAGGGAAAGTCACAAGGTTACTAAGTCTCTAAGTAGTTGAGCTATTTTCTTCATTTTCATCAGTACCTTTGTTTCGGTAATGAAGATAAATATTATTCCGACCCTATTGGTCATATTTTATCAAGTCCGACTTTAGATTGGAGGAAAAGATAATAAAGGCGATCAATAGAAGTATCGCGATCGCTGTTAAAATTAAGCAACCTATAGATAGAAGTACTACATGCGAGAATGTGATTGCATCACATTAAAACATGAAGGAAGGTATATTCCATGCTGGGATCTAACTCTAAAAGACCTGAGTCTAGCCATTTCATCATGCGATGGAAGGTTATTAGGGCATGACCCATCGGTCTGTTAGGATCGTCGAAGTAAAAAGCTTATCTTAGGTTAAGTCAATTCTAGAAGGAGTAGGAGCCTCCAATGGAGATCAAATTTAGAAGGAAGAACAGGTGCAAGATTAAGCACCGTCAGCAGTCAATAAGTATAAGAGTTAGAAACTCAATAGAAAAGACATAAGAGTTACGGTTATTACCTAGAATGGAAACGTAACCTGCGAAGTCATTATGCAAGCCCTGTTTTGTTGATGATTCTGGGACGTAATCAACCTTAGGGGGGATAATTGTAACACTCGCAGATTCGGGCTAGTCAATTAAGATAAGCGTTAAAAATGACTTTTTGATAGAAGATTATTTAGGATAAATAATCCTAACCAAAGTTGCAGTATATGTGGCAAGAATTCTGTACATATAAATAACATTGAAATACGACTTCATATGAAGAAGTTATGCTTCTTCTAAGAATTCTGATTTAACCAGCACGACTCTACGTATCGTAAAAAGTGAATTTTTGATAGATTAGTTTTTAGCCTAAGTAATCTAAACGAAAGTCATAGTAGTCATAAAACCGAGAGTGTATATATAGAGAATGTCCAAATCTGACTTTGTGAGAGGAAGTTATGATTTTTCGAAGTTTCAGCGCAGTAGTGGGGGCACAAAAATCGAAATTCTAGTCGGTTAATTGTTAGCCAAAACAAACTAAACAAGAATTTAATATCTCGTAAATATGAACCCGTCGGTATAAAGACAGTCGAGAACGGAGTTTGTATAAAGGAGTTATGAATTTCGCACATACTTTAACAGTCTAAACCAGTCTAAATATGAATTTTTATTAGAGCAAGAGTTAGATGTTGAGACCTTAATAAAAGTTGTAGAGCTCGTCGAGAGGATTTCCGGGATATAAAGAACGTCAAAAACAGCAGTCGTATGCGAAAGTTATGGTCGTCCAAAGATCTGCGAGGTTGTGATACGTTTCTTTAAAAGTAACCCACGTCTTTCCTTGAAAGTCGCAACACTAGCCGTTATGAGCACCACGTCAGATAAAGTACCTTGAAAATCAGACCAAGTTGCCAAACTGTCACATCAAACTGTTCGTGAGTACCAAGTGGATAAAATTGAAAACCGTCGGCATGGAGTTTAGGTTCTTTCATTTTTGGGTTTAGAAACGAATTCATATGTCAGACTTGTGAAATCATCAGCCTGAGTTGGTAGTACTCAGAACCTCAAGGATTTCGTGAGTGCAGTGTGCCAATAGATAGAGATAACAAGTAAAATAACGAAAATTTGGGATATGTGATGTCGAAAAATAAAATTTCGACACAAAAGCAGTTAAACCCCGGGCAAAGGTTGTTTCGTTAATTATCAAGAGAGATAATCAACAGCTTGTGTATTTTCCTGTAAATTACAATCGAATACTTGTAAAGAAGTATCAAAGGGCTTCTTTTATATGGCTTCGTGGGTGGCTTAAAAAATTTCGTTACATATCAACCTAAACATAAGGTGAGTAATTGTAACAGAAATTACATGTATGACCGGTGTAGTCAGGGACAAGTATGCTTTGGAAAAATATATGAAGTGACATAGAATTCACATGAAACTCACCCGGAAATCATATTCAAGAAAAAAATTGTTTACTGGATCCTGTTGGGTAACAAACATCGTGGGATTCGAACATTTGATCAAAATCACTCAAAAGAATTGAATATGATTTGGAGTGTCTAAAGTTGGCACAGAAACAATTGTTTTGTTAGATCTGGAAAATAGCTCGCCATCAATTCCTTTAATGAGTTCGATAGTGTGGGTTTCACTTTCATCACGGTCTCATGATGTTAGATCATTAACACAGAAGTTTGATACGTCTAAATCCTTATTGGTTTGACCAGAGATCTCTTGGACATATGTCATTTGTTTGTGAAAGTGTAAGAATGTTTAGATGAAAAAGATTGGTTCACGAATCCAGTTGTACCTCTGCTATTTTTGGACCAAGTAGAAAACTCTTAACTCATTTGAGAAGAGTTAGATAGCTCAGTAGACTAATGTGAATACAAGCCTAAATGGGAAGAAATTTTCGTGATGAAACATTTCATTAAGGCTTTCGAAATCACACATTGAGTCATTGGAGGCTTAGGTCAACATGTTGCAGCATGCTTCTAGGGACATCCTAACTAGTACAAAGTTTCGAAAGAATACCTGACCCTAGATTTGCAAGCATGAACCTTGTAAGACATCCTTGGAATCTGCACAATTGAAGAGAAACAAAGTACAAAATAACAAAAATCTTTTTGGATTTATATTTTTGAAAAGAAAAATATTTTTGGTATTTTTGATTTTTCGAAAACAAACACAAATTAACGAAAATCGTTTTGGCTTTTCATATTTTTATGAAATTAAAAACAATAAACGAAGATTTAAGTATGTACCAAACTAACGAAAATTTTCTTTTCCAGAAGTCGAAAACGAAGCGTATCGAAGCGCTGAATATGAACAGTAACCTATGAATGGTTAATACGAGATGTCTCTGAATCGTTCATCATTGCCTCTTATTCGACACTTTTACTTATCACCACGTTGTCATTCTTTCGAAATTACTCCTGGAAAAGAACTTGCTTCAATCATTCCCAAACCTTGCAAAATTCTAACAAATGATTTTTCGTCTAATGGTTTTGTAAAAATATCAGCAAGCTGATCAGTTGTTTTTACAAAATGAACTTCAATGTTTCCATCTTCCACATGATCTTTTATAAAATGATATCGAAGAGCAATGTGCTTGGTTTTCGAATGTTGCATAGGATTGTGGCAAATGCGTATGGCACTTTGTGAATCACAATACAACAGAATTTTCTTCATGTTGATTGCATAATCACGCAGTTGACTTTGAATCCATATGATTTGTGAAGTCCAAGCTGCAGCAACAACATATTCAGCTTCTGTTGTGGAAATTGAAACACATGTTTGCTTTTTCGACTGCCAGCTAACTAACTTCCCATCCAAAAATTGACATCCGCCACTTGTGCTTTTTCTATCGAGATTACAACCTCCTAAATCAGCATCTGAAAAAGCCTGTATGAAGAATCCAGTTTTCGAAGGATACCACAATCCTAACAAAATTGAGCCTTTGAGATAACGAAAAATATTCTTGACTGCAGTGAGATGTGGTTCTCGAGGATTTGACTGATACCTAGCACAATTACAAACAGAAAACATAATATCAGGTCGACTTGTAGTGAGATAAAGTAACGAACCTATCATGCTTTTGTATAGAGTTAAATCAACAACAGGTTTATCTAACGAAGGTGTAAGCCTTGTTTCAGTTGCCATCGGTACTCATAATTTCGTGTTATTCGTCAATCCAAACTTTTCAAGCAGATTCTTGGTATATTTTTCTTGATTGATAAAAATTCGTTCTCTGTTTTGACGAATATTTAAACCAAGAAAATTGTTGATTTTTCCCATCATACTCATCTCAAATTTGCTTTTCATCAGGTTTTCGAATTCATTAGACAAAGCAGGGTCAGTAGAGCCAAAAATAATATCATCAACATAAATTTGAACAAGCATTAGATGATCCCCAACTTTCTTTCGAAAGAGAGTGGCATCAACTGATCCTTGTTTAAATTTCGATTGTTTTAAGAAAGAAGTTAAAGTTCCATACCATGCTCTTGGTGCTTGTTTTAACCCATAAACAACTTTATCTAAAATATAGCAATGATTAGGATATTCTTCATTAACAAAACCTGGAGGTTGTTCCACATACACTGTCTCTTCGAGTTCTCCATTCAAAAACGCACACTTCACATCCATTTGATAAACATCAAAAAATGTATGAGCTGCATAGGCCAAAAATATTCGAACTGCCTCGAGTGTTGCGACAGGGGCGAAGGTTTCTTCATAGTCTATTCCTTCTTATTGCGAATAACCTTTTACTACAAGCCTAGCTTTATTTCGAACAATATTACCATCTTTGTCTATTTTATTTTTGAAAATCCATTTTAACCCAACTATCGAAACGTCTTTTTTCTTAGGAATTAATCTCCAAACCTTATTTCTTTCGAATTCAGCCAATTCAGATTGCATTGCAACAACCCAATCTGAGTGTTCCATTGCAACCTTAACTATTTTTGGTTCAATTTTCGAAATGAAAACGTTAAACATGCAAAATTCCTGATGAATGTTAAGTACCTCATTCTTTGCACGAAGTTGAGCTCTCGTTAACACACCGTCTTGTGGATTTCCAAGAACTTGTTCCTTTGGATGATTTCTTGTCCATTTTTCTAAAGGTGGATATGCTGGATCAAAATCCAATGTTGCATCTTCAAACATTTCGTCATTTTCAGATCCTGCAACAGAAACATTGTCATTTGAATCATGAAAATTTTCATTATTATCACTATTCGACATAATTGAATCATTTCTCTCCCCCTCAATAAGATGCTCCCCGTCAACATCATTATCCAAACTCATATTCTCTCTCTCCCCCCCCCCCGAAAGGAGGCTCCCCCTCAACCTGATTTGTCAAATTCAAGTGCTTCCCCTCCACTTGATCATGTAGCATGCTTTTGTCAATCCTTGGAGAGTTCGATGTTGAATTCAAATCTGAAGCATCTTGAGTCAATGACAAATTGTCGAAATGCTTTGAAGCTTTAGGTATGTGATTATCAGTTGCATTAACTTCAGCCTCAACAGCCATATCTGGAGTACCAAAGATTAAATCATAATCACAATCTGTCGAATTTGAAATTTCAGACTCAACATTTGATTTATTAAGAATTGGTTTGTGATCAAAACATTTTTCGACTTGTTTAACATAATAATCATCAAAGGTTAGATTAAATTTTTCTTCCACTTTGCGTGTTCATTTATTCAAAACTTGATATGCAACCGAATTCTGAGAATATCCCAAGAAAATTCCTTCGTCAGCTTTAGACTGAAATTTTGAATGATTATCCTTGAGATTCATGATACAACACCTGCAACCAAAAACATGAAAGAAATTGACATTAGGTTTTCGGTTATTGAGAATTTCATAAGGAGTAATGTTAAATCGACGATGAATAAACGATCTGTTTTGAGTAAAACATGCAGTAGAGACAGCTTCAGCCCAAAGATATTGAGGAAAATTCGCATGTGTAAGCATTGTTCGTGTTGCTTCACAAAGAGAACGATTTCTTCTCTCAACCACACCATTCTGCTGAGGTGTATATGGTGAAGAGAAATTATGCGAAATCCCTTGATCAACTAAAAACGAATCAAGAAAGTTATTCTTAAATTCAGAACCATTGTCGCTTTTGATTTTTTGAACTTCTTTAAGCTGATCTCTATTTTCTTGATAAATTTGATCATTACTTGAGCAACCTCAGATTTTATCATGAGAAAATAAACCCAATTAAACCGTGAAAAATCATCAACAATAACTAAAATGTACCGTTTCTTGTTGAGTGTTTCAACAGTCGATGATCCACATAAGTCAATGTGAAGCAATTTCAACGGTTCAACAATCTTTGAATCAATAACCACAGGATGACCTTTGCGATGTTGTTTTCCTTGTTCGCAAGCTGCACATAAAGTATCATTATCAAATTTTAACACAGGCAAACCTCAGACAAGATCATCAATAACCAATTTGTTGATATTTCGAAAATTCAAGTGAGAAAGGAGTCGATGCCAAAGCCAGCTAACATCAGCTGAGGATTTCGAGAGTAAACACACTGAGGGTTTGCTGATGATTGGTTTGATATCGAGAGTAAACATGTCTCCATGTCGTTTGGATTTGAGCAAAACTTCTTTAGTGTCTATATTCGAAATGATGCTTCCTGCTTTGTTAAACACCACTTGATTGCCAGTGCCCACAAGTTGTGAAACACTTATCAAGTTATTTTGAAGACCTTCGACATCTGCGACTCTCTTAACAGTAAACTTTCAATTCGTGACTTTGCCATATCCTTTCACCTGAAACTTGTGATTGTTTCCAAATTTAACTACTCCTGCATTCTCCAAACTTCAATAATCACGCAAATTCTCCTTCTTTCCAGTCATGTGACGAGAGCAACCACTATCAATGTACTATTTATCATCATATTGCTCGTCACACAAAACCTGCAATTAATGAAAGAATTTAGGTACCAAAGGCTGTTTGGGTCCTTGGTTATTATCTTTGAAAACCGAGTGAAATGAAGAACCTAAAACCCAATCACGAACTTTTGATTTGAAAGTATCAATTAAGTCGACATCATTAGGTAAAGGAGCTGAAATATAAGTTTTCGAAGGTTTAGGTTTGTCACTGACATTCGCCTTTTTGTTCTCAGTTTGTTTCTTAACAGGTCTATCTTTCGAAACTGGTTTCCATGTTTTCGCAGGAATATTTGATTCTTTGGAAGAGGAACTTCCGTTTGAAGAATCATTCAAATATTTCTCATAAGCTTCGCGAATTTGTTGTTGGGAAAACTTGCGAGATTGAAACATCTTTCCTTGTCCTTCAAGCCAATGGTCGATATTCTTCACATTTGATGAACCATTTGTGTATGAAACTTTCGAATTCTGCTTCCCAGAAGGATTTGGAAAATTTGGTTTTTGTGGAGTGAAGTCAACATTAGATTGAGGACGAAAATTTTCAAATTGTCGATTTTTAACACTATTTTCGACATTTGTGTTACGTGAAAATCGATTTTGAAAATTCTTTGATGGAGTTGATGAAGGATGTTGTTTTAAATTTTGATTTTTAGAAAATCTTGGTTGTGAATGAGAAGAAAATCGATTTGTGAAATTTTGATTTTGAAATTTATGTGATGGATGATTGAAATTTTTCGAAAATGATGTAGTGGTTTGAGTTTTATCTTTCGAAAATTTAGTTTGTGAACTTGATTCAGACAATGATTGTTTCATTTGAGTAGGATTTTTCTGATTGTTTGAATTTAACGAAGACTTTGTTGTACCATTTTTGAACTCTGTCTTTTCAGATGTTTTCTTTGTCAATCCGTTTTGTTTCTTTCGAGACTCATCAGTTTGCCAAAAAAATTCTTTCGTGCTTGTCTTTTTGAAATTTCATTATCTTTTGAAAATTTGTCAATTTCATCTTTAAATTCTTTTGAGTTGATTTTGACAACTTGTTCGGTTTGCTCCTCAACTTGTTTTGGAATTTCGTTTGAAACTTTTTGTTTTTCAATCCATTTTCTTTGAGGTTTTTGTCTTTGAAAAACACAAGAATTCTTCATTAGATTATTTTCGACAGTGCTTTGGTTTGAAAAGAATCATTCATCTGATGTGTTCTTGTTATCTTCTTCAACCATTTTGTTGAACTCCGGTTTAATGTTTTCAACATTTCCTTTTGTCACAAACACTTGATTTGGAAAAACAACATCATCTGAGCATTTGAAGTTCGGATACACCACTTGATTAGTTTCGAGATAATGAGCACCCTTTTCAGTCATCACTTTGTCGAATTTTTCAGTGTCACCATACACCTGATCAACAACAATTCATGGTATTGTTGTTTCTTTCGAATCTTTACTTGTCGATGGTGGTATTTTCGAAACTTTATCATCATTTTCATCATCACTGCTATCAGTTTGACTATCTCTGACACTCACATTGTCAGAATCAAAAACTTTCGAAGTTAAGGGTTTGTCAGTGACAATCTTAACCAACGAATCATTACACTTTTCTTTTCCTTTAGACTTAGATGCAACATTAATGATAGACAACTGAGAACAATCAACATCCTCAAAATTACTAATTTCGCTAATATTATCAGAATTATCTTCAATATCAGCAAAATTAAATTGAGAATCGGATGTTGAATTCTCAGTTCTTTTCAAAATTTTAATTTGTTCAGTTTTGGTCAATGTATCATTTACAATATCAACTAATTCATTTTCATCAAGATATTCATCAATTTTCACAATTCCATAAGCATATCTATCATCAGGAATTTTATCAAATTCTGCAATTGTTTTCTCACAATCATAAGAAATGTTATCAACCTTCTCTCTCTCGTAAGCTAAAAAAGGTAATAACTTCCTATGTTGTTCCTTGCTTATATCTGATGAATGATGCAAAGCAGTTAATTTTGCATAAAGTCTTTTTGCAGAATTACAATAAATGTTCCTTTGTGCTAACAACATTTTGACTTCACTACTCAGTGAATCCCTATCACACATGATATTTGTAATTTGTAACTCTAGACTTTCTACCTTTATTTTCTTGAAATCTAACTGCTTCTGAACCTATAGCAGCTGAGAAGTTGATTTCTTAGCTTCGTTACTAGCAGAGATAACCAAAGTATCAAAATAAGCAACAGTATCATCAAAAGCAATTAGTTCAGAATCATATGCACTTCAAGGAATATTAAAAGATTGAAGAATAGAACATACCTTTGTTGTCATGGGTGATTTATCTCCTCCTTTGGTCATAAAACAATGACCAGTCACCACTTCGTTACTTTCTTCCTCATACTTTGCATACATGGCACCATGTGTAGGATTACGCATTTCCTCATCATCTCAACCGGACGACCAAATCTGGTAAGTTCCTTCATCATCATCCTCACCCTTCGCCACCAGAGAAATTCCTTTCGCTTTTGCCCGAACTTCTTCTAAACGCTCCACATAGTATGCTTCGTCCTTGACTTTGTTCTTCTTTTCATCTTTCTTACGAAGAATACACTCATTCGTTGTCACACCCCCAAACCAGAATGGCGGAAACATTCGGGGGTGGATGACTTCACGTAGTATCATAACAGTTGAATATCTGTAAAGAAAGTAAACACAACCATCATAAATATAAATTAAAAGTTACATTGTTGCATGTGATACATGTCTCAAAAGAATATTACAATTATGATGATTAAATAAGTTTTGAAAACTGACGCCTTAGCGTCCCTTCTCCAAAAGCTGATGTTTTACCTGTATTACTGATTCCCTGAGAAATACAAGTAGTTTTGAAAAAGTGTCAACAATTAAGTTGGTGAGTTCATAAGCGTTTTTGTACTAAAATTTGTATGTCTTTCGGCAAAAATAACTGAACGTGTTTCCATAAAATCCAATATTTTCCATGTATGTGTGGTAGTTTGAAAAAGTTCCAAAGACTGGAATGCAATAGTATCTTTCATGCTAAAATGGTGAAAGTGGATTTATACATATATAATGTAATTACTGAATGCATTTAAGAGTCTCATAAATCAAAAATATTTTGATACTCCATGTGAGTTTTTATAACCATGCTATTGACCCAGACTGCCTGTAACAACATTCTTCAGGCGTTGCAGTGTTATGACGTTTGTCACCCCAGACCTGCCGGTCAAACTGTAGCTAACAGTTTAGGTGCGGGATTGTCAATCCCGTATAGATCTATACACAAGTATCACGCTCTCCTTACAAGAGATTATGGTTTATAATATAGGACTTGAAATGCGTACTTGAAAGTACGGTGAAGTCGGATGTCTCACAAAACTTAGTATCAATAGATTTACGGAATGAAAAGTCCACGTTTCTTGTAAATGAAAGTATTTCCTTTTTATAATGTTTACGTAAAGTTGTCATGAATAACTTGTAAACTATACCCATTATAGTTTTTTGAAAGTGTGTTCCGTTTGGTGATAAAACTCGATGTAATACCAACTTTGCATGTAAAGTGTAACGTTGGTAGTAATGTTGTTTAACATTTATAAACAAATGTAGGTAAAGTATTTGAAACCATATGTAACGATGCGTATTTTAACATAAGTTTTTTTCTCGTTTTTCACTTGTATTCCCCCCCCCCCCTAAAACATGAAAAAGACGTGAAAATAAGGGGGTATGAACTCACCTGGAAAGTGTGGTGATTTGAAGAAAATGAGATTTTCTCGGGCAACACTTCGACCGGGAAGTGGTAAGTTTTTCGGGAATCTCGGAGCTTCGGATCTTCGTCGGAACTTGGATACGGAACCGAGGCGTCGGGGGAGTCTCGAGGGGCTCGGAAGTGAAAAAAGTGAGAGAGAAATGGAGAATTTGTGCAAGAGAAGTCAAAACCCTCACACCTATTTATAGGGGTGGAAGCTGGCCTCGTACGCTGGGCATACGCCGAAGTACGCGGGGTGTACCTCGTACGCGGGGCGTACCCTCGTACGCGGGGTGTACGTCAGCGATGACGTCACCGGTCACCGGTCTTCGGATGGGACGGGAGTAGAGGGTATAGGGGCGACGTGGCTGATCCGAGGCCGTACATTGGGTACGTTGGGCGTACTCCGAAGTACGCGGGGCGTAACCCTTTGGATAAGCTTCGAAGTGTGTGCCCAAATCTTTGAAAATCTGTAACTTTGGCATACGAGCTCCATTTTCGACGTTATTTATATCCACGCGTAGGTGAGAATATACTCTACAACTCTCGTTTAGACTTCGTCGGCAAATTTTGACTTTATTTTTAATTATATAATTTTTAATAGGCCGGGACAGGATAAATCCGTTAAAAATTCATAACTTCTTCATCCGATGTCCGTTTTCGTCTGTCTTTTTACCGTTGTACTAATATTGTCGAGATCTTCAATTATCGTTTAGGTTGCGTCGGCTAAAAATCGTTCGATCTTTATTTCGAATTTTTAGCTGTCTACTATTCTTCTGAAACTTAGAAAAATCATAACTTCCTCATACGAAGTCAGATTTGGACGTTCTTTTTTTGTATGCTCACGGTTTGTTATTATCTACGACTTTCGTTTAGATACTTAAGGCTAAAAAGTATTTTATTGAAATTTCACTTTTTACGCTTAACAGTGTTTTACCGGTTGTGTCGCGGATTTTCGATTGGTCATAACTTCTTCGTTATAACTCGGATTTGAGTGTTCTTTATATTTCTGAAAACCTTGACACAATATCTAACATTTTATGTATCCTAATTGAGACTTTAGAACACTTTATTTTTTACGCTATTTTATTGATTCCAAAACAGATTATAACATTTGACTTTTTGAACAATACATTGACTTGGAATATCGGGTTGTCACATCATCCCCCCGTTAGAGGGAATTTCGTCCCGAAGGATCTCGAATGGTCCGATATACCTTGGGTTTAGTTTCCCATGCTTTCCGAAACGTATTAATTCCTTCCAGGGTGAGACTTTCAATAGCACCTGGTCCCCAACCTGGAATTCCAAGGGTTTCCGTCTTTTATCCACATAACTCTTTTATCTGTCTCTTGAAGCCTTTAGTCGTTCTCGGATTTGGACAATCTTCTCGGTAGTTTCCCTTATGATTTCCTGGCCAGTGAGAGTGCTGTCAGGTACTTGACCTCTAGCAAGTTGCTAGTCACCCACTTCAGCCCAACACAGAGGTGATTTGCACTTACGGCCATAGAGGGCTTCGAATGGGGCAACTTTGATGCTAGTGTGGTAGCTATTGTTGTACGAGAACTCAACCAATGGTAAATGGGTATCCCAAGCCTTACCAAAATCGATCACACAAGCTCTTAGCATATCTTCTAAGGTTTGAATGGTTCTCTCGCTCTGGCCGTCGGTTTGTGGGTGGTAAGCAGTACTCATGTCTAGCCTCGTTCCTAGAGATTTTTATAGTGACTGCCAGAACCTCGAGGTGAATCTACTATCTCGGTCCGAGATAATGGATATTGGTACACCATGCAGTCGTACAATCTCCCTGATGTATGTTCTAGTTAGTTTCTCCAGCTTGTCCGTTTCTCTTATTGGTAGGAAGTGTGCGGATTTGGTTAACCTGTCGACGATCACCCAGATAGTGTCAAGTCCACTCGCTGTCTTGGGTAACTTGGTTATGAAATCCATGGTTATCCGCTCCCACTTCCACTCGGGTATTTCCGGTTGTTGCAATAATCCCGAGGGCTTTTGGTATTCTACCTTGACTTTGGCGCAAGTCAGACATTTGCCTAGATAGGTAGCGATTTCAGCTTTCATGTTTGGCCACCAATACAGCTTCTTGAGATCCAGATACATCTTGTCTGAATCCGCCAAATTTCGGCGTCCAGATCCGGTTCATGAAGTAACAAACTCCGTCATCCTTGACTTCAAGATTCTTATCCATTCCTCTTAAGGCTTCACTCGCCACATTTTTGGATTTCAAGGCTTCTATTTGATCTTCCTTGATTTGTGTGGACAGGTGTGAATGGATCGTCATGGTTAAGGATTTCACTCGGCGGCCCGAGTATTCCTTTCGGCTGAGGGCATCAGCTACTACATTAGCTTTTCCGGGATGATAACGAATTTCGCATTCGTAATCGTTTAGTAGTTCTACCCACCGCCTTTGTCTCATGTTGAGTTCCTTTTGATTGAGGATGTGCTGAAGACTCTTATGATCGGTGAAGATTGTACATTTCGTGCCGTAGAGATAGTGTCTCCAGATCTTTAGAGAGAAGATGACTGCTCCCAGTTCGAGATCGTGTGTAGTGTAGTTGACCTGGTGCGTCTTGAGCTGTCTTGAGGCGTATGTGATGACCTTCCCTCGTTGCATTAGGACACATCCAAGTCCCTGGTTTGACGCATCACAGTAGACCACAAAGTCTTCTGTTCCTTCTGGCAAAAATAATATAGGTGCACTACACAGGGCTTGCTTCAGCTTTTGCAACGCATCGTCTTGTTTTTCTCCCCAGCTGAAGGTTACACCCTTCTGAGTTTGGGTGGTAAGTGGCTTAGAAATCTTCGATAAGTTTTGTATGAACCTCCGGTAATACCCAGCGAGGCCCAAGAATTGTCAGATTTCCGTTGGACTCCTTGGAGTTGTCCAGTTCTCGATTGCCTTGATTTTGGAAGGGTCCACGTGTATCCCTTCCTTGCTGACCATATGACCTAGGAAATCTACTCTCCGAATCCAAAATTCGCACTTTGAGAATTTTGCGTATAGCTTCTCTGTCCGTAATGTTTCCAAGACCTGTCGGAGGTGTTGGCTATGTTCCTCTTTACTCCTTGAATAGATTAGTATATCGTCTATGAACACGATCACAAATTTGTCCAGGAAAGGATGACATACTCGGTTCATCAAGTCCATGAATACCGCTGGTGCATTTGTCTATCCGAAGGGCATCACTACAAACTCGTAGTGACCATAGCGAGTCGGAATGCCGTTTTGGGAACGTCTCCTTCTAGAACTCGCAGCTGGTGATACCCAGATCTTAAATCGATCTTTGAGAAGTAGCTCTCTCCTTGAAGTTGGTCGAACAGATCATCTATGTGTGGTAAGGGATATCGGTTCTTGATCGTGAGCTTGTTCAGTTCCCGGTAATCGATGCACATGAAAAAAGATCTGTCCTTCTTCTTTACGAACAGAACCGGTGCTCCCCAAGGTGAGAAGCTCGGCCTGATGAATCCTTTGCTGAGAAGTTCGTTCAGCTGGCTGGATAATTCCTGCATTTCTGTCGGTGCTAGACGGTATGGCGATTTTGCTAGTGGGGTAGCCTCAGGAATCAAGTCGATTCTGAACTCGACTTGACGTTCTGGTGGAACTCCTGGAAGATCTTCAGGGAAAATGTCGGGGAAACTGCAGACTTCCGGAATGTCTTTAATGTATTTCGTTTCTCGTTTCTTATCTACCACGTGGGCTAGGAAGGCATGATATTCTTTGCACAGATATTTTCGGGCTTTGACGCAAGAGATGATTTGTAAATTGGTATCGGGTTTGTCACCATAAATGACAAGAGTTTCGCCACTTGGCAGATTTAGGCGAACATCCCTTTCGTGACACAGAATATCGGCATGGTGAAGGCCTAACCAGTCCATACCGATGATGACATCAAAGTTTCTTATAGTGATCGACATTAGATCGATTTGGAAAGAGTGTTCATTTAGAGCTAGAGTGCAGCCTACATACAAATCGTTTGTGCTTTCTGTTTTACCATTTGCCATTTCTACTGTAAATATCTTATTGAGTGCTTGGGGTTTTTGATTAAGTAAGTGTTTGAATTTATGACTCACGAAACTTCCCTCCGCACTACAGTCAAAGAGTATGCATGCATAAATGTCGTTGAGGAGAAACGTACCTGTAACCATTGTGGGATCGGCTATTGCCTCGCTCTGCCCTATTGTCAGCACTCTTCCTACGCCGCCAGCATTCTTTGACTTAGGGCAATCCCTCTTGTAGTGCCCAGTTTCCCCACACCCATAACATGCCTGGCTCACTCCAGCACCAGGAACTTGGGTGATTGGTCATGCCGGTGCCTTAGAGAAAAGGGCAGTGTGCCCTTTCCTGTCGCAGTTTTTACAGTGCATCTCCCGGTAATTTCCGTGGTGGTGGTAATTGCATTTGTTGCACTTTGGTAGGTTCCCAACATATTGTTTTGCCGGCATAGGGGTAACGGGAACAGCAGTTGGGGCCGTAGCGGCATGGACCGCCACTATCTGTTGTTTCTTTGAAGGTTCTTGTGAAGTTTGACCTTTCCTCTTGTTCCAAAACTTCTTCTTGTTATTGTTGTTGGCATTGCTGTTATTGTTGTTGCTCCCTTTGGTTGGTTCTGGGACGACGGTCGTGACATCTTGGCAGACCCCATGATCAACGAGGGATTGTGCCAGTTGTTTGGCACTATCGAACGTCGTGGGTTTGGAAGCTAGCACACTTCCTCGAAGCTAGGACAACAGCCCCCGGATATACCTTTCCACCTTCTTGCTTTCTAGGGCCATCATTCCTGGGCAAAGTATCGTCAAGTCACTGAACCTATTCGTATAGGTTGTGATGTCCGAGCCCACCATAGTCAGGCCCCAAAGCTCCTATTCGAGCTTCTGAATCTCGCTCCTTAGGCAGTACTCTCGCAGTAGGATTTGCTTCACGTTCTCCCAACCCATGGAGTTTGTCACCACCAGAGTTAGTGACTTGACGTGGCCATTCCACCACGTTAGGGCTCGTTCGGAGAAGGTACAGGCAGCAAATTTTACTTTGCTCTCTTCGGGGCATGAGCAGATCTCGAATACGACTTCCGTTTTCTCTATCCATTGGGATAGAGCCATTACTCCCCCAGTTCCATTAAAGGGGATGGGTTTGCTGTTGGAGAAGTCCTTGTAAGTAAATTCCCCGGAACGACCCTAGTTTTGGCCATTAGTAGAGCTATTTATTCCTCCTCCTGATCCGTTGTTACTCATTTGTGACATTGTTGCGGTTACGGCCGCTGTTACAGCAACCTGGAAAGTAGCAGCATCCATCGATGGAGGTGGGGGAGGTGGTGTTGGTGTTCCTGTAGTATTGAAGCGTCGAGGATTCCTTCTATAACATCCCAAAAATACAACCCAAAAATTTTCGTTTGAAAACTTTACTAAATCATCACATCAAATATTAAAAGATAAATCCATGGATCATGTGTCTCAAAATGTCATAATAAGTTTCTCAAATCAACTAATGTCAAAACATATCAAAATATCTGAATAAAACTCCCAGGATAAACTGAAGCTGTGGTGTGTGCCATGCCATCATCCCGAGCTCTTCCCCTTACTAGCGGAAGTACCTGAAACCAAAAACTAAAACTGTAAGCACAAAGCTTAGTGAGCTCCCCCAAACTACCACATACCATACAATAACATATAAATCAACTACTGGGCCTTGCCCACTGCATCGGACCGAAGTCCGGAAACTGCATCGGACCGAAGTCCGGAACTTACCAGGGCCTTGCTCTCTGCATCAGACCGAAGTCCGAAAACTGCATCGGACCGAAGTCCAAAACTAACCAGGGCCTTGCCCTCTACATCAGACCGAAGTCCGGAACTAACCAGGGCCTTGCCCTCTGCATCGGACCGAAGTCCGGAACTGACTGAACATAGCATAACATAATCATAACTACTGGCATAAACACATATACTGCATACTGCATCAGACCGAAGTCCGAAACACATAACACAAAGACATGCTCGAATCACAAAGACATCAAGCACAATGAACTACTACATCAGACCGAAGCCCAGAACTACTGCTAACTAAACGGGCCGGCATTGTGGCCGTAGACCCGTTCCTACTGGAAGGAAACTCACCTCGTAACGTTGGCTGCTGAGGTGCTAAATCTGGAACTGTCTGACTGCTGCTCCGGAACTCCCCGGCTACAAATCCCATAAACACTAAATCAGATACTGATAACTAATCTCAGGGTAAAATGACTATTTTACCCCTGGTCCAAGTCAACTTCCTGGTCAAAGTCCACTTTCCAGTTGACCGGACTCGCCGAGTTGGGCCGCCAACTCGTCGAGTCCCTGTTCTCATATCTAATTCTCTGCCCGCTACTACTTGTCGAGTTTAGCATAGGCTCGACGAGTTCCACTTCGATGCTAATAACCAATCCATCTTCAACTGACTCGTCGAGTTGTATGAACAACTCGTCGAGTCTGTTCTTAAGGCAAGAAGATTGCCTTGGATTCGCCGAGTCAGGGCGCGGACTCGCCGACCCTCCATTACTAGATCTACGTCTCAACTCGCTGAGTCCAATTCCTACTCACTGATTCCACTCGCAAACTCTCAAAGGGGAAACCTCGGGGACTCGCGACTCGACTCGTCGAGTCTGAAGGACAACTCGCCGAGTCCCAAGCATGCCATTACTATACAGTCGATTTCTCTCGATTCCAATGCATCCAATTCGTAGATCTGGGTTCCTAGGACTGATTTCACACGTAAAGTTTCTAACTTTACGTTCATGCATGCTCAAGATAAGCTAAAATGCCCAAAAAGGAGTTAAAAGAGGAGATCTAGGTTTGGAATGGGTGCTTAGCTCAATAAAGGTGGCAACCTTGAGCTTAAGGAGTCCTGAAATGCTTAGATCTGAAACCCATTCGACTTAACTACTCAAAAATCGACCTCAAAGTCTAGAAAAAGCTCAAAAACCACACTAGCAAGCTTTTAAGGAGATCTACTTGATGACAAGCCAAGATTCAATCTTTATACCTTAATGGAAGCTGGAATGACACAATAAACTCAGATCTTCTTTGCTTCTCTTGAGAACTCCTATTCTCCCTTCTTCTTCTAACTTCAAAATGCACCAAAATCGTCCACAAAATGAGAAATATCCCAAGAATGCTTAAACGAAGGCTAGGGTTTAGTAAGGGACGTTCTGAGGGTGATGGAGGCTGGTTTGGGGCGCATAATATTGTTTAAATAGGGTGCAAACCCTTGAAATTAGGGTTTCATCCAGACTGGCAGACTCGCCGAGTCCGAGGATATGGACTCGTCGAGTTGCCAACTTAAACCGCGTGCAAATCCCGTCTCTACTCGACGAGTCGGGCTACAGACTCGTCGAGTACGCCTTTAAGAAATGAAAATTACTTTAATTAAATCACATACCAGAAAATGGGGCGTTACACCTTCTTGGCGGCATGATTCTGCCATAAGTTACGAGACGAATTCTTGATAAGTCTTCAGAAATGATTATGGAAAGTCTTAGTATTATATATTTTGCGTTCTGAACATTACCGAATTTTGTAAGTTAATGGAAACTCACAATAATAAGTGTATGATTTCCTTAGTATTTTAAGAACTTAATAGAATACTCAAAGAAATAATAAATGTGTGTCAATCTCATTGATATTAATATTTGATACAACGATCAGGAAAATTTGACCTTACATAGGTCTAGAGTACATCAATGAAAGCGGGAAAATTTTGACAGCATTCGGACCCCTGAATTGTGCACTCACAATCCGTCGGGTTTACATTTAAAAAGAAAGAGTAACACCAACGCTTAGTCGATAAGTATTTACATAGCGCTAGAAGTACGCGCTTTACTCCGAGCGGGTGGTATGCTGCGGACCATGGTATGTGGTTGTGGAAGTCTGAGCTCGGGCTACTTGACGTTCAGCCTCGATGACGCGCCTTTCCAATGCGGCTTGGTTTTTACGGAACTCCCTCACTTCGGCTCTAGCAGCAGTAATGTGCTTCTGAAGGGAAAAGGTGTGCTCTATTGTTCGCTCATGTTCTTCGTCCAGACGACGAAGACGTACTGTAGTGACTGTAGCAGTGGTGCCAATGTCCAAGATCCGGTCGGCGTTCACTCTTGCTTGCTCGCCTTGGTTGGCGATGCGACGAACCACGACAGGGAGTGCCATGTCAGCCGAACCTCCGTTGCAGAGGTTATAAAAGCCTCGTCCCATGCCGTACGGTGGTCGTTGTCCTTGTTCCTTGCTCCATCGTTTCAGGTCCACAGCCCAGCGGGGCGCCGGGCCCTGAAAGTTCCTTCGGGGATTTGCTGCTCCTCGGGGAGGATTGTAGATTTCCGGTTCCGAGTCAGTGCTCCCACCATCTCCTTCCTCTTCTGTATCCTCGTCTGGGTCTTCCTCGGGATCCTCTTCGGAATCCTCTTCTAGCTCTTCCTCGGGAATCTCTTCGGGATCTTCCTCTGGGTCCTACTCAATCCAGCCTCCATTACCCTGGTTGGGGTAGTAGGGATCCCCGGGAATGTGAAATCCTGCCATTTCGTCTGGTCAAGAATAGAGGCAAGAGAATTATATATAAAACTTGGGAGTAAAAAGGTAATTTTTGATAAGTATAATTTTTTTTATTTGACGATTCCTAATTTTAACTAAATATTGAGGTTTGCATGATTATAACAGTTCTTTTAGTTTTACAAAATACTCCTATAGTATTTTAAATTTGTAAGTTAGATTCTAGTATTTTATTTGGTAAGTTTTTGACTTGTTTGTTCACTACGACCATTCCCCGACATACGTTGGTCATATCTCGGATAAATATAGTTGATCAGGCTATATTTATTCTTGATCTGATTACATACCCCGAGGCCTAATCGTAGCGTCTCAACTTGTCTTAATACTTTTGTAAAACTTTGGCTATGATGACCGATGTATGTATGTACTTATACTTTTATAAAACTAGTATTTTATTTTCTCAAAAATATAGTTGTGAAAACGTTTTGTCAGAGGGTTTTAGTCCCTTTGCATTTATAGTTTGTATATCTTATGTGGTTCGATATACTTAGTTCACTATAAACAATGCTCTGATACCAATCTGTCACACCCCAAACCAGAATGGCGGAAACATTCGGGGGTGGATGACTTCACGTAGTATCATAACAGTTGAATATCTGTAAAGAAAGTAAACACAACCATCATAAATATAAATTAAAAGTTACATTGTTGCATGTGATACATGTCTCAAAAGAATATTACAATTATGATGATTAAATAAGTTTTGAAAACTGACGCCTTAGCGTCCCTTCTCCAAAAGCTGATGTTTTACCTGTATTACTGATTCCCTGAGAAATACAAGTAGTTTTGAAAAAGTGTCAACAATTAAGTTGGTGAGTTCATAAGCGTTTTTGTACTAAAATTTGTATGTCTTTCGGCAAAAATAACTGAACGTGTTTCCAGAAAATCCAATATTTTCCATGTATGTGTGGTAGTTTGAAAAAGTTCCAAAGACTGGAATGCAATAGTATCTTTCATGCTAAAATGGTGAAAGTGGATTTATACATATATAATGTAATTACTGAATGCATTTAAGAGTCTCGTAAATCAAAAATATTTTGATAATCCATGTGAGTTTTTATAACCATGCTATTGACCCAGACTGCCTGTAACAACGTTCTTCAGGCGTTGCAGTGTTATGACGTTTGTCACCCCAGACCTGCCGGTCAAACTGTAGCTAACAGTTTAGGTGCGGGATTGTCAATCCCGTATAGATCTATACAAAAGTATCACGCACTCCCTACAAGAGATTATGGTTTATAATACAGGACTTGAAATGCGTACTTGAAAGTACGGTGAAGCCGGATGTCTCACAAAACTTAGTATCAATAGATTTACGGAATGAAAAGTCCACGTTTCTTGTAAATGAAAGTATTTCCTTTTTATAATGTTTACGTAAAGCTGTCATTAATAACTTGTAAACTATACCCATTATAGTTTTTTGAAAGTGTGTTCCGTTTGGTGATAAAACTCGATGTAATACCAACTTTGCATGTAAAGTGTAACGTTGGTAGTAATGTTGTTTAACATTTATAAACAAAATGTAGGTAAAGTATTTGAAACCATATGTAACGATGCGTATTTTAACATAAGTTTTTTTCTCGTTTTTCACTTGTATTCCCCCCCCCCCCTTAAAACATGAAAAAGACGTGAAAATAAGGGGGTATGAACTCACCTGGAAAGTGTGGTGATTTGAAGAAAACGAGATTTTCTCGGGCAGCACTTCGATCGGGAAGTGGTAAGTTTTTCGGGAATCTCGGAGCTTCGGATCTTCGTCGGAACTTGGATACGGAACCGGGGCGTCGGGGGAGTCTCGAGGGGCTCGGAAGTGAAAAAAGTGAGAGAGAAATGGTGAATTTATGCAAGAGAAGTCGAAACCCTCGCACCTATTTATAGGGGTGGAAGCTGGCCTCGTACGATGGGCGTACGCCGAAGTACGCGGGGCGTACCCTCGTACGCGGGGCGTACGTCAGCGATGACGTCACCGGTCGCCGGTCTTTGGATGGGACGGGAGTAGAGGGTATAGGGGCGACGTGGCCGATCCGAGGCCGTGCATTGGGTACGTTGGGCGTACTCCGAAGTACGCGGGGCGTAACCCTTCGGATAAGCTTCGAAGTGTGTGCCCAAATCTTTTTAAATCCGTAACTTTCGCATACGAGCTCCGTTTTCGACGTTCTTTATATCCACGTGTAGGTGAGAATATACTCTACAACTCTCGTTTAGACTTCGTCGGCAAATTTTGAAGTTATTTTTAATTATATAATTTTTAATTGACCAGGACAGGATAAATCCGTTAAAAATTCATAACTTCTTCATCCGATGTCCATTTTCGTCTGTCTTTTTACCGTTGTACTACTATTGTCGAGATCTTCAATTCTCGTTTAGGTTGTGTCAGCTAAAAATCGTTCGATTTTATTTCGAATTTTTAGTTGTCTACTACTGTTCTGAAACTTTGAAAAATCATAACTTACTCATACGAAGTCAGATTTGGACGTTCTTTTTATGTACGCTCACGGTTTGTTATTATCTACGACTTTCATTTAGATACTTAAGGCTAAAAAGTATTTTATTGAAATTTCACTTTTTATGCTTAACAGTGTTTTACCGGTTGTGTCGCGGATTTTCGATTGGTCATAACTTCTTCGTTATAACTCGGATTTGAGTCTTCTTTATATTTTTGAAAACCTTGACACAATATCTAACATTTTATGTATCCCAATTGAGACTTTAGAACACTTTATTTTTGACGATATTTTTATTGATTCCAAAATAGATTATAACATATGACTTTTTGAACAATACATTGACTTGGAATATCGGGTTGTCACATTCGCCATATGATTTGCTCCATGGCAGTAGTGGCAATCAATTCCCGAAGCTCCTTTAAGTTTCTTCTCAACTTTGGATTCATCAGTCTTTGTTTCATTTTTCTCAAACTTTTTCTTTTCTTCACCAGCTGACTTTTTAACGAAACTTCCTTTGGCATCACTTTGTTTCATCTTTGGATTAAAGGGTTTCTTGGAAAACTTCTTTACTTGATTGTTCGAGTAAAATGCAACAGCTTCATCGCCCGAATTCATCAAAAACCCTTCACTATCAGAATCTTCTTTTTCAACTGACTCTTTCTCATTAACTTTCGACATCAAAGCTAATGGTCCTCCAAGACTCATTTTCGATTCCTCAGCAATTTCATTTACTTCTCCTTCATGAGTTTTTAGCAAATTGTACAAGTCATTAAGCGTCGAAGTATCGAAACTTTGCTGAGTTTTCATCATTAACGTCACATTCCTCCATTCTTTGCGTAAGCCCATGATGAACGTCAGATTGAACTCCATGGTTGTTCGAGTAATTTCATGGTGATTACATTTGTAGATCAATTCGTTCAAACGATCATAGTAATCTTTTATCGATTCACCATCCTTCTGTTTGAAATCTTTCAATTCAATCAAACAATGTTTTACAGAATTGATCTTAGTTTTTTCGCTTCCTTGAAACTTTTCTTTGAGATTGTTCCAGATGTCTTTTGCAGTTGTACAGCGTCTGACATAGTTGTACACAACAGGAGGCAAAGCACCACGCAATTCTTTTATACCTCTTTTCTCAAGCTTCTTCAGTCTATCAGATTGATCATTAACACTTGAAATTCCATATGAAGATCCAATTGCTTGAACATTAGGTGGAGGAGTACCATTTCCAGTAATACATGACCAGAGCTCCTCATCCAGCCCGTTTAAGTAGTCTTGCATGCGATCAGCCCACTGATCATATTATTCAGGAATGAGCATTGGAATCTTAGTTGAAGATCCTAGCAGATGAGAGTATGATGTCATTGAGTTCAGGTTGAAATCAGCCATGAACGTACGAATGAATTTTTCAGAAAAACTTAAGAATTTTTGGAAACAAATAGCTGAAACGATCAGAGATTTCAAACAAAACACTCAATTCAACAAATCAGTTGCAGAATCGAATCACAACTGTAGATCAATAACGATTTTCAAAACAAAAGGCGCGGAAATTTTTGAATCCAGAAATTGATTCAAAAACCTTTTGATTCAGAATGAAAATCAGATCACGGAGATATAATTCTTGCTCTGATACCAATTGATGATGTATTGAATCAAGTAATGAACGTAGAATCAGAGTTACTAGAATTAAGAACACAGAGAGTAAATAATATCTGGTTTAAGCTCTATTATGCTTCAAGTTTACAAAGAGATGATAGACAAGACAGACTCCCCAAAACTCTTATCTAACTCTAAGTAACTCCCCTATTTATAGGAGAACAATGAAGCATACAAAAAATACTAAGGCAAGCAATCGGCTTCGACAAAAAGGTGCCTTAGTAAATACATATGAAACTACCGAAAGCAACTATTACACAGACTTCGAAATATTACAATGTAAATTCGACCTTACAATATATATATATATATATATATATATATATATATATATATATTTATGTATAAAATATGGGTTGGCGGGTTGACCCGCGAACCCAAATAGGCAACCTAACCGAACCCATGAAATAAACGGGTTGGCGGATCAAAAATCTCAACCCAAACCCGTTTATTTTCAGGTTGGGTCAATTTCGGGTTACGTGTTGGGTTGAGAGTTGCCACCCCTACCCATGAGTCTCGACAAAAGAAGGCACGAATAGATATTCCATCTCACCTGCCACCACCACCATCGTCGGTCTCTGAACCTTTAATTGATAGGGACCGAGTTATTACTGACATGAAAAACGAGGTCCGTCAATTGCAAAATGAGCTCAGTAAATGTCGCGAGCATATGAGGGAACAGGATAAGCGCTTAGCAGAGCATGAAGCTATTTTAGCCATGCTTATAAAACTTATCAATAAGACTCCCAAAGACGATGTTGGTACCTCGAAAGGGTTGGAGGTACATTGTTAATTACTTCAGTCTCATACACTTTTTATTTAACTTAATGTTCCTTATGTTTTTGCACTGTTTTTTAATTAAAAACTATTGAACCGTACAGACACTTATCATGCAAGATGTTGGTACCACAAAGTACAATGACATGTGGGAGCATGATTATGGGTCAGGCACACCCAGAAAACCGATGAATCACGGCCTTGAGCAGCCAATTCCACGTATTCAATTGTCCAATCTAAGAGAAATTCCAAGGGATGAATACAAAACGTTGGCAGCAGCACCTCTTAGGCATTCTCTACACCAAAAGTTTATTTCCATATGGTATAAGTCTCTATGGATA
This sequence comes from Lactuca virosa, assembly GCF_052849685.1. Lineage (NCBI taxonomy): Eukaryota > Viridiplantae > Streptophyta > Magnoliopsida > Asterales > Asteraceae > Lactuca > Lactuca virosa. The sequence goes on along the minus strand of NC_136433.1, from coordinate 312,693,624 downwards.
CATATGAAGAGTAAAGGTGATGCACTAAATAGTCGGCACCATTGGACACTCTTTTAGAGCCTACTATACACAGTATAAATAAAGAACGGGATGTTTCATTGTTGTTTGCTCAACATTTTTTGACTGATATTACAACGATTAAATTTTGGACGCGCTTATAAGCGGATAGTCACGCAGGCCGGTTGGAATGCGATGTATGTTATATAATTATGTTCTCATTACGTACTACGTTTCTAATAACAATACTTACTTTAATGAAAAAAAAATTATTGTCAGAACATCATGATATGGATCTCATTGTTAATAGAGCATAGAGCGGATTATGCTCGGTGGACGGTTGTGTTGACAGCTTTCAACACTGATGTATTTAACTGGAGTGATGTGGATGACAGATCCGTTTACCCAGCTTGGACATACTGTGATACAGTATAATTGTGTGTGGATTACATTACTTAATTAACATTAATTATAATATGATGTTATTTAATGATTAATTATTTCTAACCTTTTGTGTAGCTTTACATCCCAATCAATATACTAATTGCTCAATGGTTTTTGGGCGCTTTGTATATGAAGAAATTCAAAATGACTATATACGAAAGGCATTGGAAGAACGACTACTTTTCAGAAGAAGATGAATGGTTTATAGATATGAGAGCCCGCATCCATAGACTCCTAGTGGGTATCAACTATTGGGGTACTGAACCAACCGATGCAATCCCACTTGCGAGTTTCACAATGACCCTCGAAAAGGCCTCAGACGTACCACAACATATTGACAGTAGAGAGGATTGTGGGGTATTTTTGTGTTGGTTCCTGAAATTGTTGATCGCCGGGAAATTATATTTTATAGAGGGTACAAATGGTCCATGGGCAATGTCATATCGTAAACGATTGGCGGAAATGTTTTGGGGTACAAGGATAAAGATAATTTGAACATTGTAATATTACTATTAAACAAATCCTTTAAGGTTATGTATTTATTAGTTTTTGTTGATTTTTAAGATTACGGCAAAGTTTAGATTTTATATGAACAAAAATTATAACAAAAACCAATTTTGCAAATAGTACATTTAATTTTGCAAATAGTACAAAAAATAATAAAAAATAATAAAAAAATTGAAACGACTGTCCGGAATACTACTCCGGAACGTTATAGTCCGAAAAGAGTGGTTAGTTTACAAAACAATTGTCATTTTTTGCAAATAGTTCATTTATATGGGGTTTGATTACTCAATTTCCATATTTTAAATTTATAACGGTTATTAAATAAATATTTGTTATTAATGATTTTTTTTAAATATGAGGGTAAAGCAGTTGTTCATTCAGATTTAGACAATTCATTCAGTAAATTACCCTCTTATATGTTATTGGGTCTTTGTGGTCTAATTACATGCTAATAGGGCTTGGAATGTGAATTTCACATGTTAGTAGGCCGTAACTATACCTTTTCGAAATCATTAAACGTCGTATACTTATATATGTACCTTTTGAATACAAAAACATACCACATATACGAAAACATTAAACATAGTACAAAAAGGGGTTGAGAATCTAGTGATACATGTCGGTTGGCACCTCTGAGTATACAATCGTATCCTGTAGTTATTATCAAAGTTTCCTGGTAGGAAAGCGGGAATTGTGTATAGATCTATACAGGGCGACCCCCCATGCCTTAGCTGTTCGCTACAGCTAGACTAGGCCAGTCTAGGGCGACAAAATCCTTAGAAAGACCGGCATTTGGAAAAATACCAAGACGGGCGACCTAGTCATTATCATGCATGGTTATAACAGCTCATATAGGGATTCAATACCAAAAGTTTAACCTTTTGAAGATAAACTCTTTAATTGTGTCAATGCAAAACGACTGATCTAATGATACAAGAATCTAGACGTTGTTATAAAACAGAAAATATCGGATTTTCTGGGGAAATTATTCATATACACTTATCATTTATTCAAATTACAATGAATCTAAACTACACTCATACAAGTTTTAACTATGAAATTCACACATGCATTTATACTTGATTTCCACATCATTTTCAAATATTTTACAGAAAATATCGGATTTTCTGGGTTTTTATGAAAGATACAAAGACTTTTACTCAAACATACTTATGAACTCACCAACATTATATATGTTGACCGTTTTCAAAATAACTTGTATTCTCAGGTAATCGTTAAGCTGGAAGATTTGCAATTGTGTATGGTTTCATTTTATGTAACATCACTTATCGTATTTGTTTTAACAATTTGAACATATGTATTTTAACAATGTACTTGATGTGAACAATGCTGGTTGTAGTATGTAATGTTGGTGATGAATGTGTTATGTTTCATGTATATTCATCGTGATGATTATTCATTTGTTAGTTACACGAGCCCCCGGACGTTTCCGCCATCTGGTTCGGGGGTGTGACAGTTTTTGTCCAAGAAGCTTGAACCTTGGGATTTGGACGTCCCAAGCTAGGATCCTTTCAGATCTGGGATCATTAAGGATTGTTAAGGCATAAAGGTGCAAACTTTATGCCATTGAAGCCCCTAATGCAAGATCTAAGGTGTTGTTATGGCCTTTTGAGCCCAAAAGGTCATGCATGGAAGGAAAGTCTGAGGCTTTACGTGTTATTTTGGTATCTAGGACCTAGATCTGGGTTTTCATGCTTTGGTTTGGAGTAATAAGGCCTTTGTACAAAGATCTATGTCCTAAAAGAACTAGGGTTTTAGCTAAACCCATTAAGAAGGGTTATCAATGGGTAAAGTGTGAAACTTTACCCTTAAAAGATCATTTCCAGTATGTAGATGAAGTATGGACGTTGGATTTGGAGAGTATAGGCTTAATCTGTTAAGATGGCCAAACAGATAGAGGAACTCGTCGAGTCCATAGAGGAACTCGACGAGTTAGATTGTGTTGTCCCCTTTTAGCTTAAGGTAGAACTCGACGATTCGGTGAAAGGACTCGACGAGTTGATTCGATAAATCGCGACTATGAGTAGCCTGGGAACTCGGCGAGTCAGGGGGAGACTCGACGAGTTAGATCGCGATTTTAGGATTTTAGGACTCGACGAGTTAAGTCAACCAAAAGGTTGACTTTGACTGAAGCGTTGACTTTGAACAGGGGTAAAATGGTCATTTTACCCTAAGGAGAATTATCAGGTTTTGACTAAGTGTTATTGTGATAATAATAATCGGGGAGTCGTAGGAGCAGCTGTCGAAGATTCCTCACTCGAGATTTCAGCAGTCAGCTTTGCGAGGTGAGTTTCCTTCAGTAGGAACGGGTCTACAGCATCAAGGTCGGCCCGTATATGTGATATGTTAGTAGTTGAGTGTGGGCGGGGCCCTAATCTCGTAGTAGCCGAGTGTGGGCGGGGCCCGAATCTCGTAGTATTATTTGAGTATAGATATGTGACTGCTTGATAGAAATAGATATGTAGTAGCGGAGTGTGGGCGGGGCCCGAATCTCCTAGACAACATAGTGTGGGCGGGGCCCGAATCTCCTAGACAGCGGACTGTGGGCGGCACCCGAATCTCCCAGACAGCGGAGTGTGGGCGGGGCCCGTATCTCCTAGTTGCATGATATGTGTATGGTATGTGGTAGATTGGGGAGACTCACTAAGCTTCGTGCTTACGGTTTTCAGATTTTGTTTTAGGTACTTCCACTAGCAAGGGGAAGAGCTCGGGATGACTGCATGACACACACTACAGTTTATAGTCTGGGATGTTTTAGACTCTGATGTTTTGACACATGGTTTTGATACAGTATTTCGATATGATGTTTTGGGAATACATGACTTGTGATTTTATTATGATGTTGATGAATTATGGTTTACTTAAATGATTTTAAAACGAAATTTTTGGACCGTATTTTTGGGATGTTTCAATAAGTGTCGAATAATAAGCAGTTGTAAATTTTTAAATAGTAAATTCCCTATGCAAAAAAAATATATTAGGGTAAATAGCACAAAAACACTCAGTTTACACCAAAATTCTAATTTAACATTGTGTTTTTTTTGTCTCAAATTTGACACTGTGTTTTCCAATTTGTTACAATTCTGACCACTTGACCGGTCAACCCTGTTACCTGCGGACATGACATGATCACGTGGCATGCTAACATGTCAAAATTGGATTTTTTTTTCCACAAAAAACATGAAGTTTTCACTTTTTTTCGATTTTAACACTAAGTTTAATTTTTTCTTCTAATTTTGACACTATGTTTTTTTGTTCCAAATCGAACATCATTTTTTTCAATTTTGTTCAATGTTGACAATTTTTCATTAGAAACTGTATAAATATTTTTTTAATACATTTTAGACCGTATAAATATATTTTTTTCATTTAAAAACCATATTTTTATTTAAATACAAGGTGTTTTTTTTATTTTATATTCAAAGCATAATGTATAAATATGCATTAGTTATATCATGACAATCAAACTAACCATAAGTTTCTAATAAGATGTAAAAATTTTGCGGGTTGCAAACTTGACATCCGGGTTTTGATCGACTACACATCTCCAAAACTCAAAACTCATTTTAAAGTTGTGTATTTAATATAAAATATGGTTTTATATAACTAATACATATTTATACATAAAATTATGGTTTGAATGTAAAAAAAAACTTTGTATTTATACAAAACTATGGTTTTTAATTGAAAAAAATGTATTTATACAGTTTCAATGTATTAAAAAAATATTTATACGGTTTCAAATAGAAAATTGTCAACATTGAACAAAATTGGAAAAAATGATGTTCGATTTGGAACAAAAAAACATAGTGTCAAAATTGAAAGAAAAAATTAGACTTAATGTCAAAATCGAAAAAAAATGAAAACTTAGTGTTTTTTGTGGAAAAAGATTCATTTTTGACACGTCAGCATATCATGTCAGCATGTCATGTCATTAAAATTGACACGTCATCATGTCCCGTCAGCATGTAACCTGGTCAAGTGGTCAGAATTATAACCAATTGAAAAATACAGTGTCAAATTTGAGACAAAAAAACACAGTGTCAAAAAGATAAAAAGTATACAGAACTCTACGTGTTGATTTGACTAAACATTAAATGGAAATTTATCGGTTAAATCGAATCGATGTTACAGACTGATAAGATATGAAAAAAAATCTTTTATTAATATAGAAAAATCCAATAAAATTGATTGTGATTTAGTGATATCTAATTACTTTAAGAAGCAAAATGCAAGAATAAGGTTTGATTCCTCAGCCTTTCTTAAAAAATAGAAAAATCCAATAAAATTGATTGTGATTTAGTGATATCTAATTACTTTAAGAAGCAAAATGCAAGAAGAATGTTTATTCCTTAGCCTTTCTTTAAGATAGGAGCCATCTCTCATCCACGGTTCCACCCTCATGTTTTCATTATTTACACTTTAGCCCTTTTATGAAGCCATTTCTCCTTAATACCTCAGGCTTTTGTTATTTACACTTTTAGCCATATGTCGATTTATTTTTACAAATGTGGTACAATACGTTTTCATAATTATTGTCTAGGTTTTTTTGAGAGGAAAATGTAATAAAGTCCTTACATATTGGTCTCATAATCGATTTAGTCCTTATATATCTTTTTTTTATTCAATTAAGTCCCAAAAACCGGTAATTATATTCAATTTAACCATTTTACCAGGGTCAACAGTTCATCCAACTTTCAAAAATTATATTTTTGGCCTAGATTTCGAAATTTATTACAAATTTGGTCTAAAATTTACACTTTTGGCCCAGATTTTAAATTTTATTACGAATTTGGTCCACAATTTACCCTTTTGGCCCAAATTTTAGAATTTAGTTATGAATTTATCCTAACTTTAGTTTTTTTTACAACTTTTTTTCTCAAAATTTTGTTTCGAATATGTTTTATCTTTATAAAATCATATTTATACAAAAAAAACATATTTTCACATAAAAAATCTTATATTTTCTATATAAAAACTTTTTTTGTATACGAAATATCTATTTATAAAAATAGGTATTTATTAAGTAAATACATATATACAAATCTGTTTTTATAAAAAAAAGACATACAAACACCTATATATATATATATATATATATATATATATATATATATATATATATATATATGTGTGTGTGTGTGTGTGTGTGTGTGTGTGTGTGTGCAAACCTTGGTCGTCAAAATCGTGATCCTGATCGTAGGATTCTAACGATCCTATGAAAAACGAGTTGAATCGTAAATGGATCGTATATAGGGTAGGATCGCAGGTAGGGTCGTAGGATCGTAGAATCGGGATCCGATTCGATCCTACCTTCCCTTGATTTTTCTAAATGAATTTATTTTACCACTTTATGTCTTTTACCCTTACCAATTTATTTGTGTTGTGACTTATGACTAATATTTTAAAGTTTTAATAACTTTTGAACGAAAAATTAAATGTTTGAAATATTTTCATGTTTTAAAATTATAAATTAAAATTATGTTTTATTTTGTGGGATCTTAGGATCTCGGTCCCGGTCTTACGATCTCAATCTTGCAAACCCAAAAATGATCCTTCGTAGGATCTCGAACATGACAACCTTGATGCACAATAATAGATGTGTATCTATATTGTTTTTTATAAAATTGTGTTTGTATACATTTCATTTATAAAAACGTGTTTGAATAATTTTTTATATAATACGTGTTTGTATATATTTTATATATAAACGTGTTTGAATACAAATGCATTTATTGGAACAAACGCAAGGGCCAGCCTTCATGTTGAGAGAAAAACTTTGAGACACACTTGATGTGACAACCCGAAACTTTTTCGTTCAAAACGTTAAAAAAATAAATCAATTTGAAATTTATTTCTGCTCTTGCCGTCATTATTTTGAGCTTAATTAAATATTCTAGGCTCGGTCCAATTAAGTTTTGGGTTCAAAAATGAGGTTTCTAAGTCAAAGCATAGCATCCGAACCAAACACCCCCCTTCGAGAGGAGTTTACGGCCGCAAACTCAGTTTACGACCGTAAACCCTGTTCACGGCCGTAAACCCCCACCACCCCCCTTGGCCATAAACTCACCCCTATATAAAGGGTGAGTGGCTTTCATTTCCAGCTTTAAGCACTCAAAGGACTTTCTCTCTCTACTCTCTCTCTCTCTCTATAAAATTCGAGTTTTGCTCAAGGATCTTCAAAGTATATGTTGAGAGAAAAACTTTGAGACACACTTGAACAAACGTTAGAACAAGTATATTGCGGAATAGTTAATCTTGAAGGATCTAAAATCTCAACAATAATATTAATAAGTTAGAGTTAGATAGTTAGAGAGTTAGTTGCGGAAAGGTAAAGAAATGAAATGACAACAATTGTTATATCAAGAATACACATAAGTTGATTCATAACGAGGAATGCATTCAAACCAAGTTAATAAGTGAGATCAAACTTAGTGATTAAGTCACAAGAGACTTGCTCCGAAGAGAGATTGTAATCAGTTATGTTCTAGTAAGATTTGAGAGTAAGAAGTGATGCGTACATAGAGAGAAATAGAGAAAATAACTTCAGAGATGTGTATTCAGATTCATTGATTGATTCTGCTCTTTTTAAACAATGATAATGAGCTCTATTTATAGAGACTCAAGAAGTTACATTGAATCACTCTCTAAGAGTAGCCATGCAAGGCATACTGGACAATAGAGAGTATTACAGAAAGACAAATAAACTAAGTAAAGTAGAATGACTGTGGTTGACTAGACGACTTCGGATGCGGTTGCTAAAGAGGGAGCTTGACTGCGGTAGCTGAAGTTCAAGAGGGTCACTTTTTCATGATTCAACAATTTCCCCCTAAGTGACCTCTTTAACTTTTGATCAGCTATCAAGTTTAAGAAACTTGATCAGGATCCACCAAAACTTCCTGATGTTTTCCAACCAAGTGATCCTTCTTAAAATCTCGAACTTGACTTCGACAGTTGTATGCTTTGATCTTTCGACTACGGTTCGACAGATTTCAATTTGCTTCCTGGTGAGGCGATTCATGGCAGTCATAGGAATAAAGTATTTGACTTTATCGGTCTTCCTTTTGAAAATGACTCCGAGCTCAGGAAAGTTGGTTGCACCTAAGGATCTTTCTTGATAGCCTTCGGTAGGAAGTGGTGCAGGATCGAGAGGTGGTAGATTGATCTTCTTGGCAATGGTGGGGTAGATATCTGTATCGATTTTAGCAAAATCACAAACAGTCTCCTTCAAAAATGTACTAGCCCTTTCAAGAGCTATCTTCATCCTCGGATGCTTCTCCGACTTGTTCTGGAACACCTTAGCTATGAGAAAGACTTCTTCAGGATTCATGCAGGGGAAGTCAGCTTGGGTGCGGACATAGTCGTGTTCCCTTCTAGTGAGAGTGTATTGGATGAAGTCAGCCTTCATGAATTTCCGGAGCTTGTAGTTTTTGACTGCGGATGGTCTATCGGTATACCATATTTTTTGGATGGGAGAGGCATGCTTTGCATAAAAATGGTTAAGTCTCTCGAATTCCATTGGTAGTCTTTTGTGGTCTGGAAGACTGCGGTCAAACGGCTCAAACACTATGAAGTATTTAGCATTTGGGGAGATTGGAACATCCCAGTAGCCATCCGAGGGGGGTTCAGCATATGTGAGGTATGGCTTGTAGTCATCATCCAGCAGTCTGCGGTGAGGATTGATCCAAGAGTTTATCAAGGATTCATCCATGATAGTGTCAAAACCGCATTCTCTCCATATAAGCTCAGCAAGCTTAGCTTCTTTCCAGTCTTTTTTCTTTTGGGTAGTGGTAGGAGAGTCATTTGAGCTTGGAGAGGACATGTGATCAACCAGATTTTTGAAGTGAGGGGGAGTCTCTGGTTTCTCAGGAGTGATCTCCTTTTGAGGTGGGGTATGATGAGGTGGAGTATGATGAGATGGTTGCGGTGAGGGTTGCGGTGTAGAAATTCTTTCTGTAATGATGGGGGGAGTCTGATGAGATGGTGAGATGGAGTGAGTGGAGTGATGGACTTCTTCTTCACTTCCCCCTCTTGAGGAATGCAACGCAGGAGCTTCCTCAAGCCATTGTCTAAGGCCATCAACTTTGGCATAGACTTCTTGAAATTGAGCTTTGAGGGCATCTGCCAGTTGTTGATTGTTGGGGATGGTGGAGTTGAAGAGCAGCCTGTGAATTTCCTTGGTGAGTTGAAGGATTTCAGGGCCATGGAAGTTGGTTGACAAAGATCTTTGCAGGCGGTTGATTGTAGCTTGAAGGACTGAGATAGTGGACTCATATGCAGTGTGAGTTTCAGCTATCAGCTTTTGAGATTGGGTGGCTTGATCCGCAATGGCTGCTTGTAGATCTTTCTTGATTGAGGTCACCTCAGAGATGAGGCGTTCCGCAGTGGTCATGAATGTCTTGTGATCTGCTTGACGATTGTTGTCAAGGGACCGGATTCCCATTTCAACTTTGAGGGAGATATGTTCAGCAGCCAATCTCTCACGAGTTTCCAATCGTTCGATTCTTTCGATCAATGACTACGGTCCGGGTGTGTCTTCTGGTTGCGGTTGAGTTGACTTGACCGCAGCAAGAATTTGATCGACCTTTGCTTGCAGGCTCAAAAATTCCTTTCTTGTGACAACATTCTTCTTCTTTTTCTTCTTCTCTTTGGGCTTGGAAGTTGAGTGGTGAGAGCCACTGGATTCTTCTTCTTCATCAAACATCATAAGATCATCATCAGAGGGAGAGGGTTTGTTTACCTCTTGTAGATCAATATCATCAAAACCGAAGGTGGGAGCAGAGCTGACTTCTATTGCGGTTCCTTCGTCTTGTGAGTCTTGAACTGGTGGAGTTGGAGGGACTTTGGAAGCATTTTGATCAGCAGTTGCTTCTTGAGCCTTGCTAAGAGTTTCTGCCATATCAGACATCCAGTCTTGAACTTTCAGTATGGTGGCTACGGTATTGGCATTGTTAATTGCATCTGCCCAATACTTAGCCACAGAATGGATTTCCTGTTCCTTCTGCTGCTGTTGCTTGATTTGTTGTTCTTTGTGTGCTTGGAATGCCCTATGGAAAGCGGCATATTTCTTGATGTCGGCCTCAGATACCGGAGTATAGTTTAACCATGAGTCATTAGAGTCTTCACCGTCAAATCCTTTGAATCGCACCGAAGTGTCCTTCGGGTCCACGGATCCTGGCATATTTGTGCTCACCGTTCCTAAACCACCTGTTACTGATGTAAGCAGAGTAGGATTTCCTGAGCTTCCTCGGTCTCCTTGACCCGTAGTCAAGTTTGGCCTCGGCTCAGTTCCGGCAAGGGCGGAAGAAGTGCCCTGCGGTTGGGAAGGTGTTTGAAGTGTATGGGTGACATTCAAGAGGATGGAGTTCAACTCCTCAGGGGAAAAGAAATGCAGTCGGGAAGCCCTGGAGACCTTAGGGCGAGAACCAGTGTTATCCTCTTGGGAATGAACTGGGGGGGAGTCTCCACGAGGTAATGAAACAGACTCACTTTCTGAGCTTGAGTGGTATTCGATGGTGGTGTTGAATGGGTCTGCGGCCACCCCAAGGACTACCGGAGCCTTTTGAGAGGCTGAGGTATTAGTCCGGTCACGCATATGGCCAGTGGGATTGGTTTTTCTTTTCTTAAGGATGGCAATTGGTTGCGCATCCTCATCAGAGTCACAGTCATTTGTGGGTGCGGCTGGTTTGGTTTTGCGTTTCTTGGAGGGTGCGGTTGGTTTGGGAGCATCTTTCTTTGGCGTTCTTTGTTTCTTGGAGACATTATGGGGGCCTTGATGAGTTGAGGCCACTTTCTTTCTTCTTTGAGAAAGATTTGAGAGAGTAGTGGAAGATGGGACTGCGGTACTTCCAGGGGTAATGATTGCGGATGGGTTTTGAAAAGGCGGGGTAGGAAGGCATGGGGCAATACCTTCCATAGCCTCAATATGATCTGAGACATCAGCAGTCTCAAGACCAAGAATGGTGAGAATGTGGGTTGGAAGTCTTCTAGTTGGTCCAAAGACAGATTGATCAGATGAGGGATTGTACCTTTTGAGATCCTTGGTGACAAAGTAGTTGATGTCGTTGCCCATGCTGATCCCTGCGTCTGCATGGAGGTCTGAAATGCAGAGGGACCAGAATCTTGCAAAAGTAAGCTCGGTAGGGTTCTCCCTTGGGCTCTCCTTGGGAATGTATTATAGAAAATCATCCCATAGAATCTGACCGTAGTTTACGTCATGGCCTGTGAAGATACTCTATACTAACTCCAGGAGTTTGAGTCCCATATTATCCGTGCCTCCGGTTCTGCCGGATAGACTGCGGATGACAAAATGGCAAACGAATTGCCAGACCGCAGGCAGTTGGTTTTTCTTGAATTCTCCAATGCCTTTGATTTTCTTCTGATATCCCATTTGGTAAAGTGCAGAAGTGATGTCCGCCATGGATGGAGTAAAGACCTTGATGGAAGGATGAACAAGAAGGTTAATGGCAGAAAGAAACTTTTCTTTAGACATAATTACTAAAGAATCGTTAACTAGGTTTAGATGCACTTCTTGTGGGTTCTCGAGTGGTCGATAGGCCGAAAAGGCACATTTGAATAGGGTAGAAAGGGGAACAACGTCTGTAAAAGAATCGAAAGGGCCAAACAGGGGGTGATTGTGCAAGAACTTGATCATCAGCTTAATCAGGGCAATGTAAGATGAATGGTCTTCGAACACGGCTCTGAAATTGCTTGATGCTATCGTGGGAGTGGGGTGTCTTGAAGCAGAGTCTGAACCAGTAGGGTTCACTGATCCAGAAACTTTGGAGTGTTTCTTGGATACACCGGATTTCACCATTGTAGCAGTTTGAGAGAAAGTGAAGAAACAGAGTACGAAAATGGAGAAAGGGTTCAAAGTTCAGAGAGCGTAAACTGTTCTTGGGGAAGAAGAAAGGTTTTTATAGGGGCTTATGGAAGCGGGAAACGTTTTTTACCCTAGGTGAAAAGGAATAAGGTAAAAAAATTGGGGGTTCTTTCGATTTTGGGTGGTGAAATCTCAGCCACAAAATATGAAACGGTTTTAAATTTTTTGAGATTTTACCAAAAAGGGGTTTTCATTTAATGAAATGTCATACGTACAACATCACGTCAGGTGATCGTGTGGATGGGGTTGATTTAATCTGTTGTGCAAAGAGAAGTTGTAACGGATTGGACGTGCTGGGGAAGAGGAAAAGACAGATTAGGGATTTGTTTATGGAAAAACGTTCTTTTTGTCTGACACAAGGTTTATTCAAAAGGTGAAGGGACAGTTTCTCCAAGGAATGTTTTTTTTATTTAATATTTTATTTAATGAAGGATCATTAAATAGCACACCATGATTCAAAGATTAATGAAACAGTAATTAATGTGATTGCGGATGGATCCTTTGCTATTGCAGATGAAACATTCATTGCGGATGGGTAGATGTATGACTGCAGTAGAAGAACTGAGGAGAGCACTTGTACAAGAAGTTAGTAACAACAAACAATAAGGACCAGTGAAAGATAAATATGATATATGGTTGCGGTACATAGACTGCGGTACACAGGATATACCAAAACCATCTATCATAAGTAACTTTAGTTAGGATCGCAACTGAGACCAAGGATGGTCTGCGATACCTATCAATTCAAGAAGAATTGTGGGTCCGGATTCATCATTCCTAACATTTGTAAGAAAGTGTTGAGCTTTGTAGAGTCAAGTGCCTTTGTGAACACATCAGCAATCTCTTCATGAGAATGGACAAAGATGAGTTCAATGTTACCTTTCAGGATGTGGTCTTTGATGAAGTGATACCGTAGTTCAATATGCTTGGTCTTTGAGTGCTGAATAGGATTGTGAGAAATTACTATAGAACTTTCAGGGTCACAGTAAATTGGTATCCGCAGCATCCTGTATCCGTAGTCCATAAGTTGTGTCTTCATCCATAGAACTTGTGAAAAACAGCTGGCTGCGGCCACATATTCAGCTTCCGCGGTAGACAGAGATACACAACTTTGTTTCTTTGATGACCAGCTGACGAGTCTTCCACCCAGAAATTGACATCCACCAGAGGTGCTTTTTCGATCTAGTCTGCATCCGGCATGATCCGCATCTGTGAATGCTTGAAGACTGAAGTCATTGCCTGTGGGGTACCATAATCCAAGAGACTTGCTTCCTTTCAGGTACCGAAGTATTTGTTTGGCTGCGGTCATATGTGACACTTTTGGGTCAGCTTGATACCTTGCGCATACACCTGTTGCAAAGACAATGTCTGGCCTGCTTGCGGTGAGGTACATCAAAGAGCCTATGATACCTCTATAAGTCTTGTGATCCACAGATTCGCCTGAGGGATCAACAGAGATCTTATATCCGAAGGCCAAGGGGACCTTAGCCGAAGAACAGTTGTCCATAGAATATTTCTTTAACAGTTCAGTGGTGTATTTCTCCTGATGAATGAATATCCCTTGCGGAACTTGTTTCACTTGAAGTCCTAGAAAGAAGTTAATCTCTCTATTCATGCTCATTTTGAACTTTTTGGTCATGAGCTTAGCAAATTCATCCACCATTCCTTGATCAGTCGATCCGAAGATGATATCATCCACATATATTTGTACAAGCATAAGGTGGTCACCATTTGCTTTTCTAAATAAAGTGGGATCAATCACTACTCTTTTGTATCCGGACGAGACAAGAAATTCAGAGAGAGTCTCGTACCACGCTCTTGGGGCTTGCTTCAGACCGTAGACTGCTTTTTCAAGTTTATAGCAGTGGTCTGGGAATTCAATACTTTCAAAGCCTGGAGGTTGCTGAAGATAAACTTCTTCTTTTAATTCCCCATTAAGAAATGCACTCTTTACGTCCATTTGGTGTACCTTGATGTTTTTGTGGGCTGCGTATGCTAAGAAGATTCGGATGGCTTCCATTCGTGCCACCGGAGCATACGTTTCATCATAGTCAACACCTTCAAGTTGACTATAGCCCTTTGCAACTAACCTTGCTTTGTTTCTAACTACCGCACCAGATTCATCCAACTTGTTTTTGAATACCCATCTAGTACCAACAATGGTGTGACCATGTGGTTTCGGGATGAGCTGCAACACTTTGTTTCTTTTGAATTCTTCTAGCTCTTCTTGCATTGTGGATATCCAATCAGGTTCTAGTAATGCTTCTTTGATCGTTCGGGGCTCGACTGAGGACATAAATGCTGCGTAGTGACAATGATCAGATAAGTCCTTGGAAGATCGAGTTTGGATACCTGCGGATGGGTTACCAATGATTTGACCTGGTGGGTGGTCCTTCGTCCATACGTGTAGACGGGGTTGCAGATGATCAGCAGCTGCGGTAGAGGGAATGTCTTCAATGTCAGAAGATTATGCGGTTGGAGATGGCAGTTCCCCCTGGATTTGAGAACATCCTGCGGAATCATCTTGGTTTGTTGGAACGAGAATGGAATTTTCTTGAGCAGTCGGAAGAGGTTCCCCCTGGATTGCTGATGGGAGTTCCTCTGGAACCTGATAAGGTTCCCCCTGGACTGCGGATAGAAGAGTGATAATCCTAGAGTCTGTTCTTGTGTCAATGTTCTCTATGTTTTCATCATCCGACTCGGAAGAAACGTTGGATGGTAATGATTCTCTACGGATGGGAACTTGAGCTGCTTTAAGTACTGGAACCTCGATGGTTGTTGCTTGATCCAGAGTAGAGCTTTCCCCCTCAACCGGCGAGGTGGAAGTATTGAGAGATGCTACTTCGGATAGTGATGGACCGGATACATCAGTGTGCTGCTGTTGAGCTTCTTGAGACACAAGAACTTCGAATAATTTTGCTGTTTCTACAGGGTCGAAGAGATCGTCATAGTTGACTTCAACTAAGTTTAATGGACCCGAAGAGGCAGAAATATCACTTTCCAGGATGGCGGTGGTTTCAGTGGATGGAGGGGTGTTGCGGATGTGATAGTCATCAAATTTCACATCAAAGCTTTCAATGATCAACCTTGTGCGTCTAATGAGAACTCGATAATCAACCTTGTTAGTGGAGTAACCAAGGAAGATGCCTTCATCAGACTTCGGTGCAAACTTGTTAAGATGATCTCTGTTGTTGATCACAAAGCATCTACACCCAAAGATATGAAAGAAGCGAACATTTGGCTTGCGGTTGTTAAGGCCCTCATACGGTGTTTTATTGAGGTGTTTGCACACAATGCTTCGGTTTTGCACAAAGCATGCGGTTGCTACTGCTTCAGCCCAGAAGTAGAGAGGAAGGTGTGCGAAGTTGAGCATGGATATGGCTGCTTCTACTAGAGTGAGGTTCCTTCTCTCTACTACCCTATTTTGTTGCGGTGTGTAGGGAGCTGAGAAGTTGTGAGTGAGGCCCTTGGACACCAAGAAACTGTTGAGGAGATGATTAGTAAACTCGGTTCCATTATCACCGTGGATTCGTCGTACTGGCAGCTTTATCTGAAGTTCGATTTCCTTGATGAAATTGATGAGAATCTGTGGTGTTTCTGACTTGAGTCTGAGGAAGAAAACCCATGTGTAGCGTGTGAAGTCATCTCCTATAACTAGTATGTACTTCTTGTGATGGAGACTGGCTACCGTTGACGGACCGTAAAGATCAATGTGAAGGAGCTCTAGTGGTTCAGAAATTGAAGAGTCAATCACCATGGGGTGACTTGCTTTGGATTGCTTTCCACATTCACATGCAGGGCAGAGAGTATCATTTCTGAACTTGAGAATAGGGAGTCCTCTGACTAGTTCTCCAGTGACCAAATTGTTGATGTATCTGAAGTTGAGATGAGCTAGCTTGCGGTGCCATAGCCAGCTGACTTCGGATACTGCTTTGGATAGGAAACATAACTGCGGTTTGCCTATGATCAGAGAGACATCCAGAGGATACATAGTACCTTCGGATCGAGATTTGATCAAACATGTGTTCCTATCACTTGTCATTACATAGCAAAATTGATCATCAAATTCAACTCGATGGCCTGCCTTACATAGTTGGCCAACACTGATAAGATTGTGTTTAAGGCTTTCTACGTAAGCAACCTTCTGAATAGAGAAGTTCCCCGTAGTGAGAACACCATAACCTCGGATGATCCCATACGCATTGTTGCCGAAAGTAACATTTCCACCGTTGCAAATTGGCCTGAAATCCCAAAGGTACTCTAACCTTCCGGTCATGTGCAAGGAGCAGGCACTGTCGATTAACCATTCTTCTTCTTGTTCCTCCTTGCACAAAGCTTGAGAATTACACGGTTAGTTTAGGCATCCAAACTAGTTTGGAGCCTGGGACAACAGATGAGTTTCTGAATGATGCATGGACTGAGGTTGCAGGCACTGGTTTCTTGTTAACTTTTAATCCTAGTCCTGGGTGTTTGTGCAGTTTTGGAGTGTTTTGTGGTTTTGAAAATTTATGAGGTTTCTGACTCCAACTAGATTTGACATAGGATAAATCCTTTTGGCAACTACACTGACAATTACAGGTTGAGATTTTGTCTTTTGTTCTGACACGACGTTTGGTCAGCGGTCTAAAGGATGAGTTGGGCTTGTGACCGGTCCGAGGTTGAAAAGATCTGACATGAGTGTTGTTTGGTTTCTGAAAAGTTTGTTTTGAAAAAGGTTTAGCACGTGTAGATCTTTGTGTCCTTTTTGTATAATTTGGTAGAATACCCTTCCACTTGTTAAAATTTTGATGTGACTTTAAAAGTGTTGGAGTGGGTAAGATACCTTTCCATTTCGGATCATCTGAGGAATAGATTTGAAAACCATTGTTTTGAAAAGACTTTACACCTTTTTGGGTTGTGTCAGATGAATTAGGAATGACTGTTGAAAACAAATTTGGAAATCTGACATGCTTCTTGTTTTTGGGAGAGTTTTTCAAAAAATAGTGTGAGAAAACAAATTTTTCTGGACTTTTGGACTTTGGAAATCTGACATGCTTCTTGTTTTTCGAAAAGATTTGTCTATTTGTGCCTCGGGAGTGAATTTCCTCTTTGAAAGCCTTTTTTGCTAAAGTTTTTGGAGAACCGCAGTCCTTGATGTTCAACCGCGGTTTCCTGGAATTCTTAGAAAATTTTTGAAAACGTGGGCTTGAGTCATCCGAACTTGAAGATTCAGGGGTCTGAGAGCATTGACCCACTTCAAAGTTCTCTATGGGTAATTCATGATGAACAGGCTGAAGAGTTACAGTTCCTTTTACTGATGACTGCGGTAGTGATGATTTGACTACGGCAGAGTAAGTCTGAGTTGGGACTTTAGTGTGACTTTTATGGGACTTTTGATTACAGTGTGAGACACTGCGGTCTGAGGGCAAAGATGGAAAGTCTTTCGAGACTTCGGGACCCTCTACGACAATTTCTTCATCAACTACAGATGAGGTTTGAGAGTTTGGGTAAATGGTGCCACAGATAGGAATTTGATCACTTGTGTGACCCGAAACCTCAGGCACAATTTCCTCAATGACACAATTATTGCTTAGATTATGAAGTCTACCGAAGTGAGTTTTGATGTCTTCGGGAAAGGTCTTGTCATTGACTGGGAAATGAAATTCTCGGTCAGGAGGGACATACAGTCTGTCTTTGTTGAACCGGGGTGAGGAATCCATTGCGGTAGGATATCCATTTAACCAACCCCAATTGTATGTATTGTCCACGGTTCCATTATTTACCAAATTTTCAATAGCTTCACTTTCATTGAACAATTTTTCGATTAATAGATTTAAGCGTACAATTTCACTCTGAGCTAAATCTCTCTGGTTCAAAGCTATTTCTAATTGTGTTTCACTCAACATTCTTGCATCTTTCTCTAACTCTAAGTCCTTTTCTAACATAGCCATTTTGAGTCTTTTGTTATCCAGTCGTCCTCTCACATGGAACATCTCTTGGGACGCAATGTTCTTCTCATCTAAGGCTTTGTTATAGTCTATAAGGACGGCAACACACGTGTCATTAAGATCATCTATGTAAGGTTGACAGTCATGCATGCTGTAGTTTAGAGTTTGGATCATGAGTTTTACCTGTTCGACGATGCTTAGAGTTCCATCCTTTGCCATGTAGCAGTAGTTTTTGTCCAGCTTTGTAGACCCATCATCATCCGCAGTTGCCAGCATGCAGATTTTCCCTTTTCCTTTGACACTGCTGACGGCTTCATCTTCGTCTCCGGATGACCAAACTTGATGGTCTCTTTTGACGTGGGCTACGTATGCCCTTGCCTTTTCCTTATCTTCCAACTCTTGAGCCATTCTAAGGTAGAATGCTCTGTCTTTTACTACATTAGCCTTACAATCTCTTGCAAAGTGATTTTCTTTGTTGCATTTGTGGCAAATTACAACATCAGTCTTGTCTTCTGAGGGAGTACCAGAGTCAGTGGTTTGAGTAGACTGCGGTGCCTCCTTTGGTTGAGTATTTTGAGATTGCGGTGGTGGATGAGAACTTTTGGGATATCGAGGATGGTTATTCTGGGGACTGAAGTTACGGTTGAATGGAGGTTTGTTGAACTGTTGATTCTTGCGGAAGGAAGGAGGTGGTAGACGGTTGAACTGTTGACTAACCAGAGCAATCGCCTTCTGAAATTCTTCTTCATCATCATACTCTGAATCAGCTTCGTATGACTGCGGTGGAGTGTCATACGAGGGAGAGTAAGATTGATTATTTGGAGCTTTTGCTATGAGAGCAAGTGGTCCTCCGAAGTCAGCACAGTCTTTGAGTACGGTGGATTCTTGTGCTTGCAGTTCTCCATAGAGCTTGTAGAGTGACAAAGAATGAATCTTTCTATCGCCTTGGACTATCATCTTAGCCGTAGTCCAATGTCTTCCCAAACCATTAAGAAACTGAAGATTTGTTTCATGGTTACTGCGGATGACTCCCGCATTGGATAACTTGGTGACTATCAGGTTGAATCTTTTGAAGGAGTCTTCCAAGCTTTCGCCAGTATGAGCTTTGAAGTTGTTGAACTCATTGAGTGCGGTAGTAAGCTTCTTGTCTTGTGCTTGTTCTGAGTCTTCGTACAAATTCTTGAGAACTTCCCAGATCTCTTTTGCTGATTTGCAATTTATGATAATATCGAAGTTGTCAGGAGCAACTCCACAGGAGATTTCATAAAAAGCAACAGCATCATTTTCTATTTTATCGAGATCATCCTTGGTGGGACGGTTCATGACTGGTTGTCCTCCTCCTAGTCTGGTTGTAGCGCCGTCAGTTTGGACTGGTATAAGAACTGGGACATGTGGTCCTTCTTCTACGGATCGCCATACATCTCTACCAAGTCTCCTTAAGTATCTTTCCATTCTTTGGGACCAGTGATGATACTCATTTGCTACCAGTATTGGGGCTCGATTAGAACCACCAACACTGTTGGAAACATTTAGAGATAACGATTGTGTCATTTTTTGAAGTTTTTTGAAGTTATTTTTTTAAAAGATGAGCTTCAGTGGTATAGAAGGCCCTTTGAAAATCAGAGTTCTGTTTTTCAAAAAGCAACCACTATGGCTCTGATACCAATTGTTGAGAGAAAAACTTTGAGACACACTTGAACAAACGTTAGAACAAGTATATTGCGGAATAGTTAATCTTGAAGGATCTAAAAGCTCAACAATAATATTAATAAGTTAGAGTTAGATAGTTAGAGAGTTAGTTGCGGAAAGGTAAAGAAATGAAATGACAACAATTGTTATATCAAGAATACACATAAGTTGATTCATAACGAGGAATGCATTCAAACCAAGTTAATAAGTGAGCTCAAACTTAGTGAGTAAGTCACAAGAGACTTGCTCCGAAGAGAGATTGTAATCAGTTATGTTCTAGTAAGATTTGAGAGTAAGAAGTGATGCGTAGATAGAGAGAAATAGAGAAAATAACTTCAGAGATGTGTATTCAGATTCATTGATTGATTCTGCTCTTTTTAAACAATGAGAATGAGCTCTATTTATAGAGACTCAAGAAGTTACATTGAATCACTCTCTAAGAGTAGCCATGCAAGGCATATTGGACAATAGAGAGTATTACAGAAAGACAAATAAACTAAGTAAAGTAGAATGATTGCGGTTGACTAGACGACTTCGGATGCGGTTGCTGAAGAGGGAGCTTGACTGCGGTAGCTTATTGGCTGCGGTAGCTGAAGTTCAAGAGGGTCACTTTTTCATGATTCAATAGTATCTTCTCTCTCACCAAGAACACCAAGAACACTCACTAGTTCTTGGTGGCTAAAAACCTCATTCCAAGCATCTTACAGATCCACTTGCGTACGAAACATCAGTTGACACTCGGCATCCACACCGACCTTACGCTCGGGTCTTACGTCAAACTGTGAGTTCATACCCCTACATTTTTCCGTGTTTTTAATGTTTTCAGGGGGGGGGGGAATACAAGCCAAACTCAAAGTATTTTATCAAGTTTTAAACTTATTAATACAACTCAACGATTTCCATGTTTAATAACTTACTCGGATATTTTATCCCTTTTGTAACATGTTGAGCATAAGGGAAAGTGTTATTTTGGAAATTTAACTTCACAGCTTTCAGAAAAGTTTTACAAAGCATTTCCATATCAACTCTAATAAACTATAATGGGTATAGTTTGGGATAACCCTCTAGACAGTCTCTACTAAATCAGATTTCATGGATGAATATATATAAACTACGGCAGATTTAGTTTATGTTATATATGTTTTCTCAGAAGTATAAAGTACATTTATTCAAGAATAATTACTGTTTTATACTCTTTCCCGCTAGTAAACTAGATTATACAAAATTGTGAGGCTCTACTTCAATATTGTACTCTTAGGTGTACAGTGATAAATCCTTTAGTATAACCAGAGTCTCCTGGAGGGAGAGCGTGAGATTTGTGAATAGATCTATTCGGGACTGACAATCCCACACCTGAACTGCTAGCTACAGTTAGGCGGGCATGCCTGGGGTGAACAAATGTCATTTAGCTTAACGCCTGAAGAACGTTATAAAGGTCTCTCGGTCATATCAAGTATGGTTATATGACTCACAAAACAAGTATAAACTATTTTTGGTTTACGGACTCTAATCTTTATTTGTTTTATTTTGAGTAATAAAACTACTTTTATATATACTAATAGTAATCAGGGATCTCTAGACTGGCATCTCTACCTCTAGTACAGATAATCTGTTTTTAGGGAAAATATAGGATTTTTCAGGGATAACACTAGCATTTCTAAAACTGATGGTTTACTTTCTACCGCTAGATACTCTTTCAACACTACTTTTCGTAAGAAAATATGGGATTTTCTTAAAGAACACTTTTCAAAAGGATTTCGAAGGAACATTTTTCACCAAAACTAAATGCTTATGAACTCACCAGCTTTATGCTGATATTCTTTCAAACTGCTTGTATTCTCAGGAAATCAGTAGACAGGTACCTGCTGGAATTTGAGAAGCTGGAGCAATAAGAGTCTTATGTTATTACTTTATATACTTTTGATGTACCTAAAACAAGATTTCAAACTGATGTAAACATTTTACTTATATATGTATCCACTGTATTGGTTGTGTTTCTATGCTTCCTATCATCCATTGGTTGTGATGCTAAACATGACGTCCTCCGCCCCCGAACGTTTCCGCCGTTCCAGTTTGGGGGTGTGACACTTGAACAAATGTTAGAACAAGTATGATTGCAGAATAGTTTATCTCGAAGGATCTAAAAGCTCAACAATAATATTAATAAGTTAGAGTTAGAAGGTTAGAAAGTCAGTTGCGGAAAAGTAAAGAAATGTAAATGACAACAATTGTTATATCAAGTATACACATAAGTAGATTCATAACGAGGAATGCATTCAGACCAAGTTAGTAAATGAGATCGAACTTAGTGATTATGTCACAAGTGACTTGCTCCGAAGAGAGATTGTATTCAGTTATGTTCTAGTGAATTTTGTGAGTAAGGAGAGATGCGTAATCAAATAGAGAGATAGAAAAGTTAGCATCAAGAGTTGTATTGAATAAGTGAGAATAAGCTCTATTTATAGAGTCTCAAGAAATACATTGGATCACGTCTCTAAGAGTAGCCATGCAACGCATACTGGACAATAGAGAGTATTACAATAAGAGTAGACAAAGTAAAGTAATCTAGTAACTAAGTGTGACTGCGGTTGATGATGACTGCGGATGAGGCTGCTGATGAAACCTTGACTGCGGATCCTTGTGGGCTGCGGTAGCTGAAGTTCAAGAGGGTCACTTTTCATGATTTAACAATTTCCCCCTAAGTGACCTCTTTAACTTTTCTTCAGTTGTCAAGTTTTAGAAACTTGATCAGTATCCACCAAAATTTCCTGATGTTTTCCAACCAGGCGATCCTTCTCAAAATCTCGAACTTGACTTTGGCAGTTGTGTGTTTTGACTTTTCAACTGCGGTTCGACAAACTTCAATCTGCTTCCTTGTAAGGCGGTTCACGGCAGTCAACGGAATGAAGTATTTGGTATCATTGAGTTTCCGTTTGAAGATGACTCCGAGGTCTGGGAAGTTTGTTGCACCTAGGGATCTTTCTTGGAATCCTTCAGTTATCATGGGTGTGGGGTCAAGTGGTGGAAGATCAAATTTTGTGGCTAGGATGGGGTGAATGTCTGCATCAATTTTGGCAAAGTCGCTGACAGTTTCCTTCAAGAAAATACTTGCCCTTTCAAGTGCTATCTTCATCTTCGGATGCTTCTCGGACTTGTTCTGGAACACCTTGGCTATCAGAAAGACTTCTTCAGGGTTCATGCATGGGAAGTCAGCCTGGGTGCGGACATAGTCCTGATTCCTCCTTGTGATAGTGTATTGGATGAAGTCAGCTTTCATGAACTTCCGGAGTTTCTAGTTCTTGACTGGGGATGGTCTATCATTAGACCAGATTTTCTCTATGGAAGACGCATGTTTGGCATAGAATCGATTAAGTCTTTCGAATTCCATAGGCAGTCTCTTGTGGTCAGGTAGGTTGCGGTCAAATGGCTCAAATACTGTGAAGTATTTAGCATTGGGAGAGATTGGAACATCCTAATAACCATCAGAGGGGGGTTCAGCATAGGTAAGGTATGGTTTGTAGTCATCATCTAGGAGTCTGCGGTGGGGATTGATCCAGGAATTTACTAAGGATTCATCCATAGCAATGTCGAATCCGTTTTCTCTCCAGATGAGCTCCGCGAACTTGGCTGGTTTCCAGTCTTTTTTCTTTTGTTGCATTGCAGGGGAATCATATGAGTGTTCGGATGACATGTTGGATGCAAGGTTTTTGAAGTGGGGAGGGGTCTTTGGTCGCTCAGGAGAAGGGGTTTTTTGAGTGATCTCCTTTTGCGGTGGAGACTGATGCGGTGGAGACTGATGCGGTGGTGACTGATGAGGTGATGGAATTTTTTCAGTTGTGATGGGGGGGCTTTGATGATGGGAAATACTGTTGGAATGATGGTCTTCTTCATCACTTCCCCCTCTTGAGGAATGCAACACCAGAGCTTCCTCAAGCCATTGTTTGAGACCATCGACCTTGGCACACACCTCCTGGAATTGGGTTTTCGGAGCATCAGCCAATTGTTGATTGTCTGGGATGGCGGAGTTGAAGAGCAACCGGTGAATCTCCTTTGTGAGTTGAAGAATTTCGGGACCATGGAAGTTTGAAGAAAGAGAGCGTTGGAGTCTGTTGATGGTGGATTGAAGGACTGAGATAGTGGACTCATAAGCAGTGTGAGTTTCATCTATCAGTCTCTGGGAGTGAGAGGACTGGTCTGCAATGGCCTTTTGAAGATCTGCTTTGATTGCGGATACCTCAGAGATGAGGCGCTCCGCAGTGGCCATGAACTGCTTGTGGTCAGCTTGGCGACTTATATCCAGGGATCTGATTCCCATTTTAACCTTCAGGGAGATGCACTCAGCAGCCAATCTTTCATGGGTTTCCAGTCTTTCTATTCTTTCGATTAAGGACTGCGGTTCTGGAATGTCTTCCGGTTGCGGTTGTGTTGGCTTAACCGCAGCTAGAATCTGATCGACTTTAGCTTGCAGACTTAAAAATTCCTTTCTGGTTACTGCATTCTTCTTCTTCTTCTTTACTTTTGGCTTGGAGGTTGAGTGTTGAGAACCACGCGATTCTTCTTCTTCATCGAAAATCATCAAATCATCATCAGAAGGAGGGGGTTGATTTACCTCATTCATATCAAAATTGCCGAAGCCGAATGTGGGAGCTGAGCTGACTTCAACTGCGGTTCCTTCTTCTTGAGATTCTTGAACAATTGGAGTTGGTGTTGGAGGGACTTTGGAGGCACCTTCACCATCATGAGTGGACTGAGCCTTGCGGATTGTTTCAGCCATTTCAGTCATATAGTCTTGTACTTTCAGGATGGTGGTTATGGTGTTGGCATTGTTGATTACGTCCGCCCAATACTTAGCTACAGATTGAATTTCCTGTTGCTTTTGCTGCAGTTGCTTGGTTTGCTGATCCTTCCTTGCTTGGAATGCCCTCCGAAAAGCGGCATACTTCTTGATATCGGACTCAGATACAGGAGTGTAATGTAATCATGAATCATTCGATTTATCTCCGTCAAATCCTTGGAATCGCACCGAAGTGTCCTCCGGGTTCACGGATCCTTTCACATTAGTGCTCACCGTGCCTAAACCACCTGGAACAGATGTAAGCAGAGTAGGATTTCCTGAGCTTCCTCGGTCTCCTTGACCCGTGGTCAAGTCTGGCCTCGACTCAGTTCTGGCAAGGGCGGAAGAAGTACCCTGCGGTTAGGAAGGTGTTTGCAGTGTTTAGGTTACTGACAAGATGATGAAGTTCAACTCCTCAGGAGAAAAGAAATGAAGTTGGGAAGCCCTGGAGACCTTAGGGTGAGAACCAGTGTCATCTTCTTGGGAGTGAACTGGGGGGGAGTCTCCACGATGAGGTGAAACAGACTCACTTTCTGAGTCTGAGTGGTATTCGATTGTGGTATTGAATGGGTTTGCGGCCACCCCAAGGACTATCGGAGCCTTTTGAGAGGCTGAGGTATCAGTCTGGTCACGCATTTGGCCAGTGGGATCGGTTTTCATTTTCTTAAGGATAGCTATGGGTTGTGCATCCTTATCAGAATCACTTTTAGAGGATTCGTCATTTGAGGGTACAGTTTGGGTGATTTTGCGTTTCTTTGAGGGTTCAGTTGGTTTGGGAGCATCTTTCTTTGGGGTTCTTTCTTTCTTGGAGACATTGCGGGGGCCATGATGGGCTGAGGCTAACTTCTTTCGTCTTTGAGAAAGATTGGAGAGAGTAGTGGAAGATGGGACTGCGGTACTACCAGGAATGGTGAGTGCGGTTGTGGCTTGTAGAGGCGGGGTAGAAAGGTATGGGCTAATACCTTACGTAGCCTCTATATGGTCTGTGACATCAGGGGTTTCAAGTCCAAGTGATGTCATAATGTGAACTGGTAGTCGTCTTATAGGTCCGAAGATAGATTGATCTTTGGAGGGATTGTACCTTTTGAGGTCTTTGGTGATGAAGAGATTGGTGTCGTTGCCCATGCTAATTCCTGCATCCGCATGAAGATCTGAGATGCACAGAGACCAGACCCTTGCAAATGTGAGTTCGGTAGGGTTTTGTCTTGGGCTCTCTTTGGGAATGTACTGCAGGAAATCATCCCACAAGATCTGACCGTAGTTGACGTCGTGGCCAGTGAAAATGCTCCATATCAATTCCAAAAGCTTGAGACCCATATTGTCAGTGCCTCCGGTTCGGCCTGACAGGCTGCGGATGACGAAGTCACAAACAAATTGCCACACCGCAGGAATTTGGTAGAGAGCTGAGAGAATGTCGGCCATACTTGGAGTGAAAATCTTGGTTGAAGGATGAACCAGTAGATTAATGGCGTTGAGAAACTTTTCTTTGTTCAGAATGACCAAAGAATCGTTCACTAAGTTCAGATGCACCTCTTGAGGGTTCTCGAGTGGTCAGTAAGCAGAGAATGCACACTTGAACAAGGTTGAAAGAGGAACTACGTCGGTGAATGCATCAAAGGGGCCAAACAGAGGGTGATTGGTCAAGAACTTGATCATTAGCTTGATCGGAGCATTGTAGGAGGAATGCTCTTCGAACACAGCCCAAAAATTGCTTGAAGCAATCATAGGCATTTGATTTCTTGTTTCAGAATCAGACCCAGTTGGGTTTGCAGAGGCAGAAGCCTTGGAGATTTTCTTCGAGATGCCTGATTTTACCATTGTTAAGAGAATAAGAAAGGTTGCAGAAACAGAGTGTAAGAAAGATGGAGAGAAGGTTCAAGGTTCAGAGAGTGTAAACTATTCTTGGGGAAGAAGAAAGGGTTTTTATAGGAATGGATTTGAAGGGTAATTGATTTTAACCTGGGTGAAAGTAAATAAGGTAAAACGTTTGGGGGTTTTTCTGCTATTTGGAAGATGAAATCTCAGCCACAGATTATGAAAAGGTTTAAATTATTTTTTTTGGATTTACTAAAAAGGGTTGCAATTAATGAAGTGTCAGACGTAAAACATCACGTCTGTGATCGTGTGGTGAGGGTGGAGTTAATCCGTTGTATAAAAGAGAAGTTGTAACGGATTAGACGTGTTGGGGAAATAGAAAGGGACAGGTTAAAAGGATTAGTTTATGGAAAAACGCTCTTTTTGTCATCATACCTAAAATAGGTCTGACACAAGGTTTTTCAAAAAGAGAATGAGACAGTTACTCAAAGAATGTTTTTTTTAATGATTTTCTTATTTAATGAAGGATCATTAAATAGCACACCATGAATCAAGATTTAATGAAACAGTTGAGAAATTATCAATGTGGTTGCGGATTGAGACTTCATTGCGGATGGATCAATTGTCATTGTGGATGGGTCAGATGTCATTGCGGATGGATCAGATGTATGACTGCAGTAGAAGAACTGAGGAGAACACTTGAACAAAAATTAGTAACAACAAACAATAAGGACCATTGAGAGATACATATGATATATGGTTGCGGTACATAGACTGCAGTACACAGGATATACCAAAACCATCTATCATAAGTAACTTCAGCTAGGACCGCAACAGAGACCAAGGATGGTCTGCGGTACCTATCAATTCAAGAAGAATTGTGGGTCCGGATTCATCATTCCTAACATTTGTAAGAAACTGTTGAGCTTTGTAGAGTCAAGTGTCTTTGTGAACACATCAGCAATCTCTTCATGAGTATGGACAAAGATGAGTTCAATGTTACCTTTCAGGATGTGGTCTTTGATGAAGTGATACCGTAGTTCAATATGCTTTGTCTTGGAGTGCTGAATTGGATTGTGTGAAATAGCTATAGCACTTTCAGAGTCACAGTAAATTGGTATCCGCAGCATCCTGTATCCGTAGTCCATAAGTTGTGTTTTCATCCAAAGGACTTGTGAACAACAACTGGCTGCGGCCACATATTCAGCTTCTGCGGTAGATAGTAATACACAACTTTGTTTTCTAGATGACCAGCTCACGAGTCTTCCACCCAGAAATTGACATCCACCTGTGGTGCTTTTTCGATCTAGTCTGCATCATGCATGATCCGCGTCTGTGAATGCTTGAAGGCTGAAGTCATTGCCTGCGGGATACCAAAGTCCAAGAGACTTGCTACCCTTTAAGTATCATAGAATTTGCTTGGCTGCGGTCATATGTGACGCTTTCGGGTCAGCCTGGTACCTTGCGCATACACCTGTTGCAAAGACGATGTCTGGACGGCTTGCGGTGAGGTACATCAATGAACCAATGATACCTCTATAAGTCTTGTGATCCACTGATTCGCCCGAGGGATCAGCAGATATCTTAAATCCGAAGGCCATGGGGACCTTAGCTAAAGAACAGTTGTCCATTGAATATTTCTTTAACAGTTCAGTGGTGTCTTTCTCCTGATGAATGAAAATCCCTTGCAGAACTTGTTTTACTTGAAGTCCTAGAAAGAAGTTAATCTCTCTATTCAGGCTCATTTGGAACTTGTTGGTCATGAGCTTAGCAAATTCATTCACCATTTTTTGATCAGTTGATCCGAAAATGATATCATCCACATATACTTGTACAAGCATGAGATGATCACCATTTTCTTTTCTAAATAGAGTGGGATCAATCACTCCTCTTTTATATCCGGACGAGACTAGAAATTCAGAGAGAGTCTCGTACCACGCTCTTGGGGCTTGTTTTAGACCGTAGACTGCTTTTTCAAGCTTGTAGCAGTGGTCTGGGAATTCAATACTTTCAAAGCCCAGAGGTTGCTGAAGATAAACCTCTTCTTTTAATTCCCCATTGAGAAAGGCACTTTTTACATCCATTTGGTGTACCTTGATGTTCTTGTGGGTTGCATACGCTAAGAAGATTCGGATGGCTTCCATTCGTGCCACCGGAGCATACGTTTCATCATAGTCAATACCTTCAAGTTGACTATAACCTTTTGTAACTAGCCTTGCTTTGTTTCTGACTACCACACCAGATTCATCCAGTTTGTTTTTGAACACCCATCTAGTACCAACAATGGTATGACCTTGCGGCTTCGGGACGAGCTACCATACTTTGTTTCTTTTGAATTCTTATAGCTCTTCTTGCATTGCGGATATCCAGTCGGGTTGTAGTAATGCTTCTTTGATCGTTTGGGGCTCGACCGAGGACATAAATGCTGCATAGTGACAATGATCAGATAAGTCCTTCGAAGATCGAGTCTGGATACCTGCGGATGGGTTGCCAATGATTTGTCTTGGTGGGTGGTCCTTCGTCCATACGTGTAGACGGGGTTGCAGATAATCAGCAGCTGCGGTATAGGGAATGTCTTCGATGTCGGAAGACTCTGCGGTTGGAGATAGCAGTTCCCCCTGGACTTGAGAACATCCTGCTGAATTATCTTGAACTGTGAAGGTGGGATTAACGATTTCTTGGGCAGATGGTGCAGGTTCCCCCTGGATTGCAGAAGGGAGTTCCCCTTGACCCTTAGAAGGTTCCCCCTAGATTGCGGATGGGAGAGTGATAATTCTTGAGTCTGTTCTTGTGTCAATGTTTTCTATGTTTTCATCATCCGAGTCGGAAGAAACGTTGGATGGTAATGATGCTCTGTGGCTGGGAACTTGAGCTTCATTAAGTACTGAAACCTCGATGGTTGTTGTCTGATCCGTAGTAGAGCTTTCCCCCTCAACCGACGATGGACCAGATAGAGATGCTACTTCGGATAGAGATGGACCAGATACATCAGCATGCTGCTGTTGAGCTTCCTGAGACACAAGAACTTCGGATAGTTTGGCTGTTTCTACAGGGTCGAAGAGATCATCATAGTTTACTTCAACTAGGTTTAATGGACCCGTAGAGGCAGGAATATCACTTTCTAGGATTGTTGTGGTTTCATTCGATGGAGCGGTGTTGCGGATGTGATAGTCATCAAATTTCACATCGAAGCTTTCAATGATTGGCCTTGTACGTCGAATGAGAACCCTGTAAGCAACTTTGTTAGTGGAATAGCCAATGAAGATGCCTTCATCAGACTTCGGTGCAAACTTGTTAAGATGATCTCTGTTGTTAATCACAAAACATCTCCACCCAAAGATGTGAAAGAAGCGGACATTTGGCTTACGGTTGTTAAGGCCCTCATATGGTGTTTTGCTGAGTCGCTTGCATATAATACTTTGATTCTGCACAAAGCATGCGGTGGCCACTGCTTCGGCCCAGAAGTAGAGATGAAGGTGTGCGAAGTTGAGCATGGATTTGGCTTCTTCTACTAGAGTGCGGTTCCTTTGCTCTACTACCCCATTTCGTTGCGGTGTGTAGGGAGCGGAGAAGTTGTGAGTGATACCCTTCGAAACCAAGAAACTATTTAGGAGATGATTAGTAAACTCGGTTCCATTATCACTTCAGATGCGTCGAACGGGTAGCTTGATCTGGAGTTCTATGTCATTGATGAAATTGATGAGAATCTGCGGTGTTTCTGACTTGAGTCTAAGAAAGAAGACCCATGTGAAGCGTGTGTAGTCATCTACTATAACCAGTATGTATTTCTTGTGATGGAGACTGGCTACGGTGGATGGACTGCAGAGATCAATGTGCAAGAGCTCCAGTGGTTCAGAAATTGAAGAGTCAATCACCACGGGGTGACTTTCTTTGGATTTCTTTCCAGATTCACATGCAATACATAGAGTATCATTGCTGAATTTGAGGATTGGAAGACCTCTGACTAGTTCTCCGGTGACCAAGTTGTTGATGTATCTGAAGTTGAGATGAGCTAGCTTGCGGTGCCAAAGCCAGCTGACTTCGGATACTGCTTTGGATAGGAAGCATAACTGCGGTTTGCCTATGATCAGAGAGACATCCAGAGGATACATAGTACCTTCAGATCGGGACTTGATCAGACATGTGTTCCTATCACTTGTCATTACATAGCAAAATTGATCATCAAATTCAACTCGATGGCCTGCCTTACATAGTTGGCCAACACTAATGAGATTGTGTTTAAGGCTTTCTACATAAGCAACCTTTTGAATAGAGAAGTTTCCCGTAGTAAGAACACCATAACCTCAGATTATCCCATTCGCATTGTTGCCGAATGTAACATTTCCACCGTTGCAAATTGGCCTGAAATCTCGAAGGTATTCTAACCTTCCGGTCATGTGCAAGGAGCAGGCACTGTCAATTAACCATTCATCTTCTTGTTCCTCCTTGCACAAGGCCTGAAAATTACACGGTTAGTTTAGGCATCCAAACTAGTTTGGAGCCTGAGAAAACAGATGAGTTTCTGAATGATGCATGAACCGAGGTTGCAGGGACGGGTTTCGTGTTAATGTTTAATCCTAGTCCTGGGTGTTTGTGAGATTTGGAGTGTTGTGCATTTTTGAAAAATTACGAGGTTTCTGAATCCAACTAGATTTGACATGAGATGAACCATTCTGACAGCTACATTGACATTGACAAGTTGAAGTTTTGTCTTTTGTTCTGATACCATGTTTGCCCAGCGGTCCAAATGGTGAGTTGGACTTGTGACCGGTCCGAGGTTGGTAATATCTGACAATGGTGCTGTTGGACTTCTGAAAAGTTTGTTTTGGAAAAGGTTTAGCACGTGTAGATCTTTGGGACCTTTTTATTGGTTTTGGTAAAATACCCTTCCACTTGTTAAAGTTCTGATGTGATTTTAAAAGTGTTGGAGTGGGTAAGATACCCTTCCATTTCGGATCATCTGAGGAATAGATTTGAAAGTCATTGCTTCGAAAAGACCTTTCTTTCATTTGGGTTGTGTCAAAAGAGTTTGGAATGACTAATGAAACTGTACATTCCTTTTTGCATGTTTTCTTGATGGGAGAGTTTTTTGAAAAATAGTGTGAGAAAACAAATTTTTCTGGACTCTTAGATTTGGGAAATCTGATATCCCTTTTGTTTTTCAAAAAGTTTTATCTATTTGTGCTTCGGGATCGAATTTCTTCTTTGAAAGCCTTTTTAGCTAAGGTTTTTGGGGAACCGCAGTCAATGGTGTTCAGCTACGGTTTCCTGGAAGCCTTTGAAAATTTATGAAAATGAGGACTTGAGTCATCCGAACTTGAAAATTCAGGGTTTTGAGAGCATTGACCTACTTCAAAGTTCTCTATGGGTAATTCATGATGAATTGGTTGGAGAGTCACAGAGCTTTTTATTGAGGATTGCGGTAAAGATGATTTGACTACCGCAGAGTAAGTCTGAGTTGGGACTTCAGTAGGACTTTTGTGGGACTTCTGACTACAGTGTGAGACACTGTGGTCTGAGGGCAGAGATGGGAATTCTTTCGAGACTTCGGGGCCCTCAATGATAATTTCTTCATCAACTACGGATGAGGATTGAGAATTTGGGTAGATTGTGCCACAGATAGGAATTTGATCACATGTGTGACCCGAAACCTCAGGCACAATTTCCTCAATGACACAATTATTGCTTAGATTATGAAGTCTACCGAAGTGTGTTCTGATGTCTTCGGGAAAAGTCTTGTCATTGACTGGGAAATGAAATTCTCGGTCCGGAGGGACATACAGTCGATCTTTGTTAAACCGGGGTGAGGAATCCATTGCGGTAGGATATCCATTTGACCAACCCCAATTGTATGTATTTTCCACGGTTCCATTGTTTACCAAATTTTCAATGGCTTCACTCTCATTAAATAATTTTTCTATTAAAAGATTTAAGCGTACAATTTCACTCTGAGCTAAATCTCTTTGGTTTAAAGCTATCTCTAGTTGTGTTTCACTTAACATTCTTGCATCTTTTTCTAACTCTAAGTCCTTTTCTAACATAGCCATTTTGAGTCTTTTGTTGTCCAGGCGTCCTCTTACATGGAACATCTCTTGGGACGCAATGTTCTTCTCATCTAAGGCTTTGTTATAGTCTGTAAGGACGGCATCACATGTGTCATTAAGATTGTCTATGAAGGGTTGACAGTCATGCATGCTATAATTCAGAGTTTGAATCATGAGTTTTACCTGATCGACGATGCTTAGAGTTCCATCCTTGGCCATGTAGCAGTATTTCTTTTGTAGACCCATCATCATCCGCAGTTGCCAGCATACAGATTTTGCCTTGTCCTTCGACACTGCTGATGGCTTCTTCTTCATCTCCGGATGACCAAACTTGATGGTCTCTTTTGACATGAGCTACGTATGCCCTGGCCTTTTCCTTTTCTTCTAATTCTTGAGCCATTCTCAGGTAGAAAGCTCTGTCTTTCACTATATTGGCCTTGCAGTCTTTTGCAAAATGATTCTCTTTGTTGCATTTGTGATAGATTACAACATCACTTTTGTCTTCTGAGGAAGTACCGGAGTCAGTAGTTTGAGTGGACTGCGGTGTCTCCTTTGGTTGAGTATTTTGAGATTGCGGTGGTGGATAAGAACTTTTGGGATAACGAGAATGATTATTTTGTGGGTTGAAGTTACGGTTGAATGGAGGTTTGTTGAACTGCTGATTCTTACGAAAGGAAGAAGGTGGTAGTCTGTTGAACTGTTGGCTAACAAGAGCAATCGCTTTCTAGAATTCTTCTTCATCATCATACTCTGAGTCAGCTTCGTATGACTGCGGTGTAGTGTCATACGAGGGAGAGTAGGATTGATTGTGTGGAGCTTGTGCTATGAGAGCCATTGGTCCTCCGAAGTCAGCATAGTCTTTGAGTACGGTGGATTCTTGTGCTTGCAGTTCCCCGTAGAGCTTGTAAAGAGATAAAGAGTGAATATTTCTATCCCCTTGAACTATCATCTTAGCAGTAGTCCAATGTCTTCCCAAATTGTTGAGGAATTGAAGATTTGTTTCATGGTTACTGCGGATGGTGCCCGCATTGGATAACTTGGTGACTATCAGGTTGAACCTTTTGAAGGAGTCTTCCAAACTTTCGCCAGTATGAGCTTTGAAATTGTTGAACTCATTGAGTGCAGTTGTGAGCTTCTTGTCTTGAGCTTGTTCTGAGCCTTCATACAGGTTTTTGAGAACCTCCCAGATCTCTTTTGCTGATTTGCAATTTATGATAATGTCGAAGTTGTCAGGAGCAACTCCACAAGAGATTTCATAAAAAGCAACAACATCATTTTCCATTTTATCGAGATCGTCTTTGGTGGGACGATTCATGACTGGTTGACCTCCTCCTAGTCTGGCTGTGGCGTCGTCAGTTTGAACTGGTGTAAGAACTGGGACATGTGGTCCTTCTTCTACGGATCGCCATACATCTCTACCAAGTCTCCTTAAGTATCTTTCCATCCTCTGAGACCAGTGATGATATTCATTTGCCACCAATACTGGGGCACGATTAGAACCACCAACACTGTTGGAGACATTCAGAGATAACGATTGTGCCATATTTCCTTTTTTGAAAAGTTTGTTTTTTTTAAGAAATGAGCTTCAGTGGTATAGAAGGCCCTTTGAAAATCAGAGTTATGTTTTTTTTTCAAAAAGCAACCACTATGGCTCTGATACCAATTGTTGAGAGAAAAACTTTGAGACACACTTGAACAAACGTTAGAACAAGTATGATTGCGGAATAGTTTATCTCGAAGGATCTAAAAGCTCAACAATAATATTAATAAGTTAGAGTTAGAAGGTTAGAAAGTCAGTTGCGGAAAAGTAAAGAAATGTAAATGACAACAATTGTTATATCAAGTATACACATAAGTAGATTCATAATGAGGAATGCATTCAGACCAAGTTAGTAAATGAGATCGAACTTAGTGATTATGTCACAAGTGACTTGCTCCGAAGAGAGATTGTATTCAGTTATGTTCTAGTGAATTTTGTGAGTAAGGAGAGATGTGTAATCAGATAGAGAGATAGAAAAGTTAGCATCAAGAGTTGTATTGAATAAGTGAGAATAAGCTCTATTTATAGACTCTCAAGAAATACACTGGATCACGTCTCTAAGAGTAGCCATGCAACGCATACTGGACAATAGAGAGTATTACAATAAGAGTAGACAAAGTAAAGTAATCTAGTAACTAAGTATGACTGCGGTTGATGATGACTGCGGATGAGGCTGCTGATGAAACCTTGACTGCGGATCCTTGTGGGTTGCGGTAGCTGAAGTTCAAGAGGGTCACTTTTCATGATTCAACACTTCACAAGAGCCCTCCAAGAAGCAACAGACGGTGGCAGTCCACCCTGCTACCATTCCAGTTGCTCAAGCACCTGCCAGTAGATATGCTGGAACCCTTCCAAGGTACGAAAAATGTAACTTTCATCATCACGGACCTTTCCGTGACATGCAATGCACCAACTGTGGCAAAAAGGGGCACAAAGTCCGTTTTTGCAAAACACAAGTCCAACCACCCAATCAGGCTCCTGGAGCTGGAGTAGGCCAATCATGTTATGGTTGTGGCGAAACAGGGCACTACAAGAGGAATTGCCCGAAAGCATCGACTGCTGGAAACACCGGGAAAGTTCTAGCAATGGGCCAGGAGGAGGCCGTTGCTGATCCCACCGTAGTTACGGGTATGTTTCTCCTGGACAACTCTTATGCATGCATTCTCTTTGATAGTGGTGCGGAGAGAAGTTTTGTCAGTCATGCATTTAAACACTTACTCAAACACAAATCCCAACCTTTAACCGAAACATTCACCGTCGAAATGGCTAACGGAAAGAAAGAGAGTACTAACGACGTATTCGTAGGATGCACCCTCACTATAAACGATTATTCCTTTCCTATCGACCTTATGCCAATCTCCATAAAAAGCTTCGATGTAATCATCGGCATGGATTGGTTGAGCCCCAATCGTGTTGATATTCTATGTTATGAAAAAGCCATTCACCTCAATCTACCATCTGGCGAAGCCCTCGTTATCTATGGCGATAAACTCAGCACGAACCTTCGTATCATTTCGTGCGTCAAAGTCCAAAAATACCTGCGAAAAGAGTGTCAAGCATTCTTAGCCCATGTCGTAAATGAAAAGCAAGAAGTTAAAGACCTCGAGAGCATCCCCGAAGTCTGCAACTTTCCCGATATCTTCCCCGAGGATCTTCCAGGAGTTCCTCCTGAACGCCAAGTCGAGTTCCGAATCGATTTAATTCCCGGAGCTACCCCCATAGCCAAATCCCCATATTGTCTAGCTCCAGCAGAAATACAGGAGTTATCCAGCCAACTTAACGAACTGCTTAGCAAAGGATTCATTAGACCAAGCTTCTCACCCTGGGGAGCACCGGTCTTGTTCGTTAAGAAGAAGGATGGATCTTTCCGGATGTGCATAGATTATCGTGAGCTCAACAAACTCACTATCAAGAATCGCTACCCTCTACCCAGAATCGACGACCTCTTCGATCAACTTCAAGGAGCTAGCTACTTTTCAAAGATAGACCTGAGATCTGGGTACCATCAGCTATGATTCCAGGAGAGTGATGTTCCTAAGACAGCTTTCCAAACTCGATATGGTCACTACGAGTTTGTAGTGATGCCCTTTGGTCTAACCAACACACCCTCCGTGTTCATGGACCTGATGAACCGGAAATGCCGCCCCTTCATAGACAAGTTTGTGATAGTATTCATAGATGATATACTCATCTATTCATGAAGCAAGGAAGAACATAGCCAACACTTAAGACAAGTCCTAGAAACATTGAGGGCAGAAAATCTTTACGCAAAATTTTCTAAGTGTGATTTTTGGATTAGGAAGGTAACTTTCTTGGGTCACGTGGTCAGCGAAGAAGGCATACACGTGGACCCTTCCAAAATTAAGGCAATTGAGAATTGGTCAGCACCGAGAACGCCCACAGAGATCCGTCAGTTTTTAGGACTTGTTGGCTACTATCGCAGATTTATTCAAAACTTCTCCAGAATCGCTAAACTGCTCACTACCCTCACTCAGAAGGGTGTAACCTTTAGTTAGGGAGAACAGCAAGACATTGCGTTCCAGATTCTGAAGCTAGCCCTGTGCAGCGCACCTATCCTGTCTCTTCCTGAAGGGACAGAAGACTTCGTAGTTTACTGCGATGCATCCAATCAGGGGCTAGGTTGTATACTTATGCAACGAGGAAAGGTTATTGCCTATGCCTCGAGACAGCTAAAGACATACGAAGTCAACTACATTACTCAAGATCTAGAGTTCAGATCAGTGGTCTTCGCACTAGAGATCTGGAGACATTACCTCTACGGAACCAAGTGCACTGTCTTCACCGACCACAAAAGCCTCCAGCATATTTTTGACCAAACAGAGCTTAACATGAGGCAACGGAGATGGGTAGAACTACTCAATGATTATGAGTGTGAAATACGCTATCATCCCGGCAAGGCCAATGTGGTAGCGGATGCCCTCGGCCAGAAAGAGTACTCTGGTCGCAGAGTAAAGACAGTAACAATGACAATCCATTCCCATATGTCCGCCCAAATCAAAGAGGCTCAGGTGGAAGCCCTGAAACCATAGAACATGACGGATGAAGCCTTGAGGGGAATGAAGAAGAACTTAGAGACCAAGGGAGACGGAGTTTACTACTTCATGAATCGGATCCGGACCCCAAAGTTCGGGGGTTACAGGGAAGTTGTCATGAATGAAGCTCACAGAACTCGATATTCCGTTCACCCAGGTTCAGATAATATGTATCTGGATCTCAAGAAACTCTATTGGTGGCCAAACATGAAAGCAGAGATTTCTACCTACGTGGGCAGGTGCCTAACTTGCGCCAAAGTCAAGGTAGAATATCAAAATCCCTCAGGTTTACTCCAGCAGCCAGAGATACCTGAGTGGAAGTGGGGGCGGATCATAATGGATTTCATTACCAAGTTACCCAAGACACCGGGTGGTCATGATACTATTTGGGTGATCGTCGACAGACTGACCAAGTCCGCCTAGTTCCTGCCAATCAAGGAAACATACAAAATGGAAAGACTGACTAGAACCTACATCCAAGAGATAGTACGACTGCACGGGGTGCCCGTATACATTATCTCGGACATAGATAGCAGATTCACCTTGAGATTTTAGCAGTCACTGCAGAAGGCTCTTGGAACTAAGCTGGACATGAGTACAACTTACCATCCTCAAACGGACGGGCAGAGTGAGAGAACCATTCAAACCCTTGAAGACATGTTGAGAGCGTGCGTTATCGACTTTGGCAACTCATGGGATACCCATTTGCCCCTCGCCGTGTTTTCCTACAACAACAACTATCACACTAGTATTAAGGCCGCTCCACTCGAAGCCCTCTATGGTTGTAAGTGCAGATCCCATCTGTGCTGGGCTAAGGTGGGTGACACGCAGCTAGCTAGAGGTCAAGTCCCTGATAGCACTCTCACTAGCCTTGAAATCATCCGAGAAACCACAGAAAAGATCGTACAAATCCGAGAACGACTAAAAGCCTCTAGAGATAGACAAAAGAGTTACACCGACAAAATACAAAAACCCTTGGAATTCCAGTTTAGTGACTGCGTCCTGTTGAAGGTCTCGCCCTGGAAGGGCATGATACGCTTCTGTGACAACTCGAACCTTTTTCCATTAACGTTAGTCGATTTCGTTAAATAAATTTCGAATTTTATTTGTTCCGTTAAATTCTCATGGTTTAAAAGATCGTTTTTATATTTATGAGTCGGAACCAAAATCGCGCGGAAACCCGAGCTACTTCAAAAATCAGTGAAAATCGGCCTGACTAGTGTTCACGGCCGTGAACCCGATCACGGCCGTAAACTCGTTCACGGCTGGTGGACCCTCACCGACCATGAAACCCCTCTATAAATATGTGATCCTACCCCTCATTTACACTTTTCTGGCCGTGAACACCCTCTCTCTCTCTCTAAATATCGTCACCCGAAAACACCATATTTCTCTTCATCTAGCACTCTATCCGCCTCAGAACTCGTTTTGGAGCATCAAAACATCCGTTTTTCATCAAATCGAGCTTTGTTGTTCTTGAGTTCACGGCCGTGAACCCTTCAAATCTTCATATTCACCTAGAACAGGCCGTGAACCCTTCAAACCTTCAAAGGCCGTAAACCCTTCAAGGGCAGTAAACTATTCACGACCGAGAACAGTTCACGGCCGCAAACCTTCTCTAGTCGTGAACTTGGCTGAAAACCCGCTTTTCCGATTCAATCGAGTCCCGGTAACATTCCTAAACCAAAAGCAAGTGTTTTTCCAACACTATAATTAATGGTTTCTCTAATAGAATTCATATATGTATTTAATTGTTATTAGGATCCCGTTAAGTGCCACATACATCAACCCAAGGGTCTTCATTTCCAGTTTCGTTGTCCGACACTTTCACGCAACTAACAGTGAGTTCATACCCCTACACTTTTAATGTTTTTAACGTTTTTAGAGGGAGGATACAAGCAAGACATAAATAAATATTGTGACTTATATAAACAGGATTAAAACTCATGCGATTGATTTAAACCAAAGATTTTTATATTTTATAAAACATTTAGATAGTCATCCCTTTTGTAAAATTCTGAGCATAAGGGAAGTTTTTGTGACAACCCGAAATTTTTGCCTCGTAAGTCCAGCCATTCAATTCAACCAAGTGTCAGACCTATTTATGCTATCAGTTAGCATTGTTTAGAGTCTGTTTAAGGGTTCTAAGCCTAGTACACTTAAGGATTGGGTGTAGGGTTGTATCAGCTTAAGTTCATCGAGTTGAAATCGAGACGAAAACTCCATGACAAGGAGTTTACGGCCGCAAACTAGGAGTTTACGGCCGTAAACTCTTGGAGGTCGTAAAATATCCTCCATATATGAGAGTTTACTTCATTTTTCTTCATTTCTTCAAGTCCTAGCTGCAAACTTCCATTCTCTCTCAAGTAGCATCGAGTTCTTCATCCCCGATCTTCAAAAACGTAAGTGATTCTTCCATCTAGTTGTTGTTATTCTTCTTAATCATGAATCACCCTTTGATTCCATCCATGAAAATCGTCTTTTTGGGTAGATCTTCAAGATCTTCATCTTTCACCAAGAACACACACTTGTTCTTGGTGGCCGAAAACCCCTTTTAAGGCTTCAAAATCGTGAGTATTCCTTTCATACACTTGCTACCTAGTAGAATCATTAGCCTAAATGCCTGGAAAAAACGATTTGAGGATGATCTCCAAGAGTTTACGGCCGTAAACCCCTTGGCCGTAAACACCCTAGACCGTAAACCCCTTGGCCGTAAACACCCTAGACCGTAAACATCATGCCCGTAAACACCTATGTGTGGCCGTAAACATCCCTTTGATGAATCACATGTGATTCTAACACATGGTCCAAGCGTTTCCAAGTCCCTAAGGGTGTTTCCTTGCATGTAGTTGCTTTTAAACACTAAATTCATGCCAATATATGCCATTATATTTCATTAGGATTTGTTTGTGTCTCGGGACTTCATTCGTGGAACTTCTCATCCTTACGCGCACATTCGTTTGAATCACCCACATAAGGTGAGTTCATACCCCTATAATCAATCTTTCAAACTGTTTTAAATGATTTTAAGGGGGGGGGGGGAATACAAGTTGAACACAATGATAATTGTGTAAATGTTTGTTATAAACATCTTTCAAAGGATTGCTTATGTTTTTATAAGTGATAAAAACATTTCAAAAACTCTTTTTAAGTTATGTTACTTTATAGTTTATAAAACTCCGTTTTTAAAGTACAATCATAACTTAGTAGACAAATGAGTCTTTTTCAGTAACAGTTCAAGTAAACATACTAGTAAACTATAATAGGTATAGTATAGGGGTTCAGTTCATACTAGATACTAGAACATACTATAAAGAGAAATAGGGAGGTAGATACAATACACGATAACATAGAGAACATACTAAGATACTATAATAGAGAGAACATACTAAGATACTATAACAGAAGAACAAATCATGATTAATAAAATATACCAATGATCACTAACTCATTGTTCTAAACAACTGTGTACTTACATTTTCCCATTACTTTCATATTGTGACAGTTCCACTTGAAAGTTAATGCAAACTATTTTCGAGTTAAGATAGTTATAAACTAGGGAAAACTTACATCTTTTCAAACGACAAACAGAACAGTCGAGTCTAGTACATTCAGTAGAAAGGGGCCTATAATGCTAACTTTAGGATTCCTTAGTTTATACATCAGGAATATATATTAATCAGATCCGACAGGTAGTAGGACGTGTGCTTTCCGCTTCATTTCCTGTTCCTTGTTTGGTTGTGGGCTTAGAGCAGATTCACCCAGCCTACTATCTATTCGATCTTAGCTATATATATATTCCGTATACACCAAGTAATCATAAGGAGTACCAGGTATGGGTCAGGTCATAGGACACTAATTCAATGCACCGTTGTCTAGTACAAAACATACTTTTCAAATAGAACATTTTGTATAGAAGGAACCATTGTGGTTACCATTTTTACTAAAAGAAATAAGGGTTTTCTTAAAGAATGTTTTCATCAAATATAAAGGAACTATTACAGTTAACTCCGTGAGTGCCAAGTGAATACACCAGGGTTATATACAATGAAGATCTAACAACCAATGGGATGTATGCCTTCCGCCTCATTTCCTGTTCCTTGTTTGGTTGTGGGCTTAGGGCAGATACACACAACCGATTGTTTATTTACTCTGGGTATTATATAACTTGTATCCATTTAGTACTCATAGAAAGGATTGTAGAGTCATTTTTGCTTATCGTTCATCAAAGCAGGAAATATAGGATTTCCTGGAGGAACAGGCGAACTTTTCTAAAAGAACTTACAACTTACTACAACTTTCTTACAACTTGCTTACATCACTAAAATCTTATGAACTCACCAGCTTAAATGCTGATCTACTCTTTCAAAATAACTTGTATTCTTAGGAGACCAGTAGACAGGTACGCGTCCTGGGATTCAGAAGATGGAGCATAATAGCTTCATGTCTTATTTTTTGTTATTTACTTTGTAGTCTATGTTATGTGAACCACATACCTTGTAAACACTTTCTTTCTAATGAAATGGTTGTTTATTACTTCGATTACTATGATGCATAACTTGTGATACTAAACATGACGTCCTCCACCCCCAAATGTTTCCGTCGTTCCGGTTTTGGGGTGTGACAGATTGGTATCAGAGCATTGTCTATAGTGAACTAACTATATCAACCGATAAAAGATATACAACTATAAATACAATCGGGCCGAATTGCTCTGGATAATAATATATTTTAAAAATATATAAAAATACCTTATAAAAGTATACATACGTGCTTATACATATATACATACTAGAACAAGTATCACAAGAAGAATAGAACATAAGTATTTAAAGGTTAAAAATTGCGGTCAAACCTGGACAGTTATGTAATCATAGCTAGGATCAATATAGCCTAATCAATTATATTCATTCGAGATGTGACCGACATGTGTTTGGGAGTGATGTGGTGTTGCAATAGTCTTAAAACTTACCTAACTCTATTCAAGGGATTTCTAGATCAGTACATAAAGTTAGAATACTATGGAAGTATTTTATGATACTATAACATGATAACAAGTTTAAAACATACCAAGTACATTACATTAAAATACTATAGGAGTATTTTAGGCACTATATAAAAAACTTATGTGATAACTTAAAAGACCATTACGGATAGGTCTATAATCTTGCAATGTATATTTCCAAGGTTTTACATAATTGAGATTTTATAGACTTAGAATTTGTAATCT
The DNA here is from genome assembly GCF_052849685.1 of Lactuca virosa. Taxonomy (NCBI): domain Eukaryota; kingdom Viridiplantae; phylum Streptophyta; class Magnoliopsida; order Asterales; family Asteraceae; genus Lactuca; species Lactuca virosa. Next base: position 312,651,641 of record NC_136433.1, on the reverse strand, counting down.
ATGCTTCACTACCTGTTCGTTGTTTGCTTATGGTTTTGAAGTAGGATCACTTATTCGAAGGTCTATTTAATCTTAAATTATATACAACTTGTATACATTGTGCAATTATAGGAGGACTCTGTAAGGATCACCCCATAATGTTTCACTTAAATCTCATAGATTCTTTAGTCACTTCCATTCTCGCACGACAAACCCAGACAGATGTAACCACTTCCTCATAGCAGTCAACAGAAGAGTCACGGAGGAACAAGAGCAGGTTCAGGAGAAGCTTTCAAATAAGGATCAACCGAAGTAACCAAAACGTCTTATGCGTCACACTAATAAATAAGAATCTTGTATAACTTAATGAGTTAGTGGAGACAATGCTCACATTATGTGTTAGGATTATTTTCTTCCATGCAACTGGTAACAGTTATGCAAGTCACGGATATTCATTCGAGGATAGCCATTTCTAAATTCATAAAGTTTATTTTGTATATACTTCCTTTATGAATTGTTTCCAGAACAAGATACACTCAGAACTAGGATAACCTTGTCTTTCAGCTTTTGGATTATAAACCACTGCTATAGACTTATTCCATCTTATCTTTGTATTCTTTTAGCAAAGATGCCTCCACGTCGATCAGCGAGACGCACTACTCCGATAATTCCAGCACAAACGCCACAATTCGATCATGCTGCTCTCCAAGCAGCGATATCAGTCGCAGTGGCAACTGCTCTAGCTCACTTCGGCGAAAGTGGTACCTTCGGATCAAGTAGCGGTACCCACTTAACCAACCCCGGAGTTACTCACGAACACCCAAGGGAGTGTTCGTACAAGGACTTCATGAACTGCAAACCCAATTCCTTTAATGGAAATGGTGGAGTCATCGCTCTGATGCGATGGTTCGAGAAAACAGATTCGGTCTTCACAATCTGTTCGTGCCCAGAAGGGAGCAAAGTGAAGTTTGCTGCCTGCACCTTCTCCGACAGAGCCCTAACATGGTGGAATAGCCATGTTTAGTCACTGACCCTACCAGTGGATAACTCAATAGGTTGGGAGAACCTAAAAGAGATGATGTTGGAAGAATACTGCCCGAGGGGCGAAGTTCAGAAGCTGGAACAAGAACTATGGGAGCTCACTATGGTCGGCTCAGACATAGTGGCCTACACTGACAGGTTTAGCGAGCTGGCAGCACTATGCCCCGGGATGGTTACCCCGGAGAGCAAGAAGATAGATAGATACATCTGGGGTTTATCTGCCCCGATCCAAGGAGATGTGTTGTCTTCTAACCCAACCACATTCGATAGTGCCAAATGCCTGGCCCAGCGACTCATTGACCATGGAGTCTGCCATGGTGTGGTAGTCCCCGTTCCCGAGCCATCGAGGGGAGAGGACTATAAACGGAAGTCGGGGAACATGAGGAAGAAAAAGCGAACAACACAGGAACCCCCGCAGGAGCAGCAAACGAGTACTATGTACGCCGCCACAACACCTACTACTCCAGCACCTGCCAGTCGATATGCTGGAACTTTCCCGAAGTGTGGGAAGTGCAACTATCACCACACTGGAGTGTGTCGGGAAATGCAGTGCCTGAACTGCCACAGAAAGGGACACACAGTCCGTTTCTGCAGGGCACCGGCTCAACCGATCTCCCAAGTCCCCAGAGTTGAAGAAAACCAAGCCTGCTATGGCTGTGGTGAGAATGGACACTATAGGAGGGACTGCCCGATAACAAAGAACTCAGGAGCGGATGGACGAATTCTGATGATCACCGCAGGAGAATCAACCCCGGAGTCGCCAGCGAGCAGCGGTACGTCTTCGAAATAATATTTACTTTAAAAATTAATTTATATTTATATAAGATTAAAAATTAGGGAAAACACTTAAAAGTAATTATAATAACTCCCTTATCGGAACAAGTCACAGTATTCAAGAGAACTAAAAGATCCGTTCAGAGAAGCTATGATGGCTTAGTATGTACATCAGGGTTGTGCATAGCTAAAATTTTGCAGACTTAGAGTGAGTGATTCTGCCTTAATTCTTGTTCCTTTTTTGGTTGTGGATTTGAGGTAGAGTTACTCGGTCGACTGTGTAATTCATCTTAATTATTCATAACTTGTATATGACATGCGATCATAGTGGTACCGAGGAGGATCGTAGTATAAAGTATCGACACTAGTTATCAAAGCACTTTCACAGTATGTACTCGCTCATCGCGGTACGATACGTAGAAGTGTTAACATCAAGGGGGAAAACAGAAAGCACTAGAACGTTTACAAAGAGTACATTGTCGAGCACACTAGGGGTACATCATCGTATAACAGACGTTTCTTTCAAATCGGCCAAACTTTTGTTCAGCAAAGAGTCTGTTACTATCATTCGTCATGAATTGGTGTGGTCCTCATCATACTAAGTTTATATGTTTCTATAGCCTCGACCGTCACATTCATGAAACCTTCGTCATTCGTAACGACAGTCCGACCCAGACTTCGAAATTGTCTACCTCATATTCTAAACCTCGAAGTACTCGTGCGAAGAGTACTTTGCCCCCCGAAGCCTTACCGCCGTATGTTCCGCAGACCTTCCCAAAATACCACTCGTTCAGCATACCAAGTTCAAGCACAGAGGCTAAGGACGAATACAGCCCACCTATCACTATTCAGTGTATACGCGAGGGTGGTATATGATTATGATTACGCAGATTTAGTATGTGTGCTTCCGCCCTATCTCTTGTTCCTTGTTTGGTTGTGGACATGGGGCAGAGTTGCACATCCGACCGTCTTACTAATCTTAATTATATATGACTTGTATACACGAGGTAATGATAGATGGACCAAGTATGAATCCTATCATGAACAATAGGGCAAAGTTGCCAGGTCTACGAGTGGGTATTCTGCCAATCAGAGGAACACAACCCCAGTAGTACTGCTAAGAAAGCTAATTTCGGGACAAAATTCCATCTAACGGGGGGATGATGTGACAACCCGAAAATTTTTTCCTCGTAAGTCCAGCCATTCAATTCAACCGAGTGTCAGACCCGTTTCTGCTATCAGTTAGCATTGTTTAGAGTCTGTTAAAGGGTTCTAAGCCTAGTACAATTAAGGATTGGGTGTAGGGTTGTATCAGCTTAAGTTCATCGAGTTGAAATCGAGCCGGAAACTCCATGACAAGGAGTTTACGGCCGCAAATTAGGATTTTACGGCCGTAAACTCTTGGCGGCCGTATGAAAGGAATTTAGGCTAATGATTCTACTAGGTAGCAAGTGTATGAAAGGAATACTCATGATTTTGAAGCCTTAAAGGGGTTTTCGGCCACCAAGAACAAGTGTGTGTTCTTGGTGTTCTTGGTGAAAGATGAAGATCTTGAAGATCTACCCAAAAAGACGATTTTCCTGGATGGAATCAAAGGGTGATTCAAGATTAAGAAGAATAACAACAACTAGATGGAAGAATCACTTACATTTTTGAAGATCGGGGATGAAGAGCTCAATGTTACTTGAGAGAGAATGGAAATTTGCGGATAGGACTTGAAGAAATGAAGAAAAATAAAGTAAACTCACATATATCTTGGTCGTAAACACCCTAGACCGTAAACCCCTTGGCCCTAAACACCCTAGACCGTAAACCCCTTGGCCGTAAACACCCTAGACCGTAAACATCATGGCCCTAAACACCTATGTGTAGCCGTAAACACCCCTTTGATGAATCACATGTGATTCTAACACTTGGTCCAAGTGTTTCCTAGTCCCGAAGGGTGTTTCCTTGCATGTAGTTGCTTTTAAACACTAAATTCATGCCAATATATGCCATTATATGTCATTAGGACTCGTTTGTGTCTCGGGACTTCATTCGTGGAACTTCTCATCCTTACGCGCACATACGTTTGAATCACCCACATAAGGTGAGTTCATACCCCTATAATCAATCTTTCAAACTGTTTTAAATGCTTTTAAGGGGGGAGGGGGGAATACAAGTTGAACACAATGATAATTGTGTAAATGTTTGTTATAAATATCTTTCAAAGGATTGATTATGTTTTTATAAGTGATAAAAACATTTCAAAAACTCTTTTTAAGTTATGTTACTTTATAGTTTATAAAACTCCGTTTTTAAAGTACAATCATAACTTAGTAGACAAATGAGTCTTTTCAGTAACAGTTCAAGTAAACATACTAGTAAACTATAATAGGTATAGTATACGGGTTTAGTTCATACTAGATACTAGAACATACAATAAAGAGAAACAGGGAGGTAGATACAATACACGATAACATAGAGAACATACTAAGATACTATAACAGAGAGAACATACTAAGATACTATAACAGAAGAACAAATCATGATTAACGAAATATACCAATGATCACTAACTCATTGTTCTAAACAAAAGTTGATATTAAATTGGGTATACAAGACTACAATAACTTTAATGTGAGACTATTTCACGGCTTAGCAATTTGTTTGCTGAAGACGCGTTTTGTAACCAGAATCTCTTGCAGGGAGAGCGTATAGTATGGGTACAACCACATCACATTATGAACTTAATAAAACAAAATTGTTTTAAGGTAATCAGTACTACAGGATGTCAATTTAAAAGACAACTGTGTACTTACATTTTCCCATTACTTTCATATTGTGACAGTTCCACTTGAAAGTTAATGCAAACGATTTTCAAGTTAAGATAGTTATAAACTAGGGAAAACTTACATCTTTTCAAACGACAAACAGAACAGTTAAGTCTAGTACATTCAGTAGAAAGGGGCCTATAATGCTAACTTTATGATTCCTTAGTTTATACATCAGGAATATATATTAATCGGATCCGACAGTTAGTAGGATGTGTGCTTTCCGCTTCATTTCCTGTTCCTTGTTTGGTTATGGGCTTAGAGCAGATTCACCCAGCCTACTATCTATTCGATCTTAGCTATATATATATATATATATATATATATATATATATATATATATATATATATATATATATATATATATATATATATATATATTCCGTATACACCAAGTAATCATAAGGAGTACCAGGTATGGGTCAGGTCATAGGACACTAATTCAATGCACCGTTTTCTAGTACAAAACATACTTTTCAAATAGAACATTTTGTATACAAAACTAGAAACTTACCAGTAAGGGTTTAATCCATTTTATTAAACTAGTATAACTTAAAGGACCTTAGGTGGTTAATTCTATAATACCTTAGTTTATACATCAGGGTTATATATAATTAATACCCGATAGGTAGTTGAATGTGTGCTTTCCGCCTCATTTCCTGTTCCTTGTTTGGTTGTGGGCTTAGGGCAGATTCACATAATTAACTATCTGTTCGATATTAGATTATATATAGCTATTATAAACTAAGTGATTATAGAAGGAACCATTGTGGTTACCATTTTTACTAAAAGAAATAAGGGTTTTCTTAAAGAATGTTTTCATCAAATATAAAGGAACTATTACAGTTAACTCCGTGAGTACCAAGTGAATACACCAGGGTTATATACAATGAAGATCTAACAACCAATGGGATGTATGTCTTCCGCCTCATTTCCTGTTCCTTGTTTGGTTGTGGGCTTAGGGCAGATACACACAACCGATTGTTTATTTACTCTGGGTTTTATATAACTTGTATCCATTTAGTACTCATAGAAAGGATTGTAGAGTCATTTTTTCTTATCGTTCATCAAAGCAGGAAATATAGGATTTCCTGGAGGAACAGGCGAACTTTTCTAAAAGAACTTACAACTTACTACAACTTTCTTACAACTTGCTTACATCACTAAAATCTTATGAACTCACCAGCTTAAATGCTGATCTACTCTTTCAAAATAACTTGTATTCTTAGGAGACCAGTAGACAGGTACGCGTCCTGGGATTCAGAAGATGGAGCATAATAGCTTCATGTCTTATTTTTTGTTATTTACTTTGTAGTCTATGTTATGTGAACCACATACCTTGTAAACACTTTCTTTCTAATGAAATGGTTGTTTATTACTACGATTACTATGATGCATGACTTGTGATACTAAACATGACGTCCTCCACCCCCGAACGTTTCCGCCGTTCCGGTTTTGGGGTGTGACAGTTTTCAACATAATCGTAGAGTTTTTAGTGTAAAACATGAATTGAATACATTAACGAACATATAAACTATAATAGGTATAGTTTATGGAACAATTACCTTATCAATGCATGAAACATAGATTCAATGTGAACAATCATATAAGCTATATAGGGTATAGTTTATGGGTCATAAAAACAGTCATTTAAATTCAATGGATTCATTTTATTCTACACTTAATTGTTAGTATAGCATTTTATGAGTGAGCATTCTTCGCGTACTTACTTAAGTACTAACAAAAGCCCTGATATTATAACCAGAGTCTCCTTGAGGGAGAACGTGAGTTTGTGTATAGATCTATACGGGATTGACAATCCCACACTACAATTGTTAGCTACAGTTAGGCCGGCAGGCCTGGGTGACAAAGTCATTTCGATTCCGACTCCTGAAGAACATCGTTCAGTCAATTCAATGGTCAAGTATGGTTATAACAACTCATAAATTTGGTAGTAAATAATACGATTAATGTATGAATGGTAATAACTTCAATTAGATTTATTTTAAAGTAATAGAACTACTATACATACTGGAGGATTCCAGAGTCTTTCCTAACTTACTATATATACTGGTGATAGCCAGGGTTTTCATGTAAAAGGGTTTTTCATTCAAAACAACAATATACGACACATCTAGTGGTAACAAGGCATATGAACTAATACATTATGGGATACTGTAACAAAAACACACATCTTAGAAAATATTGGGTTTTCTTAGAAACATACAAACATTCTTATTGATTTATTAACAGGTTTTCATTACAAAAACATGCTTATGAACTCACCAGCTTAATGTTGATACTCTTTCAAAACCGTTTGTATTCTCAGGAAATCAGTAGACAGGTACCCTGCAGACTTTTGAGAAGACGGAGCGTATAGAGTCACGTCTTTATATTTTGCTACTTTTGATGTATATAAATATGAATCAAACAGATGTATATACCTTTTATATATATTCAATGTAATGGTTGTGTTTACTTTGATTACTATGATGCAATTGTTGTGATACTATACATGACGTCCTCCACCCCCGAACGTTTCTTCCGTTCCAGTTTGGGGGTGTGACAGATTGGTATCAGAGCTATTGTTTATAGTGAACTAAGTATACCGAACCTTACATGGTATACAACTATAAACACTAAACGGGCCGAAGCGCTCTGAAACTAAAAGTATACTTTAAAATACAAGTATTTTTACAAGAAGAATACAAGTATACATGCGTACAAGAAGCTATAACATAGTAATAACTATATAAAAGTATTTAGGACGAGTTGGACACTACGGTTAAACCGGAATAGTTATGTGGTCATATGTGGGGCCAATATAACCTGATCAACTATATTTGTCCGAGATATGACCAACATGTGTTTGGGAGTGACTGAGGTGTTGCTACAAGTCTAAAACTCACCAAATCTTATACTAATGAAGCACATAGTTAAAATACTATAGGAGTATTTTATGGATCTATAACACTGCACAGAATTGTTATAAGTAGTACTAACCCTCACAAATGAAAGACTTTCAATTCCTTGTTTTTGTTAGTAAACCTTTATTGTAGATCTTTGTTAACATTGTAGGATTAAGATTTATCTTATTCGAAAGTATCCGACTCATGATTAATATAGAAGCCTTATCGTCATTTTCCCCTTGTATCTTTTAGAGAAAGATGCCTCCCAGAAAGAGACCCAACAAGAAGAACAACGATCCTCCACCGCCACCACATCCTCAGTTCGATCATGTCATGTTTCAGGCAGCAGTTACAGCCACTGTGGCTGCCGCTATGTCGTAGATGAATCCTAGCGGCTCTGGCGGGTCGAGAAGTGGATCCCATCCCCTTAATCTTGATGGTGGTCAGGGACACCAGAAGGAGCGTTCCTACAAAGATTTCATGAACGCTAAACCCAAATCATTCGACGGCAATGGAGGTGTCATTGCCCTAACCCACTAGTTCGAGAAGATCGAATTAATTTTCGAAATCTGTGCGTGCTCCGAGGCGAGCAAGGTGAAGTTTGCCGCATGCACCTTCATCGATAGAGCACTGACTTGGTGGAATAGCCGAGTCAAATCCCTAACTCTGCCAGTGGACAATGCCATGAGTTGGGAAAGTCTAAAGGAACTAATGCTCGCCGAGTATTGCCCAAGGGGCGAGATGCAAAAGCTAGAGCATGAGCTCTGGAACCTAAAGATGAAAGGTTCCGACATTGCTACGTATACTGTTAGGTTCAGCGACCTGGCTCTTCTCTGTCCCGGGATGGTCACCCCGGAAAACAAGAAAATTGAGATATACATTTGGGGATTGACACCCCCAACTCAAGGGAATGTCTTGGCTGCTATACCTTCCACTTTTGACAGCGCCAAGTGCTTAGCCCAGACACTAACAGATCACGGGGTTGATCATGAAACAGTAGCAGCCGTTCCCGAACCACCAAAGGAGAGTGGTGAGAAGAAAAGGTTTTGGAACAAACTCAAGGGCAAGTCTTCGCAGGAGCCCTCCAAGAAGCAAAAAATAGTGGCAGTCCACGCTACTACCGTTCCTGCTGCTGTTCCCACTACTCCAACAACTCCCAGCCGTTATGCCGGAAACCTGCCCTTGTGCAACAAATGCAACATCCATCATTTGGGAGTTTGCAGAGAGATACAATGTGACAAGTGTGGCAGAAAGGGGCACACAGCTCGTTTCTATAGGACACCAGTCCAACCAACCAATCAAGCCTCTGGAGCTGGAGTAAGCCAAGCCTGCTATGGTTGTGGAGAAACCGGGCACTTCAAGAGGAATTGTCCCAAAGAAACAACTACTGGCAACACGGGGAAGGTACTAGTAATGGGCCAGGAGGAAGCAGTTGCTGATCCCACCGTAGTTACGGGTACGTTCCTCCTCGACAACTCTTATGCATGCATTCTTTTCGATTCTAGTGCGGAGAGAAGTTTTTTTAGTTGTGCATTTAAACACCTACTCAAGCATAAATCCCAACCTTTAACCGAAACATTCACCGTTGAGATGGCTAACGGAAAGAAAGAGATAACTAATGACATATTCATAGGTTGTACCCTTACCCTAAACGACCATTCTTTTCCAATCGACCTCATGCCAGTTTCCATAAAAAGCTTCGATGTCATCATTGGCATGGATTGGTTGAGCCCCAATCGTGTTGATATCCTTTGTTATGAAAAATCCATTCGCCTCAATCTGCCATCAGGCGAAACCCTCATTATCTATGGTGACAAACTCAGCTCAAGCCTTCGCATCATTTCATGCATCAAAGCCCAAAAACATCTGCGAAAGGAGTGCTATGCATTCTTAGCCCATGTCGTTAATGAGAAACAGGAAGTTAAAGACCTCGAGAGCATCCCCGAAGTCTGCAACTTTCCTGATGTCTTTCCTGAGGATCTTCCCGGAATTCCTCCCGAGCGCCAAGTCGAGTTTCGAATCGACTTAATCCCCGGAGCTACCCCCGTAGCTAAATCCCCTTACCGTCTAGCACCGGCAGAAATGCAAGAGTTATCCAGCCAGCTCAATGAACTACTCAACAAGGGATTCATGAGACCAAGTTCCTCACCTTGGGGAGACCCGATCCTATTCGTGAAAAAGAAGGATGGATCCTTTAGGATGTGCATATATTATCGTGAACTGAACAAGCTTACCATCAAAAACTGTTACCCCGTACCCATAATCGACGACCTCTTCGATCAACTTCAAGGAGCCAGCTACTTCTCCAAGATAGACCTAAGGTCAGGGTACCATCAGTTACGAGTCCATGAGGGTGATGTTCCTAAGACAGCATTTCGGACTCGATATGGTCACTATGAGTTTGTAGTGATGCCCTTTGGTCTAACGAACGCACCCACGGTATTCATGGATCTGATGAATCGGGTGTGCCGCCCCTTCCTATACAAGTTCGTAATAGTATTCATTGATGACATACTTGTCTATTCTCGGAGTGACGCAGATCATAGACAGCATTTAAGGCTAGTGCTATAAACTTTGAGGGCGGAGAAGCTATATGCAAAATTCTCAAAGTGCGAATTCTGGATCAGGAAAGTAACTTTCCTCGGTCACGTGGTTAGCGAAGAAGGAATACACATGGACCCTTGATGTGTGTGAAACGAACTAGTTTTAATCCTACTAACTTAGACACAAAATAAACACACGAAAGGCAGTGAACCTATCGATTAGTAATATAGTTCAAGCAAGTAGGGTATCGAACACAGGGAATGGTAAACAATTAAAATAAATACTAATATTATCTAAATAAAACAAGTTGATAAAAGGTTTTCTCTAGTTTTACAAGACTAGAAACTTACTAACTAATACTTAGATTAATTAACTAAAACTTAGATAAGCAAAGATTCAACTAAATTCAATAATGAAAGGAACTTCTGTTTAGTTCAACTCAATTGATCCTATGGTTGACATTATGGCAATAGTGCAATGGATTGATTTTTCTATTGGCTACCGATTCAGGTGATTAGATTCACGTTCGCTGCACTAATCCTTAGAGAACAAACTAACTCAAACAGTGGCCAGTTGTCTAATTTAATTCAATTCACTAGATTATTTATTCGGGTTAATTAAGACTTGTAATAGCTAACTAAATTGGTCCTTTAGTTAACCTCTCGTTGATGGTCATCACACAAGCTCACACATGAATTTACCTATTTTTCTATTAATTCTAGTTTCACATTCGCTAATCCTAGTCATATAATAAAGTGGTCACATAAATTATATGAGGTAACAATTAAGAGATGTTCATGCAGCTTAATTATCTTCCTGTTAACAGAAAAATAGTTATCATTCACACATAAGGTTCTTTAACAAGCTAGAATCAACAAAATCACCAATATTAAATCAATCCTACCATTAATCAAACCATAGTTTCAACATTGTCTCCCCAAACAGAAGCTAAAAGGTTTTAGCTCATGATTAAGGCAGTAAAACACTCAAAAACGAAATCAATTGGTAAAAACATAGTTCAAACAAGAGATTAGGTAAAGAGTGAACTTGATTTTGCCTTAATTCTCCTCAAAATCGAATGTAGGGTTGATTCTTCACTTTCCAGAGCTTCACCAGGGCTTTCAATCGTATCTTAGCCTCCAAGGGTTCCTCTATATGCTAGGTTATCGATCTGAAAGTCCCTTTATATAGATTTTCACAAAACAGAGGCTACTCGGCGAGTCCAGTGACCTACTCGGCGAGTCCGTCACTTAAAACCCGTGTACGGCAAGTCAGCGCGTCCAGAATCGCGAAAGTTCGATACGACTCGCCGAGTAGTCGACCCTACTCGCCGAGTCCGTTTGGAATCAGCATTTTCTCAAAACACGAAAGTCGTCCAAAATTGTGTCTAGTTTTCAGAACAATTTGAATCTCGTCAATCGGAGTTACGGTTCATGAGATATGGCCAAAACACTGATGAGGGGTCAAGTTGTCCAGCAACATCCTTCTTTCTTCAAAATCCAAGATCCAAGCTTCCAATCGCTAGTTCCGCTTCCTTTTCCACCCGAGCATGTCTTTTATTGCTGAAATTGAAATATTAAGCTAATTAAGTACCTTTTGTCCATAAAATGATATAAAATCAACAATAATTAATAAGATAATGAATGATTTCTATGACTAAATAAGCCCATATCAAAATACCCCACACTTGACTTTTGCTTGCCCCCAAGCAAAACTAAATTTTAACATACTAATACCACATAAGACAATCCCAATCGAACGTAGCCATTATGCCAAGACCGCAACGCATGCATTTGTGTCTAAAGTTTTTCCTAAGGACCCCCTCAATTCTAAATACTCACAATCCTCATAAACACTCGCCCACTTCTTTTGAACAATGCTCATTTTATGCATCCCTCTGAATCCATCCGCAGAAAACCTCCTAGCCTCAAGGGGTTGAGCAACCCAAGCATACATAATCTAGACAATTACAACTTTTTGATACCACTATAGAGCTCATTTGGAATTCTTCACTTCTTGGACATTTGATATTGATTTCTTTGAATTCACCACTTTTTGATTTTGGTATCTTCAACTTTTGAACTTTGGAATTTTTGATCTTCTAATTTCATATTTGACTTTGATGCTCCAAGAATTCTTCAAACTTTTATTTTGTAATTCTCTCTTTTTTTTCATGTAACTCACTTTTTTTTCACTCAAAACCTACATGCTTAAGCAAGGGCGCTCAACTTCAACCTTTATTGATTAATGATAACAATTTTCCTGGATACATTTCAAGTACACGATGCTAAACATATTGCGATCCTCAAACTAAGCGAGGTTGTGTTTTTGTCCCATGATTTCACTAGAATAAAGGAGGCCACAAATGCACTAGAACGTATATAGGCTCATCTAAACATTTGGGTCCTCATGCAATCATCAAATATAATACTAGCATGATCCCTAATTGTTTTTACCAAAATATCTAAATTAGCCCTAGCAATTTTATGCAAAATTTTAAAATTAATCTAAATTTTAACTAAATGTAACCAACCCCCTACCCCACACTTAATTTATGCAATGTCCCCATTGCATATTATGCATGAATAAGAAAACATAAAAATAAAGAGGGAATTGGAACAAACTCCCCTGGGATAGTAGTGGCGAGGTTGATATCTCTTATCTTCAGCTCCATCTTCAATTGACTTTAGACATGGGAACAGCTCATCCATGTCGTGGGTGTCAAAATCTCGTGTGGTACAGTCTTTATAAAAGCTCCAAATATAAGAGAAAAACTCTTGGAAATGCTCAGAAAATGATCTTCAAAGAATAGAACCAATGCCCATATCAAATGTCATCAAATCTTCAGCTCAAAAGTAAGAAGAATGAGCGACTCGTCGAGTAAGTATGTAGACTCGCCGAGTTGAAGCGTAAATGGCAGAAGAATCGTGAATTTTCACATGGACTCGGCGAGTCCATAAGATGCACTCGGCGAGTAGACCGCTGTGTGACAAAATTTTTATTCTGCCCAAGTCCGTTTCTGATGTATGGGGGTTATATAAACTAATAATTTCCCTCATTTTAGGGAATAAACACTCTTTAACCCTTCTATCTATTGGACTCATAGCTTGACTCAAAACTTCGTTTCCTCTCTCGCCTAGACTCGATTTCTCGCTTCGTCAGCCTTGACTCTAGACCCTCACATGCAATCCTAAGCTTCAAACTGAAAAGTTCAAAACAACACACAAGTAATAGAAAAACGAAAACAAACATCAAAATTAAAATCCTAAATTACCCTAATAAACTAGAAGTTTAAAAAGAAAAAGAAAAGCAAACTCTAATGACGGGTTGCCTCCCGCAAGCGCTTCTTTTTCTGCGAGTCTTGAGCTGGACTCTCAACTTAATAAACTTCTAATAAAATCAATGCCAATCCATCTGTTGCATTAAATATTTTCTTTGGACCAATTTGTAAAATTTGGCTCTTTTCTTCTAAAATTGGCCAAACGAGCTTGAATACATAAAACCCAAGAATTCTGACAAGGGTTGGGACCGGTCGGGTACTAATCATAAATGGATCGTGATTTAGAACTTTCTCCAAAGTTGGAATCGTCACCCCATGCTTCGAAACACAAACCGGAAGAACAGGAGACCATGTCGTGGTAATGGTCAAACCACAACTTGGTTCCTGCAACTCAGGTTTTTCTTGTTCTTCATCTGACCTCTCTGCTAGCAATCTTTCCAGCTCCTCCAAATCTTTTTCTGGATTAAAATCTTCATCTTGTAACTTTAGCTCTTGTGACTCAAATTGTTCTTGTTTATTAGGCAAGATGTTATCTAACCATCTTCCAAATTCCTTCAAATCATCATCTGAGTCATATTCCTCATCTTCTTGCTCAATTTCCTGTACTACTTCCTCAAGAAAAGCATCAAAAGCATCGAGATTTGGAAAATACATAATAAATAAAAATAAAAATAAAAATAAAAATTAATCTAAATAAAAAAAATTAATCAACAAAAAAAATGATAATAATTAGCAAATAAAACTAAACCAAATAAAAAAATGATAACAATTAGCAAATAAAATTAACTATTTAGAACCGTTCCCCGGCAACGGCGCCAAAAACTTGATGTGTGTGAAACGAACTAGTTTTAATCCTACTAACTTAGACACAAAATAAACACACGAAAGGCAGTGAACCTATCGATTAGTAATATAGTTCAAGCAAGTAGGGTATCGAACACAGGGAACGGTAAACAATTAAAATAAATGCTAATATTATCTAAATAAAACAAGTTGATAAAAGGTTTTCTCTAGTTTTACAAGACTAGAAACTTACTAACTAATACTTAGATTAATTAACTAAAACTTAGATAAGCAAAGATTCAACTAAATTCAATAATGAAAGGAACTTCTGTTTAGTTCAACTCAATTGATCCTATGGTTGACATTATGGCAATAGTGCAATGGATTGATTTTTCTATTGGCTACCGATTCAGGTGATTAGATTCACGTTCGCTGCACTAATCCTTAGAGAACAAACTAACTCAAACAGTGGCCAGTTGTCTAATTTAATTCAATTCACTAGATTATTTATTCGGGTTAATTAAGACTTGTAATAGCTAACTAAATTGGTCCTTTAGTTAACCTCTCGTTGATGGTCATCACACAAGCTCACACATGAATTTACCTATTTTTCTATTAATTCTAGTTTCACATTCGCTAATCCTAGTCATATAATAAAGTGGTCACATAAATTATATGAGGTAACAATTAAGAGATGTTCATGCAGCTTAATTATCTTCCTGTTAACAGAAAAATAGTTATCATTCACACATAAGGTTCTTTAACAAGCTAGAATCAACAAAATCACCAATATTAAATCAATCCTACCATTAATCAAACCATAGTTTCAACATTGTCTCCCCAAACAGAAGCTAAAAGGTTTTAGCTCATGATTAAGGCAGTAAAACACTCAAAAACGAAATCAATTGGTAAAAACATAGTTCAAACAAGAGATTAGGTAAAGAGTGAACTTGATTTTGCCTTAATTCTCCTCAAAATCGAATGTAGGGTTGATTCTTCACTTTCCAGAGCTTCACCAGGGCTTTCAATCGTATCTTAGCCTCCAAGGGTTCCTCTATATGCTAGGTTATCGATCTGAAAGTCCCTTTATATAGATTTTCACAAAACAGAGGCTACTCGGCGAGTCCAGTGACCTACTCGGCGAGTCCGTCACTTAAAACCCGTGTACGGCAAGTCAGCGCGTCCAGAATCGCGAAAGTTCGATACGACTCGCCGAGTAGTCGACCCTACTCGCCGAGTCCGTTTGGAATCAGCATTTTCTCAAAACACGAAAGTCGTCCGAAATTGTGTCTAGTTTTCAGAACAATTTAAATCTCGTCAATCGGAGTTACGGTTCATGAGATATGGCCAAAACACTGATGAGGGGTCAAGTTGTCCAGCAACATCCTTCTTTCTTCATAATCCAAGATCCAAGCTTCCAATCGCTAGTTCCGCTTCCTTTTCCACCCGAGCATGTCTTTTATTGCTGAAATTGAAATATTAAGCTAATTAAGTACCTTTTGTCCATAAAATGATATAAAATCAACAATAATTAATAAGATAATGAATGATTTCTATGACTAAATAAGCCCATATCAAAATACCCCACACTTGACTTTTGCTTGCCCCCAAGCAAAACTAAATTTTAACATACTAATACCACATAAGACAATCCCAATCGAACGTAGCCATTATGCCAAGACCGCAACGCATGCATTTGTGTCTAAAGTTTTTCCTAAGGACCCCCTCAATTCTAAATACTCACAATCCTCATAAACACTCGCCCACTTCTTTTGAACAATGCTCATTTTATGCATCCCTCTGAATCCATCCGCAGAAAACCTCCTAGCCTCAAGGTATTTTTGGTTGAGCAACCCAAGCATACATAATCTAGACAATTACAACTTTTTGATACCACTATAGAGCTCATTTGGAATTCTTCACTTCTTGGACATTTGATATTGATTTCTTTGAATTCACCACTTTTTGATTTTGGTATCTTCAACTTTTGAACTTTGGAATTTTTGATCTTCTAATTTCATATTTGACTTTGATGCTCCAAGAATTCTTCAAACTTTTCTTTTGTAATTCTCTCTTTTTTTTCATGTAACTCACTTTTTTTTCACTCAAAACCTACATGCTTAAGCAAGGGCGCTCAACTTCAACCTTTATTGATTAATGATAACAATTTTCCTGGATACATTTCAAGTACACGATGCTAAACATATTGCGATCCTCAAACTAAGCGAGGTTGTGTTTTTGTCCCATGATTTCACTAGAATAAAGGAGGCCACAAATGCACTAGAACGTATATAGGCTCATCTAAACATTTGGGTCCTCATGCAATCATCAAATATAATACTAGCATGATCCCTAATTGTTTTTACCAAAATATCTAAATTAGCCCTAGCAATTTTATGCAAAATTTTAAAATTAATCTAAATTTTAACTAAATGTAACCAACCCCCTACCCCACACTTAATTTATGCAATGTCCCCATTGCATATTATGCATGAATAAGAAAACATAAAAATAAAGAGGGAATTGGAACAAACTCCCCTGGGATAGTAGTGGCGAGGTTGATATCTCTTATCTTCAGCTCCATCTTCAATTGACTTTAGACATGGGAACAGCTCATCCATGTCGTGGGTGTCAAAATCTCGTGTGGTACAGTCTTTATAAAAGCTCCAAATATAAGAGAAAAACTCTTGGAAATGCTCAGAAAATGATCTTCAAAGAATAGAACCAATGCCCATATCAAATGTCATCAAATCTTCAGCTCAAAAGTAAGAAGAATGAGCGACTCGTCGAGTAAGTATGTAGACTCGCCGAGTTGAAGCGTAAATGGCAGAAGAATCGTGAATTTTCACATGGACTCGGCGAGTCCATAAGATGCACTCGGCGAGTAGACCGCTGTCTGACAAAATTTTTATTCTGCCCAAGTCCGTTTCTGATGTATGGGGGTTATATAAACTAATAATTTCCCTCATTTTAGGGAATAAACACTCTTTAACCCTTCTATCTATTGGACTCATAGCTTGACTCAAAACTTCGTTTCCTCTCTCGCCTAGACTCGATTTCTCGCTTCGTCAGCCTTGACTCTAGACCCTCACATGCAATCCTAAGCTTCAAACTGAAAAGTTCAAAACAACACACAAGTAATAGAAAAACGAAAACAAACATCAAAATTAAAATCCTAAATTACCCTAATAAACTAGAAGTTTAAAAAGAAAAAGAAAAGCAAACTCTAATGACGGGTTGCCTCCCGCAAGCGCTTCTTTTTCTGCGAGTCTTGAGCTGGACTCTCAACTTAATAAACTTCTAATAAAATCAATGCCAATCCATCTGTTGCATTAAATATTTTCTTTGGACCAATTTGTAAAATTTGGCTCTTTTCTTCTAAAATTGGCCAAACGAGCTTGAATACATAAAACCCAAGAATTCTGACAAGGGTTGGGACCGGTCGGGTACTAATCATAAATGGATCGTGATTTAGAACTTTCTCCAAAGTTGGAATCGTCACCCCATGCTTCGAAACACAAACCGGAAGAACAGGAGACCATGTCGTGGTAATGGTCAAACCACAACTTGGTTCCTGCAACTCAGGTTTTTCTTGTTCTTCATCTGACCTCTCTGCTAGCAATCTTTCCAGCTCCTCCAAATCTTTTTCTGGATTAAAATCTTCATCTTGTAACTTTAGCTCTTGTGACTCAAATTGTTCTTGTTTATTAGGCAAGATGTTATCTAACCATCTTCCAAATTCCTTCAAATCATCATCTGAGTCATATTCCTCATCTTCTTGCTCAATTTCCTGTACTACTTCCTCAAGAAAAGCATCAAAAGCATCGAGATTTGGAAAATACATAATAAATAAAAATAAAAATAAAAATAAAAATTAATCTAAATAAAAAAAATTAATCAACAAAAAAAATGATAATAATTAGCAAATAAAATTAAACCAAATAAAAAAAATGATAACAATTAGCAAATAAAATTAACTATTTAGAACCGTTCCCCGGCAACGGCGCCAAAAACTTGATGTGTGTGAAACGAACTAGTTTTAATCCTACTAACTTAGACACAAAATAAACACACGAAAGGCAGTGAACCTATCGATTAGTAATATAGTTCAAGCAAGTAGGGTATCGAACACAGGGAACGGTAAACAATTAAAATAAATGCTAATATTATCTAAATAAAACAAGTTGATAAAAGGTTTTCTCTAGTTTTACAAGACTAGAAACTTACTAACTAATACTTAGATTAA
Source organism: Lactuca virosa (assembly GCF_052849685.1). Classification (NCBI taxonomy): domain Eukaryota; kingdom Viridiplantae; phylum Streptophyta; class Magnoliopsida; order Asterales; family Asteraceae; genus Lactuca; species Lactuca virosa. The sequence goes on along the minus strand of NC_136433.1, from coordinate 312,633,272 downwards.
TTAACTAAAACTTAGATAAGCAAAGATTCAACTAAATTCAATAATGAAAGGAACTTCTATTTAGTTCAACTCAATTGATCCTATGGTTGACATTATGGCAATAGTGCAATGGATTGATTTTTCTATTGGCTACCGATTCAGGTGATTAGATTCAGGTTCGCTGCACTAATCCTTAGAGAACAAACTAACTCAAACAGTGGCCAGTTGTCTAATTTAATTCAATTCACTAGATTATTTATTCGGGTTAATTAAGACTTGTAATAGCTAACTAAATTGGTCCTTTAGTTAACCTCTCGTTGATGGTCATCACACAAGCTCACACATGAATTTACCTATTTTTCTATTAATTCTAGTTTCACATTCGCTAATCCTAGTCATATAATAAAGTGGTCACATAAATTATATGAGGTAACAATTAAGAGATGTTCATGCAGCTTAATTATCTTCCTGTTAACAGAAAAATAGTTATCATTCACACATAAGGTTCTTTAACAAGCTAGAATCAACAAAATCACCAATATTAAATCAATCATACCATTAATCAAACCATAGTTTCAACATTGTCTCCCCAAACAGTAGCTAAAAGGTTTTAGCTCATGATTAAGGCAGTAAAACACTCAAAAACGAAATCAATTGGTAAAAACATAGTTCAAACAAGAGATTAGGTAAAGAGTGAACTTGATTTTGCCTTAATTCTCCTCAAATCCGAATGTAGGGTTGATTCTTCACTTTCCAGAGCTTCACCAGCGCTTTCAATCGTATCTTAGCCTCCAAGGGTTCCTCTATATGCTAGGTTATCGATCTGAAAGTCCCTTTATATAGATTTTCACAAAACAGAGGCTACTCGGCGAGTCCAGTGACCTACTCGGCGAGTCCGTCACTTAAAACCCGTGTACGGCAAGTCAGCGCGTCCAGAATCGCGAAAGTTCGATACGACTCGCCGAGTAGTCGACCCTACTCGCCGAGTCCGTTTGGAATCAGCATTTTCTCAAAACACGAAAGTCGTCCGAAATTGTGTCTAGTTTTCAGAACAATTTGAATCTCTTCAATCGGAGTTACGGTTCATGAGATATGGCCAAAACACTGATGAGGGGTCAAGTTGTCCAGCAACATCCTTCTTTCTTCAAAATCCAAGATCCAAGCTTCCAATCGCTAGTTCCGCTTCCTTTTCCACCCGAGCATGTCTTTTATTGCTGAAATTGAAATATTAAGCTAATTAAGTACCTTTTGTCCATAAAATGATATAAAATCAACAATAATTAATAAGATAATGAATGATTTCTATGACTAAATAAGCCCATATCAAAATACCCCACACTTGACTTTTGCTTGCCCCCAAGCAAAACTAAATTTTAACATACTAATACCACATAAGACAATCCCAATCGAACGCAGCCATTATGCCAAGACCGCAACGCATGCATTTGTGTCTAAAGTTTTTCCTAAGGACCCCCTCAATTCTAAATACTCACAATCCTCATAAACACTCGCCCACTTCTTTTGAACAATGCTCATTTTATGCATCCCTCTGAATCCATCCGCAGAAAACCTCCTAGCCTCAAGGTATTTTTGGTTGAGCAACCCAAGCATACATAATCTAGACAATTACAACTTTTTGATACCACTATAGAGCTCATTTGGAATTCTTCACTTCTTGGACATTTGATATTGATTTCTTTGAATTCACCACTTTTTGATTTTGGTATCTTCAACTTTTGAACTTTGGAATTTTTGATCTTCTAATTTCATATTTGACTTTGATGCTCCAAGAATTCTTCAAACTTTTCTTTTGTAATTCTCTCTTTTTTTTTCATGTAACTCACTTTTTTTTTCACTCAAAACCTACATGCTTAAGCAAGGGCGCTCAACTTCAACCTTTATTGATTAATGATAACAATTTTCCTGGATACATTTCAAGTACACGATGCTAAACATATTACGATCCTCAAACTAAGCGAGGTTGTGTTTTTGTCCCATGATTTCACTAGAATAAAGGAGGCCACAAATGCACTAGAACGTATATAGGCTCATCTAAACATTTGGGTCCTCATGCAATCATCAAATATAATACTAGCATGATCCCTAATTGTTTTTACCAAAATATCTAAATTAGCCCTAGCAATTTTATGCAAAATTTTAAAATTAATCTAAATTTTAACTAGATGTAACCAACCCCCTACCCCACACTTAATTTATGCAATGTCCCCATTGCATATTATGCATGAATAAGAAAACATAAAAATAAAGAGGGAATTGGAACAAACTCCCCTGGGATAGTAGTGGCGAGGTTGATATCTCTTATCTTCAGCTCCATCTTCAATTGACTTTAGACATGGGAACAGCTCATCCATGTCGTGGGTGTCAAAATCTCGTGTGGTACAGTCTTTATAAAAGCTCCAAATATAAGAGAAAAACTCTTGGAAATGCTCAGAAAATGATCTTCAAAGAATAGAACCAATGCCCATATCAAATGTCATCAAATCTTCAGCTCAAAAGTAAGAAGAATGAGCGACTCGTCGAGTAAGTATGTAGACTCGCCGAGTTGAAGCGTAAATGGCAGAAGAATCGTGAATTTTCACATGGACTCGGCGAGTCCATAAGATGCACTCGGCGAGTAGACCGCTGTGTGACAAAATTTTTATTCTGCCCAAGTCCGTTTCTGATGTATGGGGGTTATATAAACTAATAATTTCCCTCATTTTAGGGAATAAACACTCTTTAACCCTTCTATCTATTGGACTCATAGCTTGACTCAAAACTTCGTTTCCTCTCTCGCCTAGACTCGATTTCTCGCTTCGTCAGCCTTGACTCTAGACCCTCACATGCAATCCTAAGCTTCAAACTGAAAAGTTCAAAACAACACACAAGTAATAGAAAAACGAAAACAAACATCAAAATTAAAATCCTAAATTACCCTAATAAACTAGAAGTTTAAAAAGAAAAAGAAAAGCAAACTCTAATGACGGGTTGCCTCCCGCAAGCGCTTCTTTTTCTGCGAGTCTTGAGCTGGACTCTCAACTTAATAAACTTCTAATAAAATCAATGCCAATCCATCTGTTGCATTAAATATTTTCTTTGGACCAATTTGTAAAATTTGGCTCTTTTCTTCTAAAATTGGCCAAACGAGCTTGAATACATAAAACCCAAGAATTCTGACAAGGGTTGGGACCGGTCGGGTACTAATCATAAATGGATCGTGATTTAGAACTTTCTCCAAAGTTGGAATCGTCACCCCATGCTTCGAAACACAAACCGGAAGAACAGGAGACCATGTCGTGGTAATGGTCAAACCACAACATGGTTCCTGCAACTCAGGTTTTTCTTGTTCTTCATCTGACCTCTCTGCTAGCAATCTTTCCAGCTCCTCCAAATCTTTTTCTGGATTAAAATCTTCATCTTGTAACTTTAGCTCTTGTGACTCAAATTGTTCTTGTTTATTAGGCAAGATGTTATCTAACCATCTTCCAAATTCCTTCAAATCATCATCTGAGTCATATTCCTCATCTTCTTGCTCAATTTCCTGTACTACTTCCTCAAGAAAAGCATCAAAAGCATCGAGATTTGGAAAATACATAATAAATAAAAATAAAAATAAAAATAAAAATTAATCCAAATAAAAAAAATTAATCAACAAAAAAAATGATAATAATTAGCAAACAAAATTAAACCAAATAAAAAAAAATGATAACAATTAGCAAATAAAATTAACTATTTAGAACCGTTCCCCGGCAACGGCGCCAAAAACTTGATGTGTGTGAAACGAACTAGTTTTAATCCTACTAACTTAGACACAAAATAAACACACGAAAGGCAGTGAACCTATCGATTAGTAATATAGTTCAAGCAAGTAGGGTATCGAACACAGGGAACGGTAAACAATTAAAATAAATGCTAATATTATCTAAATAAAACAAGTTGATAAAAGGTTTTCTCTAGTTTTACAAGACTAGAAACTTACTAACTAATACTTAGATTAATTAACTAAAACTTAGATAAGCAAAGATTCAACTAAATTCAATAATGAAAGGAACTTCTGTTTAGTTCAACTCAATTGATCCTATGGTTGACATTATGGCAATAGTGCAATGGATTGATTTTTCTATTGGCTACCGATTCAGGTGATTAGATTCACGTTCGCTGCACTAATCCTTAGAGAACAAACTAACTCAAACAGTGGCCAGTTGTCTAATTTAATTCAATTCACTAGATTATTTATTCGGGTTAATTAAGACTTGTAATAGCTAACTAAATTGGTCCTTTAGTTAACCTCTCGTTGATGGTCATCACACAAGCTCACACATGAATTTACCTATTTTTCTATTAATTCTAGTTTCACATTCGCTAATCCTAGTCATATAATAAAGTGGTCACATAAATTATATGAGGTAACAATTAAGAGATGTTCATGCAGCTTAATTATCTTCCTGTTAACAGAAAAATAGTTATCATTCACACATAAGGTTCTTTAACAAGCTAGAATCAACAAAATCACCAATATTAAATCAATCCTACCATTAATCAAACCATAGTTTCAACATTGTCTCCCCAAACAGAAGCTAAAAGGTTTTAGCTCATGATTAAGGCAGTAAAACACTCAAAAACGAAATCAATTGGTAAAAACATAGTTCAAACAAGAGATTAGGTAAAGAGTGAACTTGATTTTGCCTTAATTCTCCTCAAAATCGAATGTAGGGTTGATTCTTCACTTTCCAGAGCTTCACCAGGGCTTTCAATCGTATCTTAGCCTCCAAGGGTTCCTCTATATGCTAGGTTATCGATCTGAAAGTCCCTTTATATAGATTTTCACAAAACAGAGGCTACTCGGCGAGTCCAGTGACCTACTCGGCGAGTCCGTCACTTAAAACCCATGTACGACAAGTCAGCGCGTCCAGAATCGCGAAAGTTCGATATGACTCGCCGAGTAGTCGACCCTCCTCGCCGAGTCCGTTTGGAATCAGCATTTTCTCAAAACACGAAAGTCGTCCGAAATTGTGTCTAGTTTTCAGAACAGTTTGAATCTCGTCAATCCGAGTTACGGTTCATGAGATATGGCCAAAACACTGATGAGGGGTCAAGTTGTCCAGCAACATCCTTCTTTCTTCAAAATCCAAGATCCAAGCTTCCAATCGCTAGTTCCGCTTCCTTTTCCACCCGAGCATGTCTTTTATTGCTGAAATTGAAATATTAAGCTAATTAAGTACCTTTTGTCCATAAAATGATATAAAATCAACAATAATTAATAAGATAATGAATGATTTCTATGACTAAATAAGCCCATATCAAAATACCCCACACTTGACTTTTGCTTGCCCCCAAGCAAAACTAAATTTTAACATACTAATACCACATAAGACAATCCCAATCGAACGCAGCCATTATGCCAAGACCGCAACGCATGCATTTGTGTCTAAAGTTTTTCCTAAGGACCCCCTCAATTCTAAATACTCACAATCCTCATAAACACTCGCCCACTTCTTTTGAACAATGCTCATTTTATGCATCCCTCTGAATCCATCCGCAGAAAACCTCCTAGCCTCAAGGTATTTTTGGTTGAGCAACCCAAGCATACATAATCTAGACAATTACAACTTTTTGATACCACTATAGAGCTCATTTGGAATTCTTCACTTCTTGGACATTTGATATTGATTTCTTTGAATTCACCACTTTTTGATTTTGGTATCTTCAACTTTTGAACTTTGGAATTTTTGATCTTCTAATTTCATATTTGACTTTGATGCTCCAAGAATTCTTCAAACTTTTCTTTTGTAATTCTCTCTTTTTTTTTCATGTAACTCACTTTTTTTTCACTCAAAACCTACATGCTTAAGCAAGGGCGCTCAACTTCAACCTTTATTGATTAATGATAACAATTTTCCTGGATACATTTCAAGTACACGATGCTAAACATATTGCGATCCTCAAACTAAGCGAGGTTGTGTTTTTGTCCCATGATTTCACTAGAATAAAGGAGGCCACAAATGCACTAGAACGTATATAGGCTCATCTAAACATTTGGGTCCTCATGCAATCATCAAATATAATACTAGCATGATCCCTAATTGTTTTTACCAAAATATCTAAATTAGCCCTAGCAATTTTATGCAAAATTTTAAAATTAATCTAAATTTTAACTAAATGTAACCAACCCCCTACCCCACACTTAATTTATGCAATGTCCCCATTGCATATTATGCATGAATAAGAAAACATAAAAATAAAGAGGGAATTGGAACAAACTCCCCTGGGATAGTAGTGGCGAGGTTGATATCTCCTATCTTCAGCTCCATCTTCAATTGACTTTAGACATGGGAACAGCTCATCCATGTCGTGGGTGTCAAAATCTCGTGTGGTACAGTCTTTATAAAAGCTCCAAATATAAGAGAAAAACTCTTGGAAATGCTCAGAAAATGATCTTCAAAGAATAGAACCAATGCCCATATCAAATGTCATCAAATCTTCAGCTCAAAAGTAAGAAGAATGAGCGACTCGTCGAGTAAGTATGTAGACTCGCCGAGTTGAAGCGTAAATGGCAGAAGAATCGTGAATTTTCACATGGACTCGGCGAGTCCATAAGATGCACTCGGCGAGTAGACCGCTGTCTGACAAAATTTTTATTCTGCCCAAGTCCGTTTCTGATGTATGGGGGTTATATAAACTAATAATTTCCCTCATTTTAGGGAATAAACACTCTTTAACCCTTCTATCTATTGGACTCATAGCTTGACTCAAAACTTCGTTTCCTCTCTCGCCTAGACTCGATTTCTCGCTTCGTCAGCCTTGACTCTAGACCCTCACATGCAATCCTAAGCTTCAAACTGAAAAGTTCAAAACAACACACAAGTAATAGAAAAACGAAAACAAACATCAAAATTAAAATCCTAAATTACCCTAATAAACTAGAAGTTTAAAAAGAAAAAGAAAAGCAAACTCTAATGACGGGTTGCCTCCCGCAAGCGCTTCTTTTTCTGCGAGTCTTGAGCTGGACTCTCAACTTAATAAACTTCTAATAAAATCAATGCCAATCCATCTGTTGCATTAAATATTTTCTTTGGACCAATTTGTAAAATTTGGCTCTTTTCTTCTAAAATTGGCCAAACGAGCTTGAATACATAAAACCCAAGAATTCTGACAAGGGTTGGGACCGGTCGGGTACTAATCATAAATGGATCGTGATTTAGAACTTTCTCCAAAGTTGGAATCGTCACCCCATGCTTCGAAACACAAACCGGAAGAACAGGAGACCATGTCGTGGTAATGGTCAAACCACAACATGGTTCCTGCAACTCAGGTTTTTCTTGTTCTTCATCTGACCTCTCTGCTAGCAATCTTTCCAGCTCCTCCAAATCTTTTTCTGGATTAAAATCTTCATCTTGTAACTTTAGCTCTTGTGACTCAAATTGTTCTTGTTTATTAGGCAAGATGTTATCTAACCATCTTCCAAATTCCTTCAAATCATCATCTGAGTCATATTCCTCATCTTCTTGCTCAATTTCCTGTACTACTTCCTCAAGAAAAGCATCAAAAGCATCGAGATTTGGAAAATACATAATAAATAAAAATAAAAATAAAAATAAAAATTAATCTAAATAAAAAAAATTAATCAACAAAAAAAATGATAATAATTAGCAAACAAAATTAAACCAAATAAAAAAAATGATAACAATTAGCAAATAAAATTAACTATTTAGAACCGTTCCCCGGCAACGGCGCCAAAAACTTGATGTGTGTGAAACGAACTAGTTTTAATCCTACTAACTTAGACACAAAATAAACACACGAAAGGCAGTGAACCTATCGATTAGTAATATAGTTCAAGCAAGTAGGGTATCGAACACAGGGAACGGTAAACAATTAAAATAAATGCTAATATTATCTAAATAAAACAAGTTGATAAAAGGTTTTCTCTAGTTTTACAAGACTAGAAACTTACTAACTAATACTTAGATTAATTAACTAAAACTTAGATAAGCAAAGATTCAACTAAATTCAATAATGAAAGGAACTTCTGTTTAGTTCAACTCAATTGATCCTATGGTTGACATTATGGCAATAGTGCAATGGATTGATTTTTCTATTGGCTACCGATTCAGGTGATTAGATTCACGTTCGCTGCACTAATCCTTAGAGAACAAACTAACTCAAACAGTGGCCAGTTGTCTAATTTAATTCAATTCACTAGATTATTTATTCGGGTTAATTAAGACTTGTAATAGCTAACTAAATTGGTCCTTTAGTTAACCTCTCGTTAATGGTCATCACACAAGCTCACACATGAATTTACCTATTTTTCTATTAATTCTAGTTTCACATTCGCTAATCCTAGTCATATAATAAAGTGGTCACATAAATTATATGAGGTAACAATTAAGAGATGTTCATGCAGCTTAATTATCTTCCTGTTAACAGAAAAATAGTTATCATTCACACATAAGGTTCTTTAACAAGCTAGAATCAACAAAATCACCAATATTAAATCAATCCTACCATTAATCAAACCATAGTTTCAACATTGTCTCCCCAAACAGAAGCTAAAAGGTTTTAGCTCATGATTAAGGCAGTAAAACACTCAAAAACGAAATCAATTGGTAAAAACATAGTTCAAACAAGAGATTAGGTAAAGAGTGAACTTGATTTTGCCTTAATTCTCCTCAAATCCGAATGTAGGGTTGATTCTTCACTTTCCAGAGCTTCACCAGGGCTTTCAATCGTATCTTAGCCTCCAAGGGTTCCTCTATATGCTAGGTTATCGATCTGAAAGTCCCTTTATATAGATTTTCACAAAACAGAGGCTACTCGGCGAGTCCAGTGACCTACTCGGCGACTCCGTCACTTAAAACCCGTGTACGGCAAGTCAGCGCGTCCAGAATCGCGAAAGTTCGATACGACTCGCCGAGTAGCCGACCCTACTCGCCGAGTCCGTTTGGAATCAGCATTTTCTCAAAACACGAAAGTCGTCCGAAATTGTGTCTAGTTTTCAGAACAATTTGAATCTCGTCAATCGGAGTTACGGTTCATGAGATATGGCCAAAACACTGATGAGGGGTCAAGTTGTCCAGCAACATCCTTCTTTCTTCAAAATCCAAGATCCAAGCTTCCAATCGCTAGTTCCGCTTCCTTTTCCACCCGAGCATGTCTTTTATTGCTGAAATTGAAATATTAAGCTAATTAAGTACCTTTTGTCCATAAAATGATATAAAATCAACAATAATTAATAAGATAATGAATGATTTCTATGACTAAATAAGCCCATATCAAAATACCCCACACTTGACTTTTGCTTGCCCCCAAGCAAAACTAAATTTTAACATACTAATACCACATAAGACAATCCCAATCGAACGCAGCCATTATGCCAAGACCGCAACGCATGCATTTGTGTCTAAAGTTTTTCCTAAGGACCCCCTCAATTCTAAATACTCACAATCCTCATAAACACTCGCCCACTTCTTTTGAACAATGCTCATTTTATGCATCCCTCTGAATCCATCCGCAGAAAACCTCCTAGCCTCAAGGTATTTTTGGTTGAGCAACCCAAGCATACATAATCTAGACAATTACAACTTTTTGATACCACTATAGAGCTCATTTGGAATTCTTCACTTCTTGGACATTTGATATTGATTTCTTTGAATTCACCACTTTTTGATTTTGGTATCTTCAACTTTTGAACTTTGGAATTTTTGATCTTCTAATTTCATATTTGACTTTGATGCTCCAAGAATTCTTCAAACTTTTCTTTTGTAATTCTCTCTTTTTTTTCATGTAACTCACTTTTTTTTTCACTCAAAACCTACATGCTTAAGCAAGGGCGCTCAACTTCAACCTTTATTGATTAATGATAACAATTTTCCTGGATACATTTCAAGTACACGATGCTAAACATATTGCGATCCTCAAACTAAGCGAGGTTGTGTTTTTGTCCCATGATTTCACTAGAATAAAGGAGGCCACAAATGCACTAGAACGTATATAGGCTCATCTAAACATTTGGGTCCTCATGCAATCATCAAATATAATACTAGCATGATCCCTAATTGTTTTTACCAAAATATCTAAATTAGCCCTAGCAATTTTATGCAAAATTTTAAAATTAATCTAAATTTTAACTAAATGTAACCAACCCCCTACCCCACACTTAATTTATGCAATGTCCCCATTGCATATTATGCATGAATAAGAAAACATAAAAATAAAGAGGGAATTGGAAAAAACTCCCCTGGTATAGTAGTGGCGAGGTTGATATCTCTTATCTTCAGCTCCATCTTCAATTGACTTTAGACATGGGAACAGCTCATCCATGTCGTGGGTGTCAAAATCTCGTGTGGTACAGTCTTTATAAAAGCTCCAAATATAAGAGAAAAACTCTTGGAAATGCTCAGAAAATGATCTTCAAAGAATAGAACCAATGCCCATATCAAATGTCATCAAATCTTCAGCTCAAAAGTAAGAAGAATGAGCGACTCGTCGAGTAAGTATGTAGACTCGCCGAGTTGAAGCGTAAATGGCAGAAGAATCGTGAATTTTCACATGGACTCGGCGAGTCCATAAGATGCACTCGGCGAGTAGACCGCTGTCTGACAAAATTTTTATTCTGCCCAAGTCCGTTTCTGATGTATGGGGGTTATATAAACTAATAATTTCCCTCATTTTAGGGAATAAACACTCTTTAACCCTTCTATCTATTGGACTCATAGCTTGACTCAAAACTTCGTTTCCTCTCTCGCCTAGACTCGATTTCTCGCTTCGTCAGCCTTGACTCTAGACCCTCACATGCAATCCTAAGCTTCAAACTGAAAAGTTCAAAACAACACACAAGTAATAGAAAAACGAAAACAAACATCAAAATTAAAATCCTAAATTACCCTAATAAACTAGAAGTTTAAAAAGAAAAAGAAAAGCAAACTCTAATGACGGGTTGCCTCCCGCAAGCGCTTCTTTTTCTGCGAGTCTTGAGCTGGACTCTCAACTTAATAAACTTCTAATAAAATCAATGCCAATCCATCTGTTGCATTAAATATTTTCTTTGGACCAATTTGTAAAATTTGGCTCTTTTCTTCTAAAATTGGCCAAACGAGCTTGAATACATAAAACCCAAGAATTCTGACAAGGGTTGGGACCGGTCGGGTACTAATCATAAATGGATCGTGATTTAGAACTTTGTCCAAAGTTGGAATCGTCACCCCATGCTTCGAAACACAAATCGGAAGAACAGGAGACCATGTCGTGGTAATGGTCAAACCACAACATGGTTCCTACAACTCAGGTTTTTCTTGTTCTTCATCTGACCTCTCTGCTAGCAATCTTTCCAGCTCCTCCAAATCTTTTTCTGGATTAAAATCTTCATCTTGTAACTTTAGCTCTTGTGACTCAAATTGTTCTTGTTTATTAGGCAAGATGTTATCTAACCATCTTCCAAATTCCTTCAAATCATCATCTGAGTCATATTCCTCATCTTCTTGCTCAATTTCCTGTACTACTTCCTCAAGAAAAGCATCAAAAGCATCGAGATTTGGAAAATACATAATAAATAAAAATAAAAATAAAAATAAAAATTAATCTAAATAAAAAAAATTAATCAACAAAAAAATGATAATAATTAGCAAACAAAATTAAACCAAATAAAAAAAAATGATAACAATTAGCAAATAAAATTAACTATTTAGAACCGTTCCCCGGCAACGGCGCCAAAAACTTGATGTGTGTGAAACGAACTAGTTTTAATCCTACTAACTTAGACACAAAATAAACACACGAAAGGCAGTGAACCTATCGATTAGTAATATAGTTCAAGCAAGTAGGGTATCGAACACAGGGAACGGTAAACAATTAAAATAAATGCTAATATTTTCTAAATAAAACAAGTTGATAAAAGGTTTTCTCTAGTTTTACAAGACTAGAAACTTACTAACTAATACTTAGATTAATTAACTAAAACTTAGATAAGCAAAGATTCAACTAAATTCAATAATGAAAGGAACTTCTGTTTAGTTCAACTCAATTGATCCTATGGTTGACATTATGGCAATAGTGCAATGGATTGATTTTTCTATTGGCTACCGATTCAGGTGATTAGATTCACGTTCGCTGCACTAATCCTTAGAGAACAAACTAACTCAAACAGTGGCCAGTTGTCTAATTTAATTCAATTCACTAGATTATTTATTCGGGTTAATTAAGACGTGTAATAGCTAACTAAATTGGTCCTTTAGTTAACCTCTCGTTGATGGTCATCACACAAGCTCACACATGAATTTACCTATTTTTCTATTAATTCTAGTTTCACATTCGCTAATCCTAGTCATATAATAAAGTGGTCACATAAATTATATGAGGTAACAATTAAGAGATGCTCATGCAGCTTAATTATCTTCCTGTTAACAGAAAAATAGTTATCATTCACACATAAGGTTCTTTAACAAGCTAGAATCAACAAAATCACCAATATTAAATCAATCCTACCATTAATCAAACCATAGTTTCAACATTGTCTCCCCAAACAGAAGCTAAAAGGTTTTAGCTCATGATTAAGGTAGTAAAACACTCAAAAACGAAATCAATTGGTAAAAACATAGTTCAAACAAGAGATTAGGTAAAGAGTGAACTTGATTTTTCCTTAATTCTCCTCAAAATCGAATGTAGGGTTGATTCTTCACTTTCCAGAGCTTCACCAGGGCTTTCAATCGTATCTTAGCCTCCAAGGGTTCCTCTATATGCTAGGTTATCGATCTGAAAGTCTCTTTATATAGATTTTCACAAAACAGAGGCTACTCGGCGAGTCCAGTGACCTACTCGGCGAGTCCGTCACTTAAAACCCGTGTACGGCAAGTCAGCGCGTCCAGAATCGCGAAAGTTCGATACGACTCGCCGAGTAGTCGACCCTACTCGCCGAGTCCGTTTGGAATCAGCATTTTCTCAAAACACAAAAGTCGTCCGAAATTGTGTCTAGTTTTCAGAACAATTTGAATCTCGTCAATCGGAGTTACGGTTCATTAGATATGGCCAAAACACTGATGAGGGGTCAAGTTGTCCAGCAACATCCTTCTTTCTTCAAAATCCAAGATCCAAGCTTCCAATCGCTAGTTCCGCTTCCTTTTCCACCCGAGCATGTCTTTTATTGCTGAAATTGAAATATTAAGCTAATTAAGTACCTTTTGTCCATAAAATGATATAAAATCAACAATAATTAATAAGATAATGAATGATTTCTATGACTAAATAAGCCCATATCAAAATACCCCACACTTGACTTTTGCTTGCCCCCAAGCAAAACTAAATTTTAACATACTAATACCACATAAGACAATCCCAATCGAACGCAGCCATTATGCCAAGACCGCAACGCATGCATTTGTGTCTAAAGTTTTTCCTAAGGACCCCCTCAATTCTAAATACTCACAATCCTCATAAACACTCGCCCACTTCTTTTGAACAATGCTCATTTTATGCATCCCTCTGAATCCATCCGCAGAAAACCTCCTAGCCTCAAGGTATTTTTGGTTGAGCAACCCAAGCATACATAATCTAGACAATTACAACTTTTTGATACCACTATAGAGCTCATTTGGAATTCTTCACTTCTTGGACATTTGATATTGATTTCTTTGAATTCACCACTTTTTGATTTTGGTATCTTCAACTTTTGAACTTTGGAATTTTTGATCTTCTAATTTCATATTTGACTTTGATGCTCCAAGAATTCTTCAAACTTTTCTTTTGTAATTCTCTCTTTTTTTTTCATGTAACTCACTTTTTTTTTCACTCAAAACCTACATGCTTAAGCAAGGGCGCTCAACTTCAACCTTTATTGATTAATGATAACAATTTTCCTGGATACATTTCAAGTACACGATGCTAAACATATTGCGATCCTCAAACTAAGCGAGGTTGTGTTTTTGTCCCATGATTTCACTAGAATAAAGGAGGCCACAAATGCACTAGAACGTATATAGGCTCATCTAAACATTTGGGTCCTCATGCAATCATCAAATATAATACTAGCATGATCCCTAATTGTTTTTACCAAAATATCTAAATTAGCCCTAGCAATTTTATGCAAAATTTTAAAATTAATCTAAATTTTAACTAAATGTAACCAACCCCCTACCCCACACTTAATTTATGCAATGTCCCCATTGCATATTATGCATGAATAAGAAAACATAAAAATAAAGAGGGAATTGGAACAAACTCCCCTGGGATAGTAGTGGCGAGGTTGATATCTCTTATCTTCAGCTCCATCTTCAATTGACTTTAGACATGGGAACAGCTCATCCATGTCGTGGGTGTCAAAATCTCGTGTGGTACAGTCTTTATAAAAGCTCCAAATATAAGAGAAAAACTCTTGGAAATGCTCAGAAAATGATCTTCAAAGAATAGAACCAATGCCCATATCAAATGTCATCAAATCTTCAGCTCAAAAGTAAGAAGAATGAGCGACTCGTCGAGTAAGTATGTAGACTCGCCGAGTTGAAGCGTAAATGGCAGAAGAATCGTGAATTTTCACATGGACTCGGCGAGTCCATAAGATGCACTCGGCGAGTAGACCGCTGTCTGACAAAATTTTTATTCTGCCTAAGTCCGTTTCTGATGTATGGGGGTTATATAAACTAATAATTTCCCTCATTTTAGGGAATAAACACTCTTTAACCCTTCTATCTATTGGACTCATAGCTTGACTCAAAACTTCGTTTCCTCTCTCGCCTAGACTCGATTTCTCGCTTCGTCAGCCTTGACTCTAGACCCTCACATGCAATCCTAAGCTTCAAACTGAAAAGTTCAAAACAACACACAAGTAATAGAAAAACGAAAACAAACATCAAAATTAAAATCCTAAATTACCCTAATAAACTAGAAGTTTAAAAAGAAAAAGAAAAGCAAACTCTAATGACGGGTTGCCTCCCGCAAGCGCTTCTTTTTCTGCGAGTCTTGAGCTGGACTCTCAACTTAATAAACTTCTAATAAAATCAATGCCAATCCATCTGTTGCATTAAATATTTTCTTTGGACCAATTTGTAAAATTTGGCTCTTTTCTTCTAAAATTGGCCAAACGAGCTTGAATACATAAAACCCAAGAATTCTGACAAGGGTTGGGACCGGTCAGGTACTAATCATAAATGGATCGTGATTTAGAACTTTCTCCAAAGTTGGAATCGTCACCCCATGCTTCGAAACACAAACCGGAAGAACAGGAGACCATGTCGTGGTAATGGTCAAACCACAACATGGTTCCTGCAACTCAGGTTTTTCTTGTTCTTCATCTGACCTCTCTGCTAGCAATCTTTCCAGCTCCTCCAAATCTTTTTCTGGATTAAAATCTTCATCTTGTAACTTTAGCTCTTGTGACTCAAATTGTTCTTGTTTATTAGGCAAGATGTTATCTAACCATCTTCCAAATTCCTTCAAATCATCATCTGAGTCATATTCCTCATCTTCTTGCTCAATTTCCTGTACTACTTCCTCAAGAAAAGCATCAAAAGCATCGAGATTTGGAAAATACATAATAAATAAAAATAAAAATAAAAATAAAAATTAATCTAAATAAAAAAAATTAATCAACAAAAAAAATGATAATAATTAGCAAACAAAATTAAACCAAATAAAAAAAAATGATAACAATTAGCAAATAAAATTAACTATTTAGAACCGTTCCCCGGCAACGGCGCCAAAAACTTGATGTGTGTGAAACGAACTAGTTTTAATCCTACTAACTTAGACACAAAATAAACACACGAAAGGCAGTGAACCTATCGATTAGTAATATAGTTCAAGCAAGTAGGGTATCGAACACAGGGAACGGTAAACAATTAAAATAAATGCTAATATTATCTAAATAAAACAAGTTGATAAAAGGTTTTCTCTAGTTTTACAAGACTAGAAACTTACTAACTAATACTTAGATTAATTAACTAAAACTTAGATAAGCAAAGATTCAACTAAATTCAATAATGAAAGGAACTTCTGTTTAGTTCAACTCAATTGATCCTATGGTTGACATTATGGCAATAGTGCAATGGATTGATTTTTCTATTGGCTACCGATTCAGGTGATTAGATTCGCGTTCGCTGCACTAATCCTTAGAGAACAAACTAACTCAAACAGTGGCCAGTTGTCTAATTTAATTCAATTCACTAGATTATTTATTCGGGTTAATTAAGACTTGTAATAGCTAACTAAATTGGTCCTTTAGTTAACCTCTCGTTGATGGTCATCACACAAGCTCACACATGAATTTACCTATTTTTCTATTAATTCTAGTTTCACATTCGCTAATCCTAGTCATATAATAAAGTGGTCACATAAATTATATGAGGTAACAATTAAGAGATGTTCATGCAGCTTAATTATCTTCCTGTTAACAGAAAAATAGTTATCATTCACACATAAGGTTCTTTAACAAGCTAGAATCAACAAAATCACCAATATTAAATCAATCCTACCATTAATCAAACCATAGTTTCAACATTGTCTCCCCAAACAGAAGCTAAAAGGTTTTAGCTCATGATTAAGGCAGTAAAACACTCAAAAACGAAATCAATTGGTAAAAACATAGTTCAAACAAGAGATTAGGTAAAGAGTGAACTTGATTTTGCCTTAATTCTCCTCAAAATCGAATGTAGGGTTGATTCTTCACTTTCCAGAGCTTCACCAGGGCTTTCAATCGTATCTTAGCCTCCAAGGGTTCCTCTATATGCTAGGTTATCGATCTGAAAGTCCCTTTATATAGATTTTCACAAAACAGAGGCTACTCGGCGAGTCCAGTGACCTACTCGGCGAGTCCTTCACTTAAAACCCGTGTACGGCAAGTCAGCGCGTCCAGAATCGCGAAAGTTCGATACGACTCGCCGAGTAGTCGACCCTACTCGCCGAGTCCGTTTGGAATCAGCATTTTCTCAAAACACGAAAGTCGTCCGAAATTGTGTCTAATTTTCAGAACAATTTGAATCTCATCAATCGGAGTTACGGTTCATGAGATATGGCCAAAACACTGATGAGGGGTCAAGTTGTCCAGCAACATCCTTCTTTCTTCAAAATCCAAGATCCAAGCTTCCAATCGCTAGTTCCGCTTCCTTTTCCACCCGAGCATGTCTTTTATTGCTGAAATTGAAATATTAAGCTAATTAAGTACCTTTTGTCCATAAAATGATATAAAATCAACAATAATTAATAAGATAATGAATGATTTCTATGACTAAATAAGCCCATATCAAAATACCCCACACTTGACTTTTGCTTGCCCCCAAGCAAAACTAAATTTTAACATACTAATACCACATAAGACAATCCCAATCGAACGCAGCCATTATGCCAAGACCGCAACGCATGCATTTGTGTCTAAAGTTTTTCCTAAGGACCCCCTCAATTCTAAATACTCACAATCCTCATAAACACTCGCCCACTTCTTTTGAACAATGCTCATTTTATGCATCCCTCTGAATCCATCCGCAGAAAACCTCCTAGCCTCAAGGTATTTTTGGTTGAGCAACCCAAGCATACATAATCTAGACAATTACAACTTTTTGATACCACTATAGAGCTCATTTGGAATTCTTCACTTCTTGGACATTTGATATTGATTTCTTTGAATTCACCACTTTTTGATTTTGGTATCTTCAACTTTTGAACTTTGGAATTTTTGATCTTCTAATTTCATATTTGACTTTGATGCTCCAAGAATTCTTCAAACTTTTCTTTTGTAATTCTCTCTTTTTTTTTCATGTAACTCACTTTTTTTTTCACTCAAAACCTACATGCTTAAGCAAGGGCGCTCAACTTCAACCTTTATTGATTAATGATAACAATTTTCCTGGATACATTTCAAGTACACGATGCTAAACATATTGCGATCCTCAAACTAAGCGAGGTTGTGTTTTTGTCCCATGATTTCACTAGAATAAAGGAGGCCACAAATGCACTAGAACGTATATAGGCTCATCTAAACATTTGGGTCCTCATGCAATCATCAAATATAATACTAGCATGATCCCTAATTGTTTTTACCAAAATATCTAAATTAGCCCTAGCAATTTTATGCAAAATTTTAAAATTAATCTAAATTTTAACTAAATGTAACCAACCCCCTACCCCACACTTAATTTATGCAATGTCCCCATTGCATATTATGCATGAATAAGAAAACATAAAAATAAAGAGGGAATTGGAACAAACTCCCCTGGGATAGTAGTGGCGAGGTTGATATCTCTTATCTTCAGCTCCATCTTCAATTGACTTTAGACATGGGAACAGCTCATCCATGTCGTGGGTGTCAAAATCTCGTGTGGTACAGTCTTTATAAAAGCTCCAAATATAAGAGAAAAACTCTTGGAAATGCTCAGAAAATGATCTTCAAAGAATAGAACCAATGCCCATATCAAATGTCATCAAATCTTCAGCTCAAAAGTAAGAAGAATGAGCGACTCGTCGAGTAAGTATGTAGACTCGCCGAGTTGAAGCGTAAATGGCAGAAGAATCGTGAATTTTCACATGGACTCGGCGAGTCCATAAGATGCACTCGGCGAGTAGACCGCTGTCTGACAAAATTTTTATTCTGCCCAAGTCCGTTTCTGATGTATGGGGGTTATATAAACTAATAATTTCCCTCATTTTAGGGAATAAACACTCTTTAACCCTTCTATCTATTGGACTCATAGCTTGACTCAAAACTTCGTTTCCTCTCTCGCCTAGACTCGATTTCTCGCTTCGTCAGCCTTGACTCTAGACCCTCACATGCAATCCTAAGCTTCAAACTGAAAAGTTCAAAACAACACACAAGTAATAGAAAAACGAAAACAAACATCAAAATTAAAATCCTAAATTACCCTAATAAACTAGAAGTTTAAAAAGAAAAAGAAAACCAAACTCTAATGACGGGTTGCCTCCCGCAAGCGCTTCTTTTTCTGCGAGTCTTGAGCTGGACTCTCAACTTAATAAACTTCTAATAAAATCAATGCCAATCCATCTGTTGCATTAAATATTTTCTTTGGACCAATTTGTAAAATTTGGCTCTTTTCTTCTAAAATTGGCCAAACGAGCTTGAATACATAAAACCCAAGAATTCTGACAAGGGTTGGGACCGGTCGGGTACTAATCATAAATGGATCGTGATTTAGAACTTTCTCCAAAGTTGGAATCGTCACCCCATGCTTCGAAACACAAACCGGAAGAACAGGAGACCATGTCGTGGTAATGGTCAAACCACAACATGGTTCCTGCAACTCAGGTTTTTCTTGTTCTTCATCTGACCTCTCTGCTAGCAATCTTTCCAGCTCCTCCAAATCTTTTTCTGGATTAAAATCTTCATCTTGTAACTTTAGCTCTTGTGACTCAAATTGTTCTTGTTTATTAGGCAAGATGTTATCTAACCATCTTCCAAATTCCTTCAAATCATCATCTGAGTCATATTCCTCATCTTCTTGCTCAATTTCCTGTACTACTTCCTCAAGAAAAGCATCAAAAGCATCGAGATTTGGAAAATACATAATAAATAAAAATAAAAATAAAAATAAAAATTAATCTAAATAAAAAAAATTAATCAACAAAAAAAATGATAATAATTAGCAAATAAAATTAAACCAAATAAAAAAAATGATAACAATTAGCAAATAAAATTAACTATTTAGAACCGTTCCCCGGCAACGGCGCCAAAAACTTGATGTGTGTGAAACGACTAGTTTTAATCCTACTAACTTAGACACAAAATAAACACACGAAAGGCAGTGAACCTATCGATTAGTAATATAGTTCAAGCAAGTAGGGTATCGAACACAGGGAACGGTAAACAATTAAAATAAATGCTAATATTATCTAAATAAAACAAGTTGATAAAAGGTTTACTCTAGTTTTACAAGACTAGAAACTTACTAACTAATACTTAGATTAATTAACTAAAACTTAGATAAGCAAAGATTCAACTAAATTCAATAATGAAAGGAACTTCTGTTTAGTTCAACTCAATTGATCCTATGGTTGACATTATGGCAATAGTGCAATGGATTGATTTTTCTATTGGCTACCGATTCAGGTGATTAGATTCACGTTCGCTGCACTAATCCTTAGAGAACAAACTAACTCAAACAGTGGCCAGTTGTCTAATTTAATTCAATTCACTAGATTATTTATTCGGGTTAATTAAGACTTGTAATAGCTAACTAAATTGGTCCTTTAGTTAACCTCTCGTTGATGGTCATCACACAAGCTCACACATGAATTTACCTATTTTTCTATTAATTCTAGTTTCACATTCGCTAATCCTAGTCATATAATAAAGTGGTCACATAAATTATATGAGGTAACAATTAAGAGATGTTCATGCAGCTTAATTATCTTCCTGTTAACAGAAAAATAGTTATCATTCACACATAAGGTTCTTTAACAAGCTAGAATCAACAAAACCACCAATATTAAAACAATCCTACCATTAATCAAACCATAGTTTCAACATTGTCTCCCCAAACAGAAGCTAAAAGGTTTTAGCTCATGATTAAGGCAGTAAAACACTCAAAAACGAAATCAATTGGTAAAAACATAGTTCAAACAAGAGATTAGGTAAAGAGTGAACTTGATTTTGCCTTAATTCTCCTCAAAATCGAATGTAGGGTTGATTCTTCACTTTCCAGAGCTTCACCAGCGCTTTCAATCGTATCTTAGCCTCCAAGGGTTCCTCTATATGCTAGGTTATCGATCTGAAAGTCCCTTTATATAGATTTTCACAAAACAGAGGTTACTCGGCGAGTCCAGTGACCTACTCGGCGAGTCCGTCACTTAAAACCCGTGTACGGCAAGTCAGCGCGTCCAGAATCACGAAAGTTCGATACGACTCGCCGAGTAGTCGACCCTACTCGCCGAGTCCGTTTGGAATCAGCATTTTCTCAAAACACGAAAGTCGTCCGAAATTGTGTCTAGTTTTCAGAACAATTTGAATCTCGTCAATCGGAGTTACGGTTCATGAGATATGGCCAAAACACTGATGAGGGGTCAAGTTGTCCAGCAACATCCTTCTTTCTTCAAAATCCAAGATCCAAGCTTCCAATCGCTAGTTCCGCTTCCTTTTCCACCCGAGCATGTCTTTTATTGCTGAAATTGAAATATTAAGCTAATTAAGTACCTTTTGTCCATAAAATGATATAAAATCAACAATAATTAATAAGATAATGAATGATTTCTATGACTAAATAAGCCCATATCAAAATACCCCACACTTGACTTTTGCTTGCCCCCAAGCAAAACTAAATTTTAACATACTAATACCACATAAGACAATCCCAATCGAACGCAGCCATTATGCCAAGACCGCAACGCATGCATTTGTGTCTAAAGTTTTTCCTAAGGACCCCCTCAATTCTAAATACTCACAATCCTCATAAACACTCGCCCACTTCTTTTGAACAATGCTCATTTTATGCATCCCTCTGAATGCATCCGCAGAAAACCTCCTAGCCTCAAGGTATTTTTGGTTGAGCAACCCAAGCATACATAATCTAGACAATTACAACTTTTTGATACCACTATAGAGCTCATTTGGAATTCTTCACTTCTTGTACATTTGATATTGATTTCTTTGAATTCACCACTTTTTGATTTTGGTATCTTCAACTTTTGAACTTTGGAATTTTTGATCTTCTAATTTCATATTTGACTTTGATGCTCCAAGAATTCTTCAAACTTTTCTTTTGTAATTCTCTCTTTTTTTTTCATGTAACTCACTTTTTTTTTCACTCAAAACCTACATGCTTAAGCAAGGGCGCTCAACTTCAACCTTTATTGATTAATGATAACAATTTTCCTGGATACATTTCAAGTACACGATGCTAAACATATTGCGATTCTCAAACTAAGCGAGGTTGTGTTTTTGTCCCATGATTTCACTAGAATAAAGGAGGCCACAAATGCACTAGAACGTATATAGGCTCATCTAAACATTTGGGTCCTCATGCAATCATCAAATATAATACTAGCATGATCCCTAATTGTTTTTACCAAAATATCTAAATTAGCCCTAGCAATTTTATGCAAAATTTTAAAATTAATCTAAATTTTAACTAAATGTAACCAACCCCCTACCCCACACTTAATTTATGCAATGTCCCCATTGCATATTATGCATGAATAAGAAAACATAAAAATAAAGAGGGAATTGGAACAAACTCCCCTGGGATAGTAGTGGCGAGGTTGATATCTCTTATCTTCAGCTCCATCTTCAATTGACTTTAGACATGGGAACAGCTCATCCATGTCGTGGGTGTCAAAATCTCGTGTGGTACAGTCTTTATAAAAGCTCCAAATATAAGAGAAAAACTCTTGGAAATGCTCAGAAAATGATCTTCAAAGAATAGAACCAATGCCCATATCAAATGTCATCAAATCTTCAGCTCAAAAGTAAGAAGAATGAGCGACTCGTCGAGTAAGTATGTAGACTCGCCGAGTTGAAGCGTAAATGGCAGTAGAATCGTGAATTTTCACATGGACTCGGCGAGTCCATAAGATGCACTCGGCGAGTAGACCGCTGTGTGACAAAATTTTTATTCTGCCCAAGTCCGTTTCTGATGTATGGGGGTTATATAAACTAATAATTTCCCTCATTTTAGGGAATAAACACTCTTTAACCCTTCTATCTATTGGACTCATAGCTTGACTCAAAACTTCGTTTCCTCTCTCGCCTAGACTCGATTTCTCGCTTCGTCAGCCTTGACTCTAGACCCTCACATGCAATCCTAAGCTTCAAACTGAAAAGTTCAAAACAACACACAAGTAATAGAAAAACGAAAACAAACATCAAAATTAAAATCCTAAATTACCCTAATAAACTAGAAGTTTAAAAAGAAAAAGAAAAGCAAACTCTAATGACGGGTTGCCTCCCGCAAGCGCTTCTTTTTCTGCGAGTCTTGAGCTGGACTCTCAACTTAATAAACTTCTAATAAAATCAATGCCAATCCATCTGTTGCATTAAATATTTTCTTTGGACCAATTTGTAAAATTTGGCTCTTTTCTTCTAAAATTGGCCAAACGAGCTTGAATACATAAAACCCAAGAATTCTGACAAGGGTTGGGACCGGTCGGGTACTAATCATAAATGGATCGTGATTTAGAACTTTCTCCAAAGTTGGAATCGTCACCCCATGCTTCGAAACACAAACCGGAAGAACAGGAGACCATGTCGTGGTAATGGTCAAACCACAACTTGGTTCCTGCAACTCAGGTTTTTCTTGTTCT
This sequence comes from Lactuca virosa, assembly GCF_052849685.1. NCBI lineage: Eukaryota > Viridiplantae > Streptophyta > Magnoliopsida > Asterales > Asteraceae > Lactuca > Lactuca virosa. The sequence continues at coordinate 312,610,064 of NC_136433.1, read as the reverse complement.
TCATCTGACCTCTCTGCTAGCAATCTTTCCAGCTCCTCCAAATCTTTTTCTGGATTAAAATCTTCATCTTGTAACTTTAGCTCTTGTGACTCAAATTGTTCTTGTTTATTAGGCAAGATGTTATCTAACCATCTTCCAAATTCCTTCAAATCATCATCTGAGTCATATTCCTCATCTTCTTGCTCAATTTCCTATACTACTTCCTCAAGAAAAGCATCAAAAGCATCGAGATTTGGAAAATACATAATAAATAAAAATAAAAATAAAAATAAAAATTAATCTAAATAAAAAAAATTAATCAACAAAAAAAATGATAATAATTAGCAAATAAAATTAAACCAAATAAAAAAAATGATAACAATTAGCAAATAAAATTAACTATTTAGAACCGTTCCCCGGCAACGGCGCCAAAACTTGATGTGTGTGAAACGAACTAGTTTTAATCCTACTAACTTAGACACAAAATAAACACACGAAAGGCAGTGAACCTATCGATTAGTAATATAGTTCAAGCAAGTAGGGTATCGAACACAGGGAACGGTAAACAATTAAAATAAATGCTAATATTATCTAAATAAAACAAGTTGATAAAAGGTTTTCTCTAGTTTTACAAGACTAGAAACTTACTAACTAATACTTAGATTAATTAACTAAAACTTAGATAAGCAAAGATTCAACTAAATTCAATAATGAAAGGAACTTCTGTTTAGTTCAACTCAATTGATCCTATGGTTGACATTATGGCAATAGTGCAATGGATTGATTTTTCTATTGGCTACCGATTCAGGTGATTAGATTCACGTTCGCTGCACTAATCCTTAGAGAACAAACTAACTCAAACAGTGGCCAGTTGTCTAATTTAATTCAATTCACTAGATTATTTATTCGGGTTAATTAAGACTTGTAATAGCTAACTAAATTGATCCTTTAGTTAACCTCTCGTTGATGGTCATCACACAAGCTCACACATGAATTTACCTATTTTTCTATTAATTCTAGTTTCACAGTCGCTAATCCTAGTCATATAATAAAGTGGTCACATAAATTATATGAGGTAACAATTAAGAGATGTTCATGCAGCTTAATTATCTTTCTATTAACAGAAAAATAGTTATCATTCACACATAAGGTTCTTTAACAAGCTAGAATCAACAAAATCACCAATATTAAATCAATCCTACCATTAATCAAACCATAGTTTCAACATTGTCTCCCCAAACAGAAGCTAAAAGGTTTTAGCTCATGATTAAGGTAGTAAAACACTCAAAAACGAAATCAATTGGTAAAAACATAGTTCAAACAAGAGATTAGGTAAAGAGTGAACTTGATTTTGCCTTAATTCTCCTCAAAATCGAATGTAGGGTTGATTCTTCACTTTCCAGAGCTTCACCAGCGCTTTCAATCGTATCTTAGCCTCCAAGGGTTCCTCTATATGCTAGGTTATCGATCTGAAAGTCCCTTTATATAGATTTTCACAAAATAGAGGCTACTCGGCGAGTCCAGTGACCTACTCGGCGAGTCCGTCACTTAAAACCCGTGTACGGCAAGTCAGTGCGTCCAGAATCGTGAAAGTTCGATACGACTCGCCGAGTAGTCGACCCTACTCGCCGAGTCCGTTTGGAATCAGCATTTTCTCAAAACACGAAAGTCGTCCGAAATTGTGTCTAGCTTTCATAACAATTTGAATCTCGTCAATTGGAGTTACGGTTCATGAGATGTGGCCAAAACACTGACGAGGGGTCAAGCTGTCCAGCAACATCCTTCTTTCTTCAAAATCCAAGATTCAAGCTTCCAATCGCTAGTTCCGCTTCCTTTTCCACCCGAGCATGTCTTTTATTGCTGAAATTTAAATATTAAGCTAATTAAGTACCTTTTGTCCATAAAATGATATAAAATCAACAATAATTAATAAGATAATGAATGATTTCTATGACTAAATAAGCCCATATCAACCCTTCCAAAATTAAAGCGATAGAAAGTTGGTCAGCACCGAAGACACCCACAGAAATCCGTCAATTCTTGGGTCTTGTTGGCTACTATCGCAGGTTTATCCAGAATTTCTCCAGGATTGCTAAGCCTCTAACTGCCCTGACTCAGAAAGGTGTAACCTTTAGTTGGGGAGAAATTCAAGACATTGCGTTCCAAACATTAAAGCAGGCCTTATGCAGCGCACCTATCTTATCCGTGCCAGAAGGGACGGAGGACTTCGTCGTCTACTGCGATGCATCCAATCAGGGCCTAGGTTGTATGCTCATGCAACGAGGAAAGGTTATTACATATGCCCCGAGACAGCTGAAAGCACACGAAGTCAATTATACAACTCACGAATCGGAGTTGGGAGCAGTGGTCTTCGCACTAAAGATTTGGAGATATTATCTCTAAGGAACCAAGTGCACTGTTTTCACCGACCATAAGAACTTACAACACATTTTCGATCAGAAAGAGTTAAACATGAGACAACGGTGATGGGTTGAGCTACTCAGCGATTATGAGTCCGATATACGCTATCATCCCGGCAAGGCAAATGTGGTAGCGGATGCCCTCAGCCGGAAAGAATATTCAGGTCGCAGGTGAGGGAACTTACAATGACTATCCATTCCCATCTGTCCACACAAATCAGAGAGGCTCAGTTAGAAGCCATAAAACCAGAGAACGTGGTGGATGAAGCCTTGAAGGGAATGGAAAAGAACTTAGAGATCAAGGGAGACGGAGTTTATTATTTCATGAACCGGATCTGGACCCCGAAGTTCGGCGGTTACAGAGAGGTTGTTATGAGCGAAGCTCACAGTACTCGATACTCCGTTCACCCAGGTTCGGATAAGATGTATCTAGATCTCAAAATGTTATATTGGTGGCCAAACATGAAAGCAGAGATCGCTACCTTCGTGGGCAAGTGTCTGACTTGCGCCAAGGTGAAGGTGGAATATCAAAAGCCCTAGGGTCTACTTCAGCGGCCAGAAATAACTGAGTGGAAGTGGGAACGAATCACAATGGACTTCATTACCAAACTACCCAAGCCCCTGAGTGGCCTTGATAGTATCTGGGTAATCGTCGACAGATTGACTAAGTCTGCCCACTTCCTGCCAATTAAAGAAACATACAAAATGGAGATACTGACCCGAATCTACATCCAAGAGATAGTTCGTATACATGGTGTGCATGTGTCCATTATCTCCGATCGGGATAGCAGATTCACCTCGAGATTTTAACAGTCACTGCAGAAGGCTCTTGGAACTAAGCTGGATATGAGCACAGCTTACCATCCACAAACCGATGGGCAGAGTGGGAGGACCATCCAGACATTGGAAGACATGTTCAGAGCAGGTGTTATAGACTTTGGCAAGTCGTGGGACATAAATTTGCCCTTGGTCGAGTTCTCCTACAACAACAACTATCATACCAGCATCAAGGTTGCGCCGTTTGAAGCCCTCTATGGTCGTAAGTGCATATTCCCTCTGTGTTTGGCTGAGGTGGGTGACACGCAGCTAGCTACAGGTCAGTTCCCCGATACCACTCTCACAGGCCCAGAAATCATCCGAGAAACCACAGAAAAGATCGTACAAATCAGAGAACGACTAAAAGCTTCAAGAGATAGACAAAAGAGCTACGCCGATAACAGACGAATACCTTTAGAGTTCCAGGTTGGTGACCACGTCCTGTTGAAGGTCTCACCCTGGAACGGCATGATACACTTTGGAAAGCGTGAAAAGCTAAATCCGAGATACATAGGACCATTTGAGATCCTCGCTAGGATCGGTCCCGTAGTATACAAACTTCGTTTACCCCAAGAACTTAAAAACATTCATCCAGTCTTCCACGTGTCAAACCTTAGAAAGTGTCTATCTGACGAAACCCTTGTGATCCCTCTTAATGAGAGCGAGATCAATGAGAACCTTAATTTCGTGGAAGAACCAATTGAAATCATGGATCGGGAAGTCAAACGAACTAAACAAAGTCGCATACCGATAGTAAAGGTCCGTTGGAATGCCAAGCGGGTACCTGAACTCACTTGGGAGCGCGAAGATTAGATGAAACAGAAGTACCCACATCTTTTTCCGAGTCCATGATTGTATTCTACATTTGAATTTCGGGACGAAATTCCCTCTATTGGGGGGATGATGTGACAACCCGAACCTTTTTTCGTTAATGTTAGTCGATTCCGTTAAATAAATTTCGAATTTTATTTGTTCCGTTAAATTCTCATGGCTTAGAAGATCGTTTATATATATATATATATATATATATATATATATATATATATATATATATATATATATATATATATATATATATATATATATACATATATATATATATATATATATATATATATATATATATATATATATGAGTCGGAACCAAAATCGCGCAGAAACCCGAGTTACTTCAAAAATCAGTGAAAACCGGTCTGACTAGTGTTCACGGTCGCGAACCCGATCACGGTCGTAAACCCGTTCACGGCTGGTGGACCCTCACCGACCATGAAAAGCCCATATAAATATGTGCTCCTACCCCTCATTTACACATTTCTGGCCGCGAACACCCTCTCTCTCTCTAAAAATCGTCACCCGAAAACACCAGATTTTCTTCATCTAGCACTCTATCCGCCTCAAAACTCGTTTTGGAGCATCAAAACATCCATTTTTCATCAAATCGAGCTTTGATGTTCTTGAGTTCACGGTCGTGAACCCTTCAAATATTCATATTCACCAAGAACAGGCCGTGAACCCTTCAAACCTTCAAAGGCCATAAACCCTTCAAGGGCAGTAAATTGTTCACGGCCGAGAACAGTTCACGGCCGCAAACCTTCTCAAGTCGTGAGCTTGGCTGAAAACCCGCTTTTTCAATTCAATCGAGTCCCGGTAACATTCCTAAACCAAAAGCAAGTATTTTTCCAACACTATAATTAATCGTTTCGCTAATAGAATGCATATATGTATTTAACTATTATTAGGATCCCGTTAAGTGCCATGTACAACAACCCAAGGGTCTTCATTTCCAGTTTCGTTGCCCGACACTTTCACGCAACTAACAGTGAGTTCATACCCATACACTTTTAATGTTTTTAACGTTTTTAGGGGGAGGATACAAGCAAGACATAAATAAATATTATGAATTATATAAATAGGATTAAAACTCATGAAATTGATTCAAACCAAAGATTTTTATATTTTATAAAGCATTTAGATATTCATCCCTTTTTGTAAAATGATGAGCATAAGGGAAGTTTTCAACATAATCGTAGAGTTTTCAGTGTAAAACATGAATTGAATACATTAACGAACATATAAACTATAATAGGTATAGTTTATGGAACAATTACCTTATCAATGCACGAAACATAGATTCAATGCGAACAATCATATAAGCTATTTAGGGTATAGTTTATGGGTCATAAAAACAGTCATTTAAATTCAATGGATTCATTTTATTCTACACTTAATTGTTAGTATAGCATTTTGTGAGTGAGCATTCTTCGCGTACTTACTTAAGTACTAACAAAAGCCCTGAGATTATAACCAGAGTCTCCTTGAGGGAGAACGTGAGTTTGTGTATAGATCTATACGGGATTGACAATCCCGCACCACAACTGTTAGCTACAGTTAGGCCGGCAGGCCTAAGTGACAAAGTCATTTCAATTCCGACTCCTGAAGAACGTCGTTCAGGCAATTCATTGGTCAAGTATGGTTATAACAACTCATAAATTTGGTACCAAATAATACGATTAATGTATGAATGGTAATAACTTCAATTAGTTTTATTTTAAAGTAATAGAACTACTATACATACTGGAGGATTCCAGAGTCTTTCCTAACTTACTATATATACTGGTGATAGCCAGGGTTTTCATGTAAAAGGGTTTTTCATTCAAAACAACAATATACGACACATCTAGTGGTAACCAGGAATATGAACTAATACATTATGGGATACTGTAACAAAAACACACATCTTAGAAAATATTGGATTTTCTTAGAAACATACAAACATTCTCATTGATTTATTAACATATTTTCATTACAAAAACATGCTTATGAACTCATCAGCTTAATGTTGATACTCTTTCAAAACCGCTTGTATTCTCAGGAAATCAGTAGATAGGTACCCCGCAGACTTTTTAGAAGACAGAGCGTATAGAGTCACGTCTTTATATTTTGCTACTTTTGATGTATATAAATATGAATCAAACAGATGTATATACCTTTTATATATATTCAATGTAATGGTTGTGTTTACTTTGATTACTATGATGCAATTGTTGTGATACTATACATGACGTCCTCTACCCCCGAACATTTCCGCCGTTCCGGTTTGGGGGTGTGACAGCTTCGGAAAGGATGGAAAGCTAAATCCAAGATACATTGGGTCATTCGAGATCCTCGCTAGGATCGGCTCCGTAGCCTACAAACTCCGATTACCCCAAGAGCTTAGTAGCATCCATCCCGCCTTGCATGTGTCAAACCTTAAAAAGTGTCTATCCGACGAGACTCTTGTAATTCCACTCGATTATATCGAGATCAACGAGATTCTTAACTTCATGGAAGAACCAGTTGAAATCATGGATAGGGAAGTCAAACGAACGAAACAAAGTCGCATCCCGATAGTGAAGGTTCACTGGAATGCCAAGCGGGGACCCAAATTCATTTGGGAGCGAGAAGACTCGTTGCAACAGAAGTATACGCATCTCTTTCCCTAGTCCATTATTGTTTTCATTTTAGAATATCGGGACGAAATTCCCTCTAACGGGGGGATGATGTGACAACCCGATACTTTCTAGTCAACAAAAATAATTTTCGTTAAATAAAATGTCGAATTTTATTTATTCCGTTAAGCTCGTGAGGGTTAGGAAATAATCTAAAATATATAAATAAAGTTTATATAATTTTTCGGAACCAAAAACACTCGAAAAATCAAGTTTCCTTCGAAAATTCAGCAAAACTCGTCCAGCCAAGTGTTTACGGCCGTAAACCCTTGGGCCGCGAACCCATTTACCGCCGAGAATCCATCTCCTACCACAAATCCAACCGGTATAAAGGTTTTTCCCGGAGAGATTCTTCATTTTTCATCTTTTTCACCCAAAAACTCTCTCAAATTCCTCCCAAGAACATTCATATCATCAAGATCAAACCTTCAAATCTTCATATTTTCACCAACAACACCAAGAACACCAAGAACATCTTCAAATCTTCGAAGGCTGCAAACCAGTTTACAGCCGCAAACTGTTTACAACTTTAATTAATGGTTTCGCTAATTAAAATACAGTTATGTGTTTAATTATCATTAGGATACCATTAATTCCGCGTACTCCAACTAGAGGGTCATCTTTCCAGTTTTGTTGTCGAGCTCGTACACATAATCAACTTTGAGTTCATACCCCTACACTTTTACTTTTTTTAACATTTTCAGGGGGGATACAAGCAAAACACAAAGAAAACTTGTGTTCTTACATAACAGATTTCAATAGAACTAAAACTTATGCAATTGATACAACCAAGAGATCATTACATTTTATAAAATATTTAGATATTTTATCCCTTTTGTAACATGCTGAGCATAAGGGAAGTTTTCCACATACAATCATCATTGCACAGTTTTGAATACAATACATGAATCGAACAGACATCATACATGCAAACTATAATAGGTATAGTTTTGGGATTCAATACACGGTTTCATAAATTCCAGAGTTATACATTAACAAACATATAAACTATGATAGATATAGTTTATGGCTTACAATACTATTTTCTGAAAACAAGAGTACAAAACTAAATAATTATTTAAGTATAATTATTTCTACTCTAAAAGACATACATACAGTTTCAAGTACAAGAGAACACTACACTACACGTAAACTAGTTAATACAGGGTTGTGAGGCACTACTTCAATTGTACCCTTCGGGATGCGGAACTAAATCCTACCACAGTATAACCAGAGTCTCCTGGAGGGAGAACGTGAGATTTGTGAATAGATCTATTCGGGACTGACAATCCCACACCTGAACTGCTAGCTATAGTTAGGCAGGCATTCATGGGGTGACAAATGTCATAACATCCGACACCTGAAGAACGTCGTAGAGGTCACTAGGTCATATCAAGCATAGTTATATCAAACTCACAACAGTATAAACTAACCATTTGTTTACGGGATTTCTATTCTTCAAATAGTTTTATTTTCATTAATAGAACTATCATACAGTACAACTGGAGGATTCCAGGGAATACAAATACATGGTTTTATTTTAAGTAATATGTCACACCCCCGAACCAGACAGCGGAAACGTCCGAGGGCTTGGGTGACTTTATTCTTGTAGTATCATCACATAGTATAGTTGAAACATAACATCATCATCATCACACATGTAACTACAGGCTACGATCGTACACTCAATAGGTGTCAACCGACATGTCTCACTAGATCCTTAATCGAATTTACGCGAAAAGAAACATATAAAGTACATTCTAGGCCCACTGAACATGTAAGTGGACAACTAAGGCCCACTAAGCATGTAAAGTATTTCTAGGCTCAAAAGAAATGAGATTATATATCTCTGGCCCAATATATATATATATATATATATATATATATATATATATATATATATATATATATATATATATATGTAAAAGGACAACTAAGGCCCATTTCACATGTATATTATTAACAGGCCCAATAAGCACGCAAGGAGTATCCAAGGTCCGTCGAGCATGTAAATGGGTCAACAAAGCCCAATAACATGTAAAGAGTATTCAGGACCTATCAAGCATATGAATGAGTCACTAAGGCCCAATAAACATGAGAATGACCTAATTAGCCCGTTTGTTATTATATTGCTAGTTTTAGCTCAATTATTTACCAAAATGATATAAAAGGCCCACTTTTTGTAAGAATGACATTCTTGGCCCATTAAGCTGAAAATTTACAATTAAGGCCCATTTTTGGTAAAAATAACAGTTTAGGCCCCTTTTAAGAACAAAACTTGCATTTAAGACTAGTTTTAGAGCTTTTAGCATGATAAAAATAATTTCCTTGTTTTTGACCATTCTAATAGCATGGATCATGAAATGATGTGGGTTAAGAAGAGATTTCTAGAGTAAAATTGAATCAAAAGTTATAGAGTTTCACAATAACGTACCAAGGATGTATGAGTTTTGATAGAGAGCCCTTGATGCCCTTAAAACTCATGAGAATTAGGATGATGGTGGAGAGGAGTTCTTGTGCTAGGGAGTGTTTGGAGTAGTTAGAATTGAGAGTAAGAATGGTGGTGGGAGATCCGTGGTCATGAATAAGAAGGAGGGGAGGAGAGAGGTGATTTGATGTTGCATTGAAACATGAGATTAGTATGGAGGTTTGTTGGATAATAGCATGGAAATCCACCTTGTAAACATGAGGTGGCACTCTTAATTATCCTTTGCTAATTTGTTTTCCCTTTTTTTATATGTGTGTGGGCCGAGAAGGGGGGAAAGGAAAAAGAGAGGAGAAAGAGTTTGGGTCAAACTTGCTTAATTTCGATAATATGAGGCCCAAGTTGAAGGTTTTCGACCCATTGGGCCCTTATGAGGGTTCACGGCCCAAAGGTGGTAAAGGATGGGGTTTAGGGCCCAATTACCATGAGAGGATGGGTTTACGGCCCATCATAGTTTATTAAGGTGGTTCACGGCCCATAAAGGCCCATGAGAATAAGTGAGTTATTTTAGGCCCAACATGGCCCAATCGCTAAGTTTTGACGAATGTGGGTCCAACTAGAGCCCAAGTGGGTTTCATTGGCCCAAAATCATAAAATAGAAGGTTTACCGGCCCATTAGGCCCAATAAGAGAATCCTAGTCCATACTAAATTCGAACCGGAAGATTTAGGGTTTCAGACCCATAGTTGAGTATATGAGGTGTATTGAATTAGGTATTGAACTTCACGAGTAAGTTTTGATTCTAATGATTGAATTTGAATGAACATAGTACATGACATCAACTTAGATTACAAGTTATATAAGAGTTGATGAAGACATAATTTCCTAACTAAAAATGCTAGTTGTGACATCATCCCCCCGTTAGAGAGAATTTCGTCCCGAAATTCTTTTGAAAGGTAGGATCATGAACGAGAGAATAAGTGAGGGTACTTCTGCTTCATCTGGTCTTCGCGTTCCCACGTGAATTCCGATCCACGCTTAGCGTTCCATCGAACCTTCACAATCGGGATACGACTTTGTTTAGAACGCTTCACTTCCCCGTCCAATATCTCAACAGGCTATTCAACGAATAAGAGATTTTTATTTACTTTGATCTCATCCAGGGGAATAACTAGGGTTTCATCTGATGAGCACTTTATCAGGTTCGAGACGTGGAACACGGGGTGTACGTTGCTGAGCTCCGCAGGTAGCTGCAGCTTACACGCCACCGGACCAACTCGGCTAGAATCTCGAACGGCCCGATGTATCGTGGATTGAGTTTTCCTCGTTTCCCAAAACGAATCATCCCTTTCCAAGGAGAGACCTTTAATAGTACCCAATCTTCGACTTGGAATTCCAGAGGTTTTCTTCGTTTGTCACCGTAACTCTTTTGTCGGTCATGCGGTGCTTGGAGTCGGGATTTGATTTGGATTATCTTCTATGTTGTTTCTCGAATGATTTTGGGTTCTGTCAGAGTGATGCTCGGTGATTTCCCTTTTCCCAGCTGGGTTTCACCCACCTCAGCCCAGCAGAGAGGCGATCTACATTTGCGACCATATAAAGCCTCAAAAGGAGCAACCCTTATACTCTTGTGATAGTTGTTGTTGTACAAGAATTCAATCAAGGGCAAGTGGGTATCCCATGACTTGCCTAAATCGATCACACAGGCTCGGAGCATGTCTTCGAGTGTTTGGATGGTTCACTCGCTCTGGCCATCGGTTTGAGGGCGGTAAACAGTGATCATGACTAATTGTGTCCCCATAGCCTTCTAGAGTGACTGCCAAAACCATGAAGTAAATCTACTATCACGATCCGAGATAATAGATACGGGCACTCCATGAAGTCTCACGATCTCTTTGATATAGATTTGTGTTAATCTTTCCATCTTGTACGATTCTTTTATTGGCAGGAAATGAGCGGATTTAGTTAACCTATCGACAATTACCCATATAGCATCCAATTTGTCTGCTGTCTTAGGTAATTTGGTTATGAAGTCCATAGTAATCCTTTCCCATTTCCACTCGGGTATTACTGGCTGTTGTAATAAACTAGAGGGCTTTTGATACTCCACTTTCACTTTGGCGCAGGTGAGACACTTGCCCACGTAAGTGGCGATCTCTGCCTTCATATTTGGCCACCAATAATGTTGCTTAATGTCCAGGTACATCTTATCCGAACCTGGATGGACAGAATATTGCGTTCTATGAGCCTCGTTCATGACTATCTCTCTGAATCCCCCAAGTTTAGGGACCCAGATTCTATTCATGAAGTAGTAAGCTTCGTCCTCCCTGGCTTCAAAGTTCTTACCCATCCCACACAGTGTTTCATTTGTGGCGTTCTCCGGCTTCAATGCATTTGATTGGGCTTCGTTGATCTGTGAGGTTAGGTGGGGGTGAATGGTTATCGATGAAGACGATTACAAAATTATCGAGGAATGGGCGGTAGACTCGATTCATGAGGTCCATAAATGCAGCAGGGACATTTGTTAGACCGAAGGGCAATACAACAAATTTGTAATCACCGTATCGAGTTCGGAAAGCAGTTTTTGGAATATCCTCTTCTCGGACTCGAAGTTGATGATAACCGGATCTTAGATCTATTTTGGAGAAGTAACTAGCTCCTTGAAGCTGGTCAAATAGATCGTCAATTTGAGGGAGTGGGTATCGGTTTTTGACAGTGAGCTTATTCAATTCCCTATAATCGATGCACATCCTGAAGGTTCCGTCCTTTTTCTTGACAAACAAGACCAGAGCTCCCCAGGGTGAGAAGCTTGATCTGATGAATCCTTTTCTCAACAATTCGCTTAGTTGACTGGATAACTCTTGCATTTCCGCGGGAGCTAACCTGTAGGGTGATTTGGCAATTGATGTGGCTCCTGGTATGAGGTCGATTCGAAATTCGACCTGCCTTTCTGGGGGGTATTCCCGGAAGGTCTTCAGGAAATACATTCGGGAAGTCGCATGCCACTGGAATGTCTTTAATGTTTACTTCCTCTTTGGCTTTGTCCACAACATGTGCGAGGAAAGCATAATTCTTCTTGTACAAGCATTTATGTGCCTTGATGCACGAGATAAGACAAAGATTGGTGCCAGGTTTATCACCATGGATTATTAGGGTTTCATGGTTGGGGGGTTGAAGGCGAACGGCCTTCTCGTGACACATAATATCAGTACGGTGGGGGCTTAACCAATCCATGCCGATTATCACATCAAAGCTCCTAATATTTACTGGCATTCAATCTATTTGAAATGAATGGTTGTTTAGTGTTAATGTGCACCCTACGTAAACATCTTTGCTTGTTTCAGTTTTCCCATTAGCCATCTCTACCGTGAAGGCTTCGTTTAGCTTCTGGGGTTGTTGTTTTAGTAAGTGTTTAAATTTGTTACTAACGAAGCTTCGCTCAGCTCCACTATCGAATAAGATGGAAGCGAAGGTGTTGTTAAGTGGGAACGTACCAGTAACAATAGTCGGGTCTTGAATTGCCTCGCCTTGACCCAAAGTCAAGGTCCTTCCTGATCCTCCTACCCTCTGGTTGTTGGTTTTGGGGCAATTACGTCTGACGTGACCGGTTCATCTACATCTGTAACAAGTGTGACTAACCCCAGCGTTATTGTAGTTGTTATTGTTGTTGCGGTTGCGGTTGCAGTTGTTGTTGTTGTTGTTGTTGTTGTTGTTGTTGTTGTTTGGTTGTTGGTTCTGTCGTGGTTGAGATCTGCAGTATCGGGCGGTGTGTCCTCTCTTGTTGCGTCTATTACAATACGGCTTCCGGCAGGCTCCCTTATGATGGAAATTGCACTTATTGCATTTTGGAAGGCTTCCAGCATATGGTCTTGCTGGTGTTGATGTAGTAGGTGTCATGGCCGCATGGACAGCAACAGCATGTTGTTTCTTCTAGGACCCTTGAGTTGGTTGTCCCTTCCTCTTACTCCCAGACTCTCGCTTCCTGCTCTTAAGTTTGGGGTTTGGAGTGCCTTGATAAGCTGTCACTCGTTGGTTTCTGGGGTTGTTACTTCGACTGGAGTTGTTGACACTATTTCCACCTCTGTTGGTGTTGTTTGCGTTGAGTTGTGCCATAGCAGCGGTTACGGTGGCTGTTACAGCAGCTTGGAATGTAGCAGAGTCCATCTATTGGATTGGTGTCTCATGGGTGTGCTTGTTATTTCAGTGGGATGACATTTTCTGCTGCAAGATGATAAGCAATATCGTAAGTAACGATGGTCATTTCTGGTTGTACTCTATAAATTTCGCATCTTGTTATATGGTTCTAAATGTTTCAACCTACATCCCTATGATGTATTTATGGTGGTAAGTAATAGTAGATTCTGCACGAATATTAAGTCCACCCATAGAGTACATGGATTATTTTGGTTCCGAGATCCTTGAGTATCTAGCGGTTTTGGGGGTTCGGTTGTGCATATAAGTGAATTCATGCAATAAAATGAAATAAGGAAAACACACAATTGTTTCATTAGTAAATACCATATTAGTAAGCGAAAGAGAATCATAACGAATAGTAGTGGGGGGTGGAGCTGATCCTAATCATGGGTGGGTGCATCCGGTGGTGGTCAGGTGCCAAAATATCACGCCACAAGGTCAGCCATCTCGCTCATCCTCCTAGTGACCTCATCCCTCTCATGCTCTGCATGCACGACTCGGGCTTCTGCTGCTAATAGTTGTTGCCGAAGAGTGGCAACCTCCTCATCTAATAAGCGAGCCCGATCAATGGGATCCCTCGGTGTTGTAGGGTAGTCCTACATCACCTCTGAAGTGGGAGGCTCGCTGGGGACTTCATTAGTGTCCCTATCTTCCTTCATATCCTCGTCAGGATCCCCGAACTCATAGTCGGTCTCCATGTATTCCTCAGGTCCTGCACCTGAATCTGCCTCCTGACCCATAACAGGTTCTCCTTCAATCAATCCATTGGCCACCAGGGCCTGATAGTAAAGGATACCTTGTTGGACTTCTTCCATGACGACTGTGCGAGAAATTGAGGGGTGAGAAGTGTATAAGGAGAGTGTACGTAGATAACATTTCAAATACTCCTATAGTATTTTAATTGTTTAGGTTTGAGTTCCTTAGAGCCTTTTGGACACGAGGTAAGTTTCTAGATTCATTTCCCAACAAGATCACCCCCAGCCACATGTTGGTCGTATTTTGAATAAATCTAGTTGATCAGTCTGTATTTATCCCCAATACGACTACATAACTGTCCGGGCTGACCACGGTGTTCAATTTCCTCCAGAGACTTTTAGCATTATAGTATTAATGCACTCCTAGGTTTTATTTTTTCAGAGTGTTTTAGTCTCATTGTATTTATAGTTGCATATCTTGTATGATTAGATATGCCAGTTTAGTATAAACAATGCTTTGATACCAATTTGTCACACCCCCGAACCAGACGGCGGAAACGTTTGGGGGCTTGGGTGACTTTATTCTTGTAGTATCATCATAGTATAATTGAAACATAACATCATCATCATCACACATGTAATATTACAACTGTCATTGGTTTACATCAATTATTGTATTTCAATATTACATGCCAAAATAGTCAGAGTATGATGAAACAAAATATAACAAAATATCCATGATTTCTTTCTGCCCAACTTGCTCAACGGTTTCCTGAGAATACAAGTTAATTTAAAAGGTCAACATAAAAATGTTGGTGAGTTCATAAGCATGTTTGAGAAAATGACTTGTATTACTTTGTAAACACCAGAAAATCCGATATTTTCTGAAAAACAGTTTGATATGTTTGTGTCCGATCTTGTATTAATGCATGGGTGTTAATGTTTGCTAGAATGTAAAGAGAGTATGGAGAGAATAACAAAGAGAATATAAAGAGAATGACCCCAGACAACCCGATGTTGTCTGCGAAAGAGAATGTTGGCATCTCAACCCCCGAGGTTGAGTACCGGCGCGAGTATGTTACCGAGTAATCCAAAGAGAAAAGAGAATATATAGAGAATAACCCCAGACAACCTGATGTTGTCTACGAAAGAGAATGTTGGTATATCAATCCCCGAGGTTGAGTACCAGTGAGAGTATGTTACCGAGTAATCCAAAGAGAAATGAGAATGGTTTTCCCGTAAATTTATAATGTTAATTCCTCTAAGTGAGTCGTTATAACCATACTAGATAATGACAATTTCGCCTGTCTTGGCGTTTATGGACGCCGACGGAAATAGAATAAAGTTTTTGTCACCCTAGACTAGTTTAGTCTAGCTGTAGCGAACAGCTCAGGTGTGGGGTGTCATCCCCGTATAGATCTATACACAAATCCCCGCTCTCCCTCCAATAGACTCTGGTTATAACTACAGGCTACGATCGTACACTCAATAGGTGTCAACTGACATGTCTCACTAGATCCTTAATCGAATTTACGCGAAAAGAAACATATAAAGTACATTCTAGGCCCACTGAACCTGTAAGTGGACAACTAAGGCCCATTAAGCATGTAAAGTATTTCTAGGCTCAAAAGGAATGAGATTATATATCTCTGGCCCAATATATATGTAAAATGACAACTAAGGCCCATTTCACATGTATATTATTAACAGGCCGAATGAGCACGCAAGGAGTATCCAAGGTCCGTCGAGCATGTAAATGGGTCAACAAATCCCAATAACATGTAAAGAGTATTCAGGACCTATCAAGCATATAAATGGGTCACTAAGACCCAATAAACATGAGAATGACCTAATTAGCCCCCGTTTGTTATTATATTGCTAGTTTTAGCTCAATTGTTTACCAAAATGATATAAAAGGCCCACTTTTTGTAAGAATGACATTTTTGGCCCATTAAGCCGAAAATTTACAATTAAGGCCCATTTTTGGTAAAAATAACAGTTTAGGCCCCTTTTAAGAACAAAACTTGCATTTAAGACTAGTTTTAGAGCTTTTAGCATGATAAAAATAATTTCCTTGTTTTTGACCTTTCTGTCCCTGTTTTTAGAAAAATTATAGAAAAATCATCGTAAGTCGAAATTTGGATCCGTAAACTCTGAGATTTTGGAAAATGAGTCTAATTTATTCATAATTATTATTAAGATTTTTAATGGCCTCAAACCAGCATGAAAATGTTCATCTTCACAGACTGGTCCGAAATCATTCCTGAAATGATAGGCAGTTTTGTAAAAATTGCCAAAAATTGTAGAAAAATCGTATGAATGCGTGAGAGTAGTCATTTTAAAGTTATAAACCTGAACGTTTTGCATGTCAAACAGTTTTGAAAAATATTATAATTAAGGTGGTAAAAACTGCCCGTAATTAGTCCAAAACGTTTCTGTTAAAACTGATTTTTGAGTTTATGTTATATATGTTTGAACACAACACTTGTTTTTGCTATTTTGAATGTAAAATCTCAGATCTACAAGTTTACATGTAATATATAAGACAACACATACTTTTCTCATGGTTTTTATGAAGATCTAAGTGATAAACTTCATGTTCAAGTAAAGATCCAAAAGTTTAACACATAACACAACATATAACATGAAAAACACACATAATCATGCATATACACATAGATCTACACAAAACAACTTGTATTCTCCCCAAAAACATAGTAAAAACTGAAAATAGGGGGTATGAACTCACATTGGGTTGTTGTTCTCGGTTTGATGAAGAGTTTGAAAGAGATTTTGGCCCTAGATGTTTCCTTGAGGAGATTTTTGAGATCTACGAAGTTCTAAGAGCATGGATCATGAAATGATGTGGGTTAAGAAGAGATTTCTAGAGTAAAATTGAATCAAAAGTTATAGAGTTTCACAATAACTTACCAAGGATGTATGAGTTTTGATGGAGATCCCTTGATGTACCCTTAAAATTCACGAGAATTAGAAGGATGGTGGAGAGGAGTTCTTGTGTTAGGGAGTGTTTGAAGTAGTTAGAATTGAGAGTAAGAATGGTGGTGGGAGATCCTTGGCCGTGAATAAGAAGGAGGGGGGAGGATGTCACACCCCAAAACCGGAACGGAAAACGTTCTGGGGTGGAGGACGTCATGTTTAGTATCACAAGACATGCATCATAGTAATCAAAGTAATAAACAAACATTTCATTAGAAAGAAAGTGTTTACAAAGTATGTGGTTCACATAATATAGAATACATAGCAATTAAAAAAAGACTTGAAGCTATACTGCTCCATCTTCTGAATCCCAGTGCGCGTACCTGTCTACTGGTCTCCTGAGAATACAAGTTATTTTGAAAGCGTAGATCAGCATTTAAGCTGGTGAGTTCATAAGATTTTAGTGATGTAATGTAAGTGGTAGAAAGTTGTAGTAAGTTTGTAAGTTCTGTTTAGACAAGTTCGCATGTTCCTCCAGAAAATCCTATATTTCCTGCTTTGATGAAAGCTAAGTAAAAATGACTCTACAATCCTTTCTATGAGTACTAAATGGATACACGTTATATAAAACCCAGAGTAAACAAACAATCGGTTGTGTGTATCTGCCCTAAGCCCACAACCAAACAAGGAACAGGAAATGAGGCGGAAGGCACACATCCCATTGTTTGTTAGTTCATTGGTGTATATAACCCTGGCGTATTCACTTGGTACTCATGGAGTTAACTGTAATAGTTCTTTTATATTTGATGAAAAGATTCTTTAAGAAAACCCTTATTTCTTATAATAAAATGGTAACCACAGTGGTTCCTTCTATAATCACTTAGTTTATACTAGCTATATATAATCTAATATCGAACAGATAGTTAATTGTGTGTATCTGCCCTAAGCCCACAACCAAACAAGGAACAGGAAATGAGGCGGAAGGCACACATCCAACTACCTATCGGGTATTAATTATATATAACCCTGATGTATAAACTAAGGTATTATAGAATTAACCACCTAAGGTTCTTTAAGTTTATACTGGTTTAATAAAATGGATTAAACCCTTTACTGGTAAGTTTCTAGTTTTGTATACCAAAAGTTCTTTTTGAAAAGTATGTTTTGTATTAGAAAACTGTGCATTAAATTAGTGTCCTATAACCTGGCCCATACCTGGTACCCCTTATGATTACTTAGGATATACGGAAACATATATGTATCTAAGATCGGATAGATAGTAGGCTGGATGTATATGCTCTTAGCCCACAACCAAACAAGGAACAGGAAATGAAGCGGAAAGCACACATCCTACTACATGTCGGATCCGATTAATATATATCCCTGAATGCATACTCTAAGGAATCATAAAGTTAGCATTATAGGCCCCCTTCTACTGAATGTACTAGGCTCGACTGTTATGTGTGTCGTTTGTAAAATGTAAGTTTTCCCTAGTTTATAACTATCTTGACTCAAAAATAGTTTGCATTAACTTTCAAGTGGAACTGTCATAAAATGAAAGTAATGGGAAATTATAAGTACACAGATGTCTTTTGAATTGACATCCTGACGTACTGATTGCCTTAAAACATGTTTGTTTTATTAAGGTCATAATGTGAAGGATAGTACCCATACTATACGCTCTCCCTGTCAAGAGATTCTGGGGACCAAACGCGACTTCAGCAAACCAGTTGCTAGGGCGTGTAAATTCACATTAAAGTTATACGATCATGTATACCCAATTTAACTATCACCTTTTGTTTAGAACAATGAGTTAGTGATTCATTGGTATAATTAGATCCTGTAGTTGTTCTATGCTATAGCATCTTAGTATGTTCGTTCTGTTATAGTATCTTAGTATGTTCGTTCTGTTATAGTATCTTAGTATGTTCGTTCTGAAGTATTGTATCTACCTCCCTGTTTCTCTTTATGTTATCGTGTATTGTATCTACCTCCCTGTTTCTCTTTATGTTATCGTGTATTGTATCTACCTCCCTATTTCTCTTTATGTTATCGTGTATTGTATCTACCTCCTTGTTTCTCTTTATAGTATGTTCTAGCATCTAGTATGAATTGAACCTCTAAACTATACCCCTTATAGTTTACTAGTATTTTACTTGAACTGTTATTGAAAAGACTCATTTTTCTACTAAGTTATGCTGGTACTTTTAAAAACGGAGTTTTGTTAAACTATAAAGTAACATAACTTTAAAAGATTTTTTGAAATGTTTTGACCACTTATAAACGACATAAGAAATCTTTTGAAAGATGGTTATAACAAACAATTACACAATTATCATTATGTTCAACTTGTATTCCCCCCCCCCCCTTAAAAGCATTTAAAACAGTTAAAAGATTCATTATAGGGGTATGAACTCACCTTATGTGGATGATTCAAACGAATATGCGTGTAAGGATGAGAAGTTCCACGAATGAAGTCCCGAGACACAATAAGTCCTAAATGACATATATGGCATGTATTGGCATGAATATAGTGTTTATAAGCAACTATATGAAAGGAAACACCCTTAGGGACTTGGTCTAAGTGATGGAATCACATGTGATTCATCAAAGGGATGTTTATGGCCAAGAAATGGTGTTTACGGCCATGGTTTTACGGCCATGGAGTTTAGGGTCGTAAACTCATGGTAAAAGGTGCATAAGAGGGTGTTTGAATGATAGGGAAGCTTGAGGGACTTTTGCTCTACAAGAGGGTGAGCAAAACTAACCTTTTAGGAGGTGTTGAGGTGTTTACGGCCACACCAAACGTGTATGGCCGTAAACTCTCCAAATGGTGCCTTTTTGGGTCTTAAAGGGAAGGGATCTCAAAGGTTCATGTGTCCCAAAGGATAGCTAGTGTCTAGAAGTGTTTAGGGCTCAAAACTTCGCCATAATTAGGGTTTACGGCCAAGGGAGATTCCATGGCCGTAAACTCTTGGTAAATATGCCTAGATTGTTGTTTCAAGACTATGATCTAGTGAATAACATGCCTAACTAGATGATAGATGGAATACTCACACTTTTAAGGGTCTTAGATGAGTTTACGGCCACCAAGAACAAGTGTGTGTTCTTGGTGTTCTTGGTGAAATGTGAAGATCTAGAAAAAAGTTGATTAACATGGATGAAATCAAAGGGTGATTCATGAGTAAGAAGGATAATCAACAACTAGAGGGAAGAATCACTTACTTTTTGAAGATCGGGAATGAAAATCTCGATGATACTTGAGAGAGAACTCAAGTGTTCTTGAGGTGAAAGTGTAAGAATGAAGGAAAAGTGAAGGGATGGAGACTTATAGGGGAGTTTACGGCCAGCCTTGACTTTATGGCCGTAAACTCATGTGCTTTGGCCGTGAACTCCTTTTTAGTGGTCTTAAGGCTTGAATGTTGCACAGTGTCTCTAGCAGGTACATTCTAACACTCATTCTTTAAGTGTACTAGGCTTAAAACCCAATAGAATGACCCTTAACAAGGCTAGAAGGCAATAATTTTTCGGGTTGTCACATCATCCCCCCGTTAGATGGAATTTCGTCCCAAAATTAGCTTTCATAGCAGTACTACTGGGGTTGTGCTCCTCTTATTGGCAGAATACCCACTCATAGACCTGGCACTTTGCCTTACTGTTCATGATAGGATTCATACTTGGTCTATCTATCATTACCTCGTGTATACAAGTCGTATATAATTAGGATTAGTAAGACGGTCGAATGTGCGACTCTGCCCCAGGTCCACAACCAAACAAGGAACAGGAGATAAGGCGGAAACACACATACTAGATCTGCGTAATCATAATCATATACCACCCTCGCGTATACACTAAATAGTGATAGGTGGGTTGTATTCGTCCTTAGCCTCTGTGCTCGAACTTGGTCTGCTGGATGAGTGGTATTTCGGAAAGGTTTGCGAAACATACGATGGCAAGGCTTCGGAGGACAAAGTACTCTTCGCACGAGTACTTCGGGGTTTAGAATTCGAAAGACAAAACTGAGGTTTTGGTCGGACTGTCGTTACGAATGACGAAGGTTTCATGAATTTGACGGTCGCGGCGATAGAATCATATGAACTTAGTATGGTGAGGACCACGCCAACTTATGACGAATGATAGAAACGGACTCTCTACTGAACAAAGTTTGGCCGATTTGAAAGAAATGTTTGTTATACGACGATGTACCTCCCTAGTGTGTTCGAAAATGTACTCTTTGTATATGTTCTAGTGTTTTCTGTTTTCCTCTTGTTGTTAACACTTCTACGTATCGTACCGCGATGTGCGCGTACATACCGCAAAAGTGCTTTGTTATCTAGTGTCGATACTTTATACTACGATCCTCCTTGGTACCACTACGATCGCCTGGAATATACAAGTTATGAATAATTAAGATGAATAGGACGGTCGACTAAGTAACTCTGCCTCAAATCCACAACCAAACAAGGAACAGGAATTAAGGCGGAATCACTCACTCTAAGTCTGCAAAATCTTCGCTCTGCACAACCCTAACGTACATACTAAGCCATCATAGCTTCTCAGAACAGATCTTTTAGTTCTCTTGAATACTGTGACTTATTTCGATAAGTGAGTTATTTTGATTACTTTTAAGTGTTCTCCCCAAGTTTTAATCTTATATAAATATAAATTAATTTTTAAAGTAATTCATAGATCGAAGACGTACCGTTGCTCGTTGACGACTCCGGTGTTGATTCTCTTGCGGTAATCATCAGAATTCGTCCATCCGCTCCGGAGTTCTTTGTTATCGGGCAGTCCCTCTGGTAGTGTCTTGTCTCACCACAGCCATAGCAGGCTTGGTTTTCTTCAGTTCCGGGGACTTGGGAGATCGGTTGAGCTGGTGCCCTGCAGAAACGGATTGTGCGTCCCTTTTTGTGGCAGTTCAGACACTGCATTTCCCGGCATACTCCAGTGTGGTGATAGTTGCACTTTCCACGCTTCAGGAGGGTTCCAGCATATCGACTGGCAGGTGTTGGAGTAGCAGATGTTGTGGCGGCGTACATAATGCTCGTTCGTTGCTCTTGCGGGGGTTCCTGTGTTGTTCGATTCTTCTTCCTCTTGTTCCGCGACTTCCGTTTATAGTCCTCTCCCTTTGATGGCTCGGGAACGGGGACTTATATACCATGGCGGACTCCATGGTCAATGAGTCGCTGGGCCAGGCGTTTGGCACTATCGAATGTGGCTGGGTTAGAAGACAGCACATCTCCTTAGATCGGGGCAGTTAGACCCCAGATGTATCTTTCTATCTTCTTGCTCTCCGGGGTAACCATCCCGGGGCATAGTGCTGCTAGGTCGCTGAACCTGTCAGTGTAGGCCACTATGTCTGAGCCGACCATAGTGTGCTCCCACAGTTCTTGTTCCAGCTTTTGAACTTCGCCCAACGGGCAGTATTCTTCCAGCATTAACTCTTTTAGGTTCTCCCAACCTATTGAGTTAGCCAGTGATAGGGTCAGTGACTTAACATGGTTGTTCCACCATGTTAGGGCTCTGTCTGAGAAGGTGCAGGCAGCAAACTTTACTTTGCTCCCTTCTGAGCATGAACATATTTCGAAGACCGAATCTGTTTTCTTGAACCATCGCATCAGAGCGATGACTCCACCATTTCCATCAAAGGAATTGGGTTTGCAGTTCATGAAGTCCTTGTACGAACACTCCCTTGGGTGTTCGTGAGTAACTCCGGGGTTGGTTAAGTGGTTACCGCTACCAGATCCGAGGGTACCACTTTCACCGAAGTGATCTAGAGCAGTTGCCACTGCGGAGGATATTGCTGCTTGGAGAGCAGCAGGATCGAATTGTGGCGTTGGAGTTGGAGTTATCAGAGTAGTGCGTCTGTTTGATCTGCGAGGAGGCATCTTTGCTAAAAGAATACAAAGACGAGATGGAATAAGTCTATAGCAGTGGTTTATAAGCCGAAAGCTGAAAGACAAGGTTATCCTAGTTCTGAGTGTATCGGGTCCTGAGTTCTACAGGGTTCTGGAAACAATTCATAAAAGAGTCTATACCTAATAAACTTTATGAATTTGGAATGGCTATCCTCGAATGAATATTTGTTACCTGAATAACTGTTACCAGCTGCATGTAAGAAAATAATCCTAACACATAATGTGAGAAGTGTTTCCACTAACTCATTAAGTTAAACAAGATTATTATTTATTAGTGTGACGCATAAGACATTTTGGTTAATTCGGTTGATCCTTCTTTGAAAACTTCTCATGATCTTGCTTTTGTTCCTCCTGGACTCTTCTGTTGCCTACTATGAGGAAGTGGTTACATCTATCTGGGTTTGTCGTGCGAGAATGGAAGCGACTAAAGAATCTATGAGATTTAAGTGAAACATTATGGGGTGATCCTTACAGAGTCCTCCTATAATTGCACAATGTATACAAGTTATATATAATTTAAGATTAAATAGGCCTTCGAATAAGTGACCCTACTCCAAAACCACAACCAAACAAGGAACAGGTAGTGAAGCGTAGATCACAAATTCTAAGTCTATAAAACCTCAATTATATATAACCTTGGGAGTATACATTGCAAGATTATAGACCTATCTGTAAGGGTCTTTTAAGTTATCACATAAGTTATTTATATAGTGCCTAAAATACTCCTATAGCATTTTAATGTAATGAACTTGGTATGTTTTAAACTTGTTATCGCGTTATAGTATCATAGAATACTCCTATAGTATTCTAACTCTATGTACTTGATCTAGTATTCTCTTGACTAGTATTAGGTAAGTTTTATGACCGTTGCAACACCACATCACTCCCAAACACATGGCGGTCACATCTCGAATGAATATAGTTGATCAGGCTATATTGATCCTAGCTATGATTACATAACTGTCCAGGTTTGACCATAGTGTTCAACCTTTAACTTCTTCTGTTCTGTTCTTCTTGTGATACTTGTTCTAGTATGTATATATGTATAAGCAAGTATGTATACTTTTATAAGGTATACTTATATTTTTAAAATATATTTTTATCCAGAGCACTTCGGCCCCATTGTATTTATAGTTGTATATCTTTTATCGGTTGATATACTTGGTTCACTATAAACAATGCTCTGATACCAATCTGTCACACCCCAAAACCGGAACTGCGGAAACGTTCTGGGGTGGAGGACGTCATGTTTAGTATCACAAGACATGCATCATAGTAATCAAAGTAATAAACAACCATTTCATTAGAAAGAAAGTGTTTACAAAGTATGTGGTTCACATAATATAGAATACATAGCAATTAAAAAAAGACTTGAAGCTATACTGCTCCATCTTCTGAATCCCAGTGCGCGTACCTGTCTACAGGTCTCCTGAGAATACAAGTTATTTTGAAAGCGTAGATCAGCATTTAAGCTGGTGAGTTCATAAGATTTTAGTGATGTAATGTAAGTGGTAGAAAGTTGTAGTAAGTTTGTAAGTTCTGTTTAGAAAAGTTCGCCTGTTCCTCCAGAAAATCCTATATTTCCTGCTTTGATGAAAGCTAAGTAAAAATGTAACGCCCGGGTTTCGGGGCTAAGCATTTTTAGACGATGTAATAGTCTAGGTCAACTATTGTAACTCTTTTGATGTAATAAAAATGAAATATTTGAGTATTTTGTGAATTTATGTGCTTATTATTTAATTATAAATGTATAATTAATAAAGAATAAAAATAAGCGTAAAAAAATTAAAATATGAGATAAGCCCGATATCTTTACATAAAGTTGTAGTGGTCAAAACAAGGATTCCGGAGATATAAAGAACGCCGAAATCCGAGTTATAACGAAGAAGTTATGACCCGACGAAGTTTCACGACGGAACCGGCACGATACCGGGAAGCGTGAATAGTGAATTTATGATAAAGCGAGTTTTTAGCCGACACGACCTAAACGAGAATCGAAGAGCTCTTTAATTGTGGCGTAACAATAAAAAGACAGACGAAAACGGACGTCGGATGAAGAAGTTATGAATTTTTAACGGACCAATCCTGTCCCGGCCTGTTAAAAATATAACTTTTAAAATAAATTCAAAATTAGCCAACGGAGTCTAAACGAAAGTTGTAGATTACGTTCCCGCCTTCGCGTGGATATAAATAACGTCAAAAACGGAGCTCGTATGCGAGAGTTATGATTTTTCTAAGACGGGAGGCCGATACGCGATATTGGGTGACATGGCACCACCAGAAATTGGACATGTGGCACCACCAGAAATTGGACACATGGCACCACCAGAAATTGGACATGTGACACCACCAGAATTTGGACAAGTGGCACCACCAGAAGGCCACCACATGCCCCAACTCACTATAAATAGAAGTGTCGGGTTCTCTCATTTCTTACACCTTTCCTCTTCCACTTTCTCTCTCTAAACTCTCTCTCTAAGCTCCCTTGAGACCCTAAAAGTCTAGGTAAACCCCCTAGCACCCGAAGGAAGTTCCGAGGCTCCCGGAGTCCCGAGAAAAGAACCTTTCGGCTCGGAAACGCTGCTCCAGCGAAGCCCGGTTTTGAGAAAAAACCGCTGTAAGTAAGGTACGCCTACGAAATTTTTAATATAACTTTTAAATAATTATAGTAATGTTATTAGGTCCTTAAAATAATTATTTGGGCTATTATTATTTATATATTGAGTGTTATTTAACGCTTATATAATAATAATAATAGCTAGACTATTAATTAGTCACGGTTAACGTTAAAACTAAACTCTAGTGGTATTAATACTAGGTTTTGGTCAAGGAAAAATTGTTTTGAGATAACGAAGTGCTGTTCAAATACCGAGTCACCACCTAATCAGGTGAGTGCATAGTTACTTTCATCTTACACATAGATATGAAGTATTTTATATTAATTACGTGCTATGTGTGCATATTATCTGAATACTTGCTGCCTATGGTGATGAAAGATTTTTATACATGTTTTAAATAATTTAAACTGTATATGTATTTTATATCTACAAAAATGTTGGGGTAAAACATGGGTAGATGTAATAAGACAATGTGTGATAAAATGATGAGAGGCCTCGATGTTGTTGTTATTGATTCTGTCATCTAGCGGAGTATGGATGACGACCACGGACTCTTCTAGACAGTCCAGTGGAACGCTAGCAGGCTCGCAACCTGTAGGTGTTTGTGAACGATGTGTTCACCGGTGTACTCCATCCCCCTCATGGTTGCCTTTAGGACATTTATTGCTGAGGAGACCCCTTGGCAGTAGTGTCCATCCCGATATTGATCCTTAGTCTAGGTCCCTTATGATAGGTGTTTTAGGGACGTAATGTGAGGATAACGGGAACGGGTAATCGGGTTATTGTTGATTGATGAAATTAATAAACTTATTTATTGTGGGTTGAAAACCCTATGTGCTCACCAGGCTCCCAAGCCTGACCCACTCAGTTTCTTGTATTACAGGTAGTGGCGCACGAGCATAGATATGATGTTTGGGATGAGAGATTATGAATAAATGTAGTAAGGCTATATTGTACTGTTTATGCTTTTGATCTGTATCGAACATGACATCCCGATGTTTTTAATGAAATACATTTCTACGGAAATGCTTTGATAAGACTTTATCATAATTTTATTTTGGGAACAAATTCCGCAACACTTTTATTTAAAATGTTACTCTGATTTTTAAACAAAGCATAAACAAAATCGGTCTTTTCTGGCCGTGAAAATGGGGATGAAACAGTTGGTATCAGAGCATTAGTTTAAGCGAACTAGGAATTTGTAGGATTTCTAGACTTAAACTTAGAATGCTAAGCAATGATTATGAGGTGTGAGCACTAGCTTATTTTAGGAATTGTGCCTAAAATGCTTTTATGTGCTAAATGATTTATGCCTTATATGCTGTTATTTGTTCGGATCTATGGTCTGTTGCCGACCGGATCTGGAAACCTTATGTGTTTAGGATTCTAAACGTACAACTACGATATTAGAACTAACATGTAAACGTTTCGGAGAGATAAGGATGATTTAAACGTCTATCCCGAATAAAGATCTAAATTCACCATATTCGGTGTATAGATCAAAATGGCAAGAACCTGCAGTGGAGCTGGAAACGCAAACGAAAACAGGAATCGACCACCTGTAATTGAGCAAATACCTGTTGTAGCTGCAGCACCTGAGCCAGTAACGATGGCTGGTGTACAATTGATGATTCAGGCGATGTTGGATAATCAGATGGAAGAAACTAGACGTCTGCTTCGACAAAATCGTGAAGAACTTTCAATCCAAGTTGAAGAGCCCGAAGTGAATGGAGGGCCATCGGAAGGTGGAAACTTCAGTGGTACCGTTAGTCAAGACAACCCACAAATTGTTAGACAAGGCAATCGTAATGGAGGAAATGATGGAAGAGGATGTAAATACAAGGATTTTATGGCGTCTAAGCCACCGTGTCTATCCGGAAGCCCGACGCCGGTGCAAATTATGGATTGGATCTCCGAAATGGAGACAATGTTTGAAAGTTGCGAATGCAGCAACAGGCAGAAGACCGCTCTTGCGATCCCGTTGTTGAAATCTGGCGTGTTGAGTTGGTGGAAGCTGTTAGCTGACTCTATGCCCAAGGGAGAAGCGAGTAAAATGTCTTGGGAAGATTTTGTGGAACAACTGAAACTGCAATACTGCTCAGAGCAGGACCTACTGGAAATCAATAACGAGTTTCAGAATTTGAAGAAGGGAAAGATGAGCGCTGCTGAATACGCTGCAAGTTTCACGGAGAAAATGAAGCTTATTCCATACCTAGTTCCAACAGAACTCTCAAAGGTCAATAAGTTTGCCCTTGGACTACCAGCGGACTATGGTCCAATGGTTAAGCAAGCAACCACGTTGAAAGCCGCCATCTGGGCTGCCAGAAATGTTGAGACCCAGATCAGGGAGAAAGGTCTGGAAAGGTCAGAGGTTGGTGAGAAGAGGAAGTTTGACGGACCCTCGGGGTCCAGCAAAAAGGGTAAATTCTCAAAGTCTAGTTCGATAGGAGGTGGAGGAGGCGAAGTGAAGTGGTGTGACAAGTGCAAGAAGAAGCACTCTGGGAAGTGTGACGGAGGGGTCACTTGTTTCAAATGTGGGAAGCCTGGGCACTATGCCAATGAATGCACATTCACTAAGAAGGTCTGTTATGAGTGCAACGAGGAGGGGCACATTTCGAGGGACTGCCCGAAGAAGAAGGAAGCAGGAAGACCCAACATTCCACCAAAGCCGAAGGCTAGAGCCTTCCAGATGACACTGGAAGCTGCTAAGGAAGAAGCTGATGTCGCTTCAGGTACCTTTCTCGTAAACAAATTGCCTGCCCAAATTTTATTTGATTCTGGAGCCAACTACTCCTTTATTTCGCATGAATTTGGTAGAAAGCTAGCTTTGCCTGTCGATAGACTAGATAATGCCTTATTAGTCGAAGTCGCTAGTGGCAAGTTTGTACCTGTTAGCCATCGTATGAAAAACATCTTAATTGATTTGAACGGGAATAAGTTTCACGAGGAATTATTGCCTATCGAACTTAACGGTTTCGACATCGTGTTGGGAATGGATTGGCTTAGCACCAATGATGCGGAAATACTGTGCAAAAAGAAGATCGTAAAAGTAAACCCGCCTGGGAAAGAGTCGTTTATGGTGTATGGGGACAAACGCAGGGTAAATTCTGGAATCATTTCTCTAATGAAAGCCAGAAAATGTTTGACCAAGGGATGTACATCATATTTAGCATTCGTGATCGATGCTAAGAAGGAAAAGAAGGTGATACAGAGCATTCCTGTCGTGTGTGATTATCCGGAAGTATTTCCCGAAGATCTTCCCGGATTACCGCCTGATCGACAAGTAGAATTCCGTATTGACTTGTTACCAGGAACGACACCAATAGCAAAAGCACCTTACCGATTAGCACCGACGGAGATGAAGGAGCTGATGATGCAACTTCAGGAGTTATTGGACAAAGGTTTCATTAGACCTAGTTCATCACCCTGGGGAGCTCCGGTGTTATTCGTGAAAAAGAAAGACGGAAGTATGAGAATGTGTATTGATTACAGAGAGCTGAACAAGGCAACAAAAAAGAATAGATATCCGTTGCCAAGGATTGATGACCTGTTCGATCAACTGCAAGGTTCAAGTTATTTTTCAAAGATCGACCTGAGGTCAGGATATCATCAGCTAAAGGTAAGAGAGCAAGATATAGAGAAGACTGCATTCAGAACACGATATGGACACTACGAGTTTTTGGTTATGTCGTTTGGACTAACCAATGCTCCAGCAGCATTCATGGATTTAATGAACAGGGTTTGTAATCCGTTTCTTGATAAATATATGATAGTGTTCATAGATGACATTCTGATTTACTCAAAAAGCCAAGAAGAGCATGGTAGACACTTGCGGGAAGTGTTAGAAGTCTTGAAGAATGAGAAGCTGTATGCTAAATTCTCCAAATGTGATTTTTGGATTCGAGAAGTCCAATTCTTGGGTCACGTGGTCAACCAAGAAGGGATAATGGTCGATCCAGCAAAGATTGAAGCGGTAATGAAGTGGGAACAACCAAAAAGTCCCACGGAGATCCGAAGCTTTTTGGGATTAGCCGGATATTACCGAAGGTTTATCCAAGGATTTTCTTCAATCGCTAGTCCATTAACAGCGTTAACCCACAAAGGAGCTACCTATGCTTGGAGTGATAAGCATAAAGAAGCATTCGAGAAGCTAAAGAAGAAACTATGCGAGGCACCGATACTTTCTCTACCCAATGGAGTTGAAGACTTCGCTGTTTATAGCGATGCGTCTGGTGTTGGGTTGGGTTGTGTTTTGACCCAAAGAGAAAAGGTGATCGCATATGCGTCTCGACAGTTGAAGGAACATGAAAAGAACTACCCGACTCATGACTTGGAGTTGGCGGCGGTAGTTTTCGCTCTAAAAATATGGAGGCATTACCTCTATGGCACGAAGTGCAAACTTTTCACCGATCATAAGAGTCTCCAATATCTCTTTAATCAGAAAGAATTGAACATGAGGCAACGACGCTGGCTAGAATTACTCAAGGACTATGACTGTGAGATACTTTACCACCCCGGTAAAGCAAACGTTGTCGCTGATGCTCTCAGTCGAAAAGTCAACCTTGAAAGAAAAAGGCCAAGAGCGTTGAGAATAGAAGTTGTCTCGACCATTGTGGAAAGTATCAGGGAAGCTCAAGAAGAAGCTTCAGAGAAGAGTGACCGAAAAGAAGAACGTTTGGGAAAAACATTAGTGTTCGGTACAAACAGTCAAGGACTAAAGGTATTCCAAGATCGGATTTGGGTACCTAAGACTGGAGGAATAAGAGATCTTCTGATGGAAGAAGCTCACAAGACCATGTACTCGATTCATCCCGGTAGCACTAAAATGTATAGGGACCTAAAACCCTACTACTGGTGGCCGACGATGAAGCTCGACGTTGCGAAATATGTGGCCGAGTGTGTAACTTGTGCAAGAGTTAAGGCCCAACATCAGAAACCATATGGGAGTTTAGAACCCTTACCTGTACCCATGGGTAAATGGGAAGACATCACCATGGATTTTGTGACTAAACTACCCAGGACGAAGAACGGTCACGACATGATTTGGGTGGTCGTGGATCGTTTCACAAAGAGTGCACACTTCATAGCTGCCAATGAAAGGTGGTCTATGGATAAGCTTGCAAATGCTTACGTGAAGGAAATTGTGAGACTTCACGGTGTTCCTCTAACAATTGTATCGGATCGTGATAGTCGTTTCACGTCAAGGTTTTGGAGAAGTCTACAAGAGGAATTGGGTACGAAGTTATGTCTGAGTACAGCTTACCATCCGCAGACTGATGGTCAGAGTGAAAGAACGATTCAAACGCTTGAAGATATGTTGAGAGCATGTACCCTCGAGTTCCAAGGTAACTGGGATGAGCACTTACCTTTGGTAGAATTTTCCTACAACAACAGTTTCCACTCGAGCATCAAGATGGCACCTTATCAAGCTTTGTACGGACAAAAGTGTCGTACGCCTTCTTGTTGGCTTGAGGCTGGAGAAAAGCAGTTTATGGGCCCCGAGATAATCCATGAGACTGCTGAGAAACTGAAGGTGATAAAGGAAAGGATGTTAGCAGCTCAGGATCGTCAGAAGAGCTATGCTGACAAGAAAAGACGACCGATGACCTTCGAAGTTGGGGATTCCGTTTTGCTTAAAGTCTCACCGTGGAAAGGACTTATACGATTCGGGAAACGAGGAAAGCTGAGTCCAAGGTTTATTGGACCGTTCAAAGTTCTTCAGAAGATTGGGAACCAAGCTTACAAGCTGGAATTGCCCGAACAACTCGATGGTATTCATAACACCTTCCATGTATGTTATCTGAGGAAATTCACGGGAGAAGTTCCCGACATAATTCCAATCTCGGAGTTAAGAATGGATGAGAATAAGAGGCTAATCGAAGAGCCCGAGGCAATTGTTGACCGTAAGATTAAGAAGTTACGACGCAAGATGGTCGACTTAGTGCTAGTCCGATGGAAACATTCGAATGGGCCGAATCTCACTTGGGAAACAGAGGATGACATGATGAGTCGCTATCCGCATCTGTTTGCTGACGCATGATTCCGGGACGGAATCATCCTAAGGGGGAGAGAATTGTAACGCCCGGGTTTCGGGGCTAAGCATTTTTAGACGATGTAATAGTCTAGGTCAACTATTGTAACTCTTTTGATGTAATAAAAATGAAATATTTGAGTATTTTGTGAATTTATGTGCTTATTATTTAATTATAAATGTATAATTAATAAAGAATAAAAATAAGCGTAAAAAAATTAAAATATGAGATAAGCCCGATATCTTTACATAAAGTTGTAGTGGTCAAAACAAGGATTCCGGAGATATAAAGAACGCCGAAATCCGAGTTATAACGAAGAAGTTATGACCCGACGAAGTTTCACGACGGAACCGGCACGATACCGGGAAGCGTGAATAGTGAATTTATGATAAAGCGAGTTTTTAGCCGACACGACCTAAACGAGAATCGAAGAGCTCTTTAATTGTGGCGTAACAATAAAAAGACAGACGAAAACGGACGTCGGATGAAGAAGTTATGAATTTTTAACGGACCAATCCTGTCCCGGCCTGTTAAAAATATAACTTTTAAAATAAATTCAAAATTAGCCAACGGAGTCTAAACGAAAGTTGTAGATTACGTTCCCGCCTTCGCGTGGATATAAATAACGTCAAAAACGGAGCTCGTATGCGAGAGTTATGATTTTTCTAAGACGGGAGGCCGATACGCGATATTGGGTGACATGGCACCACCAGAAATTGGACATGTGGCACCACCAGAAATTGGACACATGGCACCACCAGAAATTGGACATGTGACACCACCAGAATTTGGACAAGTGGCACCACCAGAAGGCCACCACATGCCCCAACTCACTATAAATAGAAGTGTCGGGTTCTCTCATTTCTTACACCTTTCCTCTTCCACTTTCTCTCTCTAAACTCTCTCTCTAAGCTCCCTTGAGCCCCTAAAAGTCTAGGTAAACCCCCTAGCACCCGAAGGAAGTTCCGAGGCTCCCGGAGTCCCGAGAAAAGAACCTTTCGGCTCGGAAACGCTGCTCCAGCGAAGCCCGGTTTTGAGAAAAACCCGCTGTAAGTAAGGTACGCCTACGAAATTTTTAATATAACTTTTAAATAATTATAGTAATGTTATTAGGTCCTTAAAATAATTATTTGGGCTATTATTATTTATATATTGAGTGTTATTTAACGCTTATATAATAATAATAATAGCTAGACTATTAATTAGTCACGGTTAACGTTAAAACTAAACTCTAGTGGTATTAATACTAGGTTTTGGTCAAGGAAAAATTGTTTTGAGATAACGAAGTGCTGTTCAAATACCGAGTCACCACCTAATCAGGTGAGTGCATAGTTACTTTCATCTTACACATAGATATGAAGTATTTTATATTAATTACGTGCTATGTGTGCATATTATCTGAATACTTGCTGCCTATGGTGATGAAAGATTTTTATACATGTTTTAAATAATTTAAACTGTATATGTATTTTATATCTACAAAAATGTTGGGGTAAAACATGGGTAGATGTAATAAGACAATGTGTGATAAAATGATGAGAGGCCTCGATGTTGTTGTTATTGATTCTGTCATCTAGCGGAGTATGGATGACGACCACGGACTCTTCTAGACAGTCCAGTGGAACGCTAGCAGGCTCGCAACCTGTAGGTGTTTGTGAACGATGTGTTCACCGGTGTACTCCATCCCCCTCATGGTTGCCTTTAGGACATTTATTGCTGAGGAGACCCCTTGGCAGTAGTGTCCATCCCGATATTGATCCTTAGTCTAGGTCCCTTATGATAGGTGTTTTAGGGACGTAATGTGAGGATAACGGGAACGGGTAATCGTGTTATTGTTGATTGATGAAATTAATAAACTTATTTATTGTGGGTTGAAAACCCTATGTGCTCACCAGGCTCCCAAGCCTGACCCACTCAGTTTCTTGTATTACAGGTAGTGGCGCACGAGCATAGATATGATGTTTGGGATGAGAGATTATGAATAAATGTAGTAAGGCTATATTGTACTGTTTATGCTTTTGATCTGTATCGAACATGACATCCCGATGTTTTTAATGAAATACATTTCTACGGAAATGCTTTGATAAGTCTTTATCATAATTTTATTTTGGGAACAAATTCCGCAACACTTTTATTTAAAATGTTACTCTGATTTTTAAACAAAGCATAAACAAAATCGGTCTTTTCTGGCCGTGAAAATGGGGATGAAACAGTTGGTATCAGAGCATTAGTTTAAGCGAACTAGGAATTTGTAGGATTTCTAGACTTAAACTTAGAATGCTAAGCAATTATTATGATGTGTGAGCACTAGCTTATTTTAGGAATTGTGCCTAAAATGCTTTTATGTGCTAAATGATTTATGCCTTATATGCTGTTATTTGTTCGGATCTATGGTCTGTTGCCGACCGGATCTGGAAACCTTATGTGTTTAGGATTCTAAACGTACAACTACGATATTAGAACTAACATGTAAACGTTTCGGAGAGATAAGGATGATTTAAACGTCTATCCCGAATAAAGATCTAAATTCACCATATTCGGTGTATAGATCAAAATGGCAAGAACCCGCAGTGGAGCTGGAAACGCAAACGAAAACAGGAATCGACCACCTGTAATTGAGCAAATACCTGTTGTAGCTGCAGCACCTGAGCCAGTAACGATGGCTGGTGTACAATTGATGATTCAGGCGATGTTGGATAATCAGATGGAAGAAACTAGACGTCTGCTTCGACAAAATCGTGAAGAACTTTCAATCCAAGTTGAAGAGCCCGAAGTGAATGGAGGGCCATCGGAAGGTGGAAACTTCAGTGGTACCGTTAGTCAAGACAACCCACAAATTGTTAGACAAGGCAATCGTAATGGAGGAAATGATGGAAGAGGATGTAAATACAAGGATTTTATGGCGTCTAAGCCACCGTGTCTATCCGGAAGCCCGACGCCGGTGCAAATTATGGATTGGATCTCCGAAATGGAGACAATGTTTGAAAGTTGCGAATGCAGCAACAGGCAGAAGACCGCTCTTGCGATCCCGTTGTTGAAATCTGGCGTGTTGAGTTGGTGGAAGCTGTTAGCTGACTCTATGCCCAAGGGAGAAGCGAGTAAAATGTCTTGGGAAGATTTTGTGGAACAACTGAAACTGCAATACTGCTCAGAGCAGGACCTACTGGAAATCAATAACGAGTTTCAGAATTTGAAGAAGGGAAAGATGAGCGCTGCTGAATACGCTGCAAGTTTCACGGAGAAAATGAAGCTTATTCCATACCTAGTTCCAACAGAACTCTCAAAGGTCAATAAGTTTGCCCTTGGACTACCAGCGGACTATGGTCCAATGGTTAAGCAAGCAACCACGTTGAAAGCCGCCATCTGGGCTGCCAGAAATGTTGAGACCCAGATCAGGGAGAAAGGTCTGGAAAGGTCAGAGGTTGGTGAGAAGAGGAAGTTTGACGGACCCTCGGGGTCCAGCAAAAAGGGTAAATTCTCAAAGTCTAGTTCGATAGGAGGTGGAGGAGGCGAAGTGAAGTGGTGTGACAAGTGCAAGAAGAAGCACTCTGGGAAGTGTGACGGAGGGGTCACTTGTTTCAAATGTGGGAAGCCTGGGCACTATGCCAATGAATGCACATTCACTAAGAAGGTCTGTTATGAGTGCAACGAGGAGGGGCACATTTCGAGGGACTGCCCGAAGAAGAAGGAAGCAGGAAGACCCAACATTCCACCAAAGCCGAAGGCTAGAGCCTTCCAGATGACACTGGAAGCTGCTAAGGAAGAAGCTGATGTCGCTTCAGGTACCTTTCTCGTAAACAAATTGCCTGCCCAAATTTTATTTGATTCTGGAGCCAACTACTCCTTTATTTCGCATGAATTTGGTAGAAAGCTAGCTTTGCCTGTCGATAGACTAGATAATGCCTTATTAGTCGAAGTCGCTAGTGGCAAGTTTGTACCTGTTAGCCATCGTATGAAAAACATCTTAATTGATTTGAACGGGAATAAGTTTCACGAGGAATTATTGCCTATCGAACTTAACGGTTTCGACATCGTGTTGGGAATGGATTGGCTTAGCACCAATGATGCGGAAATACTGTGCAAAAAGAAGATCGTAAAAGTAAACCCGCCTGGGAAAGAGTCGTTTATGGTGTATGGGGACAAACGCAGGGTAAATTCTGGAATCATTTCTCTAATGAAAGCCAGAAAATGTTTGACCAAGGGATGTACATCATATTTAGCATTCGTGATCGATGCTAAGAAGGAAAAGAAGGTGATACAGAGCATTCCTGTCGTGTGTGATTATCCGGAAGTATTTCCCGAAGATCTTCCCGGATTACCGCCTGATCGACAAGTAGAATTCCGTATTGACTTGTTACCAGGAACGACACCAATAGCAAAAGCACCTTACCGATTAGCACCGACGGAGATGAAGGAGCTGATGATGCAACTTCAGGAGTTATTGGACAAAGGTTTCATTAGACCTAGTTCATCACCCTGGGGAGCTCCGGTGTTATTCGTGAAAAAGAAAGACGGAAGTATGAGAATGTGTATTGATTACAGAGAGCTGAACAAGGCAACAAAAAAGAATAGATATCCGTTGCCAAGGATTGATGACCTGTTCGATCAACTGCAAGGTTCAAGTTATTTTTCAAAGATCGACCTGAGGTCAGGATATCATCAGCTAAAGGTAAGAGAGCAAGATATAGAGAAGACTGCATTCAGAACACGATATGGACACTACGAGTTTTTGGTTATGTCGTTTGGACTAACCAATGCTCCAGCAGCATTCATGGATTTAATGAACAGGGTTTGTAATCCGTTTCTTGATAAATATGTGATAGTGTTCATAGATGACATTCTGATTTACTCAAAAAGCCAAGAAGAGCATGGTAGACACTTGCGGGAAGTGTTAGAAGTCTTGAAGTAGGAGAAGCTGTATGCTAAATTCTCCAAATGTGATTTTTGGATTCGAGAAGTCCAATTCTTGGGTCACGTGGTCAACCAAGAAGGGATAATGGTCGATCCAGCAAAGATTGAAGCGGTAATGAAGTGGGAACAACCAAAAAGTCCCACGGAGATCCGAAGCTTTTTGGGATTAGCCGGATATTACCGAAGGTTTATCCAAGGATTTTCTTCAATCGCTAGTCCATTAACAGCGTTAACCCACAAAGGAGCTACCTATGCTTGGAGTGATAAGCATAAAGAAGCATTCGAGAAGCTAAAGAAGAAACTATGCGAGGCACCGATACTTTCTCTACCCAATGGAGTTGAAGACTTCGCTGTTTATAGCGATGCGTCTGGTGTTGGGTTGGGTTGTGTTTTGACCCAAAGAGAAAAGGTGATCGCATATGCGTCTCGACAGTTGAAGGAACATGAAAAGAACTACCCGACTCATGACTTGGAGTTGGCGGCGGTAGTTTTCGCTCTAAAAATATGGAGGCATTACCTCTATGGCACGAAGTGCAAACTTTTCACCGATCATAAGAGTCTCCAATATCTCTTTAATCAGAAAGAATTGAACATGAGGCAACGACGCTGGCTAGAATTACTCAAGGACTATGACTGTGAGATACTTTACCACCCCGGTAAAGCAAACGTTGTCGCTGATGCTCTCAGTCGAAAAGTCAACCTTGAAAGAAAAAGGCCAAGAGCGTTGAGAATAGAAGTTGTCTCGACCATTGTGGAAAGTATCAGGGAAGCTCAAGAAGAAGCTTCAGAGAAGAGTGACCGAAAAGAAGAACGTTTGGGAAAAACATTAGTGTTCGGTACAAACAGTCAAGGACTAAAGGTATTCCAAGATCGGATTTGGGTACCTAAGACTGGAGGAATAAGAGATCTTCTGATGGAAGAAGCTCACAAGACCATGTACTCGATTCATCCCGGTAGCACTAAAATGTATAGGGACCTAAAACCCTACTACTGGTGGCCGACGATGAAGCTCGACGTTGCGAAATATGTGGCCGAGTGTGTAACTTGTGCAAGAGTTAAGGCCCAACATCAGAAACCATATGGGAGTTTAGAACCCTTACCTGTACCCATGGGTAAATGGGAAGACATCACCATGGATTTTGTGACTAAACTACCCAGGACGAAGAACGGTCACGACATGATTTGGGTGGTCGTGGATCGTTTCACAAAGAGTGCACACTTCATAGCTGCCAATGAAAGGTGGTCTATGGATAAGCTTGCAAATGCTTACGTGAAGGAAATTGTGAGACTTCACGGTGTTCCTCTAACAATTGTATCGGATCGTGATAGTCGTTTCACGTCAAGGTTTTGGAGAAGTCTACAAGAGGAATTGGGTACGAAGTTATGTCTGAGTACAGCTTACCATCCGCAGACTGATGGTCAGAGTGAAAGAACGATTCAAACGCTTGAAGATATGTTGAGAGCATGTACCCTCGAGTTCCAAGGTAACTGGGATGAGCACTTACCTTTGGTAGAATTTTCCTACAACAACAGTTTCCACTCGAGCATCAAGATGGCACCTTATCAAGCTTTGTACGGACAAAAGTGTCGTACGCCTTCTTGTTGGCTTGAGGCTGGAGAAAAGCAGTTTATGGGCCCCGAGATAATCCATGAGACTGCTGAGAAACTGAAGGTGATAAAGGAAAGGATGTTAGCAGCTCAGGATCGTCAGAAGAGCTATGCTGACAAGAAAAGACGACCGATGACCTTCGAAGTTGGGGATTCCGTTTTGCTTAAAGTCTCACCGTGGAAAGGACTTATACGATTCGGGAAACGAGGAAAGCTGAGTCCAAGGTTTATTGGACCGTTCAAAGTTCTTCAGAAGATTGGGAACCAAGCTTACAAGCTGGAATTGCCCGAACAACTCGATGGTATTCATAACACCTTCCATGTATGTTATCTAAGGAAATTCACGGGAGAAGTTCCCGACATAATTCCAATCTCGGAGTTAAGAATGGATGAGAATAAGAGGCTAATCGAAGAGCCCGAGGCAATTGTTGACCGTAAGATTAAGAAGTTACGACGCAAGATGGTCGACTTAGTGCTAGTCCGATGGAAACATTCGAATGGGCCGAATCTCACTTGGGAAACAGAGGATGACATGATGAGTCGCTATCCGCATCTGTTTGCTGACGCATGATTCCGGGACGGAATCATCCTAAGGGGGAGAGAATTGTAACGCCCGGGTTTCGGGGCTAAGCATTTTTAGACGATGTAATAGTCTAGGTCAACTATTGTAACTCTTTTGATGTAATAAAAATGAAATATTTGAGTATTTTGTGAATTTATGTGCTTATTATTTAATTATAAATGTATAATTAATAAAGAATAAAAATAAGCGTAAAAAAATTAAAATATGAGATAAGCCCGATATCTTTACATAAAGTTGTAGTGGTCAAAACAAGGATTCCGGAGATATAAAGAACGCCGAAATCCGAGTTATAACGAAGAAGTTATGACCCGACGAAGTTTCACGACGGAACCGGCACGATACCGGGAAGCGTGAATAGTGAATTTATGATAAAGCGAGTTTTTAGCCGACACGACCTAAACGAGAATCGAAGAGCTCTTTAATTGTGGCGTAACAATAAAAAGACAGACGAAAACGGACGTCGGATGAAGAAGTTATGAATTTTTAACGGACCAATCCTGTCCCGGCCTGTTAAAAATATAACTTTTAAAATAAATTCAAAATTAGCCAACGGAGTCTAAACGAAAGTTGTAGATTACGTTCCCGCCTTCGCGTGGATATAAATAACGTCAAAAACGGAGCTCGTATGCGAGAGTTATGATTTTTCTAAGACGGGAGGCCGATACGCGATATTGGGTGACATGGCACCACCAGAAATTGGACATGTGGCACCACCAGAAATTGGACACATGGCACCACCAGAAATTGGACATGTGACACCACCAGAATTTGGACAAGTGGCACCACCAGAAGGCCACCACATGCCCCAACTCACTATAAATAGAAGTGTCGGGTTCTCTCATTTCTTACACCTTTCCTCTTCCACTTTCTCTCTCTAAACTCTCTCTCTAAGCTCCCTTGAGCCCCTAAAAGTCTAGGTAAACCCCCTAGCACCCGAAGGAAGTTCCGAGGCTCCCGGAGTCCCGAGAAAAGAACCTTTCGGCTCGGAAACGCTGCTCCAGCGAAGCCCGGTTTTGAGAAAAACCCGCTGTAAGTAAGGTACGCCTACGAAATTTTTAATATAACTTTTAAATAATTATAGTAATGTTATTAGGTCCTTAAAATAATTATTTGGGCTATTATTATTTATATATTGAGTGTTATTTAACGCTTATATAATAATAATAATAGCTAGACTATTAATTAGTCACGGTTAACGTTAAAACTAAACTCTAGTGGTATTAATACTAGGTTTTGGTCAAGGAAAAATTGTTTTGAGATAACGAAGTGCTGTTCAAATACCGAGTCACCACCTAATCAGGTGAGTGCATAGTTACTTTCATCTTACACATAGATATGAAGTATTTTATATTAATTACGTGCTATGTGTGCATATTATCTGAATACTTGCTGCCTATGGTGATGAAAGATTTTTATACATGTTTTAAATAATTTAAACTGTATATGTATTTTATATCTACAAAAATGTTGGGGTAAAACATGGGTAGATGTAATAAGACAATGTGTGATAAAATGATGAGAGGCCTCGATGTTGTTGTTATTGATTCTGTCATCTAGCGGAGTATGGATGACGACCACGGACTCTTCTAGACAGTCCAGTGGAACACTAGCAGGCTCGCAACCTGTAGGTGTTTGTGAACGATGTGTTCACCGGTGTACTCCATCCCCCTCATGGTTGCCTTTAGGACATTTATTGCTGAGGAGACCCCTTGGCAGTAGTGTCCATCCCGATATTGATCCTTAGTCTAGGTCCCTTATGATAGGTGTTTTAGGGACGTAATGTGAGGATAACGGGAACGGGTAATCGGGTTATTGTTGATTGATGAAATTAATAAACTTATTTATTGTGGGTTGAAAACCCTATGTGCTCACCAGGCTCCCAAGCCTGACCCACTCAGTTTCTTGTATTACAGGTAGTGGCGCACGAGCATAGATATGATGTTTGGGATGAGAGATTATGAATAAATGTAGTAAGGCTATATTGTACTGTTTATGCTTTTGATCTGTATCGAACATGACATCCCGATGTTTTTAATGAAATACATTTCTACGGAAATGCTTTGATAAGTCTTTATCATAATTTTATTTTGGGAACAAATTCCGCAACACTTTTATTTAAAATGTTACTCTGATTTTTAAACAAAGCATAAACAAAATCGGTCTTTTCTGGCCGTGAAAATGGGGATGTCACAAAAAATGACTCTACAATCCTTTCTATGAGTACTAAATGGATACAAGTTATATAAAACCCAGAGTAAACAAACAATCGGTTGTGTGTATCTGCCCTAAGCCCACAACCAAACAAGGAACAGGAAATGAGGCGGAAGGCACACATCCCATTGTTTGTTAGTTCATTGGTGTATATAACCCTGGCGTATTCACTTGGTACTCACGGAGTTAACTGTAATAGTTCCTTTATATTTAATGAAAAGATTCTTTAAGAAAACCCTTATTTCTTATAATAAAAATGGTAACCACAGTGGTTCCTTCTATAATCACTTAGTTTATACTAGCTATATATAATCTAATATGGAACAGATAGTTAATTGTGTGTATCTGCCCTAAGCCCACAACCAAACAAGGAACAGGAAATGAGGCGGAAGGCACACATCCAACTACCTATCGGGTATTAATTATATATAACCCTGATGTATAAACTAAGGTATTACAGAATTAACCACCTAAGGTTCTTTAAGTTTATACTGGTTTAATAAAATGGATTAAACCCTTTACTGGTAAGTTTCTAGTTTTGTATACCAAAAGTTCTTTTTGAAAAGTATGTTTTGCATTAAATTAGTGTCCTATGACCTGGCCCATACCTGGTACCCCTTATGATTACTTAGGGTATACGGAAACATATATGTATCTAAGATCGGATAGATAGTAGGCTGGGTGTATCTGCTCTTAGCCCACAACCAAACAAGGAACAGGAAATGAAGCGGAAATCACACATCCTACTACATGTCGGATCCGATTAATATATATCCCTGAATGCATACTCTAAGGAATCATAAAGTTAGCATTATAGGCCCCCTTCTACTGAATGTACTAGGCTCGACTGTCTTGTGTGTCGTTTGTAAAATATAAGTTTTCCCTAGTTTATAACTATCTTGAGTCAAAAATAGTTTGCATTAACTTTCAAGTGGAACTGTCACAAAATGAAAGTAATGGGAAATTATAAGTACACAGATGTCTTTTGAATTGACATCCTGACGTACTGATTGCCTTAAAACATGTTTGTTTTATTAAGGTCATAATGTGAAGGATAGTACCCATACTATACGCTCTCCCTGTCAAGAGATTCTGGGGACCAAACGCGACTTCAACAAACCAGTTGCTAGGCCGTGTAAATTCACATTAAAGTTATACGATCATGTATACCCAATTTAACTATCACCTTTTGTTTAGAACAATGAGTTAGTGATTCATTGTTATAATTAGATCCTGTAGTTGTTCTATGCTATAGCATCTTAGTATGTTCGTTCGGTTATAGTATCTTAGTATGTTCGTTCCGTTATAGTATCTTACTATGTTCGTTCTGAAGTATTGTATCTACCTTCCTGTTTCTCTTTATGTTATCGTGTATTGTATCTACCTCCCTGTTTCTCTTTATGTTATCGTGTATTGTATCTACCTCCCTGTTTCTCTTTATGTTATCGTGTATTGTATCTACCTCCTTGTTTCTCTTTATAGTATGTTCTAGCATCTAGTATGAACTGAACCTCTAAACTATACCCCTTATAGTTTACTAGTATTTTACTTGAACTGTTATTTAAAAGACTCATTTTTCTACTAAGTTATGCTGGTACTTTTAAAAACGGAGTTTTGTTAAACTATAAAGTAACATAACTTTAAAAGAGTTTTTGAAATGTTTTGACCACTTATAAACGACATAAGCAATCTTTTGAAAGATGTTTATAACAAACAATTACACAATTATCATTGTGTTCAACTTGTATTCCCCCCCCCCCTTAAAAGCATTTAAAACAGTTAAAAGATTCATTATAGGGGTATGAACTCACCTTATGTGGGTGATTCAAACGAATATGCGCGTAAGGATGAGAAGTTCCACGAATGAAGTCACGAGACACAATAAGCCCTAAATGACATATATGGCATGTATTGGCATGAATATAGTGTTTATAAGTAACTATATGAAAGGAAACACCCTTAGGGACTTGGTTTAAGTGATGGAATCACATGTGATTCATCAAAGGGATGTTTATGGCCAAGAAATGGTGTTTACGGCCATGGATTTACGGCCATGGAGTTTAGGGCCGTAAACTCATGGTAAAAGGTGCATAAGAGGGTGTTTGAATGGTAGGGAAGCTTGAGGGACTATTGCTCTACAAAAGGGTGAGCAAAACTAACCTTTTAGGAGGTGTTGAGGTGTTTACGGCCACACCAAATGTGTATGGCCGTAAACTCTCCAAATGGTGCCTTTTTGGGTCTTAAAGGGAAGGGTTCTCAAAGGTTCATGTGTCCCAAAGGATAGCTAGTGTCTAGAAGTGTTTAGGGCTCAAAACTTCGCCATAATTAGGGTTTACGGCCAAGGGAGATTCCATGGCCGTAAACTCTTGGTTAATATGCCTAGATTGTTGTTTCAAGACTATGATCTAGTGAATAACATGCCTAACTAGATGATAGATGGAATACTCACACTTTTGAGGGTCTTAGATGAGTTTACGGCCACCAAGAACAAGTGTGTGTTCTTGGTGAAATATGAAGATCTAGCAAAACGTTGATTAACATGGATGAAATCAAAGGGTGATTCATGAGTAAGAAGGATAATCAACAACTAGAGGGAAGAATCACTTACTTTTTGAAGATCGGGAATGAAAATCTCGATGATACTTGAGAGAGAACTCAAGTGTTCTTGAGGTGAAAGTGTAAGAATGAAGGAAAAGTGAAGGGAAAGAGACTTATAGGGGAGTTTACGGCCAACCTTGACTGTATGGCCGTAAACTCATGTGCTTTGGCCGTGAACTCCTTTTTAGTGGTCTTAAGGCTTGAATGTTGCACAATGTCTCTAGCAGGTACATTCTAACACTCATTCCTTAAGTGTACTAGGCTTAAAACCCAATAGAATGACCCTTAACAAGGCTAGAAGGCAATAATTTTTCGGGTTGTCACAGAAGAGAGAGGTGATTTGATGTTGCATTGAAACATGAGATTAGTATGGAGGTTTGTTGGATAATAGCATGGAAATCCACCTTGTAAACATGAGGTGGCACTCTTAATTATCCTTTGCTAATTTGTTTTCCCTTTTTTTATATGTGTGTGGGCCGAGAAGGGGGGAAAGGAAAAAGAGAGGAGAAAGAGTTTGGGCCACACTTGCTTAATTTCGATAATATGAGACCCAAGTTGAAGGTTTTTGGCCCATTGGGCCCTTATGAGGGTTCACGGCCCAAAGGTGGTAAAGGATGGGGTTTAGGGCCCAATTACCATGAGAGGATGGGTTTACGGCCCATCATAGTTTATTAAGGTGGTTCACGACCCATAAAGGCCCATGAGAATAAGTGAGTTTTTTTAGGCCCAACATGGCCCAATCGTTATGGTTTTGACGAATATGGGTCCAATTAGAGCCCAAGTGGGTTTCATTGGCCCAAAATCATCAAATAGAAGGTTTATTGGCCCATTAGGCCCAATAAGAGGATCCTAGTCCATACTAAATTCGAACCGGAATATTTAGGGTTTCAGACCCATAGTTGAGTATATGAGGTGTATTGAATTAGGTTTTGAACTTCACGAGTGAGTTTTGATTCTAATGATTGAATTTGAATGAACATAGTACATGACATCAACTTAGATTACAAGTTATACAAGAGTTGATGAAGACAAAATTTCCTAACTAAAAATGCTAGTTGTGACATAATAAAACTACTATACATATTGGTGGTAGCCAGTGTTTTCATACAGATCATACTATAAATACTGGTGGTAACCAGGGTTTTCCTACAAAGGTTTTCATACAGAACGTACTATACAATACAATTGTTGGTAACCAGGCATACAAACTAACATTTTTCATATATGTATTATACTATCACAGAATACAGTAACGAACGTACATTTTGGTTTTAGGGTTTAAGACTGTTTTCATTACTAAAGAAAATATT
The DNA here is from genome assembly GCF_052849685.1 of Lactuca virosa. Taxonomy (NCBI): domain Eukaryota; kingdom Viridiplantae; phylum Streptophyta; class Magnoliopsida; order Asterales; family Asteraceae; genus Lactuca; species Lactuca virosa. The sequence continues at coordinate 312,565,322 of NC_136433.1, read as the reverse complement.
GGATTTTCTTGAGAACATGCAAACATTTTACAGATTCACAGACAGGTTTTCATTACAAAAACATACTTATGAACTCACCAGCTTTAATGCTGATACTCTTTCAAAACCGCTTGTATTCTCAGGGAACCAGTAGACAAGTACACCCGCAGACTTTTGAGAAGACGGAGCATATAAAGTCACGTCTTTTATATTTTTGTTACACTTCTGCTGTTATACAAACTATGTATCGAACAGATGTAAATACCATATATATTTTCATTGTAATGGTTGTGTTTACTTTGGTTACTATGATGCAATTGTTGTGATACTGTATATGACGTCCTCCGCCCCCGAACGTTTCCGCCGTTCCGGTTTGGGGGTGTGACACAACCAGCTAGTTACATATACAAATAGTAAAAGATAAAGTTCAAAGTTACAAAACTAAAATCATACAAACCAAACTTCAACGGTAAATTGGGATCTCGTATTCATTATATATATATATATATATATATATATATATATATATATATATATATATATATATATATATTGAACTGCAAAAAACCAAATCTAGTATATTTTTATATTACCTTATTACCTCTAAATCCACGTATCCACATTTCCAAAGTTACAAAACTAAAAATCATACAAACCAAACTTCAAAAGTAAAGTGAGATTTGGTATTCATTATTCACAATTTTTTTTAGAAAAGTAAACTTATTCCTATATTACTTCTAAATTCACCTGTGTCTTCAGATTTTTTTTTAGAATAACAAATCTAAATTACTCCTATATTTATTCAAAATCCACTTATATGTCGAACAATACTTGAACCCTGAAAGAGATAGAAGCTTTGGTATTCATTATTCACATACCCCCAAAGTTGTATTTGTTGATTCTCGGAGTGGGAAGGAGAAATATTGCTAATAAATGGTAACACAAGGATCAATTTGTATTCTATAACCATCTAGCGTATGATCCTGAGGAAGCAATTACCAAACCTAAAAACCAGTTATGGTACAAGCTGCCACTCAATGAGACTGCTGCACAGCAGCTGTATACGCCCACTGAAGAAACAACAACCAAGGCGTAATTTCCATAAACCCAATCTTGGAAACCCAAAACGTTCTCCACCCGCAAAAGCACCAATCGTTTCAGACTCAAACATAGTGCAATGGAACAACGCAATCACCAACTACATGCGGAGTGGCCAATGCGATTCAGCTCTATGTATCTTCGAAAAGATGACCCGGCGAACTTCAGTTTCATGGAATGCAATGATATCTGGATACTTGCTGAACCATCGGTTCGATCTTGCTCACCAGATGTTCGTGAAAATGCCCGAAAGAGATTTAGTTTCATGGAATGTGATGATTACGGGATGCGTCCGAAATGGGAACCTAGGTGCTGCGAAGAGACTGTTTGATCAAATGCCCCATAAGGATGCGGTCTCTTGGAATGCTATGTTGTCTGGTTATGCGCAAAACGGATATGTTGAAGAAGCAAGGATGGTTTTTGATAAGATGCCAAACAAGAATTCTATCTCGTGGAATGGAATACTTGCAGCCTACGTGCAAAACGGGAGGATAGACGAAGCACAGAAATTGTTTGAATCAAATCCATCCTGGGATGTGATTTCTTGGAACTGTTTGATGGGTGGGTATGTAAGGAAGAAGAGACTAGTTGATGCAAGATGCCTGTTCGATAAAATGCCAAAGAGAGATGAAGTGTCTTGGAATACGATGATTTCAGGTTATGCTCAAAACGGGCAATTATCCGAAGCCCAGAAGTTATTCGATGAGTCTCCAATTCGAGATGTGTATACATGGACAGCTATGGTATCCGGCTACGTGCAGAATGAAAAGCTGGATGAAGCAAGAAGGGTGTTCGATGAAATGCCTGTGAAGAACTCGGTTTCATGGAATGCAATAATCGCTGGATATCTACAGTCCAAGAAACTCGACATAGCAAAGGAGCTGTTCGATGCAATGCCTTGCAAAAACGTTAGTTCTTGGAACACTATGATTACAGGGTTTGCACAGAACGGCTTCATTGATCTTGGTATGGAGTTATTCAAGAACATGCCCAGGCGTGATTGCATCTCATGGGGTGCAATCATTGCAGGGCATGCTCATTTGGGACACAATGAAGAAGCTTTGCGATTGTTCATAGAGATGAAAAGAGACGGAGAAAGGGCAAATCGGTCTATTTTCTCCTGCATTTTAAGCACGTGTGCGGAGATCACCGCATTAGAATTGGGAAAACAATTTCACGCGCAGCTTGTGAAAGTAGGGCTGGGATCCGGATGGTATGTAGGGAATGCACTATTGGCTATGTATTGCAAATGTGGAAACATAGAAGAAGCTCATGTTACATTTGAAGAAATTAGGGATAAGGACATAGTGTCATGGAACACAATGATTGGAGGGTATGCAAGGCATGGATTTGGTAAAGAGGCTTTAAAAGTTTTTGAGTCGATGAAAAGGAAAGGAGTCAAACCAGATGAAGTGACCATGGTCGGTGTGTTATCTGCGTGTAGTCATAGCGGATTAGTGGACATTGGCACACAGTATTTTCACACAATGGAAACCGATTACTCCATAACTCCAAATCCAAAACACTACACATGCATGATTGATCTTTTAGGTCGGGCAGGCCGCCTAGATGCTGCCCGGAATTTGATCAACAACATGCCCTTGGAACCGGATGCCGCCACATGGGGGGCCTTACTTGGTGCCAGCCGGATTCACAACAACACCGAATTAGGCGAAAAAGCCGCGAAAAAAGTCTTCCAAATGGAGCCCGATAACGCGGGTATGTATGTTCTTTTATCAAATCTCTACGCAGCTTCGGGTAGGTGGGGTGATGTGGGGACAATGAGGTTAAAAATGAGGGACACAGGGGTAAAAAAGGTTCCTGGTTATAGTTGGGTTGAGGTCCAAAACAAGATTCACACGTTTTCGGTTGGGGATTTGACACATTCGGATACCCCCGACATATACGCTTTTCTTGATGATTTGGATTCTAAATTGAAAAAAGAGGGTTATGTATCTTTGCCTAAATTGGTGTTGCATGATGTGGAAGAGGAGGAAAAGGAGCATATGCTCAAGTATCATAGTGAAAAGTTAGCGGTGGCATTTGGGGTACTTAAGATACCCAGTGGGCGACCCATTCGTGTTTTTAAAAATTTACGGGTGTGTGCGGATTGTCATAATGTGATTAAATATGTATCCAAGATTGTGGGAAGGCTGATAATTGTGAGAGATTCTCATAGGTTTCATCATTTTAGAGATGGTGTATGTTCTTGTGGAGATTATTGGTGATATGTATACAGCATTGTATTTTTGTTTTTTTAAACAATATTTTGTTTCAAAATTGTTTTGTGTAAAACAATATTTTGTTTCAAAATTGTTTTGTGTAAATTGAAAAAAAAAAACAATATGGGTTAAACAATTTTGAATAAAGTTTTCATTTTCTATTATTAAACAATAACGAAGATAATAATATAAAGGCTATTAAAATATTTTAGGACATGTGATTTGTATGTTTTAAACAAAATAGCAACACACTTTGTGAATGTCTGGATATATTTATTGGTAAGTGTTTGATTAGCAAACACTCTACCTAAGTGAAGATTTTAACACAAAGAAGATGAAAATGTTAGCATATCACGATTACATTAATCCATGGACAAAAAAAAAAGCAAACAAACGACAATTATTCATATGCCTAGTAGTGTGTCTTACAAGCCCTTTTTACCAAAATACCCTAAACTCAAGTAGCATGAATCTAAACGTACAAAGTCCTAATTTCCAAGAAATGATGTTATGGTGTGTCCATTCCCAAGAGTGTTTCCAGGTCCTGCAGTAGCTCAAACGCTGCATATTCGGAGTTTATGTTTATGTATGGCCTTGCCACATTCAACACTTCCCTCGCTTTCAATTGCTGCGTTTAAAGTTTAATCCCATGGTTAAAGTCAAGAAATACCAACCAACTTTAACTTTACTATTTTATTTCATCATGACATTATCCTACTTTCCATTTTACATATTACTTACAACATTGGAAGTTACTTTGATTTGAATGTTCTACCCACTTTATAGCAAAGTCGTCAAAATAGTAATACAAAGCAATTTTCACTGGGTAGATTTTTCAGAGTATTAATGCCCTAAAAGGAAAAAAGAAAACTGCAAGTACAATGTTATAATTTTCAAGGTAAAATGTCTTGATAAGATAAACCAATTTTCTGTTGCAACAAATGAAAGTGAGATGCTTAATACACAAATAAATAGCATTGCTACATCTTGTCATCCATCTGTGAGAATCTCACAACAAAACAGTTGCTTCAAAAATTAGGAAACTACACAAGGTTTAAATGCAAGAAATAGCAGCATACTTGTATTTATTTGTTTGCTACTCTCATATTATCATACTACAGCACTGTACTTTGACACATCTATCCAATACAAACCACTTTCAGCAGAGTGTAATTGCTAGATTTTTCAAAGTAAGAATAAGAAGAAACTGAAAGTATGATAATGGGAAGAAAAAAAACTCAATATACAATGCTAATGCTATTCCTCGAAAATAAAATAATGTAATGTATCAAATGAGAGTGAGATGTTATAACACAAAACTGAGTTGCCATTTATTTAGACATACACATACATACAAGAATAGATACTATAAAAGGGTTAAATGCAAGAAGTAGCAACATATTTCATTTATATCATCTTACCTTTAGAGCATTGTTTGAATCTACCTGATTAGGTAATTATATCGCATTGCAGTTTCAGTTTTAATTCTATCTGTTTTGTATTTGAATGACAATAATTGGAAGTAGGATGCTATAACTGATAATGAAGAAATAAATGCTAACTCTTGCATTTAACAACCCTTTCAATCTAAAGTCTAAAGAGAAACGAAAAGCTGACAATCTGTAAACAAAAATATAGGTATAAATGAAATCCCAAAAAGATAAAGATAGTAGAAGGATGTAGGGCAGGGGGGTTTGTTGACTTACTAAATGCTCATATTTTGACTTCAATTCTTGGAAAGCTACAAGCTGCTGTGGATCTGTCACGAGTACCGACGTCCCTGGTACAAACTGGAGTTCAAAAAAGTCAAAGATTTTGATGTAAGCTTCTCAACATTGTTATGTATTTGTTAAATCAATTCCAATACCCTTATGTTTTTTACAAGGGTTATTTTATTATTTAAAATTTTACCTTTCTGAGGAAATACCATTACTTATCTAATATTTATAACTTGCTTTTTACCTACAAGTAGATCTAAAAAGACTGGGTAAACAAGAAATTGATAAAAAGGATAATTTAAGTACCTTCTGAAAGTATTTATAATGTAAAAACTAAAATTCATTCGTCTTTATTTACATTTTAAATGCTTAGTCAGATCAGATTTACAAGTAACACCAACACAAAATACACAAAGGAGTGGAGTTCATGCATGACATATTTCAGTTCCTTATATTCCAACTCCTTTGCCAAAACATTCTACGAACCGAATGCCCTTTTAGGGTGTTGTTGTTTTTTTTTTTTAACTTAATGCAGATACAACTTAATAGAAATGATCACTTTCCCCATTAAGTTCTAACCTTTACAAATTTTACCTCATTTATTTTCTCCTTCCATTTCCCCAAGTGTGTGGTCATTTTCTCTAATAATATTTTTTAATCATTTATCCAAATATTAAGGGAGCAGTCTACTTTTAAGTATTTCATAATACATATATTCACATGGATTGTTACAATCTCTTCAGGTCAATTGTGCTTTAGAGAATACCTATACACAACATTAAAATATCTAGACTCCTCAAAACTATTTTCCAAACTTACACAACAATTTTTTCTCCTGATTCCTCAATCTAAAAGGATATACATGAACAATTCAAAAACCAACACTAAGAGTTGAAGAATTTTAAGTTTCTTTAACTAAATCTTAGAAAATATCTACTTTCTCCTAACTCCTAAGAGCATGTCGAATGGCTGCAAGCTTTTTCCAACTTTCTTCTGACACCTAAATGCAACTTTAGCAACCACAAAAACCTCATCATATCCTCATTCCTCACTATAACAATAATATTTCCTCATCTTAATTGCACTTATATTTAATATGATTTTTATTCCAATTTTGTATGCATCTATATGTCTGAACTTGAGTTACTATAAATACACATTTCTTTATATTGATGAATTTTATTAACTGAACAATATATTTTCATTAATTTTGGTATATGGACTATGGAGTAATATATTAACATATCTATTGTTACAATTATATATTATATATAACTTTTTTAATTTAACAAAATGAAAAATTAAAATATATAAAACTTAAGTAGGATACTTTCTTACAACACTCAAAATATTATCGATTTATGAATTTAACATCTATATTGTATTGTAAATTTTTAAATTAATTAGAATTCATATTTAAAATATGTTATAATTTGTGTAAGTAAATATTAAATTAAAAGACGGGGAAAAAAAATTAAGCAGCTTTGTTACTACACAAGTCACAAATACATAAAAAGCTCACACCAATAGCAACTTAACCTTCTCTCCTTTTTTAACTGAGTTTATCCAAACATTACATGGAAAACGTCCAAATCACTTCAGATTGTCATCCTTCATCCACCAATAGCAACTTAACCTTCTCTAAATCTAATTCTAATGTATCCATATTTTACCATATCCCTAAATGTAGGATCACACAGCCCGTTAGGAAACATTTGCAGTTTTCTACACCCATGCCTTTTAGGGCGCATCATAAATCATTATGTCTTATTATTTACCATATTCCTACAAATCTACGGATAAAGATCCAACAACAAGCCCAAAATCCAGTATACCAACATCTTCTATGTATATAGCATTTTAATTATTAAAGTTAGCTAATTTATGGACTTAATCCAGTAAGCTACTAATACTATACACGGGTGCTTCTATTTGACTTAATGAGGAATCAGGATAGGATGACTTAGAGGAAATTAAGTCCTAACTTTTTTACAAATTTGCCCCGAACATAAATATTTAAACACATGAAAAGCAACATCCAACGCAACCAGTAAGTTCACTGATTTAGCTTTTTTTCACAATATATCTAAGAAGACATGCCGGCTGTTCATTAAGTTATTCTCTCCTATTTGGCACACCCCATTACTTTAAGATGCTAAAAGATACCTTTATTTTGTCATCTACATTATTAAATCAAACTAGTAGTAGTTTCTCAGATCAAAGGTATAAATTTACACAGTAGAAATGGAAATTAAGTAAATAAAACGAGATAGAAGAAAGGTTTTACCTCAGTCGGCCATCCAAATGATTGTGAAGTGGAGTTTAGTAGCTTGTTTGCAGCATCAGTGTCAGAAGGTTTGCGAGGCCGACCCCGGGCTCTTGAAACTGAAGCAGCCTCAGTATCAGTATCAATATCAGCACCATTGGCATTAACAGATACATTTGGTGCAGGGGCCCTCCTAGGTCTTCCTCTTGGCCTCATCACGTTTCCTGACAAAGGCACAGTCACAGGCCTCCCAATTCTCTTGGGTCTGCCAACACCCCTCTTCTTCCCAATCCCATTCCCATTCCCACCACCATTGAACAGCATGATTGACATCAGCTTAGGTCTGCCAACTTTACGCCTTACTCTCCTCTCTGCCTCCGCCTCACCACCACCACTACCAGAACTTGTTACAACAGCTCTGGAACTCTTTGGCGGCCGACCACGGCCTCTCTTGGCTGAAACCACTACCTTCTCAGGAGACTCAACACTTGGGGCAACACCATCATCACCCAAACCTAATGAAGCAAAGATGGGTTCAGCAGCCCCTGCATAATTTCCTTGCAACTCCTGCCCAGAAGAACCCAAGTGCTGCTCAAATTCAGGTTCATAAGCTTGGACCTCAGTTGCTGGCTGTTCATCTGGCACCTGATTTTGTACCTGGAACCCGAATTCGTGTCTGGGTTTGGGAGGACGGCCTGGCTTTCTCCTAGGTTGAACAGAAGAATTATCAGCTTTAAAGCCAGCTGTAGTACCGAATGTATCAGTAGACGTAACAGAATAGTCAGCGATATCATGGTCCAACGTGAGTGTGGGTGCGGGTGCGGGTGCGGGTGCGGGTGCGGGTGCGGGAGTTTCGAAAGGAACAGATCTAGGAAGTGGAAGCATGTAAGAGTGTTTGACGATCGTCAGCTGACCCTCGTTTTTCATTCGCTTTAGGTGGTGAGTCAACAAGTTGGAGTGAGTAGGAGGCAAATTTGTATAATGTCGTTCTATGTATTTAGCTATAGCTTGTCTACTGGACCCATCTTTGTCCTTTAGACCAACAATTGCTGCTACTATCATCTGCCAAGAAACAAACACAAAACCCACAAACAAAATATGTAGTGAAACTTAGAAACTGTTACAGGTCAAGCAGATGATGATATTGATAATTTCGAAAGAGATGAAGGCACTTACATCGGAATAAGGTGGGTGGGCGCCGTTAGTAGTTGGGCTGGCAGGGTAAGGCTGATGTTGGTAGTTAACCGGCGACAGATCGGGAATCGAGTCCATGGAGAAGGAAATTGTTCGAGAGAAGAAAGGGAAAAGGGTTTGATGATATATTTGATGGATGAGGATGAAAAAGGCTGAAGATGCGTTTTGGGTGTCAGCAGCGGATGGAGTCATGTGTATATGGACGGATGACATTTGTTAATTTCATTTGCATTTCAAAGTGTTTTACAATTATTTCTTCTAGGTTACATTAAAGCCACAAATTTACATAAAATATTTGGTTATGTCTAATATATTTTTTTAATGTCTAATACACCGAAAGATTTATTTATTTTTGTCCTTTATATGATTTTTACCTTTTACGGCAGGTCAAACACCTATATGGCGCTAACTAGGATGTAGATTGTTGTTACGGAGAGTTTCGGATGCATGTTTAGCTCTTCATTCAGGGATTCTGTCTAATAAGCATCTTGGGATCCGCTCTGCACGGAATAAAAAGTTACTGGGTTAGGAAACCATATCGAGGGTTGGACCCCGGTATTGCTCTCTGACGCCCAAGTTAGATTGTGAATATGAGAATTGCTCTGATATTGTATATAGTGTTTATTGCCCCTTATTTTTTCATACTGGTTACAACGCTTTTGAGAGTCTTATAGGCCTTTCTTGGTTCTGTAGGTTCATGGCTTGGTCTGGTTCTTCGTTTGTTACTCGGTCTCTAGGGAGGTGCACCTTTTGTCCTTTTATTACTTTATTGCATCGTATTCTTCCTTTTGCATGATCTCTGGGATATGATTTTGAAATTCATGTACGGTTATTCGTTCGTGACAAGTTGTGGTTCTTTACTGCTCGACCTAGGGGACCCGGTTCGATATGGGGCTATCTCAAAAAAACCGACTCGGGTACACGATTAGCCCCCCCCCCCCCCCCCGTCTGAAGGATAAAGAATATTGTCAAAATATTTTTCCGTTCAGATTTGAGTATCGGCCTTGGTTATTGAAATGTCTGTCGCATGGGGTGCATTAAATATTCACGTCGTCAGAAGTCGTGTCGTCTGTTTTGATTAGATTGTCCCTAATTAATGTTTTAACCAGTCTCTGTTGTTATTTAACGGATAAAGCTTGAGTTTGTTAGAAGCTTCTATATCATATTCTTTTTTTTACTTGGTACATCATGGATGCCACTTGTAATGACATGGCAACAGTTGTCTCTAAGGTGGATAGCCTTATGTTAGATCGATATACGCATGAGTATCACTTATCGCCCATACTTGGTTTTCAACTCCCGTCTTTATCATCATCTATTCTGAAAGCCCCCTCTGGTAAGGTTGGGTTTTATCTTAGGCATCTTGTTTGTGGCTTAAGGTTACCTCCATCTACCTTCTTTGTAACGTCCGAGATTTATAAGGTACTATTTTTATTTATATAAGGTTAATAGTTTTAAAAGGGTGGGCTTAGACCTTTGGGCCCTTGTAATTGGGCTAAGGAAGCACCGTACGCGGAGCGTACCTTGCCATGTACGCTCAACATACTCAAGAGATTGGAACGCGGAAGCCATGCATGTACGCCCAGCGTACCATGAGCGTACCATGAGTACACGCAGCGTACGCATGCAGATTCTAAAACTCTAAATTTTAGGGTTTGATCTCTATATAAAGGACATTATGCCTTTGGTCCAGCCTCCCTCTCACCCTTAGACAGCCACCATGAAAACCCTAACTCAGATTTGTGTGTTCTTGTGATTTAGAAGCCATTTGAGAGCATTTTAGTGTTGTTTTGGTGTTTAAAAGAGAATGAAGCTTGAAGAAGGAGCAAGGATTCAAAGGGAGCATGTAGATCCAGTAGATTAGCACCATTTCTGACTCATTTGAGGTATCAAGCTTCAAACTTGATCATTTCATGTTTAAATTTGATTTTGGGGTGTTTTATGTCACTTTTGGACTCCATTGTTGAGGTTGCTTGAACCTTGATAGTTTCAGAACATAGGAGATGTCCTTTTGGGCTCTTAGAAGCACTTAGAGTAATAAAAATCAGACCTTGATGGTTAAGCCACAACCATGCAAGTGTTTGAAGGTCACAAAGTTGGGTTAAGGACCAAAAATCATGTTTTGACCCCAACCATGCATGCAAGCACATAAAGTTTGTGACTTTATGGGTTAGGGGGTCTCAAAGGACCTGGATCTACATTTTGGACGTGAGGACTTAATGGTTTAAGTCACAAATGAAGTCCCAAGAAAGCTGGCCGGTACGTCGTGCGTACACCCTAGTACGCTACGTGTACTGGGTCAACTTCTCGTTTTGGTCAAAGCCAGCATACGTTGGGCGTACGTGCCAGGTACGCCGCGTGTACGCATGCAGAGTGACGAACTTGGGCTTTTGGGCCTTAAAAGTTTGGGCCTGGATAGTTGGGCCCCATGGCCCACTGTGGAGCATAGTTTATGGGCTTAGGACTGAGATTTAGAGTATTGGGCCTTTGGGCCATATTAGGCCACTTGAAATTATTTATTTTGGGCTAAGGATCTATTGGGCTTTTGAAAAGGCCCATTTGAAGAGTTGGGCCCAATTTAGAAAATTGGGCCATTAGTAGGCCTTTAGGGGGCCATTAGTAGGCTGGGAAAGAAAATATGGAATTGGGCCTTGGGTATGGTCCAAATTAGACCGATGGGGTAAAATGGTCGTTTTACCCTAAGAAGTATTATGGATTTTGACTAAGTGTTGTTATGATAATGATAGTCGGTGAGTCATCAGAGCAGTTGTTAGAGATTCCTTTCTGTGATATTTGACGCTCAGCTTTACGAGGTGTGTTACCTTCTAGTAGAAGTGGGTCTAAGGCACCAATGCTGTGACAACCCGAAATTTCTATCTTGTACAGTCATTCAATTCAATCACAGTCAGACTCGTTTCTGCTATCTTTTAGCATTGTTTAGGGTCTGTTTGAGTGTTCTAAGCCTAGTACATTCAAGGTTTGGGTTTAGGCATGAGTTAACTTAAGTTCATCGTGTTGTTTTTGAGCCAAGAACTCCATCAAGAGGAGTTTACGGCCGTAAACATGAGTGTACGGCCGTAAACTCAAGGTGGCCGTGAACTCATGCCCACATATATGATATTCATTCATTTTCCTTCATTTCTCACACATCCAAGTCAAGAAAGTCAATTCTCTCTCAAGTATCATCAAGATTTTTCATCCTAATCTTCTAAAGTGTAAGTGATTCTTCCACTTGTTGGTTGATGACCTTCTTAATCTAGTAAAACTCTATGATTTCATCCATGAAATTATCTCTTTTGGATAGATCTTCAAATCTTCATCACTTTCACCAAGAACACCAAGAACACACACTTGTTCTTGGGCCGTGAACTCCATAGGAGCCTTCAAAAGTGTGAGTATCTCTTCTATCTTCTAGTTAAGCTTGAGAAACACTTGATTCCTAGCCTCGAATCATCATCTAATGCATGAACTCCAAGAGTTTACGGCCGTAAACTCCTTTTATGGCCGTAAACCCTTGTTTGGTGCATGTCTTAGCTGCAAACTCATCTTATGTCCCAACATAGGATCGTGAACACTTAATGGATGCTAGATAGGGCCGTAAACACCACTTTTGCATGTTTCTTCCATGAGTGTACGGTCGTACACTCCTTGACCGTACACTCCTTGTTCGTACACTCCTTGACCGTACACTCCATGGTCGTAAACACCTTTGTGTGGCCGTAAACCCCCTTTAATGCAATCACATGTGATTGTAACACTTCAATTCAAGTGTTTCCTAGTCCCTAAAGTGGTTCCCTATCATAATTAGTTGTTATATACACTAATTATATCCATATATGTGTCATTATATGCTTAATAGGATCCGTTTGTGCTCGAGGCTTCACTTGACACTTAACATCCTATATCGACCTTTCACTCGAATCACTCACTACATGTGAGTTCATACCCCCGTATTTTCATAGTTTTTACTGTTTTAAGGGGGGGGGGGGGAATACAAGTCTAACACAAAGATTTTGTGTTATAAAAAAATGGTTTCAAATATCTTATCAAAATGGATTTCAGTTATCAGCAAATCAAATAGTTTTCAATTATTGTATCAAAATGACATCAAGTCACCAAAATGTATTTCAAATTATTAAACTTCTTTTAACTGTTTTTATAAACTTATATTTCTCCCAGAAATCATATATATATATATATATATATATATATATATATATATATATAGATTTATAAGGCTTAGGACTGATAACCCACTTTAGTTCCTTTTCCTTGTTTGGATGTAGGATTATAAGTATCAGTTATCTATCCGAGTGTCATTTAAATTTTACTTATATATATTTGTATATGTATACAAGTATAAAAGTTAGTTCATTAAGTTCAACTACCCTTTGTAACATGTTGAGCAAGGGGTTGCATTCATGAATACTCAGTATCAATTCAGAAAGTACATATAAATTATAATAGGTATAATTTATGATTCACAGAACATTATGTCACGATTCAAGTATACTAAAGTACATTGTTTTACAAGAACAAAGGTTTGATTCAAAACTAACCAAGGATATACATCTTTCAGATACATGTTAAGAATACTAATTCAAGAACATACTGTCTATCATTTATTTCAAAATGATTGGGTTTTCATAACTATTATACATGTAACGTTTATATGCTTTTTATGAGTCATTTGATACAGGTTGTTTAATTCATTTAAACAATATAGCTAAAGTCCTGACATTATAACATCTCCAGCCGGGGATCGAAACAATGTGTGTATAGATCTATATTGGGATTGACAACCCCGCACTCAGACTGCTAGCTACAGTCAGGCATACACGCCTATGAGTGACAGTTGTTATCAACAGCTTTCAACGCATTCATAGCGTTGGGTCAGGCCATCTAGTCAGTATGGTTATAATAACTCATATAAAAGATATTAACACTACGTTAGTGTATAATTAACTAAACATAAGTATGTTTTCAAAGTACTAGTTTACAAAGATACAATTTACAATATTACATTACAGTTTACAATAACAATTGAAGAAACCAGGCACACTCTCAGATACAAGTTTACAAAAGGAATACAAATACAGAACATTGATTTACAAATAGAACGGTTTTATGTAATTAAAACTACTTTTCATATACAACAGAAAATATAGGATTTTCTGGAACAGTTTACATATTCAAGAAACAGAAAACATTCATTCAAACATAAATACTTATGCACTCACTCAACTTTATGTTGATACTCTCTTTTCAAATTACTTGTATTCTCAGGGAACCAGTAGACAGGTACTCCCTGAGCTTTTGAGAAGATGGAGCTATTTTTGTATCTTGTCTTCTTCTTTTGTATAACTATTTGGTTTCAGTATACAATGATGAAACACATGTAAATACTTATACTTTTTAAATACAGTGGTTGGTTGTACTCTGATTACTATAATGCATGTGTTGTGATACTACAAATGAAGTCATCCACCCCTGAACGTTTCTGCCGTCTGGTTTGGGGGTGTGACAGATTGGTATCAGAGCATTGTTTATAGTGAACTCAGTATATCAATCCATAAAAGATATACAAACTATAAATACATTTGGGGCTAAGAGCTCTGACTACAAGTATACTTCTTAAAATTTTAAGTATTTTTACAAGAAGTATACTAACACTCATACCTATAAGTACAGTATCACAGTCATAAGAACTTAAAAGTATTTGGATGTTGGACATTACAGTCAAACCTTGGCAGTTATGTAATCATATCTGGGATTAATATAGCCTGATCAACTATATTGATTCGAGATATGACCAACATGTGTTTGGGAGTGATAGTGGTGTTGCGACATGTCTAAAACTTACCAACCATACATATTTAGAAGAACTCTAGAACTGAACATAAAGATTAAAATACTATAGAGGTATTTTAGGCACTATATACTAATAACAAACATGTGAAAACAATAGAACAATTGAGGGTAGAACTATAAATATTAAGGGTATACTACAGTCATATATAATTAAAGTTATATAGACTTAGAATATGTGATTTAGCTTCATTTCATGTTCCTTGTTTGGTTGTGGATTTAGAGCCGGGTCATTTAATCAAAGGCCAGTTATACCCAAGTTATATATAATTAGTATACACTTTATAGTTATAGTAATACCTAGAACAAGTCATAAAGAATACATTACTTGTTAACTGTAAGTCTCTCTCGTAGAAACTTGTATCCTTAATCTATCGTTACTAACTATATTCTATATCTCTTATCTCTATTCTGGCTTAGATAACAATGGCTGGATTTCATTTACCTGGAGACCCTTATTTTCCCAATCAAGGACAAGATGCAGAGCCGGAAGAGAATCATGAAATTCCATTAGATGATGATTTTTTAGAAAATTTTCCTGAAGACAATGATTCCGAATCAGAAGCCTATAATCCACCACCAGTTGCCCAAAATCCTAATCCACGACAAAATTTCCTAGGTCCGGCACCTTCATGGGCTGAGAACTTGGGTAGGTGGAGTCGAGAGCAAGGTCAACCCTTACCCTACAACGGAGATCGAAGCTTCTACAACATAAGTGAAGGAGGCTCTGCAGACAGAATTCTCCCTATTTTGGTTCGCTGAGTGGCTCGAAATGTTGAGCTAGGAGTGGCAGCCATTCAACAAACTGTGGAGCTTGATGCTGACACGAATGCCAATACGGATAGTATTCGCAATCTTGAACTTGCACATAACAGAGCAATGAGAGACAATGAGGCCCTGCTGCAAGAGTTAGCTGTAACTCGAGCTGAATTCATAGATCTCCGAGCACGCCAGACAGTGTATGAAAGACATCTGCTTGATGTGGAGCGTCAGCTGTCTGAGTTGAGGGTTCGTCTAAATGATAACCGTCGCCAGTAGGAAATGCTCTACTTATGCTTTCTTTTGGTTTAAGAAATGGATAATACTCTACTCGTTCTCTGTTCACTCTTTTGGTTATAGTTAAGTCTACAGATATGTTCTAAGCGTTATTTTTCATGTATTTCAGTACGACCGCGAAAATTTCATTTTCGGTAGGTCAGTATGATGTCGATGTTTTTCCCAGAATTTGGTATATTGTAGACCTGTTTAGGGTCAAGTTTTCTAGACTTTATGTATTCAATATGCCAATATTATCGACATGCATTTTCATACTCTTTAAAAAAAATTAACCACTCAATTTCATATCATCTTGTTACAAGTTGTACTTGTCGTAGACTTCTATTTCCAATTCATTACAAGATTCATGTTGAACTAAATGTTTTAGTTCAGAGATATCAAAATTCATACTTACTCTTGATATCTTACCATCTTTGTATCTTTTAACTTTTATAGAAAAAGATGCCTCCTCGTAGAAATCCAAGACGTAACACTGTTAATGAAGCACCGACGCCATATCCGCCACCACCTCCTCAGTTCGACGCTGTTATGTTTCAAGCAGTGGTCACGGCGGCTGTAGCGGCTGCCATGTCTCATATCAATACTCCTGGTGCTAGTGGGTCGGGAGCTGGTACACATCCTTCTAACCATGACAAGAGTCATGGGCACTCGCGAGAGTGCACTTATAAAGATTTTTCAAATGCCAAACCCATGACCTTTAATGGGACTGGAGGAGTTATGGCATTAAGACAGTGGATTGAGAAGACATAAGCAATTTTCGAAATTTGCTCCTGTCCAGAGAGCGGCAAAGTCAAATTCGCTGCTTGTACCTTTTCGGATAGAGCTTTAACGTGGTGGAATGGCTATGTTAAGTCACCGAATCTGGTAGTGGCTAACTCGAGAAGCTGGGAGAACTTACAAGCCATGCTAATGCGGGAATACTGTCCGCGAGGGGAAATTCAGAAACTCGAGCAAGAGCTCTGGGGTCTTACAATGGTTGGTTCTGATATATCAACCTATACCAGTAGATTCTGTGATTTGGCAATTCTTTGTCCGGATATGGTTACTCTGGAGAGCAAAAAGATTGAGAGATATATTTGGGTTCTGTCGCCCCAAATTCAGTCAAGTGTTTTAGCTTCGAGGTCTGTTACTTTTGACAGTGCCAAAGAGCTAGCACAGTCTCTTATTGACCACGGAGCCCGTCAAAACTCAGTGGTTGCTGCACCAGAACAACCGAAGGGAAACAACAACAACAACAAGAAGAAATGTTGGAACAAGAGGAAGGGCAAGTCTTCATAGGAATCCTCAAAGAAGCAACAGCTAGTTGCAATCAATGCTGCTACTGTACCTGCTGCTGTTCATGCTAACCCTGCACCAGCTAAGCCTTATGCTGGTAACCTCCCCAAGTGCAACAAGTGCAATTTTCACCATAACGGAAATTGTCGGGAAATGCAGTGTCGTAACTGCAACAGAAAAGGGCATATTGCCCGATTCTGTAAATCACCACCCCAACCGCTTAACCAAGTACCTGCCGCTGGAGTAGGTCAAGCATGCTACCAATGTGGTGATGTGGGGCATTAGATTATCCAAAAGCTGGAAATGTCGGTGGAGTTGGGATAATTTTGGCTTTGGGTCATGAAGAAGCGGTAGCAGACCCTGCAGTGGTCACGGGTACGTTCCTTCTCAACAACACTTATGCATGCATTCTATTTGATTGTGGTGCTGAGAAGAGCTTTGTGAGCCATAATTTCAAACACTTGCTAAATCAAAACTCCCAACCACTAAAAGAAACATTCACAGTCGAAATGGCTAATGGGAAATCCGAATCCACCAACGATATATACCTAGGATGTACTCTTACCTTGAATAACTTTTCATTCCCAATAGACCTTATGTCGGTCTCCATCAAAAGTTTTGACATCATAATAGGTATGGATTGGTTGTGCTCCAACCATGTTGACATCCTATGCTATGAAAGAGCCATTCGTCTGAACTTGCCAACTAACGAAACTCTTATTATTTACGACGACAAACCCGGAACGAACCTCCAGGTCATTTCTTGCATCAAGGCACAGAAGTATCTTCGCAAAGAGTACTGTGCTTTCTTAGCTCACGTGGTAGACAAAAAGCAAGAAGTGAAAAACATCGTGAGCATTCCTGAGGTCTGCAACTTTCTTGACATTTTTCCCGATGATCTTCCAGGAGTGCCTCACGAACGACAAGTCGAATTCAGAATCGAATTAATCCCTGGGGCTACTCCTGTAGCCAAATCCCCCTATCGTCTTGCACCTTCTGAGATGCAGGAATTATCCAGCCAGCTTAACGAACTCCTTAACAAAGGTTTCATAAGACCAAGCTTCTCACCCTGGGGAGCACCGGTTTTGTTCGTAAAGAAGAAGGATGGATCATTCCGTATGTGCATAGACTACCGCGAGCTCAATAAACTTACCATCAAGAGTCGATATCCTCTGTCTCGCATTGATGATCTGTTCGACCAACTTCAATGTGCGAGCTACTTCTCAAAAATAGACTTAAGATCTGGGTATCATCAGTTACGGATTTTGGGGGATGACATTCCCAAAACCGCGTTCAGAACTCGTTATGGTCATTACGAGTTTGTAGTGATGCCTTTCGGATTGACGAATGCACCTGCTGTGTTCATGGATCTAATGAACAGAGTGTGCCGTCCATTCCTGGACAAATTCGTCATAGTCTTCATTGACGACATCTTTATCTGCTCAAGAAGTGAAGAGGAACATGGCCAACAGCTTCGTCAAGTATTGCAAACTCTTAGATCAGAGAAACTCTATGCGAAGTTCTCAAAGTGTTAATTTTGGATCAGGAAAGTTGATTTCCTAGGTCACGTGGTCAGTTCAGAAGGAATACACGTCGATCCTTCCAAAATAAAGGCAATTGAGAACTGGTCAGCATCCAAAATACCTATAGAAATCCATCAATTCTTAGGTCTTGCTGGCTACTATCGCAAATTCATCCAGAATTTCTCTCGAATAGCTAAGCCTCTTACCACCCTGACGCAAAAGGGTGTAACTTTTAGCTGGGGAGAAAAGCAAGAAACAGCGTTCCAAACACTGAAGCGAGCTCTGTGTAGTGCACCAATCATGTCTCTTCCTGAAGGAACAGAGGATTTCGTAGTGTACTGTGATGCTTCTAATCAAGGGCTTGGATGTGTTCTTATGCAAAGAGGAAAGGTTATATCCTATGCCTCAAGACAGCTAAAGACACATGAAGTCAACTATACAACACATGACCTTGAACTAGGAGCAGTGGTATTTGCTCTGAAGATCTGGAGACATTACTTATATGGCACGAAATGCACAATATTCACGGACCATAAAAGTCTCCAGCATGTCTTCGATCAGAAAGAGCTGAACATGAGACAATGACGGTGGATGGAGCTACTGAACGACTACGATTGTGAGATTCTTTATCACCCTGGTAAAGCTAACGTAGTAGCTGACGCCCTTAGTAGAAAGAATACTCGGGACACCGAGTAAAGTCGTTGACCATGACAATCCATTCACATTTGTCCACACAGATCAGAGAGGCTCAACTCGAGGCCTTAAAACCTGAAAACGTAGCAAGTGAAACCTTGAGAGGAATGGATAAAAACTTCAAAGTCAGGGATGATGGAGTCTATTGTTTCATGAACCGGATCTGGACACCAAAGTTCGGTGGTTACAGAGACGTGGTTATGAATGAAGCACATAAAACCCGATACTCCATTCATCCAGGTTCAGACAAGATGTATCTAGACCTCAAGAAACTATACTGGTGGCCTAACATGAAGGCCGAAATTGCTACATTTATGGGTAAGTGCCTTACTTGTGCCAAAGTCAAGGTAGAATACCAGAAACCTTCAGGTTTATTGCAACAACCTGAAATCCTTGAATGGAAGTGGGAACAGATTACAATGGCTTTCATAACCAAGTTACCCAAGACATCGGGTGGTTATGATACTATTTGGGTAATCGTCGATAGATTAACCAAATTCGCACACTTCTTACCAATCAAAGAGACCGACAAGATGGAGAAGCTAACAAGAACTTACCTCAAGGAAATCGTTAGACTGCATGGTGTGCCAATATCTATTATTTCTGACCGAGATAGTAGATTCACTTCTCGTTTCTGGCAGTCTTTACAAAAATCTTTGGGAACTAGATTGGACATGAGTACAGCCTACCATCCACAAACTGACGGACAAAGTGAGAGGACGATTCAAACTCTAGAAGATATGTTGCAAGCTTGTGTGATAGACTTTGGAAAGGCATGGGATACTCATTTACCCCTTGTCAAATTCTCTTATAACAACAGTTATCACACTAGCATAAAGGTTGCTCCTTTCGAAGCTCTCTATGGCCGCAAGTGCAGATCACCTCTGTGTTGCGCTGAAGTGGGTGACACGTAGCTAGCTAGAAGTCAAGTTCATGACGATGCTCTCACTGGTCCGAAAATCATTCGCGAAACTATGGAGAAAATCGTACAAATCCGGGAGCGACTTAAAGCTTCCAGAGATATACAGAAAAGCTACGCTGACAAAAGAAGAAAACCTTTGGAGTTCCAGGTTGGTGACCGCGTCATGTTGAAGGTCTCACCCTGGAAGGGCATGATACGCTTTAGAAAGCGTGACAAGCTGAATCCAAGGTACATAGGACCATTCGAGATTCTTGCTAGAATCGGTCCAGTAGCTTACAAACTCCGACTACCTCAAGAACTAAGTAACATACATCCTGTTTTCCACGTCTCGAACTTGAAAAAGTGTTTGTCCGACGAGACTCTTGTAATTCCACTCGACGAAATCGAGATCGATGAGAGCCTCAACTTCTTGGAAGAACCAGTAGAGATTATGGATCGAGAAGTCATGCAAACAAAGCAAAGCCATATTCCTATAGTGAAGGTTCGCTGGAATGCCAAGCGGGGACCTGAATTCACTTGGGAGCGCGAGGATCAAATGAAACTGAAATATCCTCATCTTTTTGCTTAGTTATTTGTAATTGCTTAATTGCTTAAACTCTAATTTCGGGACGGAATTCTCTCTAACGGGGGGATGATGTGCAAACCCGAAATTTCTATCTTGTACAGTCATTCAATTCAATCACAGTCAGACTCGTTTCTGCTATCTTTTAGCATTGTTTAGGGTCTGTTTGAGTGTTCTAAGCCTAGTACATTCAAGGTTTGGGTTTAGGCATGAGTTAACTTAAGTTCATCGTGTTGTTTTCGAGCCAAGAACTCCATCAAGAGGAGTTTACGACCGTAAACATGAGTGTACGGCCGTAAACATGAGTGTACGACTGTAAACTCAAGGTGGCCGTCAACTCATGCCCACATATATGATATTCATTCATTTTCCTTCATTTCTCACACATCCAAGTCAAGAACGTCAATTCTCTCTCAAGTATCATCAAGATTTTTCATCCTAATCTTCCAAAGTGTAAGTGATTCTTCCATTTGTTGGTTTATGAACTTCTTAATCTAGTAAAATGCTGTGATTTCATCCATGAAATTATCTCTTTTGGATAGATCTTCAAATCTTCATCACTTTCACCAAGAACACCAAGAACACACACTTGTTCTTGGGCCGTGAACTCCATAGGAGCCCTCAAAAGTGTGAGTATCACTTCTATCTTCTAGTTAAGCTTGAGAAACACTTGATTCCTAGTCTTGAATCATCATCTAATGCAAGAACTCCAAGATTTTACGACCGCAAACTCGTCTTGTGGCCGTAAACCCTTGTTTGGTGCATGTCTTGACCGCAAACTCATCTTATGTCCTAACATAGGATCGTGAACACTTAATGGATGCTAGATAGGGTCGTAAACACCACTTTTGCATGTTTCTTCCATGAGTGTACGACCGTACACTCCTTGACCGTACACTCATTGGCCGTACACTCCTTGACCGTACACTCCATGGTCGTAAACACCTTTGTGTGGCCGTAAACCCCCTTTAATGCAATCATATGTGATTGTAACACTTCAATTCAAGTGTTTCCTAGTCCCTAAAGTGGTTCCCTATCATAATTAGTTGTTATATACACTAATTATATCCATATATGTGTCATTATATGCTTAATAGGATCCGTTTGTGCTCGAGGCTTCACTTGACACTTAACATCCTATATCGACCTTTCACTCGAATCACTCACTACATGTGAGTTCATACCCCCGTATTTTCATAGTTTTTACTGTTTTAAGGGGGGGGGGGGGGATACAAGTCTAACACAAAGATTTTGTGTTATAAACAAATGGTTTCAAATATCTTATCAAAATGGATTTTAGTTATCATCAAATCAAATAGTTTTCAATGATTGTATCGAAATGACATTAAGTCACCAAAATGTATTTCAAATTATTAAACTTCTTTTAAATGTTTTTATAAACTTATATTTCTCCCAAAAATCATATTTGTATATATATATATATATATATATATATATATATATATATATATATATATATATATAATAAGATTTAAAAGGCTTAGGACTGATAAACCACTTTGGTTCCTTTTCCTTGTTTGGATGTGGGATTATAAGTATCAGTTATCTGTCCGAGTGTCATTTAAATTTTACTTATATATATTTGTATATGTATACAAGTATAAAAGTTAGTTCATTAAGTTCAACTACCCTTTGTAACATGTTGAGCAAGGGGTTGCATTCATGAATACTCGGTATCAATTCAGAAAGTACATATAAATTATAATAAGTATAATTTATGATTCACAGAACATTATGTCACGATTCAAGTATACTAAAGTACATTGTTTTACAAGAACAAAGGTTTGATTCAAAACTAACCAAGGATATACATCTTTTAGATACATGTTAAGAATACTAATTCAAGAACAAACTGTCAATCATTTATTTCAGAATGATTGGGTTTTCATAACTATTATACATGTAACGCTTATATGCTTTTTATGAGTCATTTGATACAGGTTGTTTAATTCATTTAAACAATATAGCTAAAGTCCCGACATTATAACATCTCCAGTCGGGGATCGAAACAATGTGTGTATAGATCTATATTGGGATTGACAACCCCGCACTCAGACTGCTAGCTACAGTCAGACCTACACGCCTATGAGTGACAGTTGTTATCAACAACTTTCAACGTATTCATAGCGTTGGGTCAGGCCATCTAGTCAGTATGGTTATAATAACTCATATAAAAGATATTAACAATACGTTAGTGTATAATTAACTAAACATAAGTACGTTTTCAAAGTACTAGTTTACAAGATACAATTACAGTATTACATTACAGTTTACAATAACAATTGAAGAAACCAGGCACACTCTCAAATACAAGTTTACAAAAGGAATACAAATACAGAACATTGGTTTACAAATAAAACAGTTTTATGTAATTAAAACTACTTTTCATATACAACAGAAAATATAGGATTTTCTGGAACAGTTTACATATTTAAGAAACAGAAAACATTCATTCAAACATAAATACTTATGCACTCACTCAGCTTTATGTTGATACTCTCTTTTCAAATTACTTGTATTCTCAGGGAACCAGTAGACAGGTACTCCCCGAGCTTTTGAGAAGATGGAGCTATTTTTGTGTCTTGTCTTCTTAGTTTGTATAACTATTTGGTTTCAGTATACAATGATGAAACACATGTAAATACTTATACTTTTTAAATACAGTGGTTGGTTGTACTCTGATTACTATAATGCATGTGTTGTGATACTACAAATGAAGTCATCCACCCCCGGACGTTTCCGCCGTCTGGTTTGGGGGTGTGACAAATGCCGACCGACTAGTAAGAGTTATAGTAGAGATGATTGTCTTTGTGGTAATTATCTGGTATCTATTATGCTTTATGTGCTAGTATGTTATGATGTTATGTGATAGAGGTAGGAGGGGTAGGATAGACCCCAATACCGGTTGATAGGGCCGAAGGGGTATGCCAGTACCTGAATAAGATAGGAAGTATATGACTTATATGTTTATGCACTAGGATGTTATGTGGTAGAAGTAGGGGTGAAATAGTCCCCAGTACCGGTCGAAAGGACTGAAGGGGTAGGCCAGCACCATGATATGCTAGGCGAGGTACCGGTCGATAGGACCGAAGGGGTAGGCCAGCACCCTGATATGCTAGGCAAGTTACCGGCCGACAGGGCCGAAGGGGCAGGCCAGCACCCTGATATGCTAGGAAAGTTACCGGTTGAAAGAGACCTAAGGGGTAGCTAGTACCCGGTTATGTATGTGTTATGTATGGTATGTGGTATGATAGGGGAAATCACTAAGCTTTGTGCTTACGGTTTTCAGTTTTTGTTTTAGGTCCTTCTTCTTCGAAGGGAAATGAGTCGGCTCGGTAGCAGCGCATCAAACCATTATTTTCCGCATTATGATGTTCTTGGGATTGTACTCTAACATTAGTACTTTTCTATGACTTGTTTATGAGACATATGATCAATGGCTTTTGAGAAATGAATTAACTTGATGATGTTTTCTAGAAATCGTTTTATGAATCGTTACATCAAAAATGAAATTTTTGGTTATGATTTTTGGGATGTTACATTCTTTTTGGAGGTGCTTTGTTTTTACAAGGTCCATCTTGTGCAACTGTACCCTAATGCGGTATCGAAAGTGCTAAAATTTGAAGTTTTCTGTGTTGCCCATAAAATACCACTCAATGTTGCCTTGTTTCGCTATTTCTACCATCTGAAAAGGTACGGTGATTGGTATTCTTTTAGTAGTAATTGCTGTCACACCCCAAAACCGAGAACGGCGGAATACGTTCTGGGGTGGAGGACGTCATGTACAGTATCATAACAATGCATAATAGTAAAGACAAGCAACAACATCCATTGCATTAATATAATAATTGTAATACAAGCGTGTTCTGTACAGTTTGTTAGACACCAAAAGTATAATCAAATTAAAGAGGAGTCTTGTATGTGCTCCATCTTCTCAAAAGCTGCATCTGCACCTGTCTACTGATGACCTGAGAATACAAGTTATTTTGAAAGCGAGTATCAGCATAAAGCTGGTGAGTTCATGAGTATTTAGTGTCATTGCTTGTAAAAAAATGATTACAACCATGTAGTATAATATTTGATCTCAATGTTGGAAAATAGTATGCTCCCTAGGAAAACCCTATGTTTTCCAGTAAAAGTGGTCTTCTACCAAGACCCGGTTGTATGTATGTTTGACCCTTTGAAAATGTAAAAGTTTTCCCAGAGAAACTATTAGTAGGAAAATATAGTTTTAGACTTCATTCATGTAAAGTAATTTGGGAAAGTAGTGTTTTACCCCAGCAGCATCACTACCAGCTAATGAAATGAAAATGCAGACTCCAGGTAGTATTAAATGTACAATACACCTCGGGGAGTCTGTTTTGCCTTTAATTCTTAATGTATTAATTAAAGGTCGAAATGTGAACTTGTATGTAACCATGCTGATTGACGATCGAATCCCTGATGACCCTCCGAGTCATCTGTAGAAATGTGACATTTTGTCACCCCTGGGCCTAGTCGGCTCGGACTGTAGCTAGCAGTCGGGATGTGGGAGTGTCTGTCCCGTATAGATCTATACACATAATGCCTGCTCTCCCTCCAGGAGACTCTGGTTACATGGTGATAGCACAGTGAAGTGTCGTATCGAGAGATAGTATGTCACATTCTGTTGTAGTATGTTCTCTTTGTATAATGTATAAGGTACTTTCTGGTATAGTGTATAGAGTGTTCTCTTGTATAGTATATAGTATTCTCTTTTTATAGTGTTTAACATGTATTGACTCATAACTGTTCGGACTCTGGTAGGTACCATTGTAATAGTATACACGAGTAGTAATCCTTAACTATACCTATTATAGTTAAATAGTAAGGTTGGTTGCATGCCTTTGATACACAAAGGTATTGTACTGAAGTGAAGACTTTAATATTCAACACGAATATATATAATATATAACTAAGAATTCAACGACAGTCGGACAGATAACAATATACCCTAAGTCCACAATCAAACAAGAACAAGAAGTAAGGTGAGTTATCAGTCCTAAGTCCTTCAAGTCTTACTTATATAAATATATTGGTGTAGATATGGTTTGGGAACAGAAGGAGTTTAAAAGAGTTTTAGAAATATTTTTATAACAATTTAACATGAAAATGAGTTTGATAAACACTTAAAGCAGTTTTGTTGGTAAAGTAGTTAAAAGTATAAAAATCCTTTTGGTTGCAAGTTATAAATCACATGTGATTGATACTATAACTTGATTGATTCAACTTGTATTCCCCCCATAAAAGCATTTAAAAACATTTAAAAGGTTGATTAAGGGGTATGAACTCACCTGCAATGAGTGAAGTGGATGGAAGTGTCGGGTAGGATGCTAGGTGTCAAGTGAGGACTTGAACACACACACGGATCCTATGTAACATGTAGTGATACATAAATGTATCTAATTAGTTATTTAATCACTAATTAGGTAAGTAAAGACACTCTAATGCATGAAGACACTTTGTTTCAAGTGCAAGGAGTGCTAAAGGTTGCATCTAAGGAGTGTATGGCCTCACTATGGAGTTTACACTTCAATTGGTTACACTTAAGTGTGTTTACGGTTTCTGGACCATTGTCCCCATGAGTTTACGGCCATAAACTCATGGTAATGGTGCCATTGGGTGTTCAAAGGTCTTAAACTACTCAAGGAATTATGCTAGACTCGAATCCATGGCTTAGGAAGTGATTGGGGCTAGAAATGGACACTTCTTGGAGTTTACGGTCCTTGGACCACTCCCTTGGGAGTTTACGGCCGTAAACACATGAGTTTATGGTCGTAAACTCATGTTGGTTCGTTTCTCTTGTGTTTTGGTGGTTCTAGGCTATGTATGCAAGGTTCTAGTCACTTACACAAGCATATGAAGGTTTTTAAGGCACTTAAACATTCTTAGAAGGTGTTTACGGTTTTGGGAGGCCTTCCCAAACCGTAAACTCATGTTTGTCTCATCCTTACATGTTTTTGGGGATCCTAGTTCATGCATGTAAGTCCTTAGTGCATTACTCAAGCATTGGAAGGAGTTTGGGGCTTCAAAACCCTTCTTTGGGGTGTTTACGGTTTTGGAATGTTCCAAAACCGTAAACCCATGTTCTTGGGTTTTTTGGGTGTTTAATCCATGAATACTAAGCCAATAACTAGTTAGATGAAGTATACTTACTTATAGGAAGCTTGTAGAGGTGATTTAGGACCCAAAAACGCAAATGTGTTCTTGATGTTCTTGAAGATTTGAAGATTCTTTGAAGATCTAAGTAAAAATCGGAATCCTTTGGATGAGAAGGTGTAGAAACACTAGATTAAGTGTTGTTTAAAAGTATCTAGGAAGAAAACTTACATTTTTGGGCGGATTTGGAAGAAGAAGATGATGATACTTGAGAGAAAAACTTGTGTTCTTGAGTGGAAGGTGGTAAAAAGTGAGGACAAGGGGTAAACTCATGTTGTATGCATGAGTTCTTGGAGAAAAGGGTGTTTACGGCCCAAACACCCCATATTTGGCCGTGAACACCTAGTTAAGGTGTCGGGTTGTCCGGTTTATTACACGCCACTAATTACGTCACTTCCAATTAATAAATTGTTTGATGAAAAATAAAATAAAACACCAAACGGGTTTAAATCCGGCCAAAATGCATTTGAAATGTTTTTGAATATTATTATTTGACATATTTAACCGTGGAAATTATACAAAGAAAATTTCGGGTTGTCACATCATCCCCCCGTTAGAGGAAATTTCGTCCCGAAATTTTGGATTCAAGCAGCTAAGTTATTACAGCACAACTAAGCAAAGAGATGAGGATATTTAAGTTTCATTTGATCCTCACGCTCCCAAGTGAACTCCGGTCCTCGCTTGGCGTTCCAGCGAACCTTCACAATTGGGATGCGGCTTTGTTTTGTTCGTTTGACTTCTCGGTCCATAATCTCTATAGGTTCTTCCACGAAGTTGAGGCTCTCGTTGATCTCGATCTCGTCGAGTGGGATTACAAGAGTCTCGTCGGATAGACACTTTTTCAAGCTCGAGACGTGGAAGATAGGATGTACATTACTAAGTTCGTGGGGTAGGTTGAGTTTGTAAGCTACGGGGCCGATTCTAGCGAGAATCTCAAAAGGCCCTATGTATCTTGGATTCAGCTTTCCACGCTTTCCGAAGCGTATCAAGCCTTTCCAGGGTGAGACTTTCAAAAGGACCCGGTCTCCCACCTGGAATTCCAAAGGTTTCCTTCGTTTGTCTGCGTAGCTTTTCTGTCGGTCTCTGGAGGCTTTCAATCGTTCACGGATCTGAACGATCTTCTCCGTTGTTTCCCGAATTATCTCTGGACCTGTGAGAGTGCTTTCAGGAACTCGTCCTTTAGCTAATTGAGTGTCCCACACCTCAGCCCAGCACAGAGGGGACCTGCACTTTCGGCCGTAGAGGGCTTCGAATGGAGCAGCTTTGATGCTCGTGTGATAACTGTTGTTGTAGGAAAATTCGACGAGGGGTAAGTGGGTATCCCAAGCCTTACCAAAGTCGATCACACATGCTCGCAACATATCTTCGAGAGTTTGGATGGTTCTCTCACTTTGTCCGTAAGTCTGAGGATGGTAGGCTGTACTCATGTCCAGCCTCGTTCCCAGGGAGCTTTGTAGGGACTGCCAGAACCTCGAAGTGAATCTGCTATCCCTATCGGAGATAATAGATATAGGAACACCATGCAACCGTACAATCTCCCTGATGTATGTTCTTGTGAGTTTCTCCATCTTGTCAGTTTCTTTGATGGGTAGGAAATGTACGGAGTTGGTCAATCTATCGACGATGACCCATATGGTATCAAGCCCACCCGTTGTCTTGGGTAGCTTGGTTATGAAGTTTATAGTGATCCGCTCCCACTTCCATTCAGGTATCTCCGGTTGTTGGAGTAGACCATATGGTTTCTGGTATTCGACCTTGACCTTGGCGCAAGTAAGGCATTTACTTACAAAGGTAGCGATCTCCGCTTTCATATTAGGCCACCAGTATAATTTCTTGAGATCCAGATACATTTTATCTGAACCCGGGTGGACGGAATATCGAGTGTTATGCGCCTCCTTCATGACCAAGTCTCTGAAGCCACCGTGTCTCGGGGTCCAGATCCGGTCCATGAGATATAAGGTTCTGTTACCCTTGACCTGTAGGTTCTTATCCATTCCTCGCAGGGATTCTCCTTCTATATTTTCAGGTTTCAAGGCTTCGAACTGAGCCTCCTTTATTTGTGCGGAGAGACGCGAATGGATAGTCATTGTTAATGACTTGACTCTTCGACCAGAATAATCTTTCCGACTTAGAGCGTCTGCTACTACGTTGGCTTTACCCGGATGATAACGAATTTCACATTCGTAGTCATTGAGTAGCTCGACCCACCGTCGTTGTCTCATGTTGAGTTCTTTCTGGTTGAAGATGTGTTGGAGGCTTTTGTGGTCGGTATAGATGATGCTCTTCGTACCATACAGATAGTGTCTCCAGATCTTTAGGGCGAACACAACCACTCCTAGTTCGAGGTCGTGCGTGGTGTAGTTGACCTCGTGTGTCTTCAGCTGTCTTGAGGCATAGGCGATGACTTTACCTCGTTGCATCAGAACACAGCCGAGCCCCTGATTGGATGCATCGCAATATACTACGAAGTCTTCTATCCCTTCGGGGAGGGACAGTATCGGTGCGGTGCACAAGGCTCGTTTTAGGGTTTGGAATGCCTTCTCTTGTTTCTCTACCCAGTCAAAGGCCACGCCTTTCTGGGTCAATGTCGTAAGAGGCTTCGCAATCCGAGAGAAATTTTTGAATGAACCTTCGGTAGTAGCCAGCGAGGCCTAGAAATTGGCGAATTTCTGTAGGCGTCTTCGGTGTTGACCAGTTCTCAATAGCTTTGATCTTGGATGGGTCCACATGGATTCCTTCTTCGCTAACCACGTGTCCTAAGAATTCGACTCTTCGGATCCAAAATTCGCACTTAGAGAACTTTGCGTAAAGCTTCTCCGATCGTAGGGTTTCCAGGACCTGTCGCAGATGATCGCTATGCTCTTCCTTACTTCTAGAGTAGATAAGTATATCATCAATGAAGACGATGACGAACTGATCCAAGTAAGGACGGCATACTCTATTCATCAAGTCCATGAAGACTGCGGGCGCATTGGTTAGTCCGAACGGCATCACTACAAACTCGTAGTGTCCGTAGCGAGTTCGGAAGGCTGTTTTCGGAACATCCTGCTCGAGCACTCGTAACTGATGATACCCGGACCTTAGATCAATCTTGGAAAAGTAGCTCGCCCCTTGCAGTTGGTCAAATAAATCGTCTATGCGAGGAAGAGGGTAACGATTCTTGACCGTCAGTTTGTTGAGTTCCCTATAATCGATGCACATACGGAACGATCCGTCTTTCTTCTTCACGAACAAGACCGGTGCTCCCCAGGGTGAGAAGCTTGGTCTTATAAAGCCCTTGTTGAGCAGTTCGTTAAGTTGACCGGACAGTTCTTGCATCTCAGCAGGCGCTAGGCGATAAGGCGATTTTGCTACGGGGGTAGCTTCGGGGAGTAAGTCGATTCGGAACTCGACCTGACGTTGCTGAGGTAAACCTGCTAGCTCTTCTGGAAAGACGTCAGGAAAATCGCGTACTACGGGGAAGTCTTTTAGGTCTTTCGTTTTCTGGCTCGTGTCGACGACGTGTGCAAGGAATGCACGATATTCCTTACGCAGGTACTTCTGAGCTTGAATACTAGAGATGATACGAAGACTCGTACTGGGTTTGTCTCCGTAGATCATTAAGGTTTCGTTATTGGGTAGGTTTAGACGGATGGCTTTGTCGAAACACAGGATATCGGTACGGTGGAGACTCAGCCAGTCCATGCCTATGATGACATCGAAACTCTTGATCGCTACCGGTATGAGGTCGATAGGAAACGAATGATTATCTAACGTTAGTGTACAACCTATGTAGATTTCGTTAGAACTCTCTGTCTTTCCGTTAGCCATTTCTACGACGAAGGTTTCTTTTAGTGGTTGCGGTGATTGTTTAAGTAAATGTTTGAATTTTTGGTTAACGAAGCTCCTTTCTGCCCCACTATCGAATATGATACAAGCATAAGAGTTATCGAGAAGGCGTACCCGTCACTACGGTGGGGTCTGCCACTGCTTCATTGTGGCCAATAGCAAGTAGTCTGCCAGTTCCTCCTGCGTTCCCAGCCTTCGGACAGTTTCTTTTGAAATGCCCTACTTCGCCACAGCCGTAACAGGCCTGGCTTGCTCCCGAACTGGGGATTTGGGAAATAGGTTTGGGTGGTGTTCTACAAAACCAGACGGTATGGCCCTTCCGGTCGCAATTGGTGCAGTGCATCTCACGGCAGGGGCCGTTATGATGGAAAGAGCACTTATCGCACTTGGATAGATTCCCCGCATATGTTTTGGCGGGCACAGGGGCATTAGGAGTAGTGGCAGCGTGGACAGCCACTGTTTATTGGTTATTGGAAGAGGATTTGGTTGATTTTCCTTTCTTTCGATCCCACCGCTTTCTTTTGTTGTTGGAGGTGTGGGTTGGGGCAGAAGTGGTGGTTGTAGTAGCTGATGGAGTGGAGGGAACTTCATGATCAATCAGCCTTTGGGCCAATTCCTTGGCACTTTCGAAGGTCGCAGGTTTTGATGATAGAACGTTCCCTCGATATGGGGGTACTAGACCCCAGATGTATCGCTCGATCTTTTTGCTTTCGGTGGGCACCATGTTAGGGCATAGAGCCACCAAGTCGCAGAACCTGGCCGTATAGGCTACGATGTCGGAAGCCTGCATTTTGAGGTTCCAGAGTTCCTCCTCAAGTTTCTGAATTTCGCCCCTCGGGCAGTACTCCCTCGTCATGAGGTCCTTCAGTGTGTCCCAGCCCATGACGTTGGCTGCGACCAGGGAGAGTGATTTGACATGGCTATTCCACCACGTCAAGGCCCTTTGGGTGAAGGTGCAAGCAGCAAATTTTATCTTACTTCCTTCGGGGCATGAGCACATTTCGAAGATCGCTTCGGTTCTCTCAATCCATTGGGACAGTGTAAGGATCCCTCCGGTTCCATTGAAGTAAGTAGGTTTGCAGCTGATGAAATCCTTATAGGTGCACTCTCGTGCACGTGGGTGGATTTCACCATGGCTGGAGTTTGTGCCAGTTCCCGTTCCACTAACACCACCAGAGTTGACTTGCGCCAGCGCGGCGGTCACAGCTATAGTCACAGCTGCTTGAAACATCACCGGGTCGAACTGCGGTGGGGGAGGTGGTGGTGGTGTTTGATCCATAGGCGTGCGTCTGGTCGGACGCTTGCGAGGAGGCATCTTTTACTGAAAAATTTTAAAAGATGATGACAACAGTGAGAATCAATTGTAAGTATGATGAGAGTGTCTCATGGAATAAATCGCCATAGTCCAACAATTAGATAGATGCATATCAATAGAGTAAGAAAACACAAGGGCATGAACTTCCAAATAGATTAGACAACTGCCAATATTACTGGTATTACTGATGTAAAATGAGTTCAGGAAAAACGACTTAACAATTGGTCTTACATCAAACCATAAGGAGAATGTTGGCAGTTTAGAGGGCTAGTTATAGTACTTTCAAAGTCGGGAATGTTTTACAGACAGGTGAGACGGAGGTATTGAAGAGGAAGGCTATTCTTCTTAGGAAGAGAGAGGATGAGTAGATAATCTTCTGCTGGCGACGGGCACCCCTCTCTGGGTTACCCTTGAATCAGCCATTGTATCTATGCAAGAATGGAGAGAAGATAGTTAGTAGACGTACTAATCCTAAGATACTTATAAGATGATCGTTATTAGTCGACCCAATACTTGCATAATGCATACCAATTACATGTAATCGAGACAGGATAGACCTTCGAATAAGTGACCCTAACTCTAAATCCACAACCAAACAAGGAACAGGAAGTAAAGCAAAGATCACAGATTCTAAGTCTATAGCGTCTTAGTCACATGTACTGTAGTGTATCCACTTAGCAACTATTGCCCTACTAGTAACGACCTTTTTAGTTCTCACATATGTAAATTACAGGAAATGCAGAATACTCCTATAGTATTCTTGTTCAAATGTTCTTGTAGTAGTGTTGGTAAGTTTTTAGACTTGTTGCAACACCACAACCACTCTTAGGCACAGGCTAGTCACTCCTAGGTAAATGTAGTTGATCAGGCTACATCCTCCCATATTTGACTATATGTCTCTAAGCCTAATTGTGCTGTTCAACAATCTTAATACTTTTGTTCTGTTCTAGTATGATACTGACCCTTAGTGTGAATGGATGTATATATATACTTAGTTAAATATTTCCTTATTTAATAGTATATATTCTTGCTCAGAGTGTTTTAATCCCGATGTGTTTATAGTTCGTATATCTTTTATGGGTTGATATACTTGATTCACTATAAACAATGCTCTGATACCAATCTGTCACACCCCAAAACCGAGAACGGCGGAATACGTTCTGGGGTGGAGGACGTCATGTACAGTATCATAACAATGCATAATAGTAAAGACAAGCAACAACATCCATTGCATTAATATAATAATTGTAATACAAGCGTGTTCTGTACAGTTTGTTAGACACCAAAAGTATAATCAAATTAAAGAGGAGTCTTGTATGTGTTCCATCTTCTCAAAAGCTGCATCTGCACCTGTCTACTGATGACCTGAGAATACAAGTTATTTTGAAAGCGAGTATCAGCATAAAGCTAGTGAGTTCATGAGTATTTAGTGTCATTGCTTGTAAAAAAAATGATTACAACCATGTAGTATAATATTTGATCTCAATGTTGGAAAATAGTATGCTCCCTAGGAAAACCCTATGTTTTCCAGTAAAAGTGGTCTTCTACCAAGACCCGGTTGTATGTATGTTTGACCCTTTGAAAATGTAAAAGTTTTCCCAGAGAAACTATTAGTAGGAAAATATAGTTTTAGACTTCATTCACGTAAAGTAATTTGGGAAAATAGTGTTTTACCCCAGCAGCATCACTGCCAGCTAATGAAATGAAAATGCAGACTCCAGGTAGTATTAAATGTACAATACACCTCGGGGAGTCTGTTTTGCCTTTAATTCTTAATGTATTAATTAAAGGTCGAAATGTGAACTTGTATGTAACCATGCTGATTGACGATCGAATCCCTGATGACCCTCCGAGTCATCTGTAGAAATGTGACATTTTGTCACCCCTGGGCCTAGTCGGCTCGGACTGTAGCTAGCAGTCGGGATGTGGGAGTGTCTGTCCCGTATAGATCTATACACATAATGCCTGCTCTCCCTCCAGGAGACTCTGGTTACATGGTGATAGCACAGTGAAGTGTCGTATCGAGAGATAGTATGTCACATTCTGTTGTAGTATGTTCTCTTTGTATAATGTATAAGGTACTTTCTGGTATAGTGTATAGAGTGTTCTCTTGTATAGTATATAGTATTCTCTTTTTATAGTGTTTAACATGTATTGACTCATAACTGTTCGGACTCTGGTAGGTACCATTGTAATAGTATACACGAGTAGTAATCCTTAACTATACCTATTATAGTTAAATAGTAAGGTTGGTTGCATGCCTTTGATACACAAAGGTATTGTACTGAAGTGAAGACTTTAATATTCAACACGAATATATATAATATATAACTAAGAATTCAACGACAGTCGGACAGATAACAATATACCCTAAGTCCACAATCAAACAAGAACAGGAAGTAAGGTGAGTTATCAGTCCTAAGTCCTTCAAGTCTTACTTATATAAATATATTGGTGTAGATATGGTTTGGGAACAGAAGGAGTTTAAAAGAGTTTTAGAAATATTTTTATAACAATTTAACATGAAAATGAGTTTGATAAACACTTAAAGCAGTTTTGTTGGTAAAGCAGTTAAAAGTATAAAAATCCTTTTGGTTGCAAGTTATAAATCACATGTGATTGATACTATAACTTGATTGATTCAACTTGTATTCCCCCCATAAAAGCTTTTAAAAACATTTAAAAGGTTGATTAAGGGGTATGAACTCACCTGCAATGAGTGAAGTGGATGGAAGTGTCGGGTAGGATGCTAGGTGTCAAGTGAGGACTTGAACACACACACGGATCCTATGTAACATGTAGTGATACATAAATGTATCTAATTAGTTATTTAATCACTAATTAGGTAAGTAAAGACACTCTAATGCATGAAGACACTTTGTTTCAAGTGCAAGGAGTGCTAAAGGTTGCATCTAAGGAGTGTATGGCCTCACTATGTAGTTTACACTTCAATTGGTTACACTTAAGTGTGTTTACGGTTTCTGGACCATTGTCCCCATGAGTTTACGGCCGTAAACTCATGGTAATGGTGCCATTGGGTGTTCAAAGGTCTTAAACTACTCAAGGAATTATGCTAGACTCGAATCCATGGCTTAGGAAGTGATTGGGGCTAGAAATGGACACTTCTTGGAGTTTACGGTCCTTGGACCACTCCCTTGGGAGTTTACGGCCGTAAACACATGAGTTTACGGTCGTAAACTCATGTTGGTTCGTTTCTCTTGTGTTTTGGTGGTTCTAGGCTATGCATGCAAGGTTCTAGTCACTTACACAAGCATAGGAAGGTCTTTAAGGCACTTAAACATTCTTAGAAGGTGTTTACAGTTTTAGGAGGCCTTCCCAAACCGTAAACTCATGTTTGTCTCATCCTTACACGTTTTTGGGGTTCCTAGTTCATGCATGTAAGTCCTTAGTGCATTACTCAAGCATTGGAAGGAGTTTGGGGCTTCAAAACCCTTATTTGGGGTGTTTACGGTTTTGGAATGTTCCAAAACCGTAAACCCATGTTCTTGGGGTTTTTGGGTGTTTAATCCATGAATACTAAGCCAATAACTAGTTAGATGAAGTATACTTACTTATAGGAAGCTTGTAGAGGTGATTTAGGACCCAAAAACGCAAATGTGTTCTTGGTGTTCTTGAAGATTTGAAGATTCTTTGAAGATCTAAGTAAAAATTGGAATCCTTTGGATGAGAAGGTGTAGAAACACTAGATTAAGTGTTGTTTAAAAGTATCTAGGAAGAAAACTTACATTTTTGGGCGGATTTGGAAGAAGAAGATGATGATACTTGAGAGAAAAACTTGTGTTCTTGAGTGGAAGGTGGTAAAAAGTGACGACAAGGGGTAAACTCATGTTGTATGCATGAGTTCTTGGATAGAAGGGTGTTTACGGCCCAAACACCCCATGTTTGGCCGTGAACACCTAGTTAAGGTGTCGGGTTGTCCGGTTTATTACACGCCACTAATTACGTCACTTCCAATTAATAAATTGTTTGATGAAAAATAAAATAAAACACCAAACGGGTTTAAATCCGGCCAAAATGCATTTGAAATGTTTTTGAATATTATTATTTGACGTATTTAACCGTGGAAATTATACAAAGAAAATTTCGGGTTGTCACATCATCCCCCCGTTAGAGGAAATTTCGTCTCGAAATTTTGGATTCAAGCAGCTAAGTTATTACAGCACAACTAAGCAAAGAGATGAGGATATTTAAGTTTCATTTGATCCTCACGCTCCCAAGTGAACTCCGGTCCTCGCTTGGCGTTCCAGTGAACCTTCACAATTGGGATGCGGCTTTGTTTTGTTCGTTTGACTTCTCGGTCCATAATCTCTATAGGTTCTTCCACGAAGTTGAGGCTCTCGTTGATCTCGATCTCGTCGAGTGGGATTACAAGAGTCTCGTCGGATAGACACTTTTTCAAGTTCGAGACGTGGAAGATAGGATGTACATTACTAAGTTCGTGGGGTAGGTTGAGTTTGTAAGCTACGGGGCCGATTCTAGCGAGAATCTCAAAAGGCCCTATGTATCTTGGATTCAGCTTTCCACGCTTTCCGAAGCGTATCAAGCCTTTCCAGGGTGAGACTTTCAAAAGGACCCGGTCTCCCACCTGGAATTCCAAAGGTTTCCTTCGTTTGTCTGCGTAGCTTTTCTGTCGGTCTATGGAGGCTTTCAATCGTTCACGGATCTGAACGATCTTCTCCGTTGTTTCCTGAATTATCTCTGGACCTGTGAGAGTGCTTTCAGGAACTCATCCTTTAGCTAATTGAGTGTCACCCACCTCAGCCCAGCACAGAGGGGACCTGCACTTTCGGCCGTAGAGGGCTTCGAATGGAGCAGCTTTGATGCTCGTGTGATAACTGTTGTTGTAGGAAAATTCGACGAGGGGTAAGTGGGTATCCCAAGCCTTACCAAAGTCGATCACACAGGCTCGCAACATATCTTCGAGAGTTTGGATGGTTCTCTCACTTTGTCCGTCAGTCTGAGGATGGTAGGCTGTACTCATGTCCAGCCTCGTTCCCAGGGAGCTTTGTAGGGACTGCCAGAACCTCGAAGTGAATCTGCTATCCCTATCGGAGATAATAGATATAGGAACACCATGCAGCCGTACGATCTCCCTGATGTATGTTCTTGTGAGTTTCTCCATCTTGTCAGCTTCTTTGATGGGTAAGAAATATACGGACTTGGTCAATCTATCGACGATGACCCATATGGTATCAAGCCCACCCGTTGTCTTGGGTAGCTTGGTTATGAAGTCCATAGTGATCCGCTCCCACTTCCATTCAGGTATCTCCGGTTGTTGGAGTAGACCTGATGGTTTCTGGTATTCGACCTTGACCTTGGCGCAAGTAAGGCAATTACTTACGAAGGTAGCGATCTCCGCTTTCATATTAGGCCACCAGTATAATTTCTTGAGATCCAGATACATTTTATCTGAACCCGGGTAGACGGAATATCGAGTGTTGTGCGCCTCCTTCATGACCAAGTCTCTGAAGCCACCGTGTCTCGGGGTCCAGATCCGGTCCATGAGATATAAGGTTCCGTTACCCTTGACCTGTAGGTTCTTATCCATTCCTCGTAGGGATTCTCCTGCTATATTTTCAGGTTTCAAGGCTTCGAACTGAGCCTCCTTTATTTGTGCGGAGAGACGCGAATGGATAGTCATTGTTAATGACTTGACTCTTCGACCAGAATAATCTTTCCGACTTAGAGCGTCTGCTACTACGTTGGCTTTACCCGGATGATAACGAATTTCACATTCGTAGTCATTGAGTAGCTCGACCCACCGTCGTTGTCTCATGTTGAGTTCTTTCTGGTTGAAGATGTGTTGGAGGCTTTTGTGGTCGGTATAGATGATGCTCTTCGTACCATACAGATAGTGTCTCCAGATCTTTAGGGCGAACACAACCGCTCCTAGTTCGAGGTCGTACGTGGTGTAGTTGACCTCGTGTGTCTTCAGCTGTCTTGAGGCGTAGGCGATGACTTTACCTCGTTGCATCAGAACACAGCCGAGCCCCTGATTGGATGCATCGCAATATACTACGAAGTCTTCTATCCCTTCGGGGAGGGACAGTATCGGTGCGGTGCACAAGGCTCGTTTTAGGGTTTGGAATGCCTTCTCTTGTTTCTCTACCCAGTCAAAGGCCACGCCTTTCTGGGTCAATGTCGTAAGAGGCTTCGCAATCCGAGAGAAATTTTTGAATGAACCTTCGGTAGTAGCCAGCGAGGCCTAGAAATTGGCGAATTTCTGTAGGCGTCTTCGGTGTTGACCAGTTCTCAATAGCTTTGATCTTGGATGGGTCCACATGGATTCCTTCTTCGCTAACCACGTGTCCTAAGAATTCGACTCTTCGGATCCAAAATTTGCACTTAGAGAACTTTGCGTAAAGCTTCTCCGATCGTAGGGTTTCCAGGACCTGTCGCAGATGATCGCTATGCTCTTCCTTACTTCTAGAGTAGATAAGTATATCATCAATGAAGACGATGACGAACTGATCCAAGTAAGGACGACATACTCTATTCATCAAGTCCATGAAGACTGCGGGCGCATTGGTTAGTCCGAACGGCATCACTACGAACTCGTAGTGTCCGTAGCGAGTTCGGAAGGCTGTTTTCGGAACATCCTGCTCGAGCACTCGTAACTGATGATACCCGGACCTTAGATCAATCTTGGAAAAGTAGCTCGCCCCTTGCAGTTGGTCAAATAAATCGTCTATGCGAGGAAGAGGGTAACGATTCTTGACCGTCAGTTTGTTGAGTTCCCTATAATCGATGCACATACGGAACGATCCGTCTTTCTTCTTCACGAACAAGACCGGTGCTCCCCAGGGTGAGAAGCTTGGTCTTATAAAGCCCTTGTTGAGCAGTTCGTTAAGTTGACCGGACAGTTCTTGCATCTCAGTAGGCGCTAGGCGATAAGGCGATTTTGCTACGGGGGTAGCTTCGGGGAGTAAGTCGATTCGGAACTCGACCTGACGTTGTGGAGGTAAACCTGGTAGCTCTTCTGGAAAGACGTCAGGAAAATCGCGTACTACGGGGAAGTCTTTTAGGTCTTTCGTTTTCTGGCTCGTGTCGACGACGTGTGCAAGGAATGCACGATATTCCTTACGCAGGTACTTCTGAGCTTGAATACTAGAGATGATACGAAGACTCGTACTGGGTTTGTCTCCGTAGATCATTAAGGTTTCGTTATTGGGTAGGTTTAGACGGATGGCTTTGTCGAAACACAGGATATCGGTACGGTGGAGACTCAGCCAGTCCATGCCTATGATGACATCGAAACTCTTGATCGCTACCGGTATGAGGTCGATAGGAAACGAATGATTATCTAACGTTAGTGTACAACCTATGTAGATTTCGTTAGAACTCTCTGTCTTTCCGTTAGCCATTTCTACGAGGAAGGTTTCTTTTAGTGGTTGCGGTGATTGTTTAAGTAAATGTTTGAATTTTTGGTTAACGAAGCTCCTTTCTGCCCCACTATCGAATATGATACAAGCATAAGAGTTATCGAGAAGGAACGTACCCGTGACTACGGTGGGGTCTGCCACTGCTTCATTGTGGCCAATAGCAAGTAGTCTGCCAGTTCCTCCTGCGTTCCCAGCCTTCAGACAGTTTCTTTTGAAATGCCCTACTTCGCCACAGCCGTAACAGGCCTGGCTTGCTCCCGAACTGGGGATTTGGGAAATAGGTTTGGGTGGTGTTCTGCAAAACCGGACGGTATGGCCCTTCCGGTCGCAATTGGTGCAGTGCATCTCACGGCAGGGGTCGTTATGATGGAAAGAGCACTTATCGCACTTGGGTAGATTCCCCGCATATGTTTTGGCGGGCACAGGGGCAGTAGGAGTAGTGGCAGCGTGGACAACCACTGTTTATTGGTTATTGGAAGAGGATTTGGCTGATTTTCCTTTCTTTCGATCCCACCGCTTTCTTTTGTTGTTGGAGGTGTGGGTTGGGGCAGAAGTGGTGGTTGTAGTAGCTGATGGAGTGGAGGGAACTTCATGATCAATCAGCCTTTGGGCCAATTCCTTGGCACTTTCGAAGGTCGCAGGTTTTGATGATAGAACGTTCCCTCGATATGGGGGTACTAGACCCCAGATGTATCGCTCGATCTTTTTGCTTTCGGTGGGCACCATGTTAGGGCATAGAGCCACCAAGTCGCAGAACCTGGCCGTATAGGCTACGATGTCGGAACCCTGCATTTTGAGGTTCCAGAGTTCCTCCTCAAGTTTCTGAATTTCGCCCCTCGGGCAGTACTCCCTCGTCATGAGGTCCTTCAGTGTGTCCCAGCCCATGGCGTTGGCTGCGACCAGGGAGAGTGATTTGACATGGCCATTCCACCACGTCAAGGCCCTTTGGATGAAGGTGCAAGCAACAAATTTTATCTTACTTCCTTCGGGGCATGAGCACATTTCGAAGATCGCTTCGGTTCTCTCAATCCATTGGGACAGTGTAAGGATCCCTCCGGTTCCATTGAAGTAAGTAGGTTTGCAGCTGATGAAATCCTTATAGGTGCACTCTCGTGCACGTGGGTGGATTTCACCATGGCTGGAGTTTGTGCCAGTTCCCGTTCCACTAACACCACCAGAGTTGACTTGCGCCAGCGCGGCGGTCACAGCTGTAGTCACAGCTGCTTGAAACATCACCGGGTCGAACTGCGGTGGGGGAGGTGGTGGTGGTGTTTGATCCATAGGCGTGCGTCTGGTCGGACGCTTGCGAGGAGGCATCTTTTACTGAAAAATTTTAAAAGATGATGACAACAGTGAGAATCAATTGTAAGTATGATGAGAGTGTCTCATGGAATAAATCGCCATAGTCCAACAATTAGATAGATGCATATCAATAGAGTAAGAAAACACAAGGGCATGAACTTCCAAATAGATTAGACAACTGCCAATATTACTGGTATTACTGATGTAAAATGAGTTCAGGAAAAACGACCTAACAATTGGTCTTACATCAAACCATAAGGAGAATGTTGACAGTTTAGAGGGCTAGTTATAGTACTTTCAAAGTCGGGAATGTTTTACAGACAAGTGAGACGGAGGTATTGAAGAGGAAGGCTATTCTTCTTAGGAAGAGAGAGGATGAGTAGATAATCTTCTGCTGGCGACGGGCACCCCTCTCTGGGTTACCCTTGAATCAGCCATTGTATCTATGCGAGAATGGAGAGAAGATAGTTAGTAGACGTACTAATCCTAAGATACTTATAAGATGATCGTTATTAGTCGACCCAATACTTGCATAATGCATACCAATTACATGTAATCGAGACAGGATAGACCTTCGAATAAGTGACCCTAACTCTAAATCCACAACCAAACAAGGAACAGGAAGTAAAGCAAAGATCACAGATTCTAAGTCTATAGCGTCTTAGTCACATGTACTGTAGTGTATCCACTTAGCAACTATTGCCCTACTAGTAACGACCTTTTTAGTTCTCACATATGTAAATTACAGGAAATGCAGAATACTCCTATAGTATTCTTGTTCAAATGTTCTTGTAGTAGTGTTGGTAAGTTTTTAGACTTGTTGCAACACCACAACCACTCTTAGGCACAGGCTAGTCACTCCTAGGTAAATGTAGTTGATCAGGCTACATCCTCCCAGATTTGACTATATGTCTCTAAGCCTAATTGTGCTGTTCAACAACCTTAATACTTTTGTTCTGTTCTAGTATGATACTGACCCTTAGTGTGAATGGATGTATATATATACTTAGTTAAATATTTCCTTATTTAATAGTATATATTCTTGCTCAGAGTGTTTTAATCCCGATGTGTTTATAGTTCGTATATCTTTTATGGGTTGATATACTTGATTCACTATAAACAATGCTCTGATACCAATCTGTCACACCCCAAAACCGAGAACGGCAGAATACGTTCTGGGGTGGAGGACGTCATGTACAGTATCATAACAATGCATAATAGTAAAGACAAGCAACAACATCCATTGCATTAATATAATAATTGTAATACAAGCGTGTTCTGTACAGTTTGTTAGACAGCAAAAGTATAATCAAATTAAAGAGGAGTCTTGTATGTGCTCCATCTTCTCAAAAGCTGCATCTGCACCTGTCTACTGATGACCTGAGAATACAAGTTATTTTGAAAGCGAGTATCAGCATAAAGCTGGTGAGTTCATGAGTATTTAGTGTCATTGCTTGTAAAAAAAAATGATTACAACCATGTAGTATAATATTTGATCTCAATGTTGGAAAATAGTATGCTCCCTAGGAAAACCCTATGTTTTCCAGTAAAAGTGGTCTTCTACCAAGACCCGGTTGTATGTATGTTTGACCCTTTGAAAATGTAAAAGTTTTCCCAGAGAAACTATTAGTAGGAAAATATAGTTTTAGACTTCATTCACGTAAAGTAATTTGGGAAAATAGTGTTTTACCCCAGCAGCATCACTGCCAGCTAATGAAATGAAAATGCAGACTCCAGGTAGTATTAAATGTACAATACACCTCGGGGAGTCTGTTTTGCCTTTAATTCTTAATGTATTAATTAAAGGTCGAAATGTGAACTTGTATGTAACCATGCTGATTGACGATCGAATCCCTGATGACCCTCCGAGTCATCTGTAGAAATGTGACATTTTGTCACCCCTGGGCCTAGTCGGCTCGGACTGTAGCTAGCAGTCGGGATGTGGGAGTGTCTGTCCCGTATAGATCTATACACATAATGCCTGCTCTCCCTCCAGGAGACTCTGGTTACATGGTGATAGCACAGTGAAGTGTCGTATCGAGAGATAGTATGTCACATTCTGTTGTAGTATGTTCTCTTTGTATAATGTATAAGGTACTTTCTGGTATAGTGTATAGAGTGTTCTCTTGTATAGTATATAGTATTCTCTTTTTATAGTGTTTAACATGTATTGACTCATAACTGTTCGGACTCTGGTAGGTACCATTGTAATAGTATACACGAGTAGTAATCCTTAACTATACCTATTATAGTTAAATAGTAAGGTTGGTTGCATGCCTTTGATACACAAAGGTATTGTACTGAAGTGAAGACTTTAATATTCAACACGAATATATATAATATATAACTAAGAATTCAACGACAGTCGGACAGATAACAATATACCCTAAGTCCACAATCAAACAAGAACAGGAAGTAAGGTGAGTTATCAGTCCTAAGTCCTTCAAGTCTTACTTATATAAATATATTGGTGTAGATATGGTTTGGGAACAGAAGGAGTTTAAAAGAGTTTTAGAAATATTTTTATAACAATTTAACATGAAAATGAGTTTGATAAACAC
Organism: Lactuca virosa; assembly: GCF_052849685.1. Taxonomy (NCBI): domain Eukaryota; kingdom Viridiplantae; phylum Streptophyta; class Magnoliopsida; order Asterales; family Asteraceae; genus Lactuca; species Lactuca virosa. The sequence continues at coordinate 312,522,339 of NC_136433.1, read as the reverse complement.
TTAAAGCAGTTTTGTTGGTAAAGCAGTTAAAAGTATAAAAATCCTTTTGGTTGCAAGTTATAAATCACATGTGATTGATACTATAACTTAAAGCAGTTTTGTTCGTAAACTCATGTTGGTTCGTTTCTCTTGTGTTTTGGTGGTTCTAGGCTATGCATGCAAGGTTCTAGTCACTTACACAAGCATAGGAAGGTCTTTAAGGCACTTAAACATTCTTAGAAGGTGTTTACAGTTTTAGGAGGCCTTCCCAAACCGTAAACTCATGTTTGTCTCATCCTTACACGTTTTTGGGGTTCCTAGTTCATGCATGTAAGTCCTTAGTGCATTACTCAAGCATTGGAAGGAGTTTGGGGCTTCAAAACCCTTATTTGGGGTGTTTACGGTTTTGGAATGTTCCAAAACCGTAAACCCATGTTCTTGGGGTTTTTGGGTGTTTAATCCATGAATACTAAGCCAATAACTAGTTAGATGAAGTATACTTACTTATAGGAAGCTTGTAGAGGTGATTTAGGACCCAAAAACGCAAATGTGTTCTTGGTGTTCTTGAAGATTTGAAGATTCTTTGAAGATCTAAGTAAAAATCGGAATCCTTTGGATGAGAAGGTGTAGAAACACTAGATTAAGTGTTGTTTAAAAGGATCTAGGAAGAAAACTTACATTTTTGGGCGGATTTGGAAGAAGAAGATGATGATACTTGAGAGAAAAACTTGTGTTCTTGAGTGGAAGGTGGTAAAAAGTGAGGACAAGGGGTAAACTTATGTTGTATGCATGAGTTCTTGGAGAGAAGGGTGTTTACGGCCCAAACACCCCATGTTTGGCCGTAAACACCTAGTTAAGGTGTCGGGTTGTCCGGTTTATTACACGCCACTAATTACGTCACTTCCAATTAATAAATTGTTTGATGAAAAATAAAATAAAACACCAAACGGGTTTAAATCCGGCCAAAATGCATTTGAAATGTTTTTGAATATTATTATTTGACGTATTTAACCGTGGAAATTATACAAAGAAAATTTCGGGTTGTCACAATTGCTTCCCCCTCTCTCTTAATTTATCTCGCAAAAATGGTAGCTGGAAGAGTAAGTTTTGTTGGGTAGATGTGTATAGATTATGTCTTCCTTTTATTCCTTGCTATGTTCCTCTTGGCGATGATTAGGTGTTTTTATCTGACGATTTATCCTCTTACATACCTTTGTTCACTCATTTTTGTGTAAAAAGATCGTACTTGTCGGAAGTTGTACTTGCCTTGTGTCGTATGAGCCCTTTTTAGAAGGCTCGATGTCAACTGCAAGGTTTATCTCTGCGTCATGTAGGTTTGTCTGATTACTCGTGCTTTTTCCTTGATTTGGCGAAGTTTTTACTTTGCTTTGTGTCATGTAATCTCCTGATATAAATGTTGTTTTTGCATGCTTTCTCTTTGCTCATTAAATGTTGTAGATGATAGTAAATACCCCTTCTAGTTGACGTCATATTTGGCTGGTACGATTGTTGGGTTATGAGCATTCTAACACTCCTAAGTGTACATGCAACCCTAAATACCTTGGATCTATGTTTTCTCTATTATACATACAATTATGAACATCCAAGGTATTATCCTAATCTAGCATACAAAATAATAAATATAACAAGATAGAATACATACCTCTTTGATGTAGAATGTCTTCATGAAGCTTGAGTGCCTAGTGCCCCAAGTGTGACACCTCAAATGGTTCACACAACACCAAATACACTTGGAATAACTTGAGAGAAACTTGAACACTCCTTGAAATCGTCTAGCCCTCACACTCACACATTAGTGCACGATTTCTTGAGCCATGGGATTCTTTTATATGGTGGCTATTAGGGTTACACCATGTAACTCATAACTTTTCCCATTCCTTATGCTCCATGGATTTTAACCTCCATGGAGTATCCATGGGTCACCCCATGGACTTAGTCCAACATAAGGAATCTTGGATCACAAGCCCACATATATAAGAATGAATGATTTACACAATCAACCCATATATTTAATTAGTCTCCTTTTGATCACTTAATTAATTCCAAATTAATTCTTGATCAATACTAATTAAATAAACTTATTAATATATTAGAACTTATAATATATTAACCAACCTTAAGTGTTATTTCTCTCATTATAGTCTATCCAAATGCATGATGCCATGCAACCCAAATGGACCATGCCGGGTCGGGTCAAGTCTTACCAATTATAGTTATGGACTTAGACATTAATCCAACAATCTCCGACTTGGATAAGTCTAAAACTATTATTGTGTATGACTTCAGAAACCGATCAGCAATCATAGCTCTCAAAAGCTTCTGTCGAACTCTGACCTTGTCGATGAACTCTGACCTTTGTCAATGACTTGTCCATTAGATAAGGGATCATATATTCCTCCATTCTAGATATCATATGGACTGAGACATGGATTATCAATCATTCTCTCTGTCCATTTGTTGTTTCCTGATTTCCGATTCATGATGACTGACTGATTGAACAAATCAAATCAGTCCTGGCTTGGCCAAGCACTCACATGTATCATCTTTAAATCATCGAGGGGCCCAGAGATATCGCTTTTATCCCGAAGGTAAAAGGAATGGATAAACTTCGACTCATATGGCTTGTTCTACTACTTGTTGAATCATACACAAAGGCACGTTTTATAACATCGAGTTACCAATGCGTTTTCGTGCAATCAATGTATAACCAACTCATAGTAACAACTCATATCTCTAGGTTTGAAGAATATAAGATATTATCGTCTCATGATCACTCGTGATAAAATCCATGAAGTGATTCAAATGAGCGCGGGTTGAATCCAATACTCAGAACTTATGAGCACTCATGAGTGTTGTAGCACCACTTTGTCCACCAACTTGGACCTCTACAAACCAACCCATGACAATCTTGATTCATATCTACTTCCAACATATGACCGACTGTGGATGGTTTGAATAACTTAATCATTCAGGAAGAGCGACTTAGTTATTCTGGAAGTCAAAACATGCAATCATTACAGAGCATTCCAAAGGAGATCAGCTCCTTGGAAACATCCTTCTTTCATTAAGTTTCCTAATCTTACACAGATTGAATAATTTCTAACTTTGAAACATTTCCATATTTCATTTTGACTATCACTTCTGAGACTGACTTTACTCTTATACATATATATAAATATTATTAACTTATAATATTATAAAGTATAAGGGTTGAATTTTAACTTTTAAAATTCTAAGGGCTAACTTGGAATTAAAGTATTCATAAGTGAAAACTTTTCAAATTCCAAAACTTGAGGGCAAGTTTTGAAACTATTCAAAACTAATTAATTCCATAACTTATGAGTTTAAAGTAGTTTTAATTAAAAAAAAAAAAAAAAAACTCTTCAAGTTCCATAACTTGAGGACAAGTTATGGAAGACTTTAAACTAATTAATAAAAAAATAACTTTTTTTTATTGTAACTTATGGAACTAATTAAGTTTACATTTTTTTTAATTTAATGAAGAGACTCTTCATTTTGTAACATTTGCCAACTTTTATGAGTTTTATGATTCTTAAATGTGACTTTTCATATAACTTGAGGACAAGTTACAAAAACACACTTTGGAATCAACTCTTAGATTAAAATGGATTGAAAACAACTATTTCACACAACTTTTCTATTAATCTAAGAACCTCATAAGAACAAGATAATTCAAATCATCAATCTTCAAGAAATTAGCATGAACATACAAACTAATACAAATCTTGAAATTATGACAATTATCTTAGAAATTGGATTAGCATGAACATTACCACATCAAAAACAATATTATAAGTCCAAAAACATCTTAGGGTAATGTTCCTAGTCCAATTCCAGCCAAAACAATCGAATATATGCATCCAACTCGATTTTTCAGCTACTTTTGCAAGTATAACAAGAAAAAAAACCAGGCTCTGATACCACTGTTGGGTTATGAGCATTCTAACACTCCTAAGTGTACATGCAACCCTAAATACCTTGGATCTATGTTTTCTCTATTATACATACAATTATGAACATCCAAGGTATTATCCTAATCTAGCATACAAAATAATAAATATAACAAGATAGAATACATACCTCTTTGATGTAAAATGTCTTCATGAAGCTTGAGTGCCTAGTGCTCCAAGTGTGACACCTCAAATGGTTCACACAACACCAAATGCACTTGGAATAACTTGAGAGAAACTTGAACACTCCTTGAAATCGTCTAGCCCTCACACTCACACATTAGGGCACGATTTCTTGAGCCATGGGATTCTTTTATATGGTGGTTATTAGGGTTACACCATGTAACTCATAACTTTTCCCATTCCTTATGCTCTATGGATTTTAACCTCCATGGAGTATCCATGGGTCACCCCATGGACTTAGTCCAACATAAGGAATCTTGGATCACAAGCCCACATATATAAGAATGAATGATTTACACAATCAACCCATATATTTAATTAGTCTCCTTTTGATCACTTAATTAATTCCAAATTAATTCTTGATCAATACTAATTAAATAACCTTATTAATATATTAGAACTTATAATATATTAACCAACCTTAAGTGTTATTTCTCTCATTATAGTCTATCCAAATGCATGATGCCATGCAACCCAAATGGACCATGCCGGGTCGGGTCAAGTCTTACCAATTATAGTTATGGACTTAGACATTAATCCAACAACGATTTCTCCTGAAGCTATTATGTTGAATGATGTGATTCCAGATCCAGATGTGGACCCAGTTGTGGTGGTTCCTAACTATCCTGTTAGACTTCCTGGTTTTGGATCGGATGCTTTTTCTGTTAAGCAAATTTTGGAAGCTTCTTGTCCTTTGATTTCCCCCTCACATGTTGGTTCTTCTAGTTCAGTGGAAGTTATTTCCACAAATATTCCTTATCCTATTCGGAAACGTAAACGACCTCTGATGCCTCACCATTTTGAACACTTTTTACGTGAAGTTTCCCAAGGGCCTCGTTGTGTGTCTTCTTTGCCTTCAGATCCTACCGTTCCTACCTTGGCCGTTATGCAGATATTTTCTTTTCCTCTTTGTAGCGATTTTATATATATATATATATATATATATATATATATATATATATATATATATATATATTATGTACCCGTCATTGGTATGATAGCTTTGGATTCCTTGTATTTTTTTCTTGTATACGCAGATGGTTGTCCTTCTTGCATTCGGTTTGAGAATTGGACGAGGCATGTCGTTGCATTACACATGCTGAAAATATCATATCTACTGTTCTTGGACGATATCTTAAGTTTTTTGATGGGTTACTAACTTTACGGGGTCGATTTCTATCTGTCGAGGTTAATTTACGGGCTAAAGAGGACATGAAGCTTGCTAGTGAAGAGATGTTACTAAAGTTGGGGAAATGTATGTCGATCTGTTTATCCGGTATGGGGATGTTTTGGCCAAGATTAACATGCTAGAGAATCAAAAGTCCCTTGTTGAAATTGACTACGAGGCATCTCTTCGGGAGAATGATTTACTTCGTTCCTAGCTCTCCTCCAAATCATAACAGTGGTAGAGATGTAGATCGGTTATGCTCTTTTATTGGTTTTTGGCAAGCAACAACTTTTTTGTATTTCTTGTGTGCCTAACCGATCCTTGCTATGTGATTTGGTTCCCTCTTTACAATGTTTGTGTAAGGTTTTACTATGCTCGAGGTGTCATTTTGTTGTATAACTGTTATCATGAAGAATAAATGTATTCTTTAGCTAAGTGGGTAGCACGTGTCGGAGTTAGATACTCGACTTAAGTATAAATGTAGTCGGCTCGCCGAGCTACATGTTTCATGAAGAATAAATGATTTCTTTAGCTAAGTGGGCAGCCTGTGTCGGAGTTGGATACTCGATAAGTATAAATGTAGTCGGTTGGTCGAGCTACATGTTTAATGAAGAATAAATGTATTCTTTGGCTAAGCAGGTTGCCTATGTCAGAGTTGGATAATTGACTTAAGTATAAATGTAGTCGGTTGGATGAGCTACATGTTTCATGAAGAATAAATGTATTCTTTGGCTAAGCGGGTAGCCTGTATTCTTTCGGTTTTTCCATGTTTTCCCTCGCAGTAAATATAGACTTTCATAATAGTTACTTCACTCCCTCCATTTTCATATCATTCGACATACTTTCCCCTGCTTGTTCAGATATAAAAATTTCTTAGGTTTTTTACGTGCCATGATCTTGGCATTATTTTGTCGTCCATTGTTTTGAGAATATATGACCCATCTCTATTTGCCTCATGGATTATGTATGGTCCTTCCCATATTAGACTCAACTTTCCTTGCGACTCTTGTCTACTAGCTTCATTATTCCTTAGTACCTTTTCACCTATCTTGAAACATCTTCCCTTGACTCGTTGATTGTAGTAACTTTTCTTTTGCTTTTTATAATGCTCTTGTCGTATTGCCACCACTTCTCTTCGTTCCATCGATACATCTAGGTTTTCCCTTAAACCTTCATCATTTCTCTCTGTATTTAAATTTGTTATTCAGTCTGTTAGGACGATTAGTTCTAGTCGTAGTATTTCTTCTGGCCCATAGACTAGGCTGTAATGTGTTTCTTTCGTCGTAGTACGCGTTGTAGTCTGATATGCCCATAACACGCTTGGTAACTCGTCAACCCATCGACCCTTAGCTTCATCTAACCTTGTTGCTAGACCGTGTACTATTGTTCTATTGGTGACCTCGGTCTGTCCGTTCGCCTCTGGGTGTGCTACAAAAGTAAATTTATGATTGATCCTAAGGTCTTTGCACCACTCTCGAAAAGGGTTGTTCTCGAAACTCTCGGAAAGTCAAAGTGCGAGATCCCATCATCGCCACCATCTCAGAATGAAAAGCACCCAAGCGCTCATCCAAAATCTCCTTGATACCCCCCTTGACCATGCCGAAGATCATAGGAGTCTGCTCAAGAATAGTGCAGGTAATCTCTGATGAAATGAACTCCCGTATCTGATCATCTAAATGTACGTCTCCAGAGCCCGAACCTGAACCCTCACCACCACCAGAACCACTACCAGATCCTCCTCGAGTGACTAGCATACTGAAAATAGACCATTCAAACCATCAGGACACATAGATATATAATCATTGAGGAATCCCATACTCTACAAACTTCCTGGTATCATTGCATATTTCCTTGACTCGAGTACAGATCCTCTGCTTCCAGTATTACAAGACCATACTACCTTCCACATCTATCCGTACTTTCCTCAAGGATCCCCCCGAATCCTCCAAGTTACTCCCTTATCCATACATATAACCCTCAACAAGATAATGCTCCCAACACCGAATCTCTTCCTAGGTTTTCCCAGGGCAACCCCCACACTACTCTCCACCATTAGCTGCAGAAGGAACTCCCACTAACACTCTCTAACTAGCTCACGAATACAATTACATATCACCGACACCGGATAATTCTTCGAATGAAAGGTCTCACACTACAACGGTTACACTCAAACAAGAGCTGCGTAACATAGTTAAAACCTAACCTTCTAAAATTATTTAGTCTCAATAATATGTAACTTAGCATATTAGCTTACTAGTTAGATGAAGTTAATGGGAACTCCTAAAAGCACAATGCAAGCAACATTCGAGCATTGAGTAATCGGAAACAAGTATAACCTAATCAGGCCATCCTATCTCTGACTGATCAGTACTAGCATGCAAGTCTACAAGCTCATATAACAGACATACAAAGGTATCTATCCTAGATCCCAGCCCTAATCTAGCATGGGATTCAAAGATTCATAATTCAAAGCATAATCATAAAACATGTATGGGTATTTTGGGAAACTTACTTGAGCTCGGTCGATTTCATGCACCACACCCCTTTCTTTTGTTAGAAAAATTATTTTTATAAAACTTTACCAAATCCTCAGTTTGAGTTCAGACACACCCGAGAGTGTGCCTAAATCCCTCAAACCAAGGCTCTGACACCAACTTGGAACGTCCCAAAATTTAAGACCAAAAATTTCATTTTTATAATAATAATACCATCATCCAAAACGTTTTCATAAAACCATAATGAAATCAGAGTACTGCATGGCTCAAAAGGACGTCTTAATACTTGTAACCAGATGCCAAAACTTCAGATCTAAATCTATAGGAACGTCTTAATCCATAAAGTCGTGAACTTGGAGCCTTTGCATGGCTCAAAAGGACCCAAACCTTACTTTTAGCATTCTACTTTCACCAAAAGGACCTAAACACATGCATGGTTGATCCACAACCATCAAGATGCTAACTTTATGGACTAAGAACCTCAGAAACATCAAGAGAAGCAACTCCTAACTTTTGGAGTAGAAGAAACCCACTAGATCTCATCATATGACCAAAAAGGGACCAAAAATTCATAAAGACTATATCTAAGCATACAAGAAGCAAGTTCCAAGCTTTATACCTCAATGAAGCTGGAAACGATGCGAGAATTCTAGATCTACAAGTTCTCATTTGATCAAAGCTCCTTCCTTCAAGCCCTTCTTCTTCAACTCTCACCAATACATACTAAAAACACACACTTGAGGGTGAAATCTCTTCAAGGGGGCTAGCGTTTCGAAATGGGACTCAAAAAATCTCTTCAAGAGGGGCTAGCGTTTCGAAATAGGACTCAAAAGGCTATGGAGGATGCGAAATGAGAGGATCAAGGTTCATTAAGTTGTTTAAATAGGGTCCAAACCCTAAAATTTAGAGTTTTTCCCCTGCATGCGTACGCCCCGCGTACGATGAGTACGCACAACGTACTCCAACTTTTTCGGAAATGGAAAAACTGCCCCATAGGGACCAAATCTGCAAAACATTTACATACCAAGGGTAAAAAATGAAAGTACCTTAAATCGGGTGTCACAGGGTTGTTTCAGATTTGTGGCTTATGTGATGGATACCAGGAGGAGGGTAAGGTGACCATGGGAGATGTACTGATTGTTCTGGAATACCCATATGTTTTTTTGGAGGATTTGCCTGGAGTACCTCCGAAGAGGCAGGTGGAGTTTCAGATTGACTTGGTTCCAGGTGCGGCTCTGAGTTCATGACTGTAGGAGCTGTTAGACAAGGGATTTATTCATTTAGCACCTCCAGAGATGTAGGAGTTGTCTACACAACTATAGGAGCTGTTAGAAAAGGGATTTATCCGGTTGAGTAGTTCACCATAGGGAGCGTTGATCTTGTTTGTAAAGAAAAAGGATGGGTCGCATCGGATGTGTATTGACAACCGGGATCTGAATAAGCTAACGGTGAAGAACCGTACCCACTCTCGAGGATCGATGGTTTATTTGACCAGCTTCAGGGCGCATCTTGGTTTTCCAAGATTGATCTGCATTTAGGCTATCACCAGATGAGGGTTAGAGATGAGGATACGTAGAAAATGGCCTTCCGAACTCGTTATGGTCATTACGAGTTCATGGTGATACCCTTCGGGCTCACCAATGCTCCGGCCACATTTACGGATATCATGAATCACGTATGCAGGCCTATGATGAAGTGGTCTGTGATTGTGTTTATTGATGACATCCTGGTCTATTCCAAGACTCAGGAACAACATGAGGAGAATCTGAGAGAGGTGTTGGTGACTTTAAGGAGGGAGAAGTTGTATGTGAAGTTCTTCAAGTGTGAGTTTTCGTTGTGTAAGGTGTAGTTTCTTGGACACCTTGTTAACCAAAATGGTATCCTGGTCGATCCGGCCAAGGTTAAGGTCGTGATAACGTGGGAAGTATCGAGAACATTTAATAAAAATCTAACATACCTTCAACTAGAACTATCAACTAAATCCTTTAGGTCAAACTTTTTAACTAAGGGTACTACCATACATACGCATACCACAACTAAATCTGGAACGCATGCCTATTTTATTTATGGTCGGGTCGATGCACGACCAACCTTGAGCAAGGAGTTTGACAGACTATAATGGTTGAGAGTTTCAGAGATTGAAGAATGTTCTCAAGATTCGCTGCAGATACCTAGTACTTTAGAATCCTCATATAAACCCCCAAACAACACATACATTATAAAAATCATAAAAATAGTTAAAAATTTGTTGTCCCAGATTTTCCCGATTTACCTAAATCTGTAGAAGAACAAAGAACCAATAGCCTTGCTACCTTCGTAGCAGAGAAACCCATAGTTCCCAATCAATCGTTCAATAGTCTCCAAACTTCTCTCTCCCCTTTCTCCCAAATATGACAAGGATCCTTCTAAGTACGAACCATGAAAAGAACCCACTAAAGGGGAGGAATCTGATGAAGAGAAACGATTAAAGATAAGAAACTCGTTGGAGAAATCGGAAGACTTTTAGTCCTCTCTCTATCATTTGAAATCAGTAGGATTTCAGTTCTCGCCCTATCATTTGAAATCGATAGGATTTCAATTCTTTCTCTATCATTTGAAATTGGTAGGATTTCATTTCTTGCCCTATCAGTTGAAATAGGTAGAATTTCAGTTCTTGCCCTATGATTTGTTCCGATGCAAGGTCAATAATCTCCTACTATTATAATCAAAAGAGGACACCTGACCCACGATGTGCGCACTCTTGTAGTGCTCCTCTTTCATAGCCTTGACCTAAGCCTCAGGATTCTTCTCCAGTAATGGGGTAACCACAGTTATCCTCAAATATAAATACCAAATCGGTGTGCTAGTCACCTTGCGACTCAGCGCATCGGCCACCAGGTTGGCCGTCTCAGGGTGGTATAAAATCTCGCAGTCGTAGTCCTTCACTACATCAGGCCACCTATGCCGCCTCATATTTAGATTTTGCTAATCCAAAAAGTACCTCAAGATATTATTATTTGCGTAAATGGTGCAACAAACCTCATAAACATAATGTCGCCAAATCTTGAGGGCGAACACCATAGCCACCAGCTCCAGATCATGTGTTGGATAATTCTCCTCATGAGGCTTCAGCTGCTTCGACGCATAAACGAACACATGGCCCCGTTGTGTAAGCACTTCACCCAACCCCATGATCAAAGCATCACAATAAACTAAAAAGTCATCAACACCATCAGGTAAGTTCAGAATCGGAGCCTCACACAATTTTTTCCTTAGAGTCTCAAATGCCACATGCTACTTAGACCCCAACGGAATGTAATTGTCTTACTCTTCAAACATGGTCAACGGAACTGCTATCCTGGAGAAATTCTCAATGAACCACCATTAATATCCAGCTAGGCCACAGAAACGCCGACTCTCAGATGGAGACCTCAGAACTTCCCAATGCATCACGGCCTCGATCCTGGCCGGATTGACCAATATTCCTTTATGATTCACGAGGTTCCCCAAGAACTGCACCTCGTGCAACTAGAACCTAAATTTAGAAGATTTAGCATAAAGCCTACCCTCCTCAAGGTCTTCATAACTACGCGTAAGTCATCTTGATGTTGCTCCTTGGTCTTAGAATAGACCAAAATATCATCAATGAAGACGATCACAGATCGATCCAGATCGGCATACAAACGCTGTTCACGAGGTCCATGAACGCTTTTGGTGCATTCGTTAGTCCAAAACACATCACCACAAAATCGTAATGACCATATCAAGTTCTGAAAGCTATCTTCTGAACATCCGCATCCCGAATCCTCATATGACGGTAGCCTAAACATAAATCAATCTTGTAAAACCAGGATGCACCCTAAAGTTGGTAAAATAAATCATCAAACCTCGTGAGTGGATAGTGGTTCTTCATCGTTAACTTATTCAACTCACGATAGTCGACACATTCCTATGAGAACCATCCTTCATCTTCACAAACATAATCAGTGCTCCCCAGAGTGAACTGCTCGGTCTGATAAACCAATTGTCTAACAGCTCATGCAGTCGTGTAGACAAATCCTTCATCTCAGGTATGTACTTGACCTGATAGTAGCATGGTCCTTTTGGATTGCCTTCAACAGAGCAATTTGATAGGATGGATATTTGAGAAAGAGTTTATTTGTAATTTATTAATATATTATATGAATAAATAATATTATTTAATTGTTATTGGTCAAGAATTAATTTGGAATTAATTTAGTGATCAAAAGAAACTGATTAAATTAAGGATGACTGATTAAATAAATCAGTAATACATATAGTTTGGGCTACTGATCCATGTTGATTAGAATGGACTAACTTTTTGTGGGAGTTCATGAAGAGTTAGTCCAAAGGGCTTATCATATGGACTATTGCACTAATGGCCCAAGGAAGTGAATTAGGGTTTACAAGTGAAACCCTAGGAATCCACACTATAAATGTAACCCCTAGCATCGCCAAAAAGGCCCCTAAGAGTTCCAAGAAGAACCCTAGCCGTTTTTGTGTGCCTCCTAGCCTCTCTCTCATTATCCTCCATTTGCTTATGGTGTTTGTGACACATTAGAGGCATCACATTTGAGGTGCTAAGCTCTTGAAAGGTCAACTTTTACAAGCTACAACAAAGAGGTAATTTTCTAACTTGTTTTTATGTTTCAATTATCAATGTTGTATGCTAGTTAGGCTATATGCTTTGGAAAATGAAATTTGCATGTATAACTAGAGAAAACTTAGATCCAAAGCATTAGGTTTGTATGTGCACCATAGGGATGTTATAGTGCTTAAAACCCATCAGTGGTATCAGAGCGTAGGGTGTTTTTTGTTATATTGATGCATTGGTTAATTGTTCAAAGCAAAAAAAATCGTTTTTTGGAATCTGCCTGGTGACCGCAATGTGGTCGTAGTTACCACGACGTGGTGACTATTCAGTGGGCAGATTTTCAGTTTTTTGGCCATGTTTTGGATTAGAATCATTACCACAAATTGTTTTGACTACTAAAAAAATCGTTTTTTTATGATAAGGTAATGATTATCTTCATCCAAATTATAAGATAATTGTCAAATTTCAAGATAATTACTAGATTATATGATAAGCTAACTATTTGTATTATTTAGTTTGAAATTATCTTGCTATATGAGTTGAATTAGATCAAATTGGTAAATGATAAAAATATGTGATTGTTTTACATGTTTAATATTTGATCTAAATGACTTTGAAGAGTTACAAAACTTGTCATCAACTTTTGGAATTCAAAAGGTCTTGAAGAGTACAAAACTTGCCATCAAGTTTTGGAATCCAAAAGGTTTTGAAGAGTTTCAAAAACGTGCCCTCAAGTTTTGGCATTTAAAATTTAATTAAAAGCTTTAATTTTGAAATATTAAATTCTAAAACCCTAGTAATTTGAAAAGGTTCAGAAATGCACCTCTTGGTTTTGTAACTTAAAATTTAATTAAGTAGCCTTAATTTTGAAATCTTAAATTTAGAACCTTGATATTTTGAATAGTTCAAATTACACCATTATGGTTTTATTAAATTAATTAAGTGTTTAATTAAAAGAGAGAATTAATAAATCCATAATGACATGGTTTAAGTTTAAATAAATTGAAAGTCTAATTTATTAATAGATTAAACCACTTAGTATTTTAAATGTGTAAAATACATTGTTATACTATATAAAATTAAAAGTCTAATATATTATATATGTATAAGTAAAAGTCAATCTTACCGTTAGTAGGCCTCATTCACGAAGCTGATCTCTAAGGGGGGTATAAGGAAATTGCCTATAAAATGGCGATTGAATGGGTGTCCACTCTCACCCACCGCTTCCTTGACTAGTGGAGGGTCGTTAGTTGAACGGGTAGGATAGGACATTAATTCTCATTAAAAGTATAATGAATTATAAAGTAACTAAACCTTTTATAAATTCCCAATCTTAGTTACTTTAGGAAAAATGTTAATTTGATACTAACCCATGAAATTGCACATTGCACCTTATTGGTCGTTAGTGGAGCGTGTGTGGTTAACCGGCATACTAATATGGGACTAATGAAGGATGGCAATGGGTAGCTCGTGAATTATCATTGATCAATGAGGCGTGTGTGGTTAACCGGCAAATTGATTAGGTGATTAATGACATCGAGAGTACCAAGCTAATTTGCATGGTTATTCACACCTTGTTTGTGATCCTCGGTATCCCAGTCACAAACTTGAAGGGCATAATCGAGATTAAACATGCCATTGAAAAGTTCAATGAGTCTCAACAAATCTAGGAGTTTCATTTAAAACCTAATTGGTTTAAAATTTCATTTTCGTGGTGGAATTGGTAAATCGTCATTTACCTACCGACAAATAGTTTGCAATTGGATTACGGCATCCCTCTTCCGAATTGTAAATTAATGTGTCGGGTCCTAGCCTTGATATTTCATTTGGGTGTTATATTAAGGACTAAATCAACTAACTTGAATTTCTCCCTTTTAGATGTCTAGTTCTGACAACTATGGTCTTCCTTATCCTTTCGGAAAAAGCTTTCCATTTGAAGATGATATTCCACATGACGATCGAGGTGAAAGATCAATCCCTTTTTCGTGATTTGGTAGAACTTCACTTCCTCCACCTCCTCCATATATTCTCCTTGACCCACATGTTCGTCGACTTGAAAAGTTCAAGATTACTCAAGCCCTATTGGCAAGCAAACACCAAGATGAAAGGTTTGTATGTGCTCACGTCTTAGACATGAAGTTGCATATTAACAGGCTTGGAATGTTGGGTGTCTTTTTCCTGAGGAAGTTGGCCGTTGACTTGGTTCTTCAGTCACTCCCCGAGTCATATAATCAGTTTGTTATAGACTACTATATGACAGAACACGACGTGACCCTTATTGATCTAACCTATTTTCTTATTGTTGCTGAATCAGCAATGATTTGGAGCACTGGTCAAGAAATTTTTTCTGGAAGATCAATCTCCCAAACTTCTATGGACATTAACAATGGCCACAATGGAATTCGAAAAACGTTTTCGCTTCCCAATAGAAAGGGATTGGCTAAGGTCAAACCGTTTGACCAAATGGTAAAGAGAAATGTTGAATTTGAGATAGTCCCATGTACCATTCTGAAAGATTTTGTTTGTTTCTATTGCCAAGAGAAGGGGCATTGGATGCGAAGTTGTCGTATCTACTTGAAAGATCGTAAGGATGGTAATGTCAAATTGTATGACTCTACTTCAGGTAAATCCATTATCTAACTCTATTAAGTTCCTATTTATAGATTCTTAATACATGATGTGATAAGATTGCATTTTGATGTTTTGCAGAATCCAAAATAAAGAAGGAAGATTATAAGAAGTTAGTTGAGTCTGTTCGTGAAGAGATGGATTTCATCTCATGGTTCGATGATCAAATTCTTGAAGCTACTACTTAGGAGTTATGAAAGATTGCTAGGGAATATTTAGAAACATAGTTTTCATTTGAATTTGCATTGTAAGGACAAGTTTTCCGCATTTTATAAATAAAGGACAATTTTTTGATTTTATCTTATTTTATGTTTCCTTGCAATGACATTTGTGAAAATTGTTGTATGTATGTTTCTATTAATAGCAATGTTTAAAATGGGTTGATTCTTAGTTATATCGATTGTGGTAGTGTCGTGATTTTCTAAGTAAGGAAAGATTCTCATTGCCCAAGCTTCAATTTGAAGAAACTTGGAATCATATGATTTGAATCATGTGATGTATGAAAATCTTGGTACTTGGGAAATTGAGACTTATTCCTTGTTTACATATGTATGTAAGTTAAGTGAAAGATGAAAGGATCTAGAACACATTGATGTGCACTGGTCAGATCCACCACAAAGGACGATAAAGTCTATTCATCATGATTTACTGGAAGTCTAGTAAATATGGTTATGCTTACAAGATTAAATATAATTCTGACACATTGAAAAGATTCAAAGTATAGCAAAACGAATAAGAAGAATCAAATTAGGCAGAAAGATAAAATTTTCTCCAATATGAAAGGAAAGAAGAGTATTTTACTATCGTGTTTTATAATCATCTTAGTGATTATGGAACCATATCACAATTGATCCTCTAAGAACACCTTGGTTCATTTATGTGACCAAGAAGAGGAACCGGGAATTGTTGAAATGGTTAAATAAAGAAGATAAGTCATACTTCGTTCCAAAATCGAGTCTTAGAGTGAAACTCCGAGATTGTGTCTTGAGTGACATATCCTAAGTAGGTTTATAATACATCATGAAATGTGGAGTAGAGAATTTTTCTTACTCATGCACATTTGAAATTGGTAGTTGTGATGTCTTAGATAAGACAAAGACCAACTAAGACCAATTATATGAAGTGTTTTTTTATTGATAAGAACCCACACTAACTCTCGAATATTTGTTTGTCACGGAATATTTCTTGACAAGAGAATCTTATATGTCAAGAGGTCAGTGGGAGTCTTAATGATCTTGAATAGCTTCAAGAACTAATCAAGACTAAACCTATTGTTTATTACTAGCACACAACTTAAGGTTTGTACCCCATCGTGTTGACATGTTCGTTTTTATGTAGCCATTCTAGTTAAGTTTACTATGCATGTGAAGTTCTATGAGTTCTCATTTGAATCCATAAGGCAAAACGCCTTGGTCAGTGAGAGTACATTGATCTGTGTGGGTGGGCTGCTCAGCAACTTGGAAGCAATGGTAGGACCCTTGTTCTACCAGATGGCAAGAAATTAAGATTAAACAAGTTCAGTCCATATGAGTTTGGATTTGTCACAAACCTTGTCTTGTGATTATGGTTATGACAAATTCACATGGATAGGAACACATACACTATAAAATCTAAGTGGAAAAAGGTTTCTCTCCTTCATGAAAATGATTGTGAGGAAATGCTTTGACTTGTAGATTTTAAAGGATTAAAGTAAGCAGTTGTGTTAATTGCATTCTCAATTTCGATTATGATTACGACATCCCTCTTCATAGTTCGAATTGTGAGAAAATGGCAAATAGTTTAAACATTCGGGACTTATTGCTGTAATTTATGAAATAGTTTAGACACACAAATGAGCTATCTAAAGAAAGGTGTATGAGTTTGAGAAGCCAAGATAAAGTTTTATCGAAGCATCTTGTATCAGAAATCTGAACTTTGGTAAGAAAGTCAATAAGTATTGATTTCTAGAGGTCCAACTGATTTATGGGTACATGTCAAAGCTAGTGGGAGCATAAGTGTTATGCCAGTAAGGTCATAATTATTGTGCTAGTTGGAGCATAATAATTATGATAGGAGTTGCAAATTAGCAATTCTATTTATAGGAAACAATGTTTTGATTTGCAAAGTTGCAGAGTTTGAAAAGTTGTTTCGCTATAGTCTAAGGGAGAGGACACATACTTCATTTCAAATCTAAAAGTTTAGATTTAAATTTTAATTTAGTCATGGATATATATGAATGTAATGTTGAAAGGTTTCAACATTGAGAATTCTATATATGGAACATTAAAGCAAGAGACTGGTCAAGTATCATGTCTTTATGTAAGACATTATGAATCGTATCCCATGCGCTTCGGGTATAGGATTGATTGCATATGCTGTAATATTCACGTGTTCTACTTTGCCAAATTCCGAAGGAATTAAGAGGGAATAAGGACTAGAACCGAATATGAATAAAGTAGTTAAACAACTGTCAATGACGATCTAAGGTTCACTGAGGATTGGTTGCTTGTGGGCAGTTGGAAGTATAGTAATTGATGGACCATATCAATATTAAAAATAGATAGGATTCTATTTGGAATAGATAGTCACATATCAATTATGGAAATGCTTCTATAATGGGAGTTGGATATTAAGAATCTATGTGTAGGTTAGAAACTTTTGTGCAAGAAGGATGTTCAAAGGAATGTACTTTAAATGTGAGACTTCATTTCCATGGAATTGTTCTGTAACAAATCTCCAATGGAATGTTTTGTAATATCATTGGCAAAGTCTTTGTGACTTTGGTGCCTTGTCATTACAAAATGATAATTGCATTAAAGGTTAGAATTTGACATATTCTAAAGTGGCAAGAATTTTGTATTCTTACACTTGTGTTAAGGATTTGGAATTATGAAACGAGTATCACTTGAAATGTGTTCAATTGATCTGTTTCACAAAGAAAGGACCATAGATAAACATAGTTTGCATGCTTGGAGCATGGGATAACAATTGTTTTAATTCAAGTATTAAGTTGATTGTTCGAAACATTATACAAATAATAACGTGTAATCAATATGGTGACTATAAGTAAGTGTTTTTTATTTATATTCAAAAGTTTTGAGACCATATTGGATTAAATTATTCTTGTGTTTCACTTCACAAGTTTTACTTCCCGAATAAATAGGTTATTCAAACATCCACAGTCAATCATACTTTGGAAGTAAGTAAGGAGGTAAGGCTATCATGAATCCAACTGTAGACTGTCTAAGTGTTTAGACATAGGAAACGTTTGTTGCAGTGTCCATGAGTACTCCTGTAATAAGATTTGAGTATTGGATGAAACCCACGCTTATTTGAATCACTTCATGGATTTCATCACGAGTGATTGTGAGACGATAATATCTTATATTCTTGAAACAGAGAGATATGAGTTGTTTACAAGTCGGTTGCACATTGCTAGTATGTAAACGCATCAGTAACTTGATGTTATAAAATGTATTGTTGTGTGTGATTTGATGAGTAAATAGTACAAGCATATGAGTCGACGTTTATCCGTTCCTTTTACCCTAAGAGGGATAAAAGCGATATGTGTGGGCCCCTCGATGATTTAGTGATGACACCCTAAGCGTTTGGCCAATCTTGGACTAAGTTGATGTGTTCAATGTAGTCTGTTGTCAGTCGTCATAAATCGGAAGTCGGGAAACAACACATGGACATAGAGAATGATTATAATCCATCTCTCATTCCATACGATATCTTGAAGAATGGAGGAATATATGATCCCTTATCTAAAGGACGCATTTCTTATATGATCAGAGTTCGACAGCGACTTTTAAGAGCTACGATTGCTAATCGAATTTTGAAGTTACATTGGCAGTTATAGTTATTAGACTTATCCAAGTGGGAGACTTTTTAGATTAGGTGTCTAAGCCCATAACTATAATTGGTATGTACTTGACCTGATAGTAGCATGGTCCTTTTCGGTTGCCTTCACTAGAGCAATTTGATAGGATGGATATTTGAGAAAGAGGTTAATTGTGATTTTTAATATATTATATGAATAATAGATTAATTGAGAAATCATATTATTTAATTCGTATTGGTCAAGAATTAATTTGGAATTAATTTAGTGATCAAAAGAGATTGATTAAATTAACGGCGACTGATTAAGTAAATCAGTAATACATATAGTTTGGGCTAATGATCCATGTTGATTAGAATGGACTAATTTTATGTGGGAGTCCATGAAGAGCTAGTCCAAAGGGCTTATCGTATGTATTATTGCATTAAAGGACCAAGGAAGTGAATTAGGGTTTACAAGTGAACCCCCAGGAATTCCACACTATAAATGTAACCCCTAGCATCACCAAAAAGGCCCCTAAGAGTTCCAAGAAGAACCCTAGCCATTTTTTGTGCCTCCTATCCTCTTTCTCATTATCCTCCATTTGCTTATGGTGTTTGTGACACATTAGAGGCATCACATTTGAGGTGCTAAGCTCTTGAAAGGTCATGTTTTACAAGCTACAACAAAGAGGTAATTTTCTAACTTATTTTTATGTTTCAATTATCAATGTTGTATGCTAGTTAGGCTTCATGCTTTGGAAAATGAAAATTGCATACTAGAGAAAACTTAGATCCAAAACATTAGGGTTGTATGTGCACCATAGAGATGTTATAGTGCTTAAAACCAATCAGTGTTAACCGATAGGGTGCCTTGGCAATCGGAGGTGCAGCTGGTACCAAATCAATCTGAAACATGACTTGCCTCACCGTAGGCAATTCAGGAAAATCCTCAAGAAATACATCGGGATACTATCGAACGATCGACACATCATCAATTATATTTTTTCCCTCCTCTCTAGTATCTAAAACATAGGACACATAATCAGAACATCTTGTTGTAGATACCTCCTAGCCCTCGTACCTGAACAGACAGTAAGTCGGTCCACACTAAGAACCCTCGCCACGAATAATTAGTTCTCCACCACTTGTGGTTCGAACCCAAACTAACTGGTGCTCGCAATCAATCATTGCCCCATTAGGGATCAACCAATCCATTCCCACAATGACTTTGCTCTCACACAAAGGAATAGGAATCACGTCAATCGGGTACCTCTCGTGAAATAACTCCAGAATACAATTCTGATGAACCCCTCGATACACTCACTGGATGGTCGTCGACAATCTCAACCTCCAAAGAGAACTCTAGCTTACTAGGAGCGTCATCAAAACTCTTGATGAGCACAAGAGACACAAAAGATCGGGTAGCACCCGAATAAAAAAGGATTCAAAATAGGGAATTTGTTCACTAAGAAAGTCCCTAAACATCACAACATGAAACATAAGTATAAACAATAATGAAAGAGAGTAATAATGGAAAACATACCCGTAACCACATCGGGAGTCGCACGTGCCTCCTCGACTGTCAGCTGAAAAGCCCTCCTCTTCACCACAGGGGCCACCGCCTTGCCCTCACGACCATCTGTGATCCTCAGTGTCGTTGGAGTCGTTGTAACCGCTCTTACTGCCAAGCTTGGACAATCGGCCTCCTTATGGCCCCTCTTAGTGAAATGAAAGTAAATCAGACTCGAAACCTACGTGGTTGTGGTACAATCCGTGCTATGATGATCAGTCTTTCCACACTCAGTGTAGCCCCAACCACCCACCATGCATACCCCATCGTGCGTCTTTCTACACTTTCCGTAGCGGCCTCGAACCTGTTGGCCCCTCAATCTAGAATAAAAAGTCTTGGGCTTCTTCGTTGAACCCCTGGATGTCTGCACATGCTTTGACTTCCTCTTTCCGAGGTGCTCTAAGTCAATCTTCCGTACCCGGGCTGTGGCTATCATATCATTCAATGTCTGACAAAGCAGATAAGCTCACATACTCCTTGATATCTGCTCTCAGCATACTGTGGAACAAATAGAGCTCTCTCCCTAAACTTTGCGTTGCTCTTTGCCATAGTCTTCGTCGTCTGGCATGGGTCCCGAAACTCCCGTGCCAGCTGTTGCACCTCGATAGCCGTTGCAAACTCTGATCGAAACCTGATCACAAAATCAGGTCGGTGCTCCCAGAGCATATCCAACATCCACCCACCGATCTCGGGCTCGCTCCCTCATACACCTCGCACCTCACCTTTGACCCCTCGGGGCAGAAGCACACATCTAGGCACACTCCATGTCCGTTATCCACCACCTGGTGGCAATGGGGTCTTTCACCCCAAAGAACTCTAGTGCCCTACATCCTCGGAAATCCTTGAACGTAAGGCTATGGGCTCTGTACTGCCCATCGGGCATCTTAGCCCGATAGTCCTGAAAGCGATCCTCCATTATCTCAATGATCCCCTCAATCGTCCCGAACATCATCGGGGTCGCATCAAGGATACCACACATAATCTCCGACGCGATAAACTCGAGTAAGCCCTCATATATTTGTTTGGTACCAAAGCGCGAACTGGAACCAGATCCTGAACCTCCTGCTCCACCACATGTCATCACCATACTTAAACAAAATATGTAAAAAATCAGTACATACACGAAGAGGTTCACACTCTAGAAGTTCCTCAAAATCATCATGACTTTCCTTGACTCGAGTACAGATTCGGTGACTTCAGTAGTACATGCCCAATACTACCTTCCACATCTATCTATACATTGGTCAAGGATCGCCTCAAATCCTCTAAGTCACCTCCCTACTATCAAGATACTTTACTTGCACTACCGAGCACCCTATGGGTTAAAACATCTCCTAGGATTTCCTAGGGTTACCTTCCTACCACTCTACTCCATTAGCTACAGAAGAGACTCCCTCCAATACCTTCTAACTACCTCATGAAATCAATTACATGTCACCGACACTAGATAATTCTTCGACTGCTAGGTCCCACCCTATAATGGTTGGACTCAAACAAGAGCTATGTAATAGGGTTAAATGTAACCTTCTAAAATTATCTAGTCCCCACAACATGTAACTTAATGTATTTTCTTAATGGTTAATCGATATCATTGGGGTCTCTAAAATCACAAAGCAAGTAGCATTCGAGCATCGAGTGGGCTAAACCAGTGCATCACCTAATCAAGCCATTCTATCCAACATTTGACACCCATACTAGAATGCAATTCTACAAGCTTAATCCACATGCATATAAATCCATCTCTCCTAGGATTCTATCATGCAATCTTGAGCAGATCCTTACCCTTAATCTAGCATGCAATTCTCATATACTCATATCAAATCAATAACATAACACATGTATGGGTATTTTGGGAGATACTTACTAGACCTCGGCCGATTACACGCATCACACCAATTTTCTTTGTAGAAACGTTCTTAGAAAAGCTTTTTTCTTTCAAAATAATTACCTATTCCTCATTTTGAGTTCAGACACACCCGAGAGTGTGCCTGAATCTCCCAAGCCAAGGCTCTGATACCAACTTGTAACATTCCAAAAATACTAAGTAAAAGTTTTCTTTAAGCCAACCAAAATAGCTATTTGTTCATTCCAAAGAAACCAATCAAAGTATATGGAAAACATATCAAAAGTCATCAGATTACAAAACAATCATAGAATGCAGAACACTGGTGGATGTTGTGCGATCATGTCAAACCCTTCCCTTTCGAACCAGAAGTACCTAAAACCATAAACATGAAACCGTAAGCACACAGATTAGTGAATCCCCCAAAATACCCCATATCATACATACATATAAAATCGAAGCTGTAACGGCTCTATTTCATCACCGGGTCTATTTCACCCCCAAGTCTATTTCAACTCAATCGGTATTTTTCAACCGAAGGAGTCTATTCCACCCCAGGACTATTTCACCCCTCATACATAGAATATACACTAATATCAGAAAAAGTCACAAAGACAACAAACACATACAAACATAACAATAAGTGTCACAAAGAGAACTATTACCTTACAAACATAATCCAATGGGCCGGCATTGGTGCCTTCGACCCATGAGTACAATGAAGAGACTTACCTCAATCGGTCAATGAATAGATCTCACACACGAGCCGTCGGTGCTGATGCCTCTCTTACTAATCATATCCAAAACCAAACCTGAATTAGAAATTAGGATACATCCCTAACCTAGCAAGTTCAAATACAAAAATAACTCCTCATTTGGGCAAAATACCATTTTGGTCAACTGGTCAAAAAGTCAAAGGTCAAGGTCAATGGCGAACCCTCCTTTTGCTAGCCCTAACGTCATGACCAACTTATGGTTACATCATGAAAACCGATTTCCATCGGTCCCTAACTCAGTCAAGAGTCAACTAAACTTGGCTTCAACCCTAAATGATACGGACCACTGCCAGACCATGAGGATCAATTCCGTACATCGTGACAATGTTAGGCCAAAATATTTGATAACTTCCTTCGTCACGTCGTGAGCTACACACAATGGACATCATGATGCATTGAGTCGTAATCCCTTCACTCATGCTTTCCAACTTCCTAGAAGGCCATATAACTCCAAAATCAACATAAAAATTAGTGATTTATGGACATGCATGTCCATTACATGTCTAGATCACATATTAGGTCCAAAAATGTAGAAAATATCACTAAAGTTCCCATATAAGGATTCAAAACTCAACCATCTACTAGCTCTGAACTTTATATCACTCAAAGGACCCTTAGAACCCATAAAGTTGCCAACTTTATTGTTTCCTTTCATTCAAGCTTTCTCAAACATAGAGAAAACGAGACAAAATGTAGATATAGCATTATTCAATAATAAAGGTTGAAGCTTTGACACTTACAAGGGTCCAAAACAAGCATAATATGATGATGATGATGATGTTCCCTTGCTGGATGCACAACTAGATCACCTTCTTCTTCTCTTCAAACTACCAAAACCACCAAAGTGAGCTCTAAATGGAGTAGAGGAATTAGGGTTTATCTTGTTCTGGTTTGGAGGTGAAGGGGGATGAGTTTTAAAGAAAACCTAGCCCCTTACTTCATTTAGATATGTCTAAAGTCCGAAATTAGGGTTTCATTAAATCCGGCATCATGCCGTGACACCTACAGTGTCACGTCATGACACCTTAATGATGTGACCTGCATTATATAGCCATGTCGTGCTACCTTCACGTCGTGACCAATCCCAAATCTAGAAATTGCTTAATTTTTCATACCTCAAGGATCCGAATATTATAGATATCTTTTTTAGTAATCAAACATTGACAATAAATCATGTCAATTAACATACCCTCTTTGTACTCACATGGAGTCAAAATAATTGTCACGTGTTTATCACCACATATGTGTTTATCCGTCCAAGTATCAACCAACCTTTTGGTCGGCTAATTAACAAACACATAAACTATAAAATCTAATAATAAACATTCACAATAAATCATGTCAATTAAGAAGTCCCTATTTGGATTGACTTATTAATGACATGTAACCTACAAATTTCCGCATATTTATCATCAAACATTTGTTTATACAGCCAAATATCAACCTACATTTGGGTCGATTAATATCTGCATTAATTAACATATAAATCATAAAAATGTAATAATAAACATCAACAATAAAACATATCAATAAAATAAACCCCTTTTTTGATTGACTTATAAATGATACGTAACATAAAAAAATTATCGAATGTATATTATAATATATGCATTTATCTAGTCAAATATCAACCAACCTTTGGGTCGGATAATATCAACTATAATAAACACACACAAAAAAACAAAAACTTTTAGGTTCTTCATAAATTAATTTTCACAAAAAATGTCACTTTGGTGATATATGATGTTATTTAATTTACTCTATAAATAAAATGTCATAAATATAGTTTATTGACAACCTAAAATATTTGTCAAACTATATATACCTTTGGGTCGAAAACAATCCATATATATCCATATAGACATATAATACAAAGAGAAGGTTGCTTTAGAAACATTATTACGATAATTGGTAACAAAAAAATACAAGATCCGTAAATATAACTTAAACTTAAACGTAATATGCATAAAACATGACGAAGAATGTCATTCATCAACATCCAATTCCCAAAAGCCTTAAACTTCAATTGACATATTAAGGTAAGTTTATCAGTTATCCCTTTGTTACATACATCCTATTGAACATGAGACTTGAATCCCAATCAATCTCATTTGGTGTTCAACTTTGGGTAACGCGCGTTATATGTGTAACTCTCAACACATAAGAGGAACAAATCCCATCTTCACTACATAATCCTCTGTAACGCCCGTAGATCCGAGCTAGTCAATCTACAGATAATAGGGGTCGAAAACGACTTTTCGACAAAAGATTATTTAGAATAAATAATCTTTACCATGTTGTAGAATATGTCCCAAGGTTTCCGTACATATAAAGAACGCCGAAATCCGAGTTATAACAAAGAAGTTATGACTCGTCAAAGTTTCGCGACGGAACCGACACAATACCGGGAATCATAAATAGTGAATTTACGATAGAGCAACTTTTAGCCTTAGCGACCTAAACGAAAGTCGTAGAATACGTTAAACCAAGAGCGTCCATAAAAAGAACGCCCAAATCAAACTTCGTATGAGGAAGTTATGATTTTTCGAAGTTTCGGCTTAGCAGTGTACAACCCGAAGTTCAAATATTAGAACGAGCGGTTTTTAGCCGACACAACCTAAACGAGAATCGAAGAGCTCATTAATAGCAGCGTAACGATAAAAAGACAAACGAAAACAGACGTCGGATGAAGAAGTTATGGATTTTTAACGAACCAATCTTGTCCCGGTTTGTTAAAACTAGAAATTTTAAAATGAATTCAAAATTAGCCGACGGAGTCTAAACGAAAGTTGTAGAGTATGTTCCTGCCTACGCGTGGATATAAAGAACGTCAAAAACGGAGCTCGTATGCGAAAGATACGAATTTTTGAAGTCGGAGTATGAATTTACGAAGCCTTATGCGAACTCGATGATGTGTCCAAATCTCAGCCGTTCCTTGTCGCCCACGCCTCACTTCGGATGGTGACAGCTGGTGCGAGGACTACGCCCAGTGTAATCCGAGAACACCCTGCGTAGTCCGAAGAAAGCCTTGCCATGCGAATTACGCCCTGCGTCCGAGGCCGGGTACGCCCAGCGTACTTCGGTTCTTATCCCTTCCGAGTGCGAGACAGCTGGAGGCTCGCTGGCAACCCTATCCGGAGTTACGCCCAGCGTAACCGAAGGCTACGCCCAACGTAGTCCGAGGAGCTGCAGCCTATAAATAGCTGCAAGATATTCCGAGCAATACACACCAAATCTCTTTCTCTCTATAATACTTTCTCTCTCTAGGGTTTCTAACCCCCCCCCCCCCCAAAAGCCTAGGTGAACCCCTAGCAACTGAAGGAAGCCCCGCGGCTCCCGGAGCCCCGAGAAAAAGGGTCTTTCGGTTCGGAAACGCTGCTCCAAGCGAAGCCCGGTTTTCTTTAAAATTCGCTGTAAGTAAGCTACGCCTATGAAATTTTTAATATAGCTTTTAAATAATTATAGTAATGTTATTAGGTCCTTAAAATAACTATTTAGGCTATTATTATGAGTTATATAGAGTGTTGTTTAACGCTTATATAATAATAATAATAACAAGACTATTAATTAGTCGCAGTTAACGTTAGACTAAACCCTAGTGGTATTGATACTAGGTTTTGTCAAGGGAAAATTGATTTGAGATAACGAAGTGCTGTCCGGGTTCCAAGTCACCACCTTAACAAGTTAGTGCATAGTTACTTTCATCTTACACATAGATATGAAGTATTTAATATAAATTAGATGCTACGTGTGCATATTGTTTGTATACTTGCCGTCTATGCTGGGTGAAAGATTTTTATACATGTTTTAAATAATTTAAACTGTATATGTATTTTATATCTACAAAATGTGTTGGCTAAAACATGGGTAGATGAAATAGTTGCTGTGTGACAAAAACAAAATGATGAGAGGTGATATAGACCACGAGACAAGGGTGAGAGGTGAACCATGAGAGAAGCCTTTTACCCAAGTGTTGGCCCCGTCATCTAGCAGAGTATGGATGACAACCACAGACTATTGTAGAAAGTCCAGTGGAACACCAGCAGGCTCGCAGCCTGTAGGTGTATTTGAACTGTGTATTCACCAGCTGTACTCTAAAAACCCATTGACACGTATTACGAGTGGATTCTCGGAAACGATATTGTCGATAAACGAGATAACCATGGCGACTATGAGACTTAATGCCTAAACCCTGGCGACTATGCGACATAGTGCCTGTTGTATAAACCCTGGCGACTATCAGACTTAGTGCCTAAACCCTGGCGACTATGCGACTTAGTGCCTGTCGAGTAAATCCTGGCAACAATGGATTTCGTGCCGATTCCTTAGGATGATCCTTAGGAATGAATGAACGAGGAATATCTAATTCTTAGGGTAGATCCTTAAGAGTAAAGAAGATAATGGGGATGGGTAATTGGGTTGATTGTTTGATGTTTAAACATAATAATTACATTATTGTGGGCTGAAAACCCTATGTACTCACCAGGTTTCCCAACCTGACCCACTCAGTTTATTTGTATCACATGTGTCGATGTGAAGCTACTTTACACTGAGAGATTTAAAAGAGATGTAGATCACTAGTGTAAATAAATGTAAGTTCTGTCTATGCTTATGTTTCTGTATTGACGATGACATCCCAAGGTTTTGAAAATGAATAAAAATACATTTCTTCGGAAATGCTTTGATAACGTATTTATCATGTTTTTCTGGGAATAAATTCCGCAACACTTTTATTAAAGGAGATACACTGATTTTTATAAAGCATAAACAAAATCGGTCTTTTCTGGCCGTGAAAATGGGGATGTCACATCCTCTTACATAGTTCACACCATACCTGAAAATGGCTTTTATAACTATCTGGTTAAGGATCAGCATTTGACCATATCAAAGCACAACACTCCCTATTCTTAAGTCCCATTATGTATCTCAGGTGTTAAGGATACAAAGATAGTACATTTTAATCAAGTATCACTCATAACTAAAATCTATGAGTTGAACTTGATGTGGGTCTGTTCAATACTAGTTCTCTAACAAGTACCTATGAAACTTGGTTACAACCACTTGCCTATTTTCATCTAGTGAGAGTCAACCAATCAAATTCATATTAGTCTTACTTTATAATTTCTCCCATAATTACAACCGACTATGAACCTTTTAGAATAATAAAATATTCATGGATTAAACATGTTAATATAGAACACAACAAGTATTAATGTGATTATCATATCCATGTATATCAAAACATTATGTAATAGTTGTTGTAACAATGTTCCAATATCCAAATACTAAATCCAAACCAAAATCCCATTTCTAGAATAATAGAAGCCTTATGGATGAAGTGTGTGTTGGGTTTTAAGCATTCTAACACTCCTATGGTGTACATGCAACCCTATAAACCTTGGATCTATGTTTTCTCTAAAATACATGCAAATAAGAATTTCCAAGGTTTACATCCTAACTAGCATGGCATGGGGAACTTGAATCATAAAAGTACTAGTAGAATGACATACCTTTTAGTAGTGGTTGATTCCTTGGAGTTTGAGAGCCTACCACCAATAGTGTGGATGACTCAAATGGAAATCACAAATCACCACAAACTTTGGAAAACTCTTGAGAGAATAATGCACTCTCTTGAAATGGCCACCACTCGTGTACACACACAACTTGTACCAAATCAAGTGCCAAGGACTCCTTTATATAGTGTTGAGGATTAGGGTTACATCCATGTAAACCCTAATACCCATGACTCTTCCTTTCCAAGGATCCATGGGTTAAAAGCTCCATGAACTATCCATGGACTCCCATGCAAGCCTAGCCCATTCCAAATGAGTATTAGCCCACACTATATAAAATACAAGAGCCCATCTTTAATTAGTCACCTTTTTTATCACTAAATTAATTTATCATCAATACTAATTAAATAATATGATTTCATATTAATATATTATAACTTATAATATATTGAGAAATCATAAACATATTATTCTCAAAAGGTTATCCAAATCGTTCGGGTGAAGTGCAACCCAAATGGACCATGCCGGGTCGGGTCAAGTGTATCTCAAATATTGTTATGGACTTAGACACCTTATCCAACAGTGTGACCACTAATACTTAGCTTAAAAGGAAAGACCTTATTAATGGGTCCGACTAAATTTAATTTGTGTGAATTTCGCGATTATTATATCTCCATATTTTACTTTTACTCTAGGTATAGTTAAATATCTTGGAGAATATGATTGGTGTTCTTTCGTGTTACAACCCGAAAATTTTTGCCTTGTAAAGTCTAACCATTCAACTCAACTGAGTGTCAGACTCATTTCATATGAGTTCTAGCCTTGTTAAAGGTCATTCTAAGGAGTTTTAAGCGTAGTACACTTAAGGAATGAGTGTTAGAATGTACCTGCTAGAGACACTGTGCAACATTCAAGCCTTAAGACCACTAAAAAGGAGTTCACAGCCAAGACTCATGAGTTTACGGCCATAAAGTCATGGCTGGTCGTAAACTCCCCTATAAGTCTTCATTTCCTTCACTTTTCCTTTATTCTCACACTTTCACCTCAAGAACACTTGATTTGTCTCTCAAGTATCATCTAGATTTTCATTCCCGATCTTCCAAAGAGTAAGTGATTCTTCCCTCTAGTTGTTGATTACCCTTCTTCTCATGAATCACCCTTTGATTTCATCTATGGAAATCAACATTTTGCTAGATCTTCATCTTTCACCAAGAACACCAAGAACACACACTTGTTCTTGGTGGCCGTAAACTCATCAAAGGCCCTCAAAAGTGTGAGTATTCCATCTATCTTCTAGTTAACCATGTTAGACACTAGATCATAGCCTTGAAACATCACCAAACTCAATATAAATGAGAGTTTATGGCCAAAGAGCATCTCCCTTGGCCGTAAACCTTAAATATCACCAAGTTTTGAGCCCTAAACACTTCTATACACTATATGACCTTTGGGACACTTGAACCTTTGAGAACCCTTCCCTTTAAGACCCAAAATGAGACCATTTGGTGAGTTTACGGCCATACACTTTTGGTGTGGCCGTAAACACCTCAACACCTTCCAATAAATTAGTTTTGCTCATCCTTGTGTAGAGCAATGGTCCCTCAAGTTTCCCTAGCACTCAATCACCCTCTTATGCACCTTTTACCTTGAGTTTACAGCCCAAAGCTCCATGGCCGTAAACCCATGGCCGTAAACACCAAAAGATTGCCTTAAACATCCCTTAGATGAATCACATGTGATTCTAACACTTGGTCAAAGTGTTTCCTAGTCCCTTAAGGTGTTTCCTTGCATTTGGTTGCTTCTAAACCCTATTTTTATGCCAATATATGTCATTATGTTTCATTTAGGACTTGTTGTGTCTCGGGACTTCATTCGTGGAACTTCTCATCCTTACGCGCTTATTCGTAAAATCACCCACATAAGGTGAGTTCATACCCCGTAATGAATCTTTTAAACTGTTTTAAATGTTTTAAGGGGGGATACAAGTTGAACACAATGATAATTGTGTAATTGTTTGTTATAAACATCTTCCAAAAGATTGCTTATGTCTTTTATAAGTGATCAAAACATTTCAAAAACTATTTTAAAGTTATGTTACTTTATAGTTTAACAAAACTCCGTTTTTAAAGTACAAGCATAACTTAGTAGGAAATGAGTCTTTTCAGTAACAGTTCAAGTAAAATACTAGTAAACTATAAGGGGTATAGTTTAGGGGTTCAGTTCATACTAGATACTAGAGCATACTATAAAGAGAAACAGGGAGGTAGAAACAATACACGATAACAAAGAGAACTTACTAAGATACTATAACAGAACGAACATAATAAGGTGCTGCAGCATGGGACAACTACAAGATCTAACTATACCAATGAATCACTAACTCATTCTTCTAAACAAAAGGTGATAGTTAAATTGGGTATACATGATCGTATAAATTTAATGTGGATTTACACGGCCTAGCAACTGGTTTGCTGAAGTCGCGTTTGGTTCCCAGAATCTCTTGACAGAGAGAGCGTATTAGTATGGGTACTAACTTTCACATCATGACCTTAATAAAACAAACATGGTTTAAAGTAATCAGTACGTCAGGATGTCAATTCAAAAGACAACTGGGTACTTATAATTTCCCATTACTTTCATTTTGTGACGGTTCCACTTGAAAGTTAATGCAAACTATTTTCGAGTCAAGATAGTTATAAACTAGGGAAAACTTACATTTACAAACGACAAACAGAATAGTCGAGTCTAGTACATTCAGTAGAAAGGGGGTCTATAATGCTAACTTTATGATTCCTTAGTGTATGCATTCAGGGATATATATTAATCGGATCCGACAGGTAGTAGGATGTGTGCTTTCCGCTTCATTTCCTGTTCCTTGTTTGGTTGTGGGCTTAGAGCAGATTCACCCAGCCTAGTATTTATTCAATCTAGCTACATATATATTATGTATACACCAAGTAATCATAAGGGGTACCAGGTATGGGCCAGGTCATAGGACATTAATTCAAGGCACGACTTTCTAGTACAAAACATACTTTTCAAATAGAACTTTTTGTATACAAAACTAGAAACTTACCAATAAAGGGTTTAATCCATTTTATTAAACCGGTATAACTTAAAGGACCTTAGGTGGTTAATCCTGTAATAACTTAGTTTATACATCAAGGTTATATATAATTAATATCCGATAGGTAGTTGGATGTGTGCTTTCCACTTCATTTCCTGTTCCTTGTTTGGTTGTGGGCTTAGAGCAGATCCACACAATTAACTATCTGTTCGATATTAGATTATATATAGCTAGTATAACCTAAGTGATTATAGAAGGAACCACTGTGGTTACCATTTTTATAATAAGAAATAAGGGTTTTCTTAAAGAATCTTTTCATGAACTATTACAGTTAACTCCGTGAGTACCAAGTCAATACGCCAGGGTTATATACAACGATGATCTAACAACCAATGGGATGTGTGCCTTCCGCCTCATTTCCTGTTCCTTGTTTGGTTGTGGGCTTAGGGCAGATACACACAACTGATATTTTGTTTACTCTGGGTTTTATATAACTTGTATCCATTTAGTACTCATAGAAAGGGATTGTAGAGTCATTTTTACTTAGCTTTCATCAAAGTAGGAAATATAGGATTTTCTGGAGGAACAGGCGAACTTTTCTAAACAGAACATACAAACTTACTACCGCACACTACATCTTTCTACAACTTTCTTACAACTTACTTACATCACTAAAATCTTATGAACTCACCAGCTTAAATGCTGATCTACGCTTTCAAAATAACTTGTATTCTCAGGAGACCAGTAGACAGGTACGCGCACTGGGATTCAGAAGATGGAGCAGTATAATTTCATGTCTTTTTGTTATTTCCTATGTATTCGATATTATGTGAATCACATAATTGTTGGGTTTTGAGCATTCTAACACTCCTATGGTGTACATGCAACCCTATAAACCTTGGATCTATGTTTTCTCTATTATACATGCAAATATTAACTATTCCAAGGTTTCATCCTAACTAGCATATTATGAAGCACCTATACTACAAAGTTCTAGTTATATGACATACCTTTTGATGTAGCTTGATGTCTTCAAGCTTTAAGAGCTTAGCCCCAATAGTGTGGAAGCCTCAAATGGAATCACAAATCACCAAAACACCTTGGAAGAACTTGAGAGAATATGTATGCACACTAAAATCGGCCCACTCTTATTTTCACACACTTGTGCCAATTTTGTGAGCCAAGGAACCCTTTATATATTATGGAGGATTAGGGTTACATCCATGTAAACCCTAATACCCATGACCTTTCATTTACATAGGATCCATGGGTTAAAAGCTCCATGGACCATCCATGAAAGCTTAGCCCAAACTAAATGAACTTGGCCCATTCCATATATATAAGAGTCCATATTTAATTAGTTCTTATTGATCACTTAATTAATTCTAAATTAATTCTTGATCAATACTAATTAAATAATATGATTCCATATTAATATATTAGAACTTATAATATATTAATATAAATCATAAATATACTATTCTCAAAAGACTATCCATATAAATTGTGCCGGTGAAGTTAAACCCAAATGGACCATGCCGGGTCAGGTCAAGTACATACCAAATATAGTTATGGACTTAGACATTAATCCAACAGTATCCC
This sequence comes from Lactuca virosa, assembly GCF_052849685.1. Classification (NCBI taxonomy): domain Eukaryota; kingdom Viridiplantae; phylum Streptophyta; class Magnoliopsida; order Asterales; family Asteraceae; genus Lactuca; species Lactuca virosa. Next base: position 312,489,128 of record NC_136433.1, on the reverse strand, counting down.
ACTTAGATAAGTCTAAAACTATTATTGAGTATGACTTCAAAACCTAACTGGCAATCGTAGCTCTTAAAGCCGCTGTCGAACTCTAACCTTGTCAATGACTTGTCCATTAGATAAGGGATCATATATTCCTCCATTCTAGATATCATATGGACTGAGACATGGATTATAATCATTCTCTCTGTCCATTTGTTGTTTCCCGATTTTCGATTTATGATGACTGACTGATTGAACAAATCAAATCAATCCTGGCTTGGCCAAGCACTCACATGTGTCATCGCTAAATCATCGAGGGGCCCACAGATATCGCTTTTATCCCGAAGGTAAAAGGAATGGATAAACTTCGGCTCATATGGCTTGTTCTACTACTTGTTGAATCATACACAAAGGCACGTTTTATAACATCGAGTTACCAAATGCGTTTTTGTGCAAGCAATGTATAACCAACTCATAGTAACAACTCATATCTCTAGGTTTGAAGAATATAAGATATTATCGTCTCATGATCACTCGTGATAAAATCCATGAAGTGATTCAAATGAGCGCGGGTTGAATCCAATACTCAGAACTTATGAGCACTCATGAGTGTTGTAGCACCACTTTGTCCACCAACTTGGACCTCTACAAACCAACCCATGACAGTCTTGATTCATATCTACTTCCAACATATGACCGACTGTGGATGGTTTGAATAACTTAATCATTCAGGAAGAGCGACTTAGTTATTCTGGAAGTCAAAACATGCAAAGTGAAACACAAGAATAAATGAATCAAATATGGTATCAAACCCTATGAAAATAAATAAACACTTTTATTTATCACCATATTGATTACTCATTATTCATTGTTTCGGTTTTATCAACTTTATACTTGAATTAAAAACACTAGTTGTCCCATGCTCCAAGCACGTACACTATGTTTTTCTTAAATAATAGCTTTGCCATACACCAAGTATGCAGTCTATGTTTGTTTATGATCCTTACTTTGTGAAATAAACCAATTGAACATAATTTCAATGATTCTAATTTCACACTCCCAAATCCTTATCGAAAAATGTGAGAATTTCAAATTCCTATCATTTATCGAAATCTATTTAGATTTTAAACTTATATGCACTGACCCTCCTGTAATGAATATGTACAAAGTCACAAAGACTTGTCAACAATCATTTTAAGGTATTCCAATGGAGATCAACTCCATGGAAACTAAGTCTCATATTCAAAGTACATTGCTTTGGACATGCTTCTTGCATTAAGTTTTCTAATCTTACACAGATAACTTCCACCTATGGAGACAACTCCATATTCTCATTTTGACTATCACTTCTGAATAAGAGATGCCTCTTTTCAGAATATGTCAATATGGTCCTTCCAAAATTAGCACTATACTTCCAACTGTCCCTGAGCAACCAATCTTTGGTAAACCTCAGATTGTCCTCGACAATTGCTTAATCATTTTAGTCATATCCAATTCTAGACCTTTTCCCTTCTTAATGCCTCTAGGCATTTGGAAAAATTTAGAAATGACAAATAGTATAGCACATGCAATCGATCCTGTACCCAAAGCAAATGGTACACGATTCATGATGTCTCACATAAAGACATGATTCTAGACTAGTCTTTTGCTACAATATTTTTATTTGTCATATTTTCAAAATTTGACTATGAAGAGGGATGCCGTAATCATAATCGAATTTTGAGAACGTAATATATAGAATTTCCTTAAGTTGAACCAATCCAACATGAAATTCATATATATATATTCTTGACTAAAGATGATTAAGGTCTCAATCTAAGCCTTTAGAACTGAAATGAAGTATATCCTCTCCCTTAATTATAGCAAAACAACTTTTTCAATCCCTGCAGCCTCACGAATTGAAACTTTTGTTTTCTATAATTAACATTGCTAACTTGCAACACTAACAATAATTATCATGCTCCCACTAACATGATGATTATTAGCATAACACTTATGCTCCCACTAGCTTTGACGTGTACTCAGATATCAGCTGGACTTCTAGAAATCAATACTTTATTAACTTTCTTACCAAAGTTCAGATTTCTGATACGAGATACTTTGATAAAACTTTATCAAAATCATACACCTTTCCTTAGATAGCATGCATGTGTGTCTAAATAATTTCAGAACTATGAAATGGGATGCCGTAATCATAGTCTCAATTGTTTAGACCTTTTGCCATCTACTTCAAATCTACTTGGTGGAAGTGTTTCCCCACCATCATTTTCATGAATCGGAGAGAAAGCTTATGACCCTTAGACTTTATGGTGTATGTGTTCTTATCCATGTGAATCGTCAAAACCATAGTCAGAAGACAAAGATAATGACAAATCCAAACTCATATGGACTGAACTTATGCAATCTTAACTTCTTGCTACCTGGCAGTACAGGGCCTGCCATTGCTTCCAAGTTGTTATGCAACCAATTGAGAACTTTCAGAACTCCTATGCAAAGCCAACTTTAACTGGAATGGGCACAGAATATGTCAACACGATAGGTTATAAACCTCAAGTCGTGTGCTAGTGAAGAACCTCAGGTTTTATTCTTGATTAGTTCTTGAAATTCTTTTTAGGATCTTTAAGAGTCCCACTATCCTCTTGACATATAAGACTATCTTGCCAAATATTCAAGAGATAGTGCGGATTCTTTATCAAGACAAACACTTCACACAATTGGCCTTAGTTTGTCTTTGTTTTATCCAAAACATCACAACTTACCAATTTCAAATGTACAAGAGTAGGACACTTTTACTCTTACATTTGACAAGTGTTTTAAACCTTTCTTTAAGATATGTCATTCAAGTTACAATCTTGGAGTATGACTCTAAGAATTGTTTTGGAACGAAGTATGACTCATCTTCCTGATCTAACCATTTCAATAATTCATGACTCCTCTTCTTAGTCATAAGAATGCACTAAGATGACCTTTAGAGGACTAATTGTGATATGATTTCTAAATCATTAAGATGATCACAAACATGATACTAAAGTACTCTCCCATCTTTTTAGATTTGAGAAACTTTTATCTTTCTGCCTAATTTGATTCTTCCCATTCGTTCTGCCATACATTGAGACTTTTCCAATGTTTCAGAATTATACTTAAACTTGTAAGTATAACCATATTTACTAAACTTTAGTAAATCAAATAGTTTTAACGAGCTTTGTGGTGGACATGACCAATGCACAAGAATGTGTACTCGATCCCTTTAGTCCTTCACTTGACTCACACATCCATGTGAACAAGTAATTAGTCTTGATTTTCCAATGCTTGAAAGTTCTCATTCATCATACTATTCAACTTGCATGATTCCAAGTTTCGGTCCAATTGAAACTTGGGTGATGAGGAACTTTCCTGATTTGGTAAATTTAGACACTACCACAAATGAAAGAATCAAATCCATTTTCCAATATTGCTGTCAGTGGAATCATATAAGCAACAATTTTCCACAAATGTCATTGTAAGCATATTTCAAATAAATAAAATTAAACAATTTTCTTTTATTTTAAAACTTTGCGGAAAAACTTATCCTTACAATCCACATGGAAAATTGTTGTTATCTATTCCTTAGCAATATATCATAACTTCTTAAGCAACTGCTCAAAATTCTGATGCGATCGAAATCCACCTTCGCGATCAGAATCAGCATATACTTCCTTTAAGATTTCTCTCTATTCTTTGATTCTTCAAACATCAACATGTGACCCAGTCACATCATGTAATGAGGATCTCAGAATAGAACTTAACAGAGTTAGATAATGGGCTCTACCTGATGTAGAATCAAACTTATTGACTTTAACATCCTTAGGTAAATTTTGCAGCTTTGCAATCAACGCCCCTTCCTTTGACAAAATAAACATATGGACCCTTTGGTAATGGGACTATCTCAGACTTAGCCTTTCTCTTTACCATTTGGTCAACCGGGTTGACTATGGCCAATCCCTCTCCATTGGAAAGAGAATGCTTTTTCTGGATTTCCAGTGTCACCATTGTCACTGTCCAAAAAGTTTTTGGGAAGTTGATCTTCTAATCAAATTTGCTTTACTATCGTTCCAAATCATTGCTGATTCAGCAGCACCAAGCAAATAGATATGATCATTAAGGTTTATGTCATAGTTTGTTTCATAGTAGTCCCAAAGGAACTCACTATGTGACTTAGAAAGTGATCGAACATCCAACTTTCTCAAGACTTTGACACCCAACTCTCCCGGCTTGTCAATATGTGACTTCATCTCTAAGATGTGATCACACATAGACCTTGCTTGCCATTAGGGCTTGAGTGACCTTGAACTTGTGGGTTAGGGAGAATAATTGGAGGAGGTGGAGGAAGAGAAGTATGACTTGCATGAGCCAAACTCGGGAAGTCATATTCATTAGGAAAGCTTGGTTTGGGAAGATCATTGTTGTCTAAACCAGACATCAAGAATGGGAGAAATTCACGTAAAGTTGATTTAAGTCCTTAATATAACACCCAATATGATATATTAAGGCTAGGACCCAACAAACTATTTTATAACTTGGAAGAGGGATGCCGTAATCCAAGCTATAAAATATTTGAAGGTAGGTGAATGACGATTCACCAATTTCCACCAAGATAAACGAAATGTATTATTAGGTTTTAATTGGTTTTGAAACTCCTAGATTCTTTTGAGATTCATTGAACTTTTCAATGGCATGTTTCAATCTCGAGTGTGCCCTTCAGGTTTTGTGACTGGGATGCCGAGGATCACAAAACAAGGTGTGAAGTAACCATGCAAATATACTTGGTACCCTTAATATTTACCCCTCAATCGATGTGCCTGTTAACCACACACACTCCAACGATACTATGATAAACATTAAGTTACCCTTTGCCTACCATGTTAAGTCCAGGTTAGTGTACTGGTTAACCACACACGCTCCACTAACAGCTTAAACAAAGTGCAAAGTGTAATTTCATGGATTAGCACCTTATTCACATTTTCCTAAGTAACTAAGATTGGGAATTTATAAGTGTTTAGTTACTTAGTATTTATCATTATACTTATAATGAAGGGAGAATTATAGTCCTTGTCCTACCTATTCGGCTAACGACCCTCCACCGGTCAAGGAAGCGGTGAGTGAGAGTGGACACCCATTAAACTGCCATTTTATAGGCAGTAACCTTATACCCCCCCTTATAGACCGGCTTCGTGAATGAGGCCTACTAATGGTAAGACGACTTGCTCTTATACATATAATATATTAAACTTTTAATATTATAATAGTATAAGGGTGTATTTTAGACATTTAAAATACTTGGTGGTTTAATCTATTAATTAAACTAGACTTTTAATTTAATTAAACTCAAACCATATATTTATGGATTAATAATACTCTTTTAATTAAACGCTTTAATTAACTATTAATAAAGTCCATAAGAGTTAATTTGAACTATTCAACAAAACATCATAATTCCAATTATTAAACTCAAAATTAAAACCATTTAATTAGTTGTTTAAGTTATGAACCCAAGAGTTTTAGAATTCAATTCTTTTTTTCATAAAAAACTTTTCTCAAATTCCAAAACTTGACGGCAAGTTTTGTAATTCTTGAAAACCTTTGGATTCCATAACTTATGGAATTAATGGTGTTTTATGATGAAACTTTCTATGTTCCATAACTTAAGAACAAGTTATGGAATTCTTTAAAACATTAACATCAAATTTTGTAACTCCATAAAAACTTTGAATCAAATTTTTTTAAAAAAATAAAAACTTTCATATCCATAACTTATGGAAGTTTCAAAAGCCCTTAAGATCACAACTTTAAAAAAAACTTTTGAGCTCCAAAATTTTATGACAAAATTTGTAACTCCTTAAAACATTTAGATCAAACTTTTAAAACTAATAAAATAATCATATCATTTTTTCTTTTACTAAATTTGACCTAATTCAACTCATATAACAAATGATTCAAATTTTACAAATAATTCGTTTTTCACAAAACAAGTAATTATCTTAAAATTTGACAAACGTCATGTTTTTTTTCCTTTTTATTCCAACTTGAAAATAAAACATTTGCATCAATATAATAGAAAACAACCCATGGCTCTGATACCACTGTTGGGTTTTGAGCATTCTAACACTCCTATGGTGTACATGCAACCCTATAAACCTTGAATCTATGTTTTCTCTATTATACATGCAAATATTAACTATTCCAAGGTTTCATCCTAACTAGCATATTATGAAGTACCTATACTACAAAGTTCTAGTTAGATGACATACCTTTTGATGTAGCTTGATGTCTTCAAGCTTTAGGAGCTTAGCCCCAATAGTATGGAAGCCTCAAATGGAATCACAAATCACTAAAACACCTTGGAAGAACTTGAGAGAATATGTATGCACACTAAAATCAGCTCACTCTTATTTTCACACACTTGTGCCAATTTTGTGAGCCAAGGACCCCTTTATATATTATGGAGGATTAGGGTTACATCCATGTAAACCCTAATACCCATGACCTTTCATTTACATAGGATCTATGGGTTAAAAGCTCCATGGACCATCAATGAAAGCTTAGCCCAACCTAAATGAACTTGGCCCATTCCATATATATAAGAGTCCATATTTAATTAGTTCTTTTTGATCACTTAATTAATTCTAAATTAATTCTTGATCAATACTAATTAAATAATATGATTCCATATTAATATATTAGAACTTATAATATATTAATATAAATCATAAATATACTATTCTCAAAAGACTATCCATATAAATTGTGTCGGTGAAGTGCAACCCAAATGGACCATGCCGGGTCGGGTCAAGTACATACCCAATATAGTTATGGACTTAGACATTAATCCAACAATACATTGTAAACACTTTCTTTCTAATGAAATGGTTGTTTATTACTTGCTTACTATGATGCATGTCTTGTGATATTAAACATGACGTCCTCCACCCCAGAACGTTTCCGCCGTTCCGGTTTTGGGGTGTGACATTTCGTGACATAGAGTCTCTTAGCTTGATTAAGTGTACTCTCGACGTCACAAAGATTTCTATATGATCCTTGAATGGCATAAATCAACATGAATTTCTCTTAGTAGATTATGTCATAATGTTTTGCTTGAACCTCATTCCAACTAAACTTACTCATCATTCCAAAATGAAGTCATAATCTAATTATAAGTCATAATTATCTATATTTATCTAGAAATCAAAATTCTATGTAGATCTTTACATTAAGATTTTATTCTAAACTAATTATCTCATAGATTCTCTTATCTCTTCTTATGTACTCTTAGAATTCTTAAGTACTCTTAGAATATTCTCACAATCATCTAGTTACTTAACCATGTATTCAATTTTGTATCTCATGATATGACATAAATGATGGATTCATTTTCCAAGCAAACAAAATATAAATCATTTCATCTAGCTCAAACCTTTATGCTAGGTCCTTTGAGACAGACTCAAAAAGGTGTCATGTAACAATGCGAAGAATCTTCCAAAGGAATATTGTATCTTTACCTTATTCAAGATATTGTTAATTCATTAAAAAGATTTTACAACTTTCAACATTCATATTTATCTATATCTATAGATTCTACATTCCAAGAATGTATCTTGTCATTCCTAAGTCTTTCATTTAGAAATACTTTCGGAGTCAAGGTGAAAACGAGCTTGCATAGTCGGAATGTTAATTCAAATGATTAAATATATCTCATTCATACAAGATTAGGGATATCACTATCCTCCCACTAGTTCTTAGTAAACACATATGTTCTTTTCATTTTGATATAAAATCATACCTTGTATCTTTATATTAAAACGACTATTCCAACCTTGAGAATTTTCTTTATATCCACAAGTGGATCTTAAGCCCTACACATTTGGTTAGGATAACATGGGTTAAGAAAACCTCCAAGCTAAGCTATATAGATATCTTCTAGTAGTGACTTAAGAACATGGTTTGGCATGCGGAATTAAAGATTGCACAATGAACATGGTGATTTTGGTGTTTAAGAGATGTATTGAATATGTATTATGTTACAAAAAGGGACATAGATCTACATCTATATAAATAACACACACTCACACATTCAACTTTTACATCTCTCAAGCACACCTCTACAAGTGAAATAAACCCACCTTATATAGAGGTGTTTACATGTCTCTCCCTCACTCTCTATCTCTCATGTGTCATAAGGCTAATACACCACATGCAAGTGCGTCTACAAAAGTCAACATATTACAAAGTCATACATGGATAACTTTGCACCCCAACATTCTCCCCCTTAAAGTTAGGAATGAATGACCCACTTCAAATCTTCCAAAATCGAGCAACTACGCGATCCGAGCCTCAAGGGTGACACATGTCTAAACGAACTTCAATCTTCAATTCTTCCATGATTCTTCAATTTGGGCTCTAGGATGTGAGACCATACAAACCGAGCATCAACGAATGATCACGAGCTTCTCAAACTCCAAATTGATCACAAAAAGTTGAGCATAAAAACACACCCAAAAATCTTCAATAAAATCAAACCCATTTCGAAATGAAATCACTTCCGAATCTCCAATCGCTTCATTTCGTATGCTTCAAAAATTCAAGGTCACTTCGGTCGTTAAATCCGCGTAATATGAAAAATTCAAGTTCGAATTTCCATATAAATTTCTCCCCCTTTTTATAATCGAAATTTGATTATAAAACATTCAAGGAAAGAGAACGTGCTCTATTCGGAATTTTTCGTGTCAAAACTCCCCCTTAACATGTGGCATAAACTTTTAGCATCAATCCGGAATATCCAAAAAATCTTCAATTTTTAGCTTCGTTCACGAACCGCCTTTGACAAAATTTCTTAAAAATGGGTAGAAATTGTCAATTTCCAAATTCTGCAGTAACCCGGTGCGCCCAAAATAGCCAAATATGCAAAACTCTACCCCTTTTCCAAAGTTGGGTAGAAAGCGTCAATTTGCATAAACTGTAGGGGCCTGAAAAACATATTCTTCAATTCTCAGCAAAAACAGTCCTTTTTCGAATTTGGGCGAAAACTACCAAACTTACGAAAGTTGCAGGGACTAATTTCGATAGTTCTACTCTTTGTGCTCCAAACATACGAAGAAGACCCCAACCATACGAAACTTCAGCCAATTTTCAAAGTTGGTTATATTGTGCCAAACATTCGAAATATTAGGGACTGCTTATGAAACTTTTTCTTTCTTTACAAATCATACGAAATGCTTTTACCAAACATACGAAGGGTTGTCCATTCATACGAAGCCTTGAAAAATATGTTAAACTATCGAAATCTCAGGGGCCGTTTTTGTACCTTTTGTCAAATCCTTCCCCAATTTTGTTTTAACGAAATCAGGCAAACGAAACGTATGAAACTTTTTCCTTTCTCTCTCCCCTTCGTATGAAACTTCATCTTCCTCAATCAAACGAAAAATTCATAGCAACATACGAAATTTCATACAATCGTACGAAATTTCATCCCTTCATACGAAATCATCTTCAGCCAAAATTTTTCTCTCCCTTCGTACGAAATAAACAACACCAAACTAACGAAATTTTTTCACACTGATTAACGAAATCGAAGGCATACGAACGTTAATCGTGAACAGTAACCTCTTAATCATTCAGTTCTTCCCAAACCAAAAACTTTCGTTCGTTTAACCCTTCTGTTCGTTCATTACTCCAATCAATCAACCATTCGATTTTTATATCTCGTGCCATTAACATCGTCGATTCCAACAACTCATTCAACAACCAAGCTTCGACTATTATCCCAAATCGATCACCAATACAGTCGAACTTTGACTCCAAAATCGACATCACAGTCTATTTCGTCAACATCAATCCAAGAACAACAATATTAGAAATCAGATCTAACCAACCCTTCGTTACTTGCCATCGATCATTGAAATCATCCACATCAATTTAGCTTCCCAAAATGGAGCCTGTTCGTTCCCAAACCAAAATTCTTTGACCCCATCGTCTTCGTTATTTGATCAAACACATCCATCATAAAGTCTTCGCACATCGACCCAAGACCAACAATCAACATCGACCAAAATCATCGATCGTACACATTCGAATCAATTTCTTAAGATTGGCACCAAATACGCATGATTTCGACCCAAAACAGTCGATGATTCCAAAAATTGAGTTTTCTGAATCGGTCCTTCAATCTCGATCATTCCAACTCATTCGATCAACATACCCCAAATCAGATTCGTCAACGAACTCAAAATCAATAATCAACATTGATTTCTTGACTCCATTCGTTCATCAATCGACTTCAACATCTTTTAAAATCAATCGACATCCAAATCACGAACCTGTAAACGTCAAGCCATCGACATTGACTTTTTGATTCCAGATGTAAAATTGACTTAAACATCACAACAACTGACTTGCGATTTCATATCACCAATTCTTCGAAATCATAGTACAAACCAAACTATCGATCCAAACTTGACAACCATCAATCTCGAATCAAACTCGACCATCAACAATGTATCATCGAGCCTTGATATGTACAACTCAGTGAAGCTTGTGTACAAGTTGAACCAAGAACAACGACTTTGATTTTTTGTTTTGACTCTTCAATTCATCAATTGACAAACATAAATCCATGAATCTATCATCGATTTTCATGTTAAACAGATATTAATTGATGGTTCTTGATCAATTTCATCCAAATCAAAGAATTTGATCGACAATTACTTGATCAAACCCAACCGATTCATAGTTCTAACTCAATAATCAAAGTTGATTATTGATTTTGAACAAAAACGTGAATCAAGAGCAGTATGTATAACAGATATACCGATGACGAACCAGAGACATTTTCATATTCGTACAATAGCGACTTTATATCAAATTGATTTAATGAATTCTTGTGGGCTCGGCTTTTTAAGATATTTGATCGCCATAAGTTTTGGGCTCAAATAAAAGAAGTGAAAAGTAATGAATCATGAGAATTGGGCTTGAAAGTTGAATCAATGAACAGTAAACGAATTTTAATTTTAGGCTCAATTTTTGATCTATGCAACAATAAATGGATCAATCAATGGGGTGAAAACAAATTTTGATGCATTGAGACAAAACGATCAAACAATTAAGAACGCAATGCACGAATTCAATGAAATCAAGAGAGATCATAGAAAGAGACTCACCAAACTTGCTTCAATTGTGACAAAAGTTGTCAAACCGAGAATCGTTCTTCAAAAATCACATTGATCTTGAAGACCCGCTCTGATACCAATTGTAGTGACTTAAGAACATGGTTTGGCATGCGGAATTAAAGATTGCACAATGAACACGGTGATATCGGTGTTTAAGAGATGTATTGAATATGTATTATGTTACCAAAAAGGGACATAGATCTACATCTATATAAATAACACACACTCACACACTCAACTTTTACATCTCTCTAGGACACCTCTACAAGTGGAATAAACCCACCTTATATAGAGGTGTTTACATGTCTCTCTCTCACTCTATATCTCTCATTGCTCATAAGGCTAACACACCACATGCAAGTGGGTCTACAAAAGTCAACACATTACAAAGTCATACATGGATAACTTTGCACCCAACAATATATATATATATATATATATATATATATATATATATATATATATATATATATATATATATATATATATATATCCATGTATATATTCTTTATAGAAGAATCTCTTACTCCTTCTAGCCTTTATATAGAAAGGAAGATTAATCAAGCCCATACTTGATTATTCAACATGGATTACATCTCAATGTTCATGACTCTAAGTCATTTGTCAGATTCAAGAGTTAATATAACATTTTGATAGTTGATGGTTTAACTAGAAACCACCAAGAACTGATCAATGAGAGATTCCACATTTCTCAAGTCATAGATGATTTCCACCATTAGTGAGAACAATTTGTGTTTATGAATAGCTTATTATTCATGTTTAACAATTTCTTGTTAAAACTAGTGCCAACAGTTGTTACATTAGGCTATGGTTCTTGAACTACTTCAACTTCCATGTGCCTCCCACTTGCTTTGACATTAGAAGTTTGATTTCTGCTAACTCAGCTTTCAGAGGAATAAAGGAACTTATTCTTGGTGGGTTTGTATATAATAATCTAAATGCCCTTTTAGAATATTCTACAATTATGTAATTAGTTGGTGGTTGTATTCTAGATAAAATTAATAGTGATTAAAGTATAATCCCAAAAAAGGTTAAAAGGAGGACATTTCTACCGATTAGAAACTAAACTATATCAAGTAAAGTGTAATTCACCCTTTATCATCACGAAGGCTTTAGATAGTATTACTAGGTTGTATCTTGTGCTTAATCAGAAATATTCATTAGAAAGGAAGCCATACACCAAGGTGTATAGTTCCTCAATAATTATTTTCTCTACACTTTAGTGAAAATATTAGTTTCACATACGTCAAATAAACTATATTATTTGCCTTCAAAGATCCATTTCTTCAAGTTGGAATATGTGGATTTCATTAATACATAAAAAGATAACAATGTCATGGATAAGTTTGATTTAAAACAAGTTTAAGTAAAAAAATTTGCATATAAAACATGATTTTATTTATAAAGTGTTGATATTTACTTTGTAATTCTATTAAGAGATCTAGTCTCAGAAATAGAAGTCAATCATTTCATAATATGAGTATTATCGTTATGAAAAACGATCTACTAAATAATCGAACATTTAAATAAATAACTGAGACATAAATATTTAGACATGCTAAATTCAAAGCATACATTGTTTTATATTGTCACACCCCAAAACCGGAACGGCGGAAACGTTCGGGGGTGGAGGACATCATGTACAGTATCACAACAATGCAAAGTAGTAAACAAGTAACAACATCATCCATTGCATTCATAATATAATTTAATACAAGTGTGTTCTGTGAAGTTATATAGACACCAAAAATATACATCAAAATAAAAGATGAGTCTTGAACGAGCTCCATCTTCTCAAAAACCTGGCTCCGGTACCTGTCTACTGGCGACCTGAGAATACAAGTTATTTTGAAAGAGTTTATCAGCTTTAAAGCTGGTGAGTTCATAAGTATATTAGTGTCTGTATTTGTTATGAAAGTGTTTGTAAATCTTGTAATGTATAAGTTTTGTAAAAGTTTGTAATTGTTTGAACTCTCCTAGAAAACCCTATGTTTCCTACTAAAAGTAGCCTTCTACCAAGGCATCTAGTATCTGTGTGTGTGTCTCTTGTAAGAGTGTGTATTTTCCCAAATCTGACTACTATTAACCAAAAATATAGTTTTTACATTATTGTTTATTGTGTGAATATCACAAAGTAAATGTAAAGGGAAAATGAAATAGTACTGTAGTGTTGTATTAAGTAACTATTGCTGTACTAATTACTTTAAACCAATTGTTATTTAAAGTACCATGTGATCGGCCTGTATCCTGCTACCGACTCTATAGAAAAACGACGATGTAAGACGTCGTAAGAAATGACGTTTGGCACCCGTAGACTTGCAAGTCCCACTGTAGCGAGCAACAAGGTGTAGGATAGTCAATGCAGTATAGATCTATACACAAACTCATACGCTCTCCACTTAAGGAGATTCTGGATACAAAACGGGTCATGACAGGTAGTGTCATGCCCCCGTTAAGTGGCTCACATAACTGTAAGTAATGTATATGTATATGTATATGTATGTGCTAGCTGTATTGTGTGTTCTTTCTCTGTCTAGCCTGTATGTTTTGTTTCTCATCACTGTGTATTACGTTTGTTTCTCATCACTATGTATTATGTTTGTTTCTCATCACTATGTATTATGTTTGTTTCTCATCACTATGTATTACTCATGAATGAACTGACTCATTGTATGTTTCATTGTTCTAGTAATAGTATCTTCCTAAACTATACCTATTATAGTTTACTAGTAATGTTGTTTGTGTATATGAACATGTTTGTATACCTTTGCTACCCAAAGGCATTGAACTGAATGAAAGAAGTAACCTTTTATATCTATACACATATACATGATATATAACTAGGATTCAAACGACCTTCGGACAAATAACCTGAATACCCTAAGTCCACAACCAAACAAGGAACAGGAAGTAAGGTGAGCTATCAGTCCTAAGTCCTTTCAATCCTACTTATATAATTATATCCATATAGATACACAGAATATAAGTTAAAAGAGTTTAATAAAAGTATTTGATATGTAAAAGAGTTTGTAAAACAGTTTGAAGTAAAACAGTTTGATAACACAGTTTGAAAAGTAAGAAATCCACTTGTTTGGTAGTTATTAATCACATGTGATTGATATAATAACTATAATAGTTCAACTTGTATCCCCCCATAAAAGCATTTAAAAACATTTAAAAGGTTAATTAAGGGGTATGAACTCACCTGTAGTGAGTGGTTTGGATGAACGGAATGTATAGGATGCTAGGTGTCAAGTGAAGACTTGTACACACACAATGATCCTAGTTAACATATAATAACACATATACGTATCCAATTAGTCTTTAAACAACTAATTAACAAAGTTAAGACATCCTAGGACATGTAAAACACCTTATATAAGTGTTATAAGTGCTAAGGATTGCATCTAAGTGTTGTAGGACAATGCTATTAAGTTTAGGGTTCAAGGGTAAACTCCCTTGGAGTTTACGGTTTTGTGACCATCACTCAATGAGTTTACGGTCGTAAACCCATGAGTTTACGGCCGTAAACTCATGGTTCTTTGACCATTTGGTGTTTTGAAGCTCTAAAAGTCCTAAGAAGCATTCCTACTTCAAGTACAAGCCTCTGGAAGAGATTAGGGCACCATTTCACTCCTTTGTGGAGTTTACGGTCCTTGGACCATTTGTCTTTGGGTTTGCGGCCGTAAACCCAAATGATTTATGGTCTTTTGATGTTTTCAAGTACTAAGCACATCAAGGAAGGGTCTAGGCTAGTTTCCAAGGCTTGGTAAGGGACTAGGGCACCCTTTGGCACCCTTTTTAGGGTTTACGGTCCAAGGTGTTCTTGGACCGTAAAAACCTTTTATCTTGTGTTTCTTTGGTGTTTTCTTGATGTTTAGAAGTGTAACAATATCTATAATACACTAGGGTAGGAGTACTTACTAGATAGAAGCTTGAAAAGGTGTTAAAAGTCCAAGAACACTAGTGTGTGTTCTTGGTGAAACTTGAAGATCTACACTTTTGGAATGATTTCACGGATGGAATCATGTTAGATCACTAGGTTAAGCAAGATATTAACTTTTTAGGGTAAGAAACACTTACATAGTTGAAGATCAAGAAGAAAGGTTGGATGATACTTGAGAGAGAATTGAGTTTTGGATCTTGAAAATGTGAAAAGTGGTAAATAATGACTAAGTGTCATATATATACCCCCTTTTAGGGTTTACGGCCGTAAACACCTTTGTTTAGGCTGTAAACTCCAAACTCTTGGAGTTTTGGGACATTATTGTTGCACAATAAACCCTAGGGCATCCTCTCTCCTAATATCTCTTGAAGCACTAACTTAAAAACACTCAAACTTATTCCAAAAAGCTTGAAGGTTAGCAGAAACTGTTCTGACTTCTATTGAATTGAATGGTTGTACAGAATAGAAATTGCGGGTTGTCACATCATCCCCCCGTTAGAAGGAATTTCGTCCCGAAATTAGAGTTTAAGCAAATAAGTAGTTACAAATAACTAAGTAAAAAGACGAGGATATTTCAGTTTCATCTAATCCTCTCGTTCCCAAGTGAATTCAGGTCCTCGCTTGGTGTTCCAGCGAACCTTCACTATTAGGATACGGCTTTGTTTCGTTTGCTTGACCTCCCGGTCCATGATCTCTACTGGTTCCTCCATAAAGTTGACGCTCTCGTTGATCTCGATCTCGTCGAGTGGGATTACAAGAGTCTCGTCGGACAGACACTTTTTCAAGTTCGAGACGTGGAAAGTAGAATGTACGTTACTGAGTTCGCGTGGTAAGTTAAGTTTGTAAGCTACAGGGCCGATTCTTGCGAGAATCTCGAAAGGCCCTATGTACCTTGGATTTAGCTTTCCACGCTTTCCAAAGCGTATCTAGCCCTTCCAAGGTGAGACCTTCAATAGAACACGGTCGCCCACCTGGAATTCCAACGGTTTCCTTCGTTTATCTGCGTAGCTTTTCTGTCGGTCTCTAGAGGCTTTCAATCGTTCACGAATCTAAATGATCTTCTATGTCGTTTCCTGAATGATCTCCGGACCCGTGAGAGTGCTGTCAGGAACTCGTCCTTTAGCTAACTGGGTATCACCCACCTCAGCCCAGCACAGAGGGGATCTGCAGTTTCGGCCATAGAGGGCCTCGAATGGAGCAGCCTTTAAGCTCGTGTGATAATTGTTGTTGTAGGAAAATTCGACAAGGGGTAGATGAGTATCCCATGCTTTTCCAAAGTCGATCACACAGGTAGGCTGTACTCATGTCCAGCCTAGTTCCTAAGGAACTTTGTAGTGACTGCCAGAACCTCGAAGTGAACCTACTATCTCTGTCTGAGATAATGGATATGGGAACACCGTGCAGTCGTACAATCTCCCGTATGTAAGTTCTTGTAAGCTTCTCCATCTTGTATGTTTCCTTGATAGGCAGGAAGTGTGCGAACTTGGTCAATCTATCGACGATGACCCATATGGTATCAAGTCCACCGGTTGTCTTGGGCAACTTGGTTATGAAATCCATAGTGATCCGCTCCCACTTCCATTCCGGTATCTTCGGTTGCTGGAGTAATCCTGATGGTTTATGTTATTCGACCTTGACCTTGGCGCAAGTAAGGCATTTACTCACGAAGGTAGCAATCTCTACTTTCATGTTAGGCCACGAGTATAACTTTTTAATATCCAGATACATCTTATTTCAACCTGGGTGGACGGAATAACGAGTGTTGTGCGCCTCGTTCATGACCAAGTCTATGAAACCACCGAGTTTCGGGGTCCAGATCCAATCCATGAAATAATAAGCTCCGCCACCCTTGACCTCCAAGTTCTTATCCATCCCTCTCAGGGATTGACCCGCCATATTTTCAGGTTTCAAAGTGTCGATCTGAGCCTCCTTAATTTGCGTAGACAAGTGTGAATGGATAGTCATAGTCAATTATTTGACTCTACGACCAGAATATTCTTTCCGGCTTAGGGCGTCCGCTACTACGTTGGCTTTACCCGGATGATAACGAATTTCGCATTCGTAATCACTGAGTAGCTCGACCCACCGTCGTTGTCTCATGTTGAGCTCCTTCTGGTCGAATATGTGTTGTAGGCTTTTGTAGTCTGTAAAGATAGTGCTTTTTGTGTCGTACAGGTAGTGTCTCCAGATCTTCAGAGCAAACACAACTGCTCCTAGTTCAAGATCGTGGGTAGTGTAGTTGACCTCATGTGTCTTCAGCTGTCTCGAGGCATAGGCGATGACCTTACCTCGCTGCATCGGAACACATCCTAGTCCTTGATTTGACGCATCGCAATAGACAACGAAGTCTTCTATCCCTTCGGGGAGGGATAGTATTGGTGCGGTGCACAGGGCTCGCTTGAGCGTTTTGAACGCTCTCTCCTGCTTCTCTTCCCAGTCAAAGGCCACGCCCTTCTGGTTCAGTGTTGTAAGAGGCTTCGCAATGCGGGAGAAGTTCTGAATGAACCTGCGATAGTAGCCAGCGAGGCCTAGAAATTGACGAATTTTTGTAGGCGTCTTCGGTGCTGACCAGTTCTCAATGGCCTTGATTTTGGAAGGGTCCACGTGTATTCCCTCTTCGCTAACCACGTGCCCTAAGAATTCGACTCTTCGGATCCAAAATTCGCATTTCGAGAACTTCGCATAGAGCTTCTCAGAACGTAGTTTTTCTAAGACCTGTCGCAAATGTTGACTATGTTCCTCCTTACTATGAGAGTAGATATGTATGTCATCGATGAACACGATGACGAATTGATCCAAGTAAGGACGACACACCCTATTCATTAAGTCCATGAATACTATGGGCGCGTTTGTTAATCCGAACGGCATCACTACGAATTCGTAGTGCCCATAACGAGTTCGGAAGGCTGTCTTCGGAACATCCTCCCCTAGCACTCGTAGTTGGTGATATCCAGATCTTAAGTCGATTTTTGAAAAGAAGTTCGCCCCTTGAAGTTGGTCAAATAAACCGTCAATACGAGGCAAAGGATAACGATTTTTGACGGTCAGTTTGTTGAGCTCCCTGTAGTCGATGCACATACGAAACGATCCGTCTTTCTTCTTGACGAACAAGACTGGAGCTCCCCAGGATGAGAAGCTTGGTCATATAAAGCCCTTGCTGAGCAGTTCGTTAAGTTGACAGGACAGTTCTTGCATCTCTGCAGGTGCTATACGATAGGGCGATTTGGCTACGGGGGTAGCCCCTGGAACTAAGTCGATTCTGAACTCGACTTGGCGTTGCGGAGGTAATCCTGGGAGTTCTTCTGGAAAGATGTCGGGAAAGTCGCGTACTACTGGAATGTTCTGAATGTCTTTCGTTTCTTGGCTCACATCGACCACATGAGCAAGGAATGCACGACATTCCTTTCACAAGAATTTATGAGCTTGAATGCTCGAGATGGTACGAAGGTTTGTGCCGGGTTTGTCGCCATAAACTACTAGAGTTTCGTCAGACGATAGATTAAGGCGAACACCCTTTTTGATAACACATGATGTCGGC
Organism: Lactuca virosa; assembly: GCF_052849685.1. Classification (NCBI taxonomy): domain Eukaryota; kingdom Viridiplantae; phylum Streptophyta; class Magnoliopsida; order Asterales; family Asteraceae; genus Lactuca; species Lactuca virosa. Next base: position 312,470,452 of record NC_136433.1, on the reverse strand, counting down.
ACGATGAAGAGTCAACCAATCCATGTCGATAATGACGTCGAAACTTTTAATAGAAACCTGCATGAGGTCGATTGAAAATGAATGGCTATCTAGTGTTAGGGTACACCCTATGAATATACTGCTAGTGCTCTCCGTCTTTCCATTAGCCATTTCTACAATGAACGGTTCTTTAAGTGCTCGTGATTTTTGCTTAAGTAAATGAGCAAACCTTTGGTTCACGAAACTCCTCTCCGCTTCACTATCAAACAGTATGCATGCATAAGAGTTATCGAGGAGAAACGTACCAGTGACCACTGTGGGGTCGAAAACTGCTTCCTCGTGGCCTATGGCCAGAACTCTTCCCACTCCACCGGCATTCCCTGCCTTCGGGCAGTTCCTTTTGTAGTGGCCCACCTCGCCACAACCGTAGCAAGTTTGGCTCACACCAGCGCCGAGGACTTGGGTGATTGGCCTCGCCGGAGCTTTGCAGAAACGGGCAGTGTGCCCCTTCCTGTTGCAGTTCAAACACTGCATTTCCTGGCAGGCTCCTACGTGGTGGAATTTGCACTTGTTGAACTTGGGCAAACTTCCAACGTATTGCTTTATTGGAACAGCAGCAGTGGCAGGTGCTATCGCGCTATGAACTGCCACGATCTGGTGCTTTTTGGCAGGCTTCTTCTTTTTCTTGTCCTCCCAGAACTTCCGCTTGGAGTCAACGGTTCGGGCGGGTTCTGAGATGGCCAGGGTTGTTGTTGGGGCCGGGGTACGAATCCCGTGGTCTATAAGCCGCTGTGCCAATCGCTTGGCACTATCGAATGTAGTGGGGTTTGAAGCCAAAACATTTCCCTGGAATGGAGGCACCAGCCCCCATATGAATCTCTCTATCTTCTTTCCCTCTGTATGAACCATGTTGGGATAGAGGGCCACCAGTTCACAGAACCTGGCGGTGTAGGAGACTATGTCGGAGCCTTTCATGGTTAGGCTCCACAATTCCTCCTCCAGCTTTTGGATCTCGCCCCTCGGGCAGTACTCCTCAATCATGAGGTCTTTCAAAGTTTCCCAGCCCATAGCATTAGCCACTATTAGAGATAGTGACTTGACATGGCTATTCCACCATGTTAGGGCTTTATCCTCAAATGTGCAAGCAGCGAACTTGACCTTGCTCCCTTCTGGGCAGGAGCAGATTTCAAAAATCTAATCGGTTATCTCGAACCATTGTGAAAGGGCAATGACTCCGACAGTCCCTCTAAAGGACTTGGGCTTGCAGTTTGTGAAGTCCTTATAGGAGCACTCTCTCAAGCGCACAGGAACTTCACCCTGAATAGACTGAACAGGAGTTCCTCCTCCAGTAGAACCGGACGAATGATATTGAGCCATGGCTGTAGCCACAGCCGCAGCTACAACAGCATTTAGAGCTGCCGTATCGATTTGAGGAGCAAGTGGTGTCGGTGCGGGAGGATCGCGTCTTTTAGATTTACAAGGAGGCATCTTTTAGCTATAAGTTTAGAAAGATGAAGATATTGATAAGAATTTGATAGGGAAATTGATGAGAATGACTCATGGAGTAACTCTCCATAGTCCAACAGCACAATTGAATAGTATGATTGAATGAAGATCTAGTACTAACAGATGATAGCACTAGGATAAAATTTCCATTAGATTAAATATTTGTCAATAATACTGGAATTACAGATGTAATGAGTTCGGGAAAAATGACCTAGAAGTAGGTCTTACATCAACCAAGATGGAAAATTTTGACAGACTACAACGTAATCAAGACCTAACGGGTCTAAGATTTACAAAGATAGGAAATTAGACTAGAGTTTTTACACAAACTAGGTTATATCCAAAAGAGGAATCGATGAGACTCTATCGGCGACGAGAACTACTAGAGTGAGTTCTTGAATCCGACAGAAGACGTTCTATGTCTCTCACGCGCCTATCAGATCTTGCTTGCTGAGCTCGAAGTTCCCTGACTTTAGCTTGGGTTTCAGCAAGTTCCCTCTGTAGAACTGCATTGCGGACCTGAGTCCTTTCATGAGCAGATTCTAACTGGCGAATGCGGACAGTGTTAACGCCAGAGTTGGCATCAATCTCTATGACTCGGTCGATAGTCGCTCGACATTGTACATCATTCCGAGAAATCCTACGAACCATGATGGGTAGGACCCTGTCAGCTGAACCTCCCTCGGTGAGGTTGTAGAAGCTTCTGTCTCCATTGTAGGGAAAGGGTTGACCCTGTTCCTGACTCCATCTGTTCAAGTTTGTGGCCTAAAGAGGTGTGGGTCCTTGAAATTTTGGACGAGGGTTCAGGTTTGGGTCTTGCGCAGCTGGGGGTAGGTTGTTGACTTCTGGTTCTGAGTCCGAACCATCAGAAAAGCCTTCAGCTTCGTGATCATCCAATGGGATTGGGTGATCATCTTTTGGCTCTTCTCCAAGCCATCATGCATTGCCGTTGTTGGGGTAGTACGGGTCTCCGGGGATATAGAATCCAACTAAAATAGACGAAGTAATTAGATAATTATAAGATGATCTTTATTAGTTACTTCAACATTTGCGTAGTGCATACCAGTCATATGTAACCTAGACAGGATAGACCTTCGAATAAGTGACCCTAACTCTAAGCCCACAACCAAACTAGGAACAGGAAGTAAAGCAAAGATCACAGATTCTAAGTCTATGACATCCCAGTTACATATAACCTTAGTGTATCCACTCCGCAACTATTGACATACTTAATAAAGACCTTTAGTTCTCAGATAAGTAATTAATAGTAACACAAAATACTCCTATAGTATTTTAAGTTTATGTTTTGTTCTACTGTTCTTGTTGTAGAAGTGTTGGTAAGTTTTTAGACTTGTTGCAACCTAACAACCATACTTAGGCACATGCTAATCACTCCTCGGATAATGTAGTTGATCAGGCTACATCTTCCCAGGGTTGACCATATGTCTCTAAGTTTACTTGTGCTGCCCAACAATCGTAATACTTTTGTTCTGTCCTAGTGACACTGATTTTAGTATGAATGCAGCTATGTATACTTGGTTAAATATTTTATTATTTAAAAGTATAAACTCTTTATCAGAGTATTTTAATCCCGCTGTGTTTACAGTTTGTATATCTTTTATGGGTTGATACACTCGATTCAATATAAACAATGCTCTGATACCAATCTGTCACACCCCAAAACCGGAACGACGGAAACGTTCGGGGGTGGAGGACGTCATGTACAGTATCACAACAATGCAAAGTAGTAAACAAGCAACAACATCATCCATTGAATTAATAATATAATTTAATACAAGTGTGTTCTGTGAAGTTATATAGACACCAAAAATATACATCAAAATAAAAGATGAGTCTTGAACGAGCTCCATCTTCTCAAAAACCTGGCTCCGGTACCTGTCTACTGGCGACCTGAGAATACAAGTTATTTTGAAAGAGTTTATCACCTTTAAAGCTGGTGAGTTCATTAGTATATTAGTGTATGTATTTGTTATGAAAGTGTTTGTAAGTCTTGTAATGTATAAATTTTGTAAAAGTTTGTAATTGTTTGAACTCTCATAGAAAACCCTATGTTTCCTACTAAAAGTAGCCTTCTACCAAGGCATCTAGTATCTGCGTGTGTGTCTCTTGTAAGAGTGTGTATTTTCCCAAATCTGACTATTATTAACCAAAAATATAGTTTTTACATTATTGTTTATTGTGTGAATATCACAAAGTAAATGTAAAGGGAAAATGAAATAGTAATGTAGTGTTGTATTAAGTAACTACTGCTGTACTAATTACTTTAAACCAATTGTTATTTAAAGCACCATGTGATCGGCCTGTATCCTGCTACCGACTCTATAGAAAAACGACGATGTAAGACGTTGTAAGAAATGACGTTTGGCACCCATAGACTTGCAAGTCCCACTGTAGCGAGCAGCAAGGTGTAGGATAGTCAATCCAGTATAGATCTATACACAAACTCATACGCTCTCCATTTAAGGAGATTCTGGATACAAAACGGGCCATGACAGGTGATGCCATGCCCCGTTACGTGGCTCACATAACTGTATTAGTGCACTTGTGAATGTATTGTATGTACTAGCTGTATTGTATGTTCAAAACATACATTGTTACACCCCAAAACCGGAACGGCGCAAACGTTCGGGGGTGGAGGACGTCATGTACAGTATCACAACAATGCAAAGTAGTAAACAAGCAACAACATCATCCATTGCATTAATAATATAATTTAATACAAGTGTGTTCTGTGAAGTTATATAGACACTAAAAATATACATCAAAATAAAAGATGAGTCTTGAACGAGCTCCATCTTCTCAAAAACCTGGCTCCGGTACCTGTCTACTGGCGACCTGAGAATACAAGTTATTTTGAAAGAGTTTATCAGCTTTAAAACTGGTGAGTTCATAAGTATATTAGTGTCTGTATTTGTTATGAAAGTGTTTGTAAGTATTGTAATGTATAAGTTTTGTAAAAGTTTGTAATTGTTTGAACTCTCCTAGAAAACCCTATGTTTCCTACTAAAAGTAGCCTTCTACCAAGGCATCTAGTATCTGTGTGTGTGTCTCTTGTAAGAGTGTGTATTTTCCCAAATCTGACTACTATTAACCAAAAAAATATAGTTTTTACATTATTGTTTATTGTGTGAATATCACAAAGTAAATGTAAAGGGAAAATGAAATAGTACTGTAGTGTTGTATTAAGTAACTACTGCTGTACTAATTACTTTAAACCAATTGTTATTTAAAGTACCATGTGATCGGCCTGTATCCTGCTATAGACTCTATAGAAAAATGACGATGTAAGACGTCGTAAGAAATGACGTTTGGCACCCGTAGACTTGCAAGTCCCACTGTAGCGAGCAACAAGGTGCATGATAGTCAATCCAGTATAGATCTATACACAAACTCATACACTCTCCACATAAAGAGATTCTGGATACAAAACGGGTCATGACAGGTAGTGCCATGCCCCCGTTAAGTGGCTCACATAACTGTAAGTAATGTATATGTATATGTATATGAATGTGGTAGCTGTATTGTGTGTTCTTTCTCTGTCTAGCCTGTATGTTTTGTTTCTCATCACTGTGTATTATGTTTGTTTCTCATCACTATGTATTATGTTTGTTTCTCATCACTATGTATTATGTTTGTTTCTCATCACTATGTATTACTCATGAATGAACTGACTCATTGTATGTTTCATTGTTCTAGTAATAGTATCTTCCTAAACTATACCTATTATAGTTTACTAGTAATGTTGTTTGTGTATAAGAAAATGTTTGTATACCTTTGCTACCCAAAGGCATTGAACTGAATGAAAGAAGTAACCTTTTATATCTATACACATATACATGATATATAACTAGGATTCAAACGACCTTCGGACAAATAACCCGAATACCCTAAGTCCACAACCAAACAAGGAACAGGAAGTAAGGTGAGCTATTAGTCCTAAGTCCTTTCAATCCTACTTATATAATTATATCCATATAGATACACAGAATATAAGTTAAAAGAGTTTAATAAAAGTATTTGATATGTAAAAGAGTTTGTAAAACAGTTTGATAACACAGTTTGAAAAGTAAGAAATCCACTTGTTTGGTAGTTATTAATCACATATGATTGATATAATAACTATAATACTTCAACTTGTATTCCCCCCCCCCCCATAAAAGCATTTAAAAACATTTAAAATGTTAATTAAGGGGTATGAACTCACCTGTAGTGAGTGGTTTGGATGAAATGAATGTATAGGATGCTAGGTGTCAAGTGAAGACTTGTACACACACAATGATCCTAGTTAACATATAATAACACATATATGTATCCAATTAGTCTTTAAACAACTAATTAACAAAGTTAAGACATCCTAGGACATGTAAAACACCTTATATAAGTGTTATAAGTGCTAAGGATTGCATCTAAGTATTGTAGGACATTGCTATTGAGTTTAGGGTTCAAGGGTAAACTCCCTTGGAGTTTACGGTTTTGTGACCATCACTCAATGAGTTTACGGTCGTAAACCCATGAGTTTACATCCGTAAACTCATGGTTCTTTGACCATTTGGTGTTTTGAAGCTCTAAAAGTCCTAAGAAGCATTCCTACTTCAAGTACAAGCCTCTGGAAGAGATTAGGGCACCATTTCACTCCTTTGTGGAGTTGACGGTCCTTGGACCATTTGTCTTTGGGTTTGCGGCCGTAAACCCAAATGATTTATGGTCTTTTGATGTTTTCAAGTACTAAGCACATCAAGGAAGGGTCTAGGCTAGTTTCCAAGGCTTGGTAAGGGACTAGGGCACCCTTTGGCACTCTTTTTAGGGTTTACGGTCCAAGGTGTTCTTGGACCGTAAACACCTTTGATCTTGTGTTTCTTTGGTATTTTCTTGATGTTTAGAAGTGTAACAAGCTCTATAATACACTAGGGTAGGAGTAATTACTAGATAGAAGCTTGAAAAGGTGCTAAAAGTCCAAGAACACTAGTGTGTGTTCTTGGTGTTCTTGGTGAAACTTGAAGATCTACACTTTTGGAATGATTTCACGGATGGAATCATGTTAGATCACTAGGTTAAGCAAGATATCAACTTTTTAGGGTAAGAAGCACTTACATAGTTGAAGATCAAGAAGAAAGGTTGGATGATACTTGAGAGAGAATTGAGTTTTGGATCTTGAAAATGTGAAAAGTGGTAAATAATGACTAAGTGTCATATATATACCCCCTTTTAGGGTTCAGGGCCGTAAGCACCTTTGTTTAGGCCGTAAACTCCAAACTCTTGGAGTTTTGGGACATTATTGTTGCACAATAAACCCTAGGGCATCCTCTCTCGTGATATCTCCTGAAGTACTAACTTAAAAACACTCAAACTTATTCCAAAAAGCTTGAAAGTTAGCAGAAACTGTTCTGACTTCTATTGAATTGAATGGTTGTACAGAATAGAAATTTCGGGTTGTCACATATATTACAAGGAATCTATGTTCTAAGCATAAATAATAAACTAAACTTCGATAGTGTAGTTCCAACTTGCTTGTGCTCAGCTAGTTGCTCTTCTGTAAATATCTGCAATCAAGTTACAAATATTAGATTAACATTTAAGTACCAAGTACTTGACTGTTATACAAAAAAGTATGAGTTCTATCCAGTAGACACCTAAAGTACTAGTCTCTTCCAGACATTCTTTCTGCATAAGAGGAGCAGTTCATCTACCAGTGTCCAGTTTCTTCATAAAAGAAACAAGATTCATCTATGTGGGTCTTATTGTATATCTTGGGCATAAAGTTGTTTAGTCCATAAAACATTGGCCTCTTAGATCACACAAGGTGACTCTTATAGCCTTGAACTATTCCAACAAAATATAATTATATTTGTTGGAATATTGCTTAACATGCTATATTTTCTGATATATATATATATATATATATATATATATATATATATATTATCGAAAACTCCCTAGAAGTCATAAGTAATTGTTCTTGGTATGATGTTAGAAAGATCTTGAGCATCACTGTGATGCATTTACTAGGTATCATATGCAGGTCTATTTCTCAAAGCAATTTGTTTAGGAATAGGTCCTTTAAGTGTATACAATTTCACATCTTTCACGAGATTATCTCTCAAGACATGAACCCATTCATTGAAGTTATGTCTATTGAATGTTACTGTTTCATTAACTCATTTAAAGAGAAACGACAATTCATGGTTATGAGAGTGGCTTATATATCTAGAAAATTCTAACAAAATTCATTTAGTATTTTCAATATTTAATCTTTAATAATTAATACCCTTTTAGTTTCTAAAAACATTAATTATGAAAGTCTAGGATCCAAGTTGCAAAACAAATAAATGGTTAGGTATCATTTATCCCATTCATCCGAATTCAACCCGGTAGATAGTGATTATCAATTATATATTACCATATCATTCCAAGATTTATGGGATCGCTAATAACAAATTTAATAGAACATGTTTGATCACATCCATGCCTCGGAACTCTTTTTCTAAGGTATCCTTTATCACAAGAGATTTCCGATCAAATCATCCAATTTGAAAAACTTGTGTAATCGGCCTATAACTTGGTTATAGAAATTGCGAAAACACCCCGACCATCAAAAGATAACACCAAGCGGTTAGGTATCCTTTATCCTACCAGTGCATACATTAGACGTGCGAGTGTTCTTTAAAAATGATTGCATAGATTTAAGGTTTGTAAGGGATTTTTCATGTTTTTATAATTCTAATTTAACAACATGTTATATCACAGTTATTACATGCATTCAATAAACCATGGTATACCTTTTTTTTAAAATCTTATTTCATGTAAAATCACATTTTAACAATCTTCTATATATAAAACCCGGTTTTATATAATTGACGCGATCAAGGTTTTTAAATTAATAACTAGTATTAAGTTATATCGTTTGAGTGCTTTATAACATTTGAAAACCTTTTAATAAGACTTTATTTTATAAAATAAGGTTTGGAGTTTGATAAGTTTCTAAATCTCAATTTTAAACTTATATAATATTAATCCCGAAATTTTACCGGTTACTAGTTTTACCGATAAAGCTTATCTTATTTTAAAACTATTTTTAGCATCTTATGTTAAAAGGTAAATTTCATTAAAACCAAACTCCTTGTGATGTTTATTTATGTTCAAATATTATTTTGTATTTGAAAAACTAATTTATCAACCATAACATAATAATAATAACATAAACATAAAACTGTTGGGTTTTGAGCATTCTAACACTCCTAAGTGTACATGCAACCCTAAATACCTTGGATCTATGTTTTCTCTATTATACATACAAATATGAATATTCCAAGGTATTATCCTAACTAGCATACAAAACATTGATTCATATGGAATAATACAAGTTAGAAGACATACCTTTTGATGTAGCTTGATTCCATGGACCTTAAGAGCCTACTGCCTCAAGTGTGACACCTCAAATGGTTCACACAACATCAAATGCACTTGGAATAACTTAGAGAGAAATGAACACTTCATGAAATTGGCTAGCCCTCACCATTCCTTCATAGTGCCGATTTTTGGGAAGAATAAGATGCTTATATAGTGTGTCACAATTAGGGTTACACCATGTAAACCCTAATTGACATGACCTTTCACTTCCATGATCCATGGGTACAAAACATCATGGAGCATCCATGGAGCATCCTATGGGTTTTAGCCCAACTTGATAATCCATGGAGCATTAGCCCACTATACAAGTATGGATGATTTACACAATCAACCCATATATTTAATTAGTCTCCTTTTGATCACTTAATTAATTCCAAATTAATTCTTGATCAATACTAATTAAATAATCTTATTAATATATTAGAACTTATAATATATTAATAAACCTTAAGTGTTATTTCTCTCATTTTAGTCTATCCAAATGCATGATGACATGTAACCCAAATGGACCATGCCAATCGGGTCAAGTACATACCAAATATAATTATGGACTTAGACACTAATCCAACAAAAACAACACAAGTATGCATAACAATTATAACATATGTGCATAAACCAAGCCATAAACTAGTAATATTTTGTGAACCATCACCAAAAAAATTAAGTCCATTCCTAATGGGACATAAGGGACCTTCATCGTGTGTAATATTCATGTGCTCCCACTTGCTTCAACACTTTGTAGCAAGTTTATAAAAATAATTTTATAAAGTTTAAAAACTTTAATAAAATCAAGTTTATAAACTTTTAATCTTCAAAATGGCCACCATCTTCATTCTTGTTACATTTTTATAAAATAAACTATTTCTAAAACTAATCTATTACTTACAAAAATTAACAAAAGAAAACTATTTATTTAATTATTACATACCATATGAATAAATAAATAATTACAACCATTTTAAATAAATCAACACATGCAACAACACAAAGGTTCATGGCTAGTTTATGCACATCATACATATTTATATACTAAAAAATATATAAAACAACTCTTTGTTTTTCTAAGACGACTTTTATGTCCAAAAAGATGCATGTAAACTTTTGGTCAAAAAATAACAATTATAAACATTTTAAAGTTGTCATAGAAAATATGTATGAATTTTTCTTGCAAAGAGAAAACCATACATGTTTTCCAAAAAAAAAACGATTTCATCAACTAAACAAATAATCTAACTAATCTTGCAAAAATGGCTGTGATTCCAATTGTTGGGTTTTTATTCAAAAATCTGGTTTCACAAACGATAAAAACGGCAACGGAAGCTTTAAAATTGTTAAATAAAACTAAAATCATTTTAACCCACCAATGATCTTTTCCAAGACTTAGAAAGATAAAAAAACAACCATAGAAAGAAAGGTGTTACAACTTTTCAAGACTTTGATTCTTATGGGAGATTGGAAGTTGATGAAGTATGGCATGAAACTTCAAGGTAGAAGTTCTCTAGAGATATCCACCAACAATAAATCAACTTGAGATGATGCTAGTCTTCTTGTAATAAAAGAATCTCTTAAGCTCTTAAGACAAAGAAACTACTTTTATCTTCAAAGAGAGTATTCAAGTAACATCTTCATCTTTATGTTCTTAACACTTTAAGAAACAAAAAAACTAGAGAGAATATGGAGACAGGAAGCACAAAATTTCGTGGCTTTTAGCTTGTAAAAGAAGACATACATGCCAGCCTTTTAATCATCTTAATGCAAGTCCTTACCCATTGAGTCTTGATGCTTTAATACACCATACATCTAGCAACAAAAGGCTACAAGTGTAAGAACATGGCTTTATGATTAAATAAATGCAAGCATGTCTTCTTTTCCCTTTATTGTCTCCTTGAATATTTTATAAAAAGAAGAAGCTATTTTTCCTATAAAAACTCTTCAAATTTTATAACTTATAAAACATATAAATCCATATAAGACAAAAACCCACTTTGGTCCAAAAAGATGTACATTACTTTATAAACCATAACTTATGTGATATTATGATATATTTTGATACTTAACATTGAAAATTAATATTTCCATGAAATAAATAATTTTAAATTGATTACAAGATATATATATATATATATATATATATATATATATATATGTATATATTTGTCAAGAATCAAATTCTTATAAATAATATATTTTCATCAAGTTGTTGTTAATGTGACCCTATAGGATCATATCTTATTAGAAATATCATTATAATTAATATTTCCATGAAATAAATAATTTTAAATTGATTACAAGATATATATATATATATATATATATATATATATATATATATATATATATATATATATATATATATATATATATATATATATATATCTTGTAATCAATTTAAAATTATTTATTTCATGGAAATATTAATTTATATATATATATATATATATATATATATATATATATATATATATATATATATATATATATATATATATATATATATATATATATATATATATATGTATATATAGTTGTTGGGCATACAAGATCTTTCATGGATAACCCTAGCCTCTCATTCACTTGAATACCCGAAAATTAGGGTTTTGGGTCATTAAGTCACACTCATGTCGTGAGACCTTATGACTCATGCCGTGAGTTTCTAGAAACACGGGTCAAAAGGTCAATGGTCCATCACGACGTGATACCTAAGATCGCACGTCATGAGGACCCTCATAATGAAAATAAAATAATGAATTTAGTACCTTAGGGTTTTGGATGTTACAATTCTCCCCCACTTGAATCAGACTTCGTCCTCCAAGTCCGCTGCCCTAATTAACTTTAGATAGTGCTCCTTCATCTCATCTTCTGGCTCCGGAGTCAACTCCGAAACCTTGTGGTGCTGCCATTGATTTTCTCCAAATCCACAACCTTGTTCCTCAAGGTTTTTGTCTTCCGATCAAGAATTGCCACCGGTCTCTCAATATAATTCAGACGGTCATCCACCTGAATATCCTCCAACTGGACCACTACGGAATCAACCACTATGCACTTCCGCAACTGAGAGACATGGAACGTGCTATGATTATGACTGAGCTCATCTGGAAGATCCAAGCAATAAGCAACACGGTCCACCCGAGCCAAAACCCTAAAAGGACCAACATACCTGGGGCCCAACTTGCCCCGCTTCATGAATCAGATGACACCTTTCCAAGGTGACACCTTTCCAAGGTGACACCTTCAGGAGTACCATATCCCCCACCTAGAACTCTAAATCTGATTAGCGTCTGTCGGTATAACTCTTCTGCCCACTCTGAGTTGTCTAAAACCTACTCCGAACCTGTTGAATCAACTCAGTGGTCTTGCATACCACCTCGGTACTCCCCATAACCCGATGACCAACCTCGCCCCAATAATTCGGGGTCCTGCACTTCCTTCTATAGTGCATCTCGAAAGGAGGTTGATCAATGCTGGCGTAATAACTATTGTTATACAAAAATTTCGCTAACAGAAGATACGTGTCCCAACTCCCTCCAAAGTCCAAAACACATGCCCGCACCATATCCTCGAGGGTCTGAATAGTTCGCTCGCTCTGACGATCGGTCTGCGAATGAATGTTGTGTTGAAATGGGGACGAGTATCCAGCTCATCATGGAACCTCTTCCAAAACCTGGGAGTAAACCGGACATCTCTGTCGGAAACCACCGAAAGCGGCACCGCATGATGTGTCACAACCACCCAGATATAAATCTCAACAAATTTCTTTACAAAACTACTCTCATGAACCGGAATGAAATGTGCGCTCTTGGTTAACCGATCCACGATGACCCAAATTGAATCCACTTCATGCGTAGTTTAGGGTAACTTTGTGATGAAATCCATAGTACTATCCTCCCATTTCCATACAGGAATCTCCAACGGTTGCATCTTACAGTGAGGTGTCTGATGCTCAGCCTTGACTTTCCTGCAAGTCAAGCACCGCTCCACATACCAAGTCACAACCCGCTTCATGCAGGGCCACCAATAATCAGGACGAAGATCCTTATACATCTTCGTCGCCCCGGGATGAATAGAGAACCTATACTTGTGTGCCTCCTCCATCAGAACCTAACGCACACCGCCCCAATATGGAACCCAAAACCGTCGATGAATAGTCAACAACCCACAACTATCATAATCGAAGGAAGCCACCTGACCCACAATACACTCACTCTTCTGGTGTTTTTCCTTCAAAGCCTCAACCTAAGCCTCACGAATCCACTCCACAAGCGGAGTAATCATGGTTATCCTCAAACATATATCTTTGATCGGAGCCGCGACCGACTTACAACCGAGAGCAATGGCCACCATATTGGCCTTCCCCGGGTGATAAAGGATTTCACAATCATAATCCTTCACCACATCCAACCATTGGCATTGCCTCATATTCAGATTTGGCTGATCCATCAAATACCTCAGGCTCTTGTGATCCATGTAAATAGTACAACGGAACCCATAGAGGTAATGCTGCCAAATCTTGAGGGCGAATGACCATGGACCCCAACTCCAAATCATGTGTCAGATCATTCGCCTCATGAGACTTCAGCGGCCTCGAAGCATAAGCGATCACGTGACCCCTCTGCATCATCACTGCCCCCAAATGTATGATCGACGCATCACAATAAACCACAAAATCCTCGACACCCTCCAGCAGGGTCAGAATCGGTGCCTGGCACAACCGCTATCTCAAGGTCTCAAAAGTTGTCTGTTGCTCAGGCCCCCAGCAAAATGTAACCGTCTTCTTTGTCAACCGAGTCAAAGGAACAACTATCTTGGAGAAATCCTGGATAAATCTCCGATAATAACCCGTCAAACCAAGAAAACTCTGAATCTCAGATGGAGACCTCGGAACATCCCACTGCATCACGGCCTTGAATTTGGCCGGATCGACCAAAATACCATTCTGGTTGACAAGGTGCCCCAGAAACTACACCTCGTGTGTCACACCCCAAAACCGGAACGACGGAATCGTTCGGGGGTGGAGTATTAAACGAGCTCCATCTTCTCAAAACCTGGCACCGGTACCTGTCTACTGCTACCTGAGAATACAAGTTATTTTGAAAGAGTTTATCAACTTTAAAGCTGGTGAGATCATAAGTATTTTAGTGTCATTGTTTGTATGAAAGTGTTTGTAAGTATGTGATGTATAAGTTTGTAAAAGTTTGTCATTGTTTGAACTCTCCTAGAAAACCCTATGTTTCCTACTAAAAGTAGCCTTCTACCAGGGCATCAACTGTTTTTATGTAAGACTCTTGTAAGAGTATGTATCTTCCCAAATCTGACTATCATTAACCAAAAATATAGTTTTTACATTACTGTTTATTGTGTGAAGATCACAAAGTGAATACAATGGGAAAATGAAATAGTACTGTAGTGTTGTATTAAGTAACTACTCCTGTACTAACTACCTTAAACCAATTGTTATTTAAAGTACCATGTGATCGGTCTGTACCATACTACTGACTATAAACACGACGATGTAAGACGTCGGAAGAATGACGTTTGGCATCCGTAGACTTGCAAGTCCCACTTTAGCGAGCAACAAGGTGTAGGATAGTCAATCCAGTATAGATCTATACACAAACTCAACGCTCTACATTTAGGGAGATTCTGGATACAAAACGGGCCATGACAGGTGATGCCATGCCCCGTTATGTGGCTCACATAACTGTATTAGTGCACTTGTGAATGTATTGTATGTACTAGCTGTATTGTATGTTCTCTCTCTGTCTAGTATGTATGTATGTTCTCTCTGTATGGTATTGTATGTTCTCTCTGTATGGTAGTGTATGTTCTTTCTGTATGGTATTGTATGTTCTCTCTGTATGGTATTGTATGTTCTCTCTGTATGGTATTGTATGAACTGACTCTTTGTATGTTTCACTGTTCTAGTAATAGTATTAGTATCTCCCTAAACTATACCTATTATAGCTTACTAGTAATGTTGTTTGAATGTATGAACATATGTGTATACCTTTGCTACCCAAAGGTATTGAATAGAAAGAAGTAACCTTTTATATCTATACACATATACATGATATATGACTAGGATTCAAACGACCTTCGGACAAACAACCGATACCCTAAGTCCACAACCAAACAAGGAACAGGAGGTAAGGTGAGCTATCAGTCCTAAGTCCTTTAAATCCTACTTATATAACTATATCTATATAGATACACATTTAACAGAATATAAGTTTAAAAGAGTTTATTAAAAGTATTTGACATGTAAGAGTTTAATAAAACAGTTTGAAGTAGTTTGTTTGATAACACAGTTTGAAAAGTAAGAAATCCACTTGTTTAGTAGTTATTAATCACATGTGATTGATATAATAACTATAATAGTTCAACTTGTATTCCCCCCATAAAAGCATTTAAAATCATTTAAAAGGTTGATTAAGGGGTATGAACTCACCTGTAGTGAGTGGTTTGGATGAACGGATGTTATAGGATGCTAAGTGTCAAGTGAAGACTTGAACACACACAAGGATCCTAGTTAACATTTAATAACACATATATGTATCCAATTAGTCATTAAACAACTAATTAACCAATTTAAGACATCCTAAGACATGTAAAACACTTGATTTAAGTGCTATAAGTACTAAGGATTGCATCTAAGGGTTGTAGGACTTGGCTTTTGAGTTTAGGGTCCAAGGGTAAACTCTTTATGAGTTTACGGTTTTGGGACCAACTCCCTTGGAGTTTACGGTCGTAAACCCATGAGTTTACGGCCGTAAACTCATGGTATTTCTACCATTTTGTGTTTTGAAGCTTTATAAGTCATAAAGAAGCATCCTACTTCAAGTCTAAGCCTTAGGAAGTGATTGTGGCATCATTTCACCCCTTTTGTGGAGTTTACGGCCATGGACCATTTCTCCATGTGTTTACGGCCGTAAACTCTAATGGTTTATGGTATTTTTTGATGTTTAAAGTCCTAAGCACATCAAGGATATGATCTAGACTAGTATCCAAGGCTTGGTAAGGGACTAGGGCACACAATGGCCCATTCATTAGGGTTTACGGTCCAAGAACATGTTGGACCGTAAACACCTTTGATCTTGTGTTTCTTTGTGTTTTCTAGTTGATTAAGAAGTGTAACAAGTCTTATAACAAGCCAAGGTAAGAGTACTTATGTGACAACCCGAAATTTTTTATTTTGTAAGCTCAGTCAGTCAACTCAACTGAGTGTCAAATTCATTAGTACGAAGTTCTTGCCCGGTTAAAGGTCGTTCTAAGGAGTTTTGAGTCTAATACACTTAAGGAATAAGTGTTAGAAAGTACCTGCTAGAACCACGGTGTAGCAAATCGAACCTTAAACTCATCTAAGTGAGTTCACGACCACAAGACCATGAGTTTACGGCCGTAAACTCATGTGGCCGTAAACTCAAGAGCATATATAAGGCTAATGGTCATTTTTAGTCATTTCTCTCATTCCTTGGCCGATTTTCCTTCATTCTCTCTCAACTATCATCCCGTTCTTCACCTTAGATCTTCAAAAGGGTAAGTGTTCTATCCCTTGATTAGTTGATACATCTCATTAACTAGCTACATATATTGATTTCATCCATAAAAATCATGTTTGTTTAGATCTTCAAGTTCCACCAAGAACACCAAGAACACACACTAGTGTTCTTGGCCAAATCGACTAGTTCAAGCTCCTATATCGTAAGCACTCTTGTTCTAACTTGTTATGTACTAGATTTAACATGTTTAGGTATCAAAAACATCAAGAAACATGGGTTGGAAGAGAGTTTACAGCCAAGGATCACCCAAGGCCGTAAACTCCCTTTTATGGTGCAAAGTTGCCCTAAATTCCTTCCTTATGCCTAGAAACAACCCTAGACCCTTACCTTGATGTGCTTATTACTTGAAAACATCAAAAGACCATCATCCATATGGGTTTACGGCTGCAAACACACAGAGAAGTGGTCCATGGGCCATAAACTCCATTTAGGAGTGTATTGATGCCACAAACACTTCCTAAGGCTTAGACTTGAAGTTAGGATGCTTCATTATGACTTTTAGGACTTCAAATCACAAAATGGTAGGAGTACCATGAGTTTACGGCTATAAACTCATGGGTTGACGACCGTAAACTCCAATGGAGTTGGTCCCAAAGCAGTAAACACATGTAGGTGCCATTTCACTCTCCTTTGATGAATCACATCTGATTCCAACACTTGAACAAGGTGTTTCCTAGTCCCGGAAGGTGTTTCCTTTCATATAGTTGTTTATAAACACTATATTCATGTCAATATGTGTCCTTATATGTCAGTTAGGACTTATTGTGTCTCGGGACTTTATTCGTGGAACTTCTCATCCTTACACGCATACCCGTTTGAATCACCCACATCAGGTGAGTTCATACCCCGTAATAAATCTTTTAACTATTTTAACTGTTTTAAGGGGGGGAATACAAGGTGAACACAATGATAATTGTGTAAATATTTGTTATAAACATCTTTCAAAATGTTACTTATGTCACTTATAAGTTGTCAAAACATTTCAATACTCTTTTAAAGTTATGTTACTTTTTAGTTATACAAAACTCTGTTTTTAAAGTACAAGCATAACTTAGTAGATAAATGAGTCTTTTCAATAACAGTCCAAGTAAAACATTAGTAAACTATAATAGGTATAGTTTAGGAGAATGCTATTCATTACTTCTAGTTCAATGAAGCACACAAAGAGTCAGTTCTTGCATGAGTCAAACACACAGTGAAGAGAATCAAACAATACCATACAGAACATAGTGACGAGAATCAAACAATACCATACAGAGAGAACACACAATAAAGAGAAACAACAGAACAAACAAGTAAGGTTGCTATAGCATGAGAACACACAATACAGGATCTAATTATACCAATGAATCACTAACGCATTGTTTTAACAAAAGGTGATAGTTATATTGGGTATATATGATCATATAACTTTAATGTGAATTACACGGCTTGCAAGAATTTGCAGAGGTCGTGTTTAGTTCCCCTAATCTCCCGGCAGGGAGAGCGTATAGTAAGGGTTCTAGCCTTCACATTATGACCGTAATAAAACAAATATGTTTTTAGGTTATTAGTACATCCGCATGTCATTATAAAAGACAGCTGTGTACTTCATTTCCCAATACTTTCATAAAATGCCAGTACCACTTGAAAGTTAACTCAATCTAATTTTGAGTTATAAACTAGGGAAATAATTTTACAAACGACAAATGGAACAGTCGAGTCTAGCACAGAACAGAAGATGCCTTGGTAGAAGGCTACAATTAAAGGATAGGACCATAATGCTAGTCTTATGATTCCTTAATGTATACATCACGGGATACATATATACCAATAGGGTCCGACAGCTAATAGGATGTGTTGGGTTGTGGGCTTGTTTACTACTATGCTTAGTATACATTAAGTCATCATAAGGGTACCAGGTATGGGTCAGGTTATAGGACACAGAGTCGAGCACAGTTTTCTAGTACAAAAAAAACTTTCAGTACTTTTGAGTATTCAAAACTAGAAACTTCCCAGTAAAGGGTTTAATCCATTTTATTAAACCAGATCAATTTTAAAGACTTTAGGTGAGCAACTCTATGATATCTTAGATTATACACCGTGTTTATATATAAAACTAATACCCAATAGGTAGTTAGATGTGTGTTTTCCGCCTTACTTCCTGTTCCTCGTTGGGTTGTGGGCTTAGGGCAGATTCACTCAATTAACTTTCTATTCGATATTAGATTATATATAGCAGTATAAACTAAGCTATTATAAAAGTAGTCACTGTGGTCACCATTTTATATTAAGAAATAAGGGTTTTCTTAAAAGAACTTTTCATAGATATAAAGGAACCATTACAATTAACTCCATGAGTAACAAGTGAATACACCAGGGTTATATATGACAACGATCTAACAACCAATGGGATGTGTGCTATCCGCCTTACTTTTTGTTCCTCGTTGGGCTGTGAGCTTAGTGCAGATGCACGCAATCGATTGTTTGTTTACTCTGAGTCTTATATAACTTGTACCCACTTAGTACCCATAGAAAGGCTTGTAGTGTCATTTTACTTAACTTTCATCAAACTAGGAAATATAGGATTTTCTAGAGGAACAGACGAACTTTTCAAAACAGAACTTACAGCTTACACCACTTTTACATATACATTTTCAACAACATTTTACAGCTTACTCACATCACTAAAATCTTATGAACTCACCAGCTTAATTGCTGATCAACTCTTTCAAATAACCTGTATTCTCAGGAGACTATTAGACAGGTGCTCGTGCTGGGAAATCAGAAGATGGAGCATTATAGCTTCAAGTCTTGTTTTGTTATTTGTTTATGAAATCTATGTTTTGTGAACACACACATTGTAAACACTTTCTTTCTAAATGAAATGGTTGTTCATTACTTGCTTACCATATACATATCTCGTGATACTAAACATGACGTCCTCCACCCCTGAACGTTTTCGCCGTTCCGGTTTTGGGGTGTGACAACTTACTATGTAGAAGCTTGAAAGGGTGTTAAAAGTCCAAGAACACTAGTGTGTGTTCTTGGTGTTCTTGGTGAAACTAAGAACACTTGAAGATCTACACAAATGGAACGATTTCACGGATGAAATCATGTAAGATCACTAGATTAAGTAAGATATCAACTAATTAGGGCAAGAAACACTTACAAAGTTGAAGATCAAGAAGGAAAATCGGATGATACTTGAGAGGATTTGAGTTCTACTTCTTGAAAGTGTGAAAAAGTGTTAAAAATGACTAAGTGTCACTTTTATACTCTTTGGGTTTACGGCCGTAAACACCATGTTTAGGCCGTAAACTCCAAACTCTTGGAGTTTTGGGACTTTATTAATGCACAATAAACCCTAGGGTATCCTCTCTCCAGTTATCTCCTCAAGTACTAAGCTTTAAAACACTCAAACTGACTCTACACAGCTTAAAAGTTAGCAGAAACAGTTCTGACTTCTATTGAAGTGAATTGTTGTACAAGATAGAAATTTCGGGTTGTCACATCATCCCCCCGTTAGAAGGAATTTTGTCTCGAAATTAGAGTTTAAGCAAATAAGTAGTTACAAATAACTAAGAAAAAGACGAGGATATTACAGTTTAATCTGATCCTCTCGCTCCCAAGTGAATTCTGGTCCTCGCTTGGCGTTCCAGCGAACCTTCACTATCGGGATACGGCTTTGTTTCGTTTGCTTGACCTCTCGTCCATGATCTCTACAGGTTCTTCCACGAAGTTGAGGCTCTCATTGATCTCGATTTCGTTGAGTGGGATTACAAGAGTCTCGTCGAACAGACACTTTTTCAAGTTCGAGACGTGGAAAGTAGAATGTACGTTACTGAGTTCGCACGGTAAGTTAAGTTTGTAAGCTACAGGGCCGATTCTTGCGAGAATTTCGAAAGGCCCTATGTATCTTGGATTTAGCTTTCCACGCTTTCCAAAGCGTATTAAGCCCTTCCAGGGAGAGACCTTCAATAGAACACGGTCGTCCACCTGGAATTCCAACGGTTTCCTTTGTTTATCTGCGTAGCTTTTCTGTCGGTCTCTAGAGGCTTTCAATCGTTCACGTATCAGAAAGATCTTCTCTGTCATTTCCCGAATGATCTCCGGACCCGTGAGAGTGCTTTCAGGAACTCGTCCTTTAGATAACTGGGTATCACCCACCTCAACCCAGCATAGAGGGGATCTGCACTTTCGGCCATAGAGGGCCTCGAATGGAGCAGCCTTTATGCTCGTGTGATAACTGTTGTTGTAGGAAAATTCGACAAGGGGTAAATGAGTATCCCATGCTTTCCCAAAGTCGATCACACAGGCTCGCAACATATCTTCCAAGGTTTGGATAGTCCTCTCACTTTGTCTGTCGGTTTGTTGATGGTAGGCTGTGCTCATGTCCAACCTAGTTCCCAAGGAACTTTGTAGCGACTGCCAGAACCTCGAAGTGAATCTACTATCTCTGTCCGAGATAATGGATATGGGAACACCGTGCAGTCGTACAATCTCCCGTATGTAAGTTCTTGTAAGCTTCTCCATCTTGTCTGTTTCTTTGATAGGCAGGAAATGTGCAGACTTGGTCAATCTGTCGACGATGACCCATATGGTATCAAGTCCACCCGTTGTCCTGGGCAATTTGGTTATGAAGTCCATAGTGATCTGCTCCCACTTCCATTCAGGTATCTCCAGTTGCTGGAGTAATCCTGACGGTTTCTGGTATTCGACCTTGACCTTGGCGCAAGTAAGGCATTTACTCACAAAGGTAGCAATCTCTCCTTTCATGTTAGGCCACCAGTATAGCTTTTTAAGATCCAAATACATCTTATCTGAACCTGGGTGGATGGAATAACGAGTGTTGTGTGCCTCAGTCATGACCAAGTCTCTGAAACCATCGTGTTTCGGTGTCCAGATCCGATCCATGAGATATAAGGCTCCGCTACCCTTGACTTCCAAGTTCTTATCCATCCCTTTCAGGGATTCACTCGCCACATTTTCAGGTTTCAAAGCGTCGAGCTGAGCCTCCTTAATTTGTGTGGACAAGTGTGAATGGATAGTCATAGTCAATTATTTGACTCTACGACCAGAGTATTCTTTCCGACTTAGGGCGTCAGCTTCCACGTTGGCTTTACCCGGATGATAACAAATTTCGTATTCGTAGTCACTGAGTAGCTCGACTCACCGTCATTGTCTCATGTTGAGCTCTTTCTGGTTGAATATGTGTTGTAGGCTTTTGTGGTCTGTAAAGATAGTGCTCTTTGTACCATACAGGTAGTGTCTCCAGATCTTCAGAGCAAATACAACTGCTCCCAGCTCAAGATCGTGGGTAGTGTAGTTGACCTCATGTGTCTTTAGCTGTCTCGAGGCGTAGGCGATGACCTCACCTCGCTGCATCAGAACACATCCGAGTCCTTGATTTGACGCATCGCAATAGACAACGAAGTCTTCCATCCCTTCGGGGAGGGATAGTATTGGTGCGGTGCACAAGGCTCGCTTGAGCGTTTAGAATGCTCTCTCCTGTTTCTCTTCCCAGTCAAAGGCCACGCCCTCCTGGGTCAGTGTTGTAAGAGCTTTTGCGATGCGGGAGAAGTTCTGAATGAACCTGCGATAGTAGCCAGCGAGGCCTAGAAATTGACGAATTTCTGTAGGCGTCTTCGGTGCTGACCAGCTCTCAATGGCTTTGATTTTGGAAGGGTCCACGTGTATTCCCTCTTCGCTAACCACGTGCCCTAATAATTCGACTATTCGGATCCAAAATTCGCATTTCGAGAACTTCGCATAGAGCTTCTCCGAACGCAGTGTTTCTAAGACCTGTCGTAGATGTTGACTATGCTCCCCCTTACTACGAGAGTAGATAAGTATGTCATCGATGAAGACGATGAAGAACTGATCCAAGTAAGGACGACACACCCTATTCATTAAATCCATGAATACTGCGGGCGCGTTTGTTAATCCGAACGGCATCACTACGAATTCGTAGTGCCCATAACGAGTTCGGAAGGCTGTCTTTGGAACATACTCCCCTAGCACTCGTAGTTGGTGATATCCGGATCTTAAGTCGATTTTTGAAAGAAAGTCTGCCCCTTGAAGTTGGTCAAACAAATCGTCTATATGAGGCAGAGGGTAACGATTTTTTACGGTCAGTTTGTTGAGCTCCCTGTAGTCGATGCACATACGAAACGATCCGTCTTTCTTCTTGATGAACAAGACTGGAGCTCCCCAGGGTGAGAAGCTTGGTCTTATAAAGCCCTCGCTGAGCAGTTCGTTAAGTTGACAGGACAGTTCTTGCATCTCTGCAAGTGCTAGACGATAGGGCGATTTGGCTACGAGTGTTGCCCCTGGAACTAAGTCGATTATGAACTCGACTTGACGTTGCGGAGGTAATCCTGGGAGTTCTTCCGGAAAGATGTCGTGAAAATCGCGTCCTACGGGAATGTTCTTAAGGTCTTTCGTTTGTTGGCTCACATCGACCACATGAGCAGGGAATGCGCGACATTCCTTTCGCAAGATTTTCTGAGCTTGAATGCTCGAGATGATACGAAGGTTAGTGACGGGTTTGTCGCCATAAACTACTAGAGTTTCGCCAGATGGCAGATTAAGGTGAAAAGCCTTTTCATAACACATGATGTCGACACGATGAAGACTCAACCAATCCATGCCGATAATGACGTCAAAACTTTTAATTGAGACCGGCATGAGGCCGATCGAAAATGAATGGCTATCTAGTGTTAGGGTACACCCTATGTATATACTGCTAGTGCTCTCCGTCTCTCCATTAGCCATTTCTACATTGAACGGTTCTTTAAGTGCTCGTGATTTTTTCTTAAGTAAATGAGCAAATTTTTGGTTCACGAAACTCCTCTCCACTCCACTATCAAACAGAATGCATGCATAAGAGTTATCGAGGAGAAACGTACCAGTGACCACTGTGGGGTCGGCAACCGCTTCCTCGTGGCCTATGGCCAGAACTCTTCCCACTCTACCGGAATTCCCTGCCTTTGGGCAGTCCCTCTTGTAGTGGCCCACTTCGCCACAACCGTAGCAAGCTTGGCCCACACCAGCGCCGAGGACTTCGTTGAGTGCCCTTGTCGGTGCTTTGCAGAAACGGGCAGTGTGCCCCTTCCTGTTGCAATTTGAACATTGCATTTCCCGAAAGGCTCCTGTGTGGTGGAAGTTGCACTTGTTGCACCTAGGCAAACTTCCGGCGTACTGCTTTACCGGAGCAGCAGCGGTAGGTGCTATCGCAACATGAACTGCCACGACCTGCTGCTTTTTGGCAGCCTTCTTCTTCTTCTTGTCATCCCAGAACTTCTGCTTGGAATCAGCGGTTTTGGAAGGTTCGGAGATGGCCAGGGTTGTTGTTGCGGCCGGGGTACGAATCCCATGGTCTATAAGCCGATGTGCCAATCGCTTGGCACTATCGAATGTAGTGGGGTTTGAAGCCAAAACATTTCCCTGGAATGGAGACACCAACCCCCATATGTATATTTCTATCTTCTTTCCCTCTGTATGCACCATGTTGGGACAGAGGGCCACCAGTTCACAGAACCTAGCAGTGTAGGAGACTATGTCGGAGCCCTACATGGATAGGCTCCACAGTTCCTCCTCCATTTTCTGGATTTCGCCTCTCGGGCAGTACTCTTCGATCATTAGCTCTCTCAGAGCTTCCCAGCCCATAGCATTATCCACTATTAGAGATAGTGACTTGACATGGCTATTCCACCATGTCAGGGCTTTTTCCTCAAAGTTGCAAGAAGCGAACTTGACCTTGCTCCCTTCTGGACAAGAGCCGATTTCGAAAACCGATTCGGTCTTCTCGAACCATTGCTAGAGGGCAATGACTCCGCCAGTCCCTTTAAAGGACTTGGGCTTGCAGTTGGTGAAATCCTTGTAGGAGCACTCTCTCAAGCGCACAGGAGCTTCACCATGAGTAGATTGAACAGGTGTTCCTCCTCCAGTGGAACCAGAAGAGTGATATTGAGCAATGGCTGTTGCCACAGCCGCAGCTACTGCAACATTTAGAGCTGCCATAACGATTTGAGGAGCAGGTGGTGTTACAATTATCGGAGGATCGCGTCTCGTTGATCGACGTGGAGGCATCTTTCAACTATAAGTTTAGAAAGATGAAGATATTGATAAGAATTTAATAGGAAAACTGATGAGAATGACTCATGGACTAACTCTCCGTAGCCCAACAGCACAATTGAATAGTATGATTGATTGTAGATGGAAGCATTTGGATATTATTTCCGTGAGATTAGATATCTGTCAATAATACTCGAATTATATATATAACAAGTTTGGGAAAAATGACCTAGAAGTAGGCCTTACATAAACCAAGATGGAAAATTTTGACAGAACTACGACCTAATCAAGACCTAACGGGTCTAAGATTTATGAAGATAGGAAATTAGACTAGAGTTTTTACATGAACTAAGTTATATCCAAAAGGGAAGTCGAGGAGACTCTAGCGGCGACGAGAACTACTAGAGTGAGTTCTTGATTCCGACAGAAGGCGTTTTATGTCTCTCATGTGCCTATCAGATCTTACTTGCTGAGCTCGAAGTTCCCTGACTTCAGCTCGGGTTTCAGCAAGTTCTCTCTGTAGAGCTGCATTGCGGACCTGAGTCCTTTCATTAGCAGACTCTAGCTGGCGAATGCGGACTATGTTAACGCCAGAGTTGGTGTCAATCTCCATGACTCGGTCGATAGTTGCTCGACCTTTCTCGGTGTTTCGAGAAATCCTACGAACCATGATGGGTAGGACCCTGTCAGCTGAACCTCCCTCGGTGAGGTTATAGAAGCTTCTATCCCCATTGTAGGGAATGGGTTGACCCTGTTCCTGACTCCATCTATTCAAGTTTGTGGCCCACGGAGGTGTGGGTCCTTGAAATGATGGGCGAGGCTTCGGGTTTGGGTTTTGAGCAGCTGGAGGTAGGTTGTTGACTTCAGGTTCTGAGTCAGAACTATCAGAAAAAACCCTCAGCATAGTGATCATCCAAAGGGATTGGGTGATCTTCTTCTGGCTCTTCTCCAAGCCATCCAGCATTGCCGTGGTTGGGATAGTACGGGTCTCTGGGGATATGGAATCCAGTCATGATATCTACGCGAGAAAAGGGATAAAGAAATAACTAAATAGACGCACTAATTACATAACTATAATATGACCTTTATCAGTTACTTCAACATTTGCGTAGTGCATACCAGTCATATGTAATCAAGACAGGATAGACCTTCGAATAAGTGACCCTAACTCTAAGCCCACAACCAAACAAGGAACAGGAAGTAAAGCAAAGATCACAGATTCTAAGTCTATGATATCCTAGATACATATAACCTTAGCGTATCCACTCAGCAACTATTGAGATACTAATAAAGACCTTTAGTTCTCAGATAAGTAATTATAGTAACACAAAATACTCCTATAGTATTTTAAGTTTATGTTATGTTCTAATGTTTTCATTGTAGTAGTGTTGGTAAGTTTTTAGACTTGTTGCAACCTCACAACCACACTTAGGCACATGCTAGTCACTCCTCGGATAATATAGTTGATCAGGCTATATCTTCCCAGGGTTGACTATATGTCTCTAAGTCTACTTGTGCTGCTCAACAATCGTAATACTTTTGTTCTGTCCTAGTGACACTGTTTTTAGTATGAATGCATGCATGTATACTAGTTAAATATTTTATTATTTAAAAGAATAAACTCTTTATCAGAGTATTTTTTACCCCGTTGTGTTTATAGTTTGTATATCTTTTATGGGTTTATATACTCGATTCATTATAAACAATGCTCTGATACCAATCTGTCACACCCCAAAACCGGAACGGCGGAATCGTTCAGGGGTGGAGGACGTCATGTACAGTATCACAACAATGCATAGTAGTAAACAAGCAACAACATCATCCTTTGCATTAATAATATAATTTAATACAAGTGTGTTCTGTCAAGTTAAATAGACACAAAAATATGAATCAAAATAAAAGATGAGTCTTGAACGAGCTCCATCTTCTCAAAACCTGGCACCCGTACCTGTCTACTGCTGACCTGAGAATACAAGTTATTTTGAAAGAGTTTATCAGCTTTAAAGCTGGTGAGATCATAAGTATTTTAGTGTCATTGTTTGTATGAAAGTGTTTGTAAGTATGTGATGTATAAGTTTGTAAAAGTTTGTCATTGTTTGAACTCTCCTAGAAAACCCTATGTTTCCTACTAAAAGTAGCCTTCTACCAGGGCATCAACTGTTTTTATGTAAGACTCTTGTAAGAGTATGTATCTTCCCCAATCTGACTATCATTAACCAAAAATATAGTTTTTACATTATTGTTTATTGTGTGAAGATCACAAAGTGAATGCAATGGGAAAATGAAATAGTACTGTAGTGTTGTATTAAATAACTACTGATGTACTAACTACCTTAAACCAATTGTTATTTAAAGTACCATGTGATCGGTCTGTACCATACTACTGACTATAAACACGACGATGTAAGACGTCGGAAGAAATGACGTTTGGCACCCGTAGACTTGCAAGTCCCACTGTAGCGAGCAGCAAGGTGTAGGATAGTCAATCCAGTATAGATCTATACACAAACTCAACGCTCTCCATTTAAGGAGATTCTGGATACAAAACGGGCCATGACAGGTGATGTCATGCCCCGTTACGTGGCTCACATAACTGTATTAGTGCACTTGTGAATGTATTGTATGTACTAGCTGTATTGTATGTTCTGTCTCTGTCTAGTATGTATGTATGTTCTCTCTGTATGGTATTGTATGTTCTCTCTGTATGGTATTGTATGTTCTCTCTGTATGGTATTGTATGTTCTCTCTGTATGGTATTGTATGTTCTCTCTGTTTGGTATTGTATGAACTGACTCTTTGTATGTTTCACTGTTCTAGTAATAGTATTAGTATCTCCCTAAACTATACCTATTATAGCTTACTAGTAATGTTGTTTGAATGTATGAACATGTGTGTATACCTTTGCTACCCAAAGGTATTGAATAGAAAGAAGTAACCTTTTATATCTATACACATATACTTGATATATGACTAGGATTCAAACGACCTTCGGACAAACAACCGATACCCTAAGTCCACAACCAAACAAGGAACACGAGGTAAGGTGAGCTATCAGTCCTAAGTCCTTTAAATCCTACTTATATAACTATATCTATATAGATACACATTTAACAGAATATAAGTTTAAAAGAGTTTAATAAAAGTATTTGACATGTAAAAGAGATTAATAAAACAGTTTGAAGTAGTTTGTTTGATAACACAGTTTGAAAAGTAAGAAATCCACTTGTTTGGTAGTTACTAATCACATGTGATTGATATAATAACTATAATAGTTCAAATTGTATTCCCCCCCCCCCCCATAAAAGCATTTAAAATCATTTAAAAGGTTGATTAAGGGGTATGAACTCACCTGTAGTGAGTGGTTTGGATGAACGGATGTTATAGGATGCTAAGTGTCAAGTGAAGACTTGAACACACACAAGGATCCTAGTTAACATATAATAACACATATATGTATCCAATTAGTCATTAAACAACTGATTAACCAAGTTAAGACATCCTAAGACATGTAAAACACTTGATTTAAGTGCTATAAGTACTAAGGATTGCATCTAAGGGTTGTAGGACTTGGCTTTTGAGTTTAGGGTCCAAGGGTAAACTCTTTATGAGTTTACGGTTTTGGGACCAACTCCCTTGGAGTTTACGGTCGTAAACCCATGAGTTTACGGCCGTAAACTCATGGTACTTCTGCCATTTTGTGTTTTGAAGCTTTATAAGTCATAAAGAAGCATCCTACTTCAAGTCTAAGCCTTAGGAAGTGATTGTGGCATCATTTCACCCCTTTGTGGAGTTTACGGCCATAGACCATTTCTCCATGTGTTTACGGTCGTAAACTCTAATGGTTCATGGTATTTTTTGATGTTTAAAGTCCTAAGCACATCAAGGATATGATCTAGACTAGTATCCAAGGCTTGGTAAGGGACTAGGGCACACAATGGCCCATTCATTGGGGTTTAAGGTCCAAGAACATGTTGGACCGTAAACACCTTTGATCTTGTGTTTCTTTGTGTTTTCTAGTTGATTAAGAAGTGTAACAAGCCTTATAACAAGCCAACGTAAGAGTACTTACTATGTAGAAGCTTGAAAGGGTGTTAAAAGTCCAAGAACACTAGTGTGTGTTCTTGGTGTTCTTTGTGAAACTAAGAACACTTAAAGATCTACACAAATGGAATGATTTCATGGATGAAATCATGTAAGATCACTAGATTAAGTAAGATATCAACTAATTAGGGCAAGAAACACTTACAAAGTTGAAGGTCAAGAAGGAAAATCGGATGATACTTGAGAGGATTTGAGTTCTAGTTCTTGAAAGTGTGAAAAAGTGTTAAAAATGACTAAGTGTCACTTTTATACTCTTTGGGTTTACGGCCGTAAACACCATGTTTAGGCCGTAAACTCCAAACTCTTGGAGTTTTGGGACTTTATTGATGCACAATAAACCCTAGGGTATCCTCTCTCCAGTTATCTCCTGAAGTACTAAGCTTTAAAACACTCAAACTGACTCTACACAACTCAAAAGTTAGCAGAAACAGTTCTGACTTCTATTGAAGTGAATTGTTGTACAAGATAGAAATTTCGGGTTGTCATATCGTGCAACCGAAACTCACACTTGGAGAACTTTGTGAGAAGTCTCTTCTTCCTGAAAGTCTCCAGCACTTCCCTCAAGTGCTCCTTGTGCTGCTCCTGAGTCATGGAATAAACCAAGATATCATCAATAAATACAATCACATACCGATCCAACATTGGCCTGCACATGTGGTTCATGAGATCCATGAACGCAGTTGGAGCATTGGTGAGCGCAAAATGCATCACCACGAACTCGTAATGAACATAACGAGTCCGAAAAAAGTTGTCTTCTGCACATCCTCATCCCTAACCCTCATCTGATGATAACTCGATCACAAATCAATCTTAGAGAACCAAGATACACCCTGAAGCTGGTCAAAAAGAACACCAATCCTCAGGAGTGGATAACAGTTCTTCACTGTTACCTTTTTCAGCTCCCGGTAGTCAATGCACATACGATGATACCTATCCTTCATCTTTACAAACAAAATTAGTGCTCCCCATGGAGAACTACTCGGTTGAATGAATCCCTTGTCTAACAGCTCCTACAGCTGTGTAGACAACTCTGGCATCTTGGTAGGAGCCAACCAATATGGTGCCTTGGCTATTGGAGCCACACCTGGAACCAAATCAATCTTGAATTCAACCTGCCTCTCTGGAGACACCCTAGGAAAATCCTATGGAAAAAGATCTAGATAATCCCGCAAAATCGGCACAGCATCCACAGTCGCCTTACCCTTATCCCAGGTATCCATAACATAGGCGACATATCCAGAACAACCTTGTTGAATATAGCGTATGGCCCTCGCTACTGAACACAATAATGAACCACTCTGAGCTCTGTCTCCCTGAACCACTAACTCTTCCTTACTTAGGGTTCGAACCTGAACTAATTGTTGTTCACAATCGATCACTGCCCCATTGGGGATCAACCAATCCATACCCACAATGACCTTATTCCCACACAAAGGAATGGGAACCAAATCGACCAGATATTACTCGCTGAATACTTAAAGAGTACAACCGCGATGAACCCTCTCAACCCGAACAGATCTATCGTCAGCGATCTCGACATCTAGAGGACAATCTAGCTCCCCCGAAGCTCCAGCAAACCTCTTGCTAAGCGCAAGCGATATAAAGGATCGGGTAGCCCCTGAATCAAACAACACCAATGTAGAAATACCGTTCACAAGGAACGATCCTAAAATAAAACACATCAATATAAACAACAATTTAATATAAATAAGGAGATAATGGGAGGATACATACCCATCACCACGTCGGGAGCTATGTGAGCCTCCTCGACCGTCAACTGGAAAGCCCTGATCTTCATCACAGGTTTATCTTCCCGGCTCTAGTGTCCGTCGGTAATCCGAAGAGTTGCAGGAGCGGGTGCTGACACTGGTCCTACTGCAGCCAAACTCGGATAATGGGCCTTCTTGTGGCCCCTATGATTGCAATGAAAGTAGATCAGATCATATACTGGGGTGGTGGTGGTAGTAGTAGTGCAATCTCTGCTAATATGACATGTCCCGCCGCACTTAAAGCACCCGAACCACCCACCCTGCACACTCCCACGTGCATCTTACCGCACTTGCCACAGCGGCTCCGGCCCTGCTGGCCTCTTGTCCTGGAATCAGATACCTTGGACCTCTTTCCTGAACCCTCAGCACTCGACATATAATCTAACTTCTTCTTCTTTTCCATCTCAATATCGATATCCCTCTCCCTAGCCCTCACTATTGTATCCTTTATGTCTTGCAGCTAGATCGACTCACAAACTAACAAATATCACTCCTCAACATCTCATGATATCAAGCCATCTTCATCTCCTCATCCGCCACATATTGCGAAACCAAAAGTGCCCTTTTTCGAAACATCACTGTCATCTCAGCCACCGTCTCAGTAGTCTGGAGGAGATCCTGAAACTCTCGCGACAAGTGCTGCACCTCAATCACCGGTGCGAACTCAGCCTTGAACCTGGTCACAAAATCATCCCAGGTCATCGAATCAACAGCCTCATCATCCACTGCGCGCCTGACCTCCTCCCACAAATCTTGTGCCCTGTCCTTCAGAGGACAAGAGGCAAGTTTTACCTTTGCCCCCTCGGGGCAACTGCTGGTGCGGAAGGCGTTAACAACATCCGCTAACCACCTCATTCTCGCTATCAGGTCCTTGGCCCCGTGATAATCTGGAGCTTCACATGCTCGGAACTCCCTGAAGGTCAAATAACATGCCCCAACCAAGGCCACCATCTCAGAATGAAGGCACTCAACCACTCATCGAGAATCTCCAGAATGCCCTCCTTGACCGTACCAAAGATCATAGGAGTCTGCTCAAGAATGCAATGCGTAATCTCAGACGAGATGAACTCCCTAGTCTGATCATCTAGCTGTCCGGCTCCAGAACCTGATCCCGAGCCCTATCCAGCACCAGAATTAGCAACAGGTCTACCCCGCAATGTCACCATGCTGAAAATAGACCATATAAACCATCAAAATAAGCATCAGAATATATCGAGGGATCACAATCTCTACAAGCTTCCTGGTTTCATCGCAGCTCTCCTTGACTCGAGTACGGATCCTCTGCTTCTAGTAGTACGGGCCCATACTACCTTCCACATCTATCATTACTTTCCTCAAGGATTACCTTGAATCAGTGAAGTCACCCTATATCCATACAATTAACCTTCATCAAAATAAGGCTCCCAACACTAGATCTCATCCGAGGTTTTCCTAGGGCTAACTCCACACCACTCTCCGCCATCAACTGTAAAAGGAACTCCCTCTAACTTCATCTAACTAGCTCATGAATACAATTACAGATCACTAAAACCAAATAATTCTTCGAATGAAAAGTCTCACATTACAACGGTTGGACTCATACAAGAGTTGTGCAATAGAGTTAAAACCTAACCTTCTAAAATTATTTAGTTCCCATAATATGTAACTTAACATATTCTCTTACTAGTTAGTTGAAGCTAGTGAGAACTCCTAGAAAGCACAAAGCAAGTAGCATTCGAGCATCAAGTAATCAGAACCAAGCATCACCTAATCATGCCTTCTTATCACTCACTTATTAGTAGTAGCATGCATGTCTACAAGCTCAAAGAACATGCATACAAAGGCATCTCTCTTAGCATTCTATCACGTAAAAACTAAGCATATCCTTAGCCCTAACTAGCTTGAGATTCACAGATTCACAGATCAAATCATACCAGATAACATGTATGGGTATTTTGGGAAAACGTACTTGAGATCGGTCGATTGCATGCACGACGCCCTTTCTTGTCTTAGAAAAATATTTCTTAAAAATAAATTTCTTTTTGAATAACTTTACCAAATCCTCAGTTTGAGTTCAGACACACCCAAGAGTATATCCGAATCCCTCAAACCAAGGCTCTGATACAAACTTAAAACGTCCAAAAAATAAGACCATAATTTTATTTTTCATTTTTAGATTAATAAAACATCAAACTATATCATTGTCATAAAACCAAAGTTATCAAAAAGTATGGATACATCCTCAATATTAGAGTAAATCACAAAATGCGGAATCGAGTGGTGTGTGCTATGCAATCATCCCGAGCTCTTCCCTTTGGAACCAGAAGTACCGGAAACATAAACTGATAAGCACAAAGCTTAGTGAGTTCCCAAATACCACAAACCATACATACATAAATAACCATATAATGGGCCCCGCCCTTCATCGGTCCCCGCCCGACATCAAGCCTCACAAGGTATATAGATATGTCAGTCATCAGGCCCCTCCCGATATACATATAAACATAATAACATGTAAACACATAACACATGCAATAATCACAAAGATACATAGCATACAAAATGGTCATCGGGCCCCACCCGGTAAGCATACGAGTACATAAAACATGCAAGATTCACGCAAACATCTAGCATCCTAACATAACAAAATCATGGGCCAGCATTGGTGCCTTTGACCCGCTAAACATGGTGAGGAAACTCACATCGCGCTGCTGAGTCTCATAGAAAAATCTCTGACTGCTGGCCCGCTAAAATCACCATGCTATTAATCACAAAATAACATCCAATTAGTAATTGGATCCCAACTCACACTAAGAGTCCAAACTACGGTAAAAGATATTTTTACCCTTTTGCTAACTTGGCCTAAAGCCAAGGCCCAATCCAATTGACCAACGGCCTAAAATCCACGGTCCAAAATCCAACAGCGGGTTCTCACGTCGCGACCAGTCCATGGGCACGTCGTGAGGACCAACTCGACTCAGTCTCGACTCAGCGAGTCAACTCAAATTATCCAAAAACATTCCAGTCCTCGTCATGTCGCAACCCAACCTTGAATCCCGTCGTAACCTGATCTAGGCAAAATAAGTGGGATGGCCAACTTCCTCACAACGCGAGGGTCCTAAGCCTCACGTCGTGAGATCTGAACAGTCCAGCTTAAGATATTAAGCTCTTAATCCTTACGGCCATGACTTTGGACTTTCCAGGGGGTCTTCCTTTACCCAAAAGATGAAAAAAAATCGAGGCTTTTCAGTCATGCATGTCCAATGCATGACTCAAACTCTTACTATACCAAAAGTGGTGAAAATGAGATCTAGACTCAAACTTGGAGACCCAAACTACACCAAAACTCAGATCCAACAACTATGTTGATAATAATGAGTCAATGATCCATAAAGTTGCCAAGTTTATTGTCACACCCCAAAACCGGAACGGCAGAAACGTTCTGGGGTGGAGGACGTCACGTACAGTATCATAACAATGCATAATAGTAAAGACAAGCAACAACATCCATTGCATTAATATAATAATTGTAATACAAGCGTGTTCTGTATAGTTTTTAAGACACCAAAAATGTATAATCAAAATAAAGATGAGTTTTGTATGTGCTCCATCTTCTCAAAAGCTTCATCTGTACCTGTCTACTGATGACCTGAAAATACAAGTTATTTGAAAGAGTTTATCAGCATAAAGCTGGCGAGTTCATAAGTATTTAGTGTCATTGCTTTTATGAAGATGTTTGTAAATAGTATACTCCCTAGAAAATCCTATATTTTCTAGTATAATGTAGTCTTCTACTAAGACCCGATTATTTGTATGTTTGTTCTTTCGTAATAGTAAGAGTTTTCCCCAATGAAACTATCAGTATGAAAATATAGTTTTAGACTTCACTCATGAAGGGTGATTACAAAATAAATGTATTAGGGGAAAATAACGTTTTTCCTCAACAGTGACACTGCTGGTCGTAAAGTGATAAAATACAGACTCCAGGTGGTACTAAATGTACAGTACACCTCGGGGAGTCTAAGGTAATAAAAATGTAGACTCCAGGTGGTATTAAAAGAACAATACGCCTCGGAGAGTCTATTTTGCCTTTAATTCTTAATTGGCTAATTTAAAGGTTTGAATGTGAACTCGTATGTAACCATGTTGATCGACGGCTGAATAACTGATGACCTTCCAGGTCATATGTAGTGAGGTAACATTCTGTCACCCCTTGGCCTTATCGGCTGGGACTGTAGCTAGCAGTCGGGATGTGGGAGTGTCTGTCCCGTATAGATCTATACACATAATGCCCGCTCTCCCTCCAGGAGACTCTGGTTACAAAGTGATACCATAATGAAGTGTCGTATCGAGAAGTAGTATGTAACAATTCGGTTTATAGTATTCAAAAGTTGTATAGTATGTCATAGTGTAGTGATGTTTTCCCTTTACTAGTATATAGTATGTTCTCTTGTATAATGTATAGTATGTATTGTTTTCTCGATATAGTACTTATGTAGTGACTCGTAAATGTACTGACTCTTGTATGTATCGTTGTAGTAGTAATAGTGAGTAGTAATCCCTTAACTATACCTATTAAAGTTAAATAGTAATGTTGTTTGTATGCCTTCATTATACCAAGGCATTGAGCTGAAGTGAAAATTTTATATCCAACACATATATATATGCTATATAACTACGAGTTCAACGACATTTGGACAAATAACAAGATACCCTAAGTCCACAACCAAACAATTAACAGGAAATAAGGCGAGCTATCAATCCTAAGTCCTTCAAGTCTTACTTATATAAATATATTAGTGTAGATATGAGTTTGAAAACAATGCAAGTTTAAAAGAGTTTGGAAACAGTTTTAGTATCTAAAAGTTTAATAAAAGGTTTTGAAACGCTTGAAAACCATAAATTTGATAGTAACTTTAAAGTAGTTGTAAATCTTTCTGCTTGTTCTAGTCATGAATCACATGTGATTGATGCAATAACTAGAATATTTCAACTTGTATTCCCCCCCAGAAAAGCATTTAAAATCATTTTAAAGGTTGATTAAGGGGTATGAACTCACTTGTAGTGAGTGGTTTGGGTGGAAGTGCCGGATAGAATGCTAAGTGTCAAGTGAAGACTTGAACACACACACGGATCCTATTTAATATGTAAAGATATATACATGTATCTAATTAGTGGTTATAACACCAATTAAGCAAGTATAAACACCCTAAAACATGGAAAACACCTTGGTTCAAGTCCTAGGAGTATTAAGGGGTTGTATCTAAAGAGAGTATGACCTCACATTGGAGTTTACTGCATATATGGTAACACCATATGAGTTTACGGTTTATGGTCATTTCCCCCATGAGTTTATGGCCGTAAACTCATGGTAATTAGTACCATTGTGTGTTTTAGGGTCTTACAAGTCAAGGTTAAGCATCCTATGATCAAGTCCAAGCCTTAGGAAGTCATGGTGGCACAATGGCACCACTTTATAGAGTTTACGGCCCATGGACCATTCCTCATGAGTTTACGACCGTAAACTTTATGTGTTCTTGATCTTTTTGATGTTTATGGTCCTAAACACTTCAAGGAAGTGATCTAGACTAGTATCCAAGGCTAAGGAAGGGACTAGGGCTCATATAGCCCCCTTATTAGGGTTTACGGTTCATGGACCAACTCCCATGGAGTTTACGGTTTTGGGTTTACGGTCCAAGTGGGTTTATGGCCGTAAACCCATGGTAACTCCTACCATTTCGGGGTTCAAGGTCTTTAGCTCATGCATGCAAGGTTCTAGTCCATTATCCAAGCCCTAGAAGGTAATGGTGGCACATATGCACCACCTTATGGTGTTTACGGTCCAAGGAGATTGCCTTGGCCGTAAACCCATGTGTTCTTAGTGATTCTTGGTGTTTTTCCATGGTTTAACAAGTGTTCTAAGTAAATAACTAGTTAGGAGGAGTGTACTTACTTATAGGAAACTTGTAAGAGTGTTTGAGGTCCAAGAACACTAGTGTGTGTTCTTGGTGTTCTTGGTGTTTTGAAGAACACTTGAAGATCTATGAAAAAGACAAGATTTCATGGATGAAATGATGTATAGCTACTAGATGAAGTGTTATAACAACAAATCAAGAGAAGAAACACTTACATTTTTGGAAGATTGGAAGAAATATGTTATGATACTTGGGAGAGAAATGTGGGTGTTCTTGAGCTTGGAAGTGAGAAGTGAGGAAATGAGGAATAAACTCATGCCTTAAGCATGAGTTCACGGCCAAGAGGAGTTTACGGCCCAAACTCCCAAAGTTTGGCCGTAAACACCTTGTTATGGTGTGAAATGTTTATTTGATACACATCACTCCTAGAAGATACTTCATTTTATTTGTTCGTTTGATGAATTTATAATAAAAACACCCAAACAGACTTTAAACCGGCTAAAATTAATAGAGATGAATTTGACCATTATTTGTAGTGCTTGACTGAGGGGTTTGAGAAAATAGAAATTTTGGGTTGTCACATCATCCCCCCCCCCCTCCCCCGTTAGAGGGAATTTCGTCCCAAAATTAGATTTCAAGCAATAAAGTAGTTACAAATAACTAAGCGAAAAAATGAGGATATTTATGTTTCATTTGATCCTCGCGCTCCCAAGTGAATTCTGGTCCTTGCTTGGCGTTCCAGCGAACCTTCACGATTGGGATGCGGCTCTGTTTCTTTCGCTTGACCTCTCGGTCCATGATCTCTACAGGTTCTTTCACGAAGTTGAGGCTCTCGTTGATCTCGATCTCGTCGAGTGGGATTACATGAGTCTCGTCGGATAGGCACTTTTTCAAGTTTGAGACGTGGAAGGTAGGATGTACGTTACTAAGCCCGCGGGGTAAGTTGAGTTTGTAAGCTACGGGGCCGATTCTAGCGAGAATTTTGAAAGGCCCTATGTATCTTGGGTTTAGCTTTCCACGCTTTCCGAAGCATATCAAGCCCTTCCAGGGTGAGACTTTCAAAAGGACTCGGTCTCCCACCTGGAATTCCAAAGGTTTCCTTCGTTTATCTGCGTAGCTTTTCTGTCGGTCTCTAGAGGCTTTCAATCGTTCACGAATCTGAACGATCTTCTCTGTCGATTCCCGAATGATCTCCGGACCCGTGAGAGTGCTGTCAGAAACTCGTCCTTTAGCTAACTGAGTGTCACCCACTTCAGCCCAGCACAGAGGGGATCTGCACTTCCGGCCGTAGAGGGCTTCAAATGGAGCAGCCTTGATGCTCGTGTGATAACTGTTGTTGTAGGAGAATTCAACAAGGGGTAAGTGGGTATCCCATGCCTTCCTAAAGTCGATCACACAGGCTCGCAGCATATTTTCCAAGGTTTGGATAGTTCTCTCACTTTGTCCGTCGGTCTGTGGATGATAGGCTGTACTCATGTCCAGCCTCGTTCCTAAGGAGCTTTGTAGTGACTGCCAGAACCTCGAAGTGAATCTATTATCTCTGTCGGAGATAATGGATATAGGAACACCATGCATTCGTACTATTTCCCGAATGTATGCTCTTGTGAGATTTTCCATCGTGTCAGTTTCCTTGATAGGCAGGAAGTGTGCGTATTTGGTCAATCTGTCGACGATGACCCAAATGGTATCAAGTCCACCCGTTGTCTTAGGCAACTTGGTTATGAAGTCCATAGTGATCCGCTCCCACTTCCATTCAGGTATCTCCGGTTGGTGGAGTAGACCTGATGGTTTCTGGTATTCGACCTTGACCTTGGCGCAAGTAAGGCATTTACTTACGAAGGTAGCGATCACCGCTTTCATGTTAGGCCACCAGTATAACTTTTTAAGATCCAGATACATCTTATCTGAACCTGGGTGGACGGAATATCGAGTGTTGTGCGCTTCCTTCATGACCAAGTCTCTGAAGCCACCATGTCTCGGTGTCCAGATCTGGTCCATGAGATATAAGGCTCTGTCACCCTTGACTTCCAAGTTCTTATCCATTCCACGCAGGGATTCTCCCGCCACATTTTCAGGTTTTAAGGCTTCGAACTGAGCCTCCTTAATCTGTGCGGATAGATGCGAATGGATAGTCATGGTCAAGTTCGGCCAGAATATTCTTTCCGACTTAGGGCGTCTGCTACTACGTTGGCTTTACCCGGGTGATAATGAATTTCGCATTCGTAGTCATTGAGCAGCTCTACCCACCATCGTTGTCTCATGTTGAGCTCCTTCTGGTTGAATATGTGTTGTAGGATTTTGTGGTCTGTGAAGATAATGCTTTTTGTACCATACAGGTAGTGTCTCCAGATTTTTAGGGCGAACACAACCGCTCCTAATTCGAGATCGTGTGTGGTGTAGTTGACCTCGTGTGTCTTCAACTATCTTGAGGCGTAGTTGATGACCTTACCTCGTTGCATCAGAACACAGCCGAGCCCCTGGTTGGATGCATCGCAGTATACCACGAAGTATTCTATCCCTTCGGGGAGGGATAGTATCGGTGCGGTGCATAAGGCTCGCTTCAGCGTTTGGAACGCATTCTCTTGTTTTTCTTCCCAGTCAAAGGCCACGCCTTTCTGGGTCAATGTAGTACGGGGTTTCTTAATTTGAGAGAAGTTCTGAATGAACCTACGGTAGTAGCCAGCGAGGCCTAGAAATTGACGAATTTCCGTAGGCGTCTTTGGTGCTGACCAGTTCTCGATGGCTTTAATTTTGGAAGGGTCCACGTGGATTCCTTCTTCGCTAACCACGTGTCCTAAGAATTCGACTCTTCGGATCCAAAATTCGCATTTAGAGAACTTTGCATAAAGCTTCTCTGATCGTAAGGTTCTTAGGACTTGTCGTAAGTGATCGCTATGTTCCTCCTTACTTCGAGAGTAGATAAGTATGTTATCGATAAAAACGATGACGAACTGATCCAAGTAAGGACGGCATACCCTATTCATTAAGTCCATGAATACTGCGGGTGCATTGGTCAATCTGAATGGCATCACTACGAACTCGTAGTGTCCGTAACGAGTTTGGAAGGCTGTCTTCGGAACATCCTCCTCAAGCACTCGTAACTGGTGATACCCGGATCTCAGGTCAATCTTGGAAAAGTAGCTCGCCCCTTGCAGCTGGTCGAATAAATCATCTTTGCGAGGTAGAGGGTAACGATTCTTGACTGTAAGCTTGTTGAGCTCCCTATAATCGATGTACATACGGAACGATCCGTCTTTCTTCTTCACGAATAAGACTGGTGCTCCCCAGGGTGAGAAACTTGGTCTTATAAAGCCCTTGCTGAGCAGTTCGTTAAGTTGACCGGACAGTTCTTGCATCTCAGCAGGTGCTAAACGATAGGGCGATTTGGCTACGGGAGTCGCTCCTGGAATTAAGTCGATTCGGAACTCGACTTGACGTTGCGGGGGTAATCCTGGGAGTTCTTCCGGAAAGACGTCGGGAAAATCACGCAGTACGGGGAGGTCTTTTAGGTCTTTTGTTTTCTGGCTCATATCGACAACGTGCGCCAGCAATGCACGATATTCCTTACGCAAGTACTTTTGGGCTCGAATACTTGAGATGATACGAAGGCTCGTACTGGGTTTGTCTCCGTAGACCAATAAGGTTTCGTTATGCGGTAGGTTCAGGCGGACTGCCTTTTCGAAGCACAGAATATCGATACGATGGAGACTCAACCAGTCCATGCCCACAATGGCATCGAAACTCTTGATCGATACGGGTATGAGGTCGATTGGGAATGAATAGTTATCTAGCGTGAGGGTACAACCTATGTAAATCTCGTTAGAACTCTCTGTCTAGCCGTTAGCCATTTCTACAACGAAGGTTTCTTTTAGTGTTTGCGGTGATTGTTTAAGTAAGTGTTTAAATTTATGGTTTACGAAGCTCCTCTCTGCCCCACTATCAAATAGGATACAAGCATAAGTGTTATCGAGAAGGAACGTACCCGTGACTACTGTGGGGTCTGCCATGGTTTCATTGTGGCCAATAGCAAGTAGTCTTGCTACTCCTCCCGCATTCCCAGCTTTAGGGCAGTTTCTTTTGAAGTGTCCCGTCTCGCTGCACCCGTAGCAGGCGTGGCTCACTCCTGTACCGGGAACTTGGGTGATGGGTTTGGGTTGTGTTCTGCAAAACCGGGCGGTATGGCCCTTCCGGTCGCAATTAGTGCAGTGCATTTCACGGTAGTGTCCGTTATGATGGAAGGAGCACTTGGTGCACTTGGGTAGGCTCCCTGCATATGGTTTGGCTGGTACAGGGGCAGCAGGAGTAGTGGCAGTATGGACAGCCACTATCTGTTGGTTCTTGGAAGAGGATTGAGCTGATTTGCCCTTCTTTCGGTCCCAACGCTTCCTCTTGTTGTCAGCTGTCTTGGTTGGTGCGGGGGCAGTCGTTGTAGTTGTTGTTGGAGTAGAAGGAGTCTCGTGATCGATGAGCCTTTGGGCCAATTCCTTGGCACTATCAAAGGTCACAGGGTGTGATGCTAGAACGTTCCCTCGATATGGGGGTACCAGACCCTAGATGTATCTTTCAATTTTCTTGCTTTCGGTGGGGACCATGTTGGGACATAGCGTCACCAGGTCGCAGAACCTGGCTGTATAAGCCACTATGTCGGAACTCTTCATTTTGAGGTTCCACAGCTCCTCCTCGAGTTTCTGAATTTCACCCCTCGGGCAGTACTCCCATGTCATTAGGTCCTTCAGTGTATCCCAACCCATGGCGTTAGCGGTTACCAGTGAGAGTGATTTGACATGGCCATTCAACCACGTCAGGGCCCTTTCGGTGAAGATGCAATCAGCGAACTTTATCC
Organism: Lactuca virosa; assembly: GCF_052849685.1. NCBI lineage: Eukaryota > Viridiplantae > Streptophyta > Magnoliopsida > Asterales > Asteraceae > Lactuca > Lactuca virosa. Next base: position 312,429,318 of record NC_136433.1, on the reverse strand, counting down.
TGCTTCCTTCGGGGCATGAGCACATCTCGAAGATTGCTTCTGTTCTCTCGATCCATTAGGTCAGCACAATGATCCCTCCAGTTCCGTTGAAGTACGTAGGTTTGCAGCTGATGAAATCCTTATAGGTACACTCCCGTATACGTGGATGGATTTCACCATGGCTAGAGTTGGTGCCAGTCCCCGTTCCACTAACACCACCAGAGTTTACTTGGGCCATGGCGGCGGTCACAGCTGCGGTCACCGCTGCCTGAAACATCACCGCATCGAACTGCGGAGGAGGTGGTGGTGGTGGAGTTTGATTTGCAGGTCTGCCCCTGGTCGGACGGGGACGAGGCGGCATCTTTTAATGGAAGTTGATAGGAATGATAACCATAGTAAGAATCAATTGTAAGTATGATGAGAGTGTTTCATGGACTAAATCGCCATAGTCCAACCATTAGATAGAGGCATATCAATAGAGTAGGGAAACACAAAGGTAAAGACCTTCCCATAGGTTAGATAACTGCCAATATTACTGGTATTAATGATGTAAAATGAGTTCGGGGAAAAATAACCTAACAGTAGGTCTTACATCAAACCATAAGGGAAAATGTTGGCAGTCTAGAAACCTAGTTAGAGTACTTTAAAAGATAGGAATGTTTTACAGACAAGTGAAACGGAAACACTGAAGAGAAAGGCTATTCCTTTAAGAAGAGAAAGGATGATAAGATAATCCCCTACTGGCGATGGGCACCCCTTGGGCGAACCCTTAAGTCAGCCATGCTATCCACACGAGAATGGGGAAAGAATAGCTAATAGACGTACTAATCTAAGATAATTATAAGATGATCGGTATTAGTTGATTCAATACTTGCATAGTGCATACCAATTACATGCAACCAAGGCAGGATAGACCTTCGAATAAGTGATCCTAACTCTAAATCCACAACCAAACAAGGAACAGGAAATAAATCAAAGATCACAGATTCTAAGTCTATAGCGCCTTATTCACATGTAACCTTAGAGTATCCACCTAGCAACTATTGCCCTATTAGTAACGACCTTTTTAGTTCTCATATAAGTAATTAATACAAAATACTCCTATAGTATTTTAGGTTTATGTTCGGTTCTAATGTTCTCGTTGTAGTGATGTTGGTAAGTTTTTAGACTTGTTGCAACACTACAATCATTCTTAGGCACATGCTAGTCACTCCTCGGAAAATATAATTGATCAAGCTATATTCCCCTAGGTTTGACTATATGTCTCTAAGCCTAATTGTGTTGTTCAATAATCATAATACTTTTGTTCTGTTCTAGTATGATACTGACCCTGGTATGAGTAGATGTATAAATATATATATATATATATATATATATATATATATATATATATATATATATATACATATACTTAGTTAAATATTTTTATTATTTAAAAGTATATATTCTTGGTCATAGTGTTTAATCCCGTTGCGTTTATAGTTTGTATATCTTTTATGGGTTGATATACTTGATTCACTATAAACAATGCTCTGATACCAATTTGTCACAACCCAAAACCGGAACAATACGCCTCGGGGAGTCTATGGTAATAAAAATGTAGACTCCAGGTGGTATTAAATGAACAATACGCCTCAGAGAGTCTATTTTGCCTTTAACTCTTAATTGGCTAATTTAAAGGTTTGAATGTGAACTCGTATCTAACCATGCTGATCGACGGCTGAATAACTGATGACCTTCCAGGTCATATGTAGTGAGGTAACATTCTGTCACCCCTTGGCCTTATCGGCTGGGACTGTAGCTAGCAGTTGGGATGTGGGAGTGTCTGTCACGTATAGATCTATACACATAATGCCCGCTCTCCTTCCAGGAGACTCTGGTTACAAAGTGATACCACAATGAAGTGTCGTATCGAGAAGTAGTATGTCACAATTCGGATTATAGTATTCAAAAGTTGTATAGTATGTCATAGTGTAGTGATGTTTTCCCTTTACTAGTATATAGTATGTTCTCTTGTATAATGTATAGTATGTATTGTTTTCTCGATGTAGTACTTATGTAGTGACTTGTAAATGTACTGACTCTTGTATGTATCGTTGTATTAGTAATAGTGAGTAGTAATCCCTTAACTTTACCTATTATAGTTAAATAGTAATGTTGTTTGTATGCCTTCATTATACCAAGGCATTGAGCTGAAGTGAAAACTTTTATATCCAACACATATATATATGATATATAACTAGGGGTTCAACGACATTCAGACAAATAACAAGATACCCTAAGTCCACAACCAAACAAGGAATAGGAAATAAGGTGAGCTATCAGTCCTAAGTCCTTCAAGTCTTACTTATATAAATATATTAGTGTAGATATGGGTTTGAAACAATGCAAGTTTAAAAGAGTTTGGAAACAGTTTTAGTATCTAAAAGTTTAATAAAAGGTTTTGAAACACTTGAAAACCATAAATTTGATAGTAACTTTAAAGTAGTAGTAAATCTTTTTGTTTGTTCTAGTCATGAATCACATGTGATTAATGCAATAACTAGAATATTTCAACTTGTATTCCCCCCCATAAAAGCATTTAAAATCATTTCAAAGGTTGATTAAGGGGTATGAACTCACCTGTAGTGAGTGGTTTGGGTGGAAGTGTCGGATAGAATGCTAAGTGTCAAGTGAAGACTTGAACACACACACAGATCCTATTTAATATGTAAAGATATATACATGTATCTAATTAGTGGTTAAAACATGGAAAACACCTTGGTTCAAGTGCTAGGAGTATTAAGGGGTTGTATCTAAAGAGAGTATGACCTCACATTGGAGTTTATTGCCCATATAGTAACACCATATGAGTTTACGGTTTATGGTCATTTCCCCCATGAGTTTATGGCCGTAAACTCATGGTAATTTGTACCATTGTGTGTTTAGGGTCTTACAAGTCAAGGTTAAGCATCCTATGATCAAGTCCAAGCCTTAGGAAGTCATGGTGGCACAATGGCACCACTTTATAGAGTTTACGGCCCATGGACCATTCCACATGAGTTTACGGCCATAAACTCTATGTGTTCTTGATCTTTTTGATGTTTAAGGTCCTAAACACTTCAAGGAAGTAATCTAGACTAGTATCCAAGGCTAAGGAAGGGACTAGGGCTCATATGGCCCCCTTATTAGGGTTTACGGTTCATGGACCAACTCCCATGGAGTTTACGGTTTTGGGTTTACGGTCCAAGTGGGTTTACGGCCGTAAACCCATGGTAACTCCTACCATTTCGGGGTTCAAGGTCTTTAGCTCATGCATGCAAGGTTCTAGTCCATTATCCAAGCCCTAAAAGGTAATGGTGGCACATATGCACCACCTTATGGTGTTTACGGTCCAAGGAGATTGCCTTGGCCGTAAACGCATGTGTTCTTGGGGATTCTTGGTGTTTTTCCATGGTTTAACAAGTGTTCTAAGTAAATAACTAGTTAGGAGGAGTATACTTACTTATAGGAAGCTTGTAAGAATGTTTAAGGTCCAAGAACACTAGTGTGTGTTCTTGGTGTTTTGAAGAACACTTCAAGATCTATGAAAAAGACAAGATTTCATGGATGAAATCATGTATAACTACTAGATGAAGTGTTATAACAACAAATCAAGAGAAGAAACACTTACATTTTTGGAAGATTAGAAGAAATATGTTATGATACTTGAGAGAGAAATGTGGGTGTTCTTGAGCTTGGAAGTGAGAAGTGAGGAAATGAGGAGTAAACTCATGCCTTAAGCGTGAGTTCATGGCCAAGAGGAGTTTACGGCCCAAACTCCGAAGGTTTGGCCGTAAACACCTTATTATGGTGTGAAATGTTTATTTGATACACATCACTCCTAGAAGATACTTCATTTTATTTGTTCGTTTGACGAATTTATAATAAAAACACCCAAACGGACTTTAAACCGGCTAAAATTAATAGAGATGAATTTGAACATTATTTGTAGTGCTTGACTGAGGGGTTTGAGAAAATAGAAATTTCGGGTTGTCACATTTATGGACCCCATGCAAGCAATCCCACTCAAACATGCAAAAAGGAGCTTATAACTTAGATCTATAATGAAATAGGTAAAAAGGTCCAAACTTGATGACTTACAATGGTCCAAAAGGTCCAAGAGATTGCAAGGTGAAATCCAAAACGCCAAGAGGTTGCTCAACCATGGTCTTCTTCCACTTCAAGTAACCAAAAATCACCAAAGAATTCTTCAAGGATCTCCAAAATTCCTTAAAAGCTTCAAGAGGGTCGAGATTAGGGTTTCCAGAGGCTTAGAGGGTGAGAGAGGCTGAGTATGGATAACCATGGCCTCTTATTCACTTAAATACCCAAAAATTTGGGTTTTCGGTCATTAAGTCGCGCTCACGTCGTGAGACCTCATCCCTCACGTTGTGAGTTTCTAGAAACACGGGTCAACAGGTCAATGGTCCATCTTGACGTGATCCCCAAGATCGCACGTCGTGAGGACCCACATAATGCAAATAAAATAATAAATTTAGTACCTTAGGGTTCTGGATGTTACATGAATCTTGGGCATAAAGATCTTTCAAATAACTATCATGATTAATCAATCAGGACAATACTATTCTCACACCAAGGGAGCTCATTGTCGTGTTTTTGGCAGTTCTGTTTCCAGGTATACTGGTATCCTTCACTGATGACTTACTACAAATGTTCACACAACTAGCTTCGTTAAAAAGTATGGTGAACAGGATGTGTGTATTTACATCATTTTTCTTAAATTTATTGATCATATTTTCTTTTATGATATTATCATGCTAAACTTTCTAGAATCTTACTTTAACTCTAATGATTTAATCTCTAGAAGCTTTCTTGAATTTTGATCTTAGTTCCTTAACTGTCTTATTAATCAATCCATCCATTTCAAATTTCATTCAAAGATTGCATAAAATATTAGGCTAAATGCACAAAGTAGCAATACACTTCCTTTTATCTATGTATTATTGCATGATACTTTCATTTCATTCCATTAAAGGTGTTTCTGTCTAAATGGTGTCCATGTGCTAAATATCGCTTCTAAATACTAGTGTATAGATGCAAAAGAAAAAATATTTAAGTTGCCATTCTATGTTTTTCTGTCCAAATGGTATAAAAAGTATCGAGTATAAACTATATTAGTATTACTTTACTTGAGTTAAATCCAAAACAAAAAACATAAAACAAAGTACGTTGCTACTAATATGATGTCGTCCATGTAGTTTTCAGATGAAAAAAATATATTAAAATAAATAAGAACAAAAATATGTTGTTATTCTATGTGTTTATGAAGAAATTTTGTTATAATAAACTTATTGAATATTATTTAGGTTAATATTTCCGACTTGATTTAAATCTAAAAAATTTGTGTTGCTACTCTAGGTGTTATATTGTTGTAACAGGAAGTAGGATGCCGTAATAGAAAAGAAAAAGTTGGAAGCAGGATGTTATAATAAAAAAATAGGATAATGTATTTGAAATACAATATACAATGTACTTTATTATTTGACTGAAAACTAAAGTAAAATTTATTTGGTCAAGGTCGTATTCCTCAATATAAACGATTGCATTTCTTTTGTGTTTGGATCCACCTTTTAATTGTATACCCGTAACCTTGCATTTCACATATTATTTTTTTCAAGTTCTTTTAAATTTTGACTTTATGTTAAAAATAGCTACATACTTTAATATGTAACATATAAATTCTGAAAAGTAGGAAGCTCATGTCACTTATTTTTTGTACAAATCGAATTCTTGGAATTCATCGGGATGATTGAAGAAAATTTTATTTTATAAACACATTTCAAGTAACTACCGATTCATCATGTAATGTATCATAAATTGTAAACAATATATATATATATATATATATATATATATATATATATATATATATATATATATAATAAAAGAGAAACATGATTACATCATCTTCAATAATCACACCCATTGATTGCATTTCATTCTTAGATTTTGCACCATTAGATCATTTTGTTGACATCATCATTTGCTCAAACTATTTTACTTTTTGTCCACCAATTTTATAAAAAAATATTTTAGGTTTAAAATTACGAAACCTAATAAGAACAATTAAAACTCACTAAAAATAAAAAGTGTAAAATTAGGAAACCTAATAAAAACAATTAAAACTAATAAAAAATAAAAAAGTTTAAAATTAGGAAACCTAATAAGGACAAACTAAACTCACCAAAAACAAATTTAATAAGACAGAAGTGCCCTAATTCAGTCATGTTCTTTCTCATTAACACGCCTCCATTCTTTTCTTCTCATCGACACATACACAGAAGTGTCGTGATCCTCAATCCCGAGCTGCTGAAGCTTCCTTCCTCCCTACCAATTGCATACCACTGTGTTTACATTTCAAATTTGATGAACAAGAAGTCACCATCATTACCGATAACCTTTTTGACACGTCTTTTCTTCTCATCGACACGCCTCCACTCTTTCTTCTCATCGACACGCCTCCACTCTTTCTTTCAGGATTCTTCCTTCTCTGTCGGGATTTTCATATCAAGAAGTCACCATCATTACCGATAACCTTTTTGACCATCCTATGATCGTCTTTGTGTTTCCTCCAACTGAAAAAAATTTCTTTACCAATAGATGCGTCTTATGATCTCAGATGGAATTGGAGATCCAATTGTACGTTTATCTTCTTTCTCCAATTCTGTCAATGAAGGATTCATTCTTATCATATGCAATTATTGTGTTTTATTTGAAGATTTAGCCCCTTGCAATCATTTCTTTTAAAATTTTAACTTTAATTATATCTTTGTGTGATGTTTTTATACAAAAATTACATTATGGATGTTGTATTTTATCAAAATTTCTACTTCAAGATTTGCCAACCACCTGCTCGATGAAATGCTTAATATTGTCGGTAGAGATTATATTCAAGTAAGCATTTTACTCGTTTCTTATGAATTTCTTAGTATTACGCTTCTCTTTTTTGGCTTCCTTTGTTGTTTATTGGAATTAGTTTAGGTATTGTTTGAACTCCTGTTTTGAAAACGTTTTTTGCATATAACTAAAGTCATACAGGATGAAGATACTAAGTTGATTAGTTTTAGAGATAGATAGATAATGATAATCATATGTTTTTCTAATCATTTTTATTACAACTTCTTACCTATCCATCCACATCCTGATTAAATCTTAATTTCCCAAGATAAATTCATTAATCAACATGCCTTAGTTTCTAGATTGAAGAATTAAACAAAATGGGTCTTATACAAGTATACCAAGCCATATGTATTGCAGATTGCAAACATTTAGAAAACAAATAGTGTCACATTGGTAGTCACATCACTTTCTATGATATAATAACTCACAAGAATTCTATCATTTTTGCATCAATTTGATCTTATGTTATTCCAATTAGCAAAGACTTGGTTAAGTGTGCATAAGTTGTTTACTAGAATTGTTTGAATGTAGAGATGTGTGTGGAAACATATATTCTCCGTTTGATGAAATTGAAGATGATGGTATTAGAGCGTCATCTTCTTACCCTTCTCATGAAATTGATGAACGGAGGAATGATAGAGCAATGGATGGGGTGCAAGATAGGGTTCTCATGTTAAAAAAGGTAAGCATCAAAACATAATCTTAATAAAGGAAATGAATTTTACAAATTGTTATAAATCGAAGATTTTTTCAAGCAAAATTAATGTGGATCAATGCTACATTTTTAAAATTTTTCTCTCTTCATAAGTTTTGTAAATTATAATATTTTTATTTTATTTTATGATTACACTTTATAAAGTGGCAGGCCTATTTCGTTTCGAATTTTATGAGTATTAAACATGATTAATCATTTTTGTGTTAATAGGTTATGTAGTGAAGATCTCATTAGATAGGAGGACCGATAAAAATAGTAAATGGCTTGATCAAATGTAGTAATTTTTTATTTGGTACTTGAATAAAATCAAATAAAAAATTGCAAGTTATTGTCAAGGGTTGAAATCATAATATTCATTGGATAAACAGATTTTGTCATAAAAGGATGTTGTTAATCAAAACAACTGTCAAAATGTTAAAAGAAGAAAGAAAAAGTGAATGGTTTTTTGGTTCAAAAATAAGAAATTGTTGTTATGTTGCTATCAGTAGAAAAGTAAAGTTTTCCTTTGTAATATATATATATATACACATATGTATATATATATATATATATATATATATATATATATATATATATATATATATTGTTGTACAATCACATAATTGCAAATCAATGAAACCACTCCACTACCTTATGCTAATGTTATATTTGTTGTCAAATTTTCTATTTTGTTACTTTGTAAATGATATGTATTTTAAAGCCATTTTCCTTTTGTGACCTTACATGATATTTTTTTCATATAATATGTTTTTGAAGTATTTTTATTTATTACTTTACTTTTGGGATGTTGTTTATAGGCTCTACTTGTAGGAAAGATAGTTTTATTGTTCACAAAAGATGGAGATCAACACAATATCCTTCATGTCATGCATTACATGAGGTTAATTGTGATTATAACTGTTGATACAATTTTTTTTTGATATATAGCTTGCTAATTTGAAACTTCATTATCATTCTAGCTTTGTTTTTTAATTTAATTATTTTTCAATCTGAAAAGCTTTCATTAGTGTCAAAAATAATAAAGAAATTTTCCAAAAAATATATATGATCACCCACTAACACATGCGTTATCGCACTAGAAAGCATATTGTCTACTAAACCCAAAGAGGAAGATCTTGATAAACCTAAAAAATAATTAGATTCATAATTGGACTCTACGAGAGGGAATGTGATTAAGTTTCTGCAATAGTAGGTTTCTAATTTGGATTACCTCAATGTTTCTTACTGAAATATTTTTTGAGTTTTTTCTTAGTTAATTGCAAGATATAAACAAAGTACGTTGCTATTTTTTAGTTAAATGCATGAAATGTTATAAAAAAATTATGTTACTTTTCTGGGAAAAGAGTTATCCCAATATAATCAGTCGCTTTGTGTAAGTTTGGCACAAATTCTACTACATACACATGTTAATACACATGCTAGGGGTATCCAAATGAAATTAATCAACAATTACTATCTATCTTTATTCTTGAATCTGGTTATGTGTATTGTATGTTTCTAGACTCTATATAAAGTTCATCCCATGCTACTTCAAGTAGAATGCCAGAACAAATTTTTGACTTTAGTGTTTTGTAAAACTTATTAGTTTTTAAGACCACAAGTTTTTAACTTTTATGATTTTGTTGAACTCAATGGTTTTTCATATATTCTGATGTTTATGTGGAACTTATTGGAAATATGGAATAGTACTTAAAACAACCTATTACTTGAAGTAATCTACAAAAATATAACAATTTTCTTATTTATCTATAATTGCAAAGTACTATCATTTTTCTAACATAAAATTCCAACATATTTAAAATTTTTAATCGCCAAAGCAAAGTACTTATATCAGTTTGTTATAAGCTATATAACCTACTTCATATAACATGTAAAATTTTAGTTATGTATACTCTTTTAATTTGTTCACATTCAATCAATAGATTCTAAACACACATCGGAACAAATGCTAAATATAATTGTGTACATATCTTATAGATAGCTTAACGGAAAATCATATTTTTCTATATGTTGTATTGTTTGAAATATGATATTTTTCAAAAGAGAATTATTTATTCATGCCGCTTATATAACTATATGTGTATGTTGCTTAATGAAAATAATATTTTTTTAATGTGTTACATGTAATTTTTGGTATGACATGTTTTCTTATATATCTATTTTCCAAAAAAAATATTATCTTAAAAAACTAATTTCTAAAAGGAAACATGTTAAATATGACACTATGTTTTAACATTACACATTGCAAAAATCATCTTAGTCTCCATATTTTTATAAAATCTAACTAAACTCAAGAAACTTCCCTAAGTAATTTGGTTTTACGATGTTTGGTTTTTGAATTAGATTTTGAGAAAGAATTTACTAGTTCGAAAGAAAAGGACTTGTCGAACGAAAAACAAATATGGACCAATGTTATGAACTATCAATTAATCAGTTTCTAAAAATAACTTCTAAAAAATTATATGAGTTAGGTCAATGTTATGAACTATCATTGTTGGGTTTTATATCAATTATAGCCTTATACTTCCATTTTTTTCATACAACGAAATTATGATGTTTTTGCTTTCGTTTAATTCCGAAAAAAAAACTTAAATGAAAATGAAAAATGACAGATAATTCAACTAAAAAGGCAACTTATGTGACGAGAAATGTCGTCCAACTAATAAAACAAAAAATGTAGTCTTCAAAAACATCCTTCAACGATTATAGATATTCATGCATTTCATTATATTTTTTAGACATTTCAATATAACAAATAACGTGAACTCTCTGTATGTTACTTTATATTTACTTATTTATTTATTGTGTCGGCGTTTTATAACTTTATATGTATTTTTTATACGTTCCCCCGCGTTTTACGCCGGTCATAATCTAGTGTGATGTTATATAAACAATGAATGATGATTCATTTATCAGTTAGAAAACCCGTTCAACAAAAATCTTCATTTGCTATTTTGCTGTTGTTGTTTCAATATACACAATTAGGATGTTTCAATATACACAATTAGGATGTTTCTTCCAATTCTCCCCTTCAAACACATGTTATAGAAACGTAAGCCAAATACCTAAAGAATTTTGACATTGTTATAGAAAAAAGAGAGTTGAGAAGGGTGTATTATGACTCAATGGAAGATATGTATTTATACTTAGCAATTAGTGTCTATGTCTTCTAAATTAGTTAAGGAAATCAAAAAATTAATGGCATAATCAATGGTTTCCAAAACTGATGAGATTAGTCAACTTCACCGCCAGTGCTCTGCCACGGCTTCTAGGACCTTCCAAGGGGCCATGACCCCCTTGACCCCTACCATTTTGTTGTACCGTGTTATTATTTGATCGTATATATGTGTGCACTCTGCACTCACCAAACATATAATATAGAGTGCAAATTATAAAGCCCCTTAGCTCACATGTTAGTTCCAATTACACAAAGTGCTTGGTGATACTAAAATTTGCAACATAGATCAATTGTCAAAGAGGTATAGCTAAACAAGCTTCCGTTTGTGCTAAAGTTACTTAGAGGAATAGGGCAGTTATTGATCTCACTAAAAACCTTTGAGCTAACAGGAAGCAATGAATTATTGGCATAAAATATATCTTTTATGATATAATCATCATTGGAGATGGTGAGGACTAGGTTTTTGTTTTTGCAGGTGATATGGAATTCAGGTGACCAACAACCAGATCAATCGCAGGAGAAAGAGATATATGGTGCTTCACAAGCCTGATATTTTTCAATAATTTTTCTTGTCCTCTTCGATAAAACAATGCAAAAAGGGTCCCTATAGTTGGCAAACAACTATAATTTTGGGGGAAAATAATTCAAACGTGTATAGTGGTTTAATTTTGGATATTTTTGATGATTTTGGCCCCTATGCTAACATATGTTACTTCTCATCGTGAACATGTAACATGTGGTTATAAGTTTGGGGGTGCTTTCATCCAAAATACTCTTATTTTGTCTTTTTATGTTTTTTATAAATTAATAAACTATAAGGACCAAATGTTGAAATTCTTAAATATAATAAAAAAGAACTCCCTTATGAATAGATTAGTTTAGTGTTTTCATAATTTGGCCACAAGCGTTTTTTATTTCACACTTTGGTCACAAATATACTTTCTTATTTCATACTTTGGGCAAAAAACTTTTTTAAGTTGGTAGGTTTCGTCCCTAGAGTTTCGTACATTAGGAATTTCCACCTCCTTACTTTGTAGAATGGCACTTTCCATCTCTTATTTTATATAACAACACTTTCCACCCCCCTTTACTTTGTAGAATGTCACTTTTACTCCCTTAAACTTGAACTACGACAATTTCCACTTATTCAACTTTTGTATATTGTCATGTTTGCAGGTTTGGTCCCTAGACTTTCATATGTCGGAAAATTATGTATGACTAGAAATTGTAAGCAAACCCTTCCTTGCGTCCCCCGAAAAGCGGGAATGGGGCAATTTCTAGTTAAAAAATGCAATAATATCCCTAAGCCTAGGGGTGTGGAAAATAACCAAAACTGAATAAGGTTTGATTTATTCAGTTGGCTTTATTCGGTTTTCGGTTAGATTTTCAGATTTACAGATTATCTAAAACCTTAGTCGGTTCTTTTTTGGTTTCAAAACTCGAGCTTCGGTTTAACCAATGAAACCATGTTAGGTTATATATTCTTTTTATTATTTTTATATTTAGTACTTATTTTGTATTCAAAAATAATTTGATGATCATGCCATTAAATAAAATAATGATAGTTTATGTATCAATCTAATTTCCAAACTGTAAACAATAAATCCGACGATTCCTCTTTTCATTCACTCTTTTTAATAAGAAAATGATGTTATTGAGTCATCAAAAGGCTTATAGCCCAGCAGTATCAAGAGTTGACCGGAAGATGCCCCTTAGCCAATGGTTGAGGTTCAAGTATTACAGGAGACAAAAAAAAGTGTAGATTTAAAAGTATGATAGTGAATACGTATGCTAGCCATTCTAAAAAATCATAAGCAATCATTATTAATGGACTAATTTTAATGCACAGCCGATTAGTTATGTACTTTTTTACTCTTGCAATCATAAGAAATCATTATTAATGGAATAATTTTAATGCACAACCGATTAGTTATGTACTTTTTTACTCTTGCAAATTGTATGTAAATTGTTTAATGATTGTAAGATTTTAATTCATTCCTGTTGGAAACAACAATAATGGAATTTCAAGGGAAACTTAGTAATGTAACGCATATAAACGAACCATCCGAGTTAAAAAAATAAATTAATTAAAAAATAAACAGTAGGGATCATCCGAGGAGAGATACAAATATGTAGGGTCTATTAATTTTTTAAAATATGTAAAAAAATAAATGCATAAATAAGAAAATTAATTAAAAAATAAATTAATAAGGACACAATAGTCTTCTTACGAAAAACAGGGACCAAACGCGCAACAAAAATAAACAACAGAGACCATCCAAGTTAAAAAAAATAAGTTAGGGACCAAAAACATAAATTCTCCCAAATCACAAGGACCATTCGTGTAATTTAATTTTTACTTTTTGTTTTGTTCATATTTGGGTAACTATTTTTTTTTGTACACATCTAGGTAACGAACTTGCTGAAAACGTTCACATCTAGGATTTAACCTGCTATAGCAGGTCATAATGGCCATACGTGAACACTTCCAACAAGTTTGTTACCTAGATGTGTACAAAAAAAAGATAGTTACCCGGATGTGAACATACCGAAAAGTTAATTAGCTTAATAAGTCATATTCCCTTTTTTTTTTAAATAACCATTTTGTCCAGAATATATCATTCCAAAGAGTTCTTCTGAACACCGGAGTATGATCCCGTACACTCGTTCCAGAATAGTATTTTTTATGTGTAAAATGTTTTTGTGTTAGTTTTTTCTTTTTCTTTTTCTATATTTTTTGTTTTTATAAAATCAATAATGCAAATATAATCTTAATATCTAAAAAAACTAATAAATATATAAACTTAAAGGATATCTTTTATGTAATATTACAATGTTAAAATGGACTTTGTCCTTGTACCCCAAAAAAATCTGTCAATCGTTTACGATATGACATAGCCCATTGACCGCTTTTTCCCTCTATAGAATACGATTTCCCGACGATCAACATCTTCAGAAACCAACACAAAAACAGCCCACAATCATCTCTCATATCAATCAATTGTGGTACGTCTGGGACCTTTTCGAGGGTCATGTTGAAACTCTCAACTGCGATTGCATCAGTTAGTTCGATACCCCAGTAGTTGATATCCACTAGTAATTTGTGGATGCGGGCTCGCATACCTATAAACCAATCCTCACATTCTGAATAGTAGCCGCTCTTCTAGTGACTATCATATATATTTTGAATGTCATCAAATCCAAAGAACCCAAAAACTAGTGAGTATTTGGAATATTGATTGGGATATAATGCTACAAAAAATGATAGAATTAATTAATAATCAAATAACATTATATTATTGTAACATCCATAAAATTCATGAAAAATTTAAACTTTTAAAACCAATCCACAAATCATCATTGTTTACAATATAGTTTTCGAAACATGTTTAACATTAGAGTTTTCCCAAAATCATAAATCAAAACACGAGGAAGTGTACGATCACAAATTCGCCTTCCCGCGTTCATCTGAGGTACCTGAAACATAACTCAAAACTGTAAGCCCAAAGTTTAGTGAGTTCCCCCAAAGTACCAACACAACACATAATCATAATAACAACATCAAACAACATACATACAGAGCCTTCAGTCTGAATGGAACGCCTCACCGGCCTACAATCTATCTTGTACGCTCACAAAACCTTCAACAACTGGTACGCCTCACCGGGCCATCCGCCTATCTGGAACGTTTTCCGGGCCTTCGTCCTGACTGGTACGCCCTACTTGCCTATAGTCTATCCGGGACGCCCTGGGTCTCTTGGACTTGAGCACATAGCAGGATCGCCTCAACCCAACATACCGTCACATATCAACATATACCATATCAAACCCTAGCTAACATATATAGACATTCATATAGATCAAATATATCACTAAGCATAACATCATCGTATATATCAGGATACTAATCTAACATATCACTACAACATACAAGCATGTGATAAATCAGGATAACAATCCAAAGGGTCCGGACTTGGTGCCTTCGACCCAAAAGTACAGTGAGGAAAACTCACCTCGCAAACTGAACAAAAATGATGCGGTCCGACTCCGAATTTCAACTCTCTAACCGATACCTATTTCCACCAAGTGACCAGTTCCATAAAAATCCCACAATGCCCTCAAGGTCAAACTTGGTAAAAGTCAAAGTCAAAATCAACTGGTCAAACCCACTAAGTCAACTGAATCAACCCAGCCGAGTCAACTCAACAACGCTAACCCATGCGAGTACGCGGGGTGTACTCCGGATGTACACTTATTGTATGTGAGGCCTCGCAGAAGACCACCATCAGGGTGGTTGACCGAGTATGCGAGGCGTACTCCCATGTACGTGGGGCGTACCCTCGCAACGTCCAAACTCCATTTAGTGCTTAATGGCTTAAGCACTTAAGCCTATATTTAGATCCATGACCAAAAAACACCCTAGAGTCATAAAGTTTCGAAATTTATGAATTTACAGATCAATCCATTCACACCATAATCCGATAGATCTTTTGAACAACTGATTAATCGGACGAGAATACGCCTAATAAGAGCTTAACACAAGGTCTTAATCCATTAAGACCTCATACAAGATGAATGGAGTAAATCTGCCCAAAGGGACTTCATTTTTATGGCTAAGGACCCTTCCTAGGGTCTGAAACGACAGCTCAAAATGAGAAGAACAAACCATGCACAAGATGGGACCTTTGGGACAAGAAAAGCAACATAAAACACCCAAAATGGGATCTAAGAACCAAGACATCAAAGTATAGACTTTATACCTTCTAGAGCTTCTCAAGAAAGCAAAGATCCCAGATCCACAAGCTTGCTTCCAATTCAAGGATCCTCAATGCAACTTCTTCCTCCTTCAACACACCAAGAACACACTCTTGAGCTCAAAACTCACACTAAGAGGGCTAGGGTTTGGAAAACGTCTCAAAGGATGTGGAGGCTGAAAACGTGAGGAGAAATGAGACATAATGTTGCTTAAATACCACCCAAACCCTAAAAATTAGGGTTTCCTTCTGAAGCTAGTTCTCCCTGCGTACATAAGTGTACGCCCAGCGTACTAGGGCGCGTCCTAGTTGCTCAACGTACACACATGTACGCATGGCGTACTCCTCCTACCATAATTACACAATTGTCACTAGGGCTTTAACTTCTCGGAATTAGGGACCAAAATGACATGAAATAGAATTATGGGGATGATTTTAGATGTACCTGAACATCGAGATGTTGCAATTCTCCCCCACTTGAACTAGACTTCGTCCTCGAAGTCTGCTGCGGTGAAAAAATCTGGATAATGCTCCTGCATCTCAGCCTCAGCCTCCGGTTCCTAGGTCCAATCGGAGCCTCTCCGATGCTGCCATTTTACCTTTACCAAAGGTACCTCTTTGTTGCGCAAGACCTTCATCCTTTTTCTAGAATAGCCACTGGATTCTCAACATAGTTCAGGCGCTCATTGACCTGAATGTCATCTAAGAAAACCACTACATCCTCGTCCAATACACACTTTCGTAGCTGTGAAACATACAAAGTGTTGTGAATCTGACTGAGCTCCTCAGGAAGATCCAATTTGTAAGCAGCATTGCCAACCCTGGCAGTCACCCTAAAAGGCCCAATATACTGGGGGCCCAACTTTCCCCTTTTCCTGAAGCATATCACACCTTTCCAAGGTGAGACCTTCAGGAATACCATATCGCCGACCTGAAACTCTAACTCGGATCGGTGCCGGTAGGCATAGCTCTTCTGCTGACTCTGAGCGGTCTGCAGTCTTTACCTGATCTGCTGAATCAGCTATGTGGCCTGAAAGACCACTTCGGTCCGCCCTATAACCCTGTAACCAACGTCACCCCAACAAACCGGGGTACGACATCTCTACCCATACAAGAGCTTGAAAGGCGGAGCACCAATGCTGGAGTGATAACTGTTGTTGTAGGAAAACTCCATAAGAGGCAGGTAGGAGTCCCAACTACCACCAGAATCGATAACACATGCCCATGACATATCCTCAAGGGTCTGTGTTACCCACTTACTCTGGCCGTCGGTCTGCGGATGATAAGCAGTGCTAAAGTGCAACCTCGTGCCCTGTTCCTCATGAAACTTCTTCCAAAAACAGGAGGTGAACCGAACATCACGGTCTGAAACAATGGAGACCGGAATCCCATGGCGAGCAACAATCTCGCAAATATACACATTGGCCAACTTCTCAGCCGAAAAACTCTACCGAATTGCCAAAAAGTGGGAACTCTTGGTCAATCGATCCACGATGACCTAGATAGCATCAAAACCCTTTTCCGTCTTCGGCAACTTGGTGATAGAATCCATCGAAATATGCTCCAATTTCGATATGGGAACCTGCAGATGCTGCAGCTTGCCATGTTGCCTCTGATGCTCAACCTTGACCATCCTACATGTAACATCCGGATTTTCAGGTATGTTATTTTGAATTATTTATTTTGAGGATCATTGATCTACTCGATGAGTTGGTTCCATAAATCGTCGAGTAGAAGCGGGGTGGCCACGTGAGTTTAATGAACTACTCGACAAGTCCAAGAGTAGACTCGCCGAGTAGGCGATGTAAGTGGAAACCCTAGATCTCCGGGTTTGGGACCTATTTAAAGGCACTTATAGCCTCATTTGCGGCCACACCTCTCTGAGAAGAAACCCTAATTGCCCCTTGAGCTTGTGAGAGAGTCTTGAGCCTTACTTCAGATTTGTGAGTGCATATTGGTGAAGGAAAAGAGGATTCCAAGCTAGGATTGAGAAGAGGCTGATAGATCTACTGCTTATTCGTCCAAGAGCTTCTATTAGAGGTATAAAGTTCGAACCTTTCCCTTTTATTTGAGTAGATCTCTTATCTTGGAGATTAGGGCTTCTTTTCATTTCTTTTTGGGACTTTGAGGATTTGGGGTTCATGAGGAGGATTGAACTCCAGATCTGGACCTTAGGAGGTGTCTAGCACCCAAAGGTTCCTGCTTTAT
This sequence comes from Lactuca virosa, assembly GCF_052849685.1. Classification (NCBI taxonomy): domain Eukaryota; kingdom Viridiplantae; phylum Streptophyta; class Magnoliopsida; order Asterales; family Asteraceae; genus Lactuca; species Lactuca virosa. The sequence goes on along the minus strand of NC_136433.1, from coordinate 312,411,542 downwards.
TCAGGCTTGATGGTATTTATGAGTGAAAACCCCATTTAATGCCATGTATGGACATCAAGTTCAGACCTTTAAGTAACTTTTGAGTGTTGGAAGGTCAGATCTATAGATTAGAGGAACAGATCTGACCTCAGGAGGTCGTTTGAGCATTTTCATGGAAGAAACTCGTCGATTCCATGAGCGGACTCGACGAGTCGGATCGTGTTGCACCACGATTCGTGATCAGTGGTAACCGTTGAGAGAAAGGTTAACTCGACGAGCCGGGTGGACCTTATGAGGATTCAGAGGACACGTATGGACTCGCCGAGTCACCCGAGTGCACTCGAAGAGTCTGGTCAAAGTTGGACCGTTGGCTGGGGTTGACTTTTAGGGTTTGGTCAACATTTGGACATTGGACCATTGGAGGGGTAAAATGGTATTTTTCCCCTTCTAAGAGAATATAGGGAGGGATTATTCTAGCCTTTGAGAGCCGTATTAATTAGAGATAATTACTTTATGTGATTAGGCGGAGGCTAGATCAGATATTCGAGTTCGAGACTTTCCGAGATTTCCCGAGGTGAGTCCTCTCACTATACATTACCTAGAGTGGTATCTACGTGCAGACCGGAGGGTCTTATGTGTTATGTGTATGTTTGAGTTTATGTGCATTGTGATATATGTATGCTATGTGTTGTATAGACCGGACCGGAGGGTCCAACGATTTAGACCGGACTGCAGGGTCCAACGATTTAGACCGGACCGGAGGGTCCAACGAGCTACGGGACTGGAGGGTCCTGCTGAGACACATTGACCAGAGCGTCATACCGAGTTATAGCCTCGAGTGGCTTATGTGTTGTATGTGGTATATTGGGGAACTCACTAAGCATTTATGCTTACCGTGTTATATGATATGTGTTTCAGGTACCAACGAGGATCGCGGGAAGGCGCCGACATGATTTGTACACACTGGCAGGAGATTATGTATTGAAATTCTGGGATATGTTTTATTATGATGACATTTGATACATGAGATTTGAGAATATTATATGAGTTTTTATCATGTTGGAAAAATGAAAAATTGTTTTAAAATTTACGTCGTTACACTACAGGTCATGCATCTCTCAACATATCAGGCCATCTCTCTCTTCATACACGGCCAACAATAGCTCAATCTCAAATCCCGATACATCTTGGTGGCCCCCGGATGAATAGAAAAACAAGACTTATGAGCCTCCTCTAACACAACCTGTCTGACCCCACCAGACATCGGAACCCAGACCCGACTACATCGGGTCAACAACTCACGACTATCTGAGACAAATTTGGCAGTCTCCCCTCTTATCCTCTCTTTCTTATGGTTCTCTGCCCGAACTCCCTCGGCCTGAGCCTCCCTGATCAATCCCAAAAGAAGGGAATCCACTAATATCCTCATACACATCTCCCTATCTGAAGATCCACCCGAATTGTGGCTTAAAGCATCTGTGACCACATTCGCTTTACCCGGATGGTAAAGGATCTCGCAGTCATAATCCTTGACTACGTCTAGCCACCTGCACTGCCTCATGCTCAAATTTGGTTGATCCATAATATGCCTCAGACTCTTGTGATCCGTGTAGATAGTACAACGGACCGCATAAAGATAGTGTCTCCAAAACTTGACGGAAAAAACCACTGCCCCCAACTCCAGATCATGGGTGGGATATCGCGTCTCGTGCGGATTCAACTACCGCAAAGAATAAGCAATCACCCGTTCTCTCTGCATCAGGACCGCCCCCAAACCAGTGATGGATGCATCACAAAATACCTCAAAGTCCTCAATTCCCTCCAGGAGGGTAAAAACCGGGGCCTCTCATAATCTCTGCCGAAGAGTCTCAAATGTCGACTGCTGCTCAGGGCCCTATCAGAAATCCACCCCCTTCCTCGTCATACGAGTGAGGGGTACCACAATCTTGGGGAAATCCTGAATAAATCAATGATGGTACACTATCAAACCCAAGAAACTCCTGATATCTGAGGGAGATTTTGGAACCTCCCACTGCATCACGACCTCGATCTTGGCCGGATCGACCAAAATCCTATCATGGTTAGCGAGGTGCCCAAGGAACTGGACCTCTTGTAACCAGAAATCGCACTTCGAGAACTTGGCATAAAGTCGTTCTCGTCTCAAAACCCCTAAAAGCTCGCGAAGATGCTCCTCATGTTGCTCTCTGGTCTTGGAATACACCAAGATATCATCAATAAACACAATGACAGAACGTTAGTGAGCCCAAATGGCATCACCGCAGGCGCGTTAGTGAGCCCAAATGGCATCACCAATAACTCGTAATGCCCATAACGAGTCTGGCATGTAGTCTTCTCCACGTCCTCCTCTCTTACTCTAACCCGATGATACCCAGACCACAGATCTACCTTGGAGAAAAACGATGCACCCTGCAACTGATTGAAGAGGTCATCAATCCGCAGAAGGGGATAACGGTTCTTCACCGTTAACTTGTTCAACTGCCGGTAATCAATGCACATCTAGTGTGAACCATCCCTCTTCTTGACGAACAGTATCGACGCTCCCCATAGAGAATTTCTCTGTTTGATGAACTGCTTGCCTAGCAGCTCATGCGGCTGAGATGACAATTCATGCATCTCCGGCGGCGCCAAGCGGTACGACACCTTGGAAATCGGGCTACACCTAGCACAAGGTCAATCCTGAAATCGACCTACCTCTCGGGAGGCACACCAGGAAACTCCTACGGGAATACATGTGCAAACTCCCTGACAACAGGGACCTCTGTAAATGAAATCTGATCCCCAACACATGTATCCACCACATAAGCCAAGTAGCCCGCACACTGTGACATCCCCATTTTCACGGTCAGAAAAGACCGATTTTGTTTATGCTTTGTTTAAAAATCAGAGTAACATTTTTAATAAAAGTGTTGCGGAATTTTTTCCCAAAATAAAATATGATAAAGATTTATCAAAGCATTTCCGTAGAAATGTATTTTATTAAAAACCTCGGGATGTCATGTTCGATACATATCAAAAGCATAAACAGTACAATATAAGTCTTACTGCATTTATTCATATCTACAGGCCTATATCTGTAATCTCTCATCCCAAACATCATATCTATGCTCGTACACCACTACCTGTAATACAAGAAACTGAGTGGGTCCAGCTTGGGAGCCTGGTGAGCACATAGGGTTTTCAACCCACAATAAATAAGTTTATTAATTTCATCAACCAACAATAACCCGATTACCCGTTCCCATTATCCTCACTTTACGTCCCTAAACACCTATCATAAGGGACCTAGCCTAAGGATCATCATCGCGATGGACACTACTGCTAAGGGGGTTCCTCAACAATAAATGTCCTAAAGGGAACCATGAGGGGGATGGAGTAGACCAGTGAACACATCGTTCACAAACACCTACAGGTTGCGAGCCTGCTAGCATTCCACTGGACTGTCTAGAAGAGTCTGTGCTCGTCATCCATACTCCGCTAGATGACAGAATCAACAACAACAACATCGAGGCCTCTCATCATTTTATCACACATCGTCTATTACATCTACCCATGTTTTACCCCAACATTTTGTAGATATAAAATACATATACAGTTTAAATCATTTAAAACATGTATAAAAATCTTTCATCAGCACAGACAACAAGTATTCAGACAATAGTTACACATAACACGTAATTTATATTAAATACTTCATATCTATGTGTAAGACGAAAGTAACTATGCACTCACCTGAAAGGTGGTGACTCTGCACTTGAACAACGCTTCGTTATCTCAAAATAATTTTCCCTCGACAAAACCTAGTATCAATACCACTAGGGTTTAGTCTAACGTTAACTGCGACTAATTAATAGTCTAGCTATTATTATTATTATTATATAAGCGTTAAACAACACTCTATATAACTCATAATAATAGCTCAAATAATTATTTTAAGGACTTAATAACATTAATATAATTATTTAAAAGCTATATTAAAAATTTCATAGGCGTAGCTCACTTACAGCGGATTTTAAAGAAAATCGAGCTTCGCTTGGAGCAGCGTTTCCGAACCGAAAGACCCTTTTTCTCGGGACTCCGGGAGCCTCGGGGCTTCCTTCGGGTGCTAGGGGGTTCCTTAGGGTTTAGGGGGGTTGGAATGAGTTAGAGAGAAAAAGAAACTAGAGAGAGAAAGAGAACTAGTGTGAAAAATCGGAACTCTCGTACCCATTTTATAGCCTGCGAGGCCTCGGATTACGCTGGGCGTAATCCATGGCTACGCTGGCCGTAGTGCTCGGATAAGGCTCCAGCTCGCATCCAGCTGGCTCGCACATCGGACGGATAAGAACCGAAGTACGCGGGGCGTACCCGGCCTTGGACGCGGGGCGTAAGCGAGGGGTGGCATGTCCTTCATCCGAAGCGAGACCGTGGGCCACAAGCGACGGCTGTGATCTTGCCACGTCATCAATCGAGCAACATGCTTCGCAAATTCGAGTCTAAACTTTAAAAATTCGTATCTTTCACATACGAGCTATGTTTTCGATGTTCTTCATATCCACGCGTAGGCGGGAACGTACTCTACAACTTTCGTTTAGACTCCGTTGGCTAATTTCTACTCCATTTTAGAAGTTATATTTTTTAACAGGCCGGGATAGGATTGGTCCGTTAAAATCTCATAACTTCTTCATCTGACGTCCGTTTTGGTTTGTCTTTTTATCGTTATGCAACTATTAACAAGATATTCGATTCTCGTTTAGGTTGTGTCGCCTAAAACCGCTCGATCTAATATTTGAACTTCGGGTTGTACACTGCTAAGTCGAAACTTCGAGAAATCATAACTTCTTCATACGAACTCAGATTTGGGCGTTCTTTTTATGGACGCTCTCGGTTTAACGTATTCTACGACTTTTGTTTAGATCGCTAAGGCTAAAACTCGCTCTATCGTAAACTCACTATTTACGCTTCCCGGTATCGTGCCAGTTCCGTCGCGAAACTTCGACTTGTCATAACTTCTTCGTTATAACTCGGATTTCGGCATTCTTTATATCTCCGGAATCCATGTTTCGACCACTACAACCTTATGTAAAGATATCGGTTTTATCTCACACTTTAATTTTGACGCTTATTTTTATTCTTTATTAATTATACCTTTATAATTAAGTATAAAGCACATAATTTCACATAATTCACATAATACTCAAATAATTCATTTTTATTACTTCAAAAAGAGTTACAATAGTTGACCTAGACTATTACATCGTCTAAAAATGCTTAGCCCCGAAACCCGAGCGTTACAATTCTTTCCCCCTTAGGATGATTCCGTCCCGGGATCATGCATCAGCAAACAGATGTGGGTAGCGACTCATCATGTCACTTTTTGTTTCCCAAGTGAGATTCGGCCCATTCGAATGTTTCCATCGGACTAGCATTAAGTTGACCATCTTGCGTCGTAACTTCTTAGTCTTACGGTCAACGATTGCCTCGGGCTCTTCGATCATCCTCTTATTCTCATCCATTCTTAACTCTGAGATTGGAATTATGTTGGGAACTTCTCCCGTGAATTTCCTCAAATAACACACATGGAAGTTGTTATGAATACCATCTAGTTCTTCGGGCAATTCGAGCTTGTAAGCTTGTTTCCCAATCTTCTGAAGAACTTTGAAGGGTTCAATAAACCTTGGACCCAATCTTCTGAAGAACTTTGTAAGACCGAATCCCCAACTTCGAAGGTCATCGGTCGTCTTTTCTTGTCAGCATAGCTCTTCTGACGATCTTGAGCTGCTCTCTCCCTAATTACTTTCAACTTTTCAGCAGTCTCATGGACTACCTCGGGGCCCATAAATTGCTTTTATCCAGCCTCGAGCCAACAAGACGGTGTACGACACTTCTGTCCGTACAAGGCTTGATATGGTGCCATCTTGATGCTCGAGTGGAAAGTATTGTTGTAGGAAAACTCTACCAAAGGTAAGTGCTCATCCCAGTTACTTTGGAACTCGAGGGTACATGCTCTCAGCATATCTTCAAGCGTTTGAATCGTTCTTTCACTCTGACCATCAGTCTGCGGATGGTAAGCTGTACTTAGACACAACTTCGTACCAAGTTCCTTTTGTAGGCTTCTCCAAAATCTTGACGTGAAACGACTATCACGATCTAGTACAATCGTTAGAGGAACACCGTGAAGTCTCATAATTTCCTTCACGTAAGCATTTGCAAGCTTATCCATAGACCACCTCTCGTTGGCTGCTATGAAGTGTGCACTCTTCGTGAAACGATCCACGACCACCCAAATCATGTCGTGACCACTCTTCGTTTTGGGCAGTTTAGTCACAAAATCCATGGTGATGTCTTCCCATTTACCCATGGGTACAGGTAAAGGTTCTAAACTCCCATACGGTTTCTGATGTTGTGCCTTAACTCTTGCACAAGTTACACACTCGGCCACATACTTCACAACATCGAGCTTCAATGTCGGCCACCAGTAGTAAGGTTTTATGTCCCTATACATTTTAGTGCTACCGGGATGAATCGAGTACATGGTCTTGTGAGCTTCTTCCATCAGAAGATCTCGTATTCCTCCCGTCTTAGGTACCCAAATCCGATCTTGGAATACCTTTAGTCCCTGACGGTTTGTACCGAACACCAACGTTTTTCCCAAACGTTCTTCTTTTTGGTCATTCTTTTCTAGAGCTTCTTCTTGAGCTTTCTTGATACTTTCCACAATCGTCGAGACGACTTCAATTCTCAACGCTCTTGGCCTTTTCCTTTCAAGATTGACTTTTCGACTGAGAGCGTCAGCGACAACATTTGCTTTACTAGGGTGGTAAAGTATCTCACAGTCGTAGTCCTTGAGTAATTCCAGCCAACGTCGTTGCCTCATATTCAACTCCTTCTGACTAAAGAGATACTGGAGACTCTTATGATCAGTGAAAAGTTTGCACTTCGTGCCATAGAGGTAATGCCTCCATATTTTCAAGGCAAATACTACTGCTGCCAACTCCAAATCATGAGTGGGGTAGTTCTTTTCGTGCTCTTTCAATTGTTGAGAGGCATATGCTATCACCTTTTCTCTTTAGGTCAGAACACAACCCAACCCGACTCCCGGCGCATCGCTATACACCGCGAAGTCTTCAACTCCATCGGGTAGAGAAAGAATCGGTGCTTCACATAACTTCCTCTTCGTGTTTCTCACTCCATGTATATGTAGCTCCTTTGTGGGTCAAAGTTGTTAATGGAGAAGCTATCGAAGAAAAGCCTTGGATAAATCGTCGTTAATATCCAGCTAATCCAAGAAAGATTCTAATCTCCGTGGGACTCTTTGGACGTTCCCACTTCATTACAGCTTCGATTTTTGCTGGGTCAACCATTATTCCCTCCTGGTTAACCACATGACACGAGAATTGTACTTCTCGGATCCAAAAATCGCACTTGGAGAATTTTGCATACAACTTATCCTCCTTCAAGACTTCCAACACTTCTCGTAGATGCTTGCCATGCTCCTCTTGGCTTTTCGAGTAGATCAGAATGTCGTCGATGAACACTATCACAGATTTATCGAGGAATGGTTTACAAACCTTGTTCATCAAATCCATGAACGCTGCTGGAGCATTGGTTAGTCCAAATTACATAACCAAGAACTTGTAGTGTCCATATCTAGTTATGAATGCAGTCTTCTCAATATCCTGCTCTCTCACCTTCAGCTGATGATATCCTGACCTAAGATCGATCATTGAGAAGTAGCTTGAACCTTGCAGCTGACCGAATAGGTCATCAATCCTCGGCAATGGATACTTGTTCTTCACCGTTGCCTTGTTCAGCTCTCGGTAGTCTATACACATTCTCATGCTTCCGTTTTTCTTCTTTACGAATAACACTGGAGCTCCCCAGGTGATGAAGTAGGTCGAATGAAACCGTTGTCCAACAGCTCCTGAAGTTGCGTCATAAGCTCCTTCATCTCCATCGGTGCTAATCGGTAAGGTGCCTTTGCTATCGGTGTTGTACCTGGTAACAAGTCTATCTGAAACTCCACTTGTCTATCAGGTGGTAATCCGGGAAGATCTTCGGGAAAGACTTCCGGATAATCACACACAACCGGTATATTCTGCACCTCTTTCTTTTCCTTCTTAGCATCTATTACGAATGCCAAGTATGATGCACATCCCTTGGACAAACATTTTCTGGCTTTCATCAGGGAGATGATTCCAGAATTTACTCGGCGTTTGTTCCCGTACACCATAAATGACTCTTTTTCGGGTGGGTTTACCCTTACTATCTTCTTTCGACATTGAATCTCAGCATCGTTGGCGCTAAGCTAATCCATACCCAAAACAATGTCGAAACCGTTTAACTCTATGGGTAATAGCTCCTCGTGGAATTCGTTTCCGTTTAAGTCGATGACGATGTTCCTAATACGATCACTAACAGGTACGAATTTGCCACTGGGAACTTCTACAATCAGGGCACTATCAAGTTCTTCTACAGGCAATGCTAATTTCCCACCAAATTTATGCAACACAAAGGAGTAGTTTGCTCCGGAATCAAACAGTATATTGGCAGGCAAACCATTTACAAGAAAGGTACCTACTGTGACGTCTGCTGCCTCCTTTGCAGCCTCGAGCGTCATCTGGAAGGCTCTTGCCTTCGGCTTTGGTGGAATGTTGGGTCTTCCTGCCTCCTTCTTCTTCGGGCAGTCCCTCGAAATATGCCCTTCCTCGTTGCACTCATAACAGACCTTCTTAGTGAACGTGCACTCGTTGGCATAGTGCCCAGGTTTTCCACATTTGAAACAAGTGACTCCTCCGTCACATTTACACTGGTGCTTCTTCTTGCACTTGTCGCACCATTTGGCTTCACCTCCTCCAGACTTCTGCGTACCAAACCTTGAGAACTTGCTTTTCTTGTTGAATTTCGACGACCCATCAAATTTCCTTTTCTCTCCCACCTCCGCTCTCTCCAGACCCTTATCTCGTATCTGGGTCTCCATATTCTTAGCAACCCATATGGCGGCTTTCAGAGTGGTTGTTTGCTTGACCATTGGACCGAAGTCCGCTGGTAATCCGAGGGCAAACTTGTTAACCTTGGAGAGTTTAGTTGGGCGAGGTGAGGAACAAGCTTCATTTTCTCTGTAAAGGTTGCAGCGTATTCAGTAACGCTCATTCTTCCCTTCTTTAGATTCTGGAACTCATTGTCGATCTCCAGAAGATCCTGCTCAGAGCAGTATTGGATCTTTAACTGCACCATAAAATCCTCCTACGACATCTTGCTCGCTTCTCCTTTAGGCATTGAATCAGCTAGTAGCTTCTACCGGCTTAGTACTCCAGATTTCAACAGAGGAACCGCGAGAGCGGTCTTCTGCCTGTTGCTACACTTGCAACTCTCAAACATCGTCTCCATCTCGAAGATCCAGTTCATGACTTTCACCGGTGTCAGGCTTCCAGATAGACACGGTGGTTTGGATGCCATGAAATCCTTGTATTTGCATCCACGTCCGTCATTTCCTCCATCCTGGTGGTTTCGCCTACCTATCAGTGGGTTGGCTTGACCAACAGTCCCACTGTAGTTTCCTCCTTCAGACTGCCCATCATTCAGCTCGGGCTGTTCAATTGGTACCGTAAGTTCTTCTCGATTTTGTTGAAGTAAACGCCTTGTTTCCTCCATTTGGCAATCCAACATCATCTGGATCATCGCTTGCACTCCGACCATCGTCATTGGCTCAGGTGCCACTTCTACAACAACATGTATTTGTTGTAAATCTGGAGGTTGAGGGGGTTGGTTCCTATTTCCATTTGCGTTTATGTTTCCGCTACGGGCCCTTGCCATCTTGATCTATACACCGAATAAGGTGAGTTTAGATCTTTATTTAGGATTGACGTTTAAATCATCCTTATCACTCCGAAACGTTTACATGTTAGTTCTAATATCGTAGTCGTACGTTTAGAATCCTAAACACATAAGGTTTCCAGATCCGGTCGGCAACAGACCATAGATCCGAACAAATAACAGCATAAATCATTTAGCACATAAAGCATATTAGGCATACTATCCTAAATAAGCTAGTGCTCACATCTCACAATCATCGCTTAGCATTCTAAGTTTAAGTCTAGATATCCTACAATTCCTAGTTCGCTTAAACTAATGCTCTGATACCAACTGTGACATCCCCATTTTCACGGCCAGAAAAGACCAATTTTGTTTATGCTTTGTTTAAAAATCAGAGTAACATTTTACATAAAAGTGTTGCGGAATTTGTTCCCAAAATAAAATATGATAAAGATTTATCAAAGCATTTCCGTAGAATTGTATTTCATTAAAAACCTCGGGATGTCATGTTCGATACAGCTCAAAAGCATAAACAGTACAATATAAGCCTTATTGCATTTATTCATATCTACAGGCCTATATTCGTAATCTCTCATCCCAAACATCATATCTATGCTCGTACACCACTACTTGTAATACAAGAAACTGAGTGGGTCAGGCTTGGGAGCCTGGTGAGCATATAGGGTTTTCAACCCACAATAAATAAGTTTATTAATTTCATCAACCAACAATAACCCGATTACCCATTCCCGTTATCCTCACTTTACGTCCATAAACACCTATCATAAGGGACCTAGCCTAAGGATCATCATCGGGGTGGACACTACTGCTAAGGGGGTTCCTCAGCAATAAATGTCCTAATGGCAACCATGAGGGAGATGGAGTACACCGGTGAACACATCGTTCACAAACACCTACAGGTTGCGAGCCTGCTAGCGTTCCACTGGACTGTCTATAAGAGTCCGTGCTCGTCATCCATACTCCGCTAGATGACAGAATCAACAACAACATCGAGGCCTCTCATCATTTTATCACACATCGTCTATTACATCTACTCATGTTTTGCCCCAACATTTTATAGATATAAAATACATATACAGTTTAAATCATTTAAAACATGTATAAAAATCTTTCATCAGCATAGACAGCAAGTATTCAGACAATATGCACACATAGCACGTAATTTATATTAAATACTTCATATCTATGTGTAAGATGAAAGTGACTATGCACTCACCTGAAAGGTGGTGACTCTGCACTTGAACAACGCTTCGTTATCTCAAAATAATTTCCCTCGACAAAACCTAGTATCAATATCACTAGGGTTTAGTCTAACGTTAACCGCGACTAATTAATAGTCTAGCTATTATTATTATTATATAAGCTTTAAACAACACTCTATATAACTCATAATAATAGCCCAAATAATTATTTTAAGGACCTAATAACATTACTATAATTATTTAAAAACTATATTAAAAATTTCATAGGCGTAGCTCATATACAGCGGATTTTAAAGAAAATCGGGCTTCGCTTGGAGCAGCGTTTCCGAACCGAAAGACCCTTTTTCTCGGGACTCCGGGAGCCTCGGGGCTTCCTTCGGGTGCTAGGGGGTTCCCTAGGGTTTAGGGGGGTTGGAATGAGTTAGAGAGAGAAAGAAACTAGAGAGAGAAAGAGAATTGGTGTGAAAAACTCGGAACTCTCGTCCCCCTTTTATAGCCTGCGAGGCCTCGGATTACGCTGGGCGTAATCCTTGGCTACGCTGGGCGTAGTGCTCGGATAAGGCTCCAGCTCGCATCCAGCTGGCTCGCACATCGGACGGATAAGAACCGAAGTATGCGGGGCATGCCCGACCTTATATGCTGGGCGTAAGCGAGGGGTGGCGTGTCCTTCATCGGAAGCGAGACCGTGGGCCGCAAGCGACAGTTGTGATCTTGCCACGTCATCAATCGAGCAACAGGCTTCGTAAATTCGAGTCTAAACTTTAAAAATTCGTATCTTTCGCATACGAGCTCCGTTTGCGACGTTCTTTATATCCACGCGTAGGCGGGAACGTAGTCTACAACTTTCTTTTAGACTCCATTCGCTAATTTGGATTCCGTTTTAAAAGTTTTAATTTTTAACAGGCCGGGACAGGATTGGTCCGTTAAAGTCTCATAACTTCTTCATCTGACGTCCATTTTCGTCTGTGTTTTTATCATTATGCTACTATTAACGAGATCTTCGATTCTCATTTAGGTTGTGTCGGCTAAAACCGCTCGATCTAATATTCGAACTTCGGGCTGTACACTGGTAAGTCGAAACTTCGAAAAATCATAACTTCCTCATACGAACTCAGATTTGGGCGTTCTTTTTATGGACGCTCTCGGTTTAACGTATTCTACGACTTTTGTTTAGATCGCTAAGGCTAAAACTCGCTCTATCGTAAATTCACTATTTACGTTCCCGGTATCATGTCGGTTCCGTCGCGAAACTTCGACGGGTCATAACTTCTTCGTTATAACTCGGATTTCAGCATTCTTTATATCTCCGGAATCCTTTTTTCGACCACTACAACTTTATGTAAATATATCGGGTTTATCTCACACTTTAATTTTGACGCTTATTTTTATTCTTTATTAATTATACCTTTATAATTAAGTATAAAGCACATAATTTCACATAATTCACATCATACTCAAATAATTCATTTTTATTACTTCAAAAAGAGTTACAATAGTTGACCTAGACTATTACATCATCTAAAAATGCTTAGCCCCAAAACCCGGGCGTTACACATACGCATGCTGAATATACTTGTGAGCCCTAGCCACTGAACAAAACCCTGAACCCATCCTGGTGTCCTCTCCATAGATAACCAGTTCTCCCTCACTTGGGGTTCAAACTACTAATCGATGGCCCTCATAGTCAATCATGGCACAAAGCCGACTCGGCTAATCCATACCCACAATCACGCAAACATCCCCCACAGGAATAGGGATCAGATCGATCGGATAAGGCATCCTAAAGATCTCCAATACACAACCCTGATGCACTGATGACGCAGAAACCCCATGTTCTTTGGTGATAGAAACCCGCAACGGACACTCTAACTCCCCAATGGGCATATCAAACTCTCTACTCAACGAATGAGATACAAAGGACCGACTCGCACCCGAGTCAAACAACACAAGAGCAGTTAAAGAGTTCACTAGGAACGTATCTAACAGAGGCATATATAAGCATAACATAAAACATAATCAACAAGATAATAGATAGAAACATATTAGCCACGACATTTGGTGTTGCTCTAGCCTCCTCGGCAGTGAACTGAAAAGCACGACCTCGAGCCCTCGGGGGCTCTGCCTTCCCTGGGCGTCCATCAGTGATCCTCAAAGTAGCTGGCGCTGGGGCCTGTGCCGGCTTGGCGGCGAGCAGTAGACAGTTGACGTTCCCGCCTAACTGTAGCTAGCAGTTTAGGTGTGGGATTGTCAGTCCCGAATAGATCTATCCATAAATTTCACGTTCTCCGTCCAGGAGACTCTGGTTATACTTCCGGAGAGGATTTACTGGTAACCCGAAGGGTATATCGAAGATAAGTCTCACAAGTTAGTATTAACTAAATCACGGGATAACTGGTCGTCATCAAATTTCGAAATCGTTTGGAACAAGGTAGAGTATAAATAATTACATACAAAGTAATTATTTAGCATGATACTCTAGGTTTAACATGGATAAACTAAATCCGACATAGTTTATATATATTGACTTTGCATGAAACCTGAATCCATAAAACAAGTAATAAAGATCCCAAATTATTCCCATGATAATTTGAATGGTTTGAGAAGTTTTCACGCTGTTCTGAAAACTATGTAATTATATTTAGAAAACGTCCCTTATGCTCCGCATATTACAAAAGGGATACAGTATCTAAAGTTTGTCAGGAAATCGTATTATTACATCAGTTTTTAAGTTATGAAAACCTTTATGATTTGCTTGTATTCCCCCCCTGAAAACATGAAAAACTCGAAAAAAGTGTAGGGGTATGAACTCACCAGACGAGAAATGTGCCGGATAGGATGCTAAGTGTCAATTTAGGGCTTGAACACGCGCAAGGATCCTATGTAACAATAGGAGATACATAATTGTATCTAATTAGACATTGAACTACTAATTAAGTAAGATGATACACCCGAGGCGCGAAAACACTTTATTTCAAGTGTTAGGAATGATTCGGGTTGCATCTAAGGAGTGTTGGGCCTTGATATGGAGTTTACTCTTCAAGTGTAAGCCCTTAGGGGTGTTTACGGTCCAAAGACCATATCCCCCATGAGTTTACGGCCGTAAACTCATGGTGGGGGTGTTTTTGGGTGTTCAATGGTCTTATCTTGCACAAGGGAAGGTTCTAGGGTTGATTCAAGGGCTTAGGAAGTGACTAGGGATTGAAATGGGCATTTTGTGGAGTTTACGGTCTTTGGACCACTCCATTCGGTGTTTACGGTCGTAAACACATGGGTTTACAGCCGTAAACCCATCTTTGTCCATTTTTCTTGTGTTTTGGCGTTTATAGGCTATGCATGCAAGGTTCTAGTCACTTATACAATCATTGGAAGGTGTTAAGGGCATTTAAACACCCTTGGAAGGTGTTTACGGTTTTGGGAGACCTTCCCAAACCGTAAACTCGTGTATGCATCATTCAATCCATGTTTTAGGGTTCTAAAATCATTCAAGCAAGTTTCTAGGTCATTAGCCAAGCATTGAAGAGGTTTTGGGGCATCAAAACCCCACTTTGGGGTGTTTACGGTTCATGAATGTTCATGGACCATAAACTCATGTTTACCCCCAAAAAGTCATGATCTTGGGGTTCTAAGTTCATGCATGCAAGTTTCTAAGCCATAGATAAACATTAGAAGAGGTTTGGAAGGGTTTTGGGGCTTCAAAACCCCCTTATGGGAGTTTACGGTTTTTGGGAGGTGTTCCCAAACCGTAAACACAAGTTTTTGGGGTTTTTGAGAGTTTAACCCATAGATTTGCATGCATGTTAAATTAAACAACAAGCTAGGAAGGATTACTTACGATTTTGGAGCTTTAATGAGGTGATTCTTGATCAAAACCCGATTTTTAGAGAGAGAGTAGAGAGAGAAAGTTCCAAGGTGTGTGAAAAGGTTCAAATGGAGTCCAATCAACCCTTATATGGGGTTGAGTCCACGGTTAGGTGGGGACACACCCAATCCCGACATTAAACGGAGTTTAAGATTTTACCCGATTAAATGACCGTAACCCGACTTAGTCGTAAACTAGAAATTTTTCCAAAGGATTATCGAGGGAATTATATGTGATTTTATTGATTTCCTACACGTAGGAAATTATGACAATAACCCTAGATGAATTATTTAACTTAAAAGTTAACGGACAATTTTAATAATAAAATAAATTTTATTAACGGAAAGGGTTACAGTGACGGAATAAATTTCGAGTTGTCACATCATCCCCCCGTTAGAGGGAATTTCGTCCCGAAATTTAGAATTAAGATACAAATCATGGATTTGGAAAGAGATGCGGATATTTATATTTCATCGATTCTTCGCGATCCCAAGTGAATTCGGGTCCCCGCTTGGCATTCCAGCGAACCTTCACTATCGGGATGCGGCTTTGTTTCGTTCGTTTGATTTCTCGATCCATGATTTCGATTGGTTCTTCCACAAAGTTCAGATTTTCGTTGATCTTGATCTCATCAAGAGGGATCACAAGGGTCTCATCGGAAAGACACTTTTTAAGATTAGAGACGTGGAAGACAGGATGGATATTGCTAAGTTCATGAGGTAATCGGAGTTTGTAGGCTACGGGACCGATCCCAGCGAGGATCTCGAAGGGTCCTATGTATCTTGGATTCAGCTTTCCATGCTTTCCGAAGCGTATCATGCCTTTCCACGGTGAGACTTTCAACAGGACACGGTCTCCTACCTGGAATTCCAAGGGTTTTCGTCGTTTATCGGCGTAGCTCTTTTGTCTATCTCGGGAGGCCTTAAGTCGTTCTCGGATTTGTACGATTCTTTCGGTGGTTTCGCGGATGATTTCTGGACCAGTGAGAGCGCTGTCAGGGGCTTGTCCCTTGACCAGCTGCGTGTCGCCCACCTCAGCCTAGCACAGAAGGGATTTGCACTTGCGGCCATAGAGGGCTTCGAAAGGCGCAGCCTTGATGCTGGTATGGTAACTGTTGTTATAAGAAAATTCAACCAAAGGAAGATGAGTGTCCCATGACGCGCCAAAATCGATGACGCAGGCTCTCAACATGTCTTCCAAGGTTTGGATGGTCCTTTCACTCTGTCCATCTGTTTGAGGATGGTAAGCCGTGCTCATATCCAGCTTAGTTCCAAGAGTCTTTTGTAGTGACTTCCAGAATCTCGAAGTGAACCTGCTATCCTGATCGGAAATAATGGACACAGGCACACCGTGCAGTCGGACTACCTCTTGGATGTAGATTCGCGTGAGTCTCTCTATTTTGAAGTTTTCCTTGATAGGAAGGAAGTGAGCGGATTTGGTTAGTCGATCGACAATTACCCAAATGACGTCGTACCCACTCGGAGATTTGGGTAGTTTGGTAATGAAATCCATATTAATCCTCTCCCACTTCCATTCAGGTATTTCTGGTTGTTGGAGTAGACCGGAGGGTTTCTGATATTCGACCTTCACCTTGGCGCAAGTCAGGCACTTGCCCACGAAGGTAGCGATCTCTTCTTTCATGTTCGACCACCAGTACAGTCTTTTGAGATCGAGGTACATCTTGTCCGAACCTGGGTGAACGGAGTATCTGGTCTTGTGAGCTTCGTTCATTACAACCTCACGGTAACCACCGAACTTTGGGATCCAGATCCGGTTCATAAATTAATAGATTCTGTCTCCCTTGATCTCTAGATTCTTTTCCATTCCTCTCAGGGCTTCATCCGACATGTTCTCAGGTCTTAAGGCTTCCAACTGAGCCTCTTTGATTTGCGCGGATAAATGGGAATGGATAGTCATGGTCAGTGCCTTCACTCTACGACCTGAGTACTCTTTCCGGCTGAGGGCATCTGCCACCACATTGGCCTTGCCGGGATGGTAGCGGATTTCACACTCGTAATCGTTGAGTAGTTCAACCCATCGCCGTTGTCTCATGTTCAGCTCCTTCTGGTCGAGGATGTGCTGTAGACTTTTATGGTCAGTGAAGATAGTGCACTTAGTTCCGTAGAGATAATGTCTCCATATTTTCAATGTGAAGACCACTGCTCCCAATTCTAGGTCGTGCGTCGTGTAGTTGACTTCGTGTACTTTCAGCTGTCTCGAGGCATAAGCAATGACTTTTCCCCGTTGCATGAGCACACAACCTAGGCCCTGATTAGATGCATCACAGTAAACAACGAAGTCTTCTGTCCCTTCGGGCAGAGACAGTATAGGTGCGCTGCATAGGGCTCGCTTCAATGTTTGGAACGCAGTGTCTTGCTTTTCACTCCAACAAAAGGGTACGCCTTTCTGAGTTAGAGTGGTTAAGGGTTTGGCAATTCTGGAGAAATTTTGGATAAATCTGCGATAGTAGCCAGCGAGACCCAAGAATTGACGGATTTCAGTGGGTGTCGTTGGTGCTGACCAGTTATATATCGCTTTGATTTTGGAGGGGTCCACGTGTATGCCTTCCTCGCTTACTACGTGACCTAGGAAAGTTACTCTTCGGATCCAGAATTCAGATTTGGAGAATTTCGCGTACAACTTCTCCGTCCTTAAGGTTTCCAGTACTGATTTCAGGTGTTGTTTGTGATCTTCCTCGTTTTTGGAATAGACAAGTATATCGTCAATGAATACGATGACGAACTTGTCCAGGAAAGGACGACACACCCGATTCATCAGGTCCATGAATACTGCCGGTGTGTTGGTTAGGCCGAAGGGCATAACTACGAACTCGTAGTGACCATATCAAGTCTGAAAGGCTGTTTTAGGAACATCACCCTCATGGACTCGTAGCTGATGGTACCCTGATCTTAAATCTATTTTCGAGAAGTAGCTGGCTCCTTGAAGTTGATCGAAAAGGTCGTCTATCCGAGCAAGAGGATAATGGTTTTTGATTGTGAGCTTATTCAGCTCCCGATAATCGATACACATTCGAAAGGATCCATCCTTCTTTTTCACAAACAAGATCGGGGCTCCCCAGGGTGAGGAACTCGATCTGATGAATCCTTTGCTGAGCAGCTCGTTGAGCTGACTAGATAACTCTTGCATTTCTGCTGGTGCTAATCGGTAGGGAGGTTTGGCTACGGGGGTAGCTCCGGGAACTAAGTTGATACGAAACTCGACTTGGCGTTCAGGAGGGATTCCTGGGAGGTCTTCTGGAAAAACATCGGGAAAGTTGCAGACTTCGAGGATGCTCTCGAGGTCTTTAACTTCCTGCTTTTCGTTAATGACGTGGGCTAGGAATGCATAACACTCTTTCCGCAGGAGTTTCTGGGCTTTGATGCACGAAATGATGCGAAGGTTTGAACTGAGTTTATCACCATAGATTACAAGAGTTTCGTCGAGGGAAAGATTGAGACATATAGCCTTTTCGAAACAAAGGATATCAGCACGATTGGGGCTCAACCAATCCATGCCGATGATGACATCAAAGCATTTTATTGAGACTGGCATAAGGTCAATGAGAAATGAATGGTCGTTCAAGATAAGGGTACAGTCTACGTATATCTCGTTAGTGCTCTCTTTCTCACCGTTAGCCATCTCGACGGTAAACTTTTCGGTTAATGGTTGAGGATTATGTTTAAGAAGACGTTTGAATGAATGGATAACAAAACTTCGTTCCGCACCAGAATCGAAAAGGATGCATGCATAAGAGTTGTCGAGAAGGAACGTACCCGTGACAATGGTGGGGTCGGCGACTGCCTCCTCTTGTCCCATAGATAGAACTCTCCCAGTGTTGTTGGTTTTTGCTGCTTTGGGGCAGTTTCTCTTGAAATGTCCAATCTCCCCACAGTTGTAGCAGGCTCGACCAACACCTGCTCCAGAGGCCTGAGTAGTTTGTTGGACTGGGTTCCTGCAGTCTCGAGTCAGATGGCCCTTTTTACTACAATTGTTGTAGAGCTTTTCACGACAAGGTCCAGAAGTACGATCGTGGTAACTGCACTTGTCGCACCAGGGGAGGGTACCAGTGTATCCACTGGTAGGAGCTTGAGTTGTAGGAGCGGCGGTAGGAGTTGTAGCAGCATGAACTGCCACAGTTTGTTGTTTCTTCGAGGGTCCTTACGAATCCTGACCCTTTCGTTTGTTCCAGAATTTCTTTTTATTTTCACCGCTCCCTTTAGCCGGTTCAGGAACGGTGGCCACTTCCTCGAGATCGTCACCATGATCAATCAGGGTTTGCGCCAAACATTTAGCGCTGTCGAAGGTGTCTGGCTTCGCAGCCAAAACATTTCCCTTGGTTGGCTGGGTCAGCCCCCAAATGAATCGTTCAATTTTTTTTTCTTTCTGGGGAGATCATTCCCTGACAAAGGAGTGCTAGGTCTTCAAACCTAGAAGTGTAGGAAGCAATGTCGGAACCCTTCATCCTTAGGGTCCAGAGTTCGTGTTCGAGTTTCTGCATCTCGCCCCGTGAGCAGTACTGGGCTATCATAAGTTCTTTTAGGCTTTCCCAACCCATAGCATTTGCCACCGATAGGGTTAAGGACTTGACCCGGCCGTTCCACCAGGTTAATGATTTATTGACGAAAGTGCAAGCGGCAAATTTCACTTTGTTGGCCTCCGAACAGGCACAAATTTCAAATATGGACTCAATCTTTTCGAACCATTGAGTCAGGGCAATAACACCTCTTGTGCCGTCGAAAGTTGTGGGTTTTGTGTTCATGAAGTCCTTATAAGAGCATTCTTTCTGGCGTTCCTGACCACCTTCCTAGATTTGGGGATGGATACCACCTCCCTGACCACCAGATCCACCATGATTCATTTGTGACATTGCGGCAGCCACTGCGGCAGTAACAGCTGCCTGGAATATGACAGGATCAAACTGAGGAGGCGGTGGTGGTGGTGGAGTGTCGTCGTTTCTCCTGATAGGTCTTTTTCGGGGAGGCATCTTGTTCTAAAACAATCAGGAAGAAGAGGATGGTAAGTCCTCTGAATAGAATTAAGAGATATGAAACAAGGGATATCTCATTATGGCAGTTAGAGTGTTCTACAAAGCGATAGAACAGGAAAAATTACTAATGCGAATGAGTTATCACTTAAAGGAAATGAGTGGCAACACTTGAAGGGAATTTCTACGAAGTATGTGGTTCTGACTAAAATACTCCTATAGTATTTTAAGTTGTATGGATATTAGGTAAGTTTTAGGCCTGTTGCCACACCAAAGTCACTCCCAAGCACATGTTGGTCATGTCTCGAATGAATATAGTTGATCAGGCTATATTGACCCTAGACATGATTACATAACTGCCCAGGTTTAACCGCAGTGTTAACATCCAAAATACTTTTGTTTTGTTCTGCTTAAGGCACGGTTCCTGGGATACGGTTATACTTGTATACTTTTGTAAAAATACTTATATTTTGAAAGTATACTTTTAGTTTAGAGCACTTAGGCCCCTTAGTGTTTATAGTTGTATACCATGTAAGGTTCGGTATACTTAGTTCACTATAAACAATAGCTCTGATACCAATCTGTCACACCCCGAAACCGGCGGCGGAATCGTTCCGGGGCGGAGGACGTCATACGTAGTATCACAACCATTGAACATAGTAATCATAGTAAGCACAACCATTACATTACATAAGAAAAGTTACATTCGTTTGAGAGTGGAGAAATACATAGTTTATATACATCAGTATATCAAAAGTAAAGACGAGACTTCTATACACTCCGTCTTCTCCAAAAGTAACGGGATACCTGTCTAACGAGAACCTGAGAATACAAGCAGTTTTAAAATATCAGCATAAAGCTGGTGAGTTCATAAGCATGTTTTGTAAGGAAAACCGGTTATTTAATCTTGTGATAAATAATTCATTTCCTTTAATAAAGATTGTTGTTATATTGAAAACCATTGTTACTGAGTTATGAATTACATAAGCATGTTTTCCCAGAAAATCCCATATTTTCTAACATGTAAGTTGGTTTCTATAGAATGAGAAAAACCTTGACTAATCATCAATAAGTTAAGAAAACCATAAGTTCGGATCCTGGAATTCCCCTCCAGTACGAAAGTAGGTAGTTTTAATACATAAAACTATAGATGAAAGAAAGAAATCTGTGAATAGAGTTAGTTAATTTAGTACGTATTGTGAGTCGTATAACCATACTGATTTGACCCGTGACCTCCTTGACGTTTTTCAGGCGTCGATCGATTATCAAAATTTGTCACCCCAGGCGTGCCCGCCTAAATGTAGCTAGCAGTTTAGGTGTGGGATTGTCAGTCCCGAATAGATCTATCCACAAATTTCACGTTCTCCGTCCAGGAGACTCTGGTTATACTTCCGGAGAGGATTTACTGGTAACCCGAAGGGTATATCGAAGATAAGTCTCACAAGTTAGTATTAACTAAATCACGGGATAACTGGTCGTCATCAAATTTCGAAATCGTTTGGAACAAGGTAGAGTATAAATAATTACATACAAAGCAATTATTTAGCATGATACTCTAGGTTTAACATGGATAAACTAAATCAGACATAGTTTATATATATTGACTTTGCATGAAATCTGAATCCGTAAAACAAGTAATAAAGATCCCAAATTATTCCCATAATAATTTGAATGGTTTGAGAAGTTTTCACGTTGTTCTGAAAACTATGTAATTATATTTAGAAAACGTCCCTTATGCTCCGCATATTACAAAAGGGATACAATATCTAAAGTTTGTCAGGAAATCGTATAAATACATCAGTTTTTAAGTTATGAAAACCTTTATGATTTGCTTGTATTCCCCCCTGAAAACATGAAAAACTCGAAAAAAGTGTAGGGGTATGAACTCACCAGACGAGAAATGTGTCGGATAGGATGCTAAGTGTCAATTTAGGGCTTGAACACGCGCAAGGATCCTATGTAACAATAGGAGATACATAATTGTATCTAATTAGACATTGAACTACTAATTAAGTAAGATGATACACTCGAGGCGCGAAAACACTTTATTTCAAGTGTTAGGAATGATTCGGGTTGCATCTAAGGAGTGTTGGGCCTTGATATGGAGTTTACTCTTCAAGTGTAAGCCCTTAGGGGTGTTTACGGTCCAAAGACCATATCCCCCATGAGTTTACGGCCGTAAACTCATGGTGGGGGTGTTTTTGGGTGTTCAATGGTCTTATCTTGCACAAGGGAAGGTTCTAGGGTTGATTCAAGGGCTTAGGAAGTGACTAGGGCTTGAAATGGGCACTTTGTGGAGTTTACGGTCCTTGGACCACTCCAATGGGTGTTTACGGTCGTAAACACATGGGTTTACGACCGTAAACCCATCTTTTTCCATTTCTCTTGTGTTTTGGTGTTTGTAGGCTATGCATGCAAGGTTCTAGTCACTTATACAATCATTGGAAGGTGTTAAGGGCATTTAAACACCCTTGGAAGGTGTTTACGGTTTTGGGAGACCTTCCCAAACCGTAAACTCGTGTATGCATCATTCAATCCATGTTTTAGGGTTCTAAGATCATTCAAGCAAGTTTCTAGGTCATTAGCCAAGCATTGAAGAGGTTTTGGGGCATCAAAACCCCACTTTGGGGTGTTTACGGTTCATGAATGTTCATGGACCGTAAACTCATGTTTACCCCCAAAAAGTCATGATCTTGGGGTTCTAAGTTCATGCATGCAAGTTTCTAAGCCATAGCTAAACATTAGAAGAGGTTTGGAAGGGTTTTGGGGCTTCAAAACCCCCTTATGGGAGTTTACGGTTTTTGGGAGGTGTTCCCAAACCGTAAACACAAGTTTTTGGGGTTTTTGAGAGTTTAACCCAGAGATTTGCATGCATGTTAAATTAAACAACAAGGTAGGAAGGATTACTTACGATTTTGGAGCTTGAATGAGGTGATTCTTGATCAAAACCCGATTTTTAGAGAGAGAGTAGAGAGAGAAAGTTCGAAGGTGCGTGAAAAGGTTCAAATGGAGTCCACTCAACCCTTATATGGGGTTGAGTCCACGGTTAGGTGGGGACACACCCAATCCCGACATTAAACGGAGTTTAAGATTTTACCCGATTAAATGACCGTAACCCGACTTAGTCGTAAACTAGAAATTTTTCCAAAGGATTATCGAGGGAATTATATGTGATTTTATTGATTTCCTACACGTAGGAAATTATGACAATAACCCTAGATGAATTATTTAACTTAAAAGTTAACGGACAATTTTAATAATAAAATAAATTTTATTAACGGAAAGGGTTACAGTGACGGAATAAATTCCCGCTAAGTACTTCCAGTGAGCACATACTCAAGGCAAATAACATATAACATCAATCAATAGCATACCCTATACTAAGGCATCATGAATCAGACAACTCTAGCCCTAATTCCTGAAGTACCTAGTCTATTCTCTAGCATGCAGCTCTAATATCTCTTAAATATCTCATAATGTAAATAAATAATGGTATCTTGGGAAATCACCGTTTGGGCTCTGGTTGATAATAGACACTGCTCCGTCTCGTTTTCTTGTTAAAACTCTTACTCATTTTAGAAAAATTATTTCTCTTATAAAACTTTTCTCAATTCCTCAGTTTGAGTCCAGACATACCCGAGAGTACATCTGAATCCCTCAAACCAAGGCTCTGATACCAACTTGTAACACCATAAATTTTCAAAAAATTATTTTTTCATTTTCGAGACCACATAATTCTCAATATCACATTTCAAAACCACAATTGTCAAATTGTCAAAAACACAAATTCATAAATTGTTTAATAAAATCCAGGATCCTCAAAAACATAAACTCCATCTCGTGTGTACAATCAAGCCGGCGCCTTCCCGTGATCCAGAGAAGTACCTGAGACATATAACACATAACACTGTAAGCACAAAGCTTAGTGAGTTCCCCAAAATACGAAACACATCACATTAGCCTCTCATGACTATATCTCGAAAGATAGCCTCCGGTCAATGTATCTCAGCGGGAACCCTCTGGCCCCACAGCTCGGGTTGGACCCTCCGGTCCTAACTGAATAGATCTCGGGATAATACACAACACAAATCACAAAGACATAATGCAGGATATCACAATTCTCAATATAAACATACAAGACCATTGGTCACATAATGATACCACTCATGGTAAGTATAGTAAGAAGACTCACCTCGTAAGTAAGCAAGTAATCCTCGTAACCCACGAACGGTCTAATCCTCGCCTACACGTCATAATCATCTCTAATTAACACTTATCACCTCAACCTAAGTAAGTTAAGCTAACCTATTTCTCTAATCCCTAGGAAGGGTAAAAGACCATTTTACCCATCCATGGTCTTTAATCCATGTCTTGACCAAACCCTAAAAGTCAATAGAAGTCAACACTCGAGTCAACAGTCCCTATTGACCCAACTCGTCGAGTGTATCTATGTGACTCGTCGAGTTGCCCTCTAAAAATGAATAAAACAATTTAAATGTCATACCTGGGAGTTGGGATGTTACCGTCATGTACAGTATCACAACAATTGAATAATAGTAATCAACGTAACAACAACCATTGCATTGATAATATCGTATTTAAGTTGGTGACACCAAGGATGCTCCGTCTTCTCAAAAACCTAAAGTCTACCTGTTTACTGGTTCCCTAAGAATACAAGTGATTTTGAAAGTGTATCAACATTAATTTGGTGAGTTCATAAGTATGTTTTTGTGATGGAAAGCTTGTCTTTGTTCTCTGAAAATGTTAGTGTGTTCCTTCAGAAAATCCAATATTTTTTATAGTAAATGAAAATCAGTCTTAGGCCTTAAGACCAAATGTATGTTTTTTATCGTAATCGGAAATAGTATAGGGTAGTCTTATTATTAGATAAAACTATATACATGAATGCTTCCCAAAACTATACGTTGTACTGTATAACAATAGCTATCACGCCAACATCGATCGATCTCCTTTTGAGATGCTTTATGGGAGGAAATGCAAGACCCCAATTTGTTGGGGTGAGGTCAATCAGCAAGTCATGGGGATCATCGAGGTGGTACTCAAGACCACAAAGTTGATACAACAGGTTCGGAGTAGACTCCATACAGCTTAGAGTCGACAAAAGAGTTATGTCGACAGATGCCGATCAGATCTAGGGTTCTAGTTTGGGGATATGGTTCTCCAAAAGGTTTCACATTGGAAAGGTGTCATACGATTTAGGAAGAGGGAAAAATTCAGCCCGAGATACATCGGTCCTTTCAGGGTTTTGTCCCGGGTGTGTCAGGTTGCGTATCACTTTGATCTTCCTAAGGAGCTCAGCCAGATCCATGGCACATTCCATTTCTCTTAGTTGCGGAAGTGTTTAGTGGATGATTCCGCAGTGGTTCCAATGAAGGATATTCAGGAGGATGACCACCTAAATATATTGAGAGACCGGTGGCGATTCTTGACCGGAAGACGGAAACCTTGAGGAACAAGGTTGTTGAGTTGGTGAAAGTCCAGTGGCAACATTACAAGGGTTCAGAATGGACGTGGGAGATGGAGGAGGTGAAGAGGGAGCACTACCCTGAGTTATTTCGGGTAGCAGACTTCGAGGATGAAGTCTGATTCAAGTGGGGGAGAATTGTAACATCCGGAATCCTAAGGTACTAAATTTATTCAATAATTGCATTGTGAGGGTCCTCACGACATGAGATCTTAGGGGCAACGTCGTGAGTTGCCGTTAACCTGGTGACCCGTGTTTTGGAGTCTCACGATTTGAGATATAAGGTCTCACGACGTGAGCGTGGCTTAATGACCCCAACCCTAATATTCGGGTATTTAAGGGAATGAAAGGCTAGGGTTTCCCCATCCTCAGCTCTCTCACCCTCTAAGCCCCTGGAACCCTAGTTTTCATATCACCTTGAGTTGTTGAGCATTTTTCTTGTAAAAAGGAAGAAGAAGAAGTATCTTGAGAAGGAAGTTGCTTGGGATCATCATCGACTTTCATCTTTCTTGGACCATTGTAAGTATCAAGACTAAAGCTTTATTGCATTTCATGGCTAGATCTAGGATTTTGGTCCATTTTCTTATGATTTGGCTTGGTTAGAGTGGAGTAAATCCATAAAGTTAGCAACTTTATGGATTTAAATGGCCTTTTGAGTCTTATATCCTTAAGATCTAGGTTTTGGTGGAGTAATAGTGTTTGCATGAGAGCTTGAGGCCATATGTGCACCTTTTGACCCTAAATGGTGAAGGGACATGCATGGTGCATGCATGTCCATAAAACAAGAATTTTTATAGACCATTAGGATCCCCTTTAGCTTCTAAAAGGGGTGAGGTTAATGACTGATTGGATTAAGACTGTTGAAATAGTGGTTTTGGCTTCAAACCGTGCTTATGAAGTGAGACATAAGTTCTCACGACGTGAGGATGGGTCACCGTCCCCGCTGAGTCGTCTGAGTTAGGAGTAAGGCACAGATTTGGATCGGACATGTCTCACGATGTGAACAAGGATTGGCTACAACGTGAGGCACTGTTTTGAGATTTTGGGCCTTATTGGGCCACTAGTTTCTGACTTTGGGCCTTACAGTGTTTGGGCCTATTTTGAGCCTTGTGTTTCATTCAGGAAATCAGGCCTTTTTAGGATTAGTTTTATTATGGGTTTCAGGCCCATTTAAGAAGATGGGTTGCTAGTGGGATTTTTTGTGTTAATGGACTAGGCCTTAGATTTTGATGCGGGCCCTAGAGTGGAGGATCGGGCCCTTGCGTTCCTAGAGGCCCACGATCGTGTGACTAAAGGGGCTTCACGGAAATGGCCATAACTTTGGCTATGAATCTCCGTTTCGGGCCTACGACCAGTCAAATCGAAGCTTGGAGAAATCGCTTTCTAAATGGAGTTATGAACAATTTTGTTATTTTTCCTTAATTTTTGGGTTTTGTTTTTGGGTTTGTATTTGGCCCATGGACTTTTAGGGTTTCATTTTAATTTCTGCTTCTTATTTAACTGTTTTTGATGTAATTTGGATGGTCGATCATCAATTTTATGAACTTTCGATTTTCTCCCAAATTCTGTGTGTTAACCCAGATTTTGAAGCCAATCCCACGGTATTCGTAGAATCAACGTGGTTTTGAAGAGATTGACCTGTCTATTCTTTTAGAATCAACAGGTTCATTCTTGGTTATCTTTGTGTTGTTTTTTTGCGCTGCATCAGTTGGTATCAAAGCCGAATTCCTGGTTCAAAATGCCTCCGAGGAGAAACAGGACGCCCGCTAATGTTCATGAGCAAGAACTAGAAGAACGTATTATGGCACGAATGGAGGAGAGGATGGATCAAATGGTTGACCAACTGACTGATAGGATGGTCGAACTGATGAATCGAGGAGGGCAAAGGTCTCGAACACATTCTCAAGTGGAAGATGGTGAATTTGGGAACCCGTTCGGCGGCAGTGACGGTTCATATTCTGAAGACGATCTAGAAAGGCGGCCAAGGCGTGATCATAGAGGTGACAATAGGCGTTGGGAGGCCGGAATGAGAATTGATATCCCAGAATTCGATGGGGTCAGTTTGAATCCGGAGGGGTTCATCGACTGGTTGGCTACTGTTGAGGAAGTTTTTGAGTTCAAAGAAGTCCCTGAAAACAAAAGAGTGTCATTGATTGCTACCAGGCTACGTGGTAGGGCATCTGCATGGTGGCAACAACTGAAACTGACACGAGACAGGCTCG
Organism: Lactuca virosa; assembly: GCF_052849685.1. Taxonomy (NCBI): domain Eukaryota; kingdom Viridiplantae; phylum Streptophyta; class Magnoliopsida; order Asterales; family Asteraceae; genus Lactuca; species Lactuca virosa. The sequence continues at coordinate 312,383,977 of NC_136433.1, read as the reverse complement.
GAAAGTCAAAGGTCGTGACTTGGAGGAAGATAAAGAAGTGTTTACGATCCAACTTCCTACCCCATAACTTTCAAAGGATGATGTACCAACAGTTGCAAAATCTGAAGCAGGGTGCCAAATCAGTTGACGATTACACAACTGAGTTCTACCAATTGATTGCCCGAAACGATATCCAGGAGACAGAGGAACAACTCATTGCTCGATATATTGTGGGTCTAGGGGTCCAAATCATGGACTCTGTAAATATGTTTGACCCGGTATCTGTTTCTGAAGCGCACCAACGGGCGTTGGCTTTTGAGAAACAAAGTCGTCGGGTGGGCGGTTCATCTTCAACTGCTAATATTGGAGGAAGTTCCGAGACGGGTGGTATGGTACCCCGTGTTGTGCCTAATCAACAAAGACCGACATCTAACAGTGTTGGACCAAATCCTAGGACAACTGTTAGTAGCAGCTTGAAGTGTTTTAGTTGTGGGGAGACAGGTCACCGACAATCAGAGTGCAAGAAGGTCGGAAAACATCATTTGTTTGCTGAGCAAGATGATTGGCAAAATGATGATGCCGGTGAAAATTACGAAGATCCCCCAGTGTATGACGAAGAGTATCAATGCGAAGAGGAAGTTGTAACTGGAGATGTGGGGGTAATTTTGGTGGTAAGGCGGTCTTGTTTTACACCAAAAGTTATTGGTGATGATTGGCTCAAACACAACATCTTTCAGTCGACATGTACTATTTTGGGAAAGGTTTGTACTTTTGTTATTGATTCAGGAAGTTGTGATAACCTTATATTTGAAGAAGCAGTTCAAAAGTTGGCTTTGAAAACAGTAAATCACCCTAAGCCTTACAATCTATAGTGGCTTAAGAAGGGTGGCGAGGTCACTGTATCTAAACGAGCCCTTGTTCAATTTTTTGTTGGTACCACGTATAAAGATGATGTGTGGTGTGATATGGTTGCTATGGATGCTTGTCATTTGTTGTTGGGCAGACCTTGGGAGTATGATCGTAACATAGATCATAACGGGCGGACTAATACTTACAGTTTCTTGTTTGGTGGTGTGAAGATAACATTGGTTCCCAGTAAGCCAAAGGAGCCAGTTCCGAGACCTTCGGGTACTCTACTGACCCTTAATTAGTTTGAAGACGAGTTGGAGGCGGAAGGTGAAATTTTTGTATTGCTCGGGAAGGAAGTCGCTAAGGAGGTTGAAATTCCTGAGGCTATGGTTCCTCTGCTCAAGGAATTCACTGATGTTTTCCCTAATGAATTACCTGATGGTTTGCCACCTTTACGTGACATCCAGCATCATATTGATTTACAACCAGGAGCTCAGTTGCCTAATAGGCCACATTACAGAATGAGTCCCGGAGAGCATGAGGAGTTGCGACGACAGGTGGAGGACTTGATTTCAAAAGGTCATGTTCGGGAGAGCATGAGCCCGTGTGCTGTTCCTGCTTTGTTGACTCCTAAAAAGGATGGTACTTGGCGTATGTGTGTTGATAGTCGCGCCATCAATAAGATCACGGTGAGGTACAGATTTCCAATTCCTCGACTTGATGACCTACTTGACCAGATTAGCGGTGCCTCTATCTTTACGAAACTGGACTTGAAGAGAGGGTACTATCAGATACGACTTAGGCCTGGAGATGAGTGGAAGACTGCCTTCAAGACTCGTGAAGGATTGTATGAGTGGTTGGTGATGCCTTTCGGTTTATCAAACGCTCCTAGTACATTTATGCGTGTGATGAACCAGTTGTTCAGGTCCTTTATTGGTAAATTTGTAGTCGTTTATTTTGGTGACATACCTATTTACAGTGCTACTTTTGGTGAGCATGTCAACCATGTGAGGCAGGTTTTAACCGTATTTCGACGGGATAGTTTGTATGCAACTATGAAGAAATGTGTGTTTATGGTTCCTAAAGTCTTGTTCTTGGGGTACGTTGTTTCTAGGGTTGTTCCAAAGAAAGTGCAGGATTTTGTTGGAGGACTGCATGATGTTCATAAGGCTGTTCATGACAACTTGGTCCGAGCTAACTCCAAGTACAAGCAAGATGCAGATAAAAAACGCAGACAAGTTGATTTTGAAGTAGGTGACTTTGTTTGGGCTGTTTTGACTAAAGATCGTTTTTCGGTTGGTGAGTACAACAAGCTGTCAGCTAAGAAGATTGGACCGGTGGAGATTGTGGAGAAGATTAATTCCAATGCTTACCGTCTACAGTTGCCAAGCCACATTCGTTGTTCCGATGTTTTCAATGTAAAGCATTTGCTTCCTTATTATGGGGATTCTTCTGATGATGACCATGGTGCACATTCGAGGTCGAATTTTGTCTACCCAGGAGGGGATGATGCGGGCCCTAGTGTGGAGGATCGGGCCCTTGTGTTCCTAGAGGCTCACGATCGTGTGACTAAAGGGGTTTCACGGAAATGGCCATAACTTTGGCTACGAATCTCCGTTTCGGGCCTATGACCAGTCAAATCGAAGCTTGGAGCAAGGAGCACGTCTAGATAAGTCCCCGATGGGGACTTACCAATTTTTGAGTCCAGAAATCGCTTTCTAAATGGAGTTATGAACAATTTTGTTATTTTTCCTTAATTTTTGGGTTTGTATTTGGCCCATGGACTTTTAGGGTTTCATTTTAATTTCTGCTTCTTATTTAACTGTTTTTGATGTAATTTGGATGGTCGATCATCAATTTTATGAACTTTCGATTTTCTCCCAAATTCTGTGGGTTAACCCAGATTTTGAAGCCAATCCCACGGTATTCGTAGAATCAACGTGGTTTTGAAGAGATTCACCTGGCTATTCTTTTAGAATCAACAGGTTCATTCTTGGTTATCTTTGTGTTGTTTTTTTGCGCTGCATCAGTTGGTATCAAAGCCGAATTCCTGGTTCAAAATGCCTCCGAGGAGAAACAGGACGCCCGCTAATGTTCATGAGCAAGAACTAGAAGAACGTATTATGGCACGAATGGAGGAGAGGATGGATCAAATGGTTGACCAACTAACTGATAGGACGGTCGAACTGATGAATCGAGGAGGGCAAAGGTCTCGAACACATTCTCAAGTGGAAGATGGTGAATTTGGGAACCCGTTCGGTGGCAGTGACGGTTCATGTTCTGAAGACGATCTAGAAAGGCGGCCAAGGCGTGATCATAGAGGTGACAATAGGCGTTGGGAAGCCAGAATGAGAATTGATATCCCAGAATTCGATGGGGTCAGTTTGAATCCGGAGGGGTTCATCGACTAGTTGGCTACTGTTGAGGAAGTTTTTGAGTTCAAAGAAGTCCCTGAAAACAAAAGAGTGTCATTGATTGCTACCAGGCTACGTGGTAGGGCATCTGCATGGTGGCAACAACTGAAATTGACATGAGACAGGCTCGGAAAGTCAAAGGTCGTGACTTGGAGGAAGATAAAGAAGTGTTTACGATCCAACTTCCTACCCCATAACTTTCAAAGGTTGATGTACCAACAGTTGCAAAATCTGAAGCAGGGTGCCAAATCAGTTGACGATTACACAACTGAGTTCTACCAATTGATTGCCCGAAACGATATCCAGGAGACAGAGGAACAACTCGTTGCTCGATATATTGGGGGTCTACGGGTCCAAATCATGGACTCTGTAAATATGTTTGACCCGGTATCTATTTCTGAAGCGCACCAACGGGCGTTGGCTTTTGAGAAACAAAGTCGTCGGGTGGGCGGTTCGTCTTCAACTGCTAATATTAGAGGAAGTTCTGGGACGGGTGGTACGGTACCCCGTGTTGTGCCTAATCAACAAAGACCGACATCTAACAGTGTTGGACCAAATCCTAGGACAACTGTTAGTAGCAGCTTGAAGTGTTTTAGTTGTGGGGAGACAGGTCACCGACAATCAGAGTGCAAGAAAGTCGGAAAACGTCATTTGTTTGCTGAGCAAGATGATTGGCAAAATGATGATGCTGGTGAAAATTACGAAGATCCCCCTGTGTATGACGAAGAGCATCAATGCGAAGAGGAAGTTGTAACTGGAGATGTGGGGGTAAATTTGGTGGTAAGGCGGTCTTGTTTTACACCAAAAGTTATTGGTGATGATTGGCTCAAACACAACATCTTTCAGTCGACATGTACTATTTTGGGAAAGGTTTGTACTTTTGTTATTGATTCAGGAAGTTGTGATAACCTTATATCTGAAGAAGCAGTTCAAAAGTTGGCTTTAAAAACAGAAAATCGCCCTAAGCCTTACAAGCTACAGTGGCTTAAGAAGGGTGGCGAGGTCACTGTATCTAAACGAGCCCTTGTTCAATTTTCTGTTGGTACCACGTATAAAGATGATGTGTGGTGTGATGTGGTTGCTATGGATGCTTGTCATTTGTTGTTGGGCAGACCTTGGGAGTATGATCGTAACATAGATCATAACGGGCAGACTAATACTTACAGTTTCTTGTTTGGTGGTGTGAAGATAACATTGGTTCGCAGTAAGCCAAATGAGCCAGTTCCGAAGACGAGTTGGAGGCGGAAGGTGAAATTTTTGTATTGCTCAGGAAGGAAGTCGCTAAGGAGGTTGAAATTCCTGAGGCTATGGTTCCTCTGCTCAAGGAATTCACTGATGTTTTCCCTAATGAATTACCTGATGGTTTGCCACCTTTACGTGACATCCATCATCATATTGATTTACAACCAGGAGCTCAGTTGCCTAATACGCCACATTACAGAATGAGTCCCGGAGAGCATGAGGAGTTGCGACGACAGGTGGAGGACTTGATTTCAAAAGGTCATGTTCGGGAGAGCATGAGCCCGTGTGCTGTTCCTGCTTTGTTGACTCCTAAAAAGGATGGTACTTGGCGTATGTGTGTTGATAGTCGCGCCATCAATAAGATCACGGTGAGGTACAGATTTCCAATTCCTCGACTTGATGACCTACTTCACCAGATTAGCGGTGCCTCTATCTTTACGAAACTGGACTTGAAGAGCGGGTACTATCAGATACGACTTAGGCCTGGGGATGAGTGGAAGACTGCCTTCAAGACTCGTGAAGGATTGTATGAGTGGTTGGTGATGCCTTTCGGTTTATCAAACGGTCCTAGTACATTTATGCGTGTGATGAACCAGTTGTTCAGGCCCTTTATTGGTAAATTTGTAGTCGTTTATTTTGGTGACATACCTATTTACAGTGCTACTTTTGGTGAGCATGTCAACCATGTGAGGCAGGTTTTGACCGTACTTCGACGGGATAGTTTGTATGCAACTATGAAGAAATGTGTGTTTATGGTTCCTAAAGTCTTGTTCTTGGGGTACGTTGTTTCTAGGGTTGTTCCAAAGAAAGTGCAGGATTTTGTTGGAGGACTGCATGATGTTCATAAGGCTGTTCATGACAACTTGTTCCGAGCTAACTCCAAGTACAAGCAAGATGCAGATAAAAAACGCAGACAAGTTGATTTTGAAGTAGGTGACTTTGTTTGGGCTGGTTTGACTAAAGATCGTTTTTCGATTGGTGAGTACAACAAGCTGTCAGCTAAGAAGATTGGACCGGTGGAGATTGTGGAGAAGATTAATTCCAATGCTTACCTTCTACAGTTGCCAAGCCACATTCGTTGTTCCGATGTTTTCAATGTAAAGCATTTGCTTCCTTATTATGGGGATTCTTCTGATGATGACCATGGTGCACATTCGAGGTCGAATTTCGTCTACCGAGGAGGGGATGATGCGGGCCCTAGTGTGGAGGATCGGGCCCTTGTGTTCCTAGAGGCCCACGATCGTGTGACTAAAGGGGCTTCACGGAAATGGCCATAACTTTGGCTACGAATCTCCGTTTCGGGCCTACGACCAGTCAAATCGAAGCTTGGAGCAAGGAGCACGTCTGGGTAAGTCCCCAAACCATTTTGAGTCCAGAAATCGATTTCTAAATGGAGTTATGAACAATTTTGTTATTTTTTCTTAATTTTTGGGTTATGTTTTTGGGTTTGTATTTGGCCCATGGACTTTTAGGGTTTCATTTTAATTTCTGCTTCTTATTTAACTGTTTTTTTATGTAATTTGGATGGTCGATCATCAATTTTATGAACTTTCGATTTTCTCCCAAATTCTGTGTCTTAACCCAGATTTTGAAGCCAATCCCACGATATTCGTAAAATCAACGTGGTTTTGAAGAGATTGACCTGGCTATTCTTTTAGAATCAACAGGTTCATTCTTGGTTATCTTTGTGTTGTTTTTTTGCGCTGCATCAGTTGGTATCAAAGCCGAATTCCTAGTTCAAAATGCCTCTGAGGAGAAACAGGACGCCCGCTAATGTTCATGAGCAAGAACTAGAAGAACGTATTATGGCACGAATGGAGGAGAGGATGGATCAAATGGTTGACCAACTGACTGATAGGATGGTCGAACTGATGAATCGAGGAGGGCAAAGGTCTCGAACACATTCTCAAGTGGAAGATGGTGAATTTGGGAACCCGTTCGGCGGTAGTGACCGTTCATATTCTAAAGACGATCTAGAAAGGCGGCCAAGGCGTATTCATAGAGGTGACAATAGGCGTTGGGAGGCCGGAATGAGAATTAATATCCCAAAATTCGATGGGGTCAGTTTGAATCCGGAGGGGTTCATCGACTGGTTGGCTACTGTTGAGGAAGTTTTTGAGTTCAAAGAAGTCCCTGAAAACAAAAGAGTGTCATTGATTGCTACCAGGCTACGTGGTAGGGCCTCTGCATAGTGGCAACAACTGAAACTGACACGAGACAGGCTCGGAAAATCAAAGGTCGTGACTTGGAGGAAGATAAAGAAGTGTTTACGATCCAACTTCCTACCCCATAACTTTCAAAGGTTGATGTACCAACAGTTGCAAAATCTGAAGCAGGGTGCCAAATCAGTTGACGATTACACAACTGAGTTCTACCAATTGATTGCCCGAAACGATATCCAGGAGACAGAGGAACAACTCGTTGCTCGATATATTGGGGGTCTACGGGTCCAAATCATGGACTCTGTAAATATGTTTGACCCGGTATCTATTTCTGAAGCGCACCAACAGGCGTTGGCTTTTGAGAAACAAAGTCATCGGGTGGGCGGTTCGTCTTCAACTGCTAATATTGGAGGGAGTTCCGGGACGGGTGGTATGGTACCCCGTGTTGTGCCTAATCAACAAAGACCGACATCTAACAGTGTTGGACCAAATCCTAGGACAACTGTTAGTAGCAGCTTGAAGTGTTTTAGTTGTGGGGAGACAGGTCACCGACAATCAGAGTGCAAGAAGGTCGGAAAACATCATTTGTTTGCTGAGCAAGATGATTGGCAAAATGATGATGCCGGTGAAAATTACGAAGATCCCCCTGTGTATGACGAAGAGCATCAATGCGAAGAGGAAGTTGTAACTGGAGATGTGGGGGTAATTTTGGTGGTAAGGCGGTCTTGTTTTACACCAAAAGTTATTGGTGATGATTGGCTCAAACACAACATCTTTCAGTCGACATGTACTATTTTGGGAAAGGTTTGTACTTTTGTTATTGATTCAGGAAGTTGTGATAACCTTATATCTGAAGAAGCAGTTCAAAAGTTGGCTTTGAAAACAGTAAATCACCCTAAGCCTTACAAGCTATAGTGGCTTAAGAAGGGTGGCGAGGTCACTGTATCTAAACGAGCCCTTGTTCAATTTTTTGTTGGTACCACGTATAAAGATGATGTGTGGTGTGATATGGTTGCTATGGATGCTTGTCATTTGTTGTTGGGCAGACCTTGGGAGTATGATCGTAACATAGATCATAACGGGCGGACTAATACTTACAGTTTCTTGTTTGGTGGTGTGAAGATAACATTGGTTCCCAGTAAGCCAAAGGAGCCAGTTCCGAGACCTTCGGGTACTCTACTGACCCTTAATTAGTTTGAAGACGAGTTGGAGGCGGAAGGTGAAATTTTTGTATTGCTCGGGAAGGAAGTCGCTAAGGAGGTTGAAATTCCTGAGGTTATGGTTCCTCTGCTCAAGGAATTCACTGATGTTTTCCCTAATGAATTACCTGATGGTTTGCCACCTTTACGTGACATCCAGCATCATATTGATTTACAACCAGGAGCTCAGTTGCCTAATAGGCCACATTACAGAATGAGTCCCGGAGAGCATGAGGAGTTGCGACGACAGGTGGAGGACTTGATTTCAAAAGGTCATGTTCGGAGAGCATGAGCCCGTGTGCTGTTCCTGCTTTGTTGACTCCTAAAAAGGATGGTACTTGGCGTATGTGTGGTGATAGTCGCGCCATCAATAAGATCACGGTGAGGTACAAATTTCCAATTCCTCGACTTGATGACCTACTTGACCAGATTAGCGGTGCCTCTATCTTTACGAAACTGGACTTGAAGAGCGGGTACTATCAGATAAGACTTAGGCCTGGGGATGAGTGGAAGACTGCCTTCAAGACTCGTGAAGGATTGTATGAGTGGTTGGTGATGCCTTTCGGTTTATCAAACGCTCCTAGTACATTTATGCGTGTGATGAACCAGTTGTTCAGGCCCTTTATTGGTAAATTTGTAGTCGTTTATTTTGATGACATACTTATTTACAGTGCTACTTTTGGTGAGCATGTCAACCATGTGAGGCAGGTTTTGACCGTACTTCGACGGGATAGTTTGTATCCAGCTATGAAGAAATGTGTGTTTATGGTTCCTAAAGTCTTGTTCTTGGGGTACGTTGTTTCTAGGGTTGTTCCAAAGAAAGTGCAGGATTTTGTTGGAGGACTGCATGATGTTTATAAGGCTGTTCATGACAACTTGGTCCGAGCTAACTCCAAGTACAAGCAAGATGCAGATAAAAAACGCAGACAAGTTGATTTTGAAGTAGGTAACTTTGTTCGGGCTGTTTTGACTAAAGATCGTTTTTTGGTTGGTGAGTACAACAAGCTGTCAGCTAAGAAGATTGGACCGGTAGAGATTGTGGAGAAGATTAATTCCAATGCTTACCGTCTACAGTTGCCAAGCCACATTCGTTGTTCCGATGTTTTCAATGTAAAGCATTTGCTTCCTTATTATGGGGATTCTTCTGATGATGACCATGGTGCACATTCGAGGTCGAATTTTGTCTACCCAGGAGGGGATGATGTGGGCCCTAGTGTGGAGGATCGGGCCCTTGCGTTCCTAGAGGCCCACGATCGTGTGACTAAAGGGGCTTCACGAAAATGGCCATAACTTTGGCTACGAATCTCCGTTTCGGGCCGACGACCAGTCAAATCGAAGCTTGGAGCAAGGAGAACGTCTAGATAAGTCCCCAAAGGGGACTTACCCATTTTTGAGTCCAGAAATCGCTTTCTAAATGGAGTTATGAACAATTCTGTTATTTTTCCTTAATTTTTGGGTTTTGTTTTTGGGTTTTGTTTTTGGCCCATGGACTTTTAGGGTTTCATTTTAATTTCTGCTTCTTATTTAACTGTTTTTGATGTAATTTGGATGGTCGATCATCAATTTTATGAACTTTCGATTTTCTCCCAAATTCTGTGTGTTAACCCATATATTGAAGCCAATCCCACGGTATTCGTAGAATCAACGTGGTTTTGAAGAGATTGACCTGGCTATTCTTTTAGAATCAACAGGTTCATTCTTGGTTATCTTTGTGTTGTTTTTTTACGCTGCATCAGTTGGTATCAAAGCCGAATTCCTGGTTCGAAATGCCTCCGAGGAGAAACAGGACGCCCGCTAATGTTCATGAGCAAGAACTAGAAGAACGTATTATGGCACGAATGGAGGAGAGGATGGATCAAATGGTTGACCAACTGACTGATAGGATGGTCGAACTGATGAATCGAGGAGGGCAAAGGTCTCGAACACATTCTCAAGTGGAAGATGGTGAATTTGGGAACCCGTTCGGCGGTAGTGACCGTTCATATTCTAAAGACGATCTAGAAAAGCGGCCAAGGCGTATTCATAGAGGTGACAATAGGCGTTGGGAGGCCGGAATGAGAATTAATATCCCAAAATTCGATGGGGTCAGTTTGAATCCGGAGGGGTTCATCGACTGGTTGGCTACTGTTGAGGAAGTTTTTGAGTTCAAAGAAGTCCCTGAAAACAAAAGAGTGTCATTGATTGCTACCAGGCTACGTGGTAGGGCCTCTGCATAGTGGCAACAACTGAAACTGACACGAGACAGGCTCGGAAAATCAAAGGTCGTGACTTGGAGGAAGATAAAGAAGTGTTTACGATCCAACTTCCTACCCCATAACTTTCAAAGGTTGATGTACCAACAGTTGCAAAATCTGAAGCAGGGTGCCAAATCAGTTGACGATTACACAACTGAGTTCTACCAATTGATTGCCCGAAACGATATCCAGGAGACAGAGGAACAACTCGTTGCTCGATATATTGGGGGTCTACGGGTCCAAATCATGGACTCTGTAAATATGTTTGACCCGGTATCTATTTCTGAAGCGCACCAACAGGCGTTGGCTTTTGAGAAACAAAGTCATCGGGTGGGCGGTTCGTCTTCAACTGCTAATATTGGAGGGAGTTCCGGGACGGGTGGTATGGTACCCCGTGTTGTGCCTAATCAACAAAGACCGACATCTAACAGTGTTGGACCAAATCCTAGGACAACTGTTAGTAGCAGCTTGAAGTGTTTTAGTTGTGGGGAGACAGGTCACCGACAATCAGAGTGCAAGAAGGTCGGAAAACATCATTTGTTTGCTGAGCAAGATGATTGGCAAAATGATGATGCCGGTGAAAATTACGAAGATCCCCCTGTGTATGACGAAGAGCATCAATGCGAAGAGGAAGTTGTAACTGGAGATGTGGGGGTAATTTTGGTGGTAAGGCGGTCTTGTTTTACACCAAAAGTTATTGGTGATGATTGGCTCAAACACAACATCTTTCAGTCGACATGTACTATTTTGGGAAAGGTTTGTACTTTTGTTATTGATTCAGGAAGTTGTGATAACCTTATATCTGAAGAAGCAGTTCAAAAGTTGGCTTTGAAAACAGTAAATCACCCTAAGCCTTACAAGCTATAGTGGCTTAAGAAGGGTGGCGAGGTCACTGTATCTAAACGAGCCCTTGTTCAATTTTTTGTTGGTACCACGTATAAAGATGATGTGTGGTGTGATATGGTTGCTATGGATGCTTGTCATTTGTTGTTGGGCAGACCTTGGGAGTATGATCGTAACATAGATCATAACGGGCGGACTAATACTTACAGTTTCTTGTTTGGTGGTGTGAAGATAACATTGGTTCCCAGTAAGCCAAAGGAGCCAGTTCCGAGACCTTCGGGTACTCTACTGACCCTTAATTAGTTTGAAGACGAGTTGGAGGCGGAAGGTGAAAATTTTGTATTGCTCGGGAAGGAAGTCGCTAAGGAGGTTGAAATTCCTGAGGTTATGGTTCCTCTGCTCAAGGAATTCACTGATGTTTTCCCTAATGAATTACCTGATGGTTTGCCACCTTTACGTGACATCCAGCATCATATTGATTTACAACCAGGAGCTCAGTTGCCTAATAGGCCACATTACAGAATGAGTCCCGGAGAGCATGAGGAGTTGCGACGACAGGTGGAGGACTTGATTTCAAAAGGTCATGTTCGGAGAGCATGAGCCCGTGTGCTGTTCCTGCTTTGTTGACTCCTAAAAAGGATGGTACTTGGCGTATGTGTAGTGATAGTCGCGCCATCAATAAGATCACGGTGAGGTACAAATTTCCAATTCCTCGACTTGATGACCTACTTGACCAGATTAGCGGTGCCTCTATCTTTACGAAACTGGACTTGAAGAGCGGGTACTATCAGATAAGACTTAGGCCTGGGGATGAGTGGAAGACTGCCTTCAAGACTCGTGAAGGATTGTATGAGTGGTTGGTGATGCCTTTCGGTTTATCAAACGCTCCTAGTACATTTATGCGTGTGATGAACCAGTTGTTCAGGCCCTTTATTGGTAAATTTGTAGTCGTTTATTTTGATGACATACTTATTTACAGTGCTACTTTTGGTGAGCATGTCAACCATGTGAGGCAGGTTTTGACCGTACTTCGACGGGATAGTTTGTATCCAGCTATGAAGAAATGTGTGTTTATGGTTCCTAAAGTCTTGTTCTTGGGGTACGTTGTTTCTAGGGTTGTTCCAAAGAAAGTGCAGGATTTTGTTGGAGGACTGCATGATGTTCATAAGGCTGTTCATGACAACTTGGTCCGAGCTAACTCCAAGTACAAGCAAGATGCAGATAAAAAACGCAGACAAGTTGATTTTGAAGTAGGTAACTTTGTTCGGGCTGTTTTGACTAAAGATCGTTTTTTGGTTGGTGAGTACAACAAGCTGTCAGCTAAGAAGATTGGACCGGTAGAGATTGTGGAGAAGATTAATTCCAATGCTTACCGTCTACAGTTGCCAAGCCACATTCGTTGTTCCGATGTTTTCAATGTAAAGCATTTGCTTCCTTATTATGGGGATTCTTCTGATGATGACCATGGTGCACATTCGAGGTCGAATTTTGTCTACCCAGGAGGGGATGATGTGGGCCCTAGTGTGGAGGATCGGGCCCTTGCGTTCCTAGAGGCCCACGATCGTGTGACTAAAGGGGCTTCACGAAAATGGCCATAACTTTGGCTACGAATCTCCGTTTCGGGCCGACGACCAGTCAAATCGAAGCTTGGAGCAAGGAGAACGTCTAGATAAGTCCCCAAAGGGGACTTACCCATTTTTGAGTCCAGAAATCGCTTTCTAAATGGAGTTATGAACAATTCTGTTATTTTTCCTTAATTTTTGGGTTTTGTTTTTGGGTTTTGTTTTTGGCCCATGGACTTTTAGGGTTTCATTTTAATTTCTGCTTCTTATTTAACTGTTTTTGATGTAATTTGGATGGTCGATCATCAATTTTATGAACTTTCGATTTTCTCCCAAATTCTGTGTGTTAACCCATATATTGAAGCCAATCCCACGGTATTCGTAGAATCAACGTGGTTTTGAAGAGATTGACCTGGCTATTCTTTTAGAATCAACAGGTTCATTCTTGGTTATCTTTGTGTTGTTTTTTTACGCTGCATCAGTTGGTATCAAAGCCGAATTCCTGGTTCGAAATGCCTCCGAGGAGAAACAGGACGCCCGCTAATGTTCATGAGCAAGAACTAGAAGAACGTATTATGGCACGAATGGAGGAGAGGATGGATCAAATGGTTGACCAACTGACTGATAGGATGGTCGAACTGATGAATCGAGGAGGGCAAAGGTCTCGAACACATTCTCAAGTGGAAGATGGTGAATTTGGGAACCCGTTCGGCGGTAGTGACCGTTCATATTCTAAAGACGATCTAGAAAAGCGGCCAAGGCGTATTCATAGAGGTGACAATAGGCGTTGGGAGGCCGGAATGAGAATTAATATCCCAAAATTCGATGGGGTCAGTTTGAATCCGGAGGGGTTCATCGACTGGTTGGCTACTGTTGAGGAAGTTTTTGAGTTCAAAGAAGTCCCTGAAAACAAAAGAGTGTCATTGATTGCTACCAGGCTACGTGGTAGGGCCTCTGCATAGTGGCAACAACTGAAACTGACACGAGACAGGCTCGGAAAATCAAAGGTCGTGACTTGGAGGAAGATAAAGAAGTGTTTACGATCCAACTTCCTACCCCATAACTTTCAAAGGTTGATGTACCAACAGTTGCAAAATCTGAAGCAGGGTGCCAAATCAGTTGACGATTACACAACTGAGTTCTACCAATTGATTGCCCGAAACGATATCCAGGAGACAGAGGAACAACTCGTTGCTCGATATATTGGGGGTCTACGGGTCCAAATCATGGACTCTGTAAATATGTTTGACCCGGTATCTATTTCTGAAGCGCACCAACAGGCGTTGGCTTTTGAGAAACAAAGTCATCGGGTGGGCGGTTCGTCTTCAACTGCTAATATTGGAGGGAGTTCCGGGACGGGTGGTATGGTACCCCGTGTTGTGCCTAATCAACAAAGACCGACATCTAACAGTGTTGGACCAAATCCTAGGACAACTGTTAGTAGCAGCTTGAAGTGTTTTAGTTGTGGGGAGACAGGTCACCGACAATCAGAGTGCAAGAAGGTCGGAAAACATCATTTGTTTGCTGAGCAAGATGATTGGCAAAATGATGATGCCGGTGAAAATTACGAAGATCCCCCTGTGTATGACGAAGAGCATCAATGCGAAGAGGAAGTTGTAACTGGAGATGTGGGGGTAATTTTGGTGGTAAGGCGGTCTTGTTTTACACCAAAAGTTATTGGTGATGATTGGCTCAAACACAACATCTTTCAGTCGACATGTACTATTTTGGGAAAGGTTTGTACTTTTGTTATTGATTCAGGAAGTTGTGATAACCTTATATCTGAAGAAGCAGTTCAAAAGTTGGCTTTGAAAACAGTAAATCACCCTAAGCCTTACAAGCTATAGTGGCTTAAGAAGGGTGGCGAGGTCACTGTATCTAAACGAGCCCTTGTTCAATTTTTTGTTGGTACCACGTATAAAGATGATGTGTGGTGTGATATGGTTGCTATGGATGCTTGTCATTTGTTGTTGGGCAGACCTTGGGAGTATGATCGTAACATAGATCATAACGGGCGGACTAATACTTACAGTTTCTTGTTTGGTGGTGTGAAGATAACATTGGTTCCCAGTAAGCCAAAGGAGCCAGTTCCGAGACCTTCGGGTACTCTACTGACCCTTAATTAGTTTGAAGACGAGTTGGAGGCGGAAGGTGAAAATTTTGTATTGCTCGGGAAGGAAGTCGCTAAGGAGGTTGAAATTCCTGAGGTTATGGTTCCTCTGCTCAAGGAATTCACTGATGTTTTCCCTAATGAATTACCTGATGGTTTGCCACCTTTACGTGACATCCAGCATCATATTGATTTACAACCAGGAGCTCAGTTGCCTAATAGGCCACATTACAGAATGAGTCCCGGAGAGCATGAGGAGTTGCGACGACAGGTGGAGGACTTGATTTCAAAAGGTCATGTTCGGAGAGCATGAGCCCGTGTGCTGTTCCTGCTTTGTTGACTCCTAAAAAGGATGGTACTTGGCGTATGTGTGGTGATAGTCGCGCCATCAATAAGATCACGGTGAGGTACAAATTTCCAATTCCTCGACTTGATGACCTACTTGACCAGATTAGCGGTGCCTCTATCTTTACGAAACTGGACTTGAAGAGCGGGTACTATCAGATAAGACTTAGGCCTGGGGATGAGTGGAAGACTGCCTTCAAGACTCGTGAAGGATTGTATGAGTGGTTGGTGATGCCTTTCGGTTTATCAAACGCTCCTAGTACATTTATGCGTGTGATGAACCAGTTGTTCAGGCCCTTTATTGGTAAATTTGTAGTCGTTTATTTTGATGACATACTTATTTACAGTGCTACTTTTGGTGAGCATGTCAACCATGTGAGGCAGGTTTTGACCGTACTTCGACGGGATAGTTTGTATCCAGCTATGAAGAAATGTGTGTTTATGGTTCCTAAAGTCTTGTTCTTGGGGTACGTTGTTTCTAGGGTTGTTCCAAAGAAAGTGCAGGATTTTGTTGGAGGACTGCATGATGTTCATAAGGCTGTTCATGACAACTTGGTCCGAGCTAACTCCAAGTACAAGCAAGATGCAGATAAAAAACGCAGACAAGTTGATTTTGAAGTAGGTAACTTTGTTCGGGCTGTTTTGACTAAAGATCGTTTTTTGGTTGGTGAGTACAACAAGCTGTCAGCTAAGAAGATTGGACCGGTAGAGATTGTGGAGAAGATTAATTCCAATGCTTACCGTCTACAGTTGCCAAGCCACATTCGTTGTTCCGATGTTTTCAATGTAAAGCATTTGCTTCCTTATTATGGGGATTCTTCTGATGATGACCATGGTGCACATTCGAGGTCGAATTTTGTCTACCCAGGAGGGGATGATGTGGGCCCTAGTGTGGAGGATCGGGCCCTTGCGTTCCTAGAGGCCCACGATCGTGTGACTAAAGGGGCTTCACGAAAATGGCCATAACTTTGGCTACGAATCTCCGTTTCGGGCCGACGACCAGTCAAATCGAAGCTTGGAGCAAGGAGAACGTCTAGATAAGTCCCCAAAGGGGACTTACCCATTTTTGAGTCCAGAAATCGCTTTCTAAATGGAGTTATGAACAATTCTGTTATTTTTCCTTAATTTTTGGGTTTTGTTTTTGGGTTTTGTTTTTGGCCCATGGACTTTTAGGGTTTCATTTTAATTTCTGCTTCTTATTTAACTGTTTTTGATGTAATTTGGATGGTCGATCATCAATTTTATGAACTTTCGATTTTCTCCCAAATTCTGTGTGTTAACCCATATATTGAAGCCAATCCCACGGTATTCGTAGAATCAACGTGGTTTTGAAGAGATTGACCTGGCTATTCTTTTAGAATCAACAGGTTCATTCTTGGTTATCTTTGTGTTGTTTTTTTACGCTGCATCAGTTGGTATCAAAGCCGAATTCCTGGTTCGAAATGCCTCCGAGGAGAAACAGGACGCCCGCTAATGTTCATGAGCAAGAACTAGAAGAACGTATTATGGCACGAATGGAGGAGAGGATGGATCAAATGGTTGACCAACTGACTGATAGGATGGTCGAACTGATGAATCGAGGAGGGCAAAGGTCTCGAACACATTCTCAAGTGGAAGATGGTGAATTTGGGAACCCGTTCGGCGACAGTGACGGTTCATATTCTGAAGACGATCTAGAAAGGCGGCCAAGGCATGATCATAGAGGTGACAATAGGCGTTGGGAGGCCGGAATGAGAATTGATATCCCAGAATTCGATGGGGTCAGTTTGAATCCGGAGGGGTTCATCGACTGGTTGGCTACTGTTGAGGATGTTTTTGAGTTCAAAGAAGTCCCTGAAAACAAAAGAGTGTCATTGATTGCTACCAGGCTACGTGGTAGGGCATCTGCATGGTGGCAACAACTGAAACTGACACGAGACAGGCTCGGAAAGTCAAAGGTCGTGACTTGGAGGAAGATAAAGAAGTGTTTACGATCCAACTTCCTACCCCATAACTTTCAAAGGTTGATGTACCAACAGTTGCAAAATCTGAAGCAGGGTGCCAAATCAGTTGACGATTACACAACTGAGTTCTACCAATTGATTGCCCGAAACGATATCCAGGAGACAGAGGAACAACTCGTTGCTCGATATATTGGGGGTCTAGGGGTCCAAATCATGGACTCTGTAAATATGTTTGACCCGATATCTGTTTCTGAAGCGCACCAACGGGCGTTGGCTTTTGAGAAACAAAGTCGTTGGGTGGGCGGTTCGTCTTCAACTGCTAATATTGGAGGAAGTTCCGGGACGGGTGGTATGGTACCCCGTGTTGTGCCTAATCAACAAAGACCGACATCTAACAGTGTTGGACCAAATCCTAGGACAACTGTTAGTAGCAGCTTGAAGTGTTTTAGTTGTGGGGAGACAGGTCACCGACAATCAGAGTGCAAGAAGGTCGGAAAACGTCATTTGTTTGCTGAGCAAGATGATTGGCAAAATGATGATGCCGGTGAAAATTACGAAGATCCCCCTGTGTATGACGAAGAGCATCAATGCGAAGAGGAAGTTGTAACTAGAGATGTGGGGGTAAATTTGGTGGTAAGGCGGTCTTGTTTTACACCAAAAGTTATTGGTGATTATTGGCTCAAACACAACATCTTTCAGTCGACATGTACTATTTTGGGAAAGGTTTGTACTTTTGTTATTGATTCAGGAAGTTGTGATAACCTTATATCTGAAGAAGCAGTTCAAAAGTTGGCTTTGAAAACAGAAAATCGCCCTAAGCCTTACAAGCTACAGTGGCTTAAGAAGGGTGGCGAGGTCACTGTATCTAAACGAGCCCTTGTTCAATTTTATGTTGGTACCACGTATAAAGATGATGTGTGGTGTGATGTGGTTGCTATGGATGCTTGTCATTTGTTGTTGGGCAGACCTTGGGAGTATGATCGTAACATAGATCATAACGGGCGGACTAATATTTACAGTTTCTTGTTTGGTGGTGTGAAGATAACATTGGTTCCCAGTAAGCCAAAGGAGCCAGTTCCGAGACCTTCGGGTAGTCTACTGACCCTTAATCAGTTTGAAGACGGGTTGGAGGCGGAAGGTGAAATTTTTGTATTGCTCGGGAAGGAAGTCGCTAAGGAGGTTGAAATTCCTGAGGCTATGGTTCCTCTGCTCAAGGAATTCACTGATGTTTTCCCTAATGAATTACCTGATGGTTTGCCACCTTTACGTGACATCCAGCATCATATTGATTTACAACCAGGAGCTCAGTTGCCTAATAGGCCACATTACAGAATGAGTCCCGGAGAGCATGAGGAGTTGCGACGACAGGTGGAGGACTTGATTTCAAAAGGTCATGTTCGGAGAGCATGAGCCCGTGTGCTGTTCCTGCTTTGTTGACTCCTAAAAAGGATGGTACTTGGCGTATGTGTGTTGATAGTCGCGCCATCAATAAGATCACGGTCAGGTACAAATTTCCAATTCCTCGACTTGATGACCTACTTGACCAGATTAGCGGTGCCTCTATCTTTTCGAAACTGGACTTGAAGAGCGGGTACTATCAGATAAGACTTAGGCCTGGGGATGAGTGGAAGACTGCCTTCAAGACTCGTGAAGGATTGTATGAGTGGTTGGTGATGCCTTTCGGTTTATCAAACGCTCCTAGTACATTTATGCGTGTGATGAACCAATTGTTCAGGCACTTTATTGGTAAATTTGTAGTCGTTTATTTTGATGACATACTTATTTACAGTGCTACTTTTGGTAAGCATGTCAACCATGTGAGGCAGGTTTTGACCGTACTTCGACGGGATAGTTTGTATCCAACTATGAAGAAATGTGTGTTTATGGTTCCTAAAGTCTTGTTCTTGGGGTACGTTGTTTCTAGGGTTGTTCCAAAGAAAGTGCAGGATTTTGTTGGAGGACTGCATGATGTTCATAAGGCTGTTCATGACAACTTGGTCCGAGCTAACTCCAAGTACAAGCAAGATGCAGATAAAAAACGCAGACAAGTTGATTTTGAAGTAGGTAACTTTGTTCGGGCTGTTTTGACTAAAGATCGTTTTTCGGTTGGTGAGTACAACAAGCTGTCAGCTAAGAAGATTGGACCGGTGGAGATTGTGGAGAAGATTAATTCCAATGCTTACCGTCTACAGTTGCCAAGCGACATTCGTTGTTCCGATGTTTTCAATGTAAAGCATTTGCTTCCTTATTATGGGGATTCTTCTGATGATGACCATGGTGCACATTCGAGGTCGAATTTTGTCTACCCAGGAGGGGATGATGTGGGCCCTAGTGTGGAGGATCGGGCCCTTGCGTTCCTAGAGGCCCACGATCGTGTAACTAAAGGGGCTTCACGGAAATGGCCATAACTTTGGCTACGAATCTCCGTTTCGTGCCTACGACCAGTCAAATCGAAGCTTGGAGCAAGGAGAACGTCTAGATAAGTCCCCAAAGGGCACTTACCCATTTTTTAGTCCAGAAATCGCTTTCTAAATGGAGTTATGAACAATTCTGTTATTTTTCCTTAATTTTTGGGTTTTGTTTTTGGGTTTTGTTTTTGGGTTTGTATTTGGCCCATGGACTTTTAGGGTTTCATTTTAATTTCTGCTTCTTATTTAACTGTTTTTGATGTAATTTGGATGGTCGATCATCAATTTTATGAACTTTCGATTTTCTCCCAAATTCTGTGTGTTAACCCAGATTTTGAAGCCAATCCCACGGTATTCGTAGAATCAACGTGGTTTTGAAGAGATTGACCTGGCTATTCTTTTAGAATCAACATGTTCATTCTTGGTTATCTTTGTGTTGTTTTTTTGCGCTGCATCAGTTGGTATCAAAGCCGAATTCCTGGTTCGAAATGCCTCCGAGGAGAAACAGGACGCCCGCTAATGTTCATGAGCAAGAACTAGAAGAACGTATTATGGCACGAATGGAGGAGAGGATGGATCAAATGGTTGACCAACTGACTGATAGGATGGTTGAACTGATGAATCGAGGAGGGCAAAGGTCTCGAACACATTCTCAAGTGGAAGATGGTGAATTTGGGAACCCGTTCGGCGGCAGTGATAGTTCATATTCTGAAGACGATCTAGAAAGGCGGCCAAGGCGTGATCATAGAGGTGACAATAGGCGTTGGGAGGCCGGAATGAGAATTGATATCCCAGAATTCGATGGGGTCAGTTTGAATCCGTAGGGGTTCATCGACTGGTTGGCTACTGTTGAGGAAGTTTTTGAGTTCAAAGAAGTCCCTGAAAACAAAAGAGTGTCATTGATTGCTACCAGGCTACGTGGTAGGGCATCTGCATGGTGGCAACAACTGAAACTGACACGAGACAGGCTCGGAAAGTCAAAGGTCGTGACTTGGAGGAAGATAAAGAAGTGTTTACGATCCAACTTCCTACCCCATAACTTTCAAAGGTTGATGTACCAACAGTTGCAAAATCTGAAGCAGGGTGCCAAATCAGTTGACGATTACACAACTGAGTTCTACCAATTGATTGCCCGAAACGATATCCAGGAGACAGAGGAACAACTCGTTGCTCGATATATTGGGGGTCTAGGGGTCCAAATCATGGACTCTGTAAATATGTTTGACCCGATATCTGTTTCTGAAGCGCACCAACGGGCGTTGGCTTTTGAGAAACAAAGTCGTCGGGTGGGCGGTTCGTCTTCAACTGCTAATATTGGAGGAAGTTCCGGGACGGGTGGTATGGTACCCCGTGTTGTGCCTAATCAACAAAGACCGACATCTAACAGTGTTGGACCAAATCCTAGGACAACTGTTAGTAGCAGCTTGAAGTGTTTTAGTTGTGGGGAGACAGGTCACCGACAATCAGAGTGCAAGAAGGTCGGAAAACGTCATTTGTTTGCTGAGCAAGATGATTGGCAAAATGATGATGCCGGTGAAAATTACGAAGATCCCCCTGTGTATGACGAAGAGCATCAATGCGAAGAGGAAGTTGTAACTGGAGATGTGGGGGTAAATTTGGTGGTAAGGCGGTCTTGTTTTACACCAAAAGTTATTGGTGATTATTGGCTCAAACACAACATCTTTCAGTCGACATGTACTATTTTGGGAAAGGTTTGTACTTTTGTTATTGATTCAGGAAGTTGTGATAACCTTATATCTGAAGAAGCAGTTCAAAAGTTGGCTTTGAAAACAGAAAATCGCCCTAAGCCTTACAAGCTACAGTGGCTTAAGAAGGGTGGCGAGGTCACTGTATCTAAACGAGCCCTTGTTCAATTTTATGTTGGTACCACGTATAAAGATGATGTGTGGTGTGATGTGGTTGCTATGGATGCTTGTCATTTGTTGTTGGGCAGACCTTAGGAGGATGATCGTAACATAGATCATAACGGGCGGACTAATACTTACAGTTTCTTGTTTGGTGGTGTGAAGATAACATTGGTTCCCAGTAAGCCAAAGGAGCCAGTTCCGAGACCTTCGGGTAGTCTACTGACCCTTAATCAGTTTGAAGACGAGTTGGAGGCGGAAGGTGAAATTTTTGTATTGCTCGGGAAGGAAGTCGCTAAGGAGGTTGAAATTCCTGAGGCTATGGTTCCTCTGCTCAAGGAATTCACTGATGTTTTCCCTAATGAATTACCTGATGGTTTGCCACCTTTACGTGACATCCAGTATCATATTGATTTACAAGCAGGAGCTCAGTTGCCTAATAGGCCACATTACAGAATGAGGCCCGGAGAGCATGAGGAGTTGCGACGACAGGTGGAGGACTTGATTTCAAAAGGTCATGTTCGGGAGAGCATGAGCCCGTGTGCTGTTCCTGCTTTGTTGACTCCTAAAAAGGATGGTACTTGGCGTATGTGTGTTGATAGTCGCATCATCAATAAGATCACGGTGAGGTACATATTTCCAATTCCTCGACTTGATGACCTACTTGACCAGATTAGCGGTGCCTCTATCTTTACGAAACTGGACTTGAAGAGCGGGTACTATCAGATACGACTTAGGCTTGGGGATGAGTGGAAGACTGCCTTCAAGACTCGTGAAGGATTGTATGAGTGGTTGGTGATGCCTTTCGGTTTATCAAATGCTCCTAGTACATTTATGCGTGTGATGAACCAGTTGTTCAGGCCCTTTATTGGTAAATTTGTAGTCGTTTATTTTGATGACATACTTATTTACAGTGCTACTTTTGGTGAGCATGTCAACCATGTGAGGCAGGTTTTGACCGTACTTCGACGGGATAGTTTGTATGCAACTATGAAGAAATGTGTGTTTATGGTTCCTAAAGTCTTGTTCTTGGGGTACGTTGTTTCTAGGGTTGTTCCAAAGAAACTGCAGGATTTTGTTGGAGGACTGCATGATGTTCATAAGGCTGTTCATGACAACTTCGTCCGAGCTAACTCCAAGTACAAGCAAGATGCAGATAAAAAACGCAGACAAGTTGATTTTGAAGTAGGTGACTTTGTTTGGGCTGTTTTGACTAAAGATCGTTTTTCGGTTGGTGAGTACAACAAGCTGTCAGCTAAGAAGATTGGACCGGTGGAGATTGTGGAGAAGATTAATTCCAATGCTTACCGTCTACAGTTGCCAAGCCACATTCGTTGTTCCGATGTTTTCAATGTAAAGCATTTGCTTCCTTATTATGGGGATTCTTCTGATGATGACCATGGTGCACATTCAAGGTCGAATTTTGTCTACCCAGGAGGGGATGATGCGGGCCCTAGTGTGGAGGATCGGGCCCTTGCGTTCCTAGAGGCCGACGATCGTGTGACTAAAGGGGCTTCACGGAAATGGCCATAACTTTGGCTACGAATCTCCGTTTCGGGCCTACGACCTGTCAAATCGAAGCTTGGAGCAAGGAGCACGTCTTCATAAGTACCCGAAGTGGACTTACCCATTTTTTAGTCCATAAATCGCTTTCTAAATGGAGTTATGAACAATTTTGTTATTTTTCCTTAATTTTTGGGTTTTGTTTTTGGGTTTGTATTTGGCGCATGGACTTTTAGGGTTTCATTTTAATTTCTGCTTCTTATTTAACTGTTTTTGATGTAATTTGGATGGTCGATCATCAATTTTATGAACTTTTGATTTTCTCCCAAATTCTGTGTGTTAACCTAGATTTTGAAGCCAATCCCACAGTATTCGTAGAATCAACGTGGTTTTGAAGAGATTGACCTGGCTATTCTTTTAGAATCAACAGGTTCATTCTTGGTTATCTTTGTGTTGTTTTTTTGCGCTGCATCAGTTGGTATCAAAGCCGAATTCCTGGTTCAAAATGCCTCCGAGGAGAAACAGGACGCCCGCTAATGTTCATGAGCAAAAACTAGAAGAACGTATTATGGCACGAATGGAGGAGAGGATGGATCAAATGGTTGACCAACTGACTGATAGGATGGTCGAACTGATGAATCGAGGAGGGCAAAGGTCTCGAACACATTCTCAAGTGGAAGATGGTGAATTTGGGAACCCGTTCGGCGGCAGTGACGGTTCATATTCTGAAGACGATCTAGAAAGGCAGCCAAGGCGTGATCATAGAGGTGACAATAGGCGTTGGGAGGCCGGAATGAGAATTGATATCCCAGAATTCGATGGGGTCGGTTTGAATCCGGAGGGATTGCTACCAGGCTATGTGGTAGGGCATCTGCATGGTGGCAACAACTGAAACTGACACGAGACAGGCTCGGAAAGTCAAAGGTCGTGACTTGGAGGAAGATAAAGAAGTGTTTACGATCCAACTTCCTATCCCATAACTTTCAAAGGTTGATGTACCAACAGTTGCAAAATCTGAAGCAGGGTGCCAAATCAGTTGACGATTACACAACTGAGTTCTACCAATTGATTGCCCGAAACGATATCCAGGAGACAGAGGAACAACTCGTTGCTCGATATATTGGGGGTCTACGGGTCCAAATCATGGACTCTGTAAATATGTTTGACCCGGTATCTATTTCTGAAGCGTACCAACGGGCGTTGGCTTTTGAGAAACAAAGTCGTCGGGTGGGAGGTTCGTCTTCAACTGCTAACATTAGAGGAAGTTCCGGGACGGGTGGTATGGTAACCCGTGTTGTGCCTAATCAACAAAGACCGACATCTAACAGTGCTGGACCAAATCCTAGGACAACTGTTAGTAGCAGCTTGAAGTGTTTTAGTTGTGGGGAGACAGGTCTCCGACAATCAGAGTGCAAGAAGGTCGGAAAA
Organism: Lactuca virosa; assembly: GCF_052849685.1. Lineage (NCBI taxonomy): Eukaryota > Viridiplantae > Streptophyta > Magnoliopsida > Asterales > Asteraceae > Lactuca > Lactuca virosa. The sequence continues at coordinate 312,359,891 of NC_136433.1, read as the reverse complement.
CGTCATTTGTTTGCTGAGCAAGATGATTGGCAAAATGATGATGCCGGTGAAAATTACAAAGATCCCCCTGTGTATGACGAAGAGCATCAATGCGAAGAGGAAGTTGTAACTGGAGATGTGGGGGTAAATTTGGTGGTAAGGCGGTCTTGTTTTACACCCAAAGTTATTGGTGACGATTCGCTCAAACACAACATCTTTCAGTCGACATGTACTATTTTGGGAAAGGTTTGTACTTTTGTTATTGATTCAGGAAGTTGTGATAACCTTATATCTAAAGAAGCAGTTCAAAAGTTCGCTTTGAAAACAGAAAATCGCCCTAAGACTTACAAGCTACAGTGGCTTAAGAAGGGTGGCGAGGTCACTGTATCTAAACGAGCCCTTGTTCAATTTTCTGTTGGTACCACATATAATGATGATGTGTGGTGTGATGTGGTTGCTATGGATGCTTGTCATTTGTTGTTGGGCAAAACTTGGGAGTATGATCGTAACATAGATCATAACGGGCGGACTAATACTTACTGTTTCTTGTTTGGTGGTATGAAGATAACATTGGTTCCCAGTAAGCCAAAGGAGCCAGTTCCGAGACCTTCGGGTAGTCTACTGACCCTTAATCAGTTTGAAGACGAGTTGGAGGCAGAAGGTGAAATTTTTGTATTGCTCGGGAAGGAAGTCGCTAAGGAGGTTGAAATTCCTGAGGCTATGGTCCCTCTGCTCAAGGAATTCACTGATGTTTTCCCTAATGAATTACCTGATGGTTTGCCACCTTTACGTGACATCCAGCATCATATTGATTTACAACCAGGAGCTCAGTTGCCTAATAGGCCACATTATAGAATGAGTCCCAGAGAGCATGAGGAGTTGCTAGGACTGGTGGAGGACTTGATTTCAAAAGGTCATGTTCGGGAGAGCATGAGCCCGTGTGTTGTTCCTGCTTTGTTGACTCCTAAAAAGGATGGTACTTAGCGTATGTGTGTTGATAGTAACGCCATCAATAAGATCACGGTGAGGTACAGATTTCCAATTCCTCGACTTGATGACCTACTTGACTAGATTAGCGGTGCCTCTATCTTTACGAAACTGAACTTGAAGAGCGGGTACTATCAGATACGACTTAGGCCTGGGGATGAGTGGAAGACTGCCTTCAAGACTCGTGAAGGATTGTATGAGTGGTTGGTGATGCCTTTCGGTTTATCAAACGCTCCTAGTACATTTATGCGTGTGATGAACCAGTTGTTCAGGCCCTTTATTGGTAAATTTGTAGTCGTTTATTTTGATGACATACTTATTTACAGTGCTACTTTTGGTGAGCATGTCAACCATGTGAGGCAGGTTTTGACCGTACTTCGACGGGATAGTTTGTATTCAACTATGAAGAAATGTGTGTTTATGGTTCCTAAAGTCTTGTTCTTGGGGTACGTTGTTTCTAGGGTTGTTCCAAAGAAAGTGCAGGATTTTGTTGGAGGACTGCATGATGTTCATAAGGCTGTTCATGACAACTTGGTCCGAGCTAACTCCAAGTACAAGCAAGATGCAGATAAAAAACGCAGACAAGTTGATTTTGAAGTAGGTGACTTTGTTTGGGCTGTTTTGACTAAAGATCGTTTTTCGGTTGGTGAGTACAACAAGCTGTCAGCTAAGAAGATTGGACCGGTGGAGATTGTGGAGAAGATTAATTCCAATGCTTACCGTCTACAGTTGCCAAGCCACATTCGTTGTTCCGATGTTTTCAATGTAAAGCATTTGCTTCCTTATTATGGGGATTCTTCTGATGATGACCATGGTGCACATTCGAGGTTGAATTTTGTCTACCCAGGAGGGGATGATGCTGGCCCTAGTGTGGAGGATCGGGCCCTTGCGTTCCTAGAGGCCCACGATCGTGTGACTAAAGGGGCTTCACGGAAATGGCCATATCTTTAGCTACAAATCTCCGTTTCGGGCCTACGACCAGTCAAATCGAAGCTTGGAGCAAGGAGCACGTCTTCATAAGTACCCGAAGGGGACTTACCCATTTTTGAGTCCAGAAATCGCTTTCTAAATGGAGTTATGAACAATTTTGTTATTTTTCCTTAATTTTTGGGTTTTGTTTTTGGGTTTGTATTTGGCCCATGGAGTTTTAGGGTTTCATTTTAATTTCTGCTTCTTATTTAACTGTTTTTGATGTAATTTGGATGGTCGATCATCAATTTTATGAACTTTTGATTTTCTCCCAAATTCTGTGTGTTAACCCAGATTTTGAAGCCAATCCCATGATATTCGTAGAATCAACGTGGTTTTGAAGAGATTGACCTGGCTATTCTTTTAGAATCAACAGGTTCATTCTTGGTTATCTTTGTGTTGTTTTTTTGCGCTGCATCAGTTGGTATCAAAAGCCGAATTCCTGGTTCAAAATGCCTCCGAGGAGAAACAGGACGCCCGCTAATGTTCATGAGCAAGAACTAGAAGAACATATTATGGCACGAATGGAGGAGAGGATGGATCAAATGGTTGACCAACTGACTGATAGGATGGTCGAACTGATGAATCGAGGAGGGAAAAGGTCTCGAACACATTCTCAAGTGGAAGATGGTGAATTTGGGAACCCGTTCGGCGGCAGTGACGATTCATATTCTGAAGACGATCTAGAAAGGCGGCCAAGGCGTGATCATAGAGGTGACAATAGGCGTTGGGAGGCCGGAATGAGAATTGATATCCCAGAATTCGATGGGGTCAGTTTGAATCTGGAGGGGTTCATCGACTGGTTGGCTACTGTTGAGGAAGTTTTTGAGTTCAAAGAAGTCGCTGAAAACAAAAGAGTGTCATTGATTGCTACCAGGCTACGTGGTAGGGCATCTGCATGGTGGCAACAACTGAAACTAACACGAGACAGGCTCGGAAAGTCAAAGGTCGTGACTTGGAGGAAGATAAAGAAGTGTTTACGATCCAACTTCCTATCCCATAACTTTCAAAGGTTGATGTACCAACAGTTGCAAAATCTGAAGCAGGGTGCCAAATCAGTTGACGATTACACAACTGAGTTCTACCAATTGATTGCCCGAAACGATATCCAGGAGACCGAGGAACAACTCGTTGCTCGATATATTGGGGGTCTACGGGTCCAAATCATGGACTCTGTAAATATGTTTGATCCGGTATCTATTTCTGAAGCGCACCAACGGGCGTTGGCTTTTGAGAAACAAAGTCGTCGGGTGGGCGGTTCGTCTTCAACTGCTAATATTAGAGGAAGTTCCGGGACGGGTGGTATGGTACCCCGTGTTGTGCCTAATCAACAAAGACCGACATCTAACAGTGTTGGACCAAATCCTAGGACAACTGTTAGTAGCAGCTTGAAGTGTTTTAGTTGTGGGGAGACAGGTCACCGACAATCAGAGTGCAAGAAGGTCGGAAAACATCATTTGTTTGCTGAGCAAGATGATTGGCAAAATGATGATGCCGGTGAAAATTACGAAGATCCCCCTGTGTATGACGAAGAGCATCAATGCGAAGAGGAAGTTGTAACCGGAGATGTGGGGGTAAATTTGGTGGTAAGGCGGTCTTGTTTTACACCAAAAGTTATTGGTGATGATTGGCTCAAACACAACATCTTTCAGTCGACATGTACTATTTTGGGAAAGGTTTGTACTTTTGTTATTGATTCAGGAAGTTGTGATAACCTTATATCTGAAGAAGCAGTTCAAAAGTTCGCTTTGAAAACAGAAAATCGCCCTAAGCCTTACAAGCTACAGTGGCTTAAGAAGGGTGGCGAGGTCACTGTATCTAAACGAGCCCTTGTTCAATTTTCTGTTGGTACCACGTATAATGATGATGTGTGGTGTGATGTGGTTGCTATGGATGCTTGTCATTTGTTGTTGGGCAGACCTTGGGAGTATGATCGTAACATAGATCATAATGGGCGGACTAATACTTACAGTTTCTTGTTTGGTGGTGTGAAGATAACATTGGTTCCCAGTAAGCCAAAGGAGCCAGTTCCGAGACCTTCGGGTAGTCTACTGACCCTTAATCAGTTTGAAGACGAGTTGGAGGCGGAAGGTGAAATTTTTGTATTGCTCGGGAAGGAAGTCGCTAAGGAGGTTGAAATTCCTGAGGTTATGGTTCCTCTGCTCAAGGAATTCACTGATGTTTTCCCTAATGAATTACCTGATGGTTTGCCACCTTTACGTGACATCCAGCATCATATTGATTTACAACCAGGAGCTCAGTTGCCTAATAGGCCACATTATAGAATGAGTCCCGGAGAGCATGAGGAGTTGCTACGACAGGTGGAGGACTTGATTTCAAAAGGTCATGTTCGGGAGAGCATGAGCCCGTGTGTTGTTCCTGCTTTGTTGACTCCTAAAAAGGATGGTACTTGGCGTATGTGTGTTGATAGTAACGCCATCAATAAGATCACGGTGAGGTACAGATTTCCAATTCCTCGACTTGATGACCTACTTGACCAGATTAGCGGTGCCTCTATCTTTACGAAACTGGACTTGAAGAGCGGGTACTATCAGATACGACTTAGGCCTGGGGATGAGTGGAAGACTGCCTTCAAGACTCGTGAAGGATTGTATGAGTGGTTGGTGATGCCTTTCGGTTTATCAAACGCTCCTAGTACATTTATGCGTGTGATGAACCAGTTGTTCAGGCCCTTTATTGGTAAATTTGTAGGCGTTTATTTTGATGACATACTTATTTACAGTGCTACTTTTGGTGAGCATGTCAACCATGTGAGGCAGGTTTTGACCGTACTTCGACGAGATAGTTTGTATGCAACTATGAAGAAATGTGTGTTTATGGTTCCTAAAGTCTTGTTCTTGGGGTACGTTGTTTCTAGGGTTGTTCCAAACAAAGTGCAGGATTTTGTTGGAGGACTGCATGATGTTCATAAGGCTGTTCATGACAACTTGGTCCGAGCTAACTCCAAGTACAAGCAAGATGCAGATAAAAAACGCAGACAAGTTGATTTTGAAGTAGGTGACTTTGTTTGGGCTGTTTTGACTAAAGATCGTTTTTCGGTTGGTGAGTACAACAAGCTGTCAGCTAAGAAGATTGGACCGGTGGAGATTGTGGAGAAGATTAATTCCAATGCTTACCGTCTACAGTTGCCAAGCCACATTCGTTGTTCCGATGTTTTCAATGTAAAGCATTTGCTTCCTTATTATGGGGATTCTTCTGATGATGACCATGGTGCACATTCGAGGTTGAATTTTGTCTACCCAGGAGGGGATGATGCGGGCCGTAGTGTGGAGGATCGGGCCCTTGCGTTCCTAGAGGCCCACGATCGTGTGACTAAAGGGGCTTCACGGAAATGGCCATAACTTTGGCTACGAATCTCCGTTTCGGGCCTACGACCAGTCAAATCGAAGCTTGGAGCAAGGAGCACGTCTAAATAAGTACCCGAAGGGGACTTACCCATTTTTGAGTCCAGAAATCGCTTTCTAAATGGAGTTATGAACAATTTTGTTATTTTTCCTTAATTTTTGGGTTTTGTTTTTGGGTTTGTATTTGGCCCATGGACTTTTAGGGTTTCATTTTAATTTCTGCTTCTTATTTAACTGTTTTTGATGTAATTTGGATGGTCGATCATCAATTTTATGAACTTTCGATTTTCTCCCAAATTCTGTGTGTTAACCCTGATTTTGAAGCCAATCCCACGGTATTCGTAGATTCAACGTGGTTTTGAAGAGATTGACCTGACTATTCTTTTAGAATCAACAGGTTCATTCTTGGTTATCTTTGTGTTGTTTTTTTGCGCTGCATCAGTTGGTATCAAAGCCGAATTCCTGGTTCAAAATGCCTCCGAGGAGAAACAGGACGCCCGCTAATGTTCATGAGCAAGAACTAGAAGAACGTATTATGGCACGAATGGAGGAGATGATGGATCAAATGGTTGACCAACTGACTGATAGGATGGTCGAACTGATGAATCGAGGAGGGCAAAGGTCTCGAACACATTCTCAAGTGGAAGATGGTGAATTTGGGAACCCGTTCGGCTGCAGTGACGGTTCATATTCTGAAGACGATCTAGAAAGGCGGCCAAGGCGTGATCATAGAGGTGACAATAGGCGTTGGGAGGCCGGAATGAGAATTGATATCCCAGAATTCGATGGGGTCAGTTTGAATCCGGAGGGGTTCATCGACTGGTTGGCTACTGTTCAGGAAGTTTTTGAGTTCAAAGAAGTCCCTGAAAACAAAAGAGTGTCATTGATTGCTACCAGGCTACGTGGTAGGGCATCTGCATGGTGGCAACAACTGAAACTGACATGAGACAGGCTCGGAAAGTCAAAGGTCGTGACTTGGAGGAAGATAAAGAAGTGTTTACGATCCAACTTCCTACCCCATAACTTTCAAAGGTTGATGTACCAACAGTTGCAAAATCTGAAGCAGGGTGCCAAATCAGTTGACGATTACACAACTGAGTTCTACCAATTGATTGCCCGAAACGATATCCAGGAGACAGACGAACAACTCGTTGCTCGATATATTGGGGGTCTACGGGTCCAAATCATGGACTCTGTAAATATGTTTGACCCAGTATCTATTTCTGAAGCACACCAACGGGCGTTGGCTTTTGAGAAACAAAGTCGTCGGGTGGGCGGTTCGTCTTCAACTGCTAATATTGGAGGAAGTTCCGGGACGGGTGGTATGGTACCCCGTGTTGTGCCTAATCAACAAAGACCGACATCTAACAGTGTTGGACCAAATCCTAGGACAACTGTTAGTAGCAACCTGAAGTTTTTTAGTTGTGGGGAGACAGGTCACCGACAATCAGAGTGCAAGAAGGTCGGAAATCGTCATTTGTTTGCTGAGCAAGATGATTGGAAAAATGATGATGCCGGTGAAAATTACGAAGATCCCCCTGTGTATGACGAAGAGCATCAATGCGAAGAGGAAGTTGTAACTGGAGATGTGGGGGAAAATTTGGTGGTAAGGCAATCTTGTTTTACACCAAAAGTTATTGGTGATGATTGGCTCAAACACAACATCTTTCAGTCGACATGTACTATTTTGGGAAAGGTTTGTACTTTTGTTATTGATTCAGGAAGTTGTGATAACCTTATATCTGAAGAAGCAGTTCAAAAGTTCGCTTTGAAAACAGAAAATCGCCCTAAGCCTTACAAGCTACAGTGGCTTAAGAAGGGTGGCGAGGTCACTGTATCTAAACGAGCCCTTGTTCAATTTTCTGTTGGTACCACGTATAATGATGATGTGTGGTGTGATGTGGTTGCTATGGATGCTTGTCATTTGTTGTTGGGCAGACCTTGGGAGTATGATCGTAACATAGATCATAATGGGCGGACTAATACTTACAGTTTCTTGTTTGGTGGTGTGAAGATAACATTGGTTCCCAGTAAGCCAAAGGAGCCAGTTCCGAGACCTTCGGGTAGTCTACTGACCCTTAATCAGTTTGAAGACGAGTTGGAGGCGGAAGGTGAAAATTTTGTATTGCTCGGGAAGGAAGTCGCTAAGGAGGTTGAAATTCCTGAGGCTATGGTTCCTCTGCTCAAGGAATTCACTGATGTTTTCCCTAATGAATTACCTGATGGATTGCCACCTTTACGTGACATCCAGCATCATATTGATTTACAACCAGGAGCTCAGTTGCCTAATAGGCCACATTATAGAATGAGTCCCGGAGAGCATGAGGAGTTGCTACGACAGGTGGAGGACTTGATTTCAAAAGGTCATGTTCGGGAGAGCATGAGCCCGTGTGCTATTCCTGCTTTGTTGACTCCTAAAATGGATGGTACTTGGCGTATGTGTGTTGATAGTAACGCCATCAATAAGATCACGGTGAGGTACAGATTTCCAATTCCTCGACTTGATGACCTACTTGACCAGATTAGCGGTGTCTCTATCTTTACGAAACTGGACTTGAAGAGCGGGTACTATCAGATACGACTTAGGCCTGGGGATGAGTGGAAGACTGCCTTCAAGACTCGTGAAGGATTGTATGAGTGGTTGGTGATGCCTTTCGGTTTATCAAACGCTCCTAGTACATTTATGCGTGTGATGAACCAGTTGTTCAGGCCCTTTATTGGTAAATTTGTAGTCGTTTATTTTGATGACATACTTATTTACAGTGCTACTTTTGGTGAGCATGTCAACCATGTGAGGCAGGTTTTGACCGTACTTCGACGGGATAGTTTGTATGCAACTATGAAGAAATGTGTGTTTATGGTTCCTAAAGTCTTGTTCTTGGGGTACGTTGTTTCTAGGGTTGTTCCAAAGAAAGTGCAGGATTTTGTTGGAGGACTGCATGATGTTCATAAGGCTGTTCATGACAACTTGGTCCTAGCTAAGTCCAAGTACAAGCAAGATGCAGATAAAAAACGCAGACAAGTTGATTTTGAAGTAGGTGACTTTGTTTGGGCTGTTTTGACTAAAGATCGTTTTTCGGTTGGTGAGTACAACAAGCTGTCAGCTAAGAAGATTGGACCGGTGGAGATTGTGGAGAAGATTAATTCCAATGCTTACCGTCTACAGTTGCCAAGCCACATTCGTTGTTCCGATGTTTTCAATGTAAAGCATTTGCTTCCTTATTATGGGGATTCTTCTGATGATGACCATGGTGCACATTCGAGGTTGAATTTTGTCTACCCAGGAGGGGATGATGCGGGCCCTAGTGTGGAGGATCGGGCCCTTGCGTTCCTAGAGGCCCACGATCGTGTGACTAAAGGGGCTTCACGGAAATGGCCATAACTTTGGCTACGAATCTCCGTTTCGGGCCTACGACCAGTCAAATCGAAGCTTGGAGCAAGGAGCACGTCTAGATAAGTACCCAAAGGGGACTTACCCATTTTTGAGTCCAGAAATCGCTTTCTAAATGGAGTTATGAACAATTTTGTTATTTTTCCTTAATTTTTGGGTTTTCTTTTTGGGTTTGTATTTGGCCCATGGAGTTTTAGGGTTTCATTTTAATTTTTGCTTCTTATTTAACTGTTTTTGATGTAATTTGGATGGTCAATCATCAATTTTATGAACTTTCGATTTTCTCCCAAATTTTGTGTGTTAACCCTGATTTTGAAGCCAATCCCACGGTATTCGTAGATTCAACGTGGTTTTGAAGAGATTGACCTGACTATTCTTTTAGAATCAACAGGTTCATTCTTGGTTATCTTTGTGTTGTTTTTTTGCGCTGCATCAGTTGGTATCAAAGCCGAATTCCTGGTTCAAAATGCCTCCGAGGAGAAACAGGACGCCCGCTAATGTTCATGAGCAAGAACTAGAAGAACGTATTATGGCACGAATGGAGGAGATGATGGATCAAATGGTTGACCAACTGACTGATAGGATGGTCGAACTGATGAATCGAGGAGGGCAAAGGTCTCGAACACATTCTCAAGTGGAAGATGGTGAATTTGGGAACCCGTTGGGCTGCAGTGACGGTTCATATTCTGAAGACGATCTAGAAAGGCAGCCAAGGCGTGATCATAGAGGTGACAATAGGCGTTGGGAGGCCGGAATGAGAATTGATATCCCAGAATTCGATGGGGTCAGTTTGAATCCGGAGGGGTTCATCGACTGGTTGGCTACTGTTCAGGAAGTTTTTGAGTTCAAAGAAGTCCCTGAAAACAAAAGAGTGTCATTGATTGCTACCAGGCTACGTGGTAGGGCATCTGCATGGTGGCAACAACTGAAACTGACATGAGACAGGCTCGGAAAGTCAAAGGTCGTGACTTGGAGGAAGATAAAGAAGTGTTTACGATCCAACTTCCTACCCCATAACTTTCAAAGGTTGATGTACCAACAGTTGCAAAATCTGAAGCAGGGTGCCAAATCAGTTGACGATTACACAACTGAGTTCTACCAATTGATTGCCCGAAACGATATCCAGGAGACAGACGAACAACTCGTTGCTCGATATATTGGGGGTCTACGGGTCCAAATCATGGACTCTGTAAATATGTTTGACCCAGTATCTATTTCTGAAGCACACCAACGGGCGTTGGCTTTTGAGAAACAAAGTCGTCGGGTGGGCGGTTCGTCTTCAACTGCTAATATTGGAGGAAGTTCCGGGACGGGTGGTATGGTACCCCGTGTTGTGCCTAATCAACAAAGACCGACATCTAACAGTGTTGGACCAAATCCTAGGACAACTGTTAGTAGCAACCTGAAGTTTTTTAGTTGTGGGGAGACAGGTCACCGACAATCAGAGTGCAAGAAGGTCGGAAATCGTCATTTGTTTGCTGAGCAAGATGATTGGAAAAATGATGATGCCGGTGAAAATTACGAAGATCCCCCTGTGTATGACGAAGAGCATCAATGCGAAGAGGAAGTTGTAACTGGAGATGTGGGGGAAAATTTGGTGGTAAGGCAATCTTGTTTTACACCAAAAGTTATTGGTGATGATTGGCTCAAACACAACATCTTTCAGTCGACATGTACTATTTTGGGAAAGGTTTGTACTTTTGTTATTGATTCAGGAAGTTGTGATAACCTTATATCTGAAGAAGCAGTTCAAAAGTTCGCTTTGAAAACAGAAAATCGCCCTAAGCCTTACAAGCTACAGTGGCTTAAGAAGGGTGGCGAGGTCACTGTATCTAAACGAGCCCTTGTTCAATTTTCTGTTGGTACCACGTATAATGATGATGTGTGGTGTGATGTGGTTGCTATGGATGCTTGTCATTTGTTGTTGGGCAGACCTTGGGAGTATGATCGTAACATAGATCATAATGGGCGGACTAATACTTACAGTTTCTTGTTTGGTGGTGTGAAGATAACATTGGTTCCCAGTAAGCCAAAGGAGCCAGTTCCGAGACCTTCGGGTAGTCTACTGACCCTTAATCAGTTTGAAGACGAGTTGGAGGCGGAAGGTGAAAATTTTGTATTGCTCGGGAAGGAAGTCGCTAAGGAGGTTGAAATTCCTGAGGCTATGGTTCCTCTGCTCAAGGAATTCACTGATGTTTTCCCTAATGAATTACCTGATGGATTGCCACCTTTACGTGACATCCAGCATCATATTGATTTACAACCAGGAGCTCAGTTGCCTAATAGGCCACATTATAGAATGAGTCCCGGAGAGCATGAGGAGTTGCTACGACAGGTGGAGGACTTGATTTCAAAAGGTCATGTTCGGGAGAGCATGAGCCCGTGTGCTATTCCTGCTTTGTTGACTCCTAAAATGGATGGTACTTGGCGTATGTGTGTTGATAGTAACGCCATCAATAAGATCACGGTGAGGTACAGATTTCCAATTCCTCGACTTGATGACCTACTTGACCAGATTAGCGGTGTCTCTATCTTTACGAAACTGGACTTGAAGAGCGGGTACTATCAGATACGACTTAGGCCTGGGGATGAGTGGAAGACTGCCTTCAAGACTCGTGAAGGATTGTATGAGTGGTTGGTGATGCCTTTCGGTTTATCAAACGCTCCTAGTACATTTATGCGTGTGATGAACCAGTTGTTCAGGCCCTTTATTGGTAAATTTGTAGTCGTTTATTTTGATGACATACTTATTTACAGTGCTACTTTTGGTGAGCATGTCAACCATGTGAGGCAGGTTTTGACCGTACTTCGACGGGATAGTTTGTATGCAACTATGAAGAAATGTGTGTTTATGGTTCCTAAAGTCTTGTTCTTGGGGTACGTTGTTTCTAGGGTTGTTCCAAAGAAAGTGCAGGATTTTGTTGGAGGACTGCATGATGTTCATAAGGCTGTTCATGACAACTTGGTCCTAGCTAAGTCCAAGTACAAGCAAGATGCAGATAAAAAACGCAGACAAGTTGATTTTGAAGTAGGTGACTTTGTTTGGGCTGTTTTGACTAAAGATCGTTTTTCGGTTGGTGAGTACAACAAGCTGTCAGCTAAGAAGATTGGACCGGTGGAGATTGTGGAGAAGATTAATTCCAATGCTTACCGTCTACAGTTGCCAAGCCACATTCGTTGTTCCGATGTTTTCAATGTAAAGCATTTGCTTCCTTATTATGGGGATTCTTCTGATGATGACCATGGTGCACATTCGAGGTTGAATTTTGTCTACCCAGGAGGGGATGATGCGGGCCCTAGTGTGGAGGATCGGGCCCTTGCGTTCCTAGAGGCCCACGATCGTGTGACTAAAGGGGCTTCACGGAAATGGCCATAACTTTGGCTACGAATCTCCGTTTCGGGCCTACGACCAGTCAAATCGAAGCTTGGAGCAAGGAGCACGTCTAGATAAGTACCCAAAGGGGACTTACCCATTTTTGAGTCCAGAAATCGCTTTCTAAATGGAGTTATGAACAATTTTGTTATTTTTCCTTAATTTTTGGGTTTTCTTTTTGGGTTTGTATTTGGCCCATGGAGTTTTAGGGTTTCATTTTAATTTTTGCTTCTTATTTAACTGTTTTTGATGTAATTTGGATGGTCAATCATCAATTTTATGAACTTTCGATTTTCTCCCAAATTTTGTGTGTTAACCCTGATTTTGAAGCCAATCCCACGGTATTCGTAGATTCAACGTGGTTTTGAAGAGATTGACCTGACTATTCTTTTAGAATCAACAGGTTCATTCTTGGTTATCTTTGTGTTGTTTTTTTGCGCTGCATCAGTTGGTATCAAAGCCGAATTCCTGGTTCAAAATGCCTCCGAGGAGAAACAGGACGCCCGCTAATGTTCATGAGCAAGAACTAGAAGAACGTATTATGGCACGAATGGAGGAGATGATGGATCAAATGGTTGACCAACTGACTGATAGGATGGTCGAACTGATGAATCGAGGAGGGCAAAGGTCTCGAACACATTCTCAAGTGGAAGATGGTGAATTTGGGAACCCGTTTGGCTGCAGTGACGGTTCATATTCTGAAGACGATCTAGAAAGGCAGCCAAGGCGTGATCATAGAGGTGACAATAGGCGTTGGGAGGCCGGAATGAGAATTGATATCCCAGAATTCGATGGGGTCAGTTTGAATCCGGAGGGGTTCATCGACTGGTTGGCTACTGTTCAGGAAGTTTTTGAGTTCAAAGAAGTCCCTGAAAACAAAAGAGTGTCATTGATTGCTACCAGGCTACGTGGTAGGGCATCTGCATGGTGGCAACAACTGAAACTGACACGAGACAGGCTCGGAAAGTCAAAGGTCGTGACTTGGAGGAAGATAAAGAAGTGTTTACGATCCAACTTCCTACCCCATAACTTTCAAAGGTTGATGTACCAACAGTTGCAAAATCTGAAGCAGGGTGCCAAATCAGTTGACGATTACACAACTGAGTTTTACCAATTGATTGCCCGAAACGATATCCAAGAGACAGAGGAACAACTCGTTGCTCGATATATTGGGGGTCTACGGGTCCAAATCATGGACTCTGTAAATATGTTTGACCCGGTATCTATTTCTGAAGCACACCAACGGGCGTTGGCTTTTGAGAAACAAAGTCGTCGGGTGGGCGGTTCGTCTTCAACTGCTAATATTGGAGGAAGTTCCGGGACGGGTGGTATGGTACCCCGTGTTGTGCCTAATCAACAAAGACCGACATCTAACAGTGTTGGACCAAATCCTAGGACAACTGTTAGTAGCAACTTGAAGTGTTTTAGTTGTGGGGAGACAGGTCACCGACAATCAGAGTGCAAGAAGGTCGGAAATCGTCATTTGTTTGCTGAGCAAGATGATTGGAAAAATGATGATGCCGGTGAAAATTACGAAGATCCCCCTGTGTATGACGAAGAGCATTAATGCGAAGAGGAAGTTGTAACTGGAGATGTGGGGGTAAATTTGGTGGTAAGGCGGTCTTGTTTTACACCAAAAGTTATTGGTGATGATTGGCTCAAACACAACATCTTTCAGTCGACATGTACTATTTTGGGAAAGGTTTGTACTTTTGTTATTGATTCAGGAAGTTGTGATAACCTTATATCTGAAGAAGCAGTTCAAAAGTTGGCTTTGAAAACAGAAAATCGCCCTAAGCCTTACAAGCTACAGTGGCTTAAGAAGGGTGGCGAGGTCACTATATCTAAACGAGCCCTTGTTCAATTTTCTGTTAGTACCACGTATAAAGATGATGTGTGGTGTGATGTGGTTGCTATGGATGCTTGTCATTTGTTGTTGGGTAGACCTTGGGAGTATGATCGTAACATAGATCATAACGGGCGGACTAATACTTACAGTTTCTTGTTTGGTGGTGTGAAGATAACATTGGTTCCCAGTAAGCCAAATGAGCCAGTTCCGAGACCTTCGGGTACTCTACTGACCCTTAATCAGTTTGAAGACGAGTTGGAGGCGGAAGGTGAAATTTTTGTATTGCTCGGGAAGGAAGTCGCTAAGGAGGTTGAAATTCCTGAGGGTATGGTTCCTCTGCTCAAGGAATTCACAGATGTTTTCCCTAATGAATTACCTGATGGTTTGCCACCTTTACGTGACATCCAGCATCATATTGATTTACAACCAGGAGCTCAGTTGCCTAATAGGCCACATTACAGAATGAGTCCCGGAGAGCATGAGGAGTTGCGACGACAGGTAGAGGACTTGATTTCAAAATGTCATGTTCGGGAGAGCATGAGCCCGTGTGCTGTTCCTGCTTTGTTGACTCCTAAAAAGGATGGTACTTGGCGTATGTGTGTTGATAGTCGCGCCATCAATAAGATCACGGTCAGGTACAGATTTCCAATTCCTCGACTTGATGACCTACTTGACCAGATAAGCGGTGCCTCTATCTTTACGAAACTGGACTTGAAGAGCGGGTACTATCAGATACGACTTAGGCCTGGGGATGAGTGGAAGACTGCCTTCAAGACTCGTGAAGGATTGTATGAGTGGTTGGTGATGCCTTTCGGTTTATCAAACGCTCCTAGTACATTTATGCGTGTGATGAACCAGTTGTTCAGGCCCTTTATTGGTAAATTTGTAGTCGTTTATTTTGATGACATACTTATTTACAGTGCTACTTTTGGTGAGCATGTCAACCATGTGAGGCAGGTTTTGACCGTACTTCGACGGGATAGTTTGTATGCAACTATGAAGAAATGTGTGTTTATGGTTCCTAAAGTCTTGTTCTTGGGGTACGTTGTTTCTAGGGTTGTTCCAAAGAAAGTGCAGGATTTTGTTGGAGGACTGCATGATGTTCATAAGGCTGTTCATGACAACTTGGTCCGAGCTAACTCCAAGTACAAGCAAGATGCAGATAAAAAACGCAGACAAGTTGATTTTGAAGTAGGTGACTTTGTTTGGGCTGTTTTGACTAAAGATCGTTTTTCGGTTGGTGAGTACAACAAGCTGTCAGCTAAGAAGATTGGACCGGTGGAGATTGTGGAGAAGATTAATTCCAATGCTTACCGTCTACAGTTGCCAAGCCACATTCTTGAGTCCAGTCAAATCGAAGCTTGGAGCAAGGAGCATGTCTATATAATTACCCAAAGGGGACTTACCCATTTTTGAGTCCAGAAATCGCTTTCTAAATGGAGTTATGAACAATTTTGTTATTTTTCCTTAATTTTTGGGTTTTGTTTTTGGGTTTGTATTTGGCCCATGGACTTTTAGGGTTTCATTTTAATTTCTGCTTCTTATTTAACTGTTTTTGATGTAATTTGGATGGTCGATCATCAATTTTATGAACTTTCGATTTTCTCCCAAATTTTGTGTGTTAACCCAGATTTTGAAGCCAATCCCACGGTATTCGTAGAATCAACGTGCTTTTGAAGAGATTGACCTGGCTATTCTTTTAGAATCAACAGGTTCATTCTTGGTTATCTTTGTGTTGTTTTTTTGCGCTGCATCAGTTGGTATCAAAGCCGAATTCCTGGTTCAAAATGCCTCCGAGGAGAAACAGGACGCCCGCTAATGTTCATGAGCAAGAACTAAAAGAACGTATTGTGGCACGAATGGAGGAGAGGATGGATCAAATGGTTGACCAACTGACTGATAGGATGGTCGAACTGATGAATCGAGGAGGGCAAAGGTCTCGAACACATTCTCAAGTGGAAGATGGTGAATTTAGGAACCCGTTCGGCGGCAGTGACGGTTCATATTCTGAAGACGATCTAGAAAGGCGGCCAAGGCGTGATCATAGAGGTGACAATAGGCGTTGGGAGGCCAGAATGAGAATTGATATCCCAGAATTCGATGGGGTAAGTTTGAATCCGGAGGGGTTCATCGACTGGTTGGCTACTGTTGAGGAAGTTTTTGAGTTCAAAGAAGTCCCTGAAAACAAAAGAGCGTCATTGATTGCTACCAGGCTACGTGGTAGGGCATCTGCATGGTGGCAACAACTGAAACTGACACGAGACAGGCTCGGAAAGTCAAAGGTCGTGACTTGGAGGAAGATAAAGAAGTGTTTACGATCCAACTTCCTACCCCATAACTTTCAAAGGTTGATGTACCAACAGTTGCAAAATCTGAAGCAGGGTGCCAAATCAGTTGACGATTACACAACTGAGTTCTACCAATTGATTGCCCGAAACGATATCCAGGAGACAGAGTAACAACTCGTTGCTCGATATATTGGGGGTCTACGGGTCCAAATCATGGACTCTGTAAATATGTTTGACCCGGTATCTATTTCTGAAGCGCACCAACGGGCGTTGGCTTTTGAGAAACAAAGTCGTCGGGTGGGCGGTTCGTCTTCAACTGCTAATATTGGAGGAAGTTCCGGGACGGGTGGTATGGTACCTCGTGTTGTGCCTAATCAACAAAGACCGACATCTAACAGTGTTGGACCAAATCCTAGGACAACTGTTAGTAGCAGCTTGAAGTGTTTTAGTTGTGGGGAGACAGGTCACCGACAATCAGAGTGCAAGAAGGTCAGAAAACGTCATTTGTTTGCTGAGCAAGATGATTGGAAAAATGATGATGCCGGTGAAAATTACGAAGATCCCCCTGTGTATGACGAAGAGCATCAATGCGAAGAGGAAGTTGTAACTAGAGATGTGGGGGTAAATTTGGTGGTAAGGCGGTCTTCTTTTACACCAAAAGTTATTGGTGATGATTGGCTCAAACACAACATCTTTCAGTCGACATGTACTATTTTGGGAAAGGTTTGTACTTTTGTTATTGATTCAGGAAGTTGTGATAACCTTATATCTGAAGAAGCAGTTCCTGAGGCTATGGTTCCTCTGCTCAAGGAATTCACAGATGTTTTCCCTAATGAATTACCTGATGGTTTGCCACCTTTACGTGACATCCAGCATCATATTGATTTACAACCAGGAGCTCAGTTGCCTAATAGGCCACATTACAGAATGAGTCCCGGAGAGCATGAGGAGTTGCGACGACAGGTAGAGGACTTGATTTCAAAATGTCATGTTCGGGAGAGCATGAGCCCGTGTGCTGTTCCTGCTTTGTTGACTCCTAAAAAGGATGGTACTTGGCGTATGTGTGTTGATAGTCGCGCCATCAATAAGATCACGGTCAGGTACAGATTTCCAATTCCTCGACTTGATGACCTACTTGACCAGATAAGCGGTGCCTCTATCTTTACGAAACTGGACTTGAAGAGCGGGTACTATCAGATACGACTTAGGCCTGGGGATGAGTGGAAGACTGCCTTCAAGACTCGTGAAGGATTGTATGAGTGGTTGGTGATGCCTTTCGGTTTATCAAACGCTCCTAGTACATTTATGCGTGTGATGAACCAGTTGTTCAGGCCCTTTATTGGTAAATTTGTAGTCGTTTATTTTGATGACATACTTATTTACAGTGCTACTTTTGGTGAGCATGTCAACCATGTGAGGCAGGTTTTGACCGTACTTCGACGGGATAGTTTGTATGCAACTATGAAGAAATGTGTGTTTATGGTTCCTAAAGTCTTGTTCTTGGGGTACGTTGTTTCTAGGGTTGTTCCAAAGAAAGTGCAGGATTTTGTTGGAGGACTGCATGATGTTCATAAGGCTGTTCATGACAACTTGGTCCGAGCTAACTCCAAGTACAAGCAAGATGCAGATAAAAAACGCAGACAAGTTGATTTTGAAGTAGGTGACTTTGTTTGGGCTGTTTTGACTAAAGATCGTTTTTCGGTTGGTGAGTACAACAAGCTGTCAGCTAAGAAGATTGGACCGGTGGAGATTGTGGAGAAGATTAATTCCAATGCTTACCGTCTACAGTTGCCAAGCCACATTCGTTGTTCCGATGTTTTCAATGTAAAGCATTTGCTTCCTTATTATGGGGATTCTTCTGATGATGACCATGGTGCACATTCGAGGTCGAATTTTGTCTACCCAGGAGGGGATGATGCGGGCCCTAGTGTGGAGGATCGGCCCTTGCGTTCCTAGAGGCCCACGATCGTGTGACTAAAGGGGCTTCACGGAAATGGCCATAACTTTGGCTACGAATCTCCGTTTCGGGCCTACGACCAGTCAAATCGAAGCTTGGAGCAAGGAGCATGTCTATATAATTACCCAAAGGGGACTTACCCATTTTTGAGTCCAGAAATCGCTTTCTAAATGGAGTTATGAACAATTTTGTTATTTTTCCTTAATTTTTGGGTTTTGTTTTTGGGTTTGTATTTGGCCCATGGACTTTTAGGGTTTCATTTTAATTTCTGCTTCTTATTTAACTGTTTTTGATGTAATTTGGATGGTCGATCATCAATTTTATGAACTTTCGATTTTCTCCCAAATTTTGTGTGTTAACCCAGATTTTGAAGCCAATCCCACGGTATTCGTAGAATCAACGTGCTTTTGAAGAGATTGACCTGGCTATTCTTTTAGAATCAACAGGTTCATTCTTGGTTATCTTTGTGTTGTTTTTTTGCGCTGCATTTGTTGGTATCAAAGCCGAATTCCTGGTTCAAAATGCCTCCGAGGAGAAACAGGACGCCCGCTAATGTTCATGAGCAAGAACTAAAAGAACGTATTGTGGCACGAATGGAGGAGAGGATGGATCAAATGGTTGACCAACTGACTGATAGGATGGTCGAACTGATGAATCGAGGAGGGCAAAGGTCTCGAACACATTCTCAAGTGGAAGATGGTGAATTTGGGAACCCGTTCGGCGGCAGTGACGGTTCATATTCTGAAGACGATCTAGAAAGGCGGCCAAGGCGTGATCATAGAGGTGACAATAGTTGTTAGGAGGCCGGAATGAGAATTGATATCCCAGAATTCGATGGGGTTAGTTTGAATCCGAAAGGGTTCATCGACTGGTTGGCTACTGTTGAGGAATTTTTTGAGTTCAAAGAAGTCCCTGAAAACAAAAGAGTGTCATTGATTGCTACCAGGCTACGTGGTAGGGCATCTGCATGGTGGCAACAACTGAAACTGACACGAGACAGGCTCGGAAAGTCAAAGGTCGTGACTTGGAGGAAGATAAAGAAGTGTTTACGATCCAACTTCCTACCCCATAACTTTCAAAGGTTGATGTACCAACAGTTGCAAAATCTGAAGCAGGGTGCCAAATCAGTTGACGATTACACAACTGAGTTCTACCAATTGATTGCCCGAAACGATATCCAGGAGACAGACGAACAACTCGTTGCTCGATATATTGGGGGTCTACGGGTCCAAATCATGGACTCTGTAAATATGTTTGACCCGGTATCTATTTCTGAAGCACACCAACGGGCGTTGGCTTTTGAGAAACAAAGTCGTCGGGTGGGCGGTTCGTCTTCAACTGCTAATATTGGAGCAAGTTCCGGGACGGGTGGTATGGTACCCCGTGTTGTGCCTAATCAACAAAGACCGACATCTAATAGTGTTGGACCAAATCCTAGGACAACTGTTAGTAGCAACTTGAAGTGTTTTAGTTGTGGGGAGACAGGTCACCGACAATTAGAGTGCAAGAAGGTCGGAAAATGTCATTTGTTTGCTGAGCAAGATGATTGGCAAAATGATGATGCCGGTGAAAATTACGAAGATATCCCTGTGTATGACGAAGAGCATCAATGCGAAGAGGAAGTTGTAACTGGAGATGTGGGGGTAAATTTGGTGGTAAGGCGGTCTTGTTTTACACCAAAAGTTATTGGTGATGATTGGCTCAAACACAACATCTTTCAGTCGACATGTACTATTTTGGGAAAGGTTTGTACTTTTGTTATTGATTCAGGAAGTTGTGATAACCTTATATCTGAAGAAGCAGTTCAAAAGTTGGCTTTGAAAACAGAAAATCGCCCTAAGCCTTACAAGCTACAGTGGCTTAAGAAGGGTGGCGAGGTCACTGTATCTAAACGAGCCCTTATTCAATTTTCTGTTGGTACCAAGTATAAAGATGATGTGTGGTGTGATGTGGTTGCTATGGATGCTTGTCATTTGTTGTTGGGCAGACCTTGGGAGTATGATCGTAACATAGATCATAACGGGCGGACTAATACTTACTGTTTCTTGTTTGGTGCTGTGAAGATAACATTGGTTCCCAGTAAGCCAAAGGAGCCAGTTCCGAGACCTTCGGGTACTCTACTGACCCTTAATCAGTTTGAAGACGAGTTGGAGGCGGAAGGTGAAAATTTTGTATTGCTCGGGAAGGAAGTCGCTAAGGAGGTTGAAATTCCTGAGGCTATGGTTCCTCTGCTCAAGGAATTCACAGGTGTTTTCCCTAATGAATTACCTGATGGTTTGCCACCTTTACGTGACATCCAGCATCATATTGATTTACAACCAGGAGCTCAGTTGCCTAATAGGCAACATTACAGAATGAGTCCCGGAGAGCATGAGGAGTTGCGACGACAGGTGGAGGACTTGATTTCAAAAGGTCATGTTCGGGAGAGCATGAGCCCGTTTGATGTTCCTGCTTTGTTGACTCCTAAAAAGGATGGTACTTGGCGTATGTGTGTTGATAGTCGCGCCATCAATAAGATCACGGTGAGGTACAGATTTCCAATTCCTCGACTTGATGACCTACTTGACCAGATAAGCGGTGCCTCTATCTTTACGAAACTGGACTTGAAGAGCGGGTACTATCAGATACGACTTAGGCCTGGGGATGAGTGGAAGACTGCCTTCAAGACTCGTGAAGGATTGTATGAGTGGTTGGTGATGCCTTTCGGTTTATCAAACGCTCCTAGTACATTTATGCGTGTGATGAACCAGTTGTTCAGGCCCTTTATTGGTAAATTTGTAGTCGTTTATTTTGATGACATACTTATTTACAGTGCTACTTTTGGTGAGCATGTCAACCATGTGAGGCAGGTTTTGATTGTACTTCGACGGGATAGTTTGTATGCAACTATGAAGAAATGTGTGTTTATGGTTCCTAAAGTCTTGTTCTTGGGGTACGTTGTTTCTAGGGTTGTTCCAAAGAAAGTGCAGGATTTTGTTGGAGGACTACATGATGTTCATAAGGCTGTTCATGACAACTTGGTCCGAGCTAACTCCAAGTACAAGCAAGATGCAGATAAAAAACGCAGACAAGTTGATTTTGAAGTAGGTGACTTTGTTTGGGCTGTTTTGACTAAAGATCGTTTTTCGGTTGGTGAGTACAACAAGCTGTCAGCTAAGAAGATTGGACCGGTGGAGATTGTGGAGAAGATTAATTCCAATGCTTACCGTTTACAGTTCCCAAGCCACATTCGTTGTTCCGATGTTTTCAATGTAAAGCATTTGCTTCCTTATTATGGGGATTCTTCTGATGATGACCATGGTGCACATTCGAGGTCGAATTTTGTTTACCCAGGAGGGGATGATGCGGGCCCTAGTGTGGAGGATCGGGCCCTTGCGTTCCTAGAGGCCCACGATCGTGTGACTAAAGGGGCTTCACGGAAATGGCCATAACTTTGGCTACGAATCTCCGTTTCGGGCCTACGACCAGTCAAATCAAAGCTTGGAGCAAGAAGCACGTCTAGATAAGTACCCGAAGGGGACTTACCCATTTTTGAGTCCAGAAATCGCTTTCTAAATGGAGTTATGAACAATTTTGTTATTTTTCCTTAATTTTTGGGTTTTCTTTTTGGGTTTGTATTTGGCCCATGGACTTTTAGGGTTTCATTTTAATTTCTGCTTCTTATTTAACTATTTTTTATGTAATTTGGATGGTCGATCATCAATTTTATGAACTTTCGATTTTCTCCCAAATTCTGTGTGTTAACCCAGATTTTGAAGTCAATCCCACGGTATTCGTAGAATCAACGTGGTTTTGAAGAGATTGACCTGACTATTCTTTTAGAATCAACATGTTCATTCTTGGTTATCTTTGTGTTGTTTTTTTGCGCTGCATTTGTTGGTATCAAAGCCGAATTCCTGGTTCAAAATGCCTCCGAGGAGAAACAGGACGCCCGCTAATGTTCATGAGCAAGAACTAGAAGAACGTATTGTGGCACGAATGGAGGAGAGGATGGATCAAATGGTTGACCAACTGACTGATAGGATGGTCAAACTGATGAATCGAGGAGGGCAAAGGTCTCGAACACATTCTCAAGTGGAAGATGGTGAATTTGGGAACCCGTTCGGCGGCAGTGACAGTTCATATTCTGAAGACAATCTAGAAAGGCGGCCAAGGCGTGATCATAGAGGTGACAATAGGCGTTAGGAGGCCGGAATGAGAATTGATATCCCAGAATTCGATGGGGTCAGTTTGAATCCGGAGGGGTTCATCGACTGGTTGGCTACTGTTGAGGAAGTTTTTAAGTTCAAAGAAGTCCCTGAAAACAAAAGAGTGTCATTGATTGCTACCAGGCTACGTGGTAGGGCATCTGCATGGTGGCAACAACTGAAACTGACACGAGACAGGCTCGGAAAGTCAAAGGTCGTGACTTGGAGGAAGATAAAGAAGTGTTTACGATCCAACTTCCTACCCCATAACTTTCAAAGGTTGATGTACCAACAGTTGCAAAATATGAAGCAGGGTGCCAAATCAGTTGACGATTACACAACTGAGTTCTACCAATTGATTGCCCGAAACGATATCCAGGAGACAGAGGAACAACTCGTTGCTCGATATATTGGGGGTCTACGGGTCCAAATCATGGACTCTGTAAATATGTTTGACCCGATATCTATTTCTGAAGCACACCAACGGGCGTTGGCTTTTGAGAAACAAAGTCGTCGGGTGGGCGGTTCGTCTTCAACTGCTAATATTGGAGGAAGTTCCAGGACGGGTGGTATGGTACCCCGTGTTGTGCCTAATCAACAAAGACCGACATCTAATAGTGTTGGACCAAATCCTAGGACAACTGTTAGTAGCAACTTGAAGTGTTTTAGTTGTGGGGAGACAGGTCACCGACAATCAGAGTGCAAGAAGGTCGGAAAATGTCATTTGTTTGCTGAGCAAGATGATTGGCAAAATGATGATGCCGGTGAAAATTACGAAGATCCCCCTGTGTATGACGAAGAGCATCAATGCGAAGAGGAAGTTGTAACTGGAGATGTGGGGGTAAATTTGGTGGTAAGACGGTCTTGTTTTACACCAAAAGTTATTGGTGATGATTGGCTCAAACACAACATCTTTCAGTCGACATGTACTATTTTGGGAAAGGTTTGTACTTTTAGGGTTTCATTTTAATTTCTGCTTCTTATGTAACTGTTTTTTATGTAATTTGGATGGTCGATCATCAATTTTATGAACTTTCGATTTTCTCCCAAATTATGTGTGTTAACCCAAATTTTGAAGCCAATCCCACGGTATTCGTAGAATCAACGTGGTTTTAAAGAGATTGACCTGGCTATTCTTTTAGAATCAACAGGTTCATTCTTGGTTATCTTTGTGTTGTTTTTTTGCGCTGCATCAGTTGGTATTAAAGCCGAATTCCTGGTTCAAAATGCCTCCGAGGAGAAACAGGACGCCCGCTAATTTTCATGAGCAAGAACTAGAAGAACGTATTATGGCACGAATGGAGGAGAGGATGGATCAAATGGTTAACCAACTGACTGATAGGATGGTCGAACTGATGAATCGAGGAGGGCAAAGGTCTCGAACACATTCTCAAGTGGAAGATGGTGAATTTGGGAACCCGTTCGGTGGCAGTGACGGTTCATATTCTGAAGACGATCTAGAAAGGCGGCCAAGGCGTGTCATAGAGGTGACAATAGGCGTTGGGAGGCCGAAATCAGAATTGATATCCCATAATTCGATGGGGTCAGTTTGAATCCGGAGGGGTTCATCGACTGGTTGGCTACTGTTGAGGAAGTTTTTGAGTTCAAAGAAGTCCCTGAAAACAAAAGAGTGTCATTGATTGCTACCAGGCTACGTGGTAGGGCATCTGCATGGTGGCAACAATTGAAACTGACACGAGACAGGCTCGGAAAGTCAAAGGTCGTGACTTGGAGGAAGATAAAGAAGTGTTTACGGTCCAACTTCCTACCCCATAACTTTCAAAGGTTGATGTACCAACAGTTGCAAAATCTGAAGCAGGGTGCCAAATCAGTTGACGATTACACAACTGAGTTCTACCAATTGATTGCCCGAAACGATATCCAGGAGACAGAGGAACAACTCGTTGCTCGATATATTGGGGGTCTACGGGTCCAAATCATGGACTGTGTAAATATGTTTGACCCGGTATCTATTTCTGAAGCGCACCAACGGGCGTTGGCTTTTGAGAAACAAAGTCGTCGGGTGGGCGGTTCGTCTTCAACTGCTAATATTGGAGGAAGTTCCGGGACGGGTGGTATGGTACCCCGTGTTGTGCCTAATCAACAAAGACCGACATCTAACAGTGTTGGACCAAATCCTAGGACAACTGTTAGTAGCAGCTTGAAGTGTTTTAGTTGTGGGGAGACAGGTCACCGACAATCAGAGTGCAAGAAGGTCGGAAAACGTCATTTGTTTGCTGAGCAAGATGATTGGCAAAATGATGATGCCGGTGAAAATTACGAAGATCCCCCTGTGTATGACGAAGAGAATCAATGCGAAGAGGAAGTTGTAACTGGAGATGTGGGGGTAAATTTGGTGGTAAGGCGGTCTTGTTTTACACCAAAAGTTATTGGTGATGATTGGCTCAAACACAACATCTTTCAGTCGACATGTACTATTTTGGGAAAGGTTTGTACTTTTGTTATTGATTCAGGAAGTTGTGATAACCTTATATCTGAAGAAGCAGTTCAAAAGTTGGCTTTGAAAACAGAAAATCGCCCTAAGCCTTACAAGCTACAGTGGCTTAAGAAGGGTGGCGAGGTCACTGTATCTAAACGAGCCCTTGTTCAATTTTCTGTTGGTACCACGTATAAAGATGATGTGTGGTGTGATGTGGTTGCTATGGATGCTTGTCATTTGTTGTTGGGCAGACCTTGGGAGTATAATCGTAACATAGATCATAACGGGCGGACTAATACTTATAGTTTCTTGTTTGGTGGTGTGAAGATAACATTGGTTCCCCGTAAGCCAAAGGAGCTAATTCTGAGACCTTCGGGTACTCTACTGACCCTTAATCAGTTTGAAGACGAGTTGGAGGCGGAAGGTGAAATTTTTGTATTGCTCGGGAAGGAAGTCGCTAAGGAGGTTGAAATTCCTGAGCCTATGGTTCCTCTGCTCAAGGAATTCACTGATGTTTTCCCTAATGAATTACCTGATGGTTTGCCACCTTTACGTGACATCCAACATTATATTGATTTACAACCAGGAGCTCAGTTGCCTAATAGGCCACATTACAGAATGAGTCCCGGAGAGCATGAGGAGTTGCGACGACAGGTGGAGGACTTGATTTCAAAAGGTCATGTTCGGAAGAGCATGAGCCCGTGTGCTGTTCCTGCTTTGTTGACTCCTAAAAAGGATGGTACTTGGCGTATGTGTGTTGATAGTCGCGCCATCAATAAGATCACGGTGAGGTACAGATTTCCAATTCCTCGACTTGATGACCTACTTGACCAGATTAGCGGTGCCTCTATCTTTACGAAACTGGACTTGAAGAGCGGGTACTATCAGATACGAATTAGGCCTGGGGATGAGTGGAAGACTGCCTTCAAGACTCGTGAAGGATTGTATGAGTGGTTGGTGATGCCTTTCGGTTTATCAAACGCTCCTAGTACATTTATGCGTGTGATGAACCAGTTGTTCAGGCCCTTTATTGGTAAATTTGTAGTCGTTTATTTTGATGACATACTTATTTACAGTGCTACTTTTGGTGAGCATGTCAACCATGTGAGGCAGGTTTTGACCGTACATCGACGAGATAGTTTGTATGCAACTATGAAGAAATGTGTGTTTATGGTTCCAAAAGTCTTGTTCTTGGGGTACGTTGTTTCTAGGGTTGTTCCAAAGAAAGTGCAGGATTTTGTTGGAGGACTGCATGATGTTCATAAGGCTGTTCATGACAACTTGGTCCGAGCTAACTCCAAGTACAAGCAAGATGCAGATAAAAAACGCAGACAAGTTGATTTTGAAGTAGGTGACTTTGTTTGGGCTGTTTTCACTAAAGATCGTTTTTCGGTTGGTGAGTACAACAAGTTGTCAGCTAAGAAGATTGGACCGGTGGAGATTGTGGAGAAGATTAATTCCAATGCTTACCTTCTACAGTTGCCAAGCCACATTCGTTGTTCCGATGTTTTCAATGTAAAGCATTTGCTTCCTTATTATGGGGATTCTTCTAATGATGACCATGGTGCACATTCGAGATCGAATTTTGTCTACCCAGGAGGGGATGATGCGGGCCCTAGTGTGGAGGATCGGGCCCTTGCGTTCCTAGAGGCCCACGATCGTGTAACTAAAGGGGCTTCACGGAAATGGCCATAACTTTGGCTATGAATCTCCGTTTCGGGCCTACGACCAATCGAATCGAAGCTTGGAGCAAGGAGCACGTCTAGATAAGTCCCCAAAGGGGACTTACCCATTTTTGAGTCCAGAAATCGCTTTCTAAATGGAGTTATGAACAATTTTGTTATTTTTCCTTAATTTTTGGGTTTTCTTTTTGGGTTTGTATTTGGCCCATGGACTTTTAGGGTTTCATTTTAATTTCTACTTCTTATTTAACTGTTTTTGATGTAATTTGGATGGTCGATCATCAATTTTATGAACTTTCGATTTTCTCCGAAATTCTGTGTGTTAACCCAGATTTTGAAGCCAATCCCACGGTATTCGTAGAATCAACGTGGTTTTGAAGAAATTGACCTGGCTATTCTTTTAGAATCAACAGGTTCATTCTTGGTTATCTTTGTGCTGTTTTTTTGCGCTGCAGCAGTTGGTATCAAAGCCGAATTCCTGGTTCAAAATGCCTCCGAGGAGAAACAGGACACCCGCTAATGTTCATGAGCAAGAACTAGAAGAACGTATTATGGCACGAATGGAGGAGAGGATGGATCAAATGGTTGACCAACTGAATGATAGGATGGTCGAACTGATGAATCGAGGAGGGCAAAGGTCTCGAACACATTCTCAAGTGGAAGATGGTGAATTTGGGAACCCGTTCGGCGGCAGTGGCGGTTCATATTCTGAAGACGATCTAGAAAGGCGGCCAAGGCGTGATCATAGAGGTGACAATAGGCGTTAGGAGGCCGGATTGAGAATTGATATCCCAGAATTCGATGGGGTCAGTTTGAATCCGGAGGGGTTCATCGACTGGTTGGCTACTGTTGAGGAAGTTTTTGAGTTCAAAGAAGTCCCTGAAAACAAAAGAGCGTCATTGATTGCTACCAGGCTACGTGGTAGGGCATCTGCATGGTGGCAACAACTGAAACTGACACGAGACAGGCTCGGAAAGTCAAAGGTCGTGACTTGGAGGAAGATAAAGAAGTGTTTACGATCCAACTTCCTACCCCATAACTTTCAAAGGTTGATGTACCAACAGTTGCAAAATCTAAAACAGGGTGCCAAATCAGTTGACGATTACACAACTGAGTTCTACCAATTGATTGCCCGAAACGATATCGAGGAGACAGAGGAACAACTCGTTGCTCGATATATTGGGGGTCTACGGGTCCAAATCATGGACTCTGTAAATATGTTTGACCCGATATCTATTTCTGAAGCGCACCAACGGGCGTTGGCTTTTAAGAAACAAAGTCGTCGGGTGGGCGGTTCGTCTTCAACTGCTAATATTGGAGGAAGTTCCGGGACGGGTGGTATGGTACCCCGTGTTGTGCCTAATCAACAAAGACCGACATCTAACAGTGTTGGACCAAATCCTAGGATAACTGTTAGTAGCAGCTTGAAGTGTTTTAGTTGTGGGGAGACAGGTCACCGACAATCAGAGTGCAAGAAGGTCGGAAAACGTCATTTGTTTGCTGAGCAAGATGATTGGCAAAATGATGATGCCGGTGAAAATTACGAAGATCCCCCTGTGTATGACGAAGAGCATCAATGCGAAGAGGAAGTTGTAACTCGAGATGTGGGGGTAAATTTGGTGGTAAGGCGGTCTTGTTTTACACCAAAAGTTATTGGTGATGATTGGCTCAAACACAACATCTTTCAGTCGACATGTACTATTTTGGGAAAGGTTTGTACTTTTGTTATTGATTCGGGAAGTTGTGATAACCTTATATCTGAAGAAGCAGTTCAAAAGTTGGCTTTGAAAACAGAAAATCGCCCTAAGCCTTACAAGCTACAGTGGCTTAAGAAGAGTGGCGAGGTCACTGTATCTAAACGAGCCCTTGTTCAATTTTCTGTTGGTACCACGTATAAAGATGATGTGTGGTGTGATGTGGTTGCTATGGATGCTTGTCATTTGTTGTTGGGCAGACCTTGGGAGTATGATCGTAACATAGATCATAACGGGCGGACTAATACTTACAGTTTCTTGTTTGGTGGTGTGAAGATAACATTGGTTCCCAATAAGCCAAAGGAGCCAGTTCCGAGACCTTCGGGTACTCTACTGACCCTTAATCAGTTTGAAGACGAGTTGGAGGCGGAAGGTGAAATTTTTGTATTGCTCGGGAAGGAAGTCGCTAAGGAGGTTGAAATTCCTGAGGCTATGGTTCCTCTGCTCAAGGAATTCACTGATGTTTTCCCTAATGAATTACCTGATGGTTTGCCACCTTTACGTGACATCCATCATCATATTGATTTACAACCAGGAGCTCAGTTGCCTAATAGGCCACATTACAGAATGAGTCCCGGAGAGCATGAGGAGTTGCGACGACAGGTGGAGGACTTGATTTCAAAAGGTTATGTTCAGGAGAGCATGAGCCCGTGTGCTGTTCCTGCTTTGTTGACTCCTAAAAAGGATGGTACTTGGCGTATGTGTGTTGATAGTCGCGCCATCAATAAGATCACGGTGAGGTACAGATTTCCAATTCCTCGACTTGATGACCTACTTGACCAGATTAGCGGTGCCTCTATCTTTACGAAACTGGACTTGAAGAGCGGGTACTATCAGATACGACTTAGGCCTGGGGATGAGTGGAAGACTGCCTTCAAGACTCGTGAAGGATTGTATGAGTGGTTGGTGATGCCTTTCGGTTTATCAAACGCTCCGAGTACATTTATGCGTGTGATGAACCAGTTGTTCAGGCCCTTTATTGGTAAATTTGTAGTCGTTTATTTTGATGACATACTTATTTACAGTGCTACTTTTGGTGAGCATGTCAACCATGTGAGGCAGGTTTTGACCGTACTTCGACGGGATAGTTTGTATGCAACTATGAAGAAATGTGTGTTTATGGTTCCTAAAGTCTTGTTCTTGGGGTACGTTGTTTCTAGGGTTGTTCCAAAGAAAGTGCAGGATTTTGTTGGAGGACTGCATGATGTTCATAAGGCTGTTCATGACAACTTGGTCCGAGCTAACTCCAAGTACAAGCAAGATGCAGATAAAAAACGCAGACAAGTTGATTTTGAAGTAGGTGACTTTGTTTGGGCTGTTTTCACTAAAGATCGTTTTTCGGTTGGTGAGTACAACAAGCTGTCAGCTAAGAAGATTGGACCGGTGGAGATTGTGGAGAAGATTAATTCCAATGCTTACTGTCTATAGTTGCCAAGCCACATTCGTTGTTCCGATGTTTTCAATGTAAAGCATTTGCTTCCTTATTATGGGGATTCTTCTGATGATGACCATGGTGCACATTCGAGGTCGAATTTTGTCTACCTAGGAGGGGATGATGCGGGCCCTAGTTAGGAGGATCGGGCCCTTGCGTTCCTAGAGGCCCACGATCGTGTGACTAAAGAGGCTTCACGGAAATGGCCATAACTTTGGCTACGAATCTCCGTTTCGGGCCTACGACCAGTCAAATCGAAGCTTGGAGCAAGGAGCACGTCTAGATAAGTACCCGAAGGGGACTTACCCATTTTTGAGTCCAGAAATCGCTTTCTAAATGGAGTTATGAACAATTTTGTTATTTTTCCTTAATTTTTGGGTTTTCTTTTTGGGTTTGTATTTGGCCCATGGACTTTTTGGGTTTCATTTTAATTTCTGCTTCTTATCTCACTGTTTTTGATGTAATTTGGATGGTCGATCATCAATTTTATGAACTTTCGATTTTCTCCCAAATTCTGTGTGTTAACCCAGATTTTGAATTCAATCCCACGGTATTCGTAGAATCAACGTGGTTTTGAAGAGATTGACCTGGCTATTCTTTTAGAATCAACAGGTTCATTCTTGGTTATCTTTGTGTTGTTTTTTTGCGCTGCATCAGTTGGTATCAAAGCCGAATTCCTGGTTCAAAATGCCTCCGAGGAGAAACAGGACGCCCGCTAATGTTCATGAGCAAGAACTAGAAGAACGTATTATGGCACGAATGGAGGAGAGGATGGATCAAATGGTTGACCAACTGACTGATAGGATGGTCGAACTGATGAATCAAGGAGGGCAAAGGTCTCGAACACATTCTCAAGTGGAAGATGGTGAATTTGGGAACCCGTTCGGCGACAGTGACGGTTCATATTCTGAAGACGATCTAGAAGGGCGGCCAATGCATGATCATAGAGGTGACAATAGGCGTTGGGAGGCCGGAATGAGAATTGATATCCCAGAATTCGATGGGGTCAGTTTGAATCCGGAGGGGTTCATCGACTGGTTGGCTACTGTTGAGGAAGTTTTTGAGTTCAAAGAAGTCTCTGAAAACAAAAGAGTGTCATTCATTGCTACCAGGCTACGTGGTAGGGCATCTGCATGGTGGCAACAACTGAAACTGACACGAGACAAGCTCAAAAAGTCAAAGGTCGTGACTTGGAGGAAGATAAAGAAGTGTTTACGATCCAACTTCCTACCCCATAACTTTCAAAGGTTGATGTACCAACAGTTGCAAAATCTGAAGCAGGGTGCCAAATCAGTTGACGATTACACAACTGAGTTCTACCAATTGATTGCCCGAAACGATATCCAGGAGACAGAGGAACAACTCGTTGCTCGATATATTGGGGGTCTACGGGTCCAAATCATGGACTCTGTAAATATGTTTGACCCGGTATCTATTTCAGAAGCGCACCAACGGGCGTTGGCTTTTGAGAAACAAAGTCGTCGGGTGGGCGGTTCGTCTTCAACTGCTAATATTGGAGGAAGTTCCGGGAAGGGTGGTATGGTACCCCGTGTTGTGCCTAATCGACAAACACCGACATCTAACAGTGTTGGACCAAATCCTAGGACAACTGTTAGTAGCAGCTTGAAGTGTTTTAGTTGTGGGGAGACAGGTCACCCACAATCAGAGTGCAAGAAGGTCGGAAAACGTCATTTGTTTGCTGAGCAAGATGATTGGCAAAATGATGATGCCGGTGAAAATTACGAAGATCCCCCTGTGTATGACGAAGAGCATCAATGCGAAGAGGAAGTTGTAACTCGAGATGTGGGGGTAAATTTGGTGGTAAGGCGGTCTTGTTTTACACCAAAAGTTATTGGTGATGATTGGCTCAAACACAACATCTTTCAGTCGACATGTACTATTTTGGGAAAGGTTTGTACTTTTGTTATTGATTCAGGAAGTTGTGATAACCTTATATCTGAAGAAGCAGTTCAAAAGTTGGCTTTGAAAACAGAAAATCGCCCTAAGCCTTACAAGCTACAGTGGCTTAAGAAGGGTGGCGAGGTCAATGTATCTAAACGAGCCCTTGTTCAATTTTCTGTTGGTACCACGTATAAAGATGATGTGTGGTGTGATCTGGTTGCTATGGATGCTTGTCATTTGTTGTTGGGCAGACATTGGGAGTATAATCGTAACATAGATCATAACGGGCGGACTAATACTTACAGTTTCTTGTTTGGTGGTGTGAAGATAACATTGGTTCCCAGTAAGCCAAAGGAGCCAATTCCGAGACCTTCGGGTACTCTACTGACCCTTAACCAGTTTGAAGACGAGTTGGAGACGGAAGGTGAAATTTTTCTATTGCTCGGGAAGGAAGTCGCTAAGGAGGTTGAAATTCCTGAGGCTATGGTTCCTCTGCTCAAGGAATTCACTGATGTTTTCCCTAATGAATTACCTGATGGTTTGCCACCTTTACGTGACATCCATCATCATATTGATTTACAACCAGGAGCTTAGTTGCCTAATAGGCCACATTACAGAATGAGTCCCGGAGAGCATGAGGAGTTGCGACGACAGGTGGAGGACTTGATTTCAAAAGGTCATGTTCGGGAGAGCATGAGCTCGTGTGCTGTTCCTGCTTTGTTAACTCATAAAAAGGATGGTACTTGGCGTATGTGTGTTGATAGTCGCGCCATAAATAAGATCACGGTGAGGTACAGATTTCCAATTCCTCGACTTGATGACCTACTTGACCAGATTAGCGGTGCCTCTATCTTTACGAAACTGGACTTGAAGAGCGGGTACTATCAGATACGACTTAGGCCTGGGGATGAGTGGAAGACTGCCTTCAAGACTCGTGAAGAATTGTATGAGTGTTTGGTGATGCCTTTCGGTTTATCAAACGCTCCTAGTATATTTATCCGTGTGATGAACCAGTTGTTCAGGCCCTTTATTGGTAAATTTGTAGTCGTTTATTTTGATGACATACTTATTTACAGTGCTACTTTTGGTGAGCATGTCAACCATGTGAGGCAGGTTTTGACCGTACTTCGACGGGATAGTTTGTATGCAACTATGAAGAAATGTGTGTTTATGGTTCCTAAAGTCTTGTTTTTGGGGTACGTTGTTTCTAGGGTTGTTCCAAAGAAAGTGCAGGATTTTGTTGGAGGACTGCATGATGTTCATAAGGCTGTTCATGACAACTTGGTCCGAGCTAACTCCAAGTACAAGCAAGATGCAGATAAAAAACGCAGACAAGTTGATTTTGAAGTAGGTGACTTTGTTTGGGCTGTTTTGACTAAAGATCGTTTTTCGGTTGGTGAGTACAACAAGCTGTCAGCTAAGAAGATTGGACCGGTGGAGATTGTGGAGAAGATTCTTTTAGAATCAACAGGTTCATTCTTGGTTATCTTTGTGTTGTTTTTTTGCGCTGCATCAGTTGGTATCAAAGCCGAATTCCTGGTTCAAAATGCCTCCGAGGAGAAAGAGGACGCCCGCTAATGTTCATGAGCAAGAACTAGAAGAACGTATTATGGCACGAATGGAGGAGAGGATGGATCAAATGGTTGACCAACTGACTGATAGGATGGTCGAACTGATGAATCGAGGAGGGCAAAGGTCTGGAACACATTCTCAAGTGGAAGATGGTGAATTTGGGAACCCGTTCGGTGGCAGTGACGGTTCATATTCTGAAGACGATCTAGAAAGGCGGCCAAGGCGTGTCATAGAGGTGACAATAGGCGTTGGGAGGCCGAAATGAGAATTGATATCCCAGAATTCGATGGGGTCAGTTTGAATCCGGAGGGGTTCATCGACTGGTTGGCTACTGTTGAGGAAGTTTTTGAGTTCAAAGAAGTCCCAGAAAACAAAAGAGTGTCATTGATTGCTACCAGGCTACGTGGTAGGGCATCTGCATGGTGGCAACAACTGAAACTGACACGAGACAGGCTCGGAAAGTCAAAGGTCGTGACTTGGAGGAAGATAAAGAAGTGTTTACGGTCCAACTTCCTACCCCATAACTTTCAAAGGTTGATGTACCAACAGTTGCAAAATCTGAAGCAGGGTGCCAAATCAGTTGACGATTACACAACTGAGTTCTACCAATTGATTGCCCGAAACGATATCCAGGAGACAGAGGAACAACTCGTTGCTCGATATATTGGGGGTCTACGGGTCCAAATCATGGACTGTGTAAATATGTTTGACCCGGTATCTATTTCTGAAGCGCACCAACGGGCGTTGGCTTTTGAGAAACAAAGTCGTCGGGTGGGCGGTTCGTCTTCAACTGCTAATATTGGAGGAAGTTCCGGGACGGGTGGTATGGTACCCCGTGTTGTGCCTAATCAACAAAGACCGACATCTAACAGTGTTGGACCAAATCCTAGGACAACTGTTAGTAGCAGCTTGAAGTGTTTTAGTTGTGGGGAGACAGGTCACCGACAATCAGAGTGCAAGAAGGTCGGAAAACGTCATTTGTTTGCTGAGCAAGATGATTGGCAAAATGATGATGCCGGTGAAAATTACGAAGATCCCCCTGTGTATGACGAAGAGAATCAATGCGAAGAGGAAGTTGTAACTGGAGATGTGGGGGTAAATTTGGTGGTAAGGCGGTCTTGTTTTACACCAAAAGTTATTGGTGATGATTGGCTCAAACACAACATCTTTCAGTCGACATGTACTATTTTGGGAAAGGTTTGTACTTTTGTTATTGATTCAGGAAGTTGTGATAACCTTATATCTGAAGAAGCAGTTCAAAAGTTGGCTTTGAAAACAGAAAATCGCCCTAAGCCTTACAAGCTACAGTGGCTTAAGAAGGGTGGCGAGGTCACTGTATCTAAACGAGCCCTTGTTCAATTTTCTGTTGGTACCACGTATAAAGATGATGTGTGGTGTGATGTGGTTGCTATGGATGCTTGTCATTTGTTGTTGGGTAGACCTTGGGAGTATAATCATAACATAGATCATAACGGGCGGACTAATACTTACAGTTTCTTGCTTGGTGGTGTGAAGATAGCATTGGTTCCCCGTAAGCCAAAGGAGCTAATTCTGAGACCTTCGGGTACTCTACTGACCCTTAATCAGTTTAAAGACGAGTTGGAGGCGGAAGGTGAAATTTTTGTATTGCTCGGGAAGGAAGTCGCTAAGGAGGTTGAAATTCCTGAGCCTATGGTTCCTCTGCTCAAGGAATTCACTGATGTTTTCCCTAATGAATTACCTGATGGTTTGCCACCTTTACGTGACATCCAGCATTATATTGATTTACAACCAGGAGCTCAGTTGCCTAATAGGCCACATTACAGAATGAGTCCCGGAGAGCATGAGGAGTTGCGACGACAGGTGGAGGACTTGATTTCAAAAGGTCATGTTCGGGAGAGCATGAGCCCGTGTGCTGTTCCTGCTTTGTTGACTCCTAAAAAGGATGGTACTTGGCGTATGTGTGTTGATAGTCGCGCCATCAATAAGATCACGGTGAGGTACAGATTTCCAATTCCTCGACTTGATGACCTACTTGACCAGATTAGCGGTGCCTCTATCTTTACGAAACTGGACTTGAAGAGCGGGTACTATCAGATACGAATTAGGCCTGGGGATGAGTGGAAGACTGCCTTCAAGACTCGTGAAGGATTGTATGAGTGGTTGGTGATGCCTTTCGGTTTAAACGCTCGTAGTACATTTATGCGTGTGATGAACCAGTTGTTCAGGCCCTTTATTGGTAAATTTGTAGTCGTTTATTTTGATGACATACTTATTTACAGTGCTACTTTTGGTGAGCATGTCAACCATGTGAGGCAGGTTTTGACCGTACATCGACGGGATAGTTTGTATGCAACTATGAAGAAATGTGTGTTTATGGTTCCAAAAGTCTTGTTCTTGGGGTACGTTGTTTCTAGGGTTGTTCCAAAGAAAGTGCAGGATTTTGTTGGAGGACTGCATGATGTTCATAAGGCTGTTCATGACAACTTGGTCCGAGCTAACTCCAAGTACAAGCAAGATGCAGATAAAAAACGCAGACAAGTTGATTTTGAAGTAGGTGACTTTGTTTGGGCTGTTTTGACTAAAGATCGTTTTTCGGTTGGTGAGTACAACAAGTTGTCAGCTAAGAAGATTGGACCGGTGGAGATTGTGGAGAAGATTAATTCCAATGCTTACCTTCTACAGTTGCCAAGCCACATTCGTTGTTCTGATGTTTTCAATGTAAAGCATTTGCTTCCTTATTATGGGGATTCTTCTGATGATGACCATGGTGCACATTCGAGATCGAATTTTGTCTACCCAGGAGGGGATGATGCGGGCCCTAGTGTGGAGGATCGGGCCCTTGCGTTCCTAGAGGCCCACGATCGTGTAACTAAAGGGGCTTCACGGAAATGGCCATAACTTTGGCTACGAATCTCCGTTTCGGGCCTACGACCAATCGAATCGAAGCTTGGAGCAAGGAGCACGTCTAGATAAGTCCCCGAAGGGGACTTACCCATTTTTGAGTCCAGAAATCGCTTTCTAAATGGAGTTATGAACAATTTTGTTATTTTTCCTTAATTTTTGGGTTTTCTTTTTGGGTTTGTATTTGGCCCATGGACTTTTAGGGTTTCATTTTAATTTCTACTTCTTATTTAACTGTTTTTGATGTAATTTGGATGGTCGATCATCAATTTTATGAACTTTCGATTTTCTCCGAAATTCTGTGTGTTAACCCAGATTTTGAAGCCAATCCCACGGTATTCGTAGAATCAACGTGGTTTTGAAGAAATTGACCTGGCTATTCTTTTAGAATCAACAGGTTCATTCTTGGTTATCTTTGTGCTGTTTTTTTGCGCTGCATCAGTTGGTATCAAAGCCGAATTCCTGGTTCAAAATGCCTCCGAGGAGAAACAGGACGCCCGCTAATGTTCATGAGCAAGAACTAGAAGAACGTATTATGGCACGAATGGAGGAGAGGATGGATCAAATGGTTGACCAACTGAATGATAGGATGGTCGAACTGA
Organism: Lactuca virosa; assembly: GCF_052849685.1. Taxonomy (NCBI): domain Eukaryota; kingdom Viridiplantae; phylum Streptophyta; class Magnoliopsida; order Asterales; family Asteraceae; genus Lactuca; species Lactuca virosa. Next base: position 312,323,279 of record NC_136433.1, on the reverse strand, counting down.
TGAATCGAGGAGGGCAAAGGTCTCGAACACATTCTCAAGTGGAAGATGGTGAATTTGGGAACCCGTTCGGCGGCAGTGGCGGTTCATATTCTGAAGACGATCTAGAAAGGCGGCCAAGGCGTGATCATAGAGGTGACAATAGGCGTTGGGAGGCCGGAATGAGAATTGATATCCCAGAATTCGATGGGGTCAGTTTGAATCCGGAGGGGTTCATCGACTGGTTGGCTACTGTTGAGGAAGTTTTTGAGTTCAAAGAAGTCCCTGAAAACAAAAGAGCGTCATTGATTGCTACCAGGCTACGTGGTAGGGCATCTGCATGGTGGCAACAACTGAAACTGACACGAGACAGGCTCGGAAAGTCAAAGGTCGTGACTTGGAGGAAGATAAAGAAGTGTTTACGATCCAACTTCCTACCCCATAACTTTCAAAGGTTGATGTACCAACAGTTGCAAAATCTAAAACAGGGTGCCAAATCAGTTGACGATTACACAACTGAGTTCTACCAATTGATTGCCCGAAACGATATCGAGGAGACAGAGGAACAACTCGTTGCTCGATATATTGGGGGTCTACGGGTCCAAATCATGGACTCTGTAAATATGTTTGACCCGATATCTATTTCTGAAGCGCACCAACGGGCGTTGGCTTTTGAGAAACAAAGTCGTCGGGTGGGCGGTTCGTCTTCAACTGCTAATATTAGAGGAAGTTCCGGGACGGGTGGTATGGTACCCCGTGTTGTGCCTAATCAACAAAGACCGACATCTAACAGTGTTGGACCAAATCCTAGGATAACTGTTAGTAGCAGCTTGAAGTGTTTTAGTTGTGGGGAGACAGGTCACCGACAATCAGAGTGCAAGAAGGTCGGAAAACGTCATTTGTTTGCTGAGCAAGATGATTGGCAAAATGATGATACCGGTGAAAATTACGAAGATCCCCCTGTGTATGACGAAGAGCATCAATGCGAAGAGGAAGTTGTAACTCGAGATGTGGGGGTAAATTTGGTGGTAAGGCGGTCTTGTTTTACACCAAAAGTTATTGGTGATGATTGGCTCAAACACAACATCTTTCAGTCGACATGTACTATTTTGGGAAAGGTTTGTACTTTTGTTATTGATTCGGGAAGTTGGGATAACCTTATATCTGAAGAAGCAGTTCAAAAGTTGGCTTTGAAAACAGAAAATCGCCCTAAGCCTTACAAGCTACAGTGGCTTAAGAAGAGTGGCGAGGTCACTGTATCTAAACGAGCCCTTGTTCAATTTTCTGTTGGTACCACGTATAAAGATGATGTGTGGTGTGATGTGGTTGCTATGGATGCTTGTCATTTGTTGTTGGGCAGACCTTGGGAGTATGATCGTAACATAGATCATAACGGGCGGACTAATACTTACAGTTTCTTGTTTGGTGGTGTGAAGATAACATTGGTTCCCAATAAGCCAAAGGAGCCAGTTCCGAGACCTTCGGGTACTCTACTGACCCTTAATCAGTTTGAAGACGAGTTGGAGGCGGAAGGTGAAATTTTTGTATTGCTCGGGAAGGAAGTCGCTAAGGAGGTTGAAATTCCTGAGGCTATGGTTCCTATGCTCAAGGAATTCACTGATGTTTTCCCTAATGAATTACCTGATGGTTTGCCACCTTTACGTGACATCCATCATCATATTGATTTACAACCAGGAGCTCAGTTGCCTAATAGGCCACATTACAGAATGAGTCCCGGAGAGCATGAGGAGTTGCGACGACAGGTGGAGGACTTGATTTCAAAAGGTTATGTTCAGGAGAGCATGAGCCCGTGTGCTGTTTCTGCTTTGTTGACTCCTAAAAAGGATGGTACTTGGCGTATGTGTGTTGATAGTCGCGCCATCAATAAGATCACGGTGAGGTACAGATTTCCAATTCCTCGACTTGATGACCTACTTGACCAGATTAGCGGTGCCTCTATCTTTACGAAACTGGACTTGAAGAGCGGGTACTATCAGATACGACTTAGGCCTGGGGATGAGTGGAAGACTGCCTTCAAGACTCGTGAAGGATTGTATGAGTGGTTGGTGATGCCTTTCGGTTTATCAAACGCTCCGAGTACATTTATGCGTGTGATGAACCAGTTGTTCAGGCCCTTTATTGGTAAATTTGTAGTCGTTTATTTTGATGACATACTCATTTACAGTGCTACTTTTGGTGAACATGTCAACCATGTGAGGCAGGTTTTGACCGTACTTCGACGGGATAGTTTGTATGCAACTATGAAGAAATATGTGTTTATGGTTCCTAAAGTCTTGTTCTTGGGGTACGTTGTTTCTAGGGTTGTTCCAAAGAAAGTGCAGGATTTTGTTGGAGGACTGCATGATGTTCATAAGGCTGTTCATGACAACTTGGTCCGAGCTAACTCCAAGTACAAGCAAGATGCAGATAAAAAACGCAGACAAGTTGATTTTGAAGTAGGTGACTTTGTTTGGGCTGTTTTCACTAAAGATCGTTTTTCGGTTGGTGAGTACAACAAGCTGTCAGCTAAGAAGATTGGACCGGTGGAGATTGTGGAGAAGATTAATTCCAATGCTTACCATCTACAATTGCCAAGCCACATTCGTTGTTCCGATGTTTTCAATGTAAAGCATTTGCTTCCTTATTATGGGGATTCTTCTGTTGATGACCATGGTGCACATTCGAGGTCGAATTTTGTCTACCCAAGAGGGGATGATGCGGGCCCTAGTGTGGAGGATCGGGCCCTTGCGTTCCTAGAGGCCCACGATCGTGTGACTAAAGGGGCTTCACGGAAATGGCCATAACTTTGGCTACGAATCTCCGTTTCGGGCCTACGACCAGTCAAATCGAAGCTTGGAGCAAGGAGCAGGTCTAGATAAGTCCCCAAAGGGGACTTACCCATTTTTGAGTCCATAAATCGCTTTCTAAATGGAGTTATGAACAATTTTGTTATTTTTCCTTAATTTTTGGGTTTTGTTTTTGGGTTTGTATTTGGCCCATGGACTTTTAGGGTTTCATTTTAATTTCTGCTTCTTATTTAACTGTTTTTAATGTAATTTGGATGGTCGATCATCAATTTTATGAACTTTCGATTTTCTCCCAAATTCTGTGTGAACCCAGATTTTGAAGCCAATCTCACGGTATTCATAAAATCAACGTGGTTTTGAAGAGATTGACCTGGCTATTCTTTTAGAATCAACAGGTTCATTCTTGGTTATCTTTGTGTTGTTTTTTTGCGCTGCATCAGTTGGTATCAAAGCCGAATTCCTGGTTGAAAATGGCTCCGAGGAGAAACAGGACGCCCGCTAATGTTCATGAGCAAGAACTAGAAGAACATATTATGGCACGAATGGAGGAGAGGATGGATCAAATGGTTGACCAACTGACTGATAGGATGGTCGAACTGATGAATCGAGGAGGGCAAAGGTCTCGAACACATTCTCAAGTGGAAGATGGTGAATTTGGGAACCCGTTCGGCGGCAGTGACGGTTCATATTCTGAAGACGATCTAGAAAGGCGGCCAAGGCGTGATCATAGAGGTGACAATAGGCGTTGGGAGGCCGGAATGAAAATTGATATCCCAGAATTCGATGGGGTCAGTTTGAATCCGGAGGGGTTCATCGACTGGTTGGCTACTGTTGAGGAAGTTTTTGAGTTCAAAGAAGTCTCTGAAAACAAAAGAGTGTCATTGATTGCTACCAGGCTACGTGGTAGGGCATCTGCATGGTGGCAACAACTGAAACTGACACGAGACAAGCTCAAAAAGTCAAAGGTCGTGACTTGGAGGAAGATAAAGAAGTGTTTACGATCCAACTTCCTACCCCATAACTTTCAAAGGTTGATGTACCAACAGTTGCAAAATCTGTTGCAGGGTGCCAAATAAGTTGACGATTACACAACTGAGTTCTACCAATTGATTGCCCGAAACGATATCTAGGAGACAGAGGAACAACTCGTTGCTCGATATATTGGGGGTCTACGGGTCTAAATCATGGACTCTGTAAATATGTTTGACCCGGTATCTATTTCTGAAGCGCACGAACGGGCGTTGGATTTTGAGAAACAAAGTCGTCGGGTGGGCGGTTCGTCTTCAACTGCTAATATTGGAGGAAGTTCCGGGACGGGTGGTATGGTACCCCGTGTTGTGCCTAATCGACAAAGACCGACATCTAACAGTGTTGGACCAAATCCTAGGACAACTGTTAGTAGCAGCTTGAAGTGTTTTAGTTGTGGGGAGACAGGTCACCGACAATCAGAGTGCAAGAAGGTCGGAAAACGTCATTTGTTTGCTGAGCAAGATGATTGGCAAAATGATGATGCCGATGAAAATTACGAAGATCCCCCTGTGTATGACGAAGAGCATCAATGCGAAGAGGAAGTTGTAACTGCAGATGTGGGGGTAAATTTGGTGGTAAGGCGGTCTTGTTTTACACCAAAAGTTTTTGGTGATGATTGGCTCAAACACAACATCTTTCAGTCGACATGTACTATTTTGGGAAAGGTTTGTACTTTTGTTATTGATTCAGGAAGTTGTGATAACCTTATATCTGAAGAAGCAGTTCAAAAGTTGGCTTTGAAAACAGAAAATCACCCTAAGCCTTACAAGCTACAGTGGCTTAAGAAGGGTGGCGAGGTCACTGTTTCTAAACGAGCCCTTGTTCAATTTTCTGTTGGTACCACGTATAAAGATGATGTGTGGTGTGATGTGGTTGCTATGGATGCTTGTCATTTGTTGTTGGGCAGACCTTGGGAGTATGATCGTAACATAGATCATAACGGGCGGACTAATACTTACAGTTTCTTGTTTGGTAGTGTGAAGATAACATTGGATCCCAGTAAGCCAAAGGAGCCAGTTCCGAGACCTTCGGGTACTCTACTGACCCTTAATCAGTTTGAAGACGAGTTGGAGGCGGAAGGTGAAATTTTTGTATTGCTCGGGAAGGAAGTCGCTAAGGAGGTTGAAATTCCTGAGCCTATGGTTCCTCTGCTCAAGGAATTCACTGATGTTTTCCCTAATGAATTACCTGATGGTTTGCCACCTTTACGTGACATCCAGCATCATATTGATTTACAACCAGGAGCTCAGTTGCCTAATAGGCCACATTACAGAATGAGTCCCGGAGAGCATGAGGAGTTGCGACGACAGGTGGAGGACTTGATTTCAAAAGGTCATGTTCGGGAGAGCATGAGCCCGTGTGCTGTTCCTGCTTTGTTGACTCCTAAAAAGGATGGTACTTGGCGTATGTGTGTTGATAGTCGCGCCATCAATAAGATCACGGTGAGGTACAGATTTCCAATTCCTCGACTTGATGACCTACTTGACCAGATTAGCGGTGCCTCTATCTTTACGAAACTGGACTTGAAGAGCGGGTACTATCAGATACGACTTAGGCCTGAGGATGAGTGGAAGACTGCCTTCAAGACTCGTGAAGGATTGTATGAGTGGTTGGTGATGCCTTTTTGTTTATCAAACGCTCCGAGTACATTTATGCGTGTGATGAACCAGTTGTTCAGGCCCTTTATTGGTAAATTTGTAGTCGTTTATTTTGATGACATACTTATTTACAGTGCTACTTTTGGTGAGCATGTCAACCATGTGAGGCAGGTTTTGACCGTACTTCGACGGGATAGTTTGTATGCAACTATGAAGAAATGTGTGTTTATGGTTCCTAAAGTCTTGTTCTTGGGGTACGTTGTTTCTAGGGTTGTTCCAAAGAAAGTGCAGGATTTTGTTGGAGGACTGCATGATGTTCATAAGGCTGTTCATGACAACTAGGTCCGAGCTAACTCCAAGTACAAGCAAGATGCAGATAAAAAACGCAGACAAGTTGATTTTGAAGTAGGTGACTTTGTTTGGGCTGTTTTGACTAAAGATCGTTTTTCGGTTGGTGAGTACAACAAGCTGTCAGCTAAGAAGATTGGACCGGTGGATATTGTGGAGAAGATTAATTCCAATGCTTACCGTCTACAGTTGCCAAGCCACATTCGTTGTTCCGATGTTTTCAATGTAAAGCATTTGCTTCCTTATTATGGGGATTCTTCTGATGATGACCATGGTGCACATTCGAGGTCGAATTTTGTCTACCCAGGAGGGGATGATGCGGGCCCTAGTGTGGAGGATCGGGCCCTTGCGTTCCTAGAGGCCCACGATCGTGTGACTAAAGGGGCTTCAACGGAAATGGCCATAGCTTTGGCTACGAATCTCCGTTTTGGGCCTACGACCAGTCAAATCGAAGCTTGGAGCAAGGAGCACGTCTAGATAAGTCCCCGTTGGGGACTTACCCATTTTTGAGTCCAGAAATCGCTTTCTAAATGGAGTTATGAACAATTTTGTTATTTTTCCTTAATTTTTGGGTGTTGTTTTTGGGTTTGTATTTGGCCCATGGACTTTTAGGGTTTCATTTTAATTTCTGCTTCTTATTTAACTGTTTTTGATGTAATTTGGATGGTCGATCATCAATTTTATGAACTTTCGATTTTCTCCCAAATTCTGTGTGTTAACCCAGATTTTGAAGCCAATCCCACGGTATTCGTAGAATCAACGTGGTTTTGAAGAGATTGACCTCGCTATTCTTTTAGAATCAACAGGTTCATTCTTGGTTATTTTTGTGTTGTTTTTTTGCGCTGCATCAGATTTGGACCAAGTGAGGAGGAGGGTAAAAGGGTCCTTTACCCAAATCATTGGGTAAGTAACTTAGGATCTCGATTATGGGTTGAGATCTAATTATTAATTTGATATTTATTTGATGATGTCAGCGCGAGGAGTTTTCCGGACCAGCAGTCTGAGATTTTATTTGTGTGATTCCACAGCTGAGGTGAGTTTCCTCACTTTGTTTAGCGGGTCGAAGGCACCAATGTCGGCCCATGATTTGTTATGTTTTGGATGCTAAATGTCTGCGTGACTCTCGCATGTGATATATGTTTATATGTATACCGGGTGGCACCTGATGACCATTCTGTATGCTATGTACCTTTGTGATTATTGCATTTGTTAAGTGTTTATGTTTTGGGTTTTTATCAAGGTTATAAAAATCGCTTGACGTTAGCTAGTCGGTGGACTGGGGTTAAGGGATAAATCGAGTAGGCGGAGATTAATCAGGGGATTAATCGGAGACCATTAATTGCTAATTTGTTGGATTTTTAAAAATTAAATATGACTAATATCATATAAAAGTTCATGAATATCACTAATATCATAACAAAATAGGTTAATATTATTATTAAAAGACTAATCATACCTTAAATAGCATCTATTGATATATAACTTCTTCAAAATGTTAAAATTTCATCGGGTTTTACTACTTCACTCATTGTGTATGCAGGGATTAATCGCTAGGCGCCCTCTAATCGGTCGAGTAGCGCCTAGGGATTAATCAGAGATTAATCGGGACGTAGTCGAGATTTTTACAACACTGGTTTTTATCTAAAAATCCGTTTTCACAAACGACAAAAACGACAATGGATGCTTTAAAATTGTTGAATAACACTAAAAATATTTTACCCACTGAGGATCATTTTGCAAGAGTTAGAAAGATTAAAACAACCATAGAAGAGAAAGCATAACAACCTTAGAAGACTTTGATCATCATGGGAGGTTGGAAGTTGATGAAGATGGCATTAACCTCTAAATTAAGAGCTCTCTAGAAGTATCCACCAAGCAAGAGTAGAACCATCAAGATATGTTAGTATACACTTGTAATTAGTTGTTCATAAGCCTTAGAAATATATACCAAATATATGTTCTAAGGTGAAACAACTAAGGGACATTTGTTAAGCATAAAATGCAAGAAAGGGAGAAGGAAGAGAGGCTTGCAGTTTCCGAAAATTGACAGCCCTCTATTAGCTAGAATGCTCTCATTTTTCTAGCACAAAAGGAAGAAGAAAAGAATGCAAGAAATTAGTCAAAACCTTCCATACTCTCCCTTATGTATAAAGACCAAAAAGCAATAAGAAACCATAAAGCAAAAGCATGGGACATGTTCCTTACTAGCATGGTAATATTGATTAAACAAATCAAAAGTGAAGCATGCTTGGTCTTTTTTTTCCAAAAAGAAGATACATATGTCCTATACCCTAACTCATGGCTAGTTCTTATATATATATATATATATATATATATATATATATATATATATATATATATATATATATAGACACACACACATGTCATCTTTATAAAAAGGCAATATTATTTACAAAGAATTCCCAACATATATATATATATATATATATATATATATATATATATATAAAGATCTTATTTTATATAAAAGTACCTTTTATATAAATTTTAACTAGTTTATTAAGATATATATATATATATATATATATATATATATATATATATATATATATATATATTAGTTTATATAAAACTACCTTTTATATAAATTGAACTAGTTTATTAAGATTACATATAACTTATAAATAAGCATACTTTATGATATATTTCATAAGTTGTTATTTCTCCAATAAATATTATTTTCAAAAATAACAAATTCCCAAATAGTAAAATATCATTTCCATGAAATAATAATTTTTCCAATTAAATACAAGTGTTGATATATTTATTAATAATCAAATTATACTAATAAATAATCAATTGATGATAACTTGGTATAAGGTGTGACCCTATAGTGTCATATATTATTAACAATATCTTTTTATAATGACTCTTGGGCATAATAATCTTTCAATTTACCACTTGCACAAGACTCATCATAGATTGATATTGACAGTGTTGAACGTCTAGCAACATTTCACTGCCCTAATAACACATGACGAAGAATGCCATTCATCAACATCCAATTCCCCAAAGCTTAAAGCCTAAATTGATGTATTAAGCTAAGTTTATCAATTATCTCTTTGTTACAGACATCCTATTGAATATGAGCCTTGGATCGCAATCAATCTCTTTTGTAATTCAACTTTGGGAAACACGTGTTAGATGTCTAACTTTCAACACATAAGAGGAACAAATCCCATCTTGACTACATAAGCCTCTTGTATAGTTCACACCATACATGAAAATGGCTTTTATAACTTCCCGGTTAAGGATCAGCATTTGACCATATCAAAGCACAGTGCTCCCCATACTTAAGTCCCACTATGTATCTCAGGTGTTAAGGATACAAAGATAGTACCTTTTAATCAAATGTCACTCATAACTTCGATCTATGAGTTGATCTTGATGCGGGTCCGTTAAGTACTAGTTCTCTAACAAGTACCTATGAAACTTGGTTACATTTTCATTTAGAGAGAGAACCAATCCAATTCATATTAGTCTTACTTTATAATTGCTTCCATAATTACAACTGACTATGAACCTTTTAGAATAATAAAATTATTCATGAATTAAACATGTTAATATAGAACACAACAAGTATTAATGTGATGATCATATCCCAATATATCAAAACATTATGTAATAGTTGTTGTTACAATGTTCCAATATCCAAATACTAAATCCAAACCAAAATCCCATTTCTAGAATAATAAAAGTCTTATTGATGAAGTGTGACCACTCATACTTAGCTTAAAAGGAAAGACCTTATTAATGGGTTCGACTAAATTTAAGTTGTGTGAATTTCGCGAATACTATCATCTCCATATTTGACTATTACTCTAGGTATAGTAAAATATCCTTGAGAATATGATTGGTGTTCTTTCGCGACATAGAGTATCTTAGCTTGATTAAGTGAACTCTCGAAGTCACAAAGATTTCTATGTAATCCTTGAATGGCAAAAATCAACATAGTTTTTCAATGAACGCATTCATCCAATCATATTTGACTTCAACTTTAAGAGTTGTGTATTCTTATTTTGTAGTAGATTCTGTCATTATGTTTTTCTTGGACCTCATTCCAACTAAGCTTACTCTTCATTCCACAATGAAGTCATAACCCAATTATAATTCATAATTATCTATATTTATTCAGAAATCAAAATAATATGTAACTTTTTAAATTAAGATTTTATTCTAAACTAATTATCTCATATACATTCTCTTAGCTCTTCTTAAGTACTCTAAGAATGTTCTCACAGTCATCTAGTGACTTAACCATGTATTCAATTTATTATCACATGATATGACATAAATTACGGATTCATTTGCCAAGCAAAAAAAAAATATAATTCATTTCATCTAACTCAAAACTATGTTGCTAAGTCCTTTGAGACAGACTCAAAAAAGGTGTCATGTAACAATCCAAAGAATTATCCAAAGGAATCTTGTATCTTGACCTCATTCAAGATATTGTTAATTCGTGCAAAAGAGTTTAAAACTTTCAACATTCATATTTATCCATTTCTATAGATTTTACATTCCAAGAATGTATATTGTCATTCCTAAGTCTTTCATTTTAGAAATACTTTCTGAGTCAATGTGAAAACGACCTTGCATAGTCACAATATTATTCCAAATGGTTAAATATGTCTCATTCATACAAGATTAGTAATATCACTATCCTCCCACTAGTTCTTAGTAAACACACATGTTCTTTTTATTTTGATATAAAAGCATACCTTGTATCTTTATATTAAGAAGACTATTCCAACCTTGAGATGTTTGCTTTACATCCACAAGTGGATCTTAATCCTTACCCATTTGGTTAGGATAACATAGATTGAGAAAACCTCAAGGCTAAGCTATATAGATATCTTCTAGTAGATGTCTATTAAGAAAAGCAGTTTTTCTTGAAATCCATTTGCTACATCTCATATTAAAAATATGAAGTTATAGTAAATAATATCCTTGTTGATCTAATCATAGCTAGTTGTGAAAATGTTTGATCACAGTTAATGTCATGAGTATGATAAGGACCATAGTCAATGACATGAGTATGAGAAAATCGTTATATAACAAGTATTACTAAATGTGTATATATATCCATGTATATATTCTTTCTAGAAAAATCTCTTACTCCTTCTAGCCTTGCTATAGTGAGGAAGATTAATCAAGCTCATACTTAATTATTAAACATGAATTACATTTCAATGTTCATGACTCTAAGTCATTTCTCAAGTCACAGAGGATTTCTACCATTATTGTGAACAACTTTGTGTTTATGAATAACTATTATTCATGTATAACAATTTCTTGTTAAAACTAGTGCCAACAATCGTTGCATCAGGCTATGGTTCTTGAACTACTTCAACTTCCATGTGCCTCCCACTTGCTTTGTCATTAGAAGCTTGCTTTCTGGCAACTAAATTTTCAGAGGAATAAAGGAACTTATTCTTGGTGGGTTTGTATATAATAATCTAAATTCCCTTTTAGAATATTCTATAATTATGTAATTAGTTGGTGATTGTATTCTAGATACAATTAACAGTGATTGAAGTATAATCCCAAAAGGTTAAAATGAGGACATTTCTACCGATTAGAAAGTAAGCTACATCAAGTAAAGTTTAATTCACCCTTTATCATCACAAAAGCTTTAGATGGTATTATTGGGTTGTATCTTGTGCTTAATCATAGACATTCATTAGAAAGGAAGTCATACACCAAGGTGTATAGTTCCTCAATAATTATTTTCTCTACACTTTAGGGAAAATATTATTAGGAATCTTTTATATATAAATAAGATTCACATATGTCAAATAAACTATATTATTTTCCTTCAAAGATCCGTTTCTTGTAGTTGGAATATGTGGATTTCATTTATACAATAAAGATAACAATGTCATGGATAAGTTTGATTTAAAACAAGTTTAAGTAAAAAAATGCTTGCATATAGAACTTGATTTTATTTATAAAATGTTGGTATTTACTTTGTAATTCTACTAAGAGATCTAGTCTCAAAAATAGAAGTCAATCATTTTAGAATATGAGTATTATCGTTATGAAAAACGATCTAGTAAATAATCAAACATTTAAATAAATAACTGAGAAATAAATATTTAGACAAACTAAATTCAAAACATACATTTTTCCAAAACAAACATTGTTTTATATTACAAGCAATTTATGTTCTAAGTATAAATGATAAACTAAACTTCGAGAGTTTAGTTCCAACTTGCTTGTGCTCAGCTAGTTACTTTTATGTAAATATCAGCAATCAAGTTACAAATATTAGATGAACATTTAAGTACCAATTACTTGAGTGTTATATGAAAAGTATGAGTTCTATCCAGTAGATACCCGAAGTACTAGTCTCTTCCAAATTTTCCTTCTAGATAAGAGGAGTAGTTCCTCTACCAGTGTCCAGTTTCTTCACAAAAGAAACAAGATTCATCTATGTGGGCCTTATTGGATTTCTTGGGCTTAAAGGTGTTAAGTGCATAAAAACATGGGCATTTTAGATCAAACAAGGTGACTCTTTTGGCCTTGCACTATTCCAACAAAATATCACTATATTTATTGGAATATTGCTTAACCTGTTTTATATATATATATATATATATATATATATATATATATATATATATATATATATATATATATATATATATATATATATATATATATATATATATATATATAAATTATCCAAAACTTCCTAGAAGTCATGAATAATTGTTCCTTGTATGATGTTAGAAGCATCTTGAGCATCACTGTGATGCATTTACTAGGTATCATATTCAGGTCTATTGCTCAAAGCAATTTGTTTAGAAATAGGTCCTTCAAGTGTATACAATTTCACATCTCTCACGAGATTGTCTCTTAAGACATGAACCTGTTTGCCTTCCATCAATATCTTGGAAAAAAAATATTTAATAAGTAATACCCTTTTAGTTTCTAAAAACATTAATTCTCGAAGTCTAGGATCCAAGTTGCAAAACAAATAAATGGTTAGGTCTCCTTTATCCAATTTATCCGAATTCATTCGGGTACATATCGATTATCAATTATATCTTACCATATAATTCCTAGATTTATGGGATCGCTAATAACAAATTTAATTAGATATGTTTGATCTCATCTATGCCTCGGAACTCTCTTGCTTAGATGACCTTTATCACAAAAGATTTCCGATCAAATTATTTAATTTGAAAAACTTGTGTAATTGGCCTATAATTTGGTTATAGAAATCTTGAAAACATCTCGACCATCAAAAGATAACACTAAGCGGTTAGGTAGTCTTTATCCCACTAGTGCATACAAGAGACGTGCGAGTGTTCTACAAAAAGATTGTATAGATTTGAGGTTTGTAAGGGTCTTTGCTATTTTTATAATTCTAGTTTAAAAACATATTATATTATGGTTATTGCATGCATTCAATAAACCATGGTATACTTTAAAAAAAACATATTTTTATGTAAAATCACATTATTAACATTATTAACAACGTTCTATATATAAAACCTAGTTTTATATAATTGACGTGATCAAAGTTATAAATTAATAACTAGTATTAAGTTATATCGTTTGAGCGATTTAGAATATTTGGAAACCTTTTAATAAAAATTTCTTTTATAAAATAAGGATTGAAGTTTGATGAGTTTACAAATCTCTATTTTAAACTTATACAATTTTAATCCCGAAATTTTTACCGGTTACTAGTTTTGACGATAAAGCTTGTTTTATTTTAAAACTATTTTTAGCATCTTATGTTAAAAGGTAAATTTCATTAAAATCAAACTCCTTGTGATGTTTGTTTATGTTTAAATATTATTTTGCATTTGAAAAAACTAATTTATCAACCATAACATAATAATAATAACATAAACATAAAACAACACAAGCATGCATAACAATTTTAACAAATGTGCATAAACCAAGCCATAAACTAGTAATATTTTTATGAACCATCATAAAAAATATTAAGTCCATTCCTAAAGGGACGTAAGTGATCTTTATCTTGTGTAATCTTCATGTGCTCCCACTTGCTTCAACACTTTGTAGCAAGATTATAAAAATAATTTTATAAAGTTTAAGAAACTTTAATAAAATCAAGTTTATAAACTTTTGATCTTCAAATTGGCAACCATCATTATTCTTGTTACGTTTTTATAAAATAAACTATTTCTAAAACTAATATATTACTTAAAAAAAATTAACAAATGAAAACTATCTATTTAATTATTACATACCATATGAATAAATAAATAATTACAACCATTTTAAAGAAATCAACACATTCAACAACACAAAGGTCCATGGCTAGTTTATGCACATCATACATATTTATATACTCAAAAATATATAAAGCAACTCTTTGTTTTTCTAAGACAAAGTTTATGACCAAAAATATGCATTTAAACTTTCGGTCAAAAAATAACAATTATAAACATTTTAAAGTTGTCACAGAAAATATGTATGGATTTTACTTGTAAAGAGAAAACCATCCATGTTTTCCGAAAACAAAGATTTCATCAACTAAAAAAAATAATCTAACTAATCTTGCAAACATGACTCTGATACTAATTGTTGGATTTTATTAAAAATATTTAGTCTCACAAACGACAAAAACGGCAACGGAAGCTTTAAAATTGTTGAATAAAACTAAAACTATTTTACCCATCAATGATAATTTTGCAAGAGTTAGAAAGATTAAAACAACCATAAAAGAGAAAGAATAACAACCTTTGAAGACTTTGATCCTTATGGGAGGTTGGAAGTTGATGATAATGGCATTAACCTCTAAATTAAGAGCTCTCTAGAAATATCCACCAAGCAAGAGTAGAACCATCAAGATATGCTAGTATACACTTGTAAGTAGTTGTTCATAAGCCTTAGAAATATATACCAAATATATGTTCTAAAGTGAAGCAACTAAGGGACATTTGTTAAGCATAAAATGCAAGAAAGGGAGAAGGAAGAGAGGCTTGCAATTTCCAAAAATTGGCAGCCCTCTATTAGCTAGAATGCTCTCATTTTTCTAGAACAAAAGGAATAAGAAAAGAATGCAAGAACTTAGTCAAAACCTTCCATACTCTCCAATATGTATAAAGACCAAAAAGCAAGAAGAAACCATAAAGCAAAAGCATGAGACATGTTCATTACGAGCATGGTAATATTGATTAAACAATTCAAAAGTGAAGCATGCTTGGGACATTTCTTAAGGATATATATATATATATATATATATATATATATATATATATATATATATATATATATATATATATATATATACACATGTCATCTTTATAAAAAGGCAATCTAATATATAAAGAATTCCCTACATATATATCTATATAACTAGTCATATATAAAGATCTAATTTTATATAAAACTACCTTTTATATAAATTGTAAGTAGTTTATTCAGATATAAATATATATATATAAATATCTTATTTTATATAAAACTACATTTTATATAAATTGAGCTAGTTTATTAAGATATAAATATAACTTATAAATAATCATACTTTATGATGTATTTCATTAGTTGTTATTTCTTCAATAAATATTTTTTTCCATAAATAACAAATTCCCAAATAGTAACATATCATTTCAATGAAATAATAAATTTTCCAATTAAATACAAGTGTTGATATATTTATTAATAATCAAATTATACTAATAAATAATCAATTGATGGTAACTTCCTATAAGGTGTGACCATATAAGATCATATATAATTAGTAATTGTTGGATATAGTGTCTAAGTCCATAACTTTATTTGGTATGTACTTGACCCAACCCGGCATGGTCCATTTGGGTTGCATGGCATTGCAATACTTGGATAGACTAAATGAGAGAATAAGGCACTTAGGATTATTAATATATTATAAGTTCTAATATATTAATAATAGTATTATTTAATTAGTATTGATCAAGTATTAATCTAGTATTAATCTGGTGATCAAAGTGAGACTAATTAAATATATAGGGTTGATTATGACAATCATCAATTCTTTTATGGTGGATTAATGATCCATGGTTTATGGGTTATGGATGTAACCATTTGGAGCTCCATGGATAGTCCATGGGAGTTACAAACCCATGGGTCATGAGAAATCAAGAGTCATGACAATTAAGGGCATTCATGTGTAAACCCTAATTGTGACAACATTATAAAAGGAACCCTATGGCTAGCAAAATCATGACCTGGTGTTACTAGAGAGGGCATAACCGATTTTGAGTGCTAGAAGTATTCTCTCAAGTTATTCCAAGTCTTGTGGTATTGTGTGAAGCATTTGAGGCACAACATTTGGGGTGCTAGGCTCACAAAGTCTTGAAGGAATCCAAGCAACAACAAGGTATGTATTTCTACTAGTTTTATGTTTTATGTAATCCCCATGCCATGCTAGTTAGGAAATAACCTTGAAAAAGAAATTTGCATGTATATAGAGAAAACATAGATTCAAGGTTATTAGAGTTGCATGTACACTTAGGAAGTGTTAGAATGCTCAAAAACCCATCAGTGGTATCAGAGCCTAGGATTGTTTTCTGTATACTTGATGCAAAACTGCTTAAAAAATCGAAAATTCTGCACTCTGACGACTGGACTCGCCGAGTCCATGGGGAGGACTCGCCGAGTCCTTGAACAAATTCATTCTACTCGCCGAGTAGAATAATGCACTCGGCGAGTAGGAGCGTGCTGGGCAGTTTTTCGAGTTTTGTTGCTGGAAATGGATTAAGATCATTATCCCAATCTGTTTTTGACTTGTAAAATTTGTTTTTCAAAATGATAATGATTATGTTAACGCATTTTACATGGCTTTTATCAATTTTCAAGTATTGTATATGTTTATATGATTTCTTGAAATTGCTTGACATGAATTTGTGTTCTTATGAGTTTTTAGAAGATCATAGGAATTATATGTAACCTCCATGTATGTTTAATTCATGATCTTAATGGCAATGATGGTGTCCATAACTTGTCCTCAAGTTATGGATAACCAAAAGTCACTTCTTTAAATTGTGATTAAAGAACTAAAGAAGTTTCATAAAATGAAGAGTCTTCATTTTTATGAACCATTAAAACTCATAAGTTACAAATTGAAGAGACTTGGAATAGTTTCAATTCTTGCCCTCAAGTTTTGGAATTTGAAAAGTCTTACACTCTAATACTTTAATTCCAAATTAAACCTTAGTTTTTTAAAAAGTTTAAAAATCAACACTTATACTATTATTATAATTTTATTATATAGATATGTATAAGAATATGTCATTCTTACCGTTAGTAGGCCTCATTCACGAAGCCGGTCTATAAGGGGGGTATAAGGTTGTTGCCTATAAAATGGTGACTTAATGGGTGTCCACTCTCACCCACCGCTTCCTTGATCGGTGGAGGGTCGTTAGCCGAACGGGTAGGATACGACTTTAAATACTCGTTAAAAGTATAATGAATTATAAAGTAACTATACATTATAAATTCCCAATCTTAGTTACTTTAAGAAAATGTGAAATTGGTGCTAGCCCATAAAATTACACTTTGTACCTTACCAAGTCGTTAGTGGAGCGTGTGTGGTTAACCGGCACATCGATTAGGTAATATTATTGAGGGTACCAAGTCAATTTGTATGGTTATTCACACCTTGTTTGTGATCCTCGGCATCCCAGTCACAAACTTGAGTGGGCACAATCGAGATTCAAACATGCCATTGAAAAGTTCAATGTATCTCAAAAGATCTAGGAGTTTCAAAACCAACAAAACCTAATAATAAAATATTTCATTCTTATGGTGGAAATTGGTAAATCGTCATTTACCTACCTTTAAATATTTTATAGTATGGATTACGGCATCCCTCTTCCAACTATAAATAGTTTGTTGGATCCTAGCCTTAATATTTCATTTGGGTGAATTATTAAGGATTCCTAATCTAATGAAACTTGTCTTTCTTTCCTTTCAGATGTCTTCCAACAATGCTTCTGGCTCAAACCCAACAGGCTCCTTTTCCCTTATGAACTTGTGTGGTAAGGTCATCTTTGATGGATCCAATTTCAATGAGTGGATCAGAAACATCAGAATGATTACCCGCTATGAGGACAAAGAATATGTCCTCGATAGGGAGCTTAAGGTTGTGAGTGAAGCCACTGCTACTCCTGAAGAGTTTGCGGAGTTTGTTGCACATGAAAAGGATGCTACTAAAGTAGCATGCATCATGATGGCCACCATGACTCCTGAACTTCAAAAATCCTATGAAGATTTATACCCCTATGAGATGCACCTGGATCTGATGGAAAGGTACCATCAGAGCGCGCGTCAGGAGAGGTATGAAATCATCTCCTCCATGATAACCGCAAGGATGAAGGATGGTGAACCCATCACCGGTCACTTGCAGAAGATGCAAAGGTTCGTTGACCGGTTGCTGAAGCTTAATGTTGACTTTCCTGAGGAAATGGCGATTGACATCATTCTCCATTCCTTACCTCCAAGTTATGATCAGTTTCGTATGACTTATCATATGAACAAGGATGAAGTCACACTTAGCAAACTTCAAGGACTCTTAAGGACAGCTGAAAATGGCCTTAAGGGTAAAGCGGTTGTTACTTCTACTCCTTCAACAGCCCCTGTTCTGGCTATTGGGCATGGAAAGGGTAAGAAGAGGAAAAGCCCTTCGAAGGGTACCAAGGGTAAGACTCTTGATGGTTCCTCTTCAAGTGGGACAAAGAAAGGTCCCATTACTCCTTCTTCAAACCCAAAGGAAGCACAGTGCTTCTATTGCCAGGATAAGGGACACTTCAAGCAAAGCTGCCCTAAATATCTGCAAGATGTAAAGGATGGGAAGGTTAAACCCACCCATACAGGTATTTACATAATATTGTCTAATAACTCATCTAATGCTAATTCTTGGGTGCTTGATACAGGTTGTGGTATTCACATTTGTACTGATTTGCAGGCACTAAGAAGAAGTGAGCAAGTGGAGCACGAGAAGATAAACTTAGTCATGGGCAACAGGAAAGCATCACCTGTTACCAAGATAGGAGTTTATTCTTTAGTGCTTAATAATGGGTTAATGTTAGATTTGAATAAGTGTTGTTACTCGCCCGAAATAGCGAGAAATATTATTTCTTTTCATGGCTTGTACAAACAAGGTTTTTCATTTTCATTTGATAATAAAAATGGTGTTATTAATGTTTATTATAATTATGTATTTTACTTTAAAGCATTACCTTGTGATGGTGTATATGAAGCCGTGAATGTTGTAGACAATCTAGGAAATAATGTGTTGTATATTGATTCTTCAGATAGCTTGGATAAAGCATCCTTGTGGCATTGTCGTCTTGGACATGTTAACAAGAAGCGCATAGGCCAACTCCAAAAGGCTGGAGTCTTGGAATCATTTGACCTCAAGTCAGATGATAGTTGCGAGTCTTGTTTACTTGGAAAAATGACAAAGTCACCCTTCACAGGTACTTGTGATAGGGGTGAAGGTTTGTTGGACCTTGTACACACGGATGTGTGTGGGCCCTTCAGAGTTGCTACAAGGGATGCTAATCGCTATTATGTGACTTTCACTGATGATTACAGTAGATATGGATATATTTACTTAATCAAGCAAAAGTCAGAAACCTTTGAAAAGTTCAAAGAGTTTAAGCAGGAAGTGGAGAATCAATTGGGCAGGAACATCAAGATGCTCCGATCCGATCGGGGAGGAGAGTATCTTAGCATTGAGTTCCTTGACTATCTTAAGGAATGTGGGATTGTCTCACAATTGACACCTCCCAGAACACCACAGTTGAATGGTGTAGCTGAGAGGCGCAATCGAACCTTGTTGGATATGGTTCGTTCCATGATGAGTCGAGCTTCGTTACCAATCTCTTTCTGGGGGTATGCCTTAGAGACTGCCGCCCATATCCTTAATCTAGTCCCTACTAAAAAGGTTGCCAAAATACCTCACGAGATGTGGACTAGGAAAGTTCCCAATTTGGACCACATCAAAATTTGGGGTTGTGAAGCTTTCGTGAGGCGTGAGACTCATGATAAGCTTGAACCTCGAAGTGAGAGGTGTATTTTCATCGGCTACCCACAAAGATCCTTTGGTTACCTCTTCTACAGACCCAGTGATAATGTGGTCTTTGTAGCAAGAAGAGGAGTCTTTCGTGAGAGAGAATTCATAAGCCAAGGGGACAGTGGGAGGCAAATTGACCTTGAAGAGCTTCAAGAGTCAAGTGGTGAAGGAACTTCAAATGCTATCAACCAACCTGAGGAGGAAACTCCTGTTGATCTGATAGATGAGTCTGTACCTCCAAGACGTTCCACTAGGGTGAGGAACACATCTGATTTTTATTATGGTTATCACATCGCCACTGAAGGTGATACATTTATTAGTGATAGTACACTAATAGATTTGGATGAACCTAATAATTACAGGGAAGCCATGGCAGGCCCTGAGTCTGCTAAATGGAAGGAGGCTATGGACAGCGAGATTCAGTCCATGTATGACAATCAAGTTTGGAACTTGGTTGACAATGTACCAGGTCGTAAGACAGTTGGGTGCAAATGGATCTTCAAGAAGAAGACCGACATGGATGGGAAGGTACATACTTACAAGGCGCGACTGGTTGCGAAGGGCTTTACTCAAACTCCGGGAGTTGACTATGATGAGACCTTCTCACCAGTAGCTAAGATTAAGTCTATTAGAGTATTGTTAGCCATAGCTGCATTTCATGATTATGAAATATGGAAAATGGATGTCAAAACCGCTTTCCTTAATGGAAAGTTGGCTGAGGATGTTTACATGGCTCAACCAGAGGGTTTTGTCGATACAAGATACCCTAATAGAGTGTGTAAGCTTGATAAATCCATTTATGGATTGAAACAAGCATCTCGCAGATGGAATCTTTGCTTTGATGAGAAAGTCAAAGAGTTTCGCTTTTCTAGGAGTGAGGATGAGTCTTGTGTGTATGTCAGGGCTAGTGGGAGCATAGTTAGCTTCTTGGTGTTGTATGTGGATGACATACTTCTCATAGGAAACGACGTCCCAACCTTGCAGGAGGTTAAGTCCTGGCTTGGGAAGTGTTTCGCTATGAAGGACCTTGGGGAAGCTGCCTATATCCTAGGGATAAGGATATTGAGAGATAGGAGTAAGAGACTAATTGGACTTAGTCAAAGTACTTACTTGGATAAGGTGCTGAAGAGGTTCAGCATGCAAGAATCCAAGAAAGGAGAATTACCAATCCAGAGTAATGCCAAGCTGGGTAAGACTCAGAGTCCGAGTACAGAGGCTGAGACAGCTGAAATGCGTCATATACCATATGCTTCCGCTGTAGGCTCGATCATGTATGCTATGACTTGTACTCGCCCTGATGTGGCCTTTGCTTTGAGCATGGTCAGTAGATATCAAGGGACCCTGGCAAGGCACACTGGAGAGCGGTAAAGAACATTCTCAAGTATCTGCGGAGGACTAAGGATTGGGTCCTTACCCTCGGAGGCAGTGATGACTTGAGAGTGGAAGGATATAGCGATGCTAGCTTCCAGACTGATAGGGATAATTTCCGCTCTCAGTCAGGCTGGGTCTTTATCCTAAATAGAGGGGCAATTACTTGGAAAAGTTCCAAGCAGGAGACAGTAGCTGATTCTACTTGTGAATCAGAGTACATAGCAGCAAGTGAAGCAGCTAAGGAGGCGATATGGCTAAAGAACTTCATCGGAGACCTTGGAGTTGTACCAGCCATAAAGGAGCCAATGGAAATTTTCTGTGACAGCGAAAGTGCGGTTGCTTTGGCTAAGGAACCAAGAGATCACGGGAGATCTAGGCACATTGACAGAAAATACCATTTTATCAGACATCGAATAGAAGAAGGACTCCTCGTGGCTAAGAGGGTATCATCAGATGAGAACCCGACAGATCCCCTCACGAAGGGACTGAGCAGGGTTAACCATTTACAGCATGCGAGGCGCATTGGGCTGAAGGATGATATTAGTTTCAATAATTAGATTCCTGAAACTTGTAAAATGTAATTGACATTTGATGATAAATAAAAGTTGTTATTTATTTATGAGTAAGGTGTTACTATCTTGTGTTGATTGTTTACTATGTTTCAATTTTGCATGTTTTTACTTCCACAATAATTATGTTATTATTCAAACCATCCACAGTCAGTCAAACTTTGGAAGTAAGTATTGATTTAAGACTGTCATGAATTTGGCTTGTATGATTTGTCTAAAAGTGCTTTGGACAATGCAATGGTTGCTACAACATTCATGAGTACTCATAAGGGCTGAGTATTGGATCCAACCCATGCTCACTTGCATCACTTCATGGAATTTATCTCGAGTGATCGTGAGACGGTAATATCATATAAATCTTCAAACCTAGAGATATGAGTTGTTGACTATGAGTTGGTTATTCATTGATTGCACGAAAACGCATTGGTAACTCGATGTCATAAAACGTGCCTTTGTGAATAATTCAACAAGTAGTTAGTACAAGCATATCAGTCGAAGTTTATCTGTTCCTTCTAGAAATATAAGCGATATCTGGGCCCCTCGATGGTTTGGTTTTGACTTATGTACCGGGCCCGGTCAGAACCTAATTGATGTGTTCAATTTAGTTCTATGTCGAAACAAATCAGAGATCGAGAAACAAATGTTGGACAATAAGTAAGACCATGTTCCATGTGTTTGTCCGGCTGATATCATGAGAACAGAGGATTATATGATCACTTATCTTAAATGGCGTATCATCATCATCTCAGTTCCGAGAGACTTTGAAAGAGCTACGATTGTTAGTCGGATTTTGAAGTCATATTTGCAAATATAGTTATTAGACTTATCCAAGTGGGAGACTATTGGATATAGTGTCTAAGTCCATAACTTTATTTGGTATGTACTTGACCCGACCCGGCATGGTCCATTTGGGTTGCATGGCATTGCAAAACTTGGATAGACTAAATAAGAGAATAAGGCACTTAGGATTATTAATATATTATAAGTTCTAATATATTAATAATAGTATTATTTAATTAGTATTGATCAAGTATTAATCTAGTATTAATCTGGTGATCAAAGTGAGACTAATTAAATATATAGGGTTGATTATGACAATCATCAATTCTTTTATGGTGGATTAATGATCCATGGTTTATGGGTTATGGATGTAACCATTTGGAGCTCCATGGATAGTCCATGGGAGTTACAAACCCATGGGTCATGAGAAATCAAGAGTCATGACAATTAAGGGCATTCATGTGTAAACCCTAATTGTGACAACACTATAAAAGGAACCCTATAGCTAGCAAAATCATGACCTAGTGTTACTAGAGAGGGCATAACCGATTTTGAGTGCTAGAAGTATTCTCTCAAGTTATTCCAAGTCTTGTGGTGTTGTGTGAAGCATTTGAGGCACAACATTTGGGGTGCTAGGCTCACAAAGTTTTGAAGGAATCCAAGCAACAACAAGGTATGTATTTCTACTAGTTTTATGTTTTATGTAATCCCCATGCCATGCTAGTTAGGAAATAACCTTGAAAAAGAAATTTGCATGTATATAGAGAAACACATAGATTCAAGGTTATTAGGGTTGCATGTACACTTAGGAAGTGTTAGAATGCTCAAAACCCCATCAGTGGTATCAGAGCCTAGGATTGTTTTCTGTATACTTGATGCAAAACTGCTTAAAAAATCGAAAATTCTGCACTCTGACGACTGGACTCGCCGAGTCCATGGGGAGGACTCGCCGAGTCCTTGAACAAATTCATTCTACTCGCCGAGTAGAATAATGCACTCGGCGAGTAGGAGCGTGCTGGGCAGTTTTTCGAGTTTTGTTGCTGGAAATGGATTAAGATCATTATCCCAATCTGTTTTTGACTTGTAAAATTTGTTTTTCAAAATGATAATGATTATGTTAACGCATTTTACATGGCTTTTATCAATTTTCAAGTATTGTATATGTTTATATGATTTCTTGAAATTGCTTGACATGAATTTGTGTTCTTATGAGTTTTTAGAAGATCATAGGAATTATATGTAACCTCCATGTATGTTTAATTCATGATCTTAATGGCAATGATGGTGTCCATAACTTGTCCTCAAGTTATGGATAACCAAAAGTCACTTCTTTAAATTGTGATTAAAAAACTAAAGAAGTTTCATAAAATGAAGAGTCTTCATTTTTATGAACCATTAAAACTCATAAGTTACAAATTGAAGAGACTTGGAATAGTTTCAATTCTTGCCCTCAAGTTTTGGAATTTGAAAAGTCTTACACTCTAATACTTTAATTCCAAATTAAACCTTAGTTTTTTAAAAAGTTTAAAAATCAACACTTATACTATTATTATAATTTTATTATATAGATATGTATAAGAATATGTCATTCTTACCGTTAGTAGGCCTCATTCACGAAGCCGGTCTATAAGGGGGGTATAAGGTTGTTGCCTATAAAATGGTGACTTAATGGGTGTCCACTCTCACCCACCGCTTCCTTGATCGGTGGAGGGTCGTTAGCCGAACGGGTAGGATACGACTTTAAATACTCGTTAAAAGTATAATGAATTATAAAGTAACTATACATTATAAATTCCCAATCTTAGTTACTTTAAGAAAATGTGAAATTGGTGCTAGCCCATAAAATTACACTTTGTACCTTACCAAGTCGTTAGTGGAGCGTGTGTGGTTAACCGGCACATCGATTAGGTAATATTATTGAGGGTACCAAGTCAATTTGTATGGTTATTCACACCTTGTTTGTGATCCTCGGCATCCCAGTCACAAACTTGAGTGGGCACAATCGAGATTCAAACATGCCATTGAAAAGTTCAATGTATCTCAAAAGATCTAGGAGTTTCAAAACCAACAAAACCTAATAATAAAATATTTCGTTCTTATGGTGGAAATTGGTAAATCGTCATTTACCTACCTTCAAATATTTTATAGTATGGATTACGGCATCCCTCTTCCAACTATAAATAGTTTGTTGGATCCTAGCCTTAATATTTCATTTGGGTGAATTATTAAGGATTCCTAATCTAATGAAACTTGTCTTTCTTTCCTTTCAGATGTCTTCCAACAATGCTTCTGGCTCAAACCCAACATGCTCCTTTTCCCTTATGAACTTGTGTGGTAAGGTCATCTTTGATGGATCCAATTTCAATGAGTGGATCAGAAACATCAGAATGATTACCCGCTATGAGGACAAAGAATATGTCCTCGATAGGGAGCTTAAGGTTGTGAGTGAAGCCACTGCTACTCCTGAAGAGTTTGCGGAGTTTGTTGCACATGAAAAGGATGCTACTAAAGTAGCATGCATCATGATGGCCACCATGACTCCTGAACTTCAAAAATCCTATGAAGATTTCTACCCCTATGAGATGCACCTGGATCTGATGGAAAGGTACCATCAGAGCGCGCGTCAGGAGAGGTATGAAATCATCTCCTCCATGATAACCGCAAGGATGAAGGATGGTGAACCCATCACCGGTCACTTGCAGAAGATGCAAAGGTTCGTTGACCGGTTGCTGAAGCTAAATGTTGACTTTCCTGAGGAAATGGCGATTGACATCATTCTCCATTCCTTACCTCCAAGTTATGATCAGTTTCGTATGACTTATCATATGAACAAGGAGGAAGTCACACTTAGCAAACTTCAAGGACTCTTAAGGACAGCTGAAAATGGCCTTAAGGGTAAAGCGGTTGTTACTTCTACTCCTTCAACAGCCCCTGTTCTGGCTATTGGGCATGGAAAGGGTAAGAAGAGGAAAAGCCCTTCGAAGGGTACCAAGGGTAAGACTCTTGATGGTTCCTCTTCAAGTGGGACAAAGAAAGGTCCCATTACTCCTTCTTCAAACCCAAAGGAAGCACAGTGCTTCTATTGCCAGGATAAGGGACACTTCAAGCAAAGCTGCCCTAAATATCTGCAAGATGTAAAGGATGGGAAGGTTAAACCCACCCATACAGGTATTTACACAATATTGTCTAATAACTCATCTAATGCTAATTCTTGGGTGCTTGATACAGGTTGTGGTATTCACATTTGTACTGATTTGCAGGCACTAAGAAGAAGTGAGCAAGTGGAGCACGAGAAGATAAACTTAGTCATGGGCAACAGGAAAGCATCACCTGTTACCAAGATAGGAGTTTATTCTTTAGTGCTTAATAATGGGTTAATGTTAGATTTGAATAAGTTTTGTTACTCGCCCGAAATGGCGAGAAATATTATTTCTTTTCATGGCTTGTACAAACAAGGTTTTTCATTTTCATTTGATAATAAAAATGGTGTTATTAATGTTTATTATAATTATGTATTTTACTTTAAAGCATTACCTTGTGATGGTGTATATGAAGCCGTGAATGTTGTAGACAATCTAGGAAATAATGTGTTGTATATTGATTCTTCAGATAGCTTGGATAAAGCATCCTTGTGGCATTGTCGTCTTGGACATGTTAACAAGAAGCGCATAGGCCAACTCCAAAAGGCTGGAGTCTTGGAATCATTTGACCTCAAGTCAGATGATAGTTGCGAGTCTTGTTTACTTGGAAAAATGACAAAGTCACCCTTCACATGTACTTGTGATAGGGGTGAAGGTTTATTGGACCTTGTACACACGGATGTGTGTGGGCCCTTCAGAGTTGCTACAAGGGATGCTAATCGCTATTATGCGACTTTCACTGATGATTACAGTAGATATGGATATATTTACTTAATCAAGCAAAAGTCAGAAACCTTTGAAAAGTTCAAAGAGTTTAAGCAGGAAGTGGAGAATCAATTGGGCAGGAACATCAAGATGCTCCAATCCGATCGGGGAGGAGAGTATCTTAGCATTGAGTTCCTTGACTATCTTAAGGAATGTGGGATTGTCTCACAATTGACACCTCCCAGAACACCACAGTTGAATGGTGTAGCTGAGAGGCGCAATCGAACCTTGTTGGATATGGTTCGTTCCATGATGAGTCGAGCTTCGTTACCAATCTCTTTCTAGGGGTATGCCTTAGAGACTGCCGCCCATATCCTTAATCTAGTCCCTACTAAAAAGGTTGCCAAAACACCTCACGAGATGTGGACTAGGAAAGTTCCCAATTTGGACCACATCAAAATTTGGGGTTGTGAAGCTTTCGTGAGGCATGAGACTCATGATAAGCTTGAAACTCGAAGTGAGAGGTGTATTTTCATCGGCTACCCACAAAGATCCTTTGGTTACCTCTTCTACAGACCCAGTGATAATGTGGTTTTTGTAGCAAGAAGAGGAGTCTTTCGTGAGAGAGAATTCATAAGCCAAGGGGACAGTGGGAGGCAAATTGACCTTGAAGAGCTTCAAGAGTCAAGTGGTGAAGGAACTTCAAATGCTATCAACCAACCTGAGGAGGAAACTCCTGTTGATCTGATAGATGAGTCTGTACCTCCAAGACGTTCCACTAGGGTGAGGAACACACCTGATTTTTATTATGGTTATCACATCGCCACTGAAGGTGATACATTTATTAGTGATAGTACACTAATAGATTTGGATGAACCTAATAATTACAGGGAAGCCATGGCAGGCCCTGAGTCTGCTAAATGGAAGGAGGCTATGGACAGCGAGATTCAGTCCATGTATGACAATCAAGTTTGGAACTTGGTTGACAATGTACCAGGTCGTAAGACAGTTGGGTGCAAATGGATCTTCAAGAAGAAGACTGACATGGATGGGAAGGTACATACTTACAAGGCGCGACTGGTTGCAAAGGGCTTTACTCAAACTCCGGGAGTTGACTATGATGAGACCTTCTCACCAGTAGCTAAGATTAAGTCTATTAGAGTATTGTTAGCCATAGCTGCATTTCATGATTATGAAATATGGAAAATGGATGTCAAAACCGCTTTCCTTAATGGAAAGTTGGCTGAGGATGTTTACATGGCTCAACCAGAGGGTTTTGTCGATACAAGATACCCTAATAGAGTGTGTAAGCTTGATAAATCCATTTATGGATTGAAACAAGCATCTCGCAGATGGAATCTTTGCTTTGATGAGAAAGTCAAAGAGTTTCGCTTTTCTAGGAGTGAGGATGAGTCTTGTGTGTATGTCAGGGCTAGTGGGAGCATAGTTAGCTTCTTGGTGTTGTATGTGGATGACATACTTCTCATAGGAAACGACGTCCCAACCTTGCAGGAGGTTAAGTCCTGGCTTGGGAAGTGTTTCGCTATGAAGGACCTTGGGGAAGCTGCCTATATCCTAGGGATAAGGATATTGAGAGATAGGAGTAAGAGACTAATTGGACTTAGTCAAAGTACTTACTTGGATAAGGTGCTGAAGAGGTTCAGCATGCAAGAATCCAAGAAAGGAGAATTACCAATCCAGAGTAATGCCAAGCTGAGTAAGACTCAGAGTCCGAGTACAAAGGCTGAGACAGCTGAAATGCGTCATATACCATATGCTTCCGCTGTAGGCTCGATCATGTATGCTATGACTTGTACTCGCCCTGATGTGGCCTTTGCTTTGAGCATGGTTAGTAGATGTCAAGGGACCCTGGCAAGGCACACTGGAGAGCGGTAAAGAACATTCTCAAGTATCTGCGGAGGACTAAGGATTGGGTCCTTACCCTCGGAGGCAGTGATGACTTGAGAGTGGAAGGATATAGCGATGCTAGCTTCCAGACTGATAGGGATAATTTCCGCTCTCAGACAGGCTGGGTCTTTATCCTAAATAGAGGGGCAATTACTTGGAAAAGTTCCAAGCAGGAGACAGTAGCTGATTCTACTTGTGAATCAGAGTACATAGCAGCAAGTGAAGCAGCTAAGGAGGCGGTCATTTTGCACCCTAACATTCTCCCCCTCAAAGTTAGGATTGGATGTCCGACTTTAATCTCCAACGAGCTAACGTGATCAAGACCAAACTCCCCCTCGAAGTAACACCGGTCTTCAAATCCGCAAATGAATATTCGACAAACCCGAGAAGCTTCGAATACCCATCATTCTCCCCTTTTTATAATAAAAAAATGATTATAAAACCCACTAAGGGTGAGAAGCGCCCGAGGAATAGTCTTCACGATACTCCCCCTTGATGTGTACCAAAAATGAATCACCAAAAATCTTGCACGGAAAAACAATCACGAAAAAGCCACAAAAAAATTTCCAATTTATGAAATTTTTTGACTTTTTGGGTGAAAGTTGCAAGATTTTTCAAAAATCGGGTAGAAATTGTCACTTTCTGAAACTTCCAGGGACCCATTGTGCCCAAAACAGCCAAATATGCAAAACTCTCCCCCTTTTCCAAAGCTGGATAGAAAGCGTCAATTTGCACAAAGTGCAGGGGCTTGAAATGCATTTTCTTCAATTTTCAGCAAAAACAGTCCTTTTTCGAATTTGGGTATGAACCGCCAAACATTCGAAGCCTCAGGGACCATTTTCGAAAATTCTGCCATTGTGCACCAAACATACGAAGAGTTGTCCAAACATTTGAAATTTCAGAAAATTTTCGAATTTTAGTGAAAAGTGTCAAACATTCGAAACTTCAATTAATTGTTGAGGTTGCCAAATATTCGAAAGTTTAGGGGCTGAATTCGAAAATTCTGCTTTTTCATTCCAAACATACGAAATTTTGCAACTTCGTACGAAATTTCAGGTGACAAACATGCGAATCTTCAAGGACCATTTTCAAAACATTTCTTTCTTTTTCCTCAATTCACACGAAATCACAACCCAAACACACGATTAGAAGCATTCGAAGCCTCTTAATGAACAGTAACCTCTGAATACCTCTGAATCGAATTTGTTCACTTCGTACATTCAACTCAAAATTAAATTTTTGTTCTTACAGTCCGTTCCTTACAGTTCTTCCCAAAATCAAAAACTTTCGTTCTTCATTCATCACAGGGACCCCAAAATCGAATCTATTTCTCAGTCCAAATCACAGATTGCGTTTTTGTGTAACCCAATTCGTTATCACAATCCAAACACAAGGACCATACACGAACCCTTAGTACATCAACAATCGAAATCATCTTCCCAAATATTTGTTCTCACAGTCTTTATCCTTCGTGTAAAATCGATCCCTGTATACAAACCCAAAACGAACGAAATTGAAATCCTGACTTCGAACATCGACTCTAAATCTTCCCAGTTCATTTTTAATCAAGCAGCACAACTCAGCCTCGACCATCTGTTCTTCATCGATGCATCATAAAAACGAATTTGTTCTCAACCAAACCATTCGAACTCAGAAAAGAAACTTTCGAAATCGACTCCAAATACAGCTACAATTCCAAACCTTGATCATCAACAATTCAACCATTGGCAAAACTGAATTCGATCTTTCGTTATTTGTATCTTGTTTTTAGAAATCAGTCAATACCAACAATCCACGTCTCAAAAATCAAAACACTTCCTTCGAATGTCAATTGCTTCCAAAATCATTTCGTCATCAAGAAACGAACTCAGAACCAATTTCATTTTCCAGTTCCAAAATCGACTGTCGACAAACGCTAAAATCCTTTTTCTCAAATCGATTTTTGGATCAAACTCACTAATTCAACAAATTCACCCTGTTCGTTCATTAGTTCTTGACCATTTAGCAGAAAGAATCACCGCACATATTCATTGTGTTCGTCAATGTGTTCATCAACATCGTCATTGAAAATCAAATAAAATTTTCAATTCTTCACTGTTATGTCATAATCATACTCAACAATGACCAAATAAACCAAATCGATGATAGAATATGATTGATTATCGTTTATAACAAACAAAAAATCAATTATAAGCATGAGTGAAGAAACGATTTGTGAATAACAAGGAAAAATTAGGAATCAGTGAACTTGAGATTAAAATCGAATGAGACGTCAATGATCAAGATTCAAGTTCAAGAACTCGATTACGATGCGCAATCCATCAATCGATGATTCAGAAAATATAATCGATTATGAATTTCAAATTTATGTTGATATGTACGAATCTTACTGATGAATGATGAACCATATGCAAACAAAATCTTATATCAAGGTATGGACTGAAAACTTGGACATAAAAAGTAACAGATCTTTGATTTGGGCTCACGATGAGATTTGGGCTTCGAATAAATCGGACATGAACAGTAACAGATCCTTGATTTTTGTTTTTAGTTTGGGCTTGATCAAAGAAAAATTTATTGGATCATCAATGTGGTTGAAACGGATTTGATCCAATGAAGCAAATCGATCAAAATTCAAAAACGTAAACTACGAATCGAAATCATGGACGTTTTGGAATCCATTTGAGAATTTGAGATACCTTTTTGACGAATCGAGTTCCGTTTTCAACAAACGAATCGAATTTAGAAGATCTTGGTTCTTTTGTTGGAACGAGAAAATCTCCAATTTGAACATTGTATCACCCATTATGCGAGATGTACAACTCGTTCTTCGTGTTCTTCAACGATCCAAGAACATCTTCAAAACAACCACCAACACTTTTGGGTTTTGACTTCAAATTCAATGCAACCTTTGGAGATTGTTGCTTTGCAACCCAAATTTACTTCACAGACTTAAACTTCACAACATTTAACGATTTTTGTGAGTAAACCCGCTTGTTTTTGCGTTTGATCTTCTTCTTCTTTTTCTTTCTCATCTTTTTGCATCTTGAAGACTTGACTCCATGAACAAACCCACTTTCTACAACTTCTTGAGTTTGAATTAAATCTTTTGGAGTTTGATACTTGTGAATTTCTTGGATCACTGGCTTCCGATAAGGAATCATTCCTTCAAACGAATCACAAGAACACAAAATATCATCGGTTTGAACTCCAATCGAGCAAAAAACTTTTTCATCATGAAAATCAACTTGAACTCCTTTTTCTTGAACATCATCATCATCAAGAACATCATCCCGAGCTTCACGATAATCTGCATAATATTCAAGTTTATTGCTTCCATATTTGTATTCAGCACGAGAAATTCCTTTGATGACTTCTCCATCTCTTCTATTTCTTCGTCTCTTTTGATATGTTGTAACCAAACGATCAAACAAATCTTTGGTTTGATAAATTGGACAACTAATTAATTCTCCAACTTCATTCTTTTCTCCATTTACAACGATATCACATTCACTTTTCAATCCAACAGTCAAGCTATAAAGAAGATATTCAAAAGTGCATTCACCTTGAACTTCTTTACTATGTATCATCCATTTCTCCATAATTGCTTCTTTTCTTTCGAATCAAACGATATGAACTTGGGTTTTCTAGAGAGAGAAAGTGATTTTGAATGGGTTTTCTAGAGAGATAAGGCACAAATCACTTGAATTCTATTGAAGAAAATCGAATTATGAGTAGAATCAAAGATGAATTCGATTTCTAGAATCCAAACTCTCCAAATCACGAAGATCAATGATCAAAAAATGAATCACCAAATCAAGATTGCCATCAAGGATCAATTCTTGATCAAATCAAGAACATCCGCTCTGATACCAGTTGTAGTGGATTTGATTATGATGGCATGTGCGGAATTAGAAAGATCTAGTGAATCATCATGTAAAATCAAGAACACAAGGAGAAAATAAATCTGTGTAAGCTCATATTAGATCTAGAAAGGATATACAAATGGGTTTGTACATAATTTCTCTCTCTAGTCTAACACTCCAAATGATTCCTTTCATAATGGGAGTCACTCACTTCCTATTTATAGGAAAGACTCAACCTATTTACACATACAAGAGGGTAAGCCTAAAACACTACATCCAAGAGTGACTTTGCAGCCTAACAATACCGGGCGGGGCCCGATGGCTAACAGATCTGTATATACCGAGTGGGGCTCGTTGCCGTGATGATTATTATGTATATAATGTGGTATTTTAGGAACTCACTAAGCTTTGTGCATGTGGTGTTCAATTTATGTTTCAGGTACATCTGGTTCAAAAGCGAAGAGCCCGTAATGATTGCAGTGTACACACCACCAGGTTCCACATTTTATGATTACTTCGATGTTTCATGATGTATTTGACAAACTTTTTTCTATCTTGAATTTATTATGATGTTTGGATTATAGTTTTCTTAATTTAAAAACCAAAATATTCGGGCTTAATTTTTGGACGTCACAAATTGGTATCAGAGCCTTAGTTTGAGGGATTCGGACGTACTCTCAGGTATGACTGAACTCAAACTGAGGGTTTTGTAAAAGTTTTCAAAAGAAACATTTTATAAAAAGAGTTTCTATCAAAAGAAAAGAGTTTGGTTCATGAAAATGACTGAGCTTAAGTAAGTTTTCCCAAAATACCCATACATGATTTATGGTATGCTTTGATCTATGAATCTGTGAATCGCATACTAGTTAGGGTTAAGGATCTGCTCAGGGTTTACATGATAGAATGCTAGGAGACATGCCTTTTATGCGTACTGTTTGAGCTTGTAGACTTAAATGCTGGTACCGGTCAGTCGGTGATAGGGTGGCCTGATTAGGTTATGCTTGATTCCTATTACTCGATGGTCGAATGCTGGTTGCTCTTTGTAACACCCACAAAATTCAAAAGAAATTTAAACTTTTTAAAACAAATCCATTTCGCAAATTGTTTACAATCATAGTTTTCAAAACAATTTCAGCATCAGAGTCTCCCAAAAGCATAAGTTAAAACATGAGGATGTGTACGGTCATGCCTTCCGCCTTCCCGTGGTCATCTGAAGTACTTGAAACATAACACAAAAACTTTAAGCCAGTGCTTAGTGAGATCCCCCAAAGTACCAACACATAAATAGGTAACAAATACAACAACAACATGTCGGGTCCAATCAACCATCATGTTGGAATACCCCTAGGCTCAGTCAACCATCGCGTTGTAATACCAATATACTATGGGTCCAGTCAACATTTGGATTGGAATGCCAATATACCACGGGTCCTGTCATCCTCGGTATGGAATACCGTCTGGCCCAATCAACCATCTGGTTGGTATGCCCCCGGACTATTCTCTTACACACAAAGCAGTAAAGACTCAACCAACAACCAAATATGTGCACATATACATAATAGATAAACATATAATCAGCCAACAGACGAACATGCAGATCTACATATCAGTAAGCATAACAACATCCTATATACCAAGATACCGATCTAACAAATCACTATTGGTCGATAACATACTATCACATAACATGATATCAAATCTGAATGTCCGACCTTAGTGCCTTCGACCCGTAAGTACAGTGAGGAAAACTCACCTCGCAAACTGGATAAAGCTGTTGAGGTCCCAACTCTGAATCTCAGATCTCTAACCAACACATATCCCAACCAAATGACCAATCTCCATCAAAATCCCAAAATTTCCCAAAATACACTTGAGGTCAAACTTGGTCAAAGTCAAAGTCAACTGTTCGAACCAACTAAGTCAACTCAGTCAACCCGACCGAGTCAACCCAACCGAGTCACTCAACCGAATCAACTCAGAGCGAGTACGCGGGGCGTACTCCGAAGGTACTTTGGGTGTACTCCGTCCTCGCATGTTGACCACCAACGGGGTGGTTGACCTCGTATACAGGGCATACTCCGAGTACTTGGGGTGTACCCACAGAAGCCTAAAACTTCCATTAAGAGCTTAATACAACATCTTAACACGTCAAAATGCAGATCCAAGGTCAAAATATCACTAGGAGTCATAAGGTTTCCAACTTTATGACCTTGCATGCTCAATAAGTGCTTAATCCATAAAAACCCAACATCTTATAGCCTTAAGACCCTCCATAACATGCATGGGACAAAACCAACCATTTGGACTTTATTTTTATGTCTTTAGACCCCTCCTAGGGTCTGAAAGGATAGCTTAATGGTCAAGAACATGCCATGTTCAAGATCTAACATTTTGGGACCAAAAAGCTTCATAAAGACATCCAAATCTAGATCTACATGCTAGAGGGATATAGTTGCAAGCTTTATACCTTAGGATGGTTGCAAATGATGTAGAAAACCTAAATCCAAGATGCTTCACTCTTCCAAGATGAACTTGACTTCCTTCCTTCTTCTTCTAAGCACAAAAACACAGTCTTACGCTTGAAATAGATTCTCAAGGTAAACTAGGGTTGCAAAACGTCTCAAGGGGGATGGTGGCTGATGCGGTGAGGGAAATGAAGCCATAATGGGGTTTAAATATGAGCCAAACCCTAAAAATTAGGGTTTACATGTCTGGCATGTACGCCCTGCATACTAATGCGCGCCTTAGTATGCTAAGTGTAACACCCTGTTCTGAAAATGTTTGTTTATGGATTTCAGAGACCAAGGCTAGGGGCGTTATGGTATTTTATGGGTTTTCAGTTTTTATTCGAGAGGTTTTCGGCCGGGGTGTGTTACTAGAAACGTAGGGCTTCTCGCCACCTTTTCGTGGATATAAAGTTCGTCGGAAACAGACTTGGAATGAAGGAGTTATGACACTTTGAACTTATTGACGTTATATAACAGGGTTGTACGTTGGACGTACAAGCAGCTACGCAGTGTCACACCCTAAAACCGAGAACGGAGGAAATGTTTTGGGGTGGAGGACGTCATGTACAGTATCATAACAATGCATAATAGTAAAGACAAGCAACAACATCCATTACATTAATATAATAATTGTAATACAAGCGTGTTCTGTATAGTTTGTAAAACACCAAAAGTATAATCAAAATAAAAGATGAGTCTTGTATGTGCTCCATCTTCTCAAAAGCTTTATCTGTACCTATCTACTGATGACCTGAGAATACAAGTTATTTTGAAAGCGAGTATCAGCATAAAGCTGGTGAGTTCATAAGTATTTAGTGTCATTGCTTGTATAAAAATGTTAGTAACAATGTAGTGTAGTAATTAATTTCAAATGTTTTTGGAAATAGTATATTCCCTAGAAAACCCTATGTTTTCCAGTAAAAAGGTAATCTTCTACCAAGACCCGATTGTTTGTATATTTGTTCTTTTTGTAAATGTAAGGGTTTTTCCCCAGTGAAAACTATTAGTATAAAAATATAGTTTACTTAACGAGTATGTGGCAAAGTCACAAAGTAATGAAATACAGACTCCAGGTGGTACTGAATGAACAATACGCCTCGAAAAGTCCATAATAGTAAATATGTAGACTCCTGGCGATACGCCTTGAAAAGTCAAAAGTAGAAAATATGTAGACTCCAGGCGATACGCCTCGCAAAGTCCATTTTTGCCTTAAATCCTTATTTAGTTAATTTAAGGTTTGACTGTGAAATCGTATGTAACCATGCTGATCGACGGCTGAATAACTGATGACCCTCCAGGTCACACGTAGTATGGTGACATTTTGTCACCCCTGGGCCTAGTCGGCTCGGACTGTAGCTAGCAGTCGGGATGTGGGAGTGTCTTTCCCGTATAGATCTATACACATAATGCCCGCTCTCCCTCCAGGAGACTGTGGTTACACGGTGATAGCACAATGAAGTGTCGTATCGAGAAGTAGTATGTCACATTCTGTTTTAGTATTTAATGTCTGAGTAGTGTATAGTATGTTCTCTTGTATAGTGTATAGTATGTTCTCTTGTATAGTGTATAGTATGTTCTGTTACTCAGTGTAGTACTTATGTAGTGGCTCATAAATGTACTGACTCTTGTATGGGTCGTTTTAATAGTAGTAGTAAGTAGTAATCCCTTAACTATACCTATAATAGTTAAATAGTAAGGTTGTTTGGATGCCTTTGTTACACAAAGGTACTGAACTGAAATGAAAGCCTTTATATCATATATATATATATATATATATATATATATATATATATATATATATATACATATATATATATATATATATATATATATATATATATATACATATATATATATATATATATATATATATATATATATGTATGATATATAACTAAGAATTCAACGACATTCGGACAGATAACATGATACCCTAAGTCCACAACCAAACAAGGAACAAGAAGTAAGGTGAGCTATCAGTCCTAAGTCCTTCAAGTCTTACTTATATAAATATACTGGTGTAGATATTGATTTGAAAGTATTACATATTATAAAAGAGTTTGAAAACAGTTTTAGCATCAAAAGAGTTTAGTAAAAAGGTTTGAAAGCTTGAAAATCCATAAGTTTGATAGCAATTTGAAAGTAGTAGTAAATCTTTCTGTTTGTTCTAGTTATTAATTACATGTGATTAAAGCAATAACTAGAAATGTTCAACTTGTATCCCCCCTATAAAAGCATTTAAAATCATTTAAAAGGTTAATTAAGGGGTATGAACTCACCTGCAGTGAGTGGATTGGATGGAAGTGTCGGGTGGGATGCTAGGTGTCAAGTGAGGACTTGAACACACACGGATCCTATGTAACATGTAGTGATACATAAATGTATCTAATTAGTCATTTAACAACTAATTAATCAAGTAAAGACACCCTAATACATGAAAACACTTTGCTTCAAGTGTTAGGAGTACTAAGGGTTGTATCTAAGGAGAATATGGCCTCACATTGGAGTTTACTCCTCATATGGTAACACCATATGAGTTTACGGTTCTTGGACCAATTCCCCCATGAGCTTACGACCGTAAACTCATGGTAGTTGGTGCATTTGTGTGTTTTAAGGTCTTATACCTCACAAGAAAGTGTTCTAGATTTAAATCAAAGGCTTAGAAAGTGGTTAGGGCTCGAAATGGCTCACCTTTGGAGTTTACGGTCCTTGGACCACCCTTGGGAGTTTACGGTCGTAAACCATTGGGTTTACGGTCGTAAACCCATGATTTTACGGCCGTAAACTCATGGTTAATCCAACAATTTCGTGTTTTGGGGTTTCTAGTTCATGCATGCAAGGTTCTAGTCTTTTATCCAAGTCATAGAAGGTGTTAGGGGCACCAAAACACCACTTCATGGTGTTTACGGTTCAAGGAGATCCCTTGACCGTAAACACATATGTTCTTGGGGATTTTGATGTTCTTCCAATGGATTAACAAGTATCCTAAGCAAATAACTAGATAGGAGGAGTGTACTTACTTATAGGAAGCTTGTAAGAGTGTTTAGGACCCAAAAACACTAGTGTGTGTTCTTGGTGTTTTGAGAACACTTGAAGATCTAAGTAAAAATCAAGAATCCATGGATGAAATGATGCATAAACACTAGATAAAGTGTTGTATGAATGAATCAAGGAAGAAAATATTTACATTTTTGGAGGATTTGAAGAGATGTGTGATGATACTTGAGAGAAAAGTGGTGGGTGTTCTTGAACTTGAAGGTGTAAAGTGAGGAAGTGGGGGAATAAGGGTAAACTCATGCCATAAGCATGAGTTCATGGTCAAGAGGGAGTTTACAGCCCAAACTCCCCAAGTTTGGCCGTAAACACCTTGTTAAGGTGTTAAATTGTTACACCTCACTCATAACGATACTTCCTTTTACTTATTCGTTTGACGAAAATAAAATAACACACCGAAACGGACTTTAAACCGGCTAAAATTCTCTAAAAATGAATTTAACTATTATTTGTAGTGTTTGACTGTAGAGTTTATACAAGTGAAAATTTCGGGTTGTCACATCATCCCCCCGTTAGAGGGAATTTCGTCCCGAAATTAGAGTTCATGCAACTAAGTTATTACAAATAACTAAGTAAAGAGATGAGGATATTTAAGTTTCATTTGATCTTCGCGCTCCCATGTGGATTCCGGTCCTCGCTTGGCGTTCTAGCGAACCCTCACGATTGGGATGCGGCTTTGTTTCATTCGTTTGACCTCGTTGTCCATGATCTCTACAGGTTCTTCCACAAAGTTGAGGCTCTCGTTGATCTCGATCTCGTCGAGTGGGATTACAAGAGTCTCGTCGGATAGGCACTTTTTCAAGTTAGAGACGTGGAAGGTAGGATGTACGTTACTGAGTTCGCGGGGTAGATTGAGTTTGTAAGCTACGGGGCCGATTCTAGCGAGAATCTCGAAAGGCCCTATGTACCTTGGATTTAGCTTTCCACGCTTTCCGAAGCGTATCAAGCCCTTCCAGGGTGAGACTTTCAAAAGGACTCGGTCTCCCACCTGGAACTCCAAAGGTTTCCTTCGTTTGTCTGCGTAGCTTTTCTGTCGGTCTCTAGAGGCTTTCAATCGTTCACGAATCTGCACGATCTTCCCTGTCGTTTCCCGAATGATCTTCGGACCCGTGAGAGTGCTGTCAGGAACTCGTCCTTTAGCTAACTGAGTGTTACCCACCTCAGCCCAACACAGAGGGGATCTGCACTTCCGGCCATAGAGGGCTTCAAATGGAGCAGCCTTGATGCTCGTGTGATAACTGTTGTTATAAGAGAATTCGACGAGAGGTAAGTGGGTATCCCACGCCTTCCCAAATTCGATCACACAGGCTCGCAGCATATCTTCCAGAGTTTGGATTGTTCTCTCACTTTGTCTGTCGGTCTGTGGATGGTAGGCTGTACTCATGTCCAGCCTCGTTCCTAGGGAGCTTTGTAATGACTGCCAGAACCTCAAAGTGAATCTACTATCTCTATCGGAGATAGTAGATATAGGAACACCATGCAGTCGTACGATCTCCCTAATGTAGGTTCTAGTGAGATTCTCCATCTTGTCTGTTTCCTTGATAGGCAGGAAGTGTGTGGACTTGGTCAATCTGTCGACGATGACCAATATGGTATCAAGTCCTCCCGTTGTCTTGGGTAACTTGGTTATGAAGTCCATAGTGATCCGCTCCCACTTC
The DNA here is from genome assembly GCF_052849685.1 of Lactuca virosa. Taxonomy (NCBI): domain Eukaryota; kingdom Viridiplantae; phylum Streptophyta; class Magnoliopsida; order Asterales; family Asteraceae; genus Lactuca; species Lactuca virosa. Next base: position 312,283,895 of record NC_136433.1, on the reverse strand, counting down.
CATTCAGGCATCTACGGTTGCTGGAGTAGACCTGATGGTTTCTGGTATTCGACCTTGACCTTGGCGCAAGTAAGGCATTTACTCACGAAGGTAGCAATCTCTGCTTTCATGTTAGGCCACCAGTATGATTTCTTGAGATCCAGATACATCTTATCTGAACCTGGGTGGACAGAATATCGAGTGTTGTGTGCCTCCTTCATGACCAAGTCTCTGAAGCCACCGTAATGCGGTGTCCAGATCCGGTCCATGAGGTATAAGGCTCCGTCACCCTTGACTTCCAAGTTCTTATCCATTCCACGCAGGGATTCTCCCACCACATTTTCAATTTTTAAGGCTTCGAGCTGAGCCTCCTTAATTTGTGCGGATATATGCGAATGGATAGTCACGGTCAATGACTTGACTCTCCGGCCAGAATATTCTTTCCGACTTAGGGCGTCTGCTACCACGTTGGTTTTACCCGTATGATAACGAATTTTGCATTCGTAGTCATTGAGTAGCTCTACCCACCGTCGTTCTCTCATATTGAGCTCCTTCTGGTTGAATATGTGTTGTAGGCTTTTGTGGTCTGTGAAGATGGTACTCTTCGTACCATACATGTAGTGTCTCCAAATCTTTAGGGCGAACACAACCGCCCCTAATTCGAGATCGTGCGTGGTGTAGTTGACCTCATGTGTCTTCAGCTGTCTTGAGGCATAGGCTATGACCTTTCCTCGTTGCATCAGAACACAATCGAGCCCTTGATTTGACGCATTGCAATAGACCACGAAGTCTTCTGTTCCTTTGGGGAGGGACAGTATCGGTGCGGTGCACAAGGCTCGTTTTAGCGTTTGGAATGCTTTCTCCTGCTTCTCTTCCCAGTCAAAGGCCACGCCTTTTTGGGTCAATGTCGTAAGGGGTTTTGCGATTCGAGAGAAGTTCTATATGAACCTGCGGTAGTAGCCAGCGAAGCCTAGAAATTGACGAATTTCCATAGGCGTCTTCGGTGCTGACCAGTTCTCGATGGCTTTAATTTTGGAAGGGTCCACATGGATTCCTTCTTTGCTAACCACGTGTCCTAAGAATTCAAATCTTCGGATCTAAAATTCGCATTTAGAGAACTTCGCATAAAGCTTTTCCGATCGTAAGGTTCCTAAGACTTGTCGTAAGTGATCGCTATGCTCCTCCTTACTTCAAGAGTAGATAAGTATATCATCAATGAAGACGATGACGAACTGATCCAAGTAAGGACGACATACTCTATTCATCAAGTCCATGAATACTGCGGGCACATTGGTCAGTCCGAATGGCATCACTACGAAGTCGTAGTGTCTGTAACGAGTTCGGAAGGCTATCTTTGGGACATCCTCCTCTAGCACTCGTAACTGGTGATACCCGGACCTTAGATCAATCTTGGAAAAGTAGCTCGCCCCTTGCAGTTGGTCAAATAAATCATCTATGCGAGGAAGAGGGTAACGATTCTTGACTGTAAGCTTGTTGAGTTCCCTGTAATCGATGGACATAAGGAACGATCCGTCTTTCTTCTTTACGAACAAGACTGGTGCTCCCCAGGGTGAGAAGCTTGGTCTTATAAAGCCCTTGCTGAGCCGCTCGTTAAGTTGACCGGACAGTTCCTGCATCTCAGCAGGTGCCAGACGATAGGGCGATTTCGCTACTGGGGTCGCTCCTGGAATCAAGTCGATTCGGAACTCGACTTGACGTTGCGGAGGTAAACCCGGTAGTTCTTCAGGGAATACGTCGGGGAAGTCGCGTACTACGGGGAGGTCTTTTAGGTCTTTTGTTTTCCGGCTCGTATCGACAACGTGCGCCAGGAATGCAAGATATTCCTTACGCAAGAATTTTTGGGCTTGAATGCTCAAGACGATACGAAGGCTCGTACTGGACTTGTCTCTGTAGATCAACAAGGTTTCGTTATTCGGTAGATTCAGGCGGACTGCTTTTTCGAAGCACAGAATGTCGGCACGATAAAGACTCAGCCATTCCATGCCTATGATGACGTCGAAACTCTGGATAGCTACTGGTATGAGGTCGATAGGGAACGAATGATTATCTAGCGTGAGGGAACAACCTATGTAGATCTCGTTAGAACTCTCTGTGTTACCGTTAGTCATTTCTACGACGAAGATTTCTTTTAGTGTTTGCGGTGATTGTTTAAGTAGGTGTTTGAATTTTTGGTTTACGAAGCTTGTTTCTGCCCCACTATCGAATAGGATACAAGCATAAGAGTTATCGAGAAGGAACGTACCTGTGAGTACCGTGGGGTCTGCCACAGCCTCATTGTGGCCAATAGCAAGTAGTCTTCCTGTTCCTCCCGCGTTCCCAGCTTTCGGACAGTTTCTTTTGAAATGTCCTGTCTCGCCGCACCCGTAGCAGGCCTGGCTTACTCCTGCAATAGGGACCTGGGAGATAGGTTTGGGTTGTGCTCTGCAAAACCGGGCGGTATGGCCCTTCCGGTCGCAGTTAGTGCAGTGCATCTGACGGCAGGGGCCGTTATGATGGAAAGAGCACTTGGTGCACTTGGGTAAGTTCCCTGCATATGTTTTGGCTGGTACAGGGGCAGCTGGAGTAGTGGCAGCATGGACAGCCACCATCTGTTGGTTCTTGGAAGAGGATTGATTTGATTTGACCCTCCTTCGGTCTCCACGCTTCCTTTTGTTGTCGGTCGCGTGGTTGGTGTTGTGGTAGTGGTTGTAGTTGTTGATGGGGTAGAAGGAACTTCATGATCAATCAGCCTTTGGGCCAATTCCTTGGCAGTATCAAAGGTTGTAGGGTTTGAAGCTAGAACGTTCCCACGATACGGGGGCACCAAACCCCAGATATATCTCTCGATCTTTTTGTTTTCGGTGGGGACCATATTAGGACATAGAGCCACCAGGTCGCAGAACCTGGCTGTATAAGCCACTATGTCGGAACCCTGCATTTTGAGGTTCCAGAGTTCCTCCTCGAGTTTCTGGATTTCATCCCTTGGGCAGTACTCCCTTGTCCGAAGGTCCTTCAGTGTGTCCCAGCCCGTGGCATTGGTTGTTACGAGTGAGAGTGATTTGACATGGCCATTCCACCACGTCAGGGCCCTTTGAGTGAAGGTGCAAGCAGCAAACTTTATCTTGCTTCCTTCAGGGCAGGAGCACATCTCGAAGATTACTTCGGTTCTTTCGATCCATTGGGACAGTGCAAGGATCCCTCCGGTTCCATTGAAGTATGTAGGTTTGCAGCTAATGAAATATTTATAGGTGCACTCCCGTGCACGTGGTTGGGTTTCACCATGGCTAGAGATAGTGCCCATTCCACCTCCACTGGCGCCACCAGAATTTACTTGAGCCATGGCCGCATTTATAGCTGCGGTCACAGCTGCTTGGAACATAACCGCATCAAACTGCGGATGAGGTGGTGGTGGTGGAGTTTGAGTTACAGGTCTGCCCCTGGTCGGACGAGGACGAGGCGGCATCTTTTACTGAAAATTGATAGAGGTGATGATAATAGTAAGAATCGATTGTGAGTATGATGAGTGTGTTCCATGGACTAAATCGCCACAGTCCAAATATCAGATATAGTCATAACAATAGAGTAGGGAAATGCAAAAGTACAGCCTTTCCCCAGATTAGACAACTGCCAATATTACTGGTATTAATGATGTGTAATGAGTTCAGGAGGAATGACCTAACAGTAGGTCTCACATCAAACCATAAGGGAAAATGTTGGCAGCTTAGAGGTCTAGTTAGAGTACTTTCAAGGTTAGGAATGTTTACAGATAAGTGAAATAGAGATACTGAAGAGGAAGGCTATTTTCTCAAGATGAGAGAGAAGATGAGCAAATAATCTTCTACTGGCGACAGGCACCCTTCGGGCTAACCCTTAAGTCAGCCTTAGTATTTTTGCGAGAATGGAGAAAGAATAGTTAGTAGATGTACTAACCTAAGATACTTATAAGATGATCGTTATTAGTTGACTCAATACTTGCATAGTGCATACCAATTACATGCAACCAAAACAGGATAGACCTTCGAATAGGTGACCGTAACTCTAAATCCACAACCAAACAAGGAATAGGAAGTAAAGCAAAGATCACAGATTCTGAGTCTATAGTGTCTTAGTCGCATGTAACCTTAGAGTATCCACTTAGCAACTATTTCCCTACTAGTAACGACCTTTTTAGTTCTCACTTATGTAATCTACAGTAATGCAGAATACCCCTATGGTATTCTGTTCTAATGTTCTCGTTGTGGTAGTGTTGGTAAGTTTTTAGACTTGTTGCAACATTACAATCATTCTTAGGCACATGCTAGTCACCCCTTAGAAAATATAGTTGATCAGGCTATATCCCCTTAGGTTTGACTATATGTCTCTAAACCTAATTGTAATGTTCAACAATCATAATACTTTTGTTCTGTTCTAGTATGATACTGACCCTGGTATGAATAAATGTACATATATATACTTAGTTAAATATTTTATTATTTAAAAGTATATATTCTTGGTCAGAGTGTTTTAAGCCCGATGTGTTTATAGTTCGTATATCTTTTATGGGTTGATATACTTGATTCACTATAAACAGTGCTCTGAGACCAATCTGTCACACCCCAAAACCGAGAACGGCGGAAACGATCTGGGGTGGAGGACGTCATGTACAGTATCATAAGAATGCATAATAGTAAAGACATGCAACAACATCCATTGCATTAATATAATAATTATAATACAAGCGTGTTCTGTATAGTTTGTAAGACACCAAAAGTATAATCAAAATAAAAGATGAGTCTTGTATGTGCTCCATCTTCTCAAAAGCTTCATATGTACCTGTCTACTGATGACCTGAGAATACAAGTTATTTTGAAAGCGAGTATCAGCATAAAGCTGGTGAGTTCATAAGTATTTAGTGTCATTGTTTGTATAAAAATGTTAGTAACAATGTAGTGTAGTAATTGATTTCAAATGTTTTTGGAAATAGTATATTCCCTATAAAACCCTATGTTTTCCAGTAAAAAGGTAGTCTTCTACCAAGACCCGATTGTTTGTATATTTGTTCTTTTGTAAATGTAAGGGTTTTTCCCCAGTGAAAACTATTAGTATAAAAATATAGTTTACTTAACGAGTATGTGGCAAAGTCACAAAGTAATGAAATATAGACTCCAGGTGGTACTGAATGAACAATACGCCTCGAAAAGTCCATAGTAGTAAATATGTAGACTCCAGGCGATACGCCTTGAAAAGTCCAAAGTAAAAAATATGTAGACTCCAGGCGATACGCCTCGCAAAGTCCATTTTTGCCTTAAATCCTTATTTAGTTAATTTAAGGTTTGAATGTGAACTCGTATGTAACCATGCTGATCGACAGCTGAATACCTGATGACCCTCCAGGTCACACGTAGTATGGTGACATTTTGTCACCCCTGGGCCAAGTCGGCTCGGACTGTAGCTAGCAGTCGGGATGTGGGAGTGTCTGTCCCGTATAGATCTATACACATAATGCCCGCTCTCCCTCCAGGAGACTCTGGTTACACGGTGATAGCACAATGAAGTGTCGTATCGAGAAGTAGTATGTCACATTCTGTTTTAGTATTTAATGTCTGAGTCGTGTATGGTATGTTCTCTTGTATAGTGTATAGTATGTTCTCCTGTATAGTGTATAGTATGTTCTTTTACTCAATTTAGTACTTATGTAGTGGCTCATAAATGTACTGACTCTTGTATGGGTCATTGTAATAGTAGTAGTAAGTAGTAATCCCGTAACTATACCTATAATAGTTAAATAGTAAGGTTGTTTGGATGCCTTTGTTACACAAAGGTACTGAACTGAAATGAAAGCCTTTATATCTAACACACACACACACACACACACACACACATATATATATATATATATATATATATATATATATATATATATATATATATATATATATATATATAACTAAGAATTCAACGATATTCAGACAGATAACAGGATACCCTAAGTCCATAACCAAACAAGGAACATGAAGTAAGGTGAGCCATCAGTCCTAAGTCCTTCAAGTCTTACTTATATAAATATACTGGTGTAGATATTGATTTGAAAGTATTACAAATTATAAAATAGTTTGAAAGCAGTTTTAGCCTCAAAAGAGTTTAGTAAAAAGGTTTGAAAGCTTGAAAATCCAAAAGTTTGATAGCAATTTGAAAGTAGTAGTAAATCTTTCTGTTTGTTCTAGTTATTAATCACATGTGCTTAAAGCAATCACTAGAAATGTTCAACTTGTATCCCCCCCATAAAAGCATTTAAAATCATTTAAAAGGTTAATTAAGGGGTATGAACTCACCTGCAGTGAGTGGATTGGATGGAAGTGCCGGGTAGGATGCTAGGTGTCAAGTGAGGACTTGAACACACACACGGATCCTATGTAACATGTAGTGATACATAAATGTATCTAATTAGTCATTTAACAACTAATTAATCAAGTAAAGACACCCTAATACATGAAAACACTTTTCTTCAAGTGCTAGGAGTACTAAGGGTTGTATCTAAGGAGAGTATGGCCTCACATTGGAGTTTACTCCTCATATGGTAACACCATATGAGTTTATGGTTCTTGGACCAATTCCCCCATGAGTTGACGGCCGTAAACTCATGGTAGTTGGTGCATTTGTGTGTTTTAAGGTCTTATACCTCACAAGAAAGTGTTCTAGATTTAAATCAAAGGCTTAGGAAGTGGTTAGGGCTCGAAATGGCTCACCTTTGGAGTTTACGGTCCTTGGACCACCCTTGGGAGTTTACGGTCGTAAACCATTGGGTTTACGGTCGTAAACCCATGAGTTTACGGCCGTAAACTCATGGTTAATCCAACAATTTCGTGTTTTGGGGTTTCTAGTTCATGCATGCAAGGTTCTAGTCTTTTATCCAAGTCATAGAAGGTGTTAGGGGCACCAAAACACCACTTCATGGTGTTTACGGTTCAAGGAGATCCCTTGACCGTAAACACATATGTTCTTGGGGATTTTGATGTTCTTCCAATGGATTAACAAGTATCCTAAGCAAATAACTAGATAGGAGGAGTGTACTTACTTATAGGAAGCTTGTAAGAGTGTTTAGGACCCAAAAACACTAGTGTGTGTTCTTGGTGTTTTGAGAACACTTGAAGATCTAAGTAAAAATCAAGAATCCATGGATGAAATGATGCATAAACACTAGATAAAGTGTTGTATGAATGAATCAAGGAAGAAAATATTTACATTTTTGGAGGATTTGAAGAGATGTGTGATGATACTTGAGAGAAAAGTGGTGGGTGTTCTTGAACTTGAAGGTGTAAAGTGAGGAAGTGGGGGAATAAGGGTAAACTCATGCCATAAGCATGAGTTCATGGTCAAGAGGGAGTTTATAGCCCAAACTCCCCAAGTTTGGCCGTAAACACTTTGTTAAGGTGTTAAATTGTTACACCTCACTCATAACGATACTTCCTTTTACTTATTCGTTTGACGAAAATAAAATAACACACCGAAACGGACTTTAAACCGGCTAAAATTCTCTAAAAATGAATTTAACTATTATTTGTAGTGTTTGACTGTAGAGTTTATACAAGTGAAAATTTCGGGTTGTCACATCATCCCCCCGTTAGAGGGAATTTCGTCCCGAAATTAGAGTTCATGCAACTAAGTTATTACAAATAACTAAGTAAAGAGATGAGGATATTTAAGTTTCATTTGATCTTCGTGCTCCCATGTGGATTCCGGTCCTCGCTTGGCGTTCCAGCGAACCCTCACGATTGGGATGCGGCTTTGTTTCGTTCGTTTGACCTCGTTGTCCTTGATCTCTATAGGTTCTTCCACAAAGTTGAGGCTCTCGTTGATCTCGATCTCGTCGAGTGGGATTACAAGAGTCTCGTCGGATAGGCACTTTTTCAAGTTAGAGACGTGGAAGGTAGGATGTACGTTACTGAGTTCGCGGGGTAGATTGAGTTTGTAAGCTACGGGGCCGATTCTAGCGAGAATCTCGAAAGGCCCTATGTACCTTGGATTTAGCTTTCCACGCTTTCCGAAGCGTATCAAGCCCTTCCAGGGTGAGACTTTCAAAAGGACTCGGTCTCCCACCTGGAACTCCAAAGGTTTCCTTCGTTTGTCTGCGTAGCTTTTCTGTCGTAAACCCTTGGGTTTACGGTCGTAAACCCATGAGTTTACGGCCGTAAACTCATGGTTACTCCAAGCATTTCGTGTTTTGGGGTTTCTAGTTCATGCGTGCAAGGTTCTAGTCTTTTATCCAAGTCATAGAAGGTGTTAGGGGCACCAAAACACCACTTGATGGTGTTTACGGTTCAAGGAGATCCCTTGACCGTAAACACGTATGTTCTTAGGGATTTTGATGTTCTTCCAATGGATTAACAAGTATCCTAAGCAAATAACTAGATAGGAGGAGTGTACTTACTTATAGGAAGCTTGTAAGAGTGTTTAGGACCCAAAAACACTAGTGTGTGTTCTTGGTGTTTTGAAGAACACTTGAAGATCTAAGTAAAAATCAAGAATCTATGGATGAAATGATGCATAAACACTAGATAAAGTGTTGTATGAACGAATCAAGGAAGAAAATACTTACATTTTTGGAGGATTTGAAAAGATGTGTGATGATACTTGAGAGAAAAGTGGTGGGTGTTCTTGAACTTGAAGGTGTAAAGTGAGGAAGTGAGGGAATAAGGGTAAACTCATGCCTTAAGCATGAGTTCATGGTCAAGATGGAGTTTACGGCCCAAACTCCCCATGTTTGGCCGTAAACACCTTGTTATGGTGTTAAAATGTTAAATTGTTACACCTCACTCATAACGATACTTCCTTTTACTTATTCGTTTGACGAAAATAAAATAACACACCCAAACGGACTTTAAACCGGTTAAAATTCTCTAAAAATGAATTTAACTATTATTTGTAGTGTTTGACTGTAGAGTTTATACAAGTGAAAATTTCGGGTTGTCACACACGGTGTACAAGCCATCAGCCAGTACGCTTGGCGTACATAGATGTATGCCCCGCGTACGTATCAGATTTGGGCTTTGCGTCTATTTAGGATTTTATGGGCCATCAGTAGTCAGATGATATTGGCCAAGGAGATGTTTGGGCTTAGGGTAAGGCCCATTAGAGGTATTGGGCCCGATTTAGCAAATTGGGCCATTAGTGGGCCACTAGTGGGCTTGGGAAGCTTACCTTGTATTGGGCCTAAGATATGGACCAAGTTGGACTATGGGTAGAATGGTCATTTTACCCTAAGAAGGATTATTGTATTGGACTAAGTGATGTTTGGTATTGGTAGTTCGGGAAGCCAAAGGGTCAGCAGTTCGGAAATTACCAATCAGCAGTCACAGGAGTATCAACAGGGTTCAGCAGTGCGAGATGAGTCTCTTCATTGTGTGCACGGGTCTACGGGCACAATGCTGGCCCATTATCTTTGTGTATAGTAGGAAGACCCGGGGGTTAGCCCTAGGCATTTATGATATGTGTCGGGCGAGGCCCGAGGAATGTTAGTGTGCTAGAGGTAGTTGTGATTCTTGTATGTGTCAGTGTTTATGGTTCCGGACAAACGTCCGATGTCGGGGCAAGCCCGAGGAAGGTTTATATGTGAATGTTAGATTATACTTGTTGTCTTTGTGCTACTTGTATGTGCCTGGTAAGGAGGTGAGTGTGGGCAACGTCCCATATCTCATCATTAGCCGAGTATGGACGGGGTTCCGTACCTCATTAGTAGCAGAGCAGGGGCAAGGCCCGAGTTAGGAGGGTGGTGAGTGTGGGCGGGGGCCCGTATCTCACTATCAGCAGGAGCATGGACGGGGTTCCATGACTCATCAGTAGGAGGACAGGGGCGAGGCCCAAGTTAGGCGAGGCCTTAGGCCAGGAGTATAGTAGAGGATGTTTAGTTATTTGTTATGTGTTATGTTATATGTTTGTATGTGTTTAGCGGGCGAGGCCCAGAGACAGGCGGGGCCTAAGAGAAACATATTTGTATACCGAGCGGGGCTCGATGCCAGGCGGGGCCCGATGCCGGAGCTAGTCCGATGTCGGGCAAGTCCCGATGCAGCGGGCGGGGGCCCAGTATGTTGTTATGTATGTGGTATGTGGTACGTTGGGGAACTCACTAAGCTTCGTGCTTACGGTTTTCAGTTTTGGTTTCAGGTACTTCCGGTAGCGGAGGGAAGAGCTCGGGATAATCGAATGGCACACACCAAGAAGTTTTAGCCTGGGATGTTTACTCTGATAAAATAAATATGTTTGAAATGATACTTGATTTGATATAAGGATTTATGTATGACTTGATTATGGTTGATTAATTATTTTAAAACGAAAATTTTGGACTGTGTTTTTGGGATGTTTCACTAAGCGTACACACGTAGGCATGGCGTACTCCTAAACTTCCCAAATTACGAAAATGTCGTTAGGGCCTCCATTGCACACTTCATTCTACATAGGGACGAAAATGCAACATAATTAAATTATAGGGTTAAAATTTGAAGTACCTTATCATGGGGATGTTACAGTTCTCCCCCACTTGATCTAGACTTCATCCTCGAAGTCTACCACGGAGAATAATTCAGGATAATGCTCCCGCATCTCCGCCTTCGACTCCCAGGTGCACTTGGTGTCTCTCCGATGCTGCTACTATACCTTTACCAAAGGAATCTCCTTGTTGCACAGGACCTGCATCTTCCTTTCTAGAATAGCCATTGGTCTTTCAACATAGTTCAGATGCTCATCGACCTGAATATCATCCAAGGATACCACTGCCTCATCATCCAATATGCACTTCACAAATGTGAAACATGGAATGTGTTGTGAATCTGACAGAGCTCCTCAGGGAGATCCAACCTGTAAGCTACCTTGCCAAACCTATAAATCACCCGAAAAGACCTAATATACCGGGGACCCAATTTCCCCCTCATCCTGAAGCGTATCACACCCTTCCAGGGTGAGACCTTCAGGAGTACCATATCGCCGACCTGAAACTCCAACTCTCATCGGTGCCGGTCGGAATAACTCTTCTTCTGACTCTGAGCGGTCTACAATCTTTTCCTGATATGCTGAATAAGCTCCATGGTCTAAAGGACTAATTCGGTCTTTCCCATAACTTTGTGACCAACCTTTCCCAAACAAACCGGTATACGACATCTTCGACCATACAAGAGCTCAAAAGGTGGGGCACCAATGCTGGAGTGATAACTATTGTTGTAGTAGAACCCTGTAAGAGATAGGTAGGAATCCTAACTCCCACGAAAAGCAGTAACACAGGCTCACAACATATCCTCAAGGGTATGTATCTTCCGCTCACTCTGGCCGTCGGTCTGCGGATGATATGCAATACTGAAATGCAACCTCGTGCCCAGTTCCTCGTGGAACTTCTGCCAGAAACGGGAGGTGAACCAAACATCTTGGTCAGAAACAATGGAAACCGGAACCCCATGACGAGTCAAAATCTCCTGGACATAAACATTGGCCAACATTTCAGCCGAAGAACTCTACCGGCTAGCCAAAAAGTGGGCACTCTTTGTCAATTGATCCACCATGACCCATATGGCATCAAAACCCTTTGCCGTCTTCGAGAACTTGGTGATAAAATCCATGGTTATCTCTTCCCATTTCCACATGGGAACCTCCAGTGGCTACAGCTTGCCATGCGGCCTCTGATGCTCAACCTTGACCATCCTACAGGTCAAGCATCCCTCGACATACCAAGCTATCTCTCTCTTCATACATGGCCACTAGTAACTCAATCTCAAATCCCGATACATCTTGGTGGCTCCCGGGTGTATAGAAAAGTGAGACTTATGATCCTACTCTAACACAATCTTTCGGATTCCACCAGAAATTGGAACCCAAACCCGACCACACTGGATCAATAACCCTCGACTATCTGTGACAAATCTATCAATATCACCCCTGATCCTTTCCTATTTGCAGTTCTCTTTCTGAACTCCCTCTACCTAAGCCTCTTTGATCAATCCCAAAAGCGTGGAATCAACGAATATCCTCATGCACATCTCCCCGACCGAAGACCCATCCGACTTGTGGCTCAAAGAATGTGCTACCACATTTGATTTACTCGGATGGTAAAGGATCTCGCAGTCATAATCCTTGACCACGTCCAGCCACCTGTGCTGCCTCATGTTCAGGTTCAGCTGGTCCATCAAGTATCTCAAACTCTTGTGATCTGTGTAGACAGTACAATGGACCCCATGTCTCCAAATCTTGAAGGCAAACACCACTGCCCCCAACTCCAAGTCATGCGTAGGATATCGTGATTCATGCGTCTTCATCTGCCGTGAAGCATAAGAAATCACTCCTCCTCTCTGCATGAGGACCGCCCCCAACCGGTGATGGATGCATCATAGAATACCATAAAATCCTCGACCCCCTCTGGGAGGGTCAATACCGGAGCCTTAAATAACCTCTTCCAAAGAGTCTCAAATGCCGACTGCTGCTCAGAGCCTCATCGAAAATCCGCCCCCTTCCTCTTCAGACAAGAGAGGGGTACCACAATCTTGGTGAAGTCCTCAATAAATCTTCGATTGTACCCAGCTAAACCCAAGAAACTCCTGATCCATGAGGGAGATTTCAGAACCTCCCACAGTCCCACTACAACACAGCCTCGATTCTAGCTGGATTCTAGTTAATGAGGTGACCAAGGAACTGGACCTCTCGCAACTCGCACTTCGAGAACTTAACATAAAGCCGTTCATGCCTCAAGACCCCTAAAAGCTCTCGAAGGTGCTCCTGATGCTGCTCTTTGGTCATGGAATACACCAAGATATCATCAACAAACATAATGATAGATCGGTCGAGCATCGACCATCATACCCTGTTTATCATATCCATAAACATAGCAGGCCCATTGGTGAGCCCAAATGGCATCACCACGAACTCGTAATGCCCATAACGAGTCTGAAACGCAATCTTCTCCATGTCCTCCTATCTTACTCTCACCTGATGACACCCATACCTCAGATCTATCTTGGAGAACCAAGATGCACCCTGCAAATGATCAAAGAGGTCATCAATCTATGGAAGGGGATATCGGTTATTCACCATTAACTTGATTAACTCCTAATAATCAATACACATATGGTGCGAACCATCCTTCTTCTTGATGAACAGTATCAGTACTCCCCACGGAGAACTGCCTAGTCTGATTAACTACTTGCCTAGTAGCTCCTGCAGTTGAGACGACAACTCCTGCATCTCAGGCGGTGGCAAGCGGTAGGACGCCTTGGCAATCGGGGCCGCACCCAACACAAGATCAATCATGAACTCAACCTGCCTCTCAGGAGGCACGTCAGGTAACTCCTCAGGGAAAACATCAGCAAACTCCCAGACAATACGTACCTATGAAACTGAAGTCTACTCCCTAACTCAGGTATCAACCACATAAGCCAAATAACTGGCACACTCGTGCTGAATATACTGTCGAGCCCTGGCTGCCGAACAAAACCCTGAACCAAACCTGGTTCCCTCTCTGTAGATAACCAGTTCTGCCCCACTTGGGGTTCAAACTACCACTCGTTGGCCCTCACAATCAATCATGACACCAAACCTGCTCAGTCAGTCCATACCCACTATCACGCATACATCCCCCATGGGGAGTTCACTAATAGTTCACATAGAACGTACCTATTAGGAGCATAAACACGAGTGTAACATAAAACATAATCAACAGAATAATAAACAGAAACATATCGGTCACGAAGTCTGGTGCCGACCTAGCCTCCTCTGCCGTGAGCTGGAAAGCGCGACCCCGAGCCCTCGGAGTCTCCGCCTCATCTGTGATCTTCAAAGTATCCGATGCTAGATCATGCACTGGGCTAGCAGCAATCAATGGGCATTGGGACTTCATATGGCCCACCTGATCACAATGATGACAAATCCTGATGCTGGATACTAGAGCCTGCTATCGGAAGTCCCTCGTAATATGACCCTGCTTGCCACATTTGTGGCATCCCGAAGAAGATCGACAAGCTCCATAATGATCCTTGCCGCACTTCCCACAAATGCGGGCCTTCTGACTCCCAGATCTAGCATCAGTGGCCCTAAACCGCTTCAGCGCAGGTCGCGACTGCGACGAGGCCGATCTCTGCTCCCTCGTCTGGAGCTCCATCTCAATCTCATGCCGCCTGGTGGCCTCCTGCAACTCCTATAATGAAGCATAACGATAAGTGGATACGAACTGCGAGATGTTCGTCTTGAGCATGCTCAAGTAACAGGTCATCTGAGTTTGCTCATGATGGGTTTTGAGCATTCTAACACTTCGTAAGTGTACATGCAACCCTAATAACCATGGATCTATGTTTGTCTAATAATCATGCAAAGTTGAATTCCAAGGTTATATTCCTATCTAGCATACATGGGGAACATTTTTAACTTGAATGAAAGATAGAATAACTTACCTTGTTGTTGATTATGATCCTTGAAACCTTGTGAGCCTAGCACCCCAAGTTTGATGCCTCAAATGCTTCACACAACACCAAATGCAAAGGAGTAAACTTTGAGAGAATCTTACACTTGCAAAATCGGCTCTAGCCCTCTTGTTTCTTATGTGTGTCCGATTTTGGTGGAGAATGGGTTTCTTATATAGTGTTGACACATCTAGGGTTACACCATGTAAACCCTAATGTGTCATGACTCTTCATTTCCATGACCCATGGGTTTGTAACTCCCATGGAGTATCCATGGAGCATCCTATAAGTGGAACCCAACTTGATAATCCATGAAGCCTCTTAGCCCACTATATAAGATATGGAAGATTTACATAATCTACCCATATATTTAATTAGTTACCTTTTGATCACTTAATTATTTCTAAATTAATTCTTGATCAAACTAATTAAATAATATTATTAATATATTAGAACTTATAATATATTAATAAACCATAAGTGTTATTTCTCTCATTTTAGTTTATCCAATTGCATGGTGTCATGCAACCCAAATGGACCATGCCGGGTCGGGTCAAGTACATACCAGAAATAGTTATGGACTTAGACACCTTATCCAACAGTCTCCCACTTGGATAAGTCTAATAACTATAATTGCAATACTTTAGGAACCGATCGACAATCGTAGCTCTTTCAAGGTCTCTCGGAACTGAGAAGATGATGATACGCCATTTAAGATAAGTGATCATATAATCCGCTGTTCTAGATATCAGCCGGACAAATACATGGAACAATGTCTTACTTATTGTCCAACAGTTTGTTTCCCGATTTCCGATTTGTTTGACAAAGAACTTAATTTAACACATCAACTTAGTTCTGACCGGGCCCGGTACATAGGTCAAAACAAAATCATCAAGGGGCCCAGATATCAGCTTCTAATCCAAGAAGGAATAGATAAACTTCGACTCATATGTTTGTTCTACCACTCATTGAATTATACACAAAAGCACGTTTTATAACATCGAGTTACCAATGCGTTAACGTACATAACCAACTCATAACTAACAAATCATATCTCTAGGTTTGAAGACTTATATGATATTACCGTCTCACGATCACTCGAGATAAATTCCATGAAGTGATTCCAGTGAGCGTGGGTTCAGTCCAATGCTCAGAACTTATGAGCACTCATGAGTGTTGTAGCCATGTCCAACAACTTAGACCTCTGCAACCAATCATGACAGTCTTGATTCATACCTACTTCCGACATATGACCGACTATGGAGGTTCGAATAATATGATATACCAAACATAATTATTCTGGAAGACAAAACATGCAAAATAAATATAGTAAACGATCGACAAGAGATAGCAACACTTTACTCATAAATAAAACACCTTTTATTCATCATCTAATGTCAATTACACTTTACAAATTTCAAGGTTATCTAACTACTAAATCTAATATCATCCTTCAGCCCTATGCTCCGAGCATGCTGGAGATGCTTAACCCGAGTCAGTCCCTTCGTGAGGGGATCTGCTGGATTCTCATCCGATGATACCCTCTTTGCCACGAGGAGTCCTTCTTCTATTCGATGTCTGATGAAATGGTATTTTCTGTCGATGTATCTAGATCTCCCGTGATCCCTTGGTTCTTTGGCTAAGGCAACTGCACTTTCACTATCACAGAAAATTTCCATTGGCTCTTTAATAGCTGGTACAACTCCAAGGTCTCCAATGAAGTTCTTCAGCCATATCGCCTCCTTTGCTGCCTCGCTAGCTGCTATATACTCTGATTCGGAAGTTGAATCAGCCACTGTCTCTTGCTTGGAACTCTTCCAAGAAATTGCTCCTACATTTAAGGTAAAGACCCAGCCTGACTGAGAGCGGAAATTATCCCTATCAGTCTGAAAGCTAGCATCACTATACCCTACAACTCTCAAGTCTTCACTCCCACCAAGGGTAAGGACCCAGTCCTTAGTCCTCCGTAGGTACTTGAGGATATTCTTTACCACAGTCCAGTGTGCCCTGCCAGGGTTCCCCTGATACCTGCTAACCATGCTCAAAGCAAAGGCTACATCAGGTTGAGTACACGTCATCGCATACATGATCGATCCTACAGCCGAAGCATAAGGTATTCGACTCATTTCTGCTATCTCAGCCTCAGTACTAGGGCTTTGTGTCTTACTCAATCTGGCGTTACTCTAGATGGGTAGCTCTCCTTTCTTGGAGTCCTGCATGCAGAATCTCTTCAACACCTTATCCAAGTAGGTACTCTGACTAAGTCCAATTAGTCTTTTACTCCGGTCTCTCAAGATCCTTATCCCTAGAATATAGGCAGCTTCTCCTAGGTCCTTCATAGAGAAACACTTCCCAAGCCAGGACTTAACTTCCTACAGAGTTGGGATGTCATTTCCTATGAGTAGTATGTCATCCACATACAATACCAAAAAGCTAACTATACTCCCACTAGCCTTGACATATACACAAGATTCATCTTCACTCCTAGAAAAGCCAAATTCCTTGACTTTCTCATCAAAGCAAAGATTCCATCTGCGAGGTGCTTGCTTTAACCCATAAATGGATTTCTCAAGCTTACACACTCTATTAGGGTACTCTGTGTTGACAAAACCCTCTGGATGACTCATGTAAACATCCTTAGCCAACTTTCCATTAAGGAAAGCGGTTTTGACATCCATTTGCCATATTTCGTAGTCATGAAATGCGGCTATGGCTAACAGAACCCTAATAGACTTAATCTTGGCCACTGGAGAAAAGGTCTCATCATAATTAACTCCCGGAGTTTGTGAGAAACCATTTGCAACCAGTCGTGCCTTATAAGTGTGTACATTACCATCCATGTCGGTCTTCTTCTTGAAGATCCATTTGCACCCTACAGTCTTACGACCTGGTACATTCTCAACCAAGTTCCAAACTTGATTGTCATACATGGACTGTATCTCGCTGTCCATTGCCTCTTTCCACTTGGCTGACTCAGGGCCTGCCATGGCTTCCACGTAACTGTTAGGTTCATCCAGACCTATCAGTGTCTCATCACTGATAAGTGTATCACCTTCCGCAGTAATATGGAATCCATTGTAATGCTCAGGTGCATTCCTAACCCTTGTGGAACGCCTCAGAGGTACAGACTTTTCAATTGGCTCAACAGGAGTTTCCTCCTCAAGTTGAGTGCTAGGGTTTGAAGTTCCTTCATCACTTGACTCTTCAATTTCTTCAAGGTCAACTTGCCTCCCACTGTCTCCTTGGCTTATGAACTCTCTCTCTCTCGAAAGAAAGCCCTCCTAGCTACAAAGACCACATTCTCACTAGGTCTGTAGAAGAGGTAACCAAAGGATTTCTGTGGGTAGCCGATGAAAATACACCTCTCACTTCGAGGTTCGAGCTTATCATGAGTCTCGCGTCTCACGAAAGCCTCGCAACCCCAAATCTTAATGTGGTCTAGTTTGGGTACTTTGCCAGTCCACATCTCATGAGAAGTTTTGGCAACTTTCTTTGTGGGAACTAGATTAAGGATATGGTCATCAGTCTCTAAGGCATACCCCCAAAATGAGATTGGTAGCGAAGCTCGACTCATCATGGAACGAACCATATCCAACAAGGTTCGATTACGCCTCTCAGCTACACCATTCAACTGCGGTGTCCTGGGAGGTGTCAACTGTGAGACAATCCCACATTCCCTAAGATAGTCGAGGAACTCTGAACTAAGATACTCACCACCTCGATCGGATCGAAGCATCTTAATGTTCCTGCCCAATTGATTCTCGACTTCCTGTTTAAACTCTTTAAACCTCTCAAAAGTCTCTGACTTATGCTTGATTAAGTAGACATATCCATATCTACTGTAATCATCAGTAAAAGTCAAATAATAACGATTAGCATCCCTTGTGGCATGTTTGAAGGGCCCGCACACATCCGTGTGTATAAGATCCAACAAACCTTCACCCCTCTCACAAGAACCTGTGAAGGGTGACTTTGTCATTTTTCCAAGTAAGCATGATTCGCAACTATCATCTGACTTTAGGTCAAATGACTCCAATACTCCATCCTTTTGGAGTTGGCCTATGCGTTTCTTGCTTATATGTCCAAGACGACAATGCCATAATGATGCTTTATCCAAGTTATTATCATTAACAGAATCAATACACAATACATTATTTCATAAGTTATTAACCACAGATACAGTTTCATACACACCATCACAAGGTAATGCTTTAAAATAAAGAACATTATTAAAGAAAGCATTAATCGAACCAACTTCATTATCAAATGAAAAGGTGAAGCCTTGTTTATACAATGCATGAAAGGAAATAATATTTCTTGCCATTTCTGGCGAATAACAACATTTATTCAAATCTAAACTAAACCCACTACTTAGCGATAAAGTATAAACTCCAATCTTCGTGACAGGTAAAGCTTTCCTATTCCCCATGATTAAGTTTATTCTTTCATGCTCCACATTCTCACTTCTTCTTAGTCCCTACAAATCAGAACAGATATGAATACCACAACCGGTATCAAGGACCCAAGAGTTAGAATGGGGTGAGTTATTAGATAAGATAGTGTAAATACCTGCATGGTTGGGTTTAACTTTCCAATCCTTCACATCTTGCTGGTACTTTGGGAATTTCCGCTTCCAATGTGACTTTTCATGGCAATAGAAGCATTCAGCCTCTTTAGGGTCAGAAGAAGGAGTGACAAAACCTTTCTTGGTTCCACTTGAAGAAGAGCCATCAAGGGTCCTAGCCTTGGTACCCTTCGAAGAGCTCTTCCTCTTCTTCCCTCTACCTTTCCCTATTGCCAAAACCGGGGCGGAGTTTGGAGTAGGAGTGTTAACAACCGACTTACCCTTAAGACCTGTTTCTGCGGTCTTGAGGAGTCCCTGAAGTTTGCTGAGTGTGACCTCTTCCTTATTCATGTGATATGTCATGCGGAATTGATCATAGCACGATGGTAAGGAGTGCAAAATGATATCTATTGCAAGCTCCTCAGGGAAGTTCACATTAAGCTTCAGCAACCGATCCACATACCTTTGCATTTTCTGCATGTGGCTCGTGACGGATTCCCCGTCCTTCATCATGGTTGTTATGATAGAGCATATGATTTCATACCTCTCTTGTCGTGCACTTTGATGGTATCTTTCCATCAGATCTTGGTGCATTTCAAAAGGGTAGAAGTCCTCATAGGCCTTTTGGAGTTCCGCTGTCATGGTGGCCAACATGATGCATGCCACTTTTGTAGCATCCCTTTCATGTGCCCGGAAGTCAGCGATCTCTTGGGGAGTTGCAGTGGTCTCATCAATCTCCTTAAGCTCCTTGTCAAGGACATATTCTTTGTCCTCGTAGCGGGTAATCATCCTGATGTTTCTGATCCATTCATTAAAGTTGGATCCATCAAAAGTGACTTTCCCACACAAGTTCATAAGGGTAAAGGAGCCATTAGGATTAGAGCCAGAAGCAGCATTGTTTGAAGACATCTGAAAGAAGAGAACAAGATTAGTTTAGATATTAAGAGAGTCCTTAATAAAACACCCAAATGTAATATTAAGGCTAGGATCCAATCACAATATATTATAACTTAGAAGAGGTATGCCGTAATCCAAGCTATAACATATTTGAAAGGTAGGTGAATGACGATTCACCAATTTCCACCATGAAAAACGAAATATAAATATTAGGTTTTTAATTGGTTCTTAGAAATTCCTAGATTCTTTTGAGATTCAATGAACTTTTCAAAGGCATGTTTCAATCTCGAGTGTGCCCTCCAAGTTTTGTGACTAGGATACCGAGGATCACAAAACGAGGTGTGAAGTAACCATGCAAATCACTTGGTACCCTTAAGGTTTATCACTCAATCGATGTGCCGGTAAACCACACACGCTCCACCGATGCTATGGTAAACCTTAAGTCACCCTTTACCTACCTTGTTAAGTCCAAGTTAGTGTGCCGGTTAACCACACACGCTCCACCAACGACTTAAACAAAGTGTAAAGTGTAATTTCATGGATTAGCACCTTATTCACATTTTCCTAAAGTAACTGAGATTGGGAATTTAATAAAAGCATTTAGTTACTTTATAATATTCATCATACTTTTAATGAGAATTTATAAGTCCTTGTCTTACCCGTTCGGCTAACGACCCTCCACCGATCAAGGAAACGGTGGGTGAGAGTGGACACCCATTAAGTTGCCATTTTATAGGCAACAACCTTATACCCCCCTTATAGACCGGCTTCGTGAATGAGGCGTACTAGCGGTAAGACGACTTGACGTTATACATATATATATTAGTAACTTATAATATTATAAAGTATAAGGGTTGAATTTTAACTTTTAAAATTCTAAGGGTTGGAACTAAAGTTTTAATCAAGACTTTACATGTTCCAAAACTTGAGGGCAAGTTTTGTAAACTTCCAAAACTTTTCATTTCTTATAACTTATGAATTAATTGAGTAATAAAAATGAAGACTCTTCATTTTTATAACTCTTGTGTTCTTTTAATGGCTTTAATAAAAGTGAGACTTTTGGTTTTCCATAACTTGAGGACAAGTTATGGACTCCATTAAAACACATTATGATCATGAATTAAACTACCATGAAGGTTACATACAATTCCTATGATCATCTAATCTTCATAAGTTCAAGAACATGAATATGAACACTTTCAAGAATCAAAAATTACACTTAAAAAAAACTTGTAATTTTAATAATTGCCATTGTAAATGGATTAGCATAAACATTACACCATCTAAAACAAGCTTTAAAACATCAAAACAGTTTAGGGTAATGTTTCTAGTCCATTTCCAGCAACAAATGTGCAAACTTTCATACGAGCAGAAAACAGAAAAACGATTTTTTTTTCAAGCTGTTTGCACACAAAAGAAAAACAACAAACGAACCATGCTTTGATACCACTGATGGGTTTTGAGCATTCTAACACTTCTTAAGTGTACATGCAACCCTAATAACCTTGGATCTATGTTTGTCTAATAATCATGCAAAGTTGAATTCCAAGGTTATATTCCTATCTAGCATACATGGGGAACATTTTTAACTTGAATGAAAGATAGCATAACTTACATTGTTGTTGATTATGATCCTTGAAACCTTGTGAGCCTAGCACCCCAAGTGTGATGCCTCAAATGCTTCACACAACACCAAATGCAAAGGAGTAAACTTTGAGAGAATCTTACACTTGCAAAATCGGCTCTAGCCCTCTTGTTTCTTATGTGTGTCTGATTTTGGTGGAGAATGGGTTTCTTATATAGTGTTGACACATCTAGGGTTACACCATGTAAACCCTAATGTGTCATGACTCTTCATTTCCATGACCCATGGGTTTGTAACTCCCATGGAGCATCCATGGAGCATCCTATGGGTGGAACCCAACTTGATAATCCATGGAGCCTCTTAGCCCACTATATAAGATATGGAAGATTTACATAATCTACCCATATATTTAATTAGTTATCTTTTGATCACTTAATTAATTCTAAATTAATTCTTGATCAAACTAATTAAATAATATTATTAATATATTAGAACTTATAATATATTAATAAACCATAAGTGTTATTTCTCTCATTTTAGTTTATCTAATTGCATGGTGCCATGCAACCCAAATGTACCATGCCGGGTCGGGTCAAGTACATACCAGAAATAGTTATGGACTTAGACACCTTATCCAATAGCTCAAAAGTAGCAAACTTAGGACAAAACATGGCCCTCTCCGTCAACATCTTGGTGATCTCCGTCACTGACTCCGTCCTCTGCCTCAAGTCCAAATACTCCTCGGCCAACCTCACGCTCCACCAACGGAACATATCTAGAACGAAACATCTCCGATAACTTCTCCCAAGTCTATGTATTCCTCTGCTCAATAGAGTACGAGCTGGTAACAAGTCTCCACCAATCCTTCGCTCTAGACCTAAGAAGGTTCAAACCATACCTGACCCTCTGGCGAGTTGGGCAAAAGCACGTGAAAACGCATCCCTTAATGTCAGAAAACCACCTCATGGCTATGATCGGTTCCTGAACTCTATCAAAAGTTAGGGGCTTCGTATTGTCGAAGTCCCGATACTGAAAGGCTCTCCCAACACCAATCCCAGCAGCCGCAACCGTTGTGGTGGCTGTAGCAGCAACAGCCTCAGACAATGCAACATAATGCTCATCAAAGAACTCCACCATGATGGTCTTAAAAGACCCAAACATCTCTGTTAGCTGTGCTCGAAAGTGAGCAACAACCTCCTCCTAAAGGATTTCCCTAATCCTGTCGTCGGACACAAATGGCCCATTCTGGCCACCTGTCCCGTATCCTGATTCGTATCTTGTCTCGAAACGCCGCGTTATCACCATACTAAAAACATAATAGCGAGATATAATATAAAATGCATATCATACCAGGGGGAACAACTTCCAACAAAGACCAGAGGTTATGACTTCCCAGCTACGCTAATGGCTCATATGCTTCCAGTAGTACGAGCCCATACTACCTTCCACACATACCCGTATTTGTCTCATAGGATCATCGTAAGAACCCTAACAATAAACATTGGTATATGCATACACTCAATCCTCACTTCCTAGAGGAAGGATAAACATTATGAAACTGGCCGATTGGCCCCACACAACTCATCCATGAAACTTCCACCAACCATGCAGCGCTCGCGTGTGCTAATCATACATAACACTGGACCCTATAGACAATCCAATATCATATCCTACCCTAAGCCCTTCGTCAAACAAGAACAAGAAATAAGGCCAAACCAAACATTCTCATGCTATAGAATCTTAGTTATGTACAACTATGATGCATATACATAGCAACTACAGTACTGATGTCAATTTCATATAAGGAAACCCTAGGCTATCAGGCATCATATAATCAGGAAATTCTATCATGCAATTCCTGAACATCCCTAGCCTATCACTAGCATGCTGTTCTAACATATCACAATGTTAAATAATAGTGTGGTAATTTAGGGTCTACTTATTGGCTTCGACTGATCATACACATCACATCCCCTTTGATTATTTTGAAAACAATTTGAAAATCATTTTTAAAAAACTGTTTTCCTTAGTTTGAGACTGGATTCACACGAGTGTTCCTCCAATTCAGTCAAACCAAGGCTTTGATACCAAATTGTAACACCCATAAAAATTACAAAAAATTTGAACTTTTTAAAACGAATCCAATTTGCAAATTGTTTACAATCATATTCTTCAAAACAATTTCAACATCAGAGTCTCCCAAAATCATATGTCAAAACATGAAGATGTGTACGGTTACACCTTCGCCGTCCCGCGGTCATCTGAAGTACTTGAAACATAACCCAAAACTATAAGCCAATGCTTAGTGAGATCCCCCAAAGTACCAAAACATAAACAGATAACAAATACAATAAAAACATATCGGGTCCAATCAACCATCGGGTTGGGATACCCCCAGGTCCAGTCAACCATTGGGTTGAAATGACAATATACTACGGGTCCAGTCAACCATCGGGTTGGAATACCCCAGGCCCATCAACCATCAGGTTCGAATGCCAATATACCACGAGTCCTGTCATCCTCAGGATGGAATACCCTCAGGCCCGATGAACCATCGGGTTGGTATGCCCCTGGCCTATTGGCTTACGCACAAAGCAGTAAAGCCTCAACCACCAACCAAATATGTGCACATATACATAACAGATAAAAATATAACCAACCTACAGACGAACATGAAAGTCTACATATCACTAAGCATACCAACATCCTATATACCAGGATACTGATCTAACATATCACTACAACTCGATAACATACTATCACATAACATGATATCAAATCTAAAGGGCCGACCTTGGTGCCTTCGACCTGCAAGTATATTGAGGAAAACTCACCTTGCAAATTGGACAAAGCTTATGAGGTCCCCACTCCGAATCTCAGCTCTCTAACCAACACCTACTCGAACCAAATGACCAATCTCTATCAAAATCCCAAAATTTCCCAAAATACCCTTAAGGTCAAACTTGGTCAAACTTGTCAAAGTCAAAGTCAACTGGTCAAACCAACTAAGTCAACTACGTCAACCCCGTCGAGTCAACCCAAATGAGTCACTCAACCGAATCAACTCAGAGCGAGTATGTGCGTATACTCCGAAGGTATGCTGTGTTGAGTTTTATTTCAAAATTTGTTTAAAAAACTAGTAAAATGGCAAACGGAAGACTTCAAGACTTTGAAATAACATAAGAAATTTATACCCACCAAGGATCATCTTTCAAGTTGTAGAAAGATTTGGACACCAACCAAAGAAAGGATGAAGAAGTAACAACCTTTGTAGTTCTTTGGGTCCTCTTAGGAGGCTTGGAAGTTGATGAAGAATGTGGAACCTTTGAGAAACCAACAATGATTCAACTTGATGTAGAATGCTAGTTTTTTTGTATAAAACTCTTAACACTCTTAAGATTTATATTCTTATCAAAATAAGAACATAAAGAGAGCATAAGAAGCAAGAAATCTTCATGAGATGAACCAAAAATGAGAGAGAATGAATCTCCCTCATCAAATTACGTGAAAAATGCAAGCATCAATTCATGTATATATAGTAGTAACAATACCCTACCTTTTGAATAAACTATTCAAAAGTCTATACTCTTATTTAAATAATCAAAGAACCATTCTCTCACTTAAATAATCAAAAAGTTATACTCTTATATAAATATTCAAAGAGCCATTCTCTCATTTAAATAATAAAAAAGCCGTACTCTTCCTTTTTAACTATTATTTTATAAAATAATAAAAGTTTATATTTTATAAACGAAGTTGATAAAATATAAACTTTAACTTTTTGGTAAAAGACAAAAGAATTTGTCAAGTCCAAAATGTTGTGCATGACTTATTAATTCATACCATATGAATTGTATAATGTTACTTGCTAATGAAAATTATTATTTCCTAGAAATAAATATTTTCCAATTTAATTATAAGAGTTTATTGAATATTTATCAAAACTAATTTCTAATAAATAATCAGTTGTATCAAGTTGTTGTTAGTGTGACCCATTTTAATTTTTTGGTAAAAGACAAAAGAAATTGTCTAGTCCAAAATGTTGTGCATGACTTATTAATTCATACCATACGATCTATATAATGTTACTTGCTAATGAAAATTATTATTTCCTAGAAATAAATATTTTCCAATTTAATTATAAGAGTTTATTGAATATTTATCAAAAGTAATTTCTAATAAATAATCAGTTGTATCAAGTTGTTGTTAGTGTGACCCATTTTAATTTTTTGGTAAAAGACAAAAAAATTTGTCTAGTCCAAAATGTTGTGCATGACTTATTAATTCATAGATTATATAATGTTACTTGCTAATGAAAATTATTATTTCCTAGAAATAAATATTTTCCAATTTAATTATAAGAGTTTATTGAATATTTATCAAAACTAATTTCTAATAAATAATCAGTTGTATCAAGTTGTTGTTAGTGTGACCCATTAGTATCATATGTTAATTAGCAATATCACTTTAATATGATTCTTGATCATACTAGATCTTTCAATCTCCCACTTGCGCAAGATTCATATTAGATTGATATAGACAGTGGTGAACGTCTAGCAACATTTTACTGCCCCCATTAACATACGAATTTGTGCCATTCTATCAATGCCCAATTCCCAAAAAGATCAAAGCTACAATTGGTGTATAAGGTAAGTTTATCAGTTATCCCTTTGCCACAGATATCATGTTAAACATGAGATGTGGATCGCGATCAATCTCATTTTGTGTTCAACTTTTGGTAAGGCTCCTTAGATGTTTAACTCTCAACACATAAGAGGAACAAATCCCATCTTGACTACATAAGCCTCTTGCATAGTTCATACCATACTACAAAGTGTCTTTTATAACTGCTCGGTTAAGGACCAACATTTGACCATATGTAAGCACAGTACTCCTTACACTTAAGTCCCACTATGTATCTCAGGTGTTAAGGATACAAAGATAGTACCTTTTTAATCAAGTATCATTCATGATAGCGATCCATGAGATGATGTTGATGCGGGTCAGTTCAATACTAGTTCTCTAACAAGTACCTATGAAACTTGGTTACAACCCATTACCTACCTTCATCTAGTGAAAGTCAACCAGTCCAATTCATATTAGTCTAACGACCCAAAAATCAAAGGTAAAAATTTAATTTTTAATATAGCTAAAACATTGATACCATTTATTTCGAACACCTCAAGTCATCATTAAGTAAAACATTTATTAGAGTTCATCCCAAAATCAATCATTGTAGAAATCATAGGTGTGTGCACTGCGATCAATCCGAGCCCTTCATTTCCAAATCAATGAAACCTGAAACCAAAACTGTAAACCATAAGCACAAAGCTTAGTGAGTCCCCCAGAGCATACCCCACACACAATCCACATAACACATAACATATTAGCTTTAAAAGCTATCTCTACCGCATACCACATATCATATTAGCTATAAAAGCTATATCTACCACATAACACATTAGCCACAAAGGCTATCTCTACCACATATCATGTTAGCTACAAAAGTTATCTCCACCACATAACATATTAGCTACAAAAGCTATCTCTACCACGTATCTGTGCATAAGGATGCCATGGGCTCCCCCACATGGTCTTACACCTAAGTGTCATGGGCTCCCCCCATGGTCTTTCCCTGCCGGATAGCCATAAGCTCCCCCACATGGTCTTATATCCAAGTGTCATGGGCTCCCCAATGGTCTTTCCCTGCCAGACAGCCATGGGCTCCCCCACATGGTCTTACATCCAAGTGTCATGGGCTCCCCCATGGTCTTTCATGTAAATATCACATAACAAATAGCATAGCATAGCATAAAGCATATAATCGACTGGCATACCACATATCACTACATCAACTAGTGTACCACATACCTCTACACAATAAGTATACCACACTGATCGGTTTTTGAGCATTCTAACACTTCCTAAGTGTACATGCAACCCTAATAACCTTGAATCTATGTTTTCTGTATATACATGCAAATTTCTTTTTCAAGGTTATTTCCTAACTAGCATGGCATGGGGATTACATAAAACATAAAACTAGTAGAAATACATATCTTGTTGTTGCTTGGATTCCTTCAAGACTTTGTGAGCCTAGCACCCCAAATGTTGTGCCTCAAATGCTTCACACAACACCACAAGACTTGGAATAACTTGAGAGAATACTTCTAGCACTCAAAATCAGTTATGCTCTCTCTAGTAACACTAGGTCATGATTTTGCTAGCCATAGGGTTCCTTTTATAGTGTTGTCACAATTAGGGTTTACACATGAATGCCCTTAATTGTCATGACTCTTGATTTCTCATGACCCATGGGTTTGTAACTCCCATGGACTATCCATGGAGCTCCAAATGGTTACATCCATAACCCATAAACCATGGATCATTAATCCACCATAAAAGAATTGATGATTGTCATAATCAACCCTATATATTTAATTAGTCTCACTTTGATCACCAGATTAATACTAGATTAATACTTGATCAATACTAATTAAATAATACTATTATTAATATATTAGAACTTATAATATATTAATAATCCTAAGTGCCTTATTCTCTCATTTAGTCTATCCAAGTATTGCAATGCCATGCAACCCAAATGGACCATGCCGGGTCGGGTCAAGTACATACCAAATAAAGTTATGGACTTAGACACTATATCCAACAGTCTCCCACTTGGATAAGTCTAATAACTATATTTGCAAATATGACTTCAAAATCCGACTAGCAATCGTAGCTCTTTCAAAGTCTCTCGGAACTGAGATGATGATGATACGCCATTTAAGATAAGTGATCATATAATCCTCTGTTCTCATGATATCAGTCGGACAAACACATGGAACATGGTCTTACTTATTGTCCAGCATTTGTTTCTCGATCTCTGATTTGTTTCGACATAGAACTAAATTGAACACATCAATTAGGTTCTGATCGGGCCCGGTACATAAGTCAAAACCAAATCATCGAGGGGCCCAGATATCGCTTCTATTTCTAGAAGAAACAGATAAACTTCGACTGATGTGCTTGTAGTAACTACTTGTTGAATTATTCACAAAGGCACGTTTTATGACATCGAGTTACCAATGCGTTTTCGTGCAATCAATGAATAACCAACTCATAGTCAACAACTCATATCTCTAGGTTTGAAGATTTATATGATATTACCGTCTCACGATCACTCGAGATAAATTCCATGAAGAGATGCAAGTGAGCGTGGGTTGGATCCAATACTCAGCCCTTATGAGTACTCATGAATGTTGTAGCAACCATTGCATTGTCCAAAGCACTTTTAGACAAATCATACAAGCCAAATTCATGACAGTCTTAAATCAATACTTACTTCCAAAGTTTGACTGACTGTGGATGGTTTGAATAATAACATAATTATTCTGGAAGTAAAAACATGCAAAATTGAAACATAGTAAACAATCAACACAAGATAGTAACACCTTACTCATAAATAAATAACAACTTTTATTTATCATCAAATGTCAATTACATTTTACAAGTTTCAGGAATCTAATTATTGAAACTAATATCATCCTCTAGCCCAATGCGCCTCGCATGCTGTAAATGCTTAACCCTGCTCAGTCCCTTCGTGAGGGGATCTGCCGGGTTCTCATCTGATGATACCCTCTTAGCCACGAGGAGTCCTTCTTGTATTCGATGTCTGATGAAATGGTATTTTCTGTCAATGTGCCTAGATCTCCCGTGATCTCTTGGTTCCTTAGCCAAAGCAACCGCACTTTCGCTGTCACCGAAAATTTCCATTGGCTCCTTTATGGCTGGTACAACTCCAAGGTCTCCGATGAAGTTCTTTAGCCATATCGCCTCCTTAGCTGCTTCACTTGCTGCTATGTACTCTGATTCACAAGTAGAATCAACTACTGTCTCCTGTTCCAAGAACTTTTCCAAGTAATTGCCCCTCCATTTAGGATAAAGACCCAGCCTGACTGAGAGTGGAAATTATCCCTATCAGTCTGGAAGCTAGCATCGCTATATCCTTCCACTCTCAAGTCATCACTGCCTCCGAGGGTAAGGACCCAATCCTTAGTCCTCTGCAAATACTTGAGAATGTTCTTTACCGCTGTCCAGTGCGCCTTGCCAGGGTTCCCTTCATATCTACTGACCATGCTCAAAGCAAAGGCCACATCAGGGCGAGTACAAGTCATAGCATACATGATCGAGCCCACAGCAGAAGCATATGGTATATGACTCATTTCAGCTGTCTCAGCCTCTGTACTCGGACTCTGAGTCTTACTCAGCTTGGCATTACTCTGGATTGGTAATTCTCCTTTCTTGGATTCTTGCATGCTGAACCTCTTCAGCACCTTATCCAAGTAAGTACTTTGACTAAGTCCAATTAGTCTCTTACTCCTATCTCTCAATATCCTTATCCCTAGGATATAGGCAGCTTCCCCAAGGTCCTTCATAGCGAAACACTTCCCAAGCCAGGACTTAACCTCCTGCAAGGTTGGGACGTCGTTTCCTATGAGAAGTATGTCATCCACATACAACACCAAGAAGCTAACTATGCTCCCACTAGCCCTGACATACACACAAGACTCATCCTCACTCCTAGAAAATCCAAACTCTTTGACTTTCTCATCAAAGCAAAGATTCCATCTGCGAGATGCTTGTTTCAATCCATAAATGGATTTATCAAGCTTACACACTCTATTAGGGTATCTTGTATCGACAAAACCCTCTGGTTGAGCCATGTAAACATCCTCAGCCAACTTTCCATTAAGGAAAGCGGTTTTGACATCCATTTGCCATATTTCATAATCATGAAATGCAGCTATGGCTAACAATACTCTAATAGACTTAATCTTAGCTACTGGTGAGAAGGTCTCATCATAGTCAACTCCCGGAGTTTGAGTAAAGCCCTTCGCAACCAGTCGCGCCTTGTAAGTATGTACCTTTCCATCCATATCGGTCTTCTTCTTGAAGATCCATTTGCACCCAACTGTCTTACGACCTGGTACATTGTCAACCAAGTTCCAAACTTGATTGTCATACATGGACTGAATCTCGCTGTCCATAGCCTCCTTCCATTTAGCAGACTCAGGGCCTGCCATGGCTTCCCTGTAATTATTAGGTTCATCCAAATCTATTAGTGTACTATCACTAATAAATGTATCACCTTCAGTGGCGATGTGATAACCATAATAAAAATCAGGTGTGTTCCTCACCCTAGTGGAACGTCTTGGAGGTACAGACTCATCTATCAGATCAACAGGAGTTTCCTCCTCAGGTTGGTTGATAGCATTTGAAGTTCCTTCACCACTTGACTCTTGAAGCTCTTCAAGGTCAATTTGCCTCCCACTGTCCCCTTGGCTTATGAATTCTCTCTCACGAAAGACTCCTCTTCTTGCTACAAAGACCACATTATCATTGGGTCTGTAGAAGAGGTAACCAAAGGATCTTTGTGGGTAGCCGATGAAAATACACCTCTCACTTCGAGGTTCAAGCTTATCATGAGTCTCACGCCTCACGAAAGCTTCACAACCCCAAATTTTGATGTGGTCCAAATTGGGAACTTTCCTAGTCCACATCTCGTGAGGTGTTTTGGCAACCTTTTTAGTAGGGACTAGATTAAGGATATGGGCGGCAGTCTCTAAGGCATACCCCCAGAAAGAGATTGGTAACGAAGCTCGACTCATCATGGAACGAACCATATCCAACAAGGTTCGATTGCGCCTCTCAGCTACACCATTCAACTGTGGTGTTCTGGGAGGTGTCAATTGTGAGACAATCCCACATTCCTTAAGATAGTCAAGGAACTCAATGCTAAGATACTCTCCTCCCCGATCGGATCGGAGCATCTTGATGTTCCTGCCCAATTGATTCTCCACTTCCTGCTTAAACTCTTTGAACTTTTCAAAGGTTTCTGACTTTTGCTTGATTAAGTAAATATATCCATATCTACTGTAATCATCAGTGAAAGTCACATAATAGCGATTAGCATCCCTTGTAGCAACTCTGAAGGGCCCACACACATCCGTGTGTACAAGGTCCAACAAACCTTCACCCCTATCACAAGTACCTGTGAAGGGTGACTTTGTCATTTTTCCAAGTAAACAAGACTCGCAACTATCATCTGACTTGAGGTCAAATGATTCCAAGACTCCAGCCTTTTGGAGTTGGCCTATGCGCTTCTTGTTAACATGTCCACGACGACAATGCCACAAGGATGCTTTATCCAAGCTATCTGAAGAATCAATATATAACACATTATTTCCTAGATTGTCTACAACATTCACGGCTTCATATACACCATCACAAGGTAATGCTTTAAAGTAAAATACATCATTGTAATAAACATTAATAGCACCATTTTTATTATCAAATGAAAATGAAAAACCTTGTCTGTACAAGCCATGAAAAGAAATAATATTTCTCGCCATTTCGGGCGAGTAACAACACTTATTCAAATCTAACATTAACCCATTATTAAGCAATAAAGAATAAACTCCTATCTTGGTAACAGGTGATGCTTTCCTGTTGCCCATGACTAAATTTATCTTCCCGTGCTCCACTTGCTCACTTCTTCTTAGTGCCTGCAAATCAGTACAAATGTGAATACCACACCCTGTATCAAGCACCCAAGAATTAGCATTAGATGAGTTGTTAGACAATATTGTGTAAATACCTGCATGGGTGGGTTTAACCTTCCCATCCTTTAGATCTTGCAGATATTTGGGGCAGCTTCGCTTGAAGTGTCCCTTATCCTGGCAATAGAAGCACTATGCTTCCTTTGGGTTTGAAGAAGGAGTAATGGGACCTTTCTTTGTCCCACTTGAAGAGGAACCATCAAGAGTCTTACCCTTGGTACCCTTCGAAAGGCTTTTCCTCTTCTTACCCTTTCCCTGCCCAATAGCCAGAACAGGGGCTGTTGAAGGAGTAGAAGTAACAACCGCTTTACCCTTAAGGCCATTTTCAGCTGTCCTTAATAGTCCTTGAAGTTTGCTAAGTGTGACTTCCTCCTTGTTCATATGATAAGTCATACGAAATTGATCATAACTTGGAGGTAAGGAATGGAGAATGATGTCAATCGCCATTTCCTCAGGAAAGTCAACATTTAGCTTCAGCAACCGGTCAACGAACATTTGCATCTTCTGCAAGTGACCGGTGATGGGTTCACCATCCTTTATCCTTGCGGTTATCATGGAGGAGATGATTTCATACCTCTCCTGACGTGCGCTCTAATGGTACCTTTCCATCAGATCCAGGTGCATCTCATAGGGGTAGAAATCTTCATAGGATTTTTGAAGTTCAGGAGTCATGGTGGCCATCATGATGCATGCTACTTTAGTAGCATCCTTTTCATGTGCAACAAACTCCGCAAACTCTTCAGGAGTAGCAGTG
This sequence comes from Lactuca virosa, assembly GCF_052849685.1. Classification (NCBI taxonomy): domain Eukaryota; kingdom Viridiplantae; phylum Streptophyta; class Magnoliopsida; order Asterales; family Asteraceae; genus Lactuca; species Lactuca virosa. The sequence goes on along the minus strand of NC_136433.1, from coordinate 312,251,086 downwards.
GCTTCACTCACAACCTTAAGCTCCCTATCGAGGACATATTCTTTGTCCTCATAGCGGGTAATCATTCTGATGTTTCTGATCCACTCATTGAAATTGGATCCATCAAAGATGACCTTACCACACAAGTTCATATAGGAAAAGGAGCCTGTTGGGTTTGAGCCAGAAGCATTGTTGGAAGACATCTGAAAGGAAAGAAAGACAAGTTTCATTAGATTAGGAATCCTTAATAATTCACCCAAATGAAATATTAAGGCTAGGATCCAACAAACTATTTATAGTTGGAAAAGGGATGCCGTAATCCATACTATAAAATATTTGAAGGTAGGTAAATGACGATTTACCAATTTCCACCATAAGAACGAAATATTTTATTATTAGGTTTTGTTGGTTTTGAAACTCCTAGATCTTTTGAGATACATTGAACATTTCAATGGCATGTTTGAATCTCGATTGTGCCCTCTCAAGTTTGTGACTGGGATGCCGAGGATCACAAACAAGGTGTGAATAACCATACAAATTGACATGGTACCCTCAACAATATTACCTAATCGATGTGCCGGTTAACCACACACGCTCCACCGATCTATAATAAAGTCGAGTTACCCTTTGCCACTCTTACTAGTCCATGTTAGTGTGCCGGTTAACCACACACTCTCCACTAACGACTTGGTAAGGTACAAAGTGTAATTTTATGGGCTAGCACCAATTTCACATTTTCTTAAAGTAACTAAGATTGGGAATTTATAATGTATAGTTACTATATAATTCATTATACTTTTAACGAGTATTTAAAGTCGTATCCTACCCGTTCGGCTAACGACCCTCCACCGATCAAGGAAGCGGTGGGTGAGAGTGGACACCCATTAAGTCACCATTTTATAGGCAACAACCTTATACCCCCCTTATAGACCGGCTTCGTGAATGAGGCCTACTAACGGTAAGAATGACATATTCTTATACATATCTATATAATAAAATTATAATAATAGTATAAGTGTTGATTTTTAAACTTTTTAAAAAACTAAGGTTTAATTTGGAATTAAAGTATTAGAGTGTAAGACTTTTCAAATTCCAAAACTTGAGGGCAAGAATTGAAACTATTCCAAGTCTCTTCAATTTGTAACTTATGAGTTTTAATGGTTCATAAAAATGAAGACTCTTCATTTTATGAAACTTCTTTAGTTCTTTAATCACAATTTAAAGAAGTGACTTTTGGTTATCCATAACTTGAGGACAAGTTATGGACATCATCATTGCCATTAAGATCATGAATTAAACATACATGGAGGTTACATATAATTCCTATGATCTTCTAAAAACTCATAAGAACACAAATTCATGTCAAGCAATTTCAAGAAATCATATAAACATATACAATACTTGAAAATTGATAAAAGCCATGTAAAATGGGTTAACATAATCATTATCATTTTGAAAAACAGATTTTACAAGTCCAAAACAGATTGGGATAATGATCTTAATCCATTTCCAGCAACAAAACTCGAAAAACTGCCCAGCACGCTCCTACTCGCCGAGTGCATTATTCTACTCGGCGAGTAGAATGAATTTGTTCATGGACTCGGCGAGTCCTCCCCATGGACTCGGCGAGTCCAGTCGTCAGAGTGCAGAATTTTCGATTTTTTAAGCAGTTTTGCATCAAGTATACAGAAAACAATCCTAGGCTCTGACACCACTGATGGGTTTTTGAGCATTCTAACACTTCCTAAGTGTACATGCAACCCTAATAACCTTGAATCTATGTTTTCTCTATATACATGCAAATTTCTTTTTCAAGGTTATTTCCTAACTAGCATGGCATGGGGATTACATAAAACATAAAACTAGTAGAAATACATACCTTGTTGTTGCTTGGATTCCTTCAAGACTTTGTGAGCCTAGCACCCCAAATGTTGTGCCTCAAATGCTTCACACAACACCACAAGACTTGGAATAACTTGAGAGAATACTTCTAGCACTCAAAATCGGTTATGCCCTCTCTAGTAACACTAGGTCATGATTTTGCTAGCCATAGGGTTCCTTTTATAGTGTTGTCACAATTAGGGTTTACACATGAATGCCCTTAATTGTCATGACTCTTGATTTCTCATGACCCATGGGTTTGCAACTCCCATGGACTATCCATGGAGCTCCAAATGGTTACATCCATAACCCATAAACCATGGATCATTAATCCACCATAAAAGAATTGATGATTGTCATAATCAACCCTATATATTTAATTAGTCTCACTTTGATCACCAGATTAATACTAGATTAATACTTGATCAATACTAATTAAATAATACTATTATTAATATATTAGAACTTATAATATATTAATAATCCTAAGTGCCTTATTCTCTCATTTAGTCTATCCAAGTATTGCAATGCCATGCAACCCAAATGGACCATGCCGGGTCGGGTCAAGTACATACCAAATAAAGTTATGGACTTAGACACTATATCCAACACACACATCTTTACAAAATGGGCCGGCCTTGGTGCCTTAGACCCATTGGTATGGTGAGAAGACTCACCTGACACTGCTGAAGTCCTGCGAATAAAACTCCAGTTGCTGGTTGACAGATTCCCGAACTGTCAAAATCAAACAATACCCAATTAATAATTGGGTTCCAAGCCCAAAGTCCAAATCACACTCCAAAGGCCCAAAAGCCAAGTAATGGGACAAAGCCCATCATATGGCCCAATTTTCCAAATTGGGCCCAAACCTCTACATGGACCTACTTTAAGGCCTACCCAATTATTCCAGTCCAAACAATTGGTATTCAGATGGCCCAATAGCTAATAATCCTCAAAGCCCAATTATCACCCACTTTTCCAAATTGGTCCCAAGTCTCTCTAATGGGTATTATCCTGAAGCCCAATAATTTCCCTCAGTTAATAAATATGTTCCCAATTGACCCATAAAGGCCCACAGCAGCTTAGTCCAATAAATGGCCCAACAAGCATCCAAACCCAATTAGGGTTTTTCACTTAAAATGACGATTAGGGTTAAGTGTTCCTACTTAACCCAATAAGGACTTAATCCATTAAGTCCAAACATACAATGAAATCGGACTTGAGTCATCACTTCACTCCAATGGTCCAAAATGCGGGTCACGATAAGTCTAAACCAATAATCCCAAAATTAGGATTTCCAAACATCAATACAAATGCACCCGAAAGCCCATAGCCACCTGAGATGGTGGCCAACAATGGCGAAGCAGAGGCAGCAGGCGGCGGAACGGCGGCATCAGGTGGTGGTGACAAGTTCTTTCCGTTTTTTCCTGTCCAAGAACATCCTTACAACATTAATCGTGAACTAGGCCCACACACAGTACATCACGCACACAGCCACCCTCCCATGATGGCTGGTGGCGACAAAAGAAATGGTAGCCACCACCTCACGGTGGTGGCGGTTGCTTTCCGGCCAAAATATTGCTCACCCAACCCCGAGGTTATATTATTCAGCATAAAAACTTAAGAATACTAACGTCCGACCACCTTCTAGGCGTTGGACGTCGGCAGAAACGACAAGAACAGTGGCCGAAGGCCACTGGTGGCGATTATAACATACCGAACATCAAGCAATTAGGAGGAAGGAAGAAGTGGGAGGTGGTAAATCTCACCGAGACTCTTCAGGTCACGAATCAGTGACGAACATGGCCAATGTCACTGGTCTTGGTGGCTCTCCCGACGACCCATGATGTCCGGCAGCAGCTTGGCGGTGATGTTTCGGTGGCGACATGGCAGATGGAAGTGTGGTGGTTGGATCGGGCTCGCAATCCCTTGGCTTCGCCGGCAAGGAAATCGACGGCGGCTGTAAGGTCTCCTCATGGTGGCGGCTAGTGACAAATTAGGGTTAGGGTGCCCTTGAGACGTATCTTCAACTGATAGGGAGGTACCAGGTTTAACCCCGTGACTCCAAATCAAACTTATGCTCCATACTCAAATTCTGGTCCCTCCCCATCAATTCTTTTTCAAATGAAGTCCAATAGTTACCATTTCTACCCTAACTTCGAAAATTCCTTACATAAATAATCCTAATAATTACCAAGCAGCCCTCAGCACTTCAATACCTTTTCAATTTAAGTCCTTATCTTACCAAACAGCCCCTGAGTTATGAAAATCTTCACACACTAAATCCCAGAAATACACTTTAGCCCCCGAATAATCCAATTTATGACATTCGGTTCCCCAAAACCAACACTCCACTAAATAATATGGATTTAGGGAGACTATTCGTTCATCAACTTTTATCTATTTATTTATTTTATAAACAGGATGTTACACTCTTGCATAGTTCATACCATACTACAAAGTGGCTTTTATAACTGCTCGGTTAAGGACCAACATTTGACCATATGTAAGCACAATACTCCTTACACTTAAGTCCCACTATGTATCTCAGGTGTTAAGGATACAAAGATAGTACATTTTTAATCAAGTATCATTCATGATAGCGATCCATGAGATGATCTTGATGCAGGCCAGTTCAATACTAGTTCTCTAACAAGTACCTATGAAACTTGGTTACAACCCATTACCTACCTTCATCTAGTGAAAGTCAACCAATCCAATTCATATTAGTCTTATTTCATAATTACTCCCACAATTATAATCAACTATGAACTTTTATAACAATAAGATTATTCATGGATTAAACATGTTAATATAGAACACAACAAGTATTGATGTTATGATCATATACCAGTATATCAAAAACATTATATAATAGTTATTGTTACAATGTTCCAATATCCAAATACTAAATCCAAATAAAAATCCCATTTCTAGAATAATAAAGTCTTATGGCTGAAGTGTGACCATTCATACTTAGCTAAGAAGAATAACTTTATTAATGAGTTCGACTAAATTTAATTTATGTGAATTCTGTGAATACTATCATCTCCATATTTGACTTTACTCTAGGTATAGTTAAATATCTTAGAGTATATGATTGGTGTTCTTTCGTGATATAGGGTCGCTTAGCTCGATTAAGTATACTCTCGAAGTCAAAAAGATTTTTATGTGATCCTTGAATGGCATAGATCAACATAGTTTTTCAATGAACTCATTCATGCAATCATATTAGATTTAAACTTCTAAAGTAGTGTATTCTTATTTTGTAGTATATTGTGTCATTTTGTGTTGCTTAGACCTCATTCCCACCAAACTTAAAATTCATCCCTCCATGAAGTCATAATCCAATTATAATTCATAATTATGTACATTTGTTTAGAATTAGAATCTTATGTCGCTCTTTACATGGAGATTTGTTCTAAACTATATGTCTCATACACATTCTCTTAGGTCATCCAAGGTACTCTTAGAATGTTTCTATAGTCATCTGGTGACTTAACCATGTATTCAATTGGTATATTATGATATGATCATAACATGATAATATACCAAGTCTTATGCATAATATTGAATAAATGATGGATTCATTTTCTAAGCAAATTGAATATAAATCATTTCAGCTAGTTCAAACTTATGAGCTACGTCTTTTTTAGGCTGGCTCAAACGTAGTGCCATGTGACAATGCTAAGGTTCCTCCTAAGGCATCTTCTGTCTTGATCTTTTTCAAGACGTTGTCAATATATACATAAGTATATAAATTTTTTAACATTTATTTTTTTCTATCCTTATATAATTTACATTCCAAGAATGTATCATGTTCTTCCTAATTCTTTCATTTTAGAAACACATTCTGAGTCAAGGTGAAAAGGCATGGTATGGTCGAAATGTAATTTCTCGCGATTAAGTATGTCTCATTCATACAAGATTAGAAATATGACTATGCTCCCACTAGTTCTTAGTAAACACACATGCTCTATTTATTTTTATATAAAAGCATACATTGTGGTTTCATATTAAAATGATGATTACAACATTGAGATGTTTGCTTTATATCCAGAAGTGGATCTCAAGCTTTACACATTTTGTTAGGATAACATGGATTATGAAAACCTCCAGTCTAATCTGTATAGATAGCTTGTAGTACATGTCTATTAAGAAAAGCAGTATTTCTTGAAATCTATTTATCTATAATTCATATTGAGAATATGAATTTATAGTGAACAGTACCCTTGTTGATCTAATCATAGCTACTTGTGAAAAAATATTTGATCATAGTCAATGCCATGAGTATGATAAGGACCATAGTCAACGACATGAGTATGAAAGAATCCTTTTATAATAATTCGTGCTTTAAATGTGCATGGTTATCCATGTAATGTATTCTTTCTACAAAAATCACTTACTCTTTCTAGCCTTGCTATAGAGAGGAAGTTCAATCAAGACCATTCTTGATTATCACACATGGATTACATCTCATGTTCATGACTCTAAGTCATTAATCAGAATCGATATTTGACATAACAACTTGGTATTTGATTGATTTCCTAGAAACCATCAAGAAAAGCTCATCAATGAGAGATTCCACATTTCTCAAGTCATAGATGATTTCTACCACTAAAGCGAACAATTTGTGTTTGTGAATAGCTATTATTCAAGTTGAACTTGTTGGGTTATGAGCATTCTAACACTCCTAAGTGTACATGCAACCCTAAATACCTTGGATCTATGTTTTGTCTATTATACATACAATTATGAACATCCAAGGTATTATCCTAATCTAGCATACAAAATAATAAATATAACAAGATAGAATACATACCTCTTTGATGTAGAATGTCTTCATGAAGCTTGAGTGCCTAGTGCCCCAAGTGTGACACCTCAAATGGTTCACACAACACCAAATACACTTGGAATAACTTGAGAGAAACTTGAACACTCCTTGAAATCGTCTAGCCCTCACACTCACACATTAGTGCACGATTTCTTGAGCCATGGGATTCTTTTATATGGTGGCTATTAGGTTTACACCATGTAACTCATAACTTTACCCATTCCTTATGCTCCATGGATTTTAACCTCCATGGAGTATCCATGGGTCACCCCATGGACTTAGTCCAACATAAGGAATCTTGGATCACAAGTCCACATATATAAGAATGAATGATTTACACAATCAACCCATATACTTAATTAGTCTCCTTTTGATCACTTAATTAATTCCAAATTAATTCTTGATCAATACTAATTAAATAACCTTATTAATATATTAGAACTTATAATATATTAACCAACCTTAAGTGTTATTTCTCTCATTATAGTCTATCCAAATGCATGATGCCATGCAACCCAAATGGACCATGCCGGGTCGGGTCAAGTCTTACCAATTATAGTTATGGACCTAGACATTAATCCAACAGTCTCCCACTTGGATAAGTCTAAAACTATTAGTACGTATGACTTCAAGAACCGATCAGCAATCGTAGCTGTCAAAAGCTTCTGTCGAACTCTGACCTTCTTGATGAACTCTATGACCTTTGTCAATGACTTGTCCATTAGATAAGGGATCATATATTCCTCCATTCTAGATATCATATGGACTGAGACATGGATTATCAATCATTCTCTCTGTCCATTTGTTGTTTCCCGATTTCCGATTCATGATGACTGACTGATTGAACAAATCAAATCAGTCCTGGCTTGGCCAAGCACTCACATGTATCATCTTTAAATCATCGAGGGGCCCACAGATATCGCTTTTATCCCGAAGGTAAAAGGAATGGATAAACTTCGACTCATATGGCTTGTTCTACTACTTGTTGAATCATACACAAAGGCACGTTTTATAACATCGAGTTACCAATGCGTTTTCATGCAATCAATGTATAACCAACTCATAGTAACAACTCATATCTCTAGGTTTGAAGAATATAAGATATTATCGTCTCATGATCACTCGTGATAAAATCCATGAAGTGATTCAAATGAGCGCGGGTTGAATCCAATACTCAGAACTTATGAGCACTCATGAGTGTTGTAGCACCACTTTGTCCACCAACTTGGACCTCTAGAAACCAACCCATGACAGTCTTGATTCATATCTACTTCCAAGATATGACCGACTGTGGATGGTTTGAATAACTTAAGCATTCAGGAAGAGCGACTTAGTTATTCTGGAAGTCAAAACATGCAAGGTGAAACACAAGAATAAATGAATCAAATATGGTATCAAACCCTATGAATATAAATAAACACTTTTATTTATCACCATATTGATTACTCATTATTCATTGTTTCGGTTTTATCAACTTTATACTTGAATTTAAAACAATAGTTGTCCCATGCTCCAAGCATGTACACTATGTTTTCTAAACACTAGTCATGCCACACACCAAGTATGCATACTATGTTTGTCTATGATCTTTACTTTGTAAAATAGATCAATTGAACATCACTCCAATGATCCTCTTTTCACAGTCCCAAATCCTTACTGCAAATGCAAGAATTCCAAATTCATGCCATTTATTGAAATCTATTAGATTCTAAACTTATATGCATTGATCCTCTTAATGATTATGCACGAAGTCAGAAAGACTTGACAACAATCATTACAGAGCATTCCAAAGGTGATCAGCTCCTTGGAAACATCCTTCTTTCATTAAGTTTCCTAATCTTACACAGATTGAATAATTTCTAACTTTGAAACATTTCCATATTCCATTTGACTATCACTTCTGAACAAGAGTTGCCTCCTTACAGATTATGTCAATATGGTCCTTCCAGAATTAACATTATACTTCCAACTGTCCTTGAGCAACCAATCTTTGGTAAACCTTAGATTGTCCTCGACAATTGCTTAATCTTTTTAGTCATATCCAATTATAGACCTTTTCCCTTCATAATGCCCCAGGCATTTGGAAAATTTTAGAAAGGATGAATATAGCACATGTAATCGATCCTATATCCGAAGCATATGGGACACGATTCATGATGTCTCACATAAAGACTAAACCAGTCTTTTGCTATAATATTTCCATTTCAATTTGCCAAGTTCTCAAAATTCAGATTATGAAAAGGGATGTCGTAATCATAATCGAATTTTAGAACGCAAATAATGGACCCATATATAAAATTTCCTTATGTTGAGCCATTCCAACATGAAATTCATATATATATCCTTGATTAAATACGATTAAAATCTCAATCTAAGCTTTTAGAATTGAAATGAAGTATAATTTCCTCTCCCTTAATTATAGCAAAACAACTTTTTCAACCCCTGCAACCTCACGAATTGAAACTTTTGTTTTCTATAATTAACATTGCTAACTTGCAACCTTTGTCATAATTATCATGCTCCCACTAACATGATGATTATTAGCATAACACTTATGCTCCCACTAGCTTTGACATGTACTCAGAAATCAGCTGACTTTCTTACCAAAGTTCAGATTTCTGATACTAGATTGTTTTGATAAAACTTTATCAAAATCATACACCTCTCTTAGATAGCTCACATGTGTGTCTAAACAATTTTAGAACTATGAAAAGGGATGCCGTAATCATAGTCTCAATTGTTTAGACCTTTGCCACTTCTCACAAGTCCATGTTAGTGTGCCGGTAAACCACACACGCTCCACTAACGACTTTGAGAATGCAAATATCACAATTGCTATCTAGCTAAAATCTACTTAGTGAAAGTGTTTCCTCACCATCATTTTCATGAATCGGAGAGAAACCTTATGACACTTAGATTTAATAGTGTATGTGTTCTTATCCATGTGAATTTGTCAAAACCATAATCACAAGACAAGGTTAGTGACAAATCCAAACTCATATTGATTAAACTTGTGCAATCTTAAATTCTTGCCATTTGGCAGCTCAGGTGCCTGCCATTGCTTCCAAGTAGTTGTGCAACCAATTGAGAACTCTCAGAACTCCTATGCAAAGCCAACTTGAATAGGCACAAAAATTTCAACACGATAGGTTATAAACCTCAAGTCGTGTGCTAGTGAAGGACTTTAGGTTTTATTCTTGATTAAGTCTTGAAACTTTCAAGAGCTTTAAGACTCCCACTGTCCTCTTGACATATAAAACTCCCTTGTCAAATATTCAAGAGATAATGCGGATTCTTTATCAAGACTAACACTTTACACAATTGGCCTAAGTTGGTCTCTGTTTTATCCAAAACATCACAACTTACCAATTTCAAATGTACAAGAGTAGATAACCTTTTACTCTTACATTTGACTAGTGTTAACAAACCCTCTTTAAGATATGTCACTCAAGTTACAATCTTGGAGTATGACTCTAAGAATTGTTTTGGAACGAAGTATGACTCATCTTTTTGATTTAACCATTTCAAGAATTCATGACTCCTCTTCTTAGTCATAAGAATGCACTAAGATAACTTTAGAGGACCAATTGTGATATGGTAACTTAATCATTAAGATGATCATAAACATGATACTAAAGTACTCTCCCATCTTTTCAGATTTGAGAAACTTTTATCTTTCTGCCATACTTTGATTCTTCTTATTCGTTCTGTCTCACATTGAAACTTCTCCAATGCTACAGACTTATACTTAAACTTATAAGTATAACCATATTTACTGAACTTAAGTAAATCATGACGAATAGTCTTCTTGATCTTTTTTGGTGGACTTGACCAGTGCACAAGAATATGTACTCGATCCCTTAGTCCTTTCCTTATTCACATAAGGAATTAGTCTTAATTTTCCAAGCTGAAAGTTCTCATTCATCATACTATACAACTTGCATGATTCCAAGTTTCGGTCCAATTGAACCTTGGGTGATGAGAATCTTTCCTTATTTGGTAATATTAGACACTACCACAACCGAAAGAATCAAATCCATTTTTCCAATATTGCTATCAATGGAATCTTATAAGCAACAACTTTTCACAAATGCCATTGTAAGGATACTTAAAATAAATAAAATCAAAACCTTTTTCTTTTATTTTAAAACTTTGCGGAAAAACTTATCCTTACAATCCATACGAAAACCTTGTTGTTATCTATTCCTAAGCAATATAAATATCATAACTCTTAAGTAATAGCCCAAAATTCTGATCACCGAACCATGCGATTGAAATCCATCTTCACGATCAGAATCAACATGTACTTAATAGAGTTAGACAATGGACTTTACCTGAAGTAGAGCCAAACTTATTGACTTTAACATCCTTAGGTAAATTTGGCAGCTTCGTAACCAATGCCCCTTCCTTTGGCAATAGTTACCTATGGACCCTTGATAATGGGACTATCTCAGACTTCGCCTCTCTCTTTACCATTGGGTCAACCGAGTTGACTATGGCCGATCCCTTTCCATTGGGAAGAGAGAGCTTTACTGGTTATCCAATGTCATCATTGTCAATGTCCATAGCGTTTTAGGAAGTTGATCTTAGCAAATAGATAAGATTATTAAGGGTCTTGTCTTAGTTTGTTTCATAGGATTCCCAAAAGAACTCAATATGTGACTTAGAAAGTAGTTGAGCCACCAACTTTCTCAAGACTTTGACACCCAACTCTCCCGGCTTGTCAATATGTGACTACATCTCCAAGATGTGATCACACCTAGACCTTGCCTTGCCAATAGGGCTTGAGTGACCTTAAACTTTTTAGGAACTTGTGGGTTAGGGAGAATAATTAGAGGAGGTGAAAGAAGTATGATATCCATGGGACATCATCTTCATTTAGGAAACCTTGTTTCAAGAGATTTGGGAAGATCATAAATGTCTAGACCAGACATCTTTTTGGGAGATATTCAAGATAGTTGATTTAAAGTCCTTAATATGACACCCAATATGAAATATTAAGGCTAGGACCCAACAAACTATTTTATAACTTAGAAGAGGGATGCCGTAATCCCAGCTATAAAATATTTGAAGGTAGGTGAATGACGATTCACCAATTTCCACCATGAAAAACGAAATAATTTATTAGGTTTTAAACGATTTGAAAGTCCTAGATCTTTGAGATTCATTGAACTGTTCAAAGGCATGTTTCAATCTCGAGTGTGCCCTTCAGGTTTTGTGACTGGGATGCCGAGGATCACAAAACAAGGTGTGAATAACCATGCAAATATACTTGGTACCCTTAATATTTAACCCTTAATCAGTGTGCCGGTTAACCACACACGCTCCACCGATACTATGATAAATATTAAGTTACCCTTTGCCTACCTTGTTAAGTCCAGGTTAGTGTGCCGGTTAACCACACACGCTCCACTAACGACTTAAGCAAAGTGCAAAGTGTAATTTCATGGGTTAGCACCAAATTCACATTTTCCTAAGTAACTAAGATTGGGTATTAATAAGAGTTTAGTTACTTAGTATTTATCATTAATACTTTTAATGAAAGGAGAATTATAGTCCTTGTCCTATCCGTTCGGCTAACGACCCTCCACCAGTCAAGGAAGCGGTGGGTGAGAGTGGACACCCATTAAACTGCCATTTTATAGGCAGTAACCTTATACCCCCCCTTATAGACCGGCTTCGTGAATGAGGCCTACTAACGGTAAGACTAACTTTACTCTTATACATATATATAAATATTATTAACTTATAATATTATAAAGTATAAGGGTTGAATTTTAACTTTTAAAATTCTAAGGGCTAACTTGGAATTAAAGTATTCATAAGTGAAAAATTTTCAAATTCCAAAACTTGAGGGCAAGTTTTGAAACTATTCAAAACTAATTAATTCCATAACTTATGAGTTTAAAGTAGTTTTAATTAAAAAAAAAACTCTTCAAGTTCCATAACTTGAGGACAAGTTATGGAAGACTTTAAACTAATTAATAAAAAAATAATTTTTTTTTATTGTAACTTATGGAACTAATTAAGGTTACACATTTTTTTTTAATTTAATGAAGAGACTCTTGAACCTCCATAACTTCAGGACAAGTTATGGAGTCATAAAACCATTTAATTAGAACTAGACTCTTCATTTTGTAACCTTTGCCAACTTTTATGAGTTTTATGATTCTTAAATGTGACTTTTCATATAACTTGAGGACAAGTTACAAAAACACACTTTGGAATCAACTCTTAGATTAAAATGGATTGAAAACAACTATTTCACACAACTTTTCTATTAATCTAAGAACCTCATAAGAACAAGATAATTCAAACCATCAATCTTCAAGAAATTAGCATGAACATATAAACTAATAAAAATCTTGAAATTATGACAAGTATCTTAGAAATTGGATTAGCATGAACATTACCACATCAAAAACAAGTTGATAAGTCCAAAAACATCTTAGGGTAATGTTCCTAGTCCAATTCCAGCCAAAACAATCGAATATATGCATCCAACTCGATTTTTCAGCTACTTTTGCAAGTATAACAAGAAAACAAGCCTAGGCTTTGATACCACTGTTGGGTTATGAGCATTCTAACACTCCTAAGTGTACATGCAACCCTAAATACCTTGGATCTATGTTTTCTCTATTATACATACAATTATGAACATCCAAGGTATTATCCTAATCTAGCATACAAAATAATAAATATAACAAGATAGAATACATACCTCTTTGATGTAGAATGTCTTCATGAAGCTTGAGTGCCTAGTGCCCCAAGTGTGACACCTCAAATGGTTCACACAACACCAAATACACTTGGAATAACTTCAGAGAAACTTGAACACTCCTTGAAATCGTCTAGCCCTCACACTCACACATTAGTGCACGATTTCTTGAGCCATGGGATTCTTTTATATGGTGGTTATTAGGGTTACACCATGTAACTCATAACTTTACCCATTCCTTATGCTCCATGGATTTTAACCTCCATGGAGTATCCATGGGTCACCCCATGGACTTAGTCCAACATAAGGAATCTTGGATCACAAGCCCACATATATAAGAATGAATGATTTACACAATCAACCCATATATTTAATTAGTCTCCTTTTGATCACTTAATTAATTCCAAATTAATTCTTGATCAATACTAATTAAATAACCTTATTAATATATTAGAACTTATAATATATTAACCAACCTTAAGTGTTATTTCTCTCATTATAGTCTATCCAAATGCATGATGCCATGCAACCCATATGGACCATGCCGGGTCGGGTCAAGTCTTACCAATTATAGTTATGGACTTAGACATTAATCCAACAGAACTATCCCTTGTTAAAACTAGTGCCAACTATTACTACGTCAGGTAATGGTTCCTGAGCTGCTTCAAGTTCCATGTACCTCCCACTTGCTTTGTCATTAGAAGCTTGCTTTCTGCTATTTCCGTTATCAAGGGAATAAGAGAACTTATTATTGGTGGGTTTGTACTTAAGAATCTAAGCCACATGTAAGTCCCGAATTCTCCTACGAATCAATCAGAATCACTTTGATGGTGTGGAATCCCAATCAAGTGAATGATTCAAGATATAAGATGAATAATAACAACATAATTAATCTTCATAGCAGACAATATATTGATTAATCGTCCGATATATAAGATTCCGATTACACGCTGTTTTCTCTCAGTTTCTCTCAAGATCTCGTCACAAGCATATGGCAGCCCCCTTGAACGTCCAACCCCCTATACAAGACATAAATAACACTATTTATACCTAAACCTAATAACCAAGCCCAAGCCCAAAAGCTAAACAAAACAATATTAAGCCTAACCGAAATCACATGAGATTTCAGTGCAAACAACACCAAAACATGGTGTTTTCTGTCCTAGACCAAGAACTCTAATAACTTAAGAAAAGCAAAGTATAAACCACAGTTTATGACCTAACAATCTCCCCTTTGGTTTATAGCTTTCTTTTCTTATGACCTAACAAACTCCCCCTTAGATTGTAGCTTTCTTTTCTTGTCAATCTTCTCTTTGTTCTTGGCTTCAACTTTTGTCTTCGATTTCTTTACAACTTTAAGATGAACATATGAATCTTCATGAATAACTTCATCTTTAGTACTTGAACTTTTCTTTAAGATTTGACTTTCAACGCACATTGGGTGTAGAGGCTTCTTGTGAGGATACTTGAAAATCAGCACTTGCAGCTTTGAGAATCTTCAGAGAAAATAACAGAGAGACCGATTCTTCTGGATCATTTCAGCAAGTTCATAGATAGCAGCAAATTGATTGGGGAGGCTTCAATGCAACTTGTCACATAATCTTTAAAAACAGCTTCACCTTGCTTCTGGGGTTGAAAAATTGAATGTTGTAAAATAATATTCACTTTTGTTCCTTGGAATGAAAGTTCTTTAATGATCACCGTTGCGTCTTGAAAAGAAAAAAATGACTAAAAAGTCCCTGTGGATCACAGAATCATAGAGACCCTTCTCATCACAGTTGTTCAAGAACCTAACCTTGGCTCAGAAGGAGACTACTTGTAGTATCTGTGTGAACACAGAGGAACGCACTGCGATTTGTTGAGTATCAGAGAACTACTCAAGGCTAGTTTGATGTTAGCCCCTGTATATCCTAGATCAAAGATCACAATACAATTTTCAAGTTAACGAGTTAACTTGGCCCTTGGCGAGATGTTCAGCGATATCTATTTCCCTGTTGGGTGAATTACCCTGGTGCCGTGATAGTTCTTAGGAAAAGAAAACTAACAAGACCAATTTGACAATCTGTACAGTTTTAGACTTCCAATTCCTTAAATACGATAGTTCTTTGAAAGATACTGCCTAACTGACAATTTCTATAGTTTCAATCCTTCAATTCCTTGTGAAAATAGAGTGAAGAGTAATAACCATCAATCCTTTCCAAGTTTCTTCTCGTTGCTCAAAAAATTCCGATACAGTCTCCATGAGTCTCTTCTGCTTTTTGAATTCGCTTTTTAAGACAAACGAAACTTTGAGATAAAAAATAAAAGTAAAAATAAACTTAGCACACAATAAAAATAACTAAGAATAAAATTAAAAATTAAAAATACACCCAAAAGTAAAAATAAAATATTTTTAAATTTTTGATTTTTCTGAAAAAGAACTAAAAACAGAAATAAACATATTTTTGGATTTTTTTTTTTAATTTTATGATTTTTGTTTGATTTTTTATTTTCTGATTTTTGTTGTTTTTTTTAATTCTCCCCCTAAATTTGTGCATCGAGGAGAAATGAACAAATTTAACAAAAATAAGATACAAAATGTACAAAACAGAGAGGGATCAAAGTTGTCAAGAAATTCAATATCGTTTATCAGCATACACCTGCATGTTTAGCTCTGGTCAATCACCAATATTGTGGTCCACTTAAACAAAAAGGATGTTGACAAGTTGGACCGATTATAAGTGACAAGACATTGCACCTATATTCATGTTGGGTCTAAAATTATGGTTTATACTTTGCTTTTCTAGGCAATTGTAATTTTCCGTCTAGGACTGAAAATTGTTCACGACCCAGGTGGTGTTTACGGCCATGAACTGGTTCACGGCCCATGTGTCGTATATAAATAGATGTAATGGGTGAGGAGTGTGTGAGAGAGACTGTACGGCCAGGAGAGAGAGAGAGAGAGAGAGAGAGAGAGAGAGAGAAAGGAGCTTAAGTGTGTGTGCGTGTGTGTGTGAATCTCATGTAAAGGAGCATCATTCCATTCATCAATACATTGAAGATTCATATTATTCTTCTTCTCCTTCTTCTTCATTTAGATCTGGCATCATCCGCTTGATTGGGATTTCACACCATCAAGCGGATTTGATTGATACGCAAGCAGATTTGGGACCTATAAGTAGTATCAGAGCTTGGATTGTATCAATCAATTTGGCCAAATCTGGAGCGTTTTTGCTTTTATTTTTGAAGGATTTTTACGTTTTTGGATAGATCTTGGCAAAATAGGGGGGTTTGTTCTTCGTGTTTTTGATAAAAACGAGTTTTTGATCAAGTTTTGGAGCAAAAAGAGGTGAAAAACGTTGTTTTTTCACGTAATCTGCGAAGTGTTCACGACCATTGAAGGGTTCACGGCCGAAGGAGGGTTCTCAACCGATGAAGCGTTTGTGGCTAGGGTTTCTCGGCGACAGCCATAATCAGTTTGCGGCTAGGTTTCTCGGCGGCGGCCGTAATCACGAATTAGGGTTTCTCAGACGTTTACGGCTCAGAAGTTTGCGGCCCTCTGAGTTCACGGCCTAGCAGGAGTTCTTGGCCAGCAGGTTCCTGGCCCAGCACTTGTTCAGCCCACTTGCTCATTCAGCAACCTCCTTCTTGTTCAGCAGTCTCGTTCAGCAACCTTCTTCTCGTTCAACGTTTATTAAAAAAAGGGGGGGATTTTGGGGGCTTCAAGGATCGAACTCGGATCCCTTGTGTAATCAATCAGCGCCCCTTCCAATTCATCTAGCTTGCTAGATGTTACATTCCTTCCCAATTTAATTCATAAGGCTTCGCTGCTTTCAACCTAATTTCGCAATTTTCAAACTTTTTGCCCAAAATTAAAATTTTTAAATCTTAGAATTCCATTTTCAACCCAAGTTTTTTAACTTTTAATTTTTGACTTTTTAAATTGACTTTTGACTTAAAATTTTGACTTTGACTTTGAAGTTTGACCTTGGACTTTAAACTTTGACTTTCTCGTTTAGCTTTTAAATTTTCAAATTTAGTTTTTCGATTTGACATTTAAGTTTGCCTTTTCAAGTTTGACTTTTAAGTTTGACTTTTTAAATTTGACTTTTAAGGTTGACTTTTGAGGTTTTAAGTCAAAGGGCATATTTTTAAAACAATGAGTTCCTCAAAAATCCCGGTCACTGAAGTTTCGTGTTCTCAAGCATGCATTGATAAAGTTAAAAACTTACGTGAACACATCGATTTATTTAAAAGAGAAAATGAGGAACTTAAATATGAGGGGTACCAACCTAGGAAAGGCCTAAAACCATTAAAAGAACAACTAGAGGCCAAGACTAAGGACTTTGGGAAATTACAGGCAGAGTACAGTGACAAGTGTGTCCATTATAAATATCTTAAGAAAGATTTTGATGTTGTGACTGCCGAACTTGATGCATTAAAAACAAAATATAAAGATGTTGAATTCAACTTTAAAAAATTTGATGTGTCAAGTGAGGTAGTTGTGTCCATGATAGAAAAACAATTAACATTTAAAGATAACCAGCAAAAGGGTCTATGGAATCATGATGTTCCACCTCATTTCAATGATCACTACACTTTCACCCCTCTACTAAGGAAGAAATTGAAAATGAAGCACACCTTCAATATGGCCAACCTGTTGTACCATTTTC
The DNA here is from genome assembly GCF_052849685.1 of Lactuca virosa. Taxonomy (NCBI): domain Eukaryota; kingdom Viridiplantae; phylum Streptophyta; class Magnoliopsida; order Asterales; family Asteraceae; genus Lactuca; species Lactuca virosa. Next base: position 312,233,022 of record NC_136433.1, on the reverse strand, counting down.
AGTTAAGACTGAACAATCTAGGCCAACTGAGGGTGTGGAGGTGAAGAATTCTAATATTTCTACTTCTTGTGCGGGTAAAGTAGCGGAAGTAGAACAAGGAGAATTTTGTTGAACAAACCAATGTCTCCTTGAACTCTGAACCTGTTTCTTCTAACTCAGTCACTCCTAACAAAATTGCTGTTGAGAAATACAGGCCACCAATTCCAGTGAAACAGAGTGCTTGTTGTAAGTGTGCTTGTGGGAATAATAAAAGACAAGGCAAGGACACGCCACCAGGGGCAGGAAGAAACAACTTCCCTGTGAAGAAAAAGACATGTTTTCACTGTGGAACACCTGGACACATTGCCAGAAATTGTCCAAATCGCGCATACATTCCCTACTATGCACAAGGCTGGCAGAACGTGCAAAGTGGGAGATTCTTCAAAAGAAATCATTCGAGGTCACAATCGCACAATGGTGACTGGAACGCGCAGAAGCCTAAGAATCAAACCCACAAGGCCAATAATCTAACTCCCAAGAACAAGAAGGGAATGTCGGCCAAGAAGTCCAATCCAAGAGATGCTCCAGTGAAACCAAGATCGGTTAGCTCAAAGTCATCTCGAAGATTGACTTCAAGTTCAAAATCAAGTGCCGAGGCACCCATCCGATCCAACAAGAAATGGGTTAAACCCAACTACAGATGGGTACCAAAGGTTCACTCTCCCAAATCTTCTAATGATTATAATATTTCTACATCTTCTGTTTGTGATAAGCAGGACATGTCATGGGAGAGAGTACCTTGCAAAGATGACAAAGGTCGACCCAGTTTCAAAATGGACTAGGTTCCAAAGACCAACTGATCCCGCTCTGTGTCGGAGCAGCTATGGAGGCATATCATCAGACTTCCGTTTGTTGATAGTGGCTGTTCCAGGCACATAATAGAGGAGATCTGTCAACTGTACAACACTCAAAACATTGTTTGAGAGTATGTGTGCTTTGCAGGAATGGAAGAAAGGAAAGGATCACACATGACGTTTGTGCTTAACGATGTGAAAAATTTTCGGATTTGTTCTGAGATTATGCGTGCTGTTCTCAGACCTTGTGGATGCAAATTCAATCGGTGACTTACGGTTTGAGGTTTCTTCTCTATACTCCTGAGTTTATCTTAAACTGATTCGTTTTGAAGACAATTTTTATTTTCTTATATGTTTATAAGGAAGTGATATCAAGATAAAATGATAACGGGCAGTCTAAAACATGTGTAACAGACTAAATCTGAATTGTCTAGACTCTATGTTCAATGTGCTGGTAGGCATGAAGTATTTGACAGTGTGGATTTATATAGGATTGTTTGGACTGACCAGACGACGCTCGGGTAGATTGAGTAGTGAGATAAACATGGGAACCCACGGGATACACTAAATTAATACGCATCTAGAACTGTGGCTTAACTTTTCCTTGATGTAAAGACTTATGTCCTTAATTCTGCTTCTGATAGGGTGACTGGGGGGTTCTGATAAAGTAGGTATGTAGGAAACTATTTTCTTGGTTTCTATCTGTCAGTCATATGTTGCTTCCTCTGCGTGATTGGAAGAGATCCGACCTGGATTGTAACATATGCAACTCTAATTCTACGCACCTCCTTATCTATGAAATTCTTTCTATCTGTTAGCCATATGCTGTCCCCTCTGCGTGATCGGAAGATCCGACCTAGGACACAACATATGCAACATTCTACCTCTCAATCCCTCTATCTCTGTTAGTCATATGTTGTCCCCTCTGCGTGATTGAAAGAGATCCGACATGGGACACAACATATGCACCTATTTCTAAATCTGACTTCCTCCTTAATAATTGTTTACTCACCTAATGTAAGGAGTTCTTTGGAAGTTCTTGATAACCAGGGTATATCGGGAAGTGGGGAACACGTTCTAGTGCAACTAAAATTGAACCATTTAAGAGGTTGTCTGTAGATCTCGCTGCTTAATTTAAGTGGACAACAATACCCGTGGTCGTCGTCAGCTAAATGGTCTATTTAGAAAAGTTTATCGATATCCTTCGTGTTTAAGTGGACCACAATACCAACAATTGACCAGATCTATTCATGAAGGTGAAGGTACTGATAAACAAGTTAAGACTGTCTCACAACTTTCATCCCAAATTTTTTTGTTTTTGTTAAATTTGTTCATAGTTTTCCTATATGCACAAATTTAGGGGGAGAATTAAAAAAATTCAAAAAAATCAAACAAAAATCATAAAATTAAAAATCCAAAAATAATGTTATTTCTGTTTTATTTCTTGTTCAAAAAAAACTCAAAAATCCAAAAATATTTTTGTTTATGTTTTATTTTTTTCAGAAAATATAAAAAAAATCCAAAAATATAGTGTGCTAAGTTTTCTTTTAGTTTTGTTTTGTCTTGAAAAGTGAATTCAGATGTAGAGGAGACTCATGGAGACTGTATCGAGATTTTTGAGCCAAAGCTTCATCCGTGATCATCGAAGAATTCTCATTCGAAGGAGCAAGAAATGAAGACTATTATTTCAACATTCAATCCTTCAACCCCAGAAGGAAGGTGAAGCTACACTTGAAGATTATGTGACAGATTGCATTGAAGCCTCCTCAATCAATTTGCTGCTATCTATGAACCTGCTGAAGTGATCCAAAAGATTATTTCTCTCTGATATTTTCTCTGAAGATTCTCAAGCTGAAAGCGCTATCTTTCAAGAATCTTTTCAAGAAGCCTCCTCACCCAACGTGCGTTAAATGCCAAATTCTGAAGAAAAGCCCAACTGCTCAAGATGAAGTCATTTATTAAAGATTCATCAAGTTCATCTTGAAGTTATGAAGAAATCGAAGATAAAAGCTGAAGCCAAGCTCCAAATGAAGATTGACAAGAAAAGCCAGCTACATTTTCAGGGGGAGCTTGTTGGGTCAAAGAAAAGAAAGCTATAAACCAAGGGGGAGATTGTTGGGTCTAAAATTATGGTCTATACTTTGCGTTTCTAGGCAATTGTAATTTTCCGTCTAGGACTGAAAACTGTTCACGGCCCAGGTGGTGTTTACGGGCGGGAACTGGTTCATGGCTGTGAACCTGTTCACGACCCATGTGCCATATATAAATAGATGTAATGGGTGAGGAGTGTGTGAGAGAGACTGTATAGCCAGGAGAGAGAAATAAAGTAGCTTAAGTGTGTGTGTGTGTGTGAATCTCATGTAGAGGAGCATCATTCCATTCGTCAATACATTGAAGATTCATATTATTCTTCTTCTCCTTCTCCTCTATTTTTATCTGGCATCATCCGCGTGATCGGGATTCCGCACCATCAAGCGGATCTGATTGATACACAAGCAGATTTGGGACTTACAATTCCTAAATAGACCATTTTGCTGATGACGACCAAGGATATTGTTGTCCACTTAAATTCAGCAGCAAGATCTACAGACAACCTTTAGTTAATTCAAATTTTAGGTTCACTAGAACGTGTTCCCCACTTCCCAACATACCCCGACAATCAAGAACTTCCAAAGAACTCCTTACTTTAGGTGAGTATTCAATCATTAAGAGAGAAGATAGATATAAAAATGCATATGTTGTATCCCTGGTCGGATGTCTTCCAATCACGCAGAGGGAACAACATATGACTAGCATATGTAGAGGGTTAGAGAGATACTAGGGTACATATGTTGTATCTCACGTCGGATCTTCCGATCACGCAGAGAGGACAACATATGGCTAACATATAGAAAGAATTACATAGATAAGGAGATGCATAGAGATAGAGTTGCATATTTTGCGTCCCATGTCGGATCTTCCAATCACGCAAAGGGGGCAACATATGACTGACAGAGAGGATAAGAAAGAAAAACAATTTCACACTGACCTACTTTATTAGAACCCCCAGTCACCCTATCAACACCAGAATTAAGGAAATTAGTCTGTACATTGAAGAAATGTTGATCCACAGTTGTAGACGATAAGTAACTTTAATGTATCTCATAGGCAACCTTGTTCATCTCACTGCTTAATCTATCCAAGCGTCATATGGTCAGTCCAAATGAAACTATCTAAGTCCATATAAATTAACATTGTTTAGTCCTTTCATTGTCAGCTGTTTCTAGTCCATTTGAATCCTTCATGCCTGCCAGTGTAACACCAGTCAAAATAGGTCAATAGACAATCACATGTGATTATGCCAATCAAGTAATGTGATTTTGTTAAACTAGTAATGTGATAAAAGTGCTATGTAGTTCATGATAAATTTTAATACAAATATGAACTTTCTTTATGATGCAAATCAAAGTATATGTCCATACGATTCCAAAAATATAGAGAACGTCTGAATCTGACTTCGCATGAAGAAGTTATGATAAACCAAACATTATAAATCTCTATAATAAGAGGAATTTAAAATAGATTTAGAATTAGCTATTGGAGTCTAAAAGAGAGTTGTATTACTTGTAAATACCTATGCGTGCATATAAAGAACGTCAAAAATGGAGTTCGTCTGTGAAAGTTACGACCATCTGAAGATACAGCTGTCAGAAACCCTAATTCGACCGAGCTCACGACGTGAGCATAGAAACTCACTACGTAAGGAGTCAATTTGTCACATTTCGGATCTAGAAGGTGCATGACGAGGCTACGAAGGGATTAGTTCCAAACTCACGACGTGAGCAGGGATATCTTACGACGTGAGGATTCATCTGGCCACCTTCCGAAGCTAGGGACGCAAATGGCAAGTCTAAGAGATGATCATGCTTGACTCACGACGTGAGTCTTATAAAACTCATGATGTGATAGTCCAAAAACTTACTATAAATAGAAAGTTCGACCCCAGCCATTCTTACACCTGAACTTCTTTCCTTTCTCTCATTTTCTGAAGCCCTCTTGCATCCTGAGCCCCGACGACCTCATACCGCTGACCGTTTCTGCTTAGATTATATAAAATCATGTTACTAAGGTGAGTTTCACGGCCCCACTTTCTAATATTTTCGGGGGACAGCGCATGCTAAATATTGTATACACGTTGATATTATGTCTATATAATAGTATATTAGTATCAACGTAGATATTTATATTAACCGGGATATAGTTGTTTAAATATAATATTTTGAATATATACAACTATTATCAACTTGTTAGCATGTTATTATACTAATGTAGATCTTGAGTTATACTTAGGATTCTATATATATGTTGTGTGCGATATAGTTATGAAGTTATATTCAGAACTTCTATATGTTAATTTATAAAGTATGTTGCTATTATTGGTTTTATGTCAAGATAAAACTTGGTATGCTATATGTAGTTATTGTTAGTTTTATGAGAAGATAAAACTTGGTATGTTATATGTTGTTGTTGGTTTTTTGATAAAACCTAGTTTTTCCTCATGTTATAGCTGTTATACTACCTAAAGTAATATTTAAAAGCAAAGTATAATAACATAGGGTTTTAGACACGAAAATGCTTTTGTTGTTAGAGCTATAGGAAGCCGTTGAAGTCTACATGAGCAATTGTATTCATCAACTAAGATTGGGGATCTTAGCAGAATACCTCTGAACTGTAACCGTTAATCCCGTGTGAGCGAGGAAGTCATGTATAATTAGTATGCGGGTTGACAACCCCACTCGTGGTTGCTAGCTACAATCAAATGTAAGCGAGTGACAAACTATCCTTTATTTGTTATTTGTTCCGAAGTCGATGAAGCGTGCGGTGTTCCACATGGAAATCATGAGTGGGTTGTCCTCATAGAAATCATGAGTGGGTTGTCCTCATGGAAATCATGAGTGGGTTGTCCTCATGGAAATCATGAGTGGGTTTTATCAGAGGTATTATGTCAAAGCAGCGGTTACAGGCTCATGGTAGCAAATTGTTAGAAACATTATAATTTGTCGTTATACAAGTATAAATGTTAAGTATAAGTTTCCCCATACTTATACCCTAAGTACATGGAACGTTTAGGTATATCACTTAATTGTTAAGTAAACTATTATACCTAATATATCTACTAATCGTTGGAGAGTCAAAATGATACTTTCAAAACTATACTTTTGAACTTGGAAAATGTATTATTTTTATATGGAGTCAAAACTTGTGGACTCACCAACTTTATGTTGACGTATTTTTAAATGCATGTGTTTTCAGGAAATTGAAAAACTAGTATGTATTCGAACAGGAGAAGTTTTACTATTACCTTTCTGTTCTTTAAGAAGTATGCCATAGTCGGATATTATATAATAAGTACTGGGAAAACAATAATGTAACTTTGAATCATCAATAAAGATATGTATTTTCTTTAGTATTGTTCAGTGTATGTTATATAACTGCGATACGAAGAATGACGTTACATCACACGGTGTTTCCGCCGACGATCGGGGTGTGACAGCCAGCACATTAAACACAGAGTCTAAACAATTCAGCTTCAGTGCATTACACGAATTTCATATTTCCCTTTAGCACTAAACTTCATATCACTTCCTAGAAATACTTAATAAAGAAAACATATATATATATATATATATATATATATATATATATATATATATGTAATCTCCATTTTTTTATTTCTCCCCCTTAATTTATGCATGGGGAAGAAAGAAAACAAAATAAATGAGCAAATTTTAAAAATTGTCTTCAAAACGAATCATTTTATGAAAAACTTAAAAGTATCGAGAAGAAAACTCAAACCGTAATTCAACAATTGAAGTTGCATCCAGATTATCCGAGAACAGCACGCAGATGAAACAACATGTTCAGCCTCAGCTGTGTTTCAACTCCGGAACGAAGTAAAGATATTCAACATGCCTATAAACACGATCCCTATTTGTGATCCTTTCTTTCTACCTTCATGCAAAGGATACATGCTCTTAATTAAAGTTCTGAATATAATGTAGTTGAGAGATGTCTCCTATCATGTGCCTGGAGTAGCCACTATCAACAAACCGAAGTCTTATGATATTCCTCCATAGCTGCTCCGATACAGAGTGCGGGATTAGTTAGCTTTTGGAACCCAGTCCATTTTGAAGCTGGGTTGACCGTTATCATCTACACAAGCTACTCTCTCCCATGACATAACCTATTTATCAGACACAGAAGATGAAGAAATGTTAGAATCATTTGATGGTTTGGGAGTGTGAACCTTTGGTACACATCTGTAGTTGGGTTTAACCCATTTTTTGTTTGATCGGATGGATGCCTTATCACTTGCTTTGGAACTTGAAACCGATCGTCGAGATGACTTTGAATTATCTGATCTTCGTTCAACTTAACCATCTCTTGAATTTGGCTTCTTGGCCGACATTCGCTTCTTGTCCTTGGGAGTTTGATTCTTGCCTTTTTTAGCATTCCAGTCACCATTGTTTGAATGTGACCTCGAAGTGTTTCTTTTGAAAGATCTCCCTCTTGGCGCGTTCTGCCAACCTTGTTTGTATACATATAAACGATGTGGGCAATTTATGGCAATGTAACCGGGAGTCCTACAGTTAAAGGAAGTCTGTCTTTTCATATAGATGACATTGTGACTTTGTCCTTGTCCAACAAAAGTTCGTTCGGAACAACTTCCACAAGCATAAGCACAAGAACATTTGTTAGACTGCTTGCCATATTTTTGTGGTTGGGATTTTTCAACAATGGGAGTGTCGTCATCACAAGCTTTTGAAACACTTTCAGCAGACTTAGAATTGATTTTGATCTGCTCACTCCTAACTTGTACTGCTTCGTTATCTACACATGAAGTATAAGCATTACAATCGTTCACCTCATCCCGCGCTTTTGAATCATTATCAGTAGAACAAGAATTATTTATGTTCTGCTCATGCGCATCATGCACTGTGACCTGCTCTGCACATGAGGTAGAAACATTAGTATCATTCACCTCAATATTCTCAGTTGGGCTAGATTGTTCAATCTTAACTGAAGCTGGTATAGGGAGCTGGCCATACTGAGTAGGTATCTCTACCTCATTGGTTTCAAGGGGTGGGGTATAGTTGTCATTGAAGGGAGGTGGAACACTGTGATACCCTAGACCCTTATTCTGATTATCTTTAAATTTTAACTGTTTTTCTATCATGGACACAACTACCTCACTTGACACGTCAAATTTCTTAAAGTTAAATTCAACATCTTTATATTTAGCTTTTAATGCATCAAGTTCGGCAGTTAATTCAACAATTTTTACTTTAGCATAATGATAGTGTTGACATTTATTACTATATTCTTCTTGAAGTTTCCTAAAGTCCTTGGTTTTGGCATCGAATTGATTTTTAAGGGTTTTTGGGCCTTTATGAGAATATAGCCTTCATATTTAAGGTCCTCAGTGTCTCTACGTAATATTTCAATTTGAGCACGAAGAAATTTAATTGTATCACTACAGGATTGAGAACAAGAAGCTTCATTGAACTCTTTTGTGATTGATGAACTCATTATTCAAAAAAAAATTTTTTAGCAAAAATAGATTTGATTATGAAGCCAATAAAAATACCCTTTGATTTGAAACCTTGAAAGTCAAACTTGAAAGGTCAAATTTGAAAGTCAAACTTAAAAAGTCAAACTTAAAAGTCAAACGTGAAAGTCAAACAAGAAAGCTTGAAGAGTAAATGTAACACCTCCTTATTTCCCTATTGTAAGTCCAACCAATCAACCAAAAGTTAGTCTTAATTCTATTGCCTTTTAGCATTATTAAGGGTCTGTTTGAGTGTTCTAAGCCTAGTGCATTCAAATTTTGGGTTTAGGGATTAGTTAACTTAGGTTCTTCATGTTGCACTCGAGCCAAACACTCCATCAAGAGGAGTGTACGGCTGCACACATGGTTGTACGGCCGTATACTCAAGGTGGCCTTGAACCCATGCCCATATATAAGCTATCCCTTCATTTTTCACACTTTCTTACACTTCCAAGTCAAGAAAATCGGTTCTCTCTCAAGTATCATCAAGATTCTTCATCCAAATCTTCCAAAGTGTAAGTGATTCTTCCCTTTATTGGTTGATAACCTTCATAATCTAGTAAAACTCTATGATTTCATCCATGAAATCATCTCTTTTGGTTAGATCTTCAAGAACACCAAGAACACCAAGAACACACACTTGTTCTTGGGCCGTGAACTCCATAGGAACCCTCAAAAGTGTGAGTATCTCTTCTATCTTCTAGTTAAGCTTGAGAAACACTTGGTTCCTAGTCTTGAATCTTAATCTAATGCAAGAACACCAAGGGTGTACGGCCGTACACCCCTCTTATGGCCATAAACCCTTGTTTGGCACATGTTTTGGCCTCAAACTCATCTTATGTCCCAACATAGGATCTTGAACACTTAATGGATGCTAGATAGGGCCATAAACACCTATTTTGCATGTTCTTCCATGAGTGTACGACCGTACACTCAATGGCCGTACACCATATTGGCCGTACACATCATGGCCGTACACACTCTTGTGTGGCCGTAAACCCCTTTAGTACAATCACATGTGATTGTAACACTTCCTTACAAGTGTTTCCTAGTCCATAAGGTAGTTTCCTTGCATGTTAGTTGTGTTAAACACTAATTACATGCCTATATATGTCATTATATATCATTTAGGACTCGTATGTGTCTCGGGAATTCATTTGTGGAACTTCTCATCCTTACGTGAATCTTCAATTGAATCACCCACATAAGGTGAGTTCATACCCCTTTAATCTACCCTTTTAAATGATTTTTAATGCTTTTTAGACGGGGGGGGGGGGGGGAATACAAGTTGAACACAATTGTTAAATTGTGTTAATAATTGTATGTGATATCTAATATACAAAGGATTTTCTTATACTTTTAAGGATTACGAAATACTTCCAAAATGACTTAAAGTCATGTAAACTCTTTTTGAAACACTGTTAAAACTCTTTTAATACTGTTAAACTCTTTGAAAAAGGTTTTATAAACTATTTCATATTATAATTGTCAAAATCACGTTCATATATGTATAAGTATATAAATAAGACTTAAAGGGCTTAGGACTAATGAGTTGCCTTATCTCCTTTTCCTTGTTTAGATGTGGTGTAAGGTGAGGATATTTGTCCGAAGGTAATTTCCTTCTTAATTATATACATTATACATATGGGAATATAAAAGGTTACTTCATTAGGTATCATTACCTTTGTATCATGCTGAGCAAAGGGATAATTTCAGGATAGATCATGCCAATCAGATAGAACGTATAAATTATAATAGGTATAATTTATGAAACAAACGAGAAATCTATTTTTCCTAGATAAGTATACGAGGTCTAAACTACTTTATCAAGAAAAGGATATAATTCGATCTTTATTCAAATTAAAATGTGATGGTACGTATTCAGGACATAGCAATACTTGTTACGTTATATTCTTCTAACCAGAGTCTCCTGGAGGGAGAGCGGGCATTGTGTGTATAGATCTATATGGGACTGAAAATCCCACACCCCGACTACTAGCTACAGTCAAGCAGACCAGCCATGGGGTGACAAATGTCACATATTTAGTTTCGACACGAGTAGGTCGTCGTGTTCATTCTAGTCCAGCATGGTTACAACTTTATCACATTTTAAACCCTAATTAACTAGGTTAATATTAGGGTAGTTATTCACCAGTAGTTTGTTCTTTTTAAGAAATACTACTGTAGTATTCACTTTCCATAATCAAAACGGAATGGTTTTATGGGGATTTAAAACTACTTATCAGAACGGTTTTATGGGGATTTAAAACCACTTTTTACCATTAAAACGGAAAACATTTTTTTCATAATTTAATGGATAGTTAAAAGTATGTTAAACCTTATTATAAGTATAATATTACTTATATGGAACAGTTTTATGGAATTAAAACTACTTATCAGTTGTAAAATAGAAAATATAGAATTTTCTGGAACGTCATCATTCGTTCACTTAAAAGTAGTATAACATAAAGGACCTAATGGTTAATTTTATAATTCCTTGGTTTATACAACAGATTTATACATAATTAATATCCGACTGACAGTGAAATGTGTGACTTCCGCCTTACTTCATGTTCCTTGTTTGGTTGTGGGCTTAGGGCAGATTCACACATTTAAATGTTAGTTCGATATTAGGTTATATATGATTAGTATAAACTAAGTAATTGCAGAGGGAACTATTATGGTTATCATATTGTCACGTCAAAAAATATAGGATTTTCTGGAGGAACCAGTTAACTTTTCCACGAACTTAGAGTATACTTCATATAACTAAAATACTTATGAACTCACCAGCTTAAATGCTGATCTACTCTTTCAAAATAACTTGTATTCTCAAGAATCCAGTAGACAGGTACACTTCCGAAGCTTTTGAGAAGACTGCCTAGTACCGTACTGCGACTCTTGTCTTCTACTGTATCAACTTTGATGTTTGAACATGTAATGTTTAAACACTTATGTAAACGTATACTTATTAATGCAATGGTTGTTTGTACTTTGATTACTTCAATGCACGTGTTGTGATACTTAGATGACGTCCTCCGCCCCCGAACGTTTCCGCCGTTCTGGTTTTGGGGTGTGACAGATTGGTATCAGAGCATTGTTTATAGTGAGCTCAGTATATCAATAATAAAAGATATATAACTATAAACATATTGGGATAAAAATATTGTCACCAAGAATTATACTTTAAAATATAACAATATGTTATAAAAGTATAAGTACATGCAAAATATATATATTAGAGCGAGTATCACAAGAAGAACAAAATAAAAGTATTTGGATGTTGGACATTACAGCTAAACCTGATCAACTATATTCATTTGAGATATGACCAACATGTGTTTGGGAGTGATTGTAGTGTTGCAACAAGTCTAAAACTTACCTAGGTACCAGAAGAATTGTAGAACCAAACATAAAGGTTAAAATACTATAGGAGTATTTTAGGATGTTGTAACAATAAAACTGAAAACGTATAAACTTCCTATATCTAGAAGTTCAAGAAACAATCATATAATTAAAAAACTAGAGAAGTATTTTAAATACCATAAATAAACTTTTGGGAAATTTTAAAAAGATCTTTTCTGGTAAGTCTATAATTACTAAGTGGATACGTTAATGTTATATATAGTTGAGATTTTATAGACTTAGAATATGTGATTTTCACTCTACTCCCTTTTCCTTGTTTGGATGTGGTTTTAGAGTAGGATTACTTATTCGAAGGTCTATTTGATCTGGATTATATATAATGAGTACACACTATGTGATTATAGAAGGACCAGAAAGGATAATCTTCGTAAAAATTTAAAATTTCTCATAGATTCTTTAGACATTCCCATTCTCGTATAAACCCCTTAGATAGATGTAGCCACTCTAGCAATCAATAGAAGAGTCTAGGAGGATCCAACAGAATTTCATTAAGAGAATTCTGAGAAAGAAACAGATGAGAAGTAAAGAAACTATAGAAATCATTTAGTGCCCTTATCTTATTGAGGACACCAATGAGAGGTTCGCATGAACTAATGGGATTCGAACTCTTCATTACGAAGTAATGGGGATCAGTGTAAGAATTAGAAGTAAGAAGGCATAGAAATTCAATATACCTACGAAGGATATGGACACCATATAGATGTTGGGCTTTTGGTATACTACAACATCCTATGGTGCACATACAACCCTAAATACCTTGGATCTATGTTTTCTCTATTATACATGCAAATATGAAGTTTCCAAGATATTACCCTATACTAGCATACAAATATCATATACTTGGGTAATAAAATAGATAAAATACATACCTTTTTGATGTAACTTGTCTTCATGAAGCTTGAGTGCCTAGTGCCCCAAGTGTGACACCTCAAATGGTTCACACAACACCATGAACACTTGGAATAACCTTGAGAATAAGGATACTTTGGATCTCTCTAGTGAAATCGGCCTTGCCCTTTTTGTGTACACACACTAGTGCCCATTTCACCAACCAAGGACATCTTTATATAGTGTGGAGATTAGGGTTAAACCCTAATACCCATGACCTTTCATTTCATATGATCCATGGGTTAAACACTCCATGGAATATCCATGAAAGCTTAGCCCAACCTAAATGAACTTGGCCCATCACACACATATATCTTAGAGTCCATATTTAATTAGTTCCTTTTGATCACTTAATTAATTATAAATTAATTCTTGATCAATACTAATTAAATAATATGATTATATATTAATATATTAGAACTTATAATATATTAATATAAATCACTAGTATCCTTTTTCCTCATCTTGTCTATCCAATTGTCCCGATGCCATGCAACCCAAATGGACCATGCCGGGTCGGGTCAAGTCTTACCAATTATAGTTATGGACTTAGACATTAATCCAACAGTCTCCCACTTGGATAAGCCTAAAACTATTATTAAGTATGACTTCAAACCCCGACTAGCAATCGTAGCTCTCAAAAGCTTCCGTCGAACTCTGACCTTGCCGATGAACTCTGACCTTTGTCAATGACTTGTCCATTAGATAAGGGATCATATATTCCTACATTCTAGATATCATATGGACTGAGACATGGAATATCAATCATTCTCTCTCTCCATTTGTTGTTTCCCGATTTCCGATTTATGATGACTGACTGATTGAACAAATCAAATCCGTCCTGGCTTGGCCAAGCACTCACATGTGTCATTGCTAAATCATCGAGGGCCCACAGATATCGCTTTTATCCCGAAGGTAAAAGGAATGGATAAACTTCGACTCATATGGCTTGTTCTACTACTTGTTGAATCATACACAAAGGCACGTTTTATAACATCGAGTTACCAATGCGTTTTTGTGCAATCAATGTATAACCAGCTCATAGTAACAACTCATATCTCTAGGTTTTAAGAATATAAGATATTATCGTCTCATGATCACTCGTGATAAAATCCATGAAGTGATTCAAATGAGCGTGGGTTGAATCCAATACTCAGAACTTATGAGCACTCATGAGTGTTGTAGCACCGCTTTGTCCAACATCTTAGACCTCTACAAGCCAACCCATGACAGTCTTGATTCATATCTACTTCCAACATATGATTGATTGTGGATACTTTGAATAACTTAGTCATTCAGGAAGAATGACCTAGTTTATTCTGGAAGTCAAAACATCCAAAATGAAACACAAGAATAAATGAATCAAATATGGTATCAAACCCTATGAATATAAATAGACCACTTTTATTTATCACCATACTGATTACTCATTATTTCATTGTTTCGGTTTTATCAACTTTATACCTGAATTAAAAACACTAGTTGTCCCATGCTCCAAGCATGTACACTATGTTTTTCTAAACAATAGCTTTGCCATACACCAAGTATGCACTCTATGTTTGTCTATGATCCTTACTTTGTGAAATAAACCAATTGAACATAATTTCAATGATTCTAATTTCACACTCCCAAATCCTCATCGAAAAATGTGAGAATTTCAAATTCCTATCATTTATCGAAATCCGTTTAGATTTTAAACTTATATGCATTGACCCTCCTGTAATGAATATGTACAAAGTCACAAAGACTTGTCAACAGTCATTATAAGGTATTCCAATGGAGATCAACTCCATAGAAACTAAGTCTCATATTCAAAGTACATTGCTTTGGACATGCTTCTTGCATTAAGTTTTCTAATCTTACACAGATAACTTCCACCTATGTAGACAACTTCATATTCTCATTTTGACTATCACTTCTGAACAAGAGATGCCTCTTTTCAGAATATGTCAATATGGTCCTTCCAAAATTAGCACTATACTTCCAACTGTCCCTGAGCAACCAATCTTTGGTAAACCTCAGATTGTCCTCGACAATTGCTTAATCATTTTAGTCATATCCAATTCTAGATCTTTTCCCTTCTTAATGCCTCTGGACATTTGGAAAAATTTAGAAATGACAAATATTATAGCACATGCAATCGATCCTGTACCCAAAGCAAATGGTACACGATTCATGATGTCTCACATAAAGACATGATTCTAGACCAGTCTTTTGCTACAATATTTTTATTTGCCATGTTTTCAAATTTTGACTATGAAGAGGGATGTCGTAATCATAATCGAATTTTGAGAACGCAATATATAGAGTTTCCTTAAGTTGAACCAATCCAACATGAAATTCATATATATATATATATATATATATATATATATATATATATATATATATATATATATATATATATATATATATATATATATATATATTCTTGACTAAAGATGATTAAGGTCTCAATCTAAGCCTTTAGAACTGAAATGAAGTATATCCTCTCCCTTAATTACAGCAAAACAACTTTTTCAATCCCCGCAGCTTCACGAATTGAAACTTTTGTTTTCTATAATTAACATTGCTAACTTTCAACACTAACAATAATTATCATGCTCCCACTAACATGATGATTATTAGCATAACACTTATGCTCCCACTAGCTTTGACATGTACTCAGAAATCAGCTGGACTTCTAGAAATCAATACTTTATTGACTTTCTTACCAAAGTTCAAATTTCTGATACGAGATGCTTTGATAAAACTTTATCAAAATCATACACCTTTCCTTAGATAGCATGCATGTGTGTCTAAACAATTTCAGAACTATGAAAAGGGATGCCGTAATCATAGTCTCAGTTGTTTAGACCTTTTGCCATCTGCTTCAAATCTACTTGGTGGAAGTGTTTCCTCACCATCATTTTCATTAATCGGAGAGAAACCTTATGACCCTTAGATTTTATGGTGTATGTGTTCTTATCCATGTGAATCTGTCAAAATCATAATCACAAGACAAGGTTAGTGACAAATCCAAACTAATATGGACTGAACTAAATCTTAATTTCTTGCCACCTGGCAGTACAAGGGTCTGCCATTGCTTCCAAGTTGTTATGCAACCAAGTGAGAACTCTAAGAACTCATATGCAAAACCAACTTTAACTGGAATGGGCACATAAATAGAAGTATGTCAACACGATAGGTTATAAACCTCAAGTCGTGTGCTAGTGAAGAACCTCAGGTTTTACTCTTGATTAGTTCTTGAGACTTTCAAGACCTTTAAGACTCCCACTGTCCTCTTGACATTTAAGACTCTCTTGTACAAGAGTAGGCCACTTTTACTCTTACATTTGATAAGTGTTATAAACCTTTCTTTAAGATATGTCACTCAACTAATAGTCTTGGAGTATGACTCTAAGACTTGTTTTGAAACGAAGTATGACTCATCTTCTTGATTTAATCATTTCAACAATTCATGACTCCTCTTCTTAGTCATAAGAATGCACTAAGATGTCCTTAGAAGACCAATTGTGATGTGGTTCTTAAATCATTAAGATGATCACAAAACATGATACTAAAGTACTCTCCCATCTTTTCAGATTTGAGAAACTTTTATCTTTCTGCCTAATTTGATTCTTCTCATTCGTTCTGCCATACATCGAGACTTTTCCAATGCTTCAGAATTACACTTAAGCCTGTAAGTATAACCATATTTACTAAACTTTAGTAAATCATGACGAATAGTCTTATCGATTTTTGTGGTGGACTTGACCAGTGCACAAGAATGTGTACTCGATCCCTTTAGTCATTTACTTGACTCACATATACATGTGAACAATGAATTAGTCTTAATTTTCGAAAGCTGAAAGTTCTCATTCATCATACTATGATTCCAAGTTTCGGTCCAGTTGAAACTTGGGTGATGAGAAACTTTCCTTATTTGGTAAATTTAGACACTACCACAAATGAAAGAATCAAATCCATTTTCCAATATTGCTATCAATGGAAACATGTAAACAACAATTTTTCACAAATGCCATTGTAAGGATACTTAAAATAAATAAATCAAAACTGTTTTTTTTTTAACTTCCAGAAAAACTTATCCTTACAATGCAAATGCATATGAAAAACTTATTGTTATCTATTCCTAAGGAATATATCATAACTCCTAAGCAACAACTCAAAATTCTGAATACCGAACCATGCGATCAAAAACCATCTTCGCGATCAGAATCAGCATATACTTCCTTTAAGTTTCTTCACTTTTCTTTGATTCTTAAAACATCAACATATGACCAAGTCACATCATGTAATAAGAATCTCAGAATAGAAACTTAACAGAGTTAGATAGTGAACTTTACCTGAAGCAGAGTCAAACTTCTTGACTTGATCAACCTTATGATCTTTCAGGTAAATAGGCAGCTTCGCAATCAATGCCCCTTCCTTTGGCAAGAGAAACATATGGACTCACTGGGAATGGTACATGGGACTATCACATACTTAGCCTTTCTCTTTACCATTTGGTCAACCTAGTTGACTATGGTCAAACCCTTTCTTTGGGATGAGAAGGCTTTTCTAGATATCCAATATTACCATTGTCAATGTCTATTGGGAAGTTGATCTCCTAATCAATTTGCTTTACTAGTCCTCAAATCATTGCTGACCAAGCAAATAGATAAGATCATTAAGGGTCATGTCATAGTCTGTTTCATAGTAGTCCCAAAGGAACTCAGTAAGTGACTTAGAAAGTGATTGAACATCCAACCTTCTTAAGACTTTGACACCCAACTCTTCCGGCTTGTCAATATGTGACTTCATCTCCAAGATGCGATCACACATAGACCTTGCTTGCCAATAGGGATTGAGTGACCTTTGAACTTGTGGGTTAAGGAGAATAATTGAGGAGGTGGTGGAAGTGAAGTTCTAAGAGATTTGGGAAGATCATAGATGTCTGAACTAGACATCTTTTGGGAGATATTCAAGATAGTTGATCTAAAGTCCTTAATACAACACCCAATATGAAATATTAAGGCTAGGACCCAACGCAATACTTTTATAACTTGGAAGAGGGATGCCGTAATCCAAGCTATAAAATATTTGAAGGTAGGCGAATGACGATTCACCAATTTCCACCATGAAAACGAAATAATTTAATTAGGTTTTTACTTGGATTTGAAACTCCTAGATCTTTTGAGATTCATTGAACTGTTCAATGGCATGTTTCAATCTCGAGTGTACCCTTCAGGTTTTATGACTGGGATGCCGAGGATCACAAAAGAAGGTGTGAATAACCATGCAAATATACTTGGTACCCATAATAATTTACCCCTTAATCGATGTGCCAGTTAACCACACGTGCTCCACCGATGCTATGATAAACATTAAGTTACCCTTTGCCTACCTTGTTAAGTCCAGGTTAGTGTACCGGTTAACCACACGCGCTCCACTAACGACTTAAGCAAAGTGCAAAGTGTAATTTCATGGGTTAGCACCAAATTCACATTTTCCTAAGTAACTAAGATTGGGAATTTATAAAAAGTTTAGTTACTTAGTATTTATCATTAATACTTTTAATGAAGGGAGAATTATAGTCCTTTTCCTACCCGTTCGGCTAACGACCCTCCACCAGTCAAGGAAGCGGTGGATGAGAGTGGACACCCATTAAACTGTCATTTTATAGGCAGTAACCTTATACCCCCCTTATAGACCGACTTCGTGAATGAGGCCTACTAACGGTAAGACTGACTTACTCTTATACATATATTTATTATTAACTTATAATACTATAAAGTATAACGGTTGAATTTTAACTTTTAAAATTCTAAGGGCTAACTTGGAATTAAAGTATTCATGGGGAAAACTTTACAAATTCCAAAACTTGAGGGCAAGTTTTGAAACTATTCAAAACTCTTGGATTTTCATAACTTATGAGTTTAATTAAAGTTAAACATTTTATTTAATGAAGAGACTCTTGAACCTCCACAACTTGATGACAAGTTATGGAGTCATAAAACCATTTAATGAGGGCAAGACTCTTCATTTTGTAACCTATGACAATTTTTATGAGGTTTAAGATTCATAAATGTGACTTTTCATATAACTTGAGGACAAGTTACAAAAACACATTTTATGAACTATTTCTAGATCAATTTGGATTGAAAACAACTAACACACAATTTTTTTTTCATTAATCTAAATTAACTCATAAAACAAGGTAACACAAAAAAAAACTTTTCATGTTCCATAACTTAAGAACAAGTTATGGAATTCTTTAAAACATTAAGACCAAGTTTTGTAACTCCAAAAAAAACTTTGAATCAATTTTTTTTAAAACCTTTTCATATCCATAACTTATGGAGGTTTCAAAAAACTCTTTAGATCAAACTTTTAAAACTAATAAAATAATCATATCATTTTATCTTTTACTAAATTTGACCTAATTCAACTCATATAGCAAATGATTCAAATTTTACAAATAATTAGTTTTTCACAAAAACAAGTAATTATCTTAAAATTTGACAAACGTCATGTTTTTTTTCTTTTTTTTTTCAACTTTGAAAATAAAACATTTGCATCAATATAACAGAAAACAACCCATGGCTCTGATACCACTGTTATGCTTTTGGTATACTATAACATCCTATGGTGCACATACAACCCTAAATATCTTGGATCTATGTTTTCTCTATTATACATGCAAATATGAAGTTTCCAAGATATTACCCTATACAAGCATACAAATATCATATACATGGGTAATAAAATAGATAAAATACATACCTTTTTCATGTAACTTGTCTTCATGAAGCTTGAGTGCCTAGTGCCCCAAGTGTGACACCTCAAATGGTTCACACAACACCATGAACACTTGGAATAACCTTGAGAATAAGGATACTTTGGTTCTCTCTAGTGAAATCGGCCTTGCCCTTTTGTGTACACACACTAGTGCCCATTTCACTAACCAAGGACATCTTTATATAGTGTGGAGATTAGGGTTAAACCCTAATACCCATGACCTTTCATTTCATATGATCCATGGGTTAAACACTCCATGGACTATCCATGAAAGCTTAGCCCAACCTAAATGAACTTGGCCCATCACACACATATATCTTAGAGTCCATATTTAATTAGTTCCTTTTGATCACTTAATTAATTATAAATTAATTCTTCATCAATACTAATTAAATAATATGATTATATATTAATATATTAGAACTTATAATATATTAATATAAATCACTAGTATCCTTTTTCCTCATCTTGTCTATCCAATTGTCCCGATGCCATGCAACCCAAATGGACCATGCCGGGTCGGGTCAAGTCTTACCAATTATAGTTATGGACTTGGACATTAATCCAACAATAGATACTAGGAGAGAACAAATCATTACCGCCCAGAATAGAAAGGAGAACAGAGGAAAACCACATACTATTCATGTGAAGTGTTTGAGTGCCATTCCATCTCATTAATAACTAATAAATTAATGCAACCTAGTGAGTTAGTGATTACATTACTCAAATTAGGTTTTGAGCCAATTGTCTTTTCCTAATCATGACTAATAACAATAAATCGAATCACATAAATCTTAATTGAGAATGATTACTTCTCAAAATCATAAGTCTATTTTATGTATACTTTATTATGAATTATTTTCAAATCTTTTCGAAAGTTGGAAAACGATATCCACCAATCGAAGGTAACTTAGTTCGGATGACACTCGGTTCATAACCATTCTAGAAACTTATTTCTGCTCTTTACTAGAACTGCACCATAAGGATGTAGGTCGAATCATTGAGAACCGGATAACAAAACGAAAAATTTATATGTATACATAAATGTTTAGAATACATCTAGAGGCAACCATTGTTACTCACTAGCTCATTTTCTTATCGTGTAGTAGAATCATGCCCCCGAAGAAACGTAGCCAACCTACCAGTAAAACCCCAATCCTTCATATTGATTCAGCTACGTTTCAAGTTGCAGTCACAGCAGCCGTAGCAGTTGTCATGGCTCACCTTAATGCTAACAATACAAATGTTAGTCGAAATGTAATCGGCAATCCCGATCATGGTGATAATCAATTTCAGCAACAAGTGCCTACTTGTAAAGACACTCCGGACTTCAAACCTAATATCTTGAAAACGAAAGTTCAAGAACGAGAAAGGGAATTGTTCAACTCATGGACCTATTGAAAGGCAACAACCTGGGGCAGTCAATACCCCCATCAGCCCTGCTATTTAAACCCCGACCACACCTTGGGAAACCTCCCATACTGCAGCAAATGCAACTACCATGATCATGGAGTCTGCCGAGTGCTGCATTGCATGAGATGCAACATGAAGGGACACACCGCCCGCATCTATAGGACCCCAGTCGAGTTCATCACTTCAACTACCAATGTTGGAACCATTCCAATATGTCACCTTTGTGGTGAAATTGGACATTTTAAGAGGGACTGTCCAACAGAGAAGAACGACGGGGGAGCAGGAGGAGTTTGACCCCAGAGAATGGGGAAGCATCAAAGAACCCTGCTATATTTTGGTACGCTTCCAAACCCCAATAATTAATTTTACTCTCTCGTTCGAACCAAATCACAACACTCATATAAAATTTGAAACCCTAACAGGTAAGCTATGCTGGCTTAGTGTATACATTAGAGTCATTTATAAATAAGATTTATAGATTTAGAGTGAGTGATCCCGCCTTATTTCCTGTTCCTCGTTTGGTTGTGGATTTAGAGCAGGTTTGCTCAGTCAAAGGTCTTACCAATCTTAATTATACATGACTTGTATATACCAAGCGATTATAGAGAGACCTAATAAGGATCATTTCATGAAAGTTCATAATTTCAAAATTATCAGAACCCTCGTATTGGTAGTACCCGCAAATTTCAAATCAAAAAGGGGATTCATTTAAGTAATAACAAAATAAAACCGGAAACGCTGAAAACTTATGTACATAGGATAGTTCATCATCCTAATAATCATTTCTCCTAGATCGACTTAATATCTATTTCGTGAAGAAATTCTGACATCTTCATCTGACATGGTTTGGCTTGGTCCTACCCTGCAAAATTCTTATGTTGTGTAAAGAACTTTTTCCTTAATCAGCCGTCAGATGAAATTCTTTTAATCCATAACGAAAACCCTTATATCACCTCTCACTTACAAACTTCAGAAGTACCCATGCAAAGGGTACCACGCCCTTCTAGCCTACTCAGTAGATAGAAAACTTGAAACGAAAAGCACCGAAGTAGTCTAAGAAGTCAGTGACCACCGAAGTACCCCAATAGATCTCATTGGAAAATCATTGTACCGCAGGTCAAGTTCAAGAATAGAGACTAAGAACTCATTAGGTTAATCTATCGCTGCTAAGTGTATACGTGAGAGTGGTATATAATTTAGACTTAACAAGATTTAGAATGTCTGATTCCTCCCTATCTCCTGTTCCTTGTTTGGTTGTGGACCTGGGGCAGAATCACCCATGCGAACGTTTTGTCAAATCTAAATTATATACGACTTGTATACATGAAGTGATGGTGGATAAGCCAAGTATGAGTATTATCATGAACTTCTGAGCAAAAGCCCGCAGGCTTACTATAACAATCGGAGATATCTGAATGGGAGTGGTAGCATATTATAATGGGCTTAATAATCAAGTTACACAAGGCAACAGTTGGACTTGATACCATTTTGGATGATCATCGACAGATTAGCCAAGTCTGCACACTTCCTACCATTTTAAAGAAACAGGCAAAATAGAGAGGTTAATTAGAGCGTGTGTCTAAGAGATTAGTTAGACTGCACGGTGTTCCAATATTTGTTGTCTCCGTTTAAGATAGTAGAATCAACTCCCAGTTCAGGCAGTCACTTCAGAAATCTCTGGGAACTAGGCTAATCATGAGCATAGCCTACCATCCTTAAATCAACAGATAGGATAAGAGAACGATTCAAGCATTAGAAGTCATGCTGGGAGCATATGTGATCGACTTGGGTAATGCATGGGATGCCCATTTATCAACTAGTCGAATCTTTTACCATGCTAGTACTTAAGATTGCTCCATTCGACACCTTATGTGGTCGTAAGTGCAGATCCTCTTTGTGTTGGACTAGATTAGGTGACACACAACTAGCTGGAGGTTCAATTTCCAGATGGCACCTTCGTTGGTCCGAAATCCATCCGAGAAGAGAGTACAAATCAGGAAGCGATGTAAAGCTTCCATAGTCAATCAGAAAAGCTACGCCTTCCATAAGATAAAACCCTTGAAATTCCAGGTGGGTAACCTTGTCATATGAAGGTCTCAACCAGAAGGGCATGATATGCTTTGAAAAGCATGGAATGCTAAATCCAAAGTACATAGGACCATTCGATATTCTTACTAGAATTGATCCAGTAATGTATAAACATCGACTACCTCGAGACCTTGACTACCTTGAGAATTCAATACCATACACCCTACCTTACACGTCCTTATCTTTCAACTTGTTTGTCCGACGAGACTCTTGTTATCCCACTCAATTAGATCGACATAAGAGAGAGCTTCAACTTTGTGGAAGAATCCGTAGAAATCCTAGATAGTGAAGTCATTAGGACTAATCAGATCCCTATCCCGATAGTGAGAGTCCGCTTAAAGTACATAGCGAGGACCCAAATTCACTTGGGGTCGAGGGGATCATCAAAACTATGAGTATCTCCCTTTTTCCCTTCGTCCATATATATACTATAGACTAAATTTCAGGACAAAATTCTCTCTAACAGGGGGATAATGTAACACCTCGTTATTTCCCTCTTGTCAGTCCAACCAATCAACCAAAAGTCAGTCTTAATTCTATTCCTTTTAGCATTATTAAGGGTCTGTTTGAGTGTTCTAATCCTAATGCATTCATGGTTTGGGTTTAGGGATGAGTTAACTTAGGTTCTTTATGTTGCACTCGAGCCAAACACTCCATCAAGAGGAGTGTACGGCTGCACACATGGGTGTACGACCGTACGCTCAAGGTGGCCGTGAACCCATGCCCAAATATAAGCTATCCCTTCATTTTTCACACTTTCTTACACTTCCAAGTCAAGAAAATCGGTTCTCTCTCAAGTATCATCAAGATTCTTCATCCAAATCTTCCAAAATGTAAGTGATTCTTACATTTAATGGTTGATAACCTTCATAATCTAGTAAAACTCTATGATTTCATCCATGAAATCATCTCTTTTGGTTAGATCTTCAAGAACACCAAGAACACACACTTGTTCTTGGGCCGTGAACTCCATAGGAACCCTCAAAAGTGTGAGTATCTCTTCTATCTTCTATTTAATCTTGAGAAACACTTGGTTCCTAGTCTTGAATCTTCATCTAATGCAAGAACACCAAGGGTGTACGGCCGTACACCCCTCTTATGGCCATAAACCCTTGTTTGGCGCATGTTTTGGCCTCAAACTCATCTTATGTCCCAGCATAGGATCTTGAACACTTAATGGATGCTAGATAGGGCCATAAACACCTATTTTGCATGTTCTTCCATGAGTGTACGGCCATACACTCCATGACCGTACACTCAATGGCCGTACACCACATTGTCCGTACACATCTTGGCCGTACACACTCTTGTGTGGCCGTAAACCCCTTTAGTACAATCACATGTGATTGTAACACTTCCTTACCAGTGTTTCCTAGTCCATAAGGTAGTTTCCTTGCATGTTAGTTGTGTTAAACACTAATTACATGCCTATATATGCCATTATATGTCATTTAGGACTCGTATGTATCTCGAGAATTCATTTGTGGAACTTCTCATCCTTAATGAATCTTCAATTGAATCACCCACATAAGGTGAGTTTATACCCCTTTAATCTACCTTTTCAAATGATTTTTAATTTTTTTTTTTGGGGGGGGGGGAATACAAGTTGAACACAATTGTTAAATTGTGTTAAGAATTGTATGTGATATCTATTATACAAAGGATTTTCTTATACTTTTAAGGATTACCAAATACTTCCAAAATGACTTAAAGTCATGTTAAATCTTTAAAGTCATGTAAACTCTTTTTGAAACACTGTTAAAACTCTTTTAATACTGTTAAACTCTTTGAAAGAGGTTTTATAAACTATTTCATATTATAATTGTTAAAATCATGTTCATATATGTATAAGTATATAAATAAGACTTAAAGGGCTTAGTACTAATGAGTTGCCTTATCTCCTTTTCCTTGCTTGGATGTGGTTTAAGGTGAGGATATTTGTCCGAAGGTCATTTCCTTCTTAATTATATACATTATACATATGGGAATATAAATGGTTACTTCAGTCGGTATCATTACCTTTGTATCATGCTGAACAAAGGGATACTTTCAGGATAGATCATGCTAATCAGACAGAACGTATAAATTATAATAGGTATAATTTATAAAAAAAACGAGAAATCCATTTTTCCTAGATAAGTATACGAGGTCTAAACTACTTTATCAAGAAAATGTTATAATTTGATCTTTATTCAAAGTAAAATGTGATGGTATGTGTTCAGGACATAGCAATACTTGCTATGTTATATTCTTGTAACCAGAGTCTCCTGGAGGGAGAGAGGGAATTGTGTGTATAGATCTA
Organism: Lactuca virosa; assembly: GCF_052849685.1. Taxonomy (NCBI): domain Eukaryota; kingdom Viridiplantae; phylum Streptophyta; class Magnoliopsida; order Asterales; family Asteraceae; genus Lactuca; species Lactuca virosa. Next base: position 312,207,704 of record NC_136433.1, on the reverse strand, counting down.
TACGGGGCTGACAATCCCACACCCCAACTGCTAGCTACAGTCAGGCAGACCAGCCATGTGGTGACAAATGTCACATATTCAGTTTCGACACCAGCAGGTCGTCGTGTTCATTCTAGTCAGTATGGTTACAACTTTATCACATTTTAAACCCTAATTAACTAGGTTAATATTAGGGTAGTTATTCACCAGTAGTTTGTTCTTTTTAAGAAATACTACTGTACTATTCACTTTCCATAATCAAAACGGAACGGTTTTATTGGGATTTAAAACTACTTATCAGAACGGTTTTATGGGGGTTTAAAACCACTTTTTACCATTAAAACGGAAAACATTCTTTTCATAATTTTATGGATAGTTAAAATTATGTTAAACCTTATTATAAGTATAATATTACTTATATGGAACACTTTTATGGAATTAAAACTACTTATCAGTTGTAAAACAGAAAATGTAGAATTTTCTGGAACGTCATCATTCGTTCACTTAAAACTAGTATAACATAAAGGACCTTAAATGGTTAATTTAATAATTCCTTAGTTTATACACCAGAGTTATACATAATTAATATCCGACTGACAGTGAAATGTGTGACTTACGCCTTACTTCTTGTTCCTTGTTTGGTGGTGGGCTTAGGGCAGATTCACACATTTAACCGTCAGTTCGATATTAGGTTATATATGATTAGTATAAACTAAGTAATTGTAGAGGGAACTATTATGGTTATCATATTGTCACGTCAAAAAATATAGGATTTTTTGGAGGAACCAGTTAACTTTTCCAAGAACTTAGAGTATACTTCATATAACTAAAATACTTATGAACTCACCAGCTTAAATGCTGATCTACTCTTTCAAAATAACTTGTATTCTCAAGAATCCAGTAGACAGGTATACTCCCGACGCTTTTGAGAAGACTGTCTAGTACCGTACTGCGACTCTTGTCTTCTACTGTATCTAATTTGATGTTTGAATATGTAATGTTTAAACACTTATGTAAAACTTATACTTATTAATGCAATGGTTGTTTGTACTTTGATTACTATAATGCATGTGTTGTGATACTTACATGACGTCCTCCACCCCCGAACGTTTCCGTCGTTCTGGTTTGGGGGTGTGACAGTAAACGAGAAAGTCAAAGTTGAAAGTTAAAGGTCAAAAGTCAAATTTAAAAGTCAAAGGTCATACTTGAAAGTCAAAAGTCAAATTTGAAAGTCAAAGGTGAAGGTCAATCTTTTTGACCAAAAAAATAACCTTGATTGAAAACAAAAGTTTCTAGGACCGAAAAAAAAATTTTAATACAAAAAACAAGAGAATTTTGACTTAGAAACGAGGGTATTTTATCGAATACAAAGGTATTTGACCAAAAACAAGGGTATTTGACCAAAAACAAGGGTATGTGACCAAAAACGAAAGTATTTGACCAAAAACGAGACTTTTGGACTGAAAATAAGTCAAAATATGGAAAATCCGAGATTCCAGCCGAGAATGCGAGGGCTGAAGATCCAAATCCGAAGATCTGCTAAAATCCAAAGCCGATATTGTAGGACCGAAAACGTGTTGTTGAGATCTTGCACCCAAAACCGAAGCAGCGGACCGCAAACACTCGTTTCTGATCGTAAACCCTCGCTTCGCACTGTGAACCCTCGCCCCAACCGAAAACGTTGTTGGGTGAGAACGTTGCTGTCCGAGAAAGCTGTTGGCCGCCTAGGGTTTGACCGGATGCGAGGATTGCCGCCTAGATCTAGCAAATCTTGACCTAAAATGCTCAAAACTTTCCAAAAACACGGGATTTTCAAATCTTCACACCCAGACTCGATCAAACCTCCAAAAATATGAAGAACACGAAGAACAATGGCCAAAATTTCATAAAATTTGAATCAAAAACACCAAGAAACTCCAATAAAAACCATTTGCAATGACCCGATTGAGACCGATCCAAGCTTTGATACCACTTGTAAGTCCCGAATTTTCCTACAAATCAATCGGATTCACTTTGATTGTGCGGAATCCCAATCAAGTGAATGATGCAAGATATAAGATGAATAAGAACAAGATAATTAATCTTCAATGCACACAATATATTGATTAATCGTCCGGTACATAAGATTCCGATTACACGTTGTTTTCTCTCAGTTTCACTCAATATCTCGTCCCAAGCACATGGCAGCCCCCTTGAACGTCTAACCCCCTATACAAGGCATAAATAACACTATTTATACCTAGACCTAATAACCAAGCCTAAACCCAAAACCTAAACAAAACAATATTAAGCCCAATTGAAATCACATGAGATTTCGGTCCAAACAACACCAAAACATGGTGTTTTCTGTCCTACACCAAGAACTCTAATAACTTAAGAAAAGCAAAGTATAAACCACAGTTTATGACCTAGCACCACATTTAGATTATTATAAAAATATGTATCTAGTAGATTTTGGGTTTAAAAGCTTTGGTCTAACATAGACTTTAAATCCATAAAACATTTAATAAGATAGGGATGGAGCACTTCCATACAAAATCTTATGAACAAATGTTATATCTACTAAATAGTTGGTGTTTTTACTCAAGGTACAATCCACAGTGTTCTAGGTGTTATCCCATGTCACACCCCAAAACCGGAACGGCGGAATCGTTCGGGGGTGGAGGACGTCATGTTTAGTATCACGAGATATGTATATGGTAAGCAAGTAATGAACAACCATTTCATTTCGAAAGAAGGTGTTTACAATGTGTGTGTTCACAAAACATAGAATTCATAAACAAATAACAAAACAAGACTTGAAGCTATAATGCTCCATCTTCTGAATTCCTAGCACGAGCACATGTCTAATAGTCTCCTGAGAATACAAGTTATTTGAAAGAGTTGATCAGCAATTAAGCTGGTGAGTTCATAAGATTTTAGTGATGTAAGTAAGTTGTAAAGTGTTGTTAAAAATGTAAATGTAACATGTAGTTGTAAAATGTTGTAAGTTGTAAGTTCTGTTTTGAAAAGCTTGCATGTTCCTCTAGAAAATCCTATATTTCCTACTTTGATGGAAGTTTAAGTAAAATGACACTACAACCCTTTCTATGGGTACTAAGTGGGTACAAGTTATATAAGACTCAGAGTAAACAAACAACCGATTGTGCGCATCTGCCCTAAGCTCACAACCAAACAAGGAACAGAAATTTAGGCGGATATCACACATCCCATTGGTTGTTAGATCATTGTGATATATAACCCAGGTGTATTCACTTGTTACTCATGGAGTTAATTGTAATGGTTCCTTTATATCTAATGAAAAGTTCTTTAAGAAAACCCTTATTTCTTATAATAAAATGGTGACCACAATGACTACTTTTATAATAGCTTAGTTTATACTGATATATATAATCTAATATCAGATAGAAAGTTAATTGAGTGAATCTGCCCTAAGCCCACAACCAAGCAAGGAACAGGAATTAAGGTGGAAAGCACAGATCCAACTACCTATTGGGTATTAGTTTTATATATAAACATGATGTATAAACTAAGGTATTATAGAGTTACTCACCCAAGGTCCTTTAAATTATACTGGTTTAATAAAATGGATTAAACCCTTTACTGGGAAGTTTCTAGTTTTGTATACCAAAAAGTACTGATTTTGGAAAGTATGTTTTGTACTAGAAAAACTGTGCTTTGACTCTGTGTCCTAACCTGACCCATACCTGGTATCCTTATGATGACTTAATGTATACTAAGCATACATATATATAGAATCGGGTAGAAAATAGATTGGGTGAATTCGTTCCAAGCCCACAACCAAACAAGGAACAGGAAATGAAACGGAGAGCACACATCCTATTACCTGTCGGACTGTATTGGTATATATATATCCTGTGATGTATACATTAAGGAATCATAAGACTAGCATTACGGTCCTTTCTTTTAAACGTAGCCTTCTACCAAGGCATCTTATGTTACATATTAGACTCGACTGTTCCGTTTGTCGATTGTAAAAATGTATATTTTCCCTAGTTTATAACTATCTTGACGCGAAAATAGTTTGAGTTTGACTTTCAAGTGGTACTGTCACTTTATGAAAGAAATGGGAAAATGAAATAGTATTGTAGTGTTGTATTAAGTAACTACCGCTGTACTAATTACTTTAAACCTATTATTATTTAAAGTACCATGTGATCGGCCTGTATCCTGCTACCGACTCTATAGAAAAACGACGATGTAAGACGTCGTAAGAAATGACGTTTGGCACCCGTAGACTTGCAAGTCCCACTGTAGCGAGCAGCGAGGTGTAGGATAGTCAATCCAGTATAGATCTAGACACAATTATCATTGTGTTCAACTTGTATTCCCTCCTTAAAACAGTTAAAACAGTTAAAAGATTCGTTACGGGGTATGAACTCACCTGATGTGGGTGATTCAAACGAATATGCGCGTAAGGATGAGAAGTTCCCCGAATGAAGTCCTAAATGACATATATTGGCATATATTGACATCAATATAGTGTTTATAAGCAACCAAATGCAAGGAAACACCTTACGGGACTAGGAAACACTTTGTCTAAGTGTTGGAATCACATGTGATTCAAACTAAGGGAGTGTACGGCCATTTTGATTGGTGTGCGGCCATGGGTGTGCGGCAAGGGGAGTGTGCGGCCGCACACTCATGGTAAAGTGTGCTCAAAACGTTTTCCAAATGGTGGGGAGGCTTGTAGGGCTGATGCTCATCAAGTGTTGAATCTAGAAAGGCACTTTGGAAGCCCTAAAGCACCAAACAAAGGGGTGTGCGGTCACATGAGTGTGTGCGGCTGCACACTCCTTGATGAACATGTTTTGGACGTTTTCTAAGGCTCATAACTAGTAGTAACAAGCTTTGGGAATGGTCCTTACAATATGGAAGCCTTTAGGTGTGTTTAAACGGTGATTTGAGGGGTTTTTGAGGGGTGTACGGCCACCACTGTGTGTGCGGCCGCACACACCACATGCTCTTGAGTTCTGGGCATTTTCAAGGCTTTAAACAAGTGTTCTCATCAAGTTCTAAGCTTAACGAAAGAATACTTACGATCCGGAAGCTCGAGAAGGTCCAAAATCGCCAAGAACAAGTGTGTGTTCTTGGTGAAATGGATGCAGATTTGAAGATCTAGCGAAATCATGATTTCAAATGGATGAAATCAAAGAGTGTTACTAGTTTGGAAGGATTAACAACAATTTAAGTGAAGAACACTTACATTCTTGAAGATCTAAGCTGAAAATCGGATGATAGTTGAGAGAGAAATCGAGTTCTAAGCCTTGGTGGGTGAAAAGTGATTAAAGGAGGTTAAGTTCTACACTTATACTCGTGAGTGTGCTGCCAGGAGAGGGGTGTGCGGCCGCACACCCATGTGTGCGGCCGTACACTCCTTGTGTTGGAGTGTAAGGCCCGGTTTTGATGCTAGAAGCGTACGCGATCCATTCCTATGTTCAATGCTTGAATGTACTAACCTTTGGACCTTTAAATAGACTCTAATCGAGGCTAAATGATAGCAGAAGTGAGTCTGACACTCAGTCGAGTTCAATGGCGGAGCTTTATCAGGCAAAAATTTAAAATTTTTCGGGTTGTCACATCATCCCCCCGTTAGAGGAAATTTCGTCCCGAAATTAGCTTTCTTAGCCGTACTACTGGGGTTGCGCTCCTCTGATTTGCAGAATACCCACTCGTAGACCTGGCAACTTTTGCCCTTCTGTTCATGATAGGATTCGTACGTGGTCCATCTATCATTACTTCGTGTATACAAGTCGTATATAATTAGGGTTAGTAAGACGGTCAGATGTGCGACTCTGCCCAATGTCCACAACCAAACAAGGAACAGGAGATAGGGCGGAAGCACACATACTAAATCTGCGTAATCATAATCATATACCACCCTCGCGTATACACTGAATAGTGATAGGTAGGCTGTAATCGTCCATAGCCTCTGTGCTCGAACTTGGTCTGCTGGACGAGTGGTATTTCGTGATGGTCTGCGGACATCTGACGATAAGGCTTCAGAGGACAAAGTACTCTTCGCACGAGTACGGCGGGGTTTAGAATACGAAAGATAAAACTGAGGTTTAGGTCGCACTTTCGATACGAATGACGAAAGTTTCGAGAACTTGCCGATCGAGGCGATAGAAACATATGAACTCAGTATGGTGAGGACCACGCCAACTCATGACGAGTGAAAGTAACGGACTCTTTACCGAACAAAGTTTTGGTCAAATGAAAGAAACGTCTGTTATACGATGATGTATCGCTAGTATGCTCGATACTGTACTTCTAGTATGTTCGACAATGTACTCTTTGTAAATGTTCCCGTGTTTCCTGTTTTTTTCTTTGATGTTAACACTCCTACGTATCGTACGGCTATGTGCGCATACATACAAACGAAAGTGCTCTAATAACTGGTGGGGATACTTTATATCATGATCCTCCTTGGTACCACTACAATCGCCTGCCATATACAAGTTATGAATATTTAAGATAATCAGGCAGTCGACTGAGTAACTCTGCCTCAAATCCTCAACCAACTAAGGAATGGGGACCTAAGCGGAGTCACTCACTCTTAGTCTGCAACATGTTAGTTATGCACAACCCTGATGTATATGGTAAGCCATAATAGCTTCTCTAAACGGATCTTTTAGTTCTCTTGAATATTGTGACCTATTTTAACATGTGAGTTGTTATAATTACTTTTAAGTGTTGTCCCCAAATTTTAATCTTATACCATTATAAATTATTTTTAAAAGTAATTACTATTTCGAAAACGTACCGCTACTCGTCGACGATTCCGACGTAGATTGGTGATCATCAGAATGCGTCCATCTGCACCTGAGTTCCTTATTATCGGGCAGTCCCTCTGATAGTGTCCAGTCTCACCACAGCCATAGCAGGCTTGGTTTTCTTTAACTCCGGGGACTTGGGACATCGGTTGTGTCGGTGACCTGCAGAAACGGAATGTGTGTCCCTTCCTGTGGCAGTTCAGACACTACATTTCCCGGCATACTCCTGTGTGGTGAAAGTTGCACTTTCCACACTTCGGAAGGTTTCGAGCATATCGACTGGCAGGTGCTGAAGCAATAGGTGTCGTAGAGGCGTACATAGTACTCGCTCGTTGCTCTTATGGGGTGTCTTGTGTTGTTTGCTTCTTCTTCCTCTTGTTCCCCGACTTCTGATTATAGTCCTCGTCCCTCGATAGCTCGGGAATAGGGACTTTTAGACCATGGCGGACTCCATGGTCGATGAGTCGCTGAGCCAGGCGTTTAGCACTATCGAACGTGGTTGGGTTAGAAGACAACACATTTCCTTGGGTCGGAGCATTCAGACCCCAAATGTATCTTTCTATCTTCTTGCTCTCCGAGGTAATCATCCAGGGGCATAGAGCTGCTAGTTCGCTTAACCGGTCGTGTAGGTCACTATGTCTGAGCCGACCATAGTGAGATCCCATAGCTCTTGTTCCAGTTTTTGAATTTCGCCTAACGGGCAGTATTCCTCCCGCATTAACTCTTTTAGGTCTTCCCAGCCTATTGAATTAGCCACTGATAGGGTCAGTGACTTAACATGGCTGTTCCACCATGTTAGGGCCTTGCCAGAAGGTGCAGGCAGCAAACTTCACCTGACTTCCTTCCGGGCATAAACAGATTTCGAATATCGACTCTGTTTTCTCGAACCATTGCATGAGGGCAGTGACTCCTTCAGTCCCATTAAAGGACAATGGCTGGCATTTGGTGAAGTCCTTGTAGGAGTACTCTCTTGAGCGCACGAGGACCTCACCTCGAGTAGAATCAGTAGGCGTTCCACCTCCATTGGTACTGATGGAGTGATATTGAGCCATGGTTGTTGCCACAGCCGCAGCCACTGCAGCGTTTATAGCTGCCATATCGATTTGCGAAGGAGGCGGCGTTGGAGTTATCAGAGTAGTGCGTCTGTTAGATCTGCGAGGAGGCATCTTTGCTAAAAGAATATAAAGATGAGACGGAATAAGTCTAAAGCAATGGACACAAGCCGAAAGCTGAAAAGACAAGGTTATCCTAGTTCTGGATGTATCGGGTCCTGACTTCCACAGGGTTCTAGAAACAATTCATAAAAGAGTCTATACCTAATAAACTCTATGAATTTGAAATAACTATCCTCGAATGAATATCTGTTTCCTGAATAACTGTTACCAGCTGCATGTAAGAAAATAATCTCAACATATAATGTGAGCAGTGTTTCCACTCGCTCATTAAATTAACCAGATTTTTTTATTTATTAGTGTGACGTGTAAGACGTTTTGGTTACTTCGGTTGATCCCTCTTTGAAAACTTCTCGTGAACTTGTTCTTGTTCCTCCTGGACCCTTCTGTTGTATACTATGAGGAAGTGGTTACATCTATCTGGGCTTGTCGTGCGAGAATGAAAGTGACTAAAGAATCTATGAGCTTTAAGGTAATTTTATGGGGTGATCCTTACGGAGTCCTCCTATAATTGCACAAGGTACACAAGTTTGTATATATTTGAAGATTAAATAGACCTTCGAATAAGTGATCCTACTCCAAAACTACACCCTTAAGAGGAATGGATAGCGAAGCGTAGACCACATATTCTAAGTCTATAAGATCTTGATTATATATAAAACTTTAGGAATATACCTTGCAAGATTATAGACCTATCCGTAAGGGTCTTTAAGTTGACACATAAGTTATTTATATGAACTAAAATACTCCTATAGTATTCTAACGTAATGTACTTGTTCTGGTGCTCAGGTAAGTTTTAACACTGTTGCAACACCACATTATTCCCAAACACATGTCGGTCACATCTCGAATGAATATAGTTGATCAAGCTATATTGATCCTAGCTATGATTACATAACTGTTCAGGTTGACGACAGTGTCCAACCTTTAAATACTTTTTAGTTCTGTTCTCCTCGTGACACTAGTTCTATTATGTACATGTATAAGCAAGTAGATATATTTTTATAACCTATAGTCATATTCTAAAAATATATCATTATCCAGAGCACTTAAGCCCCATTGTATTTATAGTTGTATATCTTTTATCGATTGATATACTTAGTTCACTATAAACAATGCTCTTATACCAATCTGTCACACCCCAAAACCGGAACGGCGGAATCGTTCGGAGGTGGAGGACGTCATGTTTAGTATCAAGAGATATGTATATGGTAAGCAAGTATCGAACAACCATTTCATTTCGAAAGAAGGTGTTTACAATGTGTGTGTTCACAAAACATAGAATTCATAAACAAATAACAAAACAAGAGTTGAAGCTATAATGCTCCATCTTCTGAATTCCCAGCACGAGCACCTCTCTAATAGTCTCCTGAGAATACAAGTTATTTGAAAGAGTTGATCAGCAATTAAGCTGGTGAGTTCATAAGATTTTAGTGATGTAAGTAAGTTGTAAAGTGTTGTTAAAAATGTAGATGTAACATGTAGTTGTAAAATGTTGTAAGTTGTAAGTTTTGTTTTGAAAAGCTTGCCTGTTCCTCTAGAAAATCCTATATTTCTACTTTGATGGAAGTTTAAGTAAAATGACACTACAACCCTTTCTATGGGTACTAAGTGGGTACAAGTTATATAAGACTCAGAGTAATCAAACAATCGATTGTGCGTATCTGCCCTAAGCTCACAACCAAACAAGGAACAGAAATTTAGGCGTATAGCACACATCCCATTGGTTGTTAGATCATTGTCATATATAACCCAGGTGTATTCACTTGTTACTCATGGAGTTAATTGTAATGGTTCCTTTATATCTAATGAAAAGTTCTTTAAGAAAACCCTTATTTCTTATAATAAAATGGTGACCACAATGACTACTTTTATAATATCTTAGTTTATATTGATATATATAATCTAATATCGGATAGAAAGTTAATTGAGTGAATCTGCCCTAAGCACACAACCAAACAAGGAACAGGAAGTAAGGCGGAAAGCACACATCCAACTACCTATTGGGTATTAGTTTTATATATAAACATGATGTATAAACTAAGGTACTATAGAGTTACTCACCTAAGGTCCTTTAAATTGTACAGGTTTAATAAAATGGATTAAACCCTTTACTGTGAAGTTTCTAGTTTTGTATACCAAAAGTACTGATTTTGGAAAGTATGTTTTGTACTAGAAAAACTGTGCTTTGACTCTGTGTCCTAACCTGACCCATACCTGGTATCCTTATGATGACTTCATGTATACTAAGCATACATATATATAGAATCGGGTAGAAAATAGATTGGGTGAATTCGTTCCAAGCCCACAACCAAACAAGGAACAGGAAATGAAACGGAGAGCACACATCCTATTACCTGTCGGACTGTATTGGTATATATATATCCTGTGATGTATACATTAAGGAATCATAAGACTAGCATTATGGTCCTTTCTTTTAAATGTAGCCTTCTACCAAGGCATCTTCTGTTACGTATTAGACTCGACTGTTCCGTTTGTCGATTGTAAAAATGTATATTTTCCCTAGTTTATAACTATCTTGACGCGAAAATAGTTTGAGTTTGACTTTCAAGTGGTACTGTCACTTTATGAAAGAAATGGGAAAATGAAATAGTATTGTAGTGTTGTATTAAGTAACTACCGATGTACTAATTACTTTAAACCTATTGTTATTTAAAGTACCATGGGATCGGCCTGTATCCTGCTACCGACTCTATAGAAAAACGACGATGTAAGACGTCGTAAGAAATGACGTTTGGCACCCGTAGACTTGCAAGTCCCACTTTAGCGAGCAGCGAGGTGTAGGATAGTCAATCCAGTATAGATCTATACACAAACTCATACGCTCCCCAATTAAGGAGATTCTGGATACAAAACGGGTCATGGCAGGTAGTGCCATGCCCCCGTTAAGTGGCTCACATAATTGTAAGTGATGTATATGTATATGTATATGTATGTGCTAGCTGTATTGTGTGTTCTTTCTCTGTCTAGCCTGTATTGTTTGTTTCTCATCATAGTATCTATTGTTTGTTTCTGATCATAGTATCTATTATTTGTTTCTCATCATAGTATCTATTGTTTGTTTCTGTACTTCATTGTACTAGAAGTAATGAATAGCATTCTCCTAAACTATACCTATTATAGTTTACTAATGTTCTACTTGAACTGTTACTGAAAAGACTCGTTTATCTACCAAGTTATGTTTGTACTTTAAAAACGGAGTTTTGTATAACTATAAAGTAACATAACTTTAAAAGAGTTTTTGAAATGTTTTGACAACTTATAAATGACATAAGTAACATTTTGAAAGATGTTTATAACAAACATTTACACAATTATCATTGTGTTCAACTTGTATTCCCCCCCTTAAAACAGTTAAAAGATTCATTACGGGGTATGAACTCACCTGATGTGGGTGATTCAAACGAATACGCACGTAAGGATGAGAAGTTCCCCGAATGAAGTCCTAAATGACATATATTGGCATATATTGACATCAATATAGTGTTTATAAGCAACCAAATGCAAGGAAACACCTTACGGGACTAGGAAACACTTTGTCTAAGTGTTGGAATCACATATGATTCAAACTAAGGGAGTGTACGGCCATTTTGATGGGTGTGCGGCCATGGGTGTGCGGCAAGGGGATTGTGCGGCCGCACACTCATGGTAAAGTGTGCTCAAAACGTTTTCCAAAAGGTGGGGAGGCTTGTAGGGCTGATGCTCATCAAGTGTTGAATCTAGAAAGGCACTTTGGAAGCCCTAAAGCAACAAACAAAGGGGTATGCGGTCACATGAGTGTGTGCGGCCGCACACTCCTTTATGAACATGTTTTGGACGTTTTCTAAGGCTCATAACTAGTAGTAACAAGCTTTGGGAATGGTCCTTACAATATGGAAGCCTTTAGGTGTATTTAAAAGGTGATTTAAGGGGTTTTTGAGGGGTGTACGGCCACCACTGTGTGTGCGGCCGCACACACCACATGCTCTTGAGTTCTGGGCATTTTTAAGGCTTTAAACAAGTGTTCTCATCAAGTTCTAAGCTTAACGAAAGAATACTTACGATCCGGAAGCTCGAGAAGGTCCAAAATTGCCAAGAACAAGTGTGTGTTCTTGGTGTTCTTGGTGAAATGGATGAAGATTTGAAGATCTAGCCAAATCATGATTTCAAATGGATGAAATCAAAGAGTGTTACTAGTTTGGAAGGATTAACAACAATTTAAGTGAATAACACTTACATTCTTGAAGATCTAAGCTGAAAATCGGATGATAGTTGAGAGAGAAATCGAGTTCTAAGCCTTGGAGGGTGAAAAGTGATTAAAGGAGGGTGAGTTCTACACTTATACTCATGAGTGTGCTGCCAGGAGAGGGGTGTGCGGCCGCACACCCATGTGTGCGGCCGTACACTCCTTGTGTTGGAGTGTAAGGCCCGGTTTTGATGCTAGAAGTGTACGCGATCCATTCCTATGTTCAATGCTTGAATGTACTAAACTTTGGACCTTTAAATAGACTCTAATCGAGGCTAAATGATAGCAGAAATGAGTCTAACACTCAGTCGAGTTGAATGGCGGAGCTTTATCAGGCAAAAATTTAAAATTTTTCGGGTTGTCACATCCCAAGGAAATAAAAGGAGGATATTTGTACCGATTAGAAAGTAAATCATACCAAGTAAGATTTAATTGATCATTTATTATCATTAAGGCCTTAGATGGTTCTTATCAGTTTGTATCTCAACTTTATATTTAAAACCTTCAAAAAGATTTCACAATTATGCTTTACCACGTAAAATATAATTAAAACTACTATAGTTGTTAATAAAGTTGATTTGGTATCTTGTGCTAAATCTTAGACGTTCATTAGAAAGGTAGTCATACACCATAGTGTATAGTTTCTTAATAATTTATTTTCTCTGCTACTCAGTGAAAATATCATTAGTAATCTTTTAAATACAAATAAGATTTACATATGTCAAATAAACTACATTATTTTCCTTCAAAGATCCCTTTCTTGAAATTAAAATACGTGAATGGCATTTATATAATAAAGATAACAATGTCAAAGATAAGTTTGATTTAAAACAAGTTTAAGTCAAAAGTGCTTGCATATTGAACTTAATTTTATTTATTAAAATGTTGACATTTACTACATAAATCTACTCTGAGATCTAGTCTCATAAATAGAAGTTAAATCATTTCAGAATATGAATATTTTCGTTATGAAAAATGTCACACCCCCGAACCGGAATGGCAGCAACGTCCGGGGGTTTGGGTGACTTCATCTTGTAATATCGTCACAGTGTATATAATTGAATCAAGACAACATCATCATCACACATACAATAATACAACCATCATTGTTTACATCAGTGTGTTGGATTACAAATTTCATTCCCAAAATAATAAGTGTATGATGATAACAAAAATACAGCAAAATCCATGTGTTCTTGAAGACCAACCTGCTTAACGTTTTCCTGAGAATACAAGTTATTTTGAAAACCGTCAACATATATAATGTTGGTGAGTTCATAAGCATATTTGTATGAAACTTTTATATCACATTGCAAACACCAGAAAATCTGATATTTTCTGTAAAAATGTTTTGAACGTTTTGTATCTAATCTTGTATTAAAGCATGTGTGTTTCTGTTTTCAAAATATGTAAAGACAGTATTCAAGGAACATCATATATTTTCGGTTTTAAGTAGAAGGTAATGTATAATGTAAGTTTCCCAGAAAATCCGATATTTTCTGCTTGTAAAAGTGTTGTAGTCTTAAAACTCTAAGACCGTAATTGGTGTTTGTATAGTATTGTAACTGCAGACATGTATATGTATTCCGTAAATTTTACAGTGGAGATAATTTCTATGTGAGTCGTTATAACCGTGCTTGATATGACTGATCTGCCTGTCATGACGTTTTTCAGGCGTCGCTTATTTAAGGTAAGACATTTGTCACCCTAGAATTGCCTAGTCTAGCTGTAGCGAACAGCTCAGGTGCGGGCTGTCAACCCCGTATAGATCTATACAAAAACTCTCGCTCTTCCTCCAGGAGACTCTGGTTATAACTACAGGACTGAAGTTTGTACACTAGGTAGGTACGAATGAAAGATCGTCTCACAAGAACCTAAACTATGTTTACGTGGATATTGTAACACACACTATTTAATGTTTTAAATAATGTTTTCGTGTATGTATTTAGGTTACAAAGCCCAATGAACATGAAATGAGTATACAAGGTCCATCGATCATGTAGATGGGTTAACAAGGCCCAATAAACATGTAAGGAGTATACAGGACCTACCAAGCATGTAAATGGGTCACTAATGCCCAATAACATGTAATGAAAGTATCAGGCCCAATAAGCATGTAACTGGGTCACTAAGGCCCAATAAACATGTAACGAATGTATCAGGCCCAATAAGCATGTAAATGAACCACAAAGGCCCAATAAGATGAAAATGGGTAAACAAGGCACAATAAAAATGAGAACGACGTAATTAGCCCGTTTGTTATTATATTGTTTGTTTTCGCTCAATTATTTACCAAAATGACATAAAAGGGCCAATTTTTGTAAAAATGACATTCTTGGCCCATTAAGCCGAAAATTTTACAATTAAGACATATTTTTGGTAAAAATGACACTTTAGGCCCATTAAGACCGAAAGTTTACTTTTAAGGGCTTATTTTGTATAAAAGGACATTTTCAACCCACTTTTGATAGAAATAATGTTTTTGGCCCATGTTTGTTTTAAAATGACAATTTAATCCATAAAAAGTCAATAATTACCTTTTTGGGCCCATGAAACCGTGAGTTGCTAAATATGACCCATTTTTGTGAAAACTGACATATTTAACCCTTTAAAACGTGAAGGCCCAACTAGAAGCACATTTACTACATAAATCTACTATGAGATCTAGTCTCATAAATAGAAGTTAATCATTTCAGAATATGAATATTATGGTTATGAAAAATGTCACACCCCCGAACCGGAACGGCAGAAACGTCTAGGGGTTTGGGTGACTTCATCTCGTAATATCGTCACAGTGTATATAATTGAATAAGGACAACATCATCATCAATCATACAATAATACAACCGTCATTGTTTACATCAGTGTGTTGGATTACAAATTTCATTCTCAAAATTATAAGTGTATGATGATAACAAAAATACAGCAAAATCCATGAGTTCTTGAAGACCAATCTGCTTAACGTTTTCCTGAGAATACAAGTTATTTTGAAAACCGTCAACATATATAATGTTGGTGAGTTCATAAGCATATTTGTATGAAAAGTTAGTATCACATTGTAAACACGAGAAAATCCGATATTTTCTGTAAAAATGTTTTGAACGTTTTGTATCAAATCTTGTATTAAAGCATGTGTGTTTCTGTTTTGAAAATATGTAAAGAGAGTATTCAAGGAACATCTTATATTTCCGGTTGTAAGTAGAAGGTAATGTATAATGTAAGTTTCCTAGAAAATCCGATATTTTCTGCTTGTAAAAGTGTTGTAGTCTTAAAACTCTAAGACCGTAACTGGTGTTTGTATAGTATTGTAACTGCAGACATGTATATGTATTCCGTAAATTTTACAGTGGAGATAATTTCTATGTGAGTCGTTATAACCGTGCTTGATATGACTGATCTGCCTGTCATGACGTTTTTCAGGCGTCGCTTATTTAAGGTAAGACATTTGTCACCCTAGAATTGCCTAGTCTAGCTGTAGCGAACAGCTCAGGTGCGGGCTGTCAACCCCGTATAGATCTATACAAAAACTCTCGCTCTTCCTCCAGGAGACTCTGGTTATAACTACAGGACTGAAGGTTGTACACTAGGTAGGTACGAATGAAAGATCGTCTCACAAGAACCTAAACTATGTTTACGTGGATATTGTAACACACACTATTTAATGTTTTAAATAATGTTTTCGTGTATGTATTTAGGTTACAAAGCCCAATGAACATGAAATGAGTATACAAGGTCCATCGATCATGTAGATGGGTTAACAAGGCCCAATAAACATGTAAGGAGTATACAGGACCTACCAAGCATGTAAATGGGTCACTAATGCCCAATAACATGTAATGAAAGTATCAGGCCCAATAAGCATGTAAATGGGTCACTAAGGCCTAATAAACATGTAACGAATGTATCAGGCCCAATAAGCATGTAAATGAACCACAAAGGCCCAATAAGATGAAAATGGGTAAACAAGGCACAATAAAAATGAGAACGACGTAATTAGCCCGTTTGTTATTATAATGTTTGTTTTCGCTCAATTATTTACCAAAATGACATAAAAGGGCCAATTTTTGTAAAAATGACATTCTTGGCCCATTAAGCCGAAAATTTTACAATTAAGACATATTTTTGGTAAAAATGACACTTTAGGCCCATTAAGACCGAAAGTTTACTTTTAAGGGCTTATTTTGTATAAAAGGACATTTTCAACCCACTTTTGATAGAAATAATGTTTTTGGCCCATGTTTGTTTTAAAATGACAATTTAATCCATAAAAAGTCAATAATTACCTTTTTGGGCCCATGAAACCATGAGTTGCTAAATATGACCCATTTTTGTGAAAACTGACATATTTAACCCATTAAAACGTGAAGGCCCAACTAGAAGCACATTTACTACATAAATCTACTATGAGATCTAGTCTCATAAATAGAAGTTAATCATTTCAGAATATGAATATTATGGTTATGAAAAATGTCACACCCTCGAACCGGAACGGCAGAAACGTCCGGGGGTTTGGGTGACTTCATCTCGTAATATCGTCACAGTGTATATAATTGAATAAGGACAACATCATCATCAATCATACAATAATACAACCGTCATTGTTTACATCAGTGTGTTGGATTACAAATTTCATTCTCAAAATTATAAGTGTATGATGATAACAAAAATACAGCAAAATCCATGAGTTCTTGAAGACCAATCTGCTTAACGTTTTCCTGAGAATACAAGTTATTTTGAAAACCGTCAACATATATAATGTTGGTGAGTTCATAAGCATATTTGTATGAAAAGTTAGTATCACATTGTAAACACGAGAAAATCCGATATTTTCTGTAAAAATGTTTTGAACGTTTTGTATCAAATCTTGTATTAAAGCATGTGTGTTTCTGTTTTGAAAATATGTAAAGAGAGTATTCAAGGAACATCTTATATTTCCGGTTGTAAGTAGAAGGTAATGTATAATGTAAGTTTCCCAGAAAATCCGATATTTTCTGCTTGTAAAAGTGTTGTAGTCTTAAAACTCTAAGACCGTAATTGGTGTTTGTATAGTATTGTAACTGCAGACATGTATATGTATTCCATAAATTTTACAGTGGAGTTAATTTCTATGTGAGTCATTATAACCATGTTTTATATGACTGATCTGCCTGTCATGACGTTTTTCAGGCGTCGCTTGTTTAAGGTAAGACATTTGTCACCTTAGAATGGCCTAGTCTAGCTGTAGCAAACAGCTCAGGTGCGGGCTGTCAACCCCGTATAGATCTGTAGAAAAACTCTCGCTCTCCCTCCAGGAGACTCTAGTTATAACTACAGGACTGAAGGTTGTACACTAGGTAGGTACGAATGAAAGATCGTCTCACAAGAACCTAAACTATGTTTACGTGGATATTGTAACACACACTATTTAATGTTTTAAATAATGTTTCTGTGTATGTATTTAGGTTACAAAGCCCAATGAACAGGAAATGAGTATACAAGGTCCATCGATCATGTAGATGGGTTAACAAGGCCCAATAAACATGTAAGGAGTATACAGGACCTACCAAGCATGTAAATAGGTCACTAATGCCCAATAACATGTAATGAAAGTATCAGGCCCAATAAGCATGTAAATGGGTCACTAAGGCCCAATAAACATGTAACGAATGTATCAGGCCCAATCAGCATGTAAATGAACCACAAAGGCCCAATAAGATGAAAATGGGTAAACAAGGCACAATAAAAATGAGAACGACGTAATTAGCCCGTTTGTTATTATATTGTTTGTTTTCGCTCAATTATTTACCAAAATGACATAAAAGGGCCAATTTTTGTAAAAATGACATTCTTGGCCCATTAAGCCGAAAATTTTACAATTAAGACATATTTTTGGTAAAAATGACACTTTAGGCCCATTAAGACCGAAAGTTTACTTTTAAGGGCTTATTTTGTATAAAAGGACATTTTCAACCCACTTTTGATAGAAATAATGTTTTTGGCCCATGTTTGTTTTAAAATGACAATTTAATCCATAAAAAGTCAATAATTACCTTTTTGGGCCCATGAAACCATGAGTTGCTAAATATGACCCATTTTTGTGAAAACTGACATATTTAACCCATTAAAACGTGAAGGCCCAACTAGAAGCACATTTACTACATAAATCTACTATGAGATCTAGTCTCATAAATAGAAGTTAATCATTTCAAAATATGAATATTATGGTTATGAAAAATGTCACACCCCCGAACCGGAACGGCAGAAACGTCCGGGGGTTTGGGTGACTTCATCTCGTAATATCGTCACAGTGTATATAATTGAATAAGGACAACATCATCATCAATCATACAATAATACAACCGTCATTGTTTACATCAGTGTGTTGGATTACAAATTTCATTCTCAAAATTATAAGTGTATGATGATAACAAAAATACAGCAAAATCCATGAGTTCTTGAAGACCAATCTACTTAACGTTTTCCTGAGAATACAAGTTATTTTGAAAACCGTCAACATATATAATGTTGGTCAGTTCATAAGCATATTTGTATGAAAAGTTAGTATCACATTGTAAACACGAGAAAATCCGATATTTTCTGTAAAAATGTTTTGAACGTTTTGTATCAAATCTTGTATTAAAGCATGTGTGTTTCTGTTTTGAAAATATGTAAAGAGAGTATTCAAGGAACATCTTATATTTCCGGTTGTAAGTAGAAGGTAATGTATAATGTAAGTTTCCCAGAAAATCCGATATTTTCTGCTTGTAAAAGTGTTGTAGTCTTAAAACTCTAAGACCGTAATTGGTGTTTGTATAGTATTGTAACTGCAGACATGTATATGTATTCCATAAATTTTACAGTGGAGTTAATTTCTATGTGAGTCATTATAACCTTGTTTTATATGACTGATCTGCCTGTCATGATGTTTTTCAGGCGTCGCTTGTTTAAGGTAAGACATTTGTCACCTTAGAATGGCCTAGTCTAGCTGTAGCAAACAACTCAGGTGCGGGCGGTCAACCCCGTATAGATCTGTACAAAAACTCTCGCTCTCCCTCCAGGAGACTCTAGTTATAACTACAGGACTGAAGGTTGTACACTAGGTAGGTACGAATGAAAGATCGTCTCACAAGAACCTAAACTATGTTTACGTGGATATTGTAACACACACTATTTAATGTTTTAAATAATGTTTCCGTGTATGTATTTAGGTTACAAAGCCCAATGAACATGAAATGAGTATACAAGGTCTATCGATCATGTAGATGGGTTAACAAGGCCCAATAAACATGTAAGGAGTATACAGGACCTACCAAGCATGTAAATGGGTCACTAATGCCCAATAACATGTAATGAAAGTATCAGGCCCAATAAGCATGTAACTGGGTCACTAAGGCCCAATAAACATGTAACGAATGTATCAGGCCCAATAAGCATGTAAATGAACCACAAAGGCCCAATAAGATGAAAATGGGTAAACAAGGCACAATAAAAATGAGAACGACGTAATTAGCCCGTTTGTTATTATATTGTTTGTTTTCGCTCAATTATTTACCAAAATGACATAAAAGGGCCAATTTTTGTAAAAATGACATTCTTGGCCCATTAAGCCGAAAATTTTACAATTAAGACATATTTTTGGTAAAAATGACACTTTAGGCCCATTAAGACCGAAAGTTTACTTTTAAGGGCTTATTTTGTATAAAAGGACATTTTCAACCCACTTTTGATAGAAATAATGTTTTTGGCCCATGTTTGTTTTAAAATGACAATTTAATCCATAAAAAGTCAATAATTACCTTTTTGGGCCCATGAAACCGTGAGTTGCTAAATATGACCCATTTTTGTGAAAACTGACATATTTAACCCTTTAAAACGTGAAGGCCCAACTAGAAGCACATTTACTACATAAATCTACTATGAGATCTAGTCTCATAAATAGAAGTTAATCATTTCAGAATATGAATATTATGGTTATGAAAAATGTCACACCCCCGAACCGGAACGGCAGAAACGTCCAGGGGTTTGGGTGACTTCATCTCGTAATATCGTCACAGTGTATATAATTGAATAAGGACAACATCATCATCAATCATACAATAATACAACCGTCATTGTTTACATCAGTGTGTTGGATTACAAATTTCATTCTCAAAATTATAAGTGTATGATGATAACAAAAATACAGCAAAATCCATGAGTTCTTGAAGACCAATCTGCTTAACGTTTTCCTGAGAATACAAGTTATTTTGAAAACCGTCAACATATATAATGTTGGTGAGTTCATAAGCATATTTGTATGAAAAGTTAGTATCACATTGTAAACACGAGAAAATCCGATATTTTCTGTAAAAATGTTTTGAACGTTTTGTATCAAATCTTGTATTAAAGCATGTGTGTTTCTGTTTTGAAAATATGTAAAGAGAGTATTCAAGGAACATCTTATATTTCCGGTTGTAAGTAGAAGGTAATGTATAATGTAAGTTTCCCAGAAAATCCGATATTTTCTGCTTGTAAAAGTGTTGTAGTCTTAAAACTCTAAGACCGTAATTGGTGTTTGTATAGTATTGTAACTGCAGACATGTATATGTATTCCGTAAATTTTACAGTGGAGATAATTTCTATGTGAGTCGTTATAACCGTGCTTGATATGACTGATCTGCCTGTCATGACGTTTTTCAGGCGTCGCTTATTTAAGGTAAGACAGTTGTCACCCTAGAATTGCCTAGTCTAGCTGTAGCGAACAGCTCAGGTGCGGGCTGTCAACCCCGTATAGATCTATACAAAAACTCTCGCTCTTCCTCCAGGAGACTCTGGTTATAACTACAGGACTGAAGGTTGTACACTAGGTAGGTACGAATGAAAGATCGTCTCACAAGAACCTAAACTATGTTTACGTGGATATTGTAACACACACTATTTAATGTTTTAAATAATGTTTTCGTGTATGTATTTAGGTTACAAAGCCCAATGAACATGAAATGAGTATACAAGGTCCATCGATCATGTAGATGGGTTAACAAGGCCCAATAAACATGTAAGGAGTATACAGGACCTACCAAGCATGTAAATGGGTCACTAATGCCCAATAACATGTAATGAAAGTATCAGGCCCAATAAGCATGTAAATGGGTCACTAAGGCCTAATAAACATGTAACGAATGTATCAGGCCCAATAAGCATGTAAATGAACCACAAAGGCCCAATAAGATGAAAATGGGTAAACAAGGCACAATAAAAATGAGAACGACGTAATTAGCCCGTTTGTTATTATATTGTTTGTTTTCGCTCAATTATTTACCAAAATGACATAAAAGGGCCAATTTTTGTAAAAATGACATTCCTGGCCCATTAAGCCAAAAATTTTACAATTAAGACATATTTTTGGTAAAAATGACACTTTAGGCCCATTAAGACCGAAAGTTTACTTTTAAGGGCTTATTTTGTATAAAAGGACATTTTCAACCCACTTTTGATAGAAATAATGTTTTTGGCCCATGTTTGTTTTAAAATGACAATTTAATCCATAAAAAGTCAATAATTACCTTTTTGGGCCCATGAAACCATGAGTTGCTAAATATGACCCATTTTTGTGAAAACTGACATATTTAACCCATTAAAACGTGAAGGCCCAACTAGAAGCACATTTACTACATAAATCTACTATGAGATCTAGTCTCATAAATAGAAGTTAATCATTTCAAAATATGAATATTATGGTTATGAAAAATGTCACACCCCCGAACCGGAACGGCAGAAACGTCCGGGGGTTTGGGTGACTTCATCTCGTAATATCGTCACAGTGTATATAATTGAATAAGGACAACATCATCATCAATCATACAATAATACAACCGTCATTGTTTACATCAGTGTGTTGGATTACAAATTTCATTCTCAAAATTATAAGTGTATGATGATAACAAAAATACAGCAAAATCCATGAGTTCTTGAAGACCAATCTACTTAACGTTTTCCTGAGAATACAAGTTATTTTGAAAACCGTCAACATATATAATGTTGGTCAGTTCATAAGCATATTTGTATGAAAAGTTAGTATCACATTGTAAACACGAGAAAATCCGATATTTTCTGTAAAAATGTTTTGAACGTTTTGTATCAAATCTTGTATTAAAGCATGTGTGTTTCTGTTTTGAAAATATGTAAAGAGAGTATTCAAGGAACATCTTATATTTCCGGTTGTAAGTAGAAGGTAATGTATAATGTAAGTTTCCCAGAAAATCCGATATTTTCTGCTTGTAAAAGTGTTGTAGTCTTAAAACTCTAAGACCGTAATTGGTGTTTGTATAGTATTGTAACTGCAGACATGTATATGTATTCCATAAATTTTACAGTGGAGTTAATTTCTATGTGAGTCATTATAACCTTGTTTTATATGACTGATCTGCCTGTCATGATGTTTTTCAGGCGTCGCTTATTTAAGGTAAGACATTTGTCACCTTAGAATGGCCTAGTCTAGCTGTAGCGAACAGCTCAGGTGCGGGCTGTCAACCCCGTATAGATCTGTACAAAAACTCTCGCTCTCCCTCCAGGAGACTCTAGTTATAACTACAGGACTGAAGGTTGTACACTAGGTAGGTACGAATGAAAGATCGTCTCACAAGAACCTAAACTATGTTTACGTGGATATTGTAACACACACTATTTAATGTTTTAAATAATGTTTCCGTGTATGTATTTAGGTTACAAAGCCCAATGAACATGAAATGAGTATACAAGGTCTATCGATCATGTAGATGGGTTAACAAGGCCCAATAAACATGTAAGGAGTATACAGGACCTACCAAGCATGTAAATGGGTCACTAATGCCCAATAACATGTAATGAAAGTATCAGGCCCAATAAGCATGTAACTGGGTCACTAAGGCCCAATAAACATGTAACGAATGTATCAGGCCCAATAAGCATGTAAATGAACCACAAAGGCCCAATAAGATGAAAATGGGTAAACAAGGCACAATAAAAATGAGAACGACGTAATTAGCCCGTTTGTTATTATATTGTTTGTTTTCGCTCAATTATTTACCAAAATGACATATAAGGGCCAATTTTTGTAAAAATGACATTCTTTGCCCATTAAGCCGAAAATTTTACAATTAAGACATATTTTTGGTAAAAATGACACTTTAGGCCCATTAAGACCGAAAGTTTACTTTTAAGGGCTTATTTTGTATAAAAGGACATTTTCAACCCACTTTTGATAGAAATAATGTTTTTGGCCCATGTTTGTTTTAAAATGACAATTTAATCCACAAAAAGTCAATAATTACCTTTTTGGGCCCATGAAACCGTGAGTTGCTAAATATGACCCATTTTTGTGAAAACTGACATATTTAACCCATTAAAACGTGAAGGCCCAACTAGAAGCACATTTACTACATAAATCTACTATGAGATCTAGTCTCATAAATAGAAGTTAATCATTTCAGAATATGAATATTATGGTTATGAAAAATGTCACACCCCCGAACCGGAACGGCAGAAACGTCCGGGGGTTTGTGTGACTTCATCTCGTAATATCGTCACAGTGTATATAATTGAATAAGGACAACATCATCATCAATCATACAATAATACAACCGTCATTGTTTACATCAGTGTGTTGGATTACAAATTTCATTCTCAAAATTATAAGTGTATGATGATAACAAAAATACAGCAAAATCCATGAGTTCTTGAAGACCAATCTGCTTAACGTTTTCCTGAGAATACAAGTTATTTTGAAAACCGTCAACATATATAATGTTGGTGAGTTCATAAGCATATTTGTATGAAAAGTTAGTATCACATTGTAAACACGAGAAAATCCGATATTTTCCGTAAAAATATTTCGAACGTTTTGTATCAAATCTTGTATTAAAACATGTGTGTTTCTGTTTTCAAAATATGTAATGAGAGTATTCAAGGAACATCTTATATTTTCGGTTGTAAGTAGAAGGTAATGTATAATGTAAGTTTCCCAGAAAATCCGATATTTTCTGCTTGTAAAAGTGTTGTAGTCTTAAAACTCTAAGACCGTAATTGGTGTTTGTATAGTATTGTAACTGTAGACATGTATATGTATTCCATAAATTTTACAGTGGAGTTAATTTCTATGTGGGTCATTAAAACCATGTTTGATATGACTGATCTGCCTGTCATGACGTGTTTCAGGCGTCGCTTGTTTAAGGTAAGACATTTGTCACCTTAGAATGGCCTAGTCTAGCTGTAGCGAACAGCTCAGGTGCGGGCTGTCAACCCCGTATAGATCTGTACAAAAACTCTCGCTCTCCCTCCAGGAGACTCTAGTTATAACTACAGGACTGAAGGTTGTACACTAGGTAGGTACGAATGAAAGAACGTCTCACAAGAACCTAAACTATGTTTACGCAGATATTGTAACACACATTATTTAATGTTTTAAATAATGTTTACGTGTATGTATTTAAGTTACAAGGCCCAATGAACATGAAATGAGTATACAAGGTCCGTCAAGCATGTAGATGGGTTAACAAGGCCCAATAAACATGTAAGGAGTATACAGGACCTACCAAGCATGTAAATGGGTCACTAAGGCCCAATAACATGCAATGAAAGTATCAGGACAAATAAGCATGTAAATGGGTCACTAAGGCCGAATAAACATGTAAGGAATGTATTAGGCCCAATAAGCATGTAAATGGACGACAAAGGCCCAATAACATGAAAATGGGTAAACAAGGCACAATAAAAATGAGAACGACGTAATTAGCGCGTTTATTATTATATTGCTTGTTTTCGCTCAATTATTTACCAAAATGACATAAAAGGGTCACTTCTTGTAAAAATGACATTCTTGGCCCATTAAGCCGAAAATTTTACTATTAAGACACACTTTTGGTAAAAATGACACTTTAGGCCCATTAAGACCGAAAGTTTACTTTTAAGGGCTTATTTTGTATAAAATGACATTTTCAACCCACTTTTGATAGAAATAATGTTTTTGGCCCATGTTTGTTTTAAAATGACAATTTAATCCATAAAAAGTCAATAATTATGTTTTAAGGCCCATGAAACCGTGAGTTGCTAAATAAGACCCATTTTTGTGAAAATTGACATATTTAACCCATTAAAACGTGAAGGCCCAAAGAGAAGCCCATTTGGGAAAATTAACACTTTTGGCCCTTTTAAAACCATGAATATCATAAAGACACATTTTTATTTAAAAATGACTCTTTTGGTCCTCTAAAAACCGTGAGTTAACATAAGAACCTCACTTTTTTTTTGTTTATTTTGTCAAATATGACCCTTTATACGATTTTATTTAGTATTCAAACATCCTTAGCATGCTTAATCCTTTCCACTTCATAGTAAGTCACATAAGATGATTTGTTTACTCACATCACCAAGTTTAGTAGATATTTCGAGTTTAGTGAAGATCTAGCATGTTTTCATAACATAATCACAACATATAACATGAAAACACACATATACATGCATAAATACATAGATCTAACACAAAGCAACTTGTATCCTCCCCCAAAACATAGTAAAAACTGAAAACAATGGGGTATGAACTCACTTTGGTTGATGGATCGGTTTTGGTGAGAAGATTGAAGGAGGTGTCGGCCTTAGCAAGCTCCTTTGAGAAGATCTTCGAACTTATGGAGTTCAAGAATGATGATCTTTGATGAAGTGTTCTTGAACACACACACAAGCACACACGAATTTGGAGAGGAAGGATGGGATTTTTCTTGGAGTTCTAGAGAGGATTTTTAGTGAATTTGAAAGGGGAAATGAAGGTGGTGGTGATGTTCCTTTGGCCGAGAATCTTAAGGAGGAAGGGAGGAGAATTAGTTGGGCATTACATTGAGGGTTAAGGGATTTAACTTAGATATATGGGATGTAATTAGCGTAGATACCCAACATACAATAATGAGGTGTCACTTAATTTATGTTAATTCATTTTCTCTTTTTTTTCTTATAACCGAGAATGAGAGGAGGATAAGAGAAGAGAAATATTTGGGCTGGAATTGAATAAAAATCGAGATCTTATAGCCCAATAAGAAAGCTTTCGGCCCATTGGGCCCATACACAAGTTTCCGGCCCAAAAGTGGTATAAACAATGGGTTTTCGGCCCAATGAGGTTCAAGAAAGCGTTTACGGCCCATTAAGGCCAATGAAGAGTTTTGTGGCCCAAAATCAATTACTTAGTGAATGTCGGTCCAATTAGGACCCAAATGAGGTATCTTAACCCAAAATAATCAAATTGTGGGATTATTGGCCCATTAGGCCTAATAAATGATTCTTGGCCCAAAAAGATGTTTGAACTGGGAAATTAGGGTTACAACCCAAAGTAGAGTGAACATAGTGCATTGAACTACGTTTAGGGCTTCACGAGTAAGTTTTGATTTGAATAGTTGTTTTTGAAATGAATAACATGTATAACATCAATCTTAAAGTTACAAGATACATCAAGAGTTGATCATACATAGACAGAATTTTCTAGCCTAAAAGTGTTAGTTGTGACGAAAAACGATTAAGTAAATTCTCAAACATTTGAATAAAATAACTTAGAAATTAATTTGGACAACTAAATTAAAACATACATTGTTGCAAAACAATTATAGTTTTACATTACAAGTACTTTATGTTCTAAGCATAAATAATAAACTAAACTCCAAGAGTGTAGTTCCAACTTGGTTGTGCTCAGCTGGTCACTGTTCAATAAATATTTGTAAGCCATTTACAAATATTAGATTAACATTTAGGTGCCAAGTACATGAGTGTTATATTAAAAGTAGGAGTTCTATCTAGTAGATACCTGAAGTACTAGTCTCTCTAGACTTTCTTCTCAAATAAAAGGAGCAATTGCTCTTCTAGTGTCCAGTTTCTCCATAAAAGAAACAAGATCCATCTATGTGAGCCTTATTGGATTTCTTGGCCTTAAAGGTGTTCAGTCCATAAAACATGGGCCTCTTAGATCACAAAATGTGACTCTTTTAGCCTTACATTATTCCAATGTTTAAACTAGCTTCAAACAAAACATCAATGTATATATTGGAATATTGCTTAACCTGCTATATCATGAAATATATGTCTAAATCATCAAAGACTTCCTAGAAGTCATGAATAATTATTCCTAGTTTGATGTTAGAAGCATTTTTAGCATCATAGTGATGCCTTTACTAGGTATCATGTTCAGGTTTATTGCTAAAGGCAAGTTGTTTAGGACTAGGTCCTTTAAGTGTATACAATTTCATATGTCTCACGAGATTGCCTCTAAAGACATGAACCTATTAATTGAAGTTGTATCTAGTGAATGTTATTGTATCGTTAAGTCATTAAAGAAAATGACAATTCATGATGATGAGAATGGATCATTTAACTATAAAATTTTAACAAAATTCATTTAGTATTTTCAATATTTAGTCATCAATAATTAATACCCTTTTAGTTTCCAAAAACATTAATTATCAAAGTCTAGGATCCAAGTTGCAAAACAAATAAATGGTTAGGTATCCTTTATCCCATCAATTTGAATCCAACCCAGTAGATATTGATTAACGATTATATCTTACTATGTAATTCCTAGATTTATGGGATCGCTAATATCAAATTTAAATAGACATGTTTGATCCCATCTATGCCTCAGAACTCTTTGCTTAGGTATCCTTTATCACTAAAGATTTCCGATCAAATCATCCAATTCGAAAAATATGTGTAATCGGCCTATAACTTGGTTATAGAAATCGCGAATACACTCTGCCATCAAAAGGTAACACTAACGGTTAGGTATTATTTATCCCACTAGTGTATACAAGAGATGTGTGAGTGTTCTTTAAAATGGATTGAATAGATTTGAGGTCTGTAAGGGTGTTTTATATGTTTTATAATTCTTGTTTTAAAAAACATATGATATCATGGTTATTACATGCATATAATAGGCCATGGTATCAATTTTCAAAAGAAAATCACTTTTAAAGGTTCTATATAAAAAACCCCGAATTTTATATTTAACCACGGTTCAGTTTTAAAATCAATACCTAGTATTAAGTTTGAGTTTGAGCCTTGTAGAACCTTTTAATATTGTTTAATAAAACTTCCTTTCATTAAATAATACTTTGGAGTTTGAATAAGTTATGAAAACATGATTTTCAAACTAATAATTCAATATTTTAAAAGTTGTCGTAATTTACAAGTTTATAAAACCGATTTTTATTTTATGGCAAAATATGTTACATCTTATGTCCATATTTTATATTTTGAAATCCAAACTTCATGATGTTTATTTTTTTCAAAAATAGTTTGACTTAGTGAAAAGCTTAATTATCAAGCACACAAAATATTTACCTGAAAAATAAACAACACAAGCATGCATTTGACGTAAACAAGCCTTAAACTATATAACACTTTTGTGAGCCAACACAAAAGTGTTAGGTCCTTCCTAAGCGACAAATGGACCAAATGTTACAACTTGTTCTTCATGTGGCAATTTTTACAAGATCTTATGAAAGTTATAACACTTTTATAAAACCGTATAAACCGTGGGCACCTCCATGCAACTTCAAAATGGCCTTCATCTTCATCTTGTTACATTTTACATAAAATAAATCTAGTCTAAAACTAATATATTACATAAAAATAACAAGAATAAAAACTAGCTATTTTATTACATACTTTTATGAATAAAAGAATATTACAAACCATTTTTAGCAAATCACACAAAAAACAACACAAATGGTCCAAGGCTTGTTTATGCCCTCTAAAATACATATAAACATACCACAACCTTTGTTTTTCTAAGGCAACTTTAAATGACAAAAGATGGATAAAACTTGTCACATAAAAAATAACAATTATAATTTTTTCATAGAAAATATCTATAAACTTATTTTTATACAAAAACAAGTTACCCATATTCTCCAAAAACTAAGATTTCGAAAATCAAAAAATCTAACCAAACTTGCAAGGTGGCTCTAATACCAATTGTTGGGTTTTATTTCAAAATTTGTTTCAAAAACTAGTAAAATGGAAAACGGAATACTTCAAGATTTCGAAATAACATAAGCAATTTATACCTACCAAGGATCATCTTGCAAGTTGTAGAAAGATTTAAACACCAACCAAAGAAAGGATAAAGAAGTAACAACCTTTGTAGTTCTTTGGGTCCTCTTGGTAGGCTTGGAAGTTGATGAAGAATGTGGAACCTTTGAGACATCAACAATGATTCAATTTGATGTAGAATACTAGTTCTTTTGTATAAAACTCTTGACACGCTTATGATTTATATTCTTATCAAAATAAGAACATAAAGAGAGCATAAGAAGCAAGTAATATTCATGAGATGAACCAAAAATGAGAGAGAATGCATCTCCTTCATCAAATTACGTTTTTCACTCATAAAAGGCAAGAAAAATGCAAGCCACAAGTCTTGTATATATAGTAGTAACAATACCCCCACCTTTTGAATAAACTATTCAAAAGACTATACTCTTATTTAAATAATCAAAGAGCCATTGTCTCATTTAAATAATCAAAAAGTCGTACTCTTATTTAAATATTCAAAGAACCATTCTCTCATTCAAATAATCAAAAAGCCATATTCTTCCTTTTTTACTCTTAATTTTATAAAATAATAAAAGGAAGAAGGCAAAACCTTTATATTTTATAAACCAAGTTTATAAAATATAAACTTTAGCTTTTTGGTAAAAGAAAAAAAAATTGTCTAGTCCAAAAATGTTGTGCATAACTTATTAATTCATAACATATAAATTATATAATATTATTTGATAATGAAAATTATTATTTCCTAGAAATAAATAATTTCCAATTTAATTATAAGAGTTTATTGAATGTTTACTAAACTAATATCTAATAAATAATCAGTTGTATCAAGTTGTTGTTAGTGTGACCCATTAGTATCATATGTTAATTAGAAGTATCACTTTAATATGATTCTTGAGCATACTAGATCTTTTAATCTCCTACTTGCTCAAGATTCATATTAGCCTGATATAGACAGTGGTGAACGTCTAGCAACATTTCACTGCCTCCATCAACATACGTCTTTGTGCCATTCTATCAACGCCCAATTACCAAAAAGCTCAAAGCTACAATTGGTGTATAAGGTAAGTTTATTAGTTATCCCTTTGTCATGGACATCATGTTAAAAATTGTTGGGATATTTTGTGTCGTTTCAATTATGTTTTGTGATAGTATAGTCCGTTTTGTCATGAGTTGGGCCTGTCCACCCGGTTATTAATGTTTTTAGGGTTAGACTATATATAGTGCTTTCATACACCGTATTAGGAAATTAATTGAATTGATTTTTTTTAGCCTACTTTGCCTTTACAGTAGAAGTTCTTTATCGAGCTCTTCTAAAGCATTGGTTTTTAATCATTCGACACATCTTTGATCTTTGCATTGATTGTTTGATTTACTTTTCTGTTTAGAATCTATTGACCAACTCATATTTATTATAACATTTGGTATCAGAGCAGGAGATTGTGTAAACCATACACAATTCTTCAGTCGAGTGTTTTAGGGTTTCCGCTTTTATTGGATTTGTTCTCGCCGTCTTCATCGTTTTTCATCGATTGTTGACGCTGGATCTTGATCCTTATTTTGCCCAAAACTCGATCAAAGTTTTACACATCTGATTCTTTACAGGCTATTAGTGAATCAACATCATGCATTCAGAAGATCCTTATACTCTTTCCTTCAACCTATCTAGCAGTATTGGTTCCACATCCAGGATCCCTATTTTATTTCCACAAGATTACGAAGTATGGGCACTACACTTTGAAGATTATATGCTTGGTCTTGAAGATCATGGTACGTTAATATTGGATGCTCTGACCAAGCAGATGTTCTCTCATACTACTACCAGGAAGGTTGTCAAAACTCAAGAAGACTATAATGCTCTTCTTTTTGAGGTTACGAATGTTCCTCAAGATGAAAAGGATAAGCTTTTAAGCAATATTAGGGCTATGAGAATTATCAGATTTGCTTTACCACCAGACACATTTCGGTTGGTGAGTTCCTGTGAGACTGCGAAGGAAATATGGGAGAGGTTGAAAGAACTTTATTCTAGTGATGTAGATCTTGAACATTCTGTTCAAACGTTACTTCTTTTTGAATTTGGTGCTTTTCCCCAGAAGTCTGACGAAAAGCCTGATCAGACTTTCAATCACTTTAACCATCTTTTGAGCAGGATGCTTAAGCACAAACTGAGGCGGGAAAAGATTGAGCAAAATGTTACCTTTATGAATGGTTTAAGACCTCAGTGGAAAGCAGTTGTTTCCACAGTTAAAGCTTATGAACAATTCAAGAATTATTCTTTGGTGCAGCTAGTGGGAATACATAGCTCCAACGAAGATGAAGTAACAAAAGAAGGGAAGGTTGTTTTTGGAATGGGATCTTTGGCCCTTGTTGCGAAGGGCAAGACTGTAGCTAAAGAAGACTCGGAGTCTGATCTTTCAGATTGCGAACTTACAAAAGAGGAATACGCTTTGATGGTCTCTAACCCAAGAAAGTTTGCAAAGAAGAACATTGGACACTCCAAAAATAGAAACTGGCAAGGGAGTTACAGTTCTGACAAGGCGAAGGATGAAAGCTTCAATAACTCGCAAAAGAATGAAGTGAAGAAAGAAAACAAGCTAATGGGATATTCTGGCTATGACTGCAACTATTGTCATGGAAAAAATCATTTTTCTAAGGAGTGCATGTTGAAAAGAATGAGTGAGAAGAAGGATGATGAAGATAAAGATGAAGCTTACTATCTTCGGAAGATAGAAGAGCTTAGAAAGAAGAAGAACGCTGACAACACTAAGCATGCTTTGATTTTGCAGGAAGATGATGACGAGTTCGGAAGAGTTGAAGTATGGTCGACTGATTCAGAGGATGAAGAGATTTGTAAACCCACGCATGGTGAGTGCTCGTTGCGAAGGCTGAGATCCCCAGGTACGAGGGAAAGTGCATGCCAGTTTTCAATGGCGTTTTGGAGGAATGAAGATACACCACTGATGGCGGCAAGGCTTCGGACAACAGCTTCGCAGCGAAACCTGTCTCTGAGCAGATCAGCGGATGTGAGAAAGTAATCAGTACGGTACATTCTATTCTCTAATCTCTAAATATTCCTGTCTCTCGGTATGAAATTGAATTGGATGATTTAAAATTTATAGTCTCTAGTTTCAGTGATAGTCTAAAAAGAACCCGTTTAAGTAATACTAACTTAAATGATCAAATTAGCAGGTTTACATCAAAGAGCAGTGTTGTAAAACTCGCCGAGTTGGCCGATTATTCCTCCGAGTACTCGCTACTCGGCCCCTTATCGAGGCGAGTTACAGAATCCCGAGTGCTCCCCGATCGGCCCTTACTGAACTGAGCATTGTTGTAAAACTCGGTCAACTCGGTGATTAATATGTATAATATACTTAATGATTTATTATTTAACACACACACACATGTGATTATTACTACATATATATCTTAAATTTTCAGTAATTATTCACGAAAGTAGACCATTATGTGTTTTTTTAGTTTTTGTGTATTCACATGTATCTAATTTTGTTATACATTTCAATCAATTTATGATTTTAACTTATGATTTTGACATATATAATTTCCCTAAAAATATTTCTACATGAATTACCAAATCCGAGTACTCCCCGAGTACTCCTGAGTACTTGCTTCTCGGTAGTCGGCCGAATAGGTACCGAGTAACGAGTTCTACAACCTTGTTAAAGAGTGAAGAGAGGCGGATGTAGATTGAGAAGTTAGAGTTGGATTTGTCTAGGTCTAGGGATGCTTTGATTTATTTGCAACGAGACAATTTAGGTCTTTTGAAACAATGAAACATTTTATGTTTGGTTGCTAAACGTCATTATTTTAATATTACTCAGCTGCATATACGACTGTGAAATAGGGAAGAATATACATAAACTGATTCTGCCCTTTCTCGAATTGAAAGAGGACGAAATCGACGCCCACTGCTTCAAATATGAATCCATTGTCTCTTCTGACGATGTCTCTGAGTCTTACAAAATTGGTCTAGACAAAATTAAATCTCACATACAATCAAAGGAATATAAAGATATGCTGAAACAAATTTTGAGTAAAAAAGATAAAGAGCAAATTAAATTTGATACTGTACATAAATTTGACTCATTGTGCACCAAAATTAATTTAGAAACTACTCTTGATGTTGAAAATGTACCTGAATTTGATGATGAAAGCGAAATGAGTGAGATTTATGTGGAGGATGAGATTGATTGCTCTGAATTTGTTAAAAGTGACCCTGAACCTACGAAGAATTTAATTTTTGAAAGCTCAATGGAGTATGTTCGTTTTTCTGAAAATGAAGGTTCCAAGATTTTAAAAGAAAAGACAACAGTTTTTCCGAAAGTTCAAATTGTTCCAAATCAAGTTTTCGCAACTTCTGGACTTAAAAAGAAACAAACCTTAGAATTATCTTTCCTTGTTGAAGAAGATAATGCGGATGGGTGTGACGAGTACTTTTGGTCCTCACCTATAGATAATGATGATGAAACCAAAGGTATTTCTTAAATGACCTCTTGGAAAACAAATGGAAGATATGTGGTAGAATCACTGAGCAAGGTTAACTCCAATTATAGAAAAGGCAGTCCGAGTGGAACCAAAAATATTCCAAATGATAGCTCATCCGAATAGACTAATACTCTAGTTAGAAAACTGAAACCTTGGGCTAGTTGTCATAAGTCAGATAAGGAATTTGTTGCTCAAAAACGTCAAATAAATGCTAGATATTATAAAAACTTAAAAGAAAGAAAGCATTTCTGGAGATCCAAAAATTCCAATTTTGTCAATCAAGAAAGATATGTAACTCCGAATGCGAATGTCTCATCAAATGCGATTCCTAAAATATTTTCAAAACCAAAGTCTTCATCTTCACAGACCTCTAAACCAAAAGTTTTTCAACAACCAACGAAATCTTTTGAAAACGCCAAACCTAATTTTTCTCCAAATCCTAATGTTGCAAAATCTGCCAACACATCGCAAGATATTAAGGGCAAAGGAAAAGTTGTTTTGGCATCTAAAACTTCCTTCAAGAAATCCAAAACACACTTGAAAAATGAGGAAAAGAAGTTTGAGAAAAAGGTTGCCAATCAACAAATTGGAGCTAATCAAAGAAAATCATTTTTCAAAGAAAAGAATCTTAAAGATAACAGGATTGTCATTTTTAAAATCACAAAAGGAGACAATTCCACTTTGGTAAAACGATCTTACTTGGTTGATGAAGCAATAACTTTTCCTTTTTCTACGAAAGCCTCACATGGACTCAAACAACTTTGGGATATACATCAACCTCTACACCTATTCTTGGGGAAGATTCAACTCCTTAGGTAGACCACGAAAGTCCAGTCCAGGGGAAGAATTTTGTTCTGAACGAAGAGCCAATTCCATCATTCGAGGGGGAGAATGTGCATGCAAATGATGATTCAGATGCTCGGTTAGAATTTAAAGACGTAAATGTTGAACTGGATCCATCCTATGATCTGAACTACCCTCCACTAACCAAATGGACCAGAGATCATCCTCAAACACAAGTAATCAGAGAAGCATCTTCAGGAGTTCTCACGAGAGCTCAATAGAAGTCGAATGAAACTGCATTATTCTCCAAAATTGAATTTTGCATGTTCAATTCATTTATCTCCAAAATTGAGCTAAAAAAAGTTAAGATTGCTCTTGATCATTCTGATTGGGTACACACAATGTAGGAGGATCTAAATGAGTTTGAACGTAACAAAGTTTGGAGACTCATTCCAACTCCGAAGGACGTATCTGTTGTAGGTTTCAAATGGGTGTTCTGTAATAAGCTTGACAAAGATGGGAACGTGATATGAAACAAAGCTCGGTTAGTCGTAAAAGGGTATTGCTAAGAGGAAGGCATAGACTACGAGGAAACTTTCGCACCGGTTGCAAGGCTGGAGTCTGTTCGCATCTTCCTGGCATATGCAGCTCACAAGAACTTTGAATTCTATCAAATGGACGCCAAGTGTGCCTTTCTAAACGGTGAACTAGAAGAAACAGTATACGTGGAACAACCACCAGGGCTCATAAATGAAAAGTATCCGAACCACTGCTGTCACACCCCAAAACCTGAACGGCGGAAACGTTCGGGGGTGGAGGACGTCATGTACAGTATCACAACAATGCATAATAGTAAACAAGCAACAACATCATCCATTGCATTAATAGTATAACTTTAATACAAGTGTGTTCTAAAGTTTAATAGACACCAAAAATGAATATCAAAATGGGAGAGGAGTCTTGAATGTGCTCCATCTTCTAAAAAACCTGGTCATCGGTACCTGTCTAATGGCGACCTAAGAATACAAGTTATTTTGATAGCGTAGATCAACATTAAAGCTGGTGAGTTCATAAGTATTTTAGTGTCATTGCTTGTATAAGTTTGAAGAAAGTGTTTGTAGATGTTTGATGTAAAAGTTTGTAAGTATTTGATGTAAATGTTTGTAAAATTCCTAGAAAATCCTATATTTTCTACTAAAGTAGTCTTCTACCAAGACTCAACTGTTCTTTATGTTTGTTCTTTCGTAAAAGTATGAGTTTTCCCAAAGTATGACTATTATAACCAAAATATAGTTTCTCATTACCGCTTATGTGA
Source organism: Lactuca virosa (assembly GCF_052849685.1). Classification (NCBI taxonomy): domain Eukaryota; kingdom Viridiplantae; phylum Streptophyta; class Magnoliopsida; order Asterales; family Asteraceae; genus Lactuca; species Lactuca virosa. The sequence goes on along the minus strand of NC_136433.1, from coordinate 312,171,887 downwards.
GAAGATCATAATGTGAATGAATTGGGAAAATAAAGATGTACTGTAGTTTTATCTAGGTAACTACTAATGTAATAACTACCTTTAAACTTGTTAGTTAATTAAGGTAAAATGTGATATGATTGTAACCATACTTGATTGACTACTATAACATGACGTTCGAGACGTCGAATTGATATGACATTCGTCACCCGTAGACCTGCAGGTCCCACTATTGCTAGCAGCAAGGTGTAGGAGGGTCAGTCATGTATAGATCTATACACAAATTCACGCTCTCCCTCCAGGAGACTCTGGGTACACAACGTGACACAGCAGTATATGCCAAGCCATGAAGTAGTATCTCACATTTATGTTATAGTATTCTTGTATTTGTATAGTATGTAGTAGTGTAGTGTATGTTCTCTCTGTCTAGTATGTAGTATGTTCTTTAGTGTATAGTGTGTAGTATGTATTGTTTCTCTTTGTAGTGAGTATTGTTTCTCGTTATAGTATGATCTATCTGTTTCTCTTTATAATGAGTATTGTTTCTCGTTATAGTATGTACTGACTCATATATGAACTGACTCTTTGTATGTTTCATTGTTCTAGTAATAGTATTAGTGACTTCCTAAACTATACCTTTTATAGTTTACTAGGAAGGTTGTTTGTATAAATGAACATGTTTGTATACCTTTGCTACTCAAAGGTATTGAACTGAACGAAAAACTTTAATATCTATATACATACACATAATATATAACTAAGATTTAAACGACCTTCGGACAAACAACCGATACCTTAAGTCCACAACCAAACAAGGAACAGGAAGTAAGGCGAGCTATCAGTCCTAAGTCCTTTCAATCCTACTTATATAACTATATCTATATAGATATGCTTTTGACAAAATATAAGTATAAAAGAGTTTGATAAAGAGTTTTGCATATAAAAGAGTTTGTAAAACGATTTGAAGCAATTTTATTGATAACACAGTTTGAAGTATAAGAAATCCATTTGTTTGATAGTTATTAATCACATGTGATTGATATAATAACTGTAATGGTTCTACTTGTATCCCCCCCCCCATAAAAGTATTTAAAATCATTTAAAAGGTAAGTTAAAGGGGTATGAACTCACCTGTAGTGAGTGATACGAATAAAAGATCGGAATGTAGGATGCTAAGTACCAAGTGAAGACTTGAGCACAACGGATCCTAATAAGCATATAAATACACATATATGTATATAATTAGTGTTTATACAACTAATAATGCAAGGAACACACCTTAGCAACTAGGAAACACTTATATGGAAGGGTTATAATCACAAAGGATTGCATCTAAGGAGTTTAAGGTCATACAATGGTGTTTACGGCCAAGGTGTTCACGACCCTTGAGTTTATGGCTATAGGGTTTATGGGCCTATGAGTTTACTACCATAAACTCATGAAGTATTGTACCAAAGAGGTGATTTAAGGTCTTACAAACATCATGGAAGTGTTCTAGACCCAATCCAAGCCTTAAAGATGAGTTTATGTCCAACTAGTAGACTTAACAAGGGTTTACGACCAATGGAGATGCTCCTGGCCGTAAACTCTCTTTGATCTTGGATATTGGATGATTTCAAGTAGCATAACTAGTAAGTAATACACATAGGAAGGTACTTACGAGTTTAGAAGCCTTTAGGGGTGTTTGAAGTCCAAGAACTTAGTAAGTGTTCTTGGTGTTCTTGGTGATCTTGAAGATCAAACCCAAAAGATGAAGTTAATGGATGAAATCAAAGGGTGATACTAGATAATGAGATGTATCAACAATTCAAGGGAAGAACACTTACAATCTTGAAGATCTAAGAGTAAAAATCGGATGATAGTTGAGAGAGAAATCAAGTTCTTGAGATTGAAATGGTGAATAATGAGGAAGAAATGAAAGAACATCATGTATAAGGCATGAGTTTGCGGCCACCTTGAGTTTACGGCCGTAAACTCATGGGATGTGGCCGTAAACTCTACATGATGAAGTTTATGGCTTGCTTGGTTCACAATGGACTCAAGCATATACTTTATAACACTCATTTCTTGGATGTACTAGGCTTAAAACGCTTTAATTGACTCTAAACAGTGCTAGAAGATAGCAAAATGAGTCCAACCATGATTGATTTGAACAACTATTCAAGATAGAAATTTCGGGTTGTCACAACTACTATATTCTTTATAAAGTTGTTTATGGTCTGAAGCAAGATCCACGAGCATGGTATGAACTCTCAGTAATTCTTAAAAGAATCTAAGTTTAAAAAAGGCTCAGTCGACCCAACCTTCTTTCGCAAGATAGATGGTGACCATCTGATGATCGTCAAAATTTACGTTGATGATATCATTTTTGGATCAACTAATCCCAGTTTAACTGATGAGTTCTGAAAGTTCATAGAAACTAAGTTTGAGATGAGCTCCATGGGTCCGATTAACTTTTTCCTTGGTTTGAATATTAGACAGAGTCAAGAGGGTATATTCATAAATCAGGAAGCCTATACAAAGACCTTACTTGCGAAGTTTGGAATGGTGGGAGATTCGAAGGTGAAGGTACCAATGACATTCGGAACGAAGCTAACACCGTCTTTGGACAAGCCAGCAGCTGATATGACTCTCTATCGACAAATGATAAGATCATTAATGTATCTAACGACTAGTCGTCTAGGCATTATGTTTTATGTTTACTATTGTGCCAGGTTTCAAGCAAATCCTCGTGAACCCCACATGAGTGCTGTGAAAATCATCTACAGATATCTTAAACGGACCTCCTTGCTCGGAATTTAGTACCTATCCAACTTTGGGTTCTTTGTGGAAGCATTATATGACGCTGATCTTGGAGGTTGTGGTCTAGATTGAAAAAGTACCACTGGGGGTGTCAATTTCTTGATGGCAAACTTGTCAGTTGGCAATCGAAAAAGAAAACATACGTCTCCCTATCTACCGTTGAAGTTGAGTATATCACAAGTAATTTGGATTCAAAGTCAGCTTAGGGACTATGGGATTAATATGAAGCGAATACCCTTGTATTGTGATTCTGAGATTGCAATTCGTATTTGCCATAACCCAGTGCAACATTCCAAGACTAAACACATTGCACTATGGTATCACTTCATCAATGATCATGTAGAAGATGGCAATGTTGAAATTCATTTTGTGAGGTCTGTTGATCAATTAGCTGATATCTTTACGAAAGCCTTGCCTGAACAAACCTTCAATCGAATTCTACAAGGCTTAGGTATGATAGAAGCAGACTCGGCTCCGAAACCACCTTCGCACTCAGAAAGTATTGGTTAAACTGTGAATGGGTCCGAACACTCGTAGTAATTCGGAGTCCACTGTTCATACTGCGAATAGGTCCGAACGCTCGGAGCGACTCGCAGTCCACTGTTCATTCGGCGGTTCGCAACCTCATATATCCTTTGTATAGTATGTTTCTTGTGTTTTCATTTTATTCTTTTCTGTTTTTATTTCTTTTTCAAAAAAATCAAAATTACAAAAATATTTTCTTAGCTTTTGTTTTTTTTTTCTTTTTCAGAAAAATCAAAATTACAAAAATATTTTATTAGTCTGGTTTTTTTTTATTTCTTTTTCAGAAAAATAAAAATTACAAAAATGTTTTCTTAGTCTCTATTTTTAATTTCTTTTTCAGAAAAAATAAAAATACAAAAATTTTATTTCTTTTTCAGCAAAATATTAAAATACCAAAAACATTAGATAATTGAGTAGGACTGAAGGAACATATTAATAGTCCTATCAATAATGAATGAAGGGACGACAGTTATAAGTTCGAATCTTTGCACTAGTTAAGTGTCCCTAGAAGCATGTTGCTGCGTGTTGTCCGAAACCTCTGAGACTCTATGTTTGAAGCCTTTATGAATCGATAATACCAATCGTTTCTTCCCAATCAGGCTGAAAATTCACATAAGTCATTGAGCTACCTTACTCTACTCATATTGAGTTAATGGTTGACAACTTGGTCATTCTTTCGTACCAGAGGTACATTCTTCTTCGAAACCATCTCCATCACATTCGATTTTACACTTGTAACCCTTGAGACTCTCATATATTACCGCTAAGGTTTATGGTTACACAATTTCTGTGTTTATGATCTTAAATTCGTTATCACCACGAATTGAGTGAAACCCACAATCCAACACCTATCTCAAAATTGATGTGAGCAATTTACATGCTCTAGGTTTATCACCATGGAACTAACAAATATCCATATTCGTGGTTTGTACCTTGAAATCTCTTTTTATTTTTGTGAGATCTTAATGAGATGTTCTAGGCCTAAGACATTTCTTCCCATAAGATCCAATTTTAACTTTTCTTGAGATTTCTATATTATCCATCCACTCAGATAATTCCAAAGCATACTTGTTCTTATGGCTACACTGGCCAGAAAAATACTTATTCTGAACGTTCGGACTTATGTTGAGTTTTGGAGTTTGGTTGAAGATGAAGCCACCATTAAGCCTGTATGAGAAGAAGCCTTTCACTGTTTCTCAACAAACAGATGATCGTAATTCAACGGGATACCATACAGACACTTCTGAGCCTCTCTTGACTCCGAAGGAAGAGATCATCGCCCGGGATCCAACTGTTTCATGTCTTTAATGACATCACTAAAATCCCTTAGATAATTTGCTTTATTTCTTATCTTTGGCACACTCTTCCACAAAGATCATTGTGATTTTCAAAAAGTCTGGTTCGAAGTTCTAATGATTACTTTCAGCTTCGAAGAACAGGAAATGGCTAACTATTACGCATGGGCATATCTGAATCGACGAAACATAAGGGATAAGATTACGATTTTGGCGCGTAAAGATTTCAATTTTAGCTGAGATCACGCCTCCTGACACATGCCAACCTGTCAAGCCTTTCCAGGCACTTTTTCAGGAATTATGGAGCGCCAAATGTCGGTTTCTCTCCCCACTCATAACGTATAAAAGGAATTCGACACTTCATTCTCATTCACCACTTTTAAAGAATTCCTAATTCTGGCACACGCAAACCCTTTTTCTCTCTACTGTTCATCGTCTTCTCCGTCGATTTCCATGGCTGCTTCATCAGAAACTCCATTTGTCGCTGATCAGACCGTTTCATCAGGGCTATTGGGCATCAAGGCTAACCAGAATCTCATTTTGGACCTTGATCCATCCAAGTATGATTCTTTTCTCCAACCGTTGATTGAATGCCTGAGACACTCTCCTTTGGCTACTGCACTAACAAAGAAAGAGAATGTTCCTTTGGCTCTTCTATCCAAAGCTTTCTCTACTGCTCGTTATGAAAAGAGTGGTGTTATTATTACTTTCGAGCTTGGCAATCAACAAACATCCATCACCAAGTCTAGATTTACTCGATTATTGGGGCTTTCCTCAGCAAGGGATTTGATCGATCCAGAATCCATCTCCTCTTCTACTATTCAGGAGATGTTCTACCAGATGGGTTACAAAGATAATCTTGTGATTTTATCCATGTTCAAGAAGCTCAACCTTCCTCCCATGTGGAATGGACTGTTTACCCTAATTTTCAAGAGTTTTTTAGAGAGGGCAACTTGTGCAGACAGCGTAAGTAAGATTTTTCTTACTATTCTTTATGGTATTTACTCTAGGATCAATCTGGATTATGGTTCAGTCCTTTAGGCTCAACTAGTTCAGAGTACTCTATCTGTAACAAGGCACACGGAGATATCTTGTGCTCGTTTTTGGTCCATCATTGTTCAGAGGGCTATTGATCGTCACAACATTCTGGTTATCAAGGGTTCGACGATTGTAGCAATTCCCATTTTTCACACTTCAAATGTTATAGTTTCTAGCAGTTCAAGATTTTCCTATATCAGATCTATTCCAAAAACGATGCTTCGCAATGTTCCAGAAGACAGTGAAGTTATCACCGAATATCGCTGACAACCAGTTTCTGGTCATCTTCCATTAACCGCCGAGATGCAAAAGGATTTAGAAGAGGCTGACAAGCCAAAGAAAGGGGTAAAAGAAAACCGAAGGCTGGACCCTCCGAGCTTGCTCAGACTCCGAAGAAGAAAGTCAAGCGAGCCACTCGTAAGCCTAGGTCACCCACACCAGATAATGAGGAGGGTTCGGAGTCACACGCCATCTCCGACGTTCGTATACCAGAGCAAGTCCAGCACGCGACTGATGACACAGCTGCGACTTCGTAACCCATGGTTTCAGAGCCATCAACTACCAGTCCTGAGGTAACTTTTTCCGTGCCAACTTATGTTACCATAACAGATGACTTTTTCAACTAGTACACCACCGGTCACTGTCAACGTATCTGATACGGGGGCAGGGGCTTATAGTTTATCTTTTGGTGTTGGTTTCACTTCCATCTCACTTCTTCATCATGATGATCCGGATACCATGTTTGGTGATGATCAGGATTATTTCCAAGACTTTCACTACAGTCTGTTTGATGGTCAACAATCCAGTAGGGATGATGATGATGCTCCCATGACCAAACATCAGTTCAAGCTTCTTCAAGAAAAGTTGGATAATTTAATTGGGTGATCCAAGTCCTCCTCCAGCTCAGAATACTCTCTTGAAACTCACAAGGATTTGATTGAGACTTTGACAAAAGAGCTTGCTGCGAATCTTGCAAAAACAAACAAAGTTGTAGAAGATTCTGCAAAAACTTGCAAGGATACGACCGAAAAAGTCAGAAAACTACTCTCTGATGTTCAAACCTTCAAGGGTGATTTCAAAACTTCTTTTTAAACAAACACTTCCGCAAAAAATAAAGCGATCACCATCCTTGGTTCTACACTCCAAACAGAAAAAACAGCTCTTATGAAGGTTCGTACTGAAATCCAGGTTAGCAATACGGAGTTTCAAACATCCATCTCCTCCAAAACTAAAACGCTTCAGGAAGACCTGGCCACAGAGAACAAGATCATGGATGAACTTGCTGTCAAAATAGAAAAGATGAATGTTTTGTATGTGAAGTTATCTTATGTGGATAAGCAAATTGATGAACTCAAGACTAAGAAACTTGTAATTAAGAGCTGTGTTGCTGATGTAAATGTTCAATTGCATAATCTCATTGAGACTCGTGATTCACTTCTCATAGTCTCTGTTCGTCAGCATCTTGCTAAGAAATTGAAGCCCATCTTCTCCATGCTTGACCGAATTGAGAGTGTTTCGGAATCCTTTGCAATTCAAAAAACAAGGGGGAGAACTGGGGAGAACTTCTGGTGGTGGCAAAGCAACTAATGGTGGTGTTGATCACGAACAAAAACCAAAGTCTAATGATCTGAAGGATAATGTAGCTTCGGCATCAAAAACAAAAGAGAAATTAGTTGATGATGATGATAAGGAAGAAGTAGATGAAAATGAAAAGTTAAAACGCAAGTCTCATGACGCAGAAATTGATGAAAACCTACGAGTTGCTAGAAGGCTGAAGAACAAGAGAAGGTAGCTCGTGAAGCTGAGGAAAATCTGAGGACCCAGAAATCTCTTTTTCCTTTATGGTCAATGGAACACATGTTGAATGAAGTCATTGATAACCAAAGTGTTTATTGGCTAGAACCTGTTGGGTCGTTTGAATTGGAGAAGACTCCTGATTCGCTGCTTGATTTGCCTATAACTCCGAAGGCCTTTCAGTTTCGTAGCTTTGACAAAATTGTGAATGTTCCTATCTCGGATAATGGTGCTAATCAGATGCTATTCTCAATTTATCTCAAGCACATGAAGCCACAGTATGAAACCTGGAGCTCAAAGAAGATTAGTGCTGTCAAGGTTTTTGGACCAAATGAAAATGAGAGCTTTATCAATGCCTGTTTCAACGTTGCTTATGGGGCTGCAAGTTCTGTTCTCGAATTTACTCCCGCTGATTTTCCCTGCCTTAATCCTTTTGAATGGATTTCTCTATTGCATCTTTTGCTGAAGGTTGAATAGAAATTTGAACAAATAGTGGCACATATCAAAAGGATGTTGGTCTTGTATATCCAATAATTTGGTAAGATGGATGTAGAGATAACGACTGTCCTTCGCAAGAAACATACAGTGCTTCTTAAGGAGCCTCCGAAAGATCTTGACAAGATGAAACTAGGGAGAATACGAAAGGATGATTGGAGTGTGTCATTTCAAATACGAGAAAGAGCTGATGCTAATTTTCATACATTTTGCCTCATTCTACCCGACAAGCATCTATACTCCACCCCTTGATTGGAATATATTTTGGACTTTATAAATTAGGGCAAAGCGAACAGTGTTGGGGACAAGAAATGTTTCTCAGATATGATTAACTGGTAGATCTTGGTTCACAAAATTTTGCTGGGAATGATGCCAAAACTTTTCAAAGTTCAAAAGCGCCAACAAAACTGAAGAATTTGCCTTCCTTTTTGACACAAAGGGGGGAGATTGTTAGGATATTTTGTGTTGTGTCAATTATGTTTTGTGCTAGTTGTTAGGTGTGTCAAACCCAACAAATAATAGGGGTACAACAGACTCCAAGTACACTGCATTAATGCACTAAAAAGTAGTACAACTCAAGCAGGGTCGAACCACAGAGACATGGGATAAAAGTCTATACCTCTTTACGCAAGGTACTTTGGTCACAAAGTGGGTTTTGTTTGCAAAAGTAAAATAATCAAATCACAATCTACTTTAAAAGTATGCACAAAATGAAATAAACTTGTAAACAATTTGATTGAATGATTCTAGTTTTAGTTCTCAATGTTGTTGTTCAACTTGATTATGACTTGATGTAATTCATGATTGCTATTCTAAGTTGGTACTGAAAGATATTAACACGCTCTAATACCTCTCTCTTGTCAAATTATCTAACCAAAACATGCTCTTTGACTAGACCTAGCTTTACTAATTAAACCTAAACATGCTCTTAGATTGTATTGAAAAACTACATTAAGTTTTGTACAAGCTTCCCAACAATGTTCATTTCTTCTCATATGCTCGGAAGTGTGAAAATATGTGATATATGTTTTAAAATAAGAAAACTTATTGTTTTTTACCAATCATTAACTTTATAGAACGATTAGGTGCCCTAAAAGGTAATTAACTGCACAAAAATTCAATTCATGAAAGTGGCCAATCGAACACAAATCAAATTCAAGGATTCTAGTTTAAGAAAAAACATAATCACTAGAATAGAATCACAAATCAAACGTCAAATCATATGCTTCAAGTCAAGCAATCAACATGTTTTGAACAAGAACTAGAAACTAGGGTTTCTTAGCCACACATGGCTAAGAGCAAATCAAACAAGAATAAAGATGGAATTGAAATGTTTAATGCTTACTAAAATGAAACTAAAACTGTTTGCAATGACTTGGTGTTCGCAAAAGCTCCAAGAATTCTCCCAAAATCGCCCAAAATTGTTCCAGAAACCATCCTCCTGTAAAATGGCAACATCCCCCTTATTTTAATAAAGCTCACGTGCTTGCCATAAGGCCATGCATTTTTCGTATAGCCATGCCTTTTGGCCATGTGTTTTTTACATGACCATTTGTCTTGACCATGTGTTTTTGGCATGACCCATGCTTTTTGCTTAAAGTCCAATAAGTCTTCACTGTTGGCTCCAGCTTTAGTCTAGCTTCACCACGAGTCATGTTGTTCAAATATAAGATGAGAAAGGACAAACACAACCCGTGTCTCTATGACAAGAACCGCGCTTCAAACGTAGTCTTTTGCTATGATGACAATGCAACAATGACTCGAGTTATGTCTTCATGTTTTCTTCCATGCAATGACCGGTTCATCTTCTCTTCATGCTCCAAAGATCCATGCTCCATGCTCCATAATGCCTGCAAAATAAATCAAAAGCGTTGAAGTACCAGGAATTCTTAATGAAATATGCAATTTCCCAAATAATTAACTAAATGCAAGAATTATGAAGTAAAATGATATGAAACGACGGAAATAAACATGAAAAATAGGTAAGAACCGCACGGTCAAGAGTAAAAACGCATATGGTAAGTCACGAATCGTACGACCTATAGGTCGACCGTGTGTCCGAGTCGCACTTCTAAAACAAATCGTGATTTTTGATGTTAACAGAAAGAAAATGCATGGCCTCATAGAAAAACGCATGGGCTAAGCAAAAAGGCACGATCCAAATTTTTTTCCCGTTCCTACACTTCGAGGATTTTAATAAAAAAAATTGGCATGGGAAAACATGAAAAACGCACGGGTAAAGCTCAAAATGCAGGGCCTAAACTTTAGACCGTGTGTGTCATCGAAGATCGCAAGTAAACAGGTAAGAATCGCACGGTCAAGAGTAAAAACGCACGGGCTAAGTCACGAAACACACAGCCTATGGGTCGACCGTGCATCCGAGTCACACTTCTCAAACAAAAATTGCATAATGAAGAATTGAAAATCGCATGGGTTAAGAAAAAAAGACACGACCTACCCTAGACCGTGCATTCCAAGTGTGTGACATGCCTAAAAATCACGACCTAAACTAAAAACGCACAGCCCCTGAACTCGTGTTTGGATAGTTAGAAAATCGCACGGCTACATCTCATGAACGAAATCGAGAAAGAACACAGCCTCGATCGAGCAACTTGGGTCATGTGACTCGATAAACACAAGTTCAATCAGATTTCAATTAACCGTGCATTTCTCCTTCTTTCTTTCTTCTCACGATCGTGCATTTGCTCCCCTCATCATTCTTGACAAAAACCTCCTAACCCTAATCAAGTCTCGATTTTTCTTTTAATTAATCCAAGATTAAGTCACAAAGATATGTTGTTATCGGTTCCTAACTTCATATCATTCATTATCTAGGTTGAAATTCATCTATTAATGGGTAAAATCGAATTTTCCTTCATAAACCCTAGTTCTTGATTTGTAAAGTTTGAATTGATTCTTCTATTGGGTTTCAAAATTCCTGTATAGGGTCTCAAGAGTAAGCTTGGGGAGGCGTTTTGGAAAGAAGATTAGAAGCCTTCATCTCCAATTGGGCATCCCACCATTGAAGAGTTCAAGCTTTCTTGAGGTTGAAGATGAAGTGAACAATTCAAGCAAAACACCACAAATTCTAGTGTTTGAACGGTGCATTCCTTCCATATCTCAAGTTTTATGCATTGATTTTAAGTTTGTTTGGCTAGAATTATTGTGGATCTGTTCTTGTGCTTCATATAATTGTTTATTCGTGCTTGTCTAGTTGTGCTCTAGTCTTTGATCACCACTTGTCTATCATAAATTCGGTTTGTCATCATGCCAAAATGCAAAAATACAAAGCCAAAGGAACAATTGGAATCTAAATATGGTGCCACCACCATTATTCACAATTGTCTTAAGCACCGTGACCGCTACCTTCATCTGAAGGACCGCATATATTCTCTGCAACGGTTTGTAGATATTCCCACTCTCCAAGAACTAGGAGTTTAAGACAGAATCCTTAGGTTGTTTAGCAACATCGATTGGGAGAAGCTTCTCACTTTGGCACCAATGGAATCGTATAAAAACACAACCATTGAATTCTTACAATCTTTGGAATTCAATAACAATGCCAAAGGTCTCTCATTCTGTCTCATGCAGTTGCAATTTTTCCCGAGTCTAAATGATCTTAGTGGGCTTGTTGGGATTTCCGCATTCAATACTTATGGTCCCAAATTAGGCTACATTCGAGAGAAAAATACCCCTTTCAAAACCCTGGCCAAAGCCTTTTGGAAGGAAATCACGGGACTTGATGTGTATGAGGCTTGATCTTCCAAAGCTTCCCAAATCATCCATCCGGTCTTAAGGGTGGCTCTCTGAATTATTGCTAATATTATCTTGCCCCAAGAAGACGTTAGCAGATTCGGTAAGATAGAGCTAGAAATTCTTTGGTGCATGGTCACCGGCTTGAGAGAAAGCGCCTGAATCTCGAGAAAATAATGCAAGGCTCCAATACCATCACATCCAATGTCCTTGTAGCCTCATCTTTCTTCCACAAAGAAAGTGACAGTAGTATCGCATGGTCGGTGCAGGGTGAGCCACATTTCTGAGTTCCTGTTGGGGACTTCAGTTCCCTCTAGCTCCAACAGGACATCACTTAGACTCGGTGGTGTCTACCAAAGAATACTTCTGCAGATTCCATGCCATGAGCTCCCACGCCCATCCCGAGAGCTCTTGAGCGGCTGGTCGTCGACCACGAAGACGATATCCATATTCCTCCCGCTCAGTCCACTGCTCCCACTGCAGGGGATCCACTTCTGTTGCCCCGGTAGTGACTGCACGTTACTTCTACACCCATCAGGCGACTCATTACCATGACACATACATGAGGCATTTTGATCACCTTGATCGAGCTGTTGCCTACATTCGTACTCATTTATCTGCAACTAACGCCTATGTTCAACAATTGACACTAACGGTGCAAGAAGCTATGCAGTTCATGTAGCGTTGGGCCCTCCTGCAGTCAGTAGGTTGCCCTACCCTCTCCGAGCATCGAGGACGATTCTTAATCTTAAGTTTGGGGATGGGTCTTTATAAATTAGGTTCTAGTTTCCACATGGATTTCTTAAAAAAAAAGCATTTTTAACTTTTTGCATTATAAAAAAGTAAAAATAAATCAAAATAAAAATAAAAATAAAAATAACAATAAAAATAAAAATAAATCAGTCTAAAAGAACCTAATCTTCTTAAATTATTTGAAGTGGTAAATTAGTCATGTCTTTAGATTAGAACTTGTTTGTTTTTCATTAAAAATATCTTGAAGCAATCTAATCACACACGAACACGTCTCCAGAAGCTACTCGTGCAAAACAAAAAATGATAAGGTTATCAAAACCGAAGCAGAATAACAGGTATAGGCTAGCCCTTGGAACACACGACCGGTCTTATGAGTAGTAAATGCTCAATCATACCCAAACTCCAAATTCAAAAGAACTATAAAATAAATATAAAATTTCAGTGACCTGAATCTTCCAGCGCTCTAAAAAGTCATTTCTACCTATTCTCTTTTAAATACCCTGCTTGGGGACATTGTTTCCAACTAGACTTACGGGTCTTTGCGCGTTTACATCAGTCCCCCGAAAAATGTCTTAGAAGTCTCTCACGGTAATAGACCATGAGATGTCCCAACAATAGAAAGAGTCAAGGACAAAAATATAAAGAATTAGGCCAGACAAATAACTTAAACATGTATATGTGTACTCTTCCCTCACAATTGTGCTCCTTTGTTTATGCCATAGTAGCGCCCTCCTTGTGAACACCATCTTGGTATGTCGCTTCAAGCCGACATTTATGTATGAGTGCATCTTCAGATACTTTGAAAGTGTGCCCTTGTGAACAGAACTTCAAAGGAGTTGTGCATGGAGAAAATATAAAAGAGTTAACAAAAAAAGTCCGAAAAAAAAGAAAGAAAGAAAGAAAGAAAAGAGTAAAAAAAAAGTTGTATCGATAATTACAACTAGGAAATAAGTTTGGTTGTCAAAAGATCCCCTTGGATTTGAACTTGAACTTATGACATCGGGACTGACTGTGAACTACTTTGACTGGTGTAAGTGGTTTGAAACATTTAACCAATCTGGGTAAATATTTGGGAATTTTTAGAAAATATTTTTTAGCAAAAGATTGTTGCTAGTCAACAAATAGCTGGAGTCGGTTATTGTCATGCTTTGTGAAGTGAAAATGATTAAGCATGTTTTTCATCACATGTTTTCACGAGAGTAAGACCATAATTTGTTCCATGTGCTAACCCAATACCTGTAAAACTGAACAAGTGTTGTACTTTTGATTTTTTTAAGTTGTGTTAGGCAGTGGCTGAAAATCTTGTTTTAAATGCTATGAATATTTGTGGGGTTGATGCCAAGTTATCTCAAGGCACGATAGTTACACCTTCGACTGTATGAAACAATGAGGTTAATTGGATTGAATCTGTTCGTTTTGTTTTGTTTATTGCATTGATGTTTGAATATATATATATATATATATATATATATATATATATATATATATATATATATATATATATATATATATATATCTTTGAAGCTTTGTTAACCTTTTTGTACATATGTTATTTTCATTAGTTTTTCTTTTATTGAATGCATTCTCTCTTAATTCCCTTTAGGTCCTTTTCGTTCCTTCCGTTCTTTTCATCTTAGTTTCTCTTTAATCACCTGTCGTCTTGCCTAAGGTGATTCTTAATTTTTTTCTTTCTTGAGGACAAGAAAGGTCTAAGCTTGGGGAGGTTTGATAAGTGCATTTTATGCACCTATTTTGAATGTTTATTTTCGTCCTTTCATAGCATTTTACTTCATAATTCTTGCAATTGAGGACACATATCGGTCGGGTGTCCTACTTGAGTGCAAATACCACAAGGACGAGGTGTGGATTGCACACCTTTGTCTTTAGCAAGCATCATTACCACTTTTGTAAGCTCGGACAATTGAGCTTGGATTTGAGGAGTGTGCACCTCTTTTACACCTCGGGGTGCATCCGTGTACCAATATTCATCTTGACTAGAATGCTTTGAATCCTCCGCCATGTTCTTTATGAGATCCCGAATATTAGTTGGGGTCTTATCGGTCAAAGATCCTCCACTTGAAGCATTAAGAAGTCTTCTTTCCCAAAGATTCATGCCTTCAATGATGTATTGGAGGATTTGATACTAACTAATACCATGCTTTGGGCAATGGGCACAAAGCTTTTTGAACCTCTCCCAATATATATGGAAGGCTTCTCTATTGTGTTGTTTGATCCCAATTATCTCTCTTCTTAGGGCTGAGGCTTTCATTTCTGGGAAGTATTTGTCTAAGAAGAGGCATGCAAGGTCCGCCCATGTGTTGACCGTCCCCGGTGAAAGGCCATAAAGCCAATCTTTTGCTGAGTCTTGCACTGCAAAGGGGAATGCCCTAAGCTTGATTTGGTCCTCTGTGACATTGTGTGGTTTCACGCCAACACACACAACATGGAACTCTGTGATGAACTTGTGGGGATCTTCATTTTCTAGGCCTCTAAAGGTTGGGAGTAAGTGGATTAGACCGGATTTTAGTTCAAGGTTTGTTGTTGCCGGATATGTGATGCAAAGAGGTTGTTGAGTAACCTATTGCCTCGCCCATTGGCACAGGGTTTGTTCGGGTGGTGAGTTTGGAGGATTTTGGTTCCCTCCAGGGTTTTCTCCCATTATGTGAGTAGGGATTGAAGTTTCTACGGGTGTGGAGTTTGGGACGTTATAAGTAGGTGAAGAGGGTAGAGTGGTATTTTTGGATGATTATGGTTTAGGAGAGAGTGAGAGAGTTTCTATTTCAGTTTCTGACACACTTGAGAGGGGTATGTCCTCCCAAATGTTTGAGGGGTAGATGATGAAGAAGTCCCAGAACCCGGTCGCTTCTTACGAAGCTTGGCTTGCTTCCGTAACCTCTTTGCAGTCTTCTTTATGTCTGAGTCAATTGGCAATGGTGTACCTGAACGAAAAGATCTACGCATAAACAATTAGTAACACCGTGTTCCCAACAACGACGCCAATTTTTTAGGCGTGTTAAACCCAAAAAATAATAGGGGTACAACAAACTACAATACACTGCCTTAATGCACTAAAAAATAGTACAAAGCAAGCAGGGTCGAACCATAGAGACACAGGATAAAAGTATATACCTCTTTACACAAGGTACTTTGGTCACAAAGGGCGCTTTGTTTGCAAAAGTAAAATAATAAAATAACAATCTACGTTAAAAGTATGCACAAATTGAAATAAACTTGTAAACAATTTGATTGAATGATTCTTGTTCTAGTTCTCAATGTTGTTGTTCAACTTGATTAGGACTTGATGTAATTCATGATTGTTATTCAAAGTTGGTATTGAAAGATATTAACATGCTCTAATACCTCTCTCTTGTCAAATTATCTAACCAAAACACGCTCTTTGACTAGAAAACTTATTGTTTGTTACCAATCAATAACTTTATAGAATGATTAGGTGCCCTAAAAGTTAATTAACTGCACAAAAATTCAATTCATGAAAGTGACCAATCAAACACAAAACAATTTCAAGGATTCTAGTTTAAGCAAAAACATAATCACTAGAATAGAATCACAAATCAAACATCAAATCATATGCTTCAAGTCAAGCAATCAACATGTTTTAAACAAGAACTAGAAACCAGGGGTTCTTTGGCTAAGAGAAAATCAAACAAGAATAAACATGGAATTGAAATGTTTAATGCTTACTAAAATTAAATTAAAAGTGTTTGCAAAGATTTGGTGTTTTCAAAATCTCGAAAGATTTTTCCAAAATCGCCCAAAATTGTTCGAGAAACTGTCCTCCTGTAAAATGGCGACGTCCCCCTTATTTTAATAAAGCTCACGTGCTTTCCATAAGGCCATGTGTTTTTAGCATGGCCATGCCTTCTGCCCATGTATTTTTGGCATGACCATTTGTCTTGACCATGTGTTTTTGGCATGACCCATGTTTTTTGTTAAAAGTCCAATAAGTCTTCAATGTTGGCTCCATCTTTAGTCTAGCTTTACCACGAGTCATGTTGTTTAAATATAAGATGAGAAAGGACAAACACGACCAGTGTTAGTGTGACAAAAACTGCATTTCAAACATAGTCCTTTGCTATGATGACAATGCAACAATGACTCGGGTTATGCCTTAATGTTTTCTTCCATGGAATGACTGGTTCATTTTCTCTTCATTCTCCAAAGCTCCATGCTCCATGCTCCATAAAGCCTGCAAAATAACTCAAAAGTGGTGATGTACCAACAATTCTTAATGAAATATGCAATTTCCCAAATAATTAACTAAATGCAAGAATTATAAAGTAAAATTCTATGAACGGACGGAAATAAACATGCAAAATAGGTGCATAAAATGCACCTATCACTGGTATAGTCCGTTTTGTCATGGGTTGGGCCTGTCCACCCGGTTATTAATGTTTTTAGGGTTTGACTATATATAGTGCATGCATGTACTGTATTAGGAAGTTAATTGAATTGATTGTTCTTACCCTACTTTGCCTTTACAGTAGAAGTTCTTTATTGAGCTCTTCTAAAGCATTGGTTTTGAATCATTCGACACATCTTTGATCTTTGCATTCATTTTTTGATTTAATTTTCTGTTTAGAATCTATCGATCAACTCATATTTATTCTAACAAACAAGGTGGATAACGATCAATCTCATTTGGTGTTCAACTTTTGGTAAGGCGCCTTAGATGTCTAACTCTCAACACATAAGAGGAACAAATCCCATCTTGACTACATAAGCATCTTGCATAGTTCATACCATAGCTGAAAGAGGCTTTTATAACTACTCGGTTAAGGATCAAGATTTGACCATATCTAAGCACAATACTCCTTACACTTAAGTCCCACTATGTATCTCAGGTGTAAAGGATACAAAGATAGTACCTTTTTGATCAAGTATCATTCATGATAGATATCCATGAGATGATCTTGATGCGGGTAAGTTCAATACAAGTTCTATAACAAGTACCTATGAAACTTGGTTACAAACCATTTCCTATCTTCATCTTGTGAAAGTCAACCAATCCAATTCATACTAGTCTTATTTCATAATTGCACCCACAATTATAATAGACGATGAACTTTTAGAATAATAAGATTAGATTATTCATGGATTAAACATTTTAGTATAGAACACAACAAGTATTGATGTTATGATCATATCCCAGTATATCGAAAACATTATTTAATAGTTGTTGTTACAATGTTCCAATATCCAAGTATGTGTGACCATTCATACATAGCTAAGAAGAAGAACTTTATTAATGGGTTCGACTAAATCTAATTTGTGTGAATTCTTTGAATACTATCATCTCCATATTTGACTTTACTCTAGGTATAGTTAAATATCTTGGAGTATATGATTGGCGTTCTTTTGTGATATAGGGTCTCGTAGCTCGATTAAGTATACTCTCGAAGTCACAAAGATTTCTATGTGATCCTTGAATGGCATAGATCAACATAGTTTTTCAATGAACTCATTCATGCAATCATATTAGATTTAAACTTCTAAAGTAGTGTATTCTTATTCTGTAGTATATTGTATCATTTTGTTTTGATTGGACCTCATTCCAACCAAACTTAAAATTCATCCCTCAATGAAGTCATAATCTAATTATAATTCATAATTATTTACATTTGTTTAGAAATAGAATCTTATGTAGCTCTTTACATGAAAATTTTGTTCTAAACTATATGTCTCATATACATTGTCTTAGTTCTTCCAAAGTACTCTTAGAATGTTTCTATAGTCATCCAGTGATTTAACCATGTATTCAACTAATATATTATGATATGCTCATAGCATGATCATATACCAAGTCTTATGCATAATATGGAATTTATGATGGATTCATTTTCCAAGGAAATCGAATATAAATCATTTCAGCTAGTTCGAACCTATGAGCTAGGTCTTTTTGAGGCTGGCTTAAACTTTGTACAATGTGACAATCCTAAGGTTCCTCCTAAGGATTCTTTTATTTTGATCTTTTTCAAGACATTGTCAATATATGCATAAGTATATAAAACTTTTAACATTCATTTTTATGTATCCTTATAGATTTTACATTTCAAGAATGTATCCTGTTCTTCCTAACTCTTTCATTTTAGAAACACATTCTGAGTCAAGGTGAAAAGGCCTGGCATGGTCGAAATCTAATTTCTCACGATTAAGTATGTCTCATTCATACAAGATTAGGAATGTGACTATGCTCCATGTAGTTCTTAGTAAATACACATGCTCTATTTATTTTGATATAAAAGCTTACATTGTGGTTTCATATTAAAATGATGATTACAACATTGAGATGTTTGCTTAATATCCAGAAGTGGATCTCAAGCTTTACACATTTTGTTAGGATAACATGGATTAAGAAAACCTCCAGGCTAATCTGTATATATATCTTCTAGTACATGTCTATTAAGAAAAGCGGTCTTTCTTGAAATCTATTTATATATATTTCATATTGAGAATATGAATTTATAGAAAACAGTACCCTTGTTGATCTAATCATAGCTACTTGTGAAAAAAAATTATCATAGTCAATGTGATGAGTATGATAAGGACCATAGTCAATGACATGAGTATGAAAGAATCCTTTTATAAGAAGTCTTGCTTTAAATGTGCATGGTTATTCATGTAATGTATTCTTTCTAGAAGAATCACTTACTCTTTCTTGCCTTGCTATAGAGAGGAAGTTCAGTCAAGACTATTCTTGATTATCACACATGGATTACATCTCATGTTCATGACTCTAAGTAATTAATCAGAATCCAGATCTGACATAGAATCTTGGTATTTGATGGATTTGCTAGAAACCTTCAAAAAAAAGCTCATTAATGAGAGATTCCACATTTTTCAAGTCATAAATGATTTCTATGGGCCCGTACTACTGGAAGCAGAGGATCCGTACTCGAGGCAAGGAGAAATTCAAGGAAAAGCGCATCAATGAGAGACTCATCGATGTATATACTGATGCACATTTTGATGGTTTATATGGTCTATTTTTTAGTATGGTGACTCTTCAAGGCAGACCGGTGGGTGGTTTTGGTGCTGGTAAGGGCTCGGGTTCAGGTTCTGGAGCCTAGCAGTTGGATGATCAGAGTGGGAATTCATTACATCTGAAATTACCCATAACATACTTAAGTAGAATCTTTTGATCTTTAGTACAATCAAGGAGGGTATCATGGAGGTGTTGGAGGAGCGTTTGGGCTCTTTCCATTTTGAGGTGGCGGTTTTTATTGGGACACGTGCACTAGCCTTCAGGGTGTTACGGGCATGTGGGGCTCTAGATTACTATGGGGAGAAGAACCCGATTGCGAGTAGGCATTGGTTAGCGGATGTTGCTAACGTCTTCCACACCAGTAGTTGTCCCGATGGGCCAAAGGTCAGACTTACGTCCTGCCTTCTGAAAGACAGAGCTCGAGACTGGTGGGAGGAGGTTGGGTGTTCCATTGGTGACGATGTTGTTGATTCGATGACATGGGATGATTTTACGACCAAGTTCCAAGCTGAGTTTGCGCCAGTGATTGAGGTTCAGCGGCTGGCGAGGGACTTTTAGGACCTTCGCCAGACTACTGAGACAGTGGCGTAGATCACCGCGATATTCCGAGAGAGGGCACTATTGGTTCCACAGTATGTGGTGGATAAGGAGATGAAGAAGGCGACATACCACGAGATGCTAAGGAGTGAGATTTGGCAGTTTGTGAGTCGATCCAGTTGCAGGACACTAGAGGATATGATAGCAAGGACTAGAGAGACGGAGATTGATATTGCGATGGAGAGGAAGAGGAAGCTAGATCCAGCTGAGGTTTCCGAGGGTTCCGAAAAAAGGCCCAAGGTATTTGATTCTAGATCGACAGGCCAGCACGGCCAGAGCCACAGTAGCAAGTGCGGCAAGACGCACGATGAGGCGTACAGGGTGGGTGGTTCTTGCTGCTTCAAGTGTGGCTAGACGGGTCATATTAGTAGGGATTGTACTGTTACTACTATCACACCACCCGAGTATATGATCTGATTTTATTCCATTGCAATCAGAGGGGCCACAAGAAGGCCCATTATTCAAGTTTGGCAGCAGCGGGTCCTGTGGTAGCACCCGCTCCAGTGACGCTAAGGATCACCGATAACCGCTAGGGCAAGGCGGATACGCCTGTGGTGAAGAGAAGGACTTTTTAGTTGACGGCCAAGGACGCTCGCGCGTCACCTGATGTGGTGACGGGTATGTATCTTCTCCTTATCTGTTTATTTATATTGAATTGTCTGCTTATATTTATGTGTTTTATTTTAGGATCGTTCCTCGTGAACGGTATTTCTGCATTGGTATTGTTTGATTCGGGGGCTACCCAATCCTTTGTACCGCTTGCTCTTAGGAAGTTGTTTTTCGGATCTCCGAGGGAGCTGGATTGTCCTTTAGACATCAACATTGCAGATGATCGATATGTCCGGGTAGTGAGGGTCCATCGGGGTTGTATTCTTCAGATGTTCATCAAGCTGTATCCAATTGATTTGGTTCCCATTCCTTTGCGCGGGAACACGGTTATCGTCAGTATGGATTGGTTGAGCCCCAATGGGATAGTGATCGATTGTAAGCACTAGTTAGTTAGGATTTGAACCCCATGTGGGGGAGAGTTAGTGGTTCAGGGAGAGAGAGCTCAGCGTGGGCCGATTTTGTGTTTAGCAGCAATGACCATATGTTATCTTCATCAGGGTTGTTCCAGATTCGTCGCCTATGTTATGGTTACCTTGGATAATGGTAAGGCGACTGTGGATGATGTGTCGATTGTGTGGCAGTACCCGGATGTATTTCCAGAGGATTTGCCTGGCGTGTCTCCGGAGAGGCAGGTGGATTTTAGGATTGACCTGGTTCCTAGTGTGGCTCCAATAGCCACGACACCATATCGTTTAGCTCCTTTGGAGATGCAGGAGTTGTCTACATAGCTGCAAGAGCTGTTAGACAAGTGGTTCATTTGACCGAGTAGTTTTCCATAGTGATCACCAATTCTATTCGTAAAAAAGAAGGATGGGTCCCATTGGATGTGTATTGATTATCGAGAGCTGAATAAGCTAACGGTGAAGAACTTTTATCCACTCCCGAGGATTGATGATTTGTTTGACTAGCTTCAGGGTGTGTCTTGGTTTTCCAAGATTGATCTGCATTCGGGTTACCATCAAATGAGGGTCAGAGAGGTGGATCTACAGAAGACGGCCTACTGGACTCGGTATGGTCATTACGAGTTTGTGGTGATGCCTTTCGGACTCACCAATGCTCCAGCCGTGTTCATGGACCTCCTAAACCGCGTATGCAGGACGATGTTGGATCGGTCTGTGATTGTTTTCATTGATGATATCATGTTCTATTCCAAGACTCAGAAGGTGGATGAGGAGCACTTGAGAGAGGTTTTAGAGACTTTGAGGAGGGAGAGAATTTTCGCAAAGTTCTCCAAGTGTGAGTTATGGTTGCGCAAGGTGCAGTTTCTGGGGCACCATGTCAACCAGTATGGTATTCTGGTCGATCCGGCCTAGGTAGAGGTCATGTTGAGGTGGGAGGTTCGGAGGTCTCCATCTGAGATTCGGAGTTTCCTTAGTTTAGCAGGTTACCATCGGATGTTTGACCCGATTGACGAAGAACACCGTCACTTTTTACTGGGGGCTTGAGCAGTAAGCATCTTTTGAGACCTTGAGAGAGAGATTGTGTGAGGCGCCAATTTTGACCCTGCCAGAGGGTGTTGAGGACTTCGTGGTTTATTGTGATGCTTCTATCATGGGTTTGGGGGCAGTTCTGATGCAGAAGGGTCATGTGATCTCTTACTCTTCGAGGCAGCTGAAGCCTCATGAGGCGAACTATCTGACACATGATTTGGAGCTGGGGGCTGTTGTTTGCGCCCTCAAGATTTGGCGACATTACCTTTATGAAATATTTACTATGCTCAAGAATCATATTAAAGTGATATTGCTAATTAACATATGATACTAATGGGTCATACTAACAACAAATTGATTTATTATTAGAAATTGGTTTTAATAAATATTCAATAAACTCTTATAATTAAATTTGGAATTATTTATTTCTAGGAAATAATAATTTCATTAGCAAGTAACATTATATAATTTATATTGTATGAAATAATTAGTCATGTTTGTACTAGACAAATTATTTTGTCATTTACCAAAAAATTAAAGTTTTTATTTTATACACTTGGTTTATAAAATATAAAGGTTTTTTCTTCTTCCTTTTCATATTTTATAAAAATAAGAGTAAAAAAGGAAGAGTATGGCTTTTTGTAATTCCCGAATTCTAAGATCCAAATCAGTGATCAAATGATATTGCAATCAATCAGAGTGTAGAATGAGTAGAAGGAGTAGAAGAAGAATTAACCCAAGCATGCACACATTTATATCATATTAAAGTCAAATACACCTTGGAAAACACACATATACGTCACCCTAATACATACACAGACACCTACTATTTATAGCACACCCCAGCAGTACATGAGTGTACAGCCGCACACGCGTGTACGGCCGTACACAGGGTGTACGGCCGTACATGCATGCCCGGCCGTACACAGCCACACAAAGGTTACAATCACCAAAGCAAACCCCAAGACCCTATCAAGACTTATACAGATGGATACCTAGCCCAAACCACAATATTAGGACATATCAATCTCCCTCGTGGTTTGTGGCTAGCATAAACTCATTCTTTCTCAATGATTAGTACATCAGATCCCTCCATGGCCCCACACCACATCTGCTCCTTAATGATCTCCGCAACCATTCCAGTGTACTCCTTAGCGGCAGGTTCAAAGATCTCTTCGGCAACCCAGATTTGATGAAGAGCAAGAGTGAGTCCGGCCACCCCTCCTTATATAGTCTCCCTTTCACTTGAAAATGGGCTGCAACCCAATAATGAACTCAAGCCCAAAAACTCAATAAACTTTTTTTTTTAAAATAATGCATTTCAAGGACTTAAAAAATAAAAAGTAAAAATAAAAATAAAAATGAAAATAAAATAAAATTAAATAAAATTAAATTGAAATTAAATGAAACTAATTTCTAATGCAGATAATATTTTTAAAAAATAAAACAAATTTAATATATATATATATATATATATATATATATATATATATATATATATATATATATATATATATATATATATATATATATCAAACTAAAATTGAGATTAAAATGAATTAACATTAATTTCACCTCAACTAATGCTAATAATATTTTTGTGATATTGGGATCAAAGTTGTTAGACAGCCTTAATCCGCTTATCGGTATTTCTACCTTCATGTACATGTCTGGTCGATCGCCGGTATTGTGATCCACTTAAGCACGAAAAATTTTGACAAATTTTGGACATGCTATAAGTGACAAGACAATTTGATCCTATGTTTCTAGATAAACTTCCTAAGGACCATTCAGCTGACGACAACCAAGGGTATTGTTGTCCACCTAAATTGAGCAGCGAGATCTACAGACAACCTAAAAATGTTTAATTTTAGTTGTACTAGAACGTGTTTCCCGCTTCCTGATATACCCCAATAATCAAGGACTTCCAAAATACTCCTTACTTCAGATGAGCAAATAATTATTAAGGAAGAAGTCATATTTAGAATGCATATGTTGTACACTCAGGTTGGATCTCTTCCAATCACGCAGAGAGTGAAACATATGACTAACTAGAGTTTAGAGGGATTGAGAAGTAGAAGGTTGCATATACTGTGTACCAGGTAGGATTTGTAAGTCACGCAAAGGAGACACCATATGCCTAACAGGTAGGAAGAATAGCATAGAAGAAAATGCAGAGAGACAGAGTTGCATATGTTGCAGTCCAGGTCGGATCTTTCGATCACACAGAGGAGGTAACATATGACTAACAGAAAGAAAGAAAGAAAATAACTTTCTACAGACCTAATTTATCGGAATTCCCCAGTTGCCCCGTCAATATCGGAATTAAGAACAAAGTTCACACACCGAGGAAAAGTTAATCCACAGTTCTAGATACAGATCATTTAATGTATCCGCAGATTCCCGTGTATATCTCTCTGCTCAACCTACCCAAGCGTCGTATTGTCAGGCTACATAGAACTATCTAGGTCAAGATTTGTCAGGTCTCTAAATTCCTTACGTTCATCTGATCCTAGTCAAGTCCATTTTGAAAACTTTCGTGCCTACCAGCACATCGAACACAAAGCTTAGACAATTAAACTTTTTGGTACATTACACATATTCAGATTGCCTTTTATCACATGATTATATCACTTCCCAACACATCACCTACAAACAAAAACTATTAGCAACATATTTTTGATTTTCTGATTTTCTAATGTTTTTGGATTTTGAATTTTAAAATTTTTTTATTATTTTTGTTTATTTCTCCCCCTAAATTTGTGCATGCGAGAGAATGAAATTAAAATGCGCACATTTAAACTAACCAAAAGCAAAAATTAGTCCTCAAAATGTATCATTTTCAAAAAGCTCACAAGCACATCGAATCGAGCTTTGTTAAACGGCTTTGTGAGCAGATCCGCCACATTATTAGCAGTGGGAACCTGTTCCAGCCGAATGAATTTTGATGTCAATGTGCTTGGTTTTTGAATGCTGGACTGGATTTTTAGCAATCTGAATTGCAGCCTCATTATCACAAAAAATAGGGGTTTCTAGATAGTTCAAACCATAATCCAACAGCTGATGTTGGATCCATATAACTTGAGAACAACAAGCAGAGGCAACAACATATTCCGCTTCTGTTGTTGAGGTTGAGACGATGTGATGTTTCTTGCACTGTCACGACACCAAACGATCACCGAGAAATTGACACCCTCCTGAAGTTGATTTCCTATCAAGCTCACAGCCTCCATAATTACTGTCAGCAAAAGCATATAAATCAAATTCAGAATTTTTCGGATACCAAAGACCCAATTTTGGGTTGCCTTTGAGATACCAAAAGATTCTTTTGACAGCAATAAGAAGTGAAAGTTTAGGATTGGCCTGATATCGAGCTCATTAACAAACAGCAAACATGATGTCTGGTCTGCTCGCAGTTAGATACATTAACAATCCGATCATCGATCTGTAGTCGGTCTGATTTACGGGTTCGCCATCGGTATCTGGAGTCAGCAGGGGTCTTTGGGCCATCGGTGTCATTGCAGTTTTAGCGTCTCGGAACATTTAACTTCTCCAGCATATCGTCCACATACTTGGCTTGATGGAGCAAGATTCCGGTTGACTTCTGTTGGACCTGAAGCCCCAAAAACATGGTCATTTCACCCAACGAACTCATCTCAAACCTCTTTTTCATGACGCCTTCAAACTCTTTCCATAGCTGCGGACTTGTAGACCCGAAGATAATGTCGTCAACATAGATCTGAACAAGAATCTGATCATTACCCACATGCTTGATCAACAAGGTTTGATCGATAGTGCCACGAGAATATCCATGCTCGAGCAAGTGCTTTGTGAGAGTTTCATACCACGCTTGAGGAGCTTGATGTAACCCATACAACGCCTTGTCCAACTTGTAGACATGATTGGGAAACTTCGAGTTAACAAACCCAGGGAGTTGATCAACATAGATTTCTTCCTTCACCTTGCCATACAAGAAGGCTGTCTTGACGTCCATCTGGTAAACCGTGAAGTTCATGTAGGAAGCGTATGCAAGGAAGATACGGATAGCCTCCAAGCGAGCTACCAGAGCATAAACCTCGGTGTAGTCAAGACCCTCGATCTGTCTAAACCCACGAACCACCAATATCGCCTTATTGTGCACTATGACTCCGGAATCATCCTACTTATTGCGATATACCCAGCGTGTGTCAAGAGACTTTTTGCCCTTAGGCAGTTCAACCAGCTTCCAAACCCCGAGCTTTTCAAATTGATTTAACTCTTCGTGCATAGCATCTACCCAGCTAGGCTCATTCAAAGTCATTTCAACATTCTTTGGCTCAATTTGAGAGATAAAGCAAGAATAGAGACATGTATTAACATCTCCATTCTGACTTCTTGTTCTAACACCATCACCCAGCTGGCCAATGACATTTTCGATCGGATGATCGCGTTGAATACGAAAAGGTATCTCCTGGCTGATGTCA
Source organism: Lactuca virosa (assembly GCF_052849685.1). Classification (NCBI taxonomy): domain Eukaryota; kingdom Viridiplantae; phylum Streptophyta; class Magnoliopsida; order Asterales; family Asteraceae; genus Lactuca; species Lactuca virosa. The sequence continues at coordinate 312,145,351 of NC_136433.1, read as the reverse complement.
TTGAATGAAACGGGAAGATTGTGAATGTTGATAACTCCATCATTTGCTGAATGATCCACTTTAGATGAGCATGTCTCGCTAGAGGGATCTGCCACAAACTCATTAGATATTTGTTCAGGAAAGAGATGTGCCATAAAATTTTGAGTAGCAGCAGAAGCATCTCTGGACATGAACTCTCTTTCAACAGGAGTAAGAGGTGTGGCATCAGCATCTGGAGCGTGTTGTTGACTTGAAGATTATGGACAAGTAATTGGAACAGATGAACTATCTGAACACACATTGAACGATTTGAACAAAGATGTGTAATCAAACAGCCAATCAGGACCCACTCTAGCATTCGTTTCATTCTCCTCCAACCAGCGCACATCGAAGGATTCTACGGTTTGCTTTGTTCTTTTGTTGTAGACCCTGTACGCAGTGCGAGCAACATACCCCACAAAATAACATCAGCTTTGGCATTGAACTTCGGGTTGGACTCCAGGTGAAGAAGGGTACAAGGTCAGCCAAATATGTGGAAGTGGCTGATAGATGGCTTGTGACCATATAGAATTTCATACGGAGTCTTCATCTGAGCTTTGTTGATCAGAACACGATTTTGAACATAACATGCTGTGTTGATCGCCTCGGCCCAGAAGAAAACTGGCAACTTTAAGTCACACAGCATCGTCCTTGCAGCGTCTTGTAATGTTCGATTCCTCCGCTCAGCAACACCGTTTTTTTGAGGCGTGCGAACGGAACTATATTGACGGACGATTCCCTTTTCTTCACAAAAGTGATCAAGAACTGCATTCTTGAATTCTGTTCCATTATCAGTTCGAAGTGCCTTCACCCGGTTATTTGTTTGGTTCTCTATCATTACGATGAATTTCTTGATCAGATCAGATACCCCAACTTTGTTGGATAAAAAGAAAACCCACGTGAAACGCGAGAAGTCATCAATCACAACTAGACAGTATGAATTTCTATTGATGCTTAGGACATTGACCGAACCAAATAAATCCACGTGCAATAATTGGAGCACCTGGCTGATTGAATTGACTTGTTTTGGAAGGTGTGGTTTCCTGTGATGCTTTCCCTGGGCACATGACACACACTTTTCAAATGTTATGAAGTCTCTAACAGGTAGGCCACACACCATTTCATTTTTAGAAAGACGATTCAGATTCTTAGCGTTCGCATGACCGAGTCGTCGGTGCCACAACATAACATTTTGTTCTGAGACTTTTGAAAAGAGGCAGGTGACTTGTTCAGGAATGTTGCTATTCATGTCGATGATATATGCATTTCCATCCCGCTTTGATTTAACAAGAATCCACTCATCCGGGATGACAATGCCTGGCTTCAGAATCAGACATTCCTTATCAGTGAAGTGAGTTGAATAACCCTTGTCACAAATCTGGGAGATGCTCAATAGGCTATGCTTTAACTCGGGAGCATAGTTGACGTTCTCGAAACTCAACACTCCATTTGACACAGTTCCTTTCTGAGTAATTTTTCCGCCATCTCGGCCCGCAAAGGAAACGAATCCCCCATTAAAGGTCTGAATGTCGTTCAACTGGGAGATGTCTCCTGTCATACGTCGGGAACAGCCGTTGTCGACATACCAAGGACGGACGACATTCCTCCGCAACAGTCGCTGTAAAATGAGCGGGATCATTTAGATTTGGGGACCCAGGTCATTACTTTCCTGGGTAGACCCTTTACGATCAGAGATTTATCTTTTGAGCCTATTGATCTTGAATCATCATTTAAAACACTTTCAGAGGATGACAATGATTGGTTGGAAGTTAATTTGGGCACCCACTGGTATTTAGGTTTTTGAAAAATCACGGGTTTTTTTGAAACATTTTTCTTTTCCGTTTGCTTAGAGCACTTGGATTTTCTACCAGAAGTGGTTGAAGATCCAGATCTGCTCTTTGACGAAACCGACCTCGGCTTAGCTTTGTTTGATTTTGGCAAACTATTTGTGACTTTATTATTGAAAACCTGTTTGTTCTTTTGAAAAACTGCCCTTTTCTTGTTTTGATTAGCCTTCTAATCATCATCTCGAGGGCGAGATCTCGAGGACTTTCTAGTTAAAGACCTTCCTCGAGACTCGTTCTCTCCTCTTTGAGAAGAAAAATGCACAAATGCCCTGTTAGGACAATTCCTTGCGATGTGACCGGCAGTACCACAGTTAAAACAAATTTGCTTATTATTATTGTAACTGGTATTGCCTTTGTCTAATTTACTTTCTTTACTGACACCCTTACTTTTCCCACAAGAACATGTGCAAGAATCATATTGTGTAATAGATGAGGGTGAACCATGTTGTGTGCTTGGTGAAGTGGATGTGCTTGAAACAGAAACATCGGTATTGTCAAACAATTCATCAAATATATCGAAAAAGTTTGAGTTATCATTTTGTGATGTAGAAACATCACTAGATACATCATTTATTTTAACATCAGAAACAAAGGAGTTATCATTTGAAATAAAAACAGCAGGTTCAGAAACATTTTTATTTTCAGAAACACATCCTTCAGCTTCGTGCTTTGATTGACTTAAAGATTGATCTGCATGGGAAGTAGAAACATTAGTATTTTCAACATTACTACTACCTCCTGACACAAATCCATATTTAAGATGTGGCTCTTTGTCCTTTTCTTCTTTTGTCAAAGGGTTATTAGAATAGGTATGATTAAAAGGAGGAGGCACTTTATCATATCCTAAACCCTTTGACTGATTATTTTTAAATCTCAAATTATTTTCCATCATTGTTGCAACTACTTCACTCGACACATCAAATTTTCTAAAATTAAAATCTGCATTTTCAAATTTGTTTTTCCATGTGTGAAGCTCAGCAGTTAACTCAGCAAGTTATTCAGTCACATATCTATAATTTTCACATTTATTGCTATACTCTTCCTGAAGCTTCCTAAAGTCTTTGATTTTTGCTTCTAATTCAGCCTTCAGGGGTTTCTGTCCTTTCCTAAGTTGATATCCTTCATATTTTAGGTCCTCGTTCTCTCTACGGAATAATTCTATATGCTCAAGTAAATTTTTGACATTATCAATGCATGTTTGAGAACAGGAAGACCTACTTACCTCTTTCTTCTCAGGTTCTGGAGTAGAAGATACCATAAAGGCAAACTGCAACTCCATCATCTCTTCTTCAGGATCAACCTCAGCTTTCTCTTCTGGAGCATCATCGATTTGAGCAAAGTGAGCACTCTCAGTTCCTGAAATATTCAGTGCATGAATCTGGTCCTCCCAGTCAAAGGACTGAGCAACCATTGCCAGATTAGCAGTCTCACTGTTGATAGCAGCACTTCCACGACTATTGCCCACTGGAACCATTGTTCTATCATTTCTTATCCTTCTGTCTGGCTTCAGACACTCACGAGCAAAATGACCTGGCTCGTGGCAATAGTAACATCGAAGCTTGCCCTTGTTAAACCCAAGCTTCTTGTCATCATTCATTCCCCAGTTGTTATTTCCTGTCTTCTTTTCATATTGTGTAAAATCCAAAAATTTTACGCCAAATTTAAACTTTTTCAATCATAAATAAAACCAAATAGTATTTGTTTACAAAATGTTTTCAATCATTAATCATCAGAGTGTCCCAATAACCAGATCATAAGGATGAGGAGCGGTACGGTCACACCTTCGCCTTGCCATGATCTCCTGAAGTACCTGAAACAATAAACTGAAAACTGTAAGCCCGAGGGCTTAGTGAGCTACCCCCAAAAATACCAATACCACACTGTTAATACCATATCAATCACCAATAACATCAACATGCATACTGGGCCTACGGCCTGACTGGACCACCCTGCAGGGCCTACAGTCTCCCTGAATCTGTCCCGAGCCTTCGGCATAACTGGACCGCCACGTGGGCCTACAGTCTCCCCGGACCGCTCATAGGGTGTGTTAGCCTTCAGCACAAAGCAGGACTGCCTCAACCCAAGCAACAAGCAAATAACCATGTGCGCATTACTAACATATACTAGCATATACAAACATCAAACATATCTATCTCACTGATCACCAAACATAGCAATCTCTCATAACTAGAGCACTGACCTAGCAGGTCACTAACATATCAATCCCTACGGATCATAAGAGCATAACATACTGTCTATCCTAATTTCGATCTAACAGATCATATCTACATGTAGCATACCATAACGATAACAACTAAAGGGCCGGCCTTGGTGCCTTAGACCCTATCGATATAGTGAGGATAACTCACCTTGCAGATGTCGACTCGGTAGATAAACTTCAACACTCGGATCACTGCCACAAACTCCACCACCTATTACCATAGTATAATCATACCTATAAGTTCCCAACATTTCAAGGTACCCCATAAGCCAACTAATCAAACCTTGGTCAAAGTCAAAGTCGTCAGTCAAGATCAACAGTCCATGTTGACCTTGACTCGCTGAGTACCCTCGGCTACTCGCCGAGTTCCTTGAAGTACTAACCCACTCGCCGAGTCACCTGGGTGACTCGTCGAGTTCCTTTGGTTTACGATCGACACCCTAAGGCCACTCATCGAGCTTCCTTCTTGCAACTCGACAGTTACCCGCACATACATTAATTGGGCAACCTCAACCGACTCGCCGAGTTGTTCATCCACTCGTCGAGTGTACGCCAATCTTCATCGGACTCGCCGAGTTGTTCTTCCAACTCGCCGAATTCATGCCTATCTTCATATGACTCCTCGAGTCGACCATGCGACTCACCGAGTCCCTTCAGTCCTTTTTGCCATACAGACTCATTTGAGCCATGCAGCGGCTCCAAACTACAGATCCAAGCTTCTAAGGCATGCTTTTCACGTAAAGTTGCAAACTTTACGTGCATGCATAGCTATAAAGGCTCTTAATGTCCAATCCAAGCTCACAATGGGGGTTTCATACTCAAAGAGGCTTCATACATGACCAAATTTGGAGCTTTATGACTCTAGAACTCAAGAAGGGTACAGATCTGAAGTTATAATTTCAGATCTAGCTCATATCCCACATTACCATCTCAACCAAACCATAAAAACCCTAGATCTTAACCAAAAGAAGTCTAGAAGGAAAAAGAAGAAAAGGTGACGACTTGATACCTCCAAATGATGCTATCTGAGGTAGATTTCTGATTTCCCACACTTCCTTGCTCCTAGCCTTTTGTTCTCCAAGCTCTTCTTCTCAAAAGATCTCCTCTCCAAAGCTTTAGACACACAAGAATGAAGCACCACACGAATTAGGGTTTCTTGAGCTCTCAAAGGACTGCAAAGAGGCCAAAGGAGGCTTATGCTTCCTTAAATAGGGTGCAAAACCTCGGGATTTAGGGTTTCATCTGCCAGCTCCTACTCGTCGAGTCCCTTTATGGACTCGGCGATTAGGCCACTAATTACGCGAACCAACCCGCTGCTACTCAACAAGTAGGACAACCAATTTGTCGAGTAGGCCTTGAAACAAATTAAATTCTTATTTAAACAATACCTGAGAATTGGGGCCTTACAATTCTCCCCCACTTGAACTAGACTTCACCCTCGAAGTCTGCTGGAATAAGCAACGCCGGGGAATGCTCCCGCATTTCCGCCTCCGGCTCCCATGTCCACTCGGATCCTCTCCGATGCTCCCACTGCACTTTTACCAAAGGTATTTCTTTGTTCCGCAAAATCTTCTTCTTCCTTTCCAAGATGGCTACAAGCCTCTCCACGTAATTCAGGCGCTCATCGACCTGAATATCATCCAGCGATACTACTGCCTCCTGATCCATAATACACTTTCGCAATTGCGAAACATGGAACGTGCTATGAATTCAGCTGAGCTCCTCAGGTAGCTCTAACCTATAAGCCACTCTGCCAACCTTGGCAATGATCCTGAATGGCCCAATATAACGGGGACCCAATTTTCCCCTCTTCCTGAAGCGGATCACACCCTTCCAGGGAGAGACCTTCCGAAGTACCATGTCACCAACCTGAAACTCTAAATCCGATCGGCGTCTATCAGCGTAACTCTTTTGCCGACTCTGAGCGGTCTGCAGCCGCTGTCTGATCTGCAGGATCTTTTCGGTAGTCTGCAAGACTACCTCCGTCCGACCCATCACTCTGTGTCCAACCTCACTCCAACAGACCGGGGTTCTACATCTCCGACCAGACAACAGCTCAAAAGGCGCAGCACCAATACTGGAATGATAGCCGTTGTTGTAGGAGAACTCTGCAAGCGGTAGATGGGAATCCCAACTCCCACCAAAGTCAATGATGCACGCCCTCAACATATCTTCGAGGGTCTGAATGGTTCGCTCACTCTGTCTATCGGTCTGCGGATGGAACGCTGTACTAAAGTGCAGCCGCGTATCTAGTTCCTCATGGAACTTCTGCCAAAAACGGGAAGTAAACCTGACATCCCGATCAGAAACAATGGAGACTGGAACCCCATGGCGAGAGACAATCTCGCTGACGTACATATCGGCCAATCTCTCGGCCGACGAACTCTCCCGTATGGCCAAGAAATGGGCACTCTTGGTCAACCGATCCACGATGACCCATACAGCATCGAACCCCTTTTCCGTCCTCGGCAATTTCGTAATGAAGTCTATCATGATATGTTCCCATTTCCACATGGGAATCTCCAGAGGCTGCAGCTTACCATGCGGCCTCTGATGCTCGGCCTTGACCATTCTACAGGTCAGGTACATCTCAACATACCAAGCGATTTCTCGCTTCATACATGGCCACCAGTAGCTCAAACTCAAATCCCGGTATATCTTGATGGCCCCCGGGTGTATAGAAAAGTGAGACTTATGAGCCTCATCCATCACTGTCTGTCGGACCCCTCCGGACATCAGAACCCAAACCCGACCGTGTCGGGTCAATAATCCGCGGCTATCCTGAACAAACCGGGTGCTCTCGCCCTTAATTCGCTCCAACTTCCAGTTCTCTGGTCTCATGCCCTCAACCTGAGCATCCCTAATCAAACTCACAAGCGGGGAATCCACCGCTATCCTCATACACTTTGTTGGGGTAGTAGCCCCAGCTGACTTGCGGCTCAAAGCGTCCGCAACTACATTTGCTTTACCAGGATGGTAAAGGATCTCACAATCATAGTCCTTGACTACATCCAGCCACCTGCGTTGCCTCATATTCAGGTTCGGCTGATCCATGATGTGCCTCAAACTCTTGTGGTCCGTGTATATAGTACATCGGACCTCGTACAGATAATGCCTCCAAATCTTGTGAGCGAATACCACCGCTCCCAACTCAAGATCATGCGTAGGGTATCTCATCTCATGCGGCTTCAGGTGCCCCGATGCATAGGCTATCACCCGTCCCCTCTGCATGAGGAGAACCCCCAGACCTGTGATAGACGCATCACAAAATACTACGAAATCCTCGACTCCCTCGGGGAGCGTCAACACTGGCGCCTCACATAAACATCGTCGGAGGGTCTCAAACGCCCTCTGCTGCTCAGGGCCCCACCGGAAATCCACCCCCTTCCTCGTTAGACGAGTGAGGGGTACTGCAATCTTGGAAAAATCTCAAATGAATCTCCGGTAGTACCCTGCTAATCCCAAGAAACTGGACCTCAAGGGAGATTTTGGAATCTCCCACTGCATAACCGCCTCAACTTTGGCCGGGTCGACCAAAATCCCTTCCTGGTTAACGAGATGTCCAAGAAACTGGACCTCTCGTAACCAAAACTCACACTTCGAGAACTTGGCATACAGCCGTTCTCGTCGCAAAACCTCCAGCAGCTCCCTGAGGTGCTCCTCGTTCTGCTCTTGGGTCTTGGAATACACCAAGATATCATCTATGAACACAATGACCGAGCGATCGAGCATCGGTCTGTAGACCCGATTCATCAAATCCATGAACACTGCCGGCGCGTTGGTGAGCCCAAACGGCATCACCACGAATTCGTAATGACCATAACGAGTCTGAAACGTGGTCTTCTCCATGTCTTCCTCCCTCACCCTGACCTGGTGATACCCGGATCTCAGCTCGATCTTGGAAAACTAAGATGCACCCTGCAGCTGATCGAAAAGATCATCTATCATTGGGAGTGGATAACGGTTCTTCACCGTTAGCTTGTTCAACTCCCTGTAGTTGATGCACATCCTGTGCGAACCGTCCTTCTTCCTGACGAAGAGGATCGGTGCTCCCCATGGGGAACTACTCGGACGAATAAACTGCTTACCCAGCAGCTCCTGCAACTGAGATGACAACTCCTACATCTCTGGCTGTGCCACTCGGTACGGCGCCTTAGCGATAGGGTCCGCACCCGGCACCAGATCAATCCTGAACTCCACCTGCCTCTCCGGAGGCACTCCAGGTACCTCCTCTGGAAACACGTCGGCAAACTCTCTAACCGCCGAGACCTCATATACTGAAGTCTGATCCCTGACCCGTGTGTCCACCACACACGCTAAATAACCTGCACATCCGTGCTGAATATACTGTCGAGCCCTGGCGGCCGAACAAAACCCTGATCCTACTCTGGTGCCCTCACCATATACCACCAGTTCTCCGCCACTTGGGGTTCGAACTACTACTCGTTGCCCCTCACAGTCGATCATGGCGCCAAATCGACTGAGCCAGTCCATCCGTTCGATCACACATACTTCCCCCATGGGAATAGGAATCAAATCTATCGGGAATGATACCCCGAAAATCTATACTTCGCATCCCCGTTAAACCGAAGAAGCAGAAATCCCGTGCTCTTTGGCGATCGAAACTCGCAACGGACAATCAAGCTCATCTACCGACACACTGAACTCTCTACTGAAAGTCTGAGATACAAACGACTGACTCGCCCCCGAGTCGAATAAAACAAATGTAGGAAAAGAATTTACTAAAAACGTACCTAAACACAGGTACCAACGATAAGCACAACATAGATAAAATAACTGAAACAGAAAATAGAAACATACCAGCAACCATATCCGGTGCTGCCTTGGCCTCCTAGGCCGTGAGCTGGAAGGCGCGCCCCTGAGCCTTTGGAGGCTCCACCTTGACTGGCCTCCCATCCCCAATCTTCAAAGTAGCCGGTGTGGATCCCTGTGCCGGATTGGCGGCGAGCGGCGGGCAGTTGGTCTTCACGTGACCAACCTGATGACAATGGTAACAAATCCTCATATCTGCTGGAGGGGCGGACTGGCGATATTTCCTGGCATAGTACCCCTCCTTGCCACATTTGTGGCAACCACCTACTGCTCGACAAACCCCAAAATGACCCCTGCCACACTTTCCACAAGTGCGGCTCTGCTGACCCCCGGTCCGAGTATCAGCGGTCTTGGACCGCTTAGGTGCCGGCTGAGACTGTGCCGGAACCTGACGTTGCTCCTTCAACTGCAGCTCTATCTCCAACTCGCGCCGCCTCGCGGCTTCCTGAAGATACAAAAGAGTCTCACAACGTTGCGTAGCAACAAACTGTCGAATATCAGTCTTGAGCATACTCAGATAACGAGTCATCTAAGACTGCTCTTAAGCAAACTCCGGGCAGAACATAGCCCTCTCTGTGAACATACGAGTGATCTCCATCACTGACTCCCCATCCTGTCTCAATGTCAAAAACTCCAGAGCAAGCCGCTCCCGCTCAACGCGTGGAACGTAGTGGGTGCGGAACATATCCCGGAACTGCTCCCAAGTAATAGCAGCTCGCTGATCATCAGTGTACGACCTTGTCGTCATTCTCCACCAGTCCTTTTCCCCAAGCCTCAGCAGGTTCAGGTCACACCTGACCTTCTGGTCAGCAGGACATGAACACGTGAAGAAACATCCCTCCACGTCAGATAACCACCTCATAGCCATGATCGCATCCTGTGTACCATCAAACTTCTGGGGCTTCGTGTTATCGAAGTCCCGGTACTGTAAAGTCCTATCGGCTCCTCCTCCAACCCCTGCAGCAGTTACATCCGATGTGCCTGCAGCGGCAGCTGTCTCTGCTAGAGCTGCATATCGCTCATCAAAGTACTCAACCATCGCGGTCTTAATCGACCCAAACATCTCTGGCAGCTGCACTCGGAATGCTGCAACAATCTCGTCGTGCATATACTCCCGGATCCTGGCATCCAACTCCTCTGTCCCTATCTGTACCACGGGCTCAGGTACTATCGGCACCTCCGACCCTCCGTCTCCCGATCCTGATCCTGATCTTGATCCTGACCCGGATCCAGTAGTAAAACGTCTCGTCACCACCATAATGAAAAATGTACTCAAGTCATCAGATAAATAACATAATATCGGGAGACCAAAACCCACGAACCCTAGGGGTTGTGACTTCCTTGCTACGCGTATGGGTCCTGTGCTTTCAGTAGTACGGGCCCATACTACCTTCCACACCTACCCATATTTGAATCAAGTATCACCACAACACCCTAACACTATCATCAACATAATATACGCTCAACCCTTACTCCTAGGGAAACATCGCCTATCCCACAACTGATCTCACAGCTCCTCACAACCCACACATCCATGAAACTTTCGTCAACCCCTGCAGTGCTAGTGCAGGCGAGTCGCATATAACACTGGACCCAATAGACTTTCAAATATCCAATCCTATCCGAAGACTGAATCAAACATTCTCAGGCTATAAGATCTTGATTATGCGCAGCCATGATGCCTACACTAACGACTACAGTAATGATGTCAATTCCATATACAAGAAACCCTAGGCTAGTAGGCATCATATAATCAGGCAAGTCTATCATGCGATTCCTGAAGATCCCTAGCCTAGCACTAGCATACTGTTCTAACATATCATAATATCAATAACTGTATGGTATTTTGAGGTTTACTTACAGGCTCCGGCTGATCGTACCCTCTGCATCCTCCATCCTTTATTTTGAAAACCATTTTAGATTTTATTCCGAAAATTTCCTTGATTTGAGTCTAGGTTCACACGTGTGTTTCCCCCAATTCACTCAAACCAAGGCTCTGATACCAACTTGTAACATCCAAAAATTTTACGCCAAATTTAAACTTTTTCAATCATAAATAAAACCAAATAGTATTTGTTTACAAAATGTTTTCAATCATTAATCATCAGAGTGTCCCAATAACCAGATCATAAGGATGAGGAGCGGTACGGTCACACCTTCGCCTTGCCATGATCTCCTGAAGTACCTGAAACAATAAACTGAAAACTGTAAGCCTGAGGGCTTAGTGAGCTACCCCCAAAAATACCAATACCACACTGTTAATACCATATCAATCACCAATAACATCAACATGCATACTGGGCCTTCGGTCTGACTGGACCGCCCTGCAGGGTCTACAGTCTCCCTGAATCTGTCCCGAGCCTTCGGCATAACTAGACCGCCACGTGGGCCTACAGTCTCCCCGGACCGCTCATAGGGTGTGTTGGCCTTCAGCACAAAGCAGGACCGCCTCAACCCAAGCAACAAGCAAATAACCATGTGCGCATAACTAACATATACTGGCATATACAAACATCAAACATATCTATCTCACTGATCACCAAACATAGCAATCTCTCATAACTAGAGGACTTACCTAGCAGGTCACTAACATATCAATCCCTACGGATCATAAGAGCATAACATACTGTCTATCCTGATTCCGATCTAACAGATCATATCCACATGTAGCATACCACAACGATAACAACTAAAGGGCCGGCCTTGGTGCCTTAGACCCTATCGATATAGTGAGGATAACTTACCTTGTAGATGTCGACTCGGTAGATAAATTTCAACCCTCGGATCATTGCCACAAACTCCACCACCTATCACCATAGTATAATCATACCCATAAGTTCCCAACCTTTCAAGGTACCCCATAAGCCAACTAATCAAACCCTGGTCAAAGTCAAAGTCGTCAGTCAAGGTCAACAGTCCATGTTGACGTTGACTCGCCGAGTACCCTCGGCTACTTGTCGAGTTCCTTGAAGTACTAACCCACTCGTCGAGTCACCTGGGTGACTCGTCGAGTTCCTTTGGTTTACGATCGACACCCTAAGGCCACTCATCGAGCTTCCTTCTTGCAGCTCGACAGTTACCCGCACATACATTAATTGGGCAACCTCAACCGACTCGCCGAGTTGTTCATCCGCTCGTCGAGTGTACGCCAATCTTCATCGGACTCGCCGAGTTGTTCTTCCAACTCACCGAATTCATGCCTATCTTCATATGACTCCTCGAGTCGACCATGCGACTCGCCGAGTCCCTTCAGTCCTTTTTGCCATACAGACTCATTTGAGCCATGCAGCGGCTCCAAACTACAGATCCAAGCTTCTAAGGCATGCTTTTCACGTAAAGTTGCAAACTTTACGTGCATGCATAGCTACAAAGGCTCTTAATGTCAAATCCAATCTCACAATGGGGGTTTCATACTCAAAGAGGCTTCATACATGACCAAATTTGGAGCTTTATGACTCTAGAACTCAAGAAGGGTACAGATCTGAAGTTATAATTTCAGATCTAGCTCATATCCCACATTACCATCTCAACCAAACCATAAAAACCCTAGATCTCAACCAAAAGAAGTCTAGAAGGAAAAAGAAGAAAAGGTGACGACTTGATACCTCCAAATGATGCTATCTGAGGTAGATTTCTGATTTCCCACACTTCCTTGCTCCTAGCCTTTTGTTCTCCAAGCTCTTCTTCTCAAAAGATCTCCTCTCCAAAGCTTTAGACACACAAGAATGAAGCACTACACGAATTAGGGTTTTCTGAGCTCTCAAAGGACTGCAAAGAGGCCAAAGGAGGCTTATGCTTCCTTAAATAGGGTGCAAAACCCCAGGATTTAGGGTTTCATCTGCCAGCTCCTACTCGTCGAGTCCCTTTATGGACTCGGCAAGTAGACCACTAATTACGCGAATCAACCCGCTGCTACTCGACGAGTAGGACAACCAACTCGTCGAGTAGGCCTCGAAACCAATTAAATTCTTATTTAAACAATACCTGAGAATCGGGGCATTACAAATTGCTTTGGCCTGAACACTGCCATTGCTATCTGCCAAGTAATGTCCATTTCTTCCACATCTTCTGGATGAATTTGATCCAGATCAGCAAATGAGAGTTGAGGTGGAAGCTCTCCTGTTACAAAAGCATTGTATCAATTTACAAGTCCAGTGGAAAGAGCTAAGTTTTCATCGCTTTCTTTGGAATTGGGAGCAGGAACCATAACTGGTGCTATGGATGAGGAAACAGCTTGTGGAGTAACAAAAGACTGACTTTGTGGATGAGACATAGATGATGAAGTAACATATGGTGTAGCTGATGGAGCAACAAAGGTTTGATTCTGAGGTTGTTGAACGGCAAAAACTTGACTTGGATAGGAGGTAAAAGATGAAAAGGCGTTATTTGAAGAAATCCCAAGATTTGCAGTCGAGTAGGAATTCACATGATTGATCTCTCTTTGCCAATCATCAAGATCACAGGCTTTGATGATTGCCATAGTTTCAGCAAGACTGATACGATTGAGATCTTTCGTCTTCTTGATGACAGCCACCTTCATATCCCATGCCTTTGGAAGTGAATTTAGCAGCTTTTTGTTTATCTCAGACTTAGTCACATAAATCCCGACTGTACTCATTTCAGTGGTGAGTGTGGTAAAACGCTGCAACTGGGCTTCTAGAGTTTCTCCAAGAACATAATTAAATATATTGAATTTTTGTCTTAACATGTCTTGGCGACTCTGTTTCATGTCTTCATTACCCTCATAGATCTCAATTAAAGCTTCCCACAATGCCTTGGCTGAATCATACTCTTTGAATCCTTGAGCTATATCGGGAGATAAAGCCATAGTCAAAGTAGCTAGAGCCCTTTCCTGTTCTTCAACCTTTTCAAAATCCTCATCAGTATAATTAACATATGCTTTGTCAATTATTTATCCATTCGCAAGAGTAATAGTGATTCTGACTGGTCCTTTGAGAATGCTTCGCCAAACCTTAAAGTCTTTCGTCTTGATGTATTTCTCGATCCAGTATTTCCATTCCGGGAAACCTTCTGCAGATAACAAGCGTGGAATGCGAGTGGTTGTTCCCATGATTGAATCTGATTCATGATGAATTGCTGGGCTTTGAGAATCCATTTTTTTTTGTTTTTGGCTTTTCAGAAATGAACAGATCAAAAACTTAACAAGAAAGATGCTTAAAATTAAGAGGTTCAAGCAGCTAAGGAGTTTACGACCGTACACACCTTCAATCGCACACTCAACCGCACACACAGCCGTACACTCAACCATACTCTCTAGCCGTACACACAACCGTACTCTCCAGCCTTACACACCCAACCCTACTCTTCAGTCGTACACACCCAACCGTACTCCTTCAACTTTCAGCAACACACCTTCAATCTTCAACCGTACACCTTCAATCTTCAACCGTACACTTGATTTTCAATCCAAAGCCTTTTAAATGTTGTTCAGTAACAGATACTCTATAAGCAATTTCGAAATATCTTCAAAAATTGTGAAGTTTCTCTGGCTGTACACTCACGAGGATCCAAGTTGACACTGATTTGGCTCTGATACCAATTGTAATTCCCGAATTCGAAGATCCAAATCAGTGATCAAATGATATTGCAATCAATCAGAGTGTAGAAGGAGTAGAAGAAGAATTAACCCAATAATGCACACATTTATATCATATAAATGTCAAATACACCTTGGAAAACACACACATACGTCACCCTAATACAAACACAGACACCTACTATTTATAGCACACCCAGCAGTACACGAGTGTACAGCCGCACACGCGTGTACGGCCGTACACACATGTCCGGCCATACACAGCCACACAAAGGTTACAATCACCAAACCAAACCCCAAGACCCTATCAAGACTTATACAGATGGATGCCTGGCCCAAACCACAATATTAGGACCTATCACTTTTTGATTATTTAAATGAGAGAATGGATCTTTCATTATTTAAATAAGAGTATGGCTTTTTGATTATTTAAATGAGAGAATGGCTCTTTGATTATTTAAATAAGAGTATGACTTTTTGAATATTTAAATAAGAGTATGCCTTGTCTTAAGAAGCATGGTTTTTTTGACTTATTTAATCAAAAATAATAAGAAGCATGAGTATTGTGCATGCTATATATATGTGAGAAAGGCTTTCACTTATAGGTGCTTCTCTTCTCCCCTCAAAACTATAACATGCATGATGCATGGGTTTCTTTCTCACTTTTGATCATCTTATGAAGATATTACCTGCTTTTATACTCTCTTGAAGTTGATACTTTGGTGTCTCAAAGGTTCCACATTCTCCATCAACTTCCAAGCCTCCCCTTGAGGCTTTAAAGTCTATAAAGGTTCTTAAACACTTCTTCCTCTTATGTTTTTAAAACTAGTTTTGTATAAAAATCCAACACTTTGTGGAGTCCATTGTACTATTTACACGGATCAGAAGAGCCTGAGGTATTTGATGGATCAATCAAATCTGAATATGAGGTAGTGTCGGTGGTTGGATGTTGTAAAGGATTATGATTGTGAGATCCTTTACCATCCGGGGAAGGCCAATGTGGTGGCCGATATTCTCTACCGCAAGGCAGTCGCGGCTCTGATCAGGGATATAAGTTTGAGGATGTCCGTGATTACTCTGCTATTGGAGCGGTTTCGTGAGGCTCATATCGAGGCTACGAAGGAAGAGCACTGGAAGAGTAAGCGCATTGTGGGTCAGGTGAGTTCCTTTGATAATGATAGTCGTGGGTTGTTGAATCTTCATCGGAGGGTATGGGTTCCGTATTAGGGCGGTGTGCATCAGATTCTGGTGGAGGAGGCGCACAAGTCGAGGTTCTCCATTCATCTCGGGGCGACGAAGATGTATAGAGATCTTCGTCCTAATTATTGGTAACCATGCATGAAGCGGGATGTGGCTTGGTATGTGGAGCAGTGCTTGACTTGCAGGAAAGTTAAGGTCGAGCATCAACGACCTCATGGCAAGATGCAACCGTTGGATATTCATGTTTGTAAATGGAAGGAGATTACCATGGATTTCATTACAAAGTTTCCCCAGACTCCGCGCAAAGTGGATTCGATTTGGGTCATCGTGGATTGATTGACCAAGAGCTTGCATTTTATCCCGATTCAGGAGAGTATCTCTTCGGAGAAGTTAGATAAGGTATACATTAGGGAGGTTGTAGCGCGGCATGGGTTGCTGGTTTTGGTGGTCTCAGACAAGGATTTCCGAATTACTTCTGTATTTTGGAAGAGGTTCCATGACGATTTGGGTACTCATCTCCATTTCAGCACGACATTCCATCAATAGACCGATGGGCAGGGCGAGCAGACTATTCATACCTTGGAAGATATGCTTTGGGCATGTGTTTTGGATTTCGTTGGGAGTTGTATATGTATCTTCCGTTAGCGAAATTTTCCTATAAAAACAACTATCACTCTACAAACGATCGACCTCCTTTTGAGATGCTTTATGAGAGGAAATGCAGGACCCATATTTGTTGCGGTGAGCTCGGTTAGCGATTCATGGGGAGTATCAAGGTGGTACTCAAGACCATAGAGTTGATACAACAGGTACGTAGTAGACTCCATATAGCTCAGAGATGGTTAAAGAGTTATGCCGATAGACGTCGATCAAATCTAGAGTTCCAGTTCGGGGATATGGTTCTCCTGAAGGTGTCACTATGGAAAGGTGTCGTCCGATTCAGGAAGAGGGGCAAATTGGGCCCCAAATATATCGGTCGTTTTAGGGTTTTGGGGCGGGTGGGCCTAGTTGCATATTGCTTGGATCTTCCTGAGCAGCTCAACCAGATCCGTAACACGTTCCACGTCTCTCATTTGCGAAAGTATTTAGTGGATGATTCTGTAGTGGTTCCAATGGAAGATACTCAGGTGGATGACCAGCTGGATTATATTGAGAGACCGGTAGGGGTTCTTGACCGGAAGACGAAAACCTTGAGGAACAAGGTTATTAAGTTGGTGAAATTCCAATGGCAACATCACAAGAGTTCATAATGGAGGGGGGAGCCGGAGGAAGAGATGTGGGAGCACTACCCAAAGTTATTTGGAGCAGCGTACTTTAAGGATAAAGTCTGATTCAAGTGGGGGAGAATTGTAACATCTGGATCCCTAAGATACTAAATTTATTCAATTATTGCATTTTGAGGGTCCTCACGACGTGAGATCTTAGGGGCCACATCGTGAGTGGTCGTTGACCCGTTGACCCATGTTTTGGAGTCTCACGACGTGAGCCACAAAGTTTAACGACGTTATCGTGGCTTAATGACCCTAACCATAATTTTCGGGTATTTAAGGGAATGAGAGGCTAGGGTCTCTCCATCCTCAGCGTCACTCACCCTCTAAGCCCCTGGAACCCTAGTTTTCATATCACCTTGAGTTGTTTAGCATTTTTCTTGTAGAAAGGAAGAAGAAGTATCTTGGGAAGGAAGTTGCTTGCGATCATCATCATCATCATCAACTTTCATCTTTCTTGGACCGGTGTAAGTATCAAGACTCAAGCTTTATTTCATTCCATGGCTAGATCTAGGCTTTGGTCCGTTTTCTTATGATTTGGCTTGGTTAGAGTTGAGTAAATCCATAAATTTAGCAACTTTATGGATTTAAATGACCTGTTGAGTCTTATATCCTTAAAATCTAGGTTTTGGTGGAGTAATAGAGTTTGCATGATAGCTTAAGGTCATATTTGCACCTTTTGACCCTAAATGGTGAATGGACATGCATGGTTCATGGATGTCCATAAAGCAAGCATTTTTATGGACCATTAGGGTCCCTTTTAGCTTCTCAAAGGTGTGAGGTTTGGGACTGAATGGATTAAGACTGTTGAAATTGTGGTTTTGGCTTCAGTCCGTGCTCACAATGTGAGACATAAGGTCTCACGACGTGAAGATGGGTCACCGTCCTTGTGAGTCGTCTAAGTTAGGAGCGAGGCACATAATTGGATCAGACACGTCTCATGTCGTGACCAAAGATTGGTCATGACGTGAGGTGTTGTTTTGGGCTTGTGGGCCTTATTGGGCCATTAGTTTCTCACTTTGGGCCTTACCGTGTTTGGGCCTATTTGGAGCCTTGTGTGTCATTCAGGAAATTGAGCCTTTTGGGATTAGGCCCATGATGGGTTTTAGGCCCATTTAGGAAGATGGGTCGCTAGTGGGATTCTTTTGTTAATGGATTGGGCCTTAGATTTGGACCAAGTGAGGAGGATGGTAAAAGGGTCTTTTACCCTAAGAATTGGGCCAGTAACTTAGATTCTTTATTATGGGTTAAGATCTAATTATTAACTGGATATTTATTTGATGATGTCGGCATGGGGATTTTCCGGACCAGCGGTCTGAGATTTTATCTGTGTGATTCTGCAGCTGAGGTAAGTTTCCTCACTATGTTTAGCGGGTCGAAGGCACCAATGTCGGCTCATGATTTGTTATGTTTAGGATGCTAGATGTTTGCATGACTCTTGCATGTGATATATGTTTATATGCATACCGGGTGGGGGCCAATCTCGGGTGGGCCCGATTTCTATTCTATATGCTATGTACTTTTGTGATTATTGCATGTGTTATGTGTTTATGTGTTTATATGTTTTATGTATATTGGACGGGGCCCGATAACTGACAGATCTATATACCGAGTGGGGCTCGATGTCGGGTGGGGCCTGATGATGGGCGGGCTGATTATGTTATTATTATGTATGGTATATGGTATTTTGGGGAACTCACTAAGCCTTGTGCTTAGGATTTTCAGTTTATGTTTCAGGTACTTCTGGTTCAAAAGGGAAGAGCCTGGGATGATTGCAGTGCACACACCACCTTGTTCCGCGTTTTATGATTACTCTGATGTTTCATTAAGTATTTGACACACTTTTTCTTTCTTGACTTTATGATGGTGTTCGGGTTACAGTTTTATTAATTTAAAAACAAAAATTTTTTGGTCTTAATTTTTGGACGTTACATTTAAGAAGGTATTTGACAAGATTGGTGAGATCAAGGAAACAATGTTGCTTGCACCGAAAGTATAGCTTTCCAATGTAACAGGGGGAGAAGTTGATGTGACAAGATGGAAGACTGGCTTGGATTTTCAACTCTGAGATGAAACCAATGGCTAAGAGGAATATGAAGAAATGCACGTGGATGATAAAGTCGTCCTAGCAATCCAGTCTGTGAATGAGCCGCCTTCTTTCGGAAAAAATATTTCCGCTGAAGAGAGAAAGAAATGGTCTTCCTCGCCATCAAATTTGGCCAATTCCTTCAAGTACAACAGGGAGATAGTAAAAATAAGAACAAAGCTAACTATTGATGCTTTCAGAGAAACTTAACTGATGCCACCTCCAATCATGTTTCTTATGATTATTCAAATCAATGAAGGATCCCCAATCAAGAAGGATGATGATCTTCCTACCCTGGAATTGGTCTTACCAAATTATTCAAGTCACCCCTGGAGTTCCAATCAAATATAAAGGGAAAGCAATTATATTCACCCAGATCATCCCAATGAAGCCATTGAAAAAGTCTGAGGGCTGGTAGCAAAACCAAATAAATGAAGCTATAGAGGAATCTCTCCATATTATTTGGAAGGAAGATCGTATGAGAATAACATGGATTCATTTGTAAGATATGCTCTTCCTTCTTCTGATTCCGAATAGCTCGATCTATAAATCTCTCAAATGGCAGATATTATGTGAAGTTCACTCTTCTCCATCCATTCGATGAACAATAAATTCTTGTTCGGACTAAAAGAGAAAGCTTACACACCTTGTACTACACTAATTATCTTCCTGAGAAAGAAGCATGCTTAAAATGAAGAATTACACAAATTGGTGGATGTAGAATGAATGTCTTAAGAAAATTCAGACAGGGTTGCATTCTCCAAAACTACTACATCACTCGGAACTCACTGAAGAATATCATGATGTCGGATGCTGACTTTCTGACCATCAACCCCAACGATGTTCTTGTCATTGATGTTAATCTTAAGGACAAGAAAACATCTAATCTGAGCATCGAAGCTTATAATGCAGTTATGAACTTCCTGAAAGATTATATTGCTTAATTCGGACAATCAGACATTAATTTTGCTCCTTTCTTCAGAACTAAGAAGCTCCTTGCTCCGATCAACACAGAGCTTGAAGAAGTTGATCTATTCAATAATCTTCCTATCATAGATCCAGAGCTCGGATATGTGTACAAGAAGAAGAATTCAAGCAAGAAAAAAAATTTCAAAGTTAGGCAAAAGCACCTGGGTGACACCAATGTGCTTCAAAAATTCATCTCTAAACATGCCAAGTCTCAAGCATCCAAAGAAGCAAAGCAAGAACTGATCAAGCAACTCACATTACGGATTGAAGTTACAAGTTGGTTTCAAAAGGCATATTTGTTCGTGACAATGTCTGTTTTATACATATATTCATGGCATTTTCTTATAGTTTTATACTATGTTTTTACGCTGTTTATAACTAAAAGCTACTTGTGATGATTAAATTTACATTTTATAGGTATAAATTGTTGCTATAACGGAAAAGAAGTGGAAAGGCTAGAATTGGAGCTGAATTGCAAAAAGCGAAGAAGTGGCTGAAGAGGCCCATTACACCCAGCGTAAGGGGGAACACCTAACGTTCGCGGCTAGGTCTCAAAGTCAGAAAATGCGATTTTTTACAAATTACGACCAACGTAATTACACAATGCCCAACGTACGGAAGTCGGTTCCAAAACCTATATATTGTGATCTAGGGTGGACCAGAAGGGATATTACAAATTTTATACTTCCTTGGTCTATAAGAAAGACATCTTTTGCTGTTTTGAGGGACTAGAAGGTGGCCAAAAGACCGTTGAACTGACAGGAGCAGAGTCTGAAGGATTAGGGAGCAGATTCATGCCAGAGATCATGTGGTATGTTGTTCTGACAATGATTAGCATTCCACTATGATTCCATTATGTGTTTACTTTTTGATTTAGGTGTGAAGACCTTTTACTTTGTGTTTACGATTTAATGAATCTTTGAGTTTGTGGTTTAATTGCTACTTGGATCGTTTATTCTTATTTAATTTATTTTTTCAAGTTTGATTGCAAGATCCATATGTGTTAAAGATTGTTACTTTGTTCCCTATTGCTGAATTAATAGAGTTTAGATGACCATTCTGACTATATTAATTTGAAGCATAATTGTCCATGACCATTGGTAATTATCACTAGTGTTGGACCAAAACCTAGGGTTAGGAAATAAAGTGATGAACTTTAATGTGTGTGCATGAGTAAATGACCATTCTATGCATGATTTAACTCCTTTAACCATTAGGGTTCATGAAGATCAAATCTTGCTTAATACGAATAAAAATACTGATTTGCATGATTCTTAGTTCACTTGATCAGTTAGTTAATTTTTTGTTAAAATCAAAGGATTACTAGTCTGACCATGTTGCTAGTCATATTACGAATCAGTGAACACTGAATAAGTATTCATTATATCAGTAGTTAGCCATTATTTTGAGATGTAATTTGTCTAAATCAAAGTATCTAAAGAGATTTGTCTTTAATTAGTTTATCGAAATTTGTAATTTAACTGGTTATTTGAGATTTAATTTAATAAAACCTTCTTTATTGCTTTTGTGTAACTTATAATCAAGAATTCTAAATTGATTCACCATCGTTACCCTTGTGTTCGATACCTTTGCTTATCAAAACTATACTATACTCGATCAGGTTCACTGTCTGTGAGGTGTGATTCAGATGCGATAAACTAGTACTTATAAATAAAGAAGTATTGCATTAAATATAACACAATCAAGTTTTTGGCACCATTTCCAGGGATCGGTTTTCAATTGAGTTGGTTTATTTAAGTATTCATTATTTGTGTTAATTTTTAGTTTTATCATGTCACTTGTCGGGAAGGTTTTTGTTGTTTTGTACAGGAATTCATGATCATACGCATTGTTTGGTTTTAATTTTTGCATGGGTTTCGAGATCGCAAGCAATTAGGGAATTCTTGACTTGTTTAGTCTACAACTTTGGTGATTTGTACAACTCAATCCTCGAGGTGTGGTATAGCAAGGCGTGTCGTGGTGGTTAAGCAGAAGACCAAACTCTTGCTACTCTTGACTACTTGGGTCAACTCTTGTTCTACTTATTAGTTAATGGTGCAAAGAAAGCAAAGGAAATAGCCTAGCAGGTCCTGAAAGTTTTTGATTTCACAAACTACTTCTTGCATGCAAGGGATTTAATCACCAATTGTAGCTTGATTTCGACAAAGACGAGTGATCGTGATATACTTTTTAAATATTTTAGTTTCCTAATTTTTAGTTATTTTAGTGAGTTTTTATTTTTATTTTTAGTTTGTTTAAATATTGTTTTCCATGTTGATGCTCTTGATGTTTCAGATCTTTGTAGAAAGTTTGTTATTCGGATGCCTTAAGAAATTTCAATAACTGGGGTCGAATGTGTCACACCCCGATCCTTGTCGGAATCGATCAAGGCGTGATATATTGTTCAAAGTCTCATGACAACTAGGTTATAATGTGATTAGATTCAATTAAGTACTAAGTATGCAAACAAGATCCACAACATACAAGTACAAATACAAATGCAAACCACATTTATTACATCAAATTTAAATTGTCTTGTGGATTTCTAAGGCACAACCTATTTTTCATCATTCTTCATTCTTCAAATCTGCATCATGGGTAAAAACAGGTCAACTACGAGAGTTGGTGAGTAATCAAATTTTAGTAGAGAAAATTGTGAAGTTGAAACATTTATAATTTGAAATCTGTTTTCTTTTGAAGTCGCCAAACAATCGTATTTGAGATAACGGTTTATAAATCAAAAATTGATTAACAATTTATAACAACAACAATAAGTCCTCACCCTATATATATACATATGTATATATATAAATATATATACGATGGAGCATCTAATCATCATACACACTCAACCACGTGCGATCAATCACCTTAGCGTCCCAAGGCGGGGTGGTCAACCCAATAGCGCTATTATTGTCCATAACGTACCTCAAGAATATGGGCATAGTCATGGAGATTAGACTAAAAATGATAATACACTACAAGTACATGTAGCGTAAACAAACAATAGTTATACAATTAATGACTCACGTATAAATGTTCCAACAATGTCTCAATTGTGATAAAACAATAAAATGAAGTTGGAACATATTAGAATCACATGATACACCCCAAAAGTATTGAAAATTATAAAGTATGGGGTAGATTACTCACATTAGTCCCAAAACGAAATGCGTGTGTCGTACGATAGACGATTCGGGTCAAAATGGCGTAGAACCTAATATAATTAATAGTTTTGGTTTAGGAACTGCTAAACAAGAATGGAGTATTAATACAAATAATTAGACATATATTCTTATATTAGATGAATTAACAATAATTCATTTTGATTATAATATTAAGGTATTTATTTGTTAAATGAATTTTAAATTGAATTACTTACTTTGCATAATTAATTTATATTTTCAATTTAAGCCAGATTTTAATAATTTCTTATAATAACTTGCCCAATTATAATTATTTACAGATTTTAACAATTATTTATATGAAATAATCATTAAAATGCATTTTTACATGCTTAAATACTTAGGAAAATAGTTTTAAATAGTAAACAGTATTGAAAAATTATGAAATTATTAGGAAATCTATATTTCATACAATATGAATTACTGTAAAATTTGTATATTTTTCTGAACTGTTTTAGTATTTATTTAATATTTTAATGATTAAACAACACAAAATTCGGGAAAAATAGTTAATGATTCTCAAAAACTCTGTAAAATTAACCATAGTTTTATAACATGATGTAGAGCCCAGTGTATAAGTTTCGGATATTTGTGACTATGGGAAGTATTTTTTATATATTTCATTATTAATTAATCAATAAAATCATAAATAATAGTAAACAGTAATATAAATGCATGAAACTTCATATATTATGTTTAATCAGTATACATGTCATCCCATAATTTTCTTAGAATTTATTGAATGTAACAAGTATTTTATGTGAATTATTGCCCTACTTTATTGCAATAATTATGATAATTCAATAAAAATAAGTTATTTTCTGAATATTTCCAGAACTTCTTATTTTATTGATGGTATTTTGAGAAAAATCGGGTTTATGCAAAAAAATGAGTTTTAGATATTTTGGTGGATTTAATTTGTTTCTTGTATGAATTTGAAACTTTTAACAACATACCTTGATGAATGCTTCAAGAGGGATGAAGATTTGGGTATAATAGATTGTTCTTGGATGGAATATGAGTATTCTTGGAGGAAATTTCGAGATTGAGAGTGAGAGAAAGAATAGAGAAGATTTAAGTGGTGAAGAGAATAATGTGTTGGGAGAAAAAGGAAAGGAAAGTGGATGGGAGGTGTGAGTGGGGGACAATGGGAATAATCTTTTTGCTTTTGGTGGTCTTCATAATTTCCCACTAACACAAGCATCTTTTACATAATTAATATAAGAGTTTTATAAAATTTAAAGTAAAGTTTATAAAAAATAGAGTTCTATAAAATTTAATGGAAAGTTTATAAAAATGGAGTTTTATAAAAGATAGGTTATTATTTGATTATAACAATCTACTTTGATTTGAAGTTTAATTATATCATTCAAGTTTGATTCTTTTAATTTAATTAGAGCATTATACTTTGATTTGATTTTAATATGGTATCAAAATTTAATTTGTTTATAGTTATAACGTTGTACTATACTATGTTGTTATTAACATCAATTTATATCGTAGTGTGTGGGTTTTGATCCTATTAGCGTCAAGTAATCTTGAGTAGGGTTTATTAAATTTCCAATTGGGTTGGGTTGACCCGAATCCATTTTAGGCGGATGTCACAGTCTCCCCTACTTTAGGAAATTTCGTCCCGAAATTTAAGAAGAGAGTACCTTAAGAGAAAAGTTGTGGGTATTTGGTACGCATATGATCCTCACGCTCCCATGTATACTCAGGTCCACGTGCCGACTGCCACCTGACCTTAACCAGTGGAATGCGACTTCTTTTGAGTTGCTTTTCCTTTCGGTCGGCAATTTCCAAGGGTTTCTCGGTAAATTGCATTGTCTCGTCGATTTGGATATCCTCGAGAGGAACATGAAGGTTCTCGTCTGCTAAACACTTCTTGAGGTTGGCTATATGAAATACTAGGTGAACTTTCTTAAGCTCTGTTGGTAGATCCAACTCGTAGGCTACTGGTCCGATCCTTTTTATGATCTTAAACGGGCCTACGTAGCGTGGTGCCAATTTACCCTTGCGTCCAAATCGAACCACACCTTTCCATGGGGACACTTTTAACATGACCATGTCACCCAGGGTAAATTCAAGCGGTTTGCGTCGCTTGTCGGCATAACTCTTTTGTCGGCTACGAGCTGCGAGAAGGTTATCACGAATCTGAGTGATTTTGTCGGTTGTTTCCTGGATAAGCTCAGGACCAACGATTGGAGAATCCACTGTTACGCGAATCACGTGGGACTCACCAATTTCATGCCAACAAATAGGAGATCGGCATTTACGGCCATACAATGCCTCAAATGGTGGCATCTTGATGCTAGAATGATAACTGTTATTATAGGAGAATTCCACCAACGGTAAGTGAGAGTCCCAGTTTCCTCCGAAATCCAAGACACACGCCCTCAACATATCTTCGAGTGTTTGAATAGTCCTCTCAGATTGACCATCAGTCTGAGGATGATAGGCGGTACAGAGATCGAGGCGGGTTCCCATGGCTGTTTGAAGTGATTGCCAAAACCGAGAGAGAAATCTCCCATCACGATCTGAAATGATGCTGAGAGGAATGCCATGCCGACTAACTATCTCATTGATGTAAATCCGAGCAAGTTTTTCGACTTTGAAATTTTCACGGACGGGAAGGAAATGAGCGGATTTGGTCAAACGGTCAATGATTATCCAAATGCTGTCGTGTCCTTTTGTGGTACGGGGAAGTTTGGTTACGAAATCCATGGCGATCGCTTCCCATTTCCACCTAGGGATTTTTGGTTGGACCAATAGTCCAGAGGGTCGTTGATGTTCTACTTTGACCCTGGAACATGTAAGACATTTGGCCACGAATAAAGCAATATCATTTTTCATTCCCGACCACCAATAATTGGTTCTCAGGCCATGATACATCTTGTCAGTGCCCGGATGAATGGAATATCGGGTTTTATGGATTTCTTCCATCAGGAATATACGAAGATTGTCACGATCTGGGATCCAGATGCGATCTTGATAATAGAAAGTACCATCAGATTTAGTTTCCAACTCCCCATCAATTCCCGTGGGCATGTCATTTTCGGTAATTGCCGAGTGTTGGGCTCCTCGAATTCGGTCGCTGAGATTGGACAAGATAGGAGAACATATTAGATGAAATGCATGGGCATGTTCTTTTCGGCTTAACGCGTCGGCTACGACGTTTGCCTTGCCCGGATGATAGCGTATTTCACACTCGTAATCATTTAGGAGCTCGACCCATCGTCTTTGCCTCATATTGAGTTCCTTTTGATTAAGAATATGTTGCAAGCTCTTGTGGTCGGTGAAAATTACGCATTTAGTGCTGTAAAGGTAATGCCTCCAAATTTTAAGAGCGAAAATCACGGCACCGAGCTCCAAATCATGAGTCGTATAATTCCTTTCGTGGATTTTGAGTTGTCGTGATGCGTAAGCTATAACCTTTCCCCTTTGCATCAAAACACAACCTAGACCGAGATTGGAGGCATCGCAGAATACCACGAAATCTTCGGATCCTTCAGGGAGTGTAAGAATCGGAGCGTCACACAAACTTTGTTTAAGGGTTTGGAAAGCGTATTCCTGCTTGGGTCCCCAATCAAATGGTGTACCCTTGCAAGTGAGAGAAGTAAGCGGTAAAGCAATCTTTGAGAAATTTGAAATGAAACGCCGGTAATAGCCGGCTAAACCAAGGAAGGACCGAATTTCCTTGGGGGTACGGGGGGCTTTCCAATTCTGGACTGCTTCAACTTTTGCGGGATCGACTAAAATACCCTTGTCACTTACAATATGACCAAGGAATTGTACCTCATTTAACCAAAACTCGCATTTCGAAAATTTGGCGTAGAGCCGATTTCCTTGCAACGTTTGGAGAGTTAGGCGAAGGTGTCTTTCATGCTCTGCCCTTGTCTTTGAGTAAATGAGGATGTCATCAATAAAGACGATAACAAAACGGTCGAGATAAGGTTTAAATACCCGATTCATCAAGTCCATGAATACGGCAGGGGCATTTGTTAGGCCGAAAGGCATAACGGTGAACTCGTAATGACCATAGCGGGTTCGGAAAGCGGTTTTGGGGATGTCTTCTTCCCGTACTCGAAGTTGGTGATAACCCGAGCGAAGGTCAATTTTTGAGAAGCATGAAGCTCCTTGAAGCTGATCAAAAAGGTCGTCGATCCGAGGTAACGGATATCGGTTCTTGATGGTTAATTTATTTAACTCCCGATAATCGATACACATACGAAACGAACCATATTTCTTTTTGATGAAGAGAACCGGGGCTCCCCAGGGTGAAGTACTAGGGCGGATAAATCCCTTATCGGTTAGTTCTTGGAGCTGACTTGCCAATTCTTGCATCTCGGTTGGAGCCAACCGATATGGAGACTTGGCTATGGGAGTAGCCTCAGGAACAAGATCGATGCGGAACTCTAGCTCACGTACTGGAGGGAGTCCAGATACGTCATCGGGAAAGATGTCGGGAAAGTCTCGTACTATCGGAATATCTTCAATCTTTTTTTTCTTTGACCTTTGTTTCCACCACATGGGCTAAGAAAGCCATGTATTCTTTTCGTAGATATGATCGAGCTTGAGTACATGACATAAGACTAAGCTTTTTCGAATGAGTCTCGCCATAAATACGAAGACTTTGACCGTCGGCGAGAGGAATACGAATGAACTTATCGTAACATACTATTTCAGCATGGTTTTGGGATAGCCAATCCATTCCTACGATGATGTCGAAGCTACCAAGTTTCATAGGAACTAAATTGACAGAAAATTTATGACCGGAAAAATCGAAAGTGCAATCTTGGATGACTGCATTGAGTGAAACGTATTTTCCATCGGCGACTTCTACGGTAAAGTACTCATTAAGAATCATGCGAGGTGTGTGAAGTATGGGCTCAAATTCCAAAGACACAAAACTTTTATCGGCACCTGAATCAAAAAGTACTGACGCGTACCAGTTATTTATGAGAAACGTACCATTTACGACCTTGTTATCGGTCTTTGCTTGGGTTGCGGTAATGACAAAGGCTCGGCCTTTGGGAGCTGGAACCTGCATTGTTGGATTTGCCTGGGCTTGGGTGTTGATGATATTGACTAACCTAGGACACGTGTTTTTGAAATGGGTGGGGTCACCACAGTTGAAGCATGTTCCAGTTGGATACCGGGTTTGTGTTTGCTGATTTGAGGGTAGATAGAGTGGTCGTTGAGTTTTTGGTGCACGACATGTGTCCGCCAAGTGGCCATAGCGACCACAATTCGTACAGAGGCGACACGGGCTAGTGGTCATATGGTGATAGTTACAGTGGTTACAGAGGGGGTGAGGTCCGGTATACGGCTTTTTATTTGGTTGGGCTGGTGGGGTGACTTGGGTGATAGGAGTAGCAGGGGTAATAACAGCATGGTTGTGGTGATGACTTTTCCGCTTCTTTTTGTCATGTCGGTGGGAGGACTCGGACTTGACAATTAGGGGGGTCTCAGGGGTCCACTTTTCAGTTGACATCTTTGAACCCTTGCGTGGGAGGACACCATCGTTCACATTGTCCTCGTTGAGTTGACCTGCTAATTCAATGGCGGATTCTAGGGTAGATGGCCTGCTGCTGGTCACCGAATCACGGATCTGGCGTGGTAACCCTTTGATGTAGCGGCGTATTGCAGTTTTCATAGGTTGAACCATGTGAGGTAGGAGTCTCGAGAGATCATGGAATCTATTGGTGTAGGTCGCGTAGTCGCCTCCCTCCTGTTTCAGATTCCAGAATTCATCCTCGAGAGTTTGCAATTCGTTGTCAGGGCAGAACTTCTCCATCATGCGTTCTTTTAGTTTTGACCAGGTCATTCCCAAGGCAACAACCTCTCCCTTTGCCCGTTTTTCTAGGTTCCACCATGTGAGAGCATGACCTAGGAGGCACCCTGTAGCATGACGGATCATCAGGTCCTCAGGACACTCGATATGGATGAAAGTACTCTCCATTTCTTCAATCCATGTGAGGAGTGCGGAGGCACCATCGGTGCCTTTGAAGTAAGGCGGATTGCAGTTACGAAAGTGCTTGAACGAGCAACGAGGAGTTGTTGCTGGAGCTTGTGGCTGAAGAGAATGAAGTTGGGTTGCAATTGTTGGGATGACGTTTGCTACCTCCTTGGCGACCAGGGCAGCTAGCTTTCTGTTGTTGCGAGCAGCGTATGGGGGTCGTAATGCCATCTACGAGAAACACGCATATGGACTTGTGAGTTATTTGTAAATTGATTATGGAAATAAAGTTTTTAGACATTGTTGGGTAAAATAATTGTAAAACACTTGTTGGGCCATGGTTAGGAGTGTTGGGCACCTTTTGGGCTTTCCATGGTTACTAAATGTGAAACATGTAGCACTTGCGTGGGCCCCCACAAAACTAAGTTTTCACATTTCTTTCCCACTTCTAGGCCCATTAGGGAACTTAATAGTCCAATGAGTTGGCCATTTTGGAGTGTATCCTTTCGGATACGTTTGATAAGGTCGGGTATTTTGATGGCTCAAAAGTAATGTGAATGACGCGCTTTGGCCTATAGGTTTGGGAACTCTCGCCTTTGGTCCCTAGATAAGCAAACTGGTCCCTCGGTTGATTGGGATGTATACGAATGCTTACCTAGTCAGGACTTTCGGGCTACCGGCACCTCCCCCTTCCAGTTACTACGCGTCCATTACTATAATCCTACCCAACTAGAGTGGATGACTTTGAATTTCCTATGAGCTCTAAGGAATACATATATGTATATACATTTTGTTAAACAACTTGAGTATGTGTGTGATTTTCAGAGAAAGTGGAGAATATTCACAAGTGTATGCACACATATAAGTGTCAGGAGTAATACGTATGCACATAAGGGAGCAATTAACACACAAAGGTATTCCTAGGATTTTCTAAGTGCGAATTGCATACAGTTGTGTGAGCATTTTATAAACTAGCATACGAGAGGACCCTAGAGGCTATAGACTAGGTCAAGGCAATTAACCTAATTCCCTATAGTCAAGGGCTCTGATACCAATCTGTCACACCCCGATCCTTGTCAGAATCGATCAAGGCGTGATATATTGTTCAAAGTCTCATGACAACTAGGTTATAATGTGATTAGATTCAATTAAGTACTAAGTATGCAAACAAGATCCACAACATACAAGTACAAATACAAATGCAAACCACATTTATTACATCAAATTTAAATTGTCTTGTGGATTTCTAAGGCACAACCTATTTTTCATCATTCTTCATTCTTCAAATCTGCATCATGGGTAAAAACAGGTCAACTACAAGAGTTGGTGAGTAATCAAATTTTAGTAGAGAAAATTGTGAAGTTGAAACATTTATAATTTGAAATCTGTTTTCTTTTGAAGTCGCCAAACAATTGTATTTGAGATAACGGTTTATAAATCAAAAATTGATTAACAATTGATAACAACAACAATAAGTCCTCACCCTATATATATACATATGTATATATATAAATATATATAGGATGGAGCATCTAATCATCATACACACTCAACCACGTGCGATCAATCACCTTAGCGTCCCAAGGCGGGGTGGTCAACCCAATAGCGCTATTATTGTCCATAAAGTACCTCAAGAATATGGGCATAGTCATGGAGATTAGACTAAAAATGATAATGCACTACAAGTACATGTAGCGTAAACAAACAATAGTTATACAAGTAATGACTCACGTATAAATGTCTCAACAATGTCTCAATTGTGATAAAACAATAAAATGAAGTTGGAACATATTAGAACCACATGATACACCCCAAAAGTATTGAAAATTATAAAGTATGGGGTAGATTACTCACATTAGTCCCAAAACGAAATGCGTGTGTCGTACGATAGACGATTCGGGTCAAAATGGCGTAGAACCTAATATAATTAATAGTTTTGGTTTAGGAACTGCTAAACAAGAATGGAGTATTAAAACAAATAATTAGACACATATTCTTATATTAGATGAATTAACAATAATTCATTTTGATTATAATATTAAGGTATTTATTTGTTAAATGAATTTTAAATTGAATTACTTACTTTGCATAATTAATTTATATTTTCAATTTAGGTCAGATTTTAATAATTTCTTATAATAACTTGCCCAATTATAATTATTTACAGATTTTAACAATTATTTATATGAAATAATCATTAAAATTCATTTTTACATGCTTAAATACTTAGGAAAATAGTTTTAAATAGTAAACAGTATTGAAAAATTATGAAATTATTAGGAAATCATTATTTCATACAATATGAATTACTGTAAAATTTGTATATTTTTCTGAACTGTTTTAGTATTTATTTAATATTTTAATGATTAAACAACACAAAATTCGGGAAAAATAGTAAATGATTCTCAAAAAATCTGTAAAATTAACCATAGTTTTATAACATGATGTAGAGCCCAGTGTATAAGTTTCAGATATTTGTGACTATGGGAAGTATTTTTTATATATTTCATTATTAATTAATCAATAAAATCGTAAATAATAGTAAACAGTAATATAAATGCATGAAACTTCATATATTATGTTTAATCAGTGTACAGGTCATCCCATAATTTTCTTAGAATTTATTGAATGCAACAAGTATTTTATGTGAATTATTGCCCTACTTTATTGCAATAATTATGATAATTCAATAAAAATAAGTTATTTTCTGAAAATTTCCAGAACTTCTTATTTTATTGATGGTATTCTGAGAAAAATCAGGTTTATGCAAAAAAAATGAGTTTTAGATATTTTGGTGGATTTAATTTGTTTCTTGTATGAATTTGAAACTTTTAACAACATACCTTGATGAATGCTTCAAGAGGGATGAAGATTTGAGTATAATAGATTGTTCTTGGATGGAATATGAGTATTCTTGGAGGAAATTTCGAGATTGAGAGTGAGAGAAAGAATAGAGAAGATTTAAGTGGTGAAGAGAATAATGTGTTAGGAGAAAAAGGAAAGGAAAGTGGATGGGAGGTGTGAGTGGGAGACCATGGGAATAATCTTTTTGCTTTTGGTGGTCTTCATAATTTCCCACTAACACAAGCATCTTTTACATAATTAATATAAGAGTTTTATAAAATTTAAAGTAAAGTTTATAAAAAATAGAGTTTTATAAAATTTAATGGAAAGTTTATAAAAATGGAGTTTTATAAAAGATAGGTTATTCTTTGATTATAACAATCTACTTTGATTTGAAGTTTAATTATATCATTCAAGTTTGATTCTTTTAATTTAATTAGAGCATTATACTTTGATTTGATTTTAATATGGTATCAAAATTTAATTTGTTTATAGTTATAACGTTGTACTATACTATGTTGCTATTAACATCAATTTATATCGTAGTGTGTGGGTTTTGATCCTATTAGCGTCAAGTAATCTTGAGTAGGGTTTATTAAATTTCCAATTGGGTTGGGTTGACCCGAATCCATTTTAGGCGGATGTCACAGAATGCTGATTTTTCGTGAGAGAAAAAGTCATGTGATTTTTGAAGATTACAATTGAAGACCGTATTTTTTTTATAAGTGTGGGGTTCCCTCTTGATGAAGAAAAGAGTTTTGAAGAAATTTTATAGAAAGAAGAGGTCAGGAATGGTCATAAGCCCTTGATAAGAAAAGATGCATTAATTTGGCTCTTAAAGACATTCTGAGAAGTCACCACGATGTGACACCATTAGACCATGTCATGGCGTTCTTATTTTTCATGATCATTACGACTACTCACTCGACACCATGACGTGGCGTTGCTTTCCCACGTCGTGGCTGAGGATCAACACACTCTTTGAAAATGGTTCTTTGGTTTATTTTGATTCGGCACATTTGCATTCATGTGAGAAGTTCCCAAAAGTACCGTTTCCAGCCATTATACGAGATGTCTAAGTCTTCTAGCACATTCGAAGCAACTTTTAGCAGCCCCATTCGATCGCGCCACTACTACCCTAAGGGATTGTGTTCCTTTTTCTCACTTTTTATTTTTATGTTCTTTAATTGTTTAAGTATGCAACGAGGTCATTGCATCATTTAAGTGTGGGGTAGGGGTCAAATATAGGAATGCAAGCTTACTGAAAAAAATTTGAAAATATGACTAGAAATTAAAAAATTATTAGAAAGATTTGAAACAATAATCTAAAATTGAATCTGGTTAAAAAATAATTATTCTGTTGAGATCTAGGTTGCTAGTGTTGAGTGGGATGATCTGATGTGAGTTTCAATGTTTATTTAAGACAATATATGCTATAGTGTATTTGTGGTTTTCCTATCCTAGTGAAATCATGGAACAAAAATATGACCTTGCTTAGTTTGAGGGCCACAATATGTTTAACATCGTGTACCATAAATGTATCCAGGAGAGCTTATGTAGTCATTGCACCTTAGACTAATACCTCTAACCAATAAGGGTTGAAGTTAAGTTCCCTTGCTTAAGAATATGTTTTTTATAGGATTTTTAGTTTTGAGTGAAAAAAGTGAAAAAAAGTAAAAAAATAAAATAAAATAAAGGAAAAATAAAGAAAAATAAAAAGTTGAAAAAGTTGGGAATAAGAGTCTATAAAGTTATGAAGATGAAGAAATATCATGAAGAAAAGCTCCAAATTATGAAGACTCAAGAATAAGGCGGAAATTTGCCAAGTATCTTTTATTTATTGTATTTTTATTTTCTAGGTTATTTTTTCATATGTATGTTTGGGGGTTTAACCAAAAATACCTTGAGGTTAAGAAAATTTATGGGGATGGATTCGGAGGAATGCATAAAATGAGCGTTGTTTAAAAGTGGGAAATTGTTTATGAACATCGTGAGTATTCAGGATTAGGGAAGTTCTTAGGAAAATTTAGATACAAATACATGCATTGCAGTCTTGGAGTAATGCAGAGGCTCAAAATGGATTGTTTTGTGTGATGTTGGTGACTAGGGTTTTGATGAGATAATATGATAATAAAATCAGTTTTGCTTGGGGGCAAGCAAAAGACCAGTGTGGGGTAATTTGATAACGTCTATTTTATACATATATTTATGGCACTTTATTATTATTTTATACAATGTTTTTATGCTACTTAGAACTAAAAGGTACTGATAATGCTTAAATGTACACTTTACAGGCAAAAATTGTTGATATAACGGAAAAGAAGTGGAAAGATTGCAATTGGAGCTGAATTGCAAAAAGCGAAGAAGTGGCTGAAGAGGCCCATTATGCCCATCATAATGGGCGAATGCCCAGCATTCACGGTTAGGTGGCAAAGTCAGAAAACACGATATTTTACAACTTACGGTCAACGTAGTTACACTACGACCAACATACAGAAGTCGGTTACAAAACCTATATATTGCGAGCTAGGGTGAACCAGAAGGGTCATTACAGATTTTATACTTCCTTGTTTCAATAAGAAACACATCTTCTGCCATTTTGAGGGTCTAGAAGGCGGATATAAGGTCGTTAAGCTGACAGGAGCAGAGATCTGAAGGATTAGGGAGTGGATTCATGCCAGAGGTCATGTCGTTTCTTGTTTTGACCATTATTAGCTTTTGACTGTGATTCCATTATGTGTTTGCTTTCTGATTTAGGTGTTTAAAACTTTTACTTTATAATTACAATTTGATGAATCTTTGAGTTTATGGTTTAATTGGTATTTGGATTGTTAATTCTTATTTAATTTATTTTGTCAAGTTTGATTGCAAGATCCATATGTGTTAAAGATTGTTACTTTGTTCCCTTTTGCTAAATTAATAGAATTTAGATGACCATTCTAACTGTGTTAATTTGAATCATAGTTGTCAGTGACCATTGGTAATTATGACTATTGTTGGACCAAAACCTAGGGTTAAGAAATAAAGTGATGAACTTTAATGTGTGTGCATGAGTAGATGACCATTCTATGCATGATTTAACGCCTATGACCATTAGGGTTAATAAAGATCAAATCAAGTTTAATACAAATTAAATATTGATTTACATGGTTGTTTATTCACTTGATCAATGAATTAATAGTTGTG
Source organism: Lactuca virosa (assembly GCF_052849685.1). NCBI lineage: Eukaryota > Viridiplantae > Streptophyta > Magnoliopsida > Asterales > Asteraceae > Lactuca > Lactuca virosa. Next base: position 312,110,178 of record NC_136433.1, on the reverse strand, counting down.
TTAAAACCAAAGATTAGTAGTCTAACCATGACGCTAATCATATTAGGAATCGGTGAACAATGAATAAATATCCATTGTATCAGTATTTAGCCATTATTTTGAGATGCAATTTGTCTAAATCAAAGTAACTAAAGAGATTTGTCTTCATTCAGTTTGTCGAGATTTGCAGTTTAATTGGTTATTTGAGATTTAATTTAATAAAACCTTTTTTATTGCTTTTTTGTGTTTTGTGTAACCTATAATCAAGAATTCCAAATTTATTCACCACCATTCCTCTTGTGTTCGACACACTCTCTTATCAAAACTATATTATAATCGATCAGTTTCACTACCGATGAGGTGTGGTTTCGATGCGATAGACTAGGACTTATAAATAAAAAACTAGTGCATTAAATATAACATATCAGTTTGCCTTTGGAGACAATATGTAAAGGCTCGTTGATTGCTACAGTCACTTAGGGAGAGATTGTTAGTTCAAGTCAAGTGATCCCTAGGCAATCCGAGTTATCAAGATTCTGAGATGATTGTAGATCTGAAGTAGTTGACTTCCGAGCTGCTGGAGATTCCACGCTTAATTGAACACTCAGTGATCCAAGATTAATATTGTTTTTTCAGTTTGTACTTTGTCTTATTATATGCAATGCATGTAGGAGACGAGGTCAACCACAACGATATGTCAAGTTGTTCATCTACAGTTAACTTTTAGTACAAGTGTCTCCTTTTGTGATTGGTCCAAGGATAGCATAAATAGGACTATCACCCCAAGTAATTCCTCAACCTTTTCACATTCATTGAAGTATGAATCATGTAACACTAAAAAAATCTGAAATATTTAAAATTTTCAAAAATCAACAATTCATCATCATTGTTTACAAAATAGTCATTGTTTTCAAAGTATCATTTCAAATAAGAACTTTTCCCCAAGATCCAGTGACAAAATAGGAAGTTGTGTACGATCACGCCTTCGCCTTCCCATGATCCATGAAAGTACCTAAAACCACAAAATAAAAATGTAAGCCAAAGGTTAGTTTGTTCCCCCAAAGTACCATCACACGAACATATAATCAAACAGATAACGGGTCTACAACCTCCTGGTTGGATTACCCCTGGCCCACAACCTTACGGTTGGAATCCCCAATACATAATGGGTCCATATCCTCCTGGTTGGATTACCCCCAGCCCATAACCTTCCGGTTGGAATGCCCTGGCCCGCATCCTTACGACTGGAATGCCCGGGTCTGTTCACTTACAACACAAAGCAGTACAGTCTCAACCCCACCATACCATGTCGACATGTACATAACAATTAACATATGACCAACAATAGATAATCATATAACCAGTTAACAGTCTTGTAGGTAGATCTACCAATTACTATTGTATACCAACATCCTAAATACCATGATACATAACCAAAAGCGGCTGACATTGGTGCCTTCGACCCACAAGAACAGTGGGAAAACTCACCTCACAATCTGATGAATAGTTGAACAAGATATTGCTCCAAATACCGGCTCTATAGGTCACCTATTTAACAGATAGAGACCAAGGCTTAACTATAGCTCAAAATACCCAAAATACCCTTAAGTCAAACTTGGTCAACACAGGTCAAAGTCAAAGTCAACGGGTCGAAATCTTCTTTTCCCAATAAGAGCTTAATGTATTAAGCTCTCATGTCCAAACTTTAGATCCAAGATTAAAATACCACTAAGACTCATAAAGTGTCCAACTTTATGACTTTGCATGTCCATTAAGTGCTTAATACACAAAATCTCAACATCTTAATGCCTTAAGACCTTCTACTGCATGCATGGAGAATAAATAAGCATCAAGACCACATTTTTATGACCCAATACCCCTCAAAAGGTATGAAAGGACAACTTATTTGGTTAAGAGCATGCCATTCTCAAGAATCACCATATTTGGGACTAAAATTTCCCTAAGTGAAGAAATGGCTAGATCTACAAGATAGGTTGATCAAGTTAAGAACTTTCTACCTCTTCGAGGTTGCTAGCAAGGAGATAATCACATATCCAAGTTGCTTCGAAGCTCCAAGCTCTTCTAATGGCCTTCTTCTTCAACAATGCACACAAAGATAAGCTCAAGATGCAGTCTTCTCACTTAGGGTTAGATTAGGGGTCATTTTTCTCAGATGGAGGCTGATGAGGGAATGAGAAATGAGAGATAATGATGCTTAAATACAAACAAAATGCCAGGCGTATGCGGTGTACGCCCAGCGTACTAGGGTCCACCCCAGTACACCTAGCGTAGACAACGTACACTCAACGTACTAATCCCTGGCCAAAATTACCAAAATGCCTTATGGGCCATTCTTGCAATCTTTCACAAACCCAAAGGTAAAAATGCAATATTATTTCTTCTTAAAGTTAAAATTGAAAATACCTCATCATCGGGATGTCACAAATCAAGAATCATTCAGTCATATCAAATCATTCTCTTTGTTGTTAAAATTCCTCTTACTGTTCACATTCTATTTTATTATTAAGTTACTTGTATATTTGGTTGCTTTATATCTTCAAGGCTTGAAAGGTTATATCCATACTTAACTGGAAAGATTATCTGCCTCCATTGTTGTGACGATCTCAAGATTTGAGTTCTCAAACCTTGTCCTTATATATCTTCGTATATTTCCCTGTTCTCACAGGGTTGGGGTTGAGGTGGTGTTTATTATTCTTTTTTTCTTTTTTTTAATTGTCGTATTAAAAGAAATATGAAAAAAAAAAGAATAAGAAGGGTAACTTTATCAATTTAATTATTTTAAGAAAAAATCGGATTAAAATCACAACAAAAAACTTATTTTGGACCAATAGTGCAACTCCAAAACATTTTGGACCAAAGTCCCTGTTTTTTACATACCATAGGGACCATTTTTGCAATTTTTTCAAATTTAAATTGCATTGTGAACTATAACATCCTACTTTTTATGTTTTTCCATTATAGTATTGTACTTTAAATATTATGTAGCTTTTAGGGCATTTTCTAATCAATTGATAACAAATTGAATTCATAATGATTACATAACAAATGCATAAACTCGTAAAGAATTAAGTGACAACAGAAGAAAACTTTTACGCTTAACAAATTAAGTACAAGTAAAAAAAATGTAACATTCAGATTTCCAGATATATTAATTTATGTGATTATTTTGAGATTCATTGAGTGACTCGACGAGTAGTGAGTCTAACTCGTCGAGTAGGGCCGAGATGACCACGTGGGATTAGTGGTCTACTCGACGAGTCCGAGGGTCGACTCGCCGAGTAGACGCTGAGTGATGAAACCCTAATTTCCCGGGTTTGAGACCTATTTAAAGGCACTTATAGCCTCAATTGCGGCTACCTTCCCCTGAGAGAAACCCTAAACAGCCATGGAGCTTAAAGAGAGAGTTTGAGCTTGTATTTGAGTGTTTTGTGCATTACTTTTGAAGTGAAGAAGAGGATTCAAGCAAGGAACGTGAAGGAGACCAGTAGATCTGAGGTTATCTTGTCCAAAAGCTTCTGAGAGAGGTAAAAGTGCTCACCTTTCTCCTTAGGGTGACTAGATTTCCATGTTTGTGGTAGTTAGGGCTTTTTACCACCTATTGTTGGGACTTTCAATGCATAAGGTCCCCTTTGTGGTCAAGACTTCAGATCTGGACCTTGTAAGGTCCATTGAGTCCCAAAGTTATAAGCTTTACCCGGCTATTCAAGAGTTATAGTGTGAAAGCACCTTGTTGGAATTGTTTTGAGCATTTAGAGCATCATATGGCATGCATGGACATACAGATCGAACCTTTATGTGATTAATGAGCCTTGTGAGCATAGATCTGAAGTTTAGGAAAGTATCTTGCACTAAAATGGTCTGAATGCAAAAGAGTCTGAATAGACTTGCCGAGTTGAGCCGTTGACTCAGCGAGTAGCCAGGGTTTTGTCCCGATGAACTAAGTCAGGTGGTGATCCGACGAGTTAGGGCTAGCTCGCCGAGTTGGATCTTGCTGGGGTTGCCATGAATCGACTGGACTCGACGAGTCTCCCGAGTGCACTCGATGAGTCTGGTCAAAGTCGGAGTTGACTTTTGTTGACCTTTGGGTTTGGTCAAGATGAGTGAAAGAGGCCAGGAAGGGTAGAATGGTCTTGTACCCATCTGAGAGAGAGATAGCATAAGGGAGTAGTCTAGACTTTGGGAGCCATTGTTAATTAGAGGTAATTTTTGTATGTGATTAGGCGGAGGCTAGATCGATGTTTCGAGTTCGAGATCATCCGAGTTTACCCGAGGTGAGTCTTCTCATTATACATTATCTAGAGTGGTATCTATGTGCAGACCGGAGGGTCTTATGAGTTATGTGTACGTTTGAGTTTATGTGCATTGTGATATATGTATGCTATGTGTTATATAGACCGAACCGGAGGGTCCAACGATTTAAACCGGACCGGAGGGTCCAACGATTTAGACCGGACCGGAGGGTCCAACGAGCTAGACCGGACTGGAGGGTCCAACGAGGTACGGGACTGGAGGGTCCCACTGAGACACATTGACCGGAGGGTCATACCGAGTTATGGCCTCGAGTGGCTTATGTGTTGTATGTGGTATTTTGGGGAACTCACTAAGCTTCGTGCTTACCGTGTTATGTGTTATGTGTTTCAGGTACCTCAGGGGATCGCGGGAAGGCGTCGGCATGATTTGTACACACTGGCAGAGGATTGTGTTTTTGAGATTCTGGGATATGTTTTATTGTGATGACATTTGATACACATTATATTTTGAGAATATTATATGATTTTTATTGTGTTTGAAAAATGAAAAATTGTTTGAAAAATTACGTCGTTACAAGTTGGTATCAGAGCCTTGGTTTGAGGGATTCGGATGCGCCTTCGGGTAAATCTGGACTCAAACTGAGGATTTGAGAGAAATTTTCAAAAGATATATTTTTTCTAAAAATAAGAGAGAATTTAAGAGAAAACGAGTTGGAGCAGTGTGTACAATCAGCCAGAGCCCGAACGGTGATTTCCAAAAATACCCTTACTTTTGTGTTAAGAGATATTTATTAGATATTTTATGAGACATCATGCATTCTAGATATAGGCTAGGTAATTCATAATTTAGGACTAGAGTGGCCTGATTTGTGATGCCTTAGCCTAGGAGTTCTTGTTATATGTGATGTGCTTTCGAGTATGTGCTCAGTAAGAGTATCCAGTAGGAATCCTCTAGAGAGGGATTTGAGTAGAGGAGTAATCTAGGAGAGATACCTAGATGAACATTTGAGGAGTCTACTGAGAGAGTAGTCAGATGCCCGCGTGGGGTAAAGTTGCTTGAGTTCGGTGATATCCTTTGAGTATGAGGAAAGCAAGTGGGTAATAACCTAGAGTGGTTTTACATGTTGGTAGAGATTATTTGATGCTCAAATGCTGCTTGCTTCGTACTTTGTGGAACTCTTGATGATGAGAGTCAGCTACTAAGTGAATATGACGATATTCATGAGGTAGGTGGCTGGCATCATAAGGAGTTCTTCAGCAGCTGATGGCGGAGAAGTATGAGAACCTAGGATGAGCCTAGGAAAGGGTGACCCTAGTCAGATGAGTACGCTGACAGAGTAGAGCATTACGCAGAGGAGCAAACACGCGTGACGGGATTGGTGATCAAGAAGGTTGAGCAGCTACTTAGGAACTCGGGGATGGTCTGTGTAGAAAGTATGGGTAGATGTGGCAGGTAGTATGGGCCCGTACCACTGAAAACAGAGGACCCATACTCGATACAGGGAACATTCCGGAGGTTTTAAGTAGAAGATCGAGAGGTGATTTCATGGTTCGAGTACCATGATTTGCAGCAGACCGAGAGGTGATTTCATGGTTCGAGTACCATGATTTGTAGCAGATCAAGAGGTGATGTCATGGTTCGAGTACCATAATTTGTAGCAGATCGAGAGGTGATTTCATTGTTTGAGTAACATGATTGGTAGCAGATCGAGAGGTGATTCAATGGTTCGAGTACCATGATTTGCAGCAGATCGAGAGGTGATTTCATGGTTCGAGTACCATGATTTGCAGCAGATCGAGAGGTGATGTCATGGTTTGAGTATCATGATTCGTAGTGGATTGAGAAGAGAGAACATGGTTCGAGTACCATGATTCTTAGTGGATTGAGAAGAGAGAACATGGTTCGAGTACCATGATTCGTAGCAGATTGAGAAGAGAGAACATGATTCGAGTACCATGATTGTAGCAGATTGAGAACAGATAACGTGGTTCGGGTACCATGATTCATAGCAGATCGAGAGGTGGCCACATGGTTCAAGTATCATGACTCGTGGCGGTTAGTGCTTCTGGGTTACCAGTTATTCTGTTGTGATTGGTTAGTCTGAGATCAGATGTGAAAGAGTATGGGGCCAGAGGTCCATGTTGAACGAGTTTCAACGAAGCATCCCTTGTGAGGGAAGTTGAGATGATTCCAAGGTATTTTTGGTGAGATGTCAGATGAAGTCGCAAGGCTCAAGGATGAGTAGAGATGGCGTTTATAGAGGATTGCGACATGAGTTGAGCAATCAGCCGATAGCGGAGATGTCGCCTTCTGTGACATGGGTGGTATTATTTCCGTTTCCTGTGGTAAACATAAGAGGTGTTGAGATTTCGGTTTCTGAGCTTGGGGGTAAAACCCTGCGGGTTAGCATTGATGGCGACCTTCCATCAGAGTATTTAGGCAGTATGTATGCCGAAAGGTAATATCAGAGCATGAGCAGGTTGTTAGTGAGGACTGAGATGGTTAAGGACAAGGATACACCCTATTTGAGCATAGTAGGGCATGTATTAGCTACAGAGGCAGGCGATCAAGAAGAGGATATTGGGCGGAGGCTCTTATTGTCTATGATGGGTATCGAGTGTGGTAATGAGGTCTCCACTCTTATTACAACCCACGTGATGGAACGTTGGTTGAGGAGTCGAGAATGAGGAGTATGATAGTTCATTATTTTCATATTAAGAGTCAGAGTTACTACTGGACAGTTGAGATGTCCGGTAATGGGATGGTAGGAGATTCTGTATGATTAGAGGTACTCATGGTGAGAAGTTTCTGAGGATTTCATCTGATATACGGGGTATTTGGAGTTGCAGTGTCTCTATCGGGGAGACCACCGAGCATTGCGTAGTACCTTCCAAGAGTAAGTGTGATGTTCCTGGTGGAACAGTCTGTGGAATAGATTATTGGTGCGCCAATTGGTGATGGTTCGAACCCTGAGTGGGGGAGAACCGAGTATTTTATTGAGAGGATCAGAGATTTGTTCAAGAGCGGTTAGGGAGCTGGATATAGATATGTACTATGGATTCATGAGACCATAGTTACTGGTGGTCAAGGCGAGGGCAGATCGAGATAATGCATGTTGTATGTGTTAAGGAAAGGATGAGTGTCTCCACGGCAGGTGGTCGTCGGTCGAAGACCGTATGTGGCATGAAGATTAGTTGTGAATCCTGAAGGAACGCATTGTTGTATATGTGTATGATGCGGTAAGTAGGAGATCAGTGGTTGAGACAGGGCATCATGAGGTTCTCTGATGGTGTACCGAGGTATTCGAGTGGTATGTTCTAAATTTCAGATTATTTTGAGACTTGAGTTATGGGATGACGAGTGGTGTATCAGGTATCTACAGTTCCAGTGGGAGCCCTTTCAGCTAATTGACATCAGGCGGGATTATTCGAGAATGTGGATTGCAGCGGGGAAAGGTGTTTTGTTATGATGGATGTCGTCAGAAATAGCAATGCATAATTCGGGTAAGTGTGTACACCTATGGTTGGTCTGCAGGGCATGAGTTAATGATCGCAGTGTGACGACGACCTGAGGATGAGATTGTGAAGTGGTAAGAGCAAGGGCGGTAGGACTACTGGGAGCCGTAGTACTCACTATTCAGTGAGAGATTCTTGTGATGCTGCGGGGATCCGTAGCACTCACTATTCAGTGAGAGGTTGTTGTGATGTTGCGGGGAGCCGTAGTACTCACTATTCAGTGAAAGGTTGTGGTGATGCTACGGGGAGCCGTAGTACTCACTATTTAGTGAGAGGTTGTGGTGATGCTACGGGGAGCCGTAGTACTCACTAATCAGTGAGAGGTTGTGGTGATGCTACGGGGAGCTGTAGTACTCACTATTCAGTGAGAGGTTGTGGTGATGCTACAGGGAGCCGTAGTACTCACTAATCAGTGAAAGGTTGTTGTGATGCTGCGGGGAGCCGTAGTACTCACTATTCAGTGAGAGGTCGTTGTGATACTGCGGGGAGCCGTAGAACCCACTAGTCAGCGAGAGAATGTTGTGATGAAGTACCCTCTGATCAGAGTGTGACGCAGAAGAGTTTTAGGCTTGGGTAGCCCTAATATTTGAGTTTGTGGGAGCCTGGTGGTCGAACCAGGGGCGAGACCGGGGTCTCCATATTTGTCGGGAGTCGTTATATTCTAAATTGAGTAGTGGTTGTCGCAACCAAAGGGAAGTGGATAAGTGAGGAACGCATGGGTTGCGGGTCATGAGTCATGAGTTGAGTGGTTCGTTGGGTCGAGTGGTTCAAATTCTATGTTGGACCAGACTTTTGAGTTGAGTTCGATTCTAGTGGTGTATTGAGTAGGCAGAATGAGATTCCGGATTCAGAGATGAATTTCATTTGGAAGGGGGTATTGTTTACATCTGGTGTCTTAGACCGGAGTGGGTCAAATCGTTGGTATGAGAAAACCGTGAAACGCATGGAACTAATGAGTAGTAGACGATAGAGGTTGAGAGTGAGTCGAATTCCGTATTCGCTTGAGGTAAAGCGAACTTCATGACTTGTGTGTAACACTGGGCCGAGATAGTTGTATTGATAAGGAAGTTAGTGAGAAGTTTTGGTACATGCAATGGGTAACCTTTGGAGGTTCAATTGTTGGGTTGGGAGATGACCTGGTGCTCAGTCTTGAAAGGGATATTGAGAAGGGAGCTGAGGTTTATGGTTGTCGGATGTCGTAGGACGCTTCTGAACAAGCATGATCATTTTCGTGCCTGAGGTCAAGGTGTTGAGGGTTCGTTGTTCAGAAGGGTTGTGATTGCAGTACAGTGGATGAGTCCCTGGTGTGATGTGATCCTTTCATTCCTGGGTATATGATCTGGATTGTTTATCATGTCTGGGACGAGTGATCGGTAGCCAGTTTTGGGCATGGACTTGTTTTTATCGATCCCCACCAGAGAACCAGAGGGACAGTGAGCTATCGGGGTTTGTTATTCGAGGAGAGAATAACGTGGTGACATCTGGAGAGAGCGGTATGGCTGTGTATCAGGCTACTAGAGTTTCCAGATTCTTGAGAGTCAGAAGGGGTAGCGTAGTGGCAGGTGGGTCTGTCCTTTTCCCAGGGAGGAGTTCCTGTTTGGATTCAGGTGTCCAGAGAGGAAGATAGTTGTGTGGTATGATATCCCTTTCGATGGTGTTGTTCGGCCATTCGATTAGATCTATATGTTGTTGAGGAACGATTTCGAGGGCGAAATCTCATTCAAGTGGGGGAGAATTGTAACATCCAGATTTCCAGATATATTAATTTATGTGATTATTTTGAGATTCATTGAGTGACTCGCCGAGTAGGGTCGAGATGACCACGTGGGATTAGTGGTCTACTTGACGAGTCCGAGGGTCGATTCGCCGAGTAGACGCTGAGTGGTGAAACCCTGATTTCCCTGGTTTGAGACCTATTTAAAGGCACTTATAGCCTCAATTGCGGCTACCTTCCCCTGAGAGAAACCCTAAACGGCCATGGAGCTTAAAGAGAGAGTTTGAGCTTGTATTTGAGTGTTTTATGCATTACTTTTGAAGTGAAGAGGAGGATTCAAGCAAGGAACGTGAAGGAGACCAGTAGATCTGAGGTTATCTTGTCCAAAAGCTTCTGAGAGAGGTAAAAGTGCTCACCTTTCTCCTTATGGTGACTAGATTTCCATGTTTGTGGTAGTTAGGGCTTTTTACCACCTATTGTTGGGACTTTGAATGCATAAGGTTCCTTTTGTGGTCTAGACTTCAGATCTGGACCTTGTAAGGTCCAGAGAGTCCCAAAGTTATAAGCTTTACCCGGCTATTCAAGAGTTATAGTGTGCAAGCACCTTGTTGGAATTGTTTTGAGTATTTAGAGCATCATATGGCATGCATGGACATAAAAATTGAACCTTTACATGATTAATGAGCCTTGTGAGCATAGATCTGAAGTTTGGGAAAGTATCTTGCACTAAAATGTTCTGAATGCAAAAGAGTCTGAATAGACTCGCCGAGTTGAGCCGCTGACTCGGCGAGTAGCTAGGGTTTTGTCCCGATGAACTAAGTCAGGTGGTGACCCGACGAGTTAGGGGCTAGCTCATCGAGTTGGATCTTGCTGGTGTTGCCATGAATCGACTGGACTCGACGAGTCTCCCGAGTGCACTCGACGAGTCTGGTCAAAGTTGTAGTTGACTTTTTTTGACCTTTGGGTTTGGTGAAGATGAGTGAAAGAGGCCAGGAAGGGTAGAATGGTCTTTTACCCATCTGAGAGAGAGAGAGAGCATAGGAAGGGAATAGTCTAGCCTTTGGGAGCCATTGTTAATTAGAGGTAATTTTTGTATGTGATTAGGCGGAGGCTAGATCGGTGTTTCGAGTTCGAGATCATCCGAGTTTACCTGAGGTGAGTCTTCTCACTATACATTACCTAGAGTGGTATCTATGTGCAGACCGGAGGGTCTTATGAGTTATGTGTACGTTTGAGTTTATGTGCATTGTGATATATGTATGCTATGTGTTATATAGACCGGACGGGAGGGTCCAACGATTTAGACCGGACCGGAGGGTTCGACGATTTAGACCGGACCGGAGGGTCCAACGAGCTAGACCGGACTGGAGGGTCCAACGAGCTACGGGACTGGAGGGTCCCGCTGAGACACATTACCCGGAGGGTCATACCGAGTTATAGCCTCGAGTGGCTTATGTGCTGTATATGGTATTTTGGGGAACTCACTAAGCTTCGTGCTTACCGTGTTATATGTTATGTGTTTCAGGTACCTCAGGGGATCGCGGGAAGGCACCGGCATGATTTGTACACACTGGCAGAGGATTGTGTTTTTGAGATTCTGGGATATGTTTTATTGTGATGACATTTGATACACATGAGATTTTGAGAATATTATATGATTTTTATTGTGTTTGAAAATGAAAAATTGTTTGAAAAATTTCGTCGTTACAAAAAATTAACAAATCATCAAGCTCTTATTAATTAAATCTTTAAAAAAAGCCGTTAACCATTAATTCCTTATTAATTAACTCCTTAATAAAAGTCGTTGTAAGTATTATAAGTACCTTTTAGTTCTTAATGGTTAACAATTTATACATGTATATGTACACTCGTAAAGAACTAAAAAGTCGTTAACCATTAACTCCTTATCAATTAAGTCATTGATAAATAAGCGCTTTAAACTTAAATCCTTAAGGTTGCAACAATTTCACATACATACATACATACAAGTTTGCATATACACATATACATACATTCATGTTTGCATACATTATACACACATATACATTATACATTATACATTCAAGTTTGCATATATACATACATTATACACATACGTATACTTTAGTTTGCATACAAATACACATATACATACATAATTTGATATTTTCATATATATAAATACGTACAATATACACTTATATATATATATATATATATATATATATATATATATATATATATATATATATATATATATATATATATATATATATATAGATATAGATATATATATATAAACATACACTTCTTCATACATTCACTATAAATATATATTTGTTGTGATATGCTGGAGATGGTTGAATTGAGGTTATCGGTGGGTTTCGTGTGGATGCCTTCTCCTAATATCATAATGCAAAAATGGAAGGTAGATCGTTAGTTGGCATCCGGGAGGGACTCCCGTGACGACGCTCTGACGATCTAGTCAGTTTATGTTCTAAAAAAGAGAAAGTGTAATCACAGGAAAAAGAGTTATATCCCTTCTTCGTGAGGAAGAAGGGTCCTTTTATACCTGGTTTGAGAGGCATGTGGTCCCCAACTGATTCTGTTGGACATTCCTTCGTGGGGCGTAACGTGGCGGACTCATATTGGAAGATCCTTCGTCACGCCCTTTTTGCATCCTCTCCTCATTGGCTAGAGGAGTATATTTTAGTTATTACCGAGATCGTGGCTATCGTCTGACGAGCACGCGGGACGCACTGAATGGTCCCATGCTCGTCGGGGTGTTATTCCTTGGTGAGGAGGTTATGGCGCTGCTCTACACCATAACTGTGATGCATGTGCCTTCCGCGCTGGCGAAGGTCCGGCCTTGGCCTCAGACTTGGTCCAACTAAGTTCAACTCAAGCGAAGCTCGGTACTAGTTTTGACTTCTCTTTTTGACGTTTCCTGTGAGGGACACGTTAACAAGTTCATTAGGCTTGTAGGCGTTTGCGTTGGCCTGATAGCATCAACGTTCGAGCCTATTTCATAACATGTGTACGTCTTGTATCATTTCTAACTTTGAACGGGATCTTGTCAGCGCCGTCAACATACGTCAGTCCCAAAAAGAGGGACGGTTTGTGCTGCCAGTTCTGTCTTTAAAGTTCCCCCCTTCCAAGACCGTTCATTCTTAATGTTTATCTCTGCTTCCCCTGATTTGACTTGAGTATTCTGTGAGTTTTCCTTTTCTATCGTTCGCTTGTTCTAGGCAATGGATCGTCATGGTAGAGTACCTACTGTTGAGGAATTCCAGCTCCTGCAGGACCATTTCGGTTTCTTACCGGAGCATGTTGTAATGATTCCAGCAAAGGGGGTATCAATCTACGATTGCACTCAAGAGAAGGTGGGGGTTCTGATCCCTTTATTCGAAGCGGGGTTATGCTTTCCGGCATCTGATTTATTAAACATGATCATGGACCGCTATGGCCTTTCCGTCGACGAGTTGACTCCGAGTGCTGTCAATAAAATCGTCGGTTTGAACTGATTTGTCGGTCTTTGGGTTGTATCTCACCTTCTGGGTTTTCGGTTACTTCTTTTCTTCAACTACGAATTCTGGTGTTCGTACTTTGGCACAAAGGCGGGGCATTCATCAGCTAATCTCTGAACAGGACGTCCCGAAGAAAAATTGTCAAAGGCAATGGCTCTGGGTTAACCGGGACTTTATGGGGCGTGGATTTCGTAAAACACGAGACTTTCTTGATCGTATTCCCAGATTGTTTGGGAGCAACCTAACCCTCGACAAGTGATTAGAAAGCATTACTGTTATTGGAAAGAACTGAGAGGATTTCATTCTTGCTGCAACTGGTTTGAGTGCCGCCTGGCGAGCTCGTGGGAAGATGGCACAATTATACGTCGTGAGATGCGGTATCCACTCGTCTTTTTCTTTCCTCCCCCCCCCCCCTTTTTGAAAAGGGAAAAAGGGGAAAGAGCAGCAGTATCTTACGAGTCCTTATACTCAACCTTTATTTGCGCAGGTGCTGGAGCCGAGATTTTATTGGAGATGGCCCTGCGCCCTCACTATCGGGGTAGTCTCTATCACCGGGAGATCAACCTTGTAGAGATTCTTCCCCCTCATGTGTCTGATAGGCGGAAGCAAGAGCTTGTCGAATTGCTCTTGGTGGAAGGGGAAAATGTTGGTTCTAGCAGGCCTGCATTGTGCTCCCGGCCGGCCGTTGAGGTCGTTTCCCCGGCTCGTCCGCTGATTTTTCCACTTTTGGTTTTCCTATGGAGGTACAAGTTGGGAGAGCTACTGCTCCTGTTCGTAAAATGCGAAGTTTGCATGTGATGTCGTTGTTGGACGAGGAGACAGAATCCGATGATGTGGGCCTTCGTCCTCGTAAAGTACGTAGGACTGTATCTATGGTCAGGCTTCTTCGAAGCATCGGGGATGTTCTTGGTAACAAGTTCTCGACGTCTGTGCAGAAAGATAAAGCGGTGATCCCTAATTCTGTGATGTCACCTCCCCCATCGTTGTGTTGCAACAATTTGTGGATTTGCAGTTACGATTGCAACTTGTAGGATTGGGTTGGTTGCAAGGCGCCATAGGTTGGCCGCGGGGGTTGTTGTCGTCGCTGTTATTGAGCTCGGTGGCGCTTATGAAACTGGTGTGAGGTTTGATGCGTGCTCTTCCTAAACGGAAGATTGCCCTCCGTCTAGTGACTGCATCGGACGCAACAGGCTTTTATCCAGTATTCTAGATACTATTAGGATTTCACCTGCCATTGTTTCTCTGTGGATTTGGTTCGTGGGTGTATCGTTCTAGAGATACGCCCGGATGGAACCAAATGTTGTGATATACTGGAGATGGTTGAATTGAGGTTGTCGGTGGGCTTCGTGTGGACGCCTTCTCCTGATATCACAGTACAAAAATGGAAGGTAGATCGTTAGTCGACGTCCGGGAGGGCTCCCGGGACGACGCTCTGACGATCTAGTCAGTTTATGTTCTAAAAAAGAGAAAGTGTATTCACTGGAAAAAGAGTTTTGTCCCTTCTTCGCGAGGAAGATGGGTCCTTTTATATTCGCGAGGAAGAAGGGTCCTTTTATACCTGGTTTGAGAGGCACGTGGGCCCCAACTGATTCTATTGGACATTCTATCGTGGGGCGTAACGTGGTGGACTCCTACTGCAAGATCCTTCTTCACACCCTTTTTACATCCTCTCCTCATTGGCTAGAGAAGGATCTTTTAGTTAATACTGAGATCGTGGCTATCATCTGACGAGCACGTGGGACACTCTGAACGGTCCCATGCCCGCCGGGGTGTTATTCCTTGGTGAGGAGGTTATAGCGTTGCTTTGCACCATAATTGTCACGCCTGTGCCTTTCGCGCCGGCAAAGGTCCAGCCTTGGCCTCGGACTTGGTCCGACTAAGTTCAACTCAGGCCAAGCTCGATACTAGTTTTGACTTCTCTTTTTGACGTTTCCTATGAGGGACACGTTAACAATATTATACATACAAAAAATCAAAAACCATGTTATATCAAACCTTTTGGTTGTTGGAGAAGGGTGGTGGTGTTGTGGTGGCGGTACTCCAACAACAGTGGTGATGGAAATTCGACAGCAAGAAGAAG
The DNA here is from genome assembly GCF_052849685.1 of Lactuca virosa. NCBI lineage: Eukaryota > Viridiplantae > Streptophyta > Magnoliopsida > Asterales > Asteraceae > Lactuca > Lactuca virosa. The sequence goes on along the minus strand of NC_136433.1, from coordinate 312,095,112 downwards.
TCAGTGAAACAAGCTGAGGAAATCATGAAATCAATATAAAATTTTGTATGTTTGTCATTGGGGAGAGGAGAAAGAGAAAGTGGGAGGAGAAACACATGTGGTGTCGTCGGTACTATGGTGGTCATTGGGGGTATGTTTTGTCTTTATAGGTACTATGGTGGTCGTCAGTGATGAGTTTTTCGTCGTCGTCAGTAGTGGAAGTGGTTGGTAGTGGTCTTTATTGGTGAAAATCCGAAGAAATTGTTATCAAGTTGTCGGTGGAGAAATTGGTAGAGAGAAAAAGGGCAACTACGAGAAAGAATGAGTTGAAGGGGATTACTCTATGACAACCTTTAGCGGCAACAACTTATAGCGGCTACAGTGGAGAAATAGCGACGACGGTGGACCATTAGCAGAGATAGGTTGGAGAGAACTTTCTGTAGGCCATTTTTCTCGAGCATTAGTGGCGACACCCTTGGTATTAATGTTGTCGCTATTGGTATTGTACGACACATGTCTCCAGCCTTAAGATCTATCCCACAAATCAACATTTAGGGTTATAACATCATAGTTTCACACGGATCACTAATGTAAACAATAGTGATGACGCGATTAGTGGCGACAAACACTATTAGTGGTGACACCAAATGTGTAGCCGTAAATAGTGGCGCTAATATTGCTATAATTTCTTGTGGTGTGGTTTGTATATAATGAAATAACTCATTTTCTGTGAACACATGTTTTTCTTTGCTTTTAAATTATAGTAGCAAATAGTAATAAATATATACTAAATTAAAGATAATGATGATGATAATTGCAGAGTTGTAGAGCGTAATAATCTCTTTAACCTCACTTACTATTTTCAGACTTAGCAATGGAGTCGTAATATATGTAGTGCTTGACGCAAGGCTTGTGGTGCTCGAAATATATCTGAGAACAGGTTTGTCAAGATTGAGACCAAGGTCTGCAATAAAAGTATGCAATCCACAAACCAAAAATTCTGGTCAGATTGTGCGTCTTGGGCTTGTAGGCCTGATCCACAAGTAATTCTAGGTGAACTTGTGTTTATAAATAGATTATGTTGTACATGAGCAACAATAACAAATAGAAAACATGCGAGACAACAAGTTATAATAAAATCTCTCTATTTCGTCTGTGGATTAGCATATTAATCTAATCATGTGAACCACCTTAATTCCTCGTGTTCATAACTTTTCTTCACATCTTTATCGTTTGTGTCGTGCGTTTATTTTCATAACAACCGGTATCAGATTTATATAGCTAAAGAGGAGATATTTAATATCGATAGATTTGGAGGTCAAGGTTTTAGCTTTTGGAAGATGCAGTTGTTCGAAAATTATCTTTGTTAGAAATAGCTATGGAAAGTTGTTATGGAATCAAAATCTGTAGTTATTCAATTACAGAATATGCTATATAATGGCTTCTCGGAGCCATTTTACTATGGAAGGGCGACAAAATGGTTGAGTGTAGCTATTTTGCTATGGAATTGTTGGCTGTAGCTATATTTACTATAAAAATGGCTATGAGGTTGCATTTGTGTATGTAAATCCTAAATTGTTGCTGAAAGTTGAAACGTAATCAAAATATGTAGCTATTTTACTATGAAATATGTTTCGAGGTTGTTGGTTATAGCTAGTTTACTACGGAACTTGTTACAAAATGCATATTCATAGCTAGTTGGCTAAAGAATTGGCTACATAAAAAAAAGTGAAATACCACCTCCTAAATTTATGTCCGAATCCAAGATTCAATGAAGCAAAAGCACTTAATTTTGAAGTTTTTTCATAATAAAAACCTTTGATTCAAACTACCAAAATGGAATGTTACAGAAGCATAACTCTATGAAACAAGCATACAAAATTCAAAAGACACATACATACTTGCACTTAATTTCTGTCCCTCCCTTTCGATTAATCTCTGTCTCACTTAAGATTATGTTGGACAAGAAAATAGGGTTTTGGATTAGGAAAAAGCTATCTAGAATAAGAAGATTGAACATAATATCTCGAATCTGGACCTTCTTCTAGACTGGCTGGAGAAGAATCATTGTCGGTACACGTTAAACTTTAGTGCATCTGAGTTGGTGTTGCAAATATAGGAGTAAGAAAAGTTCGTCGACAATGGTGGGTAACATGATGTTTTCAGTGGTAGTGGATAAAAGGAAGTCGTAACCGGTGGTAGGTAAGAGGTGTTTACAATGCGATAGTCAAAGGGCCAACCATTTAGGGTTCTTCATTTAGCAGAAAAATAAAGAGGGAATAAAAGTTAAGGAGGAGGGCAAAGACATGGGGTAAAGTACTAAAGTCGTAGGGCGGGTCCCTTGGAGTTTAGGGAAATAATCACAAAATGCGAAAAAAATAAACAAGATAAAAAAAAGTAAAAATGTTACTTTTTTAGAAAATTAACGATACATTTTGACGTTGTGTGCCGGAAGGACCATTTATGTAATATCAAGAAAACATGAGGACCGAGTTTATCCATTTTCTTAAAGATGGGCTATACGTTCCTATTTCGCCAAACTATAAGGACCATTTATGTAAATTTCTCTTATTATATTGAATACTGTTATTTTTTATTTACATAAATAAAAACAAATATATATATATATATATATATATATATATATATATATATATATATATATATATATATAGAGAGAGAGAGAGAGAGGTAGGTTCAAATGTTTCTCAAATTTATTGTGTGTTAGAATGCACAAATAGGAATTTAGTATTAATTATATGTATATGTTATCCATACTTATAATTCATTTTTATGGAAACTAATTAAATTCGTCATTAATGTCAACAATAATATTCTTTCAGAATGAATTCATATCTAGAAGAATGAGAGTGTATTCTAGTAGAATACACTCTCGTTCTTCATATTCAATGCAACTTTATTGTATTTTAAGTGAGTGAGTCCTGAAACAAAATAGGAACTCATATATAAAAACCTATATGCGAATTCATTGTGAAAGAATGTTATTGCTGACATTAATGACGGATTTAATTAGTTTTCATGAAAAGAGAATTATAATTATGGTTATCATTTAATATACATATAATTATGGAAATCATTTAATATCTATATTTATTTAATTAAATAATTATTTAATTTACTAAATTTCTATCGGTGCATTTTAGCACACAATATATATATATATATATATATATATATATATATAATATTAAATAAAAGAATTTAACCGGACTTTACTCTTTGTGCTCCAACCCCAAATCATCAACCTCATCCTTCTTGTACTCCGACATACTATGTGGTGCAGGAGCTCCTCTCACTCTTGTCTGTTGAACAGTACAAGGAGCTCTTATAAGGTATCCTTTTGTTTGCCTCTTAAATCCCTAAAATTAACAACATACTACTGTTTCTGAACATCTATAGTTTAGATTGGGTTAAAATTTTAGTCTAGTAAAGGATTTTCATGTTGTTGTTTTTGCAGTTGGATCTCTATCCTTGCTCATCTTCTTATCACATTCATAGGCGGACCTACAATGGTGGCACTTGCCCCCCCACATTATGTGTTTACATTGTATGTTTTTCCTATAAAAGGCTCACTTCTCTTTCAAATGAAATACACAAGAAACCATAAGCAAAACATAGAATTGTTGCTTGTTTTCTATTTTATAACATGGTATCAGAGTAGTGTAGATGGTTTTGGGACAAAACTGCTCATCATCTACTCTTTGATTGAAGTTGCCATGTATGATGACGGTAGCTCAACCAACAAGAAAAGCATCAGCAGTGATGACCTAACCTATATACTCACCAACTTATTCAAATCAAAGAATCCAAACCCCAAACAAAACCTATCTGACAGTATTAAAATCAACATCACCCTCAATAGCCAAAATTATGCACTATGGGCTCGCATGATTCAAGTGGCAATTGGCGGTAAGTCAAAAGCATTGTTGAATCATTTATCCACTAACCCTCCAGATTCAACAGATGAGAGCTATGATCAATGGGAACATATTGACTTAGTTATCTCCTCATGGCTCATACAAAATATTGAACCAAGACTTGCTACTAACCTTACTGAGTTCCCTACGACAAAATCATTATGGGATACTCTTGTAGTTACATACAATAGTGGTAAAGATAAACTACAACTATTTGATCTTCAAGTTAAAGACAATGAAATCAAACAAAGTGGCATACCCCTTGAAGACCTCTGGATCGTTTTACATGGGATTTGGGAGGAAATTGAAAGATGATACCCAAATCCTATGAGTTGTTATGTTGATATCACAACATCTAACAGAATTAGAGAAGCACAAAAACTGTTCCAGTTTCTGAATGCCTAGGATCATAGGTGCGGCCCAATTAAACGGAAAATACTTAGATGTGATCCTCTTCCATCGTCAGAAGGAGCCTATGTGAGAATCAGAAAAGAAAAAGCTCACCAGAAAATCATAGGATCAGCCTCTGAAACTACATCCGAACAAGGTGTGGCGGCAGGTCTAGCTGTCACAGGAGCAGGGGAATTTGAAGGTGGAGACTACATATCGAAAGGGCAACAACGACCATTCACACAACCATAGAAACAAGACAAATTGCTCCTGGAGTGTGAAAATTATGGGAAAAAAACACACAAAGAGTAGTGTTTTAAACTCGTAGGCTATCCTGAATGGTGGAATTACGGGAGCAAACGAGGCAGCAAAGTAGTTCCTACTGCAGGTAGTGCAACCACCACTAACAACAGTGGTGGAAGCACAACAGTGGTGGTGGAAATCATGATCAAAACACAAGTTTTGGAGGATTCATGGAGGAAAAACAGTAACCGAGGGGATTGCTACGACAGTACCAACTCACATAGGAGAGGCAATAGTGTTCAAAATATTGGCAACAAACAAAAAAACTGGATTTTTGATTCCAATGCAACTGACACTATGACCTTTGAACAAAATGATATTATTTCCAATACAACACCCACTAAGACCCATATTGTAATAGCTAATCGGGGTGTAGTGTCAGTATAAGAAGGGGGCACCGTTGAAATTTCACCGACTTTGAAAATCTCCAATTGTCTCTATGTGTCATCTTTGTCTCACAAATTGCTATCCATTAGTCATGAGACCAACTAGCTTAATGGATTGTACTCATGTATCCCTCTTTTTATATCTTACCGGACATCAGAATGGGGTGATTATTGGGCATGAAACTGAACGTTGAGGATTATACTATGTAGATGAAGTGACCTAGTAAGGTACTATGATGTTGACTCATGGAACCGTGGACATAGCGGCATGGTTATGACAATAAATATTAGGACACCTATCCCATAGTTATCTACATCTTTTATTTTCGCAATTTTCCTCTTCCAATAACGTTTTTAAATGTGATACATGTGTATTGGCCAAAAGCTATCCACATACTTTTAAACCTACCAATACCAGAGTTGATTCTCCATTCTCTTTAGTACACTCAAATGTGTAGGGTCGGGATGAAGTTCTTGGAGGACAACACTTTAAGTACTTCTTACTTTTTATGGATGATTGCACTCGCATATCATGTATTTACTTCTTGAAACATAAGTCAGAAGTTTTCGAGAAATTTTCCATTTTTTATACCATGATTCAAACTCAATTCCGAAAACCCATTCAAATCCTGAGATCTAATAATGGTGGTGAATTTGTTAACAATTCCATGCAACTTTTTTGTCAAGAAAAGGAATCAACCACCAAACTACTAAGCCCCATACCCTAAAACAAAATGGTGTTGTCGAACGAAAAAATTGTATCCTACTAGAAATAACATGGGCCCTTATCATTGATTCCCAAGTCCCTAAATCTTTTTGGCACGAAGCGGTTGCCACAACCTCTTACCTTATTAACAGACTTCCAACCAAAGCTCTCGACCTAAAAACACCCTTAAAAGCTCTTTGAGAATTTACCAAAATTCCTCCGTGTCACACCCCAGAACTGATGATTCGGCGGAAATGTCCGGGGGCGGGATGACGTCATAGTACATTATCATAGCAATTGAATAATAGAGATCAAAGCAAACACAACCATCATAAATATGATTGATAAAGTTACATGGTTTGTATGTGTTACATGTTTCAAAAATCAATTACAATATGATGATATAAGACTTGACTGACGTCATAGCGTCTCGTCTTAAAAAGCTTGTTGTTACCTGTCTTAGTGATTCCCGAAGAATACAAGTAGTTTTGAAAAAGTGTCAACATTAAAGTTGGTGAGTTTATAAGCATTTTTTATGAGAAATATGTGTCCTTGTTCCTTGAAAATGGTAGTGTGTTCTTCCAGAAAATCGAATATTTTCTTTTTATATGTAATATAGTCTTAAATGTTCCAAGACCGTAGTGTAAAAGTATTTTCCATACTTAAAATAATAATAATACGTAGTTTTATACTTATATAAAACCATTTGAATGCATGTTTCCAGAAATGTAACTGTATTGTACTGGAAAATAATGTTCTGTAATTGTATCTGTGTAAAATCTTGTAAATGTATGTTTCCAAAATGTAAATGGTATTGTACTTGAAAATCGTGTAATATAGTTTTATTGTTAAATAAAACTAGTTGAAGATATGTTCGTATTTGTAAACCAAACGTATTGTTAATACCCAATTGTGAATTATTATAACCATACTTGATGACTGATCGCCTGTTACGACGTTCTTCAGTTGTCTGAATGGTACGACATTTGTCACCACAGACCTGCCGATCTAACTTTAGCTAAAAGTTTAGGTGTCGGTGTAACACCCAAAAATTTCGAACAAATTTAAACTTTCAAAACATGTCAAGTTCATCAAAACATTACAACTTTGTTTTCAAAATACATTCTATCAGAGTATTCCCAGAAACATAAACATAACAGGAGGAGTTGTACGATCATGCCTTCGCCTTGCCACGATCCCCTGATGTACCTGAAACAATAAACTGAAACTGTAAGCCCGAAAGCTTAGTGAGTTACCCCCAAAATACCGATACACATACAGCCCACATAACCATGTCAACAATAACATATCATAATAAAACTGAACAGAACAGCACATAACGGGTCCACAGCCCTACAGACTGTAATACCCACGAGCCCACAGTACGAGTCTCCCTTAGCCCATAACTGGAATGCTCCCGAGCCCACAGTACGAGTCTCCCTTAGCCCGTAACTGGAATGCTCCTAGGGTTTGTTGGCTACCGCACAAAGCAGTACAACCTCAACCCATCCCATATAACAAACACATAACATAACCACTGAGCATGCAATAATCATATAACATCACAGGTAGTCCTACAGGTCTACCTAACTGGCATAACCACTATCATGCAATACTAACTCATACTCAACATCTAACACTGCTAGGATAACATATCCAATGGGTCGGCCATGGTGCCTTAGACCCCTTAGTATTGTGAGGATAACTCACCTCGTAAATGTCGACCCGGAAGATAAAACCCAACTCTCGAATCACTTGGCACAGGCTCCACCACCTAATACCATAGCACAATATACTCATAAGTCCTTAACCTTATAAGGTACTCCATAACCCACTAGTCAACCCCTGGTCAAAGTCAAAGTCCTCGGTCAAGGTCAACAGTCCATGTTGACCTTACTCGCCGAGTACCCTCGGCTACTCGTCGAGTTCCTTGAAACACTATCCTACTCGTCGAGTCATCGCGGTGACTCGTCGAGTTTCTCCGATTCTCGACCAAACTCTAAGGCCACCCGTCGAGTTTTCCTTTTTGCACACGACGGACACACACACATTCATAACTTGGGGAAAACTCATCCGACTCGCCGAGTTGTTCTTCAACTCGCCGAGTCTTATGGTAATCTTCATCGGACTCGCCAAGTTGTTCATCCAACTCGCCGAGTTCACGGCCATCTTCATGTGACTCGCCGAGTCACCCTTGAGACTCGCGCGAGTCCATTCAGTCCTTTTTCCATACAGACTTGTTTTGAGCCATGCAGCGACTCCAAATCACAGATCCAAGCTTCTAGGGTATGCTTATCACGTAAAGTTGCAAACTTTACGTGCATGCATGGCTATAAAGGCTCTAAATGCCTATTTTAAGTTCTTAATGGAACTGCATGCTCAAGAGGGACCTTAATCACGACCAAAACTGAAACTTTATGCTTATAGAATCCAAGGAGGGTCCATATCTGAAGTTACAACCTCATATCTAGCCCATAGCTTAACTTTCCAACTTAATATCTCACCAAAAACCCTAAAACTCATCCAATAGAAGAGATTCACAAGGAAAAAAGGCGATTTGGTTACCTCCAGAAGATAATTAAGAGTTGATTCCCACACTCTACTTGCTCCAATCTCCTTCTCCTCTAAGCCTTCCCCCTTCAAGGATCCTCTCTTCAAGATTCAAACACACAAAGGGCACACACACACGTATTAGGGTTTTAAGGGGCTCTCAAAGACTGCAAAGAGGCCAAAGGAGGCTTATCATTCCTTAAATAGGGTGCAAAACCCCGGGATTTAGGGTTTCATCTACCAGCTCCTACTCGTCGAGTCCCTTAGTGGACTCGTCGAGTAGGCCACTAAACGCGCGTTCCAACCCCGCTGCTACTCGACGAGTAGGGCAACCAACTCGTCGAGTAGGACATTAACCCAATTAACCTTTTATTTAAATCCATACCTGGAATCGGGGCGTTACAATTCTCCCCCACTTGAACTAGACTTCGTCCTTGAAGTCTGCTGCAGCGAATAACTCCGGGTAATGCTCCCGCATTTCGGCCTCCGTCTCCCACGTCCACTCGGACCCCCTTCGATGCTCCCACTGTACTTTCACCACAGATATCTCCTTATTCCTCAGAATCTTCCTCTTCTTCTCCAAAATGGCCACAAGTCTCTCCACATAGTTCAGGCGCTCATCGACCTGAATATCATCCAGCGATACTACTGCCTCCTGGTCCATGATGCACTTTCGCAGCTGCGAAACGTGGAAAGTGTTGTGTATCCGACTAAGCTCCTCCGGCAGCTCTAGCCTGTAAGCCACCTTGCCAACCCTGGCAATGATCCTGAACGGCCCAATATATCGGGGACCCAGATTTCCCCTCTTCCTGAAGCGAATCACGCCTTTCCAGGGCGAGACCTTCAGGAGTACCATGTCACCCACCTGAAATTCCAACTCAGATCGGCGTCTGTCGGCATAACTCTTCTGCCGACTCTGAGCGGTCTGCAAACGCTGTCTAACCTGATGGATCTTTTCGGTAGTCTGCAAGACTACCTCCGTACTACCTATCACTCTGTGTCCAACTTCACCCCAACAGACTGGGGTGCGACATCTCCGCCCGTACAATAGCTCGAATGGCGGGGCGCGAAGGCTAGAATGATAGTTGTTGTTGTAGGCAAACTCTGCAAGCGGTAGGTGAGAATCCCAACTCCCACCGAAATCAATAACGTAGGCCCTCAACATGTCCTCGAGGGTCTGAATAGTCTGTTCGCTATGGCTGTCTGTCTGTGGGTGGAATGTTGTACTGAAGTGCAACCGCGTGCCCAGCTCCTCGTGAAACTTTTGCCAGAAGCGGGAGGTAAACCTGACATCCCGATCAGAGACAATGGAGACAGGAACCCCATGGCGAGACACGATTTCCCGAACGTACAATTCGGCCAATTTCTCGGCCGATGAGCTCTCCCGTATAGCCAAGAAGTGGGCGCTCTTGGTCAATTGATCCACGATGACCCATATAGCATCAAACCCCTTTTCCGTCCTTGGAAACTTGGTAATAAAATCCATCGTGATATGTTCCCATTTCCACATGGGAATCTCTAGGGGCTGCAGCTTTCCATGCGGCCTCTGATGCTCGGCCTTGACCATCCTACATGTCAAGCACCTCTCGACGTACCAAGCGATCTCTCGCTTCATGCACGGCCACCAATAGCTCAAACTCAAATCCCGGTACATCTTGGTGGCCCCCGGGTGAATAGAGAAATGAGACTTATGAGCCTCCTCCATAACCGTCTGCCTAACCCCACCAGACATCGGAACCCAAACCCGACCGCATCGGGTCAATAGTCCCCGACTATCCTGTATGAACCGGGTATTCTCACCCTTGATTCTCTCCAACTTCCAATTCTCCGGTCGCATGCCCTCTACCTGGGCATCTCTGATCAAACTCACAAGCGGAGAATCCACCGCTATCCTCATACATACCGCGGGGGTGGAAGACCCAGCTGACTTGCGGCTCAAAGCATCTGCAACCACATTCGCTTTACCGGGGTGGTAAAGGATCTCACAATCGTAGTCCTTGACTACATCCAGCCACCTGCGCTGCCTAATGTTCAGGTTTGGCTGATCCATGATATGTCTCAAGCTCTTGTGATCCGTGTAAATGGTACAGCAGACCCCATAGAGGTAATGTCTCCGTATCTTTAGGGCGAACACCACCGCCCCCAGCTCCAAGTCATGCGTAGGGTATCTCGTCTCATGCGGCTTCAGCTGCCGCGATGCGTAGGCTATCACTCGTCCTCTCTGCATAAGGACCGCCCCTAAACCTGTGATGGATGCATCACAGAACACCACAAAATCCTCAACTCCCTCTAGGAGTGTCAATACTGGTGCCTCACACAAACGCTGACGGAGGGTCTCAAACGCCCTCTGCTGCTCGGGACCCCACCGGAAATCCACCCCCTTCCTCGTCAGACGAGTGAGGGGTACTGCAATCTTAGAGAAATCCCGTATGAACCTCCGGTAGTACCCTGCCAATCCCATAAACCTCCTAATATCTGAGGGAGATTTCGGAATCTCCCACTGCATAACCGCCTTGATTTTGGCCGGATCGACCAAAATCCCCTCCTGGTTAACGAGATGTCCGAGGAATTGGACCTCTCGTAACCAAAACTCACACTTCGAGAACTTGGCGTACAGCCGTTCTCGTCTCAGAACTCCCAACAGCTCTCTCAGATGCTCCTCATGCTGCTCTCGGGTCTTAGAATACACCAAGATATCATCTATAAACACTATGACCGAGCGATCAAGCAGCGGTCTGCAGACCCGATTCATCAGGTCCATGAACACCGATGGCGCGTTGGTGAGCCCAAACGGCATCATCACGAACTCGTAATGTCCATAACGAGTTCGGAACGCGGTCTTCTCCACGTCCTCCTTTCTGACCCTAACCTGATGATACCCAGACCTCAAGTCTATCTTGGAAAACCAAGATGCGCCTTGTAACTGATCGAAGAGATCGTCTATCCTCGGGAGTGGGTAACGGTTCTTCACCGTCAACTTATTCAACTCCCGGTAATCGATACACATCCGGTGCGAACCGTCCTTCTTCCGGACAAAAAGTATTGGTGCTCCCCATGGAGAACTACTAGCTCGAATGATTTGCTTGCCCAGCAGTTCCTGTGGTTGCGACGAAAGCTCCTGCATCTCTGGTGGTGCCAATCGGTACGGCGTCTTAGCAATAGGGGCCGCACCTGGCACCAGGTCGATCCTGAACTCGAACTGCCTCTCTGGAGGTATCCCTGGCAACTCCTCCGGAAATACATCTGCGAACTCCCTGACCACCTGTACATCGGAAACCGAAATCTGATCCCTGACTCGCGTATCTACCACATACGCTAGATAACCCGCACACCCGTGTTGAATATACTATCGAGCCCTGGCAGCTGAGCAAAACCCTGATCCCACTCTGGTGCCCTCGCCATATACAATCAGTTCTCCCCCTCTTGGGGTTCGAACTACCACTCGCTGGCCCTCGCAATCAATCATAGCACCGAACCGACTGAGCCAATCCATGCCCACAATCACGCACACCTCCCCCATGGGGATCGGAATCAAATCTATCGGAAAGGATACCCTGAAAATCTCCAAGTCACACCCTCTATAAACTGAAGAAGCCGAAACCCCGTGCTCGTTGACGATAGACACTCGCAACGGACACTCTAGCTTGCCTATAGGCGCACTGAACTCCCTACTAAACGACTGAGATTCGAAGGACCGACTCGCCCCCGAGTCAAATAAGACCAAAGTAGGCAAGGAGTTCACTAAAAACGTACATAACCACAGGTACAACAGATAAGCATACAACAGATATAGGAAACGAGATAAAGGATAGAAACATACCAGCAACCACATCTGGTGCTGCTCTGGCCTCCTCCGCTGTAAGCTGGAAGGCACAACCCTGAGCCTTCGGAGGCTCTGCCCTGACTGGTCTCCCATCCGTGATCCTCAAAGTAGCTGGCGCTGGAGCCTGCGCCGGTTTGGCGGCGAGTAACGGGCAGTTGGCCTTCAAATGGCCAACCTGATCACAATGGTAACATAACTTCATACTCGGTATCGGAACGGCCTGGCGACAATCCTTCGCATAGTGCCCCTCCTTGCCACACCTGTGGCACCCACTGCTGGCTCGACACACACCAGAATGACCCTTGCCACACTTCCCACAAGTGCGGCTCTGCTGACTCCCAGACCTCAAATCAACGGTCTTAGACCGCTTTGGCGCCGGCTGTGACTGTGCTGGGGCCAGCCGCTGCTCCCTCAGCTGCAGCTCAATCTCTAACTCTCGCCGTCTGGCGGCCTCCTGCAACTCCATAAGAGTGTCACATCGCTGGGTAGATACAAACTGTCGGATATCGGTTTTGAGCATACTCAGATAACGGGTCATCTGAGACTGCTCGGAAGCAAACTCTGGGTAGAACATCGCCCGCTCAGTGAACATACGGGTGATCTCCGTCACCGACTCCCCATCCTGTCTCAAACTCAAAAACTCATGTGCCAACCGCTCCCGCTCAACCCGTGGAATGTAACGGGCGCGGAACATATCCCTGAACTGCTCCCAAGTAACAGCAGCTCTCTGATCATCAGTGTACGACCCAGTCGCAAGTCTCCACCAGTCCTTGGCCCCAGACCTAAGCAGGTTCAGAGCACACCTGACCTTCTAGTCAGCAGGACACAAGCATGTGAAGAAACACCCCTCCACGTCTGAAATCCATCTCATAGCCTTGATGGGATCCTGCATCCCATCAAAAGTAGGGGGCTTCGTGTTATCGAAGTCCCTGTACTGAAAACCTCTACCAACTCCTCCTCCTGCCGCTGATACAGCTGATGCAGCTACTGCGGCGGCTGTCTCTGCAAGGGCTGCATAGCGCTCATCAAAATACTCCACCATGGCGGTCTTAATCGACCCGAACATCTCCGGTAACTGAGCCCGGAATGCAGCAGCAACCTCATCATGCAGGATCTCTCGAATCCTGGCATCCAACTCCTTTGTACCCATCTGCACCACCGGCTCAGGTGCTGTCGGCTCCTCCTGGCCTCTGTCCCCTGATCCTGATCTCGAACCGGATCCAGCCACAAAGCGCCTCGTCATCACCATTCTGAAACATACCACAAGATATCAGATAATCCATATAAATCACTGGGAACCAACTCCCTACTAACCCTAGGGATTGTGACTTACTTGACACGCGTATGGGTCATGTGCTTTCAGTAGTACGGGCCCATACTACCTTCCACACCTACCCATATTTGTCTCAAGCATCATCACAATGCCCTAGCGAAATTCACAACATGGCGAGCGCTCAACCCTCACCCTAGAGGAAAGATATACATCTCATAACTGGCCTCCCGGCCTCACTCAACCCTCCTATCCATGAAACTTCCACCAACCCTGCAGCACTAGTGTATGCTAGCCATACATAACGCTGGACCCTATAGACTTTCGAATATCCAACCCTACCCTAAGCTCCCAATCAAACAAGAACAGAACATAAGGCCAAATCAAACATTATTAGGCTATAAGATCTTAATTATGTACAACTGTGATGCATACACTAAGCAACTACAGTATGATGTCAATCTCATATAAAGGAAACCCTATGCTACCAGGCATCATGTAATCAGGCAATTCTATCATGCAATTCCTGAAGATCCCTAGCCTAGCACTAACATGCTGTTCTATCATATCACATAATTAGATAACTTGTATGGTATTTTGGGGTCTACTTACTGGCTCCGGCTGATCGTACGCCCTGCATCCTCCTTTATTTATTTTGAAAACCTTTTTGAAAAATCATTTTGAAAATCCTTTCCTTGATTTGAGACTGGAGTTACACAAGTGTTCCTCCAATTCACTCAAACCAAGGCTCTGATACCAACTTGTAACACCCAAAAATTTCGAACAAATTTAAACTTTCAAAACATGTCAAGTTCATCAAAACATTACAACTTTGTTTTCAAAATACATTCTATCAGAGTATTCCCAGAAACATAAACATAACAGGAGGAGCTGTACGATCATGCATTCGCCTTGCCACGATCCCCTGATGTACCTGAAACAATAAACTGAAACTTTAAGCCTGAAAGCTTAGTGAGTTACCCCCAAAATACCGATACACATACAGTCCACATAACCATGTCAACAATAACATATCATAACAAACTAAACAGAATAGCACATAACGGGTCCACGGCCCTACAGACTGTAATACCCACGAGCCCACAGTACGAGTCTCCCTTAGCCCGTAACCGGAATGCTCCCGAGCCCACAGTACGAGTCTCCCTTAGCCCGTAACTGGAATGCTCCTAGGGTTTGTTGGCTACCGCACGAAGCAGTACGACCTCAACCCATCCCATATAACAAACACATAACATAACCATTGAGCATGCAATAATCATATAACATCATAGGTAGTCCTACAGGTCTACCTAACTGGCATAACCACTATCATGTAATACTAACTCATACTCAACATCTAACACAGCTAGGATAACATATCCAATGGGCCGGCCTTGGTGCCTTAGACCCCTTAGTATTGTGAGGATAACTCACCACGCAAATGTCGACCCGGAAGATAAAACCCAACTCTCGAATCACGTGGCACAGGCTCCACCACCTAATACCATAGCACAATATACTCATAAGTCCTTAACCTTATAAGGTACTCCATAACCCACTAGTCAACCCCTGGTCAAAGTCAAAGTCCTCGGTCAAGGTCAACAGTCCATGTTGACCTTACTCGCCGAGTACCCTCGGCTACTCGTCGAGTTCCTTGAAACACTATCCCACTCGCCGAGTCATCGCGGTGACTCGTCGAGTTTCTCCGATTCTCGACCAAACTCTAAGGCCACCCGTCGAGTTTTCCTTTTTGCACATGACGGACACACACACATTCATAACTTGGCGAAAACTCATCCGACTCGCCGAGTTGTTCTTCAACTCGCCGAATCTTATGGTAATCTTCATCGGACTTGCCGAGTTGTTCATCCAACAAGTCGAGTTCACGGCCATCTTCATGTGACTCGCCGAGTCACCCTTGAGACTCGCCGAGTCCATTCAGTCCTTTTTCCATACAGACTTGTTTTGAGCCATGCAGCGACTCCAAATCACAGATCCAAGCTTCTAGGGTATGCTTATCACGTAAAGTTGCAAACTTTACGTGCATGCATGGCTATAAAGGCTCTAAATGCCTATTTTAAGTGCTTAATGGAACTTCATGCTCAAGAGGGACCTTAATCACGACCAAAACTGAAACTTTATGCTTATAGAATCCAAGGAGGGTCCAGATCTGAAGTTACAACCTCAGATCTAGCCCATAGCTTAACTTTCCAACTTAATATCTCACCAAAAACCCTAAAACTCATCCAATAGAAGAGATTCACAAGGAAAAAGGCGATTTGGTTACCTCCAGAAGATGATAACTGAGATAAGAGTTGATTCCCACACTCTACTTGCTCCAATCTCCTTCTCCTCTAAGCCTTCCCCCTCCAAGGATCCTCTCTTCAAGCTTCAAACACACAAAGGGCACACTCACACACGTATTAGGGTTTTAAGGGGCTCTCAAAGACTGCAAAGAGGCCAAAGGAGGCTTATTATTCCTTAAATAGGGTACAAAACCCCGGGATTTAGGGTTTCATCTGCCAGCTCCTACTCGTCGAGTCCCTTAGTGGACTCGTCGAGTAGGCCACTAAACGCGCGTTCCAACCCCGCTGCTACTCGACGAGTAGGGCAACCAACTCGTCGAGTAGGACATTAACCCAATTAACCTTTTATTTAAATCCATACCTGGAATCGGGGCGTTACAGTCGGATTGTCACTCTCGTATAGATCTATATACAAGTGTCATGTATTGTGTAGTGAACTCCCTTTTCTTGTAATGTTTACATAGTGTGAATAATAAAATAATTATTCTTTAAAGTAATTATTTTATGTACCCTCAACCGGGTAAAATAGTGTGTATGTTCCATAAACTACACATATTATAGTTTATATAAATGTTTCGTTAAAATAATGAACCCTTTGTATACTACTATCAAATTTTGTCATGATAATAAAATGAAGTGAAATAATTATATATTTTCGTTAATATAATTATACCCATTTACTCCACATGTTACAAAAGGGTTAAAGTTCTATTGTGATCAAATATGTATCCATATGTATACTTATATTTTGTAAAAATATAAAAATATAAATGTAATGGTTTGTATTTTAACATAACTTTTCTTGTGTTTTACTTGTATTCCCCCCCCCCCCCTAAAAACATGGAAAAATCATGAAACCTGTAGGGGTATGAAGTCACCTCGGGTGTGTTCTTGGACGGATAATGAAGTGATGGCAGTGTTCTTCAATTTACAGTACGTAAACGTGTTTGTATCCTACGAGTATTTAACACACAATATTGTGTGTAATTTAGTTAATTTATTAAGAACATGTATTAAAATTATTAGATAATTTA
This sequence comes from Lactuca virosa, assembly GCF_052849685.1. Lineage (NCBI taxonomy): Eukaryota > Viridiplantae > Streptophyta > Magnoliopsida > Asterales > Asteraceae > Lactuca > Lactuca virosa. Next base: position 312,078,427 of record NC_136433.1, on the reverse strand, counting down.
AGGAATACTTACAAAGCTTCCTAAAAATCAAATGAGGAAATGGTCTCTTGGGGATTATTTGAAGATGTTTTTGAGTGGTTTGAATATTTGAAGATGATTCTGGGTAAAAATATGAAGATTCGAAGATATGCTTATGAGTTTTGAGAGAATTGTAACTGATTGCAAAAATGAAACAAGGGAAAGGGGAGTGATTTCAGTTAGCATATATGTATATATATATATATATATATATATATATATATATCATTACCTATATGTAAGAGATTTATGCTTTTTTCCACGTTGATGAGCTGTTTCTCTCCCTGCTTATCTCCCCAATAGAATAGAAAGACTGGAGTCAGCTATTTTTAACGTATACGACAGTGAGCAGCTTGGGTGCCTGTGTCACCAATGTATATATATATATATATATATATATATATATATATATATATATATATATATATATATATATATATATATATATATATATATATCTATATATATATGGGGTAAAAATTGACGTGACATATGCCTTGGGATGTGAAATTATCTAATTGGAAAGTGTGCCAAAAGATAAGGTAGGTATTCTCGGCTTATCTTCGAAACTGAGATCCTTGATTTCGGTCAAAAGCTCCAACCGAGAACCGAGGGTTCTTGGTCTAAAGGGTCATCGGTCATGGAAGGTTTCTCGGTGGGGAGGGATTTCGGCCAAGAGAGTTCTCGGTCACAAGGTTTTCGGTTCCAAGCTTGATCTCGGTGGGTGGGTTTGTGATTCCAAAAACCGAAAACTCATAAAGTGGTATATATTATATTATTTTATTTTAACTATTTGATTTTTGTTGGAAGAATTGACTTTTATTTGACTTTCCTTGACTTTAATTGACCCGAAATAACCGGTTGTTACATTATCCCCCCATTAGAGGGAATTTCATCCCGAAATTATTTCTAGAGTGGGTACTCATGAACTAGGGAAGAGATGCGGGTATTTTTGTTTCATCTGGTCTTCCCGTTCCCAAGTGAATTCAAGCCCTCGCTTGGTGTTCCAGCGGACCTTCACTATTGGTATACGGCTTTGTTTCGTTATCTTAATTTCCATGTCCATGATTTCCACAGGTTCCTCTACGAAGTGTAGACTCTCGTTTATCTTGATTTCTTCGAGTGGGATTACAAGAGTCTCGTTTATCTCGATTTCCACGTTTTCCGAAACGTATCATTCCTTTCCAGGATGAGACCTTTAACAGGACGCGGTCACCAACATTAAACTCCAAGGGTTTTCGTCGTTTATCCGCATAACTCTTTTGTCGATCCCTATATGCTTTTATTCATTCCCTAATATGGACGATCTTTTCTGTTGTTTCTTGTATGATCTAGGGGCCGGTGAGAGTGCTATCAGAAACTTGTCCTTTTGCTAGTTGTGTGTCACCCACTTAATCCCAGCACAGAGGGGATCTGCACTTGCGGCCATAGAGGGCTTCAAACGGAGCAACTTTGATGCTAGTCTGATAATTGTTATTGTACGAGAATTCGACGAGTGGTAAATAGATATCCCAAGCTTTACCAAAGTCTATCACACAAGCTCTCAACATGTCTTCCAGCGTCTGAATAATCCTCTCGCTTTCCCCATCAGTTTGAGGACGGTACGTTGTACTTATGTCGAGTTTGGTTCCCACGGACTTTTGTATTGATTGCCAAAACCGTGAGGTAAATCTACTATCTCGGTCGGAGATAATAGATATTGGCATACCATGCAATCGTAAGATCTCTTTAATGTATGTCTTGGTCAGCTTTTCCATCTTGTTGGTTTCTTTTATTGGCAGGAAGTGCGCAGATCTGGTCGACCTATCGATGATTACCCAAATGGTGTCAAGACCACCCGTTGTCTTGGGTAATGTTGTTATGAAATCCATGGTTATCCGCTCACATTTCCATTCGGGTATGTCTGGTTGTTGTAGTAAACCCTAAGGCTTCTGGTATTCTAACTTGACCTTGGCGCAAGTCAGGCACTTTCCCACATAAGTAGCGATTTTCGCTTTCATGTTTGGCCACCAATAAAGTTTCTTGAAGTCTACGTACATCTTGTCTAAACCAGGATGAACATAGTATCTAGTCTTGTGAACTTCGTTCATGACAACGTCTCTGAATCCACCGAATCTCGGTATCTAGATTTGATCCATGAGATAGCAAGTTCCGTCATCCTTGACTTCAAGGTTTTTATCCATTCCTCTTAAGGCTTCACCAGCCACATTCTGTTGGGTACAAAGTTATCCATGTATGACTTTGTAAATGGTTTGACTTTTGTAGACCCACTTGCATGTGGTAAATTAGCCTTGTGACATGAGAGATAGATAGATAGATAGATAGATAGAGAGAGAGAGAGAGAGAGAGAGATGTAAACACCTCTATATAAGGTGGGTTTATACCACTTGTAGAGGTGTGCTTGAGAGATGTAACATTGAGAGTGTTAGTGTGTGTAAATTATGTAGATTTAGATCTAGATCCTTTTTTGTAACACCTTTCATAATCGAATGCATCTCTTAAACACCGAAATCACCGTGTTCTTTGTGTGTTCTTTAATTCCGCATGCCAAACCAATGTTCATAATTCACATCAATTGGTATCAGAGCGGGTCTTCGAAGATCAACATGATTGTTTGAAGAAAGGATTCTCGGTTTGGCTACAATCATCACAATTGGAGCATTTCTGGTGAGTCTCTCTATAATCTCTCTAAATCTCGTTGATTCGTGCGTTATATTCTTGAATTTTTGATCGTTTTGATTCATTGGATTAAATTTGTTTCAAACCTCATTGATGATCCACTAAATTTTTGTTTAGATCAAGAGCAAACAAAAATAAAATCAATTCTATTACTATTCATTCATTTGTCAAGCCCAAAATTATGAGTAGTTACTGTTCATGATCTATTTTGAAGTTTAATTTCCATTAAAAAAGCCCAAATCCAAATCTTGATATTACTGTTCGTTGATTCCACTTCTACAAATTCAATACTGTTCATCTATCTAGACCAATTCTTATTACTTGAAATAGGCCTGTCGAAAAAACCCGAAACCCGTTCTACCCACCCGACCCGTTCCGAATTCAGGTAGAATGGGTCGGGTAGAACGGGTAACGGGTATGAACATTCGGGTAATAGGTTAACCCGATAATAATATAGGTCGGGTTTTAGGTATGAATATTTATTTTAGGGTATACCTGAATACCCGAATTCGTTTTTTAAATAATACCAAATATATAATGCAGTCACGTACGCACACTTCAAATAAAACAAAACCCTTCGTTTCCTTCTTATGAACGACGGCTCGACAGTCGACGCAAACTTGCAAAGGGAATACGACGCTGAAGCTGAAGTCCTGAACTGTCATCACAATTCTCAGTTTCTCACTATCGCACGACATCGCAATTCTCAGTTTCTCAGTTTACCCTTAACCCTCATCGACTCCTCCATTTGTATAGGATTGGGAGAAGTTGGTACGTCTAATTAAAGCTCGGATTGGATATGGAAATGAATATGGCAACGTGAAGATGCAAGACTTTTTTTTTGTTATGTTTAGACTTTTATGTTTTGAGTTGGGTTATGACTTATGAATTTTATTCTTTTTGTTATGTTTAGACTTTTATGTTTGGAGTTGGGTTATGACTTATAAAATTTACTCTTTTGTTATGTTTATACTTTTATTGTTTAGTTGGGTTGTGTTTAGACTTTTTTTTTTGTGTTTAGACTTTAATTATTTAGACTTTTTTTGTTGTGTTTAGACCTATAATTCCATGCTAATCATATTCATGGTTTTTTTTTTAATCAAAATTTGGAATGGAATTAAAAAAGTACATAACATATTATAATGATTTGTATTGTTATTATATATGTACTTGTTAATTGTATGAAGTATTTTCCTACCCAATTCTTTATTAAACCAACCAACATGTAAAAAAAATTATCAATAAGTGTCATTTAAGAAATTTCGGGTATACCCGACCCGACCTCAAACCCGAATACCCGAATTACAATATAGGTCGGGTATCGGGTATTATTTTCTTAAGGAAATACCCGTTCTACCCGATCTGTTCTACCCGAAACCCAAAAATTTTACCCGACACCCCCTAACTTGAAGTCAGATACTCGATATTATTGAGAATTAACAATCTGATCAAGAGCGGTCAACATTAAAGACAAGATAGATAAAATCGAAACTCGATTTTCATTGGAATCGATATTTACTTGATTAATTGTTGATTGAATACAATTTGTATTTGGTTCAAAGTCATCTTTGGTTCTTGAGTTTGTTAGACATTGGTTGAAATTGATTTCGATTTTGGATGATCAGATCGTATCAATCATCTAAAGAACACATATCAGATTGATATATGATTTTTTTATTTTGATTTTCAAGTATTGTTTGGTAGGTCGATGTCTGTCTTTGAGTTTGATGTGAGAAATTGAAGCCAATCTCTTGGTGTCGAACTGCTGTTAAAATTGACTGAGATGGGTTGAAATAAATGGTATCGGTGTCAAGAATCGAAGAATTGATTTTGATTTCTAAGCTTAAAGGTTGATACATGAAGACTGAGATAATTTTCAATCGATTTTGGTGTTTCAATAGTTTTGGATGAAAGGTTGATAGTATTTGATTTGACTGTTGATGTTTAATTTGTTGGAGTCGAAATCGATTTGGTTTGATTTTGGAGTTGTTGTTGGAAGGCTTGGTGTTATCAATATGACGACTTGTTGGGTTAATTTGATGTGGAATCGAGAATCAATGGTCTTTGTAAGGTCGTTACTGAGCATCAAAGCCTGGGAGTCTCGATTTGCAAGATTGGAGGTCGAACTTAATTTTGACTTATGGCCAAATGAGCTCTTCATATCTCTGGGTTGTGTTCGATATCAGTGAGATTGATTTGGGAAGGACAGATGGTCGAATTGTTTAGAATCTATTGTTTGTTTTCATTTAGTTTTGACATTCAAATTTTCAAAATTGATGATTTGGAGTCACGAATGATATGTAAAAACCAAGGCTGTGTTTTGAGTTGTTGAGGGTCGATAGTCGATAATGGGCATCGAATGTAACCACGGACGACTGGGTAAGGAATTCGGAAGGAAGAAATCAAGTTTCGAAATTAGTCGCTGCACTTTCTAAAGTTTGACAATTTAAACCCATTTCGAAATAAAGAGATACTTTCGAAAGTTTGAACACTTGTGAAAAAGTTTCGAAATTAATGCCTGTAGTTCCGAATGTTTAACACTTTTTACCCACCTTCGACATTTACATTTGGGGTAATTTTCGAAGGTTTGGAAGAAAAGGAACAGAATTTTCGAAAAGAGTCATTGAAGTTTCGAAAGTTTGGCAGTTTATACCCAACTTTCGAAAATGGTGTTCCAATGCTGAGAAATTGAAGAATATTCATTTCAGGCCCCTGTAGTTAATGCGAATTGATGCTTTCTACCCAGTTTCGCAAATGGGGGAGAATTTCGCATTTTTGGCTGTTTTGGGCACACCGGGTCACTGCAGAATTTTGAAATTGATAATTTCTACCCAATTTTGAGAAATTTTGTCAAAGGCGGTCCGTGAACGAAGCTAAAAATTGAAGATTTTTTGGATTTTCCGGATTGAAGAAAAATGTTTATGCCATGTGTTAAGAAGGAGTTTTGGATAGAAAAATTCTGAATTGAGCACTTTATCATTCCTTTTTGGTTTTATAATCAATTTTCGATTATAAAAAGGAGGAGAAATTTATATGGAAATTCGAAAGTTGAATTTTTCATATTACGCGAACTTGAAGACCGAAGTGACCTCGAGTATTTGAAGTACATGAGATGATTCGATTGGAGATTCAGAAGTGATATCGGTTCATGATGGGTTTGGAATTATTAAAGATTTTTGGGGTGTGCTTTTATGCTCAACTTTAGGGTGATTATTTGGAGATTAAGAAACTTATAATTATCCGTTGATGCTTGGTTCGTATGGTCTCACATTCTAGAACCCAAATTGAAGAATCATGGAAGAATTGAAGATTTGATGTTCATCTCTACATGTGTCACGCTTGTGGCTCGATTCGTGTAGTTGCTTGATTTTGGAAGATTTGAAGTGGGTCATCCATTCCTAACTTTGAGGGGGAGAATGTTGGGTACAAAGTTATCCATGTAGGACTTTGTAAATGGTTTGACTTTTGTAGACCCACCTGCATGTGGTAAATTAGTCATGTGACATGAGAGATAGAGAGAGAGAGAGAGAGAAAGAGAGAGAGAGAGAGAGAGATGTAAACACCTCTATATAAGGTGGGTTTATACCACTTGTAGAGGTGTGCTTGAGAGATGTAACATTGAGAGTGTTAGTGTGTGTTAATTATGTAGATTTAGATCTAGATCCTTTTTTGTAACACCTTTCATTATCGAATGCATCTCTTAAACACCGAAATCATCGTGTTCTTTGTGTGTTCTTTAATTCTGCATGCCAAACCAATGTTCATAATTCACATCACATTCTTGGGTTTCAAGGCTTCTAGCTGAGCATCTCTGATCTATGTGGACATGTGTGAATGGATGGTCATGGTTAATCACTTCACTCGGCGGCCCGAGTACTCCTTTCGACAAAGGGCATCTGCTCCTACATTGACTTTGCCTGGATGATAGCGAATCTCGCATTCGTAATCATTTAGTAATTCTACCTATCGTTGCTGCCTCATGTTGAGATCCTTTTGATCAAAGATGTGTTGGAGACTTTTATGATCTGTGAAGACTATGCACTTCGTACCAGAAAGATAGTGTCTCTAGAGCTTTAGAGCAAATACTGCTAGTCCCAGTTTGAGGTCGTGTGCGGTATAGTTGATCTCATGATTCTTAAGCTATATCGAGTCATAGGAAATGACTTTTCCTCGTTGCATAAGAACACAACCTAGCCTTGCTTGGACGCATCGCAGTAAACTACAAAATCTCCCATCCCTTTTGGGAGGGACAATATCGGTGCGCTGCATAGAACTTGCTTTAGTGTTCGGAAATCGGTTTCTTGTTTATCCTCCCAGTTGAAAGTTACACCCTTCTTAGTCAGGGTGGTGAGTGGCTTTGCGATCTTGGAGAAGTTTTGAATGAACCTCCTCTAATAGCCAGCGAGTCTTAGAAGTTGACGAATTTCTGTTGGTGTTCTTAGGGTCGCCTAATTTTCGATTGCCTTGATTTTGGAAGGATCCATATGAATTCCTTCCTCACTGACCACGTGACCTAGGAAATACACTTTTCGAATCCAGAATTCGCATTTTGAGAACTTTGCATACAACTTCTCCGCCCTTAATGTCTCCAAAACTTGTCGTAGGTGTTGAATATGTTCTTCCTTACTTCGTGAGTAGACTAGTATGTCGTCAATGAATACTATCACGAATTTGTCTAAGTAAGGTCGGAATATACGGTTCATTAGATCCATGAACACCGCGGGCGCATTAGTCAATCCGAAGGGTATCACTACAAACTCGTAGTGACCGTAGTAAGTTCTGAATGCAGTCTTTGGAATATCTTCCTCCTGGACTCGTAGCTGATGGTACCCGGATCTTAGATCGATCTTTGAAAAATAGCTCGCTCCTTGAAGTTGATCAAACAGATCATCGATTCGAGGTAAAGGGTATCGTTTTTTATGGTGAGTTTATTTAGTTCCCGGTAATCTATGCACATGCGGAATGATCCATCCTTCTTCTTCACGAACAAGACCGGTGCTCCCCAAGGTGAGAAGCTTGGTCTGATAAACCCTTTGCTAAGTAGTTCGTTCAGTTGGCTGGACAATTCCTACATTTATGTCGGTGCTAAACGGTATGTGCACTTGGCTACGAGGGTAGCTCCGGGAATCAAGTCGATAATGAACTCGACTTGGCGTTCAGGTGGTACTCCTGGGAGATATTCGGGAAATACATCGGGGAAGTTACAGACTTCTGGAATATCCTTGATTTCTTTCACTTCTTGTTTCTTATCCACTACATGAGCTAAGAAGGCGTAGTATTCTTTGCGAAGATACATTTGAGCTTTGACGCAAGAAATGATTTGAAGGTTCGTGCCAGGTTTATCTCTATAAATGACGAGGGTTTCGTTACTTGGTAGATTAATGCGATTGGCTTTTTCGTAACATAGGATATCGGCATGGTGAGGACTTAACCAATCCATGCCAATGATGACCTCAAATCTTTTTATTGTGACCGGCATCATGTCGATTTGGAAAGAGTAGTTGTTTAGAGTGAAGGTACATCCTATGTATATATCGTTAGTGTTCTCTGCCTTACCATTTTCCATTTCTACGGTGAATGTGTCTTTTAGTGATTGGGGATTTTGGTTAAGTAAGTGTTTAAGCTTGTGGCTCACGAATGTTTCTCCGCACCACTATCAAAAAGTATGCATGCATATGAGTTATTAAGGAGGAACGTACCAGTTACCACAGTAAGGCCATTCACGGCCTCCTCATGCCCCATCGTTAACACTCTTCCCACACCTCTGACAATTCTCGCTTTTGGGCAGTCCCTCTTGAAATGCCCTATTTTACCACATCCATAGCAAGCCTGACTCACTCCGGCATTAGTGGCTTGGGTGTTTCCCTGTGCCGGTATTCTGCAGAATCGGGAGTATGCCCCTTCTTTTTGTAATTTTTGCAATACATTTCTTGGCAGTCTCCAATGTGATGGAAGTTTCACTTGTTACACTTTGGAAGAGTTCCAACATATGGTTTGGTGGGTGCTGGAGTGTCAGGGACGGTAGCAGCATGGACTGCAACCATTTGTTGTTTCTTTGTGGGCTTTTGTGTCGACTGGCCCTTTCGTTTGTTCAAGCACTTCTTCCTATTGTCGCCTCCTTTGGTTTGTTCGGGAGTGGCAGTCATAATGCCCTGTCAGACTCCATGATTCACAAGTGTTTGTGCCTAGAGTTTGGCACTGTCAAAGGTGAATGGGTTCGCAATAGTTACATTCCCTTGAATCTGGGGAGATAGTCCCCAGATGTACCGCTCCACCTTCTTACTTTCCAGGGTGACCATCCCGGGACATAATATAGCCAGGTCACTAAATCTGGCAGTGTAGACTATGATGTAAGAGTCCTTCATGGTAAGGTTCCAGAGCTCTTGATCTAGCTTTTGTACCTCGCCCCTCGGACCGTATTCTGCAAGCATCATAACTTTCAAGTCTTCCCAGCTCAAGGCGTTGGCCACTGGGAGAGTCAACGATTTAACATAACCGTTCCACCAGGAGAGTGCTCTATCGGCAAAAGTGCAGGCTGCAAATTTAACTTTGCTTCCCTCTGGGCATACATAAATTTCAAACATCGACTCAGTTTTCTTGAACCACCGTTTTAAAGCAATGACACCTCCGCTGCCATCGAAAGACGTTGGTTTACAATTGGTGAAGTCTTTGTAGGAGCATTCCTATGGGCGCCCCTGGCTATTCCCCTGGTTAGTATTACTTGTACCGCCTCCCGTCCCACTTGCACTATTTGTGTTGATTTGCGCCATGGCGGCTGCTACAGCGGCTGTTACTACAGCTTGGAAAATGGCAGTGTCCATTTTTGGTGGTGGTGGTGGTAGTTGAGTTGTTGGGGTGTTGTTTTTTATTTGGTTTGACTTCTTTGGTGGCATATTGCTGCCATAAGGTGTAAAGATGTTGTTGAATTAGAACATCTTAGTTACAGGCCTGTTTATGTCAACTGTACAAGAATAACAGTATGAAAGACACATAAAAGAGCCTAATTGTATAGTTCCATAGCGTCATAAAATACTCCTATAGTATTTTAAACTCTATGTTTGGCTCTAGAGTTTCCTTGTATGGAGTGTTGGTAAGTTTTAGACTTGTTGTTCACCACGACCACCCCCAGACACATGTTGGTCGTATCTTGAATAAATATAGTTGATCAGGCTATATTTATCCCAGATATGATTAGATAACTATCCAGGCTTAACCACAGCGTCCAACTTATCTAAATACTTTTGTACGTTTCTTACTATGATACTGTTTCTGGTATGTATGCATGTATGTATACTTTTATAAAAATATTATTATATTTTAAAAGTATACTTCTTGGTCAGAGTGTTTTAGTGACATTGTGTTTATAGTTGTATATCTTATGTGGTTTGATATACTTAGTTCACTATAAACAATGCTCTAATACGAATCTGTCACACCCACGAACCGATGAGACGACGGAAACGTCCGGGCGCGTGATGACGTCATAGTACAATATCATAGCAATTGAATAATATAGATCAAAGCAAACACAACCATCATAAATATAATTGATAAAGTTACATGTTGTGTATGTGTTACATGTTTCAAAAATCAATTACAATATGATGATATAAGACTTGACTAACGTTATAGCGTCTCATCTTCAAAAGCTTGTTGTTATCTGTGTTAGTGATTCTCTGAGAATACAAGTAGTTTTGAAAAAGTGTCGACATTAAAGCTGGTGAGCTCATAAGCATTTTGTATGAGAAATATGTGTCCTTGTTCCTTGAAAATGGTAGTGTGTTCTTCCATAAAATCCAATATTTTCTTTTTATATGTAATGTAGTCTTAAATGTTCCAAGACCGTAGTGTACAAGTATTTTCCATACTTAAAATAGTACTACGTAGTTTTATACTTATATAAAACCATTTGAATGCATGTTTCCAGAAATGTAACTGTATTGTACTGGAAAATAATGTTCTGTAGTTATATTTGTGTAAAATCTTGTAAATGTATGTTTCCAGAATGTAAATGGTATTGTACTTGAAAATCGTGTAATATAGTTTTATTGTTAAATAAAACTAGTTGAAGATATGTTCGTATTTGTAAACCAAACGTATTGTTAATACCTAATTGTGAGTTATTATAACCATACTTGATGACTGATGACCTATTACGACGTTTTTCAAGTGTTGATATGGTACAACATTTGTCACCCCAGACCCGCCGGTCTAATTCTAGCTAACAGTTTAGGTTCGGGATTGTCAGTCCCATATAGATGTATACACAAGTGTCACGTTCTCCCTCCAGGAGACTCTGGTTATAATACAGGACTTTTGTTGGTACTTAGGTAAGTACTTGAAGATAATGTCTCACAAAACTATATTAACAGTTTACGTATAGTGTAGTGAACTCCCTTTTTCTTGTAATGTTTACATAATGTGAATAATAAAATAATTATTCTTTTAAATAATTATTTTTTGTACCCTCAACCAGGTAAAATAGTGCGTATGTTCCGTAAACTATACCTATTATAGTTTATATAAGTGTTTCGTTGAAATTATGAATCCTTTGTATACTATTATCAAATTTTGTCATGATAATAAAATGAAGTGAAATAATTATATACTTTTGTTTATATAATTATACCCTTTTGCTCGACATGTTACAAAAGGGTTAAAGTTCTACTGTAATCAAATATGTATCCATATGTATATTTATATTTTGTAAAAATATAAAAATATAAATGTAATGGTTTGTATTTTAACACAAGTTTTCTTGTGTTTTACTTGTATTCCCCCCCCCCCCCCCCCTTAAAAACATGGAAAAATCATGAAAATTGTAGGGTTATGAACTCACCTCGGGTGTGTTCTTGGCCGGATAATGAAGTGATGGCGATGTTCTTCAATTTACAGTACGTAAACGTGTTTGTATATTACGAGTATTTAACACACAATATTGTGTGTAATTTAGTTAATTTATTAACATGTATTAAAATTATTAGATAATTTAAGGAATACTTACAAAGCTTCCTAAAAATCAAATGAGGAAATGGTCTCTCGGGGATTATTTGAAGATGTTCTTGAGGGGTTTGAATATTTGAAGATGATTCTGGGTAAAAATATGAAGATTCGAAGATATGCTTATGAGTTTTAAGAGAATTGTAACTGATTGCAAAAAATGAAACAAGGGGAATGGGAGTGATTTCGGTTAGCATATATATATATATATATATATATATATATATATATATATATATATTAATATGAGGTAAAAATTGACGTGACATATGCCTTGGGATGTGAAATTATCTATTTGGAAAGTGTGCCAAAAGATAAGGTAGGTGTTCTCGGCTTATCTTCCAAACCGTGATCCTTGATTTCGGTCAAAAGCTCCAACCGAGAACTGAGGGTTCTCGGTCTAAAGGGTCCTCGGTTATGGAAGGGTTTTCGGTGGGGAGGGATTTCGGCCAAGGGAGTTCTCGGTCACAAGGTTCTCGGTTCCAAGCTTGATCTCGGTGGGTGGGGTTTTGATTCCAAAAACCGAAAACTCATAAAGTGGGATATATTACATTATTTTATTTTAACTATTTCATTTTTGTTGCAACAATTGACTTTTATTGACCCTCAATAACCGGTTGTTACACTCCGACTCTTACCCTTCAAACACATGTCTTTGGATGTTATGTCTTTGTCCACATACTCAAAACAACACAGACCAAACTTCACCAGCGTGCTAAAGAATATGTTTTTTGTGGGATATGGAGTTAATAAAAAAATGATACTAATGCTACAGTCCTTGATGACATCATGCCTTTACCACCATGAATTCTGACTTCTTGGAGACAGAATTTTTCTACAAATCTCAACTCAGTAGTCAAGGGGAGATACAACATGAAGACCCACTGAGTTGGCTAATGCTTGTACCATCCTGAGAAAAAGTCAGTCACACAAATCGAAGTACCAATGATGAGTCACTTCAAAATGTGGTAACATCCATCATCGTCAATATCAACAACCAAAATCCTCCCAATCTATTGTCCAAGGTAAGCAACTCTCAAAACTATGATAATAATCAAGACAATGAATCTTCTAATCATGATGAAAATCCTAGTTCATTACCTACTTTCAATCATGATGAGACAGCAACAGGATATGTGGAGTCAAAAGAAGAAGAGCCAATAGAAAGGTATGTGCTACCACAAAGGGAAAATAGGGGAGTTACGCCTAAATGATATTCTTCGGAAAAGGAATCTCAAAAATAAAATTACCCAGTGGTGAACATAGCCAAAGGAATACTAATTTATGAGGCCAAAGCATTTGTTTCATATATATATGTTGATCGTATTCCAACGACAATGCAAATGTTGGAATCAAAGAACTGCACATAATACATGAAATCAAAAATGAGGGCCCTGAAGAAAGCTGATACATGGGATAAGTGCACACTACCGGTTGAAAAGAAAACAGTCGAAGCTCGTTGGGTATTTAGAATCGAATACAACCCAGACGGTACAATCAATAGATACAAAGCCCGCCTCGTCGTAAAAGGGTACACCCAGACTTACGATATTGACTAATCTGAGACCTTTTCTCCAGTAGCCAGGATCGACACAATTAGAGTGATATTTTCAGTTGAAACAATTAAAGATTGGCCCCTCCATCAGTTTGATGTCAAGAATGTCTTCCTCCATGGAGATCTAAAGGAAGATGTCTACATGGAACCACCATGAGGTATTTCACAAGAATTCAAGAAAAATAAAGTATGCAAACTCAACAAAGCCATGTATGGGCTTAAGCAATCTCTGCGTGCATGGTTTGGGATATTTACAATGGTTATGAATAAATATTGGTACAAACAAAGTAATGTTGATCATACATTGTTTCTGAAGAAAAAAGGGAACCTGATCACATGCCTAATAATCTATGTTCATGATATGATTATTACAGGAGATGATAAAGAAGAAATTTCTATGCTCCGAGAAAATCTCTTCACTGAATTTGAATTGAAGGATCTCGGGAGACTGAAATTTTTCCTAGGAATTGAAGTTCTTCCATCCAAGAAAGGAAATTTTATCTCACAACAAAAGTATATTCTAGATCTTCTTGCAACAACTAGTATGTTGGACTGTAAACCCAAAGATACTCCAATAATGGTAAATCACAAACTCAAGATAGTGGAAGGAGAAGAACGAGTAGGTCGAGAAAAATAGCAAAGGTTGGTAGGAAAACTAACCTATCTAGCCTATACTAGACCAGATATTTCTTACGCTGTAGGATTCGTATGCCAATTTATGCACCAACCTCAGACGGATCACATGGAAGTTGTCATGAGAATAATTAGATATCTAAAAGGATCCCTTGGAAAGGGGGTTGTGTTTAAAAAAGAATGGACACCTTGAAACTGAAGCCTTTACTGATGTTGATTGGGCCAGTAATCCAAATAGCAGACGATCTACTGCAGGGTACTTCACCTTAGTTGGAGGAAAGTCACTTGGAGAAGCAAAAAACAAAAGGTTGTAGCGCTATCAAGTGCTGAAGTAGAGTTTAGAGGAATCGTAAAAGGAATAACATAAATCTCATGGTTAAGAATGTTAATGAAAGAGAGCGGTTTTCCTTTAAAGCTTCCTACCAAATTGCTTTGTGACAATAAGGCAGCTATCAGTATCTCAGAAAATACAGTTCAACATGACAGAACAAAGCATGATGAATTAGATCGACACTTTATAAAAGAAAAAGATTGAATACGGGATAGTTGAACTTCCATTTGTAAGATATGAAGATCAGTTGGCTGACATACTCACCAAAGCCGGAATAGGGAAGATAATCGAATCTAGTCTATGCAAATTGAGAATTAAAGATCCTACTACCCAACTTGAGGGGGAGTTTTAGAAAGAGATATTAAAAGTCATAGCTTGACATAGTTGGTAGCTTGACATGCATTGTCTTATGTTCACACGCATTAAAGTAATGGCTTCTAGATTATATGCTAGTTGCCTTCACATTATGTGCTTACATTGTACGTTTTTCCTATAAAAGGCTCACTTCTCTTTCAAATGAAATACACAAGAAACCATAAGCAAAACATAGAATTATTGCTCGTCTTCTATTATAACACTAACTTGGTAATTGTTTAATAACTTTTCTTCTCTCGTTGCCTCCAGTTTAATATGCTTTTATCCTTCAATGTTTGTATGTAGCTTCAATTTTCCAAATACATTGGAGTTGTGATACATATTTTAATGAAGAAAATGGAGAAATAATGTGATAGATTTTGAAAATGGAACTGATGGAGGATCAGCTATACAGGATCTTGAACCGAAACTTAATGTGTCCACTAAATTGATTTCTTCTAAAGTTGGCATACAAGTTCCTGAAATTCAGTTGACAATCTCTCTATCTTTGTATTTGATCATGTTAGGCATTTATCCATTAGATGTAAAGTTGCTTTTTCTTGTGAATTTTTCTTCAATATCGATCGCATATTGATTTACGTTCATTATATTAAGATTCCCAAGATGCAAAACTTAAATATATTCCACAAAATTTGATACTAGAGACTAAAAGGCTTTGGTTTGAAAAGTAATTCCGTTTGTTATGAAAAGATGAAGCATGTAGTTTCAACAGGTATTGTTCTTAAAGGATTTGGTGCAATTAGCTTCATATTTGGTAGATATGTTGGTGTATTTTGTCGGTAATTAATTAACCATATAATTTCATGAATGTCACTACAAATTGAATGTAATTATTAGTGCTCATAATAATAATAATTGTTAAGTTTCTGAATTAATCTAGATTCTGCGTCAACTTGTTTTTACACTTGTATTCTATGATTTTTACAACTATGATGATGAAGACACCGAATTCGGTAAACTTTTTACTAAATTCACACAAGTTAGCTAAAAACAAAAATGTTATATTAACTATTTCATTCAAAATAGTATTGTTTTAGTAAAAAAAATCTACTATATAATTTTGTAACCAAATTAGTATGTCAGGTGTGATGTTTTGTTTAAAGATTTAAGGAATAAAAACTGTAAACTGTTTAAGATGTTGAAAAATGTTGAAGATTTTGAAGAACTGTTAAGATCTTAACGATGTTGAAGATCTTGACGAACAGTCAAGATCTTAAAGATAAAATAAAAATGAAAATAAATATTTTAAATGCTTTATATCTTGATATATATTGAATTTCAATTATATCTAGAATGCAAAGCAAAACATGTAAATATTTTACTGTAAGAAACAAATAAAGATTGTAAAATGTTTGAAATATGTTAACAATTTGGAAAAGTCCCAAGATGTTCAAGATATGTTAAACTGTAGAGATGTTTAAGATTCGTAAAAGATTTCAAATGATTCAAATATATTAAAATGCATAAAAATATGAATATGTTGAAGATAATAAGGAGATTTAAATATGTTCGAAACATATAAAAGTAAACATTCAAGATGTGACACAGGATATATGAGGAAAACCCTTCATCTTGGCTAAGATCTCCGACATAAAACCTCGGGAACCGGAAATATCTGGTTGCCTTTAATACTTTTATTAATCAAAAAGGTTACAAAAAAATAGTACAATTGTAACGTCCCAAAATTTAAAGCCAAAAATTTCGTTTTCATAATAATAAAACAATCATCCAAAACGTATTCATAAAGCCATAAAAGAAAATCAAAGTATGCCAATAATCATCCAAATACATCAAGACAACGAAATGTGGAACAACATGGTGTGTGTGATGTGATCATCCCGAACCATTCTCCTTCAATCCGGAAGTACCTGAAAAATAATTAAAAACGTAAGCACAAAGCTTAGTGAGTTCTCCAAAATACGTCATACCATACATATCGAACATACAATGGGTCATGCCAAACAACCTTCGGGTCATGCCCAACATTGGTGCCCCCCCCCCCCCCCCGACATCGAGCCCCACTCGGAAGAGATATGTCAGAACATGAGATGACCCCCCCCCCATCACATTCATTAGGGCCCGCCTGACACTAATACATACACATAAACACATGCAAGAATCACTAAGATAAATAGCATACAATACACTCATCAGGCGTCGTCTGGCATCGGACCCCGCCCGGTATACATATCACATACTACACATGCAATAATCACACAGACTACTAGCATCCTAAACATAATAAACCATGGGTCGACATTGGTGCTTTCGACTCGCCAAGCATAGTGAGGAGACTCACCTCAAGCTACTGAAAATCAGATAAATGCTCATACTGTTGATCCAGAAAGTCCCCGTACCAATTCAATAAAACTCCAATTAATAATTGTGCCATAAACCATAAAAAGGAATCTAGTTCATTTGACCAACACTCAGGGTAAAAGACCGTTTTAAACTTTCCTCACATGGCCCAATATCCGAGGCCCAAATCAATGGCACCTATAAGCCCAATACAGCCTAAATCCCTAAATGATACCCAAAACACATCATGGGCCCAAAGTCCATAACTAATCCAATACCATAGAAGTTTAAGGTCTAAGCCCCAACAAAGCTAAGCCTAACTAAGACCAAGCTCACAACTCCAACGGCCCACTAGTTAGTGTATGCTCGACATACCTGGCTCGTACGCCCTGTTTACGTGACTGATACAAAATGGAGTGTCACACCTCCAAACCGGAACGGCGGAAATGTTCGGGGGCGGAGGACGTCATGTATAGTACCACAACATTTGTATAATAGTAATCAAAGCAACAACAACCATTGTATTAATAACATAGTATCTACATTGTGTTCAAAACATTACTTATTTAACATTAAAACTATAGCAAAAGGTAAGACGTAATGCTACTGTGCTCCGTCTTCGTAACGCCTGAGAGGGTACCTGTCTACTGTCACACCCCCAAACCGGAATGGCAAAAACATTCGGCGGTGGAGGACGTCATGTACAATATCACAACAACTGTATAATAGTAATCAAAGCAACAACAACCATTGTATTGATAATATATAATTTACATTAAGTTCAAAACATTGCCTGATTTACATTAAAACTATAACAAAAGTTAAGACGTGATACTACTATGCTCCGAATTCGCAACGCCTGGGAGGGTACATGTCTACTACCGTTCCTGAGAACACAAGTGGTTTGAAAAAGTGTTAACATTAAAGTTGGTGAGTTCATAAGTGTTTTGTTTTAAAAAACAGATGCCTTGTTCTTTATAAAAGATGATGTGTTTCTCCAGAAAATCCTATATTTCCTGATATAATAAATGATAAGTAAAATTGCCCATACTAGTTCCTTCTACGAGTACTTAATGTATACAAGTTATATACAATTCAGATAGAACAAACAATCGATTGTGTGACTCTGCCCCAAGCCCTCAACCAAACAAAGAACAGGAAATGAAGCGAAAATCACAGATCCCATTGTTTGTCGGATCCCCATTGTATATAATCCTGACGTATTCACTAGGTACTTACAGAGTTAACCGTAATAGTCCTTTGAGGTATAATGAAAGTGTTCCTTAAGAAAAATGTAAGTATGTTTTCCCTAGAAAAGCCTATATTTTCTGTTGTATATGTATTTGTGTTCTGAAATAGTATGATATAGTTTTAATTTCCCATAAAACTATGAAAAGTAAGTTTTCTCTCTACTAGAATATCATCCTGTATTTGTACTTGTATGAAAACTTGTGAAATAGTAAATATCTAGACTCACCAATTATAGTTTTATTTATATAAAACTATGTGAAGTTGTTTACTTATTCTTACACTAAACGCATTGTTCAATACCAAATTGTGAGTTATCATAACCATGCTTGATGACCTAAGTCTCGCCTGAAACACGACGTTCTTCAGGTGTCGAAATATGATACGACAATTGTCACCACAGTTCTGCCCACCTAGCTATTGCGAACAGCTCTGGTGCGGGATTGGCAGTCCCGTATAGATCTATACACAAGTGTCACGCTCTCCCTCCAGGAGACTCTGGTTATAATTTTCATGACTTTTGTTTTATACTTAAATAAGTACTTGAAGCGTGTCTCACAAATGCTATATTGATACTTACGTGTAGAATAATGAAAAATATCTTTGTAATAGATAAATTGTAAATATCTCATAAATTATATTTAATATAATTTATATGGTTATTTTCGTCAGTTACTCTGAATATGTAAAGAAATATGTAGTTCCATAAACTGTATTGATAAGTACGCATGACTCATAAACTATACCTATTATAGTTTATATGCTTGTTTTTGTATGAAATCCCAAACTGGTAAAATAGTATGTTTATTTTAGTAAAAATAACAATCGTAAACCATTTGAATAATTGTGTAATTTTATACAAGATTTCTTGTATTTTACCTGTATTTTCCACCTAAAATATTTATAGAGATAGTAAAAATATAGGGGTATAAACTCACCTAATAAGTGGTGATTTGGACAACACTTCGTTTCTAGAAATGATTTTTCCTTGAAGAAATCGTGAGTTTCTGTTGAAAACTGGGCTTTGCGCGGGCCGAGTTTTCAAACCGAAAAGATTATTTTCTCGGGGACTTTGGATGCTCCGGGGCTTGCTTCACGTGTTAGGGATGTTCCCGAGGCTTCTGGGTGGTTTAGAGTGCCTAGAGAGGTGTTTTAGGGTAAAAGAATGAGAAAAGTAGCAGCAAAAACCGGAGAGTCTTGCATGCCTTTTATAGGGGGGTCTGAAGCTTCTCACTACGTTGGGTGTACCCCGGTACGCTAGGCGTACTTTGGTACACTGCGCATACCCTCGTACACGAGGCGTAGGCGGTATGTGGCTTCTGATCGAAATTCGGGCTTTGAACGTGTCCGATACGTGTTTATATGCGAAGGAAGGCAACGTGGCCGGCTCACAACCAAACATGGAACAGGAAATGAAGCGGAAATCACACATCGTATTGTTTGTTGGATCCTCATTGTATATAACCCTGACGTATTCACTAGGTACTTACAGAGTTAATCGTAATAGTCCTTTGAGGTATAATGAAAGTGTTCCTTAAGAAAAATGTAAGTATGTTTTCCTCAGAAAATCCTATATTTTCTGTTGTATATGTATTTGTGTTCTAAAATAGTATGATATAGTTTTAAATTCCCATAAAACTATGAAAAGTATGTTTTCTCTGTACTAGAATAGCATTCTATATTTGTACTTGTATAAAAACTTGTGAAATTGTAAATATCTAGATTCACCAATTATAGTTTTATTTATATAAAACTATGTGAAGTTGTTTACTTATTCTTACACTAAACGCATTGTTCAATACCAAATTGTGAGTTATCTTAATCATGCTTGATAACCTAAGTCTCGCCTGAAACACGACGTTCTTCAGGCGTCGAGATATGATACGACAATTGTCACCACAGTTCTACCGACCTAGATATTGCGAGCAGTGTTCAATACCAAATTGTGAGTTATCTTAATCATGCTTGATAACCTAAGTCTCGCCTGAAACACGACGTTCTTCAGGCGTCGAGATATGATACGAAAATTGTCACCACAGTTCTACCGACCTAGATATTGCGAGCAGCTCTGGTGCGGGATTGTCAGTCCCATATAGATCTATACACAAGTGTCACGCTCTCCCTCCAGGAGACTCTGGTTATAATTTTCAGGACTTTTGTTTTATACTTAAATAAGTACTTGAAGCGTGTCTCACAAATGCTATATTGATAGTTACGTGTAGAATAATGAAAAATATATTTGTAATAGATAAATTGTAAATATCTCATAAATTATATTTAATATAATTTTTATGGTTATTTTCGTAAGTTACTCTGAATATGTAAAGAAATATGTAGTTCCATAAATTGTATTGGTAAGTATGCATGACTCATAAACTATACGTATTATAGTTTATATGCTTGTTTTTGTATAAACCATTTGAATAATTGTGTAATTTATACAAGATTTCTTGTATTTTACCTGTATTTTCCCCCTAAAATATTTATAAAGATAATAAAAATAAAGGGGTATAAACTCACCTGATAAGTGGTGATTTCGACAGCACTTCGTTTCTAGAAATGATTTTTCCTTGACGAAATCGTGAGTTTCTGTTGAAAACCGGGCTGTACACTGCTATGTCGAAACTTAGAAAAATCATAACTTCCTCATACAAAGTCATATTTGGACGTTCTTTTTATGTAAACTCTCGGTTTAACCTATTCTACAACTTTCATTTAGATTGTTAAGGCTAAAAAGCGCTTTATTGTAAACTCACTTTTTATGACACACAGTGTTTTGCCGGTTTTGTCGTGGATCTTTAATTGGTCATAACTTCTTCGTTATAACTCGGATTTCAGTGTTCTTTATATTTTCGGAAACCTTGTTATGATATCTTCCATTTTAATCATACCAATCAAGTTTATTTAACATTTTATTTTTGACTTGAAATAACGGGTTGTTACATTATCCCCCCGTTAGAGGGAATTTCGTCCCGAAATTAGAATCTCTGTGTGGGACATCAAGGGTTTGGAAAAAGATGTGGATTTAGTTTACTTGTCTACGTTTATCTGATTAATAGCAAGCCCACTTGTAGTCTTGGGCAGCTTTGCCTCTGAAGTTCATGATAAGACTCATACTTGGTTCATCCACCACCACCTCGTGTATACAAGTCGTATATAATTAAGATTATAAAGACGTTCGGATGGGCGAATCTGCCCCAAGTCCACAACCAGACAAGGAATAGGAGGTAGGGCGGAATCACACATCCTAAATACGTAGAATCTTAATTATATACCACCCTCGCGTATACTCTCAGTAGTGATAGTCTAGCTGCATGGGTCCTTAGTCTCTATTCTTGAACTTACCTTGCAGTACGAGTGGTATTCCTAGGAGGTCTACTAAGGATACTTCAGGAAGGTTATGGAGGATAGGGTACTCCTCGCATGAGTACTTAGATAATTACTGATGAAATTTCATAATATGATCCATACAAAGTCCCTCTATAATCGCTTGATGTATAGAAGTCATGTATAGTTAAGATTGGAAAAGACAGTCGACTAAGTGACTCTGCCCTAAATCCACAACCAGATAAGGAACAGGAAATAAGGTGGAATCACTCACTCTATGCCTTCAAATCTTAATTATAAATGACCCTAATGTATACACTAAGCCATCATAGCTCACCTGCAATGATCCTTAGTTTTATATGTATGATGTGTTTTGTTCGGATGAGAGTGTAATTTATATTTATTTATAAAAAGTTTTAAGTTTTAAATATTTTTATTGGGAAAACGTACCGTTGTTCATAGGGATTCTGGGACAGTTTCTCCTGCGGTGATCATCAGCACTCTTCTATCTCCGCCAGCATTCTTCGTTATTGGACAATCCCTCTTGAAGTGTCCAATTTCACCGCACTGGTAACAAGCCGGGTTTACTCCAATATCGGGGACTTGGTTAAGGGGTTGTGTCGGTGCCCTACAGAAACGGGCAGTGTTCCCCTTTCTGTTGAAATTTATGCAGTGTAATTCTCGGCATGCTCCATAGTGATGGAAATTGCACTTGTTGCATTTTGGGCGATTCCCCGCATATTGTCGTGCTGGCGTTGGCGTGGCAGGTGTGTTAACAGTATGAACAACAACAATTTGTTGTTTCTTTGAGGGATCTTGAGTTGACTGTCCCTTTTTCCTACTCTTAGATCTTCGTTTATGGTCGTCCCCTTTTGGTGGTTTTGGAACGGGGGTTATTATTCCTTGGCGAACCCCATGGTCCACGAGTGTCTGTGCCAAACGCTTGGCACTGTCGAACATGAGAGATTAGCTAACACGTTTCCTTGAATCTGAGGAGATAGTCCCCAGATGTATCTCTCTATCTTCTTGCTCTCCGGGGTAACCATCCGGGGGCATAGTACCGCTACATCACTGAATCCATCGGTGTAGGCTATTATATCTAAATCTGTCATGGTAAGCTCCCACAGCTCTTGCTCCAGTTTTTGTACTTCGCCCCTCGGGCAGTACTCCTCTAACATCATTGTTTTTAGGCTTTCCCAGCCCATTGAGTTTGCCACTGTAAGGGTTAGTGACTTGACATGACCATTCCACCATGTCAGGGCCTATCGGAGAAAGTGCAGGCAGCAAACTTGACTTTGCTCCCTTCTGGGCACGTACAAATTTCAAAAATTGATTTTGTTTTCTCGAACCATTGCATTAGAGCAATGACTCCTCAATTTCCACTAAAAGACTTGGGTTTGGAATTCATGAAGTCTTTATATGTACACTCTTTATGGTGTCCGTGGCTATTTCTGTGGTTAATGTTATTAACACCGCTTCCCGCCCCATTGACATTACTTTTGTGGATCTGAGACATGGCGGATGTTACGGCGGCAGTCACTGTAGCCTGGAACATAGCAGGGTCATATTGTGGAGGTAGCGGTGGTGGATTTGTTGTCGTGTTGTTATTACGCCTGATGTATCTACGAGTCGGCATCTTTCTGTAATAAATTTTAAAGATGAAAGGTTGGTAAGATATCGGTAGTGGTTATAAATTTAATAACATACAAACTAGGTTATTGTAGTATGAGTGTATCATGCTCCGAAAGTGTTTTGTAATCAATTCATAATAGAAGTCTATGTGAAAATAAACTTATGAATTTTTCAATAGTGACTACCCTCACTGAAATTTCGTGACTTGATTTGTAGTTATTAGTTGTGATGAAAGACGTGATAAACTTAACACATAGTGTGAGTAGTGTAATCACTGACTCACTAGGTTATATTAGTTTCTTAGTTATTAGTATGATGCATATGGTGTTCTCTAGTTTGTTTCTGATAGGGTAAGGTTTTGTTAACGATGTATCTAGTTCCTTTCACTTCGTCTGATCGTTTCTCGAAAACCTCCTTGTGAACCCTCTTTT
Source organism: Lactuca virosa (assembly GCF_052849685.1). Lineage (NCBI taxonomy): Eukaryota > Viridiplantae > Streptophyta > Magnoliopsida > Asterales > Asteraceae > Lactuca > Lactuca virosa. The sequence continues at coordinate 312,054,900 of NC_136433.1, read as the reverse complement.
GGTTCTGCCTTGACTCCTCTGTTGGCTGTTAGTGATGTCAAGGTGTGTCGGTTGTGCGAGAATGGGAGTATCTAAAGAAATTATGAGATTAATAAAATATTTTTATGGTGATCCTTACCGGGTCTTTCTATAATCACGTAGTGTATACAGATTATATATAACCAAGATCATATAGACCTTCAAATAAGTGATCCTAATCTAAGACCACAACCAAACAAGGAACAGGAAGTAGAGTGAAAATCACCAATTCTAAGTCTATAGAATCTCAATTATATATAACCTTAATGTATACACTCGGTAATTATAGCCTTACTAGTAAAGGTCTTTTTAGTTTTCACATAAGTTAGTTATAGTACTTAAAATAATCACATAGTATTTTAAACTTTATGTTTTGTTCTAGCATTTCTTTGTATATAGGATTGGTAAGTTTTAGACTTGCTGCAACACCACTATCACCCCCAAACACATGTTGGTCGTATCACAAATAAATATAGTTGATTAGGTTATATTTATCGCAGATATGATTACATAACTATCTAGGTTTGACTGTAGTGTCCAACATCTAAATACTTTTCTTTTGTTCTTCTTGTGATACTTGTTCTAGTATATATATATCATGGTTGCAGAAATCGGGATTAATCAGCGATTAATTGTGGATTAATCGTTTGGCGTTCTCCAACCGTCGAGGATTAAGGCATTAATCGGAAATTTAGGATTAATCGGGTTTGGCGTGATTAATCGGCCTTGGCGGGATTAATCGATCAACAAAAGTCAAAAAAGTCATAAAAATGTCAAAAAATGTCAAAAAATTTAAAAAAATTTAAAAAAAAATAAAAAAATTTAAAAAACATTGTTGAAAATATACGATCTGATTACCACGAATAAAGGCTCGGATACCAGTTACTGGGTGACAGATATATATATTTAAGGAGATAAGATGCGGAAAAAAAAAATAAGAAGTGCGGAATAAATATAAACTGGAAAGCTATAAATGACTGAAAGCTATAAATGAAATAAATGACAGTATTTAAATGACGTAAAGCTGTAATAAAATATATAAATATATAAATATATATAAAGTCGGTTCGTCAATAAATTGACTGAACTGGTTTAGAATTGGACTGGATCTTAATAGACTGTGTCTCTATTTGTTCAAAGTTCAATCCGGTAAGTAACAATAAGTTCTTTTTATGTAACAATGAATTGTTTACAAAACGATACAAAATACACGGGTAATGTTTTTTGTATGTGGGTATGGGGTTTTTTAAGGTGATTTGATGAGGTTGAAGTGGGTATTTGGAGGGTGGTAGAAGGTGTAATAAGGTTGTAGTTTTGGTGGTATAAGGTAACAAAGAGGGTGATGTTGAAAGAGCTTTGGGTGGTTACGAATATAGATTTTCGTAGTAAATCTCTCTGGATAGCCAATTCTCTCTCGCGTCTCTCTGGGGTTTGCAATGGTCAAAAAAATCGAGGAAAATTCCTGGATGTAGGTAAGGTCCTGAATAATATGCGGTGCAAATCTCTCCCGTATTATCTTGTTGAGTTGTGCTCGGTGAATTTTTTCTTAACTTGCAAATTCTGAAGTCGAAAATCAGCAAGGTGATGATGGTTGTGGTGATTTGAAAGGGTTTTTGGAGGAGGTTTAAGGAGGGTATTTGGAGGGTGTTTGGAGAGTATTTTGAGGTTGGCTATGTGTTTATTCTTCTGGAGATGAGAGAGTAATAGGAGATATATTACAAGGAAACACAAAACACACTTACACTTCCACTCTCCCTCAAAACTCACGTATACATACATATACATATGCAAAAATGAATCAAACAACTCTTCCACTTGTGTTTGTTTATGAAAAAGAAATAGCTTGGTGGATGTAATAGTTGGTAGCACACATGGTGTTGGGTTCTTTTTGCTTTGTTCATTTCTTTCCATTATATATATATATATATATATATATATATATATATATATATATATATATATATATATATATATACAATATGTATATATATATATATAATATATATACATACATATATATATATATATAATATACATATAATATACATATATATATATATTGTTGAAACTGTTTAGTCGTACAGCTAAATTTTCTCGTCTATGCGTTTTCTGTCATTCACGTGTTTTCGTATATTCTGTTTGATCACGCATTAATGAAACCTGAAATAACTGATAATATTTGTTAGATAACATAAAAAACAGTTCGTCTTATTTCAGTGATGATCACATACAAAAACATTTTTCAACAATTTCCCCCTATGTGATCATTGATGAAATAAGGATAGATATAATCACATTAACAGTTTTAATCTTGAAGATTTGGGATAAAAGTTTTGTCAATGAGAAGATATATATAAAACCATTGTAATCGTTTTGAAAGTTTGTGACTTGGTTTAACATATCTTATGTAAAAGATTTTCAGAAATTTGTTTCCGAATCAAAGTCTCGGGTTCGGTTATCAAAGGGTAGTCATATATGTATCTAAAGAAATTTCCTTAGATTTTATAGCATTATTAATGACGAGAAGTGGTCTAACAGGTCGATTCAGATGAACGCTCATAGGTAAAGCTCACACTTCACTTGGGTGTTTGGTTGTTCTGGCAGCAGAACAAGTTAATGATCACTAAAAATGAGTGATATCTCTCTCTGACGACTCACACTCATATTGGAGGTGTTCAGCTATGCTTTTCCTGTAAAGTCACTTAGTCTCATTATTAGATAATCAATCACATAAGACTGGTTTCGGCATTACTCAGCGGGTTTCTTCATTCATGCCATTAAAGTTCACTCTCTCTCCGTCGGGAAATACATGTAGAGGGGTTTAGCAATTTTCATAGTGCAGTTTGCAACTAAGATTCTTCAGTGATGAAGTCTACAGTATCCCGGGAAATCCATTGTTGTTGCAGCTTCTTCTTTGATAGTATCCTGTTTGTTGATCAATATCGATTTATTGTAAAAATATATTTTGTTTTAGCATTGAGAATTTGCTACATTTGAGACCTTTTTAAGAGTATTTGACTTGAGTGATTGAGATATCTTCTTTTGTGAAAAATGGTTAAAACAAATCGCGGGATTTTATGATTTTTGTTTTGAAATAACCATTTGGTTGAAAGTTTGTTTGAAAATACCAAATATAGAATAATTTTTTTGTTTTGTTTGGTATATCTTTATTGAATCCATTTGTTTTCTTGTTGATTTGTCTTTGAGGATTAGATGTTGATAGATATTTGTTTCTCCTTTGGTTTTCTTGTAAGGATATGTCGTTGTTTGCTTGATGGATCATGGGATCGCAAGTCTTCATTTTTTGTTGGCTTTTATCTAGGTAGGGATAGGTGGCATAAAAGACAGTTTGTCTAGTATGTAAGAAATGAATGTATCGTCCCTGGTCATTTTGATATTTAAGCAAAAATGAGACCGTGACAAGGTATAATTGGGTATACCTTATAAGCAATAGTGACACACCTAAGCTCACAAGAAATGATTTCCACAGTGATTTAGATCGACGAGGCACAAATTCTCACATGGGTTTTTGTTTTCATCTGAACCTCCTAACCTTATGTCCCTTGATTGTTTAAAATCGTCAATAATGAAATAAAATCGAAGGAAATAAAGTTATATACATTATGAAAAGTAGGATATTTGAACCTTCACTCCAATTGAGAATCGATATGACTTAAAATCTTCATCGAGCATAAGCATCTGAAAATTAAGTCAAGAGAAGATTAATCACAAGGTTCTATAAAAGCTTATTATGGCAAGTCTTTTATTAATTTTTTTGAAGATTTGTTTTTCTGAATGTTTTTGGAAATATTGGTTATTTGAATGTTTTTGGTAATTTTTAAAAGGAAAGCAATTTTCAATTGTTTTTGAATTTTCCTTTTGAATGAAAGTAAACACACTTTTGTACAAACAGAAAGTAAAAGTTTAAGGATAGATGTTATCTGGATTTAACATTCCTAGATGGCCTAGGAAGTATTGAAACTTTGTTTCATCGAGAGCCTTAGTGAAGACATCGGCAATTTGATCTTCGGTGTTGATGAAGTGTAATTCGATATGACCCTTTTGAATGTTGTCTTTGATGAAATGATATCGAATATCGATGTGCTTTGTCATGGAATGGTGAACGGGATTGTGAGAAATGGCAATTGCACTGGTTGAGTCACAAAATATGGGAATTTGTGAAATTTTGAAGCCATAGTCTCGCAGTTGAGTTTGCATCCATATGACTTGCGAACAACAGCTGGCGGCAGCGACGTATTCAGCTTCTGCTGTTGATGTGGATACACAAGTCTGTTTCTTTGAAGTCCAACTCACTAGTCTACCTCCTAGGAATTGACAGCTACCAGATGTACTCTTTCTATCTAACTTGCATCCTCCATAGTCTGAGTCGGTGAAAGCGTTCAGCTGAAAATCGGATTTAGCTGGATACCAAAGGCCAAGTTTGGGAGTGCCTTTTAGGTATTTGAAGATGCGTTTCACAGCAACTACATGGGATTCCATAGGATTTGCTTGGTATCTGGCACAGACACATGTAGAAAACATGATGTCAGGTCTGCTGGCAGTGAGGTATAAGAGTGATCCGATCATTCCACGATATCTTTTCTGATCAACAGGTTTGCCATTTAAGTCTGCATCGATTTTGTATCCAAAAGCCATTGGGGTTTTTGCGGTATTGGATTTGTCCATTGAAAAGCGAGTGAGTAGGTTTTTGACATAATTCTCTTGGTTGATGAAAATGCCATCAGTTGACTGTTTGATTTGAAGTCCGAGAAAAGTAGTCATCTCCCCAATCATGCTCATTTCAAATTTGCTCTTCATTAGATCTGCAAACTTAATACTCAAAGATTCATCAGTAGAACCGAAAATAATGTCATCAACATATATTTGTACGATTAAAAGATGTTTATTATAGATTTTACGAAAGAGGGTTTGATCGATTGAACCTCTTTTAAAACCTGATTCTTCGAGAAAGGTTGTCAATGTGGCATACCAGGCTCGGGGTGCTTGTTTCAAGCCATAGACAGCTTTCTGCAATTTGAAGCTGTGATCAGGAAATTTGGGATCTTCGAAACCTGGTGGTTGTTGGATGTATACATCGCGATCTAACTCTCCATGTAGGAATGCACATTTAACATCCATTTGGAATACTTTAAAGTTCTTATGTGCAGCATATGCAAGAAAGATGCAAATTGCTTCAATTCTGGCAACTGGAGCATATGTTTCATCGTAGTCGATTCCTTCTTGTTGTGAATATCCTTTGACTACGAGACGTGCCTTGTTTCGACAAACGATTCCTTGATCGTCAGTTTTGTTTCTGAATACCCATCTTGAACCTATAACAGAAACATCGGGTGGGGTAGGGACAAGATTCCATACGTCATTTCTTTCAAATTCTTCTAGCTCTTCTTGCATAGCTTTTACCCAGTCTGGATGTTTGAGAGCAGAATGTATGGTTTTGGGTTCAGTCATGGATAAGAAGGCTCCAAATAAACAATCATTAGAAGTTGCGGCTCTAGTTTGGATGCCTGAGTTTGGATCTCCGATGATTTGGTCAGTTGGGTGGTTTCTGGTCCATTTTATTAAGCGATTCTCTTCCGCTATAATAATTGGAATTTCAGTATCCCATTGTTCTTCTCCGGGAGTTTCATCTTGGAATAGGTTTGAAGGTTCCCCCATAAATGATGAATCGGGATTGTTTTGGATATTTGGGGATGGGGTATTTAAAGGAGGATTTGGTGTTTGTTCTAATGAAGAAGTATATGTAGGTGGTTCCCCCTTGAATTGATCTGCATCATTTCGGTTTTCTTGTGGAGTTCCTTCAGTGGTCGTTCCTATAGAATCAATAGAAGTAGTTAGAAGTTCAGAATTGTAAGCGGTTTTGGGTTGTTCAAAAAGTAAATCAAGATCGATTTCAATGTCTATGTCAGGAGAAGGTGTTTGTTGAATTGGATTTTGAAAAATATTATCAATCATTTTAGAACCAAAATGTTCACGATCCAATTTTCTAACATAAAATTCATCGAAATGAACATCGGTACTTTCTTCAATTACTCTGGTACGTTTGTTCAGTACACGATAAGCAGCTGAGGAAAACGAGTAACCAAGGAAAATTCCTTCGTCCGACCTTGATTCAAATTTTGAAAGGTGATCTTTATTGTTCTTTATGAAGCATCGACAACCAAAAATATGGAAAAATTTGATGTTTGGTTTTCGGTTGTTAATGACTTCATATGGTGTTTTATGAAGATGTTTATGGATTAAGGAACGATTTTGAGTGTAGCAAGCTGTGGCTATTGCTTCTGCCCAGAAGTATTGTGGCAGATCAGCGAAGATAAGCATTGATCTTGCAGCTTCACATAGAGTTCTGTTCCTTCTTTCGACAACTCCGTGTTGTGGAGTGTATGGGGCTGAGAAGTTATGTTCAATTCCTTTGTCTTTGAGAAATTAATCTAGAGTCTTGTTTTTGAACTCTAAACCATTATCACTTCGGATTCTTCGAACAGGTCGTTTGAGCTTCAGTTCGATTTGTTTTATGAAGTTGATCATCTCTTCAGGTGCTTCTGATTTTAGTCTTAAGAAGAAGACCCAAGTAAAGTGCGAGAAACCATCAACGACAACAAGAATATACTTCTTCCCTTGTATGGTTTGGGTTTTGGCAGGGCCACAAAGGTCTATGTGCAACAATTCTAGTGGTTCGGATACACTAGATTCTGAGATGCTTTTGTGAGTTGATTTGGAAAGTTTTCCTTTTTCACATGCGGCACACAGAGTTTCATTATCAAGCTTCAGAAGTGGCAGTCCTCTAACAAGATCATCGCCGATCAGTTTGTTGATGTACCCAAAGTTTAGATGGGAAAGGCGGCGGTGCCATAACCAACTGATATCTGATGGGGCTTTTGATAGCAGACATATATCGGGTTTACCATAGATAAGATCCATGTCAAGTGGATACATATTTCCGGCACGGTAAGAATCAACAATGATTTCTTTGGTTTTGGCGTCCATGATCAAGCTTCTTTGTTTGGTGAATAGGACTTCAAGATTGTTATCACACAGTTGAGAAACACTGATGAGGTTGTGTTTCAGGTCATCGACATAGGCAACTTTCTTTATGGTGAAGTTACCATTTGTTATGTTTCCATAACCCTTGATTTTTGCCGTCATGTTGTTGCCGAAGGTAACGTCTTGATTGGTTTGGGTGGGTTTGAAGTCACGAAGGTAGTTTCGGTTTCCTGTCATATGCTTGGAGCAGCCACTATCAATATATCATGTATCATCCTTGGGTTCTCCAGCATTAGATACCTGCAATTTAGACAGAAGATTAGATACCCAAATCTGAATGGGTCCTGGTTTGTTAGTTGTTTTTATTTTGGGTTTTTTGTTTACCGAACTTCTTGTAGCATTTGACTTCATATTGCTATAAGAGTTTGGTTTATAAGGATGGAATGGTTGAGGTTTGATTTTATTTATCAAATTTTCCCAAAAAGTGATTTGTTTCTGAAAATTCGTTGGTTGATAAAATCTGTGATTTGGTGAATGATATCCTAGATGTGAAATTTTTTTTGAAAAGTTCTCTTCATATCTGGGATGTGATTGGCGGTTATGAAAGGCTTTTTGAAGATGATGTTTTGAAACTTTCTGATTTGGTCGTTTTTGAAAGTTCATTGAATTTTTAAAGGTGATCTCTTGAAAGCGGTTTTCAAAAGGTTTTTGAAAAGGTTTTGGTTTTGGTTTTTGTTTGGAAACCTGTTTTTGAGGTATGACGTATGGTTTAACAGGTTTCTTTAGTTTGTTTTCAAAAGCCTTTGGTTTGTTAAGTGGGGTTATGGTTGCTTCATTGGTATGTTTGATTTGGTTTGTTGAAGAACTAGCAGAGTTTGTTTCAGATTTTACAACTCTTTTGATAGACTTTTTGGAAACAGTGAAAGCAGTGTCATCTGGGCTACAGTTGATAACTGTTTCGTCATCTGAATCTTCCTCATTAGCAGATGTGAAAAGATCTGGAAGAGTGGATTCAGAGTTTTCACAAATTGTCATGTTTTCTTGTTTAGCTAGTTCATTTTCAAAGGATTCTCTTCCAATTCCTGGTCTGTAATTCGTATCAATTTTGCCAGTTCCTAAGGTGTTTGCTTTGGTGAAAACATCATCACTTAGTTTTCTAGCAATTTTGATAGAATTCATATTCCATATCAATCTTTTGTTTTCAGATTCAAGAAAATTGGTTTGGTTTAAAGAATCAGTCAGTTTTTCATTTAAAGTTTTGTATTTTTCAGTTGATTCTTGAAAGTTTTGTTTCAACTGAAGGATTTCCTTTTCTAAAACATCTTTTGTTTCAGAGGAAATGACTGACTGATTTTTTTGTTCCAAATCCTTTTTCTGAATTAGGGTTTGATTTAATTGTTCCAAGACGTGATTATAATCTTCTGATTTTCTTTCAACGTCTCTTTCCAATTTGTTCTTTATCCTTGTTGATTCTCCAAATTTGAGTTGCAAGGTTTGTAACTCAGATTTGCAGATATCGGAATTGATCATTGTGTCATGATATTTTTTGAGATCAGCTTCTAGACTTTTCTCAATCTTGGTTATATGGGACTCAAAAATTGATTTCGAAAGACCAAGTTCAGAGATCATAGACCATACCTGTTCTATGACGTTTGGAGCTCTTGAAGGTCTATCAACACCAACTACGAAACAGAAGTTTGATTGTGTTGGTTCATTGTCAGCTTCGTCTTCAGAAGTTGGCCAGTATTCCACGTTTGGTTCATGGATTGCCATCAATGCTCTTTGCTTATCTTGATTTTCCTGTTTCTTTAATTCATCAGCTTTTTGAGCGTAGTATGCTGAGTCTTTGACTTTGGTTTTGTTTTTGGCTCGGCATTCTCTGGCATAGTGATTAGTTCCTTTGCATTTGTGACAAATGATCACTTCTTCATCACTGTCATCCTTTTGACTTTTAATCGGAAGTCTTTCAGGAGCTTGAGTTTGGATTTGTTGGGAAGATTGGGAAGGGTTCTGTTGGAATCCAAAATTTTGGTTGTTTTGAAAGCCATTGTTTTGATTAGTGTAACCTTGATTTTGGAATCCTCTGTTTTGGTTTTGAAAACTGTTGTTTTGGTTATTGTTATGATGACTTGAGTTGGGATTGTTTTGAAATCCCTGGTTTTGAAAACCTTGGTTTGAATTGTTTTGGAAGGAAGGTCTTTGAAAATTTTGTCCAAAATAAGGTCTTGGTTGAAAACCTGAGTTGTTTTGAACAGGTTGAGGTCTTGGTTGAAATCCAGAATTATTTTGTCCAAATGATGGTCGGTTTTGAAATTTTGGTTTAAAATTCGATTGACCGTGATTTGGAATAAATCTCTGGAGGTTTGTGTTTGCTACCAAAGCACACAGTTGTTGGTAGTCTGCTTCATCATTTAAATCAGATTGATCAAAAGAATTGTTCAAAAAGGGTTGGTTTTGAAAAGATGTCTGATTAAAATGATTGAAGTTTTGTTCATTAAAAGGTGTTTGGTTTTGAGAAGATGTGGAAACGAGAGCAAGTGGTCCTCCAAAAGCTGTAGTGGTTGGTGGGTCAATCGAGGATTCATACGATTGAAGTTCTCCATACAAATTGTATAAAGTTTCAGTATGAATGGCTGGATTTCCCTGAATGATGAGTTTAACCATCTTCCAGCTTTCGTAAAGATTGTTTAGAAACTTGAGATTTATCTCGTGTTGTGTCTTTTTGATGCCCAAATTGTTCATTTTTACCATGATAAAATTGAACCTATCATGAGCATCATGGATGGTTACTGATGAAAGCATCTTGAAATTATCGAATTCATTTAAAACAGATGTTCTTTTGTTTCCAATAATTCTTTGATTTCCACAAAAACGATTTTTTAAATTTTCCCAGATTTGATTTGCAGTCAACAGTATTATGTAATCCATTTGACTTAGAATACTGTGGGGAATTCCAGACACAAGTTCCTTTTTGGCTTGGAGTTGCAGCCTTTTTTCGGTTTCAGCAAGAGTGGCTTGATTTGTAGCAACAGTAGCCATATTTTCTACAGTAACATATGTTCCTTCTACACAATTCCAGACATCTTCACTTATGGTGTTAAGATGAAGATTCATACGGCCAACCCACGAATTATACTCTTCAGGAATAAGTATGGGTGCCCGTGAACCAGATCCCAAGCTGTTAGCAATAGAAACAGAGTTCATGTTGGAATAATTAGCAGAAGACATAATAAAATTTTTGTTTTTGAAAGGATTTTGAACAAGTGATATTAAAATGAAATTTTTAAAGAAAAACTTATGGAAGGTTTATAAACGCTAACCAAAAGTTTTCGACAAAAATTTCAAAGTAAATTACACAAGCTCTGAATTTTTTTGTTTAAGATTTTTTTTTTTTTTTTAAATTTTTTAAATTTTTTTTAAGGATTTTGAACAAGTGATATTAAAATGAAATTTTTAAAGAAAAGCTTATGGAAGGTTTATAAACGCTAACCAAAAGTTTTCAACAAAAATTTCAAGGTAAATCACACAAGCTCTGATACCAATTGTTGAAAATATACGATCTGATTACCACGAATAAAGGTTCGGATACCAGTTACTGGGTGACAGATATATATATATATATATATATATATATATATATATATATATATATATATATATATATATATATATATATATATATATATATATATATATATATTTAAGGAGATAAGATGCGGAAAAAAAAATAAGAAGTGCGGAATAAATATAAACTGGAAAGCTATAAATGACTGAAAGCTATAAATGAAATAAATGACAGTATTTAAATGACGTAAAGCTGTAATAAAATATATAAATATATAAATATATATAAAGTCGGTTCGTCAATAAATTGACTGAACTGGTTTAGAATTGGACTGGATCTTAATAGACTGTGTCTCTATTTGTTCAAAGTTCAATCCGGTAAGTAACAATAAGTTCTTTTTATGTAACAATGAATTGTTTACAAAACGATACAAAATACACGGGTAATGTTTTTTGTATGTGGGTATGAGGTTTTTTAAGGTGATTTGATGAGGTTGAAGTGGGTATTTGGAGGGTGGTAGAAGGTGTAATAAGGTTGTAGTTTTGGTGGTATAAGGTAACAAAGAGGGTGATGTTGAAAGAGCTTTGGGTGGTTACGAATACAGATTTTCGTAGTAAATCTCTCTGGATAGCCAATTCTCTCTCGCGTCTCTCTGGGGTTTGCAGTGGTCAAAAACTCGAGGAAAATTCTTGGATGTAGGTAAGGTCCTGAATAATTTGCGGTGCAAATCTCTCCCGTATTATCTTGTTGAGTTGTGCTCGGTGAATTTTTTCTTAACTTGCAAATTCTGAAGTCGAAAATCAGCAAGGTGATGATGGTTGTGGTGATTTGAAAGGGTTTTTGGAGGAGGTTTAAGGAGGGTATTTGGAGGGTGTTTGGAGAGTATTTTGAGGTTGGCTATGTGTTTATTCTTCTGGAGATGAGAGAATAATATGAGATATATTACAAGGAAACACACTTACACTTCCACTCTCCCTCAAAACTCACGTATACATACATATATATATGCAAAAATGAATCAAACAACTCTTCCACTTGTGTTTGTTTATGAAAAAGAAATAGCTTGGTGGATGTAATAGTTGGTAGCACACATGGTGTTGGGTTCTTTTTGCTTTGTTCATTTCTTTCCATTATATATATATATATATATATATATATATATATATATATATATATATATATATATAATATACATATATATATATATATATATATATATATATATACAATATACATATTATATATATATATATATATATATATATATATATACATATATATATATATACAATATACATATTATATATATATATATATATATATATATATATATATATATTGTTGAAACTGTTTAGTCGTACCGCTAAATTTTCTCGTCTATGCGTTTTCTGTCATTCACGTGTTTTCGTATATTCTGTTTGATCACGCATTAATGCAACCTGAAATAACTGATAATATTTGTTAGATAATATAAAAAACAGTTCGTCTTATTTCAGTGATGATCACATACAAAAACATTTTTCAACAAACATTTCAAAAAACCAACCTTTTTTTTACTCCAAAATTTTCAAATTTTCAAAATTTCGAATATTATACCAAAATGTTCATATTTTCGTATTTCCAAATTTCAAAATTACAATTTTTCTTATTTTCTAATTTTGAAGTACTTGTTTTTCTTAAGATATATTAATATTTAATTAATTTTAATATTTTATTAATAATCTATGGTCCTCGATTAATCCCCGATTAATCCCCGCCAATACCGATTAATCCCTTAACACCAGTCGACCGTCGAGCTACCGTCGAACGATTTTTACAACCTTGATATATATATATATATATATATATATATATATATATATATATATATATATATATATATATATATATACTAGTAGAGTACTCGTGCGATGCAACGAGTGTTGAGTACGGGGACGGTGAATAATTTATTTTGGCGTTTACTTTTCTTTCGGAAAATAGTTTAGGAAATGTTATATTGTAAACGACATATAATGCATGTGGTTTCCCTTTAGACAATTATTGATATGTTCTTTGATCTTTTCTAACGTTTACAGTGCATTTAGTTTCCCTTTAGTCAAATTTTGATGTGTTTCTTAATCTTTTCTAACGTTTTATTTTAGGCATTTGATGTGGTGTATATAAATGATAACTGTAATCAACTAATCTATGTATAAATGAGTAATCTAGCCCTTTAATTAATACTTGTTTAATCTAAATTACGTATTTTGGATTTTCTAAAAAATAAAACATAAATTTTTTTTAACTGTTTCAGAGTATAGTTTTTAAATTTTGAAACAAATAGATGCTAATTTACTTGATTATCAATTAAGAAAGTTTGTTTATAGAATTTTTTCTTTTGGTGATAATTTCTATACAGAAACATAGTATATTTCAAACACCATTGACATATATAATTATCATCCAAATATATTTATAATGTATGTACATATTGGTATTTCTTTCGGTGTATTGTTTTTTAGGGTTTAAAACGTGAATTTTAAAAAAATAACAAAAAAACCCAAATAGTTTTTGTAAAACATACGGGTACAAAGCGGCGATTATTTTCTTTTGGTGATCGGATAATAGTTGAATATGGGTTTAACTAAGGCGTAGTTGTAGGGGGGAGTTTTGTTTCTTTTCCGCATTTATTAAATATTTTTATTTCAATGAATACTTTGATTTCAGCTATAATATTCTCTATTTACTTTTAATATAAATGTCATCAAATGAAAGTTTTAGTATCTGTGTTATTCTCATCTCTTTGGTTTCTACAAAATTTCAAATTTAAAGTTTGTGATTCATCTTGGTCTTATACTTTTATTTATATATATTATCAATTATAATAAAAAAATTATTAAAATACTTTTATTTTTAAGTCTTATATTCAATTTAGCCGGTGTAAGGCTAACCCATTTGACAAAGGTTTTGCTTTTTAAAGTGAAGGTCTCGAGTTCTAATGCAAATGTTAACAATTTCATAATACTAACTAGTAACCTCATTTCAAAAAAAAGTCTTATATTCAATTTAAAAGGATGACTAAAGATTACACCCGTTACCATCTCTATTAAATTTTATGTCCTTGAGTATTTTATATTTTTATCAAGTGAACAAAAAAAGATGACTAAAGATAACCCCCATTACAATCGTTGGTCACTTATTTTATCATTTTAAACTATCTTCAATGTTTAATATTTATGTCAACTAAAAGTCTTTTCATAAAAGTTTATTCAAATTATATGTTTTAAATTTGATAATAGTTTGGATTTTAAATGTTTTTTCTTCTATGTATATTTTTAAACAATGAAAATTGCGTTTGCTAATTTCCTAATTCTTGAACCAAAAATTTGTTTTATAACTTTTAGACTTGTTAGATTTAAATCTCATTTCAACCATCCCAGCCTCCATCTACACCGGCTACCACCTCCCTCAACTCTATAGCCGGCGCCACAAACTATTCGGCATCCATATTCCACACCACCTACTGCGATTATATATTACTGCAACAATCTACTCCACCTCCTTCACCGCGGCAACTACCTCCTCCGACTTTGTAATGGTGCCACCATCTTTTCCAGGTTCCTTGTCCTGTAACTTACTACTCCTCTCTATTCATTAGTTAAGATGAAATAAGCGAGATAGAAACGATTATCGAAGTCACTGCTGCAGTAATAGACGTTGCATCTCCCCTGACTCCATTAGCGCCACCATCTACTCCATCTCTGTTACCACTACAACTGCCGCCGCCAACACTGTCCGTCGTCTTTATTACTGACCTCGGAACCCATCTCGATCTCCAATAAACCAGATTTGTTCAATATTTGTTCTCACCTAACCAGATCAATTAGAAAACTGAAGCAACATGTTTTTTTCTTTCTATTTCCTTTACTTTGTAATTTATCAGATCTTTGCATCTGAAGTTGTCAATAATCGTTTTTATAAACTTGTAGTCAATAATCTTTTTATTTAGATTGTTTCGTGTTTTGTGTTTTATTTAGTTTATGTTCTCATGTTTTTGTGTTTTGATGAAATGCAGGTTTCTCATGTCTACCTTATTTGGAGAAACAATGATCTGTTTTTGTATTAACCTTCATGTATTGGTTTTGTGGTTAATAGAATTTTAAAGTGTTTCATTATTTACTTTATCAGTCTTATAGATTTTCACAATATTCTTCAAAGATAAATTTAATAACAAATTAAAAACCCATCTTTTGTTGCGGATTTTAAAACTCAGATTTGGTTGAACCTTTTGATTTTATTTTATTAAAATTAGTAGTGTTCTTTCAAACTTGCAAAGCAGAAGATGAATTTTCTGATATTTTTGTTGAACGTGCCTATTTTTTATTTGAATATATATATATATATATATATATATATATATATATATATATATATATATATATATATATATATATATATATATATATATATATATATATATAAACAAATAAGTTTCGAAATAAAAAATGAGATGTTTTAGATATTTCATTCAAATGCTTAGAACTTATTAGAAACAAAAAATAACGCTAAGCTGCTAGAATCAAAAAAACAAAAAGAAATACCAAATTGCTTGAATCTTTATCAAAGAATCAACATGAACAACATTTGAAACCCTTAATATCATGTCTACCTTATTTGTAAAAACAATTATTTTTTTTTAGATAAATTTTCATATAAGTTTCTTTAACAATTTAAGATGTAGTTCAAAGATACTATCCTCTATAATTTAAGTTCTCAAATCTCTAGATTTTCAAAATATTTTTAAAGAGCATTAGTATTTTTTTTTATATATATGAAAAGTAGAAACGGGTGGACTTTATTTTTTTTTGTTGAAGTCATATGCCTTCTCTAAATTTTTGAAAACAATTATCTAGCAACTATATAAGTTTTAAAATACAAATGAGTAGTTGAATATTTAAAAAATTGTTTAACCACTCACGATGCAAAAACAAAAACAACACTAAATTGCTAGAATTAATAACAGAGAAATAAAACAAAAATGTTATAATTAGTAACAAAGAATCATCTAAGAACATCATATCATAACCTGAGTAATATAATACAAAAATAAAACATCCACGTGTGTTTGTGACAAAAATAAGAATAGGAAGAAAACAATTTGGAAATTTGATGAACCAAAAGAGGGAAAAAGGATAGGGAGAAAACAATTTGGAAAATTGATGGAACAAAAAAAAGTGAAAAAGGAGTTTTTATACTGGCAAGTTGTTCCATGCTGGCAATCTAATTCACATAAATCTATTACACGTTGGCAATCCAAATCAAGCAAACAAACATGCATCTCCCGTGTTTTTTTTTAGTGAGTCATGTATGCTTCCTTTAAGGCTTCAACATTTAAACCTTACATTTTGATGGGTTGATTTTTAATCACAAGGATCACTATCTTGACCATTGAAATTAGATCTAAAAGTCTACATTCTATCTCCTTGTTTTTTTTAAGACATTGTCTTAAAATCCAAATGACCCACCATTATATATGGTTTATATAATGATATATATATATATATATATATATATATATATATATATATATATATATATATATATATATATATATATATATATATATATATATATTCATGTATGTGTACTTTTATAAAATACTATTATATTTTGAAGTATAATTCTTGGTCAGAATGTTTTAGTCACATTGTATTTATAGTTGTATATCTTTTATTGGTTGATATACTATGTTCACTATAAACAATGCTTTGATACCAATCTGTCACACCCCCAAACTGGAACAACGGAAACATTCAGGGGCGGAGGACGTCATGTACAGTATCACAACAATTGTATAATAGTAATCAAAGCAACAACAACCATTGTATTGATAATATATAATTTACATTGAGTTCAAAACATTGCCTGATTTACATTAAAACTATAACAAAAGTTAAGACATAATACTACTATGCTCCGACTTCGCAACGCCTGGGAGGATACCTGTCTACTAACGTTCCTGAGAACACAAGTGGTTTGAAAAAGTGTCAACATTAAAGTTGGTGAGTTCATAAGCGTTTAGTTTTAGAAAACATATTCCTTGTTCTTTATCAAACATGATGTGTTTCTCCAGAAAATCCTATATTTCCTGAAATGATGAATGATAAGTAAAATGGCATATACTAGTTCCTTCGACGAGTACTTAATGTATACAAGTTATATACAATTCAGATCGAACAGACAATCGATTGTGTGACTCTGCCCCAAGCCCTCAACCAAACAAAGAACAGGAAATGAAGCGGAAATCACAGATCCCATTGTTTGTCGGATCCCCATTGTATATAATCTTGACGTATTCACTAGGTACTTACAGAGTGAACCGTAATAGTCCTTTGAGGTATAATGAAAGTGTTCCTTAAGAAAAATGTAAGTATGTTTTCCCTAGAAAAGCCTATATTTTCTGTTGTATATGTATTTGTGTTCTGAAATAGTATGATATAGTTTTAAATTCCCATAAAACTATGAAAAGTAAGTTTTCTCTCTACTAGAATATCATTCTGTATTTGTACTTGTATGAAAACTTGTGAAATAGTAAATATCTAGACTCACCGATTATAGTTTTATTTATATAAAACTATGTGAAGTTGTTTACTTATTCTTACACTAAACACATTGTTCAATACCAAATTGTGAGTTATCATAACCATGCTTGATGACCTAAGTCTCGCCTGAAACACGACGTTCTTCAGGTGTCAAGATATGATACAACAATTGTCACCACAGTTCTGCCCACCTAGCTATTGCGAACAGCTCTGGTGCGGGATTGTCAGTCCCGTATAGATCTATACACAAGTGTCACGCTCTCCCTCCAGGAGACTCTGGTTATAATTTTCAGGACTTTTGTTTTATACTTAAATAAGTACTTGAAGCGTGTCTCACAAATGCTATATTGATACTTACGTGTAGAATAATGAAAAATATCTTTGTAATAGATAAATTGTAAATATCTCATAAATTATATTTAATATAATTTATATGGTTATTTTCGTCAGTTACTCTGAATATGTAAAGAAATATGTAGTTCCATAAACTGTATTGATAAGTATGCATGACTGATAAACTATACTTATTATAGTTTATATGCTTGTTTTTGTATGAAATCCCAAACTGATAAAATAGTATGTTTATTTTAGTAAAAATAACAATCGTAAACCATTTGAATAATTGTGTAATTTTATACAAGATTTCTTGTATTTTACCTGTATTTTCCACCTAAAATATTTATAGAGATAGTAAAAATATAGGGGTATAAACTCACCTAATAAGTGGTGATTTGGACAACACTTCATTTCTAGAAATGATTTTTCCTTGAAGAGATCGTGAGTTTCTGTTGAAAACTGGGCTTTGCGCGGGTCGAGTTTCAAACCGAAAAGATTATTTTCTCGGGGACTTTGGATGCTCCGGGGCTTGCTTCACGTGTTAGGGATGTTCCCGAGGCTTCTGGGTGGTTTAGAGTGCCTAGAGAGGTGTTTTAGGGTGAAAGAATGAGAAAAGTAGCAGCAAAAACCAGAGAGTCTTGCATGCCTTTTATAGGGGGGTCCGAAGCTTCTCACTACGTTGGGTGAACCTCGGTACGCTAGGCGTACTTTGGTACACTGCGCATACCCTCGTACACGAGGCGTAGGCGGTATGTGGCTTCTGCTCGGAATTCGGGCTTTGAACGTGTCCGATACGTGTTTATATGCGAAGGAAGGCAACGTGGCCGACTCCTGACCTTGTTTCCGAGTACGTTGGGCGTACTACTTTTACGCGGGGCGTACTCCTCCGGTCCAGTCTTGGAAATTGTGCCACAAACTTCAAAAATTCAAATATTTCGCATACGAGCTCCGTTTTTGATGTTCTTTATATCCACGCGTATGTGAGATTATACTGTACAACTTTCATTTAGACTCCGTTGACTAATTTTGATGTGTAGTCTTAAACCCTAAGACCAAAACACTTGCATGTTAATGTACGCTAAGTCCGTGTACTTGTTGTTTTGTTACTTGATAAAACTGCTTTGATATATGTGTTTCCCCAGAGTTGTAAGTTATGTACTAGAAAATAGGGTGTTATACCGGTACATATTGGTATGACCCATATCTGTTCCTCCTATGTGTAACATCCGGATTTCTAGGTACTGTATTTATCTAATTATTTTTTTGAGTTTTGGAGAGGGACTCGGTGAGTAGGCGCTTAGACTCGCCGAGTAGAGCCGCGCATTGTTGGACTGGATTAATGACTGGACTCGGCGAGTCCATACGTGGACTCGGCGAGTCCACGCTGTTTAATGAAACCCTAATTTATTGTGTTTGGGACCTATTTAAAGGCCCTTAGGGCCGTCACTTGCGGCTACCAAACCCCAGAGAGAAACCCTAAAAGAGCTAGAGCGTTTGTGAGAGGAAAGGAGCCATTTCTTGATCTTTGTGATTGATTCTTACAAGAAGGAGGTGATTCCAGCTTGGAGGGGACCAAGGAGGTTGTGCATCTGGGGATTTCGAGCAAAAGACTTCATCTTTGAGGTATTATGTCGCCCCTTTATCTGTTTTGTTGAAGGAATCCATAGATGTAGAGTTTTTATGTCTTTTATTGGAAGGAGTTGTGAGAATATGGCCCCTATTCACTTTGAGACTTCGGATCTGGACCCACAGTGGTCTAAAGAGCTTATTCCAGCTTGCTTTATGTTGAGCTATGGAGGCAATGAGCTCAGGTTGTTGTTTTTGGGGCTAAATCACCAAGTAAAGCCTCCTAGGCGTCACATGAGTGTCAAGATCCAAGCTTTACGTGATTATCAGGCTTGGGAAGGTCAGATCTATGGTTCTAAGGAACAGATCTGACCTCAGGAGGTCAATTGAGTTTGTGCATGACATGAACTCGCCGAGTCCAAGAGCAGACTCGGCGAGTAGGGTTAGGGTTTCCTGTGAATCACACAGTGAGTGACTTGCCGAATTGGGGGAATGACTCAGTGAGTCAGAAGGGGGATAGAGGACTCGAGTTCACGACTGAACTCGCCGAGTCACATTTGTGCACTCGGCGAGTCTGGTCAAGGGTTGACCGTTGACTTTTGTTGACTTTTTGGGTTTGGTCAACAATGGAACTTGTGGACTGTTTGAAGGGTAAAATAGCCTTTTAGCCTTCTTAGAGGACATGTGAGAGTCTAGTCTAGCCTAGAGAGTCGTGATTGATTGAGATGATTATGTTATGTGTATAGGTAGAGGCTAGATCAGTATATACACGGGCGGGATATTATCCGAGACATCCGAGGTGAGTCTTCTCACTATACATTACCTAGAATGGTATTTATGTGTAGACCAGAGGGTCTTGTATGCTATGTGTATGTATGAGATTATGTGCATTGTGTTATATGTATGCTATGTTTTGTATAGACCGGACCGGAGGGTCCAACGATATAGATCGAACCGAAGGGTCCAACGATATAGACCGGACCGAAGGGTCCAACGATATAGACCGGACCGAAGGGTCCAACGATATAGACCGGACCGAAGGGTCCAACGATACAGACCAGACCGAAGGGTCCAACGAGCTATGACCGGACCAGAGGGTCCAACGAGCTACGGGACTGGAGGGTCCCGCTGAGACATATCGGACCGGAGGGTCGTATTGTAGCTTCGAGTGGCGTATGTGTTGTATGTGGTATATTGGGGAACTCACTAAGCTTTTATGCTTACAGTTGTTGTGTGATGTGTTTCAGGTACTAGTGAGGATCGCGGGAAGGCGCCGGCATGATTCGTACACACGAGAGAGGATTTGTTTATATGAGATCTTGGGACATGTTTTGTGATGATACAGAGATTTATTATGATTTTGTGATTTTTATGTGGTGGAAAGTATGTTTTGAAATGAAAAATTGTTTTGAAAAATTGGGTGTTACAAGTTGGTATCAGAGCCTTGGTTTGAGGGATTCGGGTGCATCTTCGGATGAATCCGATCTCAAACTGAGGAGATGAGAAAGTTTTCATAAAATAAACAATTTTTCTAAAAGAATAAAAGATTTTGAGAAAGGCAGAAGGAAGCAGTGTGTACGATCAGCCAGCGTCCGAATGGTGATTTCCCAAAATACCCTTACCTTATGTGTTATGAGATATTATGAGATATTATGCATGCTAGAGTAGGCTAGGTGATCATATTAGGACTAGAGTGGCCTGATCTGTGATGCCTTAGCCTAGGAATGATTTTGCTGCTATATGATGCTTGAGAGCGAATAGGTAGCAGTGAGGAGCTGTTGGGAGGCCTACCGAAGGGTAGCCTATGCCAGTGAGATGTAGTGTACTTGTGATCTGGAATCCAAGGAGGAGGACTTAGAGTGAATGCTGATGCGGTGTGGACGGTAGTATAGGGCCCATACTACTGAAGACACCGGAGCAGTGTGCACCCTAAGTAAGAATCCATTGGGTACTAAGGAGCAAGTAGGGTTGAGTTATCGAGCGCGAGTATACTCGAGCGAGTCTCTGATATCTTGTGTTGTATTTCAGAGAGACATCATGGTTGGGACGCGCCACCGGCCAGGGACTAGCGAGGGGGTTGTGAGCGATGAGGAGCTCCGCCAGATGATTCATGATGAAGTGGCTGCTGCCATCCGCGCTGAGATTCCAGAGATGTTCGGGTCTATCAAGACCACGATGATGGAGGCTTTTGATGAGCGGTACGCCGCTCTTACTGATGCAGCTGTTGTTGCGGCCACCGCAGCCGTTGCTGCTGCCAGGCCGCAGGGGGGTGACTCGTTGCTGTACAGAGAGTTCAGCAACACGAAGCCACCAGAGTTTGATGGGACGTAGGATCCGATTGCTGCTATGAGATGGATTACCGATGTTGAGGGTTGTTTCTATACCTGCTCGTGTCCAGAGCATCTAAGGGTTCGGTTTGCGCTGAACCAGCTTCGCTTGGGAGCGAAGGACTGGTGGAAGTTTGTGACGGCAGACTTCACTACTACAGAGCTGACTGTGGTGACCTGGGAGAGGTTCACCATGATGTTTCGAGATGAGTATGTTCCTCCGGTGGAGAGGGAGCGATTGGCTCAGGAGTTCTTGACCCTCAAACAGGGTACTGATTCGGTTACTGTGGTTACCCGAAAGTTTCATGAGAGGGCGATGTTCTGCCCTGAGCAGGTGTCTACTGAGCAGGCACGTATGAGCCGGTACTTGGGTGTTTTGAGGAGGGATATACGGGAGTTCGTGTCAAACTCGACTTATCGGACATTTGCTGAGCTCCAGGTAAATGCCCGGAAGAGGGAGATTGAGCTGGAGACGCAGGCCAGGGAGGAGGCCGAGTCTCAGAGGGTGGATCGGCGACCGACACAGTCTCAGCCGGCAGCCAAGCGGGCAAAGCCCGCTGATTCGAGATCTGGGGGTCCGAAGGGCCGCACTTGTGGAAAGTGCGGCAAGAGCCACGAGGGGACATGCAGAGCTGGGGTGTGTTATAAGTGTGGGAAGGAGGGACATTATGCGAGGGACTGCCCCAAGGGATTCACTGTTTGCTTTCATTGCAACCAGACCGGCCATCGGAAGGCCGAGTGCCCACAACTACTGCAGAGATCAGCGCAGGGATCTGCGCCTGCTGTTCGAGCTACAGAGAGTCGGCCGGCGAAGGCCGAGGCGCCAAAGGCTCGCGGGAGAGCCTTCCAGTTGACAGCGGAGGAGGTCCGCACAGCACCCGATGTGGTAGTTGGTATGTATTCTTTCCTCGGTTTATATTGAGTTTGTGATATTATGCTTATTTTGAGGTATGCATAGGTACATTTCTTGTGTGTTCTGTACCTGCTTTGGTGTGGTTTGACTCGGGTGTGAGTCGGTCATTTGTGTCGATAGCGTTTAGTCGACACATCAGTGTTCAGCGAGAGGCGTTGAGTCGACCTCTACGAGTTTCTATTGCCGACAAGCGAGCAGTGTATGCTACTGATGTGATTCGAGGATGTGTACTCGAGATCTTCGGTGTCGAGTTCCCGATAGATCTGGTCCCGATTGCTATGGGGGACGTATGTGTCATAGTAGGCATGGATTGGTTGAGCCGATTTGGGGCTGTGATAGACTGCGAGCGACAGTTGGTGACGATACGAGACCCCAGTGGGGGAGTACTTACGGTGTACGGCGAGGGTACCCGTTCTGGCTCAGCATTTTGTTCGGCCGCTAGAGCGAGGCAGAGTCTACAGCAGGGCTATAGTGGGTTTGTGGCTTATGTGGTGGATACGAGAGTAGATGCAGAGAGACCGAGGTCGGTCGATGAGGTTCCGATAGTGCGTGAGTTCCCGGATGTTTTCCCCGAGGAGTTGCCGGGTGTACCTCCCGAGAGGCAGGTAGAGTTCCGTATTGACTTGGTTCAGGGGGCAGCGCCTATCGCCAAGGCGCCCTATCGCCTTGCGCCACCAGAGATGCAGGAGTTATCCTTGCAGCTTCAGGAGCTGCTGGGGAAGGGGTTTATACGGCCGAGTAGCTCGCCGTGGGGAGCGTCGATCCTTTTTGTCCAGAAAAAGGATGGTTCACACCGGATGTGCATTGATTACTGGGAACTAAACAAACTGACGGTCAAAAACCGTTACCCCTTACCGAGGATCGACGATTTATTCGATCAGTTGCAGGGAGCGTCTTGGTTTTCCAAGATCGACTTGAGGTCTGGATATCATCAGATGAGAGTACGAGATGAGGATATCCAGAAGACAGCATTCAGGACTCGTTACGAGCATTACGAGTTCGTGGTGATGCCTTTCGGGCTCACCAATGCACCGGCGGCATTAATGGATCTCATGAACAGAGTATGCAGACCGATGTTGGATCGTTCGGTGATCATGTTCATCGATGACATATTGGTGTATTCTGATGGGTTTTGAGCATTCTAACACTTCCTAAGTGTACATGCAACCCTAATAACCTTGGATCTATGTTTGTCTAATAATCATGCAAAGTTGAATTCCAAGGTTATATTCCTATCTAGCATACATGGGGAACATTTTTAACTTGAATGAAAGATAGAATAACTTACCTTGTTGTTGATTATGATCCTTGAAACCTTGTGAGCCTAGCACCCCAAGTGTGATGCCTCAAATGCTTCACACAACACCAAATGCAAAGGAGTAAACTTTGAGAGAATCTTACACTTGCAAAATCGGCTCTAGCCCTCTTGTTTCTTAGTGTCGCCGATTTTGGTGGAGAACATGTTGCTTATATAGTGTGTCACATCTAGGGTTACACCATGTAAACCCTAATGTGGCATGACTCTTCATTTCCATGACCCATGGGTTTGTAACTCCCATGGAGCCTCCATGGAGCATTCAATGGGTTTAACCCAACTTGATTATCCATGGAGCCTTTTAGCCCACTATACAAGTTATGGATGATTTACATGATCAACCCATATATTTAATTAGTCATCTTTTGATCACTTAATTAATCCTACATTACTTCTTGATCAATACTAATTAAATAATAATATTAATATATTAGAACTTATAATATATTAATAAACCACAAGTGTTATTTCTCTCATTTAGTCTATCCAAATGCATGATGCCATGCAACCCAAATGGACCATGCCGGGTCGGGTCAAGTACATACCAGAAATAGTTATGGACTTAGACACCTTATCCAACAGTCTCCCACTTGGATAAGTCTAATAACTATAACTACAAGTATGACTTCAGGAACCGATCAGCAATCGTAGCTCTTTTCAAGGTTTCTTGGAACTGAGAAGATGATGATACGCCATTTCATATAAGTGATTATATAATCCTCTGTTCTAGATATCAGCCGGACAAATACATGGAACAGTGTCTTACTTTGTGTCCAGCAGTTTGTTTCCCGATTTCCGATTTGTTTGACATAGAACTCAATTGAACACGTCAACTTAGTTCTGACCGGGCCCGGTACATAGGTCAAAACAAAATCATCAAGGGGCCCAGATATCAGCTTCTAATCCAAGAAGGAACAGATAAACTTCGACTCATATGTTTGTTCTACTACTCATTGAATTATACACAAGAGCACGTTTTATAACATCGAGTTACCAATGCGTTTTCGTACAATCAATGCATAACCAACTCATAAGTAACAAATCATATATCTAGGTTTGAAGACTTATATGATATTACCGTCTCACGATCACTCGAGATAAATTCCATGAAGTGATTCCAGTGAGCGTGGGTTGAGTCCAATGCTCAGAACTTATGAGCACTCATGAGTGTTGTAACCATGTCCAACAACTTAGACCTCTGCAACCAATCATGACAGTCTTGATTCATACCTACTTCCGACATATGAGCGACTGTGGAGGTTCGAATAATATGATATACCAAACATAATTATTCTGGAAGTCAAAACATGCAAAAGAAATATAGTAAACGATCGACAAGAGATAGCAACACTTTACTCATAAATAAAACACCTTTTATTCATCATCTAATGTCAATTACACTTTACAAATTTCAAGGTTATCTAACTACTAAATCTAATATCATCCTTCAGCCCTATGCTCCGAGCATGCTGGAGATGCTTAACCCGAGTCAGTCCCTTCGTGAGGGGATCTGCTGGATTCTCATCCGATGATACCCTCTTTGCCACGAGGAGTCCTTCTTCTATTCGATGTCTGATGAAATGGTATTTTCTGTCGATGTGTCTGGATCTCCCATGATCCCTTGGTTCCTTGGCTAAGGCAACTGCACTTTCACTATCACAGAAAATTTCCATTGGCTCTTTAATAGCTGGTACAACTCCAAGGTCTCCAATGAAGTTCTTCAGCCATATCGCCTCCTTTGCTGCCTCGCTAGCTGCTATATACTCTGATTCGCAAGTTGAATCAGCCACTGTCTCTTGTTTGGAACTCTTCCAAGAAATTGCTCCTCCATTTAAGGTAAAGACCCAGCCTGACTGAGAGCGGAAATTATCCCTATCAGTCTGAAAGCTAGCATCACTATACCCTACAACTCTCAAGTCTTCACTCCCACCGAGGGTAAGGACCCAGTCCTTAGTCCTCCGTAGGTACTTGAGGATATTCTTTACCGCAGTCCAGTGTGCCTCCAGGGTTCCCCTGATACCTACTAACCATGCTCAAAGAAAAGGCTACATCAGGTCGAGTACACGTCATAGCATACATGATCGATCCTACAGCCGAAGCATAAGGTATTCGACTCATTTCTGCTATCTCAGCCTCAGTACTAGGGCTTTGTGTCTTACTCAATCTGGCGTTACTCTGGATGGGTAACTCTCCTTTCTTGGAGTCCTGCATGCCGAATCTCTTCAGCACCTTATCCAAGTAGGTACTCTGACTAAGTCCAATTAGTCTTTTACTCCGGTCTCTCAAGATCCTTATCCCTAGAATATAGGCAGCTTCTCCTAGGTCCTTCATAGAGAAACACTTCCCAAGCCAGGACTTAACTTCCTGCAGAGTTGGGATGTCATTTCCTATGAGTAGTATGTCATCCACATACAATACCAAAAAGCTAACTATACTCCCACTAGCCTTGACATATACACAAGATTCATCTTCACTCCTAGAAAAGCCAAATTCTTTGACTTTCTCATCAAAGCAAAGATTCCATCTGCGAGGTGCTTGCTTTAACCCATAAATGGATTTCTCAAGCTTACACACTCTATTAGGGTACTCTGTGTTGACAAAACCCTCTGGCTGACTCATGTAAACATCCTCAGCCAACTTTCCATTAAGGAAAGCGGTTTTGACATCCATTTGCCATATTTCATAGTCATGAAATGCAGCTATGGCTAACAGAACCCTAATAGACTTAATCTTGGCCACTGGAGAAAAGGTCTCATCATAATCAACTCCCGGAGTTTGTGAGAAACCCTTTGTAACCAGTCGTGCCTTATAAGTGTGTACATTACCATCCATGTCGGTCTTCTTCTTGAAGATCCATTTGCACCCTATAGTCTTACGACCTGGTACATTCTCAACCAAGTTCCAAACTTGATTGTCATACATGGACTGTATCTCGCTGTCCATTGCCTCTTTCCACTTGGCTGACTCAGGGCCTGCCATGGCTTCCGCGTAACTGTTAGGTTCATCCAGACCTATCAGTGTCTCATCACTGATAAGTGTATCACCTTCCGCAGTAATATGGAATCCATAGTAATGCTCAGGTGCATTCCTAACCCTTGTGGAACGCCTCAGAGGTACAGACTTGTCAATTGGCTCAACAGGAGTTTCCTCCTCAAGTTGAGTGCTAGGGTTTGAAGTTCCTTCACCACTTGACTCTTGAATTTCTTCAAGGTCAACTTGCCTCCCACTGTCTCCTTGGCTTATGAACTCTCTCTCTCTCGAAAGAAAGCCCTCCTAGCTACAAAGACCACATTCTCACTAGGTCTGTAGAAGAGGTAACCAAAGGATTTCTGTGGGTAGCCGATGAAAATACACCTCTCACTTCGAGGTTCGAGCTTATCATGAGTCTCGCGTCTCATGAAAGCCTCGCAACCCCAAATCTTAATGTGGTCTAGTTTGGGGACTTTACCAGTCCACATCTCATGAGGAGTTTTGGCAACTTTCTTTGTGAGAACTAGATTAAGGATATGGGCGGCAGTCTCTAAGGCATACCCCCAAAATGAGATTGGTAGCGAAGCTCGACTCATCATGGAACGAACCATATCCAACAAGGTTCGATTATGCCTCTCAGCTACACCATTCAACTGCGGTGTCCTGGGAGGTGTCAATTGTGAGACAATCCCACATTCCCTAAGATAGTCGAGGAACTCTGAACTAAGATACTCACCACCTCGATCGGATCGAAGCATCTTAATGTTCCTGCCCAATTGATTCTCGACTTCCTGTTTAAACTCTTTAAACCTCTCAAAAGTCTCTGACTTATGCTTGATTAAGTAGACATATCCATATCTACCGTAATCATCAGTAAAAGTCAAATAATAACGATTAGCATCCCTTGTGGCATGTTTGAAGGGCCCACACACATCCGTGTGTATAAGATCCAACAAACCTTCACCCCTCTCACAAGAACCTGTGAAGGGTGACTTTGTCATTTTTCCAAGTAAGCATGATTCGCAACTATCATCTGACTTTAGGTCAAATGACTCCAATACTCCATCCTTTTGGAGTTGGCCTATGCGTTTCTTGCTTATATGTCCAAGATGACAATGCCATAATGATGCTTTATCCAAGTTATTATCATTAACAGAATCAATACACAATACATTATTTCCTAAGTTATCAACCACAGATACAGTTTCATACACACAATCACAAGGTAATGCTTTAAAATAAAGAACATTATTAAAGAAAGCATTAATCGAACCAACTTCATTATCAAATGAAAAGGTGAAACCTTGTTTATACAATGCATGAAAGGAAATAATATTTCTTGCCATTTCTGGCGAATAACAACATTTATTCAAATCTAAAATAAACCCACTACTTAGCGATAAAGTATAAACTCCAATCTTGGTAACAGGTAAAGCTTTCCTATTCCCCATGATTAAGTTTATTCTTTCATGCTCCACATTCTCACTTCTTCTTAGTCCCTGCAAATCAGAACCTATATGAATACCACAACCGGTATCAAGGACCCAAGAGTTAGAATGGGGTGAGTTATTAGATAAGATAGTGTAAATACCTGCATGGTTGGGTTTAACTTTCCCATCCTTCACATCTTGCTGGTACTTTGGGCAGTTCCGCTTCCAATGTGACTTTTCATGGCAATAGAAGCATTCAGCCTCTTTAGGGTCAGAAGAAGGAGTGACAAAACCTTTCTTGGTTCCACTTGAAGAATAGCCATCAAGGGTCCTAGCCTTGGTACCCTTCGAAGAGCTCTTCCTCTTCTTCCCTCCACCTTTCCCGATTGCCAAAACCGGGGCGGAGTTTGGAGTAGGAGTGTTAACAACCGACTTACCCTTAAGACCTGTTTCTGCGGTCTTGAGGAGTCCCTGAAGTTTGCTGAGTGTGACCTCTTCCTTATTCATGTGATATGTCATGCGGAATTGATCATAGCACGATGGTAAGGAGTGCAAAATGATATCTATTGCAAGCTCCTTAGGGAAGTTCACATTAAGCTTCAGCAACCGATCCACATACCTTTGCATTTTCTGCATGTGGCTCGTGACGGATTCCCCGTCCTTCATCATGGTTGTTATGATAGAGCATATGATTTCATACCTCTCCTGTCGTGCACTTTGATGGTATCTTTCCATCAGATCTTGGTGCATTTCAAAAGGGTAGAAGTCCTCATAGGACTTTTGGAGTTCCGTTGTCATGGTGGCCAACATGATGCATGCCACTTTTGTAGCATCCCTTTCATGTGCCCGGAAGTCAGCGATCTCCTGGGGAGTTGCAGTGGTCTCATCAATCTCCTTAAGCTCCTTGTCAAGGACATATTCTTTGTCCTCGTAGCGGGTAATCATCCTGATGTTTCTGATCCATTCATTGAAGTTGGATCCATCAAAAGTGACTTTCCCACACAAGTTCATAAGGGTAAAGGAGCCATTAGGATTAGAGCCAGAAGCAGCATTGTTTGAAGACATCTGAAAGAAGAGGACAAGATTAGTTTAGATATTAAGAGAGTCCTTAATAAAACACCCAAATGTAATATTAAGGCTAGGATCCAATCACAATATATTATAACTTAGAAGAGGTATGCCGTAATCCAAGCTATAACATATTTGAAAGGTAGGTGAATGACGATTCACCAATTTCCACCATGAAAAACGAAATATAAATATTAGGTTTTTAATTGGTTCTTAGAAATTCCTAGATTCTTTTGAGATTCAATGAACTTTTCAAATGCATGTTTCAATCTCGAGTGTGCCCTCCAAGTTTTGTGTTTGGGATACCGAGGATCACAAAACGAGGTGTGAAGTAACCATGCAAATCACTTGGTACCCTCAAGGTTTATCACTCAATCGATGTGCCGGTAAACCACACACGCTCCACCGATGCTATGGTAAACCTTAAGTCACCCTTTACCTACCTTGTTAAGTCCAAGTTAGTGTGCCGGTTAACCACACACGCTCCACCAACGACTTAAACAAAGTGTAAAGTGTAATTTCATGGATTAGCACCTTATTCACATTTTCCTAAAGTAACTAAGATTGGGAATTTAATAAAAGCATTTAGTTACTTTATAATATTCATCATACTTTTAATGAGAATTTATAAGTCCTTGTCTTACCCGTTCGGCTAACGACCCTCCACCGATCAAGGAAGCGGTGGGTGAGAGTGGACACCCATTAAGTTGCCATTTTATAGGCAACAACCTTATACCCCCCTTATAGACCGGCTTCGTGAATGAGGCGTACTAGCGGTAAGACGACTTGACGTTATACATATATATATTAGTAACTTATAATATTATAAAGTATAAGGGTTGAATTTTAACTTTTAAAATTCTAAGGGTTGGAACTAAAGTTTTAATCAAGACTTTACATGTTCCAAAACTTGAGGGCAAGTTTTGTAAACTTCCAAAACTTTTCATTTCTTATAACTTATGAATTAATTGAGTAATAAAAATGAAGACTCTTCATTTTTATAACTCTTGTGTTCTTTTAATGGCTTTAATAAAAGTGAGACTTTTGGTTTTCCATAACTTGAGGACAAGTTATGGACTCCATTAAACACATTATGATCATGAATTAAAGTACCATGAAGGTTACAAACAATTCCTATGATCATCTAATCTTCATAAGTTTAAGAACATGAATATGAACACTTTCAAGAATCAAAAATTACACTTAAAAAAACTTGTAATTTTAATAATTGCCATTGTAAATGGATTAGCATAAACATTACACCATCTAAAACAAGCTTTAAAACATCAAAACAATTTAGGGTAATGTTTCTAGTCCATTTCCAGCAACAAATGTGCAAACTTTCATACGAGCAGAAAACAGAAAAACGATTTTTTTTTCAAGCTGTTTGCACACAAAAAAAAACAACAAACAAACCTAGGCTCTGATACCACTGATGGGTTTTGAGCATTCTAACACTTCCTAAGTGTACATGCAACCCTAATAACCTTGGATCTATGTTTGTCTAATAATCATGCAAAGTTGAATTCCAAGGTTATAGTCCTATCTAGCATACATGGGGAACATTTTTAACTTGAATGAAAGATAGAATAACTTACCTTGTTGTTGATTATGATCCTTGAAACCTTGTGAGCCTAGCACCCCAAGTGTAATGCCTCAAATGCTTCACACAACACCAAATGCAAAGGAGTAAACTTTGAGAGAATCTTACACTTGCAAAATCGGCTCTAGCCCTCTTGTTTCTTAGTGTCCCGATTTTGGTGGAGAACATGTTGCTTATATAGTGTGTCACATCTAGGGTTACACCATGTAAACCCTAATGTGGCATGACTCTTCATTTCCATGACCCATGGGTTTGTAACTCCCATGGAGCCTCCATGGAGCATTCAATGGGTTTAACCCAACGTGATTATCCATGGAGCCTTTTAGCCCACTATACAAGTTATGGATGATTTACATGATCAACCCATATATTTAATTAGTCATCTTTTGATCACTTAATTAATCCTAGATTAATTCTTGATCAATACTAATTAAATAATAATATTAATATATTAGAACTTATAATATATTAATAAACCACAAGTGTTATTTCTCTCATTTAGTCTATCCAAATGCATGATGCCATGCAACCCAAATGGACCATGCCGGGTCGGGTCAAGTACATACCAGAAATAGTTATGGACTTAGACACCTTATCAAACATATTCGAGATCCAGAGAGCAACATGAGGAGCATTTGAGAGAGGTACTTGGAGTTTTGAGATCGGAGAGGCTTTATGCCAAATTCTCCAAGTGTGATTTCTGGTTACGAGAGGTCCGGTTCCTAGGGCACCTCGTTAACCAGAATGGGATTTTGGTCGATCCAGCCAAGATTGAGGCAGTGATGAGTTGGGAGGTGCCGAGATCCCCCACCGAGATCAGGAGTTTCCTCGGGTTGCCCGGCTATTATAGGAGATTTATCAGGGATTTCTCCAAGATCGCCGTGCCACTCACCAGATTGACCTGGAAGGGTGTTGCTTTTTCATGGGGCCCAGAGCAGCAGGCCTCCTTCGAGACACTTCGCCAGAGACTGTGCGAAGCCCCGGTGTTAGCCCTTCCGGAGGGAATGGAGGACTTTGTGGTGTATTGTGACGCATCGATATCGGGGCTGGGAGCGGTGCTAATGCAGAGAGGGCATGTGATAGCATACGCATCAAGACAGCTGAAGCCTCACGAGGCGAGGTATCCCACCCACGATCTGGAGCTGGGGGCAGTAGTGTTCGCCCTCAAGATCTGGCGTTACTACATGTACGAGGTTCGGTGTACCATATACACGGACCATAAGAGCTTGAAGTATTTGATGGATCAGCCCAACCTGAACATGCGTCAGAGGAGATGGTTGGATGTGGTGAAGGACTATGATTGCGAGATCCTGTACCACCCGGGCAAAGCTAATGTTGTAGCTGATGCCCTGAGTCGCAGGGCGGAGAGTGCCCCGATACGAGATGTTTGTATGAGATTGACAGTGATGACTCCGGTGTTGGACACCATTCGAGGGGCGCAGGCTGAGGCCATTAGGCCGGAGAACCGGAAGAGAGAGCGGGTTATCGGACAGGTATCGGAGTTCGTTACCGATGGTCGAGGACTTATGACCTTTCAGGGTCGGATTTGGGTACCGTTCGTGGGTGGAACGCGTACCATCTTGATGGAGGAGGCACATAGATCGAGGTTCTCGATCCATCCCGGGGCCACTAAGATGTATTTGGACCTGAAGAGAGAGTATTGGTGGCCCTGTATAAAGAGGGATGTTGCATGGTTTGTAAAGAGGTGCTTGACCTGTCGCAGAGTTAAGGCCGAGCACCAGAGACCGCATGGTAAATTGCAGCCGTTGGAGGTTCCCGAATGGAAATGGGAACAGATTACCATGGATTTTATCACCAAATTGCCGAGGACTGCTAGGGGCGTCGATGCAATTTGGGTGATTGTGGACAGCTTGACGAAGAGCGCTCACTTCCTTGCTATCAGTGAGAGCTTTTCTGCTGAGAGGTTGGCAGAGTTGTACGTGAGGGAGGTGGTATCACGGCATGGAGTGCCGATCTCGATCGTCTCAGATCGAGATGTGCGTTTCACTTCTAGATTCTGGAAGAAGTTTCATGAGGAGTTGGGTACGAGGCTGCATTTTAGTACCGCATACCACCCACAGACAGACGGGCAGAGTGAGCGGACGATTCAGACGCTCGAGGACATGCTTCAGGCATGTGTATTGGACTTTGGAGGGAGTTGGGACACATATTTACCCTTGGCAGAGTTTTCCTACAACAACAGCCATCATTCGAGCATCGGTATGCCACCCTTTGAGCTGTTGTATGGGAGGAGGTGTCGGACTCCCATTTGCTGGGGTGAGGTCGGGCAACGTGTGATGGGTAGTACGGAGATTGTGCTTCAGACGACCGAGCAGATTCAGCAGGTCAGGCAGAGGTTACTGACGGCCCAGAGCCGTCAGAAGAGTTATGCGGATAGACGACGGTCCGAGCTCGAATTTCAGGTTGGTGACTTCGTCCTCCTGAAGGTATCTCCTTGGAAAGGAGTGATCCGATTCAGGAAGAGAGGCAAGTTGGGGCCTCGGTATATTGGTCCTTTCAGGGTGATCGCCAGGGTGGGCAGAGTAGCGTATCGTTTGGAACTACCTGCGGAGTTGAGTCAGATTCATGATACCTTCCACGTATCTCAGTTGAGGAAGTGTATCGCCGATGAGTCGGCAGTGGTTCCCCTTGAGGACATTCAGGTGGATGCGAGCCTGAACTATGTTGAGAGGCCGATCGCGATTCGGGATAGGAGGATCAAGGTTTTGAGAAACAAGGAGGTTTCATTGGTTCAGGTCCAGTGGCAACATCGGAAGGGGTCCGAGCTGACTTGGGAGCCGGAGTTAGAGATGCGTGAACAGTACCCAGAGTTATTTGCTGAGAGAGACTTCGAGGGCGAAGTCTGATTCTAGTGGGGGAGAATTGTAACATCCGGATTTCTAGGTACTGTATTTATCTAATTATTTTTTTGAGTTTTGGAGAGGGACTCGACGAGTAGGAGCTTAGACTCGCCGAGTAGAGCCGCGCATTGTTGGACTGGATTAATGACTGAACTCGGCGAGTCCATACGTGGACTCGGCGAGTCCACGCTGTTTAATGAAACCCTAATTTCTTTGGTTTGGGACCTATTTAAAGGCCCTTAGGGCCGTCACTTCCGGCTACCAAACCCCAGAGAGAAACCCTAAAAGAGCTAGAGCGTTTGTGAGAGGAAAGGAGCCATTTCTTGATCTTTGTGATTGATTCTTACAAGAAGGAGGTGATTCCAGCTTGGAGGGGACCAAGGAGGTTGTGCATCTGGGGATTTCGAGCAAAAGACTTCATCTTTGAGGTATTATATCGCCCCTTTATCTGTTTTGTTGAAGGAATCCATAGATGTAGAGTTTTTTTGTCTTTTATTGGAAGGAGTTGTGAGAATATGGCCCCTATTCACTTTGAGACTTCAGATCTGGACCCATAGTGGTCTAAAGAGCTTATTCCAGGTTGCTTTATGTTGAGCTATGGAGGCAATGAGCTCAGGTTGTTGTTTTTGGGGCTAAATCACCAAGTAAAGCCTCCTAGGCGTCACATGAGTGTCAAGATCCAAGCTTTACGTGATTATCAGGCTTGGGAAGGTCAGATCTATGGTTCTAAGGAACAGATCTGACATCAGGAGGTCAATTGAGTTTGTGCATGACATGAACTCACCGAGTCCAAGGGTAGACTCGGCGAGTAGGGTTAGGGTTTCCCGTGAATCACACAGTGAGTGACTTGCCGAATTGGGGGAATGACTCAGTGAGTCAGAAGGGGGATAGAGGACTCGAGTTCACGACTGAACTCGCCGAGTCACATTTGTGCACTCGGCGAGTCTGGTCAAGGGTTGACCGTTGACTTTTGTTGACTTTTTGGGTTTGGTCAACAATGGAACTTGTGGACTGTTTGAAGGGTAAAATAGCCTTTTAGCCTTCTTAGAGGACATGTGAGAGTCTAGTCTAGCCTAGAGAGTCGTGATTGATTGAGATGATTATGTTATGTGTATAGGCAGAGGCTAGATCAGTATATACACGGGCGGGATATTATCCGAGACATCCGAGGTGAGTCTTCTCACTATACATTACCTAGAATGGTATTTATGTGTAGACCAGAGGGTCTTGTATGCTATGTGTATGTATGAGATTATGTGCATTGTGTTATATGTATGCTATGTTTTGTATAGACCGGACCGGAGGGTCCAACGATATAGATCGAACCGAAGGGTCCAACGATATAGACCGGACCGAAGGGTCCAACGATATAGACCGGACCGAAGGGTCCAACGATATAGACCAGACCGAAGGGTCCAACGATACAGACCGGACCGAAGGGTCCAACGAGCTATGACCGGACCAGAGGGTCCAACGAGCTACGGGACTAGAGGGTCCCGCTGAGACACATCAGACCGGAGGGTCATATTGTAGCCTCGAGTGGCGTATGTGTTGTATGTGGTATATTGGGGAACTCACTAAGCTTTTATGCTTATAGTTGTTGTGTGATGTGTTTCAGGTACTAGTGAGGATCGCGGGAAGGCGCCGGCATGATTCGTACACACGAGAGAGGATTTGTTTATATGAGATCTTGGGACATGTTTTGTGATGATACAGAGATTTATTATGATTTTGTGATTTTTATGTGGTGGAAAGTATGTTTTGAAATGAAAAATTGTTTTGAAAAATTGGGTGTTACACTATGATTAGTTAGTGCATACGAATTATATATAATCAAGATCGAACGAACAGTTGATTGAGTGATTCTGACCTAAGCCCACAACCAAACAAGGAACAGGAAGTAAGGCGGAAAGCACCCATCCCACTGCCTATCCGATATTATTTATATATAAGCCTGATGTATAAACCAAGGAATCCTAGAATTAGCAATAAGGGTCTTTTACTTCCTACTTGTTTGTAAAGCCCTGTATTGTAATTTTATAATTAAATAAAATTACTTGACGTTTTTTTACATATTCATACACTAATCGTACTGCTGATATCAATTGGTGAGTCCTCTTAACCATACTAATATGATGGATGGCCTGACACGACGTTCTTCAGGCGCTGGAAACGTTAATGACATTTGTCACCCCAGGCCTGTCGGTCTAGCTGTTGCAAGCAGCTCAGATGCGGGACCGTCAGTCCCGTATAGATCTATACACAAACTCACGCTCTCCCTCCAGGAGACTCTGGTTATTAAGGTCAGGACTTTTGTTGGCACTTAGATAAGTACTTGAAGACGTATCTCACAAAGCTATATCGATGGTTACATGCAGAACAAAGAAAACCCTTTTTATACTGGTAAACGGTTGTATTATCCTTTCCTTAGTTAAAACCCTAGTATATATATTCCCTAAACTATACCTATTATAGTTTATATGCATGTTCTGAATGAAGTGAAAATCTTAGTAATTTAACAGTTCGTTTAACAGGAATCAAATATTTGTGAAAGATACCCTTTTGCTCGACATGTTACAAAATGTTAACACTTTATTTAAATAAGTTATATATATATATATATATATATATATATATATATATATATATATATATATAATTTAGATTAAAAAGGCAGTCGGACAAGTGATTCTTCCTTAAATCCACGACCAGACAAGGAACAGGAGGTAAGGTGGAAGCACTAGTCCTAAGCCTGTTGAACCTTAATCATATATTTATACGTATATAATCATATATTTTGGGAAAGCAAAAGTATAAAATAATTTAAGTAGTTGGAAAAGTTAAAAGTAGTTTGATTCGGTTAAAACAGTTTGAAATCATTTGGATGTTAACACAAGATTTCCTTGTGTTTTACTTGTATTCGCCCCTTAAAAACATTGAAAAACACTACAAACATAGGGGTATGAACTCATCTCGAATGTGTGTGCTTGGTTGAGTTGTGAAGTGCTAAAGATGATCGTCGGATTAGAATACTTGACGATAGTCGTATCCTAAAAATAATTATACCCTACGTCGTATTTAAATTAATAAGATATTAATTTAAATAATTAAGAAATGGCTAAAAGTATTAAATTAAGTGTTAGACAACACTTAATTAAATAAGAAAATTACTTACAAAAGTATTAGGAATTATTTGGAATAATTCTAGACATTTTCGGTGCACAAATGGAGTTTTCGGTGGAGGCTAGAGTGTTTTCGGTTGGAGGCTTGAAGATTTGAAGATATGGATGAATGTTCTTGGTGTTGTTGGTGGAAATAAGAAGATCTGGGCAAGAATCTTATGAATATATGATGTTTACGGATGATACTTTGAGAGCAAAATGGGAAGTGTTTGCGGTGTGAAATGTGAGAAATGAGAATGGTTTGCGGCTGAACACTTATGTATAGAGGGTGTTTACAGTTCATAATGGGCCCTAAGATTGTGTTTTTCGGTCCTTTAATAGGCTTGGTAATGTGTTTTCGGTCACACCTAGACCGAAAACCCATTTGGTCTTCAATTCCAAACCGTAAACTCTTGATTCCTTGAATTCATGGCCGAAAACCTAATTGCTTTTGACTTTTAGGACCGCAAACTAGAAGACCCTTGGATCTTTGGACCGAAATCTCTTATATGGGGATTATTATATAGTTTAAACTTTAGACTTTTGCTAATTGTTGAATTATTCTAACTTAATTTAACTTAGGTTTCAATCCATACTTAGTTACTAGCTCATAAACATGTCTTAATGGCCATAAGGAATACAATACAACAAGGATAGTAATGTGGTTTCACTTGTACTTGACTAGGTTTTAGACTTTGTTAAGTCTAAAATTTCCCAGTTGTGACATTATCCCCCCGTTAGAGGGAATTTCGTCCCGAAATTCGTTCTAGAGTGGTTACTCAGGAACTATGAAAAGAGGTGGGTACTTCTGTTCCATTTGACCTTCTTGTTCTTAAGTGAATTCAGATCCTTGCTTGGTGTTCCAGTAGATCTTCCCTTTTGTGTCTGCTGTTCTGATCGGTAGAGAGTATGTGGGTGTGGCTTACTTGTCTATGTTCATCTGAATGGTAGCATGTACACTCGTAGTCCTGGGCAGCTTTTGTTCTGATGTTCATGGTAGGACTCATACCTGGTCCATCCATCATCGCCCCGTGTATACAAGTCGTATATAATTAAGATTGACAAGACTGTCGGATGGGTGACTCTGCCCCAAGTCCACAATCAAAGAAGAAACAAGAGATAGGGTGGAAACACACATCCTAAGTCCGTAGAATCTTAATTATAAACCACCCTCGCGTATATACCTAGCAGTGATAGGTTAACCATATTTATCCCTAGCCTCTGTGCTTGAACTTGACTTGCTGCATGCGTGGTATTCCCGAAAGGTCTGCTAGGGATGCTTCGGGGAGGTTACGGAAGATATGATACCCCTCGCATGGGTACTTCGGAGGTTTGAAACGAGAGACGAGTCTGAGGTTCGTATTTGGTTTGTCGTTATGAGTGATGAGGGTTTTCCTTAGTCGGTTGCTCAAGGCGAAGGGTCATTCCGGTAACACATGCGATTGGTATGGTGAGTACCAAGCCAATCCATGTCTAATGAAGTCGTCGGGACTTCATACCGTCACAGGTGTTAGGTCGTTTAGGAAGAAGTGTTTGTTAGGGCGATAGTGCATCCTATGTGTACTTTCTAGTGCTTTTAGTTTTATCCTTGTTGTTACTACCGTAAACATTTTGTACCGCATCAAGCGAGTACTAGCAGTAAGAGTGTTCCGATAATTAGTGATGATATTCCATACTATGATCCCTACTAGGTCCCTCTATAATCGCTTGAGGCCTACAAGTCACGTATAATTACGATTGGGAAGACAGTCGACTGAGTAACTCTGCCCTAAATCCACAACCAGACAAGGAACAACAAATAAGGCAGAATCACACACTCTAAGCCTGAAATCTTAATTATATATGACCCTAATGTTTACACTAAGCCATTATAGCTTACCTGTAAGGATACTTATTTTTTATAAGAATGTTGTGATTTGTTTGGACGAGAGATCAAATTAATTACTTTTTAATTGGTACTAGTCTTAGTAAAAATTTAAGCTGTAAATATTATTGTTTGGAGACGTACCAAAAATCCCAGAACGGTTCCTCGTTGTTTCGAAATGTTTTAGTGTTAACCTCCTCCCGCTCCTCCGTCATTCCTCTCTGTGGGACAATCTCTCTTGAAATGTATCGTTGCACCGCATGCATGACATATTGGTCTTTCTCCGACATTGGTGGTTGAAGTGATGTGTTGGGCTGGAGTCCTACAGACGCGAGCAGTGTGCCCCTTCTTATTGCACCTATTACACTACAATTCCCGGCAGACTCCATGATGATGGAAGCTGCACTTGCTGCATTCTGGGAGGTTTCCAGCATATGGTTTTCTCAGTGTTGAGGTAGTAGGGTCAATGGGAGGATGGACTACCGCAACTTGTTGCCTTTTGGTAGGCCCTTGGGTCGAACTGCTCCCTTTCTTGACCCAGAACTCTCGTTTCTTGTTCTTAGGTTTGTGTTTTGGGGTGTAATTGTAGACGGGCACTCGTTGGTTTCCTTGATTGTTACTACGGTTTGAATTGTCGAAACTGTTTCCGTTTTCGTTGGCGTTGTTAGCATTGAGGTGTGCCATGACAGCTGTCACGGCGGCTGTGACTACAGCTTGAAAAGTAGCAGAGTCTATCTGCAGGATTGGTGTTTCTCCGGTTGGCTGGTTACTTCCTTTTGGAGGCATGATTCTGTTGCATGGTGAGAAACGAGCTCGTAAGTAGCTATGGTCGTTTTTAGTTGTATTCTTTCTATTGATATATACATATAAATTTCCACGTTTTGTTGTGCGATTCTTAATGTTACGACCTACATCCCTATGATGTATTTATGGTAGTGAGTAGAAGTAGGTATTGTACGAGTGTTAAGTTCACTCATTCTGGTACTACTTTCTCCCAAGTACGCTTAATTGTGGAGTTCTGATGCATTAGTGTTGGTATGACCACGCCCAATGGGTCTACGGAGAGGTATCGTTCTACTATAGGGTTTAAAAGGTGAAACGGTGGTAAGTCTTTATTAGTGGCTATAGGTCATGTATTATTTGAATCTAAGTTATCTTAGTTCTGAGTGTATCATGTTCCGACTTTTAAAGAGTTTTGAAAACAATTCATAAGGGGGGTCTATGTATATTAGACTTATGAATTTTTTTTAGTAACCACCTTTTAAGTGCAATCCTATGATCTGGTTTACTGTTACTAGTTCTTACTAAAGTGGCGGTAAGCCTAGCACATAGGGTGAGTAGTGTAATCACTAACTCACTAGGTTATATTAGTTTATTAGTTATTAGTGTGACGCATAAGGAGCTCTGCCACCTCGAACGTGTCGGTGAGTGGTACCCTCTGCTCTCTGTCCTTGCTAGGTTTGTTCTATTTTCAACTGTAATGTTTTGTTGTCTCAAGGCATTCCTATAGTGTTCTTTTTCTCGTAGATGTGTTGAGTCCTTGCTCTATCATGCTTCAGGTTTTGTCACTGATTCCCATTATTTCATAATGAAGAATCTGAACTCGAATGTCCAAGTGAGCTCCGCATGTCTGCTTCTGATAGGGTAGGGGTCCTTACATAACTCTCCAACCCCTTACTCTTCGTCTGATTCCTTCTCGGAATCTTCCTCACGAATCTCTTCTTGTTCTTCCTTAACTCCTCTGTTGGTTGTTGTAATGGAGTAGCTATTCCTAGCTATGTTGTTGGTGCGAGAATGGGGATGTCTAAAGAATCTATGAGATTAATAAAATAATAAAAAAAACATTTCTGACGAAATTTTTATGGTGATGCTTACCGGGTCCTCCTATAATCATGCAGTGTATGCAAGTTGTATATAACCAAGATCAAATAGACCTTCGAATAAGAAATCCTACTCTAAGACCACAACCAAACAAGGAACAGGTAGTAGGGAGAAGATCACAAATTCTAAGTCTATAAAATCTCAATTATATACAACCCTGGGAGCATACACTCTGCAATCATAGACCTGCCAGTAAGGGTATTTTAGTTTTCACATAAGTTAGTTATAGTGCCTAAAATAGTCCTATAGTATTTTAATTGTATGTTTGATTCTAAAGTTTCTTGGTATATTAACTTGGTAAGTCTTTAGACTTGTTGTTATCTTATAGTATCCTAAAATACTCCTATTGTATTTTAACTTTATGTTTTGTTCTATAGATCCTTTGTATATAGGGTTGGTAAGTTTTAGACTTGTTGCAACACCACTATCACTCCCAAACACATATTGGTCGTATCTCAAATAAATATAGTTGATCAGGCTATATTTATCCCAGATATGATTACATAACTCTCTAGGTTTGACTGTAGTGTCCAACATCTAAATACCTTTGCTTTGTTCTTCTTGTGATACTTGTTCTTGTATATATGCGTGTTTGTATACTTCTCATAACATACTTATATTTTAAAAGTATACTTTTAGTCAGAGCTCTTCGGCCCCATTGTATTTATAGTTGTATATCTTTTTATGGGTTGATATACTTAGTTCACTATAAAAAATGCTATGATACCGATCTGTCACACCCCCAAACCGGAACGGCGGAAACGTTCGGTGGTGGAGGACATCATGTACAGTATCACAACAATTGTATAATAGTAATCAAAGCAAAAACAACCATTGTATTAATAACATAGTATTTACATTGTGTTCAAAACATTACTTGTTTAACATTAAAACTATATCAAAAGGTAATACGTAATGCTACTATGCCCCGTCTTCGTAACGCCTGAGAGGGTACCTGTCTACTAACTTTCCTGAGAATACAAGTGGTTTGAAAAAGCGTCAACATTAAAGTTGGTGAGTTCATAAGCATTTTTTTTGGAAAGTATGTTCTTTGTTTCTTGTAAAACTTGATGTGTTCCTCTAGAAAATCCTATATTTTCTGATGTAATATATGATAAGTAAAATGACCCATACTAGTTCCTTCTACGAGTACTTAGTGTATACAAGTTATATACAATCCAGATCGAACAAACAATTGATTGTGTGGTTCTGCCCTAAGCCAACAACCAAACAAGGAACAGGAAATGAGGTGGAAACCACACCTTCCACTGCCTGTCGGATCCTCATTGTATATAACCCTAACGTATTCACTAGGTACTTACAGAGTTAACTGTAATAGTCCTTTTATAATGGTGAGTGTGTTCTTTCATAAAATCCAATATTTTCTTAGTATAATTGACATGTAGTCTTAAACCCTAAGACCAAAACACATGCATGTTAATGTACGCTAAGTTCATATACTTGTTATTTTGTTACTTGATAAAACTGCTTTGATATATGTGTTTCCCCAGAGTTGTAATTTATGTACTAGAAAATTGTGTGTTATACTGGTACCTATTGGTATGGCCCATATCTATTCCTCCTACGATTACTTAGTGCATACAAATTATATATAACCAAGATCGAACGGACAGTTGATTGAGTGATTCTGTCCTAAGCCCAAAACCAAACAAGGAACGGAAAGTAAGGCAAAAAGCACCCATCCCACTTCCTATCGGATATTATTTATATATAACTCTGATGTATAAACCAAGGAATCCTAGAATTAGCAATAAGGGTCCTTTAGTTCCTACTTGTTTGTAAAGCCCTATATTGTAATTTTATAATTAAATAAAATTACTTGAAGTTTATTTACGTGTTCATGCACTAATCGTACTGCTGACACCAAATGGTGAGTCCTCCTAACCATACTAATATGATGGATGGCCTGACACGACGTTCTTCAGGCGCTGGAAACGTTAATGACATTTGTCACCCCAAGCCTGTCGGTCTAGCTGTTGCAAGCAGCTCAGGTGCGGGATCGTCAGTCCCGTATAGATCTATACACAAACTCACGCTCTCCCTCCAGGAGACTCTGGTTATTAAGGTCAGGACTTTTGTTGGCACTTAGATAAGTACTTGAAGACGTATCTCACAAAGCTATATCGATGGTTACATGCAGAACAAAGAAAACTCTTTTTATACTGGTAAACGGTTGTATTATCCTTTCCTTAGTTAAAACCCTAGTATATATATTCCCTAAACTATACCTATTATAGTTTATATGCATGTTCTGAATGAAGTGAAAATCTTAGTAATTTAACAGTTCGTTTAATAGGAATCAAATATTTGTGATTCTTCCTTAAATCCACGACCAGACAAGGAACAGGAGGTAAAGCGGAAGCACTAGTCCTAAGCCTGTTGAACCTTAATTATATATTTATACATATATAATCATATATTTTGGGAAAGCAAAAGTATAAAAATAATTTAAGTAGTTGGAACAGTTTAAAGTAGTTTGATTCGGCTAAAACAGTTTGAAATCATTTGGATGTTAACACAAGATTTCCTTGTGTTTTACTTGTATCCCCCCCCCCCATAAAAACATTTAAAAACAGTAAAAATGTAAGGGTATGAACTCACCTCGAATGTGTGTGATCGGTTGAGTTGCGAAGTGCTAAAGATGATCCTCGGATTAGAATATGTGACGGTAGTCGTATCCTAAAAATAATTATACCCG
Source organism: Lactuca virosa (assembly GCF_052849685.1). Taxonomy (NCBI): domain Eukaryota; kingdom Viridiplantae; phylum Streptophyta; class Magnoliopsida; order Asterales; family Asteraceae; genus Lactuca; species Lactuca virosa. The sequence continues at coordinate 312,011,720 of NC_136433.1, read as the reverse complement.
ACGTTGCATTTAAATTAATAATATATTAATTTAAATAATTAAAAAATGGCTAAAAGTAATAAATTAAGTGCTAGAAAAAACTTAATTAAATAAGAAAATTACTTACAAAAGTCTTAGGAATTATTTGGAATAATTCTGGACGTTTTCGGTGCATAAATGGAGTTTTCGGTGGAGGCTAGTGTGTTTTCGGTTGGAGGCTTGAAGATTTGAAGATATGGATGAATGTTCTTGGTGTTCTTGGTGGAAATAAGAAGATTTGGGCAAGAATATTATAAATATACGCTGTTTACGAATGATACTTTCAGAGCAATATGGGAAGTGTTTGCGATGTGAAATGTGAGAAATGAGAATGGTTTGCGGTTGAACACTTATGTATAGAGGGTGTTTACGGTTCATAATGGGCCTTAATATTGTGTTTTCGGTCCTTTAATGGGCTTGGTAATGTGTTTTCGGTCACACCTAGACTGAAAACCCATTTGGTCTTCAACTCCAAACCGTAAACTCTTGATTCCTTGAATTCATGGCCGAAACCCTAATTGCTTTTGAGTTTTAGGACTGTAGACTAGAAGACCCTTGGATATTTGGACCGAAATCTCCTATATGGGGATTATCATATAGTTTAAACTTTAAACTTTTGCTAATTGTTGAATTATTCTAACTTAATTTAACTTAGGTTTCAATCCATGCTTAGTTACTAGCTCATAAACATTTCTTAATGGCCATAAGGAATACAATACAACAAGGATAGTAATGTGGTTTCACTTGTACTTGGCTAGGGTTTAGACTTTGCTGAGTCTAAAATTTCCTAGTTGTGACATCGAGGCTTGCACCCAGTACGCCCAACGTACTGGCCCGAATCCTAGTTCTTGTCGAAGAGTCTTAACCACTTAAGAAGTTAACGATCATTCCTCAATTCGACATCATATTAAGGCCTTAACCCGTAAAGTTGAAGAATTTAAGCATTTTCATCGCTAAAACAGCCCAAAGTCCAAATCTATTATTTTAATTTTGTTAAGAAGGACATCAACCTTGCATGGTTGAGCTAAACCCATCAAGCTATCATTTTTATGAATAAGGGACCTCAAAATTGCTAAGATCTACCATCCCTAACTTCTGGAGTAGCTCACAAGCAGGGCTTAAAGGACCACAAAAAGCATAAAAACAAGCCCTAACTAGATCTATCAAAAAAATTCATCAAGCTAAGAGCTTTATACCTTTAATATTTTTCCAAGTTGGTGATGATTCTGGATCCACGGGCTCTAGCCATAGCAATGTAACTTCCAAGAGTTCCTCTTCCTTCAAAATCACCAAAAACACCTTCAAAGTTTACTTCTAATCTCAGAACATTCAAATGGCTAATATGATTTCATTCTTAGGGTTTGAAGAAATGGGGGTTGGTCATAAGAGGGACCAAGAGTGACTTAAGGTGTATAAATAGGGCACAAACACTAAAAATTAGGGTTTTCCACTGCTGACCGTGCGCCCACGTACCTCCACGTACGCCCAACGTATGAGGGTGCCTTCGCGATCATGCCATCGAGTCAGCATGCCCAACATACTCCTAGAGTACGCCCAACGTACTCGGCTAGGGACCAAATTACAAGGATTTTTAAGATAAGGGGTAAAAAGGAAAATACCTGAAAATGAAATGTTACAATTTTCTCCCACTTGAATCAGACTTCATCCTTGAAGTCCGCTGCTGAGAACAACTTCGTATAATGCTCCCACATCTCGACCTCGTGCTCCCATGTCCATTCTAATCCCTTACGGTGCTATCATTGCACCTTTACCAGATCCACCGATTTCTTCCGTAGAGATTTCGTCTTCCTATTAAGGATGGCAATCAATCTCTCGATGTAATTCAGGCGGTCATCCACCTGCATATCCTCCAATGGAACCACTGCGAAATCATCACACAAACACTTCTTCAGTTGAGAGACGTGAAACGCGCTTTGGATCTGAATAAGCTCTTCGGGCAGATCCAAGGATAAACAACCCAGCCCACCCGAGACAAAATCCTAAAAGGAATGATATACATGGGGCCCAACTTGGCCCTCTTCCTGAATCGGATGACACCTTTCCAAGGTAACACCTTCAGGAGAACCATATCCCCAACCTAGAACTCTAGATCGGATCGGCGTTTGTCGGCATAGCTCTTCTGCCAACTCTGTGTTGTCTGAAGTCTAAATCGAACCTGTTGAATCAACTCGGTAGTCTTGAGCACCACCTCAGTACTCCCCATGACTTGTTGACCGAACTCACCCCAACATATCGGGTTCCTGCACTTCCTCCCATAGAGCATCTCAAAATGAGGTTGATCAATGATGGTATGATAATTGTTGTTATAGGAAAACTCTGTCAAAGGGAGATACGTATCCAAACTCCCACCGAAATCCAATACACATGCCTGAAGCATATCCTCCAGGGTATGGATAGTCCGCTCACTCTGTCCATCAATCTGCGGGTGGAAAGTCATGCTGAAATGCAGATGAGTACCCAGCTCCTCATGAAACCTCTTCCAAAACCTGGAAGTAAACCGGACATCCATGTCTAAAACCACTAAAACCGACACTCCATGTCGTGCCACAACCTCCTTGATGTAGATGTCGACCAACTTCTCTGCACATATATGATGGGTTTTGAGCATTCTAACACTTCCTAAGTGTACATGCAACCCTAATAACCTTGGATCTATGTTTGTCTAATAATCATGCAAAGTTGAATTCCAAGGTTATATTCCTATCTAGCATACATGGGGAACATTTTTAACTTGAATGAAAGATAGAATAACTTACCTTGTTGTTGATTATGATCCTTGAAACCTTGTGAGCCTAGCACCCCAAGTGTGATGCCTCAAATGCTTCACACAACACCAAATGCAAAGGAGTAAACTTTGAGAGAATCTTACACTTGCAAAATCGGCTCTAGCCCTCTTGTTTCTTAGTGTCGCCGATTTTGGTGGAGAACATGTTGCTTATATAGTGTGTCACATCTAGGGTTACACCATGTAAACCCTAATGTGGCATGACTCTTCATTTCCATGACCCATGGGTTTGTAACTCCCATGGAGCCTCCATGGAGCATCCTATGGGTGGAACCCAACTTGATAATCCATGGAGCCTCTTAGCCCACTATATAAGATATGGAAGATTTACATAATCTACCCATATATTTAATTAGTTATCTTTTGATCACTTAATTAATTCTAAATTAATTCTTGATCAAACTAATTAAATAATATTATTAATATATTAGAACTTATAATATATTAATAAACCATAAGTGTTATTTCTCTCATTTTAGTTTATCCAATTGCATGGTGCCATGCAACCCAAATGGACCATGTCGGGTCGGGTCAAGTACATACCAGAAATAGTTATGGACTTAGACACCTTATCCAACAGTCTCCCACTTGGATAAGTCTAATAACTATAACTGCAATACTTCAGGAACCGATCGGTAATCGTAGCTCTTTCAAGGTCTCTCGGAACTGAGAAGATGATGACACGCCATTTAAGATAAGTGATCATATAATCCTCTGTTCTAGATATCAGCCGGACAAATACATGGAACAGTGTCTTACTTTGTGTCCACCAGTTTGTTTCCCGATTTCCGATTTGTTTGACAAAGAACTTAATTGAACACATCAACTTAGTTCTGACCAGGCCCGGTACATAGGTCAAAACAAAATCATCGAGGGGCCCAGATATCAGCTTCTAATCCAAGAAGGAACAGATAAACTTCGACTCATATGTTTGTTCTACCACTCATTGAATTATACACAAAAGCACGTTTTATAACATCGAGTTACCAATGCGTTAACGTACAATCAATGCATAACCAACTCATAAGTAACAAATCATATCTCTAGGTTTGAAGACTTATATGATATTACCGTCTCACGATCACTCGAGATAAATTCCATGAAGTGATTCCAGTGAGCGTGGGTTGAGTCCAATGCTCAGAACTTATGAGCACTCATGAGTGTTGTAGCCATGTCCAACAACTTAGACCTCTGCAACCAATCATGACAGTCTTGATTCATACCTACTTCCGACATATGACCGACTGTGGAAGTTCGAATAATATGATATACCAAACATAATTATTCTGGAAGTCACAACATGCAAAAGAAATATAGTAAACGATCGACAAGAGATAGCAACACTTTACTCATAAATAAAACACCTTTTATTCTTCATCTAATGTCAATTACACTTTACAAATTTCAAGGTTATCTAACTACTAAATCTAATATCATCCTTCAGCCCTATGCTCCGAGCATGCTGGAGATGCTTAACCCGAGTCAGTCCCTTCGTGAGGGGATCTGCTGGATTCTCATCCGATGATACCCTCTTTGCCACGAGGAGTCCTTCTTCTATTCGATGTCTGATGAAATGGTATTTTCTGTCGATGTGTCTGGATCTCCCATGATCCCTTGGTTCCTTGGCTAAGGCAACTGCACTTTCCCTATCACAGAAAATTTCCATTGGCTCTTTAATAGCTGGTACAACTCCAAGGTCTCCAATGAAGTTCTTCAGCCATATCGCCTCCTTTGCTGCCTCGCTAGCTGCTATATACTCTGATTCGCAAGTTGAATCAGCCACTGTCTCTTGTTTGGAACTCTTCCAAGAAATTGCTCCTCCATTTAAGGTAAAGACCCAGCCTGACTGAGAGCGGAAATTATCCCTATCAGTCTGAAAGCTAGCATCACTATACCCTACAACTCTCAAGTCTTCACTCCCACCGAGGGTAAGGACCCAGTCCTTAGTCCTCCGTAGGTACTTGAGGATATTCTTTACCGCAGTCCAGTGTGCCTTGCCAGGGTTCCCCTGATACCTGCTAACCATGCTCAAAGAAAAGGCTACATCAGGTCGAGTACACGTCATAGCATACATGATCGATCCTACAGCCGAAGCATAAGGTATTCGACTCATTTCTGCTATCTCAGCCTCAGTACTAGGGCTTTGTGTCTTACTCAATCTGGCGTTACTCTGGATGGGTAACTCTCCTTTCTTGGAGTCCTGCATGCCGAATCTCTTCAGCACCTTATCCAAGTAGGTACTCTGACTAAGTCCAATTAGTCTTTTACTCCGGTCTCTCAAGATCCTTATCCCTAGAATATAGGCAGCTTCTCCTAGGTCCTTCATAGAGAAACACTTCCCAAGCCAGGACTTAACTTCCTGCAGAGTTGGGATGTCATTTCCTATGAGTAGTATGTCATCCACATACAATACCAAAAAGCTAACTATACTCCCACTAGCCTTGACATATACACAAGATTCATCTTCACTCCTAGAAAAGCCAAATTCCTTGACTTTCTCATCAAAGCAAAGATTCCATCTGCGAGGTGCTTGCTTTAACCCATAAATGGATTTCTCAAGCTTACACACTCTATTAGGGTACTCTGTGTTGACAAAACCCTCTGGCTGACTCATGTAAACATCCTCAGCCAACTTTCCATTAAGGAAAGCGGTTTTGACATCCATTTGCCATATTTCATAGTCATGAAATGCGGCTATGGCTAACAGAACCCTAATAGACTTAATCTTGGCAACTGGAGAAAAGGTCTCATCATAATCAACTCCCGGAGTTTGTGAGAAACCCTTTGCAACCAGTCGTGCCTTATAAGTGTGTACATTACCATCCATGTCGGTCTTCTTCTTGAAGATCCATTTGCACCCTATAGTCTTACGACCTGGTACATTCTCAACCAAGTTCCAAACTTGATTGTCATACATGGACTGTATCTCGTTGTCCATTGCCTCTTTCCACTTGGCTGACTCAGGGCCTGCCATGGCTTCCGCGTAACTGTTAGGTTCATCCAGACCTATCAGTGTCTCATCACTGATAAGTGTATCACCTTCCGCAGTAATATGGAATCCATAGTAATGCTCAGGTGCATTCCTAACCCTTGTGGAACGCCTCAGAGGTACAGACTTGTCAATTGGCTCAACAGGAGTTTCCTCCTCAAGTTGAGTGCTAGGCTTTGAAGTTCCTTCACCACTTGACTCTTGAATTTCTTCAAGGTCAACTTGCCTCGCACTGTCTCCTTGGCTTATGAACTCTCTCTCTCGAAAGAAAGCCCTCCTAGCTACAAAGACCACATTCTCACTAGGTCTGTTGAAGAGGTAACCAAAGGATTTCTGTGGGTAGCCGATGAAAATACACCTCTCACTTCGAGGTTCGAGCTTATCATGAGTCTCGCGTCTCACGAAAGCCTCGCAACCCCAAATCTTAATGTGGTCTAGTTTGGGTACTTTACCGGTCCACATCTCATGAGGAGTTTTGGCAACTTTCTTTGTGGGAACTAGATTAAGGATATGGGCGACAGTCTCTAAGGCATACCCCCAAAATGAGATTGGTAGCGAAGCTCGACTCATCATGGAACGAACCATATCCAACAAGGTTCGATTATGCCTCTCAGCTACACCATTCAACTGCGGTGTCCTGGGAGGTGTCAATTGTGAGACAATCCCACATTCCCTAAGATAGTCGAGGAACTCTGAACTAAGATACTCACCACCTCGATCGGATCGAAGCATCTTAATGTTCCTGCCCAATTGATTCTCGACTTCCTGTTTAAACTCTTTAAACCTCTCAAAAGTCTCTGACTTATGCTTGATTAAGTAGACATATCCATATCTACCGTAATCATCAGTAAAAGTCAAATAATAACGATTAGCATCCCTTGTGGCATGTTTGAAGGGCCCACACACATCCGTGTGTATAAGATCCAAAAAACCTTCACCCCTCACACAAGAACCTGTGAAAGGTGACTTTGTCATTTTTCCAAGTAAGCATGATTCGCAACTATCATCTGACTTTAGGTCAAATGACTCCAATACTCCATCCTTTTGGAGTTGGCCTATGCGTTTCTTGCTTATATGTCCAAGACGACAATGCCATAATGATGCTTTATCCAAGTTATTATCATTAACAGAATCAATACACAATACATTATTTCCTAAGTTATCAACCACAGATACAGTTTCATACACACCATCACAAGGTAATGCTTTAAAATAAAGAACATTATTAAAAAAAGCATTAATCGAACCAACTTCATTATCAAATGAAAAGGTGAAACCTTGTTTATACAATGCATGAAAGGAAATAATATTTCTTGCCATTTCTGGCGAATAACAACATTTATTCAAATCTAAACTAAACCCACTACTTAGCGATAAAGTATAAACTCCAATCTTGGTGACATGTAAAGCTTTCCTATTCCCCATGATTAAGTTTATTCTTCCATGCTCCACATTCTCACTTCTTCTCAGTCCCTGCAAATCAGAACAGATATGAATACCACAACCGGTATCAAGGACCCAAGAGTTAGAATGGGGTGAGTTATTAGATAAGATAGTGTAAATACCTGCATGGTTGGGTTTAACTTTCCCATCCTTCACATCTTGCTGGTACTTTGGGCAGTTCCGCTTCCAATGTGACTTTTCATGGCAATAGAAGCATTCAGCCTCTTTAGGGTCAGAAGAAGGAGTGACAAAACCTTTCTTGGTTCCACTTGAAGAAGAGCCATCAAGGGTCCTAGCCTTGGTACCCTTCGAAGAGCTCTTCCTCTTCTTCCCTCTACCTTTCCTGATTACCAGAACCGGGGCGGAGTTTGGAGTAGGAGTGTTAACAACCAACTTACCCTTAAGACCTGTTTCTGCGGTCTTGAGGAGTCCCTGAAGTTTGCTGAGTGTGACCTCTTCCTTATTCATGTGATATGTCATGCGGAATTGATCATAGTACGATGGTAAGGAGTGCAAAATGATATCAATTGCAAGCTCCTCAGGGAAGTTCACATTAAGCTTCAGCAACCGATCCACATACCTTTGCATTTTCTGCATGTGGCTCGTGACGGATTCCCCGTCCTTCATCATGGTTGTTATGATAGAGCATATGATTTCATACCTCTCCTGTCGTGCACTTTGATGGTATCTTTCCATCAGATCTTGGTGCATTTCAAAAGGGTAGAAGTCCTCATAGGACTTTTGGAGTTCCGTTGTCATGGTGGCCAACATGATGCATGCCACTTTTGTAGCATCCCTTTCATGTGCCCGGAAGTCAGCGATCTCCTGGGGAGTTGTAGTGGTCTCATCAATCTCCTTAAGCTCCTTGTCAAGGACATATTCTTTGTCCTCGTAGCGGGTAATCATCTTGATGTTTCTGATCCATTCATTGAAGTTGGATCCATCAAAAGTGACTTTCCCACACAAGTTCATAAGGGTAAAGGAGCCATTAGGATTAGAGCCAGATGCAGCATTGTTTGAAGACATCTGAAAGAAGAGAACAAGATTAGTTTAGATATTAAAAGAGTCCTTAATAAAACACCCAAATGTAATATTAAGGCTAGAATCCAATCACAATATATTATAACTTAGAAGAGGTATGCCGTAATCCAAGCTATAACATATTTGAAAGGTAGGTGAATGACGATTCACCAATTTCCACCATGAAAAACGAAATATAAATATTAGGTTTTTAATTGGTTCTTAGAAATTCCTAGATTCTTTTGAGATTCAATGAACTTTTCAAAGGCATGTTTCAATCTCGAGTGTGCCCTCCAAGTTTTGTGACTGGGATACCGAGGATCACAAAACGAGGTGTGAAGTAACCATGCAAATCACTTGGTACCCTCAAGGTTTATCACTCAATCGATGTGCCGGTAAACCACACACGCTCCACCGATGTTATGGTAAACCTTAAGTCACCCTTTACCTACCTTGTTAAGTCCAAGTTAGTGTGTCGGTTAACCACACACGCTCCACCAACGACTTAAACAAAGTGTAAAGTGTAATTTCATGGATTAGTACCTTATTCACATTTTCCTAAAGTAACTAAGATTGGGAATTTAATAAAAGCATTTAGTTACTTTATAATATTCATCATACTTTTAATGAGAATTTATAAGTCCTTGTCTTACCCGTTCGGCTAACGACCCTCCACCGATCAAGGAAGCGGTGGGTGAGAGTGGACACCCATTAAGTTGCCATTTTATAGGCAACAACCTTATACCCCCCTTATAGACTAGCTTCGTGAATGAGGCGTACTAGCGGTAAGACGACTTGACGTTATACATATATATATTAGTAACTTATAATATTATAAAGTATAAGGGTTGAATTTTAACTTTTAAAATTCTAAGGGTTGGAACTAAAGTTTTAATCAAGACTTTACATGTTCCAAAACTTGAGGGCAAGTTTTGTAAACTTCCAAAACTTTTCATTTCTTATAACTTATGAATTAATTGAGTAATAAAAATGAAGACTCTTCATTTTTATAACTCTTGTGTTCTTTTAATGGCTTTAATAAAAGTGAGACTTTTGGTTTTCCATAACTTGAGGACAAGTTATGGACTCCATTAAAACACATTATGATCATGAATTAAACTACCATGAAGGTTACAAACAATTCCTATGATCATCTAATCTTCATAAGTTCAAGAACATGAATACGAACACTTTCAAGAATCAAAAATTACACTTAAAAAAAAACTTGTAATTTTAATAATTGCCATTGTAAATGGATTAGCATAAACATTACACCATCTAAAACAAGATTTAAAACATCAAAACAGTTTAGGGTAATGTTTCTAGTCCATTTCCAGCAACAAATGTGCAAACTTTCAAACGAGCAGAAAACAGAAAAACAATTTTTTTTTCAAGCTGTTTGCACACAAAAAAAAACAACAACAAACGAACCATGCTCTGATACCACTGATGGGTTTTGAGCATTCTAACACTTCCTAAGTGTACATGCAACCCTAATAACCTTGGATCTATGTTTGTCTAATAATCATGCAAAGTTGAATTCCAAGGTTATATTCCTATCTAGCATACATGGGGAACATTTTTAACTTGAATGAAAGATAGAATAACTTACCTTGTTGTTGATTATGATCCTTGAAACCTTGTGAGCCTAGCACCCCAAGTGTGATGCCTCAAATGCTTCACACAACACCAAATGCAAAGGAGTAAACTTTGAGAGAATCTTACACTTGCAAAATCGGCTCTCGCCCTCTTGTTTCTTAGTGTCGCCGATTTTGGTGGAGAACATGTTGCTTATATAGTGTGTCACATCTAGGGTTACACCATGTAAACCCTAATGTGGCATGACTCTTCATTTCCATGACCCATGAGTTTGTAACTCCCATGGAGCCTCCATGGAGCATCCTATGGGTGGAACCCAACTTGATAATCCATGGAGCCTCTTAGCCCACTATATAAGATATGGAAGATTTACATAATCTACCCATATATTTAATTAGTTATCTTTTGATCACTTAATTAATTCTAAATTAATTCTTGATCAAACTAATTAAATAATATTATTAATATATTAGAACTTATAATATATTAATAAACCATAAGTGTTATTTCTCTCATTTTAGTTTATCCAATTGCATGGTGCCATGCAACCCAAATGGACCATGTCGGGTCGGGTCAAGTACATACCAGAAATAGTTATGGACTTAGACACCTTATCCAACAAGATACATTCCTGAATCAGAATGAAATGCACGCTTTTGGTAAATAAATCCACAATGACCCATATCAAATCCACTCCACGTGCTTTCTGTATCAACTTCGTGATGAAATCCATAGTAATCTCTTCCCATTTCCAAACGGGAATGCCTAACGGTTGCATCTTGTTGTGAGGTCGCTGATGCTCAGCCTTGACTTTCCTACAAGTCAAGCACCTCTCCACATACCATGTCACATCTCGCTTCATACATGGAAACTAATAATCAAGTCGGAGATCTCTATACATTCTTGTTGCTCTGGGATGAATAGAGAACCTTGACTTGTGCGCCTCCTCCATCAAAACCTAGCGCACACCGCCCAAATATGGAATCCACACCCTCCATTGAAGGGTAAATAACCCCCGACTATCATAATCGAATGAAGCCACCTAGCCCACTATGCACTCACTCTTCCGGTGCACTTTCTTCATAGCCTAAACCTGAGCCTCTCGAATCTGCTCCAAGAGTGGAGTAATCCCTGTCATCCTCAAGCACACATCTATGATCGGATTCGTGACCGACTTGCGACTAAGAGCATCGACTACCATTTTGGCCTTCCTCGGATGGTAAAGGATCTCACAATCATAATCCTTCACCACATCCAACCACCTATGTTGCCTCATGTTCAGATTTGGCTGATCCATCAAATACCTCAGGCTCTTGAAATCCGTGTAGATAGTACAGCGGACCCAATAGAGATAATATTGCCAAATATTGAGGGGGAACACCAAAACCCCCAGCTCCAAATCATGCGTAGGATAATTCGCCACATGAGGCTTCAGTTGCCTCGAATTGTAAGCAATAACGCGGCCCCTATGCTTCAGAACTGCACCCAAACCCGTGATCTTCGCATCACAATACATCATAAAATCTTGAGCACCTTCTGGAAGGGTCAGAATCAGCTCCTCACACAATTTCTACCTCAAGGTCTCAAAAGTTGCCTGCTGCTCAGGCCCCCAATGAAACGTAATGGTATTCTTCTTCAACCGAGTCAAAGGAACCGCTATCTTTGAGAAATACCGAATAAATGTCTGATAGTAACATGCCAAACCAAGGAAACTCCGAATCTCAAATGGAGACTTCGGAACCTCCCATCTCATCACCGCCTCGACCTTGGCTGGATCAACCAGAATATCGTTCTTGTTAACACGGTGCCCCAGAAACTGAACCCCATGCAACCAAAACTCACACTTGGAGAACTTCGCATACAGTCTCTCCATCCTCAAGGTCTCTAATACCTCCCTCGGATGCTCTTTATGCAGCTCCTGGGTCTTAGAATAGACCAGGATGTCATCAATAAACACAATCATAGACCGATCCAACATAGGCCCGTATACACGATTTATGAGGTCCATGAATGCGGCTGGAGCATTTGTAATCCCGAAAGGCATCACCACGAACTCGTACTGACCATAACGAGTCCGGAAGCGCGTCTTCTTTGTATCCTTCTACCAGACCCTCATCTAATGATAACCCGAACACAAATCAATACTAGAAAACCAAGATGCACCCTGAAACTGGTCAAATAAATCGTCAATCCTCGGGAGTGAATAACAGTTCTTCACCATTAGCTTATTCAGCTCCAGGTAGTTGATACACATCCGATGTGACCCATCCTTCTTCTTCCCAAACAGGATCGGTGCTCCCCATGGCGAACCACTCAGCCGAATGAACCCTTTCTCTAACAGCTCATGCAGCTGTGTAGACAACTTTTGCATCTCTAGAGGTTCTAACCATTAAGGTGATTTGGATATCGGAGCCGCACCGGGAACCAAGTAAATCTGAAACTCCACTTGCCTCTCTGGAGGCACTCCAAGAAAGTCATTCGGGAACACATCTGGATATTCCCGAACAACCAACACATCATCCACAGTCACCTTACCCTTCTCTTGGGTATCCATAACATAGGCGACAAATCCAAAACAACCCTACTGAAAGTAGCGCTTGGCCCTAGCTGTTGAACATAAAACCGGCTCGCGCTGAACACCCTCTCCCTGAATCAACAACTCTCCCTTACACGGGGTCCGAATACGCACCTACTGATGTTCATAATCAATCATTGCCTCATTAGATCTCATCCAATCCATCCCCATAATTCCCTTGCTCTCCCACAGGGGAATAGGAATCAAATCAATCATATACTGCTTGCTGAACAACTCCAGGACACAACCCCGATGAAACCTAGATACTCGCACAAGATGATCTTCAGCAATCTCAACTTCTAATGGACAATCCAGCTCCCCCGGAGCATCGGTAAACCTCTTGCTGAGCACAAGAGATACAAAGGATCGGGTAGCCCCCGAATCAAACAATACCAAAGCAAAGATATTGTTCACAAAGAATGATCCTAAAACAAAACACACATAAATAAGCATAAAAATCAACATAAATAATGAGATAAGGATAAGATACATACCCGTCAACACATTAGGTGCTACACAAGCCTCCTTGACTGTTAGCTGAAAAGCCATGCTCCTCACAACAGGCGCATCCGCCTTACCCTGGCGGCCATCAATAATCTGTAAGTCGCTGGAGCGGGTGCTACAACTGGTCCCCCTGTTGTTAAACTTAGGAAATTGGCCTTTTTTTGGCCCCTCTGATTGCAATGGAAGGAAATCAGATCAGAAATCTGGTTGGTCGTTGCATCAGTGAAATCCCTGCTAAAATGACCTGTCTTGCAGCACTTGAAGCAGCCACAACCTCCCAACTTGCACACCTCATCGTGCGTCATGCCATACTTGCCGCGGCAACCCCAACCCTGTTGGCCCCTCAATCTCAAGTCAAAAACCTTGGGCATCTTGCCCGAACCCTCTGAACCCTAAACCTGATCTGGTGTAACATCCCAAAAACAGGATCCAAAAATTTCATTTTTAATTCAAGTAAAAGCAGTATTTCAAAACATTGTTCATACAACCCAATAAGATAAATATGTCAAACATCATAAAAATCAGAGTGTGCCCCATAAACAGAATCCATGTGGTGTGTGCAATGAAGTCATCCCGATCCCTTCCCCTTCGAACTGGAAGTACCTGAAACATAAACTAAAAACAGTAAGCACAAAGCTTATTGAGTTACCCAAGCTACCCCATACCATGCATAATAAATCACATACTGGGCCCGCGCCCGACATCAGGCCTCGCCCAACATCGGGCCCCGCCCCGCTTCGAGCCCCGCTCGGTTTACATATCCGTTATTCTCAAGCCTCACCGGTCACTGGGCCTCGCCCGCTACACATATACAATATATATATATATATATATATATATATATATATATATATATATATATATATATATATATATATATATCACATAGTCATGCTAACACATATAATGATCATAAACACTAGCATATGTTCCAGTGGACCTCCCCCGGCATCGAGCCCCACCCGATATACATCGCAGCACACAACACATAATAGGGTCACGCAGACTCCTAACATCCTAGCATAATCAATAAGGGCTGCCGTTGGTGCCTTAGACCCAATAAACCCAGTGAGGAAACTCACCTCGAATGCTCAATCTCACTGAAAGAAGTCCCTAGTTGCCGCTAGATATAGGCACAAAAACCGGATTGGGCTCTAGGATCCGATCCGATCCGAAAACCGGATTTGGTCAAAACCGGTTTTGACCGAACCGGATCGGATTAAACCGGCCACCGGATCGAAACCGGATTGCGTATTCGGACAGCATTTCGGATTGACCCTCGGATTGAGAACCGGATTCGGTTCAAACCGGATCCGATCCGGTTTTTTTTTTACCGTTGAAATTACGGAATTTTTTTTTTTTTTTTAATAGCTGTTTGAAAGGGGAAAAAACGGCTAGTTTGACTTTTCTTGACTTTTTTGCCCTTCCAAACACATATAAATACAACCTATTTGCTCCATTTACATTTTACACACATTTCTACTACTCTCTACTTTTACTTTATACTTTTATTTTCATAATCTTCCAAGAAATGAGCTCCCGAAATTCTACCGCGGCTCAAGAGTCGGATGCAACAGTGGTTAAAATCTTACCAACCACTCGGAGTAAAGATGTTTGGGAACATTACAATTTGTGTTTGTTGTCGAACGGGAAAGAAAAAGCAAGGTGCAAGCAATGCGGGATGTTTTTGGGAAAAGATGGCAATAGTACGTTGAGGAGTCATACAACAAAAATGTGTCCGGTTGTAAAAGGTCAAGGCGATCCGGATCAACCAAATATTACTCCCGACGGTTCGATCTTTATTTACAACAATGATGACATTCGTGAAAGCTTTTGCAAGTTCGTCATTCAAGAGGGCTTGCCTTTCAGCCACTTCGACAACCCACGATTAACAAGGATTTTGCAGGAAAAAATGCAACCACAATACCGGCAAGTAAGTCGCACTTCTCTTAGACGTGATGCTTTAAAGTATTGGGATATAACCAAAAAAGATATGCAATTGGTATTTTTAAATATAAAAACCGGTGTTTCTTTAACGTGTGATGTTTGGTCCTCCACCAGTAGTTGTCCCAAAAGCTATCTTGCCGTCACGGCACATTGGATAGATCCCACTACTTGGGTAATGAACAAACGAATTATTGCTTTTGAACTTTTTGTGCATCCTCACACGGGGGCACGATTATTTGCAATTTTAGTAAGCGTTATAGAGACTTATAATTTACGCGACAAAATCTTCTCTATTTCGTTTGACAATGCAAGTAATAATACCGTCGCGGCAAAAAGATTAATTGCAAAATATAAACCTATTTTGGATGGCTCGTTTTTTCATACTAGATGTGTTTGTCACATTATTAATCTTGCGGTAGAAGATGGTTTAAAAATGATAGATTCGACGATTGAAAAATTCAAAACTGTGTTAACTAGAGTTTTTGGAAAAAATAAAGCTACAATGGAAAAATATCGAAAGTTTGCCATTTCCATAAACATAACTCCATATAGTCCTCATTGGGATGTTGACACTAGATGAAGTTCAACATGTATGATGTTTGAAAGTTTGACACGTCAAAGAATCGCTTTACAATTATTTTAAGACACAATTTCAAAAGGAAAAAATCCGGTTTTGGATTATGATTGGGATTTGATGGAAGAGTTTGTGGAAATGTTAAAAGTTTTTAAACAATCAACCATTTTTTTATTGGGCGTGTATTACCCTATAAGTCCGTTGTTACTAAATGAATTATGGTTGATGTCTACACAATTGGAGCGTTTTGAACAAAGAAGTGAAATATTTGTTTTGGTTACGAGACCAATGAGACAAAAACTAGTCAAATATTTCAAAGAAATGCCACCACTTTTTACTTGTGCCGCGGCATTAAACCCATGTATCAATGTTACGGGTGTAGACGCTTTGATTACCAAAATTTCTATGTCTTTAAATTTGGACAAAGATGACTCAAACTACATCCGTAACCAAATACACACTTTTAATAATACTTTTACTAATTTGTTTGACATTTACGCTACAAAGTATGGCGATATGTCAAACACTTTTGCAAGTGTAACCGACTCTACTAGTGGTGCATCGGGTAGTGGTGGGGGTCGAACAGATTTTCATATCGACCTCTATAACTACCTTTTGGAGGAACAAAACAAAAGAGCACGCACATTAACCCCTAGTAGCGAACTTGGAATTTATATGGGGTCAAATTTTTTAAAATTCATGAGTGCACCACAATTTAAAAATTTGGATCTTTTGGCTTGGTGGAGAGAAAAGGAAGCACAATTTCCTATTCTCTCCGTCATGGCCCGCGATTTACTAACCGTCCAAGCTTCCACGGTAGCTTCGGAATCCGCTTTTTCTTTTAGTGGTAGAGTTTTATCAAAGTTGAGGACGAATCTTACCCCGGTTGCGGTAGAGGTTTGCGTTTGCTTGAAGGATTACTTGGATTCGGTGGAACGTATACAACACTTGGCATCACTAGAAGGCCCACTACCACAAAATGTTGAACCGGAGATCATGGATGAAGAATATGCACAAGGCTTATCAACACCTCCGGAAGACGAAGACGATGACGATGAAGACGAAGGCGAAGATGAAGAATATGGTATTGATGACACCCCTACTTATTTGCGTGGCGGTTAAAGAATATTTTAGTGAAGGCGACACGAAGTGGAAGACCACAAAAACTATTTCTATTTGGCTAAACGTTATAACGCCACTTTATTATTATTATTAGTTAACTAGTTTAAAAACTCTTTCTAATTCGACGTTTGATGTATGTTTTAACTATTTTAATGAACCTATGTTGCATTTTGTGTTATATATGAGGTCCAAAAAATGTTTTTAAAAAAAAAAAAAAAAGAAAAACCAAATTCGGATCGGATTGTAACCGGATCGGATTAAACCGATTCGGATTGGGGCCTCGGAAAACCGGTCAAATCCGGTTTGAAACCGGTTCGGATTATTGGCTTATTCGGATCGGCTATGACCTCGGAAAACCGGATCGGATCCGGATCCGGATCGGATCGGATCGGATCGGGTCTTTGTGCATCTCTAGTTGCCGCCCTGACGACTCCCAGAGCTATCAGTACAAAATAACACCCAATAAACACTTGGGTTCCAATCTATAGCCATTAACCCATACTTGGCGTAAAACGACCATTTTACCCCTGGCCTAGCTTGAAGCAAAACTGAGGCCCAAATCCATAAACCAAAGAGGACCAAAACCAATTGATCCACTAAGGCGCACTTATGGCCCAATTTTCCAAATTGGGCCCAACCCCCATATGAGCCTTATCCTAAAGCCGAATAACATTTCATTAGTTCAAAGGCTTGATCTCAGATGGCCCAATAAGGACCAAAGCAACAAGGTCGAAGGAAGTGACCCAACCGAGGTCCAAACGATGTGAAGCCTAATCTGACTGAGTACGCGGGTCGTACTCAGCTATACGCTAAGCGTACTCGCTTCATGGCTTGTACGATGTGCGTACTAGCTTGTACGCCCAACGTACTCCATCATTAAGCCATTTCTTCCATTAAGCTCTTAATGCTTAAGTCTAACGGTCCAAAACACAGATCTGAGTCCCAAAGAGTATCTAGAACCATAAAGTCACTAACTTGGTGACTTTGCATGCCCCAAAACATCCGAACTTCGATTTATAGCATTATACTTCCATAATAATGGCCATAACTCATGCATGGATGGTTCTAAGCTGCAAATATGACAACTTTATGACTCAAGGACCAAAAGAACACCAAGAATAGCAACTCTAAGCTTCATAAATGATAATAAACCACAAGATCTCATCTATAGGACCAAAAGGGTCCAAAAAACAAACAAAGGAGATTTACATTATGACATGACAAGTTCAGAGCTTTATACCTCAAATGAGTGCCAAATGATGATGATAACACGGATCTACAAGCTCCCACTCTTCTAATGAAGCTTCAAGATGATCTCCTTCCTTCAAAACACCAAAAATACAACCAAAAGACCTTCTAAGCTCAAGAACACTCAACTATGGAGTTAGGGTTTAGAGTATAGGGCTAGGACGACAAGGAGGCTGAATAAATGAGGGTTTCATGTCCATAAGGATGCTTATATAGTGGCCAACTCCGGAAATTAGGGCTTTCAAAAGCCTTAATGTGTGTCCCGCATACTCTTCTGTACGCCCAGTGTACACCTCCAGATCCACGATTAGGCCCTCGCATGAGTACGCTAAGCGTACTACGTGGTGCACCCCGCATACTCGCTTTACTGCTTGTACGGTAAGCATACCTTGTGGTACGCTGCACATACAACTCAAGGACTAAATTGGACAATTTAAATAATTCAAGGGCAAATGAGAAACTTACCAAGATTCAATTGTTACAATTCTCCCCCACTTGAATCAGACTTCGTCCTCGAAGTCCACCGCCCCGAACAACTCTGGATAATGCTCTCTCATCTCATCCTCGGCGTAAGTCCATTCTGACCCCTCGCGGTGCAGCCACTGCACCTTCACTAGTTGTACAACCTTGTTCCTCAAGGTCTTCGGCTTCCGATCCAAAATTACCATTGATCTCTCAATATAATTTAGGTGGTCATCCACCTGAATATCCTCCAATGTTACAAATGTAGAATCATCCACCAAACACTTCCGCAGATGAGAGACATGAAATGTGCTATGAATCTAACTGAGCTCGACTGGAAGAACTACACGATATGCAACCCGGCCCACTCGAGCCAAAACCCTGATGAGAACAATATACCTGGGGCCCAGCTTGCCCCGCTTCCTGAATCGGATGATACCTTTCCAAGGTGACACCTTCAGAAGAACCATGTCTCCTTCCTGAAACTCCAACTCCGACCGGCGCCTGTCAGTATAACTCTTCTGCCGACTCTGAGCTGTCTGGAGCCCGCTCCGAACCTGCTGAATCAGCTCATTGGTATTGAGTACCACCTCAGTACTCCCCATGACTCGCTGACCAACCTCACCCCAGCAAATATGGGTCCTGCATTTTCTCCTGTAGAGCATCTTAAAAGGAGGTCAATTAATGATAGCGTGATAACTGTTGTTATACAAAAATTCCGCTAACGGAAGATACATATCCCAACTCCTACAAAAATCCAACACACATGCACGCAACATGTCCTCAAGAGTCTGAATAGTCCACTCACTCTGACCATCGGTCTGCAGATGAAATGCTGTACTGAAATGGAGACGAGTGCCCAACTCGTCATGAAACCGCATCCAAAATCTAGAAGGAAAACGAACATCCCTGTCTGAAACCAATGATATCGGCACCCCATGACGTGCCACCAACTCCCTGACATAAATCTCGGTCAACTGCTGAAATACTCTCCTGAATCGGAATGAAATGTGTGCTCTTGGTTAAACGATCCACGATGACCCAAATAGAATACACTCCGCACGCAGTCGTGGGAAGCTCTGTGATAATATCCATAGTGATATATTCCCCTTTCCATATGGGAATCTCCAACGGCTGCATCTTGCCATGCAGTCGTTGATGCTCAACCTTGACTTTCCTGCAAGTCAGGCACCGCTCGACATACCATGCCACATCCCGCTTCATGCAGGGCCACCAATAATTAGGATGAATATCCATATACATTTTCGTCGCCCTGGGATGAATGGAGAACCTCGACTTGTGGGACTCCACCATCAGAAACTGGCGTACCCCATCCAAATAAGGAACCCAAACCCGCCGATGCAGGGTCAACAATCTACGACTATCATAATCGAAGGAAGCCACCTGACCCACAATGTGCTCACTCTTCTGGTGCTCTTCCTTCATAGCCTCGGCCTGAGCCTCATGAATCCGCTCTAACAATGGAGTAATCGCGATCGTCCTCATACATATATCTCCGTTTGGAGCCGCGACCGCCTTACGGATGAGAGCATCGGCCAGCACATTGGCCTTCCCCATGTGATAAAGGATCTCACAATCATAACCATTCACCACATCCAACCATCGACGCGGCCTCATGTTCAGATTCGGCTGGTCCATCAGATACCTCAAACTCTTGTGATCCATGTAAATAATCAACGAACCCCATAGTGGTAATGCCGCCAAATCTTGAGGGCAAAAACCACGCCCCCCAACTCCAAATCATGTGTCGGATAATTTGCCTCATGAGGCTTCAGTTGCCTCGAAGTGTAAGCAATCACACAACCCCACTGCATTAATACTGCCCCCAGACCGAAGATTGAAGCATCACAATAAACCACAAAGTCATCAACACCCTCAGGTACGGTCAGAATTGGCGCCTCACACAACCGATGTCTAAGAGTCTCAAAAGTTGCCTGCTACTCAGGCCCCCAACAAAATGTCACCGACTTCTTGGTTAATTTGGTCAATGGAACAACGATCTTGGAGAAATCCTAGATGAATCTCCGATAATAACCAGCCACACCCAGAAAACACCGAATCTCAGATGGATACTTCGGAACCTCCCACCGCATCACGACCTCGGCCTTGGTTGGATCGACCAGAATACCCTTCTGGTTGACAAGGCGCCCCAGAAACTGCACCTCGCGCAACCAAAAGTCACACTTGGAGAATTTTGTGAAAAGTCTCTCCCTCCTTAATGTCTCCAACACTTCCCTCGTGTGCTCCTCATGCTGCTCTTGAGTCTTGGAATAAACCAAGATATCATCAATAAATACTATCACAGACCGATCCAGCATTGGTCTGCGCACATAGTTCATGAAATCCATGAATGCGGATGGAGCATTGTTGAGCCCAAAAGGCATCACCATGAACTCATAGTAACCATATCGAGTCCGGAAAGCTGTCTTCCACACATCCTCATCCCTGACCCACATCTGATGGTAACCCGATCGCAAATCAATCTTGGAGAACCAAGATGCACCCTGAAGCTGGTAAAAAAAGACCATCAATCCTCGGGAGGGGATAACGGTTCTTCATCGTTACCTTATTCAACTCCTGGTAGTCGGTACACATACGATGAGACCCGTCCTTCTTCTTCACAAACAGAATCGGTGCTCCCCAAGGCAACTTTCTCGGTCTAATAAATCCCTTGTCTAACAGCTCCTGCAGTTGTGTAGACAAATCCTGCATCTCAGGAGGAACCAACCGATACAGTGCTTTGGCTATCAGAGCCGCACCTGGAACCAGATCAATCCTGAACTCCACCTGCCTCTTCGGAGGTACCCCAGGCAAATCCTTCGGGAATACATCTGGGTACTCCCACACAATCGGCACATCATCCACGGTCTCCTAACCCTTATCCCGGGTATCCATGACATATGCAACAAAACTCGAGTAACCCTGATGAAGATAACATTTGGCCCTCGCTGTAGAACACCAAATCGGCCCACATTGTGGTCTCTCACCATGAATCACCAACTCTCCCCCACTTGGGATCCGAACATGAACTAACTGCTGCTCACAGTCGATCACTGCTCCATTAGGGCTCAACCACTCTATGTCCACAATAACCTTGTTCCCAAGCAGAGGAATAGGAACCAAATCAACTGGATACTGCTCGCTGAATAACTGAAGTGTACAACCCCGATGAACCCTCGCAACCCAAACCGTCATATCATTAGCAATCTCAATATCAGGAGGACAAACCAGCTCCCCTAGAGCTCCAACAAATCTCTTACTAAGCGCAAGCGATACAAAGGATCGGGTAGCCCCCGAATCAAATAATACCAAAAGCAGAGATACCGTTCACAAGGAATGATCCTAAAATAAAACACACAAACTTAAGCAAGCAATTCAATATAAATAAAGAGATAATCAGAAGATATATACAAGTCACAACGTCGGGTGCTGCACGCGCCTCCTCTGCCGTCAGCTGGAAAGTTGTGCTCTTCGCCGCAGTCGTATCTGCCCGGTCTTGGCGGCCGTTAGTAATCCGAAAACTTGCAGGAGCGGATGCTGACCCCAGTCCTGCCGCAGCCAAATTCGTACATTAGGCCTTCTTATGGCCCCTATGATTGCAATGAAAGAAAATCAGGTCTGATCCCTAGGTGGTTGTAGTAGTATAATCCCCTATATAATGACTCGTCTGGACGCCCTTGAAGCAACCAGAACCACCACCACTCTTGCACGGTGCCTCATGCGTCCTGCCGCACTTGCCACAGCGACTACGACCATGATGGCCCTCAATCTAGAATCTGATACCTTGGGCATCTTGCTCGAAGCCCCTGATGTCTGAACTGTTGGATTAGTGTCTAAGCCCGTAACTATATTTGGTAAGTATTTGACCCGGTTGTGCATGGTCCTTTTGGGTTGCCTTCACCATAGCAACTTGACAGGTTGATTTATATAGAGAGAAGAGATATTATTATATTAATATGTTATAAGAATAATATATTAAAGGAATAATAATATTATTTAATTAATATTAGTCATAAATTAATTAGGAATTAATTTGGTGACTAAAAGAGGTTAATTGAATAAAGGGGCTTAAACTGTCAAATGTGTGATAGTTGTGTCTTTGGGCTATGAATCCTTATGGATATTAGGGTGGCCGGATTTTAGGGTTAGGATATCTTAAATTCGTCCAAGCCTCATATCTAGAAGGATCCTTGGATTGCTTAGGGCCTAAGTTATTCAATTAGGGTTAAGGATGTAACCCTTGTAGCTCATAGTATAAATAGACCCTATGGGTGAGGGAAATCGGCCACACTTGTTAGATTGAAACCCTAGAGTTGAATTTCTCATCTCTCATCTCTCTCCAAATCATCCTCTTGCTAGTTGGTGTTTGTAAGCCATTAGAGGAGTGACAATTGTGACTCTAAGCTCCAAGAACAAGAAGATTCAAGCAAGCAACTTAAGGTATTCTTCTAGATCTGATTTCATGTGTTATGATTCAATTGTTATCTCTAGATCTAGCATTGTAAGCCTTGGAAACATTGCATGTTCAATTAGAGAAACCTAGATCCAAGCATTAGGGTTTGCATGTGCACATAGGAAAGTTCTTATGGCTCAAACCCATAAGTGGTATCAGAGCCTTGATTGATTTCTATTGAATTGATGCTTTGGTTGATTGCTTTTTGCATGAAAAAATCGTTTTTTGTGCCCCTGACTGATGAACTCGACGAGTCCCATTGTGGACTCGGCGAGTAGCACCAACTCGGCGAGTTCATAATGGAACTCGACGAGTTCAAGCGTCAGTTAGAGTAGATTTCGGGATTTCTTGCTGTTTTGCTTGAGGATACTTGCCTTAATTGTTTTGGGTCATTAAAATCCGAATTTTATCATATATTTGAGTATATCCTTGACCAAACAAAAGATAATTACCATTTGATTGAATAATAATTTCCTTATATGATAATAATTGATTATTTGAATTAAATTGGTAAATTGTCTTGCAAGTAATATTGACTAGGTCAAATTTAGATAATCATTAAATTAATTAGTTTATTTATATTATTTGCTATTTGATCCTTTATGTTTTGAAAAGTTCAAAAACTTTCCCTCAAGTTTTGAAATTTAAGTTTTGTGATTAAAAGTTTAATTTGAATAATTTAAATTTCAAACCCTAGAATTTTACAAGTTTTAAAATTCAACCCTATACTTATAATATTATAAGATTAATATATGTATGTATAACTTAAATGCTAGTCTTACCGTTAGTAGGCCTCATTCACGAAGCCAATCTATAAGGGGGGTATAAGGTTATGGCATATAAAATGGACGTTTAATAGGTGTCCATTCTCACCCACCGCTTCCTTGATTGGTGGAGGGTCGTTAGCCGAACGGGTAGGATCGGACAAACCTTTCCTCATTAAAAGTATAATGAATCTATATTAAGTAACTAAATGTTTTTACAAAATTCCCAATCTTAGTTACTTTAGGCAAAAGTGAATTGATGCAATTCCATGAAATTACACTTTGTACCCTTGCTAAGACGTTAATGAAGCGTGTGTGGTTAACCGGCACATTAATTGGGTTCTAAGCAAAGGTGGCAAAGGGTGAATCGTTGTTTGTTATAGTTCAATGGAGCGTGTGTGGTTAACCAGCACATTGAATAGGTAACTGTAACAATGAGGGCACCATGTACATTTGCATGGTTATTCACACCCACTTTGTGATCCTCGGCATCCCAGTCACAAACGAGAGGGGCATATCGAGATTTAAACATGCCATTGAAAAGTTCAATGTATCTCAAAAGATCTAGGAGTTTTCAATACATTTAAAACCTAATTTCTTTTCGTTTTTCATGGTGGAGAATTAGTGAATCGACATTCACTTGCCTTCAAGTTATTTACTTATTAGATTACGGCATCCCTCTTCTAATTAGTGAATAATGTTGTTGGTTCCTAGCCCTAATTTTTCATTTGGGTGATTAATTTGGGAAATTCATTTCTAATCAACTTTGTTCTTTTTCCATTTCAGATGTCGAACGCAAACAACAACGCTTCTGGGTCAAACTCCTCTGGTTCATTCTCACTCATGAACTTGTGTGGGAATGTGATCTTCGATGGGACCAATTTCAGTAATTGGATCCGCAACATTCGCATGGTCACTCGCTACGAGGACAAAGAGTATGTCCTCGACGAGAAGCTTAAGGAGATTGACATCGAAACTGCTACTGCCGATGAGATCGCGGCCTACGAGGCCCACAAGCGTGATGCCACGAAAGTCCATTGCATCATGCTCGCGAGTATGACTGCTGAACTTCAAAAGTCCTATGAGGACAAGTACCCCTACGAGATGCATCAGGATCTGCTGGAACGCTACCACCAGAGCGCCAGGCAAGAAAGGTATGAGATCGTCACTTCGATGATCACTACCAAAATGGGAAATGGAGAGTCTCTTATTGCCCATCTGCAAAAGATGCAGAGATATGTTGATCGCCTGCTGAAGTTGAATGTGAACTTCGATGAAGAGCTAGCAATTGACATTATCCTTCACTCATTGCCTTCCTGCTATAGCCAGTTCCGCATGACCTATCACATGAATAAGGAAGAAGTATCCTTGAGCAAGCTTCAGGGCTTGTTGAGGACTGCTGAGAGCAACCTCAAGGATAAATCTGCAGGTCATCAAGGATGGAAAGATGAAGCCATCTTTCGCAGGTATTTACACAATTAAATCTAATAGTTTGTCACATGCTACTTCTTGGGTTCTTGATACAGTATGTGGTTTTCACATATGTTCTGATTTGTAGGGACTAAGAAGAAATAGGGATGTGGAGCGTGGAAGGATGAATCTGATCATGGGAAACAGAAGATCGTCGCCTGTGACCAAGATTGAAGTTTATTCTTTAGTGCTTAGTAATGGTTTAGATTTAAATTTGAATAATTGTTGCTATTCGCCAGATATGGCTAGAAACATCATTTCATTTCATGGTTTATATAAACAAGACTTTAGATATTCATTTGATAATGAAAAGGGTTCTATTTATGCTTATTTTAATAATGTTTTATATTTTGAAGCATTGCCTTGTAATGGAATATATGAAACTGTGATGGTTGTAGACAACTTAGGAAATGATGTATTATGTGTGGATTCTTCCAATAGTATGGACAAAGCATGCTTGTGGCATTGTCGCCTTGGCCATGTTAACAAGAAACGCATAGCCCAACTCCAAAAGGATGGAGTCTTGGAGTCATTCGACCTTAGGGACGATGACGTATGCAAGTCTTGTTTACTTGGAAAGATGACCAAGTCACCCTTCACTGGCACTTGTGCGAGGGGTGAGGGTTTATTGGATCTCATACATACAGATGTATGTGGACCCTTTAGATCCACCACAAGGGACACAAATCGCTTCTATGTGACTTTCACAGATGATTATAGCAGATATGGGTATATCTACTTGATCAAGCACAAGTCAGAAACCTTTGAAGAGTTCAAAGAGTTTAAACAAGAAGTGGAGAATCAATTGGACAGGAAAATCAAGATGCTTCGATCTGATCGAGGTGGAGAGTACCTAAGTCTTGAATTCCACGACTACCTCAAGGAATGTGGAATAGTTTCACAATTGACGCCACCTAGGACACCACAATTGAATGGTGTAGCTGAGAGGCGTAATCGAACCTTGCTAGACATGGTTCGTTCCATTATGAGTCGTGCTTCACTACCTATCTCTTTCTGGGGGTATGCCTTAGAGACTGTCAGCCATATCCTTAACTTAGTACCTATGAAGAAGGTTGCCAAAACACCTCACGAGATGTGGACAGGGAAGGCTCCCTCGTTAGCACATATCAAGGTTTGGGGTTGCGAGGTTTTCGTAAGACGGGAAACTCACGACAAGCTCAAACCTCGTAGTGAGCGATGTATTTTCATCGGCTACCCACAGAAATCCTTTGGATATCTCTTCTACAGACCGAGTGACAATGTTGTCTTCATTGCGAGGAGAGGGGTTTTCCTGGAGTGAGAACTCATAAGACAAGGAGACAGTGGGAGGCAGTTCGATCTTGAAGAGCTTCAAGAATCGAGCGATAAAGGAACCTCTAACACTGGCGCTCAACTAGAGGAGGAAACTCCAGTTGAACCGATTGACGAATCCTTACCTCTTAGACCCCAGTTTTATGGTTTTCATATTACTATGAAAGGGGATACGTTCATTAGTGATAGTACACTAGTGAATATGGACGAACCTAACAGCTATAAGGAAGCCATGGCAGGCCCAGAGTCTGCAAAGTGGAAAGAGGCTATGGATAGCGAGATCCAATCCATGTATGACAACCAAGTTTGGAATTTGGTTGACAATGTACCAGGTCGTAAGACGGTCGGGTGCAAGTGGATCTTCAAGAAGAAGACTGACGTGGATGGAAACGTGCACACTTATAAGGCGCGATTGGTTGCGAAGGGTTTCAATCAAACTCCTGGAGTTGACTACGACGAAACCTTCTCACTAGTTGCGAAGATAAAGTCTATCAGGGTGATGCTGGCCATTGCTGCATTTCATGACTATGAAATATGGCAAATGGATGTCAAAACGCCTTTCCTTAATGGGAAGTTGGCTGAGGATGTTTACATGGCTCAGCCAGAGGGTTTTGTCAATGCAAAGCATCCCAATAGAGTGTGTAAGCTTGAGAAGTCTATTTATGGACTTAAGCAAGCGTCTCGCAGATGGAATATTTGTTTCGACGAGAAGGTCAAAGAGTTTGGTTTTCTGCGAAGCGAAGATGAGTCTTGTGTATATGTCAAAGCTAGTGGGAGTGTAGTAAGCTTCCTCGTATTGTATGTCGATGGCATACTACTCATAGGAAACGACATCCCGACATTGCAGGAGGTTAAAGTCCTGGCTCGGGAAGTGCTTCGCTATGAAGGACCTCAGAGAGGCTTCCTATATTTTGGGAATAAGGATAGTGAGAGACAGAAGTAAGAGACTAATAGGACTTAGTCAGAACACTTACTTGGACAAGGTACTAAAACGTTTTAGTATGGAGAATTCAAAGAAAGGGGAGTTACCAATCCAAAGTAATGCCAAGTTGAGTAAGACTCAGAGTCCGAGTACTGAAGTCGAGATAGCAGAAATGAGCCGAGTACCTTACGCTTCCGCAGTCGGCTCGATCATGTACGCTATGACTTACACTCGCCCTGATGTGGCCTTCTCTTTGAGCATGGTCAGCAAATATCAAGGGAACCCTGGCAGAGCGCATTGGATCGCAGTCAAGAACATTCTTAAGTACCTTCGGAGGACCAAGGAATGGTTTCTAGTCCTCGGTGGGAGTGATGACTTAAAGGTGCGAGGGTACAGCGACGCCAGTTTTCAGACCGACAGGGACAACTATCGTTCGCAGTCGGGCTGGGTATTTACCCTCAATGGAGGAGCAGTAACCTAGAAGAGTTCCAAGCAGGAAACTGTAGCTGATTCAACGTGTGAATCAGAGTACATTGCAGCAAGTGAAGCGTCAAAGGAGGCAATATGGTTGAAAAACTTCATTGGAGACCTTGGAGTTGTGCCAGCCATAAAGGAGCCCATGGAGATTTTCTGTGATAATGAAGGAGCGGTTGCCTTGACCAAGGAACCAAGAGATCACGGTAGATCTCGACATATCGACAGAAAATATCACTTTATTCGACATCGGGTGGAAGAAGGACTCCTCGTAGTGAAGAGGGTATCGTCAGAAGATAACCCAGCAGATCCGCTTACGAAGGGACTGAGCAGGGTTAAGCATTTGCAGCACGCTAGGAGTATTGGGCTAAAGGACGATATTAGTTTAGATTAGATAGTTTGGAAACATGTAATAGATAAGTTGTTATTAACATTTGATGATTAAATAAAGGAGTATTATTTATTAGTAATGTTACTGTCTTATGTTAATATTTTACCTATTGTTTCATTTTGCATGTTTTGACTTCCTGAATAATTAAGTTATTTGATAATAATCGAATTATTCGAATGGTCCACAGTCGTTCATATGTTGGAAGTAGATATGAATGAAGACTGTCATGAATTGGTGTGTAGATTGTCTAAAGTGTATTAGACATAGCAAAGGTTTGCTACAACGTTAATGAGTGTTTATGAACTTGATTTGAGCATTGGAATAAACCCACACTTGCTGGAATCACTTCATGGAATTTATCACGAGTGATCGCAAGATGGTAATATCATATGGTCTTAAAACCTAGATATATGGTTTATTGTTTGTTAATTAGTTATGCATTGATAATGCGCAAACGCATGAGTAACTTGATGTTATAAAACGCATTGTTGTGTGTGATTTGATTAGTGGATAGTAGATGCATATAAGTCGAAGTTTATCTGTTCCTTTTATCCTAAGAGGGTAAAAGCGATATCAGGGCTCCTCGATGATTTGATTTGACTTATGTGCCGGGCCCGGTCAGGATTGAATTGATGTGTTCAATTAAGTTCTATGTCAAATGAATCTGAGATCAAGAAACCAATTGCAGGACAATAAGTATGACCATGTTCCATGTAATTGTCCGCATTTGCGATATCTAGAACAGAGGATTATACTATCCCTTATCTGAAAGACAGGATACTGATAAGACCAGTGTTTGACAGCGTCTTTGAGAGCTACGATTGCTAATCGGATTGTGTTTGCATTTATAGTTACTAGACTTATCCAAGTGGGAGACTGTTGGATTAGTGTCTAAGCCCGTAACTATATTTGGTAAGTATTTGACCCGGTTGTGCATGGTCCTTTTGGGTTGCCTTCACCATAGCAACTTGACAGGTTGATTTATATAGAGAGAAGATATATTATTATATTAATATGTTATAAGAATAATATATTAAAGGAATAATAATATTATTTAATTAATATTAGTCATAAATTAATTAGGAATTAATTTGGTGACTAAAAGAGGTTAATTGAATAAAGGGGCTTAAACTGTCAAATGTGTGATAGTTGTGTTTTTGGGCTATGAATCCTTATGGATATTAGGGTGGCCGAATTTTAGAGTTAGGATATCTTAAATCCGTCCAAGCCTCATATCTAGAAGGATCCTTGGATTGCTTAGGGCCTAAGTTATTCAATTAGGGTTAAGGATGTAACCCTAGTAGCTCATAGTATAAATAGACCCTATGGGTGAGGGAAATCGGCCACTCTTGTTAGATTGAAACCCTAGAGCCGATTTTCTCATCTCTCCTCTCTCTCCAAATCATCCTCTTGCTAGTTGGTGTTTGTAAGCCATTAGAGGAGTGACAATTGTGACTCTAAGCTCCAAGAACAAGAAGATTCAAGCAAGCAACTTAAGGTATTCTTCTAGATCTGATTTCATGTGTTATGATTCAATTGTTATCTCTAGATCTAGCACTGTAAGCCTTAGAAACATTGCATGTTCAATTAGAGAAACCTAGATCCAAGCATTAGGGTTTGCATGTGCACATAGGAAAGTTCTTATGGCTCAAACCCATCATGAACCTCATATGGCTTCCTCTTCCTCTCCATCTCCAGGTCAATCTCCCTCTCCCTGGATCGAGCTATCATACCCTCCAGCGTCTTGCAGCTAGATCGGTTCACAAACTGCCGAATGTCGCTCCTTAGCATCTCATGATATCGGGACTTCTTCATCTCCTCGTCTGCCACATACTGCGGAACCAGAAGTGTCCTCTCCCTGAACATCGTTGTGATCTCATCCACCGTCTCTGTAGTCTGGCATAGATCCTAGAACTCTCGCGCTAGCTGTTGCACCTCAATAACCGGTGTAAACTCGGCTCGGAACCGAGTTGAGAAATCATCCCAGGTCATCCCATTAACATCATCATCACCCACAGTAGTACGGATCCTAGGTCATCCCATTAACACCTCAATAATCGGTGCAAACTTGCCGCTCTCCTTGAATCGAGTACGGATCCTCTACTTCCAGTAGTACGGATCCTCTAATTCCATCTAAGCTTCTCTCACAGATAAGGCTCCCAGCACTCGATCTCCTCCTAGGTTTTCCTAGGGCAACTCCATACCACTCTCCGCCATCAGCTGCAGAAGAAACTCTTGCTAACTTCCTTTAACTAACTGACGAATACCATTATATATCACTAAAACTAGATAATTCTTCGAATGAGAGGTCTCACACTACAACGTTTGGACTCAAACAAGAGCTGCGTAATAGAGTTAAAACCTAACCCTCTAAAATTATTTAGTTCTTATAATATGTAACTTAGCATATTCGTTTACTAGTTAGCTGAAGCTAGTTAGAACTCCTCAAAGCACAAAGCAAGCATCATTCGAGCATCAAGTATCAGAACCAAGCATAACCTAATCAGGCCATCCTATTACTCACTGATCAGTACTAGCATGCAAGTCTACAAGCTCATGCAACAGGCATACAAAGGCATCTCTCCTAGCATTCTATTATGCAAAAAATGAGTAGATCCTTAGTCCTAACTAGCATGCGATTCACAGATTCACAGATTCACAGATCAAAGCATATCAAATAATATGTATGGGTAATTTGGGAAAACATACTTGAGCTCGGCTGATTGCATGCACCACGTCCTTTCTTATTTTAGAAAACCCTTTTCTTAAAATATTTTACTTTTTGAAAAACTTTACCAAATCCTCATCATGATGTTTAGATACACCCGAGAGTGTGCCCAAATCCCTCAAACCAAAGCTCTGATACCAACTTGTAACATCCCAAAAACAGGATCCAAAAATTTCATTTTCAATTCAAGTAAAAAAAATATTTCAAAACATTGTTCATATAACCCAATAAGATAAATATGTCAAACATCATAAAAATCAGAGTGTGTCCCATAAACAAAATCCATATGGTGTGTGCAATGCAGTCGTCCTGAGCCCTTCCCCTTGGAACTGGAAGTACCTGAAACATAAACTGAAAATCGTAATCACAAAGCTTACTGAGTTCCCCAAACTACCCCATACCATACATAATAAATCACATCGTGGGCCCCCACCCGACATCAGGCCTCGCCTGACATCGGTCCCCGCCATGCATCGAGCCCTGCTCGGTTTACAGATATGTTATTCTCAGGGCTTGCAATTCACTTGGCCTTGCCCGCTACACATATACACTATATATATATATATATATATATATATATATATATATATATATATATATATATCAAATAGTCATGCTAACACATATAATGATCATAAACACTAGCATATGTTCTAGTTATCGGGCCTCGCACGACATCGAGCCGCGCCCGGTATACATAGCAGCAGACAACACATGCAAGGGTTACTCAGACTCCTAACATCCTAACATAACAAATAAGGGTCAGAATTGGTGCCTTAGACCCCAATAAGCCCAATGAGAAAACTCACCTCGAATGTTGAATCTCGCTAAAAGAAATCCCTAGTTGCTACCCTGACAACTCCTCGAGCTATGAATACAAAATTGAAAGATCTATTATGCTCAAGAGTCATATTAAAATGATATTGCTAGATAACATATGATACTAATGGGTCACACTAACAACAACTTGATACAATTGATTATTTATTAGAAATTGATTTTAACAAATATTCAATAAAACTCTTATAATTAAAATTGGAAATTATTTATTTCATGGAAATAATAATTTTCATTAGCAACTAACATAATTCGTAGGGACTGAAAAGTCGCAGGTGCGTTCGTAAGACCCTTTTTATAAACCTCAAATATATGCAATCCTTTTGAAAAACACTCGCACGTCTGTTGTATGCACTAGTGGGATAAAGGATACCTAACCGCTTAGTGTTATCTTTTGATGGTCGGGGTGTACTCGCGATTTCTACAACCAAGTTATAGGTCGATTACACAAGTTTTTCAAATTGGACGATTTGATTGGAAATCTTTTATGACCAAGTTACCTAAGCAAGAGAGTTTCGAGGCATAGATGTGATCAAACATGTCTAAGTAAATTTGTTATTAGCGATCCCATAAATCTAGGAATTATAGAGTGAGATATAATTGATAATCGATATCTGCCGGGTTGAATTCAAATGCATGGGATAAAGGATACCTAACCATTTATTTGTTTTGCAACTTGGATCCTAGACTTTGATAATTAATGTTTTTGGAAACTAAAAGGGTATTAATTATTGAAGATTAAATATTGAAAATACTAAATGAATTTTGTTAGAATTTTGTAGTTATATAATCCATTCTCATTATCATGAATTGTCATTTTCTTTAATGACTTAATGAAACAATAACATTCAATAGATACAACTTTAATGAATGGGTTCATGTCTTAAGAGAAAATCTTGTAAGAGATATGAAATTGTATACACTTAAAGGTCCTAGTCCTAAACTATTTTCTTTGAGCAACTAAACCTGAAAATGATACTTAGTAAAGGCATCACCGTGATGCTTAAGATGCTTCTAACATCAAGCTAGGAATAGTTATTCATGACTTCTAGGAAGTCTTGGATAATTTAAACATATATGTGATGATATAACAGGTCAAGCAATATTCCAATAAATACAGTGATATTTTATTTAAATATAGTTTAAACATTGGAATAATGCAAGGCTAAAAGAGTCATCTAGTGTGATCTAAGAGGCCCATGTTACTGGACACCTTTAAGCCCAAGAAATCTACTAAAGCCCACATGGATGGATCTTGTTTCTTTTCAGAAGAAACTGGACACTGGAAGACGATTTACTCCTCTTATTTGGAAAGAAAGTCTGGAAGAGACTAGTACTTCTAGTATCTACTAGATATAACTCATACATTTCGTATAACACTTAGGTACTTGGTACTTAAATGTTAATCTAATATTTGCAAATGGCTTGTAGATATTTATTGAAGAGTAACCAGCTGAGCACAACCAAGTTGGAACTACACTCTCGGAGTTTAGTTTATTATTTATGTTTAGAACATAAATTAATTGTAATGTAAAACAATATTTGTTTTGGAACAATGTATGTTTTAATTTAGCATGTCTAAATTTATGTCTCGGTTATTTTATTCAAATGTTTGATCATTTACTTAATCGTTTTTCATAACGATAATATTCATATTCTGAAATGATTAACTTCTATTAATGAGACTAGATCTCTTAATAGAATTATGAAGTAAATATCAACATTTTATAAATAAAATTAAGTTCTGTATGCAAACACTTTTGACTTAAACTTGTTTTTAAATCAAACTCATCTTTGACATTGTTATCTTTATTATATAAATGACATTCATATATTCCAACTTCAAGAAAGGGATCTTTGAAGGCAAATAATGTAGTTTATTTGACGTATGTGAACCTTATTTATATGTAAAGTATTCCTAATGATATTTTCACTAAGGTGTAGAGAAAATAATTAAGGAACTATACACTTTGGTGCATGACTTACTTTCTAATGAATGTCTGAGATTAAGCACAAGATACTAAATCAACTTTATTAACAACTATAGTAGTTTTCATTATATTTTACATGGTAAGGCATAATTGTGAAATCTTGGTTGAAGATTTCAAAAGTTGAGATACAAACCAATAAGAACCACCTAAGGCCTTAATGATAATAAATGATGAATTAAATCTTACTTGGTATGATTTATTTTCTAATCGGTAGAAATATCCTCCTTTAATATTTTTGGGATAATAATTCAATCACTATTAATTGTATGTTACCAACTAATAAGTATATTAAACATTTTATAAGATTTAGTATGGAAAGGCTCCATCCTTATCTTACTTAATGTTTTATGGATTTGAAGCCGATGTTGGACTAAAGCTTCTAAACCCAAAATCTACAAAATTCATATTTGTATAATACTCTAAATGTGGCTTAGATTGCTATATGTAAACCCACCAAGAATAGGTCCACTTATTCTTGTGAAAGCCAAGTTAGTAGAAAGCAAGATTTTAATGACAAAGCAAGTGGGAGTTACATGGAACTTGATGCAGCTCAAGAACTATAAACTTATGTAGTAATAGTTAGCACTAGTTTTAACAAGGATTGTTAAACTTGAATAATAGTTATTCACAAACACAAATTGTTCGCATTAATGGTAGAATTCATCTATGACTTGAGAAATGTGGAATCTCTCATTGATGATATTTTATTGATGGTTTCTGGAAAATCCATCAAATACCAAGATGCTATGTCAGATCTCGAATCTGATAAATGACTTAGAGTCATGAACATGAGATGTAATCCATGTATGAGAATCAAGTATGGGCTTGTTTAAAATTTATCCCTATAGCAAGGCTAGAAGGAGAAAAATGATTCTTCTAGAAAGAATAAATTACATGGATAACCATACACATTTCAAACAAGACTTGTAGTAAAAGGATTTTCTCATACTCATGTCATTGACTATGGTCCTCATCATAATCATGACATTTACTGTGATCAAACCTTTTTTCACAAGTAGCTATGATTAGATCAACAAGGATATTATTTGCTATAATTCATATTCTTAATATGAGATATAGTAAATAGATTTCAAGAAAGACCGTTTTTTCTTAATACACATCTACTAGAAGATATCTAAATAAATTAGCCTGGAGGTTTTCTTAATCTATGTTATCCTAACAAAATGTGTAGAACTTGAGATCCACTTGTGGATATAAAGCAAACATCTCAATGTTGCAATCATCATTTTATGTAAAACCACAAGGTATGTTTTTATATCAAAATGAATAGAACATGTGTTTTTACTAAGAACTAGTGGGAGCATAGTGAAATACCTAATCTTGTATGAGTGAGACATACTTAATCATTTGAAATCAAATTCTAACTAGGCAAGGTCGTTTACACCTTGACTCAGAAAGTATTTATAAAATGAAAGACTTAGGAAGGAGAATATACATTCTTTGAATGTAAAATCTATAAGGGATAGATAAAATGAATGTTATAAGTTTCATGTCCTTATACATATATTGGCAATATCTTGAAAGGGATCAAGACACAAGATTCTTTTGGAGTATTCTTGGCATTGTCATATGGCACCATTTTAAGCTAGCCTCAAAAGTACATAGCTCATAGGCTTGAACTAGATGAAATGATTTATATTTTATTTCCTTGGCAAATTAATTCAACATTTACGCCATATTATATATAGGACATGGTATTTGATCATGATGTAAGCATGTCATAGGATACTAACTGAATACATGGTTAAGTCACTGAATGACAAAGAGAGCATTCTAAGACTAATTTATAAGAACTAAGAGAATGTATATGAGACAATCATTTTAGAAAGGATCTTTACGGAAAGAGCTACACAAGATGTTAATTTCTAAACAGATATAAATAATTA
Organism: Lactuca virosa; assembly: GCF_052849685.1. NCBI lineage: Eukaryota > Viridiplantae > Streptophyta > Magnoliopsida > Asterales > Asteraceae > Lactuca > Lactuca virosa. The sequence continues at coordinate 311,976,144 of NC_136433.1, read as the reverse complement.
TGAATTATACTTGGATTTTGACTTCATTATGGAAGGAAACATAATGATACAATCTACTACAAAATAAGAATACATTACTTTACAAGTTGAATTCAAATATGATTGGATGACGGGATCATTGAAAAACTATGTTCATTTCTGCCATTCAAGGATCACATAGAAATCCTTGTGACCTCGAGAGTATACTTAATCTAGCTAAGAGACTCTATGTCACGAAAGAACACCAATCATATTCTCCAAGATATTTAACTATACTTAGAGTAAAGTTAAGTATAGAGATGATAGTATTCACAAAATTCACACAAATTAAATTTTGACAGATCCATTGATAAAGTCATTTATTTGAGCTAAGTACCAATGGTCACACTTCAGCTATAAGACTTTATTATTCTAGAAATGGGATTTTGATTTGGATTTAGTATTTGGATAGTGGAACATTATAACAACAACTATTAGATAATGTTATGATATACTGGTATATAGTCATCACATTAATATTTGTTGTGTTCTATATTAACATGTTTAATCCATGAATAATGTTATTATTCTAAAAGTTCATAGTTGGTTATAATTGTGGGAGCAAGTATAAAGTAAGACTAATATGAATTGGATTGGTTGACTCTCACTAGATGAAAGTAGGCAAGTGGTTGTAACCAAGTTTCATAGGTACTTGTCAGAGAACCAGTGTTGAACTGACCCATATCAAGATCATCTCATGGATCGCTATCATGAATGATACTTGATTAAAAGGTACTATCTTTGTATCCTTAACACCTGAGATACATAGTGGGAATTAAGTGTAGGGAATACTATGCTTTGATATGGTCAAATGTTGTTCCTTAAGTGGGCAGTTATAAAAGTCATTTTTAGGTATGGTGTGAACTATGCAAGAGGCTTATGTAGTCAAGATGGGATTTGTTCCTCTTATGTGTTGAGAGTTAGACATCTAAGGCGCCTTACCAAAAGTTGAACAACTAATGAGATTGATCGCGATCCGAATCTCATGTTAAACATGATGTCTTTAGCAAAGGCATGACTGGTAAACTTATCTTATACACGAATTGTAGCTTTTAGCTTTTTGGGAATTGGGCATTGATAGAATGGCACAAACAGTCATATGGTCTTAGGGGCAGTGAAATGTTGCTAGACGTTCACCACTGTCTATATCAGTGTAATATGAGTCTTACGCAAATGGGAGATTGAAAGAGCTAGTATGCTCAAGAGTCATATTAGAATGATATTGCTAAATAACATATGATACTAATGGGTCACACTAACAACAACTTGATACAACTGATTATTTATTAGAAATTGATTTTAATAAATATTCAATAAAACTCTTATAATTAAAATTGGAAATTATTTATTTCATGAAAATAATAATTTTGATTAGCAAGTAACATAATATATCATATGGCACGATTTATTAAGTTATGTACAATATTTTGGACCAGTTAAGCTTTTTATCTTTTAGGAAAAGACAAAGTTTATATCTTATAAACTTTGAGTTTATAAAATATAAACAATCTCTTCTTTTTATATACAATTTCCGGAAATTTGAATAAAGATAAATTGTTATGGCTTTTCCATTAGTTTATTCAAAAGAATTCAAGCATGGGAGACATGTTTATGACATGGGGACATATGTGCTTAAAGTGTTAACACCTAATGGAGAAATGGAGAAATGGTGCCAACCATAAAGTGAAGGTTCCACATTCTCCATCTCAAAACCGTAACTTGCATGGTGGAAGTTACTCTCTCCCTTTTGTTCTTTTTTTCTTCAAGAACACTTGCATCTTCAAGCCTTCTTTAAGTTCATATTGGTTATGAACTTAAAGCTTAAGGGTTTAAGAGTTTTGGACTAGCATCTACATCAAGTTGAGTCATTGTTGGTGTGTCAAAGGTTCCACATTCTCCATCAACTTCCAAGCCTCTCAAGAGGACCCAAAGAACAACAAAGGTTGTTATTTCTTCTACTCTTCTTTGGTTGGTGTTTTAATCTTTCTATAACTTGCAAGAAGATCCTTGGTGGGTATAAAATGTTTATGTTATTTCAAAAATTAAAGTCTTCTGTTGCCATATTTTTCTAGTTTATGAAACTATTTTTGAACTAAAACCCAACAAAAATAACACCCAATAAACACTTGTGTTCCAATCTATAGCCAATAACCCATACTTGGGGTAAAATGACCATTTTACCCCTAACCTAGCTTGAATCAAGACTAAGGCCCAAATCCATAAACCAAAGAGGCCCAAAACCAATTGATCCACTAAGTCCCACTTATGGCCCAATTTTCCAAATTGGGCCCAACCCCCATATGGGCCTTACCCTAAAGCCCAAAAATATTTCCTTAGTCCAAAGGCTTGATCTCAGATGGCCCAATAAGGCCCAAAGCAACAAGGTCTAAGGAAGTGACCCAACCGAGGCCCAAACGATGCGAAGCCCAATCTGACTGAGTACACGGGGCGTACTCAGCTGTACGCTAATCGTACTCGCTTCATGGCTTGTACGCTATGCGTACTGGCTTGTACGCCCAACGAACTCCTTCATTAAGCTATTTCTTCCATTAGTCTCTTAATGCTTAAGTCTTACGGCCCAAAACATAGATCTGAGTCCCAAAGAGTATCTAGAACCATTAAGTCACTGACTTGGTGACTTTGCATGCCCAAAAGATCCTAACTTCGATTTATAGCATTCTACTTCCATAATAATGGCCATAACTCATGCATGGATGGTTCTAAGCTTCAAATATGACAACTTTATGACTCAAGGACCAAAAGAACACCAAGAGTAGCAACTCTAAGCTTCAGAAACGATAATAAACCACAAGATCTCATCTATGGGACCAAAAAGGGTCCAAAACACAAACAAAGGAGATCTATGCTATGACACAACAAGTTCAGAGCTTTATACCTCAAATGAGTGCCAAATGATGATGATAACCTGGATCTACAAGCTCCCACTCTTCCAATGAAGCTTCAAGATGATCTTCTTCCTTCAAAACAGCAAAAATACACCCAAAAGACCTTCTAAGCTCAAGAACACTCAACTATGGAGTTAGGGTTTCGAGTATAGGGTTAGGAGGACAAGGAGGCCGAATAAATGAGGGTTTCATGTCCATAAGGATGCTTATATAGTGGCCAACCCCGGAAATTAGGGTTTTCAAAAGTCTTAACGTACGACCTGCATACTCTTCTGTACGCCCAACGTACACCTCCGGATCCACGATCAGGCTCTCGCATGAGTACGCTAAGCGTACTACTTAATACTCCCTTCATACTCACTTTTCAGCTTGTATGCTATGCGTACCTTGTGGTATGCCCCGCGTATAATTCAAGGACTAAATTGGACAATTTAAATAATTCAAGGGTAAATGAGGAACTTACCAAGATTCAAGTGTTACATACGGCTTCCTCTTCCTCTACATCTCCAAGTCAATCCCCTTCTCCCTAGCTCACACTATCATATACTCTAGTGTCCTGCAACTGGATCGGCTCACAAACTGCCTGATATCGCTCCTCAACATCTCGTGGTATCTCGCCTTCTTCATCTCCTCGTCCACCATATACTACGAAACCAATGACGTCCTCTCACGGAACATAGCAGTGATCTCCGCCACCGTCTAAGTAGTCTAGTGAAGGTCCTAGAACTCCCTCGCCAACTACTGGACCTCAATCACAGGTGAAAACTCAGCCCGAAACCTCATCACAAAATCTTACCAAGTCATCGACTCAATCGTCTCGCCTCCTAAGGCGTACCCAACCTCCTCCCACCAGTCTCGAGCTCTGTCCTTCAGAAGATAGGATGTAAGTCATACATTTGCCTCCTAAGGACATAGGCTAGATCGGAAGGCGTTCCCGACATCTGCCAACCAACGCCCGCGCACACTCGGGTCCTTCTTCCCGAAGAGCTTCGAGGATACATATTCCCGGAACTCACGAAAAGTCAAAGTGTAAGCTCCCATCATTGTCACCATATCAGAATCAAAAGTGCCCATACACTCATCCAGAATCTCCATGATACCCTCCTTGATCGTTCCAAATATCACAAGAGTCAGCTCTAGAATGTTGCGGGTAATCTCTAGTGAAATGAATTGCCGCATCTGATCATGCAAATGTCCGGCCCTAGAGCCTGAAACCGAACCCTCACCGGCACCAGAACCACTACCAGATCCTCCTTAAGTGACCACCATACTAAAATTAAACCATTCAAACCATCAGAACACACAAAACTATATATATATATATATATATATATACACACACACACACACATCGAGGTATCACATACTCTACAAGCTTCCTAGTATCATTGCAACTTTCCTTGACTCGAGTACGGATCCTTTACTTTAATTAGTACGGGCCCATACTACCTTCCATACCTATTTGTACTTTCCCCAACGATCATCCCGAGTCCTCCATGTCACTTCGTTATCAAACCAACAATTCTCAATATTACAAGGCTCTCAGCACTGAATCCCCTCCTTGGTCTTCCTAGGGAAACCCCCAGACTACTCTTTGTCATCAGTTGCAGAAGGAACTCCCCCTAACACCCTATAACTAGCTCACGAATACAATTACATATCACCGACACCAGATAATTATTCGAATGAAAGGTCTCACACTACAACGGTTGGACTCAAATAAGAGCTGCACAATGGAGTTAAAACCTAACCTACTAAAATTATCTAGTCTTAATAATATGTAACTTAGCATATTCTCTAACTAGTTAGTTGAAGTTAATGGGAACTCCTAAAAGCACAAAGAAAGCAGCATTCGAGCATCGAGTAATCGGAATCAAGCATAACCTAATCAGGCCATCTTATCACGGACCGATCAGTACTAGGATGCAAGTCGACAAGCTTATATAATAGGCATACAAAGACATCTCTCTTACCATTCTATCTTACAATCCTGAGCAGAACCTTAGCCCTAATCTAGCATGCGATTTACAAATTCACAATATAAAGCATACCCCTTTCTTTTATTAGAAAAACTCTTTTTGTAAAACATTTCATTTTTTTTTAAAAAAATCTACCAAATCCTCAGTTTGAGTTCAAACACAACTTAGAGTATGGTTGAATCCCTCAAACCAAGGCTCTGATACCAAGTTGTAACGTCCCAAAATTTAAAGCCAAAAATTTCGTTTTCATAATAATAAAACCATTATCCAAAATGTGTTCATAAAACCATAAAAGAAAATCAGAGTATCCCAATAAACATCCGAATACATCAATTCAACGAAATGCGGAACAACATGGTTTGTGTGATGTGATCATATCGAGCCCTTCCCCTTCGATCCGGAAGTACCGGAAACATAAAATGAAAACCGTAAGCACGAAGCTTAGTGAGTTCCCCCAAATACCTCATACCATACTTATCGAACATACAATAGGCCATGCCCAACAACCATTGGGCATCGCTCGGAACATATATGTCAGAACATGAGATGGGCCCCGCCCCATCACATTCATCAGGCCCCGCCCGACATTCATACATACACATAAATACATACAAGAAACACTTAGATAAATAGCATACAATACACCCATTAGGCCTCACCTGGAATCGGACCCCGCCCGGTATACATATCACATAGTACACATGAATGAGTCACACATACAACTAGAATCCTAATCATAATAAGCCATGGGCCAACATTAACGGTGCCTTCGATCCTCCAAGCACAATGAGGAGACTCAAACTCAAGCTGCTGAAAATAAGATATATGCTCAGATTGTTGATCCGAAAAGTCCCCACGTTAATCAAATAAAACCCTAATTAATAATTGGGCCAATAACCATAAATAGAAATCTATTTCATTTGACTAACACTCTGGGTAAAAGACCATTTTACCCTTTCCTCACTCTACTCAATATCCGAGGCCCAACTCAATGGCACCTACAAGCCTAATAAGGCCCAAATCCCTAAATGGTACCCGAAACACATCATGGGCCCAAAGTCCATAAATGATCCAATACCATAGAATTTTAAGGTCTAATCCCTAACAAAGCTAAGCCCAACTAAGATCAAACCCACAACTCCAAAGGCCTACTGATTAGCGTACGCTCGGCGTACCTGGATCGTATGCCCTGTGTATATGACTGATCCGGAATCGAGGATCGCACCCAGTACACCTTGCGTACTCAAGAGTTCGCCCAACATATTGGCCCGAGTCCAAGTTCTTGCCGAAAAGTCTTAACCACTTAAGAACTTAACGACCAATCCTCAATTTGACATCATATCAAGGCTGTAACCCATAAAGTTGAAGACTTTAAGCCTTTACATGGCTAAAAACACCCCAAAGTCCAAATCTAGCATTTTCATTTCATTAAGAAGGACATCAATATTGCATGGTTGAGCTAAACCCATCAAGTTATCATTTTTATGAACAAGGGACCACAAAAATGCTAAGATCTACCATCCCTAGCTTCTGGAGTAGCTCATACTCTCAAGCATGGCTTAAAGGACCACAAAAAGCATAAAAAAAAGCCTAACTAGATCTGTCAAAAGAATCATCAATCTAAGAACTTTATACCTTCAAATGCTTTCCATGTTGGTGATGATTCTGGATCCACAAGCTCTAGTGTGACAACCCGAAATTTTCATTCGTACAAACCCTACAGTCCAACACTTCAATTAAAAGTTAAATACTTTTCTGCTAAATTTTAGCCGGTTTAAAGTCCGTTTGAGTATTTATATTAATTATTCATGTATCGAGCGGATGAAAGGAAGTACTGTCTAGGGTCTTGGAGTAGCAAACCCACACTTAGCACCCTAGTAAAGAGTTCACGGCCAAACTTTTGGGGTTTGGGCCGTAAACTCTTGTGTGGCCGTGAACTCATGCCTTAGGCATGAGTTTACTCCCCAAAACCCTCATTTCTCACTTCCACCCTCAAGAACAATAGCCATTCTCTCTCAAGTAGCATCCCGTTCTTCACCCGATCTTCCGAAAACGTAAGTTATACTTGACTTGATTTGTTGTTATACCCTATCACCTAGTGTTTATACATCATTTCATCAATTCAATTATTGATTTTCACTTAGATCTTCAAACACCAAGAACACACACTAGTGTTCTTGGACATTAAACACCCAATCGAGCTTCTATCTTGTAAGTACACTTACCCTATCTTCATGTGTGCTTAATATGAACTTGATAACACTTGAAAATCATCAAGAAACACAAGAACAAAGGAGTTTACGGCCAAGAATGTTCTTGGGCCGTAAACCCCTTTCAAGGTGGTTAAATGGACCTTAGTCCCTTCCTAAGCCTTGGATGCTAACCTTGATCCTTCCTAGAAGTGTTTAAGACCTTAAACAACAATCAAAACAAGTCCCTATAAGAGTTTACGGCCGTAAACCCCTAAGGAAGTGGTCCTTAGGCCGTAAACTCTACAAGTGAGGGTTATTGTTCCCTAATGCTTTCCTAAGGCTTGGATTTGATCATAGAATGCTTACTCTTGACTTATAAGACCTTAAATCATCAAATGGCACTAAGTACCATGAGTTTACGGCCGTAAACTCATGAGGGAAGTGACCTAGGGCCGTAAACTCCATAAGGAGTGGTTCTTGGGCCATAAACTCCAATGCCATGCCATGCAACCCTTAGATGCAACCCTTAGGACTTATAACACTTATATAAGGTGTTTTACATGTCCTCGGATGTCTTAACTTTGTTAATTAGTTGTTTAAAGACTAATTGGATACATATATATGTTATTATATGTTAACTAGGATCATTGAGTGTGTACAAGTCTTCACTTGACACTTAGCATCCTATACAGTCCGTTTATCCAAACCACTCACTACAGGTGAGTTCATACCCCTTAATTAACCTTCTAAATGTTTTTAAATGCTTTTATGGGGGGGGGGGGATACAAGTTGAACTATTATAGTTATTATATCAATCACATGTGATTAATAACTACCAAACAAGTGGATTTCTTACTTTTCAAACTGTGATATCAAACTGTTTTACTTCAAACTGTTTTACAAACTCTTTTACTTATCAAATACTTTTAGTAAACTCTTTTAAACTTATATTCTTTTATATTGACAAATGTATACCTATATATGTATAGTTATATAAGTAATGTTTAAAGGACTTAGGAAGGCTAGCTCACCTTATTCCCTTTTCCTTGTTTGGATGTGGCCTTGGGGTATCGGTTATTCGCCCGAATGTCGTCTAAATATTAGTTATATATCATGTATACATATATAGATATGAAAGGTTACTTCTTTCATTCAGTTCAATGCCTTTGGGTAGCAAAGGTATACAAACATGTTCATATACACAAACAACATTACTAGTAAACTATAATAGGTATAGTTTAGGAAGATACTATTAGTAGAACAATGAAACACACAATGAGTCAGTTCATTCATGAGTAATACATAGTGATGAGAAATAAACATAATACATAGTGATGATAAACAAACATAATACATAGTGATGAGAAACAAACATAATACATAGTGATGAGAAACAAACATAATAACACAGTGATGAGAAACAAAACATACAAGCTAGACAGAGAAAGAACACACAATACAGCTAGCACATACATATATATATATATATATATATATATATATATATATATATATATATATATATATATATATATATAACATATACTTTACAATACAGTTATGTGAGCCACTTAACGGGGGCATGGCACTACTTGTCATGACCCGTTTTGTATCCAGAATCTCCTTAAATGGAGAGCGTATGAGTTTGTGTATAGATCTATACTGGATTGACTATCCTACACCTTGCTGCTCGCTACAGTGGGACTTGCAAGTCTACGGGTGCCAAACGTCATTTCTACGACATCTTACATTGTCGTTTTACTAGAGTCGGTAGCAGGGTACAGGCCGATCACATGGTACTTTAAATAACAATAGGTTTAAAGTAATTAGTACAGCAGTAGTTACTTAATACAACACTACAGTACTATTTCATTTTCCCTTTACATTTACTTTGTGATATTCACACAATAAATAATAATGTAAGAACTATATTTTTGGTTAATGATAGTAAGATTTGGGAAAATACACACTCTTACAAGAGACACACACACAGACACTAGATACCTTGGTAGAAGGCTACTGTTAGTAGAAAACATAGGGTTTTCTAGGATAGTTCAAACAAATACAAACTTTTACAAAACTTATACATTACAAACATCTTACAAATGCTTTCATACAAACACAGACACTAATATACTTATGATCTCACCAGCTTTAAAGCTGATAAACTCTTTCAAAGTAACTTGTATTCTCAAGTCGCCAGTAGACAGGTACCGGAGCCAGGTTTTTGAGAAGATGGAGCTTGTTCAAGACTCATCTTTTATTTTGATGTATATTTTTGGTGTCTATATAACTGGACAGAACACACTTGTATGAAATTATATTATTAATGCAATGGATGATGTTGTTGCTTGTTTACTACTTTGCATTGTTGTGATACTGTACATGACGTCCTCCACCCCCGAACGTTTCCGCCGTTCCGGTTTTGGGGTGTGACATCTAGCCACACCAATGCAACTTCCAAGAGTTCCTCTTCCTTCAAAATCACCAAAAACACCTTCAAAGTTCACTTCTAAGCTCGAAACACTCAAATGGCAATTAGGGTTTCGTTCTTACGGTTTGGAGAGGTGGAGGCTGGTCTTAAGAAGGTCCAAGAGTGACTTAAGGTGTTTAAATAGGGCACAAACCCTAAATATTAGGGTTTGCCCCTGCTGACCGTACGCCCCGCATACCTCCACGTACGCCTAACCTACATGGGTACCTCCGTGATCATGCCATCGAGCTGGTACGCCCATCATACTCGGTTAGGGACCAAATTACAACGATTTTTAAGATAAGCGGTAAGAAGGAAAATACCTGAAAATGAAATGTTACAACTTTTATTAATCAAAAGAGCTACAAAAAAGAGTTGATGGTGTAGAGAGGACGAAAACTAGTGTGTGTTCTCAGTGGTGAGTGTGTTATGTGGTTTTTCTATATGTTTTCTTTGTGTATAACTCTCTATTTAGCTCTCTATTTATACATAAGGTTCCTAAGCTACCTCCCTAGAATCTCGACGTTATCTTTTGCTTCCGACTGTGTGAGTTTTTAATCTAAAAAGGACCATTCATGTTAATATAAACCTCAAAAGGACTTGCAATGTGCTTTTTGCCAACCGTAAGAACCGTGTATATATATTTTTTCGGAAATATTAGATTAAGAGTATTTTAATCATAGAAAATACTTCCTCTATTTTTTGGTTGTTATTTCCATTTGACATATTGGATTAAGAGTGTTTTAATCAGTAATACAAACACACACCTAACTCTTTACTGTAGATTAGTGATTACTTAATTTCTTTTGGTTCATATTGATCCGATGAATTTTAGGTTTAAATTGATAATATATAAAAATAGAATATAAAGTTGTAATCTAATGTGTTATTCAGCTTATTTGGTTAACTAGAATAAAAGGAAAATCTTCTAACCTAAACCGATAAGATTATATCCTTATTCGATTAATATAACCAAATAACCCAAACTTTATTCGGTTGAGATGAACTATTTAGTTTATGCTTTTAACGACTCCAATTCACCATTGTATTATTAGGGATACATGCTATAAATGAAATTTAAGATCATCATGTTATATTTGTGTCTATTAAAATCGTTTTAGTTATATTTTTCTCTATTAAAACCATTTTATGTTTTGATTTTTAAAAGAATTTTTTAAATCAACCCCTATGAAGTTATTGCACTAGTTTAATTAATGGACATTTGAATGAAAACATATTGTTATATTCTAGTTTATTGAAAACAAATTAACATAAAATGGTCACAAAACATAAATTTAGGCAAAATCAAAATATTTATTTTTTTATTTGGCAAAAATATGACATAATATTTTTTTGTTATGATAATAATTTGAGATTTTTTTTTGTGGTTTTCCCCAATATCTCTGAAATCTGATACCAGATTTGTTAACTTTCCCCCTTACTTTCCAAGACATCCATTATCTTGTTTCCCACTCGTCGATTCCCATGGCTGCTTTGCAGTTGCTCGTGCTGGCATTCTTTAATCCCGTATTATAAAGTTAACCACATACATGGATGTTCATATTAGGATTCATAAGTTTCATTTCTGGTTTAGGAGTCATAAATTTTTTATAGACCTGGGGAAGGACACTTGCTTTTGCATAAAGCTAGTCTCACCCTGATAATGTGTCGTTTTTGGTTCGATGTAGGAATAATATTTGCAACTATCTTCTGGCACTTTATAAAATCCTTTGTCTATTACGAAATTTCCTAATTCGCTGCTATATGGCATTTACATTGGCTGCAAATGAGGAAATTACTAATGTATCAATTTGTTTGGTTTTCCATTAGATTCGAATCTATATCTTTCTACCTAATCCCCTAACTTGGAACCCTATGAAGTAGTGCCTTAAACTTGTCAATTAGTGCGTTAGATGTAAGTGAAACTTAGTTTCTAGTTAACAATGTTACTATGATATTCATTTTATTATTTATTTATTTATAGTTCTCAAGTATATTTGTTGGCAATTTGCGAACCTGGCGCAAAAATGTCAATATCAACCTGTCCATGTTTCCCCTTTTTTTCCCTCAAGATATCGTATTCCACTTTTGCATTGGCCCTCACATTTCGATAAAATTTATGGAAGATATTATAGCAAATGGAAAAAAGTCAACAAGAGCCATAGAAGGAGGAATTATGGATTATTACACTTGAAGTACATCACAATATATGTAAGAAGTTGCTACATAGAAAACTGATTTCCCTATTTTTAACCAACTGAAACTGATTATTCGCAATAAATTTTCAAGAATGGCTGTACAAAAACCAATCAGTATAAGAAAATATGGAGTTCATGCTCATCGTTCACAAATGTGTGCATAATGCCAGGTGGTTCAAGGAATTTCTATTCTTATTATATAGATTATTGTATAAATGTGTATACAGACTTCAAAAATTAGCTTGGTTTTGTTCTGATATATAGTTTTCTGCTGTTTTGCTATCACATAATACTGTAATGACATGTTTTACAATACATCCTATGCAGGCTATTTTCACAATTGAAGATTTCGTAATGAACCACAAAAAGCGTTTGAACAAAACTTAAAGGATAGAAAGATATCTCCAATCGCTAGGAAATTATAAATTTTACATCACACTTTCCCTCTACAGAAAATGTGGAGCTATCATATAAAAATACAGTTTGATTGTGTTAATATATCATGTCCTTTGTGAAATACAGTACTCATCGCTCACTTCTTGCGATGTGCTAAATGTGGCGGGTGGTGATCGTGGAGGAGAAGAAAAGAACGGTTTTGGTGGAATTGCCAATGTCTGCAAGCTTCCTTCTAACATTTCAATCACTTCATTAATCGATGGCCTTTGCTTTGGATCAGTTTGTATACACCATAAACCAACTATTATCATCTTTCTAGCATAATCATTTTCCTCTACACTTATTATACCATCTAATAAGAATTCTTCCTTCTTTAGGCGGTTGTAAATCCAATAAGGAAAATATATCTCACTCGTATGCCCAGAACCAACACCAACATCAACATTTTTCCTTCCTCCAACCATTTCTAGTATCAACATCCCATAACTATAAACATCAGACTTATGGGTGACTCCTCCAAAGTTTCTATTAAAAACTTCAGGGGCAATATACCCGATAGTGCCTCTAGCCTCCAACATGGAAACAATACTTTCTTTTCTCGAGTACAATTTAGCAAGACCAAAATCTGCTATCTTTGGGCAAAAGTCTTCATCAAGGAGGATGTTATGTGGCTTTATGTCAAGATGCAAAATCCGAGTGTTGCAGCCACGATGCAAGTAGTCAAGACCCCGTGCTATTCCAAGGGCTACATCAAACAACTTCTGTACTCCTATATGCTCACTTGTGCTTAGAGAAACATGTCCATATATAAACTTTTCTAATGATCCATTTGGCATAAACTCATATACGAGAGCTCTTTTTTTAGAGTCAAAACAAAATCCCAAAAGAATAACTATATTAATATGAGAAGTTCTACCAATGCTTGCAACTTCGTTTATAAATTCTTGTCCACTTGCTTTCGATGAGTTTAAAACTTTTACTGCCACAAGACGTCCATCAGATAGCTTTCCTTTAAACACGGTACCAAATCCTCCTTGTCCTAATTTGACTCTAAATGAATTTGTCATCTTCTTGATATCAGCATAGTTGTATCTTTTCGTACTTAAGGATCCATATTGTATGACAAAGGTCTCAACACTTTTTTCATCCTCAGTTTGATGCTTAAATAACGCAACACAATTGCTTGCTGAGAATTTCCTCATGCAATATACTATGAATATCAACGTAATCGTCATACATGCTGATACAATTCCGAGAACTGTGACAAAGGAAAAGTTTACTGTTTTAGTTAAAACACCTGGAAAAGCTTCTAATCTTATAATAACTTTCATGGAAAGCCAACAACATGTATCCACAAACATTGTCTTTTTTTTTTTTTTCCTTTTCGAATTTCTTTAGAGGATACAAATACTTTTAGTTTAGGCAACAAAAATCTCCAATGACGACAACCTTTTGTAAATTCTAAATTAAATCATATAATATAATTGAAAAAACTTACCAAGTTTTAGCGTCCAATTAGTTCCGGACCCTGCAAAACCAACAAAAAGATTCTATTAATTCTTGCTTACTACAAAATGAAATGTTTTTTCCTTCATTCTTTTTAGACACATACAGATTACCTTTGGTTTATTACCTTCTTAGAAGGAATAGTTAGTATGTCCCACATTAGCTAGATATAGTCCCATATGTCTGGTATATGTAGAGTCACTGGTTTGGTCTCCAAAAAATCCCTTGTGGAGTGAGGGTAAAGTCCGACATATATGGTGACATATAGGACCTTGTCGCATTGATGTGTGCTACACTAACATCAATGACGAAGTTATGTTTGATGAAGGTGGGTCCTCTAACCCACGTAATTTTTTACATTATATAGATTTATTTAATAAAAAATTGTGACCTAACTTACAAATTTTGAGTGAACTACCTGATAGTTAGAAGGAACAAAAAAATTTAGAAGCCTAAACTTTATATTAATAGCCGATCCGTGTCTAGTAAGCTAAAAAACAATGGCCTATTAAAAATTTGTAATTAAACAGACAAGGGAAAACAATTATGGAAAATTAAAACAATTGTGAAGGTTGCTGTGAATGTGATTGATGCACTAAAAACTCTCAGCGCCATCAACCAACCGACTCCCGTCGGCCGCCTGCCCGCCTTTTTCTCACTCCGACATATTTGTACAATTCTCAATTCGAAATTGTACTACTTTTGTCATTGGTTTAAGGTCTTTTTAACTTTGTTTAATTACGTTTCAATTAATCACATCTAACGTTCATTCTTAATTGAATTTTTTTACCGATTCATTGAGGTTGGCCATTATGTTAATGTATCTAATAAATGACAATTGTTTATTGTTTTCCAAGTTCCAAATTCCAAGACTTTGTTAGGTTTAATCGGTTTGTTTAGTCAAGGGCCACGTAGGTAACTTAACTTGGTCATATGTTGACCGGGTTTTTGGGAAATAATTAGGCAGTATAGGTAGCACGTCCTTATCTTCAGCATAGTGAGTAGTCATGGAGTCTTTGTTTTATTCTGTGTTTGTAAGCCTATATAAGGCATATCTTTGATTTAATTAAGTAACCCAAGAGGTTTTAGAAAGATGTAGTCTCACGTGTGTTGTAGCAGCAACTTACCCCACCCCATCAAGTTGCTATGTTTCTTCTTCTCACTCTCTGCATGCATACATAAACACCATACACAAACCCATCTTCTCCCTTTATTTTTCTATTAAGCTATAGAGTAGAGGGCCAATATCCAACACTTGGTATCAGAGCAACCAGCAGTAGATTCTGGACAGTTTCAACAGGGATGGCTCTCAGCAGAATAGGTGGATCCTGTCAAAGATGAAGTTGCTTCGGTTGTGGTTCGAAGTTGGTGATCTTCAAAGAGAAGGTTCAGCAGGTAGCGGCTATGGTGTCATTCGGTGAAGAGAGTGATAGCTAGAGGGTTCAGCAGGTAGTTGCTTCGTCATACATGCTGAAACAATTCCGAGAACTGTGACAAAGGAAAAGTTTACTGTTTTAGTTAAAACACCTGGAAACGCTTCTAATCTTATAATAACTTTCATGGAAAGCCAACAACATGTATCCACAAACATTGTCTTTTTTTTTTTTCCTTTTCGAATTTCTTTAGAGGATACAAATACTTTTAGTTTAGGCAACAAAAATCTCCAATGACGACAACCTTTTGTAAATTCTAAATTAAATCATATAATATAATTGAAAAAACTTACCAAGTTTTAGCGTCCAATTAGTTCCGGACCCTGCAAAACCAACAAAAAGATTCTATTAATTCTTGCTTACTACAAAATGAAATGTTTTTTCCTTCATTCTTTTTAGACACATACAAATTACCTTTGGTTTATTACCTTCTTAGAAGGAATAGTTAGTATGTCCCACATTAGCTAGATATAGTCCCATATGTCTGGTATATGTAGAGTCACTGGTTTGGTCTCCAAAAAATCCCTTGTGGAGTGAGGGTAAAGTCCGACATATATGGTGACATATAGGACCTTGTCGCATTGATGTGTGCTACACTAACATCAATGACGAAGTTATGTTTGATGAAGGTGGGTCCTCTAACCCACGTAATTTTTTACATTATATAGATTTATTTAATAAAAAATTGTGACCTAACTTACAAATTTTGAGTGAACTACCTGATAGTTAGAAGGAACAAAAAAATTTAGAAGCCTAAACTTTATATTAATAGCCGATCCGTGTCTAGTAAGCTAAAAAACAATGGCCTATTAAAAATTTGTAATTAAACAGACAAGGGAAAACAATTATGGAAAATTAAAACAATTGTGAAGGTTGCTGTGAATGTGATTGATGCACTAAAAACTCTCAGCGCCATCAACCAACCGACTCCCGTCGGCCGCCTGCCCGCCTTCTTCTCACTCCGACATATTTGTACAATTCTCAATTCGAAATTGTACTACTTTTGTCATTGGTTTAAGGTCTTTTTAACTTTGTTTAATTACGTTTCAATTAATCACATCTAACGTTCATTCTTAATTGAATTTTTTTACCGATTCATTGAGGTTGGCCATTATGTTAATGTATCTAATAAATGACAATTGTTTATTGTTTTCCAAGTTCCAAATTCCAAGACTTTGTTAGGTTTAATCGGTTTGTTTAGTCAAGGGCCACGTAGGTAACTTAACTTGGTCATATGTTGACCGGGTTTTTGGGAAATAATTAGGCAGTATAGGTAGCACGTCCTTATCTTCAGCATAGTGAGTAGTCATGGAGTCTTTGTTTTATTCTGTGTTTGTAAGCCTATATAAGGCATATCTTTGATTTAATTAAGTAACCCAAGAGGTTTTAGAAAGATGTAGTCTCACGTGTGTTGTAGCAGCAACTTACCCCACCCCATCAAGTTGCTATGTTTCTTCTTCTCACTCTCTGCATGCATACATAAACACCATACACAAACCCATCTTCTCCCTTTATTTTTCTATTAAGCTATAGAGTAGAGGGCCAATATCCAACACTTGGTATCAGAGCAACCAGCAGTAGATTCTGGACAGTTTCAACAGGGATGGCTCTCAGCAGAATAGGTGGATCCTGTCAAAGATGAAGTTGCTTCGGTTGTGGTTCGAAGTTGGTGATCTTCAAAGAGAAGGTTCAGCAGGTAGCGGCTATGGTGTCATTCGGTGAAGAGAGTGATAGCTAGAGGGTTCAGCAGGTAGTTGCTTCGTCATACATGCTGAAACAATTCCGAGAACTGTGACAAAGGAAAAGTTTACTGTTTTAGTTAAAACACCTGGAAACGCTTCTAATCTTATAATAACTTTCATGGAAAGCCAACAACATGTATCCACAAACATTGTCTTTTTTTTTCCTTTTCGAATTTCTTTTGAGGATACAAATACTTTTAGTTTAGGCAACAAAAATCTCTAATGACGACAACCTTTTGTAAATTCTAAATTAAATCGTATAATATAATGTAAAAACTTACCAAGTTTTAGCGTCCAATTAGTTCCGGACCCTACAAAACCAACAAAAAGATTCTATTAATTCTTGCTTACTACAAAATGAAATGTTTTTTCCTTCATTCTTTTTACACACATACAGATTACCTTTGGTTTATTACCTTCTTAGAAGGAATAGTTAGTATGTCCCACATTAGCTAGATATAGTCCCATATGTCTGGTATATGTAGAGTCACTGGTTTGGTCTCCAAAAAATCCCTTGTGGAGTGAGGGTAAAGTCCGACATATATGGTGACATATAGGACCTTGTCGCATTGATGTGTGCTACACTAACATCAATGACGAAGTTATGTTTGATGAAGGTGGGTCCTCTAACCCACATAATTTTTTACATTATATAGATTTATTTAATAAAAAATTGTGACCTAACTTACAAATTTTGAGTGAACTACCTGATAGTTAGAAGGAACAAAAAAATTTAGAAGCCTAAACTTTATATTAATAGCCGATCCATGTCTAGTAAGCTAAAAAACAATGGCCTATTAAAAATTTGTAATTAAACAGACAAGGGAAAACAATTATGGAAAATTAAAACAATTGTGAAGGTTGCTGTGAATGTGATTGATGCACTAAAAACTCTCAGCGCCATCAACCAACCGACTCCCGTCGGCCGCCTGCCCGCCTTCTTCTCACTCCGACATATTTGTACAATTCTCAATTCGAAATTGTACTACTTTTGTCATTGGTTTAAGGTCTTTTTAACTTTGTTTAATTACGTTTCAATTAATCACATCTAACGTTCATTCTTAATTGAATTTTTTTACCGATTCATTGAGGTTGGCCATTATGTTAATGTATCTAATAAATGACAATTGTTTATTGTTTTCCAAGTTCCAAATTCCAAGACTTTGTTAGGTTTAATCGGTTTGTTGAGTCAAGGGCCACGTAGGAAACTTAACTTGGTCATATGTTGACCGGGTTTTTGGGAAATAATTAGGCAGTATAGGTAGCACGTCCTTATCTTCAACATAGTGAGTAGTCATGGAGTCTTTGTTTTATTCTGTGTTTGTAAGCCTATATAAGGCATATCTTTGATTTAATTAAGTAACCCAAGAGGTTTTAGAAAGATGTAGTCTCACGTGTGTTGTAGCAGCAACTTACCCCACCCCATCAAGTTGCTATGTTTCTTCTTCTCACTCTCTGCATGCATACATAAACACCATACACAAACCCATCTTCTCCCTTTATTTTTCTATTAAGCTATAGAGTAGAGGGCCAATATCCAACACTTGGTATCAGAGCAACCAGCAGTAGATTCTGGACAGTTTCAACAGGGATGGCTCTCAGCAGAATAGGTGGATCCTGTCAAAGATGAAGTTGCTTCGGTTGTGGTTCGAAGTTGGTGATCTTCAAAGAGAAGGTTCAGCAGGTAGCGGCTATGGTGTCATTCGGTGAAGAGAGTGATAGCTAGAGGGTTCAGCAGGTAGTTGCTTCGTCATACATGCTGAAACAATTCCGAGAACTGTGACAAAGGAAAAGTTTACTGTTTTAGTTAAAACACCTGGAAAAGCTTCTAATCTTATAATAACTTTCATGGAAAGCAACCAACATGTATCCACAAACATTGTCTTTTTTATTTCCTTTTCGAATTTCTTTTGAGGATACAAATACTTTTAGTTTAGGCAACAAAAATCTCCAATGACGACAACCTTTTGTAAATTCTAAATTAAATCATATAATATAATGTAAAAACTTACCAAGTTTTAGCGTCCAATTAGTTCCGGACCCTACAAAACCAACAAAAAGATTCTATTAATTCTTGCTTACTACAAAATGAAATGTTTTTTCCTTCAATCTTTTTAGACACATACAGATTACCTTTGGTTTATTACCTTCTTAGAAGGAATAGTTAGTATGTCCCACATTAGCTAGATATAGTCCCATATGTCTGGTATATGTAGAGTCACTGGTTTGGTCTCCAAAAAATCCCTTGTGGAGTGAGGGTAAAGTCCGACATATATGGTGACATATAGGACCTTGTCGCATTGATGTGTGCTACATTAACATCAATGACGAAGTTATGTTTGATGAAGGTGGGTCCTCTAACCCACGTAATTTTTTACATTATATAGATTTATTTAATAAAAAATTGTGACCTAACTTACAAATTTTGAGTGAACTACCTGATAGTTAGAAGGAACAAAAAAATTTAGAAGCCTAAACTTTATATTAATAGCCGATCCGTGTCTAGTAAGCTAAAAAACAATGGCCTATTAAAAATTTGTAATTAAATAGAAAAGGGAAAACAATTATGGAAAATTAAAACAATTGTGAAGGTTGCTGTGAATGTGATTGATGCACTAAAAACTCTCAGCGCCATCAACCAACCGACTCCCGTCGGCCGCCTGCCCGCCTTCTTCTCACTCCGACATATTTGTACAATTCTCAATTCAAAATTGTACTACTTTTGTCATTGGTTTAAGGTCTTTTTAACTTTGTTTAATTACGTTTCAATTAATCACATCTAACGTTCATTCTTAATTGAATTTTTTTACCGATTCATTGAGGTTGGCCATTATGTTAATGTATCTGATAAATGACAATTGTTTATTGTTTTCCAAGTTCCAAATTCCAAGACTTTGTTAGGTTTAATCGGTTTGTTTAGTCAAGGGCCACGTAGGTAACTTAACTTGGTCATATGTTGACCGGGTTTTTGGGAAATAATTAGGCAGTATAGGTAGCACGTCCTTATCTTCAACATAGTGAGTAGTCATGGAGTCTTTGTTTTATTTTGTGTTTGTAAGCCTATATAAGGCATATCTTTGATTTAATTAAGTAACCCAAGAGGTTTTAGAAAGATGTAGTCTCACGTGTGTTGTAGCAGCAACTTACCCCACCCCATCAAGTTGCTATGTTTCTTCTTCTCACTCTCTGCATGCATACATAAACACCATACACAAACCCATCTTCTCCCTTTATTTTTCTATTATGCTATAGAGTAGAGGGCCAATATCCAACACTTGGTATCAGAGCAACCAACAGTAGATTCTGGACAGTTTCAATAGGGATGGCTCTCAGCAGAATAGGTGGATCCTGTCAAAGACGAAGTTGCTTCGGTTGTGGTTCGAAGTTGGTGATCTTCAAAGAGAAGGTTCAGCAGGTAGCGGCTATGGTGTCATTCGGTGAAGAGAGTGATAGCTAGAGGGTTCATCAGGTAGTTGCTTCGTCATACATGGTGATACAATTCCGAGAACTGTGACAAAGGAAAAGTTTACTGTTTTAGTTAAAACACCTGGAAAAGCTTCTAATCTTATAATAACTTTCATGGAAAGCCAACAACATGTATCCACAAACATTGTCTTTTTTTTTCCTTTTCGAATTTCTTTTGAGGATACAAATACTTTTAGTTTAGGCAACAAAAATCTCCAATGACGACAACCTTTTGTAAATTCTAAATTAAATCATATAATATAATTGAAAAAACTTACCAAGTTTTAGCGTCCGATTAGTTCCGGACCCTACAAAACCAACAAAAAGATTCTATTAATTCTTGCTTACTACAAGATGAAATGTTTTTTCCTTCATTCTTTTTAGACACATACAGATTACCTTTGGTTTATTACCTTCTTAGAAGGAATAGTTAGTATGTCCCACATTAGCTAGATATAGTCCCATATGTCTGGTATATGTAGAGTCACTGGTTTGGTCTCCAAAAAATCCCTTGTGGAGTGAGGGTAAAGTCCGACATATATGGTGACATATAGGACCTTGTCGCATTGATGTGTGCTACACAAACATCAATGACAAAGTTATGTTTGATGAAGGTGGGTCCTCTAACCCACCTAATTTTTTACATTATATAGATTTATTTAATAAAAAATTGTGACCTAACTTACAAATTTTGAGTGAACTACCTGATAGTTAGAAGGAACAAAAAAATTTAGAAGCCTAAACTTTATATTAATAGCCGATCCGTGTCTAGTAAGCTAAAAAACAATGGCCTATTAAAAATTTGTAATTAAATAGAAAAGGGAAAACAATTATGGAAAATTAAAACAATTGTGAAGGTTGCTGTGAATGTGATTGATGCACTAAAAACTCTCAGCGCCATCAACCAACCGACTCCCGTCGGCCGCCTGCCCGCCTTCTTCTCACTCCGACATATTTGTACAATTCTCAATTCAAAATTGTACTACTTTTGTCATTGGTTTAAGGTCTTTTTAACTTTGTTTAATTACGTTTCAATTAATCACATCTAACGTTCATTCTTAATTGAATTTTTTTACCGATTCATTGAGGTTGGCCATTATGTTAATGTATCTAATGTCTCTGATAAATGACAATTGTTTATTGTTTTCCAAGTTCCAAATTCCAAGACTTTGTTAGGTTTAATCGGTTTGTTTAGTCAAGGGCCACGTAGGTAACTTAACTTGGTCATATGTTGACCGGGTTTTTGGGAAATAATTAGGCAGTATAGGTAGCACGTCCTTATCTTCAACATAGTGAGTAGTCATGGAGTCTTTGTTTTATTTTGTGTTTGTAAGCCTATATAAGGCATATCTTTGATTTAATTAAGTAACCCAAGAGGTTTTAGAAAGATGTAGTCTCACGTGTGTTGTAGCAGCAACTTACCCCACCCCATCAAGTTGCTATGTTTCTTCTTCTCACTCTCTACATGCATACATAAACACCATACACAAACCCATCTTCTCCCTTTATTTTTCTATTATGCTATAGAGTAGAGGGCCAATATCAAACACTTGGTATCAGAGCAACCAACAGTAGATTCTGGACAGTTTCAACAGGGATGGCTCTCAGCAGAATAGGTGGATCCTGTCAAAGACGAAGTTGCTTCGGTTGTGGTTCGAAGTTGGTGATCTTCAAAGAGAAGGTTCAGCAGGTAGCGGCTATGGTGTCATTCGGTGAAGAGAGTGATAGCTAGAGGGTTCAGCAGGTAGTTGCTTCGTCATACATGGTGATACAATTCCGAGAACTGTGACAAAGGAAAAGTTTACTGTTTTAGTTAAAACACCTGGAAAAGCTTCTAATCTTATAATAACTTTCATGGAAAGCCAACAACATGTATCCACAAACATTGTCTTTTTTTTTCCTTTTCGAATTTCTTTTGAGGATACAAATACTTTTAGTTTAGGCAACAAAAATCTCCAATGACGACAACCTTTTGTAAATTCTAAATTAAATCATATAATATAATTGTAAAAACTTACCAAGTTTTAGCGTCCGATTAGTTCCGGACCCTACAAAACCAACAAAAAGATTCTATTAATTCTTGCTTACTACAAAATGAAATGTTTTTTCCTTCATTCTTTTTAGACACATACAGATTACCTTTGGTTTATTACCTTCTTAGAAGGAATAGTTAGTATGTCCCACATTAGCTAGATATAGTCCCATATGTCTGGTATATGTAGAGTCACTGGTTTGGTCTCCAAAAAATCCCTTGTGGAGTGAGGGTAAAGTTCGACATATATGGTGACATATAGGACCTTGTCGCATTGATGTGTGCTACACTAACATCAATGACGAAGTTATGTTTGATGAAGGTGGGTCCTCTAACCCACGTAATTTTTTACATTATATAGATTTATTTAATAAAAAATTGTGACCTAACTTACAAATTTTGAGTGAACTACCTGATAGTTAGAAGGAGCAAAAAAATTTAGAAGCCTAAACTTTATATTAATAGCCGATCCGTGTCTAGTAAGCTAAAAAACAATGGCCTATTAAAAATTTGTAATTAAACAGACAAGGGAAAACAATTATGGAAAATTAAAACAATTGTGAAGGTTGCTGTGAATGTGATTGATGCACTAAAAACTCTCAGCGCCATCAACCAACCGACTCCCGTCGGCCGCCTGCCCGCCTTCTTCTCACTCCGACATATTTGTACAATTCTCAATTCGAAATTGTACTACTTTTGTCATTGGTTTAAGGTCTTTTTAACTTTGTTGAATTACGTTTCAATTAATCACATCTAACGTTCATTCTTAATTGAATTTTTTTACAGATTCATTGAGGTTGGCCATTATGTTAATGTATCTGATAAATGACAATTGTTTATTGTTTTCCAAGTTCCAAATTCCAAGACTTTGTTTGGTTTAATCGGTTTGCTTAGTCAAGGGCCACGTAGGTAACTTAACTTGGTCATATGTTGACCGGGTTTTTGGGAAATAATCAGGCAGTATAGGTAGCACGTCCTTATCTCAGCATAGTGAGTAGTCATGGAGTCTTTGTTTTATTCTGTGTTTGTAAGCCTATATCAGGCATATCTTTGATTTAATTAAGTAACCCAAGAGGTTTTAGAAAGATGTAGTCTCACGTGTGTTGTAGCAGCAACTTACCCCACCCCATCAAGTTGCTATGTTTCTTCTTCTCACTCTCTGCATGCATACATAAACACCATACACAAACCCATCTTCTCCCTTTATTTTTCTATTATGCTATAGAGTAGAGGGCCAATATCCAACACTTGGTATCAGAGCAACCAACAGTAGATTCTAGACAGTTTCAATAGGGATGGCTCTCAGCAGAATAGGTGGATCCTGTCAAAGATGAAGTTGCTTCGGTTGTGGTTCGAAGTTGGTGATCTTCAAAGAGAAGGTTCAGCAGGTAGCGGCTATGGTGTCATTCGGTGAAGAGAGTGATAGCTAGAGGGTTCAGCAGGTAGTTGCTTCGTCATACACGCTGAAACAATTCCGAGAACTGTGACAAAGGAAAAGTTTACTGTTTTAGTTAAAACACCTGGAAACGCTTCTAATCTTATAATAACTTTCATGGAAAGCCAACAACATGTATCCACAAACATTGTCTTTTTTTTTTCCTTTTCGAATTTCTTTTGAGGATACAAATACTTTTAGTTTAGGCAACAAAAATCTCCAATGACGACAACCTTTTGTAAATTCTAAATTAAATCATATAATATAATGTAAAAACTTACCAAGTTTTAGCGTCGAATTAGTTCCGGACCCTACAAAACCAACAAAAAGATTCTATTAATTCTTGCTTACTACAAAATGAAATGTTTTTTCCTTCATTCTTTTTAGACACATACAGATTACCTTTGGTTTATTACCTTCTTAGAAGGAATAGTTAGTATGTTCCACATTAGCTAGATATAGTCCCATATGTCTGGTATATGTAG
Organism: Lactuca virosa; assembly: GCF_052849685.1. NCBI lineage: Eukaryota > Viridiplantae > Streptophyta > Magnoliopsida > Asterales > Asteraceae > Lactuca > Lactuca virosa. The sequence goes on along the minus strand of NC_136433.1, from coordinate 311,951,884 downwards.
AGTCACTGGTTTGGTCTCCAAAAAATCCCTTGTGGAGTGAGGGTAAAGTCCGACATATATGGTGACATATAGGACCTTGTCGCATTGATGTGTGCTACACTAACATCAATGACGAAGTTATGTTTGATGAAGGTGGGTCCTCTAACCCACGTAATTTTTTACATTATATAGATTTATTTAATAAAAAATTGTGACCTAACTTACAAATTTTGAGTGAACTACCTGATAGTTAGAAGGAACAAAAAAATTTAGAAGCCTAAACTTTATATTAATAGCCGATCCGTGTCTAGTAAGCTAAAAAACAATGGCCTATTAAAAATTTGTAATTAAACAGACAAGGGAAAACAATTATGGAAAATTAAAACAATTGTGAAGGTTGCTGTGAATGTGATTGATGCACTAAAAACTCTCAGCGCCATCAACCAACCGACTCCCGTCGGCCGCCTGCCCGCCTTCTTCTCACTCCGACATATTTGTACAATTCTCAATTCGAAATTGTACTACTTTTGTCATTGGTTTAAGGTCTTTTTAACTTTGTTTAATTACGTTTCAATTAATCACATCTAACGTTCATTCTTAATTGAATTTTTTTACCGATTCATTGAGGTTGGCCATTATGTTAATGTATCTAATAAATGACAATTGTTTATTGTTTTCCAAGTTCCAAATTCCAAGACTTTGTTAGGTTTAATCGGTTTGTTGAGTCAAGGGCCACGTAGGTAACTTAACTTGGTCATATGTTGACCGGGTTTTTGGGAAATAATCAGGCAGTATAGGTAGCATGTCCTTATCTCAGCATAGTGAGTAGTCATGGAGTCTTTGTTTTATTCTGTGTTTGTAAGCCTATATAAGGCATATCTTTGATTTAATTAAGTAACCCAAGAGGTTTTAGAAAGATGTAGTCTCACGTGTGTTGTAGCAGCAACTTACCCCTCCCCATCAAGTTGCTATGTTTCTTCTTCTCACTCTCTGCATGCATACATAAACACCATACACAAACCCATCTTCTCCCTTTATTTTTCTATTATGCTATAGAGTAGAGGGCCAATATCCAACACTTGGTATCAGAGCAACCAACAGTAGATTCTGGACAGTTTCAACAGGGATGGCTCTCAGCAGAATAGGTGGATCCTGTCAAAGATGAAGTTGCTTCGGTTGTGGTTCGAAGTTGGTGATCTTCAAAGAGAAGGTTCAGTAGGTAGCGGCTTTGGTGTCATTCGGTGAAGAGAGTGATAGCTAGAGGGTTCAGCAAGTAGTTGCTTCGTCATACATGCTGATACAATTCCGAGAACTGTGACAAAGGAAAAGTTTACTGTTTTAGTTAAAACACCTGGAAAAGCTTCTAATCTTATAATAACTTTCATGGAAAGCCAACAACATGTATCCACAAACATTGTCTTTTTTTTTCCTTTTCGAATTTCTTTTGAGGATACAAATACTTTTAGTTTAGGCAACAAAAATCTCCAATGGCAACAACCTTTTGTAAATTCTAAATTAAATCATATAATATAATTGTAAAAACTTACCAAGTTTTAGCGTCCAATTAGTTCCGGACCCTTCAAAACCAACAAAAAGATTCTATTAATTCTTGCTTAATACAAAATGAAATGTTTTTTCCTTCATTCTTTTTAGACACATACAGATTACCTTTGGTTTATTACCTTCTTAGAAGGAATAGTTAGTATGTCCCACATTAGCTAGATATAGTCCCATATGTCTGGTATATGTAGAGTCACTGGTTTGGTCTCCAAAAAATCCCTTGTGGAGTGAGGGTAAAGTCCGACATATATGGTGACATATAGGACCTTGTCGCATTGATGTGTGCTACACTAACATCAATGACGAAGTTATGTTTGATGAAGATGGGTCCTCTAACCCACCTAATTTTTTACATGATATAGATTTATTTAATAAAAAATTGTGACCTAACTTACAAATTTTGAGTGAACTACCTGATAGTTAGAAGGAACAAAAAAATTTAGAAGCCTAAACTTTATATTAATAGCCGATCCATGTCTAGTAAGCTAAAAAACAATGGCCTATTAAAAATTTATAATTAAATAGAAAAGGGAAAACAATTATGGAAAATTAAAACAATTGTGAAGGTTGCTGTGAATGTGATTGATGCACTAAAAACTCTCAGCGCCATCAACCAACCGACTCCCGTCGGCCGCCTGCCCGCCTTCTTCTCACTCCGACATATTTGTACAATTCTCAATTCGAAATTGTACTACTTTTGTCATTGGTTTAAGGTCTTTTTAACTTTGTTTAATTACGTTTCAATTAATCACATCTAACGTTCATTCTTAATTGAATTTTTTTACCGATTCATTGAGGTTGGCCATTATGTTAATGTATCTGATAAATGACAATTGTTTATTGTTTTCCAAGTTCCAAATTCCAAGACTTTGTTAGGTTTAATCGGTTTGTTTAGTCAAGGGCCACGTAGGTAACTTAACTTGGTCATATGTTGACCGGGTTTTTGGGAAATAATTAGGCAGTATAGGTAGCACGTCCTTATCTTCAGCATAGTGAGTAGTCATGGAGTCTTTGTTTTATTCTGTGTTTGTAAGCCTATATAAGGCATATCTTTGATTTAATTAAGTAACCCAAGAGGTTTTAGAAAGATGTAGTCTTACGTGTGTTGTAGCAGCAACTTACCTCACCCCATCAAGTTGCTATGTTTCTTCTTCTCACTCTCTGCATGCATACATAAACACCATACACAAACCCATCTTCTCCCTTTATTTTTCTATTAAGCTATAGAGTAGAGGGCCAATATCCAACACTTGGTATCAGAGCAACCAGCAGTAGATTCTGGACAGTTTCAACAGGGATGGCTCTCAGCAGAATAGGTGGATCCTGTCAAAGATGAAGTTGCTTCGGTTGTGGTTCGAAGTTGGTGATCTTCAAAGAGAAGGTTCATCAGGTAGCAGCTATGGTGTCTTTCGGTGAAGAGAGTGATAGCTAGAGGGTTCAACAGGTAGTTGCTTCGTCATACATGCTGATACAATTCCGAGAACTATGACAAAGGAAAAGTTTACTGTTTTAGTTAAAACACCTGGAAAATCTTCTAATCTTATAATAACTTTCATGGAAAGCCGACAACATGTATCCACAAACATTGTCTTTTTTTTTTCCTTTTCGAATTTCTTTTGAGGATACAAATACTTTTAGTTTAGGCAACAAAAATCTCCAATGACGACAACCTTTTGTAAATTCTAAATTAAATCATATAATATAATTGTAAAAAACTTACCAAGTTTTAGCGTCCAATTAGTTCCGGACCCTACAAAACCAACAAAAAGATTCTATTAATTCTTGCTTACTACAAAATGAAATGTTTCTTCCTTCATTCTTTTTAGACACATACAATATAAAGCTAAAAAGTAGTTTATCAAAAACTCACGTTTTACGCTAAATAGTGTTTGCCGGTTTTGTTGCGGATCTTCGATTGGTCATAACTTCTTCGTTATAACTCAGATTTTGATGAGATTTTCGCCTAAATGTTTCTAACGAAATTATCTACAACTTTCAATAATAAATTTTGCTTATTTCAAATTTTATATTTTCGTTAAATTTCAATATTTGACATTAGATTGGAATCTCATAAGACTTCCATTATTTTCCGAGTGATTCTAAACATAGTTTTACTTCATTTCTAGTAAAAACTATCTGTTAGAACTCAACGCTCAAAATCACATAATATTTCATAATATTATTCATTTTTAAAATTACATAACATGATAACTGAACGTGTATGTTACAGTAGACCCATTAAATCCCATGATTCTTCATCTTCAACCCGTCGAGTTGGCTCCTCCAACTCGCCGAGTTGAACTTGAAATTAGCATAATTCCACAATTAACCTTCTAGATTCCAGGTGTTACAGCTCTCCCCCACTTAAATTATATTTCGTCCTCGAAATCGCTCCTTATTAATACTCATATCAAAACGACCAACCTAATGATCAAAAACGGATTTTTTGCGCCTAAGACGGTCTTCTCATGGCAACCGGAACCTGAACCGAAATTTCCATCCCGAAGGCAACAGTCAAAACCTCAGCCCATGAAAACCACTTCTACCCTTCTGAGACCTGAAATCTACAATGGTCTAACTCCCCAACAGACCGCCCAAACTGAAGCAACTCCATGCCAAGCTCTCGACGAATAATATACCAACCATAACACTTCCAAATCTGATCATAAAATGGTCTATCCCGGTCTATCGAAACCATCCCTAAAATAGTTCTTCAAGCCCGATGAAGAACGAATCCTCAATCCTTTGAATACTAACCAATCTTACCTCTCCTGAGATCCGCAACCTAAAGTCTCAATGGTCTGACTCCCTGTCAGACCTCCCCCACCGAACTGTCACTAAGCCAACCTCATAGAGTCTCGCACCAAACAAAATGCTTCCAACATATGATCACATTGATGCTTCAAAGGGAAACAAAGTCACTGACCATATATAGAGACAAAACACTCATACTCAACAAAAGGCTCAAATAATCCTTCGAGTAGAAGATTCATTCCTGCAACGGTTAGACTCAGACGAGAGCTGCGCAATAGGGTCAAATCAATTACTCTGAGATTATCTAATCCCGTTGCGAGTGACTTATCATTTCCCAAACACTCAAACTCTTCATGCATGTGCGAAATCCCATGTCACTAATACATCCCGAAACACTAATACTGCCCAAAACACTAATGCAAGGAGCCTGAAACCTCCTCATTAGCCCAACCTTCACAATAGTAGAACCATCCATTTGAATCTACCCTCAATCCCTAACTGGGGCATAACCAGAACCATGAAGAATGATCCATAAACATACTAACCGTGAATATTATCCCAAAACCAAACCATATAAAGAACCCAAAATTTTAACACCCTTGACTCTTTGCTATGCCATTACCGACCACTGCTTTGACCTACTAAAACAGAAATAGGAACTAGTTTTAATATTAATAAAACCTAACTAATTTAACCTACTAAAACACAAATAGGCAGTGTACCTAGTCGCGTAATAATGAAGTAAAGTAAGTAGGGTGTGGAACTCAGGAAACGAAAATTTCAACAAAAAAATAACTACTACTAATTAAACTAAAGAAACTAAACTATGAATTGAGGGTTTTTATCTGATTTAGCAAGTTCAGAAAAACTTAAATATCAACTAAACACTTAATTAAGGTTACTTTAAACTAAAGCCAAAAAAAAAACCATTTTAAACTAGGATTAAAAAGCACTTTCGTTTAGCTCTGAGTTACCTTTACCCTGTGGTTGATTTCTAATACAATTGACTATTTATGTGGTTACCAAATTATGAATTTATTGGTCATCTTGTTCTGATTTCCTACTGTTTGATCAATTCATGAACTAATATTATAATAGCCATGCAACTAGCGGACACTAAATTGATTTTAAAAATATTTCTACTATGAATGACAAGATCTAATGATTACCTCTCTATGATCAAGACAAGCAATTCAAGCACATGATATGGATAATTAATGCTTTCTAACACAATCAAAATTACTAACTATTACCACCTAATTCTAGGATTTGTTCAATCACTAGATCGAGCAATTCAACGATCATAAATAACTAGATATTAAGTTCATGCGACTAGAATGGTCATCTAACTACACAAAACTTGTAGAATAAGTAATAAAGATTAGAACTTTAACATGCTGAGATATTGATCTATCAAACACAAGTAAAAACCAACATAAATTAATCCATAAAACTCAAAATCAACACATAGTATTAGGGTTCATCAATGCTAAACAAAAGTTAAGGTATTTAGCCCATAACTAAATCTAAAAAACACATAAACATAGAGTAAACTAGAGCAGACATGATGTAAACTAGCAAACCGAATGAACTGTTATGCTCTTCGCCTCTAAATTTATTCAATCCTTGATCTCTAACTGACTCCTTGCCTTCCAAGAGTTTCTCAGTAGGTTTTTCTTGCTCTTAGATGCATAAAATTACACCATGCCCTCGAATTTTGACCTAAAAGTTGTATTTATAAGAGTCCATAAAATAGGTTCCATGTCGTGACAAAAAGCTCACCACGACGGTGGGGATATTTCCTACACGTAACCTCCAAGCTTCCATGCTAAACACCCAGTAAGATTCTTTAACTTGCCACAACATCACATTGTGGCATGTATGCAACCACGACGTGTCATTCACTTTAGCATACAATCTCTTCTCTTTACTTCCTCATGATGAGTGCTTCTAATCACAAAGTATCTTGCTTGTCGAATTTACTTCTTTTCCTGTCAGAATGTTTTTTTCTACAAAATAGATTTCACACATAATAAGTACCAAATATCTTTATAAATAACCAAAATCTAGCTAAATATACTAAAATATTGCATAGAATATATGACTAATTTGAGCAATATAAAAATACCCCACACTTGTCTTTTGCTTGTCCCCAAGCAAAAATTATTTTAATACATCACATCAAAAAATTTCTCTCCAATATCATACAATACAATCTGAATTGAAGTCACCAATTACGCTTCACCTAAATGCATATATTTGTGTCTAAAAGATCCTAAACACTTCCCAAGTTCTAAACACCCATAATCCTCATAAACGTTCCTCACTCAATTTAAACAACATTTATTTTTTCATTCTTACCACCTTTGCCCTTTTATTTACCCATTTCGTTTCAAAAGTTATTGCCACATTCCAAGCGACACGACATAAAAAAAATACTTATATATATATATATATATATATATATATATATATATATATATATATATATATATATAAGTAAACTTTATTGCTTCACACTTTCAGAACTTTTTTCTCTTTTTTTTCACTTTTTTCACAACTTTTCCATTTTATTTCCTTTTTCAGTATTTCAACTTTAATAAATAAACAAACAAGTAAATATATATTTGTTTCTATTAATACTATAGTTCGCGACTTTCTAAGAAATTCATAGGAGTTTTCGGAATTTCTAAGGCCACTAATGGAGCCCATGAATTCTGATGAAACTCATGTAACGACTTTCTTCCCATCCATCCAAGCTTTTATAATTAGGTGGATAAATGTATACATTCCCGGGGGGGGGGGGGGGGGGGGAATATTCATCGAGTTTCAAAGGCCACGGATTGGCTCCAGTCCCGAACTGTTACTTATTTAATAGAACTAGACTCAAAGCATATAAACATGGAACTCGACTCACTCTATTTTAATAGAAAGGACTAATGAGATAAATCGTCGGTCGATAGGATTTTTATGGGGTCTAGATATTCACAATGCAAAACATATTATGTTCCTCAAACTACACAAGGTCACGTTTTTGTCTCATGATTTCACTAGGACTGAGAAGACATAAATATACTATAATATCTTGGCATAACTAAATCTTAGAGTTCTCATCATATCATCCCAAACAACACTAGCAAACTAGTCCTAACATAATTTTGTCAAAAATTTTAAATTTTTTAGATTTTTATGTTATACCATTTTTTCAAGTCTGTATTTTTTTAAAAAAAAATTTAAATCTAGCATTTTTTTTATTAAGTATTCTTTTTATCCTTTTTCGACCCTTACGCCACACTTATTTCATATAATGCCCTCATTGTATGCATAAAACAATTAAAAACACATAAAAGCTAAAAGATGGAGAAAAAAGAACCGACTCCCTTGGGGTGGTAGTGGCAAGATCGACTTGATTGTAGTAGCCTTGTGTTAACATCTCGTGTAATTGTTGGAAACTGGATTTTTGTTGCTTCTAAATTTTCCGGAAAAATGAACCAAGGCCATGAACTTCTGACGTGTGGTGCAAAATATCACCGATGAATTTGCAATGAACAGTAACCACGATGTGGGAAAATGTCAGCCATATCGTGGAGTCGAGTCTAAGAACATCTGAATCACAATCATATGTGGTACCCCAACGTGGCAGGTGTAATTCCACGTCATGGAGATGAAAAAATGACGTCTCCAGATTCGCGACTAAATAATGCTCCACGACGTGGTAATAGTGCCAGCATGTCGTGGGTACTGCATTTCTAGGATTGGGAATATCTCCAAAAAAATGGTTCATGTGTATGAAATACTCCAACATAAAAACGTCATATAGCTCAGACTAAGCTCTATGAATCTACCGATTGTGTAAAATCTCTCATGAACTCGACGCGCACCCTACAATTATCAAAATACAGGACTCTCGGTTATAATCTTCAACTTTTTTTTTCTCTCTCTCTCTCTCTCTCGGATTGTTACTTGAAACTTAGACTCATTTTTCGATTCCTAATTTCTACGAGATCAAAATAAAACAAAATCCTGCAGTAATACAAGGAAACAATAATCATTCGGTTACAAAGTAAAAATAAAAATAAAACATACCAAACAAAATAAAAATAAGCATAGTCTAAACAAACCACACTACAAAAATAAACCATCAAGCTAAAAATAAAAATGATAATCCTCACTCGGTCTCCTCGTCGGATCGATGAGCTCCACTTGTGCCCGCTCTAACATCTCATGGAAACTGCTCGTTCCAACTACGAACATAAGGCATGTGAGTTCCAAATGGTGGTGGAGGCGTTATTCCCATGTGTTGCATGATAGCCTCCAACGATCCTCCAACTTAAGCACTATCCACAACTTGTTGTAACTTGGTAGACATAAATCAAAAATCAACAACTTGTTGTTGCTCTTGGGTTGGCATACCCGCTCTCTTCCGGTTTTGTTCTTGGTTGCGGGTTTGGCTCGTTGACTCCTTTTAATGGAACCTCTTGATTATCAGCCAACATAGAAATATCTAATCCCAATATTAACCACCATACACATAGTTTCTAAATTATCGAGCAACGTGAGTCATAAAATGTCCCCCATAAATGGGACTTCCCGCTCGTGAGCTCTCGGCTTTCCCGCCTAAGAAGTAGGACAAAACATAGGGTATGTTGCAACATACCCTGAGTGCAAGAATACTCCATAAGTAGAATATGTTCAAGTGACCTTATCTCTATGGCTCTTGCGATTGATACTAAACTTGATAAGGTGGTGGAGGAATCGATGGATAGTAGAAAGAATTTGGATCTTTTGTGAAGAACTCGATTCATACACCCTATTAGCAATTGTAGCCCAAAACTCGTAATCATGAAACCTGTCCAAAAAATCCCAAAGCATAGCTCGTAAAAACATTTCAAAATGTAGCGCCATAGCTTCATTTCGTCCATAAAGTAGCATCCTCCATGCAAGCTTGGATAAGCTACCTTCCCGATATTAACCGCCAAGCCGAATAGTGAGTGCTTGTATAAAGTGTGGATATTCGGTGTTGTCTTCATAGCTCACAGTGGCAAAATACTCAACATATAGCTCCTGATAAATGGGTTGTTCAATGTCAAATAATTGTCGCCACCCATTGCATGTAACCGAAAATCCTTCTCCAATGTACAACTTCGTCTTTTGACACTGTAGCACATCAATGTTTGGTCAATTTTCACATTTAATCACTAAAGTTTTTTTGTGCTCAATTGATCCTTAATATTAGTAAATACCGGCTAATTAAAGGAATGGGAGAAAATGTTACCGGTTTAGGGTTACTGCTGACGTGTACTGGTTTATGTGGACAACCATTTGACCATGTCATCTTATAATGTGGAAACCTTCCTTAATTGAACCTTATATTGAACCATCAACGATACATTGTTACCCCAAATTAGGTCAGTGCCTCCTGTAACAACCCGAACCTTTTTCCATTACCGTTAGTCAATTTCCGTTAATAAAATTTGAATTTCATTGACTTCCGTCAAATTCCTTGGTTTGGAAAATCATCTAGTTTTATGTAATTAAATTTTTATGCAAGTCGGAACCAAAAATCACGCGAAAAACCCGAAGTTTCCTTGAAAAACTAACAGTTTTCGGCCTGAGTGAGTTTACAGCCGTAAACCTGTGTACGGCCGTAAACCCGTTTGCGGTTGGTGCCAGGTGGACCCCACCACTGACCATACCCCCAGCCTATATATACGGGACCCCTACCTTCATTTGAACCTTCTTAACCGAAAACTCTCTCATTCTCTCTCTGTCTACCTCTTGACCGTAAACCCCAAAAACACCCTTATCCTTCCGAAAATCATCAAGAATCGTCATTGGGAGTTGATTTGGAGCATCTAGAACACGTTTTTCATCGAATCCAGCATCCTTGTTCTTGAGTGTACGGCCGTACACCCTTCAAGTCTGCAAATCTTCATTAACCGTAAACCAGTTCACGGTCGTACACACTTCAAACCTTCAGAGGCCGTAAACCCTTCGAGAGGCAGTTCACGACTGTAAATAGTTCACGACCGTAAACTTCCTTCACGGCCGTAAACCCCATTCATGGCCGTAAACACTTCCTAAGTGGTGCATTAGACTGAAAACTCGTTTTTCCCGATTCAATCAAGTCTCGGTAACATTCCTTAACCGAAAGCAAGTGTTTTTCTAATACTTTATCTAACGAAATCGCTAATTTAGATACATATATGTATTTAAATGTTATTAGGATTCCGTTAAGTGCCACATACAACAACTCGAGGGTCTTCATTTCCAGTTCGTTGATTCGATGCTTGCACACAACTAACAGTGAGTTCATACCCCTACTCTTTTATTATTTTTAATGTTTTCAGGGGGGAATACAGGCCAAGCACAAATGATTTTGTGAACTTATACAAAAGAATTTCAACAAGTTTAAAACTTATGCAATTGATACAACCAAAAGAATTACATGTTTTATAAAATATTTAGATATTTTATCCCTTTTGTAACATGCTGAGAATAAGGGACGTTTTCAACGTACATTCATAATTGCATAGTTTTCAGATCAATACATGAACCAAGTACAGATCATACATGCAAACTATAATAGCTATTGTTTGGGTTTTCAATACACAGTTTTACGAACTTAGAGCGTTACATAGCAAAACATATAAACTATGACAGATTTAGTTTATGATATACATTACTACAAGAGTACAACGTTTAATAATTATTTAAGTATAATTATTGTTACACTACAAGTATACAACGAATTCAAAAACAAGAGAACAATACAAAGCTACACGTAAACTAGTTAATTCAGGATTGTGAGGCAACATTTTAATTGTACCTTTCTGTCACACCCCCAAACCAGACGGCGGAAACGTCCGGGGGTGGAGGACTTCATTTGTAGTATCACAACACATGCATTATAATAATCAAAGTACAAACAACCATTGTATTTAAAAAGTATAAATATTTACATGTGTTTCAACATTTGTACAAAAGAAGAAGACAAGACATAAATAGCTCAATCTTCTCAAAAGCTCGGGGTGTACCTGTCTACTGGTTCCCTGAGAATACAAGTAATTTAAAAAGAGAGTATCAACATAAAGTTGAGTGAGTGCATAAGTATTTATGTTTGAAAGAATGTTTTCTGATTCTTGAACATGTAAACTGTTTCCAGAAAATCGTATATTTTCTGCTGTATATGAAAAGTAGTTTTAGTTGCATAAAACTGTTCTATTTGTCAACCAATGTTCTGTATTTGTAATCCTTTTGTAAACTTGTATCTTGTAAACTAGTACTTTGAAATGGTACATAAGTTTAGTTAATTACACACTAACGTATTGTTAATATCTTTTGAAGAGTTATTATAACCATACTGACTAGATGGCCTGACCCAACGCTATGAGTGCGTTGAACACATGTTGATAACAATTTGTCACTCACAGGCGTGTATGCCTGACTGTAGCTAGCAGTCCGAGTCCGGGGTTGTCAATCCCAATATAGATCTATACACACATTGTTTCGATCCCCGGCTGGAGATTCTGGTTATAATGTCAGGACTTTACTATATTTTTTAAATGAATTAAACAACCTGTACTACTTGACTCATAAAAGCATATAAACGTTACATGTATAATAGTTATGAAAAATCCAATCATTCTGAAATAAATGACTGATAGTATGTTCTTGAATTAGTATTCTTAACATGTATCTAAAAAATGTATACACTTGACAAGTTTTGAATCAAACCTTTGTTCTTGTAAAACAATGTATTGTAGTATACTTGAATCATGAATTAATTTTCTGTGAATCATAAATTATACCTATTATAATTTATAAGTACTTTCTGTATTGATACTTAGTATGAATGCAACCCCTTGCTCAACTTGTTACAAAGGGTAATTGAAACTAATTGAACAAACTTTTATACTTGTATACATATACAAATATATATAAGTAAAATTTAAATGACACTCGGACAAATAACTAATACTTGTAATCCCACATCCAAACAAGGAAAAGGAACCAAAGTGGTTTTCAGTCCTAAATCTTTTAAATCTTATTTATATAAATATATGTATACTAGTATGATTTTTTTTGGGAAAAATATAAGTTTATAAAAACATTTAAAATGTGTTTGATATTTTGAAATCCATTTTGATGACTTGATGTCATTTTAAAACAATCATTTAAAAGCATTTGATTTGATGATAACTGAAATTCATTTTGATAAGATATTTGAAAATCACTTGTTTATAACACAAAAACTGTGTTAAAAGCATTTGATTTGATGATAACTGAAATTCATTTTGATAAGATATTTGAAAATCACTTGTTTGCAACACAAAAACTTTGTGTTAGACTTGTATTCCCCCCCTTAAAACAGTAAAAACTATGAAAATACGGGGGTATGAACTCACCTGTTGTAAGTTATTCAAATGTAAGGTCGGTGTAGGATGCTAAGTGTCAAGTGAAGTCTTGAACACAACGGATCCTATTAAACATATAATGATATATATATATGGATATAATTAGTGTATATAATAACTAATTATATAGGAAACCACTTTAGGGAGTAGGAAACACTTGAATTAAGTGTTACAATCACATGTGATTGAATAAAATGGAGTTTACGGCCACACAAAGTGTTCACGGCCATGGAGTTTACGGCCAATGATGTTCACGGCCTAAGAAGATCTTGACTTTACGGCCAAGGGAGATGCTCATGGCTGTAAACTCTTATGTTCTTGGGAAAATGGTTGATTTCAAGGGTGTATGTTATGAGCTTCTATAGAATAACTAGTATACGGAAGATTCCTTACGTTTTGAAGCTTGAAGGGGGTATTCACGGGCTAAAGAACTAGTATGTGTTCTTGGTGTTCTTGAAGATCTAACCAAAAGAAATGATCTCATGGATGAAATCATAGGTTTTAACTAGACTAAGCAAGGATATCAACTTAGGAATGGAAGAATCACTTACAAATTTAGTGAGAATTAGAAGTGTTCTTGATGGTACTTGATAGAATTTGAGAATTCTTGACTGGAAGATATGAGAAATGAAGGAAAAATGAAGGAAATCTATATATGTATGCAAGGGTTTACGGCCGAGGAGTTTGCAGTCCAAAGTCAGCGGAGCGTTTACGGCCGAAGCCTCGTTTACGGTCGAAGCCTCGTTTACGGCCGAAGCCTCGTTTACGGTCCGAGGCAATGAATAATATGCGAAGTTTCTCAGGTTTTTCAAATATTTTCCTTCCAATTTCAACTATAGATATTTTAAGGATTTTAGCAAATAAAGGTATTTCATAACCTTAATTAAAAACCCAAACAATAAAAAGGACTTTAGTTGACCTTTGTTTGACTTAGGTTGACTAGAGTTGACTTTACAAATAGAAAATAACGGGATGTTACATTATCCCCCCGTTAGAGAGAATTTCGTCCCGAAATTAGAGTTTAAGCAAATAGAAACAACTAGACGAAAAGATGAGGATATTTCAATTTCATTTCATCCTCGCGCTCCCAAGTGAATTCAGGTCCTCGCTTGGCATTCCAGCGAACCTTCACTATAGGGATACGAATTTGCTTTGTTTGTTTGACCTCTCGGTCCATGATTTCTACTGGTTCTTCCACGAAGTTGAGGCTCTTGTCAATCTTGATCTCGTCGAGTGGAATAACAAGAGTCTCATCGGACAGACACTTTTTCAAGTTCGAGACGTGGAAAACAAGATGTATGTTACTTAGTTCTTGAGGTAGTCGGAGTTTGTAAGCTACGGGACTGATTCTAGCAAGAATCTCGAATGGTCCTATATACCTTGGATTCAACTTGTCATGCTTTCCAAAGCGTATCATGCCCTTCCAGGGTTTCTTCTTTTGTCGGTGTAACTTTTCTGTCTATCTCTGGAAGCTTTAAGTCGCTCCCGGATTTGCACGATTTTCTCTGTGGTTTCGCGTATGATTTCCAGACCAGTGAGAGCATCGTCAGGAACTTGACTTCTAGCTAACTGCGTATCACCCACTTCAGCCCAGCACATAGGGGATCTGCACTTGCGGCCATAGAGAGCTTCGAAAGGAGCAGCCTTTCTGCTAGTTTGATAACTATTGTTGTAAGAGAATTCGACAAGGGGTAAATGAGTATCCGATGCCCTACCAAAGTCTATCACGCAAGCTCGCAACATATCTTCTAAAGTTTGAATCGTCCTCTCACTTTGTCCGTCAGTTTGTGGATGGTAGGCTGTACTCATGTCCAGCCTAGTTCCCAAAGATTTTTGTAAAGACTGCCAGAAATGAGAAGTGAATCTACTATCTCGGTCAGACATAATAGATATTGGCACACCATGCAGTCTAACGATTTCCTTGAGGTAGGTTCTTGTTAGCTTCTCCATCTTGTTTGTCTCTTTGATTGATAAGAAGTGTGCGGATTTGGTTAATCTATCGACGATTACCCAAATAGTATCATAACCACCCGATGTCTTGGGTAACTTGGTTATGAAATCTATTGTAATCCGCTCCCACTTCCATTCAGGCATTTCAGGTTGTTGCAATAAACCTGAAGGTTTCTGGTATTCTACCTTGACTTTAGCACAAGTAAGACACTTGCCCACAAAGATAGCAATTTCGGCTTTCATGTTTGGCCACCAGTATAGTTTCTTGAGGTCCAGGTACATATTGTCTGATCCTGGATGAATGGATTATCGGGTTTTGTGTGCTTCATTCATGACTACGTCTCTGTAACCACCTAACTTTGGTGTCCAGATCCGGTTCATGAAACAATAGACTCCATCATCCATGACTCTGAAGTTTTTATCCATTCCTCTCAAGACTTCACCTGCCACATTTTCAGGTTTTAAGGCCTCAAGTTGAGCCTCTCTGATCTGTGTGGACAGATGTGAATGGATTGTCATGGTCAACGACTTTACTCGGCGTCCCGAGTATTCTTTTCTACTAAAGGCGTCCGCTACTACGTTAGCTTTACCAGGGTGATAAAGAATTTCACAACTATAGTCGTTCAGTAGCTCCACCCATCGTCGTTGTCTCATGTTCAGCTCTTTCTGATTGAATATATGATGGAGACTTTTATGGTCCGTAAATACTGTGCATTTCGTTCCATCTAAGTAATGTCTCCAGATCTTTAGAGCAAATACTACTGCTCCTAATTCAAGGTCATGTGTTGTATAATTGACTTCATGTGTCTTTAGCTGTCTTGAGGCATATGATATAACCTTTCCTCTTTGCATAAGAACACATCCAAGTCCTTGATTAGAAGCATCACAATACACTACAAAATCCTCTGTCCCTTCAGGAAGAGACATGATTGGTGCACAACACAAGGCTCGTTTCAGCGTTTGGAACGTTGTTTCTTTTTTTTTTCTCCCCAACTAAAAATTACACCCTTTTGTGTCAGAGTGGTAAGAGGTTTAGCTATTCGAGAGAAATTCTGGATGAATCTGCGATAATAGCCAGCAATACCTAAGAATTGACGGGTTTTTGTAGGTGTTTTGGGTGCTGACCAGTTTTCAATTGCCTTAATTTTGGAAGGGTCAACGTGTATTCCTTCAAAACTGACCACGTGACCTAGGAATTCAACCTTCCTGATCCAAAATTCACATTTTGAAAGCATCGCATAAAGTTTCTCTGTTCTAAGGGTTTGCAAAACTTGATGAAGATGTTGGCCATGTTCCTCTTCACTTCTTGAGTAGATAAGGATGTCGTCAATGAAGACTATGATGAATTTGTCCAGAAATGGAGGACACACTCTGTTCATTAGATCCATGAACATAGCAGGTGCATTCGTCAATCCGAATGGCATCACTACAAACTCATAATGACCATAACGAGTTCTGAACACGGTTTTGGGAATGTCATCCTCAAAAATCCGTAATTGGTGATACCCGGATCTTAGGTCTATTTTTGAAAAGTAGCTCGCACCTTGAAGTTGGTCGAACAGATCGTCAATACGAGGTAGAGGCTATCGATTCTTAATGGTATGTTTATTCAGCTCGCGGTAGTCTATGTATATACGGAATGATCCATCCTTTCTTCTTTACGAACAAAACTGGTGCTCCCCAGGGTGAGAAGCTTGGTCTTATGAAACCTTTTATAAGGAGTTCGTTAAGCTGGCTGGATAATTCCTGCATTTCAGAAGGTGCAAGACGATAGGGAGATTTGGCTATTGGGGTAGCCCCTAGAATTAAGTCGATTCGGAATTAGACTTGTCGTTTAGGAGGCACTCCTGAAAGATCATCGGGAAAAACGTCGGAAAAATTGCTGACCTCAGGAATGCTTGCCATGTCTTTCACTTCTTGCTTCTTGTCTACCACGTGAGCTAAGAAAGCACAGTACTCTTTACGAAGGTACTTCTGTGCTTTGATGCAAGAAATGATCTGGAGGTTCGTTCCGGGTTTGTCGCCGTAAATAACAAGAGTTTCGTTAGTTGGCAAGTTCAAACGAATGACTCTTTCATAACATAGAATGTCAGCATGGTTAGGACACAACCAATCCATACCTATTATGATGTCGAAACTTTTGATAGAGACCGGCATAAGGTCTATTGGGAACGAAAAGTTATTCAAGGTAAGAGTACATCCTATGTATATATCGTTAGTGGATTCGGATTTCCCGTTAGCCATTTCGAATGTGAATGTTTCTTTTAATGGTTGGGAGTTTTGATTTAGTAAGTGTTTGAAATTATGGCTCACAAAGCTCTTCTCAGCACCACAATCAAATAGAATGCATGCATAAGTATTATTGAGAAGAAACGTACCCGTGACTACAGCTGGGTTTTCCACTGCTTCTTCGTGACCCAAGGCTAAAATTCTCCCAACTCCACCAGCATTTCCAGCTTTAGGACAATCTTTCTTGAAATATCCTACTTCACCATAATTGTAGCACGCTTGACCTACTCCAACATCAGGTACTTGGTTAAGTGGTTGGGGGTGGTGCTCTACAGAATCGGGCAGTATGCTCTTTTCTGTTGCAGTTACGACACTACATTTCCCTGCAATTTCCATTATGGTGAAAATTGCACTTGTTGCACTTGGGGAGATTACCAGCATAAGGCTTAGCTGGTACTGGGTTAACAGGAAAAGTAACAGGTACCGTAGCAGCATTAACTGTAACTAGCTGTTGTTTCTTTGAGGAATCCTGTGAAAACTTGCCCTTCCTCTTGTTCCGACCCTTCTTGTTGTTGTTGTTGTCATTGTTGTTGTTGTTGTTTCCCTTTTGTTGTTCTGGCACAACAACCACTGAGTTTTGACGGACTCCGTGGTCGATAAGCGATTGTGCCAGCTCTTTGGCACTGTCAAAAATAACAGGCCTCGAAGCTAAAACACTTGACTGAATTTGGGGTGACAGTCCCCAAATATATCTCTCAATCTTCTTGCTCTCCAGAGCAACCATATCCGGGCAAAGAATTGCCAGATCACAGAATCTACTAGTATAGGTTGATATATCAGAACCAACCATCGTAAGACCCCAGAGCTCCTGCTCAAGTTTTTGAACTTCTCCTCGCGGACAGTATTCACGCATAAGCATGGCTTTGAAGTTCTCACAGCTTATCGAATTAGCCACTACTAAAGTAAGTGACTTAACATGGCCATTCCACCACGTTAAATCTCTATCTGAAAAGTACAAGCAGCGAACTTGACCTTGTTGCCCTCAGGACAGGAGCAGATTTCGAAAATTGCTTCTGTCTTTTCTATCTACTGCCTTAATGTCATAACTCCTCCGGTTCCATAAAGGTCCTGGGTTTGGCATTGGAAAAATCTTTATAAGTGCACTCTCGTGAGTGCCCATGACTCTCGCCATGGTTAGAAGGATTTGCCCAGCTCTAGACCCACTAGCACCTGGAGTATTAATATGAGACATGGCAGCCGCTATAGCCGCCGTGACCGCCGCTTGGAACATAGCGGGGTCGAACTGAGGGGTGGTGGCGGAGGTGGTACCGGCGGTTCATTTACATTGTGACGTCTTGGATTTCTACGAGGAGGCATCTTTTTCTATAAAAGTCAAAAGATACAAAGATGGTAAGATATCAAGAGTGAATATGAATTTTGATATCTCTTGAACTAAAACATATAGTTCAACATGAATCTTGTAATGAATTGGAAATAGAAGTCTACGACAAGTACAACTTGTAACAGAATGATATGAAATTGAATGGTTATTTTTCAAAGATTATGAAAATGCATGTCGATTTAAATTGGCATATTGAATACATAAGGTCTGGAAAACTTGACCATAAACAGGTCTACAATATACCAAATTTTGGGAAAACATCGACATCATACAGACCTACTGAAAATAAAATTTTCGTCGTCTTACTGAAAAACATGAAAAATAACACTAGAACCTATCCGTAGACTTGACTATAACCAAGAGAGTAATTAGGAAACGAGTAGAGCATCTTCTACTGGTGACGGGTATCTCTTGGATGAAACCTCAACTCAGCCAGTTGACGCTCCATAGCAAGCATATGTCTTTCATATACTGTCAGACGTGCTCGGAGTTCTATGACTTCAGCTCGAGTTTCAGCTAACTCTTGCAGTAAATACTCATTGTCTCTCGTAGCTCTCTCACCAGCATATTCAAGACGATGAATGCAGATTGTATTAATTCTCGCATTGGCATCAACTTCCCTGATTTGGTTGATGGACGTTCTACCCTGAATTTCATTTCGAGCAACCCTGCGAACTAGAATTGGTAGGACTCTGTCTGCTGAGCCTCCTTCGCTCAGGTTGTAGAAGCTCCTGTCTCCATTGTATGGGATAGGTTGACCCTGTTCTTGACTCCATGTTTCTAAGCTTTCTACCCACGGAGGTGTCGGACCTTGGAAAACCGGACGAGGGTTAGGATTTTGAGCTACCGGTGGTGGATTATAGGCTTCTGATTCGGAATCATTGTCTTCAGGAAAATGTTCTGCAAAATCATCATCTAAGGGAATTTCGTTATTTTCTTCTGGCTCTACATCTTGTCCTTGGTGGGGGAAGTACGGGTCTCCAGGTAAGTGAAATCTAGCCATTGTTATCTAAGCGAGAATAGGGATAAGATATATAGAATATAGTTAGTAACGATTGATTAAGGATATAAGTTTTTACGAGAAAGACCTACAGTTATCAAATAATGTATTCTGTATAACTTGTTCTAGGTATTACTATAACTATAAAGTGTATACTAATTATGTATAACTTGGATATAATCGACCTTTGATTAAATGACCCGGCTCTAAATCCACAACCAAACAAGGAACATGCTATGAAGCTAGATCACATATTCTAAGTCTATATAACTTTAATTATATATAATTGTAATATACCCTTAATATTTATAGTTCTACCCTTAATTTTTCTATTGTTTTCACATGTTTGTTTTTAGTATATAGTGCCTAAAACACCCCTATAGTATTTTAATCTTTATGTTTTGTTCTAGAGTTCTTCTGAATATGTATGGTAAGTTTTAGACATGTCACAACACCACTATCACTCCCAAACACATGTTGGTCATATCTCAAGTCAATATAGTTGATCAGGCTATATTAATCCCAGATATGATTACATAATTGTCCAGGTTTGACTGTAATGTTCAACATCCAAATACTTTTAAGTTCTTATGATTGTGATACTGTACTTGTAGATATGAGTGTTAGTATACCTCTTGTAAAAATACTTAATTTTTTTTAAAGTATACTTGTAGTCAGAGCTCTTAGCCCCAAATGTATTTATAGTTTGTATATCTTTTATGGATTGCTATACTAAG
Organism: Lactuca virosa; assembly: GCF_052849685.1. Taxonomy (NCBI): domain Eukaryota; kingdom Viridiplantae; phylum Streptophyta; class Magnoliopsida; order Asterales; family Asteraceae; genus Lactuca; species Lactuca virosa. Next base: position 311,931,856 of record NC_136433.1, on the reverse strand, counting down.
TTCACTATAAACAATGCTCTGACACCAATTTGTCACACCCCCAAACCAGACGGCGGAAACGTCCGGGGGTGGAGGATTTCATTTGTAGTATCACAACACATGCATTATAGTAATCAGAGTACAAACAACCATTGTATTTAAAAAATATAAATATTTACATGTGTTTCAACATTTGTACAAAAGAAGAAGACAAGACATAAATAGCTCCATCTTCTCAAAAGCTCGGGGTGTACCTGTCTACTGGTTCCCTGAGAATACAAGTAATTTAAAAAGAGAGTATCAACATAAAGTTGAGTGAGTGCATAAGTATTTATGTTTAAAAGAATGTTTTTTGATTCTTGAATATATAAACTGTTTCCAGAAAATCCTATATTTTTTGTTGTATATGAAAAGTAGTTTTAGTTGCATAAAACTGTTCTATTTGTAAACCAATGTTCTGTATTTGTAATGCTTTTGTAAACTTGTATCTTGTAAACTAGTACTTTGAAATGGTACATAAGTTTAGTTAATTACACACTAACGTATTGTTAATATCTTTTAAAGAGTTATTATAACCATATTGACTAGATGGCCTGAGCCAACGCTATGTGTCACACCCCAAAACCGGAACGGCGGAATCGTTCGGGGGTGGAGGACGTCATGTACAGTATCACAACAATGCAAAGTAGTAAACAAGCAACAACATCATCCATTGCATTAATAATATAATTTCATACAAGTGTGTTCTGTCAAGTTATATAGACACCAAAAATAATATACATCAAAATAAAGATGAGTCTTGAACGAGCTCCATCTTCTCAAAAACCTGGCTCCGGTACCTGTCTACTGGCGACCTGAGAATACAAGTTATTTTGAAAGAGTTTATCAGCTTTAAAGCTGGTGAGATCATAAGTATATTAGTGTCTGTGTTTGTATGAAAGCATTTGTAAGATGTTTGTAATGTATAAGTTTTGTAAAATTTTGTATTTGTTTGAACTCTCCTAGAAAACCCTATGTTTTCTACTAAAAGTAGCCTTCTACCAAGGCATCTAGTATCTGTGTGTGTGTCTCTTGTAAGAGTGTGTATTTTCCCAAATCCGACTATCATTAACCAAAAGTATAGTTTTTTTACATTATTGCTTATTGTGTGAAAGTCACAAAGTAAATGTAATGGGAAAATTATATAGTACTGTAGTGTTGTATTAAGTAACTACTGCTGTACTAACTACTTTAAACCAATTGTTATTTAAAGTACCATGTGATCGGCCTGTATCCTGCTACCGACTCAATAGAAAAATGACAATGTACGACGTCGTAAGAAATGACGTTTGGCAGCCGTAGACTTGCAAGTCCCACTGTAGCGAACAACAAGGTGTAGGATAGTCAATCCAGTATTAATCTATATGCAAACTCATACGCTCCCCAATTAAGGAGATTCTGGATACAAAAATGGTCATGGCAGGTAGTGCCATGCCCCGTTTAGTGGGTCACATAACTGTATTAATGTATATGTAATGTATGTGCTAGCTGTATTGTGTGTTCTTTCTCTGTCTAGCCTGTATGTTTTGTTTCTCATCATAGTATCTATTGTTTGTTTCTCGTTATAGTATCTCTTATTAGTTTCTCATCATAGTATCTATTGTTTGTTATTGACTCATGTATGAACTGACTCTTTGTATGTTTCATTGTTCTAGTAATAGTATCTTCCTAAACTATACCTATTATAGTTTACTAGTAATGTTGTTTGTGTATATGAACAGGTTTGTATACCTTTGCTACCCAAAGGCATTGGATTGAATGAAAGAAATAACCTTTTATGTCTATATATGTATACATGATATATAACTAATATTTAGACGACATTCGGACGAATAACCGATACCCTAAGGCCACATCCAAACAAGGAAAAGGGAATAAGGTGAGCTAGCCTTCCTAAGTCCTTTAGACATTACTTATATAACTATACATATATAGGCATGCATTTGTCAATATAACAGAATATAAGTTTAAAAGAGTTTGATAAAAGTATTTGATATGTAAAAGAGTTTGTAAAACAGTTTGAAGTAAAACAGTTTGAAAAGTAAGAAATCCACTTGTTTGGTAGTTATTAATCACATGTGATTGATATAATAACTATAATAGATCAACTTGTATCCCCCCCATAAAAGCATTTAAAAACATTTAAAAGGTTAATTAAGGGGTATGAACTCACCTGTAGTGAGTGGTTTGGATGAACTGAAGAAATAGGATTGCTAGGTGTCAAGTGAAGACTTGTACACACACAATGATCCTAGTTAACATATAATAACACATATATGTATCCATTTAGTCTTTAAACAACTAATTAACAAAGTTAAGACATCCTAGGGCATGTAAAACACCTTATATAAGTGTTATAAGTGCTAAGGATTGTATCTAAGTGTTGTAGGACATTGCTATTGGGTTTAGGGTTCAAGGGAACCCCTTACATGAGTTTACGGTTTTATGACCATAACCCATTGAGTTTACGGTCGTAAACCCATGAGTTTACGGCCGTAAACTCATACTTCTTTGACCATTTGGTGTTTTGAAGGTTTATAAGTCCCTAGATGCATTTCCACTTGAAGTATAAGCCTATGGAAGTGATTAGGGCACCATTTCACTCCTAAATGGAGTTTACGGCCCTAAGACCATTTGCCTTTGGGTTTACCACCGTAAACCCAAATGGTTTATGGTATTTTGACGTTTTCAAGTCCTTAACATATCAATGAAGGGATCCATGCTAGTTACTAAGGCTTAGGAGGGGCTAGGGCACACATTGGTATCCTTTTTAGGGTTTTCGGTCCAAGAACATCTTGGACCGTAAACACCTTGATCTTGGTGTTTCTTGGGTGATTTCTTGATATATGGAAGTATAACAAGCTCTATGATACTCTAGGATAGAAGTACTTACAAGATAGAAGCTTGAAAAGGTCCAAAAGTCCAAGAACACTAGTGTGTGTTCTTGGTGTTCTTGGTGAAACTTGAAGATCTAACCTTTTGGAATGATTTCACGGATGGAAGTGTGTTAAAACACTAGATTAAGTAATATATCAACTTACTAGGGCTAGAAACACTTACTAGATGAAGATCTTGAAGAAACTTTTGGATGATACTTGAGAGGATTTAAGCTTTGTTCTTGAAAGGTGGAAAAAGTGGCATAAATGACTAAGTGTCACTTATATACCCCCTCCCTTAGGGTTTACGGCCGTAAACACCATTGTTTAGGCCGTAAACTCCAAAATTTTGGAGTTTTGAAATATTATTGTTGCACAATAAACCCTAGGGCATCCTCTCTCCTGATATCTCCCTAAGTTATAACTTTAAAACACTCAAAAGTTATTCCAAAAAGCTTGAAAGTTAACAGAAATTGTTCTGACTCTATTGAATTGAATGGTTTTACATAATAGAAATTTCGGGTTGTCACATCATCCCCCCCTTAGAAGGAATTTCGTCCCGAAATTAGAGTTTAAGCAAATAAGTAGTTACAAATAATTAAGTAAAAAGAAGAGGATATTTCAGTTTCATCTGATCCTCTCGCTCCCAAGTGAATTCAGGTCCTCGCTTGGCGTTCCGGCGAACCTTCACTATCGGGATACGACTTTGCTTGGTTTGCTTGACCTCTCGGTCCATAATCTCTACTGGTTCTTCCACGACGTTGAGGCTCTCGTTGATCTCGATCTCGTCGAGTGGGATTACAAGAGTCTCGTCGGATAGACACTTTTTCAAGTTCGAGACGTGGAAGGTAGAATGTACGTTACTGAGTTCGCTCGGTAAGTTAAGTTTGTAACCTACAGGGCCGATTCTTGCGAGAATCTTGAAAGGCCCTATGTACCTTGGGTTTAGCTTTCCACGCTTTCGGAAGCGTATCAAGCCCTTCCAGGGTGAGACCTTCAATAGAACACGGTCGCCCACCTGGAATTCCAACGGTTTCCTTCGTTTATCAGCGTAGCTTTTATGTCGGTCTTTGGAGGCCTTCAATCGTTCACGGATCTGAACGATCTTCTCCGTCGTTTCCCGTATGATCTCCGGGCCTGTGAGAGTGCTTTCAGGAACTCGTCCTTTAGCTAACTGGGTATCACCCACCTCAGCCCAGCACAGAGGGGATCTGCACTTTCGGCCATAGAGGGCCTCGAATGGAGCAGCCTTTATGCTTGTGTGATAACTGTTGTTGTAGGAAAATTCAACAAGGGGTAAATGAGTATCCCATGCTTTCCCAAAGTCAATCACACAGGCTCGCAGCATATCTTCCAAGGTTTGGATAGTCCTCTCACTTTGCCCGTCTGTCTGCGGATGGTAGGTTGTACTCATGTCCAGCCTAGTTCCTAAGGAACTTTGTAGCGACTGCCAGAACCTAGAAGTGAACCTACTATCTCTGTCCGAGATAATGGATATGGGAACACCGTTCAGTCGTACAATCTCCCTAATGTAAGTTCTTGTAAGTTTCACCATCTTGTCTGTTTCCTTGATAGGCAGGAAGTGTACGGACTTGGTCAATCTGTCGACGATGACCCATATGGTATCAAGTCCACCCGTTGTCTTGGGCAACTTGGTTATGAAGTCCATAGTGATCCGCTCCCACTTCCATTCCGGTATCTCAGGCTGTTGTAGAAGACCTGAGGGTTTCTGGTATTCGACCTTGACCTTGGCGCAAGTAAGGCATTTACTCACAAAGGTAGCAATCTCTGCTTTCATGTTAGGCCACCAGTAGTGAGTGGTTTGGATGAACTGAAGAAATAGGATTGCTAGGTGTCAAGTGAAGACTTGTACACACACAATGATCCTAGTTAACATATAATAACACATATATGTATCCATTTAGTCTTTAAACAACTAATTAACAAAGTTAAGACATCCTAGGGCATGTAAAACACCTTATATAAGTGTTATAAGTGCTAAGGATTGTATCTAAGTGTTGTAGGACATTGCTATTGGGTTTAGGGCTCAAGTCCTTAACATATCAATGAAGGGATCCATGCTAGTTACTAAGGCTTAGGAGGGGCTAGGGCACACATTGGTACCCTTTTTAGGGTTTACGGTCCAAGAACATCTTGGACCGTAAACACCTTGATCTTGGTGTTTCTTGGGTGATTTCTTGATATATGGAAGTATAACAAGCTCTATGATACTCTAGGATAGAAGTACTTACAAGATAGAAGCTTGAAAAGGTCCAAAAGTCCAAGAACACTAGTGTGTGTTCTTGGTGTTCTTGGTGAAACTTGAAGATCTAACCTTTTGGAATGATTTCACGGATGGAAGTGTGTTAAAACACTAGATTAAGTAATATATCAACTTACTAGGGCTAGAAACACTTACTAGATGAAGATCTTGAAGAAACTTTTGGATGATACTTGAGAGGATTTAAGCTTTGTTCTTGAAAGGTGGAAAAAGTGGCATAAATGACTAAGTGTCACTTATATACCCCCTCCCTTAGGGTTTACGGCCGTAAACACCATTGTTTAGGCCGTAAACTCCAAACTTTTGGAGTTTTGAAATATTATTGTTGCACAATAAACCCTAGGGCATCCTCTCTCCTGATATCTCCCTAAGTTATAACTTTAAAACACTCAAAACTTATTCCAAAAAGCTTGAAAGTTAACAGAAACTGTTCTGACTCTATTGAATTGAATGGTTTTACAGAATAGAAATTTCGGGTTGTCACACTATGAGTATGCTGAACACATGTTGATAACAATTTTTCACTCACATGTATGTATGCCTGACTGTAGCTAGCAGTCCGAGTGCGGGGTTGTCAATCCCAATATAGATCTATACACACATTGTTTCGATCCTCGGCTGGAGATTTTGGGTATAACGTCAGGAGTTTACTATATTGTTTAAATGAATTAAACAACGTATACTACTTGACTCATAAAAGCATATAAACTTTACATGTATAATAGGTATGAAAAATCCAATTATTCTGAAATAAATGACTGATAGTATGTTATTGAATTAGTATTCTTAACATGTATCTAAAAAATGTATAACACACTTGACTAGTTTTGAATCAAACCTTTGTTCTTGTAAAACAATGTATTCTAGTATACTTTAATCATGAATTAATGTTCTGTGAATCATAAATTATACCTATTATAATTTATAAGTACTTTCTGTATTGATACTTAGTGTGAATGCAACCCCTTGCTCAACTTGTTACAAAGGGTAATTGAAACTAATTGAACAAACTTTTATACTTGTATACATATACAAATATATATAAGTATAATTTAAATGACACTCGAACAAATAACTGATACTTGTAATCCCACATCCAAACAAGGAAAAGGAACCAAAGTGGGTTATCAGTCCTAAATCTTTTAAATCTTATTTATATAAATATATGTATACTAGTATGATTTTTTTGGGAAAAATATAAGTTTATAAAAACATTTAAAATGTGTTTGATATTTTGAAATCCATTTTGATGACTTGATGTCATTTTAAAACAATCATTTAAAAGCATTTGATTTGATGATAACTGAAATTCATTTTGATAAGATATTTGAAAATCACTTGTTTATAACACAAAAACTTTATGTTAAAAGCATTTGATTTGATGATAACTGAAATTCATTTTGATAAGATATTTGAAAATCACTTGTTTATAACACAAAAACTTTGTGTTAGACTTGTATTCCCCCCCTTAAAACAGTAAAAACTATGAAAATACGGGGTATGAAATCACCTGTTGTAAGTTATTCAAATGTAAGGTCGGTGTAGGATGCTAAGTGTCAAGTGAAGTCTTGAACACAACGAATCCTATTAAAGAAATAATGATAGATATATGGATATAATTAGTGTATATAATAACTATTTATATAGGAAACCACTTTAGGGAGTAGGAAACACTTGAATTTAAGTGTTACAATCACATGTGATTGAATCAAATGGAGTTTACGGCCACACAAAGTGTTCATGGCCATGGAGTTTACGGCCAATGATGTTCACGGCCTAAGAAGATCTTGATTTTACGGCCAAGGGAAATGCTCATGGCCGTAAACTCTTATGTTCTTGGGAAAATGGTTGATTTCAAGGGTGTATGTTATGAGCTTCTATAGAATAACTAGTATACGGAAGATTACTTATGTTTTGAAGCTTGAAGGGGGTATTCACGGTCTAAAGAACTAGTATGTGTTCTTGGTGTTCTTGAAGATCTAACCAAAAGAAATGATTTCATAGATGAAATCATAGGTTTTAACTAGACTAAGCAAGCATATCAACTTAGGAATGGAAGAATCACTTACAAATTTGGTGAGAATTAGAAGTGTTCTTGATGGTACTTGAGAGAATTTGAGAATTCTTGACTGGAGGATATGAGAAATGAAGGAAAAATAAAGGAAATCTATATATGTATGCGAGGGTTTACGGCCTGCGAGGAGTTTACGGTCCGAGGCAATGAATAGTATGCGAAGTTTCTCGGGTTTTTCAAATATTTTCCTGCCAATTTCAACTATAGATATTTTAAGGATTTTAGAAAATAAAGGTATTTTATAACCTTAATTAAAAATCCATACAATAAAAAGGACTTTAGTTGACCTTTGTTTGACTTAGGTTGACTAGAGTTGACTTTACAAACAGAAAATAACGGGATGTTACACTTTCGGGGTACAAGTTAAATCCTATCACAATATAACCAGAGTCTCCTGGAGGGAGAGCGTGAGATTTGTGAATAGATCTATTCGGGACTGACAATCCCACACCTGAATTGCTAGCTACAGTTAGGCAGGGATGCCTGGGGTGACAAATATCATAACGTCCGATGCCTGAAGAACGTCGTAGAGGTCACTAGGTCATATCAAGCATGTTTATACGACTCACAATAGTATAAACTAACCTTATTGTTTATGGGATTTCATTCTTCATTAGTTTATTTTCATTAATAAAACTAGTACATACTATAACTGGAGGATTCCAGAGATTTCAACTCATAGTTTCATTTTAAGTAATGAAACTACTATACATCACTGGTAGTAACCAGGGGTTTCAAACATAACATTCTATACATTACTGGTGATAGCCGGGGTTTTCATACAAAGGGATTTTCATTCAAAACAACGTTATGCAATACATTTGATGGAAATCATACATGCAAACTAATACATTTTACACTACTACTGAACATAGTAACAAATACATATGTTAGAAAATATCGGATTTTCTTGGAAGGCATACAAACATTTTACAGATTCAAAGACAGGTTTTCTCTACAAAAACATGCTTATGAACTCACCAGCTTTATGCTGATACTCTTTTCAAAATTGCTTGTATTCTCAGGAAATCAGTAGACAGGTACCTCGGCATATTTTTAGAAGACAGAGCGTATAGAGTCACGTCTTTTACTTTTGTTATACTTTTGATGTATATAAACAAGAATCAAATAGATGTAAACATTTTTTCATATATATTCAATGTAATGGTTGTGTTTACTGTGATTACTATGATGTAATTGTTGTGATACTACATATGACGTCATCCACCCCCGAACGTTTCCGCCGTTTTGGTTTGGGGGTGTGACACCTCCCTCCTGATACTCTACAGTCAATCGATATAACCAGAGCAATGTATGCTTCCTCCAGTCATTCGATCAACCTCCTGTATGTCGGAAACCTTCGTAATGATGAACCCTGTCCACCTTGTGATTGTCAAGACGCAATAAGCGTGGAACGGACTGCCTCGACCGACGATAATGTAGCGCGTAGGTTTTGGAACTGCAAAAACTCTTTGGTGAGTATTCCTTTTGTTTACTTACACCATATTTGTTATTTTGAGCTGGGAATGTACACATTTTCATTAATCGCAACCCTAACCCTAATTTTGGTTTTCCTTTTTAATAAGTCAGCTGAATGTCCAAAATGCAAGTTTTTAATGTGGAAAGACAAAGAAATGGAGGAGGGTTACTACAAAGAACAGCTTCGCAAAATGAGGTTTGAGCTGAAAAGGAAAGAAGACTTCAGTGAAGTTTCGAAGGTTGAAAAGAAGTTGGTTAAGCTGCAACAAGCTATGGAAGTAGACAAGCAAGTGTTTGAGGCACAGTTGACGGAGTTGATGAAGCAAAACAGACTGCTGAAGTGTGGGATCTTTGTTATGGTCATTGTAGTCATTGCCATGTGGTTGAAATACCCTTGAAAAGTGCATCTGATCAAATAGTTAATTATCGTTGATGGTATATAATTCCAACCAGTTTTTTGGAAAGTGTATGGGTGGATGTAGAAAGTTGTTTGCTTTTTTGGGAAGTGTATGGGTGTATGGGTACATGGCCATGGTTAGATCCTAGTTGTAATGTATAGTCAGGTTTTAGGTTGAATGGTTTTTTGATTAGTGTGTGTATGGTATGGTAGATGCAATGGGATGTACATGTAATGGGATGGCAGTACATGGGAACAATTGTAATGAGTTTTTGTAGATCCAATGAATGGTATGAAAGATCCTACTTGTTATATACCTTGCTAAATTTAATAATGTGCATGTGCTCCTTTTAAAAATTGAAGTGTAGGTACCACATTGTCGGTCATAAGGACCTCACTTGGTCCATTTAAAAGTGCATTGTGTTTAGAGTTCTGTACATAGGTATATGTGGAAAAATAAGGGCTAGTAAGGGCATTTGGACCACTGAGCACACATGGTAAATAAGGACATAATCAATGACAATTTAAAATTAGATATATATGTAAATATATTCTCTTGCCATGTAGTTTAACCAGACAAGTCATTGACATGCATGCAACTTCAAAATAACACAACAAAAAGCTCAAAATAACAACCAACTTAATTAACGCAAAATACAAAACATATAAACCAACATAGTTTCATACAAACAACCATAGTTGATAGTAGTTTCATAAAAACAACAACAATACACCAAAACACATAATTTCACACTACATACCATGTTCATATCACATAAACCAACACTTAAACTTATTCTAGAGTAACATGTTTAGCTTCTGAATTCCCAGGTGCATCTTCACCACCAACTTTTTTGCCCAGCTTGAACTTGATAATCCTTTCATATTTCTTCCTTCTGATTTTCTTCAAAAGGGTTGCAATTGGTGTTTATCTAGCCTCCTGTTTTTGCACATGAACCTAACTAGGTTCTCCATTTCCTGATGCATCAAACTCCAAAGGAGTGACTTCCACCTCATCATAGTGTTGTTGCACATGCACCTCATTAAGTGCTTCTCCACCATCCTTTACTGCTCCTCCATCATCATTTACTGCTTGATCACCCTCATTTACTTCATCACCTTCATTCATTTCATTACCTTGATTACCTACATTCATTGCATTACCTTGATTACCTTCATTCATTGCATTACCTTCATCACCCTCATTGACTGCTTGAGCACCACCCTGATTGACCAATATGAATTATTATTAGAAATTAAGAAAGAAATTGTAAAGAATTAACCACTTAAATACTTACATGTTTTGTTTTTCTTCTAGCTTTGATTTTAGGATCCCTTGTCAGAGTACAAGCTCTTTTGTTGTGTCCTTCAATCTTACAAAGACTACATTTTTGTTTTTTCCGAGCCTTGGATACCTTTACCTGCTCCTTACCTTTGTTTTGTGTTTGGGTAGTTTTCTTTAATTTTTTACTTGACTGGTTTTCTGTTGCATCCCTTTTCCTTTTAGTTGCAGGTCTCCCTGGCATAGTTCTACACACTTATTTTGATTCTTCGTTACTTGAAATATTTTGCCTAAGCATATTTGTCACTGACTACACTAGTCAAATAAGTAATTTGTTTATATTTAATCACACTTATTTTGAGTTGACATATGTGACAAAATTTTTGCCAACCCATGAAACTTTTCAAAAGATGCCCTTTGATACTCCTCTATGAGTATTCGATTGTATTTCGTGGGAAACCACACAAGCTGTTCGACATCTCTCTTGATGTAGAGTGAAGTGATCTATGCCCAGGATCTATCTGTCTTTATGTTGAATTTTATTTGACATCACAAAACCAAAATTTTCTTTTATTTGTTTCTTATCTTAATTCTTTGGCACACATATGCACTCACGAAATCCTTGAGGTTCTAAATAATACCAACTCAGGCTGATGATTTTGAAAAGTATGGTGTATGACTTCACTTTTTAACCCAAAACCATGCTGAAGCGTTACTGACGGTTCCTATCTTTTTGGGGAAAACGAACAAACTGATTGATGTGATGTTCTGGTTACCTTGCGGTTTTCAAGGAAAAATAGATCATCACTTTTTCAGACGTGGCTACTTTTACGGCTACTGGTCCGGTTTTCAAGGTGACACATGGATTACATTTAACGCTCAAACCGCTTCAAATTCAAATTGGGGTTTATGTATAAAAGGTTGTTAGGTTACCTCTTTCCAACTTCACGCGATCAAAAATTTCCCAAATATCTTCTTGCCCAATACTTTCTGTTCTCTCAAGTTGTTTCAAAACCCTAACAATGGTGGTTGTTCATGATCAAGTTGATCCATCTCAAACAACAGATGATGTTACTTCTCAACCTTTGACGAAGATTCAAAGCACAAATTAGCAAGTTCAATCGGATGTTACTCAATATCCTAACGAATTGATGATGTTAGTCGTTGCAATGAATCATTCTGTTTTTTCAACAGCAATGTTGGCATCTTTTTCTGTTCCGATGTCGTGGTTTTCTCTTGTTGGTTAACCTGTGGTCTACAACAAGACAATTAAGGTGGTTACCTTTCAATTGTCTACTAAGAAGAAGTTCACATTAACAAAGAAGGTATTTGCTCAGATCCTGAAACTTGCTAATGTTGGGCCTTTCTATGAGGTCTTGAATGAACAAGTTCTTCACATGTTTAATGATATGGGTTATCAACCAACTTTAACCGAGATAAGTGATTTCAAGAAATCTTGTTTGCCTTGCATATGGAATTTTTTGTTTGGTATTTTCCTTCGATGCTTGACGGGTCAAAGTGTTGGATTGGGTGAGGAAAAATTGGAGATAGATGCTATGGTAGCAGGGATTTATTATGATCTGCAGGTGGATTATGCGACACCATTGTGGGATGAGTTTGTTAAAAGCATCAGTAACACAAATGTGTTGAATGGTATTTTGTGTGCTCGATACTGGAGTTTAATCTTGCAGTATGCATATGAAAAAGAAGGTGTTGTTGTTCCTGAAGATGAACCTAAGGCCGAATTTTCTTTGTATCATCATCCAAAGATGGTGGAGGATAATTAGGATGAGTTTCCATCAGTTGCTCTCATTCCTGATGCTATGCTTCGCAGAGTTGATCCTACGAATCCAGTTCTGGTGGCTTATCTCACCACTATCAATCTTTCGATTGAAACTGGAGTATTATTATCAAAAGCTGTTGGTGGTCCATCGAAGAATTGTACAGGATCTAAGAAAGGTGTAAAGGTTAGTCCTTCGAAGCCTAGTCTAGAGCCTGTTGGTTACAGTTTCTCCCAAGAAGGTTGCAAAGAAAGTAGTTAAGCCAATTCGAAGACACGTCTATTCCAGCCAAGGAAGTCATGCCTTAAAGGTCTGGGGTTCTGAAACATTTGAAGAAAATGGCTCATAGGCCTCTACATTCCCCAGAAAGGCCAAGTGTGAAGGATGCGAAGTTCAAACTTACTCGCAAACCACATCTGAATAGAAAAGGAGTTGTGATTCACGAAATTCCTACTCCGGTGTCTCCTGCATCCAAGAAGTGAAGAGTTGAAGATATGGCGAAACGCATATCTAAAAAGAAGAAGAAAGTTGTTAAAGATCCTGTGGATGAAGTTTTTCCCGAATCTGATTTTGATAAAAGTGGTAAGTCTCAATCACCACCATGTGATACTGATAAGGGTTTTCCATCACCAACGAGGGGCTCTCCAATCAATTCGAATGTCGAGGAGACTGGAAGTGCTGGTGGCACTGTGAAAACATGAAATGTGGACAGTGTTGGGTTTTAGGTACTATAACACTCCTATGGTGCATATACAACCCTAATAGCTTTGGATCTAGATTTTCTCTAGTTATACATGCAACAAAATTTATAAAACATGAAGCCTACAACTAGCATACAATTTGACATATGAATAATAAATGTAAGTTAGAAGAATACCTCTTAATTGTAGCTTGTTGATATTGGTCTTTCAAGATCCTAGAACCTCAAGTGTGGTGCCTCAAATGTCTTACAACAAACCAAAAACAAGAGGAGGAACTTGAGAGAGAGGTTTGGAGACACAAAAATCGTCTAGAGCTTCTTAAGCAAACCCTAATTATTACACTTACGCTTATGATCCATAATTCATATGGACTAATATTTCATGGACTTTCACATAAGCTTAGTTCAACATGGATCAATAGCCCAAACCATATGTATCACTGATTTACATAATCAGTCCCCGTTAATTTAATTAGTCTCTTTTGATCACTAAATTAATTCCAATTAATTCTTGATCAATACTAATTAAATAATATGATTTCTCAATTAATATATTATACTTATAATATATTAATAAATCATAGATAACCTCTTTCTCAAATATCCATCCTATCAAATTTCTCCAGAGAGTTACAACCCAAATGGACCATGCTTATATCGGGTCAAGTACATACCAATCATAGTTATGGGCTTAGACACCTAATCCAACAGTCTCCCACTTGGATAAGTCTAATAACTATTATTGCAAGTACGAATTCAAAATCCGATTAGCAATCGTAGCTCTCAAAAAGACCGTTGTCGAACTCTGATCTGATTAGTAGGGCGTCCATAAGATAAGGGATCATATATTCCTCCATTCTAGATATCGTATGAACTGAGACATGGATTATAATCATTCTCTCTGTTCATGTGTTGTTTCCCGATTTCTGATTTATGACGACTGACTAATTGAACAAATCAAATCAGTCCAGGCTTGGACAAGCGCTTAGGGTTGTCATCATTGAATCATCGAGGGGCCCACAAATATCGCTTTTATCCCACACTAGGTAAAAGGAATGGATAAACTTTGACTCATGTGTTTGCTCTATTTACTCATCAAATCACACACAATGATACGTTTTTATAACACCGAGTTACTGGTGTGTTTACATATTATCAATGTGTAACCGACTTGTAAACTGCAACTCATATCTCTCCATTTCAAGAATATAAGATATTATTGTCTTATGATCACTCGTGATAAAGTCCATGAAGTGATTCAAATGAGTGTGGGTTTAGTCCAATACTCAAATCGTATTATAGGAGTACTCATGAATACTGCAGCAAACTTGTGCTATGTCTAAACACCTTTAGACAATCTACAGACCCATTCATGAAAGTCTAGCTTCAATATCTACTTCCAAAGTATGATCAACTGTGGATAGTTTGAATAATTTAATATTCGGGAAGTCAAAACATGCAAAGTGAAACACGAGAATAATCGAATCTAATATGGTCTCAAAACTTTTGAATATAAATAAAACACCTTTTATTTAATCACCATATTGATTACACATTATTCATTGTATAATGTTTCGATTTATCAACCTTATACTTGAATTAAAACAATAGTTATCCCATGCTCCAAGCATACATACTATGTTTACCTATGGTCCTTACTTTGTGAAATAGATCAATAGAAGACATTTCCAGTGAAACTCATTTCACAATTCCAAATTCTTATTACTAATGTAAGAATACCAATTCTTGTCACTAGTAGAATATGTTAGATTGTTAACTATCATGCAATGTACCTTTTGTAATGTTGAGGTACCAAAGTTACAGAGACTTTGCCAACGATATTACAAAGTATTCCATTGGAGATTGTTAGAAGACAATTCCCCAGATATGAAGTCTCACATTCAAAGTACATTCCTTTGAACATCCTTCTTGCATATAAGTTTCTAAGTTTCACATAGATTCTTAATATCCAACTCCCATTATGGAAACATTTCCATATTTGCCATATGACAACTCATTATTATTTGAATCTTGTCTATTCATAATAATGTCAATATGGTCCATTAATTACTATACTTCCAACTGCCCATAAGCGACCAATCCTTGGCGAACCTTAGATTGTCCTTGACAGTTGTTTAACTAATTTAGTCGTATCCGGTTTTAATCCTTTTTCCCTCTTAATGCCCTAGGCATTTGGAAAAACATAACACGAAAATATTAAAGCATATGCAATCGATCCTATACCCGAAGCATATGGGATACGATTCATAATGTTTTACATAAAGACGTGAGTCTTTTGCTACAATATTTCTATATATGGAATTTCCTTAAGTTGAACCATTCCAACATAACATTCATATATGTCTTTGACTAAATTTGATTAAAATCTCAATCTAAGCTTTTAGTTTGAAATGAAGTATGAGTTCCTCTCCCTTCATTATAGCAAAACAACTTTTTAAACTCTGCAACTTTGTGAAATGAAACTTGTGTTTTCTATAATTAACATTGCTAACTCGCAACACTTAACGTAATAATTCTGCTCCCACTAGCATAATAATTACATTCTTATTAGCAAAACACTTATGCTCCCACTAGATTTAACATGTACCCAGAAATAAGTTGGACTTCTAGAAATCAATACTTGTTGACTTTCTTACCAAAGTTCAGATTTCTGATACAAAATGCTTCGATAAGACTTTATCTAAGCTTCTCAAACTCATACACCTTTTCCTTAGATAGGTCACATGTGTGTCTAAACAATTTTAGAACTTACAGCAATAAGTCTCAAATGTTTAGACCTTTTTCCATTTCTCACAATTCGAATTATGAAGAGGGATGTCGTAATCGTAATCGAATTTTAGAATGCAATTACATAACTGCTATCTCCTTAAAATCTTCTTAGTGAAAGCGTTTCCTCACAATCATTTTCATGAAGTGGAGAGAAACCTTATGTCGCTTAGATTTTGTGGTGTATGTGTTCCTATCCATGTGAATATGTCATTATCATAAGACAAAGTCTATGACAAATACAAACTCATATGGACTGAACTTGTTCAATCTTAATTTCTTGCCACTTGGCAGCACAAGGGCCTACCATGTTTTCCAAGTTGTTTAGCAGCTCACCCTTACTGATCAATGAACTTCACTGATCAAGGTGCTTAGCCTTATTTAAACAATTGAGAACTCATAGAACTCACATGCATAGTCAACTTTAATTGGAATAGGCACAGACACAAGAATATGTTAACACGATGGGTTACAAACCTCAATTCGTGTGGTAGTGATAAACTGTAGGTTTTATTCTTGATTAGTTCTTGAAACTATTCAAGATCTTTAATACTCCCACTATCCTCTTGACATATAAGATTCTCTTGTCAGGAAACATTCCTTGACAAACAAATATTCAAGAGTTAGTGCAGATTCTTATCAAGAATAACACTTCACACAATTGGTCTTAGTTGGTCTTTGTTTTATCCAAAACATCACAACTACCAATTTGAATGTGTTATAACCTACTTAAGATATGTCACTCAAGTCATAATCTTGGAGTATGACTCTAAGACTTTGATTTTGGAACGAAGTATGACTCACCTTAATTGATTTAACCATTTCAATAATTCCCGATTCCTCTTCTTAGTCATACGAATGCACTAAGTTGTCCTTAGAGGATAAATAGTGATATGGTTTTCATAATCATTAAGATGATCATAAAATATGATACTAAAGTACTCTCATTTCCTTTCAGATTGGAGAAACTTTTAATCTTTCTGCCTATTTGATTCTTTTTATTCATTCTGCTATACATTGAAACTTTTTCAATGATTCAGAATCACACTTAATCTTGTAAGCATAACCATATTTAACAAACCTTTAGTAAATCATGACGAATAGTCTTATCGTTCTTTGTGGTGGACCTAACCAGTGCACAACAAAGTGTAGTAGATCCCCTAGTCCTTCACTTGATTCATATCTATATGTGAGCAAGGAATTAATCTTAATTTCCCAAAGATGAATGTTCTCATTCATCATGCAATATAAGTTGCCTGTTTCCAAGTTTCTGTCCAATTAAAACTTGGTGATGAGAATCTTTCCTTATTTGGTAAATTTAGACGCTACCACAAACGAAAGAATCAAATCCATATTGCTAAAAATAGATACATAAAAACATCAATTTTCACAAATGCCATTGTGAAAACTATGTTACTACATATTAAGTAGCAGCTCAAATGAAAACTACTAAGGAAATTACAAATGAAAACTTGTCCTTACAATGCAATTACAAACGAAAACTATGTTACTACATATTTCTAAGCAATCTATTATAACTCTTAAGTAGCAGCTCAAAAATCCGATCATCGAACCATGCGATCGAAATCCATCTCTTCGCGATCAGACTCAGCTTACTCTTCCTTTAAGCTTCCTTTCTCTTCTTTGATCCTACAAAACATAAAAATTCGATCTTATCACATCATGTATTAAGAATCTACAAATAGGAACTTAATAGAGTTAGATAGTGGACTTACCTGAAGCAGAGTCAAATATTTTGACTTTACCATCCTTGTGGTCCTTCAGGTAGATACGACAGATTCGCAACCAATGCCCCGTCTCTTGGCAGTTGAAGCAAACAGACTCTTTTGGAATGGCACATGGAACAATCTCAGACTCAGCCTTTCTCTTTACCATTTGGTCAAATGGTTTGACCATGGCCGATCCTTTTCCATTCGGAAGAGAAGATTTTTCTGGACTTCAAATGTTTCCATTGTCAATGTCCATGGAAGTTTGGGAAGAAGATATTCCAATCAAATTTGCTTGACCAGTGCACCAAATCATTGCTGATTCAGCAGCAATTAGCAAATATGTAAGATTAATAAGGGTCACATTGTGATTTGTCATATAGTAGTCTATAACAAACTGACCATACGACTCGGGAAGTGATTGCAGAACCAAGTCAACAGCCAACTTCTTTGGAAAAACAACACCTAACATTCCCAGCCTGTTAATGTGTGACTTTATCTCTAAGACATGTGGATACACAGACCTTCCATCTTGGTGTTTGCTTGTCAATAGGGTTTGAGTGACCTTGAACTTTTCAAGTCGATGAACATGTGGGTTAGGGGGAACTATTGGAGGATGTGGAGGAAGTGAAACATGATATCCATTTCCACGATCCAATCATGGGACATCATCTTCGTAAGGAAAGCATTTTCCATAAGATTCAGGAAGACCATAGTTGTCAGAACTAGACATCTACAAGGGACAAATTCAAGTAAATTGATTTAAGTCCTTAATATAACACCCAAAATGAAATATTAATGCTAGGACCCAACACAATATTTCACAATTCGGAAGAGGGATGTCGTAATCCAATTGTAAAATATTTAAAGGTAAGTAAATGACCATTTACCAATTTCCACCATGAAAAACGAAAATGAATTTTAGGTTTTAAATGAATTGAAATTCCTAGATCTTTTGAGATTCATTGAACTTTTCAATGGCATGTTTAATCTCGATTATGCCCTTCAAGTTTGTGACTGGGATGCCGAGGATCACAAACAATGTGCCGGTTAACCACACACACTCCATTGATCCATGATTAACATGAAGCTACCCTTTGCTACCCTTGCTAGTCCCAAATTAGTGTGTCGGTTAACCACACACGCTCCACTAACGACTTAGCAAGGTGTAAAGTGCAATTTCATGGAATAACACCATTTTCACATTTTTCCTAAGTAACTAAGATTGGGAATTTATAAATGTTTAGTTACTTGGTATTTTCATTATACTTTTAATGGAAGTTTGTGTCCCATCCTACCCGTTCGGCTAACGACCCTCCACCAATCAAGGAAGCGGTGGGCGAGAATGGACACCTATTCAATTGCCATTTTGTATGCAGTTTCCTTATACCCCGGTTATAGATTGGCTTCATGAATGAGGCCTACTAATGGTAAGACTGACTTTTAATTATACATATATAATATATTAAACTTTTAATTTTATATAGTATAAGGGTGTATTTTAAACTTTTAAAATACTTGATGGTTTAATCTATTAATAAATTATACTCTTAATTTAATTAAACTTAAACCATATGATTATGGATTTAATAATACTCTTTTAATTAAACATTTAGTTAACTATTAATAAAGTCCATAAGAGTTAATTTGAACTATTCAACAAAAACATCAAGATTCCAAATACTAAATTTAAAATTAAAACCATTTAATTAATTTTCTACGTTATGAACCCAATAGTTTTATAATTCAATGTTTCATAAAAAACTTTTCAAATTCCAAAACTTGAGGGCAAGTTTTGTAACTCTTGAAAACTTTTGGATTCCATAACTTATGGAGTTAATGTTTTATTATGAATGTGACTTTTCATCCTCCATAACTTGAGGACAAGTTATGAAACTCTTCAAAAAACTTTTTGAGTTCCAAATTTGATGACAAATTTTGTAACTCCTTAAAAAAAGCTTTTGTATTCCAAAACTTGATGACAAGTTTTGTAACTCCTAAAAAAACATTTAGATCAAATTTTAAACTTATAAAATAATCATTTTATCTTTTACCAATTTGATCATAATAGAACTCTTGTAGTAAGAAAATTTCAAATCAAATTACACTAATAATTAGTTTATCATATAATCTTGTTGAGAGAAAAACTTGAGTTACACACTTGAACAAACGTTAGGACAAGTAATAATGCGGAAAGATGTTTAACTCAGTGGATTATAAACCTCAACAATAATAATAAGTTAGAGTTAGATTGTTATATAATTAGGTGCAGAAAAATAAGGAAATGTAAATGACAACAAGTATTATATCAAGAAGACACTATAAGCTGATTCTTAACAAGGATTGCAGCCAATCCAAGTTAGTAGATGAGATCAAAATTAGTGATTAATTCAAGTTGACTTGCTCCGAAGAGATAACGATCTTAATATTAGAATCTGAAGATCTTTTAAGATGAGAGACTAAGAGAGAATACAATATTTCAAGATAGTGATAGAATGATCGATTGAGGTGTGTTCATTCAGAATAAATGAGCTCTATTTATAGAGACTCGAAGATTACAAGTTAAATCTGTCTAGGGGTTGCCATGCAAGGCACACTGGACAAAGAATTGTAAAGACATAAAACATATAAAACTAAGCTAAGATAGATGACTTCAATTGCGGATGCAGTTGCTGGTTACGGTGTTGAGCTTGACTGCGGATCTGGTTGGTAGCTTTGGGTTTCTTTAAGTTTAAGAGGGTCACTTTTATGTTTCAATAATTTCCCCCTAAGTGACCTCTTCAACTATCCTTTCACTTGTCGAGGCTAAGGAATTTGATGAGAATCCACCAAAACTTCCTGACTTCACTGAGCCACACTATCCTCCGGGAGATTTCAAACTTAACTTCTGCAGTTGTGTGTTTTGAATTGTTCACTGCTGTTTGAGTAACTTCCAGTTGCCTTCGGGTTAAGCGATTCATGGCAGTCATTGGGATGAAGTACTTGGTTTCATCATTCTTTCTTTTGAAAATGACTCCAAGATCAGGGAAGTTAGTTGCTCCAAGGGATCGCTCTTGAAAACCTTCAGTCAGCACCGGAGCTGGGTCAAGAGCAGCAAGGTTGAACTTCTGAGCAAGTGCAGGGTGGATGTCCGCGTCAATCTTCGCGAAGTCACAAACAGTCTCTTTTGGAAAGGTACATGCCCTTTCATACGCAGTCTTCATTTTTGGGTGCTTCTCACACTTGTTCTGAAATACCTTTGCAATCAGGAAGATTTCCTCCGGTTTCATGCAAGGAAAATCAGCTTGACTTCAGATATAGTCTGAATTTCTTCTGGTGAGAGTATACTGGATGAATTAAGCTTTAATGAATTTTCTTGGCTTGTAGTTCTTGACTGCAGTGGTTCTGTCGTTCGACCAGATTTTCTCGATTGCAGATCCATGCTTGGCATGGAATCTGTTGAGTCTTTCAAATTCCAATGGCAACCTCTGATCATCTGGAAGGTTGCAGTCAAACAATTCAAAGACGGTAAAGAACTTTGCGTTGGGAGAGATAGGAATGTCCTAATAACCGTATGATGGAGGTTCCGCAAAAGTGAGATAGGGCTTGTAGTCATCATCAAGTAATCTTCGGATGGGATTGACCCAAGAATGGATGGGGGATTCATCCATAGTGATGTCAAATCCATGATCTCTCCAAATTATTTCTGCTAACTTAGTTGCTCGCCAGTCAACTTTCTTTTGTTTGGTTTTGGGAGAGTCATAAGAGTTTTCGGATGACATTTCAGGGGCTAAGTTTCTGAGATGAGGAAGAGTCTCCAGCTACTGGGTAGAAGGATGTTGAACATCATGGACTTGTTGAACTGGAGACTGATGAGGAGATTGAATTGGACTTTTCTGAGGAGAGGGCACAAGAGTTTTTCTTTGTGTAGATGGTTGCGGGGTAGGAACCTTTTGTTGAGTGATGAGATTTGAAGGGATTGGATGTTGACCGAAGTGGATGGGATTTTGTAAGTGTTGATGCGGATGTGACTATTGAGGTGAGGTGTGATCCGTGCCATGGTCTTCACTTCCCCCTCTTGAGGAAGGAACATCGGGTTCCTCCTCAAGCCATTGCTTAAGACCATCAATTTTGGCACAAAATTTAGTGAACTGAGCTTTGATGGCCTCACTAAGTTGCTGATTGGTTAGGTTTGCAGTGTTGAAAAGCAATTTGTGAATCTCCTTTGTGAATCTGAGAATCTCCTGGCCATAGAAGTTGGAGGATAGAGAGCGTCTGAGGTTGTTAATGGTTGATTGTAAGACAGAAATAGCGGACTCATAAGCATTGTGAGTTTCCTCAACAAGCTTCTTTGAATGAGCATCATGACATGCAATTACAGATTGAAGCTCAGTTTTGATTGCGGTCACTTTAGTAATGAGTCGCTCCGCAGTGGTGATAAATTGTTGGTGATCTGGCTTCCGGCTTGTATCCAGGGTTCGGATACCCATTTAAACCTTGAGTGAGATTCTCTCAGCTGCAAGTCTTTCTCTTGCTTCCAATTGCTCTATCCTGTCAATTAGAGATTGCGGCCTAAGCATATCATCAGGTTGCGGTTGGTCCGATTTCACTGCGGCTAAAATCTGATCAATCTTGTTTTGCAGGCTTAAAAACTCTTTCCTGGAAACAGCCATATTCTTTTTCTTCTTTTCCTTAGGCTTTGAAGTAGAGTGCTGGGAACCACTTGATTCTTCTTCCTCATCAAAAATCATCATCATATCATCCGATTGCGTTGGTTGATTGATTTCTTCTATGTCAATGTCATCAAATCCAAACGTAGGTTCGGAGCTGACTTCGATTGCTGTTCCAGCATATTGAGAGTCTTGAACATTTTTAGTAGGAGGGGGCTGGGATAGACCTGCACCATCTGGAATAGATTGAGTTTTGCAGATGGTTTCAGCCATTGCGGTCATCCATTCTTGTACTTTGAGAGTAGTAGTTACGGTGTTGGCGTTGTTGATTGCATCTGCCCAGTACTTAGCCACCATTTGGATTTCCTTTTCTTTTTGTTGAAGCTATTGCATTTTTCTATCTTTTCAAGATTGAAATGCCCTGCGAAACGCTTCGTATTTCTTGATACCAGACTCCGTATTGGGACGATCCCTAGTGAAGGAATCATCAGATTCATAACCATTAATTCCTTGATTATGCACCGAGGTGTCCCTCGGGTTCACGGATCCTTGCACATTTGTGCTCACCGTGCCTAAAACACCTGTATGTAAGGTAAGCAGAGTAGGATTTCCTGAGCTTCCTTGGTCTCCTTGACCCATAGTCAAGTTTGGCATCGGCTCAGTTCTGGCAAGGACTAAAGAATTGTCCTGCGTTTGGGAAGGTGTATCAAGTGTTTGGAGTACAAGATCAAGGATGGAGCACAACTCCTGTTCCTGAAAGAAATGAAGTTTGGAAGCCCTGGAGACCTTAGGGTGAGAAGAACCAATTAAATCCTCTTGGGATTTAGGTGGGGGTGAGTCTCCACGTTTCGATGAAGCAGACACACTTATTGTGTCTGAGTGGCTAGGAAGGGTTGAAGCAAATGGGTCTGCGGGGACCCCAAGGATTACTGGAGTCTTTTGAGAGAGTTCAGTATTAATCCGGTCACGCATTTGGCTAGAACTTTGGTTGGTTTTGCGTTTTTTTGAGAACAAGGATGGGGACTGAGTCCTCATCAGACTCATCTTCAACATTAACAGTCGGGGTCTGAACTAGATCAGAGTTTTCATTTGAAGAGACAACGTGTCTGAGTTTACGTTTCTTGGTTGATTCGACATCTTTGGTTGGAGTGTTTTTCTTGGATTTCCCTCGAGAAGCTTTTCTTGAAGAAAGCTTCTTGAGTCTTTGGGCTAGAGGAAGGTTAGAGAGAGTGGTAGAAGATGGGGCTGCGGTATGTTCAGGATCATGGGGTGCGGTAGAGGAAGGTATATTTTGACTGGGTAGAGGCGGGGTAGAAAGGTATGGGTCAATACCTTCCGTAGCCTCAATGTGATCAGAGACTTCTTTTGTCTCAAGTCCAATGGTGGTCAAGATATGGATGGGCAAACGTCTTAAAGGTCCAAATACAGATCGATCATTAGAGGGAGGGTACCTTTTGAGATCACGGGTGAGGAAGAAGTTGATGTCACTGCCCATACTGATCTTCGCATCGCGGTGAAGGTCTAATATGCACAATGACCAGAATCTTGCAAAGGTGAGTTTTGTAGGAGTTGCCCTCGGAGTCTCCTTAGGGATGTACTAAAGAAAATCATCCCATAAGATCTGGTTGTAGTTGACGTCGTGGCCTGTGAAGATACTCCAGACTAGCTCCAGCAGTTTGAGGCCCATGTTGTCAGTGCCTCCGGTTCTTCCAGACAGACTGCAAATCACATAGTGACAGACGAACTGCCAGACTGCATGGCGTTGTTTTTTCTTGAACTCTCCTATTCCTTTGATTTTCTTCTGGTAGCCCATTTGGTAGAGTGAGGAGATGATGTCCGTCACACTGGGAGAGATGAACTTAGTAGAGGGATGAACCGGTAGATTGATTGTAGATAAAAACTTATCTTTGGTCAAGATGACCAAAGAATCGTCCATTAAGTTTAGATGAACTTCTTGCAGATTGTTGAGGGGACGATACGCCGAGAATGCACATTTGAAGAGTGTTGACATTGGAACCACATTAGTAAAGCAATCAAAAGGTCCAAACAGTGGGTGATTGGTGATGAACTTGATCCTGAGTCGAATAGACTCATTGTAAGAGGAATGATCTTCAAAGATTTCCCTAAAGTTGCTTGAGGCAATAGATGGCGATTGGTTCCTTGTGGCGGAATCAGAACCAGCCAGTTGAGCAGAATCTGAAGCTTTGGATTGCTTCTTTGAGATGCCAGACTTCACCATTTTTGAAAAGAGTTTGTAGAACTTGCAGAAAACTTTGAGTGCAAGAAGGTGAAGAAGATGAATATCGTCTAAGAGGGTTCAGAAAGCGTAAAGCTTTCTTGGATGAGAGAGAAAGGTTTTATAAGGGCGGATTTCAAAAGTTTATTGTTTTTACCCTATATGTGGCGGTTAAAGATAAAAATCCTTGAGTTTTTATTTTTTAGGAAAAGGATAATTTCAGCCACAAAAACGATTGAAAAAAGGAAAAAGTTAAATGTTTTTAATTTTCCAAAACTGTAACATTTAATGAAGTGTCAGGCCCATTATCATACGTTTGAGGATCGTGTGGTGAGGGGCTTAAGTCCATTGAATAAAGGTGGAATTTGAACGGATTTGACAGCTTAGGGCAAGGTGGATAAGACAGTTTAATGAAAAAGATTTCTTAAAGATTTCTTTTATTGGGAAACTGTTTTATTTTATTTCAAACCCAAAATAGGTCTGACAAAAGGATAATTTGAAAAAGAAGAACTGAAACGTTGATGTGCTATACAAAGAATGCTTTTTTTAGAATGTTTTTCTAATTTAATGAAGGTTCATTAAATAGCACATATCGTCCTTTGGAATATATGAAGTAGTTGAGAGTTCATTCAATGTGACTGCAGAATGGTTAGTCATTGCGGATTGATACATTAATGCTGAGAGATTTTTCATTGAAGTGGATGATAAAAGACTGCGGTAGAAGGAACTGAGATAAACACTTAAACAAGGTCAGAAATAACAAACAATAAGGACCTTAGAAATATAGATATGATATATGGTTGCGGTATACAAGATATACTGTGGTACTCAAAGTATACTGGAACCATGTATGATAGATATATTTTGTTAGGACCGCATCGGGGACCAGAGATGGTCCGCGGTACCTATCAATTAAAAAAGAACTGTGGGTCCGGATTCATCATTCCTAACATTTGTAAGAAACTGTTCAGTTTTGTAGAGTCAAGTGCTTTTGTGAATATATCAGCAATCTCTTCATGAGTGTTAACAAAAATTAGTTCAATGTTACCTTTTCGATGAAATGATACTGTAATTCAATATGCTTCGTCTTAGAGTGATGAATATGATTGTGGGAAATTGCTATCACACTCTCTGAGTCACAGTAAATCGGTATCCGCATCATCCTGTATCTGTAGTCCATAAGTTGTGTTTTCATCCACAATACTTGTGAACAACAGCTGGCTGCGGCCACATATTCATCTTCTGCGGTAGACAATGAGACACAGTTTTGTTTACTTGATGACGAGCTGAGGAGTCTTCCACCAAGAAATTGACAGCCACCGGAAGTGCTTTTTCTATCCAATCTACATCCAACATGATCCGCATCAGTGAAAGCTTGTAGACTGAAGTCATTCCCTGCTGGATACCAGAGGCCTAGAGCCTTGCTTCCTTTTAAGTATCTGAGAATTTGCTTAGCTATGGTCATGTGAGATACTTTCGGATCGGCTTGCTATCTTGCGCATACACTTGTTGCGAAGACAATGTCTGGTCGGCTTGCGGTGAGGTACATCAAAGAGCCAATTATTCCTCTATAAGTTTTGTGGTCTACTGATTCACCAGAAGGATCAGCAGAGATCTTATATCCAAAGGCCATAGGGACCTTGGCAGAGGAACAGTTGTCCATTGAGTATTTCTTCAGTAGTTCAGAGGTGTATTTCTCTTGATGGATGAATATCCCTTGAGGGACTTGTTTCACTTGAAGTCCTAGAAAGAAATTAATCTCTATATTCATGCTCATTTGAAACTTGTTGGTCATGAGCTTTGCAAATTCATCCACCATCCCCTGATCAGTTGATCCGAAGATGATATCATCCACATATATTTGTACAATCATAAGGTGATTACCATTTGCCTTTCTAAATAAAGTGGGATCAATCACTCCTCTTTTGTACCCGGACGAGACAAGAAATTCAGAGAGAGTCTCGTACCACGCTCTTGGTGGTTGCTTTAGACCATAAACTGCTTTCTCAAGTTTGTAACAGTGATCTGGGAATTCAAGACATTCGAAGCCCGGAGGTTGCTGAAGATAAACCTTCTCTTTCAATTTACCATTCAGGAAGGCACTCTTTACATCCATTTGATGTACATTGATATTCTTATGAGCAGCATACACTAAGAAGATGCGTATGGCCTCCATCCTGGCTACTGGGGCGTATGTTTCATCATAATCAACTCCTTCAAGTTGATTATACCCATTAGCGACTAGTCTCGCTTTGTTTCGGACGACCGCACCAGATTCATCCAATTTATTCTTGTACACCCATCTGGTACCAACAACAGTGTGACCTTTTGGCTTCGGAACGAGTTGCCACACTTTGTTTCTTTTAAACTCTTCCACTTCCTCTTGCATCGCAGTTATCCAATCGGGCTCCATTAATGCTTCTTTGATGGTTCTGGGCTCGATTGAAGACATAAATGTTGCATAGTGACAATGATCAGATAAGTCTTTTGAGGATCGAGTTTGAATACCTGCGGACGGGTTGCCGATGATTTGACCCGGTGGGTGGTCCTTCGTCCATACATGTAGACGAGGTTGAAGGTGATCAGAAGCTGCGGTGGATGGAATGTCTTCAATATCTGAAGACTCTGCGGCAGAAGAAGGCAGTTCCCCCTGGACTTGTGAGCAGCCCGTTGAATTGTCTTGGACTAGAAAAGTCGAATTAGAATTATCTTGAGCAAGCAAGAGAGGTTCCCCCTGGATTGCGGATGGGAGTTCCCTTTTAACCTGAGTAGGTTCCCCCTGGAATGTTGAGAGAGTGATAACTCTTGGATCAGTTTCTGTGTCAATGTTCTCTATATCTTCATCATCTGAGTCTGAGAAGACATTTGATGGAAGAGTAATTCTGCGGATAGGGACCGGAGCTGCTTCCTCAGGTACTGGAACCTCGATGGTTGTCACTTGATCCAGAGTGGAGCTTTCCCCCTCAATCGGCGAGGTGGAAGTATTGAGTGACACATCATCAGATAGAGTAGGACCAGAAACTTCGGCATGCCGCTGTTGAGCTTCAGGGGACACAAGAACTTCGGAGAGTTGAGCCATCTCTACGGGGTCAAAAAGATCATCATAGTTTATTTCAACTATGTTAAGGGGACCCGAGGAGGCTGGGATATCACCTTCCAGGATTGCTTTCGTTTCAATTGAAGGAGCAGTGTTGTGGACGTAATAGTCATCGAATTTGAAGTCGAAGGTTTAAACTATTAGTCTCGTGCGTCTGATGAGAACCCTATAGGCTACCTTGTTTATTGAGTAGCCGAGGAAAATGCCTTCATCTGACTTTGGCGCAAATTTGTTTAGATGATCCTTGTTGTTGATCACAAAACATCTACACCCAAAGATGTGAAAGAATCTGACATTTGGCTTGCGGTTGTTAAGGCCCTCATATGGACTTTTGTTGAGACGCTTGCAGAAAATCCTTCGGTTTTGATAAAAGCATGCTGTGGCCACTGCTTCAGCCCAGAAGTAGAGAGGAAGATGTGCGAAGTTGAGCATAGATCTGGATGCTTCTACCAGAGTTTGGTTTCTTCGCTCTACTACTCCATTCTGCTGCGGAGTGTAAAGGGCTGAGAAATTATGACTGATGCCTTTTGAAACCAAGAAACTGTTCAAAATATGATTAGTGAACTCGGTTCCATTATCACTTCGGATGCGGCGCACTGGTAACTTGATTTGAAGTTCGATTTCTTTGATAAAATTGATCAGCACTTGCGGAGTTTCTGATTTGAGTCTCAGGAAGAAGATCCAAGTGAAACAAGTGAAATCAACGATAACCAGTATGTATTTTTTGTGGTGGAGACTGGCTACGGTAGATGGACCGCAGAGATCAATGTGTAAGAGTACCAGTGGTTCAAAAATTGTGGAATCAATCACCATAGGATGGCTTGGTTTTGATTGTTTGTCACATTCACAGGCTGAGCAGAACGTGTCGTTGTTGAATTTGAGAATTGGAAGACCTCGGACGAGTTATCCGGTGACCAGATTGTTGATATACCTGAAGATAAGATGGGCTAGCTTATGGTGCCATGGCCAGCTGACTTCGGATACTGCTTTGGACAGAAAGCATAGTTTCGGTTTCCCAATGATCAGAGAAACATCCAAAGGATACATGGTCCCTTCGGACTTGGATTTGATCAAACATATGCTTCTATCACTTGTCTTTATGTAGCAGTATTCATTATCAAATTCAACCCTGTGGCCTGCCTTACATAGTTGGCCTACACTGATGAGATTATGTTTATGACCTTCCATATATGCTATTTTCTGAATAGAGAAGTTCCCTGTAGTAAGCACATTGTAATCTCGGATTATTCCATTCGCATTGTTGCGGAATGTGACGTTTCCACCATTGCAAATAGGCCTGAAATCCCGAAGGTATTCTAACCTTCCGGTCATGTGCAAGGAGCAGGCACTATCGATTAACCACTCCTCTTCATAATCCTCCTTGCATATTGCCTGAAAATTACATGGTTAGTTTGGGCACCCAAACAAGTTTGGAGCCTGAGGCAACTGATGGTTTTTTTAAAAAGGCATGAACCGAGGTTGTAGGGATAGGTGTTATGTCAATTTTGAGACCTAGTCCTGGATGTTTGGGAATTTTTGACGTGTTGTGAGGTTTAGAAAAATTACGAGGTTTCTGAAAAGTGCGAGATTTGACTTGAGATGATCCCTTTTGACACTGACATTTACATGAGAGATTTTTGTCATTTACCCTGACATTCGGCTTGGTCAGCGGTCTGAAGGGTGTGGAAACATTTTTGTGACCAGTCCGAGAAAGGTGAGATATGTCAGTTGTGCTCTTGGAATTTAAAAAAGTATGACTTGAGTGTGTGTGATCACGTGTAGACTTCCTAGGGTGTGATTTCTTAAAAATCTGAGGTGACTTTACATGTGTTGGAGTTCGTAAAATCCCTTCCATTTTGGATCATTTGAGGAATAGATCTAAAAACCATTGCTTCGAAAAGACTTTACTTCCTTTTGGATTGTGTCAGAGGGGTTTGAAAAGTTTTTAGAAACTGCACATCCCTTTTTGTTTGTTTTCTTGACTGAAGAGTTTTTGGAAAAGTAACTTGAAAAAACAAGTTTTTCTGGATTCTTGGGTTTTGAAATTTTGGTTTGTCTTTTGTTTTTTGAAAAGATTTCCCGCTTTTTATCACGAGATAGAAGTTCCTCTTTGAAGGCCATTTTTGCCTGAGTTTTTGGAGAACCACAATCATTGAGATTCAACTGCGGTTTCTTAGATCCATTAGATTTCTTTTGAATACGAGGAATTGATTCATCTGAACTAGAAAGTTAAGGATTCTGGGAACATTGACCAAACTCGAAATTCTCTATAGGTAACTCGTGATGAATTGGCTGAATGGTTACTGAACTCTTCACAGTGGGCTGCGGTAAGGAAGATTGGACTACCGCATCATAAGTCTGAGCTGTTTTCTTTGTGGGACATTTGATTAGAGGCAATTGGTCTAACTGCGGTTCAGAATTGCAGTGAGTGGTACTGCTGTCTGAAGGCAGTGATGGGAAGTTCATGTGAACTTCGGGTTCGATAAGAATTTCTTCATCAACAACTGATGAAGTCTGAGAGTTGGGATAAATTGTACCAGAGATAGGAATTTGATCACTTGAGTGACCCGAAATTTCAGGAAGAATTTCCTCAATGACACAATTATTACTCAGATTATGAAGTCGACCGAAATGAGTTTTGATGTCCTCGGGAAAGGTTTTGTCATTTACTGGGAAATGGAACTCTCAGTCCGGAGGGACATAAAGTCGGTCTTTGTTAAACCGGGGTGAGGAATCCTTTGCGGTAGGATATTCATTGGACCAACCCCAATTATAGGTGTTATCTACGGTTCCATTGTTCACAAGATTTTCAATAGCTTCACTTTCATTGAACAGTTTTTCTATTAAAAGATTTAAACGTACAATTTCAGTTTGAGCTAAATCTCTCTGATCTAATGATATGCCTAATTGAGTTTCGCATAACATTCTTGCATCCTTTTTTATTCCTAAGTCCTTTTCTAGCATGGAAACTTTGAGTCTTTTGTTTTCTAGTCGTCCTCTAACATGAAACATTTCGTGGGACGCAATGTTCTTCTCATCTAAGGCTTTGTTATACTCTGAAAGGACGGCAGCACATGTGTCATTAAGGTTGTCAATAAATGGTTGACAATCATGCATGCTATAATTAAGAGTTTGGATCATAAGTTTTACCTACTCACTGATGCTTAGAGTTCCATCCTTTGCCATGTAGCAGTAATTCTTTTCCAGTTTGGTTGACCCATCCTCGTCCGCAGTAGCCATCATGCAGATTTTGCCTTTACCCTTGATGTTGTTGATATTTTCATCCTCATCTCCGGATGACCACACTTGATGGTCTCTTTTGACTTGGGCTACGTATGCCCTTGCTTTCTCTTTTTCTTCCATTTCTTGAGCCATTCTGAGATAGAATGCTCTGTCTTTCACTACATTTGCTTTGCAATCTTTAGCAAAGTGATTTTCCTTGTTGCACTTGTGACAAATTACAACATCGGATTTTTCTTCTGCTGAGGTACCAGAGTTAGTTGTTTTGATAGATTGCGGTGTTGGGTGAGGATTTTTGGGATATCGTGAGTGAGTGTTCTGAGGATTAAAGTTGCGGTTGAAGGGAGGTTTAGTAAACTGTTGATTTTTGCGGAAAGATGAAGGTGGTAGTCTGTTGAATTGTTGACTAACTATAGCAATAGCGTTTTGAAATTCTTCTTCATCATCGTATTCTGAGTCTGCTTCGTATGACTGCGGAGGGTTGTCATACGAGGGTGAGTAAGATTGAGCGTGAGGTGCTTGTGCTACGAGAGCAAGCGGTCCACCGAAGTCAACACAGTCTTTGAGTACGGTTGATTCTTGTGCTTGTAGTTCACCATATAGTTTGTAAAGAGATAAAGAATGAATTTTTCTATCACCTTGGACTATCATCTTACCCGTAGTCCAATGTCTACCCAAACCATTGAGAAACTGAAGATTGGTCTCATGGTTACTTCGGATGGTGCCAGCATTAGATAAATTTGTGACAATTAAGTTGAACCTCTTGAAGGAATCTTCCAGACTTTCACCAGCATGAGCTTTGAAGTTGTTGAATTCGTTGAGTGCGGTTGTAAGCTTCTTATCTTAAGCTTTTTCTGTACCTTCATATAAGTTCTTGAGAACATCCCAGATTTCTTTGGCTGACTTGTAATTTATGATGATGTCGAAGTTGTCAGGAGCAACTCCACAAGATATCTCATAAAAAGCAACAACATCGTTTTCCATCTTATCAAGATCATCTTTAGTGGGACGATTCATGGCTGGTTGACCTCCTCCCAGTCTAGCTTGAGTGCCATCATTCTGAACTGGAGTAAGAATAGGGACATAAGGTCCTTCTTCTACAGATCTCGATACATCTCTTCCAAGTCTTCGTAGATACCTCTCCATTCTTTGTGACCAGTGATGATATTCCTTTGACACCAGTATTGGAGCTCTGTTCGAACCTCCAACACTGTTGGAAACACTTAGAGATAATGCTTGTGCCATATTTCCTTGTTTTTGAAAAGATTTTATTTTTGTTTTTTTTAAATAAATGAGCTCCAGTGGTATAGAACGCCATTTAAAATCAGAGTTCTTGTTTAAAAAGCAACCACTTAGGCTTTGATACCAATTGTTGAGAGAAAAACTTGAGTAACACACTTGAACAAACGTTTGAACAAGTAATAATGTGGAATGAATTTTAACTCAGTGGATCATAAAGCTCAACAATAATAATAAGTTAGATTGTTAGATTGTTAGATAATTAGGTGCGGAAAAATAAGGAAATGTAAATGACAACAAGTATTATATCAAGAAGACACTATAAGCTGATTCTTAACAAGGATTGCAGCCAATCCAAGTTAGTAGATGAGATCAAGCTTAGTGATTAAGTCAAGCTGACTTGCTCCGAAGAGATAACGATCTTAATATTAGAATTTGAAGATCTTTTAAGACGAGAGACTAAGAGAGAATACGATATTTCAAGATAGTGATAGAATGATCGATTGAGGTGTGTTCATTCAGAATAAAAGAGCTCTATTTATAGAGACTCGAAGATTACAAGTTAAATCTGTCTAGGGGTTGCCATGCAAGGCACACTGGACAAAGAAAGGTAAAGACATAAAATAGATAAAACTAAGCTAAGATAGATGACTTCAATTGTAGATGCAGTTGCTGATTGCGGTGTTGAGCTTGACTGCGGATCTGGTTGGTAGCTTTGGATTTCCTTAAGTTTAAGAGGGTCACTTTTATGTTTCAACAAATCTAGTAATTATTTTATAATTTGACAATTTATCTTTTAATTGGATGAGGATAATCACTACCATATCAGAAAAATATGATACAAAACAGTTTGTAGTAATGATCCTAATCCAATTATGGCTAAAAACCCGAAAAATTGCAAATAGGTGATCGAACTAGTCTAGTCGGGTAATGGATTTGTCGAGTTCATCACTGTTGAACATGGAATCGTCGAGTCCTTCGGCCAGAGTGCAATTTTTCAACTTTTTCAACTTTGAACAATTAATATATGCATCTAAATAATAGAAAACACCCATGGCTCTGTGTGACATCCCCAATTTCACAGCCAGAAAAGACCGATTTCGTTTATGCTTTTTAAAATAAAATCAGAGTAATCATTTGACTAAAAGTGTTGCGGAATTTGTTCCCAAAACCAAACATGATAAAAAATTTATCAAAACCTTTCTTTAAGAAATATATATTTTTATTTCATAACAAAACCTCGGGATGTCATGATCCGATACAGATCAAAAGCATAAACAAGACATTATAAGCCTTACACAGTTATTTACAACTACTGGCCTATAATCCAAAATCACTCATCGTCATCATCCGACTATGCTCGGGGTCCACTACCTGTAATATAAAAAGGTGAGTGGGTCAGGCTTGGAAGCCTGGTGAGCATATACGGTTTTCAACCAACAATAAATAATAAACTCTTTAAGTTTATCAATCAACAAATAATTTATTAAGTTTCATCAACCAAAAACAACCCTAATTACCCATTCCCGTTATCCTCACCTTACGTCCCTAAAACAATTATCACAAGGGACCTAGCCTAAGGATTTTCATTAGGGGTGACAACATTGCTTCGGGGGTTCCTCAACAATTTATGTCAAATAAGTGACAACATTGGTGACAACATTGCTTTCCTCAGCAATTTATGTCAAACAAGACAACCTAACATAAAACAACCAATAAGGTGACAACATTGCTTTCTTCAGCAATTTATGTCAAATAAGGCAAACACCGGGGTGACAACATTGCTTTCCCTCAGCAATTTATGTCAAATAAAACAAACAACAAGGTGACAACATTGCTTTCTTCAGCAATTTATGTCAAAGGGTGACAACATTCTTTCCTCAGCATTTTATGTCAAAGGGTTACAACATTTCTTTCCTCAGCAATTTATGTCAAATAAGACCACCTGACATAAAACAATCAGTATGGTGACAACATTGCTTTCCTCAGCAATTTATGTCAAATAAAACAAACATCGGGGTGACAACATTGTTTTCCTTCAACAATTTATGTCAAATAGGCACGAAGTCACATCGTCGCCAAGGTTTATACAACAGACACTAACAACGTCGATCCCCACGTACTGATCCTATACAGTGATCTTACTAGATCTAGCCTAAAGGATCGATATGAACAACCAACTAACGAAACTGCTTCAGAAATCCCCTAGCAGCAAACAAGGATCGATAAAGATATCGAATGAATGGAATAAGTTTAACCACGAACCTTTGTTCGTAAAAGAAATAACCACAAGACAATTAAGTCAGGGGTAATTATCAATGCCTAGGCTGTGGTCTGAATATTGTGAGGTATATAACCCCCAGACGCACCCTATCCAGCATCGAACTTTGCCTAGGCTGTGGTCTGAATATCGTGAGGTATATAACCCCCAGAC
Source organism: Lactuca virosa (assembly GCF_052849685.1). Taxonomy (NCBI): domain Eukaryota; kingdom Viridiplantae; phylum Streptophyta; class Magnoliopsida; order Asterales; family Asteraceae; genus Lactuca; species Lactuca virosa. The sequence continues at coordinate 311,897,559 of NC_136433.1, read as the reverse complement.
GCACCCTATCCGGCAATGGAAACGCTGACTAATGCCTAGGCTGTGGTCTGAATATCGTGAGGTATATAACCCCCAGACTCACCCCTATCTGGCATCGGAAATGAAAACACTTACTCATGAAGTTCGTCCGATCACTTCACAAAAGAAACGAAGACTCCAAATCTCTTCAAAATAAAAGCATAGGGAAAATACTAATAAGGTACTCCCGTACGCTCCCGTACCCCGACACGAAATAGTGTAAAAAAGAAGAACTAACGGATGAACACATAGTTCGAAAACAACAAAGGAACATATAGTTCGAGAACACTTTATGAACATATAGTTCAAACATACATACCGATTACAAGTCTACTAACGTTCCACTGGACTATCTAAAATATTTTGTGGTCGTTATCTATAATCTAGTAGATGACTAGACCATCTTAAACATCGATACCTCTCATCACTTTTATTTCATCACACATCATCTAATTCATCTACCCATGTTTTACCCAACATATTTGTAGATAAAAATATATACAGTTTAAAACTTGTATAAAACATCAATTCAACAGTCACCTCAAATAAACAATTAATATATTTACACATAGCATGTATTTTAAGGTAAATACCTCATATATATGTGTAAGGTGAAAGTGAATATACACTCACCTGATTTAATGAAAATCGGGCAGCAATTCGTTTCCTAAAACGATCGTTTCTAATAAAACCGGGAGTTTTATTCAGAAACCGGGCTCTGCGAGGGTCGGGCTTCGAAACCGAAAAGATAAATTTTTCGGGCATCTCGGTAACTTCGTAGCGTATTCCGGGTGTTAGAATCGATACCGGGGGCTTCGGGGGATGTTAATATGAAGAAAATATGAAGAAAGGGGTGAAAAATGGCAAAATCTCAAATCTACCCGAGAAGGCTCGCAGGACCCTTCTATTTATAGGAGGTCCGAAGTCGGTTCCGGTGGTGGGGTCCGCAGGCGAAGGTGCGTAGGTGGCAGCACGTGCGAAGGCCTCGGTGGCAGTTGCTGATTGGACCGCGGACTCGTGACCCATGTGCGAGGCTCGGAGGCTAGGCGGTGCGAGGTTCGGTCCAGCTACGAGCTTCGGATTGGGCCTCCCTTCGGTCGAATCAGAATCCGACACGCGGCTACTGTTCATGCGAGGGAAGGCGACACGTGGCTTCACATGACTCACCAATTTCGAACACGTGGCACTTTTTCAGCGAGGGTGACGTGGCAAAAACGTGACTATGCGAATTTTCTCGATTTTCGCGCCAAAACTTCTAAAATCCATAACTTTCGCATACGAGCTCCGTTTTTGACGTTCTTTATATGCACGCGTAGGTAAAATTACGCTCTACAACTTCGGTTTAGACTTCGTCGGCTAATTTTGACTTTAAATTTTATATTATTATTTTTAACAGACCGGGACAGGAAATCCGTTAAAAATTCATAACTTCTTCATCCGACGTCCGTTTTTGTCAGACGTTTTACCGTTGTGCTACTATTTACGAGACCTTCGATTCTCGTTTAGGTTGTGTCGGCTAAAAATCACTCGATCTAAAATTCGAGTTTTTAGCTGTCTACTGCTAAGCTGAAACTTCGAAAAATCATAACTTTCTCATACGAAGTCAGATTTGGGTGTTCTTTTTATCGAACTTCTCGGTTTAACGAACACTACGAGATTCGTTTAGATTACTAAGGCTAAAAATTAGTTTATCAAAAACTCACTTTTTACGACATTCGGCACCGTGCCGGTTTATCGCGAAACTTCGACAGGTCATAACTTCTTCGTTATAACTCAGATTTCAGCGTTCTTTATATTTTCGGAAACCTCGAGACATATACTATAACTTGGTTAAGATTAATCCTTCTAATTAATCTTCCATCAAAAAGTCATTTTTTTATGCTTATCGTCTCCAAATTGACTAGCCCGGATCTACGGGCGTTACAATTATCTCCCCCTTAAGATGATTACGTCCCGGAATCATCAAAGAAAATAGGACTTGTATAATGATTCCTTACGTTATCTTTCCATCCTAAGTAATAACCATAATGCTCAATCTTACACCTGCTCTTCATACTAGGTTGGACTTTCAATCGTAACCTACAAGTTACAAAATAAATCCTTACTGAGGACTCCTTCTTCTTTTTAGGCTACGTACTTCCCCTTATCTATCGTAACAGATCGACGGGTCATGTTCTAATGACCTTCATCGGATGATGAAACATCTAGACTCAAGTCTCTTTGAGTCAAATTCCAGAATGGAATATACCTTTGTTCGTATCTTAATGTGATATAATCACATTTTAGCATATAGCATTTCCAGCTACAAGCTTCATTAACAACGAGCGCGATGCTATCGATCACATTAATTTCAACCTTCTGACTTTAGACAGATGCTACATCGAACTTGGTCCTCCGAACCATGTAACAAACTCATCGTAGTCGGACTCAATTTGATATGACCATTAGGGTCGGAATAACAACCAACTTACTAGTCATTACCGAAACAAGGGTAATAACATATCCGAATAAAACAGAATCAATCACTAGTTTCTTGGTAACCTTGTGACTTTCCCTGATCCAAGCGTGAGTCCTGTGCTTCCAGTAGTATAGATCTCTACTACTGTTCACACCTACTCAGACTTGTCCCAAGTACTGTCTCGCAGTCCCCAAGTCCTAAAATCACAAAACAATTTAACACATACGAATGTGTCCAAGTAATCATAAAATTTTCCTACACTCTACTAGGAATTCTTCCACGAGTATCTTCAATCAATTCTACTTCAACTTGGTTGGTGATGGAAATTCCAGACAATGGGACAACTTCAAGAATTACACCAACCATTCATCATCTGCCAATCGGAGGTGTACTTCAGACTTATCGTACCCCTCTAAACATTTCATTATTTTATTAGACATATTCTAAAGGCAAGATACCACTCTTACGATATCTTCCGATAGGTATCATTCACTATCATAAGCTTTTCATTTCCTCCATCTACTCAATTCTCTACGAGTCTTCACCATAATATTTTGTACACCCAAACAAACGTTCGGTATACCGGGCGAGAATTTAAGATAAAAAAGCTTTGTTTACGATAGACGTATAAATCTCCTTATCACTTCGAAACGTTTACATGTTAATTCTAATCTCGTAATCATACGCTTAGAATCCTACACACATAAGGTTTCCAGATCCGTTCGGCAACAGACCATAGATCCGAACAAATAATAGCATCATTATAGCTATAACACAAAACATTTAGCACATAAAAGCATTTTAGGCATCCTTCCTAAAATAAACTAGTGCTCGTGTCAATTTAGGTGTACTACCTAAAATATAATAGACACACTCAACTCACAATCATCGCTTAGCATTCTAAGTTTAAGTCTAGAAATCCTATAATTTCTTAGTTCGCTTAAACTAATGCTCTGATACCAACTGTGACATCCCCAATTTCACGGCCAGAAAAGACCGATTTCATTTATGATTTTTAAAATAAAATCAGAGTAATCATTTGATTAAAAGTGTTGCGGAATTTGTTACCAAAACCAAACATGATAAAAAATTTATCAAAACCTTTCTTTAAGAAATATATATTTTTATTTCATAACAAAACCTCAGGATGTCATGTTCCGATACAGATCAAAAGCATAAACAAGACATTATAAGCCTTACACAGTTATTTACAACTATTGGCCTATAATCCAAAATCACTCATCGTCATCATCCGACTATGCTCGGGGTCCACTACCTGTAATATAAAAAGCTGAGTGGGTCAGGCTTGGAAGCCTGGTGAGCATATAGGGTTTTCAACCCACAATAAATAATAAACTCTTTAAGTTTATCAATCAACAAATAATTTATTAAGTTTCATCAACCAAAAACAACCCTAATTACCCATTCCCGTTATCCTCACCTTACGTACCTAAAACAACTATCACAACGGACCTACCCTAAGGATTTTCATTAGGGGTGACAACATTGCTTCGGGGGTTCCTCAGCAATTTATGTCAAATAAGTGACAACATTGGTGACAACATTCCTTTCCTCAGCAATTTATGTCAAACAAGACAACCTAACATAAAACAACCAATAAGGTGACAACATTGCTTTCTTCAGCAATTTATGTCAAACAAGGCAAACACCGGGGTGACAACATTGCTTTCCCTCATCAATTTATGTTCAATAAAACAAACAACAAGGTGACAACATTGCTTTCTTCAGCAATTTATGTCAAAGGGTGACAACATTGCTTTCCTCAGCAATTTATGTCAAAGGGTGACAACATTGCTTTCCTCAGCAATTTATGTCAAATAAGACCACCTGACATAAAACAATCAGTATGGTGACAACATTGCTTTCCTCGGCAATTTATGTCAAATAAAACAAACATCGGGGTGACAACATTGTTTTCCTTCAACAATTTATGTCAAATAGGCACGAAGTCACATCGTCGCCAAGGTTTATACAACAGACACTAACAACGTCGATCCCCACGTACTGATCCTATACAGTGATCTTACTAGATCTAGCCTAAAGGATCGATATGAACAACCAACTAACGAAACTGCTTCAGAAATCCCCTAGCAGCAAACAAGGATCGATAAAGATATCGAATGAATGAAATAAGTTTAACCACGAACCTTTGTTCGTAAAAGAAATAACCACAAGACAATTAAGTCGAGGGTAATTATCAATGCCTAGGCTGTGGTCTGAATATCGTGAGGTATATAACCCCCAGACGCACCCTATCCAACATCGAACATTGCCTAGGCTGTGGTCTGAATATCTTGAGGTATATAACCCCCAGACGCACCCTATCCGGCAATGGAAACGCTGACTAATGCCTAGGCTGTGGTCTGAATATTGTGAGGTATATAACCCCCAGACTCACCCCTATCCAGCATCGGAAATGAAAACACTGACTCATGAAGCTCGTCCGATCACTTCACAAAAGAAACGAAGACTCCAAATCTCTTCAAAATAAAAGCATAGGGAAAATACTAATAAGGTACTCCCGTACGCTCCCGTACCCCGACACGAAATAGTGTAAAAAAGAAGAACTAACGGATGAACACATAGTTCGAAAACAACTAAGGAACATATAGTTCGAGAACACTTTATGAACATATAGTTCAAACATACATACCGATTACAAGTCTACTAACGTTCCACCGGACTATCTAAAATAGTTTGTGGTCGTTATCTATACTCTAGTAGATGACTAGACCATCTTAAACATCGATACCTCTCATCACTTTTATTTCATCACACATCATCTAATTCATCTACCCATGTTTTACCCAACATATTTGTAGATAAAAATATATACAGTTTAAAACTTGTATAAAACATCAATTCAACAGTCACCTCAAATAAACAATTAATATATTTACACATAGCACGTATTTTAAGGTAAATACTTCATATATATGTGTAAGGTGAAAGTGACTATACACTCACCTGATTTAATTGAAAATCGGGCAGCAATTCGTTTCCTAAAACGATCGTTTCTAATAAAACCGGGAGTTTTATTCAGAAACCGGGCTCTGCGAGGGTCGGGCTTCGAAACCGAAAAGATAAATTTTTCGGGCATCTCGGTAACTTCGTAGCGTATTCCGGGTGTTAGAATCGATACCGGGGCTTCGGGGGATGTTAATATGAAGAAAATATGAAGAAAGGGGTGAAAAATGGCAAAATCTCAAATCTACCCGAGAAGGCTCGCAGGACCCTTCTATTTATAGGAGGTCCGAAGTCGGTTCCGGTGGTGGGGTCCGCAGGCGAAGGTGCGTAGGTGGCAGCACGTGCGAAGGCCTCGGTGGCAGTTGCTGATTGGACCGCGGACTCGTGACCCATGTGCGAGGCTCGGAGGCTAGGCGGTGCGAGGTTCGGTCCAACTGCGAGCTTCGGATTGGGCCTCCCTTCGGTCGAATTAGAATCCGACACGCGGCTAATGTTCATGTGAGGGAAGGCGACACGTGGCTTCACATGACTCACCAATTTCGGACACGTGGCACTTTTTCAGCGAGGGTGACGTGGCAAAAACGTGACTATGCGAATTTTCTCGATTTTCGCGCCAAAACTTCTAAAATCATTAACTTTCGCATACGAGCTCCGTTTTTTACGTTCTTTATATGTACGCGTAGGTAAAATTATGCTCTACAACTTCGGTTTAGACTTCGTTGGCTAATTTTGACTTTAAATTTTATATTATTATTTTTAACAGACCGGGACAGGAAATCCGTTAAAAATTCATAACTTCTTCATCCGACGTCCGTTTTTGTCAGACGTTTTACCGTTGTGCTACTATTTACGAGACCTTCGATTCTCGTTTAGGTTGTGTCGGCTAAAAATCACTCGATCTAAAATTCAAGTTTTTAGCTGTCTACTGCTAAGCTGAAACTTCGAAAAATCATAACTTCCTCATACGAAGTCAGATTTGGGCGTTCTTTTTATCGAACTTCTCAGTTTAACGAACACTACGAGTTTCGTTTAGATTACTAAGGCTAAAAAGCAGTTTATCAAAAACTCACTTTTTACGACATTCGGCACCGTGCCGGTTTATCGCGAAACTTCGACAGGTCATAACTTCTTCGTTATAACTCGGATTTCAGCGTTCTTTATATTTTCGGAAACCTCGAGACATATACTACAACTTGGTTAAGATTAATCCTTCTAATTAATCTTCCATCAAAAAGTCATTTTTTTGATGCTTATCGTCTCTAAATTGACTAGCCCAGATCTACGGGCGTTACACTCTGATACCACTGTTGGGTTTTAGGTACTATAATACTCCTATGGTGCACATACAACCCTAATAGTTTTGGATCTAAGTTTTCTCTAGTTATACATGCAACAAAATTTTCCAAAGCATGAAGCCTACAACTAGCATACAATTTGACATATGAATAATAAAAGTAAGTTAGAAGAATACCTATTAATTGTAGCTTGTAGATATTGGTCTTTCAAGGGCCTAGCACCTCACGTGTGATGCCTCAAATGTCTTACAACAAACCAAGAACAACAGGAGGAACTTGAGAGAGAGTTTTGGAGATACAAAAATCATCTAGAGCTTCTTAGAATCAATAGTGCTTGATTTTTGGCTTTAGAGGAATACATATATAGTGTAGAATTCCAAGAGTCATAAGCAAACCCTAATTCTTACACTTAGGCTTATGATCCATAATTTATATGGACTAATATTTCATGGACTTTCACATAAGCTTAGTCCATCATGGATCAATAGCCCAAACCATATGTATCACTGATTTACATAATCAGTCCCCGTTAATTTAATTAGTCTCTTTTGATCACTAAATTAATTCCAATTAATTCTTGATCAATACTAATTAAATAGTATGATTTCTCAATTAATATATTATACTTATAAAATATTAATAAATCATAGATAACCTCTTTCTCAAATATTCATCCTATCAAATTGCTCCAGAGAGTTGCAACCCAAATGGAACATGCTTATATCGGGTCAAGTACATACCAATCATAGTTATGGGCTTAGACACCTAATCCAACAGACACAACCACTAATCAAGGTGATTCTTCAAAGATATCCACTCTTGAGAAGATTGTTGTCATACCACCCGCAGTTTCGATTGCTGAGTCAGTTTCTGAGGAGGTTCGAACTTCAGGCATCCCTGCAAACATATCTAATATGGACGCAAATGTCAATATGGGTGAAGGAGTGTCGACAAATGAAAACCAACGTACTTCCCATATTATTATTTCATCTTCCTTCGATGCATATACCATTGACCCCCACTGTTTCATAACCACCATTTCTTACTTCGATTCCTATCACCTTGCCTCAATCTACTCAATCACCAACTTTTGAAAACATCATGAATCAACCCATCACTTCATTTTTTCCTTCCCAGTCCATCTAAGGTCCCAAAACTGTTCACGAAGATGAAACCACTAAAGACGGTAAATTTATGGGAACTTTTGCTGATATTCAATTCGATAAAGAAGAAGAGAACATTCCTGGTCACATGTTGATGTCTGGGAAACAATTCAAGATTCTCAACAGGAAGCTTAATTCTTTATTGCAGCTTCAAGCTGATGCAGGGGGTCGAAATTATGTGTCTGGCATTGAAGTAGATGTGATGCTCAAAGCTCAAGAGATTTCGTTTGCGAAATGGATTGGAGCTACTGGACCGGAATAATGAGAATCGTGTAAAGGCTCAATCTTCGACCTTCAATCATGAACTTAAGGAATTGAAATTTTTGGCAAAAGAAAGGCATATTTTATTTGTTCAAGATGTTAAGAAGGTTCATGAAGATGTCAACCTGAAGATTGAAGAACTCACAGTTGATATGGCGAAAGAAATTACAGTTATTAGTCATGATTATTCTTCTATTTACACAAAAGTGGATATAGTCGTTGATGTTGTAACGAATGTTGTCAAGTGGTATCATTCACTAATTCCAAAGCTTGATGAGAAGGTTGAACTTGATGTTCAGAGTTTTGGCAAAGTTAAAGAAATGTTGAATACTCTTAAGGAATTGGTTTCAAAGTCTGGTTCTTCATCATCATCAATGTTTACTCCTGAGTTTTTAACTTAAAAGTTTTGCTTGTTGGAATCTGTTATTCACAATGAATTAGCTCCTCTAGCAAAACTGGCTACTTTAATACCAACGGATTCCCCACCTGTTTACACACGGGTGCAAGGGGGAGAAAAGGTAAGTGTTGGCATGGGCATGGGTTCGAAGACTAGTATGGGAGGAATTCATTCTTTGAAAGGAGATGGTGATGCGAAAGTGGTTGGGAAAGTCATCTCCACTCAACTTCATACTTCATTTCCAGAGACTTCAACTACAATTTCTTCAACAACAACAACAACAACAAGACCATTGACAAAAGGGATTGTGATTTTTTCTACTGTTGGAGGTTCAAGTTCATCGAAGCCACCTCTATCGACATAAGAGATGAAAAACAAAGGGAAAGGTATCTCTACAAAACCCACAGCTGAAGAAAAGAAAGTTGTTGTTGAGAAAGAAATTGAGAAACAAAGACAGATTCAAAGCATTCTTCGACAAAGGGCTAATGACCCTCGTGGTCTTCATAAGGGTGATCCTTCAAAGAATTTTTGTTATGAATACATCGAAGCCCAGGTCTTAACTGGTGAAATGCATGACTTTGAGAAAATTCCAAAGAAGATCTATGCCACAGAAAATTCCTATTTCAATCAATTAGACTATCCAATCAACAAAATGATGTTCATGGCAGAACAATATCAGATTGCTGATAAGTTCAAAGACAAAGAAGAATTCAAACGGTTGAAGATTCGATTTCATGCCGTTCTTGGTAAAAGGGAAGAGGAAATTTGGTCATTGGTCAAGATCATTCAAGTTATAAATATTTCCAAAGATGTTTTGTTCGAGGGAATGTTGCAGAATTATCGCTTCCATGTTGTTAGAGAAAACAATGTCGCTTTCGACTTTTCTGTTGCTAACTTATCTTTGATGAATGTTCACGATTTGATTTCTCTTGCAAGAATTTTGAAGGGAACCGATGTTTCAAAGTTTCAGTTAACAAGAAAAGAAGATTTCCTAATTGGATTTGCTCACATCAAGTTGTTCATAGACAATTATTATGAATATCTTGCTTTAACCGAAGTCGAATTAGCATTGGCTATTGGTAAACAAATAATTGTGCCTCAATCGATGATAAAAAGCCAAGCTAGTTTGAAGAGCTATGAAGATTGGGAGATTTGTTTGAAGCCACTGGGGATTGTGATTGTTGGAAAGAATAAGAAGGGAAAGATTACAAAGTTCTAGTTTCAAGCATGTGATGTTGAAAGATATACCACACCTCATTACACAAACCTTATTGTTTGAATGAATAGTTGTGCAAAGAAAAATGAAGGTGACAAAGCTGAAATTCGCAAGGTGGTTAACTGGTATGCAGAAATTCGTAGAGTTATACATCAAGCTGCTCAGATGCTGATGACTTAGCTTCGACACTTCTCACAAAGGGGGAGAATGTTGAGGTCGAAAGATGTTGTGAGGTGTCGAAGTCTATCTAGGTATTTTTTTAGTGTCGAAGTATGTTTGTATGTTATTTTATTATAAGGGCATTTTGTATCAAAGCTTAAGTGTCTAGTCCCTTATATTTTTTTGTGCACTTTCCTTATCTCTATATATATGGGATGAATACTCGAGTTAGAGGGTAGCTTTTGCGTACGACTTGTACTCTCTAATATTTCTCTATATTCCACAGAAAACGTAATTGAGCCAACCCTATTATATTTAGATCTTGTGTTCTTATTTATGATCTCGTATTACATTCTTGATTAAATCATAACTACAGTTGAGGAGGGAGAGACTTTTCGCAAATTCTCCAAGTGTGAGTTCTGGTTGTGCGAGTGCAGCTTCTAGGGCACCTTGTCAGCCAAAATGATATTCTGGTCGATCCGGCCAAGGTCGTGGTTGTGATGCGGTGGGAGGTTCCAAGGTCTCCATATGAAATTCATAGTTTCCATGGTCTTGAAGGTTATTATCGGAGGTTTATTATATGAGATTCAGAGTCCCTTATGCTTCGGTTGTAGGATCGATCATGTACGCTATGACATGTACTCGCCCTGATACGTCCTTTGCTTTAAGGATGGTCAGTTGCTATCAGGGAAATCCTGGTAGAGCTCATTGGACAGTAGTTAAGAACATTCTCAAGTATTTAAGAAGGAAAAACGACATGGCTCTAGTTCTTGGTGGTAGTGATACATTGAGAGTGACTGAGTATAGTGATGCCAACTTTCAAACATATATAGACAACTTTCGTTCTCAATCTGGTTGGATGTTCACATTAAATGGTGAAGCAGTTACTTGGAAAGGTTCCAAGCAAGATACGGTGGCTGATTCTACTTTTGAATTAGAGTACATAGCATCGAGTGAAGCATCAAAGGAAGCGGCTTGGCTGAAGAACATTGTCGGAGATCTCGGAGTTGTTCCGACAATTCATGAGCCAATGGAACTTTTCTAAGATAATGAAGGAGTGGTTGCCTTAACCAAAGAACCAAGAGATACTGGAAATTCTAGACATATTGACAGAAAGTACCATTATATCAGACATAGAATAGAAGAAGGCCATATCCTAGTAAAAAGAGTGTCATTAGAAGATAATACTGTAGATCCTTTCATGAAGGCTCTGAGTAGGGTTAAGCATAATCAACATGCTAGGAGCATTTGTTTGAAAGATGATATTAGTATTAGTAGTTAGATGGTAATTTTGAAACTTGTAACAAAATAAATGTAATTGATTTTTGGTAATTAAATAATAGAGATTATTTATGAGTTTGTTTCTCCCTTTGTCAATTATTTATTATTGTGTTTCATTTTTGCATGTTTTACTTCCAAAATAATTTAATTATTCAAATTCCACAATCATTCATACATTGGGAAGTAAGTAGTGAATTAAGACTGTCATGAATTGGATTGTATTTTGTCTAAGGAGGTCAGACATAGATATGGTATTGCTACAACATTCATGAGTACCTAGAAATGGAGATTCAAGTATTGGATAAACCCACTCTCAAAGAATTATATCACAAGTTATTCAGAGACGATAATATCTTATATTCTTGAAACAGAGATATATGAGTTGTAATTTACAAGTCGGTTGTGCATTGGTATTGCGAAAACGTGTCGGTAACATGATGTTATAAAATGCAGTATCATGTATGATTTGGTGAGTAAAGGATACAAGCATATAATTCACAGTTTATTCGTTCCTTTTTCCCTAATGGGAAAAGTGATATCTTTGGGCCCCTTCGTGATTTGGTGTTGATTTATAGTTTTAGGCTCAGCTAGGACTCAATTGATGTCTTCAATTTGAAGTCTTATGTCGTCGTCACAAATCAGAAATCGAGAAACAATATTTTCGACAATGAGATTGATTCTAATCCATATCTCACGTCTATATGATATCTAGTAGAATGGAGGAATATTGGATCACCTATCTTAGGGCCGATGTCTGGCCAGTTTAGAGTTCGACAGTTGCTATGGAAGCACTCTTTTCTGTATAATATAGAGGTTATATTGGTAATTGAAGTTATAGACTTATGCAAGTGGGAGACTATTAGATTAGGTGTCTAAGCCAATAAACGAATTAGTATATACCTGAATTATTAGCAAAGTCCTTTTGGGTTGCCCTCAGACCTAGTAATTAAATAAGATGAATTTTAGAGAGAGACTGATTTATTGATTTTTTATATGATTAATAAACATAAATAAATGAATTTATTAATATGTTATGGAAATAATATATTAATTAGAAATATTATTATTTAATTAATAATTAATTAGAAATTAATTGGAATTAATTTTGGGATTAATTGAATTAATTAAAAGTGTAAGGGCTGAAGTGTAATTGTTCAATAGTTGAACAAATTAGAGTTCTAGAACCTTCCTTGGAAGGGTGGACGAAATTAGGGAGTACAGATAAATAGGAAGCAGGATAATTACCAATTTGAATCAATATTATTGTATTTAGATTAGGGTTATCTAGAGTTTCCTAAATCCACTATATAAAGACCCCCCAACCTATGATTTTTGGCCATCTCTTTATTCCTAAGGATAGCCAAATTTCTCCATCCCCTCTCCTCTCTCTTTAAGCCTCCTTGTTGCCAGGGTTAGGTGTGAACCATCAGAGACACAATATTTTTGGTGCTAACTTCCATGTAACTTCAAGCAGGATTGTGATTGATTATCTACTTGTATAATCAAGAGGTATGTAATTCTAAACCATGTTGCTATTTTCGAAATACCTAGGGTTCTTATAGGGTTCTTGATACTCAATTGGTTATTGTATTCAATAGTGAAAACATAGATCCTTTTGGTTGCGTGCGAAGTTAGGGTTTAAGTTTTTCCGCAAAAATAAGATTTTTGTAAGCTATAAATCCCATCAATATTCCTAATATATCCTTAATGGGATAATTATAAAAATATGGAATGATGACACTTTTCAAAATTTTAGTAGGTAGGAATATTTGTAAGCATAAAATGTAGGAATCAATTTAATTTCTCTATAGCCATTTATGGACCACTGGTGCATGTACAAATCTTTTTGGACCAAACCCGCACAAAATGATAACCATAACGACCATTTCTTCATTTATCTCTAAAACAAATATTTACATCAATAGCTTATTTTCAACGACTGTAAGAAATTTAAAAAGTTCATCAAAGATTGTCCCAAGTTATAAAAATATACACGAGGGATCATCATCTTCACCAGTCATTGCGGATGAAGATGAAGGCACACTTTCAGCTACAACCAACAAAGAAAATAAAACAATGTGTCATACCCCCAAACCGGAACGGCGGAAACGTTTGGGGGCGGAGGACGCCATGCTCAGTATCATAACCATAGTGAAGAAAGTAAACACAACCATCATAAATATAATTTAAAAGGTTACATCGTTGTAAAATACATGTTTCCAAATAAATTACATATGATGTCAAAATAGTTCAAAAGAAATCTACGCCTTAGCGTCTTGCCTTCAAAGGTCTTGTGGTTACCTGTATTACTGATTACCTGAGAATACAAGTTGTTTTTGAAAGAGTATCAGCATTAAAGCTGGTGAGTTCATAAGCAATTTATGAAAAAATGCATGTTGTTCCTTAAAGTTTGTTACCAGTTTGTTTCCAAAAAATCCAATATTTTCTAAAAGGTTTATTGTAGTCTTAACTGAACCAAGACTTAGTATATGTAAGTAAATCATCATACTTATATGTGGGTTTATATTTAAATAAAACTCCTTTTTGTGAAATCCTTAAATTCCCGTGAACGGTGTGTTTGTTAATTTCCCATGTGAGTTGTTATAGCCATACTATGACTCGAAGACCTCGTACTCAACGTTCTTCAAGCGTCGGAATGTTATGACACTTGTCACCACAGACCTGCCGGTCTAGCTGTTGCAAGCAGCTCAGGTGCGGGTTGTCAAACCCAATATAGATCTATACATAATTATCACGTTCTCCCTACAAGAGATTCTGGCTATAACTACAGGACTTTTTTGTTGTACTAAAGAGTACTCCGAAGATGAATGTCTCACAAATTTATTCATTAACATGTTCACGTAGTTTGTAATAAAATACTCGCTTTGTAAATCGATCATGTTACCATTTCTTTGTTAAATGGGGTGTCCAAGCTATACCTATTATAGTTTTATCAAAATGTTTTAGATGAATGAAACCTTGTTATGCATGACCTTGTATTTCAATAAAATGACATTGAAAATGCTAAGTATAAAATCTTACACACCTTGCTCAGCATGTTACAAGGTGTGAATAACTCTTAAACTTGTTTTAACAATTTAACTCTTAACTGTCACTGTTTTAGATTATTTATAGAAAAATCATCGTAAGTCGAAAACTAAATCCGTAAACTCGGAGAGTTTGGAAAAAGAGTCTACTATGTCACAAATTTTCTTATAATTTTTGGTGGTCTCAAACCAGTGTGAAAATGTTCATTTTCACGACCTGGTCTGATTTCGTTGCTGTAATGATAGGCAGTTTTGCAAAAATCACCAAAAATTGTAGAAACATCGTATGGAGATGTGCAAGTAGTCATTTTAAAGGTATAAACCTGAACCATTTGCATATTGAACAGTTTTGAAAAATATTAAGTTTAAGTTGGGTAAAACAGTTCGTGAATAGGTCACAACTTTTCTGTTGTAAGTTGTCAAGTTAAGTTTCAAATATGTTTTGGTGTTTTAACTTGTATTCCCCCCCCTGAAAACTAAAGAAAACTAGAAAATGTAGGGGTATGAACTCACCTTGAGTGATTCTTGGAAGAGTGGAAGGTCGAAGACGAGGAGTATCAAGTCAAGAACACTTGATGAACATGTGAGAGTTTGGATGATCCTAAGAACGATTTTTGGTGTTAAGATATGAGTCAATGATCCAAGAGTGTTATGAAATTATGGAATGACACTTGAGTTTAAATGGAATACTTACCAAAAAGTGCAGTAGCAACTCAAGAACACTTGCACAAGGTGGTGGAAAGTAGAGAGAAAGAAGCTTTCTTGGGGTGATATGAGAAGTGTGTATGTTTGAAATGAGCAAGTAACTCAAGAAATCCTCCAGGGATTTCCTTATATGGAATGTGACAACCGTCAATATTTGGCCAAGTCAAAGTCAACTAAAGTCAACAAGTCAAACCGGTTAACTCATCTATCCCTTGTATATTAGGGTTTCTATTATGTTTCTTATTGAACAACTCACAATCTTAATACAAAGTATCACTTAGAGTTTTCACATGTTCGGAAATTCTAAACCCTAATCAGGGTAAGTGATGAATCCACTCGATAAAACATTTTTCCATACCCCTCGGGAGCGTACAACATTCATAACGAGACTTAACGAGGCTTACAAACCTTGCGTTGCGAAGCCAAACACTCAAAAAGGTCACAAAGAAGTCTCTCCCAATCTCTTTCACTCTAACTCTCCCAAAACTCTCTAAGTAGGAGAAATCTCTCCAAGTGTGTGAAATCTCTCCAAAATCTCTCCAAGTATGTGAAATCTCTCCCAAATCTCTCCAAGTATGTGAAATCTCTCCCAAATCTCTCTGAATGAGAAATCTCTCCATGTATGTCAAATCTCTCCCAAATCTCTCCAAGTATGCGAAATCTCTCTCTGTATGAGAAATCTCTCCAAGAATGTGAAATCTCTCCCAAATCCCTCTCTGTATGTCAAATCTCTCCAAGTTTGTGAAATCTCTCCAAGTATGTGAAATCTCTCCAAGTATGTGAAATCTCTCCCAAATCTCTCTCTGAATGAGAAATCTCTCTAAGTATGTCAAATCTCTCCCAAATCTCTCCAAGTATGCGAAATCTCTTCCAAATCTCTCTCTGTATGAGATATCTCTCCAAGAATGTGAAATCTCTCCCAAATCCCTCTCTGTATGTCAAATCTCTCCAAGTATGTGAAATCTCTTCCAAATCTCTCTCTGTATGTCAAATCTCTCCAAGTATGTCAAATCTCTCCCAAATCTCTCTCAACTTCTGATAATCACTCGGGGCATCCCGACCCTTAATTTGGTCGAAAATCGCTCGAAAACGGAAGTCGACGCGAAAAACAGCCTTTAGGAGCCGAAACTCCTCTTAGGAACCGAAACTCCTCTTAGGAGCCGAACCTCTTAGGAGCCGAACCTCTTAGAACCGAACCTCCTGAGAACCGAAACCCTCTCAACCGAAATGGACCGAGCGCTCGGTCTATTTCGGTCTTCTGACAATTCCGAACCGAGACTCTCCCTTCTTACCTTCGGTCCGAGAAGACTTCTCACTTTCGGTCCGAGAAGCACCTGCGCAGCCAAACCCTACTCTCGGTCCCTTCTGATGAGCAGCATGCGAGACCTCTCGGTTCCCATGCACAACCGAGCCTCACCTTCGGTTCTATGCTCTTAAGGAGCCGAACCTGCGCACCTTCGGCCCTGAAGTTCGGATTTCAGCAATTCCTACCCGGTTTTCAATATTTTTAGCGTTTTAAGCCCGTTTTTCGTGATTTTAACGCGAGATTTTCACCCAAACTCGTATTTTAACATAATAAACCCTAAATATTCATATTTTGAATATATTTTGGGGAAAATCATTGACTAAGAATAAAATCTATTTAGTGAGATATTTAGGTGGAGTGTTGACTTATCCTTTGGAGAAGAACACAAGCAACCTCCCCATACCTTCATAGTACAACCCCTTGCCCTTCCACCATACCCAGTCATTTCATAGTACTTTTCCCACCATTTTTCAGCCACACACTTGGTCAAGAGCTGGAAAACTCTCCTCTCTCCTCACATTACTCCATTTTCCACCAAGTGACAACTTCATTCTCTCTCACTTCCTCTCTCTAGATTTCGAGATTCAAGGCTTGTTTCCAAGTTTTTCCTCCATATTTGGTAAGTATCTTCCTCCTACACTTAGATATTCTACTATCTTTCATCCAAATCATAGATTGCTTACACAAATATCATCACATTCATGTTAGATCTTCGAACCTTCAAGGCATCTTCTTAGTGTTCTTGAGTAGAACACTTCTTTACTTCAACATCCATCCACTAAGAACACACAAGGTGAGTTCATACCCCTATCTTTTCATGTTTTTCTTAAGTTTTAAGGGGGGGAATACAAGTAAAACACCAAGAATACAACTAAACTCATTTAACAGCCTTCATCAGAAAAGTTCAACTCCATTCACAGACTGTTTTGGTCAACTTAAACATTTTAGTTTTCAACACTGTATTAGGTGCAAATAGTTCAGGTTCACACCTTTAAAATGACTACTTGCACATCACCATAAGATGTTTCTACGATTTATGGTGATTTTTACAAAACTGCCTATCATTTCAGAAACGAATTCGGACCAGTCTGTGAATATGAACATTTTAACACAAGTTAAAGACTTTTAAAATAATAATAAAAATTATGAATAAACTAGACACATTTTGTGAACTCTCAGGATTTACAGATTCAGTTTTCGACTTCGTATGATTTTTCTATGATTTTTCTAAAACAGTTCAGAACGGTCGAAAAGTAGTTAACAGCTTATAACTTTCATAACACTTTGTATTATGTTGAGCAAAGTGTATAACAATAATTTCTAAATATTGAATGTAATTTCTTGTTAGTTTATCATCATAAAATGAAATTTAGTCATTCATGATAAGATTTTTCATTCATTTCGAACACATATAATAAGCTATAATAAGCATAGTTTATGGATTCATAGCACTAAAGTATTTTCATAAAAGAGTTCTTTTTAGTACAAACGTTTTGGATATACTATAATAGGTATAGTTATGTATCATTTACATTTCAAACTCATTTACCAAATGTTTTCAGTTAAGTTCACGTAAATCTGTTAATGAATAAATTTGTGAGACGTTCCCTTCGTGTTACCTTCATGGTAACAAAGTCAAAAGTCCTGTAAATTGTAACCAGAGTCTCTTGTAGGGAGAACGTGATAGTTGTGTATAGATCTATATTGGGTTTGACAAACCCACACCTGAGCTGCATGCAACAGCTAGACCGGCAGGTCTGTGGTGACAAGTGTCATTTAACGTGCGACGCCTGAAGAACGTCGTATTACGAGGCCGTCTGAGTCATATTATGGTTATAAAAACTCACATGTGGTATTAACAAATCATAAGATTTACGGGTTCTTACTTTTAAATTAGCGAGTTATGTCGATTTAACTCATAGGAATTACTTTAAGTATGGAAAAATACTTGTTTATCTTCGGTCCTGTGATTTAGGACCACCTAACTTTAAAAAGGGTTTTATGCCGATTTAAAATCGCTTTTATATCTTTAAGTATGGAAAAATACTTGTTTTCGGTCCTGCGATTTAGGACCACCTAACTTTAAAAAGGGTTTTATGCCGATTTAAAATCGCTTTTCTATCTTTAAGTATGAAAAATACTTGTTTACTTTCGGTCCTGGGATTTAGGACCACATAACTTTTATAAGGAAAATATAGGATTTTCTTTGGAATCATAACTCTGTTAAAACTATATTTCATCTAGAATTGTTAGACTTCTGCTATACTTGCTAAGTGTATATGCTAGAGTTATATAAGAATCTAGTCATAATCGACTTAGAATTGGTGGGCCCGTGTCACACCCCAAAACCGAGAACGGCGGAATACGTTCTGGGGTGGAGGACGTCATGTACAGTATCATAACAATGAATAATAGTAAAGACAAGCAACAACATCTATTGCATTAATATAATAATTGTAATACAAGCGTCTTCTGTACAGTTGTAAGACACCAAAAGTATAATCAAAATAAAAGATGGGTCTTGTATATGCTCCATCTTCTCAAAAGCTGCGTTTGTACCTGTCTACTGATGACCTGAGAATACAAGTTATTTTGAAAGCGAGTATCAGCATAAAGCTGGTGAGTTCATAAGTATTTAGTGTCATTGCTTGTATAAAAATGTTTACAACAGTGTATTATAATAACTGATCTCAATGTTTGAAAATAGTATACTCCCTAGAAAACCCTATGTTTTCCAGTAACAGTAGTCTTCTACCAAGACCCGGTTGTTTGCATGTTTTATCCTTTGAAAGTGTAAAAGTTTTCCCAGCGAAACTATTAGTATGAAAATATAGTTTTAGACTTCGTTCATGTAAAGTAAATGGGAAAATAATGTTTTACCCCAGCAGTATCACTGCCGGCTAATGAAATGAAAATGCAGACTCCAGGTGGTATTAAATGTACAATACACCTCGGGGAGTCTATTTTGCCTTTAATTCTTAATGTGTTAATTAAAGGTCTGAATGTGAACTCGTATGTAACCATGCTGATTGACGATCGAATAACTGATGACCCTCTAGGTCATATGATAAAATGTGACATTCTGTCACCCTTGGGCCTTACCTGCTCGGACTGTAGCTAGCAGTCGGGATGTGGGAGTGTCTGTCCCGTATAGATCTATACACATAATGCCCGCTCTCCCTCCAGGAGACTCTGGTTACACTATGATAGCACAATGAAGTGTCGTATCGAGAAGTAGTATGTCACATTCTATTATAGTATATTTTCTTGTATATTATATAATGTATCTTCTGGTATAATGTATAGAGTGTTCTCTTATATAGTATTCTCTTGTATAGTATTTAACATGTATTGACTCATTACTATACTGACTTTGGTAGATACCATTGTAATAGTAGTAACGAGTAGTAATCCCTAAGTATACCTATTATAGTTAGATAGTAATGCTGGTTGCGTGCCTTTGTTACACAAAGGTACTGAACTGAAGTGAAGACTTTTATATCCAACACAAATATATATGATATATAACTAAGAATTCAACGACAGTCGGAAAAATAACAGAATACCCTAAGTCCACAACCAAACAAGGACAGGAAATAAGGTGAGCTATCAGTCCTAAGTCCTTCAAGTCTTACTTATATAAATATATTAGTGTAGATATGGTTTTGAAAATAAGACAATCTAAAAGAGTTTGAAAATAGTTTTAACATTTAAAGAGTTTGATAAAAGGCTTGAAACACTTGAAAATCCACAGTTTGATGATAATCTGAAAAACAGTAGTAAATCTTGTAGTCTGTTCTAGTTATTAATCACATGTGATTGATACGATAACTATAACAGTTCAACTTGTATTCCCCCCCCCCCCATGAAAGCATTTAAAATCATTTAAAAGGTTGATTTAGGGGTATGAACTCACCTGCAGTGGGTGGATTGGATGGAAGTGCCGGGTAGGATGCTAGGTGTCAAGTGAGGACTTGAACACACACACGGATCCTATGTAACATGTAGTGATACACAAAGGTATCTAATTAGTTATTTAATCACTAATTAGGTAAGTAAAGACACTCTAATGCATGAAAACACTTTGTTCCAAGTGCTAGGAGTGCTAAGGGTTGCATCTAAGGAGAGTATGGCCTCACATTGGAGTTTACTCCTCAAATGGTAGCCCTAATATGTGTTTACGGTTTCTGGGCCATATCCCCCATGAGTTTACGGCCGTAAACTCATGGTAATGGTGCATTTGTGTGTTTTAAGGTCTCATGCTTCACAAAGAAGTGTCCTAGGGTTGAATCAAAGGCTTAGGAAGTGGTTAGGGCACAAAAGGACCCCACATTGGAGTTTACGGTCCTTGGAACATCCTTGAGAGTTTACGGTCGTAAAGACTTGGGTTTACGGTCGTAAACCCATGAGTTTACGGCCGTAAATTCATGTATGCCTCAACCTTTTTGTGTTTTGGTGTTTCTAGTTCATGCATGCAAGTTTCTAGGCCTTTATCCAAGCATTTGAAGGTGTTAGGGGCATATAAACACCACTTGGTGGTGTTTACGGTTTTGGGAGATCCCCAAACCGTAAACACATGTGTTCTTGGGGATTTTGATGTTCATTCCATGGATTAGCAAGCACACTAAGCAATTAACTAGCTAGGAAGAGTTTACTTACTTATATGAAGCTTGTAAGAGTGTTTAGGACCCAAAAACACTAGTGTGTGTTCTTGGTGTTTTGAAGAACACTTGAAGATCTAGTTAAAAATGAAGAATCCATGGATAAAATGATGTAAAAACACTATATTAAGTGTTATAGGAAAGAATCTAGGAAGAAAACACTTACATTTTGACGGATTTGAAGAAATGAACTTATGATACTTGAGAGAAAAAGCTTGGTGTTCTTGAGGTGGGAAGTGGAAAATGAGGAAAAGGTGTGTAAACTCATGCTATATGCATGAGTTCTTGGGAAAATGGGGTTTACGGCCCAAACACCTCTTGTTTGGCCGTAAACACTTTGCTAAGGTGTTGTTCGTTTTGTTTGTTACACACCACTAATAACGACACTTCCTTTTATTAAATCGTTTTGACGAAAATAAAATAAAACACCCAAACGGACTTAAATCCGGCCAAAAATGTACTGAAATGTTTTTGATTATTATTTGAAGTGTTTAACTGAGGAAATAATACAAATGAAAATTTCAGGTTGTCACAGCCCGCCTCATCTCCTATTCCTTGTTTGGTTGTGGACCAAGGGCAGACCCATTATATTCAACGGTTTATTTAACTTAAATTTTATGTAACTTATATACACTGGGCGATTATAGAAAGAATCTATGGGTCTTTCTAGGGTTCATTATCGCATAACATAGAAGCATTCATTTCACTTAATAAAGAAAATATTGGATTTTCTGGAAACATACTTTGTCGCTTTTACAAGGAAAACGGTTTCTTCCTCAAACAAAATTCTTATGAACTCACCAACTTAATTGTTGACACTTTTTCAAAACTACTTGTATTCTTAGAAAATCAGTGAAACAGGAAAACCAACAGCATTTTGAGGATGGGACGATAAATCGTCAAACGTTTCATTTTGTCGTCATAATGTAATTGATTTTGAAACATGTAAAATTATTCCATGGTGTAACCTTTTCAATTATATTTATGATGGTTGTATTTACTTTGAGCACTATTATATTCGTTGTTGTGATACTATACATGAAGTCCTCCACCCCCGGACGTTTCCGCCATCCTTGGTTTGGGGGTGTGACAGATTGGTATCAGAGCATTGTTTATGGTGAACTAAGTATATCGAACCACATAAGATATACAAACTATAAATGCATTGGGACTAAGGTCTCTGATGTAACATTTTCAAATAACTATACTTTTAGAAATAAATAGTTTCTTGTTAAAAGTATAATGCATGCATACATACTAAGGTCAGCATCATTCTAGAACAAAACAAAAGTAATGATTGTTGAATGGCACAAGTAGGCTTGGGGATGTATAGTCAGGTCTGGGAATGACATAACCTGATCAACTATGTCTAACCCAGAAGTGATTAGCATATGCCCGGGGATGGTTGTGGCGTTGCAACAAGTCTAAAAGCTTACCAATTCTATCTACAAACAAACATCGAAAAGCATAAGTCAAACATTAAAATACTATAGGAGTATTTTGTGATAATATAACCAACTTATGTGAAAACTAAAGAACCCTATTAGTAGTTCTTTAACGACTGAGTGCATACGCCAAGGTTATACATAATTAAAGATATTATAGACTCAGAATCTATGACTATTGCTCTACTTCCTGTTCCTTGTTTGGTTGTGGACTTAGAGTAGAGTCATTTATTCGAAGGTCTATTCTATCTCATATTATGTATAACTGGTATGCACTATGTGATTATAGACGTGACTAATAAGGATCACCCCCTATAAGTAATTATAGGATTAGACGCCTATTAATTATCTCTTCCACTCCTATTCTCGCACGTATAACATAGCAAGATCCTACTTACTAGGCGACCCCTATTTTCCCAACCAAGGAAATGGTGGATGGTTATGAGAAGAATCAGAAGCGGAACCGGAGGTAATCAACCCTCCATGCATAGCCAGGATTCTCGTGAAACGTTTCGACTACATCGGACCTGTGCCCCGTTGGGCAACCGTGATCGAGGGTTGGAGTCGACAGAAATGACAACAATCACCATGTGGAGACCAACGAGGGTGCTATGACCTCAACCACGGGGAACCGACCGACAGAGCCCTCCCGTAGAAGACCCGGCGGATCGCGAACATCGGGGAATAAAACAGGGAGACTGCAAACCGAGTTCGAAAACTGCGCGCTACTACAGACCCTACCATCTCACGTACCTGAGACTTGGAAAAAGACTGCTATTTCAGAGACCAACTTTCTTTTTAAGACCTTATCGCCGCTCGGGCAGAGGCAAAAGAGTAGCAGGGTAGGCACACGACATTCAAAGAGAGAATGGTTGCAGCCAAGCATCGATTGGCAAAGCTGCAAGGTGCATCGACTTTGCCTCAGGCATCGCAAGGGACGGATCGTCGTGAGTAGAGTTCATACCGCTTACAAGACCTTGTAAATTAGGTTCATGAGTATGTGTTGGTGCTATTCTATTCTATGGGTAAGCACAACACTGCGATTTAAACGGTTATACTAATCGAGAGATCTATTTGCTATCAAAACTTTTCCTTGCATGGATGTGAGGTATACCTGCATCGAGGTCAAAATTTTCTCCGAAGCCATAATTACTAGAATCATATTAACAAGATGGGCTTAGGACATACTTGACAGAATCGAAGGTCTATTTAGTCTTAATTATTTAACTAAGCATACATCAATTGGTCGTAAGAAGGATCTAGCTTGGATCAAATTACAAGGTTTCACTCGGATACAAAACTACTAAAATACATGAGTTTATCATATATAGACTCTCGTTATGAACTGTTTTCCGAACATCATAAACAACCAAAATACGTTACAAATTGAACTAAGATAAACTTAGTTAGAAAACTCGCGACGTATAGCCATTCTAAAAACTCATTATCGTCTCACCTTTAAACATTTTGTTTGAAAGGTGCCTTCTTCGTAGGCCTATAGGGTGCGATCATACCAGCACTAATACACCGGATCCCATCAAAACTCCTCAGCTAAGTGTGGTTGGACAAACATGATCCTAAGATGAGTAAAGCTTAACGCCTGTATGAAACCTACTTCTACCCACTACCATAACTCCGTCTTAGGGACGTTAGCAGAAACACCGAGAATAGTTCAGTAAAGTGAGAAATTTATATATGTGTATATAAATGGTAAGGATATAACTAGAGATAATCATCCCTACTCACGACATCGTTTCTCCTCATGTAACAGGATTATGTCTTCACAAGAAGGTAACCAGCCGACAAGCAAGGCAGCAATCCTGCAGATAGATCCTGCTACTTTTCAAGCTGCAGTCACGGTAGCCGTGACAGCCGTCATGGCGCAACTCAATGCTAACAATGTCGGCAGAGATGAAAGCGGTATCGGCAATACAAATCGTTGTAACAATCAGGAACACCGGCGGGTGTCTGCCAATGAAGGCGCCTCAGGCCACAAACCTACGAACAAGAAGCGAAAGTTTTGGGACGAAAAGAAGTGTAACCTACCTCCAAAATTCGCTGGAAGACAACAACCCATGGCCACCCCTGCCATTACAACACCAGTCACGACACATGCCTCGACACTAGCCACAAGGTCTGTCACCCAAGCACCAGCCAAACCATATAAGGGATCAATCCCAAAGTGTAACAAGTGTGGCTTCCATCACAATGGGGCTTGCCGGGTGATGCACTGTAAAAAATGCAACGAGAACGGACATACTGCCCATTTCTGCAGGAGCCAAACCCAGCACCTCCCTTCGACCACCAACACTAGGGTAGGCCCAGTATGCTACCTATGCGGTGAAACGGGACACTTCAAGAGAGAATGTCCAACTGAGAAGAATGACGGGGAAGTAGGAGGAGTGTGATGAACAAACCAACAGGAGCAACAAGGAACCTTATTAGGACTTTTGTAATGTTTCTAAAGACAAAACGTTTATGTACCATATGTTTGTAATGAATTTGGTATTCTTGCTAAAATTTCCGTCTTTCCAAAAAGTAGTTAAAATACTCTCTCGTACAAATCAGATCAAAGACGCTCATATACGACCTTAGGATCATTATCTGTAAGCTGTGATGACTTGGTGCATACATTGGGGTTAATTATAATCAAAATACTAAAGACTTAAAGCGAATAATTCCGTCTTGACTCCTGTTCCATGTCTAGTAGTGGGATTAGGGTGGAGCCACCCACTCGACGATTTCACCAATATCAAATTACATGCGACTTACATATACCGCTCGACCATAGAGTGACCTGTCAGGGATCATGATATCAAATATCATTGCTAGCTATCAGAACACACTCACTACCAGTGCTAGCTGCTGAGGTATGAATCATCTGCGGAAATAATAACACCGAACAAAAACGGAACACACTGAAAAGAAACACAAGATACTCTATCACTCTAACGAACACCTCTTGCGAATACAGCTTAACACATGTTTTACCTAAAAAGATACTGTTGTCATCATTCGATTTCGATTGGTATAGTCCTCCCCTCCCCGATTAAACAGCTACGAAAGGACCCTTCACCTAACCCACTGAATATCGAGACCTTCGCCTCCCAAAAACACAAATCCGACACGGATCTCCGGGTCATCTCTTGCTACGAAACCCCAAAACACTCACCAGAGGAGTATTATACCTTCCGAAACCCTTCCACATGTATTTGCAGAAGACCCTTCAGGATTGTCGTGAATGCAACAGATAAGATTCAAGCACAGAAGCTTGGGATCAGTACAGTTAATCTATCACTACTAAGTGTATACACGAGGATAATGTATAATTAAGATTCTACGGACATCAGATGTGTGCTTCCGCCCTATTTCCTGTTCCTTTTCTGGTTGTGGGCTTAAGGAGGGGTCACCCATCCGAATGCCCTTGCAATCTTAATGATATATGACTAGTTTACACCAAGCGATTATAAAAGAACTGGTAGGACTTATAATGCAAATTTCGTCACAAATTGTTGAAACATTCGTAATACTGGAACTCGCTAACTACATTATAAAATATTCATAGTGGTAATACCAAGTATAAAGCGGAGAGCATAAAGGCACACGTAAAATACACTATCATTCCAAAACAATAACTCCTTTAAATCGACTCAGCTCAAGTTGCAATAAGAAATTCCAAGGTTGTCATTTAACATCAAGCGGGTTGTTCGCCAGCATAATCAATTTCTTATACCACGAAAAGTTCCCCCATCTTTCCTCCAAATTCTTGAAGTCCCAGTCGAAACACTAATTTCGGGACGAAATTCTTTCTAACGGGGGGATGATGTGACAACCGTCAATTTTTGGCCAAGTCAAAGTCAACTAAAGTCAACAAGTCAAACCGGTCAACTCATCTATCCCTTGTATATTAGGGTTTCTATTATGTTTCTTATTGAACAACTCGCAATCTTAATACAAAGTATCACTCAGAGTTTTCACATGTTCGGAAATTCTAAACCCTAATCAGGGTAAGTGATGAATCCACTCGATAAAACATTTTTCCATACCCCTCGGGAGCGTACAACATTCATAACGAGACTTAACGAGGTTTACAAACCTTGGTTGCGAAGCCAAACACTCAAAAAGGTCACAAAAGAAGTCTCTTCCAATCTCTTTCACTCTAACTCTCCCAAAACTCTCTAAGTAGGAGAAATCTCTCCAAGTGTGTGAAATCTCTCCCAAATCTCTCCAAGTATGTGAAATCTCTCCCAAATCTCTCCAAGTATGTGAAATCTCTCCCAAATATCTCTGAATGAGAAATCTCTCCAAGTATGTCAAATCTCTCCCAAATCTCTCCAAGTATGCGAAATCTCTCCCAAATCTCTCTCTGTATGAGAAATCTCTCCAAGAATGTGAAATCTCTCCCAAATCCCTCTCTGTATGTCAAATCTCTCCAAGTATGTGAAATCTCTCCCAAATCTCTCTCTGAATGAGAAATCTCTCCAAGTATGTCAAATCTCTCCCAAATCTCTCCAAGTATGCGAAATCTCTCCCAAATCTCTCTTTGTATGAGAAATCTCTCCAAGAATGTAAAATCTCTCCCAAATCCCTCTCTGTATGTCAAATCTCTCCAAGTATGTGAAATCTCTCCCAAATCTCTCTCTGTATGTCAAATCTCTCCAAGTATGTCAAATCTCTCCCAAATCTCTCTCAAAATCTCTCTCAACTTCTGATAATCACTCGGGGCATCCCGACCCTTAATTTGGTTGAAAACCGCTCGAAAACGGAAGTCTACGCCAAAAACAGCCTTTAGGAGCCGAAACTCCTCTTAGGAACCGAAACTCCTCTTAGGAGCCGAACCTCTTAGGAGCCGAACCTCCTGAGAACCGAAACCCTCTCAACCGAAATGGACCGAGCGCTCGGTCTATTTCGGTCCTCTGACAATTCCGAACCGAGACTCTCCCTTCTTAGCTTCGGTCCGAGAAGACTTCTCACTTTCGGTCCGAGAAGCACCTGCGCAACCGAACCCCACTCTCGGTCCCTTCTGATGAGCAGCATGCGAGACCTCTCGGTTCCCATGGACAACCGAGGCTCACCTTCGGTTCTATGCTCTTAAGGAGCCGAACCTGCGCACCTTCGGCCCTGAAGTTCGGATTTCAGCAATTCCTACCCGGTTTTCAATATTTTTAGCGTTTTAAGCCCGTTTTTCGTGATTTTAACGCGAGATTTTCACCCAAACTCGTATTTTAACATAATAAACCCTAAATATTCATATTTTGAATATATTTTGGGGAAAATCATTGACTAAGAATAAAATCTATTTAGTGAGATATTTAGGTGGAGTGTTGACTTATCCTTTGGAGAAGAACACAAGCAACCTCCCCATACCTTCATAGTACAACCCCTTGCCCTTCCACCATACCCAGTCATTTCATAGTACTTTTCCCACCATTTTTCAGCCACACACTTGGTCAAGAGCTGGAAAACTCTCCTCTCTCCTCACATTACTCCATTTTCCACCAAGTGACAACTTCATTCTCTCTCACTTCCTCTCTCTAGATTTCGAGATTCAAGGCTTGTTTCCAAGTTTTTCCTCCACATTTGGTAAGTATCTTCCTCCTACACTTAGATATTCTACTATCTTTCATCCAAATCATAGATTACTTACACAAATATCATCACATTCATGTTAGATCTTCGAACCTTCAAGACATCTTCTTAGTGTTCTTGAGTAGAACACTTCTTTACTTCAACATCCATCCACTAAGAACACACAAGGTGAGTTCATACCCCTATCTTTTCATGTTGGGGAATACAAGTAAAACACCAAGAATACAACTAAACTCATTCAACAGCCTTCATCAGAAAAGTTCAACTCCATTCACAGACTGTTTTGGTCAACTTAAACATTTTAGTTTTCAAAACTGTATTAGGTGCAAATAGTTCAGGTTCACACCTTTAAAATGACTACTTGCACATCACCATAAGATTTTTCTACGATTTATGGTGATTTTTACAAAACTGCCTATCATTTCAGAAACGAATTCGGACC
Source organism: Lactuca virosa (assembly GCF_052849685.1). NCBI lineage: Eukaryota > Viridiplantae > Streptophyta > Magnoliopsida > Asterales > Asteraceae > Lactuca > Lactuca virosa. The sequence goes on along the minus strand of NC_136433.1, from coordinate 311,869,128 downwards.
AGTCTGTGAATATGAACATTTTAACACAAGTTAAAGACTTCTAAAAATAATAATAAAAATTATGAATAAACTAGACACATTTTGTGAACTCTCAGAATTGACAGATTCAGTTTTCGACTTCGTATGATTTTTCTATGATTTTTCTAAAACATTTCAGAACGGTCGAAAAGTAGTTAACAGCTTATAACTTTCATAACACTTTGTATTATGTTGAGCAAAGTGTATAACAATAATTTCTAAATATTGAATGTAATTTCTTGTTAGTTTATCATCATAAACTGAAATTTAGTCATTCATGATAAGATTCTTCATTCATTTTGAACACATATAATAAGCTATAATAAGCATAGTTTATGGATTCATAGCACTAAGGTATTTTCATAAAAGAGTTCTTTTTAGTACAAACGTTTTGGATATACTATAATAGGTATAGTTATGTATCATTTACATTTCAAACTCATTTACCAAAGGTTTTCAGTTAAGTTCATGTAAATCTGTTAATGAATAAATTTGTGAGACGTTCCCTTCGTGTTACCTTCATGGTAACAAAGTCAAAAGTCCTGTAAATTGTAACCAGAGTCTCTTGTAGGGAGAACGTGATAGTTGTGTATAGATCTATATTGGGTTTGACAAACCCACACCTGAGCTGCATGCAACAGCTAGACCGACAGGTCTGTGGTGACAAGTGTCATTTAACGTGCGACGCCTGAAGAACGTCGTATTACGAGGCCGTCTGAGTCATAGTATGGTTATAAAAAATCACATGTGGTATTAAAAATCATAAGATTTACGGGTTCTTACTTTTAAATTAGCGAGTTATGTCGATTTAACTCATAGGAATTACTTTAAGTATGGAAAAATACTTGTTTATCTTCGGTCCTGGGATTTAGGACCACCTAACTTTAAAAAGGGTTTTATGCCGATTTAAAATCGCTTTTATATATTTAAGTATGGAAAAATACTTGTTTTCGGTCCTGTGATTTAGGACCACCTAACTTTAAAAAGGGTTTTATGCCGATTTAAAATCGCTTTTATATCTTTAAGTATGAAAAATACTTGTTTACTTTCGGTCCTGGGATTTAGGACCACATAACTTTTATAAGGAAAATATAGGATTTTCTTTGGAATCATAACTCTGTTAAAACTATATTTCATCTAGAATTGTTAGACTTCTGCTATACTTGCTAAGTGTATATGCTAGAGTTATATAAGAATCTAGTCATAATCGACTTAGAATTGGTGGGCCCGTGTCACACCCCAAAACCGAGAACGGCGGAATACGTTCTGGGGTGGAGGACGTCATGTACAGTATCATAACAATGAATAATAGTAAAGACAAGCAACAACATCTATTGCATTAATATAATAATTGTAATACAAGCGTCTTCTGTACAGTTGTAAGACACCAAAAGTATAATCAAAATAAAAGATGGGTCTTGTATATGCTCCATCTTCTCAAAAGCTGCGTTTGTACCTGTCTACTGATGACCTGAGAATACAAGTTATTTTGAAAGCGAGTATCAGCATAAAGCTGGTGAGTTCATAAGTATTTAGTGTCATTGCTTGTATAAAAATGTTTACAACAGTGTATTATAATAACTGATCTCAATGTTTGAAAATAGTATACTCCCTAGAAAACCCTATGTTTTCCAGTAACAGTAGTCTTCTACCAAGACCCGGTTGTTTGCATGTTTGATCCTTTGAAAGTGTAAAAGTTTTCCCAGCGAAACTATTAGTATGAAAATATAGTTTTAGGCTTCGTTCATGTAAAGTAAATGGGAAAATAATGTTTTACCCCAGCAATATCACTGCCGGCTAATGAAATGAAAATGCAGACTCCAGGTGGTATTAAATGTACAATACACCTCGGGGAGTCTATTTTGCCTTTAATTCTTAATGTGTTAATTAAAGGTCTGAATGTGAACTCGTATGTAACCATGCTGATTGACGATCGAATAACTGATGACCCTCCAGGTCATATGATGAAATGTGACATTCTGTCACCCCTGGGCCTTACCGGCTCGGACTGTAGCTAGCAGTCGGGATGTGGGAGTGTTTGTCCCGTATAGATCTATACACATAATGCCCGCTCTCCCTCCAGGAGACTCTGGTTACACTATGATAGCACAATGAAGTGTCGTATCGAGAAGTAGTATGTCACATTCTATTATAGTATATTTTCTTGTATATTGTATAATGTATCTTCTCGTATAATGTATAGAGTGTTCTCTTATATAGTATTCTCTTGTATAGTATTTAACATGTATTGACTCATAACTGTACTGACTATTGGGTTTTAGTATACTACAACATCCTATGGTGCACATACAACCCTAAATACCTTGGATCTATGTTTTCTCTATTATACATGCAAATGGTTTCCAAGGCATTAAACCTATAACTAGCATGCATTTGACATAAACCATATAATATACTAGTTAGGGAAACATACCTTTTATGTGGCTTGAAGTCTTGATGTATTTGGCCTTAAGAGCTTAGCACTAATAGTATGAAATGCCTCAAATGGAATCACAACACACCTAGGACAAAGGTGGCTCTTGAGAGAGAATTCCATGCACCAAAACACCTCCATATTTCTCTAAGAAAAGAAGTGGTGATTTTGGCTATGGAGTAGCCTATTTATATGTAGGATTCCAAGGGTCATGGGTATAACCCATAATCCATACCCATGGGTTTTATGATCCATGGTTCATGTGGCCCAACTCTTTATGTATCCATACATAAATTTGGTCCAACATGGATCATAAGCCCAACACATATAAATATAACTAATTATCATAATTAGTCCCCATAGATTTAATTAGTCTCTTTTGATCACTAAATTAATTCCAAATTAATTCTTGATCGATACTAATTAAAACATATGATTTCATATTAATATATTATAACTTATAATATATTAATAAACCATAAATAACCTTCTCTCAAAAGTCCATCCTAACAAATTGTCCTGATGATATGCAACCCAAATGGACCATGCTACTCTCGGGTCAAGTACATACCAATAATAGTTATGGGCTTAGACATCTAATCCAACAGTCTCCCACTTGGATAAGTCTAAAACTATTATTGCAAGTACGACTTCATAACCCGACTAGCAATCGTAGCTCTTAAAGCCTCTTTCGAACTCTGAACAAATCAATGACGCGTCCATTAGATAAGGGATCATATATTCCTCCATTCTAGATATCATATAAACTGAGACATGGATTATAATCATTCTCTCTGTCCATTTGTTGTTTCCCGATTTCCAATTTATGATGACCGACTAATTGAACAAATCAAATCAGTCCAGGCTTGGCCAAGCACTTAGGGTGTCATCACTAAATCATCGAGGGGCCCACAAATATCGCTTTTATCCCGAAGGTAAAAGGAATGGATAAACTTTGACTAATATGGCTTGTTCTACTACTTGTTGAATCATACACAAAGGCAGGTTTTATAACATCGAGTTACCAAATGCGTTTTCGTGCAATCAATGTATAACCAACTCATAGTAACAACTCATATCTCTAGGTTTTAAGAATATAAGATATTATCGTCTCATGATCACTCGTGATAAAATCCATGAAATGATTCAAATGAGCGTGGGTTGAATCCAATACTCAGAACTTATGAGCACTCATGAGTGTTGTAGCACCGCTTTGTCCACCAACTTGGACCACTACAAACCAACCCATGACAGTCTTGATTCATATCTACTTCCAACATATGACCGACTGTGGATGGTTTGAATAACTTAATCATTCAGGAAGAACGACTTAGTTATTCTGGAAGTCAAAACATGCAAAGTGAAACACAAGAATAAATGAATCAAATATGGTATCAAACCCTATGAATATAAATAAACACTTTTATTTATCACCATACTGATTACTCATTATTCATTGTTTCGGTTTTATCAACTTTATACTTGAATTAAAAACACTAGTTGTCCCATGCTCCAAGCATGTACACTATGTTTTTCTTAAACAATAGCTTTGCCATACACCAAGTATGCACTCTATGTTTGTCTATGATCCTTACTTTGTGAAATAAACCAATTGAACATAATTTCAATGATTCTAATTTCACACTCCCAAATCCTTATCGAAAAATGTGAGAATTTTAAATTCCTATCATTTATCGAAATCTGTTTAGATTTTAAACTTATATGCACTGACCCTCCTGTAATGAATATGTAAAAAGTCACAAAGACTTGTCAACAGTCATTATAAGGTATTCCAATGGAGATCAACTCCATGGAAACTAAGTCTCATATTCAAAGTACATTGCTTTGGACATGCTTCTTGCATTAAGTTTTCTAATCTTACACAGATAACTTTCACCTATGGAGACAACTCCATATTCTCATTTTGACTATCACTTCTGAATAAGAGATGCCTCTTTTCAGAATATGTCAATATGGTCCTTCCAAAATTAGCACTATACTTCCAACTGTCCCTGAGCAACCAATCTTTGGTAAACCTCAGATTGTCCTCGACAATTGCTTAATCATTTTAGTCATATCCAATTCTAGACCTTTTCCCTTCTTAATGCCTCTGGGCATTTGGAAAAATTTAGAAATGACAAATATTATAGCACATGCAATCGATCCTGTACCCAAAGCAAATGGTACACGATTCATGATGTCTCACATAAAGACATGATTCTAGACCAGTCTTTTGCTACAATATTTTTATTTGCCATGTTTTCAAAATTTGACTATGAAGAGGGATGTCGTAATCATAATCGAATTTTGAGAACGCAATATATAGAATTTCCTTAAGTTGAACCAATCCAACATGAAATTCATATATATATTCTTGACTAAAGATGATTAAGGTCTCAATCTAAGCCTTTAGAACTGAAATGAAGTATATCCTCTCCCTTAATTATAGCAAAACAACTTTTTCAATCCCTGCAGCCTCACGAATTGAAACTTTTGTTTTCTATAATTAACATTGCTAACTTGCAACACTAACAATAATTATCATGCTCCCACTAACATGATGATTATTAGCATAACACTTATGCTCCCACTAGCTTTGACATGTACTCAGAAATCAGCTGGACTTCTAGAAATCAATACTTTATTGACTTTCTTACCAAAGTTCAGATTTCTGATACGAGATGCTTTGATAAAACTTTATCAAAATCATACACCTTTCCTTAGATAGCATGCATGTGTGTCTAAACAATTTCAGAACTATGAAAAGGGATGTCGTAATTATAGTCTCAATTGTTTAGACCTTTTGCCATCTGCTTCAAATCTACTTGGTGGAAGTGTTTCCTCACCATCATTTTCATGAATCGGAGAGAAACCTTATGACCCTTAGATTTTATGGTGTATGTGTTCTTATCCATGTGAATCGTCAAAACCATAGTCACAAGACAAGGATAATGACAAATCCAAATTCATATGGACTGAACTTATGCAATCTTAACTTCTTGCCACCTGGCAGTACAGGGCCTGCCATTGCTTCCAATTTGTTATGCAACCAATTGAGAACTTTCAGAACTCCTATGCAAAGCCAACTTTAACTGCAATGGGCACAGAATATGTCAACACGATAGGTTATAAACCTCAAGTCGTGTGATAGTGAAGAACCTCAGGTTTTATTCTTGATTAGTTCTTGAAATTCTTTTTAGGATCTTTAAGACTCCCACTATCCTCTTGACATATAAGACTATCTTGCCAAATATTCAAGAGATAGTGCGGATTCTTTATCAAGACAAACACTTCACACAATTGGCCTTAGTTGGTCTTTGTTTTATCCAAAACATCACAACTTACCAATTTCAAATGTACAAGAGTAGGACACTTTTACTCTTACATTTGACAAGTGTTTTAAACCTTTCTTTAAGATATGTCACTCAAGTTACAATCTTGGAGTATGACTCTAAGAATTGTTTTGGAACGAAGTATGACTCATCTTCCTGATCTAACCATTTCAACAATTCATGACTCCTCTTCTTAGTCATAAGAATGCACTAAGATGACCTTTAGAGGACTAATTGTGATATGATTTCTAAATCATTAAGATGATCACAAACATGATACTAAAGTACTCTCCCATCTTTTCAGATTTGAGAAACTTTTATCTTTCTGCCTAATTTGATTCTTCCCATTCGTTCTGCCATACATTGAGACTTTTCCAATGTTTCAGAATTATACTTAACCTTGTAAGTATAACCATATTTACTAAACTTTAGTAAATCAAATAGTCTTAACGAGCTTTGTGGTGGACATGACCAGTGCACAAGAATGTGTACTCGATCCCTTTAGTCCTTCACTTGACTCACACATCCATGTGAACAAGTAATTAGTCTTGATTTTCCAATGCTTGAAAGTTCTCATTCATCATACTATTCAACTTGCATGATTCCAAGTTTCGGTCCAATTGAAACTTGGGTGATGAGGAACTTTCCTGATTTGGTAAATTTAGACACTACCACAAATGAAAGAATCAAATCCATTTTCCAATATTGCTGTCAGTGGAATCATATAAGCAACAATTTTCCACAAATGCCATTGTAAGGATACTTCAAATAAATAAAATTAAACAATTTTCTTTTATTTTAAAACTTTGTGGAAAAACTTATCCTTACAATCCACATGGAAAATTGTTGTTATCTATTCCTTAGCAATATATCATAACTTCTTAAGCAACTGCTCAAAATTCTGATGCGATCGAAATCCACCTTCGCGATCAGAATCAACATATTCTTCCTTTAAGATTTCTTTCTATTCTTTGATTCTCAAAACATCAACATGTGACCCAGTCACATCATGTAATGAGGATCTCAGAATAGAACTTAACAGAGTTAGATAAGGGCTCTACGTGACGTAGAGTCAAACTTATTGACTTTAACATCCTTAGGTAAATTTGGCAGCTTTGCAATCAACGCCCCTTCCTTTGGCAAAATAAACATATGGACCCTTTGGTAATGGGACTATCTCAGACTTAGCCTTTCTCTTTACCATTTGGTCAACCGGGTTGACTATGGCCAATCCCTTTCCATTGGGAAGAGAATGCTTTTTCTGGATTTCCAGTGTCACCATTGTCACTGTCCATAAGGTTTTTGGGAAGTTGATCTTCTAATTAAATTTGCTTTACTATCGTTCCAAATCATTGCTGATTCAGCAGCAACAAGCAAATAGATATGATCATTAAGGTTCATGTCATAGTCTGTTTCATAGTAGTCCCAAAGGAACTCACTATGTGACTTAGAAAGTGATTGAACATCCAACTTTCTCAAGACTTTGACACCCAACTCTCCCGGCTTGTCAATATGTGACTTCATCTCTAAGATGTGATCACACATAGACCTTGCTTGCCATTAGGGCTTGAGTGACCTTGAACTTGTGGGTTAGGGAGAATAATTAGAGGAGGTGGAGGAAGAGAAGTATGACTTCCATGAGCCAAACTCAGGAAGTCATATTCATTAGGAAAGCTTGGTTTGGGAAGATCATTGTTGTCTAAACCAGACATCAACAATGGGAGAAATTCACGTAAAGTTGATTTAAGTCCTTAATATAACACCCAATATGATATATTAAGGCTAGGACCCAACAAACTATTTTATAACTTGGAAGAGGGATGCCGTAATCCAAGCTATAAAATATTTGAAGGTAGGTGAATGACGATTCACCAATTTCCACCAAGGTAAACGAAATGTATTATTAGGTTTTAATTGGTTTTGAAACTCCTAGATTCTTTTGAGATTCATTGAACTTTTCAAAGGCATGTTTCAATCTCGAGTGTGCCCTTCAGGTTTTGTGACTGGGATGCCGAGGATCACAAAACAAGGTGTGAAGTAACCATGCAAATATACTTGGTACCCTTAATATTTACCCCTCAATCGATGTGCCGGTTAACCACACACGCTCCAACGATACTATGATAAACATTAAGTTACCCTTTGCCTACCTTGTTAAGTCCAGGTTAATGTGTCGGTTAACCACACACGCTCCACTAACAGCTTAAACAAAGTGCAAAGTGTAATTTCATGGATTAGCACCTTATTCACATTTTCCTAAGTAACTAAGATTGGGAATTTATAAGTGTTTAGTTACTTAGTATTTATCATTATACTTTTAATGAAGGGAGAATTATAGTCTTTATCCTACCCGTTTGGCTAACGACCCTCCACCAGTCAAGGAAGCGGTGGGTGAGAGTGGACACCCATTAAACTGCCATTTTATAGGCAGTAACCTTATACCCCCCTTATAGACCGACTTTGTGAATGAGGCCTACTAATGGTAAGATTGACTTTATCTTATACATATCTATATAATTAAAATTATAATAATAGTATAAGGGTTGAATTTTAAACTTTTAAAATTCTAAGGTCTAGTTTGGAATTAAAGTATACATGGGGGGTAACTTTACAAATTCCAAAACTTGAGGACAAGTTTTGAAACCTTTCAAAACTCTTGGATTTTTCATAACTTATGAGTTTAATTAAGGTTTAATGAAAAAAAATCAAGTTCCATAACTTGAGGACAAGTTATGGAAGACATTAAATCATTTAATGATGGCATTAAAAATAGTGACTCTTCTATTTTCATAACCTATGAGACTTAATGACACTTTAAAAAGAAAAACTCTTCACTTTCCATAACTTGAGGACAAGTTATCGAGTTCATAAAAACCATTAAGATCAAATATTCCAATTAACACAATAATCAAATAATTTTTCTATGATCTAGATTAAACTCATAAGTAAAGATAATTGACATCAACAATTTTCAAGAAATTAGATAATCATATAAACTAATACAAATCTTGAAACTTTGACAATTATCCTTTGAAGACTCTTGGAATTCATAACCTAAAGAGTTAATAAATGAGATATTTCACATCCATAACTTATGGAAGTTTCAAAACTCTTAAGATCATAACTTTTAAAAAAAACTTTTAAGTTCCAAAATTTTATGACAAAATTTGTAACTCCTTAAAACCATTTAGATCAAACTTTTAAAACAAATAAAATAATCATATCATTCTATCTTTTAATAAATTGACCTAATTCAACTCTTGTAGTAAAGTGACTCAAATTTTATAAATAATTAGTTTTTCATAAAATCAAGTAATTATCATAAAATTTGACAAACTTCATGTTTTTTTTTCCTTCAACTTGAAAAAAAATACATTTGCATCAAATATAATAGAAAACAACCCATGGCTCTGATACCACTGTTGGGTTTTAGTATACTACAACATCCTATGGTGCACATACAACCCTAAATACCTTGGATCTATGTTTTCTCTATTATACATGCAAATGGTTTCCAAGACATTAAACCTATAACTAGCATGCATTTGACATAAACCATATAATATACTAGTTAGGGAAACATACCTTTTATGTGGCTTGAAGTCTTGATGTATTTGGCCTTAAGAGCTTAGCACCAATAGTATGAAATGCCTCAAATGGAATCACAACACACCTAGGACAAAGGTGGCTCTTGAGAGAGAATTCCATGCACCAAAACACCTCCATATTTCTCTAAGAAAAGAAGTGGTGATTTTGGCTATGGAGTAACCTATTTATATGTAGGATTCCAAGGGTCATGGGTATAACTCATAATCCATACCCATGGGTTTTATGATCCATGGTTCATGTGGCCCAACTCTTTATGTATCCATACATAAACTTCGTCCAACATGGATCATAAGCCCAACACATATAAATATAACTAATTATCATAATTAGTCCACATAGATTTAATTAGTCTCTTTTGATCACTAAATTAATTGAAAATTAATTCTTGATCGATACTAATTAATGTTGGATATAGTGTCTAAGTCCATAACTTTATTTGGTATGTACTTGACCCGACCCGGCATGGTCCATTTGGGTTGCATGGCATTGCAATACTTGGATAGACTAAATGAGAGAATAAGGCACTTATGATTATTAATATATTATAAGTTCTAATATATTAATAATAGTATTATTTAATTAGTATTGATCAAGTATTAATCTAGTATTAATTTGGTGATCAAAGTGAGACTAATTAAATATATAGGGTTGATTATGACAATCGTCAATTCTTTTATGGTGGATTAATGATCCATGGTTTATGGGTTATGGATGTAACCATATGGAGCTTCATGGATAGTCCATGGGAGTTACAAATCCATGGGTCATGGGAAATCAAGAGTCATGACAATTAAGGGCATTCATGTATAAACCCTAATTGTGACAACACTATAAAAGGAACCCTATGGCTAGCAAAATGGTGATCTAGATGACCTAGTGTTACTAGAGAGGGCATAACCAATTTTGAGGCTAAGTGACATTCTCTCAAGTTATTCCAAGTCTTGTGGTGTTGTGTGAAGCATTTGAGGCACAACATTTGGGGTGCTAGGCTCACAAAGTCTTGAAGGAATCCAAGCAACAACAAGGTATGTATTTCTACTAGTTTTTATGTTTTATGTAATCCCCATGCCATGCTAGTTAGGAAATAACCTTGAAAAAGAAATTTGCATGTATATAGAGAAAACATAGATTCAAGGTTATTAGGGTTGCATGTACACTTAGGAAGTGTTAGAATGCTCAAAAACCCATCAGTGGTATCAGAGCCTAGGATTGTTTTCTGTATACTTGATGCAAAACTGCTTAAAAACCAAAAATTCTGCACTCTGACGAGTGGACTCGCCGAGTCCATGGGGAGGACTCGCCGAGTCCATGAACAAATTCATTGTACTCGCCGAGTTGAATAGTGCACTCGGCGAGTAGGAGCGTGCTGGGCAGTTTTTTCGAGTTTTGTTGCTGGAAATGGATTAAGATCATTATCCCAATCTGTTTTGGACTTGTAAAATCTGTTTTTCAAAATGATAATGATTATGTTAACCCATTTTACATGACTTTTATCAATTTTCAAGTATTGTATATGTTTATATGATTTCTTGAAATTGCTTGACATGAATTTGTGTTCTTATGAGTTTTTAGAAGATCATAGGAATTATGTGTAACCACCATGTGTGTTTAATTCATGATCTTAATGGCTATGATGGTGTCCATAACTTGTCCTCAAGTTATGGATAACCAAAAGTCACTTCTTTTAATTATGATTAAAGAACTAAAGAGGTTTCATAAAATGAAGAGTCTTCATTTTTATGAACCATTAAAACTCATAAGCTACAAATTGAAGAGACTTGGAATAGTTTCAAATCTTGCCCTCAAGTTTTGGAATTTGAAAAGTCTTACACTTTAATACTTTAATTCCAAATTAAACCTTAGATTTTTAAAAAGTTTAAAAATCAACACTTATACTATTATTATAATTTTATTATATAGATATGTATAAGAATATGTCATTCTTACCGTTAGTAGGCCTCATTCACGAAGCCGGTCTATAAGGGGGGTATAAGGTTGTTGCCTATAAAATGGTGACTTAATGGGTGTCCACTCTCACCCACCGCTTCCTTGATCGGTGGAGGGTCGTTAGCCGAACGGGTAGGATACGACTTTAAATACTCGTTAAAAGTATAATGAATTATAAAGTAACTATACATTATAAATTCCCAATCTTAGTTACTTTAGGAAAATGTGAAATTGGTGCTAGCCCATAAAATTACACTTTGTACCTTACCAAGTCGTTAGTGGAGCGTGTGTGGTTAACCGGCACACTAACATGGACTAGTAAGAGTGGCAAAGGGTAACTTGACCTTATTATAGATCGGTGGAGCGTGTGTGGTTAACCGGCACATCGATTAGGTAATATTGTTGAGGGTACCAAGTCAATTTGTATGGTTATTCACACCTTGTTTGTGATCCTCGGCATCCCAGTCACAAACTTGAGAGGGCACAATCGAGATTCAAACATGCCATTGAAAAGTTCAATGTATCTCAAAAGATCTAGGAGTTTCAAAACCAATAAAACCTAATAATAAAATATTTCGTTCTTATGGTGGAAATTGGTAAATCGTCATTTACCTACCTTCAAATATTTTATAGTATGGATTACGGAATCCCTCTTCCAACTATAAATAGATTGTTGGATCCTAGCCTTAATATTTCATTTGGGTGAATTATTAAGGATTCCTAATCTAATGAAACTTGTCTTTCTTTCCTTTCAGATGTCTTCCAACAATGCTTCTGGCTCAAACCCAACATGCTCCTTTTCCCTTATGAACTTGTGTGGTAAGGTCATTTTTGATGGATCCAATTTCAATGAGTGGATCAGAAACATCAGAATGATTACCCGCTATGAGGACAAAGAATATGTCCTCGATAGGGAGCTTAAGGTTGTGAGTGAAGCCACTGCTACTCCTGAAGAGTTTGCGGAGTTTGTTGCACATGAAAAGGATGCTACTAAAGTAGCATGCATCATGATGGCCACCATGACTCCTGAACTTCAAAAATCCTATGAAGATTTCTACCCCTATGAGATGCACCTGGATCTGATGGAAAGGTACCATCAGAGCGCGCGTCAGGAGAGGTATGAAATCATCTCCTCCATGATAACCGAAAGGATGAAGGATGGTGAACCCATCACCGGTCACTTGCAGAAGATGCAAAGGTTCGTTGACCGGTTGCTGAAGCTAAATGTTGACTTTCCTGAGGAAATGGCGATTGACATCATTCTCCATTCCTTACCTCCAAGTTATGATCAGTTTCGTATGACTTATCATATAAACAAGGAGGAAGTCACACTTAGCAAACTTCAAGGACTCTTAAGGACAGCTGAGAATGGCCTTAAGGGTAAAGCGGTTGCTACTTCTACTCCTTCAACAGCCCCTGTTCTGGCTATTGGGCAGGGAAAAGGTAAGAAGAGGAAAAGCCCTTCGAAGGGTACCAAGGGTAAGAATCTTGATGGTTCCTCTTCAAGTGGGACAAAGAAAGGTCCCATTACTCCTTCTTCAAACCGAAAGGAAGCACAGTGCTTTTATTGCCAGGACAAGGGACACTTCAAGCGAAGCTGTCCTAAATATCTGCAAGATCTAAAGGATAGGAAGGTTAAACCCACCCATGCAGGTATTTAAACAATATTGTCTAACAACTCATCTAATGCTAATTCTTGGGTGCTTGATATAGGGTGTGGTATTCACATTTGTACTGATTTGCAGGCACTAAGAAGAAGTGAGCAAGTGGAGCACGGGAAGATAAACTTAGTCATGGGCAACAGGAAAGCATCACCTATTACCAAGATAGGAGCTTATTCTTTATTGCTTAATAATGGGTTAATGTTAGATTTGAATAAGTGTTGTTACTCGCCCGAAATGGCGAGAAATATTATTTCCTTTCATGGCTTGTACAAACAAGGTTTTACATTTTCATTTGATAATAAAAATGGTGCTATTAATTTTTATTACAATGATGTATTTTACTTTAAAGCATTACCTTGTGATGGTGTATATGAAGCCGTGAATGTTGTAGACAATCTAGGAAATAATGTGTTGTATATTGATTCTTCAGATAGCTTGGATAAAGCATCCTTGTGGCATTGTCGTCTTGGACATATTAACAAGAAGCGCATAGGCCAACTCCAAAAGGCTGGAGTCTTGGAATCATTTGACCTCAAGTCAGATGATAGTTGCGAGTCTTGTTTACTTGGAAAAATGACAAAGTCACCCTTCACAGGTACTTGTGATAGGGGTGAAGGTTTGTTGGACCTTGTACACACGGATGTGTGTGGGCCCTTCAGAGTTGCTACAAGGGATGCTAATCGCTATTATGTGACTTTTACTGATGATTACAGTAGATATGGATATATTTACTTAATCAAGCATAAGTCAGAAACCTTTGAAAAGTTCAAAGAGTTTAAGCAGGAAGTGGAGAATCAATTGGGCAGGAACATCAAGATGCTCCGATCCGATCGGGGAGGAGAGTATCTTAGCATTAAGTTCCTTGACTATCTTAAGGAATGTGGGATTGTCTCACAATTGACAACTCCCAGAACACCACAGTTGAATGGTGTAGCTGAGAGGCGCAATCGAACCTTGTTAGATATGGTTCGTTCCATGATGAGTCGAGCTTCGTTACCAATCTCTTTCTGGGGGTATGCCTTAGAGACTGCCGCCCATATCCTTAATCTAGTCCCTACTAAAAAGGTTGCCAAAACACCTCATGAGATGTGGACTGGGAATGTTCCCAATTTGGACCACATCAAGATTTGGGGTTGTGAAGCTTTCGTGAGGCGTGAGACTCATGATAAGCTTGAACCTCGAAGTGAGAGGTGTATTTTCATCGGCTACCCACAGAGATCCTTTGGTTACCTCTTCTACAGACCCAGTGATAATGTGGTTTTTGTGGCAAGAAGAGGAGTCTTTCGTGAGAGAGAATTCATAAGCCAAGGGGACAGTGGGAGGCAAATTGACCTTGAAGAGCTTCAAGAGTCAAGTGGTGAAGGAACCTCAAATGCTATCGACCAACCTGAGGAGGAAACTCCTGTTGATCGGATAGATGAGTCTGTACCTCCAAGACGTTCCACTAGGGTGAGGAACACACCTGATTTTTATTATGGTTATCACATCACCACTGAAGGTGATACATTTATTAGTGATAGTACACTAATAGATTTGGATGAACCTAATAATTACAGGGAAGCCATGGCAGACCCTGAGTCTGCTAAATGGAAGGAGGCTATGGACAACGAGATTCAGTCCATGTATGCCAATCAAGTTTGGAACTTGGTTGACAATGTACCAGGTCGTAAGACAATTGGGTGCAAATGGATCTTCAAGAAGAAGACCGACATGGATGGGAAGGTACACACTTATAAAGCGCGACTGGTTGCGAAGGGCTTTACTCAAACTCCGGGAGTTGACTATGATGAGACCTTCTCACCAGTAGCTAAGATTAAGTCTATTAGAGTATTGTTAGCCATAGCTGCATTTCATGATTATGAAATATGGAAAATGGATGTCAAAACCGCTTTCCTTGATGGAAAGTTGGCTGAGGATGTTTACATGGCTCAACCAGAGGGTTTTGTCGATACAAGATACCCTAATAGAGTATGTAAGCTTGATAAATCCATTTATGGATTGAAACAAGCATCTCGCAGATGGAATCTTTGCTTTGATGAGAAAGTCAAAGAGTTTGGCTTTTCTAGGAGTGAGGATGAGTCTTGTGTGTATGTCAGGGCTAGTGGGAGCATAGTTAGCTTCTTGGTGTTGTATGTGGATGACATACTTCTCATAGGAAACGACGTCCCAACCTTGCAGGAGGTTAAGTCCTGGCTTGGGAAGTGTTTCGCTATGAAGGACCTTGGGGAAGCTGCCTATATCCTAGGGATAAGGATATTGAGAGATAGGAGTAAGAGACTAATTGGACTTAGTCAAAGTACTTACTTGGATAAGGTGCTGAAGAGGTTCAGCATGCAAGAATCCAAGAAAGGAGAATTACCAATCCAGAATAATGCCAAGCTGAGTAAGACTCAGAGTCCGAGTACAGAGGCTGAGATAGCTGAAATGAGTCATATACCATATGCTTCCGCTGTGGGCTCGATCATGTATGCTATGACTTGTACTCGCCCTGATGTGGCCTTTGCTTTGAGCATGGTCAGCAGATATCAAGGGAACCCTGGCAAGGCACACTGGACAGCGGTAAAGAACATTCTCAAGTATCTGCGGAGGACTAAGGATTGGGTCCTTACCCTCGGAGGCAGTGATGACTTGAGAGTGGAAGGATATAGCGATGCTAGCTTCCAGACTGATAGGGATAATTTCCGCTCTCAGTCAGGCTGGGTCTTTATCCTAAATGGAGGGGCAATTACTTGGAAAAGTTCCAAGCAGGAGACAGTAGCTGATTCTACTTGTGAATCAGAGTACATAGCAGCAAGTGAAGCAGCTAAGGAGGCGATATGGCTAAAGAACTTCATCGGAGACCTTGGAGTTGTACCAGCTATAAAGGAGCCAATGGAAATTTTCTGTGACAATGAAAGTGCGGTTGCTTTGGCTAAGGAACCGAGAGATCACGGGAGATCTAGGCACATTGACAGAAAATACCATTTCATCAGACATCGAATAGAAGAACGACTCCTCGTGGCTAAGAGGGTATCATCAGATGAGAACCCGGCAGATCCCCTCACGAAGGGACTGAGCAGGGTTAAGCATTTACAGCATGCGAGGCGCATTGGGCTGAAGGATGATATTAGTTTCAATAATTAGATTCCTGAAACTTGTAAAATGTAATTGACATTTGATGATAAATAAAAGTTGTTATTTATTTATGAGTAAGGTGTTACTATCTTGTGTTGATTGTTTACTATGTTTCAATTTTGCATGTTTTTACTTCCAGAATAATTATGTTATTATTCAAACCATCCACAGTCAGTCAAACTTTGGAAGTAAGTATTGATTTAAGACTGTCATGAATTTGGCTTGTATGATTTGTCTAAAAGTGCTTTGGACAATGCAATGGTTGCTACAACATTCATGAGTACTCATAAGGGCTGAGTATTGGATCCAACCCACGCTCACTTGCATCACTTCATGGAATTTATCTCGAGTGATCGTGAGACGGTAATATCATATAAATCTTCAAACATAGAGATATGAGTTGTTGACTATGAGTTGGTTATTCATTGATTGTACGAAATCGCATTGGTAACTCGATGTTATAAAACGTGCCTTTGTGAATAATTCAACAAGTAGTTAGTACAAGCATATCAGTCGAAGTTTATCTGTTCCTTCTAGAAATAGAAGCGATATCTGGGCCCCTCGATGATTTGGTTTTGACTTATGTACCAGGCCCGGTCAGAACCTAATTGATGTGTTCAATTTAGTTCTATGTCGAAACAAATTAGAGATCGAGAAACAAATGCTGGACAATAAGTAAGACCATGTTCCATGTGTTTGTCCGGCTGATAACATGAGAACAGAGGATTATATGATCACTTATCTTAAATGGCGTATCATCATCATCTCAGTTCCGATAGACTTTGAAAGAGCTACGATTGCTAGTCGGATTTTGAAGTCATATTTGCAAATATAGTTATTAGACTTATCCAAGTGGGAGACTGTTGGATATAGTGTCTAAGTCCATAACTTTATTTGGTATGTACTTGACCCGACCCGGCATGGTCCATTTGGGTTGCATGACATTGCAATACTTGGATAGACTAAATGAGAGAATAAGGCACTTATGATTATTAATATATTATAAGTTCTAATATATTAATAATAGTATTATTTAATTAGTATTGATCAAGTATTAATCTAGTATTAATTTGGTGATCAAAGTGAGACTAATTAAATATATAGGGTTGATTATGACAATCGTCAATTCTTTTATGGTGGATTAATGATCCATGGTTTATGGGTTATGGATGTAACCATATGGAGCTCCATGGATAGTCCATGGGAGTTACAAATCCATGGGTCATGGGAAATCAAGAGTCATGACAATTAAGGGCATTCATGTGTAAACCCTAATTGTGACAACACTATAAAAGGAACCCTATGGCTAGCAAAATGGTGATCTAGATGACCTAGTGTTACTAGAGAGGGCATAACCAATTTTGAGGCTAAGTGACATTCTCTCAAGTTATTCCAAGTCTTGTGGTGTTGTGTGAAGCATTTGAGGCACAACATTTGGGGTGCTAGGCTCACAAAGTCTTGAAGGAATCCAAGCAACAACAAGGTATGTATTTCTACTAGTTTTTATGTTTTATGTAATCCCCATGCCATGCTAGTTAGGAAATAACCTTGAAAAAGAAATTTGCATGTATATAGAGAAAACATAGATTCAAGGTTATTAGGGTTGCATGTACACTTAGGAAGTGTTAGAATGCTCAAAAACCCATCAATTAAAACATATGATTTCATATTAATATATTATAACTTATAATATATTAATAAACCATAAATAACCTTATCTCAAAAGTCCATCCTAACAAATTGTCCTGATGATATGCAACCCAAATGGACCATGCTACTCTCGGGTCAAGTACATACCAATAGTAGTTATGGGCTTAGACATCTAATCCAACACTGACTTTGGTAGATACCATTGTAATAGTAGTAACGAGTAGTAATCCCTAACTATACCTATTGTAGTTAGATAGTAATGCTGGTTGCGTGCCTTTGTCACACAAAGGTACTGAACTGAAGTGAAGACTTTTATATCCAACACAAATATATATGATATATAACTAAGAATTCAACAACAGTCGGACAAATAACAGAATACCCTAAGTCCACAACCAAACAAGGACAGGAAATAAGGTGAGCTATCAGTCTTAAGTCCTTCAAGTCTTACTTATATAAATATATTAGTGTAGATATGGTTTTGAAAATAAGACAATCTAAAAGAGTTTGAAAACAGTTTTAACATTTAAAGAGTTTGATAAAAGGCTTGAAACACTTGAAAATCCACAGTTTGATGATAATCTGAAAAACAGTAGTAAATCTTGTAGTCTGTTCTAGTTATTAATCACATGTGATTGATACGATAACTATAACAGTTCAACTTGTATTCCCCCCCCCCCCATGAAAGCATTTAAAATCATTTAAATGGTTGATTTAGGGGTATGAACTCACCTGCAGTGAGTGGATTGGATGGAAGTGTCGGGTAGGATGCTAGGTGTCAAGTGAGGACTTGAACACACACACACGGATCCTATGTAACATGTAGTCATACACAAAGGTATCTACTTAGTTGTTTAATCACTAATTAGGTAAGTAAAGACACTCTAACGCATGAAAACACTTCGTTCCAAGTGCTAGGAGTGGTAAGGGTTGCATCTAAGGAGAGTATGGCCTCACATTGGAGTTTACTCCTCAAATGGTAGCCCTAATATGTGTTTACGGTTTCTGGGCCATATCCCCCATGAGTTTACGGCCGTAAGCTCATGGTAATGGTTCATTTGTGTGTTTTAAGGTCTCATGCTTCACAAAGAAGTGTCCTAGGGTTGAATCTAAGGCTTAGGAAGTGGTTAGGGCACAAAAGGACCCCTCATTCGAGTTTACGGTCCTTGGACCATCCTTGAGAGTTTACGATCGTAAATACTTGGGTTTACGGTCGTAAACCCATGAGTTTACGGCCGTAAACTCATGTATGCCTCAACCTTTTTGTGTTTTGGTGTTTCTAGTTCATGCATGCAAGTTTCTAGGCCTTTATCCAAGCATTTGAAGGTGTTAGGGGCATATAAACACCACTTGGTGGTGTTTACGGTTTTGGGAGATCCCCAAACCGTAAACACATGTGTTCTTGGGGATTTTGATGTTCATTCCATGGATTAGCAAGCACACTAAGCAATTAACTAGCTAGGAAGAGTTTACTTACTTATATGAAGCTTGTAAGAGTGTTTAGGACCCAAAAACACTAGTGTGTGTTCTTGGTGTTCTTGGTGTTTTGAAGAACACTTGAAGATCTAGTTAAAAATGAAGAATCCATGGATGAAATGATGTAAAAACACTAGATTAAGTGTTGTAGGAAAGAATCTAGGAAGAAAACACTTACATTTCACGGATTTGAAGAAATGAACTTATGATACTTGAGAGAAAAAGCTTGGTGTACTTGAGGTGGGAAGTGGAAAATGAGGAAAAGGTGTGTAAACTCATGCTATATGCATGAGTTCTTGGGAAAATGGGGTTTACGGCCCAAACACCTCTTGTTTGGCCGTAAACACTTTGCTAAGGTGTTGTTCGTTTTGTTTGTTACACACCACTAATAACGACACTTCCTTTTATTAAATCGTTTTGACGAAAATAAAATAAGACACCCAAACGGACTTAAATCCGGCCAAAAATGTGCTGAAATGTTTTTGATTATTATTTGAAGTGTTTGACTGAGGAAATAATACAAATGAAAATTTCGGGTTGTCACATCATCCCCTCGTTAGAGGGAATTTTGTCCCGAAATTTAGAGTTCGAGCACTAAGTTATTACAACATAACTAAGCAAAAAGATGGGGATATTTAAGTTTCATTTGATCCTCGCGCTCCCAAGTGAATTCAGGTCCTCGCTTGGCGTTCCAGCGAACCTTCACGATTGGGATGCGGCTTTGTTTTGTTCGTTTGACCTCTCGGTCCATGATCTCTACAGGTTCTTCCACGAAGTTGAGGCTCTCTTTGATCTCGATTTCGTCAAGAGGAATTACAAGAGTGTCATCGGATAGGCACTTTTTCAAGTTCGAGACGTGGAAGGTAGGATGCACATTACTAAGTTCGCGGGGTAGATTGAGTTTGTATGCTACGGGGCCGATTCTAGCGAGAATCTCGAAAGGCCCTATGTATCTTGGATTCAGCTTTCCATGCTTTCCGAAGCGTATTAAGCCTTTCCAGGGTGAGACTTTCAAAAGGACTCGGTCTCCCACCTGGAACTCCAAAGGTTTCCTTCGTTTGTCTGCGTAGCTTTTCTGTCGGTCTCTAGAGGGTTTTAATCGTTCACGAATCTGAACGATCTTTTCTGTCGTTTCCCGAATGATCTCCGGACCCATGAGAGTGTTGTCAGGAACTCGTCCTTTAGCTAATTGAGTGTCACCGACCTCAGCCCAGCACAGAGGGGATCTGCACTTTCGGCCGTAGAGGGCTTCAAATGGAGCAGCTTTGATGCTCGTGTGATAACTGTTGTTGTAGGAAAACTCGACAAGGGGTAAATGGGTATCCCATGCCTTACCAAAGTCGATCACACAGGCTCGCAGCATATCTTCCAGAGTTGGAATAGTTCTCTCACTTTGTCCGTCGGTTTATGGATGGTAGGCTGTACTCATGTCCAACCTTGTTCCTAGGGAGTTTTGTAATGACTGCCAGAACCTCGAAGTGAATCTACTATCTCTATCGGAGATAATAGATATAGGAACACCATGCAGTCGTATGATCTCCCTAATGTAGGTTCTAGTGAGCTTCTCCATCTTGTCTGTTTCTTTGATGGGCAGGAAGTGTGAAGATTTGGTCAATCTGTCGACGATGACCCATATGGTATCAAGTCCACCCGTTGTCTTGGGTAACTTGGTTATGAAGTCCATAGTGATCCGCTCCCACTTCCACTCAGGTATCTCGGTTGCTGGAGTAGACCTGCTGGTTTCTGGTATTCGACCTTGACCTTGGCGCAAGTAAGGCATTTACTCACGAAGGTAGCGATCTCCGCTTTCATGTTAGGCCACCAGTATGATTTCTTGAGATCCAGATACATCTTATCTGAACCTGGGCGGACGGAATATCGAGTGTTGTGCGCTTCCTTCATGACCAAGTCTCTGAAGCCACCGTGTCGCGGTGTCCAGATCCGGTTCATGAGGCATAAGGCTCCGTCACCCTTAACCTCCATATTCTTATCCATTCCTTGCAGGGATTCTCCCTCTACATGTTCAGGTTTCAAAGCTTCGAGCTGAGCTTCCTTAATTTGTGCGGATAGATGCGAATGGATAGTCATTGTTAATGACTTGACTTTCCGACTAGAATAGTCTTTCCGACTTAGGGCGTCTGCTACCACATTGGCTTTACCCGGATGATAACGAATTTTGCATTCGTAGTCATTGAGTAGCTCGACCCACCGTCGTTGTCTCATGTTGAGTTCTTTCTGGTTGAAGATGTGTTGGAGGCTTTTGTGGTCTGTGAAGATAGTACTCTTCGTACCGTACAGGTAGTGTCTCCAGATTTTTAGGGCGAACACAACCGCTCCTAATTCGAGGTCGTGTGTGGTGTAGTTGACTTCGTGTGTCTTCAGCTGTCTTGAGGCATAGGCGATGACCTTACCTCGTTGCATCAGAACACAACCGAGCCCCTGATTAGATGCATCGCAGTATACCACGAAATCTTCTATCCTTTCAGGGAGGGATAGTATCGATGCGGTGCATAAGGCTCGTTTCAGGGTTTGGAATGCCTTCTCTTGTTTCTCTTCCCAGTCAAAGGCCACGACTTTCTGGGTCAATGTTGTGAGGGGTTTCGCAATTCGAGAGAAGTTCTGTATGAACCTGCGGTAGTAGCCAGCGAGGCCTAGAAATTGACGAATTTCTGTAAGCTTCTTCGGTGCTGACCAGTTCTCAATAGCTTTAATCTTGGATGGGTCCACATGGATTCCTTATTTGCTAACCACGTGTCACAAGAATTCGACTCTTCGGATCCAAAATTCGCACTTAGAGAACTTTGCGTATAGCTTCTCCGATCGGAAGGTTTCCAGGACTTGCCGTAGATGATCGCTATGCTCTTCCTCACTTCGAGAGTAGATAAGTATATCATCAATGAAGACGATAACCAACTGATCCAAGTAAGGACGGCACACTCTATTCATCAAGTTCATGAAGACTGCGGGCGCATTGGTCAGCCCGAATGGCATCACTACGAACTCGTAGTGTCCGTAACAAGTTCGGAAGGCCGTCTTCGGAACATCCTCCTCAAGCACTCGTAACTGGTGATACCCAGACCTCAGATCAATCTTAGAAAAGTAGCTCGCCCCTTGCAGCTGGTCGAATAAATCGTCTATGCGAGGAAGAGGGTAACGATTTTTGACCGTCAGTTTGTTGAGTTCCCTGTAATCGATGCACATACGGAACGATCCGTCTTTCTTCTTCACGAACAAGACTGGTGCTCCCCAGGGTGAGAAGCTTGGTCTTATAAAGCCCTTGCTGAGCAGTTCGTTAAGTTGGCCGGATAGTTCTTGCATCTCAGCAGGCGCTAGACGATATGGCGATTTGGCTACGGGAGTCGCTCTTGGGATTAAGTCGATTCGGAACTCGACTTGACGTTGCGGGGGTAATCCCAGGAGTTCTTCTGGAAAGACGTCGGGAAAACCGTGTACTACGGGAAGGTCTTTTAGGCCCTTTGTCTTCTGGCTCGTGTCGACAATGTGTGCAAGGAATGCACGATACTCCTTACGTAAGTACTTCTGGGCTTGAATACTTGAAATGATACGAAGGCTCGTACTGGGTTTGTCTCTGTAGATCATCAAGGTTTTGTTATTTGGTAGGTTTAGACGGATTGCTTTGTCGAAACACAAAATATCGGTACGATGGAGACTCAACCAGTCCATGCCCACGATGACATCGAAGCTCTTGATTGCTACTAGTATGAGGTCGATTTGAAATGAGTGATCATCTAGCGTGAGGGTACAACCTATGTATACTTCGTTAGAACTCTCTGTTTTTATGTTAGCCATTTCTACGACGAAGGTTTCTTTTAGTGCTTGCGGTGATTGTTTAAGTAAGTGTTTAAAGTTTTGGTTTACGAAGCTCCTCTCTGCCCCACTATCAAATAGGATACAAGCATAAGAGTTATCGAGAAGGAACGTACCCGTGACTACTGTGGGGTCTGCTACTGCTTCATTATGGCCAATAGCAAGTAGTCGTCCTGTTCCTCCTGCATTCCCAGCCTTCAGACAGTTTCTTTTGAAGTTTCCTACCTCGCCACAACCGTAGCAGGCCTGGCTTACTCCCGAACTGGGGACCTGGGAAATGGGTTTGGGTTGAGATCTGCAAAACCGGGCGGTATGGCCCTTCCGGTCGCAGTTAGTGCAGTGCATCTCACGGCAGGGGCCGTTATGATGGAAAGAGCACTTGGTGCACTTGGGTAGATTCCCTGCATATGTTTTGGTTGGTACAGGGGCAGCAGGAGTAGTGACAGCGTGGACAGCCACTGTCTGTTGGTTTTTGGAAGAGGATTGATGTGCTTTGCCCTTCCTTCGATCCCCATGCTTCCTTTTGTTGTCGGCTGCGTGGGTTGGTGTTGTGGTGGTGGTCGTAGTTGTTGATGGGGTGTAAGGAACTTCATGATCAATCAACCTTTGGGCCAATTCCTTGGCACTGTCAAAGGTCGTAGGGTGTGATGCTAGAACGTTCCCTCGATACGGGGTCACTAAACCCCAGATGTATCTTTCAATTTCTTGCTCTCGGTGGGGACCATGTTAGGACATAGAGCCACCAGGTCGCAGTACCTGGCTGTATAAGCCACTATGTCGGAACCCTGCATTTTGAGGTTCCAGAGTTCTTCCTCGAGTTTTTGAATGTCGCCCCTCGGGCAGTACTCCCTTGTCAGAAGGTCCTTCAGTGTGTCCCATCACATGGCGTTGGCTGTTACCAAGGAGAGTGATTTGACATGGCCATTCCACCACGTCAAGGCCCTTTGGGTGAAGGTGCAAGCAGCAAATTTTATCTTGCTTCCCTCGGGGCACGAACACATCTCGAAGATTGCTTCAATTCTTTCGATCCATTGGGATAGTGCAAGGATCCCTCCGGTTCCGTTGAAGTATGTAGGTTTGCAGCTGATGAAATCCTTGTAGGTGCACTCCCGTGCACGTGGTTGGGTTTCACCATGGCTAGAGGTAGTGCCCATTCCACCTCCACTGGCGCCACCAGAATTTACTTGAGCCATGGCCGCATTTACAGTTGCGGTTACAGCGGCCTGAAACATCACCACATCGAACTGCGGAGGAGGTGGTGGTGGTGGTGGAGTCTGATCTACAGGCGTGCGTCTGGTCGGACGCTTTCGAGGCGGCATCTTTTACTGAAAGGTGAAAGAGTTGAACATTAATAGTAAGAATCAATTGTAAGTATGATGAGAGTGTTTCGTGGACTAAATCGCCATAGTCCAACTATCAGATAGAGTCATAACAATAGAGTAGGAAAACACAAAAGTATAGACTTTTCCATAGAGTAGACAACTGCCAATATTACTGGTATTAATGATGTAAAATGAGTTCGGGAAAATTGACCTAACAGTAGGTCTTACATCAAACCATAAGGGAAAATGTTGGCAGTTTAGAAATCTAGTTAGAGTACTTTCAAAGTTAGGAAACATTTTACAGACAAGTGTTCCCTAGAGCACAGAAAGGAAAAAGGCTATTCCTTAATCAAAAGAGAAGGATAAGTTAACATCTTCTATTGGCGACGGGTATCCCTTGGGCGAACCCTTAGGTCTGCCAGTTGACGTGCAACTTCCTGAAGATGTCGTTCATGCGCCCTCTGACGCACTCGGAGTTCCATGACTTCTGCTCGGGATGCAGCTAGCTGTTGCTGCAGAGCCTCATTGGTCCTCCTGGTCCTATCCACAGCCTCTTCGAGTTGGCGAATACAGACCGTGTTAAGGTTAGAGTTGGCATCAATTTCCACCACTCGGCCGATGGCTGCATGGCCTTGCTCAGTGTTCTGAGCAATCCTACGGACCATGATGGGTAGGACCTGGTCAGCTGAACCTCCCTCGCTTATGTTGTAAAAGCTTCGATCTCCGTTGAAAGGTAAAGGCTGACCCTGTTCATCACTCCATCGATTCAAGGTTGTTGCCCACATGGGAGTGGGACCTTGAAATGCCGGACGGGGATTGGGGTTTGGAGCCACTGGGGGTAGGTTGTTGACTTCTGGTTCGGAGTCGGAGCTATCCGAAAAGCCTTCTGCACGGTGATCATCCAAAGGGATCGGGTGATCATCTTCTGGCTCTTCATCAAGCCATCCCCCAACGCCTTGGTTCGGATAGTTCGTATCGTCGGGAAGGTGGAAGCCAGCCATGCTATCTACGCGAGGATAGGGGAAAGAATAGTTAATAGACGTACTAATCAAAGATACTTATAAGATGATCGTTATTAGTCGACTCAATACTTGCATAGTGCATACCAATTACATGCAATCAAAGCAGGATAGACCTTCGAATAAGTGACCCTAACTCTAAGTCCACAACCAAACAAGGACAGGAAATAAAGCAAAGATCACAGATTCTAAGTCTATAGCGCCTTAGTCACATGTAACCGTAGAATATCCACCTAGCTACTATTGCTCCGCTAGTAACGACCTTTTTAGTTCTCACATACGTAAATTACAGAAATGTAGAATACTCCTATAGTATTCTTGTTCTAATGTTCTTGTAGTGGTGTTGGTAAGTTTTTAGACTTGTTGCAACACCACAACCATTCTTAGGCACATGCTAGTCACTTCTCGGAAGATGTAGTTGATCAGGCTACATCCTCCCAGATTTGACTATATGTCTCTAATCCTAATTGTGTTGTTCAACAATCTTAATACTTTTGTTCTGTTCTAGTATGATACTGACCCTTGTATGAATAGTTGTATATATATACTTAGTTAAATATTTTATTATTTAAAAGTATATATTCTTAGTCAGAGTGTTTTAATCCTGATGCGTTTATAGTTCGCATATATTTTATGCGTTGATATACTTGATTCACTATAAACAGTGCTCTGATACCAATCTGTCACACCCCAAAACCGAGAACGGCGTAATACATTCTGGGGTGGAGGACGTCATGTACAGTATCATAACAATGAATAATAGTAAAGACAAGAAACAACATCCATTGCATTAATATAATAATTGTAATACAAGCGTGTTCTGTACAGTTGTAAGACCCCAAAAGTATAATCAAAATAAAAGATGGGTCTTGTATATGCTCCATCTTCTCAAAAGCTGCATCTATACCTGTCTACTGATGACCTGAGAATACAAGTTATTTTGAAAGCGAGTATCAGCATAAAGCTGGTGAGTTCATAAGTATTTAGTGTCATTGCTTGTATAAAAATGTTTACAACAATGTATTATATTAACTGATCTCAATGTTTGAAAATAGTATACTCCCTAGAAAACCCTATGTTTTCCAGTAACAGTAGTCTTCTACCAAGACCCGGTTGTTTGCATGTTTGATCCTTTGAAAGTGTAAAAGTTTTCCCAGCGAAACTATTAGTATGAAAATATAGTTTTAGACTTCGTTCATGTAAAGTAAATGGGAAAATAATGTTTTACCCCAGCAGTATCACTGCCGGCTAATGAAATGAAAATGCAGACTCCAGGTGGTATTAAATGTACAATACACCTCGGGGAGTCTATTTTGCCTTTAATTCTTAATGTGTTAATTAAAGGTATGAATGTGAACTCGTATGTAACCATGCTGATTGACGATCGAATAACTGATGACCCTCCAGGTCATATGATGAAATGTGACATTCTGTCACCCCTAGGCCTTACCGGCTCGAACTATAGCTAGCAGTCGGGATGTGGGAGTGTCTGTCCCGTATAGATCTATACACATAATGCCTGCTCTCCCTCCAGGAGACTCTGGTTACATTATGATACCACAATGAAGTGTCGTATCGAGAAGTAGTATGTCACATTCTATTATAGTATATTTTCTTGTATATTGTATAATGTATCTTCTGGTATAATGTATAGAGTGCTCTCTTATATAGTATTCTCTTGTATAGTATTTAACATGTATCGACTCATAACCGTACTGACTTTGGTAGATACCATTGTAATAGTAGTAACGAGTAGTAATTCCTAACTATACCTATTATAGTTAGATAGTAATGTTGGTTGCGTGCCTTTGTTACACAAAGGTACTGAACTGAAGTGAAGACTTTTATATCCAACACAAATATATATGATATATAACTAAGAATTCAACGACAGTCGGACAAATAACATAATACCCTAAGTCCACAACCAAACAAGGACAGGAAATAAGGTGAGCTATCAGTCCTAAGTCCTTCAAGTCTTACTTATATAAATATATTAGTGTAGATATGGTTTTGAAAATAAGACAATCTAAAAGAGTTTGAAAACAGTTTTAACATTTAAAGAGTTTGATAAAAGGCTTGAAACACTTGAAAATACACAGTTTGATGATAATCTGAAAAACAGTAGTAAATCTTGTAGTCTATTCTAGTTATTAATCACATGTGATTGATACGATAACTATAATAGTTCAACTTGTATTCCCCCCCATGAAAGCATTTAAAATCATTTAAAAGGTTGATTTAGGGGTATGAACTCACCTGCAGTGAGTGGATTGGATGGAAGTGCCGGGTAGGATGCTAGGTGTCAAGTGAGGACTTGAACACACACATGGATCCTATGTAACATGTAGTGATACACAAAGGTATCTAATTAGTTATTTAATCACTAATTAGCTAAGTAAAGACACTGTAATGCATGAAAACACTTCGTTCCAAGTGCTAGGAGTGCTAAGGGTTGCATCTAAGGAGAGTATGGCCTCACATTGGAGTTTACTCCTCAAATGGTAGCCCTAACATGTGTTTACGGTCTCTGGGCCATATCCCCCATGAGTTTACGGCCGTAAACTCATGGTAATGGTGCATTTGTGTGTTTTAAGGTCCCATGCTTCACAAAGAAGTGTCCTAGGGTTGAATCAAAGGCTTAGGAAGTGGTTAGGGCACAAAAGGACCCCTCATTGGAGTTTACGGTCCTTGGACCATCCTTGAGAGTTTACGGTCGTAAATACTTGGGTTTACGGTCGTAAACCCATGAGTTTACGGCCGTAAACTCATGTATGCCTCAACCTTTTCGTGTTTTGGTGTTTCTAGTTCATGCATGCAAGTTTCTAGGCCTTTATCCAAGCATTTGAAGGTGTTAGGGGCATATAAACACCACTTGGTGGTGTTTACGGTTTTGGGAGTCCCCAAACCATAAACACATGTGTTCTTGGGGATTTTGATGTTCATTCCATGGATTAGCAAGCACACTAAGCAATTAACTAGCTAGGAAGAGTTTACTTACTTATATGAAGCTTGTAAGAGTGTTTAGGACCCAAAAACACTAGTGTGTGTTCTTGGTGTTTTGAAGAACACTTGAAGATCTAGTTAAAAATGAAGAATCCATGGATGAAATGATGTAAAAACACTATATTAAGTGTTGTAGGAAAGAATCTAGGAAGAAAACACTTACATTTTGACGGATTTGAAGAAATGAACTTATGATACTTGAGAGAAAAAGTTTGGTGTTCTTGAGGTGGGAAGTGGAAAATGAGGAAAAGGTGTGTAAACTCATGCTATATGCATGAGTTCTTGGGAAAATGGGGTTTACGGCCCAAACACCTCTTGTTTGGCCGTAAACACTTTGCTAAGGTGTTGTTCGTTTTGTTTGTTACACACCACTAATAACGACACTTCCTTTTATTAAATCTTTTTGACGAAAATAAAATAAAACACCCAAACGGACTTAAATCCGGCCAAAAATGTACTGAAATGTTTTTGATTATTATTTGAAGTGTTTGACTGAGGAAATAATACAAATGAAAATTTCGGGTAGTCAGAGCCCGCCTCATCTCCTGTTCCTTGTTTGGTTGTGGACCTAGGGCAGACCCATTATATTCAACGGTTTATTTAACTTAAATTTTATGTAACTTATATACACTGGGCGATTATAGAAAGAATCTATGGGTCTTTCTAGGGTTCATTATCGCATAACATAGAAGCATTCATTTCACTTAATAAAGAAAATATTGGATTTTCTGGAAACATACTTTGTCGCTTTTACAAGGAAAACGGTTTCTTCCTCAAACAAAATTCTTATGAACTCACCAACTTAATTGTTGACACTTTTTCAAAGCTACTTGTATTCTCAGGAAATCAGTGAAATAGGAAAACCAACAACATTTTGAGGATGGGACGATAAATCGTCAAACGTTTCATTTTGTCGTCATAATGTAATTGATTTTGAAACATGTAAACTTATTCCATGGTGTAACCTTTTCAATTATATTTATGATGGTTGTATTTACTTTGAGCACTATTATATTCGTTGTTGTGATACTATACATGAAGTCTTCCACCCCCGGACGTTTCTGCCATCCTTGGTTTGGGGGTGTGACATGGAAGGTTGCTGGAGCAACTTGTGAGTTTGAAGTGATGTGTGCATTGGTTTGTGTGATGTGGATAAGGTGACAAGTGGGAGGGTGACACATGGAAGGCAAGTGGGCACACTTGACCCACTTGTGGGGTAAATATCCTCTTAATATAAAATAATGATTTTTAATTAATAAATCCTTGAGAAATAAATAAAATATGAGTTTTGGGGGTTAAAAATGGTAAAAATATGAATTTGGTGAAAAAATCCCCTCAAAAACGTCAAAAACGGGTTTAGGAGGCGAAAATAGTCAAAAATCAGCTTTAGGAACCGAACCTGCGAGGTTCGGCTCCAAGGAACTAAGAACCGAGAGGGAACCGAGAGTAGAATGGGAAGGTCCGAAGGTCCGAAGGGGGAGGCCGAAGGTCCGAGGTCTCGCATGGGGGAGCCGAGGTTCGGTCCTCGCTGCTGAGCTTCGGTCCGAGATGGCCTCTGACAAGTTCGGTTCTGACACTTTCGGCTCCTAAGAGGACTTTCGGTTCCTAAGAGGAGTTTCGGTTCCTAAGAGGAGTTTCGGCTCTATATGGCTGTTTTTCGAGAAATCTTTCCGTTTTGTGTGATTTTTGACCAAGTTAAGGGTCGGGATGACCCGGTTGACTATAAAAAGTTTGAGAGAGATTTTGGGAGAGATTTGGGAGAGATTTCACATACTTGGAGAGATTTCACATTCTTAGAGAGATTTGGGAGAGATTTCACATACTTGGAGAGATTTCACATTCGTGGAGAAATTTGGGAGAGATTTCACATACTTGGAGAGATTTGGGAGAGATTTAACCTTAGCCATTATTATCGTATAATCTGGTAATGCAAGGTTCGTGAACCCCGTTATGCTTCGTTAATGATCGTTTTAAGTCCCCGAAAGGGTCCTTAGCCGTGTTTTGATGTGTTTAACTCCCTTTTTAGGGTTTGTACATTGTTAACACATAGATTCTTCGAGATACTTGAATTCTTGACATACAAATGCACATTTTTATACATAGAATAACTTTTAAGATGCAAGTACTAGTTAAGTTTGACCGGTTGACTTGTTGACTTTGACTTTGACTTTGACTTTGACTTGAATTTGACGGTTGTCAGACAATGCTAGTTGAGTATTATACTCAGGAGCTTCATGGCATAACATATGACACCTATTCAGGAATTATTTGTTACTAGTGAAGAGAATGAAGATAAATAATATATGTTTGTAAATATTTCCATTTGTAAGTTGATGCTACCAATTTTTGTTATAGGTCGCAAGCGCATTAGAACATTAGAAAAAAGTTATTAGCTGGAACTCGGGAAGGGTTCCCAAGGGTTCGCTACGACGGAAAGGTTAGTGTGATAGTTTAAGGAAGAATGTGAGGTTGGTAGTGAGAATCGAGTGATTGATACTTACTTGATTGACGTTTTTAGTATTATTTTTAGAATTCCATAGCTTGACTAGACTTTTCATGTCTAGATGGGTACAAGTAGGGAAAAAATAAAGGTTCTTATCAGTATGTTCTTCCCTTTTACCCAACTTTCCATTTTGGATACGTTTCTTATATGAATGGATTTTAAGAAATTTTTGGTCCAACCGCTCATAGTTTGTAGGTAGGTTTCAACGTAGATGAAGTCCAATCATATATACGCTTAGGGTGGGACATTATCCTTTATGCACCAAAAGAAATATTAGGATGTGCTCTTGTTCTTATATCACTTGTATCTGTCGTAGGAACCGAACCCTAACCCATTCAAAACAGGTATTGATCACCGATGAAGAGTATAAACACAAACTAAGGTTGACCATGTTGATTCATAGACTCAGGATAATATCTTTCAAACCACTTTGATTTAAAGAATACCATGGAAATGGGGTTCCAAATCTGGTTTCAAGGACACAAAAGTTAGGAAGAAAATATGATTTTTAAACCACTACTATCGGGCCACTTCTTGCAGCTTTCTTGCATTTTGATTATTGGTGACCCGTATCCCCATAACTAAAACATTTCAAACCACTTCTATTGGGCCCTATAAGGGTTGGTCTAACATTGATACCTATGTATGTCTACGAGTAAACATAAAACAATCACATGCAAAACCTTTAGTTTCGTCAACTTAAGATCCACTTTCTGAAGATCCTTTTAGACATTCAAAAAGGCTTAGCGGCACAGCTTGTTGCCTGTTTGCCATCTCACTCATTGTACGATGACAATTAAAATGTTGTTCTTTAGACATTGTTTTTCGATGTATATGTCAGATTATATAGACCTAATAATGTTAGATTTAAACCAACATTTGGAACTTGAGAGACACCATTACAAACATTATGACATTTAGCGGCATACGGTTTTAATTGCATATATTCTTTTGTGCCACTATATTATGCTTTTTAGTGACACATTATGTATATGCCATTAAAAAAATTATTGAATTTAATGGCACTTAATATTTTATGTTACTAATAATCATATTTATTAGTGGCATAAATATATAAAATGCCACTAAAAATATAGATTTTACGTCGTACAACACATTATATGTCGCTAAATGCATTATTATAATTTATTCAATTCCACTAAATGTTAATAGTTTTTGTTCAAAACTTTCCTACATTAATTTCCCTCTCGTTTTTACGGTTCTGAAAGGAGGTGCACCTAAAGTCTAGGGTTTTAAGATCTTCCGATTTCCAGACTCCCAAAACCCAAATTTGATTGTTTAGGTGTTTAATCATTGTTGTTTGTTAAGTTTGTCGCAATCATCTCATCAAATTGTAGTAGTCTCTCTACAATATCTCTTTATCTTCATAGTTGCTACCACTTTTGAGCCACCTAATCCTGCATTTGCAGGCCCTCTCTGTTATATGTCCTAGCGTTTTTCCCAGTCATTGTCTTCTAGCAATCACAGACACCTCTATGTTGGCTTTGGTTAATCGATTATTCAGATCAAACGATTAGAGGTACCATTCAATGATTTAATTAAGCAATTTGAAACGCTACTTCATTTGTTTATTATTAAGGAGTTTACCATAAATTTCCAGTTTCTTATGTCGAACTACTAATTTAACTAGGCAATTAGTCATTGTATCTTATTTTGTTTTTGTTTTTTTTTTGGTTGATTCAAAGTTGTATTTTCAGCTTTTACCATTAGTCAAAATGTTTTTTTGGTAGACTTTATTCAATGTAGGGCTTTCTGCTCGATTCCTCATAATTTTTCAAACATGTTGCATATAATATATTAAAACGATAGTTTATGATTATACATTGAAAACCTCATTTGATATATGTACTTGTTCTAGGTATATATTATAAGTATGTTTGATCTGATTGTAACGATGAAAAATTCACCATGCCCGGTATCTTGGAGAAGGTAAGTACCTATGGAGATTTTTTCTTGTTTGTGTCAATATCTGTAGCGCCCTATTT
Organism: Lactuca virosa; assembly: GCF_052849685.1. Classification (NCBI taxonomy): domain Eukaryota; kingdom Viridiplantae; phylum Streptophyta; class Magnoliopsida; order Asterales; family Asteraceae; genus Lactuca; species Lactuca virosa. The sequence goes on along the minus strand of NC_136433.1, from coordinate 311,836,200 downwards.
CTCATTAGTAATTCAGAAACGGCTTTAACGGTTTTATAAATTCATAAGTATAATCATTTAATTGTGGATAAATATTCCAAGGAAGTATATCAGCGATAAAAATGAATAAAGGCATTCAATAAATATTAAAGAATTAAATAAGAAGTAAATAAATAAATAAATAATAATAAAATAATAAATAATTTAGGATTAAGGAGTAAATGATAGGAATAAGGGAAGTGAGGGTAGAATGTGCCATTTTCTAAACCTTGTAAGTAAACAAATGTGTACGAGGGACTGTTTTTGTCAAGATTAGTAATTTTGCAATGGGTGCATGTGTTTTATTTTGGAGACGTCGAGAGGAAGCCAAATGTTCCTTCCCCCTTGTTTAATCGAAGCAGAATGCACTAGAATCCCTATCTCAATCTCGATGTCGTTTTGGGGTTCAACCGTCGTCGTCACCATCACCTAGTACCACCATTACCGCCGGAAAATGCCACTGCCGCCGATGCCATTCCAGGCTATGGTTTTGGACATCGAAAAGTAAATTAGAGGAAGATGAAGGCCTGATTAGAGGTTATTTCGTTTTAGGGATTCAATCAACAGGTATTCCCCCTTATTTATCTCTTCCTTCTTCTTGTTCTTGTCCAAAACGTCATCACCACCACCATTGAGGTAGTCGATGCCGCCGCCGGCCACCACTACCATGGTGGCAGTGGGTTGTGACGATGCTAATGCCATATTTATGTCCTTTTGCTCTTTCAGATATTGTTTGGGTGCAAGAGAATGAAACCGTAAAGTTATATTCATATGAAACAATAAGAAACCCTAGTTTTCATCATTATGGTAATCTACTTTCAAACCTAGATTACACAATTGTAGAGAGCAAGATTTATGTTGGGTGGCTATGGAATAGTTATCAATGAAAGTCCATGCACCAAAAAGAATTCGCTTGAAAGTACTTCTTGTATTATAAACCAAAATTAGTAACGTACTTTGTGTTCTTGGTGGTTTGACCACCATTGACCACCACAATTCCACCATTAGACCACCATCATGTGGTGCAACTATTAAGAAACACGTTTTCCAGCTAATAGGTTTCCTAAGGAGCCTAATGGGTTAAGTTAGTAACGTAACCCTAATATGTGTAAAAGTGATGTCTTATGTTAATGTTCATAACTTTGAATTCTCATTAAGACATGTATTAAGATTTAAGACTGTTGTGTTAAAATGAATTATACATTTTCAATAGTCTAGTAATTAACTAATAACTATGTTTAAAAGTGTAAGTCAAAACTTAATCATTAAGTCCCTAATGGGACACCAAAAGTGGCTTAAAAGCTAAATGATACATTTTTCCAATTCTGCCCTTCAACTTCTAAATTCCGTTGAAGGCAATATGATCACCTAAAAATCATGAGACTTACATTTATGGAAAGCTTCGTGTGTCTAGTTTCTTCCAAATTTAAATCACTTTTCCAAATTCCAAATCCTTGAAGGGTAAAATGGTTAATTTTCTTATAATGGTCTGTGCTGTCAGATATTTCATGTTTTGTCTTCTAAAAATCATAATAAATTCCCCAGAACTCCAAATTCCAAAATTCCAAATCCTGTAGTTAGATATGGATATTTAGTTTCCTCCATATAAATGTCTTGATTTAATTAATTAATTCCTATTATATTTGTACAGTTTATTCAAAGAGTGAAGAGTGGTCCAGAAATCTGCTGAAATGTTACATCAACTTGTTATGTGCATATCTAATTCTACAAAAATCCAATTCATGAAACGTCAGATGTTATGGTTAGGGAATAATGTTTTGTATCCCTTGAATTTTTCCTAAGATTTAAATCTTGAACCTCATAGAGTAAAAGTTACCACCTTTGCATGTGAGTCCAGAAAGTAACAGCTCAACTTGGCTAAGTTGTAAAATTGATATAAAATCAATCAAAAATCGTTAGGATGAGATCCTTATATTACCAGAAAGATAAAATAGGTAACTATATGAATACAATTTTATCGGAACCTAATCATGAATTTATAGTTATGAAGCACAAGTTAAATAACTGATATAGTTGTTGTGTAGGTGTTAAAAAAGAAGGAAGTTCACTTGGCTATCGCAACTAAAGTATTTCAAGTTACCAAGAGAGGTGAGTTACACTAACTGTCATATTATGTAGGCATTACTTGTTTCATGTTTTGTTCACGGATACCCTAATCCGGTAGATTGGACAAGGTAAGGCAGAATGTTGTTTGTCCTCTAGTAAGGCAAACTGCACTCTTATCTCTTATTCTCTATTTTGGGGTGTAAGGGGGGGGGGAGTTCCCGGAAGGGGGAACAAGGTTATGGTTGGTACCAACAGTATTTGCTAGGAAAGTTTATGTTATGTTATGTTATGTTTTATGTGATATGTGTTATGTGTAAGTAAGTGATCTAGATAATGGTAGAGTAATGTGTATGGCCACTAAGCTTTATGCTTACCCGTTGTTATTTAACATTTTTCAGGATCATCAAGTTTTAATAAAGAAAGGAGATCGGTGTGACTGCAGACGACATTCTCTCGAAGACTTATATAAAAAAAATGTTATGTATTTAAAGCTGGGATGTTTTTGCTTCCGCTAATGTTTCCTTTGAAATAATATTTTCTAAGTATGGTTGGAAGTTTTTGATAAGCTTAATTGTAGTTTTCAAAGGGTAACGACTGGTTTTATTTTATGAGGATTTAATATTATATATTAAATATAAAAAAATTGGGTCGTTATAAGTTAGTATCAGAGCATGGTTTGAGGGATTTAGACATGCACTTGTGTGTTTAAACTCAAACCAAGGCTCATAATTTATCAAAACAGTTTCAAAAGAAGAATTTAAAATTCCAATTTTTAATGGTTGAAGTTTGAAAAAGAAAAGAGAATGTGAAGTGTGCAGTTATCCGGAGTTCAGCGGTAGTGAGCCACTTACTCACAATAAGTCTTATGTAAAACTGTTAGGTTGTATGTAATGTATATATGTTAGAATTTCCTATTAGAATGCTTATGTGTTTATAATGCATATGTGCCTATGATGTTTATGTGCTTATGTGATTTATATATGCCTTATGTGAAGTATGTGTTTTAGTAGTACTTAGTTGACCCTTATAGGTGGGCTATATCTTGAATGCCATGATTGCATACATCTAGGATCATGTAGGTTTAGAGAACTGATTCGGCCTTACTTCCTGTTCCTTGTTTGGTTGTGGATTTAGGGTAGAATCAACTTCTTAAAGACCTATTTTGGTTCGAGGGTATGCATCGTCATGCATCCACGATGTATGCTTGCCTATAGATTAAAGCTTGAGATAACATAATATCCTAGATTAGGAATGTATCCTCATGATGAGCTAAGAATAACAAAATGATAAGTAAATAGATAAGTATTGACCATCATGTAGATAAGGAAGTTTTGTGTGATCTCTCAGAACAAGTATCCATCGGTGTGAAAGGTAGTAGGGGTCCATACTATCTGAAGCACACGACCGATATTTGATTCGGGAAGACTCACGAAAAGCCTGTACGCTTGATGAGTTAATGTAAAAGTAAATGTATGAATGGTTCAAATAATAAAAGTAAATGTATACATGATCCAAGTAATGAAGCTAAATGTATGAATGATCTAAGAATAGAAGTAAATGTATAAATGATGTAAGTATAAAAGGTAAACATATAGAATATCAAAGTATGTTATAATACCCATGAATTATATCTTAAAAGAATATCGAATACTTAAGGAAGACCATCAAACGGATCTGGGGGTTCTGAGACACCCAATCTTAGGGAACTAGTTGCAAGTAAGGTTCGTGATGCTATCCAAGCGATGTTTATGGGGATGTTTACACAACTCAAAGCATGGATGGAAGAATTAGATGATAAGGAAAGCGGTTGCTGTAATGCATAATGATAGAAGCCTGGGTCGGGGATCGTCTAGTGAATGGAGTTATTAATGCCTCTTGGCATGAAATCCAATATTTCTTCATGAGAAGAAAGATTTGCAAGTAAGAAGTTGATGACCAACTGACATTGAGGATGCCTTTCGCACCAGTTTCTGTCCTACTAAGTCAAAGATATTTATAACTATGATTTTGTTGCGAGATGGAGCAAGAGAGATTGATGGGGATTGATGAAGAAGTCTCGTAATTATGGAGAGATGGAAGCCATGACCCAGGAAGAATCCAAAGGGATGTTCAGAAAGGAGTATATACCCTTGGCAGAGATCAACATAATAGCAAAGAAGTTTCTGGTGAAGAAGCATACTACAGAACTGGTGATTCATATCACCAGTGAATGTCTCGAAAAAAAAACTCTTGAGCGTGAATTTTTGTGGCTATTGAGGATACGAAGATGCTTCACTACACGGATATGCAAAGGGCTGATATCCGAGAGTTATTTCTACTACAAGGTGTAAGGATCTCAACAAGATGATGAAGGTAACCTGCGTTAGAGAAGGATTGGTATGGAGTCATGGCCGGGATTGGTGATAGTCGAGGAGTTTAATGTTGGTTATTTGAGTAGCGGTAGATGGTATAGGGATGCCTAGATTCTTGTTAGATCATGGGAAATGAAGAAAAATTTAGAGAATAGACAACCAAGCTACCAATTATGGGGAAAACCCCAATTCTCCAAACTTTATGTCTGAACAAGTTACCATCGAGCAGATGAAGGATACAGAGGGAGGTGTACACAAGACATTTTTCAAAATCAAATTTGGACACTAATAGCTCGTTCTGATACGATTCAAACTTATGAATGCACTAGCAACATTTATCATTCATGAATATGATGAACCATGTGAGCGACATGAAGGTCTACTCCGTGTCATGGGAAGAATACGAATGTTATCTGCGAAAGGTATAGAAGATGCTAAGGAGGAAGAAGTTGTATGCTATAATTTATAGTGTAACACCCGATTCAGGTATTGGCTGGAAAGTTGACAATTTGGAGAGGTTCATGCATGGACTCGGCAAGTTGGAGGACCAACTCGTCGAGTAGAGTCGGGTATCTGGAACACGGGACGGAGGCGACTCGGCGATTCGGAAGGATCGACTCGGAGAGTCCGAGCTCTTTAAAGAAAACCCTAATTTTGGGGTTTGCCCCCTATATACACATCATTATCCGCCCTAGTAGCCTCCCTTAGCACCTTAGAAGTACGTTTACGGCCGCACACCCTCTTGTGAGTGAAGTAAGATCAATTGGGTGCTTAACCTTGAGATTTTGGGGAGGATTCCAAGCTTCAAGAAGAACTATGAAGGGGAAAACACTAGATCTAGCATCTAGTTCGTCTTGGGCATTGATTTGAGGTATGAATTTGTTACCTTAAGCATAAATTCTATTTGAGGGTTGTGACCAACTTTGAGGAAATGGAAGCAAGCCTAGATCTGGACCTATCAGAAGGATATGGTTCCAGATCTGGAACTTCATAGGTCCCAATTATCATAAAGTTGCACCTTTTAGTAAGCTTATTCCCTCCCCATGCATGGAAACCTTGTTGAAGGTTAGTTTTGGTGATTATGGCCATGAGAGGCCTTGCATGCACGTAAAGTTTGCAACTTTACGTGTATTCCACACTAGTAGAGTATAGATCTGTAGTTTGAGACCTTGAGTCCCACTGGAAGAGGTCGTAAACACAATGGACTAATAGGGACTCGACGAGTCGTGCAAAAGTCTCGGCGAGTCGAAAAGGGTTTACGGCCAAGGGTGTACGGCTAAGGGTTTACGGCCAAGGGTTTACGGCCAAGGGTGTACGACCAAAGATGTACGGTTGGTGGTTTACGGCCGTAAATACCAAGAAACTTGACGAGTCCCGCAGATGACTCGGCGAGTCGATGAGTTAAGCAGGGAACCCGATGAGTTAACGATTGTACTCGATGAGTCAAGGTCAATATGGACTGTTGACCTTGACTATAGACTTTAACTTTGACCAGGGTTGACCCTAGGGGTATTTATTGGATTATGCTGAGTTAATTACTCATTGATTATAGGCAGTTGGGAAGAGGAGCATAAGACACACCTGAATTCAGTTGCCAATTCAGCATTATGAGGTGAGTTTTCTCACCATACCAATGGGTCTAAGGCACCAAGGCCGGCCCATCTTATGATAGTTGGTTTACTTGTTATGTAGAGGTGTGATATGTATGTGTGTATGATATGTGGTAGAGATAGCCTTTGTGGCTAATGGTAGAGATGGCCTTATGGCTAATGGTAGAGATAGCCTTTGTGGCTAATGGTAGAGACAGTCTTTATGGCTGATGGTAGAGATAGCCTTTGTGGTTAACGGTTGAGATAGTTTCATGGCTAATTGACATGTGATATGTGGTAGAGGTAGCTTTATGGCTAATGTGAAATGTGGTTTGTGTGGGGTATGCTCTGGGGGACTCACTAAGCTTTTAGCTTACCGTTTGTGGATTTGTTTCAGGTACTTCGGAGTCCAAGGGTAAAGGCAAGGCGTGATGATGCGGCGTGCACTCTATCTCTCTTTTCTGATATAGTTTGGGGGACACTCTGATGTTTTGAAAATAAATATGATGTAATGTTGACGATTTTGAAAACAATTATTGGGATCTTCAAGTTTTATGCAATATAGTCGATTAATTAAAAGTGAAAAATTTCTTTGTAAAATTTGGGTCGTTACAAGTTGGTATCAAAGCCTTGGTTTGAGGGATTCGGGCATACCCTCGGGTGTGTCAGGACTCAAACTAAGGAAAGGGTAAATTGTTTTCAAAAATAACATAAAAAGCTTTTTGAAAGAAGGAAAAGATGGGAGTGGAACGCGCGTGATCAGCCGAGCCAAGTAAGTATATCCCCAATATGCTAGCCATGCTATTCTGATATTTGAACTTGGATGATCGTATGGAATATGCTATGTGTATGCTTTTAAAATTATATACGGTTAGGAGCTTATAGCCTTAGAATGATCGATTTGGCCTTATTTCCTGTTCCTTGTTTGGTTGTGGTCCTAGGGTAGAATCTTTTATTCGAAAGTCTATTTGATCCTCTTCTGTGTATAATTTGCATGCATAAAGGCAACCTGTTATGATTGGTCTGTTTGATGTGGGTAGAGGACATCTTCGGACAGTCTAGGATGTGGGTTATGCGATGGTTGGTAGCATATCGTTTATTTGGGACGAATTGGAATTATCAGGTCGAGCCGTGGGGAAAGGTACAGGTAAGTGTGGAAGGTAGTATTGGGCCCGTACTACTGGAAACACAGGACCTGTACCCGAGCCAATGTTAGATCTGACAATTTCGAGACCGGTGTGGAGAGATCTGTTTTTTGAAAATCTTGATCGCTATGATTTATGTTATTCCAGTTCAGCATGGTAGTGACACGTTTCGGGACAGGAGGATCAGGATCGGGATATGGATCCGGGAATGGATCGGGTGACACCATAGACGGCATAGATGAGAGGCTGCGCGAGCTTATTGCAGCCGAGGTTACGAGGGGCATCCTTGATGCTACCCCAGTCATTTTCGGGACGGTCAAGGAAGGCATAATGGAGATCATGGAGGAGAGACTCAGATCATTCAGGACTAAGATTGATGCAGGCCAGTTGGGGGCCCGAACTCCCTCGTTCCGGGAGTTCAAGGCGTGTAGGGCGCCGAAGTTTTTCGGGGTCAGGGACCCCATTGTCAGCCGAAACTGGGTGGCGGATATCAAAAACGCCCAGCGCACGAGTTCTTGCCCGGATGTGGCAAAGGTTTGGGTTTTCTTCTTGTATGCTGAGAGACAGAGCTCGGGATTGGTGGGGCGAGGTTACTAGACAGGTGGGACCGACCGGGGTGGGTGAGATGACGTGGGCCGAGTTTGGTTGGCGATTTGATCTGGAGTTGGCACCACCCATTGAGGTGCAATGTTTAGTGTGACAGTTTCATGATTTGCAGCAGACCACTGATACTATGGCGGAAATCACCGCCAAGTTTCGGGAACAAGCTTTGTTGATTCTGCAATACGCTACCGATGAGGAAATGAGGCAGACACGATATCATTCCATGCTAAGGGACGATATTCGGGAGTTTGTGAGCTTTACGGGGTGTAAGACCCTGAATGAAATGGTGGAGAAGGCCCGGGAACGGGAAATGGAGCTGGAGTCTTGCACGAAGCGGAAGCTTGAGCAGGCTCAGGCAGCGGTTGGACAGGCTAAGAAGCCTAAGACGTCGGACACTTCCAGCAAGGGTCAGCAGGGTGGGGGCCGATGTGCCAAGTGTAGTCGGGTACACAATGGAGCTTGTCGTATCGCAGGTTCGGAATGTTATCCATGTGGCCAATAGGGCCATATGAGTAGGGACTGCCCAGCAAAGGGCTTAATCTATTTTCACTGCAACCAGACCGGCCATAAGTGGGTCAACTGTCCGAAGTTGCAGGGAGGAGAGGGAACAGCGGCGGCGCCCGCACCCGTCACAATGAGGATTACCGACGGTCTCCCTCCTAAGGCGGAAGCTCCAACAGTGAGGAGCCGTGCATTTCAGCTAACTACCGAGGAGGCACGGGCAGCGTCAGACGTAGTGGCTGGTACATATTCATTCTTCCCTACTCTATGTAGTTCTTTCGCTTATGTGTACTATATGCTTGTAGAGGGACCTTTTTGGTCAATGGTATGTCTGCTCATGTATTGTTTGATTCGGGTGCTACCCGATCGTTCGTATCTCTTGCGCTTAGCAAGAAGTTCTGGAACGCGCCGGGAGCTTTGGATTCCCCGCTAGAGGTGGAGATTGCGGATGACCGCACCGTTAGTGCTACGAAGGTATATCGGGACTGTGTCCTGAATGTACTTGGTGAAAGATTTCGAGTCGACCTAGTCCCGATACCGTTGCGAGGGTTGAAGGTGATTATCGGAATGGATTGGTTGGGAGCCAACGGGGCCATGATTGATTACGAACATCAGTTGGCGAGGGTTCGAACCCCAAGTAGGGGGAGAACTGGTGATACATGGTGATAGTGCATCGCAGGGACTGACCCTCTGTTCGGTTGCAAGGGCTAGGAGGTTCCTGCAGTAGGGTTGTATAGGGTTTCTGGCATATATCTCGGATACAAGGGTAGAGATCGCGAAGGATGTAGGCAGTGTGCCCGTTGTTCAGGACTTTTGGGATGTTTTCCCCGAAGAGTTAACAGGGGTGCCTCCGGAGAGGCAGGTGGAATTTCACATAGATTTGGTGTTGGGTGCCGCTTCGATAGCAAAGACACCATATCGGCTGGCACCACCTGAGATGCAAGAGTTATCTACACAGCTTCAGGAGCTGTTAGACCGAGGGTTCATTCGTCCGAGTAGTTCTCCGTGGGGAGCACCAATCCTTTTCGCGAAAAAGAAAGATGGATCCTACATGATGTGTATCGATAATAGAGAGCTAAACAAGCTAACAGTGAAGAACCGTTATCTGTTGCCAAGGATCGATGATTTGTTCGATCAGCTGCAGAGTGCGTCTTGGTTTTCCAAGATTGATCTTCGGTCGGGATACCATCAGATGAGGATTCGGGATGAGGATATACCGAAGACGGCTTTCAGGACTCGGTATGGGCATTATGAGTTTGTAGTGATGTCGTTTGGGCTCACCAATGCCCCAGCAGCGTTCATGGACCTTATGAATAAGGTGTGCAGACCGATGTTGGACCGGTCGGTGATCGTTTTCATTGATGATATCTTGGTCTATTCTAAGACCAGGGAGCAGTACGAACAACACTTAAGGGAGGTGATGGAGACCCTAAGGGCGGAGAAGTTGTATGCCAAGTTCTCCAAGTGTGATTTCTGGCTGCGAGAGGTACAATTCTTGGGGCATATCATCAATCAGGAGGGTATTTCGGTTGATCCAGCCAAGGTGGAGGCTGTGATGCAGTGGGAAGTACCGAAGAATGCATCTGAGATTCATAGCTTCTTGGGTTTAGCGGGTTATTATCGGAGATTTATTCAGGACTTCTCCAAGATTGCTATGCCATTGACACGACTAACCAAGAAGAATGTGACATTTCGGTGGGGTACGGATCAGTAGTTGGCCTTCGAGACCTTGAGGCGGAGATTGTGCGAGGCTCCGATCCTTGTTTTACCAGAGGGATTAGATGATCTGGTGGTGTATTGTGACGCATCGATTTCAGGGTTAGGTGCGGTACTGATGCAAAGAGGGCACGTGATAGCATATGCCTCGCGACAACTAAAGCCTCATGAGGCAAATTACCCTACTCACGATCTGGAGTTGGGGGCAGTGGTGTTTGCCCTCAAGATTTGGAGGCATTACTTGTATGGGGTGCGGTGCACCATTTACACCGGCCATAAGAGTCTCAGCTATTTGATGGACCAGCAGAACCTCAACTTGCGACAGAGAAGGTGGTTGGACGTGCTAAAAGACTATGATTGCGAGATTCTATACCACCCAGGGAAGGCCAACATAGTAGCCGACGCTTTGAGCCGTAAGATGACAGGATCCCCGATTAGAAATGTGTGTTTGAGGATGTCAGTGATCTCTCCATTGTTGGAGATGATCAAAAAGGCTCAGGTTGAGGGAGTAAAGAAAGAGAATTGAAAGGTAGAAAGGATCCGAGGGCAGTATCCTTTGTTTGTTAAGGATAGTCGAGGCCTATTGACGCAGTGTGGTCGGGTGTGGGTACCGACGACTGGGGAAGTGAGACAAAAGATATTTGAGGAAGCGAATAAGTCCAGGTTCTCCATACATCCAGGAGCTACGAAAATGTATAGGGACTTGAGGCTGAGTTATTGGTGGCCATGCATGAAGCGGGAAATTGCGTGGTTTGTAGAGCGGTGCTTAACCTGCAGGAAGGTCAAGGCCGAGCACCAGCGGCCTCATGGTAAGGTCCAGCCGCTACCAATTCCCATGTGGAAGTGGGAGGAGATCACGATGGACTTCATTACGAAGTTGGCAAGGACGTCGAGGGGTGTGGATACCATATGGGTGATTATGGATAGACTAACGAAGAGTGCCCATTTCATTCCGATATCAGAAACTATATCCACGGAGAAGTTGGCGGATATTTACGTGCGTGAGGTAGTGGCTAGACATGGGGTTCCTGTGTCAGTAGTCTCTGATCGTGATGTTCGGTTCACATCCAGGTTTTGGAAGAAATTCCACGAGGAGTTGGGCACTCAGCTACATTTTAGCACGGCGTACCACCCCCAAACCGATGGTCAGAGTGAAAGAACGATCCAGACACTGGAGGATATGCTGTGGGCATGCGTGTTAGATTTTGGAGGGAGTTGAGATACGTATCTCCCACTGGCAGAGTTTTCGTACAATAGTAGTTATCATGCCAGTATCGATCGAGCTCCGTTTGAGATGTTATATGGTCGGAGGTGTAGGACCCCGGTTTGTTGGGATGAGGTTGGACACCGGGTCATGGGAAGCACTGAAGTAGAGCTTAAAACTACTGGGTAGATTTAGCAGGTGTGTGACCGACTGCGGGTCGCGTAGAGCCGTCAGAAAAGCTATGTTGACCGACGGCGATCAGATCTTGAATTTCAGGTGGGGGATTTAGTGTTGCTGAAGGTGTCGCCCTGGAAAGGGATCATCAGGTTTCGAAAGAGGGGCAAGCTGGGCCCTCGGTATATAGGCCCGTTCAGGATCACGGCCCGGATGGGCAAAGTAGCATATCGCTTGAATCTGCCAGAGGAGCTTAGCCAGATTCACAACATGTTCCGTGTGTCGCAACTTCGGAAGTGTGTCCAAATGGACCTGGGAACCGGAAGAAGAGATGCGCGAGCATTACCCCGATTTATTTGGGTCAGCAGACTTCGAGGACGAAGTTTAGTTCAAGTGGGGGAGACTTGTAACACCTGATTCAGGTATTGGCTGGAAAGTTGACAATTTGGAGAGGTTCATGCATGGACTCGGCGAGTTGGAGGACCAACTCGTCGAGTAGAGTCGGGTATCTGGAACGCGGGACGGAGGCGACTCGGCGATTCGGAAGGATCGACTCGGAGAGTCCGAGCTCTTTAAAGAAAACCCTAGTTTTGGGGTTTGCCCCCTATATACACATCATTATCCGCCCCAGTAGCCTTCCTTAGCACCTTAGAAGAACGTTTACGGCCGCACACCCTCTTGTGAGTGAAGTAAGATCAATTGGGTGCTTAACCTTGAGATTTTGGGGAGGATTCCAAGCTTAAAGAAGAACTATGAAGGGGAAAACACTAGATCTAGCATCTAGTTCGTCTTGGGCATTGATTTGAGGTATGAATCTGTTACCTTAAGCATAAATTCTATTTGAGGGTTGTGACCAACTTTGAGGAAATGGAAGCAAGCCTAGATCTGGACCTATCAGAAGGATATGGTTCCAGATCTAGACCTTCATAGGTCCCAATTATCATAAAGTTGCACCTTTTAGTAAGCTTATTCCCTCCCCATGCATATAAATGTCTTGATTTAATTAATTAATTCCTATTATATTTGTACAGTTTATTCAAAGAGTGAAGAGTGGTCCAGAAATCTGCTGAAATGTTACATCAACTTGTTATGTGCATATCTAATTCTACAAAAATCCAATTCATGAAACGTCAGATGTTATGGTTAGGGAATAATGTTTTGTATACCATGAATTTTTCCTAAGATTTAAATCTTGAACCTCATAGAGTAAAAGTTACCACCTTTGCATGTGAGTCCAGAAAGTAACAGCTCAACTTGGCTAAGTTGTAAAATTGATATAAAATCAATCAAAAATCGTTAGGATGAGATCCTTATATTACCAGAAAGATAAAATAGGTAACTATATGAATACAATTTTATCGGAACCTAATCATGAATTTATAGTTATGAAGCACAAGTTAAATAACTGATATAGTTGTTGTGTAGGTGTTAAAAAAGAAGGAAGTTCACTTGGCTATCGCAACTAAAGTATTTCAAGTTACCAAGAGAGGTGAGTTACACTAACTGTCATATTATGTAGGCATTACTTGTTTCATGTTTTGTTCACGGATACCCTAATCCGGTAGACTGGACAAGGTAAGGCAGAATGTTGTTTGTCCTCTAGTAAGGCAAACTGCACTCTTATCTCTTATTCTCTATTTTGGGGTGTAAGGGGGGGGGGGGGAGTTCCCGGAAGGGGGAACAAGGTTATGGTTGGTACCAACAGTATTTGCTAGGAAAGTTTATGTTATGTTATGTTATGTTTTATGTGATATGTGTTATGTGTAAGTAAGTGATCTAGATAATGGTAGAGTAATGTGCATGGCCACTAAGCTTTATGCTTACCCGTTGTTATTTAACATTTTTCAGGATCATCAAGTTTTAATAAAGAAAGGAGATCGGTGTGACTGCAGACGACATTCTCTCGAAGACTTATATAAAAAAAATGTTATGTATTTAAAGCTGGGATGTTTTTGCTTCCGCTAATGTTTCCTTTGAAATAATATTTTCTAAGTATGGTTGGAAGTTTTTGATAAGCTTAATTGTAGTTTTCAAAGGGTAACGACTGGTTTTATTTTATGAGGATTTAATATTATATATTAAATATAAAAAAATTGGGTCGTTATAAGTTAGTATCAGAGCATGGTTTGAGGGATTTAGACATGCACTTGTGTGTTTAAACTCAAACCAAGGCTCATAATTTATCAAAACAGTTTCAAAAGAAGAATTTAAAATTCCAATTTTTAATGGTTGAAGTTTGAAAAAGAAAAGAGAATGTGAAGTGTGCAGTTATCCGGAGTTCAGCGGTAGTGAGCCACTTACTCACAATAAGTCTTATGTAAAACTGTTAGGTTGTATGTAATGTATATATGTTAGAATTTCCTATTAGAATGCTTATGTGTTTATAATGCATATGTGCCTATGATGTTTATGTGCTTATGTGATTTATATATGCCTTATGTGAAGTATGTGTTTTAGTAGTACTTAGTTGACCCTTATAGGTGGGCTATATCTTGAATGCCATGATTGCATACATCTAGGATCATGTAGGTTTAGAGAACTGATTCGGCCTTACTTCCTGTTCCTTGTTTGGTTGTGGATTTAGGGTAGAATCAACTTCTTAAAGACCTATTTTGGTTCGAGGGTATGCATCGTCATGCATCCACGGTGTATGCTTGCCTATAGATTAAAGCTTGAGATAACATAATATCCTAGATTAGGAATGTATCCTCATGATGAGCTAAGAATAACAAAATGATAAGTAAATAGATAAGTATTGACCATCATGTAGATAAGGAAGTTTTGTGTGATCTCTCAGAACAAGTATCCATCGGTGTGAAAGGTAGTAGGGGTCCATACTATCTGAAGCACACGACCGATATTTGATTCGGGAAGACTCACGAAAAGCCTGTACGCTTGATGAGTTAATGTAAAAGTAAATGTATGAATGGTTCAAATAATAAAAGTAAATGTATACATGATCCAAGTAATGAAGCTAAATGTATGAATGATCTAAGAATAGAAGTAAATGTATAAATGATGTAAGTATAAAAGGTAAACATATAGAATATCAAAGTATGTTATAATACCCATGAATTATATCTTAAAAGAATATCGAATACTTAAGGAAGACCATCAAACGGATCTGGGGGTTCTGAGACACCCAATCTTAGGGAACTAGTTGCAAGTAAGGTTCGTGATGCTATCCAAGCGATGTTTATGGGGATGTTTACACAACTCAAATCTTGGATGGAAGAATTAGATGATAAGGAAAGCGGTTGCTGTAATGCATAATGATAGAAGCCTGGGTCGGGGATTGTCTAGTGAATAGAGTTACTAATGCCTCTTGGCATGAAATCCAATATTTCTTCATGAGAAGAAAGATTTGCAAGTAAGAAGTTGATGACCAACTGACATTGAGGATGCCTTTCGCACCAGTTTCTGTCCTACTAAGTCAAAGATATTTATAACTATGATTTTGTTGCGAGATGGAGCAAGAGAGATTGATGGGGATTGATGAAGAAGTCTCGTAATTATGGAGAGATGGAAGCCATGACCCAGGAAGAATCCAAAGGGATGTTCAGAAAGGAGTATATACCCTTGGCAGAGATCAACATAATAGCAAAGAAGTTTCTGGTGAAGAAGCATACTACAGAACTGGTGATTCATATCACCAGTGAATGTCTCGAAAAAAAAACTCTTGAGCGTGAATTTTTGTGGCTATTGAGGATACGAAGATGCTTCACTACACGGATATGCAAAGGGCTGATATCCGAGAGTTATTTCTACTACAAGGTGTAAGGATCTCAACAAGATGATGAAGGTAACCTGCGTTAGAGAAGGATTGGTATGGAGTCATGGCCGGGATTGGTGATAGTCGAGGAGTTTAATGTTGGTTATTTGAGTAGCGGTAGATGGTATAGGGATGCCTAGATTCTTGTTAGATCATGGGAAATGAAGAAAAATTTAGAGAATAGACAACCAAGCTCACCAATTATGGGGAAAACCCCAATTCTCCAAACTTTATGTCTGAACAAGTTACCATCGAGCAGATGAAGGATACAGAGGGAGGTGTACACAAGACATTTTTCAAAATCAAATTTGGACACTAATAGCTCGTTCTGATACGATTCAAACTTATGAATGCACTAGCAACATTTATCATTCATGAATATGATGAACCATGTGAGCGACATGAAGGTCTACTCCGTGTCATGGGAAGAATACGAATGTTATCTGCGAAAGGTATAGAAGATGCTAAGGAGGAAGAAGTTGTATGCTATAATTTATAGTGTAACACACGATTCAGGTATTGGCTGGAAAGTTGACAATTTGGAGAGGTTCATGCATGGACTCGGCAAGTTGGAGGACCAACTCGTCGAGTAGAGTCGGGTATCTGGAACACGGGACGGAGGCGACTCGGCGATTCGGAAGGATCGACTCGGAGAGTCCGAGCTCTTTAAAGAAAACCCTAATTTTGGGGTTTGCCCCCTATATACACATCATTATCCGCCCTAATAGCCTCCCTTAGCACCTTAGAAGTACGTTTACGGCCGCACACCCTCTTGTGAGTGAAGTAAGATCAATTGGGTGCTTAACCTTGAGATTTTGGGGAGGATTCCAAGCTTCAAGAAGAACTATGAAGGGGAAAACACTAGATCTAGCATCTAGTTCGTCTTGGGCATTGATTTGAGGTATGAATTTGTTACCTTAAGCATAAATTCTATTTGAGGGTTGTGACCAACTTTGAGGAAATGGAAGCAAGCCTAGATCTGGACCTATTAGAAGGATATGGTTCCAGATCTGGACCTTCATAGGTCCCAATTATCATAAAGTTGCACCTTTTAGTAAGCTTATTCCCTCCCCATGCATGGAAACCTTGTTGAAGGTTAGTTTTGGTGATTATGGCCATGAGAGGCCTTGCATGCACGTAAAGTTTGCAACTTTACGTGTATTCCACACTAGTAGAGTATAGATCTGTAGTTTGAGACCTTGAGTCCCACTGGAAGAGGTCGTAAACACAATGGACTAATAGGGACTCGACGAGTCGTGCAAAAGTCTCGGCGAGTCGAAAAGCGTTTACGGCCAAGGGTGTACGGCTAAGGGTTTACGGCCAAGCGTTTACGGCCAAGGGTGTACGACCAAAGATGTACGGTTGGTGGTTTACGGCCGTAAACACCAAGAAACTTGACGAGTCCCGCAGATGACTCGGCGAGTCGATGAGTTAAGCAGGGAACCCGATGAGTTAACGATTGTACTCGACGAGTCAAGGTCAATATGGACTGTTGACCTTGACTATAGACTTTAACTTTGACTAGGGTTGACCCTAAGGGTATTTATTGGATTATGCTGAGTTAATTACTCATTGATTATAGGCAGTTGGGAAGAGGAGCATAAGACACACCTGAATTCAGTTGCCAATTCAGCATTATGAGGTGAGTTTTCTCACCATACCAATGGGTCTAAGGCACCAAGGGCGGCCCATCTTATGATAGTTGGTTTACTTGTTATGTAGAGGTGTGATATGTATGTGTGTATGATATGTGGTAGAGATAGCCTTTGTGGCTAATGGTAGAGATGGCCTTATGGCTAATGGTAGAGATAGCCTTTGTGGCTAATGGTAGAGACAGTCTTTATGGCTGATGGTAGAGATAGCCTTTGTGGTTAACGGTAGAGATAGTTTCATGGCTAATTGACATGTGATATGTGGTAGAGGTAGCTTTATGGCTAATGTGAAATGTGGTTTGTGTGGGGTATGCTCTGGGGGACTCACTAAGCTTTTAGCTTACCGTTTGTGGATTTGTTTCAGGTACTTCGGAGTCCAAGGGCAAAGGCAAGGCGTGATGATGCGGCGTGCACTCTATCTCTCTTTTCTGATATAGTTTGGGGGACACTCTGATGTTTTGAAAATAAATATGATGTAATGTTGACGATTTTGAAAACAATTATTGGGATCTTCAAGTTTTATGCAATATGGTCGATTAATTAAAAGTGAAAAATTTCTTTGTAAAATTTGGGTCGTTACAAGTTGGTATCAAAGCCTTGGTTTGAGGGATTCGGGCATACCCTCGGGTGTGTCAGGACTCAAACTAAGGAAAGGGTAAATTGTTTTCAAAAATAACATAAAAAGCTTTTTGAAAGAAGGAAAAGATGGGAGTGGAACGCGCGTGATCAGCCGAGCCAAGTAAGTATATCCCCAATATGCTAGCCATGCTATTCTGATATTTGAACTTGGATGATCGTATGGAATATGCTATGTGTATGCTTTTAAAATTATATACGGTTAGGAGCTTATAGCCTTAGAATGATCGATTTGGCCTTATTTCCTGTTCCTTGTTTGGTTGTGGTCCTAGGGTAGAATCTTTTATTCGAAAGTCTATTTGATCCTCTTCTGTGTATAATTTGCATGCATAAAGGCAACCTGTTATGATTGGTCTGTTTGATGTGGGTAGAGGACATCTTCGGACAGTCTAGGATGTGGGTTATGCGATGGTTGGTAGCATATCGTTTATTTGGGACGAATTGGAATTATCAGGTCGAGCCGTGGGGAAAGGTACAGGTAAGTGTGGAAGGTAGTATTGGGCCCGTACTACTGGAAACACAGGACCTGTACCCGAGCCAATGTTAGATCTGACAATTTCGAGACCGGTGTGGAGAGATCTGTTTTTTGAAAATCTTGATCGCTATGATTTATGTTATTCCAGTTCAGCATGGTAGTGACACGTTTCGGGACAGGAGGATCAGGATCGGGATATGGATCCGGGAATGGATCGGGTGACACCATAGACGGCGTAGATGAGAGGCTGCGCGAGCTTATTGCAGCCGAGGTTACGAGGGGCATCCTTGATGCTACCCCAGTCATTTTCGGGACGGTCAAGGAAGGCATAATGGAGATCATGGAGGAGAGACTCAGATCATTCAGGACTAAGATTGATGCAGGCCAGTTGGGGGCCCGAACTCCCTCGTTCCGGGAGTTCAAGGCGTGTAGGGCGCCGAAGTTTTTCGGGGTCAGGGACCCCATTGTCAGCCGAAACTGGGTGGCGGATATCAAAAACGCCCAGCGCACGAGTTCTTGCCCGGATGTGGCAAAGGTTTGGGTTTTCTTCTTGTATGCTGAGAGACAGAGCTCGGGATTGGTGGGGCGAGGTTACTAGACAGGTGGGACCGACCGGGGTGGGTGAGATGACGTGGGCCGAGTTTGGTTGGCGATTTGATCTGGAGTTCGCACCACCCATTGAGGTGCAACGTTTAGTGCGACAGTTTCATGATTTGCAGCAGACCACTGATACTATGGCGGAAATCACGGCCAAGTTTCGGGAACAAGCTTTGTTGATTCCGCAATACGCTACCGATGAGGAAATGAGGCAGACACGATATCATTCCATGCTAAGGGACGATATTCGGGAGTTTGTGAGCTTTACGGGGTGTAAGACCTTGAATGAAATGGTGGAGAAGGCCCGGGAACGGGAAATGGAGCTGGAGTCTTGCACGAAGCGGAAGCTTGAGCAGGCTCAGGCAGCGGTTGGACAGGCTAAGAAGCCTAAGACGTCGGACACTTCCAGCAAGGGTCAGCAGGGTAGGGGCCGATGTGCCAAGTGTAGTCGGGTACACTATGGAGCTTGTCGTATCGCAGGTTCGGGATGTTATGCATGTGGCCAATAGGGCCATATGAGTAGGGACTGCCCAGCAAAGGGCTTAATCTATTTTCACTGCAACCAGACCGGCCATAAGTGGGTCAACTGTCCGAAGTTGCAGGGAGGAGAGGGAACAGCGGCGGCGCCCGCACCCGTCACAATGAGGATTACCGACGGTCTCCCTCCTAAGGCGGAAGCTCCAACAGTGAGGAGCCGTGCATTTCAGCTAACTACCGAGGAGGCACGGGCAGCGTCAGACGTAGTGGCTGGTACATATTCATTCTTCCCTACTCTATGTAGTTCTTTCGCTTATGTGTACTATATGCTTGTATAGGGACCTTTTTGGTCAATGGTATGTCTGCTCATGTATTGTTTGATTCGGGTGCTACCCGATCGTTCGTATCTCTTGCGCTTAGCAAGAAGTTCTGGAACGCGCCGGGAGCTTTGGATTCCCCGGTAGAGGTGGAGATTGCGGATGACCGCACCGTTAGTGCTACGAAGGTATATCGGGACTGTGTCCTGAATGTACTTGGTGAAAGATTTCGAGTCGACCTAGTCCCGATACCGTTGCGAGGGTTGAAGGTGATTATCGGAATGGATTGGTTGGGAGCCAACGGGGCCATGATTGATTGCGAACATCAGTTGGCGAGGGTTCGAGCCCCAAGTAGGGGGAGAACTGGTGATACATGGTGATAGTGCATCGCAGGGACTGACCCTCTGTTCGGTTGCAAGGGCTAGGAGGTTCCTGCAGTAGGGTTGTATAGGGTTTCTGGCATATATCTCGGATACAAGGGTAGAGATCGCGAAGGATGTAGGCAGTGTGCCCGTTGTTCAGGACTTTTGGGATGTTTTCCCCGAAGAGTTAACAGGGGTGCCTCCGGAGAGGCAGGTGGAATTTCACATAGATTTGGTGTCGGGTGCCGCTTCAATAACAAAGACACCATATCGGCTGGCACCACCTGAGATGCAAGAGTTATCTACACAGCTTCAGGAGCTGTTAGACCGAGGGTTCATTCGTCCGAGTAGTTCTCCGTGGGGAGCACCAATCCTTTTCGCGAAAAAGAAAGATGGATCCTACATGATGTGTATCGATTATAGAGAGCTAAACAAGCTAACAGTGAAGAACCGTTATCTGTTGCCAAGGATCGATGATTTGTTCGATCAGCTGCAGGGTGCGTCTTGGTTTTCCAAGATTGATCTTCGGTCGGGATACCATCAGATGAGGATTCGGGATGAGGATATACCGAAGACGGCTTTCAGGACTCGGTATGGGCATTATGAGTTTGTAGTGATGTCGTTTGGGCTCACCAATGCCCCAACAGCGTTCATGGACCTTATGAATAAGGTGTGCAGACCGATGTTGGACCGGTCGGTGATCGTTTTCATTGATGATATCTTGGTCTATTCTAAGACCAGGGAGCAGTACGAACAACACTTAAGGGAGGTGATGGAGACCCTAAGGGCGGAGAAGTTGTATGCCAAGTTCTCCAAGTGTGATTTCTGGCTGCGAGAGGTACAATTCTTGGGGCATATCATCAATCAGGAGGGTATTTCGGTTGATCCAGCCAAGGTGGAGGCTGTGATGCAGTGGGAAGTACCGAAGAATGCATCTGAGATTCATAGCTTCTTGGGTTTAGCGGGTTATTATCGGAGATTTATTCAGGACTTCTCCAAGATTGCTATGCCATTGACACGACTAACCAAGAAGAATGTGACATTTCGGTGGGGTACGGATCAGTAGTTGGCCTTCGAGACCTTGAGGCGGAGATTGTGCGAGGCTCCGATCCTTGTTTTACCAGAGGGATTAGATGATCTGGTGGTGTATTGTGACGCATCGATTTCAGGGTTAGGTGCGGTACTGATGCAAAGAGGGCACGTGATAGCATATGCCTCGCGACAACTAAAGCCTCATGAGGCAAATTACCCTACTCACGATCTGGAGTTGGGGGCAGTGGTGTTTGCCCTCAAGATTTGGAGGCATTACTTGTATGGGGTGCGGTGCACCATTTACACCGGCCATAAGAGTCTCAGCTATTTGATGGACCAGCAGAACCTCAACTTGCGACAGAGAAGGTGGTTGGACGTGCTAAAAGACTATGATTGCGAGATTCTATACCACCCAGGGAAGGCCAACGTAGTAGCCGACGCTTTGAGCCGTAAGATGACAGGATCCCCGATTAGAAATGTGTGTTTGAGGATGTCAGTGATCTCTCCATTGTTGGAGATGATCAAAAAGGCTCAGGTTGAGGGAGTAAAGAAAGAGAATTGAAAGGTAGAAAGGATCCGAGGGCAGTATCCTTTGTTTGTTAAGGATAGTCGAGGCCTATTGACGCAGTGTGGTCGGGTGTGGGTACCGACGACTGGGGAAGTGAGACAAAAGATATTTGAGGAAGCGAATAAGTCCAGGTTCTCCATACATCCAGGAGCTACGAAAATGTATAGGGACTTGAGGCTGAGTTATTGGTGGCCATGCATGAAGCGGGAAATTGCGTGGTTTGTAGAGCGGTGCTTAACCTGCAGGAAGGTCAAGGCCGAGCACCAGCGGCCTCATGGTAAGGTCCAGCCGCTACCAATTCCCATGTGGAAGTGGGAGGAGATCACGATGGACTTCATTACGAAGTTGGCAAGGACGTCGAGGGGTGTGGATACCATATGGGTGATTATGGATAGACTAACGAAGAGTGCCCATTTCATTCCGATATCAGAAACTATATCCGCGGAGAAGTTGGCGGATATTTACGTGCGTGAGGTAGTGGCTAGACATGGGGTTCCTGTGTCAGTAGTCTCTGATCGTGATCTTCGGTTCACATCTAGGTTTTGGAAGAAATTCCACGAGGAGTTGGGCACTCAGCTACATTTTAGCACGGCGTACCACCCCCAAACCGACGGTCAGAGTGAAAGAACGATCCAGACACTGGAGGATATGCTGTGGGCATGCGTGTTAGATTTTGGAGGGAGTTGAGATACGTATCTCCCACTGGCAGAGTTTTCGTACAATAGTAGTTATCATGCCAGTATCGATCGAGCTCCGTTTGAGATGTTATATGGTCGGAGGTGTAGGACCCCGGTTTGTTGGGATGAGGTTGGACACCGGGTCATGGGAAGCACTGAAGTAGAGCTTAAAACTACTGGGTAGATTTAGCAGGTGTGTGACCGACTGCGGGTCGCGTAGAGCCGTCAGAAAAGCTATGTTGACCGACGGCGATCAGATCTTGAATTTCAGGTGGGGGATTTAGTGTTGCTGAAGGTGTCGCCCTGGAAAGGGATCATCAGGTTTCGAAAGAGGGGCAAGCTGGGCCCTCGGTATATAGGCCCGTTCAGGATCACGGCCCGGATGGGCAAAGTAGCATATCGCGTGAATCTGCCAGAGGAGCTTAGCCAGATTCACAACATGTTCCGTGTGTCGCAACTTCGGAAGTGTGTCCAAATCGACCTGGGAACCGGAAGAAGAGATGCGCGAGCATTACCCCGATTTATTTGGGTCAGCAGACTTCGAGGACGAAGTTTAGTTCAAGTGGGGGAGACTTGTAACACCTGATTCAGGTATTGGCTGGAAAGTTGACAATTTGGAGAGGTTCATGCATGGACTCGGCGAGTTGGAGGACCAACTCGTCGAGTAGAGTCGGGTATCTGGAACGCGGGACGGAGGCGACTCGGCGATTCGGAAGGATCGACTCGGAGAGTCCGAGCTCTTTAAAGAAAACCCTAGTTTTGGGGTTTGCCCCCTATATACACATCATTATCCGCCCCAGTAGCCTTCCTTAGCACCTTAGAAGAACGTTTACGGCCGCACACCCTCTTGTGAGTGAAGTAAGATCAATTGGGTGCTTAACCTTGAGATTTTGGGGAGGATTCCAAGCTTAAAGAAGAACTATGAAGGGGAAAACACTAGATCTAGCATCTAGTTCGTCTTGGGCATTGATTTGAGGTATGAATCTGTTACCTTAAGCATAAATTCTATTTGAGGGTTGTGACCAACTTTGAGGAAATGGAAGCAAGCCTAGATCTGGACCTATCAGAAGGATATGGTTCCAGATCTAGACCTTCATAGGTCCCAATTATCATAAAGTTGCACCTTTTAGTAAGCTTATTCCCTCCCCATGCATGGAAACCTTGTTGAAGGTTAGTTTTGGTGATTATGGCCATGAGAGGCCTTGCATGCACGTAAAGTTTGCAACTTTACGTGTATTCCACACTAGTAGAGTATAGACCAGTAGTTTGGGACCTTGAGTCCCACTGGAAGAGGTCGTAAACAAAATGGACTAATAGGGACTCGACGAGTCGTGCAAAAGACTCGGCGACTCGAAAGGGTTTACGGCCAAGGGTGTATGGCCAAGGGTGTACGACCAAGGGTTTACGACCAAGGGTTTACGGCCAATGGTGTACGACCAAGGGTTTACGGTCAAAGGTGTATGGTTGGTGGTTTACGCCCGTAAACACCAAGGAACTCGATGATTCCCACGGATGACTCGGCGAGTTAATGAGTTAAGCAGGGAACCCGACGAGTGAACGATTGTACTGGATGAGTCAAGGTCAATATGGACTGTTGACCTTCACTATAGACTTTGACTTTGACCAGGGTTGACCTTGGGGGTATTTATTGGATTATGCTGAGTTAATTACTCATTGATTATAGGCAGTTGGGAAGAGCAGCATAGGACACACTTGAATTCAGTTTCCAATTCAGCCTTGTGAGGTGAGTTTTCTCACCATACCAATGGGTCTAAGGCACCAAAACCGGCCCATCTTGTGATAGTTGGTTTACTTGTTATGTAGAGGTGTGATATGTATGTGTGTATGATATGTGGTAGAGATAGCCTTTGTGGCTAACGGCAGAGATGGCCTTATGGCTAATGGTAGAGATAGCCTTTGTGGCTAATGGTAGAGACAATCTTTATGGCTGATGGTAGAGATAGCCTTTGTGGCTAACGGTAGAGATAACTTCATGGCTAAATGACATGTGATATGTGGTAGAGGTAGCTTTATAGCTAATGTGAAATGTGGTTTGTGTGGGGTATGCTCTGGGGGACTCACTAAGCTTTTAGCTTACCGTTTGTGGATTGGTTTCAGGTACTTCGGAGTCCAAGGGCAAAGGTTGGGCGTGATGATGCGGCGTGCACTCTATCTCTCTTTTCTGATATAGTTTGGGGGACACTCTGATGTTTTGAATAATAATGATGTAATGTTGATGATTTTGAAAACAATTATTGGGATCTTCATATTTTATGAAATATGATTAATTAATTAAAAGTGAAAATTTTCTTTGTAAAATTTGGGTCATTACATATAGCGTGAGTTCTAAAATTATAATGCGGACCCAGGAAAAGTAGATACAATGATGAAGTGGATTTTCTGAAAGCATCCACAAATTACAAAAAATTCCTTGGCTTAGTCGGGTGCTAACAGAGAACTTACCTAGGTTCGTCCTAAGATAAAAAGATTTCTAAAGTCGTTTTAAGATAGGGGTGCATCTTCCTGAAAAGGAAGTTTTGAAATTTGGGAAAAGGTTGTGATGAAGATCCCTTTGCATGTTATTGTCTGATTATTCTTAGGGATTTAGAGCATAGCCCATAAACCTGGCTGAGTTTTATAAGCTATTGGAAAGAAACATCAAGCGAGATAATGAACGACAGACAACTTCAATGGTATTGGGAAAGAAACTAAGAGATGTTTCAATCCTTACATTGCCTAAAAGGATCGATGACATAACCGTTTACTAGGTCGAACTTTCATGGACTAGGTTGTGTGGTGATGTAACAAGAGGAAACATTTATATGCCTAAAGGTGGATGAGACCACATGAGGTTAGTTTTCTAATCCATAACTTAGAATCGATGGTTGTTTACTCTAAATGATTTGAAGGCACTACCTGAATGAGATAGAATATACATTATATGTCGACATCAAGAGTCTTAGATACCTCATGGACTACTAGAACCTGAGTATCAGGCGATGATGATTGTTTGATGTGAATAGATATAATGAATAAGAGATATTTTTCCACCTAGACAGCGCTAACAACATAGCATATGCTATGAGCTAGAGAAAAGTTATGCACTACTTCCAAATCGTATTCATAACGATGAAATTATTTATATCACTGTTTGATAGGATCACGAAGGAGGAATATTACGTTTCAATGGATAAAAACCAAGATAAGGAGCCGATCAAGGGATAGATTTCCAATCGTGTTAGATATAATCGAGGATATTTGACTCGTTACAACCATATTCGAATTCCATTCGTCATTGGGATCAGATAAATCCTTTAGGATAAAACTCTAAAGTAAGATTTTCAATTTATTCCTATACTATTACGATATACAAAGATGTGAAGCAAAGTTCCAGTTGTCGGAGAATGAAGAGAAGTGTGGATATGGAAATGTCTAACCATCTCAAAGGTTTAGCATCATAAGCTCAGTAATAGATAACAATTGATATGAACAATTATTTTGAAAAAGGATTTATAACCAGAAGTGTAATCATAAAGGTTGCCTAGAAACCTTACGTAATATGATCCACTATTAGTAAATTACATAGATTGATCAGTAAGGCTCGCTTCATGACAATGTGAGACAGATTCTTTCGGGAAGGCTAGTGGACAGTTATGTTACGGAAGGTGATATTCAGACACAAGGTGTTAATTCACAGTTATTTCAGTAAAAAAAATTACCCGATTATTGTGAGGATTTAGAAAGGATTTCCATGACGATCGGAGTGTTAAATGTTGGTTCAGGTAGTATACTGCCTTTAGATAGATGGAAGTGTAGTAGAATGTTTCAGACGACATATTATGATCATGTGTTTTGGACCTTGATGAAGTTGGGTCAATTAAATTTCTAAGTAGAGTTAAGGTTTGATAATAGGTCGTTATCAGCATGCAGTTTTACAGGATATAGTAGAGAAGAAAATGAAGGACCTTTATAAGTCGAGAAGAGTAAGCCAGCCAACTTTTGACGAAGGAAAGTACGAATTAATTGGAGTAATCGTGATTTAGAAAATTTTAGCTAAAGATCAAAATAACCCAAGAGCTCAGGGCGTGATATAATTAAGCGCATAAGAAAGCTCAAATCAGTAATACAGTGTGAGCTTAATATTATAAATTGAGCATGAGGCAGAAGACTAGGGATACGAGTTTAAGTACATCAAAAATAATGTTAGGATTTACCGCAAAATAAAAAGTTGAGGTTCAAGAAAAGAAGTTAAGTAAACGTATTTGTATAAGAAGCCATAGAGAGATGTGCCTTGAGATTTTAGTTCGTGTCTAAGATAGTTGAAGAATCAGTAAATTTCGAAGACGAAATTCTATTAAGAGGGGGAGAGTTGTAGCGCCCTATTTATCATTAGTAATTCGGAAACGATATTATAAATTCATAAGTATAATCATTTAATTATGGATAAATATTCCAAGGATATCAGCAATTAAAATGAATAAAGGCATTCGATAAATATTGAAAAATTAAATAAGAACTAAATAAATAAATTAATAAAAAAATAATAAATAATTTAGGATTAAGGAGTAAATGATAGGAATAAGGGAAGTGAGGGTAGAATGTGCCATTTTCTAAACCTTGTAAGTAAAAAAGTGGAGTAAATGACACAAATGGTCCCTATGGTTTGGGGTAATTTGCACGTTTGGTCCATAACTTATTTTTTTAACTCGGAAGGTCCCTACAGTTTGTTTTTGTTGCAGGCTTGGTCCCTGTCTTACCTAAAAAGACTATTTTGCCCTTGATTTTTTTAATTTATTTAAATAAGATGGGATAGGTAAGGTAAGGTAAGGTGAGGTGGAAATAGGGTTGGGGTCATGTTTTTTTAAATAAACTAAAAATCAAGGGCAAGATAGTTTTTTTAGGTAAGACAAGGACCAATCGTGCAACAAAAACAAACAGTAGGGACCTTCCGAGTTAAAAAAATAAGTTAGGGACCAAACGTGCAAATTACCCCAAAACATAGGGACCATTCGTGTAATTTACTCAAACAAATGTTTACGAGGGACTGTTTTTGTCAAGATTAGAAATTTTGCAATGGGTGCATGTGTTTTATTTTGGAGACGTCGGGAGGAAGCCGACTCTTCCTTCCCCCTCGTTTAATCGAAGCAGAATGAGCTAGAATCCCCCTCTCAATCTCGCTGCCGTTTTGGGGTTCAACCGTCGCCGTCACCATCGCCTAGTACCACCCTTACCGCCGGAAAACGCCGCTGCCGCCGCTGCCATTTCGGGCTATGGTTTTTGCCGTCGAAGTAAATTAGAGGAAGGAGAAGGCCTGAATAGAGGTTATTTCGTGTTAGGGATTCAATCAAGAGGTATTCCCCCTTATTTATCTCTTCCTTCTTCTTGTTCTTGTCCAAAACGTAATCACCACCACCATTGAGGTGGTGGATGCCGCCGCCGGCAACCACTGCCATGGTGGTAGTGGGTGGTGACGATGCTAATGCCATATTTATGTCCTTTTGCTCTTTCGGATATTGTTTGGGTGCAAGAGAATGAAACCGTAAAGTTATATTCATATGAAACAATAAGAAACCCTAGTTTTCATCATTATGGTAATCTACTTTCAAACCTAGATTACACAATTGTAGAGAGAAATATTTATGTTGGGTGGCTGTGGAATAGTTATCAATGAAAGTCCATGTACCAAAAAGAATTCGCTTGAAAGTACTTCTTGTATGATAAACCAAAATTAGCAACGTACTTTATGTTCTTGGTGGTTTGACCACCATTGACCACCACAATGCCACCATTAGACCACCATCAGGTGGTGCAACTATTAAGAAACACGTTTTCCAGCCAATAGGTGCCCGAAGCAGCCTAATGGGTTAAGTTAGTAACTTAACCCTAATATGTGTAAAAGTGATGTCTTATGTAAAGTTCATAACTTTGAATTCACATTAAGCCATGTATTAAGACTGTTGAGTTCAAATGAATTATACATTTTTAATAGTCTAGTAATTAACTAATAATCATGTTTAAAAGTGTAAGTGAAAGCTTAATCATTAAGTCCCTAATGGGACACCAAAAGTGGCTTAAAAGCTAAATGATACATTATTCCAATTCTGCCCTTCAACTTCTAAATTTCGTTCAAGGCAATATGATCACCTAAAAATCATGAGACTTACATTTATGGAAAGCTTCGTATGTCTAGTTTCTTGAAACTTTGAATCACTTTTTCAAATTCCAAATCCTTGAAGGTTAAAATGGTCAATCTTCTCATAATGGTGTGTGCTGTCACAAATTTCATGTTCTGTTTTCTAAAAATCATAATAAATTCCCCAAAACTCCAAATGCCAAAATTCAAAATCCTATAGTTAGATATGGGTGTCTAGTTTCCTCCATATAAATTTCCTGATTTAATTACTATTATATTTGTACATTTTATTCAAAGAGTGAAGAGTAGTCCAGAAATC
Organism: Lactuca virosa; assembly: GCF_052849685.1. Classification (NCBI taxonomy): domain Eukaryota; kingdom Viridiplantae; phylum Streptophyta; class Magnoliopsida; order Asterales; family Asteraceae; genus Lactuca; species Lactuca virosa. The sequence continues at coordinate 311,807,815 of NC_136433.1, read as the reverse complement.
TACTTAAATGTTACATCAACTTGTTATGTGCATATCTAATTCTACAAAACTCGAATTCATGAAATTCCAGATGTTTTGGTGAGGAAATAATGTTTTGTATACCATGAATTTTTCCTAAGATTTAAATCTTGACCCTCATAGAGTAAAAGTTACCACCTTTGCATGTGAGTCCAGAAAGTAACAGCTCAAGTTGGCAAAGTTGTAAAATTGATATAAAATCAACCAAAAATCGTTAGGATGAGATCCTTATATTACCAGAAAGATAAAAGAGAGAACTATATGAATTCAATTTTATCGGAACCTAATGATGAATTTAAAGTTAAGAAATCAGGTCCCGAACAATACACTAAAATTAGAGAAAAGTTAAAGTAATGCAAATGAAAGTATTTTAAAGTATAGTTATGAAGCACAAGTTAAATAAGTGATATAATTGTTGTGTAGGTGTTCAAAAAGAAGAAAGCTCACTTGGCTATTGCAACTAATGTATTTCAAGTTACCAAGATAGGTTAGTTACACTAACTCTCCTTTGTGCTAGGAAAGTTTATGTTATGTTATGTTTTATGTGATATGTGCTATGTGTAAGTAAGTGATCTAGATAATGGTAGAGTAATGTGTATGCTCACTAAGCGTGATGCTTACCCGTTGTTGTTTAACATTTTTCAGGATCATCAAGTTTTAATAAAGAAAGGAGACCGGTGTGACTGCAGGCGACATTCTCTCGAAGACTTATATAAAAAAAATGTTATGTATTTAAAGCTGGGATGTTTTTGTTTCCGCTAATGCTTCCTTTCAAATAATATTTTATAAGTAAGATTGGAAGTTTTTTATAACATTAATTGTAGTTTTCAAAGGGTAACGATTGGTTTTATTTTATGAGGATTGAATATTATATTTTAAATATAAAAAAATTGGTTCGTTACAATATCACACCCACTCCGACCGATGGCGGAAATGCCGAGTGGTGACGGTACATAGATTTGTCAAATCACAGAGCGCCAATCATAACTGCCTATCTAAATGAAAATCTACTTGTCTTCAATTTGATAATCCTTTCTTTGTCTTGATCTCTGCTCCATCCTAGGAACACATGTAATTTTTGAAAACGTCAACTTGATGTTGGTGAGTTCATACGTTTTGAGGTGAAAGTATAATAAACTCTTTTGAAAACTTTCTAGAAACTTTACTACTCTTAAATTCCTAGTTTCCTATGTTTTATTATATCGCCTCCTATCTTATTTAGTTTTATTTGGTTGTATTAAATAAGAATCCTTTTTTTTTTGAAAAACCTTTCTTAATATATTTTATCAACCCTAGCTTACTATCCTTTGAGGATATCTAACGATCCTATCTAAGGATGGCAAAAAAGCCCGAACCCGACAGGGAACCCCGAAACCCGATCATTTCGTGTCGGGTAACGGGTCGTTATTGGGTTCGAGGCAGGGAGTGGGTTATCCTTGTCCCAACCCGTCCCGTCCCGATTATATATATATATATATATATATATATATATATATATATATATATATATATATATATATATATATATATATATATATATATATATGAACCAATGAACCAATCTTTTTTTCAACTTTTAGAACTTATTTTTTATCAAAAAAAAAAAAACTAAAAATACAGAAATTCATAACTTTTTATCCTTTTTCCAATAATATTAAATTCGATTTTTTTTCTACGTAAAATTCACAATGTGAATCTTTGAAAATTCACAATGTGAATCCGGATTCACCGAAAAATATTGTTCACATTCACAATGTTAATATATTATTTTTTTTTTTAGATTTTTTTTTCGATAAAGAATAAGATCTAGAAATTGAAAAAAAGATTTGGTTCATTGAAGAACCAATAATTATGGTTCTCTATTGAACTTTTCCCTATATATATATATATATATATATATATATATATATATATATATATATATATATATATATATATATATATATATATATATATATATATATATATATGTTCGAATCCTTTTCATGTTAATTGCACACATTCAAAGATAAACTTACTATGGACAATCTTTTTTGTTATTTTGCTATTAAGAATATTGTGTGAATGATCAGTTTTTATGTTTTGACGTATTACCCTAAACTTAAATCAAATCATTTTTAATATAACGTCTAGTTTATTTTACTAAAGTGATGCATTATATTTTAAATTTAAAAGGGAGACTAGAACATGTATTTTTTATAATACATCAGGTACCCTAAAACAAAATAAAAATTTTGTTATGAATTTTTGTAAGCCCGATAAGATACCCGAAACCCGACGGGAAAACCTGAAACCTGATGAGGCGCCCCGATAAGATACCCGAAAGTTATCGGGGTGGGTTTGGGAAACCACGCCCCGCCCCGAACCCGCCCCATTGCCATTTCTAAATTCCTATCTAGTTATCTTTTTACGATATATTATTAATCATAATTTACTATCTTTGTAGGATATCTAACGAACCTAACATATTTTATTTACCACTCTAAGGCGTCCCTATTTGTAGGATATCTACCATACTCGGACAACAGTTTTCTTTTCGAAGCTCTGGTTACATCCAGAGGAGTATATTAGCCGTATTTTCGAAGCTCTGGTTACACCCAGAGGAGTATATTAGCCGTATTTTCGAAGCTCTGGTTACACCCAGAGGAGTATATTAGAAAAGTAAATTCTCGTTACCTAAGTTGTGAGCGTCATAACCGTACTGAGACTGGATAACGCACGTAAATGGGCCAGTATCTTTTATGACTTTGTCACCCCTGAACCAAATGATTCCGCTGTAGCTAGCAGCGAGGGTGTGGATAGTCAGTCCCATATAGATCTATACATAATAGTCACGCTCTCCCTCCAAGAGATTCTGGTTATAAGTCGTAGTCCTCCACTCATGAATCCGGGGGAGTGTTACCGAGGACATGTCTCAAACTTAGCCTAACAAATTTACAAGTAATAGTACGAAAATCCTGTTTATGATTTGTATCAATCCTTTATGAAATAATACATATTATGATAAGATTCACAAGTTCCTTGCTTTAGATTTGAAAACTGTTTCTACGAGTTGATTTCTTAATCGAGTGGTAAAACGGTTTTCTATATTAAATGCATACTGAACATATAATTATTTTAAACAAAATAATGTATTTGAGCACAAGTTTCCTTGTACTTTTGCTTGTATCCCCCCCCCCCTGAAAACATGAAAAGCTCGGAAAAGTATAGGGGTATGAACTCACAGATTTTCGTAAGATCCAAAAGCACAATTGGTTACGAGTGTTGAGTGTCAAACGATGCTTCGTACTCAAGTGGATCCTAATAACATTTAGTAACACATATGTGTGTTAGAATAAGGTGTTCCATGACAAAACATGACGGAAAAACACCCTAAGGACTTGGAAATGCTTGTCGGGACCATAAATGGTCAAACAAAGGAGGTGTACGACCAAAAGGGTGTGTATGCGGCCAGGGTGTGCGGCCAAGCTGTGTGTGCGGTTACATACAGGAGTGTATGGCCGTACAGAGGGTGTATACGGCCGTACACATGAGTGTGCGGCCGTACACTCCTCATTTGTGCCCGAAACGTCGATTTTGTGGTGTTCTAGTGCTAATACCAAGTCCAACTAGCAAATGGGGGCCAAACTCTTCACTTTGGAGAGTCTTTTAGGCGTGTGCGGCCACCTTATGAAGGTGTGCGGCCGTACACCTTCAAAGGTTGAAGAACACGAAGAACACTATGAGTTTTAGGCTTAGATTCAAGTGTCTTACCACTATAACAAGCTGAATGATGGAGTAGTTCACGTTTTGAGGCCTTTAGAGTGTTATTGGATGTAGTTTTTAGAGAGAGAAAGTAGTGAGAGAAAGTAGAGTGCAGCCAAAGGAAAGGAATGAGTGAAGGGGTCTCCTCCTTTATATGGAGGTGGGTGTACGGCTGGAGGATGGGTGTGCGGCCGCACTCCCGTGTGTGCGGCCGTACACACCTCTCATGAGGGTGTATGGCCCGATTTTTCTTCCAAATGATTTGTTGACTCATTCCTAATCTCATTCCCAACTGTACTCAAGCTTAGAACATTTAAACGGACCCTTAAATAGCGTAAAATGGTGATGAAAATCGAATTTAATATAGATATAAAGATCAATTGTACAGGCTAAAAGTTCCGGGTTGTCACATCATCCCCCCGTTAGAGGGAATTTCGTCCCGAAATTTGAGTATAGAATACAATTCATAAACTAGGGAAAGAGTTGCGGATACTTTTGTTTCATCTGATCTTCGCGCTCCCAAGGGAATTCAGGTCCCCGCTTGGCATTCCAGCGAACCTTCACTATCGGGACGCGACTTTGTTTTGTTCGTTTGATCTCCCGATCCATGATTTCGATTGGTTCTTCCACAAAGTTTTGATTCTCGTTGATTTCAATCTCATCGAGAGGAATAGTGAGAGTCTCGTCGGATAAGCACTTTTTAAGGTTCGAGACGTGGAAGACAGGATGAATGTTACTAAGCTCTTGAGGTAAACGAAGTTTGTATGCCACGGGACCGATCCTAGCGAGGATTTCGAAGGGTCCTATGTATCTTGGATTTAGCTTTCCACGCTTCTCAAAGCGTATCATGCCTTTCCAGGGCGAGACCTTCAACAGAGCATGGTCTCCAACTTGAAATTCCAAAGGTTTTCGTTGAATGTCAGCGTAGCTCTTTTGTCTATCTCGAGAGGCTTTCAGTCGTTCTCGGATTTGGACGATCTTTTTTGTGGTTTCGCGAATGATTTATGGACCAGCGAGAGTGTTGTCGGGGACTTGACCCTTAGCTAGCTGCGTGTCGCCCACCTCGGCCTAGCACAGAGGGGATCTGCACTTGCGGCCATAGAGGGCTTCGAAAGGCGCAACCTTGATGCTGGTATGGTAGATGTTGTTGTAGGAGAACTCGACCAAGGGTAAATGGACGTCCCACGACTTACCGAAATCGATGACACATGCTCTCAACATGTCTTCCAATGTTTGTATGGTTCTCTCACTCTGCCCGTCTTTCTGAGGATGATAAGTTGTACTCATGTCCATCTTAGTTCCAAGAGCCTTCTACAATGACTGCTAGAACCTCGAAGTGAACCTGCTATCTCGATCGGAGATAATGGACACAGGTACACCGTGCAGTCGGACTATCTCTTGGATGTAGATTCGCGTGAGCCTCTCCATTTTGAAATTCTACTTAATCGGCAAGAAGTGAGCGGATTTAGTCAAACGATCGACTACCACCCAGATGGCGTCGTACCCACTCGGAGACTTGGGTAGTTTGGTGATAAAATCCATGGTAATCCTCTCCCACTTCCATTCAGGAATTTCCGGCTGTTGGAGTAGACCTGAGGGTTTCTGATATTTGATCTTCACTTTGGCGCAAGTCAGACACTTGCCCACGAGTGTAGCAATCTCCGATTTCATGTTTGGCCACCAATATAGTCTCTTGAGATCGAGGTACATCTTATCCGAACCTGGATGAACGGAGTATTTGGTCCTATGAGCTTCATTCATGACAACTTCTCTGTAACCACCAAACTTTGGGGTCCAGATCCGGTCTATGAAATAATAGACTCTGTCTCCCTTGATCTCTAGTTTCTTTTCCATTCCTCTTAAGGCTTCATCCGTGACATTCTCTGGTTTTAAGGCTTCCAGCTGAGCCTCTCTGATTTGCGCAGATAAGTGGGAATGGATAGTCATAGATGATGCTTTCGCGTTGCGATTTGTGTACTCTTTGCGACTAAGAGCATCCGCCACCACATTGGCCTTGCCGGGATGGTAGCGTATTTCGCACTCGTAATCGCTGAGTAGCTCAACCCATCGTCGTTGTCGCATGTTTAATTCCTTCTGATCGAAGATGTGCTGCAGGCTCTTATGGTCAGTGAAGATGGTGCACTTGGTTCCGTAGAGATAATGTCTCCATATCTTCATTGCGAAGACCACTGCTCCCAACTCCAGGTCATGCATTGTGTAGTTGGCTTCGTGTAATTTCAGCTGTCTTGAGGCATAAGCAATAAATTTTCCCCGCTGCATGAGCACACAGCCCAAGCCCTGATTGGATGCATCGCAGTAGACAACGAAATCTTCCGTCCCTTCGGGCAGAGACAGGACAGGTGCGCTGCATAGGTCCTGTTTCAAAGTCTGGAACGCGGAGTCTTTCTTTTCACTCCAACAGAAAGGTACACCTTTCTGAGTCAGAGTGGTTAAGGGTTTGGCAATTCTAGAGAAATTCTGAATAAATCTGCGATAATAGCCAGCGAGGCCCAAGAATTGGCGAATTTCTGTGGGTGTCTTCGGTGCTGACCAGTTCTCTATCGCTTTGATTTTGGAAGGGTCCACGTGAATGCCTTCCTCGCTTACCACGTGACCTAGGAAGGTTACTTTCCGCATCCAGAATTCGCACTTGGAGAATTTTGCGTAAAGCTTCTCCGCCCTTAGAGTTTCCAGCACCAATTTCAAGTGCTGTTTGTGATCTTCCTCGCTTCTGGAATAGACAAGTATATCGTCGATGAAAACAATGACGAACTTGTCCAGGAAAGGACGACACACCCGGTTCATCAGGTCCATGAACACTGCCGGTGCGTTGGTTAGACCGAAGGGCATAACTACGAACTCGTAGTGACCATATCGAGTCCGAAATATTGTTTTTGGAACATCACCCTCATGGACTCGTAGCTGATGGTACCCTGATCTTAGATCTATTTTTGAGAAATAGTTGGTCCTTGAATTTGGTCGAAGAGATCATCGATTCGAGGAAGAGGGTAATGGTTTTTGACAGTGAACTTGTTCAGCTCTCGATAAGCGATACACATCCGAAAGGATCCATCCTTCTTTTTGACGAATAAGATCGGGGCTCCCCAGGGTGAGGAACTCGGTCTGATGAACCCTTTGTTGAGCAGCTCATTGAGCTGACTTGATAGCTCCTGCATTTCTGCGGGTGCTAGGCGATATGGAGATTTGGCTACGGGAGTAGCTCCGGGGACTAAGTCGATACGAAACTCGACTTGGCGTTCAGGAGGGATTCCCGGAAGCTCCTTGGGAAATACATCAGGAAAGTTGCAGACTTCGGGAATGCTCTCAAGGTCTTTAACTTCCTGTTTTTCGTTGATGACGTGGGCTAGGAATGCATAACACTCCTTTCGCAGGAGTTTCTGGGCTTTGATGCACGAGATGATACGGAGGTTTGAACTAAGTTTATCGCCGTAGATTATGAGAGCGTTACAGAGGAAAGATTGAGACGGATGGCTTTTTCGAAACAAAGGATATCAGCACGATTAGGGCTCAACCAATCCATGCCGATGATGACATCAAAGCTTTTTATGGAGACCGGCATAAGATCGATAGGAAATGAAGGATCGTTCAGGGTAAGAGTACAACCTACGTAAATATTATTAGTGCTCTCCTTCTCACCATTAGCCATCTCGACGGTAAAGATTTCAGTTAATGGTTGAGGTTTATGCCTAAGAAGATGTTTGAATGCATGGCTAACAAAACTTCTTTCCGCACCAGAATCGAAAAGAATGCATGCATAAGAGTTGTCGAGGAGGAACGTACCCGTCACAACGGTAGGGTCAGCCACGGCTTCCTCTCGCCCCATAGATAGAAATCTCCCAGTGTAGCCAGTTATTGCTGCCTTGGGGCAGTTTCTCTTGTAATGCCCAACTTCTCCACAGTTGTAACAGGCTTGACCAACACCTGCTCCAGAGGCCTGATCGGTTGGTTGAACTGGCGTTCTGCAGTCTCGAGTCAGGTGGCCCTTCTTGCCACAGTTTTTGTAGAGTAGTTCACGACATGGGCCATGGATGCGATGATGATAACTGCATTTACTGCACCAAGGGAGGGTGCCAGTATACCTATTGGTAGGTGCTTGAGTTGCAGGAGCAGCGACAGGGGTAGGAGCAGCGTGAACTGCTACTGTATGTTGCTTCTTTGAGGGCTCCTGCGAAGACTAACCCTTTCTATGTTTCCAGAATTTTCTTTTCTCACCAATCCCTTTAGCCGGTTCGGGAGTGGATGTCACTTCATCGAGATCGACTCCATGATCGATCAGATTCTGCGCCAGGCACTTGGCGCTATCAAATGTAGTTGGCCGAGCAGCCAATACATTTCCTTTGGTTGGCTGGGTCAGTCCCCAAATGTATCTTTCGATCTTTTTGCTTTCCGGAGGAACCATCCCCGGACAGAGAAGTGCTAGGTCTTCAAACCTAGATGTGTAGGTAGCAATATCAGATTCCTTCATCCTTAGATTCCAGAGTTCGTGTTCTAGTTTCTGCATTTCGCCCCGTGGGCAGTATTCAGCTATCATGAGTTCCTTTAAGCTTTCCCAACCCATAGCATTTTCCACTGGTAGGGTTAGGGATTTGACCCAACTATTCCACCAGGTCAGTGCCCTGTTGGCGAAAGTGCAAGCGGCGAACTTTACTTTATTGGCTTCAGAACAGGAACAAATTTCAAAAATGGACTCGATTTACTCGATCCATTGAGTCAGGGCAATAACCCCTCCTCTGTCGTCAAAGGATGTGGGTTTTGCGTTCATGAAGTCCTTATAAGAGCACTCCTTTTGGTGTCCCTGACCACCTTCATGATTTTGGGGATGAGTACCACCTCCCTGCCCACCAGATCCGCCAGGATTAACTTGTGCCATCGCGGCAGCCACAGCAGCAGTAACAACTGCTTGGAACATAACGGGATCGAGCTGAGGGGGTGGTGGTGGTGGTGGAGCCTCGTCATTCCTTCTGATGGGTCGTCTTCGAGGAGGCATCTTGTTCTAGAATCAACCAGGAAGAAGAGGATGGTAAGTCCTCTGAATCGAATCAAGAGATATGAAGCAAGGATATATCTCATAATGATTGTTAGAGTGTTCTACTAAGCGATAAACAAGGAAAAGCTATCAATGCAAATAAGTTATCGCTAAAAGGAATGAGTAGCAACACTTGGAATGAATTTCTACGAGGTATTCGGCTCTGACTAAAATACTCCTATAGTATTTTAAGTTGTATGGATGTTGGGTAAGTTTTAGGCCTGTTGTAACACCAAAGTCACTCCCAAGCACATGTTGGTCATGTCTCGAATAAATATAGTTGATCAGGCTATATTGACCCTAGACATGATTACATAACTGCCCAAGTTTAACCGTAGTGTTCAACATCCAAATACTTTTGTTTTGTTCTACTTATGACACGGATTCTGGTACTCGGGTATACTTGTATACTTTGTTATAAAAATACCTAAATTTTTGAAAGTATACTTTTAGTTTAGAGCACTTAGGCCCCTTAGTGTTTATAGTTGTATACCATGTGAGGTTCGGTATACTTAGTTCACTATAATCAATAGCTCTGATACCAATCTGTCACACCCTGAAACCAATGGCGGAAACGTTCCGGGGCGGAGGACGTCATGCGTAGTATCACAACAGATGTATCATAGCAAGCATAGTAAACACAACCAAACATTGAATACATACATGAAAAATATTTACATTGTCTTACTACATAGTTTATACATATCAGTCTATAGCAAAAGTAAAAGACGTGACTCCAAAACGCTCCGTCTTCCTCAAAAGTTGGTAGGAGTACCTGTCTATTGATGTCCTGAGAATACAAGCAGTTTTAAATATCAGCATAAAGCTGGTGAGTTCATAAGCGGTTAATTCTGGTGAAATAAATGTTTCCTTGATTCTTTGAAAAGTTGTTTCCCAAGAAAATCCCATATTTTCTTATGAAAGAGGTTTGATTATCCATTAGTTACACATAAAACAGACTGTTTATGAAAGATTAAGTTATCCCATAAAATCCCATATTTTCTTAAAGGTTGATACTTGATTATCCAAACGCTAGTATCTACCATACTCGGACAGCAGTTTTCTTTTCGAAGCTCTGGTTACACCCAGAGGAGTATATTAGCCGTATTTTCGAAGCTCTGGTTACACCCAGAGGAGTATATTAGCCGTATTTTCGAAGCTCTGGTTACACCCAGAGGAGTATATTAGAAAAGTAAATTCTCGTTACCTAAGTTGTGAGTGTCATAACCGTACTGAGACTGGATAAGGCACGTAAATGGGCCAGTATCTTTTATGACTTTGTCACCCCTGAACCAAATGATTCCGCTGTAGCTAGCAGCGAGGGTGTGGGATAGTCAGTCCCATATAGATCTATACACAATAGTCACGCTCTCCCTCCAAGAGATTCTGGTTATAAGTCGTAGTCCTCCACTCACGAATCCGGGGGAGTGTTACCGAGGACATGTCTCAAACTTAGCCTAACAAATTTACAAGTAATAGTACGAAAATCCTGTTTATGATTTGTATCAATCCTTTATGAAATAATACATATTATGATAAGATTCACAAGTTCCTTGCTTTAGATTTGAAAACTGTTTCTACGAGTTGATTTCTTAATCGAGTGGTAAAACGGTTTTTTATATTAAATGCATACTGAACATATAATTATTTTAAACAAAATAATGTATTTGAGCACAAGTTTCCTTGTACTTTTGCTTGTATCCCCCCCCTGAAAACATGAAAAGCTCGGAAAAGTATAGGGTATGAACTCACAGATTTTCGTAAGATCCAAAAGCACAATTGGTTACGAGTGTTGAGTGTCAAACGATGCTTCGTACTCAAGTGGATCCTAATAACATTTAGTAACACATATGTGTGTTAGAGTAAGGTGTTCCATGACAAAACATGACGGAAAAACACCCTAAGGACTTGGAAATGCTTGTCGGGACCACAAATGGTCAAACAAAGGAGGTGTACGACCAAAAGGGTGTGTGTGCGGCCAGGGTGTGCGGCCAAGCTGTGTGTGCGGCCGTACAGAGGGTGTGTGCGGCCATACACAGGAGTGTGCGGCCGTACACTCCTCATTTGTGCCCGAAACGTCGATTTTGAGGTGTTCTAGTGCTAATACCAAGTCCAACTAGCAAATGGGAGCCAAACTCTTCACTTTGGAGAGTCTTTTAGGCGTGTGCGGCCACCTTATGAAGGTGTGCGGCCGTGCACCTTCAAAGGTTGAAGAACACGAAGAACACTATGAGTTTTAGGCTTAGATTCGAGTGTCTTACCACTATAACAAGCTGAATGATGGAGTAGTTCATGTTTTGAGGCCTTTAGAGTGTTATTGGATGTAGTTTTTAGAGAGAGAAAGTAGTGAGAGAAAGTAGAGTGCAACCAAAGGAAAGGAATGAGTGAAGGGGTCTCCTCCTTTATATGGAGGTGGGTGTACGGCTGGAGGATGGGTGTGCGGCCGCACACCCGTGTGTGCGGCCGTACACACCTCTCATGAGGGTGTATGGCCCGATTTTTCTTCCAAACGATTTGTTGACTCATTCCTAATCTCATTCCCAACTGTACTCAAGCTTAGAACATTTAAACGGACCCTTAAATAGCGTAAAAGGGTGACGAAAATCGAATTTAATATAGATATAAAGATCAATTGTACAGGATAAAAGTTCTGGGTTGTCACAGTCGATCCCCGTATAGATCTATACATACCTTCCTAGCTGTCGCAACATTAACAAATATAGGTTTGAGGTAGCCGAATTTAATCAGGCAATGATGAATATTAACAGCTCACTGACGCATTAACCTTATATATTTTATCTTTTATCTTAGTTATTTCCAATAATTATCATAATATAAACCCCTTTAACACATTTCATCCCACATGCATGACACACACTTCGCATGCCTGCCTCCAATCTTCGATTTCTTCCTCTCAGTCGATCTCTCTACGTCTAGGTAACTTCTATGCCTAATCCTAGCATAAATTTTAGGCTAAATTTTGAGTTTTTAGGGATTTTGAGGTTTTTATCAATTGATGAATTTGGGTTAGTTTTTGTGAATTAGACGGGCATTTAAGCTTCTTATACTACTGATTTTACTTTATATATACTCAATTTTGAGTTTAATTCATCCATTGATCCTCATTTTGAATTTTTAAAAATTTGAAAATTTTTAAGTAAATCTGTAAATTAGTGATGTTTTAGACGAAATGGGTTACCAGTTTGTGCTCTAGAACCTTAGTCGAACATCCCTATACAGTTTTTATGTAGAAAATTGGCCGAAATAGCAGGTTTCCATGCGTGCTGTTCTTCGTGTTCTTGGAGAACGTTCCACAGATGCATGCGCACCGCGTGCACTCACATGTAGCGCGCATCTGCCCCATTTCAACACCTAATGCATCATTTATGTTATCTAACTTATACCTAACTGTCTTTTGGTATATTTTTCTACAGATATGATGAGACGCGGTCGAGATGCTGCATGTCTGTTACCTCTTAACCGGCCTTTACATCATTTTCTAGAGTTCCCTAACGATCTTACTGATCGGAGTTATTTTGTGTCTCGCCTTATCGCACTTCTATCTAAGAAGATCAGTATTCCTAAGCTCTTTCCTGGAGAGTGGCGGACGAGTCTGGGTTGACGGCTCGACTGGGGCCGTTCCTTACCCATGTATTGCAGGATGATAGCGGTCTTGAGCTTTTTCTCTACCACGGATGGCAACGGGTTGTTGGGGTTCAGGAGTTGGTTTACAAGGAGCTCTGTTAGGATTTCTTTTTGACAGCCTGGTTCGACAAGGCGTCAATGAGATGGGCTGATAGATCAGTCTTTAGTTTCGCATGGGAGACGTATCCCGCTCCTGTAGTCTGATCGAGCTGTGGAGGCGTCTAGGGATTTATATATCTGAGGAGACTCTGAGTCCTCATTTTTTATGCCTATCTTGACAGTTGTATTACTGAGACACCACAGGAGTACAACTACATGTAGGTATGGGGTCACGCTAGGGGGACTTATATCTCTACGACGACCAAGGAAGCTCCTTCTGTTCTCCTATTGATCTGTTGATCAATCAATTGGGCGCTTCTACCATTTGTCATCACCAAGAGTGTCACGAGATTCCCTCTGGCGACCTCTTCTATATGTGGTGCCTCACCTAGATCGAAGTTTGCCTTCATATTACTTTTGCTCTTGCTCTCTACTTATCTGGCTCTAGGTTTCACACCTTCGAGCACGATTTGCGGGGGTCATTGGGTCACTCGATTGGCCTTATATTATGAGGCTGACACTAGTAGGATAGTTCCTATGCCTATCTGATAGATGGGTACTACTGCTCTTAGGAAGATGTGTGTGTTGTTTTGAGGAGTGGGGCAGCAGTGGAGGATTCCAGATGACGATATAATGGAGTCGCTTCGACAGGTTAAGCCGGAGGGCGTCGCTAAGCATGCCTTCGTGAGGCGTTACAGACATGTACATGTGGAGTTTGATCAGTTGGAGCCGAATCTATGTGACGTGATACAGTTTCTAGTTATGGCACAGGAGGAGCATCGTTGGATCATGGCTTTGATCGCTAGGGTGATGCTACATCTAGGAATAGACCATCCACCTTTTCCTCAGGGGGGTCCTGCTGTTCCTTCCCCTCTCATCCACGGGTGCTGGTCACGTTGGTGCTGGTCCTTTAGGCATACATCATGAGGATACAAATGATGATAGTGACGATGACACGAAGGACGAGGAGACTGAGTATGAGAGTAGTGACGGGTAGGTTGATGTTTTGTATTTTGATACTTATGATGTATTTTGATGCACTTTATCTATTCAATGAATTTGTACTTGTATGTATATGGTTTCTTTTTTATTATTTATTTATCCCTAATTCATTTGATGTATTGATTTAGTCAAAGACTAAACATAATTGATCAGACTACGTTTAGGAGTGACTCAAGCTTTACATACTGAACCATCTTAGATAGTTGTCTTATATAGTGCATTCTTGATTAGTAAACTTTATTCAAGATTGCGATTATTATTGTTTTGTACTTCTAGACTAGGTAAGGATTGGCCAGGTAGGAAAAGTCAGAGGGAAGGACCATTTTGGCGTATAGCTGTTCTGAAATCTAGCAACCCAAGGCGACAGTTCCATCCTAGGCACCTCTCTGGTAAGTAGTCTATCAGTAGGTTAATTAATAGTAATACTTTTTTTATAGGTTTGACGGAAAACCTAATCGGAGTATATGTACCAAGCTATAGTCGTAATTCCTAATGCAATACTAATTCACTATAGAAACTAGCTCTGATACCATTCTCTCACACCCTCCCCGACAAATGGTGGAAATGTCGAGTGGTGATAGTACATTGATTTCCCAAATCACAGAGCGCCAATCATAACTGCCTATCTAAACGAAAATCAACATGTCTTGAAGTTGATATTCCTTTCTTTCTCTTGATCTTTGCTCCATCCTAGGAACACACGCGATTTTTGAAAATGTCAACTTGATGTTGGTGAGTTCACTGGTTTTGAGGTGAAAGTATAATAAACTCTTTTGAAAAGTTTCTAGAAACTTTATTACTCTTAAATTCTTGGTTTCCTATGTTTTATTGTATACCCTTCTCTCTTATTTAGTTTTATTTGGTCGTATTAAATTAAGAATCCTTTTTTTGTATGAAAAACATTTCTTAAAATATTTTATCAACCCTAGCTTACTATCTTTTTAGGATATCTAACGATCCTATCTTATTATCTTTTTAAGATATATTATTAATCCTAATTTACTATCTTTTGTAGGATATCTAAAGACCCTAACGTATGTTATTTACCATTCTAAGGCATCGCTATTGGTAGTCGGATCTCTAAGGTGTTTGTTATATATTACCATGAGCCCCTATAATCAACACTCTTGGACTAATGATTACCCCTCCAAGATGCTTCATCGGACGTCAAATAGGGATTAATAAGACAATTATCTTGTCGGGATTATGGGTAGCAATCGCAGGTGGGGGTGTCAATCCCAAAATAGATCTATACATTTATTCCTAGCTCTCGCAAGACTAACGATTATAGGTTTGGGGTAGCCGAATTTAATCAGGCAAGGATGAATATTAACAGCTCACTAACACATTAACCTTAGGTATTTTATCTTTTATCTTGTATCTTTTATCTTAGTGATTTCTTATAATTATCATAATATAAACCCCTTTTATTTTATATTTGATAATTATATCGTTTAAAATTCATAATTATTATATATATATATATATATATATATATATATATATATATATATATATATATATATATATGTTATTTTGCGATACATATTTATATACTGTAATTAAAGTTATTTTGAAAATAGGATATTTGGGCAAAGTAACGATTAGGTACGGTACATATACCTTTATTTGGCCAACATTACTTCTACGTACTATGTTATCCTAGGGTTTTGGCCATTATAACATGTAGGTATTATCTCTTCCTAGACTATTGGGCAAAAAATCATAGCTTATAGCTCGGTATAGTATCTATAGCTACATTATCCTAATGTTTTAATCTTTATAAAACGATTGATATTTATAGATATAATTATAATTTCATAAAGCATTTTGATAAGCATGTATCCCCCCAAGTAAAACATTTAAAATAGTGAAATAGGGGTCGTAAACTCACTTTATTAGTGTATTGTAAAGCATTTGAAGCTTCACGCCATTGGGAGTACTTCCGAAAAAGTTTGAGAGATATAGAGAGAGTTTTGGGTGTGTGAAAATCAGGACGTGAGCACCTCTATATATAGTGGTTGTGCGCGCGACACACTTCATGTGCGACGTGGACTTGGTGCATGGCTCAGTCAAGAGCTTGCCACGTGTCACACTTGTTATGGTCCACGTCTCCCTAATCTCGACGAATCTAGGTGTCAGGCGTGCACGAAAAGCATGGCACGCACTTGGCGTGCACCTCTAAATCTTTCATAAAAAATCATATCTTCCTTATATGAATCTTGTTTCTTACCCTCTTTATATATTTGTGTAGCCCTCTACTAGTAGTATAACTTTCCTTAAGGATGTGTTTCCAAATTTGAACTTTTTATTTTTAACCTGTATTTTATATTTTTTTTTCTAAAAATCATATCTCCTTCATACGAACTACGTTTTTGACCTTTTTCCTTTCAAACTTCTTATCTCTCGGGTTACTATGATTTTCCTTTTGTTGATGTTAGCCGAAAATCAATCGATTTCTTTAGGCCATTTTGACGTTAATAGCGTTATTAATACGGTTGGTTTTTATCTTTTATGAAATCATACTTCTCCAATCAGAGTTGGATTTTTGCAACGCTTATAACCTTGGGATCACTTTGTTGTGTACTTTTCCGAATACACTAACCATCATAAAAAGTGATATAACTTTTTGGTCACTAATTTTTTACCCTATTATTATTATCTAATTGATCATGTTTTTCCTTTAATATGAAAAGTTCTATTATCATCATTGGTTGATGCTAATCTCTAGTGACGATTGGTGACAGGAAATTCCCAATTGCCACAGTCAATAGCATGCTACAAGAGTGTTATTGTGGAACAATTAGTTTATGTGTTGTTTGTCAAAAGATTGTTCTTGATATTGCACTTGAGTTAAGATTGTCCAATATTGTTCTACAACAACTTGATGATGTAGTTGGTGAGGTGACAAGATTTTCTGTTAAATGTCTTGCTGCTTTGGTAAAGAACATTCATGAAGCATAAGCACTTGTGATGACTCACAGGCTATGTGATAAGCATGATGACTCATAAGGGATGTGATCACTTATAGGGTGGGAAATATAAGCATCTCGATTTTGAAAGCATATCTCTCAAGACAATTTTTCTAAAGTCCTACATACTCTGTTGTATAATCTGTTCATATTTTAGTTTCTCCCAAGTTGATAGGAGGAATTACAAACCATCTGTGTTCCAAAACCATTACATTTCTAAGTTACTAGGCAATAAAGTTAGCAATAGGTACATATACTTTTTGTTATACTTTAAATGAATACATACATAAAGTGTGAGTTCCTTGATATCTTATGTGACATCCTATATAAATTGGGAAAACTAGTGACATTAGATCATGAAATATTGTTAGGTGCAGTATTGCCTAAGTTAAGTTCCAATCACGCTAGTGTTAGAATGAAACCCATGACTTGTAAGTTGTATTACTAAGTGAAATCCTTTATTTTTTTATGACTTACGCAATTTGGATATATTTAACTAAATTTACATCTATTTCAAGTTGCTTTTTATGAAAGGCTACAATTGAATTTGTTAGGCAGAATTGACATGTACAAACATTCAGATGGGGCTTTAAGGTAATTTGCAGAGTATATACACGCCTTACCTATTTTATGGTTAAAAGTTGATTGCAATAAAAAATATGTTTTTAGACTTGTTGTTGGTTATCGATTTGGTCCGCCACTTAGAGATATGGTTAGCTGCTTTATGTTATATTTAGGCCCCTCGGTGATTTGATGTTGACATTATAGTTTTGGGTTTAACCAGGACTAAGTTGATGTGCTTAATTAGTAGTCTGATGATGTCATTTCAAATCCGGAAATCGGGAAGCAAAATCTTGGACAATGAGATTGATTCTAATCCATGTCTCATGTCCAAACGATATCAGGAAGAACGAAGGGATAGTTGATTACTTATCTTAGGACCAATGTCTAATCAGAGTGTGGCAGTGTCATTGAAAAACACTATTGACTGGTTATTTGGAGTTATACTTGCAATTGTATTTTCAGCCTAACCAAATGCCTAATGAGTATGGACGGTTTAATTTTCTTGGATAGAGTTTTTGGAAGCCTCTAACAGATAAAAAGGAAACTAGATAATTACTGATTTGAAAAATTATTATTTTATGTTCAAATCTAGGGTTTCTTGGATTATTAGGCAGCAATATAAAAGGGTTCAACCCTTGTATTTTCAGCCTAACCAATTCCACAAAGAGAATTCCAAATTTTCTCCTTCTCCCCCCTATCTCCTTCAATCCTACCATTTCTTGTGTTTTGGGTGTGATGCATTAGAGGCAACCATACTCTTGGAGCTAGTTTTCCAAGGAGACTACAAGCGTTTGATTAGCTTGTTTTAAATCAAGCACAAGGTATGTTGTTCTCTTAATGAATTTGATTTCATAGGATTTGTATTTTTTGTTTCATAAGTATGTTGGTATTAATAGTGAAAAGACATAGATCCAATTTAGGTTGCATGTAACTTTAAGAGTTAAGTGAAATTCCGCATGTACAAAGTAATTATAACCTAAAAGTACCAATACAATCCTAAGGAGTGGATAACGGTTCTTCACTATCAAGTTTATTTAACTCTCATTAGTCTATACACATACAATAAGAACCATCATTCTTGTTCACAAATAGAATCAACGCTCCCTGCTAGATCAAATAAAATCTTTGCCCAATTGCTCCTGAAGCTGAGAAGACAACTCCTGCTTCTTAGGATTCGTGTGATGATATGGCGTCTTAACAATTAGGGTTGTCGTATGGATAATATTGATTCCATACTCAAAATACCTCTCCAGAGGCATAGTAGGAATATCCTCTCAGAAAACATCAGGGAACTCTCAGACCACTGGCACATTGGAGATCGAGCAATTCGTCTCCTATCAAGTATCAACCACACAAGCAAGGTAACACATACAACCATGTTGAATATATCTCCTAGTTCTCATGGTAGAATAGAAAGTCGGACCAAATTTGGTACCCTCACCGTATATGGTAAACTCTCCACCACTAAATGCCGCTCATAATTGATCAAAGCCCCAAACCGCCTCATCCAATCCATGCCCACAATCACGCAAACATCCCCCATCACCATGGGGACCAAATTAATTGGAAAATACATCCTAAATATCTCTAACACGTAATCATGAAAGACACTTGTAGCAGAGACCTTGTGTTCATTAGTGATAGAAATGTTCAACAGAGACACTAACACCCCAAGAGCCACATCGAAGCTCCTGCTGAATGGAAATGATACAAATGAGGGACTCGCACCCGGATCGAACAACGCTAAAGTAGGAAATGAATTTACTAGAAATTTACCTAAGAAGAAACATAACATAAGCATGCATTAAAAACCGGAGCATGAAAAATAAAGAGACAGATACCAGTAACGACGTCCGGAATCACCATGGCCTCCTCCATTGTTAGTTAATAAGCATGACATCTGGCCTTCGGGGCTAACTCTCCCTTGGCGACATTCTATGATCCAAAAAGTCGTAGGGGCCGGTTCTTACACTAACCGAGCAGCAAGCAACAGACAATTGGCCTTCATATGATCCGCCTGATCACTATGCAAAAAAACCCTAAACCCATGTGTGCAATCCTTCGCCCGATGGACCTCCGTGCCACACTTCAAACACCCGAATCCTGATCGGCAAGTACCCTCATGAATCTTACCACACTTTCTGAAAGTGCGACCCTTATGGCCTGCTTATCGGAAATCAATTGGCTTGAACCGCTTAGCTGCTAGTTGGGTCTTACCTGGGGTCCGACTCTTTTCCTTCCTCTATGTCTCTAAGTCTATTTCCCTCCTCTGAGCGGGTGACTATAAATCTGCTAGGGGCTGGTACTGGGTGGTCTCGGTGAACATCGTGGTGATCTCCATCGCCGACTCTGTTATCTGCTTAATAGACATATACTCCTAAGCCACTCTCTCTCTCTCCCTCTCTCTCTCTCTACAGTGGAAAATACTTGGTCCTGAATGTCTCTGAGAACTGATCCCAAGTAACTACGACACGCTCTATAGGAGAAAACGTATGGGTCACAAACTTCGACCAGTCTTTCGCTCCCTAGTGAAAAAGGTTCAGCGCAAATCTGAGCTTCAAGTTCTCCGGGAAAGAACACGTATACAAACATCCCTCAACGTCTGAGATCCATATCATGGAAACGATCAGGTTCTTGACCTCGTCAAACTCTGGGTGCTTCGTATTACCAAAGTCTTGATATTGCATTGATCCACCCATTGAGGTCGTGCAAAAACAACAACTACAATGGCTGTGGCAGCAGTAGCATCATTGACAATGACACAACACTCATGGAACATGTCAAATAAATGTGGTCTTGATAGACCCAAAAAGCTCTGGAATCTCCTTCCTAAATGTCATGATATCCTGAGTGGAGATAAAATCCTGGATCTCATCATCACTCATCCACGGTCTCTCAAGGATACCCATGCCTGAACCAGATCCTCTGGTTATCACCATGCTAAAAATATACATGAAATAGGTTAAAAATCGAATTATGATGCTAACACACTATACATTTAGCTGCCCACTTCTTGGAAGCCTGTAACTTTCCTTGACATTTGTACGAATCCTGTGCTTCTAGTAGTATGTGCCCATATTACCTTCCGCACCTATCCATATTTATCTCAAGAATCATCTCAAGTTCTAAGTCAATAAACTTAACTATGGCTAGGTATACTAACACACTTATACACTCTGAAAATTCATCAATTAAATCATAGTTTCTCATTCTAGGACTCTCTCAGCCACACTTCTGTGGCTAGGAATGAAAATAGGGCGGGTTCGGGGCGAGGCATGGTTTACCAAACCCACCCCGATAACATTTGAGTATCTTATCAGGGCGCCCCATTGGGTTTCCGGTTTTCCCATCGGGTATCGGGTATCTTATCAGGTTTACAAAAAGTCATAACGAAAGCTTTCTTCCGGTTTCGGGTATTCGGTATCTTATCAAAAATATTGCAAAAAAATTATATTATAAAATAACTACATGTTTTAGCCTCCCTTTAATTTTAAAAATATAATGCATCACTTTAATAAGATAAAATAGACGTTGACACGTTGTATCACAAATTATTTTATTTAGTTCAAAAAAAAATCACAGAAGGTTGTTAAAAATAAAAGTATCGTGTTGACAATAGTTATTATGTCTTTGGATGCTTTAATTAACATCAAAAGGAATCAAACATTATATATATATATATATATATATATATATATATATATATATATATATATATATATATATAGGGGCGGGGCGGGTCGTGTCATGGAGAGGATAACCATTCACTACCCCAAACTGGATAAAAAACCCAATAACGACCTATTACCCGACCCAAAATTCTAGGGTTTGGGTTTCTTCATCGAGTTTGTGTTTTATTTTGCCATCCCTACCTGTACCGCAAGGGACCTTCACTATCACTGTTGGTCGCCTTACGTATAGTAGTCATGCATAATACATGATCCAATAGACGGTCAGATAAATGATTCTATCATGAATAACTAGTATGGATATTTTAGGGGATCATTCTCCTTTGAGCTCCGGCTGAGTGTATACATCATATTCTCTTCCTTCTTCTTAAAGTTATTTTAAAGAATATAGTAGTAAAAAAATTATAGATCCTAAGTTTGAGTTTGGAGTCACACGAATGTTCATCTAAATCCCTCAAACCAGGGCTATGATACACAATTGAAACGCCCCAAAAACCATTATAAAAGCTTTCAAATTTTAAGAGGATAATAAACCATTTTCAAAAACCAAACATCGTCAAAATATTTGTTCCACAACATAAATCCAAAATCAGAGTATCGTATTAAAATATCTCTACAAAATCACAAGGAAAACTTAAGGGTGTGTATAGTCATGCCTTTGCCTTACTCTGATCCTCAGAAGTACCTGAAACATTTAAATCCACAACTTTAAGCCAAAGATTAGTGAGTTCACCAAAATATTACATATAACACAACATATATAAAGTAACTATGGGTTATCAGCAACCCTATAGACAATCAGCAGTCCTATGGGCTATCAGCAAGCCAAAGTTATCAACATCTACAATTGCTTTGGATTATTAGCAACCCTATGGGTTATTAGCAACCTTATGGACTATCAGCGGTCTATGGACTATCAGCAGCCTGGAGTTATCAGTAACTCAAATACATCATATGATATAAGTAACATAGTAAGAATACTCACCTCACTAACAAAGCAAAAAAACCTCTACAACTAACCCCACATGAAGGCAAACACAAAATCACCTAAACATGTATTCAGAGGTTAAGCTCAGGCTATGACCCAAAACTCTGAAGTTTGACCTGAAGTAAAATTAAATAAAATTCAATAAAAGTCTTATTATGGTAAAAAATCACACCATGCTTTTCAAAGTTCGCCTCACACTCACTATATGACAAAACGGTCGACATCACAAGCCAAACAAGCATGCAAACTGAAAACGCTAAAAGCGTCCTGCACTCGCATTGCGCTCATGCTAACTTTTCATGGGCTTTTGTCTTAATCCTTTAAGTCATGACTCTAACTTTTAGATCTAAGCTCCCATAATTTCGTAATGAATAAATCTTCCAACTTTATCCATAAATATTCACTTCAACTAAGAAGATCTAATCTTAAATATCTTGACTTGATGTGTGATCGCACACAAATGACATTACTTTGATGAATTGTTCAAAATTATATCTAGGTAATCATATGTTATTAAAAGTGGTCAAAACATGCATGAAAAACGAACAAACGAAAGCTAAAAAGCGTGAGGACGAATTGCGTAAAGTTATGAAGAAAATGGTGTTGGGAAATCTGACCACTCTTTAATGTTTTGATCATATATATAGCTCAGGAGATCGACTTACTTGAATCAAGTTTTTTCGAAAGCTATACAAAATTTCCTACAACTATCATGTTTTTCTTTTTTGTGGATTCTGCTTTTTTCATCTCCAAAAGGACCATAAAAGACGAAGGAGAAGCATAACCATCCAATGTTTAATCTTGGACGGCTTACACCTTTTCTATGATGGTCGGAACAGAAAGAAACAACATGATTGAAAACATACTCTGTCCCACTTATAAGTAGGACGGTTCAGGTTATTTTCTGGGACGGTGACGAGAAATTATGTACAAAAAGTTATGAAATTTCAAGGCTCTTATCATCTATAAATACCCATTAATTCCCAAACGTGTGAGATTTTTGGCCACTTCTTCCAGGACGATTTTGTTGCACATTGTAGGTTTAGAACACTTCCAAAACCTTTTCCAACCGCATTTTCGTTCATCAAAATTATAGATTAGAAGATACGAATCTTCGAGTGTAACACCAATTAGTTGAAGCTCATTAATCCATCATTTCATCATCATTTTCTTCAAGTTCAACAAATTTGTTACTTTTTCCCCAAGGTTCGTTCGTTTTAATTTTTTCTGGGTAATAGATATTAATAGTTTTTATGATATTTTTTGTTTGTTCATGAATTATATTTTGAGTTCTCTAGTTTCAATCAAATTTATGTGCTTTTTGAGTTCTATGGAATGTTAAACCATTAGGGTTACTTCCGAGGATGGTTAAGACTTTTGGATGAGCACACTTGATTATTACTTGATTCTAGTTAATTTTAATTGTTATTTTATGTTTCATATGATGATCTTTTGATAATAATAATAATTGAGATTGGTTTGTGTAAATTTGTTTGATTAAATAACTAAAATAGTATATTGTCAAATCACCGATTGTTCGAAGTGCAAGTTCTTTAGGAAGAAAGAGAATTGGTTGAATCCACATATATTATTCCAAATAATGATATTGAATCTTAATATTGAATTAACTAGTTGTAAGAAACTTTATTACTAATTCACTAATTGTTCCTAATCCAATTAGACATACGGAGTACGACAACTAGTTGAATAAACATATCGTGTATCCAAACTTACGTGTTACAAGTTAGTAAACCCGAATTTCATCTAAGTAATTGAACTAGGATTTTAGGGAAGAAAGTGTGTGAATCTGAACTGTCCGACAACTGAACCGGGAGTACCTTACTTTCCTCACTGAGAGTTTCATTTTAATTAATAAAGTTCCGAGCTTTCTGTTTAATCTTTGTTTAAATATTTTTCATGACAATTACAAGTAGTACCTTTTCCATTGACTATTTTAACACAATCTTTAACCATGCACTCCTCGTGGTTTCGAACCTTACATACCCTAGCTATCTAGTGGTTTTTTAGGTGTATTTTTTATTGAGACGACGACCTCCATAAATGGCTAAGAGAAACAGCTCCAATACACCAATTTTCTGAATCCAAATGGTCTAAATAATTGTTCTAGGTGCTTAGAAGGAGCTGAGGTTATCAGTAATTGAAGCTCACTTGTAACATCCTTTTTCTAGGTAATGCTTTTTCACAGGTTAATTATTTTAATTATTAATTAAGAAGGTTTTGGGTAGGCCACGACGTGGTGTCTAAGGCCCCACGACATGGAAGTTGTCCGATTAATAGCTCGGAGTTGTGAAGTACCATGATGTGGCAGTCTGTTTGCCATGGTGTCGCGGCCATTTTGGTGCAAACCCTAGATCTCTGAGTTTATACCCAATTTATGGGCACTAATTCCTAGGGCTGCCTCATTTGGCAACCTCCATCCTATGAAACCGAACCCCACCCCAAGCCCTAGCATATTTGTGTGTATTTTGAGTGTATGAAGCCATTTTTGTGAAGCTTGAAAGAAGGAAAAGCTCATCTTGTGGTTTGTTACCTTGGTTCCAACTTAGATCCAATATTTTCATCTCATTTTAGACCTTCTGGAGGTATGAAGTTTCAATCTTTCTCTTTGTTTCTCAAGATCTTATTCTAGGTCTTTTATGAGCTTTTTGTCCCAATCTTCTTTTCCTTGGAGCTAAGTCTACTCCAGAGCCTTTGTTTGCATATTTTGGCTTCTATACCATGGTGTTGGTTGGAAAGTGGTCTTGCATGAATCATTTTGGTGTTTATGCATTTGGTGCAATCATTAAGAACTTTGGAGTAGAGATCTTGCATTATTTGGGTGTCATAATGGATAAAGCTAGAAAATTTATCCATCAAGACCTTTTAAGGTTTCATATATGAGGTTTGTAGCTCTTGGGACTAGGAGTTAAAACCTTAATCCATTAAGTTGTCTCTATACAGTTTCTACGAAGTGGTGATTCGTTTCTGTGACATGGAGACTGGTCTGGTCTCGACTATGTTGTTTGGATTCTGCCACGACATGGTAGCTTGCGTCTGCCACGACATGCTGATTGGAGTTTGATTGGGACCAAGTAGAATGACCACGACGTAGAAGGCAGCTAGAGTTGACCTTGACCATTGA
Organism: Lactuca virosa; assembly: GCF_052849685.1. Classification (NCBI taxonomy): domain Eukaryota; kingdom Viridiplantae; phylum Streptophyta; class Magnoliopsida; order Asterales; family Asteraceae; genus Lactuca; species Lactuca virosa. Next base: position 311,782,905 of record NC_136433.1, on the reverse strand, counting down.
GTTTTTGAATTAGGTTAACTTTTTGTTAAATGGCTAGTTTTAGAAGGTAGACTAAGAGTTTACCTTGTATGGTTCATTAAGAGGTTTGTAGCTCCCGCTTTCTGCCTGTCTGAGCATGCTAGTTTTCGGTTGCATTTGCAAGGTGATTCTTCTCACTATACTATGTAGGGTGCTAATTGTCTTTGTGACACTTGCATGGAAGACCAGATTTTTGGCCCCTGGCATTTGTATAAAAAGCCAGGGTTTGGCCCATGGTATTTACATGGAAGACCAAGATTTGGCCCCTGGCAATGGTATGGAAGACCAACATTTGACCCCTGGCACTTGTACAAGTAAATACCATGATTCGGCTCATGACAGGATGTGATTGTAAGACTATGATTTAGCCCATAACATTCACATTGGGTTAAAATAGACCTGTTACGTTATGTATGGTATGTTGTATTTTGGGGAACTCACTAAGATTTGTACTTATGGTTTTGTGTTTAAATGTTTCAGGTACTTCTGGTTCTAAAGAGGAGGGCCCAGCTTAATCGCACTGCATCCCCCGAAGTTTACTTCCACATTATCTGTTTGATATACTATGATGTTTTGAGAACTTTATATACATTGGTTGCTTCTGAATAAATAAATGTATGGATTTGGTGGTTAAAAATCAAAAAAATTTACTTGATATTTTTGGGATGTTACATCACCACCAAAATTAGAAAAAAAAGCATAAAAATGGACCCTTAACTAGATCTATCACATGAGAAGGAAAGTTGGGAGATTTATTTATACTCACAAAGGTCCAGAAGATAAGCAAGCTCTTTGGATCTAGAATTCCCCATTGCTCCAACTCACCAAAATGGAGTCTTCTTCTTCAACCTTTAACCTCAAAACATGATACAGATAAGCTCATAAGAGGATTTTAAGCTCAAATATGAGAGGGAAAGGATAGGTTTTGGTGAAAACACTTTCTAGGGTTGATGGAGGCTGATAAAGATCCATCCATAGAGACCTAAGTGCCTTCAAATAGTCAATAAATCCTAAAAACTTAGGAAACAACTGGCATGGGCGCCCCACGCTTTTCTGGGCGGAACAAGTCCTAAAGAAAATTGAAGTGCAAATTGTCAAAGTCCCAAACATTATAAATAAAAACAAATTAGTCGGGCGTATCGGGAATAGGATATTACACGTTCACCATAACTCCTTTACTTTTTAACCTTATTTATGTATTTATTTATTAATTTTTTATGGTGATCATTGGTGAGCTGCTCACGAATGGGGATAGTCTTAGGGTTGTTAACCAGGATACATTATTGTGTTCGTTGCGTAAGGTTCGAATTTGAAGTTTACGTCTGTATCCTTATATCGCAAGGTTTTTAGGGATGTTGCAAAACCTACAATTGTTCCTAGTCAGGTTCATACACATAAGGTTAATAATGAGTTTGTGGGGAAGAATTCTTATGCAAAAGTTCTTTAAGGAGAGCATAATTTGGATGCTAAGGAATTAAAATAATATTGTATAGATAAAATTGTTCCCCGATAACAACACCAAAAACTTGTTGTGGAATTTTTATACTAAAAATACTTACCTTTTAAATTTATACAACCTTTATGTCACACGTCTTAAACTACACTCACAAGTCAGTAAACCTAATCGCATATAATGTAGTTGCAGCAAATACGGGTGTCAAACTCTCGGGGAACATATATGACTAATAATAGATTAAATTAACTGATACGGAAAATTTAAATGGGGTTTTTTTTTACGCCCCACATAGCTATGTTGTTTGCCAACTTCACATTAAGCTCTTAATGCGTAAAGACTAACATTCAATTCTCAGATATGGACCTAATAAACGTCCTAAGTGATAAATTCTCTAACTTTACACTTTTTCATGGATTAAAAGAGCATAGAACCAAACCCTAAGTCCAAAACACCCTCTAATGCTCAAGAGCTCATGCATGGATGGATGGGAGTGACCAAGCTCCCATTTTTATGTTCCTACAAGCTCAGAAACATCAAGAAAAGACACTTATAAGGTCTGGAGTAGCTCATACCCATAAGAACCAAGGTTAAGGGACAAAAAGCATAAAAACCCATGAGCTAGTTAGATCTAACAAAAGGAGCATCAAGGCGTAAGATTTTTACCTTCTGGAGATAGGTGAAGAAGTGCAAAGTCTGGATCTATAAAGCTTGGAGCTTAAACTTGCTTCTCCAATGGACTGATTTTTCAAGAATTTACCCAAAATCACACTAAGGCTTCCAAAAATCACAATTGGCAGCTAGGGTTTCAAAGGAACGATATAAGGTGATGGAGGCTAATTTTGGGAAGGATTCCAAGAAGTTAGAGCCGTTAAATAGGCCCCACAACCTTAGGGTTACAGTTTTGTTCAGCAGAGGCTACGCCCTGTGTAGCGTAACCTATGTCATGCGTTGGTCATTAAACTCGCGTTCATCATTCAACATCTACGCCCAGTGTAGCATTTCTATGCCCTATGAAGGGCAAAACCCCTAACTTCCAATTCAACTTCAAACAGGCATAACTTCTTCGTTTCAACTCCGTTTCGGCGCTCTTTATATGCATGGAATGGTATTGATGAGCCCCACAATTCTATCTAATTACTTTTGGCTTAACACATGCCAAAATAAAACCATAATCCATGCAATAATCCTGACATATAACTTTACCCATTTAACCCTTTGGTTCCGGCACACAAATCAAGGGCTTAGGTCTCATAATCAATATTATCAACATTAAATAACGTCTAAAATTTACTTCCTCTAATCCCACAGACTTTTCTTGATCGAATCATGGCCTAAAAACCGTGAATTAAGAAACATCCAGAAAAAGGGTGTTACAACTCTCCCCCTCTTAAATTAGATTTCATCCTCGAAATCATTCCGTACTACTTCCTCTGCCACACCAGTCAACCCTACCCGAACGTCTTGAATCCCGGTTAAGACTGAGAAGTCATCCCATACACACGACTTCCTTCAACCACTACTAACAAGCCCAATCTTAGTAGAAATCACATACCCTGACAAAGAACAAACATTGACATTCCGCCCTTCGCCACCGGAAGAAGATTCGATGGCTTTGCCAAGAAACTGAAAACCCTATACTATGTCTAATTTACATACTGACAAAACCGTTCCATACCACATCCATAATAAATCCACTTCGCAACTCGAACCAAATGAACTCCTTCGACCCTTAATTATCTTGCTGATAACTGGAAAAACAAAATCTACGACCATTCATCGATCATTGCTGAAACCTTGCATCCGAAAAGAAAGGCGACTCCCAACCCAAGTGTCAACCATTGGTGCCAAACCAATACATAACTCACATCCTGATAACCAAAAATTTGCATATTGGATCTATCCGAAATCTCTTGATTCCACGCTAACCATCTAATAAACTGGGATGTAGGATCCTTAACTATTCGTTGAGACTGACACTCTCATGCATGGTCGCATTACGAGACTCCGCCTAAGATTCTAACCGATAAAGGCTAACCTAGCCTATCTACCATACGTGTCCAACCCACTGATCACTGATTTTCCCTATTCAAAACTTGATCTAATATCCCACCATGCCAAACACTCACGGGTCTCACCCTCATGAGTCATACACTTACCGATTTATGGTACAATGTGACACCATTTAATCCACTTGAATGTTAAAATTACAAATCACCCTGATATTGACAACATTCTATCACTCGCCTGGATACTCACAACCAAATACACATACCCTGAACCTGACATCAACGTCTGAATGATCCGCTCACCACAAGATAACATAACCAATAGGGCCTCTCCTACGGGTCTCACCCAAGCTAGCATAACCAAACAGGCCTCGCCCACGGGCCTCACCCAAACTTACATAACCAAATGGGCCTCACCCTTAATCTGGAGCTATACAAGTCTAACCAACGATACATCTCTAACAATCCTACTTCCTGAACACAGAGCGAGTAAATAACAATAATGAGCCTGACTCAACCCGAACGAAGGTTTTGATCCCCTCAAAATCTTACAACCCTTTCCTACAACAGCGAAACTCATCCTAGAAGATACTACGGACATCGCGTAGTCTTTCCATACCTCCACAATACCTATGGGCCCAACCCCTGGTCTTGGTAATCATCCACATTACCGAGCTAAATTAAAATCAAGATAAGCCAAAACCATAACCTGCTAAACCCCAATCAGGTGTCCGAGTCATGCTTAAGACCCCACAACCTTTATCCGAAAAGAACAGATAGAGAGCTTCTACCACAACCCTCAACTTAAACCTAGTATCAAACCCATAATGCGCCACCACCGATGCTTGTCACACCCCTGCCTGGCCTTTTATGGAAATACCGAGAAATGTGATGATATAAAGAGTGCCAATCTTATTAACGTGAGAATACAAGTTTTTTGAATGTCAACATAATGTTGGTGAGTGCATGAGTTTTTATTTTGAATTTCTTATAAAATACTTTTCTTTTGTGAAAGCTTTTCTTATTTATTTACCTAGCATTCTATCTTTTTGGGGTAACTTTTATAAATCTTAAATTACTATCATTTGAGGATATATCTAACGATCCTAATGTAATTAATTAGGATCATCTTTTGTTAACCCTAATTTACTATCTTTTAAGGATTCCCAACGATCCTAACGTATTTTAATTACCATACCTGGCGTCCCTAATGGTTATCTAAGCTCTAACGCAACTTTAAATGTATTACCGTGAGCCCGTATAATCGACGCTACAACCAGTATTGTACCCCTAATCATGACGCTTCATCGAACGTCGAATAATAACTTATATGGAAGGTATTCTGCCCATATTGTAGCTAGCAATCGCAGGTGGGGTTGTCATGGTCCCGTATAGATCTATACATAACTTCCAATACACACACACACACACACACACACATATATATATATATATATATATATATATATATATATATATATATATATAGTTTTTAACGTATGTATATGTATTTGATTATTATATTTATGATCCCATAATTATTTGATATATATATAAATCGTCATATATATACCCTAATTATGGTTATTTTAACAAGATATTTAGGCAGCATAACAACTAAGTACAATGCATATCCTAAATCTTGTCTAGCATAACTCCTAGGTACTTAAGGTTTCCTAGGGATTTGGCCATTATAACATCTAGGTAATACCTACTCCTAGATTATCGGGCATCATATCCTCTAGATATAGATCATAGCTGAAATTTAGGCATAGTATCTACAATTATACTATCCTAAGGCATCTAGCTTATTATAAAATGACTTAATATTTATAAAATAAATATTTTTATAAAAGATTTTAAAACAGTAAAATAGGGGTCGTGAACTCACTCTAATAGCGTATCGAGAAGCGCCCGAATCGTTGCAACCAGTGTTTTGTTGCCATCAAGAGGGTATTGATATATATATATATATATATATATATATATATATATATATATATATATATATATATATATATATATATATAGGGGTCGTGAACTCACTCTAATAGCGTATCGAGAAGCGCCCGAATCGTTGCAACCAGTGTTTTGTTGCCATCAAGAGGGTATTGATATATATATATATATATATATATATATATATATATATATATATATATATATATAGAGAGAGAGAGAGAGAGAGTTTGGAGGTTGGTTTGAGATAAAAAAAACCCAAAAGCAAGCACCTCTATTTGTAGTGATGGTGCGCACCGGGCACTCTCCTGCGCGGCGTGCACTTGCTTCGTGGCCCATCCAAATCTTGCCATGTGTCACACTTATGGTGGTCCATGTTCCCAAATCTCTGACGAATTTGCGGTTCAGATGTGCGCAACGGGCATGGCATGCACATTGACGAGCACCCTTAAATCATTTTTAAAAATCCATATTTCTTCATACGGACTTTGTTTCTTACCCTCTTTATATATTTGTGTAGCTCTTTCCTAGACCTACAACTTTCCTTTAGGTTTCATCTTCTAATTTTAACTTTCATTTTTAACCCACATTTTTGTATTTTATAAAAAACATATCTTCTTCATACGACTTCTATTTATGCCATTCTTCCTTCCCACGTTCTTATCTCATGCTTTACTACAAATTTCCTTTTTTTAGTGTTAGCCGAAACTCAACCGTTCTCTAATTTGCTATTTTTGACGCCAGTAGTGTTATTAACGTGGTTGGTATCTATTCGTCATAAAATCATAACTCTTCTAAATCAAAGTTAAATTTTGTCGACATATATATTTTTGGGATCATTAGGTTGTGCATTTTCCAAATACACTAACCATTTTAACTTTTTCATTACTTTATTTTCGACTTAACTTTCCATATTATCCTTCAATATGAGAATTTTTTGTTATTATGAGTCGATTCTAACTCCTAGTAACAATCAATGATGGAAAATTATCAATTGTTATATTCTCCCCCTGTTTTACGAATTTCATCATCGAAATAAAAGTCTTACCTAAGCTTTAAACGGGGATACCAATTTCTTATAAAGGAAGCCGATTCATTTTTTTAATTAACTAAACTTCCTTTTTAGTTTTCTACTTCTAATTCTTTAGCTTCATCCTTAGTAATCTAATCGTACCTGATCCTATTTTACACCTATAGCAAACATAAAATTTCTATCAAACTTCGGTTAAAGATTTTTGTGGGGCTTCCTTTCCCCTCACAGTCCTATTCCTATTATTTCCCAGTATTCCTTTACTGGATTTGTTGACTCTTGCAAGTATCTTCAATATGTCATGCTTTTCCGCACTCCTTGCACTTCAAATCTTCACAGCTACCGAGATGGTGCAATCCACACTTACTGCACAAGGGAAATCTTCCCAAGTATCCATTTTGGGGAATAACCGTTAGAGGATTCCTTTCCTCCTTTCTCTTGTACAATGGTCGACTTGGTCTTTGCTTTTTGATTTTTCCCCATTTTCTTCCAAATTCCCTAGCCTTAATCGTGACATCTAGGACTTTCGTTTCCTATAAGTGGAATGCTAGCTGCTTTTTTCCTCGAAGGTGTGGGGCTTGTATGCTTGTATTTGCTTCCTGACATGAGGTGCTTGTAACATCCTAAAATTCAAGACTGGGTTCTTAAATGAATAAAGTAAATAAATGAAAGATGATTTGTATAGTTAAATCATCAAAGACTAATCATATCATTAATTGATATTAAGTTTAGAAAGTTGAAAGTAAAAATGGTAACATCTTTAAAGTTAAAGGGACATTTGTAACAGTTGGGTGAAACTTATATTTGACTAGATATTTGACCAGCTTAATAACTTGGACTACGTTTGTGAAGATTAGAATGGATAGGGACAACTTTGGAAATTACTTGAAGCTTCTTAGCTAGTTTAGAGTTATTTTGAAAGAGCTTTTGCAAGGAGCAACCAAAAGTGGCAAGTTAGGAAAGTTCAAAGCTAGTTAATGGGTCTTATCTCCCATTTGCTTGGGTAGAACGTAATTGAGAAAATAGAAGAGGATATGGAAATTTCTTTGAAGCAAAGGAAGATTTTAAGTGGTTGTTGAGGAATCAAGCTAGGAATTGGAGATATAAAGCAACATCTAGCTTCAGAGGTATAATTTCTCATCCTCTAGCTCTATTTTTCGAGTTCATGGTTTAGGGTTGAACCCCAATGTTGAATTTGGCTTCAATCATTGATTAGGGTTTGGTTTTCTAACCTCCATTGAATGGTTCCCATGGTTCTAATCTCAATCCAACCATCCTATTACTGGATTTGAGGACTTGCGTGAAAACCCTCATGAACCTTAGAAATCCAATTTGGGGATTTCTTGTTTATATTTTAAAGTGGAATAGATTCTATGACCTAGATGTTGTTTCTTGAGAATGAATCCAAATGGAATAATCAAACACATCAATGATGGTAGAATCTTGTATAAGCTAAGATTGAAATGGATTTGGGGACAAGATGATGAAATCAATGGAATCCTTTGTAGCTGAGCGATTGTTGAGCAAATGAAGTTCTTAACCATGAATGGAAGATATTAGAATGATTTGGAAGAAAAATACTAAGTGTTGATTGGATGAATCCGTGGAGTTTGTAGCCTAAAGGGCATTTTGGGAAATGTATAGATTAGTACATGAAGATTGACATCTAAGAAGTGAATAACATTTATGAATATGAATTAACACTATAGAGACGATATTGGAACACAAACATGAAATGATGCTAGTAAGGTTCTAGCTCTAGTGATTGTTTTTGCCCAAAGGGCTATTTGGGAAACATGGAATGGAGTTGAGGATTTCATAGTTGTATTAAGTACTTGCAATGAGACTAATGGTGGTTTTATGTACTTGACAACACCCAATGATGTATTAAATGATTTAGGAGTAAGCCATATTGGTTAAAGAGTGTTCTTAATCAACTAAGCTCTTAACCCTTTTATTTGAGTGTTTTTAAGGATTATGAACTTAAAATTTTGATTGAGGACTTAATGAATTAAGTTGAATATTTTGACATAATAAAACATCCTCTAGTAGTGCTTGGAAACCTTTAAAAGTGTTTCAAATGGTTCCCTAAAACACCAAAACCACCCAAGCAAGTTTAGGATTTAGAAAGTGAGTTTTTGGGGGGGTGTTTGATCTGCTATGGGATGTGACCCGCGTGGTCAGGCACACGGCCGGCGCACAGACATCAGAGTGCCCAGCTAGACCAAAAATCTGAACTTTAGTACTTTCCTCATAACTTTTGCATACGGACTCAGATTTGCACACGGTTTTCGCCTACATTTATATTTTTGAATGCGGGATAGTATGAAGCAATAAAATTTAGTAATGGGAAATGTGATAGGTATTTTGGTCATTTTATTGACTTTCACCTACTTGATATATAGGTTGTGTTTGAAAGTGTTGCTCTAAGGAAAAGAAGTAGAAAAGGACTAGCTAGCCTTCTTGTGATTAAGGTGAGTACGTGTTGGTAGTTTCCCACTTTGGGGTATATGGCAAAATGATTTTGATGATAATGAAACACTGTTGTTTGATATATGAAATGTTTTTGAAATGAAAGTGTCAAATGTTTTTGGAAAGGATATTTTGAAAGAATGCCTTGAAGGCAAGAATGTTTTTGAAAGCAAAGAGCATTTTGGAAGATCGAATGTTCTAAAAATATGTTTGTAATGTTTTGAAATATAGATGCTTTACTTTTGAAATGAATTTTTAATGATAATGTATGAAATGTGTAAAGCATGGAAAGTAACGACAAGAAATGGAAAGTAATGAAAAGAAATGGAAAGAAATGAAAGAAATTGGAAAGAATCTGAAAGTAATGAAATGAATATATTGCTTGAGCCATGATGTACCCATAACGGGACATATAGGAATCTATCGGGGTGGGGCCTCCCCTTCACGAGATAGATTTCATAACGGAAATGATGCCTTGGTGGACTGATTTTGTTCTTTCCACCATGGTATAGACTTGGGGATATTACAATGCCCTAAGTATAAAAATGGCAATGGTTAAATAACAGAATTACGCCTTAATGTAAAAATGGAGATGGAAATGGAAAAGAAGCTAATGAAATGATAAGATAAGAAATGATACTGATGATATGATATGTTATGTTATGTATGAAATGAATTTTCATTAAAATGATTGAAAAATGTTTTACGGTATGTATGAAAGGATCTTTTTCTTTGAAAATGATTGAAATTGTTTTATGGTCTAAAACCCTCGTAGCTCACAAGACATTTTTGTCTTACGTATCTCTTTTTAATGCCATGTAATCCAAGTTGCAAATAAGAAGAAAATACGATAGATGAAAGTTAGAAGTCAAGAGATAGAGAATGGAGTGGAACTAGTTAAGTTCCTTATTAATGTTTTTGATGTAATTCATATTTCCTTGCTATGGTTGTATGATGCTTAATGGTAAGACCGAAGGTTTTAATTGTGATTGTTTTTGTGGGACCGATTTTTGTTGAATGGGGGTTAATACCCAAATGTTTTTATAATCATAGCATTTAAAAAAGTTTTGAAAAAAAATTGGGGTGTTACAGTGCTAGTCCTTGGAGATATGCACTGATTTTCTTGCTCTTCGAGCCAATCAGTTCTAAGAATACCATGGTTAGGTCCTCAAAGTGTATGGTGTAGAAGGATAGATTGGACATCCTAGTGATTAACTGACTGAATTTATGTACTACTCATGCAAAATCTCCCATAGAACTTAATTTTCTTATCATTTTCCTTTTCAACTCTTCCCAAGAGATTGCATAGGCTACATCTACTCATAAGGCCTTTACCTAGATACTCCACCAGACGAGGGCTTCCCTATGAGAGTACAAGTTGCAAAATTTACCCTAACCTCCTTATTACACCTAATCTCTTGTAACATCATGTTTCGGATCATCCGTGATCAGGGTGCGTGGGCTGCAAACCGGGCATGAGGAGGTCTCGGGGTTGCGACGAGTTGCTAGAAGCTTGGGGCATCTCGTCACCTTTCTGTGGGTTTGAGGTTCATGGGAATCAAGGTTATATCGAGGAAGCAATGGAAGTTTAAAGTTGTGGCAAGGTAATTCCCTTATTTAAGAAAAGTAGCAGCTGAGTACGCTGGGCGTACATATGTGTACGCTTAGCGTACTCGTGTGCGTGATTTTCATGCAGAGTCACCTAGTACGCTGGGCGTACCAGAGGGTACGCTGGGCGTACTAGGCACAGAGTGGAAACCCTAACTTTAGATGTGTCCCAATATAAAGAATGAGATGGCCTCATTCCTGGCCACCATCCTCAGTCTATAAACCCTATAAAACCCTAATCCTTCGTTCATGGAGCTTGTGAGTGCATTTGAGAGACTTGAGTGGTTTTGGTGTGTTCTTGGAGTAAAGAAGGAGCTTTGGACAAGAAGGAGTGAGAAGTCCAGGCCTTGGATCTGAGCATATCTGAGTTGGAAGCTTCATATAGAGGTATAAAGCTTCAATCTTTCTCATACTTTTGTTTTGAGCATTATATCAGTGTATTTGAGGGTTTTTATCCCAAAAGGTGGTGACTTTATGAGATAGTGAACTGCAGAGGCTATGATCAACCCCTTTGAGTGTGATTAGTAGTGTAATGTCATAAAAATCCAATCTTGGTCGTTGGAATCAAGCCATGCATGAGTTATGAGCTTTATGAGATAAAGGAGTGAGTGTTTTGGGTGTTTATGACCTTTCCAACCATGCAAAGGCTTAAAGTCATTGACTTTATGGAGTAAGAGCCATTAGGGAGTCCAGATCTGGGATTTTAGTTAATGTCTTAACTGATTAAGACAAAATGAGTAGAAAGAGTGAATCTGAGGAGTACGCTGAGCGTAATTCCTATACGCCCCGCGTACTGCCCCATTGTCCCCGATGGCCAATCTGGATTGTGAGTACGCTGAGCGTACCAAGGGAGGTACGCCCCGCGTAACCTCACTGTGGACTTTTGGGCTAAGTTTCATGTTGGGCGTTGAGTGTCGGGCCTGGAGTTTGGGCTTGTTGCAATAGATTTTGGACTAGAGAATTATATATAAATGCTTTAGGCCCTTGGGTTGGTCTTGCCATTTAGATTTGAGAGTTGGGCCTCGGGAGAGCCCATTTATTATTGGGCCTTGGTTGTCCCAAAGGTTTTTAGGTTGTTGATGGTCTGGTTAGAGGCTGGTGCATGGCAACAACGTTTTAGGGGATGTTCATCATTCGAGGTGAGTCTTCTCACTATACTTTACCATGAGTGGTATTTTGGTGTGACTGAGATGTCCTATGTGCTTATATTGTGTATTGTGATATCCTGCATTATTTCTTTGTGATTTATGCTGTGTATTATTCAGAGCTTACAGAGTTAGGACTGGAGGGTCCATCAGGGTTGTGGGACCAGAGGGTCCCACTGAGACACAGGGTCTTACTGTGTTATAGCCTCGAGTGGCTACAGAGTTGTGTGTGGTATTTTGGCGAACTCACTAATCTTCGTTCTTGCCGTGAAATGTTTTATGTGTTTCAGGTTTTTCCCAGGATCGCGGGAAGTCACCGGCTCGATTGTACATACCAGAGAAAGAGTTATGTTTTGAGGATCCTGATTATTAATCAAGCAATTATGGGGATGCGTTTTGTAAACTAAATAAATGAGATTTTGTGAAATGCGTTATGAGATTTATATGATTTTAAAATGAAAATTTTGTTTGGAAATTTACGGTGTTACAAGTTGGTATCAGAGCCTTGGTTTGAGGGATTCGGATGCACCTTCGGGTATATCTGGACTAAAACTGAGGATTTGAGAAAAATTTTCAAAAGAAATGATTTTTCTAAATTGAGCAAGTGTTTCTAAGAGAAAAACGAAAAGGAGCAGTGTGTACAATCAGCCAGAGCCCGAACGGTGATTTCCCAAAATACCCTTACTTAATTGTGCTATGCGTTATTATTGAGATATTAGTGATGCATGCTAGAAGATAGGCTAGGTATTTCATATTCTAGGGCTAGAGTTGCCTGATTTGTGATGCCTTACCCTAGGAATTTTGCTATCTGTGATGTGCTTTGAGTATGTGTTGAGTAAGAGTATCCAGCAAGAATCTTTATAGAGAACTTTGAGTAGAGGAGTAATCTAGGTGAGATACCTAGATGAGTATTGGAGGGGACTACTGAGAGAGTAGTTAAATATCCGCGAGGGGGTAGAGTTGCTTGAGTTCGATGATACCTTTGAGTGTAAGTGGAGTGGTAACCTAGAGTGGTTTTATGTGTTTGTAGAGATTATTCGATGCCCGAATGTTGCTTGCTTCGTGCTTTGTGGAACTCCTGATGATGGGAGTCAGCTACTAAGTGAATATGACGATATTCAGGAGGTAGATGATTGGCATCATAAGGAGTTCTTCAGCAGCTGATGGCAGAGAAGTGAGGGAACCTAGGAAGAGCCTAGGGAGTGGCCTTAGTCAGATGAGTACGCTGATAGAGGAGAGTATTCGCTGAGAAGTGACCAGGTTTAGCGGGATTGGTGATCGAGAAGGTTGAGGAGCTACTTAAGAATTCTGGGACGATCCGTGTGGAAAGTACGGGTAGATGTGGCAGGTAGTATGGGCCCGTACTACTGAAAGCAGAGGACCCGTACTCAAAACAGGGAGAATACCAGAGGTTCTAAGTAGCGGATTGAGAGGAGATAACATGGTTCGGGTACCATGATTCATAGCAGATTGAGAGGTGATCACATTGTTCGAGTACCATGATTTGTGGCGATTAGTGCTTCTAGTTTTACCAGTTGTCCCATGGTGGTTCATTAGTCTGAGATCAGATGATAGAGTGTGGGGCCAGAGGGCCATGTCGAGCATGTTTTAAAGGAGTATACCTTTAAAGGGAAATCGAGTTCGTTTTCGAGGGATTTTATTGGCGAGATGTTAGTTGGAGTTGTAAGGCTCAGGGATGAGTAGAGATGATGCTTATTGGAGGATAGAGGTCTGAGTCGAGCCATCGACTAATGGATGAGACGTCACCTTCTGTGGCAAGAGTTGTGTTGATCCTATTTCTGGGAGAAGCGAAGGAGATATTGAGTTTCCGGTTTCAGAGTTTGGAGGTAAACCCCGTGAGGTAGCATATGGTGGTGACCTTTTCATCAGAGTATTTGGGCAGTTTGTCTACTGTGATGTATTTCTTGTACCATGGAGTCATTAGTAGAGGTTGAGATGGAAGAGGCCCAGGAAGGTGCCTTTATGAGTGTGGCATGCTTTTAGCAGCAGTTTCAGGTGGTTAAGAGGAATATATCGGGGTGGTGGACCTCGTTGTTATGTTGTGTATCGGTTGTGAGGGTGAGGTCTCGTGCTTTGATGATGACTTCCGTGATGGGAGGATGGTTAAGGAGTCAGAGATGAGGTGTGTGATAATGCATTATTTCCGGACTGAGGGTCAGGGTTATTTCAGAACAGTTAAGGTATCCAACGGTGTGTTAGTCTGAGGTTTCGAGATGACCAGAGGCAGTCAAGTTGGGAGGATTCTGAGATTCTTGTCTGAGTTGCGGGATATTTGGAGTCGCTTGGTTTCCATCGGGAAGATCATTGAGTGTTTGCGTGGTACGTTCCAAGAGTCAAGTGTGATGTACCTGGTGAATCAGTCCATGGAGTAAATTGTTGGTATGCCGACTGGTGATGGTTCGAACCCTGAGTAGGGGAGAACTAGGTATTCAATTGAGAAGATCAGCAAGTCGTTCAAGTGCAACTGATTATGGAGTCGCTTGGTTTCCATCGGGAAGATCATTGAGTGTTTGCGTGGTACGTTCCAAGAGTCAAGTGTGATGTACCTGGTGAATCAGTCCATGGAGTAAATTGTTGGTATGCCGACTGGTGATGGTTCGAACCCTGAGTGGGGGAGAACTAGGTATTCAATTGATAAGATCAGCAAGTCGTTCAAGTGCAACTGATTATGGAAATCTACGGTGCGGACACATGAAACCTAGGATATTTGTGGATGCAACAAGGTGCGAGGCGGGATGATGTATGAGTATGTGCTTAAGGAAGGATGAGTGAATCCACGATAGGTGGCCGTTGATCAGAGGATTTTGTTATGGCTAGAAATTTTCGGGTTTGTAAATGTTGAGTTCGAGGCGGATGGGTCGCTGAGTTCAGGGTGCAATAGTTGAGATTTGCGAGTATAGGTATAGATTGTAATCTATACTCCAGAAGAGGGCAGTATTTGGTTTTTCGACCAATTTAGAGTCGGTATTAGTAGTTCCTATGGGCGGTGATTAGTAGAGGGTGGAGCTTCGGATTTTGGTCAACTTGTATTCAGTCATTGACAATTCCTCCGTGTTTCAATTTAGGAGATGGGGGTATTTCGAGGTTTCGAGTTGTGTAAGCGAAAGATTAGTGGTAAAGGCAAGACCGTGTGAGACGCTATGATGGTGTACTGAGGTACCCGAGTATGATGTCCTAATTTTTGGTCATGTTAGGACTCGAGTTGTGAGATGGCGAGTGGAGTACCGAGTGATTTTGTTCGCGTGGGAACCCATCAGTTAGTTGTCGTCGGAGTGAGACTGTCTAAGGATGTATCTGTGTTGAGACTAGTGCTTTGCCTGTGAGAACATACATCAGGAGTGGTGGTGCATAAGCTGGGTGGGTGTAAACACCTATCTATGTTGAGATGCGGAGCATGAGTTGGTGAACTCAGTGTGGTGATGCTTGATGCTGAGGTTATGGGGTGATAAGAGAGCAAGTGGATCCGGGTGGGAGTATTCGCTTGTGATTATCAGGAGAAACCGTGGAGTGAGCCCATGGTGAGTCAGTGAGCAAGAAAGTGTTGTAAGACTACGGGGAGCCGTAGCATCCGTGAGTCAGTGGAAGAGAGTGTCGTGATACTACGGGGAGCCGTAGTATTCACTGGATAGTGGGAGAGGGTTGTGATACTACGGGGAGCCGTGGTATTCACTAGTCAGCTAGAGAGTGTCGTGATACTGTGGGAAGCCGTAGTATTCACTGTTTAGAGCGAGTGTGTTGTGATACTGCGGGGGGGCGTAGCATTCATGGGTCAGTGAGAGGGTGTCGCTATTCTGCGGGTTTCGTAGCATTCATGAGTCAGTAAATGAGCATCTTAAGACTACCGGGGGGGGGGGGACCGTACCACTCAGTAGTCGATAAGGGTGAATACTGTTATGTCAGGAGTTGTAGTATTCACTAGTCAGAGTATGGCGTAGAGGAGTTCTTGGGCTTGGTTGCCGAACCAGAGGCGAGACTGGGGTCTCCTTGACAGTCGAGAATTCTTATATCACAGGTTGAGTAGGGATTATTGTAATTGGAAGAATTGGAGAGATGGTGTGCATAAATTCGCGAATCTTGGGTCATGAGTTGAGTACCAGATTGGAATTGAGTGGTTCCAATTCTGCTCTTGAATCAGACTCTCGAGCTTTAGTCTGGATTCGTTCGTGTATTGAATAGGCGAGATGAGGTTTCGGATTCGTGGATGGGTTTCATTTTGAGGGGGGTATTGACCTCCATCAGATGTCTTAGGCCAGAGTGAGTCAGTTTCGTCGGTATGGGAAAAACCGCGAGACACATGGAACTAGTGGGTGGTAGACGACAAAGGTCGGAGGTGAGACGATTTCAAATGAGTTGTAGCATTCGCTTGGGTTAAAGCGAACTTCGTGAATTGTATACCGCGATGAGCTGAGATAGTTATTGTGAGAAGGAAGTCGGTGAGACGTTTTTGGTTTGCAATGAGTAAACTTTGGAGGTTCATCTTTTGGGTCGGGAGCTGACGCGATGCTCAGTGTTGAAGGGGATAACTGAGAGGAAGTTGGGGCTTATGTCCACAGATATCAGAGGATGCTTCCAAGCGAGGATGATCTTTTCTTTTGTTTGAGTTTTGGGGCTCTTTCCCTCCGATGAGTTCTGATAGCTGTTCAGGCGGTGGGTTCTTAGGGGATTATAATATTTTCGTTCCTTTTGAGTTGCGGTCGGAATCGATTAGAGAATCAGAGTTGGAGGAGTGTTCTTAGAGTCTGTTAGTCGATGGGCGATTAGCAGGATGATGTTTTGTGAGGGTGGTCTGGTAGGGAGATGGACCACTAGAGTTTTCAAGTTCTGGAGAGTCAGATCGAGTATCGCAGCGACAGTTGGGTCTGTCCTTCTTCGGGGTCGGGAGTCCCTGTCAGGTTCAGGTGTTTTTGGATGAGATTCTTGTACTATATGGGGTCTTTTCGGTGGTGCTTCTCGGGTTTAGGCTCGATATATGTGTTTATAAGGAGCGGTTTCGAGGGTGAAATCTAAGTCAAGTGGGGGAGATTTATAACATCCTGTTTCGGATCGTCCATGATCAGCGTTCGTGGGCTGCAAACCGGGCATGAGGAGGTCTCGGGGTTGCGACGAGTTGCTAGAAGCTTGGGGCAGCTCGTCACATTTCTGTGGGTTTGAGGTTCATGGGAATCGAGGTTATATCGAGGAAGCAATGGAAGTTTGAAGTTGTGGCATGATAAGTCCCTTATTTGAGAAAAGTGGCAGCTAAGTACCTTGGGCGTACATATGTGTACGCTTAGCGTACTCGTGTGCGTGATTTTCAAGCAGAGTCACCTAGTACACTGGGCGTACTAGGCACAGAGTGAAAACCCTAACTTTTGAAGTGTCCCTATATAAAGAATAAGATGGCCTTATTCTTGGCCACCATCCTCAGTCTATAAACCCTCTAAAACCCTAATCCTTCGTTCATGGAGATTGTGAGTGCATTTGAGAGCCTTGAGTGGTTTTGGTGTGTTCTTGGAGTAAAGAAGGAGCTTTGGAGGAAAAGGAGTGAGAAGTCCAGGTCTTGGATCTGAGCATATCAGAGTTGGAAGCTTCATATAGAGGCATAAAGCTTCAATCTTTCTCACTCTTTTGTTTTGAGCATTATATCAGTGTATTTTAGGGTTTTTGTCCCAAAAGGTAGAGACTTTATGAGATAGTGAACTCCAGAGGCTATGATCAACCCCTTTGAGTGTGATTAGTAGTGTAATGTCATAAAAATCCAATCTTGGTCGTTAGAATCAAGCCATTCATGAGTTATGAGCTTTTTGAGATAAAGGAGTGAGTGTTTTGGGTGTTTGTGACCTTTCCAGCCATGCAAAGGCTTAAAGTCGCTGACTTTATGGAGTAAGAGCCATTAGGGAGTCCAGATCTGGGATTTTAGTTAATGTCTTAACTGATTAAGACCAAATGAGTAGAAAGAGTGAATCTGGGGAGTACGTTGAGCATAATTCCTATACGCCCCGCGTACTGGCCTAGTGTCCCTGATGGCCATTCTGGATTGTGAGTACGCTGAGCGTACCAAGGGCGGTACGCCCCGCGTAACCTCAATGTGGACTTTTGGGCTAAGTCGCATGTTGGGCCTTGGGTGTCGGGCCTGGAGTTTGGGCTTGTTGCAATAGAGTTTGGACCAGAGAATTAAATATAAATGCTTTAGGCCCTTGGGTTGGGCTTGCCATTTAGATTTGAGAGTTGGGCCTCGGGAGAGCCCATTTATTATTGGGCCTTTGTGGGCCCAATGTGTCACAACTAGGAATTCTGATGCTTTGTAAAACCCTTAACAAAGATAACATTGTAGTTAAAAATTGAAAACATGTATGGTGCTTATTCAATGACCACAAAATTCCATCAAATTCTCTATACAAACATTCAAATAGTCAACAAAAGGTTGGAAACCCTAAAAATCCCGGTTCAAGTCCATTTTGGACTAGGATTTTCTTATTGGGCGTAATGGACCAATAAGCTTCCAATTTGACTATTTTGGGCTTAGAACTCTTATATGGGCTCTAATTGGACCCATTAACATGAAACTTAACATTTTGGGCCTCATAAGCCTAAAATGGACTAGTTTATCTTTAATGGGCCTTATTGGGCCATAACAAATCTAATTAGCCCAAATGGGCCATAAAACTCATACTTTGATGAATATTGGGCCGTGAATTACTCTAAAAGGCCCAATGGGCCGAAAATCATCAAAATAGGCCCATAATATGGACTCAAGAACAAAAAGTCCCAAACCATTCTTTTCCCTTACCCTCTCTCGGCCCAAGTAGAAAGAAAAAAAAAGAAAAAAGGGAGAAATTAAGGGATTAAGGAGGGTTAGCCACCTCCTTATTACTCATTGGATTTCCATGCAAAACTCACATACCTCCATGCATCCATCCTTTCACCTCTCTCTCTCTTCTCCTTCTACTACTCTCGGCCAAGAGTATCAACACACACACACACACACACTTATTTCACTTCTAAATCCTCTCAAGAACTCACAACAACTTCTTCACTTCTCCTTCAAAATTTTTGAGAGTTAGGGCTCTTCAAGGAGGTTATTCCATAATAATCATCATCATTGGTAACTTATTGTTTAAATGCATAACCTAGTCTCTTTATTTCATCAAAACTTCTTCCTAACTCACACCATTTTCGTGATCTACTCCTTAGAAGCTTCTTAAGTTCGAAATCAACGCAAGAAAGCTTGCTAGGGCCGAAAAAATAGCATCAAACTCTTCCCTTTCTTCTTCAAATCGAAAACAACAAGCAGAGGTGAGTTCATACCCCTCTATTTTCGGTTTTCACAAGTTTTATGGGGGAGAATACAAGTAAAATGTGTAGATCTATGTGTATGTGTATGTTATGTGTGATTTCATGTGTTTATGTGGTAAATATGTAACAAAAAGGAAAGAAATCTCGAGATCTATGGCACAAGAAGGAAAATAAACATGATCTAAGATATATTACACTAAACAAGTCAAGAAAAATTACCCTCTAAGGTTATAATAAACATATTGCAACATAAAACTCATTTTTGGACTATATTTGTCAAATAAACAAAAGTTGGGTTAAAAATTGTCATTCACGGTTTTCTTAAGGACCAAAAGAGTCAAAACAGTTAAAATAAATGTTTTTATGAATATTATGCTCTTCAAAGGACTAGAAATGTGATTTGTAGCCTAATGGGCCAATTTTTGGGCTTTTCGGCCCA
Organism: Lactuca virosa; assembly: GCF_052849685.1. NCBI lineage: Eukaryota > Viridiplantae > Streptophyta > Magnoliopsida > Asterales > Asteraceae > Lactuca > Lactuca virosa. The sequence continues at coordinate 311,763,476 of NC_136433.1, read as the reverse complement.
TAGGCCCAAAAATTGCGAAAAATGTGATTTTCAAGGGGTTGAAATGGTAAATTTCTCAAAACAGGGGGTAAAAGGGTAAACAAAACTAATTCAGGGGTTAAAATGATTTTTTTTCCAAAAAGGATCAAAAATGTAAAGTTTTTGGAATTTGGGTCAAAATTGTAAAAGTTGCGAAAAGTTTGGACTGTAACTGAAAAACTCTTTGCTGAAAGGGCTGAAACTGCCAAAGAGTAATTTTTGAGCTAAAAACATTACTTAAACAAGTCTATGGATCAAAATGTCAAGAAAATGGTTTTAGGGACCTAAAATGTCTTTTTTTAAAATAAGGGACTAAGATTGTCATTTTATTGAAGAAGGGCTGAATAGGTCAAACCAATATTTTGAATCAATTATTTTATTATTAAGATATTTGGGTAAAAAATACCAAATTACAACTTATGAAAATAGAATTAAGAATATACATATATTTTTAAATATCGTTATAAACAATCGACAAGCCTCGTGCCGTTGCGAACATTAACAATTGTTCAATCAAGCTTCCGACAATTATACTATACCTAAAACAAGTAAATATTCAAATTGTTGGGCTTGAAAGATCCTAATCATGCTTATTGGGCCTTCGTGGCCCATTGACATGACTTTCGGGCCTAACAATGATAACACATGTCTATTGGGCCTCATGTGATCCAATTACATGTTTAAGGGACCCTCAATGGCTTTTATGTGCTATTGGGCCTCAGTGGCCCATTAGCATTGCTAGTAAGGTCCAAATAAATCAAATGTGAAATGGGCCAACGTGTCATTCGTATACCCAACAGCCTTAAATACCACACGTAATTAGCAGGACCTCGTAATCCTCTTCTCCTCGTTTGTTAGGCTTACCTTCAATTCAAGTAAACAAATACATGTCGTTAATCAATGGTAATCAATTTCGTTTCGATTAAGTGAGTAATAACGGGCGACACTTCTAAGTGTCGTTCGTAGTCTGTAGTTATAATCAAAGTCTCCTGGAGGGAGAGCGAGAGTTTGTGTATAGATCTATACGGGTGTGACTCCCCCACACCTCAGCTGTTCGCTATAGTTAGACTCGGCCAGTCTAGGGTGACAAAATCTTAAGATCAATATATATAGCTCCCACCACACTGAGTTCCGGCGTTCGCTAGAATGCCAAGACAGACGAACTAGTCATTATCATGGATGGTTATAACGACTCACATAAATAAATAAATCCAATACTATCCGAGTAATCAAGGAAAATCATAATCATTCGTTGTGACGGTATAACAATTTGAAACAATTATATTATCTTATCAGAAAACATCGGGTTTTTCGAGGAAATCAACACCATTCACTTGTACTTTTCAATAACTATAATGCAAAACTTCTCATTTATACACGCTTTGAAATGATTCATGCACAAACTTATGGACCTTCACACTTTGGTATAAACAATTGTCTTTTCAGAAAATATCGGATTTTCTGGGTTTTATAAACTACACAAAATATTTTTATAACAACCCTGCTTATGAACTCACCAACACTCCATATGTTGACGTTTTCAAAATAACTTGTATTCTCAGGTAACAGGTAAGCTGAAGAGTAATACCAAGTATGTTAGGGTGTTATGCTTTGAAAAACTTTCAAACAATTTATGATATGAATATGTAATATTTAAACAATGTACTTGATGTGAACAATGTCAGTTGTAATGTATTAATGCATGGTGAAGTTTATGTTGTGTTTCATGTATATTCATTGTGATGATATTCAAGTTGAGTCACGCGAGCCCTCAGACGTTTCCGCCGTCTGGTTCGGGGGTGTGACACAATGGGTTTTTGGTTGTTGATGGTCTGGTTAGTGGACCTCCTTTAGACCTAATGAATGAGAGTCTGGACTTAGTTCCTAATTGGGTTAATTGTTGATTTGGCTCAGAGTTAGAGGTCGGTGCGTGGCAATAGCGTTTTAGGGGCTGTTCATCATTCGAGGTGAGTCTTCTCACTATACTTTACCATGAGTTGTATTTTTGTGTGACTGAGATGTCCTATGTTCTTACATTGTGTATTGTGATATCCTGCGTTAATTCTTTGTGATTTATGAAGTGTATTATTCAGAGCTTACAGGGTTAGGACCGGAGGGTCCATCAGAGTTGTGGGACCGGAGGGTCCCACTGAGACACATTGACCGGAGGGTCTTACTGTGTTATAGCCTCGTGCTTACCATGTTATGTGTTATGTGTTTCAGGTTTTTCTCAGGATCGCGAGAAGGCACTGACTCGATTGTACACACCAGAAAAATAGTTATGTTTTGAGGATCCTGGATTTATAATCAAGCAATTATGGAGATGCGTTTTGTAAACTAAATAAATGAGATTTTGTGAAATGCGTTATGAGATTTATATGATTTTAAAATGAAAAATTTGTTTGGAAATTTACGGTGTTACATCTCTATTCCTTTTAGACAGTGGATTAGGCGATTTACTCTTTGATCTCTATAGAAGGATCCTCGCTTACTACGAAGATAATCCTGGTTGGCTTGACTACTTTCCTTGCCGCTTCCTTCTGCATGGTCAACTCTGAGATTCCATAATGCATCAGAGACTTGATGTTGAGTCATGGTTTGGACGACAGTTGGGTTATGTAGGGTTAGCATAGCAAGTTTGTTCCAAAAACAACAGATGATAGGATTACTGGGTTTTACCTAAAGGTTCAATCCTATGTCTTATTTGTAGGGTACTTATAGTTGCTCTCTTAGCAACCTGTCTTATCGCTTTTATTATTATTTTCTAATTGGGATTTTTAGATTTTTATTGTTGATATTAAATCTTTTGGTTGCTTCCTTACAACCTTTTGATAATAGCATGCTATTGTTGCTTCCCTAGAAACGTACTATTACTTCCTTAGCAACCTACCGATTATAGTATGCTGTTATTGCTTCCCTAGCAACTTACTATTGTTTCCCTAACAACTTATGATCATAGCATGTTGCCATTACTTTCCAAGCAACTTACTATTGTTTCCCTAACAACTTATTGATCATAGGAAGTTGTCATTTCTTTCCTAGCAACTTACTGTTGTTTCCCTAACAATTTACTTATGATAGCATGTTTTCGTTGCTTTCCTAGAAACTTACTGAACATCCCAAGGAAGTTGCTTCTTCATTGTCATCAATTTTGACTCTTAAAGGCCTTGGTTATTTTAGGATATCAGTCGGGTCAAAATTGTAAAAAAAAATTCTTCTGTATGTGTGCTGAGCATATGATCCACGCATCGCGCACAGACAACAAATCAGCTTTAAAGTCGATTTTTGGCTTTATTCGAACATTCTTCTGTCTTTATCTGATTTGTTACTATTGGGGTCCACACGTGTGACGAACACTTGGCGCACCTACTTCTTTTTGTCGATTTCTTCACTCCATTTTATCACTCTACTGCTAGGTAAACTCTATGCTAAATCCTAAACTAAATTGTTGGCTAAATTTCAAGTTTGTTAGGGTTTTTAGAGGATTTTATCTTTTGACGATTTTTTTTTGTATTTTGTGAAATTGAGGATTAATGTAGCGCCATATACTACCAAATTTACTTCTTATATACTTAATTTTGAGTTTAATTCATCTATTGATTCGCATTTTGAATTTTTCTTTAATATTTTGAACTAAAAATCGGGATTTGGTGTTGTTATGTATGAAATGTGAAGTCTATACGTGTTCTAGAGGACTATCCGAACATCCTAAAATGATTTTTAGGTTGAAAATTGGACGAAATAGCAGGTTGCCATGCCTGCTGTTCTTCGTGTTCTTGGGGCGCGCCGCACAGATGCGTTTGCGTTGCGTGCACTCACATGCAGTGCGCATGTGGCACGTTTGCCCTACTTATATCCCTGTTCATTTTAAGTTATCCTAACGTAATTTTAACTGCTTCATAGCCTTATTTTTCTGCAGATATGTCGATACGAGATTGTAAGGTTTGGAGTCAGTTACCGCCTAATTGGCCAACACATCCTTTCTTACAGTTCCCCGATGACCTTCCTGATTGGGGTACTTCAATTTCTCACCTCATTTCCATTCTGTCCAAGAAGGTCAGCATTCCTCAGGCTCTTTCTGGGAACGTGGCAGATAACACTCTTGTCTGCTTAACTAGCACAATTCCTCACCGGGTCACTTTGGTATGATAGCGGTCTCGAGCTTTTTATCTGCCACGGGTGGCAGCGGGTTATTGGGGTTCGGGAAGTGACCTATAGGGAGATCTACTACGAGTTCTTTTCAATGGTCAACTTCAACAAGGAGTCGAGGCACTGGGCTGATCATTATGTGTTTTCTTTTCGCCAGGGAGTCGTATCCCGCTCCTACAGCCTCATCAAGCTGGGGATGTGTCTAGGGATTTACACTGATGAGGAGACTCTGAGTCCTCACTTTTATGCATTTTTGGACAGATCTATCACTGATCCTCCACATGAGTATGACTTTATGTAGGTTTGGGCCAATGATCGGGGGACCTATGTCTCCCGGTCGGCCAAAGAGAGTGCCTTCCATTCTCATATCTATTGGTTGCTTCACCGACCGGTCGCATCCACCATTTGACACAGACAGGAGTGTTACAAGGTTCGTTCTGGTGACCTTTTCTATATATGGTGCCTGACTCAGACAGAGGTTCGTCTTCACCTTCCTTTCGCCCTTGCTCTTTATGGCTCAAGGTACCACATCCTCGAGAAGGATTTGTAGTGGTCACTGGGTTACTAGGTTAGCCATATCCTAAGGGGTTGATACTAGTGCGATGGTTCCCATATCTATCCGGGAGTTGGGTACCGACTAGAGAGGCGGGTCAGCCATGGCGGGTACTGGGGGATGACATTGTCGAGCCGATTCAGCAGGTGGAGCCGGAGGTCATTCATGAGCCTGCATTTGTGAGGCATTAGAGACCTAGGAATATGGAACATGATTGTCCATAGCCTACTCTTGGAGATGTGATACGGGGTCTTACCGCTGCATAGGAGGAGCACCGTTGGATGATGGCTTCGCTTGTCACGGGGATGCGGTATCTGGGGATGGACCATCCGGCCTTTCCTAGTACGGATCCCGTTGTACCACCCCCTTCTTAGGCACACAATACTCGTTATGATGGTGTCGTTCCTTCAAGCACAGATCCTGGAGACACCGATGATGATGACGACGATGACGACGACGAGGAGACCGAGACGGAGTCGGTGGTTAGTGAGGAGTAGATTTGTGATTTTTATTTTGTATTTTGATAATTAATGATGTATTTTAACATATTTTATTTTGTTTGGGATTGAATTTATATATTTATGGTTTTTATGTTTCATCTATCTATCCCAATTCATATGTTGTATTGGTTCGGTCAAGACTAAACATATTTGATCAGGCTATGCTTAGGAGCGACTCAACTGTTACACACAAAATTTCCTAGTTATTTATCTTTATGTGTTTTGTTTCCGTATATTTTTATTTGTGATTGGTGGTTTATTATTTTTGTTATACTTCTAAACTATGTATGGATTGACCAGGTAGGAAAAGTCGGTGGGTCGAACCATTTTAGCATATAGTTGTTCTGAAATCCAGCAACGCAATGCAACAGTTCCAATCTAGTCACCTTTCCAATGCATAATCTATCAGTAGGAAATTTTTGTGCTATAAAATTTTTAGTTACAGGTTTGAGGACAAGCCCAATCGGAGTATTTGACCTAAGCTATAATTGTAATTCTTAAAGAAATACTAAGTCGCAATTCCTAAGGAAATACTAATTTTCTATAGCTAAACCTACGCTCTGATACCATCTCTGTCATACCCTTTTCCCGGCCTTTGGTGGAAACACCGAGCAATGTGACGGTATAAAGAGCGCCAATCCTATTAACCTGTGAAAATACATGCATTTTGAAAGTTAACATAATGTTGGTGAATGCACGAGTTTTTATTTTGAATTTCTTTTAAGAATACTTTTCTTTTGTGAAAACCTTTCTTATTTATTTACCTAGTCTTCTATCTTTTTAGGGTAATTCTTATAAATATTAAATTATTATCTTTTCAAGATATCTAACGATCATAACGTAGTTTAATTAGGATCGTCTTTTGTTAACCCTACTTTACTATCTTTTAAGGATTTTGTAACGATCCTAAATTCCTAACATATTTTAATTACCATATCAGGCGTCCCTAATGGTAATATAAGCTATAAGGAAAATTTTAATATACTAACGTGAGCCCCTATAATCGACTCTAGGAACGTAAATGTACCCCTAATCATGACAGTTCATCGGACGTTGAATATTAACTTATATGGAAGGTATCGTGCCATGATCGTAGCTAGAAATCGTGGGTGGGGTTGTCATGGCCCCATGTAAATCTACACATAACTTCCTAGCTTTCGCAAGATTAACAGTTATAGGTACGGGGATATGTCAAAATTAATCAAGGTTTTTGGATGAACAACCAACTCACTAACGCATTAAACCTAGGCTTTTGTCTTTTATCTTTATCATAATTACCCCTATATATATATATATATATATATATATATATATATATATATATATATATATAACTATCTTTGTATATACCTCTCCCGGGTATATATCATCAAAATGATTTCTTTCTCTCTCTCTCTCTCTCTATATATATATATATATATATATATATATATATATATATATATATATATATATATATATATATATATACACTAGTCATGTGTTCGCGCAAAGTGACGACAGCAAATAGTTTCTTTCAACAATTAGTTCCATTCGAAAATATGTTGTTAGTTCAATAAATTGAAGTGTAAATTAAATGAATGGTCCCTATGGTTTGGGGTAATTTGCGCGCTTGATCCCTAACTTATTTTTTTAACTCGGAAAGTCTCTATTGTTTGTTTTTGTTACGCACTTGGTCACTACTGTTTGTTTTTATTACGCGTTTGGTCCCTGTCTTACCTAAAAAGACTATTATTTAAAAAGGGAATATGATGGTGTAGGTAAGTTAAGGTGAGAGGGATGCGGTTGGAGGTGTGTTTATTTAATTTAATTAAAAAAATCAATGGCAAAATATTTTTTTTAGGTAAGACAGGGACCAAGCGCGTAACAAAAGCAAACAGTAGGGACCTTCCGAGTTAAAAAAATAAGTTAGGGACCAAACCACCAAATTACCCTAAACCATAGGGACCATTCGTGTAATTTACTCTAAATTGAAAAACAATGTTTTAGTTCAAGTTTACCTCACTTACAAATATGAATCTTCCAACAGTTTTCGCAAACAATAGCAATTATACTATAGATACAACGTCTGTTGGCCCTCTCAAGATGATATTCATTGTTCCATTGTATTCGACAATGTCTCTATAAACCCAAAATACAAAAAGTAATCCTTATTTTATTAAAAAATTAAAATCTAATACATTTTATGAATGTTATCGGAACTGAAGATTCACAAACGTCTTACACTTAAAAAACACAACTTTTAGGCTTTCCTTATAAGTGAAATGTCTTGAATAAACAAATAATACACCAAAATACATGGAATCATAAAGAATCCACCAGTTAACTGAGATCCAACCATATTAGGAGGGGGTGAATAGTGAATTGTTTCCATTTTCAAATTATTTTTCTTTTGACAGACCGTGAATAGTTTTCTTACGACCAAAAAATTTACAAAATGATGATAGGGGTTAGTAATGAAAATGAGAACACATTTGTCATTTCAGATGGATTTAACGGTTCAATGATGAAGTAAGATAGTTTAGGGAAGAAAAGAATTACACAAAAGGTGCAACATCCTCTTGTCGTCCATGACATTCGTGATAACTGTATTTTTTTAAATTGTTTAGACATATTATATAAAGAGCTGGAATTATGGAACTTCAATAACAACATAACTGTAGTTTTTTTAATTGTTTAAAAATATTATACTAATATACTGATAACTAATAAGTACAAAAAAGACATACAACCTAGAAGATAGTCATCGTCTATCCTTCCCCAATCATGCCTCAAGTGCTCACCCAAAACTTTTTCCCTCTTTACTGGATGATCGACGCACTACAAGTGCACATCTACCTTCAAGTATGTCCGCAACCCCTCTGTTGCCCCGCCTCCCCTCATCTGAAACCGTTACCCTCACCTTGTGTTCGAACTCCTCCATCTCCTCTCTACCATATACCATTGGTAACCTAAAAACACAAAAGAACACCTCTCCTGGTAGCCTAATTAGGTAATTACACCATACAGGTGTTTGTCATTGCTCAAATGGATTGTGTAGATTCCTTATTTTCACAAGTATGAAGTCATAGTTAAATAACTCTATTGTACCCACAATTTGGTAACCCAAATAGCTGAGTACATCACTCATTTTCCTATTTTTTGTTGCTATAAAAACATAGGCTTCTTTGGCATGGATATCAACGAATGTACAATCAACTTGCATGTTGGATTGTATGGGGATTCTACATGATCAATATGGATAATTTTTCATCAACATGCAATCAATTGTTGCACACAGCTATGTATCAATGTAATATAATAGGGGGATTTAAAAGAGGACATTGGTTTATTGTTTTTAGGCAGTAACAAAAAAATCTCGAGCATGAATCATCTCTTACTGAAAAACTACATATGATGGCGAACAAATTTGTTGTTAATGGATCTATAATTGATTGGTACATGGGACTTAATATCTCCTCGGTATGCCATAGTTTGTGTTTTATATTCAAAAATGAATCTTACACTCAATTTTTTGTTATTTCCTACATTTTCCTCCAGAAGATGTTGCCAGAATATATTATCCAAGTTCTTCATTCTTTTTGCTGGAAAAGCAATTAGAGTTCTTAGAAATCCAAGTTCTTCATTCCAGTCTGTAGATATATAATCTCATCAAACAACAGGCCCACAAACATTTAAAGAATCTTTGAAGGAACATTCTTAGAATACAACAGTAGGAGATGAACTACTTCCATAATCAGAGGCAGATAATATTGATACAATGCTTAAAAATCTATAGGTATTAATTTATCCCTATAAAAATATCTTTTTTTCAGCTGAAATTGTACTTTCTTTTTTGACAGGAGGATGTTTGCGTTATTTGCTTTGATAGTGGAAATCTTGTGTCGTGTGATAGGTGGTGAGTGTGGTAATTGATGATTCATTTGGGTTTGTAGGGTTTGAATTAATTGGATTGAGTTGTGTAATGTAATGTTGGTGGGTTTTTTTTTTTTTTTTTACAGGTATTGACCTAAAGCTTATTATCTTTAACACCCTATGGCGACGACGAATTCGTACTCTATCCCGACGACATGTCGTCGGCATAGGGTATGCAAACGACATGTCGTCGGGATAGAGTCGTCGGCATAGTCGTGTCGGCATAGGTCAATAGAGTCGTCGGTATAGATGTCGTCAATAGTTTCGTTTTTTGCTGAAATAAAAATATATATAAAAATTAGAAAACCTATGCCGACGACTTGTCGTCGTGATAGCCTTCCCCAAAACTACGTCGTTCTGTTTTTCTGGCACATGGAATAAAAATAAATGGAAAATAGATTTTTTGATACCTATATCGACGACATATCGTCGGTATAGATTTTCAGATTACCGCCAACATTTTCGTCGTTCCCGCCAGACTTGTGGCGACGACTAGTCGTCGGCACAGATATCGCGGTCGAAGGAAATTGGTCAAAGGTTCCAAAAGATATGGCGACGACATGTCGTCGGGATAGGGTGACCCGTCATCGGGATAGGGTGACTATTGTCGTCGGGATAGATGTCGTCGGCATAGCTTAGTATTCTTGTAGTGGCGGTGGAATAGATGGTAGCAACGATTGAAGATTGTGGCTGAAAGAGGAGATGGAAGTGGATCTGATAGTCAGTGGTGTGAGGGTGGAGAATGGATGGTTGAGGGGAAGAAAGAAACATGGAACACCGGTTCACGGTGGTAGTTCGTTGCTGGGGAAGTTGGCTAATGAGATCTAGGGTTTAGAGAGAAATAGGAGCTTTATGATGAGGAGCGGAGCGTGTTTTAGTTTTTATTTTCTATATTAGGACATTACACTTGCATGTTAAGCTTAAAATGGTTGTATATGATGTAAGAATATTTGTAACTCTTAATTTTCAAGAAATATCTAATATCGTTTATAAGATAGTACTAGCCGTCTACCCGCGCCAAGCGACGGGTGCGAATAGTTTTTCAAAATTTAGTTTCTAGAGACGATTATTCTTATGTGCAAATAGTTTACTGTTGAAACACATGATTGATTGTACGTTATTAATCGTGCAACACTTTTTTACACACAACATTTAATGTAGACTTCATTGTCGTTTAATTGTTCGTCTGGCTTCATCAACTCGAAATTAATTCAAAGAGAATGCATGTCCGACCAAATCATGTTTTCAATCAACGGCCGGCTGGCCATAAACACTGTGGGACAATTGTCAAAATTTTGCCTCTATGAGATATTTAATATATAGTTATGTAAATTATAAATAAAACATTAAATAAAAAGTGACATTCATTTTAGTGTATTCATACTTACGTTACGATCCAACATCAAAATAAGACTATCTTTAAAACAATTTAACTTTTCTTTAGAACAACAATTATTATATATATATAAAAAAACGCAAGGACAATAAGAATGTAAAACAATGAACTAAACAAATCTTAACGGCTTATATAAGAATACAATTAGAAAAAAAAAAGTTTTATTAACCAATTATCAAAGATCCATTATCAATTTAAACCATTAATAAACACCTATTTTTGAAGTGAACACTATAATGGACCATTTTTGAAGTGAACAACGCTATAATGTATAATCACATAATATTATCCTTTGTGTAGACAACTTCCATCAAATGTGGCTGTTTGATGTTCTCATTTGATGGAGATGAGCTCAAATCAATAACATAAATCTCTGTACATTTAAAATATAATTAAATTGTCATGTGTAAAGAATTTTACTGTTTGAAGCTAATAGAAATGGTTATGTGAAAATTTCATGACATAGGGTAAACGCATCCAGGAGATTCCCACTAAGATTTCTCCATTTTCCCAGCATGTTTCCGTTTTCAAAGTGTATCCATTTTTTAAAAAGTTATACATAAGTTTAAATTTAAAATAGAAATGGTTGTGTGCATGTAATCCATTAACAGGTGACTGACTTACTACAAACTAAGAAACCAATATTTCCCCAATATTACCCTCTAACACCATATTATGATAAACCTTGTGTTGATTCCTTAAGACGAACTTTCGTCACATCATATTGTTGTGATCTATGCAATCACTCCTCACGAAGCTTTAAGTTCTGGAATTGAACTTATTATGAGTTAAACATTACATGATAAGAAATATTTATAAAAAACCAATTAAAGGGAAACACGGTCATTGAAAAACTCCAAAAAAAGGGCTGATATGTAACCCGATTCCTTTAGGGACCAAAACTGAAAAATTATAATTAAACTCGAGTACCAAAAATGTACATCTCTGCATTGCAAATATGATTCTACAGAAAGCAGAAAAATAGAATTGCTTACCTAAAAGTGAAACCTGGTGGGTTTTGAATCTGTCTTGTCCTTTACCCCTTTGTCTCCATTCCATTCATATGTAATTAAAACACACCATTTGTTAACCTTTTCAACTAAATTATCATTAGGTGATATTAACATGTCTGTTTCAAGAGACTTTGAATTTTTTAAGCTGAATCAGAAAGGTATAGTCTTCTAAAAAATAAAAACATTTAGAGATTTAATACCATATTGTGCTTGCATCTATTTCTAGTTCCTGGAAGCATCAAAAATCAAAATACCTACAAAGATGACATTTTAAGGTTTAGGCTTCCACCCAATATTACGCATAGATTGACCCGACTTGGATGAAAATTTTCATTGATTATTAAAAAAAAAGTTGGTCATGGACAATCAGTTGAGACTGTTCTTGCCTATCGAATATTAGGAAATTTGGGAATGTAAAATAGTAAACAAACAAATAATAAGAAAAATTAAACCTGCTATTAAATTTCCGTCGAGATCAAAATGAAGAGAGTATTAGGAGTGAAAATTGCAACCCGTGGAAGATCAAGAAATATTTGTCCAACTATTATATATCACAATAAAAACAAAAGTTAGACATGTAACTACATTGACAACAGATTTCAAATAAGACAGATCAAAAAAGGAATTTCCCAAATGAATTTCTTAAGAAGTAATTAGCAAAAATGTGACTTAGCAGATGAAGCGAACACTTTTACAATTCTGATTGTATATGGTACTTAATCATCCCCCTCCCCCTCCCCCTAAGAGATCAGATCTCTCACATAGATGCCCCCTTCCCCCTACTATGCACACACATACACACACACACACACACTAACTATAGCATTGTAGAAAACTTTGTTTTCCTCCAAAGTCATGCCAAAAAATTAAGCTTTTAGTTCCTTCTTTTTTAAATTTAGTTGTTAAACACAAACACACATTAAACAGATCCGGTATACACACACCTAATTTTTATGTATAATGAACAGAAGAAAAGAAAAAGGAAACACATACCTGATTTATTTCTTCTCTTAACAGGGAATTATGGCTTGTTTTGGAAGAGTGTTGGTGCCATGGTTGTTTCCATCAAACCCACCACCAAAACAACCTTATACCACCACCATCACAACCCTTCTTAATCACCACGAACCACTATCCTCCACCACTAAAAATCATAACCCATTACAGCCTCCCCACTGAGACCACTTGGTGAACCTCCCATTACAATTCTCTAAACAACAAAGAGAGAGAGAGAGAGAGAGAGAGATTACCTAGATTTTATAAATGCAAGCAATAGAGAGGATGATAGAGTTAAGAAGCCACATTCAATCTGGTTATTTGTCTTCCTCATCATCTCAACGAATCAACTAATTGTGGAAGACCTACAATCGCTAGAGTAAAAAAAGAGTAAAGGGATGAAGAGATATTGTTTTAACCTATAGAAAAATTAAAAAACTTATGAACCTTAGTATGTGAATTCGATGGCAGTAAGCTGAAAAAAAAAATCAGTTTGTTGTAAAAGTATCAAATTTTGATCTTGTGAACCGGTAAAAGTCAGATAGCTATAACCAAAAATCTGAATCAAAACATGAATCAGACACAACTCATGACATTTCTAAGACGAATATTTTAATACAAATCCTAAATATTATCTTTTATAACCTTTCTTGGTCAGAAATTGTTACGACACTAAAAAATTATGAACTTATTAGCATACCAACATACCTTGATGATGGTGGTAACCCAACGTCTAAGGTTTTAACAGAGAATGTTGAGTGACAGCAGGGATTCCGATGGGTAGATTAGGTTTCGACATATAGAATCGGAAGCGATTGTGGACGATTTTAGAGAGGGAGACGAAATAGGTGATGGTCGATGACGGTGTAAGGGTATGGTGGTAACGTTCATCTGTCAGTGTTTAACAAAAGAAAATAAAAAAATTATAAAGCTGAAAAGTATGTTGTTATTTGGTGCAATTCAACAACACTTACAATACATTGCTACCATGCATACTTTATACTTTGCCTACAGTTTCAAAACCAAAAATATGAACAATTTAAAAGTTACCATTAATTCTACAAAATATAATAATTTATAACCTAAAAACAAAAGGAATTAAGAGACACTAATGGAAACATTACTAAACCATTCAACCTCTCCTATGGCATGGATGAAAATATAAAAAGGAATATAACACCTGTGACAAAGGGTAGATTAGAACTGACATGAACCAATTGAGTAATCCTTAATCACACTTAACAAACACGATCAAGTCATGGGCCTTGTTGCAATGATCTAACCTACAACAACAAACAAAAGAAACATCAAGAAATCCATCAGAAACTTAATCAAGTAAAAAGATTCACATTTCACACACCTGAATTCATACAAAACAAAAAAAAAGGTTGTGTAGCGCAGATTGGACTCATTAGAGAGAATCAGGATGGTTTCCGAGCACACTAAGATAAAACAGAAAAAATAGGAAAGATGTTAAGATATTTGAAGTGATGATTAAATTTCATGGAAGACACTATGATTTGAAAGAAACTTACATTAGGGTAAGCAACCAGTTTTGGAATCAAGTAACTGAAGTTCATTGAGACATATAAACAAACAGTTGTTGTGCAAATAATATTTTTTTTTCAAATCCACCACCAGCGATGCTACTATTTATGATATCCTTCTATACCTTCGAACGTAAAGGGAAAAAACAATGGAAAACTTATATTAAAACTACATAAAACACAAACATATATAAGAATTTGAAGGAAACGCCCACACGGAAATGAGGGTTCAAAGAGAGCGATGTATGTTTTTTTTATGTAATTGGAAATCCTTAACGATTACATACCTGACATGTCGGGAAATTTAGAAATATCTGAAGAACACACGTTGAATTTCGTTTGGTTCCTGTTCCTCATTCGATTTCAATTTCGAATTCTGGGAGAAACAATGACTAATGGTATGTATATGAGTGTTGGGAGAAATGATGACTGATGGTATGTAAATGAAATTAGGGTTTTCCACGTTTAGATATAATAGATATAAGGAGAAGGTATTACCGTCGGTTACAATCAAAGGAGAATGTGCAGACGTTTTCATTATGCTTAATCGGATTGTACATGATGTTAAAAAAGGTATACCTCTTAATTTTCAAGAAATGGGCAATATGCTTAATAATATAGTAAAGATATATATATATATATATATATATATATATATATCCTAATTATGGTTATTTTAACAGGATACTTGGGCAGTGTAACAACTAAGTACAGTGCATATCCTAAATCTTGTCTACTACAAGTCTTAGGTACTTATGGTTTCCTAGGGATTTGGCTATTATAACATCTAGTTAATATCTACTCCTAGATTATCAGGCATCATATCCTTTAGACACATATCATAGCTTAAGTCTAGGCATAGTATATATAGTTATACTATCCTAAGGCATCTAACTTATTATAAAATGACTTATTATTTATAAAGTACATATTTTTTTTATAAAATCATTTTTTAAGCATGTATCCCCCCTAAAAACATTTTAAAACAGTAAAATAGGGATCGTGAACTCACTCTAATAGTGTATCGGAAAGCGCTTGAACCGTTGCAACCGGAGTTTCTTGCCATTGAGAGGGTATTGAAGTATATAGAGAGAGAAAGAGAGAGAGAGAGAGAGAGAGAGAGAGAGAGAGAGAGAGTTTGGAGGTTTGTTTGACATGAAAAACTAGGAAGCAAACACCTCTATTTATTGTGATGTGTGCAATGGGGACTCTCCTGCGCGACATGCACTTGCTTAGTGGGCCATCCAAATCTTGCCACGTGTCACCCTTCTGGTGGTCCATGTTTCCAAATCTCTGACGAATATGGGGTTCAGATGTGTGCGATGAGCATGGTGCACACATTGATGCACACCCATAAATCCTTTTTCAAAATTCATATTTTTTCA
This sequence comes from Lactuca virosa, assembly GCF_052849685.1. Lineage (NCBI taxonomy): Eukaryota > Viridiplantae > Streptophyta > Magnoliopsida > Asterales > Asteraceae > Lactuca > Lactuca virosa. The sequence continues at coordinate 311,748,004 of NC_136433.1, read as the reverse complement.
TATGAACTTTGTTTCTTACACTCTTTATATATTTGTGTAGCTCTTTCCTAGAACTACAACTTTCTTTTAGCTTGTTCCTTCTAATTTAACTTTCATTTTTAGCCCACATTTTTATATTTTATAAAAATCGTATCTCCTTCATAGGACTTTCATTTTTAACCTTCTTCCTTCCCAAGTTCTTATGTCATGCTTTACTACAAATTTCCTTTTTGTAGTGTTAGCCGAAACTCAACAATTCGCTTTTTTGCTATTTTTGACGTCAATAGCGTTATTAACGTGGTTGGTTTCTATTCATCATAAAATCATAACTCTTCCGAATCAGAGTTAGATTTTATCGACATTTATATTTTTGGGATCATTATGTAGCTTATTTTCCGAATACACTCATCATTTTAACTTTTTTCTTACTTTATTTTTTACTAAACTTTCCATATTATCCTTCAATACGTTAAGTTTTTTTCATTTTTAGTTGATTCTAACTCCTAGTCACAATCAATGACGGAAAATTCTCAATTGTTACAATGCTTCACATCCTCAGACAAGATTACCTGAACCTACACTATTTTCTTCCAGATTATGAATGAACAATATGTTGGATTAGGTGTCTAAGCCCATAACTATAATTGGTATGTACTTGACCCGATAGGATCATGGTCCTTTTGGGTTGCCTTCACCATAACAACTTGACAAGATGAATTGTGAGAAAGAGGTCGATAAACGATTTATTAATATATTATAAGAATAATATATTAATTGAGAAATCATAATTATTTAATTAGTATTGATCAGAAATTAATTTGGTGATCAAAAGAGACTGATTAAAAGAATGGGGACTGATATTGCAAATCACTGATAGTTGCAATTGGGCTGATGGATCACCTTGGAATAAAGTTGGACGAATTATATGGGAAGCCCATAGAGAATTCGTCGAAGAAGTATTCTAGAAGGTGTCTATGGGCTGCTTAAGGCTTAAGCAGTCAAATTAGGGTTTCCACCTAAAACCCTAGCAGCCGCAAGTATAAATAGACCCCATGGCTTACAAAATTCGGCCCCTATGCTTTCTAAGAGAACCATAGCCGATTTCAATAAGTCTCCATCCTCTATCTTGTTCATCTTTTGCTTGTGGTGTTTGTGACTCCATTAGAGGTGCAACAGTTGAGACACTAAGCTCTTGAAGGTCAAGATCAAGCAATCAACAAGAAAGGTATTCTTCTAACTCGTGTTTATTCGATTGAATCCGAAAATATGTATGCTAGATTAGGGTTTTGCTTTGGAAAATTATTATGCATTTATAGCTTGAGAAAAACTTAGATCCAAAGCAATTAGGGTTGCATGTGCACCATAGGAATGTTGTAATGCTCAAAATCCATTACTGGTATCAGAGCTTAGGGTGTTTTTCTGTTATATTTGATGCATTTGTGATTTGCTCAAAGATAGAAAAAAATTGATTTAGTCTCTTCCTGATGAACAAGACGTGTTATGGCATGACATGACGTGGAGACTCGTCTGTTGGCGGATTTTCGGATTTTTGGCCTAAATTAGATTTGGATAATTACCATAAGTTGTTTTTACTTATTAAATTCGAATTTTCTGATATGGTAATGAATATCCTCATCTAATTGAAAGATAATTGTCAAATTTTAAGATAATTATGAGATTTTGTGATAAATTAATTATTTGTAAAATTTGATTTGAATTTTCTTACCAAGTAAAATGGATAAGGTCAAATTTATGATAAGGATAAATTATATGACTAATTTAATTGTTTTAAAAATAGATCTAGAAGTTTTGAAAATGTTTCATAACTTGCCCTCAAGTTTTGGAATTTAAAATTTGATTAAAAGTTTTAATTTTGAAATATTAAATTCTAAAACCCTAGTGGTTTAAAAGTTTAAAATACAACCCTTATACTATTATAATATTAAAAGTTATATATATATATATATATATATATATATATATATATATATATACATATATATATATATATATATATATATATATATATATATATATATATATATATATATATGTGTGTGTGTGTGTGTATAAGATGAATCAGTCGTACCGTTAGTAGACCTCATTCACGAAGCCGATCTATAAGGGGGTATAAGGAAACTGCCTATAAAATGGCGGTTGAATGGGTGTCCACTTTCACCCACCGCTTCCTTGATTGGTGGAGGGTAGTTAGCCGGACGGGTAGGATAGGAAATTAATTCCTCATTAATAAGTATAATGAATATTTAAAGTAACTAAATGTTTTATAAATTCCCAATCTTAGTTACTTTAGGAAAAATGTGAAAATGATGTTATTCCATGAAATTGCACTTTGCACCTTGCCAAGTCGTTAGTGGAGCGTGTGTGGTTAACCGGCACACTAACTTAGACTAAGAAGGGTGGCGAAGGGTAGCTCGATAATTATCATAGATCGATGGAGCGTGTGTGGTTAACCGGCACATTGATTAGGTAGTAAATGACATCGAGAGTGCAAAGCTAATTTGCATGGTTATCCACACCAGGTTTGTGATCCTCGGTATCCCAGTCATAAACTTGAAAGGAATAATCGAGATTAAACATTCCATTGAAAAGTTCAATGAATCTCAAAAGAATCTAGGAATTTCATTTCATTTAAAACCTAATTCTTTATTTTGTTTTTCGTGGTGGAATTGGTAAATCGTCATTTACCTACCTTCATATAATTTGCAATTGGGTTACGACATCCCTCTTCCGAATTGTGAATTATAGTGTTGGGTCTTAGCCTTAATATTTCATTTGGGTGTTATATTAAGGATTACTTATCTAATCTAAACTTTGTTCCTTTTCTTTTTCAGATGTCTGGCTCAAACAACGCTTCTGGCTCGAACTCCTCAAGCTCATTTTCTCTTATGAACATTTGTGGGAGGGTCACCTTCGATGGGTCCAATTTCAATGATTGGATCCACAACATTCGCATGGCCCTACGATACGAGGAGAAAGAATACGTCCTCGACAAAAAGCTCAAAGAGATAGATGAAACTAAAGCTTTTGCTGAAAAATAGCTTAGTATAGAGCTCACGAAAAAGATGCGACAAAGGTGTCGTGTATAATGGTAGCCACTATGACTCCTGAGCTCCAACGGTTCTATGAGGACTACTAGCGTTACGCGACATGCCAAGATTTGATGGAAAAATACCATCAAAGTGCGCGTCAAGAAAGGTACAAGATTGTCGCCTCGTTGATAACGACCAAGATGAAAGATGGAGAGTCCATCACGAGCCACTTACAAAGGATAAAAAGGTATGTGGATCAGTTGCTCAAGTTGAATTTCAACTTTGACAAAGAGTTGGCGATTGATATGATTATCCACTCTTTACCTCCTTGTTATGATCAGTTCAAGATGACTTATCATATGAACAAAGAGGAAGTGACCTTGAGCAAACTTCAAGGTTTGTTAAGAACTGTTGAAAGTGGACTGAAAGGCAAAGTTGTCGAGTCCACCCCTACTGCTACTTCCCCCGTCCTCTCAATAGGACATGGAAAAAGGAAGAAGAGGAAAGCACCCTCTAAGAGCCACAAGGGAAAGTCCCATGATGGATCCTCTTCAAGTGGATCCAAACGTAAAGCCGGTTCTGCCACTCCCTCATCCGATCCTAAAGAAGCAACATGCTTCTACTGTCAGGAGAAGGGGCATTGGAAACGAAGCTGCCTGAAATACTTGCAGGACATCAAGGATGGGACGATAAAGCCCTCCTTCGCATGTATTTATACTATTCAATCTAATAACTCATCACGTGCTAGTTCTTGGGTCCTTGATACAAGATGTGGTTTTCACATTTGTTCTGATTTGCAGGGGCTTAGAAGAAGTATGGATGTGGAGCATGGGAAGATGAGCCTGATAATGGGGAATAGGAAATCGTCGCCTGTCACCAAGATCGGGATTTACTCTTTAGTGCTCAGTAGTGTGTTAGGTTTAGAATTGAATGATTGTTGCTACTCGTCAGAAATTACGTGGAATATTATTTCTTTTCATGGTTTGTACAAACAAGGTTTTAGATTTTCATTTAATAATGAAATGGTTCTATTAATGCCTTTTATAATGGTACTTTATATTTTGAAGCATTGCCTTGTAATGGTGTATAAGAAACTGTGATGGTTGTAGACAACTTAGGAAATAATGTGTTGCATATCGATTCGTATAATCGTTTAGACAAGGCATGCTTGTGGAATTGTCGTCTTGGACATGTCAACAAGAAGCGCATAACCCAACTCCAAAAGGATGGAGTCTTGGAGTCATTTGACCTAAAGTCAGATGACACGTGCGAATCTTGTTTACTTGGAAAGATGACTAAATCACCTTTCACTGGTACTTGTGAAAGAGGTGAGGGATTGTTGGATCTCATATACACACATGTGTGTGGGCCCTTCAGATCCACCATAAGGGATGCTAACCGCTTCTATGTAACTTTTACTGACGATTATAGCAGATATGGGTATAGCTACTCAATCAAGCACAAGTCGGAAACCTTTGAAAAGTTCAAAGAGTTGAAGCAAGAAGTGGAGAATCTATTGGGCAGGAAGATAAAGATGCCCAGATACGATAGGGGTGGTGAGTATCTTAGTATCGAGATCCACGACTATCTTAAGGAATGTGGAATTGTTTCACAATTGACGCCGCCTAGGACACCACAGTTCAATGGTGTGGCTGAGATACGTAATCGAACCTTGTTGGACATGGTTAGTTCCATGATGATTCGAGCTTCGGTACCTATCTCATTTTGGAGGTATGCCTTAGAGACTGTCCCTCATATCCTTAATCTAGTCCCAACTAAGAAGGTTGCCAAAGCACCTCACGAGATGTGGACAAGGAAGGTTCCTTCGTTGGCACATATCAAGGTTTGGGGTTGCGAGGCTTTCGTAAGACGAGAGACTCATGACAAGCTTGAACCTCGTAGTGAGCGGTGTATTTTAATCGGCTACCCGCATAAATATTTTGGATATCTTTTCTACATACCTAGTGACAACGTGGTCTTCGTAGCAAGGAGAGGGGTTTTCTGCGAGAGAGAACTCATATTCCAAGAGGATAGTGGGAGGCAAATTGATCTTGAAGAGCTTCAAGAACCAAGCGGTGAAGGAACCTCTAACAATAGCACTCAACTTGAGGAAGAGATTCTTGTAGAACCAGTTGACGAGTCCTTACCTCTGAGATGTTCCAATAGAGTTAGTGTTCCACCTGTGTTGTATGGTTTCCATATAACTGCTGAAGGTGATACGTTTATCAGCGATCGTACACTGATAAATTTGGATGAACCTAACAACTACAAGGAAGCAATAGAGGGCCCGGAGTCTGAAAAATGGAAAGAGGCAATGGACAGCGAGAATCAGTCCATGTATGCCAATCAAGTTTGGAACTTGGTTGACAATGTGTCAGGTCGTATGACAGTCGGGTGCAAATGGATCTTCAAGAAGAAGACCGATAAGGATGGGAAAGTGCATACGTTCAAGGAACGAGTCGTTGCGAAGGGCTTTACTGAAACCCTGGGAGTTGACTATGATGAGACCTTCTCACTAGTGGCCAAGATCAATTCGATCAGGGTTATGTTGGTGAATGATGAATTTCATGATTATGAAATTTGGAAGATGGATGTCAAAACCGCCTTCCTAAACGGGAAGCTGGCTGAAGATGTTTACATGTGTCAGCCAGAGGTTTTTGTAGATGCTAAGTATCCCAATAGAGTGTGCCAGCTTGAGAAATCCATCTATGGATTAAAGCAAGCGTCTCGCAGATAGAATCTTTGTTTTGATGAGAAAGTCAAAGAGTTTGGATTTTCGAGAAGCGAAAATGAGTCCTGTGTGTATGTCAAGGCTAGTGGGAGTATAGTTAGCTTTCTAGTTTTGTATGTTGATACCATACTGCTCATAGGAAACGACATCCCGAGCTTGTAGGAGGTTAAGTCCTGGTTTGGGAAGTGTTTCGCTATGAAGTATCTAGGAGAAGCTGCTTATATTCTATGGATAAGGATTTTGAGAAACAGAAGTAGGAGACTAATAGGACTTAGTGAAGGTACTTACTTGGACAAGGTGCTAAAACGTTTTAGCATGGAGAATTCCAAGAAAGGGGAACTTCCAATTCAAAGCAATACCAAGCTGAGTAAGACTCAGAGTCCAAGTACTGATGCCGAGATAGCGGAAATGAGTCGAGTGCCATATGCTTCCGTGGTTGGCTCGATCATGTATGCTCTGACGTGTACTCACCCTGATGTGGCTTTTGCGTTAGCATAGTTAGCCGATATCAAGGGAACCCGGGTAGAGCTCATTGGACAACAGTTAAGAACATTCTTAAGTACATGTGAAGGACTAAGGACTGGGTCCTTACACTTGGTGGGAGTGAGGACTTGAGAGTGACAGGGTATAGTGATGCCAGCTTTCAGACCGACAGAGATAACTTCCACTCTCAGTCAGGCTGGGTATTTACCATAAATGGAGGAGCGATTACTTGGAAAATTTCCAAGCAGGAGACCGTGACTGATTCAACGTGCGAATCAGAGTACATAGTAGCTAACGAAGCATCAAAGGAGGCAATATGGTTGAAGAACTTTATCGGAGACCTTGGAGTTGTACCAACCATAAAGGAGCCTATGGAGATTTTTTGTGATAACGAAGGAGTGGTTGCCTTAACCAAGGAACCAAGAGATCATGGTAGATCCAGACACATCAATAGAAAATACCACATCATCAGACATCGAGTAGAAGAGGGACTCCTCGTTGTCAAGAGGGTATCGTTAGAGGAGAACCCAGCAGATCCCGTCACAAAGGGTCGGAGCAGGTTAAGCACTTACAACATATGATGAGCATTGATATGAAGGATAATATTAGTTTTAGTGATTAGATAGATGTTTAGAAACTTGTAATAGATAAATGTTATTGACATTTGATGATTAAGTAATGGAGATTTATTTATGAGTAAAGTTTACTATCTTGTGTTGATTGTTTACTATTGTTTCACTTTTGCATATTTTACTTCCAGAATAATTGGATTATTCAAATTATCCACAGTCAATCATACTTTGGGATTAAGTTATGAGGATAGACGGTCATGAATTGATTCGTAGATTGTCTAAGTGTTTAGACATTAGCAAAGGTTTGCTACAACGTTCATGAGTACTTCTGAAATAAGATTTGGAATTTATCACGAGTGATTGTGATACGATAATATTGTATAATCTTTAAACCGAGATATATGAATTGTTGTTTACAGGTTGGTTGTGCATTGATAACTTGTAAACGCATCAGTAATTTGATGTTATAAAACGTGTTGTTGTGTATGATTTGATGAGTAAATAGTGCAAGCATATGAATCAAAGTTTATCTGTTCCTTTTGTCCTAAGAGGGTAAAAGCGATATCTTGGGCATCTTGATGATTTTGTGTTGAGTTACGTGTTGGGCCCGGTCAGGACTGAATTGATGTGTTCAATAAAGTTCCATGTCAAACAAATCGGAAGTCGGGAAACAAACTGTTGGACATTGAGAATGATTATGTTCCATTTCTTTGTTTGCAGAATGGAGGATTATATGATCCCTTATCTAAAGGACACGTCATTGACTAGGTCAGACTTCAACAGTGGCTTTTGAGAGCTACGATTGCTAATCAGATTTTGAAGTCGTACTTGCAGTTATAGTTATTAGACTTATCCAAGTGGGGACTGTTGGATTAAGTGTCTAATCCCATAATTATAAATGGTATGTACTTGACTCGATAGTGTCACACCCCAAAACCGGAACGGCGGAAACGTTCTGTGGTGGAGGACGTCATGTTTAGTATCACAAGATATGCATATAGTAAGCAAGTAATGAACAACCATTTCATTTAGAAAGAAAGTGTTTACAATGTGTGTGTTCAGAAAACATAGTTTACATAAGCAAATAACAAACAAGACTTGAAGCTATACTGCTCCATCTTCTGAATTCCCAGCATGAGTACCTGTCTACTAGTATCCTGAGAATACAAGTTATTTGAAAGAGTTTGATCAGCAATTAAGCTGGTGAGTTCATAAGATTTTAGTGATGTAAGTTCGTAAAACGTTGTAGTAAACTGCTGTTGAAAGTATAGTTGAAAAAACGTAGTTGCAAAGTGTAGTAAGTTGTAAGTTCTGTTTAGAAAAGTTCGCCTGTTCCTCTTAGGAAATCCTATATTTCCTACCTTGATGAAAGATACGTAAAAATGATCCTACAATCCTTTCTATGAGTACTAAATGCATACAAGTGATATAAAAACTCAGAGTAAACAAGCAATCGACTGTGCGCATCTGCCCTAAGCTCTCAACCAATTAAGGGAGCAGGGAGTAAGGCGGATAGCACACTTCCCATTGTTTGTTAGATCCTTGTTGTATATAACTCTGGCGTGTTCACTTGTTACTCATGGAGTTAATTGTAATGGTTTCTTTATATTCAAAGAAAAGGTTCTTTAAGAAAAACTCTTATTCCTTACGATAAAATGGTGACCACAGCGACTACTTCTATAATCACTTAGTATATATGATCTAATATCGGATAGAGAGTTAATTGGGTGAATCTGCCCTAAGCCCACAACCAAACAAGGAACAGGAAGTAAGGCGGAAAGCACACATTCAACTATCTATTGGGTATTGATGATATATATCCGTGATGTATAAACTAACATATTATAGAGTAAATCACTTAAGGTCCTTTGAGTTTATACTGGTTTAATAAAATGGATTAAACCCTTAGCTGGTAAGTTTCTAGTTTTGTATACCAATAGTTATGTTTTGGAATATATGTTTTGTACTAGAAAACAATGCATCGACTCTGTGTACTATGACTTGACCCATACCTGGTACCCTTATGATGACTCAATGTATACTGGACATATATAACTAGAATCGAATAGATAATAGGTTGGGTGAATCTGCCCCAAGCCCACAACCAAACAAGGAACATGAAATGAAGCGGAAGGCACACATCCTATTACCTGTCGGATCCTATTGATATATATGTATCCTTTGATGTATACATTAAGGAATCATAAGGTTAGCATCATGGTCCTTTCTACTAAACGTAGCCTTCTACCAAGGCATCTAATGTTATGTATGTTTGTTCTTTGCCTGAGTGTGTATTTTCCTTAGTGAGACTCTCACTAACTAAATATAATATATACATTAATGGGTATGTGAGAAGATCACAAAGTACATGTAATAGGGAAAATAATGTTTTACCTCAGCACTAACACTGCTGGTTATAAAGTAATAAAATACAAACTCCAGGTAGTATTAAATGTACAATACACCTCGGGGAGTCTAAAGTAATAAAATGCAAACTCCAGGTGGTATTAAATGAACAATACGCCTCGGAGAGTTTAAAGAAATGAAATGCAGACTCCAGGTAGTATTAAATGTACAATACACCTCGGGGAGTCTAAAGTAATAAAATGCAGACTCCAGGTGGTATTAAATGAACAATACGCCTCGGAGAGTCTAAAGAAATGAAATGCAGACCCCAGGTAGTATTAAATGAACAATACACCTCGGGGAATCTAAAATAGCCTTTAATCCCTAATTGGTTAATTAAAGGTTTAAATGTGAACTTCTATGTAACCATGCTGATCGACGGCTGAATAACTCATGACCCTCCGGTGTCATATGTAGTGAGGTAACTGTAACGTCCCAATTTTCGAGTCCAAAAATTTCTTTTTAATTAATTGAATCATAAAAACATTCATCAGAAAATACTGTGAAAACACATTATCCCGTAAAACATTGATCCATGTCTAAAAACCCAAGTCATAAAATAATAACACATCATAGTACAATCCCAGAAAACTCCATGCAGAAATCATGTGTGTGTGTGATGCGATGCTAAGCCGCCGGCTCCTTCCCCTTAGAAGAAGAGGTACCTGAAACCAAAACTGAAACCGTAAGCACAAAGCTTAGTGAGTTCCCCCATCATACCACATACCATACAATATCATCGGTATCTTTCCATCGGTAATCATCATCGGTATCTTTCAACCGGTAACCATCGTCAGTATCTTTCAACCGGTAATAATCATCGGTATCTTTCAACCGGTAACCATCATCGGTATCTTTCAACCGGTAATTGTCATCGGTATCTTTCAACCGGTAACTGGGGACTATTCCACCCCAACCACTAGCATACAACAGCAAGGTACAATCATACAGTCAGGCATATCCGGGTACTGACTTACCCTACGACCCTAAGGGCCGCTGTCAGGGAACCTAATCCCTACTATACACGTAACATATCATGCAGATAATACTCGTGACCAAAGCACATAACCAAACTAAGATAATTATTACAAAGACAATCATCTTTCAAATACTCCTCTTTGGTGGGCCGGCATTGTGGCCTTAGACCCACCCCTACAGGAAGGTAACTCACCTTGTACAAGAAGCTGCTGATAATCTGTGCGGGAAACCTCCGTCCGCTGCTGCTCTGGAAATCCTCCGGCTACAATCCCCACAAACACTCAGTTAGAAACTGATATCTACTCTTAGGGTAAAATGACCATTTTACCCCTAACCAAGTCCAAGTCAAAAGTCAACTTCCAGTTGACCGGACTCGCCGAGTTGGGCCGTCAACTCGTCGAGTCCTTTCCCTTTACTCATCCTTATCCACGACTCTACTCGTCGAGTTTAGCGACGACTCGACGAGTTTCTCTCCGATATGAACATCGAATGAGCCTTCATCCGACTCGCCGAGTCTGATGAACACTCGTCGAGTTCACCTTCAACTGATGAACAAGTCCTGACCTTGACTCGCCGAGTTGTATGAACAACTCGTCGAGTTCATCTTCAAACACAAGAAGATTCCCTTGGACTCGCCGAGTCTGTTCTAGCACTCGCCGAGTCTCATGAACTCCAGGTCTAAAACTAAGTCCAATGCGTTGGGTCACTCTTTTCTGTCTTGTTACAACCCTTCTAACACCCAACTGAGTCCTTTTGACCCTCAACAGATATGGGACTCAAAGCCTTGGACTCGTCGAGTCCCAAGAACGGACTCGCGGAGTCGATGACATCCATACACTAAATCTTCGATTTTTGAGGTACATCACTTGACCAAAAGGTAGATCTGGGCTCCTACAATCGTTCTAGCACGTAAAGTTACAAACTTTACGTGCATGCATGGGACTTTGAGCTCAAAAGGACATAAGATAAGCTCTATTGTTGCATGGGGTCTTCCTTGGGTGTAAAAGCAACCCAAATCTGCCTTGTGACCCCTCTAACGACCTGATTCCAAAGCCTCAACCCCCAACCATATTTGCATTCATGGTTGGCTACCTAAAATGGCTTATAAAAGCCCTAAATCTCCACAAAATGGGATCTAGCAAATGAACAAGCAAGTTAGCAACTTTATACCTTCTGATGGCTGAAGATGAAGCACAAACTCGAGCCATCCTGGTCTCCTCTTGATTCCTCAAGCCTTTCTCCTTCGTTCTTAAGACTATCAACACCAAAATCCACCAAGATGGCTTAGATTGCTTCAACAACGGCTAGGGTTTTCTATAGAGGGTTTCTGGGAGCATGAAGTGGCGATGGAGGCTGTATAAGGTTGTTTAAATACAGTTCAAACCCTCAGATTAGGGTTTTTTCCAGTCAGAGCCTACTCGTCGAGTCCATCACTTAAATCCCGCGTCTCACCCCGCTCTTACTCGGCGAGTTGGTCCTTCAACTCGCCGAGTCCAAGGCCAAAATGCACAATTACTTAAATAAAACACATACCAGGAACCGGGTGCTACAAATCTCCCCCACTTATTTTAGATTTCGTCCTCGAAGTCTGGTGCTCGATCCTGGAATAGCTCTGGGTAATGGTCCATCATCTCATCCATCGGCTCCCAGGTCCATTCTGAGCCCTTCCGGTGCCGCCATTGCACCTTCACGAGCTCCACCCTCTTGTTTCTCAGATCCCTCGACTTCCGGTAGAGAATCGCTACAGGCCGCTCGATGTAATTCAGGCTGTCATCGACCTGAATATCCTCTAATGGTACCACTGCCGAGTCGTCCACCAGGCACTTCCGCAACTGGGAGACGTGAAAAGTGTTGTGGATCTGACTGAGTTCGGCTCGCAGATCCAACCTATATGCCACCTTGCCCACCCAGGCTATAACCCTGAACGGTCCAATGTACCTGGGGCCCAACTTGCCCCGTCTCCTGAATCGGATGACGCCCTTCCATGTCGACACCTTCAGGAGAACCATATCCCCGACCTGAAACTCCAGGTCCGATCGGCACTTGTCGGCATAACTTTTCTGCCGACTCTGAGCAGTCTGAAGTCTGCTTCGAACCTGCTGAATCCTCTCAGTCGTCTTGAGCACCACTTCGGTGCTCCCCATGACCCTCTGGCCAACCTCACCCCAACATATCGGGGTTCTGCACTTCCTTCCGTATAACATCTCGAAGGGAGGACGGTCAATGCTCGCATGATAGCTATTATTATACGAGAATTCCGCCAATGGAAGGTAGGTATCCCAGCTACCTCCGAAGTCTAGAACACATGGCCGCAGTATATCCTCTAGCGTCTGGATGGTCCGCTCGCTCTGACCATCCGTCTGCGGGTGAAAGGCGGTGCTAATATGCAGTCGAGTACCCAGCTCGTCATGAAACTTCTTCCAAAACCTGGAAGTGAACTGCACATCCCTGCCAGAAATCACCAAAACTGGCACTCCGTGCCGAGCTACCACCTCCCGGATATAGATGTCGGTCAGCTTCTCGGCGGAGATGCTCTCCCGAATCGGAATAAAATGAGCGCTCTTGGTCAATCGATCGACGATGACCCAAATCGAATCCACCCCTCGCGTGGTCCTGGGAAGCTCTGTGATAAAATCCATCGTAATGTCCTCCCATTTCCACAGCGGAATATCCAACGGCTGCATCTTGTCGTGCGGCCTCTGGTGCTTGGCCTTGACCTTCCTGCAGGTCAAGCACCGCTCCACGTACCATGCTACATCCCACTTCATGAAGGGCCACCAATAGTCAGGACGCAGATCTCTATACATCTTCGTCGCTCCGGGATGGATAGAAAATTTGGATTTGTGTGCCTCCTCTATCAGGATCTGGCACACGCCTCCATGATAAGGGACCCACACCCTACGGTGAAGAGTCAACAACCCTCGGCTATCATAATCAGAGGAGGAAACCTGCCCCACAATCCTCTCGCTCTTCCGATGTTCCTTCTTCATAGCCTCTTGCTGAGCCTCCTGGATCCGCTCCAAAAGCGGAGTCACCACTGTCATCCGCAGACAGATATCCCTGATTGGTGCTGCCTTGCGGCTAAGCGTGTCGGCCACCACATTGGCCTTTCCCGGGTGGTAGAGGATCTCACAATCATAATCCTTTACCACATCAAGCCACCGACGATGCCTCATGTTCAGATTTGGCTGGTCCATGAGATACCTCAGGCTCTTGTGGTCCGTGTAAATCGTACAACGAACCCCATAGAGGTAATGACGCCAAATCTTGAGGGTGAACACAACAGCCCCCAGCTCCAAATCATGCGTCGGGTAGTTCGCCTCGTGAGGCTTCAGCTGCCTCGAAGCGTTAGCAATGACATGCCCTCTCCGCATCAATACTGCACCCAAACCCGAGATGGACGCATCACAGTACACGACGAGATCCTCCATGCCCTCTGGCAGGGCTAAGATTGGCGCCTCGTACAATCTCTGCCTCAATGTCTCGAATGTAGCCTGCTGCTCAGGCCCCCAACGAAAGACCACAGCCTTCCTCGTCAGTCTTGTTAGGGGTACGGCTATCTTCGAGAAATCCTGGATGAATCTCCGATAGTAGCCGGCTAATCTCAGGAAACTCCGAATCTCAGATGGAGACCTCGGAACCTCCCATCTCATCACGGCCTCCACTTTGGCCGGATCTACTGAAATCCCATTCTGATTGACAAGGTGCCCAAGAAACTGCACCTCGCGCAACCAGAACTCACACTTGGAGAACTTAGCATACAAGCTCTCCCTCCTCAAAGTCTCCAGAACCTCTCGCAGATGCTCCTCATGCTGCTCTCGCGTCTTGGAGTAAACCAAGATATCATCGATAAACACTATCACAGACCGGTCTAACATCGGTCTACACACCCGGTTCATGAGGTCCATGAACGCGGCAGGAGCATTGGTGAGCCCGAAATGCATCACCACGAACTCATAGTGGCCATAGCGCGTCCGAAACGCCGTCTTCTGCACATCCTCCTCTCTGACCCTCATCTGATGATACCCTGAACGCAAATCAATCTTGGAAAACCAAGATGCTCCCTGTAGCTGGTCAAAGAGGTCATCAATCCTCGGGAGTGGGTAACGGTTCTTCACCGTTACCTTATTCAGCTCCCTATAGTCTATACACATCCGATGCGACCCGTCCTTTTTCTTCACAAACAGAATCGGGGCTCCCCAGGGTGAACTGCTCGGTCTAATGAAACCCTTATCCAACAGCTCCTGCAGCTGTGTAGACAACTCCTGCATCTCAGGAGGAGCCAACCGATATGGTGCCTTGGCTGTCGGAGCCGCACCAGGGACTAGGTCGATCCTGAACTCCACCTGTCGCTCCAGAGGTATCCCAGGCAGCTCCTCGGGGAATACGTCCGCGAACTCTCGCACCACGGGCACATCGCCCACCGTCGCCCTACCCGCCTCCCGGGTATCCATAACATAGGCGACATAACCTGCGCAACCCTGCTGGAGGTAACGCCTAGCTCTCGCTGCTGAACATAAAGATGGTCCTCGTTGTGGCCTCTCACCCTGAATCACCAGCTCTCCCCCACTTGGGGTCCTGATCTGCACCAACTGTTGCGCACAGTTAATCACTGCCCCATTGGGGCTCAGCCAATCCATACCGATAATAACCTTGTTCCCCCGCAAAGGTATGGGAACCAGATCTACCAGATAACGCTCCTCAAACAGTGCACATACATAACATATCAAGATCACAGCGCCATATCATAAAAGCATAAGAAAGGAACCATACCCGTCACTACATCAGGTGCAGCGCGTGCCTCCTCGGCTGTCAACTGAAATGCTCGGCTCCACACCACTGGAGCCTCTGTCTTGGCCTTCCGGCCATCTGCAACCCACGCTGTCGTTGAGACCGGCGCCACTGCTGACGCTGGTGTCAATCTCGGGCAGTTGGCCTTTTTATGGCCCCTCTGATTGCAATGGAAGCAAATCAGGTCTGTCATCTGTACCGCAGGAGTAGGGGCGGTACAATCTCTGCCAAAATGTCCAACCTTGCCGCACTTATAGCAGCCTGAACCCGGCCCAGTGCGACAAGCTCCCTCGTGTGACCGACCGCATTTCCCACAGCGGTCCCGCCCAGACTGGCCTTTCGGCCTACCATCGGATCCCTTGGGCTTCTTCCCCGAAGCCCCCGTCGTCAGCCCCTCCACTGCCTTCCTCTTCTGGATGTGCTCCAGATCAATCTCACTCTCCCTAGCCCTGACAATCATGGAATCCAGGGTAGGGCAAGATGAGAAACTGACATGCTCCCAGATGTCAGCTCATAACATATCATGGTAGCGGGTCCTCCTCATATCCTCATCACCCGCATACTGGGGCACCAGCAATGCCCTCTCCCGGAACTTGGCGGTGATCTCCACCACAGTCTCCGTAGTCTGCCTCATGTCCAAGAACTCCCTAGGCAGCTGCTGAAGCTCCACAACTGGCGCAAACTCTGCCCTGAACCGGGTCACAAAATCCGGCCATGTCATAGCCTCAACAGCCGAGGCTCCCAATGAGTCACCAACAGACTCCCACCAGTCCCTGGCCCTGTCTCTCAAACATCCTGCTGCATATCTCACCTTCGACCCCTCGGGGCAGAAGCTAGTCAACTGTGCAGACTCAATGTCTGCAATTCATCGTCTGGCAGCAATGGGGTCCTTCACCCCATGGAAATCCGGCGCACCGCTCCCTCGGAAGTCCTTGAAGGACAGTGTGCGCGCACCCGCCTGGCTAGACGCCATATCAATCCTGAATGCTCGGAGGCGATCCTCCATCAGTTCAACAATCCCTTCCATGATCGAACCGAAGATAACCGACGTCGCATCAAGGATACCCCTCGTGATCTCGGATGCGATGAACTCGCGTAACCCATCATCAACCTGCCCGGATCCTGCACCCGAGCCCGATCCTGATCCTGATCCGGAACCTCCTGCTCCATGTCGTGTGGTCACCATGCTGAAAATACACGCATAAAATGTCAGGATCATACATACTTCCGAGAGGTCTAACACACTCTCCAAGGTTCCCGGTTCCATCTAAGCCCTCTTTGATTCGAGTACGGGTCCTCTGCTTTCAGTAGTACGGGCCCATACTACCTTCCACATCTACCCGTACTTTCCTCAAGGATTGCTTCGACTTCACCAACTCCCTTTTACCGATACTCTTTCCACAGACCTCGTCCTAGGCTTTCCTAGGGCACTCTCCGACCTACCCTCCGCCATCAGCTGCACTAGGAGTCCCCACCACTTCCCCCTAACTAACTTGCGGATACTGTTACATATCCGTTCATTAGCTAGTTGAAAATAGACAGAACCGTCATAGCACAAAGCAAGCAGCATTCGTGCATTGAGTAACCAATCAGGCATAACCTACACAGGCCATCCTACTGCTGACTAAACAATCCTAGCATACAGCTCATACAATAGGCATATAAGGCATCCACCTAGATCCTTAGCCCTAACTAGCATGCAATTCTCATAATCATATATCAGGCACACAAGGCATCCTCCTAGATCCTTAGTCCTATTCTAGCATGCAGTTTTCTGAATCAAAACCATATAGTATAACCTATCAAGTATGGGTATCTTGGGGAAAACTTACTTGAGCCCGGCCGGTCGCATGCATCACACACTTCGTCTTTCTTAAAATCCTTTCATTTAGATTTTAGAAAACTATTTTCCTTGAAAAAATCTTTCAGCCCCTCAGTTTGAGTCCAGACACCCCGAGGGTGTGTCCGAATCCCTCAAACCAGGGCTCTGATACCAACTTGGAACGTCCCAATTATCGAGTCCAAAAATTTCTTTTTAATTAATTGAATCATAAAAACATTCATCAGAAAATACTGTGAAAACACATTATCCCGTAAAACATTGATCCATGTCCAAAAACCCAAGTCATAAAATAATAACACATCAGAGTACAATCCCAGAAAACTCCATGCGGAAATCATGTGTGTGTGTGATGCGATGCTAAGGCGCCGACTCCTTCCCCTTTGACGAAGAGGTACCTGAACCCAAAACTAAAACCGTAAGCACAAAGCTTAGTGAGTTCCCCCATCATACCACATACCATACAATATCATCGGTATCTTTCAACAGGTAATCATCATCGGTATCTTTCAACCGGTAACCATCGTCGGTATCTTTCAACCGGTAATCATCATCGGTATCTTACAACCGGTGACCATCATCGGTATCTTTCAACCGGTAACCATCATCGGTATCTTTCAACCGGTAATTGTCATTGGTATCTTTCAACCGGTAACTGGGGACTATTCCACCCCTACCACTAGCATACAACAGCAAGGTACAATCATACAGTCAGACATATCCGGGTACTGACCTACCCTACGGCCCTAAGGGCCGCTGTCAGGGAACCTAATCCCTACTATACACGTAACATATCATGCAAATAATACTCGTGACCAAAGCACATAACCAAACCAAGATAATTATTACAAAGACAATCATCTTTCAAATACTCCTCTTTGGTGGGCCGGCATTGTGGCCTTAGACCCACCCCTACAGGAAGGTAACTCACCTTGTACAAGAAGCTGCTGATAATCTGTGTGGGAAACCTCCGTCCGCTGCTGCTCCGGAAATCCTCCGGCTACAATCCCCACAAACACTCAGTTAGAAACTGATATCTACTCATTTTACCCCCAACCAAGTCCAATTCAAAAGTCAACTTCCAGTTGACCGGACTCGCCGAGTTGGGCCGTCAACTCGTCGAGTCAATTCCCTTTACTCATCCTTATCCACGACTCTACTCGTCGAGTTTAGTGACGACTCGACGAGTGCCTCTCCGATATGAACATTGAATGAGCCTTCATCCGACTCGCCGAGTCTGATGAACACTCGTCGAGTTCACCTTCAACTGATGAACAAGTCCTGACCTTGACTCGCCGAGTTGTATGAACAACTCGTCGAGTTCATCTTCAAATATAAGAAGATTGCCTTGGACTCGCCGAGTCTGTTCTAGCACTCGCCGAGTCTCATGAACTCCAGGTCTAAAACTAAGTCCAATGCGTTGGGTCACTCTTTTCTGTCTTGTTACAACCCTTCTAACACCCAACTGAGTCCTTTTGACCCTCAACAGATATGGGACTCAAAGCCTTGGACTCGTCGAGTCCCAAGAATGGACTCGCCGAGTCGATGACATCCACACACTAAATCCTCAATTTCTGAGGTACATCACTTGACCAAAAGGTAGATCTGGGCTCCTACAATCGTTCTAGCACGTAAAGTTACAAACTTTACGTGCATGCATGGGACTTTGAGCTCAAAAGGACATAAGATAAGCTCTATTGTTGCATGGGGTCTTCCTTGGGTGTAAAAGCAACCCAAATCTGCCTTGTGACCCCTCTAACGACCTGATTCCAAAGCCTCAACCGCCAACCATGTTTGCATTCATGGTTGGCTACCTAAAATGGCTTATAAAAGCCCTAAATCTCCACAAAATGGGATCTAGCAAATGAACAAGCAAGTTAGCAACATTATACCTTCTGATGGCTGAAGATGAAGCACAAACTCGAGCCCTCCTGGTCTCCTCTTGATTCCTCAAGCCTTTCTCCTTCCTTCTTAAGACTATCAACACCAAAATCCACCAAAATGGCTTAGATTGCTTCAACAACGGCTAGGGTTTTCTATGGAGGGTTTCTGGGAGCATAAAGGGGCGATGGAGGCTGTATAAGGTTGTTTAAATAGGGTTCAAACCCTCAGATTAGGGTTTTGTCCAGTCAGAGCCTACTCGTCGAGTCCGGGACCCGACTTGACGAGTCCATCACTTAAATCCCGCGTCTCACCCCGCTCTTACTCGGCGATTTGGTCCTTCAACTCGACGAGTCCAAGGCCAAAAATGCACAATTACTTAAATAAAACACATACTAGGAACCGGGTGCTACAGTAACATTCTGTCACCCCTTGGCCTTATCGGCTGGGACTGTAGCTAGCAGTCGGGGTGTGGGAGTGTCTGTCCCGTATAGATCTATACACACAATGTCCTCTCTCCCTCCAGGAGACTCTGGTTACAAGATGATACAACCATGCAGTAGCGTATCGAGAAGTAGTATGTCACATTCTATTTATAGTATTCAAATGTTTGTGTAGTAAACCATAGTGTAGTAATGTTTTCTCTGTACTAGTTTATAGTATATATCTTCTCTTGTATAGTGTATAGTATGTATTGTTGTATAGTGTATAGTATGTATTGTTTCTCAATGTAGTACTTATGTAGTGACTCGTAGATGTACTGACTCTTGTTTGTGTCGTTGTAATAGTAATAGTGAGTAGTAATCCCTTAACTATACCTATTATAGTTAAATAGTAATGTTTTCCTTGAACTGTTATTGAAAAGACTCTTTTATCTACCAAGTTATGCTTGCACTTTAAAACGGAGTTTTGGTAAAACTATAAAGTAACATAACTTTAAAAGAGTTTTTGAAATGTTTTGACAACTTATAAATGACATAAGTAATCCTTTTGAAAATGTTTATAACAAACAATTACACAATTAACATTGTGTTCAACTTGTATTCCGCCCCTTAAAACATTTAAAAGATTCATTACGGGGTATGAACTCACCTGATGTGGGTGATTCAATGAATATGCGCGTAAGGATGAGAAGTTCCACGAGTGAAGTCCCGAGACACAACAAGTCCTAAATGACATACATTGGCATATACGGACATAAATATAGTGCTTGGAAGCAACCAAATGTAAGGAAACACCTCACGGGACTACGGAACACTTTGACCAAGTGTTGGAATCACATGTGATTCTACTAAAGAGTGTTTAACGCCATGGTTTGGTGTTTACGGTCCTGAGTTTATGGCCAAGGGAGTTTACGGCCGTAAACTCATGGTCAAAGTTGCATATGAGGGTGTTTGAAGGCTAGGGAAGCTTGAGGGGATTTTACTCTACACTAGTATGACAAAGACCAACCCATTGAAGGCTTTTGATGAGTTTACGGCCTAAAGGGGTTTATGACCGTAAATTCATGGACATTATGAAGTGAGTGTGGTTTAAGGTCTTACAAGGCACCTGGGAGTGTTCTAGTCCCAAGTCCAAGCCTTAGGAAGAGTTTAAGGCTCAAATGACACACTTATAGGGGTTTACGGTCAAGGGAGATGGCTTGACCGTAAACTCCTTTTGGTCCTTCATTCTTGATGTTTTCAAAGTCCTAAGCACGAACCTTAACTGGATATCAAGTATAGGGAAGAGTACTTACGATGTAGAGTCTTGAAATGGCCGATTTTGGCCAAGAACACTAGTGTGTGTTCTTGGTGTTCTTGGTGAAACTTGAAGATTTGAAGATCTAGTCAAAATGGATGTTTTCATGGATGGAATCAAAGAGTGTGACTAGGAGATGAAGTGTAACAACAAATCTAGGAAAGAACAATTACGTTTTTGAAGATCTCGAGTGAAGATCGGGATGATAGTTGAGAGAGAATTGGAGTGTTCTTGAGGTTAGAATGTGAGAAATGGCTGAAAATGATCAAGGACCACATATATACTCTTGGGTTTACGGCCAGGGTTGGGTTTACGGCCGTAAACTCCATGTTTACGGCCGTAAACTCCACATGTTGGAGTTTAGGGCTTTAGTGTTGTACAATGTCTCTAGCAGGTACATTCTAACACTCCTTCCTTAAGTGTACTTGGCTTAAAACTCCTTAGAATGACCTTTAACCAGACTAGGACTCATTTCCAATAAGTCTGACACTCAGTTGAGTTGACTGACTGTGATTTTAAAAGCAAAAAAATTTCGGGTTGTCACAGATAGTAGCATGGTACTTTTGGGTTGCCTTCACCATAGCAACTTTACAGGATAAATTGTGAGAAAGAGGTTGATAAATTATTTATTAATATATTATAAGAATATTACATTAATTGAGAAATCATAATTATTTAATTAGTATTGATCAGAAATTAATTTGGAATTAATTTGGTGATCAAAAGAGACTGATTACAAGAATGGGGACTGATATTGCAAATCACTGATAGTTGCAATTGGGCTGATGGATCACCTTGGAATAAGGTTGGACGAATTCTATGGGAAGCCCATAAAGAATTCGTCGAAGAAGTATTCTAGAAGGTGTCTATGGGCTGCTTAAGGCTTAAGCAGTCAAATTAGGGTTTCCACCTAAAACCCTAGCAACCACTAGTATAAATAGGCCCCATGGCTTATAGAATTCGGCCCCTATGCTTTCTAAGAGAACCCTAGCCGATTTCAATAAGCCTCCATCCTATCTCTTGTTCATCTTTTGCTTGTGGTGTTTGTGACTCCATTAGAGGTGCAACAATTGAGGCAATCAACAAGAAGTGTATTCTTCTAACTCTTGTTTATTCAGTTGAATCCGAAAATATGTGTGCTAGATTATGGTTTTGCTTTGGAAAATTATTATGCATGTATAACTTGAGAAAAACCTAGATCCAAAGCAATTAGGGTTGCATGTGCACCATAGGAATGTGGTAATGCTCAAGACCCATCACAATGAACATTATTCAAGGCATAAACCCCAATTTATGCCACAACCAGAATTGACTCTTCAATTTCCCTAGAATATGAAATTCCACATTGATTCTCATTTGGAAATATTCCCATTAATCCAAACGATTCTCCCATACTTGGATTCAACCGCACTCTTCCAACCTCACAACCATTGGATTTCTGAACCATCTCACAACCTCACTACTCTACCACTATCATCATGCGCTTACAAGAACAAAGATTCTAAGACCAAACAATCCAGGGTACTGTGACAACCGTCAAAATTCAAGTAAGTTCTATATATGAATAAACTTAGTTGCACGTATAGGCACGAAAAATGCTAGATTTGGTAGCTCGAGGCTAAGTCATAACCTACTAGAAATTGAAAACAAGTAGAATCGAAGGATAGTGTACTTAGATTTCACATTGATATGTGAATTCTACAACTACTTTAACTGTACTAACTATCCAAATTTGGGTCATTCATTGACTCGAGCATATTTGTACATTCATGTTGACACATCATGCACTTAACCTAGAAGTGGAAATTAGGTCAGAGTCTCATACGAACTTAAGTCAAAGTTGAAACTAGGACTAGTATACTTGATTCCTCAATTTCACTTGAATCTCAAAACCACTACATAGAATGCCAATAATCTGATTTCGATCGAACTAAGTAACTTGCTAAAAAAATATAGGTGTTTTAATATTGAGCAACTTGATTATTTCAAATACTATACTCAATTCATTATGGTGCTAACAATTTTATTGGTTTTGAAACAATCCAAGATATTCTATATCCATTATGATAGTTTAAAATGTCCAAATTTTATAACAACATCAAAATTTATAAAATGAAGGCATGTTTTATAAAATTTAAATTTCCTCCAAACTTTTATGCCATATATGTAATATCTTTAATTAAATATAAGTCATGGAACATAAATTAGATCAAGCAATAATAAATTGGAAATGTTAGCCTTATTTATGAACATAAGTGTCATATTTTTATAGAATTGACCATAAAAGCTTATATTTTAAAAAAACTAAATTTCGAAATCTTATTTTAAAAAAAAAAATACAAGAAAAAACTGAAACATGACCCCCCCTCTTCCTTAAATTTCAGATCCCTCTCTCTCCTCTCATTTTTCCTCCCAAAGTCAATCATTTTGATCAGTTCCACACTCTCTCCTGCCTCACTTCTCACTCTAAAAACTTCTCTCTTCCTTTTCTTAACAATGACGAACTTATAAGGAGAATAAGTAGGAGATATTTTTACATTCGATTATGTATGAGTTTAATTAAACTTTTGTATTTTGGTGACTGATTTTGGTGCAGAGAAACCCCACTGAGATGAAAGAGAGATTGGGTATCCAGAGAGACAAAATCTCTCTTTTCTCTCTTTTCTTCTTTCTAAAACCCCCATTCTTCAACTCTATGAATTAGCCCCAAAACCCATGAATTTCTAGCTAATATTCCCTCATTCTACTCAAAAGTTTTCATCATTTGAAGTTGATATTCAAGGTAAAATCAATTTCCTTATATTTTCTTTATTTTTCTTTCAAAAATTTCATGTTTTCTTGCGTTTTTCTCCCTCTTGTACACCATTCTTTATGAACATTCATATCCATGTTCATGCATGTCGAATTTGATGATGATGGTGGTAGGATTTCACCTAGAAACAACATGCATTTTGTTAGAAGGTGAAATCCAATGACCAAAACCTAAAACGAATCCATCAACTTGATTTTTTACAAGTTTTAAAGATCCAAAACCACATGCACTCAAGTTTTTCTTTTAAGAACATCATTTTCAACAAGATAAGTTCATTCATGGTCTTCAAATGATAATACATGTGATGAACATCAAGCTTAAAGGCTTGATAATCAAAGTACATTGTTAAGAATGCTTATAAATGATTTATTCACAAATAAATTTCTAAAACTCCTTTTCTGCTCAAGTCCAATTTTTCCCAGAATCCAAACAACAAAATAAGATGATCTGAAATTTTTCAGAAAATAACTCATTTTTCTCGATTTATTGCAAGTTTTGCAAGAAAAAAGAGCAATAATTCACATAAAATACTTTTTATAGTCAATAAATTTCGAGAAAATTTTGGGATGACCCATACACCGAGTGAAGACATTTTATGAAGTTGTATCCATTTCTATGATTGTTTTCTATTTATATAAATTTTATTTTTTGATGAAGAGAAATAAAATAGTAAAATACAGTTAATAATGTTAAAAACCGTATTTGATAATTTTTGTACCTTCTATAGATCATAAACACTCCATGAAAAAATTTATAGATTTTTCCTTGAAAATTTCTTACTTTTCCCAATTTAATGAATGTAAATTGATAATAAATAGTTACACTTGTCTACATATTATAAAACTTTATAAAAATAATCTTATAATACATATTAACCGTAAATAAAAAGTTTAATGCATTGTACTTACTTTTTAGTAATTTTTCAAGAATTAATGTTTATTTATGAAAATAAATCAAGCAAAGTTAGATAAGTTATTCTAAAAATGACACAAAATTATCACAAAATCTTATATTATAGATTAACTGCAACTAAAAAGTTTGGGAAATTTCCTACACCGTATAATATGTATTTCTATTTTTTCTAGTATATACATATATAAACTATAAAAAAATTAAACTATTTAAAAACCAATTTCAATATTTTGCTCAGTTTACATACATAATATAACAATTATGAAAAAAGTGTAAAGATTTATTTCAACATTTTTCTATTTATTTCAAATTTCCTAAGATTAAACACCCAGAAATCAAAAAATGGTTTTCCACTGTTTCAAAACCACTTTCGATATTTTTTCCATCTTATATGCATTGTATAACAATTTTCCAAATATATTGGTAATTTTCATAAACTGTTTAGTATTTTTCACAATTTTATGATAATTTCAAGAAATTAAATAATGGAAAAATAGTTAAAAATATTTAAAAGTCATAAAAAATTAAAAGGAGTTTCTAAATTAAAATAAGAACTGAAATCTAAAGTATGGAAATTTTTAAAACTAAATTGATTTAGTTATTGAATATTTAATCATTGGAACACCTCCTAAAATCTTAAATTTTAAAATTTTAATAAGGAGAATTTTCGCTTGGATTTGTTATATAACAAATTCATTCATAGAAATCTAAATTTCATAGAAAAATGTTTGTAACTTATCAATATCAAAATTTTGACACAATATTGGCATAATTCTATTGTAGTAGTAAGTAGTATTAGATTTCAATTTGAAACTCATTAGTGTGTAACATCGTTGTAGGAATTGGTAGTGGTACGAGTAGAGCGTAGTTCAAGGCTCCATTTGCATTGTGTCAAAGCATTATAAGTATTCACAACCCCTATTTTCGGATTTTTACGTTTTGGTGTGGAAAAGCATGTCCTTAATTATTTATGTTCGTTGTATTTAATTTGACTTGTATTAACTTGGATGCTATATTTTGCATGTATGTGTATGCTACTTTAATTTATAAGGCCTGTATCGCGGTTAATTCCCTGGAATCATTTGACACAACTCATGAACTCTTTTTAGCCCATGGTCATTATGGATATCGCTATTAGGAGGTAGACAACTCCTCACTCGCACGATTCGTGGAGTGCATATTACCATTTTATGCACTATACTGATGATACACATAGTCATTAGTATGTCACGATTCGTTAATTAGGCTTGGATTGTGAACTCATGGATGGAATCATTATGTACATACGAAACTTGTTTACTCGTTTTAGCAACGTACTTTAATTCCCATGAGAATATGAACTTTGCATCTCTTTTTGGCAACATACTTTATTTCTCATGGTGACAACGAACTTTGTTTATGCAAACTTATTTACTCATTTTAGCAATGTACTTTTATTTATGGAAACTTCAATCAAAAGTTTGATTATGATTCATGAAACCAATATTTTTGTGAATTTATGAACTCAGTAACTGTTTTTATAGTTGACGCTTGTTTTACACGCTTTTTAAAAAAACCATCTAGTAAGAGGCACATAGAGACACATCACTTGTAGGAGCATTAGCATGTGTTGTTTTTCAAATAAATTGTAATCTCTTTTAAAAAGATGTTCAAACTCATTGTGAATTGTAATGCTTTTTAATACTATGGTTGGTGTTGTCGTTTAACTTTTGCTATAAGATCCTTTGTATTGTCATGATTTTTGTTTCCGCTTTAGCGGGGTGTGACAGAAATGATATCAGAGCCGAAGGTTATAGAGAATACCGGTTTTCCTTTGGAAAACCCCAACTATAGCTAAAAAAAATTCAAAACGATTTTCAAAATACTGAACATACTACTAGCATAACTAATTCGAGTATGCATTATTGGAATTTAATTAAGTATAGCCTGGCCAACTATGCTTAATTAAGGAAAATAAATGTGAGACTGGAAACGGTTATACTAGAATTATGTTCAAAACAATTTTCAACTTAAACTTTTGAAAAACAAAATTTTTCGGTGTGTGTATGGGCATTGCATATTATAGGCATTCATTTAGGTACACATAGAAACTAAGTTCACTTTTATCACAATGTCTATATTTAGAAATATTCTTATCCCTTATCAAGTGCTAGGCTAACTTTTTAGGTTATCTCGCTAGCCATTCTAGGAGCAATCCACTTAGTACTGAGAACGAGTATCCCTCGGTAGCTATTGACTCTGGACGTAAGCTTAGCAGCTAGAGAACCACTAGTGACAATCTTAATTCGACACCAATACCAATTTTACCTCGATACTCCTAGAGTCACGACTAGGAAAAGCATGTTGATACCGACACGGGTGACAATTAGAGTATCACGTTAGGAGGTAGATGATTATCCACAAGTAGTACCTTGGATACCATTGAAGAGCATCCCCGATATGACTCCCGAGGAGACACGGAGGTTTAACTCATTGTTACTGATACGTGAGGCTCCTCTTCTACGCTACGGTTGTAGCTTTTGGTTGTTTCTACCTTGAGCTTAAAACTTATCCTAGGGTATATCTTTGACCCAAAACCTTTTCTTTAGGTAGTTCATACCCTACCATCTTTACTTCGCATATCTTAATTCAAGCACAAGCACTACCCTTTATGACAAAAAAAAAATTAACAGTCTTAGTTCGAGGCCCCATATGCACTATTGATCTTCTCAACTATGCCATCATCTTACACTTTCCAAATTACTAACATGTTTCATGCCCAACCTTCAAACATATTTTTTCATGCCTGTGGAAACATCACACTACTTCGTTTTGCAAATCCTTCCTACGAATTTCAAATCCTCCTTTGAACCTTATTATTTTCATATATTCGTTTGAGCCTTATCGACATTACTTACACTCCTATCATTATAAAGGATTACATCCTCTTACGCCATACACCACATGCCAAACTTATAACTTAAACTTTTACCTCTATAAAAGGCGTGAAACTGCATCTACACCATAAGGAATTTTATAAACATTTTTTTTCATGTCCTCTATTTTTGGGGGAAAGTCGTTGTTACTCGCCTTGTACCTGCCTTAGCATTCGGTATGACTAGCTAATCCAACCCACTTATTCCTTACATGTTATTCTTCCATTAAGAACCTGGTTCACTTCACCAGTTTTATTTATCATCGATACAATACTTTAAAACCACTTCATATAGTTTACAAGACCTTTCCTAACCATGTAAGCCATTTTCTCGCTAAAAACAACCGACTTTACTTTCGCTAAATTGCTTTAACGTGGCTCTTTTCTTCAAAATTAGTTTAACCAATGTTGATTTTAAACTTGACATTTGAATTTCGTTTCAAATCTATTTCAGTAGCTAGATGTGATTTTAAGGGCATATAAACCATTTTAAACCTTGCTTAGCATTTTGGCACATTTTTGAAATACTTAATAACATTTTCTTATATAAAAGTGTTTAAAGTCTTTTATAAACATATGACATTGATGTTCATGACATGGGTAAAAGCTTCAATGGGCCTTTCACGTTTGTTTTGACTCTTTTTGACCTCTTTTTTATTTAGGCATTGTACTTTACTTAAATGTGTTTTCTTGAAATCCAATATGATATTTCTGCAACTTTCTACTTCAAACATTTTTATAAGACATCTCTAATTCCTACATTTCAAACATACCTCATTTGTATATTTTATTTCAAATTAGTTTTATAATCTGCAAAGTTTCAAATTATATGTCATTTCATGCATTTTATAGGGTAGTTTTTATTATCATTTTAGCATCATATTTTGTACATTTTTATGTCATTTCTTTAAATAATGTTCGGCTCACATAATTCATTAGAATTCCCATACTGCTCATGTTTTTATGTAGATATCAGATAATTCAAGTGGAGCATTTCTTTGGGAGCAGCTGGATGCATGTTTGGAGCTTAAAATAGAGCTTAGGACTTAAGGAGGATTATGAGGAATGTTTGCAAGATGCTTTGGTCAAGAAACATTTGATCGAATTGATCACACGAAGATAGAATTTGCAATCTAAAGTTAAAGGATATTGTTGGCAGCTTTGACCCCCTGTAAGTATTTTGACCATATCTTGAGAACCGTAACTCCGATTGACACGATTCAAAATGATCTGAAAAGTATATGAAATTTCGGACGTCTTAGGCACAAGATGCGATCACAACTATGGTCCATGCGATCACATGGGGCCTTTATGCGATCGCATCATTGGTCGCAACTTGTCTTCGAGGTTTTTTTGTGCCAAAAATTCATCCGGGGGTGAAAACTCAATACATGCGATCGCAGGTTGTGTACATGCAATCGCAGGTTTGCCAAAAAGTGCCAAAATAGAATCCTACTTCATTAAAAATGCCCGAGACGCGTTTTCTTCAATACATGCGATCGCAGCTATGAAACATGCGATCGCATGTGCGTCGTTTTTGCTCTTGGACGTACAAATAGACCCTGATAGCATTCCTGTAACCTAAGTTGGCGATTCCAGAGGTACCAGACGACGAAAATACGATTTTGGAGGTGTTTCGTCTCCGATTTCAACGATTTCTGAAGATCTGAAGACTGTGGATCATCTCCTTCAAGTATATTAGTAAGATTAGTTGTTTGATGTCTCTTTTTATTTGTTTTTATCAGATTTTAGCCATGTCTGGCTAAAACCTTAGTTTTCAGTTCTGCAAAGACAAGTACTTTTCATGTGATTGATCATTAGATCTGGTTTTTGATTTGTGTTTCTATCTAGATTCTTCAGTTTTGTTCTTAATGAATGTTTGATTTTGATTCTTGTTAGTCTGATCACCTAGCTAGGGTTTTATCATTCCAGTTAATCAGTTAATAGAATCTGTAATTATTCTTTTCAACTGGTAAAAGTAACAAGTAATAAATCAGTTCCGTGTTTGGGATTTGACTTTATTATAAACTGTAAAAATCATATTTTTACGCTTCCGAGCCTGTGAGAAGTATTAGATATTGCTGGGAATTTTACACAAATCATAAAGCTGCTTTTCTGATTTAATTAAGAGCTTGTTTAATTTAACAGTAAAAAGTTAGGGTTAATTGAAGAGCTTCTTTTGGTTAACTAAATAAGGTAAAGAAAAATTACTAGAGCTTGTTAGATTTTCTCAGTACCAGCTTAGATAGAACGCATCTCAAATAACCAGATCTGGGTTGATTGCATGATTAAGAAAGTCGCAACAGAGCTGAAATCGTTTTTTTTATATTGATTTTCGTTTAGTTTAATATCACTGCAATTTTTGTTTTTAGTTTAATTCAAATCCCCCTTTTAATAATTTCTGTCTTGACTAGATTGTGCCTGATGCAAAAAGGCATTGACTTTTAGGCTGTGTCCCTGAGGATTTGACTCTGCTTCCCTGTGCTATCTTTTTAGTGCATTCCAAGCAGTGATAAATTTATTTGTTTAATACGTGCGCGACAGCGTGTTAACAATATATATATATATATATATATATATATATATATATATATATATATATATATATATATATATATATATATATATATATATATATATATATATATATATACTAGAAAAACACCACCCGACAACCAGCATGGTGGTACCAAAACTGCCAATGTAGTTATTCTCGCCGGAACCACCTGTGGAGCCCACTCAAACCATCGGAGTCGTCAATAACCTTACTCCCGGGACCGTAACCCCTCCTTCATCGATGTATTTCATCTCCGCCACCCCCTCTTCAGCCACCATTGCACATATGGATTTCCGACACCCAAAACTCCATCTATAATCTCACTAGCCTTATTCTTGTCCCTCTCTCATTTCGTCATCCCTCTGAAATGGGTGTTCATTACAAAACGCGATCAGAGGTGTTCGTCGGAGGTCGTGCAGAAAATGTGTGGCGGAGATTCGTTCCCTGAAACCTGCATCTGAGTGTATTAATGTTGGCAACTCCCCCTTCCGGCGACTTCCCCTTTCAATAATAAGCCTTGACGAAAGTTGTTAATGTCGACCGAAGGTAGCAATTGTGCAAGGGAGGTGCTGGTGGCGGCCAATGGTGAAGGAGGGGAGGCGGAGGCGGCATCTGGTGGTTGTAGTTGTCGTCTGCGGTGGCGAGGGAGACTGCTCCGACAGCCTCCTTGGTTGTTCTCATCTCCAATCCGACAACAAAACATGACAGAAGAGAGGGGTGAATGAAATCAGAAGCATGTGGTTATTTTGTTGTGTTGTTGACGAGAAGCAAGGGAGAATTTTTGCAGTTTGGACACCACAGGGGACCATTTTTGCAGTTTTGTCATTTGATTTAGCCTCGACAATTTTTTTTGTTCCAAATTTGACATTATTTTTGGAGAAAAAAATCATTTTAAGCTTGAACGGTGACCAACACATATTTTAAAACGTAATAGATTAATACGAAAAAAAAAATACGTTGATCACTAAAGTCGAAACCACAACTTCTCCTTTAACGACAGGACATGTTAGCTAGTAAGCCGAAGTATTCCTTTTTTTTTTTAGTTTTTTGATGTATTTAATGTATACATGTATTTTGGAATAAGGGAAAACACCTAAGATACGTCATAAAATCGAGACATCTAATAAACAATGAGACATGTTAATCTTCGAACCAATCAAATTTTTAATTCATTTATAAGTCATATAAAAAAAATTGACTATTTCTAATTAACTATTAGTTAAGAAACCAAAAAAATTAGATGATACTACGTATAAATTTAAGGGTTAAATGAAAGAAACATCACTGTACCTTCTTTCCTTTTTCCTTATTATATTTTTCTACTTTTATATTTTCTCTTTACATTTACTTTCAAATTAATTTTTATTAGGTCATAGTAGTTTGATAAATGCACTTATTGTAGTAATATGTAACATGTGGATTAAAACTATGATGACATAAGACAATTATTTATGCCATAACAAAGAGAGACTTCATGTTACAGACTAACACGTCATGCACCTTAAGGAGAAGTCGCAACTTTGACTCTTTATTTTATCATCTCTTCAATTTTAATTTTAAGTTATTACGTTCTAACAATACATATTAGTGACCTATTAAAGGCTAAAATGAAAAATATTTAAAAATAATGGCAAATTGGGAAAAAAAATAATAGAGCTAAATGAAAATTGAAAGGTAAATGTTGAGCCTAATGCAATCTTGAAAAAAAATCATGCAAGCCAAACTAACGCAACATAATAATTTGTCGGTGGTCAGCCAATGATCACAAAATGAAACGACTTTCAAAATATAAAGGTGTATAAGAAACAAAAAAAAAATTAAGGTTTAAAACACAACAAAGCCGTATAAATTACTTTTTATGGAATTAACTCTATATATAACCGTTGTATATATTGATTTTCGATTAGAACATGATTATTTGCCAGACTAATGGAGCTGATGGTGAGCAGTCCGAGTCTCTTTCTCAACCTCATGGCTTCCAGCATGATCATAATTCAGCATCAGATCATACTAATTTTAAGGGTAATTCCTCAAGTTCTCACGGGTCTTCTAAACTATTGAAAAAAAGAGTTCTGACTAATGTAGAAGATATTATGGATGTGATGAAGCAGTACGTTGATATGGGAAATATACTTCGGTATGACATTGAAGGCAGGAAGGAGAAGTTAAAGCAAATATTGGCAAGTATTGGTGTTATTTATGTTGATCAATGAATTGTCTTTCCTTAAATATTTTTAGCACTCGAACTTTTTCAAAAAGAAGTTGGGTGAGGTTTATTTGTATTCAAAAGGGAGTTACTTTTTTAGGTATCCAAGAGACAAGGATGACTCAACTGTATTTGTTTAAAGTTTGGAGTATGTGGGGTAATTGCACATTTGACTTTGCTTTTACTAGTAATTTGGGATCCGAATGTTTTCGTTAAAAAATAATGTGGTTTGCACTTCCAATTTGGTTATAGTAGGGGGATTGTGGGTTCCATTTAATTTGGAATATTATATGGTGAATGTTTACGTGCCACAAAATCGTATGGGGAAGCAACAATTGTGGACTTATATTTTATCTTTTATCCAGAAAAGAGGTGGTAACTACATTATTTTTGGTGACTTTAACGTGGTTAGGAGCCAAGATGAGAGATTTGGGTCTTCTTTTTGCCATGTGTCAGCCAAGCTTTCAATGACTTTATTGATGACAATCGGTTGGTTGATGCTCCTATGATTGGGAAGAAGTTTACTAGCGTTGATTAAATTAAGTAAGATAGATCGTTACTTAGTTTCAGAGGAGAATTTTGATAGTTTTCAAAGTTTGCAAGTAGAGGTCATAGATAGGAAATGGTCTGACCATTGTCTTTATCTTCTTACATGACAACAAGGTGACTTATGGCCATACTTCTTTCAAAAAATTTCAATTTGTGTTACATATGGATGGGCTTGATGATGTCATTCGGCGTAGTATAGACGACTTTATTCTCAATAAAAGATCGAGTAAGTTTGTCTTGTTTAAAAACAAACTTAAATTCCTAAAAAAACATATTCGTGTGTAACATTCCAAAAATTAAAAGGAAAATTTTCATTTTTAATTTAACCAGACACACCAATTATTCTTTTTCCAATCATTCAAAAGTATTTCAGAATAAAAACAGTTATTAGAGTATAATCACAAAGCCGAAAGTACCTGAAACCATAACCATAAAATTTAAGTATAAAGTTTAATGAGTATTCCAAAATACTACACACCATACATACCAGAGGGTCTAGCCC
Source organism: Lactuca virosa (assembly GCF_052849685.1). Classification (NCBI taxonomy): domain Eukaryota; kingdom Viridiplantae; phylum Streptophyta; class Magnoliopsida; order Asterales; family Asteraceae; genus Lactuca; species Lactuca virosa. The sequence continues at coordinate 311,715,101 of NC_136433.1, read as the reverse complement.
TCATATTGGGCCCAACCAACGATAATGGTCCTAGCCCTCACACAATGGGCCTAACCCAACATACAAATGTAAGATTCACAAAGACAACTAGTATCCTACATAACATACATTGGGCCTAGCCCTTCCTATCCATGAGCCCAATCCAACATACAAATAGGCCTAGCCCGTCATACAATGGGCCTAGTCAACCATACTATGCAAGATCCACAAAGACAACTATCATAATAGATCCTAGTAGGTCGGCATTTGTGCCTTCGACCCACGGGTACATTATGGAGACTCACCTCACAGTCAAACAATAACTCATCACTATCGATGACCTTTTCACTAAAAATGACCGAAACTCAGACAACAACTCAACATACCCAAAATACCCTTAGGTCAAATTAGTTAAAATCCTGGTCAAGTCAAAAGTCAGAAAGCCAAAAGGTCAAAGGTCATCTGAGTTGACTCAGCTTAGTACGCCCAACATACTCAGTTTGTACGTTTGGTGTACTTAAGATCTACAATCGTGCCTCTCATCATGTACGCGTGACATACGCGCAATGCACGCCAATATACGCGCAATGTATGCTAGCTAACTTTACTTCTTCGTTAAGAGCTTATCCCATTAAGTGTTTTCGACCAAAGGCATATCTAGTCCCGAAATAACATCTTAAGTCATAAAGTTTCCAACTTTATGACTTTGCATGGCTAGGAAGTGCTCAACACCAAAAACCCTAACTTCTTAAGTCATTAAGACATCTTAGAACATGCATGGAGGAAAACTAAGGACCAAGATTGCATTTTTATGGTTCCCAATAGCTTCAAAATGGATAAAGTTTCCAACTTTATCCATTAGAATGGTCGAAACAACCAAAATCTAGTCTTTAAGTCTCAAAGGTACCAAAAGAGCATCTTTTTCAACTTAATCCATTAAGTCCAAGTCTCAAACCTTTAGATCTGAATCAATATGATGTCTAGATGGATATAGTTTCCAACTTTATCTAGAACAAGGTTACAAACTTTCAAGATCTAAACTTTATACACTAAAGTGATCAAAACTTATAACACCCAAGACTAGCTAGATCTATTAAATGCATCATCAAGATTCAAACTTTATACCTCTAGAAGAAAGATCAAGGTGAAAAAAGTCTGGATTTATAGACTCCAATGCAACCAAAACCTTTCCGATGAGTACTTTCTTTTCCGAGATGCACCAAGATCACTCCACATCACTTAAAAACACCTTCTTTTTGCTCCCAAGGCTCAAACTAGGGTTGGGGTTTAAAAGGAGGGTATTGGAGAGGTGGAGGCTATGAATGGAATGGGTTTGGGGTAGTCAAGGAGCTTAAATAGGGTTCAAACCACAAAAATAGGGTTTGGGAATTGATCGTGTATGCCCAACGTACTCCTGGTACTCTCAACGTACTCAGGGTTACTCTAGTACGCGCAGCTTACGCCACTTGATCCAAAATTGTCCTAACTTCAAAACGGTCATAACTTCTTCATTTCAACTCCGATTTAGATGATCTTTATATCTTCGGAAAGGTATTGAGGAGCTCTACAACGTTATCTAATTACTTTTCACTTAAAAGAGATCGAACTAAAATCCTTAATTCATAAAAGAATTCAGAAACACCATTTTTCTGATTATACCCTTGGGCTCGAAAGCACAAAACGAACTCTTGGATCACATAATCCACATTACCCACTTCCAAATGGGTCTAAACCTCTCTTTATCCAAAGCCCAAAGCGTTATGATACTTGATCTTCAGGTCATGGCCTCAAATCATGAAACGACTCGAAATAGGATGTTACAACTGTCCCCCACTTAAATTAGATTTCATCCTCGAAATCACTTTTTTTACTCTCCAGGCGGTTAGACGATCCGACCAGTTCTTCCATATCCTTGATGAAAGTCAAACCCAACATATGATGGTGTTCCAATAATCGAACCCATCCTTAGCAGACTCACTTACTGACAACGAACGAATGCTTGCTCCCTTTAACCTTAACCAATTCAAGACTACCATCACTACTCAGCTTAAATCCAGGAATCCAATACCTTATCCGAATTCTTGACATACAAACCATTCTTAAATACTATCAATAGGACCTATCTCTGAAATCTGAACTGAAAGAAATCATTCCGATCCTAAATCCTCTAGCTGACAAAATCCTAACCATACCTTGGTGTTGAAAAGATCTTTCATACAAAAAAGGTGGCTCCCAACGCAAGTCCCAACCCTTTGTGCCTACCAATAACATGACTCGCATCTCGAAACCCATGGTGACCTTCCACTAACTGAGATAATAAATCCCTAATCCACCACGAAGACCGACAGTTTCACACCTGGTCCCACCATAATGATGCGACTAAGAACTTAGCTGATAAGGAATACCCTAGCCTAACCATCACAATGATACCAACCACTAACCACAAAGTCATATCACTATAAACGTGAACTAGTACCTTGCTCAAGCCAATTTCCATCGGGTCTCACCCATGCTATCATAAGCCTAGGGCCATGCCCACGGGTCTCATCCAACATGCACAATCGAATGGGCCTCGCCCCACGGGTCTCACCCAAACAAGTTCTGTTATAGGTCAAGCCTCGCCTCAAATCTAATGATCCTCAACCCAAACAAAGAGTAATCCTCCGATAATACTTTCCGCCTCGATCAATACATCCACTAATCCTCTTTCAGCCCAACGACCACTCTTACCGTAGCCTACCTCAATCTGGTGAATGCTACGAGTACCTGACAGACTTACATCCCTTCCCTGGCAGCCTATCATCCTTCTATATGCAACAGCAACCCCATAGTATTACAACACTCCAACAACTTCCTATCAACCTTGTGAATGCTACGGATGCCTTGTAGTCTTACAACACTTCCATACTACAATGGACCTACCCATGGTCTTATTGTCTAACTACCAAGCTAACCACGATCATCATGAGTTGGACTCGCATCTGACTATACCCCAAATCAGGTGTTCGGGTCATGCTTCGAACCCTAAATCCTTCATCATACAATAACAGGAAGAGACGCTCTAACACAACCCTCAACCTGGATCCAATAACACATCTTCCATGCATTACTACGAATGTGCCAACCTATCATTGAAAGTTTCTGTTCCTCAACCTTGTGCGACCTCTATCCAGATTGCCACTTGAATCAGCTTCCTTCTCAACTAGGATGTGGAACTATTCTTGGTTCCGCACCTGATTTTATTCCTAGAAATCCAAATGGTTCTCCTCCACTTGGATATAACTAGACGTTGCCAACCTTACTAAAAACAACGAATAATAAATTCCCTTGTTGGAACTGACTGATCACTAACCCAAAATCCCACTTACCGGAGGGTCTATGCAATCCTGACCATCTTCAACCAAAAAGATTTCAAGACTTATTTGACACTTCCAATATTTGAACTAGCTCATGCGACCGCCATCATCATCTTCTTGCTACCGCTCCTTCCCTAGTAATGAGAGTGATCGGACCCAAAATTCCTTCCATTAACGATACCCCTGAATTGTTTCCACCAACAACCCACAATAAACTACCTGACCATCTGAATCCAGCTCAACAAGACGTATCCCACTCATAACTCTCTCTGCATGAAAAAATGGCATATAACAATTCTTGATAATATCAACCATGCATTAGCAGTGAACTAAACCAAAAAATAATACTTTACACATACAAGCACATGATTCCGAAGCACATAAATATATGGATAATAAGGCATGAAGAAAACAAAAGAAAACATACACGTGATAGCATTTGATGAAACTCTAGCCTCCCCTGACTAAATCTAAAATGCTCGTGTAACAAGTGTGCCTTTTGGCACCGATCGTTATTTACAAAAAGTGATGAACATTGAATATAATAGACTTAATATGTAAAGTTTATCAATATATGGTAAAAATATAAGTTTCGTGTGGAGAATTAATCTAGAGTGATCGAATAGTTTCAACAGGTAAAAGAATCTAGAAACCACAATGAATATCAAATATGTCGTATGATTAAATATCACAGCCTTAGAAGAGCTCGATTAAGAACTACTACTGTAAAGGCGTGTAGGGTTTACAAAAAACGATTTCTAGATACAGTGCATGCATGCACCTTAAATAGCTAAACCCTAAAAATAAATAACGGGTGGGCAGGCCCAACCCGGATACAAAATGGACTAAACTATAAACCACAATGACACAACACTTAAGGCCTAACAATCTCCCCCTTTGTGTCAATTGAGGTAGGAGACCTTTACTGTTGAATTCGCTTCTGAAGTTCAAAAAGTTTCAGAATGATGCTTAGCAGAGTTTTGCGAACCTGTATGTACCACATGATCATATCCGAGAAGCGCTTCTTATCTACTTTGTTGTTCCCTCTGCATTTATCCACAAACTCTAGGAGTTAGTTCAGGCATGAAGTGGTATAAAGATGCTTATCAGTGAGATAAAAGCAAACTTTATGAAAATCAGCATCACTTCACTCTTTCATATGAAAAGCTAAGCACCAACCATCCTTTCGTATCTTCCCAGGCTTCATTTTATCAAAGTCTTCAGGAGCTTCCTTGGGGAGAACAGACAACTTCTTTCTCAAGACAGATGATATCTCAACGTTCATTACACCAATCTCTTGAATGTATGAAATTAACATTCGTTTGAGATGAGTAACAACGGGTTCATATTTATGTTCGTCCTTAAGCACCATGTTGAACAGCATTATCTAATCGTATGGGTTCACGCAAGGTAGATCAGCAAGTGTAAATGCGCATACCTAACTCATAGAACGTCTAGCAACCTTAAAGTTAGCGTTTGGGAAGCTATCGATTTCAACTGGACCTGAAACCTTCACAGCAGTAATCTTCTTTGCACTGCAGGTTTCATACTGTAGCTTTAGGTGCTTCAAGTAGAACGAGAAGAGCAAATGGTCTGCACCGTTTTCTGTCAGAGGGACATTCTCAACGTTGACAAAGCTACGAAACTTGAAATCCTTCGGCATTATTGGTAGATCAATATGCGAATCCTGTGTGTTCTACAAGTCAAAGGAAACAACAGGCTCTAACCAATATTGGCTAGGAAGATCAACAGCTTCGCTTATTATCCGATCCAAAGTCCACAATGTAAATAAAAACTTTCGGCTTTCCAATGTGACTTGAGCTTCCCGTTTAGCTTTCTCTTTTTCTTCAGCTTCTCTCACAATCTGATTGTGTTAATCCATTTCAGCTTCATGAGCCTTCCTCCTTTTTAACTTGTGCTCATCGGTCTCTTCTTCTTCGCTATCATCAATGATTATTTCATCATTGAGCTTCTCTTTGCCTTTCAAATCCGAAGATACATTACCATTCGATTCGTTTTCAGACTTTGGCTTCACAGTTGATTTAGGGGTTTCTTTCTTGGATTGCTTCACATTTTCTCCCCCTTGTTTTGGAAGTGAGCTTGACTGCGAAACACCCTCTAGCTGGTACAGCCCCTTTAGACAAGAGTTCGTTGATCTGCTTCTCAGCATGCTCCAGCTTGACAGTTAAAACTTTCACTTTTTTGTCTTCGCAGCAAGAGCATCCATTATTTTGCTCTTTGTGGCCAAGTCATCTTGAAGCTTTTCTATTTTTGATGTTATGGAGGTGTTGAGCTCTGAGTGGTCAGTTTGAATACCAGTGCGAACTTCTTGAAGCTTTTCCTTCTCTGTGCGAAGAGTAGATCCAAGACTGGAAATAACTTCATTTGCCCTCGCAGTATTTGATTCAAATGAGCTCTGAAAATTGTTCATGAAGGATCTAGAATCATTAATTAGTTTATCGACTTTTTCAGTCGTTTCTTTGCATAACGAAGCAGAAGCATCAACTGGTTTATTAGTTTTCTCGAGATTTACATTGTGTTCTTTGGTGAGGGTCTCAAGAAAAGATTTGATTGTGGCCTCAGAATAATCATCACTGGTGGAGGTTTTGGAGGATTGAATCTGTGAATCCAGCTTCTCATTAATAGCCTTTAGTTGCCCTTTGGTGACAGGGGCTTCATCATCACTTTCTGTCCTGATGTTGAATAGACTGTAAGTGAATCATCCAAAGTCTTCTGCATCTTCACCAAAAATGGTATCGGGATCATCCTGGCGAAGAGGTGAGATGGGTGGTGTAGAATGACCAAAAGCAAAATCTGAAGCACCTGCCCCCGTATCAGATGCCTTGACAGAAACTGGAGGTTCGCCAGTGGTTGTGGTTGTAGTGGCTGATGAATCTATGAAGAGTAGGGTTGATTGTGCGAGAGTGGCTTGGGTTTGAGAAACTCCCATAGACATAGGTGGGTATGGAGCAATAGTAATTGGAGTAGTAGTGGAAATTAGAGAGTGTGGAGTAGAGTGTTGAAAGAATTCATCAGTTAAGGGAACAAACTGAGGCATGGTAAAGGTTACCTCTGGATTAGAAGAGACTTCCTGCGAGACCTGGGGTTGCGAAGTAGTAGAGGTATTGTCTTGTTCGTTGTGAACTTCTTCTTGAAGAGGAATATCCGAAACTGTGTTTTAGTGCGAGTCTTCGTGGTCACTCAACGTCGGTGTTCGTGGTTTGCGAACAACTTTCTTTACCTTCTTCTTTTTCGGAGCTGGAGGAAGCTTAGATGGACCAGCTTTCGCACCTCTTTTCTTTCCTCCTTTATTAGGTTTGTCTGCCTCGTCAAGGACCTTTCGTATTTCATCAGTTATTGTGCGTAAACCAGAAACTGGAAGACTATGATCGGCTTCCAGCACTTCACTTGCAGCTGGGATATCACGAAGCATCTCTTCAGGGATGGATCCGATGAATGAAAAATTTTGAAGTGTCCGCCAAGATTATGTTGGTGGTGTGGAAGATCTGAATCGAAACCATAGAAGAATCTTCGAGGATGGGGGCGTTAAGCTTATTAATCACCCGTTGAACCACAATCGTCCAGAAACGAGCACAGGAAATCTCACTATGTCGTGTAGTGGAGAGGGTAATTTGGACCAATTGAGCCCAAAGCACTGAGCCAAGTCCAGATTGATTCCGGAGAAGATCCCGTACATAATCATCATAAAACGTTTGCTGGCACAGTCGGAGCCTGTAACCCTCCCTGAAAAACTCTTGAAGAAGAGGGTGAACAGTCTGTTCCACATCAGAGATAGGTTTGGTTTCTTGAACTTCGAGACAGCGGTTAGAGTTTCCTTGTGCCCCATTTTATAAAACATCTCCAAGATGGCTAAGTTGGACACAGTCTCAGGGTCAATTAGGTCGTAATCTTGAGGAAGCCCTAGCAGACTATAGAATCGGGATTTTGTGATGTTGGTTTTCTTGTTGAAGATTCCGAATGTAATCATCTTCTCACCCTTCTGGTAACTTGTTGTAGAGTACGCCTTGGGCAGATCAACCAAGGGAAGTATCTCCGATTTCGTAAGAGCCATGAGCAGTGGATAGTATCTCAAACACTCGACAATTGGCTGAAGAAAACCGTCATATTTTGCCGGATCAAGGTCCAGAATGAGGTTCTGGTTTGCCTTGAGGTTGAGAATAGAAGATTGCACCATTTTTTCTCCAACTTAGTGGTTTCTGATGAAGTCGCCATGGAAGCTTGATGAAGACGATGATGAATAGTAGAGGAATAATCGCCGAGAGGATTTTTGATTTTTTTGAAAGTGATAAGTAATTATTGAATCGTCAAAATCTGTGACAACCCAAAATTTTCTATCCTGTACAGTCAAACACTTCATTGAAAGACAAACTAATTCCTGCTATCATTTAGCACAATTTAGAGTCTGTTTGAGCGTTCTGAGCCTTGTACACTTAAGGAATAAGTGTCGGGGTTATCTGCTGAATATATAGCACAAAGATCAAGCCTAAAACACATTGACCATGAGTTCACGGCCACCACAATGGAGTTTACGGCCGTAAACTCCATGTGGGCCGTAAACTCACCTTATATGGTGAAAGTGAAGGCCATTTGTCCATTTCTTTCTTTCCCTTGGCTGATTTCCTCCCAAATCCTCTCAACTATCATCTCGATCTTCGTCCCCGATCTTCAAAACTCGTAAGTCTTTTGCCCTAACTAGTTGATATCTTACATGATATAATGATCTTACATGATTTCATCCGTGAAATCATTCCATCTTGTAGATCTTCAAGTTCCACCAAGAACACACACTAGTGTTCTTGGCCAGAAACGACCATTCAAGCTCGTAGATCGTAAGTACTCTTGTCCTAACTCATTGTACACTAGGTAAAACATGTTTAGGGCTTAGAAATCATAAGGAAACACAAGATCAAAGGAGTTTACGGCCAAGACATGTTCTTGGGCCGTAAACCCCTATAAGTGGGGCAAATTGCACCCTAACTCCTTCTTTATGCCTAGAACCTAGCTTAGATCACATCCTTGAAGTGTTAAGGACCTTAAACATCCAAGAAACCATGTCCACATAGAGTTTACGGCCGTCAACTCATAAGGATTGGTCCTTAGGCCGTAAACTCTATAAAGGGGTGATATTATGCCCCTAATGCTTCCTGATGACTAGAACTTAGCCTAGAACCAATCACCATTGAGTTAGGAACCTCAAAACATCAAAATGATACTTCTCACCATGAGTTTACGGCCGTAAACTCATGGGGAAGTGGTCCACAGGCCGTAAACACAAGTTAAGGTCATTCTTGGACCTTAAACTCACCTAGCCTCTTGTTTAAGCCTTGGAACACTTAACCACTTAAGAAATCATAGCTTTAAGCCTCAAATGGAGACCCATTAGATAGTTTAAGGCCAGGAGTAAACTCCCGTGGGCTGTAAACTCCATCAAGTATGGTCCATAGACCATAAACTCAATAGCAATGCCTTGCACTACATTTGTTGCAAACCAATAGCATCCTAACACTTTGACTAAACTGTTTTCCACGCCTTAGAATGTTTATACTTGTCTAATTAGTGTTATAATCACTAATTGTAAATATACATATGTCTTCATATGTTATTAGGTTCATTGTGTGTGTTCAAATCTTCACTTAACACCCAGCACTTGTCCGACACTTCCATCCGATCCACTCGCTACAGGTGAGTTCATACCCCTTAATCAACCTTTTAAATGTTTTTAAATGCTTTTATGGGGGGGGGGGGAATACAAGTTGAATCATGCTAGTTATGATATCAATCACATGTGATTAATAACCAGCATGCAAATGGATTTACTACACTCTTAGCTGTTTTACCAAACATATTACTTCAAATGACTTTCCAAAACGTTTTTACTTGTTTAAATATCTTTATCAAACTGTCTTACACACTGTATGTTTCCTTTCAAAATTTGTTACAGTTGTGTTTCCAACAAAGGTTTTCTTCACTTAAACTCTCTTATCAAACTGTTTTCAAATCATTTTATAAACTGACATCAAGTCATCGTTTCTTAGTTATTAAACCTTTCAAAGATTTTACAAAACTTCTTTTATACGGTTATATTGTCAAATGCATGCCTATATATGTATAGTTATATAAGTAATGTTTAAAGGACTTAGAACAGCTAGCTCGCCTTATTTCCTTTTCCTCGTTAGGATGTAGCTTTAGGGTATCGGTTATCCGTCCGAAGGTCCTCTAAATATTAGTTATATATCATGTATACACATATAGTCATAAAAGTTCCATCAGTCAATTCAGTACCTTTGGGTAGCAAAGGTATACTTCCGATTATACTCGTACATTACTAGTAACTATAATAGGTATAGTTAGGAGATACTACTTGCCATTCCTAGTACATGGAATCACACAAGAGTCAGTTCATTCATGAGTCTATACGAATACATGCTGTATGTAGAGATACTATTACATAGATACGATTTCATAGATACCATATGATAAGATACTATTACATAATCGATGAGGTAGATTAGATTTAGATAGTATTATATACACTCGGGACTTACCATTCCACACCCAAGGCTGCTAACTACAGTAGGGAAAATGCACATCGGCAGATGGTTACGGTTGTACTGTTCGGCGAGTTTCCACGTCGTGAATATCCTAGTGCAAAAGGATGCAATTTCAATTATTATATTATTTTCCTTATTACCTTTACCGTGTGTCACATTCACATAATCGATGAGGTAGATTAGATTTAAATAATAATTGTTGTAGAAGGTAAAACCTTCACTTTTGTAGAGGTTCATACTTTCAAAACATTCGGGTCTTGGTAGAAGACTACTTTTTATACTAGTAGGAAATATGGGATTTTCTAGGGTTTTCACACTTATACAAAACTGTTTTCTTTAAACTTTTACGAGTCTTTCATAACAACTTTTCACAAGTAATGACACTAAAATACTTATGAATTCACCAGCTTTATTGTTGATACTCGCTTTCAAAATAACTTGTATTCTCAGGTCACAAATAGACAGGTACCGATGCAAGGTTTAGAGAAGACGGAGCAGTCAAAACTCGTTTTATTTTGAATATTCATTATGTTGTTTTATACTATGAAAGAACACACTTGTAAGTAAAATTATACTATTAATGCAATGGATGATGTTGTTGCTTGTTTACTACTTTACATTGTTGTGATACATTACATGACGTCCTCCACCCCAGAACGTTTCCGCTGTTCTCGGTTTTGGGGTGTGACAGATTGGTATCAGAGCATTGTTTATAGTGAATTAAGTATATCAACCCATAAAAGATATACTAACTATAAATACAATGGGATTAAAACACTCTGACCAAGAGTTAATACTTTTAAATAATAAAATATTTAATAAAGTATACTTGCCTGCATTCATACTAAAATCAGTGTCACAATGACAAGAACAAAAGTATTACGATTGTTGAATATCACAAGTAAGCTTGGGGATGTATGGTCAGTCCAGGGAGTGGCATAGCCTGATCAACTATGCTGGTCCGAGGAGTGATTAGCATATGCCCAAGAATGGTTGTGATGTGGCAGCAAGTCTAAAAACTTACCAACACTACCACAATGAAATACCATAGGGGTATTTGGTGTTACTGTAATTACATATCTGAGAACTAAATAGATCTTTATCAATAGGTCAATAGTTGCTTAGTGGATACATTAAAATTATATGTATCTAGGACGTCATAGACTCAAAATCTGTGAATCTTTGCTTTACTTCCTGTCCTTGTTTGGTTGTGGGCTTAAAGTTAGGATCACTTATTCGAAGGTCTATCCTGTCCTAAATACATATAACTAGTATGCACTAAACAAGTATTAAAGTATCTGATAAAGATCATCTTATAATTATCTAATTAGTACGTCTATTTAGTTATTTCTTATATCCCTTTTCTCGCATAGATATCATGGCTGGATTCCATCCCCACGGCGACCCGTACTACCCTAACCACGACAATGCTAGATGGCTCGGAGAGGAGCCAGAGAATGATCACCCAATCCCTATGGATGGTCACCAAGCTGAAGGCTTTACTGACGATTCTGACTCCGAACCTGAAGTGGAGAACCTACCCCGGATGGCTCTTGTTCCAAATCCTAACCCTCGTCCGGATTTTCAAGGCCCGACGCCTCCGTAGGGTGGAAAGCTTGGAAACATGGAGCCAAGGGCAGGATCAGCCCATGCCATTTAATGGAGACCGAAGCTTTTATGACCTAAGCGGGGGGGGGGGGGGGGGGGGCTTAGCAGACAGAGTCTTGCTAATCCTGGTCCGTAGAGTGGCCCTAAATGAGATTCAAGGCAGGACAGCCCTCCATCAAATCACGGAAGTTGTCACCAATGCGAGAATGCATACGATCCGCACCATTCGTCTCAAAGATGCTCGTGAGAGATCTGAGAGAGACCATGAAACCCTGCTGCAAGCACTGGCTGAATCACGAGCCGAAGTAATAGAACTCCGAGTACGCCAGAGGGTGTACGAAAGACACCTGCTTAATATGGAACGTCAACTGGTTGAACTAAGGATTCACCAGAGGGATGACCGTCACCAGTAGTAGATGTCTTACTTTCTTTCCCTGTTAAAAGGAATCGTTTTCCTGTCTATGTCCTATGTGGCATTTTCTATGAAACTATATTGTATTGTAGGTACTTTTAGTTAGGCCTTTATACGGCCAAAACCTTTCTACTCCGGATATGATGTAAGACCTTCTACAAGGTCAATTTTCCCGAACGTAATACATCATAAATATCAATGATATTGACAGTCGGCTAACTTTTGTATCATTCTTTGTTCAAATACTTTCATCATACTATCATTGGAGTCTATCTGAAACCCACTCTAGTCAAGTTATTGGACTAGGGTAATTTAGCTCAGGGATCATTCCCAATTCTCTTTCAAAGGTTGGATCATGTTATTCGCCAACCAATGGTACCCCCTGTTTGAATGTCAAACGTCTTGAGACCATTCTGTAAACTACTTCTATTCTGTACTAGGACTACATCATAGGGATGTAGGTCAAACCCTCGAGAACTTATTTCTACTCTTTACATAAACGATCGAAATACATCTAGGTTCAACCATAATCGCTCACGAATTCATTTTCTTCCCATGTTACAGAATCATGTCGTCATCCGGAAATAGTCAGCCGAACAACGAAACCCCTATCCTTCATATCGATGCAGCTACCTTTCAAGCTGCAGTCTCAGCTGCCGTGATAGCTGTTCTGACTCACCTTAACGCTAACAATGCAAATGTTAGCGGAATGGGTATCAATGATTCCAATCCCAGTGACAACCAAGTACACCCACGAGTAACGAACTAACACAACACTCTGAATCTCAACCCCAAGAATACCAGACAAAGGTTCAGGAAAAGAGGTAAAGGCAAAGCACCCCAAGGGGCGAACAAGAGATAACAACCTGTAGCAGCCTTCGCGGCCACGACTTCTGTACCTCCTACTGCCATTCCTTCTAGTATCCCAGTTATCCCTAACCCAGCCAGACAGTATGCTGGCAATCTCCCAGAGTGCAACAAATGCAACTATCACCATCACGGACCTTGTCGGGAAATGCAGTGCTTAAACTGCAACAAAAAGGGGCACACCATCAATTACTGCAGGGCTCGGATCCAACACATTACTTCAACCACAAATGTCGAAATTTCTCGGATATGCCATCTATGTGGCGTAATGGGACATTTCAAAAGGGACTGCCCGACAGAGAAGGGCGACGGGGGAACAGGAGGAGTTTGACCCCAGAACAACAAAAGACAGCAAAGGACCCTACTATAGTTTAGGAATTTTTCCAATTAGCTGTATTTTGTATGCTTTCAAATTGTTTAAAACTAGTGCAACTCGAGTCTTATCTTTTGCGAGACCCCGTCAGTTAAGGGACCCTCGTGCTGCGTATACTTGTCTTTTGTAGTATACCTAGTTCGTAGCAATCATCTAGTAGTAAATCTATAGTACTGTAACACTGTTAAAATTTGCATTGTTAGGTTTTGTCTGTAACGCCTTTATGTCCAAATTTAATTCCTTTACTTCCAAGTGAGTCCGATATTATCATACAACTTGAGTCAATTCGATCCGCACAATACCAGTGTCGTGCGTAAGTCTTTTTCTCCGAAATCGTCTTTCTAGCGAAACCGTCATTTCAGAACTCCGAAGTACTCATGCGTAGAGTACCTCATGTTTCTTATCCTTTCCGAAGAAACCTCAGCAAACCTCCCCGAAGTACCACTCGTACAGTACGTCAAGTTCTACCCAAGGACCCGTACGGTTGATCTATCGCTGAAGAATGTATACACAAGGGTGGTATATAATCAAGGTTCTACAGGTTTAGAATTGATGATTCCCCTTTAACTTCTTTTCCTCGTTGGGATGTGAGCTTAAAGAAGAATCATTTATTCGACTACCTTTTCAATCTTAATTATATACGACTCGTATACACGAGACTGTGATTGATAAACCATGTATGACTTCTAATATGAACTTCAGGACGGATACTGCCCAAGACTACGAGTGATCGCATCGTCATGCGAACAAACTTAGAATCCAGTACGACTCCTGTAACTAGATCGCCCTACAGTCTAACACCCCCAAGCTGCAAGAACTGTCAGGTCAAACCTAATGAACTACTCAACAATGGAATTGAAAGACCAAGCTCCTCACCATAGAGAGCTCCGGTCTTGTTCTTCAAGGAGAAAGACGAATTGTTTCGTAGGTCCATTGACTTCAGAGGCCTCGACAATATCTCCAGTAGAAATCATTACTATCTGCCTCGCATAGATGAATAGGCCGACCAACCGTAAGGAACGATGTAACCTTCAGAAATGGACCTGAGATCCGAATATCACCAGTTGCGAGTATTAGAGAAGGATGTCCCGAGAACAATCTTCCAAACTCGATGCGGACGCTGCAAGTCCGTAGTGATACCCCTCAGATAGGGCCAATACGCCCGTAGTATTCATGAAGTTAATGAATAGTGTATGCCATTCTTACTTGGATCAGTTCGTCATTGTCCTCGTAAATGACTTACTTATCTACCCTCATAGTAAGAAGGAAACCATAAAGAGCATCTACAACAAACCATGGAAACAATACGATCAGAGAAACCTTACCCGAAGTTCTCTAAATACGAGTTTTGGAATTGAAGAGTCAAATTCCTAAGACACACTATTAGTGATGTGGGAATTCTTGAGGACCCTTTCAATTAATCAAAACCGTTGAGAGTTTTTCAGCACCGAAGACGCCGACGAGAATTCGCCAAATTCTAGATCTCGCTGACCTACTGTCGTAGTTCATTTAGAACTCCTTGCAAATTACGGAACCTCTTACGACTTTGACCCTGAAAGGAGCGACCATTGACTGGGAAGAGAAGCAAGAGGGAGAAACCCCTGGAACTCCAGGTGAGAGACCAAATTGCTTTTGGAAGTCTCACCCTGAGAATGCTGGATACACTTCGGAAAGCGTGGGAAGCAAAAATCCAAGATAGTTAGGACCTCCGAGATTCTTGCCAGAATCGGCCCTGTAACTCACAAACTCAATCTACCCCCGCAAGCTTGGTAACGTACATTCTACCCTCCACGTCTCGAACTTGCAAAAGTATCTATCCGACGAGACTCTTATAATCCCACTCGAAGAGATCGAATTCCACAAGAGCCTCACCTTCGTGGAAGAACCGTACTGACCATGGACCGAGAGGTCAACCGGACGAAGCAACGCCGCTTCCCATTAGTGAAGGTTCGCTGGGATGCCAACCGAGGACCTGGATTCACTTGGGAGCGCGAGGATCAATCGATTAGGAAGTATCCCCACTTCTTGGCTCGATTATTCATGCCTACTCCTTTACCTAAATTCTAATTTCGGGACGAAATTCCCTCTAACGGGGGGATGATGTGACAACCCGAAATTTTCTATCCTGTACAGTCAAACACTTCATTGAAAGTCAAACTCATTCCTGCTATCATTTAGCACAATTTAGAGTCTGTTTGAGCGTTCTGAGCCTTGTACACTTAAGGAATAAGTGTCGGGGTTTATCTGATGAATATATAGCACAAAGATCAAGCCTAAAACACATTAACCATGAGTTCACGGCCACCACAATGGAGTTTACGGCCGTAAACTCCATGTGGGCCGTAAACTCACCTTATATGGTGAACGTGAAGGCCATTTGTCCATTTCTTTCTTTCCCTTGGCTGATTTCCTCCCAAATCCTCTCAACTATCATCTCGATCTTCGTCCCCGATCTTCAAAACTCGTAAGTATTTTGCCCTAACTAGTTGATATCTTACATGATATAGTGATCTTACATGATTTCATCTGTGAAATCATTCCATCTTGTAGATCTTCAAGTTCCACCAAGAACACACACTAGTGTTCTTGGCCAGAAACGACCATTCAAGCTCCTAGATCGTAAGTACTCTTGTCCTAACTCATTGTACACTAGGTTTAACATGTTTAGGGCTTAGAAATCATAAGGAAACACAAGATCAAAGGAGTTTACGGCCAAGACATGTTCTTGGGCCGTAAAGCCCTATAAGTGGGGCAAATTGCACCCTAACTCCTTCCTTATGCCTAGAACCTAGCTTAGATCACATCCTTGAAGTGTTAAGGACCTTAAACATCCAAGAAACCATGTCCACATAGAGTTTACGGCCGTAAACTCATAAGGATTGGTCCTTAGGCCGTAAACTCTATAAAAGGGTGATATTGTGCCCCTAATGCTTCCTGATGACTAGAACTTAGCCTAGAACCAATCACCATTGAGTTAGGAACCTCAAAACATCAAAATGATACTTCTCACCATGAGTTTACGGCCGTAAACTCATGGGGAAGTGGTCCCCAGGCCGTAAACACAAGTTAAGGTCATTCTTGGACCTTAAACTCACCTAGCCTCTTGTTTAAGCCTTGGAACACTTAACCACTTAAGACATCATAGCTTTAAGCCTCAAATGGAGACCCATTAGAGAGTTTACGGCCAGGAGTAAACTCCCCTGGGCCGTAAACTCCATCAAGTATGGTCCATAGACCATAAACTCAATAGCAATGCCTTGCACTCCATTTGTTGCAAACCAATAGCATCCTAACACTTTGACTAAAGTGTTTTCCACACCTTAGAATATTTATACTTGTCTAATTAGTGTTATAATCATTAATTGTAAATATACATATGTCTTCATATGTTATTAGGTTCATTGTGTGTGTTCAAGTCTTCACTTAACACCCAGCACTTGTCCGACACTTCCATCCGATCCACTCGCTACAGGTGAGTTCATACCCCTTAATCAACCTTTTAAATGTTTTTAAATGCTTTTATGGGGGGAATACAAGTTGAATCATGCTAGTAATCGTATCAATCACATGTGATTAATAACCAACATGCAAATGGATTTACTACACTCTTAGCTGTTTTACCAAACATATTACTTCAAATGACTTTCCAAAACGTTTTTACTTGTTTAAATATCTTTATCAAACTGTCTTACACACTGTATGTTTCCTTTCAAAATTTGTTACAGTTGTGTTTCTAACAAAGGTTTTCTTCACTTAAACTGTCTTATCAAACTGTTTTCAAATCGTTTAATAAACTGACATCAAGTCATCGTTTCTTAGTTATTAAACCTTTCAAAGATTTTACAAAACTTCTTTTATACGGTTATATTGTCAAATGCATGCCTATATATGTATAGTTATATAAGTAATGTTTAAAGGACTTAGAACGGCTAGCTCGCCTTATTTCCTTTTCCTCGTTAGGATGTGGCTTTAGGGTATCGGTTATCCGTCCAAAGGTCGTCTAAATATTAGTTATATATCATGTATACACATATAGTCATAAAAGTTCCATCAGTCAATTCAGTACCTTTGGGTAGCAAAGGTATACTTCCAATTATACTCGTACATTACTAGTAACTATAATAGGTATAGTTAGGAGATACTACTTGCCATTCCTAGTACAAGGAATCACACAAGAGTCAGTTCATTCATGAGTCTATACGAATACATGCTGTATGTAGAGATACTATTACATAGATACGATTTCATAGATACCATATGATAAGATACTATTACATAATCGATGAGGTAGATTAGATTTAGATAGTATTATATACACTCGGGACTTACCATTCCACACCCAAGGCTGCTAACTACAGTAGGGAAAATGCACATCGGCAGATGGTTACGGTTGTACTGTTCGGCGAGTTTCCACGTCGTGAATATCCTAGTCCAAAAGGATGCAATTTCAATTATTATATTATTTTCCTTATTACCTTTACCGTGTGTCACATTCACATAATCGATGAGGTAGATTAGATTTAAATGATAATAGTTGTACAAGGTAAAACCTTCACTTTTGTAGAGGTTCATACTTTCAAAACATTCGGGTCTTGGTAGAAGACTACTTTTTATACTAGTAGGAAATATGGGATTTTCTAGGGTTTTCACACTTATACAAAACTGTTTTCTTTAAACTTTTACGAGTCTTTCATAACAACTATTCACAAGTAATGACACTAAAATACTTATGAATTCACCAGCTTTATTGCTGATACTCGCTTTCAAAATAACTTGTATTCTCAGGTCACAAATAGACAGGTACCGATGCAAGGTTTAGAGAAGACGGAGTAGTCAAGAGTCGTCTTTTATTTTGAATATTCATTATGTTGTTTTATATTATGAAAGAACACACTTGTAAGTAAAATTATACTATTAATGCAATGGATGATGTTGTTGCTTGTTTACTACTTTACATTGTTCTGATACATTACATGACGTCCTCCACCCCAGAACGTTTCCGCCGTTCTTGGTTTTGGGGTGTGACAAAATCCTTTTATACCGTATATTAGGTGAGAGAAATCTAGCGGTGGTTATATCAATCACTGAAACGTCGCCTACAATATCGTGAGTGGCATATGTGGCGTGATAAAGCGTGCCAGGTGGCGTATCAATTTCAATTTTTCACGCGCCCAAATCTTATCCTTTTAAGTTTCCGTTTCAGTTACGCCCTTTCGCATCTGATTCACATACAAACTTTCGCAATTAATCACCATCAACTGTTCTGCGAAACTGAAAGTAATCATGAGTACCACAAACAAGACTTTGGAAAATCACAAGGATCTTCATGCGAGAGTGTGCCAAGATAAAGAAATAAATCAACATTATTCTAAGGGATTCTAGTGATATCTATTAAGACACAAAGCAGATGGATCCCGGGCATTGATCTCTTCCTTCGCAGTCGAGTGATACCTTGAAGTGTCTGTGTGGTTTCCCGTTGAAGTACAATCATATGTTTGTTGAGAAACAGTGAAATGCTTCTTTTCATTAAGCTTAAATGGTGGCTTTATCTTCAACCAAACTACGAAACTTGACATAAGTCTGAACGTTCATATGATGTACTTGTCTGACTAGTGTAGCCATAAGAACATGTACGCTTTGGAATTATTTTAAGTAACTAGGATTAGTATAGAAATCTCAAGAAAAAATAAAAACTGGATCTCTTGGGAAGAAACTGTTGGATTAGGTGTCTAAGCCCATAATATAATTGGTATGTACTTGACACGATAGTAGCATGGTCCTTTTGGGTTGCCTTCACCAGAGCAATTTGATAGGATGAATTATGAGAAAGAGGTTGATAAATGATTTATGAATATCTTATAAGAATAATATATTAATTGAGAAATCATATTATTTAATTATTATTGATCAAAAATTAATTTGGAATTAATTTGGTGATCAAAAGAGTCTGATTAAATCTATGGGGACTGATATTGTAATTAACTGTTAATTGCAAGTTGGGTTGTGGACTCCTACTAGAAGGAGGTGGACGAATTCTATGGGAAGCCCATAGAAGAATTTCATCAATAGGGCCTTCTAGAAGAGTTCCATAGGTTGCTTAAGGCATGAGTAGAGAATTAGGGTTCCAGCCTAAAACCCTAGCAGCACAACTATATAAAGACCCCTTGGCATGGGGTTTTCGGACACTTGATCCTTAGAGGAAACCCTAGCCGAAAAACATATCCTCCCTCACCTCTCTCATATTCTTCTATTAGTACTTGGTGTTTGTGATTGCATTAAAGGTGAAACAATTAAGGCACTAAGCTCTTGAAGGTCAAGATCAACAAGCTACAAGAAAAGGTATTCTTCTAACCATGTTTATGTTATCAATTTCGAAAATTGTATGTTAGATTAGGGTTTATACTTTGGATAATAATTTGCATGTGTAACTTGAGAAAAACCAAGATCCAAAGCATTAGGGTTGCATGTACACCATAGGAATGTTGTAGTGCTCAAAACCCATCAGTGGTATCAGTGCTTACGGTGTTTTTCTGTTATTTGATGCAATTTTATTGTTTTCAAAGCTTAATTTTTTTTGATTTTGGGCTCTGACTGGTGGACTTGACGAGTAGGACCAACTCGACGAGTTCATGCCCTGACTCGACGAGTTGGTTCGTCAGATGGCAGATTTTTCGGATTTTTGGCCTAAATTAGATTTGGATAATTACCATGAATTCTTTTAATTGTTAAAATTCGATTTTTCTATTATGGTAACGATAATCCTTAATTAATTGAAAGATAATTATGAAATTTTAAGATAATTACAAGATTATATGATAAATTAATTATTTGTAAAATTTGATTTGAATTTTCTTACCAAGATAAATGGATTACATAAAATTTCATTATAAGATAAACTTATATGAATAATTTAAATTGTTTTAAATTTGATCTAGAAAGTTTTTGAAAAGTTTCATAACTTGCCCTCAACTTTTGGAATTTAAAATTTGATTAGAAGTTTTAATTTTGAAATATTAAATTGTAAAACCCTAGTGTTTTAAAAGTTTAAAATACAACCCTTATACTATTATAATATTAAAAGTTTAATACTTATATATATATATATATATATATATATATATATATATATATATATATAAGATGAGTCAGTCTTACCATTAGTAGGTCTCATTCATAAAGCTGGTTTATAAGGGGTCTTTAAGGAAGCGGCCTGTAAAATGACCGTCATTAGGTATCCACTCTTACCTACGACACTCTTGACTACTGGAGGGTCGCTAGACGAACGGTTAGGATAGGAGATTAAGTCCTCATTAATAAGTATAATGAAAGTTATAAAGTAACTAAATGTTTTCATAAATTCCCAGTCTTAGTTACTGTGACAACTACCAAATTTTGTGTCAAGCAAGCTTTAAAATGTACCTATGTATAATGTAAAACCACATCATAACTTTGTTGCAATAAAACTTTGAATGCCGAAAGGGCACTGTTTGTATAAGTATATAAATATATATATATATATATATATATATATATATATATATATATACTTTGAAAATCATATTCGTAATAAACGCTTAAAAGTCAAGCCAAGTCAAATAGTTGGAACCAATCATGAACTACATATTGCTTTAGAGATTTCGGCCTAGTACCCAACCAAACAAGTGATTTTGGTTTGCACCTAGGACCGAAATCACAAGTGATTTCGGTTGGAATCATAGACCGAAATCACATGTGATTTCGGTTGGTGAATGGGCCGAAATCACTTATGATTTTGGTAGTTTTATGGTGATTTCGGTGGGGAATAAAGAGATATGGAAAGTTGACAATGTGATTAGCTATTTCACCCTTTTCCCATGCAAATTAATACCCAACAGTATCCCATGTAATACCCAACAGGAAACTAGGCAACCATCAAATCATTTCCTTTCCTCTTTAACAACGGCATAACATCCACAAACCCCCACCCATTCCATTTTTCTCTAAAGTTACTTCATATTCTCTCAAGAATTAAGTCCAAATAATCTTCCAAGTTCAAATCCTCCAAGCTTGTTCTTAGAATTTGGTAAATATTTCTTCAAAATCTTGTGTATTTATACACTTTTATTTTAGTTTCATCATATTTACACATATTATTATGTGTTAAAACTCTTAGGATAATATCACCTTCAAAGAGTTCATCAACTACATTGAAGTGTTTAGGTTTGGAAATCTTCACACCATCTCTTGAAAACAACACACAAATACACTCAAGGTGAGTTCATACCCCCACATTTTCGAGTTTTTCATGTTTTAGGAGGGGGGGGGGGAATACAAGTCAAAATCTTGTTTATTATACAAATACTTGCATGTTTCATCTTTATGTTAAAGTGTAAGCCATTATTTGCATAAGATGTGATTATTACTAACTTTTGTACAAATATTTGTGATATATTAGTTTTCGAATGCAAAACTAACAAAAACAAAACATGATATATGTTATAAAACTCATGAGAAAAATTATGATTTGTAAAACTATATGGTTTTTGGAAGCTTTTTATCAAAATATAGCTTTTCTATAAAAAAGGAGTACATTCTAAAACTCTTAGGATAATATCACCTTCAAAGAGTTCATCAACCACATTCAAGTGTTTACGTTTGGAAATCTTCATACCATCTCTTCAAAACAACCCACAAATCCACGCAAGCTGAGTTCATACCCCCACGTTTTCGAGTTTTTCATGTTTTAGGGGGGGGGGGGGGGAATACAAGTCAAAATCTTGTTTATCATACAAATACTTGCATGTTTCATCTTTATGTTAAAGTGTAGGCCATTATTTGCATAAGATGTGATTATTACTAACTTTTGTACAAATATTTGTGATATATTAGTTTTCTAATGCAAAACTAACAAAAACAAAACATGATCTATGTTATAAAAATGAGGAAAATTATGATTTGTAAAACTATAAGGTTTTTGGAAGCTTGTTACCAAAATATAGCTTTTCTATCAAAAAGGAGTACATTCTAGTTATTTCACTATTTTATGGGTTACCACCCAAAAATATGATGTTTGATCTTACATTTTGAAAGTAGACAAGATAATTACTATATATTTATATAAATGATAATATAAATGTTCTTGACAAACAAACATGATAAACTATAATTGGTATAGTTTGGGAGACACAAAACTACTTTATCATTTCAGAAGAAACATAAAATTATTTAAAGGTATAATTATTTCATTTACAAGAAAACGTATTTTCAGTATAATAAATGTAAACCGGTTGATACTGGTTGTGAGACATTTGGCTTCACCATACCTACCAGAGTACACAACTAAGACCTGAATTATAACCAGAGTCTCTTGGAGGGAGAGCGTGACACTTGTGTATAGATCTATACGAGATTGACAACCCTGCACCTCAGCAGTTAGCTACAGTTAGACCGGCCAGCCTAGGGTGACAAATGTTGTAATAGTTTCGATGCCTGAAGAACGTCGTTCAGGCCAACTAGTCACATTAGTATGGTTATAATAACTCACATAGGGTATTAACAAAACATTTGGTTTGTGGGCTAGCGTACATTCAAATAGTTTTCACAAAAAGATAAATCTTACTAAAACTATTTTCCAGTACCGCATTACTTACATTTTAGTCTTGGGTTAAGACTTACAACGAGGTTACCATACATTCAAGTAGTTTTAGATAAATATAAAATTTCATAACACTACTTTTCAGTACAACATTACTTACATTTTTAGTCTTTGGATTAAGGCTTACAGTTCATTTTAAACAAAATATTGGATTTTCTAGAAGTATACACTATCATTTTACACAAAACAATTACAAATACTTCTCATACAAAATGCTTATGAACTCACCAACTTAATTGTTGACACTTTTCAGAATCACTTGTATTCTCAGGATATCAGTAAACAGGTAACCACAAGAGTTTTTGGTGGATTAAACGCCGTCGCATCTCGTATTTATTTTTTTCATGTGCCTTTGATAATATGTAAACAATGTTTGAGCACAATGTAAACTTATTAATTATTCAATACAATGGTTGTAATACTTTGATCGCTACTATTCAATTGTTATGATATTGTACATGAAGTCTTCCGCCCCCAAACGTTTCCGTCGTTCTGGTTTGGGGGTGCGACTGATTGGTATCAGAGCATTGTTTATAGTGAAATAAGTACATCAAACCATGTAAGATATACAACTATAAATACAATGGGGCTAAAACACTCTGACTAAGAAGTATACTTTTAGAATATAATAGTATTTTCATAAAAAGTATACATACATGCATACATACTAGAAACAATGTCATAATAAGAAACATTTAAAAAGTATTTAGAGGAGTTAAACACTATGGTTAAGCCTAGGCAGTTATATAATCATATCTGGGATAAATATAGCCTGATCATCTATATTTATACGAGATGTGAGCAACATGTGTTTGGGAATGGTTGTAGTAGGCAACGAATCTAAAACTTACCAACCCTGAATACCAAGAAACTTTAGAATCAAACATAAAGATTAAAATACTATAGGAGTATTTTAGAATACTACAAAATCATACACATAAACCTTTCATGTATTTCTCATATCTCCATTCTCGCACAGACTTCATGGCAGCATTTCACATGCCCAGAGACTCCTATTTCCCTAACCAGGGAAATAGTGGGTGGATTGAAGAGGATCCCGAAGAGGATCCTGAGGAACTGATGGAAGAAGAACCTGAAGAGGATCTAGAGGTGGAGGAAGAAGAATACGAAGAAGAGGAAAAGGAGGACTCGGACGCAGAGTCCGAAGTCATAAATCCTCCTTACATCGCCCGAGTCCCCGCACACCGACTACACTACCAGGGACCCACACCCTGCTGGGCAGAGGACCTGGAAAGATGGAGGAGGCAGAAACATTAGCTATCTCCATACGGCATTGAGCAAGGTTTCTATAACCTCAGTCACAGAGGACCGGCAGACAGGAACCTCCCTATTATGGTTCAGTGAATCACACATCTCGGAGATCAGACCAAGGTGTCAGCGAAGCAGATCATGGAGCTAGGGGCCACTGCTGAGGCGACTGATGCACTCACTCGACTACTGGAGAGGGACTACCCCCGAACGTGCTATCTCATTGACAGTCTCTATGAGGACCTTACCACCGCTCGAACGGAAGTGAGAGAGTATTAGGAGAGACACTCGGATCTCGAGGAGAGGGTGATTGTTGTTGAGCGTCGGATAGCAGAGTTCCAGGGCGCCTCGACTTCATCCTCTAGCCCACAGGGGACTATCCGCCGTGAGTAGGGCATGTACTACTCATATCTTATTTTTATTTACAAGTAAGCGTTAGTGCTACTCTTTCATGTAGACCTTCCTAAGGGTCAAATTTTAAAAACTATGTACTATTACTATATTGTCAATGAAATGGGTATGCATTTTGATTCATTGGATGTTATTATTTTTTATGCAATTGTTTACTTGTTATAGTAATTTTCATTATGAATTCCTTGTAGATTTCAATAACAACTAGACTTGATACATATACAAAACAAGGCATTTCATTACGGTGAAGCCCGATTCATAACTTTTCTCAAAAACTTATCATCATTCCACCTTCACACTTTATGGCAGAAGTATGCCACCAAGGAAGTCAAACAGGTGCAAGAACAATACACCAACAGCCACACCACTTCCACCACCTCCACAAATGGATTTTGCTGTGTTCCAGGCTGCAGTAACAGCCGTTGTGGCCTAAATCAACAGTAATAACCATAGAAGCGAAACGGGACTGACAGTTCCAATCATGGAGAAAACAAAGGGCACCAACGAGTGTGCTCAAACAAAGAATTCATGAACTGCAAACCCAGGACGTATCATGGCGACGGAGGAGTCGTTACTTTGATAAGGTGGTTCGAGATTAAATATGACGCATGTACATTTGCGGACTCGTTCAAGGTTAAATATGATGCATCTTCTAAATCTGTGCATTCCCTGACGAGTTCAAGGTTAAATATGATGCATGTACATTTGCGGACTCGGCCTTGTCGTGGTGGAACAGCCACGTTAAAACGTTGACTCTAGATGTTGCCAACTCTATGAGTTGGGAGGACTTGAAGATTATGATGCTTGAGGAATATTGTCCAAGGAGCGAGATGCAGAAGCTTGAACAGGAACTGTGGGAACACTCCATGAAGGGTTCTGACATTGCCACTTACACTTCCTGATTCAACGAATTGGCAACTCTGTGCCCGAGAATGGTCACTCTAGAGGCCAAGAAAGTAGAGCATTACATTTGGGGCTATCCCTTCAGATCCAGGGGATGGTCATAATTGCCAACCCGAGCACCCTCGACAGTGCCAAGCGCCTGGCACCAACTCTTTTCGACCAGGGAGTTCGTCAAGGCATCATAGTCCCCATGCCCAAACAGCCAAAGGTAAGTGACAACAAGAGGAAGTTTTGGAACAAAAAGAAAGGCCAACCCGCTCAAGACCCAACCAAGAAGCAACAAACTGTGGCTGTCCATGCCATCACTGCCCCTACCGCCCCTACACCAGCCAAGCAATATGCTGGAACCCTTCGAAAGTGTGACAAGTGTAACTTCCATCACACCGGTACCTGCCGAGAAATGTACTACATCAAATGTAAGAAGAAGGGGCATACCGCCTATTTCTGTAGAACGCCAGCCCAACAAACCAACCAAGCTGCTAATGTCGGGGTGAGTCAGGCTTGCTATGGATGTGGTGTAGCGGGGCATTTCAAGAGGGATTGTCCAAAAGCAAGGAATGCCGAAGGCGTGAGAAGAGTTCTAACGATGGGGAATGAGGAGGCCATGAAGGATCCCACCATAGTTACGGGTACGTTCCTTCTAAACAACTCATATCCATGCATACTATTTGATAGTGCTGCGGAGAAAAGCTTCGTGAGCCACCAATTTAAACACCTACTCAAACAGAAATCCCAAACACTAAATGAAACATTCACTATAGAAATGGTCAATGGAAAGACAGAAAGCACTAAAGATATATTCGTAGGATGCACACTAACTCTAAACAATCATTCCTTCTGAATCTACCTTATGTCTGTCACAATAAGTAGCTTTGACGTTATCATTGGCATGGATTGGTTAAGTCCTCACCATGCCGATATTCAGTATTACGAAAAGGCAGTTCGCCTTAACCTACCAAATAACGAAACCCTTGACATTTATAGCAACAAACCCGCCGCGAACCTACAAATCATCCCCTGCATCAAGGCTCAGAAATATCTACACAAGGAATACCACGCCTTCTTAGCTCATGTTGTTGATAAGAAACAAGAAGTGCAATACATCAAGGATATTCCCGAGGTCTGCAACTTTCCTGATGTATTCCCAGAAGACCTTCTGGGAATCGCACCCGTATGCCAAGTCGAGTTCATAATCGACTTAATCCACGGAGCCACCCCCACAGCCAAATCCCCATACCGTTTAACACCGGCTGAAATGCAGGAACTGTCCAGCCAACTGAACGAACAACTGAGAAAAGGATTCATCCGATCGAGCTTCTCACCTTGGGGAGCACCGGTCTTGTTCGTGAAAATGAAGGACGGATCATTCCGCATGTACATAGACTACCGATAACTGAACAAGCTCACTATAAAAAACCGTTATCCCTTACCTCGAATCGACAACTTATTTGATCAACTGCAAGGATCGAGCTACTTCTGAAAGATTGATGTAAGGTCGGGGTACCACCAATTACGAATTCAGGAGGAGGATATTACTAAGAGGGCATTTAGAACTCACTACGGTCACTACGAGTTTGTAGTGATGCCCTTCGACTTAACTAATGATGTTAGGTTTTGAGCACTCCTATGGTCCACATGCAACCCTAAATACTTGGGATCTATGTTTTCTCTAATTATACATGCATATTTTCATTTTCCAAAGCATTGTCCTAACTAGCATACATTAGAGCAATTGAATGATACAACTAGTTAGATGAGTTACCTTTTAGAAGGACTTGTAGTTCTTGACCTTTGAAAGCTTGAGCACCTCAAGTGTGATGTCTCTAATGGTTCACAAACATCAATATGCAAAAGGTGGCTTAAGAGAATAAGTTACTTAACTCAAAAGAAAGTGCAACCGATTATGGTTCATAGGGGTTTTATTTATAGTGTGGAAAATTCTCGGCTTACACCTTGTAAACCCTAATGACCCATGACTTTCCACATTCTCATGCTCCATGGATTTAACCTCCATGGACTATCCATGGATTATCTCATTGGATTCTCCCATCTAAATAATCATGGATCATTGGCCCACATTACAAGAATAATTGATTTACATAATCAATCCTCGTATATTTAATTAGTCTATTTTGACCACAAAATTAATTCCATATTAATTTTTGACCAATACTAATTAAATAATATCATATTAATATATTATACTTGTAATATATTAATAAACCATAAATAACCTTATTCTCAAAAGTCCATCCTATCAAATTGCACTGGTGAAGGCAACCCAAAAGGACCATGCTACAATCGGGTCAAGTACATCCCAGTTCTAGTTATGGGCTTTGACACCAAATCCAACAGTCTCCCACTTGGATAAGTCTAATAACTATTACTGCTAATGCCACTTCAGGATCCGAATTAGCAATCGTAAGCTTTCAAAAGCCGTTGTTGAACTCTGACCTAGTCAGTGACGCGTCCTTTAGATAAGGGATCATATATTCCTCTGTTCTCAAGATATCTATTCGGACAAATACATGGAACATAGCCATACTTATTGTCCTGCAATTTGTTTGCTGATTTCCGATTCGTCTGACATAGAACATAACTGAACACATCAATTTAGTTCTGACTGGGCCCGGCACAAAAGTCAAAAGAGAATCATCGAGGGGCCCAAGATATCGCTTTTAATCCTCTTAGGATAAAAGGAACAGATAAACTTCGACATTATATGCTTGTACTAACTACTCAACAAATCATGCACAACGACACGTTTTATAACATCAAGTTACTGATGCGTTTTCGTGTCATCAATGCACAACCAACTCGTAGTCAACAACTCATATATCTTGGTTTGAAGACTATATGATATTATCGTCTCACAACTACTCATTATAAAGTCCATGATGTAATTCGGGGGAGCGCGGGTTGAATCCAACACTCAAATCTTATTTCAGGAGCACTCATGAATAGTGTAGCATACTCTTGCTATGTCTAACTCCTTAGACAGTCTACAAGCCAACTCATGACAGTCTTTTTTCATACTTACTTCCAATATATGATCGACTGTGGATAGTTTCAATAATTATTATTATTCTGGAAGTCAAAACATGCAAAGTGAAATAATAGTAAATAATTGACACAAGACAGTAACTTTACTTATAAATAAAACTCCTTTTATTCAATCATCAAATGTCAATTACAATTTAGCTATTAGAAGTTTCTATTTATCTAACCACTAAAACTAATATCGTCCGTTAGCCCAATGCCCCTTGCATGCTGCAAGTGTTTAACCCTAGTCAGTCCCTTTGTAAGGGGATCTGCTGGGTTGTCCTCTGACGATATCCCCTTTACCATGAGGTGCCCTACTTCTACTTGATGTCATATGAAGTGGTATTTCCTGTCGATATGTCTAGATCTACCATGATAACTCAGTTCCTTGGTTAAGGCAACCGCTCCTTCATTATCGCAAAAAATCTCCATAGGCTCATTTACGGATGGAATGACTCCTAGGTCTCCGATGAAGTTTTTCAACCATATTGCCTCCTTCGATGCTTCTCTTGCTCCTATGTACTCTGATTCACACGTTGAATCAGCTACAGTCTCCTTCTTGGAACTTTTCCATGTCACGGCTCATCCATTCAGGGTAAACACCCAGCCCGACTGAGAGTGGAAATTGTCTCTGTCGGTTTGAAAGCCGGCATCGCTATACCCTGTTACTCACAAGTCATCACTCCTACCGAGGGTAAGGAGCCATTCCTTAGTCCTCCGCAGGTACTTAAGAATGCTCTTAACTTCAGTCCAATGAGCTTTACGAGGATTCCCTTGATATCCGCTGACCATGCTCAAAGCAAAGGCCACATTAGGGCGAGTACAAGTCATAGCATACATGATCGAGCCAACTGCAGAAGCATATGGTATTCAACTCATTTCTGTTATCTCAGCCTCTGTACTTGGACTCTGAGTCTTACTCAGTTTGGTATTGCTTTGGATAGGTAGGTCACCTTTCTTGGAGTTCTCCATGCTGAAACGTTTCAACACCTTATCCAAATAGGTACTTTGACTAAGTCATGTTAGCCTTTTACTCATGTCTCTCAATATCCTTATCTCTCGGATATAAGTAGCTTCTCCGAGGTCCTTCATAGCGAAACACTTCCCAAGCCAGGACATAACCTCCTGCAAGGTTGGGATGTCGTTTCCTATGAGCAGTATGTGATCGACATACAACACCAGAAAGCTCACTATACTCCCACTAGCTTTGACATATACACAGGACTCATCCTCGCTTCTCGAAAATCCAAACTCTTTGAATTTCTCATCAAAACAAAGATTCCATCTGTGAGATGCTTGTTTTAATCCATAGATGGATTATTCAAGCTTACAAACTCTATTCGGGTACTTTTCATTGACAAAACCCTTTTGCTGACTCATGTAAACATCTTCAGCCAACTTTCCATTAAGGAAAGCGGTTTTGACATCCATTTGCCATATTTCATAGTCATGAAATGCAGCTATGGCTAACATAACCCTTATAGATTTAATCTTCGCTACTCGCGAGAAGGTCTCATCATAGTCAACTCCCGAAGTTTGAGTAAAGCCCTTCGCAACAAGTCGCGCTTTATATGTGTGTACTTTCCCATCCATGTCGGTCTTCTTCTTGAAGATCCATTTGCACCCGACTGTCTTACGGCCTGGCACATTGTCAACTAAGTTCCAAAGTTTATTATCATACATGGACTGAATCTCGCTGTCCATAGCCTCTTTCCACTTTGTAGACTCGGCGCCTGCCATGGCTTCCTTGTAATTGTTAGGTTCATCCAGATTTACTAGGGTGCTATCACTGATAAATGTATCACCTTCAACTGTTATATGAAAACCATATAACACAGGTGGAACACCAACTCTACTGGAACGCCTGAGAGGTACGGACTCGTCAATTGGCTCAACCGGAGTTTCCTCCTCGTGTTGATTGCTAGTGTTTGAGGTTCCTTCACCGGTTGACTCTTGAAGCTCTTCAAGGTCAAATTGCCTCCCACTGTCCCCTTATCATATGAGTTCTCTCTCATGAAAGACTCCTCTCCTCTCGACGAAGACAACATTGTCACTCGGTCTATAAAAGAGATATCCAAAGGACTTATGTGGGTAGCCGATGAATATAAATCGCTCACTCCCATGTTTGAGCTTGTCGTTAGTCTCGCATCTCACAAAAGCCACACAACCCAAACTTTTAAGTGGTCTAACGAGGGAACCTTCCCTGTCCACATCTCGTGAGGTGTTTTGGAAACCTTTGTGGTAGCGACTAGATTAAGGATATGGGCGGCAGTGTCTAAGGAATACCCCAGAATGAGATAGGTAATGAAGATCGACTCATCATGGAACGACCATGTCTAGCAAGATTCTATTGTGCCTCTCAGCCACACCATTAAGCTGTGGTGTCCTAGGTGGCATCAATTGTGAAACAATTCCACATTCCTTAAGATAGTCAAGGAACTCGATACTAAGATACTCTCCTTCTCGATCGGATCGCAACATATTTATCTTCCTGCCCAATTGATTCTCCATTGCTTTCTTAAACTCTTTGAACTTTTCAAAAGTTTCTGAATTATGCTTGATTAATTAAACATAGCTATACCTACTATAATCATCAGTAAAAGTCACATAAAAGCGGTTAGCATCCCTTGTGGCGGTAAATGATCATCTTTCCAAGTAAACAAGATCCGCAAGTGTCATCCGACTTTAAGTCGAATGATTCCAAAACTCCATCCTTTTGGAGTAGGGCTATGCGCTTCTTGTTGACATGTCCAAAATGACAATGCCACAAGCATGCCTTGTCCAAATCATTGGAAGAATCAATGTGTAACACATTATTTCCTAAGTTATCTACAACCATCACAGTTTCATATATACCCTTGCAAGGTAATGCTTCAAAATAAAATACACCATTGTAATAAGCATTAATAGTACCAACTTCATTATTAAAAGAAAAGGTAAAACCTTGTTTATACAAACTGTGAAAGGATATAATATTTCTTGCTATATCGGTCGAGTAACAACAATTATTCAAATCTAAATCTAAACCATTACTAAGAAATAAATAATAAACTCCAATCTTGGTCACAGGCGATACTTTGCTATTTCCCATGATTAAGTTTATCTTCCCGTGATCCACATACCTACTTCTTTTTACTCTCTACAAATCAGAACAAATGGGAAATGGGAAATCCACAACCTGTATCTAGAACCCAAGAATTAGCATGTGATGAGTTATTAGATTGAATAGTGTAAATACCTGCAAAGGAGGGATTGATCTTCCCATCCTTTATGTCCTGCAAGTACTTGGGGCGACTTCATTTCCAGTGCCCATTTTCATGGAAATGGAAGCACTCTGCATCCTTCGGATTGGAAGAGGGATTAGTAGAACCAACTTTGGACCCACTAGAAGAGGATCGGTCAAGAGACTTTCCCTTACGGCTCTTGTAGGGAGCCTTCCTCTTCTTTCCCTTCCCATGTCTGATTGCCAGAACAGGGGCATAAGTAGTAGTAGTAGGAATAGACACAACCGACTTGCCTTTCAGGTTGCTTTCTGCAGTCCTTAGAAGGCCTTGAAGCTTGCTAAGAGTGACCTCCTCCTTTTTCATATGATATGTCATACGAAACTGATCATAATAAGAAGGGAAAGAGTGTAGAATAATATCTATGGCCAACTCTTCATCAAAATTGACATTCAATTTAAGCAAGCGGTCCACGAATCTTTGCATCTTCTGCAAGTGGGCCGTGATAGGTTCACCATCCTTCATTTTGGTTCTGATCATGAAGGCAATGATATCATACCTCTCTTGCCGAGCACATTGATGGTATCTTTCCATCAAATCTTGATACATTTCAAAAGGATAGTAGTCCTCATAGGACTTCTGCAGCTCAGCAGTCATGGTTGCAATCATTAGACACGACACCTTTGTCGCATCCCTCTCATGAGTAGTGTGTTTAACGATTTGTTCAGGAGTAGCAGGGGTGACAAAAATCTCCTTTAGCTCTTTTTCAAGGACATATTCTTTGTCCTCATAACGAATAGCCATTCGGATGCTTCGAATCCAATCATTGAAGTTCAAACCATCGAAAATGACCCTTCCACATAGGTTCATGAGGGAGAAAGAGTCTGAAGGGATTGGGTGGAAGCATTGTTTGGAATAGACATCTGAAAAGAAGAAGAACAAAGTTTGGGTTAGATGATAATACTTAATATTACATCCAAATGAAA
The DNA here is from genome assembly GCF_052849685.1 of Lactuca virosa. Classification (NCBI taxonomy): domain Eukaryota; kingdom Viridiplantae; phylum Streptophyta; class Magnoliopsida; order Asterales; family Asteraceae; genus Lactuca; species Lactuca virosa. The sequence goes on along the minus strand of NC_136433.1, from coordinate 311,682,468 downwards.
TATTAAGGCTAGAACCTAACACAATATTCTACAATTGCGAAAAAGGATGTCGTAATCCAATTGTAAAATATTTGAAGGTAGGTAAATGACGATTTACCAATTTCCTCCATGAAAAACGAAATAGATTATTAAGTTTTAATTGGATTTGAAATTTCTAGATCCTTTGAGATTCATTGAACTTTTCAATGGCATGTTTAAATCTTGATTGTTCCCTTCAAGTTTGTGACTAGATGCCGAGGATCACAAACATGGTGTGAATAACCATGCAAATCAACTCGGTACACCCAATGTTACAAATCACCTATTCAATGTACCGATTAACCACACGCGCTCCACTGATCTATGATTAACACCAAGCTACCCTTTTCCACACATTATCAGTCCCATATTAGTGTGTCGGTTAACCACATACGCTCCACTAACGACTTAACAAGGTGCAAAGTGTAATTTCATGGATTATCACCATTTTCACATTTTTCCTAAAGTAACTACGATTGGGAATTTAATAAAAGTTTAGTTACTTTATATTTAACATTATACTTTTAATGAGGGACAATTAATGTCTTATCCTACCCGTTCGGCTAACGACCCTCCACCAGTCAAGGAAGCGGTGGGTGAAAGTGGACACCCTTTAAACCACCATTTTATAGGCAGTAACCTTATACCCCCGTTATAGACCAACTTCGTTAATGAGGCCTACTAACGGTAAGACCGACTTGTCTTATACATATATATATATATATATATATATATATATATATATATATATATATATATATATATATATATATATATATATATATATATATATATATATATATATAACTAAACTTATAATATTATAAAGTATAAGGGTTGAATTTTAATTTTAAAAACTCTAGTGTTTGGAATTAAAGTTTCATTAGTGTGACTTTACAAATTCCAAAACTTGGGGCCAGGTTTTGAAACTTGTCAACACTCTTCATATTCATAACTTATGAGTTTAATTCAATTTTAAAGAAAAGACTCTTCATTTTCCATGACTTTATGACAAGTAATGGAGTCTATTAAAGGCATTTAGATCATTATTTTAATTAACACAATAATCAAAAAATTCATCCATGATCTAGTTAAACTCATAAGAACAAGATAATTCATATCAACAATCATCAAGAAATTAGCCTAATCATATAAACTAATACAAATCTTGAAATTATGACAATTATCTTTAAATTGGATAAGAATGATCATTACCATATCAAAAACAGATTTCATGGTTCAAAAAACAGTTTGGGGTAATGATCCTAATCCAATTTTGGCCAAGAACTCGAAATTCTGCACACAGGAGCACCAACTCGGCGAGTGCATGAACTGGACTCATTGAGTTGGTCTATTACTAGGTGGAATCATCGAGTCAGACCATAGACTCAACGAGTTCATCAGTCAGAAGGCGGAAAACTGACTTTTTCAGCTTTGAAAATTTAGCAAGCATCAAATATAATAGAAAACAATCCTAGGCTCTGATAACACCATTGGGTTTTGAGCACTATAACACTCCTATGGTGCACATGCAACCCTAACTGGTTTGGATCTATGTTTTCTCTAATTATACATGCATATTTTCATTTTACAAAGCATTTTCCTAACTAACAGACATTTGAACACTTGAATGATACAACTAGTTAGATGACTTACCTTTTAGAAGGACATGTAGTTCTCGACCTTTGAAAGCTTGAGCACCTCATGTGTGATGCCTCTAATGGTTCACAAACACCAATATGCAAAAGGTGGCTTAAGAGAATAAGTTACTTAACTCAAACGAAGGTGCAACCGATTTTGGTTCATGAGGGTTCTATTTATAGTGTGGCAAATGCTAGGGTTACACCTTGTAAACCCTAATGACCCATGACTTTCCACATTCTCATGCTCTATGGATTTAACCTCCATGGACTATCCATGGATTATCTAATTGGATTAGCCCATCTAAATAATCATGGATCATTGGCCCACATTACAAGAATCATTGATTTACATAATCAACCCCCATATGTTTAATTAGTCTCTTTTGACCACAAAATTAATTCCAAATTAATTCTTGATCAATACTTATTAAATAATATCATATTAATATATTATACTTGTAATACATTAATAAACCATAAATAATCTTATTCTCAAAAGTCCATCCTATCAAATTGCACTGGTGAAAGCAACCCAGAAAGAACATGCTACAATCCGGTCAAGTATATCCCAGTTATAGTTATGGGCTTAGACACCAAATTCAACAAATGCACTAGCGGTGTTCATGGATTTAATGAACTGTATGTTCCAGCCTTATCTTGATAAATTTGTGGTAGTATTCATCGATGACATACTAATCTACTCATGAATGAAGGAGGAACATAGTCAGCATCTACGGCAGGTCTTGGAGACGTTAAGGGTAGAAAAGTTATACACAAAGTTCTCAAAGTGTAAGTTCTGGATTCGAAAAGTAGACTTCTTGGGGCACGTAGTCAGCAAGGAAGGGATACACATGAACCCTTCCAAAGTCAACGCGATTGAAAAATGGGCAACACCAAGAACACCAACAGAGATCCGCCGGTTTTTAGGCCTTGTTGGCTACTACCGAAGATTTATACAAAACTTCTCTAAGATCGCGAAGCCACTCACTACCTTGACTCAGAAGGGGTGACTTTCAGCTGGGGGAATAAGCAATAAGCCACCTTCCAAACGCTTAAGCAAGCTCTGTGCAGCGCTCCAATCTTGTCTTTTCCAGAGGGGACCGAAGACTTTGCGGTCTACTGCGATGCATCCACACAGGGCCTAGGGTGTGTACTTATGCAAAGAAGAAAGTTCATTGCGTATGCCTCAAGACAACTCAAAACTCATGAGGTTAATTACACCACGCACGAACTCGAACTAGGAGCAATGGTGTTTTCCCTGAAGATATGGAGGCACTAACTTTACGACACCAAATCCACCATCTTCACAGACCATAAAAGTCTTCTGCACATTATCAATCAAAAGGAGCTTAACATAAGATAACGACGATGGGTTGAACTGCTAAATGACTACCAATGTGAAATTCGTTATCATCTGGGCAATGCCAAAGTAGTAACAGACGCCCTAAGTCGGAAAGAATACTCTGGCCGCCGAGTAAAATCATTGACCATGACCATCCATTAACACTTGTCCTCACAAATCAAGGAGGCGCAGTTAGAAGCCTTGAAACCTGAGAACGTCACATGTGAGCCCCTACGGGGAATGGATAAAAGAATTAAGGATAAAGATGACGAAACATATTATCTCATGAATCGAATCTAGACACCAATATTTGGCAGCTACAGAGACGTTGTCATGAACGAGACTCACAAAAAAATACTCCGTTCATCCCGGTTCAGACAAGATGTATCTGGACCTCAAAAAATTTATTGGTGGCCAAACATGAAAGCAGAGATCGCTACCTATGTGGGCAAGTGCCTGACTTGTGCCAAGATCAAGGTAGAATATCAAAAGCCCTCGGGTTTGCTTCAGCAACCGGACATACCCGACTGGAAGTGGGTGCGAATAACCGTGGACTTCATAACTAAGTTGTCCAAGACGACGGGTGGAGTTGACACCATCTGGGTGATCATTGACAGGTTAACCAAATCCGCACACTTCCTACCAATAAAAGAGACCGATAAAATGGAAAAGCTAACCAGGACGTACATTAAAGAAATCGTGCGACTACATGGGGTGCCAATATCTATCGTTTCCGACAGAGATATTAGGTTTACCTCATGGTTTTGGCAATCACTCCAAAAGTCCTTGGGAACCAAACTCGATATGAGTACATCTTATCACCCTCAAACAGACGGTCAAAGCGAGAGGACCATTAAGACGTTTGAAGACATGTTGAGAGCATGTGGGATAGAATTTTGTAAGGACTGGGATACCCACTTACCACTCGTCAAATGCTCCTACAATAACAGCTATCACATTTGCATCAAAGTCTCACCATTCGAAGCCCTCTACGGATGCAAGTGTAGATCCCCTCTGTGTTGGTCTAAGGTAGGTGACACACAACTGGTAAAAAGACGAGTGCCTGATAGCACACTCACCGGCCCAGAGATCATACGAGAAACTGCGGAAATGATCGTTCAGATCCGTGAACGATTAAAGGCATCCTGGGATCGGAAAAAGAGCTATGCTCATAAGCGACGAAAACCCTTGGAATTCCAAGTTGGTGACTGCGTTCTGTTAAAGGTCTCACCCTGGAAGGGAATGATATGATTTGGCAAACGTGGAAAGCTAAATCCAAGGTATATCGGGCCATTCGAGATCCTTGCTAGAATCGTCCCGGTGGCTTACAAACTTAGACTACCACAGGAACTCAGTAACATACACCCTACCTTCCACGTATCCAACCTAAAGAAGTGTCTGCCCAACAAAACTCTTGTAGTCCCACTCGATGAAATTGAGGTAAACGAGAGTCTACACTTCATAGAGGAACCAATGGAAATAATGGTCAGGCAGATCAACAGAACGAAACAAAGCCGAATACCAATAGTGAAGGTCCGCTGGAACGCCAAGCGAGGAACCAAATTCACTTGGGAACGAGAAGATCAAATGAAACAAAAATACCCACAACTTTTACGCTAGTTGCAAGAACCCATCGAAGATGCTAATTTCGGGACAAAATTCCCTCTAACGGAGGGATGATGTGACAACTGGCAAATTTTGTGTCAAGCAAGGTTTAAAATGTATCTATGTATAATGTAAAACCACATCACAACTTTGTTGCAATAAAACTTTGAAAGCCAAAAGGTCATTGTTTGAATAAGTATATATATATATATATATATATATATATATATATATATATATATATATATACTCGGGCCGCCGAGTAAAATCATTGACCATGACCATCCATTCACACCTGTCCTCACAAATCAAGGAGGCGCAGTTAGAAGCCTTGCAACCTGAGAACGTCGCAGGTGAGTCCCTACGGGGAATGGATAAAAACGTTGAGGTCAAGGATGACAGAGCTTATTATGTCACATCCCGGCCGTCGGCGGAAACACCGGGCGGTGTAACGTCATTTCTTGTATCATAGTTATCAACTTCCTGAAAACACACGCATTTAAAAATACGTCAACATAAAGTTGGTGAGTTCACATGTTTTGACTCCATAAAATAATACATTTTCCAAGTTCAAAAGTATAGTTTTAAAAGTATCATTTTGACTCTCCAACGTTTAGTATATATATCCTAGGTATAAAATTTTACTTACCAAATAAGTAGTTTACCTATAAGTCTCATATACTATGAATATAAGTGTTTGTAATTCCATACAAATGAAAGTTGCTACGTATAAATCTTATTTCAATTCTATACGAGTATGTGTGTTGTGTATAATTATCTGCTTAATATACAAGTAGGACCTAGGGTATAAGTAGGGGGAAACTTATACTTAACATTAATACTTGTATACGACAAATTATAATGTTTCTAACAAGTTGCTACCATGAGTCTGTAACCGCTGCTTGACAACAAAACCTCTGACAAAACCCACTCATGATTTCCATGAGGACAACCCACTCATGATTTCCATGAGGACAACACTGTACGCTTCATCGACGCCGGAACAATAACAAATAAAAGGAACGGATCGTCACTCGCTTGTCTTGGGTTGTAATTAATAACCACGAGTGGGGTCGTCAACCCGTATCTTATTCATACACGACTTCCTCGCTCACACGGGATTAACGGTTACAGGTCAGAGGACTTCCACTAAGATCCCCAATCTTAGTTGATGAATGAGGTAGCTCATGTAGACTTTGACGGCGTTCTATAGTCCTAACAACAAAAGCATTTTCATGTCTAAAACTCTAAGTTATTAGACTATCCTCTTAAACATTACTCCAAACTTCATAACATTTTGGCAGTATAACAGCTATATCTTGAGGTAAAACCAGGTTTTATCTTGACATAAAACCAATAACAACAACAACATATAACATACCAAGTTTTATCTTGTCATAAAACTAATAATAACAACATACTTTAAAAATTAACATATAGAACTTCCGAATATAACTTCGGAACTATATCGCACACAACATATATATAGAATCCTATGACAACCCGAAATTTCCATTTGTGCAAACCCTACCGTCTAGCACTTCAATTAAAAGTCAAATTCATTTCTACTAATTTTTAGCTCGGTTTAAAGTCCGGATGGGTATTTTTAATATTAATTCGTCGAGAGAACAAATGAAAGGAAGTGTTTTCTAGGATTATGGAGTAACAAATATAACAATTAACATCTTAATGAGGTGTTCACGGCCAAACATGAGGGGTTTGGGCCGTGAACTCCCTTTTGGCCGCAAACTCATGCTTAAGGCATGAGTTTACTCCTTTCCTCTATCATTTCTCACTTCCATGCTTAAGAACACCCACATTCTCTCTCAAGTATCATAAGATCTTCTTCCAAATTTCCCAAAAATGTAAGTGTTTCTTCTCTTGATTTGTTGATACAACACTTCATCTAGTAGTTATACATGATTTCATCCATGAAATCTTCTCTTTTTCATAGATCTTCAAGTGTTCTTCATTTCACCAAGAACACACACTAGTGTTTTTGGACCTTAAACACTCTTACAAGCTTCCTATAAGTAAGTACACCCCTCTTAACTAGTGTGCTTAGATTACTTGTTAAACCATTGAAAAACACCAAGAACTCCCAAGAACACATGGGTTTACGGCCAAGGCAATCTCCTTGGGCCGTAAACACCATTAGGTGGTGCTTATGTGCCACCATTACTTCCTAGGGCTTGGATATTGGACTAGAACCTTACATGCATGAGCTAAGGAACTTAAACCACAAGATAATAGGAGTTACCATGGGTTTACGGCCGTAAACCCACTAGGGCCGTAAACCCTTGGTCGTAAACTCCATGGGAGTTGGTCCTTGGGCCGTAAACTCTAATAAGGGGGCCAATATGAGCCCTAGTCCCTTCTAAAGCCTTGGAACCAAGTCTAGAACCCTTCCAAGTTGAACTAAGGACCTTGAACATCAAAATGGTAGAAGTTACCATGGGTTTACGGCAGTAAACCCATTAGGGCCGCAAACCCTGGGCCGTAAACTCATGGAGAGTTTACTCTTGGATCGTAAACTCAAAAGCAAAGCCCTACAACCCTTAGATGCAACCCTTTGTACTTCTAACACTTGAATCAAAGTGTTTTTCCATGTCTTAGGGTGTCTTCGCTTGTTTAATTAGTTTCTTAATCACTAATTAGATACATATACGTGCCGCTACATGTTAACTAGGATTCGTGTGTGTGCTCCAGTCCTCACTTGACTCTTAGCATCCTATCCGACACTTCCATCTGAATCACTCACTACAAGTGAGTTCATACCCCTTAATCAACCTTTGAAATGATTTTAAATGCTTTTATGGGGGGGAATACAAGTTGAACTATTAAGTTATTATATCAATCACATGTGATTAATAACTATCAAGCAAATAGGTTTTTGCATGTTAAACTGTTTTATCCAGTTAAAGGTTTTCATATATTACTTTCAAATCTCTTTTAAAGTACTACAATCTCTTTTTAAATTACTAAACTTTTATCAAAGTCTTTTAAATTTATATCCTTGTTAGATTCATGTCTATATAGATATAGTTATATAAGTAGGGGTTGAAGGACTTAGGACTGATAGCCCGCTTTATTTCCTGTTCCTTGTTTGGTTGTGGATTTAGAGTATCCGGTTATTTGTCCGAGTGTCGTTGAAGTCCTAGTTATATATTATGTATATCTGTTTAGATATTAAAACTCTTACTCCAGTTCAACGTCTTTGGGTAGCAAAGGTACCTGGATAACCTCTCAAGTAAACTATAATAGGTATAGTTTAGAAATCAATAATAACTTTTATGAGGAGAAACTAGCTATATCAATATTCTAAAACATATACTTTTAGTAAAAAGAAACGTATGTTAGAAATCAAAACACGAGATACATCCTCATGACATGGATTTCACCGTTATCGAGTTGGTAACCAAAGTCTCCTGGAGGGAGAGCGGGCATTGTGTGTATAGATCTATACGGGACAGACCATCCCACATCCTGAGAGCTACCTACAGTCCCGACCGACCAAGCCAAAGGGTGACAAATGTCACATTTGTTTCGACGCCAGCAGGTCGTCGTGTTTACATCCGTCAATCAGTATGGTTACGAGTATCTTCACATTTACCTTATAATCCATGGCTTTAAGGTTATTAGTACCACGGTAGTTTCTACATATAAAACTACGGTACTATAATATTTTCCCTAATACATTAAACTTAGAACGTTTTTGACATAAAACGATAATGTAAAACTATATTTTAATAATGATAGTAACACTTGGGAAAAATACTCTTTAAACACAAAATAGTCTAGCCTTGGTAGAAGGCTACTCATTCCTTTAAACGCAAAACAGTCGGGTCTTGGTAGAAGACTGCTTTTAGTAGAGAAACTCATTCCTTTAAAAGCAAAACAGTCGGGTCTTGGTAGAAGACTGCTTTTACTAGAGAAACTCATTCTTTTAAACATGAAACAGTCGAGTCTTGGTAGAAGACTGCTTTTAGTTGGGAAACTCATTCTTTTAAACATGAAACAGTCGAGTCTTGGTAGAAGACTACTTTTATTAGAAAATATAGGATTTTCTGGAAGGAATTCAAATACTCTATAAACTTTTATCACCATCATCTAATGAGATTATTTGGAGGAAAATATGTTTTTCTATCAATGTCACTAAAATGCTTATGAACTCACCAGCATTAAAATGTTGATCCTCTCTTTCAAAATAACTTGTATTCTCAGGTCTTCAGTAGACAGGTACACTCCGAGAGCATTTGCGAAGTCAGCTTTGTACCGAGCTGCATCTTATGTTATTCTCTATACCTACTTTTGATGTTGTTGCTAAATGTAACCTATGTAAAAAATTATACTATTAATGCAATGGTTGTTTTAGTTTGATTACTATACTGCATGTGTTGTGATACTTGACATGACATCCTCCACCCCAGAACGTTTCCGCCGTTCCAGTTTTGGGGTGTGACAGATTGGTATCAGAGCATTTTTATAGTGAACTCAGTATATCAAATCATAAAAGATATACAGTCTATAAATACAATAGGATAAAAACACTCTGACCAAGACTTATACTTTAAAATATAACCAAATTTTACAGAGGTATAAGTACATCCAGAATATAAAACCAGAATAAGTATCACAAGAAGAACAAGAATAAAAGTCTTTGGATATTGAGCATTACCGTCAAACCTGGACAGTTATGTAATCGTAAGCTGGAATAAATATAACCTGATCAACTATATTTATTCGAGATGCGACCAACGTGTGTTTGGGAGTGATGGTGGAGTTGCAATGAATCTGAAACTTACCATATAGGAATGCTAGAGCCGAACATAAAGTTTAAAATACTATAGGAGTATTTTATGATACTATAGACTAACAATAAACCAGAAAACATGTCCAGAAACTCTAGGATCAAACATGTAACTAAAATACTATAGGAGTATTTTAGGAACCATAAATAACCTTGCGTGAAAACTAAAAAGACCCTTATGAATCGGTCTATGATTACAAAGTGTATGCTCCCAAGGTTATATATAGTGAGGATCTCATAGGCTAAGAATGTGTGGTTTCGCTCTACTTCCTTTTCCTTGTTTGGATGTGGATATAGAGTAGTATCACATATTCGAAGGCCTATTAGATCTAAGTTATATATGATTTGTGTACACTATTTAATTGTAGCAGGACTCGATATGGATCACCCAGTAAAATGTTTTAATAATCTCTTAAGATTCTTTAGACATTCCCATTCTCGTATAAACCCCTTTAGAAAACCTTATCTACTTCAGTAATCGGCAGAGGAGTCGATAAAGACCCAGAAGAGATTCATTGAGAAGACTTCCAAGTAGGAAATAAATGAACAATGATGAGACTATTGAAATCTCCATGTACCTATACCTTTTAGGGACATCGGTGGGGAATTCGCCTGAACTTCCGAGATTCCAGTCATCCATTATGAAGTGACGACGATCGGAGTCAGAATCAGAAGTAAGAAGGAGCGAAATTTCAGTATGTCTACAAGAGAAGAGAACCCCATAAAAATACCCGGAGAAAACCAAAGTTCATTTCAGCCAAGGATAAGCGGTGAACAGAGGGAGCCAATGCATGAAACCCGAGAAGTGTTTCTACCTCTTTAACGTCATGCTAATAACCCCTAAATTAATACAATTTAGTGAGCTAGTGGTTACACTGCTCACACTATGTGTTAGGCAAATCGTCTTTCCTATCGCGACTAAGATAAATAGATCGGATCACAACATCTCGATTGAGAGTGTTTAGCCCTAACCTTTCATGAGTCTTTTTCTTGTGTAATCTTCGTTCCGAAGTTCCTCCAAATCTTTTCAAAGCCGGAGAGTGAACCTCTCCAATATAAAGATAACTTAGTTGGAACGACACCAGATTTACGGCTTTCCAATACACTTACTTCTACCCTGTTACCAGGACTACATCATAGGGATGTAGGTCGACCCTTAGAGAACCATAGCTCAAAGCGCGGAAAAATTTATGCCTATTATAGTGAAGAAAGATACGTCTAGGGGTAACCATCGTGTCTCATCAACTTGTGTTCCTCATCGTGTAGGAAAAACCATGCCTCCGAAGAAACATAACCAACCCGCTAGCAAGACACCGACTCTTCAGATCGATGAAGCTACGTTCCAAGCTGCAGTTTCAGCAGCCGTAGCAGTTGTCATGGCTCACCTGAATGCTAACAACGCAAACGTTAGCAGGAGCACTATCGGGAATCCCGATAATAGCAATGGGCATCAGCAACCAGCACCGGTGTGTAAAGCCACCCAAGAACTCCAACCTAATCACCTGAAAAGAAAGTTTGGGGACGAGAAGGGGAGTACCTCGACTCAAGGACCTTCCGAAGGGCAGCAAGCTGAGGTAGTCAATACCCCAGTCAACCCGCCTGTCTCGACACCAAGAAGACCATACCTAGGAAACTTCCCCCACTGCAGCAAGTGTGACTACCATCATTATGGAGTCTGTCGAGAACCATTTTGCGTTAGGTGCAACATGAAGGGGCATACCGCTCGCAACTGTAGAACCCCGGTTGAGTTCATTACATCAACCACCAATCTTGGGACCAGTCCAATATGCCACCTATGTGGTGAAATTGGGCACCTCAAGAGGGACTGCCCAACTGAAAGAAATGACTAGGACGAATGAGGAGTTTAACCCTAATACCTAGGGGAACATCAAGGAACCCGGTAAAATTTTGGTACGCTTCTCAACCTTAAGTAGCTAATCGAAAACCATAAATAATCAATTCTAATTAAAATTACTCCCTCGTTAAGGCAAAAGTCGCAGCACTGTTGTAGAACTTAAAAACCCACCAAGAAAAGCTATGATGGCTTAGTATATACGTTAAGGCCATTTATAATTAGGGTTGATAGACCTCGAGTGAGTGATGCAGCCTTATCTCCTGTTCCTTGTTTGGTTGTGGATTTAGGGCAGAGTCGCTCAGTCAACAGTCCTTTTAATCTTAATTATACATGACTAGTGTATACTAAGCGATTATAGAGAGGCCTTGTGAGAAATATATTCATGAAAAGTACATCTTTCCAAAGTATCAGGACCTCTAGCGTTCAGCGTCAATCATGTCGGTCCAAGTATTCGTGGTAGTAATACCATGGACGAACCCGAAACGCTAAGAACTTATGTGCTCTGTTCAGCACATGGTCCTATCAATCTTCATTCTATGTCGTGTCGATGTTTATTAATTTCGACACTACCGTCAGTCATGGTTCGACGTGGTTCGACCATGCGAGAATTCCTAGTGTTGTGTAAAATGAACTTTCACCTTATCATAAGTGTCAAATAAAGGTTCTTTCGAACCAAATAAGAAAACCTAATGTGAACCATCGGTCGTCTCTCTCTCACCTTTAGAAGTACGCATGAGAGGGGTACCACGCGTTGTTGACCAACCCCGTTAGACATTAAAAAGCGAAAGGCACTGCAGATATTCCGGAAGACAATAAACGCCCGAGGCCTACTCAATAGACCCTCCAGAAAGGCCACTTGCATCACACGATTAAGTCCGTGAATCGAGAGAAAGAACTCATGGGATTAACTTACTACTACTGAGTATATATGACTTAGAGTGGTATATAATTTAGGTTAATAAGAATTAAGATGTGTGCTTCCTCCCTACTCCCTGATCCTTGTTTGGTTGTGGGTTTGGGGTGGGGCCACACATCTGAACATCCTGTCAATCTCAAATATATACGACTTGTATACACTGAGTAATAGTGATTGAGCTGAGTATGAGGTCTACCACGAACCTTAAAATAAGACCCTTCATCATATACCCATAGGAAAGGAGCCGAAGTCAAAAGAACAATTGTGGGTTAAGCTACTAAAATGACTACAAATTCGAAATTTGTTGTCATCCCGGTTAAGCCAGCATAGTAGCTGACACCCTCAGTTAGGAAAAGTAACTCAAGTCGTAAGAGTCAAAAACATTGACTACGACCATCCATTCACGCCTGATCCCACAAATTAAGCATCTCAGTAGTGAGCCAAGACACCTGGAAAGCTATGATAGGTTAAACTCTGAGAAGAATGGATGAGGAAAGTAGAGGTTCTGAGGGGCAGGGTCTTATGCCATCTAGAGTTAATCTAGATAGAGAAACTCGGTAACCTCGGAAGAGTAGTTGCAAGGGATGCTCGCACTACTCAAGCACTTCGTTCATCCAGATACAGACGAGAAGTGCCTAGGTCGGAAAGAGTTGTGACAGTGCCTCGTCATGCGAGAAAAGTTACCGTCGTCCTATAGATGATAGTCTGCATTCACCAAAGTTAATGCTAGGATGCTAAGAACCACATGATTACCTCCGTGACCAGAAATACTTGAGTAAAGTAGACAACACGTTGCGTTAAGCTTTATAACCCAGGCCATAAAGAGATAGTAGAACCACCTCCCGAAATAGTCAATCATTTCCGAAAATCTCTAAGGGCGAAGCTAGCCCTGATCAGAGACTGTTATCCATGAAACAGCGAACCAAATGAGGGAACGATTCATCTTATTAAGGATCATGCTGAGAAAGCATCTATTAGACTATGATGAAATTAGAGTTATCTAACCATCATCTGGTAATATTCTTTATCATCCGGACATTTAAGGCGTTTCTGTTCGAAGCCCCTCATGAGTCAAAAGTGCAGGTCCTTTCTGCATTAGACTGAGGTAGATGTCGCGCAACCAATAGATGCCATCATATAGCCAGCATCTTCAATAATCCAGAAAAATCTCCGAAAGCGAACCAGTAGGAAATACAAATCTGAATACGACCTGAGACTCCTAGGAACCAATCAGAAGGACTACACCTCCAGTAAGGGAAAACTTTTGGAACTTCAAAATGGTGATCACGCCAAGTGATGATCTCACCATGGACGTACATTATGTTTAGGGTACGGAGCGTTCTATTTTCCCAAGAACTTAGGACCATCAGAAATTCTTGATAAGAATTGATCCAGCATCCGTCAGACCCCAACTACTGTAGGGATTCCATAAATTCCACCCTAACCTATCCACGTCTCAGCGAATGAACCAGTAGTACCCGACAAAACTCTCATCATTTTCTCGACTAGATCCATAAAAACCAGAGTCACGTTCGTTAAGGGAAACAGGAGAAATCTAGCTCGATAAAGGAAACTGATGAAGCCTTATCCCGTGTAGCCTAGAGATCGGAGGAGAAGCCATACCTCGTAGTGAATGTTGGTTAGGGCTCAGTATAGATCTGATTCCCAAGGGAATGGGCGGATCGGATAGACCATGAAGTATCTGCATATTTCGCACCTATCCTTGAGTATCCGTTAAGATTCTAATTTCGGGACGAAATTCCCTCTAACGGGGGGATGATGTGACAACCCGAAATTTCCATTTGTGCAAACCCTACCGTCTAGCACTTCACTTAAAATTCAAATTCATTTCTACTAATTTTTAGCTCGGTTTAAAGTCCGGATGGATATTTTTAATATTAATTCGTCGAGAGAACAAATGAAAGGAAGTGTTTTCTAGAATTATGGAGTAACAAATAAAACAATTAACACCTTAATGAGGTGTTCACGGCCAAACATGAGGGGTTTGGGCCGTGAACTCCCCTTTGGCCGCAAACTCATGCTTAAGGCATGCGTTTACTCCTTTCCTCTCTCATTTCTCACTTCCATGCTCAAGAACACCCACATTCTCTCTCAAGTATCATAAGATCTTCTTCCAAATTTCCCAAAAATGTAAGTGTTTCTTCTCTTGATTTGTTGATACAACACTTCATCTAGTAGTTATACATGATTTCATCCATGAAATCTTCTCTTTTTCAAAGATCTTCAAGTGTTCTTCATTTCACCAAGAACACCAAGAACACATACTAGTGTTTTTGGACCTTAGATTACTTGTTAAACCATTGAAAAACACCAAGAACTCCCAAGAACACATGGGTTTACGGCCAAGGCAATCTCCTTGGGCCGTAAACACCATTAGGTGGTGCTTATGTGCCACCATTACTTCCTAGGGCTTGGATATTGGACTAGAACCTTACATGCATGAGCTAAGGAACTTAAACCACGAGATAATAGGAGTTACCATGGGTTTACGGCCGTAAACCCACTAGGGCCGTAAACCCTTGGCCGTAAACTCCATGGGAGTTGGTCCTAGGGCCGTAAACTCTAATAAGGGGGCCAATATGAGCCCTAGTCCCTTCTAAAGCCTTGGAACCAAGTCTAGAACCCTTCCAACTTGAACTAAGGACCTTGAACATCAAAATGGTAGAAGTTACCATGGGTTTACGGCCGTAAACCCATTAGGGCCGCAAACCCTGGGCCGTAAACTCATGGAGAGTTTACTCTTGGATCGTAAACTCAAAAGCAAAGCCCTACAACCCTTAGATGCAACCCTTTGTACTTCTAACACTTGATTCAAAGTGTTTTTCCATGTCTTAGGGTGTCTTCGCTTGTTTAATTAGTTGCTTAATCACTAATTAGATACATATACGTGCCGCTACATGCTAAATAGGATTCGTGTGTGTGCTCAAGTCCTCACTTGACTCTTAGCATCCTATCCGACACTTCCATCCGAATCACTCACTACAGGTGAGTTCATACCCCTTAATCAACCTTTGAAATGATTTTAAATACGTTTATGGGGGGAATACAAGTTGAACTATTAAGTTATTATATCAATCACATGTGATTAATAACTGTCAAGCAAATAGGTTTTTGCATGTTAAACTGTTTTATCCAGCTAAAGATTCATATATTACTTTCAAATCTCTTTTAAAGTACTACAATCTCTTTTTAAATTACTAAACTTTTATCAAACTCTTTTAAATTTATATCCTTGTTAGATTCATGTCTATATAGACATAGTTATATAAGTAGGGGTTGAAGGACTTAGGACTGATAGCCCGCTTTATTTCCTGTTCCTTGTTTGGTTTTTGACTTAGAGTATCCGGTTATTTGTCCGAGTGTCGTTGAAGTCCTAGTTATATATTATGTATATCTGTTTAGATATTAAAATTCTTACTCCATTTCAGCGTCTTTGGGTAGCAAAGGTACCTGGATAACCTCTCAAGTAAACTATAATAGGTATAGTTTAGAAATCAATAATAACTTTTATGAGGAGAAACTAGCTATATCAATATTCTAAAACATATACTTTTAGTAAAAAGAAACGTATGTTAGAAATCAAAACGATACATCCTCATGACGCGGATTTCACCGTTGTCGAGTTGGTAACCAGAGTCTCCTGGGGGGAGAGCGGGCATTATGTGTATAGATCTATACGGGACATACCATCCCACATCTTGACTACTAGCTACAGTCCCGGCCGACCAAGCCAAGGGGTGACAAATGTCACATTTGTTTCGACGCCAGCAGGTCGTCATGTTTACTTCCGTCAATCAGTATGGTTACAAGTATCTTCACATTTACCTTATTATTCCATGGTTTTAAGGTTATTAGTACCACGGTAGTTTCTACATATAAAACTACGGTACTATAATATTTTCCCTAAGACATTAAACTTAGAACGTTTTTGACATAAAACGATAATGTAAAACTATATTTTGATAATGATAGTAACACTTGGGAAAAATACTCTTTAAGCACAAAATAGTCGGGCCTTGGTAGAAGGCTACTCATTCCTTTAAATGCAAAACAGTCGGGTCTTGGTAGATGACTGCTTTTAGTAGAGAAACTCATTCCTTTAAACGCAAAACAGTCGGGTCTTGGTAGAAGACTGCTTTTAGTAAATAAACTAATTCTTTTAAACATGAAACAGTCGAGTCTTGGTAGAAGACTGCTTTTAGTATGGAAACTCATTCTTTTAAACATGAAACAGTCGAGTCTTGGTAGAAGACTACTTTTATTAGAAAATATAGGATTTTCTGGAAGGAATTCAAATACTTTATAAACTTTTATCACCATCATCTAATGAGATTCTTTGGAGGAAAATATGTTTTTCTATCAATGTCACTAAAATGCTTATGAACTCACCAACATTAAAATGTTGATCCTCTCTTTCAAAATAACTTGTATTCTCAGGTCGTCAGTAGACAGGTACACTCCGGGAGCATTTGCGAAGTCAGCTTTGTACCGAGCTGCATCTTATGTTATTCTCTATATCTGCTTTTGATGTTGTTTCTAAATGTAACCTATGTAAAAACTTATACTATTAATGCAATGGTTGTTGTACTTTGATTACTATACTGCATGTGTTGTGATACTTGACATGACGTCCTCCACCCCAGAACGTTTCCGCCGTTCCAGTTTTGGGGTGTGACAAATCCTAAGTATAACTCAATATCTACATCAGTATACTGCTATAACAATAACATGCTAACAACTTTACGATAGTTGTATACTTTCAGATACGAAATAACTATATCCCGGTTATTATAACTATCTACGTTGATACTAATATACTATCATATAGACATAACAATAACGTATATATAATATTTAGCATGTGTTTTCCCCCGAAATATTAAAAAGTGGAGCCGTGAAACTCACCTTAATAGTGTGATTTTATGTAATCTAAGCAGAAACTGTCAGCGGTACGAGGTCATCGGGGCTCGGGATGCAAGAGGGCTTCAGCAAATGAGAGAGAAGGAAGAAATCCAGGTGTAAGGAAAGAGAAGGCCGGACTTGGTATTAATAGGAAGATTTTTGGCCATCACGACGTGAGAAAACCATTGTTCGTGTCGTGATTTTGGAAATTATCTCTACGTAGACTTGCCATCCGTCTTCTAGATTCGGAAGGTGTCACAATTCCAGTTTCACGTCGTGAATTTGATGTTCACGTCGTGAGGATTGAACTTATCGCCTTCGTAGCCTCGTCACGCACCTTCTAGATTGGAAATGTGTCCTGGACTACTTTCACATCGTGAATTTAAGGTTCACGCCGTGAATCCAGACAGTTAGGGTTTCCTGCCACGTGTCATGCTCTCAGACAGCTGCAACTTCGGAAGGTCGTAACTTTTGCATACGAACTCCGTTTTTGACGTTCTTTATATGCACGCGTAGGTAATTCCGAGTACTACAACTATCTAATAGACTACAATAGCTAGTTCTAAGCCTGTCTTAAATTCCTCTTGTTATAAAGATTTTATAGTGTTCGGTTTATCATAACTTCTTCACGCGAAGTCAGATTTATATGTTCTCTATATTTTTGGAATCGTATGGACGTATACTTTGATTTATACTATAAATTATGTATGAAAGTTCATATTTATATTAGAATTATCATGAAATACATAGTAAGTTTACTACATTACTATTTTAACAAAATCACATTACATGATTGGTATAATCACATGTGATTGTTATTGACCTATTTTGACTAGTGTTCCATATTATCTCATGAATCGAATCTAGACACCAAAATTTGGCAGCTACAGAGACGTTGTCATGAACGAGGCTCACAAAACAAAATACTCCGTTCATCCCGGTTCAGACAAGATGTATCTGGACCTCAAGTAACTTTAATTGTGTCCAAACATGAATGCAGAGATCGCTACCTACGTGGGCAAGTGCCTAACTTGTGCCAAGATCAAGGTATAATATCAAAAGCCCTCAGGTTTGCTTCAGCAACCAGACATACTGTGACAACCCAAAATTTCTGTGTTGTGAAGCCATTCAATTCAATCACAAGTCAGACTTGTTTCTGCTATCTTTTAGCATCGTTAAGGGTCTGTTTGAGTGTTTTAAGCCTAATACATTCAAGGATTAGGTGTTAGGAAGTATCTAGTAGAGCTCTTTGTGTAACATTCAGCCAGAAAACTCCAACACTTGGAGTTTACAGCCATAAACTAGAGCTTACGGCCGTAAGCTCTTGGCTGGCCGTGAACTCCTTCCTTAAGTATGATATTCCTTCATTTTTCTTCATTTGTCACACTTCCAACTCAAGAACACTCATTTCTCTCTCAAGTATCATCAAGAACACTTCTAATTCTCGACAAATTTGTAAGTGATTCTTCCATTTATTAGTTGATATCCTTCTTAATCTCTTTTTGGGTTAGATCTTCAAGAACACCAAGAACACCAAGAAAACACACTAGTTATTTGGGCCGTGAACACCCCTTCAAGCTTCCAAAATGTAAGTATCCTTTCCATATACTAGTTATCCATTAGAAGCTCTTGAAATACATCCTTCAAACAACCATTTCATCAACAACATCAAGAGTTTACGGCCATTACTTCTCCTTTGGCCGTAAACCCTTCTCAAGAACATCTTTGGTCGTAAACTCAAGCCATTTCATGTGTTGTCCATAAACATCTTTGGCCATAAACACCCATGGTCGTAAACACCATGGCTGTAAACACACCAAGGCCATAAACACACTCATGCGTGGCCGTGAACATCTTTAGTGCAATCATATGTGATTGTAACACTTCATTCCAAGTGTTCCCTAGTCCCTAAGGTTGTTCCCTATCTAGATTAGTTGTTATATACACTAATTATATACATATATGTGTCATTATATGCTTAATCGGATCCGTTTGTGCTCGAGACTTCACTTGACACATAGTATCCTATATCGATCTTACATTCGAATCACTTACTACAGGAGAGTTCATACCCCTAACTTATCTTTTAAACGATTTTAAATGCTTTTATGAGGGGGGAATACAAGTAAAAAACATTATAGTTATTGTATCAATCACATGTGATTAATAACTATCATACAAGTGGATTTCTTATACTTCAAAACTGTGCTATCAAACAAACTATTTCAAAACATTTTATAAACTGACATCAAGTCATCTGTAACCATTCAAATGGTTAAAACTCTTTTATATGCTAAACTCTTTATCAAACTCTTTTAAACTTATATATTGTCAAAAATCATGTCTATATAGATATAGTTATATAAATAAGGTTGAAAGGGCTTAGGACTGATAACTCGCTTTATTTCCTGTTCCTTGTTTGGTTGTGGACTTAGGGTATCGGTTGTTTGTCCGAGTGTCGTTTGGATCTTAGTTATATATTATGTATATGTGTATAGATATAAAAGTTCTTACATAAGTTCAATACCTTTGGGTAGCAAATGTGTACAAACATGATAAGTCAATCAAACAACATTACTAGTAAACTATAATAGGTATAGTTTAGAGGATTACTACTCACTATTTCTAGTACAATGAAACATACAAGAGTTAGTTCATACGTGAGTCAGTTCAAACCTACTATAACGAGAAACAGAAAGAACATACTATAACGAGAAACAGAAAGAACATACTATAACGAGAACCAGAAAGAACATACTATAAAGAGAAATAGGGAGGAACATACTATACACTAGAACAAAGAGAACATACTATACAAATACAAGAATACTATAACATTAATGTGAGCCACTACTTCATGGCATGACAATATACTGTTGTGTCACGTTTTGTAACTAGAGTCTCCTGGAGGGAGAGCGTGAATTTGTGTATAGATATATATGAGATTGGCCATTCTACACCTTGCTGCTAGCTATAGTGGGATCTGCAGGTCTACGAGTGACGAATGTCATACCATTTCGATGTCTTCGAAGGTCGTGTTTTACTAGTCAATCAAGCATGGTTATAATCTCATCACATTTTACCTTAATTAAACAATTCGTTTAAGGTAGTTAGTACAATGGTAGTTACTATATGCAATACTACAGTACACCTTTATTTTCCAGTTACATTCACATTGTGATCTTCTCACATAAACGGTAATGTAAACTATATTTTGGTAATGATAGTCATACTTGGGAAAAACACTCACTTTTACAAACGAACAAACATACAGAATGGTCGGGTCTTGGTACAAGGCTACATTTCAAGTAGAAAATATAGGATTTTCTAGGAGATACAAACATTTACAACAAACACTTATGAACACTTTCATCAAACTTATACAAATATTTGACAGTAAAATACTTATGAACTCACCAGTTTAAATGATGATCTACTCTTTTAAAATAACTTGTATTATCATGTCACCGGTAGACAGGTACACTGGACCAGGCTTTGAGAAAACGGAGCACATTCAAGACCCGTCTTTTATTTTGATTCATATTTTGGTGTCTTTCAAACTATACATAGAATACACTTGTATTAAATTATACTATTAATGCAATGGATGATGTTGGTGTAATCCAACTTGCAAAATATTTGAAGGTAGGTAAATGACGATTTACCAATTTCCACCATGAAAAACGAAATTGTTATTAAGTTTTAATTGGATTTAAATTCCTAGATCCTTTGAGATTCATTGAACAATTCAATGGCATGTTTAAATCTCGATTATGCCCTTCAGGTTTTTGACTGGGATACCGAGGATCACAAACAAGGAGTGAATAACCATGCAAAATGTGTTTGGTACTCTCAACTTTATCACCCAATCAATGTGCCGGTTAACCACACACTCTCCATTGATCTCATGATAAACATCAAGCCACCCTTTGCCACCCTTACTAGTCCAAGTTAATGTGCCAGTTAACCACACACGCTCCATCAAGGACTTGGTAAGGTGCAAAGTGCAATTTTCATGGATTAGCATCAATTTCACATTTTCCTAAAGTAACTAAGATTGGGAATTTAATAAAACATTTAGTTACTTTATTATCATTATACTTAATGAGAATTATAGTCCTATCTTACCCGGTCGGCTAACGACCCTCCACTAGCCAAGGAAGCGGTGGGTGAGAGTGGACACCCATTAAACTGTCATTTTATAGGCAGTAACCTTATACCCCCCCTTATAGACCGACTTCGTGAATGAGGCCTACTAACAGTAAGACTGACTTGATCTTATACATATGTATATATATATATATATATATATATATATATATATATATATATATATATATTATTAGCTTATAATATTATAAAGTATGAGGGTTGAATTTTAAACTTTTAAAATTTTACGGTTTGGAATTAAAGTATTCTAAAGTGACTTTACAAATTCCAAAACATGAGGCAAGTTTTGAAACTTGTCAAAACTTTTCAAGTCCATAACCTATGAGTTTAATGCCTTTTAAAGAAGTGACTTTTCATTTTCCATAGCTTGAGGACAAGTTATGGAGCACATTAAAGGCCATTAAGATCATCAATTAAACTAACAAGCATGTCAAGTAATGTCCATGATCTAGTTTAAACTCATATTAACAAGAAAATTCATATCAAACAAATTTAACAAAACACGAAACTTTGACAATTATCTTTTAAATTGGATTAGCATGATCATCAACACATCAAAAACAGGTTTATAAGTTCAAAAACAGTTTAGGGTAATGATCCTAGTCCAATTCCAGCTTTAAAACTCGAAAGTCTGCATTCTGGAGCACTAACTCGTCGAGTGATTGAACTGACTCGGCAAGTTGGTTGGTTTTTAAGGGTGACTCGGCGAGTCTGTCAGTGGACTGGGCAAGTCCACTGTCCAGAAAGTAGAAAAATGATTTTTCAATCTTTGAACACAAGTAGCATCAAGTATAAAGGAAAACAAACCTAGGCTCTGATACCACTGAAGGGTTTTGAGCATTCTAACACTCCTAAGGTGTCCATGCAACCCTAGAATCCTTAGATCTATGTTTTCTCTATTATACATGCAAACTTTCATTTTTCCAAGGTTTCATCCTAACTAGCATACCATGAAGTATATGTAATAGAAAAATCTAGTAGAATGACATACCTTTTCTTGTAGCTTGATTCCTTAAGCCTTTAAGAGCCTAGCACCCCAAGTGTGATGCCTCAAATGCTTCACACAACACCACCAACAATTGGAAGAACTTTAGTGAAGTTTACTTGCACTCAAAATCGGCTAGCCCTCTTTCCTTTCACTTAAGTGCCGATTTTGGTAGCTATGGGGTCCTTTATATAGTGTGACACAACTAGGGTTACACCATGTAAACCCTAATGTGCATGACTTTCTACATTCGTCATGCTCCATGGGTTTTAACCTCCATGAAGTATCCATGGGTCACCAGATGGTTTTAGCCCAACATAAAGGATTATGGATCGTAAGCCCACTATATAAGAATGAATGATTTACACAATCAATCCCCATTTATTTAATTAGTCTCTTTTGATCACAAAATTAATTCCAAACTAATTCTTGATCAATACTAATTAAATAATATGATTTCATATTAATATATTAGAACCTATAATATATTAATAAATCATAAATATCCTCTTCTCAAAAGTCCATCCTTCAGATTGTTCCGGTGTCATGCAAACCAAATTGACCATGCTACTCTCGGGTCAAGTACATACCAATTATAGTTATGGGGTTAGACACTAAATCCAACAAAAAGAACATAATAATAATCTGGACAAGGCGAATCAAGCAGTTTCTGATTCAACTTCTATGTGCAAAGAAGTGACTGAAAAGGTCGAAAAACTCATTTCTGAAGCTCAGACCTTTATGTCAACCTTACAGACATCTGCTGAGCCAAATACCTCTAACGCGAATGAGGCGATCGTGGGTCTTCACACCTCCCTGTGAAAAGAAAAAGAAGCTCTTGTGCAGGTTCGCACTCATCTGCAAACGGATAACACTGAGTTTCAGACCTCAATCTCTACAAAAATCGATAAGCTTCATGAAGATATGGCACTTGAAAGCAAAATTATGGACGAACTTGCTGCCAAAACAACGAAAGTCCAAGTTCAAGCAGCAAAACTTGCTCAAGCAAACAAAGAAATTAAGGAACTTCAGTCTGAACGAGATGTAATTAAGAGCTGTGTTGGAGAGGTTAATGCTTTGCTTTCCAATCTTCTTGATACTCATGATCCTGTACTTTCAATCTCCATTCGAAGGCATTTGGCTGGAAAATTTTGTCCTGGTCTTGCCATGCTCAATCGAATTTAAGGTGTTTCAGAGTCTCTCATCTTTCCAAAACAAGGGGGAGAATCATCAAAAGAACCATCTCAGCAACCTCCGATGGCCAATACTGCTACATCCGGTCATGATGAGCAAATTCTGAAAATCTCCAATGAACCAAAGGATAATGTAGCTTCGAGTTCCAGAGGCAAAGAAAAAATGGTAAACAACGATGATGAAGAAGAAAGTGAAGACGATAAGTTAAAGAGAAAGGCTCGTGGTCAGATTTTAGATTAAAATGCTCGAATTGCGAGAGAAGCCGAAGAAAAGGAGCGTGCAGAGCGCGAAGCTCATGTCACTTTGGAAAGTCGAAAGACTTTGTTTCCACCATGGACCTTGGAGCGGATGATCAATGAGGCTGTTGAAAATCCTAGTATGAATTGGTTGGAACCTGTAACCTCTTTTGATCTGGAGAATTCGCAGGATTCTCAGTTCGACATGCCTATTACTCCGAGAGCATTTCTCCTTCGCAGTTTTGAAGTGATTGTGAATGCTCCTACATCAAATGAGAACGTTGATAAATCTTTAATGAAGTTTTACTTGTTCCATGCAAAGCCTAAGTACCTTACCTGGAGTGCACAAAAGATTACTGATGTGAAGGTCGTAGGGCCAGTTGAAATAGGGAGCTTCGTGAATATCAAATTCAAAACAACAGGAGCATCTGAAAGTGTTGTTCACGAGTTTTCCTTGGCTGATCTGCCATGCCTAAATCCCTATGATTGGATTGGTTTATTGCATTTCCTTCTGAGAGATGAAAAGAAGTACGAACCCGTTCTGGGGCATATAAAGTGAATGCTAACTTCGTACCTTTATGAAGTGGCGAAGTTTGACATTGAAATTGCAACAGTTCTGAAGAGGAAACCCACTGCTCCCCTTACTGGCAACACGAAATACATTAATATGATGCAGATGGGCAAATTTGAAAAAGAGAACTGGACCGTAATGTTTCATCGTGGTCTAGTAGGTAACGTGCAAAAATGCCTCTTTGTAACACCCCGTTATTTTCAAGTCAATAAAAGTCAAACTTGCTAAATAAAAGTCAAAATGTTAATTGTTTAAATTTATAGGGTTTAAATATATCTGATTATTTGTTTTGGCAAAGGACTCAAATGTATTTAAAAATCAAAAGCACCTTTTTATTAGAACCGAGAACCTTCGCAGACCCCACCTCGAACCGAAATCAACTTCAACCACAAACCACTTCGGACCGCAAACGGTTCTCGGTCAGATCCAAAATCCTCCTCCAAAAGTCCCACACGCACACGGAAAACCTCACCTATATATATATATATATATATATATATATATATATATATATATATATATATATATATATATATATATATATATATATATATATTCAGCCGCGAACATACTTCATTTCTCATTTTCCAAACCGTAAACACCCTCTCTTTGCTCTCAAGTATCATCCGAAAACCCTTAAATCTTCAAAAGGTTTTTCCTAGAATCTTCAAACCCTCAACCGAAATCCTTCAAATCTTCATAATTTCACCAAGATTACCAAGAACACACCGAAAACACCCAGCACCGAAAACACCCAACACCGAAAACACCCAACACACCGAAAACACCCTAAACAACACCAAAAACGCCTAGAATTACTTCAAATAATTCCTAAGGCTTTTTGTAAGTATTTCTTACATAATTAAGTGTTGTCTAACACTATAATTTATTATTTATTATTTAAATTAATATCTTATTACTTTAAATACGATATCATGCAAAAGTATTATTAGGATACAACTACGCATAAGGGTTCTAACCCGAGGATCACCGCTACCACTTCGTATCCAAACGTGAGCATGCATTCGAGATGAGTTCATACCCCTACGTTTTCACTACTTTTCCATGTTTTTAGGGGGGAATAATGTTGGATTAGATGTCTAAGCCCATAACTATTATTGGTATGTACTTGACCCGAGAGTAGCATGGTCCATTTGGGTTGCATATCATCAGGACAATTTGTTAGGATGGACTTTTGAGAGAAGGTTATTTATGGTTTATTAATATATTATAAGTTATAATATATTAATATGAAATCATATGTTTTAATTAGTATCGATCAAGAATTAATTTGGAATTAATTTAGTGATCAAAAGAGACTAATTAAATCTATGGGGACTAATTATGATAATTAGTTATGTTTATATGTGTTGGGCTTATGATCCATGTTGGACCAAGTTTATGTATGGATACATAAAGAGTTGGGCCACATGAACCATGGATCATAAAACCCATGGGTATGGATTATGGGTTATACCCATGACCCTTGGAATCCTACATATAAATAGGTTACTCCATAGCCAAAATCACCACTTCTTTTCTTAGAGAAATATGGAGGTGTTTTGGTGCATGGAATTCTCTCTCAAGAGCCACCTTGTCCTAGGTGTGTTGTGATTCCATTTGAGGCATTTCATACTATTGGTGCTAAGCTCTTAAGGCCAAATACATCAAGACTTCAAGCCACATAAAAGGTATGTTTCCCTAACTAGTATATTATATGGTTTATGTCAAATGCATGCTAGTTATAGGTTTAATGCCTTGGAAACCATTTGCATGTATAATAGAGAAAACATAGATCCAAGGTATTTAGGGTTGTATGTGCACCATAGGATGTTGTAGTATACTAAAACCCAACAGTGGTGTCAGAGCCATGGGTTGTTTTCTATTATATTTGATGCAAATGTATTTTTTTTTCAAGTTGAAGGAAAAAAAACATGAAGTTTGTCAAATTTTATGATAATTACTTGATTTTATGAAAAACTAATTATTTATAAAATTTGAGTCACTTTACTAGAAGAGTTGAATTAGGTCAATTTATTAAAAGATAGAATGATATGATTATTTTATTTGTTTTAAAAGTTTGATCTAAATGGTTTTAAGGAGTTACAAATTTTGTCATAAAATTTTGGAACTCAAAAGTTTTTTTTAAAGTTATGATCTTAAGAGTTTTGAAACTTCCATAAGTTATGGATGTGAAATGTCTCATTTATTAACTCTTTAGGTTATGAATTCCAAGAGTCTTCAAAGGATAATTGTCAAAGTTTCAAGATTTGTATTAGTTTATATGATTATCTAATTTCTTGAAAATTGTTGATGTGAATTATCTTTACTTATGAGTTTAATCTAGATCATAGAAAAATTATTTGATTATTGTGTTAATTGGAATATTTGATCTTAATGGTTTTTATGAACTCCATAACTTGTCCTCAAGTTATGGAAAGTGAAGAGTTTTTCTTTTTAAAGTGTCATTAAGTCTCATAGGTTATGAAAATAGAAGTCACTATTTTTAATGTCATCATTAAATGATTTAATGTCTTCCATAACTTGTCCTCAAGTTATGGAACTTGAATTTTTTTTTCATTAAACCTTAATTAAACTCATAAGTTATGAAAAATCCAAGAGTTTTGAAAGGTTTCAAAACTTGTCCTCAAGTTTTGGAATTTGTAAAGTTACCCCCCATGTATACTTTAATTCCAAACTAGACCTTAGAATTTTAAAAGTTTAAAATTCAACCCTTATACTATTATTATAATTTTAATTATATAGATATGTATAAGATAAAGTCGTCTTACCATTAGTAGGCCTTATTCACGAAGCCGGTCTATAAGGGGGGTATAAGGTTACTGCCTATAAAATGGCAGTTTAATGGGTGTCCACTCTCACTCACCGCTTTCTTGACCGGTGGAGGGTCGTTAGCCGAACAGGTAGGACAAGGACTATAATTCTCCCTTCATTATAAGTATAATGATAAATACTAAGTAACTAAACACTTATAAATTCCCAATCTTAGTTACTTAGGAAAATGTGAATAAGGTGCTAATCCATGAAATTACACTTTGCACTTTGTTTAAGCTGTTAGTGGAGCGTGTGTGGTTAACCGGCACACTAACCTGGACTTAACAAGGTAGGCAAAGGGTAACTTAATGTTTATCATAGTATCGTTGGAGCGTGTGTGGTTAACCGGCACATCGATTGAGGGGTAAATATTAAGGGTACCAAGTATATTTGCATGGTTACTTCACACCTTGTTTTGTGATCCTCGGCATCCCAGTCACAAAACCTGAAGGGCACACTCGAGATTGAAACATGCCATTGAAAAGTTCAATGAATCTCAAAAGAATCTAGGAGTTTCAAAACCAATTAAAACCTAATAATACATTTCGTTTATCTTGGTGGAAATTGGTGAATCGTCATTCACCTACCTTCAAATATTGTATAGCTTGGATTACGGCATCCCTCTTCCAAGTTATAAAATAGTTTGTTGGGTCCTAGCCTTAATATATCATATTGGGTGTTATATTAAGGACTTAAATCAACTTTACGTGAATTTCTCCCATTGTTGATGTCTGGTTTAGACAACAATGATCTTCCCAAACCAAGCTTTCCTAATGAATATGACTTCTCGAGTTTGGCTCATGGAAGTCATACTTCTCTTCCTCCACCTCCTCTAATTATTCTCCCTAACCCACAAGTTCAAGGTCACTCAAGCCCTAATGGCAAGCAAGGTCTATGTGTGATCACATCTTAGAGATGAAGTCACATATTGACAAGCCGTGAGAGTTGGGTGTCAAAGTCTTAAGAAAGTTGGATGTCCAATCACTTTCTAAGTCACATAGTGAGTTCCTTTGGGACTACTATGAAACAGACTATGACATGAACCTTAATGATCATATCTATTTGCTTGGTGCTGCTAAATCAGCAATGATTTGGAACGATAGTAAAGCAAATTTGATTAGAAGATCAACTTCCAAAAAAAATTATGGACAGTGACAATGGTGACACTGGAAATCCAGAAAAAGCATTCTCTTCCCAATGGAAAGGGATTGGCCATAGTCAACCCGGTTGACCAAATGGTAAAGAGAAAGGCTAAGTCTGAGATAGTCCTATTACCAAAGGGTCCATATGTTTATTTTGCCAAAGGAAGGGGCGTTGATTGCAAAGCTGCCAAATTTACCTAAGGATGTTAAAGTCAATAAGTTTGACTCTACATCAGGTAGAGCCCATTATCTAACTCTGTTAAGTTCTATTATGAGATCCTCATTACATGATGTGACTGGGTCACATGTTGATGTTTTAAGAATCAAAGAATAGAGAGAAATCTTAAAGGAAGTATATGCTGATTCTGATCGCGAAGGTGGATTTCGATCGCATCAGAATTTTGAGCAGTTGCTTAAGAAGTTATGATATATTGCTAAGGAATAGATAACAACAATTTTCCATGTGGATTGTAAGGATAAGTTTTTCCGCAAAGTTTTAAAATAAAAGAAAATTGTTTAATTTTATTTATTTGAAGTATCCTTACAATGGCATTTGTGGAAAATTGTTGCTTATATGATTCCACTGACAGCAATATTGGAAAATGGATTTGATTCTTTCATTTGTGGTAGTGTCTAAATTTACCAAATCAGGAAAGTTCCTCATCACCCAAGTTTCAATTGGACCGAAACTTGGAATCATGCAAGTTGAATAGTATGATGAATGAGAACTTTCAAGAATTGGAAAATCAACACTAATTACTTGTTCACATGGATGTGTGAGTCAAGTGAAGGACTAAAGGGATCGAGTACACATTCTTGTGCACTGGTCATGTCCACCACAAAGCTCGTTAAGACTATTTGATTTACTAAAGTTTAGTAAATATGGTTATACTTACAAGTTTAAGTATAATTCTGAAACATTGGAAAAGTCTCAATGTATGGCAGAACGAATGGGAAGAATCAAATTAGGCAGAAAGATAAAAGTTTCTCAAATCTGAAAAGATGGGAGAGTACTTTAGTATCATGTTTGTGATCATCTTAATGATTTAGAAATCATATCACAATTAGTCCTCTAAAGGTCATCTTAGTGCATTCTTATGACTAAGAAGAGGAGTCATGAATTGTTGAAATGGTTAGATCAGGAAGATGAGTCATACTTCGTTCCAAAACAATTCTTAGAGTCATACTCCAAGATTGTAACTTGAGTGACATATCTTAAAGAAAGGTTTAAATCACTTGTCAAATGTAAGAGTAAAAGTGTCCTACTCTTGTACATTTGAAATTGGTAAGTTGTGATGTTTTGGATAAAACAAAGACCAACTAAGGCCAATTGTGTGAAGTGTTTGTCTTGATAAAGAATCCGTACTATCTCTTGAATATTTGGCAAGATAGTCTTATATATCAAGAGGATAGTGGGAGTCTTAAAGATCCTAAAAAGAATTTCAAGAACTAATCAAGAATAAAACCTGAGGTTCTTCACTATCACACGACTTGAGGTTTATAACCTATTGTGTTGACATATTCTGTGCCCATTGCAGTTAAAGTTGGCTTTGCATAGGAGTTCTGAAAGTTCTCAATTGGTTGCATAACAACTTGGAAGCAATGGCAGGCCCTGTACTACCAGGTGGCAAGAAGTTAAGATTGCATAAGTTCAGTCCATATGAATTTGGATTTGTCATTATCCTTGTCTTGTGACTATGGTTTTGACGATTCACATGGATAAGAACACATACACCATAAAATCTAAGGGTCATAAGGTTTCTCTCCGATTCATGAAAATGATGGTGAGGAAACACTTCCACCAAGTAGATTTGAAGCAGATGGCAAAAGGTCTAAACAATTGAGACTATGATTACGGCATCCCTTTTCATAGTTCTGAAATTGTTTAGACACACATGCATGCTATCTAAGGAAAGGTGTATGATTTTGATAAAGTTTTATCAAAGCATCTCGTATCAGAAATCTGAACTTTGGTAAGAAAGTCAATAAAGTATTGATTTCTAGAAGTCCATCTGATTTCTGAGTACATGTCAAAGCTAGTGGGAGCATAAGTGTTATGCTAATAATCATCATGTTAGTGGGAGCATGATAATTATTGTTAGTGTTGCAAGTTAGCAATGTTAATTATAGAAAACAAAAGTTTCAATTCGTGAGGCTGCAGGGATTGAAAAAGTTGTTTTGCTATAATTAAGGGAGAGGATATACTTCATTTCAGTTCTAAAGGCTTAGATTGAGACCTTAATCATCTTTAGTCAAGAATATATATATGAATTTCATGTTGGATTGGTTCAACTTAAGGAAATTCTATATATTGCGTTCTCAAAATTCGATTATGATTACGGCATCCCTCTTCATAGTCAAATTTTGAAAACATGGCAAATAAAAATATTGTAGCAAAAGACTGGTCTAGAATCATGTCTTTATGTGAGACATCATGAATCGTGTACCATTTGCTTTGGGTACAGGATCGATTGCATGTGCTATAATATTTGTCATTTCTAAATTTTTCCAAATGCCCAGAGGCATTAAGAAGTGAAAAGGTCTAGAATTGGATATGACTAAAATGATTAAGCAATTGTCGAGGACAATCTGAGGTTTACCAAAGATTGGTTGCTCAGGGACAGTTGGAAGTATAGTGCTAATTTTGGAAGGACCATATTGACATATTCTGAAAAGAGGCATCTCTTATTCAGAAGTGATAGTCAAAATGAGAATATGGAGTTGTCTCAATAGGTGGAAGTTATCTGTGTAATATTAGAAAACTTAATGCAAGAAGCATGTCCAAAGCAATGTACTTTGAATATGAGACTTAGTTTCCATGGAGTTGATCTCCATTGGAATACCTTATAATGACTGTTGACAAGTCTTTGTGACTTTGTACATATTCATTACAGGAGGGTCAGTGCATATAAGTTTAAAATCTAAACAGATTTTGATAAATGATAGGAATTTGAAATTCTCACATTTTTCGATAAGGATTTGGGAGTGTGAAATTAGAATCATTGAAATTATGTTCAATTGGTTTATATCACAAAGTAAGGATCATAGACAAACATAGAGTGCATACTTGGTGTATGGCAAAGCTATTGTTTAAGAAAAACATAGTGTACATGCTTGGAGCATGGGACAACTAGTGCTTTTAATTCAAGTATAGAGTTGATAAAACCGAAACAATGAATAATGAGTAATCAGTATGGTGATAAATAAAAGTGTTTATTTATATTCATAGGGTTTGATACCATATTTGATTCATTTATTCTTGTGTTTCACTTTGCATGTTTTGACTTCCAGAATAACTAAGTCGCTGTTCCTGAATGATTAAGTTATTCAAACCATCCACAGTCGGTCATATGTTGGAATTAGATATGAATCAAGACTGTCATGGGTTGGTTTGTAGAGGTCCAAGTTGGTGGACAAAGTGGTGCTACAACACTCATGAGTGCTCATAAGTTCTGAGTATTGGATTCAACCCGCGCTCATTTGAATCACTTCATGGATTTTATCACGAGTGATCATGAGACGATAATATCTTATATTCTTCAAACCTAGAGATATAAGTTGTTACTATGAGTTGGTTATACATTGATTGCATGAAAACGCATTTGGTAACTCGATGTTAAAAAACGTGCCTTTGTGTATGATTCAACAAGTAGTAGAACAAGCCATATGAGTCGAAGTTTATCCATTCCTTTTACCTTCGGGATAAAAGCGATATATGTGGGCCCCTCGATGATTTAGCGATGACACATGTGAGTGCTTGGCCAAGCCAGGACTGATTTGATTTGTTCAATCAGTCAGTCATCATAAATCAAAAATCGGGAAACAACAAATGGACAGAGAGAATGATTATAATCCATGTCTCAGTCCATATGATAACTAGAATGGAGGAATATATGATCCCTTATCTAATGGACGCGTCATTGATTTGTTCAGACTTCGACAGCGGCTTTAAGAGCTACGATTGCTAGTCGGGTTATGAAGTCGTACTTGCAATAATAGTTTTAGACTTATCCAAGTGGGAGACTGTTGGATTAGATGTCTAAGCCCATAACTATTATTGGTATGTACTTGACCCGAGAGTAGCATGGTCCATTTGGGTTGCATATCATCAGGACAATTTGTTAAGATGGACTTTTGAGAGAAGGTTATTTATGGTTTATTAATATATTATAAGTTATAATATATTAATATGAAATCATATGTTTTAATTAGTATCGATCAAGAATTAATTTGGAATTAATTTAGTGATCAAAAGAGACTAATTAAATCTATGGGGACTAATTATGATAATTAGTTATATTTATATGTGTTGGGCTTATGATCCATGTTGGACCAAGTTTATGTATGGATACATAAAGAGTTGGGCCACATGAACCATGGATCATAAAACCCATGGGTATGGATTATGGGTTATACCCATGACCCTTGGAATCCTACATATAAATAGGTTACTCCATAGCCAAAATCACCACTTCTTTTCTTAGAGAAATATGGAGGTGTTTTGGTGCATGGAATTCTCTCTCAAGAGCCACCTTTGTCCTAGGTGTGTTGTGATTCCATTTGAGGCATTTCATACTATTGGTGTTAAGCTCTTAAGGCCAAATACATCAAGACTTCAAGCCACATAAAAGGTATGTTTCCCTAACTAGTATATTATATGGTTTATGTCAAATGCATGCTAGTTATAGGTTTAATGCCTTGGAAACTATTTGCATGTATAATAGAGAAAACATAGATCCAAGGTATTTAGGGTTGTATGTGCACCATAGGATGTTGTAGTATACTAAAACCCAACAAATACAAAGTACAATACAATTAAATTTTGTGTTAACATCCAAATGATTTCTAATGATTTCAGACGTTTCAAACTATTTCAGCTGTTTCAACTATTGTTTTTACCAAAACATATTTATATATGCCCAATATATATATATATATATATATATATATATATATATATATATATATATATATGAGTACAAACCATTAAACCTTTGTAATATGCTGAGCAAAGGAGAATTTTCAGAAATATTTTCATTACAAACAGAACACACTTATAAACTATAACAGGTATAGTTTATGGAACATCCTTACTATTTTACTTATTCAGGAAACGATACAAGAACATACTTATAACCTATATTAGGTATAGTTTATGGAACACTTATATCATTGTCACTAAATATAGAGATACAATAAAAATGAACATATAAACTATAAGTGGTATAGTTTATGGAACATAAGTACTATTATTACTAAGTTCAGATTTTACTACAGTGACAAACATATAAACTATATTAGGTATAGTTTATGGAACATACATGCAGTTGTTCATTACAAAGTGATTTTCAGTTATTCTACATGTATCGCCAGTATAGCTTTGTGAGACACACTTCAATTACTTACCTAAGTACCAACCAAGCCCTGAAATTATAACCAGAATCTCCTAGAAGAAGAGCGTGAATTTGTGTATAGATTTATACGGGACTAACAATCGCGCACCTTAAATGTTAGCTGTATTTAGGTTGGCAGGCCTGGGGTGACAAATGTCATAACTATTATGACGCCCGAAGAACGTCGTTTCAGGTCATCTTAGGTCATCAAGTATTGTTATAATAACTCACAATTTGGAATTGAACAATACTTAGTGTAAGAATAATACATAAACAACTTCAAATAGTTTTATTAAATGATAGAACTACAATACAGTATTTTACATTACAACTGGTGGAATCCATGCACATACATTTACAGAGTTTTCATACGAGTACAATACAGAATACTATTATCCAGTATAGAGAAACTTACATTTTAGAGAAACATACATTTTCACTTAGTTTTATTTATTAATAACACTATGAAATACTATTAACTAAGTACAACAATTCTTACGCATTTTTGTCTTATGGCATTAAGACTACAATACATTTACAATAGAAAAATATAGGATTTTCTGGGAGAACATACTAACCTTTTCAAAGAACAAAGACAAGCTTTCCATCTCAAAAACATACTTGCGAGCTCACCAACTTAAATGTTGATACACTTTCAAAATCACTTGTATTCTCAGGGAACCAGTAGACTGGTACACTACTGGTTTTTGAGAAGACGGAGCATTCATGGTGTCACGTCTATATTTTTGTTATACATTTTGATGTTATACAAACAATGTTGAAAATAGAATGTAAACAATATTTTATCAATGTAATGGTTGTTGTTACAGTGATTACTATTATTCAATTGTTGTGATACTGTACATGACGTCCTCCACCCCTGAACGTTTCCGCCGTTCCGGTTTAAAGGTGTGACAGATTGGTTTCATAGCATTGCTTATAGTGAACTAAGTATATCAAACCATGCAAGATATCCAACTATAAAATACAATGGGGCCGAAGTGCTCTGACTAAAAGTATGCTTTTAAAATATAAGTATTTTATAAGAAGTATACAAACATACATACATACCAGAAACAGTATCACAGTAAGAACTTCACAAAACTATTTAGATGGTGGACGCTGCAGTTAAACCTAGACAGTTATGTAATCATATCTGGGATAAATATAGCCTGATCAACTATATTTATTTGAGATACGACCAACATGTGTTTAGGAGTGATCGTGGTGTTGCAACAAATCTAAAACTTACCAACAATACATACTAGAGAAACTCTAGAACCAAACATGAAATTAAAATATTATAGGAGTATTTTATGGCACTATACCACTAGAACAAAAAACATTTAGGCCTCGATAGGTATATATACTAATAGTCGAGAAGGGCCTTCATACTAGAAAAAATCATGAGAAAACAAAGAACCCTTGTGATGGGCCTCTATAGTTACTAAGTGTATACGTAAGGATTATATATAATTAAGATTTTATAGACATAGAATTTGTGATTCAGCTTTACTTCCTGTTCCTTGTTTGGTTGTGGACTTAGAGTAGGGTCACTTATTCGAAGGTCTATTTGGTCTTAGTTATATATAATTTGTATACACTATGTGATTAGAGAGGGACCCAGTATGAGTTACACTGTACAAATTCTTTACAAGTGTTTCTATAAATGAAGCTGGTGATTGTTTACTTATATTAGTAGACTTCCATTGTAAATCGCTTAATAGAACACTATAACAGTCAGGATAAGATATATCTTGTTCAAATATTACCTGACTCATGACCACTATAGAGGACTTAGCATTACTTTCTCTTTAATCATTATAGAGAAAGATGCCTCCAAAGAAGTCCAACAGGAACAAAAACAACCCGCCGACGAATCCACCACCACCGTCACCTCCTCAGTATGACCCTGTTGCTTTACAAGTAGCAGTAACAGCCGCCGTGGCAGCCTCCATGACGTAAATTAACGCAAGTGGCACTAGTGGAGCGGGTAGCGGTGCCAACCCCTTCTAACCATGGAGATAGTCACGGACCCAACAAGCTCCCCCTAAAAAATAGCTGGCTTTCTTGTTAA
Organism: Lactuca virosa; assembly: GCF_052849685.1. Classification (NCBI taxonomy): domain Eukaryota; kingdom Viridiplantae; phylum Streptophyta; class Magnoliopsida; order Asterales; family Asteraceae; genus Lactuca; species Lactuca virosa. Next base: position 311,646,753 of record NC_136433.1, on the reverse strand, counting down.
TCTTCATTGGGAGCTTTGGCTTCAGCTTTACTCTTTGATATCTTCATGACTTCAAGATGAACATATGAATCTTTAATGAATGACTTCATCTAGAGCAGTTGGGCTTTTCTTCAGAATTTGGCTTTGAACGCACGTCGGATGAGGAGGCTTCTTGTACTGATTCTTGAAAGATAGCGCTTTCAGCTTGAGAATCTTCAGAGAGAATATCAGAGAGAACTAATCTTCTGGATCACTTCAGCAGGTTCATAGATAGCAGCAGACTGATTGAGGAGGCTTCAATGCAATCCGTCACATAATCTTCAATTTCAGCTTCACCTTGCTTCTGGGGTTGAAAGATTGAATGTCGAAAGAATAATCTTCATTTCTTGCTCCTTCGAATGAGAATTCTTCGATGATCACGGATGAAGCCTTGGCTTAGAAATCTTCGACACAAACTCCATGAGTTTCATCTTCACTTGAATTCACTTTTCAGGACAAAACAAAACTAAAAGAAAATTTTAGCACACAATATTTTTGGATTTTTCATATTTTCTGAAAAAGAAATAAAACAGAAATAACACTATTTTTGGATTTTTAATTTTTTGATTTTTGTTTGGTTTTTTTAAAATTTTTAATTCTCCCCTAATGTTTAAATTAGAAGAAAACTATGAACAAATTTAACAAGAATAAAATGATATCTAACTTTAAGAATAAAATGATAACTAAAGACAGCCATAGCAATCTGCCATGTGATATCCATCTCCTCCACGTCTTCTGGATGAATCTGATCCAGTCAGCAAATGACAGCTGAGGTGGAAGCTCTCCAGCTACAAAAGCATTGTAGCAATTAACAAGCCCAGTAGCTAGAGCCAGATTTTCATCAGTATCCTTAGTGTTTGAGGAAGAGGCTACAGCAGGCACATTTGGAGAAGGAACAACTTGTGGAGTGACAAATGGCTGATTTTGATGGTGATGGATGGATGATGCAGCAACTAAGGTCTGAATCTGAGGTTGTTGAGCTGCAAAGGCTTGACCTGAGGAAGACATGATTGATGAGAGAGCATTGTTGGATGAGATTCCAAGATTTGCAGTAGAGTATGAGTTCACATGATTAATCTCTCTCTGTTTGTCATCTATATCACAAGCTTTGATGATCGCCATGATTTCAGCAAGAGTGAGGCGATTTAAATCCTTAGTCTTCTTAATCACAACGACATTCATATCCCATGATCGAGGAAGAGCATTCAGAAGCTTCTTATTAATCTCTGACCTGGTTAAGTAAATTCCAGATATGTTCATGTCAGTTGTGAGAGTTGTGAACCGCTGCAGCTGAGCCTCAAGAGTCTCTCCTGGTATATAGTTGAACATATTGAACTTTTGTCTCAACATGTCCTGACGACTCTCCTTCATATCTTCATTGCCTTCATAAACCTCAATTAGGGCTTCCCACAAGTCTTTAGCTGAAGTGTACTCACGGAAACCTTGAGCAATATCGGGAGATAATGCCATGGTCAAAGTGGCTAAAGCCCTTTCCTTCTCTTCAACTTTCTCAAACTCCTCATCAGTGTAGTTCTCAACAGCCTTGTCAATTACCTGTCCTCCAACTGTAACAGTGATTCTGACAGGTCCTCTAAGAATGCTTCTCCAGACCTTAAAGTCCTTCATTTTGATGTATTTTTCAATTCTATACTTCCACTCAGGGAAACCATCCGCAGACATTAATCTTGGAATACGCGTGGTAGTGCCCATGACAGTGTCAAGTTCATGGAAGTGATTTTGACTTTGAGATTCCATTTGAAATTGAAGCAAATTAAGCAAATTAAGTTGAAAAAGGTGTTTACGGTTGATGGGGTTTATGACTGTAAACTGAGTTTACGGTTGAACGTTTACGACCGTAAACTTGGTTTACGGATGAGCAGTTTACGGTTTAGTAGTTTACGGTTTATGTGTTTACGGTCAATGAAGATTGGTTTACAGTTTGTGAAGATTCAGAGTTTACGGTTCTTCAAGATCTTGATTTAACAACCGTAAATAGAGTTTACGGTTGGCAGTAAACTCCCAGAACGCCTTCAGAAACACGTTTTTGCAGTAAATTCAATTCCCTTGACCACAAGAACACTTAAAACAGGCTCGAACAATAAGAATATCGGTTGAAACAGCCCAAAAGTCGATCGAATGAAGCTTTAACACCGGTTTTCGCTCTGATACCAATTGTAAGGTCCAAATATGGATCTTTACCAGTAGTCAAGCAACAAACAATCACAGAAAGAAGAATAAGATGAAAAGAAATCAAGCTTGCACACGATTAAATTCAGTAAACCGTCTGGTACAACTTGATAGGACTCTGTGTAAACGCAATGGCATCCACACTACACTAAGACCAACACCTCCCCTATATATACTCAACCAGACCGTAAACGGGGTTTACGACCGTAAAATGGGTTTACGGTCGTAAACGTGTTTACGGCCGTAAACTCTGTTTACGGTCGTAAACATACAAACAGACCAAAATCACATAAACAGCTCATAAACAGTATTACAGACTCAAACTGAACTAAACACAATGAAAGCCTAGACCAAACCATTTACAGGGTCCTTCAATGATTGTAAGGTCCAAATATGGATCTTTACCAGTAGTCAAGCAACAAACAATCACAGAAAGAAGAATAAGATGAAAAGAAATCAAGCTTGCACACGATTAAATTCAGTAAACCGTCTGGTACAACTTGATAGGACTCTGTGTAAATGCAATGGCATCCACGCTACACTAAGACCAACACCTCCCATATATATACTCAACCAGACTGTAAACGGGGTTTACGACCGTAAACTGGGTTTACGGTCGTAAACATACAAACAGACCAAAATCACATAAACAGCTCATAAACAGTATTACAGACTCAAACTGAACTACACACAATGAAAGCCTAGACCAAACCATTTACAGGGTCCTTCAATCTCCCCCTTGGTTTGGTGCTAGCTTGGACTTAGCTCTTTTCGACCACCAGTACATCTGATTTTCCCATCGCTCCTTTCCACATTTTCTTTTCTATAATTTCAGCCACCATCGACGTGTATTCTTTTGCAGCGGGCTCAAAGAGAGATTCAGCCACCATAATCTGATTTTTAGCGAGATGATGTATGTCCCACTTCCCAAATTAAAGTAAATCCCTTTTCTCACACAGACGGATGCAATCTTCCTTAAGCTTGATGACAGCAGCATCTGTGGATTCATCATACACCCAATATAGCATGGATTGAAGAGAACCATCAGAATAATTTTGAAGAACAGGGACTTGCTTCACTTGGGCGGTAGCAGGCCACATCACTGATCTAAGTGGCTGTTTTGTCGTGGGATCAAACACTTTAGAGTAAACCTTGACTATCGACTCAGCAGTCTTCATCGAAGGAAAACCTTTAGCGACTTGATCTTCCAGGAATGACTTGAACTGACTTGCCCTGGGATTGTTCGATGGATTGGAGAAAGGAGCCTTAGACAGCTCAATAAGATCAATCTTAGTAAAAGAATGAAAGTCGTGAGCATCTTTGTATAGTTCATAGTTGCCGCTCTTTCTCCTCACCATAAACATATTCATGGTGTCATGGAATCCCCACGAGAGGATACCTGACCTATCACCATAGGTGTCTCTGAAACGATTCTCGCCCAGATCTGTAACGGTGATCTGTGGTTTATCCCAGGGTGCCTTATGATCTGCGCTCCTTTTGAATAGCAATTTACCTTTGTCAGCAGACTTGTCCTTTTTGGCACGTTTTAATTCTGCTGCACTTGGAGCTTGAGCCGGTTCTTTCTCAAAATGATTCACGACGGTGGTGGTTCTGATAGGTTACGAAGCAATGGGAGCATCTTGGTTGGGAAGATAAATATGTGGCTCTTCAACGGATGACTTGAATTCATCCCCAAATTTATCTTCCAGCTTTTTCTTCAAATCATAGTAGCTGGCGGTCAGTAGCCCAAAGTGTGTCTGAAGATCTGTGATCTGTTTGGTCTTCAGAGCTTTGTCCTCGATAAGCTCGGCCACTTGAATGTTGAGTTGTGTATTCTCAGTTTGAAGGTCAGCCACCTTGATATCAAGATCAATGTTCCTCTGATCCAACTCAACGTTCTTCTGGTTCAGAGCATCGATCTGCTTTTGAAGTCCAAGAAGTGAGGGACTCTCTTCTCCTGTGCTATCATCCCCTATAGAAATTCCTTTGCCATGCGGGGGTGATGTTGAAAATTGATCTCTGGCCAAGAGCTTGGCTAATTTAACAGAGGTAGCGTCGTGCTCTGGCCTAGGAGGAGAGAAATCCGTTGGGAAGGACAAGCCACCAGTTTCATAGAAGATACTAGGACCTTCACTTGTGGGTTCAGCTGAGACTATAACAGGTGTAGTTGTTGGTGGAGCTGTAACACTTTGAATCACCAGTCTAGGGTCGAGTCTGTGCCTTTTACATGGAGGAGGAGAGGCTTGTGTGGTTGGGTGATCACTTTCCAAAGGCGTAGAAGTAGGTAAGACAACATTAAGGGGAGGAATCCCTGACGTTGCCACCATAGGAATTGCTATTTCCGCCGATGTGTTGGTAGGAGGAGGTGTAGCTTCGAGAACATCTCCTTTTTCCCTTGTCTCTGTTGCTGGTTCAGCAACTTCATTGACATTGTCAAGCAGCTCATTGAGGTTCATCCTGGCCATAAAATCTTCATTACTCCCAAAATTGACAGGAATTTCATCATTGTCAAATCCTGTGAGGTCGAGGCCTTCATACAAATCAGTTTTCGATCCAGACCCCTCATCGTAATCCTTTTGAACTGGAACGGATGTCAACTCGTGTTCCTCAGCCACTTGTGCTTTAGGTGCTGGATTTTCTTCTTATTCATGATCTGAGACAGTGATCACATCTTCAGAAACAACCCTTTCAGAAGAAGTGGGCTCAGATGCCTTGTCAGATGTTCCATGCGACTCAGAAGATTCATCAATCTCAGCAAATTTTCCGAACTTCTCGAGAGGATGTAAGCCCTGGAAAACAACTTTGCCTTTTGATTTTGCTTGATGAGACCAACCGTGTGTGGGCTAGGGACTTAATATCCAGCTTTTCACCATCATTGACCATCTCTGGGAACTGATTGTTGATGAACACCTGAATGAATCTTGGGTATAACAAGAATGCGTCTCTGTTTCCCCGGGAAATGGCATTTATGTTCACCAAAAATTCATCTAGAATGAACTTCGAGAAATTGAATTTTATACCGGCAGCGAGTGAAACAATTGCTCCTGTGTTCCGGAGCGAGATCTCATCAGCGCCTGATCTCCTCCCCAAAATGCAGCTGACGAAGACATGTGCCAGAAATCTCCAGTAGGGAGGTAGAAGTTTCTTCACCGTAGGAGGGTATATGCCCTCATATCCCATCCTGCTGAGAATCCTTTGAACATCATCAATCCCAATCTCAGTAGGGAAATCGGTTGATCATCGATCAGCAATGTGTCTCTGATGTGCTGTTCGGTGATTATGATCTTGCATCCTCTGACTTCAGCTTTAATAGTAAACGCACCATTTTGTCTTGACACCTTGGCCGTTTGCCAGAACTCCCGGATAATGTCCTGATAAATGATGGGATTTACTGTGATGGCACAAGACAAACAGCACTCTCTCATTCTGTAGATCATTGATTTGAATTCTGCATGAGCGACCGGAGGATCATCCAACACAATCGCCAAGTTGTGCATGTCCGCAAACTTAAGATTCGCCATTTATCTGCACTAAACAGGCCAAGTAAGAAAACACAGAATTTTAACAATTTAAATCATTTGAATTTTCTTTAGTTAAACAAATTTATTTTTGGACCTTTTTAAAAAAAATTAGATTGACTACAAAAGATTTGAGTTTACAGTCAAAATTAGTCAACTATCGAGTTTACGGGCCAAGTCAGTCTAAATGGGTTTACGGTCAAAGTTGGTCAACGGACCGTAAAGTGAGTTTACGGTCGTAAGACCAAAACCGAGTTTACGGTCGTAAGGCCAAAATCGAGTTTACGGTCGTAAGGCCAAACTGGGTTTACGGTTTATGAATCTCCCAAAACCGTAAACTCATCAAGAACAGTAAGCGCCGACGATTCCAAAAACGCAGATTACTCCTCCAGTTTTGGTCGGAATGACAAATAAAAAGCAGATTCTCGGTCTGTTTCATCATACCTTCGAAGTGGTATAGTCGATTTCACAAGAACTCGCAAAAGGTTTTTCGAGGAGAGAGAGTAGAGAGAGAAAGTATGTGTGCGGCTGTAAAAGGGAGGAATGGGAGTGGAAAGGGTTTATGGAAGTAAACTCTTCCTTTTATACTCCCTTCGAAATTACCTGTCTCCCACACAGTTAAGATCACAGTCCTAATCCCGATTAAGTTTTCAAAAATAAACATTTTGAGGATATTAAAATAAAAAATAAAATTAAAATTAAACTAAAAAAAATAAACTAATTTCTAAAATTTAAGAATTAAAATATTTAAAAAAAATTAAATTTTTGACAATTATAAAAATAAAATAAAAATTAAAAATAAAAATAAAAATAAAATTAAAGTAAACGCAGACAAAATTTATCTCAAAATTTTACTGAAAATTTTCTTGTGATGCTGGGATCAAAGTTGTTAGACAACCTTAATCCACTTGTCGGTACCTTTCATATTCACGTCTTTGTCTGGTCGATCGCCGGTATTGTGGTCCACTTAAGCACGAAAAATTATGACAGATTTAGGACATACTATTAGTTACAAGACAAAGTGATCCTAAGTTCCTAGATACTATTTCTTAGGGACCATTCAGCTGACGACGACCAGGGATATTGTTGTCCACCTAAATTGAGCAGCGAGATCTATAGACAATCTGTGAATATTCAATTGTTAATTGTACTAGAACATGGTTCCCGCTTCCTGATATGCTCCAGTAATCAAGGACTTCCAGAATACTCCTTACATCGGGTGAGCAGACAATTATTAAGAGAGAATATGGATTTAGAATGCATATGCTATACACCCAGGTCGGATCTCTTCCAATCACGCAGAGGGTGAAACATATGACTAACTGAAGTTTTAGAGGGATTGAGAAAAAGAATGATGCATATACTATGTACCAGGTCGGATTGTGAGTCACGCAAAGGAGACAGTATATGGCTAACAGATAGAAAGAATTGCACAGATAGAGGATGCAGAGAAATAGAATTACATATGTTGCAGTCTAGGTCGGATGTACTTCAATCACGCAGAGGAGGCAACATATGACTAACAGATAGAGAGAAAGAAAATAATCTTCTACAGACCTAACTTATCGGAATTCCCCAGTCACCCCATCAATACCGGAATGAAGGACAGAATCCGCACATCGAGGAAAAGTCAATCCACAGTTCCAGATACGAGTTCTTTAGTGTATCCAACAGATTCCCGTGTTTATCTCCCTGCTCAACCTATCTGAGCGTCGTATTGTCAGGCTAAACGGATCTAACTAGGTTAAGATCTGTCAAGTCTTTGAATTCCTAAAGTTCAACTCTGCCTAGTCAAGTCCATTTAGAATCTTTTGTGCCTACCAGCGCATCGAACACAGAGCCTAGACAATTCAGATTCAGTCCCTTACACAGATTCAGATTCCCTGTTATCACATGATTATATCACTTCCCAAAACATCTCACTCAAACTCATTTCATTAACCAACATATTTTTGGATTTTCTGATTTTCTAATGTTTTTGGATTTTTTTTTTAAAACTTTCTAATTTTTTGTTTTGTTTTTATTTCTCCCCCTAAATTTATGCATAGGAGAGAAACGAAAGTAAATGCGCAAATTTAAACTATCCTAAAACAAAAATTTGTCTTTGAAGCGAATCAGAGTAAGATAAACTCAGGAGTATAGAGAAGAAAACGCAAACCGTAATTCACCGATTGAATTTGCATCCAGAAGGTCTGAGAACAGCACGCGTAATTCATAACAGATCCGAAAATTCTTCATGTCATTAAGCACTAACCCCATGTGTGATCCCTTCTTTTCTTCCCTTCCTGCAAAGGGCACATACTCTCAAACAAAGATCTGAATGTTGTACAGTTGAGAGATGTCCCCTATCATGTGCCTGGAACAGCCACTACCAACAAACCGAAGTCTGATGATATGCCTCCATAGCTGCTCCGACACAGAGCGGGATCAGTTGGTCTTTGGAACCCAGTCCATTTTGAAACTGGGTCGACCTTTGTCATCCTTGCACGGTACTCTCTCCCATGACATATCCTGTTTATCACAAACAGAAGATGAAGAAATATTAGAGTCATTAGTTGATTTGGGAGAGTGAGCCTTTGGAACCCATTTATAGTTGGGTTTAACCTATTTCTTTTTCGATCTGATGTGTGGCTCGGTACTTGCTTTTGATCTTGATGTCGGCCGTTGAGATGACTTTGATTTTGGATTCACGGGAGCATCTCTTGGATTTGGCTTCTTGGCCGACATTCCCTTCTTAACTTTGGGATTTTGATTCTTGTCCTTTGGAGTTTGATTCTTGCTCTTCTGCGCGTTCCATTCATCATTGTCTGAACGTGACCTTGAGGGGTTTCTTTTGGAATATCTCCCTCTTGGCGCGTTCTGCCACCCTTGTGCATAGTAGGGAACGTATGCACGATTTGGACAATGTCTGGCAATGTGTCCAGGTGTTCCACAGTGAAAACAAGTCTTTTTCTTCACTTGGAAATTGTTTCTTCCTGCCCCTGGTGGCGTATCCATGCCTTGTCTCTTGCTTTTCCCACACGCACAGTTACAGCAGGCACTCTGTTTCACTGGAATTGGTGGCCTGTAATTCTGAACAGCAGGTTGATCAGAAGCAACTGAGTTCGAAGCAACCGATTCAAAGTTCAAGGAGATGTTGGTTTGTTCAATGGTGTTCTCCTTGTTCTCATCCTCTGCTACTTTACCTACACATGAAGCAGAAACATTAGTATTTTCAACCTGAATACCTCCTGAAACAAAACCAGCTGGTTTGCCATATTGAAGATGTGCCTCCCTGTCAATTTCTTCCTGTGTCGTAGGCATGGATGTGTAGTTATGATTGAAAGGTGGAGGAACACTATCATACCCTAGACCCTTGTTTTGATTATCTTTGAATTTTAATTGGGTTTCAAATAAGGACTCGACTGTCTTACTTGACACAGTATAATTTTTGAAACTAACATCTGTTTTTCCACACTTAATTTTCAAAGCGTCAAGTTCTTCAGTTACAGCATCAAGTTGTCTCTTAATATAGTCATAATTTTCACACTTGTTGCTGAATTTTTCCTGAAGCTTCCTAAAGTCCTTTATTTTTGTTTCTAACTGGGCCTTTAGGGGTTTCTGTCCTTTCCTGAGTTGATAACCTTCATATCTCAGGTCCTCAACTTCTCTTTTTAATAAATCATTATGTTCACGAAGAAGTTTAATCGTAGCTTCACATGATTGAGAACATGAAACTTCATTGACCGGAAGGTTTGCAGAACACATTGTTTTTCCACACTTCAAAGCGTCAATTTCTTCAATTATATCAGCTAGACTAAGACGATTGAGATCTTTTGTCTTCTTGATGTCAGCCACGTTCATATCCCACGATTTCGGAAGTGCATTCAGCAGCTTTTTGTTTATCTCAGATTTAGTCAAGAAGATCCCAGCTATATTCATCTCAGTAGTAAGTGTAGTAAATCGCTGCAACTGAGCTTCCAGGGTTTCTCCAGGGATATAATCGAACATGATGAAATTTTGTCTTAATATATCCTGACGACTCTCTTTCATGTCTTCAATTCCCTTGTAGACCTCAAAAACCATTAAAACACAACTAGAAGCTAAAATCAAACATAAAAGTCAAATTTAAAAAATCAAACCGAAAACCTAAATTTGAAAATTTAAAAATCAAAGTTTAAAGACAAAGGTTAAACTTGAAAAGTCAAAGTCAATTTAGAAATTTAAAAAAAATTAAAAGCTAATTAATAATAATAATAATAATTTTTTTTTTAAAAAAAACAAAAATATAGCCTTAGAACTGAAAACGAAGTTATTTGATCGAAAACGGGGTTTTATGGTCGAAAACGGGGTTTACGGCCGGAAACGGGGTTTACGGTCGTAAACGGGGTTTACGGCCGGAAACGGGGTTTACTGTTTACGACGGAAAAACGCGATTTTCACCTTTTTTTGCTCCAAAACTCGATCAAAAACTCGTTTTTATCAAAAACGCGAAGAACAAACCCCCCTTATTTTGTCACGATCTATCCAAAAACGCAAGAATCCTTCAAAAATAAGATCAAATAAGCTCCAGATCTGACAAAGATGAGTGATACAATCTAAGCTCTGATACCAATTGTAAGTCCCTAATCAGCTTGTGTATCAATCAGATCCGTTTGATGGTGCGGAATCTCAATCAAACGGATGATGTCAGATCAAATAGAAGAGAAGGAGAAGAAGAATAATATGAATCTTGAATGTATTGATGAATATGATTGAAGTTCCTTACACAAGATTCACTTTCTCTCTCTAGAACACGCCTTAAGTTTCACACACTTAAGCTCCTCTTTTCTATATGTTTATCACTCTACTCCTCACCCCTTACACCTATATTTATACATAAGAAACATGGGCTTGGTGAACATGGGCCGTAAATAGGTTTACGGCCGTGAACCTGTTTACGGCCGTAAACACAACCGTAAACACGTATACGACCGTAAACACCAAGCTGTTTACGGTCCAAGACACAAAAATACATTTTCCTAGAAAAGCAAAGTATAAACCATATTTTTGACCCAACATGGTGCGGAGAGGAGTTTCGGTAGCCATAAATTTAAACATCTACTCAAACAAAAACCACAATCCTTAAACGAATCATTCACCGTCGAGATGGCAAACGGGAAAACAGAAAGCACTAACGACATATTCATAGGCTGTACCCTCACTCTAAACGACTATTCTTTCCAAATCGACCTTATGCCGGTCTCAATAAAAATCTTAGACGTTATCATCGGCATGGATTGGTTAAGTCCTCACCGTGATGATATTTTATGCTACGAAAAGGCTATTCGCATAAATTTTTCAAGCGGCGAAACCCACGTTGTCTATGGCGACAAACTCAGTGCGAATCTTCGCATCATCTCTTGCATCAAAGCCCAAACATACTTGCGCAAAGAGTGTCATGCATTCTTAGCTCATGTAGTCAATGAAAAACAAAAAGTAAAAGACATCGAGAGCATTCCCGAAGTCCGTAATTTTCCTGACATCTTTCCCGAAGATCTTCTAGGAATTCCTCCCGAACGCCAAGTCGAGTTCCGAATCGACTTGATTCCTGGAGCTACCCCCGTAGCCAAATCCCCATATTGCCTAGCACCAGCAGAGATGCAGGAATTATCCAGCCAATTAAATGAACTGGTCAGTAAGGGATTCATCAGACCGAGCGCTTCACCCTAGGGATCACTGGTCCTGTTCGTGAAGAAGAAGGATGGATCCTTCCGAATGTGCATAGATTACCGCGAACTAAAGAAGCTTACCATTAAGAACCGATACCCTCTCCCGCGGATTGACGATCTGTTCCATCAACACCAAGGAGCCAGCTACTTTTCAAAGATTGACCTAAGATCAGGGTATCAATAATTACGAGTCCATGAAAATGATGTTTCCCAAAACAGCATTCTAAACTCGATATGGTCACTACGAGTTTGTAGTAATGCCCTTCGGTCTAAAAAATGCACCCGCGATATTCAAGGATCTAATGAATCAGGTATGTCGCCCCTTCCTAGACAAATTCATGATAGTATTCATAGATGATATACTTATCTACTCACGGAGTAAGGAAGAACATAGCCAGCACCTGAGACAAGTCTTAGAAACATTAAGGGTAGAAAAGCTTTATGCGAAATTCTCAAAGTGAGAATTTTGGATTAGGAAGGTAAATTTCCTTGGTCACGTGGTTAGTGAAGAAGGAATACACGTTGACCGCACCAAAATAAAGGCAATCGAGAACTGATCAGCACCTACAACGCCAACAGAGATCCGCCAATTTTTAGGACTTGTTGGCTACTACCGTAGGTTCAAACAAAATTTCTCCAGAATCGCTAAACTGCTTACTGCCCTGACTCAGAAGGGTGTAACTTTTAGCTGGAGAGAGAAACAAGACACTGCGTTCCAAACGTTGAAGCAAGCCCTGTGCAGCGCACCTATCTTGTCCCTTCCTGAAGGGACAGAAGATTGCGTAGTATACTACGACACATCAAATCAGGGACTAGGCTGTGTACTTATGCAACGAGGAAAGGTTATTGCCTATGCCTCAAGAAAACTAAATACACACGAGGCCAACTACACCACTCATGAGCTTGAGTTGGGAGCGGTAGTGTTTGCTCTGAAGATTTGGAGGCACTACCTTTACGGTACAAAGTGCACCATCTTCACCGACCATAAAAGTCTTCAGCACATACTCGACCAAAAAGAGCTTAACATGAGACAAAGACGATGGGTAGAACTACTTAATGACTACGAATGTGAAATTCGTTATCATCCCGGCAAAGCCAATGTAGTAGCTGATGCCCTTAGTCGAAAGAAGTACTCAGGTCGCAGAGTAAAATCACTAACCATGACCATCCATTCATATCTATCCACACAGATCAAAGAGGCTCAGCTAGAAACCTTGAAGCCAGATAATGTGGCAGATGAAGCCTTAAGAGGAATGGAGAAGAACTTAGAAATCAAGGGTAACGGAGTTCGTTACTTCATGAATCGGATCTGGACACAGAAGTTCGGTGGCTAAAGAGATGTTGTCATGAACGAATCCCACAAAACTCGATACTCCGTTCATCCAGGTTCAGATAAGATGTATCTGGATCTCAAGAAAATTTATTGGTGGCCAAACATGAAAGCCGAGATTACTACCTATGTGGGCAAGTGCCTAACTTGCGCCAAAGTCGAGGTAGAATACCAGAAGCCCTCAGGTTTTCTACAACAACCAGAGATACCTAAGTGGAAGTGGGAGCGGATCACAATGGATTTCGTAACCAAGTTGCCCAAGACCAAAGATGGGCATGACACCATTTGGGTAATCGTCGATAGATTAACCAAATCCGCTCACTTCCTACCAATAAAGGAAACGAAAAAGATGGAGAAATTGACCAGAACTTACATTAGAGAGATTGTACGACTGCATGGTGTGTCAATATCTATTATCTCGGATAGAGACAGTAGATTCACCTCGTGGTTCTGGCAGTCACTACACAAATCTCTGGGAACTAGGTTGGACATGAGTACAGCCTACCACCCACAAACCGACGGGTACAGTGAGAGAACTATTCAAACCCTAGAAGACATGCTGGGAGCATGTGTGATCGACTTCGGTAAAGAATTGGATACCTATTTGCCACTTGTCGAGTTTTCATACAATAATAGCTATCACACTAGCATCATGGTTGCCCCGTTAGAAGCCCTCTATGGCCGTAAGTGCAGATCCCCTCTATGTTGGGCTGAAGTGGGTGACACACAACTAGCTAAAGGCTAAGCTCCTGACAACACTCTCACTGACCCGGAGATCATTCGAGAAACCACATAAAATATCGTCCAAATCCGAGAACGACTCAAAGCCTCTCGAGACAGACATAAGAGCTACGCAGACAAGAGACGAAAACCCTTGGAATTCTAGGTGGGTGCCCGCGTTCGGTTGAAGGTTTCACCCTGGAAGGGCATGATATGTTTCGGAAAGCGTGGAAAACTAAATCCAAGGTACATTGGGCCGTTCGAGATTCTTGCTAGAATCGGCCTAGTAGCTTACAAACTCCGTCTACCACAAGAACTTAATAATGTACATCCTATCTTCCACGTGTCGAATCTAAAGAAGTGTCTATCTGAAGAGACTCTTGTTATTCCACTTGATGAAATCAATATAAATGAGAGTCTACAATTCATGGAAGAACCAGTAGAAATCATGGATAGGGAAGTCAAACAAAGGAAACAAAGTCGCATACTAATAGTGAAGGTTCACTGGAATGCCCGGTGAGGACCTAAATTCACTTGGGAGCGAGAAGACCAAATGAAACAAAAGTATTTCGGGATGAAATTCCCTGTAACAGGGGGATAATGTAACAACCCGTTATTTTCAAGTCAATAAAAGTCAAACATGCTAAATAAAAGTCAAAATGTCAATTGGTTAAATTTATAGGGTTTAGATATATATCTAATTATGTGTTTTGGCAAAGGAATTAAATGCATTTAAAAATCAAAAGCACCTTTTTATTAGAATCGAGAACCTTCGCAGACCCCACCTTAGACCGAAATCAACTTCAACCGCAAACCACTTCGAACCGCAAACGATTCTCGGTCAGATCTGACATCTCCCTGCAAAGGTCCCACACGCACGCCAAAAACCTCACCTATATATATATATATATATATATATATATATATATATATATATATATATATATATATATATATTCAGCGCGAACATACTTCATTTCTCACTTTCCAAACCGTAAACACCCTCATTTTGCTCTCAAACATCATCCGAAAACCCTTAAATCATCATACGGTTTTGCCCAGAATGTTCAAACCTTCAACCAAAATCCTTCAAATCTTCATAATTTCACCAAGAACACCAAGAACACACTGAAAACACCCAGCACCGAAAACACCCAACACCGAAAACACCCAACACACCGAAAACACACTAAACAACATCGAAAACGCCTAGAATTCCTTCAAATAATTCCTAAGGGATTTTGTAAGTATTTCTTACATAATTAAGTGTTGTCTAACACTTTAATTGATTATTTATTATTTAAATTAATATCTTATTAGTTTAAATACGATATCGTGCAAAATTATTATTATTAGGATACGACTACGTACAAGGGTTCCAACCCGAGGATCACCGCTACCGCTTCATATCCAAACGTGAACATGCATTCGAGGTGAGTTCATACCCCCTACGTTTTCACTATTTTTCCATGTTTTTAGGGGGGGATACAAGTACAATACAATTAAATTTTGTGTTAACATCCAAATGATTTCTAATGATTTCAGACTTTTCAAACTATTTCAACTGTTTCAACTATTGTTTTTACCAAAACATATTATATATATATATATATATATATATATATATATATATATATATATATATATATATATATATATATATACTATCTTATAAAAAAAATCTATTTCTATAAATGGATTGAATAAAAAATAATATTTTTATAAGTCGTCCAAATGTTTAAGTTTAATGTACAATCAGATATTAATAAAATAATATTAAAACTTTATACTTCTATTTAAATTTTTAAATAGTCCAATTTATTAAACACAAATTACAACTTTCTAATCCATACCTTTTTAATCTGCTTTTATTCGGCCTTATCTTTTCCTCATTTATCGGCATAAACAATTCTAAATGCATAAAAGTATTTGACTCAATTCATTTAATCTCTAATGTGATCAGAGTCTTTATTAAATCCTGAGATCTCGGCCTCCTTCCCCAGTTTTTTTAACAAAAGCTAGGATTCGTCATTTTCTAACCTATTTTATCACCTATTTCTAAAAGACCACCGTCATCAGATCATTCACCTTTTTTTCATGCTAAAAGAAAAAAAGGACTCTTGAATTATGTTTTCATTTAACAGCGATACATATTTCATCGTTGCACACTTGCTGCTAGAGGTCCGACTCTGCCTAGGCTTGAAGGGTTAAAATGACTCCTCTTTGATCTGATTTGGGCAAGGAACAGGTAACCAATGTTTATTGTCGCCTCCTTTCTCAAAAGTGTCACACTCTCCTTTATCTTGCAAGAAAACCCTAACAGATCACCACTATGTGTTTGTGTTAGGAACCGGACTGGGTACACGCAGCGGAAACACACTATCACACACACACAAACTCACGAAAATAAAGCAAGAAGAACACAAGGATTTTACGTGGTTCGGATTCGGTGCAAATCCTACATCCACGGGCTGCAACTAGAGAATTTTATTAAAACTCACAAGATTACAATTGGCTTGACACTCTACACTTGATGTTCTCTCAAGTTTTTTTTTTTTTTTTTTGCACACAAAATATGCAAAACATACATGCATATATATAGGTGAGAGAGCCGCAATTTGCACATGAAATTGAGTCGTCGTAACAATAGTACTGAAATGTGAAAGCCGCAAATGTTGAGTCGTCGTAACAATAGTACTCAAATGTGAAAGCCGCATGTTTTCAACCTTTCATATTTTACCTAACAATCTCCCACTTGAAAGTTTGAACAACATGGTCCGTCTCTTTCATCCAACTCCAGTAATCTTAAAACAACCAAGTCTTCCAAGCCTCCAGTTCCTAAGAACAAGCTAAACTTAGTCCCATTTCTCTAATTGCAGCCGCCCCTCATCTTCAAGTACTAGAAGGGACAGTTGAAGCTCCCACTAGCTCCAACTCAGTCGTGGCTAATCCCACCACCGACTCATCCTCTGTCTCAACCGGTTTGGACACTCCACCAGATCTAGAGATACACCGAGGACCACTAACACTCTCCCAACTTTGCAAACTTTCAACAGGAGAGACTTTTTCAGTCTTAGTCTTCAAAAACCCAACGGCTCTTTGTAACTGTACCCGAAACACACCCCGTGCTCCCACTGTCACAGAATCTCCTGAATGGTTTAGAATTTCTGACTCGTTCAGCTAACATCCCCTTGGCTCCAGAATTCATGTTTGCAAAATGAACTCTCTTAGCCGTAGATTTAGCGAACCAGATTTTGTCTTGCTTAACAGGGACGGTCATACTTCCCTCAGCAGATACCTCAACCATATACAATGACCCACACTTCATACCATGAGCAATCACTAGATTATCATTGATCACCCTCCATTTACCACCACCAAACCTTACTTCCAGTCCTTGTTTATCCAGCTGACCAACAGAAATCAATTTCTTCTTCAGCTCCGGAATCACCCTGACATCCTTCAGGCTCCATGTAGTTCCCAATGAAGTAACCAAATCAATATCTCCCATGCCCGTTATCTGAAGCATCTCGTCATTTGCCAAACGTACCTTTCCAAAATCTCCTTCTTTTAGATTCACCATCGTTTCCCCGTTGTCCATGGCGTGAAACGAAGCCCCTGAATCCATGACCCAAGAGTCTACAGAACTTTCCATACTGAGTATCAATGCATCATCCTCAGACACACTCTCAGCACCGGCAATGTTCAATTCTTTCTTTGGACATTGACTCTTAACATGTCCCACCTCCTGGCAGTTCCAGCACTTCACATTCTTCTTAGTTCTAGATGAACTTCTTCCCCGACTCCCACTGCTTCCACTATTCCTGCTATTCCCTCTACCTCTTCCGACATTTAATAAATCAGAAGAGGAAGATCCACCTTGATTCTTGCGTCTGATATCCTCGCCTAGAACCAAATCTCTAACCCCTTCAAAAGTCATACCACTGGTCCCCACGGAACTCGTAACAGCAGTAACTGTTCCGGACCAGCTATCAGGTAGAGAAGCTAGTAGCAGTGATGCTTGAGTCTCGTTATCAAATTTAATTCCCACAGATGATAATCTGGACAGAATTGAATTTAGATTGTTAATGTGAACCGTAACTGAGCCTTCCTCATTCATCCTTGTAGTGAACAGCTCCTTCATCAAGAACACCTTGTTAGCCGCCGATGGTTTCTCATACATATTTGACAGAGCCTCCATCATACCACGTGCCGTGGTTACATTCATGATGTTGAAAGCAACGCTCTTCGTCAACGACAATGTAATAACCGCCTTGGCTTTCTTGTCCTTTGAGTTCCACGCATCTTCAGCAGCTTTTTCCATTTTCTCCGGTTTGTCTCCGAGTGCCACGTCCAAGTCTTTCTGACATAGCAATGCTTCTAGTTGCATTTTCCACCAGCTAAAATCAGAACCGTTGAACTTTTCGATTACAACCTTGTCTTCATCCATTACGACAAACAAGATACAAATCAGGTACACTCGTGCGTGATAAAAAAAATGATTGTACCCTCCAAACCTCGCTAATCTGGCTCTGATACCAGTTGTTAGGAACCGGACCGGGTACACGCAGCGGAAACACACTATCACACACACACAAACTCACGAAAATAAAGCAAGAAGAACACAAGGATTTTACGTGGTTCGGATTCGGTGCAAATCCTACATCCACGGGCTGCAACTAGAGAATTTTATTAAAACTCACAAGATTACAATTGGCTTGACACTCTACACTTGATGTTCTCTCAAGTTTTTTTTTTTTTTTTTTTGCACACAAAATATGCAAAACATACATGCATATATATAGGTGAGAGAGCCGCAATTTGCACATGAAATTGAGTCGTCGTAACAATAGTACTCAAATGTGAAAGCCGCAAATGTTGAGTCGTCGTAACAATAGTACTCAAATGTGAAAGCCGCATGTTTTCAACCTTTCATATTTTACCTAACAGTTTGTTTGTGTATACAGGCGGCAGGCGCGAAGTCTCGGCCCTCTCCCCATATCCGTATATATCTAGGAAAAAAGGAATCAAATATTGGTCATCACTTCTCAATCGATCTCAATTGCAGTTGAAATATTCATCAGGAAGCATTTTGACATGATTCTGTTATTAATAAGCTTTCTATTGATTCCCATTTTCTGTTTATTACTTATTTGCATTTGTATTGAGATTGTTATTGAGTTCATTTGTGGTAAAATTATAAATTTTGCATTCTACTTTCATGTGAATGTGATTGTGTGTGTGGCTTTGTAATCCATTTTGCTTATAAAACCATGGTATTTTGCTTGCATCACTTACTGATTTGATTGCTATCTTCACCTTCTGTTCCTGCCAGAAAATAATAGCGACATATGCAAGGTTCAAAATACCTAAATACCCTATTCAGATTTTCCATCCATTCTCACTCCTTCTCCAATCTATTTCATCTATTTAGTCAACATATGTTCTCTTATATAACTTTTTTATTTCATGATTGACTAATGTTGTAGGATCTTTGACTTTGATGGCTTCCATTTTGATCTTCAAGTCCAACCCAAGAACAGAAGATGACTTTGTGAGATTGTCATTATGAGAAATCAAATCGAAATTATTATTATTTGGTTTTTCTTGCAGATCTATTCCATATCGATGTTGAAGATCTAAAACTTTTATCCATCTCTCTTGGGACTATGAGTTATTATCTCTTACTTTTAATATCTATACGAAATCTCAACTTAATAACAGATGATGTATGATGAACAAATAGAACATATGATGAATGTGTAATTAAGTGGCTTTTCAACACTGTATTTTAGCCTTAAGCTTTCAGGTTGTTTTTGCAAAAATGTCCTTCAAAACAGAGTTTAATTGTATTTCAAGGCTGCTATAAATAAATCCTCTATCTCAGTTGATGTTGAATTAAAATCCTTTAGCCAAATTGTTTCTTTGTATTTTATGAATCTATTTTTTAACTTGTAAATGATTTGGAAGTTTACTAGATGCTGAAGGTTGGAAAGGAGCTCAAGCAACAAGAGGCTTCAGAATGTACTGATGCTTGGATGGGCTATAATGGACTCATATGGAATCTAGCAGTTTTAGTGGGCTATACAAATCACATGCGATGTCCAGGGATAAGTTAAAGTTGTAAATACTAGAGTTCTACTTTTCAAAATGGTGAGAAAGTTCAATTTTGAATTATATAATCCTTTTTTTTTGTTTTGGTAAGGTTGTGGAATTTAATGCATTCACTTTTAAGAAACTACTTATTACATTTATTATAAGATGCAAGCTTAGATCAAGATCGGTGATTCATACTTATGTGTTATGTGGTTTCTTGTGATTTTTCTTCAAAATATCAGTAACCTGTCTGGGAAATAGGGAATATGCAAGAACCAACAGTAAAACCAAATTGAAAATTTTTTGTTTTTTCTTGACAGGCAGAAGTAAAATTCTTTGGAACTCTTTGGATATGAATATATGCATAAAGGAGAATTAGATATGCATCTTGTTCATAGGTAAGTGTTTAAATTTACACAAACAAGTACGAAAAACTAATTAAATCTTTTGAATGTCTAAACGATATATATTTACTTTTTAAGTTAGATTTTTCACAAGGTGTAGTATGACTGTACGACCACTTCTATAGGACATAATGATTACAAATAGTCATGAGAGCATCTCAAGGCCTTGATTTCTTGCACACTACATAAATAATGTCATTTGTAGGAATTGCAGGGATGTGGAATCCTTAAACATTTTGTTAGATGGGGCTATAGGACAAGTTAATGAAATGAAATATAGACAAGTCCTTAATAACAAGGGAATTGCTAATAAAGAACTTTTTTTAATTTAGAAATTTTTTGATTTTTTTTCTTATTAAAGCATTTTACTTTAAAAGTACAATGCTATTGTTGTGTTATCTTTATAAAATTATAATGTGTGTGTATGTAGATTGTAAGAGTAGTTAGTGTTTACATAAGAACATGAGGGAGAAGGAATTGATTATAGATACAGAAAACTAATTTCTTTTTTTTATAAGTTAAATATGTCCCTTTTAGATGATATTTCACACCAAACACCACCACAACATCACTCCACAAGATCCCCAATACCATCACTTCAACAAGGGTTGAGAGTTTCCGACAAAAACACCCAATTTATTCGTAGAAAAAGTATATGCTTCCAGTTATATCTCTATCCCCTTTAGGTAGTATTTGACACCAAACTCTACCACATCAAAAATACTTCAATATGGGCATCAAATGAACCCATATTAGATAAGTGGTGCATACACTTCCATCACCAACATCAACTCTTATCAAATTTTGAAATGTTCATCACAACTTGAATATTTTGTGGCAAACATTTGGTTTTTTATAAGTTTTTATTTTTCAATCTTAATGGGTGTATTTTGAATAAAAAGGAGGGATAATGTCATTGTAGCACATGAAACTTTTTACATTTGGATAATTTGGTCATTAATTTTTTTTCGTACATTAGACCACTAAACTCGTAATTGAGCTATTAATTACACCACTATCAAAAAATTAAAAGGTTTACCGGTTACAATGCTTATATGGCATGTTGATGTGTCTAATAAACTTACGTGGGATGCTTATGTGTCGAAGAAGTCCACTTGTCGAACTAGGCTTATTACTTGAAACCCTCAATCGGACCTCCATTAAAGTGTTACTTACCCTTTTCTGAAAAGTCAAAGACTTCCCCCCGATTATTTCCGTCCTGAGGAACAATGTCTTCGAGCTCATCCACCTCAAGGAATCATCTACAAGTGACTCATGTTCAGTCGCGAGAAGTGGTAAAGGTTTGTGATTATGGCGTTTCAGTTAAAGAATGAACGTGTTGGAAGATAACAAACCCTGGGAGGCGTTTTTGGAATTGTCAAAACTGTATGGTAGGTCCCGATACTCCTGATCTTGATAACTTACTATTTTAGGGTTTGCTGTGTTGTTTCTTCCTATAAAGACGATCATGGTGGATTTGTATTTTGTTTGCTTAAAAAAAACCCTAATTTTATTTGATTATTGACGATGATTTGCGATTGTGAATCAAACCCATTTCATTAGTACATTAAAGGTAGCTGATTTGTGATTGTGAATCAAACCCTAATTTTATTTGCTTTGTATAGACTAGGTTGAAGAAATGTAGCCTCTTTGAATGGAAAGATGAAGAACAAGAAGAAGGGTACTACAAAAACCTTCTATATTCTCTGAAGCAGAAACTGGATGCTAAAGAGGATTTGTCTGAGATGAACAATTTGAGGAGAAGGATTGTTGAAGTGGAGTTTCTGCTGTCACAGGAGCAGTATAAGGTGGCAAGGAGTGAGAAAGAAGTTTATGATGCAAGGAAGGCAATACGCAGGTACAGGATGATAGTTGCCTTGTTGTTTGCTTGCTTGGTCATTTGTGTTTTGAAGTTAGGGGGTGATTGTACTTAGTTAGGTTGGTTGGTGTAAGCTTTTGTTTTTTGGGATCCCATGTATTTTTTGTAAAGGCAGACTAGAAAGTCAGTAATGATGGGCATTTTGTATGTTTCGAAGCTGCTTTTAGTTACAAGTTGGGGCTATCAACCTTGATGTGTTGATGTTGTAAGGGGGTAAGTTCCTAATGAAAGGGCATATGATAACTAATGTAAAAAATATTCAAAGTCCCAATTGTAGGGCATTTTGTATAATCAGATGTTGATGTTATTGAAACATATGCATGGCATGTTTTCCCAACAATTATATTTAATTAAATTGGTTGTTGTGCATGTTTTCATTTTGGGAACAATTTAGAAAGTGGTCCATGTGGAAGTACACTATATGTATGGGGACCATTTGTAGTTAGTAGTCAGTGGGTGTTTTTATAATGGAAAAATGGGACCTTTGAACCCATTATAGAACCATATCCAGGACCATATAAAACATTCACATGCATGCACATTATTCCAAATTTTTCCATGCAGAAATATTCAAACCCATATGTCATGAATTTACTTAAAAAGGCAGCATACTTTCAAAAGTCACCATCAATACATAAATGACCAAAATACCCTTTTATGTCAATAGTGAACTTAAAAAGGAAGCAACCATACATAAATGACCAAAATACCCTATTATGTCAATAGTGAACTTAAAAAGGCACAATCCATACATAAATGACCAAAGTACCCTTTTATGTCAATAGTGAACTTAAAAAGGCAGCAACCATACATAAATGACCAAAATACCCTTTTATGTCAATAGTGAACCTAAAAAGGCACCATCCATACATAAATGACCAAAATACCCTTTTATGTCGAGTGTACTTAAAAAGGCACCATACATACATAAAAGCAAATTACCAACATCCTAATACATAAACTTTAAATCCAAATTACCATCATCCTAATACATAAACTTTAAATCCAAATTACCATCATCCTTACAAACATACTTTAAATCCAAATAACCCAAAGTAAAAAATCAACACTAATCAATTACAAGAGCTTTTCCCTTACAATTTCGTGGATCATCAACACCACCAATTGTTTTGCCTAATTTCAGCTTCAATATTCTCTCTGACTTTCTTCTCCTTATCCTCTTCAAAATATATGAAATGGGCATAACCCTTACCTGATGAACCTGGATAACAGGAACAACGTCTTCAATTTGTACATTATCAACAACTTGGACATTAGGATTAACGTCTTGAACATTACCACCCTCCTCAGCTTCCTCACCCACAACAGCTTCCTCACCCTCATCACCTTCATAACTTCTACGTGGAGTAAATTGCATAGAATGACTAAAATCCCCTACACTACTGGATTCAACATCAGTAGGAGTAACTTGCATATCATTTTGAGTTGTATCCATCTCAATTGGAGTCATTTCAACCTCTTCATTTTGTTGTGGTTCACTTGTACTAGCCTATATGGCATGATATCATTATGTTAGTGACAAATCATATGTAAATAAATTTAAATTTTAATTGGTTTTACCTGTCCTTCAATTTGCTTCACACAAACTTTTTGTTTCTTTTGTTTCTGCACATTTCACTTTTCGGGCCTTCTCTGTGGACAAGTGGCCTTCACTGCTATTCATGGGGGCAATTCTACATCCCTATTCATGGGGGCAATTCTGTAATTGTATGCCTTCCTAAATGTGGTTGTGCTAAACATGTTGTCTACATAGGCTTCTACATCCCTATTAAGAAAGGATATGCTAGCTACAGAATGAGCACATCCATATCCATTCAACTGCCACAACCTACATGAACATGTTTTCCTTTCCAGGTCCACCTCATATGCATTTGTTGCTCCCCTTACCTCAAACTGGTTTAATCCACTAGGTAGTACCTGATAATGGCTTTGAATTTTTTTAAGCAAATTCACATTATCCCTTATCTCTGGACAAATATGATTTCCCCATTGTTGTCCCTTTAATTTCATGTTGTAGATTCTATCCATCATGTATTATCTTAACTCCTCTAACATGGTTATTATGGGCTTCTTCCTGGCATCTACTTTTACAACATTAAAACTTTCTGAGAAGCCATTTTCAATTGCATCACAACACCTTCCATCTTGAAAGAAAGCTCTTGACCATGTTTTAGGATCTTTCTCCATGAGATATTGATGGGCATTTGGGTTCAATGTCTCAATTTCCTTCATCACAACTTTAAAAGCATGCTCAGTTGTGGCTTTAGATGCTCTCCAAAACAAGTTATGATATATGGCACCAGTGTATCTCTTCTGCAAATTCTGGCAAATATGTCTAGCACACTGCCTGTGCTCTACATATGGAACCAACTCTTTAACAACCTCTATCAAACCCTGTATTAATACAAAAGGTTTTAATCAGATAGTATAAAATAAATATAAATGAATTACTATGTAAAATACTAACCTTATGTTGGTCTGACATTAAAGTGAAACCATTGCCTAAATTCAAGTCCACGTCATCAATGAGAAGCTCTAAAAACCACTTCCAATTCTAGAACTGGAAGTGGTTTTTAGAGCTTCTCATTGATGATCTGGACTTGAATTTAGGCAATGGTTTCACTTTAATGTCAGACCAACATAAGGTTAGTATTTTACATAGTAGTTCATTTATATTTATTTTATATTATCTGATTTAAATCTTTTGTATTAATACAGGGTTTTATAGAGTTTGTTCTAAAAACCACTTCCAATTTTCACTACAAGAAAAATGCGATTTTGCTATTAAAGGAATCCGTTGCAAAAAGATGAAATTATGTTGCAAAAGACGAATAGCTATGGAATTTGCAACGGAACAGTTCCGTCCCAAAAAAACCCGTAGCAAAGGTGTTGCAACGGAAACAATAATTTCGTCGCAAATGTGACAACGGATTGAAATCTGTTGTAGATGGTATTCCGTCGTGTATTCTGTAGTAGGATTGCGTTGAGAATTCCGTGGTAGTTATTCCATCAAAAATTCCGTTGTAGTCGATCCATAGCAAAATCCGTGGTGATGAATCCCTAGCAAAATCCATGGTGATGAATCCCTAGCTAAATCTGTGGTGATGATTCCCTAGCTAAATCCATTGTGATCACTCCCTAGCTAAATTCGTGGTTTTGGTTCCATAGCAAAATCCATGGTCTATAGTCTATAGTAGATTCCATAGCAAATTACCTAGACATGCTTCCATAACAAATTTTGTTTCCACGTTTCCATAGCACAATCCATAGATAATTTTGTAGGAATATTTTTGTTGCAAAGCTAGATAGCTACATATGGATAATTAATTTATAAATTAATTCCCAGTTATTTTGTACAAATATATAAAATGAAAAATATCAAAAAATCAAATAAGATTTATATCACAAAACAAAATACAAATATTTATTACATGGAAATATCAACACTCTATGATCTACTACTTTCCCACATCTGATGTAACTAAACTAGACATAAAAGAATCTATACATCTATTTTTTATTTATAAAAAAAAAACCCTTAGTTTCTTCAACCACATCCTCATCCATGCCCCATGAAATATCATCCGCAAGTGGTGCTTCTCTTTTTACTTGTAGAAGTGAAGCTTCCATGTTACACTTCTCTTGTCGAATTTTAAGATTTTTAAAACTTTGGAAGTCTTTTTCCTTTTACAACAAACAAGAAATAGTTAATTAATGAACTTCTACGGCATCATATGAAATGAAAATAGGCTTCAAGTTAATGAGATAGTTGAAGGGCCTTACCGGAGGCATTAAGTAAGTTGGTCCTTGAAATATCTACAACCTAGTTGAACCGTATGTAAAGAAACAAAAGCAAGAATACGTGTTAAATTCAAACAAATGATGCAAAACGATAAAATAATAACATAAAAATGAAAGAACTTGTTGGCAAAATCGAAGAACATCACCAACATGGAGCTCCATATACACCTTTTTCTTCACCTAATTAGTGAAAAGGGATAAAATTTTAAAGATTAGAATGCACATCATACAATAGTTAGTTGTATTGATGTATGAAGTTGAAATGAAAGTTTAAGTACCTGGTTCTTGTTTGTGAATGTTCCATGTGTACTACTAAGATCATACATGAAAGCACCACCAAATTTGTTGAAGTGGAGAGCTAGAAGAGACGAAAGTATGTGATTAAGTTGAAATCCTTATGTTAACAACATTATCAAGATCGTAATGATTTCTTAATCAAGGATTGAAAAGCACAAAAAATAAGATAAACAGATTGTAGGGTGAATAAATATGTTCTATCAGGGAAGATAAAAGGTAATTCTTACCAACATGAAATCGAGATATGGTTGGATGCTCAAGAATATAATCATAAATATCTACTCTCCTGGAATGTTAGCTCCGTTCTCATACCTAGTCAATAGCAAGCAAATATAACTCAACAAAATCAACAAAGATTAAAATTAGGTTTAACCATTGCACATAATCATCCTCTATTTGTTTCAGATAATTAATCATCGTTTTTCTTAAAACAATGGTTGATGCATAAATTATACCCGATTTTCTACCAATCCGAGCTAAATAACACCATTGGGATTATTCACTCTGTCGTAAGGATCTTCAGAAGCTCTATCCAACCCAAAGTAATAAGGAGAAGAGTTCGATTCTGCAATAGAATGAACCCTAACAAACACATGAGGCCTAACAATTGAGGCATGAGACAAAAACATATTAGAAAGGTAAGCTGACCTAGACAGCTTCAGTAGATTAGACAACGAAGGAGTCGACGACAGAGGATTTGAGGTCTGCTCTTCCGGCGTGTTTAGTGGTGAACGACGTCCTTTAGGAGTCTCGTACCTGTTGAAGAATATTGGGATTGTTTCACTGATTCTTCCTTCATGGTTGGTCATTTGCGTTCTTAGGGTTCCTATCGCCAACAGAAAATAGGAATTGAGAGAGAGAGAGAGAAAGAGAGATAATGAACCCTAACAGACACATGAGGCCTAACAATTGAGGCATGAGACAACAACATATTAGAATGGTAAGCTAACCTAGATAGCTTCGGTAGATTAGACAACGAAGGAGTCGGCAGCAAAGGATTCGAGGTCTTCTCTTCCGGCAGGTTTGGCGGTGAACGACGTCCTTTAGGATTCTCGTACCTGTTGAAGAAGATTGGGATTGTTTCACTGATTCTTCCTCCATGGTTGGTCGTTTGCGTTTTGAGGGTTATCGCCAACACAGAATATGAATTTAGAGAGAGAGAGGGAGAGAGAGAGAGAGAGAGAGAGAGAGAGAGAGAGAGAGAGACGATTGCAAAGAATCAAAAGATATCCGATGAGGATGTGGTTGCGAGGGGTAAAGCCTAAACAAACCAGTAGGCGGCTTTTTCCGTGTACCAGAGTTATGAGGAATTGAGAATAGGTTATTTTATATTTGGATTCCATAAAAATTCAAAATACTTTAAAAATATAAGAGGGAAAATCGAAATATTTTAAAAGTATAAGAGCGCATATCAATATCTATAAGAACCCCATATCTTAAATTTAGATAAATAAATATTTAATTTTTTAATTAATAATTTTTTTTATTATATTATTTTTATTTTATAATATATTTCACTACTAGAAAAACAGCCTTTTACGACGCGCGAACCATGACACGCAGTGATTTATGATACGCAAATGTGTGTGTCTAAAAAATAATGTCATCTCTTCCAAAATTTAAAGGATTTAGGACGCACATTTTTGCTTGCCCTAAAACTAGTGTCTAAAAAACAAAACACGAAGGGCACCTATAATAAAATGCTTGTCGTCTAAGACCGTCGCTTTATAAATTTTAATAGAACGCGCGCGTTCCATCCGGGGAAAATGAAATCCCAAAAACTTTAGTTTCCCTAGTAGCTAGGGGTTTTTGTCAAGAACTTTCCCCGACCGTCCTCCTCTACTACTCGTTCTCTCTTCAACTTCCCTTTCTCTCCTTCTCACTTCGACAAACCCTTTCTCTTCTTCTCAGTTCTCGACGTCGACAGCTTCTCCCACCTCCGACGTTTCTCTTGGTGCTGGCGCCTCCCACCTCTGACCTCCGTCCAGCCCCGCCCCACCGTCCAACGCTTTCCAGCGAGACCCAGCCGGTGGAGCCCCTCCTCTCCGGCAATCTCACCTCGCCTGCCCTTGCCAGCAACATTAGGTCCGGTGACCTTAGGCTCACTGCTTCTATTGCTCAAATTTACAAGCCCTGTCTTATTAAGGTATGTTTTTCTTAATTCTAACTTCCCAATGTTTTCGTTCTTCTATAAGAACCCTAGCTTGCTAAATCTCTTTTTCTTTCCGGCTTAATTTCTCTCTATTTCATTTACGATCGAAAAACTTCCGATTTTTGGTGAAACTAACAATCGATGATGTGTGATTAGGTGAAATAATCGACTAGGGTTAATTAGGAACAAAGACACATGGAAACGGGAAAGGGGATGAACAAGAAACACACAATATGTTTGATTAGGTGAAATCATCGGTTTTGGCAATTTTCTTGCCATCATTGGTACTACCGGAAAGCTTAGTTGGCAGGAGGAGCCGCTTCACTTTGGCGGTCAAGAATAAAGATCATAACTTGTTATTTGTTTACATCTCTCTGGTTTTAGTGCTAGTGCAGATAACACTGTCACAAGGTATGACTAAATGATGCATATAATTTCTTCGATTATTGGCTTATATTTTTCTTGACTAAGTTTCAAGCTACATTCCTTTTACATCTCTCAGACTTGTTTTTTACCACGAAAGGGAGGATCTTTTGGGACGCCATGATGCCCCTGTTCGCTGTATCGAGTACTCTTATGCAACAAGTTAGTGTCATTCATTTCATCATTTGTTTTCATTTTGTTAATATCCTCATACATTCATACTTTCATTTCCTTCTATTACATCATTGTGTTTTCAATTCTTTTTCTTGTTGGTAGTTTTTAGGGCAAGTGATTACAGGGAGTTGGGACAAAACTTTGAAGTGTTGGGACCCACGTGGTGGAGGTGCACAGGAGCGTGCAATGTAGTTTTTTGATGCAATGGCACCAATTATTTTCTGTTTGCAGTATTTCTCATAGCTTTTAGTATAATTTATCACATTCAAAATAAGTCTCTTCGATCACAAAAACCAAACTGTGTTCCAAAATCTCTCTTTTCTCTTTTCTTCAAAGTTTGGGAGTGCTTGATGAGGAATAATTTTGAATTTTCAATGATCATATGTTGTGTAGTTAGTACTATTTCATCTTCATATCTAAAATAATAAACAATATGAACATTTAGCATGTGATGTATCATGTAGGTGATTAGTTTAGTGTAGGATCTTCTTTATGGAGATGTAGAACATTACTATGTGTGATATGATCTGATCATCTGATAGTGATATACTTATGATTGCTTGTTACTCGGTTTGCAGAGGTGAAGGGAAGTCAAATCATCTTTTATGCGGGTAAGGTGGCAAAATCAAAGAGAATTTAAAATCTTTATACTTATCTTTGCTTTGTTAATCTTGTCATTCGTGCAATTGGCCAGCTTCTTCAAGTAGCAGATATCAAAAGCCTAAAATCTTTAGGAGCCACTACACATCTTAATGTTTCAGGTTTTCCTCTCAATAACAACTTTATGTTATTTTATTTTTTGAAAAAAAGCTGATGAAGTTTGTGTTTTGTAGAAAATTTTCCATCTGGTGATATAGTTGCTCTTGTTTACTTATGGAATCCTTTGACCATCATCACTTGTTTGGGATATTCAACATCACCAATCGAAAATCTAGTGACTGTATTATCAATAAATGGGGCTTGCATGAGTAAGACCTTTTAAACCCTTTAATTTATAATTAATATTTTATATTTCTAATAATAATAATAGGATTAATGTTCTTGATTCTAATTGCAACAGGACTTGTTCCATTGGCTGCTTTTGGATGGGTGATTGCATCTCATTTGTCTCTCTATCCTGTTATTCTAGTCATTCCTGTATGACAAATTGACAATTATACCCTTTTCCTCTCCTTTTACTACATTAACCTTCAATTCTTTTACATGATATATATATATATATATATATATATATATATATATATATATATATATATATATATATATATATATATATTTCAGTTGGTTCTTTTAGTAGGTTCTGGTCTTGATACACCACCAAGGAAATTGTTCCCATATATTGATGATGATCAGATTAAGAATAGAAAATCATTAAATCCAATAATTTTCTCATGGAGACGAGTTTTTCTTTTCTTTTTGTGGGCTTCCATTTGGGCATTTTATGTCCTAATCCTATGTGGCATTTCTCTAAAAGATTACAGTAGTCTTGGGGAGATGTTCAAAAGGATTGTTAAGATGATGTTTTGTAGGTTATGCACTTAGCTCTGTAGAAGGTCGTGTTGCAATGGAGTTTTTTGATGCCATTAACAACACTTTGCAATTCAAGGTAACTTGACCAGAGGCAGCTCTGGTTTTTCTTCAAGAATGGAAGTAAGTTCAAAAATTACCCATCTATAATTATAAGTTGCAATGGCTCCATGCCATCTTTTTATTTATTTCTTTATTTTTAGTCGATTGACTAGTTACTCTCATGTCATCTACAATCATAGAGCTGTTGGGACCCCAAATGTGAAGGTAGTTGCAGTTGGAACTGGTACAACAACCATATTTCATGAAGCTACACCTTCATCTGAGCAAATTATTGAAGTTGCCTTTACTCCATCAAAATGTACTATCTGTAAATAAATGTCTTCCTTCTAAATTCCATACTATCACTCCAAACATCTGTAGAAGATAATATTGAGTTTTATGATCTTCTTTCACAGCAACTGGCAAGGTTCTTGCTTCAGAGCCTCCAAAGCAAGGGAATGAAAGATGCATTGTGTTGTATCATGCCTCTGCAAAAGCTGGTCATGATATAGGTACACCCTTTAACTCCTTAGTTTATTTCTCTTCCATAATGTTTCATCTTCATAATTATATTTGTTTATACATATGACATTTTCACTATCTCATGAGGTCATATATGTACTAAAATCAAACAGGGGAAGGTGTTTCTAAGCGTGGATTCCACATCACAAGATTGAATAGTTACACAATTTTTAGTTCTGACAAATTTTTGATGTGACATTTCACATTCTTATTAATATCAAGGGAATTTCTGTTACATTATTTTTGGTTTGTTGTACTTTAGGAACCTGTACAACATGTGGATCAAACCATTCTACAACAAGCACTCTCTGCTTCTGTAGTTGCAGTTGCATCACCTTCTACAGTTGGGTAATTAATGTTCTGATGCTAAATTCTCTTACTATTTTCTTTGTATTTCTGCTTATATTTTCTCTTATTCTACAACAGTGTTTGGGTGGATCTTCTACCTAAATCACAGACATGGGAGGGTTCTGTTGCATGCATTAGTGAAACCACTGCTTCAGCTGCTAGAAAATTAGGCTTAACAAATGTATACCACCCATCTACCCCTGGTCTTCACGGGTAATATATAATTATATATAATATTATAATTCCTCTCATACTATTTATTATATTCTTATTATTATAACTTCGCGTGTTTATTTACCCTTTGTATTTGACAGATGGGTTGACACCATTTTTGATGCTTTACGTGTACATAATCATCTCTCAAATGTCTAAAACCAAGGTAGCTTGTTATTACAATTTACTGCTATACCGTTTTTTGACCATGTTTTATTTCTTGTTTCCAGTTTAAAGTACCTTTTTTATGCAAGAATTTGAGAGCTGATGCATATGATCACTAAATGAGGGAGTGCATTACAATTTACAAGAACAAATTACATCTCTGTACATATATAGTACATTACAATTTACAAGAACAAATTACATCTCTGTACATCTCTATAATAAATATTATGTAATATTAGCAATGTGTTACATTTACTTACTATTGGAATGATTATTTGTATTTGACATATTAGTGCAATGTAGTATCTTTATTGTTTATGGAATTTTATTTTGTATTATGAGACTTTTAATGTGTTATTTAATTTGAAAATTAGTAAATCTATCAAAATATATAATTTTAAAAACATTTAAAATTATGACACGTAAAAATGTGTGTCGTCTTCCTTTATGACATGGCCTTCCTTGATACGCATTGCGTGTCATAAACACGCGCTTCGTAAGGTTACGACACGCAAATGCGTGTTGGCTTCCTTTATGACAGGGCCTTCCTTGATACACATTGCGTGTCATAACTGCGCGTTGTAAATGCGCGTCGTCTCTCGTTATGACAGGACCTTCCTTGACACGTATTTGCGCGTCGTCTGAATGTTTTACGACACGCATTGCGCGTCGTAAAAGGCTATTTTTCTAGTAGTGTTTATTATTATTTTGTCTTTAAATTACTAACTTTTAAATGTAATATGGGTTATGACATTAAGTCATATAGGTTAGGGTTTAAGGGTTAAGAGATTAAGTCATATGGGTTAGGGTTTAAGGGTAAGTTACATGGGTTAGGGCATATGGGTTATGACATTAAGTCATATAGGCTAGGGTTAAGGCATTAAGTCACATGGGTTAGGGTTTAAGAGTAAGTTACATGGGTTAGGGCATAAGGGTTATGACATTAAGTCATATGGGTTAGGGTTTAAGTGTTAAGGGATTAAGTCACATGGTTTAGGGTTTAAGGGTAAGTTACATGGGTTAGGGTATAAAGGTTATGACATTAAGTCATATAGGCTAGGGTTTAAGGGTTAAGGCATTAAGTCACATAGGTTAGGTTTTAAGGGTAAGTTACATGGGTTAGGGAATAAGGGTTATGACATTAAGTCATATAGGCTAGGGTTAAGGCACTAAGTCACATGGGTTAGGGTTTAAGGGTAAGTTACATGGTTTAGGGCATAAGGGTTATGACATTAAGTCATATGGGTTAGGGTTTAAGGGTTAAGGGATTAAGTCACATGGGTTAGGGTTTAAGGGTAAGTTACATGGGTTAGGGTATAAGGGTTATGACATTAAGTCATATAGGCTAGGGTTTAAGGGTTAAGGCATTAAGTCACATGGGTTAGGGTTTAAGGGTAAGTTACATGGGTTAGGGCATAAGGTTTATGACATTAAGTCATATGGTTAGGGTTTAAGGGTTAAGGGATAAAGTGTCACAACTAGCATTTTATCTAGGAAATTCTATTCTCATGAAAGCATCATCTATTGTAAGACTTGTACTATAAGTGAATATCCTACTCTATGCTCAATCAAAATCATCCATTCGAATCCAAACTCTTGAATGAAGGTCAAAACCTAATACAATACATCTCATATAGTCAACTAGGGGTTGAAAACCCTAGTAATCCCGGTTCAAGTTTATTATGGACTAGGATCCTCTTATTGGGCCTATTGGGCCAATAAACTTTCAAGTTGACTATTTTGGGGCCAAGAAAACCCTAATTGGGTTCTAATTGAACCAAATTCATGAAACTATAGCATTTTGGACCATTTGGGGCTAGAATGATTCATTTTATCCCTAATGGGCCATGATGGGCCATAAGTGATTTAATTAGCCCTAATGGGCCGTAAAACCCATTCCTTTTATTTCATTGGTCCATGAACCCTCACAAGGGCGCAATGGGCCGAAAATTATTATTGGGCACCATAAATTCAAGCTAAGCTAAGGAAGGGCCCAAACCATTTCATCTCCACTCTTCTTTGGCCCAATTCTCGGCCCAATTAACAAAAAAATAGGGAGAAAAGGGGGATTAATCTAGCATGTGACACATCATTTTTGCATGGTGGATCTCCATGCAACATCACCTCAACACCTCTCTCTCTCTCTCTCTCTTCTCTTATTTCCCTTGGCCGAGAGCACACACACACACACAATTCCATTTTCAAACTCTCCAAGAATCCTCTCAAGAAATCCTCTCTTCCCCTCGAAAAATTCGGGACTTGGAGGGTGACTCCAAGGGTTTTCATCAAGTTTTTCACACTCTTGGTAAGTTATCATCTCATACAAGTTGTTACCTTCCATTTTAATGCTAAGAACTCCTTCTTACAATAGCTTCATTTCATGTTCTAACTCCCTAGAACCATCTAAGTTCGAAAACTTCCTCAAGGAGTTTGCTATGGCCGAGATCTACTCATCTCATCACCAAAAACCGAAAACATCAAAACAAAGTGAGTTCATACCCCATATTTTCTATTTTTACTTTGTTTTGGGGGAGAATACAAGTTGTGTTGTATAGATCTATGTGTGTATGCATGATTTTGTGTGTTTTCATGATATATGTTGTGATATGTGTTTTACTTTTGGAGTTGTACTTGAGCTTGAAGTTTAGCATTTGGATCTTCATAAAAACCTTGAGAAAAGTATGTGTTATCACATATATTACATGTAAACTTGTAGATCTGGGAGTTATACACTTAAAATAGCAAAAATAAGTGTTGTGTACAAACATGGATAACTTAAACTCAAAAATCAGCCTTTGACAGAAAAGTTTTAGTCTAATCTCGGACTGTTTTGACCACCTTAATAGTAGTATTTTTCAAAACTTTTATACATGCAAAACTCTCAGGTTTATACCTTTAAAATGAGTACTCTCATGTTTTCATACGAGTTTTCTACAATTTTTGGCGAATTTTACAAAACTGCCTATCATATTTGAAATAATTTCGGACCAGTCTGTGAAGATAAACATTTTCATAGTGGTTTGAGATCACTAAAAATTATAATAAAAATTATGAAAAAAGTAGACTCATTTTCTCAACTCTCAGAGTTGACGGATCCAAATTTCGACTTATGGTGATTTTTCTATAATTTTTCAAATAATAGGGATAGAAATGCCAAAAATCAGAAAATTGTTTTAACTTACTAAAAGTGTTTATACTTGGGTTAGATGCAAGTTTATATGACTTATACATACTTTTAAACATCTAGACATGTTAACTTTTATATATATATATATATATATATATATATATATATATATATATATATATATATATATATATATATAAGATTAAAAAAGTGTTCTATTATGCTATTTTGGTGAATAATTGAACCAAAACCAACAATAAACTAACAAACGGATTAATTTTCATCATTTTTATGTTATTGGGCCTTAGTGGCCCATTTATATGCTTGATAGGTCCTGAATACTATCTATTTGTTTATTGGGCCTCACTGACCCATTAACATGCACGACGGAGCTTGGATACTATTTGCGTGCTATTTGGGCCTATAAATATCATACACGTGAAATGGGCCTTAGTTGTCCTTTTACATATATTTTGGGCCTATGTTATATAATTTCATCCCTTTCGGGCCTGAAAATGACTTACGTGTTTAGTGAGCCTCAGTGGTTCGCTTACATGGTTCATTGGGCCCGGAGTGAATTTTATATGTTTCTCTTCGCGTAGAATTCGATTAAGGATCTAGTGAGACGTGTCGGTTGACACCTATTGAGTGTACGATCGTTGCCTGTAGTTATAAACAAAGTCTCTTGGAGGGAGAGCGGGGTTTTGTGTATAGATCTATACGGGGATGACACCCCACACCTGAGCTGTTCGCTACAGTTAGACTACATCAGTCTAGGGTGAAGATGACCTTATTCTATTTTTCTGTCGGCGTCCACAAACGCCAAGACAGGCGAAATTATCATTAATTAGTATGGTTATGACGACTCACTTAGAGGAATTAACATTATAAAATTTACGGAAGACTATTCTTTTCTTCTTTTACAGGCAACATAGGGTTGTCTGGGGGTATTCTATTACATTCTCTTCAATCTCTTTTGGCATTCTATTAATCAATAACACGCATGCATAAATACAAGATCGGACACAAACATACCAAACTATTTTAAGAAAATTCAGGATTTTCTTGTGATTAGAAAGTTATACAAATCATTTTCTCAAATATACTTATGAACTCACCAACATTTTTATGTTGCCTTTTTTTTCAAATTAACTTGTATTCTCAGGAAACCGTTGAAGCAAGTTGGGATGAACAAACTAGTGGATGTTGTGTTATATTTCTATTTTCATCAGACTTTAATTATTTTGGCATGTAATATTCAAATACAATACTCGATGTAACCAATGTACGTTGTTATATTACATGTGTGGTGATGATAATGTTATGTATCAATTATATACTTTGTGATGATACTCCAATGATGAAGTCACGCGCAAGCCCCCAGACGTTTTCGCCGTCTGGTTCGGGGTGTGACATAAAGTCACATGGGTTAGGGTTTAAGGGTAAGTTATATGGGTTAGGGTATAAAGGTTATGACATTAAGTCATATAGGCTATGGTTTAAGGGTTAAGGCATTAAGTCACATAGGTTAGGGTTTAAGGATAAGTTACATGGGTTAGGGAATAAGGGTTATGACATTAAGTCATATGGGTTAGGGTTTAAGGGTACTGACATTAAATTTATAATCATATGTTAAATTTTAATTTTATGTTTTTCCACGTAATTAATAACTATAATAATTAGAAGTTCCATCCATTAATTTCACCAATTTTGATTTCCCTCCTTTAATTTCAGTGATCTTGATTTCCCTGACCACTCAAAGTAATCTACTTCTCTTTTTCTATCTTTCTTAAAACTTTTTTTATTTTCTGCAGTTCATCAAATATGATTCCCTGTTTCATCCTCTCGATTCAACAATCGCACCACTATAAAGTTTCAGATCTCTACATATAACACTTATAATAATTTATGTTTTTTATTTACCTTAACCTAATAGATTTTCCACTTGGACAATTTGTTGTATACAAATAATGGACGACCCTTCTCCACATCGTGCCTGTCAACAATATTTCAGCTCCAATCAGCGCCACCATGTTTCTTAAATAGTAATTTCAATTTTCCTAATTTCTGATTTGTCTTTGACCTTCATTATATTAGTATAAATCAAAATCGACTACTCTGTCATCTCGTCTCTTCTAATTCTTTGTAATATATATCTATGCTCAGGCTTCTATATAAGTATTTTGCTTCTATGGACTTCGAAAAAAAGGATTAAAATAGATAGAGACATCAAAAGTCATTTGTATTGATCTTATATGACCTTATTATAACTCATCACCTTATTATGACCTGCAATCCCGACCTTAATATACTTCTAATTTAAAATGTTTATCTCTATCCCCAAAATTTCTTCCAAATTATTCCCGCAATTTACGTGGCTATCCTTCACCATTCTCCCCACATTCCCCATATTTTTACTCTTTTCCTAAAAGGATAACTACAGTAAACTCCCAATTTTTTTGAAAAAGTTTAAATATGTTTTTATATGTATAAATATTTTTTCAAAGTACAAATATTTTTTCTATATAAAGTAAAAAAAAAACTTTTTTAAGGTATAAAAGCATATAAATATGTTTTTATATATATTTATTACATTTATACGTATCTTTTACGTATAAATATGTTTTTATACGTATAAATGTGTTTTTTAAAAATTTATGTATGTGTTTATTTAATAATATTCCTTAAAAAGTATTTAATGTATATATATATATATATATATATATATATATATATATATATATATATATATATTTAATTTCTTTTTTAATATTAACAATAATAGTAATAATTGCATTAAATCCTCAGAACGGTATACAATAATTACAATAGTAAAGGACAAACGTATGAAAAGGCTTCTAGATGAATCGGTAGGCTTTAGGTTTTGGATGGTAAGGTCGTAAGTTCGACCCTTCCCAAGGTCATTTTTATCCTATCTGAAATCTTATCTTTTATTAAGCAAATAAATTTGGTAGGTATTATATATAATTGTTCAGCATGAAAAACGTTAACAGCTTTTAGCCTTGTTGGGGAATACCTATGTTTGGGATATCGAGGTCATGATTTCGAACCCCATCTAAGCCTTTTCTCAAAAAATCCCATTTTTTTAAGTCTGCAAGCATTTTGGCTGACATAGCATGCCACATCAGCCGGTGTTTACCTGCTAAAAGGATAAAAAAAATGACTAAATTGAAGAAATTAGCCGGTTTTCTGGACTTTTTTTATTTAAAAAAAAATTAGGACTTTTTTAAGTCATTTTAATGAACAATCATTATTCTCTATAAACATCGTCTACACCCTTTACACTTGCATGAATAACTTACTTAAGAATATAATCATAATTTAAGTGGTTAAGTTATGTATATCGACTAATATCAAATTTAATGATAACCGTTTTTGCCCATTTTTGCTCTAAGTAATAGTCACATGAATATTTCACGGTGTGACGATTATAAATATAGTGGACATATATAACCACCAAAATTGTTAGTGATATAACTCTCCAAAATTGAAAACATTTTTACTTTAAAAAGTAGTTTTTGCCCATATATATTTATACTTTTTCCCATATTATGTAGCTTTTTGCCCATAAATGTTTATACTTTTGCCCATATTATATTTTTCACACAAATATAAATGTAATTACCTGTATATGTATTGTATGTATGGTGGTTATTGTCCACATATAAGAAAGTTTTCACCAACGAATGTAGTAGTTTTTTTATTCGAACATAATATTCTTCACCAACACATATTTTACAATTTTGTAGCACAATTATGTAGGTAAATAGCTATGAATGCTACTTCCATAGCAAAGCAACTATGAAATGTTTTTCCGTTGAAAATTTTTGTTGCGGATTAACAACGATTTTTAATTCCACAACATAATTACAACGGAAAGTATTTTCGTAACAAATTTCGTTGCAAAATTGCTATGAATGGTTTTTCCATAGAAATATTGGTAGCAATATAGCAACGGATTTCTAGGTGGTAACAGTTTCCGTAGCAATTCACATGTTTGCTACGGAAAATTAATTACGTAGAAATTGTGGTAGCAAATTAGCTATGGAACGACATTCCATAGCACTAACCGTTGCAGAATAACAACGGAAATACGTTCCATAGCGCCATTCCCTAGCAAAATCGTGTGTTTCTTGTAGTGGCTGCTTGTTCTCCACATTAACCACTGCCCAAGCAATAGGATATATCTTGTCATTTACATCCTTCCCAATAGCACAAAGCAATTCCCCCTTACAAATACCTTTAAGAAAACATCCATCAAGACCTATTATCCTTCTACAACCTTCAATCTAACCTTGTTTAACTCCATGAAAACAACAATAGAACTTGCTAAAATATTTCTTTCCATCTGGACCATCCTCCACCTCTAGTTTCACAGTTGACCCAAGATTTGTCCTTAAAATCTCATGACCATATGACCATAACTTACCATAATGTTCAACAAGGCTACCTTCAACAAGATTCAGTGCATACTTCTTTGCTCTTCTACATTACCCCATACTAACTTGGATACCAAACTTGGCCATTACATTAACCCTAAGCTTCCTTACACTTATTTTCTGACTTTGTACAATCTCTTTGGTATAGTGACTCCCAATCCATGCATATGTCACCAATGATCCAAACTTGAAGTTCCTAGCACAATTATGATCAGCTTTTAGTGACTTGATTTGGAAACTCTCTTCATCACTCATCCAAGAAGCCCATAATCTAAATGTGCAAGCACCCTTGCTACACCTCACCAAAAGTCTTTTCCTATCATTTTTTTCAAAACACAATTGATATCCATTAGCTACAGCATAGTTGCACAACATTGATTTTACTTGCCCTCGACCCTTAAATCTCATCCCTAGAATTGGTTTTTGTTTTTTACAGTGTAATAGCTCATTAAATATGGAATGAATTTGAATGTTAACTTCAAATTCCCTCCCATTATCATCATCTACAATGTTGTTATCTTCCTCATCATCAACACATAACTTACTCAAGAAAGGATCATTTGATGTCCTATTTATATGCACTACATCCTCATTAAATTCAAAGGCAACATTCCTAAGTTCATCTATGTTATCTTCCTTTTCACCATCAATACAAGACTCATGTTCATCATCATCATTATCTTCATCATCAAGCCACCCATCAACACCAACCCCAATATGATCCACATAAACCGAAATTACACCATCTGTTCCATAAGCATCAAAAATAAAAGCAACATATCCCACATCATCTGAAATGGGATTAAGCCCTTCCATCAGGGAATTGCCTGGATCACAGTAGTAAAACTTTTTACACTCTTCTTGCGTGAAACGTTCGCAGAAGGTCACAAACTCATAATAAGTCATAGAAGAAAAGTCGACATCATTGAATATGGTTTTAACACCACCAGTATAAGAGAAAGGATTTCAATTAAATACCCCTTGGTAGTTGAGTTCCACCATCGCAAACACTCCATTAGGTTCCGATTGTTCCATTGCTGCGACTTCTTTGTTTCTTCAGCTCGATCACAGGAAAGCTTCACAAACCCTAAATCAGTTTCTTTTACAGCTAGAATAATGAAGACGAGTGAAGTTCGATAGCTGAAGACGAAAGCTTTAAGCTTCGTATATCATTAATTGACGTGGCATATCTCACATGGCATCGGATTAGACAAAAAAATATATATTAATTGACATATATAAAATGCCAACCGGGAAACCGTTTAAAAATAGATAAAATGACTAAATTAATAGGACAATTACGAGTTTAGTCGTCTAATGTACCAAAAAAAAACTTTAATGACCAAATTAGTCAAATGTAAAAAGTTTCATGTGCTACAGGACATTACACCTCCATTTTTATATTTTTATATTTTTATCTAATAGTTTATATTTTTGGCTTTTTATCTAATAGTTTATATTTTTATATTTTTATATTTATCTAGATTTTGTTATAGGTGTTGTGTGTTCCTTACACCTCCATTGGATCTTATCCATGTATCTGCTTCTGGTTCTTCTAGATTTGCATCTTCTTAGCTACAATTAGATCATGTCTTAACTTTGATTTCTGATAGAATTGTTGTGATAATTCTAATTGTATGACTGCATGTATGTATGGAGGCTTTACTTATATAATAGCACTTACGTGCACAAGGATGGTGTTAAACCAGACTCAGGTGGCACTCAAAGGCTCAAGGGGTCAAGGGTGGGGTCTGTACGTGACAAAACATGGATATTATGAAGTCAAAAGTCTGAAAAGTTATCTGATGTTATATGTGAGCAACATGTAGATAAGATTTGCACTATGAGTTTATTATGTTATTAGGTATTTAATAGGTTTGTATAGTTGCCCTTAGTATTTCGGTTCTTTGTGGGTGATAAGGTGTATAAACAATAAGTATTATTAAAAGAATAAAAAAATCATTTCCCTATTCTTGATGCAAGAAAAAAAAATGATACTACATTATGTTCCAGTTGAAACAAATTGTTTAGCATGTATATTAAAATAATAATAATAATAATAATAAAACACATGCCGCAAGTACTGAAATCGGAGGTTAAAACAACATAATTATGTGAAACGAGATAACCACCGTAGAAATACTAAAAAAATGTGTTATATATTATGAATATAGAGTAATTATTGTTTGTATGAACTTATTACATATTATGTTAATTTAAATTATTAATAATATTTTAATTAAATATTCTATTTCATTTATAAAAGTTTATCAAATGAACATATAGTTATTTTATCTAACATCATTTTTGTCATTTAGGGTGTCTTGTCGTATAATATCACAATTTTTCCATGCCATGTCGAACGTTTTTATTGGTTTATATCATTTTTATTTTTAACTAAATTTTATAACTCATAACTTATAATTTATTTTTAAAGATTAAAGAAAAATAGACAAGAGTTCATTATTTATTTTTCTGATATAAAATATTGTTATATCCGTTTTTATGATTTGTATTGTTTTAATATGATAAAGAAGTTAGGTTTAATTAGATTGGACCGTAAATGAAGTTAATAAAAAATTGATTTTTATAAGTTAATAGGTTATAACCCGTGGAAACAACGGGTAAAAAAAAAGTTATAAATAAATCATAAGATAATAATTGACTAATAATAAAAAAAATATTGATTAATTTATAAAAATAGATATTTTTTCTATAAGTTTACAATGATATAATGATTACTTCAAACTACAACAACAC
Organism: Lactuca virosa; assembly: GCF_052849685.1. Lineage (NCBI taxonomy): Eukaryota > Viridiplantae > Streptophyta > Magnoliopsida > Asterales > Asteraceae > Lactuca > Lactuca virosa. The sequence continues at coordinate 311,604,876 of NC_136433.1, read as the reverse complement.
ATTGGTTTGAATTTCCAATCGACATCATGTATATGTAGATATTTTATAAAATTATGATTTTGTACAATACAATATAAATTTAAATAGATATTTTATAAAATATTATTTATTTTTCTGATATAAAATATTGTTATATCCATTTTTATGATTTGTATTGTTTTAATATGATAAAGAAGTTAGGTTTAATTAGATTGGACCGTAAATGAAGTTAATAAAAAGTTGATTTTTATAAGTTATGTATATAGAAAAAAAAGTATTCTCAATGAATATTAATTAGTGTTGGTTTTCGTAAAGAATTAAGATACTTGCTTAAAGAAATTATTTGTCGTCGCAGTTTTGTGCGGGTACACGACTAGTATATATATATATATATATATATATATATATATATATATATATATATATATATATATATATATATATATATATATATATATTGTTAGGTTTATATGAGACGGCCTAATTTTATGAGACCGTGAGACGCAATCATAGCCATTGATTTGGTAGATAAAACAAAAAACATATTTAAAATGCAAAATAATTGAAAATTTTCGAATTTTTTTTTCAAATATTATTTTCGGAATTTATATTTTCCAAAAAAATACCAAAAAAATAAAAAAAATACTTTTTTTTACATATTCTACTAGAATAATAGAATATTCTACATATCCGAGAAATCTAGTATAATATTCAAACATTCTAAATATCATATTAGAATATTTACAGTGTAATATTCTATTAGAATATTTCATGTATTTAAAAAAAAAACGGTAACTTTTAGTTTTTATTTTTTATTTTTTATTTTTATTTTTATTTTTTTTATATTTTTTAGGTAATTAAAGTTCCGAAAATAATAATTAAAAAAAGAATTTTTTGATTTTTCCTTTTATTTTGCATTTTAAAATTATTTTTAGATTTGGTCTCACGGTCTCACAAAATTAGCATGGTCTCAAATGAACTGGAACCTATATATATATATATATATATATATATATATATATATATATATATATATATATATATATATCTGAGTACAAACCTTTAAACCTTTGTAAAATGCTGAGCAAAGGAAAATTTTCAGAAATATTTTCATTACAAACGGAACACACTTATAAACTATAATAGGTATAGTTTATGAAACATCCTTACTATTTTACTAATTCAGGAAACGATATAAGAACATACTTATAAACTATAATAAGTATAGTTTATTGAACCCTTATATCATTGTTACTAAATATAAAAATACAATAAAAATGAACATATAAACTATAAGTGGTATAGTTTATGGAACATAAGTACTATTATTACTAAGTTCAGATTTTACTACAGTGACAAACATATAAACTATATTAGGTATAGTTTATGGAACATACATATAGTTGTTCATTACAAAGTGATTTTCAGTTATTCTACACTTAACCGTTTGTATAGCTTTGTGAGACACACTTTAAGTACTTACCTAGGTACCAACCAAGCTCTGAAATCATAACCAGATTCTTTTGGAGGGAGAGCGTGAATTTGTGTATAGATCTATATGGTACTGACAATCTTGCACCTTAACTGTTAGCTACAGTTAGGCCAACATGCCTCGAGTGACAAATGTCATAACTATTCCGACGCCTGAAGAACGTCGTTTCAGGCTATCCTAGGTCATCAAGTATGGTTATAATAACTCACAATTTGGTATTGAACAATACGATTAGTGTATGAATACATAAACAACTTCAAATAGTTTTATTAAATGATTTAACTACAATATAATATGTTACATTACAGTTGGTGGATTCCATGCACATACATTTACAGAGTTTTCATACGAGTATACTACAGAATACTATTTTCCAGTACAGAGAAACTTACATTTCAGAGAAACATACATTTTCACTTAGTTTTATTTATTAATAAGACTATGAAATACTATTAACTGAGTACAATAATTCTTACGCATTTTTGTCTTATGGCATTAAGACTACAATACATTTACAACATAAATTATAGGATTTTCTACGAGAACATACTAACATTTTCAAAGAACAATGACAAGCTTTCCATCTCAAAAACATACTTATGAACTCACCAACTTAAATGTTGATACACTTTAAAAATCATTTGTATTCTTAGGGAACTAGTAGATAGGTACACTACAGGTTTCTGAGAAGACGGAGCATTCATGGTGTCACGTATATATTTTTGTTATACATTTTGATGTTATACAAACAATGTTGCAAACACAATGTAAACAATATTTTATCAAGGTAATGGTTGTTGTTACTTTGATTACTATTATTCAATTGTAGTGATACTGTACATTACGTCCTCCAACCCCGAACGTTTCCATCATTCCGGTTTGGGGGTGTGATACTCTTCGCATTGCCTGATAAGCATTTGTTCTCAACAACTTGCTTGGAGTTTATTTTGGAGATCACATGTCAGTGCCAACTGAATAACGAAGCTGCGAAGAAGAATTACTCTGATATGTTACGATGGTACAAATCATTTCACATGCATCTTCTCGCAGTCATCCCCAAGCTCTTCAAGACTAAAAAGAAGACACAGTAGTGAAGAGCCTTCCGCCTCAATAGACACAAAGGGGAGATTGTTGGGTTTTAGTGTTGCGTCATTGAGTATATTATATTAGTCCATTTATGTAAACGGACTTGGGCTTGCCCACCCGTCATTTATTATTAGGGTTATAGTATTTAAGGTGCATGCATGCACCGTGTTTTGTAACTTTGAAAATAGCCTTGTAACCCTATACGCCTCTACAGTAGCAATTCTTCATCGAGTTCTTCTGAGCCGTGACTTTGAATCATTAAGCATATTTTTATCCATTCTTGTGTTCTTGTTTTCTATTACCTGTTTGAATCTTTCGATCTTTAGAGATTTTATCTCAACTGACTTTTCCTGCTCTCTTTCCCCATTTCGCAGGCTGCAAAAAGATGTTCTTTATCAAACTTCAAGAGAGGAAGCCCTCGCACATGATCACCAAGAACCAGTTTATTGATGTCTTTCAAATTGAGGTGTGAGAATCTTCGGTGCCACAGCCAGCTATCATCAGTAGAAGCTTTCGTGAGTAGACAGATGGCAGGATTCCCTTTGATGGGGTTCAAACTGAGTGGATACATCTTGCCTTTGCTCTTTGACTTTAGGAGCATTGTTTTGGTCTCCTTTTCGATGATCTCAGATCCCTTATCGTCAAACAAAACTTTTAATTGTGTACCAACCACCAACTGTGAAACACTTATAAGGTTGTGTTGCAAGCCTTCCACGTATGCGACCTTGCGAATTGAAAATTCCCCATTAGTGATCATTTTGTAACCCTTGATTTCTCCAAGTGAGTTGGTTGTCATACTTCACTCTTCCTCCATCCTTTAGTGCTCTAAACTCTCATAGTTCTTCCTTCATTCCGGTCATGTGACGCGAGCAATCACTATCTATATACCATTCAGAGTCAAACAGCTCGTCATGAATCACCTACACGAGTCAAAGAGATTTAGGAACCCAAAGTTGTTTGGGTCCACGTGAGGCTTTCACTAAAACAGGAAAACTAATAGCAACATCAACTAGATAAGATCTTTTAATCAAGGTGGTGTTATCTTTCTTTGTTATTTGAAAAACACTAATCCTATTATCTTTTAAGTTCTTATCCTTTGTGGATATTTTCCTTTGCTTATTTTGGATCTGTTGCTTGACAACTTTCTTCTCAACTTTCTTTTCAGACCTCTTAATTGGAATTTTAGGCTCCAAAACTATCTTTCCTTTGCCTTTAGCATCTTGCGATGTGTTGGCTGAATGTGAAGCATTCGTGTTAGGATAGAAGTGAGACTCTGTCTTCTCCATAGGTTTCGCGTGATTTAGAAAAGGTGGTTTTTGAAAAAAAATTGTTGTGAAACCTGTGGAGACTGTGACTGAGTTTGTGGAAAACTCTTAGGGTTCGCATGTGAAGAGACGTTCACATTTGGATTGGATTACTTTTCTTGATAGAAAAAGTTGGGATTTTTGGATTTCCATAATTGCTTTCTTTCCTTCATATTTTTGTTATATCTCGCATTTTTTTTACGTTTTTGAGCTGCGAACTGCTCAGAGGATTTATGAATATTTGCCCTTGATTTTGGCTTTCTAATCGGAGTTTCGGTTTGAACGAATGATGTATCACTTGGAACATTCTTCATTCTGCTTGGACTCCCTTTTTCATAGCTTGAGTTGACTTTGTTCATCGGTTCTGCTACGTATCTGCACTTCATTTTCCAAGAGGTCATTTCAGAGAGACCTTTGGTTTCATATGTGTTGTCTATGGGAGCAGACCAAAAATACTCGTCGCGTCCATCTTTATTGTCTTCTATGACCAGGGACGTTAGTTCAACTGTCTGATTTTTGTTCAGTCCCTTAGTGGCGAAAACCTGGTTAGGAATAGTTTGAACCTTTGGAAAAACAGTTGCTTTCGTTTTCAAAACCTTTGAACCATTTTTAGAAATGCGTGCAAATTCAACTGAATTTTCAGAAATTAGAACTTTCGCAGGTTCAGTTTCGCTTTTAACAAAGTATGAGCAATCAACCTCATCCTCTACAGAGATTTCACTCGTATAACTATCATCGTCGAATTCCGATATGTTTTCAACATCAAGTTTATTTTCTGAACTCAACTTAGTACTTAGAGAGTCAAACTTCTATATAGTATCAGATTTAATTTTCTCTTTGTCATTTTGATACAAAAGCTATTTTAACATATTTTTGTGGTCTTTGGACTGTATTTAAGATTCAATTTTGTCAAGTCATATCTTGTAAGCATCTGAAACTTCATCAGATGAGACAATAGATTCGCACATGTAACAAACTACATCGATTTCGTCCTCTTTCAATTCAAGAAAGGGCAAAATCATCATATAGATTTTCTTTCCAATTTCACAATCAAGATGTAATTGGGTAATATTGAAATAAAGTCTTTTAGCAATTAAACAAAAAATGTTTCTTTGTTTCAACAACCCCAAATTGTCTCGTTGCGAATAAATTAAATCGTCGCTAGACCTAGACAACTCTGACTCTAACTTCTCAATCCATATGCACCTCTCTTCACTTTTGTTCGAAGCACTGCCAATTTGATTGGTTAAGTTAGCATTATTTAAACGGGTTCTTTTTAAACTATCATCTAAACTAGAGACTATAAAATTTAAATCATCCAGTTCAGTTTCATAAGGAGAGATAGGGATACTTAGAGAATCATGAACAGAGTGTATCTTGCTGATCATCCTCTCGTATTCACCATCAGTAGCATATCCTCTAAGCTCCAAACCTTCATTTGTCACCATAAAGAACCTTCCATCATACTGTCAATCATCAACTTTCGCCACGAAGCTTCTCACGTGAGTCGGCCTACGAACCTCTTCGTCCTCAGAGTCAGTTGACCACACTTCGAGTTTGCCAAACTCATCATCCTGTTCCTGCATAATTAAATCAAGTTTAGCAACATCAACACTCTTCTTCTTCTTGACTTCTTGACTTTCTGAGGAAATAAGCCTCATCATCCTCCTCTTCCTTCTTCTCATTCATTCTTCGTAGCATGCATTCCTTTTCTAGATGATTTTGCCATGACAATAGTTACAGTTATAGCCGGAGTCACATACAAGCTTCTTCTCCTTCTTCGTCTCTTCCTTTTGAGAGTTATTCGCACTCTCATCCTTTACCTTCTCAGAACTATAACTCCCCTGCCAGTTTCGGTTTTTGTTGCGACCGAAATTCTTCTTTGCGAACCTCTTTGGGTTGGACACCATCAAAGCATAATCTTCTTTAGGGAGTTCACATTTGGAGAGATCAGACTTCGAACCGTCATCAGTAACCTTCTTTCCATTTGCCACAAGTGCTAAAGAACCCATACTAGACACAAAATTTCCTTCCTTTGTTACTTCATCCTCGTGTGACCTAAGAATACCAACAAGCTTTGCCACAGAGTAGTTTTTAACTGCTCATGCGTTTTAACCGTCGATACCACGACTTTCCATTTAGATCTAAATATGTTCATGAACGTGACTTTCTGTTCTATCACTTCACGTCCAATCTTGTGTTTCATCATCCAGCTTAGAAGATGATTGTAGCGGTTGAACATTTGGTCGAGATTTTCTTATGGCTTCTGAGCAAAAGCTCCAAACTCCAAAACCACGAGCGTTTGAGTAGAGTGCTCAAGATCAGCATCACTCGAGTAGAGTTCTTTGAGCCTATCCTAAATGGCTTTTGGTGTGTCACAGGAACTTTCCAGAAGAAACGTGTCTGGAGGCAAAGCAAACCTAATAATCCTCATTGCATTGATATTGCTGAGTAGCTTGTCTTTCTCATCCTGTGGAACATCTTTGACTTGAAGAAGAAGATTATTATAATCAGCTTGAGTCTTTATTTCCCTCCTTGTTCCAGTATGAGAGAACGTTTGAACGGTCATGGCTTCCCATATCAACGAGCCATTATCTTCAAGACCAAGGAAATAATCTTCAAAATGTAGTGCACACACTTCATAATCATTCGGAAAGAGTACAAGGATCCTTGTTGTAGATCCAATACTGCTTGAGAGATTTATTGAGTTAACGTGAGAACCGTCAGGTTGCATGTTGTCGATCTGATAAAAACATGTAAGAACCAGATGTGTAAACCTAAAATCGAGTTTAGGGTAAAATAAAGATCAAGATTCAACGTCTGTAATCGATGAAGTTGAAGAAGACTGTAGATTCCGGATCCTATTAAAGCGGAAACCCTAATAGCTCTTTTCATAGAAGAGATGCGTATGGATTACACAGTCTCCTTCTCTGATACCAATTGTTGAGAATTAATCTAGAGTGGTCTAATAGTTTCAATAGGTAAAAGAATCAAGAACATACAATGAATATCAAATATGTCGTATGATTAAATATCACAACCTTAGAAGAGCTCGATTAAGAACTACTACTATAATGCGTGTAGGGTTTACAAAAAACGATTTCTAGATACAGTGCATGCATGCACCTTAAATAACTAAACCCTAATAATAAATAACGGGTGGACAGGCCCATCCTAGATACAGAATGGACTAAACTATAAACCACAATGACGCAACACTTAAGGCCCAACATTTCGTATTAAGATAAATAGGAAAATCAATCGAATTGTCCGTAAGTCGTAAAAATTAGTGTGCTGAAACATATATATTTATCATATATTTAGAAAGTATGCATCTTTCCAGTCCCAAAAATATAAAATTTCTAAAAATCTGAGTTCATATGAAGAAGATATGAATTTTATAAGATATAAAAATTAGTCGCATAGTTAAAAACTATTAACATCAAAAGGTACAGAGAGAATGGTTGATGTTTGGGCAAAGTCACCAAAACGATAATCGCAATACTCTTTGAAATAGAATTTTTGGTAAAAGGAACGCCAAAATTTGAGTCCATATATATATATATATATATATATATATATATATATATATATATATATATATATATATCTATATATATATATATATATATATATATATATACATATAGGGGTAATTATGGAAAGATAAAAGATTAAAGATAAAAGATAAATAGCTAAGGTCAATACGTTAGTGAGTTAATAATTCTTCCAAAGGCCTTGATTAAATTCAGTATTTGCCCAATACCTATAATTGTTAATCCTGCAAGAGCCTAAAAGCGTCGATTATAGGGATTCACAGTAATACATTAGATCACCTCAGAGTATAGTCGATTATAGGGGCTCATGGTAATACATTAAAATCACCTTAGAGTTTAGATTACCATTAGGGACGCTTGGAATGGTAATTAAAATACGTTAGGATCGTTAGATATCCTAAAAAGATAGTAAATTATGATTAATAAAAGTATCATATTTAAAATACATTATAATCATTAGATATCCTGAAAATATAATAAATTAGGATTAATAAGAATATCCTAATTTTAGGATTGTTAGATATCCTAAAAAGATAGTAAATTAGGATTAATAAAAGTATCCTAATTAAAATACGTTAGGATCGTTATCTATAACATAAAGATAATAAATTAGGATTAATAAATGATATCCTAATAAGAGAAAAGATAAGATCGTTAGAAAGATAGAAAGCTATGTTAATAAAATATTTAAGAAAAGTTTTTCTCAAAGAAAAAGCATTCTTAAAAGTTACCCAAAATTGAAAACTTTAAAAACCTATGAACTCACAAACATTACGTTGACGTTTTGAAAACCTCATGTATTCCTAGGAGGTGGTGAGATGGAAGCCTACACTCCCAGAAGCAGCTGCTGATGGAAGAAGCAGCTAGAAAACCATTGTAGTTTATCGTTCATGTCTATCTATTTGGACACCTTTCTGTAATAGGAACCCTAGAAATCCGATGTAACATTTTATCTATAAATAAAATAGATGTTTATGTTACATATTTTGTTTTGTATTGTTCAATATATGTTCAAGGACTGAGAACCAACATCCCTACATCGCATTACATGGCGTTTCCGCTGACGGTTGGGCAGGGTGTGATAGTTCGGCTCCTCGCTGCTGGGGCTTCTGATGTGCCCTCACGACCGTCAGTGACCCTAAAAGTAACTGAACCTGGTGCACTCACTTCTCCACTCCTCATCCTCAGACAATCGGTCTTCTTGTGGCACACCTGGTTGCAGTGAAAACACATCGGAACCGATCCACGAAGCAATCCCTGCTTAAATGACCCATCTGACCACAACTGAAACATCCTCAATCTGTCTCCCTACAGCCTCGCTCATGGGTCCTCCCATATTTGGCCCAACGGCCTCTGCCTTGATGGCCTCCCAAACGTGAATCCTAACTATTGGGCTTCTTTTCCTGGCCCACTGCGATCTAAATCTGCTATGGCTTCCTCTTCCCGGGGTGCTCCAAATCAATCTCCTGCTCTCGGGCTCTAGCTATGATGTCCTCCAAAGTCTGACAAACTGAAAAGCTAACAAACTCTCGGATATCGTCTCGCAGTATATCATGGATTATGGAATACTTGTGGTCTTTTTAATATAGTCTTTGGAGATTATTTCGATTTCGGTATATGTGTCTAATTTCCCTTCTTTTTTTTCGGTTCATGAATTATGGAATACTTGTGGTATTTTTTGTATAGTCATTGATGTTTTTTATTGCGCAAAAGAAAAATAAATTAGATCATAACTCATATTTTTGCTTTCGTAAGATTCATTAGGCAAACCCTATTAGCAACCCAACTCAATCCATTTTTTCGACATATATAAAAAAAGGTATTAATATTGGACTCATATTGTAGGAAATATTTAATTATGTACTTTAATATATAGTATATATATTTATTATTCTATAAAATATCTATTTTTTGATAAAATAAAAGTAATTAAAATTTTAAAATGAAAAGAAACAAAAAGGGAGGTGTGACTAGTCCGGTTGCACGAACGGTTTTTTAACGTCCCAAAAATCATGGTAAATTTTTTTCGAATTTAAGAGGGAAGTAAACCATCTTCATAAACCAAACATCATTAAAATGTTTCTTAGAAGTAAACCATCTTGAAAATCACAATGATGGCTAGAGATTGTGTACAATCACGTCTTTGCCTTCCCACAATCCTTAGAAGTATGTGAAACATTTAAATCCATGACTATAAGCCAAAGCTTAGTAAGTTCTCCAAGATATTACATATAACAAACCATATATAAAACAGTTATAGGTTATCCGTAACCTTGTAAACTATCAACAGTTATATGGGCTATTAGCACCCCAAAGTTATCAGCAACTCCAACAACTATGGGTTATCAAAAATCCTATGGGTTATCAACAAACCTATGGACTATTAGTGGTTCAATGGGCTATCAGCAGCCCAGAGTTATCAATAACTCAAATAAAACATATGATATAAGTAACACCGTGAGAATACTGTAACGTCCCAAAAATATGATCCAAAAATTTCATTTTTAATTTAAATAAAACAGTATTCCAAAAACATAGGTCATACAAACCAAATGAAGATAAGTGTATCAAACATCATATCAATCAGAGTAACATCTCAAAAGCAGAACCCATGTGGTGTGTGCGATGCAGTCATCTTGAGCTCTTTCCCTTGGAACTAGAAGTACCTGAAACGGAAATTGAAAACCGTAAGCACAAAGCTTAGTGAGTTTCCCAAACTAGCCTATACTATACATAATAAATCACATACTGGGCCCCCGCCCTACATCGGGCCCCTCCCTCCATTGGGCCCCACCCAACATCGAGCCCCGCTTGGTATACAGATCTATTATTCTGATACCCCATCTAACATCGGGCCCCACCCACTATACTCATATAGTATATATCACATAATCATGCTAACACATACAATGATCATAAAACAATAGCATACGTTTCAGTCATCCGGCCTCGCCCGGCATCGAGCCCTGCCTGATATTCATAACAGCACATAACATATGCAAAGATCACACAGACTCCTAGCATCCTAACATAAATAATAAGGGTCGGCATTGGTGCCTTAGACCCGCTAAACCTGGTGAGGAAACTCACCTCGACTGCTGAATCTCAATGAAAATCCCTGGCTGTTGGTCCGATGAATCCCCGAGCTATTAATACAAAATAACACCCAATTAATATATGGGTTCCAACCCATATCCATCAATCCATACTTAGGGTAAAAAGACCATTGTACCCTTCACCAAGTTTGGTCCAAGAATAAGGCCTAAACTCATAATCGAAAAGGCCCAAAACCAGTTTATCAACCAAGGCCCATTTATGGCCTAATTTTCTAAATTGGACCCAAACCCCCACATGGGCCTTACCCTAAAGCCCACCAATTTTTCCTAGTCCAAAACACTTGCACTCAGATGGCCCAATAAGAACTCAAACACCCAAGCCCAAAAGAAAGCCCAATCTCGAAGCCCAAAATGCAAAATTAATCGGACTGAGTACACAGGGCGTACTCAGCTGTATGCCAAGCGTACATGCTATCTGGCTTGTACATCATGCGTGCAGACTTGTACGCCCAACATACTCATCCATCAAGCCAAAATCCTCCTTGAGTACTTAATGTTTAATGCCAGAAGTACAAACCACAGATTTGAATCCTAATAAGTGTCTAGAACCATAAAGTCACCGACTTGGTGACTTTGCATGCCCCAAAAGAACCCAACTTCAACATATAGCACTTTACTTTCAATAAATGGATATAATCTCATGCATGGGTGATTCTAAACCCTAAAGGTGCCAACTTTATGGACCGTGAACCTTAGAAACACCAAGAGTGTCAACTCATAGCTCCTGGAGTGGTATCAAACCACTAGATCTCATTTATTGGCCAAAAAGGGGTCCAAAACTCATATATGCTAGATCTAAACAACTAATGAACAAGATCAAACCTTTTTACCTCAAACAAGCTGGAAATGGAGTAGAGAATCAAAATCCACAAGCTCTTCCTTGATCAACAATCTTGCACCAAGCTTCTACTTCTTGATTATGGACCAAAACACACCAAAATGGACACAGTGAGCTCAAAGAACAAATGAGAGGTTTAGGGTTTCGTGTATGAGGCCATAAGGTCGGTGGAAGCTTAGAAATGAGGGTTTCATGAGCCATAAATGTTTTTATATAGTGTCCAACACCTAAAATTAGGGTTTCTTAAATCCCTTTGTACGCCCTGCGTACTCCTCGTATGCCCAGCGTACGAGGCATCGCATTCTTGTTCAAACCTTCGTAGTACGCTAAGAGTACACCAGATATGCCTCGCGTAATGACTCTTACACTAGTACGCCCCACGTACTACCTATGTACGGCCCGCGTACTAAGGTTATTCCTTAAACCCTAATTTTTTCCAGAGCATATAACTTCTTCGTTTTAATCCCGATCTCGATGATACTTATATCCACGAAGAGGTAACAAAAGGCTCTACACTACTATCCACTCATATACGCCTTACAATTTCCTGAATAAAGATCCAATTTCCCATAAAGGCCTGAACTGACACTTTACCGAAATACCCCTTGGCTTCAAAACACAAACCGAACACCTGAACCATCCAAATTACCACACCCACACCGAAATGGGAAACTATTAGGGACAGAGCGTTATAACTCTCCCCTACTTGAATTAGATTTTGTCCTCAAAATGATTCCTTACCATCCCAGGCTCCAGGCAACTTGGACAACACAACCGTAATCCCGAATACACAACACCTTTCCCCAAGGCAACCGAACCCAGCCCTAGCAGGACTCTCCATATCAAAAAATGAACAAATCCTTTACCTGCCTAAATTAACCCCATGCAGCAAAGCCATATCTACTCAACCTGAAATCTGAAATCTCGAATTGGTCTGACTCCCTGACAGGCCGCCCGCACTGAACCGCTGCTAATTCCATTCTACTTATCCCCAAATCCACTTACTCACTTCTGATAACTGGATGTCCTTACTAGAAAACAGAATTACATACCAAACACTACTGCCGAACCAACACACCACTGCTGAAATTTCGTAACTGCATATACTAGCCTGACCCCCACACAGATATAACCAATCCAACACATGATCATAAGAGCCTGATATACCATCAAAACTGGAACCATCCTTTAATTTTGAACCCTTCAACTGAAATCCTTGGTACATGTATTCCTTAATTCGTAACCCACTGAAATGAAGACCTTGCACATAAACACCCGAGATTCCCAACACGAGTTACCACCAAGAACAAACTCGATACATAACGCATAACCCGAGATCCAAGGATTTACATTTGCATTTCCCCTGAAACCTTCTGATTCACGGCAACCCTTTACTAAACTGGGATATAAAGGTTCCCAGCCCATTACTGACACTACCAGTCTCTCACCTGGTGCAACCACCAGGTTCCCTAAAGTCCAAATGACAAGGCTACCCAACGTAAACATCCTTCTACGCCATTCGCCGAGTATACACTCAATCCTGCAACCAAGATCCAATACCTTGACCCAACGGTCTCTACCAGGTCCCACTTATGTTTCCATATACACACGGGCCTCACCCACGGGTCCCACCCAAACTATACCATGGAGCGGGCCTACCCTATAGGTCCCACCCACCTAGAGTTATACAGGCCCGACTCTGTCCTAGACCCCAATGGCCCTCAACCTAAAACATAAAAATACTCCTTGACACTCATGACTGTCATGCCCAAGGCACGAACTGATCCCCCTTTACGCTCATGACCACCTCGAATGATAGTCTACCTCAAACTGGTGAATGCTACGATCCAATCGCAGTCTTACAACACTTATAACCAACCATGGTTACCACCCATAGTCTTACCACACCCAAAAAATCAAAATTCCCATGCATCTTGAGCCGAAACCTACATCCAACTGCATCTAATCAGGTGTTCGGGTTATGCTTCGAACCCCAAGGCCTTCATCATACAAGAACATGCAGCGAGACTCTAGCACCAACCTTGACCTGGATCCATCCATAAGCTTGTTATACATAACAAAGAATGCGCCGACCAGCTGTTGGAAGTTTCGTCAACTTCCAACTTACACAACTTCAATCCAGACGGCCACTTGGGTCGTCTCTCCCCCTGAATGGGATGCGAAACTTACCCTAGTTTCACACCCGATCCAAATCCCGGAAATGTCAGATCGATACTCCCCCACTTGGACTCGTCGAAGCTCTCCTATCCCATGAAACTTGTGTTGGATTAGTGTCTAAGTCCATAACTATAATTGGTATGTACTTGACCCGACTCGGCATGGTCCATTTGGGTTGCATGGCATCGGAACATTTGGATAGACCGTTTGTGAGGAGAGGACATTTGTGACATATTAATATATTATAAGTTCTAATATATTAATATGAAATCATGTTATTTAATTAGTATTGATCAAGAATTAATTTGGACTTAATTTAGTGATCAAAAAGAGACTAATTAAATATATGGGGATTGATTGTGTAAATCATTCATTCTTATATATGTGGGCTTATGATCCAAGATTCCTTATGTTGGGTTTAACCCATGTGGTGATCCATGGATACTCCATGGAGGTTAAAACCCATGGAGCATAAGGAATGGGTAAAGTCATGAGTTACATGGTGTAACCCTAATAGCCACACTATATAAGAACCCCTTTAGTTCAAGAAATTGGCAATAGTGATACATGTGAGAGGGCTAGCCGATTTGAACATCTATGTCTTCTTCTCTTGGTTATTCCATGTGTTGGTGATGTTGTGTGAACCATTTGAGGTGTCACACTTGGGGCACTAGGCTCTCGAGCTTCATGGAGTCAAGCTACATCAACAAGGTATGTATTTCTATCTAGTTTATTACCCAAGTATCAATGTTTTGTATGCTAGTTAGGATAATACCTTGGATAATCATATTTGCATGTATAATAGAGAAAACATAGATCCAAGGTATTTAGGGTTGCATGTACACTTAGGAGTGTTAGAATGCTCAAAACCCAACAACTTGATGGATTCCCAACCCATCTTATCTTCGTACACATGAACCGACTATGATCTGAGCATACCAATACTAGTGTTCCATTACTAGCCAAACTCAATGATCGCCCAACTCCGGAGATTCAGATAGATACTCCCAGAGATCCTAACACCCTGATAACCCCAAATGATTACCGTGATACCACACCAAATCCATAAGTTCTTATGTTGGAGACTAAAAACCATAACCCTTTCTTAGAACTGGCGAATCTTCACCCTAACTTCCATCCTCAAAGAATCACTGAATTCTAACTATCTATAATCCTTGCCATAAAAAAATCCCCTTGCACTTCCAAAGACCCAACGACTCAGGTGACTGCCACCACTATCCTCTTGCTACCTCTCCTTCCCTAGAAACGGTAGTGATTGAACACAAAGGTTCTTCCATGTACAACTGCTGATCATACCCAAACAGATATTAACACGACCAAACCCTGATTTCATTGGAGAATTAACCAGCTAATCCGATCATAGACCCATAAATCAATACCCCTGAATCAATCCCGACAAAGACCCGGAACAGCAACCGAACATGCTGAAACCCTCTCAGCAAGATATGACCCACTAACGATTCATGGCATGCAGAATGGCATATAACAATCCTTGATAATCTAACCCAAACAATAGCAGAGAACGAAACCAGAAATAATGCTTACCCAAACCAAAACAAAATTCCCAAGAAATATAAATTCTGATAATAACCAAGAAGAAAACAAAAGATAAAATACTCGCAATATCGTCTCAAGAAACCCTAACTCTCTTTTCCTGCCGAAGTACTTTCGATGGAACCTAAGCTGCAGCAACCACCAAGTGGGGGCAATTCGCCCTGATATGACCAGGATGATGAGAACAATGGCACAACTCTACCTCCAATTTTCATTCTTGACAGAGGTGGCCTTTCCATCTGCACCTGCCGCACTTAGACCTGCTACACGCATGCTCATGTGCCCCTTCATCCTTCGTGCAACCACCACGGCCCCTCAGGTCTCTAACACTAGCTACGACATCGTCCAACTGCTCAAATCGTCGAGCTAGACCATGAGTCTGCTTCCTGTTCCCCAACTTCCTATCCGAACTAATCTCCTGGTCCCGAGTTACCCCGACCGTCCCATCAACCGTCTGAACAGCCGAGGTCCGATCCTTAAAACTCGCGACCAATCTATTAGTGACACGCCCAATTATGGCGGGTAACTTCTCGCGTAGGGCTCGAGAAACCTCTGTGGTAATCAAATCATGTGGTCGACTCCCTTGAAGACATGGTGGATAAACTACCTCCGATCAAAAAGGACAATAGCTAACAATGGGATCCTTATTCCTGAAGAATCCTACGGATCCACAAGCTTTGGGCTTCAGATGAGCCCCCAACTGACCCGTTATGATCTCGGCCCGAAAGGCCCCGAGACAACCATCCAATAGCTCCAAAATCCCATCCTTGACTGAACCAAAGATCACAGGAGTCCATTCCAGAATATCGCGGATAATCTCCGATGAGGTGAACTCTCGCATGAGCTCATCAATCGGCTCAGTACCTGCACCTGAACCGAAACCAGAGCCTGGACCCCCTTCTTGAGTGCTCAACATCATACTGAAAAGAAAATGAAACAACATGCAATGATCAGGACAAACTCAAGAATCCTCATCCCATAGGTTTCCTAGATTCTCTGAAACTTTCCCCGATTCAAGTATGGATCCTGTGCTTTCAGTATTACGGGCCCAATACTACCTTCCACACCTATCTATACTTTCCTTAGGAATCACCCCAAATCCTCTAGGTCACCTTCTCAATCTGATACCCAAATGCTCGCTACATAGCACGACCAAACTCACTAAAGCACTTCCTAGGCTTTCCTAGGCTTTCCGACCTCATCCTGCTATTAGCTGCTGAAGAACTCCCCACAATGTCAGTTAGCTACCTCATGAACACAATCACATGCAACAAAGCTTAGATAATCCTTCGAGTAACAAACTCATTCATACAATGGTTAAACTCAAACGAGAGTTGCGCAATAGGTTCAAATCCGTCACTCTGAGATTATCCAACCTTTGCCACATGTGACTTGACATATTCACTTAATAGCTAACTCACATCACTTATGAGTTCCACAAAGCACAAAGCAAGCAGTATCCGTGCACTAACATCCCAATCCAAAGAATAACCACGAGCATCCAATCCCACATACAACAACTCATACTAGGAACTCCCACTGCCGCTACTGATTGCCTTACGCATACAAATTATACCTAATCTAGCATCCCATGCTTCCTAAGCTGCAAGGAATCACATATCAGGCCAATATACCACTGAATGATCAAAACTAACATCCTAGTCTACAAGCTCAAACAACATGCATACAAAGGCATCTCTCCTAGCATTCTACCATGCAAAACTGAGCATATCCTTAGCCCTAACTAGCATGCGATTCACAAATTCAAAAATGAGATCATAGCAGATAACATGTATGGGTATTTTGGGAGAAACTTACTTAAGCTCGGTCGACTGCATGCACCACACCCTTTTTCTTTTATTAAAACCCTTTTTTATAAAACATTTTCTTTCATTTTTGAAAAAACATAACGAAATCCTCAGTTTAAATTCAGACACACCCGAGGTTATGCCCAAATCCCTCAAACTAAGGCTCTGATATCAACTTGTAACATCCCAAAAATATGATCCAAAAATTTCATTTTTAATTTAAATAAAACAGCATTCCAAAATCATTGTCCATACAAACCAAATGAAGATAAGTGTAACAAACATCATATCAATCAAAGTAACATCTCAAAAGCGGAACCCATGTGGTGTGTACGATGCCATTATACTGACCTCTTTCCCTTGGAACTAGAAGTACCTGAAACATAAACTGCAAACAGTAAGCACAAAGCTTAGCCAGTTTCCCAAATTACCCCATACCATACATAATAAATCACATACTGGGCCCCCGCCCGGCATCGAGCCCCGCTCGATATACAGATCTGTTATTCTTAGGCCCCACCTGACATCGGTCCCTGTCCACTATACTCATACAGTATATATCACATAATCATGCTAACACATACAATGATCATAAAACAATAGCATACGTTTCAGTCATCGGGCCTTGCCCAACATCGAGCCCCACCCGTTATTCATAACAGCACATAATACATGCAAGGGCCATGCAAACTCCTAGCATACTAACATAAATAATAAGGTCCGACCTTGGTGCCTTAGACCCGCTAAACCTGGTGAGGAAACTCACATCGACTGTTGAATCTCACTGAAAATCGCCAGTTGCTGGTCCAACGAATCCCCGAGCTATTAGTACAAAATAAAAGCCAATTAACATTTCGGCTCCAACCCATACCCAAAATTCCATACATAGGGTAAAAAGACCATTTTACCCCTTAGCTAGTACAGTCCAAGACTAAGGCCCAAACTCACAATCTAAAAGCCCCAAAACCAATTACTCAGCCAAGGCCCATTTATGGCCCAATTTTCCAAATTGGGCCCAAGCCCCCACATGGGCCGTAACCTAAAGCCCAACAATTTTTCCTAGTCCAAAACACTTGCACACAGATGGCCCAATAAGAACTCAAACACCCAAGCCTAAAAGAAAGCCCAATCTCGAAGCCCAAAATGCAAAACCCATCTAACTGAGTATACGGTGCATAATCAGCTGTACGCCAGGCGTACACGCTGTCTGGCTTGTACATCGTGCGTACAAACTTGTATGCCCAACATACTTACCGAGTAAGCGAAAATCCTCCTTTAGCACTTAATTCTAAACGCTAGAAGTCCATACCACAAATCTGAATCCTAATAAGTGTCTAGAACCATAAAGTCACTAACTTGGTGACTTTGCATGCGCCAAAAGAACCCAACGTCAAGATATATCATTTTACTTTCAATAAATGGACATACTATCATGCATAGGTGATTATAAACCCTAAAGGTGCCAACTTTATGGACCTTGAAACTTAGAAACACCAAGAGTGGCAACTCATAACTCCTGGAGTGGTATCAAACCAATAGATCTCATTCTTGGGCCAAAAAAGGGTCCAAAACTCATATATGCTTGATCTAAACAATTAATGAACACGATCAAAGCTTTTTACCTCAAACAAGCTAGAAATGGAGTAGAGAATCAAGATCCATAAGCTCTTCCTTGATCAAAATCTTGTACCAAGCTTCTACTTCTTGATTATGGACCAAAGCACACCAAAATGGACACTATGAGTTCAAAACATAAAAGGAGAGGTTTAGGGTTTCGTGTATGAGGCTATAAGGTCAGTGGAGGCAGTGAAATGAGGGTTTCATGAGTTATAAATGTGTTTATATAGTGACCAACACCTAAAATTAGGGTTTCTTAAATCGATTCGTATGGCTCATGTAGTCCTCGTACGCCCAGCGTACGAGGCCTCACATTTTTGTTCAACCCTTCGCAATACGCTTAGCGTACACCAGATTACACCTCATGTAATGACGCTGACACTGTTACGCCCCATGCACTAACTATGTATGCCCCACATATTGGGGTTTTTCCTTAAACCCTAATTTCTTCCGGAGGCCATAACTTCTTCATTTTAAGCCCCATCTCGACGATCCTTATATCCACAAAGAGGTAACGAAAGGATCTACACTTCTATCCACTCATACACGCCTTATAATTTCCCAAATAACGATCTAATTTCCCATAAAGGCCTGAACTGACACTTTATCGAAATACCCCTTGGCTTCAAAACACAAACCAAACACTCAAATCATCCAAATTACAACACCCAAATGGGAAGCTATTCGGAACAGAGCGTTACAAATACTCACCTTATTGACAAAGTAGAAAACCTCATCTCACCACACACGAAGACAGACATAAAACCACCTAATTATGTATTTAGAGGTCAATCTTAGGCTATGACCCAAAACCCTAAAGTTTGACCTGAATTCAAACTTAACTAAAAGTCGACCAAAGTCGGATTCTGGTAAAAAAGTGAACCTCTCCTTTCAAAGAGTGCCCTACTCTCATTATAGGACCAGACAGTCGACTTTACAAGCCAAATAAGTGCGTAAACTGAAAACCCTAAAAGAGCCATGCGCTTTGGAAAAGTACACCGCAATGATGCTAAATTTCAAGGGCTTTTGTCTTAATCCATTAAGTCAGGACTCCAACTTCTAGATATGAGCTCCCATAATGTCCTAATGGATAAAGCTTCAAGCTTTATCCATCAATATGCACCCCAACTAATAATATCCAATCTTGAATATCAAAAAGGTCCCAAAACACAGATGCCAACTTTCTGAATCCAAATGGTCCAAATAATAGTTCTAGGTGCTTAGAAGGAACTGGAGTCATCACTACTCCAAGCTCACCTCCAAAATGGGACTAAGAGCATTAAAAAGGACCCTTAACTAGATTTATCATACAAGAAGGAAAGTTAGGAGCTTTATACTCACAAAGGTCCAGAAGATAAGCAAACTTTCTAGATCGATAATGCCCCTTTGCTCCAACAAACCAAAATGGAGTCTTCTTCTTCAAGCTTTAACCATAAAGATGATAAAGATATGCACTCAAGAGGATTTTAAGCTCAAATATGAGAGGGGAAGTATAAGGTTTGCTGAAAACAATCTCTAGGTTCGATGGAGGCTGAGAATAATCCATTCCTAGAGACCTAAGTGCCTTTAAATAGTCAACAAACCCTAAAACCTCAGGCAGTCCGTGGGCATGGGCGCCCCACGCTCTATAAAGGCGCATCGTGCTTTTCTGGGTTGAACATGCCCAAGAATAGATTCAAGTCCAAATTATCCAAGGGCTAAACATTATGAATAAAAACAAAAAAAATTGTGTGTCCCACAAGGATATTACACGCTCACTATAATTCCTTTACATTTTAATCTTTTTATTTGTTTTTTATTTGTTTTTTTTGGTGAACTGCTCACCAGTGGGGATAGTCTTAGGGTTGTTAACCAAGAAACATTATTGAGTTCATTGTGTAAGGTTCATATTGGATGCTTAGTACAACATCCTCATTTGGCACATATCATAATATTGTCTACTTTGGGCTCCCTACACGAAAACTTCCCAGGAGGTTACCCATCCTTGAATTGTTGTCGCTCGGGCATGCTTAACTGAAGAGTTTCAATGTGAAATGTTGCACTCACATCTTTAAAACACGTGATGATATTGAAGGTATCCACAACCCTTATAACGAATGCTTAGTTCTCCTTCCAAGTCGATGTGAGATTAGGTGCAAGTGTCGACCCACCTTCACCCCCATTTATAGGATTTGATGTCCCCTTCGAACACATCGACCTGTGCCCTAGCTATAATACCATTTGTAACATCCCCCTTTGGCAGGTATCACAACATTGTTTACTTTGGGCTCCCAACATAAAAACTTCCCAAGGGTCACCCATCCCTAAATTGTTGTCGCCCGGGCACGCTTAACTACAAAGTTATTATCGGATTTGTTCCTACATTGCTTTAAAACGCCTTGTGACATGGAAGGCATCCATACCCCTTATACGGAATGCTTAATTCTCATTCACAAATGATGTGGGATCAGGAACAAGTGCGAACCCACCAATTTTAACACTTGTTTTCCAAAATAGATCAGGTGAGGACTTAGAGGGATCAAAGGTAAGGTTTTTTGGAAAAACCTTGTACCATGACATGGTGAATGGAGTACCACGATGTGGCATGCCAATTTCAAGAAACACGCATCTAATGGCCGCCACGACGTGGCAAGAGAGATGTCATGATGTGGCAGCTGTTGCAGTCCAAGCCCATGATTTTAGGATTTCTGATGTATTTAAGCACTTGAACTTAAGGGTTAAGGCATCCTCTTCAGCCTCCAACCCTTCAACATAAAACCCTAGCCTCCATGCATGATTGAGAGCTTGTTTCTTGACTAAGAACTTATTCTTTGGAATTTGATGAAACTTTAGGAAGAAGGAAGTTCATTTTGTTGCAAGGAAGCAAGGAGCAAGGACGGATCTAACATCTTCTTCTGAATTCTAAGTTAATTGAGGTATAAAGTTAATACATTGGCATTTCTTCTTCTAAATTAAAGTTTGGGATCATTTTTGGGTGGTTTTGGTCCCTTCCATGGATGCTCTTGGTGTTTGAGGAACTCCAGGGCTTTTTATGGTCCTCTTGGGTGGTTTTGGTCCCTTCCCTGGATACTCTTGGTGTTTGAGGAACTCCAGAGTTCCATTTTTTTGCCTCTTAAAATCCTAAAAATAACAAGATACTACTGTCACAACTGGGAAATTTTGGAACCAACAAGGTCTAAACCCCAACCAAGCAAAAGTGAATTCACAACATAACTTCATGCAATGGAACTTTGAAAACCAAGAGAGCATGCTTATACAAGTTCATATGTATATACACTTGTGATAGTCAAGTTGTAATGAACCTTTGAAAGGCAAATGAAGTCAACAAGCCATCACGGACTCAAAGGAGTCAACACAAGTCCAAGTAATAAATCTATATGCATGTTATTGTATATTACTTAAAGATTTCAATTTTTAGAATGTTGGAACACTATAGAACCGAAATCAACTTCTTAGGAACACTATAGGACCGAAGTCAATTACTTTTAAGAAGCTAGAACCGAAATCACCTTCAAGGAATTAGCCAAGACCGAAAACACATTACCTAAAGCCCATTAGGGCAGAAAACCCAACCTTATGGGATCGAAATCTGTTCCTTAAGTCCATTAGGACCGAAATCACTCTTTTGTGAGAATATATGTGGGATTTCGGTCATAGTTGGCAGCAAACACCTTCTTTATGGCCGCAAACTAAAGTGAATTCCCCAAGAATGCTTCCAGTAGATAAGGTTGACCTAAAGATGTGATACCCATTTCTATTTCCCATAAAATGCATAGTTTTCTACATAATATCCAACGTATATCCAGGAAGCAACCAACAGTCCTCAAAGTAAACTTCCCATCCACCTTACTCCTCTTATTTGAATAAGGTTATCTTCACTAAATCTCACCATTCTTTCATCTTGATTCTGATTAACTCATACTCTCTCAAAAATCCCTCCCTCACTTCACTTAGCAAACAATTCAAAACCTTCGCAAGAACAAACATTGGACCGTTCAAGTTCAACATTTTCCAAGTTTTTCTATGTTTTAGGGGGGGATACAAGTAAAACACAAGAAATCTTGTGTTTAAAAATATAAATCGTTTATTATGTTTTCACATACTTTATATATATTTTACGCAAAAATGCTAAACTCGTTACTACCAAACTTATAAACTCTTATGTATAAAGTGGTTAAAAATACTAAAGTATTACCATTTCATCGAAACATACACTTTTAAACTATAATAGTTATAGTTTGGGGAACATTCACGTTATTTTTCTCTTTTGGGTCAAAGGAATAATTATATAAAAATATGATTATTTTATACATTGTAAATACTATATAAGGATAATACATGCGATAACAAGGAAAAGATAACTTCAACACACTATATGTAAACTAGTTAATATAGGATTGTAAGCCACTCCTTTGTTATACGAAACATGGTATGCGTTAAAATCTTGAATTATAATCAGAGTCTCCTAGAGGGAGAGCATGAGTTTGTGTATAGATCTATACGAGATTGACAACCCCGCACCTCAGCTGTTCTCTACAGTTAGACCAACAAGTCTAGGGTGACAAATGTCATAACTTTCCGACACCTGAAGAACGTCGTGCATGCCATTAGTCATATTAGCATGGTTATAATGAACACTCACAATAAGCATTAACTAAATATTACATAATGATATATTTTCAAAAAGTCTTAAAGGGGTATTCACTATGTGATTACTTAGTATATACATCAGGGTTATACAAAATTAATGTTCGGTAGACAGTGGAATGTGTGATTTCTGCCTTATTTCATGTTCCTTGTTTGGTTGTGGGCTTAGGGCAGAATCACCCATTCGACTGTCCGTTCGATCTCAATTTTATATAACTCGTATGTACAAAGTGATCATAGGAGGGTATTAACATCACATCTAGTTACAGTGCAAACACGTCTTCAACTAGTTTTACTTATGAATAAAATTATGTATCATTAAACTAAGTATGGCAATTGTACTTGTACTTTTCGGTCTTGGAACGTTTAAGACTACAATTTGGCTTTATGGAAAATATAGGATTTTCCAGGATAAACATCATTATTTTACAAGCAAATAGTTTACAATTCAACTTTCTTGAAAGAAATGTGATTACTTACTCTTCGGTTAAGACCATTATTGTTGATCTATGATCTCCGATAAGCAGTGGAATGTGTGATTTTTGCCTTACTTCATGTTCCTTGTTTGGTTGTGGCTTAGGGCAGATTCACACAATCAACTGTTCGTTCGATATTTGTATATATATAACTAGTATACCCTGAAGAACCATAGTAGGAACCAATATGGGTCACATTACTTGTATAAATTCAAAGCGTCATATTCTATTCTTTAAGCATAAGAAACATATATATTTTGATTTTAAGGCCTAAGACTACATTCCATTTTACTAAGAAAATATAGGATTTTATGAAGGAACACACAAACATTTTCAAGGAACAAAGAACTAATTTTTTAAAGCAAAATGCTTATGAATTCACCAACTTAAATGTTGATACACTTTCAAAATCACTTGTATTCTCAGGAAACTAGTAGACAAGTACACGCACAGGTTTCGAGAAGACGGAGCATAGTAGTTTCAACTCTTTGTTTTGCTATTTACTTTTGGAGTCAATCATATGTAAATCGAATACAATGTGAACTCTATATTATTAATACATGGTTGTTGTTGTTTTGATTACTATTATACAATTGTTGTGATACTATACATGACGTCATCCGCCCCCGAACGTTTCCGCCGTTCTGTTTTGGCGGTGTGTCAGTTTGGTATCAAAGCATCGTTTATAGTGAACTATATATATCAACCAATAAAAGATATACAACTATAAACACAGTGGGATAAAAACACTCTGACCAAGAGTTAGACTTTTAAAATATATTAATATTTTCATAAAAGTATACATACATGCCTACATACTAAAACAATATCATAAGAAGAACAATACAAAAGTATTTAGATGTTGGACACTGCAATCAAACCTAAACAGTTATGTAATCATATCTGCGATAAATATAGCCTGATCAACTATATTTATTTGAGATACGACCAACATGTGTTTGTGAGTGAGGGTGGTGTTGCAACAAGTCTAAAACTTACCAACCCTACATACAAAGGAACACTTGAACCAAACATAAAGTTTAAAATATTATAGAACTATTTTATGATACTATACAATAACAAGTCTAAAAACTTACCAACTTCATATATCATGAAGCTCTAGAATCAAACATATAATTAAAATACTATAGGAGTATTTTAGGTACTATAACTAACTTATGTGAAAACTAAAATGACCCGTACTGGTAGGCCTATAATTACGATGTGTATGCTCCCAGGGTTGTGTATAATGAGATTTTATAGACTTAGAATTTGTGATCTTCGCTCTACTTATTGTTCCTTGTTTGGTTGTGGTCTTAGAGTAGGATCACTTATTCGAAGGTCTATTCAATCTCGATTATATACAACTTGTATACACTGTGTGATTATAGGGGGGCCTGGTAAGGATAGACCCATAAAAATAAAAATGTTTTGTTTATCTAATAGATTCTTTAGACACCCCTGTTCTCGCACAAACGACACACCTAGACATCACAAACAACCAACATAGGAGTCGAGGAAGAACCAGAAGGAGTACATGAGGAGGATTTCAAGAGGGAATCAGACAGAAGCGCTCACAAGACATGCGAGGTGGCTGAGCACCGTATGCGTCAAACTAATAACTAAGAAACTAATATAACCTAGTGAATCAGTGATTACAGTACTCACACTATGTGTTAGGTTTATAACGTCTTTCATCACAACTAGTAACTGCAAATAAAGTAACGGAATTTCAGTGAGGGTGGTTACTATTAAAAATTCATAAGTTTATTTTCACATAGACTTCTGTTCTGAATTGTTTACAAAAACACTTTCGGAGCATGATACACACAAAACTATGATAACCTAGTTCCTATGACATTCGATTTATAACCACCACCAATACCTTACAAACCTTTCATCTTTAAACTCTATGACAAAAAGATGTCGCCTCGTAGATATATCAGACGTAACCACAACACGACAACAAATCCACCACTGCCGCCACCACCAAGTACGATCATGCTATCTTTCAGGCTGCTGTAACAGCCGCAGTGACAACCGCCATGACTCAAATCCATGCAAATGGTATCAGTGGGGCGGTTAGTGGTGCTAACAATTCGAACCACGGAGAAAGCCACGAACACCCAAGCGAGTGTTCATACAAAGACTTCATGAACTTCAAACCCAAATCCTTTAATGGAAGTGGGGGAGTCATTACTCTAATGCAATGGTTCGAGAAAACGGAGTCAGTTTTTGAAATATGTGCATGCCCAGAAGGGAGCAAAGTTAAGTTTGCTACTTGCACCTTCTCTGACAGGGCCCTTACATGGTGGAATGGCCATGTCAAGTCACTGACCCTTGCAGTGGCTAACTCAATGGGCTGGGAGAACTTAAAAGACATGATGATGGAAGAGTACTACCCGAGGGGCAAAGTACAAAAGCTAGAACAAGAGCTCTGGAATCTGACAATGAAAGACTCTGACATTGCTGCTTACACAACCAGATTCAGTGACCTAGCTATTATGTGCCCTGAGATGGTCACTCCGGAAAGTAAGAAAGTGGAAAGATACATCTGGGGACTAACTCCCCCGATCCAAGGGATCGTTATAGCTGCCAAACCACTTACCTTTGATAGTGCCAAACATCTAGCACAAACACTCGTAGATCATGGAGTCCGCCAAGGCGTGATGACCCCCATTCCTGAACCAACAAAAGGGGGCGACCATAAGCGAAATTATGGGAGTAAGAAAAAGGGACAACCAACTCAAGAGTCGTCGAAGAAACAACAAATTGATGTTGTTCATGTTGCGACGACACCTGCCACACCAACACCAGTGAGACAGTATGATGGGATTCGCCCAAAATGCAACAAGTGCAACTTTCATCACTATGGAGTCTGCCGAGAGTTACACTGCAAAAATTGCAACAGGAAAGGGCATAATGCCCGTTTCTGCAGGGCACCGACACAACCAATCTCCCAGGTCCCCGACATTGGAATAAGCTAGACTTGTTATGGGTGTGGCGAAACTGGACACTTCAAGAGGGATTTTCCAATAACAAGGAACTCTGGCGGGGATGGAAGAGTGCTGATGATCACCGCAGGAGAGACCCTCCTGGAATCACCTGTGAACAACGATAAGTTTTCCCAATAAAAATATTTAAAGCTTAAATTTTAATAACTAATTATAAATTACTCTCTCGTCCGAACAAAACACATCATTCATATAAAAACTAAGGGTCCTTCCAGGTGAGCTATGATGGCTTAGTGTATACATTATGGTCTTATATAATTGAGACTTTAAAGGCTTAGAGTGCGTGACTCCGCCTTATTTCCTATTCTTTGTCTATTCTTTTTCTGGTTGTGGAATTAGGGCAGAGTCACTCAGTCGACGGTCTTATCAATCTTAATTATACATAACTTGTGTACACCAAGTGATTATAGAGGGACTTGGTAGGGATCATATTATGTAATTTCATCACTAATCATCGGAGCACTCGTACTGCTAGTACTCGCTAAACGAGGTACAAAATGTTCGCAGTAGTAACAACAAGGATAAAACCGAAAGCACTGAAAACATACACATAGAATGCACTATCACTCTAACAAACACTTTTTCCTAATCGGCTTAACACCTATTACAATAAGAAGTTTCGACGTCGTCATTCGACATGAATTGTCTTGATCCTCACCATACCGATTTCATGTGCTATGAAAAGACCCTTCACCTTAACCAACCGAATAGCGAAACCTTTTTCAATTGATAGCGATAAATCCAAAACGAACCTCCGAATTTTCTCTCGCTTCCAAACTCAGAAGTACCCGTGCGAGGGGTACCATACCTTCCGAAACCTTCCCGAAGTATTCCCAGCAGACCTTTCGGGAATGCCACTCGTACAACAAGTCAAGTTCAAGCACCGAAATCAATTACTTTTATGAAGCTAGAACCGAAATCACCTTCATGGAATTAGCCAAGACCGAAAACACATTACCTAAAGCCCATTAGGGCCGAAAACCCAACCTTATGGAACCGAAATCTATTCCTTAAGGTCCATTAGGACCGAAATCACTCTTTTGTGAGTATATATGTGGGATTTTGGTCATAGTTGGCAGCAAACACCTTCTTTATGGCCGCAAACTAAAGTAAATTCCCCAAGAATGCTTCCAGTACATAAGGTTGACCTTAAGATGTGATACTCATTTCTATTTCCCATTCAATTCACAGTTTTCTACATAATATCCAACCTATATCCAGGAAGCAACCAACAGTCCTCAAAGTAAACTTCCCATCCACCTTACTCCTCTTATTTGAATAATGTTATCCTCACTAAACCTCACCACTCTTTCATCTTCTTTCTGATTAACTCATACTCTCTCAAAAATCCCTCCCTCACTTCACTTAGCAAACAATTCAAAACCTTCTCAAGAACAAACATAGGATAGTTCAACCGCAACATTCTCCAAGTATCATCCCCAGATCCTTGTAAGTATTTCGAGTTTGGCTAGTGATTGTACACATTATTTTGTTGATTTCATCCCATTTACACAAAATATTATGTGTTGACAACCTTAGGGTATCATAATCTTCAAGAGCTCACCAAGCACTCCAAGTGTTTTAGGCTCAAAACCTTGATCTCATCACTTCAACTACACACACCAACCACTCAAGGAGAGTTCATACCCCCCCCCCCCCCACATTTTTCCAAGTTTTTCTATGTTTTAGGGGAGGATACAAGTAAAACACAAGAAATCTTGTGTTTAAAAATATAAATCGTTTATTATGTTTTCACATACTTTATATATATTTTACGCAAAAATGCTAAACTCGTTACTACCAAACTTATAAACTCTTATGTATAAAGTGGTTAAAAATACTAAAGTATTACCATTTCATCGAAACATACACTTTTAAACTATAATAGGTATAGTTTGGGGAACATTCATGTTATTTTACTCTTTTGGGTCAAAGCAATCATTATATAAAAATATTAATATTTTATACATTGTAAATACTATAAAAGGATAATACATGCGATAACAAGGAAAAGATAACTTCAACACACTTTATGTAAACTAGTTACTATAGGATTGTGAGTCACTCCTTCGTTGTACCAAACATGGTACCCGTTAAAATCCTGAATTATAACCAGAGTCTCCTAGAGGGAGAGCGTGAGTTTGTGTATAGATCTATACGAGATTGACAACCCCGCACCTCAGCTGTTCGCTACAGTTAGACCAGCAAGTCTAGGGTGACAAATGTCATAACTTCCCGACGCCTGAAGAACGTCGTGCATGCCATTAGTCATATTAGCATGGTTATAATGAACACTCACAATAAGCATTAACTAAATATTACGTAATGATATATTTTCAAAAAGTCTTAAAGGGGTATTCACTATGTGATTACTTAGTATATACATCAGGGTTATATAAAACTAATGTCCGGTAGACAGTGGAATGTGTGATTTCTGCCTTATTTCATGTTCCTTGTTTGGTTGTGGGCTTAGGGCAGAATCACCCATTCGACTGTCCGTTCGATCTCAATTTTATATAACTCGTATGTACAAAGTGATCATAGGAGGGTATTAACATCACATCTAGTTATAGTGCAAACACGTCTTCAGCTAGTTTTACTTATGAATAAAACTACGTATCATTAAACTAAGTATGACAATTATACTTGTACTTTTCGATCTTGGAACGTTTCAGACTATAATTCGGCTTTATGGTAAATATAGGATTTTCTAGGATAAACATCATTATTTTACAAGCAAACAGTTTACAATTCAACTTTCTGGAAAGAAATGCGATTACTTACTCTTTAGTTAGGACCATTATTGTTGATCTATGATCTCTTAGTTTATACATCAGGGTTATATCCGATAGGCAGTGGAATCTGTGATTTCCGCCTTACTTCCCGTTCCTTGTTTGGTTGTGGGCTTAGGGCAGATTCACACAATCAACTGTCCGTTTGATATTTGTTTATATATAACCAGTATACCCTGAAGAACCATAGTAGGAACCAATATGGGTCACATTACTTATATAAATTCAAAGCGTCATATTCTATTCTTTAAGCATAAGAAACATATATATTTTTCTCTTAAGGCCTAAGACTATATTCCATTTTACTAAGAAAATATAGGATTTTCTAAAGGAACACACAAACATTTTCAAGGAACAAAAAACTTATTTTCTAAAACAAAATGCTTATGAACTCACCAACTTAAATGTTGATACACTTTCAAAATCACTTGTATTCTCAGGAAACTAGTAGACAGGCACACGCACAGGTTTCGAGAAGACGGAGCATAATAGTTTCAAGTATTTGTTTTTCTATTTACTTTTGGAGTCAATCATATGTGAATCGAATACAATGTTGTGACAACCCGAACCTTTTTCCGTTACCGTCAGCTAACTGTTGTTAATAAAATTTGAATTTTATTGAGTCCCGTCAAATTCCTTTGGTTTGGAAAATCATTTGGTTATATAATTGAACTTTATATATGAGTCGGGACCAAAACCACGCGAAATTTCTAGTTTTCCTTCGAACAAAACAACAGTTCACGGCCTGACTGGAGTTCACGGCCGTAAACCCATTTACGGCCGTAAACCCGTTTACGGCCAGTGCCAGGTGGCCCCCACCACCGACCATACCCCCAACCTATATATACGGGACCCCCACCTTTATTTGAACTTTCTTAGCCGATAACTCTCTCATTCTCTCTCTCTACCTCTCAACCGTAAACACCCAAAACACCCTCTTTTCTTCCGAAAATCATCAGAAATCACCTTTGGAAGTTGTTTTGGAGCAGCTAAAACACGTTTTTCTTCGAATCCAACATCATTGTTCTTGAGTTTACTATCGTACACCCTTCAAATCTTCAAATCTTCAAAGGCCGCAAACAGTTTACGGCCGTAAACCCTTCAAACCTTCATAGATTCTTCAAGAACACCATTCACGGTCGTAAACCCTTCAAGGGACTGTTCACGGCCGAGAACAGTTCACGGCCGGAAACTCTTCACGGCCGCATACTCCTTCACACTGTGAACTTTGGCTGCAAAACCCACTTTTCCGATTCAATCGAGTCCCCGTAACACTCCTAACTGAAAACAAGTGTTTTCCCAACACTATAAATAATGGTTTCGCTAATAGAATGCATATATGTATTAATTTTATTAGGATCCCGTTAAGTGCCGCGTACATCAACTCGAGGGTCTTCACTCCCAGTTCTCGCTGTCCGACTATTCACACGACTAACAGTGAGTTCATACTCCTACGCTTTTATTATTTTTAATGTTTTCAAGGGGGGAATACAAGCCAAACACAAATGATTTTGTGAACTTATACAAAAGAATTTCAACAGGTTTAAAACTTATGCAATTGATACAACCAAAATATTCCCATGTTTTATAAAATATTTAGATATTTTATCCCTTTTGTAACATGCTGAGCATAAGAGACATTTTCAACATACATTCATAATTGCATAGTTTTCAGATCAATGCATGAACTAATTACACAACATACATGCAAACTATAATAGGTATAGTTTGGGATTTCAATACACGAGTTTACAAATTCAGAGTCACACATTAACAAACATATAAACTATGACAGACTTAGTTTATGTTACATGATATATTTTACTACTTTCTGAATTCGAGAGTACTACATTAAATAATTATTTAAGTATAATTATTGTTACACTACAAGTATACAACGGATTCAAATACAAGAGAACAATACAGAGCTACATGTAAACTAGTTAATACAGGATTGTGAGACAACACTTCAATTGTACCCTTCGGGGTCCAGGTTAAATCCTATCATAGTATAACCAGAGTCTCCTGGAGGGAGAGCGTGAGATTTGTGAATAGATCTATTCGGGATTGACAATCCCACACCTGAACTGCTAGGTATAGTTAGGCAGGCATGCATGGGGTGACAAATATCATATCGCCCGACGCCTGAAGAACGTCGTAGAGGTCACTAGGTCATATCAAGCATGGTTATACGACTCACAATAGTATAAACTAACCTTATTGTTTACGAGATTCCTTTCTTCTTCAGTTTTATTTTAATAATAAAACTAGTTCTTAATACAACTGGAGGATTCCAGGAATTCAACTCATAGTTTTATTTTAAGTAATGAGACTACTATCCATTACTGGTGATAGCCAGGGTTTTCATACAAAAGGGTTTTTCATTCAAAACAACGTTATATAATACAACTGGTGGTAATTAGACATTTAAGCTAATACATTATACACTACTACAGAACACAGTATCAAACGTACATGTTAGAAAATATTGGATTTTCTTGGGAAACATACAAACATTTTACAGATTCAACGACATGATTTTCATTACAAAAACATGCTTATGAACTCACCAGCTTTATGCTGATACTCTTTTTCAAAACTGCTTGTATTCTCAGGAAATCAGTAGACAGGTACATCGCACAGATTTTTGAGAAGACGGAGCGTATAGAGTCACGTCTTTTACTTTTGTTTATGCTTTTGATGTATAAAAACATGAATCAAATAGATGTAAATACCTTTTTTTAATATATATGCAATGTAATGGTTGTGTTTACTTTGATTACTATGATGCAATTATTGTGATACTACATATGACGTCATCCACCCCCGAACGTTTCCGCCGTTCCGGTTTGGGGGTGTGACAAATGTAAACTCTATATTATTAATACAATGGTTGTTGTTGCTTTGAGTACTATTATACATTTGTTTTGATATTGTACATGACGTCCTCCGCCCCCGAACGTTTCTGCCATTCCGATTTGGGGGTGTGACAACTACTGTTTTTGAACATCTATAGTTTTTGATTGGGTTAAAATTTTAGTCTAGAAAAGGATTTCCAGGTTGCTATTTTGTAGTTTGATCTCTGTGCTTGCTCATCTTCTTATCACGTTCGTCTAAAATTAGAACATCTTTACTTTTTTCTACATACCTTCAGAAGACACATACCATATCCCAACAACATGTTTATTTTCTTTTCACAGATCTTGTTGGTATCAATTATAAGCTTAGTACTTCATTAGTTTCTTCTCCTGTTAAATATGCTTTTATGTTCAATGCTTGTTTTTCACTGAAATTCACTTAATAAATCGGTATTATATGGAGAAATAATGTGCTAAATTTTGACATTTAAATAACTAATTGAGTTGAGCTGGTATCTTATGTATCACAGGTCTAATTCCTATTTATTTTTAGCTTGGTAATTGCTTAATAAATTTTCTTCTCACGTTGCCTCAAGTTTAATATCTTTTATTCTTGAATGTTTGTATGTAGCTTCAACTTTC
The DNA here is from genome assembly GCF_052849685.1 of Lactuca virosa. NCBI lineage: Eukaryota > Viridiplantae > Streptophyta > Magnoliopsida > Asterales > Asteraceae > Lactuca > Lactuca virosa. Next base: position 311,571,897 of record NC_136433.1, on the reverse strand, counting down.
CAAATACGTTGGAGTTGTGAGACATATGTTAATTGAAGAAAATGGAGATATAATGTGCTTGATTTCGATATTTATATGGCAGATTATGTTGAGTAGGAGATTAAATTATTCCAATCATTAGATTGCTGTAAAAATGCAAAACAAACACTCAGTACATTTCTAGCACATATTGATTTTTGGCTTTCCTAATTGCTTGATTAGTTAAATTCTCCTATTAGTTATTGTTTAACATGCTTTTGTTCTTAAATGTTTTTTGTATGTTGCTTCAATTTTCTTAAATAAAATTGGAGTTGTGAATTGTGACGTATGTCACTTCGTCTATTTAGGCATCGTGAAACTGGACCTGATGGAGTGTCACCTGTACAGGTTCTTGAACCAAAACTTAATGTGTCTACTAAATTGATTTCTTCTAAAGTTGGCATACAAGTTCCTGAAATCGATGTAAGAATATCTATATCTTTGTCTTTGATTATGTTAAGCATTTATCCATTACATGTAAAGTTGCTTTTTCTTGTGAATTTTTCTTCAATACCGATCGCATATTGATTTACATTCATTATATTAAGACTCCCAATATGGAAACTTAAATATATTCAACAAAATTTGATACTAGAGACTAAAGAAGGATATATTTTATAATTCTAAAAGTAATTTCGTTTGTTTTGAAAAAATGAAACATGTAGTTTCAAGAGTGATTGTTCTTAAAGGATTTAGTGCAATTGGCTTCATATTTGGTAGATATGTTGGTGTATTTTGTTGGTAGTTAATTAACCATATAATTTCATGAATGTCACTACAAATTGAATGTAATTGTTAGTACACATAATAATAATAATAATAATAATTGTTAAGTTTCTTAATTGATCCAGGTTCTGTATCAGCTTGTTTTTACACCTGTATTCTATGATTTTTATGACTATGATGTTGAAAACATGGAATTCGATAAACTTTTAACTAAATTCACACATGTTAGCTTCTCTGTATGTCCCTCTTTGTTTATCATTAAATGGGTTTTCTAACATCACCAATGTTATTTGAAAACATCACCAATGTTATTTAAAATCTTTAAAAAAACAACCCGCACCAAAGTATAAGTTTGCAAAAACGAAAAGTAGAAGAAAACTCAAGGCATATCTAAGATGGTATCGTCGCTAATATCACATCTAAGATAAAGCTACCCAAAAAGTTATCATCCTCACCAAGACATCAATCATACTACATATATCAATGGAAGGTGAAAGAAACAAACAAAGAAACAAATGTCAACATCAACACATTAAGTCAATCTTAAGTACACACATATGGAAACATGCGTATATCATACAAGACATTCAGTCACATAAGTAGCCACACTAACCCCAACTTCGTGGCGATGATATTCGGTGTTTCGTCGCATGGAAACGGTCGTTTCTTGTGGAGCATACAATCTTAAACCTTGGAAGGCTAAATAATGCATTCTAGTTAAAAGTATAAGTGAACGCGTGGACAACCTTCTTGACTTTTTATACCTTTGTATGTTGCAAAATATGCACCAGTGAAGATCTTTGTATCCCTCCAATAGCTACAGATTTTCATTCCACAGCAAATTAATTATGAAATTTATTTTCATCTCATATTTTTTAACAATATCTACCGATGTTTAGTTCTATAACAAAATTTCATAGCAAAATAGCTATAAATTTTCATCCTGTATGAAGTTAATAAGCCATTAAATTTAGTTACGTAGCAATATTTCATTATAGGTTTTCTACGGGACCTAGTTCTGTAGAAAAATAGCTACATAACTTCATGATGTAGAAAATATGTTATGAATTTAGTCTCGTAGGAAAATCCGGTAGTGATGCGTTATTTTTATACCACTAGATTTAATATTAATAAAACCTAACTAATTTAACCAACTAAAACACAAATACGCAGTTTACCTAGTCGTTTAATATAAAGTAAAGTAAGTAGGGTGTCGAATTCAGGGAACAGATATTTCAATAAGAAAATAACTACTACTAATTAAACTAAAGAAAATAAGCTATGGATTAAGGGTTTTATCTGATTTTGCAAGTTCGGAAGAACATAAATATCAACTAAACAATTAACTAAGGTTACTTTAAACTAAAGCAAGCAAACAGAAAACTATTTTAAACCCGAATTAAAAAGCACTTTAGTTTAGCTTCGAATCACATTTACCCTATGGTTGATTTCTAATACATTGGATTATTTATGTGGTTACCAAATTATGAATTTATTTTTCATCTTGTCCCGATTTCCTAGTGTTTGATCAATTCATGAACTACTATTACAATAGTCATGCAACTAGTGGACACTAAATTGATTTTAAAAATATTTGTACTATGAATGACAAGATCTAATGATTACCTATCTATGATCAACACAAGCAATTCAAGCAGATAATATGGATAATTAATTCTCTCTAACACAATACAAATTACTAACTATTACCACCTAACTCTAGGATTTGTTCAATCAATAGATCTAGCAATTCAATGATCATAAATAACTAGATATCAAGTTCATGCGACTAGAATGGTCATCTAACTAAACAAAAATTGCAGAATACGTAATAAAGATTGGAACTTTAACATGCTAAGATATTGATGTATCATATACAAGTAAAAACCAACATAAAATAATCCATAAAACTCAAAATCAACGCATAGTATTAGGGTTCATCTATGCTCAACAAAAGTTAGGGTATTTAGCCCATAACTAAATCTAAAAAAACACATAAACATAGAGTAAACTAGAGTAGACATGATGTAAACTAGCAAACCGAATGAACTATTATGTTCTTCGTCTCTAGATTTATTTAATCCTTGATCTCTAATTGATTCCTTGCCTTCCAAGAGCTTCTTAGAAGATTTTTCTTGCTCTTAGATGCAGAAAATCGCACCATGCCCGCAAATTTTGACCTAAAAGTTGCATTTATATGTTTCCATAAAATAGGCACCATGTCGCGGGAGAAAGCTCACCACGACATGGGGGATATTTCCTACACGTAACCTCCAAGCTTCCATGCAAGACACCCAGTAAGATTTTTTTAACTTGCCACAACATCACATCGTGGCATGTATGCGACCACGACGTGGCATTCACTTTAGCACACTATCTCTTCTCTTTACTTCATCTTGATAAGTGCTTCTAATCTCCAAGTCTATTGCTTGTCAAATTTACTTCTTTTCCTTTTGAGAATGTTTTTTTGACTACAAAATAGATTTCACACATAATAAGTACCAATTATCTTTATAAATATACAAAATCTAGTTAATAGACTAAAATAATGCTTAGAATATGTGACTAATTTGAGCAATATAAAAATACCCCACACTTGTCTTTTATTTTCCCCCAAGCAAAACTTGTTTTAATACATCACATCGAAAATTCGTTCTCCAATATCATAAAATACAATCTGAATTGAACTTACCAATTACGCCTCACCCCAATGCATATATTTGTGTCTAAAATATCATAAATACTTCCCATGTCCTAAGTACCACAATCATCATAAACGTTCCCTACTCAATTTAAAAAACATTCATTTTTTCATTCTTACCACCTATGACCTATTATTTACTCCTTACGTTTCAAAAGTTATTACCAAATTCCAAGCGACACAACTTACAAAAACCTGGATAAAGTAATATTGGTATGTTCATTTATTCTAACTATCTATTATATGGATATAGGGATGATTGTAGACCAATCAATTCAAAAAACCTAGATAAAGTAATATTTGTACCTTTTTTTTATATATCTAAATTAAGTTCCAATATATATGGAAAATCCCTTATATAGGATCAAAATCCCTTAAAATCACGTCTCCTCCATAACCCTATTCCTCTCATTTTTTTCCTTCGACCTCCATAACCTCATTACTCTTCTTCGGCCGTCGTCTCATTTGTTCATCCTTCCGGTATTGTTTTTTCTACATCTCTTTCTTTAAAATTGCTCTACCATTTTTTCACATCTATCTCTAAAATTGTCAGCCGACCATCACATATACCAACGAAGATGAAGCAGTGATTTACATGGCCAAGCTTCACATATTTAAGTAGTATATCAGGTAACAATTTTTTTATAATTGACTGCATCAACGAATTTGTTGATACATAATTGTAATTGAAATTTGTAGCCCATTTCTATTTTTTAGCACGTTGATTTCTTAATAAATCGGTTACCTTTAACTATTTTTCTTTGTTTTTTGGACTAGAATCATACTTATTAATAAGAATGATTGAAACTTTCGGTAATCGATTGATTTTCTTTAAATCGGATTTTTGTATTGGAATTAGGGTTCCTTTTTGATAATTGATTGGTTACTATATTAAATTGGAATTTAGGACCTGCTTATTGGAATTACTACTGGAATCAACGACTCAACTGTATGAATGCGGAGAAGGTTCTTGATTCTACATACGTAATCCATAATTGTAATAAATAAAACTTTTGAATATTGTTAACAGTGTCGTTATTGAAATTTGCTAATTGCTACTTTACCTCTTTATTTATATAGTTTTATTTGTTTTTTCTTTGAAATGCTTTTTTATTTCTTGTGTCAATTTTGAGTCGGAAGGATAACACGTTTGAAGTTATTTTGACATTACAAATGTTAGATCACACACTTGAAACAGGAATACTAAATCGAAGATGGAAAATTTGGGAGGCAAAAATCGACAATAAACAAGAAAGGAGAGAAAGTTATATAATGTAGTTTTTGATCTTTCTACATAAAAGATTTGAAAGGATATGGATAAGAGATTTTTTTCTTCATCTTTTGCTCTTGTCTTTGAATTCCATTTACTAACCAAAAAGTTTCTTAAAAATTAATTAGATTCTATTTATGTTTATAATTATACTGAATATATTGAAGGGTGCTAGAATCCCATCCATCGGGATTCTTAGTTAAATAAGATTATCGTACCAAATTTTAAAAAAAAATCTATATTTTCTAGATTTTCATTATATATGACGAGATGAATATATTTTTTTTATTTGCCCAATTTCATGAAAATAAGAATTTCATCTTTTATCATGTTAATAGAGGCTTCTTGATCAATAATCAAGAATATAGAAAAAGAGGCGGATTTTCTGTGACTTTTGATTCTTTATATAATTAAATCTTATACCAACAAAGAAAACCTCATTCGTCTAATTTTAACTTGGACTCCGATAACTAATTACTTGTTTTTTCAAAATAATTGAACTTAAAGTTCTAATTTTGTTCAAAGGAAAGAAAAGTGTGGAGTTGAAATAACTCACTCATAACGCTTTTTAAAGGATTACGTGGTACGATTATATCGAATAAGCCTTTCTGGAATAAATACTTGGCCGCTTGTGAACCCTCGGGTACTGTACTATTCAATGTTTGTTTAATTACTCTTTTACTCGCAAAGGCAATGTAGCCTTTGACTTCGGCAAAAATGATATCACCTAACATATCAAAACTAGTTATCACCCCACCGCTAGTTGGGGAATACATAGTGTAATTATGTTAGAAGGAGCAATAATATTCATTTAAAATGGAGTACTAATATATTCCGTCAGAATGGATTAGCAATATATTATGTCAAAATGGACAATATTATCTCAGAATGTATTACTATTTTAAATAGATTTCAATGTTTTTATTTGATTTTTAACCATTCTCAATTTTATTCTTTAAGAATAAATGTAATTGTTAACCATTATTAGTCATATTCTTTCACAATTAATGTAATTTTTGTTCATAATTGTATTATTTAAGAATGAATGTAATTACCGATTCTAAAATATTAAAATTCGTTTAATATAAATTTTGAATTCATTAAAAATTATTAATTTTGATAGTATATGTTTATAGTATTTTATTAGAATGTAATGATTTTTTTCAAGATTATCATAAAAACATTCTTTTAAAATGTCCGAATTAATAAAATTAGGATCCAGAAAAATTAGATTTTTAAAGTTAAGAGACTTAATTATTCCATAAAATCCGCAATTTTTCTTATTTAAATTTATTTTAAGTCACTAAAATACCATTACAATAAAATTAGATAGTATTTATCAATTATCTTTAATTCAATAATATTTATTAAACATTTTCTTAAAATAACTAAAATAATTGGTCCATAATCAACCGTACATCCACACAATAAAATCTAGCTATATATATATATATATATATATATATATATATATATATATATATATATATATATATATATATATATATATATATATATATATAGGGAAAAGTTCAATAGAGAACCATAATTATTGGTTCTTCAAGGAACCAAATCTTGTTTTCAATTTCTAGAGCTTATTCTTTATCGAAAAAAAATCTAAAAATATCTAAATTCATATACTAACATTGTGAATGTGAAAAATATTTTTCAGATTCACCGTGTGAAACCGGATTCACATTGTGAATTTTCAAAGATTCACATTATGAATTTGACGTAAAAAAAATCGAATTTGATATCATTGGAAAAAGGATAAAAAGTTATAAATTTTTGTATTTTTAGTTTTTTTTTATAAAAAATAAGTTCTAAAAGTTGAAAAAAAGATTGGTTCCTTGGTTCCTTGGTTAATTATGGTTCTCTATTGAACCTCACCCTATATATATATATATATATATATATATATATATATATATATATATATATATATATATATATATATATAATGCTATAAAAATCCTTAAGCTTGGCCGAAAATGTCGGTTTATCCTTCGACAGATTTTTGGTTCGTTTATGCCGCAAACTATATTTTTGGAACTCTTCTCTTTTTTTTCACTTTTTTCTCTTTTTTCAAAACTTTTCCATTTTATTTCTTTTTTCAATATTTCAACTTTAATAAATAAACAATCATATAAATCTAAATTTGTTTCTATTAATACTATAGTTCGTGAGTTTCTAAGAAATTTATTGGAGTATTCGGAATTTCTAAGGCCACTAATGGAGCCCATGACTTTTGATGAAACTCATGTAACGACTTTTTTCTCATCTATCCAATCTTTTATAATTAGGTGGATAAATGTAAACATTCACGGGAGGGATACTCATCGAGTTTCAAAGGCCACAGATTGGCTCCAGTCCCGAACTGTTACTTATTTAATAGAACTAGACTCCAAGCATATTAACTTGGAACTCGACTCACTCTATTTTAACAGAAAGGACTCGGGACATAAATCATCGGCCGATATACTTTTTATAGGGTCTAAATATTCACAATGCAAAACATATTGTGTTCCTCCAATTACACGAGGTCGCGTTTTTGTCTCATGATTTCACTATGACTAGGAAGGCATAAATATATTATAACATATTGGCTTAATTAAATCTTAGAGTTTTCACCAAATCGTCTCATACAACACTAGCAAACTAGTCCTAACGCAATAATATCAAATTTTTAATTTTTCTAGATTTTTAAGTTAGACCATTTTTTTCAAGTCTACATTATTTTTTAAAATTTTAATTCTAGCATTTTTTAATAAGTATACTAGAATTAAAAACACATAAAAGCTAAAAGATGGAGAAAAAGGAACTGACTCCCTTGAGGTAGTAGTGACAAGACCGATTTGATTGTAGTGGGCTTGTCTCGTGTAATTCCTAGAAACTGGACTTTTTTGCTTCTGAATTTTACGGAAAAATGAACCAAGGCAAAGAACTTCAGACGCGTGGTGCAAAATATCACAAATGAATTTGCAATGAACAATAACCATGATGTGGGAAAGTGTCAACCAGATCGTGGCGTCGAGTCTGAGAAAATCTGAATCGCGATCACATGTGACACCACGACGTGGTAAGTGTAACTCCATGTCGTGGAGATGAAAAAATGACATCTTTAGATTCACGACTAAATGTTGCTTCACGACGTGGAAAATAGTGCCACCACGTCATGGGTACTGTATATCTAGAATTGTCAATATCTCCAAAAAAAATGGTTCATGTGTATGAAATACTCCCATGTAAAAATGTCAAATAGATTAGAATAAGCACTATGAATCAACCGAATGCATAAAAATCTCTCATCTCGACGCGCACCCCATAATTATCAAAAGATGGGGCTCTCAATTAAAATCTTCAACTCTCTTTCTCTCTCTCTCTCTCTCTCTCTCTCTCTCTTTCTCTCTCTCTCTATCTATCTATCTATCTCTCCCTCCCCCTCTCTCTCTCTCTATCGTGCGCGCGGCTTGTTACTTGAAACTTAGACTCATTTTTCGATTCCTAATTTCTAGGAGATCAAAAAGAAAATCCTACAGCAATACAAGGAAACAATAATCATTCGGCTACAAAGTAAAAATAAAAATAAACACACCAAACAAAATAAAAATAAGCATAGTCTAAATAAACCACACCAAACAAACAAAACATCAAAATAATAATAAAAATGATAATCATCACTCGGCCTCCTTGTTGAATCGATGTGCTCCACTCGTGCGCGCTTCGTCATCTCATGGAAACCGCTCGTTTCAACTACGAACGTAAGGAATGTGAGCTCCAAATGGTGGTGGAGGCACTATTCCCATGTGTTGCATGATAGCCTCCAACGATCCTCCAACCTAAGCACTATCCACCAAGTCCCTCGACCCTCTCCGAAAGTCTTGCAACTTAATTTATCTATTATGAAGCTATTTTGGATCTAGATATGAAATTATGGGCCTTATTTCGAAGAGATTAAGCACTTAATGAAGATTTTGGCCTTCAAACCAGAAGTCACAACGTGACATAGGATGTGTCATGACGTGACAGTGCCCAGAGTCGTTATTGTTTTGTCATGTCATTCTCACGATGTGACTAAGGAATGGCCACGATGTGACGTTGACTTTAACTGTTGACTTTTTGACTAGTTTGACTTTTGGTCAAACTTGAGTAGAATTAAGTATTTGATTAAGGATTGGTCTCGGTTTGGTTTTAGGAAATTTGGATTGGTTGTTCTGATGTTGAGGTAGCTATTGGGCTTCTGTCGAGTGGTTCAGGTGAGTTTTCCCCACTCTACTCGTGGGTCAAAGGCACCAATGTCGGCCCAGTAGGTTATGTATCTTGGTATATAGGATAATGTTATGCAAGTTATATTATAGATTAGTAGATCTATATGATTACCTGTGTTTGTTAGATATGTGTTTATGTTTATCAATTGTATATGTCAAATCATTATGGAGGGTTTGAGACGGTCATGCTTTGTGCTAAAGGCCAAGATATGCGGGGCGATCCGGAAAGGTTGTAGGCCATGTGAGGCGGTCCAGTCAGGCCGAAGGCCCGGAGAGCGGTCCATATAGGTTGTAGGCCCTGCGATGGGGTCTAGTCATACCGATGGCTCAGAGAGCGGTCCAGGTAGGCTGTAGGTCCTGCAAGATGGTCCAGTCAGGCGGAAGGCTCATTTTTGCATGTTATTGTTTGTTATGTTGTGTGATGGTACTTTACGGGAACTCACTAAGCTTTGGCTTACGGTTTCAGTTTATTTTTTCAGGTACTTCAGAGGATCATGGGAAAGCAAAGACATGATCATGCACATCTTCCTAGTTTTATTTACATTGGATCTTGGGAAATATTTGCATTCTGATACTTGATTTTGAGATGGGTTGCTTGAAAAAAATTATTTCCTTTAAATTAAAAATGAAAAAAAAAATTATCGTGTTTTTGGGATGTTTCATGTTGGTATCAGAGCACTGGTTTGAGTGAATTGGATGAGCATTCATGTGAATCCGATCATAATCTAAAGAAGGATGAGATGTGTACGATCAGTCGGAGCAAGAAAGTGCACCCTAAGATACCCACACTGTTATTTGCTTAGGATGATTATGATAGAACTGAATGCTAGTTGTAGGCTAGGGATCTTCAGCAATTGCATGCTAGAATTGCCTGATGAATAATGCCTAATAGCCTTGGAAAATTTCTTATATGCTAGATGAAATTGACATCATTACTGTAGTTGCTTAGTGTATTAATCATAGTTGTACATAACTAAGATTTTATAGCCTTAGAATGTCTAATTTAGCCTTATTTCATGTTCTTATCTGATAATGGGCTTAGGGTAGAATCAGGTATTCGACTATCTATGGGATCTAGCGTCATGTATGATTAGCATGCACGAGTTACTACGGGTTTGGTGGAAGTTTCATGAGTGAGTACAATTTATAGCAGGCTAGAATGAGGAATTAGCCACTCTTGAGAGAGTAGATGCAGGATGTAGGTGTATCGTATATGTTTGGGCCTAGTGGTCAGGAATTGCATATGAAGTTGTGCTTGATATTTTATGATATCTTATAGTCATTCGGTTTCAGTGCTCGAATGTTTCCTACTTTGTGTTTTGTGGGAATCATATTTATTTGAGTTAACTAGTAAATGAATGTGCTAAGTTACATGTTGCAAAGGTTAAATAATTTTAGAATGATGGATTCGGCCCTATTGCTCAGCTCTCGTTTGATTCTAACCGTTGTAGAGTTGGGTCTTTTAGTCGAAAGATTATTTAAGTTTTGTTGCATGTAATTGTATTCATGAAGTGGTTAGCTGACATTAATACGGATTTTTCAGCAACTGTTGGTAGGGTGAGGTGGAGATCCTAGGAGAGCCTAGGAAGTGCTTTAGTGCGGGTGCTACATTGTTTAGCGGGTATTTGGAGTAATATTATGAGTAGGTGTGGATCTTCTGGTTATGGTTGTTCAGGTTGAGGATAAGTCTAATGATTGGTTGGGCTTTAGTGGCTATAGAGGATTGGGTTAGAATGGTGCATACCTAGGTGAGTTAGTTGATTTTAGGTATCAAGGGCCTTGCTTGATGGTAGTGCCAATTGGGACTCAAGAAAGAAGCGATTATTATGATCGGCTCGAGGATTGCAGCTAGAGGCTGAGTGATTGGCAGATGGATTGGAATATCACTATCTTCGGTAGGGTCTTGTTCTTCCAGTCTTCCGTGCTTAGAGGAGAGAGAGAGTCGACATGTGATTTTTAGAGTTGAGATGTAGACCCAACATGGGGCTATATGACTACGGTTTTGATGACAATGTGCCAATTTGGGAATGCAGAAGAGGATTTTTATGGACTGGTTGCGTTGATATGCGATCAAGGGTCCATTTTCTTTGGATATAGGCAGGTTAGGTATTGAATTGATGGTTGGGGAATTGTGGACGAGGTAAGTGGTAATCCATTTGTTTTGAGATAGAAAATCGGTGCTATAAATGGACTGTCAGAATTATTGATTGTGCATCTGCGCAAGGTTCTTAATGTTAGAAATGGTTATGAATGGAAATTTCTAAGATCTTCATCTGAGATTCAAAATCTCTTAGGGTTTTCTTGGTCCTTATGTAGAATATCATCTTGCATGTGTTATACATCCAAGAGTCAGGGATGGTTTGTACCTGGTTGAGCCGGTATGAGATATGGTTTGATTGCCACACAAGTGGGTGGTAGTTCGAACCCTAAGTGGGGGAGAACTAGGTATTCTGATAAGAGGATTATCGATACGGGGATTGGTTTAGGTATGGGAAACTGTGGTTCAAATATTTGGTCAATACGGGGATTGCTAAGAAAGTTGCTATATGATATACGTGCTCAGGAATGAATGAGTTGTCTTCGCGGCATGAAGCTATTGGATAAGGAGCTCGTTGTAGCCAGTCGTTCCTTTCGGAAATGCCAACGAATTGAACTATAGGCGTTTGGGTTGCTGAGGTTTAGTATCGATTGTCGAGGGATTTGTCAGCTCGCTGTATAGATTGCTATCTTTAGTCTAGCTTGGGCAGTTGTTGATCGGTAATTAACTTCATAGTTGGGTATGTTTAGTCCCACATGGGTTTCGTTCAGTAGTGTATTGGGTCATATTAGTTGTCAATGAATTCTCGATCGTTGGTCATTCGTTCATTATCAATACCTGAATTTATTCGGAAGTTTCAAGTTGTATCGGTGGAAATCAATGGATGCGTCAACCATCTTCAAAATCTGTACATTATACCTTTTGAATTTACGGATATGGGTACCCTCAAATGTTAATTATGGAAGTATTGTTCCCAGCATACCCGAGGTTTTAATGGCATTTCACGTATTGGTAGGATCTATCTAGTTTCAATTAAGATGTCGGATCTTTGTTTGGGCCATTCATGAGGACGTTTCTGTTAGCGGTTGAGGTTTGACATTTCGGTTAGATCTAATGGTACCTCACCTTTGGGTAAGGTTGTGAGGAAGGATAAATACAATAGATCTAGGCTTGGTTATGTGTTTCCCTTTGGGGTCTATGTGGACTGAGTAAGATAGCATGAGAACACTTGGTTCGAATTTCTTGCTATCGTTCTTATTTTGTTAGTAGACTTTGATTTGGAGCAAGAGTACAACCGCCTATGTCATTCGTTGGTTGTGTGCGACATGTTTTCGTCTAATTTTGAGTTGGTAGCAGCCTATTTTATAATAAGTATTGTGCGTTATAGTAGGGTATGACTATGATGTGTTTAATTAGTGATTAAGAGGGATGTTTATTGGGTTCCTACAAATCGGTAGGTTGATGGTTCATTACCTTTAGGTGCCTGTGATGTTGGTCATGTGTCTTCAGGCATCACGATGTTCATGAACCAGTGTTTGTGTGATTCACAAGGAAGGGACCTTCAGTCATTTGATTGAGACTCTTCGGTCTTATATCATTAGTCTTATTGGCATGTTTGGGTGTTAGTGCATTGTTGGGAGTCGGGAGACCCAGTGACCAGCTGGTTTGGATCATGTTTGTAGTAAAAGGTTGTTAGGAGTACTAATTATGCATCAGAAGTCTCCTATCGAATGTTTGCGTTAAGAACCCCATTTTTTTCATGTGTGCTGTTTATTAGGAGTTTGGTTACCAATATCGGCTATTGGTTCTGAAATCTCGAGTATTGAAGTTTGTGTAAACGCCTTGAGTGATTCGTCAGGTGGATGTGCGCCTGAGCTGATGAGCTATTTGGATGTAACGTGAGATGCTTGGATGAATGATCTTTATGCTCACAGGGGAAATGGGTTGGTGATGTCTTGTCAGGAAGTCAAGTGTATATTTACGGTTTTTGGGCATCATTTCCGAATTTGACGGTTGTTGGAAATTCATGATCGGTGTCTTTTGAGTATTCTTTTTGCATGATTTGGTGGTGATCCTAGTTAAGGACTAGGGGTAGGTACGACATATGGATGATGATCAGACTTAGGGTATGGTTTATGGAGTTTAGACTGATGGGTTCCTGGTTTCGTGAATTATATTGATGGAGTTGATTTGTATGTGTAGTTTTGAGAGTTCCCGGTATAAGTGGTTCTCAATGGAAGTTAGGTCTTAGAGTTCTGGTTGCGGCTGAGTATTTTCAAGTTTCTGGTTGCGGCTGAGTATTTTCAAGTTATTGGGTTGTTGTTGGCAGTTGTGAGTTTCCGAGTGATCTCTCGACTTCTTTGTATAAATGCCTTGATTTTGAAGGGGTTAGAGTGAGATTTTGGACCATGTTGACGTTAATTTCAGAGCCTCTAACAAAGACGGATATCTAGGACGAAATCCAGTTTAAGTGGGGGAAAGTTAAAACATCCTGTTTCAAGAAGTTTCTTATTTCGGGATTGTGGAAAGTAAATGGATCAAGTAAAGGTCCTGGGCTTCAAGGGAATGGGGTTTAGACCTTATTGGAAGATGGTAATGTTAGATAAGTGATTAAAACCTTGGTTTGTGTCTTAGAGTCAAAGGGTACAATGAGAAAAGTGATGTTTCAAACTTCTTTCACGAATTATGGTTTTTAGTTCAATGTGTGTTAATCCAAAATTAACTAGATAGGAGTGTGGGGCTCGTCAATACCTTTCCGTGGATATAAAGATTGTCAAAAACGGAGTTGAAACGAAGAAGTTATGAGTGTTTGAAGTTGGAGCGAGAATTGGGTCAAAACCCGTTCTCACGAGGTAAGACGTAATTCTCACGACATGAGAGTGCTCACAAGTTGAGAATATATTCTCACTACATAAGAACTATGTATCCCAAAGCCCACAAAATTTTTAGGTTTTTCAAGGTATATAAAGGTAATATTCATGTTTTAGGGTATTTTCTTAGCCTCCATCATCTCTAGAAACTCTTGGGAGAAACCCTAAACTCCATTTTAAAGATTTGAGCATCCCCTTTCCTTTCTTATCCATTTTTAGAGTTTTTGGTGGTTTTGGAGCAATGTTTACATGCAAGATTGATCCTTGAAGCTTGGCAATTGAAGATCTCAACTTTCATCGACCTTCTAGACCCTTGTAAGTTATAAATATCCAAGATTTATTGCATATTCAACATGGATCTAAGTTTATTTGGTGTCTTGGTCCATTTGAATGATTTTTTAGTGAGAGTTAGGGATAAAGTTTGCAATTTTATTACTCTACAAGGTACCAAGATCATTGTATGTTTCAGATCTGGACTCCAACACCCTTTTGATTAGTTTAGAATGTTTTCTTGGACCTCTTGGACTAGGAATGTTTTGATCTTTTTCCTTCCCTTTCAGCCATGCAAGTTATTGATAACTCGATTTTTTGTATATATTTTAGCAATCATTTTCTTTTACTTTTAGCATTTTTTATATTCTTTTTGCATTAAATCGTTAGATTTATTGTTTTGAATATTTTTACTCGTTTAAGCTATTTTTGTGCAGATTTGTACGAGCAAGATGGTATTTTGGAGCATCGTTAAAGCCACATTAAATGCCTTGCAACCACGATTGAAGTCTCGTACAAAAATCCGGAAGCGAAAAGAAAAACCAAGCGATATAAATTAAATTTTCGGATTTTGACAGCTTTGCGCGGCTTTCTTCAAGCGATCAGACGGAGGGGCAAACTTCGTCCAATTGAGCTGAAATTTTACGGACATCTTCCCAACTCATCAATCTTCGACCTCACAAAAAATGAGCGGATTCGGACAAGTTTTGGTTGGGTTTTTGGCCTCGTGAACATCAGAACAGGAACTGCCAGCTTTAGCTTTGGCAGCCCAATACATAAAGTTTGTGGCAGCCCATTTTCAGATTTTAAATATCCCAATATCAGAAATCCAAATTTATTTTCCAGCAGCCCACGAGCAAGTTAGTTGGGCCTTTTGTCTTGTGTGGAGTAGAGAAATTGGCAGCATTAAAACAAAGAAATGTAGGGCATTTTTTTTGGACGCATCATAGTGAATGAGAGCAGATGGAGATGCGGCGCCTCTTTTGGGTGTCTCTCCTTTATTTTGTTTTCATTATTTTTGGAACATTGCAATTATGATTTACAATCACTAATGAGTCATTTATCTTTGTAATTAGATTAGGTTAATTTTTGTATTAATACTTGGATTATGGATGGAGTTTTTGGAGCAACAAGAAGTGACGATTTCAAAAAGCTTTGTCATCTTTGTTTCATAATCAGTATTGATATAATTTCTATCATTTTTATTGTTATTATTATTTTGTGCAGTTAGTTTTTATTTCCAATATTGGGTGAATCTATGGAATAATTAATTGATTAGGAATAGCTTTGTGTGGTTTTGATGGTATGCTATGAAAATATTTTCTAGTAAAACATCTATTTATGTTCATATGTGTTTAATCATGAGTTTAGATATGTGAATGTTTAATTAGTTGGTTAATTTTTTGATTAAGTAATAGATCATCAAATTAACAAGTGACAAATGGTTCTTGTGATTGCTTATCTTTCACACAATCATGAAAATATTTTCTCCAATATGGTAGTGAAACATTTTGACTCCTCTTGGATTTGGTGACTTTTAAATGTTAATGCTAGTTAATTTTCATTAATTACATGCTTCATGGAAATTGTGACTTTAACTAAGAAAATGTGTTATGAGCTTTTCTAACCATTGTATTAACTAAGAAAAGTCTAGGTGATCTCAAACTTCTTAGATTGTTATAGCCAAATTAGTATCCATTAAACCCATTGCACCACAAAATTATGATGATTAGTCAACTAATTGAACTTGTGATTTATCCCGATATTGGAACGTTTTATTTTATAGATTTTGTATTTTTCCATTTTTGTTATTTTTGTGAAATGGTTTTTATCGCATTTAACGTTTTGAAAACCCCCATATCATTTTATATTTTTTTTCGTAGAAACTGAATGCGTAGATTTGATTCGAACCAATCCCTGTGGATTCGATCCCTATTACCGCTACTACAATTCATTTTTGTATGTTGTCGTATATAAAGGGTTTTTTTTTATTTGGTGGTCTCGACACCCACGAGTTATCTTGGTGATTTAAGTTATTTTGGGTTAATAAAGTTTAGATCTTGAAAGTTTGAGACAATACTATGGATAAAGTTGGAAACTTTATCCATCTAAACATAATGTTGATTCAGATCTGAAGGTTGGAGTCTTGGACTTAATGAATTTAGCTGAGAAAATGCATTATTGGACCACTAGTTTTAAATGTTAAAATTTTAAACGTTTGATAAAAGAAATTTCTTTGTTTAAAAAGAAAAAATTAAAGCTTATTTTTTTGTTTTTATAGATGTGACTTTCATTCTCTCTCTCTCTCTCTCTCTCTCTCTCATTTCTCTCTCTACATATATCTCTCCTCTTTCTCTGTCTACATATCTTTGATATCTTAAGGTAATATCAAAGACCTTCACCTTCACTGGACCACCGCCGGCACCACCCTAACGTCACCGACACCGCCCTAATGTCGTTGGAACCACTAGACGATTGTGTCTTTCCTTTCCCCGGATCTGTTTGTTCGTTACCTCCCTCCGCTTCCCACCATTGGAAACCACATCCTCTGGCTATCCTCTTCCTAAATCGTTACCAGATTTCGTTCAACCAGCCATAAGATCTCGTTTCCTAATCTTCTTTCTCAAGAACTTTGAATTTGTTTTCCAGATCTCCAAACCCTAGCAGCAGCTCACCGAGAGAGACACTTTCATCGCCAACCTTCACTCATCTTTGTTCTCGATCTCGATTTTCCGGCGAACACCGTCACAACATTACATGTTTTCTGGTGTACTTTTCTATAAAATTGCTACGTACGATAGTTTACTTTGTGTCACATCACCAGACCGGAATGGCGAAAACGTCCGGAGGTTTAGGTGACTTCATCTTGTAATATTATCACAGTATAAATAATTGAATCAAGACAACATCATCATCACACATACAATAATACCACCGTCATTGTTTACATCACTGTGTTGGATTACAAATTACATTCCCAAAATATAAGTGTACTATGATAGCAAAAATATATCAAAATCCATGAGTTCTTGAAGGCCAACCTGCTTAGCGATTTCCTGAGAATACAAGTTATTTTGAAAATGGTCAACATATATAATGTTGGTGAGTTTATAAGCATATTTGTATGAAAGGTTTGTATCATTTTGTAAACACCAGAAAATCCGATATTTCCTGTAAAAGAAATAAATGGTTTGAACGTTTTGTATCAAATCTTGTATTAAAGGAGGTGTATTTCTGTTTTTAAAATGTATAAAGAGTATATTCCAAAATTTCCTATGTTTTCTGTTGTAAGTAGAAGGTAGTGTATAATGTATGTTTCCCAGAAAATCCGATATTTTCTGCCTGTAAAAGTGATGTGGTCTCAAACCCAAAGACTGTAAAATGGTGTTTGCATAGTATCGTAATTGCAGAAATGTTTATGTATTCCATAAATTTTACAGTGGAGTTAATTTATATGTGAGTCGTTATAACCATATTTGATATGACTGATCTGCCTGTCATGACGTTTTTCAGGCGTCGACTTGTTTAAGGTAAGACATTTGTCACCCTAGACTGGCCTACTCTAGTTGTAGCGAACAGCTCAGGTGCGGGGCTGTCAACCCCGTATAGATCTATACACAAATTCTCGCTCTCCCTCCAGGAGACTCTGGCTATAACTAGAGGACTTAAGGGTGTACACTAGGTAGGTACAAATGAAAGAACGTCTCACAAGAACCTTAACTAAATTTACGGGAACAGTGTATCACATTGTTTACCGTTTCAAAATAATGTTTTCGTGTATGTATTTAGGTTATAAGGTCCAATAAACATGAAATGAATATACAAGACCTATCAAGCATGTAAATGGATCACTAAGGCCCAATGACATGTGATGAAAGTATCAGGCCCAATAAGCATGTAACTGGATCACTGAGGCCCAATAAACATGTACTGTATATTCCAGACTCAATAAGCATGTAAATGGACCACTAAGGCCCAATAAATATGTAAGGTATATTCCAGGCTCAATAAAAGTGAAAATGACGTATTTAGTCTGTTTGTTATTACGTTGTTTGTTTTAGCTCAATTGTTTACCAAAATGACATAAAAGACCCACTTTTTGTAATGATGACATTTTTGGCCCATTAAGCCGAAAATTTACAATGAAGGCACATTTTTGGTAAAAATGACACTTTAGGTCCCTTAAGACCAAAAGTTTACATTAAGGGCTTATTTTAAATAAAATAATATTTTTAGCCTACTTTTGTTAGAAATAACATTTTCGGCCCAATCTTTGATGAAAATTGACATTTGCGGCCAAATGTATGGACATTTACCTTTTCGGCCCAAGTTTAACAAAATAGACATTTTCAGCCCTTTTTAACCGAAAATTTACATTTTTGGCTCAAATTTGTTTAAAATGACAATTTAATCCACAAAAGTCAAAAGTTTACAAATTAAGCCCATGAAACCGTGAAGGCCCAATTTTTAGCCCATTTTGTGAAAATTAACACTTTTGGCCCTTTTAAAATCATGAATATCATAAAGATCCATTTTTACTTAAAAATCACTCTTCTGGTCCTCTCAAAACCGTGGGTTAATCTTAAGGACCTCACTTTTGTTTATTTTGTCAAATATGGCCCCTTTATGCGATTTTATTTAGTTTTCATACATTTTAAGCATGTTTAGTTCTTTCCACTTCATAGTGAGTCACATAAGATGGTTTAGTTTATAGACATCACCATGTATTGTAGATATTTAGAGTTAGTAGAGATCTAGCATCACTACATATAACATAAAAACACACATATACATGTATAAATACATAGATCTAACACAAAGAAACTTGTATCCTCCCCCAAAACACAGTAAAAACTGAAAACAAGGGGGGTATGAACTCACCTTGGTTGATGGGTTCGGTTTTTTTGAAGAAGGTTGAAGGAGTTTTCGGACTAGCTAGCTCCTTTGGAGAGATCTTGAAGATGTGCGTGGTTCTTGAGCCTTATATACGAAAATAAGGTTGTAAGAACAAGGATCTTGCTATAGACTTGAAACAAAATAATGGGGTTTAACCAAGACTTACCTAGTTTATGAAGCTTGAAAGAAAACTCGTTGAAGAACAAGCACCCACACGAATTTTTGAGCAAGGACGTGATAGGGTTTCTTGAGAGTTTTTTTTAGAGAATTTGGTGTTTGAATTGTGGATGAAGTGAGGATGGTGGTGGGGAGGTGGCCGAAAATAAGAAGAAGAGAGAGGAGGTGGTGGTTTTTTTCATGAGGGTTAAAGTTAATTGCATGGAGATATGGTAAATAATAACATTGTTGTTTGGTGGTTATTAGTGAGGTGTCACTCTAATTACCCCATATTTGAGTTTTTCCTTTTTTTTTTTATAAAAACCGAGAATGGAGTGAAGGAAAGAAAGAGTGGATAATCATGGGTTCAATTTAAATAACAATAAACAATGTATGGTCCAATAAGGAAATATTCGGCCCATTAGGCCCACATGCTAGTTCTCGGCCCAAAAGTGTAAAAGAATTGGGTTCTCGGCCCATTATAATCAAGGAGATAGTTTTCGGCCCAATAAGGCCCATGAAAACAAAGTGAGAAATTTTAGGCCCAATATGATATAGTTTAATAACTTGTGGGTCCAATTAGAGCCCAAATGAAGTATCTTAGCCCAAAATAATCAAGTTGTGGTTTTATTGGTCCATTAGGCCCAATAAATGATTCATGGCCCAATAAAGGTTTGAACCAGAAAATTAGGGTTACAACCCCAAAGTAGAGTGTATGAAATGTATCGAATTAGGTTTTGGGCTTCACGAGTGAGTTTTGATTTGAACATTTGCTTTTGAAGTGAATAACATGTATAGCATCAATCTTAAAGTTACAAGATACATCAAGAGTTGATTATACATAGATAGAATTTCCTAGCCCAAAAAAGTTAGTTGTGACATCATCCCCCTGTTAGAGGGAATTTCGTCCCAAAATTCTTTTGAAAGTTGTTCTTAGGAACTAGAGAAAAGGTGAGGGTACTTTTGCATCATTTGGTCTTCGCATTCCCATTTGAATTCCGAACGCGCTTTGGGTTCCATCGAACCTTCACAATCAAAATGGGGCTTTGTTTTGTACGCTTCACTTCCCAGTCCATTATCTCAACCGGCTCTTCGATGAACATGAGATTCTCGTTTACTTTGATCTCATCCAGAGGAACGACGAGGGTTTCATCTGATAAGCACTTTTTCAGACTCGACACGTGAAATTTTGGGTGTATGTTGTTAAGTTATGTGGGTAGTAGTAGTCTGTAGGCCACCAGACCAATCCGGGAAAGAACCTCGAACGGCCCGATGTATCGTGGGTTTCGCTTGGCCTGCTTTCCAACTCGGATCTTCCCTTTCTAGGGAGAGACCTTCAATAGCACCCGATCTCCGACTTAAAACTCCAGAGGGTTTTGCCATTTATCAGCATAGCTCTTCTGTCGGTCTCGCGATGCTTGGGGTCGTGCCTTGATTTGAATTATTTTCTCTATCGTTTCCCGAATGATCTCGGGGCCTGTAAGAGTGTTGTTTGGTGTTTGTCCTCTTCCTAGTTGGGTGTTGGTCATCTCAGCCCAACACAGAGTTATTATGCCTTCTCGTCCTATATGGTGAGGTGGATTGATGGTCATGGTTAATGAGGATCGTGTACTTGACGCCCCAAAAGTAGTGCCTGTAAACCCTAAGGCGAACACTATTATTGCTAGGGTTAAGGTCGCGTGATGTAGGTGGCCTCATACTTTTTAGGTTGCCATGGGAGTTTCTTACTACGAGATTCTGAACTAGTGGGATGTTGATCTTTGCTTGTTTCTGGGGGCAGGTCGAGTAAGTCTTCATTTCAGGATAGGGGATATAGATCCTAGAGGATGGGTTCGTTTGATTCTTAGTAGTCAGTGGTCCTATGGACACTTAGCCTTTCCTCTTTATGAGCTGGATAGGCATTCCCTGAGGTTCAAGTCTTGGTTTGGTAACTCACATACTTACTGGGTCATTCCATTGACCGAATGTCTTTGGTGTTTTTTTTGCTGGCACTAAGTGTCCTTGGTGGTCTGGCTATGGAAATAGCTTCATGAGTTGAGTCAATTTCCGAACTCGTCTTGCCACGTATAGGTAACATTTCCGAAAGAACTTATCGAATCCATTTCGGAAAGATTTATAAATCTCTAAGTTACCCTCGATGTCCTTTGCTTCTTGTTTCTTATCTCTATTGTGGGCTAGGATCGAGCGTGGTATTTCTTACATAAGTACTTAGGAGTCTAGATGCCAGGGATGATTCGGGGATCTGTCCTTATAGGTTGTAAGGATTTCGTTAGTCGATTGGTTAAGGCGTAGGGTCTCTACATGAAGTTTGTATGGTGAGGATCAAGACAGCCCCTGTCAAGTGACGCCGTTGGGCTTCTTAGAGTTTGTTGTAATAGATGTTGGATTGATTTGGAAGGGATGGTTGTTCGGAAATGAGAGTGTGTTTCATGTACTTGTTTTTAATTTTCCCGGTTTCGTCCTTGTTATCACTACTACGAACGTTTTTGTACCACGTTTAGTGAGTATTAGTAGTATTAGTGCTCTGATTATTAGTGATGAAATTTGATAGCATGGCTCTCACCGGGTCTTTCTATAATAGCTTGACGGGTATGAAGCATGTATAGTTAAGAATGGAAGACTGTCGACTGAGGGGCTATGTCCTAAATTCATAACCACACAAGGAACAGAAAATAGAACAAAATCACACACTCTAAACCTTTAGAACCTCAATTATATATGACCCTAATATACACTCTAAGCCATCGTGGCTCACCTGCAAAACCCTTGGTTTTTATACGAATGATATGTCTCGTTCGGACTATAGAGTAATCTATAATTATTGACTAAAGCCTTTAAATATCTTTATTGAGAAAATGTACCGCTGTTCATAGGTGATTCTGGGAGGGTCTCTCCTGTAGTGATTGTCAGCACTCTACCTTCCCTGCCGGAGTTTCTTGTTATTGGACAGTCCCTCCTGAAGTGTCCAGATTCATCACATTCGTAACAGGTCGGGCTCCTTCTGATGTTGGGGGTCTGGGGGATTGGTCGCGCTGATGCCCTGCAGGAACGGGTAGGGTTCCCCTTCCTATTTCAATTCTTACAGTGTAACTTTCGGTAGGCTCCATAGTAATGAAAATTACACTTGTTACACTTTCGGAGGGTTCCGAAGTATTAACGGACCGGTGCCGGTGTGGCAGGTGTTGTGGCAGCATGAATCGCAACAGTCTGTTGTCTCTTCGAGGGTTCTTATGCTGTTTTATCCCTCCTCTCTTTTCAGGACTTTCTTTTCTTGCTTTTAGGTTTGTGGTCGGTGGTGTTCCTGTCGGCAGCCCCTCGTTGGTGCCCTTGGTTGTTATTGCGCTTGGAGTTGTTGACACCTTTTTCGTTTTCATTTCCCTTTGTGTTGTTGAGTTGTACCATGACAGTTGTCACTGCGGCTTGGAAGGTAGCAGAGTCTATTCGTAGGATCGGTGTTTTGCCGGTTGGCTGGTTGTTTCCATGGGAGGACATAATTCTGTTGTATGAGGAGAAATGAGCGCGTGAGTAACCAAGGTCAGTTCTAGTTGTATTCATCTATTTATATTCGCATATAAATTTCATGTGTGGTTGTATGATTCTAAATGCTTCAACCTACATCCTGATGATGTATTTGTGGTAAGAGTAGAAATGGACATTGTACGAACGCTAAGTTTATCATAATAGGATATGGCTATCAATATAGTTATTGAATCAGGATTGTATGGATTCTTGGAGGGCACACCTCTCTTGATTTACAACTACTAGATGTAACGAGGAAATAATAAACCTATGACGTAGTGCATGTAGTGTAGTGACTCTCATATGCCGAAGTGGCGCACCAAGCGTGTTGGATATTTAGTGTTGCGTCATTGGGCCTTTTGTTTAGTTGTTTTGTATTATCGAGTTGGGCCTGTCCACTCGTTATTTATTCTAGGGTTAGAGTACTTAAGATGCATGCATGCATCGTATTTTAGTTAACTCTGATCTTTGCTTTGTAACCCTAAACACACCTCTATAGTAGCAATTCTACATGGAGTTCTTCCGAGGCGTGACGTTTAGTCATTCTACGTTCTTGATTCATCATTGTGTTCTTTATTTTATCTGTTCTAAGAATCTAATCGATCTTTAAGGTTTTATTCCTAACAATTGGTATTAGAGCAGGAGACTGTGTAATCTATACGCATGTCTTCTGTTTACAGAGTTTTAGGGTTTCCGTTAATATATGATCTTTCTCAGTCGTCTTCATTGTAACATTGACGGCCTGAGGTGATCTTGATATTACCCTACAAACAATCTTAGTTTACACGTCTGATTCTTTACAGGTATCAAAGATTATTTCATCATGCAACACGACGATTCCAACATCAACTCTATAAATATCTCAATCAGTATTAGATCTACAACAAGGATCCCGATTCTCTTTCCTCATGAGTATGAAGTTTGGGCACTACAGTTTGAAGATTATGTTCTCAGTTCATAAGATAATGGCTATTTGACATGGGAAGCCATTACTGTAGGTCCATTCACTCGCACTGAAACCAAAGGGATCATTAAAACTCAGAAGGAATTCAACCAGCTGCTTCTTGACGTGAAGGATGTTCCTCAAGACGAGAGAGATAAACTGATCAGCAATGTCAAAGCAATGAGGATCATTAGATTCGAGTTGCGGGCATATACTTTTCGTCTAGTCAGTTCATGCGTCACTACGAAAGAAATCTGGGAAAGGCTCAAAGAACTTTACTCCACTGATGCAGATCTCGAGCATTCTACACAAACTCTTCTACTTTCAGAGTTTGGTGCGTTCACACAAAAGCCTAAAGAAAATCTGAGCCAGACGTTCAATCGTTACAATCATCTTCTCAACAAGATGATGAAGCATGGTATTGGACGCGAGTTGATCGAGCAAAAAGTTACTTTGATGAATGGGCTTAGATCCGAATGGATGGCAGTGATCTCTACAGTCAAAGCGCACGAGCAATTCAAGAGTTATAATTTAGCCAAGCTTCTAGGGATTCTCAAGGCACATGAAACTGAAGTGTCGAAAGAAGCGAAAGTTGTCTCTGGAATGAGGTCCTTAGCTCTTGTTGCGAAGGGAAAAAATGTTGCAGAGGAAGATTGTGAATCAGATCATTTTGAGTGTGATCTTACAAACGAGGAGTTCGCTTTAATGGTCTCAAATCCCAAAAGGTTCGCAAGGAAGAAATTCCCGTTAAACAACAACCGAAATTTACAGGGTAACTACAGCTCCGAAAAGGCGAAAGAGGAGAACAAAAGCACTTCTCAGAAAGAGGAAGATAAGAAGGAGAAAAACGGCATGGGAGACTCTGGCTATGACTGCCACTATTCTCATGGAAAAAATCATCTAGCCAAGGATTGCATGCTAAAAAGGCTAAATGAGAAGAGAGAAGGAGAAGATGATGAGTCCTACCATATGCGAAAGTTTGAGGAGATCAAAAAGAAAAAGGCTGCTGATAACTCGATGTCTGCTTTAATTGTGTAGGAAAATGTGACTAGGAATGAATTTGGAGGAGTTGAAGTGTGGTCAACCGACTCGGAGGACGACGAGGTTCGTAAGCCCACACATGGCAGGGCATTCATTGCGAAAGAGGAAAGTCCAGAGTTTGCAGGAAGGTGTTTGTTGGTGACAGGTGAAAGGTCACAGATGCAGGAGAATGATGTTGGGAGTGAAAGAAGGGATGATAGTTGTTTCGCAGCGAAACCGGTTGGTGAACAAATCAATAACTACGAACAGCAAATCAACAAGGTAAACCTTATTCTTGAATCTCTAAATATTCCTGTGTCTAGATATGAGAATGAATTATATGACCTAAAATTTACCTTTTCTTAAATTAAAGGAAGATGAGATAGACGCCGACTGTTACAAATGTGAATCCATAGTTTCGTCAGACGAAACTTCTGATGCATACAGGGTTGGTATGGAACGAATTGAATCATACATTAAGTCCAAAGACCACAAAAACATCACAAAGAAGCTTTTGGACGAAAATGATAAAAAAACAAATCAAATCTGATACTGTACAGAAATTCGATTCATTGAGTACCAAGTTGAGTTCAAAAAGCAAAATAAATGTTGACAGCACATCTGAATTCGATGAGGACAGTGATATGAGCGAAATCTCTGTAGAGGATGAGGTGGATTGCTCAGAATTCGTCAAAAACAAACCAGAACCTGTAAAAGATTTAATTTCTTAAAATTCAGTTGAATTCGCTCGTATTTACCAAAATAAACCAAAAACGTTAAAAGCGAAAGCAACCGTTTTTTCCAAAGTACAAACTACTCCTAATCAAGTGTTTTTTACTCAAGGACTGGACAAATCTCAAACAATTGAACTAACGTCCATCATCGATGAAGACAACAAAGAAGGTTGCAATGATCATTTTTGGTCAGCTCCCATAGATAATGCAGACGAAACGAAGGGTCTGTCTGAAAGAACTTCATGGAGAGTAAAAGGGAGATATGTGGCAGAACCATTGAACAATCGATCCAGCTATGAGAAAGGAAGTCTAAGTGGAACAAAGGACAGTCCAAACGAACCTCCATCTGTTGAGAAAGAATCTCATACAAGAAAACCGAGACCCAAGGCGAATGTTCACAAATCTACTGAGCAACTTGCAGAGCAAAAATGTCAACAAAATCGTAGATATCAGAGAAATCTCAATGAAAGGAAGCAATTTTGGCAATCCCAAATCACCAACTAGGTTCGCAGAGAAAGATCTTCCAATCTGAATACTAAAGCTCGTTCGTAAGTGAATCCTGGTTTATGTTCGCACTGTCATTCCTGCAACCCACAACAACCATGTAGGAACTTTGCTCTGAAACCCTCTTTTCCAAAGAAGCCCAACGAGAAATCAAAATCTCATCATTCTTAATCCTCAAAAGCTTCACCCAAAGATGCCAAGGGTAAGGGAAAATTGGTCTCAGATTCTGATGCTCAAATCAAGAGATCCACCTCTAACCCAAAGAAAGTCGAGAAAGAATTCGTCAAGAATCAAAACAAAAATAAATGAAAGCAATATGATTCAAAAGAAACGAAAATAAAAAGTAATAAACTAAAAGTTTTCACCATAACTAAGAAAGATGAAACCACCTTAGTTAAACGAACTTTTATGGTTGATATTGCAATTACTTTTCCTCGTTCTGTTAAAGGCTCACAAGGATCCAAGCAACTTTGGGTTCCTAAATCTGCTTAATTCTTGCAGGTTATACGTGACGAGCAGTTTGACAAAGAATGGTACATTGACTGTGGCTGCTCGCGTCACATGACAGGGAGGAAGGAGGAGTTGCGAGAATTTCGATCTCTCAAGGATGGTGGAAATGTAAAATATGGAAACAATTCGTTTGGAAAGATCAAAGGGTATGGGATGATAACAAATGAAGATTTTTCAATTCGTAAAGTGGCATATGTGGAAGGCTTACAATACAACCTAATTAGTGTCTCACAATTGGTTGTTGGGACGGGTTTGAAACTATCTTTTTGATGACGAAGGATCTGAAATAATTGAAAAGAAAACGAAAGTAGTTCTCTTAAAGTCAGAGCGAAAGGGAGAAATGTATCCTTTGAATCTCAACCAATTACGAGGGAAGCCTGCCATATGCTTGCTTACAAAAGCTCACTCTAATGATAGCTGTATATGGCATATAATACTTTCGCACCTCAACTTCAAAGACATCAACAAACTTGTGCTTGGTGATCATGTGTGAGGGCTTCCTCTCTTGATGTATGATAATGATCATTTATGTGTAGCTTGTGAAATGGGAAAGCAAAGCAAGAAGAGTCATCCTACAATTGTAAACACGAAAGTCATTGAACCTTTGGAACTTCTACATATCGACCTTTGTGGACCTTCTGCAATAGAAAGTGTTGGTGGTAGTAAGTACATTCTCGTTATAGTTGATGATTTTTCACGTTTCACTTGGGTGTTCTTTCTTAAATAGAAATCAAAAGCTACTCCCAAACTCAAAGACTTTATAAAGAAAAGTGAGCTTCAACTGCGAAAGCTGGTCCGCAACGTTCGCAGCAATAATGGGCTAGAATTCAAAAACCAAGCGTTTGAAGAATTTCTTGCCGAAAAGGGAGTCACACACAACTTTTCTGCTCCTTACACTCCACAACAGAACGGTGTAGTCGAAAGAAGAAACCGTTGTTTATGCGAAGTTGCACGAACCATGCTCACATTCGCTTGTCTGCCTTTATACTTCTGGGCGGATGCAATTGCGACTGCTTGCTACACTCAAAACAGATCCACTTTGAATAAGCGATTCTTGATTACTCCCTATGAAATCTTAAACAATCGCAAACCTAATGTTAAGTTTTCCATGTATTTGGTTCCAGGTGTTTCATCTTCAATTCCAAAGAATAGCGGAACAAATACGATGTGAAAGCTGACGAGGGTATATTTCTTGGATATTTGCTAACCTCCAAGGCATATAGGGTTCTTAACAAACGCTCAAAGAAGATCGAAGAAACCTACTATGTCACGTTCGATGACAACTACTTGAAGAGGATTGAGTTGAAAGAGAATCAAAAGAAGGAAATCTTTCCTAAGCCAAGTCTGACCACTATTCCAATCTCGAGTCTTTATGACAAATTCATGCTACTTTTTGATGAACCAGAAAAGGCTGTCACATCCGAAGCGAAAGCAGCTGTGAATTAAAGAAGATAATTGATGAAGCCGCAAAAGACATGGACAATCAGCCATCAACTACGAACATACCTCAAGACACGAGCACTACATTCCAGGGGGAGGATTCTTACTCCAATGCACGTCCTCAGGGAGAGCAACCAACTCCACAAGAAACAAACATTCCGTCGCAGGGGGACGGTTACACTTCTTCTCTTTCATCTGACCCACCTTCTGTTACAAATGACTCACCTCCAAATGTATCTCCCGAACCTCCATTCACAGGAGATACTTCAATTACTGATGAAGAGGACCACTCGTCATTCGAGGGGGGGAATAAGGATGTGAATGACGATTTAGACGCTCAATCAGATGTCGAAGCAGTAAATGCTGAATTGGATCCCACTTATGATCCAACCTATCCTCCACTAGCCAAATGGACAAGAGATCACCCGAAAACCCAAGTTATTGGTGAAACTTCTGCAGCTGTTCTTACGAGATCTCAACAAAAAGCGAAACAAACTGCATTATTCTCACAACTAGAATATTATATGTTTAACTCATTTGTTTCCAAGGTAGAACCCAAAACCGTCAACACTGATCTTGATCATTCTGATTGGGTGCAAGCGATGCAAGACGAACTCAATGAGTTTGAACGAAACAAAGTTTGGAGACTAATTCCAACTCCACCAGATGCATCGGTTGTAGGTTTAAAGTGGGTGTTTCGCAGCAAAATGGACAAAGAAGGGAACGCCGTAAGAAACAATGTGAGACTCGTGGTTAAGGGATATTGTCAGGAAGAAGACATCGACTATGAAGAAACCTTCGCTCCTGTTGCAAGGTTGGAATCTGTTCGCATCTTCCTGGCATACGCAGCACACAAGAATTTTGAGGTGTTTCAGATGGATGTTAAGTGTGCATTCTTGAATGGAGAATTAGAAGAGACAGTATATGTGGAACAACCTCCTGGGTTCGTAAACGAAAAGTACCCAAATCACTGCTACATCTTAGACAAGGCAGTCTATGGTCTCAAGCAAGCTCCAAGAGCCTGGTATGAAACTCTCACTCGCTTTCTTAAAATGTCTAAATTTAAACAAGGTTCGGTTGAACCAACCTTATTTTGCAAGAAAGAGGGTGACCACTTGATGATCGTCCAAATCTATGTTGATGACATCATTTTCGGTTCAATGAATCCTAACTTAACAGCTGAATTCCGAAAATTTATGGAAACAAAGTTTGAGATGAGCTCCATGGGTCCAATTAACTTTTTCCTTGTACTGAATATAACAGGGACCAGAAGGTATTTTCATAAATCAGGAGGCATACACGAAGACCTTACTGGCAAAATTTGGTATGTTGGGAGACTCTAAAGTGAAGGTTCCAATGGCATTCGGAACGAAACTGACACCATCTCTGGAAAAACCAGCTGCTGATATGACCTTTTGTCGTCAAATGATAGGATCATTGATGTATCTAACAGCTAGTAGACCAGATATCATGTGTTCCATTTGTTATTGTGCCAGGTTCCAAGCAAATCCACGTGAACCTCATATGGTGGCTGTCAAGAATAACTTCAGATACTTGAAACAAACTTCATCACTTGGCATATGGTACCCTGCGAAATCAGGTTTCTTTGTACAAGCATTCTCGGACACCGACCTTGGTGGATACGGATTAGATAGAAAAAGCACAACCGGAGGATGCCAATTTCTAGACGGAAAACTTGTTAGTTGGCAATCCAAGAAGCAAACGTGCGTGTCCTTGTCAACCGCTGAAGCTGAATATATAGCTGCTGCATCATGTACGTCTCAAGTCATTTGGATTCAACGTCAACTTCGTGACTATGGATTAAGCATGAAATGAATCCCACTATATTGTGACTCTAAAATTGCTATTCACATTTGTCACAACCCAGTACAACACTCAAAGACAAAACACATTGCACTGAGGTATCATTTCATCAAGGATCACGTAGAAGACGGTAACGTTGAAATTCACTTCGTGAGATCTGCTGATCAGTTGGCTGCCATATTCACAAAAGCCTTGCCTGAAACAACCTTCAACAGAATTCTACAAGGCCTAGGAATGATGGAAGTTGAATCTGTACCGAAACCACCTTCGCTTTAATAAAGTTGTTGATGCGAATCGATGCGAACGATCGCATAGACTCGCAGACCACTGTTCATTTGTGGTTCGGTCTAACTGATATCCTTTTTGTACTTTATGTATATTGTTTAATATATTCAAAAATCTTTTTTTTGAAAAATCCAAAAAAAAATATTTGTTATCTTTTCGTTGTTATTCTTGTTACGCGAATTGGCACGAACGCTCGCTTTAATTCGTTTCCGATTTTTCCGGGACACGAATTGGCACGAACGGTCGCCCTAATTCGCATCATCCAAAAATTTTTTATTTTTGTTTTGTTTGATATTAGATTATTTTCTTTTGTACATTATTCTATTTTATTCAAAAATTCAAAAATATTTTCTTTCTGTTTTTATTTCTTTTTTAGAAAATGTCAAAATCCAAAAATATTTTATTTTTGTTTGTCTTTATTTCTTTTATTTTTACATATTTTAAAGCACAAGAAGATCATGAAGGCAGGTATAGCGTTCTTATCTATGTATTAGCTAAGTGTCCCTAGAAGCATGCTATTGTATGCTGTCTAAAGCCTCTATTGACTCAATGTGAAGCCTTAATGAATTGATTCTACCAATCGTTTCTTCCCAATTAGGCTGTTAAATTCACATTAGTCATGAGCTACCTTACTCTTCTCGCTTTGAGTTAAAAGTTATATGCTTGGTCACTTTCGTTTAGCATAGGTACATTCGCTTCTTTGGAACCCTCTTCACATTTCTCCATTACCTTCATATTCATTAAAGTAACCCTTGAGACTCTCAGCTATACCACTGAGGTTTATGGTTGCAGAACATTTGTGTTAATGATCTTATTTTCGTTTACCACGAAATGAGTTAATGATCCGGATTTCCAGGTATACCATTAATGTTAATGATCCGGATTTCCAGGTATGATAAAATGAGATTATTTTCTAAGTTATGAGGAATGACTCGACGAGTTGACGTCCTAACTCGTCGAGTAGGATCGCGACTTGGTGACATGGAAAATGAATGGACTCGACGAGTCGACAAGCTGAGTCGCCGAGTCAACGCTGTTGGTAGAAACCCTAATTCTTTCGGGCTTGGGCCTATTGAAAGGCACTTATAGTCTCCTTGACCCCCCCCACCAGTGTCTTCGTCCCTTGAGATAAACCCTAGAGTTATTGTGAGTTAGAGAGGAAAGAGGCTAATTGGAGGTCATTTCTTTGAAGAAGAAGGTCAAGAGTGTTGCAAGGATCTCAGAGGAGAGTTGGTGGATCAACTTCATCTTCATTCAAGCTTCAGATCTGGTACAAGCTCTTGTCTCTCTAGTGTTTGAATAGATTTCCCTTGGTTGTTGAGTTAGGGTTTGTATCACCTTTTTAATGGGGTTTTGGGTGCATCCAAACCCTTTTTCTAATTGTTTTGTAGATCTGGACCTTGTGAGGTCCAGAGAAACAGAGAGTAAGTAACTTTGAATGAGTAACTTTGGAACCATGAAGCTATGAAGCTTCAATGGAGTCATAATGGTGTATAGAGCAAAATACACCATGCATGAGCCCCAAGTTCAAACCTTTACGTGACTTTTGGGAGTTAGAAGGCCAAATCTATAAGTTAGAGAAACATATCTGACCTCAGAAGGTCAAATGAGTATTGCCATGGAGGAAACTCGCCGAGTCCATAAGGGGACTCGATGAGTCGGATTGGGTTGCCCCGCGATTCGTGATCAGTGGTAACCCGTCGAATGAAAGGCTAACTCGACGAGTCGAGTGAGGCCTTATGAGGATTTATAGGACACGCATGGACTCGCCGAGTCACCCGAGTGCACTCGACGAGTCTGGTCAAGTTGGACCGTTGACTGGAGTTGACTTTTAGGGTTTGGTCAACTATTGGTCATGTGGACCACTGGAGGGGTAAAATGGTCTTTTCCCCTTCTATGAGATTATAGGAAGGGATTAGTCTAGCCTTGAGAATCGTTGTTAATTAGAGGTAAATTACCTTACGTGGTTAGGTGGAGGCTAGAGTAGTACTTCGAGTTCGAGACTTACCAAGATTACCCGAGGTGAGTCTTCTCACTATACATTACCTAGAGTGGTAACTATGTGCAGACCGGAGGGTCTTATGTGTTATGTGTATGTTTGAGTTTATGTGCATTGTGATATATGTATGCTATGTGTTATATAGACCGGGCCGGAGGGTCCAATGATTAGATCGGACCAGAGGGTCCAACGATTTAGACCGGACCAGAGGGTCCAACGAGCTAGACCGGACTGGAGAGTCCAACGAGCTACGGGACTGGAGGGTCCCGCTGAGACACATTGACTGAAGGGTCATGCTGAGTTATAGCCTCGAGTGGCTTATGTGTTGTTTGTGGTATTTTGGGGAACTCACTAAGCATTTATGCTTACCGTGTCATGTGATATGTGTTTCAGGTACCAGCGAGGATTGCGGGAAGGCGCCGACATGATTTGTACACACTGACAGAGGATTATGTGTTGAGATTCTGGGATATGTTTTATTGTGATGACATTTGATACATGGGATTTTGAGAATATTATATGAGTTTTATTATGTTTGAAAAATGAAAAATTGTTTTAAAATTTACGTCGTTACAAGTTGGTATCAGAGCCTTGGTTTGAGGGATTCGGATGCACCTTCGGGCGTATCTGAACTCAAACTGAGGATTTGAGAAAAGTTTTTATAAAATAAACAATTTTTCTAAAAGAGTAAAAGATTTTTGAGAAAAGCAGAACGGAGCAGTGTGTACGATCAGCCAGCGCCCGAATGGTGATTTCCCAAAATACCCTTACATTATGTGTTATGAGATATTATGTGATATGCTATGCATGCTAGAGTAGGCTAGGTATTCATATCTAGGACTAGAGTGGCCTGATTTGTGATGCCTTAGCCTAGGAGATTACTGCTACTATGAGTTACTTCGAGAGTGAGTAGGTAGCAGCGAGGAGCTTATGAGTGGTCTTCTGGGAGGTAGAATGTATTCAGCGAGATATAGGGTACTTGTGATATGGGATCCTAGGAGGAGGACTTGGGGTGAATACTAATGCGGCGTGGAAGGTAGTATAGGGCTCGTACTACTGGAAACACCGGATCAGTGAGCAGTCCAAGTAAGAATCCTTAGGATACTAAGGAACGAGTAGGGTTGAGTTATCGAGTGCGAGTATACTCGAGCGAGTCTCTGATTTCTTTTGTGTTGTGTTTCAGAGACATTATGGTGGGTACACGCCACACTCCAGAGAGCAGCGGTGTTAGCGATGATGAGATTCGCAGGATGATTCATGATGAGGTGGCAGCAACCATTCGTGATGAGATACCAGAGATGTTTGGGTCTATCAAGACCACGTTGATTGAGACATTTGACGAGCGGTATGCTGCTCTTACCGATGCTGCTGTTGTTGCGGCCACCACAGCCGTTGCCGCTGCTAGGCCACAGGGGGGTGATTCGTTGCTGTACCGGGAGTTCAGCAACACGAAGCCGCCAGAGTTTGATAGGACTCAGGATCCGATAGCCGCGATGAGATGGATCTCTGACATTGAGGGGTGTTTCTACACATGTTCGTGCCCTGAGCATCTGAGGGTACGGTTCGCGCTGAATCAGCTTCGCTTGGGAGCGAAGGACTGGTGGAAGTTTGTGACGGCAGACTTCACTCCTGCAGAGATTACAGTGGTGACCTGGGAGAGGTTCACCACCATGTTAAGAGATAAGTATGTTCCCCCGGTGGAGAGGGAACGATTGGTGCAGGAGTTCTTGTCCCTCAAGCAGGGGATGGAGTTCGTGACTGTGATTACACGAATGTTTCATGAGAGGGCGTTGTTTTGCCCTGAGCACGTGTCTACCGAGCAGGCACGTATGAGCCGATATCTGAGCATACTGAGGAGGGACATTCATGAGTTCGTGGCGAACTCGACATACCGGAAATTTGCCGAGCTCCAGGCGAATGCCCGGAAGAGGGAGATTGAGCTAGAGACTCAGGCCAGGGAGGAGGCCGAGTCTTAGAGGAGGGATAGGCGGCCGGTACAGTCTCAGCCGGCAGCCAAGCGGGCAAAGCACGCTGATTCAAGATCTGGAGGTCTGAAGGGCCGCACTTGCGGGAAGTGCGGCAAGAGCCATGAGGGGGTGTGCTACAAGTGTGGTAAGGAGGGGCATTTCGTGAGGGATTGCCCCAAGGGGTTTGCAGTTTGTTTTCACTGCAACCGGACAGGCCATCGGAAGGCCGAGTGCCCACATCTACTTCATGGATCATCACAGGGAACTGCACCAGCTGCTAGAGCTACCGAGGTCCGGCCAGCGAAGGCCGAGGCACCGAAGGCTCGTGGGAGAGCCTTTCAGTTGACAGCGGAGGAGGTCCGCGCAGCGCCATATGTCGTGGCTGGTTTGTATTCTGTTATTTACTTATTCTGAGTTGAGATATTGTTCTTATACTGTGGTATGCATAGGTACTTTTCTTGTGAGTTCTGTACCTGCTTTGGTGTTATTTGACTCGGGTGCGAGTCGATCTTTCATGTCATTAGCGTTTAGCCAGCACATCAGTACCCGGCGAGAGGCGTTGAGTCGACCTCTACGAGTTTCTATAGCTGACGAGCGAGCGGTTTATGCTACTGATGTGATTCGAGGATGTGTAATCGAGATTTTCGGTGTTGAGCTCCCGATAGATCTGGTACCGATTGCGATGGGGGATGTCTGTGTCTTCGTGGGCATGGACTGGTTGACCATACGAGACCCTAGTGGGGGAGTACTTACGGTGTATGGCGAGGGTACCCGATCTGGGTCAGTATTTTGTTCGGCTACCAGAGCGAGACAGAGTCTACAGCAGGGCTGTAGAGGGTTTGTAGCCTATGTGATGGATGCACGAGTTGCCACAGAGAGGCCGAGTTCTGTCAATGAGGTGCCGATAGTGCGAGAGTTTCTGGATGTTTTCCCCGAAGAGTTGCCAGGTGTGCCTCCCGAGAGGCAGGTGGAGTTCCGTATCGATTTGGTTCCGGGGGCAGCGCCTATTGCCAAGGCACCCTATCGCCTTGCGCCGCCAGAGATGCATGAGTTATCCTCGCAGCTTCAGGAGCTGTTGGGGAAGGGATTCATCCGATCGAGTAGCTCGCCGTGGGGAGCGCCGATCCTTTTTGTCAAGAAAAAGGATGGTTCACACCGGATGTGCATCGATTACTGGGAGTTGAACAAGTTGACGGTCAAGAACTGTTATCCACTACCGAGGATCGTCGATCTATTCGATCAGTTGTAGGGAGCGTCTTGGTTTTCCAAGATAGACTTGAGGTCTGGATATCATCAAATGAGGGTGCGTGATGAGGATATCCAGAAGACGGCGTTCAGGACTCGTTATGGGCATTACGAGTTCGTGGTGATGCCTTTTGGGCTCACCAATGCACCAGCGGCATTCATGGATCTCATGAACCGAGTATGCAGGCCGATGTTGGATCGGTCGGTGATTGTGTTCATCGATGACATTCTAGTGTATTCGAGATCCAGAGAGCAGCATGAGGAGCATCTGAGGGAGGTCCTTGGAGTTTTGAGATCGGAGAGGCTTTATGCCAAATTCTCAAAGTGTGATTTCTGGTTCCGAGAGGTCCAGTTCTTGGGACACCTCGTTAATCAGAATGGGATACTGGTCGATCCGGCCAAGATTGAGGCTGTTATGAGTTGGGAGGTGCCGAGATCCCCCACCGAGATCAGGAGTTTTCTGGGATTGGCCGGCTACTATCGGAGATTTATCAGAGATTTATCCAAGATTGCCGTTCCCCTCACCAGATTGACCCGGAAGGGTGTTGCTTTTATTTGGGGTCCCGAGTAGCAGACCTCGTTTGAGACTCTTCGCCAGAGATTATGCGAAGCCCCGGTGTTAGCCCTTCCGGATGGAATGGAGGATTTCGTGGTGTATTGTGATGCGTCTATATCAGGGTTGGGCGCGGTGCTTATGAAAAGAGGGCACGTGAAAGCATACATATCGAGGAAACTGAGGCCTCATGAGACGAGGTATCCCATCCACGATTTAGAGTTGGGGGCAGTGGTGTTCGCCCTCAAGATATGGCGCCATTATTTGTATGGGGTTCAGTGTACCATATACACGTACCACAAGAGCTTGAAGTATCTGATGGATCAGCCCAACCTGAATATGCGCCAGAGGAGATGGTTGGATGTGGTAAAGGATTACGACTGTGAGATCCTGTACCACCCGGGCAAGGCTAACGTTGTAGCTGATGCCCTGAGCCGCAGGGCGGAGAGTGCCCCGATTCGAGATATATGTATGAGGATGGCGGTGATGACTCCGGTATTGGATACCATTCGAGAGGCCCAGGCAGAGACTGTGAGACCGGAGAACCGCAAGAGGGAGTGGGTGATTGGACAGGTGTCCGAGTTTGTGACGGATAGCCGGGGGCTTATGACTTTTCGTGGCCGGATTTGGGTGTCGTATACGGGCGGGGCATGTAGCACTCTGTTGGAGGAGGTGCATACATTGAGATTTTCGATCCATCCCGGGGCCACTAAGATGTATTTGGACCTGAAGAGAGACTACTGGTGGCCCTGTATGAAGAGGGATGTTGCATGGGTAATAGAGAGGTGCTTGACCTGTCGCCGGATTAAGGCCGAGCACTAGCGTCCGCATGACAAGTTGCAGCCATTAGAGGTTCCCTAGTGGAAGTGGGAACATATTTCTATGGATTTTATCACCAAATTGCCGAGGACCACGAGGGGTGTTGATGCAATTTGGGTGATTGTGGACCGCCTGACGAAGAGCGCTCACTTCCTTGCTATTAGTGAGAGCTCTTCTGCGGAGAGGCTAGCAGAAACATATGTGAGAGAGGTGGTGTCGCGGCATGGAGTGCCGATCTCGATTGTGTCAGACCGGGATGTACGTTTCACTTCCAGGTTCTGGAAGAAGTTCCATGAGGAGTTGGTTACGAGATTGCACTTCAATACTGCTTATCACCCACAGACGGATGGCCGGAGTGAGCGAACGATTCAGACGCTCAAGGACATGCTTGGGGCATGTGTTATGGACTTCGGGGGAAGTTGGGACACATACCTACCTTTGGTTGAGTTTTCTTACAACAACAGCCACCATTCGAGTATTGGTATGCCTCCTTTTGAGCTTTTGTATGGGAGGAGGTGTCGGACTCCTATCTGTTGGGGAGAGGTAGGACAACGAGTGATGGGTAGCACTGAGATAGTGCTTAAGACGACTGAGCAGATACAGCAGGTCAGACAGAGGTTACTGACAGCCCAGAGCCGCCAGAAGAGTTATGCGGATAGACGGCGATCCGAGCTCGAGTTCCAGGTTGGAGACCTTGTACTCCTGAAGGTGTCTCCTTGGAAAGGAGTGATCCGATTAAGGAAGAGGGGCAAGCTGGGGCCCCGATACATTGGTCCTTTCAGGGTGATCGCCAGAGTGGGCAAGGTAGCATACCGTTTAGAGCTACCCGAGGACTTGAGTCAGATCCATGATACCTTCCACGTATCCCAGTTAAGGAAGTGTATAGCGGATGAGACGGCGGTAGTGCCGCTAGAGGATATTCAGGTGGATGCGAGCCTAAATTACATTAAGAGGCCGATCGCGATCTTGGATCGGAAGATCAAGGTTCTGAGGAACAAAGAGGTGCCCCTGGTTTAGGTCCAGTGGCAACATCGGAGAGGGTCCGAGCTGACTTAGGAGCCGGAGACGGAGATGCGGGAGCAGCATCCAGAGTTGTTTGCAGAGTGAGACTTCGAGGGCGAAGTCTGATTCTAGTGGGGGAGAATTGTAACATCCGGATTTCCAGGTATGATAAAATGAGATTATTTTCTAAGTTATGAGGAGTGACTCGACGAGTTGACGTCCTAACTCATCGAGTAGGATCGCGACTTGGTGATGTGGAAAATGAATGGACTCGACGAGTCGACAAGCTGACTCGCCGAGTCAGCGCTGTTGGCAGAAACCCTAATTCTTTCTAGGTTGGGCCTATTTAAAGGCACTTATAGTCTCCTTGCCCCCCCACCAGTGTCTTTGTCCATTGAGAGAAACCCTAGAGTTATTGTGAGTTAGAGAGGAAAGAGGCTAATTGGAGGTCATTTCTTTGAAGAAGAAGGTCAAGAGTGTTGCAAGGATCTCAGAGAAGAGTTGGTGGATAAGCTTCATCTTCATTCAAGCTTCAGATCTGGTACAAGCTCTTGTCTCTCTAGTGTTTGAATAGATTTCCCTTGGTTGTTGAGTTAGGGTTTGTATCACCTTTTTGATGGGGTTTTGGGTGCATCCAAACCCTTTTTCTAATTGTTTTGTAGATCTGGACCTTGTGAGGTCCAGAGAACCAGAGAGTAAGTAACTTTGAATGAGTAACTTTGGAACCATGAAGCTATGAAGCTTCAATGGAGTCATAATGGTGTATAGAGCAAAATACACCATGCATGAGCCCCAAGTTCAGACCTTTACGTGACTTTTGGGTGTTAGAAAGCTAGATCTATAAGTTAGAGAAACAGATCTGACCTCAGAAGGTCAAATGAGTATTGCCATGGAGGAAACTCGTCGAGTCCATAAGGGGACTCGACGAGTCGGATCGGGTTGCCCCGCGATTCGTGATCAGTGGTAACCCGTCGAATGAAAGGCTAACTCGACGAGTTGAGTGAGGCCTTATGAGGATTTAGAGGACACACATGGACTCGCCGGGTCACCCGAGTGCACTCGACGAGTCTGGTCAAGTTGGACCTATGACTAGTGTTGACTTTTAGGGTTTGGTCAACTATTGGTCATGTGGACCATTGGAGGGGTAAAATGGTCTTTTCCCCTTCTATGAGATTATAGGAAGGGATTAGTCTAGCCTTGAGAATCGTTGTTAATTAGA
Organism: Lactuca virosa; assembly: GCF_052849685.1. Lineage (NCBI taxonomy): Eukaryota > Viridiplantae > Streptophyta > Magnoliopsida > Asterales > Asteraceae > Lactuca > Lactuca virosa. The sequence continues at coordinate 311,533,101 of NC_136433.1, read as the reverse complement.
GGTAAATTACCTTACGTGGTTAGGTGGAGGCTAGAGTAGTACTTCGAGTTCGAGACTTACCAAGATTACCCGAGGTGAGTCTTCTCACTATACATTACCTAGAGTGGTAACTATGTGCAGACTGGAGGGTCTTATGTGTTATGTGTATGTTTGAGTTTATGTGCATTGTGATATATGTATGCTATGTGTTATATAGACCGGGCCGGAGGGTCCAACGATTAGACCGGACCAGAGGGTCCAACGATTTAGACCGGACCAGAGGGTCCAACGAGCTAGACCAGACTGGAGGGTCCAACGAGCTACGGGACTGGAGGGTCCCGCTGAGACACATTGACTGAAGGGTCATACTGAGTTATAGCCTCAAGTGGCTTATGTGTTGTTTGTGGTATTTTGGGGAACTCACTAAGCATTTATGCTTACCGTGTCATGTGATATGTGTTTCAGGTACCAGCGAGGATCGCTGGAAGGCGCCGGCATGATTTGTACACACTGACAGAGGATTATGTGTTGAGATTCTGGGATATGTTTTATTGTGATGACATTTGATACATGGGATTTTGAGAATATTATATGAGTTTTATTATGTTTGAAAAATGAAAAATTGTTTTAAAATTTACGTCGTTACACCCCAAATTCAACACACTTACATGTATTGACGGTGAACAATTAACTGTTCTAGATTTTCACCATTGAATTAACGAAAGCCACTTTCGTGGTATGTATCAGGATATCTCTTTTTCGTTTGCGTAGATCTTTATGAAGTGTTCTGGTTCTAAGATACTTCTTCCCATAAGATCCAGTCTTATTTTTTGAGATTTCATAAAATTAATCCAGTTACTAAAATAATTCCTCACCTACTCATTCAACTGACTACACTGGTCACACGAGTACTTCATCCAACATTTGTTCTTATGTCAAGTTTGTTGTTTGGTTGGAGAGTAAGCCACCCATTGAGCGTACTTAAAATATGCCTTTCAATTTTTCTTGTGAAACAGTTGATTGTATTTCAACGGGAAACCACACAAACACTTCTTAATCTCTCGTGATTTTGAAGGAAGAGATCGTTGCCCGGGATCTTTTGTTTCGTGTCTTTTAAGACATCACTAAAATCCCACAAATAAATTTTGCTTTATTTCTTTTTCTTTGGCACACTCTCACACGAAGATCTCTTTGATTTTCCTAAAGTCTTGCTTGTGGTACTTATGGCATTTTCAGTTTCGCAGATTTAATGATACTCACTCTTAAATACGAACGGCTATATGGTTATTTATTGCAACAAATGTAGTTTGAAAGGATGAGAACAAAATAATGTTGACGCAGTTGTTGTTGGATAAAACTTCGAATTTTAGGCGCCTGGAATTTGAAACGCTTCCACTTATCACGCCACCTGACACCTTTATCGGGGCTACAGTTGTCAAATCTCGCTTTTTCAGGCGTCGTTTCAAAGGAAATCACTCAATTGATTCTCTCTCCTACGTAATCGTATAAAAGGATTTTTGATGCATGCCTTACCTTTTACCACTCTCAAATTCTCTCAAGAACCCTAAACGACGATTTCTCTCTAGTGTTCTTCTTCGACATCAACTGCAACAATGGCCGGTTCTTCATATGTTCATGATCAAACCGCACAATCCTCACTGCTCGCCATTAAACAACATCAAAATCTGATTCTTGATCTGTCTCCGTTCAAGTACAACACATACATGCTGCCTATCATCGAATGCTTGAAGTATTCCCCTCTGGTCACTGCTTTAACTAAAGTGGAGTGTGTTCCAATGTCTCTACTTTCAAAGGCTTATTCTTCTGCATCGTACATCAAGGAAGAATAACGCATCACCTTCGATATATCTGACAAGAAAACCTCGATCACCAAGTCACGATTCTGCTCTCTACTAGGGCTTACTTCTGATGACTCCATGGTGAATCCAGAATCGATCTCCATTGCCGCTATTTTCAAGATGTTTTATGAGATGGGATATAAGGAAATCATCCCATCCATCTCCAATTTTAAGAAACCTAACTTGCCTCCTGAATGGAATGGTTTGTTCACTATTCTCTTTAAAGTTTTTCTGAAAGAGTCACAGGTTCAGATTGTGCTAGTAATCTGTTCATGACCTTGATGTATGATATCTACTACGACATCAACCTTGACTATGGCACTGTACTGTGGGCTCAACTGGTGCAAAGTACTCACTCCATGACTCGACACAGTGAGATTTCCTGTGCTCGTTTCTAGACTATTGTTGTTCAACGAGCAATCAACAAATACCAAATTCCGATGATGAAGGATTCATTGATGTCTTCGATTTCTACTTTTCACACCAACAAGATAATTATCTCTGACAACTCAAAGTTCCCTTTCGCTGGCTCCATTCTGGAGACCATGTTTCGTTCTGTTCCAGCTGCAAGCAAGATCTTGGAGGAATACAAAAAGCTTCCATCTTCAGGAGCTCGCCCCATTACTCCTGAGATGCGTCTGTCTATTGATGAAGGTGACAAAGTGAAAAAGGGGGGTAAGCGAAAGCAACCGAAAGTGGGTCCTTCTGTGTCTGCTGCGACTCCAAAGAAGCGAAAAGCAAAAGCTGCTCCTTCAGCAGCTCAACCCAAAAGGCGAAAACAGCCTGCTCGAAAGCGAAAGACCCCAACATCAAGTGCAAGCGAAGATTCAGAATCAGACACTCTGTCTGACGTTCGCACTAAGGAGGACAATACTTTTCAAAATGAGGAAGTTCACAATGAAGGAGTTCGCAACGAGGAAGAAATCCTTCACAATACAGAGAACACATCCAATCCTGAGGTAACTCAACCTGTTAATGTCTTCGTTCCTTCTCCACCTCCTTCACCTAAAACCACCTCTATCCTCATCACAGTTGCTCCATGCCCTCCACCTGTTTCTACACAACCACAAAAAAGCATTCCTCTTTCCATCCCATTGTTCACTGATTCAACAATTCCTCCTACTACATCTACTCATGTTTCTCCTCCCATTTCCCCAATTAATCGAAATGACCCAGAGATTGTCTTCGGTGATGATGAAGATGAAGACCTTGGAGGCTTTACTTACAGTCCTTTTCAAATTCAGACTGAGAGTGAAGATGAGGTGCAACTTACGAAAGGGCAGCTTCACTCTCTTAATGAAAAGATTGTGTTGAATCATAGAAGTGCCCCTCTTGAACTTGAGCTACAACAACTCTCAAGGATCAACAGTCAAACCTTCATCAGCAACCTCATCCGAAGTCATCATCAACCGCAACTTTACTTACTAGTTTACTTAGTTTAACTTTATCTACTTTTGTTGTAGTACTCTCTATTGTCCAGTATGCCTTGCATGGCTACTCTTAGAGATTTGATCCAATGTAATTCTTGAGTCTCTATATATAGAGCTCAATCGTTTTTATTCAAAACAACTTCGATGCTATCAATTACATCTCTCACTTCTATCTGATTACGCATCTTAAATCTCTCCTTACTCTCAAAGTTCACTAGAACATAACTGAATATTATTTCTCTTCGGAGCAAGTCATTCGTGACTTAATCACTAAGTTTGATCTCACTTACTAACTTGGTCTGAATGCATTCCATGTTATGAATCAACTTATGTGTATACTTGATATAACACCTGCTGTCATTTATATTTCCTTACATTTCCGCAACTAACTCTCTAATTATCTAACTCGTTAACTTATTATTATTGTTGAGCTTTTAGATCCTTTGAGATAAACTATTTCACAACTATAACATTTGTTCAAGTGTGTCTCAAGTTTTTCTCTCAACAATTGGTATCAGAGCCATAGTGGTTGCTTTTTGAAAAACAAAACTCTGATTTTCAAAGGGCCTTCTATACCACTGAAGCTCATTTCTAAAAAAAAACTTAAAAAAAAACAAGGAAAAATGGCACAAGCATTATCTCTGAATGTTTCCAAAAGTGTTGGTGGTTCAAATCGAGCCCCAATATTGGTGGCAAATGAATATCATCACTGGTCTCAGAGAATGGAAAGATACTTAAGGAGACTTGGTAGAGATGTATGGCGGTCCGTAGAAGAAGGACCACATGTCCCTGTTCTTACACCAGTTCAAACTGACGGCGCCACAGCCAGACTAGGAGGAGGACAACCAGTCATGAACCGTCCCACAAAAGATGATCTCGATAAAATGGAAAATGATGTTGTTGCTTTTTATGAAATCTCTTGTGGAGTTGCTCCTGACAACTTCGACATTATCATAAACTGCAAATCAGCAAAAGAGATCTGGGAAGTTCTCAAGAATTTATACGAAGGCTCAGAACAAGCTCAAGATAAGAAGCTCACAACTGCACTCAATGAGTTCAACAATTTCAAAGTTCATACCGGCGAAAGTTTAGAAAACTCCTTTAAAAGGTTCAAACTGATTGTCACCAAGTTATCGAATGCTGGCACCATCCGCAGTAACCATGAAACAAACCTTCAGTTTCTCAACGGTTTGGGAAGACATTGGATTACTGCTAAGATGATAGTTCAAGGGGATAGAAAGATTCATTCTTTGTCTCTCTACAAGCTCTACGGGGAACTGCAAGCACAAGAATCCACCGTACTCAAAGACTGTGCTGACTTCGGAGGGCCACTCGCTCTTATAGCACAAGCTCCACATAATCAATCCTAATCTCCCTCGTATGACACTACACCACAGTCATACGAAGCCGACTCAGAGTATGATGATGAAGAAGAATTTTAGAAGGCTATTGCTCTTTTTAGTCAACAGTTCAACCGACTACCACCTCCTTCTTTTCGTAAGAATCAGCAGTTCAACAAACCTCCATTCAACCGTAACTTCAATAACCATTCTCGTTATCCCAAAAGTTCTCATCCACCGCCGCAATCTCAAAATACTCAACCAAATGAGGCACCGCAGTCCATCCAAACCACTGACTCCGGTACTCCCTCAGAAGACAAAAGTGATGTTGTGATTTGTCACAAGTGCAACAAAGAGAATCATTTTGCAAAAGATTGCAAGGCAAATGTAGTGAAAGACAGAGCATTCTACCTAAGAATGGCTCAAGAATTGGAAGAAAAGGAAAAGGCTAGGGCATACGTAGCCCATGTCAAAAGAGACCATCAAGTTTGGTCATCCGGAGATGAAGAAGAAGCCATCAGCAATGTCAAAGGAAAAGGCAAAATATGCATGATGGCAACTGCGGATGATGATGGGTCTACAAAGCTGGAAATGAACTACTGCTACATGGCAAAAGATGGAACTCTAAGCATCGTCGAACAGATAAAACTCATGATTCAAACTCTAAACTATAACATGCATGACTGTCAACCCTTCATAGACAATATTAATGACACATGTGCTGCCGTCCTTACAGACTATAACAAAGCTTTAGATGAGAAGAACATAGCGTCCCATGGGATGTTTCATGTAAGAGGAGGACTGGACAAGAAAAGACTCAAAATGGCTATGTTAGAAAAGGACTTAGAGTTAGAAAAAGATGCAAGAATGTTGAGTGAAACACAACTAGAGATAGCTTTGAACCAAAGAGATTTAGCTCAGAGTGAGATTGTATGCTTAAATCTATTAATAGAAAAACTGTTCAATGAAAGTGAAGCTATTGAAAATTTGGTGAATAATGGAACTGTGGACAATACATACAATTGGGGTTGGTCCAATGGATATCCTACCGCAAAGGATTCCTCACCCCGGTTTAACAAAGATCGACTATATGTCCCTCCGGACCGAGAATTTCATTTCCCAGTCAATGACAAGACCTTTCCCGAAGATATCAGAACACACTTCGGTAGACTTCATAATCTAAGTAATAACTGTGTCATAGAGGAAATTGTGCCTGAGGTTTCGGGTCACACAAGTGATCAAATACCTATCTGTGGCACAATCTATCCAAATTCTCAGACTTCATCAGTTGTTGATAAAGAAATTGTCATAGAGAGTCCCGAAGTCTCACAGGACTTCCCATTTCTGCCCTCAGACCGCAGTGTCTCTCACTGTAGTCATGAGCCGAAGATGTCCCACAAAAGTCCCACTGAAGTCACAACGCAGACTTACTCTGTGGTAGTCAAATCATCCTTACCACAGTCCTCAATAAAAAGCTCTGTGACTCTTCAGCCAATTCATCATGAATTACCCATAGAGAACTTTGAAGTGGGTCAATGCTCTCAAAACCCTGAATCTTCAAGTTCGGATGAATCAAGCCCTCGTTTTCAAAAATTTTCAAAGGCTTCCAGGAAACCGCATCTGAACACTAATGATTGCGGTTCTCCAAAAACCTTAGCAAAAAAGGCTTTCAAAGAGGAAATTCGATCCCGAGGCACAAATCGACAAATCTTTTCTAAAAACAAAAGACATATCAGATTTCCAAAATCTAAGAGTCCAGAAAAGTTTGTTTTCTCTCACTATTTTTCAAAAAACTCTCCCATCAAGAAAACATGCAAAAAGGAAAGTACAGCTTCAACAGTCATTCCTAATTCATCTGACACAACCCAAAAGAGTGTAAGGTCTTTTCGAAGTAATGGTTTTCAAATCTATTCCTCATATGATCCAAAATGGAAGGGTATCTTACCCACTCCAACACTTTTAAAATCACATCAAAATTTTAACAAGTGGAAGGGTATTTTACCATACCCAACAAAAAGATCCAAAGAATCTACACGTACTAAATCTTTTTCGAAACAAACTTTTTCAAATTCCAACAGCACCAATGTCAGATATTACCAACCTCGGACCGGTCACAAGCCTACCTCATCATTTAGACCGCTGACCAAACAAAGTGTCAGAGCAAAAGACAAAATTTCAGCATGTCAATGTCAATGTAATTGTCAAAATGGTTCATCTCATGTCAAATCTGATCCTTTTCAGAAACCTGGTAACTTTTCTAAAAAATGCAACACTCCAAAAACTCACAAACACCCAGGACTAGGATTAAAAGTTGACACGAAACCAGTCCCTGCAACCTCGGTTCATGCATCATTCAAAAACTCATCTTTTGGCCCAGACTCCAAACTAGTTTGGATGCCTAAACTAACCGTGTAATTTTCAGGATTTGTGCAAGGAGGAACAAGAAGAAGAATGGTTAATCGACAGTGCCTGCTCCTTGCACATGACCGGAAGGTTAGAATACCTTCGGGATTTCAGGCCAATTTGCAATGGTGGAAATGTCACATTCGGCAACAATGCGAATGGGATAATCCGAGGTTATGGTGTTCTTACTACGGGAAACTTCTCTATTCAAAAGGTTGCTTATGTAGAAAGCCTTAAACACAATCTCATCAGTGTTGGTCAACTATGTAAGGCAGGCCATCGAGTTGAATTTGATGACCAATTTTACTATGTAATGACAAGCAATAGGAGCACGTGTCTGATCAAGTCCCGATTGGAAGGTACTATGTATCCTCTGGACGTGTCTCTGATCAAAGGCAAACCGCAGTTATGCTTCCTATCCAAAGTAGTATCCGAAGTCAGCTGGCTATGGCACCGCAAGCTAGCTCATCTCAACTTCAGATACATCAACAATTTGGTCACCGGAGAACTAGTCAGAGGTCTTCCAATCCTCAAGTTCAGCAATGATACTCTCTGTCCTGCATGTGAATGTGGAAAGCAATCCAAAGCAAGTCACCCCATGGTGATTGACTCCTCAATTTATGAACCATTGGAACTCTTGCACATTGATCTCTGCGGTCCATCTACCGTAGCCAGTCTTCATCACAAGAAATACATACTGGTTATAGTTGATGACTTCACACGGTTCACCTAGGTTTCTTTCTTAAGACTCAAATCAGAAACTCCGCAGATATTGATCAATTTCATCAAGGAAATTGAACTTCAGATCAAGTTACCAGTACGGCGTATCCGAAGTGATAATGGAACCGAGTTTACTAACTATCTCCTAAATACTTTCTTGGTTTCAAAGGGCATCACTCACAACTTCTCAGCTCCCTACACACCGCAACAAAATGGGGTAGTAGAGCGAAGGAACCACACTCTAGTAGAAGTAGCCAGATCTATGCTCAACTTCTCCCACCTTCCTCTCTACTTTTGGGCCGAAGCAGTGCCACAACTTGCTTTGTACAGAACCGAAGCATTGTGTGCAAACGTCTCAAAAAAACACCGTATGAGGGCCTTAACAACCGCAAGCCAAATGTCTGATTCTTCCATATATTTGGGTGTAGATGTTTCGTAATCAACAACAGAGACCACCTTAACAAATTCGCACCAAAGTCTGATCAAGGCATCTTCCTTGGCTACTCCACTAACAAAGTTGCTTATAGGGTTCTCATTAGACGCACAAGGCTAATAATTGAAAGCTTCGATGTGAAATTTGATGACTATCACATCCTCAACACCGCTCCATCCACCGAAACCACATAAATCCTAGAAAGTGATATTCCTGCCTCTTCTGGTCCACTAAACCTAGTTGAAGTAAACTATGACGATCTCTTCGACCCTGTAGAAACAGCCAAGTTATCCGAAGTTCTTGTGTCCCTGGAAGCTCAGCAGTAGCATGCTGACGTATCTGGTCCTACACCGTCCGATGAGGTATCACTAAATACTTCCACTTCACCGGTTGATGGGGAAAACTCAACTCCGGACCATACAACAACCATCGAGGTTCCAGTACTAGAAGATGCAACACCAATCCCTATCCGCAGAGTTTTTCAACCATCAAACTTTTCTTCGGACTCGGATGATGAAAACATAGAGAACATTGACACAAGAACATACTCGAGGATTATCACACTCCCATCCGCAATCCAGGGGGAACCTTCTCAAGTTCAAGGGGAACTCCCGTCTGCACTCCAGGGGGAACCTTCACCATTTGCCCAAGAAAACTCTGATCCCACCTTTCCAGTTCAAGACAATTCATTAGGATGTTCTCAAGTCCAGGGGGAACTGCCATCTCCAACCGCAGAGTCTTCCGATATTGAAGACATTCCCTCTACCGCAGCTGCTGATCATCTGCAACCCCGTCTACACGTATGGACGAAGGACCACCCACCAGGTCAAATCATCGGCAACCCATCCGCAGGTATCCAGGCTCGATCTTCCAAGGATTTATCTGATCACTGTCACTACGCAACGTTTATGTCCTCGGTCGAGCCCCGAACGATCAAAGAAGCATTACTAGAACCAGACTGGATATCCGAAATGCAAGAAGAGCTAGAAGAATTCAAAAGAAACAAAGTATGGCAGCTCGTTCCGAAGCCGCAAGGTCACACCATTGTTGGTACTAGATGGGTGTACAAGAATAAGTTGGATGAATCCGGTGCAGTCATCAGAAACAAGGCAAGACTAGTTGCCAAGGGATATAGTCAACTTGAAGGTATTAACTATGATGAAACGTATGCTCTGGTAGCACGAATGGAAGCCATCCAAATCTTCTTAGCATACGCAGCTCACAAGAACATCAAGGTTCATCTAATGGATGTGAAAAGTGCTTTTCTCAACGGTGAATTAAAAGAGGAGGTTTATCTTCAGCAACCTCCGGGCTTTGAAAGTCTTGAATTCCCACACCACTGCTACAAGCTTGAAAAATCAGTCTACGGTCTAAAGCAAGCCCGAAGAGCGTGGTACGAGACTCTCTCTGAATTTCTTGTCTCGTCCGGATACAAAAGAGGAGTGATTGATCCCACTTTATTTAGAAAAGCAAATGGTAATCACCTGATGCTTGTACAAATATATGTGGATGATATCATCTTCGGATCAACTGATCAAAAAATGGTGAATGAATTTGCTAGGCTCATGACCAACAAGTTCCAAATGAGCATGAATAGAGAGATTAACTTCTTTCTAGGACTTTAAGTGAAACAAGTCCCTCAAGGGATATTCATTCATTAGGAGAAATACACCACTGAACTGTTAAATAAATATTCAATGGACAACTGTTCTTCGGCTAAGGTCCCCATGGCCTTCGGATATAAGATATCTGATGATCCCTCAGGCGAATTAGTGGATCACAAGACTTATAGAGGTATAATTGGCTCATTGATGTACCTCACCGCAAGCCGACCAGATATTGTCTTTGCAACAGGTATATGCGCAAGGTACCAGGCTGACCCAAAAATGTCACACATGACCGCAGCCAAGCAGATTCTAAGATACTTAAAGGGTAGCAAGACTCTTGGCTTATGGTACCCCGCAGGGAATGACTTCAGCCTACAAGCATTCACTGATGCGGATCATGCCGGATGCAGACTAGATCGAAAAAGCACCTCCGATGGATGTCAATTTCTGGGTGGAAGACTCGTCAGCTGGTCATCAAGAAAACAAAATTGTGTATCACTGTCTACTGCAGAAGCTGAATATGTGGCCGCAGCCAGCTGTTGTTCACAAGTCTTATGGATGAAAACACAACTTATGGACTACAGATACAGAATGCTGCAGATCCCAATTTATTGTGACTCTGAAAGTGCTATAGTGATTTCTCACAATCCAATTCAGCACTCCAAGACAAAGCATATTGAACTACGGTATCACTTCATCAAAGACCACATCCTGAAAGGTAACACTGAACTAATTTTTGTCCATACTCATGAAGAGATTGCTGATGTTTTCACAAAGGCACTTGACTCTACAAAACTCAACAGTTTCTTACAAATGTTAGGAATGATGAATCCGGACCCACAATTCTTTTTGAAATGATAGGTACCGCAGACCATCCTTGGTCTCTGTTGCGGTCCTAATTGAAGTTATTTATGATAGATAGTTTTGGTATATCCTGTGTACCGCAGTATATATATCGCAACTATATATCATATTTATCTTTCAATGGTCCTTATTGTTTGTTGTTACTAATTTTTGGTACAAGTGTTCTCCTCAGTTCCTCTACTGCAGTCATCAAACCGTCCATCCGCAATAACAAAAAAATCTATCCGCAATGACAAATGATCCATCCGCAATGAAGTCTCAATCCGCAATCACATTGATTGATTTCTCAACTGTTTCATTAATTCTTGAATCATGATGTGCTATTTAATGATCCTTCATTAAATAAGAAAAACATTAAAAAAAACATTCCTTGTGTAACTATCCCATTCCCTTTTTGAATAAACCTTGTGTCAGACCTATTTTAGGTATGACGACACAAAAGAACGATTTTCCATAAACAAATTCCTTTTTAAACTGTCTCTTCCTATTACCCCAAAACGTCAAATCCGTTACGTCTTCCCCTTTTACGCAACGGATTAAACCCACCCTCACCACACGTTCTTCAGACGTGATGTCTTAGACTAACACTTCATTAAATGCTAACCCCTTTTGGTAAATCTCGAAAAATAAATTAAACATTTTCTTATCTGTGGCTGAGATTTCCTCTCATAATCAAAGAAAACACCCAAACGTTTTTTACCTTATCTAATTTCACTTAGGGTAAAATCAATAACTGTTTCAAATCCGCCACTATAAAATCCCCTTCTTCTTCCCCAAGAAAGTTTTTTACGCTTTCTGAACATCGAACTTCTTCTCCTTCATCTTCTTGCACTCTGTTTTCCTGCAAGTTTCTTCAACTCTCAAAAATGGTGAAATCCGGTATCTCAAAGAAACATTCCAAGGCATCTGCCTCAGCAAACCCAACTGGTTCCGACTCTGCTTCAAGGAACCAAATGCCAACGATTGCTTCAAGCAATTTTAGGGCTGTGTTCGAAGAGCATTCCTCCTATAATGCTCCGATCAAGTTGATGATCAAGTTCCTGTCCAATCACCCACTGTTTTGTCCCTTCGATTCATTCACAGATGTGGTTCCTCTTTCAACTCTCTTCAAATGTGCCTTCTCTGCATATCGACCCCTCGAAAATCTTCAAGAGGTGCATCTGAATCTGGTGAACGATTCTTTGGTCATTCTGACCAAGGAAAAATTCCTCAATGCCATCAATCTATTAGTTCATCCTTCAACCAAGGTCTTCACTCCAAGCATGGCTGGCATTCTTTCTGCACTCTACCAAATGGGTTACCAGAAGAAGATCAAAGGCATAGGCGAATTCAAGAAAAATCAGTTGCCTGCGGTGTGGCAGTTCGTTTGCCACTTCGTGATCCGCCGTCTGTCAGATAAAACCGGAGGCACTGATAAGATGGGTCTCAAGCTATTGGAGTTAGTGTGGAGTATTTTCACTGGCCACGATGTCAACTACGGTCAGATCTTGTGGGATGACTTCTTGCAGTACATTCCTAAAGAGAGTCCAAGAGAAAAACCTACCGAACTCACATTTGCTAGGTTCTGGTCTCTATGCATCTCAGATTTTCATGCAGATGCAGGACTTAGCATGGGCAACGATACCAACCTCTTCATCACTAAAGATCTTAAAAGGTACAATCCCTCTACCGATTAATGTGTTTTTGGACCCATCAGACGGCTACCAGTCCACATTCTATCTACCCTTGGTCTTGAAACCACTGATGTCACAGACCATATAGAGGCTACGGAAGGTATTGACCCATACCTTCCTACCCCGCCTCTACAAGCCACATCCGCACTCACCATCCCTGGTAGTACCGCAGTCCCATCCTCCACCACTCTATCCAACTTGTCTTTATCAAAAAGACACAAGCAGTTAGCCTCAGTCCATCAAGGCCCCCACAACATAACCAAGAAACATGGAACCCCAAAGAAGAAAGATGCTCCCAAACAAGCTGAACCTTCAAAGAAACGAAAACTCAAACAAACTGTGCCCTCAGATGACGAATCAACCGAAAATTGATCTCACTCTCCCTCTATGAGTGATTTTGATGAGGATGCACAACCCATCTCTATCCTCAAGAAAAGAAAGACCAATCCCACAGAACAAATGCGTGATCGGACTGATGCCGCAGCCTCTCAAAAGGCTCCGGTAGTCCTTGGGGTGGCCGCAGACCCATTCAATACCACCATCGAATTCCACTTAGACACAGAAAGTGTGTCTGTTTCAACTCAACATGGAGACTCACCTCCAGCTCACTCCCAAGGGGATGGAACTGGTTCTCCCCCTAGGGTCTCCAGGGCTTCCCGTCTTCATTTCTTTTCCCCTGAGGAGTTGAACTCCATTCTTTTGTCTGTAACCCAAACACTGCAAACACCTTCCCAACCGCAGGGCAATTCTTCCGCCCTTGCTAGAACTGAGCCGAGGCCAGACTTGACCACGGGTCAAGGAGACCGAGGAAGCTCAGGAAATCCTACTCTACTTACATCTTTTACAAGTGGTTTAGGCACAGTGAGCACCAATGTGCAAGGATCCGTGGACCCGAGGGACACCTCGGTGCGATTCCAAGGATTTGACGGTGACGAATCAAATGATTCATGGTTACACTACAATCCGGTCTCTGAATCCGATATCAAGAAATATGCCGCTTTCCGTAGGGCATTTCAAGCAAGGAAGGATCAGCAAATCAAGCAACTTCAACAGAAACAACAGGAGATTCAATCCGTAGTCAAGTATTGGGCGGACGCAATCAATAACGCAAATACCGTAGCCACCATTCTGAAAGTACAAGAGTGGATGTCCACAATGGCTGAGACAATCCGCAAGGCTCAGTCCACTCATAGTGGTGAAGGTACATCTAAACTCCCTCCAGCTCCAACTCCATCTGTTATAGATTCTCAAGACGAGGGAACCGCAATCGAAGTTAGCTCCGCTCCTACCTTTGGATTCGATGATTTTGATCTCAATGAGGTAAATCGGCCTAACCCTTCTGACAATGATTTAATGATGTTTGATGAGGAAGAAGAATCGAGTGGCTCTCAACACTCAACCTCCAAGCCGAAAGAGAAAAAGAAGAAAAAGAAGATCGTTCTGTCCAGAAAAGAATTTCTGAGTCTACAAGCCAAAGTAGATCAAATTCTTGTTGCGGTTAAGCCCACTCAACCGCAACCTGAAGACATTTCAGGACCGCAGTCCTTAATTGAAAGAATCGAAAGACTGGAAACCCGTGAACGACTGGCTGCTGAGCGAATTTCTCTGAAAGTTGAAATGGGGATTCGATCCCTGGATACAAGTCGCCAGGCTGATCATAAGCAATTCATGGCTGCTACGGAGCGCCTCATCTCTGAGGTATCCGCAATCATATCAGATTTATAAACAGCCAATGCGGACCAGTCAACTCACTCACAGAAGCTGATTGCTGAGACTCACACTGCCTATGAGTCCACCATCTCAGTCCTTCAATCTACCATCAACAGACTTCAACGATCTTTGTCGTCAAATTTTCATGGTCCTGAGATTCTTCAACTTACAAAGGAGATTCATCGACTACTCTTCAACACCGCCATCCCAGACAATCAGCAACTGGCTGATGCTCTTAAAGCTCAATTCCAGGAGGTGTGTGCCAAAGTCGATGGTCTTAAGCAATGGCTTAAGGATGCCCCGTTTTTGCATTCCTCAAGAGGGGGAAGTGATGAAGACCATCATTCAAACATTGTCTCTCATCATAGGAGCCCCCCGATCATAACTGAAAAAGTTCCCTCACCGTAACCATCTCCTCATCAGACACCACCGCATCAGTCTCCACCGCAACAGAAAATCACTAAAGAAACTTCTCCTGAGCGACCAGAGACTCCTCCCCACTTCAAGAATCTGGCATCCAACATGTCATCCGAACACTCCAACGACTCTCCCACAACGAAACAGAAGAAAACAGATTGGAAAGCAGCAAAATTTGCTGAACTCATCTGGAGAGAAAATTGATTCGACATCACCATGGATGAATCCTTAATCAATTCCCGGATCAATCCCCGCCGAAGACTGCTGGATGATGACTACAAACCCTACCTTACTTATGCTGAACCCCCTTCTGACGGTTACTGGGATGTTCCAATCTCCCCAAATGCTAAATACTTCACTGTATTTGAGCAGTTTGAACGTAGCCTACCTTCGAAAGACTCAATCGATTCTATGCCAAACATGCTTCTTCCATTGAGAAAATATGGTCTAATGATAGACCATCCGCAGTCAAGAATTTTAAGCCCTGGAAATTCATGAAAGCTGACTTCATTCAGTATACTCTTACAAGAAGGAATCAGGACTACGTCCGCACCCAAGCTGACTTCCCATGTATGAATCCAGAAGAAGTCTTCCTGATAGCAAAGGTGATCCAAAACAAAAGCGAGAAGTATCCAAAGATGAAGATAGCACTTGAAAGGGCAAGCACATTTCTGAGGGAAACCGTCTGTGACTTTGCAAAGATTGATGCAGACATTTACCCTACAATTGCCAAAAAGTTCGATCTACCACCACTTGATCCTACACCGATGCCTACCGAAGGTTATCAAGAGAGATCCCTACGTGCAACAAACTTCCCAGAAGTTGGAGTCATTTTCAAAAGAAAGGTCGATAAAATCAAATACTTCATTCCCATGACTGCCATGAATCGTCTCACAAGGAAGCAACTTGAAATTTGTCGAACCGCAGTTGAAAGATCAAAACACACCACTGCCGAAGTCAAGTTAGAAATTTTAAGAAGGATCACCTGGTTGGAAAATATCAGAAAGTTTTGGTGGATTCTAATCAAGTTCCTAAAACTTGATAACTGAAGAGAAGTTAAAGAGGTCACTTAGGGGGAAATTGTTGAATCATAGAAGTGACCCTCTTGAACTTGAGCTACCGCAGCTCTCAAGGATCCGCAGTCAAACCTTCATCAGCAACCTCATCCGAAGTCATCATCAACCGCAGCTTTACTTACTAGTTTACTTAGTTTAACTTTATCTACTTTTGTTGTAGTACTCTCTATTGTCCAGTATGCCTTGCATGGCTACTCTTAGAGATTTGATCCAATGTAATTCTTGAGTCTCTATATATAGAGCTCAATCTTTCTTATTCAAAACAACTTTGATGCTATCAATTACATCTCTCACTTCTATCTGATTACGCATCTTAAATCTCTCCTTGCTCTCAAAGTTCACTAGAACATAACTGAATATTATTTCTCTTCGGGGCAAGTCATTCATGACTTAATCACTAAGTTTGATCTCACTTACTAACTTGGTCTGAATGCATTACATGTTATGAATCAACTTATGTGTATACTTGATATAACACCTGCTGTCATTTATATTTCCCTACATTTCCGCAACTAACTCTCTAATTATCTAACTCGTTAACTTATTATTATTGTTGAGCTTTTAGATCCTTTGAGATAAAGTATTCCGCAACTATACTTGTTCTAACGTTTGTTCAAGTGTGTCTCAAGTTTTTCTCTCAACAGATTGACAAATTAATTCTCTCTGCCAACGCCTCCTCTTCTGATGCCTATACTAAAGCCATGATAGATTCTCTCTTTGAACGAATCTCAAAGGAGCATACAGCCAATGCTGAAAATATGAACAAGGTTATGGCTGATTCGGCTGAATTTTGCAAGTCTACGACCGAAAAAGTCAATAAACTAATTGTTGACTCCACTGCTTTCATGGAGAAATTTCAAACCACTTACAACTCCAATACCACTGCTGCAAATGAAGCCTTGAAGAGTCTGGGAAATCTCTTCAAAAACGAGAAGACAAAGTTGCAAGAGATTCACACTGGTCTGAAAACTGACCATGAAGCGTTTCAAACCTCTGTTTCGTCTCAAATCTCAAAGCTTCAAGAAGAACTGGCAAAGGAGAGTGCTCTCAAGGAAACTCTTGCTATCAAGACCGAAGAAGTCAAGGAGTTAAGTGTCAAGTTGAACATTTCGGAGAAACAGGTCACTGATCTGTTATCTGAGAGAGCAATCATGCGAAGCTGTATCACTGATCTTACTAGCATGCTCTCAGATATTATTGAAACTAGGGACTCCATGATCACCATCACTATGTGAAAGCATCTGGCAGAAATGTTGAGGCCAATCTTCGCAATGCTTCACCGCCTTGAAGGTGTTTCAGAACAAAGAATTAATCAGAAACAAGGGTGAGAAGGTGTATCTGGTGGATCACGGAAAGAAGAATCCAAAGCTCCAGTCAAGCCTGTTCTCAAGCAGGAACCAAAGGGTAAGGAAAATCTGTTTAGTGATGACCCTATTATTGACAATAAAGAAGAAGAAGAGCCTGATGAACAAGAACTACAAAGACGTAAAGGTCGTGAAGCCGAAATGGATGAGCACCAATGAATCATTCGAGAAGCTGAAGAAAAAGAAAGGCTGAGAAAGAGGCTCAGGCAACTCTTCAGAGCAAAAAGCTCCTGTTTCCTAAATGGACTTTGAAACGAATCCAGCGTGATGCTATTGATCTTCCAAGCCAGTATTGGTTAGAGCCAATTGTGTCTTTTGATCTTCAAATACACAAGATTCGCAATTGGATCTACCAATCAATACTAAGGCTCTTAGGTTTCGTTCCTTTGTGAAAGTGGCGAACGTTCCATATACTGACAACGGGGCTGATCATATGTTATTTTCGTTTTATCTGAAGCATATGAAGCTGCAATACGAGACCTGGTCATTAAGACAGATTACTGGTGTGAAAGTCATAGGTCTTATCGAGACTGACAGCTTTCCGAATGCGAAGTTCAAAGTTGCAAGGGGATCAACCAGTCAATGCTACGAATTTACTCTTGTTGACTTGCCCTATCTCAACCCCAATGACTGGTTCGCTCTTTACAACCTGCTGATGAAGAAAAAAGAAAAATACGAAATTGTCATGTCTCATCTCTAAATCATCATCAAGTCTTACATCGAAGAGATTGGGGACATGGACGTGGAGATTGCAGCGGTGTTGCGAAAGAAGCCTACTGCTGTTCTCAAGGAATCTACAAAAGATTTTGAGAAGCTGAAGTTAGGGAAGATCTATAGAAACGAATGGTATGTGGTGTATCAGGCTAGGGAACGAAGCGGTGCAGACTATCGCAGAGGTTGTTTCTTCCTTTCCGACAAACACTTGTTCACTACCAAATTTCTTGAGCATATATTGGATTTGGTGAAGCGATACAGGGGTAACAACAAGGATGATGTCAAGTGCTTCTCTGATATGATTTTAGGGTATCTGGAATTTCATCAGACCATATTTGGCATCATTCCAAATGTGTATGAAGTTCAAAATCGAATCCAAGGTTGATGGGTCCGTGCCTCAATTGAGGCAAAGGGGGGAGATTGTTGGGTATTTAGTGTTGCATCATTGGGCCTTTTGTTTAGTTGTTTTGTATTATCGAGTTGGGACTGTCCACTCGTTATATATTCTAGGGTTAGAGTAATTAAGATGCATGCATGCATTGTATTTTAGTCAACTCTGATCTTTGCTTTGTAACCCTAAACACGCCTCTACAGTAGCAATTCTTCATAGAGTTCTTATGAGGCGTGACGTTTAATCATTCGACGTTCTTGATTCATCATCGTGTTCTTTATTTAATTTGTTATAAGAATCTAATTGATCTTTAAGGTTTTATTCCTCAGAAGGCGCCCAGTCATTTTGCTCATATCACGAGTGGCTTCTTCTGCTCTCGGTTCTGCTAAGGCTGTCCTAGCCTTATCCTTAATGAGTTGTTGCCTTAGGGTGATCACTTCCTCCTCTAAGGAGTGTAGACGGTCGGTGGGGTCCTCCTGCTCTGCGGGCTGGATAGGTATTGCTCCCGATGGGTAACGCTCACTAAGTATTCCTCTGGCGTCTTCATCCTCCTCTGATCCCACATCAGAGTCGTCTCCCTCATAGTCCATCTCCAGGTACTCCTCAGGACCCACTTCTAGGTTTTCTTCATGAACCACTCCTGGTTCTTCCTCGGTCCATTTGTTGGTCACTACGGTAGGGTAATAGGGATCTTCGTGGTGAGATTCAGCCATGTTGCCCTTGCAAATCATGGAGGCATGAGAAGCGTGTAGAAAGTGTATGTGCGACGGTTATATGATATCCCAAAATGCTCCTATAGTATTTTAATGGTCTATGTTTGAGTTCCTTAAAACGTTTTGGATACGAGGTTGGTAAGTTTCCAGATTCATTGTCCAGCATGATCACTCCCAAACACATGTTTGTCGTATTTTGAATAAATATAGTTGATCAAACTATATTTATCCCCAATACGACTACATAACTGTCCGGGCTTAACCATGATGTTCAATTCCTCCAAAGACTTTCATTGTTATTGTATTGATGCACACAGAGGTATGTATTTTATTTTTATTCAGAGTAGTTTAGTCCCAATGTATTTATAGTTTCATATCTTGTATGATTAGATATGCCAATTCACTAAAGACCTTGCTCTGATACCAATCTGTCACACCCCCGAACCGGAACGGCGGAAACGTCCGGGGGTTTAGGTAACTTCATCTTGTAATATCATCACAGTGTAAATAATTCAATCAAGACAACATCATAATCACACATACAATAATACAACCGTTATTGTTTACATCAGTGTGTTGGATTACAAATTACATTCCCAAAATATAAGTGTACGATGATAGCAAAAATATATCAAAATCCATGAGTTATTGAAGGCCAACCTGCTTAACGATTTCCTGAAAATACAAGTTATTTTGAAAATGGTCAACATATATAATGTTGGTGAGTTCATAAGCATATTTGTATGAAAGGTTTGTATCATTTTGTAAACACCAAAAAATCTGATATTTTCTGTAAAAGAAATAAATGGTTTGAACGCTTTGTATCAAATCTTGTAATAAAGCAGGTGTGTTTCTGTTTTGAAAATGTATAAAGAGTGTATTACAAAATTTCCTATGTTTTCTGTGGTAAGTAGAAGGTAGTGTATAAGGTATGTTTCCCAGAAAATCCGATATTTTCTGCTTGTAAAAGTGTTATGGTCTCAAACCCAAAGACCGTAAAATGGTGTTTGCACAGTATCGTAACTGCAGAAATGTTTATGTATTCCGTAAATTTTACAGTGGAGTTAATTTCTATGTGAGTCGTTATAACTATACTTGATATGACTGATCTGCCTGTCATGACGTTTTTCAGGCGTCGACTTGTTTAAGGTAAGACGTTTGTCACCCTAGACTGGCCTAGTCTAGCTGTAGAGAACAGCTCAGGTGCGGAGCTGTCAACCCCGTATAGATCTATACATAAATTCTCGGTCTCCCTCTAGGAGACTCTGGTTATAACTACAGGACTTAAGGGTGTACACTAGGTAGGTACGAATGAAAGAACGTCTCATAAGAACCTTAACTAAACTTACGCAAAAAGTGTATCACATTGTTTACCATTTCAAAATAATTTTTCCGTGTATGTATTTAGGTTATAAGGTCCAATAAACATGAAACCAATATACAAGACCTATCAAGCATGTAAATGGGTCAGTTAGGCCCAATGAAATGTGATGAAAGTATCAGGCCCAATAAGCATGTAACTGGATCACTGAGGCCCAATAAACATGTAATGTATATTCCAGGCCCAATAAGCATGTAAATGGACCACTAAGGCCCAATAAACATGTAAGGTATATTCCAGACCCAATAAAAGTGAAAAATGACGTATTTAGTCCGTTTGTTATTATGTTGTGTGTTTTAGCTCAATTGTTTACCAAAATGACATAAAAGGCCCACTTTTTGTAATGATGACATTTTTGGCTCATTAAGCCGAAAATTTACAATTAAGGCACATTTTTGGTAAAAATTACAATTTAGGTCCCTTAAGACCAAAAGTTTACATCTAAGGGCTTATATTAAATAAAATAACATTTTTAGCTCACTTTTGTTAGAAATAATATTTTCGGCTCAAGTTTAATAAAATAGACATTTTCAGCCCTTTTTAACCGAAAATTTACATTTTTGGCTCAAATTTGTTTAAAATGATAATTTAATCCACAAAAGTCAAAATTTTACAAATTAAGCCCATGAAACCGTGAAGGCTCAATTTCTAGCCCTTTTTGTGAAAATTAACACTTTTGGCCCTTTTTAAATCATGAATATCATAAAGATCCATTTTTACTTAAAAATGACTCTTTTGGTCCCCTCAAAATCGTAGGTTAGTCATAAGGACCTCACTTTTGTTTATTTGGTCAAATATGGCTCCTTTATGCGATTTTATTTAGTTTTCATACATTTTTAGCTTGTTTAGCTCTTTCCACTTCATAGTGAGTCACATAAGATGGTTTAGTTTACAAACATGCCCAAGTATGGTAGATATTTCGAGTTTAGTAGAGATCTAGCATGTTTTCATAATATAATCACTACATATAACATAAAAACACACATATACATACATAAATACATAGATCTAACACAAAGAAACTTGTATCCTCCCCCAAAACATAGTAAAAACCGAAAACAAGGGGGTATGAACTCACCTTAGTTGATGGGTTCGGTTTTTTTGAAGAAGGTTAAAGGAGTTTTCGGCCTAGCTAGCTCCTTTGTAGAGATCTTGAAGATGTGGGTGGTTCTAGAGCCTCATATACGAAAATAAGGTTGTAAGACCAAGGATCTTGCTATAGACTTGAAACAAAACAATTGGGTTTAACCAAGACTTACCTAGTTTATGAAGCTTGAAAGAAAACTCCTCGAAGAACAAGAACCCACACAAATTTTTGAGCAAAGAGGTGATAGGGTTTCTTGAGAGGTTTTGAGAGAACTTGGTGTTTGAATTGTGGATGAAATGAGGATGGTGGTGGGGAGGTGGCCGAAAATAAGAAGAAGAGATAAGAGGTGGTGGTTTTTTCATGAGGGTTAAGGTTAATTGCATGGAGATATGGTAAATAATAACATTGTTGTTTGGTGGTTATTAGTGAGGTGTCACTCTATTTACCCCATATTTGAGTTTTTCCTTTTTTTTTATAAAAACCGAGAATGGAGTGAAGGAAAGAAAGGGTGGATAATCATGGGTTTAATTTAAATAACAATCAACAATGTATGGTCCAATAAGGAAATCTTCGGCCCATTAGGTCCACATGCTAGTTCTTGCCCAAAAGTGTAAAAGAAATGGGTTCTCGACCCTTTATAATTAAGGAGACAGTTTTCAGCCCAATAAGGCCCATGAAAACAAAGTGAGAAATTTTAGGCCCAAAATGGTATAGTTTAATAACTTGTCGGTCCAATTAGGGCCCAAATGAAGTATCTTAGCCCAAATAATCAAATTGTGGTTTTATTGGTCCATGAGGCCCAATAAATGATTCGTGGCCCAATAAAGGTTTGAACCGGGAAATTAGGGTTACAACCCCAAAGTAGAGTGTATGAAATGTTTTGAATTAGGTTTTGGGCTTCACGAGTGAGTTTTCATTTGAACATTTGCTTTTGAAGTGAATAACATGTATAGCATCAATCTTAAAGTTACAAAATACATCAAGAGTTGATTATACATAGATAGAATTTCCTAGCCCAAAAAGGCTAGTTGTGACACTTTGCAAGCACCAGAACACAACCAGCGAAGCAAAACTCTCCGATAATTAGGTCTAGTTTCAGAATTTAATCAAGTTAAACTAGAGAATCACTTTTGATTACCCGAGAATTAGGGAGCATGATAAGTGTATCGAGCAATGATGTGAGACTAATGCCACAAGGTATTATAAGAATCATAGGTCAGGCAGTATCTTATGAAGAAAAAACCCAAAGTCTGATACTCGGAGCATTGCTATCGTAATCAGTCATACCTCCGAACCGGAACGACGGAAACGTTCGGGGGTGGATGACGTCATTGCGCAGTATAATAACAATTGAATATAAATGAAA
This sequence comes from Lactuca virosa, assembly GCF_052849685.1. Lineage (NCBI taxonomy): Eukaryota > Viridiplantae > Streptophyta > Magnoliopsida > Asterales > Asteraceae > Lactuca > Lactuca virosa. Next base: position 311,510,574 of record NC_136433.1, on the reverse strand, counting down.
CATAGCAAATCCAAACATCATACATTGAGATAACAAACTTACATTGTTTACATATTGTATTTGTTCTCAAATTACATTAAAGAGACATTAGTAAGTAACTTCCAAACTACAACAACATAGTCCAGATTCTGCGATCCATAACCTGCTTACAGATTTCCTGAGAATACAAGTCTTTTGAAAAGCGTCAACATAAAATATGTTGGTAAGTTCATAAGCATTTTTGTATAAAAATTTGTGATAGTTTAGAAACCCAGAAAATCCAATATTTTCTTGTCAAAATAGTTGTGAGTCTTGTTTCCAGTCAAGTATAGTTGCATGTGCGTTTTAGTTTATCATTATCGAAATCTTATAAAATCGTTTTCTCCCCAAAAAATCCTATATTTTCTGATACACAAAAATAACAGTTTTATAACCCTGATACTTGTGTGATAAAGTTTCATTCAAGATATTCAAAATCGAAATTGATTTCAAACAAAAGCAGTGGTCAACGTAAATTGTGTACTTGTTTGTGAATCTAAAAAACCCTAAGACGAGAGTGGTGTGAGTAACCAACATGTATTCGTGGATAGTCCGCACCATGCATGTGGACAATCAACACAACGAATGTGGACAATCAATACCATGCATGGGGACGATCAACACAATGCGATATTGTTTGTAAGGTGTTCCCATGTGAATCTCAAAATAATATTGTTATATTCTAAATGAGTCGTTATAACCATGCTAATATGACGAAGTGCCTGTCTTAACGTTCTCCAGGCATCGGTTTCGTTTAAGACATTTGTCACCCTAGACTGGCTGGTCTAGCTGTAGCGAACAACGAAGGTGCGGGGTGTCAACCCCGTATAGATCTATACACAAATTCCCGCTCTCCCTCCAGGAGACTCTGGTTATAACTCTTACAGGACTTTAAACGTACACTAATATATATAGGTACAGTGAAGATGCGTCTGACTAGAATACTAACAGATATTTATGCAAATAGTTGAAATCCGTTATTTATTAAATAAATAACAATAGTTGTACTTGTTGACTAGATGTTTCGTTTCGTTTCATAACCGTAGTTGTGCTCGTTGACTAGGTGTTTGTTTCGTTTCATGGTCTAAGTTGTGCAGGTTGACTAGGTGTTTCGTTTCGTTTCATAACCTTAGTTGTGCTCGTTGACTAGGAGTTTCGTTTCGTTTCATAACCTTAGTTGTGCTCGTTGACTAGGTGTTTCGTTTCGTTTCATAACCTTAGTTGTGCTCGTTGACTAGGTGTTTCGTTGATTGAAAATAATCCACTTTAAATCATACAAATTAAAAATGACTTAACACTCTCGATATTGGCAAAAGTGGCCCTTCTTTTTTATAAATTTTCAGTTGAGACACACATTTGTCAAAAAGTATCATGAGTGGTCCAAACATACGAGGAATGTTGAAAATAGCCCATTCCTTCTAAAATACTCGTTTTAGGCTCGTATTTAAGAAAATGTCCAAAATGGCATTTGTTTATTAAATAATTCCACTTTTGGCCTATTTTAATCAAAATGTTCAATAACAACTCAGATTTATCCAATATGTCAAAAATGACTTTTATGTATATTTTTGGCCGAAAATAGTCAAAAATAGTATAATTTCCATAATTTACATTTTCCCAAAATTTTAAGCCAACAACCTTGTTTAATCAATTTTTTTGAAGCAAATCCTTATGATTCTTAACATAACAATTTATGAATTATATTTCATAAAATACTAGTTTTTGTTTCTAACACATAATTTGTGATTTATATGGTTCAAACTCTTGAGACTTGCTCAAAATCTTGAGTTCTTGAACCATTCATATGAAATTTCATAACCTTAAGCACATAAATCATAACATGCATGCATAAACAAGCAAATATACTAAGATTTCACAAGACCCTTGACTTGTAACCTCCCCTAAAATAATAAAAACTGAAAGATAGGGGTATGAAGCTCACCTTGATTTGATTTTGGTGGATGATTTGGTTGGTTGTTGAGGAGTGTTCAAGTCCAAACACTTGAAGAGTATGACAACTCTTGGAAACTTATGATCTCCTAGGAACATCAACACACAATGTCTTGTGTAAGTATGAGGAAATAATAAAATAATATGTAGAATCACTAGCCAAATATGAGTTACTTACAAGAATCTAGGGGATGCTTTGAAGAAAATAAGACTTGGAGCTTTAATACGTTTGAGAGCAGTTTAAGACTTCAGATAATGTGAAATGACTTTTGGTGGAATGAGAAATGGGTTTACGCTCATAAAGATAGGAGATGATTTGATATTTGTTTGGTCTACTGATGGATAATATGTGTTTAACCGTGAAAGCCTTGAAAATGGTTGAGATGTTGCATCATAAAGTCAAATGTATTTGTCTTATTCACACTTTATGGCCGTAAACCCCATGGAATGGAGTTGTTTACGGCCTAAAAGCCTCCTTGATTTGAGTTCACGGTCACAATGCTTTCTAGAATTGAGTTTACGCCGAAGATATTTCCTAGGGAAGTGTTTACTCTCAAGATGCTTCCTAGGGAAGTGTTCATGGTCAAGGTTTGGAATCCTTATAGAGTTTACACCCTTACTTCACATCATGGGGTAGTTTACGCCCAAGACACCTCCTAGGAAGGTGTTCACGGCCTAAATGGGTATTTCACTAGTGTTTACGACGAAAAATGTGGTCCCTTGTGGAGTTCACGGCTAAGGCTCATGCCTTAAAGTTGTTCACGGTCTTGGTTAGTTTCTAGGGAATTGTTTATGGTCCTAGTTAATAGTAAACTTAAACATGTTGTCCTTATAACTCAAATGCTCAAGATTGTGACACCATTACAATGTCCACACCATGTGATCCTTTTTTGATTGCATTGAAGATTGAATCCCAATTTATTTGTCCCAATTTGTGATGCTTAACTTGTTTATTTTTCCAAGAGGTTACCTTATATGTGACTTTAAAAGTTTATACTTCCATATACATGCACTTATGCTCTCATGGTTTCCAAGGTTCTCATTGTACTAGGGTTACAATTTAGACCTTGCTTGATCCAAATATTTCGGGTTGTCACATCATCCCCCCGTTAGAGGGAATTTCGTCCCGAAATTCAAAATCTCAGTGGAACATCAAAGGTTGAGTAAAGTTGTGTGTACTTTTGTTTCTTTTGATCTTCTCGTGGCGTTCCAGCGGATTTTCGCTATTAGTGTTTGATCTCGTTCTTTTGATTTCCCATCCTATGATCCCCACATGCTCCTCTTCGGGGTGTGGGTTCTTGTTTACTAAGCTTTGTCGAGTGGGATTTGCTAAAGCTTCAGTGGTCAGACACTCCTTAGTGTTGAATACACGGAATGTGAAATGTACGAAGCTGAGTTCTTATGATAACCAAAGGTCGTAGGTTACCTGACCTATCTTGGCGAGGATCTCGAATGGTCTTCTAAGGATCGTGCTCCTGGTGTCCTAGAAGTAGAGTTCATAGGCCTTAGGGGTTGGCACTATTGTTACCAAGGTTGAGGTTGCGTGTGGTGTAGCTGACCTTATGAGTCTTAGGTTTCCTTGGGAGTTTTCTTCCTACGGGATCCCGAGCTAGAGGTAGGTCGTCCTTTGCCCGTTCTTTGATGTTGGTCGAACAAGTCTCTGATTCGGGGTAGGGAGTATCGATCCTTGAGGATGGGTTTGTTTGACTTCTTAGTAGTCAATGGTTCTATGGGCAATTTGCCTTTCCCCCTTATGAGTCGGATGGTTGCTTCCTATGGTTAGAGGCTTGGTGTGATGTTTTCCTTTCCTATTATATCGTTCTTGTGATCAGCCACTATCTGTTTTTGTGACGGTGCTCCGTGGTATCAGGGGTTTGGTTATTGGGATGGTTCCAAGAGTCGCGTTGATTCCAAACTCAACTTAGCACATGGTTGATCCCCCAAAGGGGCTTAGGGAATATCTGGGGGAGATTGTAACCCTTTCGGATTCCCTTGAGCCTTTTGTCTCTTGCTCCTAATCTTTATTGAGGCTAGATAGGAGTGTGGTATCTCTTACATAAGGGCTTATGTGTCTGGATGCTAGGGATTTTCCGTTATAGGTTGAAAGGGTTTCGTTATTCGATTGGGTAAGACAGAAGATCTCTTTGTAATGCTTGAAGTTTGGTATGGTGAGGATCAACCAGTTCATAACAAGTGACGACGTTGGACTTCTTATTATAACATCTTCTTTTATGTCGATTGGGAAGGAATGGTTGTTAAGAATGATGGGGTGTTCCACGTTCATGTTCTTATCATAACCAGCTTCGTTCTTATTGTTACCACTGCGTCTATCTTGTTTCTGCCTTTCAGGTGTTCTAGTAATACGAGTGCTCTGATATAAAACGATGGAATTTGCAGTCTGATTTCTACTAGGTTTTTCAATGATAGCAGGGTGTAACCTAACCGTATACAATTATTGATCGAAAAGACAGTCTACTGAGTGGCTCTGCCCTAATTCCAAAATCAGACCAGGGATAGAAAAAATGAGGCGGGATCACTCACTCTTAGTTCGTAGAATGTTAATTATATATGACCTAAACGTTTATATGGAACCATCCTGGTCCACTCACAAGGATCCTAGTTTCTCCGTGATTGAGATGATCGTTCGGACGAGGAAATTAATTTTTTATTATGATTTTAATTGACAATACCTTTTGTAAAGTTTGATGCATAGCGTTTATCATTTGGGAACGTACCAAAAATATCGGTAGGGTTCCTTGTTGCTTCTTCATGTCCAGTTGTCCAACTCCCCCGGCTCCTCCGCCATTCTTCATATCGTTTGCATGTAACCCAAGCGGGGGTATCAAAGTGGGTTGGATTATGATTTGGTCCAGTTTGGCTGGGTCGGGTGGCGTGTAACTTGACTTACCCGCTCCAAGTCGAGAGTTGGTTCAAGTGGCTTGAGCGAAGGCTTTGGGTCTCTTGGAACCTAGAGAAGGGGACAATGCGTTAGGCTGGCTTCACAGAGCTGCGACATCCCTTCGTTTCTGACAGTGGGAGGATTACAAGTCTTGGCTCTTCAGGTCTATATTGTCGACTAGTTCGACTCAGATGGACACCCACTTTTTGAAATGTCCCGTTTCACCGCATGCATGACATACTGAGCTTACTTTAGCGTTGGGGGTTGGAGTGATGCATTGGGTCGGGGTTCTGCAGAAACGGGCGATGTGCCCCTTCTTGTTTCACCTATTGTAGTGTAACTTCCGACAATCTCCCTTGCGATGGATGTTGCACTTGCTGCATTTTGGGAGGTTTCTAACATAAGGTTTCCTTGGTGTTGAGGTAGTAGGATCAGTGGGGGTGAGGGTTGTTAAAGCTTGTTGCCTTTTGGTAGGTCCTTGAGTTGAGCAGTTCCTTTCCTTTTTTCGGGACTTTCGTTTGTTGTTCTTAGATTTGTGGACTGGGATATCCTTGTAGGCAGTCATTTGTTGGTGTCCTTGGTTACTACTATGGTTGGGATTGTTGCCACTGTTCCCATTTCCGTATGGGTTGTTAGCGTTGAGTTGTGCCATGACGGCTGTCGTGGCAGCTGTGACTGCGACTTGAAATGTGGAGGAGTCTATATGTAGAACCGGTGCTTCGCGGGGGTGCTGGTTATTCTGATGAGAGGACATGATTCTGTTGCACGGTGACAAGCGAGCTTGTCAGAAACCATGGTCATCTTTAGTCATTTATATTTACTTATAACCTTCACGTGTTGTTGTACGATTGTCTTGGTTTTCACTTACATCCCTATGACGTATTTACGATAGAGAGTAGAATTAAGAATTCCACAAATGTTATGTTTTATCGGGATAAGGTATAGCCACCTATATAATGATTGGATTTAGATTACATTGGTTCTTGGAGGGCGTACCTCTCTTGCTTTACTATCACTGTTTGCGGTTTAAGACATTATAAACCTAAGGCGAATAGTGTGGTGATTCTCCTATGCCGAGATGGCGCGCAAAATGCTTGGCCGTTTCACTTATGTTATGAGTGCCCTTTTTCCGTTCTTTACTCTGCTAAGGCTGTCCTAGCCTCGATTACAATGAGTTGTGGTCTCCAGATGACCACTTCCTCCTTCAAGGAATGTATATGGTCCGCATAGTTTCCTGGTCTTACTTGTGGGTTTCATAAAGCTTTGGAATGGTGTTCTTTTAACTCGTGGGGGGAGTCGGATTTACATTGTCGTATATCGGGCTTTGCCTATAGTCTCCATTACTCCATGACGGAGAGTCGGAAACCAAGAGTCTAATTGGGTTACTTGTGGCCCAAACGGAGGTGATGCTTGATTTGTGAGGGTGTTGGGGATCGGAGCACGGTGCATGCCTATGGTGGACTGTTGGCTATCAGGCGTGTAGTTGGGTTGTCCCCTGATGGCAAAACATTTCAAATCCGATAGGTGTCGGTCACGAAACTTGTACTTGCATGGTCAATATTTTATTACTAGGTATGTCTACTCCAAGAGTATTTACATTAGGTGCTTACGTATCTTGGGAGGAAGGGGTGAAGGGTTTCTTGCCATCCCTTGGTAGGGTAAGGCTCGCTAAGAGTTTCTCCAGCGTCTGCATCTTTGTCCGGTTCTTTATCAGAATCCTCCTCCTTCTTAGTCCATTTCTTAGTATTCTTCAAGATTCACTTCTAGGCTCTCCTCAATACACTCGCTGGTTATCGCGGTAGGGTAGTAGAGGTCTTGGTGAGGAACTTCAGCTATGTTTTCTAGTGGATCATAGAGGAAGGAGGGCTACGTAGAGAATTTATGTGTGGGAGGTTCTATGGGATCCTAAAATGCCCCTATAGTATTTTAATTGTTTATGTTCGATTATGGAGTTTCCTTTGGTATATGTTAGACTCGTTGGTCACCACGACTATTTCCCAGCATATGCTAGTTACACCTCAGATAAATGTAGTTGATCATGCTACATTTATTCAAAGTCTAATTATATATCCCGGGGCCTACCTGTAGTGTTCAACTCATCTCTACTTTTATAACATACTTATTATGACACTGCTCCTAGCACGTATGCATGTAGATATACTTTTATACTTAATTTTAGACAAAGTATATTTTTAGTCAGAGTGTTTTAGTCCCGTTGCATTAATAGTTGTATATCTAGTATGGTTCGATATACTAGTTCACTATAAACAATGCTCTGATACCAATCTGTCACACCCCCGAACCGGAACGGCGAAAACGCCCGGGGGCGGATAACGTCATTGTGCAGTATCATAACAATTGAATATAAATGAAACATAACATATCCAAACATCATACATTGAGATAACAAACTTACATTGTTTACATATTGTATTTGTTCTCAAATTACATCAAAGAGACATTAGTAAGTAACTTCCAAACTACAGCAACATAGTCCAGATTCTGCGATCCATAACCTGCTTACTGATTTCCTGAGAATACAAGTCGTTTGAAAATCGTCAACATAAAATATGTTTGTAAGTTCATAAGCATTTTTGTATAAAAATTTGTGATAGTTTAGAAACCCAGAAAATCCAATATTTTCTTGTCAAAATAGTTGTGAGTCTTGTTTCCAATCAAGTTTAGTTGCATGTGCGTTTTAGTTTATCATTTTCGAAATCGTATAAAATCGTTTTCTCCCCAGAAAATCCTATATTTTCTAATACACAAAAATAACAGTTTTCTAACCCTGATACTTGTGTGATAAAGTTTCATTCAAGATATTCAAAATCGAAATTGATTTCAAACAAAAGCTGTGGTCAGCGTAAATTGTGTAATTGTTTGTGAATCTGAAAAACCCTAAGACGGGAGTGGTGTGAGTAACCAACAGGTATTCGTGGATAGTCCGCACAATGCATGTGGATAATCAACACAACGAATGTGGACAATCAATACCATGCATGGGGACGATCAACATAATTTGGTATTGTTTGTAAGGTGTTCCCATGTGAATCTCAAAATAATACTGTTATATTCTAAATGAGTCGTTATAACCATACTAATATGACGGAGTGCCTGTCTTAACGTTCTCCAGGCGTCGGTTTCGTTTAAGACATTTGTCACCCTAGACTGGCCGGTGTAGCTGTAGCGAACAACGAAGGTGCGAGGTGTCAACCATGTATAGATCTATACACAAATTCCGGCTCTCCCTGCAGGAGACTCTGGTTATGACTCTTACAGGACTTTAAACGTACACTAATATATATATAGGTACAGTGAAGATGTGTCTGACTAGAATACTAACATATATTTATGCAAATAGTTGAAATACGTTATTTATTAAATAAATAACAATAGTTGTACTTGTTGACTAGATGTTTCGTTTCGTTTCATAACCGTAGTTGTGCTCGTTGACTAGGTGTTCGTTTCGTTTCATGACCTTAGTTGTGCTCGTTGACTAGGTGTTTCGTTTCGTTTCATAACTGTAGTTGTGCTCATTGACTAGGTGTTCGTTTCGTTTCATAACCTTAGTTGTGCTCGTTGACTAGGTGTTTCGTTTTGTTTCATAACCTTAGTTGTGCTCGTTGACTAGGTGTTTCGTTGATTGAAAATAATCCACTTTAAATCATACAAATTAAAAATGACTCAACACTATCGATATTGGCAAAAGTGGCCCTTCTTTTTTATAAATTTTCAATTGATACCACATTTGTCAAAAAGTATCATGAGTGGTCCAAAATAATAAAAACTGAAAGATAGGGGTATGAAGCTCACATTGATTTGATTTTGGTGGATGATTTGGCTGGATGTTGAGGAGTGTTCAAGTCTTAACACTTGAAGAGTATGGCAACTCTTGGAAACTTATTATCTCCAAGGAACATCAACACACAATGTCTTGTGTAACTATGAAGAAATAATAAATTAATATGTAGAATCACTAGCCAAATATGAGTTACTTACAAGAATCTAGGGGATGCTTTGAAGAAAATAAGACTTGGAGCTTGAATATGTTTGAGAGCAGTTTAAGACTTCACAGAATGTGAAATGAGTTCTGGTGGAATGAGAAATGGGTTTACGCTCATAAAGGGAGAATAGGATATGATTTGATATTTTCTTGGTTTACTGATGGATAATATGTCTTGACCCGTGAAAGCCTTGAAAATGGTTGAGATGTTGCATCATAAAGTCAAATGTATTTGTCTTATTCACACTTTATGGCCATAAACCCCATGGAATGGATTTGTTTACGGCCTAAAAGCCTCCATGATTTGATTTCACGGTCACAATGCTTTCTAGAATTGAGTTTACGCCTAAGATGCTTCCTAAGGAAGTGTTTACTCTGAAGATGCTTCATAGGGAAGTGTTCATGGTCAAGGTTTGGAATCCTTATAGAGTTTACGCCCTTACTTCACATCATGGGGTAGTTTACGCCCAAGACACCTCCTAGGAAGGTGTTCACGGCCTAAATGGGTCTTTCACAAGTGTTTACGGCCAAAAAGGTGGTCCCTTGTGGAGTTCATGGCCAAGGCTCATGCCTTAAAGGTGTTCACGGTCTTGGTTAGTTTCTAGGGAATTGTTTGTGGTCCTAGTTAATAGTAAACTTAAACATGTTGTCCTTATAACTCAAATGCTCAAGATTGTGACACCATTACAAGTTCTTGTGTCTACACCATGTGATCCTTGTTTGATTGCATTGAAGATTGAATCCCAATTTATTTGTCCCACTTTTTCATGCTTAGCTTGTTTATTTTTCCAAGAGGTTACCTTATATGTGACTTTCAAAGTGTATACTTCCATATAGATGCACTTATGCTCTCATGGTTTCCATGGTTCTCATTGTACTAGGGTTACAATTAGACCTTGCTTGATCCAAATATTTCGGGTTGTCACATAATCACCATTTACCACACATTAAATCCCATCGTTTGACAATACTAAATGTTCTACGCTCAACTCTCTCTCTCTCTCTCTCTCTCTCTCTCTCTCTCTATCCTACTAACTACTCACATCATTACCTTTTCCGTGATCTTCATCACAATCGTCTATTTTTCCGGAGACTCAGGGTTTTATATATAGGATGCGATGAGGCGACGACGGAAGTAGATAGGATGTTGATTCTGGTTCCTATGATGATCATTGTGATTTTGGGGTGCCATTTAGATTTTTAAGCTAAAGTAATGTATCTTCAACCTTGTAGTTGTAGGATGCATCGATGGAGGTTGCGGGTAATATTGGAAATTATATTATAAATAATAAAATAAAGTGCCTGCGTACTCACTTTATTATACTAATATTTTAATTTACTTCACATAAATGGTTTCTCTCTCGTATCCATTCATTTCCAATTAATTTATTGTTTCTTTTATTTGTAAATTGAATTACTTAATATATAAATAGAATTAATTAATAAATTTAGGTACATTTTTATTTATAAATCAAATTACCATAAAACTAGAATTATGTAAATGTATAACTAATTTTGATTTCAAATTTTGCTTATTTGGTTATATAGGATTTGTATGTTTATTATACTATGTATGTGATTAAATACACAAGATCAAATATTAAGTCGAAAAAATAAAAATAATTTTTGTCCATATAAATCAGACATGATTTAAGACATATAATCATATGTGATTAAGTACACGAAAATACTTATTGAATCGAGAATGCGAAAACGAAGATTTGCATGTATTTAATCATATATAATTTTATACGGACATATGTATTTATCTAAATACATATGATTTATATAAATCATATGTGATTAGATACACAAAATCATATATAATCATATGTGGAAAAAAAATATTTATATAAATCATATATAATTTTAATCACATATGATTATACGTATCTAAATACATATGATTTATATGAAAAAAAAATATTTATATAAATCATATGTGATTAGATACACAAAATCAAATGTGATTATATACACGAGAACAAAAATTAAATCAAGAACATGAAAACAAATATTTTCCACATAAATCATATGTGATTAAAGACAGATAGTCACTTGTGATTAAATACACGAAACCAACTATTAAATCGAAAACATGAAAATGAATATTGCCCACATAAATAATATGTGATTGAATACAATAATCACATGTGATTATATGTATCTAATCATACATGATTTTATTTGGAAAAAAGAATATTGTCTATATAAATCAAATGTGATTGAATACAATAATCACATGTGATTATATGTATCTAATCATACATGATTTTATTTGGAAAAAAGAATATTGTCTATATAAATCAAATGTGATTAGATACATATAATCACATGTGATTATATGTATTCAATCACATATGACTTATGTAGGCAATATTCATTTTCACGTTTTCGATTGAATAGTTGGTCTAGTGTATTTAATCATATGTGACTATATGTATTTAATCATATATGATTTATGTGGAAAATATTTATTTTCATGTTCTTGATTTAATTGTTGTTTTCTTGTATATAATCACATTTGATTCTATGTATCTAATCACACATGATTTATATAGCCAATATTTTTTTTTCATATAAATCATATGTGTTTGGATACGTATAATCATATGTGATTAAATGTATTTAATCACGTAAATACATATAATCTTGTGCACGTAAATCATATATGATTAAATACATATAGTCACATGTTATTATATGTATCGAATCACATATGATTTATGTGGACAAGATTCATTATCATGTTCTCGATTCAATTATTGTTTTTTTTAACTTTAGTCATATGTGATTAAATAGATCTAATCACATGTGCTTATATGTATCTAATCACATATGATTTATATGGACAAAAAATAATATTGTCCATATAAATCATATATGATTAGATACACATAATCACATGTGGTTATATACAACATATTGACAGGTGGTGGTGTATGTGGTGATGTTTCGTGGTTGTAGGTGGTGGTGGTAGGGTTACATGTAGGGTGGTGGGTGGTGATTATAATGGGTGGTGAGTGGTGGTGGCAGGTGATAGTGATGCTTGGTGGAGACGGGTGGTGGTGGTGGGTGAGTGGTGGTGGGTGGTGGTGATGGTTGGTGGTAGTATATTATGGTTTTGATGGGTGATGGGGTGGTGGTGGCGGGTTGTAGTGATGGGTGGTATAGGTGGGTGGTGGTGATGGATGTTAGTGGTGGTGGTTGGTGGTAGGTGGTGATGCTGGTAGGTGGTGGTAGTCTTGGTGGGCGGTGGGTGGGGATGATTGTGGTGGGTGGTGGTGATGGATGGTGGAGGCGGGAGGTTGTGGTAGGTGGTGGGGTGGATGGGTGGGGTTGGTGGTAGTGGTGTGGTAATTTTTGGGTTTTATGAACTATAACACTCTTATACTGCACATACAACCCTAATAGCTTTAGATCTAACTTTTCTCTAATTATACATGCAATAAAATTTCCAAAGCATGAAGCCTACAACTAGCATACAATTTTGACATATAAATCATAAAAGTAAGTTAGAAGATTACCTCTTGTTATAGCTCGTTGAAGTTGGCCTTTCAAGAGCTTAGCACCCCAAGTGTTGTGCCTCAAACAAGTCACAAACATCATGAACCATTGGAAGACAAATGAGAGAGAGGTTAGGCACCAAAATTCGTCCATACTCTTGCAATGCCACTCTTAGTTACGATTTTGGCTAAAGGGGTTATACATATAATCACATGTGAAAGAAGTCCCTTAAGATGAGAAGGACATAGTCTTCAAAGTGAAGAGCCCAGACTTCATATTCATGAGTATATAAGATCGGAATCCTTGTGGTCGAGCCAATGCTATTAGAGATGTTGATGGGATTGTTTTGAGACTCGTCGAGAGACATGATGATTTGATTTGCGTACTTGTCAAGAATCAGACTTGTAAAGATTGAGTTAGGGTAATATCGAGAGCTAGGAACAACGTCAATAAAGTGATGACGGCTCCAATGGACTCAATAAAAGCGGAAACCCGAAGGATGGACACTATAGGAGTGTTATTGCAAGAGTATGGACTATGGCCTAAACATGAAGCGAATCCCACTCTATTGTGACTCTGAAAGCGCAATCTGAAATATGTCACAACCCAGTACAACACTCAAAGACGAAACACGTAGCACTGAGGTATCACTTTATCAAGGATCACGTGGAAGATGGTAATCTTGAAATTCATTTCGTACGCTCCACCGATCAATTGGATGACATATTCACCAAAACCTTGCCTAAAGAAACCTTCAACAGAATACTCCAAGGCTTGGGAATGATGGAAGTTGAATCTATACCGAAACCACCTTCGCCTCCTTAAGTATATCTTTCGCTTTCGCCTCTTTAAAATTTTAACAAGCGAAATAGAGTGAATGCTTGGTCTACTTCGGTTCCGAATTTTTCGGGCACCGAATTATACCGAAGGCTCGGTATATTTCGCTTCATTCATCAAAAGGCGAACGTTCGGTTGAAACTTTATGTATATTTTTTGTACATTTTTCCTTTCTGTTTTTATTTTTGTTTTCAAAAATTTTCAAAATACAAAAATATTTTTCCTTTCTGTTTTTATTTCTTTTTCAGAAATTTTAAAAATACGAAAATATTTTTCCTTTCTGTTTTTATTTCTTTTTTGAAAAATATCAAAAATGCAAAAATATTTTCTTTTATTTGTTTAAACTAGATTCTAACACATTTGCTGCTTGTCTCAACAAAGAATCATGGGGAAGGTATATACTCTTATTCTGTATACTAGCTAAGTGTCCCTAGAAGCATGCTGTTGCATGTTGTCCAAAGCCTCAACAACTATATAGTGAAGCCTTACTCATTCAATATATACAAATCGTTTCTTCCTAATCAGGCTGCTAAATTCACTTAAGTTATGAGCTATCTTACTCTTCTCACATTGAGTTAAGAGTTATCTGCTTGGTCACTTTCGTATAGCAGTGGTAATTTCGGTTCTTTCACCATCTCACCATTTTTCTCCATTATTTTCGATTCCATGGAACTAACCCTTGAGACTCTCAGAATATACCACTCAGGTTTACGGTTACACAACATATGTGTTAATGATCTTAGTTTCATTTCACCATGATCTAAGTGAAACCTACAATTCAATACCTTACATGAATTGACGATGAACAATTGAATGTTCTAGTTTTTCACCCATGTATTAACGAAACCACTCATGTTGTATATACCAAGAAATCTATTTTCTTCATTAAGATCTTTATGAAATTGTCTAAACTAAGGCATTTCTTCCCAAAAGATCCAGTTTTATTTTGTTTTGATATTTCTACTATTTCACCGAGTCTGCCGCACCCCCAAACCAGAACGGCGGAAACGTTCGGGGGCGGAGGACGTCATGTTCAGTATCATATCAATGCATAATAGTAAACAAGAAACAACATCATCCATTGCATTAATAATATAATTTAATACAAGTGTGTTCTGTGTATAGTTTGATAGACACCAAAATATGAATCTAAATAAAAGACGAGTCTTGTGTGTGCTCCGTCTTCTCAAAACCTGGTCTAGTGTACCTATTTACTGGTGACCTGAGAATACAAGTTATTTTGAAAGAGTAGATTAGAATTTAAGCTGATGAGTTCATAAGTATTTAGTGTCAGTTGTTGTATATGTTTAATGAAAGTGTTTGTAAATGTTTGTTTGCAAATGTTTGTTTGTAAATGTTTGTATCTCCTAGAAAATCCTATATTTTCTACTTTAACTGAAATGTAGTCTTCTACCAAGACACGACTGTTATGTATGTTTGTTCCTTTGTAAAAGTGCATGTTTTTCCCAAAGACAGACTATCATTTACCAAAAATATAGTTTACATTACCGTTTATGTCAGAAGATCACAATTTGAATGTAATGGGAAAATAATAAAGATGTACTTGTAGTATTATATATAGTAACTATCGTTGTACTAACTACCTTAAATCAATTGATTAGTTAAGGTAAAATGTGATATAGTTGTAACCATGCTTGATCGACTAGTTAAAACACGATGTTCGAAGACATCGAAATGGTATGACATTCGTCACCCGTATACCTGTAGGTCCCCCTGTAGCAAGCAACAAGGTGTAGGATAGTCAGTCCCGTATATTGCCATGCCATGAAGTAGTGGCTCACATTAATGTTATCGTGTTCTTGTATTTGTATAGTATGTTCTCTAGTGTATTGTGTGTTCTCTTTGTATAGTGTAGTGTATGTTCTCTTTGTTTCTGATTATAGTATGTTTCTTTGTTTCTCATTATAGTATGTTCCCTTTGTTTCTCATTATAATATGTTTGAACTGACTCATGTATAAACTGACTCTTGTATGTTTCATTGTACTAGAAATAGTGAGTAGTAATCCTCTAAACTATACCTATTATAGTTTACTAGTAATTTTGTTTGAGTGACTGAGTATGTTTGTATACATTTGCTACCCAAAGGTGCTGAACTAATGTAAGAACTTTTATATCTATACACATATACATAATATATAACTAAGATTCAAACGACACTCCGACAAACAACAGGATACCCTAAGTCCACAACCAAACAAGGAACGGGAAATAAAGTGAGTTATCAGTCCTAAGCCCTTTCAACCTTACTTATATAACTATATATATATATATATATATATATATATATATATATATATAGATACATGATTTTGACAATATATAAGTTTAAAAGAGTTTTAAACATAAAAAGGAATTTTAACCATTTGAATGGTTACAGATGACTTGATGTCAGCTTATAAAAGGTTTTGAAATCATTTATTTGATAACACAGTTTTGAAGTATATGAAATCCACTTGTTGGTAGTTATTAATCACATGTGATTGATATAATAACTATAATGTTTCTACTTGTATTCCCCCCCCCCCCTCCCACAAAAGCATTTAAAATCATTTAAAAGATAAGTTAAGGGGTATGAACTCACCTATAGTGAGTTATACAAATGTAAGTTCGATATAGGATGCTATGTGTCAAGTGAAGCCTCGAGCACAAACGGATCCTGTTAAGCATATAATGACACATATATGTATATAATTAGTGTATATACATCTAATCATGAAAGGAAACCACCTTAGGGACTAGGAAACACTTATATTGAAGTGTTACAATCACAAATGATTGCATCAAAGGGGTTTAAGGCCACACAAGGGTGTGTACGGCCAAGGTGTGTACGGCCATTGTGTGTACGGCCACATGGGTGTACGGTCATGGAGTGTACGGCCGTACACGCATGGAATAAGTATGCAAAATGAGTGTTTAACGGCCCTAACTAGCATCCATGAAATTTTCACGATCCTATGTTGGGACATGACATGCGTTTGAGGCCAAAACATGCACTAAACAAGGGTTTACGGCCATATGAAGTGTGTACGGACGTACACCCTTGGTGTTCATGCATTAGATGATGATTTAAGGCTAGGAATCAAGTGTTTCTCAAGACTAACTAGAAGATAGAAGAGAAATTCACACTTTTGGAGGTTCCTAAAGAGTTCACGGCCAAAGAACTAGTAGGTGTTCTTGGTGAAAGTGAAGAAAACTTGAAGATCTAACCAAAAGAGAAAAATTCATGGATGAAAACATGGATCTTCACTAGTTAAAGCCATGTATCAACTAATCAATGGAAGGAATACATACATTTTTGAAGATCAAGGTGAAAAGCTTGATGATAGTTGAGAGAGAATTGGATTTCTTGACTTGGAAGTGTGAGGAATGAAGAAAAGTGAAAGAATATCATACATAAGGGCATGAGTTTACGGCCACCTTAGGTGTACGACCGTACACCCATGTGTACGGCCGTACACTCCTCTTGAAGGAGTGTTTGGCTCGAATGCAACACTTTGAACTCAAGTTAACTCATCACTAAATCCAAACCTTGAATGCACTAGGCTTAGAACACTCAAACAAACCCTAAACAATGTTAAAAGATAGCATAAACGAGTCTGGATTTCATTGAATTGAATGGCTGTACAAGATAGAAATTTCAGGTTGTAACATCATCCTCCCGTTAGAGAGAATTTCTACCCGAAATTAGAGTTTAAGCAGTTACAAATATCTAAGTAAAAAGATGAGGATATTTCAGTTTCATTTGATCCTCGCGCTCCCAAGTGAATTCACGTCCTCTCTTGGCATTCCAGCGAACCTTCATTTTTGGGATACGGCTTTGCTTCGTTTGCTTGACCTCTCGGTCCATGATCTCTACTGGTTCTTCCACGAAGTTGAGGCTCTCGTTGATCTCGATCTCTTCGAGTGGGATTACAAGAGTCTCTTCGGACAGACACTTTTTCAAGTTCGAGACGTGGAAAGTAGAATATACGTTACTAAGTTCGCGAGGTAGTTTGAGTTTGTAAGCTACAGGGCCGATTCTAGCGATAATCTCGAAAGGCCCTACGTATCTTGGATTTAGTTTTCCACGCTTTCCGAAGCGTATCAAGCTCTTCCAGGGTGAGACTTTCAATAGAACGCGATCTCCAACCTGGAATTCCAAAGGTTTCCTTCTCTTGTCTGCAGAGCTTTTCTGTCGGTCTCTAAAGGCTTTCAATCGTTCACGAATTTGAACGATCTTCTCTGTTGTTTCCCGAATGATTTCCGGACCTGTGAGAGTGCTGTCAGGAACTCGTCCTTTAGCTAACTGAGTGTTGCCCACCTCAGCCCAGCACAGAGGGGATATGCACTTACGGCCATAGAGGGCTTCAAATGGAGCAGCCTTTATGCTCGTGTGATAACTATTGTTGTAGGAAAACCCGACAAGGGGTAAATGAGTATCCCATGCCTTCCCAAAGTTTGAATAGTCCTCTCACTTTGTCCGTCGGTTTGCGGATGGTAGGCTGTACTCATGTGCAGCCTAGTTCCTAAGGAACTTTGTAGTGACAACCAGAACCTCGAAGTGAATATACTATCTATATCAGAGATAATGGATATGGGAACACCATGCAGTCGTACGATTTCCCTAATGTATGTTCTAGTTAGCTTCTCCATCTTGTCAGTTTCTTTGATAGGTAGGAAGTGTGCGGACTTTGTTAACCTGTCTACGATCACCCATATAGTATCGAGACCACCCGTTGTCTTGGGCAACTTGGTTATGAAGTCCATCGTGATCCGCTCCCACTTCCATTCAGGTATCTCCGGTTGTTGAAGTAAGCCTGAGGGTTTCTGGTATTCGACCTTAACCTTGGCGCAAGTAAGGCACTTGCTCACGAAGGTAGCAATCTCTGCTTTCATTTTAGGCCACCAGTATAACTTTTTAAGATCCAGATACATCTTATCTGAACTTGGGTGGACGGAATATCGAGTGTTGTGCGCCTCGGTCATGACCAAGACTCTGAGGCCACCGTGTCTCGGTGTCCAGATCCGATCCCTGAGATATAAGGCTCCGCCACCCTTGCCTTCTAAGTTTTTATCCATCCCTCTCAGGGATTCACCCGCCACATTTTCAGGTTTCAAGGCTTCTAGTTGAGCCTCCTTAATCTGTGTGGACAAGTGTGAATGGATAGTCATAGTCAATAATTTGACTCTACGACCAGAGTATTCTTTCCGACTTAGGGCGTCAGCTACTACGTTGGCTTTTCCGGGATGATAACGAATTTCGCATTCGTAGTCATTTCGTAGCTCAATCCACCGTCGTTGTCTCATATTGAGCTCCTTCTGGTCGAATATGTGTTGAAGGCTCTTGTGGTCTGTAAAGATAGTGCTCGTTGCACCATACAGGTAGTGTCTCCAGATCTTCAGAGAAAATACTACTCCTCCTAACTCAAGATCGTGTGTGGTGTAGTTGACTTCATGTGTCTTCAGCTGTCTTGAGGCATAGGCGATGACTTTACCTCGTTGCATCAGAACACAGCCAAGCCCTGGGTTGGATGCATCGCAATAAACCATGAAGTCTTCTATCCCTTCTGGGAGGGATAGTATTGGTGCGCTGCATAAGGCTCGCTTCAGCGTTTGGAACGCCTTCTCTTGTTTCTCTTCCCAGTCAAAGGCCACACCTTTCTGGGTCAATGTAGTAAGCGGTTTCGGGATCCTAGAGAAGTTCTTAATGAACCTGCGGTAGTAGCCAGCGAGACCTAGAAATTGACGAATTTCTGTAGGCGTCTTCGGTGCTGACCAGTTCTCAATGGCCTTGATTTTGGAAGGGTCCACATGAATTCCCTCTTCACTAACAACGTGACCCAGGAATTCGACTCTTCGAATCCAAAACTCGCATTTAGAGAACTTCGCGTAGAGCTTCTCTGATCGTAATGCTTCTAAGACCTGTCGTAGATGTTGACTATGTTCCTCCTTACTATGAGAGTAGATAAGTATGTCATCAATGAACACGATGACGAACTGATCCAAGTAAGGACGACACACCCTATTCATTAAGTCCATGAATACTGTAGGCGCATTGGTCAATCCGAATGGCATGACTACAAACTCGTAGTGTCCATAACGAGTTCGGAAGGCTGTCTTGGGAACATCCTCCTCTAACACTCGTAACTGGTGATACCCGGATCTCAGATCAATCTTTGAAAAGTAATTCACCCCTTGCAGTTGGTCGAACAAATCGTCTATACGAGGAAGAGGGTAACGATTCTTGACTGTAAGTTTGTTCAGCTCTCTGTAGTCGATGCACATACGGAACGATCTGTCTTTCTTCTTGACGAACAAGACCGGTGCTCCCCAGGGTGAGAAGCTTGGTCTAATAAAGCCCTTGCTGAGCAATTCGTTAAGTTGGCCGGATAGCTCCTGCATCTCAGTTGGTGCTAGACAATAGGGCGATTTGGCTACTGGGGTAGCCCCTGGAACTAAGTCGATTCTGAACTCAACTTGACGCTGTGGTGGTAATCCAGGTAGTTCTTCTGGAAAGATGTCGGGAAAGTCGCGTACTTCCGGGATGTTCTTTATGTCTTTTGTCTCTTGGCTCATATCGACAACATGAGAAAGGAATGCATGAAATTCGCAAGTACTTCTGTGCTTGTATGCTCGAGATGATGAGAAGGTTCATGACGGGTTTGTCGCCATAGATAACTAGAGTTTCGCTAGACGGCAGATTAAGGCAAACGGTCTTCTCGTAACACATGATGTCAGCACGATGAAGACTCAACCAATCCATGCGGATTATGGCGTCGAAACTTTTTATTGAGACCGGCATGAGGTCGATATGGAATGAATAGCTATCTAGAGTTAAGGTACAACCTATGTATATACAGCTAGTGCCCTCTGTCTTACCGTTAGCCATTTCTACAATAAATGGTCCCTTTAGTGCACGTGATTGTTGTTAAGTAAGTGAGCAAAATTTTGATTTACGAAACTCCTCTCAGCTCCACTATCAAACAGTATGCATGCATATGAGTTATCGAGGAGAAACGTACCAGTAACCACTGTAGGGTCGGCTACAGCTTCCTCGTGGCCTATAGCCAAAACTCTTCCCCCTACGTCGGCATTCCCTGCCTTCGGGCAGTTCCTTTTGTAATGGCCTACCTCACCACATCCGTAGCAAGCCTGGCCCACACCACCACCGGGGACTTGGTTGATCGGCCTTGTCGGAGCCTTGCAAAAACGGGCAGTGTGCCCTCTCTTGCTGCAGTTAGCGCACTTCATTTCCCGGCAGGGTCTATGTGACAACCCGAAATTTCTATCTTGTACAGTTGTTCAATCAATCAAATTCATACTCGTTTCTGCTACCTTCTAGCATTGATTAGAGTCAATTTGAGTGTTCTAAGCCTAGTATCTTCAAAGTTAGGGTTTAGAATTGGGTTCCATAAGTACACCACTTCCCAAAATGGCCAAACACTCCAACATGAGGAGTGTACGGCCGCACACCCCCTCCTAGCAGCACACTGTACCCTATCAATGAAAGTCTTGGCCTTCATTTAGCTCTTTTCACCCTCCCAAGCCAAGAACTCATTCTCTCTCAACTATCATCCGATTTTTCATCCTAGATCTTCAAGAATGTAAGTGTTCTTCCCTTGATTTGTTGATTCCTTTCATTATCTAGTAAGGGTCATTGATTTCATCCATGAAATTGCTTCACCTGGTAGATCTTCAAGTGTTCTTCAGTTTCACCAAGAACACCAAGAGCACCTACTAAGCTTTTGGACCTCAAACACCCCTAATAGCTTCTATATCGTAAGTACCTTCTCCTATAATTGTTACTTATTGAATATACCCCTTAGAAAACGTCCAAACCATGATCATCAAGGAGTGTGCGGCCGCACACACTGCATATGGCCGTACACCCCTTTGTTTAGTGCTTATTTGCCTCAAACTCAAGTTGTATGCTAGCACATGATCAAGAACACTTAAGGGATGAAAGAGGATGTAAGATTTATCCTTGAAACTCAATTTGGCATGTTTCTTAGTGAGTGTACAACCGTACACCCACTTGGGCCGTACACCCTGGCTGCACACTCATGAAACTCATGCATTCTGGCCGTACACTCAAAGGTGTGGTCGTACACCCCTTATATATACAATCATATGTGATTGTAACACTTCCAATCAAGTGTTTACTAGTCCCTAAGGTGTTTCCTTACATGATTAGTTGTATAAACAGTAATTATATACATATATGTGTCATTATATGCTTATTAGGACCCGTTGTGCTCAAGTCTTCACTTGGCACTTAGCATCCTACAAACCGATCTTTCATTCGTATCACTCAATGCAAGTGAGTTCATACCCCTTAATTTACCTTTTAAATGATTTTAAATGCTTTTATGGGGGGGAATACAAGTACAACATAATAGTTATTATATCAATCACATGTGATTCATAAATATCAAACAATGGATTTCTTACACTTCAAACTGTGCTTTCAACCAAATTGCTTCAAATCGTTTTACAAACTCTTTTATATGCAAAACTCTTTATCAAACTTTGTTAAACTTATATTTTGTCAAAAGCATATCTATATAGATATAGTTATATAAGTAGGATTGAAAGGAATTAGGATTGATAGCTTGCCTTACTTCCTGTTCCTTGTTTGGTTGTGGACTTAGGGTATCGGTTGTTTGTCCGAAGGTCATTTGAATCTTAGTTATATATTATATGTATGTATATAGATATTAAAGTTCTTCGTTCAGTTCAATACCTTTGGGTAGCAAAGGTGTACATACATGTTCATTCATACAAACAACATTGCTAGTAAACTATAATAGGTATAGTTTTGGAAGTCACTAATACTATTACTAGAAGAACGAAACATACAAGGAGTCAGTTCATACATGAGTCAGTACATACTATTACGAGAAACAATACTCACTATAAAGAGAAACAGATAGAGAATACTATAACGAGAGTCAATACTCACTATAAATAGAAACAAATAGTGAATACTATAACGAGATTCAATACACCTCTATAAAGAGAAACATAAAGATAATACTATAACGAGAATCAATACATACTACACACTATACACTAGAGAACATACTACATACTAGACAGAGAGAACATACACTACACTAGTACATACTATACAAATACAAGAATACTATAACATTATTGTGAGATACTACTTCATGGCTCGGCAATATACTGCTGTGTCACGTTTTGTACCCAGAGTCTCATGGAGGGAGAGCGTGAATTTGTGTATAGATCTATGCGGGACTGACCCTCCTACACCTTGCTGCTAGCTACAGTGGGACCTGCAGGTCTACGGGTGACGAATATCATATTAATTCGACGTTTCGAACGTCGTGTTATACTAGTCAATCAAGTATGGTAACAATCATATCACATTTTACCTTAATTAACTAACAAGTTAAAGGTAGTTAGTACATTAGTAGTTACCTAGATAAAACTACAGTACATCTTTATTTTCCCATTTCATTCACATTGTGATCTTCTCACATAAACGGTAATGAGAAACTATATTTTGGTAATGATAGTCATACTTTGGGAAAACTCATACTTTTACAAAAGAACAAACATATAGAACAGTTGAGTCTTGGTAGAAGACTACTTTAGTAGAAAATATAGGATTTTCTAGGAAGTCTACAAACATTTACATCCAAAACTTACAAACTTTTACATCAAACATTACAACTACTTACTTCAAACTTATACAAACAATGACACTAAAATACTTATGAACTCACCAGCTTTAATGCTGATCTATGCTTTCAAAATAACTTGTATTCTCAGGTCGCCAGTAGACAGGTACCGATGACCATGTTTTGAGAAGATGGAGCACTTTCAAGACTCATCTTTTATTTTGATTATTCTTTTTTTGGTGTCATATAAACTACTGAACACACTTCTATTAAAATTATTACTATTAATGCAATGGATGATGTTGTTGCTTGTTTACTATTATGCATTGTTGTGATACTGTAAATGACGTCCTCCGCCCCCGAACGTTTCCGCCGTTCCGGTTTTGGAGTGTGACATTCCAGTGTGGTGGAAGCTGCACTTGTTGCACTTGGGCAAGCTCCCATCATACTACTTAAATGGCGCAGTAGCAGTAGGTGTTACCGCAGCATGTACAGCCATGACCTGCTGCTTTTTGGCAGCGTTCTGCGCCGCGTTTTTCTTCTTGTTTTCCCAGAACTTCCGCTTGTTGTCAGCGGCTTTGGCTGGTTCTGAGATGGCTAGGGTTGTTGTTGTTGTTGTTGGGGTGCGGACTCCATGATCAATGAGCCGTTGTGCCAATCGCTTGGCACTATCGAAGGTAGTGGGGTTTGAAGCTAAGACATTCCCCTGAAATGGAGGCACCAGCTCCCAGATATACCTCTCTATCTTCTTTCCCTCATTAGGGACCATTCTTGGACATAGTGCCACCTGATCGCTGAATCTTGCAGTATAGGCAACTATGTCGGAGCCCTTCATGGTTAGGCTCCATAGTTCCTGTTCAAGTTTCTGAACTTCGCTCCTCGGGCAGTATTCCTCGATCATGAGCTCCTTCATAGCTTCCCAGCCCATAGCATTTTCCACTATTAGATTTAGTGACTTGACATGGCTATTCCACCATGTCAGGGCTCCGTCCGCAAAGGTGCATGCAGCAAATTTAACTTTGCTTCCTTCCGGACAGGAACAGATCTCAAAGATCGATTCCGTTTTCTCGAACCATTATGAGAGGACAATGATTCCGCCAGTCCCGTTAAAGGTCCTGGGCTTGCAGTTGGTGAATTCCTTATACGAGCACTCTCTAGAGCGCACTGGAGCATCACCTTGAGTGGAATGAACTGTTGTTCCACTCCCCCTATTCGGATCGGCTATGACCTCAGAAAACCGGATCGGATCCGGATCCGGATCGGATCGGATCGGATCGGGTCTTTGTGCATCTCTAGTTCCACTAGCACTGAACTGAGCTAGGGCTGTCGTAACAGCCGCATTCACCGCAGCTTGGATAGCTGCTGGGTTGTATTGTGGAGGAGGTGGAGGTGGTTGCGTTGGAGTTATCGGAGGATTCCGTCTCGTTATTCGGCGTGGAGGCATCTTTCACCTATAAGTTTAAAAGATGAAGATGATAGTAAGAATCGATTGTGAGTACAATGAGAGTGATCTTGGACTAACTCTCCATAGCCCAACAGAACAAATGAGAGTATGATTGACATAGAGATCTAACAGTAGGAGTATGAAAGCACTTTGATAAATATTTCCTAAAATATTAGATGTCTGTCAATAATATTGTCATTAATGATGTAACGAGTTCTGGAAAATGACCTAGAAGTAGGTCTTACATCAAACCATAATGAGAAAATTTTGACAGAAGATTGACCTAACAACAGTAATTGAAAGATAGGAATTTTTACAGGGAAAAGTGCTACATAGAGTATAGATAAGAAGGCTATTCCTTAATCCAAAAGAAAGGATGAGCAGAGCATCTTCTACTGGTGACGGTGTGACAGTCGTCAAAATTCGAGTCGGTTTTAGATTTGACTAAACTTAGTTGCACATATAGGCACTACACATACTAGACGTAGTAACTAGAAGCTAAGTTATAACCTACTAGAAACTTGGAAACAATTAGAATCAATGAATAGTGTGCATAGATTTCACATTGATATGTGAATTCTATAACTACTTAACTGTAGAGACTATCCATATTCGGGTCATTCTTTGACTCGAACACCATTTCATGAATCATATTCACACATCATGCACTTGACTTAGAAGTAGAAATTAGGTCAAAGTCTCATAGAAACTTAAGTCAAAGTTGAAGAGTAGGACTAGTATACTTGATTCCTCAATTTCGTTTGAATCTCGGAATCACTACATAGAATGCCAATAAACCGCTAAAAATAAATTACAAACAATATTTCTAATTTGAATAAGAGTTATGAAACTCTAAAATAGTTTGAAGTCTCAAAATTCAAGTAATTTTGATATCCAAAGATTTACAAACTCTCAAAAACCCTAAATGCCCTAAAAACTCACATTTATAAACTTTGACCTTAAAAATTCTATAAAAATAATCATGAACCTTATAATATGATCTTATAACAATTAAAATTATGAAAATGCATTCAAGGAAAATGAAATTTAACTCATTAACATTTACCCTTAATTTATAAACCAAAAATCAAGAGTTTTATGCATAAAAACTAGGTTAAGGTGCACATTTTATAAAAAGTTAGATATTTTTATAAAAGATTTGAATTTTTATAAAAGAAACAAGAGAGAGGGAGCCTCTCCTCCCCTAAAATCGGATCCCTCTCTCCCCATATCTCTCTCTCACACTCTCATTCTCCAACACACACATCTCTCTTTTTTCTCTCTCTAGAAAACTCTCTCTACCTTCTCTCTACTTTTTCTCTCCAAACACCACTCCATTCTCTCTTCCTCCCTCTAAAGAACCAAGAAATATTCCAGAAAACAAACCCAAGAACACTCCTCAAACTCGAAATCTTCATCATCTTGTGGTATTCTTGAAGGTAAAATCGATTTCTACTTCACTTTTCCTTCAAGTTTTGCTCTTTTCTTACACTTTCTCCTTCTTCATCTTCTTCAAACTTGTTTTCTTTTTGTTGAAATGGTTTTTAGAACATGATGGATGTGTTTTAACACCATGCATGTATGATAAACAAGGTTGCATGTTCATGATCTTAGTGCAAAAATTGATTTTAAGGATTAAAACATCAAACTCAAGTTAAGAGTTTTTGAGAAACAAACTTTTCTTCATAAATGCATGTATACATTTTGATAAGTTTTAATCTTTTGATCTCTGGAAACATGACCAAAATATGAGGTTATCATGATATATTTAAAATACTTCAAAAGGTTTACTCAAGGAAATGATGAAAACCCACTTTTCTAACCAATCATCATGCATGCAATCTGCCAGATTTCTTTACATGACTTTAAACTGTCATATCTCACTCATTTCTTAGCCAAAATTCGTGATTCTTTTTCTGAAATATAATATTTTGAGTTAGCTTTCAAACCCATCTAACCTCACTGAAAAATTCCAAAATTTCGATTTTTACCAATTTTTACAAAACTGTTGCTCAAACAGCACTTTCCTTATGAACATTTGTTTTGTGTTGCATGTTCAAAGGACTTATTCATCACTAAAAATCATTCAAAAATTATTGTGAACTCTTAGCATCATGTATTAATAGGTACAAAAAGATCTTGATTCAAAAGTCTTTGTAACATGTTGCAAAAATTGTCAAAGTAACGTCACTAATCTTTACATAAATCACAAGAACCAAGTTTTCTCTATAACTTATTGAGCCTTTAGGCATGGTGTTCAACATCAAAAATAAGAACACAAATTGTCATTGTTATCAAATTGTATGAAGATGCATTCTGGAAATTTTCAGCTTAATATATATTTTCTTTATTTTTATATGAAAATAATAAGAAAATAAAGTGTTAAATCATATAAAATACTTAAGCTAGTAAATAAATTATGGAAAAATTCTTGGATGATCCTTTAAGTTAATAAACATCTCCCATTAAGTTTCATCCATTTTTGTTACTGTTTAATATGGTTTTGAATTTTCTTTTTGTTTAGCTCTAATAAATCATAAACCCACATTAGGGAATATAAAAATGGTATCTAATACTTTTCGCAGCTTATACTCTCTGTGGAACACTTAGAAAAATATTTTCAGAATTTTTCATAGTGTATTCATATTTTTCTCCGATTTTTGTATTTATAATGGACTAAAAACAGGAAAAATAGTTTTACTCATCCAAACATTATGAAAG
Organism: Lactuca virosa; assembly: GCF_052849685.1. Lineage (NCBI taxonomy): Eukaryota > Viridiplantae > Streptophyta > Magnoliopsida > Asterales > Asteraceae > Lactuca > Lactuca virosa. The sequence goes on along the minus strand of NC_136433.1, from coordinate 311,483,547 downwards.
TTTACCAGAAAACCTTTTAGTACATTAGGATGCTACATAAAAATTTTGATGATTTTTCTCTTCTGTATACTATTTTTCTTCTATTTTCCCAAGATTAAATACACTTAAACCCAATTTTTATTAGAATACATACACAAAAATCATAAAATTGGGATAAACAGTTTAGAAATTCATTTTTATATTTTTTCTAGCTTAATAATGACTAATAACAGCGTTACAAAAATTTTGGACAATTTTGGAAACTATTTTCTATTTATTTCAATTTTTATTAGAATAAATGTTCAAAAATCATAAAATTGGGTTAAATTGTCTGGAAATCTATTTTTATATTTTTCCCAGGTTAAGTACGTGTAATGACATTACTATAAAAAGTTTGGGGCATTTTCTTAACCGATTTCTATTTTTCATGAATTTTTATATATTTAGAGAATTAAATATATGGAAAATGGTTATGCATATCCATAATCCATGAAAATTTATCTAGAAGTCTTTTAACATATTTAGAACCAAAATCTGAAGTTTGGTAATTTTTATTAATTGTTTAGTATTTTTCATGATTTTATGGTTATTCAAGAAACTAAAATGGTGAAAAATAGTTAGACAAATCAAAAATTCAAGAAAATTTACCTTGAGGTCTTTGACTTCAATTAAAACTGAAATGCAAAGTTTGGGAACTTTTAGAACTAAATTGATTTAGTTTTGAATATTTAATCATTGGAACACCTCTAAAATGTTAAATATTAACATTTCAATAATGGAAATTTTCCACTTAAATTGTTATATAACAATTGATTCTTTGAAACTTAATTTCCACAGAAAAATGTTTGTAACTTATCAATATTAAATTTTGACACATTATTGGCATAATTCTATTGTAGTAGTAAGTATACTAGTGTTAGATTTCGATTAGAGACTCACTAGCGAATACCATTATTGTAGGAATCGGTAGTGGTACACGTGGAACGTAGTTCAAGGCACCATTTGCATCATCTAAATGTATTGTGAGTATTCACCACTCCCCTATTTTCGGTTTTTATGTTTTGGGGTGGAAAAGCATGTCCTAAACTATTTATGTTCGTTGTATTTATTTGACTCGTATAAACTTGGTTGCTATATTTTGCATATTGTGAGTATTCACGCACTCCCCTATTTTCAGTTTTTATGTTTTGGGGTGGAAAAGCATGTCCCGAAAAACTATTATTTGAATGTTGTATTTAAATTGATTTGTATCAAACATGATTGCTATTTTATTGCTATGTCTCTCTATGTATGTCTATGCAACACGGAACATGAGAACTTATCGTACTAAGGCCCTTCCCTTATCTCTAACCATTAACTCTTTGAGCCAATGGTCATTATGGATAGCGCTATTAGGAATTGACAACTCCTCACTCGCCCTATTGCTGGAGTGCATGATACCATATTCATCTATGGAACGATAAACATAGATCTTGATAGGGCTTCAGTCATAGGTTTGGTTGAGACTCATTCTTTGCTCATACACATACAAACTCGTTACTTATTATAGCAATAAACTTGTTTATTAATTATAGCAATGAACTTTGTTTCTCATTACAACAACGAACTGTTATTACTGAAAACTTATATACATGTTTTAGCAATGAAATTGTTTGCTCCTTGTAGCAACGAAATTGATTGCTCATTTTAGCAATGAAACTTGTTTACTCGTTTGAGTAACGAACTTTATCTTCCATGAGAATATGAATGTTGCATCTTATTTGGGCAACATACCTTATCTCTCATGATGACAAAGAACTTTGTTTTTACAAACTTATTTACTCATCTTAACAATATACTTTTATTATTGGAAACTTTTATCAAAACTTTGATTTCAATTCATGGAACCAGTATTATTTTGTTTATCTGTGAGTACTCACCAACTATTTTTATAGTTGACGCTCGTTTTACATGCTTTTTCAGGAATCATCGAGTAAGTGGCACTTAGGGACACTTCACTTTTAGGAGCATTCGCATGTGTTGTATTTCAATTTACATTGTAATTTCTTTTAAAAGTTGTTCAAACCCATTGTGAATTTGTAATGATTTTTAATACTATGGTTGGTGTTGTCTTTTAACTTTTGCGATGAAACACTTTGTACTGCCACGCCCTGTGTTTCCGCTTTAGCGGGGTGTGACAGAAAATGGTATTAGAGCCGAAGGTTATAGAGAATACCGGTTTTCCTTTGGAGAACCACAACTATAGCCAAAAAAAAAAAATTTCAAAATGTTTTTAAAATACCGAACATACTACTAGTATAACTAATTCGAGTACGCATTATTGGACTTTAACTAAGTATAGCCTGGCCAACTATGCTTAATTAAGGAAGGTTAATGTGAGGCTGGAAACGGTTATACTAGAATTATGTTCCAAACAATTTTCAACTTAAACTTTTGAAAAACAAAATTTTTCGGTGAGCGTACGGGCATTGCATATTATAGGCATTCATCTAGATACACTTAGAAACTAAGTGCACTTTTATAACAATGTCTTTATTTAGAAATATTCTTATCCCTTATCAAGTGCTAGGTTAACCACTTAGGTTATATCACTAGCCATTCTAGGAGCAATGCACTTAGTACTGAGAATGAGTATTCCTTGGTAGCTATTGACTTTAGATGTAAGGTTAGTAGCTAGATATACACTAGTAATAATCATAAGTCGAAACCTATACCAATTATTCCTCAATACCTCTTCATCGTCTTCGTACTAGAGTTACAACTATGAAAAAGTGTTTCGATATCGACACGAATGATAATTGGAGCATCGCGTAAGGAGGTAGATGAGTCGCCACTAAGTATTCATTTGGATACCATTGGTGGGCATTCCGGATTCGACTCACGAGGAGACACGGAGGTTTAACCAATACGTGAGACCTTATTACTACGCTACGATTTAGCTCTAAGTTGTTTCCACCTTGAGCTTAAAACTTAACATTGGATATCCATTTGACCTCTATAAAAGGTCGTAAACTGTATTGAGACCATAAAACGTTTTTCAAACAATTTTTCTTGTCCTTTATCTTGGGGGAAAAGACATCGGCACTCGCCTTAGACTCGCATTAGTATTTAGGTACGATCAGCTACACTAACATACTTATTCCTTACTTCTTAATCTTCCATCGAAAAATTATTTCGCTTCATCGGTTTTATTTATCATCGATAAAATATTTTATAACCACTTCAGTCAACTTAGTAGACATTTCCTAACAATGTAAGCCATATTCTCGCTAAAAAAAATATATTTTGACAACTTGCTTTAATTTAACACTTTTCTTCAAAACTCAATTTAACCAATATTGGTTTTAACATTGCTATTTCAATTTCATTTCAATCCATTTCAATGGATGTATGTGCTTTTAAGGGCATATAAACCATTTTAAACCTTGATTACCATTTTGACACGTTTTCGAAAAACTTAGAAACATTTTCTTTTATAAAAGTGTTTAAATTCTATGCTATAAAACTTAGACATATGACATTGAAGTTCATATTACGTGTAAAAGCTTCATCGGATCTTTCAAACGAGTTTTGTTTTGGCTCTTTTGACCACTTTCTCATTTAGGCATTTTACTTTACTTAAATGTGTTTTCCAGAAACCCAACATGGTATTTTTACAACTTTCTAATTCAAACATGTTTATAAGAAATCTCTAATTCCTACATTTCCAACATACCTCATTTATTTATTTTATTTCAAATTACTTTTATACTTTGTAAAGTTTCTAAAATTTAAAGCATTGCAAAACTTAGTGTTCACTTTTAAACTTCCAGTGACGCACTTTCGACAATGCACAATTATTCATCTAAATATGTTAAGTCTTTACCTTATCCGTTTTAACCATTGTTGGACTCTAGTCTAAAAGGTCAACACTATCAGATTTTCAATTACCAATTGTAGTGCTTCTTCTTTTTCACAAATGGATTTTAATTTAATAGATAACTCATGAATTTTTAGCAAACACTTTAAAACTCCCACATGACTATGTAACCATCAACATACATCAAATATTGATGTTTGAAATATATCTCAACCTGGTTATAAATCTACCTATATGTATTATTCTTAAAATTTTAACAATAGCAATCATTGTCGCTGGTACCTTCCTTTCTATCCCCCGCACTTGATTTCTTGCTCTCCTTCTAATTTTAGATATTGCACACCCACGATAATAACATAATACATTGACTAACTTTGTTTCTGTCTATTCTGCTTCTCGTGGTATCATGTTCGTACACATACAGACTAGAAGTCTACCCTTTCGTTTTGAGCGATTAATACGTGTATAGTCGTGACACATAATTTTGATTTAGTCAACTTTGATATATTCAATTACGCCTTTTATCATATACATCTTGTTTTTATTTTGAAATCTACTATAAACAAATGATCCTTATTTACATTTGCTCTTTCGTTCTAAATTCAAAAACTGGATATAAAATGCAATTTTCATTGTAAGTTTTCCTTATAATTAATACACAAGATTAATACTCGTATGCTTATCATTTTTCTATATTCAAAAATTATATGTGAAGGATATGTTTCCTTATGTTTTTCTTTTCTTTAAAATACATCAAAAGCTTTGAATTTTACGATTATCTATTCTCTAAATGATTGTTTTTTTTTAGAAACACTAAACTAAGAGTGTACTATTTTCAAAGATTGACATTTTTACACATTTCTTAAAATAGTATTTTACTTTGCAATTTTCAGTGAGTTCCTAAACTCTCAAACTTGTTTTCATAAGTATTCCGACTCCTCGTAAACTTGAATTTATCCTGACTTAGACAATTGGACAATTTCTCAAAAATTTAATACAAATATTTCTATACAAATTCCTTTAATGGCGACTTAAACCTTTAACCTTAATTAATCTTTATATTATTTTACTACTTCGTTGGATCGCCACACATGTATCTTCATTATCTTGGAATTATTGAACATTTTGATAACAGTGAGATTTTTGATCACTTCTAAACACTTAAAATGCTATATACACAATGTGATTTAATTTATCATAAATTTTCTTCGCCTCCATTTGCACCAATGACTCTGTAAATATATTTATTCTTCGAATAAGGTTTTATTATTGTAAGAGTAACCGTAGTGGTAATTATAGCCTCGGAGATGCTCAATCATTTCGTAATTTATTCTGTCGACGACACTTAATTAGCCTTTACATTTGAGATGTACCAAAACTTCGTTGCCTACCCTTAGTACGTATTTTTAAGAACTTACCCTCAATCGCTTCTCTTTCATTCATGCCACCCCTTCTTATTTCAAAATATATCTTTTCCAGATGTAGTAGCCAACCCGGAAGTGAACAAATTGTTCCTAATCTCTTCTTTATTAGGCGGCAAATTCACACTTAGTGCTAATTTAGAATGCAACTTAAAGATCAATGCGGATTTAACGCTAAATGCAGTTGGTGCTTCGGAAAAAAAAATTATAACTCTCTTGATTCAGATAATATCTAATTAAATAATCTTTTTCAACTAGGTCACCATGGTTGGATCATGATTTCCATGATCCTAATTTCTCGCAATCTAGACTGTAGAACTCGAATTAAGGAAACATTACTTTGATTATAGCTAAAGAACTGGGCTCTTCCCTTGGAGAATTAACCCAAAATAATCAAAGAACACTTCAAGTCACCACCTCCCGAACGATACAATTGTATTCGGCTGAGCTCTAATAGAATACGTCACGAATTTAATTTCGGGACGAAATTCTTTCAACTAGGGGAGACTGTGACAGTCGTCAAAATTCGAGTCGGTTTTAGATTTGACTAAACTTAGTTGCACATATAGGCACTACACATACTAGACTTAGTAACTAGAAGCTAAGTTATAACCTACTAGAAACTTGGAAACAATTAGAATCAATGGATAGTATGCATAGATTTCACATTGATATGTGAATTCTATAACTACTTAACTGTAGAGACTATCCATATTCGGGTCATTCTTTGACTCGAACACCATTTCATGAATCATATTCACACATCATGCACTTGACCTAGAAGTAGAAATTAGGTCAAAGTCTCATAGAAACTTAAGTCAAAGTTGAAGAGTAGGACTAGTATACTTGATTCCTCAATTTCGTTTGAATCTCGGAATCACTACATAGAATGCCAATAAACCGCTAAAAATAAATTACAAACAATATTTCTAATTTGAATAAGAGTTATGAAACTCTAAAATAGTTTGAAGTCTCAAAATTCAAGTAATTTTGATATCCAAAGATTTACAAACTCTCAAAAACCCTAAATGCCCTAAAAACTCACATTTATAAACTTTGACCTTAAAAATTCTATAAAAATAATCATGAACCTTATAATATGATCTTATAACAATTAAAATTATGAAAATGTATTCAAGGAAAATGAAATTTAACTCATTAACATTTACCCTTAATTTATAAACCAAAAATCAAGAGTTTTATGCATAAAAACTAGGTTAAGGTGCACATTTTATAAAAAGTTGGATATTTTTATAAAAGATTTGAATTTTTATAAAAGAAACAAGAGAGAGGGAGCCTCTCCTCCCCTAAAATCGGATCCCTCTCTCCCCATATCTCTCTCTCACACTCTCATTCTCCAACACACACATCTCTCTTCTTTCTCTCTCTAGAAAACTCTCTCTACCTTCTCTCTACTTTTTCTCTCCAAACACCACTCCATTCTCTCTTCCTCCCTCTAAAGAACCAAGAAATATTCCAGAAAACAAACCCAAGAACACTCCTCAAACTCGAAATCTTCATCATCTTGTGGTATTCTTGAAGGTAAAATCGATTTCTACTTCACTTTTCCTTCAAGTTTTGCTCTTTTCTTACACTTTCTCCTTCTTCATCTTCTTCAAACTTGTTTTCTTTTTGTTAAAATGGTTTTTAGAACATGATGGATGTGTTTTAACACCATGCATGTATGATAAACAAGGTTGCATGTTCATGATCTTAGTGCAAAAATTGATTTTAAGGATTAAAACATCAAACTCAAGTTAAGAGTTTTTGAGAAATAAAATTTTCTTCATAAATGCATGTATACATTTTGATAAGTTTTAATCTTTTGATCTCTGGAAACATGACCAAAATATGAGGTTATCATGATATATTTAAAATTTCGATTTTTACCAATTTTTACAAAACTGTTGCTCAAACAGCACTTTCCTTATGAACATTTGTTTTGTGTTGCATGTTCAAAGGACTTATTCATCACTAAAAATCATTCAAAAATTATTTTGAACTCTTAATATCATGTATTAATAGGTACAAAAAGATCTTGATTCAAAAGTCTTTGTAACATGTTGCAAAAATTGTCAAAGTAACATCACTAATCTTTACATAAATCACAAGAACCAAGTTTTCTCTATAATTTGAGCCTTTAGGCATGGTGTTCAACATAAAAAATAAGAACACAAATTGTCATTGTTATCAAATTGTATGAAGATGCATTCTGGAAATTTTCAGCTCAATATATATTTTCTTTATTTTTATATGAAAAAAATAAGAAAATAAAGTGTTAAATCATATAAAATACTTAAGCTAGTAAATAAATTATGGAAAAATTCTTGGATGATCCTTTAAGTTAATAAACATCTCCCATTAAGTTTCATCCATTTTTGTTACTGTTTAATATGGTTTTGAATTTTCTTTTTGTTTAGCTCTAATAAATCATAAAACCACATTAGGGAATATAAAAATGGTATCTAATATTTTTCGCAGCTTATACTCTCTGTGGAACACTTAGAAAAATATTTTCAGAATTTTTCATAGTGTATTCCTATTTTTCTCCGATTTTTGTATTTATAATGGACTAAAAACAGGAAAAATAGTTTTACTCATCCAAACATTATAAAAATTTACCAGGACACCTTTTAGTACATTAGGATGCTACATAAAAATTTTGATGATTTTTCTCTTCTGTATACTATTTTTCTTCTATTTTCCCAAGATTAAATACACTTAAACCCAATTTTTATTAGAATACATACACAAAAATCATAAAATTGGGATAAACAGTTTAGAAATTCATTTTTATATTTTTCCTAGCTTAATAATGACTAATAACAGCGTTACAAAAATTTTGGACAATTTTGGAAACTATTTTCTATTTATTTCAATTTTTATTAGAACAAATGCTCAAAAATCATAAAATTAGGTTAAATTGTCTGGAAATCTATTTTTATATTTTTCCCAGGTTAAGTACGTGTAATGACATTACTATAAAAAGTGTGGGGCATTTTCTTAACCGATTTCTATTTTTAATGAATTTTTATATATTTAGAGAATTAAATATATGGAAAATGGTTATGCATATCCATAATCCATGAAAATTTATCTAGAAGTCTTTTAACATATTTAGAACCAAAATCTGAAGTTTGGTAATTTTTATTAATTGTTTAGTATTTTTCATGATTTTATGGTTATTCAAGAATCTAAAATGGTGAAAAATAGTTAGACAAATCAAAAATTCAAGAAAATTTACCTTGAGGTCTTTGACTTCAATTAAAACTGAAATGCAAAGTTTGGGAACTTTTAGAACGAAATTGATTTAGTTTTGAATATTTAATCATTGAAACACCTCTAAAATGTTAAATATTAACATTTCAATAATGGAAATTTTCCACTTAAATTGTTATATAACAATTGATTCTTTGAAACTTAATTTCCACAGAAAAATGTTTGTAACTTATCAATATTAAATTTTGACACATTATTGGCATAATTCTATTGTAGTAGTAAGTATACTAGTGTTAGATTTCGATTAGAGACTCACTAGCGAATACCATTATTGTAGGAATCGGTAGTGGTACACGTGGAACGTAGTTCAAGGCACCATTTGCATCATCTAAATGTATTGTGAGTATTCACCACTCCCCTATTTTCGGTTTTTACGTTTTGGGGTGGAAAAGCATGTCCTAAACTATTTATGTTCGTTGTATTTATTTGACTCGTATAAACTTGGTTGCTATATTTTGCATATTGTGAGTATTCACGCACTCCCCTATTTTCATTTTTTTTTTGTTTTGGGGTGGAAAAGCATGTCCCGAAAAACTATTATTTGAATGTTGTATTTAAATTGATTTGTATCAAACATGATTGCTATTTTATTGCTATGTCTCTCTATGTATGTCTATGCAACACGGAACATGAGAACTTATCGTACTAAGGCCCTTCCCTTATCTCTAACCATTAACTCTTTGAGCCAATGGTCATTATGGATAGCGCTATTAGGAATTGACAACTCCTCACTCGCCCTATTGCTGGAGTGCATGATACCATATTCATCTATGGAACGATAAGCATAGATCTTCATAGGGCTTCAGTCATAGGTTTGGTTGAGACTCATTGTTTGCTCATACACATACAAACTCGTTACTTATTATAGCAATAAACTTGTTTATTAATTATAGCAATGAACTTTGTTTCTCATTACAACAACGAACTGTTATTACTGAAAACTTATATACATGTTTTAGCAATGAAATTGTTTGCTCCTTGTAGCAACGAAATTGATTGCTCATTTTAGCAATGAAACTTGTTTACTCGTTTGAGTAACGAACTTTATCTTCCATGAGAATATGAATGTTGCATCTTATTTGGGCAACATACCTTATCTCTCATGATGACAAAGAACTTTGTTTTTACAAACTTATTTACTCATCTTAACAATATACTTTTATTATTGGAAACTTTTATCAAAACTTTGATTTCAATTCATGGAACCAGTATTATTTTGTTTATCTGTGAGTACTCACCAACTATTTTTATATAGTTGACGCTCGTTTTACATGCTTTTTCAGGAATCATCGAGTAAGTGGCACTTAGGGACACTTCACTTTTAGGAGCATTCGCATGTGTTGTATTTCAATTTACATTGTAATTTCTTTTAAAAGTTGTTCAAACCCATTGTGAATTTGTAATGATTTTTAATACTATGGTTGGTGTTGTCTTTTAACTTTTGCGATGAAACCCTTTGTACTGCCACGCCCTGTGTTTCCGCTTTAGCGGGGTGTGACAGACGGGCACCCCTCGGGCGAACCCTCAAGTCAGCCAGCTGACGCTCCACATCGAGAAGGTGTCATTCGTATACTCGCTGGCGTACTCGGAGCTCTATGACTTCAGCTCGAGTTTCAGCTAAGGCTTGCTACAGAGCCTCACTGTCTCTCGTAGCTCTCTCGCGAGCATCTTCAAGACGAAGAATGCGGACCGTATTAACTCTAGCATTGGCATCAACCTCCATGATTCGGTTGATGGCTGTCCTACCCTGCTCTTCATTTCGAGCAACCCTGCAGACTAGAATAGGCATGAATCTGTTGCTGAGCCTCCATCGCTCAGGTTGTAGAAGCTTCTGTCTCCGTTGTATGGTATGGGTTGACCCTGTTCCTGACTCCATGTTCCCAAGTGTTCCGCCCACAGAGGCGTCGAGCCTTGAAAAGTCGGACGAGGGTTAGCATTTGGGATTGGAGCTACCAGGGGTAGATCATTGACTGCTGGCTCGGAGTCAGAATCCTCCGGGAAGTTCTCTGCGAAGTCATCATTTAATGGAAGTGCACGATCCTCTTCTGGCTCATCATCGATCCATCCTCCGTTGCCTTGGTTGGGAAAGTACGGATCGCCGGGGATATGGAATCCAACCATGTTATCTACGCGAGAATAGGGTTAAAAGAAATAATTAATAGACGTACTAATTAAGATAATTATAAGATGATCCTTACCAGTTACTCCAACATTTGCGTAGTGCATACCAGTCATATGTTACCATAACAGGATAGACCTTCGAATAGGTGATCCTAACTCTAAGTCCACAACCAAACAAGGAATAGGAAGTAAAGAAAAGATCACAGATTTTAAGTCTATGACACCTTAGTCACATATAATTGTAGTGTATCCACTCAGCAACTATTGACATACTAATAAAGACCTTTTTAGTTTGCACATAAGTAATTATAGTAACACAAAATACTCCTATAGTATTTTAAGTTTATGTTCTGTTCTACTGTTTTCATTGTAGTAGTGTTGGTAAGTTTTTAGACTTGCTGCAACACCACAACCATTCCTAGGAACATGCTAATCACTTCTCGAAAAGATATAGTTGATCAGGCTATATCACTCCCAGATCTGATTATATGTCCCCAAGCCTACTTGTGTTGTCCAACAACCGAAATACTTTTGTTCTATCCTATGTGACACTGATTTTAGTATGAATGCAGGTATGTATACTTTAGTTAAATATTTTATTATTTAAAAGTATAAACTCTTGGTCAGAGTATTTTAATCCCGTTGTGTTTATAGTTTGTATATCGTTTATGGGTTGATACACTCGATTCACTATAAACAAAGCTCTGATACCAATTTGTCGAACCCCCAAACCAGAACGGTGGAAACGTTCGGGGGCGGAGGACGTCATGTTCAGTATCATATCAATGCATAATAGTAAACAAGCAACAACATCATCCATTGCATTAATAATATAATTTAATACAAGTGTGTTCTGTGCATAGTTTGATAGACACCAAAATATGAATAAAAATAAAAGACGAGTCTTGTGTGTGCTCCGTCTTCTCAAAACCTGGTCCAGTCTACCTGTCTACTGGTGACCTGAGAATACAAGTTATTTTGAAAGAGTAGATCATCATTTAAGCTGGTGAGTTCATAAGTATTTAGTGTCAGTTGTTGTATATGTTTAATGAAAGTGTTTGTAAATGTCTGTTTGCAAATGTTTGTTTGTAAATGTTTGTATCTCCTAGAAAATCCTATATTATCTACTTTAACTGAAATATAGTCTTCTACCAAGACACGACTGTTCTGTATGTTTCTTCCTTTGTAAAAGACAGACTATTATTTACCAAAAATATAGTTTACATTACCGTTTATGTGAGAAGATCACAATTTAAATGTAATGGGAAAATAATAAAGATGTACTTGTACTATTGTATATAGTAACTACCGTTGTACTAACTACCTTAAATCAATTGATTAGTTAAGGTAAAATGTGATATAGTTGTAACCATGCTTGATCGACTAATTAAAACGAGATGTTCGAAGACATCGAAATGGTATGACATTCGTCACCCGTAGACCTGCAGGTCCCACTGTAGATAGCACCAAGGTGTAGGATAGTCAGTCCCGTATAGATCTATACACAAATTCACGCTCTCCCTCCAGGAGGCTCTGGTTGCAAAACGTGACACAGCAGTATATTGTCATGCCATGAAGTAGTGGCTCACATTAATGTTATAGTGTTCTTGTATTTGTATAGTGTGTTCTCTAGTGTATTGTATGTTCTCTTTCTATAGTGTAGTGTATGTTCTCTTTGTTTCTCATTATAGTATGTTTGAACTAACTCATGTATGAACTGACTCTTGTATGTTTCATTGTACTAGAAATAGTGAGTAGTAATCCTCTAAACTATACATATTATAGTTTTCTATAGTGTAGTGTATGTTCTCTTTGTTTCTCATTATAGTATGTTTGTACACCTTTGCTACCCAAAGGTGTTGAACTGATGTAAGAACTTTTATATCTATACACATATACATAATATATAACTAAGATTTAAACGACACTCCGACAAACAACCGGATACCCTAAGTCCACAACCAAACAAGGAACAGGAAATAAAGTGAGTTATCAGTCCTAAGCCCTTTCAACCTTACTTATATAACTATATATATATATATATATATATATATATATATATATATATATAGACATGATTTTGACAATATATAAGTTTAAAAGAGTTTTAATAAAGAGTTTAGCATGTAAAAGAGTTTTAAACATAAAAAGGAAATTTAACCATTTGAATGGTTACAGATGACTTGATGTCAGCTGATAAAAGGTTTTGAAATCGTTTATTTGATAACACAGTTTTGAAGTATATGAAATCCACTTGTTGGTAGTTATTAATCACATGTGATTCATATAATAACTATAATGTTTCTACTTGTATCCCCTCCCCCCCATAAAATCATTTAAAATCATTTATAAGATAAGTTAAGGGGTATGAACTCACCTGTAGTGAGTTATACGAATGTAAGTTCGATATAGGATGTTATGTGTCAAGTGAAGCCTCGAGCACAAACAGATCCTATTAAGCATATAATGACACATATATGTATATAATTAGTGTATATACATATAATCATGCAAGGAAACCACCTTAGGGACTAGGAAATACTTATATTAAAGTGTTACAATCACAAATGATTGCATTAAAGGGATTTAAGGCCACACAAGGGTGTGTACGGCCAAGGTGTGTACGGCCATTGTGTGTACGGCCATTGTGTGTATGGCCACATGGGTGTACGGTCATGGAGTGTACGGCCATACACTGATCGAAGAAGTATGCAAAATAAGTGTTTAATGGCCCTAACTAGCATCCGTGAAGTGTTCACGATCCAATGTTGGGACATGAGGTGAGTTTGAGGCCAAAACATGCACTAAACAAGGGTTTACGGCCATATGAAGTGTGTACGGCTGTACACCCTTGGTGTTCATGCATTAGATGATGATTTAAGGCTAGGAATCAAGTGTTTCTCAAGCCTAACTAGAAGATAGAAGAGAAACTCACACTTTTGGAGGTTCCTAAGGAGTTCAAGGCCTAAGAACTAGTAGGTGTTCTTGGTGAAAGTGAAGAAAACTTGAAGATCTAACCAAAAGAGGAAAATTCATGGATGAAAACATGGATCTTCACTAGTTAAAGCCATGTATCAACTAATTAATGGAAGGAATACTTACATTTTTGAAGATCAATGTGAAAAGCTTGATGATAGTTGAGAGAGAATTGGATTTCTTGACTTGGAAGTGTGAGGAATGAAGAAAAGTGAAAGAATATCATACATAAGGGCATGAGTATACGACCACCTTCGGTGTACGGCCGTACACCCATGTGTATGGCCTTACACTCCTCTTGAAGGAGTGTTTGGCTCGAATGCAACACTTTGAACTCAAGTTAACTCATCCCTAAACCCAAACCTTGAATGCACTAGGCTTAGAATACTCAAACAGACCCTAAACAATGCTAAAAGATAGCAGAAACGAGTCTGACTTTGATTGAATTGAATAGCTGTACGAGATAGAAATTTTTGGTTGTCACAACCGAGTCATTGAAAAAGATCCCAACCTACTTAATGTTATAGGCTACAACGGCCACACAAGTACTTCACCTAACTTTTGGTCTTATATTAAGATACGACATTTGGTTGAAGCTAAAAGCCACCCTTATAGCCCAATTTTGAAATGATGCCTTTCAGTGCTTCTTAATAAGCATTTAATCGTACTTCTACGTGAAACCACACATACACTTCTAAGTCTCTATTGACTTTGATGGAAGAGATTCGTGCCCGGGATCATCCATTTTACGTCTCTAATGACATCACTAAAATCCCAAATAAATAATTTGATATATTTCTTTTTCATTGGCACACTCTTGCACGAAGATCTTTATGATTTTCCAAAAGTCTTGTTCGTGGCACTAATGGTAATTTTCAGTTCTGCAGTTTCACTTCTAATTCACTGGTGGTCTTATATGTTATAAAGCGAAAGGAGCTCGGTCTATTTATTTGGGCTATGAAGTCGGAGAAGTATCCGTTTCTTTGAAAGGAAGTTGAAACATTTAAATCATATGAAGAGACAGTGAATGGATAAGATTCAATAAAGGCACGTGAAATATGAAACATCACCTACCGTCACGCCGATTGGCACGCTTTTTCGGGGGTAATAGTTATCAAATCACGTCTAATCAGGCATCGTTTTCGAAAATCTTGCCTACGTGATCATTAAAGTTTTTCTCTCTCATGGTAATCGTATAAAAGGATTTCTCATCATTCTTTTTCTTCTTTACCACTCACAAAAATCTCTCGAGCATTCTAAAGCCAAATACACTTTCTACTGTTCATCTTCCTCACCAAGCTTCAACAATGGCAGAATCATCTTCAGTTCAAGAACACACTGCTCAATCTACTCTCCTCACGATCAAGCCTAACCAGAACCTGATCATCGACTTGACTCCATTCAAGTATGATGCTTTTATGCTTCAGATTGTCAAATGCCTTAAGTACTCGCCACTGGTACATGCTCTTTCCAAAATTGAATGTGTGCCAATGTTTCTCCTATCTCAAGTTTACTCTTCAGCGAAGTACGTCAAGGCTGAGGAGCGTATTATGTTCGAGATTTTCGATACGAAAACTTTTGTCTCCAAAATTAGGTTTTGCTCTCTTTTAGGGCTAACTTATGTGGACTCAATGGTGAATCCAGACTTGATTACGACTGCATAGATCTTCGAGATGTTCTACAATATGGGGTACATTGATCTTCTCTCCACCATTACAAAGGTCAAGAAATCTTGCCTACCTCCTCAATGGAATGGGTTATTTACCCTTCTCTTTAAGGGTTTTTCTGAACGAGTGGCTGGATCCAATGGTGCAAGCAAAGCTTTTATGACCATTATCTATGGTCTATACCATGGCATCAATGTCGATTATGGGTCTATTCTCTGGACTCAATTAGTTCAAAGTTTGAATTCATCCTCTCTTTACACTGAGATTTCATGTGGGAGATTTTGGACCATCGTTACCCAAAGGGCTATGGAGAAATTTCAAGTCCCATTCATGGCGGATTCTTTAATGTCTGTAATTGCTACTTTCCACACCATAAAGATCATCGTGGCTGACTCTTCCAAGTTTCCATTCATCGGTTCCATCCCTGAGACGATGTACAGGTGTGTTTCCGGGGCTAGTATCATCATTACGGAATACAAGAAATTATCTTTTTCTGGTCAAAGGGCACTCACTCCCGAGATGCAACGTTCCCTCCATGAGGCTGACAAGTCAAAGAAAGGAGGTAAGAAAGGGGACAAAAGGAAGGAAGTTCAAAAGGGACCCTTCTCTAAACTTATCACGCCCAAGAAGCGAAAGGGTCAAACTGTTGAACCTTCGGCTCCTAAGAAGCGAAAGATGTGGAAGATGGCTCTCAAGCTGAAAGTTTCCTCCTCAAGCGATTCATATTATGTGCCTTCGGATCACACAGTCGCAGAGTCAAACAAAAGCGAAGATTCTCTGTCAAAAGGTTCGCCTCGAGGTGATTCGCCTCCACCTTCACCAAATCATGAGGTACATGTTACTGAAACCATTCCATCTCTACCTCGTTCGTCTATTCCTATTTCGATAGCTTCTTGCCCTCCTCCAGTGTCATCTCAACCACCCACTTCTACACCATTACTACCACCCCTATTCACCAAAACAACCACCACCACAACTACCACTACAACCGAACCACCTGTTAATGTCAACACATCTTATAAGGGGGAAAAGACTTCTGGTTTTGACATCCCTATTACTTGTAAACCACTTTCCCCACTTCACTCCGACGAGACTAACACCATTCTTGGTGGCAATGATCTGGAGTTTGACACATTCCACTATAGCCCCTTTACCGTTCAAATCGACAGTGATGATGATGCCCCAGTCACAAAAAGGCATCTTAAAGATATAAATGAGAAGCTCGATTCCTTGCTTGCCTCTACCTTTACCTCTTCTACCACTAAATACTCTGAAGCAACGGTCAAGTCCCTGTTCTCTACACTAGTTAAAGAGCATCAGGAATCCATTGATAAAGCCACCAAATCTGTGGAAGCCTCTACCACTTCATGTAAGCAGGCGACCAAAACTTTCGAAAAACTAATCTTAGATGCTCGTTTATTTTTGGATTCTCTCTAGGCGGCTGCTGAAAAGAATGCTAAAATGGTGAACATTACTATTGAGAAACTCACCACTTCGCTCGAGGCTGAGAAGGAAAATTTTGAGAAAATTCGTACAAGGATTCAAGTTGATAATACAGAGCTCCAATCTTCAATCAATTCTCGTCTTGACAAACTCCAGGCTGATTTAGCCATGGAAAGCAAAGTCATGGACGAACTGGCTCTTCGGACTACTCAGGTTAAAACTAAGACTATAAAGCTCACCCAAGCGCACAAGATTATTGATGAGCTCCAGTCTGAAAAGACAGTCATGAAGACGTGTGTGGGTGATGTTAATGTCCTTCTCACCAATCTGCTTGATGCTCATGACTCAGTTCTTACCATCAGTGTCCGTCGACACTTAGCAGAGAAACTCTGTCCAGCGCTTGAGATATTGCATCGCCTTGAGGGTGTTTCCGAGGCGGGGGATCCTCCGAAACAAGAGGGAGAAGTTACTCAAGATCCTCCTACTCAACCTCCTCCTACTCAGATTTCTCCAAAACTGAAGTCGCCAATGAACCGAAGGATAATGTAGCTTCGAGTTCCAAAGGAAAGAAAATTATCGGCGAAAGTGAAGAAGAAGAAGAAACTGAAGAAGAATTGTTAAAGCGAAAGCACTGTGACCGAACTATTGATGAAAATCTCAAAGTTGCACGTGAAGCCGAAGAAAGGGAAAGAAAAGGGAAAGAAAAGCAAAAGAAGCCCATGACATTTTGGAAAGGAGAAAATATCTCTTTCCATTATGGACATTGGAAAAGTTGCTGAAAGAAGCAATTGAGTCTCCAAGCACTCATTGGCTTGAGCCAGTCATTTCTTTTGACTTGGAAAATACCAAAGACTCACAATTTGATATGCCGATCACCCGAAGGGCATTTGTTTTTCATTGCTTTGAGCCGACAGCATCAATTCCCTCTCCTGACGCGAAAAATGATCGTTCTTTAGTCGATTACAATCTTTCTTTTTCTCAACCTCAGTAATTGACCTAGAGTGCATAGAAGATTACATCGGTCAAGTTATTAAAACCAGTTACTGCAAGAAGCTTTATCAATGTGAAGTTTCGGGTAACTCGAGGTTCTGAAAACTCGGTTCATGAGATCTCACTTTCTGATCTTCCGAACCTTAACCCACACGATTGGAGCCTGCTCACAAACTTCCTGCTAACCAAAGAAGAGAAGTATGATCCCATTCTTGCTCACATAAAGCGAATGCTGGTCTCATACATACATGAAGTGGCGAAGCTGGATCAGGAGATCGCCTCTGCTTTGAGGAAGAAGCCAACTGTCAAACCTATTGGTAAAGCAAGCGACGTGAACAACATGC
The DNA here is from genome assembly GCF_052849685.1 of Lactuca virosa. NCBI lineage: Eukaryota > Viridiplantae > Streptophyta > Magnoliopsida > Asterales > Asteraceae > Lactuca > Lactuca virosa. The sequence goes on along the minus strand of NC_136433.1, from coordinate 311,465,468 downwards.
AAATGGGAAAAATAGACACGAAATATCTCACGGTGATGTTCAGTCATGGAGAAAACCAAAAATGCATGTTCGCCTTACCCGACAAACACCTGTTCTCCACTACTTGTTTGGAGCATATCTTGAGTATTATAAACAGGTGCAAACAAAATGACGATGCTGCTAAAAAGAATTTTAATGACATGTTTCGCTGGTATATTCTTTTTCGTCACACTCTACTGGCTATCATACCGAAGCTGTTCCAGACAGTGAAGAAGACAAAACAAGCACAACAGTAGATTTCTCTCGCCTCAATTGACGCAAAGGGGGAGATTGTTGGGTACAGAAGATTGTGTCATTGGGCTATTTATCTTAGTCCTTTTTGTATAAGGTTTTGGCCTGTCCAGCCGTCTTTTATTAGGGTTATAGTATAAATAGTGTGCATGTATGCACCATAATTAAGGTTGTCGTTGATATCGTTATTGTAACCCTACCACACCTCTACAGTAGCAATTCTTCATAGATTTATTCTGAGGTTCTGGCATATTGATCATTCAACATCAGTTTGATTCATCTTATGTTCTTATTTACTTTGTGTTATTGAGTTGCTTGTTAAGAATCTTATCGATCAACAAGAGTTTTAATCTCATCATAACCCTAATTCTTACACTTAGTCTTATGATTCGTAACTTATATGGACTAATAATTTATGGACTTTCACATAAGCTTAGCCCATTATAAATTAATCATGGATCATTAGCCCAAACCATATGTCTCACTGATTTACATAATCAGTCCCCCTTAATTTAATTAGTCTCTTTTGATCACTAAATTAATTCCAAATCAATTCTTGATCAATACTAATTAAATAATATGATTTCTCAATTAATATATTATAATATAATATATTAATAAATCACAAATAACCTCATACTCAAATTGATACATCCTATCAAATTGTCCTGATGAAGGCAACCCAAAATGGATCATGCTATTCTCGGCTCAAGTACATACCAATTATAGTTATGGGCTTAGACACCTAATCTAACAGTCTCCCACTTGGATAAGTCTAATAACAATAATTATAAGTACAACTTCAAAACCCGACTAGCAATCGTAGCTCTCAAAAGTCGTTGTCAAACTTTGATCAATAACACGTCCATTAGATAAGGGATCATATATTCCTCCATTCTAGATATCGTATGAACTGAGACATGGATTAGAATCATTCTCTCTGCTCATGTGTTGTTTCCGGATTTCCGATTTATGACGACCGACTAATTGAGCAAATCAATTAGTCCAGGCTTGGCCAAGCGCTTAGGGTTTCCATCACTAAATCATCGAGGGGCCCATAGATATCGCTTTTATCCCTCTTAGGGTAAATGGAACAAATAAACTTCGACTCATGTGCTTGCTCTATTTACTCATCAAATCACACACAACAATATGTTTTATAACACCGAGTTATCGGTGCGTTTACATATCATCAATGTGCAACCGACTTGTAAACTGCAACTCATATGTCTTGGTTTCAAGAATAAAAGATATTATCATATCATGATCACTCGTGATAAAATCCATGAAGTGATTCAAATGAGCGTGGGTTTAGTCCAATACTCAAATCTTATTACAGGAGTACTCATGAATACGCAGCAAACTTGTGATATGTCTAAACACCTTTAGACAATCTACATACCCATTCATGACAGTCTAGGTTCAATACCTACTTCCAAAGTATGATCGACTGTGGATAATTTGAATAACCTAGTTATTCGGGAAGTCAAAACATGCAAAGTGAAACACAAGAATAATTGAATCCAATATGGTCTTAAAACTATTGCATATAAATAAAATACATTTTATTTAATCACCATATTGATTACACATTATTCATTGGATACTGTTTTGATTTATCAACTTAATACTTGAATTAAAACAATAGTTATCCCATGCTCCAAGCATGCACACTATGCTTGTCTATGGTCCTTTCTTTGTGAAATAGATCAATTGAAAACATTTCAAATGATTCTTATTACACAATTCCAAATCCTTGTCGAAAGTGAACGAATGCCAAATTCCTGACACGATTAGAATGTGTCAGATTCTAAACTATTATGCAATGATTCCTTTCGTAATGTCGGGGTACAGAAGTCATAGATACTTTGCCAGCGATATTACAAAGTATTCCTTTGGAGATTGTTACAAGAACAATTCCATGGAAATGAAGTCTCAATTTCAAAGTATATTCCTTTGAACATTCTTCTTCCATAACAGTTTCTAACTTCCACATAGATTCCTAATATCCAACTCCCAATATGGGAACATTTCCATATTTTCCATATGACAATCCATTCTTAATAGAATCATGTATATTCATAATAATGTCAATATGGTCCATCCATTACTATACTTCCAACTGTCCTTTACAGTTGTTTAACTACTTTAGTCATATCTGGTTCTAGTCTTTTTTCCCTCTTCACGCCTTAGGCATTTGGAAAACTAGAACACATGAATGTTATAGCATATGCAATCGATCCTAAATCTGAAGCATATGGGACACGATTCATAATGTCTTACATAAATACATGATACTTTACCAGTCTCTTGCTATAATAATTCCATATATAGAATTTCCTTATGTTAAATCATTCCAACATAACATTCATATATATCCTTGACTAAATTTTATTAATACTTTAATCTAAACTTTTAGATTCGAAATAAAGTATAAGTATCCTCTCCCTTACTATAGCGAAACAACTTTTCAACCTTTGCAACTTCCAAATTAGAACTTTGTTTCCTATAAATAACATTGCTAATTTGCAACACTTACCATAATGATTATGCTCCCACTAGCATAACAATTATTTCTTTAATAGCATAACACTTATGCTCCCACTAGCTTTGACATGTACTCAGAAATAAGCAGGACTTCTAGAAATCAATACTTGTTGACTTTCTTACCAAAGTTCAGATTTCTGATACAAGATGCTTCGATAAGACTTTATCTAGGCTTCTCAAACTCATACACCTTTCCTTAGATAGCTCACATGTGTGTCTAACCAATTTCATAACTTACAGTAATAAGTCTCAAATGTTTAGACCTTTTTCCATTTCTCACAATTCGAACTATGAAGAGGGATGTCGTAATCAGAATCGAATTAGAGAATGCAAATATCACAAATGCTATCTCCTTAAAATCTACTTAGTGAAAATGTTTCCTCACAATCATTTTTCATGAAGCAGAGAGAAACCTTTTTCACTTAGATTAATGGTGTATGTGTTCCTATCCCTGTGAATTTGTCATGACCATAATCACAAGACAAGGTTAGTGACAAATCGAAACTCATATGGACTGAACTTGTTCAATCTTAATTTCTTCCCATCTGGTAGCACAAGGCCTACCATTGCTTCCAGGTTGTTTAGGTTGTTATGTAAACAATTGAGAACTAATAGAACTCACATGCTTAGTCAACTTTTAACTAGAATGAGCACATAAACAAGAATATGTCAACACGATAGGTTACAAACCTTAAGTCGTGCGCTAGTGATTAACAATAGGTTTACTCTTGATTTGTTCTTGAAACTTTTCAAGATCCTTAAGACTCCCACTGGCCTCTTGACATATAAGATTCTCTTGTCAAGAAACATTCATTGACAAACAAATATTCATGAGTTAGAGTGGATTCTTGTCAAGAATAACACTTCACACAATTGGTCTTAGTTGGTCTTTGTTCTATCCAAAAACATCACAACTACCAATTTGAATGTGTTATCATCTACTTAAGATATGTCACTCAAGTCACAATCTTGGAGTATAACTCTAAGACTTGATTTTGGAAAAAAATATGGTTTACTCTTGATTTGTTCTTGAAACTTTTAATCTTTCTGCCTAATTGATTCTTCATATTCGTTCTGCTATACATTGAAACTTTTTCAATGATTCAAAATTACACTTAATCTTGTAAGTATAACCATGTTTACTAAAATTTTAGTAAATCATAACGAATAGTCTTATCGTTTTTTTGTGGTGGACCTGACCAGTGCACAATGATGTGTACTACATCCCCTAGTCCTTCACTTGATTCACATATACATGTGAACAAGGAATTAGTCCTAATTTTCCAAAGATGAAGTTTCTCATTCATCATACAATGCAAATCGCATGACTCCAAGTTTCTATCCAATTGAAGCTTGGGTGATGAGAATCTTTCCTTATTTGGTAAATTTTGACACTACCACAAACGAAAGAATCAAATCCATTTTCCAATATTGCTAACAATAGAAACATACAAACATCAATTTTCACAAATGCCATTGCAAGGAGATATAAGATAAGATAAAATCAAATTTTTATTTATTTATAAAAATGCAGAAAAACTTTTCCTTACAATGCAATTGCAAATGAAAAATATGTTACTAAATATTTTCTAAGCAACCTATCATAACTCCTAGTAGTAGCTCACAAATCTGATCATCGAACCATGCAATCGAAATCCATCTCTTCGCGACCAGACTCAACTTACTCTTCCTTTAAGCTTCCTTTCTTTTCTTCGATCCTACAAAACATCAAAATGTAATTACATTACATCATGTATTTAGAATCTCCAAATAGGAATTTAATAGAGTTAGATAATGGACTTACCTGAAGCAGAGTCAAACATATTGACTTTACCATCCTTGTGGTCATGATACCATACATACCCGAGAGTACATCCGAATCCCTCAAACCAAGGCTCTGATACCAACTTGTAACGCTCTAAATTTTCAAACAAAATTTTCCTTTTTAAAATGACTTAAAACCCAATCTCGCATTTCTCAAAAACCACAAATGTATAAGTTGTCAAAACACAAGTCAACAATTATTTGATAAGATCCCAAAATATTAGGTCATATTTTGTTGGTTTGAGCTAGGCACCATCTGTATAGATCTTGTTAGTCTTTGTATGGGTTTTTAGGGTGTTTACGGTTCAGTTGGTGTTTGCGGCTGCAAGCTTGTTTGCGGTCGTGAACTGTTTACGGCCGTGCACCGTTTATGGTTCACTGTTCCCTATATATAGGTGTCAGATGTGTCAGAATGTACGACTGTTGTGTGTGTGTGTGTGTGTGTGTGTGTTCCATTGTACCTGACGTTTACGGCTAATAGAATGTGTGCAATTTGGAATCATTTTTGCTTCTACTCCTTCTTATTCTTATTGATTTTAGCTTGTTCTTGTGTTTGATCACTAGTTGGTTCCAGATTTGGGGACTTACAATTGGTATCAGAGCCAATCTAGTGTCAAACCTGATCAAGTTGCATTTACGGTTGGAGTGTTCTTCATTTTCGTGATAAATCAAGCTTGGTTACTGAGTTTCTGCTGATTGATCATGATTGCTAGGCCAAAGGGATTGAAGATCTGCTCGAAATCAGTTGTTTTCATCAATTTCTAGGTGTTTTCGGCTACAATTGTTCATCAGTTTATGGCTGTGAACTTGTTTTCGGCCGTAAACCCATAAGAGTTTTCGACCGTAAACCATTTTCGACTGCAAACAACTCGTTTTGGACCGTAAATTTCCTTGAACCTTAAACTGCCTTGAACCGTAAACCCTTGATTGACCATAAACTTGTTCTCCATTGTGAACCCTTTCCGTTTTCGGTTATCTTTCTTTACAAGTTTTGTTCTTAGTTAATTAAGAAATTTTTAAAAAAATGGAACCACAAAACTTGACAGTTCATCAGGAGTTGGACTCGATTATGGGAACTACTACTAGAATTCCATGTCTTTTGTCAGCTAAGGGATTTCCAGAATGGAAATACAGAATGGAAAAATACATCAAGATGAAAGATTTCAAGATATGGCGTAGCATTCTGAAGGGTCCAGTTCGAATCACTACTACTCTTGAAAATGTAACCATTATTGACAAAGATTTTGCAAATTACACAGATGAGGATTTCGAGAAAATCGAGGAACAAGAGAAAGCTCTTGCAACACTTACAATGGCCTTATCTCCGGAGATTGCACAAGGATTCCGTGAGTATGACTCAGCCAAAGCTTTGTGGGAAGCATTAATTGTAGTGTATGAGCGAAATGAAGATATGAAGCAAAGCCGTCAAGACATGCTCAGACAGAAGTTCAACATGTTTAATCACATTCTTGGAGAATCATTGGAGGCTGAACTACAACGTTTTATTACTCTTACCACTGAGATGAGTTATGCCGGAATTTCAGTGCCAAGATCAGAAATTAACAAGAAGCTACTTAGCTCTCTCCCAAAGACATGGGACATGAATGTCTCAGTTATCAAGAAGACAAAGGATCTGAACAGACTCAGTCTTGCAGAAACAATGGCAATCATTAAAGCCTGTGATCTTGATGACAAGCAAAGGGAAATCAACCATGTGAACCCCTATTCTACCGCAAATCTAGGGATTTCTTCAAACAATGCATTTTCATCCTTTACTGCTCCACAAAATCAAGCTATGAGGTTTGAGCTTGTATTTCGGGTGCTTACATGTGAGGTGCTTTAGCAAGAGAATACCATCGAATCTAGAAAAGTTGTGGAAGTAAATAGTTTTTAATGACTTGTGTTTTTTAACAAGAGCAGAGATCCTTAATACCAAGTCAAAAAGCACCTTCTCACTCCTTTTTTCAAACTCCGTCGGATACAGTATAGAGTTTTTCTTTTACCCCGCCATGCCACTAGATCCATAATGACCGGTGAGTCAGAACATGTATGAATATAATCACGCGGAGCGCCGTACCGGCCTATCGAACGAAGCGAAGAAAGAGATCATTGAGCCTATTTAGTCGAGCGTTTTTGCTGTTTCACAACCACCATCCCATATTGTTTCACCATCCATGCCTTATCCATATGCTGCTTCATCCTCAAAGGCTCCTATTACCACCTCTGCTCCCAAAGAAGTCGAAGAGAACATGGCCCTAGCAACTGGTCTTGAAAACTGCTACAATGCCTTTGTAGATGGAGACTAGCCTCCCCAAATCTCCTTTACTGACCTTGACCAGATTCATCCTGAAGACGTTGAGGAAATGGATATTACCTGGCAGATTGCCATGACAGTGTTTAGGGCAAAACAATTTGCCAAGAAAACAGGAATGAATAACTAGGGAATGAACGGAGACAAGAAGGTTAGATTTGAGAAAGGAAAGTTGAGATGCTTTAACTGTCACGAGCATGGCCACTTTGCTCGTGACTGTCCGAAGCCTGATAGAAGAGTAAATCATGAAAGGACAATGGTGTCGGTTGGAAATAACAGGGGAGCTGCTGCTAACAACGAGACTGCAAATCTAGCGGTGGTAGCTCAGTCATTTGGCTGGGAGGATCAAATTTAAGCACTGAACCTTTCTGGACCAGAGAATTCTCATCTGGCCCAGATAAGTGAAATCCCTGAGAAGAATGTTGAAGAGGGTCCTGAAGAAGAGATGATGGAATTGCAGTTCGCATTCATGGTTTCCACTACCCCTGAGCCTGAGAAAAAGGAGGTCAGTCAAATTTCTTGTTCTCAAACATGTATTGATACTATTAAATTTTTACGTGAACAAATCGAATTATTGCGTAGAGAGAATGAGGACCTAAAGTACAAGGGATATAACCTTAGGAAAGGCCAAAGACCACTAAAAGAACAATTAGATGCCAAAACTAAGGATTTTAGGAAACTACAGGAAGAGTATAGCAATAAGTGTGAGAACTACAATTTTATCAAGAAACAACTTGCCACTGTGATTGACGAGCTTGACACATTAAAAATCCGATTTGAAAATGCTGATTTTAATTTCAAAAAGTTTGATGTGTCAAGTGAGAGAGTTGCAACCATAATAGAGAAACAAATGAAATGGAAAGACAAGAAGCAGGTAGGTCTAAGGTATGAGAGTGTCCCTCCTCCTTTCAATCACAATTACACTGCTATCCCTATGACCCAGGAAGAGATCGACAGAGTGGAACATCTTGTGTGGCAAACCTGCTATACCTGTGACGGAGAGTAGTGTTAGGGAAAAGGATACTAACATTTCTACTTCCTATGCAGATTCTCTTTTAAGTCAAGGCAAGCAGGATTCAGAAGAGAGTGTGTCTGATAATAATAGTGTTTCAAAATATGATGTTTCTGTTTCAAACAATGATGTTTTTGTTTCTAACTTTAAAACTGATGTTTTGGTTTGTGATGATTCTGTGTCAAAATCTGATGATTCAAATGTCTTTGTTAAGTGTGGTGATGTGTCTGATAAATCTGATGTTTCTGTCACAAACACATCCACTTCAGCTACACCTGTCACACAACCTGAATCTTGTACATGCACGTGTGGGAAGAGTAAGGGAGTCAATAAGAACACTAGACCTGTAACGCCCCGATTCTCGAATATCAATTTATGGTGATAAATTCTCATAAATTGAAGGTCTACTCGACGAGTTGGTTGCCTGACTCGTCGAGTAGCAGCGGGTTAGGCCGCACACTTAAGTGACCTACTCGCCGAGTCCAAGAAGGGACTCGACGAGTAGGAGCTGGAGGATGAAACCCTAAATTTCGGGGTTTTGCACCCTATTTAAAGGATCATTTGCCCTTAGCCTCCCTTGGCAGCCTCGAGAGAGTTCAACAAAACCCTAATACGTGTGTGTGTGTGCTCCATTGTGTGTTTCAAGCCTTGGAAGAAGATTCTTAGAGAAAGGAACTTGAAGATCAAGTAGCTAGCAGCAAGGTGCTTGTGTGGACCTGAAGTCTACCTCAGTTTAGCATCATTTGAAGGTAACAATTTGTTACCTTGACCTTGTTCTTCCTAGATCTCTTCATGTTAAAGATTAGGGCTTTTATAGCATGGGTGATAACCATTTTCGGGTATGGGATAGGATCTGAAGTTGCTACTTCAGATCTGAGCTCATCTTGGACTCTAGAGCCATAAAGTTTCCAGCTTTAGACAGCATGAACCCTTCCTTTTGAGTTAAACTCCATTTCAAGTTTAGTTTTGGCATTATGAGTCATTAGAGCCTTGCATGCATGTAAAGTTTGCAACTTTACGTGATAAACGTACATTGGGAAGCTGGATCTACAATTTGGAGCCTTAGCATGGCTTAAAATTGTTTGTATGAATAAAGGACTGAAGAGACTCGGCGAGTTGTAGGAACGACTCGACGAGTCCGATGAAGGTTTTTGTGGGCTCGGCGAGTCAGTCGGGTGACTCGGCGAGTCGGCGAGGGTTCTCCTAACCTTTGGACACGTATGAACGCGGCGAGTTATAAAGGGAAAACTCGGCGAGTTGGCCAAGGAGTTACGACCACTGACCCTAGGAACTCGACGAGTCACACGAGTGACTCGGTGGGTTGGCAAGTTATACAAGGAACTCGGCGAGTAGCTAAGGGTACTCGACGAGTTAAGGTCAACATGGACTGTTGACCTTGACAGTTGACTTTGACCAAGGGTTGACCAGTTGACTTCTGAGGGTATTTTGATACATTGGATATTTATAGCAAAGGACATTGGTGAATATAGGTGTTGGAGTTGGAGCTACATTTGGAGGAGTTTGACACTACCTTCCGAGCTACTTGCGAGGTGACTTATCCTCACTATATCAAAAGGGTCTACGGCACCAAGGTCGGCCCTTTATCGGATTTGTATCCGGGTATATTGCATGATATGTTTATTGATCTGTTAGATCTGCATCCTGGTAGTTAGGACGGTATTATGTTAGTGACCGGTTAGGTCGGTATCCTGGTTATAAGATGTTCCTATGCTATATGATCTGTTAGATCAGTTTGATTGCCTATAGACTGTTGTGTGATTACCTGTTATATGTGCACATGGTTGTTTGATTGGGGTTGGGTTGAGGCGGGTCCTGCTTCGTGCTGTAGGCCAACATACCCAGGGCGGACCGGATAGACTGCAGACCCGGGAGGGCACATAGTCAGGCCCAAGGCCCGGCGAGCGGTCCGGATAGGCTGAAGGCCCCGAGAGGGATAACCAGACGTGCCGAGGCTCGGAGAGTGGACCAGATAGACTGAAGGCCCGGTGCGGGCGGTCCAGTCAGACTATAGACTCAGAGTGGACCAAGGTGCGGGCGGACCAGTCACACTGTAGACTCGAGATGCATGGTTGTCCTGTATTGGTTATATGATATGTTATGGTTATATGAGGTTGGTATTTTGGGGGTAGCTCACTAAGCCTTCGAGCTTACATTTATCGATTATTGTTTCAGGTACAGCGGCTGACCGCAGGAAGGCGAAGGCGTGACCGTACACTTCCTCAATTACGACTATGATTTCTGGGAACTCTGATATTAAACTATTTTGGAAACCTTTTTGTAATAACTATTGGTATTTTGAATGTTTTAAAATTTTAAATTTGGCTTGAATTTTATGGGTGTTACAAGTTGGTATCAGGGCCTTGGTTTGAGTGAATTGGAGGAACATTCGTGTGAATCCAGTCTCAAATCAAGGAAAGCATTTTAAAACGATTTTTTGAAATGTTTTTCAAAATAAGTAAAGGAGGATGTAAAGTGTACGATCAGCCGGAGCCAGTAAGTAGACCCCAAAGTACCATACAGTTATTTGATATTGTGATATGTTAGAACAGCATGCTAGTACTAGGCTAGGGATCTTCAGGAATTACATGATGGAATTGCCTGATTACATGATGCCTACTAGCCTAGGGTTTCTTTTAGATGAAATTGACATCATTACTGTAGTTGCTTAGTGTATACATCACGGTTATACATAATTAAGATCTTATAGCCCGAGAATGTTTGATTTGGCCTTATGTTCTGTTCTTGTCTGATTGGGAGCTTAGGGCAGGGTTGGATATTCGAAAGTCTATGGGGTCCAGCGTTAAGTATGGCTAGCATACACTAGCACTGCAAGGTTGGTGGAAGTTTCATGGATGGGTGAGTTGTGTGGGACCGGTAGGTCAGTTATGAGATATTTAGTATTTCCTCTAGGAGTGAGGATTGAGCGCTCGTTATATTTGTGTGTATTATTAGGGCGTTGTGATGATACTTGGGACAAATATGGGTAGGTGTGGAAGGTAGTATGGGCACGTACTACTGAAAGCACAGGACCCATACGCGTGTCAAGGAAGTCACAACCCCTAAGGTTTTTATTTTGGTTGGGAGTTGGTTCCCGGGTTCTTATGAGGAGTATCTAATAACCTTTGGGTATGTTTTCAGTATGGTGGTTACACGGTGATTCGTGGCTGGATCCGGGTTAGGATGAGGAGAGGGTGGACAGGAGGCGCCGGCAGCGCCCGAGACTATCGGCCAGATGAGGCCAGATGAGATGGATGACAGGATCCGGGAGATCCTGCATGATGAGGTTGCTGCTATGTTCCGGGCTCAGTTGTCGGAGATGTTTGGGTCTATTAAGACCGCCATGGTCGAGTACTTTGACGAGCACTATGCAGCCCTCACAGAGGTGGCTGCCACGGCAGCTACTGAAGCTGTAACAGCGGCAGGGGTAGGAGCCAGTCGGGCTTTTCAGTATCAGGACTTCGACAACACGAAGCCCCCTACTTTCGATGGGATTCAGGATCCCATCAAGGCTATGAGGTGGTTATCTGACGTGGAGGGGTGCTTCTTCACATGTTCGTGTCCTACTGACCAGAAGGATAGATGTGCCCTGAACATGCTGAGGTCTGGGGCAAAGGACTGGTGGAGACTGATGAATGAGTCGTATTCGGATGAGCAGAGAGCTATTATTACATGGGAGCAGTTCAGGGATATGTTCCGCTCCCGCTACATTCCACGAGTCGAGCGTGAGCGGCTAGCTCAGGAGTTTTTGGAGTTGAGACAGGATACAGATTCGGTGACGGAGATCACCCGTATGTTCACTAAGAGGGCGATGTTTTGCCCGGAGTTCGCTTCCGAGCAGGCTCAGATGACGCGTTATCTGAGCATGCTCAAGACTGACATTAGACAGTTCGTTGCTACCCAGCGGTGTGATACATTGCTTGAGCTACAGGTGGCCGCCAGGTAGCATGAGTTAGAGATTGAGTTACAGTTACGAGAGCAGAGGCAGGCCCCGGTGCAGTCGCAGTCGGCGCCAAAGCGGTCCAAGACCGCTGATTCCAGGGTTGGAGGACAGAGCGGCCGCACTTGTGAGAAGTGTGGGAAGGGTCATTCCGGAGTTTGTAGGTCTGGGGGTGTGTGCCGCAAGTGCGGAAAGGAGGGGCACTATGCGAGGGATTGTCGCCAGGTGGCCCCGGTTCAGGACATGAGGATTTGCTATCACTGCCATCAGGTTGGTCATGTGACGACCAACTGTCCACAGCTTGTTGCTAGACCGGGGTCGGCTCCAGCGCCGGCTACATTGAGGATTACTGGCGGGGGACAGGGTAGAGCAGAGCCCCCGAGGGCTCAGGGACGTGCCTTCCAGCTTATGACAGAGGAGGTCGGGACAGCGCCAGATGCAGCTGTTGGTATGTTTCTATCTGTATCTTATTGTTTATAATTCTATTTCGAATTTTCCATCCCTTTCTGCATATGGCATAGGAGAGTTTGAGGAGTTTAGTATCAAGAAGCCGTAGACGGTTAGGATTCAGGGATGTTTGAGAATGGGAGGTTAGGATATAGGATCACCATTCCAGGGATAGAGACTGTGAATTGGAGAGGCAAAAGTGTTCAACTGGGATTCGGGTTCTTTCGAAGTTCGGGTGCTCCACGCCAGGAGAGTGGTTTCGCGGAGACTCTTCATTTCAGGATCCATCATTCTTTGGGAAGTATGGAAATTCTTGGCTTGGACGGTTAAGTAGAGTTATGATCTCGCCACTAGTAGGTAGTGGTTAGTGTCCCAAGTGGGGGAGAATTAGAAATTCTCAAAGGGAGCATCGATCATGGAGGGTTCGGTTAGCTGCCAAGGTCGGACAATACTTCAGCACGCGTATGCGGGATTTCAGCGTATGTGGAAGATACGCAGGTCAGGGATCAGACCACGGTTTTCCGAGAGGATGGACGATCGACATGAGGCCTAGGGTTAGGCCGGGGTGATAGTCCACAAAATAGATCAGGAGTTCGAAGCCCCCAAGTGGGTGAGAACATGTTGCATAGGAGAGAGAGCACCAGGAGGGATGGCCCAGGGAGATGCTCAACAACTTAGAGCAGTCCGGATATACTGAAGGCCGGTGGGGCGTACCAGTCAGGCCGAAGGCTCGGAGAACGGTCCAGACAGCCTGAAGGCCCGGAGAGGCGGTCCAGACATGCTGAAGGTTCTGAGAGTGGTCCAGATAGGCTGAAGGCCTGGTGAGGCGGTCTAGTAATGCTGAAGATTCTGTATATGTTTGTAGATCTATGTTCGGGTATTGAGTAGGCTGCTACGCTATAGCAATCAATAGGTCTGTTCCAAGTATTGAACACTCTGTTGGAGTCGGCTGAGGACTCCGGTGTATTTTGGTTGATTGGAAGTTATTATTAGAAGACGAAAGGAGGTCAAAGGATCTTTGTGATCTCTTTAGTTCGGAGTGTCGCCGAGGTTCCATCTTCTTGGATCGGATAATACTCCAGTTGGAGACTGAGAGTGGATCCGAATGAGTATTCGTTAGATTGGGAAGGTTTGGGATTAGAACGTTCCCTCATTCAGGTTCTGGGAACCGGGTTAGATCTTTTCTTGATCGTTTATGGCATTTGGATGGGGTGGAGGCGGTCCTGCACTATGCAGTAGGCTAAGATACCCGGTGCGGACCGACGGTGAGTCGTAGGCACATAGGTTCCAGAGAGAGCGGTAGGATCGAGGAAGTGGGCCAAGATAACCGGTGCGGGCCGGCGGTAAGTTGTAGGCACAGGGGTTCAGTAGAAAAGTGGGATTTGGGTTAGGAAATTAGCGGACCAGGATGGTCCGGATAGACTGAAGGCCTGGTAAGGCGGCCCAGGTAGGACAAACGCTCGACGAGCGGACCGGGGAGGCTGTAGGCCCTGAAGGGCGGTCCAGTCATGTCGAAGGCTCGGTGTACGATAGTTTTTGTAATCTATGAAGGCATTGAATTGCCGCAGCAGCAGGTAATCTGCGGTCCTGTTTCGGTGAAAACCTCGAATTATCAGGATTGGGTGTAAGTGGTATGGAAGTGACAATTGTTCAGTTGGAAAAGTGGCACGAAGGATAGACCTTTTAAAAAGTTCGGTTGGGATTCACATCACCTTCCACGTTTCGCAATTGCGAAAGTGCATCATGAAAGTGCATCATGGATAAGAAGGCGGTGGTTTCGTTAGAGGACATTCAGGTCGATGAGCGCCTGAATCATGTTGAGAGGCCTGTGGCCTTCTGGAGAGAAGGGTGAAGGCTCTGCGAAACAAGGAGGTACCTTTGGTAAAGGTACAATGGAAGCACCAAATAGGGTCCGAGGGGACGTGGGAGTCGGAGGCAGAGATGCGGGAGCACTATCCGAGGATGTTCACCGCAGCAGACTTCGAGGACGAAGTCTAGTTCAAGTCGGGGAGAATTGTAACGCCCGGATTCTCGAATATCAATTTATGGTGATAAATTCTCATAAACTCAAGGTCTACTCGACGAGTTGGTTGCCTGACTCGTCGAGTAGCAGCGGGTTAGGCCGCGAACTTAAGTGACCTACTCACCGAGTCCAAGAAGGGACTCGACGAGTAGGAGCTGGAGGATGAAACCCTAAATTTTGGGGTTTTTCACCCTATTTAAAGGATCATTTTCCCTTAGCCTCCCTTGGCAGCCTCGAGAGAGTTCAACAAAACCCTAATACGTTTGTGTGTGCTCCATTGTGTGTTTCAAGCCTTGGAAGAAGATTCTTAGAGAAAGGAACTTGAAGATCAAGTAGCTAGCAGCAAGGTGCTTGTGTGGACCTAAAGTCTACCTCAGTTTAGCATCATTTGAAGGTAACAAGTTGTTACCTTGACCTTGTTCTTCCTAGATCTCTTCATGTTAAAGATTAGGGCTTTTATAGCATGGGTGATAACCATTTTCGGGTATGGGATAGGATCTGAAGTTGCCACTTCAGATCTGAGCTCATCTTGGACTCTAGAGCCATAAAGTCTCCAGCTTTAGACAGCGTGGACCCTTCCTTTTGAGTTAAACTCCATTTCAAGTTTAGTTTTGGCATTATGAGTCATTAGATCCTTGCATGCACGTAAAGTTTGCTACTTTACGTGATAAACATGCATTGGGAAGCTGGATCTACAATTTGGAGCCTTAGCATGGCTTAAAATCGTCTGTATGAATAAAGGACTGAAGAGACTCGGCGAGTTGTAGGAACGACTCGGCGAGTCCGATGAAGGTTGTCGTGGGCTCGGCGAGTCAGTCGAGTGACTCGGCGAGTCGGCGAGGGTTTTCCCAACCTTTGGACACGTATGAACGCGGAGAGTTATAAAGGGAAAACTCGGCGAGTTGGCCAAGGAGTTACGGCCACTGACCCTAGGAACTCGACGAGTCACACGAGTGACTCGGCGGGTTGGCAAGTTATACAAGGAACTCGGCGAGTAGCTAAGAGTATTCGACGAGTTAAGGTCAACATGGACTGTTGACCTTGACAGTTGACTTTGACCAAGGGTTGACCAGTTGACTTCTGAGGGTATTTTGATACATTGGATATTTATAGCAAAGGACATTGGTGAATGTAGGTGTTGGAGTTGGAGCTACATTTGGAGGAGTTTGACACTACCTTCCGAGCTACTTGCGAGGTGAGTTATGCTCACTACACCAACAGGGTCTACGGCACCAAGGCAGGCCCTTTATCGGATTTGTATCCGGGTATATTGCATGATATGTTTATTGATCTGTTAGATCTGCGTCCTGGTAGTTAGGACGGTATTATGTTAGTGACCGGTTAGGTCGGTATCCTGGTTATAGGATGTTCCTATGTTATATGATCTGTTAGATCGGTTTGATTGCCTATAGACTGTTATGTGATTATCTGTTATATGTGCACATGGTTGTTTGATTGGGGGTTGGGTTGAGGCGGGTCCTGCTTCGTGCTGTAGGCCAACATACCCAGGGCGGACCGGATAAACTGCAGACCTGGGAGGGCACATAGTCAGGCCGAAGGCCCGGTGAGCGGTCCGGATAGGCTGAAGGCCCCGAGAGGGCTAACCAGACGTGCCGAGGCTCGGAGAGTGGACCAGATAGACTAAAGGCCCGGTGCGGGCGGTCCAGTCAGACTGTAGACTCAGAGAGTGGACCAAGGTGCGGGCGGACCAGTCACACTGTAGACTCGAGATGCATGGTTGTCCTGTATTGGTTATATGATATGTTATGGTTATATGAGGTTGGTATTTTGGGGGTAACTCACTAAGCCTTCGAGCTTACATTTATCGATTATTGTTTCAGGTACAGCGGCTGAACGCGGGAAGGCGAAGGCATGACCGTACACTTCCTCAATTACGACTATGATTTCTGGGAACTCTGATATTAAACTATTTTGGAAACCTTTTTGTAATAACTATTGGTATTTTGAATGTTTTAAAAGTTTAAATTTGGCTTGAATTTTATGGGTGTTGAAAGACCAGAAATGAGCGGTACCAGTTTTTATGCTAAGAGACATACATGCTTTAACTGTGGAACTGCTGGTCATATTCCTCGCAATTGTCCAAATCGGGCATTTGTTCCTTTTTATGCACACAGAGGAGAGAACGAGTCACGAGGAAGATCTCTCATTAGAAAATTCTCAAGATCTTGTTCTCATGATAATGATTGGAATATCAATAAAGACAGAAAACGGGTTGAGCTTAAAAAGAATAAACAGGTTTTACATGAAAATACAACAGGTACTTTCACGAAACTGAACGTGGCTAAGCCAAGATCGGGTTCGTCAAAGTCTTCGTCTGGGTCTTCGGCTAATCTTAGACGGAAACCCAAACGATTAAAACCAAAGAAAAATGTTTCAAAATCACCTGTAAATATTTCTAAACCTAAATATCAATGGGTGCCCAAGAACTTAAATGTCCAATCATCTCAGTCTTCTGTATGTGCATCTGGTATTCAATTAAATTCAAAATGTGCAAAAGAAATTTCTTTTGCTAAAAAGGGAAAACCCAGTGTTTCAATGACCTGGGTTCCAAAAACTAATTAATCCCGTGCATCGTGCAGGAACAGCTACGGAGGAATATCGTCAGACCCTGGTATGTCGACAGTGGTTGTTCCAGGCACATGATAGGAGACATCTCCCAACTTCATGACATTTAGAATTTTAATGGGGGCTATGTTTCCTTCGCGGGAGGAGAAGGCGGGAAGATCACACAGAAAGGAACTGTCACAAATGGAGTGCTGAGCTTTGAGAACATCAACTATGCTCCCGAGTTAAAGCACATTTTATTGAGTGTCTCACAGATTTGCGACGAAGGCTATTCAACACACTTCACTGACAAAGAATGTCTTATCTTGAAGCCTGGAATCGTTATCCCTGAAGATTGGATCTTGGTGAAATCGAAGAGGGATGGAAATGCATACATCATAGACATGAATCATAATATTCCGGAACAAGTCACATGTCTCTTCTCTAAAGTCTCTGAACACAATGCCATGCTTTGGCACCGTCGTCTCGACCATGCGAACGCCAAGAACCTGAATTGTCTTGCCAAAAACGGGATAGTGCGTGGCCTCCCTGTCAAAGACTTTATCACTTTTGAAAAATGTGTGGCGTGTGCTCAAGGAAAACATCACCGCAAGCCCCATTTGCCAAAGATTGTCAACTACATCAGTAAAGTTCTCCAATTGTTGCACATGGATTTATTTGGTCCGGTTAATGTTCTCAGCATCAACAAAAGCTCTTATTGCTTGGTTGTGATAGATGACTACTCGTGGTTCACATGGATTTTCTTCTTATCCAACAAGAGCAGGATCGCTGATCTGATCAAAAAGTTCATCGTGATGATTGAGAATCAAACAAATGAAAAAGTGAAGGCGCTCAGAACTGATAATGGCATGGAATTTAAGAACGCTGTTCTGGATCATTTCTGTGCCGAAATGGGGATATTGCGTCAGTACTGTGCTGTTCGCACACCTCAAAAAAATGGTGTCGTTGAACGGCGCAATCGTACTCTGATAGACGCTGCAAGGACGATGCTATGTGATTCTAAACTACCGGTCTTCTTTTGGGTAGAGGTGATCAACACTGCCTGCTACGTCCAGAACCGTGTCCTGATCAACAATGCCCAGATGAAGACCCCATATGAAATTTTGTACAATCACAAGCCATCAGTCGTTCACTTCCGAATATTTGGATATCCTTGCACCCTCCTTCACTTAGAATCAAACCCCAAGTTCAAATCGAAGGCTGATGACTGTTACTTCATGGGATATGCAGTGTGCACTGCTTATCGTGTCTACAACATGAAGCCGGGAGCTCTTCAGCTCCTGGGGATTCCTCTCCACCGCTACCTGCGCATGATACTGCCTCCGAGAGGCTTGCCAGGTTTTTGGCCCAACAAGATTCAGACCCTTCACCCCTGAAGCAAGGGAATATCTATTGGTGAAGGAAGTTCAGGGGGAGCAGACCCATCGATTTCTGAGTTCAAGGAAGAGATAGGTGTTCTAAATCAAAGATTTATTGAAAAGGATGTTTTGATTGGAAATCTCGACATTCGATTTTCTGAGCTTGAAGAAGAAAAATCCCAAAAATCAAAACTGATCTCTGACTTGCAGGTCAACCTTGGAGCCTTGAGCGCTGGTTACTTCGACCTGAAGAACAAACTGATAGCAGAATTTGGCGACAAATTCAAAACAATTGTCGAAGAACCAAGTGCAGTCGAGACTTGTCAAAGTGCGCCTGCCAATACATCTCAACAAGATCCTTTCGTTAATCCTCCACCAGTCAGAACCACAACAATTGTTGACCGATTCGAGACAGAACTTGCTCAAGCTCATCCAATAGTGACTCTCAAACAAGCTCAACAGCAAGTATCTTCACAAAAGAAGGGGCGGTGGCTCTTCATGAAAAAATCAGATAAAAATATTCTTGGAGACTAGCCCCAACTAACTGTGACTGACCTTGGAAAGAAGTGGTTCAGAGATGAATTTGGTGATCGGTCATGATTTGTTATGTGGGGCTTTCATGACAGATTAAATTGCTGGTTGGTGAAGCGAAAGAGTGGTAACGTGGAGTACTACAAGCACAATAATTATTTCTCTTCTTTGACAAAGGTGGATCTCATTGAGCTTTCTGAAGCTCCATTCTCCAAACCAACTGATGATGCTCGTGGAACTGATTTCAAACTTTTCTTGGAGAATCAAGTTAAAAGGAAATTTGATGGGATGAAGACTACTGAATCTTTCTTGAAGAGAGCCAAAAATGTTCTTGACCCCAAGACCAATCAGAGCTTCAAGAATGTTATGTGGCTCCCTACCAAGCAGACGACAGAGATTCCTATTGTCAAGAACTTTTATGATGGATCACTTCGCAACATGGAATACTGGGTTTTTGATGAAGCCACAACTTCTGCTATCATCAAATTCCCAGATGGTGTCTTTCGCATTGTTTGAAAAAGGTATTTGCTACAATTCGGTGAAAGGGACATAAACACTTTGGCTCATCATCAAATCGTCTGCAAGCATGAGATTTTTGAAGCTGCTGAAAAATAATTTACAGGCATGATTGCGGAGTTCACTGAGAAGAAGATGTGGCTGGGTGCAATGGGAAGATCTGATGTGCTGGTCGTCGAGAAAGACTAAACTTATGCTAGCCTCAAACCAAGGGGGAGACTGTTAGGTCATATTTTCTTGGTTTGAGCTAGGCATCCATCTGTATAGATCTTGTTAGTCTTTGTATGGGTTTTTAGGGTGTTTACGGTTCAGTTCGTGTTTGCGGCTGCAAGCTTGTTTGCGGCCGTGAACTGTTTACGGTCGTGTACTGTTTACGGTTCACTGTTCCCTATATATAAGTATCAGATGTGTCAGAATGTACGACTGTTGTGTGTGTGTGCTCCATTGTACCTGACGTTTGCGGCTAATAGAACGTGTGCAATTTGGAATCATTTCTGCTTCTACTCCTTCATATTCTTATTGATTTTAGTTTGTTCTTGTGTTTGATCACTAGTTGGTTCCAGATTTGGGGACTTACACAAAATCCTCAAAAACACAATCTCTAACTGGTGTGTACAATCAAGTCGGCGCCTTCCCGCAATCCTGAGAGGTACCTGAAACACATATCACACAACACGGTAAGCACGAAGCTTAGTGAGTTCCCTAAAATACCACACGCAAATAACTAGCCTCTCATGGCTATACCTCGATAAGGACCCTCCGGTCCATGTGTTCCAGTGAAGACCCTCCAGTCTCACAACTCGGGTTGGACCCTCCGGTCCTAACCAATAAAGCACAGAGTAATATACAACATAAACCATAGGGAACGGAGGGGTCACATCTCACCAAGGACCAACCACTGGAACTGCTATCATAACCAATCTGAAGAATGAATCTCAATACTCTGCTCTCAGATACTAGAAGAATGACCATGCTCGGTCGGAAATATCCTCTGATCTCAATAACCATAAGCCCCAGCTTCCCTTCAAATGTTCCTTCCAACACTTGGTACCAGGTCAGCTCCCGACCCAAAAAATGAATCTCCAACGCTACCCTAGCCCAGCCGGCAATACGACTTCACAATCGTTCGATCCAACTGAGTTGTCTCAACCAATCACACTGAACTCCAAAATCACTTAGTTCGCTTTACCCCAAGCGATTACTACAACCGATTTGAAATCGCACCCCACATATGACCTCGGTCGTCTACTACTTACTAGTTCATGCGTGTTGTGGTCCTCTTCAAACCAACGAACCAATTCACCCAAGTCTAAAACATCATATGGGAAACACATCCCACTCATAATGGAATTCATCCGAAAAATCCGAAATCCCAACCTGCTCGTCCTCCACACAGATAGAGCGAAACTCAAACACAAGAGTCTGGTCCGACATATAATTGGAACCACTCGTCCCAATCCGATACTCAACTCATGACCCATGTTCCACGAATCTACGCTTGCATTACACCTCGATCCTTCCGATTTGCGACAACCCTTCCCTAACTCAAAACATAACGGTTCCCGACCATCGCTGAGACCCCAGTCTCGCCCCTGGTCCGGCCACCAGGTTCCCACAGACTCAATTGGCAAGGCTACCCAGGCCTAAGAACCCCTTTGCGTCACATTCTGACTAGTGAATGCTACGGATCCCCACAATATTACAACACTCTCTCACTGACTGATGAGTGCTACAGCTCCCTGCAGTCTTATAACATTCTCTCACTGACTACTGAGTGCTACGATTCCCCATAGTCTTACGATACTCTCTCTCACTGACTCATGGATGCTATGGCTCCCTGCAGTCTTGCGATACTCTTTCTCACTGACTCATGGATGCTACGGCTCCCTGCGGTCTTGCGATACTCTCTATCACTGAATCATGGATGCTATAGCTCCCTGCATTCTTGCGATACTCTCTCTCACTAACTCATGGATGCTACTACTCCCCGCAGTCTTACGATACTCTCTCTCACTAACTCGTGGATGCTACGGCTCCCCGCAGTCTTGCGATATTCTCTCTCACTGACTCGTGGATGCTACGGCTCCCCGTAGTCTTACAATACTCTCCCACCGACTCGTGAATACTACGGCTCCTCGCAGTATTACAATACTCTCTCCTACTGACTCGTGAATGCTACGGCTCTCCATAGTCTTACAACACTCTCTCACTGACTAGTGAATGCTACAGCTATCCGTAGTCTTACAACGCTCTCTCACTGACTAGTGAATGCTACGGCTCTCCGTAGTCTTACAACACTTTCTCACTCACCATGGGCTCACCCCACGGTTTTCCCTGACAGTCCTAAGTGATTACTCCCACCTGGATCCACTCACTCTCTTATCACCCTACAATCTCATCATCAAGATATCACCATACCGCATTCAGTAACTCATGCTCTGCGGACCAACATAGATAGGTGCGCTCACCTACTCAGATTATGCATCACTACTCTTGACGAAAATTATCATAGACAAGGCACATTCCCTCAGTACATTTTACACCCTTGGACAATCCCCTTCTTACGATAATTAACTGATGGTCTCAAATCTGAAAATATAGTCTCTTGGTGTTCCACTTGCCGTCTGACAAACCCACGTCTCATAGTAATCCAACAATTCAGGGCATCATAATCAAATACCTCGATACACCATCACAGAATCTCACGATATCTTGCCACGACCACTGATCTTCCATTCACACAACTCAAAGCCTTGAACTACTCCAACTCACAACTTGAAGCACGGAGGAATCGTCAATGACTGAGAACATGTTAACGATAGCAACTGCTGCCCTTCCCGGAGTACATATCAAGCCCATGCGAAACTACTCACACCGACTCTGAAGTTGATTGAAAAATCAACTGCTGCCCTTCCCGGAGTACATATAACAACCTATACGTCGATCTATCAATCTCTCAGCATTCGAATCTTGACCTCAGCAACCCAACCGTCTCGGAACTCAAACATAGGCAAACCTAAAGAACACGAGCCACAATCAGATTCTTGTCTAACGGCCACCTACCGTGAAGACACTTATTATCTCCTGAGCATATGCAACATGCATCCTCTCGCTTTGTATGTTGCCTTGACTACCACATGACCCCAGCCTCATATACTCGTGCCGCAGATCCCCATAACCCAAAATTCTGTACCACATCAAATTAAGGATCCTCCCCACAGAATACCCAGTTCTCCCCCACTTAGGGTTCGAACCATCTTCGATTGACATACCAAACAAACCACACTACAGACTGACTCACCAGATGTACCATTCCCGACTCATGGAATGTACCATGCAGTACTCGATGATCTTCCAGATAATGACCAAATAACTCCAAGTATCCCGTATCTCAGATGAAAGCCTCAGAATCCTCCCAACGTGACTGCCTCTAGTCATCGAAAATCCCATACCGACACATCACCGGACATCTCGACTGTCCCGAATTAGTTACGACTCTCAGCCCAAGAATAATGAACTATCAGACACAGCTCATCTCTGATTCCTCAGGAAACATTCCATCGTGTGAATTATTATAGAAGCAAGAGACCTCACTCTCACAGTCGATATACAACGTAAACAACGAGGGACGCCGCCCCGATATACTCCTCTTGATTACCTAGAAATGCTGCTAAAATATGCCTTACTATACTCAACTAAGGCATATCCTTATCCTCATCCATCTCAGTCCCCAGCGATGACTCTCTTGTGGTATAAGAAATACCTTGCAGCAGACATACTACAAAATACTCTGGTGAAAATATCGCAACTATATGCTACCCCACGGGGTTTACCTCTAAACTCTGAAATCGGAAGTTCGTTATCTCTTTCGCTCCACACGGGAAGCGAAAATAGTATAATTCTCGTCACAGATAGTGAAATCTCAACCATTGGCGGATCACTCAACCCAGACCGCAATCCTCCACAAAGCATCATCTCCATTTTTCCTCGAGTCCTGCGAATCCAAATGGCACCTCACCAGTCAAAATCCTCGGGATCTAAACTCAATTTTCCTCGCAAGGTACACTCTATTGAAGCTCCACCGACATGGCCCTCTGGCCCCACAGTTTACCATATCTATTCTCGGTCTGAACACCCATCATCGGATAACGGGTAAAGATGGAAGCACCCTCTGCTATGAATCATGGCACCCAAACCATGTTATCTCCCCTCAATCTGCTATTTAGAACTTCAATAATTCTATGTGTTTCGAGTATTGTTCCTCTGCTTTCAGTAGTACGGGCCCATATTACCTGCCACATCTACCCATACTTTCCACACGGATCGTCCCAGATTTCCAAAGTAGCTGCTCAACCTTCTCGATCTCCAATCCCATTACACATGTTCGCTCTCCAGTGAATACTCACCTCTAAACAGCGCACTCAGCGAGCTAAAATTACTCCTTAGGCTCTCCTAGGTTCTCAGACTTCTCTGCCATCAGCTGCTGAAGAACTCCTCATGATGTCAGCCATGTACCTCCTGAATATCGTCGTATTCACATAGTAGCTAACTCTCATCAGTCAAGAGTTCCACAAAGCACAAAGTAAGCAACATTCGGCCATCGAATAACCTCCACCAGCACATAAAACCACTCTAGCATACAACTTCACTTGCTATATCCTCAACTCAATAGGCATCACCGAACTCAGGAAATCCCACCTCCCATGGGTATCTAACTACTCTCTCAGTAGATTCCTCAAATGTACATCTACGTATCTCTCCTAGATTACTCCTCTACTCAAAGCCCTCTCTAAAAGATTCCTACTAGGTACTCCTACTCAGCACATACATAGAGCAAATATCAGATAATATCAATCAATAGCATCCCCTAGGCTAAGGCATCATGAATCACGCAACTCTAGCTCTAAATTCCTGAAATACCTAACATATCCTCTAGCACGCAGCTCTATTATCTCATAAGTATCTCATAATGTAAACAAGTAATGGTATTTTGGGAAATCACCGTTCGGGCTCTGGCTGATTGTACACACTGCTCCATCTCGTTTTCTCTTAAAAGCTCTTACTCGTTTTAGAAAATCATTTCTTTTAGAAAATTTTCACAAATCCTCAGTTTGAGTCCATACATACCCGAGAGTACATCCGAATCCCTCAAACCAAGGCTCTGATACCAACTTGTAACGCTCTAAATTTTCAAACAAATTTTTCATTTTTAAAATCACTTAAAACCCAACCTCACATTTCTCAAAAACCACAAATCTATAAGTTGTCAAAACACAAGTCAACAATTATTTGATAAGATCCCAAAATCCTCAAAAACATAATCTCTAACTGGTGTTTACAATCAAGTTGGCGCCTTCCTGCAATCCTGGGAGGTACCTGAAAAACATATCACACAACACGGTAAGCACGAAGCTTAGTGAGTTCCCCAAAATACCACATACAAATAACTAGCCTCTCATTACTATATCTCGATAACGACCCTCCGGTCCATGTCTTCCCGTGAGGACCCTCCGGTCTCACAACTCGGGTTGGACCATCCGGTCCTAACCAATAAAGCACAGAATAATATATAACATAAACCACAAAGACAAAAGCATGATATCACATAACTCAGTATAAGCATATAAGACCCTCCGATCACACAGTATTACCACTCAGACCAGTATAGTGAGAAGACTCACCTCGCAGAGTAAAGCAATATACCCCACACTCGAACTACTGGTCTAGACTCCGCCCCTCCGTAGCCTCCAAAATCCACAACTTGACCAAAACCCTAAAGTCAACGGAAGTCAAAAGTTAAAGCTGACCCAACTCGTCGAGTGCAACTCGTGGACTCGTCGAGTTCCTCAATACTCAGTAAATCAAGAAAACCCGATCCAACTCGCCGAGTTGCTACCCAATTCGTCGAGTCCTTGCAGAGTCTAAAAGATCGGGGAAAAACCCTAGCCACTCGTCGAGTTGTCCCACCAACTCGTCGAGTTCACTCTAAATCCAAAAACGGGAAAACCCAACTCAACTTGTCGATTTCTTCAGCCCTTTCTCATAAAACTCATTCCAGTTGATTCCAATGCTCCAAACTCTGGATCCAATCTCCTAGGATGAAATTACCACGTAAAGTTGCTAACTTTACGATCATGCAAGGCCTCACAAGGCTAAAACACCCAAAACTAAGCTCAAGAAGAGTTTAGGACATGAAGACAGTTCAAAGCTTCATAAAGCTTGAGGCTTTATGTACATGAGGGCTTAGAGGAGTCCAGATCTACAACTACTCCCCCTGGACAAGCTTAACCCGAAAATGGCCCTCATTTACCAAAATACTCATAGACTCACACAAGAAGAGATCTAAGAAATGGCAAGCCAAGGTAAGTACTTTTTACCTCCAAATAGATGCTACAACTGTATGAATGTTGGATCTAAAGACCCCTTATTGTTCCAAGCTCTTCACTCTTCAAGCTTCCTCCAAGAATGTACATTTTTGGCTTCACACACTCAAAATATGAGGGAGGCGGGGTAAAGGAGTTAAAGTCCTTTAAATAGGGTGCAAACCCGAATAATTAGGGTTTTCTCTAAGCATCCTCAACTCGTCAAGTCCAGCTCTCCAACTCGACGAGTAGGCTTAATGACTTGCGTGTCCAGATCAACTCCTACACGACGAGTTGGGCCAACCAACTCGTCGAGTAGGCCCTTCAACTTGCACAAAATCCTCAAGTCCCACATCCAGTAATCGGGGTGTTACATTGGTGGTGGGTCGTGGGTCGTGTTTTTGGTGGGTTGTGGGTAGAGGTGATGGTGGCCGCTGGTGGTGATGGATGGTTGTGGTGGGTGGTGGAGATGGTGGGTGGTGGATGTGAATGGTGGTGGCGAGTAGTGGGTGTGTGATGGAGGTGGTGGTGGTTGTGGTGGGTGGTGGGGGATGGTGGCGGGTGGTGGTGATTGTGGTGGGTGGTGGGTTGGGGTGGTGGTGGTGATGGTGATGGGTGGTGGTGGTTGACAGTGATTGGTAGTGGTGGTGGATGGTCGTCGTGGTTAGCAGTGATGGTGGTGGGTGGTGGTTTTGTGGATGGTGGGTGGGGGTGGTAGTGATGGGTGGTGGAGATAGGTGGCGGTGATGGGTGGTGGTGGTGGTGGGTGGTGGTGTTGTTTGTGTGGTGAGTGGTGTTGGTTAGTGGGTTTTTAATTTTTTTAGTTATTTTTTTATTTATATTAATATTATTTGATGATTTTAATTTAAAAATTGTGTGGTCCAAATTGTTTTCAAATGTTTTCGCAATAAGAAATGTTCTCGATTATATATATATATATATATATATATATATATATATATATATATATATATATATATATATATATATATATATATATATATATATATATATATAAAAGAACCAATCTTTTTTTCAACTTTTAGAACTTATTTTTTATCAAAAAAAAAAACTAAAAATACAGAAATTCATAACTTTTTTTTCTTTTTCCAATGATATCAAATTCGAATTTTTTTTTACGTCAAATTCACAATGTGAATCTTTGAAAATTCACAATGTGAATCCGAAAAATATTTTTCAGATTCACAATGTTAATATATGAATTTAAATATTTTTCTGATTTTTTTTCGATAAAGAATAAGTTCTAGAAATTGAAAAAAAATTTTGGTTCCTTGAAAAACCAATAATTATGGTTCTCTATTGAACTTTTCCATATATATATATATATATATATAAATATATATATATATATATATATATATATATATATATATATATATATATATATATATATATATATATATATATATATATATATATATATAGGGAAAAGTTCAATGGAGAACCATAATTATTGGTTCTTCAAGGAACCAAATATTTTTTTTCAATTTCTAGAGCTTATTCTTTATCGAAAAAAAAAATCTAAAAATATCTAAATTCATATATTAACATTGTGAATGTGAAAAATATTTTTCGGATTCACCGTGTGAATCCGGATTCACGTTATGAATTTTCAAAAATTCACATTGTGAATTCGACGTAAAAAAAATAAATAAATAAAATAAAAAAAAATCGAATTTGATATTATTGGAAAAAGGATAAAAAATTATGAATTTCTGTATTTTTAGTTTTGATAAAAAATAAGTTGTAAAAGTTGAAAAAAAGATTGGTTCCTTCGTTCCTTGGTTAATTATGGTTCTCTATTGAACCTCACCCTATATATATATATATATATATATATATATATATATATATATATATATATATATATATATATATATATATATATATATATATATATATATATATTTGAAATGATTAAATGATTCCCACTTTATTTTCATTAAATTTTTGTCCGTAATACATTAGTTTAAAAGAACATACAACGATTAATTAATAGATTTAATTAAAGCATGCTACGTAAAATTAAATATAACGTCCTACTTTTTTTCTTCATTAAAAGCTCCTTACATAAAAATATAAAACTGAGAAGGATAAAAATATGTTTTATAACCACCAAGTCTACAAATTAAAAAGAAACAAAGATAAATGGCTTAATAACCTCTCAAAAAGTCTTCGAACAAAATCTTACAAGGTTAATGACTTAGGAGGATAGGTCCCTTAAGGTTTTTTTTTTTTTTTTTTTTTTTTTACATATTACACCAACGTGATTGTTATAACCGTTTAAAAAATATAATAAGGTTTTAATTTTGTCCACAATAGGTCCCTAACGTTTTTTTTTTGTACATGTTACACCAACATGGTTGTTATAACCGTTTAAAAAAGGGTAATAAAGTTTAATTGTGTCCACATTAGGTCCCTATTTTTAATATGTTTATCATTTTATCTAACTCTTTTACATCAATACCTAAAAATAAGAAATTTTACAGCAAACTTTATATCAATACCTAAACATAAGAAATTTTACATCAAACTTTATATCTTCGAAAAATATGAAACCATCATACATGCAATGAGTGTGTTAGTATTTTACTTCTTGTATACTACAGTTATCCTTACTGACGTCCTCTGATGTGTTACACATGGTGGCTTGTGATCGTGGAAGAGAAGAAAAGAATGGTTTTGGTGGAATTTCCAGTGACTCCATGCTTCCTTCTAACATTTCAATCACTCCATTGATGGATGGCCTTTGTTTCGGATCAGTTTGTATGCACCATAAGCCGACTATTGTCATTTTTCTAGCATAATCATTTTCCTCTATAGTTGTCAAACCATCTAATAAGATTTCATCCTTCTTCAGACGATTGTAAATCCAGTGAGGGAAATATATCTCACTCGTATGCCCAGAACCAACACCAGCATCAACATTTTTCCTTCCCCCAACCATTTCTAATATTAACATCCCATAACTATAGACATCCGATTTATGGGAGACCCCTCCGAAGTTTCTATTAACAACTTCAGGGGCAATATACCCAATAGTGCCTCTAGCCTCTAACATAGATACGATACTGTCTTTCCTAGAGTATAATTTTGCAAGCCCAAAATCTGCTATCTTGGGACAAAAGTCTTCATCCAGGAGGATATTATGTGGCTTTATGTCAAGATGCAAAATTCGAGTGTTGCAGCCACGATGCAAGTAGTCAAGACCTCGTGCAATTCCAAGGGCTATCTCATATAACTTGTCTACACCTATGGGTTTGCTTGTATTTGGACAAACACGACCATATATAAACTTTTCTAACGATCCATTTGGCATGAACCCATATACGAGAGCTCCTTTTTGATGCTCAAAACAAAATCCCAAAAGAGTAACAATGTTAACATGAGATGTCCTACCAATGCTTGCAACTTCGTTTATGAATTCTTGCCCAGTTGCTTTTGATGAGTTCAAAACTTTTACTGCCACAAGACGTCCATCTGAAAGTTTCCCTTTAAACACAGTACCGAAACCTCCTTGTCCTAATTTAACTTCAAATGAGTTTGTCATGTCGTTAATATCAGCATATGTGTATCTTTTTGCACTCAACGATCCATATTGTATGACAAAGGCCTCAATGCTATTCTCGTCCGCAGTTGGATGATTAGATAAGACAACACAATTGCTTCTTAGTGAGGATTTCATACTGCAAATGCACATCAACACAATTGATAGTGATATTGCCGATAGAATTCCTAGAACTGCAAACAAAGAAAAAGTTACTGCCTCAGAAATAGCCTTGAAAAAGATTCTAATATTAATATTTATCACAAAATGCAACCATGGTCTTCGTTCCTTATCGCATTTAATTATAGGAAACCTCCAATCACCACAACCTTTGGAAATTTAAATCAAATTATAACAGATAAGTCGATAAACGTACTCATTATTTTAACCCAAATGCCGGACCCTGCAATACCAATAAAAACTTGTATTAAATCTTGCTTACTACGATAGCCATGAAATATAGGAATGTTGAGTACACTAACCTTATAATGAGTTTTTAAAAAAATAACCATTTTTTTCAGTTAAACGATCACTTGCTCCAAAATGCTCTATTTTGGATTTGATTTTCAAATTCCAGAGTTTTTGTTTTCCAATTTTTTTTCCAAAGAAATATGTATACTTATATCTGAAATATCAATTTCGAAGTGTTTAATATCATTGTTTTTCAATCAGATGTATGATTTTACTCTTTAATATTGTATATAATTCACATTTACTATTGTCTGTTTAACTTTTGCGTTGTATTTAAGTAAAAAACAAATTTTTTTTTGGAAATTATTGGGAAATGATCATTGGATTTCGAACTTGTTTTTGAAATTATATAGTTTTTTTTCGAACTCCGAAATTTCTGTCTGGAAGCCAGAATGTTTGTTCGGAATCCAGAATGTTGGTCCGAAGTTCCAAAATGTTAGTTCAAAATATACATTTATGTCAGAAAAAATAGTTTTTATCTCAGTATGGAGTACTCATTCCGGATTAAGTGGTTATTTTTGCAAAAAACAATTTTTTTGGTTATATTTTTCAAATACAGATTAAATTATGATTAGATTCCTCAATTTCTCTTAAATGTAAGTTTCTTAATTCATTTTAGATGGTTTTGACCTACCTTTCATAGATTAACTTTTTAGATAGTTTTCACGTACGACTAGTCTATCCTCTCTCATTGATGCCTAAACTATGTGCGGCGTGTGCAACTACTTGTGGCCTCATGGACCGATCGGGCCTAAGTGTAGCCTATAAGCATCTCCATTGAAAGCTTTTTAGAAACATAAAATATTAAGAATTCACCTATAAACTTTTTTTACCAAACGATGCTCTTTTAGTTTAATTATAGGAGTATCTTCGGAAAAAAAAAACCCCAAATGTCACATCTTTCCTTTAGTTTAGTTATTGAGTCGATGACCCCGAAACATTTATACAAACAATAAATGTGTAATTGTGTGGTGATTAGATAATAGGGGATTATTTATATTCAAAGAGTATGATAGTATAGACAATTAGTTTATTAATTTGTTTCATTTTGTGTGTTACTTCCTGAATATTAATTTATTCAAAATGTCATAGTGACTTTTGGGAGTATGTATTGATTTAAGATTGTCCTGAAATCTTTGTAGATTGTCCATGGTGATTGGACATTGCATAGGGATTGTTGCAAGATTCATGAGTACTTAGAAAATATGAATTTTGAGTACTGGTTAAACCCCCGCTTAGATATTATTTCATGGATTCAATCACGAGTAATTCTAAGACGATAATATTTTTTATTCTTCAAACGGAGATATATAAGTCATAGTTTGCAAGTCTGTTGTACATTGGTTTGCATTGACACATTCGTAACAAGATGTCATAAAGTGTAATTCCATGTATGGCATGATGAGTGAAAGGTATGATTATATAGTCAAAGTTTATTCGTTTCTTTTGGCTTAACAAAAAAGTTATATCTTCGGGCACCTCAATGATTTCTTGCCGATATCTGAAGTGTTTGGCAATGTCCAGACTAAATTGATGTGTTTAATTAGTAGTCTGAATCCAGTCGTCATAAATCAGAAATCAGGAAACAGAATCTTGGACTATGAGATTGATTTATATTCGTGTCTCATGTCCATATGATATCTTATAGATAGAATGAATAGTTGATCACTTAGATTAGGGCCAGCGTCTGTTTTAATCATAGTTCGACAATGGCTTTGGAATGCACTATTTACTTGTTATTAAGAGATTTATACTTGCAATTCTAGTTGACGACTTATCCAAGTGGGAGACTGTTGGATTAAGGTGTCTAAGGTCATAACTGAATTGGTATAATTAATAAAAGTAAATTCCTTCTTGGGTTGCCCTTATAACCAGGAAATATCTTGGATTGATAATAAGAGAGAGATAAAAGATTTATTAATATATTATGAGATTAATATATTAATTATAAATAGTAATAATTAATTAATAATTAAACATAATTAATTGGAATTAATATTGGGTTAATTAGAATTAATAAATGGTGAATGGGTTGAATTGTAACTGTTTAATAATTGAACAAGGAAGGCAATTCTAGAACCCTCCATCTTATGGACGTTTTTTGAAACAATACTTGAATAGGTATAAAATAATATTAATGAAACAAGATTTGAATAGGTATAAAATAATATTAATTTATTATTCAAATATAGGGTTTTAGTGTTATCTGATAGCTATATAAATGGTCTTAAACCTAAGCAAAAATCGATCCATCCTTCTCACATAGAGAAATCATTTTTCTCCCCTCTCCCCTCTCTCTTATTTCGATCCTAGGGTTTCCTAGGGTTTGGGAGTGATACATTAGAGGCTTCCACATTATTGGGGCTAGCACTCCATAGAAGGGTTCTTCAAAGTTGGTTGTTATTTTTTATTATAACAGAAGGTATGTAACCTAAACTTTGTAATTTTTTATTTTAGCTAGGGTTATTTAGTTTTTCAAAGTATGTTGCTATTATGAGAAAATCCATAGAATTTCTAAGTTGCATGTGCCTGTAATTGTTATGTGAAATTCTGCAAGTACATAGAAGTAATCTTGATAACCCATGAATAATTATCATTTTTCTTGTTAGTGTATCCCACATAGGTGTGATATGGTCTTATAACTGGATATATATGTTGGAGTCTCCCTTCTCTCTACAAAGGATATATTATAGAGTTAATATGGGCTCCACATATATTTACATGGTATCAGAGTTGGTGTATACCACCCCCGTGGCTCAATACATCCCTTTTTATCCTCATCGATCCTCCGAATCTAAATAGGAGTGTTATTGTATCTCACATCGGTGTGACACGGTCTTGTAAGTGGCTATATATGTTGGAGTCTCCCATCTCTCTACAAGGACTCGTTTATAGAGTTAATATGGGCTCCACATATATTTACATTTCTGAATTTTTTTTAATTCATCTCAGTTAAATGTTGAAAGTAAACTAATGTAACCAATTTTTTTTTCTTGAGCATGACACCAATGGGCATCATGAATGAGGTCTCTTACACGTATAAACACACAAAGGAAACATTAATACTACTTCTAACCTACTTATCCATAATATATAAAACTCAAATTAGTTTTATAAATATTTTTTTAGATAAAAACGTTTTTATATTGTTGCTTTACAAAATTATGTCTTACATTGGTAGTTGTCGTTTGATGGTATAAAATGGTTATATGTGTTTGAGATAGGTAACAAGGCGTTCATTGTTGGTGATTTTAGCGTCACTGGTTCATTTTATGTGTTGGGCTTTATACATATTTCAAATGGGATTATATCGTAGTTTTAATAAAATGTTGGAGGTGCGGAGTGCACACTTGTATTAATATAGATTGATTTTGGTATGAACAAAATAACAGGGGTCAAGAAGATTGTGCCCCCCTTGCAATGTTCCAAAGGGCAACGCCCCTTGGCGGGCTAGGAAAAAAAATTTAATTACTAAAGGTACCTTAGTAGACATTAATGAATTTTTAGGCGGTCTAAAGTAATTATGTATGCTTTTTGTAACGCCCGCGGATTCGGGTTAGTCAATTTAGAGACAATAAGCGTCAAAAACGACTTATGATAGAAGATTATTTCGAGTAAATAATATTAACCAAGTTATAGTATATGTCACAAGGATTCCATACATATAAAGAACGTTGAAATCTGACTTATAACGAAGAAGTTATGACCCGTCGAAGTTTTGCGACTAAACCGGCACGACGTTGTGTATCGTAAAAAGTGAGTTTGCGATAAAATACTTTTTAGCATTAGCGATCTAAACGAAATTCATAGTATACGTCAAACCGAGAGCATTCATATAGAGAACGTCCAAATCTGACTTCGTTAGAGGAAGTTATGACTTCGTTAGAGTTTAAAACACCTTTAAATGTGTTGAAATACCCTCAATTAATATTTCCAAAAATCTAGAAAATTGATATCCAAAATTGTCTTAATCACATGAGTTATAAAATTTCACCATTTCAGAAAAATTGTTACCAATTAATATAAAACCAATATTAGAAACAAATTTTGGCATTTCTCTATAAGTATAATTTAGTATATTAGCATTCGATTTCGACCTAGAAACTCACTAGCGTGTGTTTGATGTCGTAGGATCCCGGTAGAAAGGCATTGGTGTATTCTGAGGCACCACTTCTAGCAATTTGAAACATTGTGAGTATTCACGATTCCCCCTATTTTCGATTTTTGTGTTTTTGGGGTGGAAAAGCATGTCCGAAAAACTATTTATTGTTCGTTATATTAAAATTGATTTGTATCAAACTTGATTGGTATATTTTGCTATGTATGTTTATGCAACTTGAAACTTGAGGCCTTATCATCTTAAGTCCCTTCCCTTATACTTTACTCCAACCATTAACTCTTTGAGCCAATGGTCATTATGGATAGCGATATTAGGAATTGACAACTCCTCACTCGCCCGATTGTTGGAGTGCATGATACCATATAATCTATGGAACAATAAGCATAGATCTTGATAGGTCATCAGTCATATGCTTGGTTGTGAACTTATTGTTTGCTCATATACATACAAACTTGTTTCTCATTATAGCAATGATCTTGTTTCTCATTATAGCAATGAACTTGTTTCTCATTATAGCAATGAACTTGTTTCTTATTATAGCAACGAACTTTGTTTCTCATTATAGCAATGTACTTTTATCTATGGAAACTTTTATATCAAACCTTGATTTACTAAACCTGTGAACTCACCAACTATTTTCATAGTTGACGCTCGTTTTACATGCTTTTTCAGGAAATAATTAGTAAGTGGATATAAAGATTCATCATCATAGATGTAACATCCGGATTCCCAGGTATGTTATTTTAAGTATTTATTTTAAGGTTTATTGACCTACTCGACGAGTTGGTGCTATAACTCGCCGAGTAGAGACGGGATGGCCACGTGGGTTTAATGATCTACTCGACGAGTCCGGGACTAGACTCACCGAGTAGGCGCTGGGAGTGAAAACCCTAGATCCCCGGGTTTGAGACCTATTTAAAGGGACTTATAGCCTCATTTGCAGCCACACCTCACATAGAAGAAACCTTAATCGCCCCTTGAGCTTGTGAAAGAAGTTTTGAGCCTTACTTGAGATTTGTGAGTGCATTTTGGTAGAGGAAAGGAAGATCCCAAGCAAGGATTGTGAAGAGGCTGATAGATCTACTGCTTATACGTCCAAGGGCTCCTGTTAGAGGTATCAAGTTCGAACCTTTCTCTTTTATTTGAGTAGATCTCTCATTTTGAATATTAGGGCTTCCTTTCTTTATATTTTGGGACTTTGAGGATTTGGGGTTCATGAGGAGGCTTGAACTCCAGATCTGGACCTTAGGAGGTCCCTAACATCTAAAGGTTCCTGCTTTATTCAGCCTTGATGGAAGTTATGAGTGAATAACCCATTTAGACCATGTTCTTGGATTTTCATGCCCAAAATGCCATGCATGGACGTAAAGTCTATGACTTTACGTGATAAATGAGCCCTGAGAGTATGGGTCTGGAGTTTGGGAAGGACTCCTACCTTAAAGTCGTCTGATTGCAAGTTGAGTATGAATGGACTCGCCGAGTTGTTGAACCGACTCGGCGAGTAGATTAGGGTTTGTCCCGATGAAGCTTTACCATGCGACGGCCCGACGAGTCAGGGGTTAACTCGACGAGCTGGATCTTCATGAGATTCCTGAGAACGATGGGACTCGACGAGCCGCGTAAGTGCACTCGGCGAGTCTGGTCAATTTGGGCTGTTGACTGGAATTGACTTCTGTTGACTTTAGGGTTGGTCAAATGAATAATGCAGGTCAGGGAAGGGTAAGATGGTCTTTTACCCATTACTAGGGTTAAGATTGTAAGAGAGACTAATGAGTGGTGTAGTCGAGTATGAGGAGGGTATTAATTAGAGATATTATCCTTGTGTTAGGCGGAGGCTAGATCGAGGATTTCCGAGCATGAGGCTTTTACTTACTAGCTTACGAGGTGAGTCTTCTCACTATACATACCTAGAGTGGTAACCAGAGCTGTGTGATAGAGTATCTTATATGTTATTTGAGTACTATGATATACTGCATTATTTCTATGTGATTATTGTTATGCATTATTCAGAGTTTATAGAGTTAGGACCTGAGGGTCCACAGAGTTAGGACCAGAGGGTCCACAGAGTTAGGGTCGGAGGGTCCACCAGAGTTGTGGGACCGGAGGGTCCCACTGAGACACACTGACCCGAGGGTCAAATAGAGTTATAGCCTCGAGTGGCTAATTGTTGTATGTGGTAATTTGGGGAAATCACTAAGCTTCGTGCTTACCGTGTTATGTGTTATGCGTTTCAGGTACCTCAGAGGATCGCGAGAAGGCACCGGCATGATTGTACACATCTGTTCGAGATTTATTGTGGATTCTGGGATTTGACTTTTGTCATGGATTTATGTTGACTTGAGACACTTATGATTTTTATGATATATAATATATGAACTTTATGTGATTTAAAAATGAAAAAAAAATTGGTTTGAAAATTTACATCGTTACAAGTTGGTATCAGAGCCTTGGTTTGAGGGGTTTGGACGCACCTTCGGGTAAATCTAGACTCAAACTGAGGATTTGAGAAAATTTTCCAAGAGAAACGATTTTTCTGAAAACGAGCAAGAGTTCTAAGAGAAAAACGAGAAAGAGCGATGTGTACAATCAGCCAGAGCCCGAACGGTGATTTCCCAAAATACCCTTACTTTCTGTTGTAGAGATATTATGAGATATATTATGCATGCTGGAGAATAGGCTAGGTACTTCATATTTTAGGAATAGAGTAGCCTGATTTGTGATGCCTTAGCCTAGGAGTTTCTGCTACTTGTGATTTGTTGAGAACGAGTATGTAGCGGGAATGAGCTTATGAGAGTAGTCTGGGTTCGGAGAGATATAGAGTACTTGCTATCTGGAATCCTAAGAGGAGGACTTGGGGTGATTATCAATGCGGTGTGGAAGGTAGTATTGGGCCCGTACTACTAGAAGCATCGGGTCGGTGAGCAGTCCAGGTAAGAATCCTTGGGATGCCAGGGAACAAGTAGGGGGAGTGATCAAGTGTGAGTATACTCGAGCGATTCTCTGATTATTTTGTGTTGTATTTCAGAGGCATCATGGTGGGTACGCGCCACAACCCAGGGGGCAGTGGTACCAGTAGTACCAGTGACGACGAGATTCGGAGGATGATTCATGAGGAGGTAGCCGCAGCCATCCGAGCAGAGATTCCCGAGATGTTTGGGTCTATCAAGACCACCCTGATTGAGACATTTGATGAGCGATACGCTGCTGTCACTCAGGCTGCTGTTGCTGCCGCCGCCGTAGTTGTCGCTGCTGCTAGGCCACAAGGAGGTGACTCGTTGTTGTTCCGGGAGTTCAACAACACGAAGCCACCAGAGTTTCATGGGACGCAGGATCCGATTACTGCTATGAGATGGATTTCTGATATCGAGGGGTGTTTCTACACTTGTTCTTGTCCAGAGCACTTAAGGGTTCGGTTCGCACTGAACCAGCTTCGCTTGGGAGCGAATGATTGGTGGAAGTTTGTGACATTTTACTCCTGCAAAGCACACTGTCGTGACTTGCGAGAGGTTCACTACGATGTTCATAGATGAGTATGTTCCCCGGGTGGAGAGGGAACGGTTGGCCCAGGAGTTCCTGTCTCTCAAGCAGAGGACATAATCTGTGACAATGATTACTAGGATGTTCCATGAGAGGGCGTCGTTCTGCCCTGAGCACGTGTCTACCGAGCAGGCACGTATGAGTCGGTATTTGAGCATTCTGAGGAGGGATATTTGCGAGTTCGTGGCGAACTCGTCTTATCGGTCATTTTCTGAGCTTCAGGCAAATGCCCGGAAGAGTGAGATCGAGCTAGAGACTCAGGCCAGGGAGGAGGCAGAGTCTCAGGGGAGGGATCGACGGCCGGCACAGTCTCAGCCGGCAGCTAAGCGGGCAAAGCCCGCTGATTCGAGATCAGGAGGTCATAAGGGCCGCACTTGTGGAAAGTGCGGCAAGGGTCATGAGGGGATATGTCGAGAAGGGTCTTGCTACAAGTGTGGCAAGGAGGGGCACATGGCGAAGGACTGCCCCAAGGGATTTGCAGTTTGCTTTCACTGCAACCAGACTGGCCATCGGAAGGCCGAGTGCCCGCAGCTGCTTCAGGGATCAGCACAGGGAGCTGTACATGCTGCTATTCGAGCTACAGAGAGTCGGCCAGCTAAGGCCGAGGCACCGAAGGCTCGCGGGAGAGCCTTTCAGCTGACAGCGGAGGAGGTCCGCGCAACACCCGATGTTGTGGCCGGTATGTATTCTTTTGTTATTCTATTTTGAGTTATTTGTGCTTATATTATGATATGCTTAGGTACTTTTCTGGTGAGTTCTGTACATGCCTTAGTGTTATTTGACTCGGGTGCGAGTCGATCGTTCATATCATTAGCACTTAGTCACCACATCAATATCAGACGCGAGTCGTTGAGTCGACCTCTGAGAGTTTCTATAGCCGATGAGCGTGCGGTGTTTGCCACTGATGTGATCCGAGGATATGTACTCGAGATTTTTGGTGTTGAGTTTCCGATAGACCTGGTGCCGATCGCGATGGGTGACGTCTGTGTCATTATGGGCATGGACTGGTTGAGCCGGTACAGAGCAGTAATCGACTGCGAGCGTCAGTTGGTGACCATATGATACCCTAGTGGGAGAGTGCTTACAGTATATGGCGAGGGTACCCGATCTGGATCAGCTTTTTGCTCTGCCGCCCGAGCGAGACAGAGTTTGCAGCAGGGTTGCATGGGTTTTCTGGCGTATGTGATGGATACGCGGGTTACTACTGAGAGACCGAGTTCTGTTGCCGAGGTTCCTATAGTGAGTGAGTTTCCAGATGTTTTTCCCGAAGAGTTACCGGGGGTGCCTCCCGTGAGGCATGTGGAGTTCCGGATTGATTTAGTTCCGGGAGCGGTGCCTATTGCCAAGGCTCCTTATCGCCTTGCGCCGACCGAGATGCAGGAGTTATCCTCGCAGCTTCAGGAGCTGTTGGGGAAGGGCTTTATACGATCGAGTAGCTCGCCTTGGGGAGCGCCGATCCTTTTTGTCAAGAAAAAGGATGGTTCACATCGGATGTGCATTGATTACCGGGAGTTGAACAAGCTGACGGTCAAGAACCGTTATCCACTTCCGAGGATCGACGATCTGTTCGATCAGTTGCAGGGTGCATCTTGGTTTTACAAGATTGATTTGAGGTCCGGATATCACCAGATGAGAGTACGCGAGGAGGATATTCGGAAGACAGATTTTAGGACTCGTTATAGGCATTACAAGTTTGTGGTGATGCCCTTCGGGCTCACCAACGCACCGGCAGCATTCAAGGACCTCATGAACCGGGTGTGCAGGCCTATGCTGGATCGATCGGTGATCGTGTTCATTGACGATATCCTCGCATACTCAAGGTCCATGGAACAGCACGAGCAGCACCTTAGAGAGGTTTTGGGAGTATTGAGATCAGAGAGGCTTTATGTGAAATTCTCAAAGTGTGATTTCTGGTTACGAGAGGTCCAGTTCTTGGGGCACCTCATTAATCAGAATGGGATTTTGGTCGATCCGGCCATGATTGAGGTTGTTATGAGTTGGGAGGTGCCGAGATCCCCCACCAAGATCAGGAGTTTCCTGGGATTGGCCGGCTACTATAGGAGATTTATCAGAGATTTCTCCAAGATTGTCATTCCTCTCACCAGATTGACCCGTAAGGGCGTTGCTTTTACTTGGGGTCCCGAGCAGCAGACCTCGTTTGAGACCCTTCGCCGGAGATTGTGTGAAGCCCCGTTGTTAGCCCTTCCTGAGGGGATGGAGGACTTTGTGGTTTACTGCGATGCGTCTATATCTGGATTGGGTGCGGTGCTTATGCAGAGAGGGCACGTGATAGCATATGCATCGAGGCAGCTGAAGCCTCATGAAACGAGGTATCCCACCCATGATTTAGAGTTGGGGACAGTGGTATTCGCCCTCAAGATCTGGCGCCACTATTTGTATGGGGTTCGGTGTACCATATACATGGACCACAAGAACTTGAAGTACCTGATGGATCAGCCCAACCTGAATATGCGTCAGAGGAGATGGTTGGATGTGGTAAAAGATTACGACTGTGAGATCCTGTATCATCCGGGCAAGGCTAACGTGGTAGCCGATGCCCTGAGCCGTAGGGTGGAGAGTGCCCCGATTCGATATGTGTGCATGAGGATGACACTGGTGACTCCGGTATTGGATACCATTTGAGAGGCACAGGCGAAGGCCGTGAGACCGGAGAACCGCAAGAGGGAGCGGGTGATTGGGCAAGTATCCGAGTTTGTGACGGATAGCCGAGGGCTTATGACCTTTAGAGGGCGGATTTGGGTGCCCTATACGGGCGGAGCACGTAGCATACTGATGGAAGAGGCGCACAGATCGAGATTTTCGATCCAACCCGGGGCCACTACGATGTATTTGGACCTGAAGAGAGATTACTGGTGGCCTTGCATGAAGAGGGATGTGGGTAGTCGAGAGGTGCTTGACCTGCCGTCGGGTCAAGGCAGACCATCAGCGTCCACACGGTCCATTTCCGCCTTTGGAGATTCCCCAGTGGAAGTGGGAACAGATCTCTATGGACTTCATCACCAAGTTACCAAGGACTGCGCGTGGAGTTGACACGATTTGGGTGATTGTGGACCAATTGACGAAGAGTGCTCATTTTCTTGCTATTAATGAGAGCTCCTCTACAGAGAAACTGGCCGAGATTTATGTGAGAGAGGTGGTATCTCGGCACGGGGTGCCGATCTCAATAGTGTCAGATCGGGATGTACGTTTTACTTCCAGGTTCTGGAAGAAGTTTCATGAGGAGTTAGGTACGCGACTGCACTTCAGTACAGCCTACCACCCACAGACAGATGGGCAGAGTGAGCGGACAATCCAGACGCTCGAGGACATGCTTCGAGCATGTGTTATGGATTTCAGTGCGAGTTGGGATACATACCTGCCTTTGGATGAGTTTTCTTACAACAACAGCCACCATTCGAGTATTGGTATGCCTCCCTTTGAGCTTTTATATGGGAGGAGGTGTCGGACTCCTATTTGTTGGGTAAGGTGGGACAGAGAGTGATGGGTAGCACTAAGATAGTGCTCAAGACGACCGAGCAGATTCAGCAGGTCAGGCAGAGGTTACTGACGGCCCAGAGTCGCCAAAAGAGTTACGCAGATAGGCGACGATCCGAGCTCGAGTTTCAGGTTGGAGACTTTGTCCTTCTGAAGGTATCCCCTTGGAAAGCGGTAATCCGATTCAGGAAACGGGGCAAGCTTGGGCCCCGATACATCGGTCCTTTTAGGGTGACCGCCAGAGTGGGTAGGGTAGCATATCGTTTGGAGCTACCTGCAGAGTTGAGTCAGATCCATAACACCTTCCACGTATCCCAGTTGAGGAAGTGTGTAACCGACGAAACGGCAGTGGTACCACTGGAAGACATTCAGGTAGATGCGAGCCTGAATTATATTGAGAGGCCGACCGCGATCTTGGATCGAAAGGTGAAAGTTCTTAGGAACAAGGAAGTGCCCCTGGTTCAGGTCCAGTGGCAGCATCAGAGAGGGTCCGATTTGACTTGGGAGTCGGAGTCAGAGATGTGGGAGCAGCATCCAGAGTTGTTTGTGGAGCATGACTTCGAGGGCGAAGTCTGATTCTAGTGGGCGATAATTGTAACATCCGGATTCCCAGGTATGTTATTTTAAGTATTTATTTTAAGGTTCATTGACCTACTCGACGAGTTGGTGCTATAACTCGCCGAGTAGAGACGGGATGGCCACGTGGGTTTAATGATCTACTCAACGAGTTCGGGAGTAGACTCGCCGAGTAGGCGCTGGGAGTGAAAACCCTAGATCCTCGGGTTTGAGACCTATTTAAAGGCACTTATAGCCTCATTTGCGGCCACACCTCACTGAGAAGAAACCCTAATCGCCCCTTAAGGTTGTGAAAGAAGTTTTAAGCCTTACTTGAGATTTGTAAGTGCATTTTGGTAGAGGAAAGGAAGATCCCAAGCAAGGATTGTGAAGAGGCTGATAGATCTACTGCTTATACGTCCAAGGGGCTCCTGTTAGAGGTATGAAGTTCGAACCTTTCTCTTTTATTTGAGTAGATCTCTCATTTTGAAGATTAGGGCTTCCTTTCTTTATATTTTGGGACTTTGAGGATTTGGGGTTCATGAGGAGGCTTGAACTCCAGATCTGGACCTTAGGAGGTCCCTAACATCTAAAGGTTCCTGCTTTATTCAGCCTTGATGGAAGTTATGAGTGAATAACCCATTTAGACCATGTTCTTGGCTTTTCATGCCCAAAATGCCATGCATGGACGTAAAGTCTATGACTTTAGGTGATAAATGAGCCCTGAGAGTGTGGGTCTGGAGTTTGGGAAGGACTCCTACCTTGAAGTCGTCTGATTGCAAGTTGAGTCTGAATGGACTCGCCGAGTTGTTGAACCGACTCGGCGAGTAGATTAGGGTTTGTCCTGATGAAGCTTTACCATGCGACAGCCCGACGAGTCAGGGGTTAACTCGACGAGCTGGATCTTCGAGATTCCTGAGAACGATGGGACTCGACGAGCCGCGCAAGTGCACTCGGCGAGTCTGGTTAATTTGGGCTGTTGATTGGAATTGACTTCTGTTGACTTTAGGGTTGGTCAACTGAATAATGCAGGTCAGGGAAGGGTAAGATGGTATTTTACCCATTTCTAGGGTTAAGAGTGTAAGAGAGACCAATGAGTGGTGTAGCCGAGTATGAGGAGGGTATTAATTAGAGATATTATCCTTGTGTTAGGCGGAGGCTAGATCGAGGATTTCCGAGCACGAGGCTTTTACTTACTAGCTTACGAGGTGAGTCTTCTCACTATACATACCTAGAGTGGTAACCAGAGCTGTGTGATAGAGTATCTTATATGTTATTTGAGTACTATGATATACTACATTATTTCTATATGATTATTGCTATGCATTATTTAGAGTTTACAGAGTTAGGACCTGAGGGTCCACAGAGTTAGGACCAGAGGGTCCACAGAGTTAGGGCCGGAGGGTCCACCAGAGTTGTGGGACTGGAGGGTCCCACTGAGACACACTGACTCGAGGGTCAAATAGATTTATAGCCTCGAGTGGCTAATTGTTGTATGTGGTATTTTGGGGAACTCACTAAGCTTCGTGCTTACCGTGTTATGTGTTATGTGTTTCAGGTATCTCAGAGGATCGCGGGAAGGCACCGACATGATTGTACACATCTGTTCGAGATTTATTGAGGATTCTAGGATTTGACTTTTGTCATGGATTTATGTTGACTTGAGACACTTATGATTTTTATGATATATAATATATGAACTTTATGTGATTTAAAAATGAAAAAAAATTGGTTTGAAAATTTACATCGTTACAATAGAGCATATTGCATCGGGTGGAAGTTATTTTATGAAATTATCTTTTGAAATAAAGACGTTAATTAGAACTCTTCATCAACTTCTTTATCTTGTCAAAGTAAAAAATCCAAACCACAAAAGTTAACATATTGACTAATCGGATTTTTATTCGCTTTTAAGGTGA
This sequence comes from Lactuca virosa, assembly GCF_052849685.1. Taxonomy (NCBI): domain Eukaryota; kingdom Viridiplantae; phylum Streptophyta; class Magnoliopsida; order Asterales; family Asteraceae; genus Lactuca; species Lactuca virosa. Next base: position 311,422,058 of record NC_136433.1, on the reverse strand, counting down.
AAGTACTTTTTATAGCAATATTATCTTTTTTAAATTTTATTTTTTCTAATACTATGATACATGATTTTGTCAGATATAGGGTTAAAGAATTTTTCCAATTAGAATTTTGTTACATACCCGACAACCAAATGTGATACCCCAAGCCATTGCATGGTCTAAGCTTACTCAGTTACAAAATAATCAGTGCATCAGGTATATAAATTTTCCATTCTCACCACTATGTATCATCATGTTAATAATTAATTTAAAATTATATTAGGGGATAATCACCCTATAGAAAAGATAGAGTCGACGCTGGATGAGAGTCGTGCTTCGTGGGGGTCTTATATCTTCGTATTGATTCAATGTGACGATTTACCTCGGTCACCCGTTCCCACGGCACCATCTTTTATACCATCACATCATAGGTCACCTCATTATGAGCGTTACAAAGGAAGACACAATGAGATGATAACAAAAGTTCATATCCATCAATCCCACAACGACCACTAGAAACATGACACGCTATAAATAAGGATTAAATGATATTGGAGTTGCAAAAACAACTTCAAGAATATAAGAGGATGTTGCTCGCACATGTCATGCGTATGTATCGCATGAAAAAACAATTAGGGCTACATGTAGACACTTTCATAGGGAAGTATGATACACCAGTAATAAGGTTACCACAGAAGATGATGGTACCTTCCATAGGTTAGAGGTACATTTTTAATTATATTTAGAGTAAATTACAGGAATGGTCCTTGTGGTTTAGGGTAATTTGCGCGTTTGGTCCCTAACTTATTTTTTTAACTCGAAAGGTCCCTACTGTTTGTTTTTGTTACGCACTTGGTCCCTGTTTTACATAAAAAGACTATTTTTCACTTGATTTTTTAATTTATTTAAATAAATACACCCTCAACCCTAACCCCCTCACCATACCTTACATACCCTATCATTTTTCCATATTTAAATAATAGTATTTTGAGCTAAGACAGGGACCAAGCGTGTAACAAAAACAAACAAGTAGGGACCAAACGCGTAACGAAAACAAACAATAGGGACTTTCCGAGTTAAAAAACCAAGTTAGGGACCAAACGTGCAAATTACCCCAAATCATAGGGACCATTCATGTAATTTACTCTTTTATTTATCATATATTGATTATTGCATCATTGATTATTTAATAGTATGAAACAGTTACCTTATTAAGGGAGACACGGTGCTCGTATATATCGGATTTCCATAGATGGCCATGGTATGTTAAAGGATGACTATTGGTCACACAGGTTTAAGGTACATATTAAATAAGATATGTGATATATAATGATTGTTCTATTGTTGAATGTTAAATTGTAGATAACCTTACCTTTATGTAGGGTGTCATTGTTAATCCAGAGAAGCAATCTACTCCACGAGATGAGAGCCAGTTACATGATGAAGGACCTAAGCGTGCATCCGTGTCTAATTACCAAAAGCCACCATTAGCATATAGGCATATGCAACAAGCGACATATTTTTCTAGATATGGTTGAAGTCTGTGTAGACTTAGATACAAAGGAAAGACGTCGCATGCGTATACCCACCGCTAGTAGATGATTGTAAAGATGATAACATTAAACCATGATGCTTCGTTATTTTTTGCTCACTGATTTCTCAGGTATAAATCGGTGATGGAGTTTTGGATGGATAAATATGAGGAATTTGACAACAGCGGGTTGAAATGTATTGTAGTTTTATATGTATGCTATCATTACATACTAAACATTTAGTTATGTTACTTACTCTGTTAATTACATGTGTTGATCAGCAACACATCATGCTCTGGATTTCTGTAGCACCTGATTCTTGGTACGTATTTCTTCCTAAGTATTTTGCATTTTTGGCCTTGGACTCGGCGAGTTGAAGGACCAACTCGCCGAGTAGAAGCGGGACAGGACGCAGATTTAAGTGATGGACTCGACGAGTCGGGTCCCGGACTCGGCGAGTAGACGCTGTCTGGACAAAAACCCTAATCTGAGGGTTTGCACCCTATTTAAACAATTTTATGGCGGCCACAACGCCCCTTATGCTCCCAAAACACTTCTCATTGAAACCCTAGCCGTTATTGAAGCAATGTAAGCTTTGTTGGTGGATTTTGGTGCTTGTGGTCTTAAGAAAGAAGGAGAAAAGCTTGAGGAAGCAAGTAGAGACCAAGGGAACCCGAGTTTGTGCACCTTCTACAGCTCATTGAAGGTAAAAAGCTGTGACCTTGCTCATTCATTTGTTAGATCCCTCTTTTGGGAGATTTAGGGCTTTTATAAGCCATTTTTGGTGGCCAACCATGTTTGCAAACATGGTTGGGGTTTTAAGCTTCTGAATCACATCATTAATGGAGTCACTAGGCAGATTTGGGTTGGTTTTGCACCCATGCAAGGTCCTATGTATCATAGGAGCTTGTTTTATGTCTTTTTGAGCTCAAAGTCCCATGCAAGCACGTAAAGTTTGTAACTTTACGTGCTAGATCGATTGTAAAAGCTTGGATCTATCTTTTGATCAAGGTTTGTACACCAGAAATCGAGGATTTAGAGTGTGGACGTGACCGACTCGGCGAGTCCGTTCTTGGACTCGACGAGTCCGAGGCTTTGAGCCCCATATCTGTTGAGGGTCAAAGGAACCCAGTTAAGTGTTAGACGGTTGTAATCGGTCAGAAAGAGTTACCCAATGTATTGGACGTGATTTTAGACCTGGAGTTCATGGGACTCGGCGAGTGCTAGAACAGACTCGGCGAGTCCAAGGCAATCTTCTTAAGGATGAAGACGAACTCGACGAGTTGTTCATCAACTCGGCGAGTCGAGGACAGAACTTGTTCATCAGATGAAGGGAACTCGACGAGTTGTTCATCAACTCGGCGAGTCGGATGAGTTTTCATGTGATGTTCATATGAGAGAAGAACTCGTCGAGTTGACGGCCCAACTCGACGAGTGGGGTCATGGATAAGGACGAGTGAAGGGTGAGGGACTCGGCGAGTTGACGACCCAACTCGGCGAGTCGGGTCAACTTGAAGTTGACTTTGTCTGGACTTGGACTGACCCTGTTTAGGGTTGTACTTGTTGTGTGTTGACCTGAAGGTCGTCGTGTAGGGATCGAGGAGTCGAAGGGAGTCGACTTGTGCGCCAAGGAGAATTCAAACACTACACGACATTGAGGTGAGTTACCTTCCAGTAGGGGTGGGTCTAAGGCCACAATGCCGGCCCACCAAAGAGGAGTATTTGTAAGATGATTGTCTTTGTGATAATTATCTTGGTTTGGTTATGTGCTTTGGTCATGAGTATTATCTGCATGATATGTTACGTGTATAGTAGGGATTAGGATCCCTGACAGCGGCCCTTAGGGCCGTGGGGTAGGTCAGTACCCGGATATGCCTGACTGTATGATTGTACCTTGTTGTTGTATGCTAGTGGTAGGGGGTGGAATAGTCCCCAGTTACCGGTTGAAAGATACTGATGACAGTTACCGGTTGAAAGATACCGATGATGGTTACCGGTTGAAAGATACCGATGATGGTTACCGGTTGAAAGATACCGATGACGATTACCGGTTGAAAGATACCGATGTTGGTTACCGGTTGAAAGATACCGATGATGATTACCGGTTGAGAGATACCGATGATATTGTATGGTATGTGGTATGATGGGGGAACTCACTAAGCTTTGTGCTTACGGTTTCGGTTTTGGTTTCAGGTACCTCTTCGTCTAAGGGGAAGGAGCCGGCGGCGTAGCATCGCATCACACACACACATGATTTCCGCATAGAAGTTTTCTGGGATTGTACTCTGATATGTTATTAGTTTATGACTTGGGTTTCAGACATGATACATTGTTTTATGAGATGACGTGTTTTCACAGTATTTTCTAATGGATGTTTTTATGAGTTGTTTAAATAAAAATGAAATTTTTGGGCGTGAATTTTGGGATGTTACAAGTTGGTATCAGAGCCCTGGTTTGAGGGATTCGGACACACCCTCGGGGGTGTCTGGACTCAAACTGAGGGGCTAAAAGGTTTTTACAAGGAAAAATGGTTTTCTAAAATCTAAATGGAAGGATTTTAAGAAAGACGAAGTGTGTGATGCATGCGACCGGCCGGGCTCAAGTAAGTTTTCCCCAAGATACCCATACTTGATATGTTATGCTATATGGTTTTGATTTAGAAAACTGCATGCTAGAATAGGACTAAGGATCTAGGAGGATGCCTTGTGTGCCTGATTTATGATTCTGAGAATTGCATGCTAGTTAGGGCTAAGGATCTAGGAGGATGCCTTATATGCCTGTTGTATGAGTTGTATGATAGGACTGTTTAGTCAGCAGTAGGATGGACTGTGTAGGTTATGCCTGATTTGGTTACCCAATGCTCGAATGCTGCTTGCTTTGTGCTATGAGGGTTTTGGCCACCTTCAACTAGCTAAGGAACGGATATGTAACAGTATCCGCAAGTTAGTTAGGGGGAAGTGGTGGGGACTCCTAGTGCAGTTGATGGCGGAGGGTAGGTCGGAGAGTGCCCTAGGAAAACCTAGGATAAGGTCAGTGGAAAGGGGTATCGGTGAAAGGGAATTGGTGAAGTCAAAGCAGTCCTTGAGGAAAGCACGGATAGATGTGGAAGGAAGTATGGGCCCGTACTACTGGAAGCAGAGGATCCATACTCGAATCAAGGAGGGCCTAGATGGAACCGAGAACCATGGAAAGTGTGTTAGGCCTCTTGGAAGTAGGTATGATCCTGACATTATGCGTGTGTTTTCAGCATGGTGACCACACGACATGGAGCAGGAGGTTCCGGATCAGGATCAGGATCATGATCGGGCTCGGGTGCAGGATCCGAGCAGGTTGATGACGGGCTGCGCGAGTTCATCGCGTCTGAGATCATGAGAGGCATTCTTGAGTCGACCCCGGTCATTTTCGGGTCGATCAAGGAAGGGATTGTTGAGCTGATGGAGGATCGCCTCCGGGCATTCAGGAGTGATATGGCGTCTAGCCAGACGAGTACGCGCACACTGTCCTTTAAGGACTTCCGAGGGAGCGGTGCGCCGGATTTCCATGGGGTGAAAGACCCCATTGCTGCTAGGAGATGGATCGCAGACATCGAGTCTGCGCAGCTGACCAGCTTCTGCCCCGAGGGGTCGAATGTGAGATATGCAGCAGGACGTTTGAGAGACAGAGCTAGAGATTGGTGGGAGTTTGTTGGTGACTCATTGGGAGCCTCGGCTGTTGAGGCTATGACCTGGTCAGACTTTGTGACCAGATTCAGGGCGGAGTTTGCGCCAGCTGTGGAGCTTCAGCAGCTGGCCAGAGATTTCTTGGACATGAGACAGACAACGGAGACTGTGGCGGAGATCACCGCCAAGTTCCGGGAGAGGGCATTATTGGTGCCCTAGTATGCGGGTGATGAGGACATGAGGAGGACCCGCTACCATGATATGTTACGAGCTGACATCCGGGAGCATGTCAGTTTCTTAGCTTGCCCTACCCTGGATTCCATGATTGCCAGGGCTAGGGAGAGGGAGATTGATCTGGAGCACATCCGGAAAAGGAAGGCAGCGGAGGGGCTGACGACGGGGGCTTCGGGGAAGAAGCCCAAGGGATCCGATGGTAGGCCGAAAGGCCAGTCTGGGCGGGACCGCTGTGGGAAATGCGGTCGGTCACACGAGGGAGCTTGCCGCACTGGGCCGGGTTCAGGCTGCTATAAGTGCGGCAAGGTTGGGCATTTTGGCAGAGATTGTACCGCCCCTACTCCTGCGGTACATATGACAGACCTGATTTTCTTCCATTGCAATCAGAGGGGCCATAAAAAGGCCAACTGCCCGATATTGTCAGCAGCGGCGCCAGTCTCAGCGACAGCGCAGGTTGCGGATGGCCGAAAGGCCAAGACAGAGGGTCCAGTGGTGCGGAGCCGAGCATTTCAGTTGACAGCCGAGGAGGCACGCGCTGCACCTGATGTGGTGACGGGTATGACTTCTTGTTTACACTTTTATGATATGCTGATGTGATGTTGATATGTTATGTATGCGCCCTGTTTAGGATCGTTCCATGTGAACGGTATCCCAGTTCAGGTATTGTTTGATTCGGGTGCCACTCGATCATTTGTCTCTCTTGCGCTTAGCAAGAAGTTTCCTGAGTCTTCAGGCATGCTGGATTTCCCTCTAGAGGTCGAGATTCGGACGACCGGTCGGTACGAGCGTCGGAGGTTTACCGAGATTGCGTCCTACGACTGTTTGAGGAGCGTTATCTGGTAGATCTGGTTCCCATACCTTTGCGGGGGAACAAGGTTATTATCGGTATGGATTGGCTGAGCCCCAATGGGGCAGTGATTGACTGTGCGCAGCAGTTGGTGCAGATCAGGACCCCACGTGGGGGAGAGCTGGTAATTCAGGGCGAGAGGCCACTGTGAGGACCAGCTTTATGTTGAGCAGCGAGAGCTAGGCGTTACCTCCAGCAGGGTTGTGCAGGTTATGTCGCCTATGTTATGGATACCCGGGAGGCGGGTAGGGCGACGGTGGGCGATGTGCCTGTGGTGCGAGAGTTAGCGGACGTATTCCCTTAGGAGTTGCCGGGGATACCTCCGGAGCGACAGGTGGAGTTCAGGATCGATCTAGTCCCTGGTGCGGCTCCGATAGCCAAGGCACCGTATCGGTTGGCTCCTCCTGAGATGCAGGAGTTGTCTACACAGCTGTAGGAGCTGTTAGACAAGGGATTCATTAGACCGAGTAGTTCTCCCTGGGGAGCCCCGATTCTGTTTGTGAAGAAGAAGGACGGGTCGCATTGGATGTGTATAAAGTATAGGGAGCTGAATAAGGTAACGGTGAAGAACCGTTACCCACTCCCGAGGATTGATGACCTCTTTGACCAGCTACAGGGAGCATCTTGGTTCTCCAAGATTGATTTGCGTTCAGGGTATCATCAGATGAGGGTCAGAGAGGATGATGTGCAGAAGACGGCGTTTCGGACGCGTTATGGCCACTATGAGTTCGTGGTGATGCCTTTCGGGCTCACCAACTCTCCTGCCGTGTTCATGGATCTCATGAACCACGTGTGTAGACCGATGTTAGACCGGTCTGTGATAGTGTTTATCGATGATATCTTGGTTTACTCCAAGACGCGAGAGCAGCATGAGGAGCATTTGCGAGAGGTTCTGGAGACTTTGAGGAGGGAGAGCTTGTATGCTAAGTTCTCCAAGTGCGAGTTCTGGTTGCGCGAGGTGCAGTTTCTTGGGCCCCTTGTCAACCAGAACGGGATTTCGGTAGATTCGGCCAAAGTGGAGGCCGTGATGAGATGGGAGGTTCCTAGGTCTCCATCTGAGATTCGGAGTTTCCTGGGATTAGCCGGCTACTATCGGAGATTCATCCAGGATTTCTCCAAGATAGCCGTACCCCTGACTAGGCTAACGAGGAAGGCCGTGGTTTTTCGTTGGGGGCCTGAGCAGCAGGCTGCATTCGAGACATTGAGGCAGAGATTGTGCGAGGCGCCAATCTTAGCCTTGCCAGAGGGCATGGAGGATCTCGTCGTGTACTGTGATGCATCCATCTCGGGCTTGGGCGCAGTATTGATGCAAAGAGGGCATGTTATTGCTTACGCTTCGAGGCAGCTGAAGCCTCACGAGGCAAACTACCCGACACACGATTTGGAGCTGGGGGTTGTTGTGTTCGCCCTCAAGATTTGGCGTCATTACCTCTATGGGGTTCGTTGTACGATTTACATGGACCACAAGAGCCTGAGGTATCTCATGGACCAGCTAAATCTGAACATGAGGCAGCATCGGTGGCTTGATGTGGTAAAGGATTATGATTGTGAGATCCTCTACCACCCGGGGAAGGCCAATGTGGTGGCCGACGCGCTTAGCCGCAAGGCAGCGCCGATCAGGGATATCTGTCTGAGGATGACAGTGGTGACTCCGCTGTTGAAGCGGATTCGGGAGGCCCAACAGGAGGCCGTGAAGGAGGAACATCGAAAGAGCGAGCGGATTGTGGGGCAGGTTTCCTCCTTCGACTATGATAGCCGAGGGTTATTGACTCTTCACCATAGGGTGTGGGTTCCTTATCATGGAGGCGTGCGCCAGATCCTGATGGAGGAGGCACACAAATCCAGATTTTCTATCCATCCCGGAGCGACGAAGATGTATAGAGATCTTCGTCCCGATTATTGGTGGCCCTGCATGAAGCGGGACGTAGCATGGTACGTGGAGCGGTGCTTGACCTGTAGGAAGGTCAAGGCCGAGCACCAGAGGCCACACGGCAAGATGCAGCCGTTGGATATCCCGCTGTGGAAATGGGAGGATATTACGATGGATTTTATCACAAAGCTTCCCAGGACCGCGCAGGGGTGGATTCGATTTGGGTCATCTTCGATCGATTGACCAAGAGCGCTCATTTTATTCCGATTCCGGAGAGTATCTCGGCCGAGAAGTTGGCCGACAACTATATCAGGGAGGTGGTGTCGCGGCACGGGGTGCCAGTTTCAGTGATTTTCCGATAGGGATGTACGGTTCACTTCCAGGTTTTGGAAGAAGTTTCATGACGAGCTGGGTACTCGTTTGCATTTCAGCACCGCTTTTCACCCGCAGACGGATGGTCAGAGCGAGCGGACCATCCAGACGCTAGAGGATATGCTGCGGGCATGTGTTTTAGACTTCGGAGGTAGCTGGGATACCTACCTTCCGTTGGTGGAGTTCTCGTATAATAATAGCTATCATGCGAGTATCGATCGACCTCCCTTCGAGGTGTTGTACGGGAGGAAGTGCAGGACCCCGATATGCTGGGGCGAGGTTGGCCAGAGGGTTATGGGGAGCACTGATGTAGTGCTCAAGACGACCGAACGGATCCAACAGGTCAGGAGCAGGCTTCAGACCGCTCAGAGTCGGCAGAAAAGTTATGCCAACAAGCGCCGATCGGACCTAGAGTTTCAGGTCGGGGATATGGTTCTCCTGAAGGTGTCGCCATGGAAGGGCGTCATCCGATTCAGGAAGCGGGGCAAGTTGGGTCCCAGGTATATTGGACCCTTCAGGGTTATAGCCCGGGTGGGCAAGGTGGCTTATAGGTTGGATCTGCCAGCCGAACTCAGTCAGATCCACAACACTTTCCACGTCTCTCAGCTGCGGAAGTGCCTGGTGGACGACTCAGCAGTAGTACCCTTAGAGGATATTCAGGTCGATGACAGCCTGAATTACATTGAGCAACCTGTGGCGATCCTCGACCGGAAGTCGAAGGATCTGAGGAACAAGAGAGTGGAACTCGTGAAGGTGCAATGGCAGCACCGGAAGGGCTCGGAATGGACTTGGGAGCCGGTGGACGAGATGATGGAGCACTACCCAGAGCTGTTTCAGGATCGAGCAGCAGACTTCGAGGACGAAGTCTAAAATAAGTGGGGGAGATTTGTAGCACCTCATTCTTGGTACGTATTTCTTCCTAAGTATTTTGCATTTTTGGCCTTGGACTCGGCGAGTTGAAGGACCAACTCGCCGAGTAGAAGCGGGACGGGATGCGGATTTAAGTGATGGACTCGACGAGTCGGGTCCCGGACTCGGCGAGTAGACGCTGTCTGGACAAAAACCCTAATCCGAGGGTTTGCACCCTATTTAAACAATGTTATGGCGGTCACAACGTCCCTTATGCTCCCAAAACACCTCTCATTGAAACCCTAGCCGTTATTGAAGCAATCTAAGCTTTGTTGGTGGATTTTGGTGCTTGTGGTCTTAAGAAGGAAGGAGAAAAGCTTGAGGAAGCAAGTAGAGACCAAGGGAACCCAAGTTTGTGCACCTTCTACAACTCATTGAAGGTAAAAAGCTGTGACCTTACTCATTCATTTGTTAGATCCCTCTTTTGGGAGATTTAGGGCTTTTATAAGCCATTTTTGGTGGCCAACCATGTTTGCAAACATGGTTGGGGGTTTAAGCTTCTGAATCACATCATTAATGGAGTCACTAGGCAGATTTGGGTTGCTTTTGCACCCATGAAAGGTCCCATGTATCATAGGAGCTTGTTTTATGTCTTTTCGAGCTCAAAGTCCCATGCAAGCACGTAAAGTTTGTAACTTTACGTCCTAGATTGATTGTAGAAGCTTGGATCTATCTTTTGATCAAGGGTTGTACACCAGAAATCAAGGATTTAGAGTGTGGACGTGACCGACTCGGCGAGTCCGTTCTTGGACTCGACGAGTCCGAGGCTTTGAGCCCCATATCTGTTGAGGGTCAAAGGAACCCAGTTGAGTGTTAGAAGGTTGTAATCGGACAGAAAGAGTTACCCAATGTATTGGACGTGATTTTAGACCTGGAGTTCATGGGACTCGGCGAGTGCTAGAACAGACTCGGCGAGTCCAAGGCAATCTTCTTAAGGATGAAGACGAACTCGACGAGTTGTTCATCAACTCGGCGAGTCGAGGACAGAACTTGTTCATCAGATGAAGGTGAACTCGACGAGTTGTTCATCAACTCGGCGAGTCGGATGAGTTTTCATGTGATGTTCATATGAGAGAAGAACTCGTCGAGTTGACGGCCCAACTCGACGAGTGGGGTCATGGATGAGGACGAGTAAAGGGTGAGGGACTCGGCGAGTTGACGGCCCAACTCGGCGAGTCGGGTCAACTTGAAGTTGACTTTGTCTGGACTTGGACTGACCCTGTTTAGGGTTGTACTTGCTGTGTGTTGACCTGAAGGTCGTCGTGTAGGGATCGAGGAGTCGAAGGGAGTCGACTTGTGCGCCAAGGAGAATTCAAACACTGCACGACATTGAGGTGAGTTACCTTCCAGTAGGGGTGGGTCTAAGGCCACAATGCCGCCCCACCAAAGAGGAGTATTTGTAAGATGATTGTCTTTGTGATAATTATCTTGGTTTGGTTATGTGCTTTGGTCATGAGTATTATCTGCATGATATGTTACGTGTATAGTAGGGATTAGGATCCCTGACAGCGGCCCTTAGGGCCGTGGGGTAGGTCAGTACCCGGATATGTCTGACTGTATGATTGTACCTTGCTGTTGTATGCTAGTGGTAGGGGTGGAATAGTCCCCAGTTACCGGTTGAAAGATGCCGATGACAGTTACTGGTTGAAAGATACCGGTGATGGTTACCGGTTGAAAGATACCGATGATGGTTACCGGTTGAAAGATACCGATGACGATTACCGGTTGAAAGATATCGATGTTGGTTACCGGTTGAAAGATACTGATGATGATTACCGGTTGAGAGATACCGATGATATTGTATGGTATGTGGTATGATGGAGGAACTCACTAAGCTTTGTGCTTACGGTTTCGGTTTTGGTTTCAGGTACCTCTTCGTCTAAGGGGAAGGAGCCGGCGGCGTAGCATCGCATCCCACACACACATGATTTCCGCATAGAAGTTTTTTGGGATTGTACTCTGATATGTTATTAGTTTATGACTTGGGTTTTAGACATGATACATTGTTTTATGAGATGACGTGTTTTCACAGTATTTTCTAATGGATGTTTTTATGAGTTATTTAAATAAAAATGAAATTTTTGGGCGTGAATTTTGGGATGTTACAATTTTGATGCTTCTAGAGCGAAGGACATATCATGCTCGGTGGACATTTCTTCAAACTTTCAACACCGATGTAAAGGATTGGCGTGACTTGGATGATATATGCATTTACCTAAGTAATAGTCACTTATAACAAAATGTTACTTGATGATTTGTTATTTTCGATCTTTTGTGCAGCTATACATCCCCATTAGTATACTGATTACACACTAGTTTTTAGGGGTTTTGGATTTCCAGACGATCACTATCACTATATACGATAATTACTTGTCTACCAGCTATTTTCAAAATCTTTATTTCGTTTATAGATATGTGATCCCGTATCCACAAACCCCTAGTGGCTACCAACTATTGGGGTACCGAACCAACCGATGTAATCCCCCTCGAGAGTTTTATACTCACCCTTGTGAATGCCGATGACTAACCACAATAGTCTGACGATAAAGGGATTGTGAAGTTTTCTTATGTTGATGTTTGGAGAGATTGATCACCGGTCACGTGAGCATAGATGGTTGCACCAAGACCTGGACCAACTCATACCGAAAGCAATTTGCAAAAATTCCATAGAGTACATGTCAAAAGTAAGTGTCTATTTGCATGTTTTTTTTTATTATTTGAACATATCTGAATTTTTATAATTATTATTTTTTGTAGTGTATATTTTGTTTCATGACATTCCAAAGTTATTTGTTTTTGCAGTATAGGTTTTGTTTCATATGGAAAATACGTTGTCATTTAAGTTATAATCTAACCAAATGACCCTACGCTTAGTGGTAAGAAGTGACCCTCTTAAATGAGTGGTAATAGATTCAAGTCTCACTATGAAAAATAGGCGTTGTTAGGATTAGTTTGCCGTTTCAAAAAGAAAAATTAAGTTATAATAGTTAGAAATGACAATAAAACCAACCATTAATTAAAATTAGAATAAAAACATAAACACAAAATAACCAAATAAACATCCTCCTTAATAAATGAAGGTTTTTTTTTTGCCACATGTCAATCTATCATGAGTTTTAACATTTATCATTTTGTGGTATTTTTGAAATAAATATTATCTACGTGTCAATTTTTGGTTTGTTTCAGTTTTTAAAATTAAAGTCATATACTTATATATGTAAATTATTAAATATCATATATATGATATTAAATTGCAATAAATACGTTTCTTCCTTTTTTATTTTAAAGTTGTACATTAAAAAATATTTTTTGTTTACACTTTAATGTTTAATCTTTTTTTAAATCAACTTGTGTAATACACGTGTCTGACACCTAGTAAAAGTATAAATAAACGACCATCAGAAAAAAAGAAACGATAATCAAAATCATTTAATGTGAACTTTAGATTGACCTTTTAAAATGGGCTAATGACTATCCCCATTTCAAAGTGTGCTCCGAAATCTTAGGTTATAGTATTAAGTTGTTCAATTTAGAAAAAAAAAATAGTTAGTTTTGTCGAAAAAATATTTATATTGGTTAATTTATTTAATTTTCTTAAAAAAATATTTTATTAAGCAACTATTTTTTTTTTTTAATTATTTTTTTACTTATGAAGGTGACCAGTCATCCACGACTTCTAATGTGCCACCCTTTCACTATTTTAACTTTCCGATAGTTGTAAATTTGCTAAAACAGGGGTAAATGCGATATTTAACTTGAAGATAGTAGTCTTAATAAACGTACCTTCGCAATGACCCAAAGTAGTCGTGCCGCCGGAGCAAAAACACATGAACTCCGTCGTATTGCTATTGTAACCGCACCGCCCAAAGGAAGTTTCACACTTTTTGCAATTCCCCATTCTCTCCCATGCTAGCTCGAATCCTCCCCTCAAGGCTTCAATGAACTCTATCCCCAGAAATCTTTCTGGACCAAGTGCATCCAACACCGTCGCTACAACAGCATCGTCATCACATGAGTACTCATCCCAACTGAAATTCGCTGGCTCGGAGTTCACTTTATTAACGCAGGACTTACTAGTCGCGGAACTCAGACACGGGATTTCATGTGCAAAAGGCGGAACTCCGGTACAATTTAAGTGAACACGTAGGTTAACATTCTGATCCGTAAAAAGGAAAGGCAAAGTTCCGATTGAAATGTTATGGTGCACCCTGGGGCAGTCGACGATCGGGACGGTGGCAGAAACGTCTTAGTCTACAAGGACAATAGTCTTTGGTTCGTAGATTATATAAGGGAATTCCAGTATTTGATCCGTAGAATATATTTTGGATATAGTAAGAATCGTTTCCCAAATTAATAGTTGGAATATCCCGTTGATCACCGTCGTTAGAGCAATTGATTCCAAAACCAGGGTAACCGCAGAACTGGGTGGAGGTTTCACTGCCGATCCTCCAAAAAGGGTAGCTGATATTGATGTTCCCGCAGTTGTATGAAGGGCAGCTGGGGTAAGTTGAATAATTGAACTGAGCAGCCATGGAAATGAAGAAGAAGGGTAAGAGGAGGAGAGACAGTGAAAGAGAGTGGAAAAGGTCGGACATGGTTATTGGAATGTTGTAACAATAACTAAAAAAAACACTGAATTATATTTATAACAAATCATATACGTAATTGGCATTCCTGCCTCTAAGTTTTCTATTGGGTTCGACAAAAGACAAAATATTATATTTTTAAAAAAAAAAAAAAACTCCGTCGTTTTAAAAAAAAAAAAAAAAAAAAAACTCATTTAACTTAAAATATTATATTTTAAACTAGGTTATAGCATGTGAAAACCATGAGAGGTAAGTTATAAAAAAATTATACAATAAAAAAATTAATAACTATAAAAAAGCATTTGATTCTAGATGGTAAGTAAGTACAACTTTATTTGATAAGTAAAACAAACATAAGAGTTTAACATATGTTTTTAAAAATACTTTCTTGAGCACAACATTGGAAGTTTTATTAGTCAAATTATCATCATTATCTAAAATCAATAACTTCAATCATTCTCTGCTCTTTACTCCGGATAAAACAACATATAACTGACCGTGTGAGAAAACCGGTTCTCGCAAAAACAACCCAACCATTTTCAAAGATTGGCCCTGACTTTTATTTATGGTCACAACAAAACAAACCGCTAGGGGAAATTGTCTCCTTTTGAACTTGTATGGAATTTTGTTGTCTGAAGGTGTTAAAGACAACATTGAAACACTGATATTACCTATAGATAACATAATAATTGTTGTAAAGATAAATTATAAGAATAAATAAATTGACAATTATTGAGTGGCAAACCTCTATAATCATTTATTTTTGCAAACTGTAGAATTATAATGACACAATCATCAGTTTTATGATTGTCAAGATAATCAGAAACTTTGTTGGCAAAACCACCCCACAAATAGACCTTAAGACAGCGCATGGGCTCATTATATGATGCAGAACCGATGCGAGAGGGAGAATCAATATGAGAGAAGCGGGGATTGAGAGCTTTCAAGAACCAGTGGAAAGGAAAGACTTGTTCCCTGCATTCCTTTCTTTCCAAATAGAGTCATTAGTGCTAGGGCATAAAAGCTTTGATTGAATGAACGCCACTTCTTTACTAGAGAGAACTCGATTTGAAGCTTTCATTCCTCTTCGGGTGGTTTGCTTTCTCTTTATTTAGCTATTGAGCGACATACCGGGAAAGAATTCATTGCACCCCTAGGCACAAGTCATCCTCGTACCGGGCTTGGACCATGTACCACTAAAAAAAACACAAAAGTATAAATTAGGTGAAAAAAATTTAGAATAAATAACTAATAGACAAAATTGCAAAAATGGTCCCTGTGGTATGCATTTTTTTGGGGTTCTAGTCCAAACCATGACTTTTTTGGATTGATGGTCCTTTTGAGCTAGTTTCATTGCGTTTTTTGTCCCTCGGTAAACTGAAATGACTTTAATACCCTTGGATATTTATTTTCTATTTTTAAATTCATTTTTTTAAAATTTAATAATTATATATTCATTTTAATTATTAAAAATTGAGAGGGCCCATCTCCCTCTCTCTCTCTCTCTCTCACTCTCTCTTAACCTCTGGCCAAAGAAGAAGAAAAACCGGTGACCTTCACCGGCGATGGCAGCCCTCCTCCCCTTCCCTTCTATTTCATCAACTCCAGCTGCCAAACACCTCCTGTCCGGCGCACCTACTGCTGCTCTGTTTCCCTGCGTTTGTGACTATCGGAGAAGAGAAAAGGACCCACAAGGGTCGCCGAAAAATGGCAATAATCTTCTACCGGCTAAGCCCTGCTCACAATTGATTAAACACCACCGCAATC
Organism: Lactuca virosa; assembly: GCF_052849685.1. NCBI lineage: Eukaryota > Viridiplantae > Streptophyta > Magnoliopsida > Asterales > Asteraceae > Lactuca > Lactuca virosa. Next base: position 311,406,306 of record NC_136433.1, on the reverse strand, counting down.
ACCCCGTACGACAGTTGCACCGTCGAAGGTTGGAGTACCGAGAGAAGGAGCTCGCCGGAAGAACCGACCGCTCTTCCTTCTTCCACCGATTGCAGTCACCCTCTCGCTATTTGTTGTCATTCTGTTCTTTTTCCCCTTGATTGGACCGTTGATGACGAACAAATGACCAAGGAGGAGCTTGTCGGAGCTCCTTAACCTTTTTCTCCTCCTTCTCCAACAGGCGTAGCATTCTCCTCACTTGCTCCTGCAATTAAAATATGCCCACAAATTAACGACATAGGTGGAGAGGTTTAATCAGATTCTTCGCAATTTGATTTCATCATTGAAGAATGGCAGAATTTTTGTTGACATCAAGAATCAGAGTGGGTTTTGGGGGAGAAGACACGAAGCATTATCTGTTAGTGAGGTGAATTGTGGGGGAGGGTGAGACGAAGGTGATGAAAGAGAGAGAGAGAGAGAGAGAGAGAGAGACCCTTTTTACTTTTTTATTTATTAAAATAAATAAATTAGTATTAGATTTAAAAAGAAATGAAAGAAAAATGAAAAATAAATACCCCAAGGGTATTACAGTCACTTCACTATTTAGAGGGACCAAAAACGCAATGAAACTAGCTCAAAAGGACCACCAATCCAAAAAAGTCGTGGTTTGGACTAAAACCCCAAAAAAATGCATACCACAGGGACCATTTTTGCAATTTTGTCTAACTAATATTCAAAATGAAAATTTTCTAACTCCAAGTCTTTGAGCTCAAGATGGATTCTCTGCTTGTCTTTTTTCTGAGCGGGGATAATAATAGTACGCGAGACAACCATGCCAATAACATCTACGAAATTCATTTTGTAGCAATATTAAAATTAATAAATAATGTAAGGTAAACTATTAAAAAAACAGTATTTATTAAATAAATGAAAACGTACCAACAGATCTTCGGGTTGGGATAAGTTTGAAGTTAATTTTCTGAAAGTCCACAAAATATAATCCGAAAACATTTCCCGGAAAATCAAGAGAATCCTTAAGTTCTATTTCTCTTACAAAGGTAATTTTATTAGGAATATCAAAAACGATGGTAGAATTCGGATGTGGATTGTGTTTTGCAAATAGGGTGATAATTTCATAAACGGATCCCTCACGAATACTTTTTTCAAACTTATAAAATAAGTTTTGGAAAACATTAGCTTGAATTAGAGATCCCTAAAAAATATACAACACAACATTAGCAATTTGTCAACAAAGGGTATATTTAAAAAAGTGAATGATAAAATTCATTTATTTTTGTACAAAAATTATAATTAGCATACACAATTACCAAATGTTAAAATAAAAAGTATATACCTGTTCATCCAAGAAAATCATTTCAATGGAGTACTTTTCGTTAGAATCAAATTTAGAATTGAGTGTCCATAACTTCAATACTTTTATTTTGATTGTGAAATCCGAATTGACTGGGTCAATGTCTTTTATGAATGTTATCTTTGAAATAGCCATATTTCTGCAAAAAAAAATTAGAAAAGTTGGAATTGTTTCAATAAAGTTTCTTAAAAGTTAAAAAAAATGCATCAGACCTGTTACACATTCACAAAAATATCTACTCCCATTTTTAACATTGTACTTTCATAAATTACAAAATTGGTACATGTTTTTTAAAATCTACCAAAAGAGCCCTTATTTAAAATAGCATAAATAATCTATAATAAGTCACTTGATATATAAAGATAAACAGCAAAATTCAAACTATGTAGATAGATAAAAACTAAGAGCCAACTATTGAATAGATTTTCCAACTGATAAGAAGGTCAATAAGGTTAATGATACGAACTTCTAAACTCTTTAGAATTCAAAATTTTAATAATAATTAGATTGTAAAATGGCATTAATGAGAGATCCAACTATCAACCTTACAAATTGGACAGACTTATTATAAGAACCATGCACAATACTATTAAGCAATACAAACAAATAAACAAAGTTGATAACTTTTATGGTAAAAACACAAAAATTATAAATGTTATTTGTAATCAAAGGGTATAATGGTAATTTTTTTAGAAAAGCAGTTCTTTGTTAGGGTTAGGATGCATTATTGCCATACATATTAAAAAAGTGTTACGAATAGGCAATAAAAATTAAGAAAATACAACTTACCGGTCAACAATATAATGTACATTGTTATCTTTGGTAATGTTGAAGATATACCTGCTAGCAATGGACAATAAAGGCACTATACTTTTATAGTGGGAAAATAGAAATATAAAAGGGTATAATGGTAATTTTTTTAGAAACGCAGTTCTTTGTTAGGGTTAGGATGCATTATTGCCATACATATTAAAAAAATAAACTTCAAATCGATATGTGTTGTAATAAAAATGCTACAATGAAAATATCTTAATTGGTAAATTACAAAAACGAAGATTTCGTTTTAGTTTACCATGACTTTAGATGTGAATAACTTTTACACGCCAATAGTTTTTCATTAGAATAAAGAAATACCGGAACATGAAGCATAAATATAAATGCAAAAAATTTATGTTATATTTAATTTTTTATAACCTCATCATATTCCGACTTTATAATGAATGAATTTTAAGAACTTGATGATGATCAGTTACACTTCAAAGAACATTAAAACAAACATATAGAAAATGAAATGTGGCATATTAAACGATTTGAAGAACTTGATAATGATCGGTTACACTTCAAAGAACATCAAAACAGAAATAAGGAATGATGATTTCACAATAGATGTTTTTAGCAAACAGAAACTGCATTGGTATTAATATATTTTCAGAAAAAAGTTGTAAATATTAGGTTATGAAGATGAACTAACAAGATTTGTTATGTCGAGACTATGTCGAAATTGTAATATTGAAGATGAGAAAAGAATAAAAATTGATAATGGGAATGGATGTTGAAGACTAAAAAACACATTAATATAAATGGAGTGAGAATATTATTTTCAAATTGCTGATTTTTTGGTATTCATTTAAATCTTGAAAAGAGTTAAAAAAAAAAAAAGATAAAATTTGTAGTCAAACAAATTGAACGTAAATTGCTATTGTTTCCAAAAAAACATGGAATTTGAATTTGAAAGTTATATGAATCCGAAAAATACAGTAAGTTGAAAAAAATTCCGGATTTTTTTTTACATTATTTAATTTGATTTTTAATTATGTTTTAGGATTATATTCAGAAAATGACACGTGGCAGGTTAGCAATGTAGAAAGGACATGTGGCGTATTAAAGATTTTGTTTATTAGAAGAGGTAAATTGTATAATGATCATGAGTAACTTTATTTTGTGAATTATATATGTACTCTCGGCAAACATGGTAGTGATAAGCTTCGTGTGCGTTATGAATATGTTTTTTTTTTGAACTTTTTATCATTACAACTAGATGATATTTGTATGGGCGTCATGTAGTACCGCCTTGGCTGTTTTAACATTATTTTTAAATAACCCCATGATTTATATATACTATAATTTAATTTTAAAAAGTGGAACCTTATTTTTTCAAGTTTATAAGTTGACGTAGATTGTATATAAAAAAATTACAACGAAGAGTGTGCCAATTATGTGAGAACCATGCTAAATAATCTTTGACCAAAAAATTGGATGCATAATAAATAGCTCACACGTATTAGGCAAATGAAGCCGTATTCTTTACTACATATAATAAAGTATTTTGAATTAGAAGTCTTCCCTATAAGAAATCGACCTTATCGGAAGCCAACGTGTTACAAACAAGACAAAGACTGCATAATAAGTCTTCTCCCAAATTCTTATTGGTTTCTCGGAAGCCACATGTTACAAACAAGATAAAGATTGAATAATAAGTCTTTCTCCCAAATTCTTCCTTGCTGTTTTCTGTACGTCCACTGTTTAAAAGCAGTATCGGTAAATTATTGTTTATCCCGTTAGAAAATTTCAATATTTGGCTTAGTTTTTGAAAAATTCATAATTTTTTTATTTAAACCTTTTTACTCTTTCATTAAAAATCTGGAATTTTTTTAGTTGAAATTATGAATAAGAATAAACATCAACTAAGGATTAAAAAGCTCTATAACCAATTATTTTCCACAAAACAATGATGTTAGCATCATTTTAAACTCATCATCGTCCATATAATCTATTTTCATACAAATTTATGTTACAAATATTAGTATAAGATATTCAAGTTATTGGTTGAACACCTTAGTACAATCTACCATTGACTACTGACAAAATCAATCAATATAATAGTATGATAGGTGAAGTTGTACGGATTATAAATAAGAATATGAGTTTTATCAATAAATTTTAAGCATATATGAAAATTTTCTCCATTGATCAATTACCTTACATGTCAATAAGTTTGTATTTTGAAGCTCAAAAACACCTAGATAACATAGTGTTTTGGAGCTCCGAAATTTAAACTTATTGACATGTAAAGTAATTGATCCATACATAAATTGTTCATATATGCTTAAGATTTAACAATGAAACTTATATTCTTCTTATAATTTGTATAACCTCACTTAACCTACTATTGTATTGATTGGTTTATTATTAATCAATTATTTAATATATGAACATAACAGTTGGTTTTCCTTTAACTTACTTTTAGTTAGATTGTACTAAGGTGTTTGAAGGTTTGTATCGACCGGGCACAATCAAGTACTAAGGTGGTTAGATGTGGTGAAGGACTACGACTGTGAGATTCTTTACCACCCGGGCAAGGCCAATGTGGTGGCCGATGCCCTGACGAATATATGAATGACTTATCAAACATTTATAAATTGTAACAGGTGACGGACGAATAAATAATGAGCTTGAGCTGAGCTGAAAACGTTGGCATCAGCTTGACTCGACTCCCCCTTAGAATGTGCTTTTCTATAGTTCTAGTAGCGAGATTTTCAGCTTTACCAAAATTTCTCCCCCCTTTTGACATCAACAGCTAACATCGAGCATGATAAAGTTTCAGCTTGTAGTCTAGTAAGATTGTGATGTCTCCTGATAGCGTGGGCTTAAACTACCATTCACTGACATAGTATTGCAAGATCTCATCATCATGTGGTTTCAAACGTTGAATCATAAATCTATTTTATTAGAAGAAAAAGTGAAAGAGTGGATAGGTGTGTGTAATATATCACGGACAATGATATACCAATCGGCACGGATTTGTCAAGCTCTCATCAGTGTATGGTACATTACGTTGTGTAACGTCTGTTTCCTGCTTGAAGAAGAAGAAGGAGCAAGAAGGTTCAAGGAGAAGATAGTAGATCCAGAGACTTCCTTCCATCCTCGTTATTTTCTGGTAATCAAGTCTCTAACTTGGCTATTAGTTCATTAGATCTCCTTAGTTCCATTTTATGAGGGTTTTGGTTCAAGAATCTTGATATTTGGGACATGGACGTCCCAAGTGGCTTACCTTTCATATTTGGGATCTAGAAGGGGTTTCATGGCATAAAGGTGCAAACTTTATGACCATGGAATCCCATGCAAGCTTATAGACGTTATTATGGCCTCTTAAGCCCCCAAAGGCCATGCATGGAAGTAAAGTCTGAGAGTTTATGTGTTCATGTGGTGTCTAAGACTTAGATATCGGTTTTCATGCTTTGGGTTGGAGTAATAAGGCTTTTGGACAAAGATCTATATCCTAAGGAACTAGGGTTTTAGCTAAACCCACTAAGAAGGATTATTAGAGGGTAAAGTTGGAAACTTTTCCCTTAAAAGGGCATTTCCAGTGTGTAGATGAAGTATGAACTTTGGATCTGGAGAGTAGAGGCTTAATCTGTTAAGATGGCCCAAACAGGCAGAGGAACTCGTCCAGTCCATAGATGAACTCGACGAGTTGAGTCATGTTGTCCCGGTTTAGTTTAAGGTAGAACTCGACGAGTCTATGAAGGGACTCTACGAGTTGATTTGCCAAATCGAGATTATGAGCAGCTAGGGAACTCGACGAGTCAGGGGGATGACTCGACGAGTTGAATTACGATTTCAGGAGTTTTGAGTTATAGAACTCGACGAGTTGATAGGTCAAATCGGTGACTTGGGTCATTTTAGAATGTTGACTTTGACCAGGGGTAAAATGGTCATTTTACCCTTAGAAGGATTCTCAGATTTTTACTAAGTGATTTGTGTGAATGATAGTCGGGGAGTCGTTGGAACAGTAGTCGGAGATTCCTCACAAGAGATTTCATCAGCCAGCTTGAGAGGTGAGTTTCCTTCAGTAGTGTAACGGCCAGTTCCTGGTACGTATTTAAATAAGAATTATTCATATTTGCTAAGGGACTCAACGAGTTGGAAGACCCAAACTCGTCGAGTAGGAATTAGATATGTTGAACGCGGGACTTGAAGTCTACTCGACGAGTCGAGGAGCCTCGACTCGACGAGTAGGTCTGCCAGACTGAAACCCTAAATTTCAGGGTTTGCACCCTATTTAAACACCTTAACACCCCCATTGTGGCCTCCCTCATCGCCTCCCTTAGTCCAGAAAACCCTAATTCAAAACCCTAACCCATTGTGAGTGTTCTTGAGCCATATTTGTGTGTTTTTGGTGGTTTTGAAGCTTGAGAAAGAAGAAGAAGCTTGGGAGTTCAAGAGGAAGCAAGTAGATCTAGAGGTTGTGTTCCATTTCTAGCTCATTTGAGGTATAAAGTTTATACCCTGACCATTCATCTATTAGATTTCTTCTTTGAGTAGTTTAGGGCTTTAAGGAGCCATTTTTGGAACCATTCATGGATGCAAGCATGTTTTGGGATATTGACTTCAGATCCAGAGTCTTTGAGGGACTCCATGGCGTAAAGGTGCCAACTTTATGGCCATGGGAGTCCCATGCATCCTATGAACCACTTTTTAGGGCTTTTGAGCTAAATAACCCATGCATGCACATAAAGTTAGAAACTTTACGTGTCATATCGACCCAAGGAGGCCAGATCTATGTTTTAGATGCGTTAAGCCCGGCTGAAAATCGACTGTATAGTTATGAATCATGGGGAACTCGACGAGTCGTTCTTAGGACTCGACGAGTCAGGTCGTGGTTCCCCCAACCTTCTTTGTTACTTAGCAACTTGTTGAGTCTAGAAGATGACTTAGCCAGTTAGACGTGTTTTAGACTTAAAGGTCAAGAACTCGACGAGCCTAAGGATGAGCTCGCCGAGTCAGTGAGCAAATGTCCCGACTGTATGGAGGAGAACTCGACGAGTCCAAGGAAGGACTCGACGAGTTTAAATGGAAAGTCTGGATTCTGTCATAAGGAGAAACTCAGCAAGTTAGAGGGTAACTCGACGAGTCAGATCGCAAATTCGAGATTCTCTGAATTATGGAATGTCGATGAGTTGATGGACCAACTCGGCGAGTTGAGTCAACCAGGATGTTGACTTTGACCAGGGCGTTGACTTTGACTTTGACTTTAACCATTACCCAAGATTGACCCTTAAAAGGGTTATAGGTTTGAAAGAGTAATTATAAGAGATGTTATGTGTAGGAGTTTGAGGAGAGTTGATCCCAGCATCGAGGACAATTCGGTTACTGCACGACATTGAGGTGAGTTACCTTCCAGTAGAAGTGGGTCTAAGGCCACAATGCCAGCCCATTAGTAGGAGTTGTTTGATAGATGATTGTCTTTGTTATAATTATCTAGGTTTGCTACTACCTGATATGTTTATATGCTAGTATGATATAATGTTATGTGATAATAGGTAATAGGGGGATTAGTCCCCGTGTTACGGTCGTAAGGACCAAAGGGTAGGTCGGGCACCCCAGATATGCCTGATAGTATGTTTATGCTATGTTATTATATGGTAGTAGTAGTATGGGAGAAATAGTCCCCGTAGCCGGTTTAGATAAACCGGAGGGTAGGTCGGGCACCTCATAATTGCCTGACAGGGTAGGTCGGGCACCCCAGAATTGCCTGACAGGGTAGGTCGGACACCCTAGAATTGCCCGACAGTATGTTAGTTATGTGGTATGTGGTATGATGGGGGAACTCACTAAGCTTTATGCTTATGGTTTTTCAGTTTTGGTTTCAGGTACTTCCTCTTCGAAGGCAAAGGAGCCGACACGGTAGTAGCGCATCACACACATGATTTTCCGCATATGAGATTCTTGGGATTTGTACTCTGACACTATTACTATTTGTTGATATGGTTTTGAGACATGTGATCTATGGTTTTTATGAAATGAATTAACTTGATGATGTTTTCTTATAACTTGTTTATGAATCGCTATATTAAAATGAAATTTTTAGTCATGATTATTGGGGATGTTACAAGTTGGTATCAAAGCCTTGGTTTGAGGGATTCAGACACACCTTCGGGAGTGTCTGAACTCAAATCAAGGGCTTGAAAGATTTTCACGAGAAAATAGTTTTTCCAAAAGTTAAAGTAAAGGGTTTTAAGAAAGAACAAGGTGTGTGATGCGTGCAGTTGGCCGAGCTCAAGTAAGTTTTCCCCAAGATACGCATACATTCTATGTTATGTTACGATATGATTATGAGAACTGCATGCTAGATTAGGGCTAAGGATCTAGGAAGGATTCCTTTTATGTCTACTGTATGTATATGAGAACTGCATGCTAGATTAGGGCTAAGGATCTAGGAAGATTCCTGATATGCCTGATGTATGTGCTTATTGAGCTACATGATAGTACTGATTAGTCAGTGATATGATAGCCTGGATAGAATATGCTTGGTTTGGGCTACTCAATGCCCGAATGCTGCTTGCTTTGTGCTATTAGGAGATCTAGTTAACTTTAATTAACTAGTAAACGAATACGTTAAGTTACATATTATGAGGTCTAAATAATTTCAGAAGGTTAGGTTTAGCCCTAATTCGCAGCTCTCGTTTGAGTCTAACTGTTGTAGGGAGAGACCTCTCATTCAAAAAATTATATGGTCTTAGTAATATGTAATGGTATTCGCGAGCTAGTTAGGGAGAGATGACAGGGACTTCTTATGCAACTGATGGCGGAGAGTGGGTTGGAGAATTACCCTAGGGTAAGCCTTGGATGAGATTAGCATAGAGTGCAACAACAATATAAGAGAATTGGTGAAGTCAAAGCAAACCTTGAGGAAAGTACGGATAGATGTGGAAGGTAGTATGGGCCCGTACTATTGAAAGCAGAGGATCCGTACTCGAGTCAAGGAGGGCCGAGATAGAACCAAGGAACTTGTAGAGTGTGTGAGACCACTCGAAATTATGTATGACCCTGATAATTATATGTTTTATTTCAGAATGGTGGTGACACGTCACAGAGCAGGAGGTTCAGTGTCTGGGTCGGGATCAGGTTCAGGTCCGGGTGCAGGGTCCGAGCCGGTTGATGATGGACCACGCGAGTTCATCGCATCAGAGATTACAAGAGGCATCCTTGAGGCGACCCCGGTGATATTCGGGTCGATCAAGTAAGGGATTATCGAGCTGATGGAGAATCGCCTCAGGGCGTTCAAGAGCGACATGGCATCTGGCCGGTCAGGGACACGCACAATCTCCTTCTAGGATTTCAGGGGATGTGGTGCGTCGGACTTACACGGGGTGAATGGCCCCATTGTTGCTAGGAGGTGGATTGCAGACATGGAGTCTTCTCAGTTGACGAGCTTCTGCCCTTAGGGGTCGAAGGTCCGGTATGCTGCAGGGTGTTTGAGGGATAGAGCTAGCGGGAGGCAGTTAGTGATTCACTGGGAGCCCCATCCATTGAGTCTATGACTTGGTCGGATTTTGTGACCAGGTTTAGGGCTGAGTTTGCGCCAGCTGTTGAGCTTCAGCAGCTGGCCAGGGAGTTTATGGATATGAGGAAGACGAATGAGTCGGTGGCGGAGATTACCGCTAAGTTCTGGGAGAGGGCCTCAGTGGTGCCTCAGTATGTAGGGGATGAGAAGATGCGGAAGACCCGCTACCATGATATGCTGAGGGCTGACATCCGAAAAGATGTCAGCTACTCCGCATGCCTGACTTTAGAGGACATGATAGCTAGGGCAAGGGAGAAGGAGACTGATGTATAGCACCTCAGGAAGAGGAAGGCAGAGACTGGACAGGTTACCAGGGTTTTGGGGAAGAAACCAAAGGGATCCGACACTAGGTCGAAGGGCCAGCCGGGCCGGAGCCGCTGCGGGAAATACGGCAGGCCAGATGAAGGAGTTTGCAGAGCTGGGGGCACGGGCTGCTACAAGTGCAGCAAGACCGAGCACTTTAGCAAGGATTGTACTGCCCCTACCCCCACATTCCAGACATTAGACCTGATTTGCTTCCATTGCAATCAGAAGGGCCATAAAAAGGCCGATTGCCTGAGACTAGCACCAGGAGCGCCAGTGGCGGCGCCAACTCCCTCGACCCTGCGGATCACAGATGGCCGACAGGGCAAGACAGATGCTCCAGTGGTAAGGAGCCGAGCCTTCCAGCTGACCGTCGAGGAGGCGTGTGCCGCACTGGATGTGGTGACAGGTATGATTTCTTCTCCCTAACTTTTATTACATGTCAGTTATGCTATTTATGTGTTTTTTTATGTGTTGTTTAGGATCGTTTCATGTGAACGGTATCCCAGTTCAGGTGTTATTCGATTCGGGGGCTACCCGATCATTTGTCTCTCTTGCTCTTAGCAAGAGGTTTCCTGAGTCTTCGAGCATGTTGGATTGCCCTCTAGAGGTCGAGATTGCTGATGACCGATCAGTATGGGCATATGAGGTTTACAGATATTGTGTTTTGAGGATGTATGACAAGCATTACCTCGTGGATTTGGTTCCCATACCTTTACGGGGGAACAAGATTATTATAGGCATGGATTAGTTGAGCCCTAATGGGGCGGTGATTTACTGCGAGTAGCAGATGGTATGCGTCAGTAGGGATGAGAATTTGGCCCGAAAACCCGAACCGAACCGAAAACCGAACCGAACCAAACCGAATTAGACCCGAATAAGCAATTCGATTCGGTTTTCGGGTATCTATATAAGGCTTATTTGGTTTTCGGGTTATTCGGTCCGGGTTACCCGAATAAGGGCTTATTCGGTCCAAAAGGACCGAACCGAATATGAAAAGTCACATTTTTTCCTAACACGATTGCTTATTCGGTCTTCTTTTCTATCGACCGGTACCCAACCAAACCCACGTAATACACCAAAAAAAATCAACGAAATCGAATTCGATCATCCGTATTACACCAAATCGACAGTAGCGTATTACACCAAATCGACAAGTCGACGACATTACTCTTTGATCGATTGAGGTTTTAATCATCCTTGCGACATTATTCTTTGATCGACAGATGCGGCTGCTGCCCTTGTGACTTGCGATAACCCGGACTCATTGATCGATCATCACTAGTTCAAAGTTCAAACTTCAAAGTCCATTCACGATAAGAAGAAAAAAGTCGGCCCTTGCGTCTGGAAAAAATAATCGTCTCTTCATCCTTGTTTTCTAGTTTCTAGTGTGATCAAACTCCATTCAAGTCATGAAAAATTGGGTTCCAAATCAAGAAACTCAAGTAAGTATTTGTATCTTAATCTACTACTCAATCTTTCAATGTGTTATTATGTATGTTACTCATTGAAATTTGAATGTGTTAATCTACTACTCAATCTTTTAATTTGTTTCTTTAAAAGATTTGTTATGAAATCATAAGCTACAAAGGTCATACAAAATACAATATTTATAATCACATTCTAAATATTATTTAGGTTATTCGGGTTATTCGGCTCCTTAGTCATCTTGTACATGTTATTTGGGTTATTCGGGCCGGAACCGAACCGAACGAATAATACCCGAACCGAACCGAACCCTTATTGCTTATTTGGTTCGATTTTCGGTTCATACAATTAACCTTATTCGGTTTTCGGTTTATTCGGGTTCGGGTCGGTTCCGACCCGAATAACATCCCTATGCTTCAGGACCCCAAGTGGAGGAGATCCGGTGATTCAGGGCGAGAGGCCACAACGTGGACCAGCTTTATGCTCAGCAGCAAGGGCTAGGTGCTACCTTCAGTAGGGTTGCGTAGGGTATGTCGCCTACGTTATGGATACCCAGGAGGCGGGTAAGGTGATCGTGAGTGATGTGCCAGTTGTGCGAGAGTACCCAGACGTATTTCCAGAGGAGTTTCCTGGGACACCTCCGGAGTGGCAGGTGGAGTTCAGGATCGACGTAGTCCCAGGTGCGGCCCCGATAGCCAAGGTACCATATCGGTTGGCTCCTCCCGAGATGCAGGAGTTGTCTACACAGCTGCAGGAGCTGCTAGACAAGGGATTCATCAGGCCGAGCAGATCGCCTTGGGGAGCCTAGATCCTGTTTGTGAAGAAGAAGGACAAGTCGCATCGGATGTGTATAGACTACCGGGAGCTGAACAAGGTAACGGTGAAGAACCTTTACCCACTCCCGAGGATTGATGATCTCTTCGACCAGTTACAAGGGGCATCTTGGTTTTCCAAGATAGATTTGCATTCAGGCTACCATCAGATGCGAGTCAGAGACGAGGATGTACAGAAGACTGCTTTTCGGACTCGCTACGGCCACTACGAGTTCGTGGTGATGCCCTTCGGGCTCACCAATGCTCCTGCTGCGTTCATGGACCTCATGAACCGCGTATGCAGACTGATTCTAGATCGGTCTGTGATAGTCTTAATTGACGATATCTTGGTTCACTCCAAGACATAGGAGCAGCATGAGGAGCACTTGTAGGAGGTGTTGGATACCCTGAGAAGGGAGAGCTTGTACGCCAAGTTCTCCTAGTGCGACTTTTGGTTGCGCGAGGTGCAGTTTCTAGGACACCTTGTCAACCAGAACGAGATTTTGGTTGAACCGGCCAAAGTGGAGGCCGTGATGAGATGGGAGGTTTCGAAGTCTCCATCTGAGATTCGGAGTTTCCTAGGGTTAGCACGCTATTACCGGTGATTCATTCAGGACTTCTCCAAGATAGCAGTACCCTTGACCCGACTGACGAAGAAGGTTGTTGTCTTTCGCTGGGGGCATGAGCAGCAGGCAGCGTTTGAGACTTTGAGGCAGAGGTTGTGTGAGGCACCGATCTTAGCCCTACCTGAGGGCGTGGAGGATTTTGTAGTATTCTGCGATGCGTCCATTTTGACCCCCTTTTCAATATTTTAAAGTATTCTAAAATATTGAAAAGGGCGCAATATTGATGCAGAGGGGGCACGTCATCGCCTAGGCCTCGAGGCAGCTGAAGCCTCACGAGGCAAACTACCCGACGCACGATCTGGAGTTGGGGTCAATTATTCACCCTCAAGATTTGGCGACATTACCTCTATGGGGTCTGTTGTACAATTTACACAAATCACAAGAGTCTAAGGTACCTCATGGATCAGCAGAATCTGAACATGAGGCAGCGTCGGTGGCTAGATGTGGTGAATGATTACGACTGTGAGATCCTCTACCAACCGGGGAAGGCCAATGTTGTGGCCGATGCGCTTAGCCGCAAGGCAGCCCCGATCAGAGATATTTACTTGAGAATGATAGTGGTGACTCTGCTTCTGGAGCAGATCCGGGAGGCCCAGCAGAAGGGTATGAAGGAGGAGCATCGGAAGAACGAGCGTATTGTGGGTCAGGTTTCGTCCTTCGACTATGATAGCCATGGGTTGTTAACACTACACCATAGATTGTGGGTTCCATATCATGGAGGTGTGCGCTAGGTTTTGATGGAGGAGGCGCACAAATCCAGGTTTTCTATCCATCCCGGGGCGATGAAGATGTACAAAGATCTTTGTCCTGACTACTGGTGGCCCTGCATGAAGCGGGATGTAGCCTGGTATATTGAGAGGTGCTTGACCTACAGGAAGGTCAATGCCGAGCACCAGAGACCTCACGGCAAGACACATCTGTTGGATATCCCTATGTGGAAATGGCAGGATATTACGATGGATTTTATCACAAAGCTTCCCAGGACCGTACGGGGAGTGGACTCGATTTGGGTCATCATGGATCGGTTTACCAAGAGTGCCCATGTCATTCCGATCCAAGAGACCATTTCTGTAACGCCCGTAGATCCGCGCTAGTCAATTTAGAGACGATAAGCATCAAAAACGACTTTTTGATCGAAGATTATTTAAAAGGATTAATCTTAACCAAGTTTAGTATATGTCTCAAGGTTTCCGGATATATAAAGAATGCCGAAATCCGAGTTATAACGAAGAAGTTATGACCTGTCGAAGTTTCGCGACAAACCGGCACGGTGCCGAATGTCGTAAAAAGTGAGTTTTTGATAAACTACTTTTTAGCCTTAGTGATCTAAACGAAACTCGTAGTGTTCGTTAAACCGAGAGTAGGTATAAAAAGAACGCCCAAATCTGACTTCGTATGAGGAAGTTATGATTTTTCGAAGTTTCGGCTTAGCAGTACACAGCTAAAAACTCGAATTTTAGATCGAGTGATTTTTAGCAAACACGACCTAAACGAGAATCGAAGGTCTCGTAAATAGTAGCACAATGGTAAAAAGTCTGACGAAAACGGACGTCGGATGAAGAAGTTATGAATTTTTAACGGATTTCCTGTCCCGGTCTGTTAAAAATAATAATATAAAAATTAAAATCAAAACTAGCCGACGAAGTCTAAACAAAAGTCGTAGAGCGTAATTTTACCTACGCGTGCATATAAAGAACGTCAAAAACGGAGCTCGTATGCGAAAGTTATGGATTTTAGAAGTTTTGGCGCGAAAATTGAGAAATTATTTCAAAATCCGAGAAATTTCGCATAGGCCACGTCACCTTCGCTGTATGAGTGCCACGTGTCCGAACTGCTGAGTCACCGGAGGCTAGCTGGCAAGGCGTGTCGCACCCTCCTCACACCGAAGGTTCGGTCCAATCAGAGGTTGACGCGTGTGGCATTGGTGGCGAGCCCTCGCATCCGAAGCGTGGCCCAATCCGAGACCGACGCGTGTCTCTGTCCGAAGCGCAGGTCCAATCCGAAGATGCCGCCTGTCTTCGCGTGTCCGAGCCTCGCACGAGCCACCTGGAGCCTCGCATGCGAGCCACCTGCCCTTCGCTGCTGCTGCCACCTGCCCCCTCGGTCCAAAGCCTCCTACTATAAATAGAAGGCTGCGAGCCTTCTCGGATAATTTTAGGAAATTGGCAATTTTGACCCCCTTTTCAATATTTTAGCTATTTTCACATCCCCCGAAGCCCCGGTACTTATTCCAAAGCCCGGAATACGCCACGAAGTGCCTGAGAAGCCCGAAAAATTTATCTTTTCGGTTTTGAAGCCCGACCTTTCGTAGAGCCCGGTTTCTCAATAAAACTCCCGGTTTTATTAGAAACGATCGTTTTAGGCAACGAAGTGCTGCCCGATTATCGTTAAATCAAGTGAGTGTATAGTCACTTTCACCTTACACATAGATATGAAGTATTTACCTTAAAATACGTGTTATGTGTAAATATATTAATTGTTTATTTATGGTGACTGTTGAATTGATGTTTTATACAAGTTTTAAACTGTATATATATATATATATATATATATATATATATATATATATATATATATATATATTATCTACAAATATATTGGGTAAAACATGGGTAGATAAATTAGATGATGTGTGATGAAATAAAAGTGATGAGAGGTATCGATGTTTAAGATGATCTAGTCATCTAGCAGAGTGTAGACAACAGCCACAGTCTATTTTAGATAGTCCAGTGGAACGTTAGTAGACTTGTAATCGGTACGTATGTTTGAACTATATGTTCATAAAGTGTTCTTGAACTATATGTTCATTAGGTGTTTTTGAACTATGTGTTCATCCGTTAGTTCTTCTTTTTGACACTATTACGTGTCGGGGTACGGGTGATGGGTTTTGAGCATTCTAACACTTCCTAAGTGTACATGCAACCCTAATAACCTTGAATCTATGTTTTCTCTATATACATGCAAATTTCTTTTTCAAGGTTATTTCCTAACTAGCATGGCATGGGGATTACATAAAACATAAAAACTAGTAGAAATACATACCTTGTTGTTGCTTGGATTCCTTCAAGACTTTGTGAGCCTAGCACCCCAAATGTTGTGCCTCAAATGCTTCACACAACACCACAAGACTTGGAATAACTTGAGAGAATATTTCTAGCACTCAAAATCGGTTATGCCCTCTCTAGTAACACTAGGTTCACTAGCTCTACTAGGTCACCATTTTGCTAGCCATAGGGATCCTTTTATAGTGTTGTCACAATTAGGGTTTACACATGAATGCCCTTAATTGTCATGACTCTTGATTTCCCATGACCCATGGATTTGTAACTCCCATGGACTATCCATGGAGCTCCATTTGGTTACATCCATAACCCATAAACCATGGATCATTAATCCACCATAAAAGAATTGATGATTGTCATAATCAACCCTATATATTTAATTAGTCTCACTTTGATCACCAAATTAATCCTAGATTAATACTTGATCAATACTAATTAAATAATACTATTATTAATATATTAGAACTTATAATATATTAATAATCATAAGTGCCTTATTCTCTCATCTAGTCTATCCAAGTATTGCAATGCCATGCAACCCAAATGGACCATGCCGGGTCGGGTCAAGTACATACCAAATAAAGTTATGGACTTAGACACTATATCCAACAGTCTCCCACTTGGATAAGTCTAATAACTATATTTGCAAATATGACTTCAAAATCCGACTAGCAATCGTAGCTCTTTCAAAGTCTCTCGGAACTGAGATGATGATGATACGCCATTTAAGATAAGTGATCATATAATCCTCTGTTCTCATGATATCAGCCGGATAAACACATGGAACATGGTCTTACTTATTATCCAACATTTGTTTCTCGATCTCTGATTTGTTTCGACATAGAACTAAATTGAACACATCAATTAGGTTCTGACCGGGCCCGGTACATAGGTCAAAACCAAATCACCGAGGGGCCCAGATATCGCTTCTATTTCTAGAAGGAATAGATAAACTTCGACTGATATGCTTGTACTAACTACTTGTTGAATTATTCACAAAGGCACGTTTTATGACATCGAGTTACCAATGCGTTTTCGTGCAATCAATGAATAACCAACTCATAGTCAACAACTCATATCTCTAGGTTTGAAGATTTATATGATATTACCGTCTCACGATCACTCGAGATAAATTCCATGAAGTGATGCAAGTGAGCGTGGGTTGGATCCAATACTCAGCCCTTATGAGTACTCATGAATGTTGTAGCAACCATTGCATTGTCCAAAGCACTTTTAGACAAATCATACAAGCCAAATTCATGACAGTCTTAAATCAATACTTACTTCCAAAGTTTGACTGACTGTGGATGGTTTGAATAATAATATAATTATTCTGGAAGTAAAAACATGCAAAATTGAAACATAGTAAACAATCAACACAAGATAGTAACACCTTACTCATAAATAAATAACAACTTTTATTTATCATCAAATGTCAATTACATTTTACAAGTTTCAGGAATCTAATTATTGAAACTAATATCATCCTTCAGCCCAATGCGCCTCGCATGCTGTAAATGCTTAACCCTGCTCAGTCCCTTCGTGAGGGGATCTGCCGGGTTCTCATCTGATGATACCCTCTTAGCCACGAGGAGTCCTTCTTCTATTCGATGTCTGATGAAATGGTATTTTCTGTCAATGTGCCTAGATCTCTCGTGATCTCTCGGTTCCTTAGCCAAAGCAACCGCACTTTCATTGTCACAGAAAATTTCCATTGGCTCCTTTATAGTTGGTACAACTCCAAGGTCTCCGATGAAGTTCTTTAGCCATATCGCCTCCTTAGCTGCTTCACTTGCTGCTATGTACTCTGATTCACAAGTAGAATCAGCTACTGTCTCCTGCTTGGAACTTTTCCAAGTAATTGCCCCTCCATTTAGGATAAAGACCCAGCCTGACTGAGAGCGGAAATTATCCCTATCAGTATGGAAGCTAGCATCGCTATATCCTTCCACTCTCAAGTCATCACTGCCTCCGAGGAGGGTAAGGACCCAATCCTTAGTCCTCCGCAGATACTTGAGAATGTTCTTTACCGCTGTCCAGTGTGCCTTGCCAGGGTTCCCTTGATATCTACTGACCATGCTCAAAGCAAAGGCCACATCAGGGCGACTACAAGTCATAGCATACATGATCGAGCCCACAACGGAAGCATATGGTATATGACTCATCTCAGCTATCTCAGCCTCTGTACTCGGACTCTGAGTCTTACTTAGCTTGGCATTACTCTGGATTGGTAATTCTCCTTTCTTGGAATCTTGCATACTGAACCTCTTCAGTACCTTATCCACATAAGTACTTTGACTAAGTCCAATTAGTCTCTTACTCCTATCTCTCAATATCCTTATCCCTAGGATATGGGCAGCTTCCCCAAGGTCCTTCATAGCGAAACACTTCCCAAGCCAGGACTTAACCTCCTGCAAGGTTGGGACGTCGTTTCCTATGAGAAGTATGTCATCCACATACAACACCAAGAAGATAACTATGCTCCCACTAGCCCTGACATACACACAAGACTCATCCTCACTCCTAGAAAAGCCAAACTCTTTGACTTTCTCATCAAAGCAAAGATTCCATCTGCGAGATGCTTGTTTCAATCCATAAATGGATTTATCAAGCTTACACACTCTATTAGGGTATCTTGTATCGACAAAACCCTCTGGTTGAGCCATGTAAACATCCTCAGCCAACTTTCCATTAAGGAAAGCGGTTTTGACATCCATTTGCCATATTTCATAATTATGAAATGCAGCTATGGCTAACAATACGCTAATAGACTTAATCTTAGCTACTGGTGAGAAGGTCTCATCATAGTCAACTCCCGGAGTTTGAGTAAAGCCCTTCGCAACCAGTCGCGCTTTATAAGTGTGTACCTTCCCATCCATGTCGGTCTTCTTCTTGAAGATCCATTTGCACCCAACTGTCTTACGACCTGGTACATTGTCAACCAAGTTCCAAACTTGATTGTCATACATGGACTGAATCTCGCTGTCCATAGCCTCCTTCCATTTAGCAGACTCAGGGCCTGCCATGGCTTCCCTATAATTATTAGGTTCATCCAAATATATTAGTGTACTATCACTAATAAATGTATCACCTTCAGTGGTGATGTGATAACCATAATAAAAATCAGGTGTGTTCCTCACCCTAGTGGAACGTCTTGGAGGTACAGACTCATCTATCAGATCAACAGGAGTTTCCTCCTCAGGTTGGTCGATCGCATTTGAGGTTCCTTCACCACTTGACTCTTGAAGCTCTTCAAGGTCAATTTGCCTCCCACTGTCCCCTTGGCTTATGAATTCTCTCTCACGAAAGACTCCTCTTCTTGCTACAAAAACCACATTATCACTGGGTCTGTAGAAGAGGTAACCAAAGGATCTCTGTGGGTAGCCGATGAAAATACAGCTCTCACTTCGAGGTTCAAGCTTGTCACGAGTCTCACGCCTCACTAAAGCTTCACAACCCCAAATCTTGATGTGGTCCAAATTGGGAACTTTCCCAGTCCACATCTCGTGAGGTGTTTTGGCAACCTTTTTAGTAGGGACTAGATTAAGGATATGGGCGGCAGTCTCTAAGGCATACCCCCAGAAAGAGATTGTTAACGAAGCTCGACTCATCATGGAACGAACCATATCCAACAAGGTTCGATTGCGCCTCTCAGCTACACCATTCAACTGTGGTCTTCTGGGAGGTGTCAATTATGAGACAATCCCACATTCCTTAAGATAGTCAAGGAACTCAATGCTAAGATACTCTCCTCCCCGATCGGATCAGAGCATCTTGATGTTCCTGCCCAATTGATTCTCCACTTCCTGCTTAAACTCTTTGAACTTTTCAAAGGTTTCTGACTTATGCTTGATTAAGTAAATATATCCATATCTACTGTAATCATCAGTAAAAGTCACATAATAGCGATTAGCATCCCTTGTAGCAACTCTGAAGGGCCCACACACATCCGTGTGTACAAGGTCCAACAAACCTTCACCCCTATCACAAGTACCTGTGAAGGGTGACTTTGTCATTTTTCCAAGTAAACAAGACTCGCAACTATCATCTGACTTGAGGTCAAATGATTCCAAGACTCCAGCCTTTTGGAGTTGGCCTATGCGCTTCTTGTTAACATGTCCAAGACGACAATGCCACAAGGATGCTTTATCCAAGCTATCTGAAGAATCAATATACAACACATTATTTCCTAGATTGTCTACAACATTCACGGCTTCATATACACCATCACAAGGTAATGCTTTAAAGTAAAATACATCATTGTAATAAACATTAATAGCACCATTTTTATTATCAAATGAAAATGTAAAACCTTGTTTGTACAAGCCATGAAAGGAAATAATATTTCTCGCCATTTCGGGCGAGTAACAACACTTATTCAAATCTAACATTAACCCATTATTAAGCAATAAAGAATAAACTCCTATCTTGGTAACAGGTGATGCTTTCCTGTTGCCCATGACTAAGTTTATCTTCCCGTGCTCCACTTGCTCACTTCTTCTTAGTGCCTGCAAATCAGTACAAATGTGAATACCACACCCTGTATCAAGCACCCAAGAATTAGCATTAGATGAGTTGTTAGACAATATTGTGTAAATACCTGCATGGGTGGGTTTAACCTTCCCATCCTTTAGATCTTGCAAATATTTGGGGCAGCTTCGCTTGAAGTGTCCCTTATCCTGGCAATAGAAGCACTGTGCTTCCTTTGGGTTTGAAGAAGGAGTAATGGGACCTTTATTTGTCCCACTTGAAGAGGAACCATCAAGAGTCTTACCCTTGGTACCCTTTGAAGGGCTTTTCCTCTTCTTACCCTTTCCCTGCCCAATAGCCAGAACAGGGGCTGTTGAAGGAGTAGAAGTAGCAACCGCTTTACCCTTAAGGCCATTTTCAGCTGTCCTTAAGAGTCCTTGAAGTTTGCTAAGTGTGACTTCCTCCTTGTTCATATGATAAGTCATACGAAACTGATCATAACTTGGAGGTAAGGAATGGAGAATGATGTCAATCGCCATTTCCTCAGGAAAGTCAACATTTAGCTTCAGCAACCGGTCAACGAACCTTTGCATCTTCTGCAAGTGACCGGTGATGGGTTCACCATCCTTCATCCTTGCGGTTATCATGGAGGAGATGATTTCATACCTCTCCTGACGCGCGCTCTGATGGTACCTTTCCATCAGATCCAGGTGCATCTCATAGGGGTAGAAATCTTCATAGGATTTTTGAAGTTCAGGAGTCATGGTGGCCATCATGATGCATGCTACTTTAGTAGCATCCTTTTCATGTGCAACAAACTCCGCAAACTCTTCAAGAGTAGCAGTGGCTTCACTCACAACCTTAAGCTCCCTATCGAGGACATATTCTTTGTCCTCATAGCGGGTAATCATTCCGATGTTTCTGATCCACTCATTGAAATTGGATCCATCAAAGATGACTTTACCACACAAGTTCATAAGGGAAAAGGAGCCTGTTGGGTTTGAGCCAGAAGCATTGTTGGAAGACATCTGAAAGGAAAGAAAGACAAGTTTCATTAGATTAGGAATCCTTAATAATTCACCCAAATGAAATATTAAGGCTAGGATCCAACAAACTATTTATAGTTGGAAGAGGGATGCCGTAATCCATACTATAAAATATTTGAAGGTAGGTAAATGACGATTTACCAATTTCCACCATAAGAACGAAATATTTTATTATTAGGTTTTATTGGTTTTGAAACTCCTAGATCTTTTGAGATACATTGAACTTTTCAATGGCATGTTTGAATCTCGATTGTGCCCTCTCAAGTTTGTGACTGGGATGCCGAGGATCACAAACAAGGTGTGAATAACCATACAAATTGACTTGGTACCCTCAACAATATTACCTAATCAATGTGCCGGTTAACCACACACGCTCCACCGATCTATAATAAGGTCAAGTTACCTTTTGCCACTCTTACTAGTCCATGTTAGTGTGTCGGTTAACCACACACGCTCCACTAACGACTTGGTAAGGTACAAAGTGTAATTTTATGGGCTAGCACCAATTTCACATTTTCCTAAAGTAACTAAGATTGGGAATTTATAATGTATAGTTACTTTATAATTCATTATACTTTTAACGAGTATTTAAAGTCGTATCCTACCCGTTCGGCTAACGACCCTCCACCGATCAAGGAAGCGGTGGGTGAGAGTGGACACCCATTAAGTCACCATTTTATAGGCAACAACCTTATACCCCCCTTATAGACCGGCTTCGTGAATGAGGCCTACTAACGGTAAGAATGACATATTCTTATACATATCTATATAATAAAATTATAATAATAGTATAAGTGTTGATTTTTAAACTTTTTAAAAATCTAAGGTTTAATTTGGAATTAAAGTATTAGAGTGTAAGACTTTTCAAATTCCAAAACTTGAGGGCAAGAATTGAAACTATTCCAAGTCTTTTCAATTTGTAACTTATGAGTTTTAATGGTTCATAAAAATGAAGACTCTTCATTTTATGAAACCTCTTTAGTTTTTTAATCACAATTAAAAGAAGTGACTTTTGGTTATCCATAACTTGAGGACAAGTTATGGACACCATCATAGCCATTAAGATCATGAATTAAACACACATGGTGGTTACACATAATTCCTATGATCTTCCTAAAACTCATAAGAACACAAATTCATGTCAAGCAATTTCAAGAAATCATATAAACATGTATAATACTTGAAAATTGATAAAAGTCATGTAAAATGGGTTAACATAATCATTATCATTTTGAAAAACAGATTTTACAAGTCCAAAACAGATTGGGATAATGATCTTAATCCATTTCCAGCAACAAAACTCGAAAAAACTGCCCAGCACGCTCCTACTCGCCGAGTGCACTATTCTACTCGCCGAGTAGGATGAATTTGTTCATGGACTCGGCGAGTCCTCCCCATGGACTCGGCGAGTCCGGTCGTCAGAATGCAGAATTTTCGATTTTTAAGCAGTTTTGCATCAAGTATACAGAAAACAATCCTAGGCTCTGATACCACTGATGGGTTTTGAGCATTCTAACACTTCCTAAGTGTACATGCAACCCTAATAACCTTGAATCTATGTTTTCTCTATATACATGCAAATTTCTTTTTCAAGGTTATTTCCTAACTAGCATGGCATGGGGATTACATAAAACATAAAAACTAGTAGAAATACATACCTTGTTGTTGCTTGGATTCCTTCAAGACTTTGTGAGCCTAACACCCCAAATGTTGTGCCTCAAATGCTTCACACAACACCACAAGACTTGGAATAACTTGAGAGAATATTTCTAGCACTCAAAATCGGTTATGCCCTCTCTAGTAACACTAGGTTCACTAGCTCTACTAGGTCACCATTTTGCTAGCCATAGGGATCCTTTTATAGTGTTGTCACAATTAGGGTTTACACATGAATGCCCTTAATTGTAATGACTTTTGATTTCCCATGACCCATGGATTTGTAACTCCCATGGACTATCCATGGAGCTCCATTTGGTTACATCCATAACCCATAAACCATGGATCATTAATCCACCATAAAAGAATTGATGATTGTCATAATCAACCCTATATATTTAATTAGTCTCACTTTGATCACGAAATTAATCCTAGATTAATACTTGATCAATACTAATTAAATAATACTATTATTAATATATTAGAACTTATAATATATTAATAATCATAAGTGCCTATTCTCTCATCTAGTCTATCCAAGTATTGCAATGCCATGCAACCCAAATGGACCATGCCGGGTCGGGTCAAGTACATACCAAATAAAGTTATGGACTTAGACACTATATCCAACAACGGGAGCATACGTGAGTACTTTATTAGTATTTTCCCCATGCTTTTATTTTGAAGAGCTTTGGAGTCTTCGTTTCTTTTGTGAAGTGATCGGACGAGCTTCATGAGTCAGTGTTTTCATTTCCGATTCCGGATAGGGGTGAGTCTGGGGGTTCAGACCACAGCCTAGGCATTAGTCAGTGTTTTCATTTCCGATGCCGGATAGGGGTGAGTCTGGGGGTTATATACCTCATGATATTCAGACCACAGCCTAGGCATTGATAACTACCCCTGACTTAATTGTCTTGTGGTTCTTTCTTTTACGAACAAAGGTTCGTGGTTAAACTTATTCCATTCATTCGATATCTTTATCGATCCTTGTTTGCTGCTAGGAGATTTCTGAAGCAGTTTTGTTAGTTGGTTATTCATATCGATCCTTTAGGTTAGATCTAGTAAGATCACTGTATAGCATCAGTATGTGAGGATCGACGTTGTTAGTGCCTGTTGTATAAACCTTGGCGACGATGTGACTTCGTGCCTTTTTGACATAAATTGCTGAGGGAAAGCAATGTTGTCACCACGTTGGTTGCCTTATTTGACATAAATTAATTAGGAAAGCAATGTTGTCACCCTTTGACATAAATTGCTGAGGAAAGCAATGTTGTCACCCTTTGACATAAATTGCTGAGGAAAACAATGTTGTCACCCTTTGACATAAATTGCTGAGGAAAGCAATGTTGTCACCCTTTGACATAAATTGCTGAAAAAAGCAATGTTGTCACCTTATTGTTTGTTTTATTTGACATAAATTGCTGAGGGAAAGCAATGTTGTCACCCCGATGTTTGTTTTATTTGACATAAATTGCAGAGGAAAGCAATGTTGTCACCCTATTGGTTGTCTTGTTTGACATAAATTGCTGAGGAAAGCAATGTTGTCACCTTATTGGTTGTTTTATGTTAGGTTGTCTTGTTTGACATAAATTGCTGAGGAAAGCAATGTTGTCACCAATGATGTCACTTATTTGACATAAATTGCTGAGGAACCCCCGAAGCATTGTTGTCATCCCTAATGAAAATCCTTAGGCTAGGTCCCTTGTGATAGTTGTTTTAGGGACGTAAGGTGAGGATAACGGGAATGGGTAATTATGGTTGTTTTTGGTTGATGAAATTAATAAATTTACTGTTGACTGAGAACTTAATAAGTTTATTATTTATTGTGGGTTGAAAACCCTATATGCTCACCAGGCTTCCAAGCCTGACCCACTCAGCTTTTTATATATTACAGGTAGTGGACCCCGAGCATAGTCGGATGATGATGATGAGTGATTTTTGGATTATAGGCCAGTAGTTATAAATAACTGTTGTAAGGCTTATAATGTCTTGTTTATGCTTTTGATCTGTATCGGAACATGACATCCTGAGGTTTTGATATAAAAGGAAATTATATATTTCTTAAAGAAAGGTTTTGATAAACTTTTATCATGTTTTGTTTTGGGGACCAATTCCGCAACATCTTTTAAAAATATTTCTCTTATTTTATTTTAAAAAGCATAAACGAAATCGGTCTTTTCTGGCCGTGAAATTGGGGATGTCACAGTTGGTATCAGAGCATTAGTTTAAGCGAACTAAGAAATTGTAGGATATCTAGACTTAAACTTAGAATGCTAAGCGATGATTGTGAGTTGAGTGTGTCTATTATATTTTAGGTCGTACACCTAAATTGACAAGAGCACTAGTTTATTTTAGGAAGGATGCCTAAAATGCTTTTATGTGCTAAATGTTTTGTGTTATAGCTATAATGATGCTATTATTTGTTCGGATCTATGGTCTATTGCCGACCGGATCTGGAAACCTTATGTGTGTAGGATTCTAAGCGTATGATTACGAGATTAGAACTAACATGTAAACGTTTCGAAGTGATAAGGAGATTTATACGTTTATCGTAAATAAAGCTTTCCTATCTTAAATTCTCGCCTAGTACACCGAACGTCTGCTTGGGTGTACAAAACGTTATGGTGAAGACTCGTAGAGAATTGAGTAGATGGAGGAAATGAAAAGCTTATGATAGTGAAGATACCTATCAGAAGATATCGTAAGAGTGGTATATTGTCTTAGAATATGTTTGATAAAATAATGAAACGTTTAGAGGAGTACGGTACGTCTGAAGTACACCTTCGATTGGCAGGATGATGGAATGGTTGGTGTAATTCTTGAAGTTGTTTCATCGTCTGGAATTTCCATCACCAACCAAGTTGAAGTAGAATTGATGATTGAAGATACGCATGGAAGAAGTCCTAGTAGAGTTTACGAAAATTTTATGATTAGTTGAACACATTCTTATGTGTTAAATTTTTTTGTGATTTTAGGACTTGGGGACTGCGAGACAGTACTTGGGATGAGTATGAGTAGGTGTGAATAGTAGTAGAGATCTATACTACTGGAAGCACAGGACTCACGCTTGGATCAGGGAAAGTCACAAGGTTACCAAGAAACTAGTGATTGATTCCGTTTTATTCGGATATGTCATTACCCTTGTTTCGGTAATGACTAGTAAGTTGATTGTTATTCCGACCCTAGTGGTCATATCAAATTGAGTCCGACTACGATGAGTTTGTTACATGGTTCGGAGGACCAAGTTCGATGTAGCATCTGACTAAAGTCAGAAGGTTGAAATTAATGCGACCGATAGCATCGCGCTCGTTGTTAATGAAGCTTGTAGCTGGAAATGCTATATGCTAAAATGTGATTATATCACATTAAGCTACGAACGAAGGTATATTCCATTCTGGAATTTGACTCAAAGAGACTTGAGTCTAGACGTTGTATCTTCCGACGAAGGTCATTAGAACATGACCCGTCGATCTGTTACAATAGATAAGGGGAGGTACTTATCCTAAGAAGAAGAAGGAGTCCTCAATAAGGATTTATTTTGTAACTTGTAGGTTACGATTGAAAGTCCAACCTAGTATGAAGAGCAGGTGTAAGATTGAGCATTTTGGTTATTACTTAGGATGGAAAGATAACGTATGGAATCATTATACAAGTCCTATTTTCTTTGATGATTCCGGGACGTAATCATCCTAAGGGGGAGATAATTGTAACGCCCGTAGATCCGGACTAGTCAATTTAGAGACGATAAGCATCAAAAACGACTTTTTGATGGAAGATTATTTAAAAGGATTAATCTTAACCAAGTTGTAGTATATGTCTCAAGGTTTCCGGATATATAAAGAATGCCGAAATCCGAGTTATAACGAAGAAGTTATGACATGTCGAAGTTTCGCGACAAACCGGCACGGTGCCCAATGTCGTAAAAAGTGAGTTTTTGATAAACTACTTTTTAGCCTTAGTGATCTAAACGAAACTCGTAGTGTTCGTTAAACCGAGAGTAGGTATAAAAAGAACGCCCAAATCTGACTTCGTATGAGGAAGTTATGATTTTTCGAAGTTTCGGCTTAGCAGTAGACAGCTAAAAACATGAATTTTAGATCGAGTGATTTTTAGCCGACACGACCTAAACGAAAACCGAAGGTCTCGTAAATAGTAGCACAATGGTAAAAAGTCTGGCGAAAACGGACGTCGGATGAAGAAGTTATGAATTTTTAACGGATTTCCTGTCCCGGTCTGTTAAAAATAATAATATAAAAATTAAAATCAAAACTAGCCGATGAAGTCTAAACAAAAGTCGTAGAGCGTAATTTTACCTACACGTGCATATAAAGAACGTCAAAAACGGAGCTCGTATGCGAAAGTTATGGATTTTAGAAGTTTTGGCGCGAAAATCGAGAAAGTATTTCAAAATCCGAGAAATTTCGCATAGGCCACGTCACCTTCGCTGTATGAGTGCCACGTGTCCGAACTGCTGAGTCACCGGAGGCCAGCTAGCAAGGCGTGTCGCACCCTCCTCGCACCGAAGGTTCGGTCCAATCAGAGGTTGACGCGTGTGGCATTGGTGGCGAGCCCTCGCATCCGAAGCGTGGCCCAATCCGAGACCGACGCGTGTCTCTGTCTGAGGCGCAGGTCCAATCCGAAGATGCCGCCTGTCTTCGCGTGTCCGAGCCTCGCACGAGCCACCTGGAGCCTCGCATGCGAGCCACCTGGAGCCACCTGCCCTTCGTTGCTGCTGCCACGTGCCCCCCTCGGTCTGAAGCCTCCTACTATAAATAGAAGGCTGCGAGCCTTCTCGGATAATTTTAGGAAATTGGCAATTTTGACCCCTTTTCAATATTTTAGCTATTTTCACATCCCCCGAAGCCCCGGTACTTATTCCAAAGCCCGGAATACGCCACGAAGTGCCTGAGAAGCCCGAAAAATTTATCTTTTCGGTTTTGAAGCGCGACCTTTCGTAGAGCCCGGTTTCTCAACAAAACTCCCGGTTTTATTAGAAACGATCGTTTTAGGCAACGAAGTGCTGCCCGATTATCGTTAAATCAAGTGAGTGTATAGTCACTTTCACCTTACACATAGATATGAAGTATTTACCTTAAAATACGTGTTATGTATAAATATATTAATTGTTTATTTAAGGTGACTGTTGAATTGATGTTTTATACAAGTTTTAAACTGTATATATATATATTTTTTATCTACAAATATATTGGGTAAAATATGGGTAGATAAATTAGATGATGTGTGATGAAATAAAAGTGATGAGAGGTATCGATGTTTAAGATGATCTAGTCATCTAGCAGAGTATAGACAACGGCCACAGTCTATTTTAGATAGTCCATTGGAACGTTAGTAGACTTGTAATCGGTACGTATGTTTGAACTATATGTTCATAAAGTGTTCTTGAACTATATGTTCATTAGGTGTTTTTGAACTATGTGTTCATCCGTTAGTTCTTCTTTTTGACACTATTACGTGTCGGGGTACGAGAGCGTACGAGAGTACTTTATTATTATTTTCCCTATGCTTTTATTTTGAAGAGCTTTGGAGTCTTCGTTTCTTTTGTGAAGTGATCGGACGAGCTTCATGAGTCAGTGTTTTCATTTCCGATGCCGGGGTGAGTCTGGGGGTTCAGACCACAGCCTAGGCATTAGTCAGTGTTTTCATTTCCGATGCCGGATAGGGGTGAGTCTGGGGGTTATATACCTCACGATATTCAGACCACAGCCTAGGCATTGATAACTACCCCTGACTTAATTGTCTTGTGGTTCTTTCTTTTACGAACAAAGGTTCGTGGTTAAACTTATTCCATTCATTCGATATCTTTATCGATCCTTGTTTGCTGCTAGGGGATTTCTGAAGCAGTTTTGTTAGTTGGTTATTCATATCGATCCTTTAGGCTAGATCTAGTAAGATCACTGTATAGCATCATTATGTGGGGATCGACGTTGTTAGTGCCTGTTGTATAAACCTTGGAGACGATGTGACTTCGTGCCTTTTTGACATAAATTGCTGAGGGAAAGCAATGTTGTCACCCCGTTGGTTGCCTTATTTGACATAAATTAATGAGGAAAGCAATGTTGTCACCCTTTGACATAAATTGCTGAGGAAAGCAATGTTGTCACCCTTTGACATAAATTGCTGAGGAAAGCAATGTTGTCACCCTTTGACATAAATTGCTGAGGAAAGCAATGTTGTCACCCTTTGACATAAATTGCTGAAAAAAGCAATGTTGTCACCTTATTATTTGTTTTATTTGACATAAATTGCTGAGGGAAAGCAATGTTGTCACCCCGATTTTTTGTTTTATTTGACATAAATTGCAGAGGAAAGCAATGTTGTCACCCTATTGGTTGTCTTGTTTGACATAAATTGCTGAGGAAAGCAATGTTGTCACCTTATTGGTTGTTTTATGTTAGGTTGTCTTGTTTGACATAAATTGCTGAGGAAAGCAATGTTGTCACCAATGATGTCACTTATTTGACATAAATTGCTGAGGAACCCCCGAAGCATTGTTGTCATCCCTAATGAAAATCCTTAGGCTAGGTCCCTTGTGATAGTTGTTTTAGGGACGTAAGGTGAGGATAACAGGAATGGGTAATTAGGGTTGTTTTTGGTTGATGAAATTAATAAATTTATTGTTGACTGAGAACTTAATAAGTTTATTATTTATTGTGGGTTGAAAACCCTATATGCTCACCAGGCTTCCAAGCCTGACCCACTCAGCTTTTTATATATTACAGGTAGTGGACCCCGAGCATAGTCGGATGATGATGATGAGTGATTTTTGGATTATAGGCCAATAGTTATAAATAACTGTTGTAAGGCTTATAATGTCTTGTTTATGCTTTTGATCTGTATCGGAACATGACATCCCGAGGTTTTGATATAAAAGGAAATTATATATTTCTTAAAGAAAGGTTTTGATAAAATTTTATCATGTTTTGTTTTGGGGACCAATTCCGCAACATCTTTTAAAAAGATTTCTCTGATTTTATTTTAAAAAGCATAAACGAAATCGGTCTTTTCTGGCCGTGAAATTGGGGACGTCACAATTTCGGCCCAGAAGCTGGCTGACATCCACATTAGAGAGGTAGTAGTCTCCGTGATTTCTGACAGAGATGTGCGGTTCACTTCCAGATTGTAGAAGAAGTTTCATGACAAGTTGGATACTCGTCTGCATTCTAGCACGGCTTTTCACCCGCAGACGGAAGGTCAGAGTCAGCGGACCATCCAGACCTTGGAGGACATGCTGCGAGCGTGCGTTTTAGGCTTTGGTGGTAGCTAGGATACCTACCTTCCCTTGGCAGAGTTTTCCTACAATAATAGCTACCACGCAAGTATCGACCGTCCTACCTTCGAGATGATGTATGGGAGGAAGTGCAGGACCACGATATGTTGGGGAGAGGTTGGGCATAGGGTCATGGGGAGTACCGAAGTGGTGCTGCAGATGACGAAGAGGATACAACATGTCAGGAGCTGGCTTCAGACTGCTCAGAGTCGGCAGAAGAGCTATGCCGACAGACGCCGATCGGACCTGGAGTTCCAAGTCGGGGATAGGGTTCTCCTGAAGGTGTCACCTTGGAAAGGTGTCATCCGGGTCACGAAGCGGGGCAAGTTGGGCCCCAGATACATTGGTCTTTTCAGGCTTGCAGCTCGGGTGGGCAAGGTGACGTATAGACTGGATCTGCCAGCCGAGCTTAGTCAGATCCACAGTACCTTACATGTCCCCTAGCTTTGGACGTGCCTGGTAGACGACTCTGCGATGGTGCCTCTAGAGGATATCCAGGTTGATGACAGCCTGAACTACATCGAGCGACCAGTAGCCATCCTTGACAGGAAGACGAAGGATCTAAGGAACAAGAAGGTGGAGTTGGTGAAGGTGAAATGGCACCACCGCAAGGGATCAGAATGGACTTGGGAGTCGGAGGACGAGATGAGGGAGCACTACCCCGAGCTTTTTCCAAATGCAACAGCAAACTTCGAGGATGAAGTCTAAAATAAGTGGGGGAGATTTCTAACGCCCGGTTCTTAGTACGTATTTAAATAATAATTATTCATATTTGCTAAGGGAATCGACGAGTTGGAGGCCCCAAACTCGTTGAGTAGGAACTGGATATGTTGGACGCGGGACTTGAAGTCTACTCGACGAGTCGAGGAGCCTCGACTCGATGAGTAGGTCTGCCAGAGTGAAACCCTAATTTTCAGGGTTTGCACCCTATTTAAACACCTTAACACCCCCAGAGGTGTCTAATGGAGCAAACTTCGACTCGACGAGTAGGTCTGCTAGTTGTGCGTCACCTAATCTAGTCCAACACAGAGAGGATCTGCACTTACGACCACAGAGGTGTCTAATGGAGCAACTTTAAATGCTAGTATGGTAAAAGACTCGACTAGTTGATAAATGGGCATCCCATGCTTTACCCAAGTCGATCACATATGCTCTCAGCATAACTTCTAATGCTTGAATTGTTCTCTTATCCTATCTGTTGATTTAAGGATGGTAGGCTATGCTCATGATTAGCCTAGTTCCCAGAGATTTCTGAAGTGACTGCCTGAACTGGGAGATGATTCTACTATCTCAAACGGAGACAACAGATATTGGAACACCGTGCAGTCTAACTAATCTCTTGGACACATGCTCTAATTAACCTCTCTATTTTTTCTGTTTCTTTACAATGGCAGGAAGTGTGCGGACTTGGCTAATCAGTCGATGATCACCAAATGGTATCAAGTCCACCTGTTGCCTTGTGTAACTTGATTATGAAGCCCATTATAATATGCTACCACTCCCACTCAGATATCTCCGATTGTTATAGTAAGTTTGCGGGCTTTTTCTCAGAAGTTCATGATAAGACTCATACTTGGTTTATCCATCATCACTTCATGTATATAAGTCGTATATAATTTAGATTTGACAAAACATTCGGATGGGTGATTATGCCCCAGGTCCACAACCAGACAAGGAACAGGAGATAGGGCGGAATCACACATACTAAATATTGTTAAGTCTAAATTATATACCACTCTCACGTATACACTTAGCAGTGATAGATTAAACTAATGAGTTTTTAGTCTCTATTCTTGAACTTGACCTGCGGTACAATGATTTTCCTATGAGATCTATTGGGGTACTTCGGTGGTTACTGAGTTTTGAGACTACTTCATTGCTTTTCGTTTCAAGTTTCCTAGCTACTGAGTAGGCTAGAAGGGCGTGGTACCCTTCGCATGGGTACTTCTGAAGTTTTGAAGTGAGAGGTGATATAAGGGTTTTCGTTATGGGTTAGAAGAATTTCGTTTGACGACTGATTAAGGAAAAAGTTCTTTACACAGCATAAGAATTTTGCATGGTAAGGACCAAACCAAACCACGTCAGATGAAGATGTCAGAATTTCTTAACGAAATAGATATTAAGTCGATCTGGGAGAAATGATTATTAGGATGATGAACTATCCTATGTACATAAGTTTTCAGCGCTTCCGGTTTTATTTTCTTATTACTGAAACGAATCCCCTTTTTGATTTGAAATTGGCAGGTACTACCAATACGGGGGTTCTGATAATTTGAAATTATGAATTTTCATGAAATGATCCTTACTAGGTCTCTCTATAATCGCTTGGTGTATACAAGTCATGTATAATTAAGATTGGTAAGACCTTTGACTGAGCAACCCTGCCCTAAATCCACAACCAAACAAGGAACAAGAAATGAGGCGGGATCACTCACTCTAAGTCTACAAATCTTAATTATAAATGACTCTAATGTATACACTAAGCCATCATAGCTTACCTGTTAGGGTTTCAAATTTTATATGAGTGTTGTGATTTGGTTCGAACGAGAGAGTAAAATTAATTATTGGGGTTTGGAAGTGTACCAAAATATAGCAGGGTTCTTTGATGCTTCCCCATTCTCTGGGGTCAAACTCCTCCTGGTCCCCCGTCGTTCTTCTATGTTGGACAGTCCCTCTTAAAATGTCCTATTTCACCACAAAGGTGACATATTGGAATGGTTCCAACATTGGTAGTTGAAGTGATGAACTCGACTGGGGTCCAACAGATGCGGGTGGTGTGTTCCTTCATGTTGCATCTAATGCAATGCAGCACTCAGCAGACTCCATGATGATGGTAGTTATATTTGCTGCAGTATGGGAGGTTTCCCAAGTATGGTGTGGTCGGTGTTGAAATAGCAGGGCTGATGGGGGTATTAACTGCCCCAATTTGTTGCCTTTCAGTAGGTCATTGAGTTGAGCAACTCCCTTTTCGTTCTCGAACTTTCGTTTCAGGATATTAGGTTTGAAGTCCAAAGTGTCTTTACAAGTAGGCACTTGTTGCTAACATTGATTATCACCACGATTGGGATTACCGATTGCATTTCCACTAACATTTGTGTTGTTAGCATTAAGGTGAGCCATGATAGTTGTTACGGCTGCTGTGACCGCAGCTTGAAACGTAGCTGAATCTATCTGAAGGATTGGGGTTTTACTAGTGGGTTGGCTACATTTCTTCGGAGGCATGATTCTGCTACTCGATAAGAAAATGAGCTCGTGAGAAACAGTGGTTGCCTCTAGATGTATTCTAAACATTTATATATACATATAAATTTTTCGTTTTGTTATCCGGTTCTCAATGATTCGACCTACATCCCTATGATGCAGTCCTAGTAAGAGTAGAAGTAAGTTTCTAGAATGGTTAGAAACCGAGTGTCATCCAAACTATGTTACCTTCGATTGGTGGATATCGTTTTCCAACTTTCGAAAATATTTGAAAACAATTCTTAATAAAGTCTACATAAAATAGACTTATGAATTTGAGAAGTAAACACTCTCAATTGAGATTTATGTGATCCGATTTATTGTTATTAGCCATGACAGGAAAAGACGGTAAGCTCAAAAACCTAATGTGAGTAATGTAATCACTAACTCACTAGGTTGTATTAATTTATTAGTTATTAATGAGATGAAAAGGCTCTCAAACACTTCACATGAATCACGCATGATTTTCCTCTGTTCTCTGATCTATTCTGGGCGGTAATGATTTGTTTTCTCTTGGTATCTATATGGTGTCCTTCTCTTTCGTAGGTATATTGAATTTCTATGCCTGCTTACTTCCGATTCTTACACTGATCCCCATTACTTCGTAATGAAGAGTCCGAATCCCAGAAATTCATGCGAACTTCGCATTGGTGTCCTTAATAGGGTAGGGGCACTAAATGATTTCTATAGTTTCTTTACTTCTCATCTGTTTCTTTCTCAGAATTCTCCTAATGTAACTCTGTTGGATCCTCCTTGACTCTTCTATTGGTTGTTGGAGTAATTACATCTATCTAGGGGTTTATACGAGAATGGGAATGTCTAAAGAATCTATGAGAAAATTTAAATTTTTACGAAGGTGATCCCTTCCAGTCCTTCTATAATCACATAGTGTGTACCGATTATATATAATCCATATCAAATAGACCTTTGAATAAGTAATCCTACTCTAAAACCACATCCAAACAAGGAAAAGGAAGTAGAGTGAAAATCACATATTCTAAGTCTATAAAATCTCAACTATATATAACCATAACGTATCCACTTAGTAATTATAGACTTACCAGAAAAGATCTTTTAAAAATTCCCAAAAGTTTATTTATGGTATTTGATGCGACATCGACCTCCGACGAGTCTTCTGGTCTTCTGCTGCGGCGGAGATCTGGATATCACAGTGCAAAGTCGTTAGAGCCGCCACAGGGACTGTGCCCCGGGAGCGAGCTCCGACGGTCAAGTTAGATCAGCTAGAAGATCTGAGATGGTCCTCCATAGCTGGAGATAACCATCTTGGTGCTAGTGGTGGTGTATGGTGGCTGACGGCGGCGGGTGGCGGCTGAGCCACCCGGCCGGAGTGTAGCATGGCGGCTGAGCCAAGGGGAAGATCTAGTGGTGGTTGAACCACTTGGGAGAGAGTCCTCCTTCATGGAGGATGTACTATTCTATTTATAGTGGACAATTAGGTCAAGGGGAATTGGGGCAGGCCTTGGGCCAGCCCAATTCAGGCCCAACTAGCAAGGAGTTGGGCAAGGCCGCCCGGAGGCGCTGGGCGGGGCTGGCGGGCGCGCCCCAGGCAGGGCTGGCGGGCGTGCACCAGGAGAGGATGGCAAGGGAGTGCCAGGCGAGGGAACACCTGGCCGGGCCGGCAGGAGAGTCCCCAGCAGGGCTGGCAAGGGAGTCCCCAGCAAGGCTGGCAAGGGAGCGCCAGGCAGGGCTGGCAGGAGCGCGCCAGGCCAGGCCGACGCGCTAGAACAGTCTGGGCGATGCTAGTGGACCATATGTCATCAAGTCCCCCCAGTCTGGTGTTATTGGTACGTGGCCAATGACATCAGACTGGAACTAGTCATATAAATTGTGCGTCGTCAAGTCCCCCTAGTCTGATGCGATTGGGTTGCTGACAATCAGATCGGACTAGATAAAGCACCAAAGCATTTAAATAATAGAGATAATGACCGAACCTCGCCCACGAGAGTCGTGGGGTTATGCGATGAGCCAAACGTTGCCTATGCAGATTGAGCTGACTCGATACTCCTTCATTGAGAGGAGTGTGAGTCGATCGATGCGATGCAACGTAACTATTGTTGCGATCACGCGGACCGAGGCTGCTAAAGAGTGTTATACGACACTGATGTCGATGGAATGTCGGTCCGGGGTAGCTAAGAACCGTAAGCTTGCCCTTTAGTCCCTAAGACTGTTATACGACACAGATTTTGTGCCAAGCTCCAAAGTCTGTAAATAGATACAACGTACTTGGTCCATGATTCCCGCGTTCCAGTCACAGCTGAAAGTTGTTAATAGAAATTGACGCTGTGAGCGTCGCGCGGGCACCCTGACGAGAGGGACGAGACCCGTAGTCAACACTGGGTGGGGAGTTATATTTCTATGCCCACTGAATGGGAACTTTCAGTGACTGGTCAGCGGTTTACACTTCGCAAGTCCCCTGTAAATGCTTTACAGACCGGGCTTTGCTCTGCAAGTTTGCTGTTGGCGCACCCTGAGTGTCGCGATGCTGGAACGAGTATCTGAAAAGACAAATCAATAAGATAGTTAGTATTTTATTTAAATCATAAACCAATTGATTTTCTTCCGGGGCTCTTTCGAAATGTTTCACGAGTAGTAGTAGTGATGCACTACTCTTCTCCCTCCTTTTTTCTTGAAAACATTGAGATGGTCAGACCGCATCTTATAGAATCATATTTAGCTTGACTGGATTGGAGCACATGGTGTTGAGTTGTTGATTTTTCTCTTGCGAAAGTGGCTCATTTAATTGTTGAGATATTCTAAATGATCAAATATGGGAGAAAACCAAAATATAATGGCAGCAGCACATTTATGGATGAGCCCAAATGTTGAATCGTTAGCCCAAATCCTTTTTTTTGAAATGCTGTGTGGTATGAGACGCAACTTGTCTTTTTTTTAAAAACATAAATTTTTTTTAGCGGAATTGTCGCCTTCGTTCGCTGAGCGTTTGATAGATAAAAATTATCTTATAAAAGTGATCCACGTTAATTGTTAAAGGGGCCCCATGTAATGACAAGCCTAAAACAAACTCGTTGAGTTGTTGGGGCCCATTCTCGTGATCTAAGGAGTCCATTGTAAGAGGAATGATAGTCCAGCTGAAAATAATAACAAAGCCCAAGTTTCATTTTGTTTTTTTTTGTTGTGAGAATTAGTTGTAAGTCTTTTAGGGTATCACGTGGGCCCACTGCTTTACTCATCTACTGCGTTACGAGGGGCATCCCTTCACCATTAGTTGTCACAGGGAATTCCAAAGAAAAGAGAAGACAAAGAAGCTTGTGGTGGGATGCATTTCGCCCAAAAGCCTTGACTGGAGGTTGAGCGGTGGAGCAGCTGTTGATGCTGACGACGGGAAGTGTTCCATCGGAGTTTGGAGGTTGGTTGGTGATACCCGGGTTCCGACCATCGGTGGTGCAGACTGGAGCGGCGGCGGCTCAAGGAACTGTGGCCGCCGATCGATACCGGTGGTGATTTGACTGGTAATGTGACTCCAGCTGGTGGTGGTCGTTCAGCTACCGCAGACTACTCTCCATTTTTGTTATTGGAAATCGTGGCTTGTAGAAGGAGATTGGGGCTTTTGGTTTGGCTGTACAGGTCTGCTATACCCTCGCTTGGAGATGGCTTGTGATGCGAGGATGGTACCGACGACCCTTCTCCCCCTTGATAATGGCGATGCTTGATTGAGCTGAAATTGATCGGTGATGTCTTGGCTTTGTTTCCCGGCGACGGGAATTATGGCTTGTTGAAGATGTCCGTCGACTGGGTTAACTGAGTGGCTCTTGTCTGCGACGAGAAGGAGTCCAGGTGGGATCCGGTGGATGTAGGTGATTTGGTGGTGCCCTGGCTCTGGATGGCTTATTCTTTGGTTCTGTATGCTGGTTGTGAATAGAGAATACGGAGGGCCGGGAGGTCTTTGACTGCAAGAGGAGGATGGAGCATCGAGCTAGCCGGCAGTGAGGATCAGAGCAGCGTCTCCGCCAACTGTGCTGGTTGATTGGGTCGTTGTTGTGGGTGTTCCGGTGTCGCTTTGGTTATGGCGATTGGTGCCAGCTGTTATTGCAGGAGGTCTGCGGTGGTCCGATGAATAAACTAGCAACAACCGGCCATGATTGGACCAGGTTGCCACCGCCGACGCGTGAAGGAGTCCTACAGATGGACTTTGTTGGAGAGTTTATAGCACAGAGCTTTTTTGAAGTGGAGGTGACCAACAACCAACGGCCATGATAAGGCTGGGATGTGCTGGTCGGAGAACACGATCAAGCAATGAGAATTTGGCTTCATTCGCTGCCAACGTACCGAGAAAACTAGGGTAGTGGCTGCTGCGACTCCGGTGAGGGAAATCAGGATTTGGGGATGTGTTTACCCGGTGGGTCCCGACTCTTTTGTCTTTTCTGTTTACGGAGGATTGACCGGGTGGGTCCCATGCGGGATTTTGTCTTTGGTTTTATAGTGTATATTGTATACACCTATACCCTTTTCTTTCTTTTTTACCAGCTGTAAAATCATATGTACTAGGACTGAGAAAATGCATGGTACAGCTAGCTACCACCCCCTCACATCCTTTTTTTCTTTTGGTCAGGCCAAGAAACGACAGCAACAGCTGTTGTATTTGACTTTTTCTTTGTTAAGGTGAAAAGACGTCACCATTCTTGAACGGGTGTATATACATTTTTTTTACATCCTTTTTTACTGATTACTTTCTTGTATCAGGTCTCTACACCCCCCCCCCTTTTTTTACTGATGGGATGGGTTATAACTATATTGATGCTAAATATAATTTCTAAAATAAAATAGACTTTGGAATGTATAAGTACCACAACTGTGTTTACAACTTAAACACACTTGTACCCCAAAACTCATTACTGAAATGAATTTTAATATGAAGTGAAATGGATGGTAAAAACATTCAGATGGAAATACAAACAACTTGAGAAAGCTTATAACTATATTATTTCTTTCTTCAAGCTTTTAGATAACTTGGATAAACTTGTATAAAGAAAATCATAAACGAAATGAGATTTTCTGGAAACATATAAAATGAAAGTGGGATAGAACCCATAAATAACCTCTTCTCTCTCTTTTCTTTTTCTGAAGAGTTTTGTAAAATGTACAAGCTACATAGCTGTATGTACAAATAATTGTTAGAGAGGTGGGATTGCATTCAAAATATCATAGTTAAAAACGATATATAAACTGAAATAAAACTCTTAAAATTTTCTTTTCTTCCCACTTGCTGAACAAATCCTCAGAATATAAAAAAGAAACAGATCTGAGAAGGGTTTTTTTTCTCATAAACTTTCTTTCCTTCTTCAGCTTGCTCAACAAACTATCAAGGTGTGAGCAAAAGCAGATTTGTAAAAAATTTCGTTTCTCTTCTCTGAGCTTCTAAAGAAAGAAACCAAAAATATAAAAGGTGGTGTAAAAATTCGAGTTTTCTCCTGATTTTATGAACTGAAAAATATGAGACAACTCACAAAACTTCTTTTCTTCTGAAACAAGCCCCCAAAATAAAAACAAAAACAGATATAAGAAGGTTTTTGCAAGCTTGGGGAGTATTTGAGTGAAGAAAATCATATACATCCATAGATTTGAACTAAAAACGAAATGGATCTACAGATCCAAAGATTTGTGAAGCTAACTTGGACAGATCTTGGAAAAAACCAAGAAGATCTGAACAAATGATGAGGTAGAACTCATAGAGAACTTCTTTTCTTTTCAACTTACTGAAAAAACCCCCAAACGATAAACAAAAACGAATCTAACAAGGTTTTTTCTCACTAAACTTTCTTTACTCTTCAGCTTGCTCAACAAATCTGAAAATCTTTTGTTTTCCATCTCTAAGCTTCTAGAAGAAGCACCAAATAAACAACTTGAATGAAGTTGTACATGAGAAATCAGGAACCAAAAACCGATTTTCTTGAAAATGAGCAAGCAAAAGAAGTAAAAACTTGCAAAATATTGTTTGTTCTTCAACTTGGTGAATAAAATTCGACAATATGAACAAAGATGGGGAAAAACTCAGAGAAATCTCTTTCCTCCCCAACTTTCTGAATAATCCAACAAAGATGGATCTGATAAAATCTTTTGACTTGAGAATTGCTCAAATAAACTAAAACAAGGCATATTTAGATATTTGAGCAAAAACAAGGTAGATCTAACGATCTGAGGAAGAACTCAACAGATCTAAAGATCTGAGCAAAAAAACTAAACATATCTAAAAGATCTTGGCGAAACCAAATCGATCTGAACAGATCTTGGTAGAAACCAAATGGATCTGAACAAATGAGCGATAAGAATGGACAGATCTGAGAAAACCTGATGTGGAACTCAACATATTTGAACAGCTCTAGGAAGAACAAGGTGATGGCTGCTTATTCAAGTCCGGGATGGCGCCAAATGATGCGACATCGACTTCCGACGAGTCTTCTGGTCTTCTACTGCGACGGAGATCTGGATATCACAGTGCAAAGTCGTTAGAGCCGCCCCAGGGACTGTGCCCCGGGAGCAGGCTCCGACGGTCAAGTTAGATCAGCTAGAAGATCTGAGATGGTCCTCCATATTTGGAGAGAACCATCTTGGTACTAGTGGTGGTGTATGGTGGCTGACGGCGGCGGGTGGCGGCTGAGCCACCCGGCCGGAGTGTAGTATGGCGGCTGAGTCAAGGGGATGATCTAGTGGTGGCTGAACCACTTGGGAGAGAGTCCTCCTTCATGGAGGAGGTACTATTCTATTTATAGTGGACAATTAGGTCAAGGGGAATTGGGGCAGGCCTTGGGCCAGCCCAATTCAGGCCAAACTAGCAAGGAGCTGGGCAAGGCCGCCCGGAGGCGTCGGGCGGGGCTGGCGGGCGCGCCCCAGGCAGGGCTGGCGGGCACGCACCAGGAGAGGATGGCAAGGGAGTGCCAGGTGAGGGAGCGTTTGGCCGGGCCGGCAGGAGAGTCCCCAGCAGGGCTGGCAAGGGAGTCCCCAGCAAGGCTGGCAAGGGAGCGCCAGGCAGGGCTGGCAGGAGCGCGCCAGGCCAGGCTGGTGCGCTAGAGCAGTCTGGGCCATGCTAGTGGACCATATATCATCAGTATTTAAAATACTTCTATAGTTTTTAATTATATGATTGATTCTTGAACTTCTATATATAGGAAGTTTATAAGTTTTCAGTTTTATTGTTATAGCATCCTAAAATATTCCTATAGTATTTTAACCTTTATGTTTGGTTCTAGAATTCTTCTGGTACCTAGGTAAGTTTTAGACTTGTTGCAACACTACAATCACTCTCAAACACATGTTGGTCATATCTCAAATTAATACAGTTGATCAGGCTATATTGATCCCATATATGATTACATAATTGTCCAGGTTTAACTGCAATGTCCAACATCCAAATACTTTTGTTTTGTTCTTCTTGTGATACTCGTTCTAGTATATTTATTATGCATGTGCTTATACTTTTATAAAATATTGTTATATTTTAAAGTATAATTCTTGGTCAGAGTGTTTTTATCCCAAGGTGTTTATAGTTGTATATCTTTTATGACTGATATACTAAGTTCACTATAAACAATGCTCTGATACCAATCTGTCACACCCCAAACCAGAACGGCGAAAACGTTCAAGGGTGGAGGACGTCATGTAAGTATCACAACACATGCATTATACTAATCAAAGTACAAACAACCATTGCATTAATAAGTATAAGTTTTACATAAGTGTTTAAACCTTTCATATTCAAACATCAAAGTAGATACAGTAGAAGACAAGAGTTGCAGATCGGTACTAGGCAGTCTTCTCAAAAGCTTCGGGAGTGAACCTGTCTACTGGATTCCTGAGAATACATGTTATTTTGAAAGAGTAGATCAGCATTTAAGCTGGTGAGTTCATAAGTATTTTAATTATATGAAGTATACTCTAAGTTCTTGGAAAAGTTAACTGGTTCCTCCAGAAAATCCTATATTTTCTGATATGACAATATGATAACCACAATGGTTCCCTGTACAATTACTTAGTTTATACTAATCATATATAACTTAATATCGAACTGACAGTTGAATGTGTGAATCTGCCCTAAGCCCACAACCAAACAAGGAACATGAAATAAGGCGGAAATCACACATTCCACTGTTAG
Source organism: Lactuca virosa (assembly GCF_052849685.1). Taxonomy (NCBI): domain Eukaryota; kingdom Viridiplantae; phylum Streptophyta; class Magnoliopsida; order Asterales; family Asteraceae; genus Lactuca; species Lactuca virosa. Next base: position 311,364,549 of record NC_136433.1, on the reverse strand, counting down.
TCGGATATTAATTATGTATAACTCTGGTGTATAAACTAAGAAATTATAAAGTTAACTATTTAAGGTCCTTTATGCTATACTATTTTCAAGTGAACGAATGATGACGTTCCAGAAAATTTTGTATTTTCTGTTTTACAACTGATAAGTAGTTTTAATTCCATAAAACTGTTCCATATAAGTAATATTATACTTATAATAAGGTTTAACATAATTTTAACTATCTATAAAATTATAAGAAGGATGTCTTCCTTCTTGTTGATGAAAAGTGGTTTTAAATCCCATAAAACCGTTCCGATAAGTAGTTTTAATCCCATAAAACCGTTCTGATAAGTAGTTTTAATCCCATAAAACCGTTCGATTTTGAATTATGAAAAGTGAATACTACAGTAGTATTTCTTAAAAAGAATAAACTACTGGTGAATAATTACCCTAATATTATCCTGGTTAATTAGGGTTAAAAAGGTGATAAAGTTGTAACCATGTTGGACTAGAATGAACACGACGACCTACTGGTGTCGAAACTGAATATGTGACATTTGTCATCCCATGGCTGGTCTGCCTAACTGTAGCTAGCAGTCGGGATGTGGGATTGTCAGTCCCGTATAGATTTATACACACAATGCCCGCTCTACCTCCAGGAGACTCTGGTTACAAGATATAACATAGCAAGTATTGCTATGTCCTGAATACGTACCATCACATTTTACTTTGAATAAAGATCGAATTATATCCTTTTCTTGATAAAGTAGTTTAGACCTCGTATACTTATCTTGGAAAATTAGATTTCTCGTTTGTTTATAAATTATACCTATTATAATTTATACGTTCTATCTAATTAGCATGATCTATCCTAAAAGTATCCCTTTGCTCAGCATGATACAAAGGTAATGATTCTGACTGAAGTAACCTTTTATATTCCCATATGAATAATGTATATAATTATATGAAGTATACTCTAAGTTCTTGGAAAAGTTAACTGGTTCCTCCAGAATATCCTATATTTTCTGATATGACAATATGATAACCACAATGGTTCCCTGTACAATTACTTAGTTTATACTAATCATATATAACTTAATATCGAACTGACAGTTGAATGTGTGAATCTGCCCTAAGCCCACAACCAAACAAGGAACATGAAATAAGGCGGAAATCGTACATTCCACTGTTAGTCGGATATTAATTATGTATAACTCTGGTGTATAAACTAAGAAATTATAAAGTTAACTATTTAAGGTCCTTTATGCTATACTATTTTCAAGTGAACGAATGATGACGTTCCAGAAAATTTTGTATTTTCTGTTTTACAACTGATAAGTAGTTTTAATTCCATAAAACTGTTCCATATAAGTAATATTATACTTATAATAAGGTTTAACATAATTTTAACTATCTATAAAATTATAAGAAGGATGTCTTCCTTCTTGTTGATGAAAAGTGGTTTTAAATCCCATAAAACCGTTCCGATAAGTAGTTTTAATCCCATAAAACCGTTCTGATAAGTAGTTTTAATCCCATAAAACCGTTCGATTTTGAATTATGAAAAGTGAATACTACAGTAGTATTTCTTAAAAAGAATAAACTACTGGTGAATAATTACCCTAATATTATCCTGGTTAATTAGGGTTAAAAAGGTGATAAAGTTGTAACCATGTTGGACTAGAATGAACACGACGACCTACTGGTGTCGAAACTGAATATGTGACATTTGTCATCCCATGGCTGGTCTGCCTAACTGTAGCTAGCAGTCGGGATGTGGGATTGTCAGTCCCGTATAGATCTATACACACAATGCCCGCTCTCCCTCCAGGAGACTCTGGTTACAAGATATAACATAGCAAGTATTGCTATGTCCTGAATACGTACCATCACATTTTACTTTGAATAAAGATCGAATTATATCCTTTTCTTGATAAAGTAGTTTAGACCTCGTATACTTATCTTGGAAAATTAGATTTCTCGTTTGTTTCATAAATTATACCTATTATAATTTATACGTTCTATCTAATTAGCATGATCTATCCTAAAAGTATCCCTTTGCTCAGCATGATACAAAGGTAATGATACTGACTGAAGTAACCTTTTATATTCCCATATGAATAATGTATATAATTAAGAAGGAAATGACCTTCACACAAATATCCTCACCTTAAACCACATCCAAACAAGGAAAAGGAGATAAGGCAACTCATTAGTCCTAAGCCCTTTAAGTCTTATTTATATACTTATACATATATGAACATGATTTTGACAATTATAATATGAAATAGTTTATAAAATCTTTTTCAAAGAGTTTAACAGTATTAAAATAGTTTTTAACAGCGTTTCAAAAAGAGTTTACATGACTTTAAAGATATAACATGAGTTTAAGTCATTTTGGAAGTATTAGGTAATCCTTAAAAGCATAAGAAAAATCCTTTGTGTAATTGATATCACATACAGTTATTAATACAATTTAACAATTGTATTCAACTTGTATCCCCCCCCCCCCCTAAAAAGCATTAAAATCATTTGAAAAGGTAGATTAAAGGGGTATGAACTCACCTTATGTGGGTGATTCAATTGCAGATTCGAGTAAGGATGAGAAATTCCACGAATGAAGTCCCGCGACACAAACGAGTCCTAAATGACATATATTGATACATATATGTACATAATTAGTGTAAAAACAACTAATCATGAAGGGAAACAACCTAAGGGATTAAGGAACACTTGAAATGAAGTGTAGAATCACATGTGATTGACTTAAGGGTAGTTCATGGCCACCTTAAGGTCTGTACGGCCAAGGTTCACGGCCCACAAAGTGTGTACGGCCCATGGGTGTACGGCCAAGGAGTGTACGTCCATACACTCATTGAGGAACCATGCAAATGAAGTGTTTGATCCAGGGGAGCTAGTGTGTCTAAGGTACAACAAGGAGGTGAATCAAGGCACTCATTTTGGAAGGCCTTGAGGGGAGTACGGCCATCAAGAACCCATGAAGGGTCTACGGCCGTACACTCATGAAGATCATGATTAAGGCCACAAAATAGGTAGTTCTAAGGGTGTGAAACAAGGCCTAGTTGTGCAATGAAGTGTATGACAAGAAAAGGGTTGGATTTCCCATTATTTGGGACCTTTTAGGATGTGTACGGCCAACCTATGAAGGGTTTACGGCCGTACACTCTTCATGATCATGAAGGTGATGACGAAATATGAAGAATCGAGGCTTGGATCTAGGGGTCTTTCAAGTATAACGAGTTTAAGGTTGAAATACTTACGTTTTTGGAGCCTTGGGGTGTTCACGGCCGATGATAGTTGAGAGAGAATGGAGGTGTGTACGGTTGGGAGGAGGAAAAGTGAAGAGAAATGAAGTATTTCATATATATATATGGAGGTTGGTGTACGGCCGTGAACCCTGTGTACGGCCGTACACACCTTGTGTGTGATTTTCCGGGTCGAGTCACTTCCTCCTAACACAACCAACATATTCAAAACCCATTCTTACATTACGCTAAGATTAGAAACTCTCAAACAAACTTTTAATATGGCCAAAAGGTAGCAGAAACAAGTCTGACTTTGGATTTGAAGTGAATTGACTTTTCAATTGCAGAATTTCGGGTTGTCACAGATGTTGACGGGGATCACCGCTATGTTTAGGGAGAGGGACCTTCTCATTCTGCAGTATGTGGCGGACGAGCAGATGAAGAAGGCCCGATATCATGAGATGTTGTAGAGTGATATCTGCCAGTTTGTGAGCCGCTCCAACTGCAAGACGCTGGAGGACATGATTGCTTGGGCTCGAGAGGGGGAGTTGGATTAAGAGATGGAGAGGAAGAGGAAACCAAAGGGGGCTCAGTCAGGGACTGCGAGCAAGCAGCCTGAGGTAGATACCCGAGGGAAGGGCCAGCCGGGCCGAGGCCGCTGTGGCAAGTGTGGTAGGACACATGATGGGGTATGCAGGGCAGGTAGTTCGGGCTGCTTCAAGTGCGTGCCGAACTGGACATTTTAGCAGGGATTGTACAGCTACTACCACTGATGTGACCTTGATCTCAGGCTTTGGCGAGCTCCGACACTGATTTTTTCGTTGTTCCTGCAAAGTCACAACGGAAAGAAGGTCGTCAGCCGTTTCCCGGGAGGAGCTCCTGGAAAGACGCTCCGACGGTCAAGTCAGTTGGGTATTCTAGGGTTTTATGGGAATTACTTGGAGAAGGCGACTTACCTATCGGGGTTGTGGGTGTAGCCTTTTATATTAGGCGCTCCTGGTCGTCCGTACGGGACAGGATCGCCAGAGGTGACAGGATCAGGGGCGCTGATTGGAGGATCGTGCTCCTCTATCTGTCAGAGCGCTGCTATTGGTTCTGGAAATAATGCCCTGATCGTCTCCTTTGTCGCTTGACCGTATCATTTGTCTTGGAGCGGAAGGCACCCTAAGCGGGCGCGAGCCTTTCTGCAGGAGCGCCTTGCTCTTAGAGACGCTAGTTGGCGCTAAGCTCCGCTGGGTCTGTCCCTCCAGGCACACTAAGCCTTCGGGCGTCCTGGCGCGGCCGGGGTGGCTCTTTTCGTGCTTACTAGGGCACGTTATCAACTCCCTTTATCCGGTAGCCATAGCGTTGATGCGTTAGCTATGGCATTCTGGACTCAACTACCCTGTATACGTGTCTGTTTCTGGTTCATCTGCCGCTTCGATTTTAATGGCGACGTGACCGCTCATCATGGCTGGCGGTTACGTCACTTTGTCAGGGATTTTGAACATCCCGCCTTTTCCTCTCTTTATAAGGATGTTTAGCACCCGCTTTTTCTCGTCACTTCACCTTCCTTCTTTTCTTTGTTCTGGAGTTCTTCTTTTGTCTTTTCTCTCATGGCTGGTGAATCTGGTACTCTTCCTTCTGAAGCCGATTTCAGGTTTCTTGGAGAGACGTATGGCCTTTCTCCGGAGGACGGAGTTGAGTTTCCATTGCCCGGTTCGTCGATTCTGTCTCCCCCTCCTGGTAAAATGGGGGTCTATTTGAAGACTCTCGATGCTGGTTTACGTCTTCCTCTTACTGACTTCCAGAAAGAAGTTTTGCAGAAGGTTGGATGTAACATCCAAATGCTTACCCCCCAACACCATAAACAAAGTTGTGGCGTTCGAGATGATTTTCCGTGCTAACGGTTTTTTCCCAGATTACTTTGTCTTCAAATATTTCTTTAGGTTCTGCTACACCGCCGACAAATGTGCCTTTTCAGTCCGACGGGGTGGACATACCCTGGTTCCTGATGGGAGGACCCCTTAAAACTGGCAAGACAAATGGTTGTGGGTCAACCACGGCTTGGTGGGTAGCGGACGGTACCGTGTAAACTCCTTTGCCTATGTCACTCCCAAGTTGTTTCCTCACAACCAGGGCATCACCGACCTCCTGAAGACAGTCCAGGTCGCCCCCGAGGACTATTCCGAAGCACTGCTTGTTGGTGTGGGGATGAGCCCCTCCTGGCAGCGTCCGGGGAAGATGGAGGCCTTTTTCTCCACTGTTGATGGTATGTGTTTATGCTGTACTTTTTCGTTCTCTTCCCCCCCCCCTTCTTTTTTTTCATGAAGAGGGGTAATAGGTTGATTCTTCTATATTTGGTTGCGTGCTTTTCTTGTGCAGGTGTTGAGTCCCCACTGTCCATGGATGAGGTATTGCGAAAGCATTACCGGGGGAAACTGGAGCAACGGGAGGTAGACTTGGTTGACAATATCCCTCCTCCCCGCCGTATCGATCAGCTTGCTTTGACCGTTGCTGCTCCTACCCTACCTGTGACTGAAGGAACGTCGGCGTCAGTCAAGGAAACCCCTCTGAACGTCGGCGACTGTCACTCCCCCTGTTGGTGCTTACTCTAGCTCCATGGAGGTAGTTGAAGATAGTAAGGATGGTATAATCTCGGACGTTCGTCGTGTGCAGGCCAAAAGGAAAGCCGTTTTTGCCATAGGTGACGCGGTTACGTGTGCGCTTAACATTGGTAAGCGAGTTCACTCGAGGAGCAACTTTACTCGTCTCCTGAACTCGATATCTTCGACACCGGAAGCAATCATTTTGATTCTCGATGATGACGTTCGACAGTCTGAGGGGGATCAGGGGACGACTAAGCAGCCCGAGGTTCTTGTCCCATCTGACCCTCAAAATCCTTCTGGTCTTTCTCCCCCTAAGGGTATTGGTGACGTTGATCGGCACAAAACCCCTCCCCGCAAGGGGATCTCTGGAGATTTTTACGGATCCAACATATTTGTTCCCTCTTAGATTCTCAACAATGGTTCTCGCTTGTCTGTTCGTGCCAATGCGGTGGATTTCGCCCGTCATGCGTTTCCACCTGCTGCTGTCTCTGATATGGAATCCATGGGCAGTCCTACGCTTTCCCACAACATGTCCTACGCCGCTGCGCATGCCATGTTCTACTTGGTTGCAGGTGCTCGCCAGGTTCAATCACCCAACAAAATAGAGGTTGTTCATTCAGGATGTAGCGCCCGTGCGGATGCTTTAAGGCGTCAGATCTCTGAACATGGGAGCGATGTCCAGGGTTTGGAACAGAAGTGCATGTTACTTGCTGCTGAAAAGACCACTGTGGAAGAGGTTCGGTCTGCCCTGGAAAGCAAAGTGGATTCTTTAACCCAGATAAACGAGGGATTGATGATCCAGATCTTTAACCTAGATAAACGAGGGATTGATGATCCAGAATGAGAGTCTCGAGCGTGATGTTATTGATCGTGATAAATTGGTTGCTACTGTCCAAGTAGCTGCCGAGGTTACCTAATGTAATTTAGACTGGTTGCTTCGTGTGGGTGTTGTCCAAATTGTGGACAAGTTGATCGAACATACGGAGTTCACCACCACCGTTAGTCTAATCCGCCATGATGCTTTTGTTGCTGGGGCAGAATCTGGTCGTAGCAACATGGTGTTTGAGGCGGGTTCTGGTCCCCATAATCCCAGTGTTAGTGATTCCCGATTAACCCCTGCTTTGAGTGTCAACGAAGCCCTTCTTGCTTTTACTAGTATGGATCATGCGTCTCTGCTAGGTTTATGAGACCTGGACATTCAGGGCATCTGAGAACTTTGTGCTTTCGACAGTGCTAAAGGGACCCCTGAGGGTATGCTAATTGACGGTGGTGGCGGCGGGGATGACGGTGGTAATATTGGTGTGGATGATGGTGATGGTGGTGATGATAATGGCAAGAGCATGGGTGGTAGCGCCAGTTTTGACGCCGTCAATTTGGGGGTGAAGGGTGGTGCTACTGGTATTGATCCTACTATTTCTTAAGGTACTCTGTCCCGTCTGCTGCCCCTCTGGGGTGTGAAAAAAAAGTTGAAGCTTTGGAACTCGTTGTTTTGCTGTCGGATAGTTTGTTAATGTCGGCCTTGCAGGCCTTGCTTTTGTAATAGGTTCTTATGTATTTTGCTTATCGTGTAATCTATTTAGTTTGGTTTTTCCCATGCATGTTTATATCAATTATGGCTTTTTCCGCACAAATATGTTTCTTATTTCCATTGCGTAAGCATTTTGAGCACTTAAACCTTTGTGGCTTGTTCTGAGCTACACAAATACACTAGGTATTCTTATCCCGGTGCGTTGAGCCTTTGGGCTTAATACGTTAAGTACCGTGGAGGGAACGTCTTTTTTCAATACACTAAGTATTTTGGAATTAATACACTGTGACAACCCGAAATTTCTATTCTGTACAATCATTCACTTCAATAGAAGTCGGAAACTGTTTCTGCTAACTTTCAAGCTTTTTGGAGTCAGTTTGAGTGTTTTAAAGTTAGTACTTCAAGAGATAACAGGAGAGAGGATGCCCTAGGGTTTATTGTGCAACTATAATGTCCCAAAACTCCAAGAGTTTGGAGTTTACGACCTAAACAAGGTGTTTACGGCCGTAAACCCTAAAGGGGGTATAAATATGACACTTAGTCATTATTTACCACTTTTTCACATTTTCAAGATCCAAACTCAAATCCTCTCAAGTATCATCCGACTTTTCTTCTTGATCTTCAACTTTGTAAGTGTTTCTAGCCCTAAAAAGTTGATATCTTACTTAATCTAGTGATCTTACATGATTCCATCCGTGAAATCATTCCAAATGTCTAGATCTTCAAGTTTCACCAAGAACACACACTAGTGTTCTTGGACTTTTAGTACCTTTTCAAGCTTCTACCTAGTAAGTACTCCTACCCTAGTGTATTATAAGACTTGTTACACTTCTAATCATCAAGAAAACACCATATAAACACAAGATCAAAGGTGTTTACGGTCCAAGATGTTCTTGGACCGTAAACCCTAACAAAGGGGCCAAAGTGTGCCCTAGTCCCTTACCAAGCCTTGGAAACTAGTCTAGATCCCTTACTTGATGTGCATAGGACTTAAAACAACAAAAAGACCATAAACCATTTGGGTTTACGGCCGTAAACCCAAAGAGAAATGGTCCAAGGACCGTAAACTCCACAAAGGAGTGAAATGGTGCCCTAATCTCTTCCAAAGGCTTAGACATGAAGTATGAATGCTTCTAATCACTTGTAAAGCTTCAAAACACAACATGGTAAAAGTGCCATGAGTTTACGGCCATAAACTCATGGGTTTACGACCGTAAACTCAAGGGGTGATGGTCACAAAACCGTAAACACCAAAGGAGTTACCCTTGAACCCTAAACTCAAATGCAAGGTCCTACCACCCTTAGATGCAATCCTTAGGACTTATATCACTTAAATCAAGTGTTTTACTTGTCTTAGGATGTCTTAAACTTGGTTAATTAGTTGTTTTATGACTAATTGAATACATATATGTGTTATTATATGTTAAATAGGATCATTGTGTGTGTACAAGTCTTCACTTGACACTTAGCATCCTATATCAATCCGTTCATCCAAACCACTCACTACAGGTGAGTTCATACCCCTTAATCAACATTTTAAATGATTTTAAATGCTTTTATGGGGGGGGGGATACAAGTTGAACTATTATAGTTATTATATCAATCACATGTGATTAATAACTACCAAACAAGTGGATTTCTTACTTTTCAAACTGTGTTATCAAACTGTTTTACTTCAAACTGTTTTACAAACTCTTTTACATGTCAAATACTTTTACTTAAAACTCTTTTAAACTTATATTCTGTTAAAAATGTATCTATATAGATATAGTTATATAAGTAGGATTGAAAGGACTTAGGACTGATAGCTCACCTTACTTCCTGTTCCTTGTTTGGTTGTGGACTTAGGGTATTCCGGTTATTTGTCCGAAGGTCGTTTGAATCCTAGTTATATATTATGTATATGTATATAGATATAAAGGTTCTTTCTTTCATTCAGTCCAATACCTTTGGGTAGCAAGGGTATACACACATGTTCATACATTCAAACAACATTACTAGTAAGCTATAATAGGTATAGTTTAGGGAGATACTAATACTATTTCTAGAACAATGAAACATACAATGAGTCAGTTCATTCATGAATAATACATAGTGATGAGAAACAAACATAATACATAGTGATGAGAAACAAACATAATACATAGTGATGAGAAACAAACATAATACATAGTGATGAGAATCAAACATAATACATAGTGATGAGAAACAAACATAATACATAGTGATGAGAAACAAACATACATGCTTGACAGAGATAGAACACACAATACAGCTAGCACATACATTACATATACATTATTACAGTTATGTGAGCCACGTAACGGGGCATGGCACTACCTGCCATGACCGTTTTGTATCCAGAATCTCCTTAAGTGGGGAGCGTATGAGTTTGTGTATAGATCTATACTGGATTGACTATCCTACACCTTGTTGCTCGCTACAGTGGGACTTGCAAGTCTACAGGTGCCAAACGTCATTTCTTACGACGTCTTACATCGTCGTTTTTCTATAGTCGGTAGCAGGATACAGGCCGATCACATGGTACTTTAAATAACAATTGGTTTAAAGTAGTTAGTACAGCGGTAGTTACTTAATACAACACTACAATACTATTTCATTTTCCCTTCACATTTACTTGGTGATGTTCACACAATAAATAATAATGTAAAAACTATATTTTTGGTTAATGATAGTCGGATTTGGGAAAATACATACTCTTACAAGAGACACACACACAGACACTAGATGCCTTGGTAGAAGGCTACTTTTAGTAGGAAACATAGGGTTTTCTAGGAGAGTTCAAACAATTACAAACATTTACAAAACTTATACATTACAGACTTAAAAACACTTTCATACAAATACAGACACTAATATACTTATGATCTCACCAGCTTTAAAGCTGATACTCGCTTTCAAAATAACTTGTATTCTCAGGTCGCCAGTAGACAGGTACCGGTGCCAGGTTTTGAGAAGATGGAGCTCGTTCAAGACTCATCTTTCATTTTGATTCATATTTTTGGTGTCTATATAACTTGACAGAACACACTTGTATGAAATTATATTATTAATGCAATGGATGATGTTGTTGCTTATTTACTACTTTGCATTGTTGTGATACTGAACATGACGTCCTCCACCCCCGAACGATTCCGCCGTTCCGGTTTTGGGGTGTGACATACACTAAGTATTAAAAATGGGAAACTGAACGTTTTGGAGATAATACGCTAAGTATTATAGATAGAGCTCCTTTTTTCAATTCACTGATTATTTTGGAATTAATACACTAAGTATTTGAAAATAAAAAACTGCACGTTTTGGAGCTAATACGCTAAGTATTGTAGATGAGACTCTTGTTTTCAATACACTGAGTATTTTGAAGTGGGGGAGAAATGCTGGTCGACCCCACACTATTTTAAATAAGAGATGAAGTTATCTGCCTAAGCGCTCTAAGTTTTTGGCATTAACCATTTCCTTTAGGTGATCAGCTCGTGGACGTACTAGAAATAAAACTTCCTCAGGTTTTTTGCATTCCAGGTCCTCAGAATTTGTCTTCCTTCCATCGTTTCTAGCGTGTATGCACCACTGTGATTGGCTTCGTTGACCTTGTACAGTCCATCCCAAACCAGATCCAGCTTGCCCTGTGGTTGAGCTCGACTTGGTTCATTGCGCGTCAGCAGATGGTCTCCCACTTTGAAAGCCTTTTCTTTGACCTGCTGGTTATAATACCTTTTGACAGTGTGTTTGTAAGCGGCTTGTTGGACGTTGGATTGTTTGCATCGTTGTTCGAGTAGGCCCAAGCTCATCCTTAGGTCCCGGGAGTTGGCTTCTTCTTCAGAGTGGGTTGCTCTTAGCGATCCCACCATCAGTTCCGCTGGTAGCATTGCATCTGCGCCATATGTCAGGCTGAACGGAGTCTCTTATGTGCCTACTCTCGGTGTTGTCCTGTATTACCACAGTACGGTTGGCAGATCCTCGGCCCAGTTAGCTTTAGCTTTCCCAAGATGCTTCTTGATTCCATTTTGAAGATTGATGTGACTTTGAGCTTAAGCTTCGATGAACTTCGACACCGGTGGTCTCGTTGTTCCTGCAAAGTCACAATGGAAAGAAGGTCGTCAATCGTTTCCCGGGAGGAGCTCCCAGAAAGATGCTCCGACGGTCAAGTCAGTTGAGTATTCTAGGGTTTCTGGGGTATTACTTGGAGAAGGCGACTTACCTGTCGGGGCTGTAGGAGTAGCCTTTTATATTAGGCGCTCCTGATCGTCCGTACGAGACAGGATCGCCAGAGGCGACAGGATCAGGGGCGCTAATTGGAGGATCGTGCTCCTCTATTTTTCAGAGTGCTACTATTGGTTCTGGAAATAGTGCCCTGATCGTCTGCTTTGTCGCTTGACCTTATCATTTTTCTTGGAGAGGGAGGCGCCCTTAGCTGGCGCGAGCCTTTCTGTAGGAGCGTCATGCCTTTAGAGGCACTAGCAGGTGCGAGCCTTTCTGCAAGAGCGTCTTGCCCTGAGAGGCGCTAGCAAGCGCGAGCCTTTTTGTAAGGGCGCCTTGCCTTTAGAGGCGCTAGCGGGCGCTGGGTTCTGCTAAGTCTGTCCCGCCGGGTGCGTTAAGCTTTCGGGCGTCCTGGCGTGGCCGGCGTGGTTCTTTTCCTGCTTGTAGGGCATGTTAACAAGTCCCCTAGTCCGGTAGCCATAGCATTGTTGTGCTAGCTAGGACGTTTTGGACTCAACTACCCTGTATACGTGGGCGTTTCTGATTCCTTCGCCACTTCAATTTTAATGGCGACGTGACCGCTAATCATGGCTGGCGGTTACGTCACTTTGTCAGGGATTTTGAACATCCCGCCTTTTTCTCTATTTGTAAGGATGCTTAACACCTCCTTTTTCCTCATCGTTTCTCCTTCCTCCTTTTCCTTCTTACAGAGTTCTTCTTTGCTTTTCTCTCTCATGGCTAGTGAATCCAGTACTCTTCTTTCTGAAGCCGATTTCAGGTTCCTCGGAGAGACGTATGGCCTCTCTCCGGCGGACGAAGTTGAATTTCCGTTGCCCGATTCATCGATTCTGTCTCCCTCTCCTGGGAAAGTTGGTGTCTATATGAAGACTCTCGATGCTGGTTTACGTCTTCCTCTTACTGACTTCCATGAAGAAGTTTTGCAGAAGGTTGGATGTAGCGTCCAGATGCTTACCCCCAACGCCGTGAACAAAGTGGTAGCGTTCGAGATGATTTGTCGTGCTAACAGTTTGCTCCTATATTACTTTTTTTTTCAAGTATTTCTTTAGGTTCTGCTGCATCGGCGACAAATGTACTTTTTCTATCCGACGGGGAGGACATACCCTGGTTGTTGATGGGAGGACCCCTAAAAACTAGCAGGACAAATGGTCGTGGGTCAACTGTGGCTTGGTGGGTAGCGGACGGTACTGTGAAAACGCCTTTTCCGATGTCACTCCTAAGTTGTTCGCTCACAACCAGGGCTTCGCGAACCTCTTGAAGATTGTCCAGGTTGCCCCCGAGCACTATTCCGAAGCACTGCTTGTTGGTGTGGGGATGAGCCCTTCTTGGCGGCGTCGAGGGAAAATGGCGGCCTTTTACTCCATTGTTGATGGTAAGTGTTTCTGTTGTACCTTTTCGTTCTCTTTTCCCCCCTCCCCCTTCTTTTTTTTTTTGTCATGAAGAGGGGTAATGGTTTGACTATTATATATTTGATTGCGTGTTCTTGTTGTGAAGGCGTTGAGTCGCCACTATCTATGGATGAGGTATTGAGAAAGCATTACCGGGGAAAAATGGAGCATTAGGAGGTAGACTTTGTTGACAATCTCCCTCATCCCCGTCGCCTCGATCAGCTTGCTTTGACCGCTGCTGCTCCTACCCCGCCTGTGACTGAGGGAACGTCGACGTCGGCCAGGGAAATTCCTCTGACTGCCCGCCCTATCTCGACTGTCACTCCCCCTGATGGTGCTCACTCCAGCTCCACGGAGATGGTTGAAGATATCAAAGATGGTATAATCTCGGACGTTCGCCGTATGCAGGCTAAAAGGAAAGCTGTCTTGGCCATGGGTGATGCGGTTACCGGTGCGCCTAACATTGGTAAGCGAGTTCAGTCGAGGTGTAAATTTACTTGTCTCCTGAACTCCATGTCCTCAAAACCGAAAGCAATCATTGTGATTCCTGATGATGACGTTCAACAGTCTGTTGGGAATCAGGGGGCGACTAAGTAGCCCGAGGTTCTTTTCCAATCTGACCCTCAAACTCCTTCTGATCTTTGTCCCCCCTAGGGTGTTGGTGGCGTTAAACGGCATCAAACCCCTCCCCACGAGGGGATCTCTGGGGATTTTTCTGCATCCAACATATTTGTTCCCTCTTGGAGTCTCAATAATGGTTCTCGTTTGTCTGTGCCTGCCAATGCGGTGGATTTTGCCCGCCATGCGTTTCCACCTGCTGCTGTCTCTGATATGGAATCCATGGGCAGTCCTGCTCTTTCCCACAACATGTTCTACGCCGCTGCACAGGCCATGTTCTACTTGGTTGTAGGTTCTCGCCAAGTTCAATCACTCAATGAAATGGAGGCCGCTTATTCAAGATGCAGCGCCCATGAGGATGCTTTAAGGCGTCGGATCTCTGAACTTGAAAGTGATGTCCAGGGTTTGGAACAGAAGTGCATGTTGCTCGCTGCTGAAAAGACTGCTGTGGAAGAGGTTCGGTCTTCCCTGGAAAGCAAAGTGGATTCTTTAACCCAAATAAACGAGGGGTTGATGATCCAGAATGAGAGTCTCGAGTGTGATGTTATTGATCGTGATAAGTTGGTTGCTACTGTCCAGGCGGCTGTCGAGGTTACCCGATGTGATTTGGATTGGTTGCTTCGTGTGGGTGTTGTCCGAATTGTAGACAAGTAGATCAAACATCCGGAGTTCACCACCGCCGTTAGTCTCATCCGCCATTCTGCTTTTGTTGATGGGGCAGAATCTGGTCGTAGCAACTTGGTGTCTGAGGCGGGTTCTGGTCCCAATAATCCCAGAATTAGTGACTCCCAATTAAGCCCTGCTTTGAGTGTCAACGAAGCCCTTCTTGCTTTTGCTAGTATGAATCATGCGTCTCTGCTAGGTTTGGGAGACTTGGACATTCAGGGCATCCGATAACTTTGCACCTTCGACAGCACTGAAGGGACCCCTGAGGGTATGCTAATTGATGGTGGTGGCGGGGATGATGGTGGTAATGTTAGTGTTGCTGATGATAATGGCGGCGATGATGATGGCAAGGGTATAGGTCGTGGCGCCAATTCTGACGCCGGCGATCCGGGGTTGAAGGATGGTGCTAGTGATGTTGATCCTCCTGTTTCTTAAGGTACTTTGTACCGTGTGCTGCCCCTCTGGGGTGTGAAGAAAAATTTGAAGATGTGTAACTCGTTGTCTTACTGTAGGATAGTTTGTTATTGTCGGCCTTGCAGTCCCTTCTTTTGTAATAGGTTTTTATGTATTTTTCTTTCCATGTAATCTATATAGCCTGGTTACTCCCATGCATGTTTATATCAACTATGGCTTTTGACGCGCGGATATGTTTTTTATTTCCATTGCATAAGCATTTTGAGTACTTAAATCTTTGTGGCCTGTTTTGAGCCACGCAGATACACTGGGTGATAAGACTCATCCTGATGCGTTGGGCCTTTGGGCTTGATACGTTAAGTATTGTGACGTGAACGTCTGTTTTCAATACACTAAGTATTTTGGGATTAATACACTAAGTATTAAAAATGAAAAATTGAACATTTTGGAGCTAATACGCTAAGTATCATAGATAATGCTCCTATTTTTTCAATACGTTGAGTATTCGAATTTAATATACTAAGTATCTGAAAATAAGAAACTGAACGTTTTGGAGCTAATACGCTAAGTATTGTAGATGAGACTCCTGTTTTCCAATACACTGATTATTTTTTAAGTGGGGGTGGAATGTTGCTTGACCCCACACTATTTTGGATAAGAGATGAAGTTATTTGTCTAAGCACTCTAAGTCTTTGGCATTAACCGTTTCCTTTAAGTGATCCTCGTGGGCAACTAGAAATAAAACTTCTTCAGGTTTTTTGCGTTCCAGGTCCTCGGAATCTGTCTTCCTTCCATCGTTTCTAGCGTGTATGCACCATTGCGGCTGGCTTCAATGACCTTGTACGGTCCTTCCCACACGAGACCCAACTTGCCTTGTAGTTGGGCCCTTCTTGATTCATTGCGCCTCAGCACTTGGTCTCCCACCTTAAAGGCCTTTTCATTGACCCGCTGATTATAATATCTCTCGACAACGTGTTTGTAAGCGGCTTGTCAGACGCTGGATTTTTCGCGTCGTTCTTCGAGTAGGTCCAGGCTCATCCTTAGGTCTCGGGAATTGGCTTCTTCTTCAGAGTGGGCTACCCTGAGCGAGCCCACCGTCAATTCCGCTGGTAACATTACCTCTGTGTCGTATGTCAGGCTGAACGGAGTCTCTTGTGTGCCTACTCTCGCCGTTGTCCTGTATGACCACAATACGATTGGTAGTTCCACGGTCCAGTTACCTTTAGCCTTACCTAGACGCTTGTTGATTCCATTGACAATCACTCTATTGGACACCTCTATCTGGCCATTCGCTTGAGGGTGCGCAACCGATGTGAACTTCTGTGTGATACCTTTGTCAGCGTACCATTCTCTGAAAGGGTTCTCAGCAAAATGTAGCCCGTTATCGCTAACGAGTACCTTGGGAATCCCAAATCTGGTCACGATGTTTTTCCACATAAACTTAATCACTTGTCTCCCCGATATACATGCCAATGGTTCAGCCTCTATCCACTTTGTGAAGTAATCTACATCTACGATCGGAAATTTTACCTTGCCCGGGGCTTCTGGTAACGGTCCCACGATATCTATTCCCTACTGGTAAAATGGCTATGGGGTGGATATATTTGTCAGAGTAGTCGAGGGGTTTCCTTGGACCGGGGAGTACGCCTGACATTCCACACATTTTTTGGTTAATTTCGCCGCATCCTGGTGTGTGGTTGGCCAGTGGATGCCCATGCGTAGCACCTTTCCTACCAAAGCGCATGCTCCCACATGCACGCCTGCCTGGCCAGCGTGTGCCTCCTGGACCGCTTCCTTGCCCTTGGCCTCGTCTACACATTTGAACCAAGGTGTCGTAAATCCTTTCCGATATAGTTCTACATCCACGAGAGCATACGAGGGTGCTTTAACGCGTATTTTCCTGGCCTCTTCATGGATGTCTCGTAGAATACCGTGCTGCAAGTACTCAATCAGAGGGGTCATCCATGTACGTTTGGACATTGTCAAGGTGTTTACCTGTCGCTCGTCTATGCTTCTTTCTTTGAGCACCTCCACTAAGACCTTCTTGGACAGGTGGTTGAAGCACGTTGACGCCAGCTTGCCTAGGGCATCTGAGCTTCTATTCTCACTTCTTGGTATCTGCTTAATGATAAACTCTTTGAAGGGCTTGACGACCCGTTACACTATCTTGACATACTTCTCCATTCTCTTATCTTTTTTTCGAAGCTTCCGTTGATTTGGTTGGCAGCCAGTCTCGAGTCTGTCAGGGCTACCACTGCTTCCGCCCCCATTTGCTTGGCTAACCGTAGCCCGGCGAGCAAAGCCTCGTATTCCGCCTCATTATTGGAAGTGTGGAAGTCAAAACGGAGAGCGTCTGTGACTTCCTCCCCCTCCGGACTGGTCAATATTAGGCCCGCTCCTGAACCTTTCCTGTTGGACGTACCGTCCGTGTATAAGGTCCACCTCCGGTTATCCTTTGGTGTTTCCCTTGTCGCTGGTATTCCTTCTTGGTTCATTTCTTCCCCTCCCCCGGGGATTTTGAGCAGGAAATCTGCAAGCGCTTACCCTTTGATGCTTGTTCGTGGACGATAATTGATGTCGTGTTCGCCCAGTTCAATTACCCATTTTGCAGGTCGTCCAAAAGTCTCTGGCTTGAGCAATATCTGCTTGATTGGACAATTTTTTAGTACTTCTATCTGATGTGCCTGGAAGTAGCGCCTCAGGCGCCGCGCGGCATAGATGAGCACGAGCACTAGTTTTTCAATAGTGGGATAATTGAGTTCAGGGCCCAACAATGCTCGGCTAACGAAGTAGACCGGTGTTTGTTTTCCTTTTCTTTCCACGACCAAAACAGATGAGATGGTTTCGGCTGAGGCGGAGAGATACATTTGCAACGTTTCACCTAGGATAGGGCTGGCTAGTGTGGCTAATTTGTGCAAGGCCTCTTTGATTTGCTGAAGTGCTACCTCTGCCGCTGCTGTCCACTAGAAGTTATTTTTCTCGATACATCCCTTAAGCGTGCGAAAGAGTGGCATAGCCTTGTCGGCCGATTTCGAGATGAAGCGTCTGATGGATGTGAGCTTTCCGTTCAAGCCTTGGGCGTCCCTGAGGGTGCTTGGCGATGGGGTCTCCATGAGCTCATCCACCTTGATTAGGCTAGGCTGTATTCCTTGCTTGGTCACATAGTATCCCAGGAACTGCCCTTCTTCCACTCCGAAGGTGCACTTGCTGGGGTTTAGTTTCATCCTAACTTTCTCTAGCGTCTTGAAGGTTTCCTCCACGTCTTCTAGTAACTTCCCTTCGTCTGGGCTTTTGATGACCATGTTGTCGACGTATACCTCGATATTTCTTCTGATTTTTTTGGCGAATATGGAGTCGACCAATCGCTGGTATGTTGCGCATGCGTTTTTTAGCTCAAACGACATCTTAGTGTAGCAGAAAGCTTTGTGGTCTGTGTAAAAAGTTGTTTTCTCTTCTTCTTCTTTGCTGATCAGGATCTGATGATACCCCTTGTATGCATCCAGAAAGCATTTTAACTTGAACCCTTCCAGCGACTCTACCTTTTGATCGATCTCTGGCAAGGGGTAACAATCTTTGGGGCATGCTTTGTTCAAGTAAGAGTAGCTGACGCACATACGCCATGAGCCATTGTGTTTCCTTACCATGACGGGGTTTACAATCCAGGTTGGGAAGATCGCTTCGCTTAGGATCCCTGCCTTTGTCCGTTTGGCTACCTCGACATTGATTGCTCTATTGCGGTCTCCTCCTTGAACCCTCTTCTTCTGCTTAACTTCCTTCGCGCCCTGCTTGGTCATTAACCTGTGCTCTATGACTTCCCAGTCTACCCCTACCATATCGGTGGGGGTCCATGCCAAAACATGTTTGTATTGTTTCAAAAGGTTGATCAACGCGCGTCTAGTTGGTTTGGGGAGATTACCGTCGATGTTGACTGAGTGATCTGGGTATTCTTCGTGGATGACGTCTTTTCCATTTGCTAGTTCAACCCATTCCTTCTTACTTTCTTGCGCTATTTCTGCCGGTCTCATGATCTCGAAACATTATAGCTCCCTTGGCGGGGTTGCGAGGACTGTGCTTGGCCATTCGGTGGTGCTGAATTTTACAATCGCGTGCATTGTTGACGGGACTGCTCCTTGCTTGAGTAGAGCTGTCCTTCCCAGAATGATGTTGTGCTCTGCTGGATGTCGTATTACAATGAAGTCAATTAGGGTCGTCTTCCTTCGTTGCTTGTCATCTCTTGTCAGCGTTAGTGGCAAGTGAGTTGTGCCTATGGGCCACAAGCTATGCCCTATGAAATCTATGAGCCTTCCTGTGTCGGGCTTGAGGTTTTCCTTGCATATGTCCGGGAGGAGCCGGAAACAATGTTCGTAGATGATGTCCGCCGAGCTGCCTGTGTCGATGTACAACCTATGGATTGTCACTTTTCTAATGGACCCTTGGATTATGAGTGGGTTTTCACCCCTCCAGCCTTTGGGTCGAGGATCTTTCATTGAAAATGTAAGCCCTTACATTGTTGTGGTGATCCTTGTCAGGTCGTCCTGCTCGTCCTACCTCTCCCGTTTATCTCGTATCATGAGGATTTCCCTGGGCTGAGCATGCTCTTTTGTTGCATCCTTGGCGTTTTCGGCCTCAAATTTGGCGCGGAGGCTTCGTGCTATCTTGATGAGGTTTAATTTTAGCTGTTTTTCCTCCATTTCCTTCTTCAACACCGAACAGTTGGTGGTGTCACGCGTTTTGCTCTTATGGTATTCGCAGAATTGCCCCTTCGCTGCTTTCGTTGGCTGCTGTTTGTCTGCGACTACATAGACGTCTGGGCGTCGGCCTCGGCTGTCATCTCTGGCGAATGGTCTGAAACGCCCCTGCAAGCGTTTTCCTCGCCCAAAATGCATGTTCCCGCTTTACGTCTCTGCGTGAGGCAGGCTGTGGCGCTTCGCGGGGGTAGTCATGGCATTTAGGTACGCCTGTTTCGTTGCCTCCCCTTCCTCTTGTCTCAAATATCGTTCTACTTTCTCTTTCAGTTCGGCCCGTGTCTGCGATTTCTTGCCCATGAGCTTTTAGGATAGAGGGCCCGGTAGGAGTCCCCACGTGAAGGCTCCTGCTTTTAGTCCCTCGTCGTGCCCTGGGACATCCAGTGTGGCATTCGTGAATCTCGTGAAATATTCCCATACCGTTTCCCCTTCCTTTTGTTTGCAGCCGATGATGGAGTGCGAGTCGCCTTTATATTTCTGTAATTGCATGAAGTTCGTAAGGAATAGGTATTTCAGCTGTCCGAAGTTATATATGCTTCCTGGGCGGAGTGTTTTGAAAGATGTTCCGGCGTTGCCGTCCGGGGTCGTCAGAAAGTACGTGCACCAGAATCGTTCGTCCAGCTTCAGCGATGTCATCGTCCATTGGTATGTGTCGATGTAGCTGTCTGGTTCTGTGGTTCCATTGTAGGTTTTAAGGTTGGGGAGTTTAGCTGTGTTTGGAATTTCGTAGTCCAACAGTTCCTTGTTAAATGGAGATGTCACGATGCGTGTTAGGCAGTCTTGGTTGGGTATAGGTAGCATGCCTTGCAAATTGTACTGTTGGGCGACTGTATGCGGTTTCATGATTGAGTTGTTGTAAGGCGTATAATAGGCAGAGCTTGGGCCGTAGAATGCTTGTTGTGAAAATGGCAGTATTAACGGGTGGCTGAATGACATGGGCAGGTTTTGAGTGTGTAGGTTGTTCGACGTAGCTTGTTGGTAGTGGAATGTACGTGAAGGAGTGGTGTGTTTGTTGGAAATGGCAATGTCAAGAAAATTGGTGTTTGGGTTGTCATTGCTTGGGCTAGTGGCGGCATTGAAGGAGTCGCTTGTGCTTCCGGTGGTGTTTGGATTATCGGTGTTGGGTGGAATGTTGATTGTGGGCTGGTCGTCTGACTTAGTGGTAGTATCGCTTGAAGGATCGCATGTTGCTCTCTCGCCATTGGATGAAACAGTGGTGGCATCTGGGAAGCTACTGGTTGCACCGTTGTCAGTGGGCTCAGTGGTGGTGTTTGAAAAAATATGGGTGGCAACATTGTCATTTGGACTAGTATCGGCTGTTGGAGTGGAGCCGGTGTTGCGCCATGTGTATTTGCCGTTGAAGGCACAGGAAGTGGTTGGAGCATGTGTCCCGGAGTGATTGTGGTTAGGACAATGGTGGAGAAAAAGTGTCCCTCGTTGGCCGTTTGCTATTATATTTCTGGTGGTACGAAGGTCACCACCGAACCACCCTCATCTGGCACCTCTCTGGCGACCACTATGGATGGTGGCGTTTCTTCTAACACCGTCATTGGCCGAATGGGACTAGCTGGTGTCCCAATGGAACCTCCATTTTCATCAGATGTCATCTCTTTCTCATAAACAATGTGCTTTTGGTTGTGTCTAGCGTCACACAACGGATGACGCCAAATGTTGTGACTTTGAGCTTAGGCTTCGGTGAACATCGCCACTAGTGGTCTCATTGTTCCTGCAAAGTCACAATAGAAAGAAGGCCGTCAGTTGTTTCCCGGGAGGAGCTCCGGGAAAGAAGCTCTGACGGTCAAGTCAATTGAGTATTCTAGGGTTTATGGGGTATTACTTGGAGAATGCGACTTACCAGTCGGGGCTGTGGGAGTAGCCTTTTATATTAGGCGCTCCTGATCGTCCATACGAGACAGGATCGCCAGAGCCGACAGGATCAGGGGCGCTGATTGGAGGATCGTGCTCCTCTATCTGTCAGAGCGCTGCTATTGGTTCTAGTAATAGTGCCCTGATCGTCTGCTTTGTCGCTTGACCGTATCATTTGTCTTGGATCGGGAGGCGCCCTTAGCGGGCGCAAGCCTTTCTTTAGGATCGCCTTGCCCTTAGAGGTGCTAGCAGGCGAGAGACTTTCTGCAGGAGCGCCTTGCCCTTAGAGGCGCTAGCAGGCGCGAGCCTTTATGCAGGGGCGCCTTGCCCTTAGAGGCGCTAGCGGGCGCTGGGTTCTACTAGGTCTGTCCCGCCTGGTTCGCTAAGCCTTCGGGCGTCCTGGCACGGCCGGCGCGGTTCTTTTTGTGCTTGCTAGGGTACGTTAACAACTATCGTTCTGTTGGACACCTCCATCTGGCCATTCGCTTGAGGGTGCACAACCGATGTAAACCTCTGCGTGATTCCTTTGTCAACGCACCATTCTCTTAACGGGTTCGCAACAAACTACAGACCGTTATCACTGACGAGTACCTTAGGAATCCTAAATCTGGTCACGATGTTTTTCCACATGAATTTGATCACTTGTCTCCCCGATATACATGCCAATGGTTCATCCTTTATCCACTTTGTGAAGTAATCTACTGCTACGATCAAAAAATTTACCTTGCCCGGGGCTTCTGGGAACGGTCCCACAATATCTATTCCCCACTGGTAAAATGGCCACGGGGTGGATATATTTTTCAGGGGAGCCGAGGGTTTCCCCTGGACAGGGGAGTATGCCTAACATTCCACACATTTTTTTGTTAATTCTGCCGCATCCTGGTGTGTGGTTGGCTAGTACATGCCTATGCGTACCACCTTTCCTACCAAAGCATGCGCTCCCTCGTGCACACCCGCCTGACCAGCGTGTGCCTCTTGGAGCGATTCCTTGCCCTTGGCCTCGTGTACACATTTTTGCCAAGGTGTCATAAATCCTTTCCGATATAGTTCCCCATCCACGAGCACCTATGAGGGTGCTTTAACACGTATTTTCCTGGCCTCTTCATGGCTGTCTGGTAGAATACCGTGCTGCAAATACTCGATCAGAGGGGTCATCCATGTGCGTTTGGATGTTGTCAAGGTTTTCACTTGCCGCTCATCTATGCTTCTTTCTTTGAGCACCTACACTAAGACCTTCTTGGATAGGTCGTCAAAGCACGTTGACACCAGCTTGCTTAGGGCATATGCCCTTCTATTCTCACTTCTTGGTATCTGCTTAATGACGAAATCTTTGAAGGGCTTGACGAGCAGCCGCACTATCTTGACATACTTCTCCATTCTCTTATCTTTTTTTCGAAGCTTCCGTTCATTTGGTTGGCGGCCAGTCTTGCGTCTTTCAGGGCTACCACTGCTTCCGCCCCCATTTGCTTGGATAACTGTAGGCCGGCGAGCAAAGCCTCGTATTCCGCCTCATTATTGGAAGTGTGGAAGTCAAAACAGAGGGCGTATGTGACTTCCTCCCCTTCTGGGCTGGTCAAGATTAGGCCCACTCCTGAGCCTTCCTTGCTAGACGCACCGTCCATGTATAAGGTCCATCTCTGGTTATCCTTTGGTGATCTACCTGTCGCTGGTATTCCTTCCTGGTTCATATCTTCCCCTCTCTCGGGGATTTCGAGCAGGAAATGTTCAAGCACTTTCCCTTTGATGCTTGTTCGTGGACGGTAGTTGATGTCGTGTTCGCCCAGTTCAATTGCCCATTTTGCGAGACGTCCAGAGGTCTCTAGCTTGATAAATATTTGCTTGATTGGACAGTTTGTTAGTACTTCTATCTGGTGTGCATGGAAGTAGCGCCTCAGGCGCCGTACAACATAGATGAGCGCGAACATTAGTTTTTCAAGAGTGGGATAATTGAGTTCAGGGCCCTGCAATGCCTGGCAAACGAAGTAGACCGGTGTCTGCCTTCATTCTCTTTCCACGACCAAAACATACGAGATGGCTTCGGCTGAGGCGGAGAGATACATTTGCAACGTCTCGCTTGGGATAGGACTGGCCAGCGTGGGTAATTTATGCAAGGCCTCTTTGATTTGTTGAAGTGTTGCCTCTGTCGTTGCTGTCCACTAGAAGTTATTTTTTTCGATACACCCCTTGAGCGTGTGAAAGAGTGACATAGCCTTGTCAGCCGATTTCGAGATGAAGCAGTTGAGGGCTGTGCGCTTTCCGTTCAGGCCTTGGGCATCTCTACGGGTGCTTGGCGACGGGGTCTCCATGAGCTCATCCACGTTGACTGGGCTAAGTTGTATTCCTTGCCTAGTGACGTAGTATCCCAGAAACTGCCCCTCTCCACTCCGAAGGTGCACTTGTCGGGGTTTAGTTTCATCCTAACTTTCTTTAGCGTCTTGAAGTTTTCCTCCACATCTTCTAGTAGCTTCCCTTTGTCCGGGCTTTTGATGACCATGTCGTCGACATATACCTCAATATTTCTTCCAATTTGTTTGGCGAATATGGAGTCGACTAATCGCTGGTATGTTGCGCCTGCATTTTTTTAGACCAAATGGCATCTTTGTGTAGCAGAAAGCTCCGTGGTATGTGTAAAAAGTTGTTTTCTCTTCGTCTCCTTTGCTTATCAAGATATGATGAAACCCCTTGTATGCATCCAAAAAACATTTTAATGTGAATCTGGCAGCGATTCTACCTTATGATCGATCTCTGGCAGGGGGTAACAATCTTTGGGCATGCTTTGTTCAAATCAGAGTAGTCGACGCACATGCACCATGAGCCATCGTGTTTCCTTACCATGACGGGGTTTTCAATCTAGGTAGGGAAGATCGCTTCCCTTAGGATCCCTGCCTTTGTCAGTTTGGCTACCTCGGCATTGATTGCTCTATTACCGTCTCCTCCTTAAACCCTCTTCTTCTACTTAACTTCCTTCGTGCCCTGCTTGAACATTAGCCTTTGCTCTATAACTTCCCGGTCTACCCCTACCATGTCGGTGGGGGTCCATGCAAAAACATGTTTGTATTGTTTCAAAATGTTGATCAACGCGCGTCTATTTGGTTTCAGGAGATTGTTGCCGATGTTGACCGGCTGATCCGGGTATTCTTCGTGGATGACCTATTTCCCGTTTGTTAGTTCGACCCGTGCGTTCTTGATTTCTTGCGCTATTTCTTCCGGTCGCATGACCTCGAAACATTGTAGTTCCTTTGGCGTGGTTGCGAGGACTGTGCCTGGCCCTTTGGTGGTGATAAATTTTACAATCTCGTGCATTGTTGACGGGACTGCTCCCAGCTTGAGTAGAGTTGTCCTTCCCAGAATGATGTTATGCTCTGCCGGATGTCGTATTACGACGAAGTCGATTTAGGCCTTCTTTCTTCGTTGCTTGTCGTGGCTTGTGAGCCTTAGTGGCAGGTGAATTTTACTTATGGGCCACAAGCTATGCCCAGTGAAACTCACGAGCCTTCTCGTGGTGGGCTTGAGGTTCTCCTTCCATCTTTCTGGGAGGAGACGGAAACAATGTTCATAGAGGATGTCCGTAGAGCTGC
Organism: Lactuca virosa; assembly: GCF_052849685.1. Lineage (NCBI taxonomy): Eukaryota > Viridiplantae > Streptophyta > Magnoliopsida > Asterales > Asteraceae > Lactuca > Lactuca virosa. The sequence goes on along the minus strand of NC_136433.1, from coordinate 311,339,677 downwards.
ATGTGTCGATGTACACCCTATGGATTGTCACGTTTCTAATGGACCCTTGGATTATGAGTGTGTTGTCTCCCTTCCTGCCTTTGGGTCGAGGATCTCTGATTGAAATTTTGAGCCCTTGGATTGTCGTGGTGAGTCTTATCAGGTCGTCCTGCTCGTCTGGTCTCTCCCATTTTACTCGTATCATGAGGATTTCCCTGGGTTGAGCATGCTCTTTTGTTGCATACCTGGCGTTTTCGGCCTCAAATTTGGTGCAGAGGCTTCGTGATATCTCAATGAGGTTTCCTTTTATCTGTTTTTCATCCATTTCCTTCTTTAACACCGAACAGTTGGTGGTGTCATGCGTTTTGCTCTTATGGTATTCACGGAATCGCCCCTTCGCTGCTTTCGCTGGCTATTGCTTGCCTGCGACTACATAAACGTCTGGCCGTCGGCTTCGCCTATCATCTCTAGCAAATGGCCTGAAACGCCCATGCAAGCGTTTCCCTCGCCCAAAATGCCTGTTCCAGCCTTGTGTCTCTATGTGAGGCGGGCTGTGGCGCTTGGCGGGGGTGGTCATGGCGTTCTGGTATGCCTGTTTTGTTGCCTCCCCTTCCTCTTGTCTCAAATATTGTTCTAGTTTTTCTTCAGTTCGGCCCGTGTCTGTGGTTTCTTGCCCATGAGCTTTTAGGATAGAGGGCCTGGTAGGATTCCCCACGTGAAGGCTCCTGCTATTAGGCCCTCGTCGTGCCCTGGAACATCCAGTGTAGCATTCGTGAATCTCGTGAAATTTTCCCTTACCGTTTCCCCTTCTTTTTGTTTGCAGCTGATAATGGAGTGTGAGTCGCCTTTATACTTCCTTAATTGCATGAAGTTTGTATGGAATAGGTATTTCAGCTGCCCAAAGTTGTATATGCTTCCTGGGCGGAGTGTTTTGTATCATGTTCCGGTGTTGCCGTCCAGAGTCGTCGGAAAGTATGTGCACCAGAATTGTTCGTCCAGCTTGAGCGACGTCATCGTCCATTTATAAGTGTCGATGTGGCTCTCCGGATCTGTGGTTCTATTGTAGGTTTTAAGGTTGGAGAGTTTAGTTGTGTTCGGAATTTCGTAGTCCAGCAGTTCCTTGGCAAATGGAGATGTCACGCTACATGATAAACAGTCTTGGTTGGGGATATGCAGCATGCCCTACAAATTGTACTATTGGGCGGCTGTATGCGGTTGCAGGATTGAGTTGTTGTAAGGTGTATAATATGTAGGGTTCGGGCCATAGAATGCTCGTTGTGGAAATGGTAATGTTAACAGGTGGTTGGATAACGTGGGCATGTTTTGGGTGTGTAGGTTATTCGACGTAGCTTGTTGGTAATGGGAATATGCAAGAAGGAGGGGTGTATTCGCCAGAAACGGCGATGTCAAGAAAATCGGTGTTTGGATTACCATTGCTTGGGCTAGCGGTGGCACTGAGGGGGTCGCTTGTGCTTCTAGTGGTGTCTGGATTATCGGCGATGGGTGGAATGTTGACTGCATGTCGATCGTCTGAGTTAGTTGCAACATCGTTTGAAGGATCGTTTGTTTCTCTCTTGCCATTGGATTCAACAGTGGTGGCATCTGGGAAGCTACCAGTTGTGTCGTTGACAGTTGCCCAGTGGCGGTGTTTGAAAAAATGTGGGTGGCGGCATTGTCATTTGGACTGGCATCGGCTGTTGGAGTGGGACCAATGTTGCGACATGTGTGTTTGTCGTTGACGTCATAGGCAGTGTTTAGGACGTCTGCACCGGAGTGATTGTAGTCAAGACAGTGGCGGAGGAAAAGTGTTCCTCGTCGGCCATTTGTTGTTGTTTTTCTGGTGGTTCAACGGTCACCACCGAACCACCCTCATCTGGCAACTCTTTGGCGACCACTATGGGTGGTGGCATTTCTTCTAACAACACCATTGGCCGAATGGGACTAGCTGGTGTCCCACTGGAACCTCCAATGTCGCCAGATTCCATTTCTTTCTTGTGAACAGTGTGCTTTTGGTTATATCTTTCGTTACACAACGGATGGCGCCAAATGACGTGACCTTGATCTCAGGCTTCGGCGAGCTCCGACAATGATTGTCTCATCGTTCCTGCAAAGTCACAATGGAAAGAAGGTCGTCAGCCGTTTCCCGGGAGGAGCTCCCGGAACTACGCTCTGACGGTCAAGTTAGTTGTGTATTCTAGGGTTTTGTGGGTATTACTTGGAGAAGGTGATGTTGGATTAGTGTCTAAGGCTATAACTATATTTGGTAAGTACTTGACCCGGTTATGCATGGTCCTTTTGGGTTGCCTTCACCATAGCAACTTGACAGGATGATTTGTTAAGAGAGAAGAAATATTATTAATATATTATGAGAATAATATATTGAGGAAATAATAATATTATTTGATTAATATAAGTCATATATTAATTGAGAATTAATTTGGTGACTTAAAGAGGTTAATTGAATAAAGGGGCATAAACTGTCAAATGTGTGATAGTTGTATTTTGGGCTATGTATCCTTATGGATATTAGGGTGAACGAAATTTAGGGGCTTGGGAACCTTAATTTCGTCCAAGCCTTGTATCTAGAAGGATCTTGGATTGCTTAGGGCCTAAGTCATTCAATTAGGGTTAATGGAGAAACCCTAATAGCTCATAGTATAAATAGGACCCTTGGGATGGAGAAATCGACACTCTTGCAAGCCAAGGAACCCTAGGGCCGATTTCTATCCCTCCTCCCTCTCTCTCAAGATCATCTTCTTGCTATTTGGTGTTTGTAAGCCATTAGAGGAGTGACAATTGTGACTCTAAGCTCCAAGAAGAAGAAGTATCAAGCAAGTAATTCAAGGTATTCTTTCAGATCTGATTTCATATGATTAGATTCAATATATTACATTAGATCTAGTATTGCAAGTCTTGGATTCAATGCATGTTCAATTAGAGAAACCTAGATCCAAGCAATTAGGGTTTGCATGTGCACATAGGAAAGTTCTTATGGTTCAAACCCATCAGGTGAGTTACCCGTCGGGGCTGTGGGTGTAGCCTTTTACATTAGGCGCTCCTGATCGTCCGTACGGGACAGGATCAGGGGCGCTGATTGGAGGATCGTTCTCCTCTATCTGTCAGAGCGTTGATATTGGTTCTGGAAATAATGCCCTGATCATCTGCTTTGTCGGTTGACCGCATCATTTGTCTTGGAGCGGAAGGCGCCCTAAGCGGGCGCGAGCCTTGCTGCAGGAGGACCTTGCTCTTAGAGGCGCTAGCGGGCGCTAAGCTCCGTTGGGTCTGTCCCGCCGGGCGCGCTAAGCCTTCGGGCTTCCTATCTCGGCTCTTTTCATGCTTGCTAGGGAGTGCGGGCAAGAAGCCAGAGGGGGTTCAGTCAGGGAGTGCGGGCAAGAAGCCCAAGGTAGATACCCGAGGGAAGGGCCAGCCGGGCCGAGGCCGCTGTGGCAAGTGTGGTAGGAGACATGATGGGGTATGCAGGGTAGGTACTTCGGGTTGCTTCAAGTGCGGCTGAATTGGACATTTGAGCAGGGATTGTACGGCTACTACCACCACCACGAAAGTATCAGACGTGATTTGCTTCCAGTGCAATCAGAGGGGACACAAGCGGTCCCAGTGCCCGAGTTTAGCAGTAGCAAGCGATTCAGGGGCCGCACCCGATCTTTTGTGTCGCTCGCGCTCAGCAAGCGATTCACAGGGGCTCATGGGGAGTTGGATTGCCCAGTTGATGTAGAGATAGTAGACGATAGGACTGTCAGGGTTGCAAGAGTTCATGGAGGATGTACACTACAGTTATTTGATGAGCAGTTTTCTATGGACCTAGTCCCTATCCCTGCGAGGGAATAAGGTTACAGTTGGCATCGATTGGTTGAGCCCCAATGGGGCAGTGACCGACTGTGAGCAGCAGCTAGTGAGGGTTCGGATTCCTAGTGGGGTAGGGTTAGTGATTCAGGGCGAGAGTGTTGGGTTTGGCATACTACAACATCCTATGGTGCACATACAACCATAAATGCTTTGGATCTATGTTTTCTCTAATTATACATGCAATATTGTTTCCAAAGCATTAAGCCTACAACTAGCATACAATTGACATAAACAACATAAATGTGAGTTATATAATTACCTCTTGTTGTAGCTTGTTGTGCTTGTCCTTTAAGAACTTAGCACCTCAATTGTGACGCCTCAAACGGTTCACAACAGACCTTGGACAAAGGAGAACTTGAGAGAGAGGTTACTAGCTTCAAAATCGGCTCCTATGAACTCTAGGAACACAATTAGCCGATTTTAGGGTATGAGTAACATATATATAGTGTAGGATTCCAAAGGTCATGGGTAAACCCTAATCCATACACATGGGTTTATGATCCATGGTTCATGTGGGCTAACTCTTTATGGATCCATACATAAACCTACTCCAACATGGATCAATAGCCCAATCCTTATGTTTCACTAATTACAATAATTAGTCCCCATTAATTTAATTAGTCTCTTTTGATCACTAAATTCATTCCAAATTAATTCTTGATCAATACTAATTAAATAATATGATTTCATATTAATATATTAGAACTTATAATATATTAATAAATCATAAATAACCTCTTACTCAAATATCCATCCTATCAAATTGTCCTGGTGATATGCAACCCGAATGGACCATGCTACTCTTGGGTCAAGTACATACCAATTATAGTTATGGGTTTAGACACCTAATCCAACAATCTCCCACTTGGATAAGTCTAATAACTATAATTGCTAGTATGACTCCAAAATCCCGACTAGCAATCGTAGCTCTTAAAAGCCGTTGACGAACTCTGACCTAGTCAATGACGCGTCCATTAGATAAGGGATTATATATTCCTCCATTCTACAAGATATCATATGGACCGAGACATGGATTACAATCATTCTCTCGATCTATCTGTTGTTTCCCGATTTCCGAATTATGACGACCGACTAATTGAACAAATCAAATCAGTCCAGGCTTGGCCAAGCACTTAGGGTGTCATCACTAAATCATCAAGGGGCACACATATATCGCTTTTATCCCTCTAAGGGTAAAAGGAATGGATAAACTTCGACTCAACTGCTTGATTGTACTACTCATCAAATCACACACAACAATATGCTTTATAACACCAAGTTACTGGTGCATTTACATATGTCAATGTACAACCGACTTGTAAACTACAACTCACATGTCTTGGTTTCAAGAATATAAGATATTATCATCTCACAATCACTCGTGATAAAATCCATGAATTGATTCAGATGAGCGTAGGTTTAATCCAATACTCAAATCTTATTACAAGAGTACTCATGAACACTGCAGCAAACTTGTGCTATGTCTAAACGCCTTTAGACAATCTAAAGACCCATTCATGACAGTCTAGCTTCAATACCTACTTCCAAATTATGATCGACTGTGGATGGTTTGAATAACCTAGTTATTCGGAAAGTCAAAACATGCAAAGTAAAACACAAGAATAATCGAATCCAATATGGTCTCAGAACTTACGAATATAAATAAAACACTTTTTATTTAATCAACATATTGATTACACATTATTCATTGTATAATGCTTCGATTAATGAACTTGATACTTGAATTAAAACAATAGTTATCCCATGCTCCAAGCGTGCACACTATGTTTACATATGGTCCTTTCTTTGTGAAATAGATCAATTGACAACATTTCAATGATGCTCATTTCACAATTCCAAATCCTTATCATAAATAAGAATACCAAATTCTTGCCATTTGCTATAATCTGTTTAGATTCTAAACTTATATGCAATGATCCACTTGTAATGACTATGCACAAAAGTCACAGAGACTTGGCAACAGACATTACAAAGTGATCCAATGGAGATCAATTCCATGGAAACGAAGTCTCACATTCAAAGTACATTCCTTTGAACATCCTTCTTGCATTAAGTTTTCTAATCTTATACAGATTTAAAGAATAACTTCCGCTTATGGAAACATTTCCATATTCCCATTTTGATTATCACTTCTAAACAAGAGTTAGCTCTTCTCAAAGTATGTCAACATGGTCCTTCAAAAATTTACAATATACTTCCAACTGTCCATAAGCAACCAATCTTTGGTAAACCTCAGATTGTCCTCGACAATTGCTGAACCATTTTAGTCATATCTCGTTCTAGTCCCTTTTCCCTCTTAATGCCCTGGGCATTTGGAAAATTAGAACATATTAATGTTATAGCATATGTAATCGATCCTATACCCGAAGCATATAGGATACGATACATAATGTCTTACATAAAGACGTGATACTTTACCAGTCTCTTGCTATAACATTTCCATATATAGAATTTCCTTATGTCGAATCTTTTCAACATAACATTCATATATATCCTTGACTAAATTTGATTAAAGTCTCAATCTAAGCTTTTGGATTTGAAATGAAGCATGAATTCCTCTCCCTTAATTATAGCAAAACAACTTTTTCAAACTCTACAACTTTGCGAATTGAAACTTTTATTTTCTATAATTAACATTGCTAACTCGCAACACTTACCATAATAATTATAATCCCACTAGCATAATAATTATTATCTTACTAGCATAACACTTATGCTCCCGCTAGCTTTGACATGTACCCAGAAATCAGCTGGACTTCTATAAATCAATACTTATTGACTTTCTTACCAAAGTTCAGATTTCTGATATGAGATGCTTCGATAAGACTTTATCTAGGCTTCTCAAATTCATACACCTTTCCTTAGATAGCTCACACGTATGTCTAAACAATTTTAGAACTTACAACCATAAGTCTGAAATGTTTAGACCTTTTGTCATTTCTCACAATTCGAACTATGAAGAGGGATGCCGTAATCATAATCGAATTTGAGAATGCAAATAACACAATTGCTATCTCCTTAAAATCTACTTAGTGAAAGCGTTTACTCACAATCATTTTCATGAATTTGAGAGAAACGTTATGACACTTAGATTTTTATGGTGTATGTGTTCCTATCCATGTGGATTTGTCATAACCATAATCACAAGACAAGCTTAGTGACAAATCCAAACTCATATGGACTGAACTTGTTCAATCTTAATTTCTTGCCACCTGGCAGAACAAGGGCCTACCATTGCTTCCAAGTTGTTATGCAAACAACTGAGAACTCATAGAACTCACATGCATAGTCAACTTTAACTGGAATAGGCACATAAACAAGAATATGTCAACACGATAGGTTACAAACCTCAAGTCGTGTGCTAGTGATTAACAATAGGTTTACTCTTCATTAGTTCTTGAAGATGTTCAAGATCCTTAAGACTCCCACTGACCTCTTGACATATAAGATTCTCTTTGTCAAGAAACAGTACTTGACAAACAAATATTCAAGAGTTAGTGCAGTTTCTTATCAATACAAACACTTCACACAATTGGTCTTAGTTGGTCTTTGTTTTATCCAAAAGATCACAACTTACCAATTTCAAATGTACAAGAGTAGAAAACATATTAATCTACATTTCATAAGTGTTATAAACCTTTCTTAAGATTATGTCACTCAAGTTACAATCTCGGAGTATGACTCTAAGACTTGATTTTGGAACGAAGAATGATTCACCTTTTGATTTAACCATTTCAACAATTCACGATTCCTCTTCTTAGCCATACAAGTGAACTTAGAGGATCAATTGTGATATGGTTCCATAATCACTAAGATGATCATAAAACACGATACTTAAGTACACTCCCATCCTTTCAGATTGGAGAAACTTTTATCTTTCTGCATAATTTGATTCTTCTTATTCGTTCTGCTATACATTGAAACTTTTTCAATGATTCAGAATTACACTTAATCTTTTAAGCATAACAATATTTACTAAACTTTTAGTAAATCATAATGAATAGTCTTATTGTTCTTTGTGGTGAACCTGGCCAGCGCATAACCAAGTGTACCTGATCCCATAGTCCTTCACTTGACTCACATATACATGTGAGCAAAGAATTAGTCTTAATTTCCCAAAGATGAAGGTTCTCATTCATTACACAATACAACTTGCATGATTCCAAGATTCTATCCAACTGAAACTTGGGTGATGAGAATCTTTCCTTATTTGGTAAATTATGACACTACCACAAACGAAAGAATCAAATCCATTTTCCAATACTGCAATCAATGGAAACATATAAACAATAATTTTCACAAATGCCATTGTAAGGAAACTTAAAATAAAATAAACTCAAAATTTTTTCTTATTCATAAAACTGCGGAAAAACTTTTCCTTACAATGCAAATACAAATGAAAACTATGTTGTTATCTATTCCTAAGCAATCTATCATAACTCTTAAGCAGCAGCTCAAAATTCTGATCATCGAACCATGCGATCGAAATCCATCTCTTCACGATCAGAATCAGCTTAATCTTTCTTTAAGCTTCCTTTCTTTTCTTTGATCCTACAAAACATCAAAATGTAATTACATTACATCATGTATTAAGAATCTCCAAATAGGAACTTAGTAGAGTTGGATAGTGGACTTACCTGAAGTAGAGTCAAACATTTTGACTTTACCATCCTTGCGATCTTTCAGGTAAATATGGCAACTTCGCAACCAATGCCCCTTCTCTTGGCTATAGAAATATATGGAATCTTTGGAATGGTACACGGGACTATCTCAGACTTAGTGTTTCTCTTTACCATTTGGTCAAATGACTTGACCATAGCCAATCCCTTTCCATTGGGAAGAGAAAGCTTTTCTGGACATCCAATGTATCCATTGTCAATGTCCATGGAAGTTTTGGGAAGTAGATCTGTTGGATTAGATATCTAAGCCCATAACTATTATCGGTATGTATTCGACCCGAGAGTAGCATGGTCCATTTGGGTTGCATATCATCAGGACAATTTGTTAGGATGGACTTTTGAGAGAAGAGGTTATATATGATTTATTAATAAATTATAAGTTATAATATATTAATATGAAATCATATGTTTTAATTAGTGTTGATCAAGAATTAATTTGGAATTAATTTAGTGATCAAAAGATACTAATTAAATCTATGGGGACTAATTATGGTAATTAGTTATATTTATATGTGTTGGGCTTATGATCCATGTTGGACCAAGTTTATGTATGCATACATAAAGAGTTGGGCCATATGAACCATGGATCATAAAACCCATGGGTATGGGTTTGGGTTATACCCATGACTCTTAGAATTCAACACATATAAATACATATACGATGACCTAAAACCACTAACCCTAGAGTGTGTGCATGTTCTTGGGGTTCATAAAGGTTTTAGAGTGCATGGAGATTCTCTCTCAAGTCCTACCTTTGTCCTTGATGTGTTGTGACTTCATTTGAGGCTTCCACACTATTGGGGCTAAGCTCTTAAGGCCAAATGCATCAAGACTTCCAGCCATATGAATAGGTATGTTACACTAACTACTATCTTGTGTAGTTTACATCTTTGTATGCTAGTTATAGGCTTAATACCTTGGAAACACCTTTGCATGTATAATTAGTGAAAACATAGATCCAAGGTATTTAGGGTTGTATGTGCACCATAGGATGTTGTATTATAGCAAAACCCAATAGTGGTATCAGAGTCATGGGTTGTTTTCATGTTATACTTGCTGAAATAGCTTAAAAATCGAAAATTATGGCTTTCTGGGCACTGGACTCGCCGAGTCCACAAACAAAATCATCCAACTCGTCGAGTTGGTTCATGCACTCGACGAGTTGGACCCCCAGACAACATATTTTCGACTTTTAAGGTTGGAATTGGACTAGAATCATTACCCTAAGCTATTTTTGAACTTATAAATCTGTTTTTGATATGGTAATGATCATTCTAATCCAATTCAAAAGATAATTGTCATAAAATTCACGTTTTGTATTAGTTTAATGGTTAGGCTAATTACATGAAAGTTGGTTGATTTGAATTATCATGTTCATATGAGTTTAATCTAGATCATAGTTTTCTTGACATGTTTGTTAGTTGAATTGATGATCTTAGTGTGTTTTTAATGGATTCCATAACTTGTCCTCAAGTTATGGAAAACCAAAAATTTTGTGTTAAGTTTTCATTAAAAACCATAGGTTACACATTGGAAGAGTTCTTTTGTCATAAATTGTTTTATGAACTCCATAACTTGTCCTCAAGTTATGGATGTTCAAGAGTCTCTACATTAAAAGTTTTTTAAGTCCTTCATTAAACTCATATGTTATGGAATTGAAAAGTTTTTGAATTGTTCAAAATTGCCCTCAAGTTTTGGAATTTATAAAGTTACCCCCCATGTATACTTTAATTCCAAGTTAGACCCTTAGAATTTTAAAGTTTAAAATTCAACCCTTATACTATTATAATATTAATGGTTAATATGTATATATATGTATAAGAACAAAGTCCTCTTACCGTTAGTAGGCCTCATTCACGAACCCAGTCTATAAGGGGGTATAAGGTTACTGCCTATAAAATGACAGTTTAATGGGTGTCCACTCTCACCCACCGCTTCCTCGACTAGTGGAGGGTCGTTAGCCGAACGGGTAGGACAATGACTTTAATTCTCATTAAAAGTTTAATGATTATTATAAAGTAACTAAATGTTTCATAAATTCCCAATCTTAGTTACCTTAGGAAAATGTGAATTTGGTGCTAACCCATGAAATTTACACTTTGTACCTTACCAAGTCGTTAGTGGAGCGTGTGTGGTTAACCGGCACACTAACATGGACTAGTAAGAGTGGCGAAGGGTAACTTAATGTTTATCATAGATCGGTGGAGCACGTGTGGTTAACCGGCATATCGATTAGGTGATAAAATTAAGGGTACAAAGTTAATTTGAATGGTTATTCACACCTTGTTTTGTGATCCTCGGCATCCCAGTCACAAAACTTGAAGGGCACAATCGAGATTTCAACATGCCATTGAAGAATTCAATGAATCTCAAAAGATCTAGGAGTTTCAAACCAATTAAAACCTAATACCTATTTCGTTTTTCATGGTGGAAATTGGTGAATCGTCATTCGCCTACCTTCAAATATTTTATAGCTTGGATTACGGCATCCCTCTTCCAAGTTAAACAATATTGTGTTGGGTCCTAGCCTTAATATTTCATATTGGGTGTTATATTAAGGACCTAAATCAACTAACTTGAATATCTCCCATTGTAGATGTCTAGTTCAGACAACTATGATCTTCCCAAATCTCTTGGAACAAGTTTTCTCCATCTCCTCCAATTATTCTCCCTAACCCACAAGTTCTTGAATAGTTCAAGGTCACTCAAGCCCTATTGGCAAGCAAAGTCTATGAATGCTCACATCTTGAAGATGAAGCAGGGATGAGATTTAGAACCGGAAAACCGGACCAGAACCGGAATCGGACCGAAACCGGAACCGGAAGAACCGGACTATGTAAAACCGGTCCGGGTCCCGGGTTTAAAGAATGGCTCTATCCGGGTTCCGAGTAATCCGAGTTCCGGGTAATCCGGGTTTCGGGTCCTTCGGGTCCGGGTAAACCGGGTTTAAGAACCGGAACCGTGTTAGGAACCGGAACCGGTTTTAGGGGCCGGAACCGGTTTCTATGGAAAGTTTAAAACATGCATATCTCATTCGTTTAAAGTCGGATTGGCATGAGGTTTTTTCCATAGTATAGTTTGTAGTTTTTACATGATTTTAGACTATAATTTTGTCATTTTTGGGTTTATATTCATTGACTTATAGTATCTCAAAGTCGGGATATCAAAGCTGGAAATTTTATGTTTTTCAGCTTTTTTTTGTATTCTGTGATAGTTTTAAAACATGCATATCTCATTCGTTTAAAGTCGGATTGGCATGAGGTTTTTTCCATGGTATAGTTTATAGTTTGTACATGATTTTAGACTATAATTTTGTCATTTTTGGGTTTATATTCATTGACTTGTAGTCTCTCAAAGTTGGGATATCAAAGCTGGAAATTTTATGTTTTTCAGCTTTTTTTATATTTTGTGATAGTTTGAAAACATGCATATCTCATTCGTTTGAAGTCGGATTGGCATTAGATTTTTTCCAAAGTGTAGTTTATAGTTTGTACATGATTTTAGACTATAATTTTGTTATTTTTGGGTGTTTATTCATTGACTTATAGTCTCTCAAAGTCGGGATATCAAAGCTGAAAATTTTATGTTTTTCAGCTTTCTTTGTATTTCGTGATAGATTTAAAACATGCATATTTAATTCGTATGAAGTAGGAATAGCATGCAGTTTTTTCCAAAGTGTAGTATAGAGTTTGTACATGATTTTATACTATAGTTTTGTTATTTTTGGTTTCATATTCATTGATTTATAGTCTCCCAAAGTTGGGATATCAAAGCTGCGATTTTTTTTCTAAGCTTTATTTTTGTATTTTGTGAAATTTTAAAACATACATTCGACCCACTTTACCCGGTTCCCCGGGTTTTTTGGTTTTAGACCCACTTTACCCGGTTCCATTCGACCCACTTTGATATTTCCGGGTTTTTCGGTTTTAGACCCACTTTACCCGGTAACTTACCCGGAACCGAACCGGAACCGGTTCCTATATACTGGTCCGGTTTCCGGTCCTAAATAATCTCGTTAACCGGTTCCCGAGTTTTCCGGGTCCGGGTCTACTGGTGCGGGTTTGGACCCACTCTCATCCCTAAGATGAAGTAACTTATTGACAAGCCAGGAGAGTTGGGTGTCAAGGTCTTGAGGAAGTTGGTTTTTGACTGGGTTCTTCAGTCACTTTCTAAGTCACATAGTGAGTTCCTTTAGGACTACTATGTGACGGACCATGACATGACCCTTAATGATCTTACCTATTTGCTTGATACTGCAGAATCAACAATGATTTGGAGCACCGGTAAAGCAAATTTGATTGGAAGATCGACTTCCCAAACTTCCATGGACATTGACAATGGTAACATTGGAAATCCAGAAAAGCTTTCTCTTCCCAATGGAAAGGGATCGGCCATAGTCAACTCGGTTGACCAAATGGTAAAGAGAAAGGATAAGTCTGAGATAGTCCCGTGTACCATTCCCAAAAGAGTCAATATGTTTCTGTTGCCAAAGGAAGGGGAATTGGTTGCGAAGCTGCCCTGTTTACCTGAAAGATCATAAGGTTGGTAAAGTTAAAACTCTTCTTCGGGTAAAGTCCGCTATCTAACTCTATTAAGTTACTATTCTGAGATTCTTATTACATGATGTGACTAAGACACATGTTGATGTTTTAAGAATCAAATAAAAGAGGAAGCTTAAAGGAAGAATATGTTGATTCTGATCGCGAAGATGGATTTCAATCGCATGTTTCGGTGATCAGAATTTTGAGCTGTTGCTTAACAGTTGTGATAGATTGCTTATGAATAAATAACAACATGTTTTTCATATGCATTTGCATTGTAAGGATAAGTTTTTCCGCAAGTTTTAAAATAAAAGAAATTTTTTTTAATTATTTTAAATATCCTTACAATGACATTTGTGAAAAAAATGTTGTTTATATGATTCCATTGATAGCAATATTGGAAAAATGTATTTGATTCTTTCGTTTGTGGTAGTGTCATAATTTACCAAATAAGGAAAGATTCTCATCACCCAAGTTTCAGTTGGATAGAAACTTGGAATCATGCAACTTGTATTGTATGATGAATGAGAATTTTCATCTTTGGAAAATTAAGACTAATTCCTTGAGCACATGTATATGTGAGTCAAGTGAAGGATTAGGGGATTTGGAACACTTGAGTGTGCTCTGGTCAGGTCCACCACAGAGAACGATAAGACTATTCGTCATGATTTACTAAAGTTTAGTAAATATGGTTATGCTTACAAGTTTAAGTGTAATTCTGAAACATTGGAAAAGTTTCAATGTAAGGCAGAATGGATGAGAAGAATCAAATTAGGCAGAAAGATAAAAGTTTCTCCAATCTGAAAAGATGGGAGAGTACTTGAGTATATTGTTTTATGATTATCTTAGTGATTATGAAATCATATCACAATTGATTCTCTAAGTACATCTTAGTGCATTTTTTTGACTAAGAAGAGGAATCGTGAATTGATGAAATGGTTAAATCAAAAGATGAATCATACTGCGTTCGAAAATTGAGTCATAGAGTAATACTCCAAGATTGTAATTTGAGTGACAAAATCTTAAGAAAGGTTTAAAACACTTGTCAAATGTAGAATGAGATGGTTCTTATTATTATACATTTGAAATTGGCAAGTTGTGATGACTTGGATAAGACAAAGACCAACTAAGACCAACTGTGTGAAGTTTTTTTCTTGATAAGAATACGCACTAAATTTTGAATATTTTTTTGTCAAGGAATGGTTCTTGACAAGAGAATCTTATATGTCAAGAGGACAATGGGAGTCTTAAAGGTCTTGAAAGTTTCAAAAACTAATCAAGGGTGAAACCTATTGTTTATCACTAGCACACGACTTGAGGCTTGTAACCGATCGTGTTGACATATTCTTATTTTTGTGCTCATTCCAGTTAAAGTTGACTATGCATGTGAGTTCTGTGAGTTCTAAATTGTTTGCATAACAACCTGGAAGCAATGGTAGGCCCTTGTGCTGCCAAGTGGCCAGAAGTTAAGATTGCACAAGTTCGGCCCATATGAGTTTGGATTTGTCACTAACCTTCCCTTGTGGTTATGACAAATTCAAATGGATAGGAACACATACACCATAAAAAAATCTAAGTGTCATAAGGTTTCTCTTCGATTCATGAAAATGATGGTGAGGAAACGCTTTCACTAAGTAGATTTTAGGTAGATAGCAATTGTGATATTTGCATTCTCAAAGTCGTTAGTGGAGCGTGTGTGGTTAACCGGCACACTAACATGGACTTGTGAGAAATGGCAAAGGTCTAAACAATTAAGACTATGATTAAGGCATCCCTTTTCATAGTTCTAAAAATTGTTTAGACACTCATATGAGCTGTCTAAGGAAAAGTGTATGATTTTGGTAAAGTTTTATCAAAGCATCTTGTATCAGAAATCTGAACTTTGGTAAGAAAGTCAATAAAGTATTGATTTCTAGAAGTCCAGCTGATTTCTGGATACATGTCAAAGCTAGTGGGAGCATAAGTGTTATGCTAATACTTATCATGTAAGTGGGAGCATGATTATTATGTTAAGTGTTAATTATAGAAAACAAAAAGGTTTCAATTGTGAAAAGTTGTTTTTCTATAATTAAGGGAGAGGAAATTATACTTCATTTCAGTTCTAAAAGCTTAGATTGAGATTTTGATCATCTTTAGTCAAGGATATATATATATATATATATATATATATATATATATATATATATATATATATATATATATATATATATATATATATATATATATATATATATATATATATATATGAATATATATATGAATCTTTTGTTGGAATGGTTCAACATAAGGAAATTCTATATATATTGCGTTCTCAAAATTCGATTATGATTACGGCATCCCTCTTCATAGTCAAATTTTGAAAACATGGCAAATAAAAAAAATATTGTAGCAAAAGACTGGTCTATGATCACGTCTTTATGTGAGACATCATGAATCGTGTCCCATATGCTTCGGATATAGGATCGATTACATGTGCTATAATATTTATCATTTCTAGATTTTCCGAATGCCTAAGGCATTAAGAGGGGAAAATATCTAGATTTGGATATGACTAAAATGATTAAGCAATTGTCGAGGACAATCTAAGGTTTTCCAAAGATTGGTTACTCATGGACAATTGGAAGTATAGTGTTAAATTTTTGGAAAGGATCATATTGACATATTCTGAAAAGAGGCAACTGTTGTTCAGAAGTGATAGTCAAAATGGGAATATGAAAATGTTTCCATAGGTGGAAGTTATCCATTCAATATGTGGAAGATTAGAAAACATAATGCAAGAAGGATGTTCAAAGCAATGTACTTTGAACTTGAGACTTCGTTTCCATGGAATTGCTCTCCATTGGAATACTCTGTAATGTCTGTTGGCAAGTCTTTATGACTTTGTGCATAGTCATTACAAGAGGATCAATGCATATAAGTTTAGAATCTAACAGATTACGGTAAGTGGCAGGAATTTGGAATTCTTACATTTACAATAAGGATTTGGGATTGTGAAATGAGCATCATTGGAATCATGTTCAATTGGTCTATTTCACACAGTAAGGATCATAGAAAACATAGTGTGCACGCTTGGAGCATGGCATGACTATTGTTCTGATTCAAGTATAAAGTTGATTATTTGAAACATTATACAATGAATAATGAGTAATCAATATGGTGTTTAAATAAAAGGTGTTTTATTTACTCCCAAAGGTTCTTGGGACCATATAGTGATTAGTATTATTCTTGTGTTTCACTTTGCATGTTTTGACTTCCAGAATAGCTAGGTTATCTTTCCGAATGACTAAGTTATTCAA
This sequence comes from Lactuca virosa, assembly GCF_052849685.1. Lineage (NCBI taxonomy): Eukaryota > Viridiplantae > Streptophyta > Magnoliopsida > Asterales > Asteraceae > Lactuca > Lactuca virosa. Next base: position 311,323,297 of record NC_136433.1, on the reverse strand, counting down.
ATTCTCCACAGTCGGTCATATGTTGGAAGTAGGTATGAATCAAGATTGTCATGAAGTTGGTTGTAGATGTCTAAGGTGTTGGACATAGCAAAGAGTTGCTACAACGTTCATGAGTGCTCATAAGTTCTACTTATTGGATTAAACCCACGCTCATTTGACTCACTTCATGGATTTTATCACGAGTGATCATGAGACGATAATATCTTATATTCTTCAAACCTAGAGATATGAGTTGTTGACTATGACTTGGTTGTACATTGATGGTATGAAAACGCATCAGTAACTTGATGTTATAAAACGTGCCTTTGTGTATGATTCAAAAAGTAGTTAGTACAAGCATATGAGTCGAAGTTTATCCATTCCTTTTACCCTTGGAGGGATAAAAGCGATATCTGTGGGCCCCTCGATGATTTAGTGATGACAAACGTAAGTGCTCGGCCGGGCCTGGACTGATTTGATTTGTTCAATTAGTCAGTCGTCATAAATCGGAAATCGGGAAACAACAAATGGACAGAGAGAATGATTATAATCCATGTCTCAGTCCATATGATATCTAGAACGGAGGAATATATGATCCCTTATCTAATGGACATGTCATTGACTTGGTCAGAGTTCGACAACGGCTTTTAAGAGCTACGATTGCTAATCGAGATCTTGGAGTCATACACAATAATAGTTTTAGACTTATCCAAGTAGGAGACTATTGGATTAGATGTCTAAGCCGATAACTATTATCGGTATGTATTCGACCCGAGAGTAGCATGGTCCATTTGGGTTGCATATCATCAGGACAATTTGTTAGGATGGACTTTTGAGAGAAGAGGTTATATATGATTTATATATTATAAGTTCTAATATATTAATATGAAATCATATGTTTTAATTAGAGTTGATCAAGAATTAATTTGGAATTAATTTAGTGATCAAAAGATACTAATTAAATCTATGGGGACTAATTATGGTAATTAGTTATATTTATATGTGTTCGGCTTATGATCCATGTTGGACCAAGTTTATGTATGGATACATAAAGAGTTGGGCCATATGAACCATGGATCATAAAACCCATGTGTATGGGTTTGGGTTATACCCATGACTCTTAGAATTCAACACATATAAATACATATACGATGACCTAAAGCCGCCAACCCTAGAGTGTGTGCATGTTCTTGGAGTTCATGAAGGTTTTAGAGTGCATGGAGATTCTCTCTCAAGTCCTACCTTTGTCGTTGATGTGTTGTGACTTCATTTGAGGCTTCCACACTATTGGGGCTAAGCTCTTAAGGCCAAATTCATCAAGACTTCCAGCCATATGAAAAGGTATGTTACACTAACTAGTATCTTGTGTAGTTTACATCTTTGTGTGCTAGTTATAGGCTTAATACCTTGGAAACACCTTTGCATGTATAATTAGTGAAAAAATAGATCCAAGGTATTTAGGGTTGTATGTGCACCATAGGATGTTGTATTATACCAAAAGCCAACAAGATCTTCCAATCAAATTTTCTTTACCAGTGCGCCAAATCATTGCTGATTCAACAGCAACAAGCAAATATGATAGATCAATAAGGGTCATGTCGTGATCTCCCATATAGTAGTCCTCAAAGTACCCGCTATATAAATTAGGAAGTGATTGAAGAACCAAGTCAACAACCAACTTCCTTGAAACAACAACACCCAACATTGCCAGCCTGTCAATGTGTGACTTCATCTCCAAGACATGTGCACACACAGACCTTCCATCTTAGTGTTTGCTAGCCAATAGGGCTTGAGTGACCTTGAACTTGTGGTTCAGGGAGAATTATTGGAGGAGGTGGAGAAATTGAAGTTCCACTACAACACGAAGAAGGGATTAATCTTTTACCTCGATCGTCTTCTGGAATATCATCTTTATAAAGAAAACCTTTTCCAAAAGGATGAGGAAGACCATAGTTGTCAGAACTAGACATCTATAAGGGAGAAATTCAGGTTTGTTGATTTAAGTCCTTAATATAACACCCAAATGAAATATTAAGGCTAGGACCCAACACAATATTTTACAATTCGGAAGAGGGATGTCGTAATCCAATTGCAAAATATTTGAAGGTAGGTAAATGACGATTTACCAATTTCCACCATGAAAAACAAAAATGAATTTTAGGTTTTAAATGAATTGAAATTCCTAGATTCTTTGAGATTCATTGAACTTTTCAATGGCATGTTTAAATCTCGATTGTGCCCTTCAAGTTTTTGACTGGGATGTCGAGGATCACAAACAAGGTGTGAATAACCATGCAAATTAGCATGGTACTCTCGATGTCATTTATCAACTAATCAATGTGCCGGTTAACCACATACGCTCCATTAATCTATGAAAAACATCGAACTACCCTTTGCCACCCTTTTTAGTCCAAGTTAGTGTGTCGGTTAACCACACACGCTCCACTAACGACTTGGCAAGGTGCAAAGTGCAATTTCATGGGTTAGCATCAAATTCACATTTATCCTAAGTAACTAAGATTAGGAATTTATAAGTGTTTAGTTACTTGGTATTCATTATACTTTTAATGAGAATGTCAAATCCTACCCGTTAGGCTAACGACCCTCCACCAGTGAAGGAAGTGATGGGTGAGAGTGGACACCCATTAAACCACCATTTTATAGGTAGTAACCTTATACCCCCCTTATAGACCGTCTTCGTGAATGAGGCCTACTAACGGTAAGACCGACTTCTATCTTATACATATATAATATATTAGACTTTAAATTTTATATAGTATAAGGGTGTATTTTAAACTTATAAAATACTAGATGGTTTAATCTATTAATAAATTATACTCTTAATTTAATTAAACTTAAACCATGTCATTATGGAATTATTAATTCTCTTTTAATTAAACACTTTAATTAATTTAATAAAGTTCATAAGGTGCAATTTGAACTACTCCAATACTTCAAGGTTCTAAATATAATAATTCAAAATTAAAAACTATTTAAATAATTTTTTAATTTATGAACCCAAGAGTTACACCTTTTTAATTACAAGAGTTTCTTAATTTGAGACTTTTCAAATACCAAAACTTGAGGGCAAGTTTTGTAACTCTTGAAAGACCTTTGATTTCCATAACTTATGAGTTTAATGTGGTTTTTATGGAAAAACTTTTCAAGTTCCATAACTTGAGGACAAGTTATGGAGGACTTTAAAGAACATTTAGATCAATATTTTAACAAATAAAAATTATCATATAATTTATCTATAATCTAGTTAAACTCATAGACAATTCATATCAACAATTTACAAGAAATTAGCCTATCATTTAAACTAATACAAATCTTGAAATTTTGACAATTATCTTTTGATTGGATGAGTATAATCATTACCATACCAACAAAATCAAATTTTATGAACTAAAACATTTTGTGGTAATGATTCTAATCCAAAACATACCAAAATTCCTGAAAAACTGTTGTCTGATCATTCAACTCGTCGAGCCCAACTATGGACTCGTCGAGTTCAAGGAAAAATTAATCCTACTCGTCAAGTCCAAGCATGTACTCGTCGAGTAGATGCTGTCAGAACAGTTTTTCAGCTTTGGAAAAATAAGCCATGCATCAAATATAACATAAGACAATCCTAGGCTCTGATACCACTGTTGGGTTAGGCATACTACAACATCCTATGGTACACATACAACCCTAAATGCTTTGGATCTATGTTTTCTCTAATTATACATGCAATATTGTTTCCAAAGCATTAAGCCTACAACTAGCATACAATTGACATAAACAACATAAAACTAAGTTATAGAATTACCTCTTGTTGTAGCTTGTTGTGTTTGGCCTTTAAGAACTTAGCAGCTCAAGTGTGATGTCTCAAACGAGTCACAACACACCTTGGACAAAGGAGAACTTGAGAGAGAGGTTACTAGCTTCAAAATCGGCTCCTATGAATTCTAGGAACACATCTAGTCGATTTTAGGGTATGAGTAACATATATATAGTGTAGGATTCCAAAGGCCATGGGTAAATCCTAATCCATACGCATGGGTTTATGATCCATGGTTCATGTGGGCTAACTCTTTATGGATCCTTACATAAACTTACTCCAACATGGATCAATAGCCCAATCCATATGTTTCACTAATTACCATAATTAGTCCCCATTAATTTAATTAGTCTCTTTTGATCACTAAATTAATTCCAAATTAATTCTTGATCAATACTAATTAAATAATATGATTTCATATTAATATATTAGAACTTATAATATATTAATAAATCATAAATAACCTCTTACTCAAATATCCATCCTATCAAATTGTCCTGGTGATATGCAACCCGAATGGACCATGCTACTCTTGGGTCAAGTATATACCAATTATAGTTATGGGCTTAGACACCTAATCCAACAGAGAGGCCACAGGGTGGATTGAATGTATGCTCAGCAGCGAGAGTGAGGCACTACCTTCGACAGGGTTGCACGGGTTATGTCGCATATGTCATGGATACCCGGGATAAGGGTAAGGCGACAGTCGATGACGTACCGGTAGTGCGAGAGTACCCGGATGTATTCCCGAAGGATTTACCTGGGGTACCTCCGGAGAGGCAGGTTGAGTTTAGGATTGACTTAGTCCCAGGTGCGGCTCCGATAGCCAAGGCACCATATCGGTTGGCTCCTCCCGAGATGCAGGAGTTGTCTACGTAACTGCAGGAGCTGCTAGACAAGGGATTTATCTGACCAAGCAGTTCGCCATGGGGAGCCCCAATCCGGTTTGTGAAGAAGAAGGACGGGTCACATCGCATGTGCATAGACTACCGGGAGCTGAATAAGGTAATGGTGAAGAACCGTTATCCCCTTCCGAGGATTGATCATTTGTTTGATCAGCTACAGGGTAACATCTTGGTTCTCCAAGATTGATTTGCGGTCGGGTTATCACCAGATGCGAGTTAGAAACGACGATGCACAGAAGACAAATTTAGGACTCGCTATGGTCACTATGAGTTTGTGGTGATGCCGTTTGGGCTCACCAATGCTCCAGACGCGTTCATGGAACTCATGAACCGCGTGTGCAGACCGATGTTGGATCGGTCTGTGATAGTCTTCATCGATGATATCTTGGTTTATTCCAAGACTCAGAAGCAACATGAGGAGCACCTGAGGAAGGTGTTGGAGACACTGAGGAGGGAGAGACTTTACGCAAAGTTCTCCAAGTGTGATTTTTGGTTGTGCAAGGTGCAATTTCTTTGGGCACCTTGTCAACAAGAAGGGTATTCTAGTCGATCCGGCCAAGATAAAGGTCGTGATGCAGTGGGAGATTCCGATGTCTCCAACTGAGATTCGGAGTTTGCTGGGTCTAGCGGGTTATTACAGGAAATTTATTCAGGACTTCTCCAAGATCGTTGTTCGTTTGACCCGACTGACCAAGAAGTCTGTGACATTCTGCTGGGGGCTTGAACAGCAGGCAGCCTTCGAGACTCTCAGACAGCGGTTATGTGAGGCACCGATCCTGACCTTGCCGGAGGGAGTCGACGACTTTGTGGTTTACTTTGACGCTTGCATTACGGGCATGGGTGCGGTATTGATGCAGCGGGGTCACGTGATACCTTACGCTTCGAGGCAACTGAAGCCTCACCGGGCTAACTATCCGACACATGATTTAGAGCTGGGGGCTGTGGTTTTCGCCCTCAATATTTGGCGACATTACTTCTATGGGGTCCGTTGTACCATTTACATGGACCACAAGAGTTTGAGGTACCTCATGGATCAGACTAATCTGAACATGAGGCAGCGTCGGTGGTTAGATGTGGTGAAGGACTACGACTGTGAGATCCTTTACCACCCGGGCAAGGCCAATGTGGTGGCCGATTCCCTGACGAATAGATGAATGACTTATCGAACATTTATAAATTGTAACAGATGACGGACGAATAGATAATGAGCTTGAGCTGAGCTGAAAACGTTGGCATCATCTTGACTCGACTCCCCTTAGAATGTGCTTTTCTATAGTTCTAGTAGCCAGATTTTCAGCTTTACCAAGATTTTCTCCCCCCTTTTGACATCAGCAGCTAACATCGAGAATAATAGAGTTTCAACTTGTAGTCTAGTAAGATTGTGATGTCTCCTGATAGTGTGGGCTTAAACTACCATTCACTGACATAGTATTGCAAGATCTCATCATCGTGTGGTTTCAAACGTTCAATCATAAATATCTTTTATTAGAAGAAAAAGAGCAAGAGATTATAGGTCTGTGTAATATATCACGGACAATGATATACCAATCGGCATAGATTTGTCAAGCTATCATCAGTGCAAGGTACATTACGTTGTGTAACACCTGTTTCCTGCTTGAAGAAGAAGAATGAGCTAGAAGGTTCAAGGAGACGATAGTAGATCTAGAGGCTTTCTTCCATCCTCATTATTTTCTGGTAATCAAGTCTCTAACTTGGCTATTAGTACATTAGATTTCCTTAGTTCCATTTTATGAGGATTTTGGTTTAAGAATCTTGATATTTGGGACATGGACGTCCCAAGTGGCTTACCTTTTAGATCTGGGATCTAGAAGGGGTTTCATGGCATAAAGGTGCAAACTTTATGACCATCGAAGCCCTATGTAAGCTTATAGACGTTATTATGGCCTTTTAGGCCCAAAAGGCCATGCATGGAAGTAATGTCTGAGACTTTACGTGTTCATGTGGTGTCTAGGACTTAGATCTCGGTTTTCATGCTTTGGGTTGGAGTAATAAGGCTTTTGGACAAAGATCTATGTCCTAAATAACTAGGGTTTTAGCTAAACCCACTAAGAAGGATTATTAACGGGTAACGTTGGAAACTTTACCCTTAAAAGGGCATTTCCAGTGTGTATATGAAGTATCGACTTTGGATCTGGAGAGTAGAGGCTTAATTTATTAAGATGGCCCAAACAAACAGAGGAACTCGTCGAGTCCATAGAGGAACTCGACGAGTTGAGTCGTGTTGACCCGGTTTAGTTTAAGGTAGAACTCAACGAGTCTGTGAAGGGACTCGATGAGTTGATTTGCCAAATTGCGATTATGAGCAGCCCAGGGAACTTGGCGAGTCAGGGGGATGACTCGATGAGTTGAATCGCTATTTCAGGAGTTTTGAGTTATAGAACTCGGCGAATTGATAGGTCAACTTGGCGAGTTGGATCATTTTAGAATTTTGACTTAGACCAGGGGTAAAATGGTCATTTTACCCTTAGATGGATTCTCAGTTTTTTACTAAGTGATTTATGTGAATGATAGCCGGGGAGTCGTTGGAGCAGTAGTCGGAGATTCCTCACACGAGATTTCATCAGCCAGCTTGAGAGGTGAGTTTCCTTCAGTAGGAACGGGTCTAAGGCACCAATGTCGGCCGGTGTAGAGTAGCTAAGTGTGGGCTGGGCCTATATCTTAGAATGATTTATGTTTAGTAGCTAAGTCTGGGCTGGGCTCGTATCTTAGACTTGTTTATGATTAGTAGCTAAATGTGGGCTGGGCCATATCCTAGTAATATCTGAGTATGTTATTGAACTGGTAGATTATAGTTATACTTGTTATCTGTGTGATACTTGTATGTATGTTTAGTTAGCAGAGTGTGGGCGGGGGCCCGTGCGGAGCGTGGGCGAGGCTCGTACCTCCTATCCAGCTGAGTGTGGGCGAGACCCGTATCTCTTAGTTAGCAGAGTGTAGGCGAGGCTCGTATCTCTGAAGTAGCCGAGTGTAGGCGAGGCTCGTATCTCATAGTTAGTCGAGTGTGGGCGGGGGCCCATATCTCCTTGAGTGTGGGCGAGACCCGTATCTCTTAGTTAGCAAAGTGTAGGCGAGGCTCTTATCTCTGAAGTAGCCGAATGTACGCGAGGCTCGTATCTCATAGTTAGCCGAGTGTGGGCGGGGGCCCATATCTCCTTGAGTGTGGGCGAGGCTCGTATCTCCTAGTTGCATGTTATATGTTATGTGTATGGTATGGGGTAGTTTGGGGAGACTCACTAAGCTTCGTGCTTACAGTTTTCAGTTTTGGTTTCAGGTACTTCCGGTAGCAAAGGGAAGAGCTCGGGATGATTGCAGCGCACACACCATTCGTTCAGCCTGGGATGTTTTAGACTCTGATATTTAGACACGTGGTTTTGATACAGTATATTGATATGATGATTTCGTGATACATTACATATGTTTTATGAGATGATGGATGGTATTTATGGTTTTATGAATAATTAAAAACGAAATTTTTGGACCGTATTTTTGGGACGTTTCACGTTGAATCATAAAACTTTAAAGAAGAATATAGGGGAAAGAATGGATTGGTGTGTAACGACCCAAAAATCTAGGGTAAAAACTTCATTTTTCATTATAGTCAAACACAAATGTTACTTAATCCAACCATTCAAAAACATTGCTTAATTAAAACATTTATTAGAGTTACATCGCAAAATCACATAATGCGGAGAACCTGGGTCTGTGTGTTGCGATCAAGCTGGGCCCTTCATTTCCAAACCAATGATACCTAAAACCATAAACAAAACTGTAAGCACGAAGCTTAGTGGGTTCCCCAGAGCATACCCCACATAATCCACATAATCACATAAACCATACATATAAACATGTAAGGATGTCGTGGGCTCCCCCCAGAGTCTTACACCTATGTGTCATGAGCTCCCCCATGGTCTTCACCTGGAAAGCCATGGGCTCCCCCACATGGTCTGATATCCAAGTGCCATGGGCTCCCCCCATGGTCTTTACCTGGAATGACATGGGCTCCCCCACATGGTCTGATATCCAAGTGCCATGGGCTCCCCCATGGTCTTTCATGCAAATATCGAAGAGACAACTAGCATACCACATAGCACATAACCAACTAGTATACCACATATCACTAAATCAACTAGTGCACCACATATCACAAAATCAACTAGTGTACCACATATCACAAAATGGGTCGGCCTTGGTGCCCTCGACCCATTGGTATGGTGAGGAGACTCAGCTCACACTGCCGAAGTCCTGCAGATAAAACTCTAGCTGCTGGATGACAGACTCCCGAACTACCCATATCAAAACAACACTCAATTAACCATTTGGGTTTCAATGCATAACCATATATCCACACTCGGGGTAAAAGGACCATTTTACCCCTAACCTATCTTGCTTCAAAACCAAGGCCCAAACTCACACTCTAAAAGCCCAAAAGCCAAATAATCAACCAAGGCCCAACATATGGCCCAATTTTGCAAATTGGGCCTAAAACTCTACATGGTCTTACCTTACGGCCCAACCATTTATTCTAGTCCAAACACTTGGCATTCCAATGGTCCAATATCTCATAATCATCAAGGCCCAATTATGGCCCACCTATGGCCCAATTTTCCAAATTGGGCCCAAGCCTTTCGAATGGGCCTCATCCTAAAGCCCAATAATTTCTTTAGTCCATAAACCTGTTCCCAATTAGCCCACGGAGGCCCATAACAACTTAGTCCAAGAAATGGCCCAACAAGAACCCGAACCTAATTAGGGGTTTTCACATAAAATGACGATTAGGGTTAAGTTTAACCCATTAGGGACTTAATCCATTAAGTCCATCATTCCACTAGGGAAAACATACAAAGTAATCGGGCATAAGTCATAGCTTCAATTCACTGGTCCAACATGCGGGTCCCGACAAATCCGTAACATAACATCTCCAAAATTAGGGTTTTCTAAACCCTAATTAGTGTTTCCAACCCAATCACAAGCCAATTAGTCTAATGGTTAAGTTTTTACATTAATTAAAGTCTAATAAGTCGGTTACCACCCACTACCACCTTGGGCTGTGGTGGTTGACGATGGTTCACGGCGGCAGCCACCACCTCATGGTGTTGGTGGTTATGATTTTAGGCCAAAACAAAACCAAAAGAACTCCAAACATCAATCCAAATGCACCTGAAAGTCCACAGCCACCGGAGATGGTGGCTAGCAGCGGCGGAACGGCAACAGAAGGTGGTGGTTATGAGTTTCCTTCGGTTTCCTGGAAAAGAGAAATCCATACAGCATTAAGCTCATGAAATACGTTCATAAAAACACCAAGTCAAGCACACAACCACCTCCTCATGCTGGCTGGTGGCGGCAGAAGAAAACGATATGGCGGCAGCTACCATGGTTGGCTGCCATGGTGGTTTTTCTGACCAAACGAGCACCCACAAACACTTCACGGTGAAGCAGCAACACACACAACATGAGTTCATCAAGAAGCACGCACCCATCTCAACCATTTCGGGTGGCAGGCGGCACAAGGAATGACGAGAGAGAGATGGCGGCGACTGGAGGTCTCCACAAAGGTGGCGGTTGAAGTGAGTCAATTAGGTTTAGGGTTTGGGTGATGCAACGAGAGGGAAAGATGGCACCGGGTTTAATCCCGTGTTCCATTCAAATTTTTATTCAAAACACGCCTTTGGTCCTTCTTTCCCAAATTCTTTTCAAAACATCTCCATACTTTACCATTCAGCCCCTTAGCCTCCAAAATCCTTCAATTTAAGTCCAATATTTACCAAACACCCCCTGACTTCTGAAAATCTTTACAAAACCAATCCGGACTTACACTTTTAATCCCCCAAAATCCAAATTATATCATTTAACTCCCTGAAACCAACACCCCACTAAATATTATGGATTTTAGGGCTACTATAAAATAATATAAAATATAAATTTACATCTTTGGGTTCATGGTTTATTATTTAATTACTTCATTTCAAACGAAATGTTACAACTCTCCCTCACTTCAATTAGATTTCATCCTCGAAATCATTCCTTACCACTCCTGATACGCCAACAACTTGAGGAACACGACCACAACCACAAGCATACCCCAACCTTTCCAAGGCAACCAAAACCATCCCTCGTAGGGTTCTAAAACCCGAAGATGAACGAATTCCTTGCAACGTAACCATATTTACTTAGTCTGAAATCTGAAGTCTCGAGATAGTCTAACTCCCTGACAGACCGCCCATATTGAATCATTATTGTTGAACCCAATCCACTTATCTCCCTACTTACTACTTAACTTCTGATAACTTGAGATTCCCACGAGAAATGGAATCACAGACCAAATATCTCTGCAAAAAACTTATACCTGACAGAAGCTCAGATAATCCTTCGAGTAGGAGACTTATCCCTACAATGATTAAGACTCAGATAAGAGCTGCACAATAGGGTCAAATCAAGCATTCCAAGATTATTTAATCCAACTGCAACAACTTAGCATATACCCCGAATACAAGCAACTCCACACACGAATCCCAATCACTACCACTACTTAGAACATCACACCGCCTCCTAGTTGTTTTCCTTAGCAACTGAGGCCTCTCTGGATCCAACTTGTCTGCCCATATCCGAAATATCGGATTCCTGCCTGATTGTTGAGCCAACAAGCAGCCTTGCATTCGCCCCACGCGACCTCCGAAGGATACCTCGTCTAACAATAACTGCCCTATCTATACCGCCACTCTTGGCTCCTTCAATCCTTTTGATCCATCCGATCATGATAGGATGATAAACTGTCACCGCTAAATGCAATTCGAAAAGTGAATACTACCAGAATAATTGTAGTCTTATATCTTGCCCGATCTCCAACGACCCGTCGTTTCCTGATTCCAATCATGTTGTGGTCTACCCACAATCTTGCGAATTGGCCCACCCTAGCCTAATCATCAAAAAGAATCTGTGAATGCTACGGGTCATCCCGCAGTCTCACAACACTTCCCACGCTATCTGGCTGCTACCGAATGCTACGGCTACCCCGCATTCTTACAACACTTCTCACACTATTTGGCCGCTAGTGAATGCTACGGCTACCCTACAGTCTTACAACACTTCCCATACTATCTGGCCGCTAGTGAATGCTACGGCTACCCCGCAGTCTTACAACACTTCCCACACTATCGGGCCGCTAGTGATTGCTACGGCTCCCCAATAGTTTTACAACATTTTCACCCCAACTGACTACTAGTGAATGCTACGGCTCCCCCGTAGTCTTACAACACTTTCACCTCACCACAATCGCAGCCCTACGACTTACCCAAAATCTATCAATTCAAATACACCCAGAGTCGAGCACACACTCGACCGAACACCCGAACTGCACTTAATTCATGACTGGAACCCCAACCTGATTCCCCAAATTCTGCTATCAAGCACCAAGAAGACGCGATTCACATGCTGGGGAGTTTTACCAAACTCCTAACTCACACAATCCTCAATCCCAACAGCCAGTTGAGCCGTCTTTCTTCCCGGCAAGGATGCGAAACTTATCCCAGTTTCAAAACCGCTCCTGCTTCGGAATCCCGAGACGATTATCCCCCACTTTGAATCGACTAAATTCTCAAAGAACATGAGAATTGAAGGATTCCCAATCCTTCTTACCTTACAATGATCAACCCGATGACCACTAGCGCTTATCAACTAGTGCTCCATCACTAGCCAATCCCCAAAGACCACACAGCTTCTAAAGACCAGATCAACACCTCCTGAATCCCAGTGAAACCGAAAGTCCATAATGCTTGAAATGATACCACACTCAAACCTTGAAGAACAAAAGACAGATGCTCCAAAAAATACCTCAGCAACGAGCCACTTCCCTTGGCGCTTTCATCATCCAATCAATAACGGTTACTAAAACCACCGAATCCTGACGATGCAGAATAACCATCCTGCGGAACCCTGTCCGTAGACCTTCCACTTAATGCCCCTGAACCGATCTCGACCATAAACCAAGATAACACTGAACAATCCCAACCCGCGAATAGGGAAATGACCTTTCGTTAGCCACTAATAATTCACGGCATGCAAATGGCATATGACATCACTTGAAGATATAACCCAAACACAAGCAGGGAAACAAACCCAGAGACACACTTACCCAAACCCTTGGAACGAAAACCCACATCGTGCAGTTTCCCGTAAGTGTTGCACTGAATCCGGCCCTGTTGGCCTCTCAAAAACTGATCCGAAATATTGGGTCTCTTCCTGGGACCCTCCAATATACGCACCTGATCAATATATGCACGTGATCTGGTCCCCTCTTCCCAATGTGCCCTAAATCAATCTCCCGCTCTCGGGCTCTAGAAATCATATCATTCAGGGTCTCACACCTTGACACACTCACCAGCTCAATCGTCAACGGCTGAACTGCAATAGCTGGAGCAACCTCTGCCCTAAACTAACTACAAACTACTCCTAAGACATAGTCTCCAATCCCGAAAGAGCAATAGATCGCACAATCAATCCTTGCCGCCTGATACAAGAGATCCAAGGTGAACCAAACCTTAGCTCCTAAGGGGTAGGGACTAGTACGGAAAACATTTTCCATCTCCTTAATCCAACATGGACTCAAATCCCTGGCAGTCCTTCCACTAACTGGATCACCACCAGAGCCGGGACCAAACCCTGGTCCTTCCCCATGTGTGTTCATCCTCATCTGGCAAAGCAGTTGTCCCCACGATCAGAGCAAAACCAAGAATTCTCCTTCCCATAAGTTTCTTAGATTCTCCAAGACACTCACCGATTCGAGTATGGATCCTTTGCTTTCAGTAGTACGGGCCCAATACTACCTTCTGTACCTATCCATACTTTCCTCAGCAATCCTCCCGAATCCTCTAAGTCACCTACTCCACCGATGCACCAAATATCTGCTAAACAACAGCACGATACCCACCGAAGCAACTCCTAGGCTCCCAACGTCACCGAATCGCCCCACTAACTCAGTGGAGCATATCCTAGGCTTTCCTAAGTTCCCGACCTCACCCTGCCATCAGCTGTTGAAGAACTCCCCATGATGCCAACCATCCACCTCCTGAATACCGTCATATTCACTTAGTAGTTGACTCCCATGATTCAAGAGTTCAACAAAGCACAAAGCAAGAAGCATTCGTGCAGTAACTCTCCAACCCATGAAACTATCATAGAACATTTAACCCACATACCACAACTCATACTATCCACATCCACCCGTTGTCACACCCCCAAACCAGAACGACAGAAACGTCTGGGGTGGATGACTTCATGTACGCAAAATATTGATAATTAAGAAGCTTACATTGTACGCAAAATATTGTTTTCTTGGTATTAAATACATATGACAAAAGAAGATAATGTGACGCGGCGATGCCCCATCCTCAAAACCCTTTTGGTTACCTGTTGACTGATTTCCTGAGAATACAAGTGATTTCGAAAAGTGTCAATAATTAAGTTGGTGAGTTCTTAAGCGTTTTGTATGAGAGAAATCGGTAGCTTTTCCTTGAAAAATGATAGAGTGTTCTTTCAGAAAATCTAATATTTCTTTAAAAATGAGTTGTAAGTCTTAAACCCAAGACCAAAAAATGTAAGTAGTGTTGTACTAGAAAATAGTATTATGAAGTTTCATCTTTATATAAAACTAATTGAATGTATATTAACCCCGTAAACCAAATGTATTGTTAATACCCCACGTGAGTTATTATAACCATACTAGCAACTAGTGGCCTGATACGACGTTCTTCAGGCGTCAGAATGTTAGACATTTGTCACCCTAGACCTGCCGGTCTAACTGTAGCTAACAGCTTGGGTGCGGGGTTTTCAGTCCCGTATAGATCTACACACAAGTGTCATGCTCTCTTACCGTGACTCTGGTTATAATTCAGGACTTTAGTGTGTACTCTGGTAGGTACGGTGAAGCCAAATATCTCACAAAATTGTATCAACCGGTTTACGTCTAGTGTACTGAAAACCCTTTTTCTTGTAAATGCAAATATTACTCTTCCATAGTGGTTACATAGTGTAAAAAAAATTTATACCTTTAAATAATTGTATGTTTCGTCCGAAATGATAAAGTAGTGATTGCGACTCCCAAACAATATCAATTATAGTTCATTATGATTGTTTTGTTAAGCCTATTTATATAATCATTTATATATATATATATATATATATATATATATATATATATATATATATATATATACATAGTAGTTATCTTGTCTAGATGTTCTTAAAAGATTATGTCATAAAAACTTACATCTAACACAAGTATGAGAAATTGGTATAAAAAAGTCCATTTCGAGCTTTTTCCCCTTTTTAACGGTATTTTTGTCTAGTTTCAACATGTATGGTCAAAACAACATATTTTTGGTTGTATCCCACAAAAATGGTGAAATAACTAGAATCTAACATTTTTTTCTACAAAACCCATATCTTGATCGTAAAAGTCTTAAAATCCTTGTAGCTTTGTGGTTTTAACCCTTTTCGAAAGAACATATAACATAGTTTATGTTTGTTTTTCTTAGTTTTATATCATTAAAACTATCATACCATAAATAAATGTTCTAAAAACTAGTATTACTCATATTTCATGCAAATAATGCTTTATATTCAACATAGAAATAAAACATGCAAACATTTGTGTTATAGACCAAACTTTACTTGTATTCTCCCCCTAAAACATGAAAAACTAAAAAATATGGGGGGTATGAACTCACCTTGATCTTGTTTGTGATTGGATAAAGAGGTGATGATGGAGATCCTCAAGCTTAGAATGCTTGAAGGTGGTTGAAGAACTCTTTGAAGATAGTATTATCCTATGAGTTTTAACATATAATAATGTGTGTAAATGAGATGAAACTAGCATGAAAGTGTGTAGAAACTATAACACCGAAATTTTCAAACCAAAATTTTCAATTTAAAAACACATTTATCTCAATCCAAAAACCACAAAAGTATCACAATATCAAATCATCAATTCACATATCTAAAAAACTGTATATATCAAAACTCTAGGATCCTTTCAAAACATAACTCGATCTCTGGTGTGTGTACAATCAAGTCGGCGCCTTCCCGTGATCCTGAGAAGTACCTGAAACACATAACATGGTAAGCACGAAGCTTAAAGAGTTCCCCAAAATACCACACACAGCTCATTAGCCACTCTAGGCTATAACTCAATAAGACCCTCCGGTCAATGTGTCTCAATGGGACCCTCCGGCCCCAACTCAATAAGCTCATAATAACAATACTCAGCATAAATCACAAAGACATAATGCAGAATATTAAGATACACAGGTAAGCACAATAAACATCTCAATCACACAAACATACCACTCATGGTAAGTATAGTGAGAAGACTCACCTCAAAAGCAAGTAAAGGTCTCGTACTCGAAAATCTCGAACTAGCCTCCGCCTAACACATAGGATAATTATCTCTAATTAATTCTCTACTCATGCTCAAAATATACCAAGGGTTGTTCTCTCTCTTTCTCTAACTCTTGGTATGGGCAAAAGACCATTTTACCCCTCCATGGTCTCCACTATCCAAATTTGACAGTCCATGTTTGAATCGACTCGTCGAGTGCACCCATGTGACTCGTCGAGTCCACTCATTTTCCTCAGAAGTCTCGTGAAGGTTCAACTCAGCTCGTCGAGTTGACCTCCAACTCGCCAAGTTATCGCATGATCATGCTCATCGGGACAAACCCTAACCGACTCGTCGAGTCGGCTCATCGACTCGGCGAGTCCATTCAAACCTCTTTCTTATTCAGACGATTTCAAGGCAGAAAACCTTCCCAAACTCTAGATCTACATTCTTAAGGCTCGTTTGTCACGTAAAACCACGAGTTTTACGTCCATGCATGGCAATTAGGGCTTGAAATGCCAAGAACATGCTTTAATATGGGTTTTTCACTCAAGAGCTCTATTATAGCTGAACAAAGCAGGAACCATTGGACTCTAGGGACCTCACATGGTCCAGATCTGAAGTCCAAACCTCTATATGAACTCAAAACACTCAAGTTCCTAATGTTAGATGGGAAAAAGCCCGAAACTCCCAAAAATCATGAGATCTAATCAATAAAATGAGAAAGGTGCGAACTTTATACCTTTCACAGAAGCTCTAGGATGAAATAACCACGGATCTAACATCCCCTTCTCGTCCCTTGGCTTGGAGTCCCTCCCTTCTCTTCAAAAGATGCACCAAACAGCCAAAGTTAGCTCAAAATACTCTCTCTTAGCTCAATGGCCGAAAAGGGTTTTCTCTCAGTGAAGATGGGCAGCTGATGAGCGGCAAATGAGGCTATAAGCGTCCTTAAATAGGCCCCAAACCCGGGGATTTAGGGTTTCATCACTCAGCGTCTACTCGGCGAGTCGACTCTCTGACTCATCGAGTAGGTCATTAATCACACATGGCCAAACACGACTTTACTCGACGAGTTGTAGCACCAACTCGTCGAGTTGCTCAATAGATTTCAAAATGAATAAATAAATAATATACCTGGGAGTCCGAGTGTTATAGAAACACTAGATTAACAAGGAATACTTACCAAAAATGCCAAGAACCAACTTGAAGAATAAATCGTTGGAAGGTTTGAACTTGTTTCTTTAGAGAAAAGTGAAGAAGTTTGAAGATGGTGGGGGTTTGGGGGTTCTTGGCCGAAATTAAAGAGGGGGAGGGTGAAGTGATGTTTGCATTGTTATTTGATGGATAATAGCCTTGATACTTGCTGGATAATATTTTGTGTTTGAAAGGATGAAACCCTCATGTCACTAAGTCAACTCTTTTTCTTTCCTTTTTTTATCAGCTGATAACCTCATTACTGTTGGGTTTTGAGCATTCTAACACTCCTAAGTGTACATGCAACCCTAAATACCTTGGATCTATGTTTTCTCTATTATACATGCAAATATGAATATTCCAAGGTATTACCTATAACTAGCATACAATTGTCATATACAACACAAGAATCTAGTTAGGATAACATACCTTATTGTGGAGCTTGAAGTCTTGATGTATCTAGCCTTAAGAGCTTAGCCCCAATAGTGTGGAAGCCTCAAGTGGAATCACAACACATCATGGACAAAGGATGAACTTGAGAGAGAATCTTCATGCACCCAAAATCACCATGAACACCAAGAATACACAAGTAACTTACAAGTCTATTACAAGTGGCGATTTTGGCTATGAATGGATGTATTTATATGTGGGATTTCTAGGGTCATGGATATAACCCAAATCCATACCCATGGGTCTTATGATCCATGGTTCATGTGGCCCAACTCTTTATGTATCCATACATAAACTTAGTCCAACATGGATCATAAGCCCAACAAATATAAATATAACTAATTAACATAATTAGTCCCCATATATTTAATTAGTCTCTTTTGATCACCAAATTAATCTCCAAATTAATTCTTGATCAATACTAATTAACTCATATGATTTCATATTAATATATTATAACTTATAATATATTAATAAATCATATATAACATCTTCTCTAAAAAGTCCATCCTAACAAATTGTCCTGATGATATGCAACCCAAATGGACCATGCTACTCTCGGGTCAAGTACATACCAATAATAGTTATGGGCTTAGACATCTAATCCAACAATTACGTCACCGAAATCACATGGTGATTTCGGTCCAGTCCCACCGAGATCATAGAGTTTTCGGTCCCAAACCGAGAACTCTAAAAGCAAGATCATAGAGTTTTCGGTCTTACACCGAAAACTCTAGAAGCAAAGTATAACTCAAAATTTATGCCCTAATAAGTTGACTTTAGTTGACTTGTTTGACTTTTGTTGACTTGTTGACTTTGATTGACCCAGAACTGCCAGTTGTCACACCCGCACTGTCGGCTACCTTATGCATGCAAATTATACACAGAATAGGATCTAATAGACTATCGAATAATAAACTCTACCCTAGGACCACAACCAGACAAGGAACAGGAAATAAGGCCAAATCAATTATTCTAAGGCTATAAGATCCTAACTATATATAATTTTAAAAGCATACACTTAGCAGTTACTAATACCAATAGTCATTCCCATTCCAACATAGCATCCAGTATCCCTAAGGCTACAAGCATCACATATCAGGCCAATCTATCGCTGACTACTCAGCACTAGCATGCAAGTCTACCAGCTCATACAACATATAAAGGCATCTCTCCTAGCCCTAACTAGCATGCAATTCTCAGATTCATAAATCAAGTCATAACATATAACATATATGGGTATTCTGGGAAAACTTACTTGAGCTCGGCTGATTGCATATACCACACGCTTTTCTTATTTTAGAAAGTTTCTTTTCTCAAAATATTTTTCTTTTGAAAACTTTACAGATCCTCCGATTGAGTTCAGACACACCCGAAAGTATGTCCAAATCTCTCAAACCAAGGTTCTGATACCAACTTGTAACGACACAAAAATCCAGGGTAAAAATTTCATTTTTCATCATAGTCAAACAGAAACGTTACTTAATCCAACCATTCAAAAACATTGCTTAATTAAAACATTTATCAGAGTTATATCCCAAAATCACATAATGCGGAAAACACGGGTGTGTGTGTTGTGATCAAGCCGGGCCCTTCCTTTCCAAACCAATGATACTTTAAACCATAAACAAAATTGTAAGCACGGAGCTTAGTGAGTTCCCCAGAACATACACCACATAATCCACATAATCACATAAACCATACATATAAACATATAAGGATGACGTGGGCTCCCCCCAGGGTCTTACTCCAGGATGTCGTGGGCTCCCCCCAGGGTCTTACACCTATGTGTCATGGGGTCCCCCCATGGTCTTTACCTGGAAAGCCATGGGCTCCCCCACATAGTCTGATATCCAAGTGTCATGGGGTCCCCCATGCTCTTTACCTGGAAAGCCATGGGCTCCCCCACATGGTCTGATATCCAAGTGCCATGGGCTCCCCCATGGTCTTTACCTGGAATGTCATGGGCTCCCCCACATGGTCTGATATCCAAGTGTCATGGGTTCCCCATGGTCTTTCATGCAAATATCACAGAGACAAGTAGCATAGCACATAGGACATAACCAACTAGTATACCACATATCACTAAATCAACTAGTGCACCATATATCACATAATCAACTAGTGTACCACATATCACAAAATGGGCCGGCCTTGGTGCCTTCGACCCATTGGTATGCTGAGGAGACTCACCTCACACTGCCGATGTCCCGCGGATAAAACTCTAGTTGCTGGATGACAAACTCCCAAACTGCCCATATCAAAACAACACCCAATTAACCATTTTGGTTTCAATGCATAACCATAAATCCACACTTGGGGTATAAGGACCATTTTACCCCTAACCTAGCTTGGTTCAAAACCAAGGCCCAAACTCACACTCTGAAGGCACAAAAGCCAAATAATCAACCAAGGCCCAACATATGGCCCAATTTTCCAAATTGGGCCCAAACCTCTACATGGTCTTACCTTAAGGCCCAACCATTTATTCTAGTCCAAACACTTGGCATTTCGATGTTCCAATATCTCATAATCATCAAGGCCCAATTATGGCCCACCTATGGCCCAATTTTCCAAATTGGGCCCAAGCCTTTCCAATGGACCTTATTCTAAAGCCCAATAATTTCTTTAGTCCATAAACCTGTTCCCAATTGGCCTACAAAGGCCCACAACAACTTAGTCCAAGAAATGGCCCAACAAGGACCCAAGCCTAGTTAGGATTTTTCACATAAAATGACGATTAGGGTTAAGTGTTATTACTTAACCCATTAAGGACTTAATCCATTAAGTCCATCATTCCAATAGGCCAAACATACAAAGTAATCGAGCATAAGTCATAACTTCAATTCACTGGTCCAACACGCGGGTCTCGACAAATCCAAAACTTAACATCTCCAAAACAAGGGTTTCCAATCCAATCACAAGCCAATTAGTCCAATGGTTAAGTTTTTACATTAATTAAAGTCTAATAAGTCGGGTACCACCCACTACCACCTTAGGCAGTGGTGGTTGGCGGTGGTTCACAGCGGCAGCCACCGCCTCACGGTGGTTATGATTTTAGGCCAAAACAACACCAAAAGCACTCCAAACATCAATCCAAACGCACCCGAAGGCCCACCGCCACTGGAGATGGTGGCTAGCAGTAGTGGAACGGCGACAGAAGGTGGTGGCCACCACCTCACGATGGTGGTGATGAGCTTCCTTCAGTTTCCTGGCCAAGAGAAATCCATACAGCATCAAACTCGTGAAATACGTTCATACACACACCAAGTCACGCACACAGCCACCTCCTCACGGTGGCTGGTGGCGGTAGAAGAAAACGATATGGTGGCAGCCACCATGGTTGGCAATCATTGTGGTTTTTCTCAGGTTTTTTTGGCCAAACGAGCACCCACAAACACTTCACGGTGAAGCAGAAACACACACAACACGAGTTCATCGAGAAGCACGCACCCATCTCGGCCACTTCGGGTGGCAGGCGGCAACTAGAGCACAGAAGGAGGCGGCCGCAAAGGTGGCGGCCGAAGAAAGTCAATTAGGTTTAGGGTTTGGGTGATGCAACGAGAGGGAAAGATGGCACCAGGTTTAATCCCGTGTTCCATTCAAATTTTTATTCAAAACACGCCTTTGGTCCCTCAATCCCAAATTCTTTTCAAAACAACTCCATAATTTACCATTCAACCCCTTAGCCTCCAAAATCCTTCAATTTAAGTCTAGTATTTACTAAACACCCCCTGACTTCTGAAAATTTTTACAAAACCAATCCGGTCTTACACTTTTTATCCCCAAAATCCAAATTATATCATTTAACTCCCCAAAACCAACACCCCGCTAAATATTATGGATTTTAGGGCTACTATAAAATAATATAAAATATAAATTTACATCTTGGGGTTCAGTGTTTATTATTTAATTACTTAATTTCAAACGGAATGTTACATGGTGCCTGTGATAGCCTACGGTACATAGACTAACCATCGGCATAGACTTTCAAACTTTTATCAGTGTGTGGTTTTACATAGTGAATCATCAATTTCTATAAAGAAGACTTGTGGAAGAGAAGTAGGATGTCGCAATTACGCTAAGGTGAAATCAGCGTGAATCATTGATAGTGATAGTTCATCAGCAAGAAGTGGTTTAATCCTTGCATCATAAAGTTAGTTGCAGTCCGAATCAAATATTCACCGTCACTTCGTTAATGGTACCATGTCATACCTCAGACTAGGAGGTCAAGGACATGAATAACCCTTTGTCGTTTAAGGACCAGACAAGTATCTCTTACGATGATGACTATGCAATCAAAGTAAGTCATTGGGTTATGCTCGATGTTTCAACAGAACATGAGACTTGATGCATACGACAATCATGCTTCCAGGAGCGAGGAGGCGAGGTCAGGTAAGAGAGGATTAACCAAAAACACCCAAACCTTTCTATAATTTTTTTGATTTGGACCATGCAATCTCACTTTGAAAGTTTAAACGATGCTAGACAATCATCGTGAGTGGGCGACTCAATGTCATCTCAGCAGATGATCTCGCTGATGACACACTTAGAGAGATTTGGGCACATACAACAACATGCTTCTAGGGACATTATCTAGTGATAAGTTACATACTTGGCTCAAGACATGCCACCATCAAAACATGAGAGGTACAATGAGTTTTTAGGATGAGTGACCATACCAGATAAAACATATGTTTCAGCTTCAAAAATCATTACTACTTTCTTTTCAATTTTCACCATCAATCCATTAGTACATTATCAGCAGATGATTTCACCACTTGGTACATGTGAGCTCGTCCTAGGATTCACCATGAGAATTAGATTTGCACACATGTCACTTACATCAACAACAATATAATAAGGTTAGTCTTTGTTGCTCTCCCTTCGCTGATGATTGATGATTCATATTTGAGCATTCTCCCCCCTTATATTTCTATCAAGCAGATAGAAAATCTATACTTGAAACTGAATAAAATCAACTAGAAAATAGAAACTAACAAAATTAGTAACTAAAAATAGTTAACATAAACAAAAATTAATATATATATATATATATATATATATATATATATATATATATATATTTTATATTTTAAACTATAACTAGAAATTTAAATATACCAGATAAGAGTTAAACGAAATACATTTAAGAACTAGAAACAAATATATGAAAGAAAATTTATCTTAAAAGGAAATTTAATTAACAAATTATTTATGAATTTAAAACAACAAAATAAATATGAAAGACTAAAAATAAATAAATTTAAAAACTAGAGACATTTAAGCAAAACCCTAATAAAAAAAAGTTTCTTTTTTAACTGAAAAGAGTTAAAACTTAATTAAAAAAACTTTTGAAAAACATTTTTTTATTAAAATTTAAAAAGAGAAAGTGACAGGAGGTCTGGTATGATAACTAGCCAAACATCAGCGGCCATTTATGACAAACAAGAAAAGTTGTCTCTTCTTCATTTACAGAACGCAGGTGACAGAACATCTTGAACAAACCTTTTTCAAACTTTTCTCTTTACTTCTTTGTATCTGCTTTGTATCAGACAACCTGTTTTCTTTCTTCTCTCTTTCTCTATTCCTGGGAAATCATGAGAAACCCAATGCATCTCTTTTTCTTGGTACATCATTTAATCAATTTTTTACAAACAGAGTCACGTGATATTGTACCAGTTGACTAAAATACCCCTGTAAATCACAGTTCATGTTCCTGTAAAAAAACTTGAAGGAGTTTTAAGCTTTGACTTTCCTTCTTCAAAGCTATCTTTGTCATCTTTTAACCATCTCTCGGTTAATTTATACATTTACAGGGAATTTTGACAGATCAAATCCACAAAAGAAATAGAGTGCTAGGCTCCATAAGGTCCAATCCTTTGTATTAACATTTGTGGATTTATTGTTAGTGCAGCCACCATGAACAAGTTGATGCTGGTGATTTGAGACGAGACTATAACTCAGTGTAAGGACGTTGATGGGAGTTTGAACCTGACTGCATTAATATCGGATGCTTGTTTAAAGGATTCTTGAACCAGAACACATGACCTTAAAACAACGTTTCAATAGATTTATTCAGGCTTTAATCCATTGGTCCTGGTGACTCCTCGTTACCGGTAAGAAAACCATCTGTTGCAGCTTAATGAGGAACTGAAATCGATGAAGCATTGACTTTTGTAAAAAAAAAAGACAGTTTACCAAGGAGATCAGCCATACAGAACTCTCACATGATCTGTTCACATCACATTGTACTTTTACTATAGCATTTGACCCATTGTTGACATAGTTCCTTTCCCAGATATGTTTCATCACGTTACTTGTCTTTCTTTGAGGTTAGACCTGCAGCCTAAAAGAGATTCCATCAGTTTCTTTGTAGTCTGGACCGAACTACCCCTGAGGAAGAGGACCTACCTGCTGCACCTTTTTCTGCAATGCTTTTCCTTTCCTTCAAACCTCATACTCATACCATGAGACATCAATTCACATGACTATGCTTCACTTTTTCAGAACCCCAACGAGAGAATCCAATCAGAGAATCAATGACTTTGATGTCAGCGTGTATATATATATATATATATATATATATATATATATATATATATATATATATATATATATATATATATATATATATATATATATGCTGATGACTGGGGCTTAGATTAAACGAGAATTGGGCATTTAATTCCTTGTCCTTCTATGATTCATGAACATCATTAGAAATCATGTTGCATTGCTTTTCTAGGAGATGTTGTAATTTCCTTTTAACCAACAGCAAAGAATCGTGTATCAATCTATAAACATACAAGATCATGCTTAAAACAACTATTCTTGTCATTTTTCAAACTGGACCAAATTACCCCTTGAGGACCTTTTCTTACTAGAAAATTGGCTAAATACCTACAACATTATTCGTAGGAATTCCGTAGGAATTGAGCGTTACCTAGAAAATTCCTACAAAAACTAGTTTGTACGAAAAAACCCTGTGGGTAATAGGGTAATTTTTTTCCTACAATTTGACTACAAAATTGCCTTTGGTTTTCCTACGGACAATTCCGTTACAAATGTACCTACAGAATGCCTACAAAACATTTTTCCAACCTAATACCTAAAGAACTATTTTCCTACGAAATACCTATGGAATTATTTTCCTACAGATTACCTACATAGTCTTTTTCCTACAAATTTCCTTCATTTTTTTCTAAATTTTTGTGACAAAAATTTTCGTTACTAATCTGTAGCTAAATTGAATTTAACATTTAAATTATTTTTTTAAAATTACCTAGTTTTTTCTGCTCAAAAAAGAAACTACAAAACTAATTAAACATGATAATAATCAAATACCATTACATTCATTAACAATAAAATAGTCTAACCACATAACATGCTAGTACATTAAAATAGTCAAAATACCTTTACAAGAGTTTAGACTAATCAAGTGTTTTAAAACAAAAACTAAAAACTACTCGGTGGATTACCGGGATGATTGAATTCACATAAAGACCGCCAATTGCAATTCCATTTCTTTTCGTATTTATTGCATCTGCAAATCCATTTGATTTTATCTTTCTTGCAATTGCAAGTCAATTTGAATTTGCCTTTTATCCATAGGGGTTTGTTGCATGCTTGACACCGGTTCTAGCAACTCCTTTATGAAAAAAATGGCAAGACAAACACCATATAGTTAATATATGTAAATGTAACAATAAAGTGTTCACCAATTATATATGAAAAAAATGGCAAGACAAACACCATATAGTTAATATATGTAAATGTAACAATAAAGTGTTCACCAATTATATAACAGTGTAACAGTTAGATTTAAAAAATTACAAATTAGAAAATCAATATCTATTAAACAGATTAATGCAAACATCAACATCAACTAATGAAACCAACCATGGAAGCATTAACTCCTTAACTTTCAAAACCCAAAAACCATTTAGGTACTAATCAGTTAATAAAATAATTTAGAACAACCAAGTTTGATTTACCATTTCGTTGTATGAAAAAAAGCATAAAAGAGTTATTTCTTAATCCTGCATTTAATTCCATGTCAAACTTGTTAAAGCCACACATATGTTGATCCAACTCACAAATAAGTTTCATCCCTAAATTTTACACGGTGACTCGCATAAACAAAATAACAAACACAAATAAAATAATTTGAAGCATTACTAAAATAGAGCTCGCTAAGAAATTTGTTAATTTCAAGAATTTTCATCTTCTTAACCCTAGAAAGATCTTGGACGATAGTTAACCCACATAATTGTTAATCAAACTCAAAGAAAAGGCGATACTAAACAAAAGCAAAAGAAAATAACAGTTTAAATTAGTATTCAACATAAAATACTGAAAGATTCATTTGAATTAATCTGGGAAGATTTTGATAAAAAAAAAAAAAAAAACATTTATAATAGATGCCAGTTTTAGTGATGGATCAAACCATATCTTCCCACAAAAGACTCAAATACCACAAGAAAACAGAGTTCAGTACCGATCTGTCAAAGATCCTAAGCAATACCTTCGAATCCGGAATAAAAACATCAATTCAATCACAGAACTTACCAACAAAAGAACTATATAGCCTCAAGCACAAATCACCGAAAACATAGAACGATGGCTGCTGACATACAGGAGTGGAACGGTGGCGGCGAAGTCTTCCCTTGAAATATCGGAAAAGAGAGAGACAACGGAGCGGTGAGGGTTTCAGTGACATCGTCTTCCTCATTCACCGGAGACAGCGGCGAGGCATTCCAGCTAGACGGAGCTTTAATCGAGATGTGAAGGCAAGGAGGACCGGTGGTGGATGTTGAATCGGTGATGGCGATGGCAGAGGAGGGAGAAGGAGAAGGAGAAGGAGAGGCGACGTGAGCGATGAGGAAGAGTGTGAGAAAAAGGGGGGATTAACCTCGCAAATTTCAGAAAATCGGGAGTTATTTGATTCTTCTCAACAAAGCGTCTTTGCCTAACGGTAAGGAGTTGGTTTTTCAAAAAAAAAAAAAAAAAAAAAAAAAGAAAAACGGATTTCCTACTACAACTTAAAAAAATTATTTTATTTTGGTCATTATTCCATGAAAATTAAATTAGATTCAGAAAATAAATAATAATAATAATAATAATAACAAGAGTCTACGCAGGCAACGACAATATCAATTAACTTTTTTCCTTATCTGTATTCTAGTTTATGTATTCTAACTAGATTATTATTATTAATCTAGTTTTAAATTATTATTATTATTACTAAAATAATTTGCATTTATGCAAATAAAAAAAACTTTGTATGCACATTATAAAACATAACATTTGTCAAAAATGTTAAATACTGTGCATAAGAGCACATCAAGTTACAGTGTTTTTTGTATTATTATTAAGGTTTTTTGTACTGTTTCTTCGGTACTCCCTCTTCCCCCACACTGTGTGGTATGGGCTTCAAAAAGAACAACATGGCAAGGCGAGGATATCATCTCTCTCTCTCTCTCTCTCTCTCTCTCTCTCTCTCTCTCTCTCTCTCTCTCTCTCTCTCTCTCTCTCTCTCTCTCCTGAAATTCTTTCTTGCACGCTTCTTCTATCCCTCTCTAAGAAAATTTACCTTTCATGTGCTTAGATTGAGTGTGAGAGGGTGAGCGATGAGAGGTGATAGGTGAGGGAAGGTTAGATCTAATGTTTCTAATGGCGGTGGTTGTAGTGGGCCGTGATGGCGGTGATGGAAATTGTAAATTGTGGTGATAACGATGATGGTAGCATCGATGAGAGGGATGATTTTGGTGGATGAATTTTAGAGAGATGTACGAGGAATGGGGAAATCTCTTCTCTTAGGATTGTTGCTTGACGACCTCACAAACTCCGATTTCCCCCAAAAGCTTGTCATTATCGTTGGCTCCATAAAAGGTACTAATTTTTTCAAATAAACTTTGTATCTTTGATGACAGGGGAGAGGTCCATGGTGCTTATGCTTTGAACGAACTAAAGTTTATCACCAAAGGGTATGTGTCGGAAGAAGCAGGAAAATGACCGGTCCTTGTTTATATTATGTATCATTTAGTCCAAATCAAGTAATCAAAATATAATGATGCTGTGAAAAAAATAAAATGAGAAAAACGACATTTGACCCTCGAAAAATAGAAAATACAAAAATTGTCGTAGGTAATCTGTAGGTAAATACCCACGGATTACATACGGATAAAGCATATCCGTAGGTTATCGGTAGGTATTTACCTACAAATTACCTACGGTAGTTTTGTATTTTTCTATTTTTTGAAGGTCAAATGTCATTTTTTTCATTTCATATTTTTCACAACATCATTATACTTTGATTACTCAGTTGTCACCAAGTTATACATAATATAAACGTATATATAACCGTATGCACCAATAGAACACATTATTATACAAGATACATAATACAAAAACTATATATGTTTGTTCTTGAACCACAATTAACCATCATTTAAGATATACATGATATACTAAATATATACATACATATGTGCATGTATATTCTTTTGTATTAAAAATAACATGCATTTATACAAATAAAAAGGATAAAACTTTGAATGAGTAATAGGTTCTAATGGTGCACACGGTTATACGTGCGTTTATATTAGGGAAAATGACACATACGACATATGAACTTTCTAGGATTTACCATTTTAGTCACTTAACTTTTTTAGTGGCTTTATGAGGGATTGAAGTTTATTTTGTCGAGTCGATTACGTCATTATTTCATTTATGAATGGGTCAGCTGGTCATATTTATGCCACCAGTGTTACTTAAATCCCTTGACTTGCTGACTGTGTATGTCATGTCATTTAATAATAGCTTTACTTAAACGATATATTTTCCCGTCGACTGTTTACCACCTTCATCTCTTTCGATAAACCCTTACTTGCTTTCATCTCCTCAAACCTCAAACATGGATCCCATATTCATCAAAGTCGATGTGCATTTCCAAGGAATCTTCGCAAAATACCCCATACGCTACACCGGGGGGATTACTCAAAGGTTGTCTGTCACACCGCCAAACCGGAACAGCGGAAACGTTTGGGGGCGGAGGACGTCATGTACAATATTACAACAATTGCATAATAGAAATCAAAGTAACAACAACCATTGCATTGATAATGTATTATTTACATTGTATTTGCAACATTGTTTGTATGACTTCAAAATGTATAGCAAAAACTATAGACGAGACACCGTGGATGCTCCGTCTTCTCAAAAACCTGTAGTGTACCTGTCTACTGGTTCCCTGAGAATACAAGTGACTTTGAAAGTGTATTAACATTTAAGTTGGTGAGTTCATAAGTATGTTTTTGTAATGAAAACCTTGTCGTGTGTTCCTCCAGAAAATCTAATATTTTCTTTAGTAAATGAAATGCAGTCTTAGGCCTTAAGACCAAAATGTAGGTTTGTTACTGTACTCTGAAATAGTATACCGCATTGGCAAAATAGTGTACTGATATTATATTCGTATGAAAACCCTTTTGTATTAATGTGCCTGGAATCCACCAGTTGTACTGTAAAGTAGTATAATGTAATGTAGTTCTATTATCAAAATAAAACCTTCAAATATATGTTTATCACGTAAACAAAATGTTTAGTTAATACTTATTGTGAGTGAGTTTATAACCATGCTAAAATGACTAGTGGCCTGCGCGACGTTCTCCAGACATCAGAATGTTATGATACTTGTCACCCCAGACCTGCCGGTCTAACTGTAGCTAACAGTTTAGGTGCGGGATTGTCAGCCCCGTATAGATCTACACACAAATCCACGCTCTCCCTCCAGGAGACTCTGGTTATAATCAGGACTTTAAAGTATACCATAAAAGGTAAAATGAAGTAGTGGCTCACAATCCTGTATTAACTAGTTTACGTGTAGTGTTATAGTGTTCTCTTGTACTTTAATCTGTATGTATTACCTTGTAGTAGTGTACTTTGTAATGTAAAATAATTATACTTAAATAATTATTTTAGTAGTGTATCCTTGAATTAGTGAAATTGAGTAGTGTTCCATAAACTATATCTATTATAATTTATATACTTGTTTCGGTATAGTGTTCTTGAGCTTGTAAAATAATGTAGTGTTTCGCAAACTATACCTATTATAGTTTAAATGTATGCTCGGTAGTGAATTGAAAAGCTTTGCAATCTAACAGTGTGTATAAAGCGGTAGTAAAAGTTTTGTGAAAAATACCAATTTGCTCAACATGTTACAAATGGGTTAACATCATAATGAAATATATTTTATATTCATATATATTCACAGCGTATATAATTAAGAGTGAAAAGACACTCGAATAAGTAATTTTATCGTAAACCCGCAACGAGACAAGGAACAGGATTTAGGGCGGAATTGCCAATTCTAAGTCTGTTGAACCTTATTTATATATATATAAATATATTTTGATAAAATGTAGCAATAAATCAGTTTGAAACAATTGCAAATGGTTTGAAACGATTTGAAATCGTTTGAATGTTAACACAAGAGTCCTTGTATTTTACTTGTATTTCCCCCCCCCCTAAAAACATTAAAAAATAGTGAAAACGTAGGGATATGAACTGACCTCGAATGTAAGTTCGTGTTTGAATAGCAAACTGTAGTGACGATCATCGGCTAGCGTACGTGGAAATAGTCGTATCCTAAAATAACTATTTCCGACGTCGTATTTAAATTAATAAGATATTAATTTAAAAAATAAATTAAATAATGATTTATATAATAATTAAAGTGTTAGACAACAGTTTAATTATGTAAGAAATACTTACAAAAATTATTTGGAATTATTTGGAGCGTTCTTGACGTTTTCGGTGTGCAAGAGGGGTTTTCAGTGTTCATGGGTGGAAGTTTGAAGATTTGAAGATTGTTCTTGGTGTTCTTGGTGGAAATAAGAAGATCTGGGCAATATTTTATGAAGATATGAAGGTTCACGGATGAGTTTTGAGAGCAAAAAGTGAGGTGTTTGCGGCCTAGAAAGTGAGAAATGACTTGGGTTCACGGTTGAAAACATATATATAGAAGAGGTTTTCGGCCTTAATGGGCCTTAAACCTTTTGTTTTTGGTCCTATATGACTGAAATCTATCTTGATTCCGGTCCTAAGGTCAAATGGAAAAGGGGTTTGCGGTTTTGAGTCAAAGGGAAAAGGGTTTACAGTCATGACTTTCTAAAAGGGGTGTTTACGGTTTGCTTTATTCCAAAAGGAGGTGTTTTTGGTTTGGCTTTGGGATTTGATTCCCAAAACCGAAAACTACATTTATACCCTTAATTATTAAGTTACATGTTGGACTTGTATTTGCCTGCATTAACACTATTTCGCATATATACTTACATATAAGTTAAATAAGCATGCACTCTTGGCATTTAAATTTCTTATTGCATCAAGTTAGGTTGTGAATTTACTTGTACATGCTTGTAGTTTAGACTTTTATTGACTTGAAACAACATGTTATGACATTATCCCCTCGTTAGAGGGAATTTCGTCCCGAAATTTCTTCTATAGAGAGTACATCATGAACTAGGGAAAAGATGCAGGTACTTTCGTTGCATCTGATCTTCTCGCTCCCAAGTACATTCAGGTCCTCGCTTGGCGTTCCAACGAACCTTCACTATTGGTATGCGACTTTGTTTCATTCGTTTGACTTCCATATCAATTATTTCTACTGGTTCTTCCACGAATTGCAGACTCTCGTTTATCTCGATTTCATCGAGTGGAATAACAAGAGTCTCGTCAGATATACACTTCTTTAGATTTGATACGTGGAAGATGGGGTGTACGATGTTTAGTTCTTGTGGTAGACGGAGTTTGTAAGCTACTGGTCTTGGATTCAGTGTTCCATGTTTTCCAAAGTGCATCATGCCCTTCCAGGGTGAGACCTTTAACAGAACGCGGTCGCCAACCTGGAATTCCAAGGGTTTTCGTCTCTTGTCTGTGTAGCTCTTTTGTCTGTCTCGAGAAACTTTCATTCGTTCTCGGATTTGAAAGATCTTCTCTATTGTTTCTCCTATGATCTCCAGGCCAGTGAGAGTGCTGTCAAGAGCTTTCCATCTAGCTAGTTGTGTGTCACCCACTTCAGCCCATCACAGAGGGGATCTGCACTTACGGCCATAGAGGGCTTCTAACGGGGCAACTTTAATGCTAGTGTGATCGCTATTATTGTAGAAGAACTCGACAAGTGGCAAATGGGTATCCCATGCTTTACCAAAGTCGATCGCACATGCTCTCAGCATGTCTTCTAGTGTTTGAATGGTTCTTTCACTCTGCCCGTCAGTTTGTTGGTGGTAGGTTGTACTCATGTCCAACCTGAAGGGTTTTGAGCATTCTAACACTCCTAAGGTGTACATGCAACCCTAGAAACCTTGGATCTATGTTTTACTAAGATACATGCAAATTTGATTTTCCAAGGTTCTTAACCTAACTAGCATGGCATGGGGAACTTTGAAACATAAATGCTAGTAGAAGAACATACCTTTTTATTGCTTGGATTCCTTGAGAACCTTGTGAGCCTAGCACCTCAAGTGTGATGCCTCAAATGTCTCACACAACACCACAACTCTTGGAATAACCTTGAGAGAAGTTCACTATCACTCAAAATCGGCTAGCCCTCTTGTTCTTCACTTAGTAGTGCTTATTTTGCTAGTCATGGGGTCCTTTTATAGTTGTGTCACAAGTAGGGTTACAACATGTAAACCCTAATTGACATGGCTTTCCATATTCCATGATCCATGGGTTTATAACCCCCATGGACTATCCATGGAGCACCTTATGGGTTTTAGCCCAATTCAATAAACATGGATCATTAGCCCACTATAAAAGAATGGATGATTTACACAATCAACCCCATATATTTAATTAGTCTCTTTTTGATCATTTAATTAATTCCAAATTAATTCTTTGATCAATACTAATTAAATAATATTAATAATATATTAGAACTTATAATATATTAATAATCCTTAAGTGTCCTTTCTCTCATTTAGTCTATCCAAGTGTTGCAATGCCATGCAACCCAAATGGACCATGCCAACCGGGTCAAGTACATTCCAAGAATAGTTATGAACTTAGACACCTAATCCAATAGTCTCCCACTTGGATAAGTCTAATAACTATAACTGCAAGAATGACTTCAGGAACCGATCAACAATCGTAGCTCTTTCAAGGTCTCGCGGAACTGAGATGATGATGATACGCCATTTAAGATAAGTGATCATATAATCCTCTGTTCTAGATATCAGCCGGACAAATACATGGAACAGTGTCTTACTTATTGTCCAACAGTTTGTTTCCCGATTTCCGATTTGTTTGACTTAGAACTTAATCGAACACATCAATTTAGTTCTGACCGGGCCCGGTACATAGGTCAAAACAAAATCATCGAGGGGCCCAAATATCGCTTCTAATCCAAGAAGGAACAGATAAACTTTTACTCATATGCTTGTTCTACTACTCGTTGAATTATACACAAAGGCACATTTTATAACATCGAATTACCAACGCGTTTTTGTACAATAAATGTATAACCAACTCATAGTCAACAACTCATATCTATAGGTTTGAAGACTTATATGATATTACCGTCTCACGATCACTCGAGGTAAATTCCATGAAGTGATACAAGTGAGCGTGGGTTGAATCTAATACTCAGAACTTATGAGCACTCATGAGTGTTGTAGCAACTCTTGCTATGTCCAATAACTGAGACATCTACAAGCCAACTCATGATAGTCTTGATTCATATCTACTTCCAACATATGACCGACTGTGGAGAATTTGAATAATATGATATACCATAACATAATTATTCTGGAAGTCAAAACATGCCAAATGAAATGATAGTAAACGATTGACAAAAGATAGAAACACTTATATTTATAAATAAACAACAACTTTTATTTATCATCAAATGTCAATTACACTTTACAAGTTTCAAAAGCTATCTAACTTCTAAAACTAATATCATCCTTTAGCCCTATGCGCCTCGCATGCTGAAGATGCTTAACCCTACCCAGTCCCTTCGTGAGGGGATCTGCTGGGTTCTCATCCGATGATACTCTCTTCTCCACGAGGAGTCCTTCTTCTATTCGATGTCTGATGAAATGGTATTTTCCGTCGATGTGTATGGATCTCCCGTGATCCCTTGGTTCCTTGGCTAAGGCAACTGCACTTTCACTATCACGGAAAATTTCCATAGGCTCCTTTATAGCTGGTACAACTCCAAGGTCTCCAATAAAGTTCTTTAGCCATATAGCCTCCTTTGCTGCCTCGCTTGCCGCTATATACTCTGATTCGCAAGTTGAATCAGCCACTGTCTCCTGCTTGGAAATTTTCCAAGTAATTGCTCCTCCGTTTAAGGTAAAGACCTAGCCTAACTGAGAGCGGAAATTATCCCTATCATTCTGGAAGCTAGCATCACTATACCCTACTACTCTCAAGTCATCACTCCCACCGAGGGTAAGGACCCAGTCCTTAGTCCTCCGCAGGTACTTGAGAATGTTCTTTACCACCGTCCAGTGAGCCTTGCCAGGGGTTCCCCTGATATCTGTTGACCATGCTCGTCGCAAAGGCCACATCAGGACGAGTACAAGTCATAGCATACATGATCGAGCCTACATTCTGAAGTATACGGTACTCGACTCATATTAGCTATCTCAACCTTTGTACTCGGGCTCTGAGTCTTACTCAGTTTGGCGTTACTCTGGATCGGTAACTCTCCTTTCTTGGAATTCTGCATGCTGAACCTATTCAACACCTTATCCAAGTAGGTACTCTGACTAAGTCCAATTAGTCTCTTACTCCTGTCTCTCAAAATCCTTATCCCTAGGATATAGGCAGCTTGTCCAAGGTCCTTCATAGCGAAACACTTCCCAAGCCAGGACTTCACTTCCTGTAGAGTTGGGATGTCATTTCTTATGAGCAGTATATCATCCACATACAATACCAAAAAGCTAACTATACTCCCACTAGCCTTGACATATACACAAGATTCATCTTCGCTCCTCGAAAAGCCAAACTCTTTGACTTTCTCATCGAAACAAAGATTCCATCTGCGAGGTGCTTGTTTCAATCCATAGATGGATTTCTCAAGCTTACACACTCTATTAGCGTACTCTGTACTAACAAAACCCTCTAGCTGACTCATGTAAACATCCTCAGCCAACTTTCCATTAAGGAAAGCGGTTTTGACATCCATTTTCCATATTTCATAATCATGAAATGCAGCAATGGCTAACATAACCCTAATAGACTTAATCTTTGCTACTGGTGAAAAGGTCTCATCATAATCAACTCCCAGAGTTTGAGAAAAGCCCTTTGCAACCAGTCGCGCCTTATAAGTGTGTACATTACGATCCATATCGGTCTTCTTCTTGAAGATCCATTTGCACCCGACTGTCTTATGACCTGGTACATTGTCAACAAAGTTCCAAACTTGATTGTCATACATGGACTGTATCTCGCTGTCCATAGCCTTTTTCCATTTAGCAGCCTTAGGGCCTGCCATGGCTTCCGTGTAGCTGTTAGGTTCATCCAGACTTACCAGTGTGCTATCACTGATAAGTGTATCACCTTCCGCAGTAATATGGAAACCATAGTAATGCTCAGGTGCATTCTTAACTCTCGTGGAATGCCCCAGAGGTACAGACTCGTCAGTCGAATCAACAGGAGTTTCCTCCTCAGGTTGATTGCTAGGGTTTGAGGTTGCTTCACCACTTGACTCTTGAATTTCTTCAAGGTCAATTTGCCGCCCACTGTTTCCTTGGCTTATGAACTCTCTCTCGCGAAAGACTCCTCTCCTTGCTAGAAAGACCACATTATTATTGGGTCTGTAGAAGAGGTAACCAAATGATTTATGTGGGTAGCCGATGAAAATACACCTCTCACTTCGAGGTTCGAGCTTATCGTGAGTCTCGCGCCTCATGAAAGCCTCGCAACCCCAAATCTTGATGTGGTCCAAATTGGGAACTTTACCAGTCCACATCTCGTGAGGTGTTTTGGCAACCTTTTTGGTAGGGCCTAGATTAAGAATATGGGCGGCAGTCTCTAAGGCATACCCCCAGAATGAGATTGGTAGCGAAGCTCGACTCATCATGGAATGAACCATATACAACAAGGTTCGATTACGCCTCTCAACCACACCATTAAGCTGTGGTGTCCTGGGAGGTGTCAATTGTGAGACAATCCCACATTCCTTAAGATAGTCAAGGAACTCTGTACTAAGATACTCACCACCTCGATCAAATCGAAGCATCTTAATGTTCCTGCCCAATTGATTCTCCACTTCATGTTTAAACTCCTTGAACTTTTCAAAGGTTTCTGACTTATGCTTGATTAAGTAGACATATCCATATCTACTATAATCATCAGTAAAAGTCACATAGAAGCGGTTAGCATCCCTTATGGCGGTTCTGAAGGGTCCACACACATCCGTATGTATGAGATCCAACAAACCCTCACCCCTAGCATAAGAACCATTGAAGGGTGATTTTGTCATTTTTCCAAGCAAACAAGATTCACAACTATCATCTGACTTTAGGTCCAATGACTCCAAGACTCCATCCTTTTGGAGTTGGCCTATGTGTTTCTTGCTTACATGTCCAAGACGACAATGCCATAATGATGCTTTATCCAAGCTATCGGAAGAATCAATACACAACACATTATTTCCTAGGTTATCAACAACCGACACAGTTTCATATACACCATCACAAGGTAATGCTTTAAAATAAAGAACATTATTAAAGAAAGCATTAATACCACCACATTCATTATCAAAAGAAAAGGTAAACCCTTGTTTGTACAAACCATGAAAGGAAATAATATTTCTTTCCATTTCAGACGAGTAACAACATATATTCAAATCTAACACTAACCCACTACTTAGCAACAAAGAATAAACTCCAATTGTGACAACCCGATATTTCGAATCAATGTAATGACCTGAAAAGTCAAGAATTGTAATCTCTTTTGATATAATGAAATTAGAGTCAAAAATAAAATGTTCAAAAGTCTCTATTGGGTTGCCTAAAATGATAGTTATCATGTCAAGGTTTTCAGAAATATAAAGAACACTAGAATCCGAGTTATAATGAAGAAGTTATGACCAACCTAAGATTCACAACAAAACCGTCAATACGATTAAACGTAAAATGCGAAGTTTTAATAAAATACTTTTTAACCTTAAGTATCTAAATGAAAGTCATATATATCATTAAACCGTGAACATACATAAAAAGAACGCCCAAATCTGACTTCGTATGAGGAAGTTATGATTTTTCGAAGTTTCGGATATAGAAGTAGACAGCTAAAAACTCGAAATAGAGATCGAGGGATTTTTGGCCAAAACAATCTAAATAAGAATCGAAGATCTCAACAATAGTAGCGCAACGGTAAAAAGTCTGACGAAAATGGGCATCGGACGAAGAAGTTATGGATTTATGACGGAGTTTTCGCGTCCCGGCCTGTTAAAAATAATTAATTAAAAATAAATTCAAAATTAGCCAACGAAATCTAAACGAGAGTTGTAGAGCGTATTCTCACCTACGCGTGCATGTATAGAACGTCGAAAACGGAGCTCATACGCGGAAGTTACGGATTTTACAAGTTCGAGACACAAAATCCGAGGCTATCAGGTTGGCCACGACGTGGCACAGATGGCCATCACGTGGGGGCCCTGATTGATGGGTTTTCAGGCTTGGCAGCAGACGTCTCGTCCGTGGAAGAGGATAGGATCGACTCCACGACGTGGCAACCTTTTGGCCACGACGTGGGACCCAAAAATTGGGCTATAAATAGAGCTCAAGGGCTTCCGGGTTTCATTGCTCAATTCCCTTCTTTCTCGTGCCGAAGCTCTGCGATTTAACCCCCGAAGCCATCCCAAAGCCCCGGTCTTCGCATCCAATTTTCGAAGGAAGGTCTTACACTCTCGAGAATTCTCGAGAATCCCGAGAAAACCCGCTTTCTCCTGTCGAAGTTCTGCTCGGTTTTCATCTCACCATCTTCACTCTATCAAGTGAGTTCATACCCCTATAACTACGTTTTCAAATGCTTTGTAAATCCTTTTATACACTTTAAAGGGGGGAATACAAGTAAACACACTATTATCCTCGTGTGAATAACATAAATCTTTTGCTATACTTGTTGTTATAATCAATCATATGTGATTTATAACTATCATACGAAAACGTTCTCATACAACATATAATGATAACACTTGTCTTTTTGGAATGAAACATGTTGTTATGTAAATATGAAACACTTTATATTTATTTTGAGTATAAATGTTCAATAATGTTATTACAAATGTTATACTTTACATACAAAGTCGACACTACACTAGGGTTTATCATACAAACGAATCACACTTTTGGAAAAACTATAATAGGTATAGTTTACTAGACATTCATGAGATTTTACATACTATAAATACTATATCAAGGAAATACTTTCATATACAAGAACAAATGGACTTTTCATACATAAATCTATTTGATACTAAGTTTTGTGAGACATTCAACTTCACGTACTTTCAAGTATGCAGTTAAAGTCCTGTATTATATACCATAATCTCTTGTAGGGAGAGCGTGATTCTTGTGTATAGATCTATACGGGATTGACAATCCCGCACCTAAACTGTTAGCTACAGTTAGACTGGTAAGTCTGGGGTGACAATCGCCATAACATTCCAACGCCTGAAGAACGTTGTTACGGGCAGTCTGGGTCAATAGCATGGTTATAAAACTCACATGGAGTATTAAAACCACGTTGATTTACGGGGTTATCAATGCCTTAGTGATTTTATACATACATAAATCTACTATTCTAGGCATGAAAAACACTTTTGCATTTCAGTTTTGGAACTTTTAAACTACCACATATTTATGGAGAAACATTGGATTTCTAAAAGCAAACATTCAAATCAGTCGGGTCTTGGTAGAAGACTACTTTTATACTAGCAGGAAATATGGGATTTTCTAAGAGTTTTCAAACATCTACAAATAATTTCTTTCAGATTTATACAAACATTAACATTAAATACTTATGAACTCACCAGCTTAAATGTTAATCTACTCTTTCAAATCTACTTGTATTTCTCAGGGATTCAGTAATACATGTAAACTTCAGCTTTTGGAGAAGTGACACTAAGGCGTCAGTTTAAAACTCATTTTGTCATCATATTGTAATTTGTTTTGAAACAAGTATCATTCAACAATGTAACTTTTAAATTATATATATGATGGTTGTTTTACTTTCTTTACTATGTATTCAACTGTTACGATACTACATGAAGTCATCCGCCCTCGAACGATTCCGCCGTTCTGGTTTGGGGGTGTGACACCAATCTTGGTGACAAGTGAAGCTTTCCTATTCCCCATGATTAAGTTTATCTTCCCATGCTCCATATTCTCACTTCTTCTTAGTCCCTGCAAATCAGAACATATATGATTACCACAACTTGTATCAAGGACCCAAGAATTAGAATGAGGTGAGTTATTAGACAATATAGTGTAAATACCTGCATGGTTGGGTTTCACTTTCCCATCCTTAACATCTTGCAGGTACTTTGGGCAGTTTCGCTTCCAGTGCGACTTTTCATGGCAATAGAAGCATTCAGCCTCTTTAGGGTTGGCAGAAGGAGTGATAGAACCTTTCTTGGTTCCACTAGAAGAGGAGCCATCAATGGACTTTCCCTTGGTACCCTTCGAAGGGCTCTTCCTCTTCTTTCCTTTGCCTTGCCCGATTGCCAAGACAGGGGCCACGGTAGGAGTAGGATTGGTAACAACCGATTTACCCTTAAGACCACTTTCGGCGGTCTTCAAGAGTCCTTGAATTTTGCTAAGTGTAACTTCCTCCTTGTTCATGTGGTATGTCATTCGGAATTGATCATAATAAGAAGGTAAGGAGTGCAAAATGATGTCAATTGCCAACTCCTCGGGGAAGTTCACATTTAGTTTCAGCAAACGGTCCACATACCTTTGCATTTTCTGTAAGTGGCACGTGATGGGTTCACCATCCTTCATCCGGGTTGTTATCATGGAGGAGATGATGTCATACCTCTCTTGACGAGCACTTTGATGGTAGTGGTCCATCAATTCCTGGTTCATCTCAAAAGGGTAATAGTCCTCATAGGACTTTTTGAGCTCGACTGTCATCGTGGCCAACATGATACATGCCACTTTAGTGGCATCTCTCTAAT
Organism: Lactuca virosa; assembly: GCF_052849685.1. Taxonomy (NCBI): domain Eukaryota; kingdom Viridiplantae; phylum Streptophyta; class Magnoliopsida; order Asterales; family Asteraceae; genus Lactuca; species Lactuca virosa. The sequence continues at coordinate 311,283,356 of NC_136433.1, read as the reverse complement.
GAGTCTGGAATTCAGCGATCTCCTCAGGAGTAGCAGACGACTCATCAAGTTCCTTAAGCTCCTTGTCGAGGACATATTCCTTGTCCTCGTAACGAGTGACCATCCTGATGTTCCGGATCCAATCCATAAAGTTGGAACCATCAAATATGACTCTCCCACAAAGGTTCATGAGAGAGAAAGAGCCGGTAGGGTTTGAGCCAGAAGCAGCATTGTTGGAAGACATCTGAAAAGAAAGACAAGTTTAGATTAGATATAAAGATAGTCCTTAATAAGACACCCAAATGTAATATTAAGGCTAGGACCCAACACAATATTTCATAACTTAGAAGATGGATGTCGTAATCCAAGCTATGAAATATTTGAAGGTAGGTGAATGACGATTCACCAATTTCCACCATGAAAAACGAAATAAATTATTAGGTTTTAATTGGTTTTCAAACTCCTAGATTCTTTGAGATTCGATGAACTTTTCCATGGCATGTTTCAATCTCGAGTGTGCCCTTCAAGTTTTGTGACTGGGATGCCGAGGATCACAAAACAAGGTGTGAAGTAACCATACAAATTACTTGGTACTCTTAATGTTTATCACTCAACCGATGTGCCAGTTAACCACACGCGCTCCACCGATCTATGATAAACCTTAAGCCACCCTTTGCCTACCTTGTTAAGTCCAGGTTAGTGTGCCGGTTAACCACACACGCTCCACTAACGACTTAAGCAAAGTGCAAAGTGTAATTTCATGGATTAGCACCTTATTCACATTTTTCCTAAAGTAACTAAGATTGGGGATTTATAAAAACATTTAGTTAGTTTACAATCATCATACTTTTAATGAGGATTAAAGTCATTGTCCTACCCGTTCGGCTAACGACCCTCCACCAGTCAAGGAAGCGGTGGGTGAGAGGTGAGAGTGGACACCCATTAAGCTGCCATTTTATAGGCAACAAACTTATACCCCCCCCCCCTATAGACTGGCTTCGTGAATGAGGCCTACTAACGGTAAAACGACTTGTTCTTATATATATATATATATATATATATATATATATATATATATATATATATATATATATATATATATTATTAGCTTATAATATTATAAAGTATAAGGGTTGAATTTTAACTTTTAAAATTGTAGGGGTTGGAACTAAAGTTTTTTAAAGTGACTTTACATGTTGCATAACTTGAGGGCAAGTTTTGTAACTTTCAAAACTTTTCATCTTTCATAACTTATGAGTTAATGGTTTATTAAAATGAGAGACTTTTCATTTTATGTAACCTACGTGTTTATTAATGGACTTTAAAAGAATGACTTTTGGTAATCCATAACTTGAGGACAAATTATGGATTCCATAAAAACACATCAAGATCAAGAATTAAACTAACAAACTATTTGCAAATAATTCCAATGATCTTCTAAACTCATTAGTTCATGAACATTCATATCAACACTTTCAAGAATCATAAATAACACATACAAAACTTGAAATTTTGATAATAGCCATTGTAAATGGATTAGCATAACCATTACACCATCTAAAACAAGTTTTATAAGACCAAAACAGTTTAGGGTAATATTTCTAGTCCATTTCCAACGGCAAAACTCGAAAATCTGCATTCAGGGCCTCCTACTTGTCGAGTGCAAGAGCCTACTCGACGAGTAGGATGAATTAACACTTGGAATCGTCGAGTCCCCCCATGGACTCGGCGAGTTCACTCAGCAGATAGCAAATTTTTGAGTTTTTTCAACAAGTTTGCATCAAGTATCAAGAAAACAAGCCTAGGCTCTGATACCACTGAAGGGTTTTGAGCATTCTAACACTCCTAAGGTATACATGCAACCCTAGAAACCTTGGATCTATGTTTTACTAAGATACATGCAAATTTGATTTTCCAAGGTTCTTAACCTAACTAGCATGACATGGGGAACTTTGAAACATAAATGCTAGTAGAAGAATATACCTTTTTGTTGCTTGGATTCCTTGAGAACCTTTGAGCCTATCACCTCAAGTGTGATGCCTCAAATGTCTCACACAGCACCACAACTCTTGGAATAACCTTGAGAGAAGTTCACTATCACTCAAAATCGGCTAGCCCTCTTGTTCTTCACTTAGTAGTGCCGATTTTGCTAGTCATGGGGTCCTTTTATAGTTGTGTCACAAGTAGGGTTACAACATGTAAACCGTAATTGACATGGCTTTCCATATTCCATGATCCATGGGTTTATAATCCCCATGGACTATCCATGGAGCACCTTATGGGTTTTAGCCCAATTCAATAAACTATGGGTCATTAGCCCACTATAAAAGAATGGATGATTTACACAATCAACCCCATATATTTAATTAGTCTCTTTTTGATCACTTAATTAATTCCAAATTAGTTCTTTGATCAATACTAATTAACTAATATTATTAATATATTAGAACTTATAATATATTAATAATCCTTAAGTGTCCTTTCTCTCATTTAGTCTATCCAAGTGTTGCAATGCTATGCAACCCAAATAGACCATGCTAATTGGGTCAAGTACATTCCAGGAATAGTTATGAACTTAGACACCTAATCCAACCTAGTTCCCAGAGCTTTTTTTAGTGACTGCCCGAACCTTGAGGAAAGTCTACTGTCTCTATTGTTGGATTAGTGTCTAAGTCCGTAACTATATTTGGTATGTACTTGATCCGAATGTGCATGGTCCTTTTGGGTTGCCTTCACCAAAGCAACTTGACAAGGTAATTTGATATGAGAGAGAAGATATTATGGTTTATTAATATATTATAAGAATGATATATTAAAGGAGAAATCATATTTATTTAATTAGTATTAGTCATAAATTAATTAGGAATTAATTTGGTGACTAAAAGAGATTAATTAAATAAAAGGGTATAAACTGTCAAATGTGTGATAGTTGAGTTTTGGGCTGGGAAACCTAATGGGATAAGGAGGAACGAAATTATGATGAGGGATCATCATATTTTCGTCCAAGGGCCTCATTCCAGAAGGTTCCTTGGGCTGCTTGGTGGCTAAGCTATCCATTAGGGTTTAGACTGAAACCCTAGCACCCTACAGTATAAATAGATGCCCTATGCTTCAATTTTCGGCCACTTGATTCCAAGAGAAACCCTAGGGCCGAAAATTAGTATCCTCCCTCTCTCTCTTAATTGCCTTCTTGCTTCAAGGTGTTTGTGAGCCATTAGAGGCACTACAATTGTGGTGCTTGCTTTCAAGAGTTCAAGAGATCAAGGAAACTAGTTGTTATTGCAATATAACAACAAAGGTATGTCTACTACACTTCTATATGATTTTCGAAAATCATATAGAAGCATGCTAGGGTTTATTTTGTGTTCATATAGTTGTATGTCTTATAGTGAAAACATAGATCCAATTAGGGTTGCATGCACACATAGGATTGTTTGTATAAAACCTATCAGTGGTATCAGAGCCAGGTTTTTTATTTTCAATTGGATTTGATACATATTATGAACTTGACAAATTAGGGTTTATGGCAAGTAAACCCTAAGGCTTGGTGATTTTCGCAATTAGGGTTGCAAAACCCTAGTTGGCGATTTTGATAGGGTTCTTAAACCCTTTTGCCTAGCCTCCATATTTTCGAAATTAGGGTTATGAAACCCTAGGGATTTCGAAAATCCCTTGCCCCCCAAGACAAGATCCCAAAATTTTAGGGATTTAGATATTGCTATCTTTGTGATTATCAATTTAATTGTTTAAACTAGATAATTTAAGAACTTGAATTATCCTTTCCATAAATTTCAAAAATCTAGGGGATAAAAAGGATTAGGTAAATTAATAGTTTAATTTCATGATAATCCTTCATGATTTAATAGTTTAAATTAATTGTTTAATTTTGATAATTATTAAATCAAAGTTTTGTTGATGTTTAAAATTTAAATTAAAAAGTTTAATTTTCGAAAATTTTAAATACAATTAAGACACTAGTATTTTGAAATGTTTTAAAATACACCCTTATACAATTATGATATTATAAGATTAATTTTTATATATATGTATAAGAACAAGCTGGTCTTATCGCTAGTAGGCCTCATTCACGAAGCCAGTCTATAAGGTGGGTATAAGGTTGCTGCCTATAAAATGGCGCTTAATGGATGTACACTCACATCTACCGCTTGCTTGACTGGTGGAGGGTCGTTAGCCGAACGGATAGGATAGGGCACTTAATTTCTCATTATAAGTATAATGGAAATATTAAAGTAACTACATTATTTTACAAATTCCCACTCTTAGTTACTTTAGGGTAAAATGTGAAAATGATGCTATTCCATGGAATTACACTTTGTACCCCTGTCAAACGTTAGTGGAGCGTGCGTGGTTAAACAGCACACTAATTTGGGATTGACATTGGTGACAAAGGGTGGCTCGATGTCTTATCATAGATCAATGGAGCGTGCGTGGCTAACCAGCACATTGATTAGGTGATGAAAACATTGAGTGCACCACGTTGATTCGCATGGTTATTCACAAACTTGTTTGCGATCCTCGGCATCCCAGTCGCAAATTTGAAGTGCATATCGAGATTTAAACATGCCATTGAAATGTTCAATGAATCTCAAAAGAAATCTAGGAATTTTCAAATACATTTAAAACTTAACCTCTTTCGTTTTTCATGGTGAAAATTAGTGAATCGTCATTCACTTACCTTCAAATTATTTACTTTTAGATTACGGCATCCCTTTTCTAAGTTGTAAATAATGTTGTTGGATCCTAGCCCTAATTTCTCATTTGGGTGTTTAATTGGGGATTCATTCTAATCAAACTTTGTTCCTTTCTATTTCAGATGTCAAACGCAAACGCGAACAACAACACTTCTGGGTCATTCTCGTTGATGAACCTATGTCAGAAAGTGACATTTGATGGCTCGAACTTCAACGAGTGGATGAGATACATTCGCATGATAACTCGTTACGAGGACAAAGAATATGTCATAGACGAGAAGCTAGAAAAGATCAACCCAGAAGAAGCTACTCCTGAAGAGATGGCCGCCTTTGAGGCCCACGAGCGTGATGCAACGAAAGTTCATTGCATCATGTTGGCCACCATGAACCTCGAACTCCAAAAGTCCTATGAGGACATGTATCCATATGAGATGCACCAAGATTTGCTGGACAGGTACCACCAGAGCGCGAGGCAAGAGCGCTATGAGATCATCACCAACATGATCACCGCTAAGATGGGGAGTGGAGAATTCCTAACTGCTCATTTGCAAAGAATGCAAAGATATGTTGATCGTCTTCTCAAACTTAATGTTAAGTTTGATGAAGATTTGGCTATCGACATCATACTCCACTCCTTGCCTTCCTGCTACAACCAGTTCAGAATGACCTACCACATGAATAAGGAAGAGGTCACCCTAAGTAAGCTTCAAGGGCTCCTGAGGACAGCTGAGAGCAACCTCAAGGACAAATCTATTGCATCATCCTCTACTGTAACCGCTCCTGTGTTGGCAATTGGCCAAGGAAAGGGAAAGAAGAGGAAGGCTCCTTCCAAGAGCCACCATAAGGGTAAGACCCAAGATGGTTCCTCTTCTAGTGGGACCAAAGCAGGTTCTATTAAGCCCTCTTCTGACCCCAAGGAAGCAGAGTGCTTCTATTGCCACCAGAAGGGCCACTGGAAACGAAGCTGCCCTAAATATCTGCAAGATATTAAGGATGGGAAGATAAAGCCCACCTTTGCAGGTATGTATTTAATTAAATCTAATAACTCATCATTTGCTGCTTCATGGGTTCTTGATACAGGGTGTGGTTACCACATTTGTTCTGATATGCAGGGCCTAAAAAGAAGTAGGGAAGTGGAGCATGGAAGGATAAGCTTGATCATGGGAAACAAGAAGTCTTCACCAGTAACCAAGATCAGAGTTTATTCCTTAGTGTTGAGTAATGGGTTAGGACTAGATTTAAATAATTGTTGCTATTCGCCAGATATGGCAAGGAACATCATTTCTTTTCATGGTTTGTTTAGACAAGGTTTCAGATATTCATTTGATAATAGTAATGGTTCTATTAATGCTTATTTGAATGGTGTCTTTTATTTCAATGCATTACCTTGTAATGGGATTTATGAATCTGTGTTAGTTATTGACAATTTAGGAAATGATGTTTTGAATATTGATTCGTCCACAAGTTTGGACAAAGCATGCTTGTGGCATTGTCGCCTTGGCCATGTTAACAAGAAACGCATAGCCCAACTCCAAAAGGATGGAGTATTGGAGTCATTCGACCTTAGGGACGATGACGTGTGTGAGTCTTGTTTGCTTGGGAAGATGACCAAGTCACCCTTTATTGGCACATGTGAAAGGGGTGAGGGTGTATTGGATCTCATACATACAGATGTATGTGGACCCTTTAGATCCACCACAAGGGACGCTTGTCGCTTCTACGTGACTTTTACAGATGATTATAGCAGATATGGATATATCTACTTAATCAAGCAGAAGTCAGAAACCTTTGAAAAATTCAAAGAGTTCAAGAATGAAGTGGAGAATCAGTTGGGCAGGAAAATCAAGATGCTTCGATCTGATCGAGGGGGGGGAGTACCTAAGTCTTGAATTTCACGACTATCTGAAAGAGTGTGGAATAGTTTCACAATTGACGCCTCCTAGAACGCCACAATTGAATGGTGTGGCTGAGAGACGTAATCGAACCTTGTTGGACATGGTTCGCTCTATGATGAGTTGTGCTTCGTTACCAATCTCATTCTGGGGGTATGCCTTGGAGACTGCCGCCCATATCCTTAACTTAGTTCCCACAAAGAAGGTTACCAAAACACCTCACGAGATGTGGACAGGGAAAGCTCCCTCGCTAGCACATATCAAGGTTTGGGGTTGTGAAGCTTTCGTAAGACGAGAGACTCACGACAAGCTAGAACCTCGTAGTGAGAAGTGTTACTTCATTGGCTACCCACAGAAGTCTTTTGATTATCTCTTCTATAGACCAAATGACAATGTTGTCTTTGTTGCTAGGAGAAGGGTTTTCAGAGAAAGAGAACTCATAAGCCAAGGAGACAGTGGGAGTCAGATTGACCTTGAAGAGCTTCAAGAGTCAGGAGAAGAAGGAACCTCTGACACTGGCGTTCAAAATGAGGAGGAAACTCCTGTTGAACCAATTGACCAGTCCTTACCTCTTAGACGTTCAAGTAGAGTTATTGTTCCACCCCAGTTTTATGGTTTCCATATTACTACTGACGGGGATACGTTTATTAGTGATAGTACACTAGTAAATCTGGACGAACCTAACAGCTACAAGGAAGCCATGGCAGGCCCAGAGTCTGCTAAATGGAAAGAGGCAATGGACAGCGAGATTTAGTCCATGTATGACAACCAAGTTTGGAATTTGGTTGATAATGTACCAGGTCGTAAGACAGTCGGGTGCAAGTGGATCTTCAAGAAGAAGACAAACATGGATGGGAAAGTGCACACTTATAAAGCGCGATTGGTCGCGAAGGGCTTTACTCAAACTCCTGGAGTTGACTATGATGAGACCTTCTCACCAGTTGCGAAAATAAAGTCTATTAGGGTAATGCTTGCAATAGCTGCGTTTCATGATTATGAAATCTGGCAGATGGACGTAAAAACCGCTTTCTTAAATGGGAAGCTGGCTGAGGATGTTTACATGAATCAGCCAGAGGGTTTTGTCAATGCGAAGCATCCAAATAGAGTGTGCAAGCTTGAGAAATCCATTTATGGATTAAAGCAAGCATCTCGCAGATGGAATCTTTGTTTTGACGAGAAGGTCAAAGAGTTTGGTTTTCTGCGAAATGAAGATGAGTCATGTGTATATGTCAAGGCCAGTGGGAGTATAGTGAGCTTCCTCGTATTGTATGTCGATGACATACTACTCATAGGAAACGACATCCCAACATTGCAGGGGGTCAAGTCCTGGCTTGGGAAGTGTTTCGCTATGAAGGACCTCGGAGAGGCTGCATATATTCTGGGAATAAGGATAGTAAGAGACAGAAGCAAGAGACTGATAACACTCAGTCAGGATACATACTTGGAAAAGGTACTAAAACGTTTTAGTATGGAAAATTCCAAGAAAGGGGAGTTACCAATCCAATGCAATACCAAACTGAGTAAGACTCAGAGCCCGAGTACAGAGGCAGAGATAGCTGATATGAGCCGAGTACCTTACGCTTCCGCAGTTGGCTCGATTATGTACGCTATGACTTGTACTCGCCCTGATGTGGCTTTCGCTTTGAGCATGGTCAGCAGATATCAAGGGAACCCTGGTAGGGCACATTGGATTGCTGTCAAGAATATTCTTAAGTACCTACGAAGGACCAAGGAATGGTTTCTAGTCCTCGGTGGGAGTGATGACTTAAGGGTGCGAGGGTACAGTGACGCTAGTTTCCAGACAGATCGGGATAATTACCGATCACAGTCGGGCTGGGTCTTTACCCTGAATGGAGGAGCAGTGACTTGGAAAAGTTCCAAGCAAGAAACTGTAGCCGATTCAACGTGTGAATCAGAGTACATTGCGGCGAGCGAGGCGTCAAAGGAGGCTATATGGTTGAAGAACTTCATTGGAGACCTTGGAGTTGTGCCATCCATAAAGGAGCCCATGGAAATTTTCTGTGATAATGAAGGAGCGGTTGCCTTAACCAAGGAACCAAGGGATCATGGCAGATCTCGACATATCGACAGGAAATACCATTTTATTAGACATCGGGTAGAAGAGGGACTCCTTGTTGTGAAGAGGGTATCGTCAGAAGATAACCCAGCAGATCCCCTTACGAAGGGACTGAGTAGGGTTAAGCATTTGCAGCACGCTAGGAGCATAGGGCTAAATGACGATATTAGTTTAGATTAGATAGGTAGGAAACTTGTAATGGATGATCTTATATTCAACATTTGATGATTAAATAAAAGTGTTATTTATAAGAAAGTTTCTATCTTATGTTGATTATTTATCTATTGTTTCAATTTTGCATGTTTTGACTTCCTGAATAATAAGATTATTCGAACAGTCCACAATCGCTCATATATTGGAAGTAGATATGAAGGAAGATTGTCATAAATTTGGTTGTAGATTGTCTGAAAAGTTTTAGACATAGCAAAGGTTTGCTGCAAAGTTTATGAGTGCTTATGAAATTTGTATTGAGCATTGGAATAGACCCGCACTTGCTGGCATCGCTTCATGAATGTTATCACAAGTGATCGCAAGATGATAATATCATATAATCTTTAAACCTAGAGATATGGTTATTGTTTGCTAGTTGATTATACATTGATAATGCAAAAACGCATCAGTAAGTTGATGTTATAAAATGCATTATTGTGTGTGGCTTAGCTAGTAAATGATAAAAGCATATAAGTCGACGTTTTCTGTTCCTTTTATTCTATGAGAATAAAAGCGATATCTTGGCCACTTGATGATTTGGTTTGACTTATGTGTCGGGCCCGGTCAGGATGAAGTTGATGTGTTCAACTGAGTTCTATGTCGAACAAATCAGAGATCGAGAAACAAAATGCTGGACAATAAGTATTGTTAGCATGATATCTAGAACAGAGGATTATACGATCCCTTATCTGAAGGACAGATTATTGGTCAGAGTTGACAGCGGCTATTGAAAGCTACGATTGCTAATCGGATACGGAAGTCATATGTGAGATATAGTTACTAGACTTATCCAAGTGGGAGACTGTTGGATTAGTGTCTAAGTCCGTAACTATATTTGGTATGTACTTGATCCGAATGTGCATGGTCCTTTTGGGTTGCCTTCACCAAAGCAACTTGACAAGGTAATTTGATATGAGAGAGAAGATATTATGGTTTATTAATATATTATAAGAATGATATATTAAAGGAGAAATCATATTTATTTAATTAGTATTAGTCATAAATTAATTAGGAATTAATTTGGTGACTAAAAGAGATTAATTAAATAAAAGGGTATAAACTGTCAAATGTGTGATAGTTGAGTTTTGGGCTGGGAAACCTAATGGGATAAGGAGGAACGAAATTATGATGAGGGATCATCATATTTTCGTCCAAGGGCCTCATTCCAGAAGGTTCCTTGGGCTGCTTGGTGGCTAAGCTATCCATTAGGGTTTAGACTGAAACCCTAGCACCCTACAGTATAAATAGATGCCCTATGCTTCAATTTTCGGCCACTTGATTCCAAGAGAAACCCTAGGGCCGAAAATTAGTATCCTCCCTCTCTCTCTTAATTGCCTTCTTGCTTCAAGGTGTTTGTGAGCCATTAGAGGCACTACAATTGTGGTGATTGCTTTCAAGAGTTCAAGAGATCAAGGAAACTAGTTGTTATTGCAATATAACAACAAAGGTATGTCTACTACACTTCTATATGATTTTCGAAAATCATATAGAAGCATGCTAGGGTTTATTTTGTGTTCATATAGTTGTATATCTTATAGTGAAAACATAGATCCAATTAGGGTTGCATGCACACATAGGATTGTTTGTATAAAACCTATCATCTATATGAGATAATAGATATTGGCACCCAGTGCAGTCGTACTATCTCTCTAATGTAAGTTCTTGTCAGTTTCTCCATCTTGTCTATTTCTTTGATTTGTATGAAGTGTGCGAACTTGGTTAACCTGTCTATGATTACCCAAATGGTGTCATGACCACCCTTTGTCTTAGGTAACTTGGTTATGAAATCCATTGTAATCCGCTCCAACTTCCACTCAGGTATTTTTGGTTGTTGTAGTAAACCTGAGGGCTTTTGATGTTCTACCTTGACTTTGGCCCAAGTTAGGCACTTGCTCGCTTAGGTAGCAATCTCTGCTTTCATGTTCGGCCACCAATAAATTTTCTTGAGGTCTAGATACATCTTGACTGAACCTGGGTGACCGGAGTATCGATTCTTATGTGCTTCGTTTATGACAACACCTCTGTACCCACCGAACTTTGGTGTCTAGATCCGGTTCATGAGATAACGAACTCCATCTCCCTTGATCTCTAAATTCTTCTCCATTCCTCTTAAGGCTTCATCTGCCACATTTTTGGGCTTTAAGGCTTCCAACTGAGTCTCTTTGATTTGTGTGGACAAATGTGAATGGATGGTCATGGTTAGTGCTTTTACTTTGCGACCTGAATACTCCTTTCGACTGAGGGCATCTGCAACTACATTGGCTTTTCCGGGATGATAACGAATCTCGCATTCATAACCATTAAGTAGTTCCACCCATCGTCTTTGTCTCATGTTAAGTTCTTTTTGGTCGAGTATGTGTTGAAGAATTTTTTGGCCGGTGAAGATGGTGCACTTTGTACCGTAAAGGTAGTGCCTCCAGATCTTCAGAGAAAATACTATTGCTCCCAACTCGAGATCATGAGTTCTATAGTTGACCTCGTGTGCCTTTAGCTGTTTCGAGGCATATGCAATAACCTTTCCTCTCTGCATAAGCACACGGCCTAGCCATTGATTGGATGCATTACAGTATACAATGTAATCCTCTGTCCCTTCTGGAAGAGACAAGATAGGTGCGCTGCACAGGGCCCGCTTCAGTTTTTGGAACGTTGTGTCTTGTTTTTCTCCCCAACTAAAACTTACACCCTTTTGACTCAGGGTGGTAAGCGGTTTAGCGATTCTGGAGAAGTTTTGTATGAATCTGCGATAGTAGCCAGCAAGACCCGGGAATTGACGGATCTCTGTGGGCGTTCTTGGTACAGACCAACTCTCGATTGCCTTTATTTTGGAAGGGTCCACGTGTATGCCTTCCTCACTGACCACGTGACCAAGGAAATTTACCTTCCTAATCTAAAACTCGCACTTTGAGAATTTCACATATAGCTTCTCCGCCCTTAATGTTTCTAGAACTTGTCTCAGGTGCCGACTATGTTCTTCTTTGCTTCGTGAATGGATAAGTATATCATCTATGAATACTATCACGAACTTGTCTAGAAAAGAACGGCACACCCGATTCATTAAGTCCATGAACACGGTGGGTGCATTTGTTAGACCGAATGGCATCACTACAAACTCGTAGTGACCATAATGAGTTCGGAATGCTGTCTTGGGAACATCACTCTCCTAGAATCGTAATTGGTGGTACCCTGATCTCAGGTCGATCTTCGAAAAGTAGCTTTCCCTTTGGAGTTGGTCGAACAGATCATCTATTCGCGGTAGAGGGTATCGATTCTTAATGGTGAGCTTGTTTAGTTCGCAGTAGTCTATGCACATGCGGAAAGATCCATCATTCTTCTTCACGAATAGGACCGGTGCTCCCCAGGGTGAGAAGCTCGGTCTGATGAATCGCTTATTGAGCAGTTCGTTTAGTTGGCTGGATAATTCATGCATCTCTGCTGGTGCTAGACGATTCGGGGGCTTGGGTACGGGGGTAGCTCCAGGAATTAAGTCAATTCGGAACTCGACTTGGCATTCAGGAGGAACTCGTGGGAGATCCTCGGGAAAGACGTCAGGAAAATTACAGACTTCGGGAATGCTCTCGAGGTCTTTTACTTCGTGTTTTTTGTTCACTACGTGAGCTAAGAAGGCATGATACTCCTTGTGCATATATTTTTGGGCTTTGACGCAAGAGATGATGCAGATATTCGTACCAGGTTTGTCGCCATAAATGACGAGAGTTTCGCCACTTGGCAGATTAAGGCGAACCGCCTTCTCGTAGCATAGAATATTAGTACAGTGAGGACTTAACCAATCCATGCCGATGATGATGTCGAAGCTCTTTAGTGAGACCGGCATAAGGTCAATTTTGAAAGAATAGTTGCTCATAGTAAGGGTACAACATACGTATATGTCGTTAGTGCATTCGGTTTTCCCGTTGGCCATCTCAATGGTGAATGTTTTGGTTAGTGATTGTGGTTTTTGTTTGAGAAGGTGCTTAAATTTGTGGCTCACGAAACTCCTCTCCGCACCACTATCAAATAGTATGCATGTATAAGAGTGATTGAGGAGAAACGTACCCGTGACCACTGTAGGATCCGCTATTGATTCCTCCTATCCCATGGCCAGCACCCTTCCTGCACCGCCAACATTCTTTGTCTTCGGGCAATCCCTCTTGTAGTGCCCTGTTTCACCATACCCATAGCATGCCTGGCCTACTCCAGTTCTGGGAGTCTGGATGATTGGTTGAGCCGGTGCCTTATAGAAACGGGCCGTGTGCCCGTTCCCGTTGCAGTTATTGCAATGTATCTCCCGGTAGGGTCCGTGGTGATGGAAATTGCACTTGTCACACTTCGGTAGGTTCCCAGCATATTGCTTTACTGGGGTTGGGGTAGCGACGGTGGTTGCAGCATGAACAGTCACAATCTGTTGTTTCTTGGCAGGGTCTTGTGTCGGCTGGCCCTTCTTTTTATTCCAAAATTTTCTCTTCTTGTCACTTCCTTTTTCTGGCTCGGGAACGGGGGCCATCGCGCCTTGGCGGACTCCATGATCTATGAGTCTCTGAGCCAAGCGTTTGGCGCTATCGAAAGTAGTAGGGTTTGAAGCTAGTACATTTCCTTGGATCTGAGGTGATAGTCCCCATATATACCTCTCGATTTTCTTACTCTCCGAGGTAACCATCCCGGGACATAGAGCTGCTAGATCACTGAATTTAGTAGTATAAGCCACTATGTCGGAACCTGTCATGGTAAGTTTCCAAAGTTCTTGCTCCAGCTTTTGTACCTTGCCCCTCGGGCAGTATTCTTCCATCATCATTGCTTTTAGATTCTCCCAGCCCATCGAGTTAGCCACTGTGAGAGTCAGTGACTTGACATGGCAATTCCAACATGTAAGGGCCATATCAGAGAAGGTCCAGGCAGCAAACTTCACTTTGCTCTCTTCTGAGCATGAGCAAATTTCGAAAACTGCTTCTGTTTTCTCGAACCATTACATCAGGGCAATGACTCCCCCGCTTCCAACAAAGGATCTGGGTTTGCAGTTGGTGAAGTCTTTGTATGAACACTCTCATGGGTGTCCATGGCTATCTCCGTGGTTAGAAGGGATGGCACCACTACCCTCCCCACTAGTGCCACTTGCATTGATCTGTGTCATGGCTGCTGCTACGGCGGCGGTTATTACTGCTTGGAACACATCATGGTCGTACTGAGGAGGTGGTGGCGGTGGTGGATTCGTTGGCGGGTTGTTTTTGTTTCGGTTGGACTTCTTTGGAGGCAACTTTCTCTATAATGATTTAATAGAAAATAATGATAAGTCCTCTATAGTGGTCATGAGTCAGGTGATATTGAACAAGATATTATCCTGACTGTTATAGTGTTCTATCAAGCGATTTACAGTGGAAGTCTACTAATATAAGTAAATAATCGCCATTTCATTTTGTGAAATTTATAACAACACTTGAAATAAATTTGTATAGTGTGATTCGTGCCTGATCCCCCTATAATCACATAGTGTATACAAATTATATATAACTAAGACTAAATAGGCCTTCCAATAAATGATCCTACTCTAAGTCCACAACCAAACAAGGAACAGGAAGTAAAGCTAAATCAAAAATTCTAAGTCTATAAAATCTTAATTATATATAACCTTTACGTATACACTTAGCAATTATAGATCCATCAGCAAGGGTCCTTTGTTTTCATGTGTTTGATTCTAGTGTTATAGTGCTATAAAATACTCCTATAGTATTTTAACTTTTTGTTTGGTTCTAGTGTTCTTTTGTATAGAGTAGGTAAGTTTCAGACTTGTTGCAACACCACAATCACTCCCAAATACATGTTGGTCGTATCTCAAATAAATATAGTTGATCAGGCTATATTTATCCCAGATATGATTACACAACTATCCAGGTTTAACCATAGTGTCCAACTCGTCCAAATACTTTTATGTAGTTCTTACTGTGATATTGTTTCTAGTATGTATGCATGTTCGCATACTTCTTATAAAATACTTATATTTTAATAGTATACTTTTAGTCAGAGCACTTCAGCCCCATTTTATTTATAGTTGTATATCATACATGGTTTGATATACTTAGTTCACTATAAACAATGCTATGATACCAATCTGTCACACCCCCAAACCGGAACGACGGAAACGTTTGGGGGCGGAGGACGTCATGTACAGTATCACAACAATTGCATAGTAGAAATCAGAGTAACAACAACCATTGCATTGATAATATAGTATTTACATTGTACTTGCAACATTGTTTGTATGACTTCAAAATGTATAGCAAAAACTATAGACGAGAAACCGTTGATGATCCGTCTTCTCAAAAACCTATAGTGTACCTGTCTACTGGTTCCCTTAGAATACAAGTGATTTTGAAAGTATATCAACATTTAAGTTGGTGAGTTCATAAGTATGTTTTTGTAATGAAAACCTTGTCTTGTGTTCCTCCAAAAAAATCCAATATTTTGTTTAGTAAATGAAATGTAGTCTTAGGCCTTAAGACCAAAATGTAGGTTTGTTACTGTATTCTGAAATAGTATACCGTATTGGCAAAATAGTGTACTGATATTGTATTTGTATGAAAGCCCTTTTGTATGAATGTGCTTGGAATCCACCAGCTGTACTATAAAGTAGTTGTAACATTTTGTTTATTTAATAAATAAATAGATAAAAATTGATGAACGAATAGTCGCACTAAATCCATATTAATTAGCGGATTTGTGGTTTTGGGGAGCCGAATGTTATAAATTGGATTATTCGAGGGTTAAAGTGTAATTTAGGGACTTGTTTCGCAAAGGATTTTAGAAGTCAGGGGGTGTTTGGTATTATTGGGACTTAATATGTAAGGATTTATGGAGCCAGAGGCTGATTGGTAACATTTTGGACTTGATTTGGAAAGGTTTTTAAAAGACCGGGTTAAAAGGGTAAATTGTGGCCTTGCTTTGAAAGGAATAATACAAGGAGGGACCATAGTTGTTATTATGGGAATGAATTTGGATGGTGTCGGGAATATAAGATAACGAAACCCTAACCCTAAGAAAACCTCTACAGCCGTCACCCACCCTTATGTCACCCATTTTCCAGCCGCCACCCTCACAATGGACCACCTCCACTGATGCAAACCTTGTATCCCCCATCACCGGCTGCCGCCTACTCGAGTCCGAGCGCCACCGCTACAACCCCGCTATCGGAGGCGTTGTGAACAGCTGGGACGACCGCTGGAGGCCGATGAACGGGCGATAATCGTTGCTGCGTAGGGTCATGAGCGACCGGGAAGCCTCGGGTAAGGCCTTCTGCAATCTCTCTCTTCTTTCCTTGCTCTTTCCGGCGACTGTGACGTGGGGCACTTCCTCACTGTTGCTTCCGGCCTCAGCCACCGTTTCTGTTGGCTCCGACGTAGCCACCAGCCACCGTGAGGAGGTGTCTGTGTGCGTGAATTAGTATGTGTATGAAGGTACTTCTTGGGTTTAATGTGGTATAGATATCTCTTGGCCAGGAAAATGGGAGGAAACTCATTACCGCCACCTACTATCGTTGTTATGCCGACTGTGGTGCTGCTGCCATCGCTAAATGCCACCAGGTGGGTGGCTGGATCCATTTGCAAGCAAGAAAATGTGTGGGTGTGTGTATTTCTATTGTAGAGTGTTGTTTGTTTGGCCGAAAAACCGGGAAAGGCCACCACGACCACCGTGAGGTGGTGGCTGCCACCATATGCCACCGTCAGCCACCACTAGGGTGGCTACGTGTGTGTGTGTGTGTGTTTGTATTAGTGTGTGTTATTCGGGCTTTGCTTTGTAATATTGTAACCGATGCGAAAATAATAAAAAGAAACTCATAACCACCACCGTGAGACGCCGTGGGCCTCCGTTGACCACCACTACCCGAGGTGGTAGTGGGTGGTGCCCGACTTAGGAAAACCCTAATTGTCCTAATGAAACCCTAATGGGCCTAAGGACTTAGTTTTGGGCCTATTGGGCTATGATTGGGTTGGAAACCTTAATTAGGGTTTAGAAAACCCTAATTTTGGGATTGTTGGTTTGGACTTATCGGGACCCGCATTTTGGACCATTGGAGTGAAGTTATGACTCAAGCCCGATTTCATTGTATGTTTGGACATAATGGATTAAGTCCTTAATGGGTTAAGTAGGAACACTTAACCCTAATTGTCATTTCATGTGAAAAACCCTAATTGGGTTTGGATACTTGTTGGGCCATTTATTGGACTAAGCTGCTATGGGCCTTGGTGAGCCAATTGGGAACATATTTATGGACTATGGAAAATTATTGGGCTTCAGGATAATACCCATTAGAGAGGCTTGGGCCCAATTTGGAAAATTGGGCCATAACTGGGCCTTGAGGATTATTAGCTATTGGGCCATCAGAATACAAATTGTTTGGACTTGAATAATTGGTTGGGCCTTAAAATAAGTCCATGTAGAGGTTTGGGCCCAATTTGGAAAATTGGGCTATATATTGGGCCTTGGTTGACTATTGGGCTCTTGGGCCTTCAGGGTGTGAGTTTGGGCCTTGGTTTTGAACCATGTTAGGTTAGGGGTAAAATGGTCCATTTACCCAAAGTGTAGATTATGGTTATGTATTGGAACCCAATTATTAATTGGGTGTCGTTTTGATGATTCAGGAACCTGTCAACCAGCAGCTAGAGTTTATCCGCGGGACTTCAGTAGTGCGGGGTGAGTCTTCTCACCATACCAATGGGTCTAAGGCACCAAGGCCGACCCATTTTATGTTATGTGGTACACTAGCTGTAGTAGACATATGTGGTATGATAGTTAGGTTTATGCTAAGGGGTATGCTAGTGATTATATGATATTTGCATGGAAGACCCCGGGAGGAGCCCGTGGCAATTGGATATAAGACCATGTAGGGGAGCCCATGACATTCCTAGGTGAACACCATGTGGGGTAGCCTATGGCAAATCGATATAAGACCATGTAGGGGAGCCCATGACATTCCTAAGTAAAGACCATGTGGGGTAGCCCATGACACGATGGTGTAAGACCCTGGGGGGAGCCCACGACATCCTTATA
This sequence comes from Lactuca virosa, assembly GCF_052849685.1. Lineage (NCBI taxonomy): Eukaryota > Viridiplantae > Streptophyta > Magnoliopsida > Asterales > Asteraceae > Lactuca > Lactuca virosa. Next base: position 311,265,450 of record NC_136433.1, on the reverse strand, counting down.
TGTTTATATGCATTGTTTATGTGATATGTAGTATACTAGTTGTTTATGCGGTATGTGTTATACTAGTTGTTTATGTGATGTGTGATATGCTAGTTGTCTTTGTGATACTTGCATGGAAGACCCCAGGGGGAGCCCATGGCAGTTGGATAAAAGACCATATGGGGTAGCCCATGGCATTCCCAGGTAAAGACCATGTGGGGTAACCCATGGCACGAAGGTGTAAGACCCTGGGGGGGGGGGAGCCCACGACATCCTTACAGGTTATGTATGCATGACTTATGTGATTGATATGGTTCATGTAGCTTTTATAGCTAGTATGGATTATGTGGTTATGTGGATTGTGTGGGGTATGCTCTAGGAAACTCGCTAAGCTTCGTGCTTACAGGTTTGTTTATGGTTTCAGGTATCATTGTTTTGGAAAGGAGGGGCTCGGATTGATCGCAGTGTGCATACCCAGTATTCCGTAACGAATGATTTTGGGATGAACTTTGATAAATGTTTTACTTAATGATGATTTGAAATGTTTGGGATAAATGGTATCAATGTTTTAGCTATACTAAAAATGAAATTTTTACCCTTGATTTTTGGGGTCGTTACAAGTTGGTATCGGAGCCTTGGTTTGACGGATTCAGACATACTTTTGGGTGTGTCTGGACTCAAACTGAGGATCTGTAAAGTTTTCAAAAAATTTCCAAAGAAAATGTTTTCAAGGAAAAGGGTTTTCTAAGACAAGAAAGGGTGTGGTGCATTCAATCAACCGAGCTCAAGTAAGTTTCCCCAGATACCCACATATGTTGTCTGTTATGTCTTGGTTTATGAATCTGTGAATCGCATGCTAGATAGGGCTAGAGGAGATGCCTGCATACGTTGTATGAGCTGGTAGACTTGCATGCTAGTGCTGAGTAGTCAGCAATAGAGTGGCCTGATATGTGGTGCTTGTAGCCTTAGGAATATTTAATGTCATGCTAGAATGAGAATGATTATTGGTATTAGTAACTGCTACGTGTATGCTTTTAAAATTATATACGGTTAGGATCTTATAGCCTTAGAATAATTGGTTTGGCCTTATTTCTTATTCCTCGTCTGGTTGTGGTCCTAGGGTAGAGTCTATTATTCGACAGTCTATTAGATCCTGTTCTGTGTATAATTTGCATGTATAAGGCAGCCGACAACGAGGGTGGATGTGGACAGCATCAGTTGTGGTATATGGGCCGATTGTTCTATGATAGTTTGTGGGACGGAGATTAACCTAGGGTAAGCCTAGGATGAGATTAGTGACATGAGTCACATGATTGTGAATTGGACGTATAGATAGAATTGTTTGATTGGAATATGTTGGTTATTTTCTGTTGTCCGAATGGTGCTTGCTTTGTGCTTTGTGGGAATTTTAGCAATGTGAGCTAACTACTAAGTGAATATGTTAGGTCACATGTGGCACAGACCGGATAATCTCAGAGTGATGGATTTGGCCTTATTGCGCAGCTCTCGTTTGAGTCTAACCGTTCTAGGATTAAGTCTGTTACTCGAAGGATTATCTAATCTCTGTTGCATGTGGCTATATTCATAAGGTAGCTAGTTGAAATTACTGGGAATCTTTCGGCAGCTAAGGACTGGGTGGGTTGGGAACCTAGGAGAGCCTAGGATATGCTCCAGTGAGTTAGTGGGATGATTCAGTGAGGTTGGGCACCTAGGGGAGCCTAGGAAGTGCTTCGGTGGATACCGTGTTTCTGTTTAGCAGACATTTAGTACATCACGGGAGTAGGTGACTTAGAGGATTCGGGATGATTCCGGAGGAAAGTATGGATAGGTGTGGAAGGTAGTATTGTGTCCGTACTACTGAAAGCATAGGATCCATACTCGAATCGGGGAAAGTCTTGGAGAATATAAGAAACCTGGGAAGGAGAATACTTGGTTATGATTGGGCCGTGGGGATAGCTGATATGCATAATGCGGATGAGCACGCAAGGGGAAGGACCAGGGTTTGGTCCCGGCTCCGGTGGAGAGCCAGTTAGTGGGAGGACTGCCAGGATTTTGAGACCGCCTTGGATCTCTTGTATCAGGCGACAAAGATTGATTATGCGATCTATTACACTTTCGGGATTAGAGACTATGTCTTGGGGGTAGTTTGTAGCCAGTTAAGGGCAGAGGTTGCTTCAGCCACTGCAGTTCAGCTGTGGACGATTGAGTTGGTGAGTCTGCCAAGGTGCGAGACCCTGAGTGATATGATTTCTAGAGCTCGAGGGCAGGGATTGAGTTGGGTCACATTGGGAAGAGGGGACCAGATCAGGTACATACATTGGGGAGTTTCGGGAAGGGACCCAAGAGTTCGAGTCAACTTTTGAGAGGCCAGCAGGGCTGATGAATCGTGGAATCAAGTATTAATCAAAATCAGAGTTAAACTAATGCAGATTGAACAAACGATGTAAATAAGATCTGGTTTCTGCTCATTTATGCTTTCAACTTTTACAGAGAGAATAGACAGGTTCTGTAAAGGACTCCTTTCTAACTCTAGTAAAGTTCCATATTTATAGGAACAATGAAAGCATACAAAAAATACTAAGGCATTGACAATTAAGCTTCGTATGAAATACACCTCAGTAAATAAACTTAACAAAACATACGAAGGGTATAACAGACTTCGACATATTAAAAATAAATTCGACCCTTAGAATCCCCCCCTTTGTAATAATGTCGACCTTCGTCAGTTCAAGAGTATCTGTATAACATACAACATAACCCTTCGAATCTCTGTGTACCATGAGATAATCTTCTTCAGCTCCTTCTTATCTCCTTCGTTATTCTTCTTGCAGCTATTCATACGAACAATGAAATTCGTATATTGGGATGTTGTGTATCTTTCCACTTCAGAAGCTTGAAACAAGAATCTTTTAGCTTTCCCATTTTTATCCTTCCCAGCAAATACTAAACCAAATGGCTTCAAACAGATTTCTCCGTCTGCATACTTCTTCAACTCAGGTTGAGTTAAAGGAAGTTCCATTGGCACCTTTACTGTCAATCCCTTAGCTGTAGCTAACTCAACATCAGTAAGTGCTAAACACTCATAATAGTTGTCAATAAAAATTTTGATGTGAGCAAACCCAAGTCGAAAAACTTCAGGATCAGTTTCTCGAAGATATGAAGCATCTTTATCCTTTAGCAACAATGCAACTTGTATCAGATCATACAAGTTCATTAAAGGAAAATCAGCCACTGATAAATCACACACTTGCCCATTTGCCCTCGAAACAATAAAGCGAAGATTCTGCATCATATTTTCGAACAACACATCTCGCTTTATGCTTATCACCTTCTTTATCTTCACCAGTGACCAAATCTCCTCTGGAAGCTTTCCAAGTACAGCATGAAATCTGATCTTCATGTAAGTGTACTCATCATCATTGTCAAATTTCTCAGCTATTTTGTACTGAGCCATAATGAACATCATCTCATTGATGGGAAAATCCAATTGACTCATATCTGTGTTGAGAACAACATAGCTTTTCTTTGGCTTCTTTTCGAAAGCATACATATGATTATATGCAACTTTCGACTCTATTGTTTCATAATTGTAATGCTTTGAAGGATCACCCTTGTTCATCCCAGGTGGATCATTCGCACGAAGTCGCATAATGCTTTGTACAATTCAGAGCTTTTCAAACTCAGTCTCCGCTTCAGCTTTCTTTTCCTCCTTTGATTTTTCAACCATAACCGTTTTGCCTTTGTCTTTTACAGAGGAATTATCAACACTTTCCTTAGGCTTCGAACTGCTGCCACCTTCCCCAATCACAATTCCTTTGGAAATTGGTCTTGAAATTGGCTTCATTTAAATTGGCATTGTTGTCACAACAGTCGAAATAACTGGCTCAGCAGTTGACACGATTGGTTTTGTTATTGGAATTTTCGAACAAAACACCTTTCCAACAACCTTTGCATCTGCATGCAAAACTTTGTTGGGTTTTGAGCATTCTAACACTCCTATGGTGTACATGCAACCCTATAAACCTTGGATCTATGTTTTCTCTATTATACATGCAAATATTAACTATTCCAAGGTTTCATCCTAACTAGCATATTATGAAGCACCTATACTACAAAGTTCTAGTTAGATGACATACCTTTTGATGTAGCTTGATGTCTTCAAGCTTTAAGAGCTTAACCCCAATAGTGTGGAAGCCTCAAATGGAATCACAAATCACCAAAACACCTTGGAAGAACTTGAGAGAATATGTATGCACACTAAAATCGGCCCACTCTTATTTTCACACACTTGTGCCAATTTTGTGAGCCAAGGACCCCTTTATATATTATGGAGGATTAGGGTTACATCCATGTAAACCCTAATACCCATGACCTTTCATTTACATAGGATCCATGGGTTAAAAGCTCCATGGACCATCCATGAAAGCTTAGCCCAACCTAAATGAACTTGGCCCATTCCATATATAAGAGTCCATATTTAATTAGTTCTTTTTGATCACTTAATTAATTCTAAATTAATTCTTGATCAATACTAATTAAATAATATGATTCCATATTAATATATTAGAACTTATAATATATTAATATAAATCATAAATATACTATTCTCAAAAGACTATCCATATAAATTGTGCCGGTGAAGTGCAACCCAAATGGACCATGCCGGGTCGGGTCAAGTACATACCAAATATAGTTATGGACTTAGACATTAATCCAACAGTCTCCCACTTGGATAAGTCTAAAACTATTATTGAGTATGACTTCAAAACCTAACTGGCAATCGTAGCTCTTAAAGCCGCTGTCGAACTCTGACCTTGTTAATGACTTGTCCATTAGATAAGGGATCATATATTCCTCCATTCTAGATATCATATGGACTGAGACATGGATTATAATCATTCTCTCTGTCCATTTGTTGTTTCCCGATTTTCGATTTATGATGACTGACTGGTTGAACAAATCAAATCAGCCCTGGCTTGGCCAAGCACTCACATGTGTCATCGCTAAATCATCAAGGGCCCCACAGATATCTCTTTTATCCCGAAGGTAAAAGGAATGGATAAACTTCGACTCATATGGCTTGTTCAACTACTTGTTGAATCATACACAAAGGCACGTTTTATAACATCGAGTTACCAAATGCGTTTTCGTGCAATCAATGTATAACCAACTCATAGTAACAACTCATATCTCTAGGTTTGAAGAATATAAGATATTATCGTCTCATGATCACTCGTGATAAAATCCATGAAGTGATTCAAATGAGCACGGGTTGAATCCAATACTCAGAACTTATGAGCACTCATGAGTGTTGTAGCACCACTTTGTCCACCAACTTGGACCTCTACAAACCAACCCATGATAGTCTTGATTCATATCTACTTCCAACATATTACCGACTGTGGATGGTTTGAATAACTTAATCATTCAGGAAGAGCGACTTAGTTATTCTGGAAGTCAAAACATGCAAAGTGAAACACAAGAATAAATGAATCAAATATGGTATCAAACCCTATGAATATAAATAAACACTTTTATTTATCACCATACTGATTACTCATTATTCATTGTTTCGGTTTTATCAACTTTATACTTGAATTAAAAACACTAGTTGTCCCATGCTCCAAGCATGTACACTATGTTTTTCTTAAACAATAGCTTTGCCATACACCAAGTATGCACTCTATGTTTGTCTATGATCCTTACTTTGTGAAATAAACCAATTGAACATAATTTCAATGATTCTAATTTCACACTCCCAAATCCTTATCGAAAAATGTGAGAATTTCAAATTCCTATCATTTATCGAAATCTGTTTAGATTTTAAACTTATATGCACTGCCCCTCCTGTAATGAATATGTACAAAGTCACAAAGACTTGTCAACAGTCATTATAAGGTATTCCAATGGAGATCAACTCCATGGAAACTAAGTCTCATATTCAAAGTACATTGCTTTGGACATGCTTCTTGCATTAAGTTTTCTAATCTTACACAGATAACTTCCACCTATGGAGACAACTCCATATTCTCATTTTGACTATCACTTCTGAATAAGAGATGCCTCTTTTCAGAATATGTCAATATGGTCCTTCCAAAATTAGCATTATACTTCCAACTGTCCCTGAGCAACCAATCTTTGGTAAACCTCAGATTGTCCTCGACAATTGCTTAATCATTTTAGTCATATCCAATTCTAGACCTTTTCCCTTCTAAATGCCTCTGGGCATTTGGAAAAATTTAGAAATGACAAATATTATAACACATGCAATCGATCCTGTACCCAAAGCAAATGGTACACGATTCATGATGTCTCACATAAAGACATGATTCTAGACCAGTCTTTTGCTACAATATTTTTATTTGCCATGTTTTCAAAATTTGACTATGAAGAGGGATGTCGTAATCATAATCGAATTTTGAGAACGCAATATATAGAATTTCCTTAAGTTGAACCAATCCAACATGAAATTCATATATATATTCTTGACTAAAGATGATTAAGGTCTCAATCTAAGCCTTTAGAACTGAAATGAAGTATATCCTCTCCCTTAATTATAGCAAAACAACTTTTTCAATCCCTGCAGCCTCACGAATTGAAACTTTTGTTTTCTATAATTAACATTGCTAACTTGCAACACTAACAATAATTATTATTCTCCCACTAACATGATGATTATTAGCATAACACTTATGCTCCCACTAGCTTTGACATGTACTCAGAAATCAGCTGGACTTCTAGAAATCAATACTTTATTGACTTTCTTACCAAAGTTCAGATTTCTGATACGAGATGCTTTGATAAAACTTTATCAAAATCATACACCTTTCCTTAGATAGCATGCATGTGTGTCTAAACAATTCCAGAACTATGAAAAGGGATGCCGTAATCATAGTCTCAATTGTTTAGACCTTTTGCCATCTGCTTCAAATCTACTTGGTGGAAGTGTTTCCTCACCATCATTTTCATGAATTGGAGAGAAACCTTATGACCCTTAGATTTTATGGTGTATGTGTTCTTATCCATGTGAATCGTCAAAACCATAGTCACAAGACAAGGATAATGACAAATCCAAACTCATATGGACTAAACTTATGCAATCTTAACTTCTTGCCACCTGGCAGTACAGGGCCTGCCATTGCTTCCAAGTTGTTATGCAACCAATTGAGAACTTTCAGAACTCCTATGCAAAGCCAACTTTAACTGGAATGGGCACAGAATATGTCAACACGATAGGTTATAAACCTCAAGTCGTGTGCTAGTGAAGAACCTCAGGTTTTATTCTTGATTAGTTCTTGAAATTCTTTTTAGGATCTTTAAGACTCCCACTATCCTCTTGACATATAAGACTATCTTGCCAAATATTCAAGAGATAGTGCGGATTCTTTATCAAGACAAACACTTCACACAATTGGCCTTAGTTGGTCTTTGTTTTATCCAAAACATCACAACTTACCAATTTCAAATGTACAAGAGTAGGACACTTTTACTCTTACATTTGACAAGTGTTTTAAACCTTTCTTTAAGATATGTCACTCAAGTTACAATCTTAGAGTATGACTCTAAGAATTGTTTTGGAACGAAGTATGACTCATCTTCCTGATCTAACCATTTCAACAATTCATGACTCCTCTTCTTAGTCATAAGAATGCACTAAGATGACCTTTAGAGGACTAATTGTGATATGATTTCTAAATCATTAAGATGATCACAAACATGATACTAAAGTACTCTCCCATCTTTTCAGATTTGAGAAACTTTTATCTTTCTGCCTAATTTGATTCTTCCCATTCGTTCTGCCATACATTGAGACTTTTCCAATGTTTCAGAATTATACTTAAACTTGTAAGTATAACCATATTTACTAAACTTTAGTAAATCAAATAGTCTTAACGAGCTTTGTGGTGGACATGACCAGTGCACAAGAATGTGTACTCGATCCCTTTAGTCCTTCACTTGACTCACACATCCATGTGAACAAGTAATTAGTCTTGATTTTCCAATGCTTGAAAGTTCTCATTCATCATACTATTCAACTTGCATGATTCCAAGTTTCGGTCCAATTGAAACTTGGGCGATGAGGAACTTTCCTGATTTGGTAAATTTAGACACTACCACAAATGAAAGAATCAAATCCATTTTCCAATATTGCTGTCAGTGGAATCATATAAGCAACAATTTTCCACAAATGCCATTGAAGGATACTTCAAATAAACAAAATTAAACAATTTTCTTTTATTTTAAAACTTTGCGGAAAAACTTATCCTTACAATCCACATGGAAAAGTGTTGTTATCTATTCCTTAGCAATATATCATAACTTCTTAAGCAACTGCTCAAAATTCTGATGCGATCGAAATCTACCTTCACGATCAGAATCAGCATATACTTCCTTTAAGATTTCTCTCTATTCTTTGATTCTTAAAACATCAACATGTGACCCAGTCACATCATGTAATGAGGATCTCAGAATAGAACTTAACAGAGTTAGATAATGGGCTCTACCTGATGTAGAGTCAAACTTATTGACCTTAACATCCTTAGGTAAATTTGGTAGCTTTGCAATCAACGCCCCTTCCTTTGGTAAAATAAACATATGGACCCTTTGGTAATGGGACTATCTCAGACTTAGCCTTTCTCTTTACCATTTGGTCAACCGGGTTGACTATGGCCAATCCCTTTCCATTGGGAAGAGAATGCTTTTTCTGGATTTCCAGTGTCACCATTGTCACTGTCCATAAAGTTTTTGGGAAGTTGATCTTCTAATCAAATTTGCTTTACTATCGTTCCAAATCATTGCTGATTCAGCAGCACCAAGCAAATAGATATGATCATTAAGGTTCATGTCATAGTCTGTTTCATAGTAGTCCCAAAGGAACTCACTATGTGACTTAGAAAGTGATTGAACATCCAACTTTCTCAAGACTTTGACACCCAACTCTCCCGGCTTGTCAATATGTGACTTCATCTCTAAGATGTGATCACACGTAGACCTTGCTTGCCATTAGGGCTTGAGTGACCTTGAACTTGTGGGTTAGGCAGAATAATTGGAGGAGGTGGAGGAAGAGAAGTATGAATTCCATGAGCCAAACTCGGGAAGTCATATTCATTAGGAAAACTTGGTTTGGGAAGATCATTGTTGTCTAAACCAGACATCAACAATGGGAGAAATTCACGTAAAGTTGATTTAAGTCCTTAATATAACACCCAATATGATATATTAAGGCTAGGACCCAACAAACTATTTTATAACTTGGAAGAGGGATGCCGTAATCCAAGCTATAAAATATTTGAAGGTAGGTGAATGACGATTCACCAATTTCCACCAAGATAAACGAAATGTATTATTAGGTTTTAATTGGTTTTGAAACTCCTAGATTCTTTTGAGATTCATTGAACTTTTCAATGGCATGTTTCAATCTCGAGTGTGCCCTTCAGGTTTTGTGACTGGGATGCCGAGGATCACAAAACAAGGTGTGAAGTAACCATGCAAATATACTTGGTACCCTTAATATTTACCCCTCAATCGATGTGTCGGTTAACCACACACGCTCCAACGATACTATGATAAACATTAAGTTACCCTTTGCCTACCTTGTTAAGTCCAGGTTAGTGTGCCGGTTAACCACACACGCTCCACTAACAACTTAAACAAAGTGCAAAGTGTAATTTCATGGATTAGCACCTTATTCACATTTTCCTAAGTAACTAAGATTGGGAATTTATAAGTGTTTAGTTACTTAGTATTTATCATTATACTTATAATGAAGGGAGAATTATAGTCCTTGTCCTACCTGTTCGGCTAACGACCCTCCACCAGTCAAGGAAGCGGTGGGTGAGAGTGGACACCCATTAAACTGCCATTTTATAGGCAGTAACCTTATACCCCCCTTATAGACCGGCTTCGTGAATGAGGCCTACTAATGGTAAGACGACTTGCTCTTATACATATAATATATTAAACTTTTAATATTATAATAGTATAAGGGTGTAGTTTAGACATTTAAAATACTTGGTGGTTTAATCTATTAATTAAACTATACTCTTAATTTAATTAAATTTAAACCATGTCATTATGGAATTATTAATTCTCTTTTAATTAAACACTTTAATTATCTATTAATAAAGTCCATAAGAGTTAATTGAATTATTCAATAAAAACATCATAATTCCAATTATTAAATTCAAAATTAAAACCATTTAATTAATTGTTTAAGTTATGAACCCAAGAGTTTTAGAATTCAATTCTTTTTTTTTATCATAAAAAACTTTTTCCAAATTCCAAAACTTGAGGGCAAGTTTTGTAACTCTTGAAAACTTTTGGATTCCATAACTTATGGAGTTAAATACTTGTTTTATGATGAAACTTTTCATGTTCCATAACTTAAGAACAAGTTATGGAATTATTTAAAACATTAAGACCAAGTTTTGTAACTCCATAAAAAACTTTGAATCAATTTTTTTTAAAAACCTTTTCATATCCATAACTTATGGAGGTTTCAAAAAACTCTTTAGATCAAACTTTTAAAACTAATAAAATAATCATATCATTTTATCTTTTACTAGATTTGACCTAATTCAACTCATATAGCAAATGATTCAAATTTTACAAATAATTAGTTTTTCACAAAAACAAGTAATTATCTTAAAATTTGAAAAACATCATGTTTTTTTTCCTTTTTATTTTCAACTTGAAAATAAAACATTTGCATCAATATAACAGAAAACAACCCATGGCTCTGATACCACTGTTGGGTTTTGAGCATTCTAACACTCCTATGGTGTACATGCAACCCTATAAACCTTGGATCTATATTTTCTCTATTATACATGCAAATATTAACTATTCCAAGGTTTCATCCTAACTAGCATATTATGAAGCACCTATATTACAAAGTTCTAGTTAGATGACATACCTTTTGATGTAGCTTGATGTCTTCAAGCTTTAAGAGCTTAACCCCAATAGTGTGGAAGCCTCAAATGGAATCACAAATCACCAAAACACCTTGGAAGAACTTGAGAGAATATGTATGCACACTAAAATTGGCCCACTCTTATTTTCAAACACTTGTGCCAATTTTGTGAGCCAAGGACCCCTTTATATATTATGGAGGATTAGGGTTACATCCATGTAAACCCTAATACCCATGACCTTTCATTTACATAGGATCCATGGGTTAAAAGCTCCATGGACCATCCATGAAAGCTTAGCCCAACCTAAATGAACTTGGCCCATTCCATATATATAAGAGTCCATATTTAATTAGTTCTTTTTGATCACTTAATTAATTCTTGATCAATACTAATTAAATAATATGATTCCATATTAATATATTAGAACTTATAATATATTAATATAAATCATAAATATACTATTCTCAAAAGACTATCCATATAAATTGTGCCGGTGAAGTGCAACCCAAATGGACCATGCCGGGTCGGGTCAAGTACATACCAAATATAGTTATGGACTTAGACATTAATCCAACAAACTTCACCACTAGCCTTCGTACTACCAACCTCCTTTTCTCCCCCTTGCACCCCTGTGAAAACAGGTGGGGCATTCGTTGGAACAAGGCTCGAAATATGAGAAAGAGGAGCTAGTTGTTTGTGTAAAATAGCTTCAAAATGAACGAACTTTTGAGACAAAAAGTCCGGAGTGATCAATAGAGATGAAACTGATTTAACAGTTAAATCTCTGAGTTCCTTCAGCAGCTTGAGCACTTCCATAAAGCTTTGATTTTCCGTTGTCGACAATTGAGTAAGTTGAGGACTCAAATCTTCGTACAATTTGACATGTTTGGTAACAGCATCACAAATAATGTCAACTTTCTGATTAAAAGAAGCATAATCCCTTTGCACAATTGAGATTTCCTTTTGCATATCCTGTCGAAGCTCTTGAATTTGCAAATTCACATCTTCCCTCACTTTCTTTACATCCTGAACGAATAACACATGTTGTTCCTTCACCAAATGCTTGAATTCTTTCACCTCCCCTCTAAACATCGAAGTTAGAGAATTGACCCTTAATTCGTCATTTTGATCATTGTGATCAATCTTCTCCAAGAGTCGAATCTCTGAATCTCGGACCATTCCCGAGACTTTACTCACCACCTTTGCTTCGAAGGTTTTCAACAGACTATCAACTTCCATACTAGAGACAGACGAACTACTCCCCAAATCTGCTTGAGATTGAAGAATAGAATTCAATTTCTTGTTGAGAATCTTGAATTGTTTCATCGTCATCAACATATGATCAGGAAAGTGATCTTCTTCATCATCAAACTGTAAATCGTCAAACGTGCCTCCAAAACCTTCATTGTCAGTATCAGTTTCAACAACATGTGAAGTTTTAACAGGTGAATCGATTTTGGGTAAATCAGTGGATTGAGATGGAAAAAGAGTTGTAAAGGGTTGATGAAGAATGTTTTCAAAGGTTGGAGAACTGGTAGTATCCGGAACAATAAAAGGAGGTAATGACACGGAAGTATCTGTAATCGAAGATACAGGAATACCTTGAGTAGTAACATGAACTTCTTTGTTCGACTCTCCCTCACCCATGTTGACATTTACATCCGTATCAGATACGTGTGTATAAATGTCTGAAGTTCGAACCTCCTCAGTATGTGATTCAGTTAGCGAAACTTCGGGTGGTATGACAATAGTCTTCTCAGGAGTAGATACAGATTGAGAAACAATTGGTTCTGGTGTTTCAAGAACAATTTCTTCTTCCGATGACTCCTCTTGGATAACCAACTTTCGTTGCCTTTTATTCATCTTTGAAATGTGTTTGGTCACGTCTTCAGCTCTACGTTTCTTGGACAGAGGCGAAACTGGAGCTGGAACCTCACGAAAAATGACTCCTTGATGAGAGAGTTGTGGTTTACGAACATTAGAAGGAGAAGATTTTAACACACCATCAGAAGATTTTCGTGAACCCCTAGTCCTTTTCTTCAATCGTCGAAAAACACCAGATTTTGAAGGAATTTTCTCTGCCACTACAGTATCATCAACAAGTTCCACTGGTTTGATGACAACAGTCGAAACATTCACTTCAGCCATCTCAGGCTTCTTTGGAGACTTCGTGGATTCGTGCACAATCTGCTCAGGAGACTTCTTTGATTCGTGCATTGGCTTCTCTGGTGTTGCCTTTGCATCCTTTTTAGAATGTTTGGACTTCTTGGAAGGACCAGCTTCTGCTTTCGACAATAATTTTCCAGTCTCAGCATCTGGATTGATGGTTTTCAAGTACTCAACCAACACTGAATTTGTTGGCTCAACCCTTTTTTAACATTGCATCAAGAATCCGAGCAATGTGTGTGAATACTTCCAAATCATCTGAAACTTCCTTCGGAAAGCGATACTTCAGAAACTCAGCCTTTTCTTCATCAGCAGGAACAGTAATTCCTTCTTTTTCATAGAAATAACCAAGTATTAAACTCCAATACCTAGCACACGAAATGCCTTGAACCATATTCGTGTTTTTGACACTCTTTTGGAATTCCTTCCATAGTTGTGTAGAGTAGTCGACAGAGAGATCATAGTACAATCATGCCACCATCGCATAAACCTCCATGCGACATTTGTCTAAGCCAACACTTCGACCTGTCAAGCATCGAAGAAAAATTCCAAACAAGAAATTCCAAACAGTTGGCAGAGCTGACTTCTTGAAATCACTAATCTTCGTGAGTGGGGGTTGATGACCCATCTCATTAAACATATGAACAACTTGTGCATAAGTGAGATCAGTAACAAGTTGAGAATTGGGAATATCCAGAATCTGACAGAAAATTTTCTTGGACAGACGAATTTTCTTGTCGTTCACCAGTTGAAAGGTGATTATATCCATTGCTTTGCTATACGTAGCAGTGGATCCTTCCTGAGAAAGCCAAGAGAGAGGAACTGCGAAGGAGTTGAACATCGCCTTTGAAAGAACAGAACTCTTCAATGCTACGATTAACATCTTCAACTCTTCAGGATACAGAGACACATCCCCTTCCACTTGATAATTGGTGCTTTGAATCTTCATGAACGGTTGAGAAGTGATGTCTTCAGTTGTTCGAGAAGCAGAATCAACGCCAGCCATGATTAGGGTTTTGAAGCTTTGAAGAACAGAGAGAATTTGGGTATTTGATTTCTTTTGTGAGCGTAAAGAGACAAAGAACCCATAAATACCCTTTTTATATGTAACCCTGAATTTGAATTGAACGCGGGATAGGCATTGATAGAGATCTGACGTGGCACCTTAAAAGTCGCACCAGTCTGCCAATAAAGTTGTCATGCGTCAAAAAGTAACTGTCACACCGCCTTGAAACCAGGAAACGTCGCCTCACACAGTTTGTTCGTGTCACCTCAAGGAATAGTAACCGTCATCAACCTTCTGATGGAGGTTAAGCTCTTTCGTCTTTGGGTTTAGAGACGAAGTCATTTGCTAGACTGTCGAAATCATCAGCCTGAGTTGGTAGTACTCAGAACCTCAAGGATTTCGTGTGTGCAATGTGCCAAAGAAAAGATAAGAAACAAAATAACGAAAATTTGGATCTGTGATGTCAAAAAAAAATTCGACACAAAAGCAGAGAAACCCCGGGCAAAGGTTGCTTCATTAATTATCAAGAGAGATAATTAACTTCTTGTGTATGTTCCCGTGAATTACAATCGAATACATATAGAGAAGTATCGAAGGGATTCTTTTGTTAGGCTTATTGGGTGGTTTATAATTTCGTTACATATCATCCTAAACATAAGGTGAGTAATTGTAACAGAAATTACTTGTTTGACCAGTGTAGTCAGTGACAAGTAGGCTTTGAAGTATATTAATAGTAACTTTGAAAGCAAATGAAACTCATACAGAAATCATATTCACGAAAAAAAATTGGTCTGGATCCTGTTGGGTAACAAACATCGTGGGCTTCGATAGTTTGATCAAGATCACTCATAAGAAAAGAATATGAGTTTGAGTTTCAAAAAATGGTACTGAAACAAATGTTTCGTCAAATCTGGAACATAGTTCCCCGTCAATTCCTTACAAAGATAGAAAGTTGGGTTTCACTTTCATCACGGCCTCATGATGTCAGATCATGAACACAGAATTTTGATATATCTAAATCTTGATGGGTTGAATCAAAGATCTCTTGGATATATGTCTTCGTGTGTGCAAGTGTAAGAAATTTTGTGATGAAAAAGATTGGTTTTGAGTAACGAATTGTACCTCTGTTATTTTTGGACAAAATAGACAAATCTTAACTCATGTGAGAAGAGTAAGGTAGCTCAATCGACTAAAGTGAATATAAGCCTGACTTGGGAAGAAATTTTCGTATGAAAGATTTCATTAAGGCTTTCATAAACACACATTGAGTCTACAGAGGCTTGGGTCAACATGCTGCAACATGCTTCTAGGGACATTCTAACTAGTACATAGTTGTCAAAAATTTACCTTCCCATAGAAACACAAGCATGACCCTTGAAAAAATTTCGTGTTATCTGCAAAAAGAAAAAGAAACAAAGAAAATAACAAAAATCTTTTTGATATTTTTGATTTTTCTAACATAAAGAAAATATTTTTGAGTTTTTGTGAATTTTTCGAAAAATAAAACAATTAACAAAAGAAAATCTTTTTGGTATTTTTGATTTTTCGAAAAGATAACAGCAGGACAAAAATAAAATCTTTTTGGAGTTTTTTGTTTTTTGAAAAGATAACAACAAAACGAAAATAAAATCTTTTTGGAGTTTTTGATTTTTTTAAAATAAAACTAAGACACAAATTTACGAAAAACAGTTTTACAAACAAACGAAAATTTGTCATTCTTACGAAAATTTAGCAAACTAACGAAAATTTTGTACCACACAATCAACATGTAAATTGTCGAATTCGAAGCGTGTTGAAGCGTTGACTATGAACAGTAACCGCTAAATGGCGTCTTATTGCCTCGGAATCGACAAAATTTGTATAACACACCTTTGCTATACATTCGAAATCCTTCCTGGAACAGAACTCACTTCAATCATTCCCAAACCTGTCAAAATTCGAACAAATGATTTTTCATCCAAAGCTTTTGTAAAAATATCAGCAAGCTGATCAGTTGTTTTTACAAAATGAACTTCAATGTTTCCATCTTCCACATGATCTTTGATAAAGTGATAACGAAGAGCTATATGTTTTGTTTTCGAAAGTTGTACTGGATTATGACAAATGCGTATAGCACTTTGAGAATCACAGTACAATGGAATCTTGTTCATATTCACAGCATAATCTCTCAACTGACTTTGAATCCAAACAATTTGTGATGTACAAGCAGCAGTTGCTACATATTCGGCTTCAACAATAGAAATCGAAACACATGTTTGCTTCTTCGACTGCCAACTAACCAACTTTCCATCCAAAAATTGACAACCACCACTTGTACTTTTTCTATCCAATGTACACCCTCCTAGATTTGCATCTGAAAATGCCTGAATGAAAAATCCTGTTTTCGAAGGATACCACAATCCTAACGAAATTGTTCCCTTGAGATAACGAAAGATATTCTTCACAGCTGTTAAATGTGGTTCTCGAGGATTTGCTTGATACCTAGCACAATTAAATACAGAAAACATGATATCAGGTCTACTTGCAGTAAGATACAACAATGAACCTATCATGCTCCTGTATAAAGTAAGATCAACCGCAGGCGTTTCTAACGAAGGTGTTAGCCTTGTGCCAACAGCCATTGGTACTCTTAACTTCGTGCTATTTGTCAATCCAAACTTTTCGAGCAAATTCCTTGTATATTTCTCTTGATTGATGAATATTCCTTCTCTGTTTTGACATATATTTAAGCCAATAAAATTATTGATTTTACCCATCATGCTCATTTCAAATTGGCTTTTCATCAAATTTTCGAATTCACTAGACAAAGCAGGGTCAGTAGAGCCAAAAATAATATCGTCAACATAAATTTGAACAAGCATCAGATGATTCCCAACTTTCTTTCGAAATAATGTGGGGTCTACTGATCCTTGCTTAAATTTTGACTGTTTTAAGAAACTGGTAAGAGTTGCATACCATGCTCTTGGTGCTTGTTTTAACCCATATACAGCTTTATCTAAAATATATACATGATCAGGATGCATTTCATTTACGAAACGTGGAGGTTGTTCTACGAAAACAGTTTCTTCGAGTTCTCCATTGAGAAAGGCACATTTCACATCAATTTGATAGACATCAAAATCCTTATGAGCTGCATATGCTAAGAATATTCGAACAGCCTCGAGTCTTGCAACAGGGGCAAAGGTTTCTTCATAATCAATCCCTTCTTGTTGCGAATATCCTTTTACCACTAGACGTACTTTATTTCGTACAATATTTCCATCTTTGTCGGTTTTGTTTTTGAAAATCCATTTTAACCCAACAATCGAAACATTTTTAGGTTTAGGAATTAATCTCCAAACCTTGTTTCTTTCAAATTCAGCCAGTTCGGATTGCATTGCAACAACCCAATCTGAGTGTTCCATTGCTATCTTAACTGTCTTTGGTTCAATTTTAGATATGAAAACATTGAACATGCAAAATTCTTGATGAGTATTTAATACCTCATTCTTCGCTCGAATATGAGCTCTTGTTAAAACTCCATCTTGAGGATTTCCAATGACTTTATCAATTGGATGAGTCTTTGTCCATTTCTCTAATGGTGGATATGCTGGATCGAATTCCAAAGGTGCATCTTCGTACATCTCTTCATTTTCAGATCCAACAACAGAAACATTATCATTTAGATCATGAAAATCATCATTTTGATTAAAATTTATTGTATGATTTTCCTCCTCAACACGATTATCATTTTGATGCTCCCCCTCAACTAGATGCTCCCCCTCAACAACATCATCCATTCTCCCATTCTCCCCCGCGAAATAATGCTCCCCCTCAACCAGAGTATTCGAATCCAAGTGCTCTCCTTCCACTGGATTATTAAGCATACTTTTGCAAGTCCAAGAGAATTCATTATTGAATTAACATCTACTATGTTTTGAGGAATTTCCAAGTCATCATTATGCTTCGAAGATTCAGAGTAATGATTATCATTCGCATGAACGTCGGCATCCACAGCCCTGTCAGGAATACCAAAAATTAAATCATAATCAAAGTCAGATGAATTTGATTCTTCAGTTTCATCAGATGATTCATTAATAATTGGTTTTTGTGCAAATTGCTTTTCAACTTGTTTGACATAATAATCATCGAAAGTAAGATTGAAAGTCTCTTCGACTTTTCTTGTGCGTTTATTTAACACTCTGTATGCAACCGAATTGTGCGAATATCCCAAAAATATGCCTTCGTCAGCTTTAGCTTGAAATTTTGAAAGGCTATCTTTAGGATTCATTATAAAACACCTGCAACCAAAAACATGAAAGAATTTGACATTAGGTTTTCGATTATTGATAATTTCATACGGAGTGATATTGAATCGACGATGAATGAAAGATCGATTTTGAGTGAAACAAGCTGTCGAAACTGCTTCAGCCCATAGATATTGAGGAAGATTCGCATATGTCAACATAGTTCTTGCTGCTTCACAAAGTGACCTATTTCGTCTTTCAACCACACCATTTTGCTGCGGTGTATAAGGCGAAGAGAAATTATGCGAAATTCCTTTTTCTGTTAAGTACGAATGCAACACATTGTTCTTAAACTCAGATCCATTATCGCTTTTAATCTTTCGAACATTTTTCTTCAGACTCATCTCAATCTTCTTAATAAACTCGATCATTGTTTGAGCAACCTCAGATTTTAACCTGAGAAAATATACCCAAGTAAATCGTGAAAAATTATCAACAATAACCAAAATGTACCGTTTCTTGTTGAGAGTTTCAACAGTCGATGGTCCACAAAGGTCAATGTGTAGAAGTTCCAACGGTTCTACAATTTTCGAATCTATCACAATTGGATGGCCTTTCCTATGTTGTTTCCCTTGTTCACAAGCTGCACACAATGTATCATTGTCAAATTTTAGTACAGGTAAACCACGAACAAGATCATCAACAACCAATTTATTCAAGTTTCGAAAGTTTAAATGCGATAAACGTCGATGCCATAACCATTTGATGTCATAGGAAGCTTTCGAAAGTAAGCACACTGAGGGTTTTTCGATGATTGGTTTGATATCAAGAGTAAACATGTCACCATGTCGTTTGGATTTGAGCAAGACTTCGTTAGTTTCAACATTTGAAATGATGATGCCTTCTTCGTTAAACACCACTTGATTGCCAGTGCCCACAACAAGTTGAGAAACACTTATCAAGTTATGTTGAAGACCTTCGACATAAGCAACGTGATTAACAGTAAACTTTCCATTCGTGACTTTACCATAACCTTGCACTTGGCATTTATGATTATTGCCAAACTTCACAACTCGTGCATTTTCCAAGCTTCGAAAATCTCTCAGATTTTCCTTTCGTCCAGTCATGTGATGTGAGCAACCACTATCAATATACCATTTCTCATCATATTGCTCATCACATAGTACCTGCGATCAATGAAAGAATTTAGGTACCCAAGGCTGTTTGGGTCCTTGGAAATTAGTTTTGAAAACAGAATGAAATGAAGAACTTTTAACCCAATCACAAACTTTAGTTTTGAGACTATCAATTAAGTCCACATCATTATTTAAAGAAACAGAAACATAAGTTTTTGTTAGTTTGGAATTGTCACTGACACATGCTTTCGTCTTTTTAGATTGAGTATGATCAAGCTTTTCTTTCGAAACCGGTTGCCAAGTTTTTACCGAAACATTCGAATCTTTTGAAGACGAGCTTGCAGTTGACGAAGAATTCACATAACTCTCATAGGCTTCGTGAATTTGTTGTTGAGAATATTTCCTGGATTGATATTTTCGACCTTTTCCTTCAAGCCAATGATCGATGTTTTTGTCACGAGACAACCCTTTTGTGTACGAAACTTTTAAGCTTTGTTTTCCTGTAGGATTTGGAAAATTCGGTTTTTGTGGAAAGAAATCAACATTTGACTTAGGTCGAAATGCCATTGCGTATCGACTTCCATCAGTGTTTCCAACACTTTGATTTTGAGAAAATCGATTGAGAGATTTGTGTTTTTGAGAAAACCTTGTTTGTTGATTAAAAGAAAATCGTTGATGTGATGATTGATTTTGAACAGTCTTTGATGTATTTTTGTTATCTCTTGAAAAATGATGAGTTTGAAACTTTCAAAAAATTTGTTTTTGGTTGAAATTCAGATTTAGATTTATTTGTTTGAGAGGGATTTTGCTTTGGATCTGAATGAATTTTGGAATGAGAAAACTTGTTTTCAACAGATTTAGTCTTTTTGTTTTCATTTGTTTTCAAATTCAACCCATTTTGTTGTTTTCGAAGATCTATGGTTTGCCAAAAAATCTTCTTTCGAGCTTGTCTTTTTGAAATTGCATTTTCTTTTGAAAACTTGTCAATTTGTTCTTTAAATTCTTTGGAATTTAATTTGACAACAGTTTCTTTTTCCACAACAACTTCTTTTGTAACTTCTTTCACAATTTTCGTTTTTTCAACCCATTTGCGTTGTGGTTTTTGTCTTTGAAAAACATATGAATTCTTTGTTAAGGTATTTTCGACTGTGCTTTGATTTGAAAAGAATCCTTCGTCTGTTGTCTTCTTGTTGTCATCTTTGACCATTTTGTTGAGTTCTGGTTTAATGTTCTCAACATTTCCAGTAGTAAGAAACACTTGATTTGGAAAGACAACATCATCAGTACATTTGAAATTAGGATACACCACTTGATTTGTTTCCAAATAATGGGCTCCTTTTTCAGATAGTACTTTGTCGAAATTTTCAGTGTCCCCAAATACTTGATCAACAACAACACGAGGAATTTCTTTTTCTATCGAATCTTTGTTTGATGAAACCTTTTTGTCCGATTCGTCATCATCATTTTCATCATCACTACTATCCGTTTGACTATCTCGGATATCCACAAACTCAGAATCACATACTTTTGAAGTTGAAGGTTTGTCAGTGTCAATCTTAACTTCCAAATCCTTAAGTTTTTCTTTTCCTTTAGATTTTGATGCGACATTAATGACAGACAACTGAGAACAATCAACATCCTCAATATCACTAATTTCGCTAATATTGTCAGAGTTATCTTCAATATCGGCAAAATTAGATTGAGAATCCGATTTCGAATTCTCAGTCTTTTTCAAAATTTTGATTTGTTCTGACTTTGTCAAATTATCATTCACAATGTTAACCAATTCATTTGTATCAAGACATTCATCAATTTTGACTATTCCATAAGCATATCTATCATCAGGAATTTTGTCTAACTCAGCAATGTTTTTCTCACAATCATACGAAATATTATCTACCTTCACTCTTTTGTATGCTAGAAAAGGTAATAATTTCCTATGTTATTCCTTGCTAATATCACACGAATGATGTAATGCAGTTAATTTCGCATATAGACGTTTAGCAGAATTGCAGTAGATATTTCGTTGAGCTAACAAAAGTTTTACATCACTATATAATGAATCACGATCACACATTATGTTTGTTATCTGCAATTCTAAACATTCTATCTTGACAACTTTCGAATCTAACTTCTTCTGTGTCTCTAACAACTGATTGCTTAATTTCTTAGCTTCATTGCTAGCAGAAACAACCAAATTATCGAAATAAGCAACAGTATCATCAAAAGCAACAATTTCAGAATCATATGCACTTAAAGGAATATTGAAAGATTAAAGAATGTTACGTACCTTTGTTGTCATTGGAGACTTATCAGCAGATTTTGACACAAAGCAACGACCCTTGACCTCTTCGTCTGAATCTTCCTCCAGCTTCACATACATTGCCCCATGCGTAGTATTACGTATTTCCTCATCATCGGAGCCCGAAGACCAGATTTGATATGTGCCATCATTCTCCTGTTCACCTTGAGCCACCAAAGACAGATTTTTCGCCTTCGTACGTACCTCTTCCAACCTTTCCACATAATATGCCTCATCCTTCACTCTATTCTTCTTCTCATCTTTCTTTCGAAGCATGCAATCATTTGCTAGATGATTGGCTCCATTGAAATAATGAAAATCCATACCAGAATCTCCTTTCAATTTCTTCTCTTTCTTTTCCTCAGCACCCGTTGCTTCATTCTTCTCATACTTCTTCTTCTCTTCTCCTGCAGCTTTGTTCACGAAACTTCCTTTTCCTTCACTTTGCTTCACCTTCGAATTAAAAGGTTTCTTGAAAAACTTTTTGACTCGGTTGTTAGAGTAAAAAGCAATTGCCTCATCATCCGAATTCATTAATAACCCATCTTCATTATCAGAATCATCTTTTTCGACAGTTTCCTTTTCAGTCACTTTAGAGACAAGTGCTAATGGACCTCCCAGACTAAGCTTCGACTCTTCTACCATTTCGTTCACTTCACTTTCGTGAGTTTTTAGTTGATTGTACAAATCATTCAAAGAAGATGTATCGAAACTCTGTTGATTTTTCACCATCATGCTAACACTTCTCCATTCTTTACGGAGTCCCATAACAAAGGTAAGATTGAATTTCATGGTAGACCTCGTGATTCCATAACGATTGCATTTGTAGATCAGCTCATTCAGCCTATCATAGTAACTTTCAATCGTTTCACCATCTTTTTGCTTGAAATCCTTCAATTCAATCAGACATTGCTTAACTGAATTGATTTTCGTCTTTTCGCTGCCTTGAAACTTTTCTTTGAGATTATTCCAGATTTCCTTTGCAGTTGTACAACTTCTGACATAGTTATACACCACTGGAGGCAATACACCACGCAACTCCCTTATGCATCGTTTTTCAAGTTTCTTTATACGATCAGTTTGATTTTCCACACTCGTAGTACTGGATAAAGATCCAATTGGTTGAAGGTTCGTTGGAAGAGTAACATTCCCTGAGATGCAAGACCAAAGCTCTTCATCGATTCCATTCAAGTAATCCTGCATACGATCAGACCACTGATCATAGTATTCAGGAATGAGCATAGGAATCTTAGTTGAAGATCCTAGCAGATGAGAGTATGAAGTCATCGAGTTAAGATTGAAGTTCGCCATTGATGTACGGAAGAAAATTTTTGAGAAATCAAAGAGAACTTGAAAGCAAATTGCTGAATTGAACAGAAAAACAAAGTAGAATACTCGATTCAACAAATATGTTGCAGAATCAAATCACAACTCAAGATCTAGAAAGCTTTTTCACGTCAAAAGATGCGGAACTTTTTGAATCAGAATTTTGATTCAAAAACCTTTTGAAACAGAATGAAAATTAGATCTCAGATCATGATTCCTGCTCTGATACCAATTGATGAATCGTGGAATCAAGTATTAATCAAAATCAGAGTTAAACTAATGCAGATTGAACAAACGATGTAAATAAGATCTGGTTTCTGCTCATTTATGCTTTCAACTTTTACAGAGAGAATAGATAGGTTCTTTAAAGGACTCCTTTCTAACTCTAGTAAAGTTCCATATTTATAGGAACAGTGAAAGCATACAAAAAATACTAAGGCATTGACAATTAAGCTTCGTACGAAATACACCTCAGTAAATAAACTTAACAAAACATACGAAGGGTATAACAGACTTCGACATATTAAAACTAAATTCGACCCTTACAAGGGCTGGATTCAGTGCGGTACTTGCGGGGAACCACACGAGAGTTTTCGTTTCAAGGTTTTTAGTAAGTGTATCTCTGGGTTGTTTCCCTTCTTGTGATTGGATTATACCTTCAAACATTCTCATATGCCAATTGCATACCGTGAGTTACGGGGTGGTTAGTGAAAGGTTGTTTCACTCTTTGATGGTTTGGAGCGTTCGATGTTATCTAGGTCTATGGTCGAGATTGGTTCAGAGACGTGATACGGAAGGTCTACGGTCAGGATTGGTAACTCAGCCAGTGTGCTCGAGTCAGCTTTTGGAGGCGCCAGGGGAAGTGGTCTACTGCAGAGGCTTTGGTCTGGGCATCGGTTCTTTGGACTTAAAGTTATAGGTGGGGCATCATTTCAAGGCGTCTGAGATTATTAGTCTCGCTGGGATTCGGGAAGTGTTTGTCTGATCTTTAGGAGTATTGTGGTCCTTGGGGATTTTGGCCAGTAATAGAACACTCGCATGGGTAAGGAACAGATTGTCAGCAGTTGGTTATTAAAGAGTAAGAAGGATTAGGAATCCTTCAAATCACATATATTGCGAAGACTTAATCAGATCTAACTGGGGGAGAATCGCACAGGCATTCAGGACAGGGACAGGTATGAGATCAGGATAGGTTTCTCGACCTCATCGAGGGAAAATGACGGCCCAAGTGGCTATTTGGTTTGAGGGTTGTGCGAGTGGAGTCCGATAAGACTCCCCGTCATGTGAATCGCGTCTTCTTGGGGGCTTGATAATAGAATTTTGGAAAGCAGGTCGGGACTCCAGTTAAGAATGGAGTTCAGTTCGGGTGTTCGATGGAGTGCGTGCTCGACTCTGTATGCATTTCGAATCGATAGATTAGGGGTAAGGCACTGGGCTACGGTTGTGTTAAGATGGAAGTGTTGTAAAACTACGGGGGAGCCGTAGCATTCACTAATAGTCAGTTGGTATGGAAGTGTTTTAAGACTACGGGGGAGCCATGGCATTCACTAATAGTTAGTTGGTATGGAAGTGTTGTAAGTGTTAGATTAGTGTCTCAGTCCATAACTATAATTGGTATGTACTTGACTCGACTCGGCATGGTCCATTTGGGTTGCATGGCATCGGAACATTTGGATAGACCGTTTGTGAGAAGAGGACATTTGTGACATATTAATATATTATAAGTTCTAATATATTTATATGAAATCATGTTATTTAATTAGTATTGATCAAGAATTAATTTGGACTTAATTTAGTGATCAAAAGAGACTAATTAAATATATGGGGATTGATTGTGTAAATCATTCATTCTTATATATGTGGGCTTATGATCAATGATTCCTTATGTTGGGTTTAACCCATATGGTGACCCATGGATACTCCATGGAGGTTAAAACCCATGGAGCATAAGGAATGAGTAAAGTCATGGGTTACATGGTGTAACCCTAATGTGCACACTATATAAGGACCCCTTTAGCTCAAGAAATTGGCACTAGTGAAACATATATGAGGGCTAGCCGATTTGAGCATGAGTGTCTTCTTCTCATGGTTATTCCAAGTGTTGATGATGTTGTGTGAACCATTTGAGGTGTCACACATGGGGTACTAGGCTCTCGAGCTTCATGGAGTCAAGCTACATCAACAAGGTATGTGTTATATATGTTTTATTACCCAAGTATCAAGATTGTATGCTAGTTAGGGTAATACCTTGGAATATTCATATTTACATGTATAATAGAGAAAACATAGATCCAATGTATTTAGGGTTGCATGTACACTTAGGAGTGTTAGAATGCTCAAAACCCAACAGTGGTATCAGAGCCTAGGCTTGTTTTCTTGTTATACTTGCAAAAATGGATGAAAAATCGAAGTTTGGTGTTGTCTGCACAACAGACTCGCCGAGTCCAAGGCAAAACTCATCCAACTCGCCGAGTTGTTTCATGCACTCGACGAGTTGGACCCCCTGACAGTATATCTTCGAGGTTTTTGGCTGGAAATGGACTAGGAACATTACCATAAGTTGTTTTTGAACCTATAAACCTGTTTTTGATGTGGTAATGTTCATGCTAATCCAATTTCAAAGATAATTATCAATAGATTCATGTTTTGTATTAGTTTAATGACTAGGTTAATTACATGAAAAAGTTTGAATGGATTATCTTATTCTTATGAGTTGCTTAGATTAATAGGAATGTTATGTGAAATTGTTGTTTTCAATCCAAATTAATCTAAGAGTTGATTCTAAAATGTGTTTTTGTAACTTGTCCTCAAGTTAGATTAAAAGTCACATTTAAGATTCATAAAACTCATAAAGTTTTCCATAAGTTATGAATAAGGAAGAGTCACATTCTTTTAATGGTTTAAAGTCTTCCATAACTTGTCCTCAAGTTATGGAACTTGAAGAGTTTTTAATTAAAACTACTTTAAACTCATAAGTTATGGAATTGAATAGTTTTTGAATTGTTTCAAAACTTTCCCTCAAGTTTTGGAATTTGAAAAGTTTTCTTTCATGAATACTTTAATTCCAAATTAAGCCCTTAGGATTTTAAAAGTTAAAATTCAACCCTTATACATTATAGTATTATAAGTTAATAATAAATATGTATATGAGCAAGTCAGTCTTACTGTTAGTAGGCCTCATTCACGAAGCCGGTCTATAAGGGGGGTATAAGGTTACTGCCTATAAAATGGCAGTTTAATGGGTGTCCACTCTCACCCACCGCTTCCTTGACTGGTGGAGGGTCGTTAGCCGAACAGGTAGGACAAGGACTAGAATTCTCCTTTCATTAAAAGTATTAATGATAAATACTAAGTAACTAAACTCTTATTAATACCCAATCTTAGTTACTTAAGAAAATGTGAATAAGGTGCTAATCCATGAAATTACACTTTGCACTTTGCTTAAGTCGGTTAGTGGAGCGCGTGTGGTTAACCGACACTCTAGCTGGACTTAACAAGGTAGGCAAAGGGTAACTTAATATTTATCATAGTATCGGTGGAGCGCGTGTGGTTAACCGGCACATCGATTAAGCGGTATATATTAAGGGTACTAAGTAATTTGCATGGTTACTTCACACCTTGTTTTGTGATCCTCGACATCCCAGTCACAAAACCTGAAGGGCACACTCGAGATTGAAACATGCCATTGAACAGTTCAATGAATCTCAAAAGAATCTAGGAGTTTCAAAACCAATTAAAACCTAATAATTTATTTTGTTTTTCATGGTGGAAATTGGCGAATCGTCATTCGCCTACCTTCAAATATTCTATAGCTTGGATTACGGCATCCCTCTTCCAAATTATAAAATATTGTGTTGGGTCCTAGCCTTAATATTTCATATTGGGTGTTATATTAAGGACTTTAAATCAACTATCTTGAATATCTCCCAAAAGATGTCTAGTTCAGACATCTATGATCTTCCCAATCTCTTGGAACTTCACTTCCTCCACCTCCTCCAGTTATTCTCCCTAATCCACAAGTTTAAGGTCACTCAAGCCCTATTGGCAAGCAAGGTCTATGTGTGATCGCATCTTGGAGATGAAGTTACATATTGACAAGCCGGGAGAGTTGGGTGTCAAAGTCTTAAGAAAGTTGGATGTCCAATCACTTTCTAAGTCACATAGTGAGTTCCTTTGGGACTACTATGAAACAGACTATGACATGACCCTTAAATGATCTTATCTATTTGCTTGGTGCTGCTGAATCAGCAATGATTTAGAGGACTAATAAAGCAAGTATGATTAAGAAGATCAACTTCCCAAACCTTAAATGGACATTGACAATGGTAACATTGGATATCCAGAAAAAGTCTTCTCTTCCCAATGGAAAGGGATCGGCCATAGTCAACTCGGTTGACCAAATGGTAAAGAGAAAGTCTAAGTCTGTGATAGTCCCGTGTACCATTTCCATAGATTCCATATGTTTATATTGCCAAAAGAAGGGGCATTGGTTACAAAACTACCTATTTACCTGAAGGATCATAGGGTTGATCAAGTCAAGATGTTTGATTCTACTTCAGGTGAAGTCCACTATCTAACTCTTTTAAGTTTCTATTCTAAGATTCTCATTACATGATGTGACTGGGTCACATGTTGTTGTTTTAAGAATCAAAGAAAAATGAAGAAACTTAAAAGAAGTATATGCTGATTCTGATCGCGAAGATGGATTTCGATCGCATGGTTCGGTGATCAGAATTTTTGAGTTGTTGCTTAGGAGTTATGATATATTGCTTAGGAATAGATAACAACAAGTTTCTTATATGCATTTACACTGTAAGGATAAGTTTTTTCCGCAAAGTTTTAAAATAAAAAAAAGGTTTTAATTTTATATTTATTTTAAATATCCTTACAGTGGCATTTGTGGAAAATGGTTGTTTATATGATTCCATTGATAGAAATATTGGAAAAAATGGACTTGATTCTTTCGTTTGTGGTAGTGTCATAATTTACCAAATAAGGAAAGCTTCTCATCACCCAAGGTTTCAGTTGGATAGAAACTTGGAAATCATGCAAGTTGTATAGTATGATGAATGAGAATTTTTATCTTTGGAAAATTAAGATTAATTCCTTGTTCACATGTATATGTGATTCAGGTGAAGGACTAAGGGATCGAGTACACATTCTGGTGCACTGATCAAGTCCACCACAAAAGATCGATAAGACTATTCGTCATGATTCACTAAAGTTTAGTAAATATGGTTATACTTACTAGTTTAAGTATAATTCTGGAATGTTGGAAAAGTTTCGATGTATGGCAGAACGAATGAGAAGAATCAAATCAGGCAGAAGGATAAAAGTCTCTCAAATCTGAAAGATTGGAGAGTACTTTAGTATCATGTTTTGTGATCATCTTAATGATTTAAAAATCATGTCACAATTAGTACTCTAAGGACATCTTAATGCATTCCTATGGCTAAGAAGAGGAATCAAGAATTGTGGAAATGGTTAAATCAAGAAGATGATTCATACTTCGTTCCAAAACAAGTCTTAGAGTCATACTCCAAGACTGTAAGTTGAGTGACATATCTTAGAGAAATGTTTATAACACTTGTCAAATGTAAGAGTAAAAGTGTCCTACTCTTGTACATGTGAAATTGGTAAGTTGTGATGTTTTGGATAAAACAAAGACCAACTTAGGCCAACTGTGTGAAGTGTTTGTCTTGATAAAGAGTCTGCACTATCTCTTGAATATTTGACAAGTGAGTCTTATATGTCAAGAGGACAGTGGGAGTCTTAGAGATCTTGGAAAAACTTCAAGATCTAATCAAGAATAAAACCTGTAGTTCATCACTAGCACACGACTTGAGGTTTATAACCTATCGTGTTGACATATTCCTACTTCTGTGCCCATTCCAGTGAAAGTTGGCTTTGCATATGAGTTCTGAGAGTTCTCAATTGGTTGCATAACAACTTGGAATCAATGGCAGGCCCTTGTGCTGCCAGGTGGCAAGAAACTAAGATTGAGTTTAGTCCATATGAGTTTGGATAAGAACACTTACCACCATAAACAATCTAAGTGTCAAAAGGTTTCTCTCCGATTCATGAAAATGATGGTGAGGAAACACTTTCACTAAGTAGATTTTAAGTAGATAACAGTTGTGATATTTACATTCTCAAAGTTGTTAGTGGAGCGTGTGTGGTTAACCGGCACACTAACATGGACTTGTGAGGAATGGCAAAGGTCTGAACAATTGAGACTATGATTACGACATCCATTTTCATAGTTCTGAAATTGTTTAGACACACATGTGTGCTATCTAAGGAAAGGTGTATGATCTTGATAAAGTTTTATCAAAGCATTTCGTATCAGAAGTCTGAACTTTGGTAAGAAAGTCAATAAAGTATTGATTTCTAGAAGTCCAACTGATTTCTGAGTACATGTCAAAGCTAGTGGGAGCATAAGTGTTATGTTAATAATTTTCATGTTAGTGGGAGCATGATAATTATAATAAGTGTTGCAAGTTAGCAATGTTAATTATAGAAAACAAAAAGTTTCAATTGGGAAAAAGATGTTTTGCTATAATTAAGGGAGAGGAAATTATACTTCATTTCAATTCTAAAAGCTTAGATTGAGGTTTTAATCATCTTTAGTCAAGGGTATATATGAATTTTGTGTTGGAATGGCTCAACATAAGGAAATTCTATATATAGGTCCATTATTTGTGTTCTAAAATTCGATTATGATTACGGCATCCCTTTTCATAATCTGAATTATGAGAACTTGGCAAATAGAAATAGAGATATTATAGCAAAAAGACTGGCCTAGAATCATGTCTTTATGTGAGACATCATGAATCGTGTCCCATTTGCTTTGGGTACAGGATCGATTGCATGTGCTATAATATTTATCCTTTCTAAATTTTCCAAATGCCTGAGGCATTAAGAAAGGGAAAAGGTCTAGAATTGGATACGACTAAAATGATTAAGCAATTGTCGAGGACAATCTAAGGTTTACCAAAGATTGGTTGCTCAGGGACAGTTGGAAGTATAGTGTTAATTTTGGAAGGACCATATTGACATATTCTGAAAAGATGCAACTCTTGTTCAGAAGTGATAGTCAAAATGGGAATATGGAGTTGTCTCCATAGGTGGATTCAATCTGTGTAAGATTAGAAAAATTTAACGCAAGAAGGATATTTCCATGGAGTTGATCTCCATTGGAATACTCTGTAATGTTTGTTGACAAGTCTTTGTGACTTTGTGCATAATCATTACAAGAGGATCAATGCATATAAGTTTAGAATCTAATAGATTTAGGTAAATGGCAGGATTTGGAATTCTTGCATTTGCGGTAAGGAATTGGGATTGTGAAATGAGAATCATTGGAATTATGTTCAATCGATCTATTTCACAGAGTAAAGATCATAGACAAACTTAGTGTGCATACTTGATGTATGGCATAACTAATGTTTAGACAAACATAGTGTGCATACTTGGTGTATGGCATGACTAGTGTTTAGAAAACATATTGTACATGCTTGGAGCATGGGATAACTGTTGTTTTAATTCAAGTATAACTTTGATAGTTGAAACAGTATACAATGAATAATGGGTAATCAATATGGTGATAAATAAAAGGTGTTTTATTTCATAAGTTCTGAGACCATATTGGATTCGATTATTCTTGTGTTTCACTTTGCATGTTTTGACTTCCATAATAACTAGGCCGTTCTTCCTGAATGACTAAGTTATTCAAACCATCCACAGTCGGTCATATGTTGGAAGTAGATATGAATCAAGAGTGTCATGGGTTGGCTTGTAGAGGTCTAAGATGTTGGACAAAGTGGTGCTACAACACTCATGAGTGCTCACAAGTTCTGAGTATTGGATTCAACCCGCGGTCATTTGAATCACTTCATGGATTTTATCACGAGTGATCATGAGACGATAATATCTTATATTCTTCAAACCTAGAGATATGAGTTGTTACTATGAGTTGGTTATATATTGATTGCACGAAAACGCATTGGTAACTCGATGTTATAAAACGTGCATTTGTGTATGGTTCAACAAGTAGTAGAACAAGCCATATGAGTCGAAGTTTATCCATTCCTTTTACCTTCGGGATAAAAGCGATATCTGTGGGCCCCTCGATGATTTAATGATGACACATATGAGTGCTTGGCCAAGCCAGGACTGATTTGATCTGTTCAATCAGTCGGTCATCATGGAAATCGGGAAACAACAAATGGATAGAGAGAATGATTTATAATCCATGTCTTAGTCCATATGATATCTAGAATGGAGGAATATATGATCCCTTATCTAATGGACTAGTCATTGACAAAGGTCAAAGTTCATCGACGAGTTTAGAGTTCGACAGCGGCTTTTGAGAGCTACGACACTATAATTGGTATGTACTTGACCCGACTCGGCATGGTCCATTTGGGTTGCATGGCATCGGAACATTTGGATAGACCGTTTGTGAGAAGAGGACATTTGTGACATATTAATATATTATAAGTTCTAATATATTTATATGAAATCATGTTATTTAATTAGTATTGATCAAGAATTAATTTGGACTTAATTTAGTGATCAAAAGAGACTAATTGAATATATGGGGATTGATTGCGTAAATCATTCATTCTTATATATGTGGGCTTATGATCCATGATTCCTTATGTTGGGTTTAACCCATGTGGTGACCCATGGATACTCCATGGAGGTTAAAACCCATGGAGCATAAGGAATGGGTAAAGTCATGGGTTACATGGTGTAACCCTAATGTGCACACTATATAAGGACCCCTTTAGCTCAAGAAATTGGCACTAGTGAAACATATATGAGGGCTAGCCGATTTGAGCATGAGTGTCTTCTTCTCATGGTTATTCCAAGTGTTGATGATGTTGTGTGAACCATTTGAGGTGTCACGCTTGGGGCACTAGGCTCTCGAGCTTCATGGAGTCAAGCTACATCAACAAGGTATGTGTTCTATCTATTTTATTACCCAAGTATCAAGATTGTATGCTAGTTAGGGTAATACCTTGGCGGTATAGTTAGGGTTGTTATTGTTGGACGAGGTATCCTTCAGAGGCCGCGTGGGACTGCTGAGTGTGTTTTGGCTCAGCAATCGGTTAGATGTCTGTTGTTTCTAGGGATTATCTGAGCTTTGGTCATATATAAATGTACTGTAGGGAAATTTGGTCTGTGACTCTATTTTCTAGGGGGAACCTCAGGTTATCAGAAGTTGCGTAGCCATTTGGAAGATAATTGTAATGAATTCGACAATGATTCAGTGCGGGCGGTCTGTCAAGGAGACAGACCCTCTCGAGACTTCAGAAGTCGAACGGAGTAGATGTGATCTTGTAACACTTCGGGAACCTGTCAACCAGCAGCTAGAGTTTATCCGCGGGACTTCAGCAGTGCGGGGTGAGTCTTCTCACCATACCAATGGGTCTAAGGCACCAAGGCCGACCCATTTTATGTTTTGTGGTACACTAGTTGTAGTAGACATATGTGGTATGATAGTTAGCTTTATGCTAAGGGGTATGCTAGTGATTATATGATATTTGCATGGAAGTCCCCGGGAGGAGCCCGTGGCAATTGGATATAAGACCATGTGGGGGAGCCCATTGCATTCCTAGGTGAACACCATGTGGGGTAGCATATGGCAATTGGATATAAGACCATGTGGGGGAGCCCATGACATTCCTAGGTAAAGACCATGTGGGGTAGCCCATAACACCATGGTGTAAGACCCTTGGGGGAGCCCACGACATCCTCATATGTTTATATGCATTGTTTATGTGATATGTAGTATACTAGTTGTTTATGCGGTATGTGTTATACTAGTTGTTTATGTGATGTGTGATATGCTAGTTGTCTTTGTGATACTTGCATGGAAGACCCCAGGGGGAGCCCGTGGCAGTTGGATAAAAGACCATGTGGGGTAGCCCATGAAATTCCCAGGTAAAGACCATGTGGGGTAACCCATGGCACGAAGGTGTAAGACCCTGGGGGGGGAGCCCACGATATCCTTACAGGTTATGTATGCATGACTTATGTGATTGATATGGTTCATGTAGCTGTTATAGCTAGTATGGATTATGTGGTTATGTGGATTGTATGGGGTATGCTCTGGGAAACTCACTAAGCTTCATGCTTACAGGTTTGCTTATGGTTTCAGGTATCATTGTTTTGGAAAGGAAGGGCTTGGATTGATCACAATGCGTACACCTATGAATTCCGCAACAAATGATTTTGGGATGAACTCTGATAAATATTTTACTTAATGATGATTTGAAATCTTTGGGATAAATGGTATCAATGTTTTAGCTATACTAAAAATGAAAATTTTACCCTTGATTTTTGGGGTCGTTATAGTAGTATAATGTAATGTAGTTCTATTATCAAAATAAAACTTTCGAAGATATGTTTATCCCGTAAACAAAAAGTTTAGTTAATACTTATTGTGAGTGAGTTTATAACCATGCTAAAATGACTAGTGGCCTATGCGACATTCTTCAGGCGTCAAAATTTTATGATATTTGTCACCCCAGACCTGCCGGTCTAACTGTAGCTAACAGTTTCGGTGCGGGATTGTCAGCCCCGTATAGATCTATACACAGATCCACGCTCTCCCTCCAGGAGACTCTGGTTATAATCAGGACTTTAACGTATACCATAAAAGGTAAAATGAATTAGTGGCTCACAATCCTATATTAACTAGTTTACGTGTAGTGTTATAGTGTTCTCTTGTACTTAAATCTGTATGTATTACCTTATAGTAGTGTACTTCGTAATGTAAAATAGTTATACTTAAATAATTATTTTAGTAGTGTATCCTTGAATTAGTGAAATTTAGTAGTGTTCCATAAACTATACATATTATAGTTTATATACTTGTTTCGGTATAGTTTTCTTGAGCTTGTAAAATAGTGTAGTGTTTCGCAAACTATACCTATTATAGTTTGTGAAAAATACCAATTTGCTCAACATGTTACAAATGGGTTAACATCATAATGAAATATATTTTATATTCATAAATATTCACAGTGTATATAATTAAAAGTGAAAAGACAGTCGAATAAGTAATTCTATCCTAAACCCAAAACTAGACAAGGAACAAGATTTAGGGCGGAATTGCCAATTCTAAGTCTGTTGAACGTTATATATATATATATATATATATATATATATATATATATATATATATATATATATATATATATATTGATAAAATGTAGCAATAAATCAGTTTGAAATAATTGCAAATGGTTTGAAACGGTTTGAAATCGTTTGAATGTTAACACAAGAGTCCTTGTGTTTTACTTGTATCCCCCTCCCCCCCTAAAAACATCAAAAAATAGTGAAAACGTAGGGATATGAACTCACCTCAAATGTAAGTTCGTGTTTGAATAGCGAAATGTAATGACGATCCTCGGCTACCGTATGTGGAAATAGCCGTATCCTAAAATAATTATCTCAAACGTCGTATTTAAATTAATAAGATATTAATTTAAATAATAAATTAAATAATTATTTAGATAATAATTAAAGTGTTAGACAACACTGTAATTATGGAAGAAATACTTACAAAAATTATTTGGAGTGTTCTTGACGTTTCGGTGTGCAAGAGGGGTTTTCGGTGGTCTTGGGTGGAAGTTTGAAGATTTGAAGATTGTTCTTGGTCCAAGTTCTTGGTGTTCTTGGTGGAAATAAGAAGATCTGGGCAATATTTTATGAAGATATGAAGGTTCACGGATGAGTTTTGAGATCAAAAAGTGAGGTGTTTGCGGCCTGGAAAGTGAGAAATCAATTGATTTCGGTCCTATATAGAAGAGGTTTTTGGCATTAATGGGCTTTAAACCTTTTGTTTTCGGTCCTATATGACCGAAATCTATCTTGATTTCGGTCCTAAGATCAAATGGAAAAGGGGTTTGCGGTTTTGAGTCAAAGGGAAAAGGGTTTGCGGTCATGACTTTCTAGAAGGGGTGTTTACGGTTTGCTTTATTCCAAAAGGAGGTGTTTTCGGTTTGGCTTTGGGATTTGATTCCAAAACTGAAAACTACATTTATACCCTTTATTATCATATATTAAGTTAAGTGTTGGACTTGTATTTGCTTGCACTCACACTATTTCGCATATATACTTACATATAAGTTAAATAAGCATGCACTCTTGGCATTTAAAATTCTTATTGCATCAAGTTAGGTTGTGAATTTACTTGTATATGGTTGTAGTTTAGACTTTTATTGACTTTAAACAATGGGTTGTTACATTGTCGGACATCGATTTGGCAGGCATGGACAAGAACGGGTGTTATGAGTTTACCGAAAGGTTCACTGGAGAAAAGTGTGAGAAGCTCTATTACTGGCAAACAGATATTCATTTTCTCAAAGTTTGACCTTAATTTCCAATGAGATGGATTATGCTGATTTTATAGCAATAGCTTATGAATATGGTGTTATACTCCCTATGTATGTAGACCATTTTGGTAATAGTAACATGCATGAATGGTTGGAAGAACACAAAGAAGTGGTTATTGATAACATAATGGAAGAAGTGATTGATGGTGCCGGACTAATTAAGGAAATTAAGACAGACCATTCGGAAGAGGATGAGGATGAAGATGAATATGAGGATAAGGATGAGGATGAGGATGAGGATGAACAGAACCATGGGGCTGAGGATGTAGATGTTGATGAAGATGAGGATGACCATAGCAGCCCTCATTTTTTCAAAAAGGATAATGGCCCTGATGTCGACATGGGTGAGAATGCAACTTTGGGTGACCCTTTAGAAAAAGTCATGGATGACAATGAAGATGTTTATCCTGAGTTGCTAAATATTTTCAATGAAAAGTTGCACTGGAAGGAGCAGGAACCTATGTTCGGTATGAGGTTTGAGAGTCCTAATAAATTGAAACACATGCTCTGTAACTATGCTGTTGCAAATGGTTATCAATTATGTTTTGTGAAAAATGATAGTAGACGGTTGCTAGCCAAATGTTGTGATGGAAAATGTACATTTAGGGTTTGGGGTTCATGGATGAGTGATAATAAGTCTTTCCAAATCAAGTCTCTTATTAGTGACCATAATTGTTCAAAGAATTTCAAATTTGTATCAATTGTCACATATAGATGGATAGGTACCCACTTTACCCAACAATTTTTTAACAATCAAAAGATGAGTGTGAGATTACTTAGAGAGGAGTGGAAAACCACTTTTAGCATTGTTGTGAGTATGATTCAGAGTAGGAGAGACAAGAAGTATGCATTGAGTCTAGCTGAAAGCACGATTGCAGAAAATTATGCTAGAATATGGTCTTATGGTGAGGAGATTAAAAGATCAAATCATGGATCCACTGTTAAAATTTCTGTGAATACAGTGCCTGATGGTAAGAATTACTTCAGCAAGATTTACATATGCTTTGTTGCAGTCAAACAGGGATGGATGGGAGGGTGTAGAAGGATCATTAACTTGGATGGTTGTTTCTTGAAGTTTGAAACAAGGAAAATGGATGATTCGTATATTGTTGATGTCACAAAAGAGGAATGCGGTTGCAAGTTATGGAAACTAAATGGGTATCGTTGTGTTCATTCAGTAGCTACATTAGCGTATTTAAACATAACACCTGATGGACCATATGTAGACCCATTGTACTTGGGAGCCTTCTTCCATAATACCTACAAACAGTCCATTAGTGGCATGAATGGGCATGGTTAATCAAGTTGTTGTCCATGTGTATACTACAGGTCAACCAAGCAAGAGGAAAAAGTCTGAGAGAATTCTTAAACTAAAGCTTGCTAAAAGAGTTGAAGGTGAAGGTAGTAGTGTTGGATCGCCAATGGAGTTAGATTAATTACAGTTTTAGTTGTGTGTCTGTTATGTAGATTGAATAAGGGAATTTATGTTTGTTATGTTCAAATCGGCAACCATGTTAGATAGATCGAGATGACCTGCCCTAGCATCATCAACTTCATGGTTTGGGGCGTCCAAGTCTCTGGTGATGCTGCTTCGTAGTTCACAAAGGTCGTTTGCAATCTCTTCCCTCGCAAGCGACACCTCCAACTGTGTATGCAGCAGATTGATCGCCATGACTTCACTGGTGACTCTGTTGGAGACATTTTTAGCCATGCGCCGACTATAGTTGGGTGACCAACTGTGATTTGGGGATGATCATGAAGGCATATTTTTTGCGATTAGTATTGAAGTTTAGGGTGCAATTAGGGTAACCAAGTTTCGAATTGTGCCATTTTAGGGCACAATCTTCAACTTTTATACGGAGTTGGGCGGAACAGTGTGAACGTGGGCTCTACGT
Organism: Lactuca virosa; assembly: GCF_052849685.1. Lineage (NCBI taxonomy): Eukaryota > Viridiplantae > Streptophyta > Magnoliopsida > Asterales > Asteraceae > Lactuca > Lactuca virosa. The sequence continues at coordinate 311,228,091 of NC_136433.1, read as the reverse complement.
TTCACATTCCAAAACGACATCGCTTGGGTCCAAGACGTAAGTACAATTTCGTCATGTCATCGATGATGTGTCAAATTGGGATGATGTTGCATGGTTACCAGGTATAATAAGTAAAAGGGACTAAATTGCTAGGTTGCAACACACTTCGTGTGTGTGTGTATGTATGTATATATATATATATATATATATATATATATATATATATATATATATATATATATATACTAGTATGATACCCGCGCGATGCAGCGGCGCAGATAGTTCTTTCCGGCGGATAGTTTCCTTGCGGAAATTATTAGTTCCTTTCGGCCATAATATAAATTGTTTGGTGTAGATTGTTCCTTTTGGCGAATAGATTTTAGCAAGGTGCATAGTTGCAGTTTTGTCGTGAATTGTCTCTAGTAATGTGCATAACTACATAATATGACAGACGACAAATAGTTTCTTTTTGGGTGTCATCATTTGTTTTGGATCTTAATATATGATTATGTGGTAGATGTGTGCAAAAAATGAAACAAAAAAAAAATATCGAAAAACCATTTGTTTAAAAAAACATTATGTTTTTTTTGTAATGCATTTTCGAGATAAAAATAATAGTACGTTCAAAAACGCATAATAGCTAGAAATTAAATTTGTACATATCACGTCATATTTAAAAAACATGCAACCCATCAAACATATCATATTCAAAGAAAACATATAATCATCGACAAATGCCATTACATTCAAAACTATATCAATAATATCCATACACAGTTGTATTTTACATATCATGTAAGACTTCTCGATACACCACGTTTGATGTGTAAACTCCAGTTTGGTTAAAATCTTTAGTAGGCTTCACTAAGACCTTTGTATTGTCATGTGATATTCCTATGGAGAGCGCAATGTAAAGTTGTCCATGAGAAAATACTGATTCAGGTAGAAAAACACCAACATTTTGAATTGTCTGACCTTGAGCTTTATTAATTGTCATAGCAAATCCAAGCCGAATTGGAAACTGTTTTCTTTTCAGTTTGAATGGAAACATGTCATCTTCAGATGGACAAAGAGGGATTCTTGGCAAGAATACTCGTTTTCCAGCATGATGACCAATGGCTATTTCTACATCGATGACGTTCGTTTGAAAACCTTTGCATATCAATCCCGTGCCATTACATAAACCATTAGAAGGATCAATATTTCGTAACAGCATTATAGGGCATCCAATTTTAAGACGAAGGCGATGGGGGAAAACCACTCACATTTAAAGAGTTTAAGAATTCCATCTGATAGAATCTATTATTATCATCTTCTACTTCGTCAAAACTATAATACACCTTTTCCTCTCCACGGAACCTATCGATCAATTGATCATTAATTTCGTCGACATTTTCATTTTTAGTTGATAATATCGCCCCAGAAATAATATAATTAGAAAAACCTCCATTGATTTGCAAAGATGGAAAGATTGCATTAATCAAATTTTCTTTCGATTTGGCTTCACCGGTGTAAGGAATGGACATGTCATCAGGTATTCGGATAAAACTTCCATCGATAGCTTCTTCATCTCCGTTGCCAACTCATATTAAAAAATCTGAAAACCATGGATCAGCGAGTGCCCTCATATTTATAGTTAACCGAATCTTTTTAATTAAAGGCCAAAGAGGCGACATCCATAGGCTAGAGTCTACAATTTGTGCTCGAGTGCCACGTCTGATGACTGGTAACACTTGTCTAAAATCGCCACCCAATACCATTATCTTTTCACCGAAAGGGAGGCTCACCTTTGTAATGTCTTGCATCGTTCTATCCGCTGCTTCTATTCCTTGCCTATTAGCCATCGATGATTCATCCCATATGATTATTTTAGCTAAACGAAGCAGTTGTGTAAGGTCCTGAAACGGATCTTTACCAATGATCAAGCAACAAACAATCACAATAGAAGTAGAAGAAGAAGATTAATCAAGCTTGCACACGTTTATTGCAGAAAAACGTCAGGTACAACTTGATACAGTAAACCATAAACCCTCTGGCATCAACAACTAGACAAAGACCTACAACTCCTCTATAAATACTCGACTTGGGCCGTAAACGTGTTTACGGCCGTAAACTCACTATCCGACCGTAAACAGCTAAACAACCCCAAAAATGCACTAAAGACTCATAATGAACTATTACAATGAAAGCCTAGACCAAACCATTAACTGGACCCTTCAATCTCCCCCTTGGTTTGGTGCTAGCTTGGACTTAGTCTTTGTCGACCACCAGCACATCAGATTTTCCCATAGCTCCGTTCCACATCTCCTTCTCGATAATCTCAGCAACCATCGAAGTGTACTCCTTTGCAGCGGACTCAAAAAGGTCTTCAGCCACCTTGATCTGATGAATGGAGAGCTGATGTATATCCCACTTACCAAATTGAAGCAGATCCCTCTTGTCATACAAGCGGATACAATCCTCTTTAAGCTTGATGACAGCAGAAGCTGTAGTTTCATCAAACACCCAGTATTGCATGGATGCGAGAGAACCATCTGGATGATTTTAAAGGACGGGAATCTGCTTTACTTGAGCAGTAGCGGGCCACATCACTGACCGAAGTGGCTGATTTGTTTTGGGATCAATGACACTCGGGTAAACCTTGATTATAGACTCGGCAGTCTTCATTGAAGTAAATCCCTTAGCCACTTGATCTTCCAAAAATGTCTTGAACTGAGTCGCCCTGGGATTGTTTGATGGATTTGAGAAAGGAGCATTAGACAGCTCCGTAAGATCAACCCTAGTAAAAGAGTGAAAATCGTGAGCATCTTTGTACATTTCAGTATTGCCGGTCTTTTTTCTCACCATCCACATGTTCATAGTGTCATGGAATCCCCACGAAATGATTCCTGACCTATCACCATAAACGTCTCTGAAACGATTTTCTCCCAGATCTGTAAAGGTGATCTTTGATTGATCCCAGGGAGCATTGTGATCTGAGCTCCTTTTGAATAAAAATTGACCCTTTTCAGCTGACTTGGCCAATTTAGCACGTTTCAATGCCACTACACTCGGAGCATGTGCCGGTTCCTTGTCAAAACGGTCAACAACGGTGGTTGTTCTTGTAGGTTGTGGAACTATGGGAGCATCTTGATCAGGAAGATAGATCTTTGGCTCATCGACAGATGACTTGAATTTGTCACCAAAATCTTCTTCCAGCTTCTTCTTTAGATCGTAGCAGCTGGCGGTCAATAAGCCAAAATACGTCTGAAGATCAGTAATTTGCTTCGTCTTCAGAGCTTTATCTTCAATAAGTTCGGCAACTTGAATATTGAGCTTTGCATTTTCAGTTTGAAGGTCTGTAACCTTGATATCCAGCTCAATATTTTTCTGATCTAAATCAATATTTTTCTGATTCAGAGCATCGATCTCCTTCTGAAATCCAAGTATTGAAGGATTCTCTTCTCCTGAGCTGCCACCCCCAATATAAATTCCTTTGCCACGTGAGGGAGGCATTGTGAATTGTTCTTCGGCCAAATGCCTGGCTAGCCTGACAGAAGCAGCATCATGGTCTGGCCTGGGAGGAGAGAAACCTATGGGGAAGGAAGAGCCACCAGCTTCATGGAAGGTGCTAGGACCTTCACTGACGGGTTCAGATGAAACAATGGCGGGAGTAGTTGTTGGTGGAGTTGTAAAGCTTTGAGATACACCCGAATCAGGAATTCCCTGTCTAGGGTGAACTCTTCGTCTTTTTGTTGGAGGTTGAGAGGCCTGTGTAGTTGTGCGATCACTTTCCAATGGCTCAGATGTAGGTGGAACAACATCAAGGGGAGAAATCCCTGACACTGTCACCATAGGAATTGCTATTTCCGCCATTGGATTGGTAAGAGGAGGCGTGGCTTCGAGAACGTCTTCATTTTCCCTTATCTCTGTTGCTGGATGAGCAACTTCATCGATATTGTCAAGCAACGTGTTGAGGCTTTCACCGGTCATGAAGTCTTCATTACTACCAAATTTCAAAGGAATTTCATCGTTATCGAATCGTGTGAGATCGAGGTCTTCATACAAATCAGTCTCCGTTCCGCTTTTCGAAGACCCATCATTATAATCTCCTTGAACCTGAACAGATGTCAGTTCATGTTCCTCAGCTACTTGTGTATTAGGAGCTGGAGTTTCTTCTTCAACAGCACGATCTAACACTGTAATAACATCATCTTCTGAAATGACTTTCTCAGAAGAAGTGGGCTCAGATGACATTTTGTCTGACGTTCCATGAGATTCGGAGGATTCATTTATCTCAGCAAATTTTCCGAATTTCACAAGAGGATGTAATCCTTGGAAGACGACCTTTCCCTTGCGATTCTTCTTAATAAGACCAACAGTGTGGGGGCCTAATGACTTCATGTCTAGCGTGTCTCCCTCTTTGACCATCTCCGGAAATTGGTTGTCAATGAACAGCTGAATAAACCTAGGATACAGCAAGAAAGAATCTCTGGTCTCCCGGCTTATAGCATTGATGTTTACCAAGAACTCATCCAAAATGAACTTTGAGAAGTTAAATTTGATACCAGCAGCCAATGAAACAATTGCCCCTGTGTTCCTGAGTGAGATTTCATCAGCACCTGATCTTCTGCCCGAGATACAGCTCACGAACACATGCACCAAGAATCTCCAGTAGGGTGGCAGAAGCTTTTTCACCGTGGGAGGGTAGATGCCTTCATACCCCCATCTTCTTGAGAATCTTTTGCACATCTTCAATCCCGATTTCAGTAGGAAAATCAGGTTGATCGTTAATCAGCAATGTTTCTCTGATGTACTGCTCAGTGATCATAATCTTGCATCCTTTCACAAGAGCTTCAACGGTAACTACTCCATTATCTCTTGTCATCTTAGCAGTCTGCCAGAACTCCCTGACAATCTTCTGGTAGATGACTGGGTTCACAGTAATAGCAAAAGCCAGGCAGCATTCTCTCAGCCTGTAGATCATCGATCTGAAATCTCCATGAGCAACAGGAGGATCATTCAGTACAATAGTCAGGTTATGCATGTCAGCAAACTTCAAACTCGCCATTGATCTGCACTAAACCAGGCCAAGTAAGAAAACAAAATATTTGAGCAGTTAAAGCTTTAAGTTCTCTTAATTAATCAATTTCATTTTTGGCCTTAAAAATAATTTTGATCAAAAATTTGGAGTTTACGGTCAAACATGGTCAAAGTTAGGTTTACGGTTCAAATAGGGTTTACGGTCAAAAATGGTCAACATCGGGCTTACGGTCCAAATTGGGTTTACGGCCGTAAACCCATTGCAGTAATCTCCTGACCGTAAACGGAGTTTACGGTCGTAAGCTCCAAAGAAGTTTACGGTCGTAAGCTCCAAAGAAGTTTACGGTCGTAAACTTCTAGACCGTAAGCTCAGACCGTTTACGGTCGTAAGCCATCCCTAAACCGTAAACGCCGATGAACAGAAAAACCTCGATTAATCCCCCAGTTTCAGTCGAATCGATGAACAAACAGCATTTCCTCTGTCGGTTTTAGCATACCTTTGATGTGTACTAAACGATTTTTCAAAATCACACAAAAAAATTTCGAGGATGAGAGAGAGTAGAGAGGGTTTGCGGCCGGAAGGATGAAAGGGGCGGTGGAAAGGGTTTACAGCAGTAAACTCCACCTTTTATACCTCCTTTGAATTTTACCTGTCTCCCACACAGTATAAGGCACAGTCCTAATCCCAATTAGTTTTTCAAAAATAAAATCTTTTGAGGATTTTAAAATTAAAGTAAAATTAAAATTAAACTAAAAATAAAATAAAATAATTTCTAAAATTTAAGAATTAAAGAAATTTAAAAAAAAATAAATTTTGACAATTATAAAAATAAAATAAAAATTAAATTAAATTAAAAATAAATATGAGATAAAATAAATACAGACAATAATTCATCTCAAAAGTCACTGAAAATAATCTTGTGATACTAGGATCAAAGTTGTTAGACAGCCTTAATCCACTTGTCGGTACCTTTATCTTCACGTCTTTGTCTGGTCGATCGCCGGTATTGTGGTCCACTTAAACACGGAAAATTGTGATAGAATTAGGACATACCATTAGTTACAAGACAAAGTGATCCTAAGTTCCTAGATAATATTTCTTAAGGACCATTTAGCTGACGACGACCAGGGATATTGTTGTCCACCTAAATTGAGCAGCGAGATCTATAGACAATCTGTAACTGTTCAATTTTAATTGTACTAGAACATGTTTCCCGCTTCCTGATATGCTCCAGTAATCAAGGACTTCCAGAATACTCCTTACAACGGGTGAGCAGACAATTATTAAGAAAGAAGATAGATTTAGAATGCATATGCTATACACCCAGGTCGGATCTCTTCCAATCACGCAGAAGGTGAAACATATGACTAACTGAAGTTTTAGAGGGATTGAGAAAAAGAATGATGCATATACTGTGTACCAGGTCGGATTGTGAGTCACACAGAGGAGACAGTATATGGCTAACAGATAGAAAGAATTGCATAGATAGAGGATGCAGAGAAATAGAGTTGCATATGTTACAGTCCAGGTCGGATCTCTCGATCACACAAAGGAGGCAACATATGACTAACAGACAGATAGAGAGAAAACAATTTTCTACAGACCTAATTTATCAGAATTCACCAGTCACCCCATCAATACCGGAATTAAGGACAGAATCCGCACATCGAGGAAAAGTTAATCCACGGTTCCAGATACAGGTTCTTTTAATGTGACCAATAGATTCCCATATTTATCTCCCTGATCAACCTATCCAAGCATCGTATTGTCATGCTAAACGGATCTGACTAGGTCAAGATTTGTCAAGTCTATGAATTCCTTAAGTTCAACTCTGCCTAGTCAAGTCTTTTTAGAATCTTTCGTGCCTACCAGCGCATCAAACACAGAGCATAGACAATTTAATTTTGGGTACGTTACGCAGACTCAGATTGCCTGTTATCACTTGATAATATCACTTCCCAGTACTACATCTACAAGCAAAACTGCAAGTGACAATATTTTTGATTTTTCTGAATTTTTTAATGTTTTTGGATTTTTGAATATTTTCTGAAAAAAAATAAAACAGAAAGAAAATACTTTTGGATTTTTTTTTAATTTTTTTGTTTGCTTTTTGTTTATTTCTCCCCCTAAATTTGTACATGGGTGAGAATGAAATCACTAAAATGCGCAAATTTAAACTAACCTAAGTAAAAATAAAAATTTAATCCTCAAAACGAATCATTTTTAAAAATCCCACAAGCACATCGAATCGAGCTTTGTTAAAAGGCTTGGTGAACAGATCCGCCACATTATTGGCAGTGGGAACCTGTTCTACCCAGATGAGCGAGCGCTCATAACAATCTCTGATAAAATGAATTTTGATATTAATGTGCTTGGTTTTGGAATGATGGACAAGATTTTTAGTAATTTGAATTGCGGCCTCATTATCACAGTGAATGGGGGTTTCTAGATAATTCAAACCGTAGTCCAACAGCTGATGTTGGATCCAGATAACTTGAGAACAGCAAGCAGATGCAGCAACGTATTCCGCTTCTGTTGTTGAGGTGGAGACGGTATGCTGTTTCTTGCACTGCCACGACACCAGCCTATCTCCAAGGAATTGGCACCCTCCTGAAGTAGATTTCCTGTCAAGCTCACAGCCTCCATAATTACAGTCAGCAAAAGCATATAAATCAAATTCAGAATTCTTCGGATACCAAAGACCCAATCGTGGGCTGCCTTTGATATACCGAAAAATCCTTTTGACAGCAATAAGATGTGAAAGTTTAGGATTAGCCTGATAGCGAGCGCATTGACAAACTGCAAACATGATGTCGGGACGACTTGCAGTAAGATACATCAACGATCCGATCATCGATCTGTAGTGTGTCTGGTCTACGGATTCGCCATCAATATATGGATTCAGCAGGGGTCTTTCAGCCATTGGTGTCGATGCAGGTTTTGCGTCTTGAAACCCGAACTGCTCAAGAATATCTTCCACATACTTAGCTTGATGTAGCAGGATTCCGGTTGAATTTTGTTTGACCTGAAGCCCCAGAAACATGTTCATTTCACCCAGTGAACTCATCTCAAACCTCTTTTTCATCACGCCTTCAAACTCTTTGCATAGCTGTGGACTGGTAGACCCGAAGATAATGTCGTCAACGTAGATCTGGACTAGAATCTGATCATTACCAACATGCTTGATGAATAAAGTTTGATCAATAGTGCCGCGAGAGTATCCATGCTCGAGCAAGTGCTTTGTTAGAGTCGCATACCATGCTCGAGGAGCTTGATGCAACCCATACAACGCCTTGTCCAACTTGTAGACATGATTAGGAAACTTTGAGTTAACGAACCCAGGTGGTTGATCAACATAGATTTCTTCCTTCACCTTGCCATACAAGAAGGCAGTCTTGACATCCATTTGGTAAACCGTGAATTTCATGTAAGAAGCATATGCAAGGAAGATACGAATAGCCTCCAAGCGAGCCACGGGAGCATAAACCTCAGTATAATCAAGACCCTCAACTTGTCGAAACCCGCGAACCACCAACCTTGCTTTATTGCGCACTATTACACCAGAATCATCCTACTTGTTTCGATAGACCCAGCGTGTGTCAAGAGACCTTTTGCCCTTTGGTAACTCAACCAAATTCCAAACCCCGAGCTTTTCAAACTGATTTAGCTCTTCATGCATCGCATCTACCCAGCTGGGCTCATTCAAAGCCATGTCAACGTTCTTGGGCTCTATTTGAGATATAAAGCAAGAGTAGAGACATGCATTGACATCTCCACTCTGACTTCTAGTTTTAACTCCATCACCCAGCTGACCAATGACGTTATCAATAGGATGATCGCGTTGAATTCTCGAAGGTATGTCTTGGCTGATATCATTGAGTGAAACAGGAAGAGTGTGAATGTTGAAACCTCCATCATTTGCTGATTGATCCACATTAGATGAATCTGCTACAAACTCATTAGCAATTTCTTCAGGAAAGAGTAGTTCCATAAAAGTTGGAGTGACAACGGAAGCATCTCTAGACATGAACTCTCTTTCAACAGGGGTAAGAGGTGTAGCATCAACATCAGGAGTTCCATTTTGAACTTTAGACTCTGGACTATCAAGTCGATCAGATGACTCCCCTTCAGGTGGAGTAGAAGACTCCCCCTCAGATGGAGCAGAGGACTCCCCCTCAACCGTTGGAGGTCTGTAAACAACTTCTTCGTCTTCGTCTTCAGAAACAATCTTCGAACCAGAAGAGGATCCATTTGAACCATCTGAAGACACATTTAAGGATTTGAAAAGCGATGTGTAATCAAATAACCAGTCAGGACCCACTCGAGCGTCTGTTTCATTCTCCTCCAACCAGCGCACGTCATAGGATTCGACAATCTGCTTAGTCTTCTTGTTGTAAACCCTATACGCGGTGCACGCAACATATCCTATGAAATAACAATCATCGGCTTTGGCATTGAATTTAGGGTTGGATTCCAAGTGAAGAAGGGTGCAAGGGCAGCCAAATACACGGAAATGGCTGACTGAAGGCTTGTGTCCATAGAGAATCTCGTACGGTGTCTTCATCTGAGCTTTGTTGATTAGAACACGATTCTGCACGTAGCAAGCAGTGTTAATCGCCTCAGCCCAAAAGAAAACAGGTAATTTAGAATCACAAAGCATTGTCCTTGCAGCATCTTTTAAAGTTCTATTTCTCCTTTCAGCAAAACCGTTTTGTTGAGGCGTGTGAGCAGAGCTGTATTGACGCATGATCCCCTTTTCTGCGCAAAAATGGTCAAGAACTGAATTCTTGAACTCAGTACCATTGTCAGTATGAAGCGCCTTCACCTGGTTGTTGGTTTGATTCTCAATCATCACAATGAACTTCTTTATCAGATCAGCAACCCCAGCTTTGTTGGATAAGAAGAAGACCCACGTAAAACGAGAGAAATCATCGATCACAACTAGACAGTACGAATTTATGTTGATGCTCAGGACGTTGACCGGACCAAATAAGTCCATATGTAATAATTGGAGCACCTGACTGATTGAGTTGACATGCTTTGGCAGGTGTGGTTTTCTATGATGTTTTCCTTGGGCACAGGACACACACTTCTCAAATGTAATAAAGTCTCTGACAGGTAAGCCTCGGACCATCTCATTCTTAGCAAGTCGATTCTGGTTTTTCGCGTTAGCATGACCGATTCGTCGGTGCCACAGCATCGCATTTTGTTCGGACACCTTTGAAAATAGGCAAGTGACTTGTTCAGGTATGTTACTGTTCATGTCAATAATGTAAGCATTCCCATCCCGCTTAGATTTGACGAGAATCCACTCTTCCGGGATGACAATTCCTGGCTTGAGAATCATGCATTCTTTATCGGTAAAATGGGTAGAATAGCCTTTGTCGCAAATTTGGGAAACACTCAACAAGCTATGCTTTAACTCGGGAGCAAAGTTGACATTTTCAAAGCTTAGCACTCCATTTGTAACGGTTCCTCTTTGAGTGATCTTGCCACCATCTCCGCCCGCGAAGGAAACATACCCCCCATTAAAAGATTGAATGTCGCTCAATTGGGAGATGCCTCCTGTCATATGCCGGGAGCAGCCGCTGTCGACGTACCAAGGACGAACGACATTCCTCCACAATTGTCCCTGTAAAATGAGCGGGATCATTTAGATTTGGGAACCCAGGTCATCACTGTCCTGGGTTTCCTTTTCGCTTTCTCTGATTTATCTTTTAATTTTTTTAAATTAGGATCCTCATTTCTAATCACTTCAGATGATGATGATGATGGATTGGAAATTGATTTGGGCATCCAATGATATTTAGGTTTTATAACATTCTCAGGTGGTTTTGAAATAGGTTTCTTATTAGTTTGCACTGAGCCTCTGGATGTTCTACTAGAAGTGGTTGAAGATCCAGAACTGCTTTTTGACGAAACCGATCTTGGCGGAGCCTTGTTCGGTTTTGGCAAACTATTTTGAGCTTTGTTAGTAAAAACCTTTTTATTCTTTTGAAAAACAACCCTTTTTCTTCTTCGATCATCTTTCCAATCATCATTTCGAGAACAAGTTCTTGAGGATTTTCTAATTAAAGACCTTCCTCGAGATTCGTTCTCTCCTCTTGGTGACATATAATTCACAAAGATCCTATTTTGACAATTCCTAGCTATATGACCACCAACACCACAATTAAAACAAATCTGTTTATTATTTGAACTTGTACTGCATTTCTCAGATTTATTTTCTTGACAGACACTCTTACTCTTCTCAGAAGAACATGCATGAGAAATAGGTTGTGAGATAAGTGAGGGTGCCTCAGATGGTGTGACTTGTGGAATTGATGGGTTTTCATGAGAATCACAAGCATCAGAATTACCAAACAGTTCATCAAACATATCAAAGAAATTAAGTTCAACAGTAGCAGATGTGGAAACATCACACGAAACATTCTCAGTCTTAACATCAGAAACAAAAACTTTTTCATTTGAAACAAAAATATCAGAATCAGAAACAGAAACAAAAACAGATTCTCCAACTTCACGCTTTGCCTGATCTAAGGGTTGATCTGCAGGGGAAGTAGAAATGTTAGTACTTTCAACATTAATAAATCTGCCTGAAACGAAACCAGATGGCTTGCCATAAACCATAAATGGTTCGTTGGCAATCTCATCCTTGGATAGGGGTTGATACTGATATGTATGATTATAAGGAGGAGGTACACTATCATATCCTAAACCCTTTTGTTGGTTTCGTTTGAACTGCATGCAGTGATCAATCATGTTGGCAACTACCTCGCTTGATCCATCAAATTTTCTAAAATCAAAATTTGCAGTTTCAAATTGTCTTTTTAATGTATCAAGCTCGGTAATTAACTCATCATTTTGTCTCTTAACATAATCATAAAGCTCACATTTCTCACTGTATTCTGTCTGAATTCTTTTAAAATCTTTTATTTTTGTCTCTAACTGGGCCTTAAAGGGGTTTTGTCCTTTCCTAAGCTGATAGCCCTCATATCTAAGGTCCTCTACTTCTCTACGTAATAATTGAATTTCATCATGAAGAAGTTTAACATATTCATTACATGCCTGAGAGCAAGAAGGTAGATTTACCTCATTCTTCTTGGGCTCGGAAGTAGAAGACACCATCATAGCAAACTGCAGCTCCATCATTTCTGCTTCAGGATTAGCTGCATCATTCTTTAGGGGATCATCATCAATTTGAGCTAGGTGAGCGTTTTCTGGCCCAAAAATATTCAAAGCCTGAATCTGGTCCTCCCAGTCAAAGGACTGAGCGACCATAGCAGTCTCACCATTAACCGCAGCACCTGCACAGTTGTTTCCCACTGCAACCATTGTCCCGTTGTTGTTCGTCCTATGATCTGGCTTTGGAAACTCACGAGCAAAGTGACTCGGCTCGTGGCAGTTGAAACATCGCAGCATTCCCTTGTTGAATCCCACCTTCTTGTCAGCATTAATGCCCCAGTTGTTCTTCCCTGTCTTCTTAGCAAACTGCTTGACCCTGAAAACAGCCATAGCAATCTGCCATGTAATGTCCATCTCTTCCACGTCTTCTGGATGAATCTGATCCAGGTCAGCAAATGCAAGCTGAGGTGGAAGCTCTCCAGCTACAAAAGCATTGTAGCAGTTAACAAGCCCAGTGGCTAGAGCCAGATTTTCATCAGTGTCTTTCGTGTTTGAGGAAGAGGCTACAACTGGCACATTTGGAGGAGGAACAGCTTGTGGAGTGACAAATGGCTGGCTTTGAGAATAAGGAATGGATGATGCTGCAGCGAAGGTCTGAATCTGAGGTTGTTGAGCAGCAAAAGCTTGACCTGAGGAAGACATGATTGATGAGAGAGCATTGTTGGATGAGATTCCAATATTTGCAGTAGAGTACGAGTTCACATGGTTAATTTCTCTCTGTTTGTCGTCAATATCACAAGCTTTGATGATCGCCATGATTTTAGCAAGAGTGAGGCGATTTAGATCCTTGGTCTTCTTAATCACAACAACATTCATGTCCCATGATCTAGGAAGAGCATTCAGAAGCTTCTTGTTAATCTCTGACTTGGTCAAGAAAATCCCAGATATATTCATGTCAGTGGTGAGAGTTGTGAACCGTTGCAGCTGTACCTCAAGAGTCTCTCCGGGAATGTAGTTGAACATATTGAACTTTTGTCGCAACATGTCCTGGCGACTCTCCTTCATATCTTCATTGCCTTCATATACCTCAATTAGGGCTTCCCACAAATCTTTAGCTGAAGTGTACTCTCGGAAACCTTGAGCAATATCAGGAGATAATGTCATGGTTAGAGTGGCTAAAGCCCTTTCCTGTTCTTCCACCTTTTCAAACTCTTCATCTGTGTAGTTTTCAACAGCTTTGTCAATCACTTGACCTCCAACTGTCATAGTGATTCTAACAAGGCCTCTAAGAATGCTTCTCCAGACTTTAAAGTCCTTCATTTTAATATACTTTTCAATCGTGTATTTCCACTCAGTAAAACCATCTGCAGACATTAATCTTGGAATACGCGTAGTAGTGCCCATGACAGTATCAAGTTCGTGAAAATGAGTTTGACTTTGAGATTCCATTAGAAATTAAAGCGGAATAAAGTCAGAAAAGAGTTTACGGTTGATGATGATGAGATTACGACCGTAAACAGCGTTTACGGTTAATGAGATTACGACCGTAAACCGGGTTTACGGTTGAAGTGTTTACGACCGTAAACTGTGTTTATGGTTTGGATGATTACGGTTTGAATGTTTACGGTTTAAGTGTTTACGGTTATTGAAGCTTAGTTTACGGTTAATGAAGATTCACAGTTTACGGTTTCTTAAGGTTCTTGAGTTTACAGCCGTAAACAGAGTTTACGGTCAGCAGTAAACTCCCAGAAGTTCTTGAAAAACGCGATTTTGGAGTAGATTCAGTCCCTTTAACCACGAAAACACTAAAACCAATCTCGAACAATAAAGAATGTCAGTTTAAGCAGCCGAAAACTCGATTGAATGAAGCTTTGACACCGGTTTTTGCTCTGATACCAATTGTAAGGTCCTGAAATTGATCTTTACCAATGATCAAGCAACAAACAATCACAATAGAAGTAGCAGAAGAAGATTAATCAAGCCTGCACACGTTTATTGCAGAAAAACATCAGGTACAACTTGATACAGTAAACCATAAACCCTCTGGCATCAACAACTAGACAAAGACCTACAACTCCTCTATAAATAATCGACTTGGGCCGCAAACTGGGTTTACGGCCATAAACGTGTTTACGGCCGTAAACTCACTATCCGACCGTAAACAGCTAAACAACCCTAAAAATGCACTAAAGACTCATAATGAACTATTACAATGAAAGCCTAGACCAAACCATTAAGTGGACCCTTCAAGTTGAGCAGCCTTACTCTGTTGATCAATCTTGCACATTGAGTTATTTTGAAGATTGATTGGAATCTTGAATCGCGAATGAGCTGTTCTCCCTCCAGACATATTATTCGCCGCAGCACCAGATGTAGCAGTAGCAAGTGCAATTAGACCACGAGAACGAACCTCGGAAAGCAAGGTAGATTATGATCTACGTGCCTCATGATCTCATCATATGCAGTTTTTTGGTCGGGATTGAGAGAATCTTTAGCAAGGAGGTGTTCATCTTCAACAACAATAGAGTACTCCTCTAGGACCTCGTGATATCCTCCAAATTCTAAATTGATGGTTGTATTTAGCATAGGAAGATCAAATTCACCAAGATCCTTACCCATAGATTGCAAAAATATACCGATATCCATAAGAACCATAGCTTGAACTCGTTCAACACTTTCACATTGTTGCCTATAATCTTCAGAGAGTGAATTAAAGTGGTCATCCCATAACTTATGAACATCTCCGGGCTCGCAAAAAATCAATATAGTGGCGAATAACCTTCTAAGAGCCCCTGGAAACTGAAAAAGTGAGGCCTCCTTAAGACATTCAGATAGATTGTCATCATTCTCTATTAATCCCCTCTCAGTAGCAGCTTTACGAAATGTCGGGTGTAATATGTTGTTCACCCTATAAAGATCTTCAAAGCATGTTGGCCCTCTAACATGTGATAGGAGTATTCGTAGGTAGTATCGCTCTCCTTCTGTGGGGTTAACAGAAACCAATCAGCCTCTCATTTCTCCTTTTTTTCTTTGCTTCCAACAACGTTTAGTTGTATTCCACGTAAAGTATTTTGGGAATTCTTTATACAAATATTGCCTCGCTATCTTGTATTTTTTATTCATGTCGAAAAAATCAGTCAACATTGAACTCTTATCTTTCTCCCTTGCAACGATATCAGTCATGTTATCATTATCTAAGAATCTAACTAATTGTTGGCTTGGGAGATGAAGATGCAAAGCCATGATAAAAGGGTGGATTTGAGAAAGCAAAAACCTGTAAATTCGCCACATTGCCTCGGGAGGCGAGATATAACGTGCATCTTGATATCTCTTGATCTCATTAATAATAGGCTCTCCTCCATCTGGATCAATATGGACAACTTGTTTGTCATGTCCTTTGTAAACATACTTAAAAGCATATTCCACAGATTTTATGCTCGAGCAAACCTCGACATTCATGTGGCAATTGAACATCATCAACAACTTTGGATTATATGGGACCACCCACCTATTGTCAAGTGTATTTCCTTGTACGTCTACCTCTATCCCATTGTTTCTCCTTCGATATACGGATATGAGTCTTTTCCTTGTGTTGTCACTTCACTACATTGTCTAGGATATCTCCACCGACATTGTGTCGGGATACCCTGCATACAAGGACTGGATTCTCGTAAATGACCACAAGGACCATTCATCATGTGTTTCACAACGATTTCATGCATTTTGGGATATTTTTTCGGGTCGAGAAGTTCAGCACACACCATCTTATCATAATGGTCCGGATTTATCATCTTGTGTTCTGGTCTCATTATCAGGAGGAAATGTGCATGTGGCAAACCACGTTTTTGAAACTCTACCACATAGACATGTGCTCGAACGACGCCCAAAATATGCTTATTGAGAAGTTGCTCCTTAAGATCTTCTAGTTTTGCACGAAACACTCTTAATACAAGGTCTGGCCGGTCTTGAGCACTTTGGCCAGGTTTTAGATCATTAACAATTTCAGGCCAACTTGGATTACATGTTACGGTAAGAAATATATCAGGCTTTCCGTCCTCTTGAACTAACGTCATCGCATCTAGGAAACGTCGTCGCATGTCACGTGGTCCTCCGATAAAAGATGCCGGTAAGACAATTCGTTGTCCGACTCTACTTGGTTCAGTCTCACCGGCGTTGACACAATCGGCAACTCCTTGGTAAAGGTCAGATCTTATTTTTTTTTGTTTAGTCTACAAAAGAGCAACCGTGATGTCTCGATCTTTATATAGATATCTACCACAAATTGTTGTAGTAATCTTCCCCCCAATAATATCAAATTATCACTTGAACGGATCTGGAATTTGTAACAATAATACTCACGCATCGTTACATTATTCCTACCCGTTTTCGAGTTAGTCCCTGAATAATTGTAATATTAAAAAACATATAAATTATATGTATGTATATATAATCATTTACTTTGAAATTACATAAATAAATGTACCTTCTATATCATCCTCAATATTTTCATCATCAGCCACAACTTCATTGATGGACACCCCATCCCTCGCTATTTTTGAATGCCAACTAGGATTCGCCATTAGGAAATAACAAAGGATCGTAACAGCCTTCGTAAGGTTGAATTTTTGTATTGTACTCAGACTTCCCATATACAATAATGCTTCTTTTATATGTCGTTATATTGTCATTACCTTCTACCCAAATACCAGCGACCTGCATAACTCTTCATTTTAGTACGATGCATATAGTATGGAAATTGATATAATGACTCCGAATAAAAAAAAAAGTATATATCTATATCAAACCTCAGATGTAGTCGGTCGATTGTATACCCTTTGGTCAAGTTTCACGGATGCATTCAAAGTGACTTTATAGTTATCGAGAGGTCCTAATTCACGAAGGCTACGAAATGTTGTAACATATGGATTTGTAGCAAGAGCATTCGTCAAATCTTGAATGATGTTTTTATCAATATTAGGCCATTTAAGTCTATGCGTAAGTCGGTTTCAGAGTCGTAAAAATATAACTGTAAGTACCTAGGTTTTCCATCCCTTGGTACTAATTGGTCGATTTTGTGATATATTGTTCCGTTGGCTCGAAATGTATATACCCCAGATTTCATATTCGCCAATTCTTCATCTAACTCTACCCCCATAGATGTGAAAGAAAAGTTTGTATTGTAAGCATGTATGTTATCTCTAAACATTTTCCCTTTTTCATTTTGCGATGTGAAAAGATCATATAGCTCTGGCGGAATATGGGTAGATGCTAACTTTGTTTTCCCACTCATGCAGCAGAAGGTGGCAAGTTTATGTTTGAAACGTTTTGCTCCACAATGAATACATGTATTGCATGCCTCTAAAACAGAATGGACGGTGGGGATACCATTGAAAACATAATGGTACGGATCACTACAAGCTCCTGTATTTAGGATACATGAACAAAATATTAATTTTAAACAGTAAATAAAAAAAGATGTAATCGTTCATTTAAAGTAACATTGTTTAAGTGGAATAAAATCGAAAACTAACCATTTGATGTTTCATGTGTTAACACTGAACATATTTGGGTGTTTTCTTCATTGTTTCGTCGTTGCTGATCTCTTAGAAGCATTATCTTCTTTTGTTTATTTCGTTCATAATAATTTTTGTTAATATCTTTCCTACTTTGCGGAATGATACTTTCTTTTCCTAGCTGTTTTTCTTTGTTTCGTGCATAATATTGTTGATTAACTTTTTTCCGATTTTCTTTACTACTTTGGGAAGCGTCACTGCTAACAACTTTTTGCATTTTGTTTTTTCCAAATCAACCTTGCCAATACTCTCTATTGTACCGTTTTCTTTTTTCTGCAACAATTTTAGTAATATTGTCATATTTCTTATATGTTTTTCAATTCAATTATGAAAAACAGAACATACCTTTCACATTATGTAAAAGAATTTCTTTAAATTGACGATTTTCATTTTGACCATCTTCGTTTCTCATTTCAAGCTATAAAAAAACATAAGACAACATTACACATTATAGCAATCCCATAAGTTAATTTGTTCAATACTCTTAATATTTATCAAAAACAATAGAAATTCAACATAATATATTTAGTGTTTCAACATTCCAACAGATAACATAAATTAATAAGCAAAACAACTAAAACAACCCTCAAAATGTATATGGAGGACAATAAAGTAACAAAAACAACAACATAGTTCAATAACCAAAACAACAACACAAATAACCCTCCAAATCTTTCACCCAACAAATTCCTAATAAGTTCACAACCCTCCTAGATGTATCATCCTAACATATTCCTAATAAGTTCTGCTTCTGGCATGATCGGATGAAACGCAACCCTTGAAATGTATGTTGAGAATAGATAATTCACTGAAAAGCAATTTTATGTATGTTAATAAAAAAAATAACTATTTTTGGGGGATTAAAAGTGAACTAGGTTTAAACTTACCTCCTCCTTGTTCGCAAAATTTTACTTGGGATACATATATGACCCATTGGTATACAATTGCTCGAGCAAGCATAACAGGTGAGGCTTCAGGAGTGAGATTCAAGATCAGATTGATTACAAAACCCCTATTAAAAATTAAAAATATATAATTATAAAGTATAAGTTATGATGAACATAGTAAATTAAATAAAATAATCTTTTAATTCATAAAGAAAAATACAATATAATAACTTACGATTGATCTTGAAGAGTCATTTCAATTGCAAAATGATGGCCTAAAAGACGTCCGCTTATAACTTTCCCAACAATGTCTGAATCAACAACTATGTTGAATCAAATTTTACTTTTTTTAAAAATCAAATATTTAATATAAAAATTAATTGAAATTTACCAATCAATATTCGGCGGCGTTGCATTCTCACAAGAGTTTCGATGGAACTAACCAATGGATAAACAGGAAACGGAATTTCAAGGTTTGGTTCAAGAAACCTAAATTGTGTATTTTCATCAACAGCAATCACATATTCATCATAAAAAAAAGTATATCCTTCATACTTGGGACAGACATTGGGATTCCAGTAGAGCTTAAAATGATTAAATGAGAATAATCGGCCCACCATATTTCTGTTTTCATATCTTTCCATAAAATGACCAGGAACGACAGCCATCATTTTTTCTCTCTATCAAAAAAAAAATATTTTTAAAAAATAATTAAAAAAATAGCTAATCCTTTAGTTAAAATAAGCATCTAATATATATTAAGAGTATCCCAAACTTACATTTTTATCAACTAAAATGATGATTAATCTATTCCTTCTGTCATCCCTCCATAGGAGATCAACTCGGGCGCATGAAAACTTATACCAGCAATACGGACTACTAAGTGAACGAAAGCAGTGTACTTGAAAATATTGATCCATTTTCCACAAAATATCAAATAAAATATAAAACTACATTTTGTGATGAGTTACGTATATCCCATATTTCATATTTACCTTCCTTGTAATAAAAATATAAAAAGAAACCAAAAGATAATGTAAAAAGAAACCAAATAACAGTAGATATCATAAACATATAGAAATTATAAAATGCATAATTTATAAACATCAAAAGAAACCAAAAGAAAATGTAAGGAAAAAAAAGAAAGTCCTAATTCTTAAACTTCTTATCCCATATTTCATATTTACCTTCCTTGTAAAGATACAGAGATAAAAATAACAGTAGATATAATATAAGACATTAAGGTTTTGGAGTGCTGTTTTGTAGTATCAAACATATATCAAGAAAAAAAACATAAATGTCAAATGAAACAAACAAGAAATGGATGCTTTAGACAATAAAGGGGCAAAAAGGTCACACACAAATCTCAAAATAAATACATGAAAATAATGGATTTGCAATAGCACTTTGGGAATGTTTCGTAGAGAAAGTATGTTGTCATAAAGTAGGATGCTATATCACAAAAGTATATAAAAGTATGATACTGTTTCTAGCACTTTGGGGAAGTTTTGTAGGGTGCTATTTCAAAAAACTAAACGAAAGTATGTTGACGTTTTTAGCATTTGGGTGTTGTTTTTGTAATATCACACACAAATCTCGAAATTAATTCATCAAATTTTTTTTGATATATTGGTAAAAAAATAAAATAAAAAAAACATTTTTTTAAATATGGTAAAAACGTTTTTTTTAATAATCTTATTAATTAAAAATAGATTAAATTCAGTTCTAATATTTAGGTAAAAAATCAATTAATTAGACAGCATTCCATGATTGTAGTAATTAATTAATTATCCATATTTAGTTATATTGCAAAATTCCATTTAAGCCCTTATGGAATGATTGGTCTATAATTGTTCTCGCAATCTCAACCTTTTAGGTGTTCTCATTTGATCATCTCCATATATATATATATATATATATATATATATATATATATATATATATATATATATATATATATATATATATATATATATATATATATATGATGAGGTTCAATAAAAAACCATAATTAACCAATGAACCAACGAACCAATCTTTTTTTCAACTTTTAGAACTTATTTTTTATTAAAAAAAAAAACTAAAAATACATAAATTCATAACTTTTTATCCTTTTTCCAATGATATCAAATTCGAATTTTTTTTTACGTCAAATTCACAATGTGAATCAGGATTCACACGGTGAATCCGAAAAATATTTTTCACATTCACAATGTTAATATATGAATTTAGATATTTTCATATTTTTTTTTTCGATAAAGAATAAGCTCTAGAAATTGAAAAAAAGATTTGGTTCCTTGAAGAACCAATAATTATGGTTCTCTATTGAACTTTTCCCTATATATATATATATATATATATATACATTTATTTAAACTAAGTATTGTGTTATTGTATAGACAAATGTGGACCAATTATTCTAAAAGGGTATTAATGTAATCTTGCAATATAATTTATTTTTTCCCAGTTAATTAAACTTTGATTGATATCAATCAAATTCCTAAATATCAGGCTATTAAATATGCATTTTATCAACGAAAATAACACACACACACATATATATATATATATATATATATATATATATATATATATATATATATATATCGTATACGTTTCAATCCATTGCAGATTCATAGTTCATCATCTTCAGAGCAGTTTTCTTATTCTGATAGTTCGTTAATAGAGGTATGTTGTTCATGGAATTTTTTTTTATATTTTTGAAGTATCGTTTATCATGTGCATATAAATTTTTGTATATTCATAGTTAAGAATAATCATTTATATGATTCATCTCATATTTGTTCTTTACGATATTCCAGTGATGAAATTCATGTTTTCAATTTTATTGTTGTGTTTTTCAGAACAAAGATTATATTGATAACAATAAGAAGGACTTTTCTGATAACAATGATCGGAATGTCAATCAATGCCAAGTGCATCAAGATCGGAAGAAAATAAGAAGATGTGGGATTTGTTTTGGTGTTGGTCATGATAGGAGGAATTGTCCTCAAGCAAGGGTCAACAGAGAGTAGATTTTTACTTCGTCAACATATTTTAGGATGTGAATAATGTTTTCAATTTAGTCTTATCGGATTTTATGGAGTTTTATTTCAGTATAATATTGATATGGATTCATAAATTATAGGGGGTTATCCTTGTAAGTTTATGTTTTCATTCAATTAATATTAATAATTCTCATTTTGAGTTTGATTAAAATTCCATAAATTTTCTTATTTATCATATGAATACAGAGTTGTTGTTGTAAATGTATTTTTGTTCTAATGTTTCTGGATATAACAGTTCTTCGTAAATTGTGTTGTACTTAATGTCATATCTACACATTCTGTAAGAATGTGCAATACAAAATATAATTTTTATTATTCGTACAGAACAAACAAAAACACAATTCTTTTTATCCAAAGTAGTAGAATGTAACTGTTGATTACAATATACATTAAAAAAAAACAGAATGCTTATTATTCGTACAGAATAAGTGTTTCTAATTTCCTTTTACATTTTGATTAGTCAACGATTCTGTTAGAATTATTTGGATGAAATTCTACCAGAATGCTAATTTGTATTACAATATACAGATCAAACAGGAGCAAAATAAATTTGATGTTATTATTATCACATATAGTTTTACAGAATAAGATTGTTGTATCATGATATCGTGGTATATGTATGTCTATGTTAAGTTGTACGAGAATATACATAACAAATGTGTGAAAAATATTTTTATTGTAGATCTTGTTTGTGATTTTCTCACAGAATAACACGCTTGTGATATTAATTGATTATTTCATATACGCGTTTATGTCATAACAAACCAGAAATCATTTGTAAATTCAATTAAAATTTTTTTTTTAAAGTTTGCAGAATTAATTTTTTAAAAGTTTAATTTAAAACGCAGGATGTGTTGAAGTCATATATACGCAATTTATTATATTTGGAAGTTGAATATGTCAAATATTTACAATATCATGATGAATAATACGATTTTGTGTTGATTATTATCCTTACAATCTTTCTAAAAAATTTAAAAAACCAAATATTTGATAACAATGAATACATATATCACGCATTTTTAGTTACATATCAATTACACGGTTTCTCCTTTTTTAATATATACTGAATTGGCTCAAATTTTGTAATATTGCATTTATTTTGCTTTCTCATATCAACTGGTGTTCAATCGTGTTGTTACTTATCTTATGGATGATACAGTATCAGCTGGTGACGATCATATTCATGATCAACATGAATTTCCTAAGGAGTATGAAAATTTCGGGTTACGGGATCATGACTCTCTACATAATGTCGGCTTTCAAATATCTGAGAGTAGCAATCTAAATTTAGGTGAATTTACTTTATAAGTTTTTAATATGTGTTATTTTGTATAATAATAATGTTGAAATTTTCTATTGTTTTTTGTGTTTTGGCGTAACTTGCACTTGCAAAGATGAGGATCCATTAGAACACATTCAAGATCACATGTATGACAATTCCGAATATCATTTCGGTGAATCTAGTAATCATAACCCAGGTGATGTATTTTAAGTATTTTTTTTCGTTTTTATATATATCTACGTATCCATTACACATACTCTTATTAAAAGATGCAGAAAAGGAATTCGAGTTCAATGATAATGAGGCAGATTATACTAGAGACGATGATAACATTGAATTTCAGAAAGGTTAGAATATGAAAAAAAAAGTTTAATAAACTAGATTAATTCTTTGAAACTTTTTTGATTTTTCTTTTATGCAGAACAATCTCATGTTACACATGATTATGTCTCTCCTGGTGGATCATCGTATTAGATTCCTGTTGTTTCAGACAACATCAAACCTAAAATCAATTCAATTTTTGATTCATATACAGCAGCATTATCAATGTATTACAATTATGCATCATTAGCAGGCTTTGATGTCAGGCTTGGACCATTTAGAGCAACCGAATCTGGCATTACCACACAACGACATTTGCTATGCAATCGGGAAGGTAAACCAACAACCGCTAAAGTGGATACTTTGGACCCTCAACATAATAAGATTCAGAGAAGGAAAGACTCATTTAGGTGCGAATGCAAAGCGAAAATTGTTGTTATTCTACTACATGGTACTAATAAATATAATGTTGCTGAATTTGTTGAACAACATAATCATATGTTGTTTGGTAAGGACAATATGTTTTTGTCTCGTACAAAGAGGAAACTTGATTATTCACAGGTGATCTTTATTCATAACTTGTCAAAGCAAAATATTGGTGCCTCAAGAGCACATAGATTGTATTCCGGACTTCAAGGTGGTTCTGACATTCGAGGTGGGTTGGTTTCTGATTTCAAGAACAGTACGAGAAATCTCAATTCTTACATAGGTGCCAGGGATGCAAAATTCCTTGTATTGAAGATGTTGGAGAGGAAAAAAAAATATCCCAAGTTTTTCTTTCGATTTTAGAGTTGTTGAGAAAAAATTGAATTCGATTTTTTGGGCTGACGAAATTGCAAAGTACAACTACAATGCTTTTGGAGACGTTGTTTCTCTGGATGCCACATTCATCATGAATAAGTATTTTCAAATTTTTGCAATCTTTTCACATAATTTTTCTTGATTCCAATAACGCTTACCAAGTTTTATATTTTTTAACAGATATGATATGGTTTTCGTACCTTTCACTGGGATAGATAATCATAAGAAATGTGTGACTTTTGGCGCTAGACTTTTGAGTAGAGAAGATGCTAGTTCTTACTCATGGCTGCTTAGATCATTTTTGAAATCATTCAAAAAACAACCTACACTTGTTCTTACAGATCAAGATCCAGCTTTAAACAAGGCTGTTAATGAAGTATTTCCAATGTCAGCACATAGGTTTTGTATGTGGCATATTACAAAAAAACTTCCAAACAAGGTCAATATTTTTTTTATATTCAACCCAAACTCACTATGTTTACCTTGTTTGCACATATTCTTCAATTAGAAATAAAATATTTCAGAACAAAATCTATGCCACAACTACAATTCATTACCGGCTTTTGCTAGATTTTAAGATACATTCTTTAAGAATTTTAAAGAACATTCTGTTAGAATTCATAGTTTACACCATTCAGACCCTGCATTCCTTGTGCAGCACAATTATTTATTTTATACTAACATATATATTTTTTTTCAGATAACATCGCAACTAGCCACAAACTCAGCCTTTCAAAAGCGTTTTCACTCTATAATTTGGAATTCTAAGCTGGAACCACATGATTTTGAAAAGGAATGGAAATCTTGTTTAAATGAGTTTAACATTTCAAATAACAAGTGGTTGCAAGAGATGTATGGGTTGCGTAGACGTTGGGTACCTGCATTTTTCAACGACATACCGATGTCTGGTCTTATGAGAACAACATCATTGTCGGAAGGCCAAAATTGGTCGTTTCAGAACAATACCCTTATTGGTTCTTATCTTTTAATGTTTATGATGACATTTGGGGGTGTTATGGAACGGCAAAGGCGTAATCAAGTTGTCAACGACTTTAACACTGCTACAACACTTCCTAGATTCATCAAATCTAGTCCAATTGAAGCACATGCTTCAAAGGTTTACACTCGTAAAAATTTTTATCAGGTGCAGAAAGAGATATCAGATTCTGATAACACTTGTTTCCAAATGAGTGTTACTTCTAATAATTGTGTTGACACTATTATTGTTTTGGAGAAGCAAAAGAACATAACAACAAGGCAACCATCAAGTCCTGTTGTTGATGAAAAACTTGAGGAATACCATTATGATCGTCTTACAGAGGATACCCAATACATCGTACGTTATTACTTTAACAATGCGTAATTATTTTTTGTTAATCACACAACAATACTTTATTACTGAAACTCATATTTTTTCATACATATTCCAGGTTACACACTCAACAACAGATGGTTCATACAAATGTACCTGCATGCATTTTGAACATGTCGGTATTTTGTGTAGGCACATATTTTGTGTTTTTAAGTTCTATAGTATTGAACAGATTCCTAAAGAATACATTATGAAACGGTGGCGTCGGGATGTTGTTCCAACAGAATTGCTTAAAAGGCGTTTGTCTAATTCTTTACTAGATTCTAACTCTGACATGACGGCTATTGAAATTTTTTCAAACGTAGATCGTTGTGTTTCATTTTTAAGCCATGATGCATCGAAGTTAAAGTCATACCTTGAAGAGTTGAATAAGCTGAAGAAAAAATTTGTAGATGATTGTCCAGCCCCTGAGATGCCATCAAGAGAAGCATTCTACAACCAGATTATAGGCGTAGAATTAACTAATGATGCTCCCGATATTGACAACCCATCAGATATTCGTAATAAGGGAACTGGCAGTCGTGGCAAGAGATTAAAATCAAAAAAAGAAATGCTGCAAAAAGTTGGTTCGAAGCCTAAGCGAAAGTGTGCTTTATGTAAACAGATGGCTAATCATGATAAACGAATTTGTCCTCTTAAAAAATGTGTGTAAGTAGTATGCTTTATATGTAATTTTTCTTTTAATATTATATTACATTAAAACTTTTTTGTTTCATCTTTATTTATTTTACTGCTTACAAATTTCATCGTATTTAATAAAATTGTCATAAATTGTTATACACTTTTGCATATTTTGTAACAATTCTTATCTACCATTAATGAGTATCCTAACATGTAACAACATAACGTTCATACATTCTACCACTACTAATGTGCATCTTATCTGAAATTCAAAATTGAAACAAACAAGGAAAATCATAATGTTCATACATTCTACCACTTGCAAAACATCACATATATTCTGTCAGAATATCTTGTAAACATAACATTTAGCAGTTTCCTTTTTTAATGGACAGGGCAAATGTACACATATTATTCTTGAAAAACAAAACATACATGTGCATTACAAACCATCTTTCAACAACTCATTTTGTTACACTTTACCATTTGTAACATAAGCTATTATATTCTTCCAAAACATTATGTACAGTCAACTCTAACAATTCTTACACATGACTATTTAGTATCCTATATGACATATATCATCGAAACAATCATGGTAAATCATAATCTTCATACATTCTACCACTTGTACTCAAACAAATACATTCCATCAGAATATCATGTAATTATACTTAAAACATTTTACATACACCAAAACTGTCTACACTAACTTGTATCAAACTACCACAACAAATGCATATCATAATGTATGATCTATAAACTAAACTTACCTGTACATTACAAACCATCTTCCAACACATTGCATATTTTGATAGCTTTCATATCCATATACACATTCCAACATCAATCAAGTAGTAACAATTACCAAAAAATAAATTCTACTAGAACAAACACCATTCACATTAACCTGTTTCTAAAAACCAAACAATTCTAGAACATAATAAAACACATCAACATTGTTCCCCAAGCAAATAAGTTAGACCAAAACAAACAATGTTACCAAAAATCTTACACCATATAACAATCCTACCATGATAAATTGTTACCCCAAAACACACAATACTAGACCAAAATAAAAAAAACATAGACTTAAACCAAACATACTACCAAACGTCTTTCAAAACCAACCATCCTAACATCATAACACTCCCATCTTAAAATCGACGTCTTCCACGTTTCTGCTTCTCCCTGATTTCCTTCACTTCATTCATCATAGCCAATATCTGCAATGGATCAAGCCTCTCATATGCTTCTGCATCTTTCTCCAACATCCTTTTATGTTTGTTGTACTCTGATTTCATAAGCTTTTCCATGTATTTGATTCGTAGATTATTTAATGCAAGTAAATCAGTATGTTTTTTTTCCTGTAAAACCGCAATCCCAACGCCCTTCATTTTCCCCCATATATGACTCCATATGCCTCATAAGATATACTCCACAGTCTGATCCTTCTTTCTCTAGTTTCCATGTCATTTTCATTACACGAGCTTTAATCTTGTTGAAAGTTGTTGACTTTTGGTAATTCTCTGTTTTCAAATAGTTCCCAAGCAACTTTTTCTGCGATACAAAACAATCATTTTACAATTCAATATTAAACTCATGTATTTTAAATCTTTCAAATAATAAAGCTTCAACATACCACATGAATGTGTTTTATTCCATAGATTTCCTCAACAGAACCATTTCGGGTCACATGGTCTATAATGTAGTATGTTGGAACCCTTAGATCAAAGCATATCAGATAATATTTGCTTTTATCAACTATTGGGAAGAAAACCTGTTACATAACACATAGTGGTCCAATAAGATAGGATTGTATGTTATGGTTGTAATTGATAAAAAACAAGGTTTAATTAAATCACCAGTCCAATATCCTTCAGCTTTTCCTGTTTTGGTAGACTTTTAAGGTGGAGTTTCAACATCTAATCAAATAATTTTTGAGTTCTTTCAGGTGACAATGCTCCACCCAGTATCTCTTCTGCCTGTACAGATTAATAAACCAATCAATAAAACACATATTATTCGACTGGAACTAATTTTAATTTAAATACTTACCAAAAAATTTGTGTCAAAGAATACTCTAGAAACTGATCCTACATCCCTGAGTTCCTCCATTCTGTTGAGTAATGATGACCAACAGTCAATGATTATCGCATGAATAAACGTGTTGCTGTTATGTACCTAAGATTAGGTATAGAACCTTTTAAACGACGTAATTTCATACAAAACAAATCCAATTTTATTTTTTATTAGTTTTGTTTTAATATAATATGATTGAATTAAGTTCAATTATGGAATAAAAAAGATCAATTATAAATATTTTTTTTGCAAATAATTATTGAAGTTTATAGAGAAAATAAAAAACTAATATTTTTTAACGAATATAACTCAAGTGTTTTGTCCTTCAATTGAAAAACTATATCCAATGATTTTGTGAAAAGTTTGATTGAGTTATGACATATTCTTCTTTTATTTTTTATTCTATTAGTTTTCATTTAGAATTTAGTATGGTTGATTAAATGGTCACAACTTTTAATGCTTTAAGTTCTTAGACACAATTAAGAAAAAGAACATAAATTTGATCGATTTAGTAAGTCACGTGATTAATGAAGAATAGTAAAAGAGATATCATGATTAGTTTGGATATAAATGGATCAAAACTACATTATTTGGAGGGTTCTATATATAAGCTTAGGTACATGACAGCCACATATTCCCTAAGCCTATATATATATATATATATATATATATATATATATATATATATATATATATATATATATATATATATATACAAACACACTAGCCGTTTATCCTCGCTAAGTGACAGGTGCGAATAACTTATTTTAGAAATTAGTTTTAAAAGCGATTAGGGGTTTTTTGTTGCGTAAATAGTTTACTATATCTAAACAATTATCAATAAAAGTCATGTTAGTAGAAACGAATTCAATAATAATTAAAAATGAGAAGTTAGGATTCTTTACAAATATACATGAACAAACATTGATTATACATTATTAATCGTGTCACACTTCTTTATACAACATATTTGATGTATAGACTTCACTGTTGTTAAATTGTATGTCAGACTTCACTAATACTTTTGTATTGATACGTGATATCTCTCTGGATAATGTCACATGAAGTTGGTCATGCGAAAAAATCAATTATGGAAGATAAATACCTACATTTGGGTTTAAAAAAAATATAGTGTATTTTTTTTTGTTAAATAAAAAAGTATGTTGCTATTGTGGGTCAAAAGTAAAAATATGTTATTCTTGTGTTAGATCATTTTCTATTAACATTTATCAAGAAAAGTCAAAGTGTAACAATTGTAATTTTCAGAAAATATTTACCGAACTAAAATATAAAAAATTTAGGTTAAGTTTTTTACATCAAAGTGTAACGGTTGTAATTTTCAAAAAGTAATTACTTTTGGCAGACGTCGGATAAGTTTTTTACGGTGAATAGTTTATTCTTGTCATTTAGGGGTTGTTTGTTTTTTTTTGCAGATCTGCACAACCACTTTTGTCTGCCCCGCGCAGACAACGCGCAGACATATGCCCTCATAGAGTGTTTGTTTTTTGGAAGTGCGCAAATAAAAAAAACGTCTGCGCGAGGTCTTCCTGGCGCAGACATGAACCACTGTCTTCAAAGGTCTTCGCGCCTCATTTTAACCAAAAGAAAAAAAAGAAAAAAAAAACGTCGCCTATATTTTTTTGTTGAAAATGTCTTTTTTTATGTTTATGGCATGAAATTAAGTTTGAAATATCATTTTATTTCAGTACCTGCAGACGTTAAAAACAAACAGACTTCTTATTGCTGGCTGCAGACATTTGGTCCACCTCTTCTGCTGCAGAGGTTTGCAGATATGGTCCGCAGACTGCAGACATTTTGACTTTAGAAAAACAAACAGCACCTTAGTCTTCCTTTGCAAAAGATGTCTCGGTTTGTAGCATATGTGAGCATAATAATCAAAAAACCAAACCACAACCGATTTAAATGAACCATTCTTAGATAGATGGTGCGGTTTATTATCTTTGTTAACATGATATATATGTTTGCTTTCGAATATTATTTAAACCCAACAAACCATTAACCAAACCGAACAATTACCTTTATATATATATATATATATATATATATATATATATATATATATATATATATATATATATATATATATATATATATATATATACACACACACTAGTGGGGTACCCGTGCGATGCAACAGCGCCAGATAGTTTTTATCAGCAGACAGTTTTCATACAACAATTAGTTTTTTTTGGTGACGCAGTACCTTTCGGCCTTTTGCCGAACAATTTTGTGTTAGATGGTTGTTTTTGTCGCATAGTTTGTAGGTAGCTAAGTATACATGTAATTTTATTTTATGTTTATCTTTAATCGATTGAATATGACGAAGATTAAAAAAATTATCGCGTGATGTAGACCTGACAATTTGTGTATTCGTCATGAAAACATATCAATTAAATACATATAAAACATAAGTAATGAGGATGAGGTTTGTATTAAAGGATTTTTTTTTGAACCAATACATTAAATTATTTGCATTCTTTTTTGCTAACCAATAAATTGGATCATTAAATAATAATGAGAAAATAACATGATTTCTTCAGAAAAATTAAACGGAAAAACCTTTCTAAGATTCATTTTCTTTGGATAAAAAATTTGATTCACTTTTTCGACAAAAATTAAATCATCTCAAAAAAAAAAATCATAGAGAGTAGAGACGTATTTTCATGTTTTCCTTTTTCTTAATAATTTGTTATTTTTTATAATCTTTTTATTCCATTTGTTGTTCTAAAAATTAATATAAAAAATTCACTTCTCACAAATTCATATAAAAGCTCCTTTTCACCGGATACCTTAAGCCTTAAAAAAATTAATGACATGATATATCGTATACTAAATCCAGTTTATAATGATATTAAAATATAATTTAGAAATAATGAAAATACCAAAACGTTCTAGTCAATTATATCAAAACGCAGTTTAGAAATACTAAAATGTTTTACACGGAAAAAATATAAGTATAACATGATTAATTAATTTTATTTGATCTTAAATTATCAAGTGTCTTATGAACTAATGTTTAGAAAATACAAATCATCAATATATATTAATATAAAACGTAAAATTTAAGAGAATCAAATGAGATTATAAAAATTGATATTTAATTAAATAAAATAGAAATAAAAAGATTAGATCAAAGTTTAGTAGATAATTAAAATAGATTTATTATTAAATCATAAAAATAATTAGATCAAAATAGGATGAAAATGGAACTCATTGAATTGTCGATGCCTACAAGGCTTAGCGCCTTAGCCTGTCTTTTCAGTATAATGGATATGCAGCTTTTGCATTACTTCTGTCAATATTATTTTCATAGCTTCCATTAAAAGTTGGACCTTGTATCGATACATTTGTGTTTTAGATATTATATCACTCTCATATCAATGTTAAATATTTTCCCAATTTAACTTCTTCGATTGAAATTATTAAAACAACAAAAAACTAATAAAATTTAAATTTTGATATGTCCTTAATTAATATTTTCTATTATCACATTTTTCAACCTTCACGTCTGACATTGCAAATTGTTTTGCTTTTAATTATCATAGGAGTACTATATATTAGTCATTACAACAAACGTCCGTCGTTTCATTTCATTTAAATATGTAGTCATTTTGTATTTTTTTTTAACTATCCTTACAAAGAAACAATGTTTTTTCTACGGTCGAATAATTTTTCAAATAAAAGCATTATTTGTTCAAAGATAATTTTTATAACTTTATTATGTTATTCTATATTCTATATTTGCCTACCATGTATGTTTAATAAATTAAATGTATGAGTTTCAATTGGTAGAAAAATTATTTAGTCGTTATACGATTGTGTGTGGACATGTAAGGTTAAACATAATATGAACGCACATATCTCATTTCCCATATAAAGACACAAACATATTCATATGTTAATAAAAAAGAAAAAAAAATCAAGCATTTCGTTTGTAAATCTATCAGAAAAGCATAAACACATGCACGTTTGCCAGAAAAGCATCAATCGTAACTACCATCTATCTCCTTTTTCCTTTTTCTTCCAAGTAGAAGAAACTCATTTTCTACAAAAACTTTTTGATGGGTGCCATTATAGCCTTCTGAAACTTGACGACTTCAAAGAACTTTATAGAATCGGAAGCAACATGAGCATACTCGAGGCTATTTAATATTCAAAAAGAAGAAACATCAAAATCTGCAACAAATGAAAAAAAATAAATCAAGAACAAAATAATTTACAAGGTTTTTAAACAGATACAAATCAACAAACGCACCACACACAGTTAAACACACGATAATATAGAAGGATAGAAAGACAGACCTCGATGCTGTCGGAAATACATATAGGGTTTTTAGGAAAGATAAGAAGTGGATTGCGGTGGTAGTGAGGATGGCGTTTCTGAAGAAAAGGAAAGAGAGAGGGAGAATGACGTGAGAAACCACATTGGTTGTGTGGGTGTTTGATGGCGGTAAGGTAGATGATGAATAGTTTGGCAGTATGTAAAGGGGAGGATGGCATCGACCTCCATGGTGGTAAGGTTGTTTACGATGACTAATGGAGTTATGAAAATGTATCTATGGCGGAGGAAGGTGAATAGTTTTAAGTGAATGAGAGCAGCAGGCGGCGGCTTATGGTAGCAGATTTCGGGTAGAGTGGTTGACAGGAGAGTGGAGTGAGTAGAGAGTGATTTCAAATTGAGGGTCTTTGGACAAATACATAAGGTGTATGACAGTATTTATTCAGTTTTTTTTTTAAGTTGAAAGTTTATTTTAATTTGATTGGCTAAATGTTATTTCCATGGATCACTATCACAACTTTTTATTTTTTTTTATCCGTGATATGTTTTCTCCTTGTTGACTTTGGTAATAAAACCTTTTGTCTTTCAATTATATATATATATATATATATATATATATATATATATATATATATATATATATATATATATATATAAAAGAAACCAGCAAAGGGCTGATCATCCAGGTACATGAAGGGATTAGGAAAAAAGACTAAGCAATTAAGAGAAAATAAGAGCACAATAATTGAAATCACCCAAACAAGCTAGGTAACGAAAACATCAAGGGAAAAAAAAGTCTAAATTGGCCTTTGATTGGTAGATATTGAGCATAAGTATAATTTGATCACCGATTAAGAGAGGCTTCCAGTTTGGTTTCAATCGCCTGTAAGTTGGAAACCGGGAATGTGGTTACCATTTCAACTCATCAATATGTAAACTTTTTAACTTTAACACTAATAAATTCAAATTGGTAGCATCAAAATCCATCGTAACCCATAAGCAGTTTTTCACTTAAATATATGGCTTTATTATAAGTTCCATCCAAAAATTAAGAAAGCAAGAACAAACTTAAGAAGTAACTCAATGTGTGTTCCGAGCTTACAACAACCACTTAATCGTTAACACAAGTGTGACTTTATATTTAACATAAGCAAATCAAGGTAGAAAAAAAAGAACAATTGTTCACCATTTGGTACATTCTTCATTTCATCGGCATAATAACAATTCTTTTCGTAATTGAAGTCTAATTTATTCTTAAAATCATCAAATATACAACTGTTTCTTTCCACTGTACATCAAAGCAATAAACATGAAAAATGAAAAACGACACTTAAAAGCTCTTCCTAGCCTCCATCTTCAAGTAACAACTCTTTTTCATGGCTCGGATCTCTAAGCATGTGATGTGTTGTGCAAATCTGATCTCTGATACTTTATTTAAAGTCTTTCTTCCCTAAAAGAAGATCATAATTTTGTCTTTTACTGTAAATGAAGGATTATTAAAGGCAAAAAATATAAGGTACATAAAAAACAAAAAATAACACATTCAAATCAAATATATATTCATTCAAATTAATGAGAATCAGTCTATTTCATACATAAACCATGTAGTGACATAATACATATACACATGGATTAGGGAAACTCTTTAAACCTAATATATAAGTGCAAACATCAAAACACGACATGATGAGAATGTAAGAACTGAATATTCACATATTAAAAGCTTCCGCTTGAGATCTACAATAAACTAAAACTGGACTGAGTTTGAAGCCTATTGATTATCGGTTTTGTTAAATT
The DNA here is from genome assembly GCF_052849685.1 of Lactuca virosa. Taxonomy (NCBI): domain Eukaryota; kingdom Viridiplantae; phylum Streptophyta; class Magnoliopsida; order Asterales; family Asteraceae; genus Lactuca; species Lactuca virosa. The sequence continues at coordinate 311,193,857 of NC_136433.1, read as the reverse complement.
TCGTAGATATGTAGGTGGTCAAATCTGTAAAAAAAATGTATGCGGGTGGTCGGAACTTGATAAGCAGAGATTTCCATTTTTACCAGATAATCCCATGTGTTTTCTAACACACACGTGTTTCTCAAAAAGATCTAGGGACGGAAACTGTGGTCAAATCTGAACCAAAAAACACAATACAATTAACATAGCATTACTTATCATGTAATAAACTAAATAAACACACAAAGATTGTTTATATTCTCATTGGAAAACCAGATATACACATACACAGAGAAGCCATCAATTGTTCATGTTCTTTTTGGAAAATCGCAAAATCAGAAAGGAAAAATAAAAGAATGGGTCAAAATCATAAAAACCAGAAATTGTTCCCATTCTTTTCTTACTTTGACCCCCCCCCCTCCCCCAATGCATCTTAAAAAGAACTCAAAATGTACAACCTTGAGTTTTATAAAAAGGTCAAATGCAAAAAAAAACATTCCAAATTATGAGAGAGAGGATGTTGAACCCAAAATACATGATTCAGTTCATATTCTAACCCTCATCCCAGATACTGAAAAACCATTAACCCAACAACCTTAGCCCTGATCATAAAAAATTAAAAAGGACCATTTGGTACTACCATTTAAATGAAACACAACACAGTATAAAACTCAAAAAAGAACAAAGATGAAGGATGAATTTACTTTGTTACCTTTTTTCCGGTAAGAAAAGTTCACATAGATAAGGAGAAACAGAGATAATGTAAGCACTTTGCTGGTGTTCTACAAGCCCAAATTACAAAATTAAGAAAAAATGAAACCCTGCATAGAGAATATATATGAAAAAGAAGGAAAAAAATGAAACCCCTAATCTCATATCTACATGTCTACCTGAAGCATAAAGAAAGTATAGGATTCAAGGTCTAAATATACAAAATTTCATCTATGTACAAAATTTCCATAGTACCAAATAACAAAATCAAACCGACATAAGTAAAAAGAACCTAAATTTGAGAGAAAATCGTCAATAATAAGTAAGAATAAAAGCATTGTTTTGTAAAATATCAAAAAATCTACCATCGATAAAAAAACAACCTAAACTTGCTTTATTTACCTTAAAAAGTCGAAGTCCTTAGCGAAAGAAACTCTCTTTGACCAAACTCTTCATATACAGGTTTTGTTAGTTGTTGTGAACAATTGTGATAGTGGTTTGACTGAATTCTTCATCTTCAATCACGCTAAGATGAATGCCACTTTTTGGAACCATTGATGTCTTCCTTCTTCTGCTTTAATTTTTTTAATACTACATTATTAAATGATTTTATAAAGGAAAAGGATTTGAATGAGTCTCCCATATTTTAAGAAAAATGTTATGGAGATGGTGATTTGAATTAGGGACCTGTTCTTGGGCATGAAGGGATGAGACAAAGCGTGAGTGGCTGTGGGATGGTTTGATCAGGTGGGAGCATGGAACCTTATATTTGATACCATCAACTTTAAGGTAGGAATTCGATGTCGGAGAGTGGTAGTGGAGACAACCGTGTATGGTGGTAAAGGTCTTCTGCTAGGGAAGAATATCGAGATATAATGAAAGATATGGAAAGGATGAGGAGCGACACATTAGGTGACGTTGGTTTTTATATACAAGGTGAAGCCGTGAAGTAACAAAGTCCTTGAATTTAAGGTTCTTTAATTAGAATGAGTCTTTTAACTTCCACCAAAAATTTGGGGATATCGATATATAAGGAGCATTTTTATTTTCTTTGACTATTTCAATGGTTTATCTATCTGATTTTTGTAATGCATAACATTGTTGTAAGTACTGCTTCAAGGGGTATACCTCTTAAAATTCAGCATTTGAGGCTAAATGCTTATTAAGGTGTATATGTATATATATATATATATATATATATATATATATATATATATATATATTCTTGAGAGAAAAACTTTTAAGAAACACACTTGAACAAACGTTAGAACAAGTTATATATATTGCGGAATAAAGTTTATCTCAAATGATCATAAAGCTCAACAATAATGCGGAGTTAGAGTTGTTAGATAGTTAGATGATTAGATGCGGAAATGTAATTGTGAGAATGTAAGGAAATATAAATGACAACAAGTATTATATCAAGTAAACACTAAGCTGATTCTTAACGAGGATTGCAATCAAACCAAGTTAGTAAGTGAGATCAACTTAAAGTGATGAAGTCAAGAATGACTTGCTCCGAAGGAGAGTTTGATAGTTAGACTTGAATATATGAATATAAGTTCAGAAAGATCTTGAGAGTAGGAGAGAATTATGATAGAGAGTAAGTAATGAGATAAGAGATGTAAGATGTGTGTATTTCATTTGAAGCGGAACACTCTATTTATAGAGTTCCGAGAACATACAAGAGAAATAAACAAAGACAATAATTCAAAAGAAGTGTCCATGCAAGGCACACTAGACAATACATTGTAAATACATAAGTTAAAAGCTAAGTCTTTGTTCCAGATGAGATAGTTGCGGATGGATTCAACTCTTCCTATTACGGTAGCAGAAGCAACGTTGAGGTAGTGAGGAGGACTTTGGATTGAGGTTTAAGAGGATCACTTTCTTGATTCAACAATTTCCCCCTAAGTGACCTCTTTAACCTTTTCACTTGTTGAGTTTCAGAAACTTGATCAACAACCACCAAAATTTTCTTACTTCACCTAACCAGGTGATCCTTCTTATGATCTCGAATTTAACTTCATCAGTCATGTGCTTCGAATTCTACACTGAAGTCAAGGTGACTTCCAGTTGCCTTCGTGTTAGGCGGTGCATAGCAGTGATGGGGACGAAGTACTTAACATCGCTGTTGACTCTTTTGAACACAACTCCCAGTTCTGGAAAGTTGGTTGCACCTAAGCATCGCTCTTGATATCCTTCAGTAAAAACAGGTGTTGGTTTAAGTGCGGGAAGGTTGAATTTTTGAGCGAGGGCTGGATGAATATCAGCATCTATCTTGGCAAAATCGCACACTGCGGATCTCAAGTACTCACAAGCTTTTTCGTACGCAATCTTCGTTTTAGAATGTTTTTATGACTTTATCTGAAACACCCTAGCAATTAGGAACACCTCTTCCGAATTCATACAGGGAAAATCAGCCTGAGTTCTGATATAATCACTGCCTCTTCGGGTCAGAGTGTACTAGATGAACTCTGATTTCATGAACCTTCTGATTTTGTAATTCTTGACTCCGGAAGGTCTGTCATTCGACCATATGTTTTCAAATACTGATCTGTGTTTGTCATGAAACTTGCTTAATCTTTCAAACTCTAGTGGAAGCCCCTGGTCATCTGGAAGACGGAGGTCAAAGGGTTCAAAGACCGTCTCGCATTTGGTGAGATGGGAATGTCCTAGCAACCATCTTCAGGAGGTTCAGCATACGTCAAGACTGGCCTGTAGTCTTCGTCCATAAGTCTTCTTGATGGATTGACCCAAGAGTTGAAGAGGGTTTCATCCATTGTTGTATCAAAACCATGATCTCTCCAAATTTGTTCAGCAAACTTAGCTGCTTTCCAGTCTGCTTTACGCTTTTTGGTTGCGGGAGAGTCATTGGAATGATCAGATGACATTGTTGGCTCCAGATTTCTGATTGGAGATGGAGTTTCTTGGCGAGGTGGAGATTGCTGCGGAGAAGGAGGATGTTGCTGTTGAGATTGGTGAGATGGCACCGGAGTGGGGATTTTCACTTGATCCGTAGTTAAAATTGGGGAGGACTGACGAGTTTCAATCCTTGGCTGATCAGATGCAAAGTGAGATGGACCGAAGTTTGGTATGGGGACAGTTGAATGAGATTGATGGTGCTGTAGTTTTGAACGTTCACTTCCCCCTTTTGAGGAAGTAACTTGTTGCTCCTCAAACCATTGTCTGAGGCCATCAGTCTTAGAAAAAACATCGTGGAATTGAGATTTGAGAAGATCAGAGAGTTGTTGATTACCTAGGATCTTTTTGTTGAACAGGAGTTGATGGATGTCTTTTGTGAGCTTCAGAAGTTCTTGACCATGGAAACTTGCGGTTAAGGAGCGTCGAAGATTGTTGATGGTAGAGTGAAGCACTGCAATGGTGGACTTGTAAGCATTGTGAGTTTCCTCAACAAGCTTCTTGGATTGAACAGTCTGATCCGCAATAGTTGATTGTAGTTCTGTTTTGATTGCAGAGACTTCTTGAATTAGTCGTTCAGCAGTGGCTAGAAATTCTTTGTGGTCTGCGGTTCTGTTGTTGTCCAGGGCTCTAATACCCATTTCAACTTTGAGTGAGATTATTTCAGCAGCCAGTCGTTCCCTTGTCTCTACACATTCAACTCGCTCAACAATTGACTGCGGACCAGCAGCTTCAGTTGATTGCGGGGTTGTGACTGCGGCTAAGATCTTGTCAACTTTCTCTTGAAGACTTAGAAATTCCTTGCAACTGACAGCCATTTTCTTTTTCTTTTTCTTATCCTTTGGCTTAGAAGTGGAGTGCTGAGAACCACTTGAGTCTTCGTCATCGAATATCATCATAAAATCATCTGATTGAGCCGGTTGATTTACTACAATCATTTCCAGATAACCCAGACCAAAGGTTGGTCCGGAGCTAATTTCGATCGCTGTACCATCATCATTGGATCCGTAGGTTTCAGCAGTTGGAAGGTGCTTGGAAGGACCTGCACCACCTCGAAGATTCTAAGCTTTCTGGATTGTTTCAGCCATAGTGGTCATCCAGTCTTCTACTTTGAGAATGGTGGCAACAGTGTTGGCGTTGTTGATCGCATCCACCTAATATTTTGCAACAGTTTGAATTTCCTGCTCCTTCTGATGTTGTTGTTTGCTTTGTTGATCCTTGCGGGCTTGGAATGCCCTGCGAAAAGCTTCATACTTTTTGACTTCAGATTCAGTATTTGGTTGATACTGAATCCAAGAGTCATCAGAGTTATATCCGTCAAAACCTTGAGGTCGTACCGGGGTGTCCCCCGGGTTCATGGATCCTTGCATATTTGTGCTCACCATGCCTAAACCACTTGATTGTAATGTAAGAAGAGTAGGATTTCTTGAGCTTCTTTGGTCTCCTTGGCCCGTAGTCAAGTGTGGCCTCGGCTCAGTTCTGGCTAGGGCTGAAGAAGTGCCCTGCGGTTAGGAAGGTGTATCAAGTGTTTGTGTGACAGCAGGAAGTATGGAGCGCAACTCTTGTGGTTCAAAGAAATGAAGATAGGAAGCCCTAGAGACCTTAGGGCGTTTAGAACCAATTAAATCCACTTGGGATTCAACTGGGGTCGAGTCTCCATTATCAGATGAAACAGACAGACATGCTATGTCTGAGTAACTGGAGAGGGTTTCAGCAAATGGGTATGCGGGGACCCGAAGGACTACCGGAGTCTTTTGAGAGACTCTTCTTCCATATTGACTGAGGGGCTATCATCCGAGGATACAACAGTCCGGAGTCATTATCAGACTCTTCTTCAATATTGACTGAGGGGCTTTGTGGTTGAGAAGCTGGACCTTCATCCGAGGATACAACAGTCCTGGATTTGCATTTCTTGGACGTTTCACCTTTCTTGGATTTGTTGTGGGGGGATTTCTTTGATGACACCCGTTTCTTGAGCCTTCTGGCAAGTGGTTGACTTGACTGTGTCTTGGATTGAGGAATTGATGTAGTAGGGGCTGCGCTTGCTGGGGTTGCGGGTTCTGTCGAGGCTAATATGGACTGACTGGGGAGAGGCAGGGTAGAAAGGTATGGGTCAATACCTTCTGTAGCCTCTATATGATCTATGACTTCTATGGTTTCAAGTCCAACAGATATCAAGATGTGTATAGGTAATCGTCTCAGTGGTCCAAAAATAGATTGGTCTTTCGAGGGTGTGTACCTTTTGAGATCGCGGGTGATGAAGAGATTGATGTCATTGCCCATGCTGAGTTTGGCATCCTTGTGAAGGTCTGAGATGCACAGAGACTAGTACCATGCGAAGGTGAGCTCAGTTGTGGCTTCTCTTGGATTCTCCTTTGGAATGGATTGGAGAAAATCATCCCATAAGATCTGCCCGTAGTTCACATCGTTTCCTGTAAAGATGCTCCACACCAGTTCTAACAGTTTGAGACCCATATTATCTGTGCCTCCGGTTCTGCCAGAGAGACTATGGATGATGAATTGACAGACAAATTGCCATACTGCAGGCAATTGTTTCTTTTTGAATTCCCCAATGTCTTTGAGTTTCTTATGATATCCCATCTGATAAAGAGTAGAGATGATGTCATTCGTGCTTGGAGAGTAAATTCTTGTGGAGGGAAGAACACGAAGATAGATTGCATTCAGGAATTTTTATTTAGTCAAGATGACCAAAGAATCATTGATCAAGTTCATATGAACTTCTTGCAGATTGTTGATTGGGCGGAATGTAGAGAATGCACACTTGAAAAGAGTTGGCAGAGGAACAACATCCGTGAAAGAATCAAAGGCTCCAAACAGTAGGTGGGAAGATAAGAACTTGATCATCAGTCAAATAGATTCATTGTAAGAGGGGTGATCTTCAAAAATAGCCCTAAAATTGCTCGAGGCTATCGATTGCAACTGATTCCTTGTTGTTGATTCAGAACTGGTTGGGTGAACTGACCCAGAAGCTTTTGATTGTTTTTTCGAAACACCAGACTTCATCATTTTTTAAAAGGTTTTAAGAACTTGCAGAAAAACTTAGGGTGCAAGAAGATGAAGATCGTCAAAAGGTTCAAAAAGCGTAAAGCTTTCTTGGGAGGGAAAAGAGCTTATATATGTCCGGATTTCAAAATTTTAATGAATTTACCCTATTCACAGCTGTTAATGGTAAAAACCCTTGAGTTTTAACCATTATTAGCCACAAATAAAATAAATTAAAAGAAACATTTATTAATTTTTTTATCTTTTCGAAAAAGAGCATTAAATGGAATGTCAGATCCATGATCACACGTTTGGAGAACGTGTGGTGATGGGTGTTAATCCGTTGAATAAAGGCGGAATTTGGAACGGATTAGACGTCTTGGGATAAAGGGATTTGACAGTTTAAAGAAAAAGATTTCTTAAAAGATTTCTTTTATGGAAAACAGATTTATTTGTCATTTAACCTAAAGAAGGTCTGACACAAAAAAGAGCTTTTTTAAGAGAACTGAAACGTTGTATGCTACATAACGAATGTTTGAATTAAATATGAAAGAATGTTTATTTAATGAGGATCATTAAATAGCACACAATATTTCAGGAATTTATGAAGTTATCATTTAATAAGACCGCGGGTAGATTTGCCATTGTGGATGGAGTCTCCATTGCGGTGGAAGAGTGAAATGAGACTGCAGTTGTCATGGATGACTGCGGTAGCTTGAACTGAGAACACTTGATCAAATGGTTAGAAATAAAAGAAAGTAGTGACCTGAAGAATATATGGATCATATGTAATTGCGGTATATCAGATATACCAGAAGAACATATGATTGATATATTTTTCTAAAACCGCAGTGAAGAGAATGCTTCAAGAGTTTTGATTAAAAAGAAAAGAAGCATATTCTTCAGACTGCGACTGCGGTAGCTATTAGTTCAAAAAGAACTGTGGGTCTGGATTCATGATCCCTAACATTTCTAGAAAATTGTTCAGTTTAGTTGCATCGAGTGCCTTTATGAACACATCAGCAATCTCTTCATGAGATGGGACAAATATTAGTTCAATGTTACATTTGAGAATGTGGTCCTTGATGAAATGGTACCGGAGTTCAATGTGCTTCATCTTCGAATGGTGAATAGGATTGTGAGAAATCGGTATAGCACTCTTAGAGTCACAATAAATTGGTATCCGCAGCATCCTGTATCCGTAGTCCATCAGTTGGGTTTTCATCCATAGGACTTGAGAACAGCAGCTAGCTGCGGCCACATACTCGACTTTTGCGGTAAACAAAGAAACACAGTTTTGTTTCCGTGAAGACCGGCTGACCAGTCTTCCTCCAAGAAATTGACATTCGTCGGAGGTACTTTTTCCATCCAATCTGCATCCGGCATGATCCGCATCCGTGAAAGCTTGAAGGCTAAATTCGTTCCCTGCAAGATACCATAGGCCGAGATCTTTGCTTCCTTTTAAGTATCTGAAGATTTCTTTGACTGCTGTTAAGTGCGATACTTTGGGGCCGGCTTGGTACCTGGCACATAAGCCTGTTGCGAGGACAATATCTGGTCTGCTTGCGGTGAGGTACATCAAAGAACCAATCATTCCTCTATAAGTTTTGTGGTCCATCGATTCTCCGGAAGGATCAGCAGAACTCTTATATCCGAAGGCCATAGGAACCTTGGATGAGGAACAATTATCCATTGCGTATTTCTTCAGCAGTTCAGAGGTATATTTTTCTTGATGAATGAATATCCCTTCAGGGACTTGTTTCACTCGGAGTCCTAGAAAGAAGTTAATCTCTCTGTTCATGCTCATTTGGAACTTGTTGGTCATGAGCAATGCAAATTCATCCACCATACCTTGATCTATTGACCCAAATATGATATCATCCACATAGATTTGTACAAGCATAAGGTGGTTACCATTTGCCTTTCGAAATAATGTGGGGTCAATTACACCTCTTTTATATCCAGACATGACAAGAAACTCGGAGAGAGTCTCATACCATGCCATCGGTGCTTGCTTAAGACCATAGACTGCTTTCTCAAGCTTGAAAAAATAATCTAGGAACTCTAGACTTTCAAAGCCTAGAGGTTGTTGCAAGTAAACCTCCTCTTTCAATTCTCCATTCAGGAAGGCACTTTTTACATCCATTTGGTGTACTTTGATATTTTTGTGTGACGCATACGCTAAGAAGATACGTATTGCTTCCATCCTGGATACGGGGGCATAAGTTCCATCATAGTCAACACCTTCTAGTTGACTATACCCCTTGGCAACTAATCTTGCCTTGTTTCGCACAACCACACCGGATTCATCGAGTTTGTTTTTATACACCAATCTTGTTCTAACAATAGTGTGACCTTTTGGCTTCGGAACAAGTTTCCACACTTTGTTTCTTTCAAATTATGCTAATTCTTCTTGCATGGCGGTGATCTAATTAGGCTCCAGAAGAGCTTCCTTGATGGATCGGGGATCGACAGCGGACATAAACGCTGCGTAGTGGCAGTGGCCTGTAAGATCATGAGAAGATCGAGTCTGCACGCCTATGGATGGTTTTCCGATGATTTGAACTGGAGGGTGTTCTTTTGTCCAGACATGTAGGCGAGGTAATTGATGATCATCAGCTGCGGTGGAGGGAATGTCAACAACGTCAGAGGATTCTGCAGTTGGAGAAAGCAGTTCCCCCTCGACTTGTGAGCAACCTGCAGAAGTGTCTTGGACTTGGACTAAAGGATTGAGAACGGCAGTAGAATGAGGTTCCCCCTGGATTACGAATGGGAGTTCCTCTTGAACCAAAGATGGTTCCCCCTGGATTAAAGAATGCGTGATAACCCTTGGATCAGTTCTTGTGTCTATAATTTATTCTTCATCGTGGAATCCGGAGCTGCGTCTTCAAGCACTGGAACCTCGATGGTTGTCGTATGATCTGGAGTTGTGCTTTCCCTCTCAATCGGTGAGGTGGAAGTTCTGTGCGACAAATCTTCAGACATGGAGGGCCCAGAAACTTCTACGTGTTGTTGTTGAGCTTCCGGAGCCACAAGAATTTCGGACAGTTGAGCAGTCTCTATGGGGTCGAAAAGGTCATCGTAGTTGACTTCAACTATGTTGAGAGGACCCAAGGAGGCTGGGATATCACTTTCCAGGATAGCTTTTGTTTCACTCGATGGAGCAGTGTTGCGGACGTAATAGTCATCAAATTTTACATCGAAGCTTTCAACTATTAGTCACGTGCGTCTGATAAGAACTCTGTATGCCACTTTGTTTGTTGAGTAGCCAAGAAATATGCCCTCATCTGACTCCAGTGCAAAGTTGTTAAGATGATCCTTGTTATTGATAACAAAACATCTACACCCGAATATTTGAAAGAATCGGACATTTGGTTTTTGATTGTTGAGTCCCTCATAAGGTGTTTTGTTGAGACGCTTGCAGACGATGCTTCGTTTTTGAACAAAGCATGCCTTTGCCACTGCTTCGGTCCAAAAGTATAGAGGAAGGTTTGCAAAGTTTAGCATAGACCTGACTGATTCTACCGGAAGAAGACCCGTGTGAAACGAGTAAAGTCATCAACTATAACCAGTATGTGCTTCTTGTGATGGAGACTGGCTACAGTAGATGGACCGTAGAGATCAATATGCAGCAACTCTAGTGGTTAAGAATTTGATGAATCAATGACCAGTGGGTGACTTCCCTTTGATTGTTTTCCACGCTCACAAGCAAGGCAGAGTGTTTCATTGCTGTACTTTAGAATTAGGAGGCCTCAGACGAGTTCTTCTGTGACAAGGTTGTTGATATACCGAAAGTTTAGATGAACTAGTTTGCGATGCCACAACCAGCTAACTTTGGATACGGCTTTGGACAGAAAAAATAGCTGCGGTTTCCCGATGATCAATGAGACATCTAAAGGATACATGGTCCCTTTGTATTTGGATTTGATCAAACATGTGCTTCTGTCGCTTGTTATGATGTAACAATATTCATTATCAAACTCAACCCGATGACCTGCCTTGCATAGTTGACCTACACTAATGCGATTGTGCTTGAGGCCTTCTACGTAAGCAACCTTTTGTATTGAGAAGTTCCCTGTTGTTAATACACCGTAACCTCGGATGATACCGTTTGCGTTGTTACCAAAGGTGACATGTCCTCCGTTACATATAGGCCTGAAATCCCGAAGGTATTCTAACCTTCCGGTTATGTGCAAGGAGCAGACACTATCGATAAGCCGCTCCTATTTTTGTTCCTCCTTGCACAAAGCCTGAAAAATTACACGGTTAGTTTGGGCACCTAAACAATTTTGGAGCCCGGGGTTAGAAGTGAATTTTTCCTAGATGCATGAACAGGGATTGCGGGGACAAGTTGCGTATCAACTTTAAGACATAGACATGGATGTTTTGAGGTCTTTTGAGAGTTACGAGTTTTTGGAGGATTACGAGGTTGTGGAGGATTACGAGGTTGGACTTGATATGGCCTTTTCTGATGATAAAATCCAAAGGTAAGATTTTTCTCATTTAGATAGAACCGTACCTGGTCGGCGGTCCAGAGGGTGTGGTATGAGGCTTGTGACCAGTCCAAGAATGAGATTTGACTGAGTTGCCCTTGGGATTTGAAAAAGTTTGGGCATTGGACTTCCTTCTAGGTTTTGATCTTTTGTCAACCTGACGTGACTTTAAAAGTGTAGGAATTGGCAAAATTCTTTTCGGTTTTGGGTCATCTGATGAATAGTTTTGAAAACGATATTTGTGAAAAGACTTGACACTCTTTTGAGACTTGTCAGGAGATTTTGAATTTTTTTTTGAAACTGTACATTCCCTTTTGTCTGTTTTCTCGATTGGAGTGTTTTTTGAAAATTAATTTGGAATAACATGTTTTTCAGGACCCTTTTGATTTGAGATTTTGGTTTTGTTTTTTGAAAGAATTTCCCTCTTTTTCCCATGAGATTTGAGTTCCTCTTTGAAAGCTTGTTTTGCCTGAGTTTTTGGAGAACCACAGTCCGAAGCGTTTAACTGCGGTTTCCTGGAAAATTTTGATTGTTTTTGAAAATGTGGACTGGAGTCATCTGAACAAGAGGATTCAGGACTCTGAGAGCATTGACCGAATTCAAAATTTTCTATGGGCAATTCATGAGGAATTGGTTGAATAGTCAAAATGCTCTTGACTGTGGTCTACGGTAAAGAAGATTGAGCTACCGTAGAGTAAGCCAGGGATTGTTCTTTGGAAGCTAATTGAGTTGACTATTGTCCAAGACTGCAGTGAGAGGGACTGCGGTCTGAGGACAAATACGAACAGTTCTCAAGAAATTTAGGACCTTCCACAAGGATTTCTTCATCACAAACTGAAGAGGCCTGAGAATTGGAATGAATTGTGCCAGTGATGGGATTTTGATCACATGGATGATCCGAGGTTTCAGGAAGAATTTCCTCGATGACACAATTATTGCTCAGGTTATGTAGTCTATCGAAGTGAACTCTAATATCTTCGCAAAATGTTTTGTCATTCATTGGGAAGTGAAACTCTCGGTCTGGAGGGACATAGGGACGGTCTTTGTTAAACCGGGGTGATGAATCCTTTGCGGTGGAATACCCATTGGACCAACCCCAATTGTACGTATTGTCTACAGTTCCATTATTAACAAGATTTTCGATGGCTTCGCTTTTTGTAAAAAAAATTTCGATTAACAAATTCAAACGTACAATTTATTTTTATGCTAAATCCCTCTGATCTAAAGCTATTCCTAATTGCGTTTCACATAACATTTTTGCATCCTTTTCTAACACTAAGTCTCTTTCTAACATGACCACTTTGAGTGTTTTGTCTTCTAGTTGTCCTCTTACATGGAACATTTCTTGGGACGCAATGTTCTTCTCATTAAGGGCCTTGTTATAGTCTGAAAGGACGGTAGCACAAGTGTCATTAAGGTTGTCTAAGAAGGGTTGACAATCATGCATGTTATAATGATGAGTTTGAATCATAATTTTTACCTGCTCAACAATGCTTAAAGTTCCGTCTTTAGCCATGAAGCAGTAGTTCTTTTCCAGCTTTGTTGAACCATCTTCATCAGCAGTTGCCAGCATGCAAATTTTACCCTTGCTCTTGATGTTGAAGTCTTCATACTCATCCCCTGACGACCAAACTTTATGATCTCTTTTCACCTGGGCCACATATGCCCTTCCCTTTTCCTTTTCCTCCATCTCCTGTGCCATTCTGAGATAAAAGGCTTTGTGTTTCACCACGTTGGCTTTACAGTCTTTAGCGAAGTGGTTTTCCTTGTTGCACTTATGGCAAATGAAAATATCAGCTTTAACTTCGGTCGAGGGACTGGAGTCAGTTGTCTTGACAGATTGTGGTGCCTCCTTGGCTTGATGAGCGTTCGGAGGTTGTGGAGATTGGTAAGGGTGTTTTGGGTATCGAGGTTGGTTGTTTTGAGGGTTGAAGTTTTGGTTAAAGGGACGTTTGGTGAACTGCTGATTTTTGCGAAAGGAGGTTGGTGGTAGACGATTGAACAGTTGACTAACAAGAGCGATAGCATTTTGAAATTCCTCTTCATCATCATATTCTGTGTCAGCTTCGTAAGACTATGGTGAGTTTTCATAGGAGAGAGAGTAAGGTTTAGGAGTTATGTTTTGCGGAGTCTGGGCCATGAGAGCAAGTGGCCCTCCGAAGTCAGCACAATCCTTGAGCACAATTGATTCTTGTGCTTGGAGTTCTCCATATAGTTTGAAGAGAGAGAGTGGGTGAATCTTCCTATGACCTTGGACTATCATCTTTGCGGTAGTCCAGTGTTTTCCCAAACCATTAACAAACTAGAGATTGGTTTCATGGTTACTTCGGACAGTGCCAGCATTCGATAACTTGGTGACAATGAGGTTGAATCTTTTGAAGGAGTCCTCGAGACTTTCACCTGCATGAGCTTTGAAGTTATTCAAATCGTTGAGCGCGGTGGTGAGCTTCTTATCTTGTGCCTGCTCCGAATTTTCATACAAATTTTTTAGAACTTCCCAAATCTCTTTGGCTGATTTGCAATTGATGATAATGTCAAAGTTGTGACAACCCGAAATTTTCATTTCGTACAAACTCTAAAGTCAATCACTTCAATTAAAAGTCAATTACATTTTTAATGATAGTTAGCCAATTTAAAAAGTCCGTTTGAGTGTTTTTAGTATTTATTCTTCAAACGAACGGATGAAAGGAAGTACCGTCTCGAGTCTTGGAGTTGCAAAAACCGCACGTACCACCCTAATAAGGAGTTCATGGCCAAACTTTTAGAGTTTGGGCCGTAAACTCCCTTGTGGCCGTGAACTCATGGCTTATACATGAGTTTACTCCCCAAACTCCTCATATCTCACTTCCACCCTCAAGTTTACTCCTCATTCTCTCTCAACTATCATCACGTTCTTCACCCGATCTTCCGAAAACGTAAGTATTTCTCGACTTGATTTGTTGTTATAACCTAACATCTAGTAGTTATACATCATTTCATCCATTAATTCGTGCTTTTCATATAGATCTTCAAGTGTTCTTCAAAACACCAAGAACACCAAGAACACACACTAGTGTTCTTGGACCTTAAACACCCAATCAAGCTTCTATCTTGTAAGTACACTTGCCCTAGCTTCTTGTGTGCTTAATAGGAACTCGTTTACACTTGAAAATCATCGAGAATCACATGATCAATGGAGTTTACGGCCAAGGGATGTTCTTGGGCCGTAAACTCCTCTAAATGAGGATAAATGGACCTTAGTCCCTTCCTAAGCCTTGGATGTTAGCCTTGATCCTTCCTAGAAGTGTTTATGACCTTAAACAACAATCAAAACACGTTCCCATAAGAGTTTACGGCCGTAAACACATAAGGATATGGTCCTTAGGCCGTAAACTCTACAAGGTGGTGTTTTGATGCCCCTAAACACCTTCTAATGCTTGGACAAGAGGCTAGAAACTTGCATGCATGAACTAGGAACCACAAAACACGAAAAGGACGAAGTGGCCAAGAGTTTACGGCCGTAAACTCTAGGGTTTACGACCGTAAACTCCCAAGGAGTGGTCCAAGGACCGCAAACTCCAAAGGAGTGCCACTTCGAGCCCTAACCACTTCCTAAGCCTTTGATTCAACCCTAGGACACTTCTTTGTGAAGCATGAGACCTTAAAACACACAAATGCACCATTCCCATGAGTTTACGGCCGTAAACTCATGGGGGAAGTGGTCCAGAAACCGTAAACACACATAGGGGCTACCATTTGAGGTGTAAACTCCATAGTGAGGCCATACTCTCCTTAGATGCAACCCTTAGCACTCCTAGCACTTGAAACAAAGTGTTTTCATGCATTAGAGTGTCCTTACTTGCTTAATTAGTGATTAAATAACTAATTAGATACATTTATGTATCACTACATGTTACATAGGATCCGAGTGTGTGTTCAAGTCCTCACTTGACACCTAGCATCCTACCCGGCACTTCCATCAAATCCACTCACTACAGGTGAGTTCATACCCCTTAATCAACCTTTTAAATGTTTTAAATGCTTTTATGGGGGGGGGGGGGAATACAAGTTGAATCAAACAAGTTATAGTATCAATCACATGTGATTTATAACTTGCAACCAAAAGGATTTTCTATATTTACAACTGCTTTGCCAACAAAACTGCTTCAAATGTTTATCAAACTCGTTTTCGTGTTAAATTATTATAAAACTATTTCCAAACTCTTTTAAACTTCTTTTATTCCCAAACCATATCTACACCAATATATTTATATAAGTAAGATTTGAAGGACTTAGGACTGATGGCTCACCTTACTTCCTGTTCTTGTTTGATTGTGGGCTTAGGGTATTTTGTTATTTGTCCGACTGTCGTTGAATTCTTAGTTATATATCATATATATTAGTGTTAGATATAAAAGTCTTCACTTCAGTTCAGTACCTTTGTGTATCAAAGGCATGCAACCAACATTACTATTTAACTATAATAGGTATAGTTAAGGATTACTACTCATTACTACTATTACAAGGACACATATCAGAGTTGGTACAGTTATGAGTCAATACATGTTAAATACTAAACAAAGAGAACACTATATAAGAGAACACTCTATACATTATACCAGAAGATACATTATACAATATACAAGAGAATATACTATAATTAGAATGTGACATACTACTTCTCGATACGACACTTCATTGTGCTATCACCGTGTAACCAGAGTCTCCTGGAGGGAGAGCGGACATTATGTGTATAGATCTATACGGGACATACACTCCCACATCCCGACTGCTAGCTACAGTCCGAGCCGACTAGGCCCAGGGGTGACAAAATGTCACTATACTACGTGTGACCTGGAGGGTCATCAGTTATTCGATCGTCAATCAGCATGGTTACATACGAGTTCACATTCTGACCTTTAATTAACATATTAAGAATTAAAGGCAAAACAGACTCTCCGAGGTGTATTGTACATTAATACTACCTGGAGTCTGCATTTCTCATTACATTCAGCCGGCAGTGGCACTGCTGGGTAAAACATTTTTTCCATCAAATTACTTTACATGAATGAAGTCTAAAACTATATTCTCATACTGATAGTTTTACTGGGAAAACAACTACATTTTCAATGGATCAAACATGAAAAAAACCGGGTCTTGGTAGAAGACTACTTTTACTGGAAAATATAGGATTTTATAGGGAGTATACTATTTTCAAACATCGAAACCAAGTATTACATTATATTGTTGTAAACATTTTTATACAAGCAATGACACTAAACACTTATGAACTCACCAGCTTTATGCTGATAAACTCTTTCAAAATAACTTGTATTCTCAGGTCATCAGTAGACAGGTACAGATGCAGCTTTTGAGAAGATGGAGCACATACAAGACCCATCTTTTATTTTGATTATACTTTTGGTGTGTTAGAAACTATATAGAACACACTTGTATTACAATTATTATGTTAATGCAATGGATGTTGTTGCTTGTCTTTACTATTATGCATTGTTATGATACTGTACATGACGTCCTCCACCCCAGAACGTTTCCGCCGTTCTCGGTTTTGGGGTGTGACAGATTGGTATCAGAGCATTGTTTATAGTGAACAAGTATATCAACCCATAAAAGATATACGAACTATAAACACATCGGGATTAAAACACTCTGACCAAGAATATATACTTTTAAATAATAAGATATTTAACTAAGTATATATATATATATATATATATATACATATATATATATATATACATATATATATATATATATATATATATATATATATATATATATATACATCCATTCATACAAAGGGTCAATATCATACTAGAACAGAACAAAAGTATTAAGATTGTTGAACATCACAATTAGGCTTAGGGACATATAGTCAAATCTGAGTGGATGTAGCCTGATCAACTACATTTTCCTAGGAGTGACTAGCATGTGCCTAAGGGTGGTTGTGGTGTTGCAACAAGTCTAAAAACTTACCAACACTACTACAAGAACATTGGAACAAGAATACTATAGGAGTATTTTGCATTACTATGAATTACATATGTGAGAACTAAAAAGGTCGTTACTAGTAGGGCAATAGTTGCTAAGTGGATACTCTACGGTTACATGTGACTAAGGCGCTATAGACTTAGAATCTGTGATCTTTGCTTTACTTCCTGTTCCTTGTTTGGTTGTGGATTTAGAGTTAGGGTCACTTATTCGAAGGTCTATCCTGTTTCGGTTGCATGTAATTGGTATGCAATATGCAAGTATTGGATCAACTAATAACGATCATCTTATAATTATCTTAGGTTAGTACGTCTATTATCTATCCTTTCTCCATTCTCGCATAAATACTAAGGCTGACTTAAGGGTTAACCCGAAGGGTGCCCGTCGCCAGTAGAAGATTATCCACTCATCCTCTTTCTCTTCTCAAGAGAATAGCCTTCCTCTTCAGTATCTCTGTTTCACTCATCATACTCACAATCGATTCTTACTATTATCATTATTTCTATCAATTTTCAGTAAAAGATGCCGCCTCGTCCTCGTCCGACCAGGGGAAGACCTGCAACTCAAAGTACACCACCACCACCTCCTCCGCAGTTCGATCCAGTGATGTTTCAGGCAGCTGTGACCGCGGCTGTGACAGCCGCCATGGCTCAAGTAAATTCTGGTGGCGCCAGTGGAGGTGGAATGGGCACTATCTCTAGCCATGGTGAAACCCACCCACGTACACGGGAGTGCACCTATAAAGACTTCATCAGCTGCAAACCTAGTTACTTCAATGGGACCGGAGGGATCCTTGCACTATCCCAATGGATCGAAAGAACCGAAGCAATCTTCGAAATGTGCTCATGCCCCGAGGGAAGCAAGATAAAATTTGCTGCTTGCACCTTCACCCAAAGGGCCCTGACATGGTGGAATGGCCATGTCAAATCACTCTCCTTAGTGACAGCCAACGCCATGGGTTGGGACACACTGAAGGACCTCATGACGAGGGAGTACTGCCCGAGGGGTGAAATTCAGAAGCTTGAGGAGGAACTCTGGAACCTCAAAATGCAGGGTTCCGACATCGTAGCTTATATGGCCAGGTTCTGTGACTTGGTGGCTCTATGCCCTAACAGGTGCCCACCGAAAGCAAGAAAATTGAACGATACATCTGGGGTCTGGTACCCCCATATTGAGGGAACGTTCTAGCATCACACCCTGCGACCTTTGAAAGTGCCAAGGAATTGGCCCAAAGGCTGATTGATCATGAAGTTCCCTCTACTCCATCAACAACTACAACCACAACTCCAGCCCCAACCCACGCAACCGACAACAAAAGGAAGCGTGGGGACCGAAGGAAGGGCAAATCAAATCAATCCTCTTCCAATAACCACCAAACGGTGGCTGTCCATGCTGCCACTACTCCTGCTGCCCCTGTACCAGCCAAAACATATGCAGGGAGCCTACCCAAGTGCACCAAGTGCAATTTCCATCATAACGGCCCCTGCCGTGAAATGCACTGCACTAACTGCGACCGGAAGGGCCATACCGCCCGGTTTTGCAGGGCACAACCCAAACCCATCACCCAGGTTCCCAATACAGGAGTGAGTCAAGCCTGCTACGGTTGCGGCGAGACAGGACACTTCAAAAGAAACTGTCAGAAAGCTGGGAATGTGGGAGGAGCAGGGAGGCTACTTGCTATTGGCCACAACGAGGCCATGGCAGACCCCACAGTAGTCACAAGTACGTTCCTTCTCGATAACTCTTATGCTTGTATCCTATTTGATAGTGGGGCAGAGAGGAATTTCGTAAACCAAAACTTTAAGCACTTACTTAAACAATCACCGCAACCATTAAAAGAAACCTTCGTCATAGAGATGGCTAACGGAAAGACAGAGAGTTCCAACGAGATCTACATAGGTTGTTCCCTCTCGCTAGATAATCATTCGTTCCCAATCGACCTCATACCAGTAACTATCCAGAGTTTCGACGTCATCATAGGCATGGACTGGCTAAGTCTTTATCGTGCCGACATTCTGTGCTTCGAAAAAGTAGTCCGCCTGAATCTACCGAATAGCGAAACCTTGTTGATCTACGGAGACAAATCCAGTACGAGTCTTCGTATCATCTCAAGTATTCAAGCCCAAAAGTACTTGCGCAAGGAATATCGTGCATTCCTTGCACACGTCGTCGACACGAGCCAGAAAACAAAAGACCTAAAGGACCTCCCTGTAGTACGCGACTTCCCCGACATATTCCCTGAAGAACTACCGGGTTTACCTCCACAACGTCAAGTAGAGTTCCGAATCGACTTAATTCCAGGAGCGACCCCTGTAGCCAAAGCGCCCTACCGTCTAGCACCTGCTCAGATGCAAGAACTGTCCGGTCAGCTTAACGAACTGCTCAGCAAGGGCTTTATAAGACCAAGCTTCTCACCCTGGGGAGCACCGGTCTTGTTCGTGAAAAAGAAGGACGGATCGTTCCGTATGTGCATCGATTATAAGGAACTCAACAAACTGACGGTCAAAAATCGTTACCCTCTTCCTCGTATAGACGATTTATTCGACCAACTGCAAGGGGCGAGTTACTTTTCCAAGATCGATCTGATGTCCGGGTATCACCAGTTACGAGTACTTGAGGAGGATGTTCCGAAAACAGCCTTCCGAACTCGATACGGACACTACGAGTTCGTAGTGATGCCGTTTGGACTGACCAATGCGCCCGCAGTATTCATGGGCTTGATGAATAGAGTGTGCCGTCCTTACTTGGATCAGTTCGTCATCGTCTTTATTGATGATATACTTATCTACTCTCGAAGTAAGGAAGAGCATAGCGATCATCTGCGACAAGTCCTGGAAACCTTACGATCGGAGAAGCTATACGCAAATTTCTCTAAATGCGAATTTTGGATCTGAAGAGTCGAATTCTGAGGACACGTGGTTAGCAAAGAAGGAATCCACGTGGACCCATCCAAAATTAAGGCTATCGAGAACTGGTCAGCACCAAAGACACCTACATAAATTCGCCAATTTCTAGGCCTTGCTGGCTACTACCGTAGGTTCATTCATAACTTCTCTCGAACCGCGAAACCCCTTACAACATTGACCCAGAAAGGAGTGGCCTTTGACTGGGAAGAGAAACAAGAGATGGCATTTCAAACCTTGAAACGAGCCTTATGCACCGCACCGATACTATCCCTCCCCGAAGGGATAGACGACTTTGTGGTATACTGCAATGCATCCAATCAGGGACTCGGTTGTGTTCTGATGCAACGAGGTAAGGTCATCGCCTACGCCTCAAGACAGCTGAAGACACACGAGGTCAACTACACCACACACGACCTCGAATTAGGAGCAGTTGTGTTCGCCCTAAAAATCTGGAGACACTACCTGTACGGTACGAAGAGCACTATCTTCACAGACCACAAAATCCTACAACACATCTTCAACCAGAAAGAGCTCAACATGAGACAACGACGGTGGGTCGAGCTACTTAATGACTACGAATGCGAAATTCGTTATCATCCGGGTAAGGCCAACGTAGTAGCAGACGCCCTAAGTCGGAAAGAATATTATGGCCGAAGAGTCAAGTCACTAACAATGACTATCCATTCACATCTATCCGCACAAATTAAGGAGGCTCAGCTCGAAGCTTTGACACCTGAAAATGTGGCGGGAGAATCCCTGCGAGGAATGAATAAGAACCTGGAAGCCAAGGGTGACGGAGCCTTATATCTCATGGACCGGATCTGGACACCGAAACACGGTGACTTCAGAGACTTGGTCATGAAGGAAGCACACAACACTCGATATTCCGTCCACCCAGGTTCAGATAAGATGTATCTGGATCTCAAAAAGTCATACTGGTGGCCTAACATGAAAGCAGAGATTGCCACCTTCGTGAGTAAATGCCTTACTTACGCCAAGGTCAAGGTCGAATACTAGAAACCATCAGGCCTACTTCAACAACTTGAGATACCTGAGTGGAAGTGGGAGCGGATCACTATAGACTTCATAACCAAGCTACCCAAGACAACGGGTGGACTTGATACCATATGGGTCATCGTCGATAGATTGACCAAGTCCGCACACTTCCTACCCATCAAAGAAACCGACAAGATGGAGAAGCTCACAAGAACATATATTAGGGAGATCGTACGACTGCATGGTGTTCCTATATCTATTATCTCCGATAGAGATAGAAGATTCACTTCGAGGTTCT
Source organism: Lactuca virosa (assembly GCF_052849685.1). Lineage (NCBI taxonomy): Eukaryota > Viridiplantae > Streptophyta > Magnoliopsida > Asterales > Asteraceae > Lactuca > Lactuca virosa. Next base: position 311,172,558 of record NC_136433.1, on the reverse strand, counting down.
GACAGTCACTACAAAGCTCCTTAGGAACGAGGCTGGACATGAGTACAGCCTACCATCCACAGACCGACGGACAAAGTGAGAGGACTATCCAAACCTTGGAAGATATGCTGCGAGCCTGTGTGATCGACTTTGGGAAGGCATGGGATACTTACTTTCCTCTCGTCGAATTCTCGTACAACAACAGTTATCACACGAGCATCAAGGCTGCTCCATTTGAAGCCCTCTATGGCCGAAAGTGTAGATTCCCTCTGTGCTGGGCTGAGGTGGGTGACACTTAGTTAGCTAAAGGACGAGTTCCTGACAGCGCTCTCACGGGTCCAGATATCATTCGGGAAACGACAGAGAAGATCGTTCAGATCCGTGAACGATTGAAAGCCTCTAGAGACCGACAGAAAAGCTACGCAGACAAACGAAGAAAACCCTTGGAGTTCCAGGTGGGAGACCGAGTCCTTTTGAAAGTCTCACCCTGGAAAGGCTTAATACGCTTCGGAAAGCGTGGAAAGCTGAATCCAAGATACATAGGGCCTTTCGAGATTCTCGCTAGAATCGGCCCCGTAGCTTATAAACTCAATCTACCCCGCGAGCTTAGTAACGTACATCCTACCTTCCACAGCTCGAACTTGAAAAAGTGCCTATCCGACGAGACTCTTGTAATCCCACTCGACGAGATCGAGATCAACGAGAGCCTCAACTTCGTGGAAGAACCTGTGGAGATTATGGACCGAGAGGTCAAACGGACGAAACAAAGCCGCATCCCAATTGTGAAGGTTCGTTGGAACGCCAAGCGAGGACCGGAGTTCACTTGGGAGCGCGAGGATCAAATGAGACTTAAATATCCTCATCTTTTTACTTAGTTATTGTGTAATAACTTAGTCGCTTAAACTCTAATTTCGGGACGAAATTCCATCTAATGGGGGGGGGGGGGTGATGATGTGACAACCCGAAATTTTCATTCGTACAAACTCTAAAGTCAATCACTTCAATTAAAAGTCAATTACATTTTTAATGATAGTTATCCAATTTAAAAAGTCCGTTTGAGTGTTTTTAGTATTTATTCTTCAAACGAATGGATGAAAGGAAGTACCGTCTCGAGTCTTGGAGTTGCAAAAACCGCACGTACCACCCTAATAAGGAGTTCACGGCCAAACTTTTAGATTTTGGGCCGTAAACTCCCTTGTGGCCGTGAACTCATGGCTTATACATGAGTTTACTCCCCAAACTCCTCATATCTCACTTCCACCCTCAAGTTTACTCCTCATTCTCTCTCAACTATCATCACGTTCTTCACCCGATCTTCCGAAAACATAAGTATTTCTCGACTTGATTTGTTGTTATAACCTAACATCTAGTAGTTATACATCATTTCATCCATTAATTCGTGCTTTTCATCTAGATCTTCAAGTGTTCTTCAAAACACCAAGAACACACACTAGTGTTCTTGGACCTTAAACACCCAATCAAGCTTCTATCTTGTAAGTACACTTGCCCTAGCTTCTTGTGTGCTTAATAGGAACTCGTTTACACTTGAAAATCATCGAGAATCACATGATCAATGGAGTTTACGGCCAAGGGATGTTCTTGGGCCGTAAACTCCTCTAAATGAGGATAAATGGACCTTAGTCCCTTCCTAAGCCTTGGATGTTAGCCTTGATCCTTCCTAGAAGTGTTTAAGACCTTAAACAACAATCAAAACACGTTCCCATAAGAGTTTACGACCGTAAACACATAAGGATATGGTCCTTAGGCCGTAAACTCTACAAGGTGGTGTTTTGATGCCCCTAAACACCTTCTAATGCTTGGACAAGAGGCTAGAAACTTGCATGCATGAACTAGGAACCACAAAACATGAAAAGGACGAAGTGGCCAAGAGTTTACGGCCGTAAACTCTAGGGTTTACGACCGTAAACTCCCAAGGAGTGGTCCAAGGACCGCAAACTCCAATGGAGTGCCACTACGAGCCCTAACCACTTCCTAAGCCTTTGATTCAACCCTAGGACACTTCTTTGTGAAGCATGAGACCTTAAAACACACAAATGAACCATTCCCATGAGTTTACGGCCGTAAACTCATGGGGGAAGTGGTCCAGAAACCGTAAACACACATAGGGGCTACCATTTGAGGTGTAAACTCCATAGTGAGGCCATACTCTCCTTAGATGCAACCCTTAGCACTCCTAGCACTTGAAACAAAGTGTTTTCATGCATTAGAGTGTCCTTACTTGCTTAATTAGTGATTAAATAACTAATTAGATACATTTATGTATCACTACATGTTACATAGGATCCGAGTGTGTGTTCAAGTCCTCACTTGACACCTAGCATCCTACCCGGCACTTCCATCAAATCCACTCACTACAGGTGAGTTCATACCCCTTAATTAACCTTTTAAATGTTTTAAATGCTTTTATGGGGGGGAATACAAGTTGAATCAAACAAGTTATAGTATCAATCACATGTGATTTATAACTTACAACCAAAAGGATTTTCTATATTTACAACTGCTTTGCCAACAAAACTGCTTCAAATGTTTATCAAACTCGTTTTCGTGTTAAATTATTATAAAACTATTTCCAAACTCTTTTAAACTTCTTTTATTCCCAAACCATATCTACACCAATATATTTATATAAGTAAGATTTGAAGGACTTAGGACTGATGGCTCACCTTACTTCCTGTTCTTGTTTGATTGTGGGCTTAGGGTATTTTGTTATTTGTCCGACTGTTGTTGAATTCTTAGTTATATATCATATATATTAGTGTTAGATATAAAAGTCTTCACTTCAGTTCAGTACCTTTGTGTATCAAAGGCATGCAACCAACATTACTATTTAACTATAATAGGTATAGTTAAGGATTACTACTCATTACTTCTATTACAAGGACACCTATCAGAGTTGGTACAGTTATGAGTCAATACATGTTAAATACTAAACAAAGAGAACACTATATAAGAGAACACTCTATACATTATACCAGAAGATACATTATACAATATACAAGAGAATATACTATAATTAGAATGTGACATACTACTTCTCGATACGACACTTCATTGTGCTATCACCGTGTAACCAGAGTCTCCTGGAGGGAGAGCGGACATTTTGTGTATAGATCTATACGGGACAGACACTCCCACATCCCGACTGCTAGCTACAGTCCGAGCCGACTAGGCCCAGGGGTGACAAAATGTCACCATACTACGTGTGACCTGGAGGGTCATCAGTTATTCGATCGTCAATCAGCATGGTTACATACGAGTTCATATTCTGACCTTTAATTAACATATTAAGAATTAAAGGCAAAAAAGACTCTCCGAGGTGTATTTTACATTAATACTACCTGGAGTCTGCATTTCTCATTACATTCAGCCGGCAGTGACACTGCTGGGTAAAACATTTTTTCCATCAAATTACTTTACATGAATGAAGTCTAAAACTATATTCTCATACTGATAGTTTTACTGGGAAAACAACTACATTTTCAAAGGATCAAACATGCAAAAAACCGGGTCTTGGTAGAAGACTACTTTTACTGGAAAATATAGGATTTTCTGGGGAGTATACTATTTTCAAACATCGAAACCAAGTATTACATTATATTGTTGTAAACATTTTTATACAAGCAATGACACTAAATACTTATGAACTCACCAGCTTTATGCTGATAAACTCTTTCAAAATAACTTGTATTCTCAGGTCATCAGTAGACAGGTACAGATGCAGCTTTTGAGAAGATGGAGCACATACAAGACCTATCTTTTATTTTGATTATACTTTTGGTGTCTTACAAACTATACAGAACACTCTTGTATTACAATTATTATGTTAATGCAATGGATGTTGTTGCTTGTCTTTACTATTATGCATTGTTATGATACTGTACATGACGTCCTCCACCCCAGAACGTTTCCGCCGTTCTCGGTTTTGGGGTGTGACAAAAGTTGTCAGGAGCAACTCCGCAGGATATTTCATAAAAGGCAATTGCATCATTTTCCATTTTATCAAGATCATCCTTAGTGGGACGATTTATGGCAGGTTGACTTCCTCCTAATCTGGCTTGATCACCGTCGGCTTGAACTGGAGTAAGAATAGGGACGTGAGGTCATTCTTCTACAGATCTCCACACAACTCGTCCAAGTCTTCTAAGATATCTCTCTATCCTTTGGGACCAGTGATGATACTCATGTGCCACCAGTATTGGATCTCTATTCGAACCTCCAACACTGTTGAAAACGTTAAGAGATAATGTTTGTGCCATATTTCCTTGTTTTTGATTTTTTTTGTTTTTTTGTTTTTTTTTTGTTTTTTTGTTTTTTTTTAAAAAATGAGCTTTAGTGGTATAGAAGGCTTTTCAAAATCAGAGTTTTGTTCAAAAAGCAACCACTTTGGCTCTGATACCAATTGTTGAGAGAAAAACTTTTGAGAAACACACTTGAACAAACGTTAGAACAAGTTATATATATTGCGGAATAAAGTTTATCTCAAAGGATCATAAAGCTCAACAATAATAAGGAGTTAGAGTTGTTAGATAGTTAGATGATTATATGCAAAAATGTAATTGTGAGAATGTAACGAAATATAAATGACAACAAGTATTATATCAAGTAAACACTAAGCTGATTCTTAACGAGGATTGCAATAAAACCAAGTTAGTAAGTGAGATCAGCTTAAAGTGATGAAGTCAAGAATGACTTGCTCCGAAGGAGAGTTTGATAGTTAGACTTGAATATATGAATATAAGTTCAGAAAGATCTTGAGAGTAGGAGAGAATTCTGATAGAGAGTAAGTAATGAGATAAGAGATGTAAGATGTGTGTATTTCATTTGAAGCAGAACACTCTATTTATAGAGTTCCGAGAACATACAAGAGAAATAAACAAAGACAATAAGTCAAAAGAAGTGTCCATGCAAGGCACACTGGACAATACATTGTAAATACATAAGTTAAAAGCTAAGTCTTTGTTCCAGATGAGATAGTTGCGGATGGCTTCAACTCTTCATATTGCGGTAGCAGAAACAAAGTTCCGGTTGTGAGGGGGACTTCGGATTGAGGTTTAAGAGGGTCACTTTCTTGATTCAACATATATATATATATATATATATATATATATATATACACGTAAACATATGTATTTTATGTGTATGTGTATTTTTGTATATGAATATATATTTACATGTATATATATATATATATATATATATATATATATATATACACACACATGCACACACACACATACTAGCCGTTTACCCGCGGTAAAGGACGGATACGAATAAATTCTTTTAAAAATTAGTTTATAGAGGCGATTAGGTTTTCAGAAAAAAATTAATTGGCTTTTTGTTTTTTGTTTTTTCTAACTAAATTTATCAATTATTCTAACAAAATTTAGGACAAATATAATTCATTAAGAACTACTTATGTTTTCATCACATATTTCTAACAATACAAAATAAGTTAATAACATGTATTTGAAATTTTAACATAAGCCATTAACAATAAGATGTTTATTTTATTCTTTATTAAAACCAAAATCAAACTAAAATATATTTGGTTTTGGATGTAAAAAACTTGATGGTTTTAGGTTTTTTGTCTCCGTTTTTTAGTATTTCATTATCAAGGTATCAGTGTTCAAATTTTTTATTATATTATACTATTCAATTTTTTAATCTTAATGTTCGCTTTTCTCGTTACATATGTATCTAAAACTAACAAAAAACATAATTTACTAAAATAACTTTTCTTATTAGATTTAATCATAAGGGATTAGTACATAAATATATTCTTTAAAATTTAAATTTATAAAAATAAACATAGCTGATGCCCAAAATATATACAGAATACACACATCTCCTCTTCAGTAGTCTAAGTATCTTGTAGTGAACAATCAAAAAACTTAATGAAATTCTTTAGCGGTCAAGCCAGGATAAAATGAATCACCAATAATCAATTCTACTCCCTTTCAAAGACATTGTGAGTTTGCTTGAGCTAATGCTACCAACAACGACGAACATTCTAAATTGGATTCTAGCTAACCTATATGCTTCAATCTCCTATAAAAATGAGTCAATAAGTTAAAATGAATATTTTGGTTTGATAATAATGTTACATGAAACATGGTTTTTACGATTAGTAAAGATTCATGTTTATTTAAAGTAGCACACCACAAAGATGGAATTATATAAATGAAAACAATAACAAAAGTACATGTTAAAACAAAACCGGAACGGGAACTGAAACTGACGACTCGGTCCGTTTCCCGGTTATTCAGTTCTCAGTTGCATCTGGTCTACCAATGCAAATTCTTTCTATGGAAAGATGGAGTTTCACACAAAAAAAGCTACTTTATAGGATATGAAGTTGAGTTTATATGCTTAAAACAATGAATGAGACAATTTTATGTACATGTTTTAAAAAATACACCACCTATAGATATTCAGTTTTAAAACAAACATATTTTATACCATTTTCAAAAGAATTAGAACATAATCAAAATATAATGCTTAAAATCTATTTTGCAAATAAAAAACTATGCTGCCCATAATTGTTGAACATACTTAATACCATTTTAAAAAGAATAAAACACCTTAAGCAAAACCAGTCAGAATCAAAATACAAACAGATGACTTGAACATAGTTGTATAAAGATCAATCATTTTGGTTATTTCATATGAACAAAAAGCCAAATTCAAACAAAATACGAGGATATGGTATTGTATTGAATAATAATGAGAAATCATAAGCAAAAAAGCATTGATTAATGATAAAGAAGTACCTTTAGTTATCCAAAGAAGCAGCCAATTGCATTAATTTTCATAAAATTTGTTGGTTAAGAACCTGCAGCATAAGATAATAATGTAAAAAGAGACCCTTTATGAGATATAGTGGTGGTGGTCGAATGTGGATCACAAGAAACTCCCTAAACTAAAACTTAATATATGAATTAGAAAATACATTTATGTTAAGTTACCAAAAAGGAAGTAGGAATGCAACTCCTACTCCTGCTCCTGCCCACCAATCAGTTTAAAAGGGGAAGTTAAATATTGATGAATTTGAAGATGGCGAGATTATTCACAAACCTTTTGGAGTTGTTTTTCAAGGAAAGGACAAGAAGGGCAAGTTGACTACATTTCTTTTCCACATGAATGACATTGAGAGATACACAAACTCTCATTTTTCGAATATTTTTATTCGTATAAATAACTGCAAGAAGAATGACAACAAGTATAAAGCAGAGATTCGGAAAATCATTCTTTGGTACATGGAGATTAGAAGGGTGTTGCTACAGCCATTGAAGATTATAACTTAATGTTTCGACTATTCTCACTAAGGGGAGATTGTAGTGTCGAAAGTTGTAGTGAGTAGTCGGAAACTATGTCTTTAGTTTTTGAGTCTGTAAATAGTGAAAGTTAAGTACTTTCATTATTATATTTAAGGCATTTACAAGTTTCACATTGTGTGGCCAAGTCTGTGCACTTTTTGTACTCTAAAACCTTTGTATTCTTCTAGACAATATACTAAGCTAAACATATTTTAGTTTGATCTCGGCGTTCTTTACTGTTTTCTTTGATTCGATTGATTCAAACACATTTTGAAACACTTATCAAACGCTCTATGCCGAACACGCCTGTAGCTAGCCAGATATATAAAACGGAGGACGGAATTCAAAAAAAAAGACTTTTTCTTTCATTCTAGACATTGAACATTTTTGTATGCCTTTAGTTTTCAAAGAAGTAAATCATTAAAAATTCATAACGAATGACAAAATTTTAATCACAAAATCTTTTGAGTGTCATAAAGTTGTTGTATGTCACAATTTGTTTGCAATTAAGAGCCTTTATTCTAATAGTGAGAGTTTCTTGATTCTTTTACATGTATTTTTAATAGTTTTACGGTTTGGTTCTTATTTTGCTATAGAGTTTCCTTTTTATTAGGTCCATGATTTTTTAATATATTAATTAAAAAACGTTAAACATAAAAAATAGTAGATATCTTTTAATATAATTTTTTTTTACTTCAAGTTAAACCGCTTAACGATTAAATACCAACATGCCTTTCTATAATAGTATTTACGTCAAAAATATCTTACGACATTATACTTCAAAAAGTAGATAATATACTCCATTATCATACATGTAATACATATCCAAACTTGGTGAAACAATTAAGTGTCCACAACGATTTATTTCATTTGATTTTCATAGTTATTCTTGGCCATCTAAAGAATATGTAATTAACTAATTTAGCGGAAGTGAAGATTCATAATCGGTCACTTTATACATATCAAAATTTGGTGCAACAATTAAGCATCCATTTTAAATGCAAATTACAATAAATTCTTAGGAACTTAGTAAGCAAATAAATAAAGTAAAACTTAGTGCAAAAAAAAAGACCCGTTCTCTAGCAAACAATCACAACAAGATTACAAGCAGCTGCCTTTGATAGTTACAAAAAACTATAACATATTAATAGAAAAGGTTGAAATAATCAACCAAACTCCACTTAAACACGATAAAAACAGTAACTATTTGAGATCATCTCAAGGGGAAATTGTCCAATACACACACTATTTGATCTTCATTTAGCAAGTTTGTGACAAAATGTTTTTCAGGTACACGACCACCCTCTGTAAACAACACACGAACCAAGAATTATCTGATAAGAAACTAAAAATATACAAAAAATATAGTTTTATACGACTCTTACCTGAGCCCCGAGGCAATGTGGATTATGAAATAAAGGAACACTAAACGCAATCACAATGGGTTCCCAACATACCTCTAGAATGAATGAGTATAAAGACATCTGTTGCTACAAAATTGAATTGTTGGTTAAAAGCATAAAACATTATAATTGGGTAGTAAATAGCCAGTATTCGATTTATGCCTCTCATGGTATGTTCTTGTTGGAATCTTTTTAGTCAAAGAAAACCAATTTGATGTATGCCTCTAATAACAACATACTTATAATGAATTAGAGAGATCAGTGATGAATCAGGTGCTAATAGAAACGCACTTACAATCTACTTGTATGACCACCAGGTGCTTCAATGCTTCAAAATCTCCAACTGCTACAAAGAAGTAAATCTTAAATCTCGAGGTGCTACAATTACAATTCATCATAGTTCACAATGAGTCATGTGGTAATTCTCACCTTGCATTTATAGTCACCTGACATATATAAGTGTCATCCATATAAAGTTCTAATGGAAATCAATTATACAAATACCAGACAAACCTTTCAATACATACAAATTAGGAACAATTTTTTTAGATTTTTCTCTTCAAAATTAGAAGACTACATGCTCTAACTACCCCTACACAACAACTTTGTTATTAAAAAAAATTCCCCACACAAGGGAAAAGATAAACACCATAGGAAAAAAATGCATTCAAACCAATAAAATTGTCACCAGTGGTTTCAGATCGTGTTAAAAAGCCTTGATGATGAGGTGAAATGCAAACAAATAAAATTGTTTATTTTATATTATGTAGACATCCTCAGGCTGAAGATCAATCACTTTTACAACTATCGAACACTCTCCACAATACTACTCATGTTAACCGAATTGATTATAATCTTAAACCGTGAAACCAAAAAAAAAACATCCTTTTCATTTTTTACATGAATTAAATATACCTACCAACTATCTTGACTTTCATGATAAATAACAAAAAAAATCACATCAATAGATTGCATAGAAATCAATGTGGTGATTTTAAAATATATAATATTAACTAACATTAAAAAAATATAATTTTCATGAACATAAATAATGTTTTAAATGAACAAACATAGCTTAAGAGTTGAAAATTATATTTTCATCCCATGCCTTCGTTTTTCTTCTTCTCCGTACAAGAATCATACATAACTTCAAGAGTTAGAAATTAAATATTAGAAACCCTAAATCCCCATATCAGATTTACAAAAATGAATATTATCATATTCTTATAAATCCCTTTATAAAGGTTTTATAACTGTTACAAAATCTTGTAAATACTTGCTACAAAGTAGATTGTGAAAGCAAGTGGCAGCATGAAGAACAATATGAAGATTATTTGGCCCCTTTGTCCCTTTAGGAAAGGACTTGACACTTTTGTGTTGGCTCACAAATATATCATTAGATCATGCTTGGTTTATGTCTTATTGCATGCTTGCGTTGTTTATTAAAAATGTTTATTATTTTTTATGGTTGATAAATTAGTTTTTCACAAGCTAAATAAATATTTGGATAAATTAAACATCACAAGGACTTTGGTTTCCAAAATTTACAATGTGAATATAAGATATAATAAGTTATTATTTTATAATAAAAATCGGTTTTATAAAAACAATAATAACGATAAATTTTGAAATAGTAAATTATAAGTCTAAAAATGGTGATTTTGAAACTTATCTAAACTCCAAAGTATTAAATAATAAAACAATGTTTCATTAAAGGATATAAAAGGTTCTATAACGCTCAAACCCAAACTTAATATCAGATATTAACTTTAAAATTAAATCGCATCAAATTATATAAAAACTTGATTTTATATAGAACCTTAAAAGTGATTTTTTGGAAAATCGATACCATGGTTAATAGGAGGCTTGCAATTACCATGATATCACATGTTATAAAATAGAATTATAAAACATACAAATCCTTTTTTCAAAAGGCAAATCTATGTCATCCAATTATAGAAACATTTGCACACCATTTGCATAATACTTGTAGGATAAATGTCACCTAACCATTTGTATTATCTTCTAGTCGCTAAAGTGTATTCATGATTTCTATAACCAAGTTACATGCCGATTATACAAGTTTCGCTAAATGGATGACTTCATTGGAAATCTCTTATGATAAAGGTCACCCAAGCAAGAGAGTTCCAAGACATATATATGATCAAACATGTCAAATTAAAAAAATAGGTTGTTAAGGATCTCATACATCTAGGAACTAATATTGGTGTAATTAATTAAAAGCTATTTACCTTGTTGAAATCAAGTGGATGTGATAAAAGTCACCTAACCATTTATTTGATTTGCAACTTGGATCCTAGACTTCAATAATTAATGTTTTTGGAAACAAAATGGTATTAATATTAAAGAATTAAATACTAAATAAAACTTTGTTAAATTTTTGTGGATGGTCCCACATGCAACTATAACAAACTATCACCACCGAATGAACATTCAATTTGTACTCGAAAAAGAAAAATTGGGCTTTTCCAACTTTTTAGATTGAGACAAGAATTTAAGAATCGTTTTGAAACAAGAAAATAAAGACTATGTTCTTAAGGGTCCAATTCCCGATTAACCATCTCCCACTCCTAAGTTTGTTTATGATCAATTGTTTAAGCACGTGGATAACTCTATTGGTGTGTCATGCCTTATGCTTGCTACCATGATTCCAGATCTTAAGCAGAATCTAGAACTTCATACTGCCTTTGACATGATTGAACATCTCAAGGAGATGTTCAATAAACAAGCTAGAATTGAAAAGTTTGAAACTGTTCGATCCCTTCATGGCGGCAAAATAGAGGAAAGTGGGAATTTAAGCAAACGTGTTCTGAAGATAAAGATCTATCTGGATCACTTGGAGGGATTGGGCTCTCCATATCTACAAGACTTGCCACATATTTAACTAGGAACTCATTGCCAAAGTCTAATGATACATTCATCATGAACTACAACATGAATGGGTGAGATAAGCCTATGTCTAAGTTGCACTCGGTGCTCAAAACTATTGAGAAGAATATCATGCTGAAAACCCCCGCAGTGCTTATGGTTCATGAAGGAGAAGTCAAGAAGAAGAAATAAAGCAAGTAATATAAGAGCAGGCCACAAGATGGCAAAAGCAAAGGGAAGAAAGCTCCCTAAGCCACAACACCAAAGAATAAGGATAATGTAGCTAATGATGACACATGCTTCGATTATGGAGTTATATGAAATTGGAAGGGAACTATCCTACCTATCATGCAGGGTTGAAAGCTAAGAAGTTCGGGAAAGGAACTTCAGGCAATGTCAAGATGTATGTGAAGATATGGTGAAGGATATTGCATCAACTTCATTGAATACATTAGTCTTTTTGATTATGTCTATTTAATGAAACATACGCATGAAGCATTTGAAAAGTTCGAATTTTTTCAACATGAAGTTGAGTATCAACTCGACAAGACAATCAAAATACTTAGTTAGGATATAGGTGTCAAGTACTTCAGCCAAGAGTTCCAAGATCATGTTGTAAGTCTTGGGATTATCTCACATTTTACTCCACCTAGGACACCATAGCTTAATGGTGTGTCTGAAAGGATAAATCGGACCTTACTTGATATGGTTCTATCCATGATGAGTAGAAGTACTTTCCCCTTATCATTTTGGAGTTATGCATTACTAATCACTATTAGTATTTTGAATACAACTCCAACTAAGAAGGTAGACAAGACACCTTATGAGATGTGGTATGGAAAAGCTCCATCCATATCTTATATGAAAGTTTGGGGTTATGAAGCTTATGTTAGACAAGAAACTTCAAGAAAAATCGAACCTAGGTCTACAAAATGCATCTTTGTAGGATATCCTAAAGATTGTTTAGGTTACTATTGTAAGACTATTGACAGAAAGTAGGTGTTTAAGAAGAAGACTGACATGGATGACAATTTACACACATTCAAAGAAATACTTGTTGCAAAAGGATCCAATCAAACCCAAGGACTTGATTATGATGAAAATTTTTCACCAGTTCTTATGATTAAATCTATTAGGATAATATTTTCCATAGCCACATATTATGAAAATGAGACACGGCAAATGGATGTTAAAACCATTTTTCTAAATAGACACTTCAAAAAAGATGTATATATGGTTCATCCCCCGAAGTTTTTGTTGATCTAGAGCATCCTAATAAAGTGCGTAAGCTTAATAGATGCATTTATGTGTTAAAACAAGCATCTCGAAACTGTAATCATTGTTTCAATGATGAAATCACAAAGTATGGTTTTATCAGAAACAAAGATGAATCTTGTGCTTACATGAAAACTAATGGGAGCTCGGTGACCTTCCAGGTCCTATATGTAGATGACATACTTATCATGAGAAATTACATTCCGACTTTGTAACGTGTAAATTCTTGGCTTGGAAAGTGTTTTTCAATGAAGGATCCAAGTGAGGAAGCATACATTCTTGGTATTAAAAGCTACATATATAGATTAAAATGATTAATAGGTTTAAGACAAAGTACATTTATTAACAAAGTCTTGAAACGGTTCAAGATGTAAATGATAGGTTTTGATACAAAATAAAAGATAGTTTTTCATAAAAACAAAGCAACAAAAGCTTAAAAATAACAAGTTTATTTTCGAGTTTATAACAAAACCAAACCATCTTTGATCCATTTATAGAGGATGGAATGATATTACAAAACAACCATAGAGTGTTTTAGAATGACAAACTTTAAAGCCTTTGTACCCACTTAGTTTTGGGGTGTTGATGAAGATAAAAAGATCAAAGAATATGAGTTTCTTTACAAGTATCCATCATTAAGATTAAGGCACTTGGATTGTTAGTTCCCATCTTGTATTTTGATATTCTTAAGCCTTTAAGTGCTTAACTCAAATAAGTAATAAAGGAGAACACTCAAAAACACCAACACTTGCAAGAAGTTCAAAATAAATCAAGAAAAGAAGTGTCTTAAGACACTTACAATTTTGGAGAGGGGAAGAAATAGAACCAAAAACTAGCTCAAAACAAGTTCCATGCACTTTTTTATATACTCCAGTCAAGACATGCCTTTAGATTATAATAAAATAAAGTAATGGTAGACTTTAGGAGCATGGGGGGGGGGTATTAGAAGAAGGTTGACAAGAAACCTCTCTTCTGTAATAAAGAATTCGATCACGCATTCAAAAGAAGACAAAAATGTTTTGCTAGTTTCTTTAACTTAAAGACAAAATAACAAGTAAGTCCATGGTTTACCAAAGTGTCCAAAACATTTGTACATAACTTATAAATCACACCATATGATATAATGACTAGTTATGCTCTCTTTAATTATTATTTTCACAAAACAATAATTATTCCCTAATTCAATACAAGAGTTCATATTATTTATTAATAATAAATATATAAAATGTGCCAACTTGATAAAGGTGTGACCCTATAGTATCATATATTATTAGCAATATCACTCATAATGATTCTTGAGCGTATAGATCCAACAATATCCCACTTACAAAAGATTCATTACAAAATGATATAGATAGTATCTGGCGTCTAGCAACAAGCTACTACCCCTTACAACATATGAAGGGTACCATCTCATCAACAACCAATTCTAGGAGCTTAAAGCTACAATTGTTACTAAATGTGTGGGATTAATTATTCATTTGTCTCGGACATCATGTTGAACATGATATATGGGTCACAATCAATCTCATGTGGTGTTCAACTTTTAGTAAGGCCTTAAACATCTATCTCTCAACGAATAAGAGGAACAATTCCTATATTGACTACATACGCCCATCATGTTGTTCATGTCGTACCCAACGATGGTCATTATAATTTTCTTTTATGTAACATCGTTAAACCATGTCAAAGCACAACAATTCCTACACTCAAGTCCCAAATATGCGTCTCAGGTCTAAGAATACAAAGATATAACCTTTTATCAAACATTACTTTTTTACTACGATCCACAAAGTGACTTTGATGCGGGTCAGGTCCAATACTTATTCTCCTAATCAAGTACATATGAAGTTGGTAGCATCTCTTGCTATTTTCATTCAAAATTCAGGTCATTCCTTGACTCAAATAAGTTGTATTTGACATGTAGACACATCATAGCATTGACTTAACTGTAGAAATTAGGTCAAGCCTTGTAGAACTTGGATCCACCTAGAATTTAGGACTAGTATACTTAGCTTTCAAAATTCGCGTGAGTCATATAACTATGTTAGAAAATGCCAATATCCCATTTAAAACGAACTACAAACATCATGTATAGTTGAAAAAGAGATATGGAATCCTAAAATAATTTGAAATCTCCAAATTTCACTTCATCATGTTTGTCAAAAGTTTAACAAAATCATGAAACCTAAAAGCCCTAAGAACTCAAATATTAAACTTTAACATCTAAAACTCCATAAAATTTTTATGAACCTTGTAATATTAAATTTAAAATAATTAAGTTATGGAATATATAAACAAGCAAAGAAAAATTTAATGAACATCATTTCATTCTAATCTACAAGTTAAAAGCCAAAGTTTTATGAAAATAAAACTAGGTGAAGGACATAGTTTATAAAATAAGGAAAATTTTATAGAAGAAATGGAGGAATTTTATAAAGTTTATGGAAGAAAGAGGAAAAGAGTCTCTCTCTCTCTCTCTATCTCTTTCTAAATCTCATCCTCTCTCTTCATCCCACTATCTCTTTTCCCAACTTATAATCATTTAAACTAAGTCTACACACTACCTTTCATTTTCCCAACACTTCATCAACATCACCACTTAAACTCTCTCTATAGTTTTTCTTCCTCTCACCCAAGAAAATACGTAGCCAAGAACACTCTCTTAACCAGAAAAATCAAGTCCATCAAGTGTTGTTCTAAGGTAATCACGAAAATCTTTCATACTTCCATCACTTTTCTTACATAACTTTGTGTTTTCTTACATATCCTCTTCTTCTATACCATTCTATTGAAAAACCATGAACAGATGGATATACCCATGGTTTTGATAATGACGGTGGTAGGGTTTCACCCAAAAACATCATGCATGTTGCAAATGATGAAGTCACATGACCTAAGCCTATGTCAAAGTCAGGGTAATGCACTTTTCTACAAGTTTTGATAGAAAATCACCAAATGCACACTAAGTTTTCTTGAAAAAACAACTTTTGAACATTTCAAACCCATTAATGGCCTTTAAACCCACATGCATGTGATGATATTCAAACATATATGCTAGAGGTTCAACGTTTGTTCTTAAAAGCTTCAAATATGTGCATGAAAGATTTTAATCCACAAAAATACATAAATCTTCTTATCTATTCAAACCTGATTTTTCCTAGGAACTCAGTAACATAATATGATGATCTGTAAATTTAGAAGTGTTAAATCATAATTCTTGATTTATTATAATTTTAGCAAGAACCAAGGGGATAAATCTTATATAGTACTTACTTAGGTCAATAAAACCTAGATAAATTCTTGGATGACCCATAATGTAAATGAACATCCCCCATGAAGTTTCATAAGTTTTTGCTAATGTTTACTATTAATTTTATTTTTATTTTTAGTGAACTCAAATAAATCATAAAACCGATTTCGGTGATATAAAAATAACATCTAAGAATTTTCACAGCTTCTTGACTCTATATAACACTTAGATAAATATTTTGAGAAAGAGTCAACATATTTCTATTTTTTCCATGATTTTTATGTATGTAGTGGATTTAATCAAGGAAAAATAGCTACACTTGTCCCAAACTCATAACAATGTATCAGGATATCCTTTATCATAGTAGGATCACAAATAAAATGTTTAGTAATTTTTCTTTACCGTTTACTAATTTTCACGATTTAATGCACATTCAAGGTAATAATTTTGGGAAAAATAGCCAAACCACTCTAAAAATCATACAAACTGACCAAGACATCCTTGATTATTGTAACGCCTAGATTTTTCTACTAAGGTACACCCAAATTTATCAAAAATCATTTAAAAGTTTTAAAAATAATCTTGGTGCACAGTGGCACTCTAGCATACAAGAAGTTATCACAAGGATCGTGCTGGCAGCAAACACATGATCGAGTCGGGCGTCACAATAAATTGACCTGCAAAACAGACTATCACAGAAGCGTAAGCCTCACGGCTTAGTGAATAATAACTACTAAAACATAATCAAATAAATCATAAATCATATAAATCATGTAAATCATGTATATTCCACATAATTGTCATATATGTAATCATTTCATCAAAGGATTCATTTATTCAGTAGTAATCTTTTCAAATACCTGTCCAATCAATAATCAGTATCTCACTCATATTAAATCTCATACTCAATGACCAATATATCAAATGTGTTATATCTTCCAATCATAATATATCTATCGATCATATATTGATTTATTAATATAATCCAATTTCTCATCTATAATCTATTTCTCAACATTTTCTCAATCTCTCAATCAAAAATTAATATTCTAATTAATAATCAGTTATATAATAATCATCACAATTATCACAACACTGGATGTTAGAGTAGTTTTAATCACCTGGTTAGTCAATAGACTTAATCCAGTCTCGACTTTGCGTTTTCACTATCTATCAGCTCGTCACATGGTAACACCTATTTATCAAATAATAAGTTCCTCAGAACCTGTCCAGACTCACTAATAATTATACCTTGTGACCTCTTATAACAATAATAACCAAATATCATAATATTATCATAATAGGCTAAACCCGTAAGCCCATGGCTAAATCTCTCATATCGAGTATTTCTCGGGTAATAGGGTTTATAACCCTTATCAACCAAACTCAATATCTAATCTTAAGATTTTTTCACTAGTCTCACCAACGGGTTCATAATAGCTCCATATCACAAATACCTGTAACCCTTACATGTGTCTAATATATATATATATATATATATATATATATATATAATAATAATAATAATAATAATAATAATAATAATAATATAATACAAATACTAATTAACGAGGTAAAATATACCACAAGAGATCTCGTATCTCGGCATAACATCCCCCGTATGACGGTATAACATCTCCGATATAGACTCCCGAGAACGGCTGTCGAGCATCATATCTCCTCCCACGAGCCAAAATCCTCCAAAATAACACAAATGAGTCCTTTTTATAGGTTGTGCTTGCTCACGTCATGAGCACTTACGTCTCACGTCGTGAGACATGTTTAGACCGGTTTCTGCCACGTGTCGTGCTCTTTCGCCACGTGTTTTTATCGATTTGATGCTCACGACGTGAGGAAACATCCCTCACGTCGTGAGGGTCAAAGGTTTGACCGTTGACTTGACTTCCGTTGACTTTCTCAATATAGCAGTGTACTTTCATCAAATCTTCAAATGATCATAACTTCCTCATATGGAGTCTGTTTTCGATGATCTTTATATCCACATAATCCTATCAACAAGCTCTACAACATTATTTAGTTATCCTTTTATAAATCTTATTTCTAAAAATAAAGCAACTCAGGGCTTAATCTCATTTACTCAACTCATAATATCTATATATTTGATGAATTAACACCTTTAACAAAAAACCAGGTGTTACAATACTTCCCCCCTTCAAAAGATTCCGTCCTCGGAATCTATTGAAATATCATGCTACTAATCTAGCGTAAGCTAAATATTCGTATCACATATATCTCATTATATTCTCTTACGTTACTCTTATATTATTTACTCTCATACTTTTATTCTTATGTGAATCTCAGGTTTTCTCATCTCATCTCGTAATTATACAAAGCTGATACGTTTCTCATCTCATTTCTCTACTCTTGTTACATATTATAAATAGAATTATTATATAACTCTTATTATCTCATATCCTCTGTAAGTTTAAACAACTTACATAGTTTCTGTTATATTTAGACACTTCATGTGTCTTTAATTTATATTTCTTACATCTAACTCTTTACTGGTGATCGACTATAATTGGTAGGGAAAAAGGTCCCGGCAATTACAAATCGATACTTATTATTATTATTATTAATATTCTTCGCAAATATTAAAATCAATCTCCCCGATTACTCAGACTAGTGATTAATAACCCATATCAATAATAATTGTTCAATACTAATATTCAAAATGTTTCTCTATTACTTTTCTCGTATCTTATATTTATCTAAACTCATTATCATAACTCAAACCAACATTTCTCTTATTCTTCCTTAATAATCATTCGACACTTGACTTATGACTCATCCTGAAGTCACGAGTATAAATACTCATAGCAATTATCATCATTAAATATAAACTAGACACTTTGCAAGTCAATCCTATCATAAGTTATATATTCAAATATGACCACTCGTTCACAAATCACACAAATTAATTTCAATCTCATTAATCTCTACGATACCCACAATGTGATTAATTTACTCAAATATTCACAACTACTCAGATCAACCACTCAATTTATTCAGGTCAATTTCTTAAATAAATCTCCCGAATCACTCAAATTATTGATTAATTAATCACTATACTTTGATCAATCGAATCAGTCATTTATATTAATATTACTCATTTAAATCAACTACTAAATTTGCTCAGATTAATATTTTTTTTACTAATGTCAATTACTCTACTCAATATCAATCACTTTGATCAAATCAATTACTAAAGTTAATCTCAATCGTTCAGATCAATCACTCGGATTGGCTACTTTGATCAATTGGTGTAATTGCTATATGTATTCATCATAATCGTACCTAACGTTGGATCCGATAGACAGTCGAATAATTGATTCCACCCTATGCCCACAACCAAACAAGGAACATGAAATAAGGCTAAATCAAATATTCTTAGGCTATAAATTCCTATCATTGTGAATCTAATCAAATACTCATAAATTAATTAAATTAAAATCAATCACTTATATTAACATCAATTTCTCATATCAATCATTCAAATTGCTCTAATCAATTACTCTAATCGATCACTCTAATTAAATCAATTACTTGAATCCATCTCAATTGCTTAGGTCAATCTCTCAAATTAATATCAACTGCTCAATTTAATCTCTCAGATTGTTCAAATGAATTGGAACGACTCCCCACATCAATCACCGTTACTATACTCGACTCAAGATAATCTTCCAACAAAATGTGTGGTTTTTCTCAATCCTTCCAGCCTTGTAACTAATTCATATAAACTCCGATTTGGACAAAATTTATATCGTTGGAAAGCCTGTTGCGAGTACTACAAACTTCATATAATCCGCTCCATATGAATATGTCTAAAATTGGAGTTATTCAGCTGTGAACATGACGGTCTTGAACATTTCAGCAATTTCATGTATTTGAACAACCAACTTTAAATAATCATATCTTATTCACTACACATCCACTCCGTCTGATTCTTCTTCCTACGTATTATACTTTTTTTAAACACTCAAATTACACAATTAACCAAATCACTCACTCTAATCAACGATCAGGTTAATCACTTAGATCGGCTACTTTAATTAATTTATGTAGTTGCTAATTTTATGCATCGTAATTACACATAATGTTATAATCATAATATCTTATTTTTCCATGTAATTAAAACTTGCCATTTATAAACTCGTAACATTCAACCCAACATCACATCGCAATGTTGGCACGCGAATTTCTAATAAATACCGAATAACAATGTCAACCCGTGACAAATCAATGAATAACAACGGTGTCAGCCTGTGACATATCAACAAATAATAACTGTGTCAGCCCATGACACATCATCAAATAGCAATAGTGCCAGTCCGTGACACATTAACTCATAACACAGTCTGATTCCCAAGGAATGTCAATCTCATATCTCAATCTCATTCTCGAAGGAATGTCAATCTCATGTCTGATCTAATCATCTCTCATCTCGATCAAAAGTTCTTACTATACTTTCTCACTTCATATCACCTTTACAAGTTATATCTTTACTCTAAATCACACTCTCATACTTTATTTTATTTTTATCTTGTTATTCTTTAAATTATCATAATTAATATTAAGAAATGTACTTTTATTCCATGATTATCATCCTTTTCATTATCAATAAGCCTTCCACATAATGGATATCAACTAGACACTCAACAGATCGGTATATTATAAATCATATCTTCAAATATTATTACGGGTTCATCACTCATCCAAATTAATCACTCAAATCGTTCAAACCACTTTCTTAATTTAATCTATCATATTACTTAAATCAATGATTAATTAATCATTCAAATTTATCACTCAGATCGCTTAAATCGATCATTCATGTTAATTACTCTAATTGATATTAATCACTTTGATAAAAAATTTAATTTATCAGATTAATCACTCAAATATGTTAATTAATTACTTAAATCAACATTGATTTCTCTGATCAATCACTTGGATCGCTCACTTAGTTTAATCAAATCAATCACTCAAATTATTTGGATCAATCACTCATATTAATATTTTTCACTCAATTCAGTTTACCGAATCATTCAATTTAATATTGTCTACTCAGATCAAGTACTCGGATCAAATTCATTTTCTCAAATCAATAACTCAAGTCGATCATAATATGTCTCATATTAGGATTAGGTCTCGTCACCTCTCAGAGACTCAATCATAAAATATCGTCTACATGTAAGTCAAATCATTTACATGTATGTAAAATTGTCTACATGTATGTCAAACCGTCTACATGTCTGTCAAATCGTCTACATGGTATAATCATGTAAGTCTATGATTTTAATCAAAATTCTCATTTGGTAGGATCCAATCACCTCTCATGGATCTTTGTGTAAATCATATGATCTCGAGTAAAAGTCTTCATTTCTCAAATCCTATTTCATCTGTATTCTTTATCCCTTTTCTCTCTCTTTCTCTCAATCTCTCTCTCCTTTTCTTTTCGTCTTTTTTTCTATCTCTATCCTAACTCATTCATCATCCCTCTCTCTCATGAATCTCAAAATCTCTATCAAAAGTTTTCTACATCTTTTTCTCTTTCTTAATATTAATCTTGATCACATTATCTCGTTTTAAGAGTAATACTATAACTTCCTCTCACACTCTCATACTCTATCTAATCTCATGCTCTAGCAATTCTTTTAATCTGAGCTCTTTGATTCAGATCTATTCATTATAACTCTCATTTTATCTCAACTTTAAAAGCTATAGAATCACTCTAATTTTATACTCTCGTTTTTCTATACACTCTTGACTCTATAAATATATTTAAATATATTTTAACTCATCATCATCACATATCTCGTCTTGATAACTTTCTCGTCGCCTCGCAATTCATCATCATAAATCATCATATAGTAATCTAAATTAAAATATGTGTCTTGGGAAACTCTCGCCTCATCGCAGCTACTCAAAGTACATCATCTACTAAATCTTCATGGCTATATTGTGTCGTGATCTCCACCACGCTACGTCCTGATCTCCGCTTCGCCACGTCGTGATCTCCGCCTCGCCATATCGTGATCTCTGCCTCGCCACGTCGTGAGCTTTACACATGTCACGTCGTGATATTACATATCTCACGTCGTGAGCTTCACAAATCAACTATAACATCATACTTTAATGCTCATGTCATGATCACACATGCTCACATTGTGAGGGTCAAAGTGTATTATTATTTCTTGATCTAGCTGCATCGCGTATTTCCACTCACTACGTCGCGTATCTTAAATTGCCGCACCTCGTATTTTGCTATAAATCTCACAGTCATACATCACAACTCCCTCTAAAGTGATCCACGACATTATTTTTAAGAATAATTATATAATTATTTAGTTATCTCAAAATTCCTTAGATATCAATTTATTTATCTAACTCATACACACCAGATCAAATAAATTATCAGATCTAAATATCACATAATTAAATAAGATCTATTATCATAATTATCGCAACTCTCTCTGCAATACTCTGCCACATTTTTTTAGAAGAAAATAATAAAATACATACAAATATAATTATTTGCCTCAAGGTTCTCTAATTTTATAATAGCCAATTAACTCATAATCATCAAATCAAATCAATTTATCTAACACATTTGTCAAATCAATCAAGTATCATCTCTACTCTTAAGGTTTAAGTTTTGGAATCTACTTTAAGAAGCTAATTCACTTAAACCTCGGCTCTGATACCAACTTGTACCGCCCGATTTTTCTACCAATGTACACCCAAATTTATCAAAAATCATTTAAAAGTTTTACAAATAATCTTGGTGTATAGTGGCACTCTGGTATACCAGAAGTTATCATAAGGATCGTGTTGGTAGCAAACACAGGATCGAGCCGGACGTCACAATAAATCTACCTGCAAAACAGATTATCACAAAAACATAAGCCTCACGGCTTAGTGAATAACAACTACTAAAACATAATCAAATAAATCATAAATCATATAAATAATGTAAATCATGTATATTCCACAAAAGTGTCACATATGTAATCATTTCATCAAAGGATTCATTTATTCAGTAGTAATCTTTTAAAATACATGTCCAATCAATAATCAGTATCTCACTCATATTAAATCTCATAATCAATGACCAATATATCCAATGTGTTATATCTTCCAATCATAATATATCTATCGATCATATATTGATATAGTAATATAATCCAATTTCTCATCTATAATCTATTTCTCAACATTTTCTTAATCTCTCAATCAACAATTAATATTCTAATTAATAATCAATTATATAATAATCATTACAGTTATCACAACATTGGATGTTAGAGTAGTGTTACTCACCTGGTTAGCCGATAGACTTATTCCAGTCTTAGCTTAGCTTTTACACTATCTATCAGCTCGTCACATGGTAACACCTATTTATCAAATAACAAGTTCCTCAGAACCTGTCCAAAATCACTAATAATTATACCCTGTGACCTCTTATAACAATAATAACCAAATATCATAATATTATCATAATAGGCTAAACCCGTAAGCCCGTGGCTAAATCTCTCATATCGGGTATTTCTCGGGTAATAGGGTTTATAACCCTTATCAACCAAACTCAATATCTAATCATAAGATTTTCTCACTAGTCTCACCAACGGGTTCATAATAGCTCCATATCACAAATACATGTAACCCTGACATGGGTCTCATATATCTAATAATAATCATATATCACTAATACTAATTAACGGGGTAAAATATACCACAACAGATCTCGTATCTCGGCTCCACATCCCCCGTATGACGGTATAACATCTCTGCTATAGACTCTCGAAAACGGATCTCAAGCAGAATCTCTCTTCCCGTGAGCCAAAATCCTCCAAAATAACACAAAGGACTCGTTTTTATAGTCTGGGCTTGCTTACTTTGTGAGCACTTATGTCTCACGTCATGAGACATGTTTAGACCGGTTTCTGCCACGTGTCATGCTCTTTCGCCATGTGTTTTTATTAATTCATGATGCTCACGTCGTGAGGAAACATCCCTCACGCCGTGAGGGTCTAAGGTTTGACCGTTGACTTGACTTTAGTTGACTTTCTCAAACGATCATAACTTCCTTATACGGACTCCGTTCGATAATCTTTATATCCACAGAATCCTCTCAACAAGCTCTACAACATTATTTAATTATCTTTTTATAAGTTTTATTTCTAAAAATAAAGCAACTCAGGGCTTAATCTTATTTAATGAAAACCGGGTGTTACAATTATAGTTTAAGTTAAATTAAAACTTTTGAAGATTTATCTTAACTGTTTACTATTTATTTTTATTTTGTTAATATTAAATACACATAAATCATGAAAACTACACTCCACTGTTTTAAAACAACCTTTCACATTTTTCTCAACTTATATACATTATGTAACAATTATGCAGAAGTATTGAGAATTTTTCCTAACTATTTACTATTTTACCAAGAATTTGTGTTGATTCAAGTGGTTAATGATAGGAAAAATAGATAAACATATCTGAAATTCATGAAAAATTATGTGGAAGTCCTTGATAATAGTGGAAACTAAAATAAAACGTTTTGTGCATTTTCTCAACCATTTAGTATTTTTACACGATTTTATGATGTCTTCAAGGGATAAATGGTAGACTGTAACAACCCGTTATTTCAAGTCAATGTAAGTTAAACTTGTTCAAATAAAAGTCTAAACTACAACCGTATACAAGTGAATTCACATCCTAATAATGATACAATAAGAACTTTGAATGACATAAGGGCATATTTATATAAATATTGTATGAGCATACTTTGAAAGCCATACTTATATAAGTTATATATACTTATATATTGAAAACCATGCATATATATGTTTATATGGGTTAGTATATTTATATATAGTAAATACCATGTTGAAATAGGATAATATGAGTCAATATAAGTCAAAAGGTCAAGTTAAAATCCAAATTAAACACATTACAAATGAGATTTCGGTTTTGGGATTCTAGGATCAAATGTGTTTTCGGTTTTAAGCATCTTGGACCACATAAGGTTTTCGGTTTTGAGCATCTTGGAAAGTGTTGTGTTTTTGGTTTTGATTCCTCTACTAAGATCGAAATCAATCATTTGTGGGACAACCAAGGTCATTTCGGTCATACTAGGACCGAAATCAACATTCTAGTGGCCGAAATCCCCAATTAAATATCTAGATATTTTACTCGATTTAACTTCCCATTGTGATAATTCCATTTACCAACGTAAACATCACCTCAACCGCCTAACTTTTCCTTCCTATTTAAGATAAAAAATGGGATCATTTAACACTTCCGGTAAACACTTTTCACTTCATATGCTCTCAAATATCAAAGCCTCATTTTCCTTTCAATTCAAAGAACATCTTCAAACTTTATCCCAGAAAGCAGTTCTTCGAAGTTTTCTTAAGGAATTAAAGTAAACATCCTTTATTAATCTAGTGTTATATATACAACACTTTAATAATCATTTTACTAATTTGAACACAATATTATGTGTTTAAATATTATTAGGATTTCGGAAATTATACGTGTTCTAACCCGAGAATCATCGCAACTGATGGGTTTTGAGCACTATAACATCCCTATGGTGCACATACAACCCTAATGCTTTAGATCTAAGTTTTCTCAAGTTATACATGCAATTTCATTTTATCCAAAGCATACACCCTAGCTAGCATGCAATTGGAGATATACAACATAAATATTAGTTAGATGAATACCTTTTGTTGTAACTTGTAATCCTTGGCATTTCAAGAGCTTAGTACCTCAAGTGTGATACCTCTAATGTGTCACAAACACCAAAAGCAAATGGAGGATAATGAGAGATAGGCTAGGAGGCACACAAAAACGGCTAGGGTTCTTCTTGGAACTCTTAGGGCCTTTTTGGTGAAGCTAGGGGTTACATTTATAGTGTGGAATTCCTAGGGTTTCACTTGTAAACCCTAATTCACTTCCTTGGGCCTTTAATCTAATAATCCATATGATAAGCCCTTTGGACTAACTCTTCATGGACTCCCACATAAAATTAGTCCATCCTAATCAACATGGATCATTAGCCCAAACTATATGTATTACTGATTTACTTAATCAGTCCCCGTTAATTTAATTAGTCTCTTTTGATCACTAAATTAATTCAAAATTAATTCTTGATCAATACCAATTAAGTAATATGATTTCTCAATTAATATATTATTCTTATAATATATTAATAAATCTCAAATAACCTCTTTCTCAAATATCCATCCTATCAAATTGCTCCGGTGAATGCAACCGATAAGGACCATGCTACTATCGGGTCAAGTACATACCAATTATAGTTATGAGCTTAGACACTTAATCCAATAGTCTCCCACTTGGATAAGTCTGATAACTATAACTGCCAATGTAGCTTCAAAAACCGATTAGCAATCGTAGCTCTCAAAATCCACCGTCGAACTCTAATCTTATCAGCAAAGCTTCCTTTAGATGAGGGATCAAATATTCCTCCATTCTACAAGATATTGTATGAACATGAGACATGGTTTATAATCATTCTCTCTGTCGATGTGTTGTTTCCCGATTTCCAATTTATGACGACTGACAACAGACTATAATTGAACACATCAACTTAGTCCAGGCTTGGCCAAGCGCTTCGGGTGTCATCAGTAAATCATCGAGGGGCCCACATATATCGCTTTTATCCTCTTAGGATAAAAGGAACTGATAAAATTCGACTCATATGCTTGTACTATTTACTCATCAAATCACACACAACAATACGTTTTCTAACATCAAGTTACTGATGCGTTTACATATTATCAATGTACAACCAACTTGTAAACAACAACTCATATCTATTCGTTTAAAACATATAAGATATTATCGTCTCACAATCACTCGTGATAAAATCCATGAAGTGATTCAGATGAGCGTGAGTTTAATCCATTACTCAAATCTTATTACAGGAGTACTCATGAACACTGGAACAAACTTGTGCTATGTCTAAACACTTGGACAATCTACAGTCGGATTCATGACAGTCTTACCTCATTACTTGCTTCCAAAGTATATGTTTGACTGGGGATGTTTGAATAACCTAGTTACTCGGGAAGTAAAACATGCGAAGTCAAACACAAGAATAAAACAATCAAATATGGTCTCAAAACTTTTGAATATAAATAAAACATTTATTATTTAATCAACATAATGATTAGACTTTATTCATTGTATAATGTTTTCGAACAATCAACTGAATACTTGAAATTAAACAATAGTTATCCCACGCTCCAAGCATGCATATTGTGTTTATCTATGGTCCTTTCCTTATGAAATAAATCAATAGAATACATTTCCAATGATGATCATTTCACAATATCCTAACCCTTATCACAAGTGTAAGAATACCAGATTCTTGTCACTATTAGCATCTGTTCGAGTCTAAACTTACATGCAATGATCCTTTTGTAACGTCTAGGCACAAAAGTCACAAAGACTTGGCCAATGATATTACAAAGCATTCCATTCGAGAATGTTACAAGACAATTCCCTGGAATTGAAGTCACACATTAAAGAAACATTCCTTGAACATCCTTCTTGCATTAAAGTTTCTCACTCACACATAGATTCTTAATATCCAACTCCCATTATGGAAAAATTTCGATAATTTCCATATGACTATCCATTCTAAATAGATTCCTATCTATTCAAAATTGTATCAATATGGTCCATCCATTACTATACTTCCAACTGTCCATAAGCAACCAATCTTTGGTAAACCTTCGATTGTCCTTGACAGTTGTTTAACAACATTAGTCATATCTGGTTCCAGTCCTTTTCCCTCTTAATGCCCTAGACATTTTGAAAAAACAGAACAAGCGAATATTATAGCATATACAATCGATCCTATACCCGAAGCATATGGGATACGATTCATAATGTCTTACATGAAGACATGATCCCATGACCAGTCTCTTGCTATAATATTTCCATATGTAGAATTTCCCATGTTGAAACATTTCAACCTGTTATTCATAGATGCTCATGACGAAGTCTGATTAATACTTCTATCTAAACTTTTAGATTCGAAAGAAAGTATAAGTATCTTCTCCCTTAAATCTTTCTATAGCGAGAAAATTTTCAAACTACGCAAATTTGCAAATTAAAACTTTGTTTCCTATATATATCATTGCTAACTTGCAAAACTCAACATAATAATTGTGCTCCCACTAGCATAATAATTACATTCTCACAATCATAACACTTATGCTCCCACTAGCTTTGACATGTATTCAGAAGCCAGCTGGACTTCTAGAAATCAATACTTATTGACTTTCTTACCAAAGTTTAGATTTCTGATACGTGGTGCTTTGAAAATTCTTTATCTTGACTTCTCAAGCTCATACTCCATTCATTAGAAAGCTGATATGTGTGTTTAAACTATTTCAGAACTTATAGCGATAAGTCCCAAATGTTCAAACCATTTGCCATTTCTCGCAATTCGAACTATGAAGAGGGATGCCGTAATCATAATCGAATTTGAGAACGCAATCAACACACCAGCTAACTCTTTAAAATCTACTTGTGAAAGCGTTTCCTCATAATCATTTTAATGAAGTAGAGAGAAACCTGTTACCACTTACATTTTATGATGTATGTGTTCCTATCCATGTGAATTTGTTATTTCCAACCACTATCATAAGACAAGGTTTGTGACACATCCAAACTCATATGGACTGAACATCATTATCTTAATTTCTTGCCATTTGATAGCACAATGGCCTACCACTGATTCCAAGTTATTGAGCAGCTCACCCTTACGGGTCAATGTACTTTCATTGATCAAGTTGCTTTGCCTTATGCAATCAAATGAGAACTCATAGAACTCACATGCATAGTTAACTTAACTGGAATGGGCACAAAAACAAGAATGTGTCAACACGATAGGATACAAACCTGAAGTCGTGTGCTAGCGATAAACAATAGGTTTATTCTTGATTAGTTCTTGAAATTGTTCACGATCATCAAGACTCCCACTGACCTCTTGACATATAAGATTCTCTTGTCAAGAAACATTCCTTGACAAACAAATATTCAATAGTTATTGCGGGTTCTTATCAAGATAAACACTTTACATAATTGGTCTTAGTTGGTCTTTGTCTTATTCAAGACATCACAACTTACCAATTCCAAATGTGCAAGAGTAAGAAACATTTCTACTTCACATTTCATGATGTGTTATAAACCTACTTAGCACATGTCACTCAAGACACAGTCTTAGAGTATGACTCTAAGACTTGATTTTTGGAGCGAAGTATGACTCACCTTCTTGATTTAACCATTTCAACAATTCCCGATTCCTCTTATTAGTCATACTTATGCACTAAGTTTCCCTTAGAGGATCAATTGTGACATGGTTCCATAATCATTAGGATGATCATAAAACATGATACTAAAGTACTCTCCTTTCCTTTCAGATTGGAGAAACTTTCATCTTTCTGCCTAATTGATTCTTCTTATTCATTCTACTTGTACTTTGAAACTTTTCAAGGTATTAGAATTATACTTAAACTTGTAAGCATAACCATATTTACTGAACCATTAGTAAATCATGATGAATAGTCTTTATCACTCTTGTGGTGAATCTGACCAGTGCACATAAATGTGCACTTGATCCTTAAGTCTTTCACTTGACTCACATACATATGTGAACAAGGAATTAGTCTTAATTTCCCAAAGATGAAGATTCTCATTCATCACACAATACAAGTCACATAAATGTGCACTTGATCCTTAAGTCTTTCACTATGACACTTTACCACAAATGATATATCTAAGAATCAAATCCATATTCAATAGAAATATAAACACCAATTTTCACAAATGCCATTGCAAGGATATCATAAAATAAGACAAAATCAAAAATTTTCTTTATTTATAAAAATGCGGAAAAACCTGTCCTTACAACAATTACAAATGAAAACTATGTTACTAAATATTCCTAATCAATCTATCATAACTCTGAAGCAGTAGCTCAAAAAACTGATCATCGAACCACAAGTTGAAATCCATCTATTCGCGACCAGACTCAACTTACTCTTCCTTTAAGCTTCCTTTCTCTTCTTTGATCCTACAAAACATCAAGATGCAATCTTATCACATCATGCATTAAGAATCTACAAATAGGAACTTAATAGAGTTAGATAGTGGACTTACCTGAAGTAGAACCATACAATTTGATTTTACCCTCTCTTAGATCTCTCAGGTAGTCAGGGCAGCTTCGCTCTTAATGTCCCTTTAAATGGCAGTAGAAACAAGTAGACTCTTTGGCATTTGCACATGAAACTATATCAGAACTGGCTTTTCTCTTATGGTCAAATCATTTGACCATGACCAATTCCTTTCCCTTAGGAGAAGGAAACATTTTTGGGATGTTTATGACATTGCCTATGTCCATGGCAATTTTGGATGTAGATCTTTCATTCAAATTTGCTTGACCAGTGCGCCAAATCATTGCTGATTCAACAACAATTAACAAATATGTAAGATCGATAAGGGTCACGTCGTGATCTGTCATATAATAGTCTTTAACAAACTGACCATACGACTCGGGAAGTGACTGGAGAACCAAGTCAATATCCAAATTTCTCGGGAAAGCGACGCCCAACATTCCTAGTCTGTCAATATGCAACTTCATCTCCAAGACGTGAGCACATACAAACTTTCCATCTTCGTGTTTGCTTGCCAATAGGGCTTGAGTGACCTTGAACTTTTCAAGTCGACGAACATGTGGGTCAGGGAGAATAATTGGAGGACGTGGAGGAAGTGATGTATGATTTCCAGTTCCTTGATCAAAACATGGAACATCATCTTCATGTGGAAAGCTTTTTCCAAAAGATTCAGGAAGACCATAGTTGTCAAATCTAGACATCTATAAGGAGGATAAATTCAAGTTAGTTGATTAAGTCCTTAATATAACACCCAAATGAAATATTAAGGGTAGGACTCAACACAATAATTCACAATTTAGAAGAGGGATTCTGTAATCCAATTGTAAATTATTTGAAGGTCGGTAAATGACGATTTACCAATTTCCACTATGAAAAACGAAAAATAAACATTATGTTTTAAATGAATTGAAATTCCTAGATCTTTTGAGACTCATTGAACTTTTTAATGGCATGTTTAATCTTGATTATTTCCTTCAAGTTTGTGACTGGGATACCGAGGGTCACAAACAAGGTGTGAATAACCATGCAAATTAGCTTGGTACTCTCGAAGACATATATCACCTAATCAATGTGCCAGTTAACCACACACGCTCCATCGATCTATGATAATATACGAGCTACCCATTTCCATCCTTTATGAGTCCTATATTAGTGTGCCGGTTAACCACACATGCTCCACTAAAGACCAATAAGGTGCAATGTGCAATTTCATGGATTAGCACCAAATTCATATTTTTCCTAAGTAACTAAGATTGGGAATTTATAAAGCATTTAGTTACTTGTATTTCATTATACTTATTAATGAAAGTTTGTGTCCTATCCTACCTGTTCGGCTAATGACCCTCCACTGGTCAAGAGTGCGGTGGGTAAGAGTGGACACCCATTCAATCACCATTTTATATGCAATTTCCTTAAACACCCCTTATAGACCAGCTTCGTGAATGAGGCCTACTAACGGTAAGACTGACTTTTAACTTATACATATATAATATATTAGACTTTTAATTTTATATAGTATAAGGGTGTATTTTACACATTTAAAATACTAAGTGGTTTAATCTATTAATAAATTAAGCATTTAATTTAATTAATTTTAAACCATGTCATTATCGATTTATCAATTCTCTCTTTTAATTAAGCTCTTAATTAATTTAATAAAACCATAAGGGTGTAATTTGAACTATTTAAAATCTCGAGGTTCTAAATTTAAGATTTCAAATATAAGGCTATTTAATTAAATTTTAAGTTACAAAACCAAGAGTTGACTTTTGAACCTTTTCAAATTACTAGGGTTTTAGAATTTATATTTCATAATTAAGACTTTTTAAATTCCAAAACTTGAGAGTAAGTTTTGAAACTCTTCAAAACCTTTTGGATTCTAAAACTTGATAGCAAGTTTTGTAACTCTTCACGACCATTTAGATCAAATTTTGAACAAGTAAAATAATCACATATTTTTATCATTTACCAATTTGATCTAATTCAACTCATATAGCAAAAACAATTCACACCAAATAATACAAATAATCAACTTATCATATAATCAAATAATTATCTTAAAATTTGACAATTGTCTTTGAATTGGATGAGGATAATCACTAACATATCAGAAAAATCAAATTTTATGATAGAAAACAGTTTCTGGTAATGATCCTAATCCAATTCTGGCCAAAAACTCGAAAAATCTGCCAACAGGTGGTCCAACTCGTCGAGTCAGGGCATGAACTCGTCGAGTTCATCCCCAGATGATCCAACTCGTCGAATTTCTACATGGGACTCGATGAGTCCAGCAGTCAGAGGCAAAAATGAAACTTTTTCTAGCTTTGAAAACAGTACCATTGCATCAATATAACAGAAAACAACCTGTCTCTGATACCACTGATGGGTTTTGAGCACTATAACATCCCTATGGTGCACATAAAACCCTAATTCTTTGGATCTAAGTTTTTTCAAGTTATACATGCAATTTCATTTTATCCAAAGCATATACCCTAGCTAGCATGCAATTGGAGATATACAACATAAAAATTAGTTAGATGAATACCTCTTTGTTGTAGCTTGTAATCCTTGGCCTTTCAAGAGCTTAGTACCTCAAGTGTGATACCTCTAATGTGT
Source organism: Lactuca virosa (assembly GCF_052849685.1). Taxonomy (NCBI): domain Eukaryota; kingdom Viridiplantae; phylum Streptophyta; class Magnoliopsida; order Asterales; family Asteraceae; genus Lactuca; species Lactuca virosa. Next base: position 311,139,566 of record NC_136433.1, on the reverse strand, counting down.
TACAAACACCAAAAGCAAATGGAGGATAATGAGAGATAGGCTAGGAGGCACACAAAAATGGCTAGGGTTCTTCTTGGAACTCTTAGGGCCTTTTTGGTGAAGCTAGGGGTTACATTTATAGTGTGGAATTCCTAGGGTTTCACTTGTAAACCCTAATTCACTTCCTTGGGCCTTTAATCCAATAATCCATATGATAAGCCCTATGGACTAACTCTTCATGGAATCCCACATAAATGAGTCCATCCTAATCAACAGGGATCATTTGCCCAAACTATATGTATTACTGATTTACTTAATCAGTCCCCGTTAATTTAATTAGTCTCTTTTGATCACTAAATTAATTCCAAATTATTTCTTGATCAATACCAATTAAGTAATATGATTTCTTAATTAATATATTATTCTTATAATATATTAATAAATCACAAATAACCTCTTTCTCAAATATCCATCCTATCAAATTGCTCCCGTGAAGGCAACCCAAAAGGACCATGCTACTATCGGTTCAAGTAGATACCAATTATTGTTATGAGCTTAGACACTTAATCCAACAAGAAACACATCGTACCTAACCAAAAACACACATCCGAGGTGAGTTCATACCCTTATGTTTTAATGATTTTGCATTGTTTTAGTGGGGGAATACAAGTACAACAACAAAAAATCTTGTGTTAATATCTAAATGATTTCAAATATTTTCAATCGTTGTCGTTATTAAATATATATATATGTATATATATATATATATATATATATATATATATATATATATATATATATATATATATATATATATATATATATATAATTAAGATTTAACAGGCTTAGAATTGGTGATTTTGCTTTATTTCCTGTACCTTGTTTGGTTGTGGGCTTAGGTTAGAATCATTTATTCGACTGCCTTTCTAATCGTAATTATATAAGTATTATACTTATATAAGTATAAAACTATATAAACATGTTTAACAAAAACAATATTTTTGCAATCTATTTTAGTACCATTTGGACATAAATGTTAAATTTCACGGAACATCTTTATCATGGATTTTACGATTTAAACTTGAAAAATCTTTAACAATAAAAAGGTTTTCATTTCAGTGGAATACACACATATAAACTATAATACATATAGCTTATGGAACTTACATATCATTTTATCGAGCTTGAGATACAATACAGAAAACAAACATATAAACTATAATAGGTATAGTTTATGGATCATATGCACTATTTTACCCAGTTCAGAATACATTAGGGAAACCAATCATATAAACTATAATAGATATAGTTTATGAAATATACATACAATTATTCATTACAAAGGGACTTTTCATTATTCTACACGTAACCGACAATATAGCTTTGTGAGACATACTTCACATACTTATCAAAGTACCAACAAAAGTCTTGAAATTATAACCAGAGTCTCCTGGAGGGAGAGCGTGACACTTGTGTACAGATCTATACAGGACTGGCAATCCCACACCTAAACTGTTAGCTACAGTTAGGCTGGCAGGCCTGGGGTGACAAATATCGTACCGATTCCGACGCCTGAAGGACGCCGTATTCAGGCCATATTAGGTTATCAAGCATGGTTATAATAACTCACAATTTGGTATTGAACAATACAATTAGTGTACGAATACGTAAACAACTTCACATAGTTTTATTTAATAATAAAACTATAATACAATATTTTACAATATAACTGGTGGATCCAGGTACATACATTCACAGAGTTCATACAAGTACAACTACAATATACTATTTACCAATACAAAGAAACTTACATTTCTGGACACATTCATTTTATGGTTTTATGCAAATTAAAACTATATCATACTATTTCAGAGTACATCAACTATTACACATTTTGGTCTTAGGGTATTAAGAATATAATACATTTACATCAGAAAATATAGGAATCTGTGGAAGAACACACTTATATTTTAAAAGAACAAATGAAATATTTCTATTACAAACATGCTTATGAACTCACCAACTTAATTGTTGACACTCTTTTCAAAACCACTTGTATTCTCAGGGATCAGTAGATAGGTACCCACATAGGTTTTGAGAAGAGGGAGCTTCATAGAGTCACGTCTTTTAGTTTTGCTATTCATTTTGGTGTCAAGTATACAATGATTTGAACATAGATGTAAAACTATACTTTATCAATATCATGGTTGCAATTGTTGTGATACTGTACATGACGTCATCCGCCCCCGAACGTTTCCGCCGTTCCGGTTTGGGGGTTTGACATATTGGTATCAGATCATTGTTTATAGTGAAATAAGTATATCAAACCACACAAAGATAGACAACTATAAATACAATGGGGCTGAAACGCTCTGACTAAAAAGTATACTTTTAAAATACAAGTATTTTTGTAAAAGTCTACGAACATGCATATACACTGGAAACAATATCATAGTAAGAACTACATAAAAGTATTTAGATAAGTTGGATGCTGTGATTAAGCCTGGAAAGTTATGTAATCATATCTAGGATAAATATAGCTTGATCAACTATATTTATTTGAGATACGACCAACATGTGTTTGGGAATGACCGTGGTGTTGCCACAAGTCTAAAACTTACCAACTACTACATACAAGAGGAATTCTAGAACCAAACATGAATTTAAAATACTATAGGAGTATTTTATGGCACTATAACATTAGAACAACAACGTTCAAGCCTCGATATAAATTGATAGTCGAGAAAGGCCTTATTACGAGAATCAATCAAGTGAAAACAAAGGACCTTTACTGGTAGATCTATAATTGCTAAGTGTATACGTAAACATTATATATAATTAAGATTTTATAGACTTAGAATTTTTGATTTAGCTCTACTTCGTGTTCCTTGTTTGGTTGTGGACATAGAGTAGGATCACTTATTCGAAGGTCTATTTGGTCTTGGTTATATATAATTTGTATACACTATGTGATTATTGGGGGACCCGGTATGAGTCACACTATACAAATTTACTAAAAGTGTTACTATAAATTTCATAAATTGAAATTGTGACTGTTTACTTATTAGTAGACTTCTATTTGTGAGTCACTTAATAGAACACTCTAACTGTCAGGATAAGATGTCTTATAACTACTATAGAGAACTTATCATCACTTCCTCGTTAAATCTTATAGAGAAAGATGCCGCCACGTAAATCAAACAGGCGTTTCAACAACACTCCACCAACACCACCACCACCACCTCCAAAATATGATCCTACTTTTTTCCAAGCAGCAGTAACAGCCGCCGTGGCAGCCGCCATGACGCAAATCAATGCAAGTGGTGCTAGTGGGGCGGGTAGTGGTGCCAACAACTATAATCACAGAGAAAGCCACGGAAACCCAAGGGAGTGTTCCTATAAAGACTTCAAGAATGCCAAACCCAAATCCTTTGATGGCACTGGAGGTGTCATTGCTCTAACACGCTGGTTCGAGAAGACAGAATCGGTGTTTGAAATCTATGCATGTCGTGAGATTAGCAAAGTCAAATTTGTAGCTTGCACGTTTATGGATAGAGCCCTCTCTTGGTGTAACAGCTATGTCAAGTCGTTGTCTCTCCCAATAGCCAATGCCATGAACTGGGAAGACTTAAATGTCTTAATGCTAGCAGAATAGTGCCCGAGGGGCGATGTGCAAAAGCTCGAACAAGAATTCTGGAGTCTGAAGATGAAGGACTCCGACATTACTGCTTATACTGCCAGATTTAGTGACCTGGCTATTCTATGTCCTGGGATGGTCACACCGGAAAGTAAGAAAGTGGAAAGGTATATATGGGGGCTATCTCCTCAGATCTAAGGCAATGTGATAGATGCAAACCCACTAACGTTCGATAATGCCAAGCTTTTGGCACAAACACTCGTGGATCATGGAGTTCGTCAAGGCTTCATGACAGCCATCCCGGAGCAACCCAAAGAAGGTGGCAACAAAAAGAAATTTTAGAACAAAAGAAAGGGCCAATCGTCGCAAGAGCCCTCAAAGAAACAACAAACTATGGCAGTCAACGCTGCTACTGTTCCTGTTATTGTTCCTGCTACTGCAACACCTCCCAGCCGATATGCTGGAAACCTTCCAAAGTGTAACAAATGCAACTTCCATCATACGAGAGTTTGTCAGGAAATGTACTTCAAAATCTACAACAAGAAGGGGCACATCGCCTGTTTCTGTAGGGCACTGACACAACCAATCACCCAAGTCCCTGGTGTGGGAGTAAGCCAGGCTTATTACGAGTGCGGTGAAATAGGACACTTCAATAGAAATTGTCCTAAGACAATGAATGCTGGCGGTGTAGGAAGAATATTAGCAATAAGTCACGAAGAAGCAGTAGCAGATCCTACCATGGTTACCGGTACGTTTCTCCTCAACAATTCATACGCATACATTCTTTTCGATAGTGGCGCGGAGAAAAGCTTCGTGAGCCATAAATTTAAACATCTACTTAAACAAAATCCTCAATCACTAAAAGACACATTCACCATTGAGATGGTAAACGGAAAGACCGAGAGCACTAACGACATATACATAGGATGTACTCTCACTCTAAACAATTATTCATTCCAAATCGACCTTATGCCGGTCTCAATAAAGAGTTTCGACGTTATCATCAGCATGGATTGGTTAAGTCCTTACCGTGCTAATATCCTGTGACATCCCCTAATTTCTCGGCCAGAAAAGACCGATTTAATTTATGCTTTTTAAAATAAAATCAGAGAAATCTTTTCAAAAGATGTTGCGGAATTGGTCCCCAAACAACATATGATAAAAGTTTATCAAAACCCTTCATTAAGAAGGTATATATTTTCCATATATATATCAAAACCTCGGGATGTCATGTTCCGATACAGATCAAAAGCATAAACAAGACATTATAAGCCTTACTACAGTTATTTACAACTACTGGCCTATAATCCAAAAATCTCACGTCATCCTCCGACTATGCTCGGGGTCCACTACCTGTAATCATAAAAAAACTGAGTGGGTCAGGCTTGGGAGCCTGGTGAGCATATAGGGTTTTCAACCCACAGTAATAATAAACTTATTAAGTTCACCAATCAACAATAACCCTGATTACCCGTTCCCGTTATCCTCACTTTACGTCCCTAAACACTTTTCACAAGGGAACTAGCCTAAAGAATATGATCGGGATGGACACTACTGCTCAGGGGTTTCCTCAGCCATACATGTCCTAAAGGCAACCATGAGGGGGATGGAGTACAACGAATAAACACCCAAGTTCATTAACACCTACAGGTTGCGGGCCTGCTAGTGCTTCCCACTGGACTATCTAGAAATTCCGTGGTCGTCATCCAAACTCCGGTAGATGACTGAATCACAAATCATAACGAGGCCTCTCATAATTTTTATTTTATCACACATCACTATCTACCCATGTTCTACCCAACATATTTGTAGATAAAAATACATATACAGTTTAAAACTTGTATAAAACATCAACTAAATAGTCACCTCAAATAAACAATTAATATATTTACACATAACACGTATTATAAGGTAAATACTTCATATCTATGTGTAAAATGAAAGTGACTATACACTCACATGTTTTGATGAAAATCGGGCAGCAATTCGTTTCCTAAAACGTTCGTTTCTAATAAAACCAGGAGTTTTATTCAGAAACCGGGCTCTGCAAGGGTCGGGCATTGAAACCGAAAAGATAAATTTTCCGGGCTTCACGGGCTCTTCGTGGCGTATTCCGGGGCTTATAATCGATACCGGGGCTTTGGGGGATTCTAAGATGAAGAAAATATGAAGAAAGGGGTGAAAGATGGCAAAATCTCAAAAGTACCCGAGAAGGCTCGCAGGACCCTTCTATTTATAGGGGGTCTGAAGTCGGTTCCGGTGGTGGGGTCCACAGGCGAAGGTGCGCAGGTGGCTGCACGTGCGAAGGCCTCGGTGGCAGCTGCTGATTGGACCGCGGTCTAGTAGTCCATGTGCGAGGCTCGGAAGCTAAGGCGTGCGAGGCTCGGTCCAGCTGCGAGCTTCGGATTGGGCCTCCCTTCGGTCGAATCAAAATCCGACACGCAGCTACTGTTCATGCGAGGGAAGGTGACACGTGGTTTCGCATGACTCACCAATTTCGGACACGTGACACTCTTTCAGCGAAGGTGACGTGGCAAAACGTGACTATGCGAATTTTCTCGATTTTCGCGCCAAAACTTCTAAAATCCATAACTTTCGCATACGAACTCCGTTTTTGACGTTCTTTATATGCACGCGTAGGTAAAATTACGCTCTACGACTTTCGTTTAGACTTCGTTGGCTAATTTTGACTTTAATTTTTATATTATTATTTTTAACAAACTGGGACAGGAAATCCGTTAAAAATTCATAACTTCTTCATCCGACGTCCGTTTTCGTCAGACTTTTTACCGTTGTGCTACTAATGACGAGACCTTCGATTCTCGTTTAGGTCGTGTCGGCTAAAAATCACTCAATCTAAAATTCGAGTTTTTAGCTGTCTACTGGTAAGCTGAAACTTCGAAAAATCATAACTTCCTCATATGAAGTCAGATTTGGGCGTTCTTTTTATACTTACTCTCGGTTTAACGAACACTATAAGTTTCGTTTAGATCACTAAGGCCAAAAAGTAGTTTATCGAAAACTCACTTTTTACGACATTCGGCCCCGTGCCGGTTTGTCGTGAAACTTCGACAGGTCATAACTTCTTCGTTATAACTCGGATTTCGGCATTCTTTATATATCCGTAATCCTTGTCACGCCCACTACAAGTTTCTTAATAGATATCGGCTTTATCTAAAATTTAATTTTTGACGCTCATTTTTATTCTTAATTAATTAAACCCTAATAATTAAGCATAAAACACATAATTCACATAATATTCACATAATTCCTTTTCGTTTCTTCAAAATGAGTTACAAAGGTTAACCTAGACTATAATGTCAATATTAATGCCTAGCCTAGAAACACGGGCATTACATATCCTATGTTATGAAAAAACCATTCGTCTTAATTTGCCAAGTAGCGAAACCCTCGTTATTTATGGCGACTAACTCGACATAAACCTCCAAATCATTTCTTTCGTCAAGGCCCAAAAGTATTTTCGTAAAGAATACTGTGCCTTCTTAGCTCACGTGGTAGATAAGACACAAGAAGTGAAAAATATCAAAGATATCCCCAAAGTTTGTAACTTCCCTGATATATTCCCTGAAGATCTCCTAGGAGTTCCTCTTGAACGCCAAGTCGAGTTTCGAATCCACTTGATTCCCGGAGCTACCCCTGTAGCCAAATCCCCATACCCTTTAGCACTGTTAGAGATGCAAGAACTATCCAACCAACTAAACGAACTACTCAGCAAAGGATTCATCAAACCGAGCTTCTCTCCTTGGGGAGCACCAGTCTTTTTCGTGAAAAAGAAGAATGGATCATTCCGCATGTGCATAGACTACTAGAAATTAAATAAACTTACTATCAAGAACCGATACCCTTTACCTCGAATTAACGACATCTTTGACGAACTACAAGGAGCAAATTTCTTCTCAAAGATCAATATTAGATGAGGATACCGTCAGCTACGAGTCCAGGAGGAAGATATTCCTAAGACCGCATTTAGAACTTGCTACGGTTACTATGAATTTGTAGTGATGACCTTCGGTTTAACAAATGCGCCCACAGTGTTCATGGACCTGATGAACCGTGTGTATCGACCTTACTTAGACAAGTTCGTAATAGTTTTCATCGACAATATACTAGTCTACTCCCGGAGTAAGGAAGAACACAACCAATAGTTTCGAAAAGTCTTGGAAACATTAGGGAAGAGAAGTTGTATGCGAAGTTCTCGAAATGCGAATTCTGGATTCAAAAAGTGGACTTCCTAGGTCACGTGGTCAGCAAGGAAGGTTTATATGTACATCCCTCCAAAATCAAATCCATCGAAAACTGGGCGGCCCCTAGAACCCTAACATAGACTAGTCAATTTTTAGGCCTCGCTGGCTACTATGGATGATTCATCCAAAACTTCTCCAAGATCACAAAACCACTCACCATCCCGACTCAGAAGGGTGTAACCTTCAGCTGGGAGGAGAAACAAGAAACAGCTTTCCAGACATTAAAGCGCGCCTTATGTAGCGCCCCGATCTTGTCCCTCCCAAAATGGAAGGCAGATTTTGTAGTTTACTGCGATGCATCAAAGCAAGGGCTAGGCTACGTTCTTATGCAACGAGGAAAGGTCATATCCAATGCCTCGAGACAGATTAAGAACCACGAGGTCAACTATACTACACACGACCTCGAACTGGGAGCAATGGTTTTTTCTCTAAAGATCTAGATGCATTACCTTTATGGTACGAAGTGCAAAATATTTATAGACCAGAAAAGTCTCCAGCACATCTTCGATAAAAAAGAACAGAACATAAGGCAACGACGATGAGTAAAACTACTCAATGATTACGAATGTGAGATTCGTTATCATCCCGGCAAAGCCAATGTAGTAGCAGATGCCCTTAGTCGAAAAGAGTACTCGGACCGCCGAGTAAAGTCTCTAACTATGACAATCCATTCACAGCTGTCCACGCAGATCAAAGAGGCTCAGATTGAAGCCTTAAAACCCGAAAATGTGGCACGCGAAGCCCTAAGAGGAATGGATAAAAACCTAGTAATTAAGGGTGACGTAGTTCGTTATGTCATGAGTCAGATCTGGACACGAAAGTTCGGTGGGTACAGAGACGTTGTCATGAACGAAGCCCACAAGACTCGATACTCTGTTCATCCATTTTCAGACAAGATGTATCTGTACCCCAAGAAACTCTATGGGTGACCGAACATGAAAGCTGAAATTGCTACCTATGTGGGCAAGTGTCTGACATGCACCAAAGTCAAGGTAGAATACCAGAAGCATTTGGGTTTACTACAACAACCAAAAATATCCGAATAGAAGTGGGAGCGGATAACTATGGATTTCATAACCAAGTTACCCAGAACAACAGGTGGTCATGACACCATTTGGGTAATCGTCGACAGATTGACCAAATCCGCGCACTTCCTGCCAATAAAAGAAACTGACTAAATGGAGAAGTAAACAAGGATGTACATTAGAGAGATAGTACGATTGCATGGTGTGCCAATATCCATTATCTCTGACCGAGATAGTAGATTTACCTCATGGCTTTGGCAATCACTGCAAAAGACCTTGGGAACCAAACTCAACATGAGTACAGTGTACCATCCCCAGACTGATGGGCAAAGCGAGAGAACCATACAAATGCTGGAAGACATGTTGAGAGCTTGTATGATAGATTTTGGTAAAGCATGGGATACCCATTTAACACTTGTCGAATTCTCGTACAACAATAACTATTACACTAGCATCAAAATTGCTCCATTTAAAGCCCTCTATGGCCGTAAGTGTAGATCCCCTATGTGCTGGTCTGAAGTGGGTGATACGCAATTAGCCAAGAATCAAGTACCAGACCATAACGACCCGTTATTTCAAATCAATGTAAAAGTTTAGATTAACTTGTAACAAGTTTTTTTTAAAGTAATAAAGCGAAATTATTTGAATACTATGTGCATTTACTTATTTGATCCTCAAAAATAAAATGATAAATAAACATGATTTCTATGAGGAAAGTAGTAGTGGTCGTAACAAGGATTCCAGAAATATAAAGAACACCGAAATCTGAGCTATAATGAAGAAGTTATGGCCTATCAAATTTTCACGACAGAACTGGCACAACACTGCGTGTCGTAAAAAGTAAATTTACACTAGAATACTTTTTAGCTTTAACGATCTAAATGAAAGTCGTAGTATACGTAAAACCAAGAGCGTGCATAAAAAGAACGTACAAATCTGACTTCGTGTGACAAAGTTATGAATTTTCTAAGATTTGGCATAACAGTATGCAACCCGAAACACGAATTTTAGATCGAACAACTTTTAGTGAAAACAACCTAAACAAGAATCAGAGATCTTCTCAATATAAATTCAAAGGTAAAAAGACAGACGAAAACGGACATCGGATAAAGAAGTTATGAATTTTGAACGGACTTTTCCTATCCCGCCCTGTTAAAAATATAACTTTAAAAATAAATTCAAAATTAGCCGACGGAGTCTAAACGAAAGTTGTAGAGCACGGTCTCAACTACGCGTGGATATAAAGAACGTCAAAAATGGAACTCGTATGCGAAAGTTATGAATTTTTGAAGTTTGAAAAATTCAAATATGAAGCCGTACGCCCCGCGTACAGGAGTATGCCCAGCGTACTCGGACTAACTTCAACGCGTATCAGTTGCCTTCGTACGTTCGAAGGCACGTAGCCACTATGCCCAGCGTACGCAAGTACGCCCAACATACATAAGTACTCCCAGCGTACCGAAGTACGCCCAACGTAGTGCCAGGTGTCAACCTCCTATAAATAGCATGTGAGGCCTCCGAGTTTTAGTTACACTTTTGAATACACTTTCACCTTAAACACTCTTCTAAACCCTTCTAAAACCCCCGAAGCCTAGGGATACCCCCTAACACCCAAAGAAAGCCCGGAGTAATCGAAGTTCACGAGAAAATCATATTTTTTTTCAGTCGAAACTCTGCCCGCACGGAACTCGATTTTCACTAGAAACTCGTAATTTCAAGTAGCGAAGCGCTGCCCAAATCACCACTCATCAAGTGAGTTCATACCCCTACGTTTTTATAATTTTTCACTGTTTTAAAGGGGGGGGGGGAATACAAGTATAACACAAGAAATCTGTGTTAATATATAAATGTTTTCAATATTTATTAATTGTTGCCATCAATGAAATTATATATATATATATATATATATATATATATATATATATATATATATATATATATAATAATAATTAGGGTTCAACAGGCTTAGAATTGATAATTTAACTCCATTTCCTGTTCCTTGTTTGGTTGTGGGCTTGGGGTAGAATTATTTATTCGACTTTCTGTTTAATCAAAATTATATAAATATTATATTTATATAAGTATAGATTCATTTTAAAATTAGGAGGAAATACAAGTAAAACACAAGGAAATCTTGTGTTAAAAACATATAAACATATATAAGTATAAATTCTTTTCAGTTGACGTTTTCATAGAAACAAACATATAAACTATAATAGGTATAGTTTATGGAACAAACGTACTATTTTATAAATTCAGGTTACAATACAGAAACAAACAAGTAAACTATAATAGGTATAGTTTATGGAACAAATGTACTATTTTACAAGTTCAGATTACATTACAGAAACAAACATATAAATTATGATAGGTATAGTTTATGAGAAAAGCTTACAGATTATCTATTACAAAGTAACTTTTCATTATTCTACATGTAACCGTCAATATAGCATTTGTGAGACACTCTTCAAGTACTTATTTAAAGTACCAACCAAGTCCTGAAATTATAACCAGAGTCTCCTGGAGGGAGAGCGTGACACTTGTGAATAGATCTATACGGGACTGACAATCCCGCACCTTAACTGTTCGCTACAGTTAGGCTGCCAGGCCTGGGGTGACAAATGTTATACCGATTACGACGCCTGAAGAACGTCGTGTTCAGGCCATCTTAGGTCATCAAGAATGGTTATGATAACTCACAATTTGGTATTGAACAATACAATTAGTGTATGAATAAGTAAACAACTTCACATAGTTTTATTAAATAATAAAACTATAATACAGTATTTTACAGTACAGCTGGTGAATCCAGACACTTACAGTTAAAGATTTTTCATACAAGTACAAATACATAATACTATACTAGTACAGAGAAAACATACATTTCATGGTTTTATGTGAATTAAAACGACATTATACTATTTTCAGAGTACAGTATCAACTACACATTTCGGTCTTAGAGTATTAAGACTACAAAACATTTACATCAGAAAATATGGGATTTTCTGGGAAAAACATACTTATGATTTCAAGGAACAAATGACAAATTTTCAATTACAAAAATGCTTATGAACTCACCAACTTAATTGTTGACATTCTTTTCAAAACCACTTGTATTCTCAGGAAAACAATAAGCAGGTACCCGCAAGTTTTGAAGAAGTTGGAGCTTCATGGACTCATATCTTTTAAACTTTTGATACACATTTTGTTATCATGTATACAATGATTTTGAACACAAATGTAAAACTTTACTCTTATCAATAAATGGTTGTACTTTGATTTCTATTATGAATTTGTTGTGATCCTTAACATTCAGTCATCCGCCCCTGAACGTTTCCGCCGTTCCGGTTTGGGGGTGTGACAGATTGGTATCAGAGCATTGTTTATAGTGAACTAAGTATATCAAACCATAAAAGATATACAACTATAAATACAATGGGTCTAGAACACTTTGACTAAGAGTTATACTTTTATTTAGATATAAAATAGAGTCGTTTGATAGGAAAAGAGCACCAGGCCATAGAATCCGTTGCCCAGAACCGTACTCGCCGCAAGTAGTGTTTACACTACTTCTATTTAGATATAAAATAGAATCTTGAATATGTATACTACTTTTATCTATATGTAAAACTCCACCCTACGATTAAGTGAATACACTACTCGTAGGTTGTAATGCTGTCAAATTTTCTCTTATGTCGATATAACATAGATCTATATCAAGGTTAAATATTTTCAATTGTATGTACAAAGATATGTATCAAATGACAAGCATTTTATTTCATTGGGAGTTAGCATAATTTTCATAACGTTTTGCTTACTCATGGTAAATCTATAATTATTTAATGTATATGTTTAAGTATTATGTAATTAAAATTCTATTGACCTAGAAATGGTAGGTCCGCTTTAGGCCTTGTTCCTTATTTGGTTGTGGACTTAAGGTAGACCTATTATGTTCAACAGTCTATTAAATTTTAATTACATACAACTTGTATACACTAAATGAATGTAGAAGGACCTGATACGGAATACATTATGCAAAGTCATTACAAGTGTGGCTATAAACAAAATTGGCAATTGTCTACTTATATAAGTAGACTTTTATTGTTAATCGCTTATTAGAACACTATAACAACAGGAAATGATGCATTTAGAACTGAGAATTTTCTTGTTCATATATTACCTGACTCATGATCACTATAGAGTACTTATCATCATTTTTCTTAAATCATTATAGAGAAAGAAGTCCAACAGAAAGAACAACAATCCACCAAATCCACCACCGCCGCCATCTCCACAGTATGATGCTGCTGTCTTTCAAGCAGCAGTAGCTGCCTCCGTGGCTGCATCAATGACACAAATTAATGACAATGGAGTCAGTGGGGCAGGTAGTGGTGCCCATCCTTCTAATCATGGGGATAATCATGGTCAACCGAAGGAATGTTAACTCAAGGATTTCACAAATGCTAAACCTCGATCCTTTGATGGCACGGGAGGTGTCATTGCATTAACTCCTTGGTTCGAGAAAATCGAATCAATATTCGAAATCTCCGCATGCCCTGAGCCTAGCAAAGTAAAATTTATAGCATGCACCTTTACAGACATAACTCTCACTTGGTAGAATAGCCAAGTCAAGTCCCTGACTCTCCTGATAGCCAACGATATGAGTTGGAATGATTTGAAAGATCTAATGCTAGCTGAATATTTGCCGAGGGGTGAAATGCAAAAACTAGAACATGAACTTTGGAGTCTGAAAACGAAGGGCTCCGATATCATTGCTTACACTGCTAGGTTCACTGACCTGGCTCTACTATGTCACGGGAGGTCACCCTGGAGAGTAAAAAGGTGGAGAGGTATATATGAGGATTAACTCCCCCGACTCATGGAAACGTTATTGCCACTAATCCTCTTACTTTCGCTAGTGCCAAACGTCTGGCACAGACACTAGTAGATCATGGGGTCAGTCACGATTCCATGCCAACTGTTTCTAAAAAACCCAAGGAAGGAGGCAATAAAAAGAAGTTCTGGAATAAGCGAAAGGAGCAACCACCGCAAGAGCCATCTAAGAAACAACAAACACTGGCGGTGTACACTGTTATTGTTCCTGCTGCTGTTCCAGCCCCTATTCCTACTACTACTTCTGCTACCCCAGCAACCCCAAGTCGATAAGCTGGAACTCTGCCAAAGTGCAATAAATGCAACTTCCATCATACAGGAGTTTGCAGAGAAATGTACTGCCAAAACTGCAACAGAATGGGGCACATTGCCCGTTTCTGTAAAGCAACCGCACAACCATCTCTCAAGTCCCTGCCGCGGGAGTAAGTTAAGCTTGCTATGGATGTGGGGAAGTAGGGAATTTCAAGAAAAACTATCCTAAGAAAAAGAATACTAGTGGTACAGGAAGGGTTTTGGCAATTGGCTATGAAGAAGCAGTAGCGGATCCTAATGTGGTTACCGGTACGTTCCTTCTCAACAATTCTTACGCATGCATTCTTTTCGATAGCGGTGCGGAGAAAAGCTTTGTGAGCCATAAATTCAAACACCTACTAAAACAAAACCCCAAATCGCTAAAAGATACATTCACCGTTGGAATGGCCAACGGAAAAACCGAGAACACAAATGACATATACATAGGATGCATACTTACTCTAAATAACCATTCATTCCAGATTCACCTTATGCCGGTCTCAATTAAAAGTTTTCACATCATAATCGGCATGGATTGGTTAAGTCTTCACCGTGCTGAAATCCTATGTTATGAAAAAGCAATCCATCTTAATCTGCCAAGTAACGAATCTCTCGTTATCTATGGCGACAAATCTGGTGCAAATCTTCAGATCATTTATTGCGTCAAGGCGCAGAAGTATCTTCGCAAGGATTACTGTGCCTTCTTAGCTTACATTGTTGATAAGACAGAAGAAGTAAAAAGCATCAAGGATATCCCTGAAGTTCGTGATTTCCCTGATGTATTCCATGACGATCTTTCAGGGGTTCCTCCTGAACGCCATGTCGAATATTGTCGGAGTTGCCCCCGTAGCTAAATCCCCATATCGTCTTGCACCATCAGAGATGCAGGTGTTGGATTAATGTCTAGGTCCATAACTATATTTGGTATGTACTTGACCCGACCCGGCATGGTCCATTTGGGTTGCACTTCATCAACACAATTTATATGGGTAGTCTTTTGAGAATAGTATATTTATGATTTATATTAATATATTATAAGTTCTAATATATTAATATATAATCATATTATTTAATTAGTATTGATCAAGAATTAATTTATAATTAATTAAGTGATAAAAAGGAACTAATTAAATATGGACTCTTAGATATATGTGTGTAGTGGGCCAAGTTCATTTAGGTTGGGCTAAGTCTTCATGGATAGTCCATGGAGATTTAACCCATGGATCCTAGGAAATGAAAGGTCATGGGTATTAGGGTTTAACCCTAATCCTCCACACTATATAAAGGGTCTTATGGTTCATGAAATTAGGCTAGTGGCTAGTGGCTAGTGTGGATACACTAAAGAGGGCAATAACCGATTTCATAAGTGTGAGCCAAGTATCCATATTCTCTAAAGGTTTTCCAAGGTGTTTTGGTGATTTGTGATTCCACTTGAGGCTTCCACACTATTGGGGCTAAGCTCTTAAAGTTCAAGACTTCAAGCTTCATTAAAAGGTATGTATTCTAACTTGTTATATTACCCAAGTATCAAGGATTGTATGCTAGATAGGGTAATACCTTGGAATATTCATATTTGCATGTATAATAGAGAAAACATAGTTCCAAGGTATTTAGGGTTGCATGTACACTTAGGAGTGTTAGAATGCTCAAAAACCCAATAGTGGTGTCAGAGCCATGGGTTGTTTTCTTTTATATTCATGCAAATGTTTGATTTTCAAAGTTGAAAAAAAAGAAAAAAACATGAAGTTTGTCAAATTTTAAGATAATTACTTGTTTTGTGAAAAACTAATTATTTGTAAAATTTGAATCATTTGCTATATGAGTTGAATTAGGTCAAATTTAGTAACAGATAAAATGATATGATTATTTTATTAGTTTTAAAAGTTTGATCTAAATGTTTTAAGGAGTTACAAATTTTGTCATAAAATTTTGGAGCTCAAAAGTTTTTTTTAAAGTTGTGATCTTAAGTGTTTTGAAACCTCCATAAGTTATGGATTACCAAAAGTTTTATGTTTCCTTGATTTATGAGTTAGTTTAGATTAATGGAAAAAAAATTGTGTTTTAGTTGTTTTCAATCCTAATTAATCTAGAGGTAGTTCATAAAATGTGTTTTTGTAACTTGTCCTCAAGTTACATAAAAGGTCACATTTATGAATCTTAAAACTCATAAAAGTGTCATAGGTTACATAAAAAAAAATGAAGAGTCTTTTTCATTAAATAATATTATGACTCCATAACTTGTCCTCAAGTTATGGATGTTTAAGAGTCACTTCTTTAAAAGTGTTATTAAAGAATAAGAGGTTACATAAAAAATAAAGAGTCTTCATTTTAATGAACCATTAAACTCATAAGTTATGAAATGAAAAGTTTTGAATAGTTTCAAAAACTTGCCCTCAAGTTTTGGAATTTGTAAAGTTTTCACTTCTGAATACTTTAATTCCAAGTTAAGCCCTTAGAATTTTAAAAGTTAAAATTCAACCCTTATACTTTATAATATTATAAGTTAATAATATTTATATATATGTATAAGAGTAAAGTCGTCTTACCATTAGTAGGCTTCATTCACGAAGCCGGTCTATAAGGAGGGTATAAGGTTACTGCCTATAAAATGGCAGTTTAATGGGTGTCCACTCTCACCCACCGCTTCCTTGACCGGTGGAGGGTCGTTAGCCGAACGGGTAGGACAAGGACTATAATTCTCCCTTCATTAAAAGTATTAATGATAAATACTAAGTAACTAAACTCTTAATAATACCCAATCTTAGTTACTTAGGAAAATGTGAATTTGGTGCTAACCCATGAAATTACACTTTGCACTTTGCTTAAGTCAGTTAGTGGAGCATGTGTGGTTAGCCGGCACACTAGCTTGATTTAACAAGGTAGGCAAAGGGTAACTTAATGTTTATCATAGTATCGGTGGAGCGTGTGTGGTTAACCGACACATCGATTGAGGGGTAAATATTAAGGGTACCAAGTATATTTGCATGGTTATTCACACCTTGTTTTGTGATCCTCGGCATCCCAGTCACAAAACCTGAAGGGCACACTCGAGATTGAAACATGCCATTGAAAAGTTCAATGAATCTCAAAAGAATCTAGGAGTTTCAAAACCAATTAAAACCTAATAATACATTTCGTTTATCTTGGTGGAAATTGGTGAATCGTCATTCACCTACCTTCAAATATTTTATAGCTTGGATTACGGCATCCCTCTTCCAAGTTATAAAATAGTTTGTTGGGTCCTAGCCTTAATATATCATATTGGGTGTTATATTAAGGACTTAAATCAACTTTACGTGAATTTCTCCCATTGTTGATGTCTGGTTTAGACAACAATGATCTTCCCAAACCAAGCTTTCCTAATGAATATGACTTCCCGAGTTTGGCTCATGGAAGTCATACTTCTCTTCCTCCACCTCCTCCAATTATTCTCCCTAACCCACAAGTTCAAGGTCACTCAAGCCCTAATGGCAAGCAAGGTCTATGTGTGATCACATCTTAGAGATGAAGTCACATATTGACAAGCCGGGAGAGTTGGGTGTCAAAGTCTTGAGAAAGTTGGATGTTCAATCACTTTCTAAGTCACATAGTGAGTTCCTTTGGGACTACTATGAAACAGACTATGACATGAACCTTAATGATCATATCCATTTGCTTGGTGCTGCTGAATCAGCAATGATTTGGAACGATAGTAAAGCAAATTTGATTAAAAGATCAACTTCCCAAAAACTTTATGGACAGTGACAATGGTGACACTGGAAATCCAGAAAAAGCATTCTCTTCCCAATGGAAAGGGATTGGCCATTGTGAACCTGGTTGACCAAATGGTAAAGATAAAGGCTAAGTCTGAGATAGTCCCATTACCAAAGGGTCCATATGTTTATTATGCCAAAGGAAGGGGCGTTGATTGCAAAGCTGCCAAAATTTACCTAAGGATGTTAAAGTCAATAAGTTTGACTCTACATCAGGTAGAACCCATTATCTAACTCTGTTAAGTTCTATTATGAGATCCTCATTACATGATGTGACTGGGTCACATGTTGATGTTTTAAGAATCAAAGAATAGAGAGAAATCTTAAAGGAAGTATATGCTGATTCTGATCGCGAAGGTGGATTTCGTTCGCATCAGAATTTTGAGCAGTTGCTTAAAAAGTTATGATATATTGCTAAGGAATAGATAACAACAATTTTCCATGTGGATTGTAAGGATAAGTTTTTCTGCAAAGTTTTAAAATAAAAGAAAATTGTTTAATTTTATTTATTTGAAGTATCCTTACAATGGAATTTGTGGAAAATTGTTGCTTATATGATTCCACTGACAGCAATATTGGAAAATGGATTTGATTCTTTCATTTGTGGTAGTGTCTAAATTTACCAAATCAGGAAAGTTCCTCATCACCCAAGTTTCAATTGGACCGAAACTTGGAATCATGCAAGTTGAATAGTATGATGAATGAGAACTTTCAAGCATTG
Organism: Lactuca virosa; assembly: GCF_052849685.1. Taxonomy (NCBI): domain Eukaryota; kingdom Viridiplantae; phylum Streptophyta; class Magnoliopsida; order Asterales; family Asteraceae; genus Lactuca; species Lactuca virosa. The sequence goes on along the minus strand of NC_136433.1, from coordinate 311,121,003 downwards.
AAAAATCAAGACTAATTACTTGTTCACATGGATGTGTGAATCAAGTGAAGGACTAAAAGGATCGAGTACACATTCTTGTGCACTGGTCATGTCCACCACAAAGCTCGTTAAGACTATTTGATTTACTAAAGTTTAGTAAATATGGTTATACTTACAAGTTTAAGTATAATTCTGAAACATTGGCAAAGTCTCAATGTATGGTAGAAGGAATGGGAAGAATCAAATTAGGCAGAAAGATAAAAGTTTCTCAAATCTGAAAAGATGGGAGAGTACTTTAGTATCATGTTTGTGATCATCTTAATGATTTAGAAATCATATCATAATTAGTCCTCTAAAGGTCATCTTAGTGCATTCTTATGACTAAGAAGACGAGTCATGAATTGTTGAAATGGTTAGATCAGGAAGATGAGTCATACTTCGTTCCAAAACAATTCTTAGAGTCATACTCCAAGATTGTAACTTGAGTGACATATCTTAAAGAAAGGTTTAAAACACTTGTCAAATGTAAGAGTAAAAGTGTCCTACTCTTGTACATTTGAAATTGGTAAGTTGTGATGTTTTGGATAAAACAAAGACCAACTAAGGCCAATTATGTGAAGTGTTTGTCTTGATAAAGAATCCGCACTATCTCTTGAATATTTGGCAAGATAGTCTTATATGTCAAGAGGATAGTGGGAGTCTTAAAGATCCTAAAAAGAATTTCAAGAACTAATCAATAATAAAACATGAGGTTCTTCACTAGCACACGAATTGAGGTTTATAACCTATCGTGTTGACATATTCTGTGCCCATTCCAGTTAAAGTTGGCTTTGCATAGGAGTTCTGAAAGTTCTCAATTGGTTGCATAACAACTTGGAAGCAATGGCAGGCCCTGTACTGCCAGGTGGCAAGAAGTTAAGATTGCATAAGTTCAGTCCATATGAGTTTGGATTTGTCATTATCCTTGTCTTGTGACTATGGTTTTGACGATTCACATGGATACGAACACATACACCATAAAATCTAAGGGTCACAAGGTTTCTCTCCGATTCATGAAAATGATGGTGAGGAAACACTTCCACCAAGTATATTTGAAGCAGATGGCAAAAGGTCTAAACAATTGAGACTATGATTACGACATCCCTTTTCATAGTTCTGAAATTGTTTAGACACACATGCATGCTATCTAAGGAAAGGTGTATGATTTTGATAAAGTTTTATCAAAGCATCTCGTATCAGAAATCTGAACTTTGGTAAGAAAGTCAATAAAGTATTGATTTCTAGAAGTCCAGCTGATTTCTGAGTACATGTCAAAGCTAGTGGGAGCATAAGTGTTATGCTAATAATCATCATGTTAGTGGGAGCATGATAATTATTGTTAGTGTTGCAAGTTAGCAATGTTAATTATAGAAAACAAAAGTTTCAATTCGTGAGGCTGTAGGGATTGAAAAAGTTGTTTTGCTATAATTAAGGGAGAGGATATACTTCATTTCAGTTCTAAAGGCTTAGATTGAGACCTTAATCATCTTTAGTCAAGAATATATATATATATATATATATATAAATTTCATGTTGGATTGGTTCAACTTAAGGAAATTCTATATATTGCGTTCTCAAAATTCGATTATGATTACGGCATCCCTCTTCATAGTCAAATTTTGAAAACATGGCAAATAAAAATATTGTAGCAAAAGACTGGTCTAGAATCATGTCTTTATGTGAGACATCATGAATCGTGTACCATTTGCTTTGGGTACAGGATCGATTGCATGTGCTATAATATTTGTCATTTCTAAATTTTTCCAAATGCCCAGAGGCATTAAGTAGGGAAAAGGTCTAGAATGGGATATGACTAAAAGGATTAAGCAATCGTCGAGGACAATCTAAGGTTTACCAAAGATTGGTTGCTCAAGGACAGTTGGAAGTATACTGTTTTTTATTGGAAGGACCATATTGACATATTCTGGAAAAAAGAGGCATCTCTTGTTCAGAAGTGATAGTCAAAATGAGAATATGGAGTTGTCTCCATAGATGGAAGCAATCTGTGTAAGATTAGATAACTTAATGCAAGAAGCATGTTCAAAGCAATGCGCTTTGAATTTGAAACATCGTTTCCATGGAATTGCTCTCCATTGGAATACTCTGTAATGATTGTTGCCAAGTCTTTGTGGCTTTATGCATAATCATTACAAGAGGAACAGTGCATATAAGTTTAAAATCTAAACAGATTTCGATAAATGATAGGAATTTGGAATTCTTACATTTAAGACAAGGATTTGGGAGTGTGAAAAGAGAATCATTGAAATTATGTTCAATTGATCTAGTTCACAAAGAAAAGGATCATAGACAAACATAGAGTTCATACTTGGTGTATGGCAAAGCTATTGTTTAGAAAAACATAGTGTACATGCTTGGAGCATGGGACAACTAGTGTTTTTAATTCAGGTATAAAGTTGATAAAACCGAAACAATGAATAATGAGTAATCAGTATGGTGATAAATAAAAGTGGTCTATTTATATTCATAGGGTTTGATACCATATTTGATTCATTTATTCTTGTGTTTCACTTTGCATGTTTTGACTTCCATAATAACTAGGTTATTCTTCCGGAATGACTAAGTTATTCAAACCATCCACAGTCGGTCATATATTGGAAGTAGATATGAATCAAGACTGTCATGGGTTGGCTTGTAGAGGTCCAAGTTGGTGGACAAAGTTGTGCTACAACACTCATGAGTGCTCATAAGTTCTGAGTATTGGATTCAACCCACGCTCATTTGAATCACTTCATGGATTTTATCACGAGTGATCATGAGACGATAATATCTTATATTCTTCAAACCTAGAGATATGAGTTGTTACTATGAGTTGGTTGTACATTGATTGCACGAAACCGCATTGGTAAATCGATGTTATAAAACGTGCCTTTGTGTATGATTCAACAAGTAGTAGAACAAGCCATATGAGTCGAAGTTTATCCATTCCTTTTACCTTCGGGATAAAAGCGATATCTGTGGGCCCCTCGATGATTTAGCGATGACACATGTGAGTGCTTGGCCAAGCCAGGACTGATTTGATTTGTTCAATCAGTCAGTCATCATAAATCGGAAATCGGGAACACACAAATGGACAAAGAGAATGATTATAATCCATGTCTCAGTCCATATGATATCTAGAATGGAGGAATATATGATCCCTTATCTAATGGACAAGTCATTGACAAAGGTCAGAGTTCGTTGACAGGATCAGAGTTTGACAGCGGCTTTAAGAGCTACGATTGTCAGTTGGTTTTTGAAGTCATACTCAATAATAGTTTTAGACTTATCCAAGTGGGAGACTGTTGGATTAATGTCTAAGTCCATAACTATATTTGGTATGTACTTGACCCGACCCGGCATGGTCCATTTGGGTTGCACTTCACCGACACAATTTATATGGATAGTCTTTTGAGAATAGTACATTTATGATTTATATTAATATATTATAAGTTCTAATATATTAATATATAATCATATTATTTAATTAGTATTGATCAAGAATTAATTTATAATTATTTAAGTGATAAAAAGGAACTAATTAAATATGGACTCTTAGATATATGTGTGTAGTGGGCCAAGTTCATTTAGGTTGGGCTAAGTCTTCATGGATAGTCCATGGAGCTTTAACCCATGGATCCTAGGAAATGAAAGGTCATGGGTATTAGGGTTTAACCCTAATCCTCCACACTATATAAAGGGTCTTATGGTTCATGAAATTAGGCTAGTGGCTAGTGTGGATACACTAAAGAGGGCAATAACCGATTTCATAAGTGTGAGCCAAGTATCCATATTCTCTAAAGGTTTTCCAAGGTGTTTTGGTGATTTGTGATTCCACTTGAGGCTTCCACACTATTGGGGCTAAGCTCTTAAAGTTCAAGACTTCAAGCTTCATTAAAAGGTATGTATTCTAACTTGTTATATTACCCAAGTATCAAGGATTGTATGCTAGATAGGGTAATACCTTGGAATATTCATATTTGCATGTATAATAGAGAAAACATAGTTCCAAGGTATTTAGGGTTGCATGTACACTTAGGAGTGTTAGAATGCTCAAAAACCCAATAGCAGGAACTATCTAGCTAATTGAACGAACTACTCAGTAAAGGATTCATTAGACCAAGCTTCTCACCTTGGGGAGCACCGCTCTTGTTCGTGAAGAAAAAGGATGGATCGTTTCGCATGTGTATAGACTACAGGGAATTGAATAAACATACTATCAAAAACTGATACCCTTTACCTCGAATAGACGACCTTTTTGATCAACTTCAAGGAGCCAGTTTCTTCTCTAAGATTGACCAGAGATCAGGATACCGTCAACTACGAGTCCATGAGGTTGATATTCCAAAGACCGCTTTTAGAACTCGCTACAGTCACTATAAATTCGTAGTGATGCCCTTTGGTTTAACAAACACACCTGCAATATTCATGGACTTGATGAACCGGGTGTGTCGACCTTACTTAGACAAGTTTTTTATAGTTTTCATTGATGATATACTAGTATATTCTCAAAGTAAGGAAGAACACATCCAACACTTACGATAAGTCTTGGAAACCTTAAGGGCAGAGAAATTGTATGCAAAATTCTCCAAGATCAAAGCCATTGAAAAGGTAGATTTCTTGGGTCATGTAGTCAGTGAAGAAGGGATACATGTCGATCCCTCCAAGATCAAAGCCATTGAAAACTGGGTGACCCCACGAACCCCAACATAGATTCGCCAGTTTCTAGGTCTCGATGGATATTACAGAAGGTCATCCAAAACATATCAAAGATCGAAAAGCCACTCACTACTCTGACTCAGAATGGTGTAACCTTCAGTTGGGAGGAGAAAAAAGAAACTGCTTTCCAGACACTAAAGCAAGCCCTATGCAGTGCACCGATCTTGTCCCTCCCAGATGGGACATAAGATTTTGTATTCTACTGTGATGCATCCAAGCAAGGGTTAGGTTGCGTTCTTATGCAATGAGGAAAGTTTATATCTTATGCCTCGAGACAGCTTAAGAATCACGAGGTCAACTATACCACACATGATCTCGAACTGGGAGCAGTGGTTTTCGTTTTGAAGATCTGGAGGCATTACCTGTATGGTACAAAATGCAAAGTCTTTGCTGATCACAAAAGCCTCCAGCATATCTTTGATAAGAAGGAACTTAACATGAGACAACGACAATGGGTAGATCTACTCAATGATTACGAATGTGAGATTCGCTATCATCCCGGCAAGGCCAATGTGGTAGCAGATGCCCTCAGTCGGAAAGTGTACCCGGGCTGCCGAGTAAAGTCTCTAACTATGACTATCCATTCCCACTTATCCACATATATCAAGGAAGCTCAACTAGAAGCCTTGAAACCTGAGAACATGACGGGTGAAGCCTTAAGGGGAATGGAAAAGAACTTGGAAATCAAGGGTGATAGAGTTCGTTATCTCATGAACCGGATCTGGACACCGAAGTTTAGTGGCTACAGAGATGTTGTCATGAATGAAACCCATAAAACCCGATACTCCGTTCATCCAGGTTCAGACAAGATGTATCTGGACCTTAAGAAACTCTATTGGTGGTCGAACATGAAAGCTAAAATTGTTACCTATGTGGGCAAGTGTCTAACTTGCACCAAAGTTAGGGTAGAATGTCAAAAGCCCTCAGGTTTACTTCAATAGCCAGAAATACCCGAGTGGAAGTGGGAGCAGATTACAATGGATTTCATAACCAAGCTACCCAGGACAACGGGTAGTCATGACACCATTTGGGTAATCGTTGGCAGATTAACCAAATCCGCACACTTCCTGCCAATAAAAGATACTGACAAAATGGAGAAGTTATCAAGGACGTATATTAAAGAGATAGTCTGATTGCATGGTGTGACAATATCCATTATCTCTGATCAAGATAGTAGATTTACCTCGTAATTTTGGAAATCACTGTAAAGTCCTTGGGAACAAAACTTAACATGAGTACAACTTACCATCCTCAGACTGATGGGCAAAGTGAGAGAACCGTACAAACGCTGGAAGACATGTTAAGGGCTTGTGTAGTTGATTTTGGTAAAGCTTGGAATACCTATTTACCAGTAGTTGAATTCTCCTACAACAATAGCTATCACGCTAGCATCAAAGTTGCACCCTTTGACGCCCTCTATGGCCGTAAGTGCAGATCTCCTCTGTGCTGGGCTGAAGTAGGTGATACGCAACTAGCCAAGAACCAAGTACCCGACAGTACTCTAACCGGTCCCGAGATCATTCGAGAAACCATAGAAAAGATTGTACAAATCCGGGAACAATTAAATGCTTCTAGAGATAGACATAAGAGTTATGCAGACAAACGACGAAAACCCTTAGAATTCCAGGTTGGTGACCGCGTCTTGTTAAAGGTCTCGCCTTGGAAAGGAATGATACACTTTGGCAAAAGTTAAAAACTAAGCCCAAGGTACATCGGACCATTCAGGATTCTTGCTAGAATTGGTCCGGTTGCTTATAAACTCAAACTACCGCATGAACTCAGTAACATTTATCCCACTTTTCACGTCTCAAATCTCAAGAAATGTCTATCTAATGAGACTCTTGTAATTCCACTCGATGAAATCGAATTAAACGAGAGTCTACACTTCATAGAAGAACCAGTGGAGGTCATGGATAGGGAAATCAAAAGAACAAAACAAAGCCGTATACCAATAGTGAAGATTCGCTGGAATGCCAAGTGGGGACCTGAATTCACTTGGGAACGGGAAGATCAGATGAAACATAAATATTCACATCTTTTCCCTAATTCATGAGTACCACTTTAGAAACATTTTCGGGACGAAATTCCCTCTAACGGGTGGATAATGTAATGACCCGTTATTTTAAATCAATGTAATAGTTTAGATTAACTTGTAACTAGTTTTTTAAAGTAATAAAGAGAAGTTATTTGAATACTATGTACGTTTACTTATTTGATACTCAAAAATAAAATGTTAAATAAACATGATATCTATGAGGAAAGTAGTAGTGGTCGTGACAAGGATTCCATAAATATAAAGAACACCGAAATCTGAGCTATAACGAAGAAGTTATGGCCTACCAAAGTTTCACGACTGAACCGGCACAACACTGCGTGTCGTAAAAAGTAAATTTACACTAGAATACTTTTTAGCTTTAACGATCCAAATAAAAGTCGTAGTATACGTAAAATCGATAGCGTGCATAAAAAGAACATCCAAATCTGACTTCGTGTGACGAAGTTATGAATTTTCTAAGATTTAGCATAGCAGTATGCACCCCGAAACTCGAATTTTAGATTGAACAACTTTTAGCCAACAGAAGCTAAACAAGAATCGGAGATCTTGTCAATAGAAATTCAAAGTTAAAAAGACAGATGAAAACGGGCGTCAGATAAAGAAGTTATGAATTTTTAACAGACTTTTCCTGTCCCGGCCTGTTAAAAATATAACTTTAAAAATAAAGTCAAAATTAGTCAACGAAGTCTAAAGGAAAGTTGTAGATCACGGTCTCACCTACGCGTGGATATAAAGAACATCAAAAACTGAGCTCGTATGTGAAAGTTATGAATTTTTGAAGTTTGAAAAATTCAAATCTGAAGCCGTACGCCCCGCGTACAGGAGTACGCCCAGCTTACTCGGACTAGCTTCGACGCGTATCAGTAGCCTTCATACGTCCGAAGCTCGCAAACCGAGCAGAAGGCACGTAGCTACTACGCCCATCGTAGATAAGTACGCCCAGCATAGTGCCAGGTTTCAGCCTCATATAAATAGCATGCGAGGCCTCCAGGTTTTGGTTACACTTTTGAATACACTCTCACCTTAAACACTCATCTAAGCCCTTCTAAAACCCCCGAAGCCTAGGGATACCCCTAACACCTGAAGAAAGCCCGGAGTAATCGAAGTCCTCGAGAAAATCATATTTTTTCCGTCGAAACTCTGCCCGCACGGAACTCGATTTTCACCAGAAACTCGTAATTTCAAGTAGCGAAGCGCTTCTCAAATCACCACTCATCAAGTGAGTTCATACCCCTACGTTTTTATAAATTTTCACTGTTTTAAGGGGGGGAATACAAGTATAACACAAGAAATTTGTGTTAATATATAAATGTTTTCAATATTTATTAATTGTTGCCATCAATGAATATATATATATATATATATATATATATATATATATATATATGTGTGTGTGTGTATATATATATATATATATATATATATATATATATATATATTAATATTATATAATTATGGTTCAACAGGCTTAGAATTGATAATTTAACTCCATTTCATGTTCCTTGTTTGGTTGTGGGCTTGGGGTAGAATTATTTATTCGACTTTCTGTTTCATCAAAATTATATAAATATTACATTTATATAAGTATAAATTCATTTTAAACTTAGGAGGAAATACAAGTAAAACACAAGGAAATCTTGTGTTAAAAATCAATATTTTTCAAATAGATTTCAGTTGACGTTTTCATAGAAACAAACATATAAACTATAATAGGTATAGTTTATGGAACAAACGTACTATTTTACAGTTCAGGTTACAATACAGAAACAAACATATAAACTATAATAGGTATAGTTTATGGAACAAATGTACTATTTTACGAGTTCAGATTATATTACAGAAACAAACATATAAACTATGATAGGTATAGTTTATGAGAAAAGTTTACAGATTATCTATTACAAAGTAACTTTTCATTATTCTACATGTAACCATCAATATAGCATTTGTGAGACACTCTTCAAGTACTTATTTAAATTACCAACCAAGTCCTGAAATTATAACCAGAGTCTCCTGGAGGGAGAGGGTGACACTTGTGTATAGATCTATACGGGACTGACAATCCCGCACCTTAATTGTTCGTTACAGTTAGGCCGACAGGCTTGGGGTGACAAATGTTATACCGATTACGACGCCTGAAGAACGTCGTGTTCAGGCCATCTTAGGTCATTAAGCATGGTTATGATAACTCACAATTTGGTATGTAACAATACGATTAGTGTATGAATAAGTAAACAACTTCACATAGTTTATTAAATAATAAAACTATAATATAGTATTTTACAGTACATCTGGTGAATCCAGGCACTTACAGTTACAGATTTTTCATACAAGTACAAATACAGAATACTATACTAGTACAGAGAAAACATAAATTTCATGGGTTTATGTGAATTAAAACTACATTATTTCAGAGTACAATATCAACTACACATTTCAGTCTTAGGGTATTAAGACTACAAAACATTTACAACATAAAATATGGGATTTTCTGGGAAAAACATACTTACGATTTCAAGGAACAAAGGATAGATTATCAATTACAAACATGATTATGAACTCACCAAATTAATTGTTGACATTCTTTTCAAAACCACTTGTATTCTCAGGAAAACAATAAGAAGGTACCCGCAGGTTTTGAAGAAGTTGGTGCTTCATTGACTCATGTCTTTTAAACTTTTGATACACATTTTGTTATCATGTATACAATGATTTTGAACACAAATGTAAAACTTTACTTTTATCAATACATGGTTGTTGTACTTTGATTTCTATTATGCAATTGTTGTGATACTTAACATGAAGTCATCCGCCCCTGAACATTTCCGTCGTTCTGGTTTGGGGTGTGACACCGACAACACTCTAACCGGTCTTGAGATCATTCGAGAAACAACAGAAAAGATCATCCAAATCTGAGAATGAATGAAAGCTTCTAGAGACAGACAAAAGAGTTATGCGGACAAACGACAAAAACCCTTGGAGTTCCAGGTTGGTGACCGCGTCCTATTAAAGGTCTCACCCTGGAAAGGAATGATACTTTTCAGTAAACGTGGAAAACTAAATCCAAGGTACATTGGACCATTCGAGATTCTTGCTAGAATCGGCCCGGTGGCTTACAAACTCAAAGTTCCGCATGAACTCAGTAACATAGATCCCAGTTTTCACGTATCTAATATAAAGAAGTGTCTGTCTGATGAGACTCTTGTAATCCCACTTGATGAAATCAAGTTAAATGAGAGTCTACAATTCGTAGAAGAACTAGTGGAGGTCATAGACAGGGAAATCAAGAGAACAAAACAAAGTCGTATACCAATAGTGAAGGTTCGCTGGAATGTCAAGCGAAGACTTGAATTCACTTGGGAACCTGAAGATCAGATGAAACAAAAGTACCCACACCTTTTCCCTAGTTCATGAGTACCACTTTAGAAACAATTTCGGGACGAAATTCCCTCTAACAGGGGATAATATAACAACCCGTTATTTCAAGTCGATGTAAGTCAAACTTGTTCAAATAAAAGTCTAAACTACAACCGTATGCAAGTGAATTCACATCCTAATAATGATACAATAAGAACTTTGAATGCCATAAGGGCATGTTTATATAAATATTGTATGAGCACACTTTGAAAACCATACTTATATAAGTTATATATACTTATATATTGAAAACCATGCATATATATGTTTATAAGGGTTGGTATATTTATATATACTAAGTACCATGTTGAAATAGGATAATATGAGTCAATATAAGTCAAAAGGTCAAGTTAAAATCCAAATTAAACACCTTACATATGAGACTTCGGTTTTGGGATTCTAGGATCAAAGGTGTTTTCGGTTTTAAGCATCTTGGACCACATAAGGTTTTCGGTTTTGAGCATCTTGGAAAGTTTTGTGTCTTTGGTTTTGATTCCTCCACTAAGACCGAAATCAATCATTTATGGGACAACCAAGGTGATTTTGGTCCTACTAGGATCGAAATCAACATTCTAGTGGCCGAAATCCCCCTTAAATATCTAGATATTTTACTTGATTTAACTTCCCAATGTGATAAATCCATTTACCAACGTAAACATCACCTCAACCGCCTAACTTTTCATTCCTATTTAAGATACAAAATGGGATCATTTAACACTTCCAGTGAACACTTTTCACTTCATATGCTCTCAAATATCAAAGCCTCATTTTCCATTCAATTCAAAGAACATCTTCAAACTTTATTCCAAAAAGCAGTTCTTCAAAGTTTTCTTAAGGAATTAAAGTAAGCATCCTTTATTAATCTAGTGTTATATATACAACACTTTAATAATCATTTTACTAATTTGAACACAATATTATGTGTTTAAGTATTATTAGGATTTTGGAAATTATACGTGTTCTAACCCGAGTATCATCGCAACCACATCATACCTAACCAAAAACACACATCCGAGGTGAGTTCATACCCCTAAGTTTTCATGATTTTTCATTGTTTTAGGGGAGAATACAAGTAAAACACAACAAATATTGTGTTAATATCTAAATGATTTCAAATATTTTCAATTGTTGTCGTTATTAAAAACACACACACACACACACACATATATATATATATATATATATATATATATATACGATTTAACATGCTTAGAATTGGTGATTTTGCTTTATTTCTTGTTCGTTGTTTGGTTGTGGGCTTAGGTTAGAATCATTTATTCGACTACCTTTTTAATCATAATTATATAAGTATTATATTTATATAAGTATAAAACTATATAAACATGTTTAACAAAAACAATATTTTTGCAATCTATTTTAGTACCATTTGGACATAAATGTTAAATTTCACGGAACATCTTTATCATGGATTTTACGATTTAAACTTGCAAAATCGTTAACAATAAAAATGTTTTCATTTCAGTGGAACACACACATATAAACTATAATACGTATAGTTTATGGAACTTACATATCATTTTACCGAGCTTGAGATTCAATACGGAAAACAAACATATAAACTATAATAGGTATAGTTTATGGATCTTATGCACTATTTTACCCAGTTCAGAATACATTACAGAAAACCAACGTATAAACTATAATAGATATAGTTTATGAAATATACATACAATTATTCATTACAAAGGGACTTTTCATTATTCTACACGTAACCGACAATATAGCTTTGTGAGACATACTTCATGTACTTATCCAAGTACCAACAAAATCCCTAAAATTATAACCAGAGTCTCCTGGAGGGAGAGCGTTACACTTGTGTATAGATCTATACGGGACTGAGAATCCCACACCTAAACTGTTAGCTACAGTTAGGTCGGCAGGCCTGGGGTGACAAATATCGTACCGATTCCGACGCCTGAAGAACGTCGTATTCAGGCCATATTAGGTCATCAAGCATAGTTATAATAACTCATAATTTGGTATTGAACAATACGATTAGTGTACGAATACATAAACAACTTCACATAGTTTTATTTAATAATAAAACTACAATACAATATTTTACAATACAGCTGGTGGATCCAGGTACATACATTCACAGAGTTCATACAAGTATAACTACAATATACTATTTACCAATATAGAGAAACTTACATTTCTGGAAACATTCATTTTATGGTTTTATGCAAATTAAAACTATATCATACTATTTCAGAGTACAACAACTTTTACATATTTTGGTCTTAGGGTATTAAGACTATAATACATTTACATCAGAAAATATAGGATTTTCTGGAAGAACTCACTTATATTTTAAAAGGACAAATGACAGATTTCTATTACAAACATGCTTATGAACTCACCAAGTTAATTGTTGACACTCTTTTCAAAACCAATTGTATGCTCAGGGAATCAGTAGACACGTACCCACGTAGGTTTTGAGAAGACGGAGCTTCATAAAGTCACGTATTTTAGTTTTGCTATACATTTTGGTGTCAATTATACAATGACTTGAACACAGATGTAAAACTATACTTTATCAATATCATGGTTGTTGTACTTTGATTACTATTATGCAATTGTTGTGATACTGTACATGACGTCATCCGCCCCCGAACGTTTCCGCCGTTCCGGTTTGGGGGTGTGACAGATTGGTATCAGAACATTGTTTATAGTGAACTAAGTAAATCAAACCACACAAAGATATACAACTATAAATACAATGGGGCTGAAACGCTCTGACTAAAAAGTATACTTTTAAAATACAAGTATTTTTGTAAAAGTATACGAACATGCATATGCACCGGAAACAGTATCACAGTAAGAACTACATAAAAGTATTTAGATAAGTTGGATGATGTGATTAAGCCTGGACAGTTATGTAATCATATATGGGATAAATATAGCCTGATCAACTATATTTATTTGAGATACGACCAACATGTGTTTGGGAATGATCGTGGTGTTGCAACAAGTCTAAAACTTACCAGCTACTACATACAAGAGGAATTATAGAACCAAATATGAATTTAAAATACTATAGGAGTATTTTATGACACTATAACATTAGAACAACAACGTCCAGGCCTCGATATAAACTGTAGTCAAGAAAGGCCTTATTACCATAATCAATCAAGTGAAAACAAAGGACCTTTACTGATAGATCTATAATTGCTAATTGTATACGTAAAAGTTATATATAATTAAGATTTATAGACTTAGAATTTGTGATTTAGCTCTACTTCATGTTCCTTGTTTGGTTGTGGACTTAGAGTAAGATCATTTATTTGAAGGTTTATTTGGTCTTGGTTATATATAATTTTTATACACTATGTGATTATAGGGGGACCCTGTATGAGTCACACTATACAAATTCACTAGAAGTGTTACTATAAATTTTATAAATTGAAATTGCGACTGTTTACTTATTAGTAGACTTCTATTTGTGAGTCCCTTAATAGAACACTTTAACAGTCAGGATAAGATGCGTTTAGAACTAATATATATTTTGTTCAATATCACCTGACTTATAACTACAATAGAGAACTTATCATCACTTCCTCGTTAAATCTTATAGAGAAAGATGCTGCCACGTAAATCAAACAGGCGTTTCAACAACATTCCACCAACACCACCGCCACCACCTCCATAATGATTTGAACACAGATGTAAAACTATACTTTATCAATATCATGGTTGTTGTACTTTGATTACTATTATGCAATTGTTATGCTACTGTACGTAACGTCATCCGCCCCCAAACGTTTCCGCCATTCTGGTTTGGGGGTGTGACATAGGCAAATAGTTAAACATAATTAAAAATTATGAAAATCTACAAGGTGGGTCTTAATTACAGTGGGAACTGATGTAAAAAGTTTGTAAACTTTTATTCTCATTTTAATAATTTTTGAATTTTTAGCCTTTAAAACACCTTCAAAAGTGGTAAAACGCATTACATATAATGTCACAAAATTTGGGATTTGTCACTTAGAATTATCATTAAACTAAATACCTTATAAAAATTTGAACATTTCAAAAAAATGGTTACAACTTATATAAAACCAAATTTTTAAAAAATATTGGCATTTCTCTATATGTAGGGTTAAGTATATTAGTGTTAGATATTCAATGTAAAAACTCACTTGTGTGTATCATTACCATTGGATCCCTATAGTGAGACGTGTGGAAGTAACCCAAGGCATTGTTTGTACCTTCTCAAACCATTGTAAGTATTCACAACCCCTATTTTTGATTTTTAGGTTTTAGGGTGGAAAAGCATGTTCAAAAATTATTTATTGTTCGTTGTATTTAATTTAACTTATATCAATTTGATTGTTAAATGTTTTATGTATGTGTATGTAATTGTGAAACAGGAGGCCTTATCATATTAAGTCTCTTAAGCTTTACAACAACCATTAACTCTTCGAGCCAATAGTCATTATGGATAATGCTATTAGAAAATTGACAATTTCTCCCTCACCAGTTTCATGGAGTACATTTTACCATGTCTATTTATGTAACGATAAGCATAAATCTTGATAGGGAATTCTTCTATCATACATTTTACCATGTCTATTTGTAAACATGTGATATCACCAACTATTTCCATAGTTGAACCTCGTTTCACATGCTTTTTTTCATGGAATAGTAAGTGATTATAAAGATTCATCATCATAAAGCATGCTACATCATGTGGAAAAGTTATTTCATGAATTTAACTTTTAAAAAAAGTTATCTTTGGAAAACTTGTCCTTTTATTTTGTTTAATTATGGGTTATAAACTTTAAATATTACTAATATGGTGATGTATCTTTGTCTTTTGCTATGAAACCTTTATTGCTGTTGTATCTTGTGTTTCCGCTTTAGCGGGGTGTAACATTCATCTACAAGAAAATCAACCAATCCATTTATGTTAGTGTTACCTTATAGATTCTCCCATAACTATGAACGACTAGGGACATTTAGAATAACCAAGTTTTTCATGGATTAAGCATGCTAATATAGAACACAACAATTATTTAATGAAAGACTATATCCAATATATCAACTCATTATAATATATGTTGTTTGTATTGTTCCCATATCCAAATACTAAATTTCAATCAAATACATCTACTCAGGTCAACAAGATCCTACAATACCAGCTTGACTTTCATGCTTTAGCCAATGAAAGAACATAATTAAGTAGATTCAACAAACTTGATTTGTATAAACTTTGTGAATACAATTATTTTCTGTTATATATATATATATATATATATATATATATATATATATATATATATATATATATATATATATAGAAAACTATTAAGAATGTATATATGCATATATATGACTTAGATAATAGTACTTGCGTAATGGGATTATTGATGGTCATTATGAACTAGACATTAAGCGTCTTTGTATATGGTTCCCCAAACAATAATGTACTCTAACTTTGATGTGTAAGTGTAATTAAAATCTACATGGAAACACTTTCTATGTAACTTTCTCTTCATTTAAAATGTGGACACGCCCGATTGTGATTGAGAATCATCTCAATATATTTGGAAGTTTAGCACTAAACACATCTTGCTTTCAAATACTTCGCAAATTAGGAATATTTCTCTAGTTCTCGCAAGTTATTTAGAATGTTCCTATAATTCATACCATTACTTGTTCTAGGGCTATATTGGTATTATTCGGCATGCTCTATGCATAAGACTTATCTGGCCTTCATGCATAATCATGAAATATATGATTAATCCAATTGCAACATCATATGGAATACAATCATATTATATTGTTCAAAAGACAATGTACTAGGATTTTGAGGAATGCTCAAAATCATGTCAAGTGGTATTTGACAATATAACTTTCTCCGAGTATTTTATTTTAAGATCTTTAAGATCTTCAACAATTCATGCAATTTTACTTAATCCTTTAAGTTACCATGATCTATCTATATAGATCTTTATTCCAAGAATTATTATTTCAATTACATACATGAATAGGAATGTTACTGCGCTACCACTAGATTTATAGAAAACATAAGAGTCGTCTTAATTTATAGTTAAACCATACTATGTAATTATGTTATAAGAAATAAGATTCTTACTTTGAGATGTTAGGTTAAATATGAAAAGATTTCCATTCATGTATGTTTTCTACTTTGAAAACTCACTTACTCTTTAGATTGGTAATATATCAAGGAAGATTAATAAAGCCCATACTTGATTATCATACATGAATGCATATCTATGTGTTCTATTAGTTTCTGATAAACTATTGAACAAATTCAACAACAGTTGAAAACTTGCTTGTTCCAAACCATGATGCATTTAGCTTTATGGTTCTGTAGCTCTTAATGTTCCATATTTCCCACAATTAGAAAAAGAAATTTCTAAGTAAATTTCTTTTGGAATTATAATTAGTGGGATTATAGAAACATCATCCTAAACAATCATTTATGATAGTCTGCATAAATTCAATTAGTAGATGCTAAAGTGGTTAAGCTTATTGTCCAACATAAGCTCCATAACTCCATAACTTTTAGATAAGGATAAACCATTACATCTTTAGTCTAATGAAAATATTTAATCTATTTGTTTGGCTGGAAATATATATTTAATATATATTTGTTGCAATGAGCATAATTCCAAGAATTTATAAAGTAAATAGTTCTTCAAAAACATCATATAATTGATTGCAATGCCTATATTTTATACTCTTCAAAAACTTATAGAATCGAAATTCGACAAGTGGCCAGATGACACTATCCCACCAGAATACAAACACTATCTAGTACATCATAAGACAAATCCAGGTGACTTGATGATCCCTTGCCACAAGAACCATACAAATGACGAGTGAGTGCTTTTGACGGAATGAGTTGTAAATTGATTGCATAACATCTAAGATGTTCCAATACGTCTTGGTCTACAAAACTCATTTTCTTTATAACAATGAAAGGTTAATGATAGTCTCATAAGTTGCATTTTCGTCTTCACTATGAAACAATTTGAGCAAATCAAAAGTTTCAACAATAACAAATAAAAGTCGTCAGTGAAATTGACTAAGCATCTATCGCAAAATCTATTCATGGATTGAAAAGATTATATACATCACTTATGTATAATTCTTTGTCAAACCTTTTGTCCTTTAACTACTAATAGATAACGAAACTTGCGAATCATCTTCCCATATAAATAGGATTCCCATGTATCAAATAAATCAAGCTCATTTTCCTTCAAAAATTCCATCATTTTGAAGTTGGTATATGTGTTTCATATTGATATAGTCATGACGATTATGACATAGATAAATTTCAATCAAATATCATTTGATTATTTAGGTGTTATCATTATAACTATGAATTTAATGAAAACTTATAGCTTTATTTCATAAATAACATTATGAGAAAATATTGTTAACAAAGAGTACATCACTTTAGAACATGAATGTAGACATCCATTAAATGATAAGCAAATCTTCATTTATTCATAAATTTACATTTGTTCCATTTTCCTATAAGAATAGGTACAAAACATCTATTGTTTAAATAATTATAACAAAAATTGTTATATCTTCAACATGAAATCCCATTCCTCTGTAATCACTTGATTATTTCTTCAAAAACATCATCACATAATATCAATTGTTAGTGTCACCTGAAGTATAGCATACTCAGATGAATGATGGAAAAATAATTTGTTCTATTATATAGATATCTGAAGTCTTGGTCATGCCATACTTCCTCGCCTTGGGGAGATAAGAAGGGTAATTCCTCTTTTAGTGTCCAGTTTCTTCACAATATTAATAACACTAATCATCTTGGTCCTTTCTTGATTTATGGGTTTATGTTGTATTTCCTTTAACTGAACCATAGGTTTGGTAGAGTACACAATCTCTCATACTTTCCTTTTATTAAATGATTAAAAAGTTTTGAAGCACGTTCTACTGTTATGATTGATTATATGCTTTTTTTGATGATACATCCGATATGTTTCACAATTATCCAAGACTGACTGGTATGTAGAGGTTGTTTAGGTATGCGATCTTTCAATATATATAATTTCTATTTATCCTTAAGGAAGAACCTGAAGGTATTGTACCAATTATAAAAATTGTAACCATCAAATGTTACTATCTCTTGGAACTAAACAAGAGAAAAGGTTATATATGGGCGTAAGAGTATTAAGAGTTATTAACAAAATTTAACAAAATTTCATTTAGTATTTTAAATAATAAATCTTTAAAAATTAATACCTTTTATTGTTTCTAAAAATTAAATTATTAAAGTCAAGTATCCAAGTAACGAAATAAGTAAATGGTTAGGTGACATTTATCCCATCCAGGTAATCAAACTCGGTAGGTAGTGATTACCAATTGCATAAAACATGTAATTCATAGGTGACCATTATGTCACTAGAAAATACAAAACCACCCCAAACATCATTAGACTACCCTAGTGGTTAGGTAACCCATCGCCCACTAAGACCATACAGATGATATCTGAGTGTTCTTTAAAAGGACGCAAATGACTTGCATTTTAAGAAAAGGTTTTATATTTCTTTTACAAATATAGTTATAAAACATCGTCTCATGAATATTGCATGCATCCAACAATTCATGTTCCCTTTTGTAAAAATCATATCACTTGTTATAAGGTTCTTGAGGTACCAATTTTTTTTTTTTTTTTACCATTAGACGCGATCAATTATAACTAAAATCCGATATTTAAAGTTTGGTCATACAACGCTTAAGAACCGGTCAAAGTCTTAATATAATTTCATTTTATACTTAAGACTTGGAGTTTTGGATGAGTTTTAAAGTCACAATTTTAAATCTCTATTTAATAATCAAAATCTTGTGACTTTATGATGTAACATCCAAAAAGTTCAACAAAATTTAAACTTTTCAAAACAACCCTTTTTCTAATAGAAGTAATACAAAACCATTGTTTTCAAAAGGTTATTTAAAATCAGAGTCTCCCAAGATACAATCAGTCATAAAACCAATGATATACAAGGTCACCCCTTTGCCCTACCACGATCATCTGAGGTACCTGAAACCATAAACTAAAAACGGTAAGCACGAAGCTTAGTGAGTTCCCAAAAAAGTACCACCACATAAACATAATAGCAAACATCATGCATACAGAGCCTTCGGCATGACTGGTACACCTCGTCAGACGTTCAACCTATCTGGAACATTCTCTGGGCCTTCGGCTTGACTGGTACGCCCCTCAGGCATGCAATCTATCCGGGACACCCTAGGCGTGGCCTTCATTCGACACTGGTCCACCTCAACCCAACCACACACAACATGTCAATATATACATATCCAATAAACATATAAGCCTAGTAAAACATAACAACATATCGATATAAACATTATTGGGTTTGTTGACTGACATCACAAAGTAGTACAGTCTTAACCCACCCACAGTACGAAGACATATACCACATATAAGCATATATCCAGGAAGCGGATAACAGGAAGATCTATCGATCACTAAGCATAACATCATCCTACATACCAGGATACCGATCTAAAAGATCACTACAACACAATAACATACTATCACATAACAGGATATATAATCCAATGGGTCGGCCTTGGTGCCTTTGACCCACAAGTACAGTGAGGAAAAACTCACCTCTTGACTTGATCGATAGCTGATGAGGTACCGACTCTAAATCTTAGCTCCAACCGACACCTAACCATCCAAGTGATCAATCACAATTAAAATCCCAAAATACCCAAAATATCCTTAGGTTAAACTTTGTCAAAGTCAATGAGAAACTGGTCTAAATCCATAAGTCAACCGAGTCAACCTAGCCGAGTCACACAGAATGACTACGTGGGACGTACTCAGAAGGTATGTTGGGCATACTCGCATGTTGACCACCATCAAGGTGGTTGACCGCGTATGCAGGGCGTACTCCGAGTACGCGGGGCGTACTCCCAGATACCTCAAAACCCAATAAGTTCTTAATGGCTTAAGCACTCACGACCATTTTTCAGATCAATGGTTAAAATACCCTCAAGAGTCATAAAGTTTCCAACTTTATGACTTTGCATGGCCATTAAGAGCTTAACTCCACTTCTTAATCCATTAACACCTTCTAAATGATGCATGGAGCAAAACCAACCACTTGAACTTCAATTTCATCACTCAAGGCCCTTCCAAGGGTCTGAAAGGATAACTCAATGAGTCAAGAACATGCTATGTTCACGAATCATTATTTTGGGACCAAAAAGTGTCTTTAAAGAGAAAAAAACTAGATCTACAAGATGGTGGGGAAAATATGAAAACTTTATACCTTCAAGATATTGCAAACCAAGTAGAAATCCCAGATCCAAAGTGTGCCCAACTCCAATATCTTCTCACTACCTTTTTCCTTCTTCAAACCACTCCAAAAACTCACTTAAGGCTCAAAATAGCTCTCTTTTGGTGTAGGGTTGCTTGAAGGTCGAACTCACAGAAGGAGGCTGGATAAGAAAAGGTTTTGTGTCCATAAAGTTGCTTAAATATGACCCAAAGCCCTAAAATTAGGGTTTGCATGCCAACCTCGTACGCCCAGCGTACTAAGGTGCGCCTTAGTACGCTTAGCGTACACACACACACATGCATGGCGTACTCAAAATTACCAATTTTTACCAAATTGCCACTATGGGACCCTTTTCACACTTTCTCACACTTAGGGACCAACAATGTGATATAACTAATTATAAGGCTCAACCATGAAAGTGCCCCAAAACCAGATGTTACAATTCTCCTCCACTTGACTTAGACTTCGTCCTTGAAGTCTGCTGCAGTACTAACCCATGGTAGTGCCTCAAAACTAGATGTTAAACTTCTCCCCACCTCGGGTCATTCAGAAGGTCCTCCCCAGGACGCGACCCAACTAAAAGTTGGCTCATACAAGCGGCCGACTACCCATTCCATCCTTGAACCGCTAACTTTTATCACTGGAGAAACCATCACAACCTTCCCAAAATCTAGAAATCCAATAGCTTAATTAACTCCAAAGAAAGCAAAACAATCTCGGAACGCAGCTAATACAATACCTCTCAAGGATAAGGAACCCTAGATAACCACTACAGATAGGGATCAAGACTCCTTGCTGATTCAATATGAACAATAAGGAACCCTTCCGACCCCGACCTACCTTGCTGATTCCACTAGGGATCAGGACTCCTGAGCATTCTCTGCTATTTAATCCTTCATCCGAAAACAAGGCGGCTCCAAACATGAGCCTCAGCTAGATAACCACTACAGATAGGCACAAACAATGCCAACATTTCCATAACTTCCTGGCTAAGACCGAATGTCTAGAGAGAGATCCACAAAATTGGGGACTCTCAAGGATGCAAACACCGAAACAACTCTATTAATATGCTTCCTGAGTCTGGAAGCCCATCAGATCAAAATGTCAGAGCCCATAATCCAGGACTAATATTCATCTATTCATTGAATCCAACCCTTGCCTGAGAGTATGATCACTACCAACCACGTGGAAAAAGAACTCAAACACATCAATTGTGAATTTTCCACCAGTTCTAAATCCATAATATGCACCAAAATCCTTTAATTAACCCGTGACTCCCTGTCACGCCATTCCAACCACTACTACTGTGAGCAAAGATGAGAATTCCAAGAATCTTCACATTTACCTCCAATCCTTAAAAAATCCAGTGTAACCCCATCTGGCAAGACCCCCGGGACATAACGAAGAACTTTTTGATTTGTGACTTCATAACCGGTTCCCAACCTTGACGATCAACCCCTAACAACAACTTGAAAAAAATGGGGGTTATAATGCAAACATTCCGCATAGACTTTCTGATATACGACTGATACTCCCGAAAACCCTTAACTGATCACTTTATGCAACCGGTGGTTTGTGAGTCTGCCGACTTTCATCAATGTACGGGCACCAAAAGTACCACAAAAAAGAATTGAACAATCATGATTACTGAGCCCAGAGCCGATGTCTGGAATGCTCCCAATATTACACCAGTCTTGCCGTTATTAGATCATTCGCCCAGAACCTTGGGGCCTAAAGATACTCACCTCCTTCCATCACCTTGCAGGTACCTAACAACGTCCCTTTCAATGCTAACCGAGCACAACAATTCCATAATCTTACCATGCACAATTTCCCTTCTCAGAATGTGTTGTTACCAATGCAAATTCTTAAGAAAACATGGTCGCAGATGAACTGAGAATAGTATAAATGGTTATCCTCTTTATCCAATTCAAAGGCTATAACCCAAAAGAAGCATACATATAATTCGCAACAAGTGCTCCAATGCTATCTTGTCCAGCCCACATACACCCCTCATGACAATACAAATAATGAATTTCCATAATGCACATCCTTTGGTGACCTACAACTTCATCCAAAAAGAGCAGAAATACCAGAGTTCTTATCGAAAAAACAAACCTCAATCATCACAGAAGACATCCTCATGAACGATCGGAACAAGACCCAATACCTTTTTGAGACTGAACCTATTCCACCAATACACAACTAGCTGGAGAAGACTTCCAAGGTGATTCTGAATGCTACCAAAACCCGAGCCCGTCTATGAACCAAAATTCCACGCCACCATTGAGGGTAAACATACTCAGAGATCAAAGGGACATAAAACATACTGAACTTGATGACAGGTTAACACATCCCTTGAACTTCAACTGTCACAACTCGAAACTTTCGGAGAACCTCTACTGAATGATGAACGAGACGAACAATAGACGAGGGTGCCTTGACATTAGATCTAATGAACCAACACCCGCGCAAAGCTGAACGCACCCAACTCTGAAACTGATTCCCTGGTCGACCTCAACCCAAGCTAGACTATAAATAGAAATCCATACAGCGAGCTGGCAATTACACTCGCAACCAGTAAACAACATGAGTGATCCTTGTGGCTCCATATCTATTCATTGGTACCCCCCAAAAGGAACAGTGGCTGCAATGAGCTCCTTGATCAACCTGAAACAAGATCCCATATACTCGTACCGTATAACCTTATGAACCATTCTCTCAAACCACTAACCCGAACAGATTGATGATCCTCCAAGCAGAACACCCAATTCTCCCTACTTAGGGTTCGAAGTACCACCTACTGGTGTAGAAACCAAACCATAACTCAAACTGGCTCAACCATGTACAATCATCCTAGACCCCGGAAGGTATAACACACGCGAAATGATCTTCCAAATAAGAACCAAAAAAATCCAAAAAGAATCCTGAATTTCAGCTGAAGACCTCTGAAATTTTCCAATCATGACCACCTTAACATTAAGGATTTCCTTGCAAGAGCATAAGCCAATACCGACTTACAATCCAAAACATACCCTCCTTGCCTGAAATCTCAATCGTCAATCCAGTACCTGACCTACCTATATCCCAAGAGTACGGACCCTTTGTCACATCAAAAAATATCCATACCACATCATTCCACCTGTACACTCCCATACTGATATATTGTCGCCAAACGCTGCGACCGACAAACCCTATGCTGGGTTTGCATCAAACTCTGATACTTACAAGCCTGGTCACTCCTTCTCTGAACTCGGAAAAATGAAAGGGCCTAATCTTGCTACAGATTGTGACAATCTAATCCACCAATCGACCGCTCAACTTCCTGCTGCAATTCCCAAGCCAATCACAACAATCGTTTCCTTCTTGAGTCCTGTAACTCAACACACGGCCTCGAGCAAAACCCTCAAGACCTCATATCAAAAACTCATCAACGTCCGTACCAATCCAGCCAAAAAAATATCGACACTGGGGCCCAATAAAATTACCAGACCCGCCCTCATGCCTGAGCGACCATAACCAAAAGGTCGACAGATACGTAACCTCTTCCATGAATCATGGTATCAAACCATGCTATCTTCCCCGACCATCCCTTAGAATCCTTGAAAATCTCCTCGATTCGAGTATGAATCCTGTGCTTCCAGTAGTACGGGCCCAATACTACCTTCCAAACCTATCCATACTGAAGGGTTTTGAGCATTCTAACACTCCTAAGGTGTACATGCATCCCTAAATACCTTGGATCTATGTTTTCTCTATAATACATGCAACTTGAACTTTCCAAGGTATTACCCTAATTAGTATACAAAACTTGATACTTGGGTAATAAAACAAGTTAGATAACATACCTTTTCTTGTAGCTTGTTGGAAACCTTGCACCTTTAGCCTTTAAGAACTTAGCACCAATCGTATGAATGCCTCAAATGGAATCACAACACACCATGGACAAAGGATGACATTTTGAGAGAGTATTCTTTTCACAAAAAATCGACTCATAGTTCTCTATGAATAAATGCACACGATTTTGGTCATGAAGCAACATATTTATATGTAGGATTCCAAGGGTCATGTCCATACCCATGGGTTTATGATCCATGGTTCATGTGGCCCAACTCTTTATGTATCCATACATAAACTTAGTCGAACATGGATCATAAGCCCAACATATAAATATAACTAATTTACACCATTAGTCCCCATTGATTTAATTAGTCTCTTTTGATCACTAAATTAATTCCAAACTAATTCTTGATCAATACTAATTAAATCATATGATTTCATATTAATATATTATAACATATAATATATTAATAAATCATAAATAACCTCTTCTCAAAAGTCCATCCTAATAAATGTCCTGATGATATGCACCCCAAATGGACCATGCTACTCTCGGGTCAAGTACATACCAATTATAGTTATGGGCTTAGACACCTAATCTAACAGTCTCCCACTTGGATAAATCTAATAACTATTATTGCAAGTACGACTCCAAAATCCCGACTAGCAATCGTAGCTCTTAAAAGTTGTTGTCGAACTCTGACCTAGTCAATGGAGCGTCCATTAGATAAGGGATCATATATTCCTCCTTTCTAGATATCATATGGACTGTAACATGGATTATAATCATTCTCTATATCCATTTGTTGTTTCCTGATTTCCGATTTATGATGACCGACTAATTGAACAAATCAAATCAGTCCAGGCCCGACCGAGCACTTAGGATTGTCATCACTAAATCATCGAGGGGCCCAAGATATAGCTTTTATCCCTCCAAGGGTAAAAGGATGGATAAAATTCGACTCAAATGCTTGCTTGTGCTTACTCATCAAATCACACACAACAATATGTTTTATAACACCAAGTTACTGGTGCGTTTACATACGTCAATGTTCAACCGACTTGTAAGCTACAACTCACATGTCTTGGTTTCAAGAATATAAGATATTATCGTCTCATGATCACTCGTGATAAAATCCATGAAGTGATTCAAATGAGCGTGGGTTTAATCCAATACTCGAATCTTATTCCAGGAGCACTCATGAACACTGCAACTATGTCTAAAACACCTAGACAAACTACAGACCCATTCATAACAGTCTTGCCTTAGTACCTACTTCCAAAGTATGATTGACTATGGATGGATTGGATAATCTAGTTATTCGGGAAGTCAAAACATGCAAAGTGAAACACAAGAATAATACTAATCCTATATTGCCCCCAAACTTTGAGTACCATATTGATTACTCATTATTCATTGTATAATGTTTCGAATAATCAACTTAATACTTGAATTAAAACAATAGTCATGCCATGCTCCAAGCATGCACACTATTTAGTCTAAACAATAGCTATGCAATGCTCCAAGCATGCACACTATGTTTGTCTATGGTCCTTACTTTGTGAAATAGATCAATTGACAATATTTCAATGATGCTCATTTCACAATCCCAAATCCTTAATGTAAATGTAAGAATATCAAATTCTTGCCATTTACTGTAATCTGTTAGATTCTAAACTTATATGCAATGATCCTTTTGTAATGACTATGCACAAAAGTCACAGAGACTTGGCAACCGACATTACAATGTATTCCAATGGAGAGCGATTTCATGGAAACGAAATTTCACATTCAAAGTACATTCCTTTGAACATCCTTCTTGCATTAAGTTTTCTAATCTTACACAGATTTAAAGAATGATTTCCCCTTATGGAAACATTTCCATATTCCCATTTTGACTATCACTTCTAAACAAGAGTTGACTCTTTTCAGAAGATGTCAATATGGTCCTTTCCAAACTTTACACCATACTTCCAAGTGTCAATGAGAAACCAATCTTTGGTAAACCTCAGATTGTCCTCGACAATTGCTTAATCATTTTAGTCATATCCAGTTCTAGTCCTTTCCCTCTTAATGCCCTAGGTATTTGAAAAATTTAGAACATATGAATATTACAGCACATATAATCGATCCTATATCCGAAGCATATGGGACACGATTCATGATGTTTCTCATAAAGACCAGTCTTTTGCTATAATATTTCTATTTCTATTTTCCATGTTCTCATAATTCAAATTATGAAAAGGGATGCCGTAATCATAATCGAATTTTAGAACGCAAATAATATTTCCATATATAGAATTTCCTTATGTTGAACCATTCCAACATAACATTCATATATATACTTGACTAAATTTGATTAAAATCTCAATCTAAGCTTTTAAAATTGAAATGAAGTATGAATTCCTCTCCCTTATAGCAAAACAACGTGGCGAATTGAAACCTTTGTTTTCTATAATTAACATTGCTAACTTGCAACACTTACCATAATTGATTATGCTCCCACTAGCATAATAATTACTTTACTAGCATAACACGTATGCTCCCACTAGCTTTGACATGTACCCAGAAATCAACTGGACTTCTAGAAATCAATACTTTATTGACTTTCTTACCAAAGTTCAGATTTCTGATACGAGATTCTTTGATAAGACTTTATCAAAATCATACACATTTCCTTAGATAGCTCACATGTGTGTATAAACAATTTTAGAACTATGAAAAGGAATGCCGTAGTCATAGTCTCAAATGTTTAGACCTTTGCCATTGCTCACAATTCGAATTACGAAAAGGGATGCCGTAATCATAATCAAATTTGAGAATGCAAATACCATAATTGCTATCTCTTTAAAATCTACTTAGTGAAAGCGTTTTCTCAGAATCATTTTCATCAATTGGAGAGAAACCTTATGACACTTAGATTTTATGGTGTGTATGTTCCTACTCATAGGAATTTGTCAAACCATAATCATAAGACAAGGTTAGTGACAAATCCAAGCTCATATGGACTGAACTTGTTCAATCTCAATCTCTTGCCACCTGGCAGCTCAAGGGCCTACCATGTCTTCCAAGTTGTTATGAAAACAATTGAGAACTCATAGAACTCTCATGCATAGTCAACTTTTAACTTGAATGAGCACATAAATATGAATATGTCAACACGATATGTTACAAACCTCAAGTCATGTGCTAGTGATAAACAATAGGTTTTATTCTTGATTAGTCCTTGAGACCCTTTTCTAGATCATTAGGACTCCCACTGACTCCATGACATATGAGATTCTCTTATCAAGAACCATTCCTTGACAAACAAATATTCAAGAGTTAGTGCAGATTCTTATCAAGAAAAATACTTCTCACTTTTGGTCTTAGTTGGTCTTTGTTTTATCCAAAACATCACAACTTACTAATTTCAAATGTACAAGAGTAGAAAGCATTTTACTCTACATTTGACAAGTGTTATAAACCTTTCTTAATATTATGTCACTCAAGTTACAATCTTGGAGTATGACTCTAAGACTTGTTTTTGAACGAAGTATGACTCATCTTCTTGATTTAACCATTTCAACAATTCACGATTCCTCTTCTCAGCCAAACAAATGCACCAAGATGTCCTTAGAGGATCAATTGTGATATGGCTTTCCATAATCTTTAAGACGATCATAAAACATGATATTGAATTACTCTCCCATCTTTTCAGATTGGAGAAACTTTTATCTTTCTGCCTAATTTGATTCTTCTCATTCGTCCTGCCATACATTAAAACCTTTCCAATGTTTCAAAATTACACTTAAACTTGTAAGCATAACCATATTTACTAAACTTTAGTAAATCATGACGAATAGTCTTATCGATCTTTGTGGTGGACTTGACTAGTGCAAAACCAAGTGTACCCGATCCCCCAGTCGTTCACTTGACTCACATATACATGTGAACAAGGAATTAGTCTTAATTTCCCAAAGATGAAAATTCTCATTCATCACACAAGTTGCATGATTCTAAGTGTCTATCCAACTGAAACTTGGGTGATGAGAATCTTTCCTTATTTGGTAAATTATGACACTACCACAAACGAAAGAATCAAATCCATTTCCAATATTGCTTTAAATGGAAATTTATAAACAACTAATCCTTATTTGGTAAATTATGACACTACCACAAACGAAAGAATCAAATCCTTATTTGGTAAATTATGACACTACCACAAATACCATTGTAAGGATACTTAAAATAAAATAAAATCAAAATTTTCTTTTTATTTAAAAATTGCGGAAAAACTAATCCTTACAATGAAAATACATATGCAAACTATTTTGTTATCTATTCCTAAGCAATCTATCATAACTCTTAAGCAGCAACTCAAATTTCTGATCATCGAACAATGCGATCGAAATCCATTTCTTCATGATCAGAATCAACTTACTCTTTCTTTAAGGTTCCTTTGATTCTACTAAACATCAAAATGTAATTACATTACATCATGTATTAAGAATCTCCAAATAGGAAATTAATAGAGTTAGATAAAAGACTTACCTGAAGCAGAGTCAAACCTTTTTGACTTTACCATCTCTTAGATCTCTCAGGTGATCATGGCAGCTTCGCTTCCAATGTCCCTTTAATTGGCAAAAACAATCCCAGAATCGACCCTTCTCTTAAGTTCAAACCTTTTGACTTTAGCCAATTTGTCTCTCCTAGGAGAAGAAATCACTTCTGGACTATTCCATGAAAACTTGGGAAGTAGATCTTCCAATCAAATTTGCTTTACCAATGCTCCGAATCATTGTTGATTCAGCAGCAACAAGCAAATAGGTAAGATCGATAAGGGTCATGTCGTGATATGTCATCAGGGAGTGACTGAGGAACCAAGTCAACAACTAGCTCCCTCGAGACTTCGACACCCAACTCTCCTAATGAAGGGCCAATATATTTGGTTTCGGCTAGGCAACAGTGTATAGATGAGTTACGGAATTTGTCAATGTATTTTGGAGTCTTTTGTGCATGTTTGGTGTTTTCGGTCTAGGAAAGCTTTCGGTTAGGGAGTGACCGAAAACAGGCTTTCGGTCTGCTGACCGAAACCTGTTTTCGGTCCACATTGGTATATATAGGTGGTCAGGTTGTCAGGTTGTCAGTTGTTGATCAGTAGTTGTACTTTGCTATTTTTCGGTCTCTGAGTTGTATCAGACGGTTCCAAGTGTGAATTGTATGCAAGCTCAGTTTTATTCCATCTTCTACTCCATTTCTTCTTTGTTTTCTTAAGCTTGATTGATCATTGGTGAAGATACTTCCATCAAGGACCTTACAATTGGTATCAGAGCACAAACCGGTGTCAATCAAGCTTATTATTCAGTTTTCTGCTTCACACGTGTTCTTCACGTTCTCGGTCACTAGAAGCCTGTTTTGCTCGAGTTTTGAAGATCAGATCACAATTTGCATCGTTTGGAATCGAGATCTGCTTGGATTTCAGCTTTTCGATTGAAATCTTATTGTTTTTGGTTTGATCTTCATCAACCGAAAACAATATATTCAATAGTTTTTTGTCCAGATCTATATTGTTTGAAGGCTGTGTTTGAAGTTTCAGTGTGTGGAAATCAATTTAGGATCGAAAATCTAAGTTTTTCATTGAAAACTGTTAGTTTTCGGTTCAATCTTCAGAAACCGAAAACTGTTCTTCAAGTTCTTCAGAAACCGAAAATCCAAAATCCTTTGAATCTTCAGAAACCGAAAACTGTTCTTCAACCGAAATCCTTTGAATCTTCAGAAACCGAAAACTGTTCTTCAACCGAAATCTCTTGAATCTTCAGAAACCAAAAACTGTTCTTCAACCGAAATCTCTTGATTCTTTAGAAACCGAAAACTGTTCTTCAACCGAAATC
Source organism: Lactuca virosa (assembly GCF_052849685.1). Classification (NCBI taxonomy): domain Eukaryota; kingdom Viridiplantae; phylum Streptophyta; class Magnoliopsida; order Asterales; family Asteraceae; genus Lactuca; species Lactuca virosa. The sequence continues at coordinate 311,090,742 of NC_136433.1, read as the reverse complement.
TCTTGAATCTTCAGAAACCGAAAACCCCCTTATCATCATAAACCGAAAACCCTTGATCCTTCATAAACCGAAAACCCCTTATCATTCAGAAACCGAAAACCTCCTTTTTCTTCAGAAACCGAAAACCTTATTTTCTTTCAACCGAATCCCTTCACCATACCGAATTCCTTGTTTTCGGTCATCACCATTCAACCGAAAACCCTATTTCCTTGATCCTTTTGTTTGTTTCTCAAGTTAATTTTTTATTAAAAATTAAAAAAAACACAAAAACAACAAAAATCAAAAACAAAAAAAATGGAATCTCAAAGCATGTCAGCTCATCATGAATTGGATGCGATTATGGGAACCACTTCTCGAATTCCACGACTATTATCCGCGGAAGGATTTCCAGAATGGAAATATCGGATCGAAAAATACATCAAAATGAAAGATTTCAAGATATGGCGAAGTATTTTAAGAGGTCCAATCCGCATCACAACAACGTTGGAAGATGGCACAATAATGGATAAGCAAGTTGAGAATTACACTGATGATGATTTCGAGAGAGTCGAAGAGCAGGAAAAGGCTCTTGCAACACTTACCATGGCATTATCTCCGGAAATTGCTCAAGGTTTCCGTGAGTATACATCATTAAAGGCCTTATGGGAAGCACTGATCGAAGTATTTGAAGGCAATGAAGACATGAAACAGAGTCGCCAAGACATGCTGCGACAGAAGTTTAACATGTTTAACCATGTCTTGGGAGAAACACTTGAGAATCAGTTGCAGAGGTTTATCACACTTACCACAGAAATGAGCTCTGCTGGTGTGATGGTTACAAGATCGGAGATCAACAAGAAGCTGTTGAACTCTCTACCAAAATCTTGGGATATGAATGTCTCAGTGATCAAAAAGACCAAAGATTTGAACATGTTGAGTTTGGCTGAAACAATGGCGATCATCAAGGCTTGCGATCTCGATGATAAGCAAAGGGAGATTAACCATGTCAATTCATACTCCTCAGCAAATCTTGGGATCCAAACCAACAACAACACTGCTTTCTCAAGTTTTCTACTTCTCAAGCTCCTCAAGTTCATGTTCCTCAAGTTCAACCCTATGTGACTCATCAGCCAACCTCATACGTGATCCCTCAAATGCAACACATTCAAGTTCCTCAACCTCAAACTTTAGCTCAACAAGTTGGTTCTAGTGTTGGTTCATCTACAACTGCACCCATTCAATCTCATGGATTCAGTTTTCAAGCTTCATCATTGAAAGAGAAGGAAGAAAATCTGGCCCTCGCCACTGGTCTGGTGAACTGCTACAACGCTTTTGTGGCCGGAGAACTCTCCCCACAACTCTCATTTGCTGACCTAGACCAGATCCACCCTGAGGATGTGGAAGAGATGGACATTACATGGAAAATAGCCATGGCGGTTTTCAGGGCAAATCAGTTTTCCAAGAAAAAAGGAAAGAACAATTGGAGTGTGAAATTAGACAAGAAAGTGGGGTTCAACAAAGGGAAGCTGAGATGTTATAATTGCCATGAACCTGGACATTTTGCCCGGGAGTGTCCAAAACCAGACCGAAGAGAGAAATCTGAGCGAACCATGGTGCCGGTGACCTATGTCAACAAGGGATCTTCTTCAAGTAATCAGACTGCTAACTTGGCGATGGTGGCTCAATCTTTTGATTGGGAAGATCAAATTCAGGCTCTGAATATTTCAGGACCTGAAAATGCTCATCTTGCTCAAATCAAGGATTGTGTGGAGGAAGAAGCAGAGAAAGACCCTGAAGAAGAGATGATGAATCTTCAGTTTGCGTTCATGGTGCAAACTACTCCTGAGCCAGCCAAACCCGAGGTCAGTGAATTTGGTTGCTCTCAATCTTGTATTAAGACTGTTAAATTCTTACGTGAACAAATTGAATTAATCAAGAGAGAGAATGAGGACCTTAAGTATGAGGGTTACACACTTAGGAAAAATCAAAAGCCTTTAAAAACACAATTAGAGAATAAAACAAAGGACTTTAAGAAACTGTAAGAGGATTACAACAACAAATGCGAGAACTATGATCATCTCAAAAGAAAATTTGCTGTTGTGACCGTTGAACTTGACTCATTGAAAAATCGTCTTGAAAATGCTGAATTTATTTTTAACAAATTCGATGGGTCAAGTGAAGTAGTTGCAAAAATGATAGAGGGACAGATGCAGTGGAAGGACATTACATGTGGAAACCAAAAGAAAGTAGGATTATGTTTTGAGAGTGTCCCTCCTCCATTCAATCACAATTATCCTGTCATTCCTCTATCTCAAGAAGAGATTAATAGAGAACCTTTCTTAGTTTATGGAAAGCCTGCTTCTGAACAAGCAACATGCTCAAATGATAAAATTTTGGATACTAACATTTCTACCTCAAGTGCAGATATGTCAGTAGTTCAGGGGGAGCAAGAAGCTGAAAAGTCTGAGTCGAATAATTCAGTGTCAAAATTTGGTGTTGAGTTTTGTGATGAGTCTGTTTTAAATTCTAAAAATGATGTTTTTGTTTCTGGTGGTGTGTTATTTTAGAATGATAAAATTGAAAATAATGATGTTGTTTCTGATAAAGTTGCTAAATCTGATTCGAGTGCTTCTACATCTTCCACGTTTGCTACACAATCCAGTGCTTGTGCTTGCAAATGTGAAAATGATAGAAACGATAATAAAAACCAGAAATCTGACAAGAGCAGTACCCAATCCAATGATAATAAACAAATTTGTTTCAACTGTGGTACTGCTGGTCATATTGCTAGAAATTGTTTAAATCGAATGTTTGTGCATTATCTGTCACAAAGAGGAGAGAATCAGTCTAGAGGACGATCTTTAATTAGAAAATCCTCCAGAACTCACTCTCGAGATGATGACTGGAAAACAAATCAAAACAAGAGAATGGCAGGTTTTCAAAAGAACAAACAGGTTTTCAATAAATTTACAAACAGTTTGCCAAAATCGACCCAAGCTAAGCCAAAGTCGATTTCGTCAAAGAGTAGGTCTGGATCTTCAAAATCTTCGAGTAGAAAATCCACCGGCTCGAAGCAAACTGAAAAGAAAGTTGTTTCAAAACCTAAATATCAGTGGATGCCAAAATTAAAATCTGATCAGTCATCATCCTCCTCTGTATCTGTTGAAAAAGAAAAATGAAAAGAGAAATTAAAACATGAATATGTGAAAGTAAAGGATCAACCCAGGACTGTGATGACCTGGGTCCCTAAATCTAAATGATTCCGCTCATGGTGCAGGGACAGTTGCCGAGGAATGTCGTCAGACCCTGGTATGTCGACAACAGCTCCTCCCGGCACATGACTGGAGATATCTCCCAACTGCACGACATTCAGACATTTAATGGGGGATATGTCTCCTTCGCGGGTGGAGAAGGCGGAAAGATAACGCAGAAGGGAACGGTGACCAACGGAGTGCTCAGTTTTGAGAATGTCAACTATGCTCCTGAGCTGAAGCACAGTCTGCTGAGCGTCTGTCAAATCTGTGACAAGGGTTACTCAACACACTTCACTGATAAAGAATGTCTAATCTTAAAGTCGGGCATTGTCATCCCGGAGGAATGGATTCTCGTAAAATCAAAGCGGGATAGGAATGCCTATATTATCGACATGAACATCAATGTCCCCGATGAAGTCACTTGTCTTTTTTCCAAAGTCTCAGAACAAAACGCAATGCTGTGGCATCGTCGACTTGGCCATGCAAATGCAAAGAATCTGAACCAACTTGCCAAGAACGAAATGGTCCGCGGTCTTCCTGTCAGAGATTTCATCACCTTTGAAAAATGTGTTTCCTGTGCTCAAGGCAAACACGATCGGAAACCACATCTGCCAAAGCAGGTCAACTCCATCAGTCAGGTGCTCCAATTGTTGCATATGGACTTGTTTGGTCCGGTCAACGTCCTCAGCATCAACCGAAATTCGTATTGTCTCGTTGTGATAGACGATTTCTCTCGTTTCACGTGGGTCTTCTTTCTGTCCAACAAAGCTGGGATCGCCGACCTTATCAAGAAGTTCATTGTAATGATCGAGAACCAAACCAACAACCAATTGAAAGCGCTTCGTACAGACAATGGAACAGAGTTCAAGAACGCTGTTCTTGATTATTTTTGCGCTGAGAAAGGGATTGTGCGTCAATTCAGTTCTGTTCGGACACCACAACAAAACGGTGTTGCTGAACGGAGGAATCGGACGCTACAAGACGCCGCAAGGACGATGCTTTGTGATTCTAAACTTCCAGTTTTCTTTTGGGCGGAGGTGATCAACACAGCTTGTTACGTTCAAAATCGTGTCCTGATCAACAAAGCCCAGATGAAAACACCGTATGAGATTCTCTATGGACACAAGCCATCTGTCAGCCATTTCCGAGTATTTGGTTGCCCTTGCACCCTTCTCCACTTGGAATCCAACCCAAAATTCAATGCAAAAGCTGATGATTGCTATTTTGTCGGATACGCTGCTCGTACTGCTTACCGGGTATACAACAAGAAGACGGAACAAATCGTGGAGTCTTTCGATGTTCGTTGGCTTGAAGAGAATGAGACGGACGCTAGGGTAGGTCCTGATTGGCTATTTGACTACACATCACTATTCAAATCTTTTAGTGTGTCGACTGATAACCAAGCTGGGTCTACCTCTGGCTCGAAGACTATCAATGAAGACGAAAATGAAGAGGTTGTCTACAGACCTCCATTGGTTTCTGCTACTGATCCTCCGGTGGAGTCTACTGTTCCAATCGCTTCTCCTGTGTCATCAACGCAACAATCTGCTCCAGATGCTGATGCTACTCCTCTAACTCCAGTCGAAAGAGAGTTGATGAACCAAAATACTTCCGCTGTCACTCAAAATCTGATGGAACTTCTCTTTCCCAAACAAATCGCAGATGAGTTTGTAGCAAATCCACCAAACGAAGCTGGTACATCTACCGTGGATTCTTCAGCACATGACGGAGCTCTTAATATCCATAATCTTCTCGTTTCAGTCAATGACATCAGTCACGAAATCCCCTCTCGCATATAGCGCGGTCATCCGATAGAAAACGTCATTGGCTAGCTGGGCGACGGAGTTCGAACGAGAAGCCAGAGTGGAGACGTCAACACATGTCTCTATTCTTGCTTCATTTCTCAAATAGAGCCCAAGAACGTCGAAATGGCTTTGAATGAGCCCAGGTGGGTGGATGCCATGCATGACGAGCTCAATCAGTTCGAAAAGCTCGGGGTTTGGAAGTTGGTGGAGCTGCCTAAAGGCAAGAAATCTCTCGACCCTAGATGGGTGTTTCGGAACAAGCAAGACGATTCGGGTGTCATTGTCCGTAATAAGGCGAGATTGGTGGTCTGTGGGTTCAGGCAAATTGAGGGTCTTGATTATACAGAAGTCTATGCTCCGGCGGCGCGCTTGGAGGCTATTCGTATCTTCCTCGCCTTTGCTTCCTACATGAATTTCACCGTATACCAAATGGACGTCAAGACGGCTTTCCTGTACGGCAAGGTGAAGGAGGAGATTTATGTTGACCAACCTCCTGGGTTTGTTAACTCAAAACTTCCCAACCATGTCTACATGTTAGACAAGGCTTTGTATGGGCTGCATCAAGCTCCTAGAGCCTGGTATGCTACCCTAACACAGCACTTGCTCAATCATGGCTACTCACGCGACACTATCGATCATACCCTATTCATCAAGCATGTCGGTGCAGACCATATTCTTGTCCAAATATACGTGGACGATATCATTTTCGGGTCGACGAGTGCTCAACTATGGAAGGAGTTCGAGGACGTCATGAAAAAGCGGTTCGATATTAGTTCATTAGGGGAAATAACCACGTTTTTGGGGCTTCAGGTCAAACAATCTTCAGCCGGAATCCTGATTCATCAAGCCAAATATGTGGATGATATGCTCGAGAAGTTCGGGTTCAGAGACGCCAAACCTGCTTTGACGCCCATGGCGGAGAGACCACTGCTGACTCCTGATCTTGAAGGCGAATCCGTAGATCAAACGTACTACAGATCGATGATCGGATCGCTGATGTATCTGACTGCAAGTCGCCCAGACATTATGTTTGCGGTCTGTCAATGCGCGCGCTACCAGGCTAATCCTAAACTGTCTCATCTTATTGCTGTTAAAAGGATTTTTCGGTACCTCAAAGGAAGCCCAAAACTGGGTCTTTGGTATCCGAAAAATTCCGAATTTGATCTTTATGCTTTTGCAGACAACAATTGCGGAGGCTGCGAGCTTGACAAGAAATTGACTTCAGGGGGATGTTAATTTCTAGGAGATAGGTTGGTGTCTTGGCAATGCAAGAAGCAGAATACTGTCTCGACCTCAACAGCAGAAGGAGAATACGTAGCTGCGTCTGCCTGTTGTTCTCAAGTCATATGGATCCAACATCAGCTGTTGGATTACGGTTTGAACTTTCAAGAAACCCCTATATTCTGTGATAATGAGGCTGCGATCCAGATTGTTAAAAATCCGGTCCAACACTCAAAAACCAAGCACAATGACATCAAAGTTCATTTTATCAGAGATTATTATGAGCGCTTGCTCATTCGGCTAGAACAGGTTCCCACTGCTAATAATGTGGCGGATCTGTTCACCAAAGTTCGATTCGATTTACTGGTAAACTTTTTGAAAATGATTCGCTTTGAGGATTAATTTTTGTTTAGGTTAGTTTAAATTTGCGCATTTTCATTTCATTCTCACCCATGCACAAAGTTAGGGGGAGAAATAAACAAAAACCAAACAAAAATTAGAAAATTAAAAATCCAAAAACATTAGAAAAACAGAAAAATCAAAAATATTACTGAGAAGTGATGTGATGGGAAGTGATATCAGCTTGTGATAACAGGCAATCTGAGTCTGTGTAAAGTACCAAAGCTGTATTGTCTAGGCTCTGTGTTCGATGAGCTGGTAGGCACGAAAAATTTAATAGACTTGACTAGGTGCAGATGAACTTAAGGAATCTAGAGACTTGATAAATTCTAACCTAGATAGTTCAATTTAGCCTGACAATACGACGCTCGGATAGGTTGAGCAGGGAGATATACATGAGAATCCACCAGTCACATTAAAGAATCTGTATCTAGAACCGTGGTTTAACTTTTCCTCGATGTACGGATTTTGTCCTTAATTCCGATATTGACGGGGCGACTGGGGAATTCCGATAAAGTAGGTCTGTAGGAAATTATTTTCTTTCTCTCCTACTGTTAGTCATATGTTGCCTCCTCTGTGTGATCGAAAGATCCGACCTAGACTGCAACATATGCAAATCTGTCTCTCTGCATCTTCTATCTATGCAATTCTTCCTATCTGTTAGCCATATGCTATCTCCTTTGCGTGATTAACAATCCGACCTGGTACACAGCATATGCAACCTTCTACTTCTCAATCCCTCTGAAAGTCTAGTCAGTCATATGTTTCACTCTCTGCGTGATTGAAAGATCCGACCTGAGTGTACGACATATGCATTCTATATCTATCCTCTCTATGAATAATAGTCTGCTCACCTAAAGTAAGGAGTATCTCGGAAGCTCTTGATTATTGGGGTATGTTAGGAAGTGGGCAACATGTTCTAGTACATCTTAAAATTGAACAATTCTAGATTGTCTGTAGATCTCGTTGCTCAATTTAGGTGGACAACAATATCCTTGGTTGTCGTCAGATAAATGGTCCTTATGTATTTTTATCTAGTAACTTAGGATCAATCTGTCCTGTCACTGATAGCATTCCTAAAATTTGTCACAATTTTTCGTGCTTAAGTGGACCACAATACCGACGATCGACCAGATCTATTCATGAAAGGAGAGGTACTGATAAATTGAAAATGATTGTCTAACAACTTTGATCCCATATCACAAAAGGTTAATCATTTTCAAGATAGAGGATTAAAATTAGTTTGAATTAAAATTTTAGTATTTTTATTTTATTTTATTTTCATTTTTTTAGGATTGATAAATTTTAGAAAAATGTTTTTTTATTTTAATATTTTATTTTTTTTATTTTTTATTCTTTAAATTTTTTTAGGATTGATAAATTTTAGAAAAATGTTTTTTTTATTTTGATATTTTATTTTTTTAATTTTTTATTCTTTAAATTTTTAGGATTGGTAAAATTTAGAAAAATTTTATTTTATTTTATTTTATTTTATTTTGAAATTAATCATCCAAGAGTTTCATTTTTAAAATGGTTTTGGGTATTGGGCCTCACATATTTTCGGGTGCAGCCCACCGGATACGGATCAGGTATATAAGGGAATGGGGATACCGAAACTCAGTTCTTCCCTCATTTTCTTCTGCATACCGAAAACCTCTCAAATCCTCTCTTAGTCTCGAAATTGTTTTGTGTTGTTTCGCAAAATCAACTTGTTTTTCTTGAAGGTATGATGATTCCGATCACAACTATACTCTTATCGCTGATAATCAACCGTGAAATCGTGGCCAAATCGTGAAAAAGAGAACTCTCGGCGAGCTTTCGGTCGAAGCCATTTTCGGTCCATCGGCTAACCGGCTTTCGGTCAAGCCGAGCCGTTTTCGGTCAAGCCGGCTTAGACGGCTTTCGGTCGAAGCCGTGTTCGGTCAAACCGGCTCATTTAAGCCTTTTCGGTTCTATTTGGCTTTCGTTCTACACTAGTGTTCGGTCCATGAGCTTTCGGTCTAACTGTCTTGACCGAGAATCCATGTTTGACTAATAAAATTCAAATGAAATGGCCAAAAGTAATTGATATAATTGAGAAAATAATTTTAATTTGTTTTAATCAAATGTTTTCTCACCTGGCCTGTTTTGTGCAGATAAAATGGCAAGTCTCAAAGTTGCAGACAGTCACAATGTGTCCATCCTTCTTGATGATCCTCCAGTAGCACACAACGAGTTCAGATCAATGATGTACAGGCTAAGGGAATGCTGCATCTTAACTGCACTGACCTGGAACCCCATCATTTATCTGAACCTGATCAATAAATTCTGGAGATCTGCAAGTGTCAAGACTGGAGACAATGGATCAGTGAAAATTGAAGCTTCTGTCAGGGGACGCAAAGTTGTTATCTCTGAGCAATTCATCAGAGACATCTTGAAGATTGATGACAAAGCGGCTTACCCGACTGACATCGATCTGAGAATTGTTGATGCGTATCTCGAGAAGATGGGATACGAAGGAGTCTTTCCACCAACCCTAAAGAAGCTGTTACCTCCTTACTGGAGGTTTCTAGCCCACGGTTTTGTCAACTGCATATCTGGGAGAAAGGGTGGTTCAGACGAAATATCCTCGAGAAATACTCAGGCGATCGTTGCATTGGCTGCCGGGATTGACTTCAAATTCTCAAGGTTTATTTTGGAAGAGATGGTTACTAATGCTAACAAGAAGTCGAAGGATCAATTCCTGCTCTATCCAAGATTTATTCAAATCTTCATCAACAACCTATTTCCCGATCTGGTCAAGACAGGAGAAATATTTGACATGAAAGCTTTCGGACCAAACACTGTGAGCCTAATCAAGCAGAACCGTAAGGGGAAAACAATGTTCCAAGGGAAGTACCCTCTCGTAAAATTTGGAAAGTTTGCTGAGCTGTCAGACTCTTCAGAATCCCATGGGTCATCTGAACAAATGTCAACTGATCAAGCATCGTCAGAACATGCAAATGTGTATGACAATGTTATCGATGCGTCAGACCATGAGGAAGAAACTGTTGCTCCATCCATCATTGTTACTGAGGAGCATGACTTAACGAATGTGACAGTTCAGAGTGATTTTAGCGAGGGTACAACAGAAGATTTCACTGAGACTGAAGGAGGAGAAGATGATGAGTATGAGAATCTGGATTTGTCCGGTTACGACGAAGATGATATTTCGATGCATTTTACTGTACTTGAGAACCCTTTGCCAAATGAAGACCTCGATGACTTCCTCAAAGATATCGATGATGGTGCCAATCCAACACCAGAGATAAGGGAGAAAGCTGACGATCAAGAAGTTGAGCCTCCGGTTACCGTTCAAGCGGCTGATTCTTCAACTCATATGGACACATCATCAGGGATTCCTCCCCTTCATAATGTGGTTCCTGCATCCGAGCCAATTACAAGTGATACCCAGACAGTCCTGGCCTCCCAGCCCCCGATGAAAAGACGCAGAATTGATCCAAGGGTGGGAGTAGTTTTTCCTGACCAAATTCAAACCACAGAGACTCCTCCATCTACAACAGTTGCCCCTTCCTGATCTGTGCCAATTCAAGAAGGCCCCAGCTCAACCCATGAAGCTGGTCGTTCGTCAGCTGGCCTGAGATCGTCTCCTCCAAGGCCTTATCATGATGCTGTCTCTGAGAGACTAGCCATTCATTTGGCCCAGCAATTAAGTCCAACTCACTGCTCACGCGGAAAAGGAATATCCTTTGAGGAAGGTATATCTGGAGATGATGATGCCTCAGTACCTGAGCGGAGAAAGGAGATTAGTGTGCTGAACCAGAAAAATATCGAGCTTGATATCAAGGTTGCAGACCTTCAAACTGAGAACGCCAAGCTCAATATTCAAGTTGCTGATCTCCTTGAAGATAAAGCTCTGAAGACAAAGCAGATCACCGATCTTCAGACGCATTTTGGTTTGTTGACCGCCAACTATTATGATTTGAAGAAGAAGCTGGAAGAAGAACTTGGTGACAAATTCAAATCATCTATTGATGAGCCAAGGGTCTATCTTCCCAATCAAGACGCTCCCGTAGTTCCACCTCCTACAAGAACAACCACGGTTGTCAATCGTTTTGACAAAGAACCAGCACAGGCTCCAAATGTCGTGGCATTAAAACGTGCTAAACTAGCCAAATCTGCTGAGAAGGGTCGATTTTTGTTCAAGAGGAGCTCGGATCAGAATGCTCCCGGGGATCAACCAAACATCACCTTTACGGATCTTGGAGAAAATCGCTTCAGAGACGTTTATGGTGATAGTCTGGGATCATCTCATGGGGATTCCATGACCCTCTGAAAATGCGGATCGTAAGAAGGAAGAGTGGAAATACCGAATTGTATAAAGATGCTCACGATTTCAACTCTTGGACCAGGGTTGATCTCACAGAGTTATCTATGGCTCCTTTTGAAATCCATCAAATGATCCCAAAGCAACACAGTTCAAGTTATTTTTGGAAGGTCAAGTGGCAAAGGGCTTTCCCTCAATGAAGACTGCAGAGTCTATCATCAAGGTATACCCGAGTGTCATTGATCCCAAAACCAATCAGCCACTTCGGTCTGTGATGTGGCCCGCTACTAATCAAGTAAAGCAGATCCCTATCCTTCAAAACCATCCAGATGGATCTCTACAATCCATGCAATACTAGGTGTTTGATGAAACTACATCTTCCGCTGTCATCAAACATGAACATGGATGTATTCGTCTATATGACAAGAGGGATCTACTACAATTTCGAAGGTGGGATATACATCAACTTTCTCATCATCAGATCAAGGTGGCTGAAGACCTTTTTCAGTCTGCTGCTAAGGAGTACACTGCGATGGTTGCTGATATTATTCAAAAGGAGATGTGGAATGGAGCCATGGGAAAGTCAGACGTGCTGGTGGTTGAAAAAGACTGAATTCATGCTAGCCGCAAACCAAGGGGGAGATTGAAGGGCCAATATATTTGGTTTGGGCTAGGCAACAGTGTATAGATGAGTTAGGACATTTGTCAATGTATTTTGAAGTCTTTTGTGCATGTTTGGTGTTTTCGGTCTAGGCAAGCTTTCGGTTAGGGAGTGACCGAAAACAGGCTTTCGGTCTGCTGACCGAAACCTGTTTTCGGTCCACATGGGTATATATAGGCGGTCAGGTTGTCAGGTTGTCAGTTGTTGATCAGTAGTTGTACTTTGCTAGTTTTCGGTCTCTGAGTTGTATCAGACGGTTCCAAGTGTGAATTGTATGCAAGCTCAGTTTTATTCCATCTTCTACTCCATTTCTTCTTTGTTTTCTTATGCTTGATTGATCATTGGTGAAGATCCTTCCATCAAGGACCTTACACCTAGCCTGTCAATATATAACTTGATCTCCAAGAACTGAGCACATATAGAATTTGCTTGCCAACAGGGATTGAGTGACCTTGAATTTTTCAAGTCTTTGAACTTGTGGGTTAGGGAGAATAATTGAAGGAGGTGGAGTAAGTGAAGTATGATTTCCAGTCCCATTAATGCACAACAAAGGGATTAATCTTTCACCTTAATTGCCATGTGGGATATCATCTTCATTAGGAAAGCTTTTTCCAAAAGGATAAGGACGACCATAGTTGTTTGAACTAGTCATCTATGGGGATAAATTCAAGCTTAGTTGATTTAAGTCCTTAATATAACACCCAAAATGAATATATTAAGGCTAGGACCCAACACAATAATTTACAAATCGGAAGAATGATGTCGTAATCCAATTGCAATTTATTTGAAGGTAGGTAATGACGATTTACCAATTTCCACCATGAAAAACAAAAAAGAACTTTAGGTTTTAAATGAATTGAAATTCCTAGACCTTTTTAGATTCATTGAACTTTTCAATGGCATGTTTAATCTTGATTATGCCCTTCATGTTCGTGACTGGGATGCCGATGATCACAAACAAGGTGTGAATAACCATGCAAATTAGCTTGGTACTCTCAATGTTACAACCACCTAATCAATGTGTCGGTTAACCAAACATGTTCAATTGATATATGATTAACATCAAGCTACCCTTTGCCACACACTCTCAGCCCAGATTAGTGTGCCGGTTAACCACACACGCTCCACTAACGACTTAACAAGGTGCAAAGTGCAATTTCATGGGTTAGCACCAAATTCACATTTTTCCTAAAGTTACTAAGATTGGGAATTTAATAAAGTTTAGTTACTTTAAATATTCATTATACTTTTAATGAAAATGTCCTGTCAAACCCGTTCGGCTATCGACCCTCCACCAGTCAAGGAAGCGGTGGGTGAGAATGGACACCCATTAAACTACCATTTTATAGGCAGTAACCTTATACCCCCTTATAGACCGAGTTCGTGAATGAGGCCTACTAACGGTAAGATTGACTTTGTTCTTATACATATATATATATAAATATTAAACCTATAATATTATAATAGTATAAGGGTTGAATTTTAAACTTTTAAAATTCTTGGGTTTGGAACTAAAAGTGTCAAAAGAAGACTCTATATTTACAAATTCCAAAACTTGAGGGAAAGTTTTGAACTTTTAAAAAACTTTTGGAATCCATAACATATGAGCTTAATATAGGCATTAATGAAAAGACTCTTGAAAATCCATAACTTGAGGACAAGTTATGGACTTTATAAAAGCATCAAGTATAATTGAAAACAACCCTAGGCTCTGATACCACTGAAGGGTTTTGAGCATTTAACACTCCTAAGGTGTACATGCAACCCTAAATACATTGGATCTATGTTTTCTCTATTATATATGAAAACTTGAACTTTCCAAGGTATTACCCTAATTAGTATACAAAACTTGATACTTGGGTAATAAAACAAGTTAGATAACATACATTTTCTTGTAGCTTGTTGGAAACCTTGAACCTTTAGCCTTTAAGAACTTAGCATCAATAGTATGAATGCCTCAAATGGAATCATAACACACCATCGACAAAGGATGACATTTTGAGAGAGTATTCCTTTCACACAAAATCGACTGATAGTTCTCTAAGATTAGATGCACACGATTTTGGTCATGGAGCAACATATTTATATGTAGGATTCCAAGGGTCATGGGTTAACCATAATCCATACCCATGGGTTTATGATCCATGGTTCATGTGGCCCAACTCTTTATGTATCCATACATAAACTTAGTCCAACATGGATTATAAGCCCAACATATAAATATAACTAATTTACACAATTAGTCCACATTGATTTAATTAGTCTCTTTTGATCACTAAATTAATTCCAAACTAATTCTTGATCAATACTAATTAAATCATATGATTTCATATTAATATATTATAACTTATAATATATTAATAAATCATAAATAACCTCTTCTCAAAAGACCATCCTAATAATTGTCCTGATGATATGCAACCCAAATTGACCATGCTACTCTCGGGTCAAGTACATATCAATTATAGTTATAGGCTTAGACACCTAATCCAACACATAATTTCTTCAAGAATCATCTCGGGTCCTCTAAGACTTGCTCATAATAACACTCCCGATACTTGCTCAATAGTAAAATAATCATACTAAAATACTTCCTAGGCTATCCTAGGATTCCCCCACCTCCCCTGCCATCACCTGCTGAAGTACTCCTATCCATGTTAGCCAACCACTTTATAAATACAATTACATGCAACAAAGCTTAAATAATCTTTTGACTAAATAACCCAACCTTACAACAATTTGATTTAAACGAGAGCTGCACAATAGGACCAAATACTTTACCCTAAGATTATTTAACCTCCATAGCATATAACTTAGTGTATTCACTTGATACTCAACTCACATCAATGTGAGTTCCACGAAACGCAAAGCAAGCAGTATTCGAGCAGTGGAGTCGACTGGAACTAATAAGGCAAAATAAAATCAGGCAAATCCTTATACGAAATTCTCGATCTCTAATCCTCAGCATCTCGGATACACCTTTGTTCTACCCTCACTCTCTCAAGAGTGGCTAATCATTCCTCACATTGACCCTCTATAAACTGCACCGACTCATGAAATTTCCACCAACCCTGCAACACTAGTGTATGCTAATCATACATAACACTGGATCCTATGGACAGTCGAATACTTGATCCTACCCTAAGCCCTTCATCAAACAAGAACAAGAAATAAGGCTAAACCAAACATTCCCTGGCTATAGAATCTTAGTTATGTACAACTATGAGGAAGACACTAAGAAACTATAGTAATGATGTCAATTTCATATAAGGAAGATCCTAGGCTATCAAGCATCACATAATCAGGCAATTCTATCATGTAACTCCTGAAGATCCTTAGCCTGTCACTAGCAGGTTGTTCTAACATATCACAAAATCAAATATGAATGTGGTAAGTTAGGGGTCAACTTACTTGCTCCGACTGATTGTACACATCATATCCTCTTTGATTATTTTGAAAACAATTTTGTAAATCATTTTTAAAACCTTTGCAATTCCTTAGTCTGAGATTAGATTCACACGGGTGTTTATCCAATTCACTCAAACCAAGGCTCTGATACAACTTGAAACATCCCAAAAATTCAACAAAATTTAAACATTTCAAAACAACCCTTTTTCTAATAGAAGTGATACAAAACCATTGTTTTCAAAGCATTATTTCAAATCAGAATCTCGCAAGATCCAAACAGTCGTAAAACCAAGGATGTGTATGGTTACGCCTTCGTCCTGCCACGATCATTTGAGGTACCTGAAACCATAAACTCAAAACATTATTTAAAATCAGAGTCTCCCAAGATCCAATCAATTGGCTATTTATAAGTTTTACAATATAACTATTTTCAACAAAAAATCAATTTTTAACTTGTAACCGGTAACCGGTAAAAAGTTTTTTATGAATAGTCATTTATAAACATCTTATGTTACATTTTAAATATTTTCTACTGAAACTAAAAGTGATATTATTTTATGTTAAAATGTTATTTGAAACGTAAAAACTATTTTCATACATAAAACAAAATATAGAACAACATAAAAGAAACATCAAATGCATGTATTGAAATGTGTATAAACCAAGCTATGTCTAATAATAATTGTTAACATATCCCTTAGGGAGAACGTAAAAAAAGGAGAAGTCAAAGTAACGCCAAGCTTGTCCGGGTTAGAACCTGGTTATATCCATTCCGAGGCCATAGTCGGGCCTTCGCCAATGCGGAGCCACTGGTATGATGGTTAATGGGCAGAACTTCGCCTTGCCCTCTTCTCCGAGAAGAAATACTCCGGCAAACATGGGACCAATCAGAGAGTCCCATTTACCCATCCGATGATAGCTACGCTCATCACAATATCAAAGATTCTCCTCTAGCCAACTAGGCGACGAGGCAAAAAGACGCGATGAAGGATCCTTCAATACGGATCTGCCACGTCGTGTCTCACGAGGGAAGGCTCAACAGAATCACTTAGGAGGCACACGCCTCACAACCAGGTGAAAAAGGACCCTTCATCTTCACGAGGAGAGGGACAAAACTCTTTTTCTTCGAATTTACCCTTTCTTCTCTCAGAATCCATTGTAACTTGATCGTCGAAGCTTCGTCCTAGGAATCCCTACCAAACGTCGACTAACGATCACCTTTCTCTTTTGTACTGTGATATCAGGAGAATGAACCAGCATGACTCTTACCCTCAATCTAAATTCAATCATCTCTGACATATCACAACATTTGGCACCATCCGGACGTATCTCCAGGACGATACATCCACGAAGCACAACCAAAGAGCAAAAATGGCAGGTGAAATTCCGGCGACGTCAAGAGTACCGGAAACAAGCCCAGTGGAAACAATTGTTGCAAATTTCCATCAAAGAAACAAGCCCAGTGCATCCAATGTGGCCATTGGACGGAGGGCAAGTTTCCATCCAAGAAGAATGTACTTCAAATCACACGCCTATCTCGTAGACACCATCCAATTCTGCAGCTGAAACGACAACAACCTACATAGCCAATCTATGGCGCCCAACAGTTAACCCACCTCCACAAGCAGCAATCATAACCACAAATCCATAGATTGTCGCAACACAGCCAACAGAGATACCTGTTTTAGAGAAACAACCGTTTCCACACACTTCGGGCACCGAAACTTGGAACCCTCACAATATTCAACCGTAGTCACAATATTCAACCGATGGTTTACGCACATGACACTATGGTAGGCTTGCCCCACGTGCCCCTATTCGTACAGCAACCACCGATCTTCAACCCTTTCGCACAACAGGCCCAGGTTCAATCCCATAAGTGTCCCAGCTGTAAGTCACATGTGTGCAGAGCTCGATCAACCAGGGATCCAGCTACTATGGACCTGGCGTACATTTCTCAGTAACACCTGAATTCAACCCCTTCATGACGGCCGCTCAACCATTTAATCCGTCCACGCAACAGTACATAGGAGCAAACCCATACATAGTTCAGCCCACAGGGAAAAATAAGCATTCCAATAATTTGGATTGTAGCCAAACTTACAACAATATCAACCACACATCTCGCCGGCGGCCTTGCACAACCAGATGTACGCGAGCCCCTACCAGACGTAACAACATAAGGCTTATGGCGGTATGGCGTACTCATACATGGACAACCCCATGCGAAGTGCAAGCTCCAATTTCAGGCATGAACTACTCCAATACGAGATTCCGCACACTACGATGATATCGAACATGCCAAAATACGAGGATACTACTGACCCGGATGAACACATCGATAACTACGAGTGGGCGATGACATCTCTTAATATGGATCGTCGCTTTACCTGTACATATTTCCCCTGCACCCTAACAAGAAACACATTTGAGGAAAGGAAAAAGGGATTCCAACTCTGTGATGGCATGTAAGCAAAAAAAAGGAGATTCGATTCGTGACTATTATGATCGATTCACGCTAGCTACTTGGAATGTCCCAGGAAATGAAGAGTTCCTGGTGACGGGCGCCTTCCCCTAAGGTCTGCTTCCTGGACCCCTATCTAAGAAGATGCAGCGGATAGTCCCCAGATCCACGGACGAGCTCAAGTTTCAATACCTGAGACAAATCGAAGGGGAAGAGCGAAAGGAGGCCAATCTCAAAGTTGTAGCTAAAGCATACATCAAACAGGAGGAGGCAAGACGACAACCAGCACAAACACAATCGCCACTCCAGACACATGCCGAGGAGGTACAAGCCGTTCAACAAAGATGACAACAAAAATGGTTATGCAGATGTCCATGAAATCAACAAAAATCCATCAAAGGAGAGCAAGGACAAGACCAAGTTCTGCGAATATCACAAGAGCAAAACTCATGATACCACCGAATGCACAACATTTAAAAGGGAGATAGACGAGAAACAGCTAGTCGCAAACATAGCTGACATAACAAAAGAGTTCTGAGAAAAATTTAATGAGGATAAGCACCAACCTAGAAATCAAAAGGATGGGGTAAAGGACCATGAAAGGAGGCCATGGATACTTACCATCACCGGGCCCCGCCCATGCAGCAACCGCTAGAGCCAACACGCAAGCACGACGGCATATAATCAAAACATGCTTAACATGGCGTTTTCAATGAGTGATCATAGGCTAGAGCATTGGGATCCGAACGACCCATTGAACATCATAGGATTCATCATCCAAAACCGTGTTAAGAATGTATATGTTGATAATAAAATAAGGGTCAATGTAATTTACGAGCACTGCCTTCGACGGTTACCAATCGATTGGAAAAACACCTCCAGCCACCACAGCTGGGCCCGCTAGTCGGGTTCACTGGTCATGGTATCTGGCCATCAGGAACAATCATGCTCCCGTTTACATTAGTCAGCCATGATGGGACAAGACAGAGGGTACTCGAGTTCTCGGTTGTTGACTGCCCAACTGAACACAATATTCTACTGTGTCGGCCTGCACTCTTTCAGCTACAAGCGATTCCGTCCACTCTCCATGGTATTCTCAAATTTAGCACAAGTGACGAGTAGGCAACGGTCGTAGCAACCATACCAGATAATGAACGCAATACCCAACACGAGACAAAGCAAGAAACCAAATCCTCTCGAATCGAATGTTGCCAGAACATGGAGAATCCACAGTGGAGATCAACAACGATACAAATGCTGGTCTACGAGTCTAGGAAAAGGCAAAGAGACGTGTTCGGACGGCTCACCACATCTCTTCCACAGAAAAAGCAAACGCTTACCAAAAGATGGTCCAGCCAGAGCACGGAGCAAAAATTGCAAAACAAGGGAATGCCTACCCGCGAGCTAGGGCACTAGTCTGGCCTGTAATCGATGGCCAAGCTATGCCCAGACAAAGAACGATTCGGGACTTGAACCGGATCTTCACCTGTGTTAAAGATGAACCAAAACCCCTTGGGATGAAGAAGATAAGCGGCAGGAACCACAAAGATAGTGGCCGAGTGTCACTTAATCTAACACGCAAGCTTCCCTATAGAAGAGAATCAACCAGGGCCTCTGATGAACAAAACGAAAACCCAAATAATCGTGTGAAACGCAAGATTGATAGGCATGAAGAAAAGCGCGGGGGTGGTATTCTCACTCGGCCAAAGGGAGGCGCTTCCCACGGTCGCAACACGTGCTGGGTCAAGAAGAAGGGAAAGTGCGAACGCCTGCAGAGCATGAACGGCGAAATTCAGCTCTTCCACACCGAGACCCATTGGTGGAAACGAGAAGGAACCCCAACCTATCAAGAAACACTACGAGGAGATGAGGAAAAGATGCACAATGATGAAGATGTAGTCATAGCGGAGCACTCGACCAAAAATAAAGTGAAGGATGAGAAAAAAGGAGTATAGTCAAACTCCACACATCATAACCATACTCCAGGTATAGACACGAAGACCGGGCCTGCGCCCTGATACTTGGATATTCAGAGTCTAATGTTTCATGTCTTTCCTCTTTAAAAGTTAATATAAATTTCATTTTAAAAGAGCTTTCCAGAATTCTGTTTAACCAATTGCAAAAACACAAAGTAAAGTGGTGGTGCATATTTTCCAAGTAGCAACAACGACTGATCACCTACGCTACTTGAGAAAAATCTATGCAAGGATGCAACTGTAGATCTTAAAGAATCATAATCTTTGCCTAATATTTGCCAATAACATATCAGAACTGAGAATGTATAAATCTTAAACTAGTGGCACAAAGAAAGGGGTACTAAAAAGATTCATAACCTTTCCCCTAAAAATTAGATAGTAAAAGGCCTTGAGGTGATGATCTCGGCCAACATACAAGTAGCTAAACCTCAAAGTATACTCAAGAACATTGACCAACATTTTGCGACTTAACATAAAAAGCCCGATTATACATACAAGTAAGTGAAATATAAGTCAATAGTGGTAGGTTTATACGACGTCTGAAACACACATTAACCGATCAACGTGAACCCTAGAACAAGGGAGTGTGCAAAAAAGAATTACAATATAAATGTCGAATAACCCTAGCCTAAAGATATCACAAGTCAATTCAAAATATATAAAAAGAAAAAAGAGCATTTCCATACCAAGTACAAAGCAAAATACACAGTTCTTGGTCATTAATGACTCGTATCTTTCACTACACATATAATACAGGGAATTCAGATACATTACAGAATGAACAGAAGGGACAAACAAAAATCATTCCTCGGAATCCGAGGAAAAGCTTCCTGGACCCGGCCTACGACAAAATTGGCCGAAGCTATCATAATTCAGCTCCCCCAGACGAAAGTGCCCGCAAAATCCGTCTCAACAAAGGATGAAAGAGCAATATCCACCTCTTCGGCTCTTCTCGCGATACGACCGAGATCTGGGGCTTCAGGTTCACCAGAAATTATGGAACGACCAGCTAACTATTTCCCTTTTTGAAGCCCAAGGGCCTCACATACCTTTTGAACAAATTGGATCCCGCTGGCAAATTACGCGCTCTCGATAACCTTATCAATTACTTGAACCACCCCCTTTTGCAACATCCATTGCAAACAGCCCCGGGCAACAACACCATCAACTCGGGCACGGGCTAGTTGACGTTGGCACCTGGCCAACTCGCTCGCTAGAACACCCTTCTCTCGAGTGAGAGAACTCACTTGATTTTCGAGGCACTCCGCTTGGCCTTCCAAAGTGGCCACATGATCTTCAAAAGCGGCCTTCTCGTAGGCCACAATGCAATTTTGCTCGGATAGTAGTCGACGCTTTGCCTCTAAATCACGGAGTTCCTCCATTAAGCCTGCCATAGCATCTTGCAAAGTTTTTAACTGCGCTTCATTTATGCTAGAGCGGAAAACCCGGTCACGGCAACAACCATAAACGTAGAAGCTTGAGCAACAACATATCATTGTGTCCGGTGGATGAGCACAACTACTCCACTGCTGGGCGGCGATGTCTTCCGATAGTAAGAAGTCCTTAGTAACCTCCCAACTTGGAACATAAACCTCAGAAGCCAATAGGTGAGACGCAGTTCTCACTTCGTCACCCATGGAAGGCTTGCCCGATGGGGAGGAATCCCCTGACACGCCCGCTGCACTCCAAAGCATGGAACTAGAATCGGGATCGACTGAGAGAGAGCCAGTAAACGACGAAGGTGATGCCTTTGAAGAACTAGGCACCACCAGTATCTCTTTCTACCAAGGCAAAGAAAACGTATCACCAAGGACATCCCCAACACCACCAAGAAGCTTGGGCACGGAAACCATGTTGTGCATCTTATGAGGACGGAGGCTCGCATCATCAGATTCAGTCTCTTCGTCCGAAGACAGTACCATGCGCAAACTTCGTTTTTTCCGGATAGGGGTAGTACCTTTTCCTGCTTGCACCCCTGCTGGCATATTAGCAAAATCAGAAGCCGGAAAACGAACTGGGAAAATGACCCCAACAACCAGTTGGGAAGGCAAGGCAGGTCCGCCAGAACTAGCATTTCCCCCTTCTGCTAAGAACAATCCAACGAGCTCTCGCATACGTTTTTCAGATACGGGAGGGGGAAGAGCCTCCACAAGATCAACCTCCCGGTGGCAAAGCTTACCCCGATAGTGACCACGTAGGGCCATCTCCAAAGAAATCTCGGCTTCAGCACCTGCGAACACAAACCCCAAGTATGAGAACTCATAAGCCAATAAGATACCCTGTTCTTATTTTTTTTAAAGGGGGAGAAGGAGATTAGTGAATATCACATCTCATGATGAATAATTGTGCCATCTTCCCACGTGCCCTCCAGGCGACACTCATACTAGTTGCAGCAAGGATGAAATCTTCCTTGAAATGTATATAAACCAAGCTATGTCTAATAATAATTTTTGTGAGCGATTACAAGAATTATTAAGTATTTCTTAAAGGACTTAAGGAACACTTCAACAGGTATTCAAGATCCTACTTTCCAAGACAACTCTTGCTTGCAAAAGAACTTCAAAATTTCATGTTCTAAAGGTTGTAACACTTAAACCATTAAAACTATAATTAAGCACAATACCTAGGGTAGAAGCTCATGGTTGGATTATGGTCTCAAGTGGTTAGGTCTTCTTCAAGGTGGTCATTTCTTCGTCTTTTTACATTTAAATAAAAAGAAAACTAGTCTAACTAATTTATTACCTCACATAAACAAAATGAAAAAAAAAATACATATTTATATATTACTTCTTACGATTAAATAAATATCAACCATAAACAACACAAAGGTCCAAATGGCTGGTTTATACACAACATATCCAATATAATAATAAACAACTCTATGTTTTTTCTAGGTCAACTTTTATATAACCAAAATGCATGAAAAATGGTTATATATGAAAATAAACAATTCTATAATATAAGTAGCCAAAGAAGACAAATATGGACATTTCTTAACCAAATGAAATCCATGCTGGTTTTCAAAAAACCAAAGATCATCAAACATAAAAGATCATTCTAACATATAAAATATGACGTTGAAAAGACTGATAGGTTTTGATACAAAATAAGAGATAGTTTTTCATAAAAGTCGGGCAACGAAAGCTTAAAAATAATAAGTTAATTATTTGAGTTTATAACAAAACCAAACCATCTAGGATCCATTTATAGAGGTTAGAATGATATTAAAAACAACCATAGTGTGTTTTAGAGTGACAAACTTTGGAGCCTTTGGACCCCACTTGGTTTTGGAGTGTTGATAAAGATAGAAAGATAAAAGAATATGAGCTTCTCAACAAGTATCCAGAATCTAGATGAGCCTCTCTACAAAGAAGATGAGCTTCTCTACAAGTGTCCACCGTCAAGATTAAGGCAATGCAGTAGGAAAATTACGTAACCGCTTCAAATACAACCAACCGAGACACTTCAAGAAGGATTGCCATAAGTTGAAGAATCGGGGTGGCAAAGGAAGAACATTGTAATTGGTGCATGAGATGCTCACCAGGACCCAACTCTGGTTATTGGTACGTTTCATATCAACAATATTTATGCTTGCGTATGATTCATACTGATACCGATATATGCTTTATTGACCATAGTTTTAGAAACATGGTAAAACGTAAATCTTGCCAACTTAATAAAGCTTACACAATAGAAATGTCATTCAACAAAATAGAAAACAATTTAGAAATACTGACCAATTGCCTTCTCACCGTAAGTAACCACGTATTTCACTACGACCTAATGCCTATGTCCATTGGGAGTTCGATGTGATCATCAAAATGGATTGGTCATCACCTCATCAAACGGAGGTTCTATGATATGAAAATGCTACCCGACTAACTCTACCCAACAACGAATCCCTCGTGATATACGGGGATAAATAAGGAAAGAATCTAAGAATCATCTCTTGCATGAAGGTGAGAAAGTGTTTGTAGAAGAGATGCTTCCCTTTCTTAGCCCACGTTGTGGATATGTAACGCAAAGGTAAGGAAATGAAAGATATTCCATGAATGTGTGACTACCTAGACGTATCTCCAGAGGAACCGCCTAGGGTACCTCCAGTTTGACAGGTCGAATTCTGAATCGATCTAATCTCAGGTGCAGCAACAGTGGCACGATCTTATTATCGTCTGGCTCCATCATAAATGCAATAACTCTCCAGTCGGCTTCAAGAACTTCATGACAAAGGATTTATCTGGCCAAGCTTCTCTCCGTGGGGAGCCCTCGTATTGTTTTTAATAAAGAACGATGGATCAGTCAGGATGTGCATCGACTATCGAGAATTGAACAAGCTCACTATTAAAAACCAGTATTCACTCCCTAGGATCGATGATCTATTCAACCAACTACAAGGATCCTGCTACTATTCAAAGATCGATATAAGATCCGACTACCATCAACTTAGAGTTCAAGAAACATATATTCCAAAGACGACATTCCAGACTCAATATGGTCACTACGAGTTTTCTTGTTATGCCATTTGGACTGGCCAATGCACCAACCGTATTCATGAACCTTATGAATGGGGTGTGTGAACCCTACTTGGATAAATTTGTGATCTTCTTCATCGACGACATATTGATATATTCATGAACCAAGGAAGAACATGGCCAACACTTGAGTTTAATTTTAGAACTGTTAAGAAAAGATAAACTTTATGCAAAGTTTTCTAAATGTGAGTTATGGATTAACAAAGGGCATTTCCTCGGCCATGTGGTCAGCAGTAAAAGGATGTTGATACTACAAAGATTGAAGCGATTAAGGATTGGAAAGCACCAACAATACCAACCGATGTATGCCAATTTATAGGGCTTGCGGGAAACTATCGGAGATTCATTGAGAACTTCTCTACGATAACCAAGCTTCTCAACGCACTAACCTAAAATGACAAGAACTTCAATTGGGAAGACAGCCAAGAGTTTGCCTTCCAGAAATTAAAAAAATTGTTGTGTAATGTACCAATTTTGTCTCTCCTACTGGGAACATAAGGCATTATAGTATTTTGCGATACCTCTATCACCAAGGGTTAGGATGTATATTGATGCAACGAAATAAACTCACTACATACACATCCAGACAACCTAAGACAAATAGGAAAAATACACCACCCTAGGAACCAAACTAGATATGACTACTTTACATCACCTTCAAATGGATGAACATAGTGAACGGACGACACAAAACCTAGAAAACATGCTCTGCACCTGTGTGATAGACTTTGGTAATGCATGGGATGCTCACTCTTTGTTAGTCAAAGTTTCATATAACAGGAACTATCACACTACCATAAAGGCTGCTCCATTCAAGGCCTTATACGGGCGCAAATGTCGTTCTCCGATATGTTGGGCAGAAGTTAGAGATACCTAACTAGCCAAAAAGCATGCTGGTGATACTCTACTCATTGAGTTTTAGTTCATTTAATGAAAAATAAATGAGTTCATTTCAACTATTATAAAATACCAGATGGTATCTTACTTCCAAATGTGTAAACTAGCAAACGAATCAAACAGCTGAAACTACAACCCTAGTTAATGCGTTTGAAAAAACTAAAAATTCGTATTAAGTAATTATGAGTGGAGAAAAAATTAAAATCTCATAGTACATGTTCCCATGTTTCCAAATATATAAAGAACGTCCAAAACGGAGTTTGTATGCTAATGATACGACATTTATAAGAAAACAACCAGTAAAACACTGATTTTTCTTTAAACAACTAATACCGAATCGATTTGTAGAGGCACTTTCACACCTCCAACTTATATTCCGAGAGAGTTTTTGGAGTGATGATATGGCTTAATTTTTAATTTCATACTCAAAATAATTTTAGCAAAAATATTTGCAAAAGTCAAAAAATTGAGCGTGCTGGTCATTTAGACGCGAAACTTTAAACGCGATTTATCGGAGTTCTAGAACTCGAAATATTAACCCATTCAGGTTTTTCAAATCCTTGATCTCGGCTCTATCTAAAAATACTTTCAGAAAATTTTCTCGACGCCAGGATCTCAACATGCAATTCTAAGTGAGTTTTTGGGCATTTTAGAGATCATGACCTTATTATGGGGCCCACATGAGATGCAAAAACCTAAAAATAGTATTTCTTTGGTCCTTCTCGTTCCTCCCACATTTTATTTCCCCATTACTCTTCTTTTTGATTGTATACACACTTAACCAAAGGGTACAAGCATGGTGTTGGGGTATGGCCACCAAGGCTTGTGTGTGCCCCCTTCAAACTATAAATAAAGGCATTAAGAGCCTCATTTCTTCACTCAAAAACCATAGCCTATATCTCTCAATACCTCTCTCTCTCCCTCTCTCTCTCTCTCTCTCTTGGTTATTATCACCGCCACACACCACCAACATCACCACCTTATTCCACCACAAAAACCACATTATAACCCCTTCTTTTGATCGGAAAACCACCCAACAACACCTCAATTACAGTCCAATACCTTCCTTTCTCCCTCTCCTATCATTTTCATAAAGAAAGAAATAGAAAAACGACAGCAGGAGTCTGTCAGACCTCTCCTACCACCACCGACCACCCTACTGCCACCCTTCATATTTGGCTGCCACCACCTTGTGTTGTGTTGCTGCTTGATAAGCCTCCTCTCCATTTAACCCTCTTCCCCTTACATCGACCAACTGCCAAATGAAGCCAGGAAACGATAGCAAGAGGCTACTGGAAGTTCACTGCCATCCCTCTCCACCAACTTCTAGAGATCATGTCTCCATTCGACCACTACCTGTTCTGTTGTTGTTTTCTCGTAATTCCACCATCACATCTAATCTTCGAATGTTGCTTTCGTTCGTAAACCACCGATGATTGAATCAATCGAATTTTTTTTGTGTGTGTATGTTTATCGTTGTTTCATGAGAATGAACACAGGATGAGTAACCCCCTCCACTGTTCAAACTTCATTTAAAATTTAATTCTAACCCACCCACCCCCCCCCCCCAATCCAAAAATTCTTTACAAAACAAGACCCACCTCCCCGAATTCCATTTTAAAATGTCTAAAACCTACCACCCCTAAAAAATTGTGTTAAAAACAAATCCAAAACACTCAAACTTCCATTCCATTTAATTATCATACCCCCTCCTTAGAAATCTCTTTCAAAACAAGCCCAAGCATATATACTTTTATTCCAAATATTTAAAACAATCCCTAACTTGGAAATAGTTAACAAACTTGGTCCCACTCTATTTATTTAATTTAGTAAATGGGTCCTATAATTTAGTTAAATTACAAAATGACCCCTACTAATTAATTTATATTAACATTTCCCAGGAAACTAAATTAATCCCGACAGTTCGTTTTAGAAGTGACACATCTCAATTTCTCGCATCAAATTCTTGAAACAAATAAAAAAACCACACATTAAAGTGAGTGTTATGACCCCTATTTTATATGTTTTTGCGGAAGAATACAAGTGCTATTATGCTAGTTAAACCAAAAATACACATAAAATATTATTATGTTATGTAAAAACTATAACTAGCTTACAAAATGTCGGTTTAACATTTATATATTATAAACATATAAACTAGTTTTAAACTTCAATATTTTCATATGTTATGTTGATAAAATGATACAACGATTAAAAATAACATATTTCTTTTTACTATAAAACTTTATGATTTTATGTGACATTGTGTGTCATAAAAACTTTGTAGTATTCCTAAGGATTTGAACTATACACCTAAATGTACAAAGTTTATACATGAAATGTGCTTCGTTATAAAAGATAATGCCTTATACTATACATGCATACTATTATGGGCAGCATCCGTAACTCATATTCATGATCCTTAAATATTTTTGAAGCCTCAATATCCTTAAACATATCCCATGATCCTGACTATTACCACTAATATTTCTAACTCTTGTAACAACTATATTTTCTTTATTTTTCTCACATGTGCAGAACTAGTCAACACAAGACCCATTCTCAATGGAGAGTCATATCAACCAGGCAAAAGACCCATAATACCAAGTCAAATAACGTTCATATGCTGATTCCGGAGGATCCCAAAATTATCGAACTTCTTATACTTACGCTAAACTACAAATGACACATCTATCTAGCACACAATATATACGATTAGCCCTAGCATTACTCTTTTACTCATATTACTTTTATAATCTTTTTAACCTCATATTATAATAAATAAAACACATCAAGGCAGGTGATTATTATCACCTCCCAAGGTTTTATTCTGGAGATACTACAAAGGATCAAGAGATTTCCTTGTAACTCATTTGTCTCACTTTGATTACCATTTGATACTTACATTACACTAACACCACAGCCTCTCATATAATTTGGTCGAATTACACTTGATTAGTTTTTTACCAAAACAATTTGGCGCCCACCGTGCGGTCGTGATGTTTATAATCATTTGAGAATCATGTCTAACAAACCGAGCTTATCCTCTTTGTAACACTCCATTATTTTCTCCTTGTAAAGTCAACCCTAATAAATGAAAGTCAAACATGGTCAAAGTAAAGTCAACTAAATTTTTATTCTATCTTTTATAAGTGAGAGTAATGTATTATATAGGTTAAATCATAGTATTCAAAGTGTTGTGGTGCTAAGAAGTGTATTGCATGATTTCTGAGAAGTCTCGCATACCATTCCTTCTCTTCCTTCCAACCAAACATCAACCTCAGACGGCAAACGGCTTCGGCCGTAAACGAGACCGCAAATGGCTTCGGCCGTAAACGAGGCCACAAACGGCTTCGGCCGCAAACTCATCGGATCTTATCGCCTTGGAAACCAAACCTTATCGCATTGGGGCACGTTCACGGTCGCAAACGCAAATCGCCTTCTGACCACAAATGAGGTTCACGGCCGTAAACCCTCGGGCTGTGAACCCTCGCACATATATATAGATTTCCTTCATTTTTCCTTCATTTCTCACATCTTCCAGCCAAAAACTCTCAAACTCTCTCAAGTATCATCAGCCAAGAACACGAAGAACAACCTCTCTCCTCAAAAACATGCTATAATCATCCCTTATCATCATATTCAAGCAATAATCACTAGTTCTTCACAAGATCTAACAGATATCATTTCTTGATTTTGTTAACACTTCAAGAACATCTTTCAATCTTCTTATATTACATTGAAACCCATTAATTTCACGAAGAACACGAAGAACAAGCACCTGAAAAACCTTTGAATCTTCTTAGGAACTGGTCTAGGATCATCAAGTGTTCATCTTTCCTCAAGAACTTCTGGCCGTAAACACCTTTAGGGCCGTGAACTCCTGGTCGTGAACTCCTGGCCGTGATTTTCAATCATTCCTATGATTATATTTGCTAATTGGTTGCATAAATACTATACAAATTACTATATAGGGCTTGTTTTGCTACAGGATTTCACTCGTGTGTCTAGACATCCTATATCAATTCATCATTTGAATCACCCTCCAAAAGGTGAGTTCATACCCCTGTATTTTCATAGTTTTTACTGTTTTAAGGGGGGTAATACAAGTCTAACACAAGGATTTTTGTGTTATTAAACAAATGGTTTCAAAATACCTTACAAAATGGATTTCAAATTATCTTCAAATCAAATGGTTTCAGTTTATATAAATAAGATTTAAAAGACTTAGGACTGATAACTCACTTTATTTCCTTTTCCTTGTTTGGATGTGGATTCGGGGTATCGGTTATTTGTCCTACTGTCATTTCAATTTTAGTTATCTGTCTTGTATATATATATATATATATATATATATATATATATATATATATATATATATATATATATATATAAAGGTTATTTCATTCAATTACAAATACCCTTTGTAACATGTCGAGCAAGGGGTTGCATTCATGAAAAGTTAGTACCAATATAGAAAGTACATATAAATTATAATAGGTATAACTTATGATTCAAGAATACTAACTCACAAGTCAAGTATACTAGAGTACACTATTTTACAAGAACATGGTTTATAGTATTGTACAAGAACAAGAGTTTGATTCAAAACTAAACAAGAGTATACAACTTTCAAGTACATTCAAGGTATACTAAACAAGGAACATACTTTATGTTGATACTCTCTTTTCAAATTACTTGTATTCTCAGGGAATCAGTAGACAGGTACTCCTCGAGCTTTTGAGAAGATGAAGATGTTTTGAGTCATATTTCATGTATTTTGCTATAACTATTTTGGTGTCAATATACTGTGATTGAACACATGTAAATACTTTTAATTTTAAATACAATGGCTGTTTGTACTTTGATTACTATGATGCATGTGTTTTGATACTACAAATGAAGCCCTCCACCCCCGGACGTTTCCACCGTCTGGTTTGGGGGTGTGACAGATTGATATCAGAGCATTGTTTATAGTGAACTTAGTATATCAATCCATAAAAGATATACAAACTATAAATACATTGGGGCTGAGAGCTCTGACTACAGGTATACTTTTAAAATTTTAAGTATTTTTACAGGAAGTATACTAACACTCATACGTACAAGAACAGTTTCACAATCATAACAACTCAAAAGTATTTGGATGTTGGACATTGCATTCAAACCTGGGCAGTTATGTAATCATATCTGGGATTAATATAACCTGATCAACTATATTGGTTTGAGATATGACCAACATGTGTTTGGGAGTGATGGTAGTGTTGCGACATGTCTAAAACTTACCAACTATACATATACAGAAGAGCTCTAGAACATAACATAAAATTAAAATACTATAGGAGTATTTTAGGCACTATATACAAAATAACAAACATGTGAAAACAAAAGAACCATAGTGAGTAATGCTATAAATATTAAGGGTGTATTACAGTTATATATAATTCAAGTTATATAGACTTAGAATATGTGATCTAGCTTCATTTCCTGTTCCTTTTTTGGTTGTGGAGTTAGAGCAGGATCATTTAATCGAAGGTCGATTATACTCAAGTTATATATAATTAGTATACACTTTGTAGTTATAGTAGTACCCATAACAAGGCATACAAAATTTATTATCTGTTAACTGTAAGTTTTCTCTCGTGGAAACTTGTATTTGCAATCTATCGTTACTAATTATATTCTATATCTCTTATCCCTATTCTCGCTTAGATATCAATGGCTGGATACCATCTCCCCGGAGACCCGTACTTTCCTAATCAGGATAATGGAGGATGGCTCGATGCAGAGCCAGAAGAGAATCATGAAATCCCCTAGAAGATGATTTTGCAGAAGATTCTTCCGATGATGCCGATTCAGGATCAGAAGCCTATAATCCACCACCAGTTGCTTAGAATCTCAATCCACGACAAAACTTCCAAGGTCCGACACCTCTGTGGGCGATAAACTTAGATAGGTGGAGTAACGAACAAGGTTAGAACCATACTTACCAAGGAGACCAAAGTTTCTACAATCTGGACGCAGGAGGCTCAGCAGACAGAGCCCTCCCAGTGTTAGTTCGTCATGTAACATGTAACAATGAACAAGGAAGAGCGGCTATCGACCGAGTCATGAAGGTTGATGCTGCTGCAGGAATCAACACTGTCCACATTTGCAACCTAGAAAACAGTCATCATGCGACAAGGTATCGTACAAATTACCTGATGAGAGAACTAGCAGCATCCCAAGCCTAAGTCAGAGAACTGCGAGAGCGACAAGTAACACAAGAAAGGCGTATGTACGAGATAAAACGCCAGTTAGCCAAATCCAGGGCTGGATCTAGTAGGAAGTAGATTATACTCTACTCGTTCACTACTTACTCTTTTGGTTATAGTCTAAGTCTACGAATATATTCTAGCGTTATTTTTCATGTTTTTCAGTACGACCACGAAAATTTCATTTTCGGTAGGTCGGTTTGATGTCGATGTTTTCCCTGTATTGTGGTATATTGTAGACTTACTTTAAGGTCAAATTTTCCTGAATTTATGTATATAATATGCCAATACAATCGACATGCATTTTTCAAACTCTTTGAAAAATAACCATTCAAATTCATATTATCCTGTTGCAAGTTGTACTTGTAGTATACTTCTATTACCAATTCTTTACAAGATTCATATAGAACTAAGTGTTATAGTTTCGAGATATCATATTCATGTTCACTCTTGATATCTTACCATCTTTTCATCTTTTAACTTTTCTAGTAAAAGATGCCTCCACGGAGAAACCCAAGGCGTGTCAATGTTAATGAAGCGCCAACACCAACTCCGCCACCACCTCCTCAATTTGACGCTGCCATGTTTCAAGTGGCGGTTATGGCAGCTGTCACAACTGCTATGTCTCATATAACTACCACTGGAGCTAGTGGATCAGGAGTTGGTGCGCATCCCTCCAACCACTGCGAAAGTCACGGGCACTCACGAGAGTGTACATATAAGGACTTCTCAAACGCTAAACCCATGACCTTTAACGGGACTGGGGGTGTCATGGCGTTAAGGCAATGGATTGAGAAAACAGAGGCAGTGTTCGAAATCTGCTCCTGTCCGGAAAGCCGCAAGGTTAAAATTGCTGCTTCTACCTTTGCTGATAGAGCCCTAACATGGTGGAACGGCCATGTTAAGTCAATAACCTTGGTAATGGCTAACTCTATAAGTTGGGAGAACTTAAAGACCATGCTGATGCGGGAGTACTCTCCGCGGGGTGAAATTCAGAAGCTTGAACAAGAGCTTTGGGGTCTTACTATGGTTGGTTCAGACATAACAACCTACACAAATCGGTTCTGCGACTTAGCTATTCTATGTCCAGAAATGGTTGCTCTGGAGAGAAAAAAGATTGAAAGGTACATCTGGGGGCTGTCGCCCCAAATTTAGGGAAGTGTCATTGCTTCCAGGCCTGTTACATTTGACAGTGCCAAAGAGTTGGCATATTCCCTTATTGACCACGGAGCCCGTCAAAACTTAGTGGTCGCTACCTCAAAACAACCCAATGGAAACAACAACAATAACAACAACAACAGCAATAAGAAAGGCTGGAATAAGAGAAAGGGCAAATCTTCTCAGGAACCCTCAAAGAAGCAACAATTAATGGCGGTCCATGCTGCTATTGTACCTGCTATTGTTCCTGCTAACCCTGCACCACCACAACGGAAATTGCCGAGAAATGCAGTGTCTGAACTACAACAAAAAGGGCATACTGCTCGATTCTGTAAATCACCACCCCAACCGATTAACCAAGTACCTGCCGCTGGAGTAGGTCAAGCATGTTATGAATGCGGCGAAGTTGGACATTTCAAAAGAGATTGTCCAAAACTAGAAATGCCGGTGGAGTTGGAAGAATACTGGCAATCGGTCACGAAGAGGCTGTCGCAGACCCTATGTTGGTCATGGGTACATTTCTTCTCAACAATACTTATGCATGCATTCTATTTGATTGTGGTGCTGAGAAGAGCTTCGTGAGCCATAATTTTGAGCACCTACTGTAACAAAACTCCCAACCACTAAATGAAACCTTCACAGTAGAAATGGCCTATGGGAAATCCGAATACACTAACGATATATACATAGGATGTACCCTTACCTTGAATAACTTTTCTTTCTCAATAGACCTTATGCCAGTCTCTATCAAAAGCTTCGACGTCATAATTGGTATGGATTGGTTGTGTTCTAACCATGTTGACATCCTATGTTACGAAAGATCCGTACGCCTGAACTTGCCAAATAACGAAACTCTTATCATCTACGACGACAAACCCGGATTGAACCTCCAGATCATTTCTTGTATCAAGGCACAAAAGTATCTTCGCAAAGAGTATTATGCTTTCTTAGCTCACGTAGTAGACAAAAAGCAAGAAGTGAGAGACATCACAAGCATTCCTGAGGTTTTCAATTTTCCTGACATATTTCCCGACGATTTCCGAGGAGTGCCACCTGAACGACAAGTCGAATTCAGAATCGACTTAATCCCAGGGGCTACCCATGTAGCCAAGTCCCCCTATCGTCTTGCACCATCAGAAATGCAGGAATTGTCCAGCCAGCTGAACGAACTCCTTAGTAAAGGCTTCATAAGACAAAGTTTTTCACCATGGGGAGCACTGGTCTTGTTCGTGAAGAAAAAGGATGGAACATTCCTCATGTGCATAGAGTATCGCGAAGTGAATAAACTTACCGTTAAGAATCGATATCCTCTGCCTCACATTGACGATATGTTCGACCAACTTCAAGGTGCGAGCTACTTCTGGAAAATAGACTTGTGATCCGGGTATCACCAGTTACGTATTTTGGAAGAGGATGTTCCCAAAACAACGTTTAGAACTCGTTATGGTCATTATGAGTTTGTAGTAATGCCTTTCGGATTGACGAATGCACCTGCTGTGTTCATGGACTTAATGAACAGAGTGTGTCGTCCGTACCTGGACAAATTTGTCATAGTCTTGATTGACGACATCCTTATCTACTCAAAAAGTGAAGAGGAGCACGGCCAACATCTTCGTCAAGTACTGCAAACTCTGAGAACCGAGAAACTTTATGCGAAGTTCTCGAAATGTAATTTTTGGATCAGGAAGGTAGATTTCCCGGGTCACGTGGTTAGTTCGGAGGGAATACACGTGGACCCATCCAAAATCAAGGCAATTGAGAACTGGACAGCACCCAAAACACCTATAGAGATTCGACAATTCTTAGGTCTTGCTGGCTATTATCGCAGATTCATCCAAAATTTCTCCCGAATTGCTAAACCTCTTACCACCCTGAAACAAAAGGGTGTAACTTTTAGTTGGGGAGAGAAGCAAGAAACAGCGTTCCAAACGCTGAAGTGAGCTTTGTGCAGCGCACCGATCTTGTCTCTACCTGAAGGGACAGAGGATTTTGTAGTGTATTGTGATGCTTCTACCCAAGGGCTTGGATGTGTTCTGATGCAACGAGGAAAGGTTAAATCCTACGCCTCGAGACAGCTTAAGATGCATGAGGTCAACTATACAATGCATGACCTTGAGCTAGGAGCAGTGGTATTTGCTCTGAATATATGAAGACATTACCTATATGACACGAAATGCACAGTATTCACGGACCATAAAAGTCTCCAGCATATCTACGACCAAAAGGAGCTGAACATGAGACAACGACGTTGGGTAGAGCTACTGAACGATTACGAATGTGAGATTTGCTATCACCCTGGTAAAGCCAATGTAGGAGCTGACACCCTTAGCAGAAAAGAATACTCGGGACGTCGAGTAAAGTCGTTGACCATGAAGATCCATTCACACATATCCACACAGATCAAAGAGGCTCAAATCAAGGCCTTAAAACCCAAAAACATGGCACGTGAAACCCTGAGAGGAATGGATAAGAACTTCGAAGTCAGGGATGATGGAGTCTATTTTTTCATGAACCGGATTTGGACACCAAAGTTCGGTGGTTACAGAGACGTGGTTATGAATGAAGTACACAAAACCCGATACTCTATTCATCCAGGTTCAGACAAGATGTATCTGGACCTCAAGATGCTGTACTGGCGGCCTAACATGAAGGCCGAGATTGCTACCTTTGTGGGCAAGTGCCTTACTTGTGCCAAAGTTAAGGTAGAGTACCAGAAACCTTCAGGTTTATTGCATCAACCTGAAATCCCTGAATGGAAATGGGAGTGGATTACGATGGATTTCAAAACTATGTTACCCAAGACATCGGGTGGTTATGATACTATTTGGGTAATCGTCGATAGATTGACCAAATCCGCACACTTCTTACCAATAAAAGAAAACGAAAAGATGGAGAAGCTAACAAGAACTTACATCAGGGAAATAGTGAGACTGCATGGTGTGCCAATATCTATTATTTCTGACCGAGACAGTAGATTCACCTCTCGTTTTTGGCAGTCCTTACAAAACTCTCTGGGAACTAGACTAGACATGAGTACAGCCTACCATCCACAAACTGACGGACAAAGTGAGAGGACGATTCAAACTCTAGAAGATATGTTGCAAGCTTGCGTGATAGACTTTGGAAAGGAATGGAATACTCATTTACCCCTTGTCGAATTCTCTTACAACAACAGTTATCACACTAGCATAAAGGCTGCTCCTTTTGAAGCCCTCTATGGCTGTAAGTGCAGATCACCTCTGTGATGGGCTGAAGTGGGAGATACGCAGCTAGCTAGAGGTCAAGTTCCCGACAACACTCTCATTGGTCCAGAAATCATTCGTGAAACTATAGAGAAAATCGTACAAATTCGGGAGCGACTTAAAGCTTCCAGAGATAGACAGAAAAGCTACGCTGACAAAAGAAGAAAACCTTTGGAATTCCAGGTTGGTGACCGCGTCTTGTTGAAGGTCTCACCCTAGAAAGGCATGATACGCTTTGGAAAGCATGGCAAGCTAAACCCAAGGTACATAGGACCATTTGAGATTATTTACAGAATAGGTCCTGTAGCTTACAAACTCCGACTACCCCAAGAACTAAGTAACATTCATCCTACCTTCCACGTCTCTAACTTGAAAAAGTGCTTATCCGACGAGAATCTTGTAATCCCACTCGAGGAAATCGAGTTAAATGAGAGCCTCAACTTCGTGGAAGAACCCGTAGAGATCTTAGATAGGAAAGTAAAGAGAACCAAACAAAGCCATATCCCTATAGTCAAGGTTCGCTGAAATGCAAAACGGGGACCTGAATTCACTTGGGAACGGGAGGATCAAATGCAACAGAAATATCCACATCTTTTTCCCTTGTCTTTCTGTAACGCTATAGTCCTAATTTCGGGACAAAATTTTCTCTAACCGGGGGGGGGGGGGGGGGGGGGATAATGTAACACTCTATTATTTTCTCCTTGTAAAGTCAACCCTAATCAATAAAAGTCAAACATGGTCAAACTAAAGTCAACTAAAATTTTATTCTATCTTTTATAAGTTAGAGTAATGTATTATATAGGTTAAATCATAGTATTCAAAGTGTTATGGTGTTAAGAAGTGTATTGCATGATTTCCGAGAAGTCTTGCATACCCTTCCTTCTCTTCCTTCCTACCAAACACCAACCTCGGACCGCAAACGGCTTCGGCCGTAAACGAGACCGCAAACGTCTTCGGCGGTAAACGAGGCTGCAAACGGCTTTGGCCGCAAACTCATCGGATCTTATCGCCTCAGAAACCAAACCTTATCGCATTGGGGCACCTTCACGGTCGCAAATGCAAACCGCCTTCTGACCGCAAATAAGGTTCACGGCCGTAAACCCTCGGGCCGTGAACCCTCGCACATATATATAGATTTCCTTAATTTTTCCTTCATTTCTCACATCTTCCAGCCAAGAACTCTCAAACTCTCTCAAGTATCATCAGCCAAGAACACGAAGAACAACCTCTCTCCTCAAGAACATGCTATAATAATCCCTTCTCATCATATTCAAGCAATAATCACTAGTTCTTCACAAGATCTAATAGGTATCATTTCTTGATTTTGTTAACACTTCAAGAACATCTTTCAATCTTCTTATATTAGATTGAAACCCGTTAATTTCATCTACTTTTCATGAAGAACACGTGAAGAACACAAAGAACAAGCACCTAAAAACCTTTGAATCTTCTAAGGAACTGGTCTAGGATCATCAAGTGTTCATCTTTCCTCAAGAACTTCTGGCCGTAAACACCTTCAGGGTCGTGAACTCCTGGCCGTCAACTCCTGGCCGTGAATTCCTGGCCGTGAACACATATCAGCTTCCTTTTTAGCATCTAACACTCCATTTTGTAAGTTATACTTACAAATTACCCCAATTTTCAATCATTCCTATGATTATATTTGCTAATTGGCTGCATAAATACTATACAAATTGATATATAGGGCTTGTTTTGCTACAGGATTTCACTCGTGTGTCTAGACATCCTATATAAATGCATCATTTGAATCACCCTCCAAAAGGTGAGTTCATACCCCTATATTTTCATAGTTTTTACTGTTTCTAGAGGGGGGGGGGGGGGAGGAATACAAGTCTAACACAAGGATTTTTGTGTTATTAAACAAATGGTTTCAAAATACCTTACAAAATGGATTTCAAATTATCTTCAAATCAAATGGTTCCAATTTATGATAAAATGACATCAAGTCATCAAAACTATTTCAAAATGTTAAACAATTTTATAAACTTATATTTTTCCCCAAAAATCATAATTATATATATATATATATATATATATATATATATATATATATATATATATATATATATATATATATATATAAGATTTAAAAGACTTAGGACTGATAACTCACTTTATTTCCTTTTCCTTGTTTGGATGTGGATTTAGGGTATCGGTTATTTGTCCGACTGTCATTTCAATTTTAGTTATATATCTTGTATATATATATATATATATATATATATATATATATATATATATATATATATATATATATATATAAAGGTTATTTCATTCAATTACAAATACCCTTTGTAACATGTCGAGCAAGGGGTTGCATTCATGAACAGTTAGTACCAATACAGAAAGTACATATAAATTATAATAGGTATAATTTATGATTTAAGAATACTAACTCACAAGTAAAGTATACTAGAGTACACTATTTTACAAGAACATGGTTTATACTATTGTACAAGAACAAGAGTTTGATTCAAAACTAAACAAGAGTATACAACTTTCAAGTACATTCATCGTATACTAAACAAGGAACATACTATCAATCATTTATTTCAGAATAATTGGGTTTACATCATACACGTAATGTTTATATGCTTTTTATGAGACAATATATACATGTTGTTTATTCATTTAAACAACATAGTTACAGTCCTGACATTATAACCAGAATCTCCAGTCAGGGATCGAAACAAGTGTGTATAGATCTATATTGGGATTGACAACCCCACACTCGGGCTGCTAGCTACAGTTGGGCATACACACCTATGAGTGACAGTTGTTATCAACAGTTTAAACGCCTTCAAAGCGTTTGTTTCAGGCCATCTAGTCATAGTATGGTTATAATAACTCATTAAAAAGATATTAACAATTCGTTAGTGTATAAATAACTAAACATGAGTACATTTTCAAAGTACTAGTTTACAAGGATACAATTACAGTATTACAATACAATTTACAATAACAGCTGGTGGATCCAGGCACACTCACTTTTACGGTTTATACAAAGGAATACAAATACAGAACATCGATTTACAAACAGAACGGTTTTATGGGATTAAAACTACTTTTCATAAATAGCAGAAAATATAGGATTTTCGGAACAGTTTACATATTCAGAGAACAGAAAACATACTTTTAAACATAAATACTTATGCACTCACTCAACTTTAAGTTGATACCCTCTTTTCAAATTACTTGTATTCTCAGGGAATCAGTAGACAGGTACTCCCCGAGCTTTTGAGAAGATGAAGATGTTTTGAGTCATATTTCATGTATTTTGCTATAACTATTTTGGTGTCAATATACAGTGATTGAACACATGT
Organism: Lactuca virosa; assembly: GCF_052849685.1. Classification (NCBI taxonomy): domain Eukaryota; kingdom Viridiplantae; phylum Streptophyta; class Magnoliopsida; order Asterales; family Asteraceae; genus Lactuca; species Lactuca virosa. The sequence goes on along the minus strand of NC_136433.1, from coordinate 311,051,842 downwards.
AAATACTTTTACTTTTAAATACAATGGTTGTTTCTACAGTGATTGAACAAATGAAGTCCTCCACCCCCGGACATTTCTGCCGTCTGGTTTGGGGGTGTGACACTCTTCCTCAAATACTCTCATTTCCTTAAAAAATCTTCCTCCACCAGCAGGTGGAGGTCCCAAAAAACCTTCGAGGCAGCGAAGAAAAATACCTCTCCGGTCTCTACCCAAGGATTTCAGGATCATGTTGTACTGCTTTCCAATAACGAAATCCTCGCTATGATGAAGAGACTGGAACAACAAGTCACTCAATAGAACGAATATAACAGGATGATACTCAAGTAAGTTGAGAGAATGAGGACATAGATCCGCAAGCCGCAGGAAGCAGAATCCTCGATCTTGGAGGCCAAGATCATGAATTTCTACAACACGAGATCCTCATCCAACCACCACGAGATAGGATCTTCAATACCGACCTTTGTTCCTGCCTGGGACACGGTTCCAAGAGAGCAAGCCCACACAATCCAGGATCGCGACGAAACTTTTGGTACTCTCCATAACAAGGATCCTAGTAACTTCATCAACAATAATACCTTTACCACTAAATTTATGAATGTTATGTAGGAATGAGCCCGATCATGGCCAAAGAACTTCAACTGCTACAACAAATGATCTCAATCGTACCTAGATTAGTCCAACCTATACCAAAATTCTTCCTAATAAGCCACGTGATCTCAAGATTCACTCCTATAATCCCTGACACCGAGGTCCTAAAGCGCTTCCAAACCCCTAGCATGAAGCCTTATAACGGGACCATGAATCCTGAAGAGCATGTCGCAGAATACATAGAAAGAATGCATATCATCCCCATTCCCACACACTTGATGGAAGCTTGCCTGTGCAAGGGTTTTGGTTCCACCCTCACAGGATCAGCCTTGAAATGGCTACTTAATGTTCCTCCTGAGTCTATTACTTCATTTACACATTTAATTAGTATTCTTAACAACCAGTTCTCTTATAGCAAAACATTCGAGAAGATCACTAGTGATCTCTATCGGGTGGTTTAGGATCCGAAGGAATCCCTCAGGGATTTCGTGAACAAGTTTGGCAGGGATGCTCTGAGTATCCCCAACATTGACACGGCAATTGCCATGGAAGAAATCAAAATGGGATTAAAGAAAGACTATCCTTTCTACGAAAACCTTGTAATGACTCCATGCAACAGAATGGATGAAGTAAGGAGCAGAGCGCTAAGGTACATAAGGTTCGAAGAGGAAAAGGATATCCAAAAGAGGAGCAACCCACAAAGCTCATATCATAATCCCAATAGGAAGGCTGAATCCTCGACCCAGAGATCCTATAAATCTAAACCTTATTCCATACTCGATCATCATAGGGTCAATGCCATTAAAAATGAAGGGGAGGAAAAGAAATTTCCTAAGATCACTGACTATTGTTTTTTTGTGGATGTTTCTGGTCTAATATTTTTCATGCAGGATCTTGGCGACGAAGTAAAATGGCCAAGAAAGGGAGAAAAGTCCACCACCTAGAAAGACAAGTCCAAATGGTGTGCATAACATGAGGACTTTGGTCGCATTACAGAAGATTGCATAGCCCTAAGAAAATAGATTATTTACATACTCAGCAAAGGATACCTCAAGGAGATACTTGAAAGAAGAAAGGAAAGATCCAAAGAAAAGGATCAGGATCCTCATATGATCCTAAAAAAACCAGTATCCCCTCCTGCTGATGCTAAGGTAATCAATGTGATTTCTGGAGGATCTGACATTTGTGGCACCTCTTATTCTGCAACAAAAAGACATACTAAGTATCAAATATAGAGAAAGAACAAAGGCCACAGAAAAACACATCGATCACAAATGAGAAGGAAATCACTTCGATGAAGCAGATAGAATAGACGTCCACGATCCTCATCACGATAGTCTGGTAATCACTCTTTACACTGCCAACCATTTTTAGAAGGATCCTCATTGATAGAGGATCCTTAATCAACATCATACTATTGGACGCTTTGAAAAGGATGAAGATCTCCGAATGCGAAATAGTCAAAGATCCACAATGATGATCGGATCTAGTGGTGAAATAAAACATACAGTCGGCGAAATAAAGATACCTATTTACATAGAGGGGGTAAACTCTATGCAACACCTTTGTTTAATCGATACATTGTCCTCCTATAGTGTTATACCAGGTAGACCATGGATCTACAATATGAACGTTTTCCCCTCGACATACCATCAATGTGTCAAAATGCCCATTCCATGGGTGACAGTAAAGCTCACAGGTGATCAACAAGAATCCAAGGCATGCTACAAGACTTCGATGAAATCTTGAACAATACCACAACAAACATAACAATTACAGTAGGGGGCACGAGTTGTGTTGGAGACAAGAGGACAAGATGTAAAGGAAGTGCCCATGTACCTCGATAATATTGAAGCCAAAATCCTGATAGGATCCTCATTGCTAGAACAAATTAAACGGTAATTAATAAAGTTCTTGGAAGATAGAAGAAATTTTTTTACCTGGAAACATGAGGATATGAAAGGTATAGAAAAGAATAACATAACTCATAAAATTAACATTGATCCTTCTTTCAGGACAATACACCAAAAGAAAAGAAACTTTGCACCCGAAAGAAACCAAATCAACCAAGAAGAAGTAGAAAAGCTCCTCAAAACAGGGAGGATCAAGGAAGTCAAGTTCCCAAGATGGCTTGCCAACATGGTCATCGTGAAGAAGAAGAACGAAAATAGAGAATATGGGTGGACTATACGGATCTGAATAAATCTTTGCCTAAGGATCCTTTCCCCCTACCACAGATATACCCCATGATAGATGCTACAGCTGGCTATGAACTGCTAACATTTATGGATGCATCAGTGGGTTTCCAACAAATCGAAATACAACCATCTAACTAAGACGATAGCGCATTCATTACCCCAATAGGTATATACTGCTATACTACGATGCCCTTTGGTCTTAAAAATGTAGGTACCACATACGAAATGTTAGCCAACCAGATGTTCAAGGATAAACTAGGGGACACCATGGAAGCTTAGATTGATGATGTGGTGGTAAAATCAAAGAAAGTTGAGGATCACCTCAAGGATCTTGAAGACGCCTTCAACATACTCGACGAATATAACATGAAGTTGAACCCTGCCAAGTGCCACTTTGGAATTAGGTCATGCAAGTTCCTTGGATACATGTTGACTAAAAGATGAATATAAGCAAGTCCGGAGAAAATAAAAGCCATCATCAATTTAAGATCCCCATCCTCGACGAAGGATATTCAGAGACTAATATCAAGAGTAGCACCACTTAACATGTTCATCTCAAGATCCTCAGAAAGGTGCAAGCCTTTATATGACATCTTGAAGAAAAATAAAGTATTTAAGTGGAATAAAGAGCACGAAGATGATTTGCAAGAACTCTAAAATTATCTTATTTCTGCACCCTTGCTAGTGAAACCACTAGATGAAGAACCACTCCTCCTATACCTTTCAGTATCCTTTAACGTTGTAAGCACAATTTTAGCCAAGGATTTCAACGGGTATCAACGTCCCTTATACTACATAAGTAAAAGTCTCCTAGATCCTAATACCAACGTATTCATGGCGTGAGGCGTGGCTTCGCCGTTACGAAAAGCCTCATAACGTTGTTTTAGGCGTGGCGCGTGGCAAGGCGTGATATGGTGTGCCATGGTGCGTTATGACGTGTTATGGCGCGTGTTTTTTCGTTTGAGACACGGTTTTTTGCTCTTTGTTATGCCTTTTCTAATCGGAGATACAAGTATTGTGGTTTTTGTTAACTTTTTGTTATTACTTATTGATCTAACACTTATAAAAAGTAGTTATATTTAATATAAATTTATATTTATGTGGTAATAGAGTTTTAAATTTATACAAAATCACCGCCTTACATCACGCCTTGAAAAACGCCACGACTCGCCATGGCTCGTTAAGCTTGAGGCTTGGCCTTGCCGCCACGCCACACCCTACGCCATTTAGAACCTTGTGAAAAACTAATACTTGCATTAGTAACTACTTCCATAAAATTAAGACACTATTTTAAAACATGCACTATACATGTGAGAACTAACTACCCCATCAAGAATGTTATGCGAAAACCAGAGATGTCAGGTAGGATGGAAAAGTGGTCTTTGAAGTTAGCCACATATGACACCAAGTATTAACCAATATAAACAACAAAGTTAGAAACACTAGCATATTTTGTGGTTGACTTCGGTGATGATCTACAACCTGAAGAAGAGTTGGAAAGCAAGGAACTCAAGAAAGAAGAAAGCATGAGAAGATGGAAACTCTTGACTGAATGGTCCTCAAACTCTAAAGGAATAGACCTAGTGATCATACTAAAATTGCCACAGGGGGATATCATACCCCAGACAGTCAGTTGTGAATTCGATAAAACTAATAACAAAGCCGAAGACAAACCATTGATCATGGGATGACAAACCATTGATCATGGGATTACAGCTGGCCAATGATCTTCACATCAAGGATCTCCATGTACTCGTTGACTCCTTACTATTAACTAATCATTTTAATGGATCATATACATTAAAAGGCGAAAGACTAGCACTATAACTCCAAATCCTAAAAAAGTTGGCCTCTGAATTTCCTAATTTCAGCCTAAACGAACTTCCCAAAGAAGAAAATGTTGAGGCTGACATGCTAGCGATAGAAGATCCCTCCAATAAACCAGATAATCCCTATAACCCATATATTGATCCTGGCGATAGAAGATCCCTCCAATAAACCAGATAATCCCAATAACCATGAACAAACAACTAACATGGCAATAATTGAGGATCCTAACCCTCAACCACTTCCTCAGGATCCTAACTGCCAGGATCCTAACGTTCAGGATCCTCTACAACACTCCAAATCTTGGATCCAACCTATTGTTGAATATCTCCAAAATGGCATAATCCCAAGAGAAGAAAAAAAATGAGACAACATTCAAGATGAGGGTCTCACGATTTTTTATGATCCAAGGAAAACTGTACAAGAAATCCATGGCAGGTCCATACCTTAGATGCTTAGAAGATCATGAAGTTTCATAAGTCCTAAAAGATATACAAGAAGGAGATTGTGGCAAACACATTGGGGGCATATCCCTATGCTCCAAAGCATTAAGTACCGGATACTACTGTCCATTAATAAAAAAGATGCTTTCTTGCATGCCCAAAAACGTGAAGCTTTCCAAAGACATAGCAACATCCTATATCAACCGGTAGAACTATTGCATCCTATCATTTCTCCTTGGCCATTCATTAAATGGGGAATAGATATAGTTGGCAAGCTACTAAAGGCCCCCGAGGAAAAGTGTTCATGCTAGTGATGATAGACTATTTATCGAAATGGATAGAGGTTAAAGCCTTTGTTCAAGTACGAGACAAGGAAGTGGTCTTGTTTATCAAACGAAATATCTTAACTAGGTTCGGGATCCCTACTGAGATCATATGCGATAATGGATCCCAGTTTATAAGAAAAAGGGCTAGAGACTTTTTCACAAGTTGGAGGATTAAAATGACAATGTCCACTCCTGTCCACCCTCAAGATAATGGTTAAGCCAAATCCAACAATAAGATTATAGTAAAAAAAATAAAGAATAAGTTAGATGAGAAGAAACGAAGATGGGCAGAATAACTTCCTCTCGTCCTATGGGCAGATACGACCACTTCAAAGGCAGTCACTGGCCAAACTGCATACTCCTTGGTGTTTGGAACATAATATATGATCCATACTGAAGTAGTAATCCCAACAGCTAGATATCAATTGTAGGATCAGGAGAGCAACGATAGGATCCTAGCCCAGGATCTTGACATTATTGATGAACTCAGGGATCTTGCCAGGATCCACATTGTTGCTCATCAACAAAGGATCTCTAAAGCGTATAACAACAACATCAAAGTCAAAAGGTTCCACGTAGGTGACTTGGTACTTAGGAAAATGTTCCAAAATACCAAGGATCCCAGTTCGGGTAAATTGGCACCTAAATGGGAAGGACCGTATCTCTATAATTCAAAAGCAGGAAAGGGGGAATATTGGCTAGCCACCCTTAAAGGTAACGTCCTACCAAGATCCTAGAATGCCATCCACCTAAAAGCATACTTCATGTAAGTTATGTCAATCATTTTCAAACAAACTCAAGGTACACTCTCTCAACCTCATACTCCTATCTGATTCTGTTAATTATTATGATAGCCAATACAAACTTAAGCATCGCAGGGGAGTTAGCCAAGCTAACGCCCACCCCAAGCTAACGTTTGCTTTGCACGTGAAATCAAAGATCCTAACATATAAGGATCCTAGCAGTAGGGATCCTTACGTTTAATGATCCTAACATTCGAGGATCCTAGCATTTAGGGATCCTAATAGATACATGGTTCTGTAATCTTGACGATTGCAATAAGTACTTATCCAGATAACTACCAATAGAGACTGATCATCTCTCTTACGACGAAGGGTAATTAATCCCCTATAATGTTTATAGAGTTAATTACCTCTTTCATACGATTTAAAGTTTCTACACCTTAATTGGACGCATGAAATCTTATTATGGGATGTGAATAAGGGGATCATTTCACGCTTGTGTGACTTGGAAACTCTCTTATTTCTGAACATATGTCAAGATCCTAACGTTTAAACATAAGATCTATAACACTTACGTGTTATCCTAAGTTGGCGTCTTCCCCAATGATTTCTTAAGGTTAATAACACTTATGTGTTATCCTAACTTGGGATCTTCCACAATGATTTCTTAAGGTTAATAAAGCTTACGTGTTATCCTAATTTGGGATCTTCCCTAATGATTTATTAATGTTAATAACACTTACGTGTCATCCTAATTTGGGATCTTCCATAGGAAAAACTTAAGGTCTATAACATTTTCATTTTATCATACGATTTGGGATTTTCCCCAGTGATATGCTAAGAACTATAACATTAGCATGTTGTCTCAAGTTGGGATACTCCCCTGAAAATATGCAAGGCTTGTGACATTATCATAAAAAAACAAGAGTTTTCCCAGTGCTTTCTCCGAGATGGAATTATTTATAAGTGATTCTTAAGGTGGGATCCTTACCAGTTCACTAAGTTAAGGATCCTCCTTGATGAGTCAAATGGTCAAAAATTCAAAGGATGACTTCTCATGAGTCAAATGGTCGCAAATTCTAAGGATGACCAGGTTTTATCTATCCTAAGTTATTTTTTCGATGCAATGATGAGGAGTTTTATTCTCCTAAAGATCTTAACTACTTTAAGATCCTAAACTAATGACAAATTTTTCCAGACCTTAAAGATCCTCTGAAATCCTACAATCATATCAAGCAAATTAACCATGCAAGCAGAGGAATATAAAACAACCACAACACAAAAGGGGTTACCCACCAACCCCATAAAAGAAAGAGTGAATATTGTTTCACATACCCAAATTTATTCAAATTCTTTTTAAAATAAATCAATTTTAAGATGAAGATTGATCATCACCACCCAGAGCCATCTCCGTCTTATCTCATCCTTCCTTTGGCTGGGATGCATGATCCTGATTGGCACCAGCAGGCTTACTTGTCAATTTTCTCAGGGCTTCATGTAATCCTGCTACGTTCCAGAAACCCGCATTCACAAGATCCTCCGTAAGCTTAATATTTTCCTCCCAGACAACAACAACATCACTCATCCTCACTTCAACAATCATGTCGTCCATCTCAACCACATGCTCCTTTTCTGTTTCAACTTTCTCTCTGGACAACTTTTCCAACCTCTGTATGAGCTCCTTGTTGATTCCTCCTGCCCCCTCAAAGCATGCTCTGTTTGAGCAAGCTTAACTTTAAGATCCTTATCAAATTGAGAGACATGATAAAAAACCTAAAAGGAACAACGATAAGTAGATAACAAAAATGAATGGAAATAAACACCAGAATACTCACAGATTAGGGGAAGGAAATTAGCTTCTTTAATCCCTCTTCTTTTCCAAGATTTTCAAGATCCCATGCATCAGATGGTTTCCTCTTGCGAGATGTTGGGGTCTTCATCGTGAGGTCAAGCTCAGTCTTATTAGGAAGAAGAGGAGGGACCTTATCCTTCATTACCATGAGCAAACCGCTAGATATGTCGTCTTCATGTTTAAACAAGACGAATCGAGCGGTAGAACGTGTGTTTTTGGATCCTATACAATAAGAAGGATCCCCATAAAATTAGGATCCTGATGATAATATAGATAAAAAAAACTGAGGAGGATCCTTACCAGCGACAATCAAAGCTGTTGTAGATGAACATTCTTGAAGACTAGGAGACTCAAGCTTGAATGATCTAGCATCTGCAGGTAATGCAAGAAAATGCCTCAGCTTATCCTTAATATCCTCAGCAGTAGGTAAAGCTTCACTAAACTTGTAACCTGCATCAAAATGAACAAAATAAGAAACATAAATCCTTATATCCTCAAGATCAAGAAATAAGATCCTACCCTTTTCAACCTAAGCTTTAAGTATGAGATCCCCATCATCGATAGAGTCTTGCCTCACAAAAAAGAACTTTTCCTTCCAGGCTCCATCATTGTGCTTGGTTTTCAAATTAAGAGGGGATTTGTTGGTTTTAAACCTAAATAGAAAATGAGAACTCCCAAATGTAAAGAAATCATAAACAAAAGCTAAGTCAGTAAGACCAATATGTAGATTGTGGGAATGATTAACTCTCTCGATCCAGTACAAAATCCTCCAAATAATGGGCATTTCTGGGATATAGGAAAGCTTGGTTTCTTGAAAGAAATCAGAAACAATATCAGAAAAAGGATATATAAATCCCAAAGAAAAGGGATATTCATACACGCATACTAATGAAGGAAAAACCAAATCAGGCTGAATAGAAGGATCACAGGACCCGAAGATTGCATCGGAGGGAAAAGCTCCATTGGCCTTAAGGGACTGCATATCCTCGTCATTGAAGGAGCAGACCTTATCAGGAGCCATAATCCTCTAATCAACAAAGTTATTCTTTGGAGGGGAAGTATTGTTGGCACGAGAACGGGTCACCTTCTAGTCTTCAAGTTTACCATGAGCAAACCGCTAGACATGTTGTCTTTAAGTTTGGACAAGAACGAGTGTTTTTTTGGATCCTATACAATAAGAAGGATCCCCATTAAATTAGGACCCTGGTGATAATATAGATAAAAACACTGAGGAGGATCCTTACCAGCAGTAATCAAAGATGTTATAGATGAACATTCTTGAAGACTAGGAGACTCAAGCTTGAATGATCTAGCATCTGATAATGATAGAAAATGCCTCACCTTATCCTCAATATCCTCAAGAGTAGGTAAAGCTTCACCAAACTTGTAACCTAAATCAAAATGAACAAAATAAGAAACAATAATCCTTGGATCCTCAAGATCAATAAATAAGATCCTACCCTTTTCAACTCAAGCTTTAGGTAAGATATCCCCACCATCGATAGAGTCTCGCCTCACAAAAAAGAACTTTTTCTTCCAGGCTCCATTGTTGTGCTTGGTTTTCAAAATATGAGGGGATTTGTTGGTTTTAACCCTATACAGAAAACAAGAACTCCCAAATGTAGAGAGATCATAAACAAAAGCTAAGTCAGTAAGATCAATGTCTAGATTGTGGGAATGATTCACTCGATCGATCCAGTACAAAATCCTCCAAATAATGGGCATTGCTGGGATATAGGAAAGCTTGGAGGCTTGAAAGAAATCAGAAACAATACCAGAAAAAAGTATATATGAAGCCCAAAGAAAACGGATATTCGTAGAAGCATACCAAAGAAGGAGAAACGAAATCAGGCTGAATAGAAGGATCAAAGGACCTGAAGATTGCATCGGAGGGAAAATCTCCATTAGCCTTAAGCGACTGCATGTCCACGTCATTGAAGGAGCAGACCTTATCATTAGCCATAATCCTTTGGTCGACAAAGTTATTCTCTGGAGGAGCAGTAATGTTAGCACGAGAACTGGTCACCTTTCTTGCCCATAATCGGAGAAAGGAAGAGTACAAAATAAAAACAAGGGGAAGAAATTACATGTGAAGGTAACCAGAGACGTGTTGGGAAAGGTAAAAGGAGTTAAGAGGATTACCCTATACAACCCAATGGCAGAAGAGAGATGGTACGATTTGACTGCATGATGATAAACATTTGGGCGGATAAACCCTATCTGATTAGGGTTTAAAATCCAAATCTTATATCCCTTTCATTTATTATTTTTATATTATACCTTTAAAAATGAGAAAACTAACCTCAATATTTCGCAGGTATAACTTAGGGGCAATTGTTATTGGCAGGATCCTTAACTTATATTCAGGATCCTTAAATATTTCTGAAGCCTCAGGATCCTTAAACATATACCAGGATCCTGACTATTACCACTAATATATCTAATACTTGTAACTACTATATTTTCTTTATTTTTCTCACATGTGCAGAGCTAGTCAACACAAGACTCATTCTCAACGGTGAGTAAGCTCAACCAAGCAAAAGACACGAAATATAAAGTTAAGTAACGTTCATATGTTGATTCTAGAGGATCTTAGAATTATTCAACTTCTTATTACTTACACTATACTATAATAACACATGTATCTAGCATACAATATACACGATAGCCCTAGCATTACTCTTGTACTCGTATTATTTTTTTAATCTTTGTAACCTCAAATTAAAATCAATAAAACTCATTAAGGCAGGTGATTATTATCACCTCCCAAGGTTTAATGCTGGAAATCCAACAAAGGATCAACGGCTTCCCTTGTAACTCATTTGTCTCACTTTGATTACCAGTTGATACTTACATTACACTAACACCACAACCTCTCATATAATTTGGTAGAATTACGCTTGATCAATTTTTGACCCAAACACATACAAATTATACACGACTTTTATAGACATATACAAATTCATTATGCGTAGTAATTTATCCACTTATATGTTAGGGCTGAGAGCTAATCACATACCATAGTTAAGGGCTTTTTAGTGAGACTATATTTATTAGCTAAGTCTAAACACTTAGCATACCCACAATACTATAACCGTTAATCTTCGGAGCGAGATATATATGTATAGATCTATATGGGGTTGACATCCCCACTTGCGGTTGCTAGCTACAACCTCAACCGATCAATCGAAGCAGGTGATAAGTGTCTACTATAGTTACTACGACGTCCAATGAAGTATTGTAGTAGGGTACATTCAGTCACATAGCTCGGTTATAGAACTCATTATAAACATTAACTAGAATTTCTCTCTCTCTATCTATTTCTCTCTCTCTCTCTCTCTCTCTCTCTCTCTCTCTCTCTTCCTACAACTCATAAACTTGATTCTTTCAAAACCATTTTAAGCATGGATTTATTTAACCATGACATTTTTTTTCAAATTTTATTTAAATATGGTTTTCTGATAAAGAAAATACATTTTGAACGCTTTTAATAGTATCATTACTACTGCTGACAGAAAACATGTAACTCTCACTAACCTTGTGTTGACCCTCAAAACTACATGTATTCTCATGAAATCAGAAATCAAGCATTTGGACGAAAAATAATCATGGATTTCAGAAAATCCAGTTTACTTATTTTTATTATGTCTGCCTACCTGTTAAGGCAATTTATGTACTATTATTATCTATAAGAACCCTATATTCAAACATAAAAATGGAATACAAATATTGTTTTGTTTATTGTTGTACTTGTGCAATATATTCATTTTTTGTGATCCATAAACTTAGTTGTACAGCTCGACATGTTCCGCTACCTTGGCCAGGTGTGTGACATGTTTTGTGTTTATCGATTATCAGTTTCGATACTTAATGTCAAAATAAAAAAGTCAAAATGAAAGTCAAAATCAGATTTTCGAGTATGGTTCGGTGAACTGACACTCGAAATCGTTTAATGAGAGTTTGATATTAAATGGGATTGTGAATTGAATGTGATGATGGGTTTGAGTCGAATGGCTGGATATTGAATGCTCAAAGGATTATGAATGAAATTCAAAATTAAAGCATTCAGAAGAATTAAGTCAATTTTAGTATTCAATGTTTTCTAATGATTTTGATATCAAAAGCTTATGACTTTGAGTGTGTAGAAATGGTTTTGATTGTTGTAAAGTCTATTGAAAAGGATTTGAAGTCGAATGCAAAGTTAATATTAAGGGTTGTTAATGATCTATCTGCATTTATATCAAAGATTATTTGATATCACAATGCCAATTTTTTTTTAAATTTGATTCCATCTTTTTCTTTGTTACACTTACGCACTGAAATCCTTGAGCTTATGAGTATTACCAACTCAGAGCTAGATTTCACAAAGTCAGGCAAATGATTTCGCTTATCATTCCCATCAGTGAATGAGCCTAACCTCCATAACGAAGGATGGTTCTTTACTCGTATTGAAAGTCATGGCGGTTCCTTTTCGGTTGGGAGAAGTGAAAAATCTAGTGGATGTGAGGGTTCATTATTTTCTCCTGGCTTGAGACAAAAAGTGATCATCAGTTTTACACATAGCGGTTTTCTATGGTGACAGTTAAGTAACCTATATTCCACGTGGTGTTCTTTAGCTGGGCGACATTTGAATTCAAATTCACGACAATTATTTATGGGATTTCATCATTCAAATTCCAATTTTACATTTCTAGAATTCTCTTAAGAACCCTAACTGTTCATTGTAATTCTCTCACAAAAATTGTCTCTCAATCTTTTCAAATGGCTGCTGAGGAAAACATTGTTGATATATTCAACAACAGAGATAAAAAATAGTTCACAACCGACGACAAATATTCAACACACCAATTTCTGGTTTAATCCTTTGCTTGATATGTATCCTGAAGAACTACAAATGTAAGTGTTAAGTTTGAACAACTCTTTTCTTAATCATGCATTATCATCTTTGTTTGCAATTCCAATGCAATGGTTGTCTTTAGCTACTTCTACTGATGTTTACAAAAAAACCACAAAAGTTGTTATGTTCTAGTTGATGTCTAACAAGATGAAGAAGTTTACCAAGAAGCAATTTGGCCCAAATCATGAAGTTACCTTCTACAGGTACATTTTATGAAGTCACCACTGATGAAGTCATCCATATGTTTAATGAAATCGGTCATCAACCCACTATGTTAGTTATTAGTCACTTCAAGAAGTTGAGTTTTCCATGTAATTGGAGTTTCTTCTTCGGAATTACTCTACGGTATTTAACATGATGAAGTTCAAGATTGGATAAGGCCAAGCTTGAAGTTTACTCTATTATGGCCAGGTTATATTATGGATTAAATATTTATTATGCATCTTTGTTATGGGAAGAATTTGGGAATTCGATTTCTCATTCTAAACTGCTAACTGGAGCTTTGAGTACTAGGTTTTAGGGCATGATTTTGAGGGAAGTTTATACTCAAGAAGGTTTTCTTTTTCCTTCTGATCTTGATACTGCCTAATTTCCACCAATGACAGTTATTAAAGTTGTGGTATATGATGCTACAATATTCCCAATGGTTGCTCGAATTACTGAATCAATGCTCAAGTTAGCGAATCCTACTCATCAAATACTGTTTAAGTATCAAGCTTCAATAGATTCCACTCCAACTGGAATTCTTCCACCAAATCTTACCTCTAAAGGTGTTGAAGGTTCAAAAAAAGCATCTAAGGGAAATAAGAAAAAGAAACAAGATGTTAAATCAAAGGAAGTAGAAGATGAGGTGGTTAAGGAGACAACACCCACAAAGACAGGAAAATGGGTACTTAAAATAATGAATAAACATGCTCCTAAGAAATAATCTGAATCTAAACCCATGAAACCAACTAAAGAGCCTATAGTCAAAACTGTTGTGAAACAAGCAGAGAAAGCTTCTAAGGAGATTCCTACTCCTGTTGCAGAAACACTCACACAAGAAGGAGAACCTGCTGTGAAAAAAGGGAATTTCAAAGAGAGTTAAAGTTTCGTCTTTTGGTTCTCCTACATACAGACAGAGGAATTCTTTAGAAGTTGTAGAAAAGCTGAAGAAGCGAAAGCCTACTCCTTTTACGGATTAATGGAGAATGTTGTTGTGGAGTGTGTTCATGACAGTGATGGCCCATATATAAATATAGGAGGTTCATTTCATATTTCACCAAGGAAGGTTACCTCTATTAAATCGAATTTCAAGGAGACAAGTACTCCTGATGTCAATGCACATGTATCTAATACAGATGCAAACATCAATCCAGGTAACCTACTGCCTGAATCCCTGAGAAGAAGAAATTCATACCACTTAGGGTTTCGCATACTGAGTCCATTTTGGAGGATGTTGAAATTCCAAATATCACTGTGAACTTATATAATAAGGACACAAATGTTACCATGGGTGAATGAAGCTCCACCATCTAAACTCCAGTTGTTGTTACTTCGAATTCATTACCACCAACACCAACTTATCCAACACAAACATCCGTTATTCCACCTACATCAACTACAACAATTTCTCCTACTTTTGCTGGTAAAACGCAAGAACCGGTTGCTACCTTATTCTCATCTCAATCTACTAAACCTGAGAAGGCCATTCTCGAAGCTGAAGCATATGATGATGATGATGATGATGTTATGGTTTTGTTTGCTGATATGCAGTTCAACCCTGAAGAATAAGATATACCTGATGAGTTAATCATATCGGGTAAACAATTCAAGATCCTTAATTATAAAATGAATTATATTCGTCAGTTTTTAGCTGATACTAGTGGCAAGAACTTAGTTAGTGGATTTGAGGTTGAATGTCTTTTAAAGTCTCAAGATTCTCATATGAGAACCTTGATTGAAAGTACTGATAAGAAAAATGAAGAGCGAGTGGCAAATCAATCTCGTAATTTTGATCATGAGATTTATAAACTTCATGATTTGCAAAAGAACGTTATGAACTCTTTGAAAAGATGGTATTTGAATCAAAAGCTTCTCTTGAGTTAAAGGTCAATGAGCTTAGAGACTTGATATAAAAAAAATTCAGATATTAGATTACTATTGTGTTTCTGTGAATGAAAAGACTGATGGAATGGCCAATGCGACAACTCGATTGGTAGAAGATCTTACTGCTTTAAACAAGGATTATTCAAATGATCTTAAGGTAAAGACTAATTAGGATGGCAAAGTGTTTGAGAAACTTGAAGAGTTTCTATCTTATTTTAAATAAACATCATCGAAAGTTGATCTTTCTTCTCAATCTTCCATCTCTTAATATTCTATTTCTGCAATGGTTTTGAATATTGAGTCCAGTTTTGAAGCAGAGTTGGCTCCACTCCTAAATTTGGTACTTCGATTACCAACAAATGTTCCACATCCTGCGCACGTCTCACAAGTGGGAGAAAGGGGGGTTGGTTCTTCAATAGGCTCAGTCGAAAGAAAAAAAAGGTTGTTGTGGGAAGGGTTTTATCAATACAAATCCCTACATCCATTTCAATGAAGCCAGTTGTATCAACTTCAACAATAACCGCTTCAACAACAAATCCTTCCCAAATGAATATTGATAATTCGAAAGTTCAAAAGAAAGGGATTTCGATTAATGAAGGAGCTGGAGGTTCGAGTTCTTTTTTTGTCAAAACAACATCAAATGTAAATCCCAAAGATAAAGGGAAAAGTGTTCAAATAGAACGAACATCAGTGGGGAAGAAGAGACTGCAAGCAATAGAAATCGAAAGACAAAGGCAAATATACAACATTCTAATTCAAAGAGTGAATGATCCACCAGGCTTA
Source organism: Lactuca virosa (assembly GCF_052849685.1). Lineage (NCBI taxonomy): Eukaryota > Viridiplantae > Streptophyta > Magnoliopsida > Asterales > Asteraceae > Lactuca > Lactuca virosa. Next base: position 311,036,097 of record NC_136433.1, on the reverse strand, counting down.
AATAAGGGTGATCCTAATAAGCAATTGTGTTATGAAACAATCAAAATTATATTACTCGATAAGATATATGAGTTTATGAAAAAGCCCAAGAAAAGCTACTACATTAAAGATTCTAACTTTAATCAGTTTGATTTCCCAATCAATCATCTGTTGTTCATATTTACTTAGTTCAAATTAAGTAAGATTTTCAAAATAAAGATGAATATAGGAGATTGAGATTCGCTTTCATGCAGTCTTGGGAAAAAGCGAATAAGAGGTTTGGTCGTTGGTGAAGATTGTTAGAGTGATGTCAATTGTGCCTGATGTGTTGTTTGAAGGATTTTTGCCGAACATTCATTATTCTGTTGTGAGTGCGAAAAATGTGGCATTTGAGTTCACTATTGCAGACATTCCTTTGATGAATCTGAATGATCTCATCACTGTATCAAAATTATGTGCAATGTTGATGCTTCAAAAGTGGCTGAGGAGAATAGAGATGCGTTTATTCTTGGATATGCTCATATAAAGGCATTTCTAGATTGCTACTACGAATATTTGGCAATTATTGACATAGATCTTACCATGGCAATCAATAAAACTTCAAACATGCCCCAATCATTGCTAAAAAGGAAGTTGAATATTGATGAATTTGAAGATGGTGAGATTAGTCCCAAACCTTTTGGAGTTGTTTTTCAGAACAAGAAGGGAAAGTTGACTAAATTTCTTTTCCAAGTGAATGACATTGAGAGATACATAAACTCTCATTTTTCCAATATTTTGATCCGTTTTGAACAACAACAAGAAGAATGACAACAAGGATAAAGCGGAGATTCGAAAAATCATTCTTTGGTACATGGAGATTAGAATGGTGTTGCTAGAGCCAATGAAGACTGTAGCTTGAAGTTTCGACTATTCTCACTAAGTTGGAGATTGTAGAGTCGAAAGTTGTAGTGAGTAGTCAAAGTTACGTCTTTAGGTTTCACGTCTGTAAAATAGCGAAAGTTAAGTACTTTCGTTATTATATCTATTTACAAGGCATTCACTGGTTTCTCATTGTATGGTTAAGTCCTTGTAGTTTTTGTATCTGTGACGTATCCTATAAATAGGTTAAGTACTTAGGTGATAGGGTATTGAACACTCTCAGAATACTTTTTGTACTCTAAAAGCTTTGTATTCTTCCAGACAATATACTGAGCTAAACAAATCTTATTTAGATCTCGGTCTTCTTTACTATTTTCTTTGATTCGATTGATTCAAACACTTATCAAACGTTTTGTGCCGAATACGCCCATAGCCAAATTTATAAAATGGAGGACGAAATTTAAAAAAAAGAGTTTTTCTTTCATTCTAGACATTTAACATTTTTGTAAGACATTAGTTTTCAAAGAAGTAAATCATTAAAAATTCACAACGAATGACAAAATTTTAATCACAAATATTTTGAATGTCATAAAGTTGTTGTATGTCACAATTCGTCTGCCATTAAAAAAACTTTATTCTAGTAGTGAGATTTTACTGATTCTTTTACAAGTATTTTTAATAGTTTTACAGTTTGATTCCTATTTTGTTATAGATTTTTCCTTTTATTAAGTCCATGATTTTTTGATATATTAATAAAAATCATTAAGCATAAAAAATAATAGATATCTTTTAGTATAATTTTTTTTATTTCAAGCTAAATCGCTAAACGAATAAATACCAACCTGCCTTTCTATAATAGTATTATACGTCAAAAATATCTTACGAGATTATAATTCAAAAAGTAGAAAATATACTCCATTATCATACATGTAATACATATCAAAACTTGGTGAAACAATCAAGTGTTCACAACCATTTATTTCATTAGATTTTCACAGTTATTCACGACCATCAAAATAATGCCTAATTAACTAATTTAGCGGAAGTGAAGATTCATGATCATTCATTTTATGCTTACCAAAATTTGATGCAATAATTAAGCATCCATTTTGAATGCAAATTATAATCAATTCTTAGGAATTTAGTAAGCAAATAAATAAAGTAAAATTTAGTGCAAAACAAGACTCGTTCTCCGGTAAATAATAACAACAAGATTACAAGCAACAACTGCCTTTGACAGTTACAAAAAAACATAACATATCAATAGAAAAGGTTGTAATAATCAACCAAACTCCAATTAAAAACTATAAAAAACAGTAACTAGTGGAGGTCATCTGCAGGGAGGAAATTGACCAATATACACACTATTTGATCTTCATTTAGCACGTTTGCGACTAAATATTTTTCAGGTACACGACCATCCTCTATAAGAAACACAAGAAACAAGAGTTATCTGATAAAAAACAAAAAAAAAAATATACAAAAAATATACTTTTATACGACTCTTACCTGAGCCCTGAGGTGATGTGGATTATGGAATGAAGGAACACTAAACGCAGGCACAATTGGTTCCCAACAGGCCAACATACTTTTAGCATGAATGAGTATAAAGACACATGTTGCATCATAATAAATTAACCTACTAAATTAAAATGTTGGTTAAAAGCATAAAACATTATAATTGGGTAGTAAATAGCCGTTATTCGATTTATGCCTATCATGGTAAGTTCTTGTTGTGACCCTATAGGATAATATGTTATTAGCAACAATCACATTAATAATAAATATAAAAAATATGCCAACATGATAAAGGTGTGACCCTATAGGATAATATGTTATTAGCAATATCACTCAATAATGATTCTTGAGCTTATAGATCCAACAATCTCCCACTTACACAAGATTTATTACACACTGGTCTAGATAGTAATTGGGGTCTAGCAAAAAGCTACTACCCTTAACAACATATGAAGGGTACCATCTCACCGGCAACCAATTCCACGAGCTTAAAGCTACACTTGTTACTAAAGTTGTGGAATTTATTATTCCTTTATCTCATAAATCATGTTAAACAACAGATATGGATCGCAATCAATATCATGTGGTGTTCAACTTGTAGTAAGGCCTTCGATGTCTAACTCTAAACGAATAAGAGGAACAAATCTCATCTTGACTACATACGCCCATCATGTTGTTTATGTCATACCCAACGATGGTCACTATAACTGCTCTTTACGTAACATCATAAAACCATGTCAAAGCACAAAAATTCCTACACTCATGTCCTAAATATGTATCTCAGGTCTAAGAATACAAAGATATTGTTGGATTAGGTGTCTAAGCCCATAACTATAATTGGGATGTACTTGACCCGATACTAGCATGTTCCTTTTGGGTTGCCTTCACTATAGCAATATGATAAGATGAGTACTGGGGAAAGAGATTAATTAATGATTTATTAATATATTATAAGAATAACATATTAATTTAGAAATCATATTATCTAATTAGTATTTATCATAAATTAATTTGGAATTAATTTGGTGATCAAAAGAAACTGATTAAATGTATGGGGATTGATATTGTAATTTACTGGTAGATGCGAGTTGGGCTGTGGACTCCTAATAGAAGGGGTGGACGGATTATTTGGGAGTCCAAGGGGCCTTCTAGAAGGGTTTCATAGATTGCTTAAGGCCTAAGCAAAGAATTAGGGTTTCAGTCTAAAACCCTAGCAGCACAACTATACAAGGACCCCTTGGCTAGTTGAAATCGGCCCCTACGCATTCATAGAGAACCCCAGCCGATTTTAGTATCCTCCATCCTCTCTCTCTCTCTCTCTTGTTCATCCATTGCTAGTTGGTGTTTGTGACTACATTAGAGGTGCAACAATTGAGGCACTAAGTTCCTGAAGGTCAAGATCAAGTATTCAACAAGAGAAGCATTCTTCTAACTCTTGTTTTATTCATTGAATCCGAAAATATGTATGCTAGATTAGGGTTTTGCCTTGAGAAAAACCTAGATCCAAACCAATTAGGGTTTCATGTGCACCATAGGAATGTTGTAATGCTCAAAACCCATCAGTGGTATCAAAGCTTAGGGTGTTTTTCTGTTATATGTGATGCTATTGTGTTTTTCAAAGCTGAAACAAAAATCTATTTTTGGCCCCTGACTGCAGAACTCGACAAGTTGGACCTACTCCACGAGTCCATGCCCTGATTCGACGAGTCGGTTCGTCAGATAGCAAATTTTTCGGATTCAAGTCTAAATTAGACGAGGATCATTACCTTAAATTGTTTTAACTGTTAAAATTCGAATTTTCTGTTATGGTAATGATTATCCTCATCCTAATTAGAAGATTATCATCAGATTTTAAGATAAAGTCCAAAATTATGATTAGTTTAATTATTTAAAACTTGATCTAGAAGTTTTGAAAAGTTTCAATACTTGCCCTCAAGTTTTGGAATTGAAAATTTAATTAAAAAGTTTTAATTTTAAAATATTAAATTCTAAAACCCTAGTGTTTTAAAAGTTTAAAATACAAACCTATATTATTATAATATTAATAGCTTAATACTTATATATATGTATAAGATGAGTCAGTCTTACCATTAGTAGGCCTCATTTACGAAGCTGATCTATAAGGGGGGTATAAGGAAATTGCCTATAATATGGCGGTTGAATGGGTGTCCACTCTCACCCATCACTTCCTTGATTGGTGAAGGGTCGTTAGCCGAATGGGTAGGATAGGACATTAATTCCTCATTAATAAGTATAATGAAAGTTATAAAGTAACTAAACGTTTTTGTAAATTCCCAATCTTAGTTACTTTAGGAAAAATGCAAAAATGATGCTATTCCATGAAATTGCACTTTGCACCTTGTCAAGTCGTTAGTAGAGCGTGTGTGGTTAACCAGCACACTAACTTGGACTAACAAGGGTGGCAAATGGTAGATCGAGAATTATCATAGATCAATGGAGCGTGTGTGGTTAGCCGGCACATTGATTAGGTGGTAAATGACTCGAGAGTGCCAAGCTAATTTGCATGGTTATTCACACCTTGTTTGTGATCCTCGGTATCCCAGTCACAAACTTGAAGGGCATAATCGAGATTAAACATGCCATTGAAAAGTTCAATGAATCTTAAAAGAATCTAGGAATTTCATTTCATTTAAAACCTAGTTCTTTATTTCGTTTTTCGTGGTGGAATTGGTAAATCATCATTTACCTACCTTCAAATAAATTGCAATTGGATTACGGCATCCCTCTTCCGAATTGTGAATTATTGTGTTGGGTCCTAGCCTTAATATTTCATTTGGGTGTTATATTAAGGATTCTTTATCTAATCTAAACTTTGTTCTTTTTCTTTTTCAGATGTATGGCTCAAACAACGCTTCCGACTCGAACTCCAACTCCTCAAGCTCCTTCTCTCTCAAGAACATTTGTGCGAGGATGAATACTTTCTCAACAAATAACTCAACGAGATCGATGAATCGAAATATACTCCTGAACAAATAGCTGAGTATAGGGCTCACGAGAAAGACGCGACAAAGGTGTCGTGTATAATGGTAGCCACTATGACTCCTGAGCTGCAACGGTTCAATGTCGATGCTTCAGAAGTTGCACAAGAAGCTGCGTAGATGAAGAAATTCAATGGAGATCTACACATTGTTTCTTCCATTGAGGATCCCTTGGAAATATATCATGATGATGATGGTGCTATTGCTTTGGCCAACGAACCCTGATCACATAATAAGACCAAGCACATTAACTAGAGGTTCAACTACATTCTTTATGATGATGGAAATGGTGAAATCAGTATTCACAAAGTAAATATAAATCAAAATTTTGCGAACCCATTCATGAAGCCTCTTCCTAAAGCAAACTTTGAAGGCCATACTCGAGGAATCATACTTTGTTGTTCTAGTTATTATTGTGGGTACAATGATGAAGTAAGACTATTATAAATTACATTGGATAACGAAGCGTTATAACCCAGTTTGTAGAGAATTGCTAGTGAATAAGTATTGGATAGACCCATTCAAGGTCACTTTATGAATCGTTATCATGAATAGTAATTGATAGAGGTAACATCTTTGTATCCTTAATCCCTAAGATACATATTTACGACTTAAGTATAGGAAATGTTTTGCTTTAATGTAGTCAAATGTTGTTCTTTAATTAGGCATTTTTAAAGGACATTATTAGGTATGATGTGAATCATGCAAGAGGTATATGTAATCAAGGTGAGATTCTTTCATCTTATTCATTGAGAGTTAGACATCTAAGGGCTTATAAAATGTTGAACACTTAAATGTGATTGATTGTGATTAATATCTCATCTTTAACACAATGTCTGTGACAAAGGGATAACTGGTTAATTACCTTATGCAACAATTGTAGCCTTGAGCTCTAGGGAATTGGATGTTGATAGAATACCACAGAGTCATATGTTTTTCAGGGCAGTGAAATGTTGTTAGACGTTCACCAATGTGTATACCAATCTAATATAAGTCTTGTGCATGTGGGAGACTGAAAGATCTTGTATACTCAAGAGGTCATATTAAAATGATATTTCTAATTAAGATATGATCCTAAAGGGTCACACTAACAACAAACTGATACTATTGAACATTTCTTAGAAATTGATTTTAATAAATATTCATAAACTCTGATAATTAATTGTAAATTATTTATTTCATGAAATAATAATTTTCAATGGAAAATAACATAATATATCAATTTCAACTTAAACTAAAGATAACAAAAATAGAATACATACCTTTGTAGCCGTTCAAATATTTGTAGATCTTGACTGAATAATTATTTCTAAGAGCCGAAATAGAGAGCTCTTCTTTCGTAGTCGCACCCAAAAAGGAACAGACCAGTAATATCTAACTTCACCCCATGGACAAACAACTTAAACACCTCAAACCAGAATGCGGAATTGTCTCCTACCCCCCACGTAGAAGCCTACGCGCCGCCTAATCAACTAAGTGGTGATTTTCGACATTGGGTTTCCGAATACTAGGATTTTCTAGAGACAATTTAATCATAACATCTTTCTTAGGATTCCTCTATTTATTATAAAACAGGATTTTGCTTGAACTCCTTAAACTACAAAAATCATTATTGAATGATGTTGCTAATAACATGATTCTCTATTTAACTCTCAATTGATGTGTTGGTTAAACACACGAGCTCCATCAACATGTTATAAAAAGAATGTGCAACTTTCATGGATAACATAAGTTTCAAATGTATTTAATGAAACAGGATTTGCTTTATACTTTTAATGAAAAATACTTTTAACTTGACTATTATCCTATCAAAATCTTTTGGTAACTCCACTCTCAAAATGCAATAGGGCGGTGACGATGGTAAGCACGGAACATATTAAAAACCAACTCATTAGCGGTCATAGAGACCTCCTTAAACCCCTAAATTAGAGTGGGTGAGCCTAGTCATGGAAAGACTGAGAATGTCAATATTTAAACATTCAAGGACGCATGTTGTAATTTTTTTATACATATAATAGATGTTGTTCTAACTCACTCACTCACACACACACACACACACACACATATATATATATATATATATATATATATATATATATATATACACACACACACACACACATACACACTTCTGTGATAACGAGGTAATAGTTGTTTTAGCTAAAGAACCTCGAGATCGCAAGCGCACAAGACATATACTTAGAAATTTCCACCATATAAGGATGCTTGTTAAATATGGAGACATTAATGTAAGTTGAGTTCCATCAGAAGATAATCCAATTGATCCGCTTACCAAACCATTGTCACAAATCAGCATGATGCTCATACAATATCTATTGGCATTAGATTTGCTATTATGTGGGTTTAATTACACAATTTGTAGTTTGATTTTATAGAAAACTTTAGATTATGTTTTAAATTGGTGATTATTAATAATAAGTTGCTACTTCTGTTCACTGATAGTTTTTGTGTTCCTTCTTTGGCATGTTATGAACCACTTTCAAAATAACATTTTATTCACATTTTCACATTCGGTCCTACTCTTGGAGGATAGTAGTGAATTAAGATTGTCATGGAGTATTGGTAAAATGTTCATTGAGATTAACAAAGCAAAGGTATGCGACCAATATTGATTAGTACTTGAAAATAGAGATTTTAAGTGTTGGAGTAACCACGCTTAAAGATTACTTCATGGATCCTGTCATGAGTAAATTAAGACGACTATATTTCTTGTTCTTTAAATGGAGATGCATTAGGTTTTGTTTTATAATCTGTTATAACTTGGTTTTTCCAGAACGTTCTCCGTAATTGGCAGCCATACATGGTTAGACTAGATATTACATAAGAAAAAGGACTGACATATGTATTCAAAGTTTATTTGATCCTTCAAGCTGAGACTGGCTTGATCATATTCGATAGCTAGCCTAAAAAGTCACCACAAGTCGATATCAAGAAACATAATCTTGAAACATGAGATTGGCATGTGATTAATGCCCCTAGTTCATAACAAGATGTCATGAAGATCAAAAGAATTTGTAGTTATTAGTCTTAGGGTTGTTTATCACAATGTTGTTATAAGTATAGTAGTTGAATTGGATTGCCACTCACTATTGTCTCTAGTAAGTATTGGACCGGTCAAGTGTTGATGGCTAAGTGAAAGTGGAAGCTGATGGAGATTAGTGCCCATAGCCATAAAAAACCGGTAATACTACTATAAATAGTAGTGTCCTTTTGGGTTACGTGCAAGATCAAAATAAAGCAGAATTGGAAAGATATTTATTTGAAGTACTTGTTTTGTTAATGAATTAATAGTTTAATTAATTAAATAGAAAAACAAAAGGAATTTGGAATATTATAGAATCTTTTTATTCTTGGATAATTACTAAAATCCTAGATAATTATAAATATATTTGGTTGTTATATTTAGGGTTTCCAAACACTTCCCTATATATAGAGGGGACAAAACCCGGTTTTGCATGCATGAGAAATTTCTCTCCTACCTCAAAAGTTGGGAACCCTAAGGAAAAACCCTAGAATACCCAGAGCCTGTAACCACGCCATGGTATGTTGTTTTCCATGCCATGGTCGTTTCTAGATTTGATTATTCGAGTCTTGTTGATGCTATCTTTCAGATCTGTTGGTGTTTTGCATCTTGGGTGCGATCACAAGAAAGGAACTCTATGTTGGGTTCTTAAGTTCGATCAACTGGCTAGACTAAAGAAGTCCAAGAAGTCCAAGAAAATCTCGAAAGTATTATTCGTTTAATTTTGTCTCTAAGTTGTGTTGATTGTTTAAGTTACATCAAGGCATTATGAGTTTATATATCAGAAAAATTGTCGCTTCCACTGTCCTAGATTTGGTCTTTAACTAGGCTCGTAAACCATCACCATATGGGTAAGGTTTAAGGGTTATGGTACAAAGTCATATAGGTTAGGGTTGAAGGGTTATGACATTAAGACATATGGGTTAGGGTTTAACGTTTATGACATTTTGCCATATGGGTCAGGGTTTAAGGGTTATGTCATTAAGTTATATGGATTAGGTTTAAGGGTAATGTCATTAAGGTATATGGGTTAGGGTTTAAAGGTGATATGATTATGGCATGTATGGGGAAAAGTTTAAGGGTTTTGACATTAGGTCGTATCAGTCAGGGTTTACCTGGAATAACATTATGTCATGCGAGTCAACGTTTACATGACATATGACATTAAGGCATATAGGTTAGGGTTTAAGGGTTACGACAATAAGTTATATGGTCTGGTTTACAAGTATATCGAATTAAGTCATATGGGTCAAGGTTTACGGGTATATGAAATTAAGTTATATGAGTTAGAATTAAGGGTTATGGCATTAAGTCTTATGGTTCAGGGTTTATAGGTTATGGAATCATGGCATATTGGGTAAGGTTTAAGGGTTATGACATTAAGGAATATGGGGCAGGGTTTAAGGGTTATGATATTATGGTATATGGAGCGGGGTTTAAGGGTTATAAGGCATATGGGTTGGGGTTTATGGTTATTGCATTAAGTCATCAGGGCCAAGGTTTAAGGGTTATAGCATTAATTCAAATGGGTCAGGGATTAAGGGTGTTGGCAGTATGTCATATGGATAAGGGTTTAAGGGTTATGGTGTTATGTCATATCAGTCAGGGCTTAAGGCACACACACACATACACACACACACACACACACACACACACATATATATATATATATATATATATATATATATATATATAGGCTTAGGTTATTCTATTCTAACTAATTATTGTATGGATGTAGGAATGATTGTGAGCCATTCATTTTACTTATTTTAAGAAAGTGATTAATACATATTATTACGTTAAAGATAATTGAAAATTCCTATTTTTTCATTCTAAGGGTATTTTAGTCAATTAACATAAATTTAAAAAAGGAAAAATGCAGATTTTAGGTAATAATTAATTTTCTAAATTTTAAAAATATGATTTTTTGGATAATAAATATATTAATTTGGACATTCTGTAAGAATGTGTTTATCATTATCTTGGAAAAACCATTAAAATATGACAGAATACTATAAACATATATTATCAAGATTAATAATTTTTAATGAATACAAATTTTATATGAAAAGATTTTTAATAGCTTAAAATCATTAATTACATTCATTCTTAACAAATACAACTATGAACATACATAAATGATATTCATTCTGAAAGAATACAAGTAATAATGGTTAACAATTACATTTATTCTAAAAGAATAAAACTGAGAATGGTTAAAAAAAATATTAAAAACATATTCTTACAAATCGTTGTTTACTCGTGGACACCTGAATATATATTCATACATATTCTTACATAACAACACCTTATACATTTTAATACAACTATACATATTCTAACAGAATATATTGCTAATCCATTCTAAGCGAATTACATTTTATAAAAATAGCCTTATGCTTGGATTTGTAGGAGGAGTTGAACTCAAGTATGGAAAATCCCTATGACAAGCTTGAAAAATCTAAAAACATGAAAAACAAATACATATTAGATCCAATGAAATCTCGCATATAAGAAAGTTTGTTGTAGAATAGTTTTGTTGCACACTTGCTACTACTATCACACCAATTTGTATATAGTACATGTGTAATCTAAACTATTGAAAAAAAAAGCTAAATCATAGTAATCAAACAGAAACTATTAAAACTGATAATGCATATATTAATCGACAAAGAAAACAATATTAAGAATAAACAATAAATAGATTTCAAAAGATTGCTGAAAAGGGTTCATAATTAAAAATCTAAAAAAAAGGAAGAGCACAAACCGAAATGAGATCTCCCAACTTGTGCTTCCTGTAACAATACAAGCATCAAAGTCATAATTACTTTCTGCTACTAATTCCCTTATTTATAGGTTGTAGATAGAAATATAGGATATGATGTGAAAATGAAATATTTTCATATCTGATTTCAAAACTAACAACAAAATTTGATTAAAACTATTATAATAAACTTTATAAGAATTCTCACATTATAAACTAAATTACGATGGTCAAATTCAATTAAAGTGTTGCTCCAATATCAAGTGCATATATTCACTACTATCATTGCTAAACGCAAACAATATGCTAAGTAACCTCCTCTTTCAGGAAAACAGTCGATTGATAAGCACATGTTGAGAAAAGTTTATTGATCTAAGTTATCCTAGAAAAATCTGAATGGGTATCAATGAAAGTTATCCTAAAAGAGCTTTTTTCTTATCCTCCCCACTTCATAAAAAAATATCAGGAAACTAAAATCATCAAATTGGCAATCTGTTCTTGTTTGTATAAAGTGAAACTAAAATGAGTAAAATCTCAACGATCAACTTTCTAAAAGAATTACCAAGTTCACAGAATTTTAGAAACGAACATGTAAATCATTGGAGGAAGAGAATCGATCAAATAAAACCATAAAGGGATAAAAAGTACCTGCGAACATCAAGACATTCTGTAAATTATGTGATATTAATCCAAGGCATTCTACTTCTTTAACTCACTGATCCCAATCAAAGTCGAAGGGTGCCTGAGCCCAAAAAAAATTCAATGGGAAACGTTCGGGTCTTCAATTGGAGGAATGATACAAATAAATGAAATTTGGGGGGTGGAGATGCTTTACCGATGGACATAACAGTGAATGGCTGGTGGAGATCGGCGGTAACAACAAACGATGGTGGTGGCGGCAATAGCAAATGATGGTGACTTGGCAGTGGCGATATGCCAGAAGAGAAAGCTGGTGGTTTTTGGCCAGATTCAATGGGCGGACTCATGTTGCCGACGACTTTTAGAGAAAGAGGGGTAAAATTGAGGTCGCGGCTAGGGTTTTAAACAACCAGAAGATAACGGTTGAAGAAGAGGATTTTTAGATCGAGCATCAAATATAAGAGGATGGATGGTTGGCCGATGATTTTTGAGAAAGAAATTGAGAAAGCAGAATGAGACGTGAGATTATTTGAGATTTATTCTGATAGGAAGTATTTGAGGAAGTTATTTATCAAATTACTTAAATACCCTTGTTTATTTATTTAATTATTATTAATTTTTTTAAATTTTGATTTGTCCACAATCAATATTATATCCACACAATACTTAGTTAGAATACCTGAACCTCTCTCTCTATGTGTGTGTGTATATATATATATATATATATATATATATATATATATATATATATATATACATATATATATATATATATATATATATATATATATATATATATATATATATATATATATATATATCGTCACACTCCGACCAACGACGGAAACGTCAGGGTTCTGACACCAATGTGGGATCACAATTAACAAAACATATTAATAATACAATGATTGATGATAACATCACATTCTTCCATAAATACGGTATGATGAATTACATTGTTGTCAATCTAAAAGACGATAATTACTAGATCGAGTTCTGTAACGTCAGTCAAAATGAAACAAAAAAGTACTAAAAGATCGGCCATCCAGTTAAACAAAGAAATGCATTTTCTATGACACATAGGGTGTGTCTTCTAGCTCCTAAGTTCCTAAAGATACATACGTTTGAAATACGTCAACAGTAATATTGGTGAGCTTTACATTTTTTTTGACTCCGTATGTTTTTATATTCAAAAGTGTGTTTAGACTAATGAATCATAGATGTATAAAATCCAACATGTTTGACCCTTTTAAGCCCATACAAATAAAAGAGATTTGTTTTTTGTTCTGACTATGTGTGTTTTTATAATCAAAAGTATGTTTAAACTAATGAATTATAAAAATATAAAATACAACATGTTCTACACTTTTAATCTAATACAAGTAAAATATATTTGTTTTTGGTTCTAACTACGTGTGTTTTTAAAATCAAAATTATGTTTATATGAATAAATTATCAAATGTGTAAAGTGCAACATGTTTAACACTTGTAACCAGATACAAGTAAAATAGATTTTATTATCTATATATCTTATCAAAACTAAGTTATTATTCGATAGAGTGTCGTGTCGAGCCTTTGTAAAGATTTATTTGTTCAGTTGAATCAATATTTGACACTTAATTATTTGAATAAATCATTCTCATTTTATTCCTGTACATTCTACAATGAATTTCTGGGGTTTTATGATGAGCCTATAACCGAACTACAGACGACAAGCCTCTAAAATACATAGTGATTAGATGTGTCGAGATCATCACTGACACTTCAACATCGTTATAATGAGCAATACTAAGTTTTCATGCTCTTAGTTGATGAAGAGTATCAATCTCATATTAAGAATCCCATAATTATCAGATCCAAAATTGTGGGTGTGTGTCTATGTCCTAAACTAAGTTGAAAATTTAATTCACTAACTAGTTCAAATCGTTCATGAAAGAAATTCAAACCTTAAAACTTTAAGTTTTAAAGTTTTCTATACTTAGACTTTAAGTTTTAGTACAAGTTTTCCGCCAAAAATCGAAGAGCGTAACGGATGCATTTTGACTAAAATCCAGATTTCGAACAACAAGAAATCAACCAATAGTTAAGAGTTTTGAACACAAAAATACATATAAATAAGTTATTAAGCCAAAATCGTAATAAGCTCACTTTTAACATCTTTTGTTCTTAACGAAGTTAAATCAACTTTATTATGAAATGGTGTCTTTGATTCATTTATATATGTAATCTAGTAAAACTTTATTCTTATATAAAACCTATATAATTTTTTTTTGTGTAAAACATCCTTTTTATATAAAATCCATATAAAAAATTTTGGACATCTTTTTATATAAAACCAATTTCTATATAAATCCAAGTCATTTTGTGTATTATATATATATATATATATATATATATATATATATATATATATATATATATATATATATATAATCATAACCATTTTATATAAAAATGTTACGATTAAATATGTACACAAGTTTAATCTTATTTTTGACCATTTTTGTGCAATTCTAAGTCTTTTGTTTATATACAAATAGTACATATTTTATTATATATATATATATAAATATATATATATATATATATATATATATATATATATATATATATATATATATATATATATATATATTAGGAAGGTAATAAATTTTTTATATACATATTGTTTTAGCAAAAAAATTAAATGAATCATTAGATGATTTGAAAGTAAGATGATTCACAAGACAAAATTTCCAAAAAAATACATTCATGATTCATTTTTAAGTAAATCAAGAAAAAAGTTACTTTTATGACAATTTTAGTGAATATCAACAAAATCTTCGTAAATATAAATCATCAAAATATTTTTTTTCGGGATATTTTTGTGTGAATAATTTTATTTTAGATTCATCTACTGATTCAATTGATTTGTTCTCCAAAAAAATATGACGAAAAAAAATTCTTAATATATATATATATATATATATATATATATATATATATATATATATATATATATATATATATATATATATATATATATATATTTACGAGAACATTTGTGAAGAAATTTGTTCCATATAATTTTTTTAATTAAAACTATAAAATAATAATCACATAAATTAAAAAAAAAATAGTTACTAACAATTAAAAAACCTAGTAACCAAGACCGCTCAATACCCAACCAACACCACCCACCACCACTACCAACCACCCACCACCTACCTCCACCACCCATCACCAATACCCATCACCACCACCACCACCCATCACTATCCACAACCTCCACTCATCACTACCACCCGTCTCCATCACCACTCACCACCACCGTCTACCACCACCCTCGCCCACCACCCACTAAAACTACCTACCATCCCCAACGAAGACCACCACACACAATCACCACCGACCTCTAGCACTCATCATCACCACCCGCTGCCACCACCCCAACCTACCTCTATCTCCCATCACCACCACTCGCCACCACCACCCACCACCACCATCCATCACCACCCACTACTACTACCCATCACCACCATCCACCACCACCCGCCACACCAACCACCTACCACCACCCATCCACTACTACCACCACCACCCACCAAAACCACTACTCGCCACCATCATCGCCACCCACCACCTATCACCACCACCACTCGCCACCACAACCGCCCCCTACCATCCTTCACCACCATCCATCACACCACACTTAGCCCCCACCCGCCACTGCCACCAACCACCACCCATTATCGACCACCACCACCACCATCTATCACCACCCATCACTACCACCCGCCACCACCACCGCCACGAATCACCACTCACTACCCACCAAAACCACTACCCACCACCCCCACCATCACTACCACCTGCCACCACTAACCACTGCCACCATCACTACCTAACACTACGACCCACAACCAGCACCCATAACCATCATCCACCACCACCACCCATTACTACCACCCGACACCACTACCCCTACCCAATACCCATCACTTGATACCACCACCAATCACCATCATCACCAAACACTACCACCACCTATCACCACAACCCCTCTTCTACCATTAATCACCACCTCCTATAAAAACCACCACTAGTCACCACCTTACATCACCAAACGTCGCCACTACCCATCACCATCACCATCACCACCACCACCACCACCAACCATATAACCATCACCTGCCAACCACCATAACCATCACTCATCATCCCCACCACCCTTTACCATCAATACTACCCACCATCCTTCACCAACCATCACTACCTAACCACTTATCCCCCACAACCCCCATCACCCACTAGCCGCCACCACCACCACCCACCCCTACCATCACCACCACAACCACCACCTGCCACCACCAACCACCAACCTACCTCCACCCCCCACCCCTACACGTCACCACCACCCCTACTACCCACCACCCACCACTACCCATCTCCACCACCACCCAACTCCCACTACCTACAACCACAAACACCATATCTGATTAAATGCATATAATCATATAAATCATATTTGACTATATATATTAAATCATATGTGATTAAATACAAGAACAACTAGTAAATCAAGAATGCAAAAATGAAACTTGTCCACACAAATCATATGTTATTGGATACATATAATCACATGTAATTATATGTATTTAATCACATATGATTTATTTGGACAATATTCACTTTTGCGTTTTCGATTCAATAGTTGGTCTCGTATATTTAATCACATGATTATATGTATCTAATCATATATGATTTATGTCAAAAAAATTGTTTCCATGTTCTTGGTTTAATAGTTGTTTCCGTGTATATATTCACATTTGATTATATGTATTTTATCACATATGATTTACATGGGAAAGATTGGTTTTTTTATAAATAAACCACATGTGATTAGACATATAATCATATGTGATTAAATACACGAGAATAATAAAAATAAATCGTATCCACATAAATCATATGTGATTAGACATAGATAGTCAAATGGGATTATATGTTTTAATCACATATGACTTATGTGGTAAATATTTGTTTTCATGTTATTGATTAAATAGTTGTATAGGTGTATATAGTAACATGTAATTATATGTATATAATCATTTATGATTTATATGGAAAATATTTATTTTTGTCCATATAAATCATTTGTGATTAGATATATGTCATCACATGCGATTAAATACATAAGAAAAAAATGAATCTTGTCCATATAAATCATATCATTAGATACATATAATCACATGTGATTATATGTATTTAATCACATATGATTTATGTGGACAATATTCATTTTCGTGTTTTCGATTCAATAGGTTGTCTCGTGTATTTAACCACACATGATATATATGTATCTAACCACAAATGATTTATCTGAAAAAATATTTTTGTTTGCGTTCGTGATTCAATAGTTGTCTACATGTATATAATTACATATGATTGTATGTATATAATCACATATGATTTTATAAACAATATTCATTTTGGTCCCTATAAATCATATGTGATTAGACTCATATAATCACATATGATTATATATATATTTAGTCACATATGATTTATCTGCACAAGATGTATTTTCGCATTTTCGATTCAGTAGTTGGTCTTTTTTATTTAATCACATTTGATTATATGTATTTAATCACATTTGATTATATTTATTTAATCACAAGTGATTATATGTATTTAATCACATATTATTTATATACTCATACATGGCCCTATGAAGTTTAATCAATTGTTAGTCGTGAATGCATGATTCAAATTCACATGTGTTTAAATTGGCGTAACTAAATAAAGAGGTCGAAAAAATTGGTTTTTCGGTCGAAATTTCATTAATATCATTTAATACAAACATAATATTAAATGTAATATGAAAAATTGAACATAATTAAAAATAATAATCAATATAATAATTATTTATGATGAAAGTTCATATTTTAAAAACATATATAATTATATATATTCTAATATGATAGATTAAAAAAAATATTATATATATATATATTCTAATATGATTGATTAAAAAAATATGTCTGCAATCAAATTAAGTTGCTCTTCTTTACCGTATATTATAATTTGCAAATATAATTATATAAATTTTGTAACTTAATAATTTAATATAATATAACTTTTACTTACTATTTTTACTATTAAAATATTGTTTCACAAACTTAAATCTTGAACCATAATATGATGTAGGTTGCAATGCTATAAACTATTGCATGTTACCTCTCAATATAAAATTAATATAATAAATATGACTATAACTCTATGAAATACTTTATAGGGCGTGGCGGTACAAAGGGTCTCATCACAAAAGTTAAAAGAGAACACCAACCATAGTATTAAAAATCATTACAAATTTATAATGAGTTTGAACAACTTTTAAAAAAGTTTACAATGTATTTAAAAGATAAAACATGTGAATGCTCCTACAAGTGAAGTGTCCTTAGGTGCTTCTTACTAGATGATTTCTGAAAATCATGTAAAACAAGCATCAACTATAAATATAGTTGGTGAGTTCCTAGGTTTACAAAAATATTGGTTTCATGAATCGTAATCAAAGTTTTGATAGAAGATTCCATAAATAAAAGTACATTGCTAAAATGAGTAAATAAGTTTGCATAAACAAAGTTCGTTGTCATCATGAGAAATAAAGTACGTTGCCAAAATGAGATGCAAAGTTCATATTCTCATGGGAAATATAGTTCGTTGCTAAAATGAGTATAAAAGTTTCATTACTAAAATGAGTATACAAGTTTCGTTGCTAAAATAAGTATATAAGTTTCATTGCTAAAATGAGTATAAAAGTTTCATTGCTAAAACGAGTATACAAGTTTCATTGCTAAAATAAGTATACAAGTTTCGTTGCTAAAATGAGTATAAAAGTTTCGTTGCTAAAACGAGTATACAAGTTTCGTTGTTAAAATATGTATACAAGTTTCGTATGTGCATAAAGATTCCATTCATGAGTTCACAACTTAAGCCTACTGACCGAATCGTGCCCTATTCACTACTATGTGTATCGCAAACATAGTGAAATATGGTAAAATGCACTCAAGCGAATCGTGTGAGTGAGGAGTTGTCTACCTCCTAATAGCGCTATACAGAATGACCATGGGTTTTAAAGAGTTAATGAGTTGTGTCAAATGATTCCAGGGACTTAACTACGATACAATCCTCATGAATTAATGTAACATACATATACATGCAAAATATAGCAACCAAGATTATACGAGTCAAAATAAATACAACAAACATAAATAATTTAGGACATGCTTTTCCACCCCAAAACATTTAAAAACCGAAAATAGGGGGGAGGCGTGAATACTCAAAATGATGTGTGAAGATATTTGTGATGCCTTTAGCTAACTTCCCTTACATCCTACTACCGATTCCCTACGATAAGGTTACATACTAGTAAGTCTGTAGTCGAAAATCTAACACTTATATACTTAATTTCTACAATAGAATTATGCCAATATTGTGTCAAATTTGGGTTTTGTATAAGTTACAAACATTTTTTTTGTAAACTCAGATTTCCATGGATCAATTTGTTAAATAACAAATTTATGTGAAAAATCCCATTTTTGCCAATGTCAATTGAAGTGTAGTTATAACATTTTAGAAGGTGTTTCAAATGGTTAAATATTCAAAACTAAATCAAATAAGTTATAAAATTTCCCAAAATCTTTATTTTAGTTTTAATTAAAGTCAAAGACCTTAAAATAATTTTTCTTGAATTTTTGATTTGTCTAACTATTTTTCACCAATTTAATTTCTTGAAACTATCATAAAATTAGGAAAAATAGTAAATGATCATAGAAACTTCGTATAATTGTTGTGTTACTGATTCACAATGTCTCTAAACTTGGAAAAATAATAAATGCCACATTTGATCAATAAAACCTGGTTTTTGTAATTTAATTGTGTTTTACATCAAGAAATTCTAATTAAATAGAAAATAGTAATTAAAAATCACGAAACTTTTTATTTATCTTCCAATTGTAGTCAACAAATTCCAGAAAATGTTTCATGAATTTTAGATATGTATAGCTATTTTCTCATATTGAACCACTTGAATCATCACAAATTCATGCAAAAATAGTAAGAAGTTAAAAAAAATTATCAATATTATTACACAACTGTTATAAACTGTATATAAACTGGAAAAAAATATTAAAAGTGATTTTCAAATAGTAGAGTCCAAGTTTTGGATTTATGGATGTTTAATTTGAGGAAATTGGAAATAAATACTAAACAATTGAAATAAATCTTCAAACTTTTTATAAAATTGTTATTTAGTGTACGTAAATTGATAAAAATATTGAAACAAGTTTTTAAATAGTTGAACCTGTTTGGATGATTTTTGTGTATTTATTCTAGCAAAAATGGAAATAAATATTAAACAGTTTATAAAAATTCCCAACCAATTTATTTGTTGTTAAACTGTAATATATGATGTTATGATAAGTTCTTGTGATTTGTAGAATATTTTAACTATTTTTCCTTGATTTATTCACAAAATAATCATTAATTCATAAAAAATTACTAAACAGTAAGTAAAATTCATTAAACATTTTATATACCGTTAATATGTATTGTAAGATATTCTGGTAAATATTTATAATATTTGGATAAGTATAACTATGACAACCCGAAATTTCTATCTTGTACTTTCAGTCAATTCAATCAAAGACAAACTAGTTTCTGCTATCTTTTAGCATTGTTTAGAGCCTGTTTGAGTGTTCTAAGCCTAGTATATTCAAGAATCAGGTATTAGGAAGTATCTACTTGAGTCCATTATGCCTTAATCAAACTCTTAACTCATTAAGAGGAGTTTACGGCCAACACATGGTTGGGCCGTAAACTCATATCAAGGCCGTAAACCCATGCTATATGCATGAGTTTACATCACTTTTCTCCATTTCTTCCATTTCTAGTCAAGAACACCCAATATTCTCTCTCAAGTATCATAAGATCTTCACTTTGATCTTCCAAAAATGTAAGAATTCTTTCACTTGAATTGTTGTTATACCTCCTTATCTAGTGATTATACATGATTTCATCCATGAAATCATTCCATTTTGCTAGATTTTCAAGTGTTCTTCATTTCACCAAGAACACCAAGAACACACACTAGTGTTTTTGGACTTTAATCACCCTATCAAGCTTCTATATTGTAAGTACTCTCTCCTAAGCTTACTATAAACATGAAATACTTGAAGAACACTTAGGAATCATCCAATTGACAAGAACAAAGGGAGTTTACGGCCAAGGCAATCTCCTTGGGCCGTAAACCCATGTATTGAAGCATATGTTGACTTTAAACACTCCTAAAGGCTTCTAAACCCTTGAGTACCTTCCTTTATGTAACACTTACTGATTATACTACTTGAAAACATAAAGAAATCAAGATCAAAAGGTGTTTACGGCCAAGGTAATCTTCTTGTGCCGTAAACTCTAAATAAGGATGCAAATGAACCCTAAACCTCTTACTAAGCCTTGGAACTAAGTCTAGAACACCTCAAGGAAGAACCTAGGACTTTAAAACACAAAATGGTACAAGATACTATGAGTTTACGGCCGTAAACTCATAGGGCCGTAAACCCTAGGCCGTAAACTCATATAAGACTTACCATGTTGGCCGTAAACTCATTAGAATGGCCATACACCCTTAGTATGCAATCATATGTGATTGTAGTACTTAAAACCTAGAGTTTCCTAGTCTAATAGGGTGTTACCTTTCATGATTAGTTGTTTATTCACTAATTATAAACATATATGTGTCATTATATGTTCAATAGGGTCAGTGTGTGCTCAAGTCTTCACTTGACACTTAGCATCCTACACCAATCTTACATTTGAGTAACTTACAACAGGTGAGTTCATACCCCCGTATTTTCATGATTTTTACTGTTTTAAGGGGGGGGGGGGAACACAAGTCTAACACAAAGATTTTGTGTTATAACAAATGATTTCAAATGGATTACAGTTATAAAAACAAATGGTTTCAAATATCTTGTCAAATCAAGTGGTTTTAAGTGGTTATTTCAAAAAGACATCAAGTTACCAAAATGGATTTCCAAAAATGAAACTTCTTTTAAATGTTTTATAAACTTATATTTTTCCCCAAAATTCATACTAGTATACATATATTTATATAAATAAGATTTAAAAGATTTAGGATTGACAACCCACTTTGGTTCCTTTTCCTTGTTTGGATGTGGGATTATAAGTATCCGTTGTTTATCCAAATGTCATTTAAATTTTAGTTATATATATTTGTATATGTATACAAGTATAAAAGTTTATTCAATTAGATTCAATTACCCTTTGTAACATGTTGAGCAAAGGATCCCATACATGAATACTCATTAACAAATCAGAAAGTACATATAAATTATAATAGGTATAATTTATGATACCCAGAACATTAATTCACGACACTAGTATACTAGAGTACATGGTTTTACAAAAACAAAGGTTTAATTCAAAACTATTCAATTATATACATTCATTCAAATACATGTTAAGAGTACTAAATTCAAGATTATACTATCAATCATTTACTTCAGAATGATTGGGTTTTCATAATTAATATACATGTAACGTTTATATGCTTTTATGAGACGAGCAGTACAGTTTGTTTAATTCATTTTAAACAATATAGTAAAGTCCTGATATTATAACCAGAGTCTCCAGCAGGGGATCGAAACAATGGGTGTATAGATCTATATTGAGATTAACAACCCCGCACTCGGACTGCTAGCTACAGTCAGGCATACACGCCTGTGAGTGACAATTGTTATCATCAACTTTCAACGCATTCATAGCGTTGGATCAGGCCATCTAGTTAGTATGGTTATAATAACTCATTTAAAAGATATTAACAATACGTTAATGTATAATCACTATACTTAAGTACGTTTTCAAAGTACCAGTTTACAATATTCAGTATACAAGATTCAGTTTACGAGATACAGTTAACAAGATACAAGTTTACATAAATATTACAAATACAAAACATTGGTTTACCAATAGAACAGTTTTATACATATACAACTAATTTTCATATACAACAGAAAATATAGGGTTTTCTGGAAACAGTTTACATATTCAAGAAACAGAAAACACTCTTACAAAACATAAATACTTATGCACTCACTCAACTTTATGTTGATACTCTCTTTTCAAATTACTTGTATTCTCAGGGAACCCGTAGACAGGTACACCATGGAGTAGTTTATGTTTTGTTTTTATCTTTTGTACAACTTTTTGGTTTCAGTATACAATTTGAAACACATGTAAATATTTATACTTTTTAATACAGTGGTTGTTTGTACTATGATTACTATATTACATGTGTTGTGATACTACAAATGAAGTCCTCCACCCCCGGACGTTTCCGCCGTCTGGTTTGGGGGTGTGACATATAACTATTTATAAAAGGTGCGAAAATTATAATAATAGATTTGGCCATGCCTTCAAAGAAAACAAAAATTGTCTAACTAGTAAAGTAAAAGGGTTGTTTAAATTTTATAAACTCAAAGTTTATAAAATATAAACTTTGTCTTTAGGTAAAAGAGAAAAGGATTCAACTAGTCCAAAACATTGTACATGACTTATTAAATCATACCAAATGATAAATATAAAAAATGTGCCAACTTGATAAAGTTGTGACCTTATAGGATCCTATATCATTAGCAATATCACTTAATAATGATTCTTGGGCATATAGATTCAACAATATCTTACTTACACAAGATTCATTACAAATTGACATAGATAGTAGCTGGTGTCTAGCAAAGGGCTACTGCCCCTAACAATGTACGAAAGGTGTCATCTTATCAACATCAAATTCAAGTAGCTCTAAGCTATGATTGTTAGTGAATGTGTGGTATCCGTTATTCCTTTGTTCCATACATCATCTTGTACATAAGATATGGATCTCCATCAATCACATTTAGTGTTCAACTTTTAGTAAGGCCTTAGATGTCTAACTTGTTGGATTAATGTCTAAGTCCATAACTATAATCGGTAAGACTTGACCCGACCCGGCATGGTCCATTTGGGTTGCATGGCATCATGCGTTTGGATAGACTATAATGAGAGAAATAACACTTAAGGTTGGTTAATATATTATAAGTTCTAATATATTAATAAGGTTATTTAATTAGTATTGATCAAGAATTAATTTGGAATTAATTAAGTGATCAAAAGGAGACTAATTAAATATATGGGTTGATTGTGTAAATCATTCATTCTTATATATGTGGGCTTGTGATCCAAGATTCCTTATGTTGGACTAAGTCCATGGGGTGACCCATGGATACTCCATGGAGGTTAAAATCCATGGAGCATAAGGAATGGGTAAAGTTATGAGTTACATGGTGTAACCCTAATAGCCACCATATAAAAGAATCCCATGGCTCAAAAAATCATGCACTAATGTGTGAGTGTAAGGGCTAGACGATTTCAAGGAGTGTTCAAGTTTCTCTCAAGTTATTCCAAGTGTATTTGGTGTTGTGTGAACCATTTGAGGTGTCACACTTGGGGCACTAGGCACTCAAGCTTCATGAAGACATTCTACATCAAAGAGGTATGTATTCTATCTTGTTATATTTATTATTTTGTATGCTAGATTAGGATAATACCTTGGATGTTCATAATTGTATGTATAATTGAGAAAACATAGATCCAAGGTATTTAGGGTTGCATGTACACTTAGGAGTGTTAGAATGCTCATAACCTAACAGTGGTATCAGAGCCTAGGCTTGTTTTCTTGTTATACTTGCAAAAGTAGCTAAAAAATCGAGTTGGATGCATATATTCGATTGTTTTGGATGGAATTGGACTAGGAACATTACCCTAAGATGTTTTTGGACTTATAAACTTGTTTTTGATGTGGTAATGTTCATGCTAATCCAATTTCTAAGATAATTGTCATAATTTCAAGATTTGTATTAGTTTGTATGTTCATGCTAATTTCTTGAAGATTGATGATTTGAATTATCTTGTTCTTATGAGGTTCTTAGATTAATAGAAAAGTTGTGTGAAATAGTTGTTTTCAATCCATTTTAATCTAAGAGTTGATTCCAAAGTGTGTTTTTGTAACTTGTCCTCAAGTTATATGAAAGTCACATTTAAGAATCATAAAACTCATAAAAGTTGGCAAAGGTTACAAAATGAAGAGTCTAGTTCTAATTAAATGGTTTTATGACTCCATAACTTGTCCTCAAGTTATGGAGGTTCAAGAGTCTCTTCATTAAATTAAAAAAAAAAAGTGTAACCTTAATTAGTTCCATAAGTTACAATAAAAAAAAGTTATTTTTTTTATTAATTAGTTTAAAGTCTTCCATAACTTGTCCTCAAGTTATGGAACTTGAAGAGTTTTTTTTTTTTTAATTAAAACTACTTTAAACTCATAAGTTATGGAATTAATTAGTTTTGAATAGTTTCAAAACTTGCCCTCAAGTTTTGGAATTTGAAAAGTTTTCACTTATGAATACTTTAATTCCAAGTTAGCCCTTAGAATTTTAAAAGTTAAAATTCAACCCTTATACTTTATAATATTATAAGTTAATAATATTTATATATATATATATATATATATATATATATATATATATATATATATGTATAAGAGTAAAGTCAGTCTTACCGTTAGTAGGCCTCATTCATGAAGCCGGTCTATAAGGTGGGTATAAGGTTACTGCCTATAAAATGGCAGTTTAATGGGTGTCCACTCTCACCCACCGCTTCCTTGACTGGTGGAGGGTCGTTAGCCGAACGGGTAGGACAAGGACTATAATTCTCCTTTCATTAAAAGTATTAATGATAAATACTAAGTAACTAAACTCTTATTAATACCCAATCTTAGTTACTTAGGAAAATGTGAATTTGGTGCTAACCCATGAAATTACACTTTGCACTTTGCTTAAGTCGTTAGTGGAGCGTGTGTGGTTAACCGGCACACTAACCTGGACTTAACAAGGTAGGCAAAGGGTAACTTAATATTTATCATAGTATCGGTGGAGCGTGTGTGGTTAACCAGCACACTGATTAAGGGGTAAATATTAAGGGTACCAAGTATATTTGCATGGTTATTCACACCTTGTTTTGTGATCCTCGGCATCCCAGTCACAAAACCTGAAGGGCACACTCGAGATTGAAACATGCCTTTGAACAGTTCAATGAATCTCAAAGATCTAGGACTTTCAAATCCAATTAAAACCTAATAAATTATTTCATTTTTCATGGTGGAAATTGGTGAATTGTCATTCACCTACCTTCAAATATTTTATAGCTTGGATTACGGCATCCCTCTTCTAAGTTATAAAATAGTTTGTTGGGTCCTAGCCTTAATATTTCATATTGGGTGTCATATTAAGGACTTTAAATCAACTATCTTGAATATCTCCCAAAAAGATGTCTGGTCTAGACATTTATGATCTTCCCAAATCTCTTGAAACAAGCTTTCCTAAATGAAGATGATGTCCCATGGATATCATACTTCTTTCACCTCCTCCAATTATTCTCCCTAACCCACAAGTTCCTAAAAAGTTTAAGGTCACTCAAGCCCTATTGGCAAGGCAAGGTCTAGGTGTGATCACATCTTGGAGATGTAGTCACATATTGACAAGCCGGGAGAGTTGGGTGTCAAAGTCTTGAGAAAGTTGGTGGCTCAACTACTTTCTAAGTCACATAGTGAGTTCTTTTGGGAATCCTATGAAACAGACTAAGACAAGACCCTTAATGATCTTATCTATTTGCTAAGATCAACTTCCTAAAACGCTATGGACATTGACAATGATGACATTGGATATCCAGTAAAGCTCTCTCTTCCCAATGGAAAGGGATCGGCCATAGTCAACTCGGTTGACCCAATGGTAAAGAGAGAGGCGAAGTCTGAGATAGTCCTATTATCAAGGGTCCATAGGTAACTATTGCCAAAGGAAGGGGCATTGGTTACGAACCTGCCAAATTTACCTAAGGATGTTAAAGTCAATAAGTTTGGCTCTACTTCAGGTAAAGTCCATTGTCTAACTCTATTAAGTACATGCTGATTCTGATCGCGAAGATGGATTTCAATCGCATGGTTCGGTGATTAGAATTTTGGGCTATTACTTAAGAGTTATGATATTTATATTGCTTAGGAATAGATAACAACAAGGTTTTCATATGGATTGTAAGGATAAGTTTTTCCGCAAAGTTTTAAAATAAAAGAAAAAGGTTTTGATTTTATTTATTTTAAGTATCCTTACAATGGCATTTGTGAAAAGTTGTTGCTTATAATATTCCATTGATACCAATATTGGAAAAATGGATTTGATTCTTTCGGTTGTGGTAGTGTCTAATATTACCAAATAAGGAAAGATTCTCATCACCCAAGGTTCAATTGGACCGAAACTTGGAATCATGCAAGTTGTATAGTATGATGAATGAGAACTTTCAGCTTGGAAAATTAAGACTAATTCCTTATGTGAATAAGGAAAGGACTAAGGGATCGAGTACACATTCTTGTGCACTGGTCAAGTCCACCACAAAAGATCAAGAAGACTATTCGTCATGATTTACTTAAGTTCAGTAAATATGGTTATACTTATAAGTTTAAGTATAAGTCTGTAGCATTGGAGAAGTTTCAATGTGAGACAGAACGAATAAGAAGAATCAAAGTATGGCAGAAAGATAAAAGTTTCTCAAATCTGAAAAGATGGGAGAGTACTTTAGTATCATGTTTATGATCATCTTAATGATTAAGATACCATATCACAATTGGTCCTCTAAAGTCATCTTAGTGCATTCTTATGACTAAGAAGAGGAGTCATGAATTATTGAAATGGTTAAATCAAAAAGATGAGTCATACTTCGTTCCAAAATAATTCTTAGAGTCATACTCCAAGATTGTAACTTGAGTGACATATCTTAAAGAGGGTTTGTTAACCCTAGTCAAATGTAAGAGTAAAAGGTTATCTACTCTTGTACATTTGAAATTGGTAAGTTGTGATGTTTTGGATAAAACAGAGAGCAACTTAGGCCAATTGTGTAAAGTGTTAGTCTTGATAAAGAATCCGCACTATCTCTTGAATATTTGACAAGGGAGTCTTATATGTCAAGAGGACAGTGGGAGTCTTAAAGCTCTTGAAAGTTTCAAGACTTAATCAAGAATAAAACCTAAAGTCCTTCACTAGCACACGACTTGAGGTTTATAACCTATCGTGTTGAAATTTTTGTGCCTATTCAAGTTGGCTTTGCATAGGAGTTCTGAGAGATCTCAATTGGTTGCACAACTACTTGGAAGCAATGGCAGGCACCTGAGCTGCCAAATGGCAAGAATTTAAGATTGCACAAGTTTAATCAATATGAGTTTGGATTTGTCACTAACCTTGTCTTGTGATTATGGTTTTGACAAATTCACATGGATAAGAACACATACACTATTAAATCTAAGTGTCATAAGGTTTCTCTCCGATTCATGAAAATGATGGTGAGGAAACACTTTCACTAAGTAGATTTTAGCTAGATAGCAATTGTGATATTTGCATTCTCAAAGTCGTTAGTGGAGCGTGTGTGGTTTACCGGCACACTAACATGGACTTGTGAGAAGTGGCAATGGTCTAAACAATTGAGACTATGATTACGGCATCCCTTTTCATAGTTCTAAAATTTTTTAGACACACATGTGAGCTATCTAAGAGAGGTGTATGATTTTGATAAAGTTTTATCAAAACAATCTAGCATCAGAAATCTGAACTTTGGTAAGAAAGTCAGCTGATTTCTGAGTACATGTCAAAGCTAGTGGGAGCATAAGTGTTATGCTAATAATCATCATGTTAGTGGGAGCATGATAATTATGACAAAGGTTGCAAGTTAGCAATGTTAATTATAGAAAACAAAAGTTTCAATTCGTGAGGTTGCAGGGGTTGAAAAAGTTGTTTTGCTATAATTAAGGGAGAGGAAATTATACTTCATTTCAATTCTAAAAGCTTAGATTGAGATTTTAATCGTATTTAATCAAGGATATATATATGAATTTCATGTTGGAATGGCTCAACATAAGGAAATTCTATATATGGGTCCATTATTTGCGTTCTAAAATTCGATTATGATTATGGCATCCCTTTTCATAATCTGAATTTTGAGAACTTGGCAAATTGAAATGGAAATATTATAGCAAAAGACTGGTTTAGTCTTTATGTGAGACATCATGAATCGTGTCCCATATGCTTCGGATATAGGATCGATTACATGTGCTATATTCATCCTTTCTAAAATTTTCCAAATGCCTGGGGCATTATGAAGGGAAAAGGTCTAGAATTGGATATGACTAAAATGATTAAGCAACTGTCGAGGACAATCTAAGGTTTACCAAAGATTGGTTGCTCAAGGACAGTTGGAAGTATAATGTTAATTCTGGAAGGACCATATTGACATAATCTGTAAGGAGGCAACTCTTGTTCAGAAGTGATAGTCAAAATGGAATATGGAAATGTTTCAAAGTTAGAAATTATTCAATCTGTGTAAGATTAGGAAACTTAATGAAAGAAGGATGTTTCCAAGGAGCTGATCTCCTATGGAATGCTCTGTAATGATTGTTGTCAAGTCTTTCTGACTTCGTGCATAATCATTAAGAGGATCAATGCATATACGTTTAGAATCTAACAAATTTCAGTAAATGGCATGAATTTGGAATTCTTGCATTTGCAGTAAGGATTTGGGACTGTGAAAAGAGGATCATTGGAGTGATGTTCAATTGATCTATTTTACAAAGTAAAGATCATAGACAAACATAGTATGCATACTTGGTGTATGGCATGACTAGTGTTTAGAAAACATAGTGTACATGCTTGGAGCATGGGACAACTATTGTTTTAAATTCAAGTATAAAGTTGATAAAACCGAAACAATGAATAATGAGTAATCAGTATGGTGATAAATAAAAGTGTTTATTTATTTTCATAGGGTTTGATACCATATTTGATTCATTTATTCTTGTGTTTCACTTTGCATGTTTTGACTTCCAGAATAACTAAGTCGCTCTTCCTGAATGATTAAGTTATTCAAACCATCCACAGTCGGTCATATGTTGGAAGTAGATATGAATCAAGACTGTCATGGGTTGGCTTGTAGAGGTCCAAGTTGGTGGACAAAGTTGTGCTACAACACTCATGAGTGCTCATAAGTTCTGAGTATTGGATTCAACCCGCGCTCATTTGAATCACTTCATGGATTTTATCACGAGTGATCATGAGACGATAATATCTTATATTCTTCAAACCTAGAGATACGAGTTGTTACTATGAGTTGGTTGTACATTGATTGCACGAAAACGCATTGGTAACTCGATGTTATAAAATGTGCCTTTGTGTATGATTCAACAAGTAGTAGAACAAGCCATATGAGTCGAAGTTTATCCATTCCTTTTACCTTCGGGATAAAAGCAATATATGTGGGCCCCTCGATGATTTAAAGATGATACATGTGAGTGCTTGGCCAAGCCAGGACTGATTTGATTTGTTCAATCAGTCAGTCATCATGAATCGGAAATCGGGAAACAACAAATGGACAGAGAGAATGATTGATAATCCATGTCTCAGTCCATATGATATCTGGAATGGAGGAATATATGATCCCTTATCTAATGGACAAGTCATTGACAAAGGTCAAAGTTCATCGACAAGGTCAGAGTTCGACAGAAGCTTTTGAGAGCTACGATTGCTGATCGGTTCCTGAAGTCATACGCAATAATAGTTTTAGACTTATCCAAGTGGGAGACTGTTGGATTAATGTCTAAGTCCATAACTATAATTGGTAAGACTTGGCCCGACCCGGCATGGTCCATTTGGGTTGCATGGCATCATGCGTTTGGATAGACTATAATGAGAGAAATAACACTTAAGGTTGGTTAATATATTATAAAGTTCTAATATATTAATAAGGTTATTTAATTAGTATTGATCAAGAATTAATTTGGAATTAATTAAGTGATCAAAAGGAGACTAATTAAATATATGGGTTGATTGTGTAAATCATTCATTCTTATATATGTGGGCTTGTGATCCAAGATTCCTTATGTTGGACTAAGTCCATGGGGTGACCCATGGATACTCCATGGAGGTTAAAATCCATGGAGCATAAGGAATGGGTAAAGTTATGAGTTACATGGTGTAACCCTAATAGCCACCATATAAAAGAATCCCATGGCTCAAAAAATCGTGCACTAATGTGTGAGTGTAAGGGCTAGACGATTTCAAGGAGTGTTCAAGTTTCTCTCAAGTTATTCCAAGTGTATTTGGTGTTGTGTGAACCATTTGAGGTGTCACACTTGGGGCACTAGGCACTCAAGCTTCATGAAGACATTCTACATCAAAGAGGTATGTATTCTATCTCGTTATATTTATTATTTTGTATGCTAGATTAGGATAATACCTTGGATGTTCATAATTGTATGTATAATAGAGAAAACATAGATCCAAGGTATTTAGGGTTGCATGTACACTTAGGAGTGTTAGAATGCTCATAACCCAACATAACTCTCAATGAAAAAGACGAACAAATCCCATCTTGACTACACACCCCCATCAATGTAGTTCATGTCATACCCAACGATGGACCATATGACTACCTTTTATGGAACAACGTTAAACCATGTCAAATCACAAGAATTCCTACACTTGAAGTCTCAAATATGTATCTCAGGTCTAATAATATAATGATACAACCTTGATCAAAGCATCACTCATGACTACGATCTATAAAGTGATTTAGATGTGGATCAGGTTTAGTACTTATTCTACTAATCAAGTACCTATGAAGTTGGTTGTAGCTCTTCCTATTCTCATCTTCATGGCAATCAACCAATCCACTCATATTAGTCTTACCTTATAGATGCTCCCACAAGTATAAATGACTATGGATATTTAGAATAACCTAGTTAACAAAGGATATAAACATTCTAATATAGAAAAAAATTAATTATTTAATGATAAGACTAATATCCAATGTATCAACTCATTACAATATATGTTGTTTGTATTGTTCCAATATCCAAATACTAAATTTTAGTCGAATATATCTACTTATATCAACAAGGCCCTATAGTACCAGCTCGACTTTCATGCTTCAGTTAATGAAGGATCTATGTTATGTAGATTTGAAATACTTGATTTCTATAAACTTTGCGAACATAAACATATTCAGTATATATATATATATATATATATATATATATATATATATATATATATAGATATATAAAGAAAACTATTTAGAATGTATTAGATGCTAAAATATGACTTAGATACCAATACTTGTGTAATGGATTACTTATAGTCATAATGAACTATACATTAAGCATTTTTGTATGTGGTTCTCTAAGCCATAATATACTCTAACTCTGATGTGTAACTGTAATTAAATCTACATGGAAACAATATACATGTAACTTTCTCTTCATTCATAATGAGGACACGCCCGATTGTGATTGAGAATCATCTCTATCTATTTGGAAGTTTAGCACTTGTGTAACAACTTTAAACATAGCTTTGTTTGAAATACTCTACATATTAGAAATATTTCTCTAGTTCTCACAAGTACTTTAGAATTCCCTTATAAGTCACACCATGACTCGTAATCATATTCTACTGGTATCATTAGACATGCTCCATGAATACGAATTATTTGTCCTTTATACATATATATGACATATATGATTAATCCAATTGGAGCAGCATATGGAATACAATCCTATTATCTAGTTTAAAACTTTGTAGTAGGATTTTGAGAAGTGTTCAAAATCATGTTATATGGTATTTGACAAGATAAACTCTCTTAGAGTCGTATATCTTAAGCACATTAAGATCCTTGACTATCAGTGTAATTTTACTTAATCCTTTATGTTGACATGATCTATCTATATAGATCTTTATTCCAAGAATTACTATGTTGACTATGTATATGACTAGGAATGTTACTGCGCTCCCAATAGCTTTGTAGAAAACACACGACTCCTCTTGATTTATAATTAAATCACACTATGTAATTAAATTATAAGAAAGACGATTCTTACTTTAAGATGTTAGCTAAAATCTGGAAGGATTTTCATTCATGTATGTTTTCTCCTTTTAAAACTCACATACTCTTTATATTCGTAATAAATCGAGGAAGATTAATCAAGCCCATACTTGATATTCATACATGAATGCATATCTATGTGTTTTACTAGTCTCTGATAAAGTATTTAGCAGATTCAACAACGATTGAAAACTTGTTAGTTTCAAACTATGATGCATTTAGCTTATGGTTATTTAACTCTTAAGGTTCCATATTGCTCCCACATAGAAAAAGAACTTTCTAAGTATGTGTCTTCTAGAATGATAACTAGTGGGATTAGTAGAAACTTCATCCTAAACAATCATTTAGGATAATCTACATAAATGAAATTAATAGAGGCTAGAGTGGTTAAGCTCATTGTCTAACATAAGCTCTATAACTCCATACCTTTTAGACAAGAATAAACCATTATATTTTTTAGTCTAATGAACTTATTTAATTTACTTGTTTGGTTGAAAGACATATATACTATATATATATATATATATATATATATATATATATATATATATATATATATATATATATATATGTGTGTGTGTGTGTGTGTGTGTGTGTGTTGCAGTAAACATAATTCCAAAATTTTTATAAAGTAAATAGTTCTTTAAATGATCAAATGATAGATTACATGGTCTATGTTTTATCCTTTTCAAAAACTTGTGCTATTAAAATTCAACAAGTGGCCAGGTGACCATATCCCTCTAGAGAATACGAAGGCTACCTCGAACATCAAAAGATAGATCTAAGTGACTAGGTCATATTGTGCCACAATAAATATACTAATGACGATTGAGTGTCTTTGACAGAATGAGTTGTGAATCGATTCTACAACTCCTAAGATGTTCCAAGAAGACATGGTTTACAAAAATTATTTTCTTTATCATCACGAAAGGTTAATGATGGTCTCATTAATTTGTATGTCAATCTTCACTATGAAACAATTTGAGTAAATCAAAGGTTTAATAATAACGAGTAAAAGTCATTAGTGAAATTGACTAACCATCTATCACCAAATCTATTCATGGATTGAAAAGATTACATACATCACTTATGTATAATTCTTTTTCAATCCTTTTGTTCTTTATCTACTAATAGATAAACACACTTGCGAATCATCTTCCCAAATAAATAGGATTCACCTATATCAAATGAATCAAGCTCATTTGTCATCAAAGTTCTATTCACATATATAGTCATGATGATTATGACATAGATAAGTTTGAATCAAATATCATTTGATTATTTAGGTGTCATGATCGGAACTATCATTTTAAAGAAAGCTTATAGATTTACATCATAAAACGATAAGAGAAAATATTATGTAACACATAATACATCGTTTTAGAACATGAATTTGAATTTCCATTAAACGATAAGTAAATCTTGATTTATTCATAAATTTACAACTGTTACATGTCCTTATAAAACAGGTACATAACATCTATTGTTCGAATACAGACTATAGCAACACTTGTTATATCTTCAACACGAAATACCATTCATTTGTAATCAATTGATTATTTCTTCCAATAATTAGCACATAATATCAATTATTTGTGTCACCTGAAGTATACCATACTCAATTGAATGATGGAATAATAAATAGTTCTATCATACAAATATTTGAACTTTTTTCTAAGTCACACTTCTTCAGCTCGATGAGATTAGAGAAGCAGTTTCTCTTTTAAAGTTGAGTTTCTTCCACAACAAAAACAACATTAATTATTTGTTCCATTCTATGTTTTTGGGTTTATGCTATATTTCCCTTAACTAAACTACAAATCTATATGAGTACACAATCTCTTAGATATCCTTTATTCATTGCTTGAACATATTTGAAGCCCTTTCTGCTGTTTTGATTGAATATTTGCTTTACATTATGAGACATCTTATATGTTTCATAAGTATCCAAGACTTTCTGTAAGTCAAGTTTAATCACTCTAGTGTGATGTGAAACACATCAATATCATCACAATAATACTTCCATTAAATTATCATGATCAGACTGACTGGTTTGCAGAGTTTATTCAGGTGTGGGATCTTTTAGTATATATAATTCCTATTTATCCTTAAGGTAGAACTTGAAGATATTATACCAGTTATTGAATTTATAATCATCAAATGTTATTGTCTCTTGAAACTCAACAAGAGAGAGTTTTTTCATGGCATAATAGTCGTTGATACATGAAAAGTGATCCTTTAGAATTCTGAAGTGAAGCCCATTTAGAAGTGAGAAGTGTTCCGTGATGAAGCTAATTCCAATGTGAAGATCTGTCGGAGATGCAACTTTTGTGACTTCATATTTTAGTTTTTAATGTCCATTAAATGTTCCTAGTACTGTTTTGTTTTATAGTAATTGTTTTATTGTAAAGTACATGGAGCAAGATCAAAAAAGTGATTGCGTCTGTCTGTTGATCTGTAGATGTCTTCTAATCCATGCGGTTTAGAAGATTTGTCTTTTTATCACTCCTTCTCAATTTAAGGAGATGTAAACTTCATTCTATGTATGCATGAGTGTATCATTCTCTTTCACATCAATACCAATAATCATTCAGTCAAATAATTCTCTCTATCATTCTTATTGTTCTTAAAATCACTTTACACTGTTCATACTTAATTTTTACTTATTTGAGCACTTTGTTGAACTTCTAATTTTGAGACAATATTGGTTTACCATACATGACTGGACTCTAATTTTAGCAGCATACATTGATCTTAAGTTAATTCAAGGTTTGAGTTTTCAAACCTTGTCTATACAGATCTTTTTTCTTTCAAAAGAGTATTAACAATTATATATAGAATTTAACAAAGTTTCATTTAGTACTTTTGATATTAAGTCTTTAAAAATTAATAACTTTTATTGTTTCAAAAACATTAATTTACTAAATTCTAGGATCCAAGTAACGAAACAAGTAAATGGTTACGTGACATTTATCCTATAAACTTAATCAAACTCGGTAGGTAGCGATTACTAATTTCATATGATATGTAACTCCTAGATAATGGGATCCTAAACAACTATTGCTTAACTTGGCATGTTGATCTCATCAATGCCTCGAACCTATCATGCTTAAGTGACCTCTACCACACAAGATTTTGATCAAATCATCCTACTTGAAACAACTTGTAGTATTGCAACTACCCAGTTTCTAGTGACAAGGTGATCCTCTAGACACCAGAAACTACAAAACTACCCTGAACATCATACGACAATCCTAATGACCAGGTGACCTGCTCCACCAAGACCATACAAACGATACCTAGTGTTCTTCAAAAGGACGACAATGACTTTCATTTTTAAGAAAATGTTTTGTATATGTTTTGTAGTTATAATTATAAAAACATGGTCTCGTGAATAATGCATGCATCCAACAATTCATGTACCTTTTTGTAAAAATCATATCACTTCTTATAAGGTTCTTTAGGTACCAAATAAAACTTCATTTTATTTACCATTAGCCGCACTCAATTATAAACAAAAATCCAGTGTTTTGAAGTTTAGTCGTAGAACGGTTTTAAGAACCGGTAGTAGT
Source organism: Lactuca virosa (assembly GCF_052849685.1). Lineage (NCBI taxonomy): Eukaryota > Viridiplantae > Streptophyta > Magnoliopsida > Asterales > Asteraceae > Lactuca > Lactuca virosa. The sequence continues at coordinate 310,999,656 of NC_136433.1, read as the reverse complement.
TTTTAATAAAAGTTCACTTTAACAACCAAAATATTGTGACTTCATGAATGTTTAGAATAAACACATTTTATTTTGTAAACTCAATTTTATGCATCTTATTATTAAAACCATATTTTGATATACCAAAACTTGGGTGATGACGCTTATGTTTTAAATCTCATTTGGCATGCATAAAACATAATATCAACATGTTGCGTTATGTTGACAACATCAATATCATATATTAAGTTTTGACGCAAAACTAATCACTAGTTTATTATTATTATCGTTATAACGCTATAAATTAATTTTAGTTTTTATTTTGTTAATAAAAACTCATTATTTATTATAAAGACATGAAGTTTATATAATGTTTAAACACATTTTAAACCATTTTAAATATTTTAAAGTTGGCTATTTTTAAGTTTTACAATAAAACTATTTTTAATAAAAATCGATTTTTAACCGGTAAACTGGTAACCGATAAAAACGTTTTTATAAATATTCGTTTATAAATATCTTATGTTATCTTTTAAATAATTTTTACCCAAACTCCAAGTGATATTATCTTATGTTAAATTGTTGTTTGACATGTAAAACTCATTTTTATACACAAATGTAACATACAATAAAATAAGAATAAACATCACATGCATGCATTATAATATGTATAAACCACGCATTGTCGAGTAATAATTTTTGTGATCCATCATAAGAATTATTAAGTCTGTCCTAAAGAACTGAATGAACACTTCAACAGGTCTCCATGTTCGCACTTGCCAATTCAAGTTGCTTGCAAAAGAACTTCAAATCTTAATGTTGTAAAGGTTGCAACACTTAAACTATTAAGACTATAATTAAGCCTAAAAACAAAAGTAGAAGCTTATGGTTGGGATTATGGTCTCAAATGGTTAAGTCATTTTCAATGAGGTCATTTCTTCATATTGTTACATTTAAGAAAAATACAACTAGTCTACCTAATTTATTACAACAAATCAACAAAGGAAAAAACATACATACTTATCTATTACATCTTATGAATAAATAAATATCAACCAAACACAACACAAAGGTCCAAATAGCTAGTTTATAAACAACAAAATATCAAATATACTAACAAACAACTCTTTGTTTTTTTACTAAGGCACCTTTTATATAACTAAAAATGCATGAAAAATGGTTATATATAAAAATAAACAATTTTAACCAAGAAGTTACCAAAGAAGACAAATATAGATTTTTCTTAACCAAAAGAAATCCATGAGTGCTTTCTAAAAACCGAAAATTATCAAACATAAAAAATCATTCTAACATATAAAAGATGGATCTGATACCACTAATGGGTTTTAATAAAAAATATAATTATGTTTTTCATAAAAACCGGTCAACAGAAGCTTTAAAAAATAACAAGTTTATTTTTATGTTTATAACAAAACCAAACCATCTAGGATCCATTTATAGAGGTTAGAATGATATTAAAACAACTAAAGAGTGTTTTAGAATGACAAACTTTGAAGCCTTTGAACCCACTTGGTTTTGCGGTGTTTATTAAGATAGAAAAATCAAAGAGTTTGATTTTCTCTACAAGTACCACCATCAAGATTAAGGCACTAGCTGTAACATCCCGTTCAATTAAATAAATAAGTAGATAAAGATTTATTTAATGAATAATAACCCTAAAATAAATAATATTAGCGGGGTGTTGGTATTGGGGAGCCAATTGTCATAATTTTAGAATTTGGGGGCTAAAAGCGTAAGTCCCAAATTGGTCTTGTGAATATTTATGAAGGCGGGGGCTGCAATTGTAAATAATTTATAGAAAAGGGGTTGGTTGGTAAAGTTTAGATCTAAATTGTAAAGAATTATGGAATCAGGGGTTAAAATGGAATTATAGGATTCCATTTGTAAAAGGAATGTTGGGGAGGGGCCGGAAGTGAACAAAAGAGCATAATTTGAAGGGATGCGGGATTAAACCCGTTCGTTCCTTCGTTGCATCATGAACCCTAGCATACAGCCGCCGTATATGAGTTCCTATCCGCCACCTATCCCTCCTCCTTACCATTCCGATGAAGGCGAGGGTGCCGCCTGCTGCCGTGTTGAGCGCCGCCCCAAATGCTGCTGCCGGTGACGAGGTGCGAAGCTAGAAAGATCCACCGGAATCCTTCGACGGAGTTGTGATCGATGCAGGGAGTCTTGGATGACCGAAAACTCTTGGTAAGTTGGCTGCAATCGGATTCTTCCTCCTTTTTCATCCGTCCGGTGTGTGTGTGTGACGTAGGTACGCCCCAGCTACCGCGGTCGGCCTCAACCGCCGGTACCGACACCTTTGGGTGTTGCCAGCCTTCACTTGGTGGCTGATGGCTGTGGTTATTGTTGTATTTTGGCTCATGTGATGTTGTTGGACTCGTGATTATTGCTGGTCGGAGGTTTGGGCGCACCACCATGGCAGCCAACCATGGTGGCTGCCGTTTCAGCTATGTCTCGCCACCACCAGCCACCGTGGGTGGTGGCTGTGGGTGTGTTATGGGTTTGATGATTGAGCGTAATTGCTGAATTCAGAAATTAAGTGGTTGGATGAGTGTTTGGATGGCCAGAAAACCCCCACCACCACCACGAGGTGGTGGCTGCCGCCGTGAGCCGCCACCGACCACCACCGCCCGAGGTGGCAGTGTGTGGTTTCCGATCTAGTGGAACCCTAATGGGCCCACACACTTAATCTTGGACTGGGTCGTTTGGTGATTGGGCTAGAAAACCCTAATTTTGGGTTTTGTTGGGTTGGGCCTATTGGGACCTGCATTTCGACCAGTGAACCGAAGATATAACTCATGACGATTCTATTGTATGACGGATTAGTGGAATAATGGACTTAATGGGTTAAGTCCTTAATGGGTTAAGTGAGAAACACTTAACCCTAATTGTCATTTTATGTGAAAACCCTAATTTTTTATTAGGCCTTAAGTTGGGCCTTTTGATTGGGCTTTGGTGTTTGGGCTATTGATGAGCTATCCCAGAGTAGTCATGCAGACTAGAATATTTAGATGGGCTTTAGGGTAAGGCCCATGTGAGGGTTGGGCCCAATTTAGAAAATTGGGCCATAGTTGGGCCATTAGAGGACTTTTTGTGAACCCATTTGGTATTGGGCCTTGGTGGGCCCATTGGGATTGGATTATTTATGGACCGGATTGGTGGACCATATTTAGACCTAATAAGGTGAAGGTTTGTCTTATATCCTAATGGGGTTATTTGTGGGTTTGTGTCACACCCCAAAACCGGAACGGCGGAAACGTTCTGGGGTGGAGGACGTCACGTACAATATCACAACAAAGCATAATAGTAAACAAGCAACAACATCCATTGCATTAATAGAATAATTTTAATACAAGCATGTTCTGTATAGTATGTAAGACACCAAAAATGAATAATCAAAATAAAAGATGGGTCTTGCAGTTGCTCCATCTTCTCAAAAGCCTCATCGGTACCTGTTTACTGATGACCTGAGAATACAAGTTATTTTGAAAAGAGTTTATCAGCATAATGCTGGTGAGTTCATAAGTGTTTAGTGTCATTGCTTGTATGAATATGATTGTAACAACGTAGTGTAAATGTTCATAGTTGTTCGTAAATGTTTGTAAATAGTTGAACTCTCTAGAAAATCCTATATTTTCTACTAAAATGTAGTCTTCTATCATGACCCGACTGTTTGTATGTTTGTTCTTTTGTAAATGTAAGAGTTTTCCCCAATAAAACTATCATTATGAAAAATATAGTTTAGGACCTCACCGATGCGAGATGAATACCAAGTAGATGTAATAGGGGAAAATAATGTTATACCCCAGCAGTATCACTGCCGGCTAAATGTGATGAAAATGCAGACTCCAGGTAGTATTAAATGTACAATACACCTCGGGGAGTCCGTTTGCCTTTAATTCTTAGTTAATTAATTAAAGGTTTGAATGTGAACTCGTATGTAACCATGCTGATCGACGGCTGAATAACTGATGACCCTCCGGTGTCATATGTAGTGAGGTAACATTTTGTCACCCCTTGGCCTTATCGGCTGGCACTGTAGCTAGCAGTCGGGGTGTGGGAGTGTCTGTCCCGTATAGATCTATACACACAATGCCCGCTCTCCCTCCAGGAGACTCTGGTTACAAAGTGATACCATAATGAAGTGTCGTATCGAGACGTAGTATGTCACATTCTATTTATAGTGTTCAAATGTTTGTGTAGTAAACTATAGTGTAGTGATGCTTTCTCTGTACTAGTATATAGTATATTCCCTTGTATAGTGTATAGTATGTTCTCTTGTATAGTGTATAGTGTGTTCTCTTGTATAGTGTATAGTATGTATTGTTTCTCAATGTACTACTTATGTGATGACTCGTAAATGTACTGAATCTTGTATGTATCGTTGTAGTAGTAATAGTGAGTAGTAATCCCTTAACTATACCTATTATAGTTAAATAGTAATGTTGTTTGTATGGCTTCGTTACACAAAGGTACTGGACTGTAGTAAAAGATTTTATATCCACACATGTATATATGATATATAACTAAGATTTCAACGACATTCGGACAAATAACAGGATACCCTAAGTCCACAACCAAACAAGGAACAAGAAGTAAGGTGAGCTATCAGTCCTAAGTCCTTCAAACCCTACTTATATAAATATAATTGTATAGATATGAGTTTGATAGTAATGTAAGGTTAAAAGAGTTTGAAAACAGTTTTATCATTTAAAATAGTTTAGTAAAAGGTTTTGAAGTGCTTGAAATCCGTAAGTTTGATAGCAACTTGAAAGTAATAGTAAATCTTTCAGTTTGTTCTGGTCATTAATCACATGTGATTAAAACAATGGCTAGAATGTTTCAACTTGTATCCCCCCATAAAGCATTTAAAATCATTTAAAAGGTTGATTAAGGGGTATGAACTCACCTGAAATGAGTGATGCGAATGTAAGATCGGAAAAAGGATGCTAAGTGTCAAGTGAAGACTTGAGCACACACGGATCCTATTTAGCATATAAAGACACATATATGCATGCAATTAGTGTTTACGCAACTAATCAGGTAAAGAATAACACTTTAAGGACTAAGAAATCCTTAAATGTAAGTGTTACAATCACTTAGGATTGCATAGAAGGGGTGTATAGCCATTTAAAGTAGTTTTCGGTCTAAGTAGTATGTTTCTTGAGGTTTTCGGCCCAAAGGGTTTTCGGTCCAAAGAGGTTTTCGGTCCAAAGAGGTTTTCGGCCCAAAAGGGTTTTCGGTCCAAACGGTTGGCCGAAAACTCATGATGTTTGGTGATTTTTAAGGGCTTTCCACAATCAATGAAGTGTTCTAGACTCAATACTAAGTATTAGGAAAGGCTTAAAGTCATTTTGCACCCTTCATAAGGGTTTTCGGTCTAAGGAGATGCACTAGACCGAAAACACCTTTTGTTCTTGGATAAATGATGATTTCGAGGCTCTAAATCAAGAGTTTCACTAGATAACAAGTATAGGGAAGTAATACTTACGATATGGAAGCAAAGGATGGTGTTTTCGGCCCAAAACACTAGTGTGTGTTCTTGGTGTTCTTGGTGAAATGAAGAACACTTGAAGATCTAAGAAAAATAGAAGATTTCATGGATGAAATCATGTATAACTACTAGATGAAGTGTTGTATCAACAAATCAAGAGAAGAAACACTTACATTTTTGGAAGATTTGGAAGAAGCTCTTATGATACTTGAGAGAAAATATGGGTGTTCTTGAGTTTGGAAGTAAGAAATGAGGAATGAAGGAGTAAACTCATGCCTTAAGCATGAGTTCTCGGTCAAAGGGGAGTTCTCGGCCCAAACCCCTCATGTTTGGCCGTGAACACCTCATTAAGGTGTTAATTGTTTTATTTGTTCCCCAATAATCCTAGAAAATACTTCCTTTCATTTGTTTTCTCGAAAATAAATATTAAAATACCCAACCGGACTTTAAACCGAGCTAAAAATTAGCAGAAATGAATTTGACTTTTAATTGAAGTGTTAGACGGTAGAGTTTGATCAAATGGAAATTTCGGGTTGTCACAGTTTTGCTTAGTGATAGAAGCCGGAGTGTAGCAGCATCATTTATAGGATCTGTTCGCCATCCGAGGTGAGTCTTCTCACTATACATTACCTAGAGTGGTATCTATGTGCAGACCGGAGGGTCTTATGTGTTATGTGTATGTTTGAGTTTATGTGCATTGTGATATATGTATGCTATGTGTTATATAGACCGGACCAGAGGGTCCAACGATTTAGACCGGACCAGAGGGTCCAACGATCTAGACCGAACCGGAGGGTCCAACGATTTAGACCAGACCGGAGGGTCCAACGAGCTAGACCGGACTGGAGGGTCCAACGAGCTACGGGACTAGAGGGTCCCGCTGAGACACATTGACCGGAGGGTCATACCGAGTTATAGCCTCAAGTGGCTTATGTGTTTTATGTGGTATTTTGGGGAACTCATGAAGCTTCGTGCATACCGTGTTATGTGATATGTGTTTCAGGTTCTCTCAGGATCGCGGGAAGGCGCCGGCTTGATTGTACACACCAGAGAAAAAGTTATGCTTTGAGGATCCTGGATTTTATTCAAATAATTTTGAACACGTGTTTTGATAATTGATATATTGAGATTTTGGAAAATGTGTTGATGTCATTTATGCGAATTTAAAATTGAAAAATTTGTTTGAAAATTTACGGTGTTACACTTGCAATGCTAGTTTCTCCTTGCATTCTTGAGTGTCTTAAGCCTTTAAGTATTTAACTAAAATAATCACTAATGGAGTCAACTCAAAGGAGCATATAATTCACCAAACTAGCTTCTAAAGAGAGAAAGGTGTAGCAAGAGAAGAATTTCCGTCCATAGTAGAGAAAGACTAAAAAAAACTAGTCAAAAACTCATGCAAAAGCCTTCCTTTTATATTCCCATACAAGACATACCTTTATATTATAGTAACATAAAGTATTGATAGCCTTTTAGAAGTATGGGAGACATAAGAAGAAAGTTGACAAGCAACCTCTCTTCTTATAATAATCAATTAGGCCATGCCTTCAAAGAAGACAAAAATTGTCTAACTAGTAAAGTAAAATGATTGTTTAAATTTTATAAACTCAAAGTTTATAATAACTAGTTATACTCTCTTTTAATTATTATTAAGAAACAATAATTATTCCCTAATTAAATGGTGTGTAACATCCCTGTGTTGAGGTATTTTCAATTGTAACCCTTTGTATGAGTAAATATTGCATTTTCCTCCTTGAGTATAAGGAAGAGTACAAAATGACTCAAAGTGGCATTGTTGTAAATTTGGGCGGAACAAGCGTATGTTGGGCGTACAATATGGTACGTGGGGTGTAAGGAGTGTAATGAGCATTTAAGGGAGTACGTTGGGTGTACTCCGTCTGGGCGAAAACCCTGATCTTGAGAGTTTGGACCCTATATATTGATCCTTAAGTCCCATTTCACCACTCCATTTCTAGCCTCCATCATTAGAGACGTCTTCTCTTGCAAACCCTAGGCCCATTGTTGCATTTTGAGGCTTAAGTGTGTGTTTTTGTGTGTTCCAAAGGAAAAAGAAGGTGGTGGTGAAGCTTGGAAGCTACAAGCAAGCTTGGATCTAGATGTCTTCCACTATTCTCCATCTCTGTAAGTTATAAAGTCCATACTTTCCCGATTAACTTGTTAGATCTTGGTTATATGTTGATTTTATGAGCTTTTTCCCCCAAGCTATGACTTTCTTGTGCATGGCATGTATAGAACGTATGGCTTTCCTTTTGGATGTTTTTCCATGTCTAGAGTCATAAAAATATGATTTTAGCCCCTTAGTTCCCCCAATGCAAGTTATTAAGAGCTTTAGTAGTTAAGAAAAGTTAGGGTTTTGTTGTTGGGCTTGATTTAGACATGTAGAACCATAAAGTTGGAAACTTAAGTTATTAAGTCCTTAAAAGTGAGGTTGGCCAGACGTCGCGTACGCTGGTCGTACGTACGCCTGAGGGAGCCCCGATCTGGATTGTGAGTACGTGGGGTGTATTTGTCAAGTACGCTGAGTGTACTCGGTCTGAGTTGACTTCTTGGCAGTTAAATTTGACTTTGACTTTGACCAAGGTTGACCAAGTTTGACTTAAGGTTATTTTGGGTATTTTGAGCTATAGTTAAGCCTTGGTCTCTATCTGTTGAATAGGTAACCTGTAGAGCCGGTTTTGGAGCAGTTTATCGTTCAACTTTTCGTCAGACTGTGAGGTGAGTTTTCTTCACTGTACTTGTGGTTCAAAGGCACCAAGGCCGACTCCATTTGGATTGTTGTCCTATTATACCTTGATTGATGATATGCTGAGTATGGGTAGATCTATATGATTATTTGATAGGTGTTGACACGCGTAGACCAATAGATCTGTAGGACTACTTATGATGTCTGTCTGGACGATTATCTGCCTGTTAAATATGTTTGTTATCTGTTATATGTCGACATATTGTGATGAGTTAAGACTTTACAGCTATGTGCATCAATTAACAGACCGGGGGTATTCCATTCTGATGAATGAATGGACCTGTTGTATATTAGCATTCCAGTCCGATGACTGATTCGGCCAAGGGTAATCCAGTCTGATGGTTGTAACATCCCTGTGTTGAGGTAATCCAGTAAGAGAGATGGTGTGTAACATCCCTGTGTTGAGGTATTTTCAATTGTAACCCTTTGTATGAGTAAATATTGCATTTTCCTCCCTGAGTATAAGGAAGAGTACAAAATGACTCACAGTGGCATTGTTGTAAATTTGGGCGGAACAAGCGTATGTTGGGCGTACAATATGGTACGTTGGGTGTAAGGAGTGTAATGAGCATTTAAGGGAGTACGTTGGGCGTACAATGCGTACTTTAGGTGTACTCCGTCTGGGCGAAAACCCTGATCTTGAGGGTTTGGACCCTATATATTGATCCTTAAGTCCCATTTCACCACTCCATTTCTAGCCTCCATCATTAGAGACGTCTTCTCTTGCAAACCCTAGGCCCATTGTTGCATTTTGAGGCTTAAGTGTGTGTTTTTGTGTGTTCCAAAGGATAAAGAAGGTGGTGGTGAAGCTTGGAAGCTACAAGCAAGCTTGGATCTAGATGTCTTCCACTATTCTCCATCTCTGTAAGTTATAAAGTCCATACTTTCCTGATTAACTTGTTAGATCTTGGTTATATGTTGATTTTATGAGCTTTTTTCCCCCAAGCTATGACTTTCTTGTGCATGGAATGTATAGAACGTATGGCTTTCCTTTTGGATGTTTTTCCATGTCTAGAGTCATAAAAATATGATTTTAGCCCCTTAGTTCCCCCAATGCAAGTTATTAAGAGCTTTAGTAGTTAAGAAAAGTTAGGGTTTTGTTGTTGGGCTTGATTTAGACATGTAGAACCATAAAGTTGGAAACTTAAGTGATTAAGTCCTTAAAAGTGAGGTTGGCCAGACGTCGCGTACGCTGGTCGTACGTACGCCTGAGGGAGCCCCGATCTGGATTGTGAGTACGTGGGGTGTATGTGTCAAGTACGCTGCGTGTACTCGGTCTGAGTTGACTTCTTGGCAGTTAAATTGGACTTTGACTTTGACCAAGGTTGAGCAAGTTTGACTTAAGGTTATTTTGGGTATTTTGAGCTATAGTTAAGCCTTGGTCTCTGTCTGTTGAATAGGTAACTTGTAGAGCCGGTTTTGGAGCAGTTTATCGTTCAACTTTTCGTCAGACTGTGAGGTGAGTTTTCCTCACTGTACTTGTGGTTCAAAGGCACCAAGGCCGACTCCATTTGGATTGTTATCCTATTATACCTTGATTGATGATATGCTGAGTATGGGTAGATCTATATGATTATATGATAGGTGTTGATACGTGTAGACCAATAGATCTGTAGGACTACTTATGATGTTTGTCTGGACGATTATCTGCCTGTTGAATATGTTTGTTATCTGTTATATGTCGACATATTGTGATGAGTTAAGACTTTACAGCTATGTGCATCAATTACCAGACCGGGGGTATTCCATTCTGATGAATGAATGGACCTGTTGTATATTAGCATTCCAGTCCGATGACTGATTGGGCCAAGTGTAATCCAGTCTGATGGTTGTGGACCTGTGGGTATTCCAGTCCGATGAGTGATCGGATCCAACATGCTTTTTTGTATGTGATATGTGTATTATGTGGTGGTACCTTGGGGGAAACTCACTATGCGTTGGCTTACAATTTTAGTTTTGTTTTACGTACTTCTGAGGCCCGTGGCAAGAAGAAGGTGTGACCATATAGATCCTTGAATTTTAATGTTGCTAATCTTGGGAGACACTGATTTTGAATAATTTTGTCGGAAACAATGGTTTTGTAAACACTCTTTTAGTAAATGGGTTGTTTTGAAAAGGTTAAATTGGTTGTCATTTTTGAGATGTTACAAGTTGGTATCACAACCTTGACTTGAGTGAATTGGAGGAACATCTGTGTGATAGTTTCAAACTAAGGAACTGCAAAAGTTTTAAAAATGATTTTCAAAATTGTTCTCAAAATTAATCAAGAAAGGATGTGATGTGTACGATCAACCGGAGCTAGTGAGTAGACCCCTAGTTACCACATTATTATCTATTATTATGTTATGATAGAACAACATGCTAGTGATAGGCTAGGGATATTCAGTAATTGCATGTCAGCGTTGCCTGATAATTGATGTGTGATAGCCTAGGGTTTCTTCCTTATATGAAATTGAAATCAATACTATAGTTGCTTATTGTAAGCCCCAAATTATACATAACTAAGATTTTATAACTTGAGAATGTTTGATTTAACCTTATTTCATGTTACTTTTTTGGTTGTGGGCTTCGAGAAGAATCAAGTATTCGACTATCTATAGGATCTAGTGTTATGTATGATTAGCATACACGAGTGTTGCGTGGTTGGTGGAAGTTTCATTGATGAGTTATCTGGGGTCAGCCGGCCAGTTAGGGAATGTCTAGCCTTTCTCTAGGAAGTGATAATAGGATGTATGCGTATTCTAGTGAGTGTTGTTAAGATTGTTGTGATGGTACCTGATAGAAATTCGGGTAGGTGCGGAAGGTAGTATGGGCCCGTACTACCGGAAGCATAGGACCCATACGCATAACACGGAAGTCACAACCCCTGGGGTCTTGATGTGGGTTCGTTCCTATGGTGTGATATGTGTTTTATCTAATATCTATCTGGTTTACTTTCAGTATCGTGTTCACAAGGGGATCTGGATCAAGAGCGAGTGGCCAGGATAGATATAGGGTTGACCGAGGATCAGGTCATGGAGATGATTCATGCTGAGGTTGTTTCTATTTTTTGGGGAAGATACCAGAGGTGTTTGGGTCTATCAAGACTACCATTATGGAGTTCTTTGATAATCGTTATGATGCACTTTCTGAGACTTCCGCTTCTGCAATTACCAAGATCGTTGTTGCGGAATGGATTGGCGTTGGGAGAGCTTTCTAGTACCGGTACTTCGACAATACAAAGCCCCCGTTGTTTGATGGGGTTCAGGATCTGATCATTGTCATGAGGTGGCTGTCAGATGTTGAGGGATGTTTCTTTACTTTTTCCTGCCCACCTGAACAGAAGTTCAAGTGCGCTCTGCACCTTCTTTGGTCTGGATCGAAGGATTGGTGGATATTGGTTACTAGTTTATACACGCCAGAGCAGAGAGTTGCAGTATCATGGGAGCATTTCTATGAGATGTTCCGCTCGAGATATGTTCCATTGATGGAGCGGGAGAGGCTGGGTCAGGTGTATTAGGATATGAGGCAGGGGACCAAGTTGGTGATAAACATCACCAAGATGTTCATAGAGAAAGCTATGTTTTGCCCTGAGTTTGTTGCTTCGCAGCAAGCTCAGATGACCCGGTAATTGAGCATGCTCAAGATGGACATCTGTCAGTTTGTGTCTGCATAATGATATGGTATACTGGTGGAGTTGTAGGAGGCCGCAAGGTGGCAGGGGATCGAGATGGAGATCCAGGCGAGGGAGCAGAAGCAGGCCCCGACACAGTCGCAGCCTGCAACAAAGCGGTTCCGAACTGCTTATGTGAGATCTATGGGTCAGAGGTGCCTCACTTGTGGGAAGTCCGGCAAGGTTCATGATGGTGCTTGTTCATCTTCTTCTGGATGCCACAAATGTGACAGGCACAACGACATTGCAAGGGACTTTTGTCAGCAGGCTCCAGTACCCAACACCAGGACTTGTTATCACTTTGACCGGGTGGGCCATGTGAAGGCCAGTCGTGCCTTGCTTGCTGCTAGACCGATGCATGCTCTAGCACCGACTACTCTGAGGATCACTGATGGGATCCAGGGCAGGACGGAGCCCCCAAGGACTCGATGTCTCACTTTTTAGCTCATGGGAGAGGAGGCCAGGGCGGTGCCTGACGTCGTTACTGATATGTTTCTATTTATTATTCTGTCAATTATATCATGGTATGCTTATATATATGTTTCTATTAGGTACATTCTTAGTGAATTCCTTGCATGCTCTTGTGTTATTTGACTCGGGTTTGAGTCGGTCTGTTGTGTCTTCATCTTTTAGTAGGGATTTTGGTTTTACCCTTAGATAGTTGGAGTGTCCGTTGCGGGGTTTCTATCGCCAATGAAAACAGGGTTTCTGCATCAAGGGTTTATCAGGGTTGTGTACAGGAGATATTTGGGGTGCCTTATTTGAATGATCTGATCCCTATCCCCATGGGGGACGTATATGTTATAGTAGGGATGGATTGGTTGAGCAAGTTTGGTACTATGATAGACTGCGAGAGCCAGCGAATAGTAGTTCGAACCCCAAGTGGAGGAGAACTAGTCATCTACGGAGAGGGTACCAAGGTTGGATCAGGGTTTTGTTCGGCAACCAAGGCCCAACTGTATATACAACGTGGGTATATGGGTTATCTTGCCTATGTGGTTGATACTCGGGTTGGGGAACAGACTTCGGTTTAACAGGAGCGAGTTCTCAAGGAGTTTGCTGATGTGTTTCTGGAGGAGTTTCCCGGTGTGCCTCCCGAGAAGCAGGTTGATTTTAGGATTGATCTAGTGCCAGATCCGGCTCCAATTTCCAAGGCACCATACCGCTTGGTACCACCCGAGATGGAGGAGTTGTCCTCTCAGCTTTGGGAGCTGTTAGGAAAGCAGTTCATCAGACCGAGCAGTTCATTGTGGGGAGCGCCAATTCTATTCGTCAAGAAGAAGGATGGTTCACGCTGGTTGTACATTGATTACCGGGAGTTAAACAAGTTGACGGTGAAGAACCGTTATCCCCTTCCACGGATTGATGACCTCTTTGAGTAGTTGCACGGTGCATCTTGGTTCTCCCATATTGAATTGTGGTCGGGGTATCATCAGGTGAGGGTAAGAGAGGAGGACGTGGAGATGACCGGGTTTCTGACTCGTTATGGGCATTATGAGTTCATGGTGATGTCATTTCGGCTCACCAATACACCGAAAGTGTTTATGGATTTGATGAATTGGGTATGTAAGTCGATGCTTGATAAATCAGTTATTGTGTTCATTGATGATATCTTGGTGTATTCCATGACCAGACAGCAGCACGAGGAGCACCATCTAGTCGTGTTGAGTCGAGAACGATTGTATGCCAAGTTCTCGAAATGTAACCTTTGGTTACGAGAGGTCCAGTTCTTGTTACACCTCGTTAACCAAAACGGGATTTTAGTCGATCCGGCTAAGATCGAGGCCATGATGCAGTGGGAGGTTCCAAAATCTCCCTTAGAGATCACAAGTTTATTGGGTCTGGAAGGATATTATCGGAGATTTATCCTGGATTTATCGAAGATTGGTGTACCCCTAAATCATCTTTCTAGGAAGGGAGTGGATTTCCAATGGGGCCCTGAGTAGCAGTCGACATTTAAGACCCTGCGTCAGAGATTATACGAGGCCTCGGTATTGATCCTTCCAGAGGTTGTCGAGGATTTTTTTGGTATTTTATGATGCATCCATCACTGGTTTGGGGGCAGTCCTTATGCATAGGCGATGATTGAATGCTTATGCTTCACGACAACTGAAGCAGCATGAGGCACCATACACTACTCATGACCTGGAGTTGGGGGCAGTGGTGCTTGCCCTCAAGATTTGGAGACATTATCTAGATAGGGGTCTATTATACTATTTACACAGATCACAAGAGTTTAAGATATCTTATGGACTAGCTGAACCTAAAAACGAGGCGTCGCAGGTGGCTAGATGTGGTTAAGGATTATGACTGCGAGATCATTTATCATTTGAGTACAGCAAATGTGGTAGCGAATGCCTTGAGTCGCAATTCGGATGGACCTTTAGTGAGAGAGATGTGTATGAGGATATCCATTGATTCTCCACTTTTGGATTTGATCAGAGAGGCATAGGTAAAGGAAGTTTGGAAGGAGAAACGAAACCAGAAGAGGATCAGGGGCGAGATCAACAGATTTGTCACCGATAGTCAGGGGTTGTTGACCCTTTGTGGTCAGGTTTGGGTTCCAGTTTTTAGTGGGATTAGATAGATAGTGTTGGAGGAGGCTCATAAGTCTCGTTTTTCTATACACCCAGGAGCCACTAAGATGTATCGGGATTTAAGATTGAGTTACTAGTGGCCGTGTATGAAGAGGGAGATAGTCTAATATGTTGAGAGGTGCTTGACCTGTAGGATGGTCAAGGCTGTCACACCCCCAAACCAGACGGCAGAAACGTCCGGGGTTGGAGGACTTCATTTGTAATATCACTACACATGCATCAGAGTAATCAAAGTACAAACAACCATTGTACTTAAAAGTAAAAGTATTTACATGTGTTGAATCACTGTATATTGACACCAAAATAGTTATAGCAAAATACATGAAATATGACTCAAAACATCTTCATCTTATCAAAATCTCGGGGAGTACCTCTCTACTGATTCCCTGAGAATACAAGTAATTTGAAAAGAGATTATCAACATAAAGTTGAGTGAGTGCATAAGTATTTATCTTTAAAAGTATGTTTTCTGTTCTCTGAATATGTAAATTGTTCCAGAAAATCCTATATTGTCCGCTGTATATGAAAAGTAGTTTTAATCCCATAAAACCGTTCTGTTTGTAAACAAATGTTCTGTATTTGTATTCCTTTGTATAGTCTGTAAAAGTGAGTGTACCTGGCTCCACCAGCTGTTATTGTAAATTGTATTGTAATACTTTAATTGTATCCTTGTAAACTATTAGAAAATGTACTCATGTATAGTTAATTATACACTAACGTATTGTTAATATCTTTTTAATGAGTTATTATAACCATACTATGACTAGATGGCCTGAAACAAACGCTTTGAAGGTGTTTAAACTGTTGATAACAACTGTCACTCATAGGCGTGTATGCCCGACTGTAGCTAGCAGCTCGAGTGCGGGGTTGTCAATCCCAATATAGATCTATACACACTTGTTTCGATCCCCGGATGGAGATTCTGGTTATAATGTCAGGACTTTAACTATGTTGTTTAAATGAATAAACAACCTGAACATATTGTCTCATAAAAATCATATAAACGTTACGTGTATAATGAAAACCCAATCATTCTGAAATAAATGATTGATAGTATGTTCCTTGTTTAGTATACCCTGAATGTACTTGAAAGTTGTATACTCTTGTTTAGTTTTGAATCAAACTCTTGTTCTTAAACAATAGTATAAAGCCATGTTCTTGAAAAATAGTGTACTCTAGTATACTTGATTCGTGAGTTAGTGTTCTTGAATCATAAATTATACCTATTATAATTTATATGTACTTTCTGTATTGGTACTAACTGTTCATGAATGCAACCCCTTGCTCGACATGTTACAAAGGGTATTTGAAACTAAATGAAATAACTTATATATATATATATACAAGATATATAAGTAAAATTGAAACGACAGTCGGACAAATAACCGATACCCTAAATCCACATCCAAACAAGGAAACGAAAATAAAGTGAGTTATCAGTCCTAAGTCTTTTAAATCTTATATATATATATATATATATATATATATATATATATATATATATATATATATATATATATGATTTTTGGGGAAAAGTATAAGTTTATAAAAGAGTTTAACATTTTGAAATACTTTTGATGACTTGATGTCATTTTATCATAAATTGAAACCATTTGAATTGAAGATAATTTGAAATCCATTTTGTAAGGTATTTTGAAACCATTTGTTTAATAACATAAAAATCCTTGTGTTAGACTTTTATTCCCCTCCCCCCACCCCTTAAAACAGTAAAAACTATGAAAATACGGGGGTATGAACTCACCTTTTGGAGGGTGATTCAAATGTTGAATTGATATAGGATGTCTAGACACACGAGTGAAATCCCGTAGCAAAAGAAGCCCTATATAGCAATTTGTATAGTATATATGCAACCAATTAGGAAATATAATCATAGGAATGATTGAAAATCGGGGTAATTTGTAAGTATAACTTACAAATTGGAGTGTTAGATGCTAAAAAGGAAGCTGATATGTGTTCACGGCCAGGAAGTGTTCACGGCCAGGAGTTGACGGCCCTGAAGGTGTTTACGACCAGAAGTTCTCGAGGAAAGATGAACACTTGATGATCCTAGACCAGTTCTTAAGAAGATTCAAAGGTTTTCAGGTGCTTGTTCTTCGTGTTCTTCGCGTGTTCTTCGTGTTTTTCATGAAAAATAGATGAAATTAACGGGTTTCAATCTAATATAAGAAGATTGAAAGATGTTCTTGAAGTGTTAACAAAATCAAAAAATGATACCTATTAGATCTTCTAAAGAACTAGTGATTATTGCTTGAATATGATGAGAAGGGATGATTATAGCATGTTCTTGAGGAGAGAGGTTGTTCTTCATGTTCTTGGCTGATTATACTTGAGATAGTTTGAGAGTTCTTGGCTGGAAGATGTGAGAAATGAAGGAAAAAATGAAGGAAATCTATATATATGTGCGAGGGTTCACGGCCTGAGGGTTTACGGCCGTGAACCTCATTTGCGGTCTGAAGGCGGTTTGCGTTTGCGACCGTGAACGTGTGTAACACCAGTCAAATTTAGGTAAAAATTAAACTTTTATAAAATCTTATTTTGGATGAATAAAGTAGTAGATATCGTAGCAAGGTTTTCGGAAATATAAAGAACACTAAAATCCGAGTTATAACGAAGAAGTTATGACCAATCAAAGATCCGCGACAAATCCGGTAAAACACTGTTAAGTGTAAAACATGAAATTTCAATAAAATACTTTTTAGCCTTAGGTATCTAAATGAAAGTCGTAGATATAATTAAACCGTAAACATACACAAAAAGAACATCCAAATCTGACTTTGTATGAGGAAGTTATGATTTTTCTAAGTTTCGGATATAGCAGTAGACAACTAAAAACTCGAAATAGAGATCGAGCGACTTTTAGCCGACGCAACCTAAACGAGAATTGAAGATCTCGACAATAGTAGTACAACGGTAAAAAGACAGAAGAAAACGGACGTCGGATGAAGAAGTTATGAATTTTTAACGGACTTTTCCTGTCCCGGCCTGTTAAAAATATAATATTAAAAATAAAATCAAAATTAGCCGATAGAGTCTAAACGAAAGTTGTAGATCATAATCTCACCTACGCGTGGATATAAAGAACTTCAAAAGCAGAGCTCGTATGCGAAAGTTACAGATTTTTAAAGATTGGAGCTCAAACTTCGAGGCTGGTCCGAAGGGAACGCCCAGCGTTCGTACCCCAGAGCCAGTCCCATCGCCCATCAAGTCCGAAGTTCGTAAGCAGTGATGCACGAGGGCTCTGGAATGCGTTGGGTACGAGGGAGCGCCCTGCGTTCCGGAACGCCCATCGTTCTTTGCAGGAACGCCCCGCGTTCAAGGCCTCTTCCAGCCCTATATAAAGGGTGTGAGGGCTCCGGGTTTTGGTTTCTAATTTCCTACCTTCTCTCCCTATTTTCATACTTCTACCCTCTCGAGACTACCCCGACATCCCGGTTTCATATCCAGGCTCTGACGGAAGTTCGAAGCCCCGAGATTTCCGAGAAATCGACTTCTTTCCGGTCGAAGTGCTGCCCGAGCAAAGTATCGTTTTCATCAAATCGCCACTTCTACCAAGTGAGTTCATACCCCTACACTTTTCCAAACTCTTTATATGTTTTATAGGGGGGGGGGAATACAAGTATAACCCAAGGAAACTTGTGTTACAAACTGTTGTTTATGTTTTCTTATACTTTACATATTCACTACATGAAGATACCAACTATGAATAATAAACGCTATTATCAAACCTGTAATCTTTTAAAAGTTGTTAGTAACAAGGTTTCATTATACAAATAATATGCATATAAACTATGATAGGTATAGTTGTATGGAAATTGCAGGTTAGTTCTTTTAGAAGGAAAACGATATGAAAACAAACAGATGAATTGTGATAAGTATAATTTATGAGTCAATCCACTCTTTCTAATCGTACAAAATTATAAATAAAAATTGTTATTTTTATTTACTAAAAGATTTTTCAACATATTACTCGTGAACTTGTTGTTAGCAAATTATGTGAGACAACGGCTTTGTTTAGTATCAAACGAAAGTCCCCCACTTATAGCCAGAGTCTCCTGGAGGGAGAGTGTGAGTTTGTGTATAGATCTATACGGGACTGACAATCCCGCGCCCTGATTATTAGCTACTGTTGGAACGGAAGTTCTAGGGTGACAAAAGTCATTAACTGTCTGGATATCAGTCATATTAGTATGGTTATAAGAACTCGCACGCGGAAACAATGACTCATGCACGTAGTAATACGCAACTCAATCAAGCTCAAGGGATACTAACTATATGATTACTTCGTATTTACATCAGGGTTATATATGGTTTTTATTCGATAGACAGTGGAATGTGCGACTTCCGCCTCATTTCCTGTTCCTTGTTTGGTTGTAGACTTAGGGCAGAATCACCCAATCGACTGCCGGTTCAGATATTAGTTATATATAACTTGTAGGTACTAAGTAATCATGATAGGGTATTATGAACACATTCAGAATTCAGGGTAAACACATCTTCAACTAGCTTTATATAAATATAAAACTAAAAGTTGTCAAACTAAGTATGACATATTTACTTACACTTACGGTCTTGGAGTATCTAGACTGCATTCCAGCTTTAAGGAAAATATAGGATTTTCCGGGTTAAACATTATCACATTACATGTAAGCAGTTTTACAAATTCATTCTTAGGGAAAATATAGGATTTTCCGGATTTAATACATTCATTTTAGACACAACGAATCATAACTCATTTCATAGAAAATATCAGATTTTCTGGAAACATATATAATAATTTACATATTGGTGTGATTACTCAGTGGATATGTTTGGGTTATATAAAATGAAGATTCGATAGATAGTGGAATGTGTGACTTCCGCCTCAGTCCCTGTTCCTCGTTTGGTTGTGGGATTAGGGAATATCCACCCATTCGACTGTCTGTTCGATCTTTTATTTTATATAACTTGTATGCACTAGGTAATGATGGTAGGAACTAGTATTGGTCACTTTACGTATCCGAATTCAAAGCGTCATATATCACTCTTTAAACGTAAGAAACATATATATTTTGGTCTTAAGGCGTAAGACTACATTTCATGTTATTAAGAAAATATAGGATTTTCTGTAGTAATACACGAACATTTTTAAGGAACAAAGAACTTACTTTCTAAAACAATATACTTATGAACTCACCAACTTAAATATTGATACACTTTCCAAATCACTTGTATTCTCAGGAAACTAGTAAACAGGTACTCGCACAAGTTTCGAGAAGACGGAGCATAGTAGCTTCAAGTCTTGTTTTGTTATCTACTTTTGAAAACAATCAATCTATGTTGTGTATACAATGTAAACACTATATTATCAATATAATGGTTGTTGTTGCTTTGATTACTATTTTACATTTGTTATGCTACTGTACATGACGTCCTCCGCCCCCGAATGTTTCTGCCGTTCAGGTTTGGGGGTGTGACAACGTGAACATGCCCCAATGAGATAAGGTTTGGTTTCCGAGGTGATAAGATCCAATGAGTTTGCGGTCGAAGCTGTTTGCGGTCTCGTTTACGGCCGAAGTCGTTTGCGGCCTCGTTTATGGCCGAAGTGTTCCCAGTCTGAGGTTGGTGTTCGGTTGGAAGGAAGAGAAGGAAGGGTATGCGAGACTTCTCGGAAATCATGAAATACACTTCTTAACACCACCATACTTTGAATACTATGATTTAACCTATATAATACATTACTTTAACTTATAAAAGATAGAATAAAAATTTAGTTGACTTTAGTTTTACCATGTTTGACTTTTATTGATTAGGGTTGACTTTACAAGGAGAAAATAACGAAGTGTTACATTATCCCCCCGTTAGAGAGAATTTCGTCCCAAAATTAGGACTATAGCGCAGCAGAAAGACTAGGGAAAAAGATGTGGATATTTCTGTTGTGTTTGATCCTCCCGTTCCCAAGTGAATTCAGGTCCTCGTTTTGCATTCCAGCGAACCTTCACTATAGGGATACGGCTTTGTTTGGTTCTCTTTACTTCCCTGTCTAAGATCTCTATGGGTTCTTCCACGAAGTTGAGGCTCTCATTTAACTCGATTTCCTCAAGTGGGATTACAAGAGTCTCATTGGATAAGCACTTTTTTCAAGTTAGAGACGTGGAAGGTAGGATGAATGTTACTTAGTTCTTCGGGTAGTCAGAGTTTGTAAGCTACAGGACCGATTCTGGCAATAATCTCGAATGGTCCTATGTACCATGGGTTTAGCTTGTCACGCTTTCCAAAACGTATCATGCCTTTCCAGGGTGAGACCTTCAACAAGACGTGGTCACCAACATGGAATTCCAAAGGTTTTCTTCTTTTGTCAGCGTAGCTTTTCTGTCTATCTCTGGAAGTTTTAAGTCGCTCCCAAATTTGTACGATTTTCTCCGTAGTTTCATGAATGATTTCCAGACCAGTGAGAGTACTGTCAGGAACTTGACCTCTAGCTAGCTGCGTATCACCCACTTCAGTCCAGCACAGAGGTGATCTGCACTTACGACCATAGAGGGCTTCGAAAGGAGCAGCCTTTATGCTAGTGTGATAACTATTGTTGTAAGATGATTCGATGTAATGCCCGTGTTTCTAGCCTAGGCATTAATCTTGATATGATAGTATAGGTTAACCTTTTTAACTCATTTTGAAGAAATGAAAATGAATTATGTGAATATTATGTGTTTTATGCTTAATTACTAGGAGTTAATTAATTAAGAATAAAAATGAGCGTCGAAAAGAAATATTAGATAAAGCCGATATCTATTAAGAAATTTGTAGTGGTAGTGACAAGGATTATGGATATATAAAGAACGCCGAAATCCGAGTTATAACGAAGAAGTTATGACCTGTCGAAGTTTCACGACAAAACCAACACGGTGCTGAATGTCGTAAAAAGTGAGTTTTTGATAAACTACTTTTTAGCCTTACTGATCTAAACAAAACTTGTAGTGTTCGTTAAACCGAGAGTAGGTATAAAAAGAACGCCCAAATCTGACTTCGGATGAGGAAGTTATGATTTTTCGAAGTTTCAGCTTAGCAGTAGACAGCTAAAAACTCGAATTTTAGATCGAGTGATTTTTAGCCGACACGTCCTAAACGAGAATCGAAACTCTCGTCAATAGTAGCACAACGGTAAAAAGACAGACGAAAACGAACGTCGGATGAAGAAGTTATGAATTTTTAACGGATTTCCTGTCCCGGTCTGTTAAAAATAATAATATAAAAATTAAATTCAAAATTAGCCGACGAAGTCTAAACGAAAGTTGTAGAGCGTAATTTTACCTACGCGTGCATATAAATAACGTCAAAAACGGAGCTCGTATGCGAAAGTTATGGATTTTAGAAGTTTTGGCGCGAAAATCGAGAGAAAATCCCCAAAACCGAGGAATTTCGCATAGGTGGACTTCGGCCACGTGTCCTCGCTTAGAACATGCCACGTGTCCGAGAATGGCTGAGTCATCCGAGCAGCTGGCAGACGCGTGTTCGAATCCGGAGAGCTGTCCGAAGCCGCCTCGCCTAGGTCCGACGCGTGTATAGTGACTCAGCGCATCCGAGCCTTCGCCTGAACCACGAGCCTCCCTCCTCGGATCTGGACATCGGTCCAATCAGGAACTGCCAACAAGGCCCTCACATGCGCAGCCCACGTGCGAGCCATAGGCACTACTCTTCGGATCTGCTTCCGCGTGGACTCTTCTCAACCGTCCGATCAGCAGCCTCGGGCCTATAAATAGAAGTCTTGCGAGCCTTCCCGGGTACTTTTGAAAAATTGGCAATTTTGGCCCCTTTTTCAATATTTTGGCTATTTTCACATCCCCCGAAGCCCCGGTATCAATTATAACCCCCGGAATACGCCACGAAGTGCCCGAGAAGCCCGAAAAATTTATCTTTTCGGTTTCGAAGCCCGACCCTCGCAGAGCCCGGTTTCTCAATAAAACGCCCGGTTTTATTAGAAATGATCGTTTTAGGAAACGAATTGCTGCCCAATTTTCATTAAATCAGGTAAGTGTGTAGTTACTTTCACCTTACACATAGATATGAAGTATTTTATATAAAATACGTGCTGTGTGAATATTTATTGTTTGTTTATTTGAGTTGGATGTTGAATGAGTGATTTATACATGTTTTTAAATAATTTAAACTGTATATGTATTTTTATCTACAAAAATGTTGGGTAAAACATGGGTAGATGAAATAGTGGGTGTGTGATGAAAGGTGAGTTGGATAAATGAGATGATCAGTGATATAGATCATAAGTTGAGGGTGAGTGGTGAAATATGAGAAAAGCCCTTACCCAAACGTTGACCCCCGTCATTTAGTAGAGTAGGGATGACAACTATGGACTATTCTAGACGGTCTGTGGAACACTAGCAGGCTTGCAACCTGTAGGTGTGTGAACTATACGTTCATCAGGCGTACTCTAAAAACCCATTGACATGTATGATAGGGGCGAATACTGTCAATAATATTGTCGATAAATGAGAGCTATGGACTTAGCACCTGTTGTATAAACCCTGGCGATGGTGTGACCTTGTGCCTATTCCTTAGGATGAATCCTTAGGAGTGAGTGATAGTTGAATCTTAGGGTAAATCCTTAAGAAATAAATAAGACAATGGGGTTGGGGTAATTTGGTTGATTGATTGATGTTTAAGTATAATAAATTTATTTATTGTGGGTTGAAAACCCTATATGCTCACCAGGCTTCCAAGCCTGACCCACTCAGCTTTTTATGATTACAGGTAGTGGACCCCGAGCATAGTCGGATGATGATGATGAGTGATTTTAGGCCAGTAGTTATAAATAACTGTTGTAAGGCTTATAATGTCTTGTTTATGCTTTTGATCTGTATCGGAACATGACATCCCGAGGTTTTGATATAAAAGGAAATTATATATTTGTTAAAGAAAGGTTTTGACAAACTTTTATCATGTTTTGATTTGGGGACCAATTCCGCAACATCTTTTAAAAAGATTTTTCTGATTTTATTTTAAAAAGCATAAATTAAATCGGTCTTTTCTGGCCAATAAATTAGAGGATGTCACAGTTGGTATCAGAGCATTAGTTTAAGCGAACCAAGAAATTGTAGGATTTCTAGACTTAAACTTAGAATGCTAAGTGATGATTGAGAGATGAGTGTCTACTATATTTTAGACACGAGCACTAGTTTATTTTAGGAAAGATGCCTAAAATGCTTTTATGTGCTAAATGCTATATGTTTGCCATATATGCCATTGATTGTTCGGATCTATGGTCTGTTGCCGACCGGATCTGGAAACCTTATGTGTGTAGGATTCTAAACGTATGACTACGATATTAGAACTAACATATAAACGTTTCGGAGTAATAACGAAGATTTAACTCCTATCGAAAATGAAGATCTAAATTCACCTACGATTGGTGTATAGATCGAAATGGCGAGTACTCAAAGTGGATTCGGAAATGATAATCCACAGCCTGAGCCAATCACGATGGTTGGGGTGCAGGCAATGGTGTGTACGATGTTGGATCAACAGATGGAAGGAACAAAATGTTTACTTCAACAAAGTAAGGATGAACTTACTGTGCCAGTACGTCAGGCATCTGTTCTTGAGGCAACTATCAGGGTTGCTAAGTCTATTGAAGAAATGATCAATGACAGGACCGCCAACAAGGTTGAAGTTGACAAAAAGAGGAAATTTGAGGGGTCTTCAAGGCCCAACAAGAGAAACATATCCTCAAAGTCTGGCAAAAGAAGAGGTAAAGGAAAATGGTGCGGGAAGTGAAAAAATAAACACTCTGGGAATTGTGACGGGAAGGTGAAGTGCTTTAGGTGTGGAGAAATATGGCATTACGCCAATCAGTGTACGATTCCCAAGAGGGTGTGTTACGTATGTGAGGAAGAAGGCCATATTTCTAAGGACTGTCCGAAGAAAAATGAAGTAACAAGGCCAAGTGCACCGCCAACGCCAAGGGAATTTCAGAATATCCTTGATGAAGTAATTAATAATGCTAGGAAGTAGAAGTAAAGACTTGATACCCGAAGATCAAGTTACGAAGTAGTAATGTGAATAGTAACAGGTGGTTTAGCCTATTAGAGGCATAGTATAGGGTAAACTTGAACTTTTGTGTAATCGTTTCAAGGAAATAATATAAACCCTGGTTTTTTCATCTGATGAATGGAATGGTTGGTGTAATTCTTGAAGTTGTCCCATCGTCTGGAATTTCCATCACCAACCAAGTGGAAGTAGAATTGATGATTGAAGATACGCATGGAAGAAGTCCTAGTAGAGTCTAGGAAAATTTTATGATTAATTGGACACATTCGTATGTGTTAAATTGTTTTGTGATTTTAGGACTTGGGGACTGCGAGACCGTACTTGGGACGAGTATGAGTAGGTGTGAATAGTAGTAGAGATCTACACTACTGTAAGCACATGACTCACGCTTGGATCAGGGAAAGTCACAAGGTTACCAAGGAACTAGTAATTGATTCCGTCTTATTCTAGTCTGCCGTTACCATCGTTTGGGTAATGACTAAGAAGATGATTGTTATTCCGACCTTAGAGGTCATATCGAATCGAGTCCGACTAAGATGAGTTTATTATGTGGTTCAGAGAACCAAGTTCGATGTAGCATTTGACTTAAACCAGAAGATTGAAGTGAAAGATGATCAAAGCGATCAATAGAAGTATCGCACTCATTGTTAAAGAAGTTGGTAGTTAGAAATGATACATGTTGAACTGTGATTGTATCACATTAGAACATGAAGGAAGGTAAAGTTTGCTCCGAAATTTGTCCCTAGGAGATCTGAGTCTAAGTAGTGCAGTATACAATGAGAGATCATTAGAACATGACCCATCGGTCTGTTACAATAAATGAAGGAAAGTGCTTATTCCAAGAAGAAGAAGGAGTCCTCAATAAGGATTTATTTTGTAACTCGAAGGTTACGATTGAAAGTCCTATGGAGATCTGAAGCTTTTTAGGATTAGCTGGATATTATCGTTGATTCATCCAAGGCTTTTCTTCGATCGCGACTCCATTGACAGCTTTGACCCACAAAGTAGTTGTCTATACTTGGAATGAGAAGCATAGGAAGCTTTGAGAAGTTAGAGAAGAAGTTGTGTGAAGCACCGATTCTTTCGTTACCTGAAGGAGTTGATGACTTCACAGTTTATAGTGATGCATCTGGAGTTGGGTTAGGTTGTGTTCTGACCCAAAGGGTTAAAGTGATAACGTATGCATCGAGGCAATTGAAAGAGTATGAAAAGAACTACCCCACTCATGATCTGGAGTTGGCAGCGGTAGTATTCGCCTTAAAGATATGGAGAAGGAATTGAACATGAGGCAACGGCGCTGGCTAGAGTTACTCAAGGACTACGACTGTGAGATACTTTACCACCCTGATAATGCAAATGTTGTTGCTAATGCTCTCAGTCGGAAGGTAAATCTTGAAAAGAAAAGGCCAAGAGCGTTGAGAATTGAAGTTGTCTCGACAATTGTGGAAAGTATAAAGAAAGCTCAAGAGGAAGCTTTAGAGAGAAATGACCGAAAGGAGGAACGTTTGGGCAAAACGTTGGTGTTTGATACAAACGGTCAAGGACTGAAGGTATTCAAAGATAGGATTTGGGTACCTAAGGCGGGAGGAGTAAGAGATCTTTTGATGGAAGAAGCTCACAAAACCATGTACTCGATTCATCCCGGCAGTACGGAAATGTATAGGGATCTAAAACCCTATTACTGGTGGCCGACGATGAAGCTCGATGTTACTAAGTATGTGGCCGAGTGTGTAACTTGTGCTAGGGTTAAGGCACAACATCAGAAACTGTATGGGAGTTTAGAACCTTTGCCTATACCCATGGGCAAATGGGAAGACATCACTATGGATTTTGTGACTAAACTGCCCAGAACAAGGAACGGTCACGACATGATTTAGGTGGTCGTTGATCGCTTCACTAAGAGTGCGCATTTCATAGCAGCCAACGAGAAATGGTCTATGGATAAACTTGCGAATTCTTACGTGAAGGAAATTGTGAGGCTTCACGGTGTTCCGTTAACGATTGTATCCGATTGTGACAGCCGTTTTACCTCAAGGTATTGCAGGAGTCTGTAAGAGGAATTGGGTACCGAGTTGTGTTTGAATACAGCTTACCATCCGCAAACTGATGGTCAGAGCGAATAAACGATTCAAACGTTGGAGGATATGCTGAGAGCATGTACCCTGGAATTCCAAGGTAAATGGGATGAACATTTACCTTTAGTAGAATTTTTCTATGGTAATAGTTTCCACTCAAGCATAAAGATGGCACCTTATCACGCTTTGTATGGGGAAAAATGTCGAATGCCGTCATGTTGGCTGGAAGCTGAGGAAAAGCAGATTATGGGACTTGAAATAGTCCATTAGACTGCTGAAAAGTTGAAAGTGATTAGGGAAAGGATGTTAGCTGCTCAAGAGAGCCATGCTGACAATAAAAGACAACCGATATCATTCGAAGTTGGAGATTCGGTTTTACTTAAAGTCTCGCCGTGGAAGGGACTTATAAGATTTGGTAGAAGGGGAAAGTTGAGTGCAAGGTTTATTGGACCATTTAAAGTTCTTCTGAGGACCGGAAATCAAGCTTACAAGCTAGAATTACCGGAAGAACTAGATGGTACTCATAACACCTTTCGTGTGTGTTATTTGAGAAAGTTCACGGGAGGTGTGCCCGACATAATTCCCATTTCTAAATTAAGGTTGGATGAGAACAAGAGGTTAAATGAAGAACCTGAGGCAACCGCTGACCATAAGACTAAAAAGTTGTGATGCAAGATGATCGATTTAGTGCTTGTGCGTTGGAAACAAACGAATGGGCCAAATCTCACCTGGGGAAAATGGAGAGTGACATGATGAGTCGCTACCCGTATTTGTTTGCCGATGTATGATTCCGGGGACGGAATCATTCTAAAGGGGAGAGAATTGTAATGCCCGTGTTTCTAGCCTAGTCATTAATCTTGATATGATAGTCTAGGTTAACCTTTGTAACTCATTTTGAAGAAATGAAAAGGAATTATGTGAATATTATGTGTTTTATGCTTAATTACTAGGAGTTAATTAATTAAGAATAAAAATGATCGTCGAAAATAAATATTAGATAAAGCCGATATCTATTAAGAAAGTTGTAGTGGTCGTGACAAGGATTACGGATATATAAAGAATTCTGAAATCCGAGTTATAACGAAGAAGTTATGACCTGTCGAAGTTTCACGACAAAACCGGCACGGTGCTGAATGTCGTAAAAAGTGAGTTTTTGATAAACTACTTTTTAGCCTTAGTGATCTAAACGAAACTTGTAGTGTTTGTTAAACCGAGAGTAGGTATAAAAAGAACGCCCAAATCCGACATCGTATGAGGAAGTTATGATTTTTTCGAAGTTTCAGCTTAGCAGTAGACAACTAAAAACTCGAATTTTAGATCGACTGATTTTTAGCCGACACGACCTAAACGAGAATCGAAGGTCTCGTCAATAGTAGCACAACGGTAAAAAGACAGACGAAAACGGACGTCGAATGAAGAAGTTATGAATTTTTAACGGATTTCCTGTCCCGGTCTGTTAAAAATAATAATATAAAAATTAAAGTCAAAATTAGCCGACGAAGTCTAAACAAAAGTTGTAGAGCGTAATTTTACCTACGCGTGCATATAAAGAACGTCAAAAACACAGCTCGTATGCGAAAGTTATGGATTTTAGAAGTTTTGGCGCGAAAATCGAGAAAAAATCCCCAAAACCGAGGAATTTCGCATAGGTGGACTTCGGCCACGTGTCCTCGCTTAGAACATGCCACGTGTCCGAGAATGGCTGAGTCATCCAAGCAGCTGGAAGGCGCGTGTTCTAATCCGGAGAGCTGTTCGAAGCCGCCTCGCCTAGGTCCAACGCGTGTACAGTGACTCAGCGCATCCGAGCCTTCGCTTGAGCCACGAGCCTCCCCCTCGGATCCGGACTTCGGTCCAATCAGGAACTGCCAGCGAGGCCCTCGTATGCGCAGCCTATGTGCGAGCCATAGGGACTACTCTTCGGATCTGCTGCCGCGTGGACTCTTCTCAACTGTCCGATCAGCAGCCTCGGGCCTATATATAGACGACTTGCGAGCCTTCCCAGGTACTTTTGGAAAATTGGCAATTTTGGCCACTTTTTCAATATTTTGGCAATTTTCACATCCCCCGAAGCCCCGGTATCAATTATAACCCCCGGAATACGCCACGAAGTGCCCGAGAAGCCCGAAAAATTTATCTTTTCGGTTTCGAAGCCCGACCCTCGCAGAGCCCGGTTTCTTAATAAAACTCCCGGTTTTATTTGAAACGATCGTTTTAGGAAACGAATTGCTGCCCGATTTTCATTAAATCAGGTGAGTGTGTAGTTACTTTCACCTTACACATAGATATGAAGTATTTTATATAAAATACGTGCTGTGTGAATATTTATTGTTTGTTTATTTGAGTTGGATGTTGAAAGAGTGATTTATACATGTTTTTAAATAATTTAAACTGTATATGTATTTTTATCTAAAAAAATGTTGGGTAAAACATGGGTAGATGAAATAGTGGGTGTGTGATGAAATGTGAGTTGGATAAATGAGATGATCAGTGATATAGATCATAAGTTGAGGGTGAGTGGTGAAAGGAGATCACAAGTTGAGGGTGAGCGGTGAAAGGAGATCATAAGTTGAGGGTGAGTGGTGAAATATGAGAAAAGCCCTTACCCAAACGTTGACCCCCGTCATTCAGCAGAGTAGGGATGATAACCATGGACTATTCTAGACGGTCTGTGGAACACTAGCAGGCTTGCAACCTATAGGTGTGTGAACTATACGTTCATCAGGCGTACTATAAAAACCTATTGATATGTATGACAGGGCGAATACTGTCAATAATACTGTCGATAAATGAGAGCTATGGACTTAGCACCTATTGTATAAACCCTGGCGATGGTGTGACCTTGTGCCTATTCCTTAGGATGAATCCTTAGGAGTGAGTGATAGTTGAATCTTAGGGTAAATCCTTAAGAAATAAATAATATAATGGGGTTGGGGTAATTTGGTTGATTGATTGATGTTTAAGTATAATAAATTTATTTATTGTGGGTTGAAAACTCTATATGCTCACCAGGCTTCCAAGCCTGACCCACTCAGCTTTTTATGATTACAGGTAGTGGACCCCGAGCATAGTCGGATGATGATGATGAGTGATTTTTGGATTATAGGCCAGTAGTTATAAATAACTGTTGTAAGGCTTATAATGTCTTGTTTATGCTTTTGATCTGTATCGGAACATGACATCCCGAGGTTTTGATATAAAAGGAATTTATATATTTCTTAAAGAAAGGTTTTGACAAACTTTTATCATGTTTTGATTTGGGGACCAATTCCGCAACATCTTTTAAAAAGATTTCTCTGATTTTATTTTAAAAAGCATAAATTAAATCGGTCTTTTATGGCCGAGAAATTAGGGGATGTCACATTCTGTTGGATTAGATGTCTAAGCCCATAACTATTATTGGTATGTACTTGACCCGAGAGTAGCATGGTCCATTTGGGTTGCATATCATCAGGACAATTTGTTAGGATGGACTTTTAAGAGAAGGTTATTTATGGTTTATTAATATATTATAAGTTATAATATATTAATATGAAATCATATGTTTTAATTAGTATCGATCAAGAATTAATTTGGAATTAATTTAGTGATCAAAAGAGACTAATTAAATCTATGGGGACTAATTATGATAATTAGTTATATTTATATGTGTTGGGCTTATGATCCATGTTGGACCAAGTTTATGTATGGATACATAAAGAGTTGGGCCACATGAACCATGGATCATAAAACCCATGGGTATGGATTATGGGTTATACCCATGACCCTTGGAATCCTACATATAAATAGGTTACTCCATAGCCAAAATCACCACTTCTTTTCTTAGAGAAATATGGAGGTGTTTTGGTGCATGGAATTCTCTCTCAAGAGCCACCTTTGTCCTAGGTGTGTTGTGATTCCATTTGAGGCATTTCATATTATTGGTGCTAAGCTCTTAAGGCCAAATACATCAAGACTTCAAGCCACATAAAAGGTATGTTTCCCTAACTAGTATATTATATGGTTTATGTCAAATGCATGCTAGTTATAGGTTTAATGCCTTGGAAACCATTTGCATGTATAATAGAGAAAACATAGATCCAAGGTATTTAGGGTTGTATGTGCACCATAGGATGTTGTAGTATACTAAAACCCAACAGTGGTATTAGAGCCATGGGTTGTTTTCTATTATATTTGATGCAAATGTATTTTTTTTTCAAGTTGAAGGAAAAAAAAAGAAAAAAAAACATGAAGTTTGTCAAATTTTATGATAATTACTTGATTTTATGAAAAAATAATTATTTATAAAATTTTAGTCACTTTACTACAAGAGTTGAATTAGGTCAATTTATTAAAAGATAGAATCATATGATTATTTTATTTGTTTTAAAAGTTTGATCTAAATGGTTTTAAGGAGTTACAAATTTTGTCATAAAATTTTGGAACTCAAAAGTTTTTTTTAAAGTTATGATCTTAAGAGTTTTGAAACTTCCATAAGTTATGGATGTGAAATGTCTCATTTATTAACTCTTTAGGTTATGAATTCCAAGAGTCTTCAAAGGATAATTGTCAAAGTTTCAATATTTGTATTAGTTTATATGATTATCTAATTTCTTGAAAATTGTTGATGTGAATTATCTTTACTTATGAGTTTAATCTAGATCATAGAAAAATTATTTGATTATTGTGTTAATTGGAATATTTGATCTTAATGGTTTTTATGAACTCCATAACTTGTCCTCAAGTTATGGAAAGTGAAGAGTTTTTCTTTTTAAAGTGTCATTAAGTCTCATAAGTTATGAAAAATCCAAGAGTTTTGAAAGGTTTCAAAACTTGTCCTCAAGTTTTGGAATTTGTAAAGTTACCCCCCATGTATACTTTAATTCCAAACTAGACCTTAGAATTTTAAAAGTTTAAAATTCAACCCTTATACTATTATCATAATTTTAATTATATAGATATGTATAAGATAACGTCGTCTTACCATTAGTAGGCCTCATTCACGAAGCCGGTCTATAAGGGGGGTATAAGGTTACTGCCTATAAAATGGCAGTTTAATGGGTGTCCACTCTCACTCACCGCTTCCTTGACCGGTGGAGGGTCGTTAGCCGAACAGGTAGGACAAGGACTATAATTCTCCCTTCATTATAACTATAATGATAAATACTAAGTAACTAAACACTTATAAATTCCTAATCTTAGTTACTTAGGAAAATGTGAATAAGGTGCTAATCCATGAAATTACACTTTGCACTTTGTTTAAGCTGTTAGTGGAGCGTGTGTGGTTAACCGGCACACTAACCTGGACTTAACAAGGTAGGCAAAGGGTAACTTAATGTTTATCATAGTATCATTGGAGCGTGTGTGGCTAACCGACACATCGATTGAGGGGTAAATATTAAGGGTACCAAGTATATTTGCATGGTTACTTCACACCTTGTTTTCTGATCCTCGGCATCCCAGTCACAAAACCTGAAGGGCACACTCGAGATTGAAACATGCCATTGAAAAGTTCAATGAATCTCAAAAGAATCTAGGAGTTTCAAAACCAATTAAAACCTAATAATACATTTCGTTTATCTTGGTGGAAATTGGTGAATCGTCATTCACCTACCTTCAAATATTTTATAGCTTGGATTACGGCATCCCTCTTCCAAGTTATAAAATAGTTTGTTGGGTCCTAGCCTTAATATATCATATTGGGTGTTATATTAAGGACTTAAATCAACTTTACGTGAATTTCTCCCATTGTTGATGTCTGGTTTAGACAACAATGATCTTCCCAAACCAAGCTTTCCTAATGAATATGACTTCCCGAGTTTGGCTCATGGAAGTCATGCTTCTCTTCCTCCACCTCCTCCAATTATTCTCCCTAACCCACAAGTTCAAGGTCACTCAAGCCCTAATGGCAAGCAAGGTCTATGTGTGATCACATCTTAGAGATGAAGTCACATATTGACAAGCCGGGAGAGTTGGGTGTCAAAGTCTTGAGAAAGTTGGATGTTCAATCACTTTCTAAGTCACATAGTGAGTTCCTTTGGGACTACTATGAAACAGACTATGACATGAACCTTAATGATCATATCTATTTGCTTGGTGCTGCTGAATCAGCAATGATTTGGAACGATAGTAAAGCAAATTTGATTAAAAGATCAACTTCCAAAAAAAATTTTATGGACAGTGACAATGGTGACACTGGAAATCCAGAAAAAACATTCTCTTCCCAATGGAAAGGGATTGGCCATAGTCAACCCGGTTGACCAAATGGTAAATAGAAAGGCTAAGTCTGAGATAGTCCCATTACCAAAGTGTCCATATGTTTATGCTGTCAAATTTACCTAAGGATGTTAAAGTCAATAAGTTTGACTCTACATCAGGTAGAGCCCATTATCTAACTCTGTTAAGTTCTATTCTGAGATCCTCATTACATGATGTGACTGGGTCACATGTTGATGTTTTAAGAATCAAAGAATAGAGAGAAATCTTAAAGGAAGTATATGCCGATTCTGATCGTGAAGGTGGATTTCGATCGCATCAGAATTTTAAGCAGTTGTTTAAGAAGTTATGATATATTGCTAAGGAATATATAACAACAATTTTCCATGTGGATTGTAAGGATAAGTTTTTCCGCAAAGTTTTAAAATAAAAGAAAATTGTTTAATTTTATTTATTTGAAGTATCCTTACAATGGCATTAGTGGAAAATTGTTGCTTATATGATTCCACTGACAACAATATTGGAAAATGGATTTGATTCTTTCATTTGTGGTAGTGTCTAAATTTACCAAATCAGGAAAGTTCCTCATCACCCAAGTTTCAATTGGACCGAAACTTGGAATCAGGCAAGTTGAATAGTATGATGAATGAGAACTTTCAAGCATTGGAAAATCAAGACTAATTACTTGTTCACATGGATGTGTGAGTCAAGTGAAGGACTAAAGGGATCGAGTACACATTCTTGTGCACTGGTCATGTCGACCACAAAGCTCGTTAAGACTATTTGATTTACTAAAGTTTAGTAAATATGGTTATACTTACAAGTTTAAGTATAATTCTGAAACATTGGAAAAGTCTCAATGTATGGCAGAACGAATGGGAAGAATCAAATTAGGCAGAAAGATAAAAGTTTCTCAAATCTGAAAAGATGGGAGAGTACTTTAGTATCATGTTTGTGATCATCTTAATGATTTAGAAATCATATCATAATTAGTCCTCTAAAGGTCATCTTAGTGCATTCTTATGACTAAGAAGAGGAGTGATGAATTGTTGAAATGGTTAGATCAGGAAGATGAGTCATACTTCGTTCCAAAACAATTCTTAGAGTCATACTCCAAGATTGTAACTTGAGTGACATATCTTAAAGAAAGGTTTAAAACACTTGTCAAATGTAAGAGTAAAAGTGTCCTACTCTTGTACATTTGAAATTAGTAAGTTGTGATGTTTTGGATAAAACAAAGACCAACTTAGGCCAATTGTGTGAAGTGTTTGTCTTGATAAAGAATCCGCACTATCTCTTGAATATTTGGCAAGATAGTCTTATATGTCAAGAGGATAGTGGGAGTCTTAAAGATCCTAAAAAGAATTTCAAGAACTAATCAAGAATAAAACCTGAGGTTCTTCACTAGCACACGACTTGAGGTTTATAACCTATCGTGTTGACAT
The DNA here is from genome assembly GCF_052849685.1 of Lactuca virosa. NCBI lineage: Eukaryota > Viridiplantae > Streptophyta > Magnoliopsida > Asterales > Asteraceae > Lactuca > Lactuca virosa. The sequence continues at coordinate 310,965,372 of NC_136433.1, read as the reverse complement.
ATTCTGTGCCCATTCCAGTTAAAGTTGGCTTTGCATAGGAGTTCTGAAAGTTCTCAATTGGCTGCATAACAACTTGGAAGCAATGGCAGGCCTTGTACTGCCAGGTGGCAAGAAGTTAAGATTGCATAAGTTCAGTCCATATGAGTTTGGATTTGTCATTATCCTTGTCTTGTGACTATGGTTTTGACGATTCACATGGATAAGAACACATACACCATAAAATCTAAGGGTCATAAGGTTTCTCTCCGATTCATGAAAATGATGGTGAGGAAACACTTCCACCAAGTAGATTTGAAGCAGATGGCAAAAGGTCTAAACAATTGAGACTATGATTACGGCATCCCTTTTCATAGTTCTAAAATTGTTTAGACACACATGCATGCTATCTAAGGAAAGGTGTATGATTTTGATAAAGTTTTATCAAAGCATCTCGTATCAGAAATCTGAACTTTGGTAAAAAGTCAATAAAGTATTGATTTCTAGATGTCCAGCTGATTTCTGAGTACATGTCAAAGCTAGTGGGAGCATAAGTGTTATGCTAATAATCATCATGTTAGTGGGAGCATGATAATTATTGTTAGTGTTGCAAGTTAGCAATGTTAATTATAGAAAACAAAAGTTTCAATTCGTGAGGCTGCAGGGATTGAAAAAGTTGTTTTGCTATAATTAAGGGAGAGGATATACTTCATTTCAGTTCTAAAGGCTTAGATTGAGACCTTAATCATCTTTAGTCAACAATATATATATATATATATATATATATATATATATATATATATATATATATATATATATATATATGAATTTCATGTTGGATTGGTTGAACTTAAGGAAATTCTATATATTGCGTTCTCAAAATTCGATTATGATTATGGCATCCCTCTTCATAGTCAAATTTTGAAAACATGGCAAATAAAAATATTGTAGCAAAAGACTGGTCTAGAATCATGTCTTTATGTGAGACATCATGAATCGTGTACCATTTGCTTTGGGTACAGGATCGATTGCATGTGCTATAATATTTGTCATTTCTAAATTTTTCCAAATGCCCAGAGGCATTAAGAAGGGAAAAGGTCTAGAATTGGATATGACTAAAATGATTAAGCAATTGTCGAGGACAATCTGAGGTTTACCAAAGATTGGTTGCTCAGGGACAGTTGGAAGTATAGTGCTAATTTTGGAAGGACCATATTGACATATTCTGAAAAGAGGCATCTCTTATTTAGAAGTGATAGTCAAAATGAGAATATGGAGTTGTCTCCATAGGTGGAAGTTATCTGTGTAAGATTAGAAAACTTAATGCAAGAAGCATGTCCAAAGCAATGTACTTTGAATATGAGACTTAGTTTCCATGGAGTTGATCTCCATTGGAATACCTTATAATGACTGTTGACAAGTCTTTGTGACTTTGTACATATTCATTACAGGAGGGTCAGTGCATATAAGTTTAAAATCTAAACAGATTTTGATAAATGATAGGAATTTGAAATTCTCACATTTTTCGATAAGGATTTGGGAGTGTGAAATTAGAATCATTGAAATTATGTTCAATTGGTTTATTTCACAAAGTAAGGATCATAGACAAACATAGAGTGCATACTTGGTGTATGGCAAAGCTATTGTTTAAGAAAAACATAGTGTACATGCTTGGAGCATGGGACAACTAGTGTTTTTAATTCAAGTATAAAGTTGATAAAACCGAAACAATGAATAATGAGTAATCAGTATGGTGATAAATAAAAGTGTTTATTTATATTCATAGGGTTTGATACCATATTTGACTCATTTATTCTTGTGTTTCACTTTGCATGTTTTGACTTCTAGAATAACTAAGTCGCTCTTCCTGAATGATTAAGTTATTCAAACCATCCACAGTCGGTCATATGTTGGAAGTAGATATGAATCAAGACTGTCATGGGTTGGTTTGTAGAGGTCCAAGTTGGTGGACAAAGTGGTGCTACAACACTCATGAGTGCTCATAAGTTCTGAGTATTGGATTCAACCCACGCTCATTTGAATCACTTCATGGATTTTATCACGAGTGATCATGAGACGATAATATCTTATATTCTTAAAACCTAGAGATATGAGTTGTTACTATGAGTTGGTTATACATTGATTGCACGAAAACGCATTGGTAACTCGATGTTATAAAACGTGCCTTTGTGTATGATTCAACAAGTAGTAGAACAAGCCATATGAGTCGAAGTTTATCCATTCCTTTTACCTTCGGGATAAAAGCGATATATGTGGGCCCCTCGATGATTTAGCGATGACACATGTGAGTGCTTGGCCAAGCCAAGACTGATTTGATTTGTTCAATCAGTCAGTCATCATAAATCGAAAATCGGGAAACAACAAATGGACAGAGAGAATGATTATAATCCATGTCTTAGTCCATATGATATCTAGAATGGAGGAATATATGATCCCTTATCTAATGGACGCATCATTGATTTGTTCAGAGTTCGACAGCGGCTTTAAGAGCTACGATTGCTAGTCGGGTTATGAAGTCGTACTTGTAATAATAGTTTTAGACTTATCCAAGTGGGAGATTGTTGGATTAGATGTCTAAGCCCATAACTATTATTGGTATGTACTTGACCCGAGAGTAGCATGGTCCATTTGGGTTGCATATCATCAGGACAATTTGTTAGGATGGACTTTTGAGAGAAGGTTATTTATGGTTTATTAATATATTATAAGTTATAATATATTAATATGAAATCATATGTTTTAATTAGTATCGATCAAAAGAGACTAATTAAATCTATGGGGACTAATTATGATAATTAGTTATATTTATATGTGTTGGGCTTATGATCCATGTTGGACCAAGTTTATGTATGAATACATAAAGAGTTGGGCCACATGAACCATGGATCATAAAACCCATGGGTATGGATTATGGGTTATACCCATGACCCTTGGAATCCTACATATAAATAGGTTACTCCATAGCCACCTTTGTCCTAGGTGTGTTGTGATTCCATTTGAGGCATTTCATACTATTGGTGCTAAGCTCTTAAGGCCAAATACATCAAGACTTCAAGCCACATAAAATGTATGTTTCCCTAACTAGTATATTATATGGTTTATGTCAAATGCATGCTAGTTATAGGTTTAATGCCTTGGAAACCATTTGCATGTATAATAGAGAAAACATAGATCCAAGGTATTTAGGATTGTATGTGCACCATAGGATGTTGTAGTATACTAAAACCCAACACATTCGACAATGGGTAGATGAGTATCCCATGCCTTTCCAAAGTCTATCACACAAGCTTGCAACATATCTTCTAGAGTTTGAATTGTCCTCTCACTTTGTCCGTTAGTTTGTGGATGGTAGGCTGTACTCATGTCCACCTTAGTTCCCAGAGAGTTTTGTAAAGACTGCCAGAAACGAGAGGTGAATCTACTATCTAGGTCAGAAATCTACCATGCAGTCTCACTATTTCCCTGATGTAAATTCTTGTTAGCTTCTCCATCTTGTCGTTTTCTTTTATTTGTAAGAAGTGTGCGGATTTGGTCAATCTATCGACGATTACCCAAATAGTATCATAACCACCTGATGTTTTGGGTAACTTAGTTATGAAATCCATCGTAATCCGCTCCCAGTTCCATTCAGGGATTTCATGTTGTTGCAATAAACTTGAAGGTTTTTGGTACTATACCTTGACTTTGGCACAAGTAAGGCACTTGCCCATAAATGTAGCAATCTCAGCCTTCATGTTAGGCCACTAGTACAACTTCTTGAGGTCCAGATACATCTTGTCTGAACCTGGATGAATAGTGTAACGACGTAAATTTTAAAACAATTTTTCATTTTCCAAACATAAATAAACTCATATAATATTCTCAAAATCTCATGTAACAAATGTCATTGCAATAAAATATATCCCAGAATCTCAAACATAATCCCCTGCCAGTGTGTACAGATCATGCCGGCGCCTTCCCGCGATCCTCGTTGGTACCTGAAACACATATCACGTAACACGGTAAGCACAAATGCTTAGTGAGTTCCCCAAAATACCACATACAACACATAAGCCACTCGAGGCTATAACTCGATATGACCCTCCGGTCAATGTGTCTCAGCGGGACCCTCCAGTCCCGTAGCTCGTTGGACCCTCCAGTCCGGTCTAGCTCGTTGGACCCTCTGGTCTAGTCTAAATCGTTGGAACCTCTAGTCCGGTCTAAATCATAGGACCCTCCGATCTGGTCTATATAACACATAGCATACATATATCACAAAGCGCATAAACTCAACATCTAATAGTGAGAAGACTCACTTCGGGTAATCTCGGAAAGTCTCGAACTCGAATATCTGATCTAGCCTTCGCCAAATCACATAAAGTAATTATCTCTAATTAATACGGCTCTCAAAGGCTAGGCTAATCCCTCCCTATATTCTCTCAGAAGGGGAAAAGACCATTTTACCCCTCCAATGGTCCAATGTCCAAATGTTGACCAAACCCTACAAGTCAACCCCAATCAACGGTCCAACTTTGACCAGAGTCGTCGAGTGCACTCGGGTGACTAGGCGAGTCCATACGTGTCCTCTGAATCCTCCTAAGGCCTCACTCGACTCATTGAGTTAACCTTTCTCTCAACGGTTACCACTGATCACGAATCGTGGTGCAACACGATCCGACTCGTCGAGTTCGCTCATGGACTCGGCGAGTTTCGTCCATGAGATTACTCAAATGACCTTCTGAGCTCAGATCTGCTTCTCTAACCTATAGATCTGACCTTCCAATACACAATAATTACGTAAAGGTCCAACCTTTACGCTCATGCAACACTCATAGGGCTTCTTTTGGTGAAATAGCTTCTAAAATGGTAACCTAGGTTCATATCTCCAAAGGGATAGCATAAAGCAAGATAGTTAGGACTCTCTGCACCTCTTAAGGTCCAGATCTAAGAAGAATTTCACCTTGGGACCTCATATTGTAATGCACCGATTCGCAGGTAGTGTTTAAATAAGAATTTAATTGGTTTCAAGGCCTACTCGATGAGTTGGTTGCCCTACTCGTCGAGTAGCAACGGGTTGGTTTGTGTATTTAGTGACCTGCTCGCCGAGTCCATGAAGGGACTCGACGAGTAGGAGCTGGCAGAGGAAACCCTAAATCCCGGGGTTTTGCACCCTATTTAAGGAAGCATAAGCCTCCTTTGGCCTCTTTGCAGTCCTTTGAGAGCTCAGAAAACCCTAATTCGTGTGGTGTTTCATTCTTGTGTGTGTAAAGCTTTGGATAGGAGATCTTTTGAGAAGAAGAGCTTGGGGAACAAAAGGCTAGGAGCAAGGAAGTGTGGGAAATCAGAAATCTACCTCAGATAGCATCAATTGGAGGTATCAAGTCGTCACCTTTTCTCCTTTTTCTTTATGGACCTCTTTTGGTTGAGATCTAGGGTTTTTATGGGTTGGTTGAGATGGTAATGTGGGATATGAGCTAGATATGAAGTTGTAACCTCAGATCTGTACCCTTCTTGAGTTCTAGAGTCATAAAGCTCCGAATTTGGTCATGTATGAAGTCTCTTTGAGTATGAAACCCCCATTGTGAGCTTGGATTTGACATTAAGAGCCCTTGTAGCTATGCATGCACGTAAAGTTTGCAACTTTGCGTGAAAAGCATGCCTTAGATGCTTGGATCTGTAGTTTGGAGCCGCTGCATGGCTCAAATGAGTCTGTATGGAAAAAAGGACTGAAGGGACTCGGCGAGTCGCATGGTCGGCTCGGCGAGTCACATGAAGATAGGCATGAACTCGGCGAGTTGGAAGAATAACTCGGCGAGTCCGATGAAGATTATCATAGATTCGACGTGTGTATGAACAACTCGGCGAGTCGGATGAGGTTGCCCCAAATTATGTATGCGCGGGAAACTGTCGAGTTGCAAGAAGGAAGCTCGACGAGTGGCCTTAGGGTCTCGATCGTAAACCAAAGGAACTCGACGAGTCACTCAAGTGACTCGGCAAGTGGGTTAGTACTTCAAGGAACTCGACGAGTAGCCGGGGGTACTCGACGAGTCAAGGTCAACATGGATTGTTGACCTTGACTGATGACTTTGACTTTGACCAGGGTTTGATTAGTTGGCTTATGGGGTACCTTGAAGGGTTGGGAACTTATGGGTATGATTATACTATGGTAATAGGTGGTGGAGTTTGTGGCAGTGATCCCAGGGTTGAAGTTTATCTACCAAGTCGACATCTGCAAGGTGAGTTATCCTCACTATATCGATATGGTCTAAGGCACCAAGGTCGACCCTTTAGTTGTTATCGTTATGGTATGCTACATGTGGATATGATCTGCTAGATCAGAATCAGGATAGACAGTATGTTATGCTCTTATGATCCGTAGGGATTGATATGTTAGTGACCTGCTAGGTCAGTGCTCTAGTTATGAGAGATTGCTATGTTTGGTAATCAGTGAGATAGATATGTTCGATGTTTGTATATGCCAGTAAATGTTAGTTATACGCACATGGTTATTTGCTTGTTGCTTGGGTTGAGGCGGTCCTGCTTTGTGCTGAAGGCCAACATACCCTATGAGCGGTCCGGGAAGACTATAGGCCCACGTGGCGGTCCAGTCATGCCGAAGGTTCGGTATAGATTCAGTTGGACTGTAGGCCCTGTAGGGCGGTCCAGTCAGGCCGATGGCCCAGTATGCATGTTGATCGATTGATTATTACGGATATGGTATTATCAGTGTGGTATTGGTATTTTGGGGGTAGCTCACTAAGCCCTCGGGCTTACAGTTTTCAGTTTATTATTTCAGGTACTTCAGGAGTTCATGGCAAGGCGAAGGCGTAAAATTTTTGTAAACAATACTATTGGGGTGGGGTTTTATATATGCTTGAAAAGTTTAAATTTGGCGTAAAATTTTTGGATGTTACAAGTTGGTATCAGAGCCTTGGTTTGAGTGAATTGGGGGGAAACACACGTGTGAACCCAGTCTCAAATCCAGGAAATTTTCGGAATAAATTCTAAAATGGTTTTCAAAATAAAGGATGGAGGATGCAGAGGGTACGATCAGCCGGAGCCTGTAAGTAAACCCCAAAATACCATACAGTTATTATGATATGTTAGAACAGCATGCTAGTGCTAGGCTAGGGATCTTCAGGAATCGCATGATAGACTTGCCTGATTATATGATGCCTACTAGCCTAGGGTTTCTTGTATATGGAATTGACATCATTACTGTAGTCGTTAGTGTAGGCGTCACGGCTGTGCGTAATCAAGATCTTATAGCCTGAGAATGTTTGATTCAGTCTACGGATAGGATTGGATATTCGAAAGTCTATTGGGTCCAGTGTTATGTGCGACTAGCCTGCACTAGCACTGCAGGGGTTGATGAAAGTTTCATGGATGTGTGGGTTGTGAGGAGGTGTGAGATCAATTGTGGGATAGGCGATGTTTCCCTAGGAGTAAGGATTGAGCGCATATTATGTTGATGATAGTGTTAGGGTGTTGTGGTGATACTTGAGACAGATATGGGTAGGTGTGGAAGGTAGTATGGGCCCGTACTACTGAAAGCACAGGACCCATACGCATAGCAAGGAAGTCACTACCCCTAGGGTTTGTGGGTTTTGGCCTCCCTTTATTATGTTATTTATCTGATGACTTGAATATATATTTCAGTATGGTGGTGACGAGACGTGTTACTACTGGATCCGGGTCAGGATCAGGATCGGGAGACGGAGGGTCGGAGGTGCCGATAGCACCTGAGCCCGTGGTACAGATAGGGACAGAGGAGTTGGATGCCAGGATCCGGGAGATTATGCACGACGAGATTGCGGCAGCGTTCCGAGCGCAGCTGGCAGAGATGTTTGGGTCGATTAAGACCGTGATAGTTGAGTACTTTGATGAGCGATATGCAGCTCTAGTAGAGAAAGTTGCCGCTGCAGCCACATCGGCTGTAACTGCGATAGCGGTTGGAGGAGGAGCCGGCAGGGCTTTCCAGTACCGGGACTTCGATAACACGAAGCCCCCGATGTTTGATGGTACTCAGGATGCGATTAGGGCTATGAGGTGGTTATCTGACGTGGAGGGATGTTTCTTCACGTGTTGATGCCCTGCTGACCAGAAGGTCAGGTGTGCCCTGAACCTGCTGAGGCTTGGGGCTAAGAACTGGTGGAGATTGATGACAGGGTCGTACACGGATGATCAGCGAGCTGCTATTACTTGGGAGCAGTTCCGGGATACGTTCCGCATCCGCTACATTCCACGCGTTGAGTGGGAGCGGCTTGCTCAGGAGTTTTTGACATTAAGACGGGATGAGGAGTCAGTGATGGAGATCACTCATATGTTCACGGAGAGGGCTATGTTTTGCCCGGAGTTTGCTTCAGAGCAGTCTCACATGACTCGTTATTTGAGTATGCTCAAGACTGATATTCGACAGTTTGTTGCTACGCAATGTTGTGAGACTCTTTTGGATCTTCAGGAAGCCGCGAGGCGGCGCGAGTTGGAGATAGAGCTGCAGGTGAAGTAGCAACGTTAGGTTCCGGCACAGTCTCAGCCGTCACCTAAGCGGTCCAAGACCGCTGATACTCAGACCGGGGGTCAGGAGAGCCGCACTTGTGGAAAGTATGGCAGGGATCATTCTGGGATTTGTCGAGCAGGAGGTGGTTGCCACAAATATGGCAAGGAGGGGCACTATGCCAAGGACTGTCGCCAGTCAGCCCCTCCAGCAGATATAAGGATTTGTTATCATTGTCATCAGGTTCGTCACGTGAACACCAACTGCCCACAGCTCGCCGCCAAGCCGGCGCAAGGATCCGCACCGGCTACTTTGAGAATTGGGGATGGGAGGCCAGTCAAGGCGGAGCCTCCGAAGGCTCAGGGGCGCGCCTTCCAGCTCACGGCCGAGGAGGCCAAGGCAGCACCGGATGTGGTTGCTGGTATGTTTCTATTTTCTGTTTCAGTCATTTTATCTATGTTGTGCTTATCGTTGGTACCTGTGTTTAGGTACGTTTTTAGTAAACTCTTTGCCTTTATTGGTTTTATTTGACTCGGGGGCGAGTCGGTCGTTTGTATCTCAGACTTTTAGTAGAGAGTTCAGTGTGTCGGTAGATGAGCTTGAGTGTCCGTTGCGAGTTTCGATCGCCAACGAGCACGGGATTTCCGCTTCTTCGGTTTACCGGGGATGCGAGCTGGATATTTTCGGGGTATCATTCCCGATAGATTTGATTCCTATTCCCATGGGGGAAGTATGTGTGATCGTAGGGATGGATTGGCTCAGCTGGTTTGGCGCCATGATCGACTGTGAGGGACAGCGAGTAGTAGTTCGAACCCCAAGTGGGGCAGAACTGGTGGTATATGGTGAGGGCACCAGAGTAGGATTAGGGTTTTGTTCGGCCGCCAGGTTAGAGAGTTTGTTGACGTGTTTCCAGAGGAGTTACCTGGAGTGCCTCCGGAGAGGCAGGTGGAGTTCAGGATTGATCTGCTGCCGGGTGCGGCCCCTATTGCTAAGGCAATGTACCGACTGGCACCACCGGAGATGCAGGAGTTGTCATCTCAGTTGCAGGAGCTTCTGGGTAATCAGTTTATTCGTCCGAGTAGTTCCCCATGGGGAGCACCGATCCTCTTCGTCAGGTAGAAGGACGGTTCGCACAGGATGTGCATCGACTACAGGGAGTTGAACAAGCTAACGGTGAAGTACCGTTATCCACTCCCAAGGATAGATGATCTTTTCGATCAACTGCAGGGTGCATCTTGGTTTTCCAAGATCGACTTGAGATCCGGGTATCACCAGGTCAGGGTGAGGGAGGAAGACGTGGAGAAGACCGCGTTTCAGACTCGTTATGGTCATTACGAGTTCGTGGTGATTCCGTTTGGGCTCACCAACGCGCCGACAATATTCATGGATTTGATGAATCGGGTCTGCAGACCGATGCTCGATCGCTCGGTCATTGTGTTCATAGATGATATCTTGGTGTATTCCAAGACCCGAGAGCAGCACGAGGAGCACCTCAGGTAGCTGCTGGAGGTTCTGCGACGAGAACGGTTGTATGCCAAGTTCTCGAAGTGTGAGTTTTAGTTACGAGAGGTCCAGTTCCTCGGACATCTCGTTAACCAGGAGGGGATTTTGGTCGACCCGGCCAAAGTCGAGGCAGTTATGCAGTGGGAGATTCTGAAATCTCCCTCCGACATCAGGAGTTTCTTGGGTTTAGCAGGGTACTACCAGAGATTCATTCAAGATTTCTCCAAGATTGCAGTACCCCTCACTCGTCTAACGAGGAAAGGGGTGGATTTCCGGTGGGGCCCTGAGCAGCAGAGGGCGTTTGAGACCCTCCGACAATGTTTATGTGAGGCGCCAGTGTTGACGCTCCCTGAGGGAGTCGAGGATTTCGTAGTATTTTGCGATGCGTCCATCACAGGCCTGGGGGGGGGTCCTCATGCAGAGGGGACGAGTGATAGCCTATGCATCGCGGCAGCTGAAGCCGCATGAGACGAGATACCCTACGCACGATCTTGAGTTGGGAGCGGTGGTATTCGCTCTCAAGATTTGGAGGCATTACCTGTACGGGGTCCGATGTACTATATACACAGATCACAAGAGTTTGAGGCACATCATGGATCAGCCGAACCTGAATATGAGGCAGCACAGGTGGTTGGATGTAGTCAAGGACTATTATTGTGAGATCCTTTACCATCCTGGTAAAGCGAATGTGGTTGCGGACGCTTTGAGCTGCAAGTCAGCTGGGTCTTCTACCCCGACAAGGTGTATGAGGATATCAATGGATTCCTCGCTTGTGTGCTTGATTAGGGATGCTCAGGTCGAGGGCATGAGACCAGAGAACTGGAAGATGGAGCGGATTAAGGGCGAGAACGCCCGGTTTGTTCAGGATAGCCGCGGATTATTGACCCGACACGGTCGGGTTTGGGTTCCGATGTCCGGAGGTGTCTGGCAGACAGTGATGGAGGAGGCTCATAAGTCTCACTTTTCTATACACCCGAGGGCCACCAAGATGTACCGGGATTTGAGTTTGAGCTACTGGTGGCCGTGCATAAAGCGAGAAATCGCTTGGTACGTCGAGAGGTGCTTGACTTGTAGGATGGTCAAGGCCGAGCATCAGAGGCCACATGGTAAACTGCAGCCCCTGGAGATTCCCATGTGGAAATGGGAACAGATCACGATGGACTTTATTACCAAGTTTCCGAGAACGGTGAAGGGGCTTGATGCTATATGGGTCATCGTGGATCGATTGACCAAGAGTGCCCATTTCTTGGCCATACGGGAGAGTTCGTCGGCCGAGAGATTGACCGATATGTACGTCAGCGAGATTGTCTCTCGCCATGGGGTTCCAGTCTCCATTGTATGCGATCGGGATGTCAGGTTTACTTCCTGTTTTTGGCAGAAGTTCCACGAGGAACTGGGTACGCGGATGCACTTTAGTACAACATTCCATCCGCAGACCGACGGTCAGAGCGAGCGGACCATTCAGACCCTCGAGGATATGTTGAGGGCGTGTGTTATTGATTTCGGTGGGAGCTTGGATTCTCACCTACCGCTGGCATAGTTCGCCTACAACAACAACTATCATTCCAGTATTGGCGCCTCGCCTTTTGAGCTGTTTTATGGTCGGAGATGTAGAACCTCGATCTGTTGGGGTGAAGTTGGACACAGAGTGATGGGTCGGACGGAGGTAGTCTTGCAGACTACCGAAAAGATCCAGCAGATCAGACAGCGGCTGCAGACCGCTCAGAGTCGGCAAAAGAGTTACGCTGATAGACGCTGATCGGATTTAGAGTTTCAGGTTGGTAACATGGTACTTCTGAAGGTCTCGCCCTGGAAGGGTGTGATCCGCTTCAGGAAGAGGGGAAAATTGGGTCCCCGTTATATTGGGCCATTCAGGATTATTGCCAGGGTTAGCAGAGTGGCTTATAGGCTAGAGCTACCTGAGGAGCTCAGCCGAATTCATAGCACGTTCCATGTTTCACAATTGCGGAAGTGTATTATGGATCAGGAGGCAGTAGTATCGCTGGATGATATTCAGGTCGATAAGTGCCTGAATTACATGGAGAGGCCTGTAGCCATCTTGGAAAGGAAGAAGAAGATTTTGCGGAACAAAGAAATACCTTTGGTAAAAGTGTAGTGGGAGCATCAGAGAGGATCCGAGTAGACGTGGGAGCCGGAGGTGGAAATGCGAGAGCATTACCAGCGTTGTTTATTCCAGCAGACTTCGAGGGCGAAGTCTAGTTCAAGTGGGGGAGAATTGTAACGCCCCGATTCTCAGGTAGTGTTTAAATAAGAATTTAATTGGTTTCAAGGCCTACTCGACGAGTTGGTTGCCCTACTCGTCGAGTAGCAGCGGGTTGGTTCGCGTATTTAGTGACTTACTCACCGAGTCCATGAAGGGACTCGACGAGTAGGAGCTGGCAGTGGAAACCCTAAATCCCGCGGTTTTGCACCCTATTTAAGGAAGCATAAGCCTTCTTTGGCCTCTTTGCAGTCCTTTGAGAGCTCAGAAAACCCTAATTCGTGTGGTGTTTCATTCTTGTGTGTAAAGCTTTGGAGAGGAGATCTTTTGAGAAGAAGAGCTTGGGGAACAAAAGGCTAGGAGCAAGGAAGTGTGGGAAATCAGAAATCTACCTCAGATAGCATCAATTAGAGGTATCAAGTCGTCACCTTTTCTCCTTTTTCTTTCTAGACCTCTTTTGGTTGAGATCTAGGGTTTTTATGGGTTGGTTGAGATGGTAATGTGGGATATGAGCTAGATCTGAAGTTGTAACTTCAGATTTGTACCCTTCTTGAGTTCTAGAGTCATAAAGCTCCGAATTTGGTCATGTATGAAGTCTCTTTGAGTATGAAACCCCCATTGTGAGCTTGGATTTGACATTAAGATCCCTTGTAGGTATGCATGCACGTAAAGTTTGCAACTTTGTGTGAAAAGCATGCCTTAGAAGCTTGGATCTGTAGTTTGGAGCCGCTGCATGGCTCAAATGAGTCTGTATGGAAAAAAGGACTGAAGGGACTCGGCGAGTCGCATGGTCGGCTCGGCGAGTCACATGAAGATAGGCAAGAACTCGGCGAGTTGGAAGAACAACTCGCCGAGTCCGATGAAGATTGTCATAGACTCGACGTGTGTATGAACAACTCGGCGAGTCGGATGAGGTTGCCCCAAATTATCTATGCGCGGGAAACTGTCGAGTTGCAAGAAGGAATCTCGACGAGTGGCCTTAGGGTCTCGATCGTAAACCAAGGGAACTCGATGAATCACTCAAGTGACTCAGCGAGTGGGTTATTACTTCAAGGAACTCGGCGAGTAGCCGGGGGTACTCGGCGAGTCAAGGTCAACATGGACTGTTGACCTTGACTGATGACTTTGACTTTTACCAGGGTTTGATTAGTTGGGTTATGGGGTACCTTGAAGGGTTGGGAACTTATGGGTATGATTATACTATGGTAATAGGTGGTGGAGTTTGTGGCAGTGATCTGAGGGTTGAAGTTTATCTACCGAGTCGACATCTGCAAGGTGAGTTATCCTCACTATATCGATAGGGTCTAAGGCACCAAGGCTGGCCCTTTAGTTGTTATCGTTATGGTATGCTACATGTGGATATGATCTGTTAGATCAGATTAGGATAGACAATATGTTATGCTCTTATGATCCGTAGGGATTGATATGTTAGTGACCTGCTAGGTCAGTGCTCTAGTTATGAGAGATTGCTACGTTTGGTAATCAGTGAGATAGATATGTTCGATGTTTGTATATGCTAGAAAATGTTAGTTATGCGCACATGGTTATTTGCTAGTTGCTTGGGTTGAGGCGGTCCTGCTTTGTGCTGAAGGCCAACATACCCTATGAGCGGTCTGGGAAGACTGTAGGCCCACGTGGCGGTCCAGTCATGCCGAAGGCTCTGTATAGATTCAGTTGGACTGTAGGCCCTGTAGGGCGGTCCAGTCAGACCGATGGCCCAGTATTCATGTTGATTGATTGATTGTTACGGATATGGTATTATCAGTGTGGTATTGGTATTTTGGGGGTAGCTCACTAAGCCCTCGGGCTTACAGTTTTCAGTTTATTGTTTCAGGTACTTCAGGAGTTCATGGCAAGGAGAAGGCGTGACCGTACCGCTCCTTATCCTTATGATCTGGCATTTAGGACACTCTGATTGAATAATAAATTGAAAACATTTTTGTATACAATACTATTGGGTTTTATTTATGCTTGAAAAGTTTAAATTTGGTGTAAAATTTTTGGATGTTACACATATGCTTCGAATCCAAGCTAAAGAAGGCATAAGAAAACCCTAGATTTAAGTAGGTCACCATATACACCAGAATGAGCATAGATTTATACCTCTGGCAGCCTCTTCTGATCAAATGATAGCAGATCTGAGCTCCTCAATCCGCCTAGCTTGCCCTCCTTCCTTCTTTCTTGCAAAAATCACACTAGAAATGAAGGAAATGGCTTCTTATCTCACTCACAATGCTCTCAGGTTCTCTGGTGCTCTCAAGGGTGAAGGTGGCCGCAAATGAGGGCCATAAGATCCCTTAAATAGGGTACAGGCCCGAGGATTTAGGGTTTCTGCCAACAGTGCGGACTCGTCGTGTCGCCTCACCGACTCGTCGAGTCCTTTCATTAATCCGAGTCATCAATCGCGATCCTACTCGACGAGTCTACGCGCCAACTCGTCGAGTCCCTATTCTAAACTCAAAATAAATATTCCAAGTATGATACCTGGAAATCCGGATGTTATAATTCTCCCCCACTAGAATCAGACTTCGCCCTCGAAGTCTCACTCTGCAAACAACTCTGGATGCTGCTCCCGCATCTCCATCTCCGGCTCCCAGGTCCGCTCGGACCCTCTTCGATGTTGCCACTGGACCTGAACCAGGGGCACCTCCTTGTTCCTCAAAACCTTGATCTTCCGATCTACGATCGTGATCGGCCTCTCAATGTAATTCAAACTCGCGTCCACCTGAATATCCTCTAGCGGCACAACCGCCGTCTCATCGGCTATACACTTCCTCAACTGGGATACATGGAAGGTATCATGGATCTGTCTCAACTCCTCGGGTAGCTCCAGACGGTATGCTACCTTACCCACCCTCGCGGTCACCCTGAACGGACCAATGTATTGGGGCCCCAGCTTGCCGCTCTTCCTGAATCGGATCACTCCTTTCCAAGGAGATACCTTCAGGAGTACGAAATCTCCAACCTGGAACTCGAGCTCGGATCGCCGCCTATCCGCATAACTCTTCTGACGGCTCTGGGCTGTCAGCAACCTCTGCCTGACCTGCTGTATCTGCTCAGTCGTCTTAAGCATTATCTCAGTACTACCCATCACTCGCTGTCCTACCTCTCCCCAAAAGATGGGAGTCCGACACCTCCTCCCATACAAAAGCTCGAAGGGAGGCATACCAATACTCGAATGGTGGCTGTTGTTGTAGGAAAACTTAGCCAAAGGTAGGTATGTGTCCCAACTTCAACCGAAGTCCATAACACATGCCCAAAGCATGTCCTCGTGTGTCTGAATCGTCCGCTCACTATGCCCGTCCGTCTGTGGGTGGTAAGCAGTACTGAAGTGCAACCTCGTACCCAACTCCTCATGGAATTTCTTCCAGAACCTGGAAGTGAAACGTACATCTCGGTCTGAAACAATCGAGATCGGCACTCCATGCCGCGACACCACCTCTCTCACATATGTCTCTGCCAGCCTCTCCGTAGAAGAGCTCTCACTGATAGCAAGGAAGTGAGCGCTCTTCGTCAGCCGGTCCACAATCACCCAAAATGCATCAACACCCCTCGCGGTCCTTGGCAATTTGGTGAAAAAATCCATAGAAATCTGTTCCCACTTCCACTGGGGAACCTCTAGTGGCTGCAAATTGCCATGCGGACGCTGGTGCTCGGGCTTAACCCGACGGCAGGTCAAGCACCTCTCTACTACCCATGCAACATCCCTCTTCATACAAGGCCACCAATAGTCTCTCTTCAGGTCCAAATACATCTTCGTGGCCCCGGGATGGATCGAGAATCTCGATCTATGCGTCTCCTCCATCAAGGTGCTACGTGCCCCGCCCGTATACGGCACCCAAATCCGACCACGAAAGGTCATGAGCCCTCGGCTATCCGTCACAAACTTGGACACCTGTCCAATCACCCGCTCCCTTTTGTGGTTCTCCGGTCTCACAGCCTCTGCCTGGGCCTCTCGAATAGTATCCAACACCGGAGTCATCACCGTCATCCTCAGACATATGTCTCGAATCGGGGCACTCTCCGCCCTATGACTCAGAGCATCGGCTACCATGTTAGCCTTGCCCGGGTGGTACAGGATCTCACAGTCATAATCCTTTACCACATCCAACCATCTCCTCTAACACATGTTCAGGTTGGGCTGATCCATCAGATACTTCAAGCTCTTGTGGTCCGTGTATACAGTACACCGAACCCCATACAGATAATGACGCCATATCTTGAGGACGAACACTACTGCACCCAACTCCAAATCGTGGGTGGGATACCTCATCTCATGAGGTTTCAACTGCCTCGATGCGTATGCTATCACGTGCCCCCTCTGCATGAGCACCGCACCCAACCCCGATATAGACGCATCACAGTAAACCACAAAATCCTCCATTCCCTCCGGAAGTGCTAACACTGGGGCTTCGCATAGTCTCTGGCGAAGAGTCTCAAATGAGGTTTGCTGCTCTGGACCCCAAGAAAAAGCAACGCCCTTCCGGGTTAATCTGGTGAGGGGAACGACAATCTTGGAGAAATCCCGGATAAATCTCTGATAGTAGCCGGCCAACCCCAGAAAACTCCTGATCTCGGTGGGGGATCTCGGCACCTCCCAACTCATAACAGCCTCAATCTTGGCCGGATCGACCAATATCCCATTCTGATTAACGAGATGTCCCAAGAACTGGACTTCTCGTAACCAGAAATCACACTTGGAGAATTTGGCATAAAGCCTCTCCGATCTCAATACTCCAAGGATCTCCCTCGGGTGCTCCTCATGCTGCTCTCTGGTCCTCGAATACACTAGAATGTCGTCGATGAACACAATCACCGATCGATCCAACATCGGCATGCATACTCGGTTCATGAGGTCCATGAATATTGCTGGTGCATTGGTGAGCCCAAAAGGCATCACCACGAACTCGTAATGCCCATAACGAGTCCTAAAAGCTGTCTTCTGGATATCCTTATCACGCACCCTCATATGGTGATATCCAGACCTCAAGTCTATCTTGGAAAACCAAGAGGCACCCTGCAATTGATCGAACAGATCGTCGATCCTCGGCAATAGATAACGGTTCTTGACCGTTAATTTGTTCAACTCCCAGTAATCAATGCACATCCGGTGTGAACCATCCTTTTTCTTGACAAAAAGGATCGACGCTCCCCACAGCGTGCTACTTGGTCGGATGAATCCCTTCCCCAACAGCTCCTGAAGCTGCGAGGATAACTCCTGCATCTCCGGTGGCGCAAGGTGATAGGGTGCCTTGGCAATAGGTGCTGCCCCCGGAATCAAATCGATGCGAAACTCCACCTGCCTCTCGGGAGGCACACCCGGCAACTCCTCGGGGAAAACATCCGGAAACTCTCGCACTATCGGTACCTCACCGACAGAACTCGACCTCTCTGCGGCAACTCGTGTATCCATCACATAGGCTACAAACCCTCTACAGCCCTGCTGTAGACTGTGTCTCGCTCTGGCGGCCGAACAAAATGCTGACCCAGATCGGGTACCCTCGCCATACACCGTAAGTACTCCCCCACTAGGGTCTCGTATGGTCACCAGCTGTCGCTCGCAGTCTATAACAGCTCCAAATCGGCTCAAACAGTCCATGCCCACGATGACACAGACATCACCCATCGCAATCGGCACCAGATCTATCGGGAACTCAACACCGAAGATCTCGATCACACATCCTCGAATAACATCAGTAGCATATACCGCTCGCTCGTCACCTATAGAAACTCGTAGAGGTCGACTCAACACCTCTCGTCGGGTACTGATGTGCTGGCTAAACACTAATGACATGAAAGATCGACTCGCACCCGAGTTAAATAACACCAAACCAGGTACAGAACTCACAAGAAAAGTACCTATGCATACCACATAATAAGCACAATATCTCAAACTCAGTATAAGTAAATAAAAGAATACATACCAGCCACGACATCGGGCGCTGCGAGGACCTCCTCCGCTGTCAACTAAAAGGCTCTTCCATGAGCCTTCGGTGCCTCAGCCTTCGCTAGACGGACCTCGGTAGCTCTAGCAGCAGGTGCAGATCCCTGTGTTGATCCCTGAAGTAGATGCGGGCACTCGGCCTTCCGATGGTCTGTCTGGTTGCAGTGAAAGCAAAACGAAAATCCCTTGGGGCAATCCCTCGCGATATTCCCCTCCTTCCCACACTTTTAGCACTCACCCGCTCTGCACGTCCCATCATTGCTCTTGCCGCACTTCCTGCAAGTGCGGCCCTTCGGACCCCTAGACCTCGAATCAGCGATCTTTGCCCGCTTGGTTGCCGGTTGAGACTGTACCGGTCGCCTATCCCTCCTCTGAGACTCGGCCTCCTCCCTGACCTGAGTCTCCAGCTCCATCTCCCTCTTCCGAGCATTTTCCTGAAGCTCGGCAAATGTCCGGTACGTCGAGTTCGCCACGAACTCATGAATGTCTCTCCTAAGGCTGCTCAGGTATCGACTCATACGTGCCTGCTCGGTAGACACATGCTCATGAACGCCCTCTCATAAAACATCCGTGTAATCACAGTCACGGACTCCGTCCCCTGCTTGAGGGACAAGAACTCCTGCGCCAACCGTTCCGTCTCCATCGGGGGAACATACTCATCTCGGAACATGGTGGTGAACCTCTCCCAGGTCACCGCTGTAATCTCTGCAGGAGTGAAGTCTGCCGTAACAAACTTCCACCAGGCCTTCGCTCCCAAGGGAAGCTGGTTCAGCGTGAACCGTACTCTCAGATGCTCTAGAAAAGAATAGGTGTAGAAGCATCCCTCAATGTCATAGATCCACCTCATCGCGGCTATCGGGTCCTGAGTCCCATCAACCTCTGGTGGCTTCGTGTTGCTGAACTCTCGGTACAGCAACCAGTCACCCCCCTGTGGCCTGGCAGCGGCGACGGCTGCGGTGGCTGCAGCAACAGCAGCCTCGGTAAAAGAAGCATACCGCTCGTCAAACGTCTCAATGAAAGTGGTCTTGATAGACCCAAACATCTCAGAAATCTCCGCTCGTATGGCTGCGGCCACCTCCTCGTGAATCAACCTACGAATCTCCTCATCACTGGTACCACTGGTACCACTGCCTCCTGGCTGGTGGCGCGTCCCAACCATGATGTCTCTGAAATACAACACAAAAGAAATCAGAGATTCGCTCGAGTATACTCGCACTCGATACTCAACCCTACTTGCTCTTTAGTACCCTAAGGATTCTTAATTGGACTAGTCACCGATCCAGTGTCTCCAGTAGTACGGGCCCTATACTACCTTCCACAACGCATCGGTATTCACCCCAAGTCCTCCTCCTAGGATCCCAAATCACAAGTACTCTATATCTCACGAAACTCAGGCTACTCTCCGGTAGACCACTCATAAGCTCCTCGCTGCTACCTACTCACTCTCAAAGTATCTCATAGTAGCAGTAACTCCTAGGCTAAGGCATCACAAATCAGGCCCACTCTAGTCCTAATCATGAATACTTAGCCTACTCTAGCATGCATAGCATATCACATAATATCTCATAACACATAATGTAAGGGTATTTTAGGAAATCACCGTTCAGGCGCTGGCTGATCGTACACACTGCTCCGTTCTGCTTTTCTCAAGAATCTTTTGCTCCTTTAGAAAAATTGTTTCTTTTATGAAAACTTTCTCAAATCCTCAGTTTGAGTTCAGATACGCCCGAAGGTGCATCCGAATCCCTCAAACCAAGGCTCTGATACCAACTTGTAACGACGTAAATTTTAAAACAATTTTTCATTTTCCAAACATAAATAAACTCATATAATATTCTCAAAATCTTATGTATCAAATTTCATCGCAATAAAACATATCCCAGAATCTCAAACATAATCCCCTGCCAGTGTGTACAGATCATGTCGGTGCCTTCCCGCGATCCTCGCTGGTACCTGAAACACATATCACGTAACACGTTGAGCACAAATGGTTAGTGAGTTCCCCAAAATACCACATACAACACATAAGCCACTCGAGGCTATAAATCGGTATGACCCTCCGGTCAATGTGTCTCAGCGGGACCCTCCACTCCCGTAGCTCGTTGGACCCTCCAGTCCGGTCTAGCTCGTTGGACCCTCCGGTCCGGTCTAAATCGTTGGAACCTCTGGTCCGATCTAAATCGTAGGACCCTCCGGTCTGGTCTATATAACACATAGCATACATATATCACAAAGCACATAAACTCAACATACACAGAACACATAAGACCCTCCGGTCTGCACATAGTTACCACTCTAGGTAATGTATAGTGAGAAGACTCACCTCGGGTAATCTCGGAAAGTCTCGAACTCGAATATCTGATCTAGCCTCCGCCTAATCACATAAAGTAATTATCTCTAATTAATACAGCTCTCAAAGGCTAGGCTAATCCCTCCCTATATTCTCTCAGAAGGGGAAAAGACCATTTTACCCCTCCAATGGTCCAATGTCCAAATGTTGACCAAACCCTAATAGTCAACCCCAGTCAACGGTCCAACTTTGACCAGACTCGTCGAGTGCACTCGGGTGACTCAGCGAGTCCATACGTGTCATCTGAATCCTCCTAAGGCCTCACTCGACTTGTCGAGTTAACCTTTCTCTCAACGGTTACCACTGATCACGAATCGTGGTGCAACACGGTCCGACTCGTCGAGTCCGCTCATGGAATCGGCGAGTTTCGTCCATGAGATTACTCAAATGACATTCTGAGGTCAGATCTGCTTCTCTAACCTATAGATCTGACCTTCCAATACACAATAATTACATAAAGGTCCAACCTTTACGCTCATGCAACACTCATAGGGCTTCTTTTGGTGAAATAGCTTCTAAAATGGCAACCTAGGTTCATATCTCCAAAGGGATAGCATAAAGCAGGATAGTTAGGACTCTCTGGACCTCTTAAGGTCCAGAACTAATAAGAATTCCACCTTGGGACCTCATATGCTTCGAATCCAAGCTAAAGAAGGCATAAGAAAACCCTAGATTTAAGTAGGTCACCATATACACGAGAATGAGCATAGAGTTATACCTCTGGCAGCCTCTTCTGATCAAATGATAGCAGATCTGAGCTCCTCAATCCGCCTAGCTTGCCCTCCTTCCTTCTTTCTTGCAAAAATCACACTAGAAATGAAGGAAATGGCTTCTTATCTCACTCACAATGCTCTCAGGTTCTCTAGTGCTCTCAAGGGTGAAGGTGGCCGCAAATGAGCGCCATAAGATCCCTTAAATAGGGCACAGGCCCGAGGATTTAGGGTTTCTGCCAACAGCGCGAACTCGTCGAGTGGCCTCACCGACTCGTCGAGTCCATTCATTAATCTGAGTCATCAATCGCGATCCCACTCGACGAGTCTAGGCGTCAACTCGTCGAGTCCCTCTTCTAAACTCAAAATAAATATTCCAATTACGATACCTGGAAATCCGGATGTTACAAATAGAGTATCGGGTTTTGTGTGCTTCATTCCTAACCACGTCTCTATAACCACCAAACTTTGGTGTCCAGATCCGGTTCATGAAACAATAGACTCCATCATCCCTGACTTCGAAGTTCTTATCCATTCCTCTCAGGGTTTCACCTGTGACGTTTTCGGGTTTTAAGGCCTCGATTTGAGACTCTTTCATCTGTGTGGACAAGTGTGAATCGATTTTTATGGTCAACGACTTTACTCGGCGTCAGCTACTACATTGGATTTACCAGGGTGATAACGAATCTCACATTCGTAATCTTTCAGTATCTCTACCCATCGTCGTTGCCTCATGTTCAGCTCCTTTTGGTCGAAGATATGCTGGAGACTTTTATGGTCCGTGAATACTGTGTATTTCGTGCCATATAGGTAATGTATCCATATCTTCAGAGAAAATACCACTGCTCCTAGCTCAAGGTCATGCATTGTATAGTTGACCTCATGCGTCTTAAGCTGTCTCGAGGCGTAGGATATAACCTTTCCTCGTTGCATCAGAACACATCCAAGCCCTTGGTTTGAAGCATCACGGTACACTACGAAATCCTTTGTCCCTTCAGGTAGAGACAAGATCAGTGCATTGCATAAAGCTCGCTTCAACGTTTGGAATGTTGTTTCTTGCTTCTCTCCCAAACTAAAAGTTACACCCTTTTGTGTCAGGGTGGTAAGCGGTTTAGCAATTCGGGAGAAATTTTGGGTGAAACTGCGATAATAGCCAGCAAGACCTAAGAATTGTCGGATTTCTGTAGGTGTTTTGGGTGCTGACCAGTTCTCAATTGCCTTGATTTTGGATGGGTCCACGTGTATTTCCTCTAAACTAACCACGTGACCCAGGAAATCTACCTTCCTAATCCAAAATTCACATTTTGAGAACTTCGCATAAAGTTTTTCGGTTCTCAGAGTTTGCAATACTTGACGAAGATGTTGGTCGTGCTCCTCTTCGCTTCTTGAGTAGATAAGGATGTCATCAATGAAGACTATGATGAATTTGTCCAAGTACGGACGACACACTCTGTTCATTAAGTCCATGAACACAGCAGGTGCATTTATCAATCCGAAAGACATCACTACAAACTCGTAATGACCATAACGAGTTCTAAACGCTGTTTTGGGAACATCCTCTTCCAAAATACGTAACTGATGATACCCGGATCTCAGGTCTATTTTCGAGAAGTAGCTCGCACCTTGAAGTTGGTTGAACAGATCGTCAATGCGAGGCAGAGGATATCGATTCTTAACGGTAATTTTATTCAGCTCGTGATAGTCTATGCACATGCGGAATGTTCCGTCCTTTTTCTTCACGAACAAGACCGGTGCTCCCCATTATGAGAAACTTGGTCTTATGAAGCCTTTACTAAGGAGTTCGTTCAGCTGGCTGGACAATTCCTGCATTTCTAATGGTGCAAGACGGTAGGGGAATTTGGCTATAGGGGTAGCCCCAGGGATTAAGTCGATTCTGAATTCGACTTGTCGTTCAGGTGGCACTCCTGGGAGATCGGCGGGAAATATATCAGGAAAATTGCAAACATCAGTAATGCTTGTGATGTCTTTCACTTCTTGATTTTTGTCTACTACGTGAGCTAAGAAAGAATAGTACTCCTTGCAAAGATACTTTTGTGCCTTAATATAAGAGTTTCATTGTTCGGTTTAGGCGTATGACTCTTTCGTAACATAGGATGTTAGCATGATTAGAATATAACCATTCCATACCAATAATGACGTCGAAACTTTTGATAGAGACCGACATAAGGTCTATTGGGAAAGAAAAGTTATTCAAGGTAAGAGTACATCCTGTGTATATATCGCTAGTGTATTCAGATTTCCCATTAGCCATTTCTACTGTGAAGGTTTCATTTACTGGTTGGGAGTTTTCTTTTAGAAGGTGCTCAAAATAATGGCTCACGAAGCTCTTCTCAGCATCACAATGAAATAGAATGCATGCATAAGTATTGTTGAGAAGAAATGTACCCGTGACCACCGTAGGGTCTGCCACAGCGTCTTCGTGACCGATTGCCAGTATTCTTCCAACTCCACCGGCATTTCTAGTTTTTGGACAATCTTTTTTGAAATTTCCGACTTCGCCGCATTCATAACATGCTTGACCTACTCCAACGGTAGGTACTTGGTTAATCGGTTGGGGTGGTGATTTACAGAATCGAGCAGTATGCCCTTTTCTGTTGCAGTTCAGACACTGTATTTCTCGGCAATTTCCGTTGTGGTGGAAATTACACTTGTTGCATTTAGGGAGTTTACCAGCATAAGGCTTAGTTGGTGCAGGGTTACCAGGAACAGTAGCAGGTACAATAGTAGCATGGACCGCCACTAATTGTTGCTTCTTTGAGGGTTCCTGAGAAGATTTGCCCTTTCTCTTATTCCAGCCTTTCTTCTTCTTGTTGTTGTTGTTATTGTTGTTGTTTCCCTTGGGTTGTTCTCAGGTAGCGACCACCAAGTTTTGACGGGCTCCGTGGTCAATAAGGGACTGTGCCAACTCTTTGGCACTGTCAAAGGTAACAGACCTGGAAGCAATGACACTTCCCTGAATTTGGGGCGACAGCCCCCAGATGTACCTTTCAATCTTTTTTCTCTCCAGAGAAACCATTTCTGGACATAGAATCGCTAAGTCGCAGAAACCGATTTGTGTACGTTGTTATGTCTGAACCAACCATAGTAAGACCCCAAAGCTCTTGTTCGAGCTTCTGAATTTCACCCAGCGGAGAGTACTCCCGCATCAGCATGGTCTTTAAGTTCTCCCAACTTATAGAGTTAGCCATTACCAGGGTTAGTGACTTAACATGGCCGTTCCACCATGTTAGGGCTCTATCAGCAAAGGTACAAGTAGCGAATTTAACCTTGCTGCTTTCCGGACAGGAGCAGATTTCGAACACTGCCTCTGTTTTCTTAATCCATTGCCTTAACGCCATGACACCCCCAGTCCCGTTAAAGGTCATCGGTTTAGCGTTTGAGAAGTCCTTATTGGTATACTCTCGTGAGTGCCCGTGACTTTCACCGTGGTTGGAGTGATGCACACCAACTCTTGATCCACTATCATCAGTGGTAGTTATATGAGACATAGTAGTTGCGAGAGCTACCGTAACCACCACCTAAAACATGGCAGCATCAAATTGAGGAGGTGGTGGCGGAGGTGGTGTTGGCGCTTCATTAACATTGATACGCCTTGGGTTTCTCCGTGGAGGCATCTTTTACTATAAAAGTTAAAAGATGAAAAGACGGTAAGATATCAAGAGTTAACATGAATATGATGTATCAGAACTAAAACACTTAGTTCTATATGAATCTTGTAAAGAATTGGTAATAGAAGTCTACTACAAGTACAACTTGCAACATGATAATATGAATTTGAATGGTTATTCTTCAAAGAGTATGAAAATGCATGTCGATTGTATTGGCATATTATATACATAAAGTCTGGAAAATTTGACCTTAAAGCAAGTCTACAATATACCACAATACAGGGAAAACATCGACATCAAACCAACCTACCGAAAATGAAATTTTCGCGGTCGTACTGCAAAACATGAAAAATAACGCTAGAACATATTCATAGACTTAAACTATAACCAAAAGAGTAAGTAGTGAACGATTAGAGTATAATCTACTTCCTACTAGATCCAGCCCTGGATTTGGCTAACTGGCGTTCTATCTTGTACATACGCCTTTCTTGTATTACTTGTCGTCCTCGCAGTTCTCTGACTTCGGCTTGGGATACCGCTAGTTCTCTCATCAGGTAATTTGTATGATCCATTGTTGTATGATGACTGTTTTCTAGGTTGCGAATGTGGACAGTGTTGATTCCTGTAGCAGCATCAACCTGCATGACTCGGTCGATATCCCCTCTTCCTTGTTCATCGTTACGAACTACATGACGAACTAACACTGGGACGGCTCTGTCTGCTGAGCCTCCTGTGTCCAGATTGTAGAAACTTCGGTCTCCTTGGTAAGGATGGTTCTGACCTTGTTCGTTACTCCACCTATCTAAGTTTATCGCCCACAGAGGTGTCGGACCTTGGAAGTTTTGTCGTGGATTGGGATTCTGAGCAACTGGTGGTGGATTATAGGCTTCTGATCCTGAATCGGCATCATCGGAAGAATCTTATGCAAAATCATAGTCTAGGGGGATTTCATGATTCTCTTCTGGCTCTGCATCGAGCCATCCTCCATTATCCTGATTAGGAAAGTACGGGTCTCCGGGTAGATGGTATCCAACCATTGATATCTAAGCGAGAATAGGGATAAGAGATATAGAATATAATTAGTAACGATAGATTGCAAATACAAGTTTCCACAAGAGAAACTTACATTTAACAGATAATGAATTTTGTATGTCTTGTTCTGGGTACTACTATAACTACAAAGTGTATACTAATTATATATAACTTGAGTATAATCGACCTTCGATTAAATGATCCTGCTCTAAATCCACAACCAAACAAGGAACAAGAAATGAATCTAGATCACATAATCTAAGTCTATATAACTTGAATTATATATAACTGTAATATACCCTTAATATTTATAGCACTACTCACAATGGTTCTTTTGTTTTCACAGGTTTGTTATTTTGTATATAGTGCCTAAAATACTCCTATAGTATTTTAATTTTATGTTCTATTCTAGAGTTCTTCTGTATATGTATAGTTGGTAAGTTTTAGACATGTCACAACACTACCATCACTCCTAAACACATGTCGGTCATATCTCAAACCAATATAGTTGATCAGGCTATATTAATCCCAAATATGATTACATAACTGCCCATGTTTAACGGCATTGTCCAACATCCAAATACTTTTGAGTTGTTATGATTGTGAAACTGTTCTTGAATGTATGAGTGTTAGTATACTTCTTGTAAAAATACTTAAATTTTTAAAAGTATACTTGTAGTCAGAGCTCTCAGCCCCAATGTATTTATAGTTTGTATATCTTTTATGGATTGATATACTAAGTTCACTATAAAAAATGCTCTGATACCAATCTGTCACACCCCCAAACCAGACGGCGGAAACGTCCGGGGGTGGAGGGCTTCATTTGTAGTATCACAACACATGCATCATAGTAATCAAAGTACAAATAACCATTGTATTTAAAAGTAAAAGTATTTACATGTGTTCAATCACTGTATATTGACACCAAAATAGTTATAGCAAAATACATGAAATATGACTCAAAACATCTTCATCTTCTCAAAAGCTCCTGGAGTACCTATCTACTGATTCCCTGAGAATACAAGTAATTTGAAAAGAGAGTATCGATATAAAGTTGAGTCAGTGCATAAGTATTTATGTTTAAAAATATGTTTTCTGTTCTCTGAATATGTAAATTGTTCCAGAAAATCCTATATTTTCTGCTGTATTTGAAAAGTAGTTTTAATCCCATAAAACTGTTATGTTTGTAAACCAATGTTCTGTATTTGTATTCCTTTGTATAGTCTGTAAAAGTGAGTGTGCCTGGCTCCACCAGCTGTTATTGTAAACTGTACTGTAATACTGTAATTGTATCCTTGTAAACTACTACTTTGAAAATGTACTCATGTTTAGTTAATTATACACTAACGTATTGTTAATATCTTTTTAATGAGTTATTATAACCATACTATGACTAGATGGCATGAAACAAACGCTTTGAAGGCGTTTAAACTGTTGATAACAACTGTCACTCATAGGCGTGTATGCCCGACAGTAGCTAGCAGCCCGGGTGCGGGGTTGTCAATCCCAATATAGATCTATACACACTTGTTTCGATCCCTGGTTGGAGATTCTGGTTATAATGTCAGGACTTTAACTATGTTGTTTAAATTAATAACCAACCTGAACATATTGTCTCATAAAAAGCATATAAACATTACGTGTATAATGAAAACCCAATCATTGTTCTTATACAATAGTATAAACCCATGTTCTTGAAAAATAGTGTACTCTAGTATACTTGATTCGTGAGTTAGTGTTATTGAATCATAAATTATACCTATTATAATTTATATGTACTTTCTGTATTGGTACTAACTGTTCATGAATGCAACCCCTTGCTCGACATGTTACAAAGGGTATTTGAAATTAAATGAAATAACTTATATATATATATATATATATATATATATATATATATATATATATATATATATATATATATAACTAAAATTGAAACGACAGTCGGGCAAATAACCGATACCCTAAATCCACATCCAAACAAGGAAAAGGAAATAAAGTGAGTTATCAGTCGTAAGTCTTTTAAATCTTATATATATATATATATATATATATATATATATATATATATATATATATATATATATATGATTTTTGGGGAAAAATATAAGTTTATAAAATATTTTAACATTTTGAAATACTTTTGATGACTTGATGTCATTTTATCATAAATTGAAACCATTGATTTGAAGATAATTTGAAATCCATTTTGTAAGGTATTTTGAAACCATTTGTTTAATAACACAAAAATCCTTGTGTTAGACTTGTATTCCCCCCCCCCCCCCTTAAAACAGTAAAAACTATGAAAATACGGTGGTATGAATTCGCCTTTTGGAGGGTGATTCAAATGATGAATTCATATAGGATGTCTAGAAACACGAGTGAAATCCTGTAGCAAAATAAGCCCTATATAGCAATTTGAATAGCATATATGCAACCAATTAGCAAATATAATCATAGGAAGGATTGAAAATCGGGGTAAATTGTAAGTATAACATACAAATTGGAGTGTTAGATGCTAAAAAGTAAGTTGATATGTGTTCACGGGCAGGAGTTCACGGCCCTGAAGGTGTTTACGGCCAGAAGTTCTTGAGGAAAGATGAACACTTGATGATCCTAGACCAGTTCCTAAGAAGATTCAAAGGTTTTTAGGTGCTTGTTCTTCGTGTTCTTCGCGTGTTCTTTGAGTTTTTCATGAAAAATAGATGAAATTAACGGGTTTCAATCTAATATAATAAGATTGAAAGATGTTCTTGAAGTGTTAACAAAATCAAGAAATGATACCTATTAGATCTTGTGAAGAACTAGTGATTATTACTTGAATATGATGAGAAGGGATGATTATAACATGTTCTTGAGGAGAGAGGTTGTTCTTCGTGTTCTTGGCTGATGATACTTGAGAGAGTTTGAGAGTTCTTGGCTGGAAGATGTGAGAAATGAAGGAAAAAATAGAGGAAATTTATATATATGTGCGAGGGTTCACGGCCCGAGGGTTTACGCCCGTGAACCTCGTTTGCGGTCCGAAGGCCATTTACGTTTGCGACCGGGTACGTGCCCCAATGCGATAAGGTTTGGTTTCCAAGGCGATAAGATCCAATGAGTTTGCGGCCGAAGCCGTTTAAGGTCTCGTTTACGACCGAAGCCATTTGCGGCCTCGTTTACGGCCGAAGTCGTTTGTGGCCTCGTTTACGGCTGAAGTGTTCCCTGTCCGAGGTTGGTGTTCGGTTGGAAGGAAGAGAAGGAAGGGTATGCGAGACTTCTCGGAAATCATGCAATACACTTCTTAGCACCACCACACTTTGAATACTATGATTTAACCTATATCACACATTACTCTAACTTATAAAAGATAGAATAGAAATTTAGTTGACTTTAGTTTGACCATGTTTGACTATTATTGATTTAGGGTTGAATTTACAAGGAGAAATTAACGGAGTGTTATAAAGGCCGAGCATCAGAGGCCACATGGCAAGTTGCAGCCTTTGGAGCTTCCCACATGGAAGTTGTAACATATCACCAAGTTGTCGAAGACTGCCAAGGGTTTTGATGCTATATGGGTCATCGTGGTTTGATTGACCAAGAGTGCCCTCTTTTTGGCCATCCAGGAGAGCTCTTCAGCCGAAAAGTTGGCTGATGTGTATGTTCGGGAGTTTTTTGCTCCTCATTAGGTTCCGGTCTCCATTGTATTAGACCGAGATGTTCGGTTCACTTCCCGATTCTGGCAGAAGTTCCACGAGGAACTGGGCACGAGGTTAAATTTCAGAACTGCTTATCATCCATAGACTGGTGGCCAAAGCGAGCAGACCATACATACAGTTGAGGATATGTTGCGAGCCTGTATAATAGATTTTGATGGGAGTTGGGATTCCTACCTACCTCTTGCGGAGTTATCCTACAACAACAGCTATCACTCCAACATTGGTGCCCCGCCTTTTGAGCTCATGTATGGTTAGAGGTGTCGTACCCTAGTTTGTTAGGGGGAGGTTCGGCATACATTCATGGGAAGGCCTGAAGTAGTCGTTCAGACCATGGAGCTTCTTCTGGATATCAGGCAGAGATTGCCGACAACTCATAGTCGGCAGAAGAGTTATGTCGACCGGTGGCTATGAGAATTGGAATTTTAGGTCGGCGATATGGTAGTACCGAAGGTCACATCCTAGAAGGGTGTGATACGCTTCCGGAAGAGGTGGAAACTGGGTCCCCGATATATTGGACCGTTCCGAGCAGCCGCCAGGGTAGGCAGGGTGGCCTACCGGTTGGATTTTTACAAGTGAGCTCAGCCAGATCAACAACACTTTCCAAGTTTCGCAGTTACGGAAGTGCATGTTGGACGATGATGCAGTGGTCCCCTTGGACGATATTCAGGTCGATGAGCGCTATAATTATGTTGAGAGGCCGGTAGCGGTAGGGGAAAGGAAGATGAATATTTTGTGCAACAAGGAGATACCTTTGGTAAAGGATCAGTGGCAACATAGGAAAGGCTCAAAATGGACCTGTCAACTAGAGGCGGAGATTCGGGAGCATTATCCTAAGTTGGTCACGACGGCCGACTTCGAGGACGAAGTCTACTTAATGTGAGCAGAATTGTAACATCCCGATGTTGAGGTATTTTCAATTGTAACCCTTTGTATGATTAAATATTGAATTTTGGTCGTTGAGTATAAAAAAGATTAGAAAATGGTCCATAGTAGCATTGTTGTAAATTAAGGAGAAAGAAGCATACGTTGGGCATACAACATGGTACTGTAACACTTGGTTCTTTGTACTTTTTAGTCTAGACCCTTGGGGTGGAAAGTCACAGCATGATACAGCACGGTACTGTGTCGAATTTTGGATAGTCAGAGTATGTTGGGTATACTCTTGAAGGTGGATCGCAGAGCTCTTCCATGTATGTTGGGCGTACATGGAGTACGCTTAGCATACGTGAGCTGCTTTGAAACCCCATTTTTAAGGTTGTACCCTATATAAGCCATTAGTTAGCCTCTTTTTTCCTTGTTTAACCAGCCTCCTCACCCTTGAAAACCCTAATTCGTTCCTTAGTCATTTGTGTGGTGCTCGTGAGCTCTTGTGAGGGATTTTGTGCATCTATAGGGTGAAGAAGAAGCTTGAAGACTCATTCGTTGGAGGAGGGTCTTGAGATCCAGCTTTAGCACCTTCATTTCATGGGTTGTGATGTATAATGTTCAAAGCTTGTCATCTCATTTCTTACATCTATTCTTTGGCTTTATTTTTGGCCTTTTGGGTACCTTTGGTTGGTAGTTGTGAGCTAAGGTCGTTTTTGGAGCTTATCCTTTTAGATCTGGACATGTTAAGGATTTCTTAAGCATAAAGGTGCAAACTTTATGGTGGTTTTTGTCTCATGCATTTTTAAGTCATTTATTAAGCTCTTTTGAGCTCTCGAGCCCCATTAAGCCATGCATGCACATAAATTTGGCAACTTTATGTCATTAACAACCTTAAGGAAGTCA
The DNA here is from genome assembly GCF_052849685.1 of Lactuca virosa. NCBI lineage: Eukaryota > Viridiplantae > Streptophyta > Magnoliopsida > Asterales > Asteraceae > Lactuca > Lactuca virosa. The sequence continues at coordinate 310,934,042 of NC_136433.1, read as the reverse complement.
AATCTAAGCTTCGATCATGGTATTAATCGATTAGGAGCTAAATTGGAAAGTTGGCCAAAGTTGTGAGTACGTGGGGCGAACAAGCATGTACGGTGCGCGTACAAGCCCTTTTTGCAGTATGCAGCGCATACAAGACCTTTTAGCAGTACGCTGAGCGTACAAGCTGAGTACGCCTGGCGTACTCAGCAGGTTGGGTTTCATTTGTTTTGGGCTAGGGTGGGCTTGGTTGTCTTGGGTCATGTTGGGCCATCGGAATTCTATGGTTTGGCTATTGAGATTTTGTTGAACTATCTTAGGAGAAGGCCCATGAAAGGGATTGGGCCCAATTTGGAAAACTGGGCTTTGGGCCTTAGGTGTTTATATGGAATTTAGGCATTTGGGTTATTGGATTGGGCCTTGGCCTTAGGCCAAGTTATAGAAAGGGTATAAAGGTCTTTTACTCTAGTTCGGACACTTAGCGTGGGTTGGGATTCGATTATTAATCGGATGATTATTTCTTGATTGTTAGAACGGGGATTTTAGCAAATTTGCAGTCAGATATTTATCCGTGGGTTTCGGCTGTCTAAGGTGAGTTTCCTCACAGTGTTTAGCGGTTCAAGGGCACCAATGTCGGCCCATGGTTTGTTATGTAGGGTGCTAGATGTCTGCATGACCCTTGCATGTGTATGTGCTAGTACGCTTACTGGGCGGGGACCAATGGTTATTTTGTATGCTAGTATCTGGTTATGCGTATATAATTTGTATCTTGTTAGGGCTCGTTATGTGAGTTTGGGTGAGGCCTGTTATACTCAGTGGACGGGGCCCGATGATTGTACGGTATGCTATTATCTTTGTGATGTTTGCATGTGTTTGTATGTTTATATGATTATACGCTTATATGATTTGTATGTGAGCGGGACCCGATATATAAGTTTGGACGGGGCCTCTTATACTCAGTGGACGAGGCCCGTTATATGAGTTTTGGTGGGGCCCGTTATATTTAGTGGGTGGGGCCCGTTATATGAGTTTGAGTGGGGCCCGTTATACTCAGTGAGCGGGGCACGTTATATGGATGATATGTATGGTATGTGGTATTTTGGGGAACTCACTAAGCTTTGTGCTTACGGTTTTCAGTTTATGTTTTCTGTACTTCTGTTTTAACAGGGAAGAGTTCGGGATGATTACAGAGTACACACCACCTCGTTCCGCAATTTCTTGATTTAATCTGATGTGATATGATGATTGATACATTTGTTTTATTTTCATTTTTATGATGATGTTTTGGGGATACTGATTTAATTAATTTAAAAATGAAATTTCTGGGTCTTACTTTTGGGACGTTACAAGTAGGTATCAGAGACTTTGTTTGAGGGATTCAGGCGTACTCTTGGGTGTGTCTGAACTCAAACTGAGGATTTGGTAAAGTTTTCAAAAGAGAAAAGTATTTTTAATAAAAGAGTTTTCTAAGATAAGAAAGGGTGTGGTGCGTGCAATCAGCCGAGCACGAGTAATTCCTCCCAAAATACACATACATGTTATCTGATATGATTTGATTTATGAATCTGTGAATCGCATGCGAGTTAGGGCTAAGGATCTACTCTATGTTTGGATGATAGAATTCTAGCAGAGATGCCTTGTATGCCTATTATATGAGCGTGTAGCCTTACATGTTAGTTCTGATTAGTCAGTGATAGTTTGACCTGATATGTGATGCCTTGTAGCCTAGGAAGCATGGGATGCTGGATTGGGTATAATTTGTATGCGTAAGGCATTCGACAACAAGAGTGGAAGTTCCTAACATGAGTTGTAGTATGTGAGCTTAGATGCTCTTTGTTATCTATAGATTGGAATGTTATTGCACAAATGTTGCTTGCTTTGTGCATTATGGAACTCTTAGGTGATGGGAGCTAACTACTAAGTGAATATTTTAAGTTACTTGTGATGAAGGTTGATTAATCTCAGAGTGATGGATTTGACCCTATTGTGCAGCTCACATTTGAGTCCAACTGTTGTAGGGATGAGTCTGTTACTCGAAGGATTATATAAGCTTTGTTGCATGTGATTGTATTCATGAGGTTGGTAACTGACATTATGAGGAGTTCTTCAACAGCTGATGGCATGGTAAGGTCGGAAACCTAGGAAAGCTTAGGAAATGATTCGGTAGGTTTTGGTTGTCCTATTTAGCGAGTGCTTGGAGTATTAGTTTGAGAAGGTGACTTGGAGGATTCAGGATGATTTTTGAGGAAAGTATGGATAGGTGTGGAAGGTAGAGTTGGGTCCGTACTACTAAAAGCACAAGATCCATACTCGAATCAGGAAGAGTCATGGAGAATCTAGGAAGCCTGTGGGAAGAGGATTCTCGGGTATGTTTTGATCTTTTGCATGTTGTTGTTTTTTTCAGTATGGTGATGAGCACTCAGGAAGTGGGTTCAGGTTCTGGTTCCAGCTCAGGTGCAGGTACTGGTTCGATCGATGAATGGATGTGGGAGTTCATCTCGTCGGAGGTTACCCGTGGTATTTTGGAACAAAATCCTATGATATTTGGTTCATTCAAGGAGGGGATTTTGGAGCTCTTGGATAATCGCCTCAAAGCTTTTCAGGCCTAGATTGTAGCTAGGCAGTTGGGCGCTCATCTGGAGCCCAAAGCTTGTGGATCCCCAGAATCCTTCTGGAAGGAGGATCCTATTTCTCGATCTTGTTATTTGGGATTAGAGGTGGGTTTAGCACCATGTTTTTAGGAGGGTTGATCCCAAGATTGGATTGTCGTGGAGGTTTCACTTGCCTTACTTGAGGAGTTACCCGACATCATTGGGAGTGTCACGGATAGATTTGTCGTCGGGTTCAAGGATCGGAACTTGTCTGTTCAGATATATAATGGGATGTTTGGGGTATCCCGAGAGCAGGAGATTGGTTCGGATAGGCAGTTGGGGAAGAGGCAAAGAACTCATGGTCTGGCTTGGCGATCTGAATAGTTGGGCGTTGCCATCACTAGTGTTAGAGACCTGAGGGTCCGTGGTTGTTGCATGAAGGATGAAGGGGCACATGAGGATGTGCACAACAGGTCTAAGTGCAGTAGGTGCAGACGGAAGGGCCAGGTCTGCCAAAAATGTGCACTGGAGGTAGAATTGTGCAATTATTGTCCTCAGCCTGGTCATATCAGGGGGAATTGCCCCCGCTTAGCAGTTGGGGCAGCTCAGCTTCTATCGTAGGTACTTCGACAGGAAAAGAGAACCAGGGTTTCTTCAGAAGATATTGTGGGTATGTTATCTTTTGCGTTCTTCTTTGTTATTATCACAATTAATATTGCTTTGGAATTTGAAATTGGTTTGAGTAAACATTATCTCATGTTTGGCTATTTGTTATTGTCTGGGTTATATCATCAAGAATTGTTATATGCCATTTTGCATTCTAAGAGTGAGTAGTGAGTCGTATCTTGCTGATCTGGTTTTAGTTTATTAGGTTATTGTTCCGATTTGTTGGTGGGGTCAATCCAGATGTATCGTTTGGAAGGTTTATGATCAGATTAGCTGATTAGTTCTCCAATTAAGACAGAGTTCAGTAATGTTAGCATTTGTTCTGGTATGATCGTTAGTTGTCCATGAACGAGCCCATGTGTTGAATCGCTATGTTGCTAGGGAAGGAACGGTAGCAAGTAGATGTGGATAGCAATCACATGAGTTTGTTTGGTCATTGCAAGTGCCAAGGATTTTTATAATCATAAGAGTTGTAGATGGTTAGAATTCGGAGATTATTTTGAGGAGGGGAATCATTTGGGATTTTCGGGTTGTTGGGATCTCGAGGAGTATATAGCTGGATTTCATGAGTTGGGCAATCATTAAGATCGGCGAGTAATGGAACACTAGTATTGGTAAGCTCAGATCATAGTCGGTTCATGTTATATATGAAGATAAGATGGGTTGGGAATCCATCAAATTTTGTGGGATGGGAAAGCTTCGACGAATCCAAGTGGTGGAGAATAGATAAGAATTTCCAGGAGTTGGATCGAGTGTGAAACTAGGGCAAGTTTCACATCCCAGCCAGGAGGAGAGACGACCGAAGTGGCCGTCTGGATTGAAGTTGTGTAAGTTGCGAGTTCAGGAAACTTCCAACAACTGGTCGGCATATTCTTTGTAAGGTATAGCAAGCTTGTGGATGGATCCAGGTTGAGGGTTGTGTTAGAGCCTCGCTTCCTGTTCTTGTTTGATGAAGGCTTTGGGGTTCGAAGCATTACCTGAACACCTGATTTTATGCTGTCGGATGCGGGTTTTGGCTCAGAATGAGTGGGGTTGTGATGGTTTGGGTGTGGTAAGACAATGGGTGGTAACCATGGTTGGTTAGAAGTGTTGTAAGACATCGATTTAATCGTAGCATTCACCAGTTTGAAGTAGACTATCGTTTGGGGTGGTCATGAGTATAAAAGGGGATCAATTCGTGCCTTGGGAAAAACGAACAAGATTGTCGGTGAGCATTTCTCTGTTTTAGTTTGAGGACCATTAGGGTCCGAGGCGGAGTCGGGCCTGCATAGCTCTAGATGGGTGGGACCCATGGCCGAGGTCGCTTTGTGGTATAGTTTGGGTGGGACCCATGCGTGAGGCCCGTGTGTATATGGCAATGCAAGTGGGACCTGGTAGAGACTGTTGGGTCGAGGTATTGGATCTTGGCTTGCAGGATTGATTATGGGGTCAGTGAACGACACAGATGGATGCTTAGGCTGGGGTAGCCTTGTCAGTTTATACTCTCAAGAACCTGGTGGCTGGACCAGGTGTGAGACTGACAGTCTCAGCAACGGTTTAGTGAAGGATTGTCGTGAATCAGAAGGTTCCGGGTGTTATGTAAATATAGATCTTTGGATCCGGGGTCGTGAATTATATACCAAGCTGGTTTTGGTAGGAACTCGTGTTGGCAATCACAGGTGTTTATGTGCAAGGTCTTCATTTCAGTAGGATATGAAATAGGGTATCTGTATGACAAGTACATTAGTTGAAGGGTTTAGGGTTAAAGGATGGTTTTAGTTTTGATGGTAGATCAGGCTCTTGTGATTCTGCTTTTCATTGGTTCTACATGTGTGGGGGTCAGGCAAGTATGGGGTTTCGGGATCTCAGCAATGGTATGTTGGTTCGGGAGTTAAAGGAAGGAGTGTCTTGTGGAGCACTAGGAGGTTTATCTCCCAGTTTTTCTCGCGTTATTCATTATAGTCTTGGAATTTTTAACATCAGAATGAGCCTTTCCTCGAAGGAAAATCTAATCCCTTTGACAAGTGAAAGGTTTTTGGCAACAACGTATGGTTTGTGATTCCATTTTCTAGTGGGAATCTCAGGTAATCAGAATTTGAGTAGTCAGTTTGGGAGATAAGTGGAATGGAATTAGCAATGGTTCAGTATAGGCGGTATGTTGCGGGTCATACCAATTCGAGACTTCAGATTTCAGGTTGAGTAGATTTATTTAGGTTGAGAAAGGATATATTCATCTTCGGTGTTGGAGAGCCCTGCTAGGGTTAGTTTCAGTTGGCTTTGGGAAGGCTATGGTATGCTTGGGATTGTGTTCGTGTTGCTCAGGATGCATGGCGTGCCTGGGATGCTAAGGGATGATTTCGAGGACGAAATCTAATTTAAGTGGGGAAGAGTTGTAACACTTGGATCTTTGTGCTTTTCAGTCTAGACCCTTAGGGGTGGAAGATTTGGTGGATTTGGTCCCTAAGGGGTAAAAGTCTCAATTTTGGGAAAGTCGGAGTATGTTGGGCATACTCCTTGTATGTTGGGCGTACTTTTGAAGGTGGGTCGCAGAATTGTTCCATATATGATGGGCATACGTGGAGTACGCTTAGCGTACGTGAGATTCTTTGAAACCCTATTTTTCGAGGTTGTACCCTATATAAGCCATAAGATAGCCTCTTTGCTTTGTTTAACCAGCCTCCTCACCCTTGAAAACACTAATTCATTCCTTATTCATTTGGGTGGTGCTCTTGAGCTCTTGTAAGGCTTATGTTAGGGATTTTGTGCATCTAGAGGGGAAGAAGAAGCTTGAAGACTCATTCTTTTCAGGAGGGACTTAAGATCTAGCTTTAGCACCTTCATTTTGTGGCTTGTGAGGTATAAAGTTCAAAGCTTTTCATCTCATTTCTTAGATCTATTATTTGGCTTGTTTTTGGTCTTTTGGGTCCCTTTGGTTGGTAGTTGTGATCTAAGGTCGTTTTTGGAGCTTATCCTTGTATATCCGGACATGTTAAGGATTTCTTAAGCATAAAGGTGCCAACTTTATGGTGGTTTTGGTCTCATGCATATGTTAAGTCATTTATTAAGATCTTTTGAGCTATAGAGCCCCATTAATCCATGGATAAACATAAATTTTGCAACTTTATGTGATTAATCATCTTAAGGAAGTCAAATCTAAACTTGGACGGTTGGCCAAAGTTGGTGAGTATACGGGACGTACAATCCTATACGTTGGCCAAAGTTGGTGAGTATACGGGACGTACAATCCTAATCGATTAGGAGCTAAATTGGAAAGTTGGCCAAAGTTGGTGAGTATACGGGACGTACAATCCTATACGTTGCGCGTACAAGCCCATTTAGTAGTACATTGGGTGTACAAGCAGGTTGGGTTTTGTTTGTTTTGGGCTTTGATTTTGGGCTAGGGTGGGCTTGGTTGTCTTGGGTCATGTTGGGCCATCAGAATTCTATTGTTTGGCTATTGAGATTTTGTTCGACTCTCTTGGAAGAAGGCCCATGAAAGGGATTGGTCCCAATTTAGAAAATCGGCTATGTTTGTGCCTTGGGTGTTTATATAGAATTTGGGCATTTGGATTGTTTGATTGGTCCTTGGCCTTAGGCCAAGTGATGTAAAGGGTAAAAATGTCTTTTACCCTACGTTGGACACTTAGCATGGGTAAGGGATCCGATTATTGACTAGATGATTATTTTCTGATTGTTAGCGCAAGGATTTTAGCGGATCTGCAGTCAGAGGTTTATCCATGGGTTTCGGCTTTCTGAGGTGAGTTTCCTTACTCTACTTAGCGGTTCAAGGGTACCAATGTTGGCCCATGGTTTGTTATGTAGGGTGCTAGAGGTCTGCGTGACTCTTTCATATGTATGTACTTGTATGCTTACTGGGCGGGGCCCGTGGGTATTTTGTATGCTAGTATCTGGTTATGCTTATATGATATGTATGTGGTTGGGGCCCATTATGCGAGTTTGGGCAGGACCTGTTATACTCAGTGGGCGGAACCCGATGATTGTATGGTATGCTATTATCAATGTGATTTTTGCATGTGTTTGTATGTTTTTATGATTATATGCCTATATGATTTGTATGTGGGCGGAGCCCAATATATGAGTTTGGGTGGGGCCTATTATACATAGTGGGCGGGGCCCGTTATATGAGTTTGGGTGGGGCCTGTTATACTTAGAGGGTGCGGCCCGTTATATTTAGTGGGCGGGGCCCGTTATATTAGTTTGGGCGGGTCCTGTTATACTCAATGAGCGGGGCCCGTTATATGTATGATATGTATGGTATGTGGTATTTTGGGGAACTCGCTAAGTTTTGTGCTTATAGTTTTCAATTTATGTTTTAGATACCTTTGTTTTCAAAGGGAAGAGTTCGGTATGATTGCAGAGCACACATTACCTCGTTCCGCATTTTTGTGATTTACTTTGATGTGATATGATGATTGATACATTTGTTTTATTTGGATTTTTATGATGATGTTTTGGGGATACTGTTTTATTAATTTAAAAATGAAATTTTTTATGTCTTACTTTTGGGACGTTACAGGTACGCAGGACGTAAGGAGTATTTAGGGGAATAACGTCGTTTTGGGAGTACGTTGGGCATATAATGCGTACATTGGGTGTACTTCGGTTGGGCGAAAACCCTAATCTTGAGGGTTTGGACCATATATATTGATCCTTAATTCCCATTTCCCCACCCCATTTCCAACCTCCGTCATTGGAGACGTCTTCTCTTGCAAACCCTAGCCCCATTGTTGCATTTTGAAGTTTTACTGTGTGTTTTTGTATGTTCCAAAGGAAGAAGAAGGTGGTGGTGAAGCTTGGAAGCTAGAAGCATGCTCGGATCTCGAAGTCTTGCACTATTCTCCATCTCCAAAAGGTATACAGGTCATACTTTGATTATTAACTTGTTAGATATTTGTTAAATTTTGATTTTATAAGCTTTTGTCCCCCAAGCTATGGTTTTCTTGTGCATGGCATGCTATAGAAAGTAAGGGCTGTCCTTCTGGACGTATTTCCATGTCTAGAGTCATAAAAACATGATCTTGGCCCCTTAGTTTCCCCCTTGCATGTTCTTAAGAGATTTAGTGCTTAAGAAAAGTTAGGGTTTTGATGTTGGTCTTGATTTAGACATGTAGAACTATAAAGTTGAAAACTTTATGGTTTGGAGTGCCATTTGGGACTAGAACTAAGAATTTGGCGAAGTGACTTAAGGGATTAAGTCCTTAAAAGTGAGGTTGGCCAGACGTCGCATACGTTGGGCGTATGCTGGGGGGAGCCCTGATCCGGACCGCGAGTACGTGAGTTGTACGTGCCGAGTATGTTGAGCGTACTCGGTCTGAGTTGAATTCTTGGCTGTTGAATTTGACTTTGACTTTGACTAAGGTTGACCAAGTTTGACTTAAGGGTATTTTGGGGATTTTTGAGCTATAGTTGAGCCTTGGTCTCTATTTGTTGAATAGGTACCTTGTAGAGCAGATTTTAAAGCTGTTTATTGTTCACATTTTCGTCAAACTGTGAGGTGAGTTTTCCTCACTGTATTTATGGGTTGAAGGCACCAAGGTCGGCCCCATTTGGATTGTTATCCAGTTATAACTTGATTTATGATATGTCGAGTATGGGGTAGATCTATATGGTGATATGATAGGTGTTGATATGCGTAGACCGGTAGATCAGTAGGACTATCTGAGATTTCTATCTGCACGATTATCTATCTGTTGAATATGTTTGTTATTTGGTATATGTGGACATATTGTGTTTGGTTGAAACTTTATTGCTATGTGCGTCAGTCAACAGACCGGGGGTATTCTAGTCCGATGACTGAGTTGACCCGAGGGTATTCCAATCTGATGACTGAGTGGATATGTTGTATATTGGCCTTCCAGTCCGATGACTAATTGGGTCAGTAGTAATCCAGCCCGATGGCTGTAGACCTGTAAGTATTCTAGTCTGATGACTGATCGGACCTAACATGCTTGTTTGACTGTGATATGTCTATTGTATGGTCGTACCTTGGGGGAAACTCACTAAGCATTGGCTTATAGTTTAGTTTTGTTTCAGGTACTTCTGAGGACTGTGGCAAGGCGAAGGCATGACCGTACATATCCTTCGATTTTATGTTGCTGATCATGGGAGACTCTGATTTTGAACAATGTTTTTGGAAACAATGGTTTTGTAAACACTCTTTTAGTAAATGGGTTGTTTTGAAAAGTTTAAATTGGTTGTGATTTTTGAGATGTTACATGGTGATCATTTGATATTATCAAATTTATGTTGATGATATTATTTTCAGATCAACTATTCGTCAAATGACTGTTAATTTCTAAAATTTGATAGAAACTAAATTTGAGATTAGGTCAATGGTTCCGATTAATATTTCCCTTTGATTTACTATTAGATATAGTAAAGAGGGGATCTTTATAAATTAGGAAGCTTTTACGAAATCGTTACTTGTGAAATTTGGAACGACTAGTGATTCTAAGGTGAAAGTTCCAATGGGATTTGGAACTAAGTTGACTCTATCTTTTGATAAACTTGTTGCATATCTCACTTTATATAGACATGTGATTCATTCGTTGTTGTATTTTACATCAGGCAGGCCTGATATCATGTCGCAGTTTGCTATTGTGCTCGTTATCAAGCAAATCCACGAGAGCCTCATATGATCACTTTGAAAAAAAAAATTATCTTAAGCAAACCACATCTCTTGGTTAATGGTATCCAACTAAATTGGTATTCTTTACACATGCGTATTTTAATATAGATTTATGTAGATGTGGTCTTGATCGCAAAAGCACTACAGACGGATGTCAATTCTTGGTTGGGAAACTTGTTAGTTGGCAATCAAGGAAGCAGACTTATGTTTCTTTGTCAACTACAGAAGCTGAATATATTACAACTGCCTTATGTACTCCGCAAATTATTTTGCTTTAAAGCCAACTGCGAGATTACAGAATAGATATGAAGAAAATATTGATGTACTGTGATTTAGAAAGTGCAAGAAGGATATGTCACAATCCAGTACAACATTTTAAAACGAAACATATTACCTTGCAGTATAATTTTATTAAAGATCATGTTGAAGATGGAAACATTGCAGTTCACTTTGTTCATTCAGCAGATCAGCTAGCGACATCTAATCGAATTTACAAGGGGTTGGAATTATAGAGGTTGATTCAGTTCCAAAATCATCATTTTAGTTGTGAACATATTACTGTTCACTTCCGATTAGTTTCGATCTTCGAAAGCTATCAGAATGTGATTATTCATACGATTATTTCTGATCTTCGCAGGTGATCAGAAATTTACTGTTCACTTTTGAGATATTCCGATCTTCGGAGGCAATCGAAACTTCACTAGTCACTTGCGACTGGTGTTGATTCATTTTTTCAGTTACTTCTTAGTTGTGAGAGTGTACGTTTATTCGTAGACCGGTGAAGTAGGTAAGTATTCTATCCTTTATTTTGTTTATTTTGGTCTTTAAATTTGTAAATTTCAAAAATCCAAAAAAGATTCTCTTATTTATAAAATTTTCAAAAATCCAAAACGATTTTCTCTTTTATAAAATTTTCAAAATTCCTAAAAGACTTTCACTTTTATAAAATTTTCAAAATTCCAAAAAGATTTTCTCTTTTCTAAATTTTTCTTACTTTAATTATTTTATTGGAAATTTAATGGTAACATATGTTTTCGTTGTGCATGCAATTTCAGAATTTAAAGGGAAAAGGTATTATTCAATTCTTATTAATTAGATAAGGGTCCCTAAAAGCATCGTGTTGCATGTAGTCCGAACCCTCAAAGACTATTTGTTTTCAAAAAGCCTTAATGAAAATTTTCTCTTAATTTCTTCGCAATAGGTTGTGTTAACAAAAGTTATCGAGCTACCTTTCTCTACTCATTTTTGAGTTTAGAGATGATTTCTTGGTCAATCTTTTCGCAGACGAACTTTTTTTTCTCTACCCAATCTTGGAAACCGATGATGTCTTGAGTATATAAAAAATCAAACATAAGGTTTATTTTCTAAATCTTAAGGAATTGAAGGTTTTCTTAACAATATTTTTTTATTAACCCATGATCTTTCGAGTTTGTACCAACTCGGAGTTATGGTTTCTGAAAACCTATTTTTATGATCATTCTCATTGTTAGCATGAGAGTGTGAAAAACTCGTTTCGCTATTCTTATCTCATAATTCTTACACTAAGCACACACAATGATGCATATCCCGAGACATTACTAGTATCAAACAACTAGAATGTAGGTGTGCAACAAATTTGTGTTTATGATATTTTCATTGTTCTCACCATGATGGAGAGTGAGACCCACAAATCAATGCCATTCTTTTTTTATTTTTATTCTATGACCATATCTATATTACATTTTGAATATAACCCCTAGCTAGGTTTCAAATAAAACCAATTCAGAGCATATGGTGTTATAAAACTTTGTGTGGTGATCACCTAGTATCACCGTAGGATAATGTGATGCACCAACAACCTTTCCTATTTCCAAAATCTATTTTCTCTAGCACTTTCACACACTTCACTTGAAATCCTGGAGGTCAGAGGTCAAACCAACTTGAACCAAGATTTCACAAAGTCTAGTTAATGATTCAATTTATTCTTCCCATGACTAGATGAAATTCTTCTTAACTTTGGTTACTGTTCTGAAAGTTCTCTTATGGATACAATCCTGGTCGTAATTCCAATGGATATGATTTCAATTCTTGTGAATTAAAGGGTGGATCAGTGATTGTGAAACGGCTGCAAACATAAATGGCAGGTTTTATTTAAATCAAATTCAAAATCATGGTGCGTATTTTATGGTTTCAGGACGTCGTTCTAGATAATTCAAAACGTCGTCCAAAGTAGTTACAGCGAATGATGAGAAGACCTATTCTTATTTGGCCATTAATTTTGGTATGATGGTCGTGGGAATTTTTTTTTGACGTATGAAGTGATAGGCATTTAATGTGTGGATGGTGGTTTTCTCTCTCCATGGTTCAAATTCAAATGTACACCGTTTGAGTATCCAATACTCTATAAACCTCAAGAGTTATCAATTACATTCTTTACGATCATAACATATTTCCCAGAAATTCCCAATTCTCTCTATTGTTCATTGATCTTCTACAAAGTTTATGTTTACTATAAATTGCGTCTTCAAAGCACATCTCTTTTATGAATCAATCTGCCTCTACTGCTATTTTGAATATAAAGGTGAATCAGAACTAAATGGCTTATTTCGAAGCATCAAAGTTTAACCTTACTATTCGTCCTTTGATCGAATGTTATATTTACTCACCATTGATGAAGGCTTTGACATTGTTCAAGAAGGTTCCTCTTTTGCATCTATCCACCACATATTCCACTTCTTTTTACAACAGTGCTCTAGAGGTGATAAATTTTGAGTTTCATGGTCATCGAAATTTAATTTCAAAAGAAATTTTTTGTAAAGTGCTAGGGCTTTCTTCTTCAAATGATGTTATTCATCTAGATTTAGTTGCTATTTCTTGTATCATTGATGCTTTTCATCAAATGGAATATAATTCTAATCTTTCTCTTCTATCGAAGTTTATGAAATCCGCTTTACCTCCGATTTGGAATGCATTATTCACAATATTGTTCAAGTGTTTATCAGAGAGGGTCACTAGATCAGATAGTGCAAGCAAGTTTTTCTATACTTTGATCTATGGCCTTTTTACCCGGGAGAATGTTGATTATGGAACTATAATTTGGACCCAATATTCTCAAAGTATGAGTTAGCCACAAAGGATACTCAAATTTCTTGTGCTCGATTTTGGTCGATTGTTCTTTGACGTGCCCTAAATCATTACAAGGTTACAGAGATGACTGATACTATGATTTTTAGGTTTCCAAAGCCATGGACTACCACATTTGTGACTTCTGATCCGAAGAATTTTAATTTTATTGGTTCTATTCCAAAATTGATGTTGTCTAGGGTTCCTCTTGATACTGCTATTATCAAAACTTACAGGGAAATCACTAATTCCAGTGTTCGTGAATTTCTTGCTTCTTTACAATCAATCCTTGATGTTGTTGATATTACGAAAAGAGGATGAAAGAGAAAAGTGAAAAAGATGGAAGTTTTTCAAAGAAACCAAAGCAAAAAAGGAAAACAAGTCGCAACCAGTTGCGTTTGATGAGGATTCGGAGGACAGAACTCATAGTGATGTTCTGATTGATGATGTTCTGTTTCATGAAGAAGATATTGCACATACTTCAAATGTTCTACCGAAGACTTATAAACCAATTGCTCCAATTGCAACTCCGAATGTATCTAGTCCAGCTTCTTCTTCTATTTTGACTCCGCCCGAATCAAATGTTTCTAAGCAAGTATTAAATGAGCCATTTATTAATCTTTCTCAAACCCCTACACATCCTCCTCAGAAAACAGCTTCTGTTCCAATTCAAACCACTATATCACCTCTTCCGAAACCTGATTTTGAATCGATCTCTCAAGCTCAAACTACTTCATCATTTTAGATCCCAATCTTTATAGATTTTACAACAAATCCTTTTGTGTCACTCGCTACGACAACCACAAAACCTCCACTAGAAGCCCCTACTTTTAAATCTGATAAAGAGGAGAATATGAGTTCATACATCCCTGAGAACACACCTAATGTGGACTCAAATGTCAAAATTTGTGTGAATACATCAAAGCCTACGTCTACTTCTATTTCGTCAACATCTTCACTTTCCGATGAGGATTTTCTTGTTGTTGATGATACTAAACTGATTGATGATTTCTGAATTCCTACTTTCACTTTTCAAGTTGATAGTGATGATGATGTTGATTTAACTACTCCTATGGCTCGTGGTAAATATCAGGGGTTAAACAAAAATGTGTATAAGATTCTTCTTATTACCAATTATTTCTTAACATCTAACTAGCAAAATATGGTTACATCTCATCAAGCAGTTATAAAGATGTTAACTCAAGCCAATGCAAATACTTTTGAAGCTCATAGAAAATTACATGAAGAATCTGCTAAGAAGATTGTAGAGGCAAATGAGAAAGTTGATTATGTAGTTTTAGAAGTAAAGGAAATGACTTCTAACATGACCAAGTTCATGTCTTCTTTTCAAAATTCTTTTGATAAGGATGTGTCTGAAGTCAACAAAATGATTGAAGCATTTCTTCAATCTGAGAAGGAAGCTATTTCAAGTTTATGGATGCACTTGTTGAGTCTACATAATTGAAGCATAATTGAAGCACTTATTGATGCTTTGATTTCTTTAAAGGCAAAGTTTAATTCTAAAGAAGCCGAAGAGATTTTTTTTAAGAAATTCTTGCATCTAAAAAGGCAATGTTTCCATAATGGATTGTTGATCAGATATAAAAAGAAGTTGTTAACAATCCAAATCTGTTTTTGTTAGAGCCTCAAACTTCTTTTTCTATTGGGAATGAAATGGAATGTCAACTGGATTTTTCGATTACTGCAAAAGCGTTTCTATTTTGAAGCTTTAAAAGTGTTGTGAAAGTTCTTATTGTAAATGTTGCAATAAACAACAATTTGTTCAACTTGTATGTGAAATACCTAAGGCCATAGTATGAACCCTGTAGTTTGAAGAGATTTGTAGGGTTGAAAGATGGAAAAACTACTGATGCTGATGGTTTCGCAAATATTAGTTTTAAAGCCTTTAAAGGTCATAATCATGAAATTCATGAATTTACCTTAGCATATATTCCTTTTATGAATCCATATGATTGGATTTCTTTTCTCAACATTGTTCCTAAAGACATTGTGAAATATGAACCGATCTACCAACATTTGAGAAGAATGATTCGAGTTTACATTCTTGAAGTTAGAAAAATGGATGTTGAGATCGTAGTTGTTATTAAAAGAAAGCCAATTTTGAAGCCCTTCCACCCCCAAATGATTTGGATAAATTCAAGGTTGGTTTTATTGGAAAAGAACGATGGGGAGTGGTATACAAGACAAAGGTGAATGAGATTTTGAAGAACTACATGTTATTTTTGCGAGACAATTATTTGTACTCTACTGCTTCATTAAATCATTTTTTTGCAGGAGCTAAGGCAAACAATTCAAATAGTGAAGCTGATTTAAAATGTGGTTTAGACATGCTCAATTAGTGGAAAGTTGTCCGAAAGTTTTTGAAATTGCACACAAAGATAAGGTAAAGAATACAACAGCAACTTGACAAAAAGAGGGAGATTGTTAGGGTTCAGACTTGTGTTGTGTCAAAGTTTTATGTGCTTGTTCTCTTTCATATGTCATGTATAAAGTCTTTACTAGTTCCTAAATGTTATATTTCGATTTTGTAAATTTATTTATTCTTAGGTTTGCAGTTCTGAACTGTTGACTTAGGATCCCTTTCAAGTGCTTCTCTGATGCTTATATATAGGAGTACTTGTTAGATAGAATGGGCGTCTTTCAGAAAAAATAGTTATGTAATCTTTTGATACGGATTGTTCTCTTACCCATTAACGAAAACCATATCTTATTTACGTTTTTGTGTTCATCTCGATCTATCTATTCTTCTTATGATATTATCAAAATAGATTCTATATTGTTCCTAAATTTCTTAACAATTCGAAGATCAGGGTTTGGATTGTGATTTCCTCGACTTAGATCTTAAAGGTTTTGAATGAAACCAATACCCAATCTTGTTAATCTTTTTGCACGGGACATAAAAACCACTTCTTTTGAACATGAATGGTTATCGGGACTATTTTGAAACTAGGAAAAGGAAAATGGTTGTTGTGGTCGAGTTCTTAAAGAGGAGAGGTGGTATGTGGTGGTTAATCAGTCGCAAAAAGGGAGGAGGTCAAACGATATTCAACGACCCTTTGTGGTTCCTACTCGTTGCTAGAAACAAGGAGAATCAAGGTAGTAAAGCAGCAAGATCAGAGGGAGAGTCAGGAGGAAGTGAAGGCGGCAACTGGTAGTTGTCTTCGGCGATAGTGGTGGTGAGTGGGGCTGCTCCGACAGCACCTCTTAGCTGCTCTCTTCTCTGTCGCCGGATGTAAAGCCAAGAACAGTAGCAGTGGTTGCCAAGGTAGGAGGGGGTGTTCGAGGCTTCTCGTCTTTGAGTAAGGGAGGGGCTGTTGTTCTCTTTGGTGACTGCAAAACACCCACTCTGATGGAAGGCTTCTAGGCCGAGAGTAAGAAATAAGAAGGAGGAGAGAGGAGAGTTAGGGAGATAGATTGATCGGAAATAATTGTGAGGAGTGAAAAAAATGAAATATAGGTGTCCATTTTAAGTCAATGCATGCAAATCTTAGAGTAGAAGATGGTGATGTCATACTTGTGACATCAAAATGGTGACTCCCTAACTCTTTGCATTTCCGTGCCAAGTTCCCGAAATGTAATAATTTTTTTAAAGGTGGCGAATGATAGTCTTGAGTATGACGATTTCAAAACTCAAACGGATCTTCATTCTAACACATAGAGATCTGGGAAAAGAAGATTAAGTTTCGAGTCAAATTCTTCCCGATTCGACAGTTTTCGTGAGTTTAATAAATTCACGGGTTACAAATATTGAGATTATGAAATCAAATATTAGACTTATGTCCAAGTTCAAAAACATTCTCAAAATTTCTATATGAGATGTGCAAGTACCTTAATGGATCGATTCGGTTTTCATTATTACGAAAAACTTGTATTATAATGATTTGTTTCTTAAAATGGACGTATCTTTTGCATATGACCTCCGTTTCTGCCTTTCTTTATATCCACGAAGTCCTGAGAGTATAATAAATCCAATTTAATCATAAATTGGTTCTAAGTTGTCGCACCCCCAAACCGGAACGACGGAAACGTTCGGGGGTGGTTGACGTCATGCGTAGTATCACAACAGTTGTATCATAGCAAGCATAGTAAACACAACCAAACATTGAATACATATATGAAAAAGATTTACATTGTATTAATACATAGTTTTGTTCATATCAAAAGTAAAATGGGAAGACGTGACTCTAACGCGCCGAATTCTCCAAAAGCCTGGGTACCTGTCTACTGAATCCCTGAGAATACAAGCAGTTTTGAAAGAATATCAGCATAAAGCTGGTGAGTTCATAACCGGTTAATTCTGGTGAAATAATGTTTCTTTGATTCTTTGAAAAGTTGTTTCCCAAGAAAATCCTATATTTTCTTACGAAAGAGGTTTGATTATCCATTAGTTATACGATAAACAGCCTGTTTATGAAAGGTTAAGTTATCCCATATGCGAGTATTTACGATACTCGGACATCAGTTTTCTATTCGAAACTCTGGTTACACCTAGAGGAGTATATTAGCCGTATTATTCGAAACTCTGGTTACACCCAGAGGAGTATATTAGCCGTATTATTCGAAACTCTGGTTACGCCCAGAGGAGTATATTAGCCGTATTATTCGAAACTCTGGTTACACCCAGAGGAGTATATTAGCCGTATTATTCGAAACTCTGGTTACACCCAGAGGAGTATATTAGCCGTGTTATTCGAAACTCTGGTGACACCCAGAGGAGTATATTAGCCGTATTACATAAATAGAAACTAATAAAATAGAAAGTGAAATAAGACCTAAGGGCATTACTGATGCCCTCTAGTAATCAAATCTATTACTACTTTGAGGTTAGTTCACCTGTTTCATTATTACATAAGTAAATTTCCGCTACCTAAGTTGTGAGTGCCATAACCGTACTTAGACTGGATAAGGCATGTAAAGGGGGCCAGTATCTTTTATGACTTTGTCACCCCTGAACCTAACGGTTCCGTTGTAGCTAGCAGTGAGTGTGTGGGATAGTCAGTCCCATATAGATCTATACACAATAGTCACGTTCTTACTCCAAGAGATTCTGGTTATAAGTCGTAATCCTCCACTCACGAATCCGATGGAGTGTTACCAAGGACAGATAATACAGATTATGATTTGCATGAATCCTTTATAAGATAATACAGATTATTATGTGATTCACAAGTTTCTTGCTTTAGATTTGAAAACTGTTTCTATGAGTTGATTCCTTAATCGATTGGTAAAACGATTTTTCGAGTTAAAAGCATACTGAACATAAAACCATTCTATGCAAAATGAGATAATATGAGCACAAATTTCCTTGTACTTTAGCTTGTATTCCCCCCGTGAAAACATGAAAAACTCGGAAAAAGGCGTAGGGGTATGAACTCACCTGCAGTGAGTAACTCGAAAGAATGATTGATATAGGATCACCGGGTGTCGAACGAAGTCGTGAGCACAAACGGATCCTAGTTCAACATTTAATAACACATATATGAATATACTTAGGGTATCTAACCACTAACAGACACATGGACACACCTTAGGGACATGAAAACACTTAGAATTAAGTGTTACCAACACCTATTGAAGTCCCTAAATGAATGTAGGACTTTAGATTTGAGTGTAAGGCCACCAAACTCGAATTTTATGAGTGTGCGGCCAGGTGTACGGCCAGGGTGTGCGGCCAGGCTGTGTGTGCGGTTGCACACAGGAGTGTGCGACCGTACAGGAGAGTGTGCGGCCGTACATAGGGGTGTGCGGCCGTACACTCTTCATTCAAGCTAAAATGTCGATTATTCGGGTGTTTCAAGGACAATACTAACTCCAACTAGCAAACGAGGGCCCAACTCTTCACCTTGGAGAGTCTTTGAGGTGTGTACGACCACCTTATGAAGGTGTGCGGCCGTACACCTTCAAGTGACGAAGAACACGAAGAACACTATGAGTTTTAGGCTTAGATTTAGGTGTCTTACCAATATAACAAGCTGAATGATGGAGTACTTCACGTTTTTGAGGCCCTTAGAGTGTTCTTGAATGATGTTTCTAGAGAGAGAAAGTAGAGAGAGTAGGGTGCAGCCAAAAGAGGAAAAGATTGAATGAAGGGGGTCTCCTCCAATATATAGGGTCGGGTGTGACGCTGGAGGGTGTGTGCGGTTGGGTGTGCGGCTGGCTGGCCGCACACGCGGGTGTGCGGCCACACACACCTTCTTTGGTGTGTTTGGCCCGATTTTGTGATGCTACACACTTTCTAACCCTTCCTAAGACTCATATCTAAGTTATACTAAGCCTAGAACACTCATATAGACCCACATTTTCGTTATAAGATAGCAAAACGAAGGCTGACACTCGGCTGAATTGAATAGTTTGAACTTTACAAGACAATGATTTTCGGGTTGTCACATTATCCCCCCGTTAGAGGGAATTTCGTCCCGAAATTAGAATTTTAACGAACACTCAAGGATGGATACGAAAGATGTGGACGCTTCATGTTCTAGCTGATCCGCCCGTTCCTTAGGGGAATCAGGTCCATACTGAGTTTTTAGCGAATTTTTGTTACGAGGTATAGTTTCCTCTACGATCTCTGGGCAACACGGGATAAGGTTTCATCGGTTCCCTTTTACTGAGCTAGATTTCTCCCGTTTCCTTTAACAAACATGGCTCTGGTTTCCATGGATCCAACCGATAAAATGTTGAGAGTTTTGTCGGGTACTACTGGCTCATTCGCTGAGATGTGGACAGGTTAGGGTGGAATTTATGGAATCCCTAAAGTAGTTGGGGTCTGACGGATGCTGGCATCTATTGGTTGCGTGGCATCTACCTCAGCCCAGTGCACAAACGACCTGTACTTTCGACTCATGAGGTGTTTCTAACGGAATATCTCAACGTCAGGATGATAGAGGGTTTTACCAGATGATGCTTAGATAAATCCAATTTTCATCATAGTCTAATAGATGCTTTCACAGCATAATCCCTAATCGGAAGGAATCGTTCTCTCATTCGGTTCGCTGTTTCATGGGTAGCAGTCTCTGACCAGGGCTAGCTTCGCCCTTAGAGATTTTCTGAAGTGATTGACTATCTCGGGAGGTGGTTCTACTATCTCTTAGAGATAATGTTCCTTGGAACACCTAGTAGTCTAACAAATCTCTAAGACATGCTCCATTAGTTTCTCCATTGTGTCCGTTTCCTCTAGTATGTAGGAAGCGCGTGATCTTGTGTAACCCATCGACTAACACCTAGACTGGTGTCGAGTCCACAATCTCTTTATGACCTGGGTTATAAAGCTTAACGCAACTTGCTGCCTACTTTACTCAAGTATTCCTGGTCGCGGAGGTAATCATGCGGTTCTTAGCATCCTAGTATTAACTTTAGTGAATGCAGACTATCATCTATAGGGCGACGGTAACTTTCTCACATGACAAGGCACTATCACAACTCTTTCCGACCTAGGCACTTCTCGTCTGTATCTGGATGAACGAAGTGCTTGAGTAGTACGAGCATCCCTTACAGCTACTCTTCCGATGTTACCGAGTTTCTCTATCTAGATTAAATCTAGATGGCATAAGACTCTGCCACTCAGAACCTCTAATTTCCCCATCCATTCTTCTTAGAGTTTAACCTGTCACAGCTTTCCAGGTTTCTTGGCTCACTATTGAGATGCTTAATTTGTGGGATCATGCGTGAATGGATGGTCGTAGTCAATGTTTTTGACTCTTACGACTTGAGTTACTTTTCCTAACCGAGGGTGTCAGCTACTATGTTGGCCTAACCTGGGATGACAACAAATTTCGAATTTGTAGTCATTTTAGTAGCTCAACCCACAATTGTTTTCTTGACTTCAGCTCCTTTCCTATGCGTATATGATGAAGGGTTTTATTTTAAGGTTCGTGGTAGACCTCATACTCGGCTCAATCACTATTACTCAGTGTATATAAGTCGTATATAATTGATATTGACAGGATGTTCAGATGTGTGGCCCCACCACAAACCCACAACCAAACAAGGAACAGGGAGTAGGGCAGAAGCACACATCTTAAATCTTATCGACCTAAATTATATACCACTCCAATGCATATACTCAGTAGTAGTAAGTTAATCCCATGAGTTCTTTCTCTTGATTCACGAACTAGATCGTGCGGTGCAAGTGGTCTTTCTGGAGGATCTATTGAGTAGGCCTCGGGCGGTTATTGTCTTCCGGAATATCTGCAGTGCCTTCCGCTTCTGATTTTAATGTCTAATGGGGTTGGTTAACAACGCGTGGTACCCCTCTCCTGGGTACTTCTAAATGTTGGATGAGAGAGACGACAGATGGTTCGTATTAGGTTTTCTATTAGGTTCGAAATGATTTTATTTGACGCTTAGGATAAGGTGAAAGTTCTTTTTACACAGCACTAGGGATTTTCGCGTGGTCGAACCAAGTTCTTAGCGTCTCGGGTTCGTCTGTGGTATTACTATCGTGGATACTTGGACCGACATGATTGACGCTGAACGCTGGGGGTCCTGATGTTTCGGAATAATGTACTTTTCATGAATGGATTTCTCACGAGGCCTCTCTATAACCGCTTAGTATACGCTAGTCATGTATAATTAAGATTAAAATGACTGTTGGCTGAGCGACTCTGCCCTAAATCCACAACCAAACGAGGAACAGGAGATAAGGCCGCATTACTCACTCGAGGTCTATCAATCCTAATTATAAATGGCTTTGACGTATATACTAAGCCATCATAGCTTTACCTGATGGGTTTTTAAGTTTTACATCAGTGCTGTGACTTTTGCCTTAACGAGGGAGTAATTACAATTAGAATTGATCATTTAAAGTTTTCGATTAGTTACTTAAGGTTGAGAAGCGTACCAAAATTCTACCTGGTTCCTTGATGTTCCCCTAGGTACTAGGGTTAAACTCCTCCTGCGTCTTTGTCATTTATTTCAGTTGGGAAGTCCCTCTTGAGATGCCCAATTTCACCACATAGGTGGCATATTGGACTGGTCCCAACATTAGTGGTTGATGTAATGAACTCAACCGGGGTTCTGCAGTTGCGAGCGGTATACCCCTTCATGTTGCACCTAACACAAAAGGGTTCTTGACAGACTCTATAATGATGATAGTCACACTTGCTGCAGTGGGGGAAGTTTCCTAGGTATGGTCTTCTTGGTGTCGAGACAGGCGGGTTGACAGCGGTATTGACTACCTCAACTTGCTGCCCTTCAGAAGGTCCTTGAGTCGAGGTACTCCCCGTCTCGTTCCCAAACTTTCTTTTCAGGGGGGGTTAGGTTGGAGTTCTTGGGTGGCTTTACACACCGGTGCTGGTTGCTGTTGTCCATTGCTATGATCGGGATTCCCGATAGTGCTCCTGCTAACATTTGCGTTGTTAGCATTCAGGTGAGCCATGACAGCTGCTACGGCTGCTGAAACTGCAGCTTGGAACGTAGCTTCATCGATCTGAAGAGTCGGTGTCTTGCTAGCGGGTTGGTTACGTTTCTTCGGAGGCATGGTTTTGTTGGATTAATGTCTAAGTCCATAACTATATTTGGTATGTACTTGACCCGACCCGGCATGGTCCATTTGGGTTGCACTTCACCGGCACAATTTATATGGATAGTCTTTTTAGAATAGTATATTTATGATTTATATTAATATATTATAAGTTCTAATATATTAATATGGAATCATATTATTTAATTAGTATTGATCAAGAATTAATTTAGACTTAATTAAGTGATCAAAAAGAACTAATTAAATATGGACTCTTATATATATGGAATGGGCCAAGTTCATTTAGGTTGGGCTAAGCTTTCATGGATGGTCCATGGAGCTTTTAACCCATGGATCCTATGTAAATGAAAGGTCATGGGTATTAGGGTTTACATGGATGTAACCCTAATCCTCCATAATATATAAAGGGGTCCTTGGCTCACAAAATTGGAACAAGTGTGTGACAATAAGAGTGGGCCGATTTTAGTGTGCATACATATTCTCTCAAGTTCTTCCAAGGTGGTTTGGTGATTTGTTATTCCATTTGAGGCTTCCACACTATTGGGGCTAAGCTCTTAAAGCTTGAAGACATCAAGCTACATCAAAAGGTATGTCATCTAACTAGAACTTTGTAGTATAGGTGCTTCATAATATGCTAGTTAGGATGAAACCTTGAAATAGTTAATATTTGCATGTATAATAGAGAAAACATAGATCCAAGGTTTATAGGGTTGCATGTACACCATAGGAGTGTTAGAATGCTCAAAAACCCAATAGTGGTATCATAGCCAGGTTGTTTTCTGTTATATTGATGCAAATGTTTTATTTTCAAAGTTGAAAAAAAAGGAAAAAAAACATGACGTTTGTCAAATTTTAAGATAATTACTTGTTTTTGTGAAAAAGTAATTATTTGTAAAATTTGAATCATTTGCTATATGAGTTAAATTAGGTCAAATTTAGTAAAAGATAAAATGATATGATTATTTTATTAGTTTTAAAAGTTTGATCTAAAGAGTTTTTTGAAACCTCCATAAGTTATGGATATGAAAAGGTTTAAAAAAAATTGATTCAAAATTTTTTATGGAGTTACAAAACTTGGTCTTAATGTTTTAAAGAATTCCATAACTTGTTCTTAAGTTATGGAACATGAAAAGTTTCATCATAAAACAAAACATTAAACTCCATAAGTTATGGAATCCAAAAGTTATTTTTTTTTGTGTTTCCTTGATTTATGAGTTAGTTTAGATTAATGGAAAAAAAATTGTGTTTTAGTTGTTTTCAATCCTAATTAATCTAGAGGTAGTTCATAAAATGTGTTTTTGTAACTTGTCCTCAAGTTACATAAAAGGTCACATTTATGAATCTTAAAACTCATAAAAGTGTCATAGGTTACATAAAAAAAATGAAGAGTCTTTTTCATTAAATAGTATTATGACTCCATAACTTGTCCTCAAGTTATGGATGTTTAAGAGTCACTTCTTTAAAAGTGTTATTAAAGAATAAGAGGTTACATAAAAAATGAAGAGTCTTCATTTTAATGAACCATTAAACTCATAAGTTATGAAATGAAAATTTTTAATAGTTTCAAAAACTTGCCCTCAAGTTTTGGAATTTGTAAAGTTTTCCCATGAATACTTTAATTCCAAGTTAAGCCCTTAGAATTTTAAAAGTTAAAATTCAACCCTTATATTTATAATATTATAAGTTAATAATATTTATATATATGTATAAGAGCAAGTCGTCTTACCATTAGTAGGCCTCATTCACGAAGCCGGTCTATAAGGGGGTATAAGGTTACTGCCTATAAAATGGCAGTTAAATGGGTGTCCACTCTCACCCACCGCTTCCTTGACCGGTGGAGGGTCGTTAGCCGAACGGGTAGGACAAGGACTATAATTCTCCCTTCATTAAAAGTATTAATGACAAATACTAAGTAACTAAACATTTATAAATTCCCAATCTTAGTTACTTAGGAAAATGTGAATTTGGTGCTAACCCATGAAATTACACTTTGCACTTTCTTAAGTCAGTTAGTGGAGCGTGTGTGGTTAACCGGCACACTAACCTGGACTTAACAAGGTAGGCAAAGGGTAACTTAATGTTTATCATAGTATCGTTGGAGCGTGTGTGGTTAACCGGCACATCGATTAAGGGGTAAATATTAAGGGTACCAAGTATATTTGCAAGGTTACTTCACACCTTGTTCTGTGATCCTCGGCATCCCAGTCACAAAACCTAAAGGGCACACTCGAGATTGAAACATGTCATTGAAAAGTTCAATGAATCTCAAAAGAATCTAGGAGTTTCAAAACCAATTAAAACCTAATAATACATTTCGTTTATCATGGTGGAAATTGGTGAATCGTCATTTACCTACCTTCAAATATTTTATAGCTTGGATTACGGTATCCCTCTTCTAAGTTATAAAATAGTTTGTTGGGTCCTAGCCTTAATATATCATATTGGGTGTTATATTAAGTACTTAAATCAACTTTACGTGAATTTCTCCCATTGTTGATGTCTGGTTTAGACAACAATGATCTTCCCAAACCAAGCTTTCCTAATGAATATGACTTCCCGAGTTTGGCTCATGGAAGTCATAATTCTCTTCCTCCACATCCTCCAATTATTCTCCCTAACCCACAAGTTCAAGGTCACTCAAGCCCTAATGGCAAGCAAGGTCTATGTGTGATCACATCTTAGAGATGAAGTCACATATTGACAAGCCGGGAGAGTTGGGTGTCAAAGTCTTGAGAAAGTTGGATGTTCAATCACTTTCTAAGTCACATAGTGAGTTCCTTTGGGACTACTATGAAACAGACTATGACATGAACCTTAATGATCATATCTATTTGCTTGGTGCTGCTGAATCAGCAATGATTTGGAACGATAGTAAAGCAAATTTGATTAGAAGATCAACTTCCCAAAAACTTTATGGACAGTGACAATGGTGACACTGGAAATCCAAAAAAAGCATTCTCTTCCCAATGGAAAGGGATTGGCCATAGTCAACCCGGTTGACCAAATGGTAAAGAGAAAGGCTAAGTCTGAGATAGTCCCATTACCAAAGGGTCCATATGTTTATTTTGCCAAAGGAAGGGGCGTTGATTGCAAAACTGCCAAATTTACCTAAGGATGTTAAAGTCAATAAGTTTGACTCTACATCACGTAGAGCCCATTATCTAACTCTGTTAAGTTCTATTCAGAGATCCTCATTACATGATGTGACTGGGTCACATGTTGATGTTTTAAGAATCAAAGAATAGAGAGAAATCTTAAAGGAAGTATATGCTGATTCTGATCGCGAAGGTGGATTTCGCTCGCATCAGAATTTTGAGCAGTTGCTTAAGAAGTTATGATATATTGCTAAGGAATAGATAACAACAATTTTCCATGTCGATTGTAAGGATAAGTTTTTCCGCAAAGTTTTAAAATAAAAGAAAATTGTTTAATTTTATTTATTTGAAGTATCCTTACAATGACATTTGTGGAAAATTGTTGCTTATATGATTCCACTGACAGCAATATTGGAAAATGGATTTGACTCTTTCATTTGTGGTAGTGTCTAAATTTACAAAATCAGGAAAGTTCCTCATCACCCAAGTTTCAATTGGACAAAAACTTGGAATCATGCAAGTTGAATAGTATGATGAATGAGAACGTTCAAGGATTGGAAAAAATCAAGACTAATTACTTGTTCACATGGATGTGTGAGTCAAGTGAAGGACTAAAGGGATCGAGTACACATTCTTGTGCACTGGTCATGTCGACCACAAATCTCGTTAAGACTATTTGATTTACTAAAGTTTAGTAAATATGGTTATACTTACAAGTTTAAGTATAATTCTGAAACATTGGAAAAGTCTCAATGTATGGCAGAACGAATGGGAAGAATCAAATTAGGCAGAAAAATAAAAGTTTCTCAAATCTGAAAAGATGGGAGAGTAATTTAGTATCATGTTTGTGATCATCTTAATGATTTAGAAATCATATCACAATTAGTCCTCTAAAGGTCATCTTAGTGCATTCTTATGACTAAGAAGAGGAGTCAAGAATTGTTGAAATGGTTAGATCAGGAAGATGAGTCATACTTCGTTCCAAAACAATTCTTAAAGTCATACTCCAAGATTGTAACTTGAGTGACATATCTTAAAGAAAGGTTTAAAACACTTGTCAAATGTAAGAGTAAAAGTGTCCTACTCTTGTACATTTGAAATTGGTAAGTTGTGATGTTTTGGATAAAACAAAGACCAACTAAGGCCAATTGTGTGAAGTGTTTGTCTTGATAAAGAATCCACACTATCTCTTGAATATTTGGCAAGATAGTCTTATATGTCAAGAGGATAGTGGGAGTCTTAGATCCTAAAAAGAATTTCAAGAACTAATCAAGAATAAAACTTGAGGTTCTTCACTAGCACACGACTTGAGGTTTATAACCTATCGTGTTTACATATTCTGTGCCCGTTCCAGTTAAAGTTGGCTTTGCATAGGAGTTCTGAAAGTTCTCAATTGGTTGCATAACAACTTGGAAGCAATGGCAGGCCCTGTACTGCCAGGTGGCAAGAAGTTAAGATTGCATAAGTTCATTCCATATGAGTTTGGATTTGTCATTATCCTTGTCTTATGACTATGGGTTTGACGATTCACATGGATAAGAACACATACACCATAAAATCTAAGGGGCATAAGGGTTCTCTCCGATTCATGAAAATGATGGTGAGGAAACACTTCCACCAAGTAGATTTGAAGCAGATGGCAAAAGGTCTAAACAATTGAGACTATGATTACGGCATCCCTTTTCATAGTTCTGAAATTGTTTAGACACACATGCATGCTATCTAAGGAAAGGTATATGATTTTGATAAAGTTTTATCAAAGCATCTCGTATCATAAATGTGAACTTTGGTAAGAAAGTCAATAAAGTATTGATTTCTAGAAGTCCAGCTGATTTCTGAGTACATGTCAAAGCTAGTGGGAGCATAAGTATTATGCTAATAATCATCATGTTAGTGGGAGCATGATAATTATTGTTAGTGTTGCAAGTTAGCAATGTTAATTATAGAAAACAAAAGTTTCAATTCGTGAGGCTGCAGGGATTGAAAAAGTTGTTTTGCTATAATTAAGGGAGAGGATATACTTCATTTCAGTTCTAAAGGCTTAGATTGAGACCTTAATCATCTTTAGTCAAGAATATATATATGAATTTCATGTTGGATTGGTTCAACTTAAGGAAATTCTATATATTGCGTTCTCAAAATTCGATTGTGATTACGGCATCCCTCTTCATACTCAAATTTTGAAAACATGGCAAATAAAAATATTGTAGCAAAAGACTGGTCTAGAATCATGTCTTTATGTGAGACATCATGAATCGTGTACCATTTGCTTTGGGTACAGGATCGATTGCATGTGCTATAATATTTTTCATTTCTAAATTTTTCCAAATGCCCAGAGGCATTAAGAAGGGAAAAGGTCTAAAATTGGATATGACTAAAATGATTAAGCAATTGTCGAGGACAATCTGAGGTTTACCAAAGATTGGTTGCTCAGGGACAGTTGGAAGTATAGTGCTAATTTTGGAAGGACCATATTGACATATTCTGAAAAGAGGCATCTCTTATTCAGAAGTGATAGTCAAAATGAGAATATGGAGTTGTCTCCATAGGTGGAAGTTATCTGTGTAAGATTAGAAAACTTAATGCAAGAAGCATGTCCAAAGCAATGTACTTTGAATATGAGACTTAGTTTCCATGGAGTTGTTCTCCATTGGAATACCTTATAATGACTGTTGACAAGTCTTTGTGACTTTGTACATATTCATTACAGGAGGGTCAGTGCATATAAGTTTAAAATCTAAACAGATTTCGATAAATGATAGGAATTTGGAATTCTTACATTTTTTCGATAACGATTTGGGAGTGTGAAAAGAGAATCATTGAAATTATGTTCAATCGATCTAGTTCACAAAGTAAGGATCATAGACAAACATAGAGTGCATACTTGGTGTATGACAAAGCTATTGTTTAAGAAAAACATAGTGTACATGCTTGGAGCATGGGACAACTAGTGTTTTTAAATCAAGTATAAAGTTGATAAAACCGAAACAATGAATAATGAGTAATCAGTATGGTGATAAATAAAAGTGTTTATTTATATTCATAGGGTTTGATACCATATTTGATTCATTTATTCTTGTGTTTCACTTTGCATGTTTTGACTTCCAGAATAACTAAGTCGCTCTTCCTGAATGATTAAGTTATTCAAACCATCCACAGTCGTTCATATGTTGGAAGTAGATATGAATCAAGACTGTCATGGGTTGGTTTGTAGAGGTCCAAGTTGGTGGACAAAGTGGTGCTACAACACTCATGAGTGCTCATAAGTTCTGAGTATTGGATTCAACCCACGCTCATTTGAATCACTTCATGGATTTTATCACGAGTGATCATGAGACGATAATATCTTATATTCTTAAAACCTAGAGATATGAGTTGTTACTATGAGTTGGTTATACATTGATTGCACGAAAACGTATTGGTAACTCGATGTTATAAAACGTGTCTTTGTGTATGATTCAACAAGTAGTAGAACAAGCCATATGAGTCGAAGTTTATCCATTCCTTTTACCTTCGGGATAAAAGCGATATCTGTGGGCCCCTCGATGATTTAGCGATGACACATATGAGTGCTTGGCCAAGCCAGGACTGATTTGATTTGTTCAATCAGTCCGTCATCATAAATCGAAAATCGGGAAACAACAAATCAACAGAGAGAATGATTATAATCCATGTCTCAGTCCATATGATATCTAGAATGGAGGAATATATGATCCCTTATCTAATGGACAAGTCATTGACAAGGTCAGAGTTCGACAGCGGCTTTAATAGCTACGATTGCCAGTTAGGTTTTGAAGTCATACTCAATAATAGTTTTAGACTTATCCAAGTGGGAGACTGTTGGATTAATGTCTAAGTCCATAACTATATTTGGTATGTACTTGACCCGACCCGGCATGGTCCATTTGGGTTGCACTTCACCGGCACAATTTATATGGATAGTCTTTTGACAATAGTATATTTATGATTTATATTAATATATTATAAGTTCTAATATATTAATATGGAATCATATTATTTAATTAGTATTGATTAAGAATTAATTTAGAATTAATTAAGTGATCAAAAAGAACTAATTAAATATGGACTCTTATATATATGGAATGGGCCAAGTTCATTTAGGTTGGGCTAAGCTTTCATGGATGGTCCATGGAGCTTTTAACCCATGGATCCTATGTAAATGAAAGGTCATGGGTATTAGGGTTTACATGGATGTAACCCTAATCCTCCATAATATATAAAGGGGTCCTTGGCTCACAAAATTGGAACAAGTGTATGACAATAAGAGTGGGCCGATTTTAGTGTGCATACATATTCTCTCAAGTTCTTCCAAGGTGTTTTGGTGATTTGTGATTCCATTTGAGGCTTCCACACTATTGGGACTAAGCTCTTAAAGCTTGAAGACATCAAGCTACATCAAAAGGTATGTCATCTAACTAGAACTTTGTAGTATAGGTGCTTCATAATATGCTAGTTAGGATGAAACCTTGGAATAGTTAATATTTGCATGTATAATAGAGAAAACATAGATCCAAGGTTTATAGGGTTGCATGTACACCATATGAGTGTTAGAATGCTTAAAAACCCAATAGGTTTTTCCTACACGATGAGGAACACAAACTAACGAGAGACGATGGTTACCCTTAGACGTATCTTTCTTTATTATAATAGGCATAAATTTTTCCCGCGCTTTGAGCTATGGTTCTCTAAGTGTCGACCTACATCCCTATGATGCAGTCCTGGTAGCATGGTAGAAGTAAATGTATCGGAAAGCCATAAGATGGGTGTCGTTCCAACTAAGATATCTTTATATTGGAGAGGTTCACTCTCCGCCTTTGAAAAGATTTGAAAGAACTTTGGAATGAAGATTACACAAGGAAAGATTCATGAATGCTAAGGGCTCATCACTCTCAATTGAGACTTTGTGATCCGATCTATTTATATTAATCGCGACAGGAAAGACGATTTGCCTAACACATAGTGTGAGTAGTGTAATCACTAGCTCACTAAGTTGTATTATTTTATGGGTTATTAGTGTGACGTTAAAGAGGTAGAAACACTTCTCGGGTTTCATGCATTGGCTCCTTCTGTCCAGGCTTCCGACCCACATAGATGTTGGGCCTTCGAACTCAACTTGGGAGCTAGGATTTGGTATTCGGGCTACTTGAGGCAGATTCTCGACTCCATGTTCTGAGTCAGTCTCTTCAGGAAAGGGTTCGGCGAAGTCATCGTTGTGACAACCCGAAATTTTCTATTGACTTGAAAGCTTAGCCATTTAACCCAAATAAATGCCAGACTTATTCCTGCTATCATTTAGCACAATTTAGAGTCTGTCCGAGCATTCTGAGCCCAGTACACTTAAGGAATAAGTGTTAGGGTTTATCTGCCGAAGCTATAGTACAACGAACGGGCCTGAAACACGTCGAACTGGAGTTCACGGCCACCACATGGGAGTTTACGGCCGTAAACTCCATGTGGGCCGTAAACGCCTCCTTTATGTTGAAGTCTTGGCCATTTGTTCATTCCATCCCTTTCCTTTGGCTCAAATCCTCTCAACTATCATCCCGTTCTTCATCCCTGATCTTCAAAACTCGTAAGTTTCTTGTCCCAACTAGGTTATATACTACTTAAGCTAGTGATCTTACATGTTTTCATCCATGAAATTCATGTTTTCATAGATCTTCAAGTTTCACCAAGAACACCAAGAACATACACTAGTGTTCTTGGTCAAAAACGACCATTCAAGCTCCTAGATCGTAAGTACTCTTATCCTAACTCATTGTACACTAGGTTTAACATGTTTAGGGCTTAGAAAACATCAAGAAACAAGGATGAATGAGAGTTTACGGCCAAGGGATGTTCTTGGGCCGTAAACTCCCTTTAAGGGTGCAAAGTCGCCCTTTCTTCCTTCCTTATGCCCAGAACTCAACCTAGAACCAACCACCATTGAAGTAGGGACCTTAAACATCAAAGAAACCAAGTCCTTATAGAGTTTACGGCCGTAAACCCCTAAGGAAATGGTCCTTGGGCCGTAAACTCCATAAAGGGGTCAAATGGTGCCCCTAACACCCCCTATGGCTTGTATAATTGACTAGAACCTTACATGCTTAATCTAGGAACACCAAAACATGAAATGAATGGGCAAACATGAGTTTATGGCCGTAAACTCATGTGTTTACGACCGTGAACTCCTCCAAAGGTCCATTTGGAGCCCTAGTCACTTCCTATGCCCTAGATTCGAGTCTAGCTTAATTCCTTGAGTAGTATAAGACTTTTGTACACCCAAAGGCACCACTTCCATGAGTTTACGGCCATAAACTCATGGGGGAAGTGGTCTGAAAACCGTAAATACCCCTAAGGGCCACCATTTGAGGAGTAAACTCCAATGTGAGGCCATACTCTCCTTATATGCAACCCTTGGTACTCCTAGCACTTGTAGCAAAGTGTTTTCATGTATTAGGACATCCTTACTTGCTTAATTAGTTATTAAGTGACTAATTATATACTTAAATGTATCATTACATGTTAAATAGGATTCGCGTGTGTGGTCAAGTCCTCACTTGACACTTAGCATCCTATACCATCCGTTCATCCGAATCACCCACGCCAGGTGAGTTCATACCCCTGAATCAACCTTTTAAATGATTTTAAATGCTTTTATGGGGGGGGGGGAATACAAGTCAAACTATACAGTTATTAGATCAATCACATGTGATTAATAACTGGATAGCAAATAGATTTTTGCATGTTAAACCGCTTTATCCAGTTAAAGGTTTTCAAATCTTGTTTTCAAATCTCGTTAAAGTATGAATATCCCTTTTAGATTATTAAAGATTTTCCAAAGGTATTCAAAGCTTGTTTTATAAACTGACATCAAGTCATAAATTTTTATTGATAAGTTTTCCAAAGGTTTTATCAAAACTTCTTTTATGCTTTTATATTGTAAATGCATGCCTGTATATGTATAGTTATATAAGTAATGTTTAAAGGACTTAGGAACCTACTTCCTTTTCCTTGTTTGGATGTGGCTCTAGGGTATCAGTTATCCGTCTGAAGGTCGTTTAAATATCAGTTATGTTGGATTAGTGTCTAAGTCCATAACTATAATTGGTATGTACTTGACCCGACTCGGCATGGTCCATTTGGGTTGCATGGCATCGGAACATTTGGATAGACCGTTTATGAGGAAAAGACATTTTGTGACATATTAATATATTATAAGTTCTAATATATTAATATAAAATCATGTTATTTAATTAGTATTGATCAAGAATTAATTTGGACTTAATTTAGTGATCAAAAAGAGACTAATTAAATATATGGGGATTGATTGTGTAAATCATTCATTCTTATATATGTGGGCTTATGATCCAAGATTCATTTATGTTCGGTTTAACCCATGTGGTGATCCATGGATACTCCATGGAGGTTAAAACCCATGGAGCATAAGGAATGGGTAAAGTCATGAGTTACATGGTGTAACCCTAATAGCCACACTATATAAGAACCCCTTTAGTTCAAGAAATGGGCACTAGTGATACATATTTTGAGGGCTAGCCAATTTGAACATGTATGTATTCTTCTCATGGTTATTCTAAGAGTTCATGATGTTGTGTGAACCATTTGAGGTGTCACACTTGGGGCACTAGGCTCTCAAGCTTCATGGAGTCAAGCAACAACAACAAGGTATGTATTCTATCTATTTTATTATCCTAGTATCAATGTTTTGGTATGCTAGTTAGGATAATACCTTGGATAATCATATTTGCATGTATAATAGAGAAAACATAGATCCAAGGTATTTAGGGTTGCATGTACACTTAGGAGTGTTAGAATGCTCAAAACCCAACAGTAGTATCAGAGCCTAGGCTTGTTTTCAATTATACTTGATGCAAATTGCTGAAAAATGCTGAAAAAGTCGAATTTCGGGCATTCTGGGCACTGGACTCGCCGAGTCCACTGATGAACTTGCCGATTCCATGAAGAAAATCATCCTACTCGGCGAGTAGGTTGATACACTCGACGAGTAGGAGCCCCAGACAGCATATTTTCGAGTTTTTTGGCTAGAAATGGACTAGGAACATTACCCTAAGCTGTTTTTGGACTTATAAACTTGTTTTTGATGTGGTAATGTTCATGCTAATCCAATTTCAAAGATAATTCTCAATAGATTCATGTTTTGTATTAGTTTAGTGATTAGGCTAATGACATGAAAAAGTTTGATTTGAATTATCTTGTTCTTATGAGTTGCTTAGATTAATAGAAAAGTTAATCGATTATGTGTTTTCAATCCATTTTAATCTAAGAGTTGATTCTAAAATGTGTTTTTGTAACTTGTCCTCAAGTTATATGAAAAGTCACATTTAAGTTTCATAAACCTCATAAAGGTTGGTAATGGTTACAAAAAATGAAGAGTCTTGTCCTCAAGTTATGGAGGTTCAAGAGTCACTTCATTAAGTAATAAAATGTGTAACCTTAGTTAATTCCATAAATTACAAAATAAAGAAAAGTTACATACTTTTATTAGTTTAAAGTCTTCCATAACTTGTCCTCAAGTTATGGAACTTGAAGAGTTTTTTAATTAAAACTAATTTAAACACATAAGTTATGGAATTAATTAGTTTTAAAAAGTTTCAAAACTTGCCCTCAAGTTTTGGAATTTGAAAAGTTTCACTTATGAATACTTTAATTCCAAGTTAGCCCTTAGAATTTTAAAAGTTAAAATTCAAACCCTTATACTATTATTATAATTTTAATTATATAGATATGTATAAGATAAAGTCAATCTTACCGTTAGTAGGCCTCATTCACGAAGCCGGTCTATAAGGGGGGTATAAGGTTACTGCCTATAAAATGGCAGTTTAATGGGTGTCCACTCTCACCCACCGCTTCCTTGACTGGTGGAGGGTCATTAGCCGAACGGGTAGGACAAAGACTATAATTCTCCCTTCATTAAAAGTATTAATGATAAATACTAAGTAACTAAACATTTATAAATTCCCAATCTTAGTTACTTAGGAAAATGTGAAATTGGTGCTAGCCCATAAAATTACACTTTGTACCTTACCAAGTCGTTAGTGGAGCGTGTGTGGTTAACCGGCACACTAACATGGACTAGTAAGAGTGGCAAAGGGTAACTTAACTTTATTATAGATCGGTGGAGCGTGTGTGGTTAACCGGCACATCGATTAGGTAATATTGTTGAGGGTACCAAGTCAATTTGTATGGTTATTCACACCTTGTTTGTGATCCTCGGCATCCCAGTCACAAACTTGAGAGGGCACAATCGAGATTCAAACATGCCATTGAAAGTTCAATGTATCTCAAAAGATCTAGGAGTTTCAAATCCAATTAAAACTTAATTATATTTCGTTTTTCATGGTGGAAATTGGTAAATCGTCATTTACCTACCTTCAACTATTTTATAACTTGGATTACGGCATCCCTCTTCCAGTTATAAATAGGTTGTTGGGTCCTAGCCTTAATATTTCATATTGGGTGTTATATTAAGGACTTTAAATCAACTATCTTGAATATCTCTCAAGAGATGATCTTCCCAAATCTCTTGAAACAAGTTTTCCTAAAATGAAGATGATGTCTCATGGAAATCATACTTCTTTCACCTCCTCCAATTATTCTCCCTAACCCACAAGTTCCTGAAAAGTTTAAGGTCACTCAAGCCCTATTGGCAAGCAAAGGTCTATATGTGATCACATCTTGGAGATGTAGTCAGATATTGACAAGCCGAGAGAGTTGGGTGTCAAAGTCTTGAGAAAGTTGGTGACTCAACTATTTTCTAAGTCACATAGTGAGTTCCTTTGGGACTCCTATGAAACAGACTATGACAAGACCCTTAATGATCTTATCTATTTGCTAAGATCAACTTCCTAAAACTTTATGGACATTGACAATGATGACATTGGATATCCAGTAAAGCTCTCTCTTCCCAATGGAACGGGGTCGGCAATAGTCAACTCGGTTGACCAAATGGTAAAGAGAACGGCTAAGTCTGAGATAGTCCCATTATCAAGGGTCTATTGCCAAAGAAAGGGGCATTGGTTGCGAAGCTGCCAAATTGACCTAAGGATATTAAAGTCAATAAGTTTGACTCTACTTCGGGTAAAGTCCACTATCTAACTCTGCTAAGTTTCTATTCTGAGATTCTTGATACATGATGTGACTGGGTCACATGTTGATGTTTTAAGAATCAAAGAAAAAGTGAAGAAACTTAAAGAAAGAATATGTTGAATCTGATGGCATAGATGGATTTCTATCGCATAGTTTGAAGATCAGATTCTTGAGCTACTTCTTAAGAGTTATGATATATTGCTTAGGAATAAATAACAAAAAAGTTTTCATATGCTTTTGCATTGTAAGGATAGTTTTTCCGCAAAGATTTAAAATAAAAGGAAATTTTTTTTTTTGATTTTATTTATTTTAAAATATCCTTACAATGGCATTTGTGAAAACTTTTGTTGCTTATAAGATTCCATTAAGAGCAAGAGTGGAAATATGAATTTGATTCTTTCATTTGTGGTAGTGTCTAAATTTACCAAATAAGGAAAGATTCTCATCACCTAAGTTTCAGTTGGATAGAAACTTGGAATCATGCAAGTTGTATAGCATGATGAATAATAACTTTCAAGCATTGGAAAAATTAAGACTAACTACTTGTTCACATGGATGTGTGAGTCAAGTAAAGGATCGAGTACACATTCTTGTGCACTGATCAAGCCCACCACAAATAATCGTTAAGACTATTCGTCATTATTTACTAAAATTCAGTAAATATGGTTATACTTACAAGCTTAAGTGTAATTCTGAGACATTGGAAAAGGTTTCAATGTATGGCAGAGCGAATAAGAAGAATCAACTTAGGCAGAAAGATAAAAGTTTCTCAAATCTGAAAAGATGGGAGAGTACTTTAGTATCATGTTATATAATCATCTTAATGATTAAGAGACCTTATCACAATTCATCCTCTAAGTGCATTCTGGTAGCTAAGAAGTGGAGCTATGAATTATTGAAGTGGTTAAATCAAGAAGATGATTTATACTTCGTTCCAAAAACATTTCTTAGAGTTATACTCTAAGATTGTAACTTGAGTGACATGTCTTAAAGAAGGTTTAAAACACTTGTCAAATGTAAGAGTAAAAGTTTTCTACTCTTGTACATTTGAAATTGGTAAGTTGTGATGTTTTGGATAAAACAAAGACCAACTAAGGCCAATTGTGTGAAGTGTTTGTCTTGATTAGAATCCACACTATCTCTTGAATATCTGACAAGAAAGTCTTATATGTCAAGAGGACAGTGGGAGTCTTAAAGGTCTTGAAAGTCTCAAGAACTAATCAAGAATAAAACCTGAAGTTCTTCACTAGCACACGACTTGAGGTTTATAACCTATCGTGTCGACATGTCTGTGCCTATTCAAGTTGGCTTTGCATAGGAGTTCTGAGAGTTCTCAATTGGTTGCACAGCTACTTGGAAGCAATGGCAGGCCCTTGAGCTGCCAAATGGCAAGAATTTAAGATTGCACAAGTTTAATCCATATAAGTGTGGATTTGTCAGTAACCTTGTCTTGTGATTATGGTTTTGACAAAATTCATATGGATATGAACTCATACACCATAAAATCTAAGTGTCATAAGGTTTCTCTCCGATTCATGAAAATGATGGTGAGGAAACACTTTCACTAAGTAGATTTTAGCTAGATAGCAATTGTGATATTTGCATTCTCAAAGTCGTTAGTGGAGCGTGTGTGGTTAACCAGCACACTAACATGGACTTGTGAGAAGTGGTAAAGGTCTAAACAATCGAGACTATCATTACTATATCCCTTTTCATAGTTCTTAAAATTGTTTAGACACACCTGTGAGCTATCTAAGATAAGGTGTATGATATTGATAAAGTTTTATCAAAGCAATCTAGTATCAGAAATCTGAACTTTGGTAAGGAAGTCAATAAAGTATTGATTTCTAGAAGTCCACTGATTTCTGATTACATGTCAAAGCTAGTGGGAGCATGAGTGTTATGCTAATAATCATCATGTTAGTGGGAGCTTGATAATTATGATAAAGGTTGCAAGTTAGCAATGTTAATTATAGAAAACAAAAGTTTCAATTCGTGAGGCTACATGGGTTGAAAAAGTTGTTTTGCTATAATTAAGGGAGAGAAAATTATACTTCATTTCAATTCTAAAAGCTTAGATTGAGATTTTAATCGTATTTAGTCAAGGATATATATATGAATTTCATGTTGGAATGGCTCAACATAAGGAAATTCTATATATGGGTCCATTATTTGCGTTCTAAAATTCGATTATGATTACGGCATCCCTTTTCATAATCTGAATTATGAGAACGTGGCAAATAGAAATGGAAATGTTATAGCAAAAGACTGGTTTAGTCTTTATGTGAGACATCATGACTCGTATCCCATATGCTTCGGATATAGGATCGATTTCATGTGCTATATTCATCCTTTCTAAATTTTCCAAATGCCTGGGGCATTAAGAAGGGAAAAGGTCTAGAACTGGATATGACTAAAAGGATTAAGCAATTGTCGAGGACAATCTAAGGTTTACCAAAGATTGGTTGCTCAAGGACAGTTGGAAGTATAGTGATAATTCTGGAAGGACCATATTGACATAATCTGTAAGGAGGCAACTCTTGTTCAGAAGTGATAGTCAAAATGGAATATGGAAATGTTTCAAAGTTGGAAATTATTCAGTCTGTGTAAGATTAGAAAACTTAATGCAAGAAGGATATTTCCAAGGAGTTGATCTCCTTGGAATGCTCTGTAATGGTTGTTGTCAAGTCTTTCTGACTCTGTGCATAATCATTACAGGAGGATCAATACATATAAGTTTAGAATCTAACAGATTTAAGTAAATGGCATGACTTTGGAATTCTTGCATTTGCAGTAAGGATTTGGGATTGTGAAAGAGGATCATTGGAGTTATGTTCAATTGATCTAATTCACAAAGTGAAGATCATAGACAAACATAGTATGCATACTTGGTGTATGGCATGACTAGTGTTTAGAAAACATAGTGTACATGCTTGGAGCATGGGACAACTATTGTTTTAAATTCAAGAATAAAGTTGATAGCTGAAACAGTATACAATGAATAATGTGTAATCATATGGTGATAAATAAAAGGTGTTTTATTTATGTTCATAGGTTTTGATACCATATTAGATTCTATTATTATTGTGTTTCATTTTGCATGTTTTGACTTCCAGAATAACTAGGTCGTTCTTCCTGATTGACTAAGTTATTCAAACTATCCACAGTCGGTCATATGTTGGAAGTAGATATGAATCAAGAATGTCATGGGTTGGCTTGTAGAGGTCTAAGATGTTGGACAAGGGGCTACAACACTCATGAGTGCTCATAAGTTCTAAGTATTGGATTCAACCCGCGCTCATTGGAATCACTTCATGGATTTTATCACGAGTGATCATGAGACGATAATATCTAATATTCTTCAAACCTAGAGATATGAGTTGTTACTATGAGTTGGTTGTACATTGATTGCACGAAAACGCATTCGGTAACTCGGTGTTATAAAACGTGCCTTTGTGTATGATTCAACAAGTAGTAGAACAAGCCATATGAGTCGAAGTTTATCCATTCCTTTTACCTTCGGGATAAAAGCGATATCTGTGGGCCCCTCGATGATTTGGTGATGACAAATGTAAGTGCTCGGCCGGACCTGGACTAATTTGATTTGTTCAATTAGTCAATCATCATAAATCGAAAATCGGGAAACAACAAATGGACAGAGAGAATGATTATAATCCATGTCTCAGTCCATATGATATCTAGAATGGAGGAATATATGATCCCTTATCTAATGGACAAGTCATTGACAAAGGTCAGAGTTCATCTACAAGGTCAGAGTTCGACAGCGACTTTTGAGAGCTACGATTGCCAGTTGGTTCCTGAAGTCATACGCAATAATAGTTTTAGACTTATCCAAGTGGGAGACTGTTGGATTAGTGTCTAAGTCCATAACTATAATTGGTATGTACTTGACCCGACTCGGCATGGTCCATTTGGGTTGCATGGCATCGGAACATTTGGATAGACCGTTTATGAGGAAAAGACATTTTGTGACATATTAATATATTATAAGTTCTAATATATTAACATGAAATCATGTTATTTAATTAGTATTGATCAAGAATTAATTTGGACTTAATTTAGTGATCAAAAAGAGACTAATTAAATATATGGGGATTGATTGTGTAAATCATTCATTCTTATATATGTGGGCTTATGATCCAAGATTCCTTTATGTTGGGTTTAACCCATGTGGTGATCCATGGATACTCCATGGAGGTTAAAACCCATGGAGCATAAGGAATGGGTAAAGTCATGAGTTACATGGTGTAACCCTAATAGCCACACTATATAAGAACCCCTTTAGTTCAAGAAATGGGCACTAGTGATACATATTTTGAGGGCTAGCCAATTTGAACATGTATGTCTTCTTCTCATGGTTATTCCAAGAGTTCATGATGTTGTGTGAACCATTTGAGGTGTCACACTTGGGGCACTAGGCTCTCAAGCTTCATGGAGTCAAGCAACAACAACAAGGTATGTATTCTATCTATTTTATTATCCTAGTATCAATGTTTTGGTATGCTAGTTAGGATAATACCTTGGATAATCATATTTGCATGTATAATAGAGAAAACATATATCCAAGGTATTTAGGGTTGCATGTACACTTAGGAGTGTTAGAATGCTCAAAACCCAACAAGTTATATATCATGTATACATATATAGACATAAAAGTTCTCTCAGCCAGTTCATTTCCTTTGGGTAGCAAAGGCATCCTTCCATTATTCATATACCTAAAACACTAGTAACTATTATAGTCATAGTTAGGAGATTCTATTTACTCACTCTCTAGTACGAAGAATTACTCAGGATTCAGTTCATTCGTGAGTCTATACTATTATGTTAATACTGTAAATAGAATGTGACGTACTATTTCCCGATACGACGCTTCCTAGCGCCAAAGCCGTGTAGCTAGAGTCTCCTAGAGGGAGAGCGGACATCATGTGTATAGATCTATACGGGACAGACACTCCCGCATCCTGACTGCTAGCTACAGTCCGAGCCGGTGAGGCCCATGGGTGACATAATGTCACCATACTACGTGTGACCTGGAGGGTCATCAGGTATTCGATCGTCAATCAGCATGGTTACATACGAGTTCACATTCACCTTTTTATTTTTAGACTGAGCCAGGCGTATTGTCCATTCGATACCCTCCTGGAGTCTATGTTTTATCCACCTTTAGACTGATCCAGGCGTATTGTCCATTCGATACCCTCCTGGAGTCTATGTCTTATCCACCTTTAGACTGAGCCAGGCGTATTGTCCATTCGATACCCTCCTGGAGTCTATGTTTTATTCATCGTTAGACTTAGCCAGGCGTATTGTCCATTTAATACCCTCATGGAGTCTATGTTTTATTTACTTTTAGACTTTGCTAGGCGTATTGTTCATCTAATACCCTCCTGGAGTCTATGATTTATTTACCTTGAAGCTTTGTGAGGCGTCCCGCCTAGAGTCTAGGTTTTATTTACTTTTAACCAGCAGTGTTACTGCTGAGGTAAAATATTATTTTCCCCTATTACTTTTACTTGTGATTTTTCTCACAATTTCTTTAAAGTAAAAACTATATTTTGATAATGATAGTACCTTTGGGGGAAATTACTCCTTAAACATAAAACAGTCAGGGTCTTGGTAGAAGACTGCTTTTAATAGAGATACTCCTCGATTTAAAACATAAAACAATTGGGTCTTGGTAGAAGACTACTTTTATTTAGAAAATATAGGATTTTCTGGAAAGAATTCTAATGCTCGGTAAATTCTAAACCACCATCTTTTATGAGATTATTTTGAAGAAAAACATGTATTTATACCAATGTCATTAAATACTTATGAACTCACCAGCATTTAAAAATGCTGATACTCGCTTTCAAAATAACTTGTATTCTCAGGTCATCCGTAGACAGGTACACTCCGGAAGCTTTTGTGAAGACAGCCTTGTACCGAGCTGCATTATATGTTATTCTCTGTATCTACTTTGATGTTGTTGTTAAATGTAACCTATGTAAAATTATTACTATTAATGCAATGGTTGTTGTACTTTGATTACTATACTGTATATGTTGTCATACTTGACATGACGTCCTCCACCCCAGAACGTTTCCGCCGTTCTCCCTTTTGGGATGTGACAGATTGGTATCAGAGCATTGTTTATAGTGAGCTCAGTATATCTAAATACGGTTCTCTTCTGGCGCTGGCTCGAGTCATCCATCATCTCCTTGGTTGGGAAAATACGGGTCGCCAGGAAGATGGAATCCGGCCATGCTATCTATGCGAGATAGGGGTAAAGGGATAGTTAATAGGCATCGAACCTTCTAAGGTATTACAGTTACATGATTGATTCTTGAGGGATGGATTCTTGGGTAAGTTTTCGGCTTAGTCGTTATAGCATCCTAAAATACTCCTATAGTATTTTAATCCTTATGTTTGGCTCTAGAACTCCTCTAGTATCTAGGTACGTTTTAGACTTGCTGTAACACCATAGTCACTCCCAAGCACATGTTGGTCACGTCTCGAATGAATATAGTTGATCAGGCTATATTGACCCTAGACATGATTACATAACTACCCAGGTTTAACCGCGATGTCCAACATCCAAATACTTTTATTTTGTTCTACTTATGACACTGATTCAAGTGTTTAGGTATACTTGTGTACTTTTTATAAAAATACTTATATTTGAAAGTATACTTTTAGTTTAGAGCACTTAGGCCCCTTTATGTTTATAGTTGTATACCATGTAAGGTTCGGTATACTTAGTTCGCTATAAACAAGGGCTCTGATACCAATCTGTCGCACCCCAAACCGGAACGGCGGAAACGTTCGAGGGTGGTTGACGTCATGCGTAGTATCACAACAGTTGTATCATAGCAAGCATAGTAAACACAACCAAACATTGAATACATATATGAAAAAGATTTACATTGTCTTAATACATAGTTTTGTTCATATCAAAAGTAAAATGGGAAGACGTGACTCTAATGCGCCGACTTCTCCAAAAGCCTGGGGTACCTGTCTACTGAATCCCTCAGAATACAAGCAGTTTTGAAAGCATATGAGCATAAAGCTGGTGAGTTCATAAGCGGTTAATTCTGGTGAAAGAAATGTTTCTTTGATTCTTTGAAAAGTTGTTTCCCAAGAAAATCCTATATTTTCTTATGAAAGAGGTTTGATTATCCATTAGTTATACGATAAACAGCCTGTTTATGAAAGGTTAAGTTATCCCATATGCGAGTATTTACCATACTCGGACAGCAGTTTTCTATTCGAAACTCTGGTTACACCCAGAGGAGTATATTAGCCGTATTATTCGAAACTCTGGTTACACCCAGAGGAGTATATTAGCCGTATTATTCAAAACTCTGGTTACACCCAGAGGAGTATATTAGTCGTATTATTCGAAACTCTGGTTACACCCAGAGGAGTATATTAGCCGTATTATTTGAAACTCTGGTTACACCCAGAGGAGTATATTAGCCTTATTATTCGAAACTCTGGTTACACCTAGAGAAGTATATTAGCCGTATTATTCGAAACTCTGGTTACACCCAGAGGAGTATATTAGCCGTATTATTCGAAACTCTGGTTACACCCAGAGGAGTATATTAGCCGTATTACATAAATAGAAACTAATAAAATAGAAAGTGAAATAAGACCTACGGGCGTTACTGATGCCCTCTAGTAATCAAATCGATTATTACTTTGAGGTTAGTTCACTGGTTTCATTATTACATAAGTAAATTTCCGCTACCTA
The DNA here is from genome assembly GCF_052849685.1 of Lactuca virosa. Lineage (NCBI taxonomy): Eukaryota > Viridiplantae > Streptophyta > Magnoliopsida > Asterales > Asteraceae > Lactuca > Lactuca virosa. The sequence continues at coordinate 310,890,598 of NC_136433.1, read as the reverse complement.
AGTTGTGAGTGCCATAACCGTACTTAGACTGGATAAGGCACGTAAAGGGGGCCAGTATCTTTTATGACTTTGTCACCCCTGAACCTAACGGTTCCGTGTAGGTAGAAGCGAGGGTGCGGGATAGTCAGTCCCATATAGATCTATACACAATAGTCACGTTCTCCCTCCAAGAGATTCTGGTTATAAGTCGTAGTCCTCCACTCACGAATCTGATGGAGTGTTACCAAGGACATGTCTCAAACATAGCCTAACAAATTTACAAGTAATAGTACGAAAATCCTGTTTATGATTTGCATGAATCCTTTATAAGATAATACATATTATTATGTGATTCACAAGTTTCTTGCTTTAGATTTGAAAACTGTTTCTACGAGTTGATTCCTTAATCGATTGGTAAAACGAATTTTCGAGTTAAAAGCATACTGAACATAAAATCATTCTATGCAAAATGAGATAATATGAGCACAAGTTTCCTTGTACTTTTGCTTGTATTCCCCCCTGAAAACATGAAAAACTCGGAAAAAGGCGTAGGGGTATGAACTCACCTGAAGTGAGTAACTCGAAAGAATGATTGATATAGGATCGTCGGGTGTCGAAGGAAGTCGTGAGCACAAACGGATCCTAGTTCTGATGGGTTTTTGGTAAAACAAATAAACTAGAAAAACAATTCCTAAGTTCACATGCAACCTACTTTGGATCTATGTTTTAACTATTGAACATACAACTTTGAATTGCAATACAAGAACCCTAGAGGAGAGAGGCTATTATCGAAAATAGTAAACTAGGGTTTAGGGTTTACATACCTTTCAATTGTTATAGCAAACAATTGATATTCCCTTGATCTTGATCTTGATCTTCTTGGAAGCTTTAGCACCACAAGTGTAATGCCTCTAATGGAGTCACACCCAAACTAGCAAGAAGGAAAGTAGAAGAGAGAGGGGAGAGGGAGTATGCAAAATCTCGGCCTTAGGGTTTCTTCAAAAGAAAGAGTGACCAAAAACATGAACCAGGAGGCTCCTTATATAGCTGAGGGATCTAGGATTTAAGGGAAACCCTAGTTATCCTTTGCTTAGGGCCTAAGCAAACCCAAGGGCCTTATCCAAGCCCCTATGGACGAAATTATTAGGGTTTCCCCTAAAGATTTCATCCACCCTCTTCCAAGGGGGTTCTAGAGCCTTCCACTCAACTATTAGATAATTGCAAACTAGTCCCTGCACCTTATAATTAATTCTTTTAACCCCAAAATCAATTCTGATTAATTTCTGGCTAACAATTAATTAAACATAATGATTTCTAATTAATATATTAATCCATTAACATAGTAATAAATCATTTATATATATATTAATTTATTAATCTTATAAATTAATATCTCTCATTTCATAATTTCCTTGTCCAGTTGCTAGGTTGAGGGCAACCCAAAAGGACTGTGCTGCTATCAATTCAAGTACATACCAATTATAGTTATGGGCTTAGACACCTAATCCAACAGTCTCCCACTTGGATAAGTCTGTAACTATAATTGCTAGTATGCCTTCTAAATTTGACCAGCAAATTGTAGCTTCCAAAAGCTGCTGCCGAACTCTGACCCAGTCAGTTACGTGTCCTAAGATAAGTGATCATATAATCCTTCGTTCTGCTTGATATCCCCAGACAAAAGACATGGAATGTAATCAATCTGTTTGTCCAGAATCTATGTTTCCCGATTCCTGATTTGTGATGATGTAGGACTTCTAATCGAACACATCAATTTAGTCCTGGCTGGGCCCAGCACATAAGTCAACACCAAATCATCGAGGGGCCCACATATATCGCTTTTCCTGTTAGGGAAAAAGGAACGAATAAACGTTGACTCATATGCTTGTATCTTTTACTCATCAAATTATACATGACAATACGTTTTATAACACCAAGTTACTGATGCGTTTTCGTATCACCAATGCATAACCGACTTGTAAATTACAACTCATATATCTTCGTTTCAAGATTATAAGATATTATCATCTCAGTATCACTCGTGATGAATTCCATGAAGTGATACTCTGAGCGAGGGTTTATCCAATACTCAAATCTCAATTTCTGAGTACTCATGAACGTTGCAGCAATTCTATTGCCATGTCTATCCTTAGACAATCTGCAATCCAATTCATGACAGTCTTAATTCACTACTTACTTCCAAGAGTACGAGCGACTGTGGAGTTTGAATAATCTCATTATTCAGGAAGTAAAACATGCAAAAATGAAACACAATAATAAACAATTGACAAAAGGTAGTAGCCAAACTTATAAATAATACTTTATTATTTAATCACCAAAAGTCAATTACATTTACTTTGTTACAAGTTTCAGAATAAAACTAATCTAACTACTAAAACTAATATCATCTTTCAGTCCTATGCTCCGAGCATGCTGAATATGCTTAGCCCTACTCAGACCCTTTGTGAGGGGATCTGCTGGGTTATCTTCAGATGACACCCTCTTTACCATAAGATGGCCTTCTTCAACTCTATGTCTGATGAAATGGTACTTTCTGTCGATATGTCTGGTCTTACCATGATCTCTCGGTTCCTTTGTCAAGGCTACCGCTCCTTCATTATCGCAGAACAGTTCCATAGGCTCCTGGATGGTTGGAACAACTCCGAGATCCCCGATGAAGTTCCTCAACCAAGCTGCTTCTTTCGACGCTTCACTTGCTGCTATGTACTCTGATTCACAAGTAGAATCAGCCACCGTATTTTGCTTGGAACTCTTCCAAGTAACTGCTCCTCCATTCAGTAAAAACACCCAGCCCGACTGAGAACGGAAGTTATCTCTATCCGTCTGAAAGCTGGCATCACTGTAACCATCTACTCTCAAAGTATCACTGCCACCAAGCACAAGGACCCAGTCCTTTGTCCTTCGCAAATACTTGAGTATATTCATAACTGCTATCCAATGAGCTCTACCTGGGTTTCCCTGATAGCGACTGACCATGCTCAAAGCAAATGCCACATCAGGACGAGTACATGTCATAGCGTACATGATCGATCCGACAGCGGAAGCATCAGGTACACGACTCATGTCATCTATTTCAACATCTGTACTCGGGCATTGAGTCTTACTCAATTTGGTATTGCTCTGGATAGGTAGCTCTCCCTTCTTGGAATTTTCCATACTAAACCTCTTTAGTACCTTATCCAAGTATGTGCTCTGACTAAGTCCAATTAGTCTCTTCTTTCTATCTCTCAATATTCTAATCCCAAGAATATAGGCAGCTTCTCCAAGGTCTTTCATTGCAAAACACTTTCCAAGCCAAGACTTAACCTCTTTCAAGGTTGGAACGTCGTTACCAATGAGTAATATGTCATCGACATATAACACCAGAAAAATTACTATACTCCCACTAGCCTTGATATACACACAAAACTCATCTTCACTTCTAGAGAAACCAAACTCTTTGACTTTCTCATGGAAGCAAAGATTCCAACTGCGAGATGCTTGTTTCAATCCATAAATGGATTTCTCAAGCTTGCACACTCTATTGGGAAACTTTGCATCAACAAAACCCTCTGGCTGACTCATGTAAACATCTTCAGCCAACTTCCCATTAAGGAAAGCAGTTTTGACATCCATCTGCCAGATTTCATAATCATGAAAGGCAGCTATGGCGAGCAATATCCTAATAGATTTAATCTTAGCCACTGGCGAGAAGGTTTCATCATAGTCAACCCCTGGGTTTTGAGTGAAACCTTTTGCAACCAGTCGAGCCTTGAATGTGTGTACATTTCCATCCATGTCTGTCTTCTTCTTGAAGATCCATTTGCACCCAACTGTCTTACGACCTGGTGCACTATCAACCAAATTCCAAACTTGGTTGTCATACATGGACTTGATCTTGCTGTCCATTGCCTCTTTCCACTTGGAAGCCTCTGGGCCTGCCATTGCTTCCTTATAAGTGACTGGTTCATCTAAGTTTACCAGTGTTCTGTCACTTATGAATGTGTCACCATCTGAAGTAATATGAAAACCATACAACTCAGGTGGCACACTCACCCTAGTGGATCTTCTAAGAGGTAATGAGTTATCAATTGGTTCAACAGGAACTGTTTCCTCTGGTTGAGTGCTAGTGTCATCTAAGGTTCCTTCATTGGCTGACTCTTGAATTTCTTCAAGGTCAATAGTGCTCCCACTGTCCTCTTTGAATATGAGCTCTCTTTCAAGAAAGACTCCTCTTCGTGCTACAAAGACCACGTTCTCACTAGGCCTGTAGAACAAATATCCAAAAGACTGCTTTGGGTAACCAATGAAAACACATTTCTCACTTCTAGCTGCTAGCTTGTCGTGAGTCTCTCGTCTTACGAAAGCTTCACAACCCCAGACTTTAATATGTGCTAACGAGGGAACTTTCCCTGTCCACATTTCGTGAGGTGTTTTGGCAACCTTCTTTGTAGGGACAAGATTGAGGATGTGGGCGGCTGTCTCTAAGGCATACCCCCAGAAGTGAATAGGAAGCGAAGCCCGACTCATCATAGAACAAACCATGTCTAACAAGGTTCGATTGCGCCTCTCAGCTACACCATTTAACTGTGGTGTCCTAGGAGGAGTCAATTGTGAGACTATCCCACATTCTTTCAGATAGTCGTTAAACTCGATACTAAGATACTCCCCGCCTCTATCGGATCTAAGTATCTTTATCTTTCTGCCCAATTGATTTTCGACTTCATGCTTAAACTCTTTGAACTTTTCAAAAGTTTCTGACTTATGTTTGATCAAGTAGATATATCCATATCTGCTATAATCGTCAGTGAAAGTCACATAGAATCGATTAGCATCTCTTGTAGTTGATCTGAAGGGCCCACACACATCCGTGTGTATGAGATCCAACATACCTTCACCTCTTTCACAAGACCCTGTGAATGGTGATTTTGTCATCTTTCCCAAAAGACAAGATTCACACATGTCATCTGACTTTAGGTCAAATGATTCCAACACTCCATCCTTTTGGAGTTGGGCTATGCGTTTCTTGTTGATGTGTCCAAGACGACAATGCCACAAGCATGCCTTGTCTACACTATTAGACAAGTCAATATTAAGTACACTATTTCCTAGGCTATCAACACAAGTCACTGTTTCATACACACCATTACAAGGTAAAGCTTCAAACATAAAAACACCATTCTTATAAACAGAAATTGAACCATTCAAATCATTAAAAGAATATGAAAAACCTTGTCTGAACAATGCATGAAATGAAATAATGTTTCTCGTCATCTCAGACGAATAGCAACAATTTATTAAATCTAATCTAACATCATTACTAAGCAGAAGCTGATAAACTCCGATCTTGGTTACTGGTGAAGACTTTATGTTTCCCATGATCAGGTTTATCCTTCCTCGCTCTATCTCCTCACTTTCCTTTAGACCCTGCAAATCAGAACAGATATGAAAACCACATCCTGTATCAAGGACCCATGAACGAGAAGATAATGAGTTATTAGCAGAAATAGTGTAAATACCTGCTGAAGATGGCTTCACTTTGCCATCCTTGATATCTTGCAGATACTGTGGGCAAGATCTCTTCCAATGCCCCTTTTGGTTGCAGTAAAAGCAAACTGCCTCTTTTGGATCAGAAACATGGGGAGTGGAACCATTGGGCTTAGCCTTTGGGCCATTACTAGATGACCCAGCTTGAGCCTTGCTCTTCCAGTTTTGCTTGGGAGGACCTTTCCTCTTTTTCCCCTTTCCCTGTCCAATACCCAAAACAGGGGCACTAGCAGGTGTGGAGGGTATACTTTTACCTTTCATCCCTGCCTCAGCTGTCTGCAACAAGTTGTGCAATTGGGCCAAGGTCTGCTCAGTATTGTTCAAATGGTAAGTTAGAATAAACTGACCATAACATTCAGGAAGTGAGTTCAAGACCATGTCAATGGCCAATTCCTCATCAAAGTGAATATTGAGCTTGACCAAACGCTCTATGTAGCGTTGCATTCTTTGCACATGTGACACAACTGACTCCCCATCTTTCATCTTGCAAGCCATGAGTGACTTGACTACTTTGAACTTTTCTTGACGAGCTCGCTTATGGTACTTTTCCATAAGGTCCTTGTTCATCTCGAAAGGCCAGTAGTCCTCATAGTACCTCTGCAGTTCTGGGGACATAGTTGCCACCATGATGCATGCCACTTTGGTAGCATCATCGTAATGTTTCTTGTAGGCAGCAAGATCTTCAGGAGTAGCTTCATTCTCATCAAGCTCTTTGAGCTCCTTTTCAAGAACATATTCTTTGTTCTCGAAGCGAAGAGCCATCTTGATGTTGCGCATCCAATCGTTATAGTTTGAGCCATCCATAACGACTTTGGAGCATATATTGAGCAAAGAGAAGTTTTGGTTGGAGGAGGACGAAGCAGAAGTGTTTCCAGGAGTAGACATCTGAAAAGAAAGAAAGTTTTAGTTAGATTTCAAGATACCTTAATAGAATAACCCAAAGATATAGTATCAAGGTTAGGATCCAACTATGAAGATTCACAACTTAGAAATGGGATGCCGAGATCCAAGTGCAAATTTCATAAAGGTAGGTGAATGACGATTCACCAATTCCACCATTAGACGAAACAAACGAAGTGAAATTCCTAATTCTTTTGAGATACATTGAAACTATTCAATGGCATGTTTTATTCTCAGATTATGCTCTTCTATTTGTGACTGGGATGCCGAGGATCACAAACAAGATGTGAATAACCATGCAAATGTGCTTGGTAACCTCATTGTCTTTATCATTAACTATTGATGTGCTGGTAAACCACACACGCTCCATCAAAATGACAATTATGAGATACCCATTACTACTCTTTATTGGTGCCTTTTAGTGTGCTGGTTAACCACACACGCTCCACTAACGACCAATAAAGCATAATGTGCAATTTCATGGATTAGCATACTTTTCACATTTTTCCTAAAGTAACTAGAGTTGGGATTTTGAAAATAATGTTCTAGTACTTTTAATATCATTATACTTTTAATGAGAAGTAGTTGTCCTATCAAATCCGTTCTGCTAACGACCCTCCACTAATCAAGGAAGCGGTGGGTGAGAGTGGACACCCATTCAACTACCATTTTATAGGCAGTTTCCTTATACCCCCCTTATAGATTAGCTTCGTGAATGAGGCATACTAGCGATTTGACTGACCATATTCTTATACATATAATATTAAACCTTTAATTATAATATATATAAGGTGTGTTTTAAAACTTTTTAAAACTTCAAGGGTTTATATAAATTTCGAAATTTAAGCTATTAAATTCAAATTTAAATAAACCAATTAACTAGATTTAATATTTATCTATTAATTAACTATTAATCAAATTATTAAATCTTGTAAGGATTATCTAATTAAATTAATCAATTAATTTAATCCTAATCCTTATCCCTCTAATTTCGAAAAATAGGGTAAGGATAATTATCCAATTAATCTAATTAAGTAACAATTATCCAAAAACAAGAAACCCTAGTTATCCTCTTAGCATATTTCGAAATTCATAAGGGAGGAGGCTAGGGTTTTCAAAACCCTAACCCTAATTTCGATTAGGGTTCTTTGGAGGCTAGGGTTTTCGAAAAAACCCTTTGATCCAAAACCCTAGAAATCGAAAAATTGGCCTTTAGGGTTTAATAGCTATAAACCCTAATTTTCAATTCAACAATTGTAGCAATTCAATTTAAAACAACAATGGCTCTGATACCACTGATGGGTTTTTGGTAAAACAAATAAACTAGAAAAACAATTCCTAAGTTCACATGCAACCTACTTTGGATCTATGTTTTAACTATTGAACATACAACTTTGAATTGCAATACAAGAACCCTAGAGGAGAGAGTCTATTATCGAAAATAGTAAACTAGGGTTTAGGGTTTACATACCTTTCAATTGTTATAGCAAACAATTGATATTCCCTTGATCTTGATCTTGATCTTCTTGGAAGCTTTAGCACCACAAGTGTAATGCCTCTAATGGAGTCACACCCAAACTAGCAAGAAGGAAAGTAGAAGAGAGAGGGGAGAGGGAGTATGCAAAATCTCGGCCTTAGGGTTTCTTCAAAAGAAAGAGTGACCAAAAACATGAACCAGGAGGCTCCTTATATAGCTGAGGGATCTAGGGTTTAAGGGAAACCCTAGTTATCCTTTGCTTAGGGCCTAAGCAAACCCAAGGGCCTTATCCAAGCCCCTATGGACGAAATTATTAGGGTTTCCCCTAAAGATTTCGTCCACCCTCTTCCAAGGGGGTTCTAGAGCCTTCCACTCAACTATTAGATAATTGCAAACTAGTCCCTGCACCTTATAATTAATTCTTTTAACCCCAAAATCAATTCTGATTAATTTCTGGCTAACAATTAATTAAACATAATGATTTCTAATTAATATATTAATCCATTAACATATTAATAAATCATTTATATATATATTAATTTATTAATCTTATAAATTAATATCTCTCCTTTCATAATTTCCTTGTCCAGTTGCTAGGTTGAGGGCAACCCAAAAGGACTGTGCTGCTATCAATTCAAGTACATACCAATTATAGTTATGGGCTTAAACACCTAATCCAACAAGTTCAACATGTAATAACACATATATGAATATACTTAGGGTATCTAACCACTAATAGACACATGGACACACCTTAGGGACATGAAAACACTTAGAATTAAGTGTTACCAACACCTATTGAAGTCCCTAAATGAATGTAGGGCTTTAGATTTGAGTGTAAGGCCACCAAACTCGAATTTTATGAGTGTGCGGTCAAGTGTACGGCCAGGGTGTGCGGCCAGGCTGTGTGTGCGGTTGCACACAGGAGTGTGCGGCCGTACAGGAGAGTGTGCGGCCGTACACTCTTCATTCAAGCTAAAATATCGATTTTTCGGCTGTTTCAAGGACAATACTAAGTCCAACTAGCAAATGAGGGCCCAACTCTTCACCTTGGAGAGTCTTTGAGGTGTGTACGGCCACCTTATGAAGGTGTGCGGCCGTACACCTTCAAGTGACGAAGAACACGAAGAACACTATGAGTTTTAGGCTTAGATTTAGGTGTCTTACCAATATAACAAGCTGAATGATCGAATACTTCACGTTTTTTAGGCCCTTAGAGTGTTCTTGAATGATGTTTCTAGAGAGAGAAAGTAGAGAGAGAGAGAGTTGGGTGCAGCCAAAAGAGGAAAAGAGTGAATGAAGGGGGTCTCCTCTAATATATAGGGTCGGGTGTGAGGCTGGAGGGTGTGTGCGGTTGGGTGTGCGGCTGGCTGGCCGCACACGCGGGTGTGCGGCCGCGCACACCTTCTTTGGTGTTTTTGGCCCGATTTTGTGATGTTACACACTTTCTAACCCTTCCTAAGACTCATATCTAGGTTATACTAAGCCTAGAACACTCATATGGACCCACATTTTCGTTATAAGATAGCAAAACGAAGGCTGACACTCGGCTGAATTGAATAGTTTGAACTTTACAAGACAATGATTTTCGGGTTGTCACATAAGTATACTTGATGAAAAAAAATTATTTTAGCACAACTAATAGTATTAATTTTTGTTGTTTTTGTTTAGATCTTTAGTGATAGATAATTTGTTGAGCAAATTGAGACATTCCAAATGATATTATAAGTACTATTTCTTTAGTGCACTTTATAAACACCAATTACATACAATAGGTATTTAATACATAGCGGTTCGCGGTGGTATGACCACCAAACACTAGCCTATTTTTACCAATTATTACATCCCCCCCCCATTAGAGAATTTTGTTTTGAAATTCATCTTGTAGCCATGGAATCTTTGAGAAGTTAGGGGTATTCTCGTTCTGCTTCATCTCGCAAGTGATCCTTCCATAGTTTTCTTGTACATGCGAGTCATATGTAATTCAAGATTGAATGGTCGATCAAATTATTGATTCTACCCTAAACCTAAAACAAAACAAGGAACAAGGAATAAGACAGAGTTAAATAAGCTAAGGTCATTCAATCCTACATATACTCTACCAGATTTTCTTAATCTAGAATGCAATACTATCATATTTTCTTAGTTCACTTCATTGGGAGAGATAACAGGAGTGTTATCAGAGAAACATTCCTTAGGATTTGGTAGATGAAAGGCGTCACATTTTTCATTTAGCTCTTGAGGAAATTTGAGTAGATACGCATCAAGACCAATTCCTGCCAAAATTTCAAAGGTCCTTCATGTCCCATGTTTAACTTACCTTGATCTCTAAATTGTATGATTCTTCTAAAAGGAAGAGTTTCTTTATTATGTTCGTGTTTCATCTTAAACCGTTATTTGGTTCACAAAATCATTTCTGTAATCTCAAGACTAGCTTCTGGATTAGTAGGCAGTGTGCTACTTACCTGTTCTTTGGTCAGTTATGTATCTTTATCCATTATTCAGCATATTAGGATTCCATACTTTCGTCCGTATAAAACCTCATGTGGTGTGGCTTTTATGGTGGTATGATAACTGTTGTAGAAAGACTCAATCCAAAGTAATTGATACTCCACCTTCTTTCAAGGTTTGTCACTTAGGCTTGCAACCCATCATTCAACGTTTGGATAATTCTGCCCCATTGGGAATGGCAAACTATGTTCAGACTTAGGTGCGTTCCTAAGAAGTTATATAGTGATAGCCAACATCGTGAGGTGAATCTACTATCTCCATCCGAGACAATAGAAAATGACACCTTGTATAGTTTTGATGATTTCTTTGAGATGAGTTCTGGTAGTCTTGTCTATCTTACTCTTCTTCTTTATTCAACATGAAGTGGGCAGACTTAGTCATTCTGTCGATCACTACTCAAATAGTGCTAAACCAATATGCATATTTAGTAGTTTTGATACGAAGTCCATTAACATTTACTCTCACTTCCACTTAGGTATTTCCGAATGTCGGAGTACACCTGAGGGTTTCTGATGTCGTTGAATTGGGGCGTCCAGATTCGGTTTTCCAAAGCATTTTGTTATGTCATCCTTAAGCTTAATTTGCTTATTCTTTCCATGAAATGCTTCACTCGTGATGTTTTCCTCTTTTACAGGCTCAAGTTGAGCTTCTTAGATCTTGGCCAAGCGCTTAGGGTTGTTATCACTAAATCATCAAGGGGCCCACGAATATCGCTTTTATCCCTCTTAGGGTAAATGGAATGGATAAACTTCGACTTATATGCTTTCTCTATTTACTCATCAAATCACACACAACAATATGTTTTGTAACACCAAGTTACTGGTGCGTTTACATATCATCAATGTGCAACCGACTTGTAAACTGCAACTATATGTCTCTGTTTCAAGAATATAAGATATTATCGTCTCACAATCACTCGTGATAAAATCCATGAAGTGATTAAATGAGTGTGGGTTAATCCAATGCTCAAATCTTATTTCAAGAGCACTCATGAATGTTGTAGCAAACTTTTGCTATGTCTAACACCTTAGACAATCTTACAAAAACCCATTCATGACAGTCTTACCTCATTACCTACTTCCAAAGTATGGTTGACTGAGGATGTTTGAATAATCTTATTATTCGCGAAGTCAAAACGTGCAAATTGAAACACAAGAATAATTTAATCCAATATGGTTTCAAAACTTTTGAATATAAATAAAACACTTATTATTTAATCACCATATTGATGATACATTACTCATTGTATAATGTTTCGATTAGTCAACCTATGTCACACCCCCAAACCAGAACGGCAAAATCGTTTGAGGGCGGATGACTTCATGTAGTATCGTAACAGTTGAATACATAGTAAAGAAAGTAAACCAACCATCATATATATAATTTAAAAGTTACATCGTTGAATAGTACTTGTTTCAAAACAAATTACAATATGATGATAAAATGAGTTTTAAGCTGACGCCTTAGCGTCACTTCTCCAACAGCTGAAGTTACCTGTATTACTGAATCCCTGAGAAATACAAGTAGATTTGCAAGAGTAGATCAGCATTTAAGCTGGTGAGTTCATAAGTATTTAATGTAAATGTTTGTATAAATCTGGATGAATTGTTTGTATATGTTTGAAAACTCCTAGAAAATCCTATATTTCCTACTAGTATAAAAGTAGTCTTCTGCCAAGACCCAACTGATTTGAATGTTTGCTTTTAGAAATCCAATGTTTTTCCATAAATATGTGGTAGTTTAAAAGTTCCAAAACTGAAATGCAAAAGTGTTTTTCATGCCTAGGATAGTAGATTTATGTATGTATAAAATGACTAAGGCATTTGATAACCCCGTAAATCAACGTGTTTTTAATACTCCATGTGAGTTTTATAACCATGCTATTGACCCAGACTGCCTGTAACAACGTTCTTCAGGCGTTGGAATGTTATGACGATTGTCACCCCAGACTTGCCAGTCTAACTGTAGCTAACAGTTTAGGTGCGGGATTGTCAATCCCGTATAGATCTATACACAAGAATCACGCTCTCCCTATAAGAGATTATGGTATATAATACAGGACTTTAACTGCATACTTGAAAGTACGTGAAGTTGAATGTCTCACAAAACTTAATATCAAATAGATTTACGGATGAAAAGTCCATTTGTTCTTGTATATGAAAGTATTCCCTTGATATAGTATTTATAGTATGTGAAATCTCATGAATATCTAGTAAACTATACCTATTATAGTTTTTTCCAAAAGTGTGATTTGTTTGTATATAAACCCTAGTGTAGTGTCGACTTTGTATGTAAAGTATAACATTTGTAATAACATTATTGAACACTTATACTCAATATATAAACAAAGTGTTTCATATTTACTTAACAACATGTTTTATCCCAAAAAGGACCAAGTGTTCTCGTGATATGTTGTGTGTGAATGTTTTCGTATGATAGTTATCAATCACATAAGATTGATTATAACAAAAAGTAAAACAAAAGATTTATGTTATTCACATGACGATAATCGTGTGTTTACTTGTATCCCCCCCCCCCTCCCGCCCATAAAAGTGTATAATAGCATTTAAACACGTAGTTATAGGGGTATGAACTCACTGGATAGAGTGAAGATGGTGAGATGAAAACCGAGCAGAACTTCGACAGGAGAAAGCGGATTTTCTCGGGATTCTCGGGAATTCTCGTGAGTGTAAGACCTTCCTTCGGAACTTGGATGTGAAGACCGGGGCTTTGGGATGGCTTCGGGGGTTAAAACGCAGAGCTTCGGCACGAGAAAGAGAAGAAATGAGCACCTAAACCCGAAACCCTTGGCTTCTATTTATAGGGGTGCATTTTGAGAGTTCACGTTGTGAGCATGGGTGGCTCACGCCGTGAGCTCGACCAGGTCTCCTCCCGTAGACTTGACAACTCGTTGATAGGCTCTGGAACCCATCAGTCACAGACTCACGTCGTGAGCCGCCTGACAGCTTTGATTTTCGTGTCTCGGACTTGTAAAATCCGTAACTTCCGCGTACGAGCTCCGTTTTTGACGTTCTTTATATGCACATGTAGGTGAGATTATGCTCTACAACTTTTGTTTAAACTTCGTCGGCTAATTTTGAATTTATTTTTAATATTATATTTTTAACAGGTCGGGACTGGAAAAGTCCGTTAAAAATCAATAACTTCTTCATTCGATGTCAGTTTTTGTCAGACTTTTCACCGTTGCACTACTATTGTTGAGATCTTCGATTCTCATTTAGGTTGTTTCGGTCAAAAGTCTCTCGATCCCTAGTTCGAGTTTTTAGCTGTCTACTGCTATGTCTGAAACTTCGAAAAATCATAACTTCTTCAGACGAAGTCAGATTTGGCCGTTCTTTTTATGTATGTTCACGGTTTAACGATATCTATGACTTTCAATTAGATACCTAAGGCTAAAAGTTATTGTATTGAAACTTTGCGTTTTACGTCCAACAGTATTGACGGTTTTGCTGTGTATTTTAGGTTGGTCATAACTTCTTCGTTATAACCCGGATTTTAGTGTTCTTTATATTTCTGAAAACCTTGGCATGATAACTATCTTTTTAGGCAACCCAATAGAGACTTTTGAACATTTTATTTTTGATGCAAATTTCATTATATCAAAAGAGATTACAATTCTTGACTTTTTAGGTCATTACATTGATTCGAAATATCGGGTTGTCACATCATTCCCCCGTTAGAGGGAATTTCGTCCCAAAATTTAATGTAAGATAAACATTTGTGGATTGGGAAAAGAGATGCAGATACTTTTGTTTCATTTGATCTTCGCGCTCCCAAGTGTATTCAGGTCCCCGTTTTGCATTCCAGCGGACCTTGACAATGGGTATGCGACTTTGTTTTGTTCATTTAATTTCCCTATCCATGACCTCAATTGGTTCCTCTATAAAGTGGAGACTCTCGTTGATTTCGATTTCGTCTAGGGGGACGACGAGGGTCTCATCGGACAAACATTTCTTCAAGTTTGACACATGAAAGGTAGTATGTACGTTATTGAGTTCCTGCGGTAGTTGTAGTTTGTATGCTACCGGACCGATCCTTGCAAGGATCTCGAATGGTCCGATATACCTTGGGTTTAGTTTCCCACGTTTTCCGAAACGTACTAACCCTTTCCAGAGCGAGACATTTAATAGCACACGGTCCCCGACCTAAAATTCCAAGGGCTTTCGCCTTTTGTCCGCATAACTCTTTTTTCTGTCTCTTGAAGCCTTTAGTCGTTCCCGAATCTGAACAATCCTCTCAGTTGTTTCTCTTATGATTTACGGGCCTGTGAGAGCGCTGTCGGGTACTTGTCCCTTGGCTAGTTGCGTGTCACCCACTTCAGCCCAGCACAGTGGTGATCTGCACTTTCGGCCATAGAGGGCTTCGAATGGAGCAACTTTAATGCTGGATTGATAGCTATTGTTGTATGAGAATTCGACTAGCGGTAAATGGGTATCACATGCTTTACCAAAATCGATTACACAAGCTCTTAGCATATCTTCCAGGGTTTGTAAGGTCCTCTCACTTTGGCCGTCGTTTTGTGGATGGTAAGCGGTACTCATGTCTAGCCTCGTTCCTAAAGACTTTTGCAACGACTGCCAGAAACGCGAGGTGAACCTACTATCTCTGTCGAAGATAATGGATATTGGTACTCCATGCAGTCGTACAATCTCTCGGATGTATGTTCGAGCTAGCTTCTCCATCTTGTCGGTTTCCTTTATGGGTAGGAAGTGTGCGGACTTTGTTAATCTATCGACGATTACCCAGATGGTGTCTAGCCCACCTGCTGTCTTGGGTAATTTGGTTATGAAATCCATGGTTATTCGTTCCCACTTCCACTCTAGTATTTCGGGTTTTTGTAGTAATCCTGATGGCTTTTGGTACTCTACCTTGACTTTGGCGCAAGTCATACACTTGCCCACATAGGTCGCGATCGCTGCTTTCATGTTCGGCCACCAATATAGTTTCTTGAGGTCCTGATACATCTTGTCCGAACCCGGATGCACGGAGTATCGAGTCTTATGAGCCTCATTCATGACCGCCTCTCTGAATCCACCAAACCTCGGTGTCCAGATCCGATTCATGAGGTAGCGAACTCCATCGCCCTTGAGTTCAAGATTCTTATCCATTCCCCTTAAGACCTCACTCGTCACATTCTCTGTTTTCAAGGCTTCCCTCTGAGCATCCTTGATTTGTGTGGACAGGTGTGAATGGATTGTCATGGTTAAGGATTTCACGCGGCGGCCCGAGTATTCCTTTCGACTAAGAGCATCAGCTACCACATTCGCTTTTCCTGGATGATAACGAATTTCACATTCGTAGTCATTCAACAGTTCCACCCATCGTCTTTGCCTCATGTTGAGTTCCTTTTGATTGAGGATGTGTGGAAGGCTCTTGTGATAGGTAAAGATTGTGCATTTTGTGCCGTAGAGGTAGTGTCTCCAAATCTTTAAGGCGAAAACGACTGCTCCTAGTTCGAGGTCGTGTGTAGTGTAGTTGACCTCGTGCGTCTTGAGTTGCCTCGAGGCGTAGGCGATGACCTTTCCTCGTTGCATTAGAACACATCCAAGACCTTGATTACATGCATCACAGTAGACCACGAAGTCTTCTGTTCCTTCTGGCAAGGACAATATAGGTGCGCTGCATAGTGCTTGCTTCAGTGTTTGGAATGCAGCGTCTTGTCTTTCTCCCCATTTGAAAGTTACGCCTTTCTGGGTCAAGGTGGTAAGTGGTTTAGCAATCTTTGAGAAGTTTTGTATAAATCTTCGGTAATAGCCAGCAAGGCCCAAGAACTGTCGGATTTCCGTTGGGGTTCTTGGTGCTGACCAGTTCTCTATTGCCTTGATTTTGGAAGGGTCCACGTGTATCCCGTCTTTGCTAACCACGTGACCTAGGAAATCTACTTTCCGAATCCAAAATTCGCATTTTGAGAATTTCGCGTATAGTTTCTCTTTTCTTAGAGTTTCCAAGATTTGTCGTAGGTGTTGACCATGTTCTTCTTTACTCTTTGAATAAATGAGTATATCGTCTATGAACACGATCACAAATTTGTCCAGGAATGGACAACACACTCGGTTCATTAAGTCCATGAACACTGCCGGTGCATTTGTTAATCCAAAGGGCATCACTACAAACTCGTAGTGACCATAACGAGTTCGAAAGGCTGTTTTGGGAACATCTCCTTCCAAGACTCGTAGTTATTGATAACCGGATCTCAAATCGATATTCGAGAAATAACTCGCTCCTTGGAGTTGGTCGAACAAGTCGTCAATGTGTGGTAGGGGGTATCTGTTCTTGATATTGAGCTTGTTGAGTCCCCGGTAATCGATGCACATGCGGAAAGATCCATCCTTCTTCTTTACGAACAGGACTGGCGCTCCCCAAGGTGAGAAGCTCGGTCTGATGAATCCTTTGTTGAGTAGTTCGTTTAATTGGCTAGATAACTCCTGCATCTCAGTTGGCGCTAGACGATACGGCGACTTAGCTACGGGGGTAGCTCTGGGGATTAAATCGATTCTAAACTCGACTTGTCGTTCTGGTGGGACTCCGGAAAGATCTTCAGGGAAGACATCGGGAAAATTGCAGACTTTTGGAATGTCTTTGAGGTCTTTCGCTTCTTTTTCCCTATCTACCACGTGGGCTAAGAAGGCATGGTACTCCTTACGCAGGTATTTTTGGGCTTTGACGCAAGAGATGATTTGTAAATTGGTACCGTGTTTTTCACCATATATGACGAGAGTTTTGCCGTTTGGAAAATTTAGGCGAACGGCCCTTTCGTGACAAAGTATATCGGCATGGTGCAGGCTTAACCAATCCATACCGATGATGACATCAAAGCTCTTTATAGTGATCGGCATTAGATTGATTGGGAAGGAATGCTTGTTTAGGGTTAGTGTGCAGTCTATGTACATATCGTTTGTGCTTTCTGTTCTACCGTTTTCCATTTCTACTGTAAATATCTTATTGAGCGATTTAGGGTTCTGTTTTAGTATGTGTTTGAATTTATGGCTCACGAAACTCCTCTCCGCACCACAATCAAAGAGTATGCATGCATAAGTGCTATTGAGGAGATACGTACCCGTAACCACCGTGGGATCAACTATTGCTTCGTTCTGCCCTATTGCCAGCACTCTTCCCATGCCGCCAGCATTCCTTGCTTTAGGGCAGTCTCTCTTGTAGTGTCCAGCCTCACCGCACCCATAACATGCCTGACCTACACCTACTCCCGGAACTTGGGTGATTGGTCGTGCCGGTGCTTTACAGAAACGGGCAGTGTGCGCTTTCCTGTTGCAGTTGTTGCAGTGCATTTCCCGACAATTTCCGTTGTGATGGAAATTGCATTTGGTGCACTTTGGTAGGTTCCCCACATATTGCTTTGCTGATGTACGGGTAACAGGAACAGCAGTGAGGGTAGTAGCGGCATGAACCGCCACCATCTGTTGCTTCTTGGCAGGTTCTTGTGAAGGCTGAATCTTCCTCTTGTTCCAGTATTTCTTCTTGCTGTTGTTGTTGGTACTGTTGTTGTTGTTGTTGTTTCCTATGGTTTGCTCCGGAACCAGAGTTGCGAAGCCTTGGCAGACCCCATGGTCAACAAGAGCTTGTGCCAACTGTTTGGCACTATCGAAAGTGATGGGTTTGGAAGCTAGTACACTTCCTCGAATCTGGGCTGCCAGTCCCCAGATGTACCTCTCGATCTTCTTGCTTTCCAGAGTAAGCATCCCTGGGCAAAGGATTGCCAAATCACTAAACCTATTGGTATAGGTTGTGACGTCCGAGCCTACCATAGTAAGGCTCCAAAGTTCCTGCTCTAGCTTTTGTACTTCGCCCCTTGGACAGTAGTCCTGCATTAACATTTGCTTTAGATTCTCCCAGCCCATAGAATTAGCCACAACCAGAGTTAGTGACTTGACATGGCCATTCCACCACGTCAGAGCTCTCTCGGAGAATGTACAAGCATCAAATTTTACTTTGCTCACTTCCAGACATGCATAGATCTCAAAAAACAGCTTCTGTTTTCTCTATCCATTGTGATAGAGCCATTATCCCTCCGGTTCCATTAAAAGATATGGGCTTGTTATTGGTGAAGTCTTTGAAGGTGTAATCCCCTGAACGACCCTGACGTTGGCCATTCGTAGAGCTATTTACTCCTCCTCCGGACCCATTATTGTTCATCTGTGCCATTGTTGTTGTCACTGTAGCTGTTACAGCAGCTATCAAGGCGGCGTTATCTGTTGATGGAGGTGGTGGTGGTGGAGGTGTTGCGTTGTTGACACGGCGTGCAGATCTGCGGGGCGGCATCGTTCTGCTAGAGAAATAGAATGAAGAACATAAGTCTTTAATGATTGGAAGCGGTGTGTTAATAAATTTGTTATTTTCGTCCATTTATGAATTTGACTGACCTACTCACGGGTTAGAGCTTGTTTCATAATAAAAGTTTGTATAATGATAGATAGACTTATGAACCTGAGTGGTTTTCAAGGAATTAACACACAAAGAAATTTCTTCATATATATTAAACAATATGTTAAGTTACATTTTGAAGTTAAGAAAATCTCGACCCCTCTATGGGTCTCCGATACAGAAGTTAAAGAAAAGTAAGACTTTTAGCCGAGTTCCTATTATATAACAAAATCCTTGATATTCGATCAAGTTCTACTTGCGATGTAGGTTACGCTTGGAGCTTGACTCCGTGTCTGATTGCTTTGCCCCCATAAGACGCCTGTCAAAGGTGGCTTGCTGCTCCCTCATTTCTCTTATCTCAGAGAGGGTTGTGTTTAGTTGGTGTTGGAGTGTGTCGGTGTGGAGTTGGGCATCCTACTGCATCCTGTCCAGGCGACGGATATCGGCTGCGTTACCTTGTACCTCTATGTCGGTTTCGCGAATCCTGTTCGCTTGAACTCCTGATTGGTAGGACTGGTTGGCTATTTTGCCCACCATGACTGGGAGGGCCCTGTCAGCTGAACTTCCATCACTAACGTCGTAGAAGTCCCGACACATGCCGTAGGGAGGACGCAATCCTTGTTGTTGACTCCAATGGTGGAGGTGACTTCCCCAGACGGGAGTTGGTCCCTGAAAGTTTCTCCTAACTGCGGGAGGTTGAGCGACTGGTGGGTTGATTACTTCTGGTTCTGAGTCTGTCCCAGAGTCATCCTCTTCCTCCTCCTCCATGGGTTCCTCATCCTCCTCGGGGTCCTCTACTACCTACCCTCCATTGCCCTGATTTGGGTAGTAGGGATCCCCTGGTGAGTGGAATCCAGCCATTGTGTTTGTACGAGAATAGAGTTAAGAATTGACTATTATCTAAAGCACATACGGAAGTATCAAAGTTTTAACTTGTTGCATTTACCAAATACTCCTATAGTATTCTAAATGTTATGTTTGATTCAAATAGATTATGTTTTTGGTAAGTTTTGACTTGTTGCTCACTACGACCATTCCTCGACATACATTAGTCCGATCTCGGATAAATATAGTTGATCAGGCTATATTCGTCCCAAATCCGAGGCCTATTCGTAGTGTCCAACTTGTCTTAATACTTCTTATATAGTTCTAACTATGAAAATGACTCTTTGTATGCATGTATTTGTGCTTTTATGACCCAAATAATTTAAGCTACATGAAACGCGGTTTAGGTGTAAAAATGTTTTTTCAGAGAGTTTTAGTCCCCATGCATTTATAGTTTGTATATCCTATGTGTTTCGATATACTTAGTTCACTATAAACAATGCTCTGATACCAATCTGTCACACCCCCAAACCAGAACGGCGGAATCGTTCGAGGGCGGATGACTTCATGTAGTATCGTAACAGTTCAATACATAGTAAAGAAAGTAAACCAACCATCATATATATAATTTAAAAGTTACATCGTTGAATAGTACTTGTTTCAAAACAAATTACAATATGATGATAAAATGAGTTTTAAGCTGACGCCTTAGCGTCACTTCTCCAAAAGCTGAAGTTACCTGTATTACTGAATCCCTGAGAAATACAAGTAGATTTGCAAGAGTAGATCAGCATTTAAGCTGGTGAGTTCATAAGTATTTAATGTAAATGTTTGTATAAATCTGGATGAATTGTTTGTATATGTTTGAAAACTCCTAGAAAATCCTATATTTCCTACTAGTATAAAAGTAGTCTTCTGCCAAGACCCAACTGATTTGAATGTTTGCTTTTAGAAATCCAATGTTTTTCCATAAATATGTGGTAGTTTAAAAGTTCCAAAACTGAAATGCAAAAGTATTTTTCATGCCTAGGATAGTAGATTTATGTATGTATAAAATCACTAAGGCATTTGATAACCCCGTAAATCAACGTGTTTTTAATACTCCATGTGAGTTTTATAACCACGCTATTGACCCAGACTGCCTGTAACAACGTTCTTCAGGCGTTGGAATGTTATGACGATTGTCACCCCAGACTTGCCAGTCTAACTGTAGCTAACAGTTTAGGTGCGGGATTGTCAATCCCGTATAGATCTATACACAAGAATCACGCTCTCCCTATAAGAGATTATGGTATATAATACAGGACTTTAACTGCATACTTGAAAGTACGTGAAGTTGAATGTCTCACAAAACTTAATATCAAATAGATTTACGGATGAAAAGTCCATTTGTTCTTGTATATGAAAGTATTCCCTTGATATAGTATTTATAGTATGTGAAATCTCATGAATATCTAGTAAACTATACCTATTATAGTTTTTCCAAAAGTGTGATTTGTTTGTATATAAACCCTAGTGTAGTGTCGACTTTGTATGTAAAGTATAACATTTGTAATAACATTATTGAACATTTATACTCAATATATAAACAAAGTGTTTCATATTTACTTAACAACATGTTTTATCCCAAAAAGGACCAAGTGTTCTCGTGATATGTTGTATTTGAATGTTTTCGTATGATAGTTAACAATCACATAAGATTGATTATAACAAAAAGTATAACAAAAGATTTATGTTATTCACACGACGATAATCGTGTGTTTACTTGTATCCCCCCCCCCCCCTAAAAGTGTATAATAGCATTTAAACACGTAGTTATAGGGGTATGAACTCACTTGATAGAGTGAAGATGGTGAGATGAAAACCGAGCAGAACTTCGACAGGAGAAAGCGGATTTTCTCGGGATTCTCGGGAATTCTCAAGAGTGTAAGACCTTCCTTCGGAACTTGGATGTGAAGACCGGGGCTTTGGGATGGCTTCGGGGGTTAAAACGCAGAGCTTCGGCACGAGAAAGAGAAGAAATGAGCACCTAAACCCGAAACCCTTGGCTTCTATTTATAGGGGTGCATTTTGAGAGTTCACGTCGTGAGCATGGGTGGCTCACATCGTGAGCTCGACCAGGTCTCCTCCCGTAGACTTGAAAACTCGTTGATAGGCTCTGGAACCCATCAGTCACAGACTCACGTCGTGAGTCTTCTGGCTCACGTCGTGAGCCGCCTGACAGCTTCGATTGTCATGTCTCGAACTTGTAAAATCCGTAACTTTCGCATACGAGCTCCGTTTTTGACGTTCTCTATATGCACGCGTAGGTGAGATTATACTCTACAACTTTCGTTTAGACTTCATCGGCTAATTTTGAATTTATTTTTAATATTATATTTTTAACAGGCCGGGACTGGAAAAGTCCGTTAAAAATCCATAACTTATTCATTCGATGTCCGTTTTTGTCAGACTTTTCACCGTTGCACTACTTTTGTTGAGATCTTCGATTCTCATTTAGGTTGTTTCGGTCAAAAGTCTTTCGATCCCTAGTTTGAGTTTTTAGCTGTCTATTGCTATGTCTAAAACTTCGAAAAATCATAACTTCTTCATACGAAGTCAGATTTGGGCGTTCTTTTTATGTATGTTCACGGTTTAACGATATCTACGACTTTCAATTAGATACCTAAGGCTAAAAGTTATTGTATTGAAACTTCGCGTTTTACGTTCAACAGTATTGACGGTTTTGCTGTGTATCTTAGGTTGGTCATAACTTCTTCGTTATAACCCGGATTTTAGTGTTCTTTATATTTCTAAAAACCTTGACATGATAACTATCTTTTTAGGCAACCCAATAGAGACTTTTGAACATTTTATTTTTGATGCAAATTTCATTATATCAAAAGAGATTACAATTCTTGACTTTTTAGGTCATTACATTGATTCGAAATATCGGGTTGTCACAACCTAATACTTGAACTAAAACAATAGTTGTCCCATGATCCAAGCATGCACACTATGTTTACCTATGGTCCTTAGTTTGTGAAATATATCAATTGAAAACATTTCAATGATGCTCATTTCACAATTCCAAATCCTTACCTAATTCTTGCCACAGTAAGAGTGTGTTAGATTCTAAACTATCATGCAATGATTCCTTTTGTAATATAGAGGTACAAAAGTCACAGAGACTTTGCCAACGATATTACAAAGTATTCCTTTGGAGATTGTCACAAGAACAATTCCATGGAAGTGAAGTTTCAAATACAAAGTACATTCTTTTGAACATCCTTCTTGCACAAAATTTTTCTAACCTACACATAGATTCTTAATATCCAACTCCCATTATGGAAACATTTCCATATTTGCCATATGAAAAGTTATTATTAATAGAATCCTGTCTATTCATAATAATGTCATTATGGTCCATCCATTACTATACTTCCAACTGCCAACAAGCGACCAATCCTTAGCGAACCTTAGATCGTCCTTAATAGCTGTTTAATTCCTTTAGTCGTATACGGTTCTGATCCTTTTTCCCTCTTAATGCGCTAGGCATTTGGAAAAAAGAGAACAGGAAAATATTACAACATACGCAATCGATCCTATACCCGAAGTATATGGGATACAATTCAAAATGTCTTACACAAAGACATGATATTTTACCAATCTTTTGCTATAATATTTTCATATATAGGTTTCCCATGTTGAAACATTCCACCATGGTAATCATATATGTCAATAACTAATTCTAATTAATATTTCAATCTAAGCTTTTAGATTCAAAATAAAGTATGAGTATCCTCCCCCTTACTATAGCGAAACAATTTTTCAAATTCTGCAACTTTGAAAAATTCTTAACCTTTGTTTCCTATAACCAGTATTGCTAACTTGCAACACTTCACATAATAATCATGCTCCCACTATAATGATAACGTTATTCTTACCAGCATAACACTTATGCTCCCACTAGCTTTGACATGTACCCAGAAATCAGTTGGACTTCTAGAAATCAATACTTATTGAATTTCTTACAAAAGTTCAGATTTCTGATACGATATGCTTCGATAAGCCTTTATCTAAGGTCATACACCTTTTATTAGAAAGCTTATTTGTGTGTCTAAACTATTTCAAAACTTACAGCAATAAGTTCCGGATGTTCAGACTATTTTCCATTTCTCACCATTCGAACTATGAAGAGGGATGTCGTAATCATAATCGAATTTGAGAACGCAATTAACACAACTGCTATCTTCTCAAAATCTACTTAGTGAATGTATTTCCTCACAATCACTTTCATGAAGTGGAGAGAAACCTTATGTCACTTAGATTTTATGGTGTATGTGTTCCTATCCATTTGAATTTGACATTATCATAAGACAATGTCTATGACAAAATCAAACTTATATGGGCTGAACTTACTCAATCTTAATTTCTTGCCACTTGGCAACACAAGGGCCTACCATGTCTTCCAAGTTGTTGAGCAGCTCACCCATACTGATTAATGAACTTTCACTGATCCAGTTGCTTTGCCTTATGCAAACAATTAAGAACTCATAGAACTCATATGCATAGTCAAATTTAACTGGAATGAGCACAGAAACAAGAATATGTCAACACTATAGGTTACAAACCTCAAGTCGTGTGCTAGTGATAAACGATAGTTTTATTCTTGATTAGTTCTTGAAACTTATCAAGATCTTTAAGACTCTTACTGACCTCTTGACATATAAGATTCTCTTGTTAAGAACCATTCCTTGACAAACAAATATCCAAGAGTTAGTGCGGATTCTTATCAAGAATGAAACTTCATACAATTGGTCTTAGTTGGTCTTTGTCTTAACCAAAACATCACAACTACTAATTTGAAATGTGTTATAAACCTACTTAAGATATGTCACTCAAGTCACAATTTTGGAGTATGACTCTAAGACTCGATTTTGAAACGAAGTATGATTCATCTTCTCGATTTAACCATTTCAACAATTCCCGATTCCTCTTCTTAGCCGTGCAAATGTACTAAGGTGTCCTATAAGAATCAATTGTGATATGGTTTTCATAATCATTAAGATGATCATAAAACATGATACTCAAGTACTCTCCTTTCCTTCCAGATTGGAGAACCTTTTATCTTTCTGCCTTCTTGATTCTTCTTATTCATTCTGTTTGTACTTTGAAACTTTTCAAGGTATCATAATTATACTTAAGCTCGTAAGCATAATCATACTCACTAAACTCTTAGTAAATCATGACGAATAGTCTTATTGTTCTCTGTGGTGGTCCTGATCAGTGCACAACAATGTGTATTAGATCCCCTAGTCCTTCACTTGACTCACATCTATATGTGAACAAGGAGTTAGTCTTAATTTCCAAAAAATGAAAATTCTCATTCATTACACAATACAAGTTGCATGATTCCAAGTTTCTGTCCAATTGAAACTTGGGTGATGAGAATCCTTCCTTATTTGGTAAATTATGACACTACCACAAACGAAAGAATCAAATCCATATTGCTAAAAATAAAAACATACAAACATCAATTTTCACAAATGCCATTGCAAGGAAATATAAAATAAGATAAAATCAAAATTTTATTTATTTATAAAATTGAGCGGAAAAACTTGTCCTTTACAATGCAATTACAAATAAAAACTATGTTACTACATATTTCTAAGCAATCTATCATAACTCCTAAGTAGTAGCTCAAAAATCCGATCATCGAACCATGCGATCGAAATCCATCTCTTCGCGATCAGACTTAGCATGTTTTTCCTTTAAGTTTCCTTTCTTTTCATCGATCCTACAAAACATCAAAATGTGATCTTATCACATCATGCATTAAGAATCTACAAATGGGAACTTAATAGAGTTAGATAGTGGACTTACCTAAAGCAGAGTCAAACATTTTGACCTTTCCATCCTTGTGATCCTTCAGGTAGATACGGCAGCTTCGCATCCAATGCCCCTTCTCTTAGCAATAGAAACAAACAGACTCTTTCGGAATGGCACACGAGACAATCTCTGACTTAGTCTTTCCCTTTTCATTAGGAAGAGAAGACTTTTCTAGACTTCCAATGTTTCCATTTTCAATGTCCATGGAAGTTTGGGAAGTAGATCTTCCAATCAAATTTGCATTGCCAGTGCGCCAAATCATTGCTGATTCAGCAGCAATTAGCAAATAGTTAAGATCAATAAGGGTCACGTTGCGGTCTGTCATATAGTAATCTTTAATGAACTCATTATAATACTTAGGAAGTGATTGAAAAACCAAGTCAACAGCCAACTTCCTCGACACAACGACTCCTAACATTCCCAGCCTGTCAATGTGTGACTTCATCTCCAAGACATATGCACACACAGACCTTCCATCTTGTTGTTTGCTTGCCAATAGGGATTGAGTGACCTTAAACTTTTCAAGTCGACGAACATTTGGGTCAGGGAGAACTATTGGAGGAGGTGGAGGAAGTGAAGTATGATTTTTGGGAACATCATCTTCATGAGGAAAGCTTTTTCCATAAGATTCAGTAAGACCATAGTTGTCTGAACTAGGCTAGGACCCTCCACAATAATTTACAATTCAGAAGAGGGATGTACTAATCCAATTGCAAACTATTTAACGGTAGGTAAATGACGATATACCAATTCCACCATGAAAACGAAATTGTTAAACGTATTAAGTTTTAAATGAAACTCCTAGATATTTTGAGATTCATTGAACTTTTCAATGGCATGTTTAATCTCGATTATGCCCTTCAAGTTTGTGACTGGGATATCGAGGATCACAAACAAGGTGTGAATAACCATGAAAATTAGATTGGTACTCTCGAAATCATTTATCACCTAATCAATATGTCGGTTAACCACACACGCTCCATTGACCTATGACAAACTATGAGCTACCCATTGACATCCTTTATTAGTCCCATATTAGTGTGTCGGTTAACCACACATGCTCCACTAATGACCAATAAGGTGCAATGTACAATTTCATGGATTAGCATCAAATTCACATTTTACCTAAGTAACTAAGATTGGGAATTTATAAGGGTTTAGTTAATTTATAATTCATTATACTTTTAATGAGGGTTTAGTGTCCTTTCCTACCCGTTCGGCTAACGACCCTCCACTAGTCAAGCGTGTGGTGGGTAAGAGTGAATACCCCTTCAATCTCCATTTTATAGGCAATTTCCTTAAACACATCTTATAGACCAACTTCGTGAATGAGGCCTACTAATGGTAAGACTGACCTTTTACTTATACATATATAATATATTAAACTTTTAATTTTATCTAGTATAAGGGTGTATTTTACACATTTAAAACACTAGGAGGTTTAGCTTTTTAAATAAAGTAGAATGTTAATTTAATTGAACTTAAACCATTTAATTATAGATTTATTAATACTCTTTTAATTAATCTTTTAATTAGCTATTAACAAAGCCATAATTAAAAAACTTTTAATTCTAAATTTAAGTTATGAAGCCAAAAGGTTCTAAATATAAAAATTCAAAATTAAAACTATTACTTTAATTTTTTTAAGTTATTAAACCAAGAGTTGCACCTTTTGAAATCTTTTCAAATTACTAGATGTTTTAGAATTTAATGTTTCATAAAAGAGACTTTTCAAATTCCAAAACTTGAGGGCAACTTTTATAACTCTTCAAAACCTTTTGGATTCCAAAACTTGATGACAAGTTTTGTAAATCCTTAAAAAACTTTTGAATATGAAAACTTGATGACAAGTTTTGTAACTCTCTTTAGTTATAAAAGAGACTTTCGAAGTTCCATAACTTGAGGGAAAGTCATGAAACTCTTCAAATCCATTTAGATCAAATGTTAAACTAATAAAAAAATCATATAATTTTATCTTTTACTAATTTGACCTAATTCCACTCATATGACAAGATAATTTCAAATTCTCCAAATAATTAGTTTTTTCATAAAATCAAGTAATTATCTTACAATTTGACAATCATCATGTTATTGGATGGGGATAATCATTACCATATTAGTAAAATCGAATTTTATGAGCCAAAACAGGTTTGCGGTAATGATCCTAATCCAAAACTGTCCAAAAACTCAAAAAAGTTGCCATCTGATGATCCAACTCGTCGACTCGGATACTGGACTCATCGAGTTCATCACCAAATGACTCAACTCATCGAGTCCACTCATGAGACTCGTCGAGTCTACTGTTCAGACAACAATTTTACAGTTTTTTCAACTTTGAACAATTAACCAATGCATCAATATAACAGACAACACTCATGGATCTGATACCACTATTGAGTTTTTATGTAGTATATCACTCCTATGGTGCATATACAACCCTAAATACTTTGGATCTAAGTTTTCTCTAGTTATACATGAACCAAAAATTATCCAAATCATGAAACCTATAACTAGCATACAACATAGATATTTGAAACATAAAAACTAGTTAGAAGATTACCTCTTAGTTGTAGCTTGTAGAATTTTGGCATGCAAGAGCTTAGCACCTCAAGTGTGATGCCTTAAACAAGTCACAAACACCATGAACAAGTGGAGGATAATGAGAGAGAGGCTATGAAGCATACAAAATCGGCTAGGGTTTAACCTTGGAGTACTAGTGGCCAATTTTGCAAGCTTAGGGGTTCAATATATAGTTTGGAATTCCTAGGGTTTCAACTTGTAAACCCTAATTCACTTAGTTGGGCCTTTAATCCAATAATCCATATGATAAGCCCTTTGGACTAAATCTTCATGGAATCCACAAATTATTAGTCCAAATAATCAACATGGATCATTAGCTCAAACTATAAGTATCACTGATTTACTTAATCAGTCCCCGTTAATTTAATTAGTCTCTTTTGATCACTAAATTAATTCCAAATTAATTCTTGATCAATACTAATTAAATAATATGATTACTCAATTAATATATTATACTTATAATATATTAATAAATCACAAATAACCTCCTACTCAAATATCCATCCTATCAAATTGTTCTGATGAAGGCAACCCGAAAAGGACCATGCTACTATCGGGTCAAGTACATACCTATTATAGTTATGGGCTTAGACACATAATCCAACATTCCCTTGGGAGGAGATCCCTACTTCCCAATTGAACAAATGGGACAGCCTCCGGCCACTCAAAACTATCAAGCATCAACACTTATCTCCGATGACAAACCAAAGGAAGATCCGAAAGAATATTTTGAGGAAGGATCGAAGGAAGACATGGACGAGAATTCAGAGTCCAAAGAAGAAACAGAGAAAAAGGAACCAGTAACCCATGTGACACCCACTCTATTTTTGCACCCGATGTGTCCCCACCACTCATGACACATCGCCTTGGGTTTGGGATGCATCGCACTAGGGGGATCGTCCGAAAATCCATTCAACCTTACAAGAGCATCACCAAGAAGACCCCATATCAATTTTCCATGCCCAAGGACAAAAAGGTTCCATACAGCCCCTTTCCGGAACAAACTAATATAAAACAAACCACCATTGACAAACCATAAAGAAGAAAGGAAGAAAGGGTATGAGATCGGACAGGCCTCAGGAACCAAGCCCCAGGACCCTACATAGATTGAATCTCTGTCACTACTATTTGATCGCACCATCCGTTTAGGTAACCAACTTAAGATGGGGAGTGATGACATAAGTATCGTGGAAAACAATAATGACAGCTCACCCGACAGATTCAACAAATGAGAACTCTGAGAACCCAAGACTATAATGTCATAAGAGGGGATCATGATATGGTTATGGCCACCTATAACTATATAAATACCCAGGAGGCACTCCGACATGAATCTAAGGGACTGATGCGGATAACAATGGCTAGGGCTATTGAAGCGGATGAAAGATCATGTGGAATGGAACAAAGAATCTGAGCTTTGGAAGAACAAGTCCAAGAAATATTAAAATCATTGGCTCATAACTTGGGAATCAGTTAGGAGGGTGTAGCACGATGCAAGGAGGCATGGTGTTGATGTTTGAAGAAGGAACATACTGATGAAGTAGAAGAAGCATGTAGCACTGTGTGAAATAAACTATGGGTCGCTTAATAACCCTGGTATAGGATTTATCTGCGTACCATGTAAACATTGTAAGGGTTTTGCACCCTATTGTGTTCTTGTTGTATTGTGTGCTAATAAAATGTGTACCTCAATGTATGATATAAGGAAGTTATTATCGATCTATTATATAAATTTTATGAAAAATTTTTAACTCATGCACTATAACAAATGAACAAGTTATTCAGTCCCATACCACAAACAACAATCATAACAACATGAAACTAATAACCTGCTGCTAAATTAATAGGACATCAACAATGCCTCCACGAAAAGGAAACCCCCGAACTCGTCTGGCAGCAACACCAGCAGTAGGGCCAATAGCCACATTGAGGGGGTGACCCCATGCAAGGCTAGTAAGAAACCCCCCCCCCCCCCGCGATAACCCCAGTAATTGGAAACCCAATGAATGATGCTCCACCACCTCCACCTATGACGACGGGAATTCCCCAAACAACATCTGAATTGGAACAACTAATCTCAGACCGTCGAACCATAACTCTAACAAATGTTAGGAGCAGAAACCATGAAACACCCATTACAGAAATTAATCGAACAAGAACAAGACCAGTGAGTAGTTCAAACATAAACTACAATGAAACCCGAAGGGCCTGTTCGTATAAATATTTCATGAACTGTAAGCCCAAAAACTTCTACAGCAATGAAGGAGTCATAGGTTTAACGAGGTGGTTCGAGAAAATTGAATCAATGTTCCAAATTAGTTATTGTGCCCAGGATAGCAAAGTACGATTTGTTACTCGTACCCTCCTTGACTCAGCACTATCATGGTGGAACGATTAGGTGAAAAGAATGGAATCATTCCTACCAACTCCTTATCTTGGGGATAATTAAAGGCAATGATGGTAGAAGAGTACTGCCCTATGGATGAAATCCAGAACCTATAAAATGAGCTCTGGAACCTAAAAATGGAAGGTTCGGACATTAAAGCTTACACTATGATGTTCAATGACCTTTCCCAACTGTACCCGACACTTGTAACGCCGGAGCATAAAAAGATTGAATGCTATATTTGGGGGTTGGCACCTCAAATCAAGGGAATGGTCATATCTTCAAGAGTTACAAGCTAAGAAAGTGTTAAGAACCTAGCCAAACATTTGACCAACAAAGAGGTTAGTCGAGGATCCCTTGAGGCAAAAGTTGAAGCTCCTAGGGTTGAACCTGACATATGGAAAGCGGATGGAGGAGATACACGCGCATCAAAGAGAAAGAAGGTCTATGTTGCAACAATAACTCCAACTTCAACACCCACACCCCAGAAAAACTATACATGAAAACACCCCTTGTGTGTCACCTGCAACCGACACTAAAACGGGGAATGTTTTCAATTCACTAACTGCAAACGAAAGGGACACACCGCCCCATTCTATTATATCCCGACAGGAACAGCAGGAAACTAGAAGATTGACACTAGGGCAGGAGTAGGAAGAGTAAAAATTGGTGTATTAGGTTTCTAAGCCCATAACTATTTTGGTATGTACTTGACCTGATTACGAGCATGGTCCTTTTGGGTTGCCTTCACCATAGCAACTGATAGGATGAATTAAGGAGAAAGAGGATTAATTATGATTTATTAATATATTATAAGAATAATATATTAAAAGAGAAATCATATTGTTTAATTAATATTAGTCAATAATTAATTAAGAATTAGTTTTGTGACTAAAAGAGATTAATTAAATAAAGGGGACTGATATTGTAATTATAAGATAGTTACATAGATGGGCTAATGGACTCCATAGAAGTTGGAGTGGACGAAATATATGGGGAAACCCATAAGAATTCGTCCAAGGCCTTTAAGGAGGGACTCAATGAGCTGCTTAGAGCTTAAGCAGTCAAATTAGGGTTTCCTTGTTTAATAACCCTAATAGCCTCAATATATAAGAAACCCCTAAGGCCCCAAAAACGTCGCTAAGTGATCCCTAAGGGTTCTTGGACGTTTGTGTGCCTTCTCCTACTTCTCTTTGTTCATCTTGTTGCTCATGGTGTTTGTGATTCCTTTAGAGGTGCAACATTTGAGGCACTAAGCTTTCAAGAGTCTAAATCAAGAGGAATTGAGATTGTTATTGCTACATAACAATCAAGGTAAGATCTAAACCCTTTTATTATTATAATATCGATTATTGTATGCTAGATCTAGGGTTTATGAGCTTTGGATGATTATTGTATGTTCACTAGACAAACTAGATCCAAAGATTTAGGGTTTGCATGTACACCATAGGATTGATGTAGTGCTCATAACCCATCAGTGGTATCAGAGCCTAGGTTGTTTGTTTGATGTATTTGATGCTTAATTGTTCATCGCTTGAAAATCGAAATTTTGAGTTTCTGACTGGCAGACTCGCCGAGTCCATGTATGGACTCGACGAGTAGGTCCTACTCGACGAGGACTCGACTAGTCCAGGGCTCTGGTGCCGTGATTTTCGATTTTTCCGCCAGATTTTGTTGAGAATAATTGCCGAAACTCGTTTTTCTTGCCTAAAATCGATTTTTTAAGTTTGGAATGGTTATCCTCATCAAAATTGATGGATTTGGTTAAATATGGATAATATAGGCTTATTATTTGTCAAATATTTAACCTAGTAAGTTTGAAAACTTTCAATTTACACCCTTTAGGTTTTATAGTTTAAATTTGAACTTAAAAAGTTTTAGTTTTGAAATTTAAATAGTTAAACCCTAATATTTTGGAAAAGTTTCAAAATTTGTCCTCAAGTTTTGGAATTTGAAATTTTGATTAAGAGTTTAATTTTGAAATATTAAATTCCAAAACCCTAGTTTTTGAAAAGTTCAAATTACACCCTTATGGTTTTATTATAATTAATTAAATGTAAAATTAAAAGAGAGTTAATAAATCCATTTTGATTTGGTTTGTGTTTAATTAAATTAAAAGTATAAGTTTATTAAATTGGACCACATAGTATTTTAAAGGTGTAAAATACACCCTTATACTATATAGAATTAAAAGTTTAAAATTATATATGTCTGAGTAAAGAGTATGTCTTACCATTAGTAGGCCTCATTCACGAAGCTGGTCTCTAAGGGGTGTTTAAGGAAATTGCCTATAAAATGGCGATTGAATGGGTATCCACTCTTACCCACCGCACTCTTGACTAGTGGAGGGTCATTAGCCGAACAAGTAGGATAGGACACAACCTTCCATTATAAGTATAATGAAATACGAAGTAACTAAACACTTTTATAAATTCCCAAATCTTAGTTACTTTAGGAAAAATGTGGAATTGGTGCTAATCCATGAAATTTCACATTGCACCTTTATTGGTCATTAGTGGAGCGTGTGTGGTTAACCGGCACACTAATATGAGACCAATGAAGGATGGCAATGGGTAGCTTGATGTTTATCATAGATTAATGAAGTGTGTGTGGTTAACTGGAACATTGATTAGGTGGTTTGTAACATCGAGAGTACCGAGCTAATTTGCATGGTTATCCACACCTAGTTTGTGATCCTCGGCATCCCAGTCACAAACTTGAAGGACACAATCGAGATTTAAACATGTCATTGAAAAGTTCATTGAATCTCAAAAGATCTAGGAGATTCAACTCATTTAAAACTTAAATTTCCTTTTCGTTCTTCATGGTGGAAATTGGTAAATCGTCATTTACCTACCTTCAAATATTCTGCAATTTGGATTACGGCATCCCTCTTCCAAATTGTAGAATATTGTGTTGGGTCCTAGCCTTATTATCTCATTTGGGTGTTTTATTAAGGACTCAATCAACTAACTTGAATTTTCTCCCGTTTTGTAGATGTCAAAGTCTGACAACTATTGTATGCTAGATCTAGGGTTGATGAGCTTTGGATGATTATTGCATGTTCATTAGACAAACTAGATCCAAAGCTTTAGGGTTTGCATGTACACCATAGGATTGATGTAGTACTCATAACCCATCAAAAATATCTTATGATTGTGGTGAAAATGACACTTTAAACGAGATTGCCCAAAGCTGAAAGGTGAGATGGGAAATGCTTGCAAGAGAGTATTCGTGATTGGAAACAAGGATGCCATCCAAGACCCATCAGTGGCCACTGGTATGTTTCTCGTCAATAACTTGTATGCTACAATAATTTTTAACTCAGGTGCTGATAATAGTTTTGTTGGTGCATGGAAATGCTCCACAAATAATGAGTGTTTATTAGGTTGTATTTTCCCTTTATGTATTTATGGTGTAAATACTCTCCCTCCTATATAAAGGGAGAGTTGGTCATATCTTACTTTTTAAGCTAGCTTATCTTTTCCTTAGTAAGAGTTACTTTTCTCACAATGTAATTCTAGAGAGAGAGAAAGTTGGTGGGTTCTCCCACCCAGGGAGAGTTTCTCTCCCACCATGTTCTTCATTAATATATTTTATTCTCTCTTGTTCTTGGTCTCTTTTTATGAACTCATAATATGTTCTTGGTGTTCATACTTCCAAAAACACGATTAATCTCGAGATATCTTTCTTCCGCACTCACCGTTCGTTATAAAAATGGGTCTCTACAATTGGTATCAGAGCCGTACCTTGAAGATCTCACGATTATTTCAAGGGAACGACTCCCGTTCGGTGATTATCTTGTGATTTTTTAGTGTTTCTGCAAAAAAAAATTTCGGGTTTCTTACCGGAATTTTTTTTATGAAGTTCGTTCTTAGTTCTATTTTCTGGGTGATTCTATCTTAGTAAAATAAATTGTTGCTGCTGCTGCTCGTTCTATTTATTGCTGGAAGAAGATGTTCTTAAAAGTTTAATATTTTTTGCTGTTGAAGAAATGAAGAAATTTGGTGAAGAAATTAATTTTGTGGTCTCCATATTGTTGAAGATATTGTTCCAGGGAGTTCTTTTTCTTGGATGAGAAGAGACAAAAATTATGGGCTTAATTATTGATAAAGTTGAAGCATTCTTTCTTGAAGACATTTCCCAGCAACTTTTGTCATCCAAAAGGTATGAACTTCTCTTGTTCATAAACAAATTGTTGTTGTAGATCTTTATGAAGAATGTATGGACGTAATTCTTTGGTTTGCATAAAGCCACTTGTCCTTGTTACTCTTTTTGGTAAAGAGTATTCAACTTTTATTTTCCTTCCCAAGATAAAACCATGTGACTATGACAAATCTCATCACCTTTTGTCCCCTAAAACCCCCTGCACACTCTTCTTTTTGCATTCCCAAGACCACATGTTGACTTAAAATGCTTTATAAAAAGATTCCCTTATTAAAATATGAATAAATGGCCTTTGCGGTACCATTTTTCATGAAAAAATAGCATTTTTTGTCACCTGTTCAGCCCTTTCCGGACCCCCGAACCGCAGCCAAAAACTGCCTACCGGAGTCCCCTTAAAAGCCTACCCGTAGCCATTTTTTAGCCTTGATCCGAGGTCCTCTCAGGTCCTATCCGCAGCCTCGGATGACTGCTGATGGACCGCATCCATCTCCCTTGCTAATGAACCGGAGTCAGACCGCAGCCATCCTTCCCAGCTCGGACCGCAGCCTCGGACGCAGGCTCCCTTCTCGGTTCGGACCGCAGGCGCTTCACTGCAGTCTTGCACCGCAGCCGATTTGCTCACTTGCACCGCATCGCCTACTGCAGCCAGCTCCATCCGCGACCAGCTCCATCCGCGACCAGCACCATCCGCACCCAGCTCCCTCGTCCGCACCCAAGACCCCCACCTTCCCCTCTGATCCGCAGTCACCTCCTACCGCAACCACCTCCCACCCAAATCACCTCTCTCACCCGCAGCCTCCTACCTCCGATCCTCCCTCCTCCCTTCTCCACCTTCCTTCAGCCCCTTTTTTTTCCCTTCCCTCTCATCAGCCCCTCCCTCCTCCTCCTTCCCCCCTCCTTTCCTCCTTCTTTTTCCTCCCCTCCCCTCCTTTTTTCCCCTTCTTTTTTTTAAAAAACCATTTTTTTTCTAGACTTTATCTTTTTTTATTATTCAGATTTTTTTTCTCCTTTTTTTTATTTAAATTTTTTTTTCCAGCCAATTTTTTTTTATTTATCCATTTATTTTTTTTAACACCATTTTTTTATTTAGCCAATTTTTTTTATTAAAACCAATTTTTTTTATTAAAACCAATCATTTTTTTTTAACACCAATTTTTGCCACAACCGAACCTTGGATTGTCACATTGGTTCATTTCATGCCGGTTATTATTATTGGAAGAATATTCCTACCGCAGTCAGACTTCATATTATTTTTTGTGATGCTTGCACCGCAACGGCGATTGATCAACAAAGTTGTTTCGCATTCTTCACATTATGGGATTTTATGACTTGTCGCTCTTGATTTTTGGTTGACGAATCATGTATCTTGAGCATGTGGACTTTACTTTCTATTGAATACCACTTCAAGTGTTCCGGCACCGCAGTTTGGATATTTGGATATATTTTTGGCACAACAGATTATTCTCAGCACAGCTTCAGCAACTATGTCACCCGCCTCCTCATGACCGCAAGAGTATCTCTTTTACTCTTTCTCGTTTCTTATCGAGACCCTTCATACATCTAGGGAGAGCTTCGCTGTTAGCTCTTGGTATCCGATACTTTCCATCCGATGATTTGTTGATTTTTGATATCCGGTCATTGGTTATCAAAAATAGGGAGAGAATATCATCCGGATTTGGTTATTATGATTGTTTGAGTTTGGATTTTTGAAGACTTCTGAAGACGATTATTTATTTAGTGATGCGATGTGGCACTACTTTTTGGTCTTTACGGATCAAATTTTTGGCATTACTCGATGTTTTCCGATTCAGATTATTTATTATTCGGACTCTACCACAGGATGATTTTGTGTTCGCATCCGGTTCAGATCTTATGGTTTCACGAGTTTGGATTTGTGATATGTTGAAGACGAAGATTATTTTGGCAATGTGATGTGGCACTTATTTTTGGTCCTTGGATCAAATTTTCGGCATTGCTAGACCATGTTTTTGGACTCACATTATTTTTATCGGGACTTCATTTTATGGATGCTTCACATTTTTAGCAGGTTATTCTTTGAAGAATTTCGGTGTATTATGATTCGAGAACTTGAGATGTTTTTCAGACTTTTGAAGTCGAAGTGTTTCTTTTATTGGATCTTCCACTTGCTCATGGTGACCTCCTTCTTCGGGTGATTATGATTGGTTTGAAGATTTGGATCTTATTTTTTTTTCTGCTCCATTGGTTGTGCTTTGAAGCCGAAGACCTTCATTTCAAAGATTCATGACCAGTTTCAGACTGCACAGACACTTCAGAGTTTCTGAGACATTTCAGCACTTGATTGCATTTTATTACCACACTTGCTAGTCGGATTACTGTATTATAGCCTTGTATCACTTATTGGATCTCTCATCATTTGTAAGCATTTAGGGAGAGAATGTTGGTGCATGGAAATGCTCCACAAATAATGAGTGTTTATTAGGTTGTATTTTCCCTTTATGTATTTATGGTGTAAATACTCTCCCTCCTATATAAAGGGAGAGTTGGTCATATCTTACTTTTTAAGCTAGCTTATCTTTTCCTTAGTAAGAGTTACTTTTCTCACAATGTAATTCTAGAGAGAGAGAAAGTTGGTGGGTTCTCCCACCCAGGGAGAGTTTCTCTCCCACCATGTTCTTCATTAATATATTTTATTCTCTCTTGTTCTTGGTCTCTTTTTATGAACTCATAATATGTTCTTGGTGTTCATACTTCCAAAAACACGATTAATCTCGAGATATCTTTCTTCCGCACTCACCGTTCGTTATAAAAATGGGTCTCTACAAGTTTTGTAACTCCAAAATTTAAGCAAATTTTAAACCATGAGATTAAGAAGTTAGAAGTTGCATATGAAGTAGAAGTAGCAAACGGTCAGATAGAGAGGACCACTAAAATATTGATAGATTGCACATTAAATCAAAATGACCTCGTATTTCAAATAATCCTTATGCCCATGTCTATCGGCAACTTCGACATTATCATAGGTATGGATTGGCTTGCCCCTCATCATGCTAAGATCCTATGATCCAAGAAGGTTATATGATTGACCCTACCTAATGGGGATATCATGACGATTTACGGCGATAAATTGGTACAAAACCTAAAGTTAATCTCTTCCACAAAGGCTGAAAATATCTACATAAGAAATGTTATGCTTTCTTGGCTCACATAGTAGATAAAAATAGCAAGGAAAAGCAGATAAAAGACATACATCAAGTATGTGACTACCCCGATGTGTCTCCAGAAGACCTACTCGGATTGCCACTAAATCGACAAGTTGAGTTCAAGATAGATCTAACCCCCGGGGTGGCCCATGTAGCCAAAATCACCTTACACATTGGCTCCATCAGAGATGCAAGAGCTTTCAAGCCAACAACAGAAACTTCTTGACAAAGGTTTCATAATACCAAGCTTCTCACCTTGGGGAGCACCATTTTTGTTTGTCAAGAAGAAAGATGGATCCTTCAGAATGTGTATCAATTACCGGGAACTAAAAAAATTAACGATCAAGAACCGTTATCCACTCCCAAGAATCGATGACTTATTTGATCAACTGCAAGGCTCTAGCTATTGTTCCAAGATAGATCTACGTTCAGGATACCATCAACATAAAGTAATGGAATCAGACGTACCAAAAACCGATTTCAGAACTCGGTACGGAGATTATGAGTTTCTAGTTATGCCTTTCAGACTGAAAATGCCTCTGCAGTATGCATGGACCTCATGAACCGTGTTTGCAAGCCTTATTTAGATGAATTTGTGATTGTATTCATTTATTATATCCTAATATACTCACAAACAAAGGAAGAACACTACCAACATCTACGATAAATATTAGAACTGCTAAAAAAGAGAGAAATTGTACGCAAAATTCTCCAAGTGCAAATTTCGGATCACAGAAGTACATTTCTTAGGGCATGTCGTAAGAAACAAAGGAATACATGTAGATCTTGCAAAAATCGAAGCATTCAAGAACTGGGAAACACTAAGAACACCAACCGAAGTGCTCCAATTTTTAGGACTTGCTGGCTACTACCAGAGAGTTATTGAGAACTTCTCCAAGATAGCCAAACCTCTAGCTGCAATGACATAGAAGGATGTGAAATTTATCTGGAAGGACAAGAAGTAGGTTGCATTCCAGAAATTAAAACAAATGTTGTGTAGCGCACCAATCTTATCACTCCCATAGGGAACTAAAGACTTCTTCTTCTACTACGACGCGTCTCATCAAGGGTTAGGTAGCGTATTAATGCGAAGAGACAAAGTGATTGCTTAAACCTCCAGGAAACTCAAGGTACGCGAGGCCAATTACATCCCTTATGTCCTTGAATTAGGAGCAGTTATTTTTCCCTCAAAATTTGGAGATACTACCTGTATGGTACAAAGTGTACCATCTTTACAGACCATAAGAGTCTCTAACACATCTTCGATCAAAAGGAACTAAATATGACGCATTAAATATGGGTTGAATTACTAAAGGATTAAGAGTGTGAAATTTACTATCATACCGGGAAGGCAAATGCTGTGGTAGATGCACTAAGTCATATGGAACACGTCAAACCCAGACGCATGCGTACACTAACCATGACTATCTATTCCACCCTCGGTGCATAGATAAGAGAAGCTCAGATCAAAGCTGTAAAGGAAGAAAACATTACAGACGAAGCTTTGCGAGGGGTAGATAAGAAATTCGATCTTAGAGACGATGGAACATGATACTTCATGAACCGAATCTGGACGCCCAAATTCAGAAACGTCAAGAGTTTAGTCATGGACAAAGCTCATAAGACGAAATATTCTGTTCACCCAGGCTCCGATAAAATGTATCACGACCTAAAGATGTTGTACTGGTCGCCAAACATGAAATTTGAGATTGAAACTTACATGAGCAAGTGTCTAACCTGTTTTAAAGTTAATTCAGAACATCAGAAGCCTTCGGGCTTACTGCAACAACCAGAGATACCTGAATGGAAGTGGAAAATAATCAATATGGACTTTATTACCAAGTTACACAGAACGTTATGTGGTTACAACATAATCTGGGTGGTAGTTGATGCATTAACAAAGTCCGCCCATTTCCTATCAATTAAGGAGACGGACAAGATGGAAAACTTAACCAGAACATACCTAAGGGAAATTTTTAGACTACACGGAATCCCAATCTCTATTATCTATGATAGAGACAGTAGATTCACCTCTCGGTTTTGACAGTCATTGCAAAAGTCCTTAGGTACCCGTCTAGATATGAGCACGACATACCATCCTCAGACAGACGGCCAGAGTGAACGAACCATCCAAACTCTGGAAGATATGCTTTCAGCCTGTGTGATAGACTTCTGGAATTCATGGGACACTCGCTTGCACTTGATTGAGTTTTCCTATAACAATAGCTATCACACCAGCATAAAGGCTGTGCCATTCTAAGCGTTGTACAGAAGGAAATGTCGGTCGCCACTATGTTAGGAAGATGTTGTAGACACTGAATTAGCCAAGGTACATTCAGGAGATACTCTACGTACTGGACCCAAGATAATTCACGGGACAACCGAAAAGATAGTACAAATCATGGACAGACTGAGGACTGTGCACGATCGTCAGAAGAATTATGTTAACGTAAGGTGTAGACAACCGAAGGGTGATGTTTGTTTTTAACGAAGGGTGTTACTAACGAAATTAACGAAGGGTTGGAGCGAGAGGTCGATGGTGAATCGTAGATGGTCGAGTAACGAAGGGGTGTAGTTTATAGCGAAGTGTTGTCGATGTTCAAATGTGATTTCTAATGAAACCTTCTCAATGAACATTGACTTCGTTCCCTGTTATA
Source organism: Lactuca virosa (assembly GCF_052849685.1). NCBI lineage: Eukaryota > Viridiplantae > Streptophyta > Magnoliopsida > Asterales > Asteraceae > Lactuca > Lactuca virosa. The sequence goes on along the minus strand of NC_136433.1, from coordinate 310,850,119 downwards.
ATGTGAATTGGGGAAGAAAACAAATATTTTCAGTTTGCACCCGTGCCCTTTTCACGAAATGACACAAATGGTCCAACTTCGACATTGGAGTAAAAATTTGTGAAGAATGGCAGAATTTCTCATTTATCCCCTGCAGTTTCGAAAAGTTGGCAGCAGATACCCAACTTCGAAATTGGGCTAATTTTCTGAGAAAATGAAGATTTTACAGTTCTGGTCCCTACAGTTTGTGCGAATTAATATTTTCTACCCAGTTTCGCAAATGGGGGAGAATTTCGCATATTAGGCTGGTCTTGGCGCAATAGGTCCCTGCAAGTTTCAAAAAGTGACAATTTCTACCCGGTTTATGAAAACATTTGCAACTTTCACCCAAAAAGTAAAAAATTTTCATAAATTGGAAATTTTTTGTGGCTTTTTCGTGATTGTTTTTCCGTGCAAGATTTTTGGTGTTTCATTTTTGGCACACATCAAGGGGAGTTTTGTAAAGTTCATTCCTCGAGTGCTTCTCACCCTTAATGGGTTTTATAATCATTTTTTATTATAAAAAGGGGGAGAATGATGGGTATTCGAAGTGGATCTTTCATTTGCGGATTTGAAGACCGGTGTTTACTTCGAGGGGGAGTTTTGGTCTTGATCGCGCGTTCTCTTCGGAGATTGAAGCCGGACATCCAATCCTAACTTTGAGGGGGAGAATGTAAGGGTGCAAAGTCACTCTTGGATGTTATGAGGGCTTACTCCTTTGTGTGTGTATAATGAGTTGTCTTTCCTTTATAAGGAAGTGAGTGACACTCATTTTATCTAATGAACATTTTGAGAGATTAGTTTAGAGAGAGAATTTTGCAAAACCCATTTTGTACTCTTTCTATGAAACTAATGAGAGCTTAAAAGAATTATTTAGATCTTGTGTTAATGTTCTTGATTTTACTTGATGATTCACTAAATCATTCTTAATTCTGCACATGCCATCATAATCAACACCACTACAGGACATAGTCATGTTAAGCGTATCTACCTGGAAGAGCATGATCAGGCTTGGAAAGAGAGGAAAATTGAACCCACAATATATAGGACCATTCAAGGTCCTAGAAATAATTGGTCCTTTTGCGTATCTACTAGAACTACCTCAACTGTTAGAAACGGTGCATGATGTTTTCCACGTACCAAAGTTGAAAAAGTGACTGTCTAACGACACACTCAAAATCCCTCTCGAGGAAATCCAATTGAACACAAAACTTCATTTCATTGAGGAGCCCATAGAGATATTGGACCGAGATATAAAATGCTTGAGACAGAGTCGCATACCTATTGTGAAGGTATGCTAGAACTCTCAAAGAGGACCAAAGTTAACTTGTGAACGTAAAGATCAAATGATGTTGAAACATCCCCAATTGTTCAAAGATGTCCTGGCTACAAGTTAAATTTCTGGATGAAATTCTTTTAACGGAGGGAGAATGTAACAATTGGTAATTTTAGGTCGATATGCGTCGACCAAACCACCACAATAAATTGTTATATTAAGAACCAAGGAATAAAATGGTGGAACGATAATATATTTATATATATATATATATATATATATATATATATATATATATATATATATATATATATATATATATATATATATATATATATATATATGACATTTTCAATTCATAACCACTTGCCAAACACCTCAACTTATTAAAAATCTTGTCTAACGATAAGAAAATTTACGAATATCTTGAATTGACACCCGAATTGAGAATGGCTATTTGTTTTAAGTAAATTTAAAAAAAATAATCACAAATTTGATATCTTCTAGCCCACAAGAATTGAGACTTGCAAAAATTATTAATACTAGCCATGCACTCAATTTCCTCACATAAACCCCTTCCCCTCTTAATTGAACAATAATACACACAAGTCTAAAGGGAATAAGAATATTACTATTAATTACCACCCAAGGTATATAACAAGGCTCACTCATTATTACCTCCATGCACATGTAAACTTCTTTAAATAAATCCTTGTGACTAACTACATAAACCAATAATATATGACATGATAATAATGGAGGAGGAATCATCACAAACCTTGGTTACATACAAAACTCTACTCCCCTCCATGTTTTCAATTGCCATCATTTAAAAATGTATGTGAATGCATTGTCCAGATCAAGGCAATGTTCTCCTCTTAAATCACCACCAAAGGTTATGTGTATTTTGTCCTCAAATGTCCCAACCATTATGACGAATAGTTTCCCTGCATCTTTTCTTCTATTGACTATGTACTGCATGTATCCTTAATTAAGCAACCTCATTATCACCATACAATAGAGACTGTTGATGGGGTTTAAGAGTCAATATAAACCCAAGGCTCTTGTCACACCCCAAAACCGGAACGGCGGAATCGTTCAGGGGTGGAGGACGTCATGTTTAGTATCACGAGATATGTATATGGTAAGCAAGTAATGAACAACCATTTCATTTCGAAAGAAAGTGTTTACAATGTGTGTGTTCACAAAACATAGAATTCATACACAAATAACAAAACAAGACTTGAAGCTATAATGCTTTATCTTCTGAATCCCCAGCACGAGCACTTGTCTAATAGTCTCATGAGAATGCAAGTTATTTGAAAGAGTTGATTAGCAATTAAGCTGGTGAGTTCATAAGAGTTTAGTGATGTGAGTAAGTCGTAAAGTGTTGTTGAAAATGTAGATGTAAAATGGTGTTGAAAGTGTAGTTGAAACATGTAGTTGTAAAATGTTGTAAGTTGTAAGTTCTGTTTTGAGAAGTTCGCCTGTTCCTCTAGAAAATCCTATATTTCCTACTTTGATGGAAGTTTAAGTAAAATGTCACTACAACCCTTTCTATGGGTACTAAGTGGGTACAAGTTATATAAGACTCAGAGTAAACAAACAATCGATTGTGCCCATCTGCCCCAAGCTCACAACCAAACGAGGAACAGAAATTAAGGCGGATAGCACACATCCCATTGGTTGTTAGGTCATCGTCATATATAACCCTGGTGTATTCACTTGTTACTCATGGAGTTAATTGTAATGGCTCCTTTATATCTAATGAAATGTTCTTTAAGAAATCCTATATTTCTTATAATAAAATGGTGACCACAGTGACTACTTTTATAATAGCTTAGTTTATACTGCTATATATAATCTAATGTCAGATAGAAATTTAATTGTGTGAATCTGCCCTAAGCCCACAACCAAACAAGGAACAGGAAGTAAGGCGGAAAGCACACATCCAACTACCTATTGGGTATTAGTTTTATATATAAACATGGTGTATAAACTAAGGTATTATAGAGTTATTCACCTAAGGTCCTTTAAATTGTACTGGTTTAATAAAATGGATTAAACCCTTTACTGGGAAGTTTCTAGTTTTGTATACCAAAAGTACTGATTTTGGAAAGCATCTTTTGTATTAGAAAAACTGTGCCTTGACTCTGTGTCTTATAACCTGACCCATACCTTGTACCCTTATGATGACTTAATGTATACTAAGCATACATATATATAGGATCGGATAGAAAATAGATTGGGCGAATTCGTTCCAAGCCCACAACTAAACAAGGAACAGGAAATGAAGCAGAGAGCACACATCCTATTACCTGTCGGGCCCTATTGGTATATATATATCCTGTGATGTATACATTGAGGAATCATAAGACTAGCATTATGGTCCTTTCTTTTAAACGTAGCCTTCTACCAAGGCATCTTCTGTTAAACGTAGCCTTCTACCAAGGCGTCTACCGATATGTGCTAGACTCGATTGTTCTATTTGTCGTTTGTAAAAATGTATGTTTTCCCTAGTTTATAACTATCTTAACTCGAAAATAGTTTGAGTTCGAATTCCAAGTGGTACTGTCACTTTATGAAAGAAATGGGAAATGTAAGTACACAGTTGTCGTTTATAATGACATGTGGATGTACTAATGACCTAAAAACAGGTTTGTTTTATTATGGTCATAATGTGAAGGCTAGAACCCCTACTATACGTTCTCCCTGTTTTAGAGATTTAAGGAACCAAACGCGACCTCTGCAAATTCTTGCAAGCCGTGTAATTCACATTTGTTATATGATCATGTATACCTAATATAACTATCACCTTTTGTTTAAAACAATGAGTTAGTGATCAATTGGTATAATTAGATCCTGTGTGTGTTCTCATGCTATAGCAACCTAACTTGTTTGTTTTGTACTGTATATTGTACGTTCTGTTTGTTTCTCATAATTATGTGTTCTCTCTGTATGGTATTGTTTGTTTCTCTTCACTATATGTTATGTATGGTATTGTTTGTTTCTCTTCACTGTGTGTTTGACTCAAGTATGAACTGACTCTTTGTGTGCTTCATTGTACTAGAAGTAATGAATAGCATTCTTCTAAACTATACCTATTATAGTTTACTACTGTTCTACTTGGACTGTTATTGAAAAGACTCATTTATCTAGTAAGTTATGCTTGTACTTTAAAAACAGAGTTTTGTATAACTATAAAGTAACATTTTGAAAGATGTTTATAATAAACATTTACACAATTATCATTATGTTCAACTTGTATTCCCCCCCCCCCTTAAAACATTTAAAACAGTTAAAAGATTCATTACGGGTATGAACTCACCTGATGTGGGTGATTCAAATGGATATGCGTGTAAGGATGAGAAGTTCCACGAATGAAGTCCCGAGACACAATAAGTCCTAAATGACATATAAGGACACATATTGACATGAATATAGTGTTTATAAACAACTATACGAAAGGAAACACCTTCCGGGACTAGGAAACACCTTGACCAAGTGTTGGAATCACATGTGATTCAACAAAGGAAGGTAGAATGACACTCAAAGGAGTTTTCGGTCCAAATGGTTTTCGGTCCAAATGGTTTTGACCGAAAACCCATGGTCTTTGATGCATAAGGTGATTTCCAAGGGCTTTCAACAATCAATGAAGTGTTCTAGACTCAATACTAAGTATTAGGAAAGGCTTAAAGTCATTTTGCACCCTTCATAAGGGTTTTCGGTCTAAGGAGATGCACTAAACCGAAAACACCTTTTGTTCTTGGATAATGACGATTTCAAGGCCCTAAATCAAGTATCCTTACTAGATAACAAGTATAGGAGATAGATACTTACAATATGGAAGCAAAGAAGGGTGTTTTCGGCCCAAAACACTAGTGTGTGTTCTTGGTGTTCTTGGTGAAATGAAGAACACTTGAAGATCTAAGAAAATGGAATGATTTCATGGATGAAATCATGTAAGATCACTAGATAATGGAAGAGATCAACTAAACAAGGAAGGAAACACTTACAATCTTGAAGATCTTGACAAAATTTTGGATGATACTTGAGAGAGAATTGTCCTTGACTTGGAAATGGGAAAAATGACTAAAAATGACTAAGTGTCATTTATATACCCTTTAGGGTTTTCGGCCCTAACACTATTTTGGGCCGAAAACTCCAAACTCTTGGAGTTTTGTGACTTAAATGTTGCACAATTAATCCTAAAGTATACTTCCCCTAATTATCTCTTGAAGTACTAGGCTTTAGAACACTTAAACTGACTCCAAAATGCTTAAAAATTAGCAGAAATAAATCTGACTTCTATTGAAGTGAATGGTTATACAAAATAGAAATTTCGGGTTGTCACAGCTCTTCCTCATTTGTGAAGCCATAACCCACGCAAACACGTCATTCCCTTGCCCTTTTTTTCTGATTCGTGAGCACGCCAAAGAGCACCTATATTGGAGGTATTACACTTGCATATTCTAGCAAAAAAAAGAGGTGCAACATTTAGTTTTTCTCCTTCCTGTTCCAGCAATCTAGCAACCTAAAAACATCCCTGGAAGCTGTCAAAAACCCCTTTCTTCGATGTTGTTGCTATCGGAACAGTGAGACGAGATAGCAAGGAGACTGCCCGACGCAGCCCCCATCGCCACCTCGTCGCCACTGGTAGCAGCCCCTACCACCTTCTTGTTTTTTTTCTAAGATTGAGTTGGAAGTTGAAGACCATTTGCTTGTTTTTTGATCGTCAAAACAGCCCGAGTCTCTCTTTGGTATCGGTTTGAAGTTGACACGAGAATCCTTCCCAAAAACGAACTAACCCCGGGTTTAGATCACGCAATGGTGGTGAGTCTTTATGGTCCCGTTTTCTTTGAGTTTTACAAACCTTTGGGGGAAGATACATACACATATTTCATGTTAGATAAGAAAGTATAATGCCACTATATGATATATACACATAACATTATCTACAACAGGTTACCACCCGATATCTTATCTATATTGAAACTAACATGCAAATGGATATATGAAACGGTTTCATGCATTATAAACTAGTCTTCCTTGTTATTTCATGAAGTGATAAAATAATTATATGAAGTATTTTATGCCATAATTCTATACAAGTATTTTTTGATGATCAAAACTAAACATTAGTATTAGAATGGTCATTAATAGAATAAACCAAGGAAAAATATGGAAATAGGACCTACTTTGTTAATATATTTAAAAGCAAGGTCAAAAATGTAAATATAATATGAGATAACTAGACTTATAGATACATAAGCATTCTATTAGATTAATGTTATGTATATATGAAAATAATAAGTTGAATATGATCATTTTTATATAAAATTTTTATTTTGTATAAAAATGGAGTTTATAAGAAAATCTTGTAACATTTTATAAAAGTAAGTTGTTTTTATAAAATATAATTATTTTTATCTTAAATTGATATTTTATATAAAAATGGAGTTTATAAAAAGATCTCATAACATTTAATAAAAATAAGTAAGTTTTATAAAATATAATTATTTTTATATGAAATTAATATTTTATATAAAAATAAAGTTTATAAAAAGATCTTGTGACATTTTATAAAATTAAGTAGTTTTTATAAAATATGATTATTTTTATATACAATTGATATTTTATATAACAATGGAGTTTATACAAAGATGTCTTAATATTTTATAAAAATAAGTAGTTTTTATAAAATATAATTATTTTTATATAAAATTGATATTTTATATAAAAATGGAATTTATAAAAAAGATTTTCTAACATCTTACAAAAATAAGTAGTGTTTATAAAATGTGATTATTTTTATATAAAATTGTTATTTTATAAAAAAATGGAGTTATAATAAGACTTTTAACATTTTATAAAATAAGTAGTTTTAATAAATATGATTATTTTTATATAAATTTGATATTTTATATAAAAAGAAATTTTATAAAAAGGTCATATAACATTTCATGAAAACAAAGGATTTAAGTAATTCTTATGCTTTTGATGATATATATATATATATATATATATATATATATATATATATATATATATATATATATATATATATATATATATATATAGGAAAGTATTATATGTCTGATTGTGACAACAAAGAATTGCAAAACACTGTTAAAAGTTTGGAATACAAATGACGACTAAAATCCTAGACTTAATAATATATGGATATTCTATATGAGAAACACTTCATCGCTAAAAACTCAAAACTTAGTACAAATCCCTATGTGCTATAACCATAAATCTGAAAGGAATGTGGAACATTGGTATATATCTATACGGGTTGACAACCCCGCCTGCAGTTGCTAGCTACAACCATCATCTACAAGTCAAAACGGATGTAATCGTTCAGTCACTTATATATTTCACGACGTCGGTGAAGCGTTGTGATGGTCACAGTACATATACTTACTGTACTACTTTACAGAGGCTTGTGCGTCCATAGTTTGGTTATAGGCTCAAATTAGAACTTATAAATTTTAAATCTAGAAGTTTAATTACTAAAAATGAACTTTTAAACTAAAATGGATAAGTATTGAAAACATTATTCTATATAATTCATATTTATAACATTTTCAACACGATACTCATGACTTATGATTTCTTGGTTATAAACAATGAACCAAACTATTTTACTTGTATGAGATTACAAATGCGGACTAAATACATTTTTATAATCTTAAAGTCACAAATGTACTTTATATTATAAACGATTGGAATCTAAACCTATAAAGCTCACCAACATTTTTTTGTTGACGTATTTTTAAACGTAGAATATTCAGGATCTTTAATGCTGGAGGAATGCCTACAGTGTGATGAGAATATTTTTGCGATTAAATAAACCATTCACCAAGTAACCGATCCTCTTGATATGTTCTTTTATGCTTTAAGAAACTTGGGTTATGTATTAGTCGTCTTTTGGGATTTATTAAACAATGTATTTCTTCTAATTCATGCTTTGGAAGAATGTAATGTTATTTGAATCATGTAATATTTTATGTATGTTGTTAACTATGATCCAACGTTTCACGTCGCAGCCCCGGTGATTCCGCCATCGGTCGGGGTGTGACGTGTACATTGCTTTAAACGGTTGATAAACGAAAATTACACAAATACATATTAATTAATTGAAAATATACCAAAAATCAATTATTATTATTTTACTCTCGATCATCATGTAGAAATGATTTCTAAATAAACGATATACTTTATTTTTATAATTATTATAAAAATATAAATCATTTTAGTTGTAATACGAAATTCGTCATATATGATAACATAATCGATTCTCAAATTTTAAGAATTGTTACCTAATAAATTATACATCGTATCAATTATACAACTTATCGAATATTATCAAAATAATTGGTCTTCACGTTGGTTGAAAACTGGAAAATGTTATAAAAATAGGCGTTAAGCTGCCCGAATTTCGTCATGACAGACAATAAGATTTTAAAATATATTAAGTCTTACGAATCTCAAATACTAAAAGACTTATATCAAAATCATTCCTAAACACCAAAATATTATAAGTATTCTAAAGTCTTATATCGGAGTGTTTAGGATTAGGATTCCTAGACATATTGTTAGGTTCCATCACACCCACGGGACGCTCTATATGAGCTATGTTTGTTTCTAAAAGATTTATAAGCTAGGATCATTGCTTAAGCTATGGGATATGTTGTTGTGTACACTGAGACCGGTCGTCTTATTCAAATTCCTCTGAGTTATAACTGTTAATCTTGGAGGGAATTATATTATAAATCTATGCACACGGAATAGATATATAATAAAGAACTTTTGTGTAGATCTATTATGTATGGAAAGATTTATGTGAGTCGATATTCTCCGTCTGTGGTTGCTAGCTACAACTTCGTCTGACGAGGCAACATGCGTCATGTGTTTCTTTCTTTGTTATTAAACAACTATGCAAGGCGTTAGTAAAGATCAAGATACCTCCATTTATTGTGCCCTTACGGTGCAGGAACGCTTATAGTATCGGTTATGGCTCATCTTATATCCCAAATTTGTTTTGTTACAGTATAAAATTTGCATTAGGTTTATACAGGGTCTTTGTTCACTCATACTCGTTGGATGAGACTGTATTTAGTGGGATAGTTTGTGACTCAAAATGGTAAGTGTCAATACCAGAAACTAAGTCATATAACACTTAATTAACAACATGACCCGATTGGTTAAGGTTTATTAATTTACAATTAATAAGTTCATTATATAAACCCTTTTTTTTATATAAAAGCACAATGTTTATGTGGGAGGAGTTTGCCCCACTGGTTAAGTGTCAGTTTACAAATTAAATAAAATAACACTTAATTAATACAACGACACGAATTTACGAAGTTTATAAATTCAAAACTTATGAGTTTTACATATAAACTATACAAATGCTTGTACAAGGTTTCAAGAGTAAATTTGGATATTTTATGTTTTCACTAAGTGTGATATGACTTTATTTTATGTAAACTGGTATTCAAAATGCTTATATAAAAAGCATTTTGGTCATGGGAACCGTAAAATTTTGTTATAGGTTTGATTTACTTATATATATATATATATATATATATATATATATATATATATATATATATATATATATATATATATATATATATATATATATATATATATAACAAATGGTGTATTTTTGGATTTGAGAAAACAGTATTTCTAAATGAGTCTGAATATACTTCTATAACTCAATTATTTTATACTTTTGATAGAAAATTACGTATTTAGAAAAGCTGGTCAACCAGATAATTTATATAAAACATTTTTTAGTATAAAATTACTTTCTGTCAAAACCTTTAGAACTCGCCAACAATTTTGTTGACGTATCTTAACGCATGTATTCTAAGGTTATTTATAAGCTCGGAAGTGTTCGGACAGATGACCCTCTGTTATTTTTATCATACATTTGTAAACGTTGGATTGTTAGGCGTGTGTCTCAATTTAGCAATAGCTATTTTTAGCATAATTTCTATTTCGGTAATAATAAAAGATTTTATTTGTACTGTCCAATGTGTCTTTAATAACTGTGATCACTGATTTACGTCGCGCATCTCAACATTTCCGCCAACGTCCGATGGTGTGATAGATTAGTATCATACCTATTGGCAATAGCAAACTAGTACTTTCTTAGGAAAGCACAACTATAGCCTAGGGGCTTACTCTCATAGGTTAGTTATATTCCTTAACCTACAAATATAGGGTTATACATATATAAACTTGAACCCTCGATGATTAATACAATGCATGGTTTTAAGTCGAACACCTTAGCTAGGTTGATTGTACATGGGCCGAACCACAACTAGACGTAGACTAATCACCGATGTTTAATTATGGTTAGACTGATGAACAATCAAGCCTGGATTCGGTTGTTGATAGACTAAAACGCTTGGAATCCATAATATTTAAAGAAAAATCACAGTTTGAAATGCTTAAGAATTCTCAAAAATTTTAGTGAACAATTTGGTCACTTTTAAAGTCAATAGGAACAACGAATCTATACACTGTAGATTTCTTAAGAAACAAACATGGAAGTAATAGTGATGTTAACCTAGATCCTTCTACGGCATTAAAGGGATTGTAGGAATGACTTCCTCAAGCGAAAAGATGGAATCAGTATTTCATGTCAGCTCCTGTGCAGAAAGTGTGACATCCCCATTTTCACGGCCAGAAAAGACCGATTTTGTTTATGCTTTTATAATAAAATCAAAGTGATCTTTCAAAGAAAAGTAATGCAGAATTTGTTCCCAAAAAAAATATGATAAACTTTTAACAAAACATTTCTTAAAGAAATGTATTTTCATTACATTACAAATCATGGGATGTCATCATCAATACAGCTCAAAAGCATAAACAAAACATCATGGGCCACAAAAGAAAATTGGCCTCAAAACATCATAAGCCTTACAACATTCTATTCATTTTCTATAAATCCATAATCTTTTGCCAGATCATCCAACTATGCTTTTTCCACTACCTGTAATACAAGAAACTGAGTGGGTCGGGTTGGGGAGCCTGATGAGCATATAGGGTTTTCAACCCACAATAATAAGTTTATTATTTATTTTCATCAAATCATTAACCCGATTACCCATTCCCGTTATCCTCACTTTACGTCCCAAAAGCTTCTATTCTAAGGGACCTAGCCTATGGATTATTTTCTTCGGGGTGACAACACTGCCTAGGGGATTCCTCAGCAATACATGTCAAATAAGGCAACCATGGGGGATGGAGTACATCTGGTGAACACTTAGTTCAAAAACACCTACAGGTTGCGAGCCTGCTAGCGTTCCAATGGACTGCCTAGAATAGTCTGTGGTCATCATCTATACTCCGCTAAATGACTAGATCATCGTAAACATCGATGCCTCTCATCATTTTACAACACATCAACTATTTCATTTACCCATGTTCTACCCAACATATTTGTAGATATATAATACATATACAGTCTAGATCTGAAAAAAAAAGTTTAAATCTTTCATCCAACACATATCACAAAGTATACATATACAGTTTAGGTCTGAAAAGTTTAAATCTGAGATGAGAAAGTGTAGATCTGGAGGAAAAGGTTTCAGATCTAAAAGAAAATTTTAGATCTGAAAGATAAAGTTCAGATCTGAAAAGAAAGAAGTATAGATCTTTCATCCAGTATACATCTCAAGTAAACAGATAACATATATCTACACATAGCATGTAATTTATATAAAATACTTCATATCTATGTGTAAGATGAAAGTGACTATACACTCATTTGATAAGGTGGTGATTTGGATAGCACTTTGTTCCTTAAAATGATCTTCTTTGACGAAACCGGGAGGTTTGCTTAATAATCGGTCTCTATGCGGGCAGAGTTTCAAACCGAAAAACTCTTTTTCTCGGAGACTCCGAGCTCTCCGCGGCTTTCTCCTAGAGCTAGAAAGGTTCCCTAGGCTTCGGGGGGTTGGGATAGGCTAGAGAGAGAGTAGAGAGTGAAAGAGAGGTTGGAAAGGTGTGAAAAATGAGCCGCCTTCGCAGCCCTTTTATATCCATGCGAGGCCTCGGTACGCTGGGCGTACCTTGGACTTACGCGGGGTGTATGGGGCACGTGTTGGTTCCTCGATGGTGCGACGTGGCTTTTCTCTGACCGCAGAAAAAGTCAAACCATGGGTCGTTCGCTTCTCGTACACAAGGCGTACTCCGAAACGCTTGGCATTCGAGGATACGTTGGGCGTACCCCCTCGGACAACCTCGCAAATTGACATCCTGATTTCAAAAATTCATGACTTTCTCATACGAGCTTCGTTTTCAACGTTCTTTATATCCACGTGTAGGTGGGACCGTACTCTACAACTTTCGTTAAGACTCTGTTAGCTGATTTTGAGTCTATTTTTAAAGTTATATTTTTAACAAGCCGGGACAAGAAAAGTACGTTAAAAATTCATAACTTCTTCATCCGATGTCCGTTTTAGTCCATCTTTTTACCGTTTAACTAATATTAACGAGACCTTCGATTCCCGTTTAGGTCATGTCGGCCAAAAATGGATCGGTCTATCATCGAACTCCGGGTCGTGTACTACTGATCTGAAACTTTGAAAAATCATAACTTCCTCATACGAAGTCAGATTTGGGCGTTCTTTTTATGCACACTCTCGGTTTAATGAACACTATGACTTTAGTTTAGATCGCTAAGGCTAAAAAGTCTTCTATCGGAAATTCACCATTTACGTCGCACAGTGTCATGCCGGTTTTGTCGCGAAACTTCGACAGGCCATAACTTCTTCGTTATAACTCGGATTTCGGTGTTCTTTATATATCCGGAATCCTTGTCACGACCTCTACAATTTCAATCATAGATATTGGGTTTATCTCACACTTTATTTTTTACGCTTATTTTATCCTTTATTTATTATATTATTATAAACAAGTAAAAACCACACAAATTCACATAATACTCAAATAATTCATCTTTATTAATTCAAAGTAGGTTACAATGGTTGAACAAGAATATTACATCATCATTAATGCTTAGCCCAGAAACACGGGCGTTACAATTCTTTCCCCCTTAGGATGATTCCGTCCCGGAATCATGCATCAGCAAACAAATGCGGATAGCAACTCGTCATGTCACTCTCCTTTTCCCTTGTGAGATTTGGCCCATTCGAATGTTTCCATCGCACAAGCACTAAGTCGACCATCTTACGTCGCAACTTCTTAGTCTTACGGTCAACAATCGCCTTCGGCTCTTCTATTAGCCTCTTATTTTCATCCATCCTTAACTATGAAATTGGAATTATGTCGGGAACTTCCCCTGTGAAGTTCCTCAAATAACATACATGGAATGTGTTATGAATACCATCTAGTTCTTCTAGTAGTTCTAGCTTGTAAGCTTGGTTCCCAATCCTCTGAAGAACTTTGAACGGTCCAATAAACCTTGGACTTAACTTTCCTCTTTTCCCAAATCTTATCAGTCCTTTCCACGGTGAGAAAGAATCGGTGCTTCACATAATTTCTTCTTTAGCTTCGCGAATGCTTCCTCGTGCTTCTCACTCCAAGTATAAGTAGCTCCTTTACGGGTCAAAGTTTTCAATGGAGGTAAAGATAATCCCTCCATATCTTTACTGCGAATACTACCGCTGCCAACTCCATATCATGAGTGGGGTAGTTCTTTTCATGTTCTTTCAGTTGTCTCGATGCATATGCTATCACCTTATGTCACACCCCCAAACCAAGGATGGCGGAAATGTCCGGGGTGGAGGACTTCATGTATAGTATCATAACAACAATTGTAATAGTAATTCAAGCAAACCCAACCAACATATATATAATTGAAAAAGTTACATCATTGTATGAATTACATGTTTACGAATCAATTACAATATGTTGACAAAATATGAAATAGTAGACGCCTTAGCGTCCCATCCTCAAATGCACTTGGTTACCTGTTTAATGATTTCCTGAGAATACAAGTTGTTTGAAAAAGTGTCAACACAAAGGTTGGTGAGTTCATAAGCTTTTGTTTGGTATTATTAAAAGCCTTTCGTTTGTAAAAGTAGTATTTGTTTTAGAAAAATCCAATATTTTCCTTAAAATGTATATGTAGTCTTAAATCCAAAGACCGAAATGTATAAGTAACTTTTCTTACTTATAATAAATAATGTAAGTTTAAATCGACATAAACTCGTTTAATTTTAATGAAGTTCCCGTAAATTCCAATATTCATTAATACTTTATGTGATTTTATTAAAGCCTTTTCTTGTAAAAGTAGTGTTCGTTCCAGAAAATCCAATATTTTCCTTAATGTGTAAATGTAGTCTTAAAACCCAAAGACCGAAATGTACAAGTAGTGTTCGTTCCTTATAGTAAAACAATGCAAGTTTAAATCGACATAAACTCGTTTGATTTTAGTGAAATCCCCGTAAATTCTATGTTTGTTAATACCACATGTGAGTTATTATAACCATGCTATGACCTAGTTGGCCTGAAACGACGTTCTTCAGGCGTCGGAAATGTTATGACATTTGTCACCCCAGACCTGTCGGTCTAGCTGTTGCATGCAGCTAAGGTGTGGGTTTGTCAGACCCAATATAGATCTATACACAAGTATCACGCTCTCCCTCGAGGAGACTCTGGTTATAATACAGGACTTATTTGTAAATTGAATCGAATGTCTCACAGAAGTCATTAACGAATTTATGTGTAGTGTAATGAAAACTTGGTACCGTATGGCCGTACCTTGCTTAATGAAAATATCCTTTGTATAAATATACCCTTTTTAAATGTATGTGTTATGTAATGTTTCATAAAGTCATTAACGGAATTACGTGTTATGAAAACTTGGTACCGTATGGTCGTACCTTGCTTAATGAAAATATCCTTTGTATAAATGTACCCTTTTTAAATGTATGTATTATGTAATGTATCATAAACTATACCTATTATAGTTTATCAACCAAGGGTAGTACGTACTAACGTATGCATACTATATTCAAAATAGTTTATTAAATGTTTGAATGTATCGGTTGTACTTTGATTATAATCACTTGTTATTCTTTATATTTTATATGTCCAAATCCATTTGTAAACTGATGTGTGTCTAAATATTAAGATAAAATGTCATATATTGCAATAACATATAATCACATAAAGATATACACCTTGCTCAACATGTTACAAGGTGAAATGAAATTGACAGCAACTTTTTGTTGTATACAGTTTCTGTTACTGTTCTTAGAAAATTTATAGAAAAATCATCAAAGCTCTAAATCCAAATCCGCAAATTCTGAGAGTTTGGAATATGAGTCTAGTTTGTTCGTAAATTTTATCATGATTTTTAGTGATCTCTAACAGAGGTGAAAATGTTCATAATCACAGACTGGTCCGGGTTTGCCTCTGAAATGATAGGCAATTTTGTAAAAATCACCATAAATTGTAGAAAAATCATATGGAGATGTGAAAGTAGCCATTTTAAATCTAAGAGTTTGAACTACTTGCACCTGGAACAGTTTTGAAAACTAAAATATTTAAGTTGACCAAAACAGTCTGTGATCGAAGTTCATCTTTTCTGATGTAATCTGATAGAAAAAGTTCAATTGTGTTCTTGATGATTTTACTTGTATTCCCCCCTTAAAACTTAAGAAAAACATGTAAATGCAGGGGTATGAACTCACTCTATGTGGTTTCAGTAGATGAAAGTGAGAGAGAGGAAGTGTTCAACCCAAGAACACTAAGAAGATGTCTTGATGATTCGAGAATCTAACATCGAATAAGATGGAATTTGTGTAAGATATCAATGATTTGAGTAGAATGGAGTGTAATAATTATATGAATGATGAAGATACTTACTAATTGAAGAAAGAAATCCCTGAAGAAATCCTTGAAGTTCTTGAAGTTGAGAGAAAAGATGAGAGAATTTTGGAGAGTGTCCTTTGGTTGCTAAGTGTAGAATGAAAGAACTTTATGGAGAATGAGGAGAGAGGATCAATCCTCCAGCTCTTAGAACGTGGGAAGAGCTGGAGATTGGGTGTAAAGGTCCACTAAGGTGACAAGGAGTAGTGGGAAAGAGTGGCTGATCATAGAGTGAGGTGGTGGTGGTTTGCTTTTGCCATAAATTAAGGAAAAGCAAATATTCCCTCAATAATTAGTTCAACCACTAATTCTTTTAATATATTTTTATAAAAACCCTGGAGATTTATGTATTTTGGGGCCTTAGTTTATAAAATAAAGTTTTGGGTGAAAATCCCACGTTAAAATAATGAAAAACGGAGTTAAAACGAAGTCGTAGTCGAAAAACCGGTAAAAAGGGGCCGTCTGCGAGACCTCTCGCATGGGCTGTCTGAGAGGCTTCTCATGTGAGGCTTCTGTCCTGAGAGGCTTCTAATGAGAGGCTTCGGTCCTGAGAGGCTTCTCATGAGAGGCTTCGGTCCTGAGAGGCTTCGGTCCTGAGAGGCTTCTCATGAGAGTTTTCGCTTCTAATAGGAGGGTTTTGGTTCCTTAAGGTTATTTTACCCGTTTTTACTCCGTTTCAAGTGGTTTTTGACCCGGTTAAAGGTCGAGATGACCCAAATGATTACAAAAAGTTAAAGTAACTTTTGAGAGAGATTCGGGAGAGATTTGGGAGAGATTTTAATAGAGAGAGATTGAGTGAAAGAGATTGAGAGAGGTTTCGTTTGTGATCTTTTTGAGTGTCCGGCTTCGCAACGCAAGGTCCATAAACCCCCTTTAAGCCATGAGTTAGTGTCCTACACAATCCCGATGATTGTGCAATAGTGTTTTATCGCTTTGGTTCGTTGTTTAGCATTGTTAAGGCTAAGGAAAATCAAACACATGAACTTTCCAAATGATGATTTCTCATTAAAATAGCGAATTGTATAGTGATTACATAACGTAAACCCTAACATACAAGGGTTATTGGAGTTGACCGGTTTGACTTGTTGACTTTGTTTGACTTTGACTTGACCGAAATTTGACGGTTGTCACATCATCCCCCCGTTAGAAGGAATTTCGTCCCGAAATTTTCATTTTGACTGGGATTTTAAGAGTTTGGGAAGAGATGTGGATACTTTTGTTTCATCTGATCCTCGTGTTCCCAGGTGAATTCGGGTCCTCGTTTAGCGTTCCAGCGGACCTTCACAATAGGAATACGACTTTGCTTTGTTCTTTTGATCTCTCGATCCATGATTTCTACCGGTTCTTCCATGAAGTGGAGACTCTCGTTGATTTCAATTTCGTCAAGAGGTATCACGAGGGTCTCGTCGGATAGATTTTGTCAATCATATTTTCGGGGTTAAAAAATAAAGTTTTATTAGTTACCTATAGCGACGACTTGTCGTCACCACAGGTTTAATCTATTACGATGACTTGTTGTCGCTATAGGTTTTTAACAAGAGCCAACGACATACTTATAACGACACACAAGTCATAATTTGGATGTGAGAAGACTTGGAGTACTTTCTAACTGGTTCATGTGTGAAGACTTGGAGTACTTTCTAACTAGTTCATGTGTGAAGACTTGGAGTACTTTCTAATGAAAATTGTGCTACTGGGGAAATTGGAAACTGGTACGTAGCTTCAAAGTCAAGAATATGCAGTAGGCATGTGATGCATTAAATGCATGAGGCACACAAGTCATAATTTGCAGCAACATATACGTATATGTGTGTGAATTGAAGAAGAAGGTTACGACTCAAAGAATATATATATATTTATTTTATCTTCATTTGTTAGATACACAATAACCATAACATCATAGACTATATATATTCAATTTCATTTGTAATTTTCACTAGTTTATATTCCGCGAGTGTTACCGAAATCATTTATCAATTTTTCAGAAGTGCTTAACTTGTTTTGTTGCATTCCCAACAATTTGCTATTAATTACTTCTCCCACTTTACTTATATAAATCATCACATTCTTACCGCGACTTTTAACTTCTCCCTCACAAATGGATCCACCTGCAGATCATCAAAACCCCATAGATGACCTCGATTGGTTTCAGTACTTTGATCATCAAGATCTTTTCAGGTATATATAAACGTCACTCATTACACCATCTTACGCACAGAAAAGTGATTTTGTCGACATTGATCAAAACATGGTTTGGATTTGTAGTGATCAAAAAGAGTCTTTCATCATGTTGGATTTGATTATCTTGAGTTTTTGGATTTTTGCAGTGGTGACATGCTCAACCATCATGATTACGAGTTGTCGGAAAAATTGCATGAAGTGCTCGATCAGAACGTTTCCACAGTACTTAACAAAGATCAAAACATCATTTCTAGAAATGAGTTTCACGATTTTGACCCCCTTGAAGATATAAGCTTATGGGATTGTTGGGAGGATGGTAATTTACCATTGGTTAGTTTCAGTGAAGACTGTAAATCCGGTGGTGAGGCTACATGTAGTTCTAGTGCTGCCACCACTGATCACGGTGGCCGGAAGGTGGCAAAGAGATTGAGACCATTGGAGTTTGAAGAGATAGAGAAGTACTTTGAGATGCCGATAATCATGGCAGCAAAGGAACTAGGGATAAGTTTAACAGTGTTGAAGAAAAGATGCAGAAAGCTAAACATAAACAGATGGCCTCATAGAAAACTTAAGAGCCTTCAATCCCTCATTGAAAATGCCAAGGTAAATTATGATAATAACCTTCTATACATTACTCATGCACTTGGTAACCAAAGTAGTTTTGGTATTTTCTAAAATTTTAATTGTTAGTTTCTTTATAACTAAACATAGGTCCTAGGCATATGCCACATCAAATCAATTGATTTACTACGATCTCCTGATTTATATTTATATAAACTTAACTCATTGTAAATTTTGTGAACTCACATGAAAAATATATTGCATCTACCTTTAAAAAAAATTAGGAGTTGGGATTAAAGGAGGAGATAGAGACGTTAGAAGGGCACAAGAAGATGATGGAGAAATTGCCAGGTATGGAATTGACAGAAAGAACAAAGAAGCTTAGGCAAGCTTGCTTCAAAGCTATTTATAAGAAGAGAGGACTTAACAATCCTTAGCCATTTTGTTATAATTAGTGGATTTTAATCTACATTGTATGTGTTTTTCTCTTGATAGTTTGATACCCTTTTTAGTTTCATTTTATGTATTTGTCTATTGATTTTAATACAGAAAACTTTGTATAATTTGGGTATTATAGTTTGTATTATGTATTTAGCCATATTCTAGATTGCCAACACGACTACGCCGACGACTCTATACCAGAGGTCTATATAAATAGACTTATGAATTTAGTAGGAATAACTTGATTATAATCTTGTGATTTGTTCCATGTCTGATCCACTCCTAAGATTCACTTGACATGCCCCCAGTTATGTGTAATTAAAATTTTATTAGACTGTTGAGCCTAATGAGTCTACCCTAAGTCCACAACCAAACAAGGAACAGGTCCTAAGGCGGACTCACCATTTCTAGGTCAATCATTTCTTAATTACACATAACTTCGAGGTACACCTAAAGAATCTTAGAGTTACCAGTTGTAAATTGTTTGTAATACCAAGTAGTGAGATTCAATGAAATAAAATACATGCCTATTTCATTGATAAACCTTTTAGTAAATATCCTTACCATTTATATACACATGTATAATTTCGCACTTTAGTGAACTATTCTTGGTGTTTCTGTTAACGTCTTGGAGACGGAGTTATGGTAGTGGGTACAAGTAGGTTTTGTACGGGCGTTAAAATTTACACATCATGTTGCTCGTGCGAGAATAGGGGTAGAAGAGATAATTAATAGACGCCTAATCCTATAATTACTTATAGGGGTGATCCTTATTAATTACGTCTATAATCACGTAGTGCATATCAGTTATACATAATTTGAGATAGAATAGACTTTCGAATAAATGACTCTACTCTAAGTCCACAACCAAACAAGGAACAGGAAGTAGAGCAATAGTCATAGATTCTGAGTCTATAATATCTTTAATTATGTATAACCTTGGCGTATGCACTCAGTTATCATAGGCCTACTAATCGAGGTCTTTAGTTTTCACATAAGTTGGTTATAGTATCACCAAATACTCCTATAGTATTTTTAGGTGTTTAGATTCGATTCTTAAAGTATTCCCTGTAGGGTGTAGTTAGGTTGTTAGATTTGTTGCCCATTATGACTATCCCCCAGTATATGCAAGTCACTCCTCTGACAGATATAGTTGATCAGGCTATATCCTTCCCAGACTTGATTTACATATACCAAGGCATACCCATAATGTACAACTCCTCTTCTTTTACTTTATGTTCTTCTAGTTATGACACTATGTGAGCATGTATGCATGTATTTATACTTTTAATAAGAAACCATTCATTTTCTAAAAGTATATTTATTTGAAAAATGCACAAATCAGAGACTATTAGTCCCAATTGTGTTTATAGTTTGTATATCTTATGTGGTTTGATATACTTAATTCACTATAAACTGTGCTCTGATACCAATCTATCACACCCCCAAACCAAGGATGGCGGAAATGTCCGGGGGTGGAGGACTTCATGTATAGTATCATAACAACAATTGTAATAGTAATTCAAGCAAACCCAACCAACATATATATAATTGAAAAAGTTACATCATTGTATGAATTACATGTTTACGAATCAATTACAATATGTTGACAAAATATGAAATAGTAGACGCCTTAGCGTCCCATCCTCAAATGCACTTGGTTACCTGTTTAATGATTTCCTGAGAATACAAGTTGTTTGAAAAAGTGTCAACACAAAGGTTGGTGAGTTCATAAGCTTTTGTTTGGTATTATTAAAAGCCTTTCGTTTGTAAAAGTAGTATTTGTTTTAGAAAAATCCAATATTTTCCTTAAAATGTATATGTAGTCTTAAATCCAAAGACCGAAATGTATAAGTAACTTTTCTTACTTATAATAAATAATGTAAGTTTAAATCGACATAAACTCGTTTAATTTTAATGAAGTTCCCGTAAATTCCAATATTCATTAATACTTTATGTGAGTTTATTAAAGCCTTTTCTTGTAAAAGTAGTGTTCGTTCCAGAAAATCCAATATTTTCCTTAATGTGTAAATGTAGTCTTAAAACCCAAAGACCGAAATGTACAAGTAATGTTCGTTCCTTATAGTAAAACAATGCAAGTTTAAATCGACATAAACTCGTTTGATTTTAGTGAAATCCCCGTAAATTCTATGTTTGTTAATACCACATGTGAGTTATTATAACCATGCTATGACCTAGTTGGCCTGAAACGACGTTCTTCAGGCGTCGGAAATGTTATGACATTTGTCACCCCAGACCTGTCAGTCTAGCTGTTGCATGCAGCTAAGGTGTGGGTTTGTCAGACCCAATATAGATCTATACACAAGTATCACGCTCTCCCTCGAGGAGACTCTGGTTATAATACAGGACTTATTTGTAAATTGAATCGAATGTCTCACAGAAGTCATTAACGAATTTACGTGTAGTGTAATGAAAACTTGGTACCGTATGGCCGTACCTTGCTTAATGAAAATATCCTTTGTATAAATGTACCCTTTTTAAATGTATGTGTTATGTAATGTTTCATAAAGTCATTAACGGAATTACGTGTTATGAAAACTTGGTACCGTATGGCCGTACCTTGCTTAATGAAAATATCATTTGTATAAATATACCCTTTTTAAATGTATGTATTATGTAATGTATCATAAACTATACCTATTATAGTTTATCAACCAAGGGTAGTACGTACTAATGTATGCAAACTATATTCAAAATAGTTTATTAAATGTTTGAATGTATCGGTTGTACTTTGATTATAATCACTTGTTATTCTTTATATTTTATATGTCCAAATCCATTTGTAAACTGATGTGTGTCTAAATATTAAGATAAAATGTCATATATTGCAATAACATATAATCACATAAAGATATACACCTTGCTCAACATGTTACAAGGTGAAATGAAATTGACAACAACTTTTTGTTGTATACAGTTTCTGTTACTGTTCTTAGAAAATTTATAGAAAAATCATCAAAGCTCTAAATCCAAATCCGCAAATTCTGAGAGTTTGGAATATGAGTCTAGTTTGTTCGTAAATTTTATCATGATTTTTAGTGATCTCTAACAGAGGTGAAAATGTTCATAATCACAGACTGGTCCGGGTTTGCCTCTGAAATGACAGGCAGTTTTGTACAAATCACCATAAATTGTAGAAAAATCATATGGAGATGTGCAAGTTGCCATTTTAAAGCTACGAGTTTGAACTACTTGCACCTGGAACAGTTTTGAAAACTAAAATATTTAAGTTGACCAAAACAGTCTGTGATCAAAGTTCATCTTTTCTGATGTAATCTGATAGAAAAAGTTCCATTGTGTTCTTGATGATTTTACTTGTATTCCCCCCTTAAAACTTAAGAAAAACATGTAAATGCAGGGGCATGAACTCACTCTATGTGGTTTCAGTAGATGAAAGTGAGAGAGAGGAAGTGTTCAACCCAAGAACACTAAGAAGATGTCTTGATGATTCGAGAATCTAACATCGAATAAGATGGAATTTGTGTAAGATATCAATGATTTGAGTAGAATGGAGTGTAATAATTATATGAATGATGAAGATACTTACTAATTGAAGAAATAAATCCCTGAAGAAATCCTTGAAGTTCTTGAAGTTGAGAGAAAAGATGAGAGAATTTTGGAGAGTGTCCTTTGGTTGCTAAGTGTAGAATGAAAGAACTTTATGGAGAATGAGGAGAGAGGATCAATCCTCCAGCTCTTAGAACGTGGGAAGAGCTGGAGATTGGGTGTAAAGGTCGACTAAGGTGACAAGGAGTAGTGGGAAAGAGTGGCTGATCATAGAGTGAGGTGGTGGTGGTTTGCTTTTGCCATAAATTAAGGAAAAGCAAATATTCCCTCAATAATTAGTTCAACCACTAATTCTTTTAATATATTTTTATAAAAACCCTGGATATTTATATATTTTGGGGCCTTAGTTTATAAAATAAAGTTTTGGGTTAAAATCCCACGTTAAAATAATGAAAAACGGAGTTAAAACGAAGTCGTAGTCGAAAAACCGGTAAAAAGGGGCCGTCTGCGAGACCTCTCGCATGGGCTGTCTGAGAGGCTTCTCATGCGAGGCTTCTGTCCTGAGAGGCTTCTAATGAGAGGCTTCAGTCTTGAGAGGCTTCTCATGAGAGTTTTCGCTTCTAATAGGAGAGTTTTGGTTCCTTAAGGTTATTTTACCCGTTTTTACCCCGTTTCAAGTGGTTTTTGACCCGGTTAAGGGTCGAGATGACCCAAATGATTACAAAAAGTTAAAGTAACTTTTGAGAGAGATTCGGGAGAGATTTGGGAGAGATTTTAATAGAGAGAGATTAAGTGAAAGAGATTGAGAGAGGTTTCGTTTGTGATCTTTTTGAGTGTCCGGCTTCGCAACGCAAGGTCCATAAACCCCCTTTAAGCCATGATTTAATGTCCTACACAATCCCGATGATTGTGCAATAGTGTTTTATCGCTTTGGTTCGTTGTTTAGCACTGTTAAGGCTAAGGAAAATCAAACACATGAACTTTCCAAATGATGATTTCTCATTAAAATAGCGAATTGTATAGTGATTACATAACGTAAACCCTAACATACAAGGGTTATTGGAGTTGACCGGTTTGACTTGTTGACTTTGTTTGACTTTGACTTGACCGAAATTTGACGGTTGTCACACCTTATCCCTTTGGGTCAGAACACAACCTAACCCAACTCCAGATGTATCGCTATAAACTACAAAGTCTTCAACTCCATCGGATGAGAAAGAATCGGTGCTTCACATAATTTCTTCTTTAGCTTCTCGAATGCTTCCTCGTGCTTCTCACTCCAAGTATAAGTAGCTCCTTTATGGGTCAAATCTTATCAGTCCTTTCCACAGTGAGACTTTAAGTAAAACCGAATCTCCAACTTCGAACGCCACCGGTCGTCTTTTCTTTTCAGCATAGCTCTTTTGACGATCCTGAGCTGCTAACAACCTTTCTCTAATCACCTTTAGCTTTTCAGCAATCTGATGGACTATTTCGGGGCCCATAAACTGCTTTTCTCCAGCTTCAAGCTAACATGACGGCGTACGACACTTCTGTCCGTACAAGGCTTGATAAGGTGCCATCTTGATGCTCGAATGGTAACTATTGTTGTAGGAAAACTCTACCAGAGGCAAGTGCTCATCCCAGTTTCCTTGGAACTCTAGGGTACACGCCCTTAGCATATCCTCCAACGTTTGAATCGTTCTGACCATCGGTTTGTGGATGATAAGTTGTACTTAAACACAACTTCGTACCCAATTCCTCTTGTATACTCCTCCAAAACTTTGACGTGAAACGGCTATCACGATCTGATACAATCGTTAAAGGAACACCGTGAAGTCTTACTACCTCATTCACGTAACGAGCTTATCCATAGACCATTTTTCATTGGCTGCTATGAAGTATGCACTCTTAGAGAACCGATCAACGACCACCCAAATCATATCGTGATCGTCCTTCATTCTGGGCAGTTTAGTGACAAAATCCACGGTGATGTCTTTCCATTTACCCATAGGTACAGGTAAAGGTTCTAAACTCGCATATGGTTTTTGATGTTACACCATAACTCTTGCACAAGTTACACACTCGGCTACATACTTTGCAACATCGAGCTTCATTGTTGGCCACTAGTAGTAGGGTTTCAGATCCCTATACATTTTTGTGTTGTCGGGATGAATCGAGTACATGGTCTTGTGAGCTTCTTCCATCAGAAGATCTCTTATTCCTCCCGTCTTAGGAACCCAAATCCTATCTTGGAATACCTTTAACCCTTGATTGTTCGTACCGAACACCAATGTTTTGCCCAAACGCTCTTCCTTTCGGTCATTTCTCTCTGAAGCTTCTTCTTGAGCTTTCTTGATGCTTTCCACAATCGTTGATACAACTTCAATTCTTAACGCTCTTGGCCTTCTCCTTTCAAGGCCCACTTTTCGGCTTAAAGCATCAGCTACGACATTTGCTTTACCAGGGTGGTAAAGTATCTCACAATCGTAATCTTTAAGCAACTCTAGCCAGCGTCGTTGTCTCATGTTCAATTCCTTCTGATTAAAGAGATATTGCAGACTCTTATGATCAGTGAAAAGTTTTCACTTTGTGCCGTAAAGATAATCCCTCCATATCTTTAGTGCGAATACTACCGCTGCCAACTTCAGATCATGAGTGGGGTAGTTCTTTTCATGTTCTTTCAATTGTCTCGATGCATATGCTATCACCTTATCCCTTTGGGTCAGAACACAACCTAACCCAACTCCAGATGCATTGCTATAAACTACAAAGTCTTCAACTCCATCGGGTGAGAAAGAATCGGTGCTTCACATAATTTCTTCTTTAGCTTCTTGAATGCTTCATCGTGCTTCTCACTCCAAGTATAAGTAGCTCCTTTATGGGTCAAAGTTTTCAATGGAGCAGCTATTGAAGAAAAACCTTGAATAAACCTTCGGTAATATCCGGCTAATCCCAAAAAGCTTCGAATCTTAGTGGGACTTTTCGGTCGTTCCCACTTCATTACGGCTTCAATCTTTGCTGGATCAACCATTATTCCTTCTTGGTTGACCACATGACCCAAGAATTGGACTTCCTGAATCCAAAAATCACATTTGGAGAACTTTGCATACAGATTCTCCTTCTTTAAAACTTCTAGCACCTCTCGTAGATGTTTGCCATACTCCTGCTCGCTTTTTGAGTAAACCAGAATGTCATCTATGAACACTATCATGGATTTATCGAGGAATGGTTTACAAACCCTGTTCACCAAATCCATGAATGTTGTTGGGGCATTAGTTAGTCCAAATGACATAACCAAGAACTCATAGTGTCTGTATCTTGTTTTAAACGCGGTTTTCTCAATATCTTGTTCTCGCACCTTCAGTTGATAATATCCTGACCTAAGATCGATCTTCGAGAAGCAGCTCGAACCTTGCAGTTGATCGAACAGTTCATCAATCCTCGGTAATGGGTACTTGTTCTTCACCGTTGCCTTGTTCAGCTCTCTATAATCTGTGCACATTCACATGCTTTCATCTTTCTTTTTCACGAATAACACCGGAGCTCCCCAGGGTGATGAACTTGGTCTGATAAAACCGTTGTCCAACAACTCCTGAAGTTGCGTCATGAGTTCTTTCATCTCTGCCGGTACTAGTCGGTATGGTGCTTTTGCTATTGGTGTCGTTCCTGGTAACAATTCTATTCGAAAATCCCCTTGTATATCAGGGGGCAATCCAGGAAGATCTTCTGGAAAGACTTCCGGATAGTCACACACCACTGGTATACTTTGCATTTCCTTCTTCTCTTTCATAGCATCGATCACGAATGCCAAGTATGATGTGCATCCTTTAGACAAACATTTTATGTCCTTCATCAAGGAAATGATTCCAAAATTCACCCTGTGCTTGTCCCCATACACCATAAACGACTCCTTTCCAGGCGGGTTTACCCTTACTATCTTCTTCTTGCACAATATCTCAGCATCATTGGCGCTAAGCCAATCCATTCCCAGTACGATGTCGACACCATTCAACTCAATGGGTAACAACTCCTCGTGGAATTTGTTTCCGTTCAAGTCGATGATGATATTCTTAATGCAATCGCTAACAGATATGAATTTACCACTGGCAACTTCTACAACTAGGGCATTATCAAGTTTTTCTACCGGCAATGCTAGTCTTCCACCAAATTTATGTGATATAAAAGGAGTAATTTGTTCCATAATCAAACAATATATTGGCAGGCAATCCATTTACAAGAAAGGTACCTGAGGCGAAGTCTGCTGCATCCTTCGCGACTTCCAAGGTCATCTGGAAGGCTCTGACTTTTGGCTTTGGTGGGACATTGGACCTTGATGTCTCCTTCTTCTTCAGGCAATCCTTAGTAATGTGCCCTTCTTCATTGCATTCATAGCACACCCTCTTGTTGGATGTGCACTCGTTGGCCTAGTGCCCTGTCCTTCCACATTTGTAGCAAGTCACCTCCTCGCTACATTTCCCCGAGTGTTTCTTTTTACACTTCTCGCACCACTTTTCTTCGTTTCCTCCTCCTCCAGATTTCTTTGAACCAGACTTGCTCTTCTTGTTGGATTTTGACTATCCATTCAACTTCCTCTTTTCGCCAACCTCGGCTCTCTCCAGACCCCTTTCCCTCAACTGGGTCTCATCATTTTTGGCTGCTCTGACGGCCACCTTCAACGTGCTCGCCTTTTTGACCGTTGGGCCAAAGTCTGACAACAGTCCGCTAGCAAACTTCTCTATCTTGGCGAGTTCAGTCGGCACCAAGTATGGAAACAACTTCATCTTTTCGGTGAATGTAGTAGCATAGTCGTCAATGCTCATTCTCCCCTTCTTCAAGTTCTGGAACTCATTGTTTAGGTCTATCAGATCCATTTCGGAGGAGTATTGCATTTTCAACTGCTCTATGAATGCTTCCCAAGACATTTTCAAAGCTTCTCCTCATGGCATTGTATCTGCCAACAATTTCCACCAGCTCAAAACTCCGGTCTTCAGTTTTCTGACAGCAAAGATGGCTTTCTGCTTGTCACTACAGTTGTAGCTTTCAAATACCATCTCCATTTCAGAGATCCAGTCCATAATCTCCACTGGTTTCGGACTTCTGGAAAGACTTGGTGGCTTGGCACCCAAGAAGTTCTTGTACATACGCCCATCTCTGTCGATTACCCCTACTGGGTCATTCCTCCCTGCCGCTTGGGGTCCGGTTTGACTCACAGTGCGACTGTAATTTCCTTCCTCTGACTGTTCAACGATCAGCTCAGGTTGTTCAACAGGCATCGAGGGTTCACCCTTATTTCTTAGCAACAATTGTATCATTGCTCCCCTCTGTTCGGTCATTATTTCCTGAACCATGGCTTGTACTCTAGCCATTGTGACTAGCTCATGTGCAGCTTCTACAATTGGCACTTCCTCAATCCCTTGGGGTTAAGGCCACTGATTCTTATTCTCATTTGTGTTTCCAGCTCCACTTCGGGTTCTTGCCAATTTGATCTATACACCAAATTAGGAGAATTTAGATCTTTATTCACGATAGACGTTTAAATCCTCTTTATCACTCCAAAAAGTTACATGTTAGTTCTAATATCGTAGTCTTACGCTTAGAATCCTAAACACATAAGGTTTTCAGATCCGGTCGGCAACAGACCATAGATCCGAACAAATAATAGCATATATGGCAAACATATAGCATTTAGCACATAAAAGCATTTTAGGCATCTTTCCTAAAATAAACTAGTGCTCGTGTCTAAATTATAGAAGACACTCATCTCACAATCATCGCTTAGCATTCTAAGTTTAAGTCTAGAAATCCTACAAATTCCTAGTTTGCTTAAACTAATGCTCTGATACCAACTATGACACCCCCATGTTCACGGCCAGAAAAGACCGATTTCGTTTATGCTTTTATAATAAAATCAGAGTAATCTTTCAAAGAAAAGTAATGCGGAATTTGTTCCCAAAACAAAATATGATAAACTTTTAACAAAGCATTTCTTAAAGAAATGTATTTTCATTACATTACAAAGTCTGGGATGTCATCGCCAATATAGATAAAAAGCATAAACAAAACATCTTGGGTCACAAAATAAAATTGGCCTCAAAACATCATAGGCCTTACAACATTCTATTCATTTTCTATAAATCCATAATCTTTCGTCAGATCATCCAACTATGTTTTTGCCACTACATAATACAAGAAACTGAGTGGGTCAGGCTGGGAAGCTTGGTGAGCATATAGGGTTTTCAACCCACAATAATAAGTTTATTATTTATTTTCATCAAATCATTAACCAGATTACCCATTCCCGTTATCCTCACTTTACGTCCCTAAAGCATCTATTCTAAAGGACCTAGCCTAAGAATTTTTTTTATTCGGGGTGACAACACTGCTTAGGGGATTCCTCAGCAATACATGTCAAATAAGGCAACCATGGAGGGATGGAGTACATCTGGTGATCACATAGCTCAAAAACACCTACAGCTTGAGAGCCTGCTAGCGTTCCACTGGAATGCCTAGAATAGTTTGTGGTCGTCATCTATACTCCGCTAGATGACTAGATCATCGTAAACATCAAGGCCTCTCATCATTTTACCACACATCAACTATTTTATCTAACCATGTACTACCCAACATATCTGTAGATATAAAATACATCTACAGTCTAGATCTGAAGAAAAAAAAAGTTTAAATCTTTCATCCAGGACAGATCACAAAGTATACATATACAGTTTAGATCTGAAAAGTTTAAATCTGAGATGAGAAAGTGTAGATCTGGAGGAAAAAGTTTCAGATCTGAAAGATAAAGTTCGGATCTGAAAAGAAAGAAGTATAGATCTTTCATCCAGCATACATCTCAAGTAAACAGTTAACATATATATACATATAGCATGTAATTTATATAAAATACTTCATACCTATGTGTAAGATGAAAGTGACTATACACTCACTTGATAAGGTGGTGATTTGGACAGCACTTCGTTCCTTAAAATGATCTTCTTTTACGAAACCAGGAGGTTTGCTTAAAAACCGGGCTCTACACAAGCAGAGTTTCAAACAGAAAAACTCTTTTTCTTAGAGACTCCGGGCTCTCTGGGTCTTTCTCTTAGAGCTAGAAAGGTTCCCTAGGCTTTGAGGGGGGATAGGCTAGAGAGAGTGGAGAGTGAAAGAGAGGTTGGAAAGGTGTGAAAAATGAGCCGCCTTTGCAGCCCTTTTATAGTCGTGCAAGGCCTCGGTACGTAGGGCGTACCATGGACTTACGTGGGGCGTAAGGGGTACGTGTTGGTTCCTCGGTGGTGCGACGTGGGTTATCTCGGACCGCAGAAAAAATCAAACCACGGGGCGCTCGCTTCTTGTGCACAGGGCTTACTCTGGAACGCTTGGCGTCCGAGGATATGCTGGGCGTACCCCCTCGGACAGCCTCGCAAATTGACATCCCGATTTCAAAAATTCATAACTTTCTCATACGTAGGTGGGACCGTACTCTACAACTTTTGGATAGCCTCGCAAATTGACATCCCGATTGACATCCCGATTTCAAAAATTCATAACTTTTTCGACGTTCTTTATATCCATGCGTAGGTGGGACCGTACTCTACAACTTTCGTTTATACTCTGTTGGCTGATTTTGAGTTTATTTTTAAAGTTATATTTTTAATAGGTTGGGACAGGAAAAGTCCCTTAAAAATTCATAACTTCTTCATCCGACGTCCGTTTTTGTCCGTCTTTTTACCGTTTAACTACTATTAATGAGACCTTCGATTCCCGTTTAGGTCGTGTCGGCCAAAAATCGATCGATCTATCATTCGAACTTCGGGTCGTGTATTGCTGATCTGAAACTTAGAAAAATCATAACTTCTTCATACGAAGTCAGATTTGGGAGTTCTTTTATGCACACTCTCGGTTTAAAAAACACTACGAATTTAGTTTAGATCGCTAAGGCTAAAAAGTCTTCTATCGTAAATTCACCATTTACGTCTAACAGTATCGTGTCGGTTCTGTCGTGAAACTTCGACATGTCATAACTGTTGGGTTATGATCATAACATCAATCATATGGTGTACATGCAAACCTAATTGCTTTGATCTAGGTTTTTCTATAATGAACATACAACTATTAATACCAAAGAAATAAACCCTAATCTAGCATGCTTTTTTCAAAATTTACATAATAAACAAGTTAGAATGATTACCTCAACTTGTTATGTAGTAATAACAAGTTCTCATTGACCTTTGAAAGCTTAGTGCCCCAAGTGTTGCACCTCTAATGGAGTCACAAACACCACTAGAAACAAGGAAGAACAAAAGAGAGAGGATAGGGCTTCAAAATCGTCCAAGGTGCTCTAAGAAGCCATAGGGACGATTTTAGGAGCCTTAGGGTTCCTTTTATAGTTAAGGCTTCTAGGGTTATCAACTTGGAAACCCTAATTCCCTTGCTTAGGCCCTAAACAACATATGGACTCCTTAATGGACAAGCCTTGGACGAAATCTT
The DNA here is from genome assembly GCF_052849685.1 of Lactuca virosa. Taxonomy (NCBI): domain Eukaryota; kingdom Viridiplantae; phylum Streptophyta; class Magnoliopsida; order Asterales; family Asteraceae; genus Lactuca; species Lactuca virosa. The sequence continues at coordinate 310,818,786 of NC_136433.1, read as the reverse complement.
TATGGACTCTCATATAGATTTCGTCCACCTTATACCAATAAGGTCCATAAGCCCAAACTATAAATATTACATATTTACATAATCAGTCCCCGCTAATTTAATCAGTCTCTTTTGATCACCAAATTAATTCCAAATTAATTTCTGCTCAATACTAATTAAATAATATGATTTCTCAATTAATATATTATTCTTATAATATATTAATAAATCATAATAATCCTCTTTCTCCATAATTCATCCTATCAATTGCTATGGTGAAGGCAACCCAAAAGGACCATGCTCATAATCGGGTCAAGTACATACCAAAATAGTTATGGGCTTAGACACCTAAGCCAATAGTCTCCCACTTGGATAAGTCTAATAACTATTTTGCAAGTACGGCTTCAGAACCTAATTAGCAATCGTAGCTTTCAAAAGCCGTTGTTGAACTCTGATCTTATCAGCAACGCGTCCTTTAGATAAGGGATCATATATTCCTCCATTCTAGATATCGTATAGACATGAGACATGGATTATAATCATTCTCTCTGTCTATAAGTTGTTTCCCAATTTCCGATTTATGATGACTGACAACAGACTACGATTGAACACATCAACTTAGTCCAGGTTTGGCCAAGCGCTTAGGGTATCATCACTAAATCATCGAGGGGCCCACATATATCACTTTTATCCTACATTGGTAAAAGGAACGGATAAATTTCCACTCATATGCTTGCTCTATTTACTTATCAAATCACACACAACAATATGTTTTATAACACCAAGTTATTGGTGCGTTTACGTATTATCAATGTGCAACCGACTTGTAAACTACAACTATATGTCTCCGTTTCAAGAATATAATATATTATCGTCTCATAATCACTCGTGATAAAATCCATGAAGTGATTCATGTGAGCGTGGGTTTAATCCAATACTCAAATCTTATTTCAGGAGCACTCATGAATACTGCAGCACACTTGTGCTATGTATAAACACTTAGACAATCTACAGTCGGATTCATGACAGTCTTACCTCATTACCTACTTCCAAAGTATGATTGATTGTGGATGTTTGAATAATCTTATTACTCGGGAAGTCAAAACATGCGAAGTGAAACACAAGAATAATCGAATCCAATATGGCCTCAAAACTTGTGAGTATAAATAAAACACCTTTTATTTAATCACCATATTGATTACACATTATTCATTGTATAATGTTTCGAGTAATCAACTTAATACTTGAATTGAAACAATAGTCATCCCATGCTCCAAGCATGCACACTATGTTTACCTATGGTCCTTATTTTGTGAAATAGATCAATTGAACACATTTCCAATGATACTCATTTCACAATTCCTAATCCTTATGACAAGTGTAAGAATACCAAATTTTTGCCACTATTAGAATATGTTAGATTCTAACATTTTACGCAATGATCCTTTTGTAATGACATAGCACCAAAGTCACAAAGACTTTGTCAATGATATTACAAAGTGCTCTATTGGAGATTGTTACAAGACAACTCCATAGACATGAAGTCTCAAATTCAAAGTACATTCCTTCGAACATCCTTCTTGCATAAAAGTTTCTAATCTACACAGATTCTTAATATCCAACTCCCATTATGGAAACATTTCCATATTTGCCATATGACAACTCCATTTAAATAGAATCCTTTCTATTCATAATAATGACGATATAGTCCATTCATTACTATACTCCTAGCTGCCCACAAGCGACCAATCCTTGGCGAACCTTAGATTGTTCTTGATAGTTGTTTAACTTACTTTAGTCATATCCGGTTCTAGTCCTTTTTCCCACTTAACACCCTAGGCATTTGGAAAATTAGAACGGTTGAATATTACAGCATATGCAATCGGTCCTATATCCGAAGCGTATGGGATACGATACATAATGTCTTACATAAGGACATGATACTTTACCAGTCTCCTGCTAAAATATTGTTATATATAGAATTCCCTTATGTTGAATCTTTTCAACATAACATTCGTATATGTCCTTTGACTATATTTAATTAAAATTTCTCGATCTAAGCTTTTAGATTTGAAATGAAGTATAAGTTTCTCTCCTTTTAATTATAGCAAAACAACTTTTCAACTTCTACAACTTTGCGAATTGAAACTTTTGTTTTCTATAATTAATATTGCTAACTTGCAACATAATAATCATGCTCCCACTAACATGATAATTATATCTCTACCTGCATAACACTTATGCTCCCACTAGCTTTGACATGTATTCAGAAAATAGTTGGACTTCCAGAAATCAATACTTATTGATATTCTTACCAAAGTTCAAATTTCTGATACGTGATGCTTCGATAAGACTTTATCTAAACTCATACACATTTTATTAGAAAGCTCATATGTGTGTCTAAACTATTTCAGAACTTATATCAATAAGTTCGAAATGTTCAGATTAATTGCCAAATCTCATAATACGAACCATGAAGAGGGGTGACGTAATCATGATCGGATTTGAGAATGCAATTTTCACAATCGCTATCTCCTTAAAATCTTCCTAGTGAAAGTGTTTCCTCACAATCATTTTCATGAAGGCGAGAAACCTTATGACACTTAGATTTTATGGTGTATGTGTTCCTGTCCATGTGAATCTGTCATAACCATAATCATAAGACAAGGTCTATGACAAACCCAAACTCATATGGACTGAACTTATTCAATCTTAATTTCTTGCATCCTGGCAGCACAAGTGCCTACCATGTCTTCCAAGTAGTTAAGCATCTCACCCTTACATATTAATGAACTTTCATTGATTAGGGTGCTTTGCCTTTATGCATTCAAATGAGAACTCATAGGACTCACATGTATAGTCAACTTTAAATGGAATGGGCACAGAAACAAGAATATGTCAACATGATAGGTTATAAACCTCAAGTCGTGTGCTAGTGATGAACAACTAGGTTTATTCTTGATTTGTTCTTGAAACTTTTTAAGATCATTAAGACTCCCACTGACCTCTTGACATATAAGATTCTCTTGTCAAGAAAGATTCCTTGACAAACAAATATTCAAGAGTTAGTGCGGGTTCTTATCAAGACAAAACCATAACACACGATTGATCTTAGATGGTTTTTGTCTTATCCAAGACATCACACTTACCAATTTCAAACGTACAAGAGTAAAACGTTTTCTACTCCACATTTGATGAGTGTTATAAACCTTCTTAAGATGATGTCACTCAAGTCACAATCTTGGAGTACGACTCTAAGACTAGATTTTGGAATGAAGTATGATTTACCTTTTGATTTAACCATTTCAACAACTGTCGATACCTCTTCTTAGCCATACTAGTGCACTAAGGTGTGACACGGTTTCATAATCACTAGGTTAATCATAAAACACGATAATTAAGTATTCTCCCTTCTTTTCAGATTGGAGAAACTTTTATCTTTCTGCCTAATTAATTCTTCCTATTCGTTCTGCTATACATTGAAACCTTTTCAACGATTCAGAATCATACTTAATCTTGTAAGCATAACCATATTTACTAAAATTTTAGCAAAACATAACGAATATTCTTATTGTTTTTTGTGTTGGACTTGACCTAATGCACAATAATGCGTACTAGATCTCCTAGTCCTTCACTTGACTTACATACTTATGCGAACAAGGAATTAGTCTTAATTTCCAAATACGAAGTATCACATTCATCATACAATACAAGTCACATGATTTCAAGTTTCTGTCCAATTGAAACTTGGGTGATGAGAATCATTCCCTAATTGGTAAATTTTCGACACTACCATAAATAACATAACTAAGAATCACATCCATTTTCAACATTGCTAACAATAGAAACATACAAACATCAATTTTCACAAAAGTCATTGCAAGGATATATATATATATATATATATATATATATATATATATATATATATATATATATATATATATATAAATAAGAGAAAAAATCAAAATTTATTTTATTTATAAAACACGGAAAAAACTTGTCCTTACAACGCACTTACAAATTAAAACTATGCTCCTAAGCAATCTATCATAACTCCTATACAACAGCTCAAACATCCGATCATCGAACCATGCGATCGAAATCCATCTCTTCGCGATCAAACTCAGCATACCTTTCCTTTAAGCTTCCTTTCTTCTCTTCGATCCTACAAAACATCAAAATGCAATCTTATCACATCATGTATTAAGAATCTATAAATAAGAACTTAATAGAGTTAGATAGTGGATTTACCTGAAGCAGAGTCGTACATCTTGACTCTCCCACCTTCGCGATCAAACGGTTTGACCATGGCCAATCCCTTTCCATTGGGAAGAGAATACTTTTTTGGACTTCCAATGTTGCCATTTTCAATGTCTATGGAAGTTTGGGAGGTTGATCTACCAGTCAAATTTGTTTTACCCGTGCGCCAAATCATTGTTGATTCAGCAGCAATAAGCAAATAGGTAAGATCAATGAGGGTCACGTCGTGGTCCATCATATAGTAATCTTTAATGACCTCACTATATGATTCAGGAAGTGATTGAAGAATCAAGTCAACAGCCAGCTTCCTTGAGACATCAACACCCAACATCCCCAACTTGTCAATATGCAACTTCATATCCAAGACATGAGCACATATAGACTTTCTTTCTTCGTGTTTGCTTGTCAATAGGGCTTGAGTGACCTTGAACTTTTCAAGTCTTCAAACACGTGGGTCAGGGAGAATTATTGGAGGAGGTGGAGGAAGTGAAGCATTATTTCCATTTCCACGATCAAATCGTGGAACATCATCTTCATGTGGAAAACTTTTTCCAAAGGATTCGGGAAGACGATAGTTGTTAGATTTTGACATCTACAAAACGGGAGAAATTTAAGTTAGTTGATTCAATCCTTAATATAACACCCAAATGAAATATTAAAGCTAGGACCCAACACAATATTCTACAACTCGGAAGAGGGATGTCGTAATCCAGCTGCAGATTATTTGAGGGTAGGTAAATGACGATTTACCAATTTCCACCATGAAAAACGAAAATTGAAAAATTAGGTTTTAAATGAATTGAAACTCCTAGATCTTTTGAGATTCATTGAACTTTTCAATGGGATGTTTAATCTTGAATATGCCCTTCAGGTTTGTGACTGGGATGTCGAGGATCACAAACAAGGTGTGAATAACCATGCAAATTAGCTTGGTACTCTCGAAGACGTATATAACCTAATCAATGTGCCGGTTAACCACAGACGCTCCATTGATCTATGATAATCTATGAGCTACCCATTTTCATCCTTCATTGGTCCCACATTAGTGTGTCGGTTAACCACACACGCTCCACTAACGACCAACAAGGTGCAATGTGTAATTTCATGGATTTGCACCAAATTCACATTTTTCCTAAAGTAACTAAGATTTTGGGAATTTATAAAAGTTTTTAGTTACTTCGTATTTCATTATACTTATAATGGAAGGTTGTGTCCTATCCTACCCGTTCGGCTAATGACCCTCCACTAGTCAAGGGTGCGGTGGGTAAGATTGGATACCCAATGGCGGTCATTTTACAGGCCGCTTCCTTAAACACCCCTTATAAACTAGCTTCGTGAATGAGGCCTACTAACGGTAAGACTGACATTTACTTATACATATATAATATTAAACTTTTAATTTCTATATAGTATAAGGATGTATTTTATACTTTTAAATTACTAGGTGGTTTAATCTATTAACAAGTTATACTTTTAATTTGATTAATCTTAAACCATATTGTAATGGATTTATTAATTCTCTCTTTTAATTAAGCTCTTAATTAATTTAATAAAACCATAAGGGTGTATTTTGAACTTCTCAAATTATTAGGGTTTTAGAATTTTAATATTTCAAAATTAATATCTTTTAACAAAATTTTAAATTCCAAAACTTGAGGAAAAATTTTGAAACTTTTTCAAAATATTAGGGTTTAACTATTTAAATTTCAAAAACTAAAACTTTTAAGTTCAAATTTAAACTACAAAACCTAAAGGGTGTAATTTGAAACTTTTCAAACTTACTAGGTTAAATATTTGAATCAAAATAATCTTATATTATCCATATTTAACCAAATCCACCAAATCTGATAAAGATATCCATACCAATCATAAAAATTTGGATTTTGGCAAGAAAAACGAGTTATGGTAGTTATCTTCATCAAAATCTGGCCAGAAAATCGAAAATCCCGGCACCAGAGCCCTGGACTTGTCGAGTACACTATGGAACTCATCGAGTTTATGCAACTCATCGAGTCCATACATGGACTCAGCGAGTCAGCCTGTCAGACAGCAAGAATTTTCGATTTTCTGATCTTTGGCAGTTCACTTTTGCATCTTTTCACTAGAAAAATGGCCTAGTCTCTGATACCACTGTTGTGTTATGAGCATAACATCAATCCTATGGTGTACATACAACCCTAATTGCTTTGATCTGGGTTTTTCTATAATGAACATACAACTATGAATACCAAAGCAATAAACCCTAATCTAGCATGCGTATTTCGAAATTGACATAATAAACAAGTTAGAATGATTACCTTAACTTGTTATGTAGTAATAACAAGTTCTCCTTTACCTTTGAAAGCTTAGTGCCCCAAGTGTTGCACTTCTAACGGAGTCACAAACACCACTAGCAACAATGAAGAACAAGAAAGAGAAGAGAGGGCTTCAAAATCGTCCAAGGTGCTCTAAGAAGGCATAGGGACGATTTTAGGAGCCTTAGGGTTCCTTTTATAGTTAAGGCTTCTAGGGTTATCAACTTGGAAACCCTAATTCCCTTGCTTAGGCCCTAAGCAACATATGGACTCCTTAATGGACAAGCCTTGGACGAAATCTTTATGGACTCTCATATAGATTTCGTCCACCTTAAACCAATAAGGTCCATAAGCCCAAACTATAAATATTACATATTTATATAATCAGTCCCCGCTAATTTAATCAGTCTCTTTTGATCACCAAATTAATTCCAATGTAATTTCTGATCAATACTAATTAAATAATATGATTGCTCAATTAATATAGTATTCTTATAATATATTAATAAATCATAATTAATCCTCTTTCTCCATAATTCATCTTATCAATTGCTATGGTGAAGGCAACCCAAAAGGACCATGCTCATAATAGGGTCAAGTACATACCAAAATAGTTATGGGCTTAGACACCTAATCCAACAATAACTTATTCGTTAAAGCTCAGATTTCGGCGTTCTTTATCTATCCAGAATCCTTGTCACGACCTCTACAACTTCCTTCATCGATATTGGGTTTATCTCACACTTTATTTTTGACGCTTATTTTTATATTTATTACTTCAAAGTAGGTTACAATGGTTGACCTAGACTATTACATCATCATTAATGCTTAGCCCAGAAACACGGGCGTTACAAAAAGCTATCATGTTAAGTTTTCACCTACACTTTTAAGAACACAAATTTTACCGAGTAGAACTATTATGTCTAAATCGTGGGCATCAACTACTGCTTATGACACGACCTGAGAAGCATTATAGGTGATGCTCATAAGAGTATGTACTATAGGTGGAATAAAAACTTGTTGTGAAAATGGTGAAAATTGGCATTTTGAAAGAAATTTCCCAAGACTAAAGAACCTGAAGCTAAAACTCGAGTCAGAGCAATCGTGATCAAGACGAGGAATGAAATCTAGGAACCATCAGTAGTAACGGGTGCGTTTCTCATTAACCATTTGTATACTGAAATAATTATAATACGTATGTTGATCGAAATATTCGTGAACCCTAAACTTAAACCTATTCTAAGTCATGAACCCAATAGATTGAAGAAACCTACAAAGTAGAGACAAGTAGTAAGCTATCAAAAATCTACTTGCGAAATTTTATAAATTTTGTACTAACACATTGCAAATCACATTTTTCACGTCAATATCGTATGTATGCCCATTGAAATTCCAATATCCTTGCTCATATGAAACAATTTTGTCCGTGTCGCACAAAGTCATTGTACAACCCCCTTTAACTGACAAAGTAACCACGAACGATCGATCTTTACTCATAGACTTCATACCAATTCCGAGTGGAAGCTTTGACATTATCATATGTATGAAGCGGCTACTTCCCCATTGTGTCTAGATCTATACTACAAGAAAATAATATGACTAAGCCCGCCTCACGAGAAAGACATGGTCATTTATGATGACAAGTCGGAGAAGAACCTCAAGTTTCCTTCCCACCCTAAAGAGCATTGGTGAAGGATTTAATCAAATATAGATGATTTGATAAAATGTGAAGGATTTAATCAAATGTGAAGGATTTGATAAGACGTGAAGGATTTAATCAAATGTGAAGGATTTGCTAAGACGTGAAGGGTTTAATCAAATGTGAAGGATTTAATCAAATGTGAAGGATTTGATAAGACGTGAAGGATTTAATCAAATGTGAATGATTTAATTAAATGTGAAAGAGTTGATAAGACATGAAGGATATAATCAAATGTGAAGTATTTGATAAAATGTGAAGGATTTAATCAAATGTGAAGGATTTGATAAAACGTGAAGAATTTAATCAAATGTGAAAGATTTGATAAGATGTGAAGGATTTAATCAAATGTAAAAGATTTGATAAAACGTGGAAAATTTAGTGAAGACTTCTACCCAAGAAATGAGCGCTGGAATTTTAACTACAAAGGAAATTTATGTTGGCAAATACTAGAGATTCATAAGGAAATCCTCTAGGATGAGCCCAACCACCAACTATGTTAACACCAAAAGGAAACAAAGTCCAACTGGGAAGTTAAGAAAGAAATTGCATTCCAAAAGTTGGAACAACTATTGTGTAATGCACCAATCCTACCCTTCCAAAAAGATCACGAAACATGTTCGTATGGCTACACGTACATAAAGGATTGAGATGCAAATAGATGAATTGAGACAAGTGTTTGCCTATGCTTTTGGTTGAATGAGATAAATGAGAAATTTTTTGTCATGTGAGATTCGTTAATAATGTAATGAGATTGACATGGTAGCAAATGTTTTGAGCCGAAAAGAACGTACCAAAACCCGTTGAGTATGAATATTAACTATGAATTTCAATTTACAACCTAAAACTCAAATTCAAGAAGTTTTACTTGAGACCTTGAGAGAGAAAAGCTTCGCGAGTGAAGCTCTATGAAGACTGGATAATCAGGTCAAGCTCAGGGAATATGTGATGCGATACTTTATGAACCAAATTTGTATGGCTAAGAGTAGTGAACACAAGAGTATAGTCTTCGAAGAAGCTCGTAGAATAAAGTGTCCCATCCATCCACACTTCTGACCTAATGTGCTTATATCTGAAGAAACGGAAATGGTGAACATGCACAAAAGCAAAGAATGCTACTTGAGTAGGCAAATATCAAACATGTACCAAAGGTAGAACATCATAAAACACTGAGGATTAGGGTAACAATAAGGAAATACCAAGTTAAATTGGGAACCAACGTCAATGGATTTCATACCAAAGTTACTCAAGAAAACTAAAGGATACTAATTCTATTTAGGTAGTGGTCCACAGGTTGACTAAGTCTGCCCCTTCCTAATAATGTAAGAACCATGTGAAATGGAAAAGCTTACCAGTACTTTCCAAAGAAATATTCAGACTGCACGAGGTGTCGATCTCTATCATCTCTCACTAAGATAGCAGATTCACTTAGCAATTTTGACAATCATTGAAATCCTTGAGTACGCGCTTAGGCATAAGCATAGCTCATCCCTAATAGTCAGAAGGAAAGAACCATCCTAAGTTGGGTAAGATGCTCTAAACCTGTATGATAAACTTTGGAAATTACATGGTATACTTATTGGAGTTAATGAGTTATTCCTGCCATGATAACAATCACACCAGCATTAAGGCCACACGTTCCAGACCTTATACAGATGTAAGCGCCAATACTCGACTTGTGGACCATTGATTGGAGATACGAAACTCAACAAATAGCATGCAGGTGATACACTACATTCAAATCCAATAATCACTCAAGAGATCATAGAAAAGATTGTGTGGGCCTGATAATGATTACAGACTGTAGATGAATGACAATGGAGTTATTTGAACAAAGGATGTAAGCCTCTCGACTTCCAAGTCAGAGACTGTGTAGCTTTTAAACACCTACTCTTTTATAGAAATGATGTGGATAAGAGAACGAGTAAAGTTAAACCGTGACTCAAAATACCTTCAAAATTCTTAACAGAATTTAGTCATGATATTTATATCAAACTGACTTGAGAACTAAACAGCATGCACGACGTTTTTCATACGCCAAATCTCAAAGAGTTTCTATCTGACGGCATGCTTCTTAACTCTCTTGATGAAGTATATTAGGAAATAATGCAAATGTTTCTTATTTGTTAAAGTATAGGCAAGTAGAATCATATACAATATTCGACAACCCATATATATATATATATATATATATATATATATATATATATATATATATATAGGATTCGATCGTATTCCATATTCCCTGGTTAGTTGTGACTTGTGGTAAAGTCATCTATTGTATCGATTATCTAACCTAGGTCTATGCGACATAAATCGACTATAGAATGATCATGTCTGGATCAATCGAAAAGAAAGTGCCACCAATTGTTTTATAATGTTTTATCTACACGTTGAATTTTGGGACGAAATTACTTTCAATAAGGGGATAATGTAACAACTGGTAAAAATTGGTTAGAGTTCGGCGGTCAAACCACCGCAAACCGCTAAGTGTTAAGGACCAATTGTGTGTAAAATTTATGTTATAATGTATATTAAAAATATTATATTCATAATTACCTTTAAAACATCTCAAACTGCCCAAACCATTTATCATTGAGAATAAAATCAAAAATTATCAAAACTTAAATTTATTTGTGAAGTTCAAAATAAAGTTTTGCATGAAGTATATTTGAGAGTTATGGAATAAAAATTTAAATAGATTATGTTCTCCTGATTTCATGGATATAAATAACGTCCAAAACAGAGATCATATGAGAAAGTTACGCTTCTTTAAAATTATAAAATTACTATTTATCTGATTTTCCTTAAACGAACCGTACATGCATACACTGTTACATTTGGATTAGCTATGAATCTCGTAAACTGTTTTTTAGCATGTTTTTGAATTCAGATTATGATATATTATTTTACTATATTTTTATTACATATTTAATCTCGATCAAAATCAGATTCGTAAAATCTGTCAAATTCGATTCAATTAATCGCGAAACTTTAAACACTGATTCACGGAGTTCAATATATCAAAATTTAATTTCGTCTGTATTTCTGGAATCACCGTAACTGAGACTATTAGCAGGAACTTTCACAAAAATTTATTGATATCGGGATTTATGTATACGAGAATCAGGAAACGAAATTACATCACAAAACAAATTGCAAATGCTTATTACCCTAAAATATCACCCAAAAGTTAATGGGATATGTTATTCCTACCCTTTTTTTATTATCTTACTCTCTCAATCATTACTTTTTAGGTAAAAATAATTAAAATCTGACATCATTTTCCGTGTAAAAGTATTTCTCTCTCCTCTTCTCTATTTTTAAGTAAAAGTAATAATTATTGTTTAGGTAAATAGTTTTATTAATTATTTTTAAATATAAATAAAAATATAATATAAAAGATATATCTATTCGTTTTTTGTTTGATATAATATTATTGGATAAATTTCATAAAAATCATTTTTTTTAGTTTAGCTATTGTTAGTTTTTAATAGATAAATGTGGTTTCCTACACTTTCCTATTTCATAGTGTTTCGCTTGGATTTTTTTCAAATATTCCAATCTTGGTCTTCAAAATAACTACAACGACGGCGAGTTAAATATATATTTTTTATTATTTAATCTTTAATATTATCACAGCAATATTGGCCATCAAAGTTTGATAAGTGAATTGGGTTATAGTTTGCTTATAGCCAAAAATTATTTTGCTTGTCCCGCTAAAGAAAAAACAAATTATATTTAAGATATACCAACCAATATTTTTATAGATTTTTTTAAACATATAATTTATTTTTCTTTTAAAATATATCAAACTCAAATGTTTTAATAATGTTTACTAGTACTATATAATTTTTTGGTTGCTAAGGTGGCACGATTAACTCCCATTTGGTGGCTTAACACCCATTTGGTGGCTGCCAACTAATATTTTTATACCATATGTTTAATATGTTTAATGATGTTTATTAGTAAAGGTAAAATTTTGAATTCATTATATATGTGAGGCACAATAAGTTAAAAAAAAATTGTTATCGTAACAAAAAAAAAAGTTGACCTACATAAAGTAAAAAAATTATATTTGCTAATAAAAAAAAATAGATGACGTATATATATATCATACGTTATAGAATTAAAAATATAAAAAATATTTTAGTAATTAGATTTATAAATATTTAAGTATCTTTTAATGAAATAATATAAATAAGTTATCTATAATTAAACCAAATAAAAAAATAATATTTTAATAAATAGGTTTATAAATATTAACTAATTATATATTAAAAAACTATTAATAATAACTATGTAATCATAATTTAATTATTAAAATAATTAAAAGTAGTAATGATCAGTAAAAAAAAGTAAAATGATTAGTAAATACAATGATTAGAAAAATGATTAGAGGGTAGAGATAAGTGGAGTTGGGGTAGGAATAAATGAAGTCAAGTTAATTTGACCTCAATAATTCAGATTACATTGTTGCAAAACCAAAATATGTTATTAGACTCTTTCTCTACAATCTCTCACATGGTTGTCAAAATCGCGATCCTGATCGTAGGATCATACGATCCTACGATCCTAGGTATAAAAAACGATCCGGATCGTAAAAAGATCGTATTTGGGGTAAGATCGCAGGTAGGATCGTAAGTAGGATCGTAGGATCGAGATCCGATCCGATCCTACCTGCATTGATTTCTTTTTATTTGTTTATTTTTTTTTTTTTGCAAATGTGTTTTTTTACCACTATATGTCTTTTACCCTTACTAATTTAACATTTATCATTTTGTGTTGCGACTTATGACTAATATTTTAAAGTTTTTTTTAACTTTTGAACGAAAAAATGAATGTTTGAACTATTTTTCATGATTAAAAATTATAAATTAAAATTATATTTTATTTTGTGGGATCTTAAGATCCCGATCCCGATCTTGCAAACCCAAAAACGATCCTACCTATGATCCGGATCCCTGATCTCTCCGTCTCCTTTTTTTTTTTTTTTCTTTTTTTTTTCTTTAATGGAAAGCCAAACACTCCTCTTTTCTGTTTCTCTTGATCGCCGGCCATTACAGCCTCTACTTCTCCTGATTTGTTGCGGCAACGAGGACTCGATGGATCCTCCTTCTTGTCGATCAGAATAGCCCAAGCACCCCCTCACAGCTACTGAAAACCCCGATCCTATTTTCTTCCTTACATCACCGGAAAAACGAAGATGAAGAACGGGAACTGCCGCCTCCGATCTAACCCCCTCTCCACCTTTCCCGTCAAAGCTCAACCCCAAATATCCCATTTTGATCGGCGACTGCAGCTGCCCCCATCCCTTCGAGTTTCACCGTCGGACAGAAACAAGACAACCGATAAATCAACGACTGATGCCACTTTCGTTCTTCAATCCGATCGAGTACCGATGGTGCCCTCCCCTTGCGATTGGCTCAACCACCGCCGGAGGTCCCGTTGATTTCTCCCGTTCGCGCCTTTTCCATTCCTGATCTGTTGAAGAAACAAAGATGCTTCCTTTTTTGTACCTTTGGTTATTTTGGAAAAACAGGCCCCTCACCTTTACTGATCGACCAGAGACAAACCACAGTGGTGTTAATATGGCAAATTAGCCCCTCCTTTGATTAGTATTACAAATCAGCCCCTCCAGTTGTAGTTTTAAATCAAAACAACACCTATTTGAATTATTTAACAAAAAGAACTCCCTCAGTTTTATTAATAGATCAAAAACAACCATACTTTGAATATTTTAACAAAAACAGTCCCTTTGGTTAAAATATTACAAAAATAATCATGAGCTTTGTTTTCACTCAAAAAGACTTCAAGATACGGTTTCTCGCATGAAATTTCACCAAATTCGAGCCTAGATCAAGATCACACATCAAATGTGAGTTCTGTTGGATTAGGTGTCTAAGCCCATAACTATATTTGGTATGTACTTGATTTGATATGTAGCATGGTCCTTTTGGGTTGTCTTCACTCATTCAACTTGATAGGATGACTAGTGGAGAAAGAGAGTATGATATATTATATGAATAATAAATTGGTACTCAGAATGATTTTATTAATATATTATAAGCAAGGTTGCAGAAATCGTTCGACGGTAGCTCGACACTGGACTGGGGTCAAGAGATTAATCGGCTAGGCGGGGATTAATCGGGGACCATTAATTATTAATAAATTAATAAATAAAACATTAATCCTAATAATATAACATTATATCTATTAAAAGTTACTAAAATTAATAAATATAACATTATAACATGATACTATGATTACAAAAACCCTTTTTGATCCCTAATACATCATATCTAAATAACCAATTGCATTTGGATCCAAGTCTGCATAAAATGGGGAGAAAAAAGTGTTATGAACAATGAGTTCCAATAGCATCGGGAAGGGATGTGGACCTGCAACCTGTTGTCTACTGCATTTGGAACTTTGTGAATGTTGAGGGAATTCGATAGCAGGAGGCTGTGAATATGTGGGAATTCCATGATCGATGATTCCATCCTGATTATTTCTATATAACACACAAGAGGCAGCGACTGTTGTAGAAGCTTCAGAAGGCGAAGACTGGTTTAGCTTCGAGGATGACGATTGACGGACTGCGACGACGTGGATAGAAGAAAAAGATGGTGTCGGAGGAGGGATAGATGGCATCGAAGAAGAAGATGGCGTCGTTTTAGAAGCTTCAGTTCATGCTTTCTTTCGTTCCTTTAGACTACAAAGAGAATTTCAAAAACGAAAAGAAATGAATGTGATGGAGTGAGAAGAACCCTAGCAGCAATTCTAATAATTTGAAACTTTTTCCCTTAAAGTTTTTTTTTTACCGATTAGGGCGCCTAGACCCGCCTAGACCCCGATAATCTTTGTCTTTGACCGATTTTGACCACGTCCGATAATAGGGTCCGATTAGCTATAAACGTCGACGGTGGAGGACCGCCAAGCGCCTAGGCGTCGATTAATCGGCCGCCTAGGCAGATATTTGCAACACTGATTATAAGATTAATATATTATTTGGAAATCATATTATTAATAGTGATTAATCAGAAATTAATTTAATATTAGTTTTGGGATTAAAGGAACTGATAAATAATTAAGGGGGGTGTTTTGCAAATCATCGATAGTTGCAAAATTGAGCTGCTGGACTCATTTGTTCTGGAGTGGACGAAATCCTATTGGGAAGCCCAATAGATTTGTTCCAATGGCTTCTACAAAGAGTGTCCATGGGCTGCTTGGTGCCTAAGCAAGGTATTAGGGTTTCCACCTGAAAACCCAAGCAGGCACAACTATTTAAGGACCTCTATACATGGTAAATTCGGCCATATGCTTATCAAACACTAGAGTAGCCGATTTTCACCTCTCTCAAAGTCATTCTTTGCATAGGGTGTTTGTGACTCCATTAGAGGTGCAACACTTTGGGCACTAAGCTTTCAAGAGTCAAGGACTTCAAGGATTGTCTTGTTATTACAATATAACAAGTGAGGTAATCATCAAACCCTAATATATATGTGAATTTCAAAATTGTATATACTAGATCTAGGGTTCATTGCTTTGGTATTCAATTTGCATGTTCAATAGAGAAAAACTTAGATCCAAAGCAATTAGGGTTTCATGATCACATAGGAATGTAGATATGCTCAAAACACATCAGTGGCATCAGAGCCTATAATGTTTTTCAATTGAATTAGTGCAAGTGTGGACTGCCAAAAGAAGAAGAAATCAATTTTTGAATAGTTTAAAAATACCCCCTCTTGGATTTTATTAATAAGATTAATTAAGTGTTTAATTAAAAGAGAGAATTAATAAATCCATAATATGGTTTAAACTTAACTAAATTAAAAGTCTAATTTATTAAAGGATTAAACCGCTTAGTATTTTAAAAGTTTAAAATACACCATTATACTATTATAATATTAATAGTTTAATATATATATATATATATATATATATAAGTAAAAATCAGTATTACATTTAGTAGACCCTCATTCACGAAGCTGGTCTATAAATGGTGTTTAAGGAAGCGGCATGTAAAATGACCGTCATTAGGTATCCACTTTTACCCACCGCACTCTTGACTAGTGGAGGGTCGTTAGCCGAACGGGTAGGATAGGACACTAAATCCTCATTAAAATTATAATGAATTATAAAGTAACTAAACGCTTTTATAAATTCCCAATCTTAGTTACTTTAGGAAAATATGAATTTGATGCTAACTCATGAAATTGCACATTGCACCTTATTAGTCAGTTAGTGGAGCGTGTGTGGTTAACCGGCACACTAATTTGGGACTAATGAAGGATGGCAATGGGTAACTCGTAAATTATCGTTTATCAATGGAGCGTGTGTGGTTTACCAGCACATTGATTAGATGATAACTGATATTGAGAGTACCAAGCTGATTTGCATGGTTATTCACACATTATTTGTGATCCTCGATATCCCAGTCACAAACTTGAAAAGCATAATCAAGATTAAACATGCCATTTAAAGGTTCAATGAATCTTATAAGATCTAGGAGTTTCATCTAAAACCTAATTCGTTAAAATTTTATTTTCGTGGTGAAATTGGTAAATCGTCATTTACCTACCTTCAAATAATTTACAATTGGATTACGACATCCCTCTTCCGAGTTGTGAGTTATTGTGTTGAGTCCTAGCCTTAATATTTCATTTGGGTGTTATATTAAGGATTGTATCAACTAACTTGAATTTATGCCTTTTGTAGATGTCTAGTTCTGACAACTATGGTCTTCCTCATCATTTTGGAAAAGGCTTTCCTTTTGAAGATGATGTTCCAAGTGTCGATCAAGGTGAAAGATCATTCCCTTCTTCGTGCATTGGTGGAACTGGAAATCATTCTTCTCTTCCTCCACCTCCTCCAGTGATTCTCCCTGACCCATGTTTTCGTCAACTTGAAAAGTTCAAGGTTACTCAAGCCCTATAGGCAAGCAAGCATAAAGATGGAAACTCTGTATGTGCACATGTTCTAAACATGAAGTCGCACCTTGACAGACTGGGAATGTTGGGTGTCGTTATCCCGAGGAAGTTGGCTGTTGACTTGGTTCTTCAATCATTTCTCGAGTCGTATAGTCCGTTCGTTAAGGACTACTATATGACAGACCACGACGTGACCCTTATTGATATGACATATTTGCTAATTGTTGCTGAATCAGCAATGATTTGGTGCACTGGTAAAGCAAAATTTATTGGAATATCCACTTCCCAAATTTCCATGGGCATAGGCGATGACAACAGTGATAGTCCAGAAATGATTTCTTCTCCTAAGGGAGAGAAATTGGTCCTGGTTGAAAAGTTTGATCATAAGAAAAAGGAAAATTTTGAGATAGTCCCATGTGTCATTCCCAAAGAGTTCATATGTTTCTATTGCCAAAAGAAGGGACATTGGATGCGAAGCTGCCGTATCTACTTGAAAGATCGCAAGGATAGTAAAGTCAAATTGTATGACTCTACTTCAGGTATATCCACTATCTAACTCTATTAAGTTCCTATTTATAGATTCTTAATACATGATGTGATAAGATTGCATTTTTATTTTTTTGTAGGATTGAAGAAAATGAAGGAAGCTTAAAGAAGAAGTAAGGGCTGATTTTGATATGAAGAAATGGATTTTGGTCACATGGTTCAATGATCAGGATTTGGAGTTGCTGCTTAGAAGTTATGATAGATTGCTTAGGAATATTTAGTAACATAGTTTTCATATGTATTTGTGTTGTAAGGACAAATTTTTCCGTATTTTTATAAATAAAGTAAATTTTGATTTTATCTTATTTTATGTATCCTTGCAATGACATTAGTGAAAATTGATGTTTATATTTCTATTGTTAGCAATATTGAAAATGAATTTGATTCTTAGTTATATCATTTGTGGTAGTGTCCTAATTTACCAAGTGAGGAAGGATTCTCATCACCCAAGTTTCAATTGGACATAAATTTGGAATCATACGATTTGAATTGTGTGATGTATGAGAATCTTGATCTTTGGGAAATTAAGACTAAATTCCTTGTTCACATATATATGCGAGTCAAGTGAAACATTGAAGGATCTAGTGCACATTGATATGTACATGTCAGATCCACCACAAAGGATGATATAGTCTATTCGTCATGATTTACTGTTGGTTCAGTAAATATGGTTATACTTATAATATTGAGTGTAATTATAATACCTTGAAAAGTTTCAATGTATAGCAGAACGAATAAGAAGAATCAATTTGGGAAGAAAGATAAAAGTTTCTCCAATTTGAAAGGAAATGAGAGTACTTTGGTATCGTGTTTTATGATCATCCTAATGATTATGGAACCGTGTCACAATTGATCCTCTAGGGACACCTTAGTGCATTTACATGACTAAGAAGAGGTGTCGGGAATTGTTGAAATGGTTAAATCAAAAGGATAAATCATACTTCGTTCCAAAATCATAGTTTTAGAGTTGTACTCTAGTCACTCCAAGTTATACCTTGAGTAACATGTTCTAAGTAGGTTTATAACACCTCATGAAATGTGGAGTAGAAATGTTTCTTACTCTTGCACATTTGAAATTGGAAGTTGTGATGTTTTGGATAAAACAAAGACCAACTAAGACCAATTATATGAAGTGTTGTTCTTAATAAGAATCCTCACTAACTCTTGAATATTTGTTTGTCAAGGAATGTTCCTTGACAGAGAATCTTATATGTCAAGAGGTCAGTGGGAGTCTTAATGGTCTTGAATAGTTTCAAGAAATAATCAAGTTCAGTCCATATGAGTTTGAATTTTTCATAAACCCTATCTTATGATAGTGGTTAGAAATGACGAATTCACATGGATATGAACACATACACCATAAAATCTAAGTGGTAAGAGGTTTCTCTCTACTTCATGAAAATGATTATGAGGAAACGCTTTCACTAGTAGATTTTAAAGGATTAGAGTTAGCCAGTGTGATAATTGCGTTCTCAAATTCGAGTATGATTACGACATCCCTTTTCATAGTTCGAATTGTGAGAAATGGCAAATAGATTGAACATTCAGGACTTACTGCTATAAGTTCTGAAAAGGTTTAAACACACACATAAGCTATCTATTGAAAGGTGTATGAACTTGAGAAGTCTAGGAAAAGACTTATCAAAGCACCATGCAGCAGAAATCTGAACTTTGGTAAGAAAGTCAACAAGTATTGATTTCTAGAAGTCCAACTGATTTCTGGGTACATGTCAAAGATAGTGGGAGCGTAATTGTTATGATGGTAAGAACATAATTGTTATGCTAGTGGGAGCATGATTATTATGAAAGATGTTGCAAGTTAGCAATGCTTTTTTATAGGAAACAAAGTTCTAAATTTGCAAAGTCGCAGAATTTGGAAATTGTTTCACTATAGTAAGGCTTAAGGGGGAGGGAATCAGTACTTCATTTTGAATCTAAAAGTTTTTTATTGAAATTTTAATAGAACTTAGTCATGAATATATATGAATATCATGTTGAAATGTTTCAACATAGGAAATTCTATATATGGAAATATTTTAGCAAGAGACTGGTCTATTATCATGTCTTTATGTAAGACATTATCAATCGTATCCCATATTCTTTGGGTATAGGATCAATTGCATATGATATAATATTCACCTGTTCTGATTTTCCAAATGCCTATGGCATTAAGAGGGAAAAAGGACTAGAACCAGGTATGACTAAAGTTCTTAAACAACTGTCAAGGACAATCTACGGTTTACCAAATATTAGTTACTTGGGACAAATGGAATTATAGTAATGGATGGACTATATTGATATAATTCTGAATAGATAGGATTCTATTTAGAATGGATAGTCATATGGCAATTATGGAAATGTTTCCATAATGGGAGTTGGATATTAAGAATCTATGTGTAAGTTAGAAACTTTTATGCAAGAAGTATGTTCAAGAAATATACCTTGAATATGAGACTTCATTTCCGGGAAATTGTATTGTGACAATTTAAATGGAATGCTTTGTAATATCATTGGCAAAGTGTCTGTGACTTAGGTGCCTTGACATTACAAAAGGAACATTGCATGTAAGTTTAGATCTAACAAGATTCTAATAGTGGTAAGAATTCTATATTTTTACACTTATAATAAGGATTAGGGAATTATGAAATGAGCATTATTGGAAATGTGTTCAATTGATCTATTTCACAAAGGAAGGACCATAAATAAACATAGTGTGTATGCTTGGAGCATGTGATGACTGTTGTTTTAATTCAAGTATTAAGTTGATTATTCGAAACATTATACAATGAGTAAGGTCTAATTAATATGGTGATTAAATAATAAGTGTTTTATTTATATTCAAAAGTTTTGAGACCATATTGGATTAGGATATTCTTGTGTTTCGCTTCGCATGTTTTACTTCCCGAATAATAAGATTATTCAAATATCAACAGTTAATCATACTTTGGAAGTAAGTAATGAGGTAAGACTGTCATGAATCCGACTGTAGATTGTCTAAGAGCTTAGACATAGCAAATGTTTGTTGCAGTGTTCGTGAGTACTCCTGAAATAAGAATTTCAGTATTGGATTAAACCCACGCTCATCTGAATCACTTCATGGATTTTATTACTAGTGATTGTGACACGATAATATCTTATATTCTTAAAACGAAGACATATATTTGTTGTTTATAAGTCGGTTGCGCATTGATAATATCTAAACGCATTAGTAACTTGATGTTATAAAATGTATTGTTGTGTGTGATTTGATGAGTGAATAGTACAAGCATATGAGTCAAAGTTTATCCATTCCTTTTACCCTAAATGGGATAAAAGCGATATCTGTGGGCCCCTTGATGATGTAGTGATGACAACCTAAGCGTTTGGCCAAGCCTGGACTAATTTGATATGTTCAATTGTAGTCTAAGTCAGTCGTCATAAATCGGAAGTCGGGAAACAAACCTTCGCAGAGAGAGTGATTATAATCCATGTCTCATGTCCATACGATATCTTGTAGAATAGAGAAATATTTGATCCCTTATCTAAAGGACGCATTACTGATTAGATCATAGTTCGACAACGGCTTTTGAAAGCTAGATTGCTAATCAGATTCTAAAGCCATACTTGCAATAATAGTTATTAGACTTATCCAAGTGGGAGACTATTGGATTAGGTGTCTAAGCCCATAACTATATTTGGTATGTACTTGATTTGATATGTAGCATGGTCCTTTTGGGTTACCTTCACTCATGCAACATCATAGGATGACTAGCGGAGAGAGAGAGAGAGAGAGAGTATGATTTATTATATGAATAATAAATTGGTACTCAGAATGATTTTTTTTAATATATTATAAGATTAATATTTTAATTGGAAATCATATTATTAATTAGTGATTAATCAGAAATTAATTTAATATTAGTTTTGGGATTAAAGGAACTGATTAATAATTGAGGGGGCTGTTTTACAAATCATTGATAGTTGCAAAACTAGGCTGCTGGACTCCTTTGTTATGGAGTGGACGAAATCCTATTGGGAAGGCCAATAGATTTCGTCCAAGGGCTTCTATAAGGAGTGTACATGGGTTGCTTGGTGCCTAAGCAAGGTATTAGGGTTTCCACCTGAAAACCCTAGCAGCCACAGCTATTTAAGGAACCCTATACTTGGTGAATTCGGCCTTATGCTTATCAAACCCTAGAGTAGCCGATTTTCACCTCTCTCTAAGTCATTCTTTGCATTGGATGTTTGTGATTCCATTAGAGGTGCAACACTTGGGGCACTAAGCTTTCAAGAGTCAAGGACTTCAAGGATTATCTTGTGATTACAATATAACAAGTGAGGTAATCATCAAACCCTAATATATATGTGAATGTCGAAATTGTATATACTAGATCTAGGGTTCATTGCTTTGGTATTCAATTTGCATGTTCAATAGAGAAAAACTTAGATCCAAAGCAATTAGGGTTGCATGATCACATAGGAATGTAGATATGCTCAAAACCCATCAAAATCTATGTCCCCTCTTTTACCGTTTTAATATTCAAGGAAGAATACATGAGTGTCTATTAAAGTTTTGATGATTCTCCAGTTTTATACACAAAATAGCATCATACATTATTATTTGTCAAAAGTTTCTGAAATAGTGATCTAAATTGTATAAATCATCAATAAGTCATATACGTTATAGCAGAATGCTATAAATTATATATGTACACCTTGTTGTTATATATTTAATTTATATTAATAGAAATTACAAGATTTTAAGTAGATTACTATAAAAGATATAAGTTATTTGACGAATCATAAATTGTAATACTCGTCTTGTATGTGTATATATATATATATATATATATATATATATATATATATATATATATATATATATATATATATATATATATATATATATATATATATATATGCACGAAAATGTTGAGAAGGCAGGAAAAGACATTATACATATGACCAAATATGCTATTCAACATAATTATGTACAAAAGGAATGTACATTGCCTTAAACGGGTTGATAAACGAAAATTGGACAAATACATAATAATTAATTGAAAATATACCAAGAATAAATTATTATTATTATACTCTCAATCATCATGTAGAAATGATTTCAAAATAAATGATATATTTTATTTTTATAATTATTATAAAAATATAAATGATTTTAGTTGTAATACGAAATTCGTCACATATGATAACATAATCAATTCTCAGATTTTAAGAACTGTTACCTAATAAATTATAAATCGTATCAATTATGCAACTTATCAAATATTATGGTAGTCATTGGTTTTCACGTTTGTTGAAAACTGGAAAATGTTATAAAAATAGTCGTTAGGCTTCCCGAATTTCGTCATGATAGACAATAAGATTTGAAAATATATTAAGTCTTACGAATCTCAAATGCTAAAGGACTTAAATCAAAATCATTCCTAAACACCAAAGAATTATAAGAATTCTAAAGTCTTATATAGGAGAGTTTTGGATTATGATTCCTAGACATATTGTTAGGTTCCATCACAACCACAGGACGCTCTATGTGAACTATGTTTGTTTCTAAAAGATTTATGAGCTAGGATCATTTCCTAAGCTATGGGTTATGTTGTTGTGTATACTGAGACCGGTCGTCTTATTCAAAATCCTATGAGTTATAACCGTTAATCTGGAGGAATTTATAGTGTAAATATATGCACACAACATGGATTTATAATAAAGAACTTTGGTGTAGATCTATTATGCATGGAAAGATTTATGTGAGTCGTTATTATCCGTCTGTAGTTGCTATGTAACACCTAGATTTTAGTTATCCGTTTTACCCCTTAAGTTATGTTTATTTTGCAAGTTTGGTCCCTGATGGCAATTCTGTAATTTTGAATTAAGAGGGGGCGTACACTCTCGTACGCAAGGCTTACTCCAAAGCATATTAGAACGCAGAGCGTACACATGTATGGATGACGTACGCAGTCAAAATGCAAACCCTAAGTTTTAGGGTTTGGACCCTTTTAAAGCTCACTTATGGCCTCAAGCACCTTTTACCTTCAGCCTCTCTCCTTATCTCGAAAACCCTAAGTGTTTTTGTGCTTGTGAAGCTTGTTGGGGCCATTTTGGTGCATTTTTGGCACACTTGGAGTTGAAGGAAGAGCATTGAAGTGGTGATGTTAAACTCAAGGCTTTGGATCCAATATTTAGTCCCCCTTGTCTACCTTGTGGAGGTAAAAAGTTTTAAACTTGATGATTGAATCTCTTGGATCTAGTTTTGCTCAGGTTGTTTCCTTTTTAATCCAAAATTTAGCCTTTGTAAGTAGGAAGTACTCCAAGGCATTTGAGTTGTCCTTTCAAAAGTTTTTAGGGGAGCTAAGTCATAAAGTTGGATTCTTGGTCACTAGTTTTCCTCTATGCAAGTGCTAGATAGTCTTAATGGGTTAAGAGGCTAGGATTTTTTGTTTTATGGACTTAATAGCCATGCTAGGCTATAGAGTTGGAAAAATTATGGCTTAGGACATCTTATGTGACCTAGATCTGAACTTTGGATGAGGGTGTTTAAGGGATTAAGCTCTTGGTTAAGAAGTTGGCCAGCAGCCTCATACGTAGGGCGTACCGAAGGGTACGCTTAGCGTATGAGGTTAGCGCCCCATCTTCTGATCAACTGCGAGGTACGTCCCACTTATACGAGGAGTACACACGCATCGTTACTAAGTCAACCCGATTTATTCGGTTTACTTTAACCTAGTTTTGACTAGGGTTTGACCTAAGGGCATTTTAGTTATTTTGATTGGTTTTCTGAGTTTTGGTGGTTTTTAAGTGTAAAGGTGATCGGTAGTGTGAGTTTCGGAGCAGTGTATCAGTTCAGTTTTACGTATGACTTTGAGTTGAGTTTTCTCATTGTATCAATGGGTCAAATGCACTAAGGTCGACCCATTATTTGTGATATAGGTTGTTAGCTATATTTGAGATATGTGTATGCATGCAATCAACCAAGCTTAAGTAAGTGCTTCCCAAGTTACCCATACTTATGTATTGTGATTAATATGCTTCATATGTGAATTGCATGCTACATTTGTGTGATTCCTTATAGCTCAGTAGACTTTACCTTGAGGAAGGTACAGGTAGATGTGGAAGGTAGTATTGGGCCCATACTACTAGAAGTACAGGACCTGTACCTGACACAAGTGTAGATATGGGGATCCTATGGGTACTTGTGTGTTGTAAGTTTCCCTTGAGGGCTTGCTAATTGTTTATATTTTGTGTTTCAGTTTGAGGATGGAAGTCACTCTTTTCGGATCAGGAGGTACATGTTTTGGCTCTGGATTGGGTTCAAGTTCTAGCTTTGGTTCAGAACCGATTGGTGAGAGACTACTTGAGCTCATTGCACTTGAGGTTACTTTCGGTATTCTTGATGCTACCCTCGTGATCTTCGGTACCGTCAAGGAGGGGATTTTGAAGCTTATGGAGGAGCGAGTCAGGTCTTTTCGAGTCGAGATTGCTGAAGAGCAGACTGGGGCGCAAACTCCCTCATTACAGGAGTTCAAGGCATGTGGATAATCTGAGTTCTTTGGAGCTAAGGACCACATCACTAGCCGTCGATGGATCGCTGACATGGAGAATGCTCAGCGCATGAGCTTTTGCCCTGAGGGGGAAAAAGTGGGATTTGTGTCTTGCTTACTGACAGACAGAGCGCAGGACTGGTGGGAGGAGGTTACCTGAGCCGTGGGGACAGTAGGGGTGGTAGAGATGAAATGGGAGGACTTTGTTCAGAGGATCCAGAGGGAGTTTTCACCAGCCATAGAGGTGTAACAACAGACGAAAGAGTTCCAGGACCTACGCCAGACTACGGAGATTGTGGCGGAGATCACCGCCAAATTCAGGGAGTGGACATTGTTGGTCCCGCAATATGCTGCAGATGATGAGATGAGGAAGATGAGATATATCATGCTATGTTGAGGGATGACATTAGGGAGTTCGTGAGCTTCTCGGGGTGTAAGACCCTGAATGGCATGATCGAGAAGGACTGCGAGCGGGAGATTGGGTTGGAACTCTGGCCGAAGTGGAAGCCGAAGTAGGTTAAGATAGGTGTAGGTCAGGCCAAGAGCCCAAGACCTCCGATACCCACATCAGAGGCCACCAGGGTCGGGGCTGTTGCGCCAAGGTCGGCAAGACGCACAAAGGAGCTTGCCTAGCAGCAGGTTCATGATGTTTCAGTTGTGGCCAGTCGGGCCACATGAGCATGGAATCCCCCAAGAAGGCTCTGATTTGCTTTCATTGCAATCAGACTGGCCATAAAAAGGTCGATTATCCGAGATTGTCTGGAGGAGTAGTGGTGACGTCTAAGCCAGCCACCTTGAAGATTACCGATGGCCGTCAGGGCAAGGCGGATGCTCCTGTGGTGAAGATTAGGGCTTTTTAGTTGACCACTGATGAGGCCCGTGCAGCGCCGGATGTAGTGACTAAGACATTTTTCGCCAATAGTTTGTCTGCTCATGTTCTTTTTGATTCGGGGGCTACGCGGTCCGTTGTATCTCTTGCGCTGAACAAGAAGTTTCGAGACACTCCAGGGAAATTGGATTCCCTTATGGAGGTGGTGATTGCGGATGACTGTCCCGTGAGTGCTTCGAGGGTTTTCCGTGGGTGTGTCCTGAACATGTTTAATGAGAGGTTCTCTATTGATTTGGTGTCGATCCCCTTGCGAGGATCGAAGGTTATCATATGGATGGATTGGTTGGGCCCCAATGGGGTCGTGATTGATTGCGAGCAGCAGTTGGTGAGAGTTCGAACCCTAAGTGGTGGAGAACTGGTTATTACTGGAAAGAGAGCTTCGCATGGGCTAGCTCTCTATTTAGCTGCGAGGGCCAAGAGATATCTTCAGAAGGGTTGTTCCTGGTTTCTAGCTTATGTTTCTAAGACGCGGGTCAAGGCCACGATAGAGTTGAGCAGGGTACCTATTGTGACAGATTTCCCTGATGTTTTCCCCGAGGATTTTTCAGGAGTGTCACCCTAGAGGTAGGTTAAGTTTTGGATTGACTTGGTTCCTGGTGCGACTTCGATAGCCAAGGCGACTTATTGCTTGGCACAATCAGAGATGCAGGAGTTATCTACACAGTTGCAGGAGCTGCAAGACAAGGGTTTTATTCGCCCGAGCAGTTCTCCGTGGGGAGCACCGATCTTATTTGTGATGAAGAAGGACAGTTTGCACCGGATGTGCATTGATTATCAGGAGTTGAATAAGCTAACGGTGAAGAACTGTTTCCCACTCCCGAGGATTGATGATTTGTTCGATCAGCTCCAGGGAGCATCTTGGTTTTCCAAGATTGATTTGCGATCAGGGTACCACCAGATGAGGGTCAGTGATGATGTGCAAAAGATAGCCTTCAGGACTCATTATGGTCATTATGGGTTTGTAATGATGCCCTTCGGGCTCACAAATGCACCCACAACGTTCATGGATCTCATGAATCCGGTCTGCAGACCGATGCCGGATCGATATGTGATTATTTTCATTGATGATATTTTGGTCTACTCCAATACTAAGGAGTAGCACGAGCAACATTTGCGAGAGGTGTTAGAGACCCTGAGGAGGGAGAGGCTTTATGCTAAATTCTCCAAATGTGATTTTTTCTTTCGTGAGGTGCAATTTTTGTGAAACAACGTCAACTAGAAGGGAATGTTGGTTGACCCAGCCAAGATCAGGGCTGTGATGCATTGGGAGGTCCTAACGACTGCATCGGAGATTCGAAGTTTCTTGGTCTTGCGGGGTATTATCGGAGATTTATCCAAGATTTCTCCAAGATTGTTGTGCCTTTGACCCTTTTGACAAAGAAAAATGTGATCTTTTGTTGGGGGCCTGATCAGTAGTTGGCTTTTGAGACTCTAAGGAAGAAGTTGTATGAGGCCCTGATTCTCGTGCTACCAAATGGTTTGGATGAATTTGTGATTTTCTGCGACGCCTCTATTTCAGGTTTGGGAGATATTCTTATCTAGAGGGGTCACGTGATTGCTTACGCTTCGAGGCAGCTGAAGCCTAATGAGGCAAATTGCCCCACACATGATTTGGAATTAGGGGCTATGGTGTTTTCCCTCAAGATCTGTAGGCATTATTTGTATGGGATTCAGTGTACTATCTACACCGACCACAAGAGTTTGAAGTATTTGATGGACCAACCGAATTTGAATATGCGGCAGTGGAGGTGGTTGGATGTAGTGAACTATTATAATTGTGAGATCCTGTACCACCCTGGTAAGGCTAATGTGGTGGCCGATGCTTTGAGCCGCAAGGCGTCAAGCTCATTTATCTGATATATCGGTTTGAGGATGATTGTCACTTTGTCTCTGATGAATTTGATCAAGAAGGCTCAGGTGGAAGGATTAAAAAAGGAAAATCGGAAGATCGAGTGGATTAAAGGAAAAATTCATTTATTTGTTAGAGACGGTTAGGGGTTGATGACACAGTGTGGTGAGGTTTCGGTTCCAACATCAGGTGGGTTGAGACAGAAGATTTTGAAGGAGGCGCATAAATCCAATTTTTCTATCCATACGTGGGCCACGAAGATGTACAAGATTTGAGGTTGAGTTACTGATGGACCTGCATGAAAAGGGAGGTAGATTGGTTGGTTGAGCGGTGCCTGACTTGTAGGAAAGTCAAGGCCGAGCACCAGAGACCCCACGACAAGGTGCATTGGTTACCCATTCCCATGTGGAAGTGGGAGGAGATCACTATGTACTTCATCAGAAAATTACCTAGGACTGTGCATGGTGTTGATATTATCTGGGTCATCATGGACAGATTGACCAAGAGTGCACATTTCATTCCGATTGTAGAGAGCATATATGCAGAGATGCTAGTTGATATTTATGTCCGGGAGGTGGTGGTTCGGCACTAGGTGGCAGTTTCAGTGGTCTCGGACTTGGATGTCCATATTACCTCCAGGTTTTGGAGGCATTTTCAGGAGGAGTTGGGACTCAGTTGCATTTTAGTACAACGTACCACCATCAGACTGATGGCCAGTGTGACAACCGTCAATTTCTGGTCAAGTCAAAGTCAAACAAAGTCAACAAGTCAAACCGGTCAATACAACTAGTGCTTGTATGTTAGGGCTTACTCTATGTTTACTAATGTACAACTCTCTATATTAATACAAAGTATCAGTCGAAAGTTTCAAAAGTTCAGAAAACCTAAACCCTAAGTAGGGTGAGTGTTGTAATGACTCGATAAAACACTATTACGTACCCTTCGGGGGTGAATAACACTCATTACGAGGCATAGTGGGGTTTGCAAACCTTGCAATACAGGGCCAAACACTAACAAAGGTTACAAACAAAGTCTCTCTCAATCTCTCTCACTATATCTCTCTATCTCCTAAACCTCTCCCAAATCTCTCCTAAATCTCTCTCAAAATCTCTTCCAACTTTTTGAAATACGCCCGGGCCATCCCGACCCTTCAATTAGTTGAAAACCACTTAAAACGGGAAGATTTTATGGAAAACAGCACTCCGGATGCGAAACCACCCCAAAATGCGAAACCCTAAGTACCGAACCCAAACTTCGCAGCCCTCACCTGCGAACTTCACATTCGCATCATGCCTTCAGGTTCGCTCCGAACTTCGACTTCGCATACCTCCCCTGCGAACTTCACATTCGCACTTTTTTCCCGGTTTTTGACCAGTTTCGCATTTCGAGCCCGTTTTTGATGCTTTTGTCGTGGGATTTTCACCCAAATCCATATTTTTGACATCTTAGACCCTCTAAACTCACATTTTATTCCTATATTAAAGATTTATTTAATATAAATCATATTTTTGCTTAGGATAATTACAAGAGTACATAAAGGATCTCTTTCACTTTTCTCATAAAGTTATGACGCCAACCACCCTCATGTCAACTTTATGTCTACTTTATGTCATTATTCACAACTAGCTAGTCAATTCATTAAGCTTCTTCAACACTCTTCCTATCCAATCAACCTTTATAAACAAATCCAAGAGATTTGTTTCACTTCTCTTCCAAGATTTCACTCCTCACCAAAAGCAAACTTTTCCTCTCTCCTCTCTTACATGAATTCTCTAGGAGTTTTTGAGTATTTGCTCCATTTTGGTAAGTATTTTTCCTTTAAACTTCTACACAATCTTCACATCTTCATCCAAATAATGGATTATTTACACAAATATCTACATATCTGTTCTTAGGATCTTCAAATCTTCAAACATCTTTCAAGTGTTCTTGACTTGAAACTCCCCATATTCAACCTTCCACCACAAGAAATCACAAAAGGTGAGTTCATACCCCTATACTTTCATGTTTTCTTCAAGTTTTAAGGGGGGAATACAAGTTATAACACCAAAACATATTCTAAACTCAAACATCAGCTTTCAATAGAAAATTTATGGTCTATTCACAAACTGTTTTGACAGTCTTAAACGTAATATTTTCCAAAACTGTTCAATATGCAAATTGTTCAGGTTTATACCTTTCTAATGACTACTTGCACACATTCATACGGTTTTTCTACAATTTATGGCGATTTTTACAAAACTGCCTACCATTTCAAGAGTGATTTCGTACCAGTCTGTGAAGATGAACATTTTCACACTGGTTTGAGACCACTAAAAATCATAATAAAATTTATGAACAAAGTAGTCTCATTTTCTAAACTCTAAGAGTTTACGGATCTAGTTTACAAGCTAAACCTAGAAAAATTGTTTACAAGCTTATTTACACTTTGTAACATGTTGAGCAAAGTGTGTAGCAATACAAAAATACATGTTGATTATATTTCATGCTATTTTATTTCCATGAAAATTAAATAATCATTCACATAAGGGTTTTTCATTCACTACAAACATATATGATAAACTATAATAGGTATACTTTATGGTTCATTACACTACAAACTCACTATGAAAGGTTTCATTTCCACTACAAAAAGCGTTTTCATTCACACTACACGTAAACTCGTTAAATCAGGTTGTGAGGCACTACTTTATTGTAACCACTAGGGTACATGTTAAAATCATGTAGTTATAACCAGAGTCTCTTGTAGGGAGAGCGTGATACTTGTGTATAGATCTATATTGGGATTGACAACCCGCGCCTAAGATGCTTGCAACAGCTCGGCCGGCAGGTCAGGGATGACAAATGTCATAACATTCCGACGTCTGAAGAACGTCGTAACAGGTCACTATGTCATTAGCACGGTTAAAATAACTCATATAGGAAAATAACGATACATATAGTTTACGAGGAAATTTCTAAATTCAAACGGTTTTATTCACTTTAAAACAGATTATACTATTATAAGTATGAAATAACACTTGTACATTCGGTCTTGGGTTTTAAGACTATATTTCATCTAATAAAGAAAATATCGGATTTTTCTGGAACAAACACTACTTTTTCAAAGAAAGGTTTTCAACTCTACATTCAGAAGCTTATGCACTCACAAACTTAATTGTTGACACTCTTTCAAAATTACTTAATTTCTCAGGTAATCATTAAAACAGGTAACTATCAAGCTTTTGAGGATGGGACGCTAAGGCGTCAGACAATTCATTTTATCATTATATTGTAATCGATTTTGAAACATGCAACTCATGAAACCATGTAACTTTTTCAATTATATTTATGATGGTTGTGTTTACTTTGGTCACTATTATACTCGTTGTTATGATACTATACATGAAGTCATCCCACCCGTGGACATTTCCGCCATCCTAGGTTTGGGGGTGTGACAGCCATAGCGAGCGGAAGATCCAAACACTCAAGGATATGCTTCAGGCTTGTGTGTTGGATTTTGGAGGGAGTTGGGATACTTACCTTCCACTAGCTGAGTTCTCCTACAACAACAGTTATGTCACAACTAGTACTTTAAGGCTAGGAAATTATGTCCATGTATAATTACTTTTGGAGAATTCTTGTAGCCCTAACTATTATGTAATACATGTCATTCATTCAACAACAACAATTCGAATCAAAATTCACACGTGAAGCCCTAAACCTAATTCAATGCACAACACTCACTCAACTTTGGGTTTGAAACCCTAACTTCCCGGTTCAAACTTTTATTGGACCAGGATCCTCTTATTGGGCCTAATGGACCAATAAACCCTCAACTTGATTCTTTTGGGCTAAGAAACCTCATTTGGGCCCTACTTGGACCCACATTCAATAAACAATAGCATTTTGGGCCATAAGATTCATCATGGGCCTTATTGGGCCGAAAACCATCTTCTTTAATTATATAGGCCGAAAACCCATTCCTTCTATCACTTTGGGCCGTAAACACATATGTGGGCCTAATAGGCCGAAAATTTCCTTATTGGACCTTACATTTCGGTTAATACTCAATACTAGCCCAACATTCCTTTTCTTTTCACCCCCATCTCCATTCTCGGTTATATATATATATATATATATATATATATATATATATATATATATATATATATATATATATATATATATATATAAGAGAAAGTTTAATTAATCTAAATACATGACACCTCCTTATTGCATGGAGGATATCCATGCATCTAACCTCACGTACATCTAAGAATCTCATACTTCAAGTCAAGATATTTCTCTCCTCTCTCTTCCTCTCTAAAACTCGGCCCTTCCCCCCCCCCTCCATTTCAAACTTCATTCCATTTATAAGTTCTCTTTAAACTCTCAAGAACTCTCTCAGTTTTACCTCTTCAAATTCATGAGTTTGGGTGTGTGCAAGAAGATCACTTCAAGCTTCACACTTGTGGTAAGATCATATAAACTCAAGTTGAATTATTCCATTTTGTGTTAAGGATTTACTCTCATAACTACCTTCATTTTATGTTTAAGCTTCTTAGAACTTCTTAAGTTCGAAACTCTTCCCAAAGGAACACTCCAAGGCCGAAAACACCTTCATTCTCTTTCACTTCTTAATCAAAACTGAATCCATCACCAATGTGAGCTTCATACCCCCTTGTTTTCGGTTTTACTATGTTTTGGGGGAGGATACAAGTTGGTTTTGTGTTAGATCTAAGTATTTATGCATACTTGTGTGAATTTTCATGATGTGTTGTGCAAATATGTTATGAATCTATGTTAAACCCTCATAAACTCGATATATTTCCAAGTCTTAAAGATCTTAGGAAAATAAGCTACTTTATGTAACTCATTATGTTGTTGAAAAGATAAAACATGTTAAATGATACTTTAAAATAAAAGAAAACCTAATGAGGGGCCATTTTTGACAAATAAAAAAAAGTGAGCCTTTTTGTGACAACTCACGGTTTTGAGAGGACCTAAAGAGTCATTTTTGGATAAAAATGGGTTCTTAAGACATTCACGGTTTTAAAGGGGTCAAAAGAGTCATTTTTTTAATAAAAAGGACTTATTATGACATTCACGGTTTTATATGGGTCAAAAGTGTTATTTTTGACAAAATGGGTTTATTTTGGGCCTTCACGGTTTTAATGGGCTAAAATGGTTTTATATGGGTCAAAACTGTTATTTTTGATAAAATGGGCTTATTTTGGGCCTTCACGGTTTTAATGGGCTAAAATGGTCATTTTTTTATAAAAAGGGGCATTATGTGGAAATTCACGGTTTCATGGGCTTGAAATGTAAATTTTTGGCTTTAACGGACTTAAAATATCATTTTTATCAAAATGGGCCTTATTTACAAACTTTCGGTTTTTAATGGGATAAAAATGTCATTTGAAATGAAAAAGGGCCTTTGTTGTAGATTTTGGTTTTAGTGGGCCAAATAATTAAAATTTGACAAAAGTGGGCTTTTATTGAAAAATCTTGATTATTTGGGCCAAAAAGGTCATTTCTAAGAAAAGTGGGCCTTTTATGTCACTTTAATTGGGCCTTGTATACTTATTACATGTTTATTGGCCTTATTGACCTATTTACACGTTTGATGGGCCTCGTATATTCTTTTCGTGTTTATTGGGCCTTAAATACCTATTTACATGCTTATTGGGCATTGTGTTCTCATTACATGTTATTTGGGCCTTATAGGTCCATTGATTTTCTTATTGGGCCTCACGACACATTTTATGTTAATCGGGCCAATAACAAACAATACTTGACACTTTGATAAAAACAAATGGTATTTTCATCACCAATGTTTTGTAATCGAATGCATACTCGAAACATTATTTTAAAACGGTAAACAATATGATACACTGTTCACGTAAATTTAGTTAAGGTTCTTATGAGACGTTCTTTCATTCGTACCTATCTAGTGTACAACCATAAGTCCTGTAGTTATAACCAGATCTCCTGGAGGGAGAGCGAGAGTTTGTGTATAGATCTATACGGGGTTGACAACCCCGCACCTGAGCTGTTCGCTACAGCTAGACTAGGCCAGTCTAGGGTGACAAATGTCTTACCTTAAACAAGTCGACGCCTGAAAAATGTCATAACAGGCAGATCAGTCATATAAAGCATGATTATAACGACTCACATAGAGTTTTACAACAGAATTAATTTACGGAATACCTATACTATACTATTGATACACGTACGAGCTATTCATTTCTATAACACTCGGGTCTTATGGTTTAATGACTACAACTCTTTTACAGACATAAAATATCGGATTTTCTGGGAAACAAACACGGTACCTTACATTTTACTTACAACAGAAAATATAGAAATTTCTGGAACTCTCTCTTCATACATGTAAGTCCAAAAACTATGGATCTTATATGATATCAATCAATCTATTCAGTGAATGCGGAATGTAAACTAAATAGAGATTCAAGAACACGAGATAACCTTCAATGCACACGATTCTATTATCAAAATAATTCGTTTGGTACACCAGAATATTAGAAGCTACCGTGAACCAAAAACAATGAGAATGACTAACTAGTTCACGGCTGAACATATCTACACACACACACACACACACACATATATATATATATATATATATATATATATATATATATATATTTATATTTATATATACACCAGTACAAAGCCTCAAAAGCCCAAATAGAGACCGTAAACACTAAATGTTCACGGTTCAGCCAACCGTGAACATATACAGACCCAAAAACATATTAACGTTCTAAGCCCAATAAACAAAAACATTATGAATCCAACATAAACCACAAAAAATATAACCCAACAATCTCCCCCTTGGTTTAATGTTGGTTGCTATTACAACTTATCTACAAGATGAACATCAGATTGATCGAACGCCCAAGCCCACAACTTCCTTTCAATAATAGTGGCAACCATTCCAGTGAAAGCTTTCCCAGCAGCTTCAAACAATTCATTTTCTACAATAAGTTGAAAATGTGACAAAGTATAAATACCACGTTCTCCAAACTTCAACAAATCCTTGGGATCAACAATGCGATACTGGCTCTTTTCTAGCTTGATCACCGCCGACACGGTAGCCTCATCATAAACCCAGAATTGCATTCAGTCCAACGCGCCTTCTGGTAAGCGTTTAGGAAGCGGAATCTTTTTAGCTTGCTTTGTGGGTGGCCACATAACATTCACCATGGTTTTATTAGTTCGAGGATGTAACGACGTAAAGTCTAAAACAATTTTTCATTTTTCAAACATAATAAAACTCATATAATATTCTTAAAATCTCATGTATCAAATGTCATCACAATAAAACATATCCTAGAATCTCAACACATAATCCTCTGCCAGTGTGTACAAATCATGCCGGCGCCTTCCTGCGATCCTCGCTGGTACCTGAAACACATATCACATAACACGGTAAGCATAAATGCTTAGTGAGTTCCCCAAAATACCACATACAACACATAAGCCACTCGAGGCTATAACTCAGTATGACCCTCCGGTCAATGTGTCTCAGCGGGATCCTGCAGTCCCGTAGCTCGTTTGACCCTCCAGTCCGGTCTAGCTCGTTAGACCCTCTGGTCCGGTCTAACTCGTAGGACCCTCCGGTCCGGTCTATATAACACATAGCATACATATATCACAATGCACATAAACTCAAACATACACATAACACATAAGACCCTCCGGTCTGCACACAGTTACCACTCTAGGTAATGTATAGTGAGAAGACTCACCTCGGGTAATCTCGAAAAGTCTCGAACTCGAATCACTGATCTAGCCTCCGCCTAATCACATAAAGTAATTATCTTTAATTAATACGGATCTCAAAGACTAGACTAGTCCCTCCCTATATTCTCTCAGAAGGGAAAAAGACCATTTTACCCCTCCAATAGTCCAATGTCTAACTGTTGACCAAACCCTAAAAGTCAACCCAGTCAACGGTCCAACTTTGACCAGACTCGTCGAGTGCACTCGGGTGACTCAGCGAGTCCATGCGTGTCCTCTGAATCCTCCTAAGGCCTCACTCGAGTCGTCGAGTTAACCTTTCTCTCGACGGGTTACCACTGATCACGAATCGTGGTGCAACACAATCCGACTCGTCGAGTCCTCTCATGGACTCGACGAGTTTCTTCAATGAGAATGCTCAAACAACCTTCTGAGGTCAGATCTGTTTCTCTAATTTATATATCTGACCTTCTAACACCCAAAAGTCACGTAAAGGTCTGAACTTTACGTTCATGCATCGCACATATGGCTCTATTTGATGAAATAGCTCTAAAAATGGAGTCCTAGGTTCAATATTCTCATGTAACAGCATAAAGCTTGGTTGTTGGGACACTCTGGACCTCTCAAGGTCCAGATCTAAAGTCTATTCCTCAATGGGACTTCACATGCTCCATATTCCAACTAAAGAAAGGGTAAAGAAACCCTAGATTCAAGAGATCTACTATATCCACGAAAATAGGCATGGATTCATACCTCAACAGCAACCTTTGGTGAAGTAATGGTAGGTCTGAGCTCCTCAATCATCCTAGCTTGAATCCCCTCTCTTCTTCTTGCAAGAATGTACTAAAGGTGATGCAATTAGCTTCTTCCTTCACTCTCTATGCTCTCTGGTTCATTAGGGTTTCTCAAGTGGGTGTGTGGCCGCAATGAGGGCCATAAGGACCCTTAAATAGGGTACATGCCCGAAGATTTAGGGTTTCTGTCCACAACGCGGACTCGTCGAGTCGACTCGCCGACTCGTCGAGTCCATTCATTAATCCTAGTCAGCAGTCGCGATCCTACTCGACGAGTTTAGGCGTCAACTCGTCGAGTCCCTCTCCTTGACTCAAAAATAAATACTCAATTGATGATACCTGGAAATCCGGATGTTACAATTCTTCCCCACTAGAATCAGACTTCACCCTCGAAGTTTCGCTCTACAAACAACTCTGGATGCTGCTCCTGCATCTCCGTCTCCGGCTCCAAAGTCAGCTCGGACCCTCTCCGATGTTGCCACTGGACCTGAACCAGGGGCACCTCTTTGTTCCTCAGAACCTTGATCTTCCTATCCAAGATCACGATCGGCCTCTCAATGTAATTCAGACTCGCGTTCACCTGAATTAGCTCTAGCGGCACAACCGCCGTCTCATCGGCTATACACTTCCTCAACTGGGATACGTGGAAGGTATCATTGATCTGACTCAACTCCTCGGGTAGCTCCAGACGTTATGCTACCTTACCCACCCTTGCAGTCACCCTGAACGAACCAATGTATCGGGGCCACAGCTTGCCCCTCTTCCTGAATCGGATCACTCCTTTCCAAGGAGATACCTTCAGGAGTACGAAATCTCCAACCTGGAACTCGAGCTCGGATCGCCGCCTATCCGCATAACTCTTCTGACGGCTCTGGGCTGTCAGTAACCTCTATCTGACCTGCTGCATCTGCTCAGTCGTCTTAAGCACTATCTCAGTGCTACCCATCACTCGCTGCCCTACCTCTCCCCAACAGATGGGAGTTCGACACCTCCTCCCATAAAGAAGCTCAAAGGGAGGCATACCAATACTCGAATGGTGGCTGTTGTTGTAAGAAAACTCAGCCAAAGGTAGGTATGTGTGCCAACTTCCACCGAAGTCCATAACACATGCTCGAAGCATGTCCTCGAGTGTCTTTATCATTCGCTCACTCTAGCCATCCGTCTGTGGGTGGTAGGCAGTACTGAAGTGCAGTCTCGTACCCAACTCCTCATGGAACTTCTTCCAAAACCTGGAAGTGAAACGTACATCTCGGTCTAACACAATCAAGATTGGCACTCCATGTCGCGACACCACCTCTCTCACATATATTTCTGCCAGCCTCTCTGCAGAAGAGCTCTCACTGATAGCAAGGAAGTGAGCGCTCTTCGTCAGCCGGTCCACAATCACCCAAATTGCATCAACACCCCTCGCGGTCCTCGGCAATTTGGTGATAAAATCCATAGAAATCTGTTCCCACTTCCACTGGGGAACCTCTAATGGCTGCAACTTGCCATGCGGACGCTGGTGCTCGGCCTTAACCCGTCGACAGGTCAAGCACCTCTCTATGACCCATGCAACATCCCTCTTCATACAGGGCCACCAATAGTCTCTCTTCAGGTCCAAATACATCTTAGTGGCCCCGGGATAGATCGAAAATCTCGATCTATGGGCCTCCTCCAACAGAGTGCTACGTGCCCCGCCCATATACAGCACCCAAATCCGACCACGAAAGGTCATGAGCCCTCGACTATCCGTCACAAACTCGGACACCTGTCCAATCACCCGCTCCCTTTTGTGGTTCTCCAGTCTCACAGTCTCTGCCTGGGCCTCTCGAATAGTATCCAACACCGGAGTCATCACCATCATCCTCATACATATGTCTCGAATCGGGGCACTCTCCGCCCTGCAACTCAGAGCATCGACTACCACGTTAGCCTTGCCCGGGTGGTACAAGATCTCACAATCATAATCCTTTACCACATCCAACCGTCTCCTCTGGCGCATATTCAGGTTGGGCTGATCCATCAGATACTTCAAACTCTTGTGGTCCGTGTATATGGTACACCGAACCCCATACAAATAATGGCACCATATCTTGAGGGCAAACACCACTGCCCCTAACTCCAAATCGTGGGTAGAATACCTTGTCTCATGAGGCTTTAGCTGCCTCGATGCGTATGCTATCACATGCCCTCTCTGCATAAGCACCACACCCAACCCCGATATAGACGCATCACAATACACCACAAAATCCTCCATTCCCTCTGGAAGGGCTAACACCGGGGCTTCGCATAACCTCCGGCGAAGAGTCTCAAACGAGGTCTGCTGCTCGGGACCCCAAATAAAAGCAACACCCTTCCGGGTTAATCTGGTGAGGGGAACGGAAATCCTGGAGAAGTCCCTGATAAATCTCCGATAGTAGCCGGCCAACCCCAGAAAACTCCTGATCTCGGTGGGGGATCTCGGCACCACCCAACTCATCACAGCCTCAATCTTGGCCGGATCGACTAATATCCCATTCTGATTAACGAGATGTCCCAAGAACTGGACCTCTCGTAACCAGAAATCACACTTGGAGAATTTGGCATAAAGCCTCTCCGATCTCAATACTCCAAGGATCTCCCTCAGGTGCTCCTCATGCTGCTCTCTGGATCTCGAATACACTAGAATATCATTGATGAACACAATCACCGATCGATCCAACATTGGCCTGCATACTCGGTTCATGAGGTCCATGAATGTCGCAGGTGCATTGGTGAGCCCAAAAGGCATCACCACGAACTCATAATGCCCATAACGAGTCCTAAACGCCGTCTTCTGGATATCCTCATCACGCACCCTCACCTGGTGATCTCTAGACCTCAAGTCTATCTTGGAAAACCAAGACACACCTTGCAACTGATCGAACAGATCATCGATCCTCGGTAATGGATAACGGTTCTTGACCGTTAATTTGTTCAACTCCTGGTAATCAATGCACATCCGATGTGAACCATCCTTTTTCTTTACAAAAAGGATCGGCATTCCCCACGGCGAGCTACTCGATCGGATGAATCCCTTCCCCAACAGCTCATGAAGCTGCGAGGATAACTCCTGCATCTCCGGCGGTGCAAGGCGATAGGGTGCCTTGGCAATAGGCGTTGCCCCCGGAACCAAATCGATGCAGAACTCCACCTGCCTCTCGGGAGGCACACCCGACAACTCCTCGTGGAAAACATCCGGAAACTCTCGCACTATCGGTACCTCACCGACAGAACTCGGCCTCTCTGCAACAACTCGTGCATCCATCACATAGGCTACAAACCCTCTACAGCCCTGCTGTAGACTCTGTCTCGCTCTGGCAGCCGAACAAAATGCTGACCCAGATCGAGTACCCTCGCCATACACCGTAAGTACTCCCCCACTAGGGTCTCGTATGGTCACCAACGGTCGCTCACAGTCTATAACAGCTCCAAATCGGCTCAACCAGTCCATGCCCACGATGACACAAACATCCCCCATTGCAATCGGTACCAGATCTATCGGGAACTCAACACCGAAAATCTCGAGTACACATCCTCGAATCACATCAGTAGCATAAACCGCTCGCTCGTCAGCTATAGAAACTCATAGAGGTCGACTCAACGCATCTCGTCGGATACTGATGTGCTAGCTAAACGCCAATGACACGAAAGATCGACTCGCACCCGAGTCAAATAACACCAAAGCAGGTACAGAACTCACAAGAAAAGTACCTATGAATACCACAGAATAAGCACAATATCTCATACTCAGTATAAGTAAATAAAAGAATACATACCAGCCACGACATCGGGCGTTGGACGGACCTTCTCCGCTGTCAACTGAAAGGCTCTCCCGTGAGCCTTCGGTGCCTCGGTCTTCGCTGGCCGGACCTCGGTAGCTCTAGCAGCAGGTGCAGATCCCTGTGCTGATCCCTGAAGTAGCTGTGGGCACTCGGCCTTCCGATGGCCAGTCTGGTTGCAGTGAAAGCAAACTGCAAACCCCTTGGGGCAATCCCTCGCGAAATGCCCCTCCTTACCACACTTGTAGCACACCCCCGCTATGCACACCCCCTCATGGCTCTTGCCGCACTTCCCGCAAGTTCGGCCCTTCGGAACTCCAGATCTCGAATCAGCGTGCTTTGACCGCTTGGCTGCCGGCTGAGACTGTACCGGCCGCCTATCCCTCCTATGAGACTCGGCCTCCTCCCTGGCCCGAGTCTCTAGCTCAATCTCCCTCTTCTGGGCATTCGCCTGGAGCTCGGTAAATGTCCGATATGTCGAGTTCGCCACGAACTCACGAATGTCCCTCCTCAGTATGCTCAGATATCGGCTCATACGTGCCTGCTCGGTAGATACGTGCTCAGGGCAAAACAACGCCCTCTCATGAAACATCCGTGTAATCACAGTCACGGACTCCGTCCCCTGCTTGAGGGACAAGAACTCCTGCGCCAATCGTTCCCTCTCCACCGGGGGAACATACTCATCTCGGAACATGGTGGTGAACCTCTCCCAGGTCACCGCTGTAATCTCTACAGGAGTGAAGTCTGCCGTCACAAACTTCCACCAGTCCTTCGCTCCCAAGCGAAGCTGGTTTAGCGCGAACAGTACCCTCAGATGCTTAGGGCAAGAACATGTGTAAAAACACCCCTCAATGTCCGAGATCCATCTCATCGCGGCTATCGGATCCTAAGTCCCATCAAACTCTGGTGGCTTCATGTTGTTGAACTCCCGATACAGCAACAAATCACCCCCTATGGCCTAGCAGCGGCAACGGCTGCGGTGGCCGCAACAACAACAACATCAGTAAGAGCAGCATACCGCTCGTCAAATGTCTTAATCAGCGTGGTCTTGATAGACCCAAACATCTCTGGTATCTCAGCACGAATGGCTGCTGCTACCTCATCATGAATCATCCTGCGAATCTCATCATCGCTAACACCGCTGCTCTCTGGAGTGTGGCGCGTACCCATCATAATGTCTCTGAAACACAACACAAAAGAAATCAGAGACTCGCTCTAGTATACTCGCACTCGATAACTCAACCCTACTCGTTCCTTAGTATCCTAAGGATTCTTACTTGGACTGCTCACTGATCCGGTGTTTCCAGTAGTACGAGCCCTATACTACCTTCCACACCGCATTAGTATTCACCCCAAGTCCTCCTCGTAGGATCCCAGATCACAAGTACCCTATATCTCGCTGAACACATGCTACCTTCCAGTAGACCACTCATAAGCTCCTCGCTGCTACCTACTCACTCGCGAAGTAACTCATAGTAGCAGTAATCTCCTAGGCTAAGGCATAACAAATCAGGCCACTCTAGTCCTAGATATGAATACCTAGCCTACTCTAGCATGCATAGCATATCACATAATATCTCATAACACATAATGTAAGGGTATTTTGGGAAATCACCGTTCGGGCGCTGGCTGATCGTACACACTGCTCCGTTCTGCTTTTCTCAAAAATCTTTTACTCTTTTAGAAAAATTGTTTCTTTTATGAAAATTTTTCTCAAATCCTCAGTTTGAGTTCAGATACGCCCGAAGGTGCATCCGAATCCCTCAAACCAAGGCTCTGATACCAACTTGTAACGACGTAAATTTTAAAACAATTTTTCATTTTTCAAACATAATAAAACTCATATAATATTCTCAAAATCTCATGTATCAAATGTCATCACAATAAAACATATCCTAGAATCTCAACACATAATCCTCTGCCAGTGTGCACAAATCATGTCGGCGCCTTCCCGCGATCCTCGCTGGTACCTGAAACACATATCACATAACACGGTAAGCATAAATGCTTAGTGAGTTCCCCAAAATACCACATACAACACATAAGCCACTCGAGGCTATAACTCAGTATGACCCTCCGGTCAATGTGTCTCAGCGGGATCCTCCAGTCCCGTAGCTCGTTTGACCCTCCAGTCCGGTCTAGCTCGTTGGACCCTCTGGTCCAGTCTAACTCGTAGGACCCTCCGGTCCAGTCTATATAACACATAGCATACATATATCACAATGCACATAAACTCAAACATACACATAACACATAAGACCCTCCGGTCTGCACACAGTTACCACTCTAGGTAATGTATAGTGAGAAGACTCACCTCGGGTAATCTCGAAAAGTCTCGAACTCGAATCACTGATCTAGCCTCCGCCTAATCACATAAAGTAATTATCTCTAATTAATAAGGCTCTCAAAGACTAGACTAGTCCCTCCCTATATTCTCTCAGAAGGGAAAAATACCATTTTACCCCTCCAATAGTCCAATGTCCAAGTGTTGACCAAACCCTAAAAGTCAACCCAGTCAACGGTCCAACTTTGACCAGACCCGTCGAGTGCACTCGGGCGACTCGGCGAGTCCATGCGTGTCCTATGAATCCTCCTAAGGCCTCACTCGACTCGTTGAGTTAACCTTTCTCTCGACGGGTTACCACTGATCACGAATCGTGGTGCAACACAATCCGACTCGTCGAGTCCTCTCATGGACTCGGCGAGTTTCTTCCATGAGAATGCTCAAACGACCTTCTAAGGGTAGATCTGTTTCTCTAATTTATAGATCTGACCTTCTAACACCCAAAAGTCACGTAAAGGTCTGAACTTTACGTTCATGCATCGTACATATGGTTCTATTTGATGAAATAGCTCTAAAAATGGAGTCCTAGGTTCAATATTCTCATGTAACAGCATAAAGCTTGGTTGTTGGGACACTCTGGGCCTCTCAAGGTCCAGATCTAAAGTCTATTCCTCAATGGGACTTCACATGCTCCATATTCCA
This sequence comes from Lactuca virosa, assembly GCF_052849685.1. Lineage (NCBI taxonomy): Eukaryota > Viridiplantae > Streptophyta > Magnoliopsida > Asterales > Asteraceae > Lactuca > Lactuca virosa. The sequence goes on along the minus strand of NC_136433.1, from coordinate 310,775,488 downwards.
ACTAAAGAAAGGGTAAAGAAACCCTAGATTCAAGAGATCTACTATATACACGAAAATAGGTATGGATTCATACCTCAACAGCAACCTTTGGTGAAGTAATGGTAGGTCTGAGCTCCTTAATCAGCCTAGCTTGAATCTCCTCTCTTCTTCTTGCAAGAATGCACTAAAGGTGATGCAATTAGCTCCTTCCCTCACTCTCTATGCTCTCTGGTTCGTTAGGGTTTCTCAAGTGGGTGCGTGGCTGCAATGAGGGCCATAAGGACCCTTAAATAGGGCACATGCCCGAAGATTTAGGGTTTCTGTCAACAACGCGGACTCGTCGAGTCGACTCGCCGACTCGTCGAGTCCATTCATTAATCCTAGTCAGCAGTCGCGATCCTACTCGTCAAGTTTAGGCGTCAACTCGTCGAGTCCCTCTCCTTGACTCAAAAATAAATACTCAATTTATGATACCTGGAAATCCGGATGTTACAGAGGATCAGTGACATCCTTATCCTTTTTCGTGAACGATGAAGAAGTCTTCATGCCTTCAAAATTATTTCTAGCTTGAGCCTCAGGAAACCTCTTAAAATCACAGGCCACAGAGTCATTGGTTGGATTGTTGAAAGGAGCATGAATAAGTTCAACGAGATCAACTTTTGTCCAGGACATAAAGTCATTTGACTTCTCATAATACTCAACTCGATGACTCTTTCGCTTCACGACCGACATTTTCTTGTCGGCATCGTATCCCCACATCAAAATGCCAGAGCGATCTCCATACTTATCAGTAAATTTCTTCCCAGTTTCCCTTAAAAACATTTCAGGGTGATCACCTGGAGCATTCTGATCCGAATGTTTCATCACTAACATCTTCCCTTTCAGTTGTTCAATTCGAGCTTGCTTTTCTCTTCTTTCTTGATCAGAAGAAGGACCAGAAGATACAAAAGTGTCAAGATTCGCATCCGGGGCAAGTCTAACAACTCTTTCACATACATGTTGAAAAGGTGGATTGACTGAATCAGAGCTAGATACATAAATCTTTTCGCCCTCAGCGCTTAAAGGCCGAAATTCATCACCAAACTTCTGATGTAAGCGCTTCTTCAGGTCAAAAAATAAAGTAATTATACCACCAAGATTCGCTTGAAGTTCATAAATCTTTGCATCTTTAACAGAGTTCTCTTGTTCAAGATTAGAAACTCTCTCATCCAGACTACTAATCAGAAAATCCTTCTCAATGGACTTCTGCTTCAAAAGTATAATCTCTTGTTTAAGCTTAGAGACGGTTTGATGGGAGTCTTCATCACCTCCATGCCTAGAGCCAATAGATATTCCTTTTCCTTTGGACTGAGAAATGGAATCTTGAAAAGCAAGTAACTTGGCTAGTTTCACAGATGCAACATCATGCTCTGGAGGAGGTGGGATCGATTAGCTTCCCGAAGCAAATGTTTTCTCATTAACCATTTGACTTTGAACACCTTCTTGGACCAGGACTATTTCAATGATTTGGCTCTGAACATCTTGAATAACTTGAGCTGACTCAATAATCGGACTTTGAGCATCATGAGCAACTTGAGTGGGCTCAACAATTAGAGAGGGCTGTTGTACTGGCTCAGTAGAAAGCATTCCCGGCCTTGGATCTTTACGTCTTCGCTTTCTTGGCGCTGAGGAGGCGTTTGAATCAATTTTATCACTCTTAGATGGAGAATCAGAAATAACAGGAACTGCTTGGGGAGGCTTCCTTGCAGTTGACTGTAGTTGAGCAATGAGAGCATCCATATGTTCGGGTGTGGGATTGTTTGACTGCTTAAAAAGATTGACATCCTTTTCTGGCTCAGCTGGAGTATCCACATCCTTACTGATCGGCTCCTTCGGTGGTACATACATACGAAAATCTATTCCATCATCATCACTATCACTATCATCATCATCAGAAGTATCATCATCATCAGAGGTATCATCATCATCATTAGCATCATCATCATCAGAATCATCAACAACCTCAAACGAAGAACTGAGATTTGATCTTGCTGGAGCTACATGTTCTTTAGCTACTATTGTAATTGGGGTACTAGAAGTTTGAACACCTTCAGTCTCTGCAAACATTGCAAATTTAACCAATTCTTTCGATCCTTGAAAAGCAAATTTGGTAGATTTTCTAGATTGCTTCATGAGTCCAAAGGTATTGGGACCCAAAGCTTTCATATCTAAAGTGTCAGATGACCTCTCAATTTGGCAATATTTTTCATTGAATATCATTTGAAGAAACCTGGGATACATTAAGAATTGATCCTTCTTCTTCCCTGGAGATTCCTTTTCATTTCTCCAAAAACATACTTTGAAAAATTATAATCCCAATTCATAGTTAATGCAACAATGGCTGAGGTTGCAGTCTGAATCAGCTCATCAAGTCCACTCTTCTTTCCAGAAATGCAGCTTACAAAGTAATATGCCAAAAACCTCCAGTAAGGTGGCAGCAACTTCTTGAGGGTAGGAGGGTAGGTTCCTTCATAGCACATTTTCTCAAGGACATCCTTCACTTGATTAATATGATACTCAACTGGAAACGCAGGAGCATCATCAAACTTAAGTACATCTCGAATAATCTGCTAAAAAATGACTACATGAGTTCCCTTCACCACTGAGTCAATAGAACTAGCTCCATCCGCTCCCTGATAATTGATTGAGGCATTTTGCCAAAAATCAACAATCATATCCTTATAGATGATTGGATTGGAACGCACAGCGTGAGAGATTCTGCAATCATTCAAACCCAAGATCATGGATTTGAATTCTTTATGAGCAGCAGGCGGATCCATAATATATCCAACAACATTGTGATTCTCGAAAAACTTTAACTAATCTGCCATTTATCTGCACCAAACAAGTCAAGTAAGAATAATCCAAGAGAGAATAATTGTCCAAAAGTATTGATTTTGATTCAAAGTTTAATTATTAAGAATAATAACTTCTTATAATAATAACTTCTTATTAAAATTCTTTTGACTAAAGTTCTTTTGACCAAGTGTTTACAGTCAAAGTCAAACTTCAATCGTTTACGGTCAAAATGATGCGTTTACGGGAAAACTACATTTGACCAAGTGCGTTTACGGTTGACCAAACTTGTTCACGGATGGAATATGGTTTGAGCACGTTTACGGATGGACTTAAATAGTTTACAGATGAAAACAAGTGGATTATCGGAGGGTCCGAATTAGTTCGAAAACCCGAAAACAACCCGACGATTCGTATTGCACAGCCTACGCCGGAAACCACCGTCAGTGAATCTAAAACCGCCATTAGCAACCTGAAAATAAATCACAAAACAGTAAAACTTGGAACACGATGCTCGATCAAGGCATACCTAGAGAAAATTTAATTTACTCGAGTGGAATTTGAAGTTTTTCGAACCGATAGTTTTCGCCTAGGGTTTTGAAGAAAGGGTTTTTTGAGAGAAAACAAAAATTCCTTTGTTGTGCTCACGGAGAAATGAGACGAAAAAAAAGAAAAATTTAGGTTTTTATACTCTCGGGTTCACGATCCAGTCCACGGATTCACAGTCCAATGGGCTTAAAAAAACACTTTTCGAAAATAAGTAACAAATAAAAATAAACAAAAACTGATGACTAAATTTAATACGTTTGGGATCAAAGTTGTCAAGAATTTCAATATTTTTTAATTGTAAGTTCCAAAACTATGGATCTTATATGATATCAATCAATCTATTCAGTGAATGTGGAATGTAAACCAAATAGAGATTCAAGAACACGAGATAACCTTCAATGCACACGGTTCTATTATCAAAATAAATCGTCTGGTACACCAGAATATTAGAAGCTGCCGTGAACCAAAAACAATGAGAATGACTAACTAGTTCACGGCTGAACATATCTACATATATATATATATATATATATATATATATATATATATATATATATATATATATATATATACCAGTACAAAGCCTCAAAAGCCCAAATAGAGACCGTAAACACTAAATGTTCACGGTTCAGCCAACCGTGAACATATACAGACCCACTAACATATTAACATTCTAAGCCCAATAAACAGAAACATTATGAATCCAGCATAAACCACAAAAAATATAACCCAACAATACATTTTCAAAATATGAACACACATGCTATAATACAAGATTTGAAACAAAACGCTCAAACAATTTTTGTGGAAAATATAGGATTTTCTGGAGTTTACAAATGATACAAAACTTTTCTTACAAACATGCTTATGAACTCACCAACATTATATATGTTGACCGTTTTCAAAATAACTTGTATTCTCAGGGGATCGTTAAGCAGGTTGGTTATCAAGAACACGTGGATTTTTGTTATCATCATACATTTGACATTTGGAATGTAATTTGTAAACCAACACACTGATGTAAACTATTATGGTTGTTATATTTCATGTGTGATGATGATGTTGTCTTTGATTCAATTATATACACTGTGGTGATATTACAAGATGAAGTCACCCAACCCCCGGAAGTTTCCGCCGTCTGGTTCGGGGGTGTGACAGATTGGTATCAGAGCAATGTTTATAGTGAACTGGCATATCTAATTATACAAGATATGGAACTATAAACACATTGGGACTAAAATACTCTGAACAAAAAAAAAATACATGCCTATGTATTCATTATTACAATAAGAAGAAAAGGTCTTTGGGGAAATTGAACTTCGCGGTTAAACTCGGGCAGTTATGTAATCGTATTGGGGGTCAATATAGTCTGATCAACTATATTTATTCAAAAGACGACCAACATGTGCCTGTGAGTGATCGTGGTGGGCAATGAATCTAGAAACTTACCAACCTCGTATCCAAAAAGTTCTAAGAAACTCAAACATAAACAATTAAAATACTATAGGAGCGTTTTTGGGATATCATATAACTGTCGCACATGCACTTTCTACACACTTCTCACGCCTCCATGTTCACACAGGCACCATGGCTGAAATTCCACAAGGTGACCTTTACTACCAGGCCTTAGTGCCCAATGGATGGATTGAAGGAGAACCAGAAATGGTTCAAGAAGAAAATCCAGAAGTAAGACCCGAAGAGTATATGGAGCTGGATTATGAGGATAGCTAATCAGACGATGAGTCAGAGGAAGGAGAAGACATTAAGAAGACCCCTAGTGAAAGCTACCCTTCGGAAATTATACCAGACCAGCACACAGTGCAGGGGAGCACTACTAATCGTATACGCTCTCTAGAGGAAGAAGTAGCCCACCTAAAGCAACAACTCTTTGCGGCTGAAGCGAGGGCAGTTCGAGCAAAGCAAAAGGAGGATGAGATCACTCGTGAGATGAGTGAACTGGCCGTGCTTCTGTTGCGTCACTTCGGCATCTGAGTATCACCACCCCTATCGATAGGATCCTCTCTCTTTTCATGTACTATTGTATATAGAACCGACTCTATGATTAAGTGACTACACTACTCATAGAGTCGTTATGCTGACGAATTTTACTTTCTCTATGTACTGTACGCCTTACAAAGGTGAATTTGCATGCATTGTACTACAAATTTTATCATTAATGAAATGGTTCTATGTTTTAATTGTGATGTTGTTATCTGCTATGTGCTCTATTTTCCTTATTTCATGATATTGTATGAATTCACTTATAATCACAACCGAACCACCGAAACCGCTATATGCCAAAGGAACTTGAAACCACAAACTACTATGTACTCACCATATTCCTGTTCCATGACAGAAGATGCCTCAAAGACCGGTACGCGGAAACAACAACACGACACCACCACCTCCACCGCCTCCGCCGGAGGTAAACTCTGATGCATTCCAGGCAGTAGTATCGGCTGCGGTCATCGCAACATTGTCTCATATTCATAATGGAAACAACGGTGGTGGTAATGGTCAAGGAACTGGAAGCTCAAACCAAGGAATGAACCAAGGGCCTAGAAAAGTGTGCACCTACAAAGATTTCTCAAATGTCAAACCTCGAAGATTCAGTGGAACTGGTGGCATGATAGCCTTGAAGCACTGGATTGAAAAGACCGAGTTTGTCTTTGAAATCTGCGAATGTCCGGAGGAAAGCAAGGTGAAGTTCACAACCTGCACATTTGTTGACCAAGCCCTATCATGGTGTAATGGTCATGTGAAGGCCATGACTTATCCAGTCGCAAACGCTATGCCTTGGGGAGAACTTAAAGAGATGTTGATGGCAGAATACTGTCCCCGTGGGGAAGTACAGAAACTAGAACAAGAGTTATGGAACCTCACAGTGCAAAACTCAGACATCGAGCCGTATATCTCAAGATTCAACGAACTAGCCCTTCTGTGCCCACGTATGATTACTTCAGAGGGAAAGAAGATTGAGCGGTTCATTTGGGGATTAACTTCCCCAATCCAAGGAAACGTGATTGCAGCAAACCCTGAGACTTTTGACAGTACGAAAAGGCTAGCTCAGAAGCTTTATGATCATGACAACAAGAAGAGTACCAAAACTGCTGAGACTGAGACCAAGAAGGAATGGAATAACAAGAAAAATGGGGAAAACAAACGAAAGGGGTGACAAAACCAGGGATCCTCTAAAAAGTAGCAAACCGTAGCAGTCCACGCTGCTACTGCTCAAGTTGCGCCAGCCCCAGCTGCTCCAACCTCATCTGCGCAAACTACTACCAGGCCATACTCAGGAACCTTACCAAAATGTAACAAATGCAACTACCACCACAATGGCGAGTGCAGAGAAATGCAGTGTACCAACTGCAACCGGAAGGGGCACACCGCTCGGTACTGTAGATCTCAACCCCAACAGAACCAACAGCCAAACAACAACAACAACAACAACAACGCCGGGGCCAGTCATACTTGTTATGGATGTGGAGGAACTGGCCATTTTAGGCGAAATTGCCCCAAAGCCAAAAACTAAGGAGCAGGAGGATCAGGCAGGGTCCTGACATTGGGTCAAGGAGAGGCAGTTCAAGACCCGACGATTGTTACCTGTACGTTTCCCCTCAACAACACTTACGCATGCATCCTATTTGATAGTGGCGCTGAGCGGAGTTTCATGAGTAACAAATTCAGACACTTACTAAACCAACAACCCCAAAAGCTAAGAAAAGCCTTCACGGTGGAGATGGCTAATGGGAAAACCGAAACAACCAAAGACGTTTACGTAGGATGCACGTTAACATTAAACAACCACTCATTTCAAATAGATTTGATGCCAGTTAATATTAGGAGTTTTGATGTGATAATCGACATGGATTGGTTAAGCCCCCACCATGCTGATATTATGTGCCATGAGAAGGCCATTCGTCTTCACCTCCCAACCACGAAACCCTAATAATCTACGGTGATAAACCTGGCGCCAATCTCCGTCTTATCTCGTGCATCAAGGCGCAAAAATGTCTGCACAAGAAAAATTATGCCTTCCTCGCCCACATTGTGGATAAAACAAAAGAGGAAATAAACATCAAAGATATCCCAGTGGCATGTGACTTTCCGGACGTATTTCCTGAAGACCATCCGGGAATACCCCCAGAAAGACAGGTCGAATTTCAAATTGACCTAATACCGGGAGCCACATCCATTCCAAATCACCCTACAGGTTAGCTCCTGCCGAAATGCAGGAGTTATCAAGTCAATTAAGTGAAATCTTAGACAAAGGATTCATCAGGCCGAGCTTCTTACCCTGGGGAGCCCCGGTCTTGTTTGTCAAGAAGAAGGACGGATCCTTCAGAATGTGCATCGACTATCGGGAGTTGAACAAACTCGCCATCAAAAATCGATATCCACTCCCTCGGATTGTTGATCTATTCGACCAGCTTCAAGGAGCCAATTATTTTTCTAAAGTAGATCTAAGGTCCGATTATCATCAGCTACGCGTCCGGGAAGAAGATATCCCCAAAACTGCTTTCCGAACCCGATATGGTCATTATGAATTCGTTGTTATACCCTTTGGTCTGACAAATTCTCCTGCAGCATTTATGGACCTCATGAATCGAGTCTGCCACCCATTACTCGATAATTTTGTAATTGTTTTCATTGATAACATACTCAAATACTCTCGAAGTAAGGAGGAGCACGGTCAGCATGTACGCCACATCTTGGAAACTCTTAGAGCTGAAAAGCTATATGCAAAACTCTCCAAATGCGAGTTCTGGATTCGCAGTGTGAATTTCTTGGGTCATGTAGTCAGTGAGAAAGGAATTCATATGGATCCTTCCAAGATCAAAGCTATTGAAGGTTGGGCGATTCTGAAAACGCCAACGGAGATCAGGCAATTCTTGGGCCTTACTGGTTACTATAGAAGGTTCATTCATAATTTCTCCAAGGTTGCCAAGTCCCTCACCACTCTCACCCAAAAAGGCATACCCTTCAACTGGACTGACAGACAAGAAGCTGCCTTTCAAACCATGAAGCGAGCCCTCTGTAGTGCTCCGATATTATCTTTGCTAGAGGGAACCGAAGACTTCGTAGTATATTGCGACGCTTCAAATCAGGGGTTAGGCTGTGTTCTTATGCAGTGCGGAAAAGTGATAGCTTATGCATCCAAACAATTGAAGACACACGAGGTAAATTACACCACCCATGATCTCGAGCTGGGAGTTGTGGTCTTCGCCCTAAAAATTTGGAGGCACTACCTTTATGGTACAAAGTGCACCATCTTCACGGACCACAAAAGCCTCCACCACATTCTAAATCAAAAGGAGCTAAACATGAGGCAGCGAAGGTGGGTTGAGCTGCTAAATGATTATGAATGCGAGATCAAGTACCACCCAGGTAAGGCTAACGTGGTGGCCGATGCCCTGAGCAGGAAGGAATACTCGGGTCGCCAAGTGAAAACACTAACAATAACCATCCACTCCCACCTAACCTCACTGTTAGGTCACATTTTGTTGGTTTGATCTAGGCATCAATCTGTATAGGTCTTGATAGGGTTTGGTCATGTAATGGGTGTTGTGTGTGTGTGTTTTCGGCTGTGAGGGTGTTTACGGCCGTCAACGTGTGTACGGCCGTGAACTGTTTGTGGTTGGTTGGTCCCTATAAATAGTGTCAGATGGGTCAGATGAACAGTTAGTTGTGAAGTCGTGTGTGTGTGTGTTCCAAGTGTACCAGACGTTTACGGCTTGAATATAACATGTGCATTGTTGGAACTTCTTTGCTTCTACTCTTTCTTTAGATGAGCAGACAATTATTAGGAGGGAATTCATATCTAGAATGCATATGTTGTACACCCAGGTCGGATCTTCCAATCACACAGAGGGATAAACATATGACTAACTGGATAGAGAGATTGAGAAATAGAATGGTGCATATACTATGTTCCAGGTCAGATAAAAACTTATCACGCAAAGGAGACAACATATTACTAACAGACAGAAAGAATTTGCATAGATAAGAAGATTCATAGAAATAGAGTTGCATATAGTGCAGTCCAGGTCGGATCTCCCGATCACGGAGAGGAGGCAACATATGACTAACAGAAAGAAAGCAAAAAATAACATTCTATAAATCTACTTTAATGGATTTCCCTAGTCGCCCTATCAGTACCGGAATTAAGGACATGCGTCCATACATCGAGAAAGAGTTACGCCACAGTTCTAGATACTGATTACTTTAGTGTAGTCCGTAGATTCTCATGTATATCTTGCTGCTTAATCTACCCGAGCGTCGTATTGTCAGACCAAACGGAACTATCTAAGTCAATTACTTTATCAAGTCCTTTTATAGTCCATCTATACCTAGTCTGGTCCATTTGAATCTTTCATGCCTACCAACGCATCGAACAAAGAGTCTAGACAGTTTAGCGTTGGTACCTTACACAAATTAACATTGGCTGTTATCACTGAGTTGATATCACTTCCCAACACATCACCTGCAGACATGGCTAACATGAGATACTATTTTTGGGTTTTTTGATATTTTCTGAAAAAAGATAAAACAAAAATAACACTATTTTGGATTTTTTAATTTTTTAATTTTTGTTTTTTTTTTTGATTTTTTTTTTGTTATTTTTTGTTATTTTTGATTTTTTTTTTATTTTAAAAAGAAACCCAGTATCATTATGAGTAAAATGTAAACTTGGGAAAAACAACTACCAAATACACAAATTTCAGAAGTAAAAAAAAAACCTCAACACAAAATTTGAGTCCTTGCCATTATTCAATAAAACCTTTATTTTGATTTTTACCACATTCCGCATGGACAACTCTTCCTCATACCTGTGAACAGAAATCTCTAGTAAGGTTCCACTATCTTTCAGAAGTTTGCTCCTGCATAAACTGCTTCTGAACCCAGCTCTTCTTTGATTCTCAAAAGCTAGTTGTAATTTGCTAGATGCTCAGATTTGCAAGGAGCTCCAGTCTTGATTTGAACCGAAGCCAAACCGACAGAAAGATCAGTAATGAAGGTGTCCTCTATTTCACCACTTCGGTGATTGGCCATGACACCCCACCCAGCATGCTTAGACATCTTCAAAGCTTCAATACTCTCAGTCATGGATCCGATTTGGTTAACCTTAAGAAGAAGAGCATTGCATGTCTTCTCATCAATTGCCTTCAAAACTCTCGTTGGATTAGTGACCAAAAGATCATCTCCCCCAATTTGTACTTCTTCACCACATTCTGCAGTCATCTTGGCATAGTGTTCCCAGTCATCTTGGTCACGGCCGTACATAGTTCACGGCTGTACACAGAAAATGGTTCACGGTCAGTTCACGATTCACGGTCAATTAACGGTCCAATAGACGGTTCACGGCCAACGATAGATTCACGGTCCAAAGAAAGGTTAACGGTCAATAAATGGTTCACTGCCAATGAATGGTTCACGGTCAAATAAGATGATCACGGTCAATGAGATGTTAGCGGTCAGTGAAGATGAGTGGTTCACGGCCGTACAGAGAGTTCACGGTCGTAAACAATTCAACAAGTTGAGACCGTAAACACCCAGTTTTTGAAGATAACAGATGATTTTGAGCAGATTTCAATCCCAATAGCCTTGAAATCATGATCAAATGCAGAAACAAGTTTGAATAATGATGAAAACGAAGAATCCTTCAACTGAAAACACAACTTGAATACGTTTTGACACCGGTATGGCTCTGATACCAATTGTAAGTCCCACAAACACGAACCAACCAGTGATCAAACACAATCAAGATGCAAAATAGTAAGAATAAGAAGGAGTAGAAGAAAAGAAGTTCCAACAATGCACATGTTATATTCAAGCCGTAAACGTCTGCTACACTTGGAACACACACACATGACTTCACGACTCATTGTTCATCTGACACATCTGAAACTATTTATAGGGACCAACCAACCGCAAACAGTTTACAACCGTACACACGTTCACGGCCGTAAACACTACTCAGCTGTAAATACAACCGCAAACACAGATAACATGACAAAAACCCTATCAAGATCTATATAGATTGATGCCTTGCCCAAACCATCAAAATGTGACCTAACACTCACAAATCAAAGAAGCTAAATTGGAGGAATTGAAGCCGGAAAATGCTGCGAATGAAGCACTGCATGGAATGGATAAAAATCTTGAAGTCAAAGAAGACGGAGCTTACTATTTCATTAATCGAATCTGGATTCCAAAATTCGGGGGATTTAGAGATGTGACCATGAACGAAGCTCATAAGACACGATACTCCGTCCACCCAGGTTCCGATAAGATGTACCTGGACATTAAACAACATTATTGGTGTCCGAACATGAAAGCAGAGATTGCCATATGTGGGCAAGTGTCTCACTTGTGCCAAAGTGAAAGTGGAATATCAGAAGCCCTCAGGATTGTTACAGCAGCCAGAAATACCCGAGTGGAAATGGGAAAGGATTACCATGGATTTATTAACCAAATTACCCAAGACAGCAGACATTTTGGATGCTATCTGGGTGATTGTCGATCGGTTAACCAAATCCGCCTATTTCCTACCAATAAAAGAGTCATACAAGATGGAAAGGTTAACACGAATCTACAAAAAAGAAGTGGTAAGGCTGCATGGGGTGACGATATCCATTATCTCTGATCGAGATAATAGGTTCACCTCTTGATTTTGGCTGTCGCTCCATAAGGCACTGGGGACCCAGCTCGATATGAGCACTGCTTATCACCCTCAGACCGACGACCAAAGCGAGCGAACCATTCAAACATTAGAAGATATGCTTCGAGCTAGTGTAATAAATTTTGGAAGGGCATGGGATACCCACTTTCCCCTAATCGAATTCTCATACAACAACAACTATCATACAAGCATTAAGGTTGCTCCTTTTGAAGCCTTGTATGGCCGAAAATGCAGATCACCTCTATGTTGGGCTGAGGTGGGAGACACTCAGCTAGCAAGAGGGAAAACACCGAACAACACTCATGCAGGCCCCGAGATCATTCAGGAAAAGACGGAGAAAATAGTTCAAATCAAGGCACGACTCCAAGCATCGCGAGACCGATAAAAGAGCTATGCTGACAAGCGACAAAAGCCTCTGGAATTTCAAGTCGGAGATTGAGTGCTATTGAAGGTCTCTCCCTGGAAAGGGATGATCCGATTTGTGAAGAGGGGAAAACTAAATCCGTGATACATCGGACAGTTCGAGATCCTTGCCCGGATTGGTCCGGTGGCTTATAAGATACAGTTACCCTCATAACTTAGCAACGTACATCCCGTATTTCATGTGTCCAATTTGAAAAAGTGCCTATCAGATGAAACCCTTGTTGTTCCTCTGGATGAGATCGAGGTGAACGAGAATCTCCTGTTCGTCGAAGAGTCGGTTGAAATCAAGGACAGGGAAGTGAAGCGTACAAAACAAAGTCGCATTCCGATTGTGAAAGTTCGATGGAATGCTAAACGCGGACCGGAATTCACATGGCAACGCGAAGATCAAACGATGCAAAAGTACCCTCACCTTTTCTCTAGCTCTTAGGATCAATTTTCAAATGAATTTCGGGACGAAATTCCCTCTAACGGGGGGATGATGTCATAACTAGTACTTTAAGGCTAGGAAATCCTGTCCATGTGTAATTACTTTTGGAGAATTCTTGTAACCCTAAGTATTATGTTATACATGTTATTCATTCAACAACAACAATTCGAATCAAAATTCACACGTGAAGCCCTAAACGTAATTTAATGCACTACACTCACTCAACTTTGGGTTTGAAACCCTAACTTCCCAGTTCAAACTTTTATTAGACCAGGATCCTCTTATTAGGCCTAATGGACCAATAAACCCTCAACTTGATTCTATTGGGCTAAGAAACCTCATTTGGGCCCTAGTTGGACCCATATTCAATAAACAATAGCATTTTGGGCCATAAGACTCATCATGGGCCTTATTGGGTCGAAAACCATCCTATTTAATTATATGGGCCGAAAACCCATTCCTTTTATCACTTTTGGCCGTAAACACATATGTGGGCCTAATGGGCCAAAAAATTCCTTATTGGACCTTATATTTCGTTTGATACTCAATACTAGCCCAACATTCCTTTTCTTTTCACCCCCATCTCCATTCTCGGTTATATATATATAGAGAGAAATTAAATATCCTGTGTCACACCCCCAGCCATCGGCGGAAACACCGGGTTGTGTAACGTCATTCTTCGTATCACAGTTATATAACATACATTGAACAGTACTAAGAAAATACGTACCTTTATTGATAATTGAAAGTTACATAACTGTTTTTCTAAAACCTATTACATAATATCCGACTATGGCATTCTTCTTAATGAACAGAAAGGTAATAGTAAAACTTCTTCTGTTCGAATACATACCTGCTTTTCAAGTTCCTGAAAACACATGCATTTTAAAATACGTCAACATAAAGTTGGTGAGTCCACAGGTTTTGACTCCATAAAATAATACATTTTCCACGTTCAAAAGTATAGTTTTGAAAGTATCATTTTGACTCTTCAACATTTAGTATGTATATTAGGTATAATAATTTACTTATCAATTAAGTGTTATACCTAAACATTCCTTAAACCTAAGGTATAAGTAGGGGGAAACTTATACTTAACATTAATACTTGTATACGACAAAGTATAATGTTTCTAACAATTTGCTACCATGAGCCTGTAACCGCGGCTGTGACATAATACCTCTGATAAAATACACTCATGATTTACCATGAGAAACAAACACACTCATGATTTACCATGAGAACAACACCGTACGCTTCATCGACGCCGGAATAATAACAAGTAAAAGGATAGTTCATCACTCACTTTTGGTTGACTGTAGCTAACAGTCACAAGTGGGGTGGTCAACCCGTATACTAATTATACACGACTTCCTCGCTCACACGGGATTAACGGTTACAGTTCAGAGGATTTCCGCTAAGATCCCCAATCTTAGTTGATGAATACAATTACTCGTGTAGACTTCGACGGCTTCCTATAGCTCTTACAACAAAAGCATTTTCATGTCTAAAACCCTAAGTCACTATACTATGCTTTTAAACATTACCCCTAACTTCATAACACTTAGGCAGTATAACAGCTATATCTTGAAGTAAAACCAGGTTTTATCTTGATCTAAAACCAATAATAACAACATATAACGTTCCTAGTTTTATCTTGACATAAAACTATCAATAACAATACTAAGTTTTATCTTAACATAAAACTAACAGTAACAACATATAACATATCCAGTTTTATCTTGACATAAAACCAATAATAGCAACATACTTTATAACTTAACATATAGAACTTCCGAATATAACTTCGGAACTATATCGCACACAACATATATATAGAATCCTAAGTATAACTCAAGATCTACATTAGTAAAATAACATGCCGACAGGTTGATAATAGTTGTATATATTCAAAATATTATAGTTAGAACAACTATGCCTGGCTAAGATAGCTATATACTATCATATAGACATAATAATAATGTATATATAATATTTAGCATGCGTTTTCCCCCGAAATATTAGAAAGTGGGGCCGTGAAACTCACCCTAGTAGCGTGATTTTATGTAATCTAAGCAGAAACGGTCAGCGTACAAGGTCGTCGGGGCTCGGGATGCAAAATGGCTTCAGCAAAGGAGAGAGGAGAAAGAAGTTTAGGTGTAAGAATGGCTGAAGTCGGACCTGCTATTTATAGTAGGGATTTTGGACCCCCACGTCGTGGGTTTTATAAGGCCCACGTCGTGACTTAAGATCTTATCCCCGTAGACTTGCCATTTGCGTCCCTAGCTTCGGAAGGTGGCCATGTGGCTCATCACGTCGTGGAATATCTTTGCTCACGTCGTGAGTTTGGATCTTATCCCCTTGCAGACTCATCACACACCTTCTAGATTCTGAGATTGGATAAATGACTCCTCACGTCGTGAGTTTTGTGCTCACGTCGTGACCTCAGTCATATTAGGGTTTCTGACAGCTGAATCTTCGGAAGGTCGTAACTTTCACATACGAACTCCGTTTTTGACGTTCTTTATATGCACGCGTAGGTATTTACAAGTACTACAACTCTCGTTTCGACTCCAATATCTAATTCTAAGTCTATTTTAGATTCCTCTTATTTTAGAGATTTATAGTGTTCGGTTTATCATAACTTCTTCATGCGAAGTCAGATTCAAACATTCTCTATATTTTTGGAATCGTATGGACGTATATTTTGAGTTGTATCATAAAGAAAGTTCATATTTGTATTAGAATTTATCATGAACTACATAGCACTCTTATCACATTACATGATTGGTATAATCACATGTGATTATCTATTGACATATTTTGACTAGTGTTACATTCTCCCCCCCATTAGAATAATTTCGTCCCGAAATTTATCTTATGGATGGGGTTTTGTCAAACAGTTGGGGGTATTTTTCTTTCATCTGATCTTCACATTCCCAAGTAAATTCAGGTCCTCTTCAAGAGTTCCATCGAACGTTCACTATAGGAATACGACTTTGCTTTAATCGTTTGACTTCTCGATCCATGATCTCAACAGGTTCTTCTACAAAGTTGAGTTTCGTATTGACTTGTATCTATTCGAGAGGTATAACCAGAGTGTCATCGGAAAAACATCTCTTGAGATTTGATACGTGAAAAACATCGTGCACATTACTTAGCTCTTGAGGCAACTTAAGTTGGTATGCGACAGAACCAACTCTTGCTAGAATTTCAAAAGGTCCTATATACCGTGGGTTTAGTTTGCCTCGTTTTCCGAATCGAATTACGCCTTTCCACGGAAAGACCTACAACATTACTTTATCTCCAACTTGGAATTCTAAAGGCTTACGTCTTACGTCAGCATAGCTCTTTTGACGATCGCGCGCAACCTTTAATCGATCCTTAATTTGCATGATCTTTTCAGTTGTCTTGTGGATTATTTCTGGTCCAGTACGTAAGGTATCGCCTGTACGTTCTCTGGCCATCTGTGTATCTCCAACTTCTGCCCAACATACTGGGGAACGACATTTTCGTCCATAAAGAGCCTCAAACGGTGCAGCCTTGATGCTGGTTTGATGACTATTGTTGTAGGAAAACTCAATTAACGGTAAATGAGTATCCCACACATTTCCAAAGTCTATTACACAGGCTCGGAGCATATCTTCTAAAGTCTGAATGGTTCTCTCACTCTGACCATCAGTCTGTGGATGGTAAGCTGTACTCATATCTAGACGTGTTCCTAAGGATTTTTGTAGAGATTGCCAAAATCATGAAGTGAATCTACTATCTCGGTCAGAAATAATAGAATTTGGAACTCCATGCAATCTGACAATTTCCTTAAGATAAACTGTAGTCAGCTTCTCCATCTTCTCGTTCTCCTTAATTGGTAAGAAATGGGCGGACTTAGTCAACCTATCGACTATTACCCAAATAGTGTCGAACCCACTAGGAGTCTTAGGTAACTTAGTGATGAAGTCCATTGATATCTGGTCCCATTTCCATTCAGGTATTTCCGGTTGTTGAAGTAAACCTGAAGGCTTTTGATGTTCTGCCTTTACTCTAGAACAAATCAAACATTTGCTCACATAAGTAGCAATTTCTGCCTTCATGTTTGGCCACCAATAATGTACCTTTAAATCTAAGTACATTTTGTCAGAGCCTGGATGTACGGAATATCTGGACTTGTGGGCTTCTTCTAAGACCAAGTCCCTGACTCCACCAAACTTAGGCGTCCAAATTCGGTTCATAAAGTGTCGCGTTCCGTCATCTCTTTGTATAAGTTGCTTTTCCATTCCTTGCAAAGCTTCGTTCTTGATGTTTTCTTCTTTTAGAGCCTCAAGTTGAGCTTCTCTTATTTGTGCGGTAAAGTTAGAATGGATAGTTATAGTTAATACTCGTACCCGTCGGGTTTTAATATATTCTTTCCGGCTCAAGGCATCTGCTACCACATTTACCTTTCCGGGATGATAACGAATCTCACATTCGTAATCATTCAACAATTCGACCCATCTTCGTTGTCTCATATTAAGATCTTTTTGGTTAAAGATGTGCTGGAGACTCTTGTGGTCGGTAAAAATAGTACACTTAGTACCGTATAAGTAATGTCTCCAAATTTTTAGTGCAAAAATTACAGCTTCCAATTCAATATCATGGGTAGTTTAGTTATTCTCATGCACCTTAAGTTGTCGTGATGCATAGGCAATAAATTTTCCTCTTTGCATCAACACACATCCCAATCCTTGATTTGATGCGTCACAGTATACAACGAAATCTTCTGTTCCATCTGGAAAGGATAGGATTGGTGCACTACACAACATTTGCTTAAGTTTCTGAAAAGCAGCTTCTTGTTTGTCTTCCCAGTTGACCTTCGTATCCTTCTGGGTTAGTGTTGTAAGTGGCTTGGCTATTTTGGAGAAATTCTCTATGAATCTACGGTAATAGCCAGCAAGTCCTAGGAATTGACGCACCTCTGTTGGCGTCTTTGGTGCTTCCCAATTCCTGATTGCTTCAACTTTGGATGGGTCAACATGAATTCCTTCGTTGCTAACTACATGACCTAAAAATTATACTTCTCTAATCCAAAACTCACATTTGGAGAATTTAGCTTACAACTTTTCTTTTCTTAGTAGTTCCAAGATTATTTGCAGGTGTTGACCATGTTCTTCCTTGGTTCGTGAATATATCAATATATCATCGATAAATACAATCATGAATTTATCCAGGTATGGTTTGCAAACACGATTCATGAGATCCATAAAGACTGTTGGGGCATTGGTCAATCCAAAAGACATAACTAAGAACTCATAATGACCATAACAAGTTCTAAATGCTATTTTTGGAATGTCGTCTTCTTGTACTCTGAGTTGATGGTATCCTGATCTGAGATCTATCTTTGAGTAGTAGCTGGATCCTTGCAGTTGATCGAATAGATCATCAATTGTCGGAAGCGGATAACGATTCTTGATCGTTAGCTTGTTCAGCTCCCGATAATCAATACACATTCGAAAGGATCCATCCTTCTTTTTGACAAACAAGATTGGTGCTCCCCAAGGTGAAAAACTTGGTCTGATAAAGCCTTTGTCAAGAAGTTCTTGTAGTTGGCAAGACAATTCTTGCATTTCAGATGGAGCCAACCGATAAGGAGATTTCGCTACTGGTGCTGCTCCTGGAATTAAGTCGATTCGAAACTCGACTTTTCGGACGGGAGGTATTCCAGGTAGATCTTCAGGAAACACGTAAGGGAAATCACATACTTGCGGTATGTCCTTGATTTCTTTTGTCTTTCTCTTCCTATCTACAATGTGAGCTAAGAATGCGCTACATTTCTTATGTAGATATTTTTGGGTCTTAGTACAAGAGATGACTTTGAGGTTCTTCCCAGATTTATCACCATAGATAATCAGGGCTTCGCCGTTTGGTAAGGGTAGTCGTATGGCTTTCTCATGACATAGAATTTCGGCGCGGTGTGAAGATAACCAATCCATGCCAATTATGACATCAAAACTACCGATAGGCATTGGCATGAGGTGGACGTGAAAAAGGTAGTTATTAAGAGTTAACAGACAGTTTTCTAGGATTTCATGTGTTTTCTCGGTTTGATCATTAGTGATTTCTACTTCATAGATTTCTTTTAATTTGCTAGACTTATGACTTAACAATTTTCTAAACGTCGGAGTTATAAAACTTCTATCTGCTCTAGAGTCGAAGAGTATAGTAGTATATAAATTATCTATAAGAAACGTACCAGATACGACCGAAGGGTCCTGGATAGCCTCTCTGCTTCCGATCGCAAACGCCCTGCCATGTTCTATGCCTACTTGACTCCTTAACTTTGGACATTCTTTCTTGATGTGTCCAACCTCCCTACACTCATAGCACTTTCTTCCTTCACCATGGCCTGCTCCAGTATTTGTTCCCTGAGTCACTGTTGCAGGTGTTGTGCTCCTGCAGTAAGTAGCAGTATGCTCCTTTTTCTTGCACTTCATGCAGACAAAACAATCACCTGGATGATGACGGTTGCACTGATTGCACCATGAAGATTTTGGTTGCGTAGGTACTGCTGTCGTGGCTGCATAATTGGTTGCCACTTCTTGTCTTTTCTCAGATGATTGTTTGGGATTCTTCCTATTAAACTTGCGCTTGTTTGTCCCAGATTTGGGAGACTCGGCCTTTGAGACCACTTCTGTTTCTTGGATCTCTGTAAAGGTTAGCTGATGAGCTATTCTCTTGGTGTTGTCATAAGTCGTAGGCTTTGATGCGATCACCATGCCTTTAATTTGCGATACTAAACCCCAGATATATCGCTCAATTTTCTTATATTCAGGGGTTACAAGTGCTGGACACATTACTGCAAGATCATTAAATCTACCGGTATAAGCTTTTATCTCTGAACCCTTCATGGTTAGGGTCCACAGTTCTTGTTCCAGTTTATGTATCTCCTCCCTAGGACAATACTCCTCCACTAGCATCATTTTTAGCTCCTCCCATTTCATGGAATTTGCAGTATCAATTCCCATTGTATTTACATGGTTGTTCCACCATGTGAGTGCTGCATCAGCGAAAGTACATGCTGCAAATCGTACTTTACAATCATCTGGATAGAAGCTTATTTGAAAGACGGACTCTGTCTTTTCTATCCACCTCGTCAAATTAACTACCCCTTCATTTCCATGAAAGCTTTTTGGCCTGCAATTCATAAAATCTTTGTAGGTACACGTTCTAGTGGTCCCTACATGGCCTTCATTTCTAACTCTATCTCTTGTGACATTAGATAGAGCCGCAACAATTCTTTGAGCTATGATTTCTTCCAGTTGTGCTGTACCTATTGGGGGGTTTGGTTCTGGTGGTTGTTGTGGTGCTGATGGTTGGTTAGGGTTTAGCCGATTACTCCTTCTAGGCATTTTGTTTTAGTTCCTAAAATAATAAGAATTTTATAAGTTTTGTTAATTATTTAATACACAAGTACTAAATACTTCAATTATTCTTCAAAGTGTAAAACATAATGGACAACACAATGATTACTGTAATATATGCTTCATATTATTACCAGCGGTTACATCAGTTTATTTAGGTTTATAAGAGAAAAGTTTCTATAAACATTGCAAAATTTGCAAGGTTTTCTACATCCTTGCTATAAACTTTCCTCTTTTCGCCTTAACTAGTCTGATTTCTCTATTTACACAACCACTAGTTTTAGCTTATCTACCAGAAACCTAAATAATGACCTAGCACGTCAGTGACATTAACCACTTGCTCCTCAAGTGATTGAGTTCTCTGCTCAAGACTTCCCGTATGTTCTTCATTTCTTGAGGTTTGATTGTAGAGTTCTAACTCTGCAATCCTTGCATCGTGAGTAATCATGTCGTTATAGGAGAAATTTATACGATGATGGACATCCATCTTCGATTCCTGATCTCGCGTCCTTTGTCCTTCTAGCCTTCGTACTCTTCCAGAGAGATGAGTAGCCCTTCCTTCTACAATTTCCATTTTATCTTCAATTTTCACACTTTTCTCAAACAATTGAGATAAAGTGTTATCTTCAGAAGAATGTGGGAGATGTGGTCGAGATGATTGACCAGTCTCATACATCTTGGCAGCTCTTTCTTCTGCCACCCACCTATCAACGGTTTGTGCGATCCGTGCAGGTTCATCTTGAACTCTATGACTTCCTGAAGATGTCGCCTTCTGACTTTTCTTAATCTTTTGCCATATCGGTATGGATTTACGGGCCGTGCGTTTCATTTTTACTCCTCCTGGAACTTTACGGTAAAGAGTGTTCAGTGGTGGTAAAGATTATGCCACCGACTCTGTCTACTCCATGGATTCGCTTTCTTCCATTGGTTCACTCTCTTCCCATTCGTTGGAGGGTAAAGGTGCTCCATCGTCAGAAGGTATTGGATGAAAAGTGGTTGGATTTATAGGGTAGTAAGAATCGCCTACCATCATGGGGAATGAAACTTCCTCTTCTTCATCCGTATCCTCGATGATTATCCATTCTCGTGAATGTGCCATGTCGAATTCCTATACGTTTTGGATCACCAAGAGTTTTAATCTATCAAATATTACTCCCAAATTAAATAGTTCATATGATCTGATCATAATAAAATGTAGTTGCGCACCTACACCTAATTGTGATAGGATATACGCACATATAAACTTTAGTTGGAATATTTGATCTAAATCCTTGAGATCAAAAACATTCCGGGTATTAAGGTGTATTCTCATCGCGGGTCTGAGTCTTTATATATGACTCTATATTCTTATTTATTGTCTTCACGCTTTAACTATTGTTTGTTACTTCAGGTCTATCTGATAAGGCTCCGGCCAGTCAGGACAGTCGAAAGGGCAGGATCATTTTAGCATATAGCCGTTCTGGAATCCAACAACCCAAATCGACATGTCTATCCTTGACACCGCTCCTGTAAGTAGTCCTTCAGTAGAATAATTAATAATACTTTTTATTGTAGGCTAATGGATATACCTAAACCTAATAGAGTAAGCCCTAAACTATAGTCGTGCTTTCCTAAGAAAGTACTAGTTCACTATAGTTAATAGCTCTGATACCAATTTCTGTCAAACCCCCAGCCATCGGCGGAAACACCAGGTTGTGTAACGTCATTCTTCGTATCACAGTTATATAACATACATTGAACAGTACTAAGAAAATACGTACCTTTATTGATTATTGAAAGTTACATAACTGTTTTTCTAAAACCTATTACATAATATCCTACTATGGCATTCTTCTTAAGGAACAGAAAGGTAATAGTAAAACTTCTTCTGTTCGAATACATACCTGCTTTTCAAGTTCCTGAAAACACATGCATTTTAAAATACGTCAACATAAAGTTGGTGAGTCCATAGGTTTTGACTCCATAAAATAATACATTTTCCACGTTCAAAAGTATAGTTTTGAAAGTATCATTTTGACTCTTCAACATTTAGTATATATATTAGGTATAATAATTTACTTATCAATTAAGTGTTATACCTAAACATTCCTTAAACCTAAGGTATAAGTAAGGGGAAACTTATACTTAACATTAACACTTGTATACGACAAAGTATAATGTTTCTAACAATTTGCTACCACGAGCCTGTAACCGCGGCTCTGACATAATACCTCTGATAAAATACACTCATGATTTACCATGAGAAACAAACACACTCATGATTTACCATGAGAACAACACCGTACGCTTCATCGACGCCGGAATAATAACAAGTAAAATGATAGTTCATCACTCGCTTTTGGTTGACTGTAGCTAACAGTCACAAGTGGGGTGGTCAACCCGTATACTAATTATACACGACTTCCTCGCTCATGCGGGATTAACGGTTACAGTTCAGAGGATTTCCGCTAAGATCCCCAATCTTAGTTGATGAATAAAATTACTCATGTAGACTTCGACGGCTTCCTATAGCTCTAACAACAAAAGCATTTTCATGTCTAAAACCCTAAGTCACTAGACTATGCTTTTAAACATTACTCCTAACTTCATAACATTTATGCAGTATAACAGCTATATCTTGAAGTAAAACCAGGTTTTATCTTGACCTAAAACCAATAATAACAACATATAACGTTCCTAGTTTTATCTTGACATAAAACTATCAATAACAATACTAAGTTTTATCTTAATATAAAACTAACAATAACAACATATAACATATCCAATTTTATCTTGACATAAAACAAATAATAGCAACATACTTTATAACTTAACATATAGAACTTCCGAATATAACTTCGGAACTATATCGCACACAACATATATATAGAATCCTAAGTATAACTCAAGATCTACATTAGTAAAATAACATGCCGACAGGTTGATAATAGTTGTATATATTCAAAATATTATATTTAGAACAACTATGCCTGGCTAATATAGCTATATACTATCATATAGACATAATATATATATATATATATATATATATATATATATATATATATATATATATATATATATATATATATAATATTTAGCTTGCATTTTCCCCCGAAATATTAGAAAGTGGGGCCCTGAAACTCACCCTAGTAGCGTGATTTTATGTAATCTAAGCAGAAACGGTCAGCGTACAAGGTCGTCGGGGCTCGGGATGCAAAATGGCTTCAGCAAAGGAGAGAGGAGAAAGAAGTTTAGGTGTAAGAATGGCTGAATTTGGACCTGCTATTTAGGTGTAGGGATTTTGGACCCCCACGTCGTGGGTTTTATAAGGCCCACGTCGTGACTTAAGATCTTATCCCCGTAGACTTGCCATTTGCGTCCCTAGCTTCGGAAGGTGGCCATGTGACTCATCACGTCGTAGGATATCTTTGCTCACGTCGTGAGTTTGGATCTTATCCCCTCGCAGCCTCGTCACACACCTTCTAGATTCCGAGATTGGATAAATGACTCCTCACGTTGTGAGTTTTGTGCTCACGTCGTGACCTCAGTCATATTAGGGTTTCTGACAGCTGAATCTTCGGAAGGTCGTAACTTTCACATACGAACACCGTTTTTGACGTTCTTTATATGCACGCGTAGGTATTTACCAGTACTACAACTCTCTTTTAGACTCCAATAGCTAATTCTAAGTCTATTTTAAATTCCTCTTATTATAGAGATTTATAGTGTTTGGTTTATCATAACTTCTTCATGCGAAGTCAGATTCAGACATTCTCTATATTTTTGGAATCGTATGGACGTATATTTTGAGTTGTATCATAAAGAAAGTTCATATTTGTATTAGAATTTATCATTAACTACATAGCACTCTTATCCCATTAATAGTTTAACAGAATCACATTACATGATTGGTATAATCACATGTGATTGTCTATTGACCTATTTTGACTAGTGTTACATCCTGCTACCTTTTAATCCTACCAATCCTCCTACCCATTTAAATGATGACTTGTGTCATATTAGTATCCTAAAATATCATTAAATCTCATTAATTAAGCATTAAATGTTACACATGTCACCATTTCATTGGGTAGGAGGATATGTAGGAACAAAAAGTAGGAGGATATTTAATTTCTCATATATATATATATATATATATATATATATATATATATATATATATATATATATATATATATATATATATATATATATATATAAAGAGAAAGTTTAATTAATCTAAATACATGACACCTCCTTATTATATGGAGGATATCCATAAATCTAACCTCACATACATCTAAGAATCTCATACTTCAAGGCAAGATATTTCTCTCCTCTCTCTTCCTCTCTAAAACTCGGCCCTTCCTCCCCCTCTATTTCAAACTTCATTCCATTTATAAGTTCTCTTAAGAACTCTCTCACTTTTACCTCTTCAAATTCATGAGTTTGGGTGTGTGCAAGAAGATCACTTCAAGCTTCACACTTGTGGTAAGATCATATAAACTCAAGTTGAATTATTCCATTTTGTGTTAAGGATTTACTCTCATAACTACCTTCATTTTGTTTTAAAGCTTCTTAGAACTTCTTAAGTTCAAAACTCTTCTCAAAGGAACGCTTCAAGGCCGAAAACACCTTCATTCTCTTTCATTTCTTCATCAAAACCGAATCCATCACCAAGGTGAGCTTCATACCCCTTTCTTTTCGGTTTTACTATGTTTTGGAGGAAGATACAAGTTGGTTTTGTGTTAGATCTAAGTATTTATGCATGCTTGTGTGTATTTTCATGATGTGTTGTGCAAATATGTTATGAATCTATGTTAAACCCTCATAAACTCGATATATTTCCAAGTCTTGAAGATCTTAGGAAAATAAGTTACTTTATGTAACTCATTATGTTTTTGAAAAGATAAAACATGTTAAAGGATACTTTAAAACAAAAGAAAATCTAATGAGGGGCCATTTTTGACAAATAAAAAAAAGTGAGCCTTTTTGTGACAATCATTTTTAAAAATAGGTTCTTAAGACATTCACGGTTTTGAGAGGACCAAAACAATCATTTTTGGATAAAAATAGGTTCTTAAGACATTCACGGTTTTAAAGGGGTCAAAGGAGTCATTTTTTAATAAAAAGGACTTATTATGACATTCACGGTTTTATATGGGTCAAAAGTGTTATTTTTGACAAAATGGGCTTATTTTGGGCCTTCACAGTTTTAATGGGCTAAAATGGTCATTTTTTATAAAAAGGGGCCTTATGTGGAAATTCACTGTTTCATGGGCTTGAAATGTAAATTTTTGGCTTTAATGGACTTAAAATGTCGTTTTTATCAAAATGGGCCTTATTTACAAACTTTCGGTTTTTAATGGGCTAAAAATGTCATTAGCAATGAAAATGGGTATTTGTTGTAGATTTTGGTTTTAGTGGGCCAAATAATTAAACTATGGTGGTTGTTATATTTCATGTGTAATAATGATGTTGTCTTTGATTCAGTTATATACACTGTGATGATATTACAAGATGAAGTCACTCAACCGCCGGATGTTTCTGCCGTTTGGTTCGGGCGTGTGACAAGTTATCATGCTAGTATTAACCGACCACCATTTGATATGTTATATAGGAGCAGGTGCAAGACCCCGATTTGTTGGGACGAGGTTGGTGATCGGGTAATGGGAACCAGTGAGGTGGTTCTTAAGACTAGAGAGTTGATTCAGTAGGTGCGTAGAATCAAAATAAGAGTTATGCTGAACGACGCCGTTCAGACCTTGAGTTTCAGGTGGGAGACTTGGTGCTGCTGAAGGTGTCACCTCGGAAAGGTTTCATCCGATTTCGGAAGCGGGGCAAGCTGGGCCCCCGGTTTATTGGTCCTTACAGTATTATTTCCCGTGTGGGCCGGGGTGCATACCGGCTAGATCTTCCTTATGAGCTTAGTCATATCCATAACAATTTCCATGTGTCTCAGTTGCGTAAGTGTGTAGCCAATGATT
This sequence comes from Lactuca virosa, assembly GCF_052849685.1. Lineage (NCBI taxonomy): Eukaryota > Viridiplantae > Streptophyta > Magnoliopsida > Asterales > Asteraceae > Lactuca > Lactuca virosa. Next base: position 310,749,226 of record NC_136433.1, on the reverse strand, counting down.
CAGCAGTGATATCATTGGATGATATTCAGGTCGATGAGCGCCTAAACTATGTGGAGAGACTAGTGGCAATTTTAGATCGAAAGACGAAAGATCTACACAACAAGGAAGTGTCATTGGTGAAGGTCCAATGGCAGCATCGGAAGTGTTCTGAATGGATATAGGACCAAGAGCCGGAAATGCGAGAGCACTACCCAGATTTATTCACGACGGCAGACTTTGAGGGCGAAGTCTAGTTCAAATGGGGGAGAATTGTAACACCTAGATTTCAGGTATCCATTTTAATCATTGAGTTTTGTTTATTTTGCAAGTTTGGTTCCCTGATTGCAATTCTGTGATTTTGAAGACCTTTGGAGTATGCGGGTCGTACACCCTCGTACGCAAGGCATACTCCAAAGCGCATTAGAACGCTGAGCGTACGCAGTCAGAGTGAAAACCCTAAGTTTTAAGGTTTGGACCCTATTCAATCTCACTTATGTCCTCAAGCACCTTTTTACCTTTAGCCTCTCTCCTTATCTCGAAAACCCTAAGTGTGTTTGTACTTCTAAAGCTTGTTGGAGCCATTTTGGTGCATTTTTGGAGCTCTTGGAGTAGAAAGAAGAGAATTGAAGTGGTGGTGTTGGCCTCAAGTGTGACAACCCGAAATTTCTATTCTGTATAACATATCAAGTCAATAGAAGTCAAAACAATTACTGTTAAATTTTCAGACTTTTTGGAATGAGTTTGAGTATTTTAGGATTTACACTTTAGGAGGTATTAGGAGAGAGGATGCCTTAGGGTTATAGTGCAACACTGTTATTCCTAAACTCCAAGAAATTGAAGTTTACTGCCTGAATAAAATATTTACAGCCAAAAACCCTAAAATTGAGAGAATATATATGACACTTAGTCATTTTATATCATTTTTCCAAATTCTCAAGAACAAATATCAAATCCTCTCAAGTATCATCCAAGTTTTATTCAAGATCTTCAATCTAGTAAGTGTTTCTAGCCCTTTTAAGTTAGTATATCACTTAATCTAGTGATTTAACACACTTCTATCCGTTAGATCTTTCCAAAAGATCAAATCTTCAAGTTTCACCAAGAACACCAAGAACACACACTAATGTTCTTGGACTTTTGGCTCATTTCAAGCTTCTATATTGTAAGTACTTCTATCCTAGAGTATGTTTAAGCTTGCTACACTTCATTATAACAAGAAAACACCCAAGAAACACCAAGATCAAGGTGTTTACGGTCCAAGATGTTCTTGGACCGTAAACCCTAAAAAAGGGTACCAATGTGTGCCCTAGCTTACCCTAAGCCTTGGTAACTAGCATAGATCCCTTCATTGATATGTTAAGGACTTGAAAACATCAAAATACCATCATACATAAGGGTTTACGGCCGTAAACCCAAAGGGAAATGGTATTAGGGCCGTAAACTCCATATAGGAGTGAAATGGTGCCCTAACTTCTTCCTAAGGCTTATACTTCATAAGGAAACACTTCTAAGGACTTAGAAACCTTCAAAACAACAACTGGTCAAAGGGGTGTGAGTTTACGGCCGTAAACTCATGGGTTTACGACCGTAAACTCATGTGGTTATGGTCAAGAAACCGTAAACTCATGAAAGGGGTTCCCTTGAACCCTAAACCCCATAGCTTGGTCCTACAACACTTAGATGCAATCCTTGGGACTTATAACACTTATATAAAGTGTTTAACTTGTCTTAGGATGTCTTTACTTTATAAATTAGTTGTTTAAAGACTAATTGAATACATATATGTGTATTTATATGTTAAATAGGATCATTGTGTGTGTACAAGTCTTCACTTGACACCTAGCAATCCTATTTCTTCAGTTCATCCAAACCACTCACTACAGGTGAGTTCATACCCCTTAATTGACCTTTTAAATGTTTTTAAATGCTTTTATGGGGGGGGGATACAAGTTGAACAATTATAGTTATTATATCAATCACATGTGATTAATAACTACCAAACAAATGGTTTTCTTACTTTTCAAACTGTTTATCAAACTGTTTTACCTCAAACTGTCTTACACACTCTTTTACTTATCAAATACTTTTACTTAAACTCTTTTAAACTTATATTCTGTGTATCTATATAGATATAGTTATATAAGTAGGATTGAAAGGACTTAGGACTGCTAGCCTACCTTACTTCCTGTTCCTTGTTTGGTTGTGGACTTAGGGTATCAAGGTTAGTTGTCCGAAGGTCGTTTAAATCCTAGTTATATATTATGTATATGTATATAGATATAAAAGGTTATTTCTTTCATTCGGTTTCATGCCCTTGGGTAGCAAGGGTATACAAACATGTTCATACATTGCTAGTAAGCTACCATGGGGGTAGTTTAGGAAGATACTATTACTGGAACAATGAAACATACAATGAGTCAGTTCATACATGAGTCAATACATACTATGATGAGAAACAAACATAAAACAGAGTGATGAGAAACAAACATAAAACAGAGTGATGAGAAACAAACATAAAACAGAGTGATGAGAAACAAACATACAGGCTAGACAGAGAAAGAACAGAATACAGCTAGCACACAAATCACATAACATTTACACTAATACATTTATGTGAGCCATTAAACAGGGCATGGCACTACCTGCCATGACTGTTTTTGTATCAGAATCTCCTTAATTGGGGAGCGTATGAGTTTGTGTATAGATCTATACTGGATTGACTATCGTACACCTTGCTGCTCGCTACAGTGGGACTTGCAAGTCTACGGGTGCCAAACATATAACTGTGATCTGTGATAGATCTATACTGTATAGATCTATATCAATGGTTGTTTAGTGGATACACTAAAGTTATATGTACTAGGATGTCATAGACTTAGAATCTGTGATCTTTGCCTTACTTCCTGTTCCTTGTTTGGTTGTGGGCTTAGGGTTAGGGTCACTTATTCGAAGGTCTATCCCGTCTGCGTGACATATAACTGGTATGCTTTAAACAAGTATTGAGGCAACTGATAAAGATCATCTTATAATTATTTATTTAGTTAGTTAGTCTAATTTAGTTATTTCTTATATCCCTTTTCTCGCGTAGATTTAATGGCTGGATTTTATCTTCCCGGAGACCCGTACTTTCCCAACCACGACAACGCAGGATGGCCAGAAGATAATCACCCAATTCCTTTAGATGATTATGAAGCTGAAGGTTTTTCTGATGGTTCCGACTCGGAGCCAGAAGTCAACAACCAACCCCCAGCTGTTCAAAACCCAAACCCTCATCCCGCATTTCAAGGACCCACACCTTTGTGGGCCACAAACTTGAATAGGTGGAGTCAGGAACAAAGTCAACCTTTTCCTTACAATGGAGACAGAAGCTTATACAACCTCACTGAGGGAGGTTCAGCTGATAGGGTCCTACCTATCATGGTTCGTAGGATTGCTCGGAACACCGAGCAGGGTCGAGCGGCTATCGACCTGGTAGTAGAAGTTGATGCAAATTCTGGTGTTAATACTGTCCGCATTCGCCAGCTGGAGTCCGCTCATGAAAGGGCTCAGGTCGGTAATGCTCTTCTTCAAAGAGAACTTGCTGAGACCCGAGCCGAAGTCAGGGAACTTCGAGCTCAACAAGCAAGGACTGATAGGCGCGTAAGAGACATTGAACGTCTGCTTTCCGATTCAAGGGCTCACTCAAGCAGTTCTCGTCGTCGTTAGAATCTTACCGACTTCTCTTTTGGATATAACTTAGTTATGTAAAAACTTAAGTCTAATTTCCTATCCTTATAAATCTTAGACCTGCTAGGTTTTGATTAGGTAGTATGCTGTCAAAATTTTCCCATCTTGGTTGATGTAAGACCTACTTCTAGGTCATTTTTCCCCAAACTCATTACATCTGTAATTCCAATATCTTTGACATATATAAAAATCTAATGGAAATTATTATCCAAATGCTTTCATCTTCATTCAAATATTCCATTTAATTATGCTGTTGGGCTATGGAGAGTTAGTCCATGAGTCATTCTCATCAATGTTCATGTCATATTCTTATCAATATCTTATTCATTCTAAACATTCAGCTAAAAGATGCCTCCACGTAAGTCAACAAGACGTAATCCTCCACCACCTATTCCTCAATTTGATACAGCAGCCCTCAATGTTGCTGTAGCTGCGGCTGTGGCAACAGCCATGGCTGAATATCATTCTTCAAGTTCCACTGGAGGAGGGACTCCTATTCCAATAATACAGGTCGAAACCCCTGTGCGCTCGAGAGAGTGCTCCTACAAAGATTTTACAAACTGCAAGCCATTATCCTTCAGAGGAACTGGCGGAGTCATTGTACTCTCGCAATGGTTTGAGAAAACCGAATCGGTTTTCGCAATCTGCTCCTGTCCAGAAGGGAGCAAGGTGAAGTTCGCTGCTTGCACCTTTGAAACCAGAGCCCTAACATGGTGGAATAGCCATGTTAAGTCACTATCTCTTTCAGTGGCAAATGATATGGGCTGGGATACTTTAAAAGACCTCATGATTGACGAGTACTGCCCGAGGGGCGAGATCCAAAAGCTGGAGGAAGAACTTTGGCGCCTAACCATGAAAGGCACCGACATCGTAGCATATACCGCCAGGTTCTATGAACTGGTGGCCCTCTGTCCCAACATGATTCATACAGAGGGAAAGAAGATCGAGAGGTATATGTGGGGGCTGGTGCCACCATACCAGGGAAATGTATTGTCATCACGCCCCACTACATTTGATAGTGCCAAGCGATTAGCACAGCAGCTAGTTGACCACGGGGTCCGTACCCCGGCTGCAACAACCACCCTGGCCATCTCAGAAACCACCAGAACTGCGGAGTCCAAGCGGAAATTCTGGGATGACAAGAAAAAAAAAGAAGGCTGCCAAGAAACAGCAGATCATGGCAGTTCATAGTGTGACAACACCTGCCACTGCTGCTGCTCCATTAAAGCAGTATTCTGGAAGTTTGCCACTATGTAACAAGTGTAACTACCACCATGTGGGAGCCTGCCGGGAAATGCAGTGTGTAAACTGCAACAGGAAGGGGCACACAGCCCGTTTCTGCAAATCTCCGATGAGGCCAATCACCCAAGTCCCCGGCGCTGGAGTGGGCCAAGCTTGCTACAATTGTGGCGATGTGGGCCACTACAAAAGGAACTGCCCCAAGGCAGGGACTGCCGGTGGAGTAGGAAGAGTTCTAGCTATAGGTCATGAGGAGGCGGTTGCCGACCCCACAGTGGTCACTGGTACGTTTCTCCTCGACAACTCTTTTGCTTGTATACTATTTGATAGTGGAGCGGAGAGAAGCTTCGTGAATCAGAAATTTGCTCATTTACTTAAGCAAAAATCACGAGCACTCAAAGAACCGTTCACAGTAGAAATGGCTAATGGGAAGACAGAGAGCACTAGCTGCATATACATAGGGTGTACCTTAACTTTAGATAGCCATTCATTCTCGATCGATCTCATGACAGTCTCAATTAAAAGTTTCGACGTCATCATTGGCATGGATTGGTTGAGTCTTCAGTGTGCCGACATCATGTGTTACGAAAAGGCTGTCCGCCTTAATCTTTCGTCTGGCGAAACCCTAGTAGTTTATGGCGACAAACCCGGCACAAATCTTCGTATCATCTCGAGCATTCAAGCTCAGAAATTCTTGCGAAAGGAATGTCGCGCATTCCTTGCTCATGTTGTCGATGTGAGCCAAGCAACTAAATCTATTCAGAACATTCCAGTAGTACACGACTTTCCCGACGTCTTTCCAGAAGAGCTACCAGGATTACCTCCGCAACGACAAGTCGAGTTCAGAATCGACTTAGTTCCAGGGGCTGCCCCCGTAGCCAAATCGCCTTATCGTCTAGCACCTGCAGAGATGCAAGAACTATCCTGTCAACTTAACGAACTGCTCAGCAAGGGCTTTATAAGACCAAGCTTCTCACCCTGGGGAGCTCCAGTCTTGTTCGTCAAGAAGAAAGACGGATCTTTTCGTATGTGCATCGACTACAGGGAGCTCAACAAACTGACCGTCAAGAATCGTTATCCTTTGCCTCGGATAGACGACTTATTCGATCAACTTCAAGGAGCGAATTTCTTTTCTAAAATCGACTTAAGATCCGGATATCACCAGTTACGAGTGCTAGGGGAGGATCAAAGACAGCCTTCCGAACTCGTTATGGGCACTACGAATTCGTAGTGATGCCGTTCGGATTAACAAACGCGCCCGCTGTATTCATGGATTTAATGAATAGGGTGTGTCGTCCTTACTTGGATCAGTTCGTCATCGTCTTCATCGATGACATACTTATCTACTCTCGTAGTAAGGAAGAACATAGTCAACATCTGCGACAAGTCTTAGAAACCCTGCGCGCGGAGAAGCTTTATGCGAAGTTCTCGAAATGCGAATTTTGGATCCGCCGAGTCGAATTCTTAGGGCACGTGGTTAGCAAGGAAGGAATACACGTGGACCCTTCCAAAATTAAAGCCATTGAGAGCTGGTCAGCACCGAAGACACCTACAGAAATTCGTCAATTTCTAGGCCTCGCTGGCTACTATCGCAGGTTTATTCAGAACTTCTCCCGTATTGCGAAGCCTCTTACAACACTTACCCAGAAGGGCGTATCCTTTGACTGGGAAGAAAAGCAGGAGAGAGCGTTCCAAACGCTCAAACGAGCCTTGTGCACTGCACCAATACTATCCCTCCCCGAAGGGATAGAAGACTTCGTTGTGTATTGCGATGCATCAAACCAAGGTCTCGGATGTGTTCTGATGCAGCGAGGTAAGGTCATCGCCTATGCCTCGAGGCAGCTGAAAACACATGAGGTCAACTATACGACGCACGATCTTGAACTAGGAGCAGTTGTATTTGCTTTGAAGATCTGGAGACACTACCTGTATGGTACAAAGAGCACAATCTTTACGGACCACAAGAGCCTACAACACATATTCGATCAGAAGGAGCTCAACATGAGACAACGACTGTGGGTCGAGCTACTCAGTGACTACGAATGCGAAATTCGTTATCATCCCGACAAGGCCAATGTAGTAGCTGACGCCCTAAGTCGGAAAGAATATTCTGGTCGTAGAGTCAAGTCATTGACTATGACTATCCATTCACACTTATCCACACAAATACAGGCGGCTCAGCTCGACGCTTTGAAGCCTGAAAATGTGACCAGTGAATCCCTGCGAGGGATGGATAAGAACTTGGAAGTTAAGGGTGGCGGAGCTTATTATCTCATGGATCGGATCTAGACCCCGAAACTAGGTGGTTTCAGAGACTTGGTCATGAATGAGGCGCACAACACTCGTTATTCCGTTCACCCAGGTTCAGATAAGATGTATCTGGATCTTAAAAAGTTATACTGGTGGCCTAACATGAAAGCAGAGATTGCTACCTTCGTTAGTAAATGCCTTACTTGCGCAAAGGTCAAGGTCGAATACCAGAAACCCGCAGGTCTTCTACAACAGCCTGAGATCCCGGAATGGAAGTGGGAGCGGATCACTATGGATTTCATTACCAAGTTGCCCAAGACAACGGGTGGACTTGATACCATATGGGTCATCATCGACATATTGACCAAGTCCGCGCACTTCCTACCGATCAAGGAAACAGACAAGATGGAGAAGCTTACCAGAACATACATAAGGGAAATTGTACGATTGCACGGTGTCCCTATATCCATTATCTCGGACAGAGATAGTAGGTTCACTTCTAGGTTCTATTGAAGGTCTCACCCTGGAAGGGCTTGATACGCTTCGGAAAGCGTGGAAAGCTAAATCCAAGGTACATTGGGCCTTTCGAGATTCTTGCCAGAATCGGCCCTGTAGCTTACAAACTTAACTTACCGAGCGAACTCAGTAACGTACATTCTACCTTCCACGTCTCGAACTTGAAAAAGTGTCTGTCCGACGAGACTCTTGTAATCCCACTCGACGAGATCGAGATCAACGAGAGCCTCAACTTCGTGGAAGAACCAGTAGAGATCATGGACCGGGAGGTCAAGCAAACGAAACAAAGCCGCATCCCGATAGTGAAGGTTCGCTGGAACGCCAAGCGAGGACCTGAATTCACTTGGGAGCGAGAGGATCAGATGAAACTGAAATATCCTCGTCTTTTTACTTAGCTATTTGTAACTACTTATTTGCTTAAATTCTAATTTCGGGACGAAATTCCTTCTAAGGAGGGGATGATGTGACAACCCGAAATTTCTATTATGTATAACATATCAAGTCAATAGAAGTCAAAACAATTACTGTTAAATTTTCAGACTTTTTGGAATGAGTTTGAGTATTTTAGGATTTACACTTTAGGAGATATTAGGAGAGAGGATGCCTTAGGGTTATAGTGAAACACTGTTATTCCTAAACTCCAAGAAATTGGAGTTTACTGCCTGAATAAAATATTTACAGCCAAAAACCCTAAAATTGAGAGAATATATATGACACTTAGTCATTTTATATCATTTTTCCAAATTCTCAAGAACAAATATCAAATCCTCTCAAGTATCATCCAAGTTTTATTCAAGATCTTCAATCTAGTAAGTGTTTCTAGCCCTTTTAAGTTAGTATATCACTTAATCTAGTGATTTAACATACTTCTATCCGTTAGATCTTTCCAAAAGATCAAATCTTCAAGTTTCACCAAGAACACCAAGAACACACACTAGTGTTCTTGGACTTTTGGCTCATTTCAAGCTTCTATATTGTAAGTACTTCTATCCTAGAGTATGTTTAAGCTTGCTACACTTCATTATAACAAGAAAACACCCAAGAAACACCAAGATCAAGGTGTTTACGGTCCAAGATGTTCTTGGACCGTAAACCCTAAAAAAGGGTACCAATGTGTGCCCTAGCTTACCCTAAGCCTTGGTAACTAGCATAGATCCCTTCATTGATATGTTAAGGACTTGAAAACATCAAAATACCATCATCCATAAGGGTTTACGGCCGTAAACCCAAAGGGAAATGGTATTAGGGCCGTAAACTCCATATAGGAGTGAAATGGTGCCCTAACTTCTTCCTAAGGCTTATACTTCATGAGGAAACACTTCTAAGGACTTAGAAACCTTCAAAACAACAAATGGTCAAAGGGGTGTGAGTTTACGGCCGTAAACTCATGGGTTTACGACCGTAAACCCATGTGGTTATGGTCAAGAAACCGTAAACTCATGAAAGGGGTTCCCTTGAACCCTAAACCCCATAGCTTGGTCCTACAACACTTAGATGCAATCATTGGGACTTATAACACTTATATAAAGTGTTTAACTTGTCTTAGGATGTCTTAACTTTATAAATTAGTTGTTTAAAGACTAATTGAATACATATATGTGTATTTATATGTTAAATAGGATCATTGTGTGTGTACAAGTCTTCACTTGACACCTAGCAATCCTATTTCTTCAGTTCATCCAAACCACTCACTACAGGTGAGTTCATACCCCTTAATTGACCTTTTAAATGTTTTTAAATGCTTTTATGGGGGGATACAAGTTGAACAATTATAGTTATTATATCAATCACATGTGATTAATAACTACCAAACAAATGGTTTTCTTACTTTTCAAACTGTTTATCAAACTGTTTTACCTCAAACTGTCTTACACACTCTTTTACTTATCAAATGCTTTTACTTAAACTCTTTTAAACTTATATTTTGTGTATCTATATAGATATAGTTATATAAGTAGGATTGAAAGGACTTAGGACTGCTAGCCTACCTTACTTCCTGTTCCTTGTTTGGTTGTGGACTTAGGGTATCAAGGTTAGTTGTCCGAAGGTCGTTTAAATCCTAGTTATATATTATGTATATGTATATAGATATAAAAGGTTATTTCTTTCATTCAGTTTCATGCCCTTGGGTAGCAAGGGTATACAAACATGTTCATACATTGCTAGTAAGCTACCATGGGGTTAGTTTAGGAAGATACTATTACTAGAACAATGAAACATACAATGAGTCAGTTCATACATGAGTCAATACATACTATGATGAGAAACAAACATAAAACAGAGTGATGAGAAACAAACATAAAACAGAGTGATGAGAAACAAACATACAGGCTAGACAGAGAAAGAACATAATACAGCTAGCACACAAATCACATAACATTTACACTAATACATTTATGTGAGCCATTAAACAGGGCATGGCACTACCTGCCATGACTGTTTTTGTATCAGAATCTCCTTAATTGGGGAGCGTATGAGTTTGTGTATAGATCTATACTGGATTGACTATCCTACACCTTGCTGCTCGCTACAGTGGGACTTGCAAGTCTACGGGTGCCAAACATCATTTTTACGGCATCTTACATTGTCGTTTTACTATTGAGTCGGTAGCAAGATACATGCCGATCACATGTAACCTTAAAATATACATTTGGCTTAAGGTAGTTAGTACAGCAGTAGTTACCTAATACAGCACTACAGTACTATAACATTTTCCCTTACATTTTACTTTGTGTTATTCACACAATAAACAATGATGAAAAACTATATTTTTGGTTAATGATAGTCGGATTTGGGAAAATACACACTTTTACAAGAGATACACACACAGACACTAGATGCCTTGGTAGAAGGCTACTTTTAGTAGGAAACATAGGGTTTTCTAGGAGAGTTCAAACAAATACAAACTTTTTACAAACATATACAGTACATTTTACAAAACATCTTACAAATGCTTTCATACAAACACATACACTAATATACTTATGATCTCACCAGCTTTAAAGCTGATAAACTCTTTCAAAATAACTTGTATTCTCAGGTCACCAGTAGACAGGTACCGGAGCCAGGTTTTGAGAAGATGGAGCTCGTTCCAGACTCATCTTATATTTTGATGTATATTGTTTTGGTGTCTTTAAAACTTGACAGAACACACTTGTATGAAAATATATTATTAATGCAATGGATGATGTTGTTGCTTGTTTACTACTTGCATTGTTGTGATACTGTACATGACGTCCTCCACCCCAGAACGTTTCCGCCGTTCATAGGTTTTGGGGGTGTGACATCAAGGCTTTAGATCCAGCATTTAGTCTCCCTTATCTACCTTATGGAGGTAAAAAGTTTCAAACTTGATGATTGAATCTCTTGGATCTAGTTTTGCTCAAGTTGTTTCCTTTTTGGTCCCAAACTTAGCCTTTGGGAGTAGGAGGTACTCCAAGGCATTTGAGTTGTCTTTTCAGAAGTTTTTAGGGGTACTAAGTTATAAAGTTGGGTTCTTAGTCACCAGTTTTCCCCCATGCAAGTGCTAGATAGTCTAAATGGTTTAAGAGGCTAGGACTTTTGGTTTTAAGGACTTAATAACCTTGCTAGTCCATAAAGTTGGAAACTATATGGCTTAGTACAGTTTCTGGGACCTAGATCTGAAGTTTGGACGTAGGTGCTTAAGGGATTATGCTCTGGGTTAAGAAGTTGGCCAGCAGCCTTGTACGTAGGGCGTACCAAAGGGTACACTGAGGGAACGAGGTCAGCGCCCCGTCTTCTGGTCAACTGCAAGGTATGCCCCGGGTATATGAGGAGTATTCCCCACGTACTGACTGAGTCAACGCGGTTGACTCAGTTGACTTTGACCAGGTTTTGACTAGGGTTTGACCTAGGGGCATTTTAGGTATTTTGATTGGTGGTATAAGTTTTGGTGGTTTTTAAATATAAAGGTGATCGGTAGTGTGAGTTCCGGAGCAGCGTGTCAGTTCAGCTTTCCGTCTGCCTGTGAGGTGAGTTTTCTCACCGTATCAATGGGTCGAAGGCACCAAGGTCGGCCCATTATTTCTGATATAGGTTGTTAGCTATATTTGAGATATGCGTATGAAAGATCATGATTTGGCACCTAGCAATTGTATGAAAGACCAAGATTTGGCCCCTGGCAGGATTTGGCCCCCAACAACTGTATGAAAGACCAGGATATGGCCCTAACAATTGTATGAAAGACCAGGATCTGGCCCCTGGCAATTGTCTGTAAGACTGGGATTTGGCCCTCGGCATGAAATTGCTTGTAACACTATGGGTTAGCCAATAGCACTATCTTATTTATGATTGGTATATGGTACTTTGGGGAAACTCTCTGAGCTTTTGCTTACTGTTTATATTTTTGATTTCAGGTACTTCAGGTACTAAGGGGAAGGTCCCGACATGATGGCGCAACATTCACTCCTCACTATTTTCCGCATTTTTGATATTGTACTCTGATGACTTGACATATTTGTTATGTGGTGGTTTTTGGAACAATGTGATGGTTGTAACTCTTGTTTTTAAAATGAAATTTTTTATCCTCATTTTTGGGTTGTTACATGCTAGCCACAACTTCGTCTGATGAGGTAACAGGCGTCAAGTGTTTCTTGTGCTCTTACGGGGCAGGAACGCTTATTATGTTGGTTATGTGTAACGCCCTGTTCCTGGTATGCATTTAAAACATTATTTTTCTTCTTATTTTAGAAGCTACTCGACGAGTCAGTGGCCCTAACTCGTCGAGTAGCAGCGGGTCAGCACGTGGAGTTGGCGTGGCGACTCAACGAGTCCATATTCTGGACTCGACGAGTCCGCCAGTCTGGATGAAGCCCTAATTTTCACAGAGTGTACCCTATTTAAACACCATTATAGCCCCAAACCAACCTCCTTCACCTCTCAAAGACTTATTCCCGAAACCCTAGCCTCCTTGAAGTGTGTGTGAGTGATCTTTGCCCTTGTGAAGGAATCTTGGTGCATTGTTGAGCAAGAAGAAGAAGGAGAAGGTAGAAGAACTCAAGGAAGAAGAAGTAGATCCATATTATACTCCTCTTTGGCCATCCTTTCTGGTAATAAAGCTTTCATCTTGGTTATTGTATTGCTAGATCTAGTTTGTCCCCAAATTGATGGTTTTGAGCTCAAAAACCCCAAATCCCTAGTGATGAAGCTTTGTAATCAAGCCATATCTCGGATCTAGCCTCTCTTGAGTTCCAGGAGCTCAAGAAGGCCATCTTTTGGCAGCCATGGCTTTGTTCTAGACAAGTAACCCCCATAATAGCTAAGTTTGAGTGTTATTACTTTATTGCATCATAGATACACGTAAAGTTAGCAACTTTACATGTTCAGATAGTCCCAGAAACCCAGATCTATGAATTGGATGCACTAAAACTGATTAGAATCGATTTAATAGAAACTGAATGCAAAGGACTCAGCGAGTCGTTCTTCTGACTCGGCGAGTCAGGTCGCGAGTCTTAGATTCCCTGTTCAGTAGAAGCGATTCTGTTTAGTGAGTGGAGTAAAGACTCAGTGAGTTAAGACATGGATCTAAGTGTAGAGGGACTCGGCGAGTCTACGCCCTGACTCGGCGAGTCCAAGGCAATCTCCTTACCCGTAAGAACAGACTCGACGAGTTGTTCATACAACTCGGCGAGTCAGAGACTGGACGTGTTCTTATGTTAAAGGTGAACTCGACGAGTTGATCATACAACTCGGCGAGTCGGATGAAGGTTGGCAGGATATCAGTAAAGAAGGATAACTCGTCGATTTTTGGTTAAACTCGACGAGTAGAGTCGGGAAGGGGAGTAGAAGGAAAGATAGGGACTCGACGAGTTGGCGGCCCAACTCGGCGAGTCAGGTCAACGGATTGTTGACTTTGACCAGGGGGTAAAATAGTCATTTTACCCTAAGATTAGTTATCAGTGTCTGATTAAGTATCTTTTGGGAATTGTAGCCGGGGAGTTACCGGAGCAGCAGTCAGACAGTTCCCAAGCAGCATTTCAGCAGCCAGCCTTACGAGGTGAGTTTTCCTTCCAGTAGGAACGGGTCTACGGCCACAATGCCGGCATGTTTAGTTAGCAGTAGTTCCGGACTACAGTCCAATGCAGTAGTTCAGTATGCTTGGTGTCTTTGTGATACATGCATGGTATGTGTTATGTCGATAGGAGGCGTTCTGATTTGGAGTTTTAGGTAGGCGATATGGTCATCCTGAAAGTGTCACCCTGGAAGGGTGTCATCAGGTTTCGGAAGAGGGGCAAGCTGGGTCACAGGTTCATTGGTACCTTTAGGGTTTTGGCCCGGGTGGGTCGGGTTGCTTATCGGTTAGATCTTCCAGCAGAGCTTAGCCAGATCCACAACACTTTCCATGTGTCTCAGTTACGGAAGTGTTTGGTGAATGAGTCAGCAGTTGCACCGTTGGAGGATATTAAGGTTGACAACAGCCTGAATTACATCGAGAGACCAGTTGTGATCTTGGATCGGAAGACGAAGACCTTGAGGAACAAGGTGGTTCAGCTAGTGAAGGTGCAGTGGCAGCACCGGAAGGGTTCGGAGTGGACATGGGAGACCGAGGAGGAGATGAGGGAGCATTATCCGGAGTTATTTTTAGATTCAGTAGCAGCAGACTTCGAGGACGAAGTCTAAGATAAGTGGGGGAGAGTTGTAACGCCCCGTTCCTGGTATGCATTTAAAACATTATTTTTCTTCTTATTTTAGAAGCTACTCGACGAGTCAGTGGCCCTAACTCGTCGAGTAGCAGCGGGTCAGCACGTGGAGTTGGCGTGGCAACTCGACGAGTCCATATTCCGGACTCGGTGAGTCCGCCAGTCTAGATGAAGCCCTAATTTTCAGGGAGTGTACCCTATTTAAACACCATTATAGCCCCAAACCAGCCTCCTTCACCTCTCAGAGACTTATTCCCGAAACCCTAGCCTCCTTGAAGTGTGTATGAGTGATCTTTGCCCTTGTGAAGAAATCTTGGTGCATTGTTGAGCAAGAAGAAGAAGGAGAAGGTAGAAGAACTAAAGGAAGAAGAAGTAGATCCAGATTATACTCCTCTTTGGCCATCCTTTCTGGTAATAAATCTTTCATCTTGGTTATTGTATTGCTAGATCTCGTTTGTCCCCAAATTGATGGTTTTGAGCTCAAAAACCCCAAATCCCTAGTGATGAAGCTTTGTAATCAAGCCATATATCGGATCTAGCCTCTCTTGAGTTCCAGGAGCTCAAGAAGGCCACCTTTTGGCAGCCATGGCTTTGTTCTAGACAAGTAACCCCCATAATAGCCAAGTTTAAGTGTTATTACTTCATTGCATCATAGATACACGTAAAGTTAGCAACTTTACGTGTTCAGATAGTCCCAGAAACCCAGATCTATGAATTGGATGCACTAAAACTGATTAGAATCGACTTAATAGAAACTGCATGCAAATGACTCGGCGAGTCGTTCTTCTGACCCGGCGAGTCAGGTCGCGAGTCTTAGATTCCCTGTTCAGTAGAAGCGAGTCTGTTTAGTGAGTGGAGTAAAGACTCAGTGAGTTAAGACATGGATATGAGTGTAGAGGGATTCGGCGAGTCTACGCCCTAACTCGGCGAGTCCAAGGCAATCTCCTTACCCGTAAGAACAGACTCGACGAGTTGTTCATACAACTCGGCGAGTCAGAGACTGGACATGTTCTTATGTTGAAGGTGAACTCGACGAGTTGATCATACAACTCGGCGAGTCGGATGAAGGTTGGCAGGATATCAGTAAAGAAGGAGAACTCGTCGAGTTTTGGTTAAACTCGACGAGTAGAGTCGGGAAGGGGAGTAGAAGGAAAGATAGGGACTCGACGAGTTGGCGGCCCAACTCGGCGAGTCAGGTCAACAGATTGTTGACTTTGACCAGGGGGTAAAATAGTCATTTTACCCTAAGATTAGTTATCAGTGTCTGATTAAGTATCTTTTGGGAATTGTAGGCGGGGAGTTACCGGAGCAGCAGTCAGACAGTTCCCAAGCAGCATTTCAGCAGCCAGCCTTACGAGGTGAGTTTTCCTTCCAGTAGGAACGTGTCTACGGCCACAATGCCAGCCCGTTTAGTTAGCAGTACTTCCGGACTACAGTCCGATGCAGTAGTTCAGTATGCTTGGTATCTTTGTGATACAGGCATGGTATGTGTTATGTGTTCCGGACTATGGTCTGATGCAGTATACAGTATATGTGTCATATTATATGCTATGATTATGTTATGCTATGTTTAGTCAGTTCCGGACTTCGGTCTGATGCAGTTCCGGACTTCGGTCCGATGCAGTGGGCAAGGCCCTAGTCAAATCCGGACTTCGGTCTGATGCAGTTCCAGACTTCGGTTCGAAGCAGTGGGCAAGGCCCTAGTCAGTTTCGGACTTCGGTTCGATGCAGTTTCGGACTTCAATTTGATGCAGTGGGCAAGGCCCTAGTTAGTTCCGGACTTCGTTCCGATGCAGTGAGCAAGGCCCAGTATGTGCTTTATATGTTATTGTATGGTATGTGGTAGTTTGGGGGAGCTCACTAAGCTTCGTGCTTACAGTTTCAGTTTTGGTTTCAGGTACTTCAGCTAGCAAAGGGAAGGGCTCGGGATGATGGCATGGCACACACCACAGTTTAGCCTGGGAGTTAGACTCTGATATTTTGATATGATCTTGACACTAGTTTCGATTTGATAAATTTATTATGACATTTTGAGATACACGATTCATGGTTTTTATCTTTTAATATTTGATATTATGGTTTAGTAAAGTTTTCAAACAAAAATTTTTGGGTTGTATTTTTGGGATGTTACAAGTTGGTATCAGAGCCTTGGTTTGAGGGATTCGGGCGCACTCCCGAGTGTGTCTGAACTCAAACTAAGGAAGTGGTATAAAGTTTTCAAAAGAAAAGAGTTTTAGAAAAGCAAAAAAAATAAACTTAAAAAGAAAAGAGTTTTAGAAAAGCAAAAAGAATTTTTAGAAAGAAAAGAACTTTGAAAATAGAAAAAGGGTGTGGTGCATGCAATCAGCCGAGCTAAAGTAAGTACTCCCAAATTATCCATACAAGTTTATGCTATGTTATGATTATCAGCTTTATTAGAGCAGCATGCTAGATTAGGACTAAGGATCTAGGAAGGATGCCTTATGTGCCTGTTATATGTGTTTCAGCTCTATGAAAACTGCATGCTAGTAGAGAATTGTCAGTATGATAACCAGAGTAGTATATGCTTGATTATGTGTACTCGATGCTCGAATGCTGCTTGCTTTGTGCTTTTAGGAGTCTTAGTTATCTTTCACTAACTAGTAAATGAATATGTTACGTTACATATTGTGAGGATTAAATAATTTCAGAAGGTTAGGTCTAGCTCTATTGCGCAGCTCTTGTCTGAGTCCAACCGTTGTAGGGTAGGATCTCTCATTCGAAGAATTATCTAGTCTTAGTGATATGTAATAGTATTCACGAGCTAGTTAGGGGAGGTAGCCGGGACTTCTTGTACAGCTGATAGCGGAGAGTGGGTTGGTGATTACCCTAGGGCAAGCCTAGGATGAGAGTAGCAGAGAGCAGTGGTAGTAGAAGGGACTTGGTGGAGTCAAGGCAGTTCTTGAGGAAAGTACGGATAGATGTGGAAGGTAGTATGGGCCCGTACTACTGAAAGCAGAGGATTCGTACTCGAATCAAGGAAGGCTGAGATGAGACCAGGAAACTTGTAGTAGTAGCGATCCCTCGAGATATATCTGTATTCCTGACGTTGTCATTATGTGTTTTCAGAATGGTGGTTTTACGCCCTAGACCAGCAGTCGGCAGTTCAGGTGTCGGTGAGGGATCGGGATCAGGCTCGGGGGCCGAGCATTCGGATGAGCAGACTAGGGAGTTTCTCTCCTCAGAGGTTACTCGCATCATACTCGAGCAGACTCATGTGATCTTCGGTTTGATCAAGGAGGGTATTTTGGAGCTGATGGACGAGAAGTTGAGCACATTCTGTACTGAGGTGGCAGCCATGATGGGGCCGCGCACCCTCACTTTCAGGGAGTTCAGAGCATGTGGAGCTCCTGACTACCATGGGGCGCGGGATCCCATTGCGAGTACCAGGTGGTTGGCGGATGTCGCCAATGCATTCCGCACCAGTAGATGTCCCGAGGGGGACAAGGTCAGACTAGCATCCTGTCTCATGAAGGACAGGGCACGAGATTGGTAGGAGGAGATCGGACATGTCATGGGAGATGACGAAGCTCTCGATGCGATGACCTAGACCGATTTCACTACCAGGTTCAGAGCCGAGTTTGCACCGGTTATCGAGGTGCGGCAGTTAACGAGGGAGTTTCAGGATCTTACTCAGACTACTGAGACTGTGGCGGAGATTACCGCCAAGTTCAGGGAGAGGGCTCTTCTCGTTCCTCAGTATGCGGCTGATGAGGAGATGAAGAAGGCTCGTTATCATGAGATGTTGAGGAGTGATATCAGACAGTTTGTGAGCCGGTCCAGCTGTAACACGCTAGATGACATGATTGCAAGGGCTCGTGAGAGAGAGATAGATTTGGAGATGGAGAAGAAGAGGAAGCCAGAGGCGGCATCTGGCACAGGGAGTTCGGGAAAAAAGCCCAAGGTATCAGATCACAGATCCATAGGACAGCAGAGCCACAGTAGGTGTGGCAAGTGTGGGAGATTGCACGACGGAGCGTGCAAGGCAGGGATCTCCGGCTGCTACAAGTGCGGTCGGACCGGGCATATGAGTAGGGATTGTACAGCCACCACCACCACCACAGCAGCTGATCTGATTTGCTTTCATTGCAATCAGAGGGGACATAAAAAGTCCCAGTGCACGAGTTTAGCAGCAGCAGGGAAGGTGGCAGCACCTGCCCCTGCTACTTTGAGGATTACAGACGGCCGTCAGGGTCGGGTTGAGGCGCCAGTGGCGAAGAGTAGAGCTTTCCAGATGACAGCAGAGGAGGTGCGGGCGGCTCCTGATGTGATGACGGGTACATATTTTCCTCTTATCTCTGTATTTTTAGTATTGATTATTTCTCATGGTTATGTGTTTGTATATAGGGTCGTTCTTAGTGAACGACATTTCAGCTACAATATTGTTTGATTCGGGGGCCACCCGATCGTTTGTCTCGCTTGCGCTTAGCAAGCGGTTTAGCAGAGCTCCGGGGGAGCTGGACAGTCCACTTGAGGTTGAGATAGCTGATGACAGGACCGTCAGGGTCGCGAGGGTACATAGGGGGTGTTCGTTGCGGTTATTTGATGAGCAGTTTTCTGTAGATCTGGTTCCTATTCCCCTGCGAGGGAATAAGGTCATAGTGGGTATGGATTGGTTGAGCCCCAATGGGGCAGTGATTGATTGTGAACTGCAGTTAGTGAGGGTTCGCACTCCTAGTGGGGGAGAGTTAGTGATTCAGGGTGAGAGGCCACAACGCGGACCGATTCTGTGTTCAGCAGCGAGAGCGAGGCGCTACTTTCACCAGGGTTGCGCGGGGTACGTCGCCTATGTTTTAGATGCCCGGGAGAAGAGCAAGGCGACAGTTGACGATGTACCGGTAGTACGCGAGTACCCGGATGTATTTCCAGAGGATTTGCCTGGGATACCTCCTGAGAGACAGTTTGAGTTCAGGATTGACCTGGTTCCTGGTGCGGCTCTAATAGCCAAGGCACCATACCGGTTGGCTCCTCCCGAGATGCAGGAGTTGTCTACGCAGCTGCAGGAGCTTCTAGACAAGGGTTTTATCAGACCGAGCAGTTCACCATGGGGAGCCCCGATCCTGTTTGTGAAGAAGAAGGACGGGTCACACCGTATGTGTATAGATTACCGGGAGTTGAACAAGGTGACGGTGAAGAACCGTTACCCACTTCCGAGGATAGATGACTTGTTTGATCAGCTCCAGGGAGCATCTTGGTTCTCCAAGATTGATTTGCGCTCCCGTTATCATCAGATGCGGGTCAGAGGTGAGGACGTACAGAACACCGCTTTTAGGACCCGTTATGGTCATTATGAGTTCGTGGTGATGCCATTTGGGCTCACCAACGCACCAGTCGCGTTCATGGATCTCATGAACCGCGTATGCAGACTGATGTTAGATCGGTCTGTGATAGTGTTCATCGACGACATCTGGTCTATTCCAAGACTCAGGAGCAGCACGAAGAGCACCTGACGGAGGTGCTAGAGACACTGAGGAGGGAGAAACTTTTCGCAAAGTTCTCCAAGTGTGAGTTCTGGTTGCGCGAGGTGCAGTTCCTTGGACAACTCGTCAACCAGAAGGGTATACTATTAGATCCGGCCAAGATAGAGGCTATGATGCAGTGGGAGGTCCCGAGGTCTCCATCTGAGATTCGGAGCTTCCTAGGTTTGACAGGGTACTACAGGAGATTCATCCATGATTTCTCCAAGATAGCAGTTCCGCTCACTCGACTGACCAGGAAGTCGGTGGCATTTCGCTGGGGGCCTGAGCAGCAGGCAGCATTTGAGACCCTCAGGCAGAGATTGTGTGAGGCACCGATTCTTACCCTGCCAAAGGGAGTGGATGACTTCGTAGTCTACTGTGATGCTTCGATCACAAGTATGGGAGCAGTGTTGACGCAGAGACATTACCTCTATGAGGTACCTCATGGATCAGCCGAATCTAAACATGAGGCAGCGTCGGTGGTTAGATGTGGTTAAGGAATATGATTGTGAGATCCTTTATCATCCGGGCAAGGCCAACGTAGTGGCCGACACCCTGAGCCGCAAGGCGATGACGGCCCCGATCAGAGATATATGTCTGAGGATGACAGTGATTACTCCATTGTTGGAGCAGATTAGAGAGGCACAGGTTGAAGGCCTAAAAGAGGAAAGACAGAAGTGCGAGAGGATCGTGGGCCGAGTAGCTTCTTTCGATTATGACAGTCGAGGATTGTTGACCCTTCATGGCAGAGTTTGGGTGCCGTACTGGGGAGGAGTACGGCAGGTGTTGATGGATGAGGCCCACAAGTCTCGGTTCTCCATCCACCCAAGGGCGACGATGATGTACAGAGATCTTCGACCCGATTATTGGTGGCCGTGCATGAAGCGGGACGTAGCTTGGTACGTGGAGAGATGCCTGACCTGCAGGAAGGTCAAGGCAGAGCACCAGAGACCCCATGGAAAGATGCAGCCATTAGACATTCCCGTGTGGAAATGGGAGGATATCACCATGGATTTCGTTACTAAGCTTCCCAGGACTGCACGTGGAGTTGACTCGATTTGGGTCATAGTGGATCGGTTGACCAAGAGCGCGCATTTCGTACCGATCCAGGAGAGTATATCGGCCGAGAAGTTAGCTGATATTTATGTGCGAGAGGTTGTGGCACGTCATGGAGTGCCTGTTTCGGTAGTATCAGATCGAGACGTCCGGTTTACTTCCAGGTTTTGGAAGCGATTCCATGACGAGATGGGGACTCGTCTCATTTTCAGCACTGCTTTCCACCCTCAGACGGACGGGCAGAGCGATAGGACGATTCAGACTCTCGGGGACATGCTTCGGGCATGTGTCCTAGATTTTGGTGGTAGTTGGGATACATACCTTCCATTAGCGGAATTTTCGTATAATAACAGTTACCACTCCAGTAAAAACCGGCCTCCCTTTGAGATGCTCTACGGGAGGAAGTGTAGGACCCCAATATGTTGGGGCGAGGTCGATCAGAGAGTCATGGGGAGCACGGAGGTGGTGCTTAAGACTACAGAGTTGATACAACAGGTTCGTAGCCGGCTCCAGACTGCTCAGAGTCGGCAGAAGAGTTACGTCGATAGGAGGCGTTCTAATTTGGAGTTTTAGGTAGGCGATATGGTCATCCTGAAAGTGTCACCCTGGAAGGGTGTCATCAGGTTCCGGAAGAGGGGCAAGCTGGGTCACAGGTTCATTGGTACCTTTAGGGTTTTGGCCCGGGTGGGTCGGGTTGCTTATCGGTTAGATCTTCCAGCAGAGCTTAGCCAGATCCACAACACTTTCCATGTGTCTCAGTTACGGAAGTGTTTGGTGAATGAGTCAGCAGTTGTACCGTTGGAGGATATTAAGGTTGACAACAGCCAGAATTACATCGAGAGACCAGTTGCGATCTTGGATCGGAAGACGAATACCTTGAGGAACAAGGTGGTTCAGCTAGTGAAGGTGCAGTGGCAGCACCGGAAGGGTTCGGAGTAGACATGGGAGACCGAGGAGGAGATGAGGGAGCATTATCCGGAGTTATTTTTAGATTCAGTAGCAGCAGACTTCGAGGACGAAGTCTAAGATAAGTGGGGGAGAGTTGTAACGCCCCGTTCCTGGTATGCATTTAAAATATTATTTTTCTTCTTATTTTAGAAGCTACTCGACGAGTCAGTGGCCCTAACTCGTCGAGTAGCAGCGGGTCAGCACGTGGAGTTGGCGTGGCGACTCGACGAGTCCATATTCCGGACTCGGCGAGTCCGCCAGTCTAGATGAAGCCCTAATTTTCAGGGAGTGTACCCTATTTAAACACCATTATAGCCCCAAACCAGCCTCCTTCACCTCTCAGAGACTTATTCCCGAAACCCTAGCCTCCTTGAAGTGTGTATGAGTGATCTTTGCCCTTGTGAAGGAATCTTGGTGCATTGTTGAGCAAAAAGAAGAAGGAGAAGGTAGAAGAACTAAAGGAAGAAGAAGTAGATCCAGATTATACTCCTCTTTGGCCATCCTTTCTGGTAATAAATCTTTCATCTTGGTTATTGTATTGCTAGATCTAGTTTGTCCCCAAATTGATGGTTTTGAGCTCAAAAACCCCAAATCCCTAGTGATGATGCTTTGTAATCAAGCCATATCTCGGATCTAGCCTCTCTTGAGTTCCAGGAGCTCAAGAAGGCCACCTTTTGGCAGCCATGGCTTTGTTCTAGACAAGTAACCCCCATAATAGCCAAGTTTGAGTGTTATTACTTCATTGCATCATAGATACACGTAAAGTTAGCAACTTTACGTGTTCAGATAGTCCCAGAAACCCAGATCTATGAATTGGATGCACTAAAACTGATTAGAATCGACTTAATAGAAACTGCATGCAAATGACTCGGCGAGTCGTTCTTCTGACTCGGCGAGTCAGGTCGCGAGTCTTAGATTCCATGTTCAGTAGAAGCGAGTCTGTTTAGTGAGTGGAGTAAAGACTCAGTGAGTTAAGACATGGATCTGAGTGTAGAGGGACTCGGCGAGTCTACGCCCTGACTCGGCGAGTCCAAGGCAATCTCCTTACCCGTAAGAACAGACTCGACGAGTTGTTCATACAACTCGGCGAGTCAGAGACTGGACATGTTCTTATGTTGAAGGTGAACTCGACGAGTTGATCATACAACTCGGCGAGTCGGATGAAGGTTGGCAGGATATCAGTAAAGAAGGAGAACTCGTCGAGTTTTGGTTAAACTCGACGAGTAGAGTCGGGAAGGGGAGTAGAAGGAAAGATAGGGACTCGACGAGTTGGCGGCCCAACTCGACGAGTCAGTTCAACGGATTGTTGACTTTGACCAGGGGGTAAAATAGTCATTTTACCCTAAGATTAGTTATCAGTGTCTGATTAAGTGTCTTTTGGGAATTGTAGCCGGGGAGTTACTGGAGCAGCAGTCAGACAGTTCCCGAGCAGCATTTCAGCAGCTAGCCTTACGAGGTGAGTTTTCCTTCCGGTAGGAATGGGTCTACGGCCACAATGCCGACCCGTTTAGTTAGTAGTAGTTCCGGACTACAGTCTGATGCAGTAGTTCAGTATGCTTGGTGTCTTTGTGATACAGGCATGGTATGTGTTATGTGTTCCGGACTATGGTCCGATGCAGTATACAGTATATGTGTTCATATTATATGCTATGATTATGTTATCCTATGTTCATTCAGTTCCGGACTTTGGTCCGATGCAGTTCCGGACTTCGGTCCGATGTAGTGGGCAATACCCTAGTCAGTTCCGGACTTCGGTCTGATGCAGTTCCGGACTTCGGTCCGATGCAGTGGGCAAGGCCCTAGTCAGTTCCGGACTTCGATCCGATGCAGTTCCGGATTTCGGTCCGATGCAGTGGGCAAGACCCTAGTTAGTTCCGGACTTCGGTCCGATGTAGTGGGCAAGGCCCAGTATGTGCTTTATATGTTATTGTATGGTATGTGGTAGTTTGGGGGAGCTCACTAAGCTTCGTGCTTATAGGTTCAGTTTTGGTTTCAGGTACTTCAACTAGCAAAGGGAAGGGCTCGGGATGATGGCATGGCACACACCACAGTTTAGCCTGGGAGTTAGACTCTGATATTTTGATATGATCTTGACACTAGTTTCGATTTGATAAATTTATTATGACATTTTGAGATACACGATTCCTGGTTTTTATCTTTTAATATTTGATATTATGGTTTAGTAAAGTTTTCAAACAAAATTTTTTGGGTTGTATTTTTGGGATGTTACATTATGGCTCATCTTAAATCCCAGATTTGTTTTGTTACCGTATAAAATTTGCATTAGGTTTATATGGGGTCTTTGTTCACTCATACTAGTTGGAAGAGATTGTATTTAGTGGGCTAGTTTGTGACTCAAAACGATAAGTGTCAATATAAGAAATTAAGTTATATAACACTTAATTAACAACATGACACGATTGGTTAAGGTTTATTATCTTACAATTAATAAGTTATTTATATAAACCCTTTTGTTTTTATACGAAAACACAATATTCATGTGGGAGGAGTTTGCCCCACTGGTTTAGTGTTGTTTTCAAAATTAAGTAAGATAACACTTAATTAATACCACGACACGAATTTACAAACTTTATAAATTCAAAACTTATGGGTTTTACATATAAACTATACAAAGGCTTGTATAAGGTTTCAAGAGTAAATTAGGCTATTTTATGTTTTCACTAAGTGTGATATGACTTTATTTTATATAAATTGGTGTAACACTCAAAAATTTCAAACCAATTTAAACTTTTAAAACATGTCAAGTTCATCGAAACATTACAACTTTGTTTTCAAAATATTATTTATCAGAGTATTCCCAGAAACATAAACATAATATGAGGAGTTGTACGATCATGCCTTCGCCTTTCCGCGATCCCCTGATGTACCTGAAACAATAAACTGAAACTGTAAGCCCGAAAGCTTAGTGAGTTACCACCAAAATACCGATACATATACAGTCCACATAACCATGTCAACAATAACATATCATAACAAACTGAACAGAACAACACATAACGGGTCCACAACCCTACAGACTGTAATACCCACGAGCCCACAGTACGAGTCTCCCTTAGCCCATAACTGGAATGCTCCCGAGCCCACAGTACGAGTCTCCCTTAGCCCGTAACTGGAATGCTCCTAGGGTTTGTTGGCTACCGCACGAAGCAGTACAACCTCAACCCATCCCATATAACAAGCACATAACATAACCACTGAGCATGCAATAATCATATAACATCACAGGTAGTCCTACAGGTCTACCTAACTGGCATAACCACTATCATGCAACACTAACTAATAGTCAACATCTAACACTGCTAGGATAACATATCCAATGGGCCGGCCTTGGTGCCTTAGACCCCTTAGTATTGTGAGGATAACTCACCTTGCAACTGTCGTCTGAAACTAGAAAGCTCAACTCCCGGATCACCAACACGAACTCCACCACCTATAGTTACCATAAAACCCTTTTTTTTAAATCTCCAAATTACCAGAATACCCTCAGAAGTCAACTGGTCAACCCTTGGTCCTAGTCAAAGTCCACAGTCAAAGTCAACAGTCCATGTTGACTCGACTCGTCGAGTGCAGTTCACCGAATCGTCGAGTCCTTCCTGAACTCGAGAAGTCGTGAAATCCTTGATTGGCTCGTCGAGTTCCCCTTTAACTCGCCGAGTTCATACGTGTCCAAGAATTGGGAGAAACCCTAGCCGACTCGCCGAGTCTTCGAACGACTCGCCGAGTTCAAGGCAATCTTCAACGGACTCGCCGAGTTGTTCATCCAACTCGTCGAGTTCATGGCCATCTTCAACGGGCTCGCCGAGTTGTTTATCCAACTCGCCGAGTCCTTGCAGACCTTTATCCATGCAGACGCTTTTTAAGCCATGGCAAGGTTCCAGATTACATATCCAAGCTCCTAGGGCATGTTTATCATGTAAAGTCGCAAACTTTACGTGCATGCAAAGCTTTAAGACCCTTAAATGGCAAAACTAAGCTTGTAATGAAGTCTCACACTTAAGGGAAGGCTCCTACTAGGAAAGGTTGATGACTTTATGGATGTAGAGGTCAAAGGGAGTCCAGATCTGAAGTTACAACTTCAGATCTTAGCTTAAACATGGGGAGCCTTTCATAAAACCCATCCAAAAGAGGTTAAAAGAGAGATGAGCTAAAGGAACAGCTTAATACCTTCGAGAGAGTGACAACTGATGGCTCTCTTAGCTCCCCACGAGTTCGTAGCCTTGATTTCCTTGTTTCCCCAAGTGTTTCCTTCTCCAAAGTTCCTCCTCTAAGCTTGAACACACCAAAAGAACACACACACACGATTAGGGTTTGAGAGGGACAAAAGGCAGTAAGGGGAGGCTGGGGGAGGCCAATGATCCTTTAAATAGGGCGCAAAACCCCGAGATTTAGGGTTTCATCTGCCAGCTCCTACTCGTCGAGTCCCTTCTTGGACTCGGCGAGTAGGTCATTAAAATACGCGGACCAACCCGCTGCTACTCGACGAGTAGGGCAATCAACTCGTCGAGTAGCCCTTGAAATCATTAACTCACACATTAAATCAATACCTGAGAATCGGGGCATTACAATTCTCCCCCACTTGAACTAGACTTCGTCCTCGAAGCCTGCTGCAACGAATAACTCCGGGTAATGCTCCCGCATTTCAGCCTCCGTCTCCCACGTCCACTCGGACCCCCTCCGATGCTCCCGCTGTACTTTCACCAAAGGTATCTCCTTATTCCTCAGAATCTTCATCTTCTTCTCCAGTATGGCCACAGGCCTCTCTACGTAATTCAGCGTTCATCAACCTGAATATCATCCAGCGGCACCACCTCCTCTTGATCCGTAATGCACTTTCGCAGCTATGAAACGTGGAAAGTGTTGTGTATCCGACTAAGCTCCTCTAGCAGCTCTAGCCTGTACGCTACCTTGCCAACCCTGGAAATGATCCTGAATGGCCCAATATATCGGGGACCCAATTTTCCCCTCTTCCTGAAGCGGATCACGCCTTTCCAAGGCGAGACCTTCAGGAGTACCATGCCACCGACCTGAAACTCTAACTCGGAGCGGCGCCGGTCGGCGTAACTTTTCTGCCGACTCTGAGCGGTCTGCAGCCGCTGCCTAACCTGCTGAATCTTCTCGGTAGTCTGCAAGACCACCTCCGTCCTACCCATCACCCTGTGGCCAACCTCGCCCCAACAAACCGGGGTGCGACATCTCCGCCCGTACAACAGCTCGAATGGCGGGGCGCCAAGGCTAGAATGATAGATGTTGTTGTAGGCGAACTCCGCAAGCGGTAGGTGAGAATCCCAAGTCCCACTGAAATCAATGACACACGCCCTAAACATGTCCTCGAGGGTCTGAATAGTCCGCTCGCTCTGGCCGTCTGTCTGCGGGTGGAATGCTGTGCTGAAGTGCAACCGCGTGCCAAGCTCCTCGTGAAACCTTTGTTAGAAGCGGGAGGTAAACCTGACATCCCGATCAGAGACAATGGAAACGGGAACCCCATGGCGAGACACGATCTCGTGAACGTACACTTCGGCTAATTTCTCGGCCGATGAGCTCTCCCGTATAGCCAAGAAATGGGCACTCTTGGTCAATCGATCCACGTTGACCCATATAGCATCAAACCCCTTCGCCGTCCTCGGCAACTTGGTAATAAAATCCATCATGATCTGTTCCCATTTCCACATGGGAATCTCTAGAGGCTGCAGCTTTCCATGCGGTCTCTGATGCTCGGCCTTGACCATCCTACAGGTCAATCACCTCTCGACGTACCAAGCGACCTCTCGCTTCATCCACGGCTAGCAGTAGCTCAAACTCAAATCCCGGTACATCTTGGTGGCCCCCGGGTGAATAGAGAAATGAGACTTATGAGCCTCCTCCATAACCGTCTGCCTAACCCCACCAGACATCGGAACCCAAACCCGACCGCATCGGGTCAATAGTCCCCGACTATCCTGCACGAACCGGGTATTCTCACCCTTGATCCTCTTCAGCTTCCAATTCTCCGGTCGCATGCCCTCTACCTGGGCATCTCTGATCAAACTCACAAGCGGAGAATCCACCGCTATCCTCATACATACCGCGGGGGTGGAAGACCCAGCTGATTTACGGCTCAAAGCATCCGCAACCACATTCGCCTTACCAGAGTGGTAAAGGATCTCGCAATCGTAGTCCTTGACTACATCCAGCCACCTGCGCTGCCTGATGTTCAGGCTCGGTTGATCCATGATATGTCTCAAGCTCTTGTGATCCGTGTAAAAGGTACAGCGGACCCCATAGAGGTAATGTCTCCATATCTTGAGGGCGAACACCACCGCCCCCAGCTCCAAGTCATGCGTAGGGTATCTCGTCTCATGCGGCTTCAGCTGTCGCGATGCGTAGGCTATCACTCGTCCTCTCTGCATGAGGACCGCCCCTAAACCTGTGATGGATGCATCACAGAACACCACAAATTCCTCAACTCCCTCCGGGAGTGTCAAGACTGGTGCCTCACACAAACACTGGCGGAGGGTCTCAAACGCCCTCTGTTGCTTGGGACCCTACCGGAAATCCACCCCTTCCTCGTCAGACGAGTGAGGGGTACAGCAATCTTGGAGAAATCCCGTATGAACCTCCGGTAGTACCCTGCCAATCCCAGAAAACTCCTAATATCTGAGGGAGATTTTGGAATCTCCCACTTCATAACCGCCTCGATTTTGGCCGGATCAACCAAAATCCCCTCCTGGTTAACGAGATGTCCGAGGAACTGGACCTCTCGTAACCAAAACTCACACTTCGAGAACTTGGCGTACAGCCGTTCTCGTCTCAAAACTCCCAACAGCTCTCGCAAATTCTCCTCATGCTGCTCTCGGGTCTTGGAATACACCAAGATATCATGTATAAACACTATGACCGAGTGATCAAGCATCGGTCAGCAGACCTGATTCATCAGGTCCATGAACACTGCTGGCGCGTTGGTGAGCCCAAACGGCATCACCAAGAACTCGTAATGTCCATAACGAGTTCGGAACGCGGTCTTCTCCACGTCCTCCTCTCTGACCCTGACCTGATGATACCCAGTCCTCAAGTCTATCTTGGAAAACCAAGATGCGCCCTGCAAGTGATCGAAGAGATCGTCTATCCTCGGGAGTGGGTAACGGTTCTTCACCGTTAACTTATTCAACTCCCGGTAATCAATACACATCCGGTGCAAACCGTCCTTCTTCCAGACAAAAAGAATCGGCGCTCCCCATGGAGAACTGCTAGGTCGAATGAACTGCTTGCCTAGCAGTTCCTGTAGCTGCGACGACAGCTCCTGCATCTCTGGTGGTGCCAATCGGTACGACGCCTTAGCGAGAGGGGCCGCACCTGGCACCAGGTCGATCCTGAACTCGACCTGCCTCTCCGGAGGTATCCCTGGCAACTCCTCCGGAAACACATCTGCAAACTCCCTGACCACCGATACATCGGAAACCGAAATCTGATCCCTGACTCGCATATCTACCACATACGCTAGATAATCCGCACACCCGTGCCAAATGTACTGCCGAGCCCTGGCAGCTGAACAAAACCCTGATCCTACTCTGGTGCCCTCTCCATATACAAGCAATTCTCCCCCACTTGGGGTTCGAACTACCACTCGCTGGCCCTCGCAATCAATCATAGCACCGAACCGACTGAGCCAATCCATGCCCACAATAACGCACACCTCCCCCATGGGGATCAGAATCAAATCTATCGGAAAGGACACCCCGAAAATCTCCAAGTCACACCCTCGATAAACTGAAGAAGCAGAAACCCCGTGCCAACGTTGGCGATAGACACTCGCAACGGACACTCTAACTCGCCCACTGGCGCACTGAACTCCCTACTAAATGACTGAGCTACGAAGGACCGACTCGCCCCGTAGTCAAATAAGACCAAAGCAGGCAAGGAGTTCACTAAAAACGTACCTAATCACAGGTACAACAGATAAGCATACAACAGATATAGAAAACGAGATAAAGGATAGAAACATACCAGCAACCACATCTGGTGCTGCTCTGGCCTCCTCCGCTGTAAGTTGGAAAGCACGACCGTGAGCCTTCGGAGGCTCTGCCCTGACTGGTCTCCCATCTGTGATCCTCAAAGTAGCCGGCGCTGGAGCGTGCGCCAGTTTGGCGGCGAGTAATGGGCAGTTGGCCTTCAAATGGCCAACCTGATCACAATGGTAACATAACTTCATACTCGGTATCGGAGCGGCCTGGCGACAATCCTTCGCATAGTGCCCCTCCTTGCCACACCTGTGGCACCCACTACTGGCTCGACAAATCCCGGAATGAACCCTACCGCACTTCCCACAAGAGCGGCACTGCTGACTCCCAGACCTCAAATCAGCGGTCTTAGACCGCTTCGGCGCCGGCTGCGACTGTGCCGGGGCCAGCCGCTGCTCCCTCAGCTGCAGCTCAATCTCTAACTCCCGCCGTCTGGCGGCCTCCTGTAACTCCAGAAGAGTATCACATCGCTGGGTAGATACAAACTGTCGGATATCAGTCTTGAGCATACTCAGATAACGGGTCATCTGAGACTGCTCGGAAGCAAACTCTGAGCAGAACATCGCCCGCTCCGTGAACATACGGGTGATCTCTGTCACCGACTCCCCATCCTGTCTCAAACTCAGAAACTCCTGTGCCAACCTCTCCCGCTCAACCCGCGGAATGTAACGGGCGCGGAACATGTCCCTGAACTGCTCCCAAGTAACAGCAGCTCTCTGATCATTAGTGTACGACCCCGTCGCAAGTCTCCACCAGTCCTTGGCCCCAGACCTATGCAGGTTCAGAGCACACCTGACCTTCTGGTCAGCAGGACACGAGCAGGTGAAGAAACACCCCTCCACATCTGAAATCCATCTCATAGCCTTGATGGGATCCTGCGTCACATCAAAAGTAGGGGGCTTCGTGTTATCGAAGTCCCTGTACTGAAAAAACCTCTACCAACTCCTCCCCCTGCCACTGATACAGCTGATGTAGCTGTTGCGGCGGCTGTCTCTGCAAGGGCTGCGTAGCGCTCATCAAAGTACTCCACCATGGCGGTCTTAATCGACCCGAACATCTCCGGTAACTGAGCCCGAAATGCAGCAGCAACCTCATCATTCAGGATCTCTCGAATCCTGGCATCCAACTCCTCTGTACCCATCTGCACCACCGGTTCAGGTGCTGTCGGCCCCTCCTAGCCTCTGTCCCCTGATCCTGATCCCGAACCGGATCCAGCCACAAAGCGCCTCGTCATCACCATTCTGAAACATACCACAAGACATCAGATAATCCATATAAATAACTGGGAGCAAACTCCCTACTAACCCTAGGGATTGTGACTTACTTGACACGCGTATGGGTCCTGTGCTTTCAGTAGTACGGTCCCATACTACCTTCCACACCTACCCATATTTGCCTCAAGCATCATCACAATGCCCTAACTGAATACACAACATGGCGAGTGCTCAATCCTCACCCTAGAGGAATGATAAACATCTCGTAACTGGCCTCCCGGCCTCACTCAACCCTCCTATCCATGAAACTTCCACCAACCCTGTAGCACTAGTGTAAGCTAGCCATACATAATGCTGGACCCTATAGACTTTCGAATATCCAATCCTACCCTAAGCTCCCAATCAAACAAGAACAGAACATAAGGCCAAATCAAACATTCTCATGCTATAAGATCTTAATTATGTATAACTGTGATGCATACACTAAGCAACTACAATAATGATGTCAATTTCATATAAAGGAAACCCTAGGCTAGCAGGCATCAAGAAATCAGACAATTCTATCGTGCAATTTCTGAAGATCCCTAGCCTAGTACTAACATGCTGTTCTAACATATCACATAATCAAATAACTTGTATGGTATTTTGGGGTCTACTTACTGGCTCCGGCTGATCGTACACCCTGCATCCTCCTTTATTTATTTTGAAAACCTTTTTTTTGAAAAATCATTTTGAAAATCCTTTCCTTGATTTGAGACTGGAGTTACACGAGTGTTCCTCCAATTCACTCAAACCAAGGCTCTGATACCAACTTGTAACACTCAAAAATTTCAAACCAATTTAAACTTTTAAAACATGTCAAGTTCATCGAAACATTACAACTTTGTTTTCAAAATATTATTTATCAGAGTATTCCCAGAAACATAAACATAATATGAGGAGCTGTACGATCATGCCTTCGCCTTGCCGCGATCCCCTGATGTACTTGAAACAATAAACTGAAACTGTAAGCCCGAAAGCTTAGTGAGTTACCCCGAAAATACCGATACATATACAGTCTACATAACCATGTCAACAATAACATATCATAACAAACTGAACAGAACAGCACATAACGGGTCCACAGCCCCACAGACTGTAATACCCACGAGCCCACAGTACGAGTCTCCCTTAGCCCGTAACTGGAATGCTCCATAGCCCACAATACGAGTCTCCCTTAGCCCGTAACTGGAATGCTCCTAGGGTTTGTTGGCTACCGCACGGAGCAGTACAACCTCAACCCATCCCATATAACAAGCACATAACATAACCACTGAGCATACAATAATCATATAACATCACAGGTAGTCCTACAGGTCTACCTAACTGGTATAACCACTATCATGCAACACTAACTCATACTCAACATCTAACACTGCTAAGATAACATATCCAATGGCCCGGCCTTGGTGCCTTAGACCCCTTAGTATTGTGAGGATAACTCACCTTGCAACTGTCGTCTGAAACTAGAAAGATCAACTCCCGGATCACCAACACGAACTCCACCACCTATAGTTACCATAAAACCCTTTTTCATAAATCTCCAAATTACCAGAATACCCTCAGAAGTCAACTGGTCAACCCTTGGTCCAAGTCAAAGTCCACAATCAAAGTCAACAGTCCATGTTGACTCGACTCGTCGAGTGCAGTTCACCGACTCGTCGAGTCCTTCCTGAACTCAAGAAGTCGTGAAATCCTTGATTGGCTCGTCGAGATCCCCTTTAACTCGTCGAGTTCATACGTGTCCAAGAATTGGGAGAAACCCTAGCCGACTCGCCGAGTCTTCGAACGACTCGCCGAGTTCAAGGCAATCTTCAACGGACTCGTCGAGTTGTTCATCCAACTCGTCGAGTTCATGGCCATCTTCAACGGGCTCATCGAGTTGTTCATTGAAGGGTCCAGTTAATGGTTTGGTCTAGGCTTTCATTGGATTTTGTTCAGTATGAGTCTGTAATACAGTTTATGAGTTGTTTATGTGTCTTTGGTCAGAAAGTGTGTTTGCGACCGTAAACTGGGTTTACGGTCATAAACCTTGTTTGCGGTCCTGTCTTGTATAAATATCAGAGGTGTAGGTCATTGTGCGGTTGTTGATGTCATTGTGTTTACAGAGTGTTCCATCGATTTGTACCTGATGTTTTTCTGAATATAAACGTGTGCAAGCTCGGTTTCTTATCTTTTTATTTTTCTATCTGTAATTGTTTGTTGCTTGATCATTGGTAAAGATCCTTTTCAGGACCTTACAATTGGTATCAGAGCGAAAACCGGTGTCAAAGCTTCATTCAATCGAGATTTGGGCTGCTTAAACTGATATTCTTATTGTTCGAGATTGGTTTTTAGTGTTTTCGTGGTTAAGGGAACTGAATCTACTGCAAAAACGTGTTTTTGAAGGCCTTCGGGGAGTTTACTGCCAACCGTAAACCCTGTTTACGGTTGTAAACTCAAGATCTTCAACAACTGTAAACTGTGAATCTTCAAAAACCGTAAACCAAGCTTCATTAACCGTAAACGCTTAAACCATAAACGTACAAACCGTAAACCAAGTTTACGGTCGTAAACTCTTCAACCGTAAACTCAGTTTACGGTCGTAATCATCATCAACAGTAAAATATTTTGTGTCTTTAATTTGCTTTAATTTTAAATGGAATCTCAAAGTCAAAATCATTTTCACGAACTTGATACTGTCATGGGCACTACTACACGTATTCCAAGATTAATGTCTGCAGATGGTTTTCCTGAGTGGAAGTACAGAATTGAAAAATACATTAAAATGAAGGATTTCAAGGTCTGTAGAAGCATTCTTAGAGGCCCTGTTAGAATCACTATGACAGTTGGAGGCCAAGTAATTGACAAGGCTGTTGAAAACTACACTGATGAGGAGTTTGAGAAAGTTAAAGAGCAGGAAAGGGCTTTAGCCACTCTAACCATGGCATTATCTCCTGATATTTCTCAAGGGTTCCGAGAGTATACTTCAGCTAAGGATTTGTGGGAAGCCCTAATTGAGGTATATGAGGGCAATGAAGATATGAAGGAGAGTCGCCAGGACATGTTGAGACAAAAGTTCAATATGTTCAACTACATTCCAGGAGAGACTCTTGAGGCTCAGCTGCAGCGATTCACAACTCTCACCACTGACATGAACATATCTGGGATTTTCTTGAACAAGTCAGAAATTAACAAGAAACTTCTAAATGCTCTTCCTAGATCATGGGATATGAATGTTGCTGTGATTAAGAAGACCAAGGATCTAAACCGCCTTACTCTTGCTGAAATGATGGCGATCATCAAAGCTTGTGATATTGATGACAAACATAGAGAAATAAACCATGTGAACTCGTACTCTACTGCAAACCTTGGAATCTCATCCAACAATGCTCTCTCATCAATCATGACTTCCTCAGGTCAAGCTTTTGCTGCTCAACAACCTCAGATTCAAACCTTTGCTGGTGCATCATCCATTCCACAAAGTCAGCCATTTGTCATTCCACAAGTTGTTCCCTCTCCAAATGTGCCTGTTGTAGCCTCTTCCTCAAACACTAAAGACACTGATGAAAATCTGGCTCTAGCCACTGGGCTTGTTAACTGCTACAATGCCTTTGTAGCTGGAGAGCTTCCACCTCAGCTGTCATTTGCTGACCTGGATCAGATTCATCCTGAAGACGTGGAAGAGATGGACATCACATGGCAGATTGTTATGGCTGTTTTCAGGGCCAAGCAGTTTGCTAAGAAGACAGGGAAGAGCAACTGGGGCATGAATGTTGACAAGAAGGTGGGATTCAACAAGGGCATGTTGCGATGTTTCAACTGCCACGAGCCGGGTCATTTTGCTCGTGAGTGTCCAAAGCCAGATCGTAGGACGAATAACAACAGGACGATGGTTGCAGTGGGAAACAACCGTGCAGGTGGTGCGGTTAATGGTGAAACTGCTATGGTCGCTCAGTCTTTTGACTGGGAGGATCAGATTCAGGCCTTGAACATTTCAGGGCCAGAAAATGCTCACCTAGCTCAGATTGATGATGCTTCCTTGAAGAATGATGCAGCTGATCCCGAAGCAGAAATGATGGAGCTGCAGTTTGCTCTAATGGTGTCTTCTACTTCCGAGCCCAGGAAAAGTGAGGTAAATCTACCATCTTGTTCTCAGGCTTGTAATGAATATGTCAAACTTCTTCATGATGAAATTCAATTATTACGTAGAGAAGTAGAGGACCTTAGATATGAGGGCTATCAGCTTAGGAAAGGACAGAAACACCTTAAGGCCCAGTTAGAGACAAAAATAAAAGATTTTAAAAGAATTCAGACAGAATACAGTGAAAAGTGTGAGCTTTATGATTATCTTAAGAGACAAAATAATGAGCTAACTACCGAGCTTGATACATTGAAAAGACAATTTGAAACTGCAAATTTTGATTTTAGAAAATTTGATGGATCAAGCGAGGTAGTTGCCAACATGATTGATCACTGCATGCAGTTTAAACGAAAACAACAAAAGGGTCTGGGATATGAT
Source organism: Lactuca virosa (assembly GCF_052849685.1). NCBI lineage: Eukaryota > Viridiplantae > Streptophyta > Magnoliopsida > Asterales > Asteraceae > Lactuca > Lactuca virosa. The sequence continues at coordinate 310,713,607 of NC_136433.1, read as the reverse complement.
AGTGTACCTCCTCCTTATAATCATACATATTAGTATCAACCCCTATCCAAGGATGAGATTGCCAACGAATCATTTATGGTTTATGGCAAGCCATCTGGTTTCGTTTCAGGTGGATTTATTAATGTTGAAAGTACTAACATTTCTACTTCCCCTGCAGATCAACCATTAGATCAGGCAAAGCGTGAAGCTGGAGAATCTGTTTCTGTTTCTAATTCTGATATTTTTGTTGAAAGTGTTTGTATTTCTGATGTTAAGACTGATAATGTTTCGTGTGATGTTTCCACTTCTGCTACTGTTGAACTTAATTTCTTTGATATGTTTGATGAATTGTTTGGTAATTCGGATGCTTGTGATTCTCATGAAAACCCATCAATTCCACAAGTCACACCATCTGAGGCACCCTCACTTATCTCACAACCTATTTCTCATGCATGTTCTTCTGAGAAGAGTAAGAGTGTCTGTCAAGAAAATAAATCTGAGAAATGTAGTACAAGTTCAAATAATAATCAGATTTGTTTTAATTGTGGTGTTGGTGGTTATATAGTTAGGAATTGTCAAAATAGGATCTTTGTGAACTATATGTCACCAAGAGGAGAGAATGAATCTCGAGGAAGGTCTTTAATTAGAAAATCCTCAAGAACTCGTTCTCGAAATGATGATTGGAAAGATGATCGAAGCAGAAAAAGGGCTGTTTTTCAACAGAATAAAAAGGTTTTTACTAACAAAGCTCAAAATAGTTTGCCAAAACCGAACAAGGCTCCGCCAAGATCGGTTTCGTCAAAAAGCAATTCTGGATCTTCAACCACTTCTGGTAGAACATCCAGAGGCTCTGTGCAAACTCATAAGAAACATATTTTAAAACCACCTGAGAATGTTGTAAAACCTAAATATCATTGGATGCCCAAATCAATTTCCAATCCATCATCTACATCCTCTGAAGTGATTAGAAATGAGGATCCTAATTTGAAATCTTTAAAAGATAAATCAGAGAAAGCGAAAAGGAAACCCAGGACAGTGATGACCTGGGTTCCCAAATCTAAATGATCCCGCTCATTTTGCAGGGACAGTTGCAGAGGAATGTCGTCCGTCCCTGGTACGTCGACAGCGGATGCTCCCGGCATATGACTGGAGACATCTCCCAATTGAGCGACATTCAATCTTTTAATGGGGGGTATGTTTCCTTCGCGGGCGGAGATGGTGGCAAGATCACTCAAAGAGGAACTATTACAAATGGAGTGCTAAGCTTTGAGAATGTCAACTTTGCTCCCGAGTTAAAGCACAGCTTGTTGAGTGTTTCCCAAATTTGCGACAAAGGCTATTCTACCCATTTTACCGATAAAGAATGCATGATTCTCAAGCCAGGCATTGTCATCCCGGAAGAGTGGATTCTCATCAAATCTAAGCGGGATGGGAATGCTTACATTATTGACATGAACAGTAACATCCCTGAACAAGTCACTTGCCTATTTTCAAAAGTCTCCGAACAAAACGCAATGTTGTGGCACCGACGACTCGGTCATGCTAACGCGAAAAACCTGAATCGCCTTGCTAAGAATGAGATGGTCTGAGGCTTACCTGTCAGAGACTTTATCACATTTGAGAAGTGTGTGTCCTGTGCCCAAGGAAAGCATCATAGAAAACCACACCTGCCCAAGCAAGTCAACTCAATCAGTCAGGTGCTCCAACTATTGCATATGGACTTATTTGGTCCGGTCAACGTCCTGAGCATCAACAGAAGCTCGTACTGTCTAGTTGTGATCGATGATTTCTCTCGTTTCACGTGGGTCTTCTTCTTATCAAACAAAGCGGGGGTTGCTGATCTGATAAAGAAGTTCATTGTAATGATTGAGAACCAAACCAACAACCAGGTGAAGGCGCTTCGTACTGGCAATGGAACTGAGTTCAAGAATGCGGTTCTTGACCATTTTTGCGCAGAAAAGGGGATTGTGCGTCAATACAGCTCTGCTCACACGCCTCAACAAAATGGCATTGCTGAAAGGAGAAATAGAACTTTAAAAGACGCTGCAAGGACAATGCTATGTGATTCAAAGTTACCTGTTTTCTTTTGGGCCGAGGCGATTAACACTGCTTGCTACGTGCAGAATCGTGTTCTAATCAACAAAGCACAGATGAAGACACCGTACGAGATTCTCTATGGACACAAGCCTTCAGTCAGCCATTTTCGTGTATTTAGCTGCCCTTGCACCCTTCTTCACTTGGAATCCAACCCTAAATTCAATGCCAAAGCCGATGATTGTTACTTTATAGGATATGATGCGTGCACTGCGTATAGGGTTTACAACAGGAAGACTAAGCAGATTGTTGAATCCTATGACGTGCGCTGGTTGGAGGAGAATGAAACAGACGCTCGAGTGGGTCCTGACTGGTTATTTGATTACACATCGCTTTTCAAATCCTTAAATGTGTCTTCAGATGGCTCAAATGGATCCTCTTCTGGTTCGAAGATTGTTTCTGAAGACGAAGACGAAGAAGTTGTTTACAGACCTCCAACGGTTGAGGGGGGGTCCTCTGCTCCATCTGAGGGGGAGTCCTCTGCTCCACCTGAGGGGGAGTCATCTGACCAACCTGATAGTCCAGAGTCTAAAGTTCAAGATGGAACTCCTGATGCTGATGCTACACCTCTTACCCCTATTGAAAGAGACTTCATGTCTAGAGATGCTTCCGCTGTCAATCCAACTTTTATGGAACTACTCTTCCCTGAAGAAATTGCTAATGAGTTTGTAGCAGATCCATCCAATGTGGATCATACATCAAATGATGGAGGTTTCAACATTCACACTCTTCCTGTTTCACTGAATGATATCAGCCAAGACATTCCTTCAAGAATTCAATGCGATCATCCGATCGATAACGTCATTGGCCAGCTGGGTGACAGAGTTAAAACTAGAAGTCAGAGTGGAGATGTCAATGCATGTCTCTATTCTTGCTTTATATCTCAAATAGAGCCCAAGAACGTTGATATGGCTTTGAATGAGCCCAGCTGGGTAGATGCGATGCATGAAGAGCTAAATCAGTTTGAAAAGCTCGGGGTTTGGAAGTTGGTTGAGTTACCGAAGGGCAAAAGGTCTCTTGACACGCGTTGGGTCTATCGTAACAAGCAAGACGATTCTAGTGTAATAGTGCGCAATAAAGCAAGGTTGGTGGTTCGCGGGTTTCGACAAATTGAGGGTCTTGATTATACTGAGGTGTATGCTCCGGTGGCTCGATTAGAGGCAATTCGTATCTTTCTCGCATATGCTTCCTACATGAACTTCACGGTCTACCAAATGGATGTCAAGACTGCCTTCTTGTATGGCAAGGTGAAGGAAGAAATTTATGTTGATCAACCCTGTAGGTTCGTTAACTCAAAGTTTCCTAATCATGTCTACAAGTTGGACAAAGCGTTGTATGGGTTACATCAAGCTCCTCGAGCATGGTATGCGACTCTAACAAAGCATTTGCTCGAGCATGGATACTCTCGCGGCACTATTGATCAAACTTTATTCATCAATCATGTTGGTAATGATCAGATACTAGTCCAGATCTACGTTGACGACATTATCTTCGGGTCTACCTGTCCACAGCTTTGCAAAGAGTTTGAAGGCGTGATGAAAAAGCGGTTTGAGATGAGTTCACTGGGTGAAATGACCATGTTTATGGGGCTTCAGGTCAAACAAAATTCAACCGAAATCCTGCTACATCAAGCTAAGTATGTGGAGGATATTCTTGAGAAGTTCGGGTTTCAAGACGCGAAACCTGCATCGACACCAATGGCTGAAAGACCCCTGCTGAATCCAGATATTGATGGCGAATCCGTAGATCAGACACACTATAGATCGATGATCGGATCGTTGATGTATCTTACTGCAAGTCGTCCCGACATCATGCTTGCAGTTTGTCAATGTGCTCGCTATCAGGCTAATCCTAAACTTTCACATCTTATTGCTGTCAAAAGGATTTTTCGGTATATCAAAGGCAGCCCAAAATTGGGTCTTTGGTATCCGAAGAATTCTGAATTTGATTTATATGCTTTTGCTGATAGTAATTATGGAGGCTGTGAGCTTGACACGAAATCTACTTCAGGAGGGTGCCAATTCCTTGGTGATAGGCTGGTGTCGTGGCAGTGCAAGAAACAGCATACCGTCTCTACCTCAACAGCAGAAGCGGAATACGTTGCTGCATCTGCCTGCTGTTCTCAAGTTATCTGGATCCAACATCAGCTGTTGGACTACGGTTTGAATTATCTAGAAACCCCAATTCACTGTGATAATGAGGCCGCAATTCAAATAACTAAAAATCATGTCCAACACTCCAAAACCAAGCACATTGATATCAAGATTCATTTTATCAGAGATTGTTATGAGCGCTCGCTCATCAGGCTGGAACAGGTTCCCACTGCCAATAATGTGGCGGATCTGTTCACCAAGCCTTTTAACAAAGCTCGATTCGATGTGCTTGTGGGATTTTTAAAAATGATTCGTTTTGAGGATTAAATTTTTATTTTTATTTTTGGTAAGATTAGTTTAAATTTGCGCATTTTAGTATTTTCATTCTCTCCCATGCACAAATTTAGGGGGAGAAATAAACAAACAAAAACAAAAAAAAAATTCAAAAAATTCAAAAAAAAAAAATATATTGTCACTTACAGTTTTGCTTGTTGATGTAGTACTGGGAAGTGATATAATCAAGTGATAACAGGCAATCTGAGTCTGCGTAACGTACCCAAAGTTGAAGGGTCTATGCTCTGGGTTTGATGCGTTGGTAGGCACGAAAGATTCTAAATGGACATGACTAGGCAAAGTTGAACTTAAGAAATTCATAGACTTGACAAATCTTGACCTAGTTAGATCCGTTTAGCCTGACAATACGACGCTTGGATAGGTTGAGCAGGGAGATATATATGGGAATCTACTGGTCACATTAAAGAACCTGTACTTGGAACCGTGGATTAACTTTTCCTCGATGTGCGGATTCTGTCCTTAATTCCGGTATTGATGGGGTGACTGGTGAATTCTGATGAATTAGGTCTGTAGAAAATTGTTTTCTTTCTCTATCTGTCTGTTAGTCATATGTTACCTCCTCTGCGTGACTCAAAATCCGACCTGGACTGTAACATATGCAATTCTATTTCTCTGCATCTTCTATCTATGCAATTCTTTCTATCTGTTAGCCATATACTGTCTCCTTTGCGTGACTCATAATCCGACCTGGTACACAGTATATGCACCATTCTACTTCACAATCCCTCTAAAACTTCAGTTAGTAATATGTTCCACCCTCTGCGTGATTGGAAGAGATCCGACCTGGGTGTATAGCATATGCATTCTAAATCTATCTTCTCTCTTAATGATTGTCTGCTCACCCGATGTAAGGAGTATTCTGGAAGTCCTTGACTACTGGAGCATATCAGAAAGCGGGAAACATGTTTCAGTACAATTAAAATTGAACACTCACAGATTGTCTATAGATCTCGCTGCTAAATTTAGGTGGACAACAATATCCCTGGTCGTCGTCAGCTGAATGGTCCTTAAGATATAGTATCTAGGAACTTAGGATCACTTTGTCTTATAATTAATAGTATGTCCTAATTTTGTCACAATTTTTCGTGTTTAAGTGGACCACAATACCGGCGATCAACCAGACAAAGACGTGAAGATAGACGGTACCGACAAGTGGAGTATGGCTGTCTAACAACTTTGATCCCAGTGTCACAAGATAATTATCAGTGAATTTTGAGATAAATTTTGTCTGTGTTTATTCTAATTTTATTTTTATTTTTATTTTATTTTAATTTTAATTTTATAATTGTCAAAAATTTAATTTTTAAATCTTTTAATTCTTAAATTTTAGAAATTAATTTAGTTTATTTTTAGTTTAATTTTAATTTTACTTTTATTTTAATATCCTCAAAAAATTTTATTTTTGAAAATTTAATCGGGATTTGGACTGTGTCTTGCACTGCGTGGGAGACAGGTAAAAGTCAAGGGAGGTATAAAAAGGAGGAGTTTACTGCTATAAACCCTTCCACCTCCCATTTCTCTCTTTGCGGCCGTAATCTCTCTCTACTCTCTCTCATCCTCGAAATTTTCTGTGAGATTTTGCGAAATCAGTTAGTTCACTTCGAAGGTATGCTAAAACCGACTGGGGAAAAGCTATTTATTCATCGATTCGACTGAAACTGGAGGATTAATCGTCGTTTATGTGTTCATCAGCGTTTACGGTTTGGGGAGGGTTTACGGTTTGGGGAGATTCAAGAACCGTAAACTCCTCTGGGCTTACGACCGTAAACTCCTTTTGGGCTTACGACCGTAAACTCCTCTGAGTTTACGACCGTAAACTCAGTTTACGGTCAGATGAACATTGCAATGGGTTTACGGTCGTAAACCCAATTTGGACCGTAAACTCAGTTTGACCAATGTTGACCGTAAACTCCAAATCTCTAATCAAAATAAATTTTAAGGCCAAAATAAAATTGATTAATTAAGAAAACTTAAAGCTTAAAGCTTTAATTGTTTAAATACTTTGTTTTCTTACTTGGCATGGTTTAGTGCAGATCAATGGCGAGTCTTAAGTTTGCTGACATGCATAACCTGGCAATTGTGTTGGATGAACCTCCTGTTGCTCATGGAGATTTCAGATCAATGATCTACAGACTAAGAGAATGATGCCTGGCTTGTGCCATCACTGTGAATCCAATCATTTATCAGAACATTGTCAAGGAGTTCTGGCAGACGGCCAAGACGTCAAAAGATAATGGTGTGTTCGCTGTAAAAGCTGTGGTTAAAGGATGCAAGATCATAATCATTGAGCAGTATATCAGAGAAACATTGCTGATCAATGATCAACCCGATTTTCCTACTGAAATTGGGATTGATGATGTTCAAAAGGTTCTCAAAAGGATGGGATATGAGGGCATCTACCCTCCCACGGTGAAGAAGCTTCTGCCTCCTTACTGGAGATTTTTGGTGCATGTGTTCGTGAGCTGTATCTCGGGGAGGAGATCAGGATCTGATGAAATCTCTCTCAGGAACACAGGGGCAATCGTTTCACAGGCTGCTGGCATCAAATTCAACTTCTCGAAGTTCATTTTGGATGAGTTCTTGGTAAATATCAACGCTATAAGCCGGGAGACCAGAGATGCATTCTTGCTATATCCGAGATTTATTCAGATGTTCATTGACAATCAATTCCCAGAGATGATCAAAGATGGTGACAAGCTGGATATAAAGTCATTAGGCCCACACACGATTGGTCTCATCCAGCAGAATCGAAAGGGCAAAGTCATCTTCCAAGGCTTACATCCTCTCGAAAAATTCGGAAAATTTCTGAAATAGATGAATCTTCCGAATCTCATGGAACGTCTGACAAGATGTATTCTGAGCCCACTTCTTCCGAGAGAGTTGTTTCTGAAGATGTCATCACAGTTTCAGATCATGATGAAGAAGAAACTCCAGCTGCTAATGCTCAAGTAGCTGAGGAACACGAATTGACATATGTTCAGGTACAAGGAGATTACAATGAGGGTTCTGGAACGGAGACTGATTTGTACGAAGGCCTCGACCTCACAGGATTCGATAATGATGAAATTCCTCTCAACTTCGGTAGCAATGAAGATTTCATGAGTGGCGTAAACCTCGACACACTGCTTGAAAATATCAATGAAGTTTCTCATCCAGCAACGGAGATAAGGGAAAAAGAAGACGTTCTCGAAGCCACGCCTCCTCCTACCAATCCAACGGCGGAAATAGCAATTCCTATGGTGACAGTCTTAGGGATTCCTCCCCTTGATATTGATTTACCTACATCTGAGCCTTTGGAATGTGATCACCCAACTACACAGGCCTCTCAACCTCCAAAAAAAGACGAAGACTTGACCCTAGACAGGGAATTCTTGACTCGGGTACACTTCAAGGTTTTACAGCTCCACCAACAACAACTCCTTTTATAGTTTCATCTGAACCTGTCAGTGAAGGTCCTAGTACCTTCTATGAAGCTGGTGGCTCTTCCTTCCCCATGGATTTCTCTCCTCCCAGGCCAGAGCATGATGCTGCCTCGGTTAAGTTAGCCAGGCTTTTGGCCAGAGAACAACTCACAACGCATCCCTCACATGGCAAAGGAATTTCTATTGGGGGTGGCAGCTCAGGAGAAGAGAGTCCTTCACTTCTTGGACTCCAGAAAGAGATCGATGCTCTAAATCAGAAAAATGTTGATTTAGATCAGAGAAATATTGAGCTGGATATCAAGGTCGCAGACCTTCAGACTGAGAATACAAAGCTCAATATTCAAGTGGCCGAACTTATCGAAGATAAAGCTCTGAAGACGAAACAGATTAAGGATCTTCAGACACATTTTGGCTTACTAACCGCCAGCTACTACGATCTAAAGAAGAAGCTGGAAGAAGAATTTGGCGACAAATTCAAGTCATCCGTTGACGAGCCAAAGATATATCTTCCTGATCAAGATACTCCCATAGTTCCTCAACCTACAAGAACGACCATCGTTGTTAACCGCTTTGAAAAAGAACCGGCTCAGGCTCCGAGTGTATTGGCATTAAAACGCGCTAAATTGGTCAATTCAGCTGAAAAGGGTCAACTTCTATTCAAAAGGAGCGCAGATCATAATGCCCCCTAGGATCAACCACATATCACCGTTACGGATCTAGGCGAACATCGTTTCAGAGACGTTTATGGTGATAGGTCAGGAATCATCTCGTGGGGATTCCATGACTCTATGAATATGTTTATGGTGAGAAGAAAGAGCGGCAATACTGAATTATACAAAGATGCTCACGATTTTCATTCCTTTACTAGGATTGATCTTACGGAGCTGTCTAAAGCTCCTTTCTCAAATCCATCAAACAATCCCAGGGCGACTCAGTTCAAATCCTTTTTGGAAGATCAAGTGGCTAAGGGCTTCCCTTCGATGAAGACTGCTGAGTCTATAATCAAGGTTTACTCTAACGTCATTGATCCCAAAACAAGTCAGCCCCTTCGGACAGTGATGTGGCCCGCTACTACTCAAGTTAAGCAGATTCCCGTTCTTCAAAATTATCCAGATGGATCTCTCGCATCTATGCTATATTGGGTGTATGATGAATCCACAGCTGCTGCTGTCATCAAGCTTAAAGACAATTGTATCCGCTTGTATGACAAGAGGGATTTGCTTCAATTTGGTAAGTGGGATATACATCAGCTCTCCGTTCATCAGATCGTGGTGGCTGAAGAACTTTTTGAGTCCGCTGCAAAGGAATACACTTCGATGGTTGCTGAGATTATCGAGAAGGAGATGTGGAACGGAGCTATGGGAAAATATGATGTGCTGGTGGTCGACAAAAGCTAAATCCAAGCTAGCACCAAACCAAAGGGGAGATTGAAGGGTCCAGTTAATGGTTTGGTCTAGGCTTTCATTGTATTTTGTTCAGTATGAGTCTGTAATACAGTTTATGAGTTGTTTATGTGTCTTTGGTCAGAAAGTGTGTTTGCGACCTTAAACTGGGTTTACAGCCGTAAACCCAGTTTACGGTCATAAACCCTGTTTGCGGTCCTGTCTTGTATAAATAGCAGAGGTGTAGGTCATTGTGCGGTTGTTGATGTCATTGCGTTTACAGAGTGTTCCATCGAGTTGTACCTGACGTTTTTCTGAATATAAACGTGTGCAAGCTCGGTTTCTTTTCTTCTTATTTTTCTATCTATGATTGTTTGTTGCTTGATCATTGGTAAAGATCCTTTTCAGGACCTTACATTCATCCAACTCGCCGAGTCCTTGCAGACCTTTATCCATGCAGACGCTTTTTAAGCCATGGCAAGGTTCCAGATTACAGATCCAAGCTCCTAGGGCATGTTTATCACGTAAAGTCGCAAACTTTACGTGCATGCAAAGCTTTAAGACCCTTAAATGGAAAAACTAAGCTTGTAATGAAGTCTCACACTTGAGGGAAGGCTCCTACTAGGAAAGGCTGATGACTTTATGGATCTAGAGGTTAAAGGGAGTCCAGATCTGAAGTTACAACTTCAGATCTTAGCTTAAACATGGGGAGCCTTTCATAAAACCCATCCAAAAGAGGTTAAAAGAGAGATGAGCTAAATGAACAACTTAATACCTTCCAGAGATGACAACTGATGACTCTCTTAGCTCCCCACGAGTTCCTAGCCTTGATTTCCTTGTTTCCCCAAGTGTTTCCTTCTCCAAAGTTCCTCCTCCAAGCTTGAACACACCAAAAGAACACATACACACACGATTAGGGTTTGAGAGGGACAAAAGGCAGTAAGGGAAGGCTGGGGGAGGCCAATGATCCTTTAAATAGGGCGCAAAACCCCGAGATTTAGGGTTTCATCTGCCAGCTCCTACTCGTCGAGTCCCTTCTTGGACTCGGCGAGTAGGTCATTAAAATACGCGGACCAACCCGCTGCTACTCGACGAGTAGGGCAATCAACTCGTCGAGTAGCCCTTGAAATCATTAACTCACACATTAAATCAATACCTGAGAATCGGGGCGTTACAATTGGTATTCAAAATCCTTATATAAAAAGCATTTAGGTCATGGGAACCGTAAAAATTTGTTATAAGTTTGATTTACTTATATATTTAACAAATGGTGTACTTTTTGATTTGAGCAAACGATATTTCTAAATGAGTCTAAATATACTTCCATAACTCAATTATTCTATACTTTTTATAGAAAATTACGTATTTATAAAAGCTGGTCAACCAGATAAATTTTATAAAACATTTTTGAACATAAAATTACTTTGTGTCAAAACTTGCAGAACTCACCAACAATTTTATTGAAGTATCTTAATGCATGTATTCTCAGATTATTTATAAGGTCGGAAATGTTCGTACAGAAGACCCTCCGTTATTTTTATCATACATTTATAAATGTTGGATTGTTAGGCGTGTGTCGTGATTTAGCAATAGCTATTGTCAACGTAATTTCTATTTCAATAATAATAAAAGATTTTATTTGTACTGTCCAATGTATGTTCAATGATCATTGATTTACGTCGAGCACCTCGGCGTTCCACCGACGACCGGGGGTGTGACAAATAGTCACCATAAAAAATGATTATGTGTCTACAAATCGCTTATGACCACCATTATTCAACACAAAGCTTGATTACAACAATACTTTTTCCATATTTTTCTTATATCGAGTAACTAAAAACTCAATAAACAACCTTTTTCTCTAACTAAATTATAGCTACGACCACATTAACAATCAACTTTTTGTGTCAGTTGGATGAGCAATAGTTACAACCAGAGAATTCTTGTGTGTCAACAAATCGTTTATGACCACACTTATTTGACACAATGCTTGATTACAACAATGCTTTTGCCAGGTTTTTCTTAAATCAATGCGACTAAAAACACAATAAACAATCTTTTATGTGACTAAATAACAGTTACGACCAAACTAAGACTAAACTCATATAACAGTTGTAAGAATAGTAGACGCATAGAAAAATGCTTGTGTGTCTAGAAAACATTTACAACCACACATAATGGACGGAATCCTTAATTACATCAGGTACCCTTTAGGAACACTTTTATGATACTGTCACACTTTTCCAGTTGCTACGACCACTAAATTTTAATATGGTTGTATAATACATAAAAGGCACAACCTTTGGTCACACTTGAGCTGAAAAAATAACATGTGGCTAACAACATCCGGTTACACTTTTTTGGCGTGGCCAATTTTGATTTTTAAACGAAAAATTTGATTGAAATTTTGGGATGTTTCATATAGTCGGTGCTTAAGGCGCTAAGAACCGGCCACATTGGGTGTTCCATCCAATTCCCATGTTTTTCCTTCTCCCTCACGGTTTCTCAATGGCACTTTCGGCCCTCTCCTCTCCTAGGTGCTAGTGTTTGAGTTTTGCAATCAAAGAAAGAAGATTAACAAGTCATTGTTGCTAAAGCGTGGTCTTGGTTGCGATCAGAAGAGAGACGTTCTCGTGGGGGCTCTCCAAAATCAAGGACAAGTGAAAAAATCGGCTTACTACTCCACAAAAGAGGTAATTACTTGATCTACAATATGTATTAATTTTTTTTACTAATAGTCGCTAGAACAAGGTCCGTGTTTGTTCATGATATTTAATTTAATTTCTAATTTCTATGCTTCTGTTGCTTTATGATCTTATAATAATCATAATCTAACTGTGATTTTATTTTAGTTTTCTTTAATTAATATTAATTCAATAAAAAATATAAAATAAATTAAACATGGTAAGGAAGTCATTTCGTATATTAGTCATGGACCAACAATGCAAGAAACTAAAATCACAAGGAATGGGATCCATGTGACTAAAAAAAAGTTAAGAGACAAAAACCAAGATTATGAAACACATGGGGAATATTTGTGTAATTTTTTCTAGTTTTAATTAAAGCAAAATATAAATGAAAATTAAAAAAGGTAAAGTTCTCAATTTTTTATGGATCTAGAGCAACATGCAAGAACCATCCATGTAATATGAAATTAAAAATAGAAACCAAGAATCTATCAAATTTCATATGGACCATTTAATATAATTTTGGAAAGGAGATTTTAATATTTATGTATTTTGGAAATTTTTAATAAAGTCCTAATATTTTTAGTCAGTTTATGGTTTAATCCCAACATTTATTTTTTGAACAGAAAAATCTCGATTATTTAACTTTATACGATAATTTGTCATTTTTGTTGAAAAAAATAAGGAATATTTTGTTAATTTGGACAAAATATAAAATAATCGGGGCTTTTCTATTTAAAAAATAAATTTAGCATTAAATCATAAACTAATCCAAAATATTAATTCTTTATCAAAGATTTCGGTTTTTGTGTTTATGGAGTCGGTATTCAAACTACTCATACAAACGAATTAAATTTAAGGTTTGGCCAATACAGTTATGAAACGGTATACTTCCACCGTCTGGTGGAGGTCCATGTCTGACCTGCTAGTGCTACCAATGCAAGTGAGGAAGTAGCCATAATTACACAGGCCTAATAGCTGGGTTAAATATTAAATATTTGATGGTACACTTAGCAAAGAAAAGGTGTTGGAAATGAAGTGACACTTACTAACTTAAACACCAATTTTATAAAACGAGTTTCAGGCATCTAACAAAATTTATGGACATGCATTTGATGTGCTTTTTTATAGGATCGAGGAGTATGGGGTTTGAATTAAATAGAATTCCCTAAACTCGACCTACTATCATATAAGCCAGTGAAACAGGCTATTATTGATTTAATATAATAACCAGAACCGTACGTAGTAACTGATGACACTACAAAGCTAGACTTAAAATAGACTGTAGCTCGATTTTGATGGTATAATTCTATGTTTTAATTTTTAATTCGGATTGAAGAAGAAACTTACATATCACTTATGTATTTGGAACAACACTATAATAGAAAACTACTAGTCAAACAAGAGTGCACTGAGTAGTTGAGTTCCAGCGCCCTGGGTTCCATGTTAATCCAGCTGTTCCATTGGTCTTTTTACACTAACAAGCACCAAAAAGGCTCCGCCATTGTACAGCTTTTGGAAGTTTCTATCGAAAAAAACCTAAAATTTAGGAATCACTTAGCATGAACAAGTAACGAATCGGAAGTATTACTATTGTTACGTGAAATGAAAAATAAAATGATGTCATGATATTCCAGGCAAAATTACACATCAAATTGTCTTGCCAACTCAATACAAATATTCACAAAACTACGTTGGTGCAATTGGTCACATGCTACCTGTAGTTGTCATCAAGAAGTAAACAATTTGATGTTTGTTTAGCACCCTAACTTTACCGTCTTTTGAAAGGGGATGAACTTACATTGGAATCCATAAGTTGATGATCACGGTTATAAACCAACACAGTGGTCTTCCAATCGATGGTGTACCATCTGATATATGAGGGAAATTCGTCTATGATGATCTTCAATTTTAGAATCTCTTGAGAATAAGTTTCAAATGGGTTTCTTTACACATGAGAAAACATCAGATATAAGATCATATGTAGGTATATTGTCCATATCCACGCATATTGTGTTAGATCTATGTTTTTCATGTGGAAAGAACCAATCTGAAAATTATTCTCATCACACATGAGATTCTATTATTCAAGACCGTCATATGTAGATGAATTCCCCTGTTGCTGTGTTGCCTTTTCGTAGAAACAAAGGAACTGATATGGGTGTTTGTTTGGGTATTACTGACGGGTAATATCATGATTATTTCTGAATACATGGGATAATGATAGATGGCGTGCTGCACATGAAGATATGGAAGATATCCATATAAATTACAAAAAGGGTCCCTGTTATTGTTGGAACATTACATTCTTAACCCAATTTCTTTAATGATTTTTCCCATATGTTTGGATTTTGTTAATAGGTTGGTCGCAAATGTCATTTCGACCGTTTTCTAATTTCTATATGTAAATTAAGTTTATTTCTAAAATATTATTAAATACAATTCCCACCACCATGGGACGGCCCTCACACCCACTCCACCGCACCCATCACTTTTCCCTTTTTCCTAGTGTCATCACCATATAGAAAATGAAAAAGCTAATTTGTTCGAGTTTGATTTAGAGAAGTTCTTGTAATGAGTTATACATAATTTTGTGAAAAAACCTATTAGTTAACAAGTAATCAATCGAAATTTTTTTTATCAATATTGCCCAAGTCGTTCGAATGACTTCATGCTAGTGTTTGCTAGTGGAGGTGGTTGTGGTCTTTCCATAATTTGAATTTTGAAAGGCATGCAATAATCAAGTTGTTTTTCTGGTAAGCTAATTATATATAACTATGGATGAGCTTTAGAACCGAACCGGTTCGGAACCATAACCGGTTCGGAATCGGAACCCGTTTTCCTATATTATAAGAACCGGGACCGGACCACCGGTTCTAGCGTCGGTTCCGGTCCCGGTTTTTCGATTATTTTTCAAATTAGAATCGGTTGAAATATTATAAATGATATGTTATCTTCCAGAGCTTGTAAATGATTTAATATTTAACCAAATTATGATTTTTTACATTCTAAATTGAAGTACAAACACTAAATTACATGATGAAAAAAAAATATATTAATTCCGACTTCATATGAATGATTTATACTCATTTTAAAAGCGGGACAGATTCCAAAAACAAAAAAATGTTGAAACAGAATATGTGTTTTTATAGTCTAAAATAGACTACATACACCAAATTACATGCTGGAAAAAAGTTAAGCAATTTCGACGTCATATGAATGAGTTATGCACATTTAAAAAAAATGGCACAGATTAAAAAAAAAAAAAAAAACCTGAAATAGAAAAAACGCAGCATCGATATTCTTTCTTTCGGGGCATGTTTCTGAGTCAATATCTAACTAAAACATATGTTTGTACAGTCAAAAATGAATTAAAAACTCCAAATTACATGTTGAAATAATAATAATAATAATAATCTGACTTCATATGAGTGAGTTATGCGCATTTTAAAAAACAGGAAAATGTCAAATCGGTTCCGGTTTTAGAACCGGGACCGGTTTTCATAAAAATGGAGAACCGATAACCATACCTTATTACCAATTCCGGTTCCGGTTCCGGTTCCGACGGTTCTAATGCTCTTCCCTATATATAACTAATTGAGCTTAGTTAAAAACTGCTCCTCCATTTATAGCCTTTGGATCTCCTCAAGATGAAATTCTCACCCCTTTACAATTAGTGTTATGCCCGTCCGGTGGACGGTTGACCGTTATAATAAAAGAGATTGATTTTAATTTGTTCTATATCATTATCATATCATTTGTTACCATGCATTATACAATGAAAAATCTTCCCGATTCTCCCTAATAAATAAAGAACTTTTTTGTCACATATCAATATCTAATTAGTTTTGACACTTGTCATTTTGTGATATTTTTTAAATAAATAATATCCACATGTCAATTTATGGTTTTTTCAAATTTTAAAATTAAAAAGTCACATAGTACTTATACTTATATATGTAAAATACGAAATGTAATAAATATTATAGTAAATTGCAATTAATATGTTTCTTTATTCCTTATTTCAAAATTTTATTTTAAAAAAATACTTATTATATATTTATATTTTAATATTTTATTTTTCTTTAATCAACCTGTGTAATATACGAGTTTTACACCTAGTAAACAACATATGAATTAAAAAAAGTATTATAAGACAATAAAATAAAAAACATAACAATCGATTAACATACAATTAAATGAAATTCAATTAAAAACGAAAATGTGAAATCTATTATTTAATTACTTTAAATTCAATTAGAAATATCATCATCAGTAGACTCTTCACACAATCGTGAAAGTCGACGCTTTGGTGTTATTGAAGATCCGATACACGATTTTTCAAAAAAATCAATTTCTATATCAGCAGAAGCCGTCTAATTGTAAAAATACAAACACGACAATAAAAATCATGAGAAATAAACATAATATAACAAAAATTTCTTTTGGCTTATTATATATAGTTTATTATAAAGTATTCATATTAAGTTCTCACAATTAAAAACAAATAAGTTTATCATTGTATAGTTTTCTAAAAAATATATAAAAACCATATCTTTGTCTCTTGCATAAAAGTTTATTTGATTAGAAATAACCCTTTTACTTGTCCACAAAGAGCTATAATCAAGTTCACTCGAGACAATGCACTATCAAGCACAAGCTTAAACCTCAAACATCAAAATCGACTTGAGCCTTATTTTCCAAGCTCAAGTCTTGCTCATTAATGCAATTGATACTTTCGTGCTCGAATCAACTCGTTTAGGTATTAACAAAATACAATTACATTACATATAACTAATATTATGACTATATTAATAATTAAGTTAAACAAAAATAGAATAGAAATGCATGCATGTAAAACATAATTAACCGAAACTATAATTAAGAAAGTATTAAAAGTCTTATGCATCAAAGATCATCATGAACTCCATGCGTCACTTAGGTGCTGTTTATTTTTTTAGAAAAACATCTTCAAATCACTTTCTGCTACGCGGCGCAGCACACGTGCAACACTTTCCCTCTCGCAGCAGTTTGTTTTTTGGAAGACTTCAGACTGCAAAACCTCTGCGCGTGTGCTGCGTGGCGCAGCACTTGACTTGCCTCTTCAAACCTCTTCAGCTTTCAATTTTTTGAAGTTTTTTTTAGAATTTTGGTATAACTTATTTTTTTTAAACATTTAAAAAAAAAACTTTTATTTACGGATTTGATACCATTTCTTATTATAGTTTCCACAAATTTTTTTAACTTGATTTAAAAAAAAAAAAAAAAAAACTTTAATTTTTTTAATTTTTTTACCGTTTCCGTTAATAATATTTTCAGTTTCATCTTTTTTAACGTGTGTAATTTTTTACAAACTTTGTACACATCGTTTGCAATACTTTCTTAATTTTTTTATTATTTTCTTTTTTATGTTTTTTAAAATTAGTTTTTTTCTAGAATAAAGCTGTTAGCTTCTTTTATATTTTTGTAAGTTTTTTTTTTAAATGTTTTATATTTTTGTTTTTTTACATGTTATTTTTAGTACTCTTTCAATGTTTTAAGACTAGAATTATTAAAATTTCGGTGTTGATAACTATTTTAAGTTTATAAAATTAGTTTATTTAAATTTCAGTTTACTGCAGCAGTTTGCAGATGTTAAAAAACAAACATGCTTCTTATTATGGGCTGCAGCCGTTTGTTCCACCTCTTCTGCTGCAGAGGATTGCAGAGGTGGTCCGCAGACTTCATGAATTTTCGCTTCGAAAAAACAAACAGCACCTTAGAGTGGAGTGTTTCCTTCAAAACACCTAGAAAAAAATAACTTCATGTTAACCACATATAAAGAATCTAGCAATACCCATTAAGCAATGACCCTTTTAAACAGTTCTTTAACCGACAAACTGTATTGACCGAAAAATTGTTCTATTAACTCGACCAAGTTTTCATGATGAAAAAGACATTTAATTAAAATAAGAACTAGGTATGAGACCCATGTATTACATGAGTTTATTTAAAAGAAAAAACTAAATATAAAATTCTAAACATTTGAAAAGTTTGAATTTATAAGAAAAATGAAAAAAATATTGAATTATAAAAATTAAAGTGTTTTTTTCTCTAAATTTAAACAAATAATTAAATAAATAAAGGAAATTAATGAAGTTTTAATTTAGTAATTTTGAAATTAAAAAGAAAGTTCATTAAGGAAATTAATATGCATTTATTATTGCATTTAAATACTATGTGGAATTTAATAAAATAAAAAAACCAGAAAATTACATGTGGAATAAAAATTAATTCAAAATAACCACAAAATGACATTTGGCAAATTGAATGAGAGTGTGACAAATGACAAAAAAAAAAAAAAAAAAAAAAACCTTTATTTATTAGAGAAAGATGTCATTGACTTTCAAATGGTATTTTCATAAGCAATGATAATAAAAATAATGAATATGCTAATGAAACAATTTACTTTTTTTTTAAATGACTAGCCAGTAAATTATAGTTTATTATAATCGATAAAAAGGTTTATGAAAATGTACTAAGTTATGTATAGTTTTATGAATATAGTAGAGGGCCAAAGTTTACTCGTAACTACAAATAATGAAAGTTCATTATGAAAATTATACAAGAAACAATTAATTTTAGCAAAGATTTATAAGAATTGAAAGTACATTGTTATTTCTTGCATTTTGCCCAATCAAGGGCCAAATGCAATATATTGCGAAGTACTTTCGTTTCTTTTTCTAATACAACATCATACTTTTTAATTATTAACTTAAAAAAATCTTATGAAACCATTGTACTTTCAAAGTGCAATGCTTAATTTAGGAAAAAGAAGAAAAAAGTTTAATTAATAAGTTATGAATTAGAAATAAAAGATAGATGAAATATTAGACAAACAAACAAAAGTACATTGTTATTTCTCGCATTTAGCCTAACCAAGGGCTAAATGTAAGATATAACAATAAACTTCCATTTGTTTGTCTAACATTTCATCTATCTTTTATTTCTAACGCTTAAGTTTTTAAAATTTAATATTAATGTTTTTTTCTCTATTAAACCATTGTACTTAGAACCCTATATGACCATATAAAAACAAATCCCTTATCCTTTTTTTTCTATTAAATCATTGTACTTTCAAACTTAAAACAAAAAAGAAAAGAAAAGAAATATTAAAAAAAAATAGACTAAACTGCAAATTTGGTCCCTATGGTTAGCAGAAAAATGTGGATAAGGTCCAAAATCTTTTCGACTTGCATAGATAGTCCAAAATCGAAAACATTTTGGGGTTTTGGTCCCTGATAAAGGTAAAATGACTCCTTTGCCCTTTTAATTTTATTTTAACATTTTTAATGTTTTTTTACTATTATTATAATTCAAAAATAAAAAAGAATTATCGAACCCCCCACACGTACCCCTCCAACGTACCCTCTTATTATCTCTCCTTCTCTCTCTCTTTCTCTCTTTGACTTTCTCTCTCTTTGACTCTTTTTCTCTCTCTTTGACTTTCTCTCTCTTCTTCTTCTTCCTCACGTTCAACTGCAAAATAAACATTCCATACACACATTACTAAACTGTAGATGACCCTATAGCTCACCCCACCATCTTCCTTGAAATTTGACGTGCTCACCCTTTTTCCGACGACTTCCTATACCTTTAATCCCTCTCTTCTCCAACAAATTGGATCCTCCAACACTGTCCTCACCCCTCTTTCATACATTCTAATTCTCTATCTCCCCTCTCATTAACACACACAAATACAACCTCAGTTGCAAATACAAACACATTCACACACAATAAAAACCTGCAACTGATCAAACATAACTCATATATACAGAAAATAAAACACTTACACACATGTGTATACATAAACTCATTGAAAACCTACAAATCGAAGACACACATACCCGTTTGGATTTTCATCACTAAACATCTCAAAAAAATATGATGGATGCTGCATATACGAATCATGATCGAGAAGTACGGGTGCGAAACCATCTGAGAACAGAAATACGAGTAGAAATACAATTGCGCTTCCTTTAAGGCTACCAGAGGCCAAACTATTGAGAATAGTTAACCCCTCCCACTCTCTCGTCTCACGTTTGAAGTATGAAGAACGAATGTAGGCTAACACATATCTCTCTCTTTTTACGCCTCTACACTCTGTTCCTCAAAACTTTCAAGATGAACATCAGCTATCGAAGAAATATGATCTATGCCGACAAATAACCTCAGACACTAACATCATCGCAGGAGAATTTAGTTTCAAACCATACCGGGTTGTATCCTTTTTATTCCTCCTACTATCCTCTATATAATATGACATCGACAATAGTAAATCTTATAATACCAACACCCTGAATCACCTATTGATGCCTCTCTTGGTGGTGAATGTATACCCTTCTCTAAACTTCTTTCCACAACCCAGTTCGATAACAAAGGAACCATCGATTTCAAGCTTCTTTAAACTGTGACAAGTCCGAGTTGAACCAGAAGGTGGGCTTGTAATTTCGCTAACTCCGATAGGCCTTCCGTTCAGTTCTCTACAACTGATTTTACGGTAAATCAGATTTAGAACCTCTAATTATGAGAAAATGTGAAAATGAATTTTAGGGTTCTTAAGAAGAAAGAGGGTAAGAGTATGAATGGAAATATGTGTGAAGAGAAATATGACATGGGTACACGGTGGAGAGAGAAAGTCAAAAGAGAGAGAAAGAGAAAGAAGGGGGGGGGGCTGATTTTTTTATTTATTATTTTTAAATTAAAAAACTATTAAAATAAATATAAAAATGTAAAAAAGAAATTAAAAGGGCATAACAGTCATTTCAAATCTTTCATGGACCAAAATCACAGAAAATTCTTGATTTTGGACCTTCCATGCAAGTTAGAAACTTTTTGAACTTTATCCACAGTTTTTACGAAACCACAAGGACCAATTTTGCAGTTTAGTCTAAAAAATATAAGGAATGCCCAACTAAGAAATCTAACCACTAATAGAATTAAAAAAAATTATAAATAATACAAGTAAATAAAAATTAAAGAACATAAAATATAAAATATAAAATACATGTCGCAAAGAAACAAACAATAGTGGCATCCAAATGGGAAAAAGTTATAACATGAGGAAGATTAGTCAAATCATCAACATCAACATAAATAGTTGTATAGAGGTAATGGAGCCTTTTATGGCGGTGTTAATGTGTTCTTGAAGGCTTCCAAGATATGTAGCTAAAGTTGGTTAATAACCAACAACATATGGGATAACCTGCTAAAAGTTAAGACTACTCACTCAATATCATGTCGGAAGAAAAACTCCTTAGCAAGTTTGTCAGCGAATTCAATAGCCTACTTAAAAATAAAGAAAAAAATCAAAATGCATCATAGTATACAAACATCATATTTAGTAATATTAGAAGCTAGAAAAAGAAAGTATGGTACAACATAAGTGTACCTTTGACTGAATGATATCAATTGATAATATGCGTTTGTTTTGTGAAAGAGGTAACATAACAAAACATTCTTTTTGATCGTGTTATTTTACATTCACACATAACAAACAGAATCACAAATCATTTATGTGAAAAATAATATAAAATTTAAGCTAGAAGGGGGAAAAGTTGTATGAAACAAACTTGAAAATCGAAAACAAAGCTCATGAAGTGTTGGTGATGACCTGATATTCTTTTACCTATGTTAGCAACATACATATAATCTTTTACCAATAATAGCATCACACTTACACTTTTTACCAATAGATTTAATGTACTTTACTATTTTACCCATAATAGGAACATATACATTATTACCGATATTATCAATGTAATTCATTTGTAAATATTGTTATAATCCGAAATCAAATGCAAGTATATTGCCATAACGGGTAAGGAACTGCGTTGCTATTATATGTACATAAAACTGTAAGAAGGTTGCTATTATGAATAATGAAGTGAATGGAAATTACTATTATGGGTAAAAAAAGTACATGGCCTATTTTAGTAAAAAGAGCAAAACACATTGCTATTTTCTACAATTTTTTGTTTATTCATTGCACATAAAAAAACTATGTGTGGAAGCATAGTAAATCAATGAGTAGACATATATGTTTGAGGTTTTAGCCCCTGGAAATATAAATAGGAGAATTAATGGCCGAAAAGTATAATCAATGTTTATTTGTAATGTAAGCTCAAAGGTGACAAATTGATGTCTAATTTCGTTAATCTTCACAAAAAACTACAAGTCAGTAGGGGTAAATTTTGACAATACCTAATTTAGAAATGAGAAGGTCATAAAAGAAGTTGGTATTACATCATAGCTATTTTCTTGTCTTTTTGGTGTTGTTTGCTTTAATCTTTATCCCATTGCTTGTACATCTTGGATGTTTTTTCATGCTTCTCTCAATTTTAGACCTTTTTTCCCTTGTTGATGATATGATGGTTTTATGGGACAAGTAAACTCATTTATGATCTGGTCAATGTGTATAACAAAAGTACAATGACATAATATGTAACATTCCGTTTGAAATAGAGTAATTAAATAATAAACCCGGAACCCCAAGATGTAAACTTATATTTTATATTATTTTATAATGGCCCTAAAAGTGCATAAAATTTAGCAGGGTGTTGGTTTCGGGGAGCCAAATGATATAATTTAGACTTTTGGGGGTTAAAGCGTAAGTTCCAGATTGGTTTTGTATATATTTTCAGAAGTCATGGGGTGTTTGGTATTTATTGGACTTAGATTGAAAGGATATTGTAAGGTTGAGAGTTAAATAGTAACTTCTGGGATTAGAATTGTAATGAATTATTAAAGATGGGGGTTATTTGGTAAATAATGGATTGAAGTTGAAAATGAATTAGAAGACCGGGGGGGGGGGGGGGGTAAAGTGATAATAATGGATTTATGTTTGAGGACACAAGATTTAACCCCACCAGCCCGTTCCCTTGCATGGAGTTGAAACCCTAAACCTAATGCATAAGGTCAGCCATTACCTAGGGTACTCCAGCCGCCACCACCCTTTCGCCTGTTTTTCCGATCAACAAATACCACCGGCCGCCACCGCCTCCAACCTCCGCATTGTCGTTGCTTGCACCACCATCTCTACTGTTGTCGGACGTCGCATGTAACTGGGAAAAACTACCGATACCGACGCTGTGGTCGTGGGGAGACCAACTGAATGCGTTCTATAGCCGCCATTCTCTCACCGTCGATGTCGCAAACCCTACAGCTCTACCTCTTCTCCACTACCGATGTGGCTCGTCATTGTCGCCGGAAATGGCTTTCGGTCGTTATTACGCCCGACCACATTATACATTTGGTCTAGTGGAGTGATGGACTTAATGGATTAAGTCCTTAATGGGTTAAGTCGGAACACTTAACACTAATCGTCATTTTATGTGAAAAACCCTAATTGGGTTTGGGTTCTTGTTGGGCCATTTCTTGGACTAGGTTGTTGTGGGCCTTCGTGGTCCAAATGGAAACATGTTTATGGACTAAGAAAATTATTGGGATTTAGGATAAGGCCCATTGGAAAAGCTTGGGCCCAATTTGGAAAATCGGGTCATAAGTGGGCCAAAAATTAGGCCTTGATGATTATGAGATATTGGACCATTGAAATGCCAAATGTTTGGACTAGAATAAATGATTGGGCCTAAAGATAAGACCATGTAGAGGTTTGGGCCAAATTTGGAAAATTGGGCCATATGTTGGGCGTTGGTTGATTATTTGGCTTTTGGGCCTTCAGAGTGTGAGTTTAGGCCTTGGTTTTAAACCAAGCTAGGTTAGGGGGTGAAATGGTCCTTTTACCCCAAGCATGGACTTATGGTTATGTATTGGAACCCAATTATTAATTGGGTGTTGTTTTGATGTTGACAGTTCGGGAATCTGTCAACCAGCAGATGGAGTTTTATCCGTGGGACTTCAGCAGTGCGAGGTGAGTCTCCTCACCATACCAATGGGTCTAAGGCACCAAGATCGGCCCATTTATCTAGTTGTGATGATTATTGCGGATGTGTTATTGGTACATTATGTATTTATGTGAAGACCATGTCGGGGTTCCCATTTCAATCAGTTGTGTGTGGTATGCTAGTTGATTGTGTTGGATTAGTGTCTAAGTCCATAACTATAATTGGTATGTATTCGACCCGACTTGGCATGGTCCATTTGGGTTGCACTTCACCGGAACAATTTATATGGATAGTCTTTTAAAAATAGTATGTTTATGATTTATATTAATATATTATAAGCTCTAATATATTAATATGGAATCATATTATTTAATTAGTATTGATCAAGAATTAATTTAGAATTAATTTAGTGATCAAAAGGAACTAATTAAATATGGAATCTTATATATATATATATATATATATATATATATATATATATATATATATATATATATATATATATATATATATATATATATATATATATATATATATGGAATGGGCCAAGTTCATTTAGGTTGGGCTAAGCTTTCATGGATAGTCTATGGAGTGTTTAACCCATGGATCCTATGGAAATGAAAGGTCATGGGTATTAGGGTTTACATGGATAAAACCCTAATCCTCCATAATATATAAAGAGGTCCTTGGCACTTGAAATTGGCACTAGTGTGTGAGGACAAAGGATATGCCGATTTCTAGAAGGGCTTTCTATTCTCTCTAGTTTTCCAAGGTATTTTTGGTGATTTGTGATTCCACTTGAGGCTTCCACACTATTGGGGCTAAGCTCTTAAAGTTCAAGACTTCAAGCTACATCAAAACATATGTCATCTAACTAGATTCTTGTAGTATAGTTACTTCTTATTATGCTAGTTAGGATGAAACCTTGCAATATTAATTATTTGCATGTATAATAGAGAAAACATAGATCCAAGGTTTATAGGGTTGCATGTACACCATAAGAGTGTTAGAATGCTCAAATCTCATCAGTGGTATCAGAGCCTAGGCTTGTTTTCTTTTATACTTGATGAAAATTGATGAAAATCGAAGTTTATATGCTGTTTGGACAGCTGACTCGCCGAGTCCATTAAGGGACTCGACAAGTCCGTGCCTAATCTCATCCAACTCGTCGAGTTGGTTCATGCACTCGACGAGTTGGACCCCCTGACAGCATATCTTCGAGTTTTAAGGCTGGAATTGGTCTAGAATCATTACCTTAAACTGTTTTGGACTTATAAAACCTATTTTTCATGTGGTAATGATTATGGTAAACCAATTTCAAAGTTGTTAACAAAATTTCAAGCTTTATGTGTGTTTATGTAATTCTTGAAATTTGTTGATATGATTGTTCATACACTTATGAGTTTTGGTAGATCATAGGAATTATTTGCAAAAGTGTTTGTTAGTTAGTTCTTGATCTAAAAGTGTTTTAATGGAGTCCATAATTTGTCCTCAAGTTATGGATTACCAAAAGTCATTTCTTTTAAAGATCTATTAAAATGCATAAGTTACAAAAGTTGAAGAGTTTTTTTTTTTGTTTTAAGAACTCCTTAACTTGTCCTCAAGTTATGGATGTTCAAGAATCTCTTCATTAAAGTTTTTAAAACCTTAATTAAACTCATAAGTTATGAAAATCCAAAAGTTTTTGAATAGTTCAAAACTTTTCCTCAAGTTTGGAATTTGTAAAGTCTCACACACACTTTAATTCCAAACCATAGAGTTTTAAAAGTTAAAATTCAACCCTTATACTTTATAGTATTATAAGTTAATAATATATATATATATATATATATATATATATATATATATATATATATATGTGTGTGTGTGTGTGTGTGTGTGTGTATAAGAGCAAGTCATTCTTACCGTTAGTAGGCCTCATTCACGAAGTCGATCTATAAGGGGGGTATAAGGTTGTTGCCTATAAAATGGCAGCTTAATGGGTATCCACTCTCACCCACCGCTTCCTTGACTGGTGGAGGGTCGTTAGCCGAACGGGTAGGACAAGGACTATAATTTTCATTATAAGTATAATGATAAATATAAAGTAACTAAACCTTTTATAAATTCCCAATCTTAGTTACATTAGGAAAATGTGAATTTGGTGCTAACCCATGAAATTACACTTTTCACTTTTCTTAAGTTGTTAGTGGAGCACGTGTGGTTAACCGGCACGCTAACTTGGATTTAACAAGGTAGGCAAAGGGTAACTTAATGTTTATCATAGGATCGGTGGAGCGCGTGTGGTTAACCGGCACATCGATTAAGTGATAAATATTAAGGGTACCAAGTATATTTGCATGGTTATTCACACCTTGTTTTGTGATCCTCGGCATCCCAGTCACAAAACTTGAGAGGGCACAATCGAGATTGAAACATGCCATTGAAAAGTTCAATGAATCTCAAAAGATCTAGGAGTTTCAAATCCAATTAAAACCTAATATTTCTATTTCGTTTTTCATGGTGGAAATTGGTGAATCGTCATTCGCCTACCTTCAAATATTTTATAGCTTGGATTACGGCATCCCTCTTCCAAGTTATAAAAGTATTGTGTTGGGTCCTAGCCTTAATATTTCATATTGGGTGTTATATTAAGGAATTAAATCAACTAACTTGAATATCTCCCATTGTAGATGTCTGGTTCAGACAACTATGATCTTCCCAAATCCCTAGGAACAAGCTTTCCTAATGAAGATGATGTCCTGTGGTTGGATCATGGAAATCATACTTCACTTCCTCCACCTCCTCCAATTATTCTCCCTAACCCACAAGTTCTTGAATAGTTCAAGGTCACTTAAGCCCTATTAGCAAGCAAGGTCTATGTGTGCTCACATCTTGGAGATGAAGTCACATATTGACAAGCCGGGAGAATTGGGTGTCAAAGTCTTAAGAAAGTTGGTTGTTTAATCACTTTCTAAGTCACATAGTGAGTTTCGTTTGGGACTACTATGAAAGAGACTATGACATGACCCTAAACAATGATTTGGAGCACTGGTAAAGCAAATTTGATTAGAAGATCAACTTCCCAAACCTCCATGGACATTGACAATGGTAACATTGGATATCCAGAAAAGCCTTCTCTTCCCAATGGTAAGGGATCGGCCATAGTCAACTCGGTTGACCAAATGGTAAAGAGAAAGGCTAAGTCTGAGACAGTCTCGTATACCATTCCCAAAGAGTCCATATGCTTATATTGCCAAAGGAAGGGGCATTGGATGCAAAGCTGCCCTATTTACCTGAAAGATCATAAGGTTGGTCAAGTCAAAAAGTTTGACTCTACTTCAGGTAAGTCCACTATCTAACTCTATTAAGTTCCTATTTGGAGATTCTTATTACATGATGGATTTCGATCGCATGGTTCGGTAATCTGAATTTTTGAGCTGGTGCTTAAGAGTTGTGATAGATTGCTTAGGAATAGATAACAACATAGTTTTTCATATGCATTTGCATTGTAAGGATAAGTTTTTCCGCAAGTTTTAAAATAAAAGAAAATTTTTTGATTTTATTTATTTTAAGTATCCTTACAATGGCAGTTGTGAAAAATTGTTGTTTATATGTTTCCATTGATAGCAACATTGGAAAATGGATTTGATTCTTTCGTTTATGGTAGTGTCATAATTTACCAAATAAGGAAAGATTCTCATCAACCAAGTTTCAGTTGGATAGGAACTTGGAATCATGCAACTTGTATTGTATGATGAATAAGAATTTTCATCTTTGGAAAATTAAGACTGATACCTTGTTCACATGTATATGTGAGTCAAGTGAAGGACTAAGGGATCGATTACACATTCTTGTGCTTTGGTCAAGTCCACTACAAAGATCGATGAGACTATTTGTCATGATTTACTAGAGTTTAGTAAACATGGTTATGCTTACAAGCTTAATTATAATTCTTAAGCATTGGAAAAGTTTCGATGTATGGCAGAACGAATGAGAAGAATCAAATTAGGCAGAAAGATAAAAGTTTCTCAAATCTGAAAAGATGGGAGAGTACTTTAGTATCATGTTTTATGATCATCTTAATGAGTAAGAAACCATATCACAATTTGATCCTCTAAGGACATCTTAGTGCATTCCCATGGCTTAGAAGAGGAGTCCTGAATTGTTGAAGTGGTTAAATCAAGAAGATGAGTCATACTTCGTTCCAAAACAAGTCTTAGAGTCATACTCCAAGATTGTAATTTGAGTGACACATCTTAAAGAAGGTTTATTAACACTTGTCAAATGTAGAGTAAAAGGTTTTCTACTATTGTACATTTGAAATTGATAAGTTGTGATGTTTTGGATAAACCAGAGACCAACTTAGGCCAATTGTGTGAAGTGTTTGTCTTGATAAGAATCCGCACTATCTCTTGAATATTTGTATAGTCAAGGAATGGTTCTTGACAAGAGAGTCTTATATGTCAAGGGGACAGTGGGAGTCTTAAAAATCCTGAAAGAGTTTCAAGAACTAATCAAGAATAAAACCTGTAGTTTATCACTAGCATACGACTTGAGGTCTGTAACCTATCGTGTTGACATATTCCTATTTCTATGCCCATTCTAGTTAAAGTTGGCTTTGCATATGAGTTCTGAGAGTTCTCAATTTGTTGCATAACAACTTGGAAGCAATGACAGGCCCTTGTGCTGCCAGGTGGCAAGAAGTAAAGACTGCACAAGTTCAGTCCATATGAGTTTGGATTTGTCAATACCTTATCTTGTGATTATGGTTTTGACAAATTCACATGGAAAGGAACACATACACCATAAAATCTAAGTTTCATACGGTTTCTCTCCGATTCATGAAAATGATGGTGAGGAAACGCTTTCACTAAGAGATTTTAAGTAGATAGCAATTGTGATATTTGCATTCTCAAAGTCATTAGTGGAGCGTGTGTGGTTAACCGACACACTAACATGGACTTGTGAGAAATGGAAAAGGTCTAAACAATAGAGACTATGATTACGGCATCCCTTTTCATAGTTCTGAAATTGTTTAGACACACATGTGAGCTATCTAAGGAAAGGTGTATAATTTTGATAAAGTTTTATCAAAGCATCTCGTATCAGAAATATGAACTTTGGTAAGAAAGTCAATAAAGTATTGATTTCTAGAAGTCCAGCTGATTTCTGAGTACATGTCAAAGCTAGTGGGAGCATAAATGTTATGCTAATAATCATCATGTTAGTGGGAGCATGATAATTATAATAAGTGTTGCAAGTTAGCAATGTTAATTATAGAAAACAAAAGTTTCAATTGGGAAAAAGTTGTTTTTCTATAATTAAGGGAGAGGAAATTATACTTCATTTCAAATCTAAAATCTTAGATTGTGAGATTTTAATCAAATTTAGTCAAGTATATATATGAATGTTATGTTGGAACGGTTCAACATAAGGAAATTCCATATATGGGAACATTATTTGCGTTCTAAAATTCGATTATGATTACGACATCCCTTTCCATAATCTGAATTGTGAGAACATGGCAAATAGAAATAGAGATATTATAGCAAAAGACTGGTCTAGTATCATGTCTTTATGTGAGACATCATGAATCGTGTCCCATATGCTTCAGATAAAGGGTCGATTGCATGTGCTATGATATTCATCTGTTCTAAATTTTTCCAAATTCCTAGAGCATTAAGAGGGAAAAAGTACTAGAACTAGATATGACTAATTTGATTAAGCAATTGTCGAGGACAATCTAAGGTTTACCAAGGATTGGTTGCTCAGGGACAGTTGGAAGCATGGTCTAAATTTTTGGAGAGGACCATATTGACATATTCTGAAAAGAGGCAACTCTTGTTCAGAAATGATAGTCAAAATGAGAATATGGAAATATTCCCATAGGTGGAAGTTATTCATTAAATCTGTATAAGATTAGGAAACTTAATGCAAGAAGGATGTTCAAAGCAATGTATTTTGACTTTGAGACTTCGTTTCCATGGAGTTGATCTCCATTAGATACTCTGTAATACTGTTGACAAGTCTTTGTGACTTTGTGCATAATCATTATAGAGGATCAGTGCATATAAGTTTAAAATCTAACAAATTTCGGTAAATGGCAGGAATTTGGAATTCTTACATTTGCGGTAAGGGTTTGGGACTGTGAAATGAGAATCATTGGAATTATGTTCAATCGATCTATTTCACAAAGTAAAGATCATAGACAAACATAGTATGCATACTTGGTGTATGGCATGACTATTGTTTAGACAAACATAGTATGCATACTTGGTGTATGGCATGACTATTGTTTAGAAAAACATAGTGTACATGCTTGGAGCATGGGACAACTATTGTTTTAATTCAAGTATAAAGTTGATAATTTAAAACAGTATGCAATGAATAATGTGTAATCAATATGGTGATAAATAAAAGGTGTTCTATTTATATTCATAAGTTTTGAGACCATATTGGATTCGATTATTATTGTGTTTCACTTTGAATGTTTTGACTTCCAGAATAACTAGGTCATTCTTCCTGAATGACTAAGTTTTCCAAACCATCCACAGTCGATAATACGTCGGAAGTAGGTATTAAGGAAAGACTGCCATGAAGCTGGTTTGTAGATGTCCAAGGTATTGGACATAGCAAGAGTTGCTACAACATTCATGAGTGCTCATAAGTTCTGAGTATTGGATTAAACCCACGCTCATTTGATTCACTTCATGGATTTTATCACGAGTGATCATGAGACGATAATATCTTATGTTCTTCAAACCTAGAGATATGAGTTGTTGCCTATGCATTGGTTATACATTGATTGTACGAAAACGCATTGGTAACTCGATGTTATAAAACGTACCTTTGTGTATGATTCAACAAGTAGTAAAAAAAGCATATGAGTCGAAGTTTATCCATTCCTTTTACCCTTAAAGGGATAAAAGCGATATCTGTGGGCCCCTCGATGATTTAGTGATGACACCCCGAAGTGCTTGGCCAAGCCTAGACTGATTTGATTTGTTCAAGTAGTCGGTCGTCATAAATTGGAAATCGGGAAACAATAAATGGACAGAAAGAATGATTATAATCCATATCTCAGTCCATATGATATCTAGAATGGAGGAATATATGATCTCTTATCTAATGGACGCGTCATTGATTTGTTCAGAGTTCGACAGCGGCTTTAAGAGCTACGATTTCTAGTCGGGTTTCGGAGTCATACGCAATAATAGTTTTAGACTTATCCAAGTGGGAGACTGTTGGATTAGTGTCTAAGTCCATAACTATAATTGGTATGTATTCGACCCGACTTGGCATGGTCCATTTGGGTTGCACTTCAACGGAACAATTTATATGGATAGTCTTTTGAGAATAGTATGTTTATGATTTATGTTAATATATTATAACTTCTAATATATTAATATGGAATCATATTATTTAATTAGTATTGATCAAGAATTAATTTAGTGATCAAAAGGAACTAATTAAATATGGACTCTTAGATATATATATATATATATATATATATATATATATATATATATATATATATATATATATATATATATATATATGGAATGGGCCAAGTTCATTTAGGTTGGGCTAAACTTTCATGGATAGTCCATGGAGTGTTTAACCCATGGATCCTATGGAAATGAAAGGTCATGGGACTAGTGTATAAAGAGGTCCATGGAGTGTTTAACCCATGGATCCCATGGATCCTATGGATCCTCCATACTATATAAAGAGGTCCCTGGCACTTGAAATTGACACTAGTGTGTGAGGACAAAGGATGGGCCGATTTCTAGAAGTGCTTTTTGTTCTCTCTAGTTTTCCAAGGTGTTTTTGGTGATTTGTGATTCCACTTGAGGCTTCCACACTATTAGGGCTAAGCTCTTAAAGTTCAAGACTTCAAGCTACATCAAAAGGTATGTCATCTAACTAGATTCTTGTAGTATAGTTACTTCTTATTATGCTAGTTAGGATGAAACCTTGGAATATTAATTATTTGCATGTATAATAGAGAAAACATAGATCCAAGGTTTATAGGGTTGCATGTACACCATGGGAGTGTTAGAATACTCAAATCCTATCAGATTGTGTGGTATGTGGTATGCTAGTTGTTAATGTTATACTTGGATGAAAGACCTCGGGGGATTCCCGAGGCACTTGGGTGTAAGACCTTGGAGGGTTTTTAAGGCATCCTTAGTAAAGACCTCGGGGGATTCCCAAGGCACTTGGGTGTAAGACCTTGGAGGGTTTCCAGGGCATCCTTGGGCTAAGACCTCGGGGGGTTCCCGAGGCACCCGAAGTAAGACCTTGGATGGTTTCCAGGGCATTCTTGGGCTAAGACCTCAGGGGGGGGGTTCCCGAGGCACCCGGAGTAAGACCCTGGAGGTTTTCCAGGGCGTCCTTATATGTTTGTATGTATGATTTATTTGGCATCCTTATATGTTGTACGTATGGTTTATATGGTAGTGGGCTAAGACCATGCGGGGGTTCCCATTGTTGGATTAGGTGTCTAAGCCCATAACTATAATTGGTATGTACTTGACCCGATAGTAGCATGGTTCATTTGGGTTGCATTCACCAGAGCAATTTGATAGGAAGGACATTTAAGAAAGAGGTTATTTATGATTTATTAATATACTATAAGTATAATATATTAATTTAGAAATCATATTATTTAATTAGTATTAATCAAGAATTAATTTGGAATTAATTATTGATCAAAAGAGACTGGTTAAATTAACAGGGACTTATTATGTAAATTAGAATTACATATGGTTTGGGCTAATCATCCATGATTGATTTGTGATGGACTAAACTTATGAGATAGTCCATGAAGTGTTAGTCCAAATCAATTGTTTGATCATAAGCCTAAGTGTAAGAATTAGGGTTTACAAGTGACTCTTGGAATTCTACACTATATATGTTACCACTAAGCCCCTAAAATTGGCACCAAGAGTATTCTAAGAGGATATAGCCGATTTTTGGTGCTCCAAGCTCTCTCTCATTGTCATCCAATTATTGGTGGTGTTTTGTGAAATATTTGAGGCATCACACTTGAGGTGCCAAGCTCTTGAAAGGCCAACTTCTACAAGCTACAACAAGAGGTAATCATCTAACTAGTTTTTTATGATTCAAATATCAAATTTGTATGATAGTTAGGCTTCATGCTTTGGAAAAAAAGAATATTGCATGTATAACTAGAGAAAAATTAGATCCAAAGCATTAGGGTTGTATGTGCACCATAGGGATGTTATAGTGCTCAAAACCCATCATTGGTATCAGAGCCTAGGGTGTTTTATGTTATATTCATGCAACTGTTTATTTTTCAAAGCTGAAAAAATGTGATTTTTGGGCACTGACTGCTGGACTCATCGAGTCCCATAAGGGAAATCTACGAGTTGGATCATATGGTGATGAACTCGATGAGTCCATAGCCTGGCTCGACGAGTTGGATCATCAGATGGTAGATTTTCGGGTTTCTTGGCCATAATTGTATTAGGAACATTGCCATAAACTGTTTTGTATCATAACATTCGTTTTTTATATGGTGATGATTATCCTCATCCAATTAAAATACAATTATCAAACTTTAAGATAATAAGTTGATTATTTGTATTATTTGATTTGAATTGTCTTGCTTTATGAGTTAAATTAGGTCAATTTGGTAAATAATAAATTATATGATAATTTTATTAGTTAAGTTTGATCTAAATGTTCTTGAAGAGTTTCATAACTTGTCCTCAAGTTATGGAATATGAAAAGTCTCATTCATGAAACATTAAGTTCTTAAGTTTTGGAATTCAAGTGGTTTTGAAGAGTTTCAAAACTTTCCCTCAAGTTTTGGAGTTTGAAAAGTCTCATTTATGAAACATTAAAATTCCAAACCCTAAAATTTTAAAAGTTGAAAATTTAACCCTTATACTATTATAATATTAAAAGATTAATACTTATATATATATATATATATATATATATATATATATATATATATATATATATATATAAGACAAGTCTGTCTTACCGTTAGTAGGCCTCTTTCACGAAACTGGTCTATAAGGGGGTATAAGGAAATTGCCTATAAAATGGCGATTGAATGGGTGTCCACTCTCACCCATCGCTTCCTTGACTGGTGGAGGGTCGTTAGCCGAATGGGTAGGATAAGACATTAATTCTCGTTAAAAGGTATAATGATAATTATAATAGTAACTAAATGTTTTTATAAATTCCCAATCTTAGTTACTTTAGGAAAAATGTGAAATTGGTGCTATTCCATGAAATTGCACTTTGCACCTTGCCAAGTCGTTAGTGGAGCGTGTGTGGTTAACCGACACACTAACTTGTACTAGCAAGGGTGGCAAAGGGCAGTTTGATGTTTATCATAGATCAATGGAGCGTGTGTGGTTAACCGTCACATTGATTAGGTGATAAATGACATCGAGAGTACCAAGCACATTTGCATAGTTATTCACACCTTGTTTGTGATCCTTGGTATCCCAGTCACAAACTTGAAGGGCATAATCAAGATTTAAACATGCCATTGAAAAGTTCAATGAATCTCAAAAGAATCTAGGAATTTCAATTCATTTAAAACTTAATCCTCAATTTCGTTTTTCATGGTGGAAATGGGTAAATCGTCATTTACCTACCTTCAAATATTTTGCAATTGGATTATGGCATCCCTCTTCTGAATTGTGAAATATTGTGTTGGGTCCTAGCCATAATATTTCATTTGGGTGTTATATTAAGGATTCTTATCTAATCTAAATTTTGTCTTTCTTTTCAGATTTCTACCCCAAACGCTACTGGTTCCAACCCTTCCGGCTCTTTCTCCCTCATGAACTTATGTGGGATGGTGATTTTCGATGGGTCGAATTTCAATGACTGGATTTGAAACATTCGGATGGTCAGTCGTTACAAGGATAAGGAATATGTCATCGATAAAGATCTAAAGGAGGTTGATGAAGTGACTGCTACTCTTGAAGAAATTGTTGAATATAGGGCTCATGAAAAGGACGCGGCAAAGGTGTCGTGTGTCATGCTTGCCACTATGACAGTTGAACTCCAAAAGTCCTATGAGGACTACTATCCTTTCGAGATGCACCAAGACTTGATGGAAAGGTACCATCAAAGTGCTCGACAGGAAGGTATGAAATCATTTCCTCCATGATAACAACAAAAATGAAGGATGGAGAGTCCATCACGGCCCACTTGCAGAAGATGCAGAGATATGTGGACCACTTGCTGAAGTTGAATGTCAATTTTGATGAAGAGTTGGCTATCGACATTATCCTACACTCTTTACCTTCTTTTTATGATCAGTTCTGTATGACTTATCATATGAACAAGGAGGAAGTCACTCTAAGCAAGCTTCAAGGCCTACTGAGAACTACTGAAAGT
Organism: Lactuca virosa; assembly: GCF_052849685.1. NCBI lineage: Eukaryota > Viridiplantae > Streptophyta > Magnoliopsida > Asterales > Asteraceae > Lactuca > Lactuca virosa. Next base: position 310,678,338 of record NC_136433.1, on the reverse strand, counting down.
AGTTTGAAAGGCAAATCTGTTGTTCCTACTCCTACTGCTGCTGCCTCAGTCCTGGCAATTGGACATGGGAAAGGGAAGAAGAGGAAGGCTCCTTCTAAGAGCCACAATGGAATGTCCCATGATGGATCCTCTGCTACTCCCTCTTCCAACCCAAAAGAAGCCCAGTGCTTCTACTGTCATGACAAAGGGCACTGGAAGCGAAACTGCCCCAAATACTTGCAGGACATCAAGAATGCGAAGATAAAGCCCACCCATGCAGGTATTTACACTATTATGTCTAATAACTCATCACATGCTAATTCTTGGGTCCTTGATACAGGATGTGGATTTCATATTTGTTCTAATTTACAGGGACTAAAAAGAAGTAGGGATGTGGAGCACGGGAAGATGAACTTGTGTTGGATAAGGTGTCTAAGTCCATAACTATTTCTGGTATGTACTTGACCCGAACCGGCATGGTCCATTTGGGTTGCATGGCATCATGCATTTGGATATACTAAATGAGAGAAATAACACTTGTGGTTTATTAATATATTATAAGTTCTAATATATTAATAGTATTATTTAATTAGTATTGATCAAGAATTAATCTAGAATTAATTAAGTGATCAAAAGGAGACTAATTAAATATATGGGTTGATTGTGTAAATCATCCATACTTGTATAGTGGGCTAGATGCTCCATGGATTATCTAGTTAGGCTAAGGTCCATAGGATGCTCCATGGGAGTTACAAACCCATGGGTCATGGAAATGAAGAGCCATGTTACATTAGGGTTTACATGGTGTCACCCTAATGCAACATACTATATAAGCATGCTTCTAGCAAACAAAATCGGCTACACTAGTGAGACAAGAGGGCAAGGCCGATTTCAAGTGTTATACATTTCTCTCAAAGTTTATTCCAAGATCATTTGGTGTTGTGTGAAACATTTGAGGCATCACACTTGGGGTGCTAGGCTCTCAATGTTTTCAAGGAATCAAAACAACTACAATGTATGTAATATAACACCCAAATTTTTCAAACAATTTTTCACATTTTAAAAACATAATTTCATTCACAATATTATAAAAATCTCATTGTATCACATAACACTCAAGAAAACATATCCCAAGATCACAAGTATAAAAAGCTCCTCATGTGTGTACTGATCATGCTGGCGCCTTCCCGCGATCCTCACTGGTACCTGAAACACATAACACAACACTGTAAGCATAAATGCTTAGTGAGTTCCCCAAAATACCACATGTAACACATATTAGCCACTCGAGGATATAACTCTGTGGACCCTCCGGTCCTAACTCTATGGACCCTCTGGTCCTAACTCTGTGAACCCTCCGGTTCTAACTCTGTAACTCTGGAACACACACAACATATATCACATAGAAATAATGCAGTGCAACACATCACATACATAACATACAAGATACTCTATCACATAGCTCTATTACCACTCAAGGTAAAGTATAGTGAGAAGACTCACCTCGGGTGACTCGGTAAATCTCGAACTCTGAATTACTGCGCTAGCCTTCGCCTAATCATATAAATAATTACTCTAATTAATACAACTTCTAAAGGCTAGGTCAACCCCTCTCTATAAGTTCTCTAAGAAGGGCAAAAGACCAATCTGCCCCTCTAATGGCTCATAAGTCCACCCACTGACTAAACCCTAAAAGTCAACAAAAGTCAACGGTCAACATTGACCGGACTCGCCGAGTGCACTAGACTGACTCGGCGAGTACATGCCTGTACTCTTCGTCCCTGGTCCTCCCTGGACTCGCTGGTCAACCCGGTGCTCCATGGGTCGTCACAGGTCGCGAGTCGCGGGGCAACCCGACTCAACTCGTCGAGTCCCTTATGGACTCGGCGAGTTCCTCCCATGAAAACCCTCAAAAGATCTCTTGAGGTCAGATCTGCTTCACCAAACAGTAGATCCATCCTTTTAACACTCAAAAGTCACGTAAAGGTGCAACCTTTACGTGCATGCAACCCATATCAAGCCTCAAATGGAGAAATAACACTAGAAATGGAAACCTAGTCTCCAATCCTCCATGAATCAGCATAAAGCAGAGTGGGAAAGGTTCTCTGGACCTCTATGGGTCCAGATCTGATGTCATAATCCCAAAGTGGACCTCAAACTCTCTAGATCTTCCATAAAATGAGGGTAAAAACCCTAAAAGCAAGAAATCCATCAATATAACACGAAATGGGAAAGGTTTATACCTACAAAGATGATACCACGAGATGATTAGCTCAGATCCAGTCCCCTTCACGTTCTAGATGTGTGCTCTTATCTTCCTTCAAGCCAAACCACACAAAAAGATGAAGAAATAGCCTCCTTTTGCTCTCAACTCTCTTACTTCTCTCTCTAGGGTTCCTCTGGGGTGCATTGGCCGCAAATGGAGGCCATAAAGGCCTTTAAATAGGGCTTAGGGCCCGAGGATTAGGGTTTCACTTAACAGCGCGGACTCGCCGAGCCCACGCATGGACTCGCCGAGTCCATTCTTTTAATACAGTCAGCAATGTCGCTCCTACTCGGCGAGTTTAAGCGTCTACTCGCCGAGTCCCTCTCTAATACTCAATAAAAATACATAAAATAAGATACCTGGGAATCCGGATGTTACAATTCTCCCCCACTAGAATCAGACTTCACCCTCGAAGTCCTGCTCATCGAACAACTCTGGATGCTACTCCCGCATCTCCAACTCCGGCTCCCAGGTCAGCTCGAACCCTTTCCGATGTTGCCACTGGACCGGCACCAGGGGCACTTCCTTGTTCCTCAGAACCTTGATCTTCCGATCTCGGATCGCAATCGGCCTCTCAACATAATTCAGGCTCGCATCCACCTGAATATCCTCCAATGACACCACCGCCGACTCGTCGGCTATACACTCCTCAACTGGGACACGTGGAAGGTATTGTGAATCTGGCTCAACTCCACAGGTAGCTCCAGCCGATATGCTACCTTGCCCACCCTAGCAGTCACCCTGAACAGACCGATGTACCGGGGCCCCAACTTGCCCCTATTCCTGAATCGGATCGTCGCCTATCCGCGTAACTCTTCTGACGACTCTGGGCCATCAGTAACCTCTGTCTAACCTGCTGTATCTGCTCTGTCGTCCGAAGCACTATCTCAGTGCTACCCATCACACGCTGCCCTACCTCTCCCCAGCAAATGGGAGTCCGACACCTCCTCCCATACAATAACTCGAAGGGGGGTATACCAATACTCGAATGGTGGTTGTTGTTGTAGGAAAACTCAGCCAACGGCAGATACGTGTCCCAACTTCCTCCGAAGTCTAACACACATGCTCGGAGCCTGTCCTCGAGCGTTTGAATCGTCCGCTCACTCTGTGCGTCTGTCTGGGGGTGGTAAGCGGTACTGAAATGCAGCCTCGTGAGTAACTCCTCGTGGAACTTCTTCCAGAACCTGGAAGTAAAACGTACATCTCGGTCGGACACAATCGAGATCGGTACTCCATGACGCGATATCACCTCCCGCACATACGACTCTACCAACCTCTCATCAGAAGAGCTCTCACTGATGGCAAGAAAATGCGCGCTCTTCGTTAGCCGATCGACGATCACCCAAATTGCATCGACACCCCTCGCGGTCCTCGGCAATTTGGTGATGAAATCCATGGAAATATGTTCCCACTTCCACTGGGGAATATCAAGCGGCTGCAACTTGCCATGCGGACGCTGGTGCTCGGCCTTAACCTTGCGACAGGTCAAGCACCTCTCCACAAACCACGCGACATCCCTCTTCATACAGGGCCACCAATAATCTTTCTTCAGGTCCAAATACATCTTAGTGGCCCCGGGATGGATCGATAACCTCGATCTGTGCGCCTCCTCCATCAAAGTGATGCGCGTCCCGCCCGTATACGACACCCAAACCCGACCCTGAAAGGTCATAAGCCCACGGCTATCGGTAACGAACTCAGGTGCCTGCCCAATCACCCGCTCCCTCTTGCGGTTCTCCGGTCTCAAGGCCTCTGCCTGGGCCTCCCGAATGGTGTCCAGCACCGGAGTCATCACTGTCCATCTCAAGCAAACATCTCGTATCGGGGCACTCTCTTCCCTACGGCTCAGGGCATCAGCTACAACGTTAGCTTTGCCCGGGTGGTACAGGATCTCACAATCGTAATCCTTTACCACGTCCAACCATCTCCTCTGGCGCATATTCAGGTTGGGCTGATCCATCAAATACTTCAAGCTCTTGTGGTCCGTGTATATGGTACACCGAACCCCATACAGATAGTGATGCCAGATCTTGAGAGCGAACACCACAGCTCCCAACTCCAGGTCATGAGTGGGATACCTCGTCTCATGAGGCTTCAGCTGCCTCGATGCGTATGCTATCACATGCCCCCTCTGCATAAGCACTGTACCCAACCCTGATATCGGTGCGTCACAATACACCACAAAATCCTCCATTCCCTCTGGAAGGGATAACACCGGGGCTTCGCACAACCTCTGGCGAAGAGTCTCAAACGAGGCCTGCTGCTCAGGACCCCACGAAAAAGTAACGCCTTTCCGGGTCAACCTGGTGAGAGGCACGACGATCTTAGAGAAATCTTTAATAAATCTCCTATAATAGCCGGCCAATCCTAGAAAACTCCTGATCTCGGTGCGGGTCCTCGGCACCTCCCAGCTCATTACCACCTCAATCTTGGCCGGATCGACCAATATCCCATTCTGATTAACGAGATGTCCCAGGAACTGGACCTCTCGCAACCAGAAATCACACTTGGAGAATTTGGCGTAAAGCCTCTCCGATCTCAGAACTCCGAGGATCTCCCTCAAATGCTCCTCATGCTGCTCTCTGGATCTCGAATACACCAATATGTCATCGATGAACACGATCACCGATCGATCCAACATCGGTCTACACACCCTGTTCATGAGATCCATGAATGCTGCTGGTGCATTGGTGAGCCCCAAGGGCATCACTACGAACTCGTAATGCCCATAACGAGTCCTGAACGCCGTCTTCTGGATATCCTCATCTCGCACTCTCATCTGATGATATCCAGACCTCAGATAAATCTTGGAGAACCAAGACGCTCCCTGCAACTGATCGAACAGATCATCGATCCTCGGCAATGGGTAACGGTTCTTGACCGTTAACTTGTTCCACTCCCGGTAGTCAATGCACATCCGATGTGAACCATCCTTTTTCTTGACAAAAAGGATCGACGCTCCCCACAGCGAGCTACTCGGCCGTATAAACCCCTTTCCCAGCAGCTCCTGAAGCTGCGAGGATAACTCATGCATCTCTGGAGGTGCAAGGCGATAGGGCGCCTTGGCGATAGGCGCTGCCCCCGGAACCAAATCGATACGGAACTCTACCTGCCTCTCGGGAGGCACACCCGACAACTCCTCGGGGAAAACATCCAGGAACTCACATACTATCGGGACCTCATCGACCGACCTCGGTCTCTCTGCACCTACTCTCGTATCCACCACATAAGCCACAAACCTACTACAACCCTGCTGTAGACTTTGCCTCGCTCTTGCGGCTGAACAAAATGCCGACCCAGAACGGGTACCCTCGCCATAAACTGTAAGAACTCCCCCACTAGGGTCTCGTATGGTCACCAGCTGTCGCTCGCAGTCGATAACCGCTCCAAATCTGCTCAACCAGTCCATGCCCACGATGACACATACATCTCCCATAGCAATCGGGACCAAATCAATCGGAAACTCAACGCCGAAGATCTCGAGTACACATCCTCGAATCACATCAGTGGCATACACTGCTCTCTCGTCAGCTATGGAAACTCGCAAAGGTCGACTCAACGCCTCTCGACGAGTACTGATGTGCTGACTAAAGGCTAACGACACAAAAGACCGACTCGCACCCGAGTCAAATAACACCAAAGCAGGTACAGAACACACAAGAAATGTACCTACGCATAACACAATATAAGCATAACACCACAATCCAAAAATAAGCAGATGAAAGAATACATACCAGCCACGACATCGGGCGCTGCGCGGACCTCCTCCGCTGTCAACTGGAAGGCTCTCCCGCGAGCCTTTGGCGCCTCGGCCTTCACTGGCCGACTCTCCGTAGCTCGCACGGCAGCAGGGACAGATCCCTGAGAAGCTCCCTGAGCTGACCCTCGCAACTGCGGACACTCTGCCTTCCGGTGTCCGGTCTGGTTGCAGTGAAAACAAACTGCAAACCCCTTGGGGCAATCCTTGGCCATGTGCCCCTCCTTGCCACACTTGTAGCAAGACCCTGCTCTACAAACTCCCTCGTGACCCTTGTCGCACTTGCCACAAGTGCGGCCCTTCTGGTTCCCTGATCTCGAATCGGCAGGCTTGGCCCGCTTGGCTGCCGGCTGGGACTGTGCCGGTCTCCGATCTCTCCCCTGAGACTCCGTCTCCTCTCTAGCCTGAGTCTCTAGCTCTATCTCCCTCTTCCGGGCATTTGCCTGAAGCTCAGCAAATGTCCGGTATGATGAGTTCGCCACGAGCTCTCGTATGTCCCTCCTCAGAATACTCAGATACCGACTCATACGTGCCTGCTCGGTAGACACGTGCTCAGGGCTAAACATCGCCCTCTCATGGAACATCCTGGTGATCACAGTAACAGACTCAGTACCCTGCTTGAGGGTCAGAAACTCATGGGCCAAACGTTCCCTCTCCACCGGGGGAACGTACTCATCACGAAACATAGCGGTGAACCTCTCCCAGGTCACTGCGGCAGACTCTGCAGATGTGTAGTGCGCTGTCACAAACTTCCACCAGTCCTTCGCTCCCAAGCGAAGCTGGTTCAGCGCGAACCGAACTCTCAGATGCTCCGGACAAGAACACGTATAAAAGCATCCCTCAATATCAGAAACCCATCTCATCGCAGCAATCGGGTCCTGCGTCCCATCAAACTCTGGTGGCTTCGTGTTGCTGAACTCTCGGTACAGCAACGAGTCACCCCCCTGCGGCCTGGCAGCAGCGACGGTTGCGGTGGCCGCAGCAACAGCAGCCTCAGTGAGAGCAGCGTACCGCTCATCAAAAGTCTCGATCACCGTGGTCTTGATAGACCCGAACATCTCTGGTATCTCAGCTCGGATGGCCGCAGCCACCTCCTCGTGAATCAGCCTACGGATCTCCTCATCACTGGTACCACTGGTACCACTGCCCCCTGGGTGATGGCGCGTCCCAACCATGATGTCTCTGAAATACAACACAAAAGGAATCAGAGACTTGCTCGAGTATATTCGCACTCGATACTCGACCCTACTTGCTCTCTTAGTACCCAAAGGATTCTTACTTAGAGTGCGCACTGCTCCGGTGTCTTCAGTAGTACGGGCCTTATACTACCATCCACACTACATCAGTATTCACCCTAAGTCCTCCTCCTTGGATCCCAGGTCACCAGGACTCCATATCTCACTAAACTCAGGCTACTCTCTAGTAAACCACTCATAAGTTCCTCGCTGCTACCTACTTACTCTCGAAGCATCTTATAGTAGCAGTAACTCCTAGGCTAAGGCATCACAGATCAGGCCACTCTAGTCCTAATAGTAATACCTAGCCTACTCTAGCATGCATATCATGTCATAACATATCTTATAACACATAATGTAAGGGTATTTTGGGAAATCACCGTTCAGGCGCTAGCTGATCGTCCACACTGCTCTACTCTGCTCTTTTCAAAATCTTTTTACTCTTTTAGAAAATTTGTTTATTTTATGAAAACTTTCTCAATTCCTCAGTTTGAGTTCAGATTCATCCAAAGATGCACCCGAATCCCTCAAACCAAGGCTCTGATACCAACTTGTAACACCCAAATTTTTCAAACAATTTTTCACATTTTAAAAACATAATTTCATTCACAATATTATAAAAATCTCATTGTATCACATAACACTCAAGAAAACTTATCCCGAGATCACAAGTATAAAAAGCTCCTCATGTGTGTACTGATCATGCCGTCGCCTTCCCGCGATCCTCACTGGTACCTGAAACACATAACACAACACTGTAAGCATAAATGCTTAGTGAGTTCCCCAAAATACCACATGTAACACATATTAGCCACTCGAGGCTATAACTCTGTGGACCCTCCGGTCCTAACTCTATGGACCCTCTGGTCTTAACTCTGTGAACCCTCCGGTTCTAACTCTGTAACTCTGGAATACACACAACATATATCACATAGAAATAATGCAGTGCAACACATCACATACATAACGTACAAGATACTCTATCACATAGCTCTATTACCACTCAAGGTAAAGTATAGTGAGAAGACTCACCTCGGGTGACTCGGTAAATCTCGAACTCTGAATTACTGCGCTAGCCTTCGCCTAATCACATAAATAATTACTCTAATTAATACAACTTCTAAAGGCTAGGTCAACCCCTCTCTATAAGTTCTATAAGAAGGGCAAAAGACCAATCTGCCCCTCTAATGGCTCATAAGTCCACCCGCTGACTAAACCCTAAAAGTCAACAAAAGTCAACGGTCAACATTGACCGGACTCACCGAGTGCACTAGAGTGACTCGGCGAGTACATGCCTGTACTCTTTGTCCCTGGTCCTCCCTGGACTCGCTGGTCAACCCGGTGCTCCATGGGTCGTCACAGGTCGCGAGTCGCGGGGCAACCCGACTCAACTCGTCGAGTCCCTTATGGACTCGGCGAGTTCCTCCCATGAAAACCCTCAAAAGATCTCTTGAGGTCAGATCTGCTTCACCAAACAGTAGATCCATCCTTTTAACACTCAAAAGTCACGTAAAGGTGCAACCTTTACGTGCATGCAACCCATATCAAGCCTCAAATGGAGAAATAACACTAGAAATGGCAACCTAGTCTCCACTCCTCCATGAATCAGCATAAAGCAGAGTGGGAAAGGTTCTCTGGACCTCTATGGGTCCAGATCTGATGTCATAATCCCAAAGTGGACCTCAAACTCTCTAGATCTTCCATAAAATGAGGGTAAAAACCCTAAAAGCAAGAAATCCATCAATATAACACGAAATGGGAAAGGTTTATACCTCCAAAGATGATACCACGAGATGATTAGCTCAGATCCAGTCCCCTTCACGTTCTAGATGTGTGCTCCTATCTTCCTTCAAGCCAAACCACACAAAAAGATGAAGAAATAGCCTCCTTTTGCTCTCAACTCTCTTACTTCTCTCTCTAGGGTTCCTCTGGGGTGCATTGGCCGCAAATGGAGGCCATAAAGGCCTTTAAATAGGGCTCAGGGCCCGAGGATTAGGGTTTCACAGCCCACGCATGGACTCGCCGAGTCCATTCATTTAATACAGTCAGCAATGTCGCTCCTACTCGGCGAGTTTAAGTGTCTACTCGCCGAGTCCCTCTCTAATACTCAATAAAAATACATAAAATAAGATACCTGGGAATCCGTATGTTACATGTAATCCTAGCCATCTTTTATGATTAAAGTTCCCCATGTATGCTAGATAGGATTATGAACCTTGGAAAAAGTATTTTTGCATGTATTTTAGACAAACATAGATCCAAGGTTTTCTAGGGTTGCATGTACACTTAGGAGTGTTAGAATGCTCAAAACCCATCAGTGGTATCAAAGCCTACGCTTGTTTCTTTGATACTTGATGCAAATTGTGAAAAAAACTTGTTTTTATGCATTCTGAAGCATAAACTCACCGAGTGAATGGGGGGACTCGATGAGTCCATGACCAAACTCATCCTACTCGTCGAGTAGGTTCTTCCACTCGACGAGTAGAAGCCCCTGAGTGCAGTTTTTCGAGTTTTTCTGCTGCAAAATGGACTAGAAACATTACCCTAAACTGTTTTGGTGTTTTAAAACTTATTTTAGATGGTGTAATGATTGTTCTAATCCATTTACAATGGCTAATATTAAAATTACATGATTATATGTGTTCATATGTTCTTGAAATTTTGATATGATTATTCATGTTCTTATGAGTTCTTGATAGATCATAGGAATTACTTATTTAATGTTGAATTCATGATCTTTATGTGTTTTAATGGAGTCCATAACTTGTCCTCAAGTTATGGATAACCAAAAGTCACTTTGTATTAATTCCATTAAAAGAACACATAAGTTACAAAAATGAAGAGCCTTCATTTTAATAACTCATAAGTTATGAATTGAAAGGTTTTGTAAAGTTACAAAAACTTGCCCTCAAGTTTTGGAACATGTAAAGTCATCTAATAAACTTTAGTTCCAACCCCTGGAATTTTAAAAGTTAAAATTCAATTCTTATACTTTATAATATTATAAGTTTAATAATATATATATATATATATATATATATATATATATATATATATGTATATATACATATATATATATATATATATATATATATGTATAAGATCAAGTCGTTTTACCATTAGTAGGCCTCATTCACGAAGCCGACCTATAAGGGGGGTATAAGGTTGTTGCCTATAAAATGGCAGCTTAATTGGTGTCCACTCTCACCCACCGCTTCTTTGACTGGTGGAGGGTCATTAGCCGAATGGGTAGGACAATGACTTAAAATTCTCATTAAAAGTATAATGATTATTATAAACTAACTAAATGTTTTTATAAATTCTCAATCTTAGTTACTTTAGGAAAATGTGAATAAGGTGCTAACCCATGAAATTAGACTTTGCACTTTGATTAAGTCGTTAGTGGAGCTGTGTGGTTAACCGGCACACTAACTTGGACTTAACAAGGTAGGCAAAGGGTGACTTAAGGTTTTTCATAGGTCGGTGGAGCACGTGTGGTTAACTGGCACTTCGATTAAGTGAAAAAACATTAAGGGTATGAAGTAATTTGCATGGTTACTTCACACCTTGTTTTGTGATCCTCGGTATCCCAGTCACAAAACATGAAGGGCACACTCGAGATTGAAACATGCCATTGAACAATTTAATGAATCTCAAAAGAATCTAGGAGTTTCTAAGAACCAAATAAAACCTAATACTTAAATATTTCGTTTTTCATGGTGTAAATTGGTGAATCGTCATTCACCTACCTTTCAAATATGTTATAGCTTGGATTACGACATCCCTCTTCTAAGTTATAATATATTGTGATTGAATCCTAGCCTTAATATTACATTTGGGTGTTTTATTAAGGACTATCTTTATATCTAAACTAAACTTGTCTTTTCTTCTTTTCAGATGTCTTCCAACAATGCTTCTTCTGGCTCGAACCCTACCGGCTCCTTCTCTCTCATGAACCTTTGTGGGAGAGTCATCTTTGATGGATCCAACTTTACAGATTGGATCAGGAACATCAGGATGGTCACTCGTTACGAGAACAAAGAATATGTTCTCGACAAGGAGCTTAAGGTACCTGAGCCAACTGCTACTCCTGAGGAGTTTGCTGAATATGAGGCACATGAAAGAGATGCTACCAAAGTGGCATGCATCATGATGGCCACTATGACAGCTGAGCTCCAAAAGTCCTATGAGGACTACTATCCTTTTGAGATGCACCAGGATTTGATGGACCGCTACCATCAGAGTGCTCGTCAAGAGCGATATGAAATCATCTCCTCCATGATAACAAACCGGATAAAGGATGTTGAACCCATCACGGGCCACATGCAGAAAATGCAAAGGTATATGGACCGTTTAATGAAGCTGAATGTGAACTTCCCCGAGGAGTTAGCAATAGATATCATTTTGCACTCCTTACCATTGTGTTATGATCAATTCCGCATGACATACCATATGAACAAGGAAGAAGTCACCCTCAGCAAACTTCAAGGACTCCTAAATACCGCAGAATCAGGTCTTAAAGGTAAGTCGGTTGTTACCACTCCTATTCCTACTCCAAACTCCGCACCTGTACTGGCAATCGGGAAAGGTAGAGAGAAGAAGAGGAAGAACCCTTCGAAGGGTACCAAGGGTAAGAACCTTGATGGCTCCTCTTCAAGTGGAACCAAGAAAGGTTTCGTCACTCCTTCTTCTGATCCCAAAGAGGCTGAATGCTTCTATTGCCATGAAAAGGCGCACTGGAAGCGGAACTGCCCAAAGTACCAACAAGATTTGAAGGATGGGAAAGTAAAACCCAACCATGCAGGTATTTACACTATATTATCTAATAACTCACCCTATTCTAACTCTTGGGTCCTTGATATCGGCTGTGGTATTCATATTTGTTCTGATTTGCAGGGACTAAGAAGAAGTGAGAATGTGGAGTATGGAAAGATAAACTTGATCATGGGGAATAGGAAAGTTTCACCTGTCACCAAGATTGGAGTTTATACTTTGTTGCTAAGTAGTGGGTTTACTTTAGATTTGAATAAATGTTGTTATTCGCCTGAAATGGCAAGAAATATTATTTCCTTTCATGCTTTGTACAAACAAGGGTTTACCTTTTCTTTTGATAAAGAAGTTGGTGGAATAAATGCTTTCTTTAATAATATGTTTTATTTTAAAGCATTACCTTGTGATGGTGTGTATGAAGCTGTGTCTGTTGTAGATAATTTACGAAATAATGTGTTGTGTATTGATTCTACTAATGATAATAACTTGGATAAAGCAACATTATGGCATTGTCGTCTTGGACATGTAAGCAAGAAACGCATAGGCCAACTCCAAAAGGATGGAGTCTTGGAGTCATTTGACCTAAAGTCAGATGATAGTTGTGAATCATGCTTACTTGGAAAAATGACAAAGTCACCCTTCACAGGTTCCTGTGCTAGGGGTGAAGGTTTGTTGGATCTAGTGCACACGGATGTGTGTGAACCCTTCAAAACTGCCACAAGGGATGCTAATCGTTATTATGTGACTTTTACAGATGATTATAGTAGATATGGATATGTCTACTTAATCAAGCATAAGTCAGACACTTTCGAAAGGTTTAGAGAGTTTAAACAGGAAGTCGAGAATCAATTGGGCAGGATCATTAAGATGCTTCGATCCGATCGAGGTGGTGAGTATCTTAGTACAGAGTTCCTCGACTATCTTAGGGAATGTGGGATTGTCTCACAGTTGACACCTCCTAGGACACCACAGTTGAATGGTGTAGCTGAGAGGCGTAATCGAACCTTGTTGGACATGGTTCATTCCATGATGAGTCGAGCTTCGCTACCAATCTCATTCTGGGGGTATGCCTTAGAGACTGCCACCCATATCCTTAATCTGGTCCCTACAAAGAAGGTGGCGAAAACACCTCACGAGATGTGGACTGGAAAAGTTCCTAATCTAGCCCACATCAAGATTTGGGGTTGCAAAGCTTTCGTGAGACGTGACACTCACGATAAGCTCGAACCTCGAAGTGAGAGGTGTATTTTCATCGGCTACCCACATAAATCCTTTGGTTACCTCTTCTACAGACCTAGTGAGAATGTGGTCTTTGTAGCAAGGAGGGCTATGTTTCTAGAGAGAGAGTTCATAAGCCAAGGAAACAGTGGGAGGCAAATTGACCTTGAAGAAATTCAAGAGTCAAGCGGTGAAGGAACCTCAAACCCTAGCAGTCAACTTGAGGAGGAAACTCCTGTTGATCCAATTGACGAGTCTGTACCTCTGAGGCGTTCCACAAGGGTTAGGAATGCACCTGAGCACTACTATGGTTTCCATATTACTGCGGAAGGTGAGACACTTATCAGTGATGAGACACTGGTAAGTCTGGATGAACCTAACAGCTATGCGGAAGCCATGGCATGCCCCGAGTCTGCTAAATGGAAAGAGGCAATGGACAGCGAGATACAGTCCATGTATGACAATTAGGTTTGGGACTTGGTTGACAATGTACCAGGTCGCAAGACAGTTGGGTGCAAATGGATCTTCAAGAAGAAGACCGACATGGATGGTAATGTACACACTTATAAGGTGCGACTGGTTGCAAAGGGCTTTTATCAAACTACGGGAGTTGATTATGATGAGACCTTTTCACCAGTAGCCAAGATTAAGTCTATTAGGGTATTGTTAGCCATAGCTGCATTTCACGACTATGAAATATGACAAATGGATGTCAAAACCTCTTTCCTCAATGGAAAGTTGGCTGAGGATGTTTACATGAATCAGCCAGAGTCTTTTGTCAGCACAGAGTACCCTAATAAAGTGTGTAAGCTTGAGAAACCCATCTATGGATTGAAACAAGCACCTCGCAGATGGAATCTTTGCTTCGATGAGAAAGTTAAAGAGTTTGGCTTTTCAATGAGTGAAGATGAATCTTGTGTATATGTCAAGGCTAGTGGGAGTATAGTCAGCTTTTTGGTACTGTATGTGGATGACATACTACTCATAGGAAATGACATCCCAACCTTGCAGGAAGTAAAATGCTGGCTTGGGAAGTGTTTTTTCTATGAAGGACCTTGGAAAATCTGCCTATATCCTAGGGATAAGGATTCTGAGAGACCGGAGTAAAAGGCTAATTGCACTTAGTCAGAGTACATACTTGGATAAAGTGCTGAAGAGGTTCAGCATGCGAGATTCCAAGAAAGGAGAGTTACCCATCCAAAGTAACGCTAGATTGAGTAAGAATCAGAGCCCGAGTACCGAGGTTGAGATAGCAGAAATGAGTCGAGTACCTTATGCTTCAGCTGTAGGCTCGATCATGTATGCTATGACGTGTACTCGTCCTGATGTAGCCTTTGCTTTGAGCATGGTTAGCAGGTATCAGGGGAACCTTGGTAAGGCTCACTGGACTGCGGTAAAGAACATTCTCATGTACCTGCGGAGGACTAAGGACTGGGTCCTTACCCTCGGTGGGAGTGATGACTTGAGAGTTGTAGGGTATAGTGATGCTAGCTTCCATACTGATAGGGATAATTTCCGCTCTCAGTCGGGCTGGGTCGTTACCTTAAACGGAGGAGCAATTTCTTGGAAAAGTTCCAAGCAGGAGACAGTGGCTGATTCAACTTGCGAATCAGAGTATATAGTGGTAAGTGAGGCAGCAAAGGAGACGAGATGGCTAAAGAACTTCATTGGAGACCTTTGAGTTGTACCAGCTAAAAAGGAGCCCATAGAGATTTTCTGTGATAGTGAAAGTGCAGTTGCCTTAGCAAAGGAACCAAGGGATCACGGGAGATCCAGACACATTGACAGAAAATACCATTTCATCAGACATCGAATAGAAGAAGGACTCCTCGTGGCAAAGAGGGTATCATCGGATGAGAACCCGGCAGATCCCCTCACAAAGGGACTGGATAGGGTTAAGCATCTCCAGCATGCAAGGAGCATAGGGCTGAAGGATGATATTAGTTTTAGTAGTTAGGTAATTTTTGAAATTTGTAAAGTGTAATTGACATTTGATGATGAATAAAAGTTGTGTTTATTTATGAGTAAAGTCTTGCTATCTTTTGTCAATCATTTACTATTATTTCTTTTGCATGTTTTGACTTCCAAAATATTTATGTTGTGTTTTACATATTATTCAAATAATCCACAGTCGGTCATATGTTGGAAGTAGATATAAATTAAGACTGTCATGAGTTGGTTGTAGAGCTCTAATATGTTGGACATGGCCTCAACACTCATGTGTGCTCATAAGTTCTGAGTATTGGATTCAACCCACGCTCGCTGGTATCACTTCATGGAATTTATCTCGAGTGATCGCGAGACGGTAATATCATATAAGTCTTTAAACCTAGAGATATGTCTTATTATCTATGAGTTGGTTATACATTGATCGTGCGAAACCGCATTGGTAACTCGATGTTATAAAACGTGCGTTTGTGTGTGATTTAACAAGTAGTAGAACAAGCATATGAGTCGAAGTTTATCTGTTCCTTCTTGGATTAGAAGCGATATCTGGGCCCCTCGATGATTTTGTTTTGACCTATGTACCGGGCCCGGTCAGAACTAAGTTGATGTGTTCAATTAAGTTCTATGTCAAACAAATCAGAAATCGATAAACAAACTGCTGGACAATAAGCAAGACATTGTTCCATGTATTTGTCCGGCAGCTATCTAGAACAGAGGATTATATGATCACTTATCTTAAATGGCGTATCATCATCTTCTCAGTTCCGAGAGACCTTAAAAAGAGCTACGATTGATGATCGGTTCCTGAAGTCATACTTGCAGTTATAGTTATTAGACTTATCCAAGTGGGAGATTGTTGGATAAGGTGTCTAAGTCCATAACTATTTCTGGTATGTACTTGACCCGACCCAGCGTGGTCCATTTGGGTTGCATGACATCATGCATTTGGATAGACTAAATGAGAGAAATAACACTTGTGGTTTATTAATATATTATAAGTTCTAATATATTAATAGTATTATTTAATTAGTATTGATCAAGAATTAATCTAGAATTAATTAAGTAATCAAAAGGAGACTAATTAAATATATGGGTTGATTGTGTAAATCATCCATACTTGTATAGTGGGCTAGATGCTCCATGGATTATCTACTTGGGCTAAGGTCCATAGGATGCTCCATGGATGCTCCATGGGAGTTACAAACCCATGGGTCATGGAAATGAAGAGCCATGTTACATTAGGGTTTACATGGTGTAACGCTAATGCAACATACTATATAAGCATGCTTCTAGCAACCAAAATCGGGTACACTAGTGAGACAAGAGGGCAAGGCCGATTTCAAGTGTTATACATTTCTCTCAAAGTTTATTCCAAGAGCATTTGGTGTTGTGTGAAACATTTGAGGCATCACACTTGGGGTGCTAGGCTCTCAAGGTTTTCAAGGAATCAAAACAACTACAAGGTATGTAATCCTAGCCATCTTTTATGATTAAAGTTCCCCATGTATGCTAGATAGGATTATGAACCTTGGAAAAAGTATTTTTGCATGTATTTTAGACAAACATAGATCCAAGGTTTTCTAGGGTTGCGTGTACACTTAGGAGTGTTAGAATGCTCAAAACCCATCAACTTGATCATGGGGAATAGGAAAGTGTCTCCTGTCACCAAAATTGGAGTTTATTCTTTATTGGTTTGTAGTGGGTTAGAATTAGATTTAAATAATTGTTGCTACTCATCCGATATGGCGAGAAACATTATTTTTCTTTCATGGTTTGTATAAACAAGGTTTTAGATTTTCATTTAATAATGAAATTGGTTCTATTAACGCTTTTTATAATGGTATCTTTTATTTTGAAGCATTGCCTTGTAATGGTGTATATGAAACTGTGATGGTTGTAGACAACATAGGAAATAATGTATTGCATATTGATTCGTCCAAAGGTTTGGACAAGGAATGCTTGTGGCATTGTCATCTTGGACACGCCAACAAGAAGCACATAGCCCAACTCCAAAAGGATGGAGTGTTGGAGTCATTTGACTTAAAGTCGGATGACACATGTGAATCTTGTCTGCTTGGAAAGATGACCAAGTCACCCTTCACTGGTTCTTGTGAAAGAGGTGATGGTTTGTTGGATCTTATACACACCAATGTGTGTGGACCCTTCAGATCCGCTACAAGGGATGCTAACCGCTTCTATGTGACTTTTACTGATGATTATAGCAGATATGGGTATATCTACTTAATCAAGCATAAGTTACAAACCTTTGAAAAGTTCAAAGAGTTTATACAAGAAGTGGAGAATCAGCCGGGCAGGAAAATTATGATTCTCCGATCTGATCGAGGTGGTGAATATCTTAGTATTGAGTTCCACGACTATCTTAAGGAATGTGGAATCGTTTCACAATTGACGCCACCTAGGACACCGCAGCTTAATGGTGTGGCTAAAAGGCGCAATCGAACCTTGTTGGACATGGTTCGTTCCATGATGAGTCGAGCTTCGTTACCTATCTCATTCTGGGGGTATGCCTTAGAGACTGCCGCCCATATCCTTAATCTAGTCCCAACTAAGAAAGTTACCAAAACACCTCACGAGATGTGGACAGTGAAGGTTCCCTCATTGGCACATATCAAGGTTTGGGGTTGCGAAGATTTCGTAAGACGAGAGACTCACAACAAGCTCGAACCTAGTAGTGAGCGTTGTATTTTCATCAGCTACCCACAGAAGTCCTTTGGATATCTCTTCTATAGACCGAGTGACAATGTTTTCTTCGTTGCGATGAGAGGGCTTTTCCATGAAAGAGAACTCATATGTCAAGAGGACAGTGAGAGGCAAATTGACCTTGAAGAGCTTTGTCACACCCCCAAACCGGAACGGCAGAAACGTTCGGGGGCGGAGGACGTCATGCTTAGTATCATAACCATAGTGAAGAAAGTAAACACAACCATCATAAATATAATTTAAAAGGTTACATCGTTGCAAAAATACATGTTTCCAAATAAATTACATATGATGTCAAAATAGTTCAAAAGAAATCTGTGCCTTAGCGTCTTGCCTTCAAAAATCTTGTGGTTACCTGTATTACTGAATACCTGAGAATACAAGTTGTTTTTGAAAGAGTATCAACATTAAAGCTGGTGAGTTCATAAGCAATTTATGAATGAAAAATGGATGTTGTTCCTTAAAGTTTGTTACAAGTTTGATTCCAAAAAATCCAATATTTTCTAAAAAGTTTGTTGTAGTCTTAACTGAACCAAGACTTAGTATATGTAAGTAAATCGTCATACTTATGTGCGGTTTTATATTTAAATAAAACTCCTTTTTGTGAAATCCTTAAATTCCCGTGAACTGTGTGTTTTGTTAATTTCCCATGTGAGTTGTTATAACCATGCTAAGACTTGAAGACCTCGTACTTGACGTTCTTCAAGCATCGGAATGTTATGACACTTGTCACCCCAGACCTATCGGTCTAGCTGTTGCAAGCAGCTGAGGTGCGGGTTTGTCAGATCCAATATAGATCTATACACAACTATCACGCTCTCCCTACAAGAGATTCTAGCTATAACTACAAGACTTTTCTGTTGTACTTAAGAGTACCCTGAAGATGAATGTCTCACAAATTTATTCATTAACATGTTCACGTAATTTGTAATGAAATACCCGTTTTGTAAATCGATTGTGTTACGGTTTCTTTGTTAAACGAAGTGTCCAAACTATACCTATTATAGTTTATCAAGAGTGTTTTATGTTTTAAATGAAACCTTATTATGCATGGCTTTGTATTTCAACAAAATGACATTTAAACTACTAAGTATAAAATCTTACACACCTTGCTCATCATGTTACAAGGTGTGAATAACTCTTAAACTTGTTTTGACAGTTTTACCCTTAACTGTCACTGTTTTAGAATATTTATAGAAAAATCATCGTAAGTCGAAAACTGAATCCGTAAACTCGGAGAGTTTGGAAAAAGAGTCTACTATGTTCATAAATTTTCCTATAATTTTTTGGTGGTCTCAAATCAGTGTGAAAATGTTCATCTTCACAACCTGGTCCGATTTTGTTGCTGCAGTGATAGGCAGTTTTGTAAAAATCACCATAAATTGTAGAAACATCGTATGGAGATGTGCAAGTAGTCATTTTAAAGGCATAAACCAGACATATTTTCATATTAAACAGTTTTGAAAATTATTAAGTTTAAGTTGGGTAAAACAGTTCGTGAACAGGTCACAACTTTTCTGTTGTAAGCTGTCGAGTTAAGTTTCAAATATGTTTTGGTGTTTTAACTTGTATTCCCCCCCTGAAAACTAAAGAAAACTGGAAAATGTAGGGGTATGAACTCACCTTGAGTGATTTCTTGAAGAGTGGAAGGTCGAAAACGAGGAGTATCAAGTCAAGAACACTTGATGAATACGTGAAAGCTTGGATGATCCTAAGAACGATTCTTTGGTGTTAAAATGTGTGTAGATGATCCAAGAGTGTTAGGAAAATATGGAATAACACTTGAGTTTAGATGAAATACTTACCAAAAAGTGAAGTAGTAGCTCAAGAACACTTTCACAAGGTGGTGGGAAGTAGAGAGGAAAATAGGCTTTCTTGAGTGGTTAAGAAGTGTGTAAGTTTGGAATGATCAAGGTAAACCAAGAAATCCTCCAGGGATTTGTTTATATAGTGAAGGTTGCTGGAGCAATTTGCAAGTTGAAATGATGTTTACCTTGGTTTGTGTGATGTGGATAGGGTTGGACCAATGAGAAGATGACACATGGAGGCAAGTGGGCACACTTGACCCACTTGTGGTGTAAAATACTCTTCTTAATGTAAAATAATGATTTATAATTAATAAATCCTTGAGAAATGAATAAAATATGAGTTTAGGGAGTTTAAAATGATAAAAATATGAATTTGGTGAAAAATCCCCGTCAAAAACGTCAAAAACGGGCTTAAGAAGCGAAAGTGGTCGAAAACCGGACAATAGAAGCGAACCTGCGAGGTTCGGTCCTTAGGAGGTGAGGACCGAGAGAAGGGAGAAGGAGGGACCGAAGGGAAGGCTTGGGTCCGAAGGGAGGGTCTCGGGTCCGAAGGTTCGAGAGGAGCGAAATGGACCGAAGGCTCGGTTTATTTCGGGTGCAAGAGGTTCGGTCCGAGAAGGAAGGTGAGAACCGAAGGTATGTTCGGTCCGAGGAGGCTCGCATGCGAAATAGACCGAAGGAAGTCTGAAGCGAAATGGACCGAAGCTAGGAAGAAGCGAAATAGTCCGAGCCCAAAGGTGACTTCAGTCCTTTAAGAGGCTTCGGTTCCTTTAGGGCAGTTCGGTTCTTATTAGGGTTTCGGTTCTTATGGGAGGTTTCGATACTTAAGGGCTGTTTTTCAAGTTATCTTGCCGTTTTGAGTGATTTTTGACCAAGTTAAGGGTCGGGTTGACCCGGATGACTATAAAAAGTTGAGAGAGATTTGGGAGAGATTTAATTTTAGCCATTATTATCGTATAATCTTGCAATGCAAGGTTTGCGAACCCCGTAATGCTTCGTTTATGATTATTTTAAGTCCCCAAAAGGGTCCATAGTCGTGTTTTGATGCGTTTAACTCCCTTTTTAGGGTTTTTAGATTGCTAAACACATACATTATCCGAGACACTTGAATTCTTGATATACAAATGCACATTTTTATACATAGAATAACTTTTAACATACAAGTACTAGTTAAGTTTGACCGGTTTGACTTGTTGACTTTGACTTTGACTGGAATTTGACGGTTGTCACAAGCTTCAAGAATTAAATGATGAAGGAACCTCAAACACTAGCACTCAACCTGAGTAGGAAACTCCTATTGAACCAATTGACGAGTCCTTACCTCTGAGACGTTCCAGTAGAGTTAGAATGGCACCGAAGTTTTATGGTTTTCATATTACTACGGAAGGTGATACGTTTATTAGTGATAGTACACTGGTAAATTTGGATGATCCATCTAACTACAAGGAAGCCATGGCAGGCCCCGAGTCTGCGAAATAGAAAGAGGCTATGGACAGCGAGATTCAGTCCATGTATGACAATCAAGTTTGGAACTTGGTTGACAATGTACCAGGTTGTAAGACGGTCGAGTGCAAATGGATCTTCAAGAAGAAGACCGACATGGATGGGAAAGTACACACTTATAAGGCGCGATTGGTTGCGAAGGGCGTTGCTCAAACTCCAGGAGTTGACTATGACGAGACCTTCTCACCAGTAGCAAAGATAAAATCTATCAGGGTTATGCTAGCCATAGCTGCATTTCATGATTATGAAATATGGAAAATAGATGTCAAAACCACTTTCCTAAATGGGATGTTGGCTGAAGATGTATACATGAGTCAGCCAGAGGGTTTTATCGATGCGAAGTACCCTAATAGAGTGTGTAAGCTTGAGAAATCCATTTATGGATTGAAACAAGTATCTCGCAGATGGAATCTTGGTTTCGATGAGAAAGTCAAAGAGTTTGGTTTTTCGAGAAGCGAGGATGAGTCCTACGTGTATTTCAAGGCTAGTGGGAGTATAGTTAGCTTTCTGGTATTGTATGTGGATGGCATACTTCTCATAGGAAACGACGTTCCAACCTTGCAGGAGGTTAAGTCCTGGCTTGGAAAGTGTTTCACTATGAAGGACCTTGGAGAAGTTGCTTACATTCTAGGGATAAGGATATTGAGAAATATGAGTAAAAGGCTAATAGGACTTAGTCAAAGTACCTACTTGGACAAGGTTTTGAAACGTTTCAACATGGAGAATTCCAAGAAATGAGAATTACCTATCCAGAGCAATACCAAATTGAGTAAGACTCAAAGCCCGAGTACCGATACCGAGATAGCAGAGATGAGTCGAGTACCATATGCTTCCGCAGTTGACTCGATCATGTATGCTATGACATGCACTCGCCCTGATGTGGCCTTTTCTTTGAGCATGGTCAGCAGATATCAAGGGAATCCTGGTAGAGCTCACTGGATTGCAGGAAAGAACATTCTTAAGTACCTGCGGAGGACTAAGGATTGGGTCCTTACCCTCGGTGGGAGTGATGACTTGAGAGTGACAGGGTATAGTAATGCCAGTTTTCAGACCGACATAGATAATTTCCGCTCTCATTCGGGCTAGGTGTTTACCCTAAATGGAGGAGCAGTAACATGGAAAACTTCCAAATAGGAGACTGTGGCTGATTCAACGTGCGAATCAGAGTACATAGCAGCAAGTGAAGCGTCGAAGGAGGCGATATGGCTAAAGAACTTCATCGGACACCTTGGAGTTGTACCAGTTGTAAAGGAGCCTATGGAGATTTTCTGTGATTACGAGAGTGCGGTCTCCTTAACCAAGGAACCGAGGGATCATGGCAGATCTAGCACATTGACAGAAAATATCACTTCATAAGACATTGAATATAAGAAGGACTCCTCGTAGTAAAGAGGGTATCGTCAGAGGAGAACCCAGCAGATCCCCTTACGAAGGGACTGAGTAGGGTTAAGCATTTGTAACATACTATGAGAATTGCCCTGAGGGACGATATTAGTTTTAGTAATTAGATAGACAGTAAGAAACTTGTAATAAATAAATGTAATTGACATTTGATGAATAAATAATAAAGTTTTATTTATAAGTAAAGTTTATTGTCTTTTGTCAATTGTTTATTTTATGTTTCACTTTTGCATGTTTTGAGTTCCAGAATAATATGATTATTCAAACTATCCACAGTCGATCATACTTTGGAAGTAAGCTATGAGGTTAGAATGTCATGAATTGGCTTGTAGATTGTCTAAGGTGTTTTAGACATATCAAAAGTTTGCTACAACATTCATGAGTGCTCTTGAAATAAGAATTTGAGTATTGCATTAAACCCACGCTCACATGAATCACTTCATGGAATTTTATCACGAGTGATTGTGAGATGATAATATCATATAATCTTCAAACCAAGATATATGATTTGTTGATTACGAGTTGGTTGTGCATTGATAGTGCGAAAACGCATCAGTAACTTGATGTTATAAAGCGTGCTATTGTGTATAATTTAACAAGTAATTAGTACAAACATATAAGTCGAAGTTTATTTGTTCCTTTTAAGAGGAATAAAAGCGGTATCTTGGGCCCCTCGATGATTTTTGTCTTGAGTTATGTGTCGGGCTCGATCATGACTCAATTGATGTGTTCAATTAAGTTCTATGTCAAACAAATCAGAAATCAGGAAACAAAATTGTTGGACAATGAGTATGACTTTATTCCATGTCTTTGTCCACGCGATATCTTGAAGAATAGAGGATTATATGATCCCTTATCTAAAGGACGCATTATTGATCAGAGCTGACAGTGGCTTTTGAGAGCTGCGATTGCTAGTCGGTTTTTGAAGTCGTACTTGCAGTTATAGTTATTAGACTTATCCAAGTAGGAGACTGTTGGATTAGGTGTTTAAGCCCATAACTATAATTGGTATGTACTTGACCCGATAGTAGCATGGTCCATTTGGGTTGCATTCACCAGAGCAATTTGATAGGAAAGGACATTTGAGAAAGAGGTTATTTGTGATTTATTAATATATTATAAGTATAATATATTATTTGAGAAATCTTATTATTTAATTAGTATTGATCAAGACTTAATTTGGAATTAATTTAGTGATCAAAAGAGACTGATTAAATTAACAGGGACTTATTATGTAAATCAGTGATACATATGGTTTGGGCTAATGATTCATGATTGATTTGTGATGGACTGAGCTTATGAGATAGCCCATGAAGTGTTAGTCCAAATCAATTGTTGGATCATAAGCCTAAGTGTAATAATTAGGGTTTACAAGTGACTCTTGGAATTCTACACAATATATGTTACCACTAAGCCCCTAAAATCGGCACCAAGAGTATTCTAAGAGGATATAACCAATTTTTGGTGCTCCAAGCTCTCTCTCATTGTCATCCAATTGTTGGTGGTGTTTTGTGAAACATTTGAGGCATCACACTTGAGGTGCTAAGCTCTTGCAAAGTCCAACTTTTACAAGCTACAACAAGAGGTAATCATCTAACTAGTTTTTTATGATTCAAATATCAAATTTGTATGCTAGTTAGGCTTCATGCTTTGGAAAAAGAATATTGCATGTATAACTAGAGAAAACTTAGATCCAAAGCATTAGGGTTGTGTGTGCACCATATGGATGTTATAGTGCTCAAAGCCCATCACCCATGGCACCCGGTGTAAGACCTTGGAGGGTTTCCATGGCATCCCTGTATGTAGCTTATATGGCTTATATGATTGATATGTTTTATGCGGTTATGTGGATTATGTGGGGTATATTTTGGCGAACTCACTAAGCTTCATGCTTACAGTTTTGTTTATGGTTTCAGGTATCATCAGTTTGGAAAGGATGGGCCCAGCTTGATTGCAGCGCACACACCCGTGTTTTCCGCATTACGTGATTTTGGGATGAAACTCTGATAAATGTTTTTATTAAACAATGTTTTCAATGGTTGGATTTAAATGACATTTGTGTTTTAACTATAATAAAAATAAAAAAAAATTACCCTTGATTTTGGGGTCGTTACAAGTTGGTATCAGAGCCTTGGTTTGAGGGATTCAGGCATACTTTCGGGTGTGTCTGAACTCAAACTGAGGATGTAAAGTTTTCAAAAAGAAAAATGTTTTCAAGGAAAAAGTTTTCTAAGACAAGAAAGGGTGTGGTGCATGCAATCAGCGGAGCTCAAGTAAGTTTCCCCAGAATACCCATATATGTGATCTGTTATGACTTGATTGATGAATGTGAGAATCGCATGCCAGTTAGGGCTAGGAGAGATGCCTTTATTGACGGGTTTTGAGCACTACATCATTCCTATGGTGTACATGCAAACCCTAAAGCTTTGGATCTAGTTTGTCTAATGAACATGCAATAATCAAATTAACATATGAATTAGGGTTTAGATCTTACCTTGATTAATATGTAGCAATAACAATATCAATTCCTCCTTGTAATTGACTTCTGAAAGCTTAGTGTCACCAGTGTCACACCTCTAATGGCTCACAAACACCAAGAGCAAGAGGATGACTTAGGAGAAGAGAAGGAGGCACCAAAAAAACGTCCAAGAACCCTTAGGGATTACTTCCACATGTTTTTTGGGACCTTAGGGGTTCCTTATATAGTGAGGCTATTAGGGTTTTGAACTAGGAAACCCTAATATTACTGCTTAGGCTCTAAGCAGCCCATGGACTCCCTCCTTAGAAGCCTTGGACGAATTCTAATGGGTTTCCCCATAGATTTCGTCCACTCCAATCTTCTATGGAGTCCATTAGCCCAATATTAAACTATCACACAATTGACAGTTCTAGTCCCCTTTATTTAATTAATGTCTTTTAGCCACATAATTAATTCTTATTATATCTTGACAAATATTAATTAAACAATATGATTTCTCTTTTAATATATTATTCATATAATATATGAATAAATCATAATTAATCTCTTTCTCTACAAATCATCCTATCAAGTTGTTTTGGTGAAGGCAACCCAAATGGACCATGCTCACAATCGGGTCAAGTACATACCGAAATTGTTTTGGGCTTAGACACCTAATCCAATAGTCTCCCACTTGGATAAGTCTAATAACTATTTTACAGATACGACTTCGGAACCTGATCAACAATCGTAGCTTTTAAAAGCCGCTGTCGAACTCTGATCTTATCAGTAACACGTCCTTTAAATAAGGGATCATATATTCCTCCATTCTAGATATCGTTTGAACTGAGACATGGATTTAAATCATACTCTCTGTTCATGTGTTGTTTCCCGATTTCCGATTTATGACGACTGACAACAGACTACAATTGAACACATCAACTCAGTCCCTGCTTGGCCAAGCGCTTAGGGTGTCATCACTAAATCGTCGAGGGGCCCACAAATATCACTTTTATCCCACATTAGGTAAAAGGAAAGAATAAACTTCGACTCAATGCTCGCTTGTACCTACTCATCAAATTACACACAACAATATGTTTTATAGCACCAAGTTACTGGTGCGTTTACATGTTATTAATGTGCAACCAACTTGCAGAATACAACTCACACGTCTCGGTTTTAAGAATATAAGATATTATCGTCTCACCAATCACTCGTGATAAAATCCATGAAGCGATCCAATTGAGCGTGGGTTTAACCCAATGCTCAAATCTTAATTCGTAACCACTCATGAACATTGTAGCAAACTTTTGCTATGTCTAACACACTTTAGAAATTCTACAAGCCAATTCACGACAGTCTTCTTTCATACCTACTTCCAAAATATGAACGACTGTGGAACGTTTGAATAATCTTATTATTCGGGAACTCAAAACATGCAAAGTGAAACGCAAGAATAATCGAATCCAATATGGCCCCAAACTTTTGAGTATAAATAAAACTCCTTTTATTTAGTCACCATATTTATTACACATTATTCATTGTATAATGTTTCGGATAATCAACTTATTACTTGAATTATAACAGTAGTTGTCCCATCCACCAAGCATGCACAATCTGTTTACCTATGGTCCTTACTCTATGAAACAGATCAATTGAAAACATTTATAATGATGCTCATTTAATAATCCCTAATCCTTATCGTTAGTGTAAGAACACAAAATTCTCGCCACTACTAGAATATGTTAGATTCTAACATTTTATGCAATGATCATTTTGTAATCTTATTGCACAAAAGTCACCATGACTTTGCCAACGAAATTACAAAGTGTTCTATTGGAGATTGTTACAAGGCAATTCCATAGATACGAAGTCTCACATTCAAAGTACATTCCTTTGAACATCCTTCTTGCATAAAAGTTTCTAATCTAGACATGGATTCTCAATATCCAACTCCCAATATGGAAACATTTCCATATTTTCCATATGACAACTCATTATTAATAGAATCATATCTAATAATAATAATGTCATTATGGTCCATTCATTATTAACCTTAGATTGTCTTTGACAGTTGTTTAATTATTTTGGTCAAATCCGGTTCTAGTCATTTTTCCCTCTTGATGGCCTAGGCATTTGGAAAATTTAGAACGGTCGAATATTACAGCATATGCAATCGATCTATACCCGAAGCGTATGGGACACGATTCATAATGAAAAACATGATACTTTACCAGTTCCTTGCTATAATATTTCCAAATATAGAATCCTTTTAAGTTGAATCTTTTCAACATAACATCCATATATGTCCTTTGACTAAATTTAATTAAAAATTTCTCGATCCAAGCTTTTAGATTTTGAAACAAAGTATAATATTCTCTCCCTTAATTATAGCAAAACAACTTTTCAACCCATGCAACTTTGCAAAGTGAATCTTTTGTTTTCTATAATTAACATTGCTAACTTGCAACACTTAAAATAATAATCATGCTCCCAATAACATGATGATTATATCCATACCAACATAACATTTATGCTCCCACTAGCTTTGACGCGTATTCAGAAAACCATTGGACTTCTAGAAGGCAATACTTATTGACTTCCAAAGTTCATATTTCTAATACGATATGCTTCGATAAGCCTTTATCTAAGCTTCTCATACACCTTTCCTTAGATAACTCACATGTGTGTCTAAACAATTCTAGAACTTACAGAAATAAGTCTCAAATGTTCAAACTAATTGCCAAATCTCACAATTCGAATTATGAAGAGGGATGCCGTAATCATAATCGAATTTGAGAATGCAAGTTACACAATCGTTATCTCCTTAAAATCTCTCTTAGTGAAAGCGTTTCCTCACAATCATTTTCATGAAGGACAGAAACCTTATGACACTTAGATTTTATGGTGTATGTGTTCCTATCCATGTGAATTTGTCATACCCATAATCCTAAGACAATGTTTGTGACAAATCCAAACTCTTATGGACAGAACTTGTTCATTCTTAATTTACCTCCATCAAGGGTGCTACCATTGCTTCCAAGTTATTTAGCAGCTCACCCTACCTATCAATGTACTTTCCATTGATCAGGGTGCTTGCCTTTATGCAGTCAATTGAGAACTCATAGAACTCATATGCATAGTTGACTTAAACAGGAATGGAATAGAAACAAAATTGTGTCAACACGATAGGTTACAAACCTCAAGTCATGTGCTAGTGTTTAACAATAGGTTTACCCTTGATTAGTTCTTGAAACTTTTCAAGATCATTTAGACTCCCACTGACCTCTTGACATATAAGATTCTCTTGTCAAGAAACATAAACAAATATTCACGAGTTAGTGCGGATTCTTATCAAGACAAACCACTACACACAATTGGTCTTAGTTGGTCTTTGTCTTACCCAAGACATCACAACTTACCAATTTCAAGCGTGCAATAGCAAAAAAACATTTTCCTACTTCACATTTAATGAGTGTGTTAAAACTTCTTAAGATGTGTCACTCAAGTCACAATCTTGGAGTATGACTCTAAGACTTAATTTTTTTTGAACGAAGTATGATTCACCTATTGATTTAACCATTTCAACAATTTTCGATTCCTCTTCTTAGCCATACTAGTGCACTAAGATTTACTTAGAGGATCAATTGTGACACGGCTATACAATCACTAAGTTAATCATAAAACAGATACTTAAGTACTCTCCCATCTTTTCAGATTGGAGAAACTTTTATTTTTCTGCCTAATTGATTCTTCTTATTCGTTCTGCTATTATTGAAACTTTTCAATGATTCAGAATTACACTTAATCTTGTAAGCATAACCATATTTACTAGACCTTTAGTAAATCATGACGAATATTTTATTGTTCTTTGTGGTGGACTTGACCAGTGCACAACATTGTGTACCAGCTCTCCCAGTCCTTCACGTGACTCTTTGTCAATGAATTTGTCTTAAATTTTCCAAATATGAAGTTTCTCATTCATCATACAAACCAATTTGTATTATTCCAAGTTTCTGTCCAGTTGAAACTTGGGCGATGAGAATCTTTCCTTATTTGGTAAAATTTTGACATTACCACAAATAACATAACTAAGAATCACATCCATTCCAACATTGCAAAAAATAGAAACATTCAAACACTAATTTTCATAAAATCCATCGCAAGGAAACATAAATAAGAAAAAATCAAAATTTATTTTATTGCGGAACAATCTTGTCCTTACAATGCGATTACACATGAAAACTATGTAAATATTATTTAGCAATCTGTCCTAACTCTAAAGTAGCAGCTAAAAAATCCAATCTTTCAATCATGCGATCGAAATCCATTTCTTCATGACCAAATTCAGCTCACTTCTTTCTTTTAAGCTTCCTTTCTTTTCTTCGATCCTACAAAACACCAAATGTAATCACATCACATCATTTATTAAGAATCTTAAAAGGAACTTAATAGAGTTAGATAGTGGATTTTACCTGAAGCAGAGTCATACATCTTGACTCTCCCATCTCTTAGATCCCTCAGGTAATCATGGCAGCTTCGTAACCAATGCCCCTTTTCTTGGCAATAGAAACAAGTGGACCTCTTCGGAATAGCACACGGGACAATCTCAGACCCAGCCTTTCTCTTGTGTAGAGAAAACTTTTCTAGACTTCCAATGTTGCCATTGCCCATAGAAGATTGGGATATTGATTTACCAGACAAATTTGCTCGACCAGTGCGCTAAATCATTTCTGATTCAGCAGCAATCGACAAATAAGTTAAATCAATGAGGGTCACGTTGTGGTCCATCATATAGTACTCTCTAACGAACTTACCATATGATTTGGGAAATGACTGAAGAACCAAGTCAACAGTCAACTTCCCCGAGACATTGACACCCAACATTCCCAATCAATCAATATGCAACTTCATATCCAAGACATGAGCGCATACCGACTTTCCATCTTCGTGTCTTTTCGCCAATAGAGTTTGAGTGACCTTGAACTTTTCAACTCTTCGAACACGTGGGTCAGGGAGAATTAGTGGAGGAGGTGGAGCAAGCGAAGCATGATTTCCATTTCCACAATCCAATCGTGGAACATCATCTTCATATGAAAAACTTTTTCCTAAGGATTCGGGAAGACTATATTTGTCAGACTTTGACATCTACAAAACAGGAGAAATTCAAGTTAGTTGATTGAGTCCTTAATAAAACACCCAAATGAGATATTAAGACTAGGACCCAACACAATATTCTACAACTTGGAAGAGGGATGTTGTAATCCAAATTACAGAACATTTGAAGGTAGGTAAATGACGATTTACCAATTTCCACTATGAAAAACGAAAATTGAAAATTAAGTTTTAAATGAATTGAAACTCCTAGATCTTTTGGGATTCATTGAACTTTTAAATGGCATGTTTAATCTCGATTATGCCCTTCATTTGTGATTGGGATGCCGAGGATCACAAATAAGGTGTCAATAACCATGCGAATATACGTGGTGCCCTAAATGTTATAGTCACCTAATCGACATGCCGGTTAACCACACACGCTCCATCGATCTATGAGAAACATCGAGTCACCCTTTGCCACCAATGCCAATCCCAACTTAGTGTGCCGGTTAACCACACACGCTCCACTAACTATCTCGGCAAGGATACAAAGTGTAATTTCATGGAATTGCATCAAATTCACTTTTCCTAAAGTAACTTAGATTTGGGAATTTATAAAAGCGTTTAGTTACTTCGTATTTCATTATACTTATAATGGAAGGGTGAGTCCTATCCCACCCGTTCGACTAACGACCCTCCACTAGTCAAGAGTGCGGTGGGTAAGAGTGGATACCCATTCAATCGCCATTTTATAGGCAATTTCCTTAAACACCCCTTAGAGACCAACTTCGTGAATGAGGCCTACTAACGGTAAGATTGACTCTTTACTCATACATATATAATATGTTAGATTTTTAAATGTTATATAGTATAAGGTGTATTTTACACTTTTAAAATACTATGTGGTCTAATTTAATAAATTACACTTTTAATTTAATTTAATGTAAACCAAATTATTATGGATTTATTAACTCTCTTTTAATTATACACTTAATTAACTTAATAAAACCATAAGGGTGTAATTTGAACTTTTAAAAAAACTAGGGTTTTAGAATTTAATATTTTAAAATTGAACTTTTAATCAAAATTTTAAATTCCAAAACTTGAGGGCAAGTTTTCAAACTTTTCAAAACATTAGGGTTTAGAATTTAAATATTTCGAAATTAAACTTTTTAATAAAAAATTTAAATTCTAAAACTTGAGGGCAAGTTTTGAAACTTTTCAAAACATTATCAAAAACATTCTAGATCAAATTACAAATAATAACAATTAAACAATTAATTGGTGATTATCTAAATATGACCTAATTCAATTTCTTGCAAGATAATTCAAAACAAAATTACAAATAATTAATATTTATCTTGTAAAACAAGTAATTATCTCAATTTTGACAATTATCTACTATTTGGATTAGGATAATCAATACCAAACGTAAAAAATCGAATTTTAAGTGTTAAAAAACGTTTTGGTAACCTTTCCAATCCAAATCAGCAAAAAATCTCGAAGTTTCCTCTGTTTGACCCTTGGACTCGCCGAGTCAGGGAATGGACTCGCCGAGTACATCAACCGACTCGCCGATTCAGTCAGGCAGAGGACCAAAAACTTTGATTTTCAGGCAATGAATGATTAAATAAGCATCAAAAAACATCAGACAAACAGCCTAGGCTCTGATACCACTGATGGGTTTTGAGCACTACATCATTCCTATTGTGTACATGCAAACCCTAAAGCTTTGGATCTAGTTTGTCTAATGAACATGCAATAATCAAATTAACATATGAATTAGGGTTTAGATCTTACCTTGATTAATATGTAGCAATAACAATATCAATTCCTCCTTGTAATTGACTTCTGAAAGCTTAGTGTCACAAGTGTGACACCTCTAATTGTTCACAAACACCAAGAGCAAGAGGATGACTTTGGAGAAGAGAAGGAGGAACCAAAAAAACGTCCAAGAACCCTTAGGGATTACTTCCACACGTTTTTTTGGGGCCTTAAGGGTTCCTTATATAGTGAGGCTATTGGGGTTTTGAACTAGGAAGCCTATGGACTCCCTCCTTAGAAGCCTTGGACGAATTCTAATGGGTTTCCCCATAGATTTCGTCCACTCCAATCTTCTATGGAGTCCATTAGTCCAATATTAAACTATCACACAATTGACAGTTCTAGTCCCCTTTATTTAATTAATGTCTTTTAGCCACATAATTAATTCTTGTCAATTCTTGACTAATATTAATTAAACAATATGATTTCTCTTTTAATATATTATTCATATAATATATGAATAAATCATAATTAATCTCTTTCTCCACAAATCATCCTATCAAGTTGCTTTGATGAAGGCAACCCAAAAGGACCATGCTCACAATCGGGTCAAGTACATACCGAAATAGTTTTGGGCTTAGACACCTAATCCAACATTTATATGTTGTATGAGATGGTAAACTTGCATGCTAGTGTTGAGTATTCGACGATAGATTGGTCTGATATGTGATGCTTGTAGCCTTGGAGATATTGGATGCTATGTTGGAATGTGAATGATTGTTAGTATTAGTAACTGCTACATGTATGCTTTTAAAATTGTATATGGTTAGAATCTTATAGCCTTCGAATATTTGATTTGGCCTTATTTCCTATTCCTTGTCTAGTTGTGGTCCTAGGGTAGAGTCTATTATTTGACAGTCTATTAGATCCTGTTCTGTTTATAATTTGCATGCAAAAGGCATCCGACAGTGAGGGTGAATGTGGATAGCATGGGTTATGGTATGAGGGCTGAATGTTCTATGACAGTTTCATGGGTTGGAGAGCCACTGCACGAATGTTGCTTGCTCTGTGCTTTGTGGAACTCTTGAGTGATGGGAGTCAGCTACTAAGTGGATATGACGATATCTAGGAGGTGGATGGCTGGCATCATGGGGAGTTCTTCAGCAGTTGATGGAAGGGTGAGGTTGGGAACCTAGGATATGCTCCAATGAGTTTAGCGGGGCGGTTCGGTGAGGTTGGGAACCTAGGGGGAGCCTAGGAGTTGCTTTGGTGGGTATTGTGTTGCTGTTTAGTGGATATTTGGTGCACCAGTGGATTAGTTGACTTAGAGGATTCGGGAGGATTGCTTAGGAAAGTATGGATAGGTGTGGAAGGTAGTATGGGCCCGTACTACTACAAGCACATGATCCATACTCGAATCGGTGAGAGTCTTAGAGAATCTAAGAAGCCTATGGGAAGGAGAATTCTTGGTTATGTTTGGATCGTGTGAATAGCTGCTTTTCAGAATGAGGATGAGTATGTATGGGAAGGACCAGGGTTTGGTCCCGGCTGCGGTGGCGAGCCAGTTAGTGGAAGGACTGCCAGGATTTTGAGTTCGCCTTGGATCTCTTGTATCAGGCGGCAAGGATTGATTGTGCGATCTATTGCACTTTCAGTATTGGAGACTATGTCTGGGGGTAGTTTGTAGCTGGTTTAGAGCAGAGGTTGCTCCAGCTATTGTAGTTCAGTCGTTGACGATTGAGCTGGTGAGTGTGTCAGGGTGCGAGACCCTGAATGATATGGATCCCAGAGCCCGAGGGCGGAAGATTAATTTGGAGTACTTCGAGAAGAGAGGTTCAGGTCATGTGCATCTAGTGGAGGGTCTCGGGAAGAGACCCAAGACTTATGAGCAGTGTTGAGAGGCCAGCAGGGCCGGAGTCAGCATGACACATGCAGGAAACTATACGATAGAGTTATCGCTCAAGGAGTATGGGTTCCTACGAGCGTAGCAGGATTGATCATGTTAGCAGGTAACGTTGCGAGTGAATTCTCGACTTAGGGTGTCCGATCTGATGGATCAGCGGTAAGATTTTGGACAGTTGTGATGAGGCTAGAGTGTTGTAAGTCTGTGGGGTAGCCCGTAGCATTTATCGGACCCTAGGTAGCGGTAAGATGGTGGTAAATTTGTATTTTCCTACGGATTTCTTTGGTAAAAGGGCGCATTGGAAAGTTATTGGATCATCCGATTGGTTAAGAATACAAGAGTATTCTTCGGGATTTCCAGAGCTGAGTGATCATTGTGTTTGGCTAACTATGAGGCGCTTACGTTGTTCGGTGCAGGATTTAGGCGGGTCATGAATATTGATGGAAATGAATTGAAGGTCCATAAGGTGTGAGAGGTGGAAGAACATCGTCGTGCCCAAGAGGGGGAGAAGCAAGTGGCTGTTTAGGCCTAGGTTGTATTGGTGGTAGTTCAGGAAACTCCCAATCACCGGTCAGCATCGCCTTGATTATGGATAGTGGGTAGTGGGAATCCATAGGTGCGACCCGAACTCCTGATGGGATATAGGATTCGGCTCGAGAGGTGCGATAATGTGATAGTGGAGTGTGGTAAGGCCATGGGTGGTAAGCATGGTTGGATGGAAGTAGTGTTAGGCTACGACAGGATCATAACATTCATCAGTCCGAATTAGACTATTTATGTGAGGGTCACAAGCATGAAGGGGAGATAAGCTCGTGCTTTGGGCACACCGGCCAGGGTTGGAAAGGAATTACTCTCCGTTCTAGGATGAGGATCTTTGGGGTCTGCGGGCGAGCCGGATGATTATGGGAATTCAGGATGGAACTGGTAGAGATTGTTGATCCAAGGGTTTGGATCTTGAGTTACAGGATCATGTGGATAATCAGTATGTGATGCAGAAGAGTCTAGGTTGGGTAGCCTCGATATTGATCTCTTAGGAATATGATGGTTGGACCAGGTGCGAGACTGGTGGTCTTGGGGAATGGCTTAAGGGTATTTACTTATCGGTCAAGTAAGGGATGACGGGAAGTTGTGGTGCATTATGAAAGTGTAGGATTTTGTATCGGTGAGATGATATTTGGGGCATCTATATGCCAAGGGCGTCAAATGCAGGATTCCAGGGTAATGAATGGGTTTGGTTCGATGGTAGCTTAAGCAGTTGTGATGTGTCTCGGGCTGGTTCTATCTGTAATAGAGCCACAACATGTTGGAATCAGGAAAAGATGGGTAGTTGGTGATTGTATGTGTTACAAGGCTGATATGTATGTATATTTTGGCTCAGCAATCGGGTAGGTGTACGGTGTTCCGAACAGTTGGCAGACAAGTTGGGACCAGGGAGGTTCCGATTGTTCTTAAGGAAAGCAACTATGTGGCAGCAAGATGAGTTGGAGTAATTTCAATGATTTGGGGCTCGTGTGTGGAGTTTCTTGTCATTCGGGGCATATACTAAGTTGCTAACAGTTGGACTAAAGAATATCAGAAGTTGAAAAGCCAGTTCGTAGATAAGTGCAGTGAAATCGACAATGATTCAATATGGGCGGTCTATCAGGGGAACAAACCATCTCGAGACTTCAGATTTCAGATGGAGCAGATGTGATCGCGTTGCAATGAATTCATTCGTCTTTGGGTTTTAGAACCCTACAAGGGTTGGTTTTGTTTGCCTTGGAAAGGCTGGGGTATGCTTATGGTTGAGGCCGTGTTGCTCAAGTTGTTTGGCGTGTCAGTGGTGGTAAGGAATGATTTCGAGGACAAAATCTAATTTAAGTGGGGGAGAGTTGTAACATTCCGTTTGAAATAGAGTAATTAAATAATAAACCCGGAACCCCAAGATGTAAATTTATATTTTATATTGTTTTATAATGGCCCTAAAATCCATAATATTTAGCGGGGTGTTGGTTTCGGGGGAGCCAAATGATATAATTTAGACTTTCGGGGGTCAAAGTGTAAGTTACAGATTGGTTTTGTATAGATTTTTAGAAGTCAGGGGGTTTTTGGTAATTATTGGACTTAGATTGAAAGGATATTATAATGTTGAAGGTTAAATAGTAACTTCTGGGATTAGAATTGTAACGAATTATTAAAGATGGGGGTTGTTTGGTAAATAATGGATTGAAGTTGAAAAAGAATTTGAAGGAGGGGGCTAAAGTGATAAAAATGGATTTATGTTTGAGGACACGGAATTTAACCCCACCCACTCGTTTCCTTGCATGGAGTTGAAACCCTAAACCTAATGCATAAGGTCGGCTGCCACTTAGGGTACTCCAGCAGCCAACACCCTTTCGCCTGTTTTTCGGATCAACAAATGTCACACCCCAAAACCGTGAATGGCGGAATACGTTCTGGGGTGGAGGACGTCATGTACAGTATCATAACAGTGCATAATAGTAGAGACAAGCAACAACATCCATTGCATTAATATAATAATTGTAATACAAGCGTGTTCTGTACAGTTTGTTAGACACCAAAAGTATAATCAAAATAAATGGGAGTCTTGCATGTGCTCTATCTTCTCAAAAGCTGCATCTGTACCTGTCTACTGATGACCTGAGAATACAAGTTATTTTGAAAGAGTTTATCAGCATAAAGCTGGTGAGTTCATAAGTATTTAGTGTCATTGCTTGTATAAAAATGTTTACAACCATGTAGTATAATAGTTGATATCAAAGTTTGAAAATAGTATGCTCCCTAGAAAATCCTATATTTTCCAGTAAAAGTAGTCTTCTACCAAGACCCGGTTATTTGCATGTTTGATTCTTTGAAAATGTAAAGGTTTTCCCAGTAAAACTATCAGTATGAAAATATAGTTTTAGACTTCATTCATATAAAGAAATTGGGAAAATAATGTTTTACCCCAGCAATGTCACTGCCGGCATTATGTAATGAAAATGCAGACTCCAGGTAGTATTAAATGTACAATACACCTCGGGGAGTCTGTTTTGCCTTTAATTCTTAATGTGTTAATTAAAGGTCGGAATGTGAACTCGTATGTAACCATGCTGATTGACGATCGAATAACTGATGACCCTCCAGATCACACGTAGTATGGTGCCATTTTGTCACCCCTGGGCCTAGTCGGCTCGGACTGTAGCTAGCAGTCGGGATGTGGGAGTGTCTATCCCGTATAGATCTATACATATAATGCCCGCTCTCCCTCCAGGAGACTCTGGTTACACGGTGATAGCACAATGAAGTGTCGTATCGAGATGTAGTATGTCACATTCTATTTTAGTATATTCTCTCGTATATCGTATAATGTACTTTCTGGTATAATGTATAGAGTGTTCTCTTGTATAGTATATAGTATTCTCTTTGTATAGTATTTAGTATTCTCTTTGTATAGTATTTAGTATTCTCTTTGTATAGTTTTTAGCATGTATTGACTCATAACTGTGCTGACTCTGGTAGTTGTCATGGCCATAGTAGTAATGAGTAGTAATCCTTAACTATACCTATTATAGTTAAATAGTAATGTTGGTTGCATGCCTTTGATGCACAAAGGCACTGAACTGAAATGAAGACTTTTATATCTAACACAAATATAGATGATATATAACTAAGAATTCAACGACAGTCGTACAAATAACAAAATACCCTAAGCCCACAATCAAACAAGAACAGGAAGTAAGGTGAGCTATTAGTCCTAAGTCCTTCAAGTCTTACTTATATATATATATATATATATATATATATATATATATATATATATATATATATATATATATATATATATATATATATATATTGGTGTAGATATGGTTTGGGAATAAAAGAAGTTTAAAAGAGTTTGGAAATAGTTTTATAACAATTTAATACGAAAATGAGTTTGATAAACATTTGAAGCAGTTTTGTTGGCAAAGCAGTTGAAAATATAGAAAATCCTTTTGGTTGCAAGTTATAAATCACATGTGATTGATACTATAACTTGTTTGATTCAACTTGTATTCCCCCCCCCCCATAAAAGCATTTAAAAACATTTAAAAGGTTAATTAAGGGGTATGAACTCACCTGCAGTGAGTGGAGTGGATCGAAGTGCCTGGTAGGATGCTAGGTGTCAAGTGAGGACTTGAACGCACCAATAGATCCTATGTAACATGTAGTGATACACACATGTATCTAATTAGTTATTTAATCACTAATTAAGCAAGTAAAGACATCCTAATGCATGAAAACACTTTGCTTCAAGTGCTAGAAGTGCTAAGGGTTGTATCTAAGGAGAGTAGGGCCTCACTTTGGAGTTTACTCCTCAAATGGTCACCCTATATGAGTTTACGGTTGATGGACCATTCCCCCCATGAGTTTACGGCCGTAAACTTATGGGAATGGTGCATTTGGGTGTTTCAAGGTCTCATGTTTCACAAAGAAGTGTCCTAGGGTTGAATCAAAAGCTTAGGAAGTGGTTAGGGTTCGAAATGGAACTCCCTTGGAGTTTACGGTCCTTGGACCACTCCTTGGGAGTTTACGGTCGTAAACCCTAGAGTTTACGGCCGTAAACCCTTGGCCACTTCATTCTCTTCGTTTTTTGTGGTTCTTAGTTCATGCATGCAAGTTCTTAGCCTCTTATCCAAGCATTAGAAGGTGTTAGGGGCATCAAAACACCCTTTGGGGGTGTTTACGGTTTTGGGAGATCCCCAAACCGTAGACACATGTTCTTGGGGATTTTTGGTGTTCATTCCATGGATTTGTAAGCACACTAAGCAAATAACTAGTTAGGAAGAGTATACTTACTTATAGGAAGCTTGTAAGAGTGTTTAGGACCCAAGAACACTAGTGTGTGTTCTTGGTGTTCTTGGTGTTTTGAAGAATACTTGAAGATCTATGTAAAAACCAAGAATCCATGGATGAAATGATGTATAAACACTAGATTAAGTGTTGTATGAACGAATTTAGGAAGGAAAAACTTACACTTTTGGCGGATTTGGAAGAATGGACTTATGATACTTGAGAGAAAAAGCCTTGTGTTCTTGAGGTGGGAAGTGGAGAATGAGGAAAAGATGTGTAAACTCATGCTATATGCATGAGTCTTGGGAAAATGGTGTTTACGGCCCAAACACCATTTGTTTGGCCGTAAACTCCTAGTAAATGAGTCGATTGTTTTGTTCGTTACGCCTCACTCATAACGACGCTTCCTTTTTATTAAATCGTTTGACGAAATTAAAATAAAACACCCAAACGGGCTTAAATCCGGCCAAAAATGTACTGAAATGTTTTTGACTAACTTTTGAAGTGTTTGACTGCGGAAATTATACAAATGAAAATTTCGGGTTGTCACATCATTCCCCCGTTAGAGGGAATTTCGTCCCGAAATTAGAGTTCAAGCAGCTAAGTTATTACAACATAACTAAGCAAAAAGATGAGGATATTTAAGTTTCATTTGATCTTCGCGCTCCCATTTGAATTCCGGTCCTCGCTTGGCGTTCCAGCGAACCTTCACGATTGGGATGCGGCTTTGTTTCGTTCATTTGACCTCTCGGTCCATAATCTCCACAGGTTCTTCCACGAAGTTGAGGCTCTCGTTGATCTCGATCTCGTCGAGTGGGATTACAAGAGTCTCATCGGATAGGCACTTTTTCAAGTTCGAGACGTGGAAGGTAGGATGTACGTTACTAAGCTCGCGGGGTAGATTGAGTTTGTAAGCTACGGGGCCGATTCTAGCGAGAATCTCGAAAGGCCCTATGTATCTTGGATTCAGCTTTCCATGCTTTCCGAAGCGTATCAAGCCTTTCCAGGGTGAGACTTTCAAAAGGACTCGGTCTCCCACCTGGAACTCCAAAGGTTTCCTTCGTTTATCTGCGTAGCTTTTCTGTCGGTCTCTAGAGGCTTTCAATCGTTCACGAATCTGAACGATCTTCTCTGTCGTTTCCCGAATGATTTCCGGACCCGTGAGAGTGTTGTCAGGAACTCGTCCTTTAGCTCACTGGGTGTCACCCACCTCAGCCCAATACAGAGGGGATCTGCACTTTCGGCCGTAGAGGGCTTCGAATGGAGCAGCTTTGATGCTCGTGTGATAACTGTTGTTGTAAGAGAATTCGACGAGAGGTAAGTGGGTATCCCACGCCTTCCCAAAGTCGATCACACAGGCTCGCAGCATGTCCTCCAAGGTTTGGATGGTTCTCTCACTTTGTCTGTCGGTCTGTGGATGGTAGGTTGTGCTCATGTCCAGCCTCGTTCCTAAGGAGCTTTGTAGCGACTGCCAGAACCTCGAGGTGAATCTACTATCTCTGTCGGAGATAATTGATATAGGAACACCATGCAGTCGTGCGATCTCCTTAATGTAGGTTCTTGTGAGCTTCTCCATCTTGTCGGTTTCTTTGATGGGTAGGAAGTGTGCGGACTTGGTCAATCTGTCGACGATGACCCATATGGTATCAAGTCCACCCGCTGTCTTGGGTAACTTGGTTATGAAATCCATAGTGATCCGCTCCCACTTCCACTCGGGTATCTCCGGTTGTTGGAGTAGACCTGATGGTTTCTGGTATTCGACCTTGACCTTCGCGTAAGTGAGGCATTTACTTACGAAGGTAGCAATCTCTGCTTTCATGTTAGGCCACTAGTATGACTTCTTGAGATCCAGATACATCTTATCTGAACCTGGGTGGACAGAATATCGAGTATTGTGCGCTTCTTTCATGACCAAGTCTCTGAAGCCACCGTGCTTCGGTGTCCAGATCCGGTCCATGAGATATAAGGCTCCGTCACCCTTGACTTCTAGATTCTTATCCATTCCTCGCAGGGATTCTCCCGCTACATGTTCAGGTTTCAAAGCTTCGAGCTGAGCTTCCTTAATTTGTGCGGATAGATGCGAATGGATAGTCATTGTTAATGACTTGCCTCTTTGGCCAGAATATTCTTTCCGACTTAGGGCGTCTGCTACTACGTTGGCTTTACCCGGATGATAACGAATTTCGCATTCGTAGTCATTGAGTAGCTCGACCCACCGTCGTTGTCTCATGTTGAACTCTTTTTGGTTGAAGATGTGTTGGAGGCTTTTGTGGTCTGTAAAGATAGTGATCTTTGTACCATACAGATAGTGTCTCCAGATCTTTAGGGCAAACACAACTGCCCCAAGTTCGAGATCGTGAGTGGTATAGTTGACTTCATGTGTCTTCAGCTGTCTTGAGGCGTAGGCGATGACCTTACCTCATTGCATCAGAACACAACCGAGCCCCTGGTTGGATGCATCGCAGTACACTACGAAATCTTCTATCCCTTCGGGGAGGGATAGTATCGGTGCGGTGCATAAGGCTCGTTTCAGGGTTTGGAATGCCTTCTCCTGTTTCTCTTCCCAGTCAAAGGCCACACCTTTCTGGGTCAATGTTGTGAGGGGTTTCGCGATTCGAGAGAAGTTTTGAATGAACCTGCGGTAGTAGCCAGCGAGGCCTAGAAATTGGCGAATTTCTGTAGGCTTCTTCGGTGCTGACCAGTTCTCAATAGCTTTAATCTTGGATGGGTCCACGTAGATTCCTTCTTCGCTAACCACGTGTCCTAAGAATTCGACTCTCCGGATCCAAAACTCGCACTTAGAGAACTTCGCGTACAGCTTCTCCGATCGTAAGGTTTCCAGGACTTGTCGTAGATGATTGCTATGCTCCTCCTTACTTCGAGAGTAGATAAGTATATCATCTATGAAGACGATGACGAACTGATCCAAGTAAGGACGGCACACCCTATTAATTAAGTCCATGAATATTGCGGGTGCATTGGTTAGTCTGAACGGCATCACTACGAACTCGTAGTGCCCGTAACGAGTTCGGAAGGCTGTTTTCGGAACATCCTCCTCAAGTACTCGTAACTGGTGATACCCGGACCTCAGTTCGATTTTGGAAAAGTAACTCGCCCCTTGGAGTTGGTCAAATAAATCGTCTATGCGAGGAAGAGGGTAACAATTTTTGACCGTGAGCTTGTTGAGTTCCCTGTAGTCGATGCACATACGGAACGATCCGTCTTTGTTCTTGACGAACAAGACCGGAGCTCCCCAGGGAGAGAAGCTCCCCAGGGGTAGCTCTTAGAATTAAGTCGATTCGGAACTCGACTTGACG
Organism: Lactuca virosa; assembly: GCF_052849685.1. Lineage (NCBI taxonomy): Eukaryota > Viridiplantae > Streptophyta > Magnoliopsida > Asterales > Asteraceae > Lactuca > Lactuca virosa. Next base: position 310,636,379 of record NC_136433.1, on the reverse strand, counting down.
TTGCGGAGGTAAGCCCGGTAGTTCTTCCGGAAAGACGTCGGGGAAGTCGCGTACTACGGGGTAGTCTTTTAGGTCTTTTGTTTTCTCGCTCGTATCGACGACGTGTGCAAGGAATGCACGATACTCCTTACGCAAGTACTTTTAGGCTTGAATACTTGAGATGATACGAAGGCTCGTACTGGGTTTGTCTCCGTAGATCAACAAGGTTTCGTTACTCGGTAGGTTCAGACGGATGTCTTTGTCGAAACACAGAATATCGGTACGATGGAGACTCAGCCAGTCCATGCCCACAATGACATCGAAGCTCTTGATTGCTACTGGTATGAGGTCGGTTGGGAACGAATGATTATCTAGCATGAGGGTACAGCCTATGTAGATCTCGTTAGAACTCTCTGTCTTTCCATTAGCCATTTCTACGACGAAGGTCTCTTTTAGTGGTTTCGGTGATTGTTTAAGTAAGTGTTTAAAGTTTTGGTTTACGAAACTCCTCTCTGCCCCACTATCAAATAGGATACAAGCATAAGAGTTATCGAGAAGGAACGTACCCGTGACTACTGTGGGGTCCGCTACTGCTTCAGTGTGGCCAATAGCGAGTAGTCTCCCTGTTCCTCCCGCATTCCCAGCCTTCAGATAGTTTCTTTTGAAGTGTCCTATCTCGCCACACCCATAGCAGGCTTGACTCACTCCGGTGCTGGGAACTTGATTGATGGGTTTAGGTTGGGATCTGCAAAACCGGGCGGTATGGCCCTTCCGGTCACAGTTAGTGCAGTGCATTTCCCGGCAGGGGCCGTTGTGATGGAAAGAGCACTTGGTGTACTTGGGTAGATTCCCAGCATATGTTTTGGCTAGTACATGGGCAGCTGGGGTAGTGGCAGCATGGACAGCCACCGTTTGTTGGTTCTTTGAAGAGGACTGGGCTGATTTGCCCTTCTTTCGGTCCCACCGCTTCCTCTTGTTGTCAGATGTCTTTGTTGGTGCGGTGGCAACCGTGGTAGCGGTTGATGGAGTGTAGGGAACTTCATGATCAATCAGCCTTTGGGCCAATTCCTTGGCACTTTCAAAGGTCGTAGGGTGTGAGGCTAGAACGTTCCCTCGATACAGGGGCACTAATCCCCAGATGTATCGTTCAATTTTCTTGCCCTCGGTGGGGACCATGTTAGGACATAGAGTTACCAGGTCGGAGAACCTGGCTGTATAAGCCACTATGTCGGTCCCCTTCATCTTGAGGTTCCAGAGTTCCTCCTCGAGTTTCTGAATTTCGCCCCTAGGGCAGTACTCCCTTGTCAGCAGGTCCTTCAGTGTGTCCCAGCCCATGGCGTTGGCTGTTACTAAAGAGAGTGATTTGACATGGCCATTCCACCACGTCAAGGCCCTTTCGGTGAAGGTGCAAGCTGCAAACTTTATCTTGCTCTCCTCGGGGCACGAGCACATCTCGAAGATGGCTTCAGTTCTTTCGATCCATTGGGACAGTGCAATGATCCCCCCGGTCCCATTGAAGAATGTTGGTTTGCAGCACATGAAATCCTTATAGGTACACCCCTGTGTACGTGGGTGGATTTAACCATGTCTAGAGTTGGTGCCCATTCCGGCTCCACTTGCGTCACCAGAATTTACTTGGGCCATAGCTGCGGTCACAGCTGCAGTTACAGCTGCCTGAAACATCACCGCATCGAACTGCGGAGGAGGAGGTGGTGGTGGTGGAGTTTGATCCACATGCGTGCGTCTGGTCGGACGCTTGCGGGGAGGCATCTTTTACTGAAAATTTAAAAGATGATGACAACAGTGAGAATCAATTGTAAGTATGATGAGAGTGTTTCATGGACTAAATCGCCATAGTCAACTGTCAGATAGAGTCATAACAAATAGAGTAGGGAAACATAAGAGTATAGACTTTCCCATAGAGTAGTCAACTGCCAATGTTACTGGTATTAATGATGTAAAATGAGTTCGGGAAAATGACCTAACAATAGGTCTTACATCAAACCACAAGGGAACATATTGGCAGTTTAGAAGCCTTGGTTAGAGTATTTTCAAAGTTAGGAATGTTTACAGACAAGTGCTCTAGCAAGCATAGAAAAGAAAAGGCTATTCCTTAATCAAAAGAGAAGGATGAGTTGACATCTCCTACTGGCGACGGGTATCCCTTGGGCGAACCCTAAGATCAGCCAGTTGGCGTACAACTTCTTGAAGATGTCGCTCATGCGCCCTCTGACGCACTCGAAGTTCCATGACTTCAGCTCGGGATGCAGCTAGTTGTTGCTGCAGAGCCTCATTGGTCCTCCTAGTCCTATCCATAGCTTCTTCGAGTTGGCGGATACGGACAACGTTAAGGTTAGAGTTGGCGTCAATTTCCACAACTCTGCCGATGGCTGCATGACTTTTTTCGACGTTCCTAGCAATCCTACGGACCATGATGGGCAAGACTCGGTCAGCTGAACCTCCCTCGCTTATGTTGTAAAAGCTTCTATCTCCGTTGAAAGGTAAAGGATGACTCTATTCATCACTCCATCGATTCAAGGTTGTTGCCCACATGGGAGTGGGACCTTGAAATGTCGGACGGGGGTTGGGGTTTGGAGCTGATGGGGGTAGGTTGTTGACTTCTGGTTCAGAGTCGGAGCTATCCGAAAAGCCTTCTACACGGTGATCATCCAAAGGGATCGGGTGATCATCTTCTGGCTCTTCATCAAGCCATCCTCCAATGCCTTGGTTCGGATAATACAGATCGCCGGGAAGGTGGAAACCAGCCATGCTATCTACGCGAGAATGGGGAAAGAATAGTTAATAGACGTACTAATCTAGGATACTTATAAGATGATCGTTATTAGTCAACCCAATACTTGCATAATGCATACCAATTATATGTAACCGAGACAGGATAGACCTTCGAATAAGTGACCCTAACTTTAAATCCACAACCAAACAAGGAACAGGAAGTAAAGCAAAGATCACAGATTCTAAGTCTATAGCGTCTTAGTCACATGTAACCGTAGAGTATCCACTTAGCAACTATTGCCCTACTAGTAACGACCCTTTTTGTTCTCACATATGTAATTCATAGTAATGCAGAATACTCCTATAGTATTCTTGTAGCAACACCACAACCATTCTTAGGCACATGCTAGTCACTCCTAGGAAAATGTAGTTGATCACGCTACATCCACCCAGATTTGACTATATGTCTCTAAGCCTAGTTGTGCTGTTCCACAATCTTAATACTTTTGTTCTGTTCTAGTATGATACTGACTCTTTGTATGAACGGATGTATATATATACTTAGTTAAATATTTTATTATTTAAAAGTATATATTCTTGGTCAGAGTGTTTTAATCCCGATGTGTTTATAGCTCGTATATCTTTTATGGGTTGATATACTTGATTCACTATAAACAATGCTCTGATACCAATCTGTCACACCCCAAAACCGTGAATGGCGGAATACGTTCTGGGGTGGAGGACGTCATGTACAGTATCATAACAGTGCATAATAGTAAAGACAAGCAACAACATCCATTGCATTAATATAATAATTGTAATACAAGCGTGTTCTGTACAGTTTGTTAGACACCAAAAGTATAATCAAAATAAATGGGAGTCTTGCATGTGCTCCATCTTCTCAAAAGCTACATCTGTACCTGTCTACTGATGACCTGAGAATACAAGTTATTTTGAAAGAGTTTATCAGCATAAAGCTGGTGAGTTCATAAGTATTTAGTGTCATTGCTTGTATAAAAAATGTTTACAACCATGTAGTATAATAGTTGATATCAAAGTTTGAAAATAGTATGCTCCCTAGAAAATCCTCTATTTTCCAGTAAAAGTAGTCTTCTACCAAGACCCGGTTATTTGCATGTTTGATTCTTTGAAAATGTAAGGTTTTCCCAGTAAAACTATCAGTATGAAAATATAGTTTTAGACTTCATTCATATAAAGAAATTGGGAAAATAATGTTTTACCCCAGCAATGTCACTGCCGGCGTTACGTAATGAAAATGCAGACTCCATGTAGTATTAAATGTACAATACACCTCGGGGAGTCTGTTTTGCCTTTAATTCTTAATGTGTTAATTAAAGGTCGGAATGTGAACTCGTATGTAACCATGCTGATTGACGATCGAATAACTGATGACCCTCCAGATCACACGTAGTATGGTGACATTTTGTCACCCCTGGGCCTAGTCGGCTCGGACTGTAGCTAGTAGTCGGGATGTGGGAGTGTCTGTCCCGTATAGATCTATACACATAATGCCCGCTCTCCCTCCAGGAGACTCTGGTTACACGGTGATATCACAATGAAGTGTCGTATCGAGATGTAGTATGTCACATTCTATTTTAGTATATTCTCTCCTATATTGTATAATGTACTTTCTGGTATAATGTATAGAGTGTTCTCTTGTATAGTATATAGTATTCTCTTTGTATAGTATTTAGTATTCTCTTGGTATAGTATTTAATATTCTCTTTGTATAGTTTTTAGCATGTATTGACTCATAACTGTGCTGACTCTGGTAGTTGTCATGGCCATAGTAGTAATGAGTAGTAATCCTTAACTATACCTATTATAGTTAAATAGTAATGTTGGTTGCATGCCTTTGATGCACAAAGGCATTGAACTGAAATGAAGACTTTTATATCTAACACAAATATAGATGATATATAACTAAGAATTCAACGACAGTCGGACAAATAACAAAGTACCCTAAGCCCACAATCAAACAAGAACAGGAGGTAAGGTGAGCTATTAGTCCTAAGTCCTTCAAGTCTTACTTATATATATATATATATATATATATATATATATATATATATATATTGGTGTAGATATGGTTTGGGAATAAAAGAAGTTTAAAAGAGTTTGGAAATAGTTTTATAACAATTTAATACGAAAATGAGTTTGATAAACATTTGAAGCAGTTTTGTTGGCAAAGCAGTTGAAAATATAGAAAATCCTTTTGGTTGCAAGTTATAAATCACATGTGATTGATACTATAACTTGTTTGATTCAACTTGTATTCCCCCCCCCCTCCCATAAAAGCATTTAAAAACATTTAAAAGGTTAATTAAGGGGTATGAACTCACCTGCAGTGAGTGGAGTGGATGGAAGTGCCTGGTAGGATGCTAGGTGTCAAGTGAGGACTTGAACACACCAATGGATCCTATGTAACATGTAGTGATACACACATGTATCTAATTAGTTATTTAATCACTAATTAAGCAAGTAAAGACATCCTAATGCATGAAAACACTTTGCTTCAAGTGCTAGAAGTGCTAAGGGTTGAATCTAAGGAGAGTAGGGCCTCACTTTGGAGTTTACTCCTCAAATGGTCACCCTATATGAGTTTACGGTTGATGGACCATTCCCCCCATGAGTTTACGGCCGTAAACTCATGGGAATGGTGCATTTGGGTGTTTCAAGGTCTCATGTTTCACAAAGAAGTGTCCTAGGGTTGAATCAAAAGCTTAGGAAGTGGTTAGGGTTCGAAATGGCACTCCCTTGGAGTTTACGGTCCTTGGACCACTCCTTGGGAGTTTACGGTCGTAAACCCTAGAGTTTACGGCCGTAAGCCCTTGGCCACTTCATCCTCTTCGTGTTTTGTGGTTCTTAGTTCATGCATGCAAGTTCTTAGCCTCTTATCCAAGCATTAGAAAGTGTTAAGGGCATCAAAACACCCTTTGGGGTGTTTACGGTTTTGGGAGATCCCCAAACCGTAAACACATGTTCTTGGGGATTTTTTGGTGTTCATTCCATGGATTTGTAAGCACACTAAGCAAATAACTAGTTAGGAAGAGTATACTTACGTATAGGAAGCTTGTAAGAGTGTTTAGGACCCAAGAACACTAATGTGTGTTCTTGGTGTTCTTGGTGTTTTGAAGAATACTTGAAGATCTATGTAAAAACCAAGAATCCATGGATGAAATGATGTATAAACACTAGATTAAGTGTTGTATGAACGAATTTAGGAAGGAAAAACTTACACTTTTGGCGGATTTGGAAGAATGGACTTATGATACTTGAGAGAAAAAGCCTTGTGTTCTTGAGGTGGGAAGTGGAGAATGAGGAAAAGATGTGTAAACTCATGCTATATGCATGAGTCTTGGGAAAATGGTGTTTACGGCCCAAAAACCACTTGTTTGGCCGTAAACTCCTAGTAAATGAGTCGATTGTTTTGTTCGTTACGCCTCACTCATAACGACGCTTCCTTTTTATTAAATCGTTTGACGAAATTAAAATAAAACACCCAAACGGGCTTAAATCCGGCCAAAAATGTACTGAAATGTTTTTGACTAACTTTTGAAGTGTTTGACTGCGGAAATTATACAAATGAAATTTCGGGTTGTCACAACAAAGACCACCGGCCGCCGCCGCCTCCAACCTCCTCGTCGCCGTTGCTGGCACCACCATCTCTACTGTCGCCGGACGTCGTGTGTAGCCGGAAAAAACCACCGAGACGACGCTGTGGTCCTGGGGAGACTAACTGAACGCGTTCTATAGCCGCCATTCTCTCACCATCGATGTCGCAAACCCTCCAACTCCACCTCTTCGCCGCTACCGATGTGGCTCGTTGTTGCCGCCAAAAATGGCTTTCGGTCGCCATTTCAACTTGTTCCAGTCGCCTAGTCGATAGTTTGGAGCGGTGGTCTCGTGTCGGCTATGGATACGTGTTGCTGTTGAGCCCGAGATGTCTTGTGCGAGTGTTTCTGGCCGGAAATTGAGGAAAAGAACCACCATGGCCGCCAGCCATGGTGGCCGCCGTCTGCTGCCATCTTCCGTTGCCACTAGACACCGTGGAAGGTGGCTGTGTGCGTGTTTTATTGTGTATTTAGGTGTGTGTTGGTGTATTATGTTGTATTCATTACTTTGGCCGGATTAATTAAGGAAAAAACCACCACCACCACCATGAAGTGGTGGCTGCCGCTTTCTGCCGCCACCAGCCGCCGTGTTGGATGGCGGTATGCATTTGTGTGATTGGATGCTTAGACATGATTTGGACTAGAATCATAACCACCACCACGATGTGGTAGCTACCGCCGCGAGCTGCCGTCGACCACCACCGCCTGAGGTGGCAATGGGTGGTGCCCGGCCTAATGGAAGCCTAATTGACCTAATGATACCCTAATTGACCTAACCATTTGACTAATTGGCACACGATTGGGTTGGAAACCCTAATTAGGGTTTAGAGAACCCTAATTTTGGATATGTTAGTTTTGGATTTGTCGGGACCCATGTTTGGACCATTGGATTTGGAATTTTGAATTACGCCCGACCACATTGTATGTTTGGTCTAGTGGAGTGATGGACTTAATGGATTAAGTCCTTAATGGGTTAAGTAGGAACACTTAACCCTAATCATCATTTTATGTGAAAAATCGTAATTGGGTTTAGGTTCTTGTTGGTCCATTTCTGGGACTAGGTTGCTGTGGGCATTCATGGGCCAAATGGAATCATGTTTATGGACTAAGGAAATTATTGGGCTTTAGGATAAGGCCCATTGGAAAGGCTTTGGCCTAATTTGGAAAATTAGGCCATAAGTGGGCCAAAAATTGGGCCTTGATGATTATGAGATATTGGACCATTGGAATGCCAAATGTTTGGACTAGAATAAATGATTGGGCCTTAAGATAATACCATGTAGAGGTTTGGGCCCAATTTGGAAAGTTGGGCCATATGTTGGGTCTTGGTTGATTATTTGGCTTTTGGGCCTTTAGAGTGTGAGTTTGGGCCTTGGCTTTAAACCAAGCTCGGTTAGGGGGTAAAATGGTCCTTTTACCCCAAGCATGGAGTTATGGTTATGGATTGGAACCCAGTTATTAATTGGGTGTTGTTTTGATGTTGACGGTTCGGTAATCTGTCAACCAGCAGCTGGAGTTTTATCCACGGTACTTTAGCATTGTGAGGTAAGTCTCCTCACCATACCAATGGGTCTAAGGCACCAAGGCCGACCCATTTATCTAGTTGTGATGATTATTGCGGATATGCTATTGATAGATTATGTATTTATGTGAAGACCATGCGGGGGTTCCCATGGCAATTAGTTGTGTATGGTATGCTAGTTGATTGTGTGGTATGTGGTATGCTAGTTGTCAATGTGATACTTGCATGAAAGACCTCAGGGGGGTTCTCGAGGCACTTGGGTGTAACACCTTGGAGGGTTTCTAAGGCATCCTTAGTAAAGACCTCGGGGGGTTCTTGAGGCACTTGGATGTAAGACCTTGGAGGGTTTCCCAGGGCATCCTTGGGCTAAGACCTCGGGGGGTTCCCGAGGCACCCGGAGTAAGACCTTGGAGGGTTTGCAGGGCATCCTTGGGCTAAGACCATGGGGGTTCCCGAGGCACCCGGAGTAAGAACCTGGAGGGTTTCCAGGGCATCCATATATGTTTGTATGTATGGTTTATTTCGCATCCTTATATGGTGTACATATGGTTTATATGGTAGTGGGCTAAGAACATGCGGGGGTTCCCATGGCACCCGATGTAAGACATTGGAGGGTTTTCATGACATCCTTGTATGTAGCTTATATGGCTTATATGATTGATATGACTTATATAATTGATATGGCTTATATGATTGATATGGCCTATGTGATTGATATGGTTTATACGGTTATGTGGATTATGTGGGGTATGCTCTGGGGAACTCCCTACGGCTTTGTGCTTACAATATTGTTTATGGTTTCAGGTATCAACAGTTTGGAAAGGATGGACCCGACTTGATCGTAGAGCACACACCCGTGTTTTCCGCATTACGTGATTTTGGGATGAAACTCTGATAAAAGTTTTTATTAAGACAAAATTGCAAGAATGGTCCCTGTGGTATGTCAAAACTAGCAACTTTGGTCCAAAATGGGTTTGGCTCGCAAGGATGGCCCAATAGTTTCGTTTTGTTGCGGGTTTGGTCCAATTTCCTATGAACTTTTTTATAATGACAGATTTGCCCTTATTATTTTATTTTCCATTTTTCTTTTATTACAACAATTAAAAAACAATTAAAAATAAAACAAAAATAAAATCTCTCTCTCTTTCTCTCTCTCCAGAAGATTAACAGCCAAGCAGGCCACCGGAGCAGCCCCCTCGCTGTAACATTCGCCCGACAGTGAAGACGAAGAGTAAACCCACAGAGGGTCGTCGGTCTCGACGGACCCCATTGCACCTCATCACAATTTTCCAGCCGCACCGGAGCTCTTGTCGATCTGCTTTTCGTTCGAATCGATGGTGGGTTTTCGTTTCAGGTAAGGTTTTGTGTGTGGATTTTGTTTCAGATCTACCCTTCTTCATCTTCGTTTCAAAATTGGAACCAAGAACATACCTACCTTCAACTTTTGGATTTGGGTTTTATTTCAGATCCAAAATCAAGAACGAAGAACACCCATTGTGGATTTGGATTTGGGATGTTGGATGGTGGTGGGTCACGATAGGGGGAGGCGGAGGAGCTGCCATAGTCGACTGTGGTGGCTCTCTTCGCCGTTGAAGTGAGAAACGGGGGAGATAGACGAGTTGGAGATGAAAGGGAGGTCGAGGAACGGATTCTGACGGCATCGGCTATGGTGGGTGGTTGGGCTGTTGCAAAACGAGGGGAGGTGTTGCCCTTTTCCGGCGATGGAGAAGATGGTGGATAAACGACGACGATAGGCAGTGATAGCCGAAAATTATGAGGGTAGTAGGGTGTTCTTGATCGTAAGTGAAGAAGAAGGAGGGAGTTTTTTTTTCTGATGAGATACTAACGAGATGGAGAGAGAGAGAGAGAGAGAGAGAGAGAGAGATTTTCTTTTTTTGTCTTTTTCTTTTTTTGATTTCTGTAAAAAAATTGAAAACGGGAAAATACCAAGGGCAAATCCGTCATTATAAAAAGTTTTAAAATTTTTGGACTAAACTTGCAACAAAACGAAACTATTGGACCATCCTTGTGAGCCAAACTCATTTTGAACCAAAGTTGCTAGTTTTGACATACTACAGGGACAATTCTTGCAATTTTGTCTTTTATTAAACAATGTTTTGAATGGTTGGATTTAAATGGCATTTGTGTTTTAACTATAATAAAAATAAAAAATTTTACCCTTGATTTTGGGGTCGTTACATAATAATAAAAAAAACAAAAGTAAGATGGAATCGTTCAAAGGAATTGTAACAACTAAAAGGGCATTCTGATCATTTGCACACATGAGAGATAGACAGTCTTTTGGACAATTTTTGTTTCATTGATATTAGTCTCCTGATCTCGGTCAATGCATGTTAATGCAATGCAGTACAATCTATTTTGTTGTGTAACAATTGGGGCCTTAAAGATTAGTAGGGTCCGGTAGTTTCTAGAATTTGGGATTTTGTTTGATTATGAAATATTAATAAATAACTAAAAAACCTTTTCCATGAATAATTATTTCCCAAACTATTTGGAGGTTGAACTGCCATGTCAGATCCTTTGAGGGGATGCTCAAAGGGATGTCCGAAGCACCATAAGTAACCTTGCTGTAAGTTGGGATACTTGGGATAAAAATTGTTTTTGAGAAAGCAAAAACCTGCTCAGTGCTCGTGTTAATGAAAATTAAAAAAAAATGATAATAGTAAAAAAATATATATATAATATGAAATGCGTGATGAAGCACATATATTCACCTGGAAGAATAACTATATATAATATGAAATGCGTGATGAAGCACATATATCCACCAGTCTTGGAAGAATAACTTATGGATCTCTCATATCCATGCAATTAAATAAAAGAATGTGATAAACAAACATGTGCATTACTCAAACTAATATAAAAAAAATATGGAATCATGATTTGTAATAATGGAATAATGTAATTTAACTTACCCTTTTTTTTACAGGGAAAATGACATAAATGTCCTATAAACTTTCTAGGTTTACCAATTTAGTCGCTAAAGTTTTTCTCAGGCTTTATGGCTCTCTAAACTAGGATATGACCTGCTCTTTTAGTCCATGTCAACCTATAATAGCCGGTTCAGTGACCGACTAAAAAAACTTACATTGTGCCCCTATAAAACCAAAAAATAAAGTTCGAGAATCAATTCGTATTTTTACGGTAAGTAAACAGAATATGCACAAAAACCCACCATTGTAAAAGATCAAATCTTCAAATCCTCTTTTGTACGTATATGTCAAAAGGTTTAATTTATTTATTCATTTTGAGTTACAAAATTTTAAATCAATAAATCCGAAGAAGACATTGCGCATAATTATTCGAAGAGCTATAGATAACTCACTAAAATTCAAATATTTATATCTGAATATACTATAACTAGGCAAATGCCCGCGCGTTGCGTGAGATATAAAAAATATTTTATATTAAAAAAACTAAATCATTATTATTAACAATTAAATAATAATTTCATAAAAAATATAAAAAATGATTTTTAGTATTGTTATTATGTTGAACTAATAAGGTTGGAACTTGAAGTTGTTTTGCATATACAAAGTTATATGATTAAAATAGAAAAAAATTAATTTTTAAAAATAAATAAATCGTTATTGTTATCTATTAAATAATAATTTCATATTAAATTAAAACGTTTATATTAAATATTATCATTATGTAGAAAATACAATAATAGAGACATCTTTTTATCTATCTTAAATTTTATCATTCTATACAACATATGATAATAGAGACAACTTTTTATCTTAAATAGTAAAAAAATGTTTTGTATCATAAATATTACCATAATTATGTAGAACATATGATAATAGCGATGTCTTTTATAAGGTTAAAACTTTAAACTGTATTACATACAGGGTTGTAAAACTTGGCTAACACAACCAAATACTCGACATGTTGATTAAACTCGGCCTCCAATGGAAGCGAGTTTGCCTAACTCAGCCAGAAGACACTCGGATCCTTATTAAACTCGATCCAAATCTAAAAGATACGGTCCAAAATCATTTTCGAAATTCTGAAATTTAATTGGTCACTTGTCGACAAAGACAATCTCACCAATGAATACACTCAACGTCCTACAAAGTTAGATGCAAGGAAGATCCCATGGCTTAGTCCTTTTGAAATATTTCACAACCTTTCCTATTTATAGAGGAGAATACATTCTCTTGTTTACTCTCACGATCAATGTAGGATGAAGACATCTTAATTAAACTCATTTCTTTATTTGCCAATAATTTCATTTTGTTAAATAAAATATTAAATAATAAAAATAAAACGTTATCCAGAAAAATTATTGTTCAATAGTTCCATTTTTCAGTAATCTCGTAAGTTGCTATAAAAAATTAAGTTTTTATTGAATAACTTTTTGTTAAATCCTAAAATCATAAATTCAGTTAGGTACTTAATATAAAAAGTTTGTTTATATGTATTTTCATGATTCAAAATGTCATTATAAAATGAATTCATTTATAAAATATAATCGAGTATATATTTCGTGCTTTTGAATCAAAGTGATTTTTCAAACAATTATAATTTTATGTTTAGGTAGATTTTTTTATATTTATATAACATTATGTAACTTATAATATTATTATAAACAATTTGAATAATCATGGGAGTTTCAAATGTATGTGGTGAAAGGAAAATGCTTCATTTATCGGTCCAAATTGATCAAACTCGGACCGATTCAACTTAATATACCAAACTACATAACGTTTTTTCTATTGAAACCCGGTTTGTATATATTTTGTGTTTTTGAATCAAATTTATTTTTCAAACAATTATAATTTTATGTTTAGGTAACTTATTTATAATATTATTAGAAACAATTTGAAAAATCATGGGAGTTTCAAATGTATGTGCTGAAAGGAAAATGCTTCCTTTATCGGTCTAAATTGATCAAACTCAAACCGATTCAACTCAATATACCAAACTACATAACGGTTTTTCAACTGAAACTCTGTTTGAACCTAAAAAAATCTTGTTCAAAACCATTTTCGGGATTCTAAAACTTAAATGGACAGTTGCCAATAAAGACAATCTCACCAAAGAATACCCTCAACATCTTAAAAAGGTAGGCATAATGAAGTTCTCATGGTTTGGTCCCTTTGAAACATTTCACAACCTTTCCTATTTATAGAAGAAGAAATGTTCTCTTGTTTACTCTCACCATCGATGTGGGATGAAGACATTGTAATAAAACACGCTTTCTTGTTAATAAAACATTATTCAACTTATTTAGTAAAACACAATTTCTCTTGTTTACCCTTTCTTTATTGTTCAATAGTTCCATTTTTCTATAATCTCGTAAGTTTCTATCCAAAAAAGTAAGTTTTTATTGAATAACTTTTTGTTCAATTCTAAAATCATAAATTCAGTTAGGTACTTAATATAGAAAGTTTGTTTATATGTATTTTCAAGATTCAAAAGTTCATTATAAAAAGAATTCATTTATAAAATATAATCTGCGTATATATTTCGTACTTTTGATCAAATCGAATTTTCAAACAATTATAATTTTATGTTTAGGTAGATGTTTTTTTTATATTTATATAACATTATGTAACTTTTTTAAAATATCATTGGAAACAATTTGAAAAATCATGGGAGTTTCAAATGTTTGTAGTGAAAGGAAAATGCTTCTTTTATGGTCCAAATAGATCAAACTCGGACCGATTCAACTAAATATACCAACCTACATATTTTTTTTTCTAGTGAAACCCAGTTTGTATATATTTCGTGCTTTTGAATCAACGTGATTTTTCAAACAGTTATAATTTTAGGTTTAGGTAGATGCTTTTTTATATTTATATAAAAGTATGTAACTTATTTATAATATTATTAGAAATAATTTGAAAAATCATAGGAGTTTCAAATGTTTGTTGTGAAAGGAAAATGATTCATTTATTGGTCCAAATTGATCCAGCTCCGGTTCAACTCAATATACCCAACTACATAATTTTTTTCTAACTGAAACACGGTTTAAACCTGAAAAAATTCGGTTCAAAACCATTTTTGGAATTCTAAAAGTTAACTGGACACTTGCCAATATAGACAATCTCACCAAATAATACCTTCAAAATCCTACAAAGGTAGGCATGATGAAGTTCTCATGGTTAGGTCCCTTTGAAACATTTCACAACCTTTCCTATTTATAGAAGAGGAAACATTCTCTTGTTTACTCTCACCATCGATGTGGGATGAAGACATTGTAATAAAACACCCTTTCTTGTTTATAGAACATTATTTAACTTATTTATAATATTATTGTAAAGAAATTGAAAAGTCATTGGAGTTTCAAATGAATGTGGTAAAAGGAAGTTAAAAAATGGGGATTCAAATGAATGAGATTCAAGAAAAAATGCTAGTTTTATAAGTATGTATGATAAATGAATAAATGAAGATAATTTTGCCACATGTAAATGAGTTTTGACACTTGTCATTTTGTGATATTTTTTAAATAAATAATATTCACATGTCAATTTATGGTATTTTTTTTTCAATTTTTAAAATAAAAAAGCCACATAATACTTATACTTGTATATGTAAAGTATCAAATTTAATAAATATTATACTAAACTGCAATTAATATGTTTCTTCATTCCTTATTTTAAAATTTTAATTAAAAAAATATTTATTGTTTATATTTTAATATTTTATTTTTTTAATCAATTCATAATTCATGTAATATATGTGTTTTATATCTAGTAAAACACTATATATCATACCAATTAAGTTAATCGATAACAACAAAGTTAATTTAATTATTATATTACAAATACGATTGCATGTATTTGTATATATAACAAAACTGTTGATAATAAATTTCTTTACAATTGTGATTCAGAAAAAGTTGCATACTAATATAGTTTCAAATTTCTTTTACAATTATGATTCAGAAAAAGTTGCATATTAATATAGTTTCATTATATATACGAATACCACCCAGTTGAAACCACCGGTTTCGCTTTCGCTTGGTGGGCCGGGAATGCCCGGCTTATCAATTTATCTGGTAAACTACTAGGGGCTCATGTAGCCCATGCCGGATTAATCGTATTCTGGGCCGGAGCAATGAATTTATTTGAAGTGGCGAAATATAATAATCAAATTTTGTAATATGGTAGTAATATTTTGTTGAGATGTATATATATATATATATATATATATATATATATATATATATATATATATATATATATATATATATATATATATATATATATATGGGTTAATGTCATAAAACCTTCAAGTTTTCAGGTTTTTGTCGGTTTTGCCCAAAGTTGAATTTTATATCCGTTTTTACCCTTATATTTTCCAAAAAATGTTCGGTTTTACCCTTTTACCGGTGATAGCAGGTTTTCAGGTCAGCATTATATTAAATAGGCAAAAAAACCCTTAAGTTTATAGTTTTTTTACGCTTTTACCCTTAAGTTTTTATTTTTTTTTTTATACTTTTACCATATGTATTTTTTTTTCATATTATACGTATTCATGCAAAAAAATCATATTTATATACGATAAAAAATTGATTAAATATTATATTTACATTAATTTATATATATATATATATATATATATATATATATATATATATATATATATATATATATATATTTGACTTTAAACAAATTATGTATGTATGGTCCTTAAAAAAAAGATGCACTGTTTTCTTTACCTCAATCGTAAAAGAAAATTATTATCAATAGTTTTGTTATATATACAAATAAATGCATCGTAGTTGTAATATAATAATTAAATTAACTTTGTTGTTATCGGTTAACTTAATCAGTATGATATATACTGTTTTATTGAGATGTAAATATTTGAATTTTTGTGAGTTATCTATAGCTCTTCAAATAAAGATGGGCAATGTCTTCTTCTGATTTATTGATTTAAAGTTTTGTAACTCAAAATAAATACATAAATAAATCAAACCTTTTGCAATATATGTACAAAAGAAGATTTGAAGATTTGATCTTTTACAATTGTGGGTTCATCTGCATATTCTGTTGACTTACTGGAAAAATACGAATTGATCCACGAACTTACTTTTTTGATTTTATAGGAGCACAATGTAAGTTTTTTTGGTCTAAAAGTTCTCTGAAACAGCTATTACAGGTTGACAGGGACTAAAAGAATAGGTCATATCCTAGTTTAGGGACCTATAAAGCCCGACAAAAACTTTAGGGACTAAATGGGTAAACTCTAGAAAGTTTGTAGGACATTTATGTCATTTTCCCTTTTTTATATTGTTTTAGATTCTTCTTGTTCCTGTGAATGTTGAATTCAACCATTGCTGCAAATATCTTCTATGTTTGCAACCTTAGAAAAAGATGATGATACCTGGTTTATAAATATTTTCATTAACAACATTAGAAAATCATTTAGCACAAGCGTCCATGCTCTCAGGACTATAAGCTCCATATAACAACTTAATGGGAGAAAAAAAGGAAGAGAGATTAAGGCTACCTCCACTTCATTTGCCCACTGTTTAAGAACATCCATTGCTTCAGGAAGTTGATGTACAGTGCATGCAGGAGCTTGGGGCTTTACAAAAGACATTAATTATTTAGAAAAATACTTAACAATGTAAAATTATAAGAGACACATATCTAGAGTAGTTTGATGTACCAACTTTTTTGTACCTTAACTATCCCAACTTTATGTGAACCAATCTTTTCAAGACTGTCTCCTACAGTTAAATTTTGAAAATCCAAATATTCTTGTCCTAAGCTAAGCTAATCTACTATGCAATATTGCTTAATAAAATGGGTTATCCAAATAAAATAAATAAAATGAAGATAGTAACATAAGCTGTAAACAAATACCAACTAATTTTTTTGGACCTCAAGTTATTGAATGATCAAACTTTATGAACCTCAAGTTTGTAATTGATTTTAAAATTGAGATTCAGATGATAAAGCGTGGGAATGTTTGACCTTCTATGCATATCAATAACATGTCAAATAATATATTTGAGGATGGGCATTAAGTAAGGTCATGTAAAAATTTAAGCAAAAGAATGGTATAAAGATTATTTAATCGGTATATGTTAATATGTTAAGAAAACTGAAATTGATTTTACAACAATAGGGATGGCGATGGATTTTGAGAAACTTACTTAGTAGGCGTCTAATGGGATTTACATGTCTGGTTGGACTTAAAGAATTCCCTAAATGTGGATTCACAATAATTAATCACAAGTATTAACAATTATTTTAATGAAAAGTAAAAACCAAAATCACAACTTTCCCTATTTTTAAAACCCATAAATTTGTTTTCTTTGTTAATTCACATAGGAATTGAAAGTTGCAAATGCAGCTTCAAAAGACTAAAACCCTAGTTTGTTTATGAAAGATACCTCCAAAGATTACAAATTTCCATCTACTTCATGTTCACACAAATACAATAAAGAAAAACAAAAAGCCAACATTTTAATGCCCTAATTAAACAATTGCCAACATGATATATATGGAATATAGAAGATTAAGCAAATGAAGTGAAGAAAGTCTCACGAGAGTGATGATCCAAGGCATTATCACAAATGACCATCCTCTCTTCCCCGGGAAAAAAATGTACTTTAGTAATTACCAAAAATTCCACAAAAAAAAACAGAGTTTAAGCATAAGATTTCAATCTAGAGTAGTTGGTTACGAGTCAATCTAAAGCTTCTTCTATACAAACAAAAGAACCTCAACAATTTCTCAAAACCAAGGAACAAAAGCATGAAAATAAAAAAAAAATCTTTGGTAGGTTTTCAATTATTTTTGCTAAACTTCTCACAGAGCTTATGTTTTGATGCATTTGCCTTGTGATGGTTAACTATTTGAATTGAGTGAAAATGAAACTTGTAAACATGTAAGATTGTAACAATCTGAATTAGAAATTTCATACATGATAGATTTAAATCAAAAGAACCATAAGAAATTCAAATGAAAGAAGGATGGTTAGGGTTAACAACTTACAACTACAATTAAATAGTTATATTTAGATAAAATGAAATCAACAGGACATTAGAATGCAAATGAAATCGACTCAACGTTATGGTAGAGAGAGAGAGAGAGAGAGAGAGAGAGAGAGCTAAAACAGAATAAAGAGACCTAGTGAATGATGGGTTTGAACCATAAGAACTTTCCTATGTGCACATGCAAACCCTAATGATTGGATCTAGGTTTCTCTAATTGAACATGCAATGTTTCCAAGGCTTACAATGCTAGATCTAGAGATAACAATTGAATCATAACACATGAAATCAGATCTAGAAGAATACCTTAAGTTGCTTGCTTGAATCTTCTTGTTCTTAGAGCTTAGAGTCACAATTGTCACTCCTCTAATGGCTTACAAACACCAACTAGCAAGAGGATGATTTGGAGAGAGAGAAGAGATGAGAAAATCGGCTCTAGGGTTTCAATCTTCCAAGAGTGGCCGATTTCCCTCACCTATGGGGTCTATTTATACTATGAGCTACTAGGGTTACATCCTTAACCCTAATTGAATAACTTAGGCCCTAAGCAATCCAAAGATCCTTCTAGAGTAAGGCTTGGACGAATTCAAGGAGCCCATACTCCTTAATTTTGGCCACCCTACATCCCATAAGGATCCATAGCCCAAAAACTCAACTATCACACATTTGACAGTTTAAGCCCCTTTATTCAATTAACCTCTTTTAGTCACCAAATTAATTCCTAATTAATTTATGACTAATATTAATCAAATAATATTATTATTCCTTTAATATATTATTCTCATATTAATATAATAATATCTCTTCTCTCTTCACAAATCACCCTGTCAAGTTGCTATGGTGAAGGCAACCCAAAAGGACCATGCACCATCGGGTCAAGTACATACTAAAATAGTTATGGACTTAGACACTAATCCAACATTCTCCCACTTGGATAAGTCTAATAACTATTCTGCGTATGACTTCAGATCCTGATCCGCAATCGTAGCTTTCAAAAACCGCTGTCAAACTCTGATCTTATCAGTAACGCGTCCTTTAGATAAGGGATCATATATTCCTCCATTCTAGATATCGTATGAACTGAGACATGGATTTTAATCATACTCTCTGTTCATGTATTGTTTCCCGACTTCTGATTTATGACGACTGACAATAGACTATAATTGAACACATCAACTTAGTCTCGGCTTGGCCAAGCGCTTAGGGTGTCATCACTAAATCATCGAGGGGCCCACAAATATCGCTTTTATCCCACTTTGGGTAAAAGGAACGGATAAACTTTGACTCAATTCTCGCTTGCACTCACTCACCGTATCACACACAACAATATGTTTTATAACACCAAGTTACTGGTGCGTTTACGTATTATCAATGTGCAACCGACTCGCAAGATACAACTCACACATCTCGGTTTCAAGAATACAAGATATTATCGTCTCACCAATCACTCGTGATAAAATCCATGAAGCGATCCAAGTGAGCGTGGGTTTATTCCAATACTCTAATCTTATAGCAGCACTCATGAACCCTGCAGCAAACTTTTGCTTATGTCTAAAACACTTTAGCCAATCTACAGTCAGATTCATGACAGTCTTCTTTCATTCCTACTTCCAAAGAATGAGCGACTGTGGAGCATTTGAATAATCTCATTATTCGGGAAGTCAAAACATGCAAAGTAAAACACAATAATAATACTAATCCTATATGGCCTCAAACCTTTGAGTATAAATAAAAACACCTTTTACTTAATCACCATATTGATTACTCATTATTTGTTGTTTCGGGTAATCAACTTCTTACTTGAATTATAACTACAATTGTCCCATGCTCTTAGCATGCACACCATGTTTACCTATGGTCCTTACTTTGTGAAATAGTATAATTAAACAACATTTTCAATCACACTCATTTCACAATTCCTAATCCATTAGTGTAAGTATACAAAATTCTCACCACTACTAGAATATGTTAGATTCTAACATTTTATGCAACAGTCCTTTCGTAATGTCACGACACAAAAGTCACCAAGCCTCGGCCAATGAAATTACAAAATCACAAAATACTCTATTGGAGATTGTTACAAGACAATTCCATAGTCATGAAGTCTCATATTCAAAGTACATTCCTTTGAACATCCTTCTTGCATAAAAGCTTCTAATCCAGACATAGATTCTCGATATCTAACTCCCAATATGGAAACATTTTCATATCTTCCATATGACAACTCATTATAAATAGAATCTTATCTCTTCATAATAATGTCAATATGGTCCATCCATGGCTATACTTTCAACTATCCACAAGTGACCAATCATTGGCGAACCTTAGATTGTCCTTGGCAGTTGTTTAATTATTTTAGTCAAATCCGGTTCTATTCCCTTTTTTCCTCTAAATGCCCTAGGCATTTGGAAAATTTTAGAACGTTCGAATATTACAACATATGCAATCGATCCTATACCCGAAGCGTATGGGATACAATCCGCAGCGAAAAACGTGATACTTTACCAGTTTCTTGCTATAATATTGTCATAATATTTCTATTTGCCGTGTTCTCAAAATTCGAACTATGAAGAGGGATGCCGTAACCATAATCGAACTTTGAGAATGTAAATAATAAATATACCCTTGACTAAATTCAATTAAAATTTCTCGATCTAAGCTTTTAGAATGAAAACAAAGTATAACATTCTCTCCCTTAATTATAGCAAAAACAACTTTTCAACCCCTGCAACTTTGCAAAATGAAACTTTTGTTTTTCTATAATTAATATTGCCAACTTGCAATACTTAAATAATAACCATGCTCCCACTAACATGATGATTATATCCATTCCAATATAACATTTATGCTCCCACTAGCTTTGACACGTATTCAGAAACCATCTAAACTTCCAGAAAACAATACTTATTGACTTCCAAAGTTTATTGTTTCTAATACGATATGCTTCGATAAGCCTTTATCTAAGCTTCTCAAAATCACACACCTTTCCTTAGACAGCTCACATGTATGTGTAAACTAATTTAGAACTTATTTTACTAAGTCCCAAATGTTCGGACTAACTACCAAATCTCACAATTCGAACTATGAAGAGGGATGCCGTAATCATAATTGAATTTGAGAATGCAAATTACATAATCGCTATCTCCTTAAAATCTCTCTTAGTGAAAGCGTTTTTCTCACAATCATTTTCATGAAGGAGAGAAACCTTATGACACTTAGATTTTATGGTGTATGTGTTCCTATCCATGTGAATTTGCCATAAGCATAATCGAAAGATAATGTTTGTGACAAATTCAAACTCTTATGGATAGAACTTGTTCATTCTTAATTTCTTGCCACTAAGGGTCCCACCATTGCTTCCAAGTTGTCTAGCAGCTCACCTATGCCAGTCAATGTACTTTCATCGAACAAGGTGCTTGCTTTATGCGGTCTATTGAATTTGTTCTTAGAAACTTTGAGAAATTGAATTTGGTTTTTGAGAAAATGTTTCATTTGGATGTTTGTCATCAAATGGTTTTTCACTTTAAACTTTCCAATTTCTTTTTGGTTTTTGTCTTTGAAAAGTGGATGAGTTCTTGTTAAGAGTATTTTTAACTGTGCTTTGGTTTAAGAAAATCCCTTCTTTCGAAACTCCTTTGTTATCTTCATCAACAATTTTGTTGATTTTAGGTTTCACTTTGTCACTATTTCCTGAGGTAACAAACACTTTATTTGGAAACACAGCATTATCTGTGCATTTGAAGTTGGGATAAACAACAGATTTCGATTCGAGATAATGAGGACCTTTTTCCTTCGTAACCTTTTCGAAATTCTCTGTATCCTTATACAATTGATGAACAACAACTCTTGGAATATTGGTTTCATTCGGAACATCTTCATCATCATCACAATCTGTTTGACTATCTTCGACAGTCACACGGTCAGGGTCATGAACTTTCGAAGTAGAAAGTTGGATAGAGTCAAATTTAACCGACGGATCATCACAAATTTCTTTACCCTTAGCCATTGAAGTGACATTAATGACAGATAACTGAGAACATTCAACAACTTCTTCCTCCTCAATTTCACTGATATTATCATAATCATCTTCGATATCAACAAAATTGTTTTGAGAGTCAGATGTCGAATTCTCAGTCTTTTTCAAAATTTTTA
Source organism: Lactuca virosa (assembly GCF_052849685.1). NCBI lineage: Eukaryota > Viridiplantae > Streptophyta > Magnoliopsida > Asterales > Asteraceae > Lactuca > Lactuca virosa. The sequence continues at coordinate 310,614,376 of NC_136433.1, read as the reverse complement.
TTTGTTCGTTTTTGGTCAGGGTCTCATTCACAATATCAACAAGATCTTTATCATTCAAACATTCACTTATACTAACAATACCATATGCATATCTATCATTTGGGACCTTGTCAAAATCAGATATCTTTTTCTCACATTCATAAGAAGTCACATCTATTTTCTCCCTTTCGAAAGTCAAAAAGGGTAAAAGTTTCCTATGCTGTTCTTTGCTTATGTCCGAAGAATGATGTAAATCAGTTAATTTTGCATATAGTCTTTTCGCATAATTACAATAGATATTGCACTGTTTTAACAAAATTTGAGTGTCCAAACTAAAATTTTTTCTATCACAATTAACATTCTTAAGCTGTAAGTGTTGGATTACTATCTAAGCCCATAACTATATTTGGTAAGTACTTGACCCGGTTGTGCATGGTCCTTTTGGGTTGCCTTCACCATAGCAACTTGATAGGGTGATTTATGAAGAGAGAGAAGATATTATGATTTATTAATATATTATGAGAATAATATATTAAAGGAATAATCATATTATATAATTAATATTAGTCATAGATTAATTAAGAATTAATTTGGTGCTAAAAGAGATTAATTGAATATAGGGGACTGAACTGCAATTATTGGATAATTAAGTTATTGGGATGGGGAACCCAATGAAGCAAGGGGTGAACGAAATTATGATGGGAGTCCATCATATTTTCGTCCATGGCCTTAATCCAGAAGGTTCCATGGGCTGCTTGGTGATTAAGTTGTCCATTAGGGTTTTGGTCGAAACCCTAGAAGCTCACAGTATAAATAGACCCCTTGGGTTGTGGAAATCGGCTACACTTGCTTCCTTGGAACCCTAGGGCCGATTTCATACCTCTCTCCTCTCTCCAAATCATCCTCTTGCTAGTTGGTGTTTGTAAGCCATTAGAGGAGTGACAATTGTGACTCTAAGCTCCAAGACAAGAAGAATCAAGCAAGCTACAAGAGGTAATCATCTAGACCTGAGTTTCTTATGTAAAATGCGAATTGTATACACTAGATCTAGGGTTTGCAAGACTTGGATAAATTGCATGTTCAATAGAAAAACCTAGATCCAAGCATTAGGGTTTGCATGTGCACATAGGAAAGTTCTTATGGCTCAAACCCACTAGTGGTATCAGAGCCTTGATTGGTTTCTATTGTATTGATGCCTTGTTTATTTGTTCAAGCCTTGAAAAATCGTTTTTTCTGCCCCCTGACTGACAGACTCGGCGAGTCCCATTGTGGACTCGACGAGTAGGATGAACTCGACGAGTCCATAAAGAGACTTGGCGAGTCGGAGCGTCTGTCAGAGTGATTTTCGGGATTTCTTGCTGTTTTGCTTAAGGATTCTTACCTAAATCGTTTTAATTTATTAAAATCCGAATCTTAACACATGTTTGACAATATCCTTAACAAAACAAAAGATAATTACCAATTGTTTAAATAATAATTTCCTTATTTGATAATAATTGATTATTTGAATTAATTGTTGAATTATCTTGCAAGTAAAATTGACTAGGTCAAATTTAGATAATTATTTGCTATTTGATCCTTTGTGTTTTGAAAAGTTCAAAACTTGTCCTCAAGTTTTGAAATTTCAATTTTGTGATTAAAAGTTTAATTTGAACTATTTAAATTTCAAACCTTAGAATTTTACAAGTTTTAAAATTCAACCTTCTACTTTATAGTATTATAAGATTAATATATATATGTATAACTTAAATGCTAGTCTATATGTATAACTTAAATGCTAGTCTTACCGTTAGTAGGCCTCATTCACGAAGCCGATCTATAAGGGGGGTATAAGGTTATGGCCTATAAAATGGCCGTTTAATGGTTGTCCATTCTCACCCACCGCTTCCTTGATTGGTGGAGGGTCGTTAGCCGAACGGGTAGGATAGGGAAAAATTTCCTCATTTAAAAGTATAATGAATCTATATAAAGTAACTAAATGTTTTTACAAAATTCCCAATCTTAGTTACTTTAGGCAAAAGTGAATTTGATGCAATTCCATGAAATTACACTTTGTACCCTTGCTAAGACGTTAATGGAGCGTGTGTGGTTAACCGGCACATTAATTGGGTTCTAAGCAAAGGTGGCAAAGGGTGACTCATTATTTGTTATAGTTCGATGGAGCGTGTGTGGTTAACCGGCACATCGAATAGGTGACTGTAACAATGAGGGCACCATGTACATTTGCATGGTTATTCACACCCGCTTTGCGATCCTCGGCATCCCAGTCACAAACTAGAGGGACATATCGAGATTTAAACATGCCATTGAAAAGTTCAATGAATCTCAAAATATCTAGGAGTTTTTCAATACGTTTAAAACTTAATCTCTTTTTCGTTTTTCATGGTGGAGAATTAGTGAATCAGCATTGACTTGCCTTCAAATTATTTACTTGTTAGATTACGGCATCCCTTTTCTAATTTGTGAATAATGTTGTTGGTTCCTAGCCCTAATTTCTCATTTGGGTGATTAATTGGGGAAATTCGTTTCTAATTAACTTTGTTCTTTTTCCTTTTCAGATGTCGAACGCAAACAACAACACTTCTGGTTCAAACTCCTCTGGTTTGTTCTCAGTCATGAAATTGTGTGGGAAAGTGATCTTTGATGGGACCAATTTCAGTAATTGGATCCGCAACATTCGCATGGTCACTCACTACGAGGACAAAGAATATGTCCTCGATGAGAAGCTAAAGGAGATTGGCATCGGCATTGCTACCGCTGAAGAGATCGCGGCCTATGAGGCCCACGAGCGTGATGCCACGAAAGTCCATTGCATCATGCTAGCGACTATGACTGCAGAACTCCAGAAGTCCTATGAGGACAAATATCCCTGTGAGATGCATCAAGATCTGCTGGAACGCTACCACCAGAGCGCTAGGCAAGAGAGGTACGAGATCATCACTTCGATGATCACTACCAAAATGGGTAATGGAGAGTCCCTTACCGCTCATCTGCAAAAGATGCAGAGATATGTCGATCGCCTGCTGAAGTTAAATGTGAACTTCGATGAAGAGCTGGCAATTGATATCATCCTTCATTCCTTGCCTTCCTGCTATAGCCAGTTCCACATGACCTACCACATGAATAAGGAAGAGGTCTCTTTGAGCAAGCGTCAGGGCTTGTTGAGGACTGTTGAGAGCAACCTCAAAGACAAATCTGTTGCATCAACTCCAACTCCCGCTGCTGCCCCTGTCTTGGCAATAGGGCAAGGGAAGGGTAAGAAGAGGAAGGCTCCCTCAAGGGGCCACCACAAGGGAAAGTCCCAAGATGGAACCTCTTCTAGTGGAACCAAAGTTGGTTTTGCTAAACCCAACTCAAACCCAAAGGAGGCAGAGTGCCACTACTGCCACAAGATAGGGCATTGGAAGAGAAGCTGCCCAGAATATCTGCAGGCCATCAAGGATGGGAAGATCAAGCCATCTTTCACAGGTATTTACACAATTAAATCTAATGGTTTATCACATGCTACTTCTTGGGTTCTTGATACAGGATGTGGTTTTCACATATGTTCTGATTTGCAGGGACTAAGAAGAAATAGGGATGTGGAGCATGGAAGGATAAATCTAATCATGGGAAACAGAAGAACGTCGCCTGTCACCAAGATTGGAGTATATTCCTTAGTGCTTAGTAATGGATTAGATTTAGATTTAAACAATTGTTGCTATTCGTCAGATATGGCAAGAAACATCATTTCATTTCATGGTTTATATAGACAAGGTTTTAGATATTCTTTTGATAATGAAAAGGGTTCTATTTGTGCTTATCTTAATAATGTTTTATATTTTGAAGCATTGCCTTGTAATGGAATATATGAAACTGTGATGGTTATAGATAACATAGGAAATGATGTGTTGTGTGTGGATTCTTCCAATAGTATGGATAAAGCATGCTTGTGGCATTGTCGTCTTGGACATGTCAACAAGAAACGCATAGCCCAACTCCAAAAGGATGGAGTGTTGGAGTCATTCGACCTTAGGGATGATGACGTGTGTGAGTCTTGTTTACTTGGAAAGATGACCAAGTCACCCTTCACTGGCACTTGTGCGAGGGGTGAGGGTTTATTGGATCTCATACATACAGATGTATGTGGACCCTTTAGATCCACCACAAGGGATGCGAACCGCTTCTATGTGACTTTCATAGATGATTATAGCAGATATGGGTATATCTACTTAATCAAGCACAAGTCAGAAACCTTTGAAAAATTCAAAGAGTTCAAGCAAGAAGTGGAGAATCAGTTGGGCAGGAAAATCAAGATGCTTCGATCTGATCGAGGTGGAGAGTACCTAAGTCTTGAATTCCACAACTATCTCAAGGAATGCAGAATTGTTTCGCAATTGACGCCACCTAGGACACCACGGTTGAATGGTGTGGCTGAGAGGCGTAATCGAACCTTGCTAGACATGGTTCGTTCCATGATGAGTCGTGCTTCACTAGCTATCTCATTCTGGGGGTATGCCTTAGAGACTACCGCCCATATCCTTAACTTAGTCCCTACGAAGAAGGTTGCCCAAACACCTCACGAGATGTGGACAGGGAAAGCTCCCTCGTTAGCACATATCAAGGTTTGGGGTTGCGAGGCTTTCGTAAGAAGAGAGACTCACGACAAGCTCGAACCTCGTAGTGAGCGATGTATTTTCATCGGCTACCCGCATAAATCCTTTGGATATCTCTTCTAAAGACCGAGTGACAATGTTGTCTTCGTTGCGAAGAGAGGGGTTTTCCAAGAGCGAGAACTCATAAGCTAAGGAGACCGTGGGAGGCAAATCGATCTAGAAGAGCTTCAAGAGTCGAGCGATGAAGGAACCTCTAAGATTGGCGCTCAACCTGAGGAGGAAACTCCGGTTGAACCGATTGACGAGTCCTTACCTCTTAGACGTTCCGAAAGGGTTAGTGTTCCACCCCAGTTTTATGGTTTTCATATTACTACAGAAGGGGATACCTTCATTAGTGATAGTACACTAGTGAATCTGGACGAACCTAACAAGTATAAGGAAGCTATGGCAGGCCCGGAGTCTGCGAAATGGAAGGAGGCTATGGACAGTGAGATTCAGTCCATGTATGACAACTAAGTTTGGAATTTGGTTGACAATGTACCAGGTCGTAATACGGTTGGGTGCAAGTGGATCTTCAAGAAGAAGACTGACGTGGATGGAAATGTGCACACTTATAAGGGGCGGTTGGTTGTGAAGGGTTTCATTCAAACTCCTGGAGTTGACTACGATGAAAACTTCTCACCAGTTGCGAAGATAAAGTCTATCAGGGTGATGTTGGCCATTGCTGCATTTCATGACTATGAAATATGGCAAATGGATGTCAAAACCGCTTTCCTTAATGGGAAGTTGGCTGAGGATGTTTACATGGCTCATCCAGAGGGTTTTGTCAATACGAAACATCCCAATAGAGTGTGTAAGCTTGAGAAGTCCATTTATGCACTTAAGCAAGCGTCTCGCAGATGGAATCTTTGTTTTGATGAGAAGGTCAAAGAGTTTGGTTTTCTGCGAAGCGAGGATGAAGCATGTGTATATGTCAAAGCCAGTGGGAGTATAGTAAGCATCCTCGTATTGTATGTCGACGACATACTGCTCATAGGAAACGACATTCCGACACTGCAGGAGGTTAAGTCCTGGCTCGGGAAGTGCTTCGCTATGAAGGACCTCGGAGAGGCTTCTTATATTTTGGGAATTAGGATAGTGAGAAACAGAAGTAAGAGACTAATAGGACTTAGTCAGAATACTAAAACGTTTTAGTATGGAGAATTCAAAGAAAGGGGAGTTACCAATCCAAAGTAATGCCAAGTTGAGTAAGACTCAAAGTCCGAATACTGAAGTCGAGATAGCAGAGATGAGCCGAGTACCTTACGCTTCCGCAGTTGGCTAAATCATGTATGCTATGACTTGTACTCGCCCTGATGTGGCCTTCGCTTTGAGCATGGTCAGCAGATATCAAGGGAACCCTGGCAAAGCACATTGGATCGCAGTCAAGAATATTCTTAAGTACCTTTGGAGGACCAAGGAATGGTTTCTAGTCCTCGGTGGGAGTGATGACTTAAAGGTGCCAGGGTATAGTGACGCCAGTTTTCAGACCGACAGGGACAACTACCATTCGCAGTCGGGCTGGGTCTTTACCCTTAATGGAGGAGCAGTGACTTGGAAAAGTTCCAAACAGGAGACCGTAGCTGATTCAACCTGCGGATCAGAGTATATAGCGGCGAGCGAAGTGTCAAAGGAGGCGATATGGTTGAAGAACTTCATTGGAGACCTTGGAGTTGTGCCGGCCGTACAAGAGCCTATGGAAATTTTCTGTGATAATGAAGGAGCGGTTGCCTTGACAAAGGAACCGAGAGATCATGGCAGATCTCGACATATCGATAGAAAATATCACTTTATTCGACATCGGGTGGAAGAAGGACTCCTCATAGTGAAGAGGGTATCGTCAGAGGATAACCCAGTAGATGCGCTTACGAAGGGACTGAGCAGGGTTAAGTACTTGCAGCACGCTAGGAGCATTGGGCTGAAGGACGATATTAGTTTAGATTAGATAGTTTAGAAACGTGTAAGAGATAAATTGTAATTAACATTCGATGATTAAATAAAAGAGTATTATTTATTAGTAATGTTACTGTCTTATGTTAATAATTTACCTATTGTTTCATTTTGCATGTTTTGACTTCCTGAATAATTGAATTATTTGATAATAATCGAATTATTTGAACGGTCCACAGTCGTTCATATGTTGGAAGTAGATATGAATGAAGACTGTCATGAACTGGTGTGTAGATTGTCTGAAGGGTATTAGACATAGCAAAAATTTACTACAACGTTCATGAGTGCTTATGAACTTGATTTGAGCATTGGAATAAACCCACGGTTGTTGGAATCGCTTCATGGAATTCATCACGAGCGATCGCAAGACGGTAATATCATATGGTCTTAAAACCTAGATATATGGTTTATTGTTTGCTAGTTGGTTGTGCATTGATAATGTGTAAACACATGAGTAACTTGATGTTATAAAACACATTGTTGTGTATGATTTGATTAGTGGATAATAAATGCATATAAGTCGAATGTTATCTGTTCCTTTTATCCTAAGAGGGTAAATGCGATATCCGGGCCCCTCGATGATTTGATTTGACTTATGTGCCGGGCCCGGTCAGGACTGAATTGATGTGTTCAATTAAGTTCTATGTCAAATGAATCTGGGATCGAGAAACTAACTGATGGACAATAAGTATGACTATGTTCCATGTAATTGTCCACATGATATCTAGAACAGAGGATTATACGATCCCTTATCTAAAGGACAGGTTACTGATAAGATCAGAGTTTGACAGCGTCTTTGGGAGCTAAGATTGCTAATCGGATTAGGCTTGCATTTGTAGTTACTAGACTTATCCAAGTGGGAGACTGTTGGATTAGCGTCTAAGCCCGTAACTATATTTGGTAAGTACTTGACTCGGTTGTGCATGGTCCTTTTAGGTTGCCTTCACCATAGCAACTTGACAGGGTGATTTATGAAGAGAGAGAAGATATTATGATTTATTAATATATTATGAGAATAATATATTAAAGGAATAATCATATTATTTAATTAATATTAGTCATAGATTAATTAAGAATTAATTTGGTGAGTAAAAGAGATTAATTGAATATAGGGGCTAAACTGCAATTATTGGATAATTGAGTTATTAGGATGGGGAACCCAATGGAGCAAGGGGTGAACGAAATTATGATGGGAGTCCATCATATTTTCATCCATGGCCTTAATCCAGAAGGTTCCATGGGCTGCTTGGTGATTAAGTTGTCCATTAGGGTTTTGGCTGAAACCCTAGAAGCTCACAGTATAAATAGACCCCTTGGGTTGTGGAAATCGGCTACACTTGCTTCCTTGGAACCCTAGGGCCGATTTCATACCTCTCTCCTCTCTCCAAATCATCCTCTTGCTAGTTGGTGTTTGTAATCCATTAGAGGAGTGACAATTGTGACTCTAAGCTCCAAGACAAGAAGAATCAAGCAAGCTACAAGAGGTAATCATCTAGATCTGAGTGTCTTATGTAAAATTCGAATTGTATACACCAGATCTAGGGTTTGCAAGACTTGGATAAATTTCATGTTCAATAGAGAAACCTAGATCCAAGCATTAGGGTTTGCATGTACATATAGGAAAGTTCTTATGGCCCAAACCCATCAGTAACTCCTCTGTGTTTCTAGCAGTAATGATTTTGACTTTTCAGTATCACTACTAAACGAAATAAGCAAATCATTAACATATGTAATAGCTTCATCAAAATCAGATAAAATCGAATTATATGAACTAGAAGGAATATTAAAGGATTCGAGAAGAGAACGTACCTTTGAAGTCATTGGAGACTTGTGAGCTGCGGTAGAAACAAAACATATTCCAATAACATTCTCCTTTTCCTCTCTTTCCTCTTCGTACTTCGCATACATAGCTCCATGCATTGGGTTTCACATTTCTTCATCATCTGATCCAAATGACCAGATTTGATACGTTCCATCCCCTTCGCCACTTCCTCTAGCAACCAAAGACATCCCGTTCGTCTTTGCTTTGACTTCTTCCAGCTTTGGAGCATAATAAACCTCATCCTTCACTTTTTCTTTCTTCTCTTCTCTCTTTCTCAACATGCAATCACTTGCCATATGGTTTGCACCATTACAGTAATGGCAATCGAAACCAGAGTCCCCTCTCAGCTTCTTCTTTCGCTTCGCAACTCAGACTTGTTATCTTTTATCTCCATCTTTGTCTCCTCTCTCATACCCTTCGCATTTGATGAGTTTCCATTAAAATCACTTTTTCCTTTGAACTTCGAATTGAGTGGCTTTGAAAAACTTCTTCACTTTGTTTTTTGATTAAAAAGCCACCGCTTCGTCATCTGAATTAACGATCAGACCTTCATCTTCAGATCCATCATTCTCAGTTGACTTAATCTCAGCTTCTGTAGTTGTCACCTTCGACATCAGTGCTAGAGGACCTCCTAAACTCATTTTTTTCTTCAGCAATTTCATGTACCTCTCTTTCATGAGCTTTTAGAACATTGTAGGGATCACTAAGAGAGTAATTGTCAAAACTTTGTTGAGTCTTGATCATAAGACTGATATTTCACCACTCTTTGCGAAGACCCATCAGAAAAGTCAAGTTGAACTCCATTGATGTGCGCATGACTCCATACCGACTGCATTTGAAGATTAATTCATTTAGACGATCATAGTATAGTTCAATATTTTCACCTTCTTTTTGCCTGAATTCTCCTAGCTCAAGCTGACATTTCTTAACAAAACTTTTCTTTGTCTTCTCACTCCCTTGATAATTGTCTTTCAAAGTATCCTAAATTTCTTTAGAAGTCTTGCAACCACGCACATAGTTTTAAACCACCGGTGGAAGAGCACCACGAAGTTCACTCAAGCACCTTTTCTCATTTTTCATCAGTTTCTCTGTTTGTTAACCAACATTTGTATTTGAACTTGCAGTTCCAACCTCTTGTAACATGCGTGACGAATTCCATCAGTAATGCATTTCCAGAGATCTTCATCGATTCCATTCAAATAGTCATCCATCCTATCAGCCCATTGATCATAGTACTCAGGAATCAACGTAGGGATTTTGGTTGAAGAACCAAGAAGATGAGAATAAGAAGTCATCGTGTTCATAGTGAAGTTCGCCATTGTTGTACGGACACAAAAGTTGAAAAGCTACAAAAAGAGGAATCTAAGGACTCAATCTTTCAGGAATCAAACACTAAACACTCGATCAATCAAACGAACAGTAGAATCGAATCAAAACAATTGAACTGAAATGATTTTTTGGATCAAAAGTCCGAAATAATTTTGAATCTAAAACAACGACTCAAAAACTTTTGAAACGAGAAGAAAATCAGAGATCAATTGCTAGAATCCTGCTCTGATACTAATTGTAGTTTGTGTGAATCGAGTAATTAAAATGGAATCAGAGTATCAATCAAACAAGAACACAAAATTGTAAATATAATCTGTTTGGTTCATTATTACTTCTGTAAGATACACGAGAATGTTTAGGGTAAGAACAACGAAGGCTCAAAAGTTACTCTAACTCTAGTACCTATCCCCTATTTATAAGAATAACAGAAGTAAACAAAAAATGCACAAGGGTTAAAACAATTATGCTTTGACATTCAGATGTGCCCTTATGTAACACATACAACATGGACTTCGACACTATAAAATAACTAAGGATACTTCGACACCTCACAACTAAATTCAACCTCAACATATAACACTCTACTTTGTTGGGTTAAACCTCCAAACTTCATTGATTTTTGAAAATGTTCTAGTGTTGTTGCTTTTAAGACTTATATTATAGTCAAATTCATTATTATTTTTAATATTTTGGATTTTGCTTTAACTAATCAAAGCCTGGATGATTTTCTCTTGATGATCAAATGTGACATCCCCAATTGCACCGCTATAAAAAACCGATTTGTTTATGCTTTATTTGAAAATCACAGTAACTTTTTAAAGAAAATGTTGCGGAATTTGTTCCCAAAAATATGATAAATATTTTATCAAAAGCATTTGCGAAGAAATGTATTTCATTATATTAAAACCTCGGGATGTCATTGTCAATACAGATCAAAAGCATAAACCGAAACAACATAGGCCTTACTACATTTATTTATATCTACTGGCCTATAATCCGTAAACTCTCATCCGATCATCACATCTACGCTCTTGTGCCACTACCTGCAAGAAGCCGAGTGGATCAGGCTTTGGAGCCTGGTGAGCACATAGTGTTTTTAACCCACAATAATTAAGTTTATTAGTTTCATCAAATCAATCAACCCGATTATCCATTCCCGTTAGCCTTACTTTCTGTCCCTAAAGCATCTAATTTAAGGGACCTAGCCTAAGGATTTTCATCAGGATGGACACTATTGCTAAGGGGGTTCCTCAACAATATATGTCTGTAAGGCAACCATGAGGGGGATGGAGTACACCGGTGAACACATCGTTCACAAACACCTACAGGTTGCGAGCCTGCTAGCGTTCCACTAGACTGTCTATAATAGTCCGTGGTCGTCATCTATACTCCGCTAGATGACTGGATCATCGTAAACAATGAGGCCTCTCATCATTTTATTTCATCACACATCAACTATTTCATCTACCCATGTTCTACCCAACATATTTGTAGATATAAAATACATATACAGTTTAAATTATTTAAAACATGTATAAATCGTTCATCCAACATAGATATCAAGAACACAGATAATATGCACACATAGCACGTAATTTATATTAAATACTTCATATCTATGTGTAAGTTGAAAGTAACTTTACACTCACTTGTTAAAGTGATGATTCCCAACTCGCGCAGTGCTTCGCTTCTAATAGTTCTATTTTCCTTCGATGAAACTTAGTATCATTACCGCTAGATTTTAGATTAATATTTATTGTGACTATTCACGAGCGTTAATATTTTATAAGTGTTAAACAATAATTTTCAACCACTATGTACAGACAGGGGCCAGACCTGAAACACCGGAGGGCAGGACCATTTTGGCATTATAGCACTTCTGAAATCCAACAACCCTATGCGGCCCTTCAAACCAGATTCTCTGTACCGTGAGTAGTTAAAAAATATTATAATAACACTTTGTATATTATATTTTATAATATATATATTATTTATAAGTTCATAATAACGATAATAAACTTAAACATAAGCTATACTTAAAGTGGGGTAAGCATAACTCACTTACCGGGAGGTTTGGCTAGGAAACGGGCTCTGCAGGGCAGAACTTCCGAGCCGAAAGCTCTTCTTCTCGGAGCCTTATGGCGCTCTAGGACTCTTCTCTTAGCAATTGGTAAGTACCAAGGGTTGGGAGGGGTTTAGAGAGAAGTTAGAGAGAGAGAGAGAGAAGGGTTGAGGTGTGAAGAAAATGGTAGAACCTCGCATGCTATTTATAGGCTGGAAATTGGCTCAACTCGGTGAGTTCTGGGCCATCAACTCGTCGAGTTGGTGTGCTACATGTCACCATCTGGTGGCAAGGCGTGGGGAGGAAGCAATGGCCAGGATTGTGCCATGTGCCACTCGTAGATTACTCCAAAAACTAATTATCTTCTAAAATCCGTAACTTTCACATACAAGCTCCGTTTTCAACGTTATTTATATCCACGCTTAGGTCGCGACATACTCTACAACTTTCGTTTAGACTCTGTTGGCTAATTTTGAATTTATTTTTAAAGTTATATTTTAACAGACTTAGACAGTTAAAATTCGTTAAAAATTCATAACTTTGTCATCCGACGTCTGTTTTCGTCTGTCTTTATATTGTTGAGTTCCTATTAATGAGATCTTCAATTCTAATTTAGTTTGTGTCGACTAAAAATCGGTCGATCTAATATTCGAATTCCGGGCTGCACACTACAATGCCAAATCTTAGAAAAATCATAACTTCCTCATACGAAGTCAGATTTGGACGTTCTTTATATGCACGCTCTCAATTTAATGTATAATTCGACTTTTGTTTATATCGCTAAGTCTAACAAGTATTTTATCGTAAACTCACTTTTTACGATTCCCGGTGTCATGTCGGTTTTTCCGCAAAATTTCGACAGCTCATAACTTCTTCGTTATAAGTCGGATTTCAGCGTTCCTTATATCCTCAAAATCTTTGTTACGACTACTTCAACTTTATTCCTAGATATTGGGTCTATCTATTATTTTATTTTTGACGCTTATTTTCATTCTTAATTTATTATATCTTATAAATAAGTATAATGCACATAAAATCACATAATTCACATAATATTCAAGTAATTCCTCTTTTGTACTTTAAAATAGGTTACATTTGTTGACCCTAACTATTATATCATCATACTACTATTTAGCATAGAAACACATGCGTTACATAAGTTATCTTAACTTTTGACACTTAATTGGACTCCATTGTTGTTGTCTGTCACTTGCTTTAGTTATACCCAGAAAAGAACTAAAAGAATCTGATATGGTTGTTTCCAAATCAGCAATAATGTTGATCATATTCTTGAATGATTGAAATGGTGGTTAGTTAGTTTATTAGATCGTCCTACTTTTATATCTTCTATTACAGACATACAACTACATACACACACACACACACACATATATATATATATATATATATATATATATATATATATATATATATATATATATATATATATATATATATATATATATATATATGAAATATCTTTATGCCTAACAGCCATCATAGAATGATATAATGATATATGATCATCTAGGGTCACACCTTATAACAAATTACTACTTATTAATTATTTATTAGAGTAATCAGATTATTAATAAATATAATCAACACTTGTATTTAATTGGAAAATTATTATTTTATGAAATAAATATGGTATAACAAATAATTGGGAAATTATTATTTCTAGGAAATGATAATAAAAAAGAACAAAACTAGTTATATTCATAAGGTATGAATACATATGAAATGAAAAAAATTAAATGGACGCTTTGAGAAATCATTTAGTTGGAATATAACAAGATAGTTTGTAAGAAAGAGTACAACCCACTCTTTTGTTTTAACTTTTGTCTCAAAACCATAAACTCCAATGTGAGTTAAAGTTAGTGTGTTGGGTTTTCCTTTCTTCACTCCATACATGTCTTAGAAGACCATGGTTTGACTTGTTGAAAGTATGGTGATCTAGTGTATGTCTCTTGATAAAACAAAGTCTTGTTTTATATAATTCTTAGTACATATATTTATAATGTGCATAAACTAGCTATGAACCTCTTATGATGTGTTTTTTGTTAATTTGTAAAATGGTTGTAATATTTATTTATTCATATCGTATGCAATAACTAATAGATAGTTTTTATTTAGTTTATTTTTGTGAGTAATAGATTAGTTTTTTAAATAGTTTATTTTTATAAAAATATAAAAATAATGATGATGGTATGATGGCCATTTTGAAGATCAAAAGTTTATAAACTTGATTTTATTAAAGTTTTACAAAATTTATAAAATTATTTTTATAAACTTGCTACAAGGTGTTGAACGAAGTGGGAGCATGAAGTGATTATAATATTTTGTGTCCCATTATGTCTCTTAGGAATGGATTTGACATTTTTGTGATGACTCACAAAATGTCACAGGTTTATGGTTAGTTTATGCAAATATGTTTTACATGCTTGTGTTGTTTATATTTATGTTGATATTATGTTATAACTGTTAAATTAGGTTTCACATGCAAAATAATATTTTGAACATAAATAACATCAAAATGAGTTGGGTTTTAATGAAATTTATCTTTTAACATAATATGGTAAAATAGTTTTAAATATAAAATGAATTTTATCGTTTAAAACTAGCAAACGGTAAATTTCGCGATTAAAATTATATAAGTTTAAAATTGAGTTTTTAGAGACTTATCAAACTCTAAACCTTATTTTATAAAAGGAAGTTTTATTAAAAGATTTATAAATGTTGTTAAGAGCTCAAACGGTAAAACTTAATAGTAGATATTAAATTTAGAATTTGATCGCGTCGAATATATACAATTTGGATTCTATAAAATAATATTGTTAAAATGTGATTTTAAATAAAAGTATACCATGGCTTATTAGATACATGAAATAACCATTATATCATATGTTTTTTAAACTAGAATTATACATGAAATAACCATTATTAGATACTCGCACGTGACTTGTATAAGCTAGTTGGATAAAGGATACCTGACCGGTATTGTTCTTTTTTGATGGCATGGTTGTATTCGCGATTTCTTTTACCAAGTTATAGGGCGATTACACAAGTTCTTCAAACTGGATGATTTGATTGGAAATCTGTTGTGATAAAGGTCACCAAGCAATAGAGATCTAAGGCATAGATGATGGTTTTCTTTGATTACAATAATATGCTCAAGCGGAAAATCACTTAACAATTAAGACTGGGCACATGCAAGCTAAAAGGATCTATGTCTTCACATTAAGGCAACATACATTGAATTAACAAAACTATGAAGAACCCTAGCAATTTCAAAAATCTCAAAGTAGAGTTACATACCTTGAACCTGTTGTAGCAAACAAGTTGATTAAATCCTTCCATTTTGTAGACTTTAGAAGTTGGTACCAAAAGTTCAGTGCCTATGATGGCTCGTACCCATAGCCTAGAAACTAAAATACAATAAGAGAGAGGAGAGAATTTTTGACTATTCTTCTGGTATAAGGTATATACGAATTCTAGGTACTATAGGTTCCCATTTATACTTGATAGGATAACACTAAAAACCGTAATCTAGAATTAAAATAATATTATTTCAAATCCGAGTACTTATCTAGTTTCCTAATCTTAGAATGAATATTCCAAATGCCTTATAAGCATCTGCAAATCTATCCACCTTTGTGGAAGCTTCTGGATAGCCTTCTTGTTCAACTATTGATTAATTACAGTCCACTCTTTGCACCTTTAATTAATTCTAATTAACCTAGAATTAATCAAAATTAATTCTGATTAATTCGTGATTAATTATTACTGTTTCTTATTAATATATTAATCATATAATATATTAATTTTTTTTTTGTTGCAATTTAGTAATCAAATCATAAATCAATAAACTAATCTCTCTCTCTCCAAATGTTATTCTAATCAGTTGCTGGTTTTGAGGGAAACCCAAAAGAATTTTGTTCCTAATGACAAATTATACCAATTTAGTTATGGGCTTAGACACCTTAATCCAACAGTCTCCCATTAGGATAATATAACCACAATTAAAAGTATAACCTTGAACTAAATAGAAAAATGTGCTTCCCAAGCCACTACCGAACTCTGATTCAAATCAAACATTGGCCCTAAGATAAGTGATAAGTTATCCCTTCGTTCTACAAGATATCGTATGAACACGAGACATGGAATCCAATCAATCTCATTGTCTAAAATTTTGTATCCCGGTTTTCCCGATTTGTGATGACGTCATCAGATTAGAAATTGAACATATCAATTTTAGTCCCGGTTGAGTCCAACAATATAATGTCAACACCAAATCACCGAGGGGCCCAAAGATATTGTTTTTCTTGTTAGGGAAAAAGGATCAAATAAACTTCGACTACATAACTGTGACCTTTACTTCCCAAATCGTACATGGTACCGCACTTTATGTCATCATGTTACTGATGCGTTTCGCAACACTAAAGCACAACTGATTTGTAAATCATATATTATATATCTCAATTTGAAGGATAGAAGATATTATCATCTTAGAATTACTTGTGACTGAATCCATGAAGTAATCTCTAAGTCTGGGTTTATCCAATACTTAAAATATTTTCAAAGTACTCATGAATATTGTAGCAGTCCTATGCAATGTCTAATCTCTATAGATAATGTACAATCGATTCATGACAATATTAAATCACTACTAACTTCCAGAAGTATGAGCGACTGCAGAGTTTCGAATACTTAAATTACTCAGGATGTTAAACATGCAAAATGAAACACAAGAATAAATAATTGAAGAAGGTAGTATGATACTCATAAATAATTCCCTATTATTCATTCATCAAAATCAATTACATTTATTTTGTTACAAATTTTCAAAACTATCAACTAACTACTAAAACTAATATCATCTCTTGGTCCAATGCTCCTAGCGTGTTGGTAGTGCTTTACCCTGTTCAGAGCCTTTGTCAAAGGATCGGTATGATTATATTCTGATGACACTCGCTTCACCAGGAGAGGACCATTCTCAACCCTATATCTGATGTAATGATACTTTCTGGTGATATGTTTAGACCTCGCATGATCCTTTGGTTCTTTAGTCAAATAAACCACCCCTTCATTATTGCAGAATAATTCTATTGGCTCTTGAATACTCAGAACTACTCCAAGATCTCCGATGAAGTTCTTCAACCAAGCCACTTCCTTTGAATTCTCACTCGCTACAATATACTCTGATTTACAAGAAGAGTCAGCTACCGTTGACTTCTTGGAACTTTTCCAAGTCACTACTCCACTATTCAACATGAATACCCAGCCCGATTGAGAACAAAAGTTATTATGATCTGTTTGAAAGCCGATGTCACAATAACCAGTCACTCTCAATGTATCAATACTGCCAAGAACTAGAAACGTGTCTTTTGTTCTTCATAAATACTTGAGTATATTGTTAACCACCGTCTAGTGGGATCTGTCAGGATTTCTTTGAAAGCGACGAACCATGATCAAAGCATAAGCCACATCAGGGTGAGCACACGTCATATCATACATGATTGATCCTATAGTTGAATTTTTTGAGACTCGACTCATGTCATCTATTTCTTTATCAGTACTAGGATTTTGAGTCTTACTCAATTTTAAAGTACACTGAATGGGAAAATCCCCTTTCTTGGAAGTTCTCCATATTGAAACGCTTCAATATTTTGTCCAAGTATGTACTCTGACTAAGACGAATAAGGCGTCTTTTTTATCCCTGAAAATTCTTATCCCAAGAATATAGGCCGCTCCCCCTAGATCCTTCATAGCGAAACACTTCCCAAGCCAAGATTTCACTTCTTGCAAGGTTTGAATGTCGTTTCCTATAAGGAGTATGTCATCAACATACAATACGAGGAAAGTTACTATACTCCCACTAGCTTTTACATACACACAAGAATCATCCTCACTCCAAGAGAATCCAAACTCTTTGACTTTCTCATGGAAGCAAATATACCAGCTGCGAGAGGCTTGTTTCGATCCATAAATGGATTTATCAAGATTACACATTCTATTAGGATACTTGGCATGAAAAAAACCTTCAAGTTGACTCATATAGACATATTCACTTAACTTCCCATTTAGGAAGGCTGTTTTAACATCCATTTTCCATACCTCTTAATCATAGAAGGCAACAATGGTAATCATTATCCTGATATATTTTATCTTAGCTACTGGTGAGAAGGTCTCATCATAGTCAATCCATGGGGTTTGAGTAAAGCCCCTCGCAACTATCCTAGCTTTGAAAATATTTAACTTTCCATCCATGTCGATCTTCTTCTTGAAGATGCGTTTGCAACCTGCAGTCTTTCGACCAGGTTCTTGATGAACCAAGTTCCACACTTGATTATCAGACATGGACCGGATCTCGCTATCCATAGCTTATTTCCATTTGGCAGCTTCGGGGCCTGTCAGGGTTTCCTTGTAGTTAGCAGGTTCTTCCAAATTTACCAGTATTCTATCACTGATAAACGTGTCCCCATCTACAGTAATATGGAAACCATAAAACTCATGTGGCATGTTAACCCTACTGGATCGTCGAATAGGTAATGAATTGTCAATGGGTTCAACATGAGTCTCATCCTCTTGTTGAGAGCTAGAGTCTTCTAAGATTCCTTCATTGTATGACTCTAGAATTCATTCCATATTAATAGCACTCCTATTGTCCTCTTTGAATATGAGCTCTCTCTCACAAAAAGCCTCCTATTCGAACATGTGACATCCCCAAATTCATGGTCATTTTAAAAATTTTATTTATGATTATTTGAAAATCAGAGTATTCATTTTAAAGAATAATATTACGGAATTTATTCCCAGAAAACATGATATATTATCAAAACATTTATGAAGAAATGTATTTTTTTTATATTAAAACTTTGGGAAGTCATCGTCAATACAGAAACATAAGCATAAATAGACCTTATAGTCATTTACACTAGTGATTTACATCTCCTTTAATCTCTCAGTGTAATGTAGATTCGTATCGATACCTTTGATACAAGTAAACTGACTGGGTCAGGTTGGGAAACCTAGTGAGTACATAGGGTTTTCATTCCACAATTATATAATTATTATGTTTAATCATCAAACAATCAACGCAATTACCCATCCGCATTATCTTCTTTATTCTTAAGGATCTAAACTAAGAATCAACTATCCTTCATTCATTCATTCCTAAGGATTATCCTAAGGAATAGGCACGAAGTCCATCGCTGCCAAAGTTTATATAACAGGTGCTAAGTCCATAGCTACCGATGTTAGGCACAACTGCCAATGTTATTTCATGAGGCACTAGGTCCACAGCTGCCAGGGTTTTCAGAATACATCCGGTGAACACGTAGTTCAAAAGTTAGGCACAGCTACCAATATTATCTATTAGGCGCAGCTGCCAGGATATTTAGAGTACATATGGTGAACACGTAGTTCAAAAACACCTACAGGTTGCGTGTCTGCTAGTGTTCCAGTAGACTGTCTAGAATAGTCCGTGGTCGTCATCTATACTCCGCTAGATGACAGGATCATTGTAAACATCGAGGCTTCTCAACATTTTATCACACATCAACTATTTCATCTACCCATGTTTTACCCAACATTTTCATAGATATAGAATACATATACAGTTTAAATCATTTAAAACATGTGAAAACCGTTCATCCAACATTGATATCAAGAACAAAGATAATATGCACACATAGCACGTAATTTATATTAAATACTTCATATCTATGTGTAAGATGAAATTAACTATGCACTCACTTGTTAAAGTGATGATTCCCAACCCGGACAACGCTTCGCTTCTTAACAATATAATTTCCTTCGACGAAACCTAGTATTATTACCATTAGATTTTGGTGTAATATTTATTGCGACAAATTACGAGCGTCATTATTTATAAGTGTTACACAATACTTTTCAATCACTATGTACAGACAGGGGCCAGACATGAGACACCGGAGGGTAGGACCGTTTTGGCATTATAGCACTTCTGAAATCCAACAACCCTATGTGGTCCTTCAAACCAGATTCCCCGTACCGCGAGTAGTTAAAAGATATTATAATAACACTTTGTATATTATATTTTATAATATATATTGTTTATAAGTTCATAATAATGATAATAAACTTAAACATAAACTATACTTAAAGTAGGGTAAGCATAACTCATTTACCGGGAGGTTTGGCTAAGAACCGGGCTCTGCGGGGGCAGAACTTTTGAGCCGAAAGCTCTTCTTCTCGGAGCCTTCTGGCACTCCGGGACTCGACTCTAATACTATGGAAGTGATAGGGAAAAATCTTGAAGGTTTGGGAGTATTTGAGAGAGAAATGTGAGAAAAGTGTGAAGAATGAAGGCAATCCTCGCATCTATTTATAGGGCCAGTCCTAGGTCTACGCAGGGCATACCTTTGGTGGTACGCTGCACGTACGAGGGTACGCCGCGCATACGAGGGGACGTGTTTCTTCATCCAAAGTGCTGACCATAGGGAGCAAGCAAACCTCCAGATCATGCCACGTCATTCATCCTCGCACAACACCCTTCCGACTTCTAAATTCCGTAACTTTTGCATACGAGCTCCATTTTCGACGTTATTTATATCCACACGTAGGTGGAGTCTTACTCTACAACTTTCATTTAGACTCCGTCGGCTAATTTTCAATTTATTTTTAAAGTTATATTTTTAACAGGCCGAGACATGTAAAGTCTATTAAAAGTTCATAACTTTGTCATCCGACGTCCGTTTTCGTCTGTCTTTTTATCGTTGAGATCCTATTAATGAGATCTTTGATTCTCGTTTAGGTTGTGTTGGCTAAAAATCGTCGACCTAAGATTTGAATTTCAGGCTGCATACTACTATGCCAAATCTTAGAAAAATCATAACTTCCTCATATAAAGTCAGATTTGAACGTTATTTTTATGCATGCTCTCGGTTTAACGTATAATATGATTTTTGTTTAGATCTCTAAGGCTAAAAAGTATTTTATCGCAAACTCACTTTTTACGATTCTTGGTGTCGTGCCGGTTTTGCCGTAAAACTTCGACGAGTCATAACTTCTTCGTTATAACTCGGATTCCAGCGTTCTTTATATGTACGGAACCCTTGTGAGATATACTCTAATTTAGTTAAGATTATTCATTCTAAATAATCTTCTATCAAAAAGTTATTTTTTATGCTTATTGTCTCTAAATTGACAAGCCCGAATCTGCGGGCGTTACAGAACAAGAAAAACCAAGTTTTCACTAGGTATGTAGAACAAGTATCCAAAGGACTTTTGTGGATATCCAATGAAAATAATTCTCTCGGATTTGGGTTCAATTTTGTCATCAGTCTCTTATCTCACGAGAGATTCATAATGTCACACCCCCAAACTGGAATGGCGGAAACGTTCGGGGGCGGAGGGCATCATGTATATTATCACAACAATTGTATAATAGGAATCAAAGCAAACACAACCATTAAAATGATAAGGTAAAGTATTTACATCTGTTCGATACATAGCTTGTATGACACCAAAATGTATAGCAAAAGTATAAAAGAGGCTACTCTAAAAGCTCCGTCTTCTCAAAACATGCGGGTGTACGTGTCTTACCGGTTCCCTGAGAATACAAGAGATTTTGAAAGTGTATCAACATTTAAGTTGGTGAGTTCATAAGCATGTTTGTAATTGAAAACCATCAATTTGTTCCTTGAATATGTAAGTATGTTTTCCCAGAAAATCCTATATTTTTTATTGTAATTTGTTGAACACAAAGCGGGTAAATGTTATAGTACTCTATAAAAGTAAAAAGGTAGTTTCGATTCACATAAAACTGTGAACATATGTTTTCTCTGTGTTGGAATAGTCTTCTGTATTCGTACTTATGTAAAAAACCTCTGGTTTAACCGGTGGTACTTGTAAAATAATGTTTTATAGCCTTATTTTTTAAATAAAACTACGTGAAGTGGTTACTTATTCATACACTAATCGTGTTGTTCAATACCAAATTGTGAGTTCTCATAACCATAATAATACGACGGATGGCCTTACACGACGTTCTTCAGGCGTTGGAATCGTTCATGACATTGGTCACCCCAGGCCTGCCGGCCTAACTATAGCTAATAGTTAAGGTGCGGGATTGTCAGTCCCGTATAGATCTATACACAAACTCACGCTCTCCCTCCTGGAGACTATGGTTATTAAGGTCAGGACTTTTGTTGGCACTTAAATAAGTACTTGAAGACGTTATCTCATAAAGCTATATCGACGGTTAAGTGTAGAATAATTGAAAATCCTTTGAAATGAATAACTATTTATTTGTTCCATAAACTACACCTAATATAGTTTATATGTTCGTTACTATGATAAAACCCGTTCCTAGTAAGATAGTACTTATGTCCCATAAACTATACCAATTATAGTTTATATGTTCGTTTGTTTTGTATATATTTATTTTGTAAATATGATATCGGTGTTCCATAAACTATACCTATTATAGTTTATATGTTCGTTCCATTTGAATTATGATTATTCTGAAAAATTTCCCTTCCTGAGCATGTTACAAAAGATTAAAGATTGGTACTCGTATTTGTAAATAACATATATGTACGCACATATGTTTCTGTAAGGACAATGATTGCAACCGACTGAAACAGTCTAAATTTATTTGAAATTGTTTGTAACCGTTTGAAATCATTTGAAATCGTTTGATTGTTTACACAAATTTAATTGTGTTGTACTTGTATTCCTCCCTAAAAACATGGAAAAATATTGAAAATGTAGGGGTGTGAAATCACCTCAAATGTGCATTTGTATTTGAATTAGCGAGCTTGTAGAAACGATCCTCGGGTAAGCGTACGTGCAAATAACGTTATCCTAAAAATATTTATGTTCGACATCGTATTTAAATTAATAAAATATCAACTTAAGTAATGTGTTAAATAGTTAATTATGTAAGGAGCACTTACAAAAATTAATTTGGAATAATTGGAAATGTTGAAGGACTTTTCAGTGGGCAAAATAGAGTTTTCGGTGGGACTGGGGGGGTCTTTTCGGTGTGATGATTTTGATGTTGTGTGTTCTTGGTGTTCTTGGTGAAACACTTGAAGATGTGAAGGGACTTATGAATGTTCTTGGGGAATTGGTTGAAGATTTGAAGATTCTGGGCAAAATCTATGAAGATTGAGAGAATCTTTGGATGACTTTTGAGAGCAAAATGGGTGTGTATTCGGTGAGAAAAGTGAGAAATGAATTGAGAAATCGGTTATACATATATATAAGAGGGGTGTTCGGTCCTTAATGGGCCTTAAACTTGTAAATTCGGTCCTACATGACCGATTTCTCCTTGCATTCGGTCCGAAGGTGGGACATACATGTGTGTTCTCGGTTTCTAGTCAATGGAGGAAAGGAAATTCGGTCCAAGCTTTTCGAAATGGGGTGAATTCGGTTTCTTGGTCAAAGGAAGAGGGAATTCGGTCATGCCTTTAATCCTTAGGGAATTTGGTTTTGGTTTTGAAATTAGATTCCAAAAACCGAATTCTATATATATATATATATATATATATATATATATATATATATATATATATATATATATATATATATATATATATATATATATATATATATATATATATATACTATGATTTCATTTAAGTGCTAGTTCCTAGAGTGAGGAATTGCAACATTTATTTAAACTAGTGTAAACTTGGATTGAACTAGTGTGAATTTCATTGATCTTTATTGACTCGAAACAACAAGTTGTTACACATAACCCAGACCTTGACATGTGTGAGTGAGGGTACTTTCCCTGTCCACATCTCATGAGATGTTTTGGAAACCTTATTAATAGGAACAAGATTTCAGATATAAACAGCTGTTTCTAAAGCATAGACCCAAAATAATATTGGAGGAGAAGATCGACTCTTCTTTTAACGAACCATATCGATTAGGGTTCGATTTACGCCCATCAGCAATGCCATTAAGTTGTGTTGTTCTGGAAGGAGTCAGTTTTGAAAAAATTCCACATTCCTTGAGATAGTCATGGAACTCGATACTAAGATTCTCTCCACCTCTATCAAATCGAAGCATCTTTATCTTCCTATCCAATTGATTCTCGACCTCATGTTTAAACTCTTTGAACTTTTCAAAGGTTTCTGATTTATGTTTGATTAAGTAGATATAAGCATATCTACTATAATCATCCGTAAACGTCATGTATTATCAATTTGCATCAAATGTAGTAGATTTGGAGGTCCCACATACATCAATATGGATGATTTCCAACAATCCTTCACCTCTTTCACATGTTCCAGTGAAAGGTGACTTTGTCATCTTGCTCAAAAGACAAGACTCGCAATCATCATCTGACCTAAGGTCAAATGATTCCAACACTCCGTCCTTTTGGAGTTGGGTGATGCGTTTCTTGTTAATGTGCCCAAGTCAACAATTCCACAAGCATGCTTTGTCTACACCATTAGACGAATCAATATGGAAGACATTATTTCCTAAGTTATCAACACATGTCATAGTTTCATACACACCATTACAAGGTAAAGCTTTAAACATAAAAACACTATTTTGATAAACCATAATCGAACCATTGTCATTATTAAATGAATATTGAATATCTTGTCTGAGTAATGCATGAAATGAAATAATGTTTTGTGTCATTTCTGACGAATAACAACAATCTATCAAATCTATCCTAACACCACTATCTAGCACAAGCCCATACATCCCAATCTTGGTAATAGATGAAGAATGCCTATTCCTTATGACTAGGTTGAGCTTGCCGTGCTCCACTTCCTCACTTCCGCTTAGACCCTACAAGTCAGAGCAAATGTGAAAACCACATTCCGTATCAAGGACCCAAGAATGAGAAAGTTGTGTGTTATTGATATGAACAGTGTATGTACCAGATGAGGAGCCAGATGGCTTGATCTTCCCCTCTTTAAACTCTTGAAGGTACTTTGGATAGCTTCTTCTCTAATGCCCTTTTCTCCCCACAATGGAAGCAAGTGGCCTCCATTGGTTCACTAATAGTTGGACATCAAAGTTGGGCTTTGCCTTTGACCCACTACTAAACGATGCATCATGGGCCTTGCCCTTCCAGTTTGATTGAGAAGAGGTCTTCCTCTTCTTTCCTCTATTTCCCCAATCGCCAGGACATGAGTACTTGTAGAAGAAGGGTCATGATTTTTCTTCATTCCTGATTCAGCAGTCTATAACAAGTTATGGAGTTGGGTCACTGTCATCTCCTTGATGTTCAAATGATAAGTCAAAATGAACTGATAATAACTAGGAGTCAAAGAGTTTAGGATCATGTCAATGGTTAACTCCTTGTCAAACGACACATTGAGCTTTTCCAACCGCTCCAGGTATCCGTACATTCTTTGCACAGAAGCGCAAACAAATTCTCCTTCCTTCACCTTGCACACCATAAGAGACTTGACCACTTCATAGCGTTCTTGCCTAGCCTTCTTATGAAAATTTTTAGCAAGGTCAAGGCACATCTCTTAGGGCCAGTAATCCTCATAGAACTTCTGGAGTTCTAGCATCATGGTGACAACAATGATGCATGAAACTTTGGTGGTATCATCAGAATGCTTGTTGAATGCAAGTATTTCTTCAGGAGTAGCAGTGGATTCATCAATTCCAACAGGAGGCTTTTCGTGAACATATTCCTTGTTATCGTAATGAAGAGTCATCTTCCGATTCCTCATCTAGTCCATGTAGTTTGGACCAATGAGCTTCTCTTTTGACAAAATCGACAAGAGAGTGAATTTTGAGTTTTGAGTGGAGGATTGAGCAGGAGCATCACCATTTCCAGACATCTAAGAGAGATATAGTTTTAGTTAGTCGATAAAAATCCTTAATATTTTAACCCAATTTAATAGTTAAGATTGGGATCCTAAATACAATTCACAATTAAGAAGAGGGACGACGTAGTCTAATTGCAAATTTATCAAGGTAGGTAAAATAATTCACTAATTCCAATCTAATATGAAATTCCTAGAACATTGGAGATTCATTGAATAAGATGTGAATAACCATACAAACCTGCTCGACATCCTCGATTTCATTTATCATCTCAAACTAATATGTCGGTAGATCACACACGCTCCATTAATAATGATAATTTACAATTTGTCCCACCATTTAACTATATCGTCCCGAACTAGTGTGCTGGTTAACCACGCACGCTCCACTAACGACTAATAAAGAATGATGTGAGTTCTCATTGATTACCATACATTTCACATTCTACTTAAAGTAGCTAGAGTGAGAATTTTTTTATAAAGCTTCTTGTACTTTATATTATTAAACTTTTAATGAATTTATGTTCTATCAAATCCATTCGGCTAACAAACCTCCACCATACAAGGGAGCGGTGGGTGAGAGCGGACAGCTAATGACAGTCATTTTATAGGCCATTTCCTTATACCCCTTATAGTACGGTTTTGTAAATGAGGCATACTATTGATTCAACTGAGTTTTATTATACATATAGAAATTAATCTTATAATACATATATAAGGGTGTATTTTAAATCTTTTCAAAATACAAGGTTTAAAAATAAATTATTTAAACTAATTATGAATTTAATATTTATCTTTTAATTAATCATTTAATTAAATTAATAATTAGAGTCATAAGGATAACATTAATTAATCTTATAATTAATCATTATCTAGTCCACGGATATCTCCTAACATATAGGGTTTTATTTAATCATCCAATACAAGCAAAATTTGGATTTAGCGGATATTATAACCAACGTTGTATAACTCGCTACTCGGTACCTGTTAGGCCGACTGCCGAGTAGCGAGTACTCGGGAGTACTTGGGAGTACTCAGATTCGGTAATTCATGTAGGAATATTTTTAGGGAATTTATATACGTCAATATCATAAGTTGAGTGAAATATATAACAAAATTAGATAGATATGAATACACAAAACCTAAAAAACACACAATGGTCTCACCTCGTTCATAATTACTAAAAGTTTAAGATATATATGTAGTAATAATAACATGTGTATGTATGTGTTAAACAATAAATAATTAAGTATATTACGCATATTAATCACCAAGTTGGCCTAGTTTTACAACACTGCTCGCTTAAGTAAGGGACCAATCGGAGAGTACTCGGATTCTGTAACTCGCCTCGGTAACACTACAAGAAAGCAGGCCTTTAATGACACACAATTTATGATACAGAAAAGTGCGTGACCTAAAAATCATGTCATGTCTCTAGAAATTTTAAGGATTTAGGACGCTCATTTTTGCATGCCCTAAAATTAGTGTCAGGAACAAAAAAAACACGGAGGGCGCTTATTATAAAATGTGTGTCATCTATATATGTCGTTTTATAATTTTAGTGAAATGCGCGTTCTTTAGTTACAAGCGGGAAAAGAAAAGCTAAAAAATTAAAAAAGCCTGCTACCCTCTTTGCCTTAAGCGTTTTTGATGCATCTTTCTTTCTCCTCACACTGTTGTGCAACTTCTCAATCAAAGATCCAAGGTTACGATCATCGACAATCTTGATGTCTTCATATCATGATCGATTGAGTTTTCTCAAGTTGTGATCGTCAATAGAAGGTGCTTTGATCGCCGGTCTACCCTCTCACTTCCGGCGAACGGTGGTCCAACGTTCTCTACTTCTTCAACCAGTATGTGAATCAGATTTGTGGTGATGCCGAGGGCATTCGCCTGTCATCCCAATATCCGTCTTCACCTTCCTCTTCCTTCTCTTCCACTCCTCGATGTACTCCCCTTACTCTTTCTCTAAGGATTTTTGTTTCAAATTTAGTAGTTTATCTACTGTATCCCCAAAAAGGGGTTCGACGATTACTGGAACTAGGGTTTCGGTTCTTAGTAAAATCGAAGGGGTTTTGGTCACCGGACCATGAAATTAAGTGGGATGCTTTGTGTTGCACTTAGATTTAAAATCTCCTACTGTTAACGTTATCAATCCTCAATGGTATATTACAATATCCATGAAATGGGTGTGGGATTTTAGATTCGGATCATAGTAAAGTTAGGTTTTCCAACTACTCTTTCTTTCTCTTATTGTCTGACTACGTTAAAGGTTTAAGAATTCTTCTTGAGGGATTAAAGAGCTGAACTTTGGAGACAAGGAAAACAGACACACTGTTTTCAGACATATATTGTGACATCCCTATTTTCACAGCTAGAAAATACTGATTTTGTTTATGTTTTATAAAATAAGAGTACCTCTTTTAATAAAAAAGTTGCGGAATTTGTTCCCAGAAAACATGATAAATAGGTTATCAAAGCTTTTCCGAAGAAATGTATTTTTATTCATTTTCAAAACATTGGGATGTCATCGTCAATACAGAAACATAAGCATAAACAAAGCTTACATTTATGTACACTAGTGATCTACATCTCTTTTAACTCTCTCAGTGTAAAGTAGCTTCATATCGATACCTGTGATACAAATAAGCTTGAGTGGGTCGGGTTGGGAAACCTGGTGAGTACATAGGGTTTTCAACCCATAATAATATAATTATTTATTTTTAAACAACAAACAATCAACCCAATTACCCATCCCCATTATCTTCCTCACTCTTAAGGGTCTACCCTAAGAGTCATCTATCTTGCATTCGTTCATTCCAAAGTCCATTGCTTCGAGGGTTTATAAGACAGGCACTAAGTCCATAGCTACAAATGCTCATTTGTAAAGCACTAAATCCATAGCTGCTAAAGTTCATTCATCGAGTACTAAATCCATAGCTACTAGTGTTCATCTAATAGGTACTAAGTCCATAGCTACCCATGTTTATCTATCATGTACTAAGTCCATAGCTACCAACGTTCATCTATCAGGTACTAAGTCCATAGCTACCAACGTTTATCTTTTAGGTACTAAGTCCATAGCTACCAACGTTTATTCAATAGGCACTAAGTCCATAGCTGCCGATGTTATTTATTTGGCACTAAGTCTATAGCTGCCAATGTTTACTCATACCATCTTTCATCTCGCATCGTTCATCTACCCATGTTTTACCCAACATATTCGTAGATATAAAATACATATATAGTTTAAATCATTTAAAACATGAATAAAATCGTTCATCCAACATAGAAAGCAAGCATTCAAATAATATACCCACATAGCACGTAATTTATATAAAATACTTCATATCTATGTGTAAGATGAAAGTAACTATGCACTCACCTCATAAGGTGGTGACTCGGTACTCGGACAGCGCTTCGTTACTCTTAAAATAATTTTCCCTTGACAAAACCTAGTATCATTACCACTAGAGTTTAGTCTAAGGTTCGACGAGACTAATTAATAGTCTAGCTATTATTACTATTATATAAGCGTTAAACAATACTCTTCACCCACTATGTACAGACAGGGGCCAGACATGGAACACCGCAGGGCAGTATCATTTTGGCATAAAGCACTTCTGAAATCCAGCAACCCAAGCGGCCCTCCAAACTAGATTCCCCGTACCGCGAGTGGTTAAAAGATATTATAACGACACTTATATAACTCATAATAATAGCCCAAATATTTATTATAAGGTCCTAATAACATTACTATATTTAAAATAGCGTAGGTGTATCTTACCTACGAGGGGGTTTGGCTAGAAGCCGGGCTCTGCAGGGGCAGAACTTCCGAGCCGAAAGCTCTTCTTCTCAGAGCCGTCGAGCGCTCCGAGGCTATCTTCTAGCGCTAGGGGAGTTTTGGGAGGTTTAGAGAGAGTGTAGAGAGAAGAAAGAGTGGGAAAGGTGTGAAGAAAATGAGGGTGGGAGAGGTTCTATTTATAGGCTGAAATATGGCTGAACTTGGTCCCACATGTCACGATCTGGTGGAAAGACTTGGGGAGAAAGCAATGGCCAAGATTGTGTCACGTCACCCATTTTCTCACATCATACTTCCGACTTCTAAAATCTGTAACTTTCGCATAAGAGCTCCGTTTTTGACGTTCTATATATCCACGCGTAGGTAAAAATAAGATTTACAACTTTCATTTTGACTCCGTCGGCTAAATCTCCACCGATCTTAAATTTAACTGTAGGAGGAGATTATACTGTTAAATGATCGTGAAAATTTGTAACTCCTTCATACAGACTCCGTTTTCGTCTGTATTTTTATCGTTGAGTTCCTATTAATAAGATCTTCAACTCTCATTTAGGTCGCGTATGCCAAAAATTGCTCGATCTAAAATTCGAGTTTCGGGTCGTGCACTGTTATGCCAAATCTTAGAAAATTCATAACTTCATCATACAAAGTCAGATTTGGGCGTTCTTTTTATGGACGCTCTCGGTTTAACATATTCTACGACTTTTGTTTAGATTACTAAGGCCAAAAAGTCATCTATCGTAAATTCACTATTTACGTCTCCCGCTGCCGTGCCGGTTTTTGCCGTAAAACTTTGACGGGTCATAACTTCTTCGTTTTAACTCGGATTTTGGCGTTCTTTATATGTACGGAACCCTTGTAACATATAATACCATTTTGTTATGATTACTCCTTCTAAATAATCTTCCATAAAAAACTCATTTTTGATGCTTATTGTCTCTAAATTAACTAGCCCGAATCTGCGGGCGTTACAATTATCTCCCCCTTAGGATGATTACGTCCGAGAATCATCAATGAAACAGGGCTTGTATAATGACTCCATAAGTTATCTCTTCATCCTAGGTAATAACCGTAACTTTTATGACGTTTCGAACGAGTATGTAACTCTTGGACTGCTTGACTGCAGGCGGTGCTTGATCTTGCACCTGTTCCCTATCTCATGCTAGACTCCGAATTATGACCTTCAAGTCACGGTCTCGATCCTTACTGGAGACTCCTTCTTCTTCTTAACAAACTTAAGATAAGTTATTTTGACTTCCACAATAGACCGATGGGTTACATTCTAATGACCTCTCATCGTATGTTGCAACGCTTAGACTCAGGTCTTTTAGATTCAAATTCCAGAACTGACTACTCCTTCCTTCATGTTCTAATATGATATAATCACATTCTAGTATGTAGCATTTCTAGCTACCAACTCCTTTAACAATTAGCGCGATACCTCTATTGATCGCTTCGATTATTTTTCACTTCAATCTTCTGGCTTAAGTCAGATGCTACATCGAACTTGGTTCTCTGATCCACGTAACATACCCGTCTTAGGCGGACTCGATTTGATATGACCACAAGGGTCGGAATAACAACAATCTTCTTAGTCATTACCGAAACAATGGTAACGACATACTTGAATAAAACGAAATCAATTACTAGCTTCTTGGTAACCTTGTGACTTTCCCTGATCCACGTGCGAGTCCTGTGATTCTGGTAGTATAGGCCTCTACTACCATTCACACCTAATCATACTCGTCCCAAGTATTGTCTCGCAGTTTTCCAAGTCACCATACAAGAAAATCACATAACAGCTTAACACATCAGATAGCAAAATGAAGGTTTTATATTATTCCTTGAAACGATTACATAGGTGTTCAAGATCACCCTAGACTATGCCTCTAATAGGCTACACCATACGATACTATCTATATGGCTACTGCATAACTTGATGAAGTCCTCATCCTTGATTCCTCGCGTTGTGTTCTGCTTCGTCGAGGATCATGTGGAATGCTCTTGGCTTTGGTGGTGTGTTTGGCCTCGCTGCCTTGTTTTTCTTTTGGCAGTTTCTAGACATGTGCCCCTTGACTCCGCATCCATAGCATACCTTATCATTTTGTGTACAATCATTTGAATAGTGTCCTATCCTTCCACACCTGTAGCATGTTACTTCTCCATCGCATCTCCCGAAGTGCTTCTTCTTACACTTTTCACACCACTTGGCTCCATACTTTTTGTAACATCCCGTTATTTTCTGTTTGTAAAGTCAACTTTAGTCAACCAAAGTCAAACAAAGGTTAACTAAAGTCCTTTTTATTGTTTGGGTTTTTATTTAGGTTATGATAATAACCTTTATTTGTTAAAATCCTTAAAATATCTATAGTTGAATTTAGAAGGAAAGGGCTTAAAAACCGAGAAACTTCACATCCTTTTCTTTCGCTTCGGACCGCAAAAACTTCGGACCGCAAAGAGTTTACGGTCGTACACTCCTCGGACCGTACACTCCTCGCAGCCGTAAACGGCTTCGGCCATATACTCTTCAGATCTTATCTTCTCAGAAACTGAACCTTATCGCATTGGAACTTGTTCACGGTTGTACACTCTAGCCGACCTCGGACCGTAAACGAGGTTCACGGCCGTAAACCCTCGGACCGTGAACCCTCGCACATATATATAGATTTCCTTCATTTTTCACCATTTCTCACACTTTCAACCCAAGAAACTCGATTTTCTCTCAACTATCATCAAGAGTTTTCATCTTGATCTTCAAATAAGTAAGTGTTTCTTCCATTTGTTAGTTGATACCTTGATTAATCTAGTGAAACCCTATGATTTTGTGACAACCCGGAATTTTCATTTGTACAAACCCTACCGTCCAGAACTTCAATTAAAAGTTAAATACTTTTCTGCTAATTTTTAGCCAATTTAAAGTCCGTTTGAGTATTTTATTTAATTGTTCATGAATCGAACGAATAAAGGAAGTGATTTCCAGAATGTCGGGATAGCAGCGGAGAAACCAACACCTTAATTAGGTGTTCACGGCCAAACAAAAGGGAGTTTGGGCTGTGAACTCTATCATGGCCGTGAACTCATGCCTTAGGCATGAG
This sequence comes from Lactuca virosa, assembly GCF_052849685.1. Lineage (NCBI taxonomy): Eukaryota > Viridiplantae > Streptophyta > Magnoliopsida > Asterales > Asteraceae > Lactuca > Lactuca virosa. The sequence goes on along the minus strand of NC_136433.1, from coordinate 310,581,907 downwards.
TTTACTCCCCAAAACCCCTCATTTCTCACTTCCACCCTCAAGAACAATAGCCATTCTCTCTCAACTATCATCCCGTTCTTCACCCGATCTTCCGAAAACGTAAGTTTTTCTTGACTTGATTTGTTGTTATACCCTATCACCTAGTGTTTATACATCATTTCATCCATTCAATTATTGATTTTCACTTAGATCTTCAAACACCAAGAACACCAAGAACACACACTGGTGTTCTTGGACCTTAAACACCCAATCGAGCTTCTATCTTGTAAGTACACTTACCCTAGCTTCTTGTGTGCTTAATATGAACTTGATAACACTTGAAAATCATCAAGAAACACAAGAACAAAGGAGTTTACGACCAAGAATGTTCTTGGGCCGTAAACCCTTCTTAAGGTGGCTAATTGGACCCTTGTCCTTTCCTAAGCCTTGGATGCCAACCTTGATCCTTCCTAGAAGTGTCTAAGACCTTAAACAACAATCAAAACAAGTCCCCATGAGAGTTTACGGCTGCAAACACATAAGGAAATGGTCCTTAGGCCGTAAACTCTATAAAGAGGTGTTATTGTGCCCCTAAAGCTTCCTAAGGCTTGGACTTGATCATAGAATGCTTACACTTGACTTATAAGACCTTAAGTCACCATATGGCACTAAGTACCATGAGTTTATGGCCGTAAACTCATGGGGGAAGTGACCTAGGGCCATAAACTCCATAAGGAGTGGTTCTTGGGCCATAAACTCCAATGCCATGCCATGCAACCCTTAGATGCAACCCTTAGGACTTATAACACTTATATAAGGTGTTTTACATGTCCTCGGATGTCTTAACTTTGTTAATTAGTTGTTTAAAGACTAATTGGATACATATATATGTTATTATATGTTAACTAGGATCATTGAGTATGTACAAGTCTTCACTTGACACTTAGCATCCTATACAGTCCGTTCATCCAAACCACTCACTACAGGTGAGTTCATACCCCTTAATTAACCTTTTAAATGTTTTTAAATGCTTTTATGGGGGGGGGGGAATACAAGTTGAGCTATTATAGTTATTATATCAATCACATGTGATTAATAACTACCAAACAAGTGGATTTCTTATTTTTCAAACTGTGTTATCAAACTGTTTTACTTCAAACTGTTTTACAAACTCTTTTACTTATAAAATACTTTTATTAAACTCTTTTAAACTTATATTCTGTTATATTTACAAATGCATGCCTATATATGTATAGTTATATAAGTAATGTTTAAAGGACTTAGGAAGGCTAGCTCGCCCTATTCCATTTTCCTCGTTTGGATGTGGCCTTAGGGTATCGGTTATTCGTCCGAACGTCGTCTAAATATTATTTATATATCATGTATATATATATATATATATATATATATATATATATATATATATATATATATATATATATATAGACATAAAGGTTACTTCTTTCATTCAGTCCAATGCCTTTGAGTAGCAAAGGTATACAAACATGTTCATATACACAAACAACATTACTAGTAAACTATAATAGGTATAGTTTAGGAAGATACTATTACTAGAACAATGAAACATACAACGAGTCAGTTCATTCATAAGTAATACATAGTGATGAGAAACAAACATAATACATAGTGATGAGAAACAAACATAATACATAGTGATGAGAAACAAACATAATACATAGTGATGAGAAACAAACATAATACATAGTGATGAGAAACAAAACATACAAGCTAGACAGAGAAAGAACACATAATACAGCTAGCACATACATATACATATACATATACATTACATACAGTTATGTGAGCCACTTAACGGGGGGGGGGGGGGGGAATGACACTACCTGTCATGACCCGTTTCGTATCCAGAATCTCCTTAATTGGGAAGCGTATGAGTTTGCGTATAGATCTATACTGGATTGACTATCCTACACCTTGCTGCTCGCTACAGTGGGACTTGCAAGTGTACGGGTGCCAAACGTCATTTCTTACGACATCTTACATTGTCGTTTTACTAGAGTCGGTAGCAGGGTACAGACCGATCACATGGTACTTTAAATAACAATTAGTTTAAAGTAGTTAGTACAACAGTAGTTACTTAATACAACACTACAGTACTATTTTATTTTCCCTTTACATTTACTTTGTGATATTCACACAATAAACAATAATGTAAGAACTATATTTTTGGTTAATGATAGTCAGATTTGGGAAAATACACACACAGACACTAGATGCCTTGGTAGAAGGCTACATTTAGTAGGAAACATAGGGTTTTCTAGGAGAGTTCAAACAAATACAAATTTTTACAAAACTTATACATTACAAACATCTTACAAATGCTTTCATACAAACACATACACTAATATACTTATGATCTCACCAGCTTTAAAGCTGATAAACTCTTTCAAAATAACCTGTATTCTCAGGTCGCTAGTAGACAGGTACCGGAGACAGGTTTTTGAGAAGATGGAGCTCGTTAAAGACTCATCTTTATTTTGATGTATATTATTTTTGGTGTCTATATAACTTGACAGAACACACTTGTATGAAATTATATTATTAATGCAATGGATGATGTTGTTGCTTGTTTACTACTTTGCATTGTTGTGATACTGTACATGACGTCCTCCACCCCCGAACGAATCCACCGTTCCGGTTTTGGGGTGTGACAGATTGGTATCAGAGCATTGTTTATAGTGAATCGAGTGTATCAACCCATAAAAGATATACGAACTATAAACACAAGCGGGATTAAAATACTCTGATAAAGAGTTTATACTTTTAAATAATAAAATATTTAACTAAGTATACACACCTGCATTCATACTAAAATCAGTGTCACTAGGACAGAACAAAAGTATTGTGATTGTTGGACAACACAAGTAGACTTAGAGACATATGGTCAACCCTGGGAAGATGTAGCCTGATCAACTACATTATCCGAGGAGTGATTAGCATGTGCCTAAGTATGGTTGTGAGGTTGCAACAAGTCTAAAAACTTACCAACACTACTACAATGAGAACAATAGAACAGAACATAAACTTAAAATACTATAGGAGTATTTTGTGTTACTATAATTGCTTATCTGAGAACTAAATAGATCTTTATTAATAGGTCAATAGTTGCTTAGTGGATACATTAAAAGTATATGTATCTAGGACGTCATAGACTCAGAATTTGTGAATCTTTGCTTTACTTCCTGTCCTCGTTTGGTTGTGGGCTTAGAGTTAGGGTCACTTATTCGAAGGCCTATCCTGTCCCGAGTACATATAACTGGTATGAACTAAACAAGTATTGAAATAATTGATAAAGATCATCTTATAATTATCTAATTAGTTCGTCTATTTAGTTATTTCTTTATCCCTTTTCTCACGTAGATTTCATGGCCGGATTCCATAACCCCGGAGACCCGTACTACCCCAACAACGGCAATGCAGGATGGCTGGAAGAAGAACCAGAAGATGATCATCCAATCCCATTCGATGTACATGAAGCTGAGGGCTTTTCTGATAGTTCTGACTCAGAGCCAGAAGTCAATAACCTACCCCCAGCTGCTCAAGACCCAAACCTGAATCCTCGTCCAGCATTTCAAGGACCCACACCTTTGTGGGCCACAAACTTGAACAGACGGAGTCAGGAACAGGGTCAACCCATTCCCTACAATGGAGACAGAAGCTTCTACAACCTCACTGAGGGAGGTTCAGCTGACAGGGTCCTACCCATAATGGTCTGTAGGATTGCTCGGAACACCGAGCAAGGTCGAGCAGCTATCGACCGAGTAGTGGAGATTGACGCCAACTCTGGCGTTAACACTGTCCGCATTCGCCAACTAGAGTCTGCTCATGAAAGGACTCAAGGCCGCAATGCAGTTCTATAGAGGGAACTTGCTGAAACCCAAACTGAAGTCAAGGAACTTCGAGCTCAGCAAGCAAGATCTGATAGGCGCGTGATGGACATAGAACGCCTTCTGTCGGATTCAAGAACTCACTCTAGTAGTTCTCGTCGCCGATAGAGTCTTATCGACTTCTCTTTTGGATATAACCTAGTTGTGTAAAAACTCTAGTCTAATTTCCTATCTTTGTAAATCTTAGACCCGTTAGGTCTTGATTAGGCTGTAGTCTGTCAAAATTTTCCATCTTGGTTGATGTAAGACCTACTTCTAGGTCATTTTCCCGAACTCATTACATCTGTAATTCCAATATTATTAACAGATATTTAATCTAATGGAAATTATATCCAAATGCTCTCGTTTACAATCAATCGTGTTATTCATTTGTGCTGTTGGACTATGGAGAGTTAGTCCATGAGTCATTCTCATCAATTTTCGTATCAAACTCTTATCAATATCTTCATCTTTCTAAACTTATAGCTAAACGATGCCTCCTCGTAAATCTACAAGACGCGATCCTCCCGCACCAACACCACCTGCTCCTCAATTCGACACGGCAGCCCTGAATGCTGCTGTAGCTGCAGCTGTGGCTACAACCATGGCACAATATCATTCATCTGATTCCACTCGAGGAGGAACTCCTGTCCGATCTACTCATGGTGAAATCCCTGTGCGCTCCAGAGAGTGCTCCTACAAGGACTTCACCAACTGCAAGCCATTGTCCTTCAAAGGGACTGGCGGAGTCATTGCCCTCTCGCAATGGTTTGAGAAAACCGAATCGGTTTTCGAAATCTGCTCTTGTCCAGAGGAGAGCAAGGTCAAGTTTGCTGCTTGCACCTTTGAAGTAAAAGCCCTAACATGGTGGAATAGCCATGTTAAGTCACTATCTCTTATAGTGGCTAATGCTATGGGCTGGGAAACTTTGAAAGACCTCATGATTGAGGAGTACTGCCCGAGGGGCGAGATCCAGAAGCTGCAGGAAGAACTGTGGAGCCTAACCATGAAGGGCTCCAACGTAGTCGATTACACCGCCAGGTTCTGTGAACTAGTGGCCCTCTGTCCCAACATGGCTCATATAGAGGGGAAGAAGATTGAAAGATACATATGGGGGCTGGTGCCTCCATTCCAGGGAAATGTTTTGGCTTCAAACGCCACTACATTTGATAGTGCCAAGCGATTGGCACAGCGGCTCGTAGACCATGGGGTCGTACCCCGGCCGCAACAACAACCTTGGCCATCTCAGAACCCGTCAGAACCGCTGATTCCAAGCGGAAGTTTTGGGATGACAAAAAGAAGACAAAGGCTGCCAAAAAGCAGCAGGTCGTGGCAGTACAAGCTGCGATAGCACCTGCCGCTGCTGCTCCGGTAAAGCAGTACGCTGGAAGTTTGCCCAAGTGCAACAAGTGCAACTTCCACCACGTAGGAGCCTGCCGGGAAATGCAGTGCTTGAACTACAACAGGAAAGGGCACACTGCCCGTTTCTGCAAAGCCCCGGCGAAGCCTATCACCCAAGTCCCCGGCGCTGGTGTGAGCCAAACTTGCTACGGTTGTGGCGAGGTGGGCCACTACAAAAGGAACTGCCCGAAGGCAGGGAATGCCGGTGGAGTGGCAAGAGTTCTGGCCATAGGCCACGAGGAAGTGATTGCCGACCCCACAGTGGTCACTGGTACGTTTCACCTCGATAACTCATATGCATGTATACTATTTGATAGTGGAGCGGAGAGGAGCTTCGTGAACCAAAGATTTGCTCATTTACTTAAGAAAAAATCACGAGCACTCAAAGAACCATTCACTGTAGAAATGGCTAATGGAAAGACGGAGAGCACTAGCAGTATATACATAGGGTGTACCCTAACTTTAGATAGCCATTCATTTTCGATCGATCTCATGCCGGTCTCAATTAAAAGTTTCGACGTCATTATCGGCATGGATTGGTTGAGTCTTCATCGTGCCGACATCATGTGTTACGAAAAGGCTGTACGCCTTAATCTGCCGTTTGGCGAAACCCTAGTAGTTTATGGCGGCAAACCCGGCACGAACCTTCATATCATCTCGAGCATTCAAGCTCAGAAATTCTTGTGAAAGGAATGTCGCGCATTCCTTGCTCATGTGGTCGACGTGAGCCAAGAAACGAAAGACATTCAGAACATTCCAGTAGTATGCGACTTTCCCGACATCTTTCCGGAAGAACTTCCAGGATTACCTCCGCAACGTCAGGTCGAGTTCAGAATCGACTTAGTTCCAGGGGCTACCCCCGTAGCCAAATCGCCCTATCATCTAGCACCTGCAGAGATGCAAGAGCTGTCATGTCAACTTAACGAACTGCTCAGCAAGGGCTTTATAAGACCAAGCTTCTCACCTTGGGGAGCTCCAGTCTTGTTCGTCAAGAAGAAAGACAGATCGTTTCGTATGTGCATCGACTACAGGGAGCTCAACAAACTGACCGTCAAGAATCGTTATCCTTTGCCTCGGATTGACGATTTATTCGACCAACTTCAAGGGGCGAACTTCTTTTCAAAAATTGACTTAAGATCCGGATATCACCAACTACGAGTGCTAGGGGAGGATGTTCCGAAGACAACCTTCCGAACTCGTTATGGGCACTACGAATTCATAGTGATGTCGTTCGGATTAACTAACGCACCTGCTGTATTCATGGACTTAATGAATAGGGTGTGTCGTCCTTACTTGGATCAGTTCGTCATCGTCTTCATCGATGATATACTTATCTACTCTCGTAGTAAGGAGGAGCATAGTCAACATCTGCGACTAGTCTTAGAAACACTATGTTCGGAGAAGCTCTATGCGAAGTTCTCGAAATGCGAATTTTGGATCCGACGAGTCAAATTCTTAGGGCACGTGGTTAGCGAAGAGGGAATACACGTGGACCCTTCCAAAATTAAAGCCATTGAGAACTGGTCAGCACCGAAGACGCCTACAGAAATTCATCAATTTCTAGGTCTCGCTGGCTACTATCGCAGGTTCATTCAGAACTTCTCCCGCATTGCAAAACCTCTTACCACACTGACCCAGAAAGGCGTGGCCTTTGACTGGGAAGAGAAGCAGGAGAGAGCGTTCCAAACGCTCAAACGAGCCTTATGCACCGCACCAATACTATCCCTCCCTGAAGGGATAAAAGACTTCGTTGTCTATTGCGATGCGTCGAATCAAGGACTCGGATGTGTTCTGATGCAGCGAGGTAAGGTCATCGCCTACGCCTCGAGACAGCTGAAGACACATGAGGTCAACTACACCACACACGATCTTGAGCTAGGAGCAGTTGTGTTTGCTCTGATGATCTGGAGACACTACCTGTATGGTACAAAAAGTACAATCTTTACAGATCACAAAAGCCTACAACATATATTCGACCAGAAGGAGCTCAACATGAGACAACGACGGTGGGTGGAGCTACTCAGTGATTACAAATGCGAAATTCGTTATCATCCGGGTAAAGCCAATGTAGTAGCCGACGCCCTAAGTCGGAAAGAATATTCTGGTCGTAGAGTCAAGTCATTGACTATGACTATCCATTCACACTTGTCCACACAAATTAAGGAGGCTCAACTTGACGCTTTGAAACCTGAAAATGTGGCAGGTAAATCCCTGAGAGGAATGGATAAGAACTTGGAGGTTAAGGGTGGCGGAGCTTATTACCTCATGGATTGAATCTGGACCCCGAAACTTGGTGGTTTCAGAGACTTGGTCATGAACGAGGCGCACAACACTCGTTATTCCGTCCACCCAGGTTCAGATAAGATGTATCTGGATCTTAAAAAGTTATACTGGTGGCCTAACATGAAAGCAGAAATTGCTACCTTCGTAAGTAAATGCCTTACTTGCGCAAAGGTCAAGGTCGAATACCAGAAGCCCTCAGGTCTTCTACAACAGCCTGAGATACCAGAATGGAAGTGGGAGCGGATCACTATGGATTTCATAACCAAGTTGCCCAAGACAACGGGTGGACTTGATACCATATGGGTCATCGTCGATAGATTGACCAAGTCCGCACACTTCCTGCCTATCAAGGAAACAGACAAGATGGAGAAGTTTACAAGAACTTACATTAGGGAGATTGTACGACTGCACGGTGTTCCTATATCCATTATCTCAGACAGAGATAGTAGATTCCCTTCGAGGTTCTGGCAGTCGTTACAGAGTTCCCTAGGAACTAGGCTGGACATGAGTACAACCTACCATCCGCAGACAGACGGGCAAAGTGAGAGGACTATCCAAACCTTGGAAGATATGCTGCGAGCCTGTGTGATCGACTTTGGGAAAGCATGGGATACTCATTTGCCCCTTGTAGAATTTTCCTACAACAACAGTTATCACACAAGCATAAAGGCTGCTCCATTCGAGGCCCTCTATGGCCGCAAGTGCAGATCCCCTCTGTGCTGGGCTGAGGTGGGTGATACCCAGTTAGCTAAAGGACGAGTTCCTGAAAGCACTCTCACAGGTCCGGAGATCATTCGGGAAACGACAGAGAAGATCGTTCAGATTCGTGAACGATTGAAAGCCTCTAGAGACTGACAGAAAAGCTACGCTGATAAACGAAGGAAACCGTTGGAATTCTAGGTGGGCGACCGTGTTCTATTGAAGGTCTCACGATGGAAGGGCTTGATACGCTTTGGAAAGCGTGGAAAGCTAAATCCAAGGTACATAGGGCCTTTCGATATTCTCACAAGAATCGGCCCAGTAGCTTACAAACTCAACTTACCGCGCGAGCTCAGTAACGTACATTCTACTTTCCACGTCTCGAACTTGAAAAAGTGTCTGTCCGACAAGACTATTGTAATCCCACTCGACAAGATCGAGATCAACGAGAGCCTCAACTTCGTGGAAGAACCTGTAGAGATCATGGACTAGGAGGTCAAGCAAACGAAACAAAGCCGCATCCCGATAGTGAAGGTTTGCTGGAACGCCAAGCGAGGACCTGAATTCACATGGGAGCGAGAGGATCAGATGAAACTGAAATATCCTCATCTTTTTACTTAGTTATTTGTAACTATTGATTTGCTTAAAGTCTAATTTCGGGACGAAATTCCTTCTAACGAGGGGATGATGTGACAACCCGAAATTTTCATTTGTACAAACCCTACCGTCCAGAACTTCAATTAAAAGTTAAATACTTTTCTGCTAATTTTTAGCCAATTTAAAGTCCGTTTGAGTATTTTATTTAATTGTTCATGAATCGAACGGATAAAGGAAGTGATTTCTAGAATGTCGGGATAGCAGCGTAGAAACCAACACCTTAATTAGGTGTTCATGGCCAAACAAAAGGGAGTTTGGGCCGTAAACTCTATGATGGCCATGAACTCATGCCTTAGGTATGACTTTACTCCCCAAAACCCCTCATTTCTCACTTCCACCCTCAAGAACAATAGCCATTCTCTCTCAACTATCATCCCGTTCTTCACCCGATCTTCCGAAAACGTAAGTTTTTCTTGACTTGATTTGTTGTTATACCCTATCACCTAGTGTTTATACATCATTTCATCCATTCAATTGTTGATTTTCACTTAGATCTTCAAACACCAAGAACACATACTGGTGTTCTTGGACCTTAAACACCCAATCGAGCTTCTATCTTGTAAGTACACTTACCCTAGCTTCTTGTGTGCTTAATATGAACTTGATAACACTTGAAGATCATCAAGAAACACAAGAACAAAGGAGTTTATGGCCAAGAATGTTCTTGGGCCGTAAACCCTTCTTAGGGTGGCTAATTGGACCCTAGTCCTTTCCTAAGCCTCGGATGCCAACCTTGATCCATCCTAGAAGTGTCTAAGACCTTAAACAACAATCAAAACAAGTCCCCATGAGAGTTTACGGCCGCAAACACATAAGGAAATGGTCCTTAGGCCGTAAACTCTATAAAGAGGTGTTATTGTGCCCCTAAAGCTTGCTAAGGCTTGGACTTGATCATAGAATGCTTACACTTGACTTATAAGACCTTAAGTCACCATATGGCACTAAGTACCATGAGTTTACGGCCGTAAACTCATGGGGGAAGTGACCTGGGGCCGTAAACTCCATAAGGAGTGGTTCTTGGGCCATAAACTCCAATGTCATGCCATGCAACCCTTAGATGCAACCCTTAGGATTTATAACACTTATATAAGGTGTTTTACATGTCCTCGGATGTCTTAACTTTGTTAATTAGTTGTTTAAAGACTAATTGGATACATATATATATATATATATATATATATATATATATATATATATATATATATATATATATATATATATATATATATATATATATATATATATATATATATATGTTATTATATGTTAACTAGGATCATTGAGTGTGTACAAGTCTTCATTTGACACTTAGCATCCTATACAGTCCGTTCATCCAAACCACTCACTACAGGTGAGTTCATACCCCTTAATTAACCTTTTAAATGTTTTTAAATGCTTTTATGAGGGGGAATACAAGTTGAGCTATTATAGTTATTATATCAATCACATATGATTAATAACTACCAAACAAGTGGATTTCTTATTTTTCAAACTGTGTTATCAAACTGTTTTACTTCAAACTGTTTTACAAACTCTTTTACTTATAAAATACTTTTATTAAACTCTTTTAGACTTATATTCTGTTATATTGACAAATGCATGCCTGTATATGTATAGTTATATAAGTAATGTTGAAAGGACTTAGGAAGGCTAGCTCACCCTATTCCCTTTTCCTCGTTTGGATGTGGCCTTAGGGTATCGGTTATTCGTCCGAACGTCGTCTAAATATTAGTTATATATCATGTATATATATATATAGACATAAAGGTTACTTCTTTCATTCAGTCCAATACCTTTGAGTAGCAAAGGTATACAAACATGTTCATATACACAAAGAACATTACTAGTAAACTATAATAGGTATAGTTTAGGAAGATACTATTACTAGAACAATGAAACATACAATGAGTCAGTTCATTCATAAGTAATACATAGTGATGAGAAACAAACATAATACATAGTGATGAGAAACAAACATAATACATAGTGATGAGAAACAAACATAATACATAGTGATGAGAAACAAAACATACAAGCTAGACAGAGAAAGAACATACAATACAGCTAGCACATACATATACATATACATTACATACAGTTATGTGAGCCACTTAACGGGGGGGGGGGGGGGGGGCGAATGGCAATAATGTAAGAACTATATTTTTGGTTAATGATAGTCAGATTTGGGAAAATACACACTCTTACAAGAGACACACACACAGACACTAGATGCCTTGGTAGAAGGCTACTTTTAGTAGGAAACATAGGGTTTTTTAGGAGAGTTCAAACAAATACAAATTTTTACAAAACTTATACATTACAGACATCTTACAAATGCTTTCATACAAACACAGACACTAATATACTTATGATCTCACCAGCTTTAAAGCTGATAAACTCTTTCAAAATAACCTGTATTCTCAGGTCGCTAGTAGACAGGTACCGGAGATAGGTTTTTGAGAAGATGGAGCTCGTTAAAGACTCATATTTATTTTGATGTATATTATTTTTGGTGTCTATATAACTTGACAGAACACACTTGTATGAAATTATATTATTAATGCAATGGATGATGTTGTTGCTTGTTTACTACTTTGCATTGTTGTGATACTGTACATGACGTCCTCCACCCCCGAACGATTCCGCCGTTCCGGTTTTGGGGTGTGACAGATTTCATCCATGAAATCCTCTCTTTTGGTTAGATCTTCAAGAACACCAAGAACACACACTAGTTCTTTAGACCGTGAACACCTCATTTAAGCTTCAAAACGTAAGTATCCTTCCATATACTAGTTATTCTATAGAAGCTCATAACATACACCCTTGAAAACAACCATTTCTCAAGAACATAAGAGTTTACGGCCCTGAGTATCTTCCTTGGCCGTAAACCCTACTCAAGATCTTCTTTGGCCGTGAACATCATTGGCCGTAAGCTCCATGGCCGGAAACACCTTTGTGTGGCCGTAAACCCCTTTAGAGCAATCACATGTGATTGTAACACTTAAATTCAAGTGTTTCCTAGTCGCTAAAGTGGTTTCCTATCATAATTAGTTGTTATATACACTAACTATATCCATATATGTCTCATTATATGTTTAATAGGATCCGTTGTGTTCAAGACTTCACTTGACACTTAGCATCCTACACCGATCTTACATTTGAATAACTTATAACAGGTGAGTTCATACCCCCGCATTTTCATAGTTTTTACTGTTTTAAGGGGGGGGGGGGGGATACAAGTCTAACACAAAGTTTTTATGTTACAAACAAGTGATTTCAAATATCTTATAAAAATGGATTTCAGTTATCATCAAATCAAATGGTTTTCAATGATTGTTTGAAAACGACATCAAGTCACCAAAATGGATTTCAAAATATCAAACTTCTTTTAAATGTTTTTATAAACTTATATTTCTCCCAAAAATCATACTAGTATATATATATATATATATATATATATATATATATATATATATATATATATATATATATATTATGTAAATACGATTTAAAAGGCTTAGGACTGATAACCCACTTTGGTTCCTTTTCCTTGTTTGGATGTGGGATTACAAGTATCAGTTATTTGTCCGAGTGTCATTTAAATTTTACTTATATATATATATATATATATTTGTATATGTATACAAGTATAAAAGTTAGTTCATTAAGTTCAATTACCCTTTGTAACATGTTGAGCAAGGGGTTACATTCATGAATACTCGTTATCAAATCAGAAAGTACATATAAATTATAATAGGTATAATTTATGATTCACAAAACATTAATTCACGATTCAAGTATACTAGAGTACACTGTTGTACAAGAACAAATGTTTGATTCAAAACTACAGTCAGACAAATACGCCTATGAGTGACAAATTGTTATCAACACCTTTCAGCGCATTCATAGCGTTGGGTCAGGCCATCTAGTCTGTATGGTTATAATAACTCATATAAAAGATATTAACAATACATTAGTGTATTATTAACTAAACTTAAGTACATTTTCAAAGTACTAGTTTACAAGATGCAGTTTACAGTATTACATTACAATTTACAATAACAGTTGATGAAATCAGACATACTCTCAGATACAAGCTTACAAAAGGATTACAAATACAGAACATTGGTTTACAAATAGAATAGTTTTATGTAACCAAAACTACTTTTCATATACAGCAGAAAATATATGATTTTCTGGAAACAGTTTACATATTCAAAAAACAGAAAACATTCTTTCAAAACATAAATACTTATGCACTCACTCAACTTTTTATTGATACTCTCTTTTCAAATTACTTGTATTATCAGGGAACCAGTAGACATGTACACCCCGAGCTTTTGAGAACATACTATCAATCATTTATTTCAGAATGATTGGGTTTTCATAACTATTATACATGTAACGTTTATATGCTTTTATGAGACATGTAGTTCAGGTTGTTTAATTCATTTTAAACAACATAGTTAAAGTCCTGACATTATAACCAGAATCTCCAGCCGGGGATCGAAACAATGTGTGTATAGATCTATATTGGGATTGACAACCCCGCACTCGGACTGCTAGCTACAGTCAGACATATATGCCTGTGAGTGACAAATTGTTATCAACATGTTTTCAACGCACTCATAGCGTTGGGCCAGGCCATTTAGTTAGTATGGTTATAATAATTCATTAGAAGATATTAACAATACGTCAGTGTATAATCAACTAAACTTATGTACTTTTTCAAAGTACTAGTTTACAAGATACAGTTTACAGTAATACATTACAGTTTTCAATAACAGTTGGTGAAACCAGATATACTCTCTGATACAAGTTTACAAAAGGATTTCAAATACAAAACATTGGTTTAAAATTAGAACAGTTTTATACAACAAAAACTACTTTTCATATACATCAGAAAATATAGGATTTTCTGGAAACAGTTTACATATTCAAGAAATAGAAGACATTCTTTCAAAACATAAATACTTATGCACTCACTCAAACTTATGTTGATACTCTCTTTTCAAATTACTTGTATTCTCAGGGAACCAGTAGACAGGTACACCCCGAGCTTTTGAGAAGATGGAGCTATTTATGTCTTTTCTTCTTCTTTTGTATAACTATTTGATTTCAGTATACAATGATGAAACATATGTAAATACTTATACTTTTTAAATACAGTGGTTGTTTGTACTCTGATTACTATAATGCATGTGTTGTGATACTACAAATGAAGTCCTCCACCCCCGGACGTTTCCGCCGTCTGCTTTGGGGGTGTGACACTTTTGGTCTTCCAGGTTAAACTTCAAGAATTTTCCCCTCTTATCAGGTCTTGAGGATCCTTCAAACTTCCTCTTCTCGCCAAATTCAACTTTCTCCAGACCCTTTTTCCTTTATTTGGGTCTCAACATTTCTGGCTGCTCTAACGACTGTTTTCAAAGTAGTTGCCATTTTTACTGTTGGGCCAAAGTCTGTGGGCAGCCCGTTAGCAAACCTATCTATCTTGGAGAGTTCAGTAGGCACCAAGTAGGAAAATAGCTTCATCCTCTCGGTGAATGCAATGGAATACTCATCAACACTCATCTTCCCTTTCTTCAGGTTCTGAAACTCGTTGTTTAGGTCTATCAGATCTATCTCTGAGCAATACTGTATTTTTAACTGCTCCGTGAATGCTTCCCAAGACATCCGTATGGCCTCTCCTCGTGGAATTGTATTTTCCAACAACTTCCACCAACTTAACACTCCGGTCTTTAGTTGTCTGACTGCAAAGACGGTCTTTTGCTTGTCACTACAGTCACAACTCTCAAACACCATCTCCATTTCGGAGATCCAGTCCATAATCTCAACCGGCTTCGGGCTTCCAGAAAGACTTGGTGGCTTAGCACCCAATAAGTTCTTATACATTCACCCATCCTTGTCATTTCCCCTCTCTGGGCCATTCACCCTTGCCCCTTCGTTTCTAGCTTGACTCACAGTACAGGTGTAGTTTCCTTCCTCCGATTGCTTGGGGATCAGCTCAGGTTACTCAATGGGCATGGTATGTTCGTCCCTATTTTCTTGCAACATTTGTCTTATCTCTTCTCTTTGCTCAGCTAACATCGCCCGCATCATGGCTTGTACTCCAGCCATTGTGATTGGCTCGGGTGTGCCTACAACAATAGGTATTTGCTCAATCACTGGGGGCTGTTGATTCCTATTCCCATTTGCGTTCCCGACTCCGCTTCGGGTTCTTGCCATTTTGATCTATAGACGTTCGGTGTGTAATTATGGGAATTAAGATAGGAAAGATTTTATTTACGATCGACGTGTAAATCTCCCTATCACTCCGAAAAAGATATATACCAGTTCTAGCTACAGTCAGACATATATGCCTGTGAGTGACAAATTGTTATCAACATGTTTTCAACGCACTCATAGCGTTGGGTCAGGCCATCTAGTCAGTATGGTTATAATAATTCATTAGAAGATATTAACAATACGTCAGTGTATAATCAACTAAACTTATGTACTTTTTCAAAGTACTAGTTTACAAGATACAGTTTACAGTAATACATTACAGTTTTCAATAACAGTTAGTGAAACCAGATATACTCTCTGATACAAGTTTACAAAAGGATTTCAAATACAAAACATTGGTTTACAATTAGAACAGTTTTATACAACAAAAACTACTTTTCATATACATTAGAAAATATAGGATTTTCTGGAAACAGTTTAGATATTCAAGAAATAGAAGACATTCTTTCAAAACATAAATACTTATGCACTCACTCAAACTTATGTTGATACTCTCTTTTCAAATTACTTGTATTCTCAGGGAACCAGTAGACAGGTACACCCCGAGCTTTTGAGAAGATGGAGCTATTTATGTCTTTTCTTCTTCTTTTGTAGAACTATTTGATTTCAGTATACAATGATGAAACATATGTAAATACTTATACTTTTTAAATACAGTGGTTGTTTGTACTCTGATTACTATAATGCATGTGTTGTGATACTACAAATGAAGTCCTCCACCCCCGGACGTTTCCGCCGTCTGCTTTGGGGGTGTGACACTTTTGGTCTTCCAGGTTAGACTTCGAGAATTTTCCCCTCTTATCAGGTCTTGAGGATCCTTCAAACTTCCTCTTCTCGCCAAATTCAACTTTCTCCAGACCCTTTTTCCTTTATTTGGGTCTCAACATTTCTGGCTGCTCTAACGACTGTTTTCAAAGTAGTTGCCATTTTTACTGTTGGGCCAAAGTCTGTGGGCAGCCCGTTAGCAAACCTATATATCTTGGAGAGTTCAGTAGGCACCAAGTAGGAAAATAGCTTCATCCTCTCGGTGAATGCAATGGAATACTCATCAACACTCATCTTCCCTTTCTTCAGGTTCTGAAACTCGTTGTTTAGGTCTATCAGATCTATCTCTGAGCAATACTGTATTTTTAACTGCTCCGTGAATGCTTCCCAAGACATCCGTATGGCCTCTCCTCGTGGAATTGTATTTTCCAACAACTTCCACCAACTTAACACTCCAGTCTTTAGTTGTCTGACTGCAAAGACGGTCGTTTGCTTGTCACTACAGTCACAACTCTCAAACACCATCTCTATTTCGGAGATCCAGTCCATAATCTCAACCGGCTTCGGGCTTCCAGAAAGACTTGGTGGCTTAGCACCCAATAAGTTCTTATACATTCGCCCATCCTTGTCATTTCCCCTCTCTGGGCCATTCACCCTTGCCCCTTCGGTTCTAGCTTGACTCACAGTACAGGTGTAGTTTCCTTCCTCCGATTGCTTGGGGATCAGCTCAGGTTGCTCAATGGGCATGGTATGTTCGTCCTTATTTTCTTGCAACATTTGTCTTATCTCTTCTCTTTGCTCAACCAACATAGCCCGCATCATGGCTTGTACTCCAGCCATTGTGATTGGCTCGGGTGTGCCTACCACAACATGTATTTGCTCAATCACTGGGGGCTGTTGATTCCTATTCCCATTTGCGTTCCCGACTCCGCTTCGGGTTCTTGCCATTTTGATCTATAGACGTTCGGTGTGTAATTATGGGAATTAAGATAGGAAAGATTTTATTTACGATCGACGTGTAAATCTCCCTATCACTCCGAAAAAGATATATACCAGTTCTAACACCGTAATTAAACGTTTAGAAATTTGAACACATAAAGTTTCTAGATTCAGTCGGCAACAGACCATAGATCCGATCAAATAATGCATATTATAAATCACTTAGCACATAAAAGCATGTTAGGCATTTTGTCACACCCCGAAACCGAAGGCGGAAACGTTCCGGGGCGGAGCGACGTCATGTGTAGTATCACAACAGTTGTATCATAGTAAGCATAGTAAACACAATCCAAACATTGAATACATACATGAAAAGATTTACATTGTCTTAATACAAAGATTATACATATCAGTATATAGCAAAAGTAAAAGACGTGAATCCGATACGCTCCGTCTTCTCAAAAAGTTGGCAGGAGTACCTGTCTATTGATGCCTTGAGAATACAAGCAGCTTTAAAATATCAGCATAAAGCTGGTGAGTTCATAAGCTGTTAATTCTGGTAAAAGATATGTTTCTTTGATTCCTTGAAAAGTTGTTTACCAAGAAAATCCCATATTTTCTTATGAAAGATGTTTAATTTCTCATTAGTTATACGATAAACCACTGTTTATGAAAGTTTGAGTTGTTCCAAGAAAATCCTATATTTTCTTATAAGTTAAAAATTAGTTATCTATACGCGAGTATTTACTAAGCTCGGTAGGCGGTTTTCTTTTCGAAACTCTGGTTACACCCAGAGGAGTATATTAGAAGCTCTGATCACACACAGAGGAATTATGTTCGAAGCTCTGGTTACACCCAGAGGAATTATATTAGAAGCTCTGATCACACACAGAGGAATTATATTCGAAGCTCTAGTTACACCCAGAGGAATTATATTAGAAGCTCTGATCACACACAGAGGAATTATATTCGAAGCTCTGGTTACACCCAGAGGAATTATATTAGAAGCTCTGGTTACACCCAGAGGATTATATTCGAAGCTCTGGTTACACCCAGAGGATTATATTCGAAGAGTAAATTCTCGCTACCTAAGTTATGAGTGCCATAACCGTACTAAGACTGGATAAGGCGCGTAAATGGGCCAGTATCATTTATGACTTTGTCACCCTTGAACCAAAGAGTTCCACTGTAGCTAGCAGCGAGGGTGTGGGATAGTCATTCCCATATAGATCTATACACAATAGTCACGCTCTCCCTCCAAGAGATTATGGTTATAAGTCGTAGCCCTCCACTCACGAATCTGGGGGTGTGTTACCGAGGACATGTCTCAAACTTAGCCTAACGAATTTACAAGTGATAATACAAAATCCTTTTATGATTTGCATGAATTCTTTATGAAATAATGCATATTATGATAAGATTCACGAGTTCCTTGCTTTAGATTTGAAAACTATTACTACGGGTTGATTTCTAATCGGTTTGTAAAACAGTTTTCTGAGTTAAAAGCATGATGATCATGAAATCATTTTATACGCAAAGAGATGATTCGAGTACAAGTTTCCTTGTAATTTTGCTTGTATTCCCCCCTGAAAACATGAAAAACTCGGAAAAGTATAGGGGTATGAACTCACCTGTAGCGAGTGGATCGGATGGAAGTGTCGGACAAGTGTTAGAAGTCAAGTGAAGACTTGAACACACACAATGAACCTAATAACATATAATTACACATATATGAATACATGTTTAATGTATATAACCACTAATGGTGATAGGGACATGCCTTAAGGACATAAAAACACTTGGAACTAAGTGTTACCAACACATATGGTTGCACATAAGGGGTGTATGGTCCTATATTGAAGTGTAAGGCCACAACACCAAAGGTTTAGTGTGTGTGCGGCCAGAGTGTGCGGCCAGGGTGTGTGTGCGGCCGCACACTCCCTATGAAGTGTACCAAAACGTATTTCCAAGCCTTAGGAATGTTCTAGGGAAGGTGTTTTGACCATTGCTTAGCCAGATTGAGAGTTTGTTGCTATGTTGGACCCTTAAAAGGGTGTGTGCGGCCAGACTTGGTGTGTGCGGCCATGGTGTGTGTGGTTGCACACTTATAGCAAAAATGGTCCAAAACGTGTTCCTAAGTTCGTATCTTGTTCCCCTAAGTGTCCTTGATCATGTGCTCGAATACTACTTGAGTTTGAGGCTTTAAAGCACCAAAATAATAGGGTGTACGGCCACATGAAGGTGTGCGGCTGCACACTCCTTTCAGATCGAGTTTTGAGGCTTTTAACAAGGCTCTAATTTATCTCAACACATGTAGGAGTAGGGTACTTACAGTGTAGAAGCGTATGGGGCTGTTTGGAGCCCAAGAACTTAGTAAATGTTCTTGGTGTTCTTGAAGAACACTTGAAGATTCACTAGAAAGAGCTGATTTCATGGAGGAATTCAGTGATTTACACTAGGTGGAGTAAGGAATCTATAAATCAAAGGCTAGAAACACTTACCACTTGAAGAGTGGCGTGAAAAGTTGGATGATACTTGAGAGGATTTCGAGTTCTATCTTTGAAGGAGTGGCCAAAAAGTGTTCAATTGACTAAGGGTTACATTTATAGGTGGGAGTGTGTGGCTGGAGTGGGTGTGCGGCCGCACACACCTGTGTGTGGCCGTACACTCAAGTGTGCGGCCGCACACTCCATGTGTTGGAGTGTTTGGCCCGATTTCGCTTGATATGCATCGTTTTATCCCATTTCTAGGCTCTTAACTTAAGTGTATCCGGTTTAGAACGCTCAAATAGACCCCAATTAGTGCTAAAAGCTAGCAAAACAAGGTTATCTTTGATAGATTTGAACAAGTGTACAATATAGAAAATTTTGGGTTGTCACACATTTTCCCTAAATAATCTAGTGCTTGTGTCTATTTAGGTGTATTACCTACATTTTACTATAGACACTCCTCACGATCATTGCTTAGCATTCTAAGTTTAAGTCTAGAAATAAATCCATATTCCTAGTTCGCTTAAACTAATGCTCTGATACCAACCGTGACATCCCCATTTTCACGGCCAGAAAAGACCGATTTTGTTTATGCTTTATAAAATCAGAGTACCTCTTTTAATAAAAATGTTGCAGAATTTGTTCCCAGAAAACATGATAAATAGGTTATCAAAGCATTTCCGAAGAAATGTATTTTCATTCATTTTCAAAACATTGGGATGTCATCGTCAATACAGAAACATAATCATAAACAGAACTAACAATTATTTACACTAGTGATCTGCATCTCTTTTAAATCTCTCAGTGTAAAGTAGCTTCTTATCAACACCTGTGATACAAATAAGCTTGAGTGGGTCGGGTTGGGAAACCTGGTGAGTACAGAGGGCTTTCAACCCACAATAATATAATTATTTATGTTTAAACAACAAACAATCAACCCAATTACCCATCCCCATTATCTTCCTCACTCTGAAGGGTCTACCCTAAGAGTCATCTATCTTGCATTCGTTCATTCCGAAGTCCATTGCTTCCAGGGTTTATAAGACAGGCACTAAGTCCATAGCTGCCAATGCTCATTTGTAAAGCACTAAATCTATAGCTGCTAAAGTTCATTCATCGGGTACTAAATCCATAGCTACCAGTGTTCATCTAATAGGTACTAAGTCCATAGCTACCCACGTTTATCTATCAGGTACTAAGTCCATAGCCACCAACGTTTATCTATCAGGTACTAAGTCCATAGCTACCAACGTTTATCTTTTAGGTACTAAGTCCATAGCTACCAGCGTTTATTCAATAGGCACTAAGTCCATAGCTGCCGATGTTATTTATTAGGCACTAAGTCTATAGCTGCCAATGTTTACTCATACCATCTTTCATCTCTCATCGTTCATCTACCCATGTTTTACCCAACATATTCGTAGATATAAAATACATATACAGTTTAAATCATTTAAAACATGTATAAAATCGTTCATCCAACATAGAAAGCAAGCATTCAAATAATATGCACACATAGCACGTAATTTATATAAAATACTTCATATCTATGTGTAAGATGAAAGTAACTATGCACTCACCTGATAAGGTGGTGACTCGGTACTCGGACATCGCTTCGTTACTCTTAAAACAATTTCCCCTTGACAAAACCTAGTATCATTACCACTAGAGTTTAGTCTAAGGTTCGACGAGACTAATTAATACTCTAGCTATTATTACTATTATATAAGCGTTAAACAATACTCTTCATCCACTATGTACAGACAGAGGCCAGACATGGAACACCGGAGGGCAGGATCATTTTGGCATAAAGCACTTCTGAAATCCAGCAACCCAAGAGGCCCTCCAAACTAGATTCCCCGTACCGCGAGTGGTCAAAAAGATATTATAACGACACTTATATAACTCATAATAATAGCCCAAATATTTATTATAAGGTCCTAATAACATTACTATATTTAAATAAAAACTATATTTAAAATAGCGTAGGTGTATCTTACCTACGAGGGGGTTTGGCTAGAAGCCGGGCTCTGCAGGGGCAGAACTTCCGAGCCGAAAGCTCTTCTTCTCGGAGCCGTCGAGCGCTCCGGGGCTTTTTTCTAGCGCTAGGGGAGTTTTGGGAGGTTTAGAGAGAGTGTAGAGAAAAGAAAGAATGGTAAAGGTGTGAAGAAAATGAGGGTGAGAGAGGTTCTATTTATAATCGTTAAACAATACTCTTATTACTATGTACAGACAGGGGCCAGACATGGAACACCGGACGACAATATCATTTTGGCATAAAGCACTTCTGAAATCCAGCAACCCAAGCAGCCCTCCAAACTAGATTCCCCGTACCGCGAGTGGTTAAAAAGATATTATAACGACACTTATATATGTCACACCCCAAAATCGAGATGTGGGAGTGTCTGTCCCGTATAGATCTATACACATAATGCCCGCTCTCCCTCCAGGAGACTCTGGTTACACGGTGATAGCACAGTGAAGTGTCGTATCGAGAAGTAGTGTGTCACATTCTATTTTAGTATGTTCTCTTGTATAATGTATAATGTACTTTCTGATATAGTGTATAGAGTGTTGTCTTGTATAATGTATAATGTACTTTATGGTATAGTGTATAGAGTGTTCTCTTGTATAGTATATAGTATTCTCTTTTTATAGTGTTTAGCATGTATTGACTCATAACTGTTCCGACTCTGGTAGGTACCATCGTAATAGTAGTAATTAGTAGAAATCCTTAACTATACCTATTATAGTTAAATAGTAATGTTGGTTGTATACCTTTGGTACACAAAGGCACTGGACTGAAATGAAGACCTTTATATCTAACACAAATATAGATGATATATAACTAAGAATTCAACGACAGTCGGACAAATAACAAAGTACCCTAAGCCCACAATCAAAAGAACAGGAAGTAAGGTGAGTTATTGGTCCTAAGTCCTTCAAGTCTTACTCATATATATATATATATATATATATATATATATATATATATATATATATATATATATATATATATATATATATATATATATATATATATATATTGATGTAGATGTGGTTTGTGAATAAAAGAAGTTTAAAAGAGTTTGGAAATAGTTTTATAACAATTTAATACGAAAATGAATTTGATAAACACTTGAATCAGTTTTGTTGGTAAATCGGTTGAAAATATAGAAAATCCTTTTAGTTACAAGTTATAAATCACATGTGATTGATACTATAACCTGTTTGATTCAACTTGTATTCCCCCCCCCCCATAAAAGCATTTAAAAACATTTAAAAGGTTAATTAAGGGGGTATGAACTCACCTGCAGTGAGTAACTCAAATGAAAGGTCGATGTAGGATCGTCGGGTGTTAATTGTAATCTTGAGCACAAACGAATCCTATTTTCCATGTAATAACACTTATATGAATACACTAGTAGATATAACCACTAATGATGATAGGGACATGTCTTAGGGACATAAAAACACTTAGAATGTAGTGTTACCAACTCATATGGTTGCACATAAGGAGTGTATGGCCCTATATTGGAGTGTAAGGCCATAAAAACATGGATTTTGAGTGTGTGCGGCCAGAGTGTGCGGCCTAGTGTGTGTGCGGCCGCACACTCACTATGGAGTGTGTCAAAATCGTGTTTCCAAGCGTTTTGGATGTTCTAGTGAAGGTGTTTTGACCATTTCTTAGCCGGATTAGGAGTTTGGGGCCATTTTGGACCCTAAAAAAGGATGTGTGCGGTTGCACATGGCGTATGCGGCCAGGCGTGTGCGGCCAGGCCTGTGTGCGGCCGTACACACTCCTACAAACTTGTCCAAATCGACTTTCCAAGTCTTTGTGATGATCCTAAGAAGGTGTTTTGGTCAATGCCAAGCTTGGGTGAGTGTTTAAGTCCATTTTAGGACCAAAAGATGTGTGTGCGGTCACACATGATGTGTGTGCGGCCGTACACACATGAAGATCATCTAAAACGATGATTTCATGGATTAAACTCGAGGCAAAGGCTTTCTAACGTGTTGTAGTAAAGATCTAAGGGTGTTTACTTACTTGTTTTGATGATTGGAGATGGAAACTTGAAGAACTCTTGAGAGAGAATGTTCCAACTTGAAGGAGTGTAAAAAAAAGGTGTAAGGTTGACTTAGGGTCCCTTATATAGGCTGGAGTGTGAGGCTAGGGGGGTGTGCGGTCGGCTATGTACGGCTGGCTGGCCGCACACTCAGGTGTGCTGCCGCACACACCTTGCAAGGTGTGTTTGGCCCGATTTTGTGATGTTTTACACATTTTAACCCTCCCTAAGACTCATATCTCGATTGTATTAAGCCTAAAGCACTTTATATGGACCCAAAACTTATTACAAAATAGCAAAACGAGGCTAACTTTGCTATAAACGAAGAATGTATAAGTTAGAAATTTTCGGGTTGCCAGAATATAACTCATAATAATAGCCCAAATATTTATTATAAGGTCCTAATAACATTACCATATTTAAATAAAAACTATATTTAAAATAGCGTAGGTGTATCTTACCTACGAGGGGGTTTGGCTAGAAACCGGGCTCTGCAGGGGTAGAACTTCCGATCCGAAAGCTATTCTTCTCGGAGCCGTTGAGCGCTCCGGGGCTTTCTTCTAGCGCTAGCGAAGTTTTGGGAGGTTTAGAGAGAGTGTAGAGAGAAGAAAGAATGGGAAAGGTGTGAAGAAAATGAGGGTGGGAGACTTTCTATTTATAGGGTGAAATATGGCTGAACTTGGTGCCATATGTCACGATCTGGTGGCAAGACTTGGGGAGAAAACAATGGCCAAGATTGTGCCACGTCACCCATTTTCGCACAGCACACTTCCGACTTCTAAAATCTGTAACTTTCGCATACGAGCTCTGTTTTTGACGTTCTTTATATCCACATGTAGGTAAAAATAAGATCTACAACTTTCATTTTGATTCCGTCGGCTAAATCTCAACCGATCTTAAATTTAACAGTAGGAGGAGATTATACTGTTAAATGACCGCGAAAAATTTGTAACTCCTTCATACGGACTCCGTTTTCGTCTGTATTTTTATTCTTGAGTTCCTATTAATGAGATATTCAACTCTCATTTAGGTCGCGTAGGCCAAAAAACCGCTCGATCTAAAATTCGAGTTTCGGGTCGTGTACTGCTATGCCAAATCTTAGAAAATTCATAACTTCCGCATACGAAGTCAGATTTGGGCGTTCTTTTTATGGACGCTCTCGGTTTAGCATATTCTACGACTTTCCTTTAGATTACTAAGACCAAAAAGTCATCTATCGTAAATTCACTATTTACGTCTCCCGGTGTCGTGCCGGTTTTGCCGTAAAACTTCGACGGGCCATAACTTCTTCGTTATAACTCGGATTTCGGCGTTCTTTATATGTACGGAACCCTTGTAACATATACAACCATTTTGTTAAGATTAATCCTTCTAAATAATCTTCCATCAAAAACTCATTTTTGATGCTTATTGTCTCTAAATTGAGTAGCCCGAATCTGCGGGCGTTACATATATGAAATAGGAATACTCCCAGACTCTTTTGATGATCACAAAATCTGAAAAAAATATAAGAAGAAATACTAGAGTTCAGCTTGTTTATGCTACACAACTCCATTTCTTCATCTTCTATGATTGGCGAAGAGAGCTAGACACTTACTTAGACCAACTTCTCCAAAGTCTCCAGTTGCAAGTCCAAGTGCTTTTGAAAGTGTTGAAGGATCTGATGAAGATGATGATATAAATGAAAGCATCAATCTAGTTCCTACGTACCTTCACACAAATGGAAGCACAGTAACTTTTATGAACTTTCCTCTTCTATCTTCCACTCTCTATGATATACAAGTCTTATTCTGTTTGGATAACTTACAAGTTACAATCTATTTGGACATGAAACTACAGGGGGTAGAATGTGAGGGTGTTAATGTAAATGTTGAACAATTGCCATTTCTTCATCTTCTTTGATATGATCACATAGTGTATTTGGTGACCTACATGGTGTACAACCTGATTCTGTAGTTGCTGGTATTATTAGAAAAGAACCAGAGCATGAAACTTTTTTCAGACATATAATCTGCCCACATGGTATATACACTACTCAATAATATACTCATGTCTCTTTCTATTTCATATATGTATCTACACCTAAGTGAGTTTATTCTTATTCTTTTACTTTTTATAGTTACCACTAAAAGCAATCGAAATCCTTTTGATTATGTCTCTGAGACATAATGACAGACCTTTATGCCTTCTTCAAAGCATTCTGACTAATATACCCTTCACAACATTTACCTTTTTATCCTTCTTCTTGAGACTATATTTTGACTTATATTTGAGGTACACACTAACAGAACCCTAATCTGAAATAGACTAATGCAACATTTTTTTAATTTTTTTTAGTCTTAATGCATCTCTTTCCCATGTGAAAAAGAAAGAAATAGAGTGCAGTCTTGAGATTGATGCTAACTGCAATTTGATAAAGCCTTTTTTCTATGTTCTTGGATTGTCAAATTTAACAGCCTAGCTGTTAAATTTGTCAAAATGACCATTTTTCCCTTGTCTCTTTCATCTTCTTCATCTCCATTCTCAAGAACTTCAAATCAAACAATTTCTACCATAATCCCAGAAATCCAATCTAAACTTAATACAAAATATATTTAGATTCGTAATCAAAACCCAGTTTTATAATCTTTTTCCCTGGAATCAAACATTACAAACCCTTAGTAGATGCAAGAACTCTTTTAAGCTGGAAGACAAAATTCATAAAATAGAGACAAATGATAAAACTCATACATACAAACTGGTAGAAATAGAAAACCTGAATGCAAATTTGATTTCAAATGAGAGAGGAGTTTATTGAATTTCAATTCAAGAACTAAATGAGCTCCAGCTATGGAGCAAAAAACACTAACCACAGGGATTGAGTTTTTTTTTTCTGTTTGTTATTTAATTATAATTATGCAACTTTAATTTTATGATTTTTTTATTGAATTTAGCTTTTAAGATAAGCAATAAACTATGCAGAAAGGATATCCTTCTGATTCTGCCTCATACAACGATCCAAACATCATCAGTCAAAGGCTTCCCATCTTCTTCCACAAGACCCAGAAGCTTAAACTCCCTGGCTGATACCCCGTTAATTGTAAGCTTTACTTTATTTATTTTCAGTAATCTCAACATCATGTGTGATAATCATAATATATATTTATGTTTTCTGGACAAGTGAGTGATTATTATAAATCTGTTGATGTATATGATATAATGATTCCCCCCTCCCCCCCCCCCCCTTCATTTATGTTTGGTTTATGTGGAACTGAGTGGGTATGAACACCAAGTGTTCGATGAATTGGTGTCCATGTTAAGCAAGTGGTATCTTCTGGCTGCATCTCTCTCCCTTTTGTGTGCATTTTGATGACCCCAAGTGCTTGTGGGTTGTAGAACTTCCTCTTGCAGAAGTGGCATATCTTCAGAGATTGGTTTTGATATTGGATAAGAATCTTCAAAGTTTTGTCCCACATTAAGATTCAGCCAGTTTTTCTCTTCATCTATGGGATTCATCTTGGATATAGGATATTCCAATTTATGCTTCTTTTTAGGAGATAAGATATGTGTAGAGTAATAGGCTAGATCATGGTGTGACCTCAAATAGAACTCCATGCATCGTGAAGCTCTCAAGCTTCTGCATAATGTAGTCAACGAGTCAAAATCAGATCAAAAGTTCATACCTGCGATGATAACTGAATATCTCAAAGTAAGTTGTGAACTTATTAATCATTATGTAAACACATTTGACTCTTTTTATAAACTTTTGTATTGTGTATTTTGTAGCCTGTATGTGGGCCCGATCCTATGCTTGTTCTGGAATTCTCAATGCATGTTATTGAAAGCTGTCCAAGTCAAACCATTGACCTATTCCTATTTTTGGCCGGAAACATCCCTGCAGAGTTAGTCAACTCTTATTTAAAACAACATGCTCCCAAAATGCAGGCTATGTATTTGTATGTCTTTTCTCTCTCTCTCTCTCTCTCACTCATCTTTTTAGTTCAATAAATGACAAATACAGTGTGTTATTATTTATTCTAACTGAGGTTTATTATATATCTCCCAAAGTACAATGTAGTCATCTTGTTGACTCTCGTATTCTAATATGTTCAGATTAGTGAGCATATGGCTTCTAGGTTGTCATCTTTGATGGTAATCACAATTGATATTTAGCTTTGTTCCTAGCTATCGTCACTGTTTTTGGTCTTCCTTGAGCTTTCCACTATGCATAGAAAAACTACAAACTTCTCATATTCAGACGGTGATCTTTATCATTAGGTATTATTAAGGACTAAGGAGCATCAAATCATCTGAAGATCATCATATACACTGCAATAAGGTATAACGTATGCTGGAGGGAGCTGGAAGGACGAGCTATTTCTACCACATGTGGCCATCTCTTGTGTATACTAAACTTATAATCTTATAGACTGTAGTTAATTACACTTTCTTTCAATCAGTAAATGACATGATCCACAACTTATTTTCCTTAATGAGATTCAGAGGCCACGAAATTAGGGTTTTCAGATTTACCCTAGTATCATTTCATTTACATGTGTAACTTGTTACAGGGAACAGAGTGCTCAAAGTTTCTCAATTGAAGGCTTGCTTAAAGTTTCTCAATTGAAGGCTAGCTTTTCGGAATCCATTAGATCTGGGTAAGTACAACTCTTTCTTCTTCTTTTTACAAGAGGCGGATAATCTTATATATTTAGGTAGGTAAAGATTCATATTTATCAATTGCGTTTAACAACATATATATATATATATATATATATATATATATATATATATATATATATATAGGCTTAGGTTATTCTATTTAAACTAATTATTGTGTTATTGTATGCACAATATAGGCCAATCAATTTACTTATTTTAAGAAAGTGATTTACCTATATTATTAAATAAAAGAAAAATAGAATAATGCCATTTAATTAAAAGAAATGTAATATTGTACATTTGCATTGCCTTAAAATTAGGAAACCGAAATTTAAAAAAAGAATTTTACAGATTTTAATGGATCTTTGATTATCTTAATTTTTGAATTTTGATTTTTTTTAAATTAATTTAGTTTATATAATTCTAATATAATTTTTAATCATATCCGGTATTATTCTGATAAAATGACATTCTTTTTATAATGATATTCTATGAAAATGCAAGCCATAAACTAATAAAGAGTCTTACTTCTCGCAGAATAAACAAATTTTTAGATACAAGTTAAATTTTTTCTATTACATCCTTGAAAAAATAAAAAACTTTATATTTTATTCTATAATAATGAAACACTCCCTAATAACAAACAAATATAATATGTAGATTATTTTATTGGAATATACTATTACATATACTCTTATCATTCTATTATAGATTAATCTAACAGAATATGACAATGAGTAGTGCATTTTTGTGGAAGATCGGTGACCATTGAGGATTGTTCATGTCTATCCCACACACATTCATCCAACCTTCGGGCCATTGACCATCATGTACTTCATTCATTCTATGAGAATATATGTCATGAAATTGAATTATGTAAGAATAAAACTATGTGAGAATGCTTTTATACACCAAAAATAAAACAAATTTTAGTAATTCTAAGAGAACTCATACTACATGTTAAAATCAAGTAACACAAATAACGAACGCATAAATTATTTTGTGTTCTTCAAGAATTTGAACATCAAGTTCCCTTTCAGGCATTTCTACAAACACCTGGTGTGCAATATTCTCATAGAATTATTTTTGTGTTCTTCCATATGTTACCTTTGCTACTGGTAGTAAGGTCAACTGCTTCAGTCTAAAAACCTAATAAGAGTTTTTGGTTCACTTTCTAGAGCATAATTTCAAGCTTCTATTCTTCCCAACTATTTTTAGACCATTCAAACACTCAAACAACATCTTCAATAGACTAATGATAACTATCATTCCTTATAGAACAATAGCAGGGAACTAAGAACACAGTGACTTTCCAGCTCCAGCTGGGAAAATCACCATACTTGATTTCCCAGAAAGCATAAATGTAATGACTTCCAAATTTCAATTGCCCAACCAAAAAAGAATCAAACACATGATTAAGCTTCAATAACCTGATTAGATTCACATTCATCTTCCTCGAATGGAAAACCTTCTTGTTCACATAAACACTGCTCCTCTTCTAAATTTGCAGGCCATTCAAAGTCTCCTAGGAAACGAAACAAAAAAAGAAAGACCAATTAGATTTTCATCAGAGTACAACCAAAAAAACAAAAACTTAGTAAAGTAAAGAACATAGCAGGCCTGGATGCGGAAGATTGCGTCTAATACCTTAACCATCGCGTTAATGGGTTCCACCGGAAACCCTAAACACCAACAAATTCAAATAAAAATTAATAAATTTGAAGCAATGAATCAATACATATGTACCAGCATACAAAGAGCGATACAGGGGTGTGTAATCGATTGGTCCGATCGAACCCTAAACGACGCCCTAATCAAATTAATTAGTTCTTATTGAAAAAAACGCAGAAATCGAGAGAGAGCTGGAGTTTACCTGTATAGGCGCTTGGGCATGGTACCGCTGGTCCACCGCCTTCTTCTACCACCAGCGTCAATGACCGGAACGTCGTGAAAAAACATTAGTAGAACCGTAGGCGATGGGGGAAGAAATCGACATTCGAAGTAAGGAAGAAGGACGTGATGATCAGTAAGGAAGAAAGGGAGAAGAAGAAGAAGAAGAAGAAGAAACCTAGGTTTCTTGATGGGTGGACATCAGAAGTAATAATGGCGGTGGGTAGACACCGATGTGGAATCTTGAATAAAAAACGATGATTATCGATGGAGGAGGCTGTGGTGAAGTAATCGATGATCTAATGCCACGTACAGATGAGAGGGAAAAAGTTGGGTTTTAATTAAAACTGATATTCCTAAATTAAAGGGATATTAATTGATTTATATATTTACCATAATTAATTAATTGTAAGATTACATATTTACCCTTTTGGAATGATTGGCCTACATTGATGCATACAATAACACAATAATTAGTTTAAACAAATGAAACTAGCTCTCTCTCTCTCTCTCTCTCTCTCTCTCTCTATATATATATATATATATATATATATATATATATATATATATATATATATATATATATATATATTAAATGAGATGCACTACACATACATGAACTTCTACTGCGCACAAAATTCAGAACATGTAAAGAAGAGGTAAACTTCTACTTTTAGTTTTGTTTTTTTTGTTTTTTTTTTCATACAGACCTGGTCATGTTTAGTTACATCTGGTAGAGTGTTAGCCACATAATTAAGAGTCACGTGGGAAGATGCTTTAAAAAATTGTAAACCACACCACATGTTAAGGTTCAATTACATACTCCATCATATGAGGTGTTGTAATTATTAATTGTTTGTATGATGAGGCTAATTCATCTGGTTAAATGCAAGGGTGTTAAGGTTAAGATCATACGTATACATCCTTTCTTCTATTCGTTAAAGAAATTGAGATCATATATAATCCCCTACTATCCATTCATATATATGTCCTATTGGGAATCATAAAAACCGAATATTAATAAACTCAACATGAATCTAATCAACACTTATGTTTGTTAAGCAGGAAAAGAATTTAAACGAAGATAAGGAAGACACAGTGAAGCAGATAATAAGCTTCTTGCAACATTTTTCATTGGAGGAAGTGTGCCACAAATGTAGTATTAGGTTATATAGTTAGGGAAAACCTCTTAATAACAATGTCAAATCAAATCCCCTTAATATAAATTTATTACAATTTTTTGACATGATGTTATTGGATGAAATTGATTGTTTTGGTATATATTTGTTTCTATATTTTTGTATTATGTGTAAATGAGTATCGTAAAAGCACGTTGTATACACATATCGTAAATGGTTGATGATGTTTAAGGCACGAAAATGTGTGTCATCTTCATTTATGACAGGGGCGTTAATGATACGCGATGCGTATCCTAAATGCGTGTCGTAAGGTTATGATCCGCAAATGTGTTTCGTCTTCTTTTATGACATGGCCTTCCTTGATACGCATCGCGTGTCGTAAATGAGTGTCGTAAATGCGTATCGAAACTGCACATCATAAATGAGTGTCATAAATAGACGACGCGCAAAAGTGTGTCGTCTTTTGTTATGACAGGGCCTTCCTTGACACGGATTTGCGTGTCGTCTGAGCGTTTTACGACACACATTGTGTGTCGTAAAAGGTTGTTTTTGTAGTAGTGTAAGGGGCCGAATAGGGAGTACTCGGCCGAGTAATCGGCCAACTTGACGATTTTTAGAACACTAATTATAACATATAAATACCAAATAACAACGACATAATTTAAATTAGGTGGAAAATCATGAAAATCTTGATCAGTACTGATCTCATGTCGTGAGAGATAACTTCTCACGTCGAGATTATAGTTATTTCGAAAAAAAAATTGTTCAATTCACAAATGTGTGATCAAAGCAAGACACACCAAGAGGTTATGATACCACTAATATTTTTCTTAAATTACAATAATATGCTCAAGTAGAAAGTCTCTAACAACTAAGGTTGGTCACATGCAACCTTAAAGGATCTATGTCTTTACATTAAGGCAACATACTTTAATTATTAAAACTATGAAGATCCCTAGAAATTTAAAAAATCTCAAAGTAGAGTTACATACCTTGAACTTGTTGTAGCAAACAAGTTGATTGAATCCTTCCTTGTATACTTGAGAAACTAGCACCAAACGTTCAGTGCCTCTGATGGCTCGTACCTTAAACCTAGCATCTAAAATACAAGAAGAGAGAGGAATGAATTTTCGGCTATTTTTCTGGTAGAAGGTATATACGAATTCTAATCACTAAAGGATCCTATTTATACTTGATAGGATAACCCTAGAAACCCTAATCCAGAAGTAAAATAATATTATTTCAAATCCGGGTAGTTATGTAGTTTCATTATCTTAGAAGGAATATTTCGAATGCCTTATAAGCATCTCCAAAGCCATCCAACCTTGTGGCATGTTCCAAATTTCTTTCTTTTTCAATTATTGAACAATTATAGTCCAATCCTTGCAACTTTAATTAATTTTAGTTAACCCATAATTAAATCCAAATTAATAAAGATTAATTCTTAATTAATTATTACTGTTTCTAATTAATATATTAATCACATAATATATTAACAAGTTATTTACTGCAATTTATTATTAATATAATAAATCAATAAATTAATCTCTCTCACTAAATGTTATTCTAATTAGTTGATGGTTTTAAAGGCAAGCAAAAAGGATTTTGCTTCTAATTACAAATCATGCCAATTTAGTTATGGGCTTAGACACCTTAATCTAACAATAGATGGGATCAAATATGTCTATTAAACTTTGTTATTTGCGATCCCATAAAGATAGTAATTATATATAAGAAAATAAATGATACTCGATACCTACATAGTTGAATTCAAATAAACGATATAAAGGTCACAAAACCATTTATTTGTTTTGCGACTTGAATCCTAGACTTTGATAATTAATGTTTTAAGAAACTAAAAGGGTATTAATTATCTAATATTTAAATATTGAAAATACTAAATGAATTTTCTAGATGAAATCAAATTCCAATATCATAACCATACATCATATTTCACTTGTTGATCTACATGAGATAATAGCATTATTAAAAAACTGAACGTAGTGTTTCGTGGAAATATACTTGTGATGCAAATGATGTTTCTGAAATAATATTGGGTACAGTTATTCCTGACCTTTGGAAGGAACTAGAAAACTTGGAAGCATTTTATATGTTTCGTAAGGTTAAAAAAATATTCATGAGAAACAAAGTTATTTGGTTTAAGCCAGATCAAACACGGGAAGAATGCAAGGCTAAAGAGAGTCACCATGTGTGCTTTAACAGTCCATTAGATCATGGAAAGGATACCTTTAAGCCCAAGAAATGCAATAAGGCTAACATAGATAGATCTTGTTTCTCCTGTAAAGAAACAAGATATTAAAAGAGGAACTGTCCCTCTTATCTGAGAAGAAAGTCTGGAGAGACTAATAATTCAGGTATATACTAGCTAAAACTTATACTTTCATTTAACAGTCAAGTACTTGATACTCAATGTTAATGTAATATTTGTAAATCTTTACAAATATTCAAGAAGAGTAAGCAACTGAGCACAAGCAAGTTAGAACTTCACTCTCAGGGTTTAGTTTATTATTTTTTTATTAGAATATAAAAATAATTCTATTGTAAAACAAAATTTGTTTTGGAACAATATATGTTTTAATTTATCTTATCTGAATATACATGTCTCAATTACATTATTAGAAGATTGATTATTTACTTAAAATTCTACTTTTGAGAACTAGATCTCTTATTACAATTATACAGTAAATATCAATGTTTTCTAGACAACAAGTTCTATCAGCAAACACTTTTTGACTCATACTTGATTTGAATCAAACTTATCGTAGACATTGTTATCTTTATTATATATGATATACATATATTCAAACTTCAAAAAATAGATTTTTACATGCAAACAATGTAGTTTATTTGACATATGTGAATCTTATTTATATATGAAAAATTCCTAATAATATTTTTACTAAATTGTAGTGAAAATAATTATTAAGGATTTGTATATTGTGATGTATGACTTCCTTTCTATTAAATGTCTAGATTCAACGGAAGGTACCAAATCAACTTTATTAACAACTATATTCCTTGGAATTATGTTTTACATTTTAAAAGGTAATTATGAAACCTTTTTTGAGGTTTTCAAATATAAAGTTGAGATACAAACCAGTAATACCATCTAAAGTGTCACACCCCGCTAAAGTGAAAAAATGAGGCATGATAGCAAATAGGTTTCATAGCAAACGTTAAAGGCATCATTACTATAGAAATAAGTATTTATACTTTACAACCTAAGTTCAAAATAATAAAAAGACATGTTCCCAAAATAATAATTTTCAAAAGACAATTTCCCAAAATACATTTCTAGTTGATGCTACATGCTCTATGATGATGAGTCTTTATGGTCACTTACAACTCATTCCTTGAAAAATCTTGTAAATGAAAGGTCAACTATGGAAATAGTTGGTGATTTCAAAGTTTTTCAACATAAAATAGTTTTAAATCAAGAAAATCTGAATATTGATAAAATTTTCCATAAATAGAAGTTCGTTGCTATTATAATAAAGTTGTATGCACATAATGTTCAAACAATGAGTTCACAACCAAACCTATGATTGAATATGCCTATCGAGATCTATGTTCATCGCTAACATAGATAGAACATCACAATATGCACTCCAGTAAACGGGTGAGTGAGGAGTTGTCAATTCCTAATAGCGCTATCCATAATGATCACCAACTCAATAAGTTAATGAATTGTGAAATGTTTCAGGGAGTTGCAGCGAGAAGGTCAAATGAATCAACATTGGCATACACATATACAATATTACAACAATCAACCTTGATACAAGTTAAATTTAGTACATCAACGTAAATAAATGAGAACATGCTTAATCACCTCAAAACATAAAACCTTAAAATAGGGCTTGTGAATATTCATAATGATTCGTGAAGATATTGGTGATGCCTTGGGATAACTTTCCTCACGTCCTACTACAGATGCCTTAAGATAACGATACACACTAATGAGTCTCTAGTTGAATTACTAACACTAGTACACTCAGTTCTCTTTAAAGGAATTCCAAATTTTATTTTTAGAAATTAGGGTTTATATAAGTTGTAACTAAGTTTTTGTCATATTTAGGTTTCTATAACCCATTAATCTATTAACATTTTCAAGTTATAATTTCAAATTTTGTGATATTATATGTAATGTATTTTAGTATTTTTCGAGGCGTTTTACAAGTTAAAAATTCAAATATTTGACCAAAATAGATCTAAAATTTTCCAAACTTTATATTTCAGTTCTCACTATAATCAAGGACCTCCAAATAAATGTTCATGAATTATGGATATGTCTAGCTAT
Source organism: Lactuca virosa (assembly GCF_052849685.1). Classification (NCBI taxonomy): domain Eukaryota; kingdom Viridiplantae; phylum Streptophyta; class Magnoliopsida; order Asterales; family Asteraceae; genus Lactuca; species Lactuca virosa. The sequence continues at coordinate 310,546,450 of NC_136433.1, read as the reverse complement.
TTTTCCAGTAATTAATCCTTTGAATAACCATAGAATCATGGAAAAATAGTAAAATGTTATGAAAATTCTCAAACTGTTTGTGTAGTTGTTATAAAGTGCCTAGAAGCTAGGAAAAATATTAAAAGTCATTTATAAATAATAGAGCCCAATTTTATAGTTTACGTGTGTTTATTTTTAAGAAAACCGGAATTAATAGTACAATAAAACCTCTATAAATTAATCCTGCTGGGACTTAGATATTTTATTAATTTAGCAAGATATTCTTATATCGATAAATTAATAAATTATTAATTTAAAAAGTTGACTTATATTCGTGAGCAACTCTCAAATTAATGCATCGACCTTCAGAATTTTCATGTCTGTTCACTTTACCTATTTGAATAAAACAAAAACAATGACCTTCAAAATTCCCATCTACATTCACACATTAATGAACTTGTCAAGTTCAATGTACATAGATCTAGTTGATAACTATAAAATGTCTAATGATAAATTTTAAAATCACATCAACTATGGCTTCTAAACTAAAAGGTGTTAAAAAATCAACGATGACCAATCAACAATAAAAACTATGATGCGAGTATCAAAGAAATCACCAATGATGCACTCAAGAAGATTTGGTGAAGTGGGTTGACAAAACTTTCGATATGAAAGTTACTGAAGGAACAATATCAAACACTCCTAAGAGATGATCGAAGTTCCTATCGGCTAACTTTGATAAAGATGGATCTTCCAAGCGTCACAAAGCAACCAAGTATCCGGACATGGAGAAAGTTGTTTATGAATGGTTATGGGAATGCATTATTGGCACAAAATTGATGTGAATGGGTTGTTGGATTATCCAGGTGAAAATAACGAATGGTATAAGGTTCAAAGCATTGAAGAAATTATTGCGGATACCGTTCAAAATTCGGTTGATGATGAAGTTGATGATGATTCAGTACCTTTGGAACCTGTCACTCGGAAAGAAGCATTGCAAGCAACAACAACTCTTCACAAATTTTTGTTGCAATACGAGAATGCAGTACCTCAACTCTTAAGTGCAATTAGGAGATTTAAAGATGAACTCAATATATATTTGAACTTCACAAAAGAACAAGTGACTATATACTCATTTTTTATTAGACAATTCTAGAATTTTTGAATGATTTAGTAATTATAAATTTATAGTTTCGCTGGGACCAATATATTTACATTGGGATTTCAAAAAAATAATTATTTTTTTATTTTATTGATTGGAGTCCAATTTTGTGCCGGTACCAAGTTGGAACCGGACAAATTATTAATTTTATCGAGGTTAATAATTTATCGAGTATTAAATTATAGAGGTTCTACTATATACTACTATACACAGTAAAGATAAATTACCAAACATTTTACTATTTATATTACTATAATCAAGGGTCTCCTGATAAATTTTTAGGATTTTTAAATAAGTTTAGTTATTTTGTATTAATTTATTCCATTGAATATTCATTCAATTGTGGAAAAATTGCAAATTGTCATGCACAATTCTTGAAATTTTTCTATAAATGTTACATAGGTCCAAGAAGTTGGAAAAAATATTAAAAGGTATTTTTAAACTGTAGACCTTGATCCTTATAATTTATTTGTGTTCAATAAGAACAAATATGAAATAAGTATTAAACACTGCTACAAATTCCACAAACATTATATTCTTGTTCTATCAACAATCAAGATATCTTTGGTAATTTTTCATGATTCTTAGATGAGCCTAGCTAGTTTTAACTATTTAATGCCTTCAATAAACATTAAATCATGGAAAATGACAAATAGTTGTGGAAAATTCTCAATGTTTTTTTGTAGCAAAATATTAAAAATGTTTTTGAACAATAGAACCCGATTTTATAATTTATTTTATTTTAATAGCAAGAAAATCGAAATAAATAGTAAATTGTAATAAAAATTGCTCAAACTTCATGGAGCGGGTTTATTTAAAGTATAGGCCATCCTGTTATTTGTCTAGAATTTATTGACATATGTAATTATTTTTTTGTGATTTATGCCCTCATTTTTTGGTTAAAGTTATAATTAATCGAGAAAAATGATTTAATACCTCAATATTTCCAGATCAACATATTATGTCACTAAGGTTTTAGGAAAAATTGTATTTGAACAGAAAACGAGTTTTGGATATTTTTGTTAATAAAATCATTTTTGAACATATTTGAAAGCTTTTAACATTGAACTTTGAATATCAAACATTTACGCTTGAATCTCTTCACATGCACTATGGTTTGAAGACTATGCATGGATTTAATTTGTTCAAAGTGGCATTTTTAACAGAAATCTCGAAATGCTTGAAGTAGATACCCATCAAAATTTATAAAAACTCATTTCCTTGGATTTGACATAAGTTTAGGTCATCGGTTTTCACCAGCAACCAACATGCAAGAGGTTTTCGTGAAAACCTACCACCATCATCATCAATCTGAAGTGCATGAGTGCATGCACATGAACGTAGCATAGAGAATGTGTAAAAGAAGAAGAAATTCAAGAAAACTAGTAAAACGTAAAGAAAACTGAAAGAGTAGAGTTGTTACCTAGATGAACACAACAAAATGATGAGAAATTTGTGGGTTTTGGATGCTCTTTGGCTGAGAATTTCGTGAATGAGAGAGGGAAGAAGAGAAAATTGAAGGGTGGTGATGGAGAGTGAAAAAAATGAGGAAGGAGAAGAGTAAAGGAGTTGTTAAAATGATTTAAATTTTGGTGAAAGGTTGCCTTGGTAGAGGGGGTAGGTTTTTGGAAGTGTGATAGAGGCTTCCTCTCACTTAAATTTTATTTAAATCCTTTCCTTCAAAAATTTATAAAATTTTGAATTTTTTTATAAAATGTGCATTTGTCTAGTTTTTAATCATAAAACTCTTGATTTTAACCAATAAATTAGAGATGAATTTTGATAGTTTTAAAATTTATTTATTTGGTTATATTTCCTAATTCATAGTTTTTTAATATTATAAGATTCATAATAAATTTTATAGAATTTTAGATATTAAACTTTATAAATTTGAATTTTTAACGCTTTTGGGGTTTTAAGGAATTTGTTAGACCTTTGGAAATCAAAATCAATTCAATTTTTGAGATTAAAAATTATTTTAGGGTTTCATAAACTTTTTTTCAGTTGAAAATAATGTTTGTAATTCGTTTTTAATTGGATATTTGACATTTCCTAAAGTAGTTAAATGATTCACGTGAAATGTGAGAGTCAAGCATATTAGGACTAGATTTTAGTATGACTTGAGTTCCTACAAGACTCTAACCTAATTTCTACTACTAGGTCAATGCATTAAGTGTCTACATGTTTCATGAAAAATGTTCGAGTCAAGGAATAACCTAAATTTGATAGTTGTCACAGTATCCCCCAGTCGAAAGAATTTCGTCCCGAAATTCAATTACTTTCGTCCTTTGTTAGCGCATGGAAAGAGATGAGGATATTTTTCCTTCATGAAGTCCTCAAGTTCCCAAGTTTATTCGGTCCCACTTTTCGTGTTCCAACGAAATTTTGCAATCAGAATCTTACTCCGCCTAAGCTGTTTCGTTTCTCTATTAATGATTTCTATTGATTCCTCAACGAAATTCAATTGATCTCCAATTCAAACGTCCTCCAAAGGTACTATCAGTTATTCTTCAGCTAAACATTTCTTGAGGTTTGAGACTTGAAATATGTTATGAATAGCGCTCAACTCTTAGGGTAACTTGATTTTATATGCTACTGGACTAATCCTTTAAATGATTTCGAATGGCCGACATGTCCGGGGCTTAATTTTCCTTTCTTACCAAAATGTACCAGCCCTTTCCAAGCTGATACCTTTAGGAGTACTTTGTCACCAACTTGAAACTCCAAAGGTTTTCTATGGTTGTGTGCGTAACTTTTCTGATGGTCTTTGGTAGTTTTAAGTCTGTCTCTGATTTTGGAAATCTTGTCAGTCGTTTCTGAAATAAGGTTGAGCCTACTCAAATATCTATCTCCAAGGTATAGCCATCATAATGGAGAATGACACTTATGTCCACATAAAGCTTTGTATGGAGTGCATTGGATACTTGTATGATAACTGTTATTGTCAGAAAACTCAATCAGAGGAAAATAAGTATCCCCTTTTCCTCCAAAATCAATTGCACATGCCCAAAGCATATCTTCTAAGGTCTGAATCGTTCTCTCAGTCTGACCATCTATTTGAGGGTGATAGGTTGTACTCAAATTTCTCTGAGTACATAAAGTCATTATCAATATGTGTCAGAATCGTGTCGTGAAGCAACTATCTCTATCAAAAATTATAGATAACGGTACTCCATGTCGTCACATAATTTCTTCGATGTAGATTTGAGCCAGTTTTTCCATATTATAATCCACTCGGATAGTGAGAAAGTGCTTAGATTTCTTTATTCGATCTACTATAACCCAAATCGAATCATTTCCTTTCTACCACATGAGTCATAAACGCCATACAATTTTTCTTCAAATGCTTGCGAATCTTTATGCTCCACACGACATTCAAACTTCTTCCTGGCTTCTCACCATGAATGCTAACGGTTTCATCGTTTGGGAGAGGTATTCATATGATTTTCTCATAAAAACCAATGTTCATCCTATTCATGGATAACCAATCCAAGCCTACTATTACGTCAAAACTACATAGCTCGATTGGACTAAGTTCCATGCCAAATAATTTATCAGCTAAATTCAGTATAATCATTCCTCATCCGTCTTGGTTTCAAATCAATTAGGGGTCTAAATTCCAAGGATACAAAACTTCTATCTGCTCCCGCATCGAATATTACTCACACATAGTGATTGCTTAAGAGGAACGTACCTGCTATTACTTAAGGGTTTTGACGAGCTTCTTTTGCACCAATCACAAAAGCTAAACCTATGGCATGTCCAACTTGGTTTCCCTGATTAACTTGCCTCGTCGGGTTCTAACCATTGTTACCAGGCCTCCTGTTCAGTTTAGGAGAAGCACTTTGGAGGTCATCTGTACTCCTGCACTCAAAGCATGCCCCTTTTCCATTCTTATTCATCGGTTTTTTTGAACCACTGAACTCTGAATGGTAGTTGGGTTTGTTGAATCATATATTTTGTTAATCGGTTTTCCAGAACCACTGAGCTCAGAATGGTAGTTGGGTTTGTTGATGTCAACAATCCTCAAATCTCTGGCACCAACCCCCAAATGTAGCGATCAATCCGCTTCTCCTTAGGAGTGACCATATGATGCACCAGTTTTGCAAGTTAATGGAAACAGACTGTGTATTTCTCTATCTAAGTTATAACCATAGAATGGTTCAAGAATATAGACTCTAGCATTTAAGTTTCATATTTAGGACAATAATCCTCAATGAGAAGCTTCTTCAGATCTTCCCGAGTTAGCTGATATGCAGCCTCCCGGCCTCGGTTCTACATTCGGGTGTTCCACTAAGTCAATTCCCTATCTTGGAGTAGGCAAGGTTCATACTCAATTTTTTAGCGATTAGGGCATTTACTAATGTGGAGAACTGATTCAGTGTTGTCAACCCATTTCAGTATTCCAATGACGTCTTCTTTCCCATGGAACTCCTTAGGTTTGCATGCCATGAAGGACTTGTAACTACATCCCCTATCCTTGTTACACTGATTTTCTCCTTGGTTTCCTTGGTTAGCATTGAGACCAGTAGTTACTTGACTGACAATCTTTGGAATTGCTGCCATGAGTTGTTGTGCTACCATTTGGGCAACAGTTGGTGATTCATTCTGAGGTTTTCCGCGAGTAGGCCTTCTTGGAGCATGGTTCTACGACACGAGAAAAGAAAATATGTATAAATATTTTTATAAAATAGTGTATAAATCCTATTCATCATTATTTTTCAAACTCTATATGTTGTCAATATAACACTATGCATTATTACCATGCATATAGTGTAGATGTCGAATATTGTTTTGAAGTGTCGAAGGTTATAGATAGTTTCGTTAGTTTGTAATTTTATTATAAGGGCACTCTATGTATCGAAGCTTTCATTGTTCAGTCCCTTATATTTTTTGTGTGCTTTCATGTTCCCTATAAATAGGGATGTGTACTAGAGATAGATAAGAACTTTAGTCATTTTGTCTAAAACTCTCTGTACTTACTGAAAGCATAATTGAGCCAAACAGATATTATTTAGATCTCGTGTTCATCATTCATACTTTACTCTGATCTGGTAATTCATACTTGATTTCATTACAACTACATTTGGTATCAGAGCAGGATTCATACAGAATTGTTCTGATTTTCTGAGTTTTTTCAAAAGTTTTGAGTCTCATTCTAGATTTCAATATTCCGCTCTTTTGGATCAGAAAATCATCTTAGATCTTCTGTGGTGAGTCCATTCTGCGTTCTAGTTGTTAAATTGAGTGTTCGATTGTTGAATTCTAAGTGTTTTAGCTGTTTGATCTTAATCCAATTTAAGCTTTTCTCGAAATTTTCCGTACAACAATGGCGAACTTTAACATGAACACGATAATGTCTTACTCTCATCTCCTTGGTTCATCAACGAATATTCTGATGCCGATGCCTAAGTTTTACGATAAGTGGGCTGATCGAATGGAGGATTACTTGAACATAATTGATGAAGAACTTTGGAATTGTATTCTCGGTGATGTTCGTCCTCCTGCTGTTGTTCAGAGTATTGGAACTTCTTCCAACAATCAAAATGTCAATGAACTGCTGAAATATTGTTGAATAATGAAAAGAAGTGTATGAGAGAACTCAGAGGTGCACTTGCTCCTGTTGTTTACAGTTATGTGCGTAGCTGTAATACTGCAAAGGAGATCTGGAATACTTTCATAGAAAAATATTAGGGGAGTGAGAAAACGAAAATCAGTTTAGTAAAACATTGTCTGTTGGAGTTAAGAGAATTTAATGAAAAATAAGGTGAATCCATCGAATTGTACTATGATCGTCTGAATGAACTCATATACAAATGCAATCGATATGGGATCACCAGGTCAACAATGGAGTTTAATCTCACATTCATTATGGGGCTTCACAAAGAGTGGCGAAATGTTAGTCTGATGGTGAAGACTTAGCAAAGCTTCGACTATTTCTCTTTGAATGATCTTTACAATCTATTGAAAACTCATGAATCCGAAGTAAATGAAACTGCTGAAGAATCAAAGATAAGTCTGGGTGGTCTGCTTGCTTTGGTTTCGAAAGTTACTGGAAGGGACGCTGAGAAAGAGATTGTTGAGAAGGAAGATTCGGATGATGAAGGTTTGATTGTAAACACTGATGATGAAGCTGTTGTATTTTACTCTAACAATCGAGTAATTTTTTTTAAGAAGTCGTTCAATGCAAAGTCGAAAACAAATGATGTGAAGGGAAGTTTTGCTAGAAAATTTGGGAGTGATGAGAAGAAGGTTGAGAAAAAGGAAGTTCGTGATGAGGAAGAGAAGAAAGAGAAAAAGCTGAAAGGCAATGGTGGATTCGACTTCCATTACTGTAATGAGGCGAATCATATGGCCAATGACTGTATGCTACGAAAGTGTGATGAGAAGAAGAAGAAGGTTAAAAATGAAGCATATTGTGTTGATAAATTAGAAGAGGTGCGTGCAAAGTCGAATGGATTGTCTTTGGTGGCCAAAGGTATGGATGAAGAAGATGGAACATACCAGATTTGGTCATCTGGTTCTGACGACGAGGAGATGTGAAACCATACACATGGGACTATGTTCGCAATGCATGAGGAAGAAGAGAAAGAGAAAATTACTGGGAAGTGCTTTGTTTCAACATCTTCACACAAATCACCAATGACTTCTTAGGTATGTTCTCTTTTACAATCTTTTAATATTCCTTCTAGTGGATATGATTCTATTCTATCTGAGTTTGATGCAACTATTACTTACGTTAACGATCTACTTATTTCTGCTAGTAATGATGCTAAGAAGTTGAACACAAAACTCTTAGAAACTCAGAGGATGTTGGATTCGAAGAAAATGAAAATAGAATACTTAGATATGCAAATAACAAATATGATGTGTGATAGGGATAGTTTAAGCACAGATGTTAAACCGTTGTTAAAAAAAGAAATATCTACTGTAACTTTGGCAAAAGATTATATGGTAAATTGACACCATTGCATTATTCATCGGATATTAGCAAAGAAGAACATAGGAAACTTTTGCCCTTTTTAGCATTCGAAAGGGAGAAAATTGACTCTATTTCCTATGATTGTGAACAGACAATTGCTGCATTTGATAAGGTTCCAGATAATAGATATGCATATGGAATAGTAAAAATTAATGAATGTCTGGATGCTAATGAATTAGTTGATATTGTTAACGAAACCTTGACCAAAAATGAACAAATTAAGATTTTGAAAAGAACTGAGAATTCAAAAACTGACCCTCAAACGAATTTTGCTGATATCGAAGATGATTCTGATGATATTAGTGAAATTGAAGAGGAGGAAATTATTGATTGTTCTTAGTTGTCTGTCATTAATGTCACATCAATGGCTAAAGGCAAAGAAAAATGTAATGATTCTACTGTTGAAGTTGACACTACTTTACCCTCAACTTCGAAAGTTAATGATCATGACCATGTGACTATCGAAGATAGTCAAACAGACAGTGAGAATGACAATGATGATGTTCCAAAAGAAAGAACAATTCCAAGGGTTTTAGTTGATCAGGTTTTTGACGAAACTGAGAAATTCGACATAATTATGAAGGAAAAAGGTTCTCATTACCTTCAAACAAATACAGTTGTTTATCCGAATTTCAAATGCTCAGATGAGGTTATCTTTTCGAATCAGGTTTTTGTCACAAAAGGAAATAGTGATAATATTAAACCTGAGTTTCATAAAATGGTTGAAGAAGATAACAAGAAAGCATCAAAAGAAGGATTTTTCTCAAACCAAAGTACTGTCGAAAACAGTTTAACAAAGAATTCTTACACTTTTCAATGACAAAAACCACAACGAATTTGGGTTGAAATATCTGAAAAATCAAAAGATGTTTCAAAACAAGATGACATTGTCTCTCAAAATTTCAAAATTAATTTTTCATGAGTTTAAGGAACAAATTGAAAAATTTCGAAAGAAAGTGGTATTTCAAAAAGACAAGCACGAAAGAAAGTTTTTTGGCAAAACAATGAATCTCGAAAGAAATCAAATGTTATGCTCAATAAATCATCTGAACAGAAAAAGTCTAAATCGGTTCAGACTTCTTTTCAAAAGAAAGTTAAAGATAAGAAAAAACCCGCTCTAAAACAACAAGATTTCTCTTCAAATAAACCACAAAATGTTTTTTCAAAGTCTAAATCTCAAGTGTCTAAATCAGATTCCCAAAATAAAGGTCAAACATAAAATGCAAAGAAGTTCACAAATTATCAATCCACAATGAATTTCAATTCAAATCAACAAACACAGTTTTCAAAAAATCATTTTTTCAAGACAACACCGGTTTTTGAATAATCCAAGGAATGCTCAAAATTGTTTTTCTTCTCAAACGAAACCCGTGTTTTCAACTCAAAAGTTTGATAGATTTCAATCTAAAAGAAATGTGACTATCACACCAACACAACCAAATTTTCCTAATCCTCCTACGAAACATGTTCCCAAAGTTTCGTATGTCAAAGGCAAGTCAGATGCGAAAAACATTAACCATTGGCTCGAAGGAAAAGGGAAATCATTTCAATCAGGGAAGTTTTCTCAACAACAAATCAGGGATGCTTATGAAACGTATCTGAATGAATCTTCGAATGGAAGTTTTTCATCCAAGGAGTCGAATCCTTCAGTCAAACAATGGAGAGCTATTCTGAAAGCAAAGTTTAATGAGAAACAAACTGAGAAGCATAAGGCGAAAGTCAGTGAAAATTCTAAACCTGGGAATGATTACATTTATGTTCCTTTAACTAACGAGGTTGACTTACTTGATAGTCTCAAATCTAAAGTTCGTAATTGGATCATATGATCTTCTTTTCACAATGCTTTTCAATCTAATAACCACGAGCCCGAACAACCTTGAGGACTTAAATTCTTTCACTGATTGTAGGTTTTGTGTGACGAGGAATATGATGACAAATGGTATATATATAGTGGTTTATCTCCTCACATGACTGGAAAGAAGGAAAACATGCGGGATTATAGAAGTCTAGATAATGCTGGAGTGGCAAAGTTTGGCAACAATAACAAATGTCAAGTCAAAGGATATGGAAAAGTAACAAATGGGAAATTCATAGTGAACAGGGTAGCTTATGTCGAAGGTCTTCAACATAACTTTATAAGTGTTTCGCAACTTGTTGTGGGCACTAGCAATCAAGTGGTGTTTAATGAAGAAGGAAGTGTGATTTTGAACATCGACACAAAGGAAGTTTTGCTTAAATCAAAAGGAAAAAGCGATATTTTTATTCTTGATATCAAACCAATAGTTGGGATTCCCTTGGTGTGCTTACTTTCGAAAGCTTCATATGATGTTAGCTGGCTCTGGCATCGAAAAGACTTTCTCATTTAAATTTTCAAAGTCTGAATAAATTGGTGGGAAATGATCTTGTTAGAGGTTTACTTGTGTTAAAATTTGATAATGATACTTTGTGTGCAGCTTGCGAACAAGGAAAACAACACAGAAAAGGTCATCCGATTGTTATTGATTCAAAGATTGTTCAACCTTTGGAACTTCTTCATATTGATCTTTGTGGACCCTCAACTGTTGAGACTCTCAACAAGAAGAGATACATATTGGTCATTGTTGATGACTTTTCACGGTTTACTTGGGTATATTTTCTAAGACAGAAATCCGAAACTGCTCAATCAATGATCGACTTCATCAAGCATATTGAACTAAGTGTGAAGAAAAAGGTTCGAAAGATCAAGAGTGACAATGGGTCGGAATTTAAGAACAATGTTCTTGATTCGTTATTAACTAAGAAAGGAATTTCACATAATTTCTTTTCACTTTACACTCCACAACAGAATGGTGTTGTCGAAAGGAGAAATCGTTCATTTTGCGAATCAGCAAGAATAATGCTCACATATGCGAATCTTCCTCAATATCTATGGGCCAAAGCAATTTCCACTGCATGTTTTACTCAAAATCGATCTTTTATACATCGTTGTCACACCCCAAAACCGGAACGGCGGAAACGTTCTGGGGCGGAGGATGTCATGTACAGTATCATAACAATGCACAATAGTAAACAACCAACAACATCCACTGCATTAATAGAATAATTTTAATACAAGCATGTTCTATATAGTTTATAAGACACCAAAAATATGAATGAAAATAAAAAATGAGTCTTGAATGTGCTCCATCTTCTCAAAAGCTTCATCGGTGTCTGTCTACTGATGACCTAAGAATACAAGTTATTTTGAAAGAGTTTATCAGTATTAAAGCTGGTGAGTTCATAAGTATTTAGTGTCATTGTTTGTATGAAAACGCTTGTAAGTTTGAAGAAAATGTTTGTAAGTTCTCAATGTAAATGTTTGTAGTGAGTAATATTATCTCCTAGAAAATCCTATATTTTCTACTAAATGTGGCCTTCTACCAAGGCACCAATGTTCTGTATGTTTGTTCCGCATAAAAGTATGTATTTTCCCAAGTATGTCTATCATTAACGAAATATAGTTTAAACATTTATGAATATGTGAGAAGATCACAAAGTAAATGTAATAGGGAAAAATAATGTTTTACTTCAGCAGTAACACTGTTGGCTATAAAGTAATAAAATACAGACTCCAGGTAGTATTAAATGTACAATACACCTCGGGGAGTCTTTTTGCCTTTAATCCCTAGTTGGTTAATTAAAGGTTTGAATGTGAACTTGTATGTAACCATGTTGATTGACGACTGAATAAATGATGACCCTCCGGTGTCATATGTAGTGAGGTGACATTTTGTCACCCCTTCGCCTTATCGGCTGGGACTGTAGCTAGCAGTCGGGGTGTGGGAGTGTCTTTCCCGTATAGATCTATAGACACAATGCCCGCTCTCCCTCCAGGAGACTCTGGTTACAAAAATGATACAACACGGTCTTGTTGTATCCGAAAATAGTATGCAACATTCTAGTTATTGTATTCGTATGTTTGTATAGTATATCATAGTGTAGTAATGTTCTCTCTATACTAGTGTATAGTATGCTCTCTTATATAGTGTATAGTATGTTTGTGATGACTTGTAAACATATTGACTCTTGTATGCTTCGTTGTACTAGTATTAGTGAGTAGTAATCTCTTAAACTATACCTATTATTGTTTACTAGTAATGTTGTTTATATGCCTTTGCTACCCAAAGGTACTGAACTGAAATAAAAGCCTTTATATCTAAACACATATACATGATATATAACAGGAAACTCTAAGTCCACAACCAAACAAGGAACAGGAAATAAAGTGAGCTATCAGTCCTAAGCCCTTCAAATCTTACCTGTATAAATATATCTGTATAGACATGAGTTTGACAATAATATAATTTAAAAAGAGTTTTATAAAGGATTTAGCATATAAAAGAGTTGAAAATGTTTTGAAGTGTTTGAAATCCATAAGTTTGATAACAATTTGAAAGTAATAGAAAATCTTTCTGTTTGTTCTAGTTATTTATCACATGTGATTAATATAATAACTAGAATGTTTCAACTTGTATTCCCCCCCCCCCATAAAAGCATTTAAAATCATTTCAAAGGTTGATTCAGGGGTATGAACTCACCTACAATGAGTGGTTTGGATGGAAGCGCTGGATAGGATGTAAGTGTCAAGTAAGGACTTGAGCACATACGGATCCTATTTAACATATAATGTCACACATATGTATCTAATTAGTGATTAAACAACTAATTAAACAAGTAAAGACACCTTAGGACAAGGAAAACACTTTGATTCAAGTGCTAGAAGTACAAAGGGGTTGCATCTAAGGGTTATAGGGCCTCACATTGGAGTTTATGGCCCAAGTGTAAACCCCCATGAGTTTACGGCCCATGGTGTTTACTGCCCATGGGTTTACGGCCCATGGTGTTTACAGCCGTAAACTCATGGTGTCTTGTACCATTTCGTGTGTTTAAGGTCCTATAATCATCTTGGAAGTGTTCTAGGCTTTGTTTCTAGGCTTAGGAGGGTGTTGTGGCAAATTTGCACCACTTAAATAGAGTTTGCGGCCAAGGGAGATTGCCTTGGCTGTAAACAGCCTTCTGGTCATGATTTCTAGATGTTTAACACGTGATTCTAGTATCCAACAAGCTAAGGATAGTGTACTTACGTAGTGGAAGCTTGAAAGGGTGGTTAGAGTCCAAAAACACTAGTGTGTGTTCTTGGTGTTCTTGGTGAAATGAAGAACACTTGAAGATCTACCTAAAAGAAGAGATTTTATGGATGAAATCAAGAGTTAATCAAGGAGAAGAGATGTATTAACTCATATATGGAAAGATTTACTTACATTTTTGAAGATTGGGAGAAAAAGTCTCAAGATCCTTGGGAGAGAATTCGAGTTCTAGGCTTGGAAAAGTGAAAAGTGGCTGAAAAATGACTAAGGGCCATATATATATCATGGAGTTTACGGCCACCATGTGTTTACGGGCGTAAACCCATGACCCTTGGCCGTAAACTCCTCTTTTGAAGGTTTATGGCATGTTTGATGGGTTACAACTTCAATTGGTACTTCCATTCACTTATTTCTTGGATATACTAGGCTCGGAATGCTCAAATAGACTCAAAATAGTGCTGGAAGTTAGCAGGAACAAGTCTAACTTTGATTGGATTGAATGGTTTGTACAAGATTGAAATTTCGGGTTGTCACATCTTCCCCCCGTTAGAGGGAATTTCGTCCCGAAATTAGAGTTTAAGCAACTAAGTTATTACAAATAACTAAGCGCAAAGATGAGGGTATTTCAATCTCATTTGATCCTCGCGCTCCCAAGTGAATTCCGGTCCTCACTTGGCGTTCCAGCGAACCTTCACTATCGGGATACGGCTTTGCTTCGTTTGCTTGACCTCTCGGTTCATGATCTCTACAGGTTCTTCCACGGAATTGAGGCTCTCGTTGATCTCGATCTCGTCGAGTGGGATTACAAGAGTCTCGTCGGATAGGCACTTTTTCAAGTTCGAGACGTGGAAAATAGGATGTATGTTACTAAGTTCGTGGGGTAGGCTGAGTTTGTAAGCTACAGGGCCGATTCTAGCGAGAATCTCGAAAGGCCCTATGTATCTTGGATTTATATTCCCACGCTTTCCGAAGCGTATCAAGCCCTTCCAGGGTGAGACTTTCCAAAGGACTCGTTCCCCCACCTGGAATTCCAAAGGTTTCCTTCGTTTGTCTGCGTAGCTTTTCTGTCGGTCTCTAGAGGCTTTCAGTCGTTCACGAAACTGAACGATCTTCTCCGTCGTTTCCCGAATGATCTCCGGACCCGTGAGAGTGTTGTCAGGAACTCGTCCTTTAGCTAACTGAGTGTCACCCACCTCAGCCCAGCACAGAGGGGATCTGCACTTCCGGCCATATAGGGCTTCAAATGGAGCAACCTTTATGCTCGTGTGATAACTGTTGTTGTAGGAAAACTCGACAAGGGGTAAATGAGTATCCCATGCCTTCCCAAAGTCGATCACACAGGCTCGCAACATGTCCTCCAAGGTTTGGATAGTTCTCTCACTTTGTCTGTCGGTCTGTGGATGGTAGGTTGTACTCATGTCCAGCCTCGTTCCTAAAGAGCTTTGTAGCGACTGCCAGAACCTCGAAGTGAATCTACTATCTCTATCAGAGATAATGGATATAGGGACACCATGCAGTCGTACTATCTCCCGGATGTATGTTCTTGTGAGTTTCTCCATCTTGTCGGTCTCTTTGACGGGTAGGAAGTGCGCGGACTTGGTCAATCTGTCGACGATGACCGAAATGGTATCAAGTACACCCGTTGTCTTGGGTAGCTTGGTTATGAAGTACATTGTGATCCACTCCCACTTCCACTCTGGTATCTCTGGTTGTTGTAGTAGACCTGAGGGTTTCTGGTATTCGACCTTGACCTTGGCGCAAGTAAGGCATTTACTCACAAAGGTAGCAATCTATGCTTTCATGTTAGGCCACCAGTATAACTTTTTAAGTTCCAGATACATCTTATCTGAACCCGGGTGGATGGAATATCGAGTGTTGTGCGCTTCCTTCATGACGAAGTCTCTGAAGCCACCGTGTTTCGGTGTCCAGATCCAGTCCATGAGATATAAAGCTCCGCCACCCTTGACTTCCAAGTTCTTATCCATTCCTCGCAGAGATTCACCCGCCACATTTTTAGGTTTTAAGGCTTCGAGCTGAGCCTCCTTAATTTGTGTGGACAGATGCGAATGGATAGTCATAGTTAATGACTTGGCTCTTCGACCAGAATATTCTTTCCGACTTAGGGCGTCTGCTACTACGTTGGCTTTACCCAGATGATAACGAATTTCACATTCCTAGTCATTGAGTAGTTCGACCCACCGTCGTTGTCTCATATTGAGCTCCTTCTGGTTGAATATGTGTTGTAGGCTTTTGTGGTCTGTAAAGATAGTGCTTTTCGTACCATACAGGTAGTGTCTCCAGATCTTCAGGGCAAACACAATTGCTCCTAATTCGAGATCGTGCGTGGTGTAGTTGACCTCGTGTTTCTTCAGCTGCCTTGAGGCATAGGCGATGACCTTACCTCGTTGCATCAGAACACAACCGAGCCCCTGGTTGGAGGCATCGCCATATACTACGAAGTCTTCTATCCCTTCGGGGAGGGATAGTATCGGTGCGGTGCATAAGGCTTTCTTCAGCGTTTGAAATGCATTCTCTTGTTTCTCTTTCTAGTCAAAGGCCACACCTTTCTGGGTCACTGTCGTAAGATGTTTTGCAATTCGCGAGAAGTTTTGTATGAATCTGCAATAGTAGCCAGCAAGGCCTAGAAATTGACGAATTTCTGTAGGCGTCTTCGGTGCTGACCAGTTCTCGATGGCTTTAATTTTGGAGGGGTCCACGTGGAGTCCTTCTTCGCTAACCACGTGACCTAAGAATTCGACTCTGCGGATCCAAAATTCGCATTTAGAGAACTTCGCATAGAGCTTCTCCGATCGTAAGGTTCCTAGGACTTATCGTAGATGATCGCTATGTTCCTCCTTACTTCGAGAGTAGATAAGTATGTCATCGATGAAAACGATGACGAACTGATCCAAGTAAGGACGACATACCCTATTCATTAAGTCCATGAATACTGCGGGCGCATTAGTCAATCCGAATGGCATCACTACGAACTCGTAGTGTCCGTAACGAGTTCGGAAGGCTGTCTTCGGAATATCCTCCTCAAGCACTCATAACTGGTGATACCCGGATCTCAGATCAATCTTGGAAAAGTAGCTCGCCCCTTGCAGCTGGTCGAATAAATCGTCTATGCGAGGAAGAGGGTAACGATTTTTGAGCGTAAGCTTGTTGAGTTCCCTGTAATCAATCCACATACGAAACGATCCGTCTTTCTTCTTCACTAATAAGACCGATGCTCCCCAGGGTGAGAAGCTTGGTCTTATAAAGCCCTTGCTGAGTAGTTCGTTAAGTTGACCGGACAGTTCTTGCATTTCTGCACGTGCTAGACGATAGGTCGATTTGGCTATGGGGGTAGCCCCTGGAACTAAGTCGATCCTGAATTCGACTTGACGTTGGGGAGGTAAACCCAGTAGTTCTTCTGGAAAAACGTCGGGGAAGTCGTGTACTGCGGGGAGGTCTTTTAGGTCTTTTGTTTTCTGGCTCGTATCGACAACGTGCGCCAGGAATGCACGATATTCCTTACGCAAGTACTTCTGGGCTTGAATACTTGAGATGATACGAAGGCTCGTACTGGGTTTGTCTCCGTAGATCAACAAGGTTTCGTTATTCGGTAGGTTTAGACGGACTGCTTTGTCGAAACACAGAATATCGGTATGATGAAGACTCAACCAGTCCATGCCCACAATGACGTCGAAACTCTTGATTGCCACGTGTATGAGGTCGATTGGGAATGAATGATTGTCTAGTGTGAGGGTACAACCTATGTAAATCTCGTTAGAACTCTCTGTCTTGCCGTTAGCCATTTCTACGACGAAGGTTTCTTTTAGTGCTTGCGGTGCTTGATTAAGTAAGTGTTTAAATTTTTGGTTCACGAAGCTCTTATCTGCCCCACAATCAAATAAGACACATGCATAAGAGTTATTGAGGAGGAACGTACCCGTGACTACTGTGGGGTCTGCCACTGGTTCATTGTGGCCGATAGCAAGTAGTCTCCCCGCTCCTCCCGCATTCCCAGCTTGAGGGCAGTTTCTTTTGAAGTGCCCTGTCTCGCCACAACCATAGCAGGCCTGGCTCACTCCTGTACCAGGGATTTGGGTGATGGGTTTTGGTGGCGCCTTGCAAAACCGGACAGTATGGCCCTCCCGGTTGCAGTTGGTGCAGTGCAATTCCCGGTAGGGGCCGTTGTGATGGAAATTGCACTTAGTGCACTTGGGTAGGTTCCCTGCATATGGCTTTGCTGGTACAGGGGCAACAGGAGTTGTGGCAGCATGGACAGCCACAACCTGTTGGTTTTTGGAAGAGGGTTGAGTTGATTTTCCCTTCTTTCAGTCCCAAAGCTTTCTCTTGTTGTCGGCCGCCTTGTTTGGTGCTGAGACAGCAGTTGTAGTTGTTGTTGGAGGAGAAGGGACCTCGTGATCGATAAGCCTTTGGGCCAATTCCTTGGCACTATCAAAGGTCGCAGGGTTCGATGCTAGAACATTCCCTCGATACGGGGGCACCAAACCCCAGATGTATCTCTCGATTTTCTTGCTTTCGGTGGGGACCATGTTGGGACATAGAGTCACCAGGTCGCTGAATCTGGCCGTATATGCCACTATGTCGGAACCCTTCATCTTAAGGTTCCACAGTTCCTCTTCGAGTTTCTGAACTTCGCCCCTCGGGTAGTACTCCTTTGCCATTAGATCCTTCAGTGTCTCCCAGCCCATAGCGTTAGCTGCTACCAGTGAGAGTGATTTGACATGACCATTCCACCATGTCAAGGCCCTTTCGGTGAAGGTGCAGGCGGCAAATTTTATCTTGCTTCCTTCAGGACAAGAGCACATCTCAAAGATTGCTTCTGTTCTTTCGATCCATTGGGACAGCGCGATGATCCCTCCGGTTCCGTTGAAGTACGTTGGTTTGCAGCTGATGAAGTCTTTATAGGTACACTCCCGTGTACGTGGTTGGATTTCACCATGGCTAGAGTTGGTTCCCGTTCCAGCTCTACTAGCACCACCAGAATTTACTTGAGCTATGGCTGTGGTCAAAGCTACCTGAAACATCACCGCATCGAACTGCGGAGGGGGTGGTGGTGGTGGAGTTTGATTTACAGGCGTGCCTCTGGTCGGACGCTTGCGGGGCGGCATCTTTTACTGAAAGTTGATAGGGATGATGACAGTAGTAAGAATCAATTGTAAGTATGATGAGAGTGATTCATGGACTAAATCACCATAGTCCAACCATCAGATAGGGACATAACAATAGAGTAGGGAAACACAAGCGTAAAGACTTTCCAATAGATTAGATAACTGCCAATATTACTGGTATTAATGATGTAAATGAGTTCGGGAAAAATGACCTAATAGTAGGTCTTACATCAAACCATATAGGGAAAATGTTGACAGCTTAGGAGTCTAGTTAGAGTAGTTGAAAGATAGGAATATTTTACAGACAAGTGCTACATAGGCACAGAAAAGAAAGGCTATTCCTTAACCCAAAACAAAAGACGAGTCGACATCTTCTACCGGCGACAGGTATCCCTCGGGCGAACCCTCAGATCTGCTAGTTGACGAACAACTTCCTGAAGATGTTGCTCATGCGCCCTCTGACGCACTCGGAGTTCCATGACTTCGGCTCGGGATGCAGCCAGTTGTTGCTGCAAGGCCTTGTTGGTTCTCCTAGTCCTTTCCATAGCCTCTTCGATTTGGCGAATGCGGACCGTGTTAATGCCAGAGTTGGCGTCAACTTCCATGACTCGGTCGATGGCTGCACGACCTTGCTCGACATTCCGAGCAATCCTACGGACCATAATGGGTAGGACTCGGTCAGCTGAGCCTCCCTCGCTTATATTGTAAAACCTTCGGTCTCCATTGAAGGGTAATGGTTGACCCTGTTCATCGCTCCAATGGTTCAAGTTTGTCGTCCACAAGGGTGTGGGGCCTTGAAATGCCGGTCGGGGGTTGAGGTTTGGGACTGGAGCCTCTTGAGGCAGGTTGTTGACTTCTGGTTCGGAGTCAGAACCATCCGAAAAACCTTCTGCGAGGTGATCATTTAAAGGGATTGGATGATTCTCTTCTGGTTCATCATCGAGCCACCCACCATTGCCTTGGTTGGGAAAATACGGATCGTCGGGGAGATGCAAGCCAGCCACGCTATCTACGTGAGAAAAGGGGGTATAAGAATCTTATAATAATAGAGGTACTAATATAAGATAATTATAAGATGGCCCTTACTAGTTACTTCAACATTTGCATAGTGCATACCAGTTATATGTAACCAAGGCAGGATAGACCTTCGAATAAGTGACCCTAACACTAAGTCCACAACCAAACAAGGAACAGGAGGTAAAGCAAAGATCACAGATTCTATGTCTATAACACCCTAGTTACATATAACTTTAGCGTATCCACTCTGCAACTATTGACCTAGTAATAAAGACCTTTTTAGTTTGCACACAAGTAATTATAGTAACACAAAATACTCCTATAGTATTTTAAGTTTATGTTCTGTTCTAATGTTTTCGTTGTAGTGGTATTGGTAAGTTTTTAGACTTGTTGCAACACCACAACCATTCTTAGGCACATGCTAGTCACTCCTCGGAAAATATAGTTGATCAGGCTATATCCCCCTAGATTTGACTATATGTCTCTAAGCCTAATTGTGTTGTTCAACAATCGTAATACTTTTGTTCTGTCCTAGTGACACTGATTTTAGTATGAATGCAGGTATGTATACTTAGTTAAATATTTTATTATTTAAAAGTATAAACTCTTGGTCAGAGTATATTAATCTCGTTGCGTTTATAGTTTGTATATCTTTTATGGGTTGATATACTCGATTCACTATAAACAATGCTCTGATACCAATCTGTCACACCCCAAAACCGGAACGACGGAAACGTTCTGGGGCGGAGGACGTCATGTACAGTATCATAACAATGCATAATAGTAAACAAGCAACAACATCCATTGCATTAATAGAATAATTTTAATACAAGCGTGTTCTGTATAGTTTATAAGACACCAAAAATATGAATCAAAATAAAAGATGAGTCTTGAATGTGGTCCATCTTCTCAAAAGCTTCATCGGTACCTGTCTACTAATGACCTGAGAATACAAGTTATTTTGAAAGAATTTTTCAGCATTAAAGCCGGTGAGTTCATAAGTATTTAGTTTCATTGTTTGTATGAAAACACTTGTAAGTTTGAAGAAAATGTTTGTAAGTTCTCAATGTAAATGTTTGTAGTGAGTAATAGTATCTCCTAGAAAATCCTATATTTTCTACTAAATGTGGCCTTCTACCAAGGCACCAATGTTCTGTATGTTTGTTCCGCGTAAAAGTGTGTATTTTCCCAAGTATGTCTATCATTAACGAAATATAGGTTAAACATTTATGAATATGTGAGAAGATCACAAAGTAAATGTAATGGGAAAAATAATGTTTTACCTCAGCAGTAACACTGATGGCTATAAAGTAATAAAATACAGACTCCAGGTAGTATTAAATGTACAATACACCTCGGGGAGTCTTTTTGCCTTTAATCCCTAGTCGGTTAATTAAAGGTTTGAATATGAACTCGTATGTAACCATGCTGATCGACGACTGAATAAATGATGACCCTCCGGTGTCATATGTAGTGAGGTGACATTTTGTCACCCCTTGGCCTTATCGGCTGGGACTGTAGCTAGCAGTCGGGGTGTGGGAGTGTCTTTCCCGTATAGATCTATACATACAATGCCCGCTCTCCCTCCAGGAGACTCTGGTTACAAAAATGATACAACACGGTCTTGTTGTATCCGAAAATAGTATGTCACATTCTAGTTATCGTATTCGTATGTTTGTATAGTATATCATAGTGTAGTAATGTTCTCTCTGTACTAGTGTATAATATGCTCTCTTATATAGTGTATAGTATGTTTGTGATGACTTGTAAACGTACTGACTCTTGTATGCTTCGTTGTACTAGTAATAAGAAACTCTAAGTCCACAACCAAACAAGGAACAAAAAATAAAGTGAGCTATCAGTCCTAAGCCCTTCAAATCTTACCTATATAAATATATATATGTATAGACATGAGTTTGACAATAATATAAGTTAAAAAGAGTTTTATAAAGGATTTAGCATATAAAAGAGTTTAAAATGTTTTGAAGTGTTTGAAATCCATAAGTTTGATAACAATTTGAAAGTAATAGAAAATCTTTCTGTTTGTTCTAGTTATTAATCACATGTGATTAATATAATAACTAGAATGTTTCAACTTGTATTCCCCCCATAAAAGCATTTAAAATTATTTCAAAGGTTGATTCAGAGGTATGAACTCACCTGCAGTGAGTAGTTTGGATGGAAGCGCTGGATAGGATGCTAAGGGTCAACTGAGGACTTGAGCACACACGGATCCTATTTAACATATAATGTCACACATATGTATCTAATTAGTGATTAAACAACTAATTAAACAAGTAAAGACACCTTAGGACAAGGAAAACACTTTGATTCAAGTGCTAGAAGTACAAAGGGGTTGCATCTAAGGGTTGTAGGGCCTCACATTGGGGTTTATGGCCCAAGTGTAAACCCACATTAGTTTACGGCCCATGGGTTTATGGCCCATGGTGTTTAATGCCCATGGGTTTACGGACCTTGGTGTTTACTGCCCATGGGTTTACGGCCCATGGTGTTTATGGCCGTAAACTCATGGTGTCTTGTACCATTTCGTGTGTTTAAGGTCCTATAATCATCTTGGAAGTGTTCTAGGCTTTGTTTCTAGGCTTAGGAGGGTGTTGTGGCAACTTTGCAACACTTAAATAGAGTTTACGGCCAAGGGAGATTGTCTTGGCCGTAAACACCCTTCTGTTCACGATTTCTAGATGTTTAACACGTGATTCTAGTATCCAACAAGCTAAGGATAGTGTACTTACGTAGTGGAAGCTTGAAAGGGTGGTTAGAGTCCAAAAACACTAGTGTGTGTTCTTGGTGTTCTTGGTGAAATGAAGAACACTTGAAGATCTACCCAAAAGAAGAGATTTCATGGATGAAATCAAGAGTGAATCAAGGAGAAGAGATGTATTAACTCATATATGGAAGGATTTACTTACATTTTTGAAGATTGGGAGCAAAAGTCTCAAGATCCTTGGGAGAGAATTCGAGTTCTAGGCTTGGAAAAGTGAAAAGTGGCTGAAAATGACTAAGGGCCATATATATATGATGGAGTTTACGACCACCATGTGTTTACGGCCGTAAACCCATGACCCTTGGCCGTAAACCCCTCTTTTGAGGGTTTATGGCATGTTTGATGGGTTACAACTTCAATTGGTACTTCCATTCACTTATTCCTTGGATATACTAGGCTCGAATGCTCAAATAGACTCAAAATAGTGCTAGAAGTTAGCAGGAACAAGTCTAACTTTGATTGGATTGAATGGTTTGTACAAGATTGAAATTTCGGGTTATTACAATCGTCATTTTAACATCACTCCCTATGAAATAATTAACAACCGAAAACCAAATGTTAAAAGCTGATGAAGGGATATTCTTGGGATATTCACACAATTCGGTTGCTTACAGGGTGTTAAACAAACGAACGAGGAAAATCGAAGAAACATTTAATCTTGCTTTTGATGATTATTATGTTAAACAAGTTGAAAAGACCATTGTACAACAACTAATAATGAATTAATCAAATAATGGATTTCAAACTTTGAATTCATTAGATTTTGATTTTGATTTAATTTTTGGTGTTCCTGATCGAGCTATTGATGTTGAAGTTAATGCTGATGACAATCGAGTGCCTGAAGCATCGAAACATTCTGATGAATCCACTCTGACACAGGATAATAATGATACACTTTCATCAACAAATTCTTCACGTAATAACGAAAGTCTACCTGTTGAATCGAATGTTCAAGTGGAGGGGGAGCACTTGAATTTGCCTGCTCAAGTTGAGGGGGAGCATCCTTTCGAGGGGGAGAGAAAAAGAATGAACGTTGATGTCGAGGGGGAGCATCCTAATAATAATCCAATTATTGAGGGGCAGTAAGCTGAAAACAATACAAATGTTTTGAATGTTCAGGATGATGAATTTCATGACAATAATGATAATTTATCATATGCAGGGGAAGGATCTGAAACCGAGGAAATGTTCGAAGATGCACCTTTGGAATCGAAGTCATCCAAAGGAAAAAGTTCTTGGTGATCCTCATGACGGAGTGTTAACAAGAGCTCAACTTCGTGCAAAGAATGAGGTACTTAATGTACACCAAGAATTTTGCATGTTTGATGATTTTATTTCGAAAATTGAACCTAAATCAGTCAAGGCTGCTACGGAACATCCTGATTGGGTTGTTTCTATGCAATCTGAGCTTGCTGAATTCGAATGAAATAAGGTCTGGATATTAATTCCCAACCTAAGTCATGTTTCAATTGTGGGCTTAAAATGGATCTTTAAAAATAAAACTGATAAAGATGGTAATGTTGTTCGAAACAAAGCTAGACTTGTTGCTAAAGGTTATTCGCAACATGAAGGTATATACAATGAAGAAACTTTCACCCCTGTCGCAAGGCTCGAGGCTGTTCGAATATTTTTAGCCTATGCAGCACACAAGGATTTCAATGTCTACCAGATGGATTTCAAGTGTGTGTTTCTCAATGGTGAACTCGAAGAAAAGGTGTACGTTGAACAACCCCCAAGTTTTATTAATGAAGAATATCCTGATTAGTGTTATATTTTAGATAAAGCTGTTTACGGGTTAAAACAAGCACCAAGAGCCAGGTATGAAACTCTTACCAATTTCTTAAATCAATCAACATTTAAACAAGGATCAGTTAATCCCACTCTCTTTCGAAATAAAGTTGGGAATCATCTCATGCTTGTTCAAATTTATGTTGATGATATTATTTTTGGCACTACTGACCCTGATTTGTCAAAAGCATTCGAAAATTTAATGAAAAGCCAATTTGAGATGAGCATGATGGGGAAAATCAACAATTTTCTGGGATTAAATATTCATCAAAGCAGAGAAGGAATATTTATCAATCAAGAGAAGTATACAAGAAATAGCACAAAGCTAAGAGTACCAATGGCTGTTGGAACAAGACTAAGTCCATCTTTGGATAAACCAACTGTTGATCTCACATTGTATCGAAGTATGATAGGTTTGTTACTTTACCTTACGACAAGTCGAACTGATATTATGTTTTTTGTGTGCAATCGTGCTAGGTACCAATCAAATCCCAGGGAACCTCATCTAACTGCTATCAAGAATATTTTTCGTTATCTCAAAAGAAGAACTTCGTTAGGATTGTGGTATCATTCGAAGACAAGGTTTTTCATTCAAGAATTCTCAGATGCTGATTTGGGTGGTTGTAATCTTGATCGTAAAATCACAAGTGGCAGATGTCAATTGTTGGATGGGAAGCTTCTAAGATGGCAATCGAAATAGAAATCCTGTGTTTCGATTTCCATAGTAGAAGCATAAGTTGTTGTGGTTGCAGCTTGTACTTCTCAAATCATATGGATACAAAGTCAGATGCATGATTATCCAATCAACATGAAGAAAATTTTGTTGTATTGTGACTCACAAAGTGCCATTCGCATCTGCCATAACCCTATGCACCATTCGAAAACCAAACACTTTGCTCTTCGTTATCATTTTATCAAAGATCACGTTGAAGATGGAAACATAGAAGTTCATTTTGTAAAGACAACTGATCAGCTTGCTGATATCTTTACAAAACCATTAGATGAAAAATCTTTCGTAAGAATACTGAATGGCTTAGGAATTATTGATGCGAATCCGGTTCTTGGACAGATTTCGTTAGAATGACAAGTAGAAGTGGTGGAAAAATGTCAATTCAGTGGTTATTGTTCATTATTCAGTGGTTATTGTTCACAGTCAACGCTTCGACATGCTTTGTTTTCGACATCATGCACAATGGTTTGACAAAATATTCGTTACTTCTGTTATTTTTCAAATTTTCGCTAATCAGGTACTTTTCTTTTATTGTTTGCTATTTTTCATCAAAAATAAAAAACAACAAAAAGATTTTCATTTTTGTTTTTCTCTTTCAAAATTCAAAAATATCAAAAAGATATTCTTATTTTTGTTATTTTCTTTCAAAAATCAAAAATCCAAAAATATTTTTGTGTTTTGTTAATCTTTTCTTGTGAAGATTTTTGTTGATTCATGCTTGCTGCTTGAGGGAAAGGTATATCTTCGAAACTTTGGATTAGTTAAGATGTCCCTAGAAGCATGCTGCAGCATGTCGACCCAAGCCTCCATGACTCGATGTGTTTTCGAAATCCTTAATGGACTTTCATCACGAAAATTCCTTCCCAATTAGGGTATATTCACATTAGTCTCTGAGCTACCTTACTCTTCTCACATAAGTTAAGAGTTAACTGCTTGGTCCAATCATAGCATAAGTACTTTCGATTCTTGAACCAATCTTTTTCATCCTAAATTTCTTTCACGATTACACACAAAGACACATACAGAAGACATCTCCGGTCAAAACCAACCAGGTTATACGTATGTAAACAATCTGTGTTAATGATCTGGATTCATGAGGCCGTGTCGAAAGTGAAACCCAATTTATCAAACTATTAAACGAATCGACGGGGAACTTTATTCCAGATTTAAACGAAACTTTTTTTTAGTACCACTTTTCGATACTCCCAATCATATTCTTTCTTTTTGCGTGGTCTTGATAAAATGTTCGAAACCTACGACATTTTTACCCAACAAGATCCAAGAATAATTTTGTTTTTTGGAATATGATTTCAATGTGAGTATCAATTCTTCGTTACTTCATATGATTTCAATGTTGATGTCGAGGGGGAGCATCCTAATAATAATCCAATTATTGAGGGGCAGTAAGCTGAAAACAATACAAATGTTTTGAATGTTCAGGATGATGAATTTCATGACATTAATGATAATTTATCATATGTAGGGGAAGGATCTGAAACCGAGGAAATGTTCGAAGATGCACCTTTGGAATCGAAGTCATCCAAAGGAAAAAGTTCTTGGTGATCAAGATTACAATACAAATGTTTTGAATGTTCAGGATGATGAATTTCATGACATTAATGATAATTTATCATATACAGGGGAAGGATCTGAAACCGAGGAAATGTTCGAAGATGCACCTTTGGAAGCATCCTAATAATAATCCAATTATTGAGGGCTAGTAAGCTGAAAACAATAAAAATGTTTTGAATGTTCAGGATGATGAATTTCATGACATTAATGATAATTTATCATATGCAGCCACAACATATTATGCTTCTACTATGGAAATCGAAACACAGGATTTCTATTTCGATTGCCATCTTACAAGCTTCCCATCCAACAGTTGACATCTGACACTTGTGCTTTTACGATCAAGATTACAACCACCCAAATCAACATCTGAGAATTCTTGAATAAAAAACCTTGTCTTCGAAGGATACCACAATCCTAACGAAGTTGTTCTTTTGAGATAAAGAAAAATATTCTTGATAGCAGTTAGATGAGGTTCCCTGGGATTTGATTGGTACCTAGCACGATTGCACACAAAAAACATAATATCAGGTCGACTTGTCGTAAGGTAAAGTAACGAACCTATCATGCTTCGATACAATGTGAGATCAACAGTTGCTTTATCCAAAGATGGACTTAGTCTTGTTCCAATAGCCATTGGTACTCTTAGCTTTGAGCTATTTCTTGTATACTTCTCTTGATTAATAAATATTCCTTCTCTGCTTTGATGAATATTTAATCCCAAAAAATTGTTGATTTTCCCCATCATGCTCATCTCAAATTGGCTTTTCATTAAATTTTCGAATGCTTTTGACAAATTAGGGTCAGTAGAGCCAAAAATAATATCATCAATATAAATTTGAACAAGCATGAGATGATTCCCAACTTTATTTCGAAAGAGAGTGAGATTAACTGATCCTTGTTTAAATTTTGATTGATTTAAGAAATTGGTAAGAGTTTCATACCTGGCTCTTGGTGCTTGTTTTAACCCGTAAACAGCTTTATCTAAAATGTAATAATAATCAGGATATTCTTCATTAATAAAACTTGGGGGTTGTTCAACGTACACCTTTTCTTCGAGTTCACCATTAAGAAACGCACACTTGAAATCCATCTGGTAGACATCGAAATCCTTGTGTGCTGCATAGGCTAAAAATATTCGAACAGCCTCGAGCCTTGCGACAGGGGTGAAATTTTCTTCATTGTCTATACCTTCTTGTTGCGAATAACCTTTAGCAACAAGTCTAGCTTTGTTTCGAACAACATTACCATCTTTATCAGTTTTATTTTTAAAGATCCATTTTAAGCCCACAATTGAAACATGACTTGGGTTGGGAATTAATCTCCAGACCTTATTTCATTCGAATTCAGCAAGCTCAGATTGCATAGAAACAACCCAATCAGGATGTTCCATAGCAGCCTTGACTGATTTAGGTTCAATTTTCGAAATAAAATCATTAAACATGCAAAATTCTTGGTGTACATTAAGTACCTCATTCTTTGCACGAAGTTGAGCTCTTGTTAACACTCCGTCATGAGGATCACCAAGAACTTTTTCATTTGGATGACTTCGATTCCAAAGGTGCATCTTCGAACATTTCCTCAGTTTCAGATCCTTCCCCTGCATATGATAAATTATCATTAATGTCATGAAATTCATCATCCTGAACACTCAAAACATTTGTATTGTTTTCAGCTTACTGCCCCTCAATAATTGGATTATTATGAGATTCATGCTTGCTGTTTGAGGGAAAGGTATATCAAAAAGGTAATTTCGCTTATGTCACACCCCCAAACCGGAACGGCGGAAACGTTCGGGGGCGGAGGACGTCATGTATAGTATCACAACAATTGCATAATAGTAATCAAAGTAACACAAACATTACATTGATAAAGTATAGTTTTACATTCGTGTTCAAATAAATGTATACTTGACACCAAAATGTATAACAAAATTTAAAAGACATGAGTCAATGAAGCTCCGTCTTCTCAAAACCTGTGGATACCTATTTACTGATTTCCTAAGAATACAAGTAGTTTTGAAAAGAGTGTCAACAATTAAGTTGGTAAGTATATTTTCTGTTGTAAATGTGTTGTAGTCTTAATACCCTATGACCAAAACGTGTAAATGTTATTGTACTCTGAGATAGTATAATATAGTTTCAATTCACATAAAACCAGGAAAAGTATGTTTTCTCTACACTGGAATAGTATTTTGTACTTGTGCATGTATAAAAACTGTGTTATTGTAAACGCCTGGATTCACCAGCTGTACTTGTAAAATATTGTATTATAGTTTTATAATAAAACTATGTGAAGTTGTTTACTTATTCACACACTAATTGTATTGTTAAATAAAAAATTATGAGTTATCATAACCATGCTTGATGACCTAAGATGGCCTGAACACGACGTTCTTCAGGCGTCACAATCAGTGCGACATTTGTCACCCCAAGCCTGCTGGCTTAACTGTAGCTAACAGTTAAGGTGCGGGATTGTTAGTCCCGTACAGATCTATACACAAGTGTCACGCTCTCCCTCCAGGAGACTCTGGTTATAATTTCAGGACTTGGTTGGTACTTAGACAAGTACGTGAAGTGTGTCTAACAAATGCTATATTGACGGTGACGTGTAGAATAATGAAAGGTCCTTTTTATGACAGAAAGTTGTACGTATGTTCCATAAACTATATTTATTATTGTTTATATCTTTTTTTTCTGTAATGTATTCTGAACTTGGTAATATAGTACATATGATCCATAAACTATACCTATTATAGTTTATATGTATTTGTTCTACTGAAATGAAAACCTTTGTATTGTTAATGATTTGGCAAGTTTAAATCGTAAAAATCCGTAACAAAATTGTTTCGTGAAATTTAACATTTATGCCCAAATGGTACTAAAATAGATTTGCAAAAATAATATTTTTGTTTAACAAGTTTAAATAGTTTTATACTTATATAAATATAATATTTATATAATTATGATTAAAAAGGCGGTCGAATAAATAATTCTACCCTAAGCCCTTAACCAAACAAGGAACAAGAAATAGAGCAAAATTATCAATTCTAAGCCTGTTGAACCTTATATATATATATATATATATATATATATATATATATATATATATATATATATATATATATATATATATATATATGTTTTTAATAACGACAACGATTGACAAAATATTAAAATCATTTAGATATTAACACAAAAAAATTTTGTGTTACACTTGTATGCCTCCCTAAAACAGTGAAAAATCGTGAAAACGTAGGGGTATGAGCTCACCTCGAGTGCATGTTTTTGACTGTTAAACGGTGGGAGTGACGATGTTCTTCGCGTTAAAATACGTGAAATTATCCGATGTCCAAATAGTATTTAAACATATAATAATATGTGATAATATATATATATATATATATATATATATATATATATATATATATATATATATATATATATATATAATTAGTATAATAAGTGTTGCATAAACACTAGGTTCATAAAGTATACTTACCAAATTTGTATGAATTTGGAAGCAAAATAGCCTCCTGAAGTTGTTTGATCTTGAAATGGAAGGAAAGTGAGTTTGATATTTGAGAGAGTTTTGGTATTGTTTTCGTTCACTGGGAATAAAAATGAGGAGTGATTATATTGTGTATCTTAAATATGAAGTAAAAAGGTAGGCGCTTACTTGGTAATTAAGATTAAATCATCTTGAAATGTGTACCAAAGGGTAAAAGTTGGAGATTTTGGCCTAGAATCTAACCGAGAAAAGGAAGTCTTCGGTCTACTGTTCAGCCGAGATCACCTTGATTTCGTTCAAGGTTTTTGGTCGTAATGACGTTTGCGGTCCGAAGAAGATCCCTCGCACGTTTTCGATCTTGACCGAAAACCTAATTTAGGTCTGAGGAGTGGGGCCTGCGAAGGTTCTCGGTTCTCATGAAATCATCAAAGGTGATTTCGGTCCACCATGAATTTGATTTGGTGTTCTCGGTCAAGGGTATTTAATTCTAAAAATCAAAAACACATATATAATTATGTTATTTCCCTTATATTAAATCAAATAATTTTAATTATTTGACTTTGGTTTGACTTTTATTGAATGGAAATAACGGGTTGTTACATTATCCCCCCGTTAGAGGTAATTTCGTCCCGAAATTGCTTCTAAAGTGGTACTCATGAACTAGGGAAAATGTGTGGGTACTTTTGTTTCATTTGATCTTCCCGTTCCCAAGTGAAGTCAGGTCCGCGCTTGGCATTCCAACGAACCTTCACTATTGGTATAGGGCTATGTTTTGTTCTTTTGATTTCCCTATCCATGATCTCCACTGGTTCTTCTACGAAGTTTACGCTCTCGTTTAACTCGATTTCGTGGAGTGGGATTTCAAGAGTCTCGTCAGACACACACTTCTTTAGATTAGATATGTGAAAAGTGGGATGTATGTTATTGAGTTCTTGCGGTAGTTTGAGTTTGTATGCAACCAGACCGATTCTAGCAAGAATCTCAAATGGTCCTATGTGTCTTGGATTTAGTTTTCCACGTTTGCCGAAACGTATCATTCCTTCCAGGGTGAGGCCTATAACAGGACGCGGTCACCAACCTGGAATTCCAAGGGTTTCGTCGGTTATCCGCATAACTCTTTTGTCTGTCTCTAGAAGGTTTCAATCGTTCCCAGATTTGGACGATCTTTTCTGTTGTTTATCGAATGATCTCGGGACCGGTTAGATTAATGTCGGGTACTTGATTCTTGGCTAGTTGCGTGTCACCCACTTCAGCCCAGCACAGAGGGGATCTACACTTACGGCCATATAGAGCTTCAAAGGGAGCAACTTTGATGCTAGTGTGATAGTTATTGTTGTACGAGAATTCGATGAGTGGTAAATGGGTATCCCAAGCGTTACCAAAATGTATCACACAAGCCCTCAACATGTCTTCCAACGTTTGTATGGTTGTCTCGCTTTGCCCATCAGTTTGAGGATGGTACGCTGTAATCATTTTAAGATTTGTTCCCAAGGACTTTTGCAGTGATTGCCAAAACTACAAGGTAAATCTACTATCTCGGTCAGAGATAATGGATATTGGCACACCATGCAATCATACTATCTCTTTAACGTAAGTCCTTGTTAACTTCTCCATTTTGTCAGTTTGTTTTATTGATAGGAAGTGTGCGGATTTGGTTAGTCTGTCGACGATTACCAAAATGGTGGCGTGACCACCCGTTGTCCTTGGTAACTTGGTTATGAAATCCATAGTTATCCGCTCCCTCTTCCATTCGGGTATTTCTGGTTGTTGTAGTAAACCCGAAGGCTTCTGATATTCTACCTTGAATTTGGCGCAAGTCAGACACTTGCCCACATAGGTAGCAATTTCAGCTTTCATGTTCGGCCACCAATAAAGTTTCTTGAGGTCCAGATACATCTTGTCTGAACCTGGATGAACGGAGTATCGAGTTTATGGGCTTCATTCATGACAACATCTCTACATCCACCAAACTTCGGTGTCCAGATCCGATTCATGAGATAACGAACTCTGTCACCCTTGATTTTCAAGTTCTTTTCCATTCCTCTTAAGGCTTCACTTGTCACATTCTCGGGTTTCAAGGCTTCCAGCTGAGCCTCTTTGATCTGAGCGGACAGGTGCGAATGGATTGTCATAGTTAGAGACTTTACTCGGCGTACTGAGTACTCTTTCCGACTAAGGGCATATGCTACTACATTGGCTTTGCCCGGATGATAGCAAATCTCACATTCGTAATCATTGAGTAGTTCCACCCATCGTCGCTGTCTCATGTTGAGTTCTTTTTGATCGAATATGTGCTGGAGGATTTTGTGGTCTGTAAAGACTGTGCATTTCGTACCATAAAGGTTATGCCTTCAGATCTTCAGAGGAAAAACCACTGCTCCCAGTTCAAGGTCGTGTGCAGTATAGTTGACTTCGTGGTTCTTAAGCTGTCTCGAGGCGTAGGATATGACCTTTCTTCGCTGCATAAGAATTCTGCCTAGCCCTTGTTTGGACGCATCGCAGTAAACTACAAAATCATCCGTCCCTTCTGGGAGGGACAAGATCAGTGCGCTGCATAAGGCTCACTTTGGTGTCTGGAAATCAGTTTCTTGTTTCTCCTCCCAGCTGAAGGTTACACCCTTCTGAGTCAGTGTGGTGAGGGGTTTTGTAATTTTGGAGAAGTTTTGGATGAACCTTCTGTAATAGCCAGCGAGACCTAGAAATTGACAAATCTTTGTTGGGGTTCGTGGGGTCGCCCAGTTTTCAATAGCTTTGATTTTGGAGGGATCCACATGTATCCCTTCTTCGCTGACTACATGACCTAAGATATCTACCTTCCAGATCCAAAATTCACACTTCTCTACCCTTAACATTTCTAAGAATTGACGTAAGTGTTGGCTGTGCTCTTCCTTATTTCGGGAATAGACTAGAATGTCGTCGACGAAAAATATTACGAACTTGTATAAGTAAGGTCGACACATACGATTCTCAGGTCCATGAACACTGCGGGCGCATTCATTAGAGCAAAGTGCTTCACTACGAATTCATAGTGACTGTAGCGAGTTCTAAAAGTGGTCTTTGGAATATCATCCTCCTGGATTCGTAGATGATGGTATCCTGATCTCAGGTCAATCTTGGAAAAGAAACTTGTGTGACAATCCGTAATTTCAACTCTTGTAAAAGTCAAATCTTTGTCAACGACAGTCAAACATGTCTAATAAAGGTCAAACTTATTTCTCTTTTATCTTATTAAGGTTAGTTGAATAAGTTATAAAGGTATAGAACTTGTATTCAAAGGTGTTGTATGTTTAAGGAGGAAAAGACTTGGAACCGAGAACCTTGTCCGAGCCGCAAACCCTCGCATGGGCCGCAAACGAGGTTTGCAGCCGCAAACGGTTTCGTAGCCGAGAACTCACTCCTTGGACCGTAAAACCTCGGATCTTATTTCCTCGAAAGTGTTTACAGCCGAAAACTATTGTGTATATATATGATTTCAACCGAAATCATTCATCACTTATTCATTCCAACCGAAAACACACCTTGCACTCTCAAGAACTACAACCGTGAACACCTTTTCTCTCTCAACTATCATCCTTTATCCTTTGAATCTTCTTAGGATCTTGCTTAGATCTTCAAGTGTTCTTCATTTCATCAAGAACACTCAACTGTAAACACTTGAATCTTCTTCATTTCATCAAGAACACTCAACCGTGAACCCAAGAACACCAAGATCTTCTTGGGCCGTGAACTCTTGGGGCTAGCCGTAAGTTCATAGCAGCCTCCCATTTTTCTTCTAACACTCTTATTTGTAAGTTAAACTTACAAATTAGTCCAATTCCTTATCAATCTATGTTTATATACGCTAATTGTATACATATATGTTACATAAAATGCTAATTTGGACTCGGTTTTACTACGAGACTTCACTCGTGGAAATTAACATCCTATATCGAACTTTCAATCGAATCACTCACATAAGGTGAGTTCATACCCCTAAAATTTAGCTTTTTCAATGTTTTTAGGGGGGAATACAAGCTAAACACAATATAACTGTGTTAACTCTTACATGTGAAAACAAACAAACAAAGGATTTCTTATGCTTACAAATATTGTTAAAAATCATTTTTAAACTCTTTTAAACTATTTTAGATTTATGGTTATATCAAAATCATATTCGTTTGTATATTTATGTATAATCATGCTTTAACGGACTTAGGACTATTGTTAAATACCGTAACTCGTGTTCCTTGTTTGGTTGTGGGCTTAGGGTAGGATCACTAGTCCGACTGTCGGCTAAATCATAATTATGCATGCTAAATATATACATGAATATTAAATATCATTTTCAAGAACATACTTAACTCAATTGCATATGTTGGGCAAATGATTATTTTCTCCAAATCATTTACAGTTCAAACAAACATACTAGTAAACTATAATAGGTATAGTTTAGAGGATCAATTCATGCTATTTTCTAGATCAGAGAAACAATTACATGAACTAATACATACGCATTAATACAATTACAAACAGTTTACAAACACGTTAGGACACAACAGTTTTCATAACAAAACGGAAACAGGCTTATAATTTATAATGAGTATAGTTAAGGGACAAACGAAACTATTTTTACAAGGTTATAAGTCATAAGCAAAAAGGATTTCTCAGTTATTACTCATAATACGTTGAAACAATTTGTGAGTCATTCTTATGTACTTATCTAAGTATGGGTAGAAGTCCTGAGCTTATAACCAGAGTCTCTTGTAGGGAGAGCGATGAAAATTGTTTATAGATCTATTTCGGTATTGACAATCTCGCACCTTGGTTGTTAGCTATAGTTGGGACCACCAGGTCTACGGGTGACAAATGTCATTAACAGTTTTGACGCCTGAAAAACGTCGTTATCGGGTAGACAGGGTTAGTATGGTTATAAGAACCCACAGGGAGAAAATCCCGACCTATTTACGAGTAACATATATTCAAATAACTTCATTTGATTAGTCATCTTACAATCGGTTTACAAAACAAACTTACTGCAGTGGTGTTATTTTAAACAATACTACTGCAAGTTATTACTTTCCATTATATACATACAGAAAGGTTCATACATGAACAAGCATACTATTTTACTAGAAAGGATAGTCTACGATTATGGAAAACATACATTATACAATTTCATAGTACAAACATACGTTATATAATTTTAGAGTACAAACATCCATTATACTATTATAGAGAACAAAACATACAAACATTTGGGTCTTAGGGTTGAAGACTACATTTCATTTATTATAGAAAATATAGGATTTTCTGGAGAACATAAACTAACACTTTCATAGATCAAATACTAAATACTTATGAACTCACCAACTTAAATGTTGATACTCTCTTTCAAAATAACTTGTATTCTCAGGGAACTAGTAGACAGGTACACTTGCACAAGTTGCGAAAAGACGGAGCATGTTCAGGACTCGTCTTTTATTTTGCTATATTTTTAGTGTCATACAACTATACAATGAACACACATGTATTAACTATATTATTAATGCAATGGATGTTGTTGCTTGTTTTACTATTATACATTTGTTTTGATACTGAGCATGGCGTCCTCCGCCCCCGAATGTTTTCGCTGTTCTGGTTTGGGGGTGTGAGAACTTGCCCCTTGAAGTTGATCGAAGAGGTCATCTATTTGCGGTAGAGGGTATCAGTTCTTAATGGTGAGCTTGTTTAGTTCACGGTAATCTATGCACATTCAGAAAGATCCATCCTTCTTCTTCACGAACAAGACCAGTGCTCCCTAAGGTGAGAAGCTTGGTCTTATGAATCCTTTGCTTAGAAGTTCGTTTAGTTGGCTTGATAGTTCCTGCATCTCTGATGGTGCAAGACGATACGGGGATTTGGCTATGGGGGTAGCTCCGGGAATCAAGTCAATTCGGAATTCGACTTGGCGTTCAGGAGGAACTCCTGTGAGATCCTCGGGGAATACATCAGGGAAATTACAGACTTCGGGAATACTCTCGATGTCTTTCACTTTTTGATTCTTATCTACCATGTGAGCTAAGAAGGAACAGTAATCCTTGCGAAGATACTTTTAGGCTTTAATGCAAGAAATAATTTGAAAGTTCGTGTCGGATTTGTCGCCATAAATGACGAGGGTTGCGTTGCTTGGTAGATTAAGATGAATGGCTTTTTCGAAACATAGGATATTAGGATGATGAGGACTTAACCATATCATGCCAATAATGTCATCGGAGCTTTTTATTGAGACCGGCATAAGGTCAATTTGGAAAGAGTAGTTGTTAAGAGTGAGTGTGCATCATATGTATATGTCGTTTGTGCTCTCGGTCTTTCCGTTCGCCATTTCTATGGTGAATGTGTCTTTTAGTGTTTGGGGATTTTGTTCAAGAATATGTTTGAATTTATGGCTAACGAAACCTCTCTCCGCACCACTATCGAAAAGAATACATGCGTAAGAATTATTGAGTAGAAACGTACCGGTGACCACAGTAGGATCTGCGATCACTTCTTCATGACTAATTACCAATACTCTTCCCACACCACCAACATTCGTTGCTTTAGGACAATTTCTCTTGAAGTGTCCAGTTTCACCACAACCATAACAAGCCTAGTGTCACACCCCAAAACCAGACGGCGGAAACATCCGGGGGTGGAGGACTTCATTTGTAGTATCACAACACATGCATTATAGTAATCAGAGTACAAACAACCACTGTATTTAAAAAGTATAAATATTTACATGTGTTTCATCAATGTATAGTGAAGCTAAATAGTTGTATAAAAGAAGAAGACAAGACATAAATAGCTCCATCTTCTCAAAAGCTCGTGGTGTACGTGTCTACTGGTTCCCTGAGAATACAAGTAATTTGAAAAGAGAGTATCAACATAAAGTTGAGTGAGTGCATAAGTATTTATGTTTTGAAAAAATGTCTTATGTTTCTTGAATATGTAAACTGTTTCCAGCAAATCCTATATTTTTTGTTGTATATGAAAAGTAGTTTTTGTTGTATAAAACTGTTCTAATTGTAAACCAATGTTTTGTATTTGAAATCCTTTTGTAAACTTGTATCTGAGAGTATATTTGGTTTCACCAACTGTTATTGTAAACTGTAATGTATTACTGTAAATTGTATCTTGTAAACTAGTACTTTGAAAAAGTACATAAGTTTAGTTGATTATACACTAACGTATTGTTAATATCTTCTAATGAGTTATTATAACCATACTGACTAGATGGCCTGACCCAACGCTATGAGTGCGTTGAAAACATGTTGATAACAATTTGTCACTCACAGGCATGTATGCCTGACTGTAGCTAGCAGTCCGAGTGCGAGGTTGTCAATCCAAGATAGATCTATACATACATTGTTTCGATCCCCGGTCGGAGATTCTGGTTATAATGTCAGGACTTTAACTATGTTGTTTAAAATGAATTAAACAACCTGAACTACTTGTCTCATAAAAGCATATAAACGTTACATGTATAATAGTTATGAAAACCCAATCATTCTGAAATAAATGATTGATAGTATGTTCTTGAATTAGTATTCTTGACATGAATCTGGAAGAATGTATAGTCTTGAATAGTTTTCAATCAAACCTTGTTCTTGTAAAACAACGTATTCTAGTATACTTGAATCATAAATTAATGTTCTGTGAATCATAAATTATACCTATTATAATTTATAAGTACTTTCTGTATTGATACTTAGTATGAATGCAACCCCTTGCTCAACTTGTTACAAAGGGTAATTGAAACTAATTGAACAAACTTTTATACTTGCATACATATACAGATATATATATATATATATATATATATATATATATATATAAGTAAAATTTAAATGACACTCGGACAAATAACCGATACTTGTAATCCCACATCCAAACAAGGAAAAGGAACCAAAGTGGGTTATTAGTCCTAAGCCTTTTAAATCTTATATATATATATATATATATATATATATATATATATATATATATATATATATATATATATATATATATATATACACTAGTATGATTTTTGGGAGAAATATAAGTTTATAAAAGAATTTAAAAGAAGTTTAATATTTTGAAATTCATTTTGGTGACTTGATGTCATTTTGAAACAAGCATAGAAAATCATTTGATTTGACGATAACTGAAATCCATTCTGATAAGATGTTTCCAAATCACTTATTTATAACACAAAATCTTTGTGTTAGACTTGTATTCCCCCCCCCCCCCCCTTAAAACAGTAAAAACTATGAAAATACGGGGGTATGAACTCACCTGTAGTAAGTTATTCAAATGTAAGGTCGGTGTAGGATGCTAAGTGTCAAGTGAAGTCTTGAACACAACGGATCCTGTTAAACATATAATGATACATATATGGATATAATTAGTGTTTAAACAATTAACTATGTTAAGAAACCATCTTAGGGACTAGGAATCACTTAGATTGTAATATTACAATCACATGTGATTGAATCAAATGGAGTTCACGGCCAGTCCTTGGAGTTTACGGCCACACTTTTGGTGTTTACGGCCAAAGGGAGTTTACGGCCAATGGTGTTCTTCATAGGAGTTTACGGCCAAGGGAGATGTTCATGGTCTAAGAAGATCTTGAGTTTACGGCCAAGGGAGATGCTCATGGCCGTAAACTCTTATGTTCTAGGGAAAAGGTTGTTTTCAAGGTTGTAAGTTAAGAGCTTCTATAGGATAACTAGTATATGGAATATTACTTACATTTTGAAGCTTGAAGGGGGTGTTCACAGTTTAAAGAACTAGTGTTTGCTTGATGTTCTTTAAGATCTAACCCAAAAGAGATGAATTCAAGGATGAAATCAATGGGTTTTACTAGATCAAGAAGGATATCAACTTAGGAATGAATGAATCACTTACAAATTTGGTGAGAATTAGAAGTGTTCTTGATGATACTTGAGAGAATTTGAGAGTTCTTGACTGGAGGATATGAGAAATGAAGGAAAAATGAATTATATATATATATATATATATATATATATATATATATATATATATATATATATATATATATATATATATATATATATATATATGCGAGGGTTCACGGTCCGAAGGTTTACGGCCGTGAACCTCGTTTACGGTCCGAAGTCGGTTTAACGTATACGGCTGCGAGGGGTTTACAGTCCGAAGATTGTACGACCGTAAACTCTTTGCGGCCCGAAGTGTTTGCGGTCCGAAGCGAAGGTTCTCGGATTTCCAAGCCTTTTTCCTTTCAATTTCAAATGTAGATATTTTAAGGATTTTTAACAAATAAAGATATTTTAAGGATTTTCAAGCCTTCCATTGATCCTCACGCTCCCAAGTGAATTCAGGTCCCCGCTTGGCATTCCAGCGAACCTTCACTATAGGAATACGACTTTTCTTTGTTTGTTTGACCTCTCGGTTGTCACACCCCAAAACCGAAATGGCGGAAACGTTCTGGGGTGGAGGACGTCATGTCATGTATCACAACATATGCAGTATAGTAATCAAAGTACAACAACCATTGCATTAATAGTAATAATTTTACATAGGTTACATTTAACAACAACATCAAAGTAAATACAGAGAATAACATAAAATGCAGCTCGGTACAAGGTTGTCTTCACAAAAGCTTCCGGAGTGTACCTGTCTACTGACGACCTGAGAATACAAGTTATTTTGAAAGAGAGTATCAGCATTTTAATGCTGGTGAGTTCATAAGTATTTTAATGACATTGGTGTAAATACATGTTTTCTTCAAATTAATCACATTAGATGATGGTGATTGAGTTTACCGAGTATTAGAATCCCTTGCAGGAAATCCTATATTTCCTAATAAAAGTAGTCTTCTACCAAGACCCGTTTGTTTTGCGTTTAAGGAGTATTTTTCCCCAAAAGTAACTATCGTTATCAAAATATAGTTTATACTTACAATAGATATGTGAGAAGGTCACAAGTAAAAGTAATAGGGAAAAATAAAACTTTTCTTCAGCAATGACATTGCTGTTTATAAATAAATAAAATACAAACTCCAGATAATATTGAATGAACAATACGCCTCGGAGAGTCTAAATGAATGAAATACAGACTCCAGGCGGTATTAAGTAAACAATACGCCTCGGAGAGTCTAAATGAATGAAATACAGACTCCAGGCGGTATTAAGTGAACAATATGCCTCGGAGAGTCTACATGAATGAAATACAGACTCCAGGCGGTATTAAGTGAACAATACGCCTCGGAGAGTCTACATGAATGAAATACAGACTCCAGGCGGTATTAAGTGAACAATACGCCTCGGAGAGTCTAAAGTAGCCTTTAATCCTAGGTAGGTTAGTTTAAAGGTTTAAAATGTGGCCTAGTGTATAACTAGGATTAATACGTTATGATGGTTTTATATCTAGAAAGTACCGTGATGACACTTATCACCTTAAAGCCATGAATTATAAGGTAAATGTAAAGATACTCGTAACCATACTGATTGACGGATGTAAACACGACGACCTGCTGGCGTCGAAATGAATGTGACATTTGTCACCCCTTGGCTTGGTCAGCCGTGACTGTAGCTAGCAGTCAGGATGTGGGATTGTCTGTCCCGTATAGATCTATACACACAATGCCCGCTCTCCTTCCAGGAGACTCTGGTTACCACTCGACAATGGTGAAATCCGCGTCACAAGGATGTATCTCGTGTTTTGATTTCTATATACCTTTCTTTTCTACTAAAATTACAAGTTTTTAGAATATAGATATAACTAAGTTCTCCTTCATGAAAGTTATAGTTGGTTTCTAAACTATACCTATTATAGTTTACTCGAGAGGTTATCTAGATGTCTTTGCTACCCAAAGGTGTGGAACTGGAATAAGAGTATTAGCATCTAACCAGATATACATAATATATAACTAGGATTTCAACGACACTCGGACAAATAACCGGATGCTCTAGGTCCACAACCAAACAAGGAACAAGAAATAATACGGGCTATCAGTC
Organism: Lactuca virosa; assembly: GCF_052849685.1. Taxonomy (NCBI): domain Eukaryota; kingdom Viridiplantae; phylum Streptophyta; class Magnoliopsida; order Asterales; family Asteraceae; genus Lactuca; species Lactuca virosa. The sequence continues at coordinate 310,505,718 of NC_136433.1, read as the reverse complement.
CTAAGTCCTTCAAACCCTACTTATATAACTATATCTATATAGACATGAATCTATCAAGAAATTAATATTTAAAAGACTTTGATAAAATCTTAATACTTAAAAAGGGATTTTTGTACTTTAAAAGAGATTTGAAAACAAGATTTGAAAACCTTTAGCTGGATAAAACAGTTTAACATGCAAAAATCTATTTGCTATACGGTTATTAATCACATATGATTGATATAATAACTTATTAGTTCAACTTGTATTCCCTCCTCCCCCATAAAAGCATTTAAAATCATTTAAAAGGTTAATTAAGGGGTATGAACTCACCTGACGTGTGTGATTCGGATGAACGGATGGTATAGGATGCTATGTGTCAAGTGAGGACTTGAACACACACTCGGATCCTATTGAACATGCAATGATACATTAATGTATCTAATTAGTCATTTAATAACTAATTAAGCAAGTTAAGACACCCTAATACATGAAAACACTTTGCTACAAGTGCAAAGAGTACTAAGGGTTGCATCTAAAGAGAGTATGGCCTCACATTGGAGTTTACTCCCCATATGGTAGCACCATATGGGTTTACGGTTCTTGGACCATTTCCCCCATGAGTTTACAGCCGTAAACTCATGGCAATGGTGTCATTGGGTGTTTTAAGGTCCTAAACCACACAAGGAAGTAAGCTAGACTCGAATCCAAGGCTTAGGAAGTGACTAGGGCTCGAAATGGCCCTTTGTTGGAGTTTACGGTCCTTGGACCACTCCTTGGGAGTTTACAGTCGTAAACACATGTGTTTACGGTCGTAAACCCATGAGTTTACGGCCGTAAACTCATGGTTACCCAACCATTTCGTGTTTTGGTGTTTCTAGCTCATGCATGCAAGGTTCTAGTCCTTTATACAAGCCATAGATAGTGTTAGGGGCACTTAAACCCCACTTGAAGGTGTTTACGGTCTAAGGAGATCTCCTTGAACCGTAGACACATATGTTCTTGGGGATTTTGATGTTCTTCAAGGGTTTAACATGTATTCTAAGCAAACAACTAGTTAGGAGGAGTGTACTTACTTATAGGAAGCTTGTAGGAGTATTTAGAGCCAAAGAACACTAGTGTGTGTTCTTGGTGTTTTGAAGAACACTTGAAGATCTAAGAAAAGAGGAGATTTCCATGGATGAAATCGAGTATAAACACTAGATAAAGTGTTATATGAACAAATCAAGGAAGGAAAGACTTACATTTTTGAAGGATTTGGAAGATGATCCTATGATAGTTGAGAGAAAACTTGGGTGTTCTTGAACTAGGAAGTGGGAAATGAAGAATGAAGGGTAAACTCATGCTATATTCATGAGTCCATGGTCAAAGGGAGTTTATGGCCCAAACTCCCTTTGTTTGGCCGTAAACACCTAATCAAGGTGTTAAATGTTTATTTGTTACACAACACACCTAACGGACACTTCCATCTATTCGTTCGTTTGACGACAATTGAAAATAAAATACTCAAACTGACTTAAAACCGGCCAAAAATGTTCTGAGATGAATTTGACCATTATTTGATGTGCTTGACTGTGGATTTTATACAAATGAAAATTTCGGGTTGTCACATCATCCCCCCGTTAGATGGAATTTCGTCCCGAAATTAGAGTTCAAGCACACGCGTAGATACAATTTCAGCGAAGCAAAAGATGAGGATACTTTAGTTCTATCTGATCCTCTCGCTCCCAAGTGAAATCAGGTCTTCGCTTGGCGCTACAGCGAACCTTCACTACCGGGATACGGCTTTGCTTGGGTCGCTTGACCTCTCGATCCATGACCTCTATAGGTTCCTACACGAAGTTGGGGCTCTCATTGATTTCGATCTTGACGAGTGGGATTTCGAAAGTGACGTCGGACGAGCACTTTTTCAAGTCTAAGATGTGGATAGATTTGGGCGGAATTTATGGAATTCCAAAAGTAGTTGAGGTCTGACGGGGGATGGACCAATTCTTATCAAGAATTTCGGATGGTCCTAAGTTCTTGGAAAGGTGGGACATTTCGGTAACTAAGACATAAGGTGCTCCCATGGAGAGATCAGCACTCGGCGTGATTGCCATTTTTGAAGTTCCAAAGTTCTCTCTTACTGGGGGTGTAGTCCCAGGGTTGATTCTTAGAAGGCTCAAGTCGTCTTCGGATTCGTATTTCCTATTGATTGGTTTTAGGAGGTTTTCTGGATCATTGGAGGTATTGGCTACATACTGGCATCTATTGGTTACGTGGCATCTATCTCGACCTTGTGCAAAATGGACCTGCACTTCTGACTCTCGAGGTGTTTTTAACAGAAACTCTCAAAGTCAGCGAGATAGAGGGTTTTACCAGACGATGCTTAGAAAATTTCAACTTTTGTCACCGTCTAATAGATGCTTTCACAGTATGATTCCTAATTGGAAAGAATCATTCTCTTACTCGCTTTGTTGTTTCATGGATAGCAGCCTCTGATCAGGGCTAACTTCGTCCTAAGAGATTTTCCGAAGCGCTTGACTATTTCAGGAGGTGGTTCTACTATCTCTTTAGGGATAGTATTCTTTGGAACACCTAGTAGTCTAAAAAATATCTAAGACTTGCTCCATTCTCCATTGCGTCTGCTCCCTCCTATTTGTAGGGAGCGCGTGTTCTTGTATAACCCACCTACTAACACCTAGACTGGTGTCGAGTCTACAATCTCTTTATGATCTGGGTTATAAAGCTTAACGCAACTTACCATATACTTTATTCAAGTATTCTTGGTTGCGGAGGTAGTCATGTGGTTCTTAGCATCCTAGTATTAACCTTGGAGAACACAGTCTATCGTCTAGAGGGCGACAATGACTTTTCCTGCATGACGAGGCACTATCTCCACTTTTCCCGTCCTAGGCACTTATCGTTTGTATCTGGATGAACGAAGTGCCTGAGTAGTGCGAGCACCCCTTGCAACTACTCTTCCGATGTTACCGAGTTTCTCTATCTAGATTAAACCTAGATAGCATAAGATTCTACTACTCAGAACCTCTAATTTCCTCATCCATTCATCTCAGAGTTTAACCTGTCACAGCTTTCCAGGTTTCATAGCTTACTGCTGAGATGCTTAATTTTTTGTGGGATTAGGTGTGAATGGATGGTCGTAGTCAATGCTTTTGACTCTTACGACTTGAGTTACTTTTGCTAACTGAGGGTGTCAGCTACTATGTTGGCTTAACCGGGATGACAACAAATTTCGAATTTGTATTCATTTTAGTAGCTCAACCCACCATTGTTTCCTTGTCTTCAGCTCCTTCACTAAGGGTATATGATGAAAGACTTTATTTTAAGGTTCATGGTAGACCTCATACTCGGCTTAATTACTAATACTCGGTGTATGCAAGTCGTATATAATTGAGATCGACGGGGTGTTCAGATGTGCGGCCCCACCCCAGACCCACAACCATACAAGGAACAGGGAGTAGGGAGGAAGCACATATCTCAAATCTTAATGATCTAAATTATATACCACCCTAATGCATATACTCCATAGTAGTAAGTTAATCCCATGAGTTCTTTCTCTTGATTCACGAACCTGATTGTGTGGTGCGGATGTCCTTTCTGGAGGATCTGTTGAGTAGGCCTCGGGCGGTTACTGTTTTCTGGAACACCTGCAGTGCCTTTCGCTTTAGGTTTTAATGCCTAATGGGGTTGGTTAACAGCGCGTGGTACCCCTCTCCTGGGTACTTCTGAAGGTTGGATGAGAGAGACGACTGACGGTTCGCATTAGGTTTTCTTATTAGGTTCGATAGAATCTTTATTCGATGCTCGGGATAAGGTGAAAGTTCTTTTTACACAGCACTAGGAATTTTCGCATGGTTGAACCAAGTCGAGCCATGAATGACGGTAGTGTCGAAATTTTCAACCATCGACACGACATGGAATGAAGGTCGATAGGACCATGTGCTGAACAAGGCACACAAGTTCTTAGCATCTCGGGTTTCGTCCATGGTATCACTATCGTGGATACCTGGACCGATATGATTGACGCCGAACTCTAAGGGTCCTGATGTTTTGGAATAATATACTTTTCATGAATGGATTTCTCACGAGGCCTCTCTATAACCGCCTAGTATACACTAGTCATGTATAATTAGGATTTAAAAGGACTGTTGACTGAGCGACCCCGCCCTAAATCCACAACCAAACAAGGAACAGGAGATGAGGCAACATCACTCACTCGAGGTCTATCAATCTTAATTATAAATGGCCTTAACGTATATACTAAGCCATCATAGTTTTAGCTGATGGGTTTTTAAGTTTTACAATAGTGCTACGACTTTCGCCTTAACGAGGGAGTAATTACCATTAGAATTGATTATTTAAAGTTTTCGGTTAGTTACTTAGGATTGAGAAACGTACCAAAATTCTACTGGGTTTTTGATGTTTCCCCTAGGCATTAGGGTTAAACTCCTCATGCGCCCTTGTCATTTCTTTCGGTTGGGCACTCCCTCTTAAAGTGCCTAATTTTACCACATAGGTGGCATACTGGACTGGTCCCCACATTGGTGGTTGATGTAATGAACTCAACCGGGGTTCTACAGAAGCGAGCGGTATGCCTCTTCATGTTGCACCTAACACAAAAGAGTTCCCGACAGGTACCATGATGATGGTAGTTACACTTGCTGCAGCGGGGGAGGTTTCCTAGGTATGGTCTTCTAGGTGTCAAGGCAGAAGGGTTGACAGAGGCATTGACCACTTCAGCTTGTTGCCCTTTGGAAGGTCCTTGAGTCCAGGTACTTCCCTTCTCGTTCTCAAACTTTCTTTTCAGTGGATTAGGTTGGAGTTCTTGTGTGGTTTTACACACCGGCGCTGGTTGCTGCTGTCCATTGCTATGATCGGGATTTCCGATAGGGCTCCTGCTAACATTGGCGTTGTTAGCATTCAGGTGAGCCATGACAGCTGCTACGGCTGCTGAGACTGCAGCTTGAAACGTGGCTTCATCGATTTGAAGGATCGATGTCTTACCAGCGGGTTGATTACATTTCTTTGGAGGCATGGTTCTTCCTACACGAAAAGGATCACAAGCTGATGAGAAACGATGGTTAATCCTAGACGTATCTTTCGTTACTATGATAGGCATAAATTTTCCCGTGCTTTGAGTTATGCTTATCTGAGCGTCGACCTTCATCCCTATGATGAAGTCTGGGTAACAGGGTAGGAATAAGTGTATCGGAAAGCCATATAATGGGTGTCGTTCCTACTAAGTTATCTTTATACTGGAGAGGTTCACTCTTCGGCTTTAAAAAGATTTGAGAGAAGTTCGGAACGAAGATCACAGAAGAAAAGGCTCATGAAGACTTATGGCTAAACACTCTCAATCGAGGTTTTGTGATCCGATCTTATTTATTTTAATTGCGACGGGAAAGACGATTTGCCTAGCACATAGTGTGAGTAGTGTAATCACTAACTCACTAAATTGTATTATTTTATGGATTATTAACGTGACGTTAAAGAGGTAGAAGCACTTTTCGGGCTCCATGCATTGGCTCCCTCTGTCCATGTCACACCCCAAAACCGGAACGGCGGAATCGTTCGGGGGTGGAGGACGTCATGTATAGTATCACAACAATGCAAAGTAGTAAACAAGCAACAACATCATCCATTGCATTAATAATATAATTTCATACAAGTGTGTTCTGTCAAGTTATATAGACACCAAAAATAATATACATCAAAATAAAGATGAGTCTTTAACGAGCTCCATCTTCTCAAAAACCTGGCTCCTGTACCTGTCTACTGGCGACCTGAGAATACAAGTTATTTTGAAAGTGTAGATCAGCTTTAAAGCTGGTGAGATCATAAGTGTATTAGTGTCTATGTTTGTTTGAAAGCATTTGTAAGATGTTTGTAATGTATAAGTTTTGTAAAAGTTTGTATTTGTTTGAACTCTCCTAGAAAACCCTATGTTTTCAACTAACAGTAGCCTTCTACCAAGGCATCTAGTGTATGTGTGTGTGTCTCTTGTAAGAGTGTGTATTTTCCCAAATCTGACTATCATTAACCAAAATATAGTTCTTACATTATTGTTTACTGTGTGAATATCACAAAGTAAATGTAAAGGGAAAATAAAATAGTACTGTAGTGTTGTATTAAGTAACTACTGCTGTACTAACTACTTTAAACTATTTGTTATTTAAAGTACCATGTGATCGGCCTGTATCCTGCTACCGACTCTATAGTAAAACGACGATGTAAGACGTCGTAAGAAATGACGTTTGGCACCTGTAGACTTGCAAGTCTCACTGTAGCGAGCAGCAAGGTGTAGGATAGTCAATCCAGTATAGATCTATACACAAACTCATACACTCCCCAATTAAGGAGATTCTGGATACAAAACGGGTCATGACAGGTAGTGCCATGTTCCCCCCGTTAAGTGGCTCACATAACTGTATGTAATGTATATGTATATGTATATGTATGTGCTAGCTGTATTGTGTGTTCTTTCTCTGTCTAGCTTGTATGTTTTGTTTCTCATCACTGTGTATTATGTTTGTTTCTCATCACTATGTATTATGTTTGTTTCTCATCACTATGTATTATGTTTGTTTCTCATCACTATGTATTACTTATGAATGAACTGACTCATTGTATGTTTCATTGTTCTAGTAATAGTATCTTCCTAAACTATACCTATTATAGTTTACTAGTAATGTTGGTTGTGTATATGAACATGTTTGTATACCTTTGCTACTCAAAGGCATTGGACTGAATGAAAGAAATAACCTTTTATATCTATATATGTATACATGATATATAACTAATATTTAGACGACAATCGGACGAATAACCGATACCTAAGGCCACATCCAAACAAGGAAAAGGGAATAAGGTGAGCTAACCTTCCTAAGTCCTTTAAACATTACTTATATAACTATACATATATAGGTATGCAGAATATAAGTTAAAAGAATTTAAGTAAAAGTATTTATCATGTAAAAGAGTTTGTAAAACAGTTTGAAGTAAAATAGTTTGATAACACAGTTTGAAAAGTAAGAAATCCACTTGTTTGGTAGTTACTAATCACATGTCATTGATATAATAACTATAATAGTTCAACTTGTATTCCCCCCCCCCCATAAAAGCATTTAAAAACGTTTAAAAGGTTAATTTATGGGTATAAACTCACCTGTAGTGAGTGGTTTGGATGAACGGATTGTATAGGATGCTAAGTGGCAAGTGAAGACTTGAGCACACACGCAGATCCTATTTAACATATAATGATACATATATGAATATAATTAGTGCTTATAACAACTAATTATTGAATTGAAACCACCTTAGGGACTAGTAAACACTTATTTTGAAGTGTTACAACCATATATGATTGTATATAAGGGGTATATAGCTATACAAGGGAGTGTATGATCAAAATACACACTATTTGTGTGTGTGCGGTCAGGGTGTGTGTGCGGCCGCACACTCCCTATGAAATGTGCCAAAACGTATTTTAAGGCTTTAGGATGTATCTAGGAAGGTTTCTTACTTCATGCTTTAGCCTTATAAGAAGTTTATTGCCATTTTTGGACCTAAAAAGGGTGTGTGCGGCCACCATGATGTGTGCGGCCGCACACTCTTTATGAACATGATAAAATCATGTTTTTCTAGCATATCCTCAAGTGTTCTTAGCATATAACAAGTTATGATAAGTGTATACACGTTATAGAGGCTTGAAAGGGTGTTTAAGGTCCAAAACTAGTGTGTGTTCTTGGTGTTCTTGGTGTTCTTGACTAAAAATGGATGTTTTCATGGATCAAACCAAAGGGTTTTGCTAGTTAGGGTCGTGTATCAACAAATAAAAGGAAGGATTACTACCTTTTATGAAGATCAAGATGAAGATTTGGATGATACTTGAGAGAAAACGAGTTCTAGCTTTGAAGAAGTGGAAAAAGTGTTCAAAAATGACAAGTGTAGTATATATATATGGGAGAGTGTGCGGTTGGGATGGGTGTGCGGTCGGCTGTGTGCGGCTGGTTGGCCGCACACACCTTGTGTTGGTGTGTTTGTCTCATTTGCAAGGTGTTACACCCACTATACTCATCCCACGACTCATACCTTGATTATACTAGGTTTTAAACACTCTAATTGACTCTAAATAGTGCTATAAAATAGCAAAAGCGAGTCTAACCTTCATTGATTTGAATAAGCGTATAAAATAAAAATTTCGAGTTGTCACATCATCCCCCCGTTAGAGAGAATTTCATCCCGAAATTAGAGTTTAAGCAATTAAGTAGTTACAAATAACTAAGCAAAAAGATGAGGATATTTTAGTTTCATCTTATCCTCTCGTTCCCAAGTGAATTCAGGTCCTCGCTTGGCGTTCCAGCGAACCTTCACTATCGGGATGCGGCTTTGCTTTGTTTGCTTGACCTCCCGGTCCATGATCTCTACAGGTTCTTCCACGAAGTTGAGGCTCTTGTTGATCTCGATCTCGTCGAGTGGGATTACAAGAGTCTCGTCGGACAGACACTTTTTCAAGTTCGAGACGTGGAAAGTAGCATGTACGTTACTGAGTTCGCGCGGTAAGTTAAGTTTGTAAGCTACAGGGCCGATTCTTGCGAGAATCTCGAAAGGCCCTATGTACCTTGGATTCAGCTTTCCACGCTTTCTAAAACGTATCAAGCCCTTCCAGGGTGAGGCCTTCAATAGAACATGGTCGCCCACCTGGAATTCCAACGGTTTCCTTCGTTTATCAGCATAGCCTTTCTGTCGGTCTCTAGAGGCTTTCAATCGTTCACGAATCTGAACGATCTCCTCTGTCATTTCCCGAATGATCTCCGGACCTGTGAGAGTGCTTTCGGGAACTCATCCTTTAGCTAACCAGGTATCACCCACCTCAGCCCAGCACAGAGGGGATATGCACTTGCGGCCATAGAGGGCCTCGAATGGAGCAGCCTTTATGCTTGTGTGATAACTGTTGTTGTAGGAAAATTCGACAAGGGGTAAATGAGTATCCCATGCTTTCCCAAAGTCGATCACACAGGCTCGCAGCATATCTTCCAAGGTTTGGATAGTCCTCTCACTTTGCCCGTCTGTCTGTGGATGGTAGGCTGTACTCATGTCCAGCCTAGTTCCTATGGAACTTTGTAACGACTGCCAGAACCTCGAAGTGAATCTACTATCTCTGTCTGAGATAATGGATATGGGAACACCGTGCAGTCGTACAATCTCCCTAATGTAGGTTCTTGTAAGCTTCTCCATCTTGTCTGTTTCCTTGATAGGCAGTAAGTGTGCGGACTTGGTCAATCTGTCGACGATGACCCATATGGTATCAAGTCTACCCGTTGTCTTGGGCAACTTGGTTATGAAATCCATAGTGATCCGCTCCCACTTCCATTCTGATATCTCTGGCTGTTGTAGTAGACCGGAGGGTTTCTGGTATTCGACCTTGACCTTGGCGCAAGTAAGGCATTTACTCACGAAGGTAGCAATCTCTGCTTTCATGTTAGGCCACCAGTATAACTTCTTAAGATCCAGATACATCTTATCTGAACCCGGGTGGACGGAATAACGAGTGTTGTGCGCCTCTTTCATGACCAAGTCTCTGCAACCACCAAGTTTCGGGGTCCATATCCGATCCATGAGAAAATAAGCTCCGCCACCCTTAACCTCCAAGTTCTTATCCATCCCTCTCAGGGATTCACCCGCCACATTTTCAGGTTTCAAAGCGTCGAGCTGAGCCTCCTTAATTTGCGTGGACAAGTGTGAATGGATAGTCATAGTCAATGATTTGACTCTATGACCAGAATATTCTTTCCGACTTAGGGCGTCAGCTACTACGTTGGCTTTACTCGGATGATAACGAATTTCGCATTCGTAATCACTGAGTAGCTCGACCCACCGTCATTGTCTCATCTTGAGCTCCTTCTGGTCGAATATGTGTTGTAGGCTTTTGTGATCTGTAAATATTGTGCTCTTTGTACCGTACAGGTAGTGTCTCCAGATCTTCAGAGCGAACACAACCGCTCCTAGCTCAAGATCGTGTGTGGTGTAGTTGACCTCATGTGTCTTCAGCTATCTCGAGGCGTAGGCGATGAGCTTACCTCGCTGCATCAGAACACATCCGAGTCCTTGATTCGACGCATCGCAATAGACAACGAAGTCTTCTATCCCTTCGGGGAGGGATAGTATTGGTGCGGTGCACAAGGCTCGTTTGAGCGTTTAGAACGCTCTCTCCTGCTTCTCTTCCCAGTCAAAGGCCACGCCTTTCTGGGTCAGTGTGGTAAGAGGTTTCGCAATGCGGGAGAAGTTCTGAATGAACCTGCGATAGTAGCCAGCGAGGCCTAGAAATTGACGAATTTCTGTAGGCGTCTTCGGTGCTGACCAGCTCTCAATGGCTTTAATTTTGGAAGGGTCCACGTGTATTCCCTCTTCGCTAACCACGTGCCCTAAGAATTCGACTCGTCGGATCCAACATTCGTATTTCGAGAACTTCGCATAGAGCTTCTCCGAACGTAGCGTTTCTAAGACTAGTCGCAGATGTTGACTATGTTCCTCCTTACTACGTGAGTAGATAAGTATGTCAGCGATGAAGACGATGACGAACTGATCCAAGTAAGTGTTGGATTAATGTCTAAGTCCATAACTATATTTGGTATGTACTTGACCCGACCCGGCATGGTCCATTTGGGTTGCACTTCACCGGCACAATTTATATGGATAGTCTTTTGAGAATAGTATATTTATGATTTATATTAATATATTATAAGTTCTAATATATTAATATGGAATCATATTATTTAATTACTATTGATCAAGAATTAATTTATAATTAATTAAGTGATCAAAAGGAACTAATTAAATATGGGCTCTTATATATATGGAATGGGCCAAGTTCATTTAGGTTGGGCTAAGCTTTCATGGATGGTCCATGGAGCTTTTAACCCATGGATCCTATGTAAATGAAAGGTCATGGGTATTAGAGTTTACATGGATGTAACCCTAATCCTCCATAATATATAAAGGGGTCCTTGGCTCACAAAATTGGCACAAGTGTGTGACAATAAGAGTGGGCCGATTTTAGTGTGCATACATATTCTCTCAAATTCTTCCAAGGTGTTTTGGTGATTTGTGATTCCATTTGAGGCTTCCACACTATTGGGGCTAAGCTCTTAAAGCTTGAAGACATCAAGCTACATCAAAAGGTATGTCATCTAACTAGAACTTTGTAGTATAGGTGCTTCGTAATATGCTAGTTAGGATGAAACCTTGGAATAGTTAATATTTGCATGTATAATAGAGAAAACATAGATCCAAGGTTTATAGGGTTGCATGTACACCATAGGAGTGTTACAATGCTCAAAACCCAACAGTGGTATCAGAGCCATGGGTTGTTTTCTGTTATATTGATGCAAATGTTTTATTTTCAAGTTGAAAAAAAAGGAAAAAAAAAACATGATGTTTGTCAAATTTTAAGATAATTACTTGTTTTGTGAAAAACGAATTATTTTTAAAATTTGAATCATTTGCTATATGAGTTGAATTAGGTCAAATTTAGTAAAAGATAAAATGATATGATTATTTTATTAGTTTTAAAAGTTTGATCTAAATGTTTTAAGGAGTTACATATTTTGTCATAAAATTTTGGAGCTCAAAAGTTTTTTTTAAAGTTGTGATCTTAAGGGTTTTTGAAACTTCCATAAGTTATGGATATGAAAGTTTTTTTTTTTAAAAAAAAAAATTTGATTCAAAGTTTTTATGGAGTTACAAAATTTGGTGTTAATGTTTTAAAGAATTCCATAACTTGTTCTTAAGTTATGGAACATGGAAAGTTTCATCATAAAACACCATTAATTCCATAAGTTATGGAATCCAAAGGTTTTCAAGAATTACAAAACTTGCCCTCAAGTTTTGGAATTTGAGAAAAGTTTTTTATGAAAAAAAAAGAATTGAATTCTAAAACTCTTGGGTTCATAACTTAAACAATTAATTAAATGGTTTTAATTTTGAGTTTAATAATTGGAATTATGATGTTTTGTTGAATAGTTCAAATTAACTCTTATGGACTTTATTAATAGTTAATTAAAGCGTTTAATTAAAAGAGTATTATTAATCCATAAATATATGGTTTGAGTTTAATTAAATTAAAAGTCTAGTTTAATTAATAGATTAAACCACCAAGTATTTTAAATGTCTAAAATACACCCTTATACTATTATAATATTAAAAGTTTAATATATTATATGTATAAGAGCAAGTCGTCTTACCATTAGTAGGTCTCATTCACTAAGCCGGTCTATAAGGGGGGGTATAAGGTTACTGCCTATAAAATGGCAGTTTAATGGGTGTCCACTCTCACTCACCGCTTCCTTGACCGGTGGAGGGTCGTTAGCCGAACAGGTAGGACAAGGACTATAATTCTCCCTTCATTATAAGTATAATGATAAATACTAAGTAACTAAACACTTATAAATTCCCAATCTTAGTTACTTCGGAAAATGTGAATAAGGTGCTAATCCATGAAATTACACTTTGCACTTTGTTTAAGCTGTTAGTGGAGCGTGTGTAGTTAACCGGCACACTAACCTGGACGTAACAAGGTAGGCAAAGGGTAACTTAATGTTTATCATAGTATCGTTGGAACGTGTGTGGTTAACCGGCACATCGATTGAGGGGTAAATATTAAGGGTACCAAGTATATTTGCATGGTTACTTCACACCTTGTTTTGTGATCCTCGGCATCCCAGTCACAAAACCTGAAGGACACACTCGAGATTGAAACATGCCATTGAAAGTTCAATGAATCTCAAAAGAATCTAGGAGTTTCAAAACCAATTAAAACCTAATAATACATTTCGTTTATCTTGGTGGAAATTGGTGATTCGTCATTCACCTACCTTCAAATATTTTATAGCTTGGATTACGGCATCCCTCTTCTAAGTTATAAAATAGTTTGTTGGGTCCTAGCCTTAATATATCATATTGGGTGTTATATTAAGGACTTAAATCAACTTTACGTAAATTTCTCCCATTGTTGATGTCTGGTTTAGACAACAATGATCTTCCCAAATCAAGCTTTCCTAATGAATATGACTTCCCGAGTTTGGCTCATGGAAGTCATACTTCTCTTCCTTCACCTCCTCCAATTATTCTCCCTAACCCACAAGTTCAAGGTCACTCAAGCCCTAATGGCAAGCAAGGTCTATGTGTGATCACATCTTAGAGATGAAGTCACATATGACAAGCCGGGAGAGTTGGGTGTCAAAGTCTTGAGGAAGTTGGATGTTCAATCACTTTCTAAGTCACATAGTGAGTTCCTTTGGGACTACTATGAAACAGACTATGACATGAACCTTAATGATCATATCTATTTGCTTGGTGCTGCTGAATCAGCAATGATTTGGAATGATAGTAAAGCAAATTTGATTAGAAGATCAACTTCCCAAAAACTTTATGGACAGTGACAATGGTGACACTGGAAATCCAGAAAAAGCATTCTCTTCCCAATGGAAAGGGATTGGCCATAGTCAACCCGGTTGACCAAATGGTAAAGAGAAAGGCTAAGTCTGAGATAGTCCCATTACCAAAAGGTCCATATGTTTATTTTGCCAAAGGAAGGGGCGTTGATTGCAAAGCTGCCAAATTTACCTAAGGATGTTAAAGTCAATAAGTTTGACTCTACATCAGGTAGAGCCCATTATCTAACTTTGTTAAGTTCTATTCTGAGATCCTCATTACATGATGTGACTGGGTCACATGTTGATGTTTTAAGAATCAAAGAATAGAGAGAAATCTTAAAGGAAGTATATGCTGATTCTGATCGCGAAGGTGGATTTCGATCGCATCAGAATTTTGAGCAGTTGCTTAAGAAGTTATGATATATTGCTAAGGAATAGATAACAACAATTTTCCATGTGGATTGTAAGGATAAGTTTTTCCGCAAAGTTTTAAAATAAAAGAAAATTGTTTAATTTTATTTATTTGAAGTATCCTTACAATGGCATTTGTGGAAAATTGTTGCTTATATGATTCCACTGACAGCAATATTGGAAAATGGATTTGATTCTTTCATTTGTGGTAGTGTCTAAATTTACCAAATCAGGAAAGTTCCTCATCACCCAAGTTTCAATTGGACCGAAACTTGGAATCATGCAAGTTGAATAGTATGATGAATGAGAACTTTCAAGCATTGGAAAATCAAGACTAATTACTTGTTCACATGGATGTGTGAGCCAAGTGAAGGACTAAAGGGATCGAGTACACATTCTTGTGCACTGGTCATGTCCACCAAAAAGCTCGTTAAGGCTATTTGATTTACTAAAGTTTAGTAAATATGGTTATACTTACAAGTTTAAGTATAATTCTGAAACATTGGAAAAGTCTCAATGTATGGCAGAACGAATGGGAAGAATCAAATTAGGCAGAAAGATAAAAGTTTCTCAAATCTGAAAAGATGGGAGAGTACTTTAGTATCATGTTTGTGATCATCTTAATGATTTAGAAATCATATCAAAATTAGTCCTCTAAAGGTCATCTTAGTGCATTCTTATGACTAAGAAGAGGAGTCATGAATTGTTGAAATGGTTAGATCAGGAAGATGAGTCATACTTCGTTCCAAAACAATTCTTAGAGTCATACTCCAAGATTGTAACTTGAGTGACATATCTTAAAGAAAGGTTTAAAACACTTGTCAAATGTAAGAGTAAAAGTGTCCTACTCTTGTACATTTGAAATTGGTAAGTTGTGATGTTTTGGATAAAACAAAGACCAACTAAGGCCAATTGTGTGAAGTGTTTGTCTTGATAAAGAATCCGCACTATCTCTTGAATATTTGGCAAGATAGTCTTATATGTCAAGAGGATAGTGGGAGTCTTAAAGATCCTAAAAAGAATTTCAAGAACTAATCAAGAATAAAACCTGAGGTTCTTCACTAGCACACGACTTGAGGTTTATAACCTATCGTGTTGACATATTCTGTGCCCATTCCAGTTAAAGTTGGATTTGCATAGGAGTTCTGAAAGTTCTCAATTGGTTGCATAACAACTTGGAAGTAATGGCAGGCCCTGTACTGCCAGGTGGCAAGAAGTTAAGATTGCATAAGTTCAGTCCATATGAGTTTGGATTTGTCATTATCCTTGTCTTGTGACTATGGTTTTGACGATTCACATGGATAAGAACACATACACCATAAAATCTAAGGGTCATAAGGTTTCTCTCCGATTCATGAAAATGATGGTGAGGAAACACTTCCACCAAGTAGATTTGAAGCAGATAACAAAACGTCTAAACAATTGAGACTATGATTACGGCATCCCTTTTCATAGTTCTGAAATTTTTTAGACACACATGCATGCTATCTAAGGAAAGGTGTATGATTTTGATAAAGTTTTATCAAAGCATCTCGTATCAGAAATCTGAACTTTGGTAAGAAAGTCAATAAAGTATTGATTTCTAGAAGTCCAGCTGATTTCTGAATACATGTCAAAGCTAGTGGGAGCATAAGTGTTATGCTAATAATCATCATGTTAGTGGGAGCATGATAATTATTGTTAGTGTTGCAAGTTAGCAATGTTAATTATACAAAACAAAAGTTTCAATTCGTGAGGCTGCAGGGATTGAAAAAGTTGTTTTGCTATAATTAAGGGAGAGGATATACTTCATTTCCGTTCTAAAGGCTTAGATTGAGACCTTAATCATCTTTAGTCAAGAATATATATATGAATTTCATGTTGGATTGGTTCAACTTAAGGAAATTCTATATATTGCGTTCTCAAAATTCGATTATGATTACAGCATCCCTCTTCATAGTCAAATTTTGAAAACATGGCAAATAAAAATATTGTAGCAAAAGACTGGTCTAGAATCATGTCTTTATGTGAGACATCATGAATCGTGTACCATTTGCTTTGGGTACAGGATCGACTGCATGTGCTATAATATTTGTCATTTCTAAATTTTTCCAAATGCCCAGAGGCATTAAGAAGGGAAAAGGTCTAGAATTGGATATGACTAAAATGATTAAGCAATTGTCGAGGACAATCTGAGGTTTACCAAAGATTGGTTGCTCAGGGACAGTTGGAAGTATAGTGCTAATTTTGGAAGGACCATATTGACATATTCTGAAAATAGGCATCTCTTATTTAGAAGTGATAGTCAAAATGAGAATATGGAGTTGTCTCCATAGGTGGAAGTTATCTGTGTAAGATTAGAAAACTTAATGCAAGAAGCATGTCCAAAGCAATGTACTTTGAATATGAGACTTAGTTTCCATGGAGTTGATCTCCATTGGAATACCTTATAATGACTATTGACAAGTCTTTGTGACTTTGTACATATTCATTACAGGAGGGTCAGTGCATATAAGTTTAAAATCTAAACAGATTTCGATAAATGATAGGAATTTGAAATTCTCACATTTTTCGATAAGGATTTGGGAGTGTGAAATTAGAATCATTGAAATTATGTTCAATTGGTTTATTTCACAAAGTAAGGATCATAGACAAACATAGAGTGCATACTTGGTGTATGCCAAAGCTATTGTTTAGAAAAACATAGTGTACATGCTTGGAGCATGGGACAACTAGTGTTTTTAATTCAGGTATAAAGTTGATAAAACCGAAATAATGAATAATCAGTAATCAGTATGGTGATAAATAAAAGTGTTTATTTATATTCATAGGGTTTGATACCATATTTGATTCATTTATTCTTGTGTTTCACTTTGCATGTTTTGACTTCCAGAATAACTAAGTCGCTCTTCCTGAATGATTAAGTTATTCAAACCATCCACAGTCGGTCATATGTTGGAAGTAGATA
Organism: Lactuca virosa; assembly: GCF_052849685.1. Taxonomy (NCBI): domain Eukaryota; kingdom Viridiplantae; phylum Streptophyta; class Magnoliopsida; order Asterales; family Asteraceae; genus Lactuca; species Lactuca virosa. The sequence continues at coordinate 310,488,945 of NC_136433.1, read as the reverse complement.
TGAATCAAGACTGTCATGGGTTGGTTTGTAGAAGACCAAGTTGGTGGACAAAGTGGTGCTACAACACTCATGAGTGCTCATAAGTTCTGAGTATTGGATTCAACCCGCACTCATTTGAATCACTTCATGGATTTTATCACGAGTGATCATGAGACAATAATATCTTATATTCTTCAAACCTAGAGATATGAGTTGTTACTATGAGTTGGTTATACATTGATTGCACGAAAATGCATTTGGTAACTCGATGTTATAAAACGTGCCTTTGTGTATGATTCAACAAGTAGTAGAACAAGCCATATGAGTCGAAGTTTATCCATTCCTTTTACCTTCGGGATAAAAGCGATATATGTGGGCCCCTCGATGATTTAGCGATGACACATGTGAGTGCTTGGCCAAGCCAGGACTGATTTGATTTGTTCAATCAGTCAGTCATCATAAATCGAAAATCGGGAAACAACAAATGGACAGAGAGAATGATTATAATCCATGTCTCAGTCCATATGATATCTAGAATGGAGGAATATATGATCCCTTATCTAATGGACAAGTCATTGACAAGGTCAGAGTTCGACAGCGGCTTTAAGAGCTACGATTGCCAGTTAGGTTTTGAAGTCATACTCAATAATAGTTTTAGAATTATCCAAGTGGGAGACTGTTGGATTAATGTCTAAGTCCATAACTATATTTGGTATGTACTTGACCCGACCCGGCATGGTCCATTTGGGTTGCACTTCACCGGCACAATTTATATGGATAGTCTTTTGAGAATAGTATATTTATGATTTATATTAATATATTATAAGTTCTAATATATTAATATGGAATCATATTATTTAATTAGTATTGATCAAGAATTAATTTAGAATTCATTAAGTGATAAAAAAGAACTAATTAAATATGGACTCTTATATATATGGAATGGGCCAAGTTCATTTAGGTTGGGCTAAGCTTTCATGGATGGTCCATGGAGCTTTTAACCCATGGATCCTATGTAAATGAAAGGTCATGGGTATTAGGGTTTACATGGATGTAACCCTAATCCTCCATAATATATAAAGGGGTCCTTGGCTCACAAAATTGGCACAAGTGTGTGAAAATAAGAGTGGGCCGATTTTAGTGTGCATACATATTCTCTCAAATTCTTCCAAGGTGTTTTGGTGATTTGTGATTCCATTTGAGGCTTCCACACTATTGGGGCTAAGCTCTTAAAGCTTGAAGACATCAAGCTACATCAAAAGGTATGTCATCTAACTAGAACTTTGTAGTATAGGTGCTTCCTAATATGCTAGTTAGGATGAAACCTTCGAATAGTTAATATTTGCATGTATAATAGAGAAAACATAGATCCAAGGTTTATAGGGTTGCATGTACACCATAGGAGTGTTAGAATGCTCAAAACCCAACAGTAAGGACGACACACCCTATTCATTAAATCCATGAATACTGCGGACGCGTTTGTTAATCCGAACGGCATCACTACGAATTCGTAGTGCCCATAACGAGTTCGGAAGGCTGTCTTCGGAACATCCTCCCCTAGCACTCGTAGTTGCTGATATCCGGACCTTAAGTCGATTTTTGAAAAGAAGTTCGCCCCTTGAAGTTGGTCGAATAAATCTTCAATCCGAGGCAAAGGATAATGATTCTTGACGGTCAGTTTGTTGAGCTCCCTGTAGTCGATGCACATACGAAACGATCCGTCTTTCTTCTTGACGAACAAGACTGGAGCTCCCCAGGGTGAGAATCTTGGTCTTATAAAGCCCTTGCTGAGCAGTTCGTTAAGTTGACAGGACAGTTCTTGCATCTCTGCAGGTGCTAGACGATAGGGCGATTTGGCTACGGGGGTAGCCCCTGGAACTAAGTCAATTCTGAACTCGACTTGACGTTGCGGAGGTAATCCTGGGAGTTCTTCTGGAAAGATGTCGGGAAAGTCGCGTACTACTGGAATGTTCGTAATGTCTTTCGCTTCCTGGCTCACATCGACCATATGAGCAAGGAATGCGCGACATTCCTTTCGCAAGAATTTCTGAGCTTGAATGCTCAAGATGATACGAAGGTTCGTGCCGGGCTTGTCGCCAAATACTACTATATTTTCACCAGACGACAGATTAAGGCGTATAGCCTTTTCGTAACACATGATGTCGGCACGATGAAGGCTCAACCAATCCATGCCGATTATGACGTTGAAACTTTTAATTGAGACCGGCATGAGATCGATTGAAAAGGAATGGTTATCAAGTGTTAGGGTACACCCAATAAATATATTGCTAGTGCTCTCTGTCTTTCCATTAGCCATTTCTACAGTGAACGGTTCTTTAAGTGCTCGTGATTTTTGCTTAAGTAAATGAGCAAATATTTGGTTCACGAAGCTCCGCTCCGCTCCACTATCAAATAGTATACATGCATATGAGTTATCGAGGAGAAACGTACCAGTGACCACTGTGGGGTCGGCAACCGCTTCCTCGTGGCCTATGGCCAGAACTGTTGCCACTCCACCGGCATTCGCTGCCTTCGGGCAGTTCCTTTTGTAGTGGCCCACCTCGCCACAACCGTAGCAAGTTTGGCTCACACCAGTGCCGGGGAGTTGGGTGATTGGCCTCGTTGGAGCTTTACAGAAACGGGCAGTGTGCCCCTTCCTGTTGCAGTTCAAACACTGCATTTCCCGGCAGGCTCCTACGTGGTGGAAGTTGCACTTGGGCAAACTTCCACGTACTGCTTTACCGGAGCAGCAGCGGCAAGTGCTATCGCAGCATGTACTGCCACGACCTGCTGCTTTTTGGCAGCCTTTGTCTTCTTTTTGTCATCCTAAAACTTCCGCTTGGAATCAGCGGTTCTGGCGGGTTCTGAGATGGCCAGGGTTGTTGTTGCGGCCGGGGTACGAACCCCATGGTCTACGAGCCGCTGTGTCAATCGCTTGGCACTATCAAATATAGTGGGGTTTGAAGCCAAAACATTTCCCTGGAATGGAGGCACCAGCCCCCATATGTACCTTTCAATCTTCTTCCCCTCTGTATGAACCATGTTGGGACAGAGGGCCACCAGTTCACAGAACCTGGCGGTGTAGGCGACTACGTTGGAGCCCTTCATGGTTAGGCTCCACAGTTCTTCCTCCAGCTTCTAGATCTCGCCCCTCGGGCAGTACTCCTCAATCATGAGGTCTTTCAAAGTTTTCCAGCCCATAGCATTAGACACTATAAGAGATAGTGACTTAATATGGCTATTCCACCATGTTAGGGCTTTTACTTCCAAGGTGCAAGCAGCAAACTTGACCTTGCTCTCCTCTGGACAGGAGCAGATTTCGAAAACCGATTCGGTTTTCTCAAACCATTGCGAGAGGGAAATGACTCCGCCAGTCCCTTTGAAGGACAATGGCTTGCAGTTGGTGAAGTCCTTGTAGGAGCACTCTCTGGAGCGCACGGGGATTTCACCATGAGTAGATAGGACAGGGGTTCCTCCTCCAGTGGAACCAGAAGAATGAGATTGTGCCATGGCTGTAGCCACAGCTGCAGCTACAGCAGCATTCAGGGCTGCCGTGTCGAATTGAGGAACAGGTGGTGTTGGTGCGGGACGATCGCGTCTTGTAGATTTACGAGGAGGCATCTTTTAGCTATAAGTTTAGAAAGATGAAGATATTGATAAGAATTTGATAGGAAAATTGATGAGAATGACTCATGGACTAACTCTCCATAGTCCAACAACACAATTGAATAGCACGATTGAATGAAGATCTAGTACTAACAGATGATAGCAATTGGATATTGATTTCCATAAGATTAGATATCTGTCAATAAAACTGGAATAACAGATGTAATGAGTTCGGGAAAAATGACCTAGAAGTAGGTCTTACATCAACCAAGATGGAAAATTTTGACAGACTACTACCTAATCAAGATCTAACGGGTCTAAGATTTATACGGATAGGAAATTAGACTAGAGTTTTTACACAAACTAGGTCATATCCACAAGAGAAGTCGATGGGACTCTAACGGCGACGAGAACTACTATAGTGAGTTCTTGAATCCGACAGAAGGCGTTCTATGTCTCTCACGCGCCTATCAGATCTTGCTTGCTGAGCTCGAATTTCCCTGACTTCAGCTTGGGTTTCAGCAAGTTCCCTCTGTAGAACTGCATTGCGGACCTGAGTCCTTTCATGAGCAGACTCTAGTTGGCGAATGTGGACAGTGTTAACCCCAGAGTTGGCGTCAATCTCCACTACTCGGTCGATAGCTGCTCGACCTTGCTCGGTGTTCCGAGCAATCCTACGGACCATTATGGGTAGGACCCTGTCAGCTGAACCTCCCTCAGTGAGGTTGTAAAAGCTTCTGTCTCCATTGTAGGGAATGGGTTGACCCTGTTCCTGACTCCATCTGTTCAAGTTTGTGGCCCACAGAGGTGTGGGTCCTTGAAACGTTGGACGAGGATTCAGGTTTGGGTCTTGAACAGCTGGGGGTAGTTTGTTGACTTCAGGCTCTGAGTCAGAACCATTAGCAAAGCCTTCAGCTTCGTGATCATCCAAAGGGATTGGGTGATCATCTTCTGGCTCTTCTCCCAGCCATCCTGCGTTGCCGTTGTTGGGGTAGTACGGGTCTCCGGGAAAATGGAATCCAACCATTATATCTACGCGAGAGAAGGGATAAGGAAATAATTAATAGACGAACTAACTAGATAATTATAAGATGATCTTTATCAGTTACTCCAACATTTGCGTAGTACATACCAGTCATAGGTAACCTAGACAGGATAGACCTTCGAATAAGTGACCTTAACTCTAAGCCCACAAGCAAACAAGGAACAGGAAGTAGAGCAAATATCACATATTCTAAGTCTATGCCATCCTAGTTACCTATAACCTTAATGTATCCACCCCGCAACTATTGACATACTAATAAAGACCTTTTTAGTTCTCAGATAAGTAATTAATAGTCACACAAAATACTCCTATAGTATTTTAAGTTTATGTTCTATTCTACCGTTCTCGTTGTAGTAGTGTTGGTAAGTTTTTAGACTTGTTGCAACCTCACAACCATACTTAGGCACATGCTAATCACTCCTCGGATAATGTAGTTGATCAGGCTACATCTTCCCAGGGTTGACCATATGTCTCTAAGTCTACTTGTGTTGTCCAACAATTGTAATACTTTTATTCTGTCCTAGTGACACTGATTTTAGTATGAATGCAGGTATGTATACTTAGTTAAATATTTTATTATTTAAAAGTATAAACTCTTTATCAGAGTATTTAATCCCGCTGTGTTTATAGTTCCTATATCTTTTATGGGTTGATACACTCGATTCACAATAAACAATGCTCTGATACCAATCTGTCACACCCCAAAACCGGAACGGCGGAATCGTTCGGGGGTGGAGGACGTCATGTACAGTATCACAACAATGCAAAGTAGTAAACAAGCAACAACATCATCCATTGCATTAATAATATAATTTCATACAAGTGTGTTCTGTCAAGTTATATAGACACCAAAAATAATATACAACAAAATAAAGATGAGTCTTTAACGAGCTCCATCTTCTCAAAAACCTGGCTCCGGTACCTGTCTACTGGCGACCTGAGAATACAAGTTATTTTGAAAGTGTAGATCAGCTTTAAAGCTGGTGAGATCATAAGTGTATTAGTGTCTGTGTTTGTATGAAAGCATTTGTAAGATGTTTGTAATGTATAAGTTTTGTAAAAGTTTGTATTTGTTTGAACTCTCCTAGAAAACCCTATGTTTTCAACTAACAGTAGCCTTCTACCAAGGCTTCTAGTGTATGTGAGTGTGTCCCTTGTAAGAGTGTGTATTTTACCAAATCTGACTATCATTAACCAAAATATAGTTCTTACATTATTTTTTACTGTGTGAATATCACAAAGTAAATGTAAAGGGAAAATAAAATAGTACTGTAGTGTTGTATTAAGTAACTACTGTTGTACTAACTACTTTAAACTATTTGTTATTTAAAGTACCATGTGATCAGCCTGTATCCTGCTACCGACTCTATAGTAAAACGACGATGTAATACGTCGTAAGAAATGACGTTTGGCACCCGTAGACTTGCAAGTCCCACTGTAGCGAGCAGCAAGGTGTAGGATAGTCAATCCAGTATAGATCTATACACAAACTCATACGCTCCCCAATTAAGGAGATTCTGGATACAAAACGGGTCATGACAGGTAGTGCCATGTTCCCCCCCGTTAAGTGGCTCACATAATTATATGTAATGTATATGTATATGTATATGTATGTGCTAGCTGTATTGTGTGTTCTTTCTCTGTCTAGCATGTATGTTTTGTTTCTCATCACTGTGTATTATGTTTGTTTCTCATCACTATGTATTATGTTTGTTTCTCATCACTATGTATTATGTTTGTTTCTCATCACTATGTATTATGTTTGTTTCTCATCACCATGTATTATGTTTGTTTCTCATCACTATGTATTATGTTTGTTTCTCATCACTATGTATTACTTATGAATGAACTGACTCATTGTATGTTTCATTGTTCTAGTAATAGTATCTTCCTCAAATATACCTATTATAGTTTACTAGTAATGTTGTTTGTGTATATGAACATGTTTGTATACCTTTGCTACTCAAAGGCATTGGACTGAATGAAAGAAATAACCTTTTATATCTATATATGTATACATGATATATAACTAATATTTAGACGACAGTCGGATGAATAACCGATACCCTAAGGCCACATCCAAACAAGGAAAAGGGAATAAGGTGAGCTAACCTTCCTAAGTCCTTTAAACATTACTTATATAACTATACATATATAGGTATGCAGAATATAAGTTAAAAGAATTTAAGTAAAAGTATTTATCATGTAAAAGAGTTTCTAAAACAGTTTGAAGTAAAACAGTTTGATAACACAGTTTGAAAAGTAAGAAATCCACTTGTTTGGTAGTTATTAATCACATGTCATTGATATAATAACTATAATAGTTCAACTTGTATTCCCCCCCCCCCTCATAAAAGCATTTAAAAACATTTAAAAGGTTAATTAAGGGGTATGAACTCACCTGTAGTGAGTGGTTTGGATGAACGGATTGTATAGGATGCTAAGTGGCAAGTGAAGACTTGAGCACACACGTGGATCCTATTTAACATATAATGATACATATAAGGGGTATATGGCTATACAAGGGAGCGTATGGTCAAAATACACACTATTTGTGTGTGTGCGGCCAGGGTGTGCGGCCAGGGTGTGTGTGCGGCCGCACACTCCCTATGAAATGTGCCAAAACGTATTTTAAGGCTTTAGGACTTATCTAGGAAGGTTTCTTACTTCATGCTTTAGCCTTATAAGAAGTTTATTGCCATTTTTGGACCTAAAAAGGGTGTGTGCGACCACCATGATGTGTGCGGCCGCACACCCTTTATGAACATGATAAAATCCTGTTTTTCTAGCATATCCTCAAGTGTTCTTAGCATATAACAAGTTATGATAAGTGTATACACGTTATAGAGGCTTGAAAGGGTGTTTAAGGTCCAAAACTAGTGTGTGTTCTTGGTGTTCTTGGTGTTCTTGACTAAAAATGGATGTTTTCATGGATCAAACCAAAGGGTTTTGCTAGTTAGGGTCGTGTATCAACAAATAAAAGGAAGGATTACTACCTTTTATGAAGATCAAGATGAAGATTTGGATGATACTTGAGAGAAAACGAGTTCTAGCTTTGAAGAAGTGGAAAAAGTGTTCAAAAATGACAAGTGTAGTATATATATGGGAGAGTGTGCGGTTAGGATGGGTGTGCGGTCTGCTGTGTGCGGCTGGCTGGCCGCACACTCGGGTGTGCGGCCGCACACACCTTGTGTTAGTGTGTTTGGCTCATTTGCAAGGTGTTACGCCCACTATACTCATCCCACGACTCATACCTTGATTATACTAGGTTTTAAACACTCTAATTGACTCTAAATAGTGCTATAAAATAGCAAAAGCGAGTCTAACCTTCATTGATTTGAATAAACGTATAAAATAAAAATTTCGGGTTGTCACAGTCCACCTCTTATCTTTGACTGGAACAGGCGTTGGTTTCCTTCGGGTATCTATATAGGGTTCTCTGCTCTCGTAGACATATTGAATTTTTGCTCCGCCTTACTTCTGATTCCGACTCTGAGTGTCATCACTTTAATATGGATGACTGGAATTTCGGAAGTTCAGGCGAATTTCCCACCGATGTCCCTAAAAGGTATAGGCGCATGGTGATTTCAATAGTCTCATCACTGATCGTTTATTTCCTAATTGGAAATCTTTCTCAATGAATCTCTTCTGGGTCTTTATCGACTCCTCTGCTTGTTACTGGAGTGGATAAGGCTTCCTAAAGGGGTTTGTGCGAGAATGGGAATGTCTAAAGAATCTTAAGAGATTATTAAAACATTTTATTGAGTGATCCATATCAAGTCCGGCTACAATTACATAGTGTACACAAATCATATATAACTTAGATCTGATAGGCCTTCAAATATGTGATACTACCCTATATCCACATCCAAACAAGGAAAAGGAAGTAGAGCGAAACCACACATTCTTAGCCTATGAGATCCTCACTATATATAACCTTGGGAGTATACACCCTGTAATCATAGGTCTATCAATAAGGATCTCTTTTAGTTTTCACGCAAGGTTATTTATGGTTCCTAAAATACCCCTATAGTATTTTAATTACATGTTTGATTCTCAACTTCAGAACATGCTTTTGGGTTTATTTTGAGTCATTTAGTATCCTAAAATACTCCTACAGTATGTTAACCTTTATGTTTGGCTCTAGCATTCCTATTTGGTAAGTTTCAGATTCATTGCAACACCACCATCACTCCCAAGTACACGTTAGTCGCATCTCAAATAAATGTAGTTGATCAGGTTACATTTATTCCAGCTTATGATTACATAACTCCCCAGGTTTGACGGTAATGCTCAACATCCAAAGACTTTTATTCTTGTTCTTCTTGTGATACTTGTTCGGGTTTTTATATTCTGGATGTTCTTATACTTTTGTAAAATATGGTTATATTTTAAAGTATACTTCTTGGTCAGAGTATTTTATCCCATTGTATTTATAGGTTGTATATCTTTTATGATTTGGTATACTGAGCTCACTATAAACAATGCTCTGATACCAATCTGTCACACCCCAAAACCGGAACGGCGGAAACGTTCTGGGGTGGAGGACGTCATGTCAAGTATCACAACATATGTTGTATAGTAATCAAAGTACAACAACCATTGCATTAATAGTTATAATTTTACATAGGTTACATTTAACAACAACATCAAAGTAAATACAGAGAATAACATAAAATGCAGCTCGGTACAAGGCTGTCTTCACAAAAGCTTCTGGAGTGTACCTGTCTACTGACGACCTGAGAATACAAGTTATTTTGAAAGAGAGTATCAGCATTTTAACGTTGGTGAGTTCATAAGTATTTTAATGACATTGGTGTAAATACATGTTTTCTTCAAATTAATCACATTAGATGATGGTGATTGAGTTTACCGAGTATTAGAATCCCTTCCAGGAAATCCTATATTTCCTAATAAAAGTAGTCTTCTACCAAGACCCGTTTGTTCTGTGTTTAAGGAGTATTTTTCCCCAAAAGTAACTATCATTATCAAAATATAGTTTATACTTACAATAGATATGTGAGAAGGTCACAAGTAAAAGTAATAGGGAAAAATAATACTTTTCTTCAGTAATGACATTATTGTTTATAAATAAATAAAATACAAACTCCAGGTAGTATTGAATGAACAATACGCCTCGGAGAGTCTAAATGAATGAAATACAGACTGCAGGCGGTATTAAGTAAACAATACGCCTCGGAGAGTCTAAATGAATGAAATACAGACTTCAGGCGGTATTAAGTGAACAATACGCCTCGGAGAGTGTACATGAATGAAATACAGACTCCAGGAGGTATGAAGTGAACAATACGCCTCGGAGAGTCTACATGAATGAAATACAGACTCCAGGCGGTATTAAGTGAACAATACGCCTCGGAGAGTCTAAAGTAGCCTTTAATCCTAGGTAGGTTAGTTTAAAGGTTTAAAATGTGGCCTAGTGTATAACTAGGAATAATACGTTATGATGGTTTTATATCTAGAAAGTATCGTGATGACACTTATTACCTTAAAGCCATGAATTATAAGGTAAATGTAAAGATACTCGTAACCATACTGATTGACGGATGTAAACACGACGACCTGCTGGCGTCGAAATGAATGTGACATGTGTCACCCCTTGGCATGGTCGGCCGGGACTGTAGCTAGCAGTCAGGATGTAGGATGGTCTGTCCCGTATAGATCTATACACACAATGCCCGCTCTCCCTCCAGGAGACTCTGGTTACCACTCGACAACGGTGAAATCTGCGTCACAAGGATGTGTCTCGTGTTTTGATTTCTATATACCTTTCTTTTCTACTAAAAGTACAAGTTTTTAGAATATAGATATAACTAAGTTCTCCTTCATGAAAATTATAGTTGGTTTCTAAACTATACATATTATAGTTTACTCGAGAGGTTATCTAGATGCCTTTGCTACCCAAAGGTGTTGAACTGGAATAAGAGTATTAGCATCTAACCAGATATACATAATATATAACTAGGATTTCAACGACACTCGGACAAATAACCGGATGCTCTAGGTCCACAACCAAACAAGGAACAGGAAATAAAGCGGGCTATCAGTCCTAAGTCCTTCAAACCCTACTTATATAACTATATCTATATAGACATGAATCTATCAAGAAATTAATATTTAAAAGACTTTGATAAAAGCTTAATACTTTAAAAAGGGATTTTTGTACTTTAAAAGCGATTTGAAAACAAGATTTGAAAACCTTTAGCTGGATAAAACAGTTTAACATGCAAAAATCTATTTGCTATACAGTTATTAATCACATGTGATTGATATAATAACTTATCAGTTCAACATGTATTCCCCCCCATAAAAGCATTTAAAATCATTTAAAAGGTTAATTAAGGGGTATGAACTCACCTGACGTGGGTGATTCGGATGAACGGATGATATAGGATGCTATGTGTCAAGTGAGGACTTGAACACACACTCGGATCCTATTGAACATGCAATGATACATTAATGTATCTAATTAGTCATTTAATAACTAATTAAGCACGTTAAGACACCCTAATACATGAAAACACTTTGCTACGAGTGCTAAGAGTACTAAGGGTTGCATCTAAAGAGAGTATGGCCACACATTGGAGTTTACTCCCCATATGGTAGCACCATATGGGTTTACGGTTCTTAGACCATTTCCCCCATGAGTTTACGGCCGTAAACTCATGGTAATGGTGTCATTAGGTGTTTTAAGGTCCTAAACCACACAAGGAAGTAAGCTAGACTGGAATCCAAGGCTTAGGAAGTGACTAGGGCTCGAAATGGCCCTTTGTTGGAGTTTACGGTCCTTGGACCACTCCTTGGGAGTTTACGGTCGTAAACACATGTGTTTACGGTCGTAAACCCATGAGTTTACGGCCGTAAACTCATGGTTACCCAACCATTTCGTGTTTTGGTGTTTCTAGCTCATGCATGCAAGGTTCTAGTCCTTTATACAAGCCATAGAAGGTGTTAGGGGCACTTAAACCCCACTTGAAGGTGTTTACGGTCTAAGGAGATCTCCTTGAACCGTAAACACATATGTTCTTGGGGATTTTGATGTTCTTCAAGGGTTTAACATGTATTCTAAGCAAACAACTAGTTAGGAGGAGTGTACTTACTTATAGGAAGCTTGTAGGAGTGTTTAGAGCCCAAGAACACTAGTATGTGTTCTTGGTGTTCTTGGTGTTTTGAAGAACACTTGAAGATCTAAGAAAAGAGGAGATTTCCATGGATGAAATCGAGTATAAACACTAGATAAAGTGTTATATGAACAAATCAAGGAAGGAAAGACTTACATTTTTTACGGATTTGGAAGATGATCCTATGATAGTTGAGAGAAAACTTGGGTGTTCTTGAACTAGGAAGTGGGAAATGAAGAATGAAGGGTAAACTCATGCTATATGCATGAGTCCATGGTCAAAGGGAGTTTACGGCCCAAACTCCCTTTGTTTGGCCGTAAACACCTAATCAAGGTGTTAAATGTTTATTTGTTACACAACACACCTAACGGACACTTCCATCTACTTGTTCGTTTGACGACAATTTAAAATAAAATACTCAAACTGACTTAAAACCGGCCAAAAATGTTCTGAGATGAATTTGACCATTATTTGATGTGCTTGACTGCAGAGTTTATACAAATGAAAATTTCGGGTTGTCACATCGGTCCATGATTTCTACCGGTTCTTCCACGAAGTTGAGGCTCTCATTAATCTCGATTTCGTCGAGTGGGATAACAAGAGTCTCATCGGACATACACTTTTTCAAGTTCGAGACGTGGAAAATAGGATGTATGTTACTTAGTTCTTGAGGTAGTCGGAGTTTGTAAGCTACGGGACCGATTCTAGCAAGAATCTCGAATGGTCCTACATACCTTGTATTCAACTTGTCACACTTTCCAAAGCGTAAAATGCCCTTCCAGGGTGAACCTTCAACATGACGCGATCACCAACCTGGAACTCCAAAGGTTTTCTTCTTTTGTCGGCATAGCTTTTCTATCTATCTCTGGAAGCTTTAAGCCGCTCCCGGATTTGTACGATTTTCTCTGTGGTTTCGCGTATGATTTCCGAACCAGTGAGAGCACCGTCAGGAACTTGACTTCTAGCTAACTGCGTGTCACCCACTTCAGCCCAGCACATAGGTGATCTGCACTTGCGGCCATAGAGATCTTCGAAAGGAGCAGCTTTTATGCTAGTGTGATAACTATTGTTGTAAGAAAATTCGACAAGGGGTAAATGAGTATCCCATGCCTTACTAAAGTCTATCACGCAAGCTCGCAACATATCTTCTAAAGTTTGAATTGTCCTCTCACTTTGTCCGTTAGTATGTAGATGGTAGGTTGTACTCATGTCCAGCCTAGTTCCCAAAGATTTTTGTAAAGACTGCCAGAAACAAGAAGTAAATCTACTATCTCGGTCAGAAATAATAGATACTGGCACACCATGCAGTCTAACGATTTCTTTGAGGTAGGTTCTTGTTAACTTCTCCATCTTGTCTGTCTTTTTGATTGGTAAGAAGTGTGCGGATTTGGTTAATCTATCGACGATTACCCAAATAGTATCATAACCACCTGATGTCTTGGGTAACTTGGTTATGAAATCCATTATAATCCGCTCCCACTTCCATTCAGGTATTTCGGGTTGTTGCAATAAACCTGAAGGTTTCTGGTATTCTACCTTTACTTTGGCACAAGTAAGGCACTTGCCCACAAAGGTAGCAATTTCGGCCTTTATGTTTGGCCACCAGTATAATTTCTTGAGGTCCAGGTACATCTTGTCTGAACCTGGATGAATGGAGTATCGGGTTTTGTGTGGTTCATTCATTACTACGTCTCTGTAACCACCAAACTTTGGTGTCCAGATTCGATTCATGAAACAATAGACTCCATCACCCCTGACTTTGAAATTTTTATCCATTCCTCTCAAGGCTTCACCTGCCATGTTTTCAGGTTTTAAGGCCTCAAGTTGAGCCTCTCTTATCTGTGTGGACAGATGTGAATGGATTGTCATGGTCAACGACTTTACTCGGCGTCCCGAGTTTTCTTTTCTACTAAGGGCGTCAGCTACTACGTTAGCTTTACCAGGGTGATAAAGAATCTTACAATCATAGTAGTTCAGTAGTTCTACCCATCGTCATTGTCTCATGTTCAACTATTTCTTATTGAAGATATGCTGGAGACTTTTATGGTCCGTGAATATTGTGCATTTCGTGCCATATAAATAATGTCTCCAGATCTTCAGAGCAAATACTACTGCTCCTAGTTCAAGGTCATGTAATGTATAATTGACTTCATGTGTCTTGATCTGTCTTGAGGCATAAGATATAACCTTTGCTCTTTGCATAAAAACACATCCAAGTCCTTGATTAGAAGCATCACAGTACACTATGAAATCCTCTATCCCTTCAGGGAAAGACAGGATCGGTGCACTACACAAAGCTCGCTTCAGCGTTTGGAATGTTGTTTCTTGTTTTTCTTCCCAGCTAAAAGTTACACCCTTTTGCGTCAGGGTGGTAAGAGGTTTAGCTATTCGAGAAAAATTCTTGATGAACCTGCGATAATAGCCAGCAAGACCTAAGAATTGATGGATTTATGTAGGTGTTTTGGGTGCTGACCAGTTTTCAATTGCCTTAATTTTGGAAGGGTCGACGTGTATTCCTTCAGAACTGACCACGTGACCTAGGAATTCAACCTTCCTAATCCAAAATTCACACTTTGAAAACTTTGCATAGAGTTTCTCTGATCTAAGAGTTTGCAAAACTTGACGAAGATGTTGGCCATGTTCCTCTTCACTTCTTGAGTAGATAAGGATGTCGTCAATGAAGACTATGACGAATTTCTCCAAAAATGGACGACACACTCTGTTCATTAGATCCATGAACACATCAGGTGTATTCGTCAATCCGAATGGCATCACTACAAACTCATAATGACCATAACGAGTTCTGAACGCGGTTTTGGGAATGCCATCCTCCAAAATCTGTAACTGGTGATACCTGGATCTTAAGTATATTTTTGAAAAGTAGCTCGCACCTTGAAGTTGGTCGAACAGATCATCAATACGAGGCAGAGGGTATCGATTCTTAATGGTAAGTTTATTCAGCTCGCGGTAGTCTATGCACATAAGAAATGATCCATCCTTCTTCTTCACGAACAAAACCAGTGCTCCACAGGGTGAGAAGCTTGGTCTTATGAAACCTTTGCTAAGGAGTTCATTAAGCTGGCTGGATAATTCCTTCATTTTAGAAGGTGCAAGACGATAGGGAGATTTGGCTACTGGGGTAGCCCCTGGAATTAAGTCGATTCGGAATTCGACTTGTCATTTAGGAGGCACTCCTGGAAGATCATCGGGAAATATGTCGGGAAAATTGCAGACCTCAGGAATGCTTGCCATGTCTTTCACTTCTTGCTTCTTGTCTACCACGTGAGCTAAGAAAGCACAGTACTCTTTACGAAGGTACTTCTGTGCTTTGATGCAAGAAATGATCTGGAGGTTCGTTCCGGGTTTTTCGCCGTAAATAACAAGAGTTTCGTTAGTTGGCAAGTTCAGACGGATGACTCTTTCATAGCATAGAATGTCTGCATGGTTAGAACACAACCAATCCATACCTATTATGGCATCGAAACTTTTGATAGAGACCGGCATTAGGTCTATTGGGAACAAAAAGTTATTCAAGGTAAGAGTACATCCTATGTATATGTCATTGGTGGATTCGGATTTCCCGTTAGCCATTTCGACTGTGAATGTTTATTTTAATGGTTGGGGGTTTTGATTTAGTAAGTGTTTGAAATTATGGCTCACAAAGCTCTTCTCAGCACCACAATCAAATAGAATGCATGCATAAGTGTTGTTGAGAAGGAACGTACCCGTGACTACAGCTGGGTTTGCCACTGCTTCTTCGTGACCCAAGGCTAAAATTCTCCCAACTCCACCAGCATTTCCAGCTTTAGGACAATCTTTCTTAAAATGTCCTACTTCACCACAATTGTAGCACGCTTGACCTACTCCAACAGCAGGTACTTGGTTAAGTGGTTGGGGTGGTGCTCTACAGAATCGGGTAGTATGCCCTTTTCTGTTGTAGTTACCACACTGCATTTCCCTGCAATTTCCATTATGGTGAAAATTGCACTTGTTGCACTTGGGGAGATTACCAGCATAAGGCTTAGCTGGTACTAGGTTAACAGGAACAGCAGAAGGTACAGTAGCAGCATTAATTGTAACTAGCTGTTGTTTCTTTGAGGAATCTTGTGAAAACTTTCCCTTCCTCTAGCTACGACCCTTCTTCTTGTTGTTGTTGTTGTCATTGTTGTTGTTGTTGTTTCCCTTCGGTTGTTCTGGTACAGCAACCTCTGAGTTTTGACGGGCTCCGTGGTCGATAAGAGATTGTGCCAGCTCTTTGGCACTATTAAAAGTAGCAGGCCTCGAAGCTAAAACACTTGACTGAATTTGGGGCGACAGTCCCCAAATATATCTCTCAATCTTCTTGCTCTCCAGAGCAACCATATCCGGGCAAACAATTGCTACATCACAGAATCTACTAGTATAGGTTGATATATCAGAACCAACCATTGTAAGACCCCAGAGCTCCTGCTCAAGTTTCTGAACTTCTCCTCGCGGACAGTATTCCCGCATAAGCATGGCTTTGAAATTCTCCCAGCTTATCGAATTAGCCACTACTAAAGTAAGTGACTTAACATGGCCATTCCACCACGTTAAAGCTCTATCTGAAAAAGTACAAGCAGCGAACTTGACCTTGCTGCTCTCAAGACAGGAGCAGATTTCGAAAATTGCTTCTGTCTTTTCTATCCACCGTCTTAATGCCATAACTCCTCCAGTTCCATTAAAGGTCATGGGTTTGGCATTGGAGAAATCTTTATAAGTGCACTCTCGCGAGTGCCCATGACTCTCGCCATGGTTAGAAGGATTCGCACCAGCTCCAGACCCACTAGCACCTGGAGTATTAATATGAGACATGGAAGCCGCTACAGCCGCCGTGACCGCTGCTTGGAACATAGCTTGGTCCAACTGAGGAGGTGGTGGCGGAGGTGGTACCGGCGGTTCATTTACATTGTGACGTCTTGGATTTCTACGAGGAGGCATCTTTTTCTATAAAAGTCAAAAGATACAAAGATGGTAAGATATCAAGAGTGAATATGAATTTTGATATCTCTTGAACTAAAACATATAGTTCAACATGAGTCTTGTAATGAATTGGAAATAGAAGTCTACGACAAGTACAACTTGTAACAGAATGATATGAAATTTAATGGTTATTTTTCAAAGGTTATGAAAATGCATGTCGATTTAAATTGGCATATTGAATACATAAAGTCTGGAAAACTTGACCCTAAACAGGTCTACAATACACCAAATTCTGGGAAAACATCGACATCATACAGGCCTACCGAAAATAAAATTTTCATGGTCTTACTGAAAATCATGAAAAATAACACTAGACCTATCCGCAGACTTAACTATAACCAAAAGAGTAATTAGGAAACGAGTAGAGCATCTTCTACTGGAGACGGGTATCTCTTGGATGAAACCTCAACTCTGCCATTTAACGCTCCATAGCAAGCAGATGTCTTTCCTATACTGTCAGACGTGCTCAGAGTTCTATGACTTCAGCTCGAGTTTCAGCTAACTCTTGCAGTAGATACTCATTATCTCTCGTAGCTCTCTCGCCATCATATTCAAGACGACGGATGCGGATTGTATTAATTCTCGCATTGGCATCAACTTCTCTGATTTGATTAATGGCTGTTCTACCCTGAATTTCATTTTGGGCAACCCTACGAACTAGAATTGGTATGACTCAATCTACTGAGCCTCCTTCGCTCAGGTTGCAGAAGCTTCTGTCTCCCTTGTATGGGATAGGTTGACCCTGTTCTTGACTCCATGTTTCTAAGCTTTCTACCCACGGAGGTATCGGACCTTGGAAAACCGGACGAGGGTTAGGATTTTGAGCTACTGGTGGTGGATTATAGGCTCATGATTCGGAATCATTGTCTTCAGGAAAATGTTTTGCAAAATCATCATCTAAGGGAATTTTGTGATTTTCTTCTGGATCTACATCTTGTCCTTGATCGGGGAAGTACGGGTCTCCAGGTAAGTGAAATCCATCCATTGTTATCTAAGCGAGAATAAGGATAAGAGATATAGAATATAGTTAGTAATGATTGATTAAGGATACAAGTTTCTACGAGAGGGATTTACAGTTAACAAATAATGTATTCTGTATAACTTGTTCTAGATATTACTATAACTATAAAGTGTATACTAATTATATATAACTTGGATATAATCGACCTTTGATTAAATGACCCGACTCTAAATCCACAACCAAACAAGGAACAGGAAATGAAGCTAGATCACATATTCTAAGTCTATATAACTTTAATTATATATAATTGTAATATACCCTTAATATTTATAGTTCTACCCTTAATTCTTCTACTGTTTTCACATGTTTGTTTTTAATATATAGTGCCTAAAATACACCTATAGTATTTTAATCTTTATGTTTTGTTCTAGAGTTCTTCTGAATATGTATGGTAAGTTTTAGACATGTCGCAACACCACTATGACTCCCAAACACATGTTGGTCATATCTCCAATCAATATAGTTGATCAGGCTATATTAATCCCATATATGATTACATAACTGTCCAGGTTTGACTGTAATGTTCAACATCCAAATACTTTTAAGTTCTTATGAATATGATATTGTAGTTGTAAGTATGAGTGTTAGTATACTTCTTATAAAAATACTTCAATTTTTAAAAGTATACTTGTAGTCAGAGCTCTTAGCCCCAAATGTATTTATAGTTTGTATATCTTTTATAGATTGATATACTGAGTTCACTATAAACAATGCTCTGATACCAATCTGTCACACCCCCAAACCAGACGGCGGAAACGTCCGGGGGTGGAGGACTTCATTTGTAGTATCACAACACATCCATTATAGTAATCATAGTACAAACAACCACTATATTTAAAAAGTATAAATACTTACATGTGTTTCATCAATGTATACTGAAACTAAATAGTTGTACAAAAGAAGAAGACAAGACATAAATAGCTCCATCTTCTCAAAAGCTAGGGGTGTACCTGTCTACTGGTTCCCTGAGAATACAAGTAATTTGAAAAGAGAGTATCAACATAAAGTTGGGTGAGTGAATAAGTATATATGTTTTGAAAGAATGTCTTCTGTTTCTTGAATATGTAAACTGTTTCTAGAAAATCCTATATCTTCTTCTGTATATGAAAAGTAGTTTTTGTTGTATAAAACTATTCTAATTGTAAACCAATGTTTTGTATTTGAAATCCTTTTGTAAACTTGTATCTGAGAGTATATCTGGTTTCACCAACTATTATTGTAAACTGTAATGTATTACTCTAAATTATATCTTGTAAACTAGTAGTTTGAAAAAGTACATAAGTTTAGTTGATTATACACTAACGTATTGTTAATATCTTCTAATGAGTTATTATAACCATACTTACTAGATGGCCTGACCCAACGCTATGAATGCGTTGAAAACATGTTGATAACAATTTGTCACTCACAGGCGTGTATGCCTGACTGTAGCTAGCAGTCCGAGTGCGGGGTTGTCAATCCCAATATAGATCTATACACACATTGTTTCGATCACCGGCAGGAGATTCTGGTTATAATGTCGGGACTTTAACTATGTTGTTTAAAATCAATTAAACAACCTGAACTACTTGTCTCATAAAAGCATATAAACGTTACATGTATAATAGTTATGAAAACCCAATCATTCTGAAATAAATGATTGATAGTATGTTCTTGAATTAGTATTCTTCACATGAATCTGGAAGAATATATAGTCTTGAATAGTTTTAAATCAAACCTTGTTCTTGTAAAACAATGTATTCTTGTATACTTGAATCGTGAATTAATGTTCTGTGAATCATAAATTATACCTATTATAATTTATCAGTATTTTCTGTATTGATACTTAGTATGAATGCAACCCCTTGCTCAACTTGTTACAAAGGGTAATTGAAACTAATTGAACAAACTTTTATACTTTCATACATATACAAATATATATAAGTAAAATTTAAATGACACTCGGACAAATAACCGATACTTGTAATCGCACATCCAAACAAGGAAAAGGAACCAAAGTGGGTTATCAGTCCTAAGCCTTTTAAATCTTATTTATATAAATATATATATATATACTAGTATGATTTTTGGGAGAAATATAAGTTTATAAAAGCATTTAAAAGAAGTTTAATATTTTGAAATTCATTTTGGTGACTGGATGTCATTTTGAAACAAGCATAGAAAATCATTTGATTTGACGATAACTGAAATCCATTTTGATAAGATGTTTGAAAATCACTTGTTTATAACACAAAATCTTTGTGTTAGACTTGTATTCCCCCCCCCCCCCCCTTTTAAACAGTAAAAACTATGAAAATACGGGGGTATGAACTCACCTGTAGTAAGTTATTCAAATGTAAGGTCGATGCAGGATGCTAAGTGTCAAGTGAAGTCTTGAACACAACGGATCCTATTAAACATATAATGATACATATATGGATATAATTAGTGTTTAAACAACTAACTATGTTAAGAAACCATCTTAGGGACTAGGAATCACTTAGATTGTAATATTACAATCACATGTGATTGAATCAAATGGAGTTTACGGCCACTCCTTGGAGTTTACGGCCACACTTTTGGTGTTTACGGCTAAAGGGAGTTTACGCGAATGGTGTTCTTCATAGGAGTTTACGGCCAAGGGAGATGCTCATGGCCGTAAACTCTTATGTTCTTGGGAAAAGGTTGTTTTCAAGGTTGTAAGTTAAGAGCTTCTATAGGATAACTAGTATATGGAAGATTACTTACGTTTTGAAGCTTGAAGGGGGTGATCACGGTTTAAAGAACTAGTGTGTTCTTGATGTTCTTGAAGATCTAACCCAAAAGAGATGAATTCAAGGATGAAATCAAGGGGTTTTACTAGATCAAGAAGGATATCAACTTAGGAATGAATGAATCACTTACAAATTTGGTGAGAATTAGAAGTGTTCTTGATGATACTTGAGAGAATTTGAGAGTTCTTGACTGGAGGATATGAGAAATGAAGGAAGAATGAAGAATATATATATATATATATATATATATATATATATATATATATATATATATATATATATATATATATGCGAGGGTTCACGGTCCGAGGGTTTATGGCCGTGAACCTCGTTGATGGTCGGAAGTCGATTTAACGTTTACGGCTGCGAGGGGTTTACGGTCCGAAGAGTGTACGACCGTAAACTCTTTGCGGCCCGAAGTGTTTGCGGCCGTAAACTTTTTCCTTTCAATTTCAAATGTAGATATTTTAAGGATTTTTAACAAATAAAGGTTATTATTATAACTTAAATTGAAACCCAAACACTAAAAAGGGTTTTAGTTTACCTCTGTTTGACTTTTGTTTGACTAGAGTTGACTTTATAAACAGTAAATAACGGGATGTTACACCTGGCTTACTCCAACGTTGGGGACTTGGGAGATTGGTTGTGTCGGCGCCTTACAGAAACGGGCGGTGTGCCCCTTTCTATTGAAGTTTTTGCAATGCATTTCCCTACAAACTCCCGTATGATGGAAGTTGCACTGCACTTCGGCAAAGTTCCAGCATACTGACTCGGGGTTGCTGGAGTAGTAGAAACAATGGTAGGAATAGAAGCAGGAACAACATCGGGAAGAGTAGCAGCGAGTACTGCCATAGTTTGTTGTTTCTTTTAAGGCTCTTGTGACGATTGCCCCTTTCGTTTGTTCGAAAACTTCTTTTTGCTGCCTCCTTCTTTGGGATGTTCAGGAATGGCTGGCACGGAGCCTTGGCGAACTCCATGATCTACTAATGTTTGAGCCAGACGCTTGGCACTATCAAAAGTAAGTGGATTGGCAGCTATAACGTTTCCATGAGTCGGGGGAGTTAATCCCCAGATGTACCTTTCCACTTTCTTACTCTCTGGGGTGACCATCCCGGTACATAGAATAGCCAGGTCGCTAAATCTGGCCGTGTAAGCAGCAATATCAGAGTTTTTATCGTCAAACCCTAGAGTTCTTGCTCTAGTTTCTGCACCTCGCCCCTCAGGCAGTATTCTGCTAACATTAGGACTTTTAAATCCTCCCATGTCATAGCATTGGCTACTGGGAGAGATAACAACTTCACATAGCAGTTCCACCAAGAGTGGGCTCTATCCATGAAAGTGCATGCTGCAAATTTCACTTTGCTAGCTCCAGGGCACGCAAAGATTTCAAACACCGATTCGGTTTTCTTGAACCAACGTGTTAGAGTAATGACACCTCCAATTCCATCGAATGATTTGAGTTTAGCATTCGTGAAGTCTTTATAAGAACACTCCCTTGGGTGTCCGAGACTTTCCCCGTGATTAGAGTTGTGGGCACCACTACCGGCCCCACTAGCACCACTGGTGTTAATTTGCGTCATGGCGGCAGCCACGATGGCTGTTACTGCTGCTTGGAAGCCAATAGGGTCATACTGTGGACGTGGTGGAGTTGGTGGATTGTTGTTGAAACGCTTATTTGATTTATGTGGCGGCAGCGTTTTCTATGAGATTTAGAGAGGAAATAATGATAAGTCCTCTATAGTAGTTACAAGTCAGGTGGTATTGAACAATATATATCATAGTTCTAAATGTATCATATCCTGACTTTTATAGTGTTTTGCGATTTACAATACAAGTTTGAGTAAATTACACGAATGGTCCCTATGGTTTATTGTAATTTGTGCGTTTGGTCCCTAACTTATTTTTTTAACTCCGAATGTCCCTACTGTTTGATTTTGTTACGTTCTTGGTCCCTATCTTACCTAAAAAGATTATTTTGCCATTGATTTTTTAATTTATTTAAATAAACACACCCCAACCCCACCCCTCTCACCTTACCTTATCTACCCCACCATTTTTCCCTATTTAAATAATAGTCATTTTAGGTAAGACAGGGACCAAACACGTAACAAAAACAAACAATAGTAACCAAACACGTTACAAAAACAAACAGTAGGGACCTTCCGAGTTAAAAAAATAAGTTAGGGGCCAAGCGCGCAAATTACCCCAAACCTTAGGGACCATTCGTATAATTTGCTCTAGAAGTTTACTAATATAAGTAAACAAATCGCAATTTCAATTTATGAAATTTTATAGCAACACTTCTAAGGAATTTGTATAGTATGACTCATACTGGGCCCCCTATAATCACATAGTGTATACAAATTATATATAATCAAAGCTAAATAGACCTTCGAATAAGTGATCCTACTCTAAGTCCACAACCAAACAAGGAACAGGAAATAAAGCTAAATCACACATTCTCAGTTTATAAAATCTTAATTATATATAACTCTTACATATAGACTTAGTAATTATAGATCTATCAGTAAAAGTCCTTTCTTTTCACATGATTGATTCTAGTAAGAAAGTCCTTCTTGAATATTATTGTTCCAGTGTTATAGTTCCATAAAATACTCCTATAGTATTTTAACTTTATGTTTGGTTCTAGAATTCTTCTGGTATATAGATTTGGTAAGTTTTAGACTTGTTGCAACACCACTATCACTCACAAACACATGTTGGTCGTATCTCAAATAAATATAGTTGATCAGGGTATATTTATCCTAGATATGATTACATAACTGTCCAGGTTTAAGGGCAGTGTCCAGCATCTAAATACTTTTATGTAGTTCTCATTGTGATACTGTTTCTTGTATGTATGCATGTTAGTATACTTCTTATTAAATACTTTGATTTTAAAAGTATACTTTTAGTCAGAGCGTTTCATCCCCATTGTATTTATAGTTATATATCTTTTGTGGTTTGATACACTTAGTTCAGTATAAACAATGCTCTGATACCAATCTGTCACACCCCCAAACCAGAACGGTGAAAACGTTCGGGGGCGGAGGACGTCATGTACAGTATCACAACAATTGCATAATAGTAATCAAAGTACAACAACCATTACATTGATAAAGTATAGTTTCACATTCGTGTTCAAATCAATGTATACTTGACACCAAAATGTATAGCAAAAGTTAAAAGACATGAGTCAATGAAGCTTCGTCTTCTCAAAACCTGTGGATACCTGTTTACTGATTTCCTGATAATACAAGTAGTTTTGAAAAGAGTGTCAACAAATAAGTTGGTGAGTTCATAAGCATGTTTGTTATTGAAATCTATCATTTGTTCCTTGAAGATGAAAGTAGGTTTTCCCATAAAATCCTATATTTTCTGTTGTAAATGTGTTGTAGTCTTAATACCCTAAGACCAAAACGTGTAAATGTTATTGTACTCTGAGATAGTATAATGTAGTTTCAATTCACATAAAACCAGGAAAAGTATGTTTTCTCTGCACTGGAATAGTATTTTGTGTTTGTGCTTGTATAAAAAATGTGTAACTGTAAATGCGTGGATTCACCAGATGTACTTGTAAAATATTGTATTATAGTTTTATAATAAAACTATGTGAAGTTGTTTACTTATTCATACACTAATCGTATTGTTTAATACCAAATTCTGAGTTATTATAACCATGCTTGATGACCTAAGATGGCCTGAACACGACGTTCTTCAGGCGGTTCGGGGAAAAATGATGGAGATGGGAAGGTAGTTAAAAAAGTATTAACTACTCCAATTCCAACTTCTTTACAAAAAATATCCACTATAACAACATCAAGGCCAATTACCAAGGGTATTGTGATTGGATCTGCTGGTGGAGATTCAAGTTCTTCGAAACACAAGCCTACTGAAGCAAATAAAGACAAAGGAAATGGTGTAAGTGTTGAGCTTTCGAAAGAGGAGAAGAAAGCTGCTTATGAATAAGAGATGGAGAAACAAAAGCAAATACAGACTGTTCTTCGTCAAAGAGCAAATGACCCTCCTACTCTTAACAAAGGTGATCCAACAAAGATTTATTCTTATGAGAATATTGAAGCTTTAACTATTATAGGGGAGATGCATGCCTTTATAAAGTTTGGGATTAAACTACACATCTGAAAATTTGCAAACATAACATAAATTTTCTTTATAAGCATTCCAAAATAGTTTTAATACCAAAAAATTACATCATCCCAAAAATAAAGTTTTTAGTTTTCCCAAAAGACAACCCACTTAGGTTCCAGTACATAGTAATAGTACATATGATCCTTCAAAACATAGTAACAGTACATAGTAAATGAAAATCAGAATCAGACGCGAAACACAGTCACAAAAAAACATCGTCACTATGATCAACAACATCCCTCCAAACACATAACAAGCAGCCATAAAGTAAGCTGTAACTCCCTCTAAAGTCTCAGCAATATCAATAGCCTCCAGCGAATACTAAAACAAGAATTCTAACCCTGTCATCAGCTCATCCAACAACTTCTATTGTCCTACGATTGCCAAGAAACTCTCGCATAAGTCAACTGTCATCCACATGAACTCCGAGACTCCTTAGGGATCATACCTAACTGATGGACAGGTATCCCAATGACTCATTGCAGTGGTCCTCGGGGTCTTGCTACACTCGGTCCTGCTCCTCTAAGTCCTACTCCACTAGGTCTTGCTTCACTGGTTCCTGCTCCACCAGATGTCTTCCTTCCAGGATGGGAACACTCTTCTATACAGTCTGTCGGTTATGTAGTCCATAGAGAGTGTTGGGTTTTGAGCATTCTAACACTCCTAAGTGTACATGCAACCCTAAATACCTTGGATCTATTTTTTCTGTATTATACATGCAAATATGAATATTCCAAGGTATTACCCTATCTAGCATACAATCTTTGATACTTGGGTAATAAAAACAAGTTAGAAGACATACCTTTTTATGTAGCTTGATTCCATGATGCTCAAGAGCCGAGTGCCCCAAGTGTGACCCCTCAAATGGTTCACACAACATCAAATGCACTTGGAATAACTTAGAGAGAAATGAACACTTCATGAATTCGGCTAGCCCTCACCATTTCTTCATAGTCTCACATGGTTGCCAATTTTGGGAAGAATAAGATGCTTATATAGTGTGTCACAATTAGGGTTACACCATGTAAACCCTAATTGTCATGGCCTTTCATTTCCATGATCCATGGGTACAAAAACACCATGGAGCATCCTATGGGTTTTAGCCCAACTTGATAATCCATGGAGCATTAGCCCACTATATAAGTATGGATGATTTACACAATCAACCCATATATTTAATTAGTCTCCTTTTCATCACTTAATTAATTCCAAATTAATTCTTGATCAATACTAATTAAATAATCTTATTAATATATTAGAACTTATAATATATTACCAAACCTTAAGTGTTATTTCTCTCATTTTAGTCTATCCAAATGCATGATGCCATGCAACCCAAATGGACCATGCCGAGTCGGGTCAAGTACATACCAAATATAGTTATGGACTTCGAAACTAATCCAACAGTCTCCCACTTGGATAAGTCTAAAACTATTATTGAGTATGACTTCAAGAACCGACTGGAAATCGTAGCTCTTTAAGCCGATGTCGAACTCTGACGTTGTAACTGAACTTTGATCTCGTCAATGACTTGTCCATTAGATAAGGGATCATATATTCCTCCATTCTAGATATCATATGGACTGAGACATGGATTATAAATCATTCTCTCTGTCCATTTGTTGTTTCCCGATTTCCGATTTATGACGACTGACTAATTGAATAAATCAAATCAGTCCAGTCCCGGC
The DNA here is from genome assembly GCF_052849685.1 of Lactuca virosa. Taxonomy (NCBI): domain Eukaryota; kingdom Viridiplantae; phylum Streptophyta; class Magnoliopsida; order Asterales; family Asteraceae; genus Lactuca; species Lactuca virosa. The sequence goes on along the minus strand of NC_136433.1, from coordinate 310,462,564 downwards.
CGAGCACTTACATTTGTCATCACTAAATCATCGACGGGCCCACAGATATCGCTTTTATCCCGAAGGTAAAAGGAATGGATAAACTTCGACTCATATGGCTTGTTCTACTACTTCTTGAATCATACACAAAAGCACATTTTATAACCTCGAGTTACCAATGCGTTTTCGCGCAATCAATGTACAACCAACTCATAGTAACAACTCATATCTCTAGGTTTGAAGAATATAAGATATTATCGTCTCATGATCACTCGTGATAAAATCCATGAAGTGATTCAAATGAGCGTGGGTTGAATCCAATACCCAGAACTTATGAGCACTCATGAGTGTTGTAGCACCACTTTGCTATGTCCAACATCTTAGACATCTACAAGACAACTCATGACAGTCTTGATTCATATCTACTTCCAACATATGACCGACTGTGGATGGTTTGAATAACTTAGTCATTCGGGAAGAATGACCTAGTTTATTCTGGAAGTCAAAACATGCAAAATGAAACACAAGAATAATTGAATCTAGTATGGTATCAAAACCTATGAATATAAATAGAACACCTTTTATTTATCACCATACTGATTACTCATTATTCATTGTTTCGGTTTTATCAACTTTATACTTGAATTAAAAACATTGGTTGTCCCATGCTCCAAGCATGTACACTATGTTTTTTCTAAACAATAGCTTTGCCATACACCAAGTAAGCACTCAATGTTTGTCTATGATCTTTACTTTGTGAACTAGATCGATTGAACATAATTTTCAATGATTCTCTTTTCACACTCCCAAATCCTTATCGAAAATGTAAGAATTCCAAATTCCTATCATTTACCGAAATTTGTTAGATTTTAAACTTATATGCATTAATCCTCTTGTAATGATTATGCACAAAGTCACAAAGACTTGTCAACAGTCATTACATAGTATTCCAATGGAGATCAACTCCATGGAAACATCCTTCTTGCATTTAGTTTTTCTAATCTTACACAGATCGAATAACTTCCAACTATGAAACATTTCCATATTCCCATTTTGACTGTCACTTCTGAACAAGAGTTGCCTCCTTTCAGAGTATGTCAATATGGTCCTTCCAAAATTTAACATTATACTTCAAACTGTCCCTGAGTGTGACATCCCCATTTTCACGGCCAGAAAAGACCGATTTTGTTTATGCTTGTTTGAAATTAGAGTAACATTTTAAATAAAAGTGTTGCGGAATTTGTCCCAAAACAAAATATGATAAAGATTTATCAAAAGCATTTCCAAGGAAATGTATTTCATTAAAAGACTCGGGATGTCATGTTCGATACAGATCAAAAGCATAAACAGTACAATATAAGCCTTACTACATTATTTCATATCTACAGGCGTATATCCGTAATCCCTCATCCAAAACATCACATCTATGCTCGAACGCCACTACCTGTAATACATGAAACTGAGTGGGTCAGGCTTGGGAGCCTATGAGCACATAGGGTTTCCAACCCACAATAAATAAGTTTATTAATTTCATCAACCAACAATAACCCGATTATCCGTTCCCGTTATCCTCACTTTACGTCCCTAAACACCTATCATAAGGGACCTAGCCTAAGGATCATCATCGGGATGGACACTACTGCCAAGGGGGTTCCTCAACAATAAATGTCCTAAAGGCAACCATGAGGGGTATGGAGTACACCGGTGAACACCTCATTCACAAACACCTACAGGTTGCGAGCCTGCTAGCGTTCCACTGGACTGTCTAGAAGAGTCTGTGGTCGTCATCTATACTCTGCTAGATGACTGGATCACCAACAACATCGAGGCCTCTCATCATTTTATCACACATCGTCTTATTACATCTACCCATGTTTTAGCCTAACATTTTTGTAGATATAAAATACATATACAGTTTAAATCATGAGAAACGTGTATAAATCATTCATCCAATCATAGACAGCAAGTATTCAGATAACATGCATACATAGCACGTAATTTATATAAAATACTTCATATCCATGTGTAAGATGAAACTAACTATGCACTCACCTGAAAGGTAGTGACTCGGTACTCGAACAGCACTTCGTTATCTCAAAACAATTTTTCTTTGACCAAAACCTAGTATCAATACCACTAGAGTTTAGTTTTAACGTTAACCGCGACTAATTAATAGTCTAGCTATTATTATTATTATATAAGCGTTAAATAACACTCAATATAACTCATAATAATAGCCCAAATAATTATTTTAGGGTCCTAATAACATTACTATATTAAAACATAAGCTATACTAAAGATAGGTTAAGCGTAGCTCACTTACAGCAGGTTTTTCTCAAAATCGGGCTTCGCTGGAGCAGTGTTTCCGAGCCGAAAGGCTCTTTTCTCGGGGCTTCGGGAGCCTCGGGGCTTCCTTGAGAGGTGTGAAGAAATGGCAAGACCCGGCACCTCTATTTATAGTAAAAATATCTGATGGACTCGCCGAGTTGGTGGTGCCATGTGTCCAATTCTGGTGGTGCCACGTAACCCACTATCGCGTATCAGCCTCCCAACTTAGAAAAATCATAACTCTCGCATACGAGCTCCATTTTCGACGTTCTTTTTCTCAACGCGTAGGTAAAAACAAGATCTACAACTTTCATTTAGCCCCCGTCGGCTAATTCTCGATCGATCTTAAATTCAACAGTAGGAGGAGATTAGACTGCTAAATGACCGCGAAAAATTCGTAACTCCTTCATACGGACTCCATTTTCGTCTGTCTTTTTACCGTTGAGTTCCTATTAATGACATCTTCAACTCTCATTTAGGTCACATAAGCCAAAAACCGCTCGAGCTAAAATTCGAGTTTCGGGCTGTACACTGCTAAGCCGAAACTTTGAAAAATCATAACTTCCTCATACGAAGTCAGATTTGGGCGTTCTTTTTATGGATTTTCTCGGTTTAACATACTCTACGACTTTGGTTTAGATTACTAAGGCTAAAAAGTCTTCCATCGTCAATTCACTTTTTACGCTTCCCGGTGCCGTGTCGGTTCCGTCGCGAAACTTCGACGGGTCATAACTTCTTCGTTATAAATCGGATTTCGGCGTTCTTTACATCCCTGGAATCCCTGTTTCGACCACTACAACTTTATGTAAAGATATCGGACTTATCTCATACTTTAATTTTGACGCTTATTTTTATTATTTATTTATTATACATTTATAATTAAACAATAAGCATATAAATTCACATAATTCACAAAATACTCAAATATTTCATCTTTATTACATCAAAAGAGTTACAATAGTTGACCTAGACTATTACATCGTCTAAAAATGCTTAGCCCCGAAAGCCGGGCGTTACAATTCTCTCCCCCTTAGGATGATTCCGTCCCGGAATCATGCGTCAGCAAACAGATGCGGATAGCGACTCATCATGTCATCCTCTGTTTCCCAAGTGAGATTCATCCCATTCGAATGTTTCCAACGGACTAGCACTAAGTCGACCATCTTGCGTCATAACTTCTTAGTCTTACGGTCAACAATTGCCTCGGGCTCTTCGATTAGCCTCTTATTCTCATCCATTCTTAACTCTGAGATCGGAATTATGTCGGGAACTTCTCCCGTGAATTTTCTCAGATAACACACATGGAAGGTGTTATGAATACCATCGAGTTCTTCGGGCAATTCGAGCTTGTAAGCTTGATTCCCAATCTTCTGAAGAACTTTGAACGGTCCAATAAACCTTGGACTTAGCTTTCCTCTTTTCCCGAATCTTATAAGTCCCTTCCACGGTGAGACTTTAAGCAAAACCGAATCCCCAACTTCGAAGGTCATCGGTCGTCTTTTCTTGTCAGCGTAGCTCTTCTGACGATCTTGAGCTGCTAACATCCTTTCCCTGATCACCTTCAACTTCTCAGCAGTCTCATGGACTATCTCGGGGCCCATATACTGCTTTTCTCCGGCCTCAAGCCAACAAGATGGCGTACGACACTTATGTCCGTACAAAGCTTGATAAGGTGCCATCTTGATGCTCGAGTGGAAACTATTGTTGTAGGAAAACTCTACCAAAGGTAAGTGCTCATCCCAGTTACCTTGGAACTCAAGGGTACATGCTCTCAGCATATCTTCATGCGTTTGAATCGTTCTTTCGCTCTGACCGTCAGTCTGCGGATGGTAAGCTGTACTTAGACACAACTTCGTACCCAGTTCCTCTTGTAGACTCCTCCAAAACCTCGACGTGAAACGACTATCACGATCCGATACAATCGTTAGAGGAACACCGTGAAGTCTCACAATTTCCTTCACGTAAGCATTTGCAAGCTTATCCATAGACGACCTTTCGTTGGCAGCTATGAAGTGTGCACTCTTTGTGAAACGATCCACGACCACCCAAATCATGTCGTGACCGTTCTTCGTCCTGGGTAATTTAGTCACAAAATCCATGGTGATGTCTTCCCATTTACCCATGGGTACAGGTAAGGGTTCTAAACTCCCATACGGTTTCTGATGTTGTGCCTTAACTCTTGCATAATTTACACACTCGGCCACATACTTTGCAACATCGAGCTTCATCGTCGGCCACCAGTAGTAGGGTTTTAGGTCCCTATACATTTTAGTGCTACCGGGATGAATCGAGTACATGGTCTTGTGAGCTTCTTCCATCAGAAGATCTCTTATTCCTCCCGTCTTAGGTACCCAAATCCGATCTTGGAATACCTTCAGTCCTTGACGGTTTGTACCGAATACCAACGTCCTTCCCAAACGTTCTTCCTTTCGGTCATTCTTTTCTGAAGCTTCTTCTTGAGCTTTCTTGATACTTTCCACAATCGTCGAGACAACTTCAATTCTCAACGCTCTTGGCCTTTTTCTTTCAAGATTGACTTTCCGACTGAGGGCATCAGCAACAACATTTGCCTTACCGGGGTGATAAAGTATCTCACAGTCATAGTCCTTGAGTAATTCCAGCCAGCGTCGTTGTCTCATGTTTAATTCTTTCTGATTAAAGAGATACTGGAGACTCTTATGATCAGTGAAAAGTTTGCACTTCGTTCCATAGAGGTAATGCCCCATATTTTTAGAGCAAAAACTACCGCTGCCAACTCCAAATCGTGAGTGGGGTAGTTCTTTTCGTGCTCCTTCAATTGTCGAGATGTGTATGCTATCACCTTTTCTCTTTGGGTCAGAACACAACCCAACCCGACCCCAGATGTGTCACTATAGACCGCGAAGTCTTCAACTCCATCGGGTAGAGAAAGAATCGGTGATTCACATAATTTCTTCTTTAGCTTCTTGAATGCTTCTTCGTGCTTTTCACTCCATGTATATGTAGCTCCTTTGTGGGTCAAAGCTGTCAACGGAGCAGCTATCGAAGAAAATCCTTGGATAAATCGTCGGTAGTATCCGGCTAATCCTAGAAAGCTTCGAATCTCCGTGGGACTTTTTGGTCGTTCCCACTTCATCACAGCTTCGATCTTTGCTGGGTCAACCATTATCCCCTCCTGGTTAACCACATGACCTAAGAATTGGACTTCTCGGATCCAAAAATCACACTTGGAGAACTTTGCATATAGCTTCTCCTTCTTCAAGACTTCCAACACTTCTCGTAGATGTTGGCCATGCTCCTCCTGGCTTTTTGAGTAGATGAGAATGTCATCTATGAACACTATCACGGATTTATCGAGGAATGGTTTACAAACCCTGTTCATCAAATCCATGAATGCTGCTGGAGCATTGGTTAGTCTAAACGACATAACCAAGAACTCGTAGTGTCCATATCTTGTTCTGAATGCAGTCTTCTCAATATCCTGCTCTCTCACCTTCAGCTGATGATATCCTGACCTAAGATCGATCTTTGAGAAGTAGCTCGAACCTTGCAGCTGATCGAATAGGTCATCGATCATCGACAATGGATACTTGTTCTTCACCGTTGCCTTGTTCAGCTCTCGGTAATCTATACACATTCTCATGCTTCCGTCCTTCTTCTTCACGAATAACACCGGAGCTCCCCAGGGTGATGAACTAGGTCGAATGAAACCGTTGTCCAACAGCTCCTGAAGTTGCGTCATAAGCTCCTTCATCTCCGTTGGTGCTAATCGGTAAGGTGCCTTTGCTATCGGTGTTGTACCTGGTAACAAGTCTATCTGAAACTCCACTTGTCTATCAGGTGGTAATCCGGGAAGATCTTCGGGAAAGACCTCCGGATAATCACACACGAGCGGTATATTATGCACCTCCTTTTTCTCCTTCTTTGCATCGATCACGAATGCCAAGTATGATGCACATCCCTTGGACAAACATTTTTTGGCCTTCATCAGGGAGATGATTCCAGAATTTACTCTGTGTTTGTCCCCGTACACCATAAACGACTCTTTCCCAGGTGGGTTTACCCTTACTATCTTCTTTCGGCATTGAATCTCAGCATCGTTGGCGCTAAGCCAATCCATTCCCAGAACGATGTCGAAACCGTTCAATTCTATGGGTAACAGCTCCTCGTGGAATTCGTTTCCGTTTAGGTCGATGACGATGTTCTTAATACGATTACTAACAGGTACGAACTTGCTACTGGCAACTTCCACAATTAGGGCATTATCAAGTTTTTCTACAGGCAATGCTAATTTTCCTCCAAATCTATGCGATACAAAGGAATAGTTTGCTCCCGAATCAAATAGTATATTGGCAGGCAATCCATTTACAAGAAAGGTACCTGAAGCGATGTCTGCTGCCTCCTTTGCAGCCTCGAGCGTCATCTGGAAGGCTCTTGCCTTCGGCTTCGGTGGAATATTGGGTCTTCCTGCCTCCTTCTTCTTTGGACAGTCCCTCGAAATGTGTCCTTCCTCGTTGCACTCATAACAGACCTTCTTAGTGAACGTGCACTCGTTGGCATATTGCCCAGGCTTTCCACACTTGAAACAGGTGACTCCTCCGTCACATTTCCCCTGGTGCTTCTTCTTGCACTTGTCGCACCATTTTGTTTCGGCTCCTCCTCCTCTCGAACCAGACTTCGAGAATTTACTCTTCTTACCGGACCTCCAGACCCCTTTCCTTCTGCTGGGTTTCCACATTCTTAGCTGCTCGAACAGCTGATTTTAGAGTGGTTGCCATCTTGACTGTTGGTCCAAAGTCGGCTGGCATTCCATTTGCGAACCTCTCAATTTTGGAGAGTTCGGTTGGCACTAGGTATGGAAACAACTTCATCTTCTCCGTGAATGCATTAGCGTAGTCGTCGATGCTCATCCTCCCCTTCTTCAGGTTTTGGAACTCGTTATTTAGATCAATCAGATCTATTTCTAAATAGTACTGCGCCTTCAGTTGTTCCAAGAACTCATCCCATGACAATTTCAGGGCTTCTCCTCGCGGCATTGTATCCGCCAATAGCTTCCACCAGCTCAAGACTCCAGTTTTCAGTTGCCTAACTACAAAGACAGTCTTCTGTTTCTCGCTACAGTTGCAGCTCTCGAACACCATCTCCATTTCGGAGATCCAATCCATAATCTCAACAGGCTTTGGGCTTCCTGAGAGACTTGGTGGCTTGGCACCCAAGAAATTCTTATACATCCGCCCATCCTTGTCGTTTCCCCTCTCCGGGTCATTCCTTCGTTCTCCTTGAGTCCCAACTTGACTCACATGGCGGCTATAGTTACCTTCCTCCGATTGCTCGGGAATTGTCTCTTGTTGCACAATGGGTACGGTGGCTTCCTCCCTATTCTCTTGCATCATTTGCCTCATTTCTTCCCTTTGTTCAGCTAACATAGCCCGCATCATGGCTTGTACTCCAGCCATGGTGATTGGCTCAGGTGCAACTTCTACTACAACTGGTATTTGCTGTATCACTGGGGGTTGATCTCGGTTCCCATTTGCATTCACGTTTCCGCTACGGGTCCTTGCCATCTTGATCTATACACCGAATAAGGTGAATTTAGATCTTTATTTAGGATAGCCGTTTAAACCGTCCTTATCACTCCGAAACTTTTAAATGTTAGTTCTAATATCGTAGGCGTACGTTTAGAATCCTAAACACATAAGGTTTCCAGATCCGGTCGGCAACAGACCATAGATCCAAACAAATAACAGCATATTAGGCACAAAGCATTTAACACATAAAAGCATTTTAGGCATAATTCCTAAAATAAGCTAGTGCTCACACCTCACAATCATCGCTTAGCATTCTAAGTTTAAGTCTAGAAATCCTACAAATTCCTACTTCGCTTAAACTAATGCTCTGATACCAACTGTGACATCCCCATTTTCACGGCCAGAAAAGACCGATTTTGTTTATGCTTGTTTGAAAATCAGAGTAACATTTTAAATAAAAGTGTTGCGGAATTTGTCCCAAAACAAAATATGATAAAGATTTATCAAAAGCATTTCCAAGGAAATGTATTTCATTAAAAGACTCGGGATGTCATGTTCGATACAGATCAAATAAACAGTACAATATAAGTCTTACTACATTATTTCATATCTAGAGGCCTATATCCGTAATCCCTCATCCAAAACATCACATCTATGCTCGAACGCCACTACCTGTAATACATGAAACTGAGTGGGTCAGGCTTGGGAGCCTGGTGAGCACATAGGGTTTTCAACCCACAATAAATAAGTTTATTAATTTCATCAACCAACAATAACCCGATTACCCGTTCCCGTTATCCTCACTTTACATCCCTAAACACCTATCATAAGGGACCTAGCCTAAGGATCATCATCGGGATGGACACTACTGCCAAGGGGGTTCCTCAGCAATAAATGTCCTAAAGGCAACCATGAGGGGGATGGAGTACACCGGTGAACACATCGTTCACAAACACCTACAGGTTGCGAGCCTGCTAGCGTTCCACTGGACTGTCTAGAAGAGTATGTGGTCGTCATCTATACTCCGCTAGATGACTGGATCACCAACAACATCGAGGCCTCTCATCATTTTATCACACATCGTCTTATTACATCTACCCATGTTTTACCCCAACATTTTTGTAGATATAAAATACATATACAGTTTAAATCATGAGAAACGTGCATAAATCATTCATTCAATCATAGACAGCAAGTATTCAGATAATATGCACACATAGCACGTAATTTATATAAAATACTTCATATCTATGTGTAAGATGAAAGTAACTATGCACTCACCTGAAAGGTGGTGACTCGGTACTCGAACAGCACTTCGTTATCTCAAAACAATTTTTCCTTGACCAAAACCTAGTATCAATACCACTAGAGTTTAGTTTTAACGTTAACCGCGACTAATTAATAGTCTAGCTATTATTATTATTATATAAGCGTTAAATAACACTCAATATAACTCATAATAATAGCCCAAATAATTATTTTAGGGTGCTAATAACATTACTATATTAAAACATAAGCTATACTAAAGATAGGTTAAGCGTAGCTCACTTACAGCGGGTTTTTCTCAAAACCGGGATTCGCTGGAGCAGCGTTTCCGAGCCAAAAGGCTCTTTTCTCGGGGCTTTGGGAGCCTCGGGGCTTCCTTTGGGTGCTAAGGGGTTTACCTAGACTTTAGGGGGGCTTAGGGAGCTTAGAGAGAGAGTGTAGAGAGAGAAAGAAGGTTTGAGAGGTGTGAAGAAATGTCAAGACCCGGCACCTCTATTTATAGTGAAAATATCTGATGGACTCGCCGAGTCTTGACTCAGACTCGCCGAGTTGGTGCATGTGGCGGCCTTCTGGTGGTGCCCCGTGTCCAATTCTGGTGGTGCCACGTCACCCAATATCACGTATTAGCCTCCCGACTTAGAAAAATCATAACTCTCGCATACGAGCTCCGCATTCGACGTTCTTTTTTTCAACGCGTAGGTAAAAACAAGATCTACAACCTTCATTTAGACCCCATCGGCTAATTCTCGACCGATCTTAAATTTAAGAGTACGAGAAGATTAGACTGCTAAATGACCGCGAAGAATTTGTAACTCCTTCATACGGACTCCGTTTTCGTCTGTCTTTTTACCATTGAGTTCCTATTAATAAGATCTTCAACTCTCATTTAGGTCGTGTAAGCCAAAATGTAACAACCGTCAAATTTAGGTCAAAATTTTAACTTTTATAAAACCATAATTGGGATGTACCAAGTGGTAGTTATCGTAACGAGGTTTCCAAAAATATAAAGAACACTAAAATTCGAGTTATAACGAAGAAGTTATAACCAATCGAAGATCCGCGGCAATACCGGTAAAACACTATAAAGCGTAAAATGGGAAATTCCAATAAAATACTTTTTGGCCTTAAGTATATAAATGAAAGTCGTAGATATCATTAAACCATGAACATATATAAAAAAGAACGCCCAAATCTGACTTCATATGAGGAAGTTATGTTTTTTCGAAGTTTCGGACATAGCAATAGACAGCTAAAAACTCGAAAACGAGATCGAGCGACTTTTTGCCAACATGACCTAAACGAGAATCGAAGATCTCATCAATGCTATTTCAACGGTAAAAAGTCTGACGAAAACAGACATCGGATGAAGAAATTATGGATTTCTAACGGTAAAAAGTCTGACGAAAACAGACATCGGATGAAGAAATCGTTATTTTTATTTAACAAAAGGTTTTTGCAAACATATTACTAGTCAACTTATTGTTAGCGAATCATCTGTGAGACAGCGGCTTTGTTTAGTAATAAACGAAAGTCCTTCACTTATAACCAGAGTCTCCTGGATGGAGAGCGTGAATTTGTGTATAGATCTATACGGGACTGACAATCCCGCACCTTGACTGTTAGCTACAGTCGACCCGGGGTGACAAATGTCATTTACAGTAAGGATATCCGTCATATTAGCATGGTTATAGGAACTCGCAACGCGGAAACAATGACTCTTAGTAATACGCAACTCGATCAAGCTCAAAGGGATAATAACTATATGATTACTTCGTATTTGCATTAGGGTTATATATGGCTTTTACTTGATAGACAGTGGAATGTATGATTTCCGCCTCATTTCCTGTTCCTTGTTTGGTTGTGGATTTAGGGCAGATTCACTCAATCGACTGTCGGTTCTAGTCTTAGTCATATATAACTTGTAGGGACTAAGTAATCATGATAGGGTATTATCAGCACATTCAGAATTCAGTAAACACAACTTTAACTAGTTTTACTTAATAATAAAACTACCAAGTTATAAAGCTAAGTATGTCATAGTTACTTACATATCACGGTCTTGGTCATTTAAGACTGCCTCTCATCTATTAGGGAAAATATGGGATTTTCTGGATCTTATACATTCATTTTCAACACAACGAATCATAACTCATCTATTAGGGAAAATATAGGATTTTCTGGATCTAATACATTCATTTTCAACACAACGAATCATAACTCATTTTATAGGAAATATCGGATTTTCTGGAAACATATACATATAGTTACATATATTGATATGACTACTTAGTGGATATGTTTGGGTTATATAAAATGAAGATTTGATAGACAGTGGAATGTTTGATTTCCGCCTTATCTCCTGTTCCTTGTTTGGTTGTAGACTTAGGGCAGATTCACCCAATCAACTGCCGGTTCAAGTCTTTGAGTTTATATAACTTATATGCACTAAGTAATCATGGTAGGAAAGAACGTTGGTCACTTTTCATATACAAATTCAAAGTATCATATATCACTCTTTAAACGTAAGAATCAAATATATTCTGTTATCAATGCTAAGGGCTACACTTCAAGCTATTAAGAAAATATGGGATTTTCTGTAATATCATACGAACATTTTCAAGAAACAATAAACTTACCTTCTAAATCAAATACTTATGAACTCACCAACTTAAATGTTGATACACTTTCCAAATCACTTGTATTCTCAGGAAATTAATAAACAGGTTCTCGTACAAGTGTCAAGAAGATGGAGCATAGTAGCTTCAAGTCTTTGTTTTGTTATCTACTTTTGAAATCAATCACTCTATGTTATGTATTCAATGTAAACACTTTATTATAAATACAATGGTTGTTGTTGCTTTGATTACTATTTTACCTTTGTTATGATACTGTACATGACGTCCTCCGCCCCCGAATGTTTCCGCCGTTCAGGTTTGGGGGTATGACAGATTGGTATCAGAGCATTGTTTATAGTGAACTATGTATATCAACTTATAAAAGATATACAACTATAAATACAATGGGACTAAAACACTCTTACCAAGAGTTATACTTTTAAATATAAAAATATTTTGTAAAAGTATACACGCGAACATATATACAAGGAAAGTATCATAATTAAAACAAAACAAAAGTATTAAGATTGTTGAATAGCACGAGTAGGCCTTGGAATATATAATCAGGTCTGGGATGAATATAGCCTGATCAACTATATTTATTCGAGAGGTGATTAACATATGCCTAGGAATGGTCGTGGTGTTGCAACAAGGTCTAAAACTTACCAAACTTTTCATACAAAGAAACTTAGGAACCCCTATGAACAACGGTATGCTTTTCCCAGTAAAATATATATATAGCTTAACTTTTTACTAAAATCTAGTACCGAATAAAAGGTAGTTATAAATTACTTTCACGTCAAAACAATCGCTAAACGAAGTACAATTTTCGCAGTAGTAATAACAAGGATAAACTAAAATGCACTGAAAACACATACGTAGAATGCACTATCGCGTTAACGAACACTTTTTCCTAATCATCTTAACACCTGTTACAAGGAGAAGTTCCGACATCGCCATTCGACATGGATTGGCTTGGTCCTCACCATACCAGCTCCATGTTCTAAGGGAAGACCCTTCGTAGTAACCGACAACTATCGAAACCCTTTCTATCTGTAATGACAAACCCGACTCCAACTCCCAAATCCACTCTCATTTCAAAATGTAAATTTCGGGACGAAATTCTCTCTAACGGGGGGATAATGTAACAACCGTCAAATTTAGGTCAAAAATTTAACTTTTATAAAACCATAATTGGGATGTACCAAGTGGTAGTTATCGTAACGAGGTTTCCAAAAATATAAAGAACACTAAAATCCGAGTTATAACAAAGAAGTTATGACCAATCGAAGATCCGCGGCAATACCGGTAAAACACTGTAAAGCGTAAAATGGGAAATTCCAATAAAATACTTTTTGGCCTTAAGTATCTAAATGAAAGTCGTAGATATCATTAAACCGTGAACATACATAAAAAGAACGCCCAAATCTGACTTCATATGAGGAAGTTATGATTTTTGAAGTTTCGGACATAACAGTAGACAACTAAAAACTCGAAAACGAGATCGAGCGACTTTTTGCCAACATGACCTAAACGAGAATCGAAGATCTCATCAATGGTATTTCAACGGTAAAAAGTCTGACGAAAACGGACATCGGATGAAGAAGTTATGGATTTCTAACAGAGTTTTCCTGTCCCGGCCTACTAAAAATAATATATTAATAATATATTAAAACTAAAGTCATAATTAGCCAACGGAGTCTAAACGAGAGTTGTAGAGCATAATCTCACCTACGCGTGGATATAAAGAACGTCGAAAACGGAGTTTGTATGCGAAAGTTATGAATTTCTGAAGTTCGGGTGCGAAACCCTAAAACTGTCAGTGTTCACGACGTGAACTGACTTCTGACGCCTTCTGGAGCCTGACAGACACAAGTTGCGATGACGCACCTGATGACGACTGAATTCACGACGTGAATATTTGAGATTCACGACGTGAGACCCCAAAAATGACCCTATAAATAGAAATCGAAGGTCTCGGGTTTAGGCTGCTCATTCCTCTTCTTCTGGCCACTTTTACTCTGCGTTTAGCATCCCGAGACTACCCCGAAGCCCCGATAACAACCCTAGCACACGACGCAAGGCTCGAAGTCCCGAAGTTCCCGAGGAACTTGCTTCTTTCCAGTCGAAGTACTGCCCGAGTTTAGTCTCGCCTTCTTCAACTCACCACTTCTATCAAGTGAGTTCATACCCCTACACTTTTCTAAGCTTTTTATATGTTTTATAGGGGGGGAATACAAGTAAACACCCGTTTAATCCCGAGTGAAAACATCAATCTTTTGCTATACCTTTCATGTTGCTTTTATAACTATCATATGGAAATTGTTAACATGCAAAACACCTCACAACACAACTTTACCCTTATGGGATACAATATGTTTTATAAATGAAATACATTTTATTTATACGTTTGCATACTACATTATATCAAGGCTAACCATTTCAACTATAACACCATGTAGTTACAAGTAAATATAACTCATCATTATGTTGTTATTAACACCGTTGAAAGGATAATCTTTTCATACAAAATCATATAAATTATATTGATTATACTTTACAAATCAATCCACTTTTTATATCGTACAAGGTTATAAATAAAAATCGTTATTTTTATTTAACAAAAGGTTTTTGCAAACATATTACTAGTCAACTTATTGTTAGCGAATCATCTGTGAGACAGCGGCTTTGTTTAGTAATAAACGAAAGTCCTTCACTTATAACCAGAGTCTCCTGGATGGAGAGCGTGAATTTGTGTATAGATCTATACGGGACTGACAATCCCGCACCTTGACTGTTAGCTACAGTCGACCCGGGGTGACAAATGTCATTTACAGTAAGGATATCCGTCATATTAGCATGGTTATAGGAACTCGCAACGCGGAAACAATGACTCTTAGTAATACGCAACTCGATCAAGCTCAAAGGGAGAATAACTATATGATTACTTCGTATTTGCATTAGGGTTATATATGGCTTTTACTTGATAGACAGTGGAATGTATGATTTCCGCCTCATTTCCTGTTCCTTGTTTGGTTGTGGATTTAGGGCAGATTCACTCAATCGACTGTCGGTTCTAGTCTTAGTCATATATAACTTGTAGGGACTAAGTAATCATGATAGGGTATTATCAGCACATTCAGAATTCAGTAAACACAACTTTAACTAGTTTTACTTAATAATAAAACTACCAAGTTATAAAGCTAAGTATGTCATAGTTACTTACATATCACGGTCTTGGTCATTTAAGACTGCCTCTCATCTATTAGGGAAAATATGGGATTTTCTGGATCTTATACATTCATTTTCAACACAACGAATCATAACTCATCTATTAGGGAAAATATAGGATTTTCTGGATCTAATACATTCATTTTCAACACAACGAATCATAACTCATTTCATAGGAAATATCGGATTTTCTGGAAACATATACATATAGTTACATATTGATATGACTATTTAGTGGATATGTTTGGGTTATATAAAATGAAGATTTGATAGACAGTGAATGTTTGATTTCTGCCTTATCTCCTATTCCTTGTTTGGTTGTGGACTTAGGGCAGATTCACCCAATCGACTGTCGGTTCAAGTCTTTGAGTTTATATAACTTATATGCACTAAGTAATCATGGTAGGAAATAACGTTGGTCACTTTTCATATACAAATTCAAAGTATCATATATCACTCTTTAAACGTAAGAATCAAATATATTCTGTTATCAATGCTAAGGGCTACACTTCAAGCTATTAAGAAAATATGGGATTTTCTGTAATATCATACGAACATTTTCAAGAAACAATAAACTTACCATCTAAATCAAATACTTATGAACTCACCAACTTAAATGTTGATACACTTTCCAAATCACTTGTATTCTCAGGAAACTAATAAACAGGTTCTCGTACAAGTGTCAAGAAGATGGAGCATAGTAGCTTCAAGTCTTTGTTTTGTTATCTACTTTTGAAATCAATCAATCTATGTTATGTATTCAATGTAAACACTTTATTATCAATACAATGGTTGTTGTTGCTTTGATTACGATTTTACCTTTGTTATGATACTGTACATGACGTCCTCCGCCCCCGAAGGTTTCCGCCGTTCAGGTTTGGGGGTGTGACACAAAAACCGCTTGAGCTAAAATTCGAGTTTCGGGCTGTACACTGCTAAGCCGAAACTTTGAAAAATCATAACTTCTTCATACGAAGTCAGATTTGGGCGTTCTTTTTATGGATTTTCTCGGTTTAACATACTCTACGACTTTGGTTTAGATTACTAAGGCTAAAAAGTCTTCCATCGTAAATTCACTTTTTACGCTTCCCGGTGTCGTGCCGGTTCCGTCGCGAAACTTCGACGGGTCATAACTTCTTCGTTATAAATCGGATTTCGGCGTTCTTTACATCCCCAGAATCCTTGTTTCGACCACTACAACTTTATGTAAACATATCGGGCTTATCTCATACTTTAATTTTGACGCTTATTTTTATTATTTATTTATTATACATTTATAATTAAACAATAAGCATATAAATTCACATAATTCACAAAATACTCAAATATTTCATCTTTATTACATCAAAAGAGTTACAATAGTTGACCTAGACTATTACATCGTCTAAAAATGCTTAGCCCCGAAACCCGGGCGTTACACTGAGCAACCAATCTTTGGTAATCCTTAGATTGTTCTCGACAATTGCTTAATCATTTTAGTCATATCCAATTCTAGATTTCCCCCCCTTAATGCCCAGAGCATTTGGAAAATTTAGAAAGGATGAATATTATAGCACATGCAATCGATCCTATATCCGAAGCATATGGGACATGATTCATGATGTCTCACATAAAGACATGATACTAGACCAGTCCTTTTGCTATAATATTTCTATTTTCCAAGTTCTCATAATTCAGATTATGAAAAGGGATGCCGTAATCATAATCTAATTTTAGAACGCAAATAATGGACTCACATATAGAATTTCCTTATGTTGAGCCATTCCAACACAAAATTCATATATATATCCTTGACTAAAGATGATTAAAACCTCAATCTAAGCTTTTAGAATTAAAATGAAGTATAATTTCCTCTCCCTTAATTATAGCAAAACAACTTTTCAACCCCTGCAACTTCACGAATTGAAACTTTTGTTTTCTATAATTAATATTGCTAACTTGCAATACTTATCATAATTATCATGCTCCCACTAACATGAAAATTATTAGCATAACACTTATGCTCCCACTAGCTTTGATATGTACTCAGAAATCAGCTGGACTTCTAGAAATCAATACTTTATTGACTTTCTTACAAAAGTTAAGATTTCTGATACAAGATTGCTTTGATAAGACTTTATCAAAAACATACACCTTATCTTAGATAGCTCACATGTGTGTCTAAACAATTTTATAACTATGAAAAGGGATGCCGTAATCATAGTCTCGATTGTTTAGACTTTTGCCATTTCTCATAAGTCCATGTTAGTGTGCCGGTTTACCACGCATACTCCACTAACGACTTTGAGATTGCAAAGATCATAATTGCTATCTTACTTAAAAAAACTACTTGGTGGAAGTGTTTCCTCACCATCATTTTCATGAATCGGAGAGAAACCTTATGAACCTTAGATTTTATGGTGTATGTGTTCTTATCCACGTGAATTTGTCAAAACCATAATCACAAGACTAGGTTAGTGACAAATCCAAACTCATATGGATTGAACTTGTGCAATCTTAATTTCTTGCCACCTGGCAGTACAGGGCCTGCCATTGCTTCCAAGTGGTTATGCAAACAATTGAGAACTCTCAGAACTCATATGCAAAGCCAACTTTCACTGGAATGGGCACATAAGTAAGAATATGTCGACATGCCAGGTTATAAACCTCAAGTCGTGTGCTAGTGATAAACTACAAATTTTTACTCTTGATTAGATCTTGAAACTATTTCAGGATCTTTTTCACTCCCACTGTCTTTTTGACCTATAAGACTTTCTTGTCAAATAATCAAGAGATAGTTTGGATTCTAATCAAGACAAACACTTCACACAATTGGCCTTAGTTGGCCTTTGTTTTATCCAAAACATTACAAATTACCAATTCCAAATGTACAAGAGTAGAAAACTTTTATTCTTACATTTGAGAAGTGTTTTAAACCTTCTTTAAGATGTGTCACTCAAGTTACAAAAAGTTCAATGAATCTGAAAAGTTAGGAGAGTACTTTAGTATCAAGGTCACTCAAGCCCTATTGGCAAGCTAGGTCTAGTGTGCTCACATCTTGGAGATGAAGTCACATATTGACAAGCCGGGAGAGTTGGGTGTCAAAGTCTTAAGAAAGTCGGATTTTCAATCACTTTCTAAGTTACATAGTCAGTTCCTTTGGGACTACTATGAAGCAGACTATGTCATGACCCTTAATGATCTTATCTATTTGCTTTGTGCTGCTGAACCAGCAATGATTTGGAGCACTGATAGAGCAAATTTGATTATAAGATTAACTTCCCAAACTTCCATGGATTTTGAAAATGGTAACATTAGATATCCAGAAAAGCTTTCTCTTCCCAATGGAAAGGGATTGACCATAGTCAACTCGGTTGACCAAATGGTAAAGAGAAAGTCAAGTCTGTGATAGTCCAGTACACCATTCCCAAAGAGTCCATTGCCAAAGGAAGGGGCATTGGTTACGAAGCTGCCTTAACTACCTGAAATATCTGAGAGAAGGTCTAGTAAAAAAGCATGACTCTACTTCAGGTAAAGTCCATTATCTAACTCTGTTAAGTTTCTATTCTGAGATTCTTGTTACATGATGTGACTGGGTTACATGTTGATGTTTTAAGAATCAAAGAAAAGTGAAGAAACTTAAAGGAAGTATATGTTGATTCTGATCGCGAAAATGGATTTTGATCGTATGGTTCGATGATCAGAATTTTGAGCTGTTGCTTAGGAGTTATGATATATTGCTTAGGAATAGATAACAACTAAGTTTTTCATATGCTTTTGCACTGTAAGGATAAGTTTTCCGCAAAGTTTTTAAAATAAAAAGAAATTTTTGATTTCATTTATTCTAAGTATCCTTACAATGGCATTTGTGAAAAACTGTTGCTTATATGATTCCATTGATAGCAATATTGGAAAATGGATTTGTTTCTTTCATTTGTGGTAATGTCTAATTTACTAAATAAGGAAAGATTCTCATCACCCAAGGTTTCAGTTAGATAGAAACTTGGAAATCATGCAAGTTGTATAGTATGATGAATGAGAATTTTCATCTTTGGAAAATTAAGATTAATTCCTTGTTCACATGTATATGTGAGTCAAGTGAAGGACTAAGGGGTCGAGTATACATTCTGGTGCACCAGTCAAGTCCACCACAAAAGATCGATAAGACTATTCGTCATGATTTACTAAAGTTTAGTAAATATGGTTATACTTACAAGTTTAAGTATAATTCTGTAGCATTGGAAAAGTTTCGATGTATGGCAGAACGAATGAGAAGAATCAAACTAGGCAGAAAGATAAAAGTTTCTCAAATCTGAAAAGATGGGAGAGTACTTTAGTATCAGGTTTTGTGATCATCTTAATGATTTAGAAATCATATCAGAATTTGTCCTCTAAGGAAATCTTAGTGCATTCTTATGGCTAAGAAGAGGAGTCGTGAATTATTGAAATGGTTAAATCAAGAAGATGAGTCATACTTCGTTCCAAAACAAGTCTTAGAGTCATACTCCAAGATTGTAACTTGAGTGACCTTGAACTTGTGGGTTAGGGAGAATAATTGGAGGTGGTGGAAGAAGTAAAGTTCCAGGAGAAACATATGGACTCTTTGCTTCCAAGAGATCTGGGAAGATCACAGATGTCTGAAGTAGACATCTTTTTGGGAGATATTCAAGATAGTTGATTTAAAGTCCTTAATATAACATCTCTCTTGAACTTGTGGGTTAGGGAGAATAATTGGAGGAGGTGGAGGAAGTAAAGTTCCAAGAGAAACATATGGACTCTTTGCTTCCAAGAGATTTGGGAAGATCACAGATGTCTGAACTAGACATCTTTTTGGGAGATATTCAAGATAATTGATTTAAAGTCCTTAATATAACACCCAATATGAAATATTAAGACTAGGACCCAACACAATATTTTATAACTTGGAAGAGGGATGCCGTAATCCAAGCTATAGAATATTTGAAGGTAGGTGAATGACGATTCACCAGTTTCCACCATGAAAAACGAAATAATTTATTAGGTTTTAATTGGATTTGAAACTCCTAGATCTTTTGAGATTCATTGAACTTTTCAATGGAATGTTTCAATCTCGAGTGTGCCCTTCAGGTTTTGTGACTGGGATGCCGAGGATCACAAAACAAGGTGTTAAGTAACCATGCAAATTACTTGGTACTCTTAAATGTTTGACACCCAACCGATGTGCCGGTTAACCACACATGCTCCACCGGCCTATGATAAACTTTAAGAAACCATTTGCCTACCTTGTTAAATCAACCTAGTGTGTCGGTTAACCACACACGCTCCACTAACCGACTTAAGCAAAGTGTAAAGTGTAATTTCATGGGTTAGCACCTTATTCACATTTTCCTAAGTAACTAGGATTGGGTATTAATAAGAGTTTAGTTACTTAGTATTTATCATTAATACTTTTAATGAAAGGGAGAATTATAGTCATTGTCCTACCTTTTCAGCTAACGACCCTCCACCAGTCAAGGAAGCGGTGGGTGAGAGTGGACACCCATTAAACTGCCAGTTTATAGGCAGTAACCTTATACCCCCTTATAGACCGGCTTCGTGAATAAGGTCTACTAATGGTAAGTCGACTTGCTCTTATATATATATATATATATATATATATATATATATATATATATATATATACTATTAACTTATAATATTATAAAGTATAAGGGTTGAGTTTTAACTTATAAAATCCTAAGGGCTTCATTTGAAATTAAAGTATTCATGAAAGAAAACTTTTCAAATTCCAAAACTTGAGGGCAAGTTTTTGAACTATTCAAAAACTTTTTCAATTCCATAACTTACGTGTTTAAAGTAGTTTTAATTTCAAGAACTCTTTATGTTCCATATCTTGAGGACAAGTTATGGAAGACTTTAAACTATTAAAAGAATATGACTTTTCTTTATTCATAACCTATGGAAATATTTATGAGTTTTATGAATCTTAAATGTGATTTTTCATATAACTTGAGGACAAGTTACAAAAACACATTTTAGAATCAACTCTTAGAATAATTTGGATTGAAAACTACAATTTCACATAACATTCCTATTAATCTAAGCAACTCATAAGAACACGATACTTCAATTAAACATTTTCATGTAATTAGCTTATCCATTAAACTAATACAAAACATGAATCTAATGACAATTATCTTTGAAATTGGATTAGAATAAACATTACCACATCAAAAACAGGTTTATAGGTTCAAAAACAGCTTAGGGTAATGATTCTGGTCCAAGTCCAGCCTTAAAAGTCGAAAATATGTTGTCAGGGGGTCCTACTCGTCGAGTGTATGAACCTACTCGACGAGTAGGATGAGTTTCCTCATGGACTCGGCGAGCCCATCAGTGGACTTGGCGAGTCTAGTTCCCAGACAGCCCGGAAATCGATTTTTTCAGCAATTTTCAGCACTTTGCATCAAGTATAATTGAAAACAAACCTGGTCTCTGATACCACTGTTGGGTTTTGAGCATTCTAACACTCCTAAGTGTACATGCAACCCTAAATACCTTGGATCTATGTTTTCTCTATTATACATGCAAATATGAATATTCCAAGGTATTACCCTATCTAGCATACAATCTTTGATACTTGGGTAATAAAAACAAATTAGAAGACATACCTTTTTATGTAGCTTGATTCCTTGATGCTCAAGAGCCGAGTGCCCCAAGTGTGACACCTCAAATGGTTCATACAACATCAAATGCACTTGGAATAACTTAGAGAGAAATGAACACTTCATGAAATCGGCTAGCCCTCACCATTTCTTCATAGTCTCACATGGTTGCCAATTTTAGGAAGAATAAGATACCTATATAGTGTGTCACAATTAGGGTTACACCATGTAAACCCTAATTGTCATGGCCTTTTATTTCCATGATCCATGGGTACAAAAACACCACGGAGCATCCTATGGGGTTTAGCCCAACTTGATAATCCATGGAGCATTAGCCCACTATATAAGTATGGATGATTTACACAATCAACCCATATATTTAATTAGTCTCCTTTTGAGCACTTAATTAATTCCAAATTAATTCTTGATCAATACTAATTAAATAATCTTATTAATATATTAGAACTTATAACATATTACCAAACTTTAAGTGTTATTTCTCTCATTTTAGTCTATCCAAATGCATGATGTCATGCAACCCAAATGGACCATGCCGAGTCGGGTCAAGTACATACCAAATATAGTTATGGACTTAGACACTAATCCAACAGAGCGGTGGTTGGGGAAGTGGTGATACCAGCGATTTCCCGCGCATCTAACTCGAAGGACTATCACTACTAATCAGCAGGGTTTCATTGTCTTCTGTGGGATCCTCATCTGTAGAGGAAGATGGATCACGTCTAGGGATGGCCATAACGTATCCGGACTCGTCGACTGAAGGTGCAGAGTGAAACGATGACAACTTCGACATAGTGGATGGAGACCTAGATATAATGAGCTACAAAAGGCATAATGATGAATGATTTTAGTATGAAATGCTTACACACACCAAAAATTTATTTTTCTATTTGAAATAAAATAAATTTTTGTAAAAAAATCAGTTTGAACATAATCGCATTATAATTAGTTCTAGCTTTGTGTCAATCTTTCCTTAGTTAAACATAAGTGATCAGGCTATGTTTAATTACAGTCCACTAATACAACAACCGACCTAATTGTATTAGTAGTATGTTTGATGTTTCAAAATTAATACTTTTAGTTTATAGATAGGGTTTTCTAAAACACACTTGATATTCTCTATAACCTCCGGCTTTGATACAACTTATGTAACACCCCCTCTAAAGCGGAAGCACGAGGTATGACAACAAATAGGTTTCAAAGAAAAAGTTAAAGGTAACATCACCATAGAAATAAGTATTTAAAGTTTACAACCCATGTACAAAATAATAAAAGACAAGTTACCAAAATAAAAATGTTCAAAACACAATTTCGCAAAATACATTTCTAGATGATCTAGCACACTCTATGATGATGAGTCTTTATGACCACATACTAATTATACCCTGAAAAAGCATGTAAAATGAAAGGTCAACTATAGAAATAGTTAGTGAGTTTACAGGTTTTCAACATAACATAGTTTTAAATCAAGAAAATCCGAATATTGATAAAAGTTTTCATAAATAGAAGTTCGTTGCTAAAATTATTAATAAAGTTGTATGTGCGTACTATTCAAACAATGAGTCCACAACGAAACCTACAACTGAATATGACCTATCGAGATCTATATTTATCACTAACATAGATAGAACATGGTAATATACACTCCACAAAATGGGTGAGTGAGGAGTTGTCAATTCCTAATAGCACAATCCATAATGACCATCGGCTCAATGAGTTAATGAATTATGAAATGTTCCAAGGACTTGATGCGATAAGGTCACTTGAATTAATATTTGCATACACACACATAATATTACAAAAGTCAACTTTGATACAAGTTAAATTAAGTACAACAACGTAAATGAATAATAACATGCTTAATAACCCAAAAACTTAAAACCGTAAAATGGGGGCTGTGAATACTCACAATGATTCATGAAGGTAATGTCAATGCCATGGGATAACTTCCTTCACGTCCTACTAAGATGACCTACGATAATGGTACACACTAGTAAGTCTCTAGTCAAAGTTTAAACACTAGTACACTTAACTCTTTGGAAAAATGGTAAATTTTATTTTTAGAATTTAGGGTTTATATGTAACTACTTTTCTCTAATATTTAGATTTCTATAACCCATCTAACCTATTAACATTTTCAAGTGATAATTCCAAATTTTCTGATATTATTTGTAATGTATTTTACCAATTTTGGAGGTGTTTTACAAGTTAAAAATTCAAAATTTTGACCAAATATATCTAACTTTTTCTAAACTTTATATTCTAGTTCTCACTGTAATCAAGTACCTCCAGATAAATTTTCATGAACTTTGGATATGCCTAGCTATTTTTAAACCAATTAATCCTTTACATAACCATAAAATAATGAAAAAAATAGTCAACAATATCTTTAACTGTGGAACCTAATTCTTATAATTTATTTGTGTTTAATAACAATAAATTTGAATTAATTAATAAATAGTGGTACAAATTCAACAGAATTTATATTGCTGTTCTATGAGTAGTCAAGAACTCTCTAGTATATTTTCATGAGTTTTAGACATGTCTAGCTAATTTTAACTATTTAATGCCTTGAATAAACATTAAATCATGGAAAATGACAAATAGTTATGAAAAGATGTCAAAGTTGCTCTGTAGACTTCATATAAGGTCAAGAAGCCGAGAAAAAGAAAATAAAAGTTGTTTTTGAATAGTAGAACCTGATTTTATAATTATTTAGGTTCAATAGTACAAAAATCGAAAAAAATAGAAAATTGTAATAAAAATTGTTTAAACTTCATCGAGAGTGTTTATTTACAATATATGTTATCTAATAATGTTTCGATAATTTATTGACCCATGAGAGTATTTTATGTGATTTCTACCCTTATTTTCATGTCAGAATTATAATAAATCGAGAAAAATGATTTAATACCTCAAAATTTCCAGATCATTGTATTACGTTACTGAGGTTCTGGGAAAAATGGGATTTGAATAGAAAAGGAGTTTTGGGTATTTTTGTGAATAAAATTCTTTTTAAACATATTTGAAAGCTTTTAATAATGAACTTTAAACTGAAAGATTTTGTATGCTCAAGAATTATATTAAAGTTATATTGTTAATTAATATATGTTACTAATAGGTCACACTAAAAACAACTTGATATAATTGATTATTTATTAAAAATTGATTTTAATAAGTATTCAATAAATTCTTATAATTAATTGGAAATTATTTATTTCAAGGAAATAATAATTTTCATTAGCAAGTAACATTATATTTCATATGATATGAATTATTAAGTCATATACAATATTTTGGACCATAAGGATTTTTTTTCTTTTACAAAAGGTTAAGATTTACATATTATAAAAGAGTTTATAAAAATTACCAAGTTCAACTTCTTTTAATATATACAAAACCATGAGCATGCTTGCATTGTGCAAGTGATGAGTTTTTGATTATTTTAAGGAAAGGAAACCAGGCTTTGAGGTGTATGGGAGACAAGTAGAGTATTTGAGACATAATGTTCTTAAAGTGTAAAGTACTAATGGTGCATGGAATAACTTTATGAATGACTTTATGGGGCTTTCATTTATACTCTCTCATGGCTTATAAAAACCGTAACATGCATAGAATGGGTGCTCTCTCTTTTATTCATCATTTCTTGAAGAACACTTGCTTATTATACTCTCTTTGGTTCATATATTTATAGGAACTAAAGCTTAAGAGTTATAGAAGATTTTTATACAAAAGAACTAGCATTCTACATCAAGTTGAGCCATTGTTAGTGTCTCTAATGTTCATCATTCTTCATCAACTTCCCAGCCTCCCAAGAGGACCCAAACAACTACAAAGGTTGTTATTTCTTCATCTTTTTTTTGGTTGGTGTGTAATCTTTCCATAACTTGCAAGATGATCACTGATGGATTGTAACTAGCTTATTAAGTTCGAAATTTAAAGACTTCTGTTTTCCGTATTTATGAGTTTTATAAAACGAACTAAAACCCAACAACTAGTATCAAAAGCCACCTTGCAAGTTTGGATATATTTTTTTTAATTTTTTGAAATCTTAGTTTTTGGAGAATATATATAGATAACTTGGTTTTGTATAAAAATAAGTTTATACATATTTTTTATTAGAACTTTATAATTGTTATTTTTTATGTGGCAAAAGTTTCATGCATCTTTTATCATTTAAAGTTGTCTTAGAAAAATAAAGGTTGTTTAATGTGTATGTTGATATTTATGATGTGCATAAACTAGCCAATGACCATTACGTTTGTTGTGTTTGTTATTTTTATTATAAAAATGGTTGTAATGATTTATTTATTCATATGGTTTGTAATAAATTAAATAGATTAGTTTTCTTGGTTCGTTTTTGTAAGTAATAGATTAGTTGTTAGAAATAATTTATTTGTACAAAAATGTAACAAGAAATGAAGTTGGAGGCTTTTTTCGAAGATCAAAGAGCAATTTTCCAGATTAAGAAGTATGCTGAAAGTTGGTGACAGATTCTGAAAAGTGTCACTAATGTTGTTTGTTAAGGGCTGTTGGACTTTTAGCGACAATTGCTGAAATATTGCTTCCAAGAAGCTTTTCAAATCTTTTGCAAGCAATGGGTGTTTTCTCAAGTGAAAGATTCTACAACAACATTACAATAATATTTTTTGATCCCTTAAAATGTCCCTTTAGGAATGGACTTGAAATTTTTTGTGTTGGCTTACAAAAAATGTCATTAGTTGGTTATGTTTATGCACATTTATTTTTAACCATGTTTGTGTTGCTTATTTTATGTAATTATTATGTATGGTTGATAAATTAGTTTTTCAAATTCTAAAATAATTTTGGAGTAAATAAACATCACATGGAGTTTGTTTTTCAAAATTTATAACGTGGACATAAGGTGTAACAAGTTATTTGTTTTAAATAAAATTTGGTTTTATAAAAAACATTAATAACGGTAAATTTTGAAATATTCAATTATAAGTTTTAAAATGGTGATTTTTGTAAATTATACAAACTTCATATATATAAGTAATAAAATGAAGTTTTCTTAAAGATATATAAGGTTCAAATGCACTCAAACTTAATACCGGTTATTAAAATTAAATCGTGTTAAAATTATTTAAAAACTAGCTTTTTATATAGAACCTTTAAAAGTGATTTTTTTTTGAAAATTAGTACCATGGTTTATTATATGCATGTAATAACCATGATCTCATATGTTTTTAAAACTTGAATTGTAAAATATAAAAAGGACCCTCTCAAAGCTCAAATCTATTCAATCCATCTTGAAGAACACTCACGGATATCTTGTATGCACTAGTGGGATAAATGTCACCTAACCGCTTAGTGATGGTCGAGGTGTCTTTGTGATTTCTATAACCAAGTTATAGGCCGATTACAATTTTTTTTCAAATTGGATGATTTGATCGGAAATCTTTTGTGATAAAGCTCACCTAAGCAAGAGAATTCTGAGGCATCGATGGGATAAAACATGCATAATTAAATTTTGTTATTAGCGATCCAATAAATAAAGAAATTATATAGTAAGATATAACTGCTAATCGATATCTAATGGGTTGGATCCAAATAAATGGGATAAAGGTCACCGAACCATTTGTTGGTTTTGCAACTTGGATCCTAGACTTTAATAATTAATGCTTTTAAAAACTAAAGGTATTAGTTATTAAAGAGTTTAAATATTGAAAATACTAAATGAATTTTGTTAAAATTTTGTAGTTAAATAATCCATTCTCATTACCATGAATTGTCATTTTCTTCAATGACTTAATTAAACAATAAGATTCACTAGATACAACTTCAATGAATGAGTTCATGTCTTAAGAGACAATCTTGTGAGGGATATGAAATTGTATACACTTAAAGGTCGTAGTCCTAAACTAATTGTTTTGGGAAATAAACCTAAGCATGATACCTAGTAAAGGCATCACTGTGATGCTAAAAATATTTCTAACATCAAACTAGGAATAGTACAAGGCCAAAAAGAGTCACCTTGTGTGATCTAGGAGGCCCATGTTTTATGGATTGAACACCTTTAAGCCCAAGAAATTAAATAAGGCCACATAGATGGATCTTGTTCTTTTATGGAGAAACCAGACACTGGAAGAGGATCTGCTACTCTTATTTGAAACAAAAGTCTGGAAGAGACTAGTACTTCAGGTATATCTACTAGATAGAACTCACACTTTTCATATAACACTTAGGTACTTGGTACTTAAATGTTAATCTAATATTTGTAATTGGCTTGAGGATATTTACTGAAGAGTAACCAGCTGAGCACAATCAAGTTGGAACTACACTCTCGAATTTAGTTTATTAATTATGATAGGAACATAATGTACTTGTACTTTAAAACAATGTTTGTTTTGGAATAATGTATGTTTTTAATTTTGCTTCACTAGATATATGTCTCAGTTAATTTATGAAAGATCGACTATTTACTTAAATCGTTTTTCATAACGATCACCTTCATATTCAGAATTGATTAAAATTCTTTTTATGATACTGGATCTCTTAATAAGAATTATAAACTAAATATCAATATTTTATAAATAACAAGTTCTATATGCAAAATAATTTTGACGTAAACTTTTTTTAGATTAAAGTCATCTTGACATTGTTATCTTTATTATATAAATAACATTCACATATTCCAACTTCAAGAAATGGATCTTTGAAGGCAAATAATGTAGTTTATTTGACATATGTAAATCTTATTTATACATCAAATATTCCTAATGATATTTTCACTAAGTAGTAGAGAAAATAAATTATTGAGGAACAATACACTATGGTGTATGACTTCCTTTCTAATGAATGTCTAAGATTTAGCACAAGATACCAAATCAACTTTATTATCAACTATAGTACTTTTAATTATATTTACATGTTAAAACATAATTGTGAAATATTTATTTAAGTTTTCAAATATAAATTTGAAATACAAACCGATAAGAACTATGTAAGGCTTTAATGATAATAAATGATGAATTAAATCTTACTTGGTATGATTTACTTTCTAATCGGTAGAAATGTGCTCCTTTTATTTCCTTAGGATAACACCTAGAATAATATCAATTGTACCTTGAGTACAAACACCAACTAATAAGTAGATACAACATTTTCTTCATAAGATTTTGTATGAAAATGCTCCATCCCTATATTATTTAAATGTTTTGTGGATTTGAAGCCTATGTTGCACTAAAGCTTCTAAACCCAAAATCTAATATATATATATATATATATATATATATATATATATATATATATATATATATATATATATATATATATATATATATATGGTCCATTAGCATGGCGTAGACTCCTCTAGCGCGCCAGCCTGGCCTGGCGCGCTCCTACCAGCTCTGCCTGGCGTTCCCTTGACAGCCTTGCTGGGGACTCCCTTGTCAGCCTTGCTGGGGACTCCCTTGTCAGCCTTGTTGGGGACTCTCCTGTAGGCCTGACCTGACGCTCCCTTGCCGTCGTTTCCTGCTGCGCGCCCGTCAACCTTTCTTGGGGCGCGCCCGCTAGCCCCGCCCTACGCCTCCGTGCGGCCTTACCCAACTCCTTGCTAGCTGGGTCTGAATTGGGCTGGCCCAAGGCCTGACCTAATTCTCATTGACCTAATTGTCCAATATAAATAGAATAGTGCTTCCTCCATGGAGGAGGACTCTTCCCTTTGGCTCATCCGCCACCATAGATCTTCCCCTTGGCTCAGCCGCCGCCCTATACTCCGGCCGGGTGGCTTAGCCGCCACCCGTCGCCGTCAGCCACCATACACCACCACCAGCACCAAGATGGTCCTCTATAGCTAAAGAGAGCCATCTCATATCTTCCAGATGTTCTAACTTGACCATCGGAGCCCGCTCTCGGGGCACAGTCCCTGGGGCGGCCCTAACGGCCTTGTCTGTTGTGACCTCGCATATTTGTCTCCGGCGTAGAAGCACTCTCTCAGAGCAGGTGGTCGGAGCTGATGTCGCATCATTTGGCGCCATACCGGATTCGAGCAAGTAGCAAAAGCCTCAGTTGGTTTCAAGCTCGTTCATCCTCACATCTGTTCAGATCTAATGGGTTTTCATCTCTGGTTTCCTCAGATCTGTTAATTTCTAGTATCATTTGTTCAGATCTATTTATTTTTTGCCAAGATATGTTCAAATTTGCTTCACCATCTTTTAGATCTGTAGATCCATCACATTTTTTAGTCCAGATTTGTGAATCTATATGATTTCCTTCACTCAAATACTCCCCAAGTTTGCAAAAATCTTCTTTGAATCATTTTTTGGTTCATATTCTGGGAGCTTCTTGAGTAGGATGAAGAAAAAAGAAATTTTTATGAGTTTTTCATTCAGATCTATTGATCTGTTTAGTTTTTCGTATAAATCTTTTAAGCAGCCTATTTTTTCGCTCAGATCTCAAGATCTGTTGAGTTTTTTGTTCAGATCGTTAGATCTACTTTGTATGTTGTTCAGATGTCTAAATATGCTTGGTTTTAGTTCATTTGAGCAACTCTCAAGTTTTAAAAGATTTTAGTAGATCAATTTTTCAGTTTATATTTCGATGGATTGTTCAGTAAGTTGGGGGGAAAAGAGGTTTTTATGAGTTTTTCCTAATCTTTGTTCATATTTTCGAATTTTATTCAGCAAGTTGAAGAACAAATAATATTTTACAAGTCTTTACCTCTCTTGCTTGCTCATTATCAAGAAAATCGGTTTTTGATTCCATATTTCTCATGTTCAACTTCATTCAAGTTGTTTATTTGGTGCTTCATATGAAAGCTTAGAGATGGAATGCAAAAGATTTTTAGATCTGTTGAGCAAGCTGAAGAGTAAAGAAGGTTTAATGAGAAGAACACTTGATTAGATTCGTTTTTGTTTAATATGGTGAGGTTTTTTCAGTAAGTTGAGAAGAAAAGAGGTACCCTATGAGTTTTATCCCATCTCTTGTTCATACATTATTAAACTCTTCTTCAGTTATGCATTTTCTGTAACAACCATTTGTACACACAGCCATATGACTTTTACATTTTACAAAAAAACTTTCAAAAAAAAGAGAAGGGAGAAGAAGTTTTGATGGGTTCTGAAGATCTCATTTAGTTTATGGTCTTCAAATCTACTCAAATTGTCTAAAAACTTGAAGTAAAATAAATGAACTTTTTATCTTCTTAAACGTCAAATCTCATATGATTATTTTCGTATGCTTTTCATCCCTATGTATTTATTTTTAACCCACTTCAAAGTTATCTCTGTATTAGTTACCATCTCAGTAAATGTTTTTAAAAAAAAAAAAGGTAGAAATGGAGTTATACAAGAAGATACGATCTAAAAAAAAAAAAGAATGTATACAAAAAATATATACATTACAAGAATTGTACTTAGTACCATTGTCTGCCGACCAAAAAACAAATACAAACAAAAAAAAGGAAAAGTTGTTTTACAGTTCACATAGACAACAAATTGTAAAAAAAATATATACACAACAAATTGTAAAAAAAAAATACATTACAAAATGGTCTTATGCTCTGTGTTTCTACCAAGCTGACAAAAAAGGAGGGGTGGAAACCAGCTATTATGCCTATACCTATAGCATACACTTTCATAGCTGGGTCCCACAAATACAAAGACTGTCAAAAGTCAACAAAAAAGACAAAGCATCTCGTATGGGACCCACCTAGTCCATCAAGAAAGCAGGTCACAGGTTCCCTAGAAAACCTACCTCCGGTCGCCGACATCAACTTCCAGACTACCACCCGTCGCTTCCAACTATCACCCACGATATTCCTGGCCGCTCACATCCAGTCAATCGGCTCCTACGACAAAGCAGCGCCTGCCGGACCAACGAGCCCCTGCCTCCGATCAAACCTCGAATCAGCGCCGATGGCCATCACCGCACCACCTGTAACCGCTGAACGCCTTCAACTGCAACCACTCTCAAAGCCGATAACCACAACAGTTTCAGTGTCAGCTACATTATCAGTTATCACCTTCAGACCACCTGTCATTGCCAAACAGCTACAATGGCGACCAAGGAGCTCCACATCAACTTCGAAAATACTGCTCCTCAGTCTCTAGAATCGCGGATCACCGCTCTCAATCATAGACCTCAATTTCTAGAACCACCGACGATTGCTGAAACCTGCTTTAGAGTATCCTCCACAACGACGAGCTCGCAGCTCCATTTTCCTTCTATAGTCGGCACTCCCTGGCGAGGATTAAAACAAAGAAGCCACCCCCAAAAGCCAATCGTCGGTGTTTCTTGCTGTGACAAATCCCTAAAACTGAAACGACGCTATTCCTTCAAAGATGAAGAGGGGGCGGGCCCACGTGGTATCTCTCCTTGTTCTAGCCTAATACGTTCAACACAAAAAAAGGAGTGAAATGGAAAAGGATTTGGGCCAACAAAACGGGCTCCCACTCATTTTATTGGATCTCTTTTAAAAAAAAAGTCAGCTCTAAGAAACTATCGCTGCTAGCTGGTGCTCTTTTCCCTTTTGGATTTTTTTTAAAAAACAAAATGGAGACTCACTGGAATATATTTTTTTTTTAAGTGGTACCCTTGGTATGTAATCAGTTTATGCATAAAGAGAAAGGAAAAAATAAATATATAAAAAAAAGATGTTGGCCCACAACTTGGTAATCTTTGTGTTTTACCACGTTTCAAAAGAAGAGGAATTTAAGTGGAAGTATATAATTGGGCTCACACACATTTATTTTGGGCTCCTTATGATTTATTATGGATTTCTCCTAAATGAGCTTCTTCATGTCATTGGGCTACATCAACATGGGACGTTTTTTTTTTTTTTGCAAAACAATTTTGCCAATCATCCATTCAACGACTGTGCCGCATAGTTTTCTAGCAAAATCCGGTCCTAGAAGATGTGTTGCGGCCCGAAACACCTAGCATTTAAAAAAAAAAAAAAAAAACAGTTCGGGCCGATAATTGAGAAAATCGGGTCCAAAAAGATTTATTTTTGAGCTTTCATCAAATTGGTAATGGGATGCCAATATTTATCTCGGGCTCCTACGACAAGTGGGCCTATTCTAGTTTATTTTGGGCTCCCTCGCTTTATTGGGTTGCATCAATAACGATAAAATGGGCTAACCTTACGGTACAAATGTAACAGTCAACCGCTTAGCGCTTATATATTGCAATCCCACCAACCAAATTCCAATTTCAGAAGACTCGCTTCTACGGCCCTATCCACTCAACATTTTCAAAAAAAAAAAAAAAAAGGAGGGAGGGAGAAGAGTAGTGTACTACAACTACTCGTGAAGCATTCTGAAATAACCATCAACAATTGTGTTGTTCGGCTATCAGCAGCTATGTTGACCAACTTCAGGAGGTCTCGCTGCTCAGCTCTTAACAGTCGCACTGCTTGGACCTCAACAGTCATGTAGCCCGATCCTAACCGGCCATGCGACCCAGCTCAGCAGCTGCAAAGCCTAGTCATCAGCAGTTACGTTGTCTGACTCCAAGCAGTCGTGCCAGTCATGCTACCCAGTTTTTGTTAGTACTTGGGTCGCTTAGCTTTTCTCAGTAGCTGTGTTACCTAATTTCCTGCAACTATGCATCCATCGTTTCCGTTCCTCTCCTCCTCTAAGAAGGGGGGAGTAAGGTTGGTACAACACTATGCATAAATGATTTTTATTCAGAAGGTGCAGAGTTAAAGTACATGCAGAACTGATACTATGCATGATGGTGCATCCCCGATGTGACATTGGTATTCTGGATTGAAAGAACAGCCTCGTAGTTCAACTCTCGGTAGTCTTGTTGCCCAAATCTCAATAGTCTTGTTGCCGAACTCTCGCTGCCCGGGCCTCAACGACCCTGCTGACCAGTTCCTGACAGTAGTTTTGCTGTGCACCTCCTAACAGCAGCTACACTACTAGGCTAAGTAGCACCGCCGCGTAGCTTTTCGCAAACAGCCAAGACGCCGAGGCATCAATTATTAGTATGACTAGCGATGCAGCAAAGCATCAGGTACCATTCCGCTTTAACCCAGACTGATCACACGAGATAGACAGAAAATTATGGGGGTGCTACGCCTAATCGTGCGAGGTTGAGTACCCTTGCCTCGAGTCGCCTGGCTTCTCAGCCCGACTCCATTATAGCGGCAGGCTCTGCATGCGAGGTTCAGTACCCTCGTCTCGAGTCAACTGACTTCTCAGCCCAACTCCATTATAGTGGCAAGCCCCGCATGCGAGGTTCAGTACCCTCGTCTCAAGTCACCTGGCTTCTCAGCCCGACTCCATTATAGTGGCAGGCTCCGCATGCGAGGTTTAGTACCCTCGTCTCGAGTTACCTGGCTTCTCAGCCCGACTCCATTATAGCGGCAGGCTACGCATGCGAGGTTCAGTACCCTTGCCTCAAGTCGCCTTGCTTCTCAGCCCGACTCCATTATAGCGGCAAGCCCCACATGCGAGGTTCAGTACCGTCGCCTCGAGTCGCCTGACTCCCCATCCCGACTCCACTACGGCAGCATGCTCCACCGACGAAGATCAAAGGCTTGCTACCTTTGGCTATATGATTCCACACGATGCTCTCCCGCATGATTTATCTACGATCATTAGCAGCCAAGTCCGATCCATCCCATGCGATGCTCTCCCGCGTAATTTATCTACGATCGCTATTAGCCAAGCCCGATCCATTCCACGCGATGCTCTCCCGCATGATGTATCTACGATCTTTGGCTACTAAGACCGATCTGTTCCATGCGATGCTCTCCCGCGTAACATCTCCTCGATCGCTGGCTGCTAAGCCCAAACTATTCTTCTAAGTCGCGCAACATAAGTTGTGTGTTGTCGTGCATCGTAAGTCGTGCATCATAAATTCAAGTCATGCTTAGCACCACATTTGGTGTCTCTTCTCTTATAATCAACATGGTTTTCCTATGCTCGTACAATGAATAAGGCGTTTCCTACATCTGGTTGTCTATCATCATAGAAGACAACCTCGCTGTGTATCCTTATAACCACCTCGCATATGCACTATAGTCTGATACGGCTACCTCCACAATACAAAAAATGACCAAGTTTTGCAAACCAAAATTAACAATTTGATACTCGTGCACCGCAAGCTCCGCTCAACAGAATGCGTTGCGACTCGAAATCTAGCGACATTTTCAAGAAAAAAAAGGAGGGAGAAGAGTAGTACGATACAACTACTACTCGTGAAACATTTCGAAAGAGCCCCGGAAGAAATTCAATTGGTTTATGATTTTAATAAAATACTAACTATTTGATCAAGTTTTCTTTTCAGATAATCGTTCCAGCATCGCGACACTCAAGGTGCGCCAACAGAACTTGCGGAGCAAAGCCCGGTCTGTAAAGCTTTTACAGGGGATTTGCGAAGTGTGAACCGCTGACCAGTCACTCAAAGTTCCCATTCAGCGGGCATAGAAATATAACTCCCCACCCGGTGTTGGCTGCGGGTCTCGTGCCTCTCACCGGGGTGCACGCGCGATGCTTAGGGCGTCTATTTCTATTAACAACTTTCAGCTGTGACTGGAAAGCGGGAATCATGGACCAAGTACGTTGTATCTATTTACAGACTTCGAAGCTCGACAACGATCTTTGGGACTGTATCGAGGTTACGCTTCTTAACTACCCGGCCCGACATTTTATTGACATCAGTGTCGCGTAACACTCTTTAGCAGCCTCAGTCCGCATGATCGCAACAACAGTTACGTTGCATCGCACCAATCGACTCACACTCCTCTCAAGAAAGGAGTATCAAGTCAGCTCAAGCTGTATAAGCAATGTTCGTCTTGTCGCACAACCCCACGACTCTCGTGGGCGAGGTTCGGTCATTCTCTCTATTATTTAATGTATTGGTGCTTTGTCTAGTCCGATCCGATTGTCAGCAGCCCAATCGCAT
Source organism: Lactuca virosa (assembly GCF_052849685.1). Taxonomy (NCBI): domain Eukaryota; kingdom Viridiplantae; phylum Streptophyta; class Magnoliopsida; order Asterales; family Asteraceae; genus Lactuca; species Lactuca virosa. The sequence continues at coordinate 310,427,119 of NC_136433.1, read as the reverse complement.
CGGACTTGGGGGACTTGACAACGCATGGTTTATATGACTAAGTCCAGTCCAATGTCATTGGCCACATACCAATAACATCATACTGGGGGGACTTGATGATATATGGTCCATTAGCATGGCCTAGACTGCTCTAGCATGCCAGCCTGGTCTGGCGCGCTCCTGCCAGCCCTGCCTGGCGTTCCCTTGACAACCTTGCTGGGGACTCCCTTGCCAGCCTTGCTGGGGACTCTCCTATAGGCCCGACCTGGCGCTCCCTTGCCTGGGGCCTCCTTGCCTGGCGCCTCCTTGCCATCCTTTCCTGGTGCGCGCCCGTCAGCCTTGTCTGGGGCGCGCCCGCCAGCCTCGCCCGACGCCTCTGGGCGGCCTTACCCAACTCCTTGCTAGCTGGGCCTGAATTGGGCTGGCCCAAGGCCTGACCTAATTCCCTTTGACCTAATTGTCCACTATAAATAGAATAGTGCCTCCTCCATGGAGGAGGACTCTTCCCTTTGGCTCATCCGCCACCATAGATCTACCCATTGGCTCGGCCGCCGCCCTATACTCCGGCTGGGTGGCTCAGCCGCCACCCGCCGCCGTCAGCCACCATACACCACCACCACCACCAAGATGGTCCTCTCTAGCTAAAGAGAGCCATCTCAGATCTTCCAGATGATCTAACTTGACCGTCGGAGCCCGCTCCCGGGGCACAGTCCCTGGGGCGGCCCTAACGGCCTTGTCTGTTGTGACCTCGCAGATTTGTCTCCGGCGTAGAAGCACTCTCTCAGAGCAGGTGGTCGGAGCCGATGTCGTATCAATATATATATATATATATATATATATATAATGCTCTAAATGTGGCTTAGATTATTATATGCAAACCGACCAACAATAAGTTCTCTTATTCTTGTGAAAGATAAGTTATCAGAAAGCAAGCTTCTAATGACAAAGCGAGTGGGAGGTACATGGAACATGAAGCAGACCAAGAACCATAACATGATGTACTTACAGTTGACAGTAGTTTTAATAAGGGATCATTAAACTTGAAAAATTGTTATTCACAAACACAAATTGTTCGCATTAGTGGTAGAAATAATCTATGACTTGAGAAATGTGGAATCTCTCATTGATGAACTTTTCTTGATGATTTCAGGCATATCCATCTAATACCAAGATGTTATGTCAGATCTGGAATCTGATTAATGAATTAGAGTCATGAACATGAGATGTAATGCATGTATGGTAATCTAGTATGGTCTTGATTGGATATTCTTTCTATAGCAAAGCTAGAAGGAGTAAGTCATTCTTCTAGAAAAATACATTACATGGATAACCATACACATTTGTGACAACCCGAAATTTCTATTCTGTCAAACTATTCACTTCAATAGAAGTCAGGACAGTTTCTACTAACTTTTGAGCTGTGTAGAGTCAGTTTGAGTGTTCTAAAGCCTAGTACTTCAGGAGATAACAGGAGAGAGGATGCCCTAGGGTTTATTGTGCAACAATAAAGTCCCAAAACTCCAAGAGTTTGGAGTTTACGGCCTAAACAAGGTGTTTACGGCCGTAAACACTAAGGGGGTATCAATATGACACTTAGTCATATTTACCACTTTTTCACATTTTCAAGATCCAAAACTCAAATCCTCTCAAGTATCATCCGATTTTCCTTCGTGATCTTCAACTTTGTAAGTGTCTCTAGCCTTAATAAGTTGATATCTTACTTAATCTAGTGATCTTACATGATTGCATCTGTGAAATCATTCCATATGTGTAGATCTTCAAGTCTCACCAAGAACACCATGAACATACACTAGTGTTCTTGGACTTTAAGCACCTTTTCAAGCTTCTACATAGTAAGTACTCTTACCCTAGTGTGTTATAAGACTTGTTACACTTCTAAATCATCTAGAAAACACAAGGAAACACAAGATCAAAGGTGTTTACGGTCCAAGATGTTCTTGGACCATAAACCCTAATGAAGAGGTCAAAGTGTGCCCTAGTCCCTTACCAAGCCTTGTATACTAGTCTAGATCCCATCCTTGATGTGCTTAGGACTTAAAACATCAAAAAGACCATAAACCATATGGGTTTACGGCCGTAAACCCAAGGAGAAATGGTCCATGGACCGTAAACTCCACAAAGGAGTGAAATGGTGCCCCAAACACTTCCTAAGGCTTATACTTGAAGTAGGATGCTTCCTTATGACTTGAAAGGCTTCAAAAAACAAAATGGTAGAAGTACCATGAGTTTACGGCCGTAAACGCATGGCTTTACGACCGTAAACTCCAAGGGAGTTGGTCACAAAACTGTAAACTCCAAAAGAGTGTCCCCTTGAACCCTAAACTCAAATGCAATGTCCTACAACCCTTAGATGCAATTCTTAGTACTTATAGCACTTAAATCAAGTGTTTTACACGTCTTAGGATGCCTTAACTTGGTTAATTAGTTGTTAAATGACTAATTGAATACATATATGTGTTATTATATGTTAACTAGGATCCTTGTGTGTGTTCAAGTCTTCACTTGACACTTAGCATCCTACAACATCCGTTCATCCAAACCACTCACTACAGGTGAGTTCATACCCCTTCATTAACCTTTTAAATGTTTTTAAATGCTTTTATGGGGGGGATACAAGTTGATATATTATAGTTATTATACCAATCACATGTGATTAATAACTACTAGCCTAGTGGATGTCTTACTTTTCAAACTGTTTTACTTAAACTCTTTTACATACCAAATGCTTTTATCATACTCTTTTACTTAAACTCTTTTACATACCAAATACTTTTATCAAACTCTTTTACTTAAAATCTTTTACTTAAACTCTTTTACTTAAACTCTTTTACACTTATATTCTGTTAAATGTATATCTTTATAGATATAGTTATATAAGTAGGATTGAAAGGACTTAGGACTGATAACTCACCTTACCTCCTGTTCCTCGTTTGGTTGTGGACTTAGGGTATCGGTTATTTATCCGAAGGTCGTTTGAATCCTAGTTATATATCATGTATATGTATATAGATATAAAAGTTCCTTCTTTCTATTCAATACCCTTGGGTAGCAAGGACATACAGTCATGTTCATTCATACAAATTACATTACTAGTATGCTATAATAGGTATAGTTTAGGGAGATACTAATACTATTACAAGAACAATGAAACACACAAAGAGTCAGTTCATACATGAGTCAATAACATACAGATAGAGAATACTATGATGAGAAACAAACAATACCATACAGAGAGAACATACATACATGCTAGACATAGAGAGAACATACATACATGCTAGACAGAGAGAGAACACACAATACAGCTAGCACATACATATACTAGGACATTACTACAGTTATGTGAGCCACGTAACGGGGCATGGCACTACCTGTCATGACCGTTTTGTATCCAGAATCTCCTTAAGTGGGGAGCGTATGAGTTTGTGTATAGATCTATACTGGATTGACTATCCTACACCTCGCTGCTCGCTACAGTGGGACTTGCAAGTCTACGGGTGCCAAACGTCATTTCTTCCGACGTCTTACATCATCGCGTTCTATAGTCGGTAGCAGGGTACAGGCCGATCACATGGTACTTTAAATAACAATTGGTTTAAGGTAGTTAGTACAGCAGTAGTTACTTAATACAATACTACAATACTATTTCATTTTCCCATTGCATTCACTTTGTGATCTTCACACAATATACAGTAATGTAAAAACTATATTTTTGGTTAATGATAGTCAGAATTGGGAAAATACATACTCTTACAAGAGACACACACACAGTTACTAGATGCCTTGGTAGAAGGCTACTTTTAGTAGGAAACATAGGGTTTTCTAGGAGATTCAAACCTTTTACAAACATTCACGAGCTTTTACATACTTACACATCACATACTTACAAGCACTTTCATACAAATACAGGCATTAAAATACTTATGATCTCACCAGCCTTAAAGCTGATACTCTCTTTCAAAATAACTTGTATCCTCAGGTCACTAGTAGACAGGTACCGGTGCTAGGTTTTGAGAAGATGGATCTCGTTCAAGACTCATCTTTCATTTTGATTTATATTTTGCTGTCTATTAAACTTGACAAGACACACTTGTATTAAAATTATTTTATTAATGCAATGGATGATGTTGTTGTTTGTTTACTGCTATTCATTGTTGTGATACTGTACATGACGTCCTCCGCCCCCGAATGTTTCCGTCGTTATTGGTTTTGGGGTGTGACAGATTGGTATCAGAGCATTGTTTATAGTGAATTGAGTATATCAACCCATAAAAGATATACAGACTATAAATACAATGGGATTAAAATACTCTGACCAAGAGTTTATACTTTTAAATAATAAAATATTTAATTAAGTATACATGCCTGCATTCATACTAAAATCAGTGTCACTAGGACAGAACAAAAGTATTACGATTGTTGGGCAGCACAAGTAGACTTAGAGACATATAGTCAAAACTGGGAAGATATAGCCTGATCAACTATATTATCCGAGGATTGACTAGCATGTGCCTAAGTGTGGTTGTGAGGTTGCAACAAGTCTAAAAACTTACCAACACTACCACAATGAAAACCTTAGAACAGAACATAAACCTAAAATACTATAGGGGTATTTTGTGTTACTATAAATTACTTACGTGCTTAATTCTTATATCCCTTTTCTCGCGTAGATAATATGGCTGGATTCCATCCCCACGACAACTTGTACTTCCCTAACCAAGGTAATGAAGGAGGGTTTGAAGCCGAGCCAGAAAATGATCACCCAATCCCTATGGATGTTCACCAGGCTGAAGGCTTTGTAGATGGTTCTGACTCCGAGCCTGAAGTTGAGGACCTACCCCCGGTGGCTCCTGTCCCAAATCCTAACCCTCGTCCGGCTTTTCAAGGCCCGACGCCCCCTTGGGTAGAATGTTTGGAGACATGGAGCGAAGAGCAAGATCAACCTATGCCGTTTAATGGAGACCAAATCTTCTATAACCTGAGCGAGGGAAGCTCAGCAGACAGGGTTCTGCCAATCCTGGTCTGCAGGGTTGCCCGAAACGACATTCAGGGCAGGACAACACTCCATCGAATCACGGAAGTTGACGCCAATGCGAGAATGCATACCCTCCGCACCATTCGTCTGGAAGATGCTCGGGAGAGATCTAGAGTAGATCATGAGACCCTGCAGCAAGAGCTAGCTGAAACTCGAGCCGAAGTCATAGAGCTCCGAGTACGCCAAAGGGTGTACGAAAGGTACCTACTTGATATGGAGCGTCAGCTGGCTGAACTGAGGGTTCACCCAAGGGATAACCATCACCAGTAGGAGATGTTCTACCTTTCTTTCCCTAGTTAAAAGAATAGTCTTCCTATCTATGCTCTAAGTACCACTTTTCTAAGTAACTAACTTTGTACTGGAAGTACTTTCTAGTTAGGCCAGTATGCCGTCAAAACTTTTGCTACTTCGGATATGATGTAAGACCTACTCCAAGGTCATTTTTCCCAAATGTATTACATCTTAAATATCAATGATATTGAAAGTTGGCAAATTTTTGTGCCAATCATTGTTCAAATACTTCCGTTTTGTTATCATTAGAATCCTATCTAAACACTCTCTTCGTCAAATTATTGAGCTGTGGTGAATTAGCTCAATGATTTCCTTCAAATTCTTGTCAAAAGTTGGATCCGGTTATCCACCAATCAATGATAGTATAGTGCGAAATAGCAATTATCTAGTAAACATTCTACGAACTTACTTCAACTCTTTTCCAGTTCTGCATCATAGGGATGTAGGTCAAACCATCGAGAACAGTTTAGCAAAACAAAAACTTTACGATTACATGATTGAGTAGAATACATCTAGGGCCAACCATAATCACTCACGAACTCATTTTCGTTTGCATAACAGAATCATGTCGTCACCCAGAAATAACCAGCCGAGCAACGAAACCCCTATCCTTCATATCGACGCCGCTACCTTCCAAGCAGCGGTATCAGCTGCCGTGACAGCTGTCCTTGCAAACCTCAGCGCTAACAACGCAAGCAAGACTGACAAGGGGGTTGATAATTCGGATCGTTGTAACAATCCGGGAAACCAACAAATGATAACAGTCACAGACTTACAGAGCCGAAAAACCGAGAAAAGGAAACGAAAGCGCGAAGCCCAAAAGGAGCGCAAGCGATCCCAAAGACTTGCCATGAAACAGCAACAAGTGGCAACCCCTGCCATCCTAGCACCGATCAGACTATACGAGGGAAAACTTCCGAAGTGTGACAAGTGTAGCTTTCATCATAATGGGACTTGCAATGAAATGCAATGCTGCAATTGCCACAAAATAGGGCACCATGCTCGTAGCTGTGGAGAACCGGCACGACCCATCGCTCAAGTCCCTGACATCGGAGCCAACCAGGCTTACTATGGTTGCGGTGAAATCGGACACCTTACGAGGAATTATTCGAAAAGGAGGAGCAGCGAAAGCAACCGTGTCCACATAACTCTGACCCGACACATCATTTCCACCACCAATGCGGGTGCAAGCTAGATATGTCATTTATGTGGTGAGATAGGACATCTCAAGAAGGATTGTCCAATAACGAAGAACTCTGGCGCAGACGGGAAGATACTAAGGATCACAGCCGCAAGAGAAACTACTCCGGACCTACATTGAAATACTAGGGCATTTCGTAATAATAGACTTATAAACTGTTAAACAATAGTGCAACTCGGGTCTTATCTTTTGCGAGACCCCGTCAGTCAAGGGACTCTCGTGCTGCGCGTACATGCTTTTTGTAGTATTCCTGTTCGCAGCAGTAGCCTTATAGATAAAACTAAAGTACTTAAACATTGTAAAAGTTGCACCGATATGTTTTATAACACCTTTATGATCTAGTTTAATGCCCTTTTATTCCGAGTAGTCCAACATTATCGTTTAACTTGAGTAAATTCGATCCTCACAATGCCAGTTTGATGCGTAAATTCTTTTCTCCGAAATCGCCTTTCTAGCAAAGCCGTCATTCCAGAAACTCCGAGGTACTCATACAGAGAGTAACTTATGTCTCGTATCCTTCCCGAAGACACTTCAACAAAACTCCATGGAGTACCACTCGTACAGTACGTCAAGTTCAACTCGAAGATCCATAAGGTTGATCTATCGCTGGAGAGGGTATACGCAAGGGTGGTATATAATCAAGGTTCTAAAGGCTTAGAATTGATGATTCCGCTTTAACTTCTTTTCCTTGTTTGGATGTGAGCTTAAGGAAGAATCATTTATTCGACTGCCTTTTCAGTCTTAATTATATACGACTCGTATACTCGAAGCTGTGATTGATGAACCAAATATGACTTCTGATATGAACTTTAGGACGGAGACTGTCCAAGACTACGAGTGATCGTACTGCCATACGGATAAAATTAGAATCCAATCAGATGCTTTTTCCCACCAATCGAGACAATAGATTCAAATAGAACAGAAAACTCCCAGGATTTCCTCCGCAACGTCAAGTCGAGTTCAAAATCGACTTAGTTCCAGGGGCTACTTCAGTAGCCAAATCGCCCTATCGTCTAGCACCTGCAGAGATGCAAGGACTGTACTGTAAACTTAACGAACTGCTCAGCAAGGAATTCATAACCAAGTTGCCGAAGACAACGGGCGGACTTGATACCGTATGAGTCATCGTCGACAGATTGACCAAGTCCGCACACTTCCTGCCTATCAAAGAAAACAGACAAGATGGAGAAGCTTACAAGAACTTACATACGGGAGATTTTATGACTGCATAGTGTTCCCATATCCATTATCTCAGATAGAGATAGTAGGTTCACTTCGAGGTTCTGGCAGTCGCTACAAAGTTCCTTAGGAACTAGGCTGGACATGAGTACAGCCTACCATCCACAGACCGACGGACAAAGTGAGAGGACTATCCAAACCTTGGAAGGAATGTTGCGAGCCTGTGTGATCGACTTTGGAAAAGCATGGGATACTCATCTACCCCTTGTCGAATTTTCCTACAACAACAGTTATCATACGAGCATAAAGGCTGCTCCATTCGAGGCCCACTATGGCCGAAAGTGCAGATCCCCTCTATGCTGGGCTGAGGTGGGTGATACCCAGATAGCTAAAGGACGAGTTCCTGAAAGCACTCTCACGGGTCCGGAGATTATTCGGGAAACGACAGAGAAGATCGTTCAGATTCGTGAACGATTGAAAGCCTCTAGAGACCGACAGAAAAGCTACGCTGATAAACGAAGGAAATCGTTGAAATTCCAGGTAGGCGACCGTGTTCTATTGAAGGTCTCACCCTAAAAGGGCTTAATACGCTTTGGAAAGCGTGGAAAGCTAAATCCAAGATACATAGGGCCTTTCGAGATTCTTGCCAGAATCGGCCCTGTAGCTTACAAACTTAATCTACCTCATGAAATCAGTAACGTACATTCTACTTTCCACGTCTCGAACTTGAAAAAGTGTCTGTCCGACTAGACTCTTGTAATCCCACTCGACGAGATCGAGATCAACGAGAGCCTCCACTTCGTGGAAGAACCTGTAGAGATCATGGACCAGGAGGTCAAGCAAACGAAACAAAGCCGTATCCTGATAGTGAAGGTTCGCTGGAACGCCAAGCGAGGACCTGAATTCACTTGGGAGCGAGAGGATCAGTTGAAACTGAAATATCCTCGTCTTTTTACTTAGTTAATTGTAACTACTTATTTGCTTAAACTCTAATTTCGGGACGAAATTCCTTCTAACGGGGGGATGATGTGACAACCCGAAATTTCTATTCTGTCCAACCATTCACTTCAATAGAAGTCAGGACAGTTTCTACTAACTTTTGAGCTGTGTAGAGTCAGTTTGAGTGTTCTAAAGCCTAGTACTTCAGGAGATAACAGGAGAGAGGATGCCCTAGGGTTTATTGTGCAACAATAAAGTCCCAAAACTCCAAGAGTTCAGAGTTTACGGCCTAAACAAGGTGTTTACAGCCGTAAACCCTAAGGGGGTATAAATATGACACTTAGTCATATTTACCACTTTTTCACAATTTGAAGATCCAAAACTCAAATCCTCTCAAGTATCATCCGATTTTCCTTCGTGATCTTCAACTTTGTAGGTGTCTCTAGCCTTAATAAGTTGATATCTTACTTAATCTAGTGATCTTACATGATTCCATCCGTGAAATCATTCCATATGTGTAGATCTTCAAGTTTCACCAAGAGCACCAAGAACACACACTAGTGTTCTTGGACTTTTAGCACCTTTTCAAGCTTCTACATAGTAAGTACTCTTACCCTAGTGTGTTATAAGACTTGTTACACGTCTAAATCATCTAGAAAACACAAGGAAACACAAGATCAAAGGTTTTTACGGTCCAAGATGTTCTTGGACCGTAAACCCTAATGAAGGGGCCAAAGTGTGCCCTAGTCCCTTACCAAGCCTTGTATACTAGTCTAGATCCCATCCTTGATGTGCTTAGGACTTAAAACATCAAAAAGACCATAAACCATATGGGTTTACGGCCGTAAACCCAAGAAGAAATGGTCCATCGATCGTAAACTCCACAAAGGAGTGAAATGGTGCCCCAAACACTTCCTAAGGCTTATACTTGAAGTAGCATGCTTCCTTATGACTTGAAAGGCTTCAAAACACAAAATGGTAGAAGTACCATGAGTTTACGGCCATAAACTCATGGGTTTACGACCGTAAACTCCAAGGGAGTTGGTCACAAAACCGTAAACTCCAAAAGAGTGTCCCCTTGAACCCTAAACTCAAATGCAAGGTCCTACAACCCTTAGATGCAATCCTTAGTACTTATAGCACTTAAATCAAGTGTTTTACATGTCTTAGGATGCCTTAACTTGGTTAATTAGTTGTTAAATGACTAATTGAATACATATATGTGTTATTATATGTTAACTAGGATCCTTGTGTGTGTTCAAGTCTTCACTTGACACTTAGCATCCTATAACATCTGTTCATCCAAACCACTCACTACAGGTGAGTTCATACCCCTTAATTAACCTTTTAAATGTTTTTAAATGCTTTTATGAGGGGGGGATACAAGTTGATCTATTATAGTTATTATATCAATCACATGTGATTAATAACTACTAGCCTAGTGGATGTCTTACTTTTCAAACTGTTTTACTTAAACTCTTTTACATACCAAATGCTTTTATCAAACTCTTTTACTTAAACTCTTTTACATAAACTCTTTTACACTTATATTCTGTTAAATGTATATCTTTATAGATATAGTTATATAAGTAGGATTGAAAGGACTTAGGACTGATAACTCACCTTACCTCCTGTTCCTCGTTTGGTTGTGGACTTAGGGTATCGGTTATTTGTCCGAAGGTCGTTTGAATCCTAGTTATATATCATGTATATGTATATAGATATAAAAGTTCCTTCTTTCTATTCAATATCCTTGGGTAGCAAGGACATATAGTCATGTTCATTCATACAAATTACATTACCAGTAAGCTATAATAGGTATAGTTTAGGGAGATACTAATACTATTACTAGAACAATGAAACACACAAAGAGTCAGTTCATACATGAGTCAATAACATACAGATAGAGAATACTATGATGAGAAACAAACAATACCATACAGAGAGAACATACATACATGCTAGACAGAGAGAGAACACACAATACAGCTAGCACATACATATACTAGGACATTACTACAGTTATGTGAGCCACATAACGGAGCATGGCACTACCTGTCATGACCGTTTTGTATCCAGAATCTCCTTAAGTGGGGAGCGTATGAGTTTGTGTATAGATCTATACTGGATTGACTATCCTACACCTCGCTGCTCGCTACAGTGGGACTTGCAAGTCTACGGGTGCCAAACGTCATTTCTTCCGACGTCTTACATCATCGCGTTCTATAGTCGGTAGCAGGGTACAGGCCGATCACATGGTACTTTAAATAACAATTGGTTTAAGGTAGTTAGTACAACAGTAGTTACTTAATACAATACTACAACAGTATTTCATTTTCCCATTGCATTCACTTTGTGATCTTCACACAATATACAGTAATGTAAAAACTATATTTTTGGTTAATGATAGTCAGAATTGGGAAAATACATACTCTTACAAGAGACACACACACAGTTACTAGATGCCTTGGTAGAAGGCTACTTTTAGTAGGAAACATAGGGTTTTCTAGGAGATTCAAACCTTTTACAAACATTCATGAGCTTTTACATACTTACACATCACATACTTACAAGCACTTTCATACAAATACAAACATTAAAATACTTATGATCTCACCAGCCTTAAAGCTGATACTCTCTTTCAAAATAACTTGTATCCTCAGGTCACTAGTAGACAGGTACCGGTGCCAGGTTATGAGAAGATGGAGCTCGTTCAAGACTCATCTTTCATTTTGATTTATATTTTGGTGTCTATTAAACTTGACACGATACACTTGTATTAAAATTATATTATTAGTGCAATGGATGATGTTGTTGTTTGTTTACTACTATTCATTGTTGTGATACTCTACATGACGTCCTCCGCCCCCGAACGTTTCCGCCGTTCTTGGTTTTGGGGTGTGACACATTTAAAGCAAGACTTGTTATAAAAGGATTTTCTCATACTCATGTCATTGACTATGGTCTTTATCATACTCATGACATTGACAATGTTCAAACCTTTTTCACAAGTAGCTATGATTAGATCAACAAGGATATTCTTTACTATAAATTCATATTCTCAGTTTGATATATAGAAAAGAGATTTCAAAAAATACTGTCTTTCTTAATAGACATCTAAAAGAAGATATCTATATAGATTAGTCTGGCAGTTTTCTTGATCCATGTGATCCTAACAAAATGTGTAAAGCTTGAGATCCACTTGTGGATATAATGCAATAATCTCAATGTTGTAATCATCATTTCAATATGAAACCACAAGGTATGCGTCTATATCAAAATGAACAGAACATATGTGTTTACTAAGAACTAGTGGGAGCATAGTGATATTCCTAATATTGTATGAATGAGACATACTTAATCATGAGAAATTATATTATGACCATGCGACACTTTTTAGCCTTGACTTGGAATGTATTTTTAAAATGAAAGACTTAGGAAGGACAAGATACATTCTTGGAATGTAAAATCTATAGGGATAGATAAAATGAATGTTAAAACTTTTATATCTTTATGCATACATTGACAATATCTTGAAAGAGATCAAGATAGAAGGTTCCTTTGGAGGAACATTAGCATTGTCACATGGAACTGAATTTGAGCCAGCCTCAAAAGGAACCTAGTTCATAGGTTTGAACTAGCTGAAATGAATTATTTTTGATTTTCTTGGCAAATGAATCCATCATTTAGGTGATATTATGCATAATACAAGGTATATGACCATGCTATGAGTATATCATAATATACCAATTCAATACATGGTTAAGTCACCGGATGTGATGGGTATTTGAAGTGGGTTTCTCGGATATTCGTTTGCGGATTTTGAAGACCGGTGTTACTTCGAGGGGGAGTTTGGTCTTGATCGTGCTAGCTCGTTGGAGATTGAAGCCGGACATCCAATCCTAACTTTGAGGGGGAGAATGTTAGGGTGCAAAGTCACTCTTGGATGTAGTGTTTTAGGCTTTCCCCTTTGTATGTGTAAATGGGTTGAGTCTTTCCTATAAATAGGAAGTGAGTGACTCCCATTATGGAAGGAACTATTTTGGATTGTTAGACTAGAGAGAGAAATTGTGTACAAACCCATTTGTATATTCTTTCTAGATCTAATATGAGCTTACACAGATTTATTTACTCCTTGTGTTCTTGATTTTACATGATGATTCACTAGATCTTTCTAAATCCGCACATGCCATCATAATCAACACCACTACAATTGGTATCAGAGCGGGTGTTCTTGATTGGATCAAGAATTGATCCTTGATGGCTATCTTGATTTGGTGATTCTTCATGTTCTTATTGATCTTCGTGTTTAGAAAGTGTTTTGTGTTCTAGAAATCAAATTTTTCTAGATTTGATCCATAATTCGACTTTCTCTCTCTAGAATACTTGTTTGTACCACTTCCTCTCACTAGAATTTGGTTCATATTCACTTTCTCTCTCTAGAGATCTTCTTGATTTTCACTTTCTCTCTCTAGAAAACCCAAGTTCATATCGTTTGATTCGAAAGAAAAGAAGCAATTATGGAGAAATGGATGATACATAGTAAAGAAGTTCAAGGTGAATGCACTTTTGAATATCTTCTTTATAGCTTGACTGTTGGATTGAAAAGTGAATGTGATATCGTTGTAAAATGGAGAAAAGAATGAAGTTGGAGAATTAATTAGTTGTCCAATTTATCAAACCAAAGATTTGTTTGATCGTTTGGTTACAACATATCAAAAGAGACGAAGAAATAGAAGAGATGGAGAAGTCATAAAAGGAATTTCTCATGCTGAATGCAAATATGGAAGCAATAAACTTGAATATTATGCAGATTATCGTGAAGCTCGGGATGGTGTTCTTGATGATGATGATGTTCAAGAAAAAGGAGTTCAAGTTGATTTTCATGATGAAAAAGTTTTTTGCTCGATTGGAGTTCAAACCGGTGATATTTTGTGTTCTTGTGATTCGTTTGAAGGAATGATTCCTTATCGGAAGCCGGTGATCCAAGAAATTCACAAGTGTCAAACTCCAAAAGATTTGATTCAAACTCAAGAAGTTGTAGAAAGTGGGTTTGTTCATGGATTCAAGTCTTCAAGATGCAAAAAGATGAGAAAGAAAAAGAAGAAGAAGATCAATCGCAAAAACAAGCGGGTTTACTCACAAAAATCGTCAAATGTTGTGAAGCCGAAATCTGTGAAGCAAATTTGGGTTCCAAAGCAACAATCTTCAAATGTTGCATTGAATTTGAAGTCAAAACCCAAATGTGTTGGTGGTTCTTTTGAAGATGTTCTTGGATTGTTGAAGAACACGAAGAACATGAAGAACGAGTTGTACATCACGCAAAGTGGGTGGTACAATGTTCAAATTGGAGATTTTCTTGTTCCAACAAAAGAACCAATATCTTCTAAATTCGATTCGTTTGTTGCAAATGGATCTCGATTCGTCAAAAAGGTATCTCAAATTCTCAAATGGATTCCAAAACGTCCATGATTTCAATTCGTATTTTACGTTTATTTTTTTTCAGTTTTGATCGACTTGCTTCATTGGATCATATTTGTTTCAACCCCTTTGTTTGATCCAATTATTTTTGTTTAGATCAAACATCAAAACCAAAATCATTTTCTCAAAATTCGAAATTCATTGTTCATATTTTTGTTTTTTTTTTCGAAATTCATTGATCCTATTTCGAAATATATAATTTTCTATTGTTCATATAGCCCAATTGAAATCAGCTTACTGTTCATATCCATGATTAAGCCCAATATTCATTTTGATCCATTTTCGAAATTAATTACTTTTCATGAAAGTGAAGCCCAACCTAAAATCGTTTAAGTGTTCATTTGATACAATGGAAGCCCAAGTCGATTTCTATTCAAGTGTTTCAAAGTCAACCTTGATAGTCAAGATAAGAACATCGAAAGCAAGCAGGAATCGGAGATTGATGGTCGACAAAAGGATATTCATGATAATCGGTTTTGAAGGTCGAGTTTGGCTTTAATTTCAAATCGATGAATTGCAGTTTCTATTTGAGTTGACCTTTGGAGTCAAAATTTAATTTGATTTGGGAATTGCTTGAATAATGATGTTGAGTTCACATATTTGATTGGAAAAGCGAAGGCTGTGAAATCAGTCAAAGGTATCGATGGCTTGATTTGTGTTAATATCGATGGTTTGAAATCGAATCATAGAATTGATTCCGTGTTAGTCGATTTTGCGTCAAAAGACATGTTAAATTTGAAGTTGACTGTGATGGTTATGTAAACGGTTGATAACAAACTGATGAACTCAATTTTGATGAAGAGTCTTGAGTCAAAAGCGAAGGCTGATGAGATCGCAGAATTGGATTTTCGATGGTCGATGTTGGTATGACGATCGACTTGACTGGGAATCGATATTGGAAATCAATTTGGTGTTCATCGATAACAGTTTATCAGGGTCAAACTAACGAAAGTCAAAATTGGGATTTTGATGAACTGGAAAACGAATTGGAGGTCAAATGAGTTTCGTTGAGAAACGAATCGATGATTCAGAGTCGATATTTGTTGTTGATGATTTGGAAAGTGATACTGAAGAAGGAAGTGAACGAAGTGATGGTATTTGCGTTTGATTTGCTTTGATGTTGATGCTGGTTTGTTGATGGGTATTGATTGGGAAGATGATTTTGATCGTTGATAACGAAGGCTTAGATTTAAGATTGAGACGTCGATAGTTTTGGAATCGAGTATTTGATTTCGAAGGAGTATATTGATTTCAAAGTCGATTCTCTGTTAACGAATCGTGAAGGATTGGAGTCGATTCCTATTGACGATGT
Organism: Lactuca virosa; assembly: GCF_052849685.1. Classification (NCBI taxonomy): domain Eukaryota; kingdom Viridiplantae; phylum Streptophyta; class Magnoliopsida; order Asterales; family Asteraceae; genus Lactuca; species Lactuca virosa. The sequence continues at coordinate 310,411,681 of NC_136433.1, read as the reverse complement.
CAGGAATCATGATTTGGACTGAGTTGTGGAATCGATTTTGGGGTTAAAGAACGAATATTTGGGTTCATGTTTGAAAAGCGAAGATTGATGATGATTGTAATCGATGGACGAATAGGGAAGGAAGAATTTGGAGACGATGATTTTCGAAATTTATTGGTTTGTATAGAAGGATCGATTTTAAACGAAGGATAAAGACTGTGAGAATGAATATTTGGGAAGATGATTTCGATTGTTGATGTACTAAGGGTTCGTGTATGGTCGTTGTCTTTGGATTGTGATAACGAATTGGGTTACACGAAAACGAAATCTGTGATTTGGACTGAGAAATAGATTCGATTTTGGGGTCCTTGTGATGAATGAAGAACGAAAGTTTTTGATTTTGGGAAGAACTGTAAGGAATGAATATACGAACTGTAAGAACGAAATGTCGATTCAGAGGTATTCAGATGTTACTGTTCATTAAGAGGCTTTGAATGCTTCGAATTCGTGTGTTTGGGAAAATTTTCGTATGAAGAGGAGAGAAAAATTTTGGGGAAGATGATTTTCATACGAAGTGAAGAAAATGTTGTGAAAATTTTCGTGTGTTTGGATGAAGTTTTGTACGAAGTGAAGCTTCGTACGAAGGGAATTGTCTGAGAAACAAAATTGGGGAAGAAAGAAGGAAAAGTTTCGCATATGGCCCTTATAGTTTCAAATGTTTGACACTTTTCACCCATATTCGAAAATTTTCTGAATTTTCGAATGTTTGGGACAACTCTTCGTATGTTTGGAACACAAATGGCAGAATTTTCGAAAATAGTCCCTGAGGCTTCGAATGTTTGGCGGTTCATACCCATTTTCGAAAAAGGACTGTTTTTGCTGAAAATTGAAGAAAATGCATTTCAGGCCCCTGCAGTTTGCGCAAATTGACGCTTTCTACCCAGCTTTGGAAAAGGGGGAGAGTTTTGCATATTTGGCTATTTTGGGCGCAACGGGTCCCTGCAAGTTTCAGAAAGTGACGATTTCTACCCGGTTTTTGAAAAATCTTGCAACTTTCACTCAAAAAGTCAAAAATTTTCATAAATTGGAAAATTTTTGTGGCTTTTTCGTGATTGTTTTTCCGTGCAAGATTTTTGGTGATTCATTTTTGGTACACATCAAGGGGATGTCAATTTCTCGATGGCAAATTGGTGAGCTGGCAGTCGAAAAAGCAAACATGCGTATCAATCTCAACAGCTGAAGCAGAATATGTGGCTGCTGCTGCTTGCACTTCACAAATAATATGGATCCAAAGTCAATTGCGTGATGATGCAATAAATATGAAAAATGTTCCATTATATTGTGATTCTCAAAGTGCGATAAGAATTTGTCATAATCCTGTGCAACATTCGAAGACTAAACATATAGCTCTTCGTTATCATTTCATCAAAGATCACGTGGAGGATGGAAATATTGAAGTACATTTCATGAAAACAACTGATCAATTAGCTGATATTTTCACGAAACCTTTAGATGAAAAATCTTTTGTGAAAATTATAGAAGGACTTGGAATGATTGATGGAAATTCTGTTCCATGCGAAAAAGGGGGAGAATGATGGGTATTCGAAGCGGGTTTCTCGGATATTCGTTTGCGGATTTTGAAGACCGGTATTACTTCGAAGGGGAGTTTGGTCTTGATCGCGCTAGCTCGTTGGAGATTGAAGCTGGACATCTAATCCTAACTTTGAGGGGGAGAATGTTAGGGTGCAAAGTCATTCTTGGATGTAGTGTTTTAGGCTTTCCCCTTTGTATGTGTAAATGGGTTGAGTCTTTCCTATAAATAGGAAGTGAGTGACTCCCATTATGGAAGGAACTATTTTGGAGTGTTAGACTAGAGAGAGAAATTATGTACAAACCCATTTGTATATTCTTTCTAGATCTAATATGAGCTTACACATATTTATTTACTCCTTGTGTTCTTGATTTTACATGATGATTCACTAGATCTTTCTAATTCCGCACATGCCATCATAATCAACACCACTACAGGATGACTATAGGAACAATTTAAGAGTACTTTAGAAGAACTAAGAGAATGTATATGAGACAATTAGGTTTGAATAAAATCTTCATGTAAAGAGCTACATAAGATTCTGATTTCTAAGAAAATATAGTTAGTTATGAATTATAATTTGATTATAACTTCATTGTGGGATGAACACTAAGTTTAGTTGGAATGAGGTCCAAGTAAAGAAAAATGACACAATCTACTACAAAAAAAGAATAAACTACTTTAGAAGTTGAAATCTAATATGATTGGATGAATGAGTTCATTGAAAAACTATGTTGATTTCTACCATTAAAGGATCACATAGAAATCTATATGACTTCGAGAGTATACTTAATCGAGCTAAGAGACTCTATGTCACGAAAGAACACTGTTGAGAGAAAATTTTTTAAGAAACACACTTGAACAAACGTTAGAACAAGTTATATATTGCAGAATAAGTTAATCTCAAAAGATCATAAAGCTCAACAATAATGTGTTAGAGTTAGAGAGTTAGATAATTAGATGCGGAAATATAAGGAAATATAAATGACAACAAGTATTATATCAAGTAAACACTTAAGCTGATTCATAACAAGGATTGCAATCAAACGAAGTTAATAAGTGTGATCAGCTTAACGTGATTAAGTCAAGAGTGACTTGCTCCGAGGAGAGATTATGATCTTTAGATAAGAGATTTAAGTACAGTAAGAAAGTAATTAGAGATAAGATAAGATGAAAGAAAGATGTGTATTGCAAATTGAAGCATAAGGCTCTATTTATAGAGCTCCATGAAAGTTACAGAAGAAATAAAAAAAATACTAAAAGAGGTGTCCATGCAAGGTACACTGGAAAAAACATAGTAAATACATAAGTTAAAAAAAAACTAAGTCTTTGTTCTGGAAAGAAGGTTGCGGGTGACATCTTCGCTTCATGTTGTGGTAGAAGCAGCAGTGTTGCGGTAGAGTGGTGAATTCGGATGGAGGTTCAAGAGGGTCACTTCTTGTTTCAACAATTTCCCCCTAAGTGACCTCTTTAACCTTCTCACTTGTTGAGCTTCAAAATATATTATCAGCAGCCACCATAATTTTCTAACTTCTCCCATCCATTTGATTCTTCGAGTGATCTCGAACTTGACTTCTTCTGTTGTGTGCTTTGATCTTTGAACCGAAGTCAGAGTGACTTCTTGTTGCCTTCGGGTTAGGCGGTGCATGGCAGTGATGGGAATAAAGTACTTGACATCACTATTAACTCTTTTGAACATAACTCCCAGTTCCGGGAAGTTGGTTGCACCCAAAGAACGTTCTTGATAACCTTCAATATAGACTGGTGCGGGATCAATTGGAGGAAGGTTGAACTTCTGAAACAGGGCCGGATGAATGTCAGCATCTATTTTAGCAAAACCGCATACTGTGCATCGTAGGTACTCGCAAGCTTTTTCATACGCTATCTTCATTTTGGAGTGTTTTTCGGATTTGAGTTGAAACACTCTTGCGATTAAGAATACTTCTTCTGGATTCATACACAGGAAGTCAGTTTGTGTTCGGATGTAATCACAACTTCTTCTTGTCAACTTGTATTGGATGAAGTCTGACTTCATGAATTTACGGACCTTGTAGTTCTTGACTCTGGAAGGCCTATCACTTGACTATATGTCCTCGAATTTGGATCCATGCTTTCCATGGAACTTGTTGAGACGTTCAAACTCTAGAGGTAGTCTTTGATCATCAGGGAGACTTAGGTCAAATGGTTCAAAAACTGTGAAAAACTTGGCATTTGGAGAAATGGGAATGTCCTAGTAGCCATCTTCCAGAGGCTCAGCGTATGTCAGCACTGGCTTGTAGTCATCATCCAGAAGTTTGCGGGTTGGATTAACCCATGAGTTAATGAGAGTTTCATCCATGGTAGTGTCGAATCCATGGTCTCTCCAAATTTGTTCTGCGAACTTTTCCGCTTTCCAATCCTTCTTCCTTTACTCCGTTGCGGGGGAGTCATCGGAGTGTTCTGAAGACATAGTTGGTGCTAAGTTTCTGAAATGAGGTGGGGTTTCTGGGCGAGGAGGAGATTCATGTTGCTCAATTTGAATCAGCGGAGGAGATTTTTGAGGAGAAGGCACTAGAGTGGTAGGTTTAGATCGATCCATAGTTAAAATTGTAGATGGGTGAGCTTCAGGGGTTGCAATTGGTAGTTTTGGAGCGAAGTGAAATGGACCGAAGTCTGGTTTGACCTGAGATTGATTGAGCTGCGGATCAGAGTGCTCACTTCCCCCTTTTTAGGAATTAACCTGTTGATCCTCAAACCACTGATGGAGTCCATCAATCTTTGTGAACACATCGTTGAATTGAGACTTCAGAATATTAGATAGTTGCTGATTATCAGGGATTTTTGTGTTGAACAGCAACTGATGAATGTATGTGGTTATCTTGAGAATTTCTTGACCATGAGAGCTTGCGTTCAGGGAGTGTCGAAGATTGTTGATCCTTGACTGGAGCACTGAAATGGTTGACTCGTAAGCGTTGTGAGTTTCCTCAACAACATTTTTGGATTGTATTGCCTGGTCCGCAATCGTGGATTGAAGTTCTGTTTTGATTACGGTGACCTCTTGAATGAGTCTTTCAGCAGCGGCTAAGAATTCCTTGTGCTTTGTTGTTCTGTTGTTGTCAAGTGCACTGATCCCCATTTCAACTTTGTGCGATATTCGTTCAGCAGCCAGGCGTTCTCTTGTCTCTAAACGTTCAAGTCTTTCAGCAATAGAATGAGGACCAGCAACTTCGGTTTGTAGAGGGGTTGATACTGTGGCTAAGCTTTTATCAACCATTTTTTGAAGGCTCAAAAATTCCTTACGAGTAACAACCCTTTTCTTCTTTTTCTTCTTCTCTTTTGGTTTGGCAGTTGAGTGCTGAGAACCGCTTGAATCTTCATCATCATATACCATCATGGAGTAATTTGAATGAGATGGTTGATTAACTTCAGTCATATCAAGATCATCTAGACCAAAAGTTGGTCCGGAGTTGACCTCTATTGCGGGACCGTCTTCGTTGGATGCATGAATTTCAACAGTTTGAGTGGGCTTCGAGTGTCCTACGCCACTTTGTAGAGCTTGAGCTTTCTGGATGGTTTCAGCCATGGAGGTCATCCAATCTTGAACTTTAAGGATTGTGGCCACTGTGTTTTCATTATTGATCGCATTCGCCCAGTACTCGACAACTGTTTGAATTTCCTTCTCTTTTAGCTGTTGTTGTTTGGTTTGTTGATCTTTGTGGGCCTGGAATTTCCTTCTGAAAGCTTCACACTTTTTGACTTCGGATTCATTCTGTGGGTTATAATGAATCAAAGAGTCATCAGAATCATATCCATCAAATCCTTTTTGTCGCACCGGGATGTCCCCCGGGTTCATGGATCCTTGCACATTTGTGCTCACCATGCGTAAACCACCTGATTGTAAGGTAAGCGGAGTAGGATTTCCTAAGCTTCCTTGGTCTCCTTGACCTGTAGTCAAGTTTGGCCTTGGCTTAGTTCTGGCTAGGGCTGAAGAATTGCCCTGCGGTTGGGAAGGTATATCAAGTGTTTAGATCACAGAATCAAGTATGGAGCGCAACTCCTGTTCCTCAAAAAATGGAGATAGGAAGACCTGGAGACCTTAGGGCGTTTGGAACCAACAAGATCCTCTTTGGATTCAGTTGGGGTCGAGTTTCCATGATCATATGATACAAACACACTTACTGTGTCTGAGTGGCTAGGGAGGGTTGAAGCTAATAGGTATGCGGGGACCCCAATGACTACCAGAGCCTTTTGAAAGACTTTGGTATCAGTCCGGTTGCGCATATGGCTAGGACTTGGGTTTGTTTTCCGTTTCTTGAGAACAAGAGTTGGTCCGGAGTCACTGTCAGATTCCTCTTCAACGTGGACATGAGAGTTTTGAGGATGAGGAGGGGATTCATCTGACACAACTGCTTTTCGTTTCTTTGAAAATTTAACTTTCTTTGACTTGCGCTGGGGGGCTTTCTTTGAGGATACCAGCTTCTTTTTCCTTTGAGCTAAGGGTTGATTTGACCGTGTAGTGGTAGATTGTTCTACGATACTCAGTGGATGATGTGGTTCTGTCGAGGCTAAGATGGACTGACTGGGTAGAGGCGGGGTAGAAAGATATGGGTCAATACCTTCCGTAGCCTCTATATGGTCTGTGACTTCTTTGGTTTCCAGTCCAACAGACATCAACAAGTATATGGGTAAATGTCTCTGAGGTGCAAAGTTAGATTGATCTTTAGAGGGTGCGTACCTTTTAAGATCACGATTGATGAAGAAGTTGATGTCGTTGCCCATGCTGATACGTGCATCATGATGAAGGTCTGTAATGTATAAGGACCAGAAGCGTGCAAATGTTAGTTCTGTTGCGCCTGCCCTCGGATGCTCCTTTGGAATATACTAAAGGAAGTCATCCCACAAGATTTGACCGTAGTTGACGTCGTTCCCAGTGAAGAAGCTCCACACAAGTTCAAGCAACTTCAGGCCCTTGTTGTCAGTTCCTCCGGTTCTGCCAAAGAGACTCCAGATGATGAAGTGACAAACAAACTGCCAGACCGCAGGCAACTGGTTCTTCTTGAATTCTCCAATGCCTTTGAGTTTCTTTTGATAGCCCATCTGATAGAGTGAAGTGACAATGTCGTTCATGCTTGGAGAGTAAAACCTTGTAGACGGATGAAGACGAAGGTTGATAGCATTCAGAAATTTGTCTTTACTCAAGATGACCAAAGAATCATCAACTAGGTTAAGATGAACTTCCTGTAGGTTGTTGATTAGGCGAAACGCTGAGAATGCGCATTTGAAAAGAGTCGAAAGTGGAACAACATCAGTAAATGAGTTAAATGCTCCAAACAGAGGGTGTGGAGGTAAGAACTTGATCATCAGACGAATTGATTCGTTGTAGGAGGGATGATCTTCAAAAATTGCTCGAAGCAATTGCTTGTGATTGATTTCTGGTTGTGGATTCAGAACGAGTGGGTTGCACTGACCCTGAAGCTTTGGATTGCTTCTTGGATACTCCAGATTTCACCATTTTGAAAATAGTTAAAGAACTTGCAGAAAGCGTTTGATTGCAAGAGGAAGAAGATGAAGATCGTATAGAGTTCAGAAAGCATAAAACTTCCTTGGGAGGGATAAAGAGGTTTTTATAGTTCTGGATTCCAAACAGATATTGAATTCACCCTATCTATGGCAGTTAATGATAAAAACCCTTGGGTTTTAGTCATTATTAGCCGTCGTTAAAATAAATTAAAAAGAAGTTATTATATTTTTTTATTTTTCCAAAAATAGGGCATTTAATGACTTGTTAGGCCCAGTTACACACGTTTGGAGAATGTGTGGTGAGGGTCAATAATCCGTTGAATAAAGGTGGAATTTGGAACGAATTTGACAACTTGGGGCAAAGGATCTCTAAAATGATTTTTTTAAAGGAGATTGGACAGTTTAATGAAAACAATTTCTTATAAGATTTCTTTTATGGAAAACTAGTTTATTTGTCATTATCCCTAAAATAGGTCTGACACCAAACATTTATTTGAGAAAGAACTGAAACGTTGTATGCTACAAAACGAATGTTTGAATTTAATATGAAGAATTTTTATTTAATGAGAAACATTAAATAGCACACAATGTTCCAAAGAATTTATGAAGTAGTTGATGAGAGTTTATTCAATGTGATTGCAGATTGATTCATCAATGCGGATTGATTCTTCACTGTGGTGGATGGTCATGCAACTGCGGTAGTATAAACTGAAGAAAACTTGACAAAATATCAGAAATAACAAACAATAAGAACGCAAGAAATATAAGTATGATATATGGTTGCAGTACACGGACTATACTGAAACCATGTATGATAGATATATTTAACAAGGACCACAACGGAGACCAGAAGAGGTCGGCGGTACCTATCAATTCAAGAAGAATTTGGATCCGGATTCATCATCTCTAACATTTGTAGAAAACTGTTGAGTTTCGTTGCATCAAGTGCTTTTGTAAACACATGCGCAATCTCTTCGTGAGATGGAACAAAAATTAGTTCAATGTTACCTTTGAGTATATGATCTTTGATGAAATGGTACCGAAGTTCAATATGTTTCGTCTTTAAATGATGAATAGGATTATGAGAAATCGCTATCGCACTCTATGAATCACAACAAATCGGTATCCGCATCATTCTGTATTCGTAGTCCATCAGTTGAGTTTTCATCCAAAGGACTTGAGAACAACAGCTCGCTGCGGCCACGTATTCGGCTTCTGCGGTAGACAAAGAGACATAATTTTGTTTTCGTTAAGACTAGCTTACCAGTCTTCCTCCAAGAAATTGACAAACACCTGAAGTGCTTTTTCTATCAAATCTACATCCGGCATGATCCGCATCAGTGAATGCTTGAAGGCTGAAGTTGTTCCCTGCGGGATACCAGAGGCCTAGAGCGTTGCTTCCTTTCAAGTATCTGAGGATTTGCTTAACTGTGGTCATGTGAGATACTTTTGGATCGGCTTGGTATCTTGCGCATAAGCCTGTTGTGAAGACAATGTCTGGTCTGCTTGCGGTGAGGTACATCAAAGAACCAATCATTCCTCTATAAGTTTTGAGGTCTACTGATTCTCCGGAAGGATCAACAGATATCTTATATCCGAAGGCCATTGGGACCTTGGCACAGGAACAGTTGTCCATTGCATATTTCTTCAGCAGTTCAGAGGTGTATTTCTCCTGATGGATGAATATCCCTTGAGGAACTTGTTTTACTTGAAGTCCTAGAAAGAAATTGATCTCTCTATTCATGTGTAACGCTAGTTAAAATAGGTCAATAGACAATCACATGTGAATATGCCAATCATGTAATGTGATTTTGTTAAACTAGTAATATGATAAGAGTGTTATGTAGTTCATGATAAATTCTAATACAAATATGAACTTTCTTTATGATACAACTCAAAGTATACGTCCATACGATTCCAAAATATAGAAAATGTCTGAATCTGACTTCGCATGAAGAAGTTATGATAAACTGAACACTATAAATCTCTATAATAAGAGGAATTTAAAATAGACTTAGAAATTAGCTATTTGAGTCTAGAAGAGAGTTGTAGTACTTGTAAATACCTACGCGTGCATATAAAGAACGTCAAAAACAGAGTTCGTATGTGAAAGTTACGACCTTCCGAAGATTCAGCTGTCAGAAACCCTAATCTGACTGAGCTCACGACGTGAGCACATAACTCACAACATGAGGAGTCATTTATCCACATCTCGGAATCTAGAAGGTATGTGACGAGGCTGCGAGGGGATAAGGTCCAAACTCACGACGTGAATAAGGATATCTCACGACGTGATGAGTGACATGGCCACCTTCCGAAGCTAGGGACGCAAATGGCAAGTCTACGGGGATAAGATCCAAACTCACGACGTGAGCCTTATAAAACTCACGATGTGAGGGTCCAAAATCCTTACTATAAATAGCAGGTCCGACATCAGCCATTCTTACACCTAAACTTCCTTCTCCTCTCTCCTTTGCTGGGACCATCTTGCATCCCGAGCCCCGACGACCTTGTACGCTGACTGTTTCTGCTTAGATTACATAAAATCACGCTACTAGGGTGAGTTTCACGGCCCCACTTTCTAATATTTTGGGGGAAAACGCATGCTAAATATTATATATACGATATTAGTATGTCTATATGATAGTATATAGTTATAATAGCCGGGGTATAGTTGTTCTAAATATAATATTTTCAATATATACAACTATTATCAACTTGTTAGCATGTTCTTGTATTAATGTAGATCTTGAGTTATACTTAGGATTCTATATATATATATATATATATATATATATATATATATATATATATATATATATATATATATGTTGTATGCGATATAGTTCCGAAGTTATATTCAGAAGTTCTATATGTTAAGTTATAAAGTATGTTGCTATTATTGGTTTTATGTAAAGATAAAACTTGGTATGTTATATGTTGTTATTGTTAGTTTTATGTCAAGATAAAACTAGGAACGTTGTATGTTGTTATTAGTGGTTTTATGTCAAGATAAAACCTGGTATTACTTCAAGATATAGCTGTTATACTACCTAAAAGTTATGAAGTTAGGAGTAATGTTTAAAAGCATAGTCTAGTAACTTAGGGTTTTAGACATGAAAATCCTCTGAACTATAACCGTTAATCCCGTGTGAGCGAGGAAGTCATGTGTAATTAGTATACGGGTTGACCACCCCACTTGTGACTGTTAGCTACAGTCAACCAAAAGCGAATGATGAACTATCCTTTTACTTGTTATTGTTCCAGCGTCGATGAAGCGTACGGTGTTGTTTCTCATGGTAAATCATGAGTGTATTGTTTCTCATGGTAAATCATGAGTGTGTTTTATCAGAGGTATTATGTCATAGCAGCGGTTACAGGCTCATGGTAGCAAATTGTTAGAAACATTATACTTTGTCGTATACAAGTATTAATGTTAAATATAAGTTTCCCCCTACTTATACCTTAGGCTTAAGGAATGTTTAGGTATAACACTTAATTGATAAGTAAACTATTATACCTAACATACCTACTAAATGTTGGAGAGTCAAAATGATACTTTCAAAACTATACTTTTGAATGTGGAAAAATGTATTATTTTATGGAGTCAAAACTTGTGGACTCACCAACTTTATGTTGACGTATTTTAAAATGCATGTGTTTTCAGGAACTTGAAAAGCTGGTATGTATTCGAACAGAAGAAGTTTTACTATTACCTTTCTGTTCATTAAGAAGTATGACATAGTTGGATATTATGTAATAGGTTCTAGAAAAACAGTTATGTAACTTTCAATTATCAATAAAGGTATGTATTTTCTTAGTACTGTTCAATGTATGTTATATAACTGTGATACGAAGAATGACGTTACACTACCCAGCGTTTCCGCCGATGGCTGGGGGTGTGACAGAAATTGGTATCAGAGCTATTAACTATAGTGAACTAGTACTTTCTTAGGAAAGCACGTCTATAGTTTAGGGCTTACTCTATTAGGTTTAGGTATATCCCTTAGCCTACAATAAAAAGTATTATTAATTATTCTACTGAAGGACTACTTACGGGAGCGGTGACAAGGATAGACATGTAGATTTGGGTTGCTGGATTCCAGAACGGCTATATGCTAAAATGATCCTTCCCTTTCGACTGTCCTGATTGGCCGGAGCCTTATCAGATAGAACTGAAGTAACAAACAATAGTTAAAACGTGAATACAATAAATAAGAATATAGAGTCATATATAAATACTCAGACCCGCGATGAGAATACACCTTAATACCCGGAATGTTTTTGATCTCAAGGATTTAGATCAAATATTCCAACTAAAGTTTATATGTGCATATATCCTATCACAATTAGGTGTAGGTGCGCAACTACATTTTATTATAATCAGATCATATGAAGTATTTAATTTGGGGGTAATATTTGATAGACTAAAACTCTTGGTGATCCAAAATGTATAGGAATTCGACATGGCACATTCACGAGAATGGATAATCATCGAGGATACGGATGAAGAAGAGGAAGTTTCATTCCCCATGATGGTAGGCGATCCTTACTACCCTATAAATCCAACCACCTTTCATCCAATACCTTCTGACGATGGAACACCTTTACCCTCCAACGAATGGGAAGAGAGTGAACCAATGGAAGAAAGCGAATCCATGGAGGAAACAGAGTCGGTGGCATCATCTTTACCACCACTGAACACTCTTTACTGTAAAGTTCCAAGAGGAGTAAAAATGAAACGCACGGCACGTAAATCCATACTGATATGGCAAAAGATTAAGAAGAATCAGAAGGCGACATCTTCAGGAAGTCATAGAGTTCAAGATGAACCTGCACGGATCACACAAACCGTTGATAGGTGGGTGGCGGAAGAAAGAGTTGCTAAGATGTATGAGACTGGTCAATCATCTCGACCACATCTCCCACATTCTTCTGAAGATAACACTTTATCTCAATTGTTTGAGAAAAGTGTGAAAATTGAAGATAAGATGGAAATTGTTGAAGGAAGGGCTACTCATCTCTCTGGAAGAGTACGAAGGCTAGAAAGACAAAGGACGTGAGATCAGGAATAGGTGATGGATGTCTATCATCGTATAAATTTCGCCTATAACGACATGATTACTCACGATGCAAGGATTGCAGAGTTAGAACTCTACAATCAAACCTCAAGAAATAAAGAATGCACGGGAAGTCTTGAGCAGAGAACTCAAGCCCTTGAGGAGCAAGTGGTTAATGTCACTGACGTGCTAGGTCATCATTTAGGTTTCTGGTAGATAAGCTAAAACTAGTGGTTGTGTAAATAGAGAAATCAGACTAGTTAAGGCGAAAAGAGGAAAGTTTATAGCAAGGATGTAGAAAACCTTGCAAATTTTGCAATGTTTATAGAAACTTTTCTCTTATAAACCTAAATAAACTGATGTAACCGCTGGTAATATTATGAAGCATATATTACAGTAATCATTGTGTTGTCCATTATGTTTTACACTTTGAAGAATAATTGAAGTATTTAGTACTCGTGTATTAAATAATTAACAAAACTCATAAAAATTCTTATTATTTTAGGAACTAAAACAAAATGCCTAGAAGGAGTAATTGGCTAAACCCTAACCAACCATCAGCACCACAACAACCACCAGAACCAAACCCCCCAATATGTACAGCACAACTGGAAGAAATCATAGCTCAAAGAATTGTTGCGGCTCTATCTAATGTCACAAGAGATGGAGTTAGAAATGAAGGCTATGTAGGGACCGCTAGAACGTGTACTTACAAAGATTTTATGAATTGCAGGCCAAAAAGCTTTCATGGAAATGAAGGGGTAGTTAATTTGACTAGGTGGATAGAAAAGACAGAGTCTGTCTTTCAAATAAGTTTCTGTCCAGATGATTTTAAAGTACGATTTGCAGCATGTACTTTCGCTGAAGCAGCACTCACATGTTGGAACAACCATGTGAATACAATGGGAATTGATACTGCAAATTTCATGAAATAGGAGGAGCTAAAAATGATGCTAGTAGAAGAGTATTGTCCTAGGGAGGAGATACATAAACTGGAACAAGAATTGTGGACCCTAACCATGAAGGGTTCAAAAATAAAAGCTTATACCGCTAGATTTAATGATCTTGCAGTAATGTGTCCAACACTTGTAACCCTTGAATATAAGAAAATTGAGCGATATATCTGGGGTTTAGCATCGCAAATTAAAGGCATGGTGATCGCATCAAAGCCTACGATCTATGACAGCACCAAGAGAATAGCTCATCAGCTAACCCTCATAGAGATCCAAGGAACAAAAGTGGTCTCAAAGGTTGAGTCTCCCAAATCTGGGACAAACAAGCGCAAGTTTAATAGGAAGAATCCCAAACAACCATCTGAGAAAAGACAAGAAGTGGCAACCAATTATGCACCCACGACAATAATACCTACACAACCAAAATCTTCATGGTGCAATCAGTGTAACCGTCATCATCCAGGTGACTGTTTTGTCTGCACGAAGTGCAAGAAAAAGGGGCATACTACTGGTTACTGCAGGAGCACGACACCTGCAACAGTAAATCAGGGAACAAATACTGGAGCAGGCCATGGTGAAGGAAGAAAGTGCTATGAGTGTGGGGAGGTTGGACACATCAAGAAAGAATGTACAAAGTTAAAGAGTCAAGGAGGCATAGGACGTGGCAGGGCGTTTGTGATCGGAAGCAGAGAGGCTATCCAGGACCCTTCGGTCGTATATGGTATGTGTCTCATAGATAATTTATATGCTACTATACTCTTCGACTCTGGAGCAGATCGAAGTGTTATAACTCCGATGTTTAGAAAATTGTTAAGTCAAAAGTCTAGTAAATTAAAAGAAATCTATGAAGTAGAAATCGCTAATGGTCAAACCGAGAGAACACATGAAATCCTAGAAAACTGTCTGTTAACTCTTAATAACTACCTTTTTCACGTCAACCTCATGCCAATGCCTATCGGTAGTTTTGATGTCATAATTGGCATGGATTGGTTATCTTCACACCGCGCCGAAATTATATGTCATGAGAAAGCCATACGAATACCCTTACCAAACGGCAAAGCCCTGATTATCTATGGTGATAAATCTGGGAAGAACCTCAAAGTCATCTCTTGTACTAAGACCCAGAAATATCTACATAAGAAATGTAGCGCATTCTTAGCCCACATTGTAGATAGGAAGAGAAAACAAAAGAAATCAAGGACATACCTCAAGTATGTGATTTCCCTGACGTGTTTCCTGAAAATCTACCTGGAATACCTCCCGTCCGAGAAGTCGAGTTTCGAATCGACTTAATTCCAGGAGCATCACCAATAGCGAAATCTCCTTATCGGTTGGTGTCACAACCCCAAACCAGAATGGCGGAAACGTTCGGGGGCGGAGGACGTCATATTCAGTATCATAACAGTTCATAGTAAGGAAAGTACACACCACCATACATATAAAGGTTTCAAAATGTTTACATAATTGTATTTGTTACATGTTCAAAAGATAAGTACATAAACATCTTTCAAAAGAAGTAATTAACGTCAGAGCGTTAATCCTCAAAAGTTGATTTCCAAACCTGCTTAGCGGTTCCCTGAGATTACAAGTTATTTCAAAGAAAAAGTGTCAACAATTAAGTTGGTGAGTTCATAAGCGGTTTTGAGAAAATGTATGCCATTCCAAAGTTCGTGCGTTTTCCAAGAAAATCCCTTATTTTCTTATTAAAGTTTGAAATGCATATGAATGTTCGCGCTGTGAATTGTAAATAGTTGCACCAGGAAAATCCCTTATTTTCCTATTAGTTGATTGTTTTGGATACAGGAAAATCCCTTATTTTCCTAAAGTAAAAGGCAGTCTCTAATGTCTAAGACCGAAAATCGCAAGCAACTGACATACTTGAAAGGTTGAGATATAGTTTTATATAATAAAGCTATAAGAAGATCGCACTTGTTAGATGAAGAATAGTTTTAATAGCTATCCATTCATAAAAACAGAATACCATAATAATTGTCTATCGGGTGAGTTTTATAACCATACTAAACATAATATGCCTGTGGCGACGGTCTTCAGGCGTCGAAACGTTTATGACAAACTGTCACCCAAAGGACTGTAGCTAACAGTCAGGGCGCGAGATCATGACTTCCCGTATAGATCTATACACATTTGACACGCTCTCCAAACAGGAGACTCTGGTTATAATAGACAGGACTTTAGGTAGTACCTTTGTAACACAAAGGTAGCATTTGAAGACGTAATCGTCTCACGGATTCTCAACTAAGTCTGTATTAAAAATAATAGTTTTGTATGCAATGTTTATCCTCTTTCACAATGTTTGACAAAGCATAAATCATAAGTTCTTTGAATGCATAAAGAGTTTAGCAAGAAAGGTTGCTCTTGACATAATGCATTTTGTATAAACGAGGCTAATACTAGTTATAGTTTTGTTTCATACCACAAGTTTAAGTTTGAGCAATAGTCTTGCATGTTGAACAGTTTCATTGTATAGATAAGTCTAATACATGCAAAGTATAACAAGAGTTTTTACGTTTTCACTCGAGATCAACCGAGTGTTTACTTGTATTCTCCCCTGAAATGTATTAAAAGTACATTATAAAGTATTTGAAAGTGTATAAAAGGGGGTATGAACTCACTTGATTGAAGTGATTGCTTTGAAGTAGTCGAGAGAAGAATCGAGCAGAACTTTGACTTAGAGAGAGTTGAAATCTCGGGATTCCTGGGGATCTCGGGAGTGTAGAACTTCCTTCGGGACTCGAGTATAAAAAACCAGGGCTTTGGGAAGGCTTCTCGGGGTTATCACGTAGAGTAACGACACTTAGATGGAAAGAGATGAGCACCAAACCCGACACCCTTAAGCTTCTATTTATAGGGGCTGATTTGGGAACTCACGTCGTGAGTTTTGGATTCTCACGTCGTGAGGCTTAGTCAGCATGATCCTCTTCGATGATTTGACGTGGCTGACACTCTGGAACCCATCAGTCACGAGCTCACGTCGTGAGCATGGTTCCCTCACGTCGTGAGGCTGAGTCAGCCTCGGGTTTTGTGTCCCGAACTTATAAAATCCATAACTTTCGCGTACAAGCTCTGATTTCGACGTTCTTTATATGCAAGTGTAGGTGTGAAAAGGCTCTACAACTCTCGTTTAGACTCCGTCGGCTAATTTTGACTTTATTTTTATTTTATTATTTTTAACAGGCCGGACCTGGAAAAGTCCGTTTAAATTCCTTAGTTCCTTCATCTGGTGTCCATTTTCATCAGACTTTTTACTGTGGTATTCCTATTGTCGGGGTCTTCAACTTTCGTTTAGGTTGTGTCGGCTAAAGACCGCTCGATCTCTATTTCGAGTTTTTAGCTGTCTACTGCTAGGTCAGAGACTTCGAAAATCCATAACTTCCTCATACGAAGTCAGATTTGGGCGTTCTTTTTATGTATGTCTACGGTTTAATGATATCTACGACTTTCGTTTAGATACCTAAGGCTAAAAAGTATTTTATTTAAATTTCTCGTTTTATGCTTAACAGCGCTTTACCGGTAGTGTTACGAATCTTTGATTGGTCATAACTCTTCCGTTATAACTCGGATTTTAGTGTTCTTTATTTTTTCGGAAACCTAATCACGATATCTACCACAAAGCGTACCCAAACAGAGCTTTTTGATCATTTCATTTTCGATGATATTCTTATTACTTTACAAAGAGGTTACAAGACTCGACTCTTAGTCATTATAATGACCTGAAATAACGGGTTGTTACATCATCCCCCCGTTAGAGGGAATTTCGTCCCGAATATAATTACAGAATAAAAGTTTTAGGGACTAGGGAAGAGATGCGGATACTTCTATTGCATCTGATCTTCTCGCTCCCATGTGAATTCAGGTCCCCGCTTAGCATTCCAGCGGACCTTCACTATTGGTATGCGACTCTCTTTAGTTCGTTTGATTTCCCTATCCATGACCTCGACGGGTTCTTCCACAAAGTTAAGATTTTCGTTAAGTTCGATTTCGTCGAGTGGAATCACCAGAGTTTCGTCGGACAAACACTTTTTCAGGTTAGATATGTGAAACACTGGATGCACTTATGGTTTATTAATATATTATAAGTTCTAATATATTAATAATATTATTTAATTAGTTTGATCAAGAATTAATTTAGAATTAATTAAGTGATCAAAAGATAACTAATTAAATATATGGGTAGATTATGTAAATCTTCCATATCTTATATAGTGGGCTAAGAGGCTCCATGAATTATCAAGTTAGGTTCCACCCATAGGATGCTCCATGGATGCTCCATGGAGTTAACCCATGGATCATAAAATGAAGAGTCATGTTACATTAGGGTTTACCTAATGCAACACACTATATAAACAAAGGTGTTCTCCCCAAAATCGGCGACACTAAGAAACAAGAGGGCTAGAGCCGATTTTGCAAGTGTAAGATTCTCTCAAATTTACTCCTTTGCATTTGGTGTTGTGTGAAGCATTTGAGGCATCACACTTGGGGTGCTAGGCTCACAAGGTTTCAAGGATCATAATCAACAACAAGGTAAGTTATTCTATCTTTCATTCACGTTAAAAATGTTCCCCATGTATGCTAGATAGGAATATAACGTTGGAATTCAACTTTGCATGATAATTAGACAAACATAGATCCAAGGTTATTAGGGTTGCATGTACACTTAGGAAGTGTTAGAATGCTCAAAATCCATCAGTTGACTTCATGTGTTTTCAGTTGTCGTGAGGCATACACAATAACCTTTCCTCCTTGCATTAGCACACAGCCCAACCCTTGATTCGAAGCATCGTAATACACCACAAAATCTTCGATCCCCTCTGCAAGAGAAAGAATGGGTGCACTGCATAGGGCCTGTTTCAGAGTTTGAAATGCAGCATCTTGCTTTTCTCCCCAATTGTAGGGCACACCTTTCTGAGTTAGGGAGGTAAGAGGCTTTGCGATGCTGGAGAAGTTCTGAATGAACCTTCGATAATAACCAGCAAGGCCTAGAAATTGGCGAATCTCCGTTGGTGTAGTCGGTGCAGACCAATTTTCGATAGCCTTGATTTTAGATGGGTCCACGTGGATTCCTTCTTCGCTGACCACATGACCTAGGAAGTCTACCTTCCTAATCCAAAACTCGCATTTTGAGAATTTCGCATAAAGTCTCTCAGCTCGTAATGTCTCTAAGACTTGTCTCAGGTGTTGGCCATGCTCTTCTTTACTTTTTGAATAAATGAGTATGTCATCAATGAATACTATCACAAATTTATCCAAGAATGGACGACATACCCGATTCATTATGTCTATGAACACGGCAGGGGCATTGGTTAGTCCGAACGGCATCACTACAAACTCGTAATGCCCGTATCTTGTTCGGAAGGCCGTCTTGGGAATATCACTCTCCAGGACTCGCAGCTGGTGATATCCCGATCTCAGATCGATCTTGGAGAAGTAGTTGGCTCCTTGGAGTTGGTCGAATAAGTCGTCGATTCGTGGTAGGGGATATCGGTTCTTGATGGTAAGTTTGTTGAGCTCTCGGTAGTCGATGCACATCCTAAATGATCCATCCTTCTTTTTCACAAACAACACTGGTGCTCCCCAAGGCGAGAAGCTCGGCCTGATGAATCCCTTGCTGAGTAGCTCATTCAGTTGGCTGGATAGCTCCTGCATCGCCGCTGGGGCTAATCGATAGGGCGCTTTGGCTACTGGGGTAGCTCCGGGAATCAGATCGATTCTGAATTCGACTTGTCTCGCAGGTGGTATTCCTGGAAGATCTTCGGGAAAAACATCGGGAAACTCGCATACGTCAGGCACCCTCTTGATGTCCTGGACTTCGCGTTTCACATCCACAATATGTGCTAAAAACGCGTGGCATTCCTTGCGTAGGCACTTCTGAGCTTGGATACACGAGATAATACGAAGAGTGGTACTGGGTTTGTCGCCATAGATTATGAGGGTTTCGCCGGTTCGCAGATTAAGGCGAACGACCTTATCGTAACATAAAATGTCCGTACGATGAGAACTCAGCCAGTCCATGCCTATGATGACATCGAAACTCTTAATCGAGACTGGTATGAGGCTGATTGGAAAGGGGTTATCGTTTAGAGTTAGGGTACAGTTTAAGTATATCTCCTTAGTGCCCTCAGTTTTACCGTTGGCCATTTCTACTAAAAACGGTTCACTTAATGATTGGGGCGTTTGTTTCAGCAGGCCTTTAAATTTATGACTCACAAAACTCCTCTCCGCTCCACTATCAAACAAAATGCATGCATACAAGTTATCGAGAAGAAACGTACCCGTAACAACAGTGGGGTCTGCAACGGCTTCATCCTGTCCCATTGCGAACACTCGGCCCCTTCCGCCGGTATTCCTGTTGTTTGCCTTCGGGCAGTCCCTACGGTGGTGTCCCGTGGCTCCGCACTCAAAGCAGGCGCGGCTTACTCCGGCACTAGCAGTGGGGGCGGCTTGTTGGGCTGGCTCCTTGCAGAAGCAGACCGTATGCCCCTTCTTATTGCACCTGGTGCATTGGAAGTCACTGCAAGGACCGTGGTGGTGGAAGTTGCATTGGTTGCACTTCGGAAATCTCCCATTGTATGAACTTGTGGGTGCAATGGTGGCAGGAACAGTAACTGCATGAGCCGTTACTACTTGTTGTTTCTTGGGGTTCCCCTGTAGGTTTTGTCCCCTTCTTTTGTTCCAAGGCCTTCCCTGACCCTGTACCTCCTTTGATGGGTTTGTAGTAGCTGCAACAGTACCCTGTTTGACCCCGTGGTCGATGAGTCGCTGAGCCAGGCGCTTAGCGCTGTTGAAAGTGATAGGGTTGGAGGCCAAGACATGACCTTGAATCTGGGGTGACAACCCCCAAATGTACCTCTCAACCTTTTTCGGTTCTGGGTTGACCATGGCAGGGCATAAGGCAGCAAGGTCGCTGAACCTGGCCGTGTAGGCTACTAGGTCAGACCCAGTCATCTTCAGATTCCAGAGCTCCTGCTCTAGCTTTTGTATCTCGCCCCTTGGGCAGTATTCTTCCAGTAGTAGGACTTTCAAGTCCTCCCAACTTATGGCGTTGGCGACAGTGAGAGTCACGGACTTCACATGGCTTTTCCACCAGGTGAGGGCTCGATCAGTGAGGGTGCAAGCGGCGAACTTGACTTTGCTCGCTTCTTGACAAGAGCAGATCTCAAAGACCGTTTCGGTCTTTTCGAACCATTGCATTAGTGCAATGACTCCCCCTGTGCCATTAAATTTTTTTGGCTTTGCTTTGGAGAACTCCTTGTAAGTACATTCCCTTACTTGACCATGACCAGTGCCATGGTTGGAATGATTCGTACTGCTTCCTGTCCCTCCATTTCCGTTGGAGTTTATTTGCGAGAGGGCGGCGGTTACTGCTGCTGTGATAGCAGCCTGGACCATAGCCGGATCATAAGTTGGTGGTGGAGGTGGTGGTGGTACCGTGCCCAGCCTGGGTCTTAGGTTTGGACGAGGAGGCATCGCGCTGCCAAGAAATAAAATGAAAGATTATAAGTTTTGGTGGTTGAGGGTTGAATGATAATGAGTTAACTATCTTTAATAGTTTAAGAATTTGGTTTGACCTACACAGGGCTTTGAGTTTGATTCACAAATGGAGTTTAAATAGCAATAGATAAACTCATGAACTCGAATGAAATGCACATAATTAACACACGAAAGAGATATGCCCAATATATATTAAACATATGGTTGCGTTACATCTGAAGTTAGGACAAAATTGACCTTTCTAAAGGTCTCCGATTACAGAAAGTTAAAGAAAGTAAGACTTTTAGCAGATGGTCCTATTCTATATCAAAATTTTTGGGGGGTTAGGCGAGTACTACTCGCGGCACGGATTGCGCTTGGAGCTCGATTCCGCATCCGATTGCTTGGCTCCCATGAGACGCCTGTCAAAGGCAGCTTGTTGCTCCCTCAAATCCCTCATTTTGGAGAGAGTTGCAGTCATTTGCTCTTGGAGAGAGTGGGTGTGGAGTTGAGCATTCCTTTGTAGCGTGTCAAGGCGTCGGATATCAGCTGCGTTATCCTCCATCCTTATGTCAACCTCGTGAATCCGGTTTGCCTGGACTCCGGATTGATAAGCCTGATTGGAAAGTTTGCCTACCATAACTGGGAGTGCTCGATCAGCTGAACTTCCTCCGCTGACATCGTAGAAGTCCCGACACATACCGTAAGGAGGACGCAGTCCTTGCTGCTGACTCCAATGGTGGATGTGGCTTCCCCAGACAGGAGTTGGTCCTTGAAATCCCATCCTGAAAGGAGGTCGAACGGATGGAGGTCGGACGGCTGGCGGATTGATTACCTCAGGCTCTGAGGCTGAGCTATCCGAGTCTTCTTCTTCCTCGTCTTGCATGGGTTCTTCCTCGGGATCGTCTTCAATCCATCCCCCATTACCTTGGTTGGGGTAGTAGGGGTCTCCGGGTAGATGGAATCCAGCCATTGAGTCTATACGAGAATAGGGTTAAGAATTGACTATAAGCTAAAGCATGTAAAATTTACCCTTAAGTTTGACGATCGAAGATACCCAAATACTCCCATAGTATTCTTAATGATATGCTCTTGGTAAGTTTTAAATTTGTTGTCCACTGCAGACACTCCTTGGCATACATTAGTCGGCTCTTGGATAAATATAGTTGATCAGGCTATATTCATCCCATTTCCGATTACATGTCCCAAGGCACACCTGCACTGCACAATTTATTCATAATACTTCTATATTGATCTACTTTTGACACTGTTATTAATATGAAATGAATGCATGCCTACTTTACAAAAGAATTAAATAGATTTAATTTTTAAAAGTATGACCCTACTCAGAGTGTTTTTGCCCAGTTGTGTTTATAGTTGTATACCAAAAATGGTTTTGATATACCTAATTCACTATAAACAAAGCTCTGATACCAATCTGTCACACCCCCAAACCAGAACGGCGGAAACGTTCGGGGGCGGAGGACGTCATATTCAGTATCATATCAGTTCATAGTAAAGAAAGTACACACCACCATACATATAAAGGTTTCAAAATGTTTACATAATTGTATTTGTTACATGTTCAAAAGATAAGTACATAAACATCTTTCAAAAGAAGTAATTAACGTCAGAGCGTTAATCCTCAAAAGTTGATTTCCAAACCTGCTTAGCGGTTCCCTGAGATTACAAGTTATTTGAAAGAAAAAGTGTCAACAATTAAGTTGGTGAGTTCATAAGCGGTTTTGAGAAAATGTATGCCATTCCAAAGTTCGTGCGTTTTCCAAGAAAATCCCTTATTTTCTTATTAAAGTATGAAATGCATATGAATGTTCGCGCTGTGAATTATAAATAGTTGCACCAGGAAAATCCCTTATTTTCCTATTAGTTGATTGTTTTGGATACAGGAAAATCCCTTATTTTCCTAAAGTAAAAGGCAGTCTCTAATGTACAAGATCGAAAATCGCAAGCAACTGACATACTTGAAAGGTTGAGATATAGTTTTATATAATAAAGCTATAAGAAGATCGCACTTGTTAGATGAAGAATAGTTTTAATAGCTATCCATTCATAAAAACAGAATACCATAATAATTGTCTATCCGGTGAGTTTTATAACCATACTAAACATAATATGCCTGTGGCGACGGTCTTCAGGCGTCGAAACGTTTATGACAAACTGTCACCCAAAGGACTGTAGCTAACAGTCAGGGCGCGAGATCATGACTTCCCGTATAGATCTATACACATTTGACACGCTCTCCAAACGGGAGACTCTGGTTATAATAGATAGGACTTTAGGTAGTACCTTTGTAACACAAAGGTAGCATTTGAAGACGTAATCGTCTCACGGATTCTCAACTAAGTCTGTATTAAAAATAATAGTTTTGTATGCAATGTTTATCCTCTTTCACAATGTTTGACAAAGCATAAATCATAAGTTCTTTGAATGCATAAAGAGTTTAGCAAGAAAGGTTGCTCTTGACATAATGCATTTTGTATAAACGAGGCTAATACTAGTTATAGTTTTGTTTCATACCACAAGGTTAAGTTTGAGCAATAGTCTTGCATGTTGAACAGTTTCATTGTATAGATAAGTCTAATACATGCAAAGTATAACAAGAGTTTTTACGTTTTCACTCGGGTTCAACCGAGTGTTTACTTGTATTCTCCCCCGAAATGTATTAAAAGTACATTATAAAGTATTTGAAAGTGTATAAAAGGGGGTATGAACTCACTTGATTGAAGTGGTTGCTTTGAAGTAGTCGAGAGAAGAATCGAGCAGAACTTTGACTTAGAGAGAGTTGAAATCTCGGGATTCCTGGGGATCTCGGGAGTGTAGAACTTCCTTCGGGACTCAAGTATGAAAAACCAGGGCTTCGGGAAGGCTTCTCGGGGTTATCACGTAGAGTAACGACACTTAGATGGAAAGAGATGAGCACCAAACCCGGCACCCTTAAGCTTCTATTTATAGGGGCTGATTTGGGAACTCACGTCGTGAGTTTTGGATTCTCACGTCGTGAGGCTTAGTCAGCATGATCCTTTTCGATGATTTGACGTGGCTGACACTCTGGAACCCATCAGTCACGAGCTCACGTCGTGAGCATGGTTCCCTCACGTCGTGAGGCTGAGTCAGCCTCGGGTTTTGTGTCCCGAACTTGTAAAATCCGTAACTTTCGCGTACGAGCTCTGATTTCGACGTTCTTTATATGCAAGTGTAGGTGTGAAAAGGCTCTACAACTCTCGTTTAGACTTCGTCGGCTAATTTTGACTTTATTTTTATTATATTATTTTTAACAGGCCGGACCTGGAAAAGTCCGTTTAAATTCCTTAGTTCCTTCATCTGGTGTCCATTTTCATCAGACTTTTTACTGTGGTATTCCTATTGTCGGGGTCTTCAACTTTCGTTTAGTATGTGTCGGCTAAAGACCGCTCGATCTCTATTTCGAGTTTTTAGCTGTCTACTGCTTGGTCAGAGATTTCGAAAATTCATAACTTCCTCATACGAAGTCAGATCTGGGCGTTCTTTTTATGTATGTCTACGGTTTAATGATATCTACGACTTTCGTTTAGATACCTAAGGCTAAAAAGTATTTTATTTAAATTTCTCGTTTTATGCTTAACAGCGCTTTACCGGTAGTGTTACAAATCTTTGATTGGTCATAACTCTTCCGTTATAACTCGGAGTTTAATGTTCTTTATATTTTCGGAAACCTAATCACGATATCTACCACATAGCGTACCCAAACAGAGCTTTTTGATCATTTCATTTTCGATGATATTCTTATTACTTTACAAAGAGGTTACAAGACTCGACTCTTAGTCATTATAATGACCTGAAATAACGGGTGGTTACAGTTGGCTCCATCTGAAATGCAAGAATTGTCTATCCAACTACAAGAACTTCTTGACAAAGGCTTTATCCGACCAAGTTTTTCACCTTGGGGAGCACCAATCTTGTTTGTCAAGAAGGACAGATCCTTTCGAATGTGTATTGATTATCGGGAGCTGAACAAGTTAACAATCAAGAATCGTTATCCGCTTCCAAGAATTGATGATCTATTCGATCAACTGCAAGGATCTAGCTACTACTCAAAGATTGTTACACCCCAAAACCAAGAACGGCGGAAACGTTCGTGGGCGGAGGACGTCATGTACAATATCACAACAATGAATAGTAGTAAACAAGCAACAACATCATCCATTGCATTAATAATATAATTTTAATACAAGTGTGTCTTGTCAATTTTAATACACACCAAAATATAAATCAAAATGAAAGATGAGTCTTGAACGAGATCCATCTTCTCAAAACCTGGCTCCGGTACCTGTCTACTAGTGACCTGAGGATACAAGTTATTTTGAAAGAGAGTATCAGCTTTAAAGCTGGTGAGATCATAAGTATTTTAATGTTTGTATTTGTATGAAAGTGCTTGTAAGTATGTGATGTGTAAGTATGTAAAAGCTCGTGAATGTTTGTAAAAGGTTTGAATCTCCTAGAAAACCCTATGTTTCCTACTAAAAGTAGCCTTCTACCAAGGCATCTAGTAACTGTGTGTGTGTCTCTTGTAAGAGTATGTATTTTCCCAATTCTGACTATCATTAACCAAAAATATAGGTTTTACATTACTGTATATTGTGTGAAGATCACAAAGTGAATGCAATGGGAAAATGAAATAGTACTGTAGTATTGTATTAAGTAACTACTGCTGTACTAACTACCTTAAACCAATTGTAATTTAAAGTACCATGTGATCGGCCTGTACCCTGCTACCGACTATAGAACGCGACGATGTAAGACGTCGGAAGAAATAACGTTTGGCACCCGTAGACTTGCAAGTCCCACTGTAGCGAGCAGCGAGGTGTAGGATAGTCAATCCAGTATAGATCTATACACAAACTCATACGCTCCCCACTTAATGAGATTCTGGATACAAAACGGTCATGACAGGTAGTGCCATGCCCCGTTACGTGGCTCACATAACTGTAGTAATGTCCTAGTATATGTATGTGCTAGCTGTATTGTGTGTTCTCTCTCTGTCTAGCATGTATGTATGTTCTCTCTGTATGGTATTGTTTGTTTCTCATCATAGTATTCTCTATCTGTATGTTATTGACTCATGTATGAACTGACTCTTTGTGTGTTTCATTGTTCTAGTAATAGTATTAGTATCTCCCTAAACTATACCTATTATAGCTTACTAGTAATGTGATTTGTATGAATGAACATGACTGTATGTCCTTGCTACCCAAGGGTATTGAATAAAAAGAAGGAACTTTTATATCTATATACATATACATGATATATAACTAGGATTCAAACGACCTTCGGACAAATAACCGATACCCTAAGTCCACAACCAAACGAGGAACAGGAGGTAAGGTGAGTTATCAGTCCTAAGTCCTTTCAATCCTACTTATATAACTATATCTATAAAGATATACATTTAACAGAATATAAGTGTAAAAGATTTTAAGTAAAAGAGTTTAAGTAAAAGAGTTTAAGTAAAAGAGTTTGATAAAAGCATTTGGTATCTAAAAGAGTTTAAGTAAAACAGTTTGAAAAGTAAGACATCCACTAGGCTAGTAGTTATTAATCACATGTGATTGATATAATAACTATAATAGATCAACTTGTATCCCCCCATAAAACCATTTAAAAACATTTAAAAGGTTAATTAAGGGGTATGAACTCACCTGTAGTGAGTGGTTTGGATGAACGGATGTTATAGGATGCTAAGTGTCAAGTGAAGACTTGAACACACACAAGGATCCTAGTTAACATATAATAACACATATATGTATTCAATTAGTCATTTAACAACTAATTAACCAAGTAAATGCATCCTAAGACATGTAAAACACTTGATTTAAGTGCTATAAGTACTAAGGATTGCATCTAAGGGTTGTAGGACCTTGCATTTGAGTTTAGGGTTCAAGGGGACACTCTTTTGGAGTTTACGGTTTTGTGACCAACTCCCTTGGAGTTTACGGTCGTAAACCCATGAGTTTACGGCCGTAAACTCATGGTACTTCTACCATTTTGTGTTTTGAAGCCTTTCAAGTCATAAGGAAGCATCCTACTTCAAGTATAAGCCTTAGGAAGTGTTTGGGGCACGATTTCACTCCTTTGTGGAGTTTACGGTCCATGGACCATTTCTCCTTGGGTTTACGGCCGTAAACCCATATGGTTTATGGTCTTTTTGATGTTTTAAGTCCTAAGCACATCAAGGATGGGATCTAGACTAGTATACAAGGCTTGGTAAGGGACTAGGGCACACTTTGGCCCCTTCATTAGGGTTTACGGTCCAAGAACATCTTGGACCGTAAACACCTTTGATCTTGAGTTCCTTTGTGTTTTCTAGGTGTTTAAGAAGTGTAACAAGTCTTATAACACACTAGGGTAAGAGTACTTACTATGTAGAAGCTTGAAAAGGTGCTAAAAGTCCAAGAACACTAGTGTGTGTTCTTGGTGAAACTTGAAGATCTACACATATGGAATGATTTCATGGATGGAATCATGTAAGATCACTAGATTAAGAAAGATATCAACTTATTAAGGCTATAGACACTTACAAAGTTGAAGATCACGAAGGAAAATCGGATGATACTTGAGAGGATTTGAGTTTTGGATCTTGAAAATGTGAAAAAGTGGTAAATATGACTAAGTGTCATATTTATACCCCTTAGGGTTTACGGCCGTAAACACCTTGTTTAGGCCGTAAACACCTTGTTTAGGCCGTAAACTCCAAACTCTTGGAGTTTTGGGACTTTATTGTTGCACAATAAACCATAGGGCATCCTCTCTCCTGTTATCTCCTGAAGTACTAGGCTTTAGAACACTCAAACTGACTCTACACAGCTTAAAAGTTAGTAGAAACTGTCCTGACTTCTATTGAAGTGAATGGTTGGACAGAATAGAAATTTCGGGTTGTCACATCATCCCCCCGTTAGAAGGAATTTCGTCCAAAAATTAGAGTTTAAGCAAATAAGTAGTTACAATTAACTAAGTAAAAAGACGAGGATATTTCAGTTTCATCTGATCCTCTCGCTCCCAAGTGAATTCAGGTCCTCGCTTGGCGCTCTAGCAAACCTTCACTATCGGGATACGACTTTGTTTCGTTTGCTTGACCTCTCGGTCCATGATCTCTACAGGTTCTTCCGCGAAGTTGAGGCTCTCGTTGATCTGGATCTCGTTGAGTGGGATTACAAGAGTCTCGTCGGATAGACACTTTTTCAAGTTCGAGACGTGGAAAGTAGAATATACGTTACTGAGTTCGTGCGGTAAGTTAAGTTTGTAAGCTACAGGGCCGATTTTAGCGAGAATCTCGAAAGGCCCTATGTATCTTGGATTTAGCTTTCCACGCTTTCCAAAGCGTATTAAGCCCTTCCAGGGTGAGACCTTCAATAGAACACGGTCGTCCACCTGGAATTCCAACGGTTTCCTTCGTTTATCAGCGTAGCTTTTCTGTCGGTCTCTAGAGGCTTTCAATCGTCTTCTAATCTGAACGATCCTCTCTATTGATGTCCTTTAATTCTAGGTCGTGTATTACATAGCTAGATTTGAGTGTTTCCAACTGATGGGAGGCTTAGGTAATGACCTTACCTCGTTGCATCAAAATGCAACTGAGCCCTGGATTTGGACGCATCGCCATAGACTATAAAGTCTTCTATTCCTTTTTGGATGGGATAGTATTGGCGTGGTGCACAAGGCTCGTTTTAGCGTTTGGAATGCCCTCTCCTGCTTCTCTTTCCAGTCAAAGGCCACTCCCTTCTGGGTCAAAGTTGTAAGGGGCTTCGTGAATCGTGAGAAGTTCCGAAAGAACATACTATAGTAGTCTGCGAGACCTAGAAATTTAAAAATTTCTGTAGGTGTCTTCGGATCTGACTATTCTCAATGGCCTGGATTTTGGAAGTGTCTACTTGAATTCCCTCTTCACTAACAATGTGACACAGGAATTTGACCCTTCGAATCCAAACTCGTATTTAAGAGGATCTCGCGTAGAGCTTCTCTGCTCGAAATGTTTCCAAGATCTACTGAAGATGTTGAATATGCTCCTCCTTACTACGAGAGTAGATTAGTATATCATCGGTGAAGACGATGGCGAACATAATCAAGTAAGGACGACACACCCTATTCATTAAATCCATGAATATTGCGGGCACATTTGTTAATCCGAACGGCATCTCTACGTATTCGTAGTGCCCATAACGAGTTCGGAAGGCTGTCTTCGGAACATCCTCCCCTAGCACTCGTAGTTGGTGATACCCGGATCTTGGATCGACTTTTGAAAATAAGTTCGCCCCTTGCAGTTGATCAAATAAATCGTCAATACGAGGCAGAGGATAACGATTTTTGACTGTTAGCTTGTTGAGCTCCCTGTAGTCGATGCACATACGAAACGATCCGTCTTTCTTATTGACGAACAAGACCTGAGTTCCTCAGGGTGAGAAGCTTGGTCTTATAAAGCTCTTGCTGAGCAGTTCGTTAAGTTCACCGGACAGTTCTTGTATCTCTGCAGGTGCTAGACGATAGGGCGATTTGGCTACTGGAGTAGCCCCGGGAACTAAGTCGATTCTGAACTCGACTTGACGTTGTGGAAGTAATCCTGGGAGTTTTCTGTTCTACCTGAATCTATTGTCTCATTCGGTAAGAAGGCATTTGATTGGATTCTAAGTTTATCCGTATGGCAGTACGATCACTCGTAGTCTTGGGCAGTCTCCGTCCTAAAGTTCATATCAGAAGTCATATTTGGTTCATCAATCACAGCTTCGTGTATACGAGTCGTATATAATTAAGACTGAAAAGGTAGTCGAATAAATGATTCTTCTTTAAGCCCACATCCATACAAGGAAAAGAAGTTAAAGCCGAATCATCAATTCTAAGCCTGTAGAACCTTGATTATATACCACCCTTGCGTATACCTTCTCCAGCGATAGATCAACCGTATGGATCTTCGGGTTGAACTTGACGTACTGTACGAGTGTACTCCGGGGAGGTTTGCTGAGGAGTCTTCGGGAAGGAGACGAATCATAAGGTACTCTCTGCATGAGTACCTCGGAGTCATGGAATGACGGCTTCGCTAGAAAGGCGATTTCGGAGAAAAGAATTTACGCATGAAATTGGTATTGTGAGGATTGAATTTACTCAAGTTATACGATAATGTCGGACTACTCGGAATAAAAGGCATTAGACTAGATCATAAAGGTGTTACAAAACATCACGGTGCAACTTTTACAGAGTTTAAGTACTTTAGTTTTATCTACAAGACTACTGTTGCTAATAGGGTACACTACAAAAAGCAAGTACACGCAGCACGAGAGTCCCTTGACTGACGGGGTCTCGCCAAAAAGATAAGACTCGAGTTGCACTAGTTTTTAACAGTTTATAAGTCTACCATTACGAAACGCCCTAGTATTTCAACCTGGGTCCGGAGTAGTCTCTCCTGCAGCAGTGATACTTAGTATCTTCCCGTTTGCGCCAGAGTTCTCTGTTATTGGACAATCCTTCTTGAGATGTCCTATCTCACCACACAAATGACATATCTGGCTTGCACCCGCATCGGTGGTGGAAATGATGTGTCAGGTCAGAGTTATGTGGACACGGTTGCTTTCGCTGCTCCTCCTTTTCGAACAATTCCTCTTAAGGTGTCTGATTTCACTGCAACCATAGTAAGCCTGGTTGGCTCCAATGTCAGGGACTTGAGCGATGGGTCGTGCCGGTGCTCTACAGCTACGAGCATGGTGCCATACTTTGTGGCAATTGCAGCATTGCATTTCATTGCATGTCCCATTATGATGAAAGCTACACTTGTCACACTTCGGAAGTTTTCCCTCGTATGGTCTGATCGGTGCCGGGATGGTAGGGGTTGCCACTTGTTGCTGTTTCATGGCAAGTCTTTGGGATCGCTTGCGCTTCTTTTGGGCTTGGCGCTTTCGTTTCCTTTTCTCGGTTTTTCGGCTCTGCAAGTCTATGACTGTTATTATTTGTTGGTTTCCCGGATTGTTACAACGATCCGAATTATCAACCCCCTTGCCAGTCTTGCTTGTGTTGTTAGCGCTGAGGTTTGCAAGGACAGCTGTCACGGCAGCTGATACCGCTGCTTGGAAGGTAGCGGCGTCGATATGAAGGATAGGGGTTTCGTTGCTCGGCTGGTTATTTCTGGGTGACGACATGATTCTGTTATGCAAACGAAAATGAGTTCGTGAGTGATTATGGTCGGCCCTAGATGTATTCTACTCAATCATGTAATCGTAAAGTTTTTGTTTTGCTAAACTGTTCTCGATGGTTTGACCTACATCCCTATGATGCAGAACTGGAAAAGAGTTGAAGTAAGTTCGTAGAATGTTTACTAGACAATTGCTATTTTGCACTAGACTATCATTGGTTGGTGGATAACCGGATCCAACTTTTGACAAGAATTTGAAGGAAATCATTAAGCTAATTCACCACAGCTCAATAATTTGACGAAGAGAGTGTTTAGATAGGATTCTAATGATAACAAAACGGAAGTATTTGAACAATTATTGGCACAAAAATTTGCCGACTTTCAATATCATTGATATTTAAGATGTAATACGATTAGGAAAAATGACCTTGGAGTAGGTCTTACATCATATCCGAAGTAGCAAAAGTTTTGATGGCATACTGGCCTAACTAGAAAGTACTTCCAGTACAAAGTTAGTTACTTAGAAAAGTGGTACTTAGAGCATAGATAGGAAGACTATTCTTTTAACTAGGGAAAGAAAGGTAGAACATCTCCTACTGGTGATGGTTATCCCTTGGGTGAACCCTCAGTTCAGCCAGCTGACGCTCCATATCAAGTAGGTACCTTTCGTACACCCTTTGGCGTACTCGGAGCTCTATAATTTCGACTCGAGTTTCAGCTAGCTCTTGCTGCAAGGTCTCATGATCTACTCTAGATCTCTCCAGAGCATCTTCCAGATGAATGGTGCGGAGGGTATGCATTCTCGCATTGGCATCAACTTCCGTGATTCGATGGAGTGCTGTCATGCCTTGAATGTCGTTTCGGGCAACCCTGCAGACCAGGATTGGCAGAACCCTGTCTGCTGAGCTTCCCTCGCTCAGGTTATAGAAGCTTTGGTCTCCATAAAACGGCATAGGTTGGCCTTTCTCTTCGCTCCATGTCTCCAAACATTCTACCCAAGGGGGCGTCGGACATTGAAAAGCCGGACGAGGGTTAGGATTTGGGACAGGAGCCACCGGGGGTAGGTCCTCAACTTCAGGCTCGGAGTCAGAACCATCTGCAAAGCCTTCAGCCTGGTGACCATCCACAGGGATTGGGTGATCATTTTCTGTCTCGGCTTCAAACCCTCCTTCATTACCTTGGTTTGGGAAGTACAAGTTGCCGTGGGGATGGAATCCAGCCATATTATCTACGCGAGAAAAGGGATATAAGAATTAAGCACGTAAGTAATTTATAGTAACACAAAATACCCCTATAGTATTTTAGGTTTATGTTCTGTTCTAAGGTTTTCATTGTGGTAGTGTTGGTAAGTTTTTAGACTTGTTGCAAACTCACAACCACACTTAGGCACATGCTAGTCAATCCTCGGATAATATAGTTGATCAGGCTATATCTTCCCAGTTTTGACTATATGTCTCTAAGTCTACTTGTGCTGCCCAACAATCGTAATACTTTTGTTCTGTCCTAGTGACACTGATTTTAGTATGAATGCAGGCATGTATACTTAATTAAATATTTTATTAATTAAAAGTATAAAATCTTGGTCAGAGTATTTTAATCCCATTGTATTTATAGTCTGTATATCTTTTATGGGTTGATATACTCAATTCACTATAAACAATGCTCTGATACCAATCTGTCACACCCCAAAACCAAGAATGGCGGAAACGTTCGGGGGTGGAGGACGTCATGTACAGTATCACAACAATGAATAGTAGTAAACAAGCAACAACATCATCCATTGCATTAATAATATAATTTTAATACAAGTGTGTCTTGTCAAGTTTAATAGACACCAAAATATAAATCAAAATGAAAGATGAGTCTTGAACGAGCTCCATCTTCTCAAAACCTGGCTCCGGTACCTGTCTACTAGTGACCTGAGGATACAAGTTATTTTGAAAGAGAGTATCAGCTTTAAAGCTGGTGAGATCATAAGTATTTTAATGTCTGTATTTGTATGAAAGTGCTTGTAATTATGTGATGTGTAAGTACGTAAAAGCTCGTGAATGTTTGTAAAAGGTTTGAATCTCCTAGAAAACCCTATGTTTCCAACTAAAAGTTGCCTTCTACCAAGTCATCTAGTAACTATGTGTGTGTCTCTTGTAAGAGTATGCATTTTCCCAATTCTGACTATCAATAACCAAAAATATAGTTTTTACATTACTGTATATTGTGTGAAGATCACAAAGTGAATGCAATGGGAAAATGAAATAGTACTGTAGTATTGTATTAAGTAACTACTGCTGTACTAACTACCTTAAACCAATTGTAATTTAAAGTACCATGTGATCGGCCTGTACCCTGCTACCGACTATAGAACGCGACGATGTAAGACGTCGGAAGAAATGACGTTTGGCACCCGTAGACTTGCAAGTCCCACTGTATCGAGCAGCGAGGTGTAGGATAGTCAATCCAGTATAGATCTATACACAAACTCATACGCTCCCCACTTAATGAGATTCTGGATACATCGATATCGGGAGGTGCCGAGATCTCCCACCGAGATCAGGAGTTTTCTGGGATTGGCCGGCTACTATCGGAGATTTATCAGAGATTTCTCCAAGATTTCCGTGCCTCTCACCAGATTGACCCGGAAGGGTGTTGCTTTTTCATGGGGTCCGGAGCAGCCGACCTCGTTTGAGACACTTCGCCAGAGATTGTGCGAAGCTCCTATGTTAGCCCTCCCGGAAGGGATGGAGGATTTTGTGGTGTATTGTGACGCATCGATATCGGGGTTGGGTGTGGTGCTTATGCAGAGAGGGCATGTGATAGTGTATGCATCGAGGCAGCTGAAGCCTCATGAGACGAGATATCCCACCCACGATCTGGAGTTGGGGGCAGTGGTGTTCGCCCTCAAGATCTGGCGTCACTATTTGTATGGGGTTCGGTGTACCATATACACAGACCATAAGAGTTTGAAGTATCTGATGGATCAGCCCAACCTGAATATGCGACAGAGGAGATGGTTGGATGTGGTAAAGGATTATGATTGTGAGATCCTGTACCACCTGGGCAAGGCTAATGTGGTAGCCGATGCGCTGAGCCGTAGGGCGGAGAGTGCCCCGATTCGAGGCACTTGTATGAGATTGACTGTGATGACTCTGGTGTTGGCCACCATTCGGGAGGCCCAGGCAGAGGCCGTGATACTGGAGAACCGCAAGAGGGAGCGGGTGATCGGGCAGGTGTCCGAGTTTGTCACCGATAGTCGAGGGCTGATGACCTTTCAGGGTCGGATTTGGGTGCCGTATGCAGGAGGGGCACGTACCATTTTGATGGAGGAGGTGCATAGATCGAAGTTCTCGATCCATCCCGGGGCCACGAAGATGTATTTGGACCTGAAGAAAGATTATTGGTGGCCCTGTATGAAGAGGGATGTCGCGTGGTTTGTCGAGAGGTGCTTGACCTGTCGTAAGGTTAAGGCCGAGCATCAGCGTCCGCATGGCAAGTTGCAGCCGCTCGCGGTTCTCCAATGGAAGTGGGAACAGATTTCCATGGATTTGATCACCAAATTGCCAAGGACCGCGAGGGGTGTCGATGCAATTTGGGTGATAGTCGACCGGCTGACGAAGAGTGCGCATTTTCTTGCTATCAGTGAGAGCTCTTCTGCCGAGAGGTTGGCAGAGTTGTATGTGAGGGAGGTGGTATCGTGTCATGGGGTACCGATCTCGAACGTGTCAGATCGAGATGTACGTTTCACTTCCAGATTCTGGAAGAAGTTCCACGAGGAGTTGGGTACGAGGTTGCATTTCAGTACCGCCTACCACCCCCAGACGGACGGACAGAGTGAGCGGACGATCCAGATGCTCGAGGACATGCTTTGAGCATGTGTGTTGGACTTCAGGGGAAGTTGGGACACGTATCTACCATTGGCTGAGTTTTCCTACAACAACAGTCACCATTCTAGTATTGGGATGCCTCCCTTCGAGTTGTTGTATGGTAGGAGGTGCCGGACTCCCATTTGTTGGGGAGAGGTAGGGCAGCGTGTGATGGGCAGCACTGAGATAGTGCTGCAGACGACAGAGCAGATACATCAGGTTAGATAGAGACTACTGACGGCTCAGAGTCGTCAGAAGAGTTACGCGGATCGGCGACGATCCGAGTTGGAGTTCCAGGTGGGGGACTTCGTACTCCTGAAAGTATCTCCTTGGAAAGGAGTGATCCGATTCAGGAAGAGGGGCAAGCTGGGGCCCCGGTACATCGGTCCATTCAGGGTGACCGCGAGGGTGGGCAAGGTAGCTTATCGGTTAGAGCTACCTGCGGAGTTGAGCCAGATTCATGATACCTTCCACGTGTCCCAGTTGAGGAAGTGTATAGCCGATGAGTCGGCAGTAGTACCACTGGAGGATATTCAGGTGGATGCGAGCCTGAATTATGCGGAGAGGCCAATCGCGATCCGGGATCAGAAGATCAAGGTTCTGAGGAACAAGGAGGTGTCACTGGTGCAGGTCCAGTGGCAACATCGGAAAGGGTCCGAGCTGACCTGGGAGCCGGAGTTGGAGATGCGGGAGCAGCATCCGGAGTTGTTTGTCGAGCAGGACTTCGGGGGCAAAGTCTGATTCTAGTGGGGGAGAATTGTAACATCCGAATTCCCAGGTATCTTATCTTATGTATTTATATTGATTTTTAGAGAGGGACTCGGTGAGTAGGCGCTCAGACTCGCCGAGTAGGATCGCGCATGGTTGGACTGGTTTAGTGATGGACTCGGCGAGTCCATACGTGGACTCGGCGACTCCACGCTGTTTAATGAAACCCTAATTCTCGGGGCCTGGGCCCTATTTAAGGACCTTTATAGCCACCATTTGCGGCTATCAGACCCCTGAGAAACCCTAGAGAGCAGAGAGAAGGCTTGTAGTGCAAGAGGAGGGCTATTTCATCATTCTAAGTGTGATTTTGCAAGAAATAAGGAAGGAGGACAAACAAGGAAGGTTGTGGAGCTCAGATCTATCATCCATTCCATCAGAGGAGGCTACTAGAGGTACTAATCTGTGCTCAAACTCGTGTATTTGGTGTTCTAGTTGAATCTAGGGTTTCCTTGTGCCTTCTTTGGCTTGGATTCGAAGTATGTGAGGTCCCAAGGTGGAGTTCTTTATAGATCTGGACCTTAAGAGGTCCAGAGAGTCCTATTCACATTGCTTTTTGCTACTCCATTAGAGATATGGCCCTAGGTTGCCATTTTAGGGGTTATTTCACCCAAAGAAGCTTTTTGGTCATTGCATGAGTGTAAAGGTTAGACCTTTACGTGATTATAGTGGTTGGGAAGGCCAGATCTATGGATTAGAGGAACAGATCTGACCTCAGAAGGTCGTTTGAGTGTGAGCATGGAATGTACTCGCCGAGTCCATGAGAGGAGTCAACGAGTTGAGTCGGGTTGCCCCGCGACTCGCGATCTGTGACGACCCGTGGAGCATAGGGTTGACTCAGTGAGTCAAGAGAGGACCAGGGGCGAAGAGGGCAGACGTGTACTCGCCGAGTCACCCTAGTGCACTCGGCGAGTCGGGTCAAAGTTGACCGTTGACTTTTGTTGACTTTAGGGTTCTGGTCAGGACTGACTCAGGAGAGTTCAAGAAAGGGTAGAATGGCCTTCTACCCAGTTATAGAGATGAGATCATGAGAGAATATTGATCAGGATGTTATTTGAATAATAGGAGGAGGCTAAGTCGGGACGTTGAGCACGAGAGTTCATCCGACTTCATTGAGGTGAGTCTTCTCACTATACTGTACCTGGAAGGGTACCTATGTGTGACCGGAAGGTCTTGTATGCTATGAGATGCATGTGCTATATGCGGTTATGTGATATGTATGTGCTATATGCAGTTATGTGATATGTATGTGCTATGTATGTTATGTATGATATGGACCGGAAGGTCAAGATGGTATGGACCGGAAGGTCAAGATGATATGGACCGGAAGGTCAAGGGGTTACGGACCGGAAGGTCGATAGGGGTAGGACCGGAAGGTCTACCGGGATTTGGGACGGAAGTCCCCTGAGACACATGGATCGGAAGATCCTATAGAGTTATGGCCTGGAAGGGTGTATGTGGATTATATGGTATTTTGGGGAACTCACTAAGCATTTATGCTTACAGTTGTTATGTTATGTGTTTCAGGTACTAGCGAGGATCGCGGGAAGGCGCCGGCATGATCTGTACACACTGAAGGGGGATTTATGTATATGAGATCTTGGGACATGTTTGCTATGATACAGTGGATACATTATGTTTTTATGATTATAGTATGAATGAAAGT
This sequence comes from Lactuca virosa, assembly GCF_052849685.1. Classification (NCBI taxonomy): domain Eukaryota; kingdom Viridiplantae; phylum Streptophyta; class Magnoliopsida; order Asterales; family Asteraceae; genus Lactuca; species Lactuca virosa. The sequence goes on along the minus strand of NC_136433.1, from coordinate 310,374,655 downwards.
ATGTTTTAAAATGAAAAATTGTTTTGAAAAATTACGTTGTTACAAAGACCAAAGTGAAACGAGTGAAGTCATTGACTATAACCAAAAAGTATTTCTTGTGATTGAGACTGGCTACGGTAGATGGACCGCAGAGATCAATATGAAAGAGTTCTAAGGGTTCTGAGATTGATGAATCAATCACATCGGATGGCTTCCTTTAGACTGTTTTCCACACTCACAGGCTGGGCAGAGATTATCGTTGTTGTACTTTAGAATGGGGAGACCATGGACGAGTTCTTCGGTGACAAGGTCGTTGATATATCGGAAGTTCAGATGAGCTAGCTTGCGGTGCCATAACCAGCTGACTTCGGATACTGCTTTGGAAAGAAAACACAGTTGCAGTTTCCCAATGATCAGAGAAATGTCCAACGGATACATGGTCCCTTCGGACTTAGATTTGATCAAACAGGTGCTTCTATCACTTGTCCTTATGTAGCAGTACTCATTATCAAATTCAACCCGATGGCCTGCTTTGCATAGTTGGCCTACACTGATGAGATTGTGTTTGAGACCTTCCACGTAAGCAACCTTTTGAATAGAGAAGTTCCCTGTAGTAAGCACACCGTAACCTCGGATTATTCCATTCGCATTGTTGCCGAATGTGACATTTCCACCATTGCATATTGGCCCGAAATCCCGAAGATATTCTAACCACTCCTCTTATTGTTCCTCCTTGTACATTGCCTGAAAAATTACACTGTTAGTTTGGGCACCCAAACAAGTTTGGAGCCTGGGGCGACAGATGGTTTTTTCATGGATGCATGAACCGAGGTTGCAGGGATAGGTTTCGTGTCAATTTTGAGACCTAGACCTGGGTGTTTTTGAACCTTTGGAGTGTTGTGTGATTTTGTAAAGTTACGGGGTTTTTGAAAAGTGCGAGATTGGACTTGAGGTGACCTTTTTTGACGTTAAAATCCAAATGAAAGATATTTCTCGTTCATCTAGACACTATGCTTGGTCAGCGGTCCAGAGGGTGTAAGGAGAGTCTTATGACCAGTCCAAGAATGATGTCTGACATTGGTGCCCTTGGAATTTGACAAAGTACGATTTGAATGAGTGTGAGCACGTGTAGATCTCCTAGTTTGTGTTTTTCTGAAAAGTTGAGGTGACTTGAAAAGTGTTGGAGTTGGTAAAATCCCTTTCCATTTTGGGTCGTCTGAGGAATAGATCTGAAAACCATTACTTCGAAAATATTTTACTCGCTTTTGGGTTTTGTCAGAAGAGTTTGAAAAGGTTTTTGGGACTGAACATTCCTTTTTGTTCGATTTCTTGATTGTAGAGTTTTTCGAAAAGTAATTTAAGAAAACAAGTTTTTCTGGACTCTTGTGTTTTGAAATTCTGACTTGTCTTTTGTTTTTTGAAAATATTTCCCGTTTTTTATTACGAGATCTAAGTTCTTCCTTAAAAGCCATTTTTGCCTGAGTTTTTGGAGAACCGCAGTCATTGATGTTCAACTGCGGTTTCCTGGAAACCTTTGATTTTTCTTTAAAACGAGGACTAGAGTCATCTGAACTAGAAGGTTCAGGACTCTGAGAGCATTGACCGTATTCAAAATTTTCTATAGGCAACTCATGATTATTTGGCTGAATAGTCACTGAGCTCTTGACTGCAGTCTGCGGAAAGGAAGATTGGACTACCGCAGAATAAGTCAAAGTTGATTCTATTGTGGGACACTTGATTGAAGGTGTTTGAACAGATTTTGATTAAGGACTGCATTGATCGAGATTGCGGTCCGAAGGCAAAGGTGGATAGTTCATAAGAGCTTCGGGTCCTTCCATAAGAATTTCTTCATCAACAACCGATGAAGTATGAGAGTTGGGATAAATCGTGCCAATGATGGGTATTTGATCACATGGATGATCCGAGGTTTCAGGAAGAATTTCCTCGATGACACAATTATTACTTAGATTATGAAGTCGACCGAAATGAGCTCTGATGTCTTCTGGAAAGGTTTTGTCATTGACTGGGAAATGGAACTCTCGGTCCGGAGGGACATAGGGACGGTCTTTGTTAAAACGGGGTGATGCGTCTCCGGAGGAGTACCCATTGGACCAGCCCCAATTGTACATATTGTCAAATGTTCCATTGTTCACAAGATTTTCAATGGCATTACTTTCATTAAACAAGTTTTCAATTAATAAGTTCAAACGTACAATTTCCTTTTGTGCTAAATCCCTCTGATGTAACACTATTCCTAATTGGGTTTCACATAACATTCTTGCATCCTTTTCTAATCCTAAGTCTTTTTCTAGCATGGGCACTTTGTGTCTTTTGTCTTCTAGACGTCCTCGAACAAATTCCTGGGACGCTATGTTCTTTTCGTCTAGGGCTTTGTTATAGTCTGAAAGGACGGCATCACATTTGTCATTAAGATTATCAAGGAATGGTTGACACTCATGCATGCTATAATTGAGAGTTTGAATCATAAGTTTTACCTGTTCGACTATGCTTAGAGTTCAATCCTTGGCCATATAGCAGTAGTTCTTTTCAGACGTGATCGATCCATCTTCATCTGCAGTTGGCAACATGCATATATTACCCTTGCCCTTGATGTTGACGTCTTCATCCTCATCACCCGAAGACCATACTTGCTGATCTCTTTTCACCTGGGCCACATATGCCCTTCCCTTTTCTTTTTCATCCAACTCTTGTGTCATTCGGAGATAAAAGGATTTGTCCTTCACAACTTTTCTGTACAATCCTTAGCAAAATGCTTCTCTTTGTTACACTTATGAGAAACGGCAACATCTTCTTTAGCTTCGGTTGAAGGCCCGAAGTTAGTGGGTTTAGCAGGTTGTAGTATTTCCTTGGGTTGATGAGGATGTATAGGTTGCGGTGATTGGTGAGGATTTTTGGGGTAGCGAGAGTGATTATTGAAGTTGCGGTTGAAGGGAGGTTTAGTATAATGCTGATTTTTGCAAAAGGATGAGGGTGGCAACCTGTTAAACTGTTTGCTAACAAGAGCAATAGCGTTTTGGAATTCTTCTTCATCGTCGTATTTTGAATCTACTTCGTATGATTGTGGTGGGTTGTCATACGAGGGTGAGTAAAGTGAGGATTGGGTGTGAGGTGCTTGAGCTATGGAGCGAGTAGGCCTCCAAAGTCTGCATAGTCTTTGAGCACGGTTGATTCTTGTGCTTGTTGTTTACCATACAACTTGTAGAGAGATAAAGAGTGAATCTTTCTATCTCCTTGGACTATCATTTTAGCCGTAGTCCAGTGTCTACCCAAACCGTTGAGAAACTGAAGGTTTGTCTCGTGGTTACTTCGGATGGTGCCAACATTTGATAGCTTCGTAAGAATCAGATTGAACCTTTTGAAGGAGTCTTCCACACTTTCACCAGCAATACCTTTGAAGTTGTTGAATTCATTGAGTGCGGTTGTGAGCTTTTTATCTTGAGCTTGTTCTGAGCCATCATACAGGTTCTTAAGAACATCCTAGAGCTGACTTGCAATTGATGATGATATCGAAGTTGTCAGGAGCAACTCCGCACGATATTTCATAAAAGGTAACAACATCATTTTCCATCTAATCAAGATCATCTTTGGTGGGACGATTCAAGGCTGGTTGACCTCCTCCCAGTCTGGCTTCAGCGCCATCGGCTTGAACTGGAGTAAGAATAGGGACATGAGGTCCTTCTTCTACAGATCTCCACACATCCCTTCCAAGTCTTCTAAGATATCTTTCCATCCTTTGTGACTAGTGATGATACTCGTTTGCCACTAGTATTGGGGCTCTGTTCGAACCTCCAACACCATTGGAAACATTGAGTGATAATGCTTGTGCCATATTTCCTTGTTTTGAAAAGCGTTTTTTTGTTTTTTTTGAAATGAGCTTCAGTGGTAAAGAAGGCTTCTAAAAATCAAAGTTCTTGTTCAAAAAGCAACCACTTTGGCTCTGATACCAATTGTTGATAGAAAAACTTTTGAGAATCACACTTGAACAAACGTTAGAACAAGTTATATATTGAGGAATAAGTTAATCTCAAAGGATCATAAAGCTCAACAATAATGTGTTAGAGTTAGAGAGTTTGATAATTAGATGCGGGAATATAAGGAAATATAAATGACAACAAGTATTATATCAAGTAAAAACTTAAGCTGATTCGTAACAAGGATTGCAATCAAACCAAGTTAATAAGTCTGATCAACTTAACGTGATTAAGTCAAGAGTGACTTGCTCCGAGGAGAGATTATGATCTTTAGATAAGAGATTTAAGTACAGTAAGAAAGTAATGAGAGATAAGATATGATGAGAAAAAGATGTGTAATTCAAACGGAAGCAGAATGCTCTATTTATAGAGCTCCATGAAAGTTACAGTAGAAATAAACAAAGACTAAAAGAAGTGTCCATTCAAGGTACACTGGACAAAACATAGTAAATACATAACTTAAAAAAAAACTAAGTCTTTGTTCTGGAAAGAAGGTTGCGGGTGACATCTTCGCTTCACGTTGCGGTAGAAGCGACAAAACATAGTAAATACATAACTTAAAAAAAAACTAAGTCTTTGTTCTGGAAAGAAGGTTGCGGGTGACATCTTCGCTTCACGTTGCGGTAGAAGCAGCAATGTTGCGGTAGAGTGGTGACTTCGGATGGTGGTTCAAGAGGGTCACTTCTTGCTTCAACAAACACCAATCATATACTCCAATATTTATAACTATACATAGAGTAAAGTAAAGTATGAAGATGATAGTATTCACATAATTCACACAAATTAAGTTTAGTCGAACCCATTAATGAAGACCTCATTCTTAGCTAAGTATGAATGGTCACACTTTAGCTATAAGACTTTATTATTCTAGAAATGGGATTTTGATTTGGATTTAATATTTGAATATTGGAATATTGTGACAACAACTATTTTATTATGTTTTGATATACTAGGATATGATCATAACATCCATACTTGTTGTGTTATATATTAACATGTTTAATCCATGAATAATATTATTATTCTAAAAGTCCATAGTCGATTATAGTTATGGAATCAATTATGAAATAAGACTAATATTAATTGGATTGGTTGACTCTCACCAAATGAAGGTACGCAATCGGTTGTAACCAAGTTTCATAAGTACTTGTTAGAGAGCTAGTATTGAACTAACCCATATCAAGATCATCTCATGGATCACTATCATGAATAATACTTGATTAGAAGCTATTATCATTGTATCCTTAACACCTAAGATACATAGTGGGACTTAAGTGTAAGGATTGTTGTGCTTAGATATGGTGAAATGTTGGTCCTTAACCGGGCAGTTATAAAATCCATTTTCAGAAATGGTGTGAACTATTCAAGAGGCTTATGTAGTCAATATGGGATTTGTTCCTCTTATGTATTGAAAGTTAGACATCTAAGGAGCGTTACCAAAATTTGAACACCCAATGAGATTGATCGTGATCCTTATCTCATGTTCAACATGATGTCTGTGACAAAGGGATAACTGATAAACTTATCTTATACACCAATTGTAGCTTTGAGCTTTTTGGGAATTGGGCGTTGATAGAATGGCCTAAAGTCATATGTTGATAGGGGCAGTGAAATGTTGCTAGATGTTCACCACTATCTATATCAGTATAATATGACCCTTGCACAAGTGGGATATTGAAAGATCTTTTATGCTCAAGAATCATATTAAAGTGATATTTCAAATTAACATATGATACTAATTGTAACACTCCAAATCAGGTAATCATTCTTTTCCCTTTTAAATGAAGTAAATTTTGCATAAATGGTCCCTTTTTGTACGTTGGGCAAACTTAAGTGTATGCTTAGCGTACTATGGATGAAGGATCACGAAGGAGCATCGCATACGCAGGGCGTACGTGATGGTACGCCGGGCGTAGTGGCTGATGGCCAAACCCTAAATTTCAGACTTGTAGCCTATTTAAACAACATTAACTGATTTGAACATCACCCAAGTCAACCTCCATCACTCTTAATCGTCCCTAAAACCCTAAAATATTTAGTGTGTGTTTATTGCGCTTGTGAGTGCCTTTAATACCATATTATTGGTGTGTTAGCTAAAGGCAAGAAGAGGAAACAAGCTTGAACGAGGAAAGGGTTTCTGGATCTTACATTTAGAGCAGCTTAAGAAGCTTGAGGAGGTAAAAAGCTTTCTCCTTGGTTATCATTGTCATTTCTAGAGCTAGGGTTTTCTATGTAGTCCCCTTTTGAGTTCATGAATCATTTGTTGGGAGTTTGAGCAACTCCAGGGATAATGGATGGTAGATCTGAGGTCCTTTAGCTCATCCATGTCATAAAAATGCAGACTTGTTGGTTGTTTTAGCCCCATGCATGAGTTAAGACCCTTGGAAAGGTCTTAATGGGTTGAAAAGGTTCTCCGGAGCATATAGGGCATGCAAAGGCATAAAATTGCCAACTTTATGCCTTAGGTCTCTTCAAACGACCTAGATCTGAGTTTGGAACGTAAGGTCTTCATGCATTAAGCACTTAATGAAGAATGCGCTTATTCTGTTTGTATGTTGGGCGTACCAACCTGTACGCTGAACATACAATCAAGAGCTCAGTACGTTGAGTGTACTTCTGAGGAGCGTCGGGCGTATGCTCATCTGTGAGATTTGGGCTTCAGTGGACTTGTGGACCATTTGAACATCACTTTGCTTTTGGGCCTAGACCGTAGGATGATATTTGGCCTTAGGAATCTCTATGGGTTTTTGGTGTGTGGATTGGGCCTCCTTGGGGCATGAGGCCCATTATAGTTCGGACTTGAATTTTAGGCCATTATTGTAAGTAGGCTTTTGGGCTTGAATGGTGGGCCAAAGTTAGGATGTTGGACCCTTAGCTGAATTCATGTCATATATCTAGCTAGGTTAATTTTTATATTTATACAGTTAGGGATTTGGTCTGCTAGTCGAGCTGTATCGTGTTCAGCGTACTGAGGTGAGTCTTCTCATCATACCAATGGATCGAAGGCACCAATTCCGACCCATCATCAGATATGTAGCGAATATTTGTTATGCATTGTAGGCTTATTTGTATTGATTGATTTATGTGAAGACCATGGGGGGAGCCCATGGTACCTGGTTATCAGACTCTCGGGGGAGCCCAGGGCATTCTAGGTAAAGACCATGGGGAGCCCATGGCACTTGGTTATCAGACCATGGGGGGAGCCCATGACATTCCAAGTAAAGACCATGGAGGGAGTCCATGGCAATCTATGTCTGCATATTTGTTGTGTGGTTTCATGTGAATATATGCGTTGGGTATTTTGGGCAAAACTCACTAAGCATTAGCTTACAGTTTGTTGGTTGTTTTAGGTACTCCGGGATCTAAGGGAAAGGGCCCAGCATGATGGCGCAACACGCACTCTCCAGCAGTTTGTTATGGACACTCTGATCTTTTGAATAATTTAATTGATGTAATGGATTGTTGAGAAACACTTTATGTTTGGAACTTACAATTAAGGAACATGGATTCCTTTTTAAATGAAAATTTTCATTTGAAAAATTAGGTTGTTACAAATTGGTATCAGAGCCTTGATTTGAGGGATTCGGGCACACTCTCGGGTGTGTCAGGACTCAAACTGAGGATATGATAAAACTGTTTTTCAAAAGTTAAAAACTTTTTGAAACCAATTTCTTTGTAAGAAAAAGGGAGAGTGTAATGTGCGTAATCGACCAAGCTCAAGTAAGTGTTTCCCTAATATGTTAGCCATAACTATATTTGTAACTTGATAATTAGATGGAATTTTGCTATGTGTATGCTTTCAAAGTTGTATAATTTTAGGATTGTATATTCCTAGAATGACCAATTATGCCTTATTACTGTTCCTTCTCTGGATTGTGGTCTAGGGTAGAAGCTTATTTGAAAGTGTATATGATTCTATTTATGTATAACTTGCATGCATAGGGCAACCTGTTATGATTGATTTTAGTTCTAGTTTGATCTTAGGAAAGCCTAGGATTCGAGTTATGCGGTATTCAGTGAGTCATCTTATTGTTTTAGGAAAAATTAGAGTTTTTAGGTAGAGCCTTGAGGAAGGTACAAGTAGGTGCGGAAGGTAGTATTGGGCCCGTACTACTAAAAGCACAGGACCTGTACCCGAACCAATGTTAGACCTGGAAGCTCTAAGGAGACTGGTGAGGACGGGGGATTCGATTTCCGAATATCTTTATCATTTTTTTGTGGTATTTTCAGTTGAGGATGATGTTGATCACTTGAGGTTCAGGATCAGGATCAGGATCAGGGTCAGGCTCCGATGCAGAGCCCATTGATGAGAGGCCGTGTGATCTTATCTCACTCGAGGTGACACATGGCATTCTTGATGCTATCCCGGTGATTTTCGGGACATTTAAGGAAGGTATTATCAAGAACATGGAGGAGCGGCTCAGGTCTTTTCGAGCCGAGATTGTTGCGGCCAGATTGGAGCCCGAGCTCCCTCGTTTCGGGAGTTTAAGGCGTGTGGTGCGCCTGATTTCTTTTGGATTAGGGACCCTATTACGAGTCGATGCTAGGTGGCAGACATGGAGAATGCCCAGTGCATGATTTTTTGCCCTGAGGCAGCAAAGGTGGGATTCGCATCTTGTATGTTGAGGGACCGAGCTCGAGACTGGTAGGAGGAGGTTACCCACGAGGTGGGGTCAACAGGTGTGGCTGAGATGACTTGGCCAGATTTTGTGAGGAGATTTGATCAGGAGTTTGCACCGTCTATCGAGGTGCAGGGATTGGTGAGAGAGTTCCAGGAATTGCAGCAGACTACTGAGACGGTGGCCGACGAGGAGATGAAGAAGACTAGATATCATTCCATGCTGAGAGATGACATTCGATAGTTCGTTAGCTTTTCAGGCTGCAAGACCCTGAATGACATGGTAGAGAAGTCTCGGGAATATGAGATTGAGTTAGAGCTCCGCATGAAGCAGAATTCGGAGCAGGTGCAGGCCATTGTGGGTCAAGCTAAGAAGCCTAATACCTCTGATTCTTCCTGCAGATGCCAGCATGACCGGGGCCGCTGTGCCAAATGCGACAGGCAACATATGGGAACCTGCTGGGTGTCAGGTTCATCATGTTATGCGTGTAGCCATCCGCACCACATGAGTAGGGATTGCCCCAAGAAGGGTTTGATTTATTTCCAATGCAACCAGACCCGTCATAAAATGGCCGATTGCCCGAGGTTTCCGGGAGGAAGAGGAGTAGTGGCAGTGCCTGCACCCGCCACAATGAGGATCACTGATGGCCGCCCGGTTAAGTCGAAGACTCCTGTGGTGAAGAGTCGCGCATTTCAGCTGACCACGGAGGAGGCCAGAGTTGGGCCAGATGTCGTGACTGGTATGCGATTTATTTCATGTCTTGTTTATTTTATTGTCATGCTTATGCTATTTGTCACACCCCCAAACCAGACGGCGGAAACGTCCGGGGGTGGATGACTTCATTTGTACTATCACAACACATGCATCATAGTAATCAAAGTACAAACAACCATTGTATTTAAAAAGTATAAGTATTTACATGTGTTCAATCATTGTATATTGAAACCAAAATAGTTATACAAAAGAAGAAGACATGACTCAAAAATAGCTCCATCTTCTTAAAAGCTTAGGGAGTACCTGTCTACTGATTCCCTAAGAATACAAGTAATTTGAAAAGAGATTATCAACATAAAGTTGAGTGAGTGCATAAGCATTTATGTTTGAAAGTATGTTTTCTATTTCATGAATATGTAAACTGTTCCAGTTAATCCTATATTTTCTGCTATATATGAAAAGTAGTTTTAATCACATAAAACCGTTCTGTTTGTAAACCAATGTTCTGTATTCGTATTCCTTTTGTTAAACCTGTAACTGTGAGTGTGCCTGGTTCCACCAGCTGTTATTGTAAACTGTAATGTAATACTGTAGTTTGTATCTTGTAAACTAGTACTTTGAAGATGTACTTATGTTTAGTTTATTATACACTAACGTATTGTCAATATCTTTTTAATGAGTTATTATAACCATACTAAGAGTAGATGGCCTGGAACAACGCTTTGAAGGAGTTTAAAACTGTTGATAACAACTGTCACTCGTAGGCGTGTATGCCTGACTGTAGCTAGCAGTCTGAGTGCGGGGTTGTCAATCCCAATATAGATCTATACACACTTGTTTTGATCCCCGGCTGGAGATTCTGGTTATAATTTCAGGACTTTAACTATGTTGTTTAAATGAACTAAACAAGCTGAACTAAATGACTCATAAAAACAATATAGACGTTATGTGTATAATAGTTATGAAAACCCAGTCATTCTGAAATAAATGATTGATATTATGTTCTTGAATTTAGTATTCTTAACATGTATTTGAAAGATGTATACTCTTGATTAGTTTTGAATCAAACCCTTGTTCTTGTAAAACTGTGTATTTTAGTATACTTGAATCTTGAATTAATGTTCTATGAAATATAAATTATACCTATTATAATTTATATGTACTTTCTGTATTGGTACTAACTGTTCATGAATGCAACCCCTTGCTCAACATGTTACAAAGGGTATTTGAACTGAATGAAATAACTTTTATATTTATATACATATACAAATATATAAAAGTAAAACTTAAATAACATTCGGACAAATAACCGATACTATAAGCCCACATCCAAACAAGGAAAATGAACCAAAGTGAGTTATCAGTCCTAAGCCTTTTAAATCTTATTTATTTAAATATATATATATATATATATATATATATATGAATATATACATATATATATATATATATATATATATATATATATATATATATAATATGATTTTTGGGGAAAAATATAAGTTTATAAAATCATTTAAAAAGTTTAATATTTTGAAATACTTTTGGTGACTTGATGTCATTTTAACACAATTTGATTTGATGATAATTGAAATCCATTTTGGTAAGATGTTTTGAAACCATTTGTTTGTAACACAAAATCCTTGTGTTAGACTTGTATTCCCCCCCCCCCCCCCCCCCTTAAAACAGTAAAAACTATGAACATATGGGGGTATGAACTCACTTTTTGGAAGGTGATTCAAAAGATGATTTGGTATAGGATGTTTCGTTCCACAAGTGAAATCCCGTAGCAAAACAAGTCCTATATAATGATTTGCTTAGCATATATGCATCCATTTAGCTAATATAATCATAGAAATGATTGGAAATTGGATTAATTCGTAAGTATAACTTACAAATTGGAGTGTTAGAAACTAAAATGGAAGCTGATAGGTGTTCACGGCCCTATCTTGAAGGGTTCATGGCCCAATGTTCTTGAATGATTGAAGAACACTTGATGATCCTAAGCACGTTTCTAAGAAGATTCAAAGGTTTTAAGGGGCTTATTCTTCGTGTTTTTTTGCGTGTTCTTCGTGTTCTTCGTGAAGACTAGTTAAATCAAATGATTTTCAGCCTAGTATCAGAAGATTAAATGGTGTTCTTGAAATGATAACAAGATCAAGAAATGATACCTGTTGGATCTTATGGAGAACTAGTGTGTGACAACCCGAAATTTCTATTTTGTACAACCCTTCACTTCAAAAGAAGTTAGAACAGTTTCTGCAAACTTTCAAGCTTTTTGGAATAAGTTAGAGCGTTTTAAGATTAGTACTTCAGGAGATATTAGGAGAGAGGATGCCCTAGGGTTTATTGTGCAACAATAAACTCTCGAAACTCCAAGAGTTTGGAGTTTACGGCCTAAACTGGGTGTTTACGGCCGTAAACCCCAAGAGTATATATATGGCACTTAGCCATTTAAATCACTTGTTCACTTTTCAAGATCCAAACTCAATTCTCTCTCAAGTAGCTTCGACTTTTCTTCTTGATCTTCAATATTGTAAGTGTTTCTTACCTTTTTAAGTTGAGATATTACTTAAACTAGTGTTTTAACACACTTCCATCCGTGAAATCTTTCCAAAAGGTTAGATCTTCAAGTTTCACCAAGAACACCAAGAACACACACTAGTGTTCTTGGCCTTTTGGTACCATTTCAAGCCTCTATCTTGTAAGTACTTCTATCCTAGAGTATCTTAAGGCTTGTTACACTTCCATATATCCAGAAATCACACAAGAAACACCAAGATCAAGGTGTTTACGGTCCAAGATGTTCTTGGACCGTAAACCCTAAAAAGTGTGCCAAAGTGGCCCTAGTCCCTTCTCAAGCTTTGGAAACTAGCCTAGACCCCTTCCTTGATGTATTTAGGTCTTGAAAACATCAAAAGACCATAGACCATATGTGTTTACGGCCGTAAACACATGGAGTGGTGGTCCATGGGCCGTAAACTACATATAGGAATGATTTGATGCCACAAACACTTCCTAAGGCCTATACTAGAAGTGGGATGCTTCCTAATGACTTGTAGAGCTTCAAAACACAAAGTGGTCAAAGAAGCATGAGTTTACGGCCGTAAACTCATGGGTTTACGACCGTAAACTCAATGAGTTATGGTCATAAAACCATATACTCATGTAAGGGGTTCCCTTGAACCCTAAACTCAATAGCAATGTCCTACAACACTTAGATGCAATCCTTAGCACTTATAACACTTATATAAGGTGTTTAACATGCCCTAGGATTTCCTAAATTTGTTATTTAGTTGTTTGAAGACTAATTGGCTACATATATGTGATATTATATGTTAACTAGGATCATAGAGTGTGTACAAGTCTTCACTTGACACTTAGCATCCTATACAGTCCGTTCAGCCAAACCACTCACTACAGGTGAGTTCATACCCCTTAATCAATGTTTTAAATGTTTTTAAATGCTTTTATGGGGGGGATACAAGTTGAATCATGCTAGTTATTATATCAATCACATGTGATTAATCATGTGCATACAAATGGATTTACTACTCTTTTAGCTGTTTTACCAAGCAGATTACTTCAAATGGCTTTCCAAAACGTTTTTACTTGTTTAAAACTCTTTATCAAACTGTCTTACATACTGAATGTTTCTTTTCAAACTCTGTGACAATTGTGTTTCAAACAAAGGTTTCCTTATACTTTAAACTGTTCTTATCAAACAAACTGCTTTCAAATCGTTTTACAAACTGACATCAAGTCATCCTTTCTTAGTTACTAAACTTTTCAATGGTTTTACAAAACTTCTTTTATACTTTTATACTGTCAAATGCATGCCTATGTATGTATAGTTATATAAGAAATGTTTAAAGGACTTAGGAAGGCTAGCTCGCTTTATCTCCTTTTCCTCGTTGGGATGTGGCTTTAGGGCATCGGTTATCCGTCCGAAGGTCGTCTAAATATTAGTTATATATTATGTATACATATATAGACATAAAAGTTCTATCAGTCAATTCAATACCCTTGGGTAGCAAGGGTATACGTTCATGTTCATACGTACAAGTCATATTACTAGTAAACTACGATAGGCGTAGTTTAGGAAGTTACTAATAGTATTACTAGAACAAAGAATCATACAATGAGTCAGTTCATTCATGAGTCAATACTTGCTAGACAGAGTAGAGAACATACAATACCATACAGAGTAGAGAACATACAATACCATACAGAGAGAACATACATACAGGCTAGACAGAGGGAGAACATACAATACAGCTAGCACATTCATTACATATACATTACGATAGTTATGTGAGCCATTAAACGGGGCATGGCACTACCTGCCATGACCGTTTTTGTATCCAAAATCTCCTTAATTGGGGAGCGTATGAGTTTGTGTATAGATCTATACTGGATTGACTATCCTACACCTTGCTGCTCGCTACAGTGGGACTTGCAAGTCTACGGGTGCCAAATGTCATTTCTTACGGCGTCTTACATCGTCGTTTTTCTATTGAGTCGGTAGCAGGATACAGGCCGATCACATGGTACTTTAAATTACAATTGGTTTAAGGTAGTTAGTACAACAGTAGTTACTTATTACAATACTACAGTACTATTTCATTTTTCCCATTACATTTACTTGGTGATATTCACACAATAGGCAATAATGTAGAAACTATATTTTTGGTTAATGAGAGTCAGATTTGGGAAAATACACACTCTTACAAGAGATACAGACAGATACTAGATGCCTTGGTAGAAGGCTACTGTTAGTAGGAAACATAGGGTTTTCTAGGAGGTTCAAAACTTTTACATACTTATACTTCACATACTTACCAATTCATACATACAAATACTTTCTTACAAATTCAGACACTAAAATACTTATGATCTCACCAGCTTTAAAGCTGATACTCTCTTTCAAAATAACTTGTATCCTCAGGTCATCAGTAGACAGGTACCGATGCAAGGTTTAGAGAAGATGGAGCTCGTTCAAGACTCATCTTTCATTTTGATTTAGATTTTGGTGTCTATATAACTTGACAGAACACACTTGTATTAAAATTATATTATTAATGCAATGGATGATGTTGTTGCTTGTTTACTACTATTCATTGTTGTGATACTGTACATGACGTTCTCCGCCCCAGAACGTTTCCGCCGTTCCTGGTTTTGGGGTGTGACAGATTGGTATCAGAGCATTGTTTATAGTGAATTGAGTATATCAACCCATAAAAGATATACAGACTATAAATACAATGGGATTAAAATACTCTGACAAAGAGTTATACTTTAAATAATAAAATATTTAATTAAGTATACGTGCCTACATTCATACTAAAAACAGTGTCACTAGGACAGTACAAAAGTATTACGATTGTTGGGCAGCACAAGTAGACTTAGAGACATATAGTCAAAACTGGGAAGATATAGCCTGATCAACTATATTATCCGGGGGTTGACTAGCATGTGCCAAAGTGTGGTTGTGAGGTTGCAACAAGTCTAAAAACTTACCCACAATACCACAACGGTAACAATAGAACCTAAACTAAAAATACTATAGGGGTATTTTGTGTTACTATAAGCTACTTATGTGCTAGATTCTTATATCTCTTTTCTCGCGTACATAATATGGCTGGATTCCATCCCTACGACAACTTGTACTTCCCTGACCAAGGTAATGAAGGCGGATTTGAAGCTGATCCAGGAAATGACCACCCAATCCCTATGGATGGTCACCAGGCTGAAGGCTTTGGAGATGGTTCTAACTCCGAGCCTGAAGTGGAGAACCTACCCCCGATAGCTCTTGTCCCAAATCCTAACCCTCGTCCGGCTTTTCAAGGCCCGACGCCCCCGTGGGTGGAAAGTTTGGAAACATGGAGCCAAGGGTAGGATCAGCCCATGCCATTTAATAGAGACCAAAGCTTTTATGACCTGAGCGATGGGGGCTCAGCAGACAGAGTCTTGCCAATCCTGGTCCGCAGAGTGGCCCGAAATGAGATTCAAGGCAGGACAGCCCTACACCAAATCACGGAAGTTGTCGCCAATGCGAGAATGCATACCCTCCGCACCATTCGCTTGGAAGATGCTCGTGAGAGATCTGAGAGAGACCATGAAACCCTGCTGCAAGCACTGGCTGGATCACGAGCCGAAGTCATAGAACTCCGGGTACGCCAGAGGGTGTACGCAAGACACCTACTTGATATGGAACGTCAACTGGCTGAACTAAGAGTTCACCAGAGGGATGACCGTCACTAGTAGTAGATGCCTTTCTTTCTTTCCATGTTAAAAGGAATCGTTTTTCCTATCTATGTTCTATGTGGCATTTTTCTATGAAACTTTCTTGTACTGTAAGTACTTTTAGTTAGGCCTTTATGCGGCCAAAACCTTCCTACTCTAGATATGATGTAAGACCCTTTACAAGGTCAGTTTTTCCCGAACTTATTACGTCATGAATTTCAAAAATATTGATAGTCGGCTAACTTCAGAGTCATTCTTTGATCAGATACTTTCATCATGCTATCCTAGGAGTCTACCTGAAACCCACTCTAGTCAGGTTATTGGACTAGGGTAAATTAGCTCAGGGATCATTCCCAATTCTTTTTCAAGGGTTGGATCATGTAATTTACCAACCAATGGTACCCTGGTTTAGACGTCAAGCATCTTGTGACCATTCTGGGAACTTACTTTTACTCTGTTCTAGGACTGCATCATATGGATGTAGGTTAAACCCCCGAGAACATACTTCTACTCCTTACATGAACGATAGAAATACATCTAGGTTCAACCATATTAGCTCACGAACTCCTTTTCTTTCCGTGTAACAGAATCATGTCGTCATCCAGAAATAGCCCACCGAACAACGAAAACCCTATCCTTCATATCGACGCCACTACATTACAAGCTGCAGTAACATCTGCTGTGACAGATTTCCTTGCACACATCAACTCTGACAACGCAAACAAGACTGACAAAGGACTCGAAAATTCTGATTGTTATACTGATCCGGGAAGCCAACAAATGGCAACAATCACAGACTTGCAAAGCCGTAGAACTGAGAGGAATAAACGAAAGCACCGAGCCCAAAAGGAGCGCAAGAGATCCCAAAAACTTGCCATGCAACACCAACAAGTGGCAACTCCTGCCATCCCAGTACCGATCAGACCATACGAGGGAAGGCTACCGAAGTGTGATAAGTGTAGCTCTCATCATAAAGGGGCTTGCCATGAAATGCAATGTTGCAATTGCCTAAAAATAGGACACCATGCTCGTAGCTATGGAGCACCGGCACGGCCCATCACTCAAGCCCCTGACATCGGAGTCAACCATGCTTGCGATGGTAGTAGTAAAGCTAGACCCTATAAAAGGAAATTTTCAAAGTGGATGAACGAGGAGGGCACTCGTGTTCACGTAACTCTGACTCGACACATCACTTCCACCACCAATATTGGTGCTAGCCAGATATGTCACCAATTTGGTGAGATAGGACATCTCAAGAAGGAATGTCCAATAGCAAAGAACTCCGGCGCATACGGAAGGATTCTAAGGATCACAGCTGCAGGAGAGACTACGTCGGATCCTCGTTAGAGTATCTAAGGCGTTCGTTGTAACAGACCCTTAAAACCGTTTAAAACTAGTGCAACTTGAGTCTTATCTTTTGCGAGATCCCATCAGTAAAGGGATACTCGTGCTGCGTATACTTGTCTTTTGTAGTATACCTAGTTCGCAACAATAGTCTTGTAGTGAATCTATAGTACTGTAACTCTGTTAAAAGTTGCACTGTTGGATTTTGTCTGTAACGCCTTTATGATCAAGTCTAATGTCTTTATTCCTAAGTAAGTCCGATATTATCATGCAACTTGATTCAATACGATCCGCACAATACCAGTTTCATACGTACATCTCTTTCTCCAAAATCATCTTCTAGAAACCCCAGCAAACCTCCCCAGAGTACCACTCGTACAGTACGTCAAGTTCAATTCAAAGACCCGTACAGTTGATCTATTGCGGAAGAATGTATACACAAGAGTGGTATATAATCATGGTTCTACAGGTTTAGAATTGATGATTCCACTTTAACTTCTTTTCCTCGTTGGGATGTGAGCTTAAAGAAGAATCATTTATTCGACTACCTTTTCAATCTTAATTATATATGACTCGTATACATGAGACTGTGATTGATAAACCATGTATGAAATCTAATATGAACTTCAGGACGGAGACTGCCCAAGGCTACGAGTAATCGCATTGTCATGCGAACAAACTTAGAACCCAGTACGACTCCTGTAACCAGATCACCCTACAGCCTAACACATACGGAGATACAAGAACCGTCCGGACAACTTAACGTCTACTCAGCAACAGAATTGAAGACCAAGCTCCTTACCCTGGAGAGCTCCGGTCTTATTCTTCAAGAAGATAGATGGATTGTTTCGTAAGTCCATCGACTTCAGAGACCTCGACAAGCTTTCCATTAGAAATTGTTATCTCTGCCTCGCATCGATGAGTTGGTTGACCAACCGCAAGGAATGATGTACCTTTCAGGAATAGACCTGAGACCCGAATATCACCGGTTACGAGTGTTAGAGAAGGATGTCCCGAGGACAATCTTCCAAACTCGATGCGGACACTATGAGTCCGTAGTGATACCCCTCGGATAAGACCAATCCGCCTGTAGTATTCATAAGCTCAATGAATAGGGTACGCCATTCTTGCTTGGATCAGTTCATCATTTTCTTTGTAAATGACTTACTTATCTACTCTCGTAGTAAGAAGGAAATCATAAAGAGCATCTACAACAAACCATGGAAACAATGCGATCAGAGAAGCTTTGCGCGAAGTTCTCTAAATACGAGTTTTGGAATTGAAGAGTCAAATTCCTAAGACACACTATTAGTGATGTGGGAATTCTTGAGGACCCTTTCAATTTATCAAAACCGTTGAGAATTTGTCAGCACCGAAGACGCCGTCGGGAATTTGCCAAATTCTAGGTCTCACAGACCTACTGGCGTAGTTCATTTAGAACTCCTCGCTAATTTCGGAACCTCTTACGACTTTGACCCAGAAGGGAGCGACCCTTGACTGGGAAGAGAAGCAAGAGGGAGAAACCCTTGGAACTCCAGGTGAGAGACCAAATTCTTTTGGAAGTCTCACTCTGGGAAGGCTTAATACGCTTCGTAAAGCGTGGAAAGCTAAATTCAAGATAGTTAAGACCTCCGAGATTCTTGCCAGAATCGGCCCTGTATCTCACAAACTCAATCTACCCCGCGAGCTTAGTAACATACATTCTACCCTCCACGTCTCGAACTTGCAAAAGTATCTATCCGACGAGACTCTTGAAATCCCACTCGAAGAGATCGAGTTCCACAAGAGCCTCACCTTCGTGGAAGAACCGTAGTGACCATGGACCGAGAGGTGAACCGGACGAAACAACGCCGTTTCCCATTAGTGAAGGTTCGCTGGAATGTCAACCGAGGA
This sequence comes from Lactuca virosa, assembly GCF_052849685.1. Taxonomy (NCBI): domain Eukaryota; kingdom Viridiplantae; phylum Streptophyta; class Magnoliopsida; order Asterales; family Asteraceae; genus Lactuca; species Lactuca virosa. Next base: position 310,355,868 of record NC_136433.1, on the reverse strand, counting down.
CCTAAATTCACTTGGGAGCGCGAGAATCAATCGATTAAGAAGTATCCCCACTACCTGTCTCGATTATTCATGCCTACTCCTCTACCTAAATTCTAATTTCGGGACGAAATTCCTTCTAACGGGGGGATGATGTGACAACCCAAAATTTCTATTCTGTACAACCCTTCACTTCAAAAGAAGTTAGAACAGTTTCTGCAAACTTTCAAGCTTTTTGGAATAAGTTAGAGCGTTTTAAGATTAGTACTTCAGGAGATATTAGGAAAGAGGATGCCCTAGGGTTTATTGTGCAACAATAAACTCCCGAAACTCCAAGAGTTTGGAGTTTACGGCCTAAACTGGGTGTTTACGGCCGTAAACCCCAAGAGTATATATATGGCACTTAGCCATTTAAATCACTTTTTTCAGTTTTCAAGATCCAAACTCAATTCTCTCTCAAGTAGCTTCGACTTTTCTTCTTGATCTTCAATATTGTAAGTGTTTCTAACCCTTTTAAGTTGAGATATTACTTAAACTAGTGTTTTAACACACTTCCATCCGTGAAATCTTTCCAAAAGGTTAGATCTTCAAGTTTCACCAAGAACACACACTAGTGTTCTTGGCCTTTTGGTACCATTTCAAGCCTCTATCTTGTAAGTACTTCTATCCCAGAGTATCTTAAGGCTTGTTACACTTCCATATATCCAGAAATCACACAAGAAACACCAAGATCAAGGTGTTTACGGTCCAAGATGTTCTTGGACCGTAAACCCTAAAAAGTGTGCCAAAGTGGCCCTAGTCCCTTCTCAAGCTTTGAAAACTAGCCTAGACCCCTTCCTTGATGTGTTTAGGTCTTGAAAACATCAAAAGACCATAGACCATATGTGTTTACAGCTGTAAACACATGGAGTGGTGGTCCATGGGCCGTAAACTACATATAGGAATGATTTGATGCCACAAACACTTCCTAAGGCCTATACTAGAAGTGGGATGCTTCCTAATGACTTGTAGAGCTTCAAAACACAAAGTGGTCAAAGAAGCATGAGTTTACGGCCGTAAACTCATGGGTTTACGACCATAAACTCAATGAGTTATGGTCATAAAACCGTAAACTCATGTAAGGGGTTCCCTTGAACCCTAAACTCAATAGCAATGTCCTACAACACTTAGATGCAATCCTTAGCCCTTATAACACTTATATAAGGTGTTTAACATGCCCTAGGATTTCCTAAATTTGTTATTTAGTTGTTTGAAGACTAATTGGCTACATATATGTGATATTATATGTTAACTAGGATCATAGAGTGTGTACAAGTCTTCACTTGACACTTAGCATCCTATACAGTCCGTTCAGCCAAACCACTCACTACAGGTGAGTTCATACCCCTTAATCAATGTTTTAAATGTTTTTAAATGCTTTTATGGGGGGATACAAGTTGAATCATGCTAGTTATTATATCAATCACATGTGATTAATCATGTGCATACAAATGGATTTACTACTCTTTTAGCTGTTTTACCAAGCAGATTACTTCAAATGGCTTTCCAAAACGTTTTTACTTGTTTAAAACTCTTTATCAAACTGTCTTACATACTAAATGTTTCTTTTCAAACTCTGTTACAATTGTGTTTCAAACAAAGGTTTCCTTATACTTTAAACTGTTCTTATCAAACAAACTGCTTTCAAATCGTTTTACAAACTGACATCAAGTCATCCTTTCTTAGTTACTAAACTTTTCAATGGTTTTACAAAACTTCTTTTATACTTTTATATTGTCAAATACATGCCTATGTATGTATAGTTATATAAGAAATGTTTAAAGGACTTAGGAAGGCTAGCTCGCTTTATCTCCTTTTCCTCGTTGGGATGTGGCTTTAGGGCATCGGTTATCCTTCCGAAGGTCGTCTAAATATTAGTTATATATTATGTATACATATATAGACATAAAAGTTCTATCAGTCAATTCAATACCCTTGGGTAGCAAGGGTATACGTTCATGTTCATACGTACAAGTCATATTACTAGTAAACTACGATAGGCGTAGTTTAGGAAGTTACTAATAGTATTACTAGAACAAAGAATCATACAATGAGTCAGTTCATTCATGAGTCAATACTTGCTAGACAGAGTAGAGAACATACAATACCATACAGAGTAGAGAACATACAATACCATACAGAGAGAACATACATACAGGCTAGACAGAGGGAGAACATACAATACAGCTAGCACATTCATTACATATACATTACGACAGTTATGTGAGCCATTAAACGGGGCATGGCACTACCTGCCATGACTGTTTTTGTATCCAAAATCTCCTTAATTGGGGAGCGTATGAGTTTGTGTATAGGTCTATACTGGATTGACTATCCTACACCTTGCTGCTCGCTACAGTGGGACTTGCAAGTCTACGGGTGCCAAATGTCATTTCTTACGGCGTCTTACATCGTCGTTTTTCTATTGAGTCGGTAGCAGGATACAGGCTGATCACATGGTACTTTAAATTACAATTGGTTTAAGGTAGTTAGTACAACAGTAGTTACTTATTACAATACTACAATACTATTTCATTTTTCCCATTACATTTACTTGGTGATATTCACACAATAGGCAATAATGTAGAAACTATATTTTTGGTTAATGAGAGTCAGATTTGGGAAAATACACACTCTTACAAGAGACACAGACAGATACTAGATGCCTTGGTAGAAGGCTACTGTTAGTAGGAAACATAGGGTTTTCTAGGAGGTTCAAAACTTTTACATACTTATACTTCACATACTTACCAATTCATACATACAAATACTTTCTTACAAATTCAGACACTAAAATACTTATGATCTCACCAGCTTTAAAGATGATACTCTCTTTCAAAATAACTTGTATCCTCAGGTCATCAGTAGACAGGTACCGATGCAAGGTTTAGAGAAGATGGAGCTCGTTCAAGACTCATCTTTCATTTTGATTTAGATTTTGGTATCTATATAACTTGACAGAACACACTTGTATTAAAATTATATTATTAATGCAATGGATGATGTTGTTGCTTGTTTACTACTATTCATTGTTGTGATACTGTACATGACGTCCTCCGCCCCAGAACGTTTCCGCCGTTCCTGGTTTTGGGGTGTGACATAGTGTTTTTAACATTTGAATATGATGATAAAGGATGAATAAAGCATGTTGTTGAGGAGAGAGGTTGTTCTTTGTGTTCTTGGGTGATGATAATTGAGAGAAGAAGGCTTGGAATGGTGTTTGATAGTGTAAAAAGTGAAGAAAACTCGGCTAAAAAGTATATGTATCCGAGGGTTCACAGTCCGAGGGTTCACGGCCATGAACCTCGTACATGGTCCGAAGTCGGCTGGCCGAGAAGTGTTTACGGTTGCGAGGTCAGCTAGAATGATCACGACTGCGAGGGTTCACGGTCCGAGGAGTTCACGGCCGTGAACCTTTTGCAACCCGAAGGTTTGCGGTCCGAAGTGTCAGAAGAGAGTGAGATGCGAAAGTTCTCGGTTTTTAAGCATTTCCCTTTCTATTTCAACCACAACTATTTTAAGGACTTTTAATAAACAAAGATTATTATTATTTTAACCATAATAAAAACCCAAACAATAAATAAGACTTTAGTTGACCCAAGTTTGACTTTGGTTGACTAGGGTTGACTTTACATATAGAAAATTACGGGATGTTACATTATCCCCCCGTTAGAGAGAATTTCGTCCCAAAATTTGGATTAAAGAGATACAGAAAGACTAGGGAAAAAGATGTGGATACTTCTATTGCATTTGATCCTCCCGCTCCCAAGTGAATTCCAGTCCCTTTTTGCATTCCAACGAAACTTCACTATCGGGATACGGCTTTGTTTGGTTCTCGTTACTTCCCTGTCTAAGATTTTTACGGGTTCTTCCATGAAGTTGAGGCTCTCGTCTATTTCGATCTCGTCGAGTGGGATAACTAGAGTCTCGTCGGATAAGCACTTTTTCATGTTAGAGACGTGGAAGGTAGGATGTTTGTTACTTAGTTCTTGAGGTAGTCGAAGTTTGTAAGCTAATGGACCGATTCTAGCAAGAATCTCGAATGGTCCTATGTACCTTGGGTTCAGCTTGCCATGCTTTCCAAAGTGTATCATACCTTTCTAGGGTGAGATCTTCAACAATACGCGGTCACCCACCTGGAATTCCAAAGGTTTTCTCCTTTTGTCAGCGTAGCTTTTCTGTCTATCTCTGGAAGCTTTAAGTCGCTCCCGAATTTGTATGATTTGCCCCGTATTTACACGAATGATTTCCGGACCAGTGAGAGTACTGTCAGGAACTTGACCTCTAGCTAGCTGCGTGTCACCCACTTCAGTCCAACACAGTGGTGATCTGCACTTGCGGCCCTAGAGGGCTTCGAAAGGAGCAACTTTTATGCTAGTGTGATAACTGTTGTTGTAAGAGAATTCGACAAGGGGTAAATGAGTATCTCATGCCTTTCCAAAGTCTATCATACAGGCTCGCAACATATCTTCTAGAGTTAGGATCGTCCTCTCACTTTGTCCGTCAGTTTGTGGATGGTAGGCTGTACTCATGTCCAACCTAGTTCCCAGAGAGTTTTGTAAAGACTGCCCGAAACGAGAAGTGAATCTACTATCTCGGTCATAAATAATAGATATTGGGACACCATGCAGTCTAACAATCTCTTTGAGTTAAGTTCGTGTTAGCTTCTCCATCTTGTCGTTTTCCTTTATTGGCAAGAAGTGTGCGGATTTGGTTAATCTATCGACGATAACCCAAATAGTATCATAACCACCCGCTGTCTTGGGTAACTTAGTTATGAAATCCATTGTAATCCTCTCCCACTTCCATTCAGGGATTTCAGGTTGTTCCAATAAACCTGAAGGTTTCTGGTACTCTACCTTGACTTTGGCACAAGTAAGGCACTTGCCCACCAAGGTAGCGATCACGACCTTCATGTTAGGCCACCAGTACAGTTTCTTGAGGTCCAAATACATCTTGTCTGAACCTGGATGAATGGAGTATCGGGTTTTGTGTGCTTCATTCATAACCACGTCTATGTAACCACCAAACTTTGGTGTCCATATTCGGTTCATGAAACAATAAACTCCCTCATCTCTAACTTCGAAGTTCTTATCCATTCCTCTTAGGGTTTCACCTGCCACGTTTTCAGGTTTTAAGGCCTCAAGTTGAGCCTCTTTGATTTGTGTGGACAGGTGTGAATGGATTGTCATGGTCAACGACTTTACTCAACGTCCCGAGTATTCTTTTCTGCTAAGGGCGTCAGCTACTACGTTGGCTTTACCCGGATGATAACGAATCTCACATTCGTAATCGTTTAGTAGCTCCACCCACCGTCGTTGTCTCATGTTCAACTCTTTCTGGTCGAAGATATGCTGAAGACTTTTATGGTCCGTGAATATTGTAGATTTCATGCCATTTAAATAATGTCTCCAGATCTTCAGAGCGAACACACTGCTCCCAGTTCTAGGTCATGTGTTGTATGGTTGACCTCATGTGTCTTCAGCTGTCTCGAGGCGTAGGATATGACCTTTCCTCGTTGCATAAGAACACATCCAAGCCCTTGATTAGAAGCATCACAGTACACTACAAAGTCCTATGTCCCTTCAGGGAGAGACAAGGTCGGTGCACTACACAGGGCTCGCTTCAGTGTTTGGAATGTTGTTTCATGTTTCTCTCCCTAGCTAAAAGTTACACCGTTTTGCGTCAGGGTGGTAAGAGGTTTAGCAATTCGGGAGAAGTTCTGGATGAATCTACGATAGTAGCCAGCAAGACCTAAGAATTGATGGATTTCTGTAGGTGTTTTGGGTGCTGGCCTGTTCTCGATTGCCTTGATTTTGGAAGGGTCCATGTGTATTCCTTCTGAACTGACCACGTGACCTAGAAAATCAACTTTCCTGATCCAAAATTCGCACTTTGAGAACTTCGCATATAACTTCTTTATTCTCTGTGTTTGCAAGACTTGACCAAGATGTTGGCCGTGCTCTTCTTCACTTCTTGAGTAGATAAGGATGTCGTTAATGAAGACTATGACGAATTTGTCCAGGAATGGACAACATACTCTGTTCATCAAATCCATGAACACAGCAGGTGCATCCGTCAATCCGAATGGCATCACTACAAACTCGTAATGACCATAACGAGTTCTGAACGCGGTTTTGGGAATGTCCTCCTCCAAAATCCATAATTGGTGATACCCGGATCTCAAGTCTATTTTCGAGAAGTAGCTCGCACCTTGAAGTTGGTCGAACAGATCGTCAATGCGAGGCAGAGGATATCAATTCTTGTTGGTAATTTTATTCAGCCTGCGATAGTCTATGCACATACAGAATGATCCATCCTTCTTCTTCACGAACAAAACCGGTGCTCCCCAGGGTAAGAAGCTTGGTCTTATGAAACCTTTACTAAGGAATTTGTTCAGCTGGCTGGATAATTCCTGCATTTTATAAGGTGCAAGATGATCGGGGGATTTGGCTACAGGGGTAGCCCCATGGATTAATTCGATTCTGAATTCGACTTGTCGTTCGGGAGGCACTCCTGGAAGATTGTCGGGAAATATGTTGGGAAAGTTGCAGACCTCAGGAATGCTCGTGATGACTTTCACTTCTTTCTTTTTGTCTACCACATGAACTAAGAAAACACAACACTCCTTACGAAGGTACTTCTGTGCCTTGATGTAAGAACTGATCTGAAGGATCGTTCCGGGTTTGTCACCATAGATGATCAGAGTTTCGTTAGTTGGCAAGTTTAGGCAAACAACTCTTTCATAGCATAGGATGTCAGCATGGTTAGGGCACAACCAATCCATACCTATTATGACGTCGAAACTTTTGATAGAAAAAGTTATTCAAGGTAAGGGTACATCCGATGTATATATCATTGGTGTATTGGGATTTCCTATTAGCCATTTCGACTGTGAAAGTTTCATTTAGTGGTTGGGAGTTTTGATTTAGCAGGTGTTTGAAATTATGCCTCACGAAGCTCTTCTCAGCACCAGAATCAAATAGAATGCATGCATAAGTATTGTTGAGAAGGAATGTACCCGTGGCCACGGCAGGGTCTGCTACAGCTTCTTTGTGACCCATTGCTAGAATCCTCCCAACTCCACCGGCATTTCCAGCTTTCGGACAATCTCTTTTGAAATTCCCAACATCACCGCATCCGTAGCATGCTTGACCTACTCCAGCAGCAGGTAGTTGGTTAATCGGTTGGGGTGGTGATTTACAGAATCTGGAAGTATGCCCTTTTCTGTTGTAGTTATGAAACTGTATTTCCCGGCAATTTCCGTTGTGGTGAAAATTGCACTTGTTGCATTTGGGGAGGTTACCAGCATAAGGCTTAGCTGGTACAGGGTTGGCAGGAACAACAGCTGGTACAGTAACAGCATGGACTGCCACTAGTTGTTGCTTTTTCGAGGGTTCCTGAGAAGATTTGCCCTTCCTTTTATCCCAACCTTTCTTCTTGCTGTTGTTGTTGTTATTGTTGTTGTTGTTGTTTCCCTTGGGTTGTTCTGGAGCAGCAACCATAGGTTTTTGACGAGCTCCATAGTGAATGAGCGATTGTGCTAGCTCCTTAGCACTGTTAAAGGTAACAGGCCTGGAAGAAATGACACTTTCCTGAATCTGGGGTGACAGTCCCCAGATGTACCTCTCGATCTTTTTGCTCTCCAGAGCAACCATTTCTGGACAAAGGATAACCATAGTAACACCCCAGACCTCTTGCTCAAGCTGCTGAATTTCACCTCGCGGGCAGTACTCCCGCATCGACATGGTCTTCAAGTTCTCCCAACTTATAGAGTTAGCCACTACCAGGGTCAGTGACTTAACATGGCCGTTCCATCATGTTAGGGCTCTATCAACAAAGGTACAAACATCGAATTTGACTTTGCTACCCTCCGGATAGGAGTAGATTTTGAAGATTGCCTCTGTTTTCTCTATCCATTGTCTTAACGCCATAACTCCTCCAATTCCATTAAAGGTCTTGGGTTTGGCGTTCGAGAAGTCTTTATAGGTACACTCTCGTGAGTGCCCATGACTCTCACCGTGATTGGTGGGATGTGCACCAACTCCTGATCCACTTGCATCAGTGGAGTTTATATGAGACATAGCAGCTGCAATAGCTGCCGTGACCGCCACCTGAAACATGGCAACGTCAAATTGAGGAGGTGGTGGCGGAGGTGGTGTTGGCGCTTCATTAACATTGACACACCTTGGGTTTCTTCGAGGAGACATCTTTTACTAAAAAGGTTAAAAGATAAAAAGATGGTAAGATATCAAGAATGAACATGAACTTGATATCTCTGAACTAAAATACTTAGTTCATAATGAATCTTGTAAGGAATTGGAAATAGAAGTCTACTACAAGTACAACTTGCAACAGGATAATATGAAATTGAGTGGTTATTTTTCATAGATTATGAAAATGCATGTCGATTCTATTGGCATATTAAGTACATAGAGTTTCTAAAAATTTGACCTTAGAACAGGTCTACAACATCGACATCATACTGACTGTTGAGAGAAAAACTTAGAGACACACTTGAACAAATGTTAGAACAAGTAGATTGCGGAATAGTTAATCTCAAGGATCTAAAAGCTCAACAATAATATAAATAAGTTATAATTAGATAGTTAGAGAGTTAGTTGCGGAAAAGTAAAGAAATAGAAATAACAACAATTGTTATATCAAGTATACACTTAAGTTGATTCATAACAAGGAATGCATTCGAACCGAGTTAAGAAGGTAGATCAAACTTAGTGATTAAGTCTCAAAGACTTGCTCCGGAGAGAGGTTATAATAAGTTATGTTCTAGTAACAATTGAGAGTAAGAAGTGAAGAGTAGAAAGATAGAGAAATAGAGAAGATAACTTCAGAGAAATGTATTCAGATAGAATGCATAAGTTATCCGTGTAGAATACAAGAGAGTGAGCTCTTATTTATAGAGACTCAGAAAGAACACTAGATTACATCTCTATGAGTAGCCATGCAAGGCATACTGGTCCATAGAGTGTATTACAATAAAGACAAGTAAAGTAATCTAGCTAAATTGACTGCGGAAGATTGACTCTGGTTGCGGTTGCGGTTGCTGATGAACAAGATGACTGCGGGTGCTGAACCGGTGCGGTATCAGAAATGGTTGCGGTAGCTGAAGTTCAAGAGGGTCACTTTTATGATTCAACAATTTCCCCCTTAGTGACCTCTTTAACTTCGGTTCAGCTATCAAGTTTGAGAAACTAGATCAGGATCCACCAAAATTTCCTGATGTTTTCCAGCCAATTGATCCTTCTTAAGATCTCGAATTTGACTTCGTCGGTAGTATGCTTTGATCTTTCAACTCCGACTCTGCAGATGTCAAGCTGCTTTCTTGTGAGGCGATGCATGGCAGTCATAGGAATGAAATATTTGACTTTGTCAGTCTTCCTTTTGAATATGACTCCAAGTTCAGGAAAGTTTGTTACGCCTAAGGATCTTTCTTGAAAGCCTTCGGTAGTCATTGGCGCAGGTTCAAGAGGTGGGAGGTCAAACTTCTTGAGGATGGTGGGGTAGATATCCGCATCTATCTTGGCAAAGTCGCAGACAGTTTCCTTCAGAAAAGTGTTGGCCTTTTCAAGCGCAATCTTCATTTTGGGGTGCTTTTCTGATTTGTTTTGAAACACCTTGGCAATGAGGAAAATTTCTTCCGGATTCATGCAAGGGAAGTCTGCCTGGGTGCGGACGTAGTCATGCTCCCTTCTCGTGAGGGTGTACTGGATGTAGTCAGCCTTTATGAACTTCCAGACTTTGTAGTTCTTGACTGCGGATGGTCTATCGTTAGACTATATATTTTCAATGGAGGAGGCACGTTTAGCATGAAAAAGACTAAGTCTCTCACACTCCATTGGCAGTCTCTTGTGGTCAGGAAGGCTGCGGTCGAATTGCTCAAATACTGTGAAGTATTTGGCATTTGGTGATATTGGTACATCCCAGTAACCGTCCGAGGGGGGTTCAGCGTAGGTAAGGTGGGGTCGGTAGTCTTCATCCAGCAGCCTGCGGTGCGGATTGATCCAAGAATTTATCAAGGATTCATCCATCATGGTATCAAAACCGCATTCTCTCCAGATAAGCTCTACTAGTTTGGCTGCCTTCCAGTCGTGTTTCCTTTGGGCGGTGGCAGGGGAGTCTGTTGAGCTTGGAGATGACATGTTCTCCGCAAGGTTTCTGAAGTGAGGAGGAGTCTCTGGCTTGTTGGGAGTGAACTCCTTTAGAGGTAAAGTGTGAGGAGATGGAGTATGTTGAGATGGTCGCGGTGAAGGCTGCGGTGTGGGAATTTTTTCTGTGATGATGGGAGTGCTCTGATGTTGAGAGATGGATTGCTCAGAGTGATGGACTTATTCTTCTTCTTCACTTCCCCCTCTTGAGGGATGCAACAGAGGAGCTTCCTCAAGCCATTGTTTAAGTCCATCAACCTTGGCATAGACTTCTTGGAATTGAGCTTTGAGGGCTTCTGCTAATTGTTGATTGTTGGGAATGGAGGAGCTGAAGAGAAGCTTGTGGATTTCTTTTGTGAGCTGGAGGATCTCGGGACCATGGAAGTTGGAGGACAGGGATTTCTGCAGTCTGTTAATTGTGGCTTGAAGAACAGAGATAGTGGACTCATAAGCATTATGAGTCTGATCTATCAATTTCTTAGACTGAGTGGCTTGATCCGCGATGGCCACTTGGAGATCCGTTTTGATTGCGGTCACCTCAGTGATGAGGCGTTCCGCTGCAGCCATAAATTCCTTGTGGTCGGCCTTATGGTTGTTGTCAAGGGACCAGATCCCCATCTCCACTTTGAGAGAAATTCTCTCTGCAGCCATGCGTTCCCTTGTTTCCAGACGTTCAATACGTTCGATCAGGGACTGCGGTCCCGGGGTGTCTTCTTGTTGCGGTTGTGTTGGCTTGACCGCAGCTAGGATCTGATCAACTTTGGCTTGTAAGCTCATGAACTCCTTCCTGGTGACAACATTTTTCTTCTTTTTCTTCTTTTCTTTTAGCTTGGAAGTTGAATGTTGAGAACCGCTAGATTCCTCTTCCTCATCAAACATCATGAGGTCATCATCAGAAGGGCTGGGCTTGTTGACTTCCTGTCTGTCGTCATCATCAAGACCGAAGGTGGGAGCTGAACTGAGTTCGATTGCGGTTCCTTCGTCTTGTGATCCATGGACTGATGGAGTGGAAATTGGATTGGGAGTTGGAGTTACTCTGGAGGTACCTGCAGCTGCACCTGTTGCTTGACCTTTACGTATCGTTTCAGGCATTTCGTCCATCCAGTCTTGAACTTTGAGAATGGTGGCTACGGTATTGGCATTATTGATTGCGTTTACCCAATACCGTGCCACGGACTGGATTTCCTGCTCTTTTTGCTGTTGCTGCTTGATCTGTTGTTCCTTGCGGGCTTGGAATGCCCTTCTGAAGGCAGCATATTTCTTTTTGTCTGACTCGGTTATAGGTGTGTACCGTAACCATGAGTCAGTAGATTCTTCTCCGTCAAAACCTTGGAAATGCACCGAAGTGTCCTTCGGGTCCACGGATCCTTGCACGTTTGTGCTCACCGTGCCTAAACCACCTGCTGCGGATGTAAGCAGAGTAGGATTTCATGAGCTTCCTCGGTCTCGTTGACCCGTGGTCAAGTGTGGCCTCGGCTCAGTTCTGGCATGGGCGGAAGAAGTGCCCTGCGGTTGGGAAGGTGTTTGCAGTGTGTGGGTGAAGTTCAAAAGGATGGAGTGCAACTCCTTGGGTGAAAAGAAATACAGTCGGGAAGCCCTGGAGACCTTAGGGCGTGCACCAGTATCATCCCCTTGGGAGTGAACTGGGGGGGAGTCTCCACGATGTTGTGAATCAGACTCAATTTCTGAGTCTGATTGGAAAATGATTGTGGTGTTAAATGGGTCTGCAGCCACCCCAAGGACTACTGGAGCCTTTTGAGAGGCTTCAGCATCGGTCCGGTCACACATTTGGCCAGGGGAATCGGTTTTTCTTTTCTTAAGGATAGCAATCAGTTGCCTATCCTCATCAGAATCACTTCTAGATGGGATTGGTGTAGGTTTGGTTTTTCGTTTCTTCGTGGGTGCGGTTCGTTTGGGAGCATCTTTCTTGGGTGTCCTTTGTTTCTTCTTGGTTGCCAACTGCTTTCTTCTTTGAGAAAGATTGGAGAGTGTAGAGGCAGAAGGGACTGCGGTACCTTCAGGGTTAATGGCTGCGGATGGAAGAGGCGGGGTAGAAGGGTATGGGGCAATACCCTCCATAGCCTCTATGTGATCTGAGACATCAACACTCTCAAGACCAAGTGTAGAAAGAATGTGGGTAGGGAGTCTGCGGATAGGTCCAAAAACAGTTTGATCAGAAGAAGGATTGTACCTTTTGAGATCCTTAGTGACAAAGAAGTTGATGTCACTGTCCATATCAATTCCAGCGTCCGCATGCAGGTCTGAGATGCAGAGTGACCAGAACCTTGCAAATGTGAGCTCGATTGGGTTCTCCCTTGGGCTTTCTTTGGGAATCTATTGAAGGAAATCGTCCCATAGGATCTGCCCGTAGTTTACGTCGTGTCTGGTGAATATGCTCCACACCAACTCCAATAGCTTGAGTCCTATATTATCAATGCCTCCGGTTCTGCCGGATAGACAGCAGATGATAAAATGACACACAAACTGCCATATCGCAGGCATCTGATTTTTCTTGAATTCACCAATCCCTCGAATTGGTTTCTGATACCCCATTTGGTAGAGTGCAGAGGTAATGTCCGCCATTGAAGGAGAAAAGATCTTGATGGATTGATGAAGCAGAAGGTTTATAGCAGTGAGAAACTTTTCTTTGGACAATATGACCAAAGAATCATTTATTAGGTTGAGATGAACTTCTTGGGGGTTTTCGTTTGGGCGATAAGCTGAGAATGCACACTTGAAGAGGGTAGAAACTGGAACAACATCTGTAAATACGTCGAAGGGACCAAAGAGTGGATGGTTCTTCAGAAATTTGATCATAAGCTTGGTTGGAGCATTGTATGAAGAATGATCTTCAAACACTGCTCGGAAATTGCTTGACGTGATTGTTGGAGAGTCGGAACCAGTGGGATTCATCGAGCCTGAAGCTTTGGATTGTTTCTTTGATGCACCTGATTTCACCATTGTTGGAGTTTTGAGAGAAAAGGTAGAAAACAGAGTTCTTGAAGGTTTTTTTTTGAGAGAGAATGATCGATGTTCAGAAAGCGTAAAGTGAATTTGGGGAAGAAGATGGGTTTATAAAGGGTTGAAAGATTTTAACCCTAGGTAAAAGGTAAAGATACGGTAAAAACGTCGTTTGGTATTTGGGGGGAATCTTTGAATTTGGGATTAAATCTCAGCCACAAATACTTAAAACGGTTTAAAAAGATTTGGGAGATTTACTAAAAGAGGGTTGCATTTAATGAAAAGTCAGACATCTATCAATGTGTCAGGTAATCGTGGGGTGAGGGGAAAGGAAGTTGTAACGGATGGGACGTGTTGGGGAGAGGAAAAGACAGATTAAGGATGAGTTTATGGAAACACGTTCTTTTTGTCATCATCCCTAAAATAGGTCTGACTCAAGGTTTATTCAGAAAGAGAATGAGACAGTTTCCCAAGGGAATGTTTTTTTATAATTTAATGTTCTTATTTAATGAAGGATCATTAAATAGCACACAAAGGTTCAAGCGTTGATGAAACAGTTGAGAAATTATCACAATGATCGCGGATGGAAACTTTATTGCGGTTGGGAACGTCATCGCGGATGGAAATTTCATTGCGGTTGGGAACGTCATCGCTGATGGAAATTTCATTGCGGTTGGGAACGTCATCGCGGATGGACAATGAAAAGACTGCAGTGAGGAACTGAGAAGAAACACTTGTACAAAGATTAGTAATAACAGACAATAAAGACCCATGAGAGATAAGTATGATATATGGTTGCGGTACCTAGACTACGGTACCAAAACCATCTATCATAAGTAACTCTCAGTTAGGACCGCAACGGAGACCAAGGATGGTCTGCGGTAGCTAACAACTCAAAAAGAATTGCGGGTCTGGATTCATCATTCCTAACATTTGCAGGAAGGTGTTAAGCTTTGTGGAGTCGAGTGCTTTTGTGAACACATCAGCAATCTCTTCATGAGAAGGGACAAAGATGAGTTCAATGTTACCTTTTAAGATGTGGTCTTTGATGAAGTGATACCGTAGTTCAATATGTTTTGTCTTGGAGTGCTGAATTGGATTGTGAGAGATAGCAATAGCACTTTCAGAGTCACAATAGATCGGTATCCGCAACATTCTATACCCGTAGTCCATTAGTTGAGTTTTCATCCAAAGGACTTGAGAGCAACAGCTGGCTGCGGTCACATACTCAGCTTCTGTAGTAGAAAGAGAAACACAACTTTGTTTCCTTGAAGACCAGCTGACAAGTCTTCCACCCAAAAATTGACATCCTCCTGAAGTACTTTTGCGGTCTAATCTGCATCCGGCATGATCCGCATCTGTGAAAGCTTGCAGGCTGAAGTCATTGCCTGCGGGGTACCATAGACCATGAGATTTGCTTCCTTTCAGGTACTGTAGTATCTATTTGGCTGCGGTCATATGTGACACTTTTGAGTCCGCCTGATATCTTGCACATACACCAGTTGCAAAGACAATGTCTGGCCTGCTTGCGGTGAGGTACATCAAAGAACCAATGATACCTCGATAAGTCTTGTGATCCACAGATTCGCCTGCAGGATCAGCAGAGATCTTATAACCGAAGGCCATGGGGACCTTAGCAGAAGAACAGTTGTCCATGGAATATTTCTTTAAAAGTTCAATGGTGTATTTCTCTTGATGAATGAATATCCCTTGCGGAATTTGCTTCACTTGAAGTCCTAGAAAGAAATTGATCTCTCTATTCATGCTCATTTTGAACTTGTTGGTCAAGAGCTTAGCAAATTCATCCACCATGCCTTGATCAGTCGAACCAAAGATGATATCATCCACATATATTTGTACAAGCATAAGGTGGTCACCATTTTCTTTTCTAAATAACGTGGGGTCAATCACTCCTTTCTTGTACCCGGATGAGACGAGGAATTCAGAAAGAGTCTCATACCATGCTCTTGGGGCTTGCTTCAGACCGTAGACTGCTTTTTCAAGCTTGTAGCAGTGGTCTGGGAATTCAACATTTTCAAAACCTGGAGGTTGCTGAAGATAAACCTCTTCTTTTAGTTCCCCATTGAGAAATGCACTCTTAACGTCCATTTGGTGTACCTTGACGTTCTTGTGGGCTGCGTATGCAAGGAAGATCCAGATCGCTTCCATGCGTGCTACCGGAGCATATGTTTCATCGTAGTCAATGCCTTCAAGTTGACTATACCCCTTTGCAACTAGCCTTGCCTTGTTTCTGACTACCGCACCAGATTCATCCAACTTGTTTTTGCACAACCATCTAGTGCCAACAATGTGGTGACCACGTGACTTCGGAACGAGCTGCCAAACTTTGTTTCTTTGAAATTCTTCTAGCTCTTCTGGCATTGCAGCTATCCAGTCAGGTTCAAGCAATGCTTCTTTGATCGTTCTGGGCTCTACCGAGGACATGAATGCTGCGTAGTGGCAGTGGTCAGATAGGTCCTGGGAAGATCGAGTTTGGATGCCTGCGGATGGGTTGCCGATGATTTGACATGGTGCGTGGTCCTTCGTCCATACATGTAGACGGGGCTGCAGATGATCAGCAGCTGAGGTAGAGGGAATATCTTGAATATCAGAAGAATCTGCGGTTGGAGATGGCAGTTCCCCCTGGATTTGACAACATCCTGCTGAGTCATCTTGGTTTGTTGGAACGAGAATGGAGTTTTCTTGAACAGTTGGGAGAGGTTCCCCCTGGATTGCTGATGGGAGTTCCTCTGGAACCTGAGAAGGTTCCCCTGGACTGCGGATGGGAGAGTGATAATCCTTGGATCGGTTCTAGTGTCAATGTTTTCTATGATTTCATCATCCGAATCCGAAGATACGTTTGATGGTAATGCTTCTCTGCGGGTGGGACTTTGAACAGCATCAGGTACTGGAACCTCAACGGTTGTTGCTTGATCCAGAGTAGAGCTTTCCCCCTCAACCGGAGAGGTGAAAGTATTGAGAGATGCTACTTCAGATAGAGATGATCCAGAAACATCAGCGTGTTGTTGTTGAGCTGCGGGTGACACAAGAACTTCGGATAGTTTCACCGTTTCAACAGGATCGAAAAGATCGTCATAATTGACTTCAACTAGATTCAAAGGTCCTGAAGAAGCAGGAATATCACTTTCCATGATTGCAGTGGTTTCAGTGGATGGAGGGGCGTTGCGGATGTGAGAATCATCAAATTTCACATCGAAGCTTTCAATGATCAACCTTGTACGCCTGATGAGCACTCGATAAGCAACCTTGTTAGTGGAATAACCAAGGAATATGCCTTCATCAGACTTTGGTGCAAACTTGTTGAGGCGATCTCTGTTGTTGATCACGAAACATCTACACCCAAAAATATGAAAGAAGCGAACATTTGGCTTGCGGTTGTTAAGGCCCTCATATGGTGTTTTATTGAGGCGTTTGCACACAATGCTTCGGTTTTGGACAAAGCATGCGGTTGCTACAGCTTCAGCCCAGAAGTAGAGAGGAAGATGGGCGAAGTTAAGCATGGATCTGGCTGCTTCTACTAGTGTGCGGTTCCTTCTTTCAACTACTCCATTTTGTTGCGGTGTATATGGGGCTGAGAAGTTGTGAGTGATGCCCTTTGACACCAAGAAACTGTTGAGAAGATGATTAGTGAACTCAGTGCCATTATCACTGCGGATGCGTCTAACTGGAGGCTTGATCTGAAGTTCGATTTCTTTGATGAAGTTGATGAAAATCTACGGTGTTTCGGATTTGAGTCCGAGGAAGAAGACCCATGTGAAGCGTATATAGTCATCAACAATAACCAGTATGTATTTCTTGTGGTGGAGACTGGCTACTGTTGATGGACCGCAGAGATCAATGTGCAATAGCTCCAGTGGTTCAGAAATAGAAGAGTCCATTATCAGAGGGTGACTTGCTTTGGATTGTTTACCACATTCACAAGCCGGACAGAGAGTATCGTTGCTGAATTTGAGAATAGGGAGACCGCGGACTAGTTCTCCGGTGACTAGATTGTTGATGTACCTGAAGTTGAGATGAGCTAGCTTGCGGTGCCATAGCCGGCTGACTTCAAATACAGCTTTGGATAGGAACTCAGTGCCATTATCATTGCAGATGCGTCTAACTGGAAGCTTGATCTGAAGTTCGATTTCTTTGATGAAGTTGATGAAAATCTACGGTGTTTCTGATTTGAGTCTGAGGAAGAAGACCCATGTGAAGCGTGTATAGTCATCAACAATAACAAGTATGTATTTCTTGTGGTGGAGACTGGCTACTGTTGATGGACCGCAGAGATCAATGTGCAATAGCTCCAGTGGTTCAGAAATAGAAGAGTCCATTATCAGAGGGTGACTTGCTTTGGATTGTTTACCACATTCACAAGCCGGACAGAGAGTATCGTTGCTGAATTTGAGAATAGGGAGACCGCGGACTAGTTCTCCGGTGACTAGATTGTTGATGTACCTGAAGTTGAGATGAGCTAGCTTGCGGTGCCATAGCCAGCTGACTTCAGATACAGCTTTGGATAGGAAACACAGCTGCGGTCTACCAATGATCAGAGAGACATCCAAAGGGTGCATGGTACCTTCGGATCGGGATATGATCAGGCATGTGTTCCTGTCACTTGTCATTACGTAACAAAATTGATCATCAAATTCAACACGATGTCCTGCTTTACATAGTTGGCCAACACTGATGAGATTGTGTTTGAGGCTTTCTACATAAGCAACCTTCTGAATGGAAAAGTTCCCCGTAGTGAGAACACCGTAACCGCGGATGACACCATTTGCATTGTTGCCGAATGTGACATTTCCACCATTGCATATTGGCCTGAAATCCCGAAGGTACTCTAACCTTCCGGTCATGTGCAAGGAGCAGGCACTGTCAATTAACCACTCATCTTCTTGTTCCTCCTTGCACAAAGCCTGAGAATTACACGGTTAGTTTAGGCATCCAAACAAGTTTGGAGCCTGGGGCAACTGATGTGTTTCTGAATGATGCATGGATCGAGGTTGCAGGGACAGGTCTCTTGTCAACTTTTAGTCCTAGTCCTGGGTGTTTGAGCAGATCTGGAGTGTTGTGAGTTTTTGAAAAAGTACGAGGTTTCTGACTCCGATTGGATTTAACATAAGATAAATCCTTCTGACAACTACACTGACATTTACAAAAGGAGGTTTTGTTTTTTGATTTGACACTATGTTAGGTCAGCGGTTTAAAGGATGAATTGGACTTGTTACCGGTCCGAGGTGGGTAATTCCTGACATGAGTGTTGTTGGGTTTAGAAAAAGTACGTTTTTGAAAAGATTTGGCACGTGTAGATCTCTGAGTTCCTTTTGGTGGAGTTGGTAGAATACCTTTCCATCTTTTGAAATTCTGATGTGACTCTAAAGGTGTTGGAATGGGTAAGATACCCTTCCATTTTGGGTCGTCCAAGGAATACACTTGAAAACCATTGTTTTGAAAAGACTTTACACTCTTTTGATTTTTGTTAGAGGAAGTAGGAATGACTGATGAAGCTTGACATTCCTTATTGTTTGTTTTCTTGGTAGGAGAGTTTCTTGACATGTAGTGTGAGAAAATAAATTTTTCTGGACTCTTGGACTTTGGAATTCTGACATGCTTCTTAATTTTTGAAAAAATTTGTCTGTTTGTGCCTCGAGATCTAATTTCCTCTTTGAAGGCCTTTTTGGCCAAGGATTTTGGTGAACCGCAGTCATTGTTGTTCAACTGCGATTTCTTGGAATTCTTAGAACGATTGTGAAAACGTGGGCTTGAGTCATCTGAACTTGAAGATTCTGGGATCTAAGAGCATTGTCCCACTTCAAATTTCTCTATAGGTAATTCATGATGAATCGCCTGAAGAGTCACAGTTCCTTTTGCTGAGGACTGCGGTAGTGACGTTTTAACTACTGCAGAGTATGTCTGAGTTGAGACTACAGTGGGACTTTTGTGAGATTTTTGACTGCAGTGTGATGAACTGCGGTATGAGGACAGAGGTGGAAAGTCTTTTGAGACTTCGGGACCTTCAATGACAATTTCTTCATCAACTACGGATGATGTTTGAGAATTTGGGTAAATGGTGCCATAGATAGGAATTTGATCACATGTGTGACCCGAAACCTCAGGCACAATTTCCTCAATGACACAGTTATTGCTTAGAGTATGCAATCTACCGAAGTGATTTTTGATATCTTCAGGAAAGGTCTTGTCATTGAATGGGAAATGAAATTCTCGGTCTGTAGGGACATACAGTCTGTCTTTGTTGAACCGGGGTGAGGAATCCATTGCGGTAGGATATCCATTTGACCAACCCCAATTGTATGTATTGTCCACGGTTCCATTGTTCACCAAATTTTCAATAGCTTCACTTTCATTAAACAAATTTTCAATTAAGAGATTTAAGCGTACAATTTCGCTCTGCGCTAAATCTCTCTGATTCAAAGCTATCTCTAATTGGGTTTCACTTAACATTCTTGCATCTTTTTCTAACTGTATGTCCTTCTCTAACATAGCCATCTTAAGTCTTTTGTTATCCAGTCGTCCTATTACGTGGAACATCTCTTGGGATGCAATGTTCTTTTCATCTAAGGCTTTGTTATAGTCTGAAAGGACGGCAACACACGTGCCCTTAAGATCATCTATGTAGTGTTGACAGTCATGCATGCTATAATTTAGAGTTTGGATCATGAGTTTTACCTGTTCGACAATGCTTAGAGTTCCATCCTTTGCCATGTAGCAGTAGTTCTTGTTCAGCATTGTAGACCCATCATCATCTGCAGTGGCCAACATGCAAATTTTCCCTTTTCCTTTGACATTGCTGATGGCTTCATCTTCGTCTCCGGATGACCAAACTTGATGGTCTCTTTTGACATGGGCCATGTATTCCCTTGCTTTTTCCTTATCTTCCAACTCTTGAGCCATTCTAAGGTAGAATGCTCTGTCTTTCACTACATTGGCCTTACAATCTCTTGCAAAGTGATTCTCTTTGTTGTATTTGTGACAAATTACAACATCAGTCTTGTCTTCTGAAGGAGTACCGGAGTCAGTGGTTTGAGGAGACTGCGGTACCTCCTTTAGTTGATTATTTTGAGATTGCGGCGGTGGATGAGAACTTTTGGGATATCGAGAATGGTTATTCTGGGAACCGAAGTTACGGTTGAATGGAGGTTTGTTGAACTGTTGATTATTGCGGAAGGAAGGAGGTGGTAGACGGTTGAACTGTTGGCTAACCAGAGCAATAGCCTTCTGAAATTCTTCTTCATCATCATACTCTGAATCAGCTTCGTACGACTGCGGTGGAGTGTGATACGAGGAAAAGTAAGGTGACTGCGGTGGAGTTTGTGCTATGAGAGCAAGTGGTCCTCCAAAGTCAGCACAGTCTTTGAGTACGGCGGATTCTTGTGCTTGCAGCTCTCCATAGAGCTTGTAGAGTGACAAAGAGTGAATGTTTCTATCGCCTTGGACTATCATCTTAGCCGTAGTCCAATGTCTTCCCAAACCATTAAGAAACTGAAGATTGGTTTCATGGTTACTGCGGATGGTGCCCGCATTGGATAACTTGGTGACTATCAGGTTGAACCTTTTGAAGGAGTCTTCCAAACTTTCGCCAGTATGAGCTTTGAAGTTGTTGAACTCATTGAGTGCGGTAGTAAGCTTCTTGTCTTGTGCTTGTTCTGAGCCTTCGTACAAATTCTTGAGAACTTCCCAGATCTATTTTTCTGATTTGCAATTTATGATAATATCGAAGTTGTCAGGAGCAACTCCACAGGAGATTTCATAAAAAGCAACAGCATCATTTTCCATTTTATTGAGATCATCCTTGGTGAGACGGCTCATGACTGGTTGACCTCCTCCTAATCTGGTTGTAGCACCGTCGGTTTGAACAGGTGTAAGGACTGGGACATGTGGTCCTTCTTCTACGGATCGCCATACATCTCTACCAAGTCTTCTCAAGTACCTTTCCATTCTTTGTGACCAGTGATGATATTCATTTGCTACCAGTATTGGGGCTCGGTTAGAACCACCAACACTGTTGGAAACATTCAGAGATAACGATTGTGCCATTTTGAAGTTGTTTTTTTTTTTGAGAAATGAGCTTAAGTGGTATAGAAAGCCTTTTGGAAAATCAGAGTTCCGTTTTCAAAAAGCAACCACTATGGCTCTGATACCAATTGTTGAGAGAAAAACTTAGAGACACACTTGAACAAATGTTAGAACAAGTAGATTGCGGAATATTTAATCTCAAGGATCTAAAAGCTCAACAATAATATAAAGAAGTTATAGTTAGATAGTTAGAGAGTTAGTTGCGGAAAAGTAAAGAAATAGAAATGACAACAATTGTTATATCAAGTATACACTTAAGTTGATTCATAACAAGGGATGCATTCAAACCGAGTTAATAAGGTAGATCAAACTTATTGATTAAGTCTCAAAGACTTACTCCGGAGAGAGGTTATAATCAGTTATGTTCTAGTAACAATTGAGAGTAAGAAGTGAAGAGTAGAAAGATAGAGAAATAGAGAAGATAACTTCAGAGAAATGTATTCAGATAGAATGCATAAGTTATCCGTGTAGAATACAAGAGACTGAGCTCTTATTTATAGAGACTCAGAAAGAACACTAGATTACATCTCTATGAGTAGCCATGCAAGGCATACTGGTCCATAGAGTGTATTACAATAAAGACAAGTAAAGTAATCTAGCTAAATTGACTGCGGAAGATTGACTCTGGTTGCGGTTGCGGTTGCTGATGAACAAGATGACTACGGGTGCTGAACCGTTGCGGTAGCAGAAATGGTTGCGGTAGTTGAAGTTCAAGAGGGTCACTTTTATGATTCAACACTGACCTACCAAAAATGAAATTTTCGCGGTCGTACTGGAAAACATGAAAAATAACACTAGAACATATCCATAGAGTTAGACTATAACCAAAAAGAGTACGAAGGGAACGAGTAGAGTATGATATACTTCCTACTAGGTCTAGCCCTGGATTTAGCTAACTGGCATTCTATTTTGTACATACGCCTGTCTTGTGATCTTTGTCGTTCTCGTAGTTCTCTAACTTCGGCTTGGGATGCCGCTAGTTCTCTCAGTAAGAAATTAGTACGATCTCTTTTCACATTATGATTGTCTTTTAGGTTACGAATATGGACAGAGTTGACTCCAGTAACAGCATCAACTGCATGACTCGGTCGATAGCAGCTCTTCCTTGTTCATCATTACGCGCCAGACAACGAACTAACACAGGGAGGGCTCTGTCTGCTGAGCCTCATGTGTCTAAAATGTAGAAGCTTTGGTCTCCATGGTAAGAATGGTTCAGACCCTGTTTGCTACTCCACCTGTCTAATTTTATCGCCCATAGAGGTGTCGGGTCTTGGAAATTTTGTCGTTGATTAGGATTCTGAGCAACTGGTGGTGGATTATAGGCTTTTGATTCCGAATCAGAATCTTCAGGAAAATTTTCTGCAAAATCATCATCTAAGGGGATTTCAGTATTCTCTTCTGGCTCATCCTCAAGCCATCCTCCATTTCCCCGATTGGGAAAGTACGGGTCTCTGGGTAGATGAAATTCAACCATTGATATCTAAGCGAGAATAGCGATAAGAGATATAAAATATAATTAGTAACGATAGATTGCAAATACAAGTTTCTACGAGAGAAACTTAGAGTTAACAAGTAATGAATTCTGTATGACTTGTTCTGGGTACTACTATGACTACAAAGTGTATACTAATTATATATAACTTTGGGTATAATCGACCTTCGATTAAATGATCATGCTCTAAATCCACAACCAAACAAGGAACATGAAATGAAGCTAGATCACATAATCTAAGTCTATATAACTTTAATTATATATAACTGTAATATACCCTTAATATTTATAGCTCTACCCATAATAGTTCTTTTGTTTTCACATGTTTGTTATTAGTATATAGTGCCTAAAATATTCCTATAGTATTTTACCTTTTTGTTCTGTTCTAGAGTTCTTCTGTATCTGTATGGTTGGTAAGTTTTAGACATGCCGCAAAACTACCATCACTCCCAAACACATGTTAGTCATATCTCAAACCAATATAGTTGATCAGGCTTTATTAATCCCAAATATGATTATATAACTATCGAGGTTTGACTACAGTGTCCAACATCCAAATACTTTTAAGTTCTTATGAATGTGATACTGTACTTGTAGGTATGAATGTTAATATACTTCTTGTAAAAATACTTAAATTTTTAAAAGTATACTTGTAGTCAGAGCTCTTAGCCCTAATGTATTTATAGTTTGTATATCTTTTATGGATGATATACTGAGTTCACTATAAACAATGCTCTGATACGAATCTGTCACACCCCCAAAGCAGACGGTGGAAACGTCCGGGGGTAGATTACTTTATTTGTAGTATCACAACATATGCATCATAGTAATCAAAATACAAACAACCATTGTATTTCAAAAGTATAAGTATTTACATGTGTTCAATCATTGTATATTGAAACCAAAATAGTTATACAAAAGAAGAAGACATGACTCAAAAATAGCTTCATCTTCTCAAAAGCTCGGGGAGTACCTGACTACTAATTCCCTGAGAATACAAGTAATTTGAAAAGAGAGTATCAACATAAAGTTGAGTGAGTGCATAAGCATTTATGCTTGAAAGTATGTTTTCTATTTCATGAATATGTAAACTGTTCCATAAAATCCTATATTTTCTGTTGTATATGAAAAGTAGTTTTAATCACACTATTATGATCTTGTATAAGGACCTTCTTGGTCAATGGGCTGTCGGCTCATGTTCTCTTTGATTCGGAGGCTACCCGATCATTCGTATCTCTTGCTCTTAGTAAGAAGTTTCAGGATGCTCCAGGGACCTTGGATTCCTCACTTCAGGTGGAGATTGCAGATGACTGCACCGGGAGTGCTGCGAGGGTATATCAGAGGATTATCCTGAATGTGTTCAGGGAGAGGTTTCAAATCGATCTGGTTCCGATTCCATTTCAGGGATTGAAGGTGATCATCAGGATGGATTGGTTGGGGCCCAATGGGGCCATGATAGACTGCTAGCGTCAGCTGGTGAGAGTTCGAACCCCAAGTGGGGGAGAACTGGTTATTCATGGAGAGAGAGCCTCACATAGGCCACCTCTATGTTCGGCTGTGAGGACTATGAGGCTTCTCTAGCAGGGCCGTTTGGGGTTATTGGCTTATGTTTCAGATGCCAGGGTTGAGGTCACGCCAGAGTTGATTCGTTTCGATTGTGCGAGACTTTTCTGACGTGTTCCCTGAGGAGTTTCTAGGGGTGCCTCCGAAGAGGCAAACGGATTTCCGTATTGACTTAGTGCCTGGTGCGACTCCGATAGCCAAGGAACCATACCGTCTAGCTCTGCCTGAGATGCATGAGTTGTTTACACAGCTTCAGGAGCTGCTAGGCCGAGGATTTATTCATCTAAGAAGTTCTTCGTAGGGAGCACCGATCTTGTTCGTGAAAAAGAAGGATAGGTCACACAGGATGTGTATTGATTATCAAGAGTTGAACAAGCTAACGGTGAAGAACCGTTATCCGCTACCGAGGATTGATGATTTGTTCAACCAACTTCAGGGTGCATCTTGGTTTTCCATGATTGATCTTCGGTCGGGGTATCACCAGATGAGGATTAGGGATGAGGATATACCGAATACGGCTTTCAAGACTCGCTATGGTCATTATGAGTTTGTGGTGATGCTATTCGGGCTCACCAATGCTCCAGCAGTATTCATAAAAATCATGAATCGGGTTTATAGACCGATGTGATTGCCTTCATTGATGATATCTTGGTCTATTCTAAGACCAAGGAGCAGCACGAGTAACATTTGAGGGAGGTGTTGGAAACCTTGAGGACGGATAAGTTGTATGCCAAATTCTCCAAATGTGATTCTTGGTTGCGGGAGGTGCAGTTTTTGGGACACATCATCAATCAGGAAGGTATTTTGGTTTATCCAGCGAAAATTGAGTCTGTTATGCATTGGGAGGTTCTGAAAAACGCATACGAGATCCGGAGTTTCTTAGGTCTTGCAGGGTACTATCGGAAATTTATTCAGGATTTCTGCAAGATCGTTGTACCTTTGACCCATTTGACCAAGAAAAGCGTGACCTTTCGGTGGGGTCCAGACCAGCAGGCGACATTCGATACCCTGAGGCAGAAATTATGTGAGGCCCAGATTCTAGATCTACCCGAAGGATTCGATGACTTTGTAGTGTATTGTGATGCTTCTATTTTGGTATTAGGAGCGGTTCTGATGCAGAGGGGGCATGTGATTGCTTATGCTTCGAGGGAATTGAAGCCTCATCAGGCGAATTACCCCACTCATGATTTGGAATTGGGGGTGATGGTGTTTGCCCTCAAGATTTGGAGGTACTATTTATATGGGGTCCGCTGCACCATTTTCACTGATCACAAGAGTTTGAAGTATTTGATGGATTAACAGAATCTGAATATGCGACAGAGGAGATGGCTTGATGTACTAAAAGATTATGATTGTGAGATTTTGCACCATCCCAGGAAGGCCAATGTGGTGTCTGATGCCTTGAGCCGTAAGGTGGCAAGTACTCCGATCGAGATGTTTTCCTGAGGATGACGTTGATTCCACCTCTATTGGATATGATCAAGGAGGCTCAGGTGGAGGGATTGTAGAAGGAGAACTGGAAGGTTGAGCGGATTCGGGGGCGGATTCCACTATTTGTTTCTAGACAGTCGGGGTTGATTGACTCAGTGTGGCAGAGTTTGGGTACCAGAGTCCGGGGGTATGAGACAAAAGGTCTTGGACGAGGCGCACAAATCCAAGTTTTCTATCCATCGGGGGGCGAAGAAGATGTATCAAGACTGCATGAAGTGGGAGGTTTCTTGGTTTGTTGAGCGGTGTTTGACTTACAGGAAGATCAAAGCCGAGTATCAGAGGCCCCACGGCAAGGTTCAGCCCTTGCCTATCCCCATGTGTAAATAGGAAGAGATTACTATGGATTTTATCACGAAGTTGCCTAGGACAGCTTGGGGTGTGGATTCAATTTGGGTTATTGTGGACATATTAACCAATAGTGCGCATTTTATTCTAATTTTCGAGAGTATCTCCGCCTATAAATTAGCAGATATCTAGGTGCGGGAGGTGGTGGTCAGGCACGGAGTGCCGGTATTTGTGGTCTCAGACCGCGATATTAGATTCAACTCTAGATTCTGGGGAAGTTTCATGAGGAGTTGGGTACCAAGTTGCAGGACTCCAGTTTGTTTGGGTGAGGTTGGGCATCGAGTTATGGGAAGCACCTAGGTGGTGCTTAAGACCACCGAGTTGATTCAGGAGGTGCACGACAGGCTGCGAGTCATGCAGAGTCGTCAGAAAAGCTATGGTGACCGGCATCACTCAGATCTTGAGTTTCAGGTGGGAGATTTTGTGTTGTTGAAGGTGTCACCTTGGAAGGGTGTCATTCAGATTCAGAAAAAGGGGCAAGTTGGGGCCCAATTTATTGGTCCGTTCAGGATTTCTGCCCGAGGTGGCAGGGTTGCGTATCGATTGGATCTTCCGAATGAGTTGGGCCAAATTCATAACACCTTCCATGTGTCTCAGCTTTGGAAGTGTGTTTCTGACGAGACTGCAGTTATTTCTTTGGACGACATTCAGGTGGATGAGAGCATGAATTATATTGAGAAGCCCGATGCAGTTTTGGATAGGAAGATTAAGGCCCTTCGTAACAAAGAGGTGAAGCTAGTAAAGGTGCAATGGCAACATTGAAAGGGCTCGAAATGGACATGGGAGTCGGAGGATGAGATGCGAGAGCATTACCCGGATATGTTTGTGTCATCGGACTTCGAGGACGAAGTCTAGTTCAAGTGGGGGAGAGTTGTAACACTTGAAATCAGGTAATCGTTCTTTTCCTTTTTAAATGAAGTAAATTTTGCATAAATGGTCCCTTTTTGTATGATGGGCGTACTTAAGTGTACGCTTAGCATACTATGGAGGAAGGATCATGAAGGAGCATCGCGTACGTGGGGCGCACGTGATGGTACGTCAGGCGTACGTGGCTGATGGCCAAACCCTAAATTTCGGACTTGTAGCCTATTTAAGCAACTTTAACTCATTTGAACATCACCCTAGTCAACCTCCATCACTCTCAATCGTCCCTAAAACCTAAAATCTTTAGTGTATGTTTCTTGAGCTTGTGAGTGCCTTTAAAACCATATTTTTAGTGTGTTAGCTAAAAGGAAGAAGAGGAAATAAGCTTGAGCGAGGAAAGGGCTTCTGTATCTTGCATTTATAGCAGCTTAGGAAGCTTGAGGAGGTAAAAAGCTTTCTCCTTGGTTATCATTGTCATTTCTAGAGCTAGGGTTTTCTATGTAGTCCCCTTTTGAGTTCATGAATAATTTCTTGGGATTTTGAGCAATCTAGGGATTATGGATGGTAGATCTGAGGTCCTTTATCTCGTCCATGTCATAAAAATGCAGACTTGTTGGTTGTTTTAGCCCCATGCATGCGTTAAGACCCTTGGAATGGTCTTAATGGGTCGTAAAAGGTTGTTGGGATCATACGAGGCATGCAAAGGCATAAACTTGCCATCTTTATGCCTTTGGACTCTTCAAACGACCTAGATCTGATTTTGGAATGTAAGGTCTTCACTCATTAAGCACTTAATAAAGAACGTGTTTATTCTATTTGGACGCTGGACGTACCAACCTGTACGCTGCACGTACAATCAAGAGCTCAGTACGCTGAGCGTACTTCTAAGGAGCGTCGGGCATACGCTCATCTGTGAGATTTTGGCTTCGGTGGACATGTGTACCATTTGAACATCACTTTGCTTTTGGGCCTAGACTGCAGGATGATATTGGGCCTTTGGAATCTCTATGGCTTTTTGGTGTTTAGATTGGGCCTCCTTGGGGCATGAGGCCCATTATAGTTTGGACTTGAATTTTGGGCCAATTATTGTAAGTAGGCTTTTGGGCTTGAATAGTGGGCCAAAGTTAGGATGTTGGACCCTTAGCTGAATTCGTGTCATATATATAATTAGGTTAATTTGTATATTTATACAGTGAGGGATTTGGGCTGCTAGTCGCGTTGTATCGTGTTCAGCATATTGAGGTGAGTCTTTTCATCATACCAATGGGTCGAAGCCACCAATATCGGACCATTATCTAATGTGTAGCAAATAGTTGTTATGCATTGTATGCTTATTTGTATTGATTGATTTATGTGAAGACCATGGGGGAGCCCATGGCACCTGGTTATCAGACTCTGGGGGGAGCTCAGGGCATTCCAGGTAAAGACCATGGGGGGAGCTCATGGCATTCCAAGTAAAGACCAAGGAGGGAGTCCATGGCAATCTATCTCTCCATATTTGTTGTATGGTTTCATATGAATATTGTTGGAAAACGTGTCTAAGCCCATAACTATAATTGGTATGTACTCAACCCGTTAGTAGCATGGTCCATTTGGGTTGCATTCATCAAAGCAATATGTTGGGAAGGATATTTGGGTAAGAGGTTAATTATGATTTATTAATATATTATAAGTATAATATATTAATTGAGGAATCATATTATTTAATTAGTATTGATAAAGAATTAATTTAAGAATTTATTTAGGGATCAAAAGAGACTAATTAGAATGATGCATATGAGTTGGGCTAAAGATCCATGATTTGATTTGTGATGGGCTTATGGGTTAATCCGTCAAGTGGTTATCCAAATCAAATAGATGGGTCATGGGCTAATGTGTATGGATTAGGGTTAAACATTACCCTTGATATTCTACACACACACACACACACACACATATATATATATATATATATATATATATATATATATATATATATATATATATATATATATATATATATATATTTATATATATATATATACATATATATATATATATATATATATATATATATATATATATATATATATATATATATATATATATATATATATATATATGTATCTATAAGCTTGAAATCGGTTACACCTTACACACTAAGAAGTAGAATCTGATTTTAGTGTCTCCATAATCTCTTTATATTCCTCCTAAATTGTTCTTGGTGTTTTGTGATTCCATTTGAGGCATCACACTATTGGTGCTAAGCTTTCTTGAGGCCAAGATATTCAAGCTACTACACAAGGTAATATTCTAACTAGTTTTTATGATTTAAATGTTACCTTGCATGCTAGTTTAGGTTTCATGCTTTGAAAAAATGTTTATTGCATGTATAATAGAGAAAACTTAGATCCAAAGCATTAGGGTTGTTATGTGCAGCGTAGGAATGTTATAGTACATAAAACCCAATAGTGGTATTAGAGCCAGGTTGTTTTCTATTGTATTGATGCAACTGTGTAATTTTCAAAGCTGAAAAAACTGCATTTCAGGATTCTGCCAGGGCCAACTCGCCGAGTCCATCATTGAACTCGACGAGTCCATCATTGAACTTGACGAGTTGGATGATATTTACCTTGAACTCGACGAGTTCTTTATGGCACTCGACGAGTTGATGCTTCTGTTGGCAGGATTTTCGAGTTTTTGGCCTGTTTTGGATTAGGAACATTACCATAAACTGTTTTGGTTTATAAAATTTGATTTTAATGACAGGTTAATGTTAATCCCCATCCAATAACATGATGTTTGTCAAATTCTAAGATAACTACTTGATTTTTGTGAAATACTAGTTATTTGTAAAATTTGAAACTATCTTGATGAATGAATCAAATTAGGTCAAATTGGTAAATGTTCTTCATATCTTAATTTGACTAGTTAATTTGATCCATAAGTCTTTCTTGAAGAGTTCCAGAACTTGTCCTCAAGTTATGGAATGTGAAAAGCCACATCGTTCATGAAACATTAATTTTCATAAGTTATGAAATACCAAAGGTCTTGTAAAGTTCATAACTTGTCCTCAAGTTATGGAATTGGAAAGGTCTCATTTATTCAACTTTAAAATCCATAAGTTATGAATTTTAAAAGTCTTGACAAGTTACAAAACTTGCCCTCAAGTTTTGGAACTTGAAAAGTTATATTAATGAAACTTTAATTCCAAACCCTAGAATTTCAAACGTTTAAATTCAACCCTTATACTATTTTAATATTAAAGTTTAATACTTATATATATATATATATATATATATATATATATATATATATATATATATATATATATATATATATATATATATATATATATATATATATATATATATATATATATATATATATATATATATATATATATATATATATAAGACAAGTCAGTCTTACCGTTAGTAGGCCTCATTCACGAAGCCGGTCTATAGATGGGGTATAAGGTTACTGCCTATAAAATGGTGGTTTAATGGGTGTCCACTCTCACCAACCGCTTCCTTGACTGGTGGAGGGTCGTTATCCGAACGAGTAGGAAAGGACACTAATTCTCATTAATAAGTATAATGAAAATTATTAAAGTGACTGAACTTTTATAAATTCCCAATCTTAGTTACTTTAGGAAAATGTGAAAATGGTGCTATTCCATGAAATTGCACTTTGTACCTTGTTAAGTCGTTAGTGGAGCGTGTGTGGTTAACCGACACACTAATTTGGGACTGACAATGTGTGGTAGAGGGTAGCTTGGTGTTAATCATGGATCAATGGAGCGTGTGTGGTTAACCGACACATTGATTAGGTGATTTGTAACATCGAGGGTACCAAGTAAATTTGCATGGTTATACACACCTTGTTTGTGATCCTCGGTATCCCAGTCACAAACTTGAAGGCATAATCGAGATTTAAACACGCCATTGAAAAGTTCAATGAATCTCAAAAGAATCTAGGAATTTCAAATTCATTTAAAACAAAATCTTCAATTTCATTTTTCATGGTGGAAATTGGTAAATCGTCATTTCCCTACCTTCAAATATTTTGCAATAGGATTACGGTATCCTTCTTCCGAATTGTAAAATATTGTGTTGGATCCTAGCCTTAATATCTCATTTTGGGTGTTATATTAAGGATCCTTATCTAATCTAAACTTGGTCTTTTTTCAGATGTCTACTTCAAATAATGCTTCCAACCTAATCCCTTCAGGCTCTTTCTCCCTCATGAACCTATGTGGGAGGGTCATTTTCGATGGCTCGAACTTCAATGACTCGATTTGAAACATCCCAATGGCTATTCTCTATGAGGACAAAGAATATGTCCTAGATAAAGAGCTTAAGGAGATTGATGTCACCACTGCTACTCCCAAACAGATCGTTGAACATAATACTCATGAGAGGGATGCGACAATGGTGTCGTGTCTGATGATTGCTACCATGACTGTCGAGCTGCAGAAGTCCTATGAGGACTACTATCCTTATGAAATGCACCAGGACTTGATGGAAAGGTAACATCAAAGTGCTCGACAGGAGAGGTATGAGATCATTTCCTTAATGATCATGACCAAAATGAATGATGGAGAGTCCATCACGACCCACTTGCAAAAGATGCAAAGGTTTGTGGACCGCTTGCTAAAGCTAAATGTCAATTTCGATGAAGAATTAGCAATTGACATTATCCTTCAATCCTTACCTCCTTGTTATGATCAGTTTCGTATGACTTATCATATGAAGAAGGAGGAGGTGACACTGAGCAAGCTTCAAGGTCTCTTGAGAACTGTTGAAAGTAGTTTGACAGGCAAATCTGTTGTACCTACTCCTACTGGAACTGCCCCTGTACTGGAAATTGGACATGGAAAGGGAAAGAAGATGAAGACTCCTTCCAAGAGTCATAAGGGAAAGTCCCATATTGGATCATCTTCCAGTGGAGCCAATGTTGGTTCTGTCACACCCTCTTCCAACCCAAAGGAAGCCGAGTGCTTCCATTATCATGATAAAGGGCACTGGAAACGAAGCTGTCCCAAGTACTTGCAGGACATAAAGGATGGGAAGATCAAGCCCTCATTTGCAGGTATTTACTATTCTATCTAATAACTCATCACATGCTAATTCTTGGCTCCTTGATACAGGATGTCGTTTACACATTTTTTTTGATTTGTTGGGACTAAAAGGAAGTAGGGATGTGGAGCATGCGAAGATGAACTTAATCATGGGGAATAAGGGAAAGTCACCTGTCACCAAGATTGGAGTTTATTCTTTATTACTAAATAATGGTTTAAAATTAGATTTGAATAGTTGTTGCTACTCGTCTGATATGGCGAGGAATATTATTTCTTTTCACAGTTTGTATGAACAAGGTTTTACCTTTTCTTTTAATAATGAAATTGGTAGT
Source organism: Lactuca virosa (assembly GCF_052849685.1). Taxonomy (NCBI): domain Eukaryota; kingdom Viridiplantae; phylum Streptophyta; class Magnoliopsida; order Asterales; family Asteraceae; genus Lactuca; species Lactuca virosa. The sequence continues at coordinate 310,323,477 of NC_136433.1, read as the reverse complement.
ATTAATGCTTATTACAATGGTGTATTTTATTTTGAAGCATTACCTTGCAATGGCATATATGAAACTGTGATGGTTGTAGATAACTTAGGAAATAATATGTTGCATATCGATTCATCCAATGATTTGGATAAAGCATGCTTATGGCATTGTCACCTTGGACATGTTAGCAAGAAGTGCATAGCTCAACTCTAAAAGGATTGAGTGGTGGAGTCATTTGACGTAAAGTCAGACGACACATGTGAATCTTGTTTACATGGAAAGATGACAAAGTCACCCTTCACTGGCACTTGTGCAAGGGGTGAGGGTCTGTTGGATCTCATACACACAGATGTGTGTGGACCTTTCAGAACCGTTACATGGGATGCTAACCGATTATATGTGACTTTTACTTATGATTACAACAGATATGGCTATGTCTACTTAATCAAGCACAAGTCAAAAAACTTTGAAAAGTTCAAAGAGTTTAAGCAACATGTGGAGAATCAGCTGGGCAGGAAGATAAAGATGCTTCGATCCGATCGAGGAGGAGAGTAACTTAGTATAGAGTTCCACGACTATCTTCAGGAATGTGGAATTGTTTCACAATTGATGCCGCCTAGGACACCACAACTTAATGGTGTAGCTGAGAGGCACAATCGAACCTTATTGGACATGGTTCGTTCTATGATGAGTCGAGCTTCGTTACCTATCTCATTCTGGGGGTATGCGTTAGAGACTGCCGCCCATATCCTTAATCTAGTCCCAACTAAAAAGGTTTCCAAAACACGTCACGAGATGTGGACAAGGAAGGTTCCCTCGTTAGCACACATCAAGGTTTGGGGTTGCGAGGCTTTTGTGAGAAAAGAAACTCAGGACAAGCTCGAACCTCGCAGTGAGCGATGTATTTTCATCGGCTACCCATAGAAATCCTTTGAATGTCTCTTCTATAGACCGAGTGATAATTTTGTATTTTATGCAAGGAGAGGAGTCTTTCGTGAGAGAGAACTCATATGCCAAGGAGACAGTGGGAGGTAAATTCACCTTGAAGAGCTTCAAGAGTTCAGTGATGAAGGAATCTCAAACACTAGCACTCAATCTGAGGAGGAAACTCCAGTTGAACCGATTGACGGGTCCTTACCTCTGAGGCGTTCCAGTAGAGTTAGACAGACACCTGAGTTTTATGGTTTCCATATTACTTCTAACGGTGATACATTTATTAATGATAGTACACTAGTAAATTTCGATGAACCTAATAGCTATAAGGAAGCTATGGTAGGCCCTGAGTCTGCAAAATGGAAAGAGGCAATGGACAGCGAGATTCAGTCCATGTATGACAATCAAGTTTGGAACTTGGTTGATAATGTACCAGGCCGTAAGACAGTCGGGTGCAAATGGATCTTCAAGAAGAAGACCGACATTGATGGGAAAGTACATATATATAAGGCACGATTGGTTGCGAAGGGCTTTACTCAAACTCCTAGAGTTGACTATGATGAGACCTTCTTACCAATGGCTAAGATTAAGTCTATAAGGGTTATGCTAGCCATAGCTGCATTTCATGATTCTGAAATATGGCAATGGATGTCAAAACCGCTTTCCTTAATGGGAAGTTGGCTGAGGATGTTTACATGAATCAACTAGAGGGTTTTGTAGATGCAAAGTACCCTAATAGAGTGTGTAAGCTTGAGAAATCCATCCATGGATTAAAACAAGCATCTCACATGTGGAATCTTTGCTTCAATGAGAAAGTCAAAAAGTTTGCCTTTTCGAGAAGTGAGGATGAGTCATGTGTATGTCGAAGCTAGTGGGAGTATAATTGGCTTTCTCGTGTTGTATGTGGATGACATACTGCTCATAGGAAATGACATCCCCACCTTGTAGGAGGTTAAGTCCTGGCTTGGGAAGTGTTTCGCTATGAGGGAGCTCGGAGAAGCTGCATACATTGTAGGGATAAGGATATTGAGAAACAGGAGTAAACGACTAATAGGACTTAGTCAAAGTACCTATTTGGACAAAGTGTCGAAACGTTTCAACATGCAAGATTCCAAGAGAGAAGAACTACCTATCGAAAGCAATGCCAGACTGAGTAAGACTCAAAGTCCGAGTATCGATGCTGAAATAACTTAAATGAGTCGAATACCATATGCTTCCGCCGTTGGCTCGATCATGTATGTTATGATCTGTACTCTCCCTGATGTAGCCTTTTCATTGAGCATGGTTAGCAGATATCAAGGGAATCCTGGTAAAGCTCACTGGACTGCGGTAAAGAACATTCTTAAGTACTTGCGAAGGACTAAGGACTGGATCCTTCCCCTTGGTGCGAGTGATGACTTAAGAGTGGTAGGGTATAGTGATGCCAGCTTTCAGACCGACAGAGATAATTTCTGCTCTCAGTCGGGCAATATATTTACCCTAATGGAGGTGCAATAACTTGGAAAAGTTCCAAACATGATACTGTGGCTGATTCAACGTGCGAATCAGAGTATATAGCAGCGAGTGAAGAATCGAAAGAGGCGATATGGCTGAAGAACTTCATCGGAGACATTGGAGTTGTACCATCTATAAAAGCGCCCATGGAGATTTTCTATGATAGCGATAGTGCAGTTGCCTTATCCAAGGAACCAGGAGATCATAGCAGATCAAGACACATCAACAGAAAATATCACTTCATAAGACATCAAGTAGAAGAGGGACTCGTCGTGGTTATAGGGTATCGTCAGAAGAGAATCCAATAGATCCCCTTACGAAGGGACATAGTAGGGTTAATCACGTGAGGCACGCTAGTAGTGTCGGAATGAAGGACGATATTAGTTTTGGTGATTATATAGAATTTTAGAAACTTATAATAGTCAAAATGTAATTGATATATTGATGATTGAATAACAAGTTTTTTTATTTATAAGTAGTGTTTCTGTCTTATGTCAATTGTTTGCTATTGCTTCGTTTTGCATGTTTTGACTTCCAGAATAATAAGCTTATTCAAACTATCCACATTCGATCATACTTTGGAAGTAGGTTATGAAAGAAGTCTGTCATGAATGGGTTTGTGTAGGATTGTCTAAGGTGTTAGACATAGCAAAAGATTTCTACAAACATTCATTAGTACTCTTGAAATAAGATTTGAGTATTGGACTAAACCCACACTCACATATCACTTCATGGAATATATCACGAGTGATTGTGATACGATAATATTATTGGATTTGGTGTCTAAGCCATAACTATAATTGGTACGTACTTGACCCGATTGTAGCATGATCCTTTTTGGGTTGCCTTCACCAGTGCAATTTGATAGGAGTGACTTTTGAGAATAACGTTATTTATGATTTATTAATATATTATAAGTATAATATACTCATTGAGAAATCATATTATTTAATTAGTATTGATCAAGAATTAATTTATTAATTTTGTGATCAAAAGAGACTAATTAAATAATGGGGATTGATTATGTAAATCAATAATTCTTGTAGTGTGGCCTATGATCCATGATTATTTAGATGGGCTAAACCAATAAGTTAATCCATGGATAGTCCATGGAGGTTAAACCCATGGAGCATAAGAATGCGAAAAGTCATGGAGCATTAGGGTTTACAAAGTATAACCCTAGCATGTGCAACACTATAAATAGAACCCCCCATGGACCACAATTGGTTGCCCCATCTCTTTGAGATAAGTAACTTATTCTCTCAAGACTCCTCTTGCATTCTGGGGTTTGTGAACCAATAGAGGCATCACACTTGAGGTGCTCAAGCTTTCAAAGGTCAAGAACTAAAATTCCTTCTAAGAGGTAAGTCGTCTAACTAGATGTATCATTCAATTGCTCAAATGTATTCTAGTTAGAACAATGCTTTGGAAAATAGATAATATGCATGTATAATTAGAGAAAACATAGATCCAAAGCATTTAGGGTTGCATATGCACCATAGGAGAGTTATAGTGCTCAAAACCCAACAGTGGTATCAGATCCTAGGAATGTTTTTCTATTATATTTGATGCTTACTAGTTTTTCAAAGCTGAAAAAGTCGAATTTCTGCCTTCTGACTGATGAACTCCCCGAGTCTACTGGCTGACTCGACGAGTCCACCCAGTAATGGTCCAACCCGACGAGTCCAGTTCATATACTCGCCGAGTTGGTGCCCCTGTGTGCAGAATTTCGAGTTTCTTGGCCTAGTTTGGATTGTGGACACTACCACAGACTGTTTTGGATCATTGGAAATGTTTTTTATGATATGGTAGTGCTTTTACTCATCCAACCACAAGATAATTGTCAATGTTTTAAAATAATTGTTGTTTTTATATGATAAACAAATTTGCTTTCAAATTGTTGACTTAAAAGTTATCTTGATTATGAGTTTAGTTAGATCATGAATTATGTGATAATTTTAGTTGTTATAAAATTGATCTAAATGAATTTTAATGACCTCCATAACTTGTCCTCAAGTTTAGGAGAATGAAAAGTCTCATACATTAAAATGGAATTAAACTCATATGTTATGGAATTGAAAGGACAATTGTCAAATATTAAGATAATAAGTTAATTACTTGTATTATTTGATATGAATTGCCTTGCTACATGAGTTAGATTAGATCAATAGAATATTATATGATAATTTTTCCTTGTTAGAATTGATCTAAATATTCTTTAATGAGTTCCATAACTTGTCCTCAAGTTATGGAACATGAAAAGTCTTTTCATAAATGCTTTTAATGAACTCTATAACTTGTCCTCAAGATATGGATTATCAAGAGTCTTTTCATAAAACACACATTAAACTCATAAGTTATGGATATGAAGAGTTTTGACAAGCTTCAAAACTTGCTCTGAAGTTTTGGAATTTCTAAAGTCTCACTTTTGAAACATATATATATATATATATATATATATATATATATATATATATATATATATATATATATATATATATATATATATATATATATATATAAGACAAGTCAGTCTTACCGTTAGTAGGCCTCATTCACGGAGTCGGTCTATAAGGGGGGTATAAGGTTACTGCCTATAAAATGGCAGTTTAATGGGGGTCCACTCTCACCCACCGCTTCCTTGACTGGTGGAAGGTTGTTAGCCGAACGAGTAGGATAGAACATTAATTCTCCCTCATTCAAAGTATAATGATAAAAAATAAAGTAACTAAACTTTTATTAAATTCCCAATCTTAGTTACTTTAGGAAAATGTGAAAAGATGCTAATCCATGAAATTACACTTTGCACCTTGTTAAGTCGTTTGTGGAGCGCGTGTGGTTAATCGGCACACTAATTAGGGACTGACAATGTGTGGCAAAGGGTAACTTGGTGTTAATCATAGATCAATGGAGTGTGTGTGGTTAACCGGTACATTGATTAGGTGATCTATAACATTGGGTGTACCAAGCTAGTTTATATGGTTATTCACACCTTGTTTGTGATCCTCGGCTTCCCAGTCAGAAACTTGAAGGGGACAATCGAGATTTAAACATGCCTTTGAAAAGTTCAATGAATCTCAAAGATCTAAGAATTTCAAACCAATTAAAACTTATTTCGTTTTTCATGGTGGAAATTGGTAAATCGTCATTTACCTACCTTCAAATATTTTACAATTGGATTACGGCATCCCCAGGGCTGGTCCATAGGTTTTCCCTGCCTTGGGCAAAAAATTAATAATGCCCCTTTTTTTACCGCAAAATACACAATAGACTTAACTCATATACATCATATACTTATAAAAGAAAGGTGCAACCAAATTTTTATTAAAAAAATCATGTATGTACATACTAACGCTTGCAAACGTTATCTAAACAATGGCTCTATATGGTTTTTGTAGCAAAAAATCAATTACCACAACAAAAATTCCATTGTATGCAAAAAGTAGAAAAATTCACAAAAATGCATATTTAACGGTTTTTACTTATCATAAAAGATCATCAGTTTCAGGCATGTATCATAAACAATATATCTAGAAAGATTTGTAATTTTAAGGAATGAATCATAAAAAATCAATAGGCACCACTTATGGCATCCTAAGATGGCACAAAGTAGTCAAAACTCTCATTTGGATGTATGAACTTCTTAATACCCCATAAGATCTGTCACACCCCAAAACCGGAACGGCGGAATCGTTCGGGGGTGGAGGACGTCATGTATAGTATCACAACAATGAATAGTAGTAAACAAGTAACAACATCATCCATTGCATTAATAATATAATTTAATACAAGTGTGTTCTGTTAAATTAATAGACACCAAAAATATGAATCAAAATAAAAGATGAGTCTTGAACGAGCTCCATCTTCTGAAAACCTGGCACCGGTACCTGTCTACTGCTGACCTGAGAATACAAGTTATTTTGAAAGAGTTTATCAGCTTTAAAGCTGGTGAGATCATAAGTATTTTAGTGTCATTGTTTGTAAGAAAGTGTTTGTAAGTATGTGATTTGTAAGTTTGTAAATGTTTGTAAATGTTTGTAAAATGTTTGTAAAATGTTTGAATCTCCTAGAAAACCCTATGTTTTCTCCTAAAAGTAGCCTTCTACCAAGGCATCAAATGTTTGTATGTATGTCTCTTGTAAGAGTATGTATTTTCCCAAATCTGACTATCATTAACCAAAAATATAGTTTTTACATTACTGTTCATTGTGTGAAGATCACAAAGTGAATGCAATGGGGAAATAAAATAGTACTGTAGTGTTGTATTAAGTAACTACTGCTGTACTAACTACCTTAAACCAATTGTTATTTAAAGTACCATGTGATATGCCTGTACCATACTACCGACTAAAAAGACGACGATGAATGACGTCGGAAGGAATGACGTTTGGCACCCATAGACTTGCAAGTCCCACTGTAGCGAGCAGCAAGGTGTAGGATAGTCAATCCAGTATAGATCTATACACAAACTCAACGCTCTCCACTTAAGGAGATTTTTGATACAAAACGAGCCATGACAGGTGATGCCATGCCCCGTTACGTGGCTCACATAACTGTAGTAGTGTTCTTGTATATGTAGTGTGTGTACTAGCTGTATTGTATGTTCTCTCTCTGTCTAGTATGTATGTATGTTCTCTCTGTTTCTCATAATAATATGTTCTCTTGTAAAATGTATTGTATGTACTAGCTGATGGGTTTTTAAGCATTCTAACACTTCCTAAGTGTACATGCAACCCTAATAACCTTGAATCTATGTTTTCACTATATACATGCAAATTTCTTTTTCAAGGTTATTTCCTAACTAGCATGGCATGGGGATTACATAAAACATAAAACTAGTAGAAATACATACCTTGTTGTTGCTTGGATTCCTTCAAGACTTTGTGAGCCTAGCACCCCAAATGTTGTGCCTCAAATGCTTCACACAACACCACAAGACTTGGAATAACTTGAGAGAATACTTCTAGCACTCAAAATCGGTTATGCCCTCTCTAGTAACACTAGGTCACGATTTTGCTAGCCATAGGGTTCCTTTTATAGTGTTGTCACAATTAGGGTTTACACATGAATGCCCTTAATTGTCATGACTCTTGATTTCCCATGACCCATGGGTTTGTAACTCCCATGAACTATCCATGGAGCTCCATATGGTTATAACCAAACCCATAAACCATGGATCATTAATCCACCATAAAAGAATTGATGATTGTCATAATCAACCCTATATATTTAATTAGTCTCACTTTGATCACCAAATTAATACTAGATTAATACTTGATCAATACTAATTAAATAATACTATTATTAATATATTAGGACTTATAATATATTAATAATCATAAGTGCCTTATTCTCTCATTTAGTCTATCCAAGTATTGCAATGCCATGCAACCCAAATGGACCATGCCGGGTCGGGTCAAGTACACACCAAATAAGGTTATGGACTTAGACACTATATCCAACATTCTCCCACTTGGATAAGTCTAATAACTATATTTGCAAATATGACTTCAAAATCCGACTAGCAATCGTAGCTCTTTCAAAGTCTCTCGGAACTGAGATGATGATGATACGCCATTTAAGATAAGTGATCATATAATCCTCTGTTCTCATGATATCAGCCGGACAAACACATGGAACATGGTCTTACTTATTGTCCAGCATTTGTTTCTCGATCTCTGATTTGTTTCGACATAGAACTAAATTGAACACATCAATTAGGTTCTGACCGGGCCCGGTACATAGGTCAAAACCAAATCATCGAGGGGCCCAGATATCGCTTCTATTTCTAGAAGGAACAGATAAACTTCGACTGATATGCTTGTACTAACTACTTGTTGAATTATTCACAAAGGCACGTTTTATGACATCGAGTTACCAATGCGTTTTCGTGCAATCAATGAATAACCAACTCATAGTCAACAACTCATATCTCTAGGTTTGAAGATTTATATGATATTACCGTCTCACGATCACTCGAGATAAATTCCATGAAGTGATGCAAGTGAGCGTGGGTTGGATCCAATACTCAGCCCTTATGAGTACTCATGAATGTTGTAGCAACCATTGCATTGTCCAAAGCACTTTTAGACAAATCATACAAGCCAAATTCATGACAGTCTTAAATCAATACTTACTTCCAAAGTTTGACTGACTATGGATGGTTTGAATAATAACATAATTATTTTGGAAGTAAAAACATGCAAAATTGAAACATAGTAAACAATCAACACAAGATAGTAACACCTTACTCATAAATAAATAACAACTTTTATTTATCATCAAATGTCAATTACATTTTACAAGTTTCAGGAATCTAATTATTGAAACTAATATCATCCTTCAGCCCAATGCGCCTCGCATGCTGTAAATGCTTAACCCTGCTCAGTCCCTTCGTGAGGGGATCTGCCGGGTTCTCATCTGATGATACCCTCTTAGCCACGAGGAGTCCTTCTTCTATTCGATGTCTGATGAAATGGTATTTTCTGTCAATGTGCCTAGATCTCCCGTGATCTCTTGGTTCCTTAGCCAAAGCAACCGCACTTTCGCTGTCACATAAAATTTCCATTGGCTCCTTTATAGCTGGTACAACTCCAAGGTCTCCGATGAAGTTCTTTAGCGATATCGCCTCCTTAGCTGCTTCACTTGCTGCTATGTACTCTGATTCACAAGTAGAATCAGCTACTGTCTCCTGCTTGGAACTTTTCCAAGTAATTGCCCCTCCATTTAGGATAAAGACCCAGCCTGACTGAGAGCGGAAATTATCCCTATCAGTCTGGAAGCTAGCATCGCTATATCCTTCCACTCTCAAGTCATCACTGCCTCCGAGGGTAAGGACCCAATCCTTAGTCCTCCGCAGATACTTGAGAATGTTCTTTACCGCTGTCCAGTGTGCCTTGCCAGGGTTCCCTTGATATCTACTGACCATGCTCAAAGCAAAGGCCACATCAGGGCGAGTACAAGTCATAGCATACATGATCGAGCCCACAGCGGAAGCATATGGTATATGACTCATTTCAGCTATCTCAGCCTCTATACTCGGACTCTGAGTTTTACTCAGCTTGGCATTACTCTAGATTGGTAATTCTCCTTTCTTGGAATCTTGCATACTGAACCTCTTCAGCACCTTATCCAAGTAAGTACTTTGACTAAGTCCAATTAGTCTTTTACTCCTATCTCTCAATATCCTTATCCCTAGGATATAGGCAGCTTCCCCAAGGTCCTTCATAGCGAATCACTTCCCAAGCCAGGACTTAACCTCCTGCAAGGTTGGGACGTCGTTTCCTATGAGAAGTATGTCATCCACATACAACACCAAGAAGCTAACTATGCTCCCACTAGCCCTGACATACACACAAGACTCATCCTCACTCTTAGAAAAGCCAAACTCTTTGACTTTCTCATCAAAGCAAAGATTCCATCTGCGAGATGCTTGTTTCAATCCATAAATGGATTTATCAAGCTTACACACTCTATTAGGGTATCTTGTATCGACAAAACCCTCTGGTTGAGCCATGTAAACATCCTCAGCCAACTTTCCATTAAGGAAAGCGGTTTTGACATCCATTTGCCATATTTCATAATCATGAAATGCAGCTATGGCTAACAATACTCTAATAGACTTAATCTTAGCTACTGGTGAGAAGGTCTCATCATAGTCAACTCCCGGAGTTTGAGTAAAGCCCTTCGCAACCAGTCGCGCTTTGTAAGTATGTACCTTCCCATCCATGTCGGTCTTCTTCTTGAAGATCCATTTGCACCCAACTGTCTTACGACCTGGTACATTGTCAACCAAGTTCCAAACTTGATTGTCATACATGGACTAAATCTCGCTGTCCATAGCCTCCTTCCATTTAGCAGACTCAGGGCCTGCCATGGCTTCCCTGTAGTTATTAGGTTCATCCAAGTCTATTAGTGTACTATCACTAATAAATGTATCACCTTCAGTGGTGATGTGATAACCATAATAAAAATCAGGTGTGTTCCTCACCCTAGTGGAACGTCTTGGAGGTACAGACTCATCTATCGGATCAACAGGAGTTTCCTCCTCAGGTTGGTCGATAACATTTGAGGTTCCTTCACCACTTGACTCTTGAAGCTCTTCAAGGTCAATTTGCCTCCCACTGTCCCCTTGGCTTATGAATGCTCTCTCACGAAAGACTCCTCTTCTTGCTACAAAAACCACATTATCACTGGGTCTGTAGAAGAGGTAACCAAAGGATCTTTGTGGGTAGCCGATGAAAATACACCTCTCACTTCAAGGTTCAAGCTTATCATGAGTCTCACGCCTCACGAAAGCTTCACAACCCCAAATCTTGATGTGGTCCAAATTGGGAACTTTCCCAGTCCACATCTCGTGAGGTGTTTTGGCAACCTTTTTAGTAGGGACTAGATTAAGGATATGGGTGGCAGTCTCTAAGGCATACCCCCAGAAAGAGATTGGTAACGAAGCTCGACTCATCATGGAACGAACCATATCCAACAAAGTTCGATTGCGCCTTTCAGCTACACCATTCAACTGTGGTGTTCTGGGAGGTGTCAATTGAGAGACAATCCCACATTCCTTAAGATAGTCAAGGAACTCAATGCTAAGATACTCTCCTCCCCGATCGGATCGGAGCATCTTGATGTTCCTGCCCAATTGATTCTCCACTTCCTGCTTAAACTCTTTGAATTTTTCAAAGGTTTCTGACTTATGCTTGATTAAGTAAATATATCCATATCTACTGTAATCATCAGTAAAAGTCACATAATAGCGATTAGCATCCCTTGTAGCAACTCTGAAGGGCCCACACACATCCGTGTGTACAAGGTCCAACAAACCTTCACCCCTATCACAAGTACCTGTGAAGGGTGACTTTGTCATTTTTCCAAGTAAACAAGACTCGCAACTATCATCTGACTTGAGGTCAAATGATTCCAAGACTCCAGCCTTTTGGAGTTGGCCTATGCGCTTCTTATTAAGATGTCCAAGACGACAATGCCACAAGGATGCTTTATCCAAGCTATCTGAAGAATCAATATACAACACATTATTTCCTAGATTGTCTACAACATTCACGGCTTCATATACACCATCACAAGGTAATGCTTTAAAGTAAAATACATCATTGTAATAAACATTAATAGCACCATTTTTATTATCAAATGAAAATGAAAAACCTTGTTTGTACAAGCCATGAAAAGAAATAATATTTCTCGCCATTTCGGGCGAGTAACAACACTTATTCAAATCTAACATTAACCCATTATTAAGCAATAAAGAATAAACTCCTATCTTGGTAACAGGTGATGCTTTCCTGTTACCCATGAGTAAGTTTATCTTCCCGTGCTCCACTTGCTCACTTCTTCTTAGTGCCTGCAAATCAGTACAAATGTGAATACCACAACCTGTATCAAGCACCCAAGAATTAGCTTTAGATGAGTTATTAGACAATATTGTGTAAATACCTGCATGGGTGGGTTTAACCTTCCCATCCTTTACATCTTGCATATATTTAGGGCAGCTTCGCTTGAAGTGTCCCTAATCCTGGCAATAGAAGCACTGTGCTTCCTTTGGGTTTGAAGAAGGAGTAATGGGACCTTTCTTTGTCCCACTTGAAGAGGAACCATCAAGAGTCTTACCCTTGGTACCCTTTGAAGGGTTTTTCCTCTTCTTACCCTTTCCCTGCCCAATAGCCAGAACAGGGGCTGTTGAAGGAGTAGAAGTAGCAACCGCTTTACCCTTAAGGCCATTTTCAGCTGTCCTTAAGAGTCCTTGAAGTTTGCTAAGTGTGACTTCCTCCTTGTTCATATGATAAGTCATACGAAACTGATCATAACTTGGAGGTAAGGAATGGAGAATGATGTCAATCGCCATTTCCTCAGGAAAGTCAACATTTAGCTTCAGCAACCGGTCAACGAACCTTTGCATCTTCAGCAAGTGACCGGTGATGGGTTCCCCATCCTTCATCCTTGTGGTTATCATGGAGGAGATGATTTCATACCTCTCCTGACGCGCGCTCTGATGGTACCTTTCCATCAGATCCAGGTGCATCTCATAGGGGTAGAAATCTTCATAGGATTTTTGAAGTTCAGGAGTCATGGTGGCCATCATGATGCATGCTACTTTAGTAGCATCCTTTTCATGTGCAACAAACTCCGCAAACTCTTCAGGAGTAGCAGTGGCTTCATTCACAACCTTAAGCTCCCTATCGAGGACATATTCTTTGTCCTCATAGCGGGTAATCATTCTGATGTTTCTGATCCACTCATTGAAATTGGATCCATCAAAGATGACCTTACCACACAAGTTCATAAGGGAAAAGGAGCCTGTTGGGTTTGAGCCAGAAGCATTGTTGGAAGACATCTGAAAGGAAAGAAAGACAAGTTTCATTAGATTAGGAATCCTTAATAATTCACCCAAATGAAATATTAAGGCTAGGATCTAACAAACTATTTATAGTTGGAAGAGGGATGCCGTAATCCATACTATAAAATATTTGAAGGTAGGTAAATGACGATTTACCAATTTCCACCATAAGAACGAAATATTTTATTATTAGGTTTTATTGGTTTTGAAACTCCTAGATCTGTTGAGATACATTGAACTTTTCAATGGCATGTTTGAATCTCGATTGTGCCCTCTCAAGTTTGTGATTGGGATGCCGAGGATCACAAACAAGGTGTGAATAACCATACAAATTGACTTGGTACCCTCAACAATATTACCTAATCGATGTGTCGGTTAACCACACACGCTCCACCGATCTATAATAAAGTCAAGTTACCCTTTGCCACTCTTACTTGTCCATGTTAGTGTGCCGGTTAACCACACACGCTCCACTAACGACTTGGTAAGGTACAAAGTGTAATTTTATGGGCTAGCACCAATTTTACATTTTCCTAAAGTAACTAAGATTGGGAATTTATAATATATAGTTACTTTATAATTCATTATACTTTTAACGAGTATTTAAAGTCGTATCCTACCCGTTCGGCTAACGACCCTCCACCGATCAAGGAAGCCGTGGGTGAGAGTGGACACCCATTAAGTCACCATTTTATAGGCAACAACCTTATACCCCCCTTATAGACCGGCTTCGTGAATGAGGCCTACTAACGGTAAGAATGACATATTCTTATACATATCTATATAATAAAATTATAATAATAGTATAAGTGTTGATTTTTAAACTTTTTAAAAATCCAAGGTTTAATTTGGAATTAAAGTATTAAAGTGTAAGACTTTTCAAATTCCAAAACTTGAGGGCAAGATTTGAAACTATTCCAAGTCTCTTCAATTTGTAACTTATGAGTTTTAATGGTTCATAAAAATGAAGACTCTTCATTTTATGAAACCTCTTTAGTTCTTTAATCACAATTTAAAGAAGTGACTTTTGGTTATCCATAACTTGAGGACAAGTTATGGACACCATCATTGCCATTAAGATCATGAATTAAACACACGTGGAGGTTACACATAATTCCTATGATCTTCTAAACTCATATGAACACAAATTCATGTCAAGCAATTTCAAGAAAATCATATAAACATATACAATACTTGAAAATTGATAAAAGTCATGTAAAATGGGTTAACATAATCATTATCATTTTGAAAAACAGATTTTACAAGTCCAAAATAGATTGGGATAATGATCTTAATCCATTTCCAGCAACAAAACTCGAAAAAACTGCCCAGCACGCTCCTACTCGCCGAGTGCATTATTCTACTCGCCGAGTAGGATGAATTTGTTCATGGACTCGGCGAGTCCTCCCCATGGACTCGGCGAGTCCAGTCGTCAGAATGCAGAATTTTCGATTTTTAAGCAGTTTTGCATCAAGTATACAGAAAACAATCCTAGGCTCTGATACCACTGATGGGTTTTTAAGCATTCTAACACTTCCTAAGTGTACATGCAACCCTAATAACCTTGAATCTATGTTTTCACTATATACATGCAAATTTCTTTTTCAAGGTTATTTCCTAACTAGCATGGCATGGGGATTACATAAAACATAAAACTAGTAGAAATACATACCTTGTTGTTGCTTGGATTCCTTCAAGACTTTGTGAGCCTAGCACCCCAAATGTTGTGCCTCAAATGCTTCACACAACACCACAAGACTTGGAATAACTTGAGAGAATACTTCTAGCACTCAAAATCGGTTATGCCCTCTCTAGTAACACTAGGTCACGATTTTGCTAGCCATAGGGTTCCTTTTATAGTGTTGTCACAATTAGGGTTTACACATGAATGCCCTTAATTGTCATGACTCTTGATTTCCCATGACCCATGGGTTTGTAACTCCCATGAACTATCCATGGAGCTCCATATGGTTATAACCAAACCCATAAACCATGGATCATTAATCCACCATAAAAGAATTGATGATTGTCATAATCAACCCTATATATTTAATTAGTCTCACTTTGATCACCAAATTAATACTAGATTAATACTTGATCAATACTAATTAAATAATACTATTATTAATATATTAGGACTTATAATATATTAATAATCATAAGTGCCTTATTCTCTCATTTAGTCTATCCAAGTATTGCAATGCCATGCAACCCAAATGGACCATGCCGGGTCGGGTCAAGTACATACCAAATAAAGTTATGGACTTAGACACTATATCCAACACTAGCTGTATTGTATGTTCTCTCTCTGTCTAGTATGTATGTATGTTCTCTCTGTTTCTCATAATAGTATGTGTTGACTCATGTATGAACTGACTCATTGTATGTTTCATTGTTCTAGTAATAGTATTAGTAACTTCCTAAACTATACCTATTATAGTTTACTAGAAATGTGGTTTGTATGTATGAACATGTTTGTATACCTTTGCTACCCAAAGGTATTGAATAGAAAGAAGGAACTTTTATATCTATATACATATACATAATATATAACTAGAATTCAAACGACCTTCGGACAAACAACCGATACCCTAAGTCCACAACCAAACAAGGAACAGGAGGTAAGGTGAGCTATCAGTCCTAAGTCCTTCCAATATATAGCTATATCTATATAAATACACATTTAACAAAATATAAGTTTAAAAGAGTTTAAATAAAGTATTTAACATGTAAAAGAGTTTGTAAAATAGTTTGAAGTAGTTTGTTTGATAACACAGTTTGAAAAGTAAGATATCCACTTGTTTGGTAGTTATTAATTACATGTGATTGATATAATAACTATAATAGTTCAACTTGTATTCCCCTCATAAAGGCATTTAAAATCATTTAAAATGTTGATTAAGGGGTATGAACTCACCTATAGTGAGTGGTTTGGATAAACGGATGGTATAGGATGCTAAGTGTCAAGTGAAGACTTGAGCACACATACAGATCCTATTGAACATATATTGACACATATATGTATCCAATTAGTCAATTAACAACTAATTAATCAAATAAAGACACCCTAAAACATGGATAACACTTTGATTCAAGTGCTAGGAGTACATTAGGGTTGCACCTAAGGGGTGTAGGGCCTGTCCAAGGAGTTTATGGTCCAAATGATAACAACTCATGAGTTTACGGCCTATGGTCATTTTCCCATGAGTTTATGGCTGCAAACTCATGGTATTAAGTACCATTTTGTGTTTTGAGGTCTTATAAGTCATAAAGAAGTATCCTTACTTCAAGTCTAAGCCTTAGGAAGCATTAGTGGCACAATGGCACCACTTTATAGAGTTTACGACCCATGGACCATTCCTCATGATTTTACAGCCGTAAACTCTAGGTGTTCTTGATCTTTTTGATGTTTAAGGTCCTAAACACTTCAAGGAAGTGATCTAGACTAGTATCCAAGGCTAAGGAAGGGATTAGGGCTCAATTTTCCCCATCTATTAGGGTTTACGGCTCAAGAACATGTCTTGGCCGTAAACACCTTTGATCTTGTGTTTCTTTGTGTTTTCTAGTTGAATAAGAAGTGAAACAAGCCTTATAACACACTAGGTTAAGAATACTTACAATAAAGGAGCTTGAAAGGGTGTTCACGGCCCAGGAACACTAGTGTGTGTTCTTGGTGTACTTGGTGAAATGAAGAATGCTTGAAGATCTAAACAAATGGAATGATTTCATGGATGAAATCATGTAAGATCACTAGATTAAGGAGGAGATCAACTAAACAAGGAAGAAAACACTTACTTTCTTGAAGATTTTGAAGAAACTTTGGATGATACTTGAGAGAGAAAGGGTTCTAGACTTGAAAATTTGAAAAAGAGCTAAAAATGACTAAGTGTCACTTATATAGTCCTTAGGGTTTACGGCCCCAAGACCATTTGGGCCGTAAACTCCAAACTCTTGGAGTTTTGGAACTTAAATGTTGCACACTTTACCCTAAAGTATCCTCTCTCCAGTTATCTCTTGCAGTACTAGGCTTTAGAACACTCAAACTGACTCCAAAAAGCTTAAAAGTTAGCAGAAACAGTTCTGACTTCTATTGAAGTGAATGGTTGTAAAAGATAGAAATTTCGGGTTGTCACAAGATCTATCTCATGTTCTCTTTCACAACCTGCCAATTACAACAGGAAGGCATTAAAACAACTAAATAAACAAAAAATCAAGGTAGGATGTCCTCTTTCTAACCATATATTGGGTAAAAATCATTGGTAATCAAAGAAACAAAAGTCAATATCTCAACTTTTTCATTGATACATTTGGTAAAAATCAATAGTAATCAATGATTTAGAGAGTAATAACATAGTTCTCCTAGAAACAACAGCACATATAAAAACAAAGCACATGCATCAGGCCTAAAAACCATGTAGAACTTCAAAATAAATGTAGAGACTTGTAAGGATGTTTTTACATAAATTTAAGCTTTAATTCCTATATGTTGTTGCAGAATAACATAACCAATAGGTAGTACACAAAGCTATAAATTACAAAAAGAAAATTTCATTACACTGCATAATAATTACAAAAAAGAAACATTTGATTACAATAAATTAGGCATTGAATTTGACAATAATAATAGAATCCGCAATTGTAAAACTATTTGATAGAAATAACTAAAATTGATTACACTCCATAGAACTCGCATAACTAAAATAGAAATAACTTACAACAATCAGAAACTACCTCAATTAACAAGATTCATGGAGAGAAAACAAGAACATATATAACCAGATTTGTAGGAAAAAAATATAGACCGCATACCAAAATCGAGAGACGGAGAGAGCATAAGTGATACTGTGAGACGTTGTGAGAGGAGATCGGACTTAAGGGGCTCTCGATTTGTGATTTATACTGCCAAAATCTGAAGTCGCGGCGTTCTAGTGAATTTCCAACTGTGTGGATTGGTTAAGGGCGTGAGGAACTAATTGACATGTCTCCTCGTCTTCTGTTCTACCATACGCGTCGATTCCTCCTAGTTTTTTGCTTGGAGACTTCAACTCAAGCTCCCCTTATGAATTATGATACAAGATCCACAAAATTAGAAGAACATGCTGAATTTTTAATATATACCCATAATAACTGGGCTTAGAATTATGCCCCCGAAAAATTGATGCCCAGGGCTGCCTCCCATGCACTGGGCCGGCCCTAGGCATCCCTCTTCGCAATTGTAAAATATTGTGTTGGGTCCTAGCCTTAATATTTCATTTTGGGTATTATATTAAGGACTTAAATCAACTAACTTGAATTTCTCCCTTGTAGATGTCTAGTTCAGACAACTATGATCTTCCCGAATCTTTTGGAAAAAGCTTTCCACATGAAGATGATATTCCACAATATCATACATCACTTCCTCCACCTCCTCTAATTATTCTCCCTGACCCACAAGTTCGAAGACTTGAAAAGTTCAAGGTAACTCAATCCCTATTGGCTAGTAAACACCAAGATGGAAGGTATGTGTGTGCACATGTCTTGGATATGAAGTTACACATTGACAAGCTGGGAATGTTGGGTGTCGTTTTCCCTAGGAAGTTGGTTGTTGACTTGGTTCTTCAATCACTCCCCGAATTATATAGTCAGTTTGTTAAAGATTACTATATGACAGACCGCGATATGACCCTTATAGATCTTACCTATTTGCTTATTGTTGCTAAGTCAGCTGTGATTTTGCGCAATGGTCAAGAAATTTTGATTAGAAGATCTACTTCCCAAACTTCCATGGACATTGACAATGGAAACATTGGAAGTCCAGAAAAGATTTCTCTTTCCAAGGGAAAGGGAAAGGCTAAATCTGAGATTGTCCTGTGTACTATTCCCAAAGAGTCCATATGTTTCTATTGCCAAGAGAAGGGACATTGGTTGCGAAGCTGACCTATCTACCTGAAGGATCATGAGAATGGTAAGGTCAAAAAGGTTTGACTCTACTTCAGGGAAGCCCATTATCTAACTCTATTAAGTTCCTATTTGTAGATTCTTAATACATGATGTGATAAAGTTACATTTTGATGTTTTGCAGAATTAAAGAGAAAGAAGGAAGCTTAAAGGAAATCGAAAGGCTGAATTTGATCGCGAAGAGATGGATTTAGATCGCATGGTTCGATGATCGAATTTTTGAGCTGATGCTAGGAGTTATGATAAATTTCTTAGAAATTTGTAATAACATAGTTTTCATATGTAAGGAAAAGTTTTTCCGCACCTTTTATAAATAACTAATATTTTGACTTTGTATCTTATTTATATTTCTTTGCAATGTCATTTATGAAAAATTGATGTTTGTATGTTTATATTTTAGCAATATGGTTTTGATTCCTTCGTTTGTGGTAGTGTCTAAATTTACCAAATAAGGAAAGATTCTCATCACCCAAGTTTCAGTTGGATAGAAACTTGGAATCATGCAACTTGTATTGTGTGATGAATGAGAACCTTCATCTTTGGGAAATTAAGACAAATTCCTTGTTCACATGTATGTGTGAGATAAGTGAAGGACTAGGGGATCCGATACACTTGGTTGTGCGATGGTCAGGTCCACCACAAAGAACGATAAGACTATTTGTTATGGTTTACTAAAGTTAGTAAATATGGTTATGCTTACAAGATTAAGTATAATTATGAGTCATTGAAAAGTCTCAATGTATAGCAGAACGAATAAGAAGAATCAAAGTCGGCAGAAAGATAAAAGTTTCTCCAATCTGAAGAGATGGGAGAGTATTTGAGTATCGTGTTTTATGATCATCTTAATGATTATGAAAACCATATCACAATTTGATCCTCTAAGGAAGCCTTAGTGCATTTGTTTGGCTAAGAAGAAGAATCGGGAATTGTTGAAATGGTTAAATCAATTAAGATGACTCATACTTCGTTCCAAAATCAAATCTTGGAGTCATACTCCAAGATTGTATATTGAGTGACATATCAGCAAATGTAAAATGTTTGAAATTGGTAAGTTGTAATGTTTTGGATAAAACAAAGATCAACTAAGACCAATTATAAAAAATGTTTGTCTTGATAAGAAATCGCACTAACTCTTGAATATTTGTCTGTCTAGTAATGTTTCTTGACAAAGAGAAACTTATATGTCAAGAGGTTAGTGGGAGTCGTAAAGGTCTTGAAAAGTTTCAAGAACTAATCAAGAGTAAACTTATTGTTAATCACTAGCACATGACTTGAGGTTTGTAACCTATCGTGTTGAGATATTCTTGTTTCTGTGGCCATTACAGTTAAAGTTGACTATGCATGTGAGTTCTATGAGTTCTCAATTGTTTGCATAACAACCTGGAAGCAATGGCAGGCCCTTGTGCTGCCAGGTGGCAAGAAATTAAGATTGAACAAGTTCAGTCTGTATGAGTTTGGATTTGTCACTAACCTTGTCTTAAGATTATGGTCATGACAAATTCACTTGGATAGAAACACATACCCCATAAAAATCTAAGTGGCATAAGGTTTCTCTCCAATTCATGAAAATGATTGTAAGGAAATGCTTTCACTAATTAGATTTTAAAGAGTTAGCAATTATGATATTTGCATTCTCAAATTCGATTATGACTACGGCATCCCTCTTCATAGTTCTAATTGTGAGAAATGCAAAAGGTCTAAACATTTGAGACTTACTGCTGTAAGTTCTAAAATTGTTTAGACAAACATATGAGCTTTCTAATAAAAGGTGTGTGATCTTAGATAAAGGTTTATCAAAGCATCTCGTGTCGGAAATATGAACTTTGGTAATAAAGTCAATAAGTATTGATTTCTAGAAGTCCAGCTGCTTTTTGGATACATGTCAAAGCTAGTGGGAGCATAAGTGTTATGCTAGTAAGATAATAATTATTATGCTAGTGGGAGCATAATTATTATGGTAAGTGTTGCGAGTTAGCAATGTTAATTATAGACAACAAAGTTTCAATTCGCTAACTTGCTGGGTTGAAAAATTGTTTTTCAATAATTAAGGGAGAGGAACTTATACTTCATTTTTCAATTCTAAAATCTTGGATGGAGATTTTTAATCAAATTTAGTCAAAAACATATATGAATTCGACATAAGGAAATTCTATATATGGAAATGTTAATTGCATTCTCAAAATTTGATTATGATTACGGCATCCCTCTTCATAGTTCGAATTGTGAGAACATGGCAAATAGAAATATTATAGCAAACGACTGATCAAGTATCATGTCTTTATGTAAGACATTATGGATCGTATCCCATATGCTTCGGGTATCGGATCGATTGCATATTCCATAATATTCATGTGTTCTAATTTTCCAAATGCCTAGGGTATTAAGAGGGAAAAGGACTAGAACTGGATATGACTAAAGTTATTAAGCAACTATTAATAACAATCCAAGGTTCGCTAAGGATTGGTTGCTTATGGATAGTTGGAAGTATGGTAATGAATGAACCATGTTGGTATAATTCTAAATAGATATGATTGTAACATACGGACTTCTAGGTATATTGTTTATTTATTTAATTATTTTGAGGACTATTGAGCTACTCGACGAGTCCGTGCTACAACTCGTCGAGTAAAGTCGCGAGGTGCCACGAGGGATAAATGACTTACTCGACGAGTCCAAGAGCCGACTCGCTGAGTAGACGCTGTGATGAGAAACCCTAAATCCCCAGGTTTGGGGCGTATTTAAGGACATTTATAGCCTCATTTGCGGCTATACTTCCCTGAGAGTAAACCCTAATCGGCCTGCGAGCTTAGAGAGAGAGTTTTGAATTAACCTTGAGTGTTGGTGCATCTTTTGAAGAGAAGAGAAGGATTCCAAGGCAAGGGACGAGAAGGAGTTGCTAGATACGTGGCTATTTTACCTCAGAGCTTCTGGGAAAGGTATTAAGCTTGCACCTCTCTCATTTTGTTGGGTAGAT
Source organism: Lactuca virosa (assembly GCF_052849685.1). Lineage (NCBI taxonomy): Eukaryota > Viridiplantae > Streptophyta > Magnoliopsida > Asterales > Asteraceae > Lactuca > Lactuca virosa. The sequence goes on along the minus strand of NC_136433.1, from coordinate 310,301,809 downwards.
CTCATGATTTTGGGAGTTTAGGGCTTTTCCTATTTAAAATGAGGACCAAGAGTGTTTTAAGTTCATATAGAGGTTTGGACTTCAGATCTGGACCATGTGAGGTCCCTAGATTCAAAGAGTCCATGCTTTATTCAACCATAATAATGATCCTGAGTGAAAAACCCTTTTTAAGGTACGTTTTGGAATTTCAAGCCCTAAGTGCCATGCATGGACGTAAAGCCTGTGACTTTACGTGTTAAACTAGGCTTAAGAGTGTAGATCTAGAGTTTGGGAGGGTTTTCTTCCTTGAAATCGTCTGAATGAGAAAAGAGTCTGAATGGACTCGCCGAGTCGAGGAGCCGACTCGACGAGTCGGTTAGGGTTTGTCCCGATGAGTTGGCTATGATGTAAGTCGACAAGTTAGGGGTTAACTCGGCGGGATGGACCTTCACCAAGACTTCTGAGGGACGACTGGACTCGACAAGTCACAAGAGTGCACTCGGCGAATCAGGTCAAACTGGTTCTGTTAACTCGAGATTGACTTATGTTGACTTTAGGGTTTGGTCAACATAAGTAATGGAGACCATGGAGGGGTAAAATGGTCTTTTACCCATTCCAAGAGTTAGAGAGAATGAGAGAGTAACCTTCGGTGTATTTGTGTGTGAGTGGAGTATTGATTAGAGATAGTTATCAAATGTGTTAGGCGGAAGCTAGTTGAAGATTCCCGAGTACGAGACTTTTACTTGCTAGCTTACAAGGTGAGTCTTCTCACTATACTTACCATGAGTAGTACCTTTGTGTGATTGAGATGTTTATTGTGCTTAACTGTATATCTTAATATTTTGCATCATGTCTTGTGATTATGCTGAGTATTGTTATTATGAGCTTATTGAGTTGGGACCAGAGGGTCTTATTGAGTTAAAGCCTAGAGTGGCTAATGCGCTGTGTGTGGTATTTTGCAGAAATCACTAAGCTTCCTGCTTACCGTGTTATGTGGTATGGGTTTCAGGTACTTCTCAGGATTACGGGAAGGCGCCGACTTGATTTTACACACACTTGTGTCGGAGATATGTTTTTGGAGGATCCTGGATTTGTGTTATAAACTGTTTTTGAGACATGTGTTTTGATCACTTAATGTTTGTGGAAATTATGATCTTTGAAATGGGATAATTGTTTTTTCTAAATGAAAAATTTTGTTTGAAAATTTACGGTGTTACAAGTTGGTTTCAGAGCCTTGGTTTGAGGGATTCGGATGCACCTTCGGATATGTCTGAACTCAAACTAAGGATTTGAGAAAAAAGTTTAAAAAGAAATGATTTTTCTAAAATCGAGCAAGAGTTTTTAAAAGAAAATGATTTGAAGCAATGTGTACAATCAGCCAGAGCCCGAATGGTGATTTCCCAAAATACCCTTATTTAATCGTGTAATGAGATACTTATGAGATATTTGTATGCATGCTAGAGGATAGGCTATGTATTTCATATTTTAGGGCTAGAGTTTCCTGATTTGTGATGCCTTATCTTAGGGGTCGTTGCTATCTATTATATGGTATGACTATGTATTGAGTGAGAGTATCTAGTAGGATCACTTAGAGAGAGAAAGTCTTGAGTCAAGGAATAATCTAGCGGAGATATCTAGATGAGCATATGAGGGATCCTCTAAGAGGGTAGTCTGTTATTCATGAGAGATAGAGTAATAGTGATTTGAGGTCCTAGGAGGAGGACTTGGGATGACTACTGGTTGGTATGGAAGGTAGTATTGGGCCTATACTACTGAAAGCACCGGATGTGTATGCAACCCAAGTAAGAATCCTTAGGATACTAAGGAACGAGTAGGGATGAGTGATTGAGTGTGTGTATGCTCGAACAAGTCTCTGATGGTTTTGTGTTGTGTTTCAGAGACATCATGGTTGGTACACGCCACAACCCCGGGAGCAGTGGGACTATTGATGATGAGATTCGCAGGATGATTCACGAGGAGGTGGCCGCAACTATTCGTGCCGAGATTCCTGAGATGTTTGGGTCCATTAAGACCACTTTGATTGAAACTTTTGATGAGCGGTATGCCACTGTTACTGAGGCCGCTGCTGCTACAGCCACCGCAGCTGTCGTTGTTGCGAGACCACATGGAGGTGACTCGTTGCTATACTGGGAATTCAGCAACACGAAGCCACTAGAGTTTGATGGGGCTTAGGATCCGATTACTGTGATGAGGTGGATCTCTGATATCGAGGGGTGTTTCTACACTTGTTCTTTCCCCGAGAATTTGATGGTACGGTTCGCCCTGAACCAGCTTCGCTTGGGAGCGAAGGACTGGTGGAAGTTTACGACAGCCAGTTTTACTCCTGCTGAGCAATCTGCAGTGACATGGGAGAGGTTCGTTGTGATGTTCCGAGATAAGTATGTTCCCCCGGTAGAGAAGGAACTGTTGTCCCAGGAGTTTATGTCTCTCAAGCAGAAGGCAGAGTCGTTGACTTGATTACACGGATGTTTCACGAGAGGGCGTTGGTCTGCCCTGAGCATGTATCGACTGAGAAGGCATGCATGAGCCGGTATTTGAGCATTTTGAGGAGGGATATTCAAGAGTTTGTGGCAAACTCGTCTTATCGTACATTTGCTGAGCTTCAGGAAAATGCCAGGAGGAGGGAGATCGAACTGGAGACTTAGGCCAGGGAGGATGCAGAGTCTCAGGGGAGAGACCGGCGGCCGGCGCAGTCGCAACCGGCAGCCAAGCAGGCTAAGCCCGCTGATTCGAGATCAGGAGGCCATAAGGGCCGCACTTGTGGAAAGTGCGACAAGAGTCATGAGGGATCTTTCCGGGAGGGGATTTGCTACAAATGTGGCAAGGATGGGCATATGGGGAAGGATTTCCCTAAGGGATTTGCAGTCTGCTTCCACTGCAATCAGACTGGCCATCGGAAGGCCGAGTGCCCTCAGCTTGTTCAGGGATCAGCCCAGGGTTCCACTCTAGCTGCTTTGCGTACCACTGATGTTCGGCCGGTGAAGGCTGAGGTTCCGAAGGCTCGTGGGAGAGCTTTTCAGCTGACAGCGGAGGAGGTCCGCGCAGCACCTGATGTGGTGGCTGGTACGTATTTCCTTATTTATTTATTTCGAGATTTATTGTGCTTATCCTGTGCTATATTTAGGTACATTTCTTGTGAGTTTTGTACCTGGTTTAGTGTTATTTGACTCGGGTGCGAGTCGATCCTTCTTTTCTTTAGCCTTTAGTCATCACATCGGTATCCAACGTGAGGCGTTGAGTCGACCTCTGAGGGTTTCTATAGTAGATGAGCATGCGGTTTTTGCTACCGATGTATTCTGAGGATGTGTGCTGGAGATTTTTTGTGTCGGGTTTCCGATTGACCTAGTACCGATCGCGATGAGTGATGTCTGTGTCATCGTGGGCATGGATTGGTTGAGCCGCTTTGGAGCAGTGATCGACTGTGAGCGTCAGTTGGTGACTATACGAGACCCTAGTGGAGGAGTGCTTACAGTGTATGGCGAGGGTACCAGATCTGGGTCAGCTTTCTACTCTGCTGCCAGGGCGAGGCAGAGTTTACAGCAGGGTTGTATGGGTTTCCTGGCGTACGTAATGGATTCTCGGACTGTGTCAGAGAAGCCGAGATCTACGTCCGAGGTTCCGATAGTGTGGGAGTTTCCTGATGTTTTTCCCGAGGAGTTGTCGGGTGTGCCTCCCGAGAGGCAAGTGGAGTTTTGGATTGATTTGGTTCCGGGAGCGGCGCCTATCGCCAAGGCACCTTATCGCTTAGTACCACCAGATATGCAGGAGTTATCCTCACAGCTTCAGGAGTTACAGGGGAAGGTATTTATTCGACCGAGTAGCTCACCGTGGGGAGCGCCGATCTTTTTTGTCAAAAAGAAGGATGGTTCACACTGGATGTGCATTGATTACCGGGAGGTGAACAAGTTGACGGTCAAGAACCGTTATCCACTTCCGAGGATCGATGATTTATTCGATCAGCAGCAGGGGCATCTTGGTTTTCCAAGATTGATTTGAGATCCGAATATCACCAGATGAGAGTACGCGAGGAGGATATTCAGAAGACGGCCTTTAAAACTCGCTATGGGCATTACGAGTTTGTGGTGATGCCTTTCGGACTCACCAATGCACCGACGGCATTCATAGATCTCATGAACCGGGTGTGCAGGCCTATGTTGGACTGGTCGGTGATCGTGTTCATCGACGATATCTTAGTATTTTCGAGATCCAGAGAGCAGCATGAGGAGCATATGCAAGAGGTTCTTGGGGTTTTGAGGTCGGAGAGGCTGTATGCCAAATTCTCTAAGTTTGATTTTTGGTTACAAGAGGTATAGTTCTTGGGACATCTTGTTAATCAGAATGGGATATTGGTCGATCCGGCCAAGATTGAGGCGGTTATGCGGTGGGAGGTGCCGAGATCCCCATATAAGATCAGGAGTTTTCTGGGATTGGCCGGCTACTATCGGAGATTTATCAGGGATTTCTCCAAGATTGTGGTTCCTCTCACCAGATTGACCCGGAAGGGCGTTACTTTTGTTTGGGGGCCTGAGCAGCATGCATCATTCGAGACTCTTCGCCAGAGATTGTGAGAAGCTCCAGTGTTAGCCCTTCCGGAGGGAGTGGACGACTTTGTGGTCTATTGCGATGCGTCTATCTCAGGGGTGGGCACAGTGTTGATGCAGATGGGTCACGTGATAGCATATGCGTCGAGGCAGCTGAAGCCTCACGAGACGAGGTATCCCACCCATGATTTGGAGTTAGGGGCGGTAGTGTTCGCCCTCAAGATTTGGCGTCACTGTCTTTATGGTGTTCGGTGTACCATATACACGGACCACAAGAGCGTGAAGTATCTCATGGATCAGCCCAACCTAAATATGAGACAGAGGAGGTGGTTGGATGTGGTGAAAGACTATGACTGCGAGATCTTGTACCATCCGAGCAAGGCTAATGTGGTAGCCGACGCCCTGAGCCGTAGAGCAGAGAGTGCTTCGATCCGAGATGTGTGTATGAGGATGATAGTGATGACTCCAGTCTTAGATACCATTCGATAGGCCCAGGTGGAGGCCGTGAGACCAGAGAACCACAAGTGGGAGCGGGTGATTGGGCTGGTGTCAGAGATTACGACGGACAGTCGAGGGCTTATGACTTTCCGAGGGCGGATTTGGGTGCCCTATACTGGCGGAGCTCGTCGTATTCTGATGGAGGAGGCACATAGATCGAGATTCTTGATCCATCCAGGAGCCACTAAGATGTACTTGGACCTGAATAGATACTATTGGTGGCCCTGTATGAAGAGGGACGTGGCTTGGGTAGTCGAGAGGTGCTTGACCTGTCATCGGGTTAAGGTCGAGCATCAACATCCTCATGGAAAGTTGCAGCCATTAGAGGTTCCCCAGTGGAAGTGGGAACATATTTCCATGGATTTTATCACCAAATTGCCAAGGACCGCGCGAGGTGTCGACGCGATTTGTGTGATTGTGGACCGGTTGACGAAGAGCGCTCACTTCCTTGCTATTAGTGAGAGTTCTTCTGTAAAAAGACTGGCCGAGATATATGTAAGAGAGGTGGTAGCTCGGCATGGAGTGACAACATCGATATTGTCAGATCGGAATGTGCGCTTTACTTCCAGGTTCTGGAAGACGTTTCATGAGGAGTTGGGTACGCGATTGCACTTCAGTACAGCCTATCACCCACATATAGACGGGCAGAGTGAGCAGATGATTCAGACGCTCGAGAACATGCTTCGAGCATGTGTTATAGACTTCGGTGGAAGTTGGGACATATATCTTCTTACAACAACATCCACCATTCCAGTATTGGTATGCCTCCTTTTGAGTTTCTGTATGGGAGAAGGTGTCAGACTCCTATATATTGGGGAGAGGTGGGGTAGCGAGTGATGGGTAGCACTGAGTTAGTGGTCAAGACAACTGAGCAGGTTCAGCAGGTCAGACAGAGGTTACTGACGGCCCACAGTCGCCAGAAGAGTTACGCAGACAGGCGAAGATCCGAGCTTGAGTTTCATGTGGGAGATTTTGTCCTCCTGACGGTATCCCCGTGGAAAGGGGTGATCCGATCCAGGAAGAGGGGAAAGATGGGGCCCCGATACATCGGTCCTTTCAGGGTGACCGCCAGTATGGGTAAGGTAGCGTATCGTTTGGAGCTACCTGCGGAGTTGAGTCAGATTCATAACACCTTCCATGTGTCTCAGCTGAGGAAGTGTGTAGCCGATGAGACTGCAGTGGTGCCATTAGAGGACATTCAGGTAGATGCGAGCCTGAATTACATTGAGAGACCGATTCCAATCATGGATCGAAAGGTAAAGATTCTGAGGAACAAAGAGGTACCCCTAGTTCAGGTCCAGTGGTAACATCGGACAGGGTCCGAGTTGACTTGGGAGTCGGAGTCTGAGATGCGATAGCAGTATCCAGAGTTATTTCTGGATAATGACTTCGAGGGCGAAGTATGATTCTAGTGGGGGGGGGGGGGAATTGTAACATCAGGACTTCCAGGTATATTATTTATTTATTTAATTATTTTGAGGATTATTGAGCTACTCGACGAGTCGGTGCTACAACTCGTCGAGTAGAGTCGCGAGGTGGCACGGGGGATTAATGACCTACTCGACGAGTCCAAGAGCCGACTCACCGACTAGACGTTATGATGAGAAACCCTAAATCCCCGGGTTTGGGGCCTATTTAAGGGAACTTATAGCCTCATTTGCGGCTATACTTCCCTGAGAGTAAACCCTAATCGCGATGTGAGCTTAGAGAGAGAGTTTTGAGCTAACCTTGAGTGTTTGGTGCATCTTTTGAAGAGAAGACAAGGATTCCAACGCAAGGGACGAGAAGGAGTTGCTAGATCCATGGCTATTTCACCTCAGAGCTTCTGGAAAAGGTATATAGCTTGCACCTTTCTCATTTTGTTGGGTAGATGTCATGATTTTGGGAGTTTAGGGCTTTTTCTATCTAAAATGAGGACGTAGAGTGTTTTATGTTCATATAGAGGTTGGACTACAAATTTAGACCATGTGAGGTCCCTAGAGTCCAAAAGTCCCTGCTTTATTCAGCCATAATAATGATCTTGAGTGAAAAACCCCTTTTAAGTTATTTTTTGGCATTTCAAGCCCTAAGTCCCATGCATGGACGTAAATTCTGTGACTTTACGTCTTCAACTAGCCTTAAGAGTGTAGATCTAGAGTTTGGGAAGGTTTTCTGCCATGAAATCGTCTGAAGAGAACAGAGTCTAAATGGACTCGCCGAGTCGAGGAGCCGACTCGACGAGTCGGTTAGTGTCTGTCCCGATGAGCTGGATATGCTGTAACTCGGCGAGTTAGGGGTTAACTCGGCGAGCTGGATCTTCACGAAGACTTCTGAGGGTGACTGGACTCGACGAGTCAGAAGAGTGCACTCGGCGAGTCAGGTCAAACTGGGTCTGTTGACTCGAGATTGACTTCTGTTGACTTTAGGCTTTGGTCAACATAAGTAATGGAGACCATGAAGGGGTAAAATGGTTTTTTACCCATTCCAAGAGTTAAAGAGAATGAGAGAGCAACCTTTGGTGCATTTGAGTATGAATGGAGTATTGATTAGAGATACTTATCCAATGTGTTAGGCTGAAGCTAGTTCGAGATTCCCGAGTATGAGACTTTTACTTGCTAGCTTACAAGGTGAATATTCTCACTATACTTACCATGATTGGTACCTTTGTGTGATTGAGATGTTTATTGTGCTTATCTGTGTATCTTAATATTTTGCATCATGTGTTGTGATTAGGCTGAGTATTGCTATTATGAGCTTATTGAGTTGGGACCAAAGGGTCCCACCGAGACACATTGACTGGAGGGTCTTATTGAGTTATAGCCTAGAGTGACTAATTAGTTGTGTGTGGTATTTTGGGGAACTAACTAAGCTTCATGCTTACCGTGTTATGTGTTATGTGTTTCAGGTACTTCTCAGGATCACGGGAAGGTGCCGACTTGATTGTAGACACACACTTGCGTCGGAGATATGTTTTTGGAGGATCCTGGTTTGTGTTATAAACATTTTTTGAGACATGTGTTTTGATAACTTAATGTTTGTGGAAATTGTGATCTTTGAAATGGGATAATTGTTGTTTCTAAATGAAAAATTTTGTTTAAAAATTTACGGTGTTACAAGGATTCTGTTAAGAATGGATAGTCATATGGCAATTATGGAAAAGTTCTCATAATGGGAGTTGGATATCAAGAATCTGTGAGAAAGTTGGAAATTTTTATGTAGGAAGGATGTTCAAAGGAATATGATTTGAATATGAGACTTCGGATCTATGGAATTGTCTTGTAACAATCTCCAATGGAAAGTTTTGTAATTGACAAAGTCTCTGTGACTTATGTACATAGTCATTACAAAAGGATCTTTGCATAATAGTTTAGAACTAACACATTCTAATAGTGGCAAGAATTTGGTATTCTTAAAATTAAAGATTTGGAATTGTGAAATGAGTTTAATTGGAAATCAAATTGATTTATTTCACAAAGTAAGGACCATAGGTAAACATAATGTGCATGCTTGGAACATGGGATAACTATTGTTTTTTATTCAAGTATTAAGTTGATCAATCGAAACATTATACAAGGAATAATGAGTAATCAATATGGTGATTAAATAAAAGGTGTTTTATTTACGCTCACAAGTTTTGGGGCCATATAGGATTAGTATTATTCTTGTGTTTCACTTTGCATGTTTTGACTTCCATAATAATAAAATTATTATTATTATTATTATTATTATTATTATTATTATTATTATTATTATTATTATTCAAACTATCCACAGTCGATCATACGTTGGAAGTAAGTATGAAATAAGACTGTCATGAGTTGGCTTGTAGATTGTCTAAGGAGTTAGACATAGCAAAAGTGTGCTACACCATTCATGAGTGCTCCTGAAATAAGATTTGAGTATTTGATTGAACCCGCGCTCACTTGAATCACTTCATGGAATTTATCACGAGTGATCGTGAGACGATAATATCATATAAGTCTTCAAACCAAGATATATGAGTTATTGACTACAAGTTGGTTATGCATTGATGGCACGAAAACGCATCAGTAACTTGATGTTATAAAACGTATCGGAGATCGGCAGCGGCTTTTGAAAGATTACGATTGTTAAGTCGAATCCTGAAATGCATTAGCAGTAATAGTTATTAGACTTATCGAAGTGGGAGACTGTTGGATTTGGTGTCTAAGCCATAACTATAACTGGTATGTACTTGACCCGATTGTAGCATGGTCCTTTTTGGGTTGCCTTCACCAGTGCAATTTGATAGGATGGACTTTTGAGAATAAGGTTATTTATGATTTATTAATATATTATAAGTATAATATATTAATTGAGAAATCATATTATTTAATTAGTATTGATCAAGAATTAATTTATTAATTTTGTGATCAATAGAGACTAATTAAATAAATGGGGATTGATTATGTAAATCAATAATTCTTGTAGTGTGGGCTAATGATCCATGATTTTTTAGATGGGCTAAACCAATAAGTTAATCCATGGATAGTCCATGGAGATTAAACCCATGGAGCATAAGAATGTGAAAAGTCATGGAGAATTAGGGTTTACAAAGTGTAACCCTATCATGTGCAACACTATAAATAGAACCCCCATGGACCAAAGTCGGTTGCCCCATCTCTTTGAGATAAGTAACTTATTCTCTTAAGCCTCGTTTTGCATTTTTGTGTTTGTGAACCAATAGAGGCATTACACTTCAGGTGCTCAAGCTTTCAAAGGTCAATAACTACAAGTCCTTCTAAGAGGTAAGTCATCTAACTACATGTATCATTCAATTGATAAAATGTATGCTAGTTAGGAAAATGCTTTGGAAAATAGATAATATGCATGTATAATTAGAGAAAACATAGATCCAAAGCATTTAGGGTTGCATGTGCACCATAGGAGTGTTATAGTGCTCAAAACCCAACAAATATTGTATAATCTTCAAACCAAGATATATGAGTTGGCGATTATTTGTTGTTTGTACATTAATAGTGCGAAAACGCATTAGTAACTCGATGTTATAAAACGTCTTGTTATGTATGATTCAATGAATAATTAGTACAAGCATATAAGTCGAAGTTTATCTGTTCCTTTTATCCTAACAGGATTAAAAGCAATATCTTTGGCCCTCGATGATTTTGTTTCGACTTATGTGTGGGGCCCGGTCAGATCTCTATTGATATGTTCAATTAAGTTCTATGTCAAACAAATCGGAAATCGGGAAACAAGCTGCAGGACAATAAGTATGACTATGTTCCATGTATGTTTCCACATGATATCTTGTAGAACAAAGGATTATATGATCACTTATCTAATGGACACATCAGAGTATGTCAGCGGATTTTTGAGAGGTATGATTGCTAATCGGATTTTAAGTTACATTGGCAATTACAGTTATTAGACTTATCCAAGTGGGAGACTGTTGGAAAAGGTGTCTAAGCCCATAACTATAATTGGTATGTACTTGACCCGATAGTAGCATGGTCCATTTGGATTGCATTCATCAAAGAAATATCTTAGGAAGGATGTTTGGGTAAGAGGTTAATTATGATTTATTAATATATTATAAGTATAATATATTAATTGAGGAATCATATTATTTAATTAGTATTGATCAAGAACTAATTCAAGAATTAATTTAGTGATCAAAAGAGACTAATTAGAATGATACATATGAGTTGGGCTAAAGATCCATGATTTGATTTCTGATGGGCTTATGGGTTAATCCATCAAGTGGTTATCCAAATCAAATGGATGGGTCATTGGCAAATGTGTATGGATTAGGGTTACACATGACCCTTGATATTCTACACACACACACACACACACATATATATATATATATATATATATATATATATATATATATATATATATATATATATATATATATATATATGTATCTATAATCTTGAAATCGGTTACACCTTACACACTAAGAAGTAATAATCTCTTTATATTCCTCCTAAATTGTTCTTGGTTTCCATTTGAGGCATCACACTATTGATGCAAATCTTTCTTTATCCCAAGATATTCAAGCTACTATACAAGGTAATATTCTAACTAGTTTTTCTGATTTAAATATCACCTTGCATGCTAGTTTAGGTTTCATTCTTTGGAAAAATGTTTATTGCATGTATAATAGAGAAAACTTAGATCCAAAGCATATGGTTGTATGTGCACCATAGGAATGTTAGAGTACATAAAACCCAACAAATATATGCGTTGGGTATTTTGTGGAAAACTCACTAAGCATTCGCTTACAGTTTGTTGGTTGTTTAAGGTACTTTGAGATCTAAGTGCATGGGCTCAGCATGATGGCGCAGCACACACTCTCTAGCAGTTCCTTATGGACACTCTGATCTTTTGAATAATTTAATTGATGTAATGGATTGTTGAGAAACACTTTATTGTTGGAACTTACAATTAAGGAACACAAATTCCTTTTTAAATGAAAATTTTCATTTGAAAAATTGGGCTGTTACACTAATGGGTCACACTAACAACAACTTGATACAATTGATTATTTATTAGAAACTGATTTAATAAATATTCAATAAACTCTTATAATTTAATGGAAAATATTTATTTCAAGGAAATAACAATTTTCATTAGCAAGTAACATTATATTTCATATGGTATGAATTATTAAGTCATGTACAACATTTTGAACCATTAAGACTTTTTGTATTTTACCAAAAGGTTAAGGTTTATATCTTATAAAGGAGTGTATAAAAATTACCAAGTTTGACTTCTCTTTATGTATACAAAACTATGAGCATGCTTGCATTGTGCAAGTGATGGGATTTTGATTATTTAAAGGAAAAGAAACCGTGCTTTGAGGAGTATGAGAGACAAGTAGAGTATAGGAGACATAATATTCTTAAAGTGTTAAGGAGTAATGGTCCATGGAATAAATTTATGAAATACTTTATGGGGCTTTCATTTAGACTCTGTGTAGGGTTTGAGTGTATATAGTGAGGAGTCAAATCCGACATATTAACCAAGAGTGCGCATTTTATTCCAATATCCGAAAGTATCTCCGCCGAGAAATTAGCATATATCTATGTGCGGGAGGTGGTGGTCAGGCACGGGGTGCCGATATTTGTGGCCTTGGATTGCGATATTCGATTCAACTCCAGATTCTGGAGGAAGTTTCATAAGGAGTTTGGTACCCAGTTGCATTTCAGCACAACTTACCACCTCCAGGCCGATGGTCAGAGCGCGCGGACGATTCAGACGCTTGAGGATATGCTTCAGGCTTGTGTATTGGATTTCGGAGGGAGTTGGGATACTTACCTTCCACTATCAGAGTTCTCATACAACAACAGTTATCATGCTAGTATTTACCGACCCCCGTTTGAGATGTTGTATTGTCGGAGGTGCAGGACTCCAGTTTGTTGGGGTGAGGTTGGGCATCGAGTCATACGAAGCACCGAGGTGGTGCTTAAGACCACCGAGTTGATTCAGTAGGTGCGCGACAGGCTGCGGGCCGTGCAGAGTCGTCAGAAAAGCTATGCTGACCGGCATCATTCAGATCTCAAGTTTCAGGTGAGAGATATTATGTTGTTGAAGGTGTCACCTTGGAAGGGTGTCATTCGGTTAGAGGGGCAAGTTGCGGCCCCGATTTATTGCTCCGTTTAAGATTTCTGCCCCAGTTGGCAGGGTTGCTTATCGATTGGGTCTTCTGGATGAGCTGGTCCAAATTCATAACACCTTCCATGTGTCTCAGCTTTGGAAGTGTGTTTCTGATGAGACCGCAGTTATTTCTTCGAACGACATTCAGGTGGATGATAGAATGAATTATATTGAGAATGCCGATGCAGTTTTGGATAGGAAGACTAAGGCCCTTCATTTAAAAGAGGTGAAGTTAGTAAAGGTGTAATGGCAACATCGAAAGGGCTCGAAATGGACATGGGAGTCGGATGATGAGATGCGAGAGCATTATCCGGATCTGTTTGTGTCATCGGAATTCGAGGACGAAGTCTAGTTCAAGTGGGGGAGAGTTGTAACACTCCAAATCAGGTAATCATTCTTTTCCCTTTTAAATGAAGTAAAATTTGCATAAATGGTCCCTTTTTGTACGTTGGGCGTACTTAAGTGTACGCTTAGCGTACTACAGAGGAAGGATCACGAAGGAGCATCACGTATGCGGGGCGCACGTGATGGTACGGCGGGCGTACGTGGCTGATGGCCAAACTCTAAATTTCGGACTTGTACCCTATTTAAGCAACTTTAACTCATTTGAGCATCACCCTAGTTAGCGTCCATCACTCTCAATCGTCTCTAAAACCCTAAAATCTTTATTGTGTGTTTCTTGAGCTTGTGAGTGCCTTTAAAACCGTATTCTTCGTGTGTTAGCTAAAGGGAAGAAGAGGATACCAGCTTGAGCGAGGAAAGGGCTTATGGATCTTGCATTTAGAGCAATTTAGGAAGCTTGAGGAGGTAAAAAGATTTCTCCTTGGTTATCATTATCATTTCTAGAGCTAGGGTTTTCTATGTAGTCCCCTTTTGAGTTCATGAATCATTTCTTGGGAGTTTGAGCAACTCCATGGATTATGGATGGTAGATCTGAGGTCCTTTACCTCGTCCATGTCATAAAAAAGCAGACTTGTTGGCTGTTTTAGCCCCATGCATTAGTTAAGACCCTTGGAAAGGTCTTAATGGGTTGTAAGAGGTTGTTGGGAGCATATGAGGCATGAAAAGGCATAAAGTTGCCAACTTTATACCTTAGGACTCTTCAAACGACCTAGATCTGAGTTTGGAACGTAAGGTGTTCACGCATTAAGCACTTAATGAAGAACGTGTTTATTCTATTTGTACGCTGGACGTACCAACCTGTACGTTGCGCGTACAATCAAGAGCTCAGTACGCTCAGCGTACTTTTAAGTAGCATCGGGCGCATGCTCATCTGTGAGATTCGGGCTTCCGTGGACTTGTGATCCATTTGAACTTCACTTTGCTTTTGGGCCTAGACCGTAGGATGATATTGGGCCTTTGTAATATGTATGGGTTTTTGGTGTTTGGATTGGGCCTCCTTGGGGCATGAGGCCCATTATAGTTTATACTTGAATTTTGGGCCAATTATTGTAAGTAAGATTTTGGGCTTGAATGGTGGGCCAAAGTTAGGATGTTGGACCCTTAGCTGAATTCGTGTCATATAATTAGCTTAATTTGTATATTTATACAGTTAGGGATTTGGGCTGCTAGTCGAGTTGTATCGTGTTCAAGATACTGAAATGAGTCTTTTCATCATACCAATGGGTCGAAGGCAGCAATGTAGGACCATTATCTAATATGTAGCGAATAGTTGTTATGCATTGTATGCTTATTTTTATTGATTGATTTATGTTAAGACCATGAGGGAGTCCATGACACCTGGTTATCAGACTCTGGGGGAGCTCAGGAAATTCCAGGTAAAGACCATGGGGAGAGCTCAGCGCATTCCAAGTAAAGACCATGGAGGGAGTCCATGGCAATCTATCTCTGCATATTTGTTGTATGCTTTCATGTGAATGTATGCATTGGGTATTTTGGGGAAAACTCACTATGCATTAGCTTACAGTTTGTTGGTTGTTTCAGGTACTTCGGGATCTAAGCGCATGGGCCCGACATGACGGCACAACACGCACTCTCTAGCAGTTCCTTATGGACACTCTGATCTTTTGAATAATTTAATTGATGTAATGGATTGTGGAGAAACACTTTATTGTTGGAACTTACAATTAAGGAACATGGATTCCTTTTTAAATGAAAATTCTCATTTGAAAAATTGGGTTGTTACACTAATGTGTCACACTAACAACAACTTGATACAATTTATTATTTATTAGAAACTGATTTTAATAAATATTCAATAAACTCTTATAATTTAATGGAAAATATTTATTTCAAGGAAATAACAATTTTCATTAGCAAGTAACATTATATTTCATATGGTATGAATTATTAAGTAATGTACAACATTTTGGACCATTAAGACTTTTTGTATTTTACCAAAAGGTTAAGGTTTATATCTTATAAAAGAGTTTATAAAAATTACCAAGTTTGACTTATTTTTATGTATACAAAACTGTGAGCATGCTTGCATTGTGCAAGTGATGGCTTTTGATTATTTAAAGGAAAAGAAATCGTGCGTTGAGGAGTATGTGAGACAAGTAGAGTATAGGAGACATAATGTTCTTAAAGTGTTAAGAACTAATGGTCCATGGAATAGCTTTATGAAATAATTTATGGGGCTTTCATTTATACTCTGTGTAGGGTTCGAGCGTATATAGTGAGGAGTCGAATTGGTTAGATTCTGTAAAGTGCCGAAATCAACATGAGTTCGACACTGTGTCTATTTTACAAGGCATTGTTATTTCGAAACGTTAATGTTTAGTCCTTGTAACTTTTTGTAAGTCTGATGTATCCTATAAATAGGGTAGGTGCATCGAGTAGAGTAAGATTCGAGCACTTAAGAATTCACGTGTACTCTTTTCTCCCGTGTACTCATTCAAACTAATCGAGCCAAACTGTCATTATTTACATCTTGTGTTCATTTACTATCTAGATTATCTGAATCATTTGTGTTCATAATCAATCCTAAAACACTATAATTGGTATCAGAGCAGGATTCTCTCAATCAATTGCAGTTTTATCGTGTTATTCAGTTTTTTGAGTCGTTCATTCCGATTCAAAATATTCACAATTTCAATTAGGAAACTTGTTTTGATTGATTTATTTGAATAGATTCATTCCAATTCTTCAATTATAAATCCACATTTGATATTTAAGGAACATATCAAATCAGATCTTCAAAATACTTCTTCACAAAGTAAATCGAATCAACTCTTGATTCCGACATCAGCATGAGCACCTCATTCACTGATCAGAGCATTAGCGTCAACATCAACGAGTAATATGTTGATCAGCTTCAGCTTCAGCTACAGTAGCCTCAACTTCAACAGTGTTTACCCGTCAATTTGTATCATCAGTGTATCACCTAATCAATGTCTCATCATTGTAAGACATCCAGTGTATGGACACACTGATCAGTCTTCGGTGAATGGTGTCTTCATGCCTTTGGTGATGATAAAGTCTTTAGGGTCTTTTGCTCATCAGGGGATGATGTTTAGTCTTCGACAATTGAACTTCCATCAGCATATCTTCAGATTAACTAACTAGACAAACTCTAACACATAAGCTTGTTTAAGTGTATTATTTACACTTGCTTAGATAAGATTGACTGTCTAAAATGAGCTGATAAACTATAACTATAATGTATATATTTTTCATCATCAAATCTATACAAATATGTGTCCCATCAATTACTTAATGTTTTTGAGGATTTGAAGTCTAGGTTAGAGTAAATGTTATAGACCTAAAATCTATTAAACAAATATTTATAGAAATATTCTAAAACGCTTCTTAGATTATTTCATACAAACCCAACAAGAATTAGTTCTCTTATTCCTCTAAAAGTTGAGTTATTATAAACCATGCTTGTAATGACAAAGCAAGTGGGAGGTACATGGAACATGAATCAACTCAAGAACCATAGCCTGATGTAAAAAAAATTGGCACTAGTTTTAGCAATAAGTTATTAAACGTGAAAAATTGTCACAACTAGAACTTCTCAGACCCAAAAACCAAGCCAAAGGAGTCCTGTATATGTAAAGATCGTAACTATACAATTATTATGTTATGGTAATATAATTTTTGAGAATTGTACTACCCTAAAGTCTCGTAAGTCAATGCAAACAAATAAGAAATTTAAGTTAAGTCAAGATATTGATCATATTACACAAAACCAATACATTAAAGTTCATATGCATCTAGACCATGAACACTTCCCTAGGAAGCACCCAACACCGTGAACAACTTCCAAGGTGTGACAACCCGAAATTTCTATTCTGTACAACCATTCACTTCAATAGAAGTCAGAACAGTTTCTGCTAACTTTCAAGCTTTTTGGAATAAGTTTGAGTGTTTTAAGATTAGTACTTCGGGAGATATCAGGAGAGAGGATGCCCTAGGGTTTATTGTGCAACAATAATGTCCCAAAACTCCAAGAGTTTGGAGTTTACGGCCTAAACAAAGGTGTTTATGGCCGTAAACCCTAAAAGGGGGTATAAATATGACACTTACTCATTATTTACCACTTTTTCACATTTTCAAGATCCAAACTCAATTCTCTCTCAAGTATCATCCAACTTTTCTTCTTGATCTTCAACTTTGTAAGTGTTTCTATCCCTAAAAAGTTGATATCTTACTTAATCTAGTGATCTTACATGATTCCATCCGTGAAATCATTCCAAAAGTATAGATCTTCAAGTTTCACCAAGAACACCAAGAACACACACTAGTGTTCTTGGACTTTTAGCACCTTTTCAAGCTTCTACCTAGTAAGTACTCTTATCCTAGTGTATTATAAGGCTTGTTACACTTCTTAATCATCTAGAAAACATAAAGAATCAAAGGATCAAAGGTGTTTATGGTCCAAGAACACCTTGGACCGTAAACCCCAAAAAGGGTGCCAAAGTGGCTCTAGTCCCTTACCAAGCCTTGGAAACTAGCCTAGACCCTTTCCTTAATGTCCTTAGGACTTGAAAACATCAAAAGACGATAAACCATTTGGGTTTACGGCCGTAAACCCAAAGAAAAATGGTCCAAGGACCGTAAACTCCACAAAGGAGTGAATTGGTGCCCTAAATTCTTCCTAAGGCTTAAACATGAAGTATGAATGCTTCTTATGACTTGTAGAGCTTCAAAAAAAACTTGGTCAAAGTACCATGAGTTTACGGCCGTAAACTCATGGGTTTACGACCGTAAACTCAATGAGTTATGGTCACAAAACCGTAAACTCCAAGGGAGTTTACCCTTGAACCCTAAACTCAAATGCAAGGTCCTACCACCCTTAGATGCAATCCTTAGCACTTATAGCACTTAAATCAAGTGTTTTTACATGTCTTAGGATGTCTTAAACCTGGTTAATTAGTTGTTTTATGACTAATTGAATACATATATGTGTTATTATATGTTAAATAGGATCATTGTGTGTGTACAAGTCTTCACTTGACACCTAGCATCCTAAAACATTCCGTTCATCCAAACCACTCATTACAGGTGAGTTCATACCCCTTAATTAACCTTTTAAATGTTTTTAAACGCTTTTATAGGGGGGGGATACTGTTGGATTAATGTCTAAGTCCATAACTATATTTGGTATGTACTTGACCCGACCCGACATGCTCCATTTGGGTTGCACTTCACCGGCACAATTTATATGGATAGTCTTTTGAGAATAGTATTTTTATGATTTATATTAATATATTATAAGTTCTAATATATTAATATATAATCATATTATTTAATTAGTACTGATCAAGAATTAATTTATAATTAATTAAGTGATCAAAAGGAACTAATTAAATATGGACTCTTAGATATATATGTGTAGTGGGCCAAGTTCATTTAGGTTGGGCTAAGTCTTCATGGATAGTCCATGGAGCTTTAACCCATGGATCCTAGGAAATGAAAGGTCATGGGTATTAGGCTTTAACCCTAATCCTCCACACTATATAAAGGGTCTTATGGTTCATGAAATTAGGCTAGTGGCTAGTGTGGATACACTAAAGAGGGCAATAACCGATTTCATAAGTGTGAGCCAAGTATCAATATTCTCTAAAGGTTTTCCAAGGTGTTTTGGTGATTTGTGATTCCACTTGAGGCTTCCACACTATTGGGGCTAAGCTCTTAAAGTTCAAGACTTCAAGCTTCATTAAAAGGTACGTATTCTAACTTGTTATATTACCCAAGTATGCTAGATAGGGTAATACCTTGGAATATTCATATTTGCATGTATAATAGAGAAAATATAGATCCAAGGTATTTAGGGTTGCATGTACACTTAGGAGTGTTAGAATGCTCAAAACCCAACAGTGGTATCAGAGACATGGGTTGTTTTCTGTTATATTCATGCAAATGTTTGATATTCAAAGTTGAAAAAAAAGAAAAAAAACATGAAGTTTGTCAAATTTTAAGATAATTACTTGTTTTGTGAAAAACTAATTATTTGTAAAATTTGAATCATTTGCTATATGAGTTGAATTATGTCAAATTTAGTAAAAGATAAAATGATATGATTATTTTATTAATTTTAAAAGTTTGATCTAAATGTTTTAAGGAGTTACAAATTTTTTCATAAAATTTTGGAGCTCAAAAGTTTTTTTAAAGTTGTGATCTTAAGTGTTTTGAAACCTCCATAAGTTACGGATATGAAAAGGTTTTAAAAAAAAATTGATTCAAAGTTTTTATGAAGTTACAAAATTTTGTGTTGATGTTTTAAAGAATTCCACAACTTATTCTTAAGTTATGGAACATGAAAAGTTTCATCATAAAACAAGAATTTAACTCCATAAGTTATGGATTACCAAAAGTTTTATGTTTCCTTGATTTATGAGTTAGTTTAGATTAATTGGAAAAAAAAAATTGTGTTTTAGTTGTTTTCAATCCTAATTAATCTAGAGGTAGTTCATAAAATGTGTTTTTGTAACTTGTCCTCAAGTTACATAAAAGGTCACATTTATGAATCTTAAAACTCATAAAAATGCCATAGGTTACATAAAAAAAATGAAGAGACTTTTTCATTAAATTGTATTATGACTCCATAACTTGTCCTCAAGTTATGGATGTTTAAGAGTCACTTCTTTAAAAGTGTTATTAAAGAATAAGAGGTTACATAAAAAATGAAGAGTCTTCATTTTAATGAACCATTAAACTCATAAGTTATGAAATGAAATGGTTTGAATAGTTTCAAAAACTTGCCCTCAAGTTTTGGAATTTGTAAAGTTTTCACTTATGAATACTTTAATTCCAAGTTAAGCCCTTAGAATTTTAAAAGTTAAAATTCAACCCTTATACTTTATAATATTATAAGTTAATAATATTTATATATATATGTATAAGAGTATAGTCGTCTTACCATTAGTAGGCCTCATTCACGAAGCCGGTCTATAAGGGGGGTATAAGGTTACTGCCTATAAAATGATAGTTTAATGGGTATCCACTCTCACCCACCGCTTCCTTGACCGGTGGAGGGTCGTTAGCCGAACGGGTAGGACAAGGACTATAATTCTCCCTTCATTAAAAATATTAATGATAAATACTAAGTAACTAACCTTTTTTATAGATTCCCAATCTTAGTTACTTAGGAAAATGTGAATTTGGTGCTAACCCGTGAAATTACACTTTGCACTTTGCGTAAGTCGTTAGTGGAGCGTGTGTGGTTAACCGGCACACTAACATGGATTTAACAAGGTAGGCAAAGGGTAACTTAATGTTTATCATAGTATCGTTGGAGCGCGTGTGGTTAACCGGCACATCGATTGAAGGGTAAATATTAAGGGTACCAAGTATATTTGCATGGTTATTCACACCTTGTTTTGTGATCCTCGGCATCCCAGTCACAAAATTTGAGAGGGCACAATCGAGATTGAAACATGTCATTGAACAGTTCAATGAATCTCAAAAGATCTAGGAGTTTCAAATCCAAGTAAAACCTAATTAAATTATTTCGTTTTCATGGTGGAAATTAGTGAATCGTCATTCACCTACCTTCAAATATTTTATAGCTTGGATTACGACATCCCTCTTCCAAGTTATAAAATAGTTTGCTGGGTCCTAGCCTTAATATTTCATATTGGGTGTTATATTAAGGACTTTAGATCAACTATCTTGAATATCTCCCAAAACTATGTCTGGTTCAGACATCTATGATCCTCCCAAATCTCTTGGAACTTCACTTCCTCCACCTCCTCCAATTATTCTCCCTAACCCACAAGTTCAAGGTCACTCAAGCCCTATTGGCAAGAAAGGTCTATGTGTGATCGCATCTTGGAGATGAAGTCACATATTGACAAGCCGGGAGAGTTGGGTGTCAAACTCTTGAGAAAGTTGGTGGTTCAATCACTTTCTATGTCACATAGTGAATTCCTTTGGGACTACTATGAAACAGACTATTACATGACCCTTAATGATCTTATCTATTTGTTTGGTCCTGCTGAATCAACAATAATTTGGAGCACTGGGAGAGAAAATTTGATTAGTAGATCAACTTCCCAATCTACCATGGACATTGACAATGGTAACATTGGATATCTAGAAAAACCTTCTCTTCCCAAGGAAAGGGATTGACCGTAGTCAACTAGGTTGACCAAATGGTAAAGAGAAAGGCTAAGTCTGCGACAGTCCAATGTACCATTTCCAAAGAGTCCCTATGTTTCTCTTGCCAAAGGAAGGGGCATTGATTCCGAAGCAGCCTATTTACCTGAAAGATCATAAGGTTGATCAAGTCAAGAAGATTGACTCTACTTCAGGTAAAGTCCACTATCTAACTCTGTTAAGTTTCAATTCTGAGATTCTTGTTACATGATGTGACTGGGTCACATGTTGATGTTTTAAGAATCAAAGAAAAGTGAAGAAACTTAAAGGAAGTATATGCTGATTCTGATCGCGAAGATGGATCTCGATCGCATGGTTCTTTGATCAGAATTTTGAGCTGTTTCTTAGGAGTTATGATATATTGCTTAGGAATAGATAACAACAAAGTTTTTCATGTGCTTTTGCACTGTAAGGATAGTTTTTCCGCAAAGCTTTTAAAATAAAAGGAATTTTTTTTTTGATTTTATTTATTTTAAAATATCCTTACAATGGCATTTGTGAAAAGGAAAAAAATTGTTGCTTATATGATTCCATTAATAGCAAGAGTGGAAATATGAATTTGATTCTTTCATTTGTGGTAGTGTCTAAATTTTCCAAATAAGGAAAGATTCTCATCACCCAAGTTTCAGTTGGATAGAAACTTGGAATCATGCAAGTTGTATAGTATGATGAATGAGAACTTTCAAGCATTGGAAAATTAAGACTAATTACTTGTTCACATGGATGTGTGAGTCAAGCAAAGACTAAGAGATCGAGTACACATTCTTGTGCACTGATCAAGCCCACCACAAATGTAACTTGAGTGACACATCTTAAAGAAGGTTTATTAACACTAGTGAAATGTAAGAGTAAAAGGTTTTCTACTCTTGTACATTTGAATTTGGTAAGTTGTGATGTTTTGGATAAAACAGAGACCAACTTAGGCCAATTGTGTTAAGTGTTTGTCTTGATTAGAATCAACACTATCTCTTGAATATTTGGAAAGAAAATCTTATAGGTCAAGGAGACAGTGGGAGTCTAAAAGATCCTGAAAGGGTTTCAAGAAGTAATCAAGAATAAAACCTGTATTTCATCACTAGCACACAACTAGAGGTTTATAACCTATCGTGTTGACATTTCTGTGCCCATTCCAGTTAAGTTGGCTATACATTTGAGTTCTACATGTTCTCAATTGTTTGCATACCTACTTGGAAGCAATGGTAGGCCCTTGAGCTGCCAGGTGGCAAGAAGTTAAGATTGCACAAGTTCAATCCATATGAGTTAGGATTTGTCACTAACCTAGTCTTGTGATTATGGTTTGACAAATTCACGTGGATAAGAACATATACACTATAAAATCTAAGTGTCATAAGGTTTCTCTCCGATTCATGAAAATGATGGTGAGGAAATTCTTTCACTAAGTAGATTTTAAGTAGATAGCAATTGTGATATTTGCAGTTCTCAAAGTCGTTAGTGGAGCGTGCGTGGTTAATCGGCACACTAACATTGACTTATGAGAAATGGCAAAAGGTCTAAACAATTGAGACTATGATTATGGCATCCCTTTTCATAGTTCTGAAATTGTTTAGACACACATGTGATCTATCTAAGATAAGGTGTATGATTTTGATAAAGTCTTATCAAAGCAATCTAGTATCAGAAATCTGAACTTTGGTAAGAATGTCAATAAAGTATTGACTTCTAGAGGTCCATCTGTTTTCTGGATACATGTCAAAGCTAGTGGGAGCATAAGTGTTATGCTAATAATCATCATGTTAGTGGGAGCATGATAATTATGATAAGTATTGCAAGTTAGCAATGTTAATTATAGAAAAAGAAAAGTTTCAATTCGTGAGATTGCAGGGGTTGAAAAAGTTGTTTTGCTATAATTAAGGGAGAGGAAATTATACTTCATTTCAATTCTAAAAAGCTTAGATTGAGTTTATAATCATTCTAAAGAGCTTATATTGAGATTTTAATCACCTTTAGTCAAGAATATATATATGAATTTCATGTTGGATTGGTTCAACTTAAGAAAATTCTATATATTGCATTCTCAAAATTCGATTTTGATTACGGCATCCCTTTTCATAGTCAAAATTTGAGAATATGGCAAACAAAAGTTAATTATGGCAAAAGACTGGTCTAGAACCATGTCTTTATATGAAACATCATGAATCGTGTCCCATTTACTTTGGGTACAAGATCGATTATATGTGCTATAATATTTATTCTTTCTGAATTTTCCAAATTCCTTGGGGCATTAAGGAGGAAAATGTCTAGAATTGGATATGACTAAAGTGATTAAGCAATTGTCGAGGACAATCTAAGGTTTACCAAAGATTGGTTGCTCAAGGACAGTTGAAAGTATACTGTTAATATTGGAAGAACCATATTGACATAGTCTGAAAAGATGCAACTCTTGTACATAAGTGGTAGTCAAAATGGGAATATAGAGTTGTCTTCATAGGTGGAAGCAATCTGTGTGAGGTTAAAGAAACTTAATGCAAGAAGCATGTTCAAAGAAACGCGCTTTGAATTTGAGACATCGTTTCCATGGAATTTCTCTCCATTGGAATACTCTGTAATGATTGTTGCCAAGTCTTTGTGGCTTTGTGCATAATCATTACAAGAGGAACAGTGAATATAACTTTAAAATCTAAACATATTTCGATAAATGATAGGAATTTGGAATTCTTACATTTAAGACAAGGATTTGGGAGTATGAAAAGAGAATCATTGAAATTATGTTTAATTGATCTAGTTCACAAAGAAAAGGATCATAGACAAACATAGAGTGCATACTTGGTGTATGGCAAAGCTATTGTTTAGAAAAACATAGTGTACATGCTTGGAGCATGGGACAACTAGTGTTTTTAATTCAGGTATAAAGTTGATAAAACCGAAACAATGAATAATGAGTAATCAGTATGGTGATAAATAAAAGTTGTCTATTTATATTCATAGGGTTTGATACCACATTTGATTCATTTATTCTTGTGTTTCACTTTGCATGTTTTGACTTCCATAATAACTAGGTTATTCTTCCGGAATGACTAAGTTATTCAAACCATCCACAGTCGGTCATATGTTAGAAGTAGATATGAATCAAGACTGTCATGGGTTGGCTTGTAGAGGTCCAAGTTAGTGGACAAAGTTGTGCTACAACACTCATGAGTGCTCATAAGTTCTGAGTATTGGATTTAACCCGCGCTCATTTGAATCACTTCATGGATTTTATCACGAGTGATCATGAGACGATAATATCTTATATTCTTCAAACCTAGAGATATGAGTTGTTACTATGAGTTGGTTGTACATTGATTGCACGAAACCGCATTGGTAACTCGATGTTATAAAACGTGCCTTTGTGTATGATTCAACAAGTAGTAGAACAAGCCATATGAGTCGAAGTTTATCCATTCCTTTTACCTTCGCGATAAAAGCGATATCTGTGGGCCCCTCGATGATTTAATGATGACACATGTGAGTGCTTGGCCAAGCCAGGACTGATTTGATTTGTTCAATCAGTCAGTCATCATTAATCAGAAATCGGGAAACAACAAATGGACAGAGAGAATGATTATAATCCATGTCTTAGTCCATATGATATCTATAATGGAGGAATATATGATCCCTTATCTAATGGACAAGTCATTGACAAAGGTCAGAGTTCGTTGACAAGATCAGAGTTCGACATCAGCTTTAAGAGCTACAATTGCCAATTGGTTTTTGAAGTCATACTCAATAATAGTTTTAGACTTATCCAAGTGGGAGACTGTTGGATTAATGTCTAAGCCCATAACTATATTTGGTATGTACTTGACCCGACCCGGCATGGTCCATTTGGGTTGCACTTCACCGGCACAATTTATATGGATAGTCTTTTGAGAATAGTATTTTTATGATTTATATTAATATATTATAAGTTCTAATATATTAATATATAATCATATTATTTAATTAGTATTGATCAAGAATTAATTTATAATTAATTAAGTGATCAAAAGGAACTAATTAAATATGGACTCTTAGATATATATGTGTAGTGAGCCAAGTTCATTTAGGTTGGGCTAAGTCTTCATGGATAGTCCATGGAGCTTTAACCCATGGATCCTAGGAAATGAAAGGTCATGGGTATTAGGGTTTAACCCTAATCCTCCACACTATATAAAGGGTCTTATGGTTCATGAAATTAGGCTAGTGGCTAGTGTGGATACACTAAAGAGGGCAATAACCGATTTCATAAGTGTGAGCCAAGTATCCATATTCTCTAAAGGTTTTCCAAGGTGTTTTGGTGATTTTTGATTCCACTTGAGGCTTCCACACTATTGGGGATAAGCTCTTATAGTTCAAGACTTCAAGCTTCATTAAAAGGTATGTATTCTAACTTGTTATATTACCCAAGTATGCTAGATAGGGTAATACCTTGGAATATTCATATTTGCATGTATAATAGAGAAAACATAGATCCAAGGTATTTAGGGTTGCATGTACACTTAGGAGTGTTAGAATGCTCAAAACCCAACAGATACAAGTTGAACAATTATAGTTATTATATCAATCACATGTGATTAATAACTACCAAACAAGTGGATTTCTTACTTTTCAAACTGTGTTACCAAACTGTTTTACTTCAAACTGTGTTACAAACTCTTTTTCATATCAAATACTTTTATTAAACTCTTTTAACTTATATTCTGTGTATCTATATAGATATAGTTATATAAGTAGGATTGAAAGGACTTAGGACTGATAGCCTACCTTAATTCATGTTCCTTGTTTGGTTGTGGACTTAGGGTATTAAGGTTATTTGTCCGAAGGTCGTTTGAATCCTAGTTATATATTATGTATATGTATATAGATATAAAAGGTTACTTCTTTTATTCAGTTCAATACCTTTGGGTAGCAAAGGTATACACACCTGTTCATATACATAAACAACATTACTAGTAAACTATAATAGGTATAGTTTAGGGAAATACTAATACTACTATTAGAACAGTGAAACATACAATGAGTCAGTTCATACATGAGTCAATAACAAACAAACAATAGATACTATGATGAGAAACAAACAATAGATACTATGATGAGAAACAAACAATACATGCTAGACAGGGAGAGAACACACAATACAGCTAGCACATACATATACTAGAACATTACTACAGTTATGTGAGCCGCCTAACGGGGCATGGCACTACCTGTCATGACCGTTTTTGTATCCATAATCTCCTTAATTGGGGAGCGTATGAGTTTGTGTATAGATCTATACTGGATTGACTATCCTACACCTTGCTGCTCGCTATAGTGGGACTTGCAAGTCTACGGGTGCCAAATGTCATTTCTTACGACGTCTTACATCGTCGTTTTACTATAGAGTCGGTAGCAGGATACAGGCCGATTACATGGTACTTTAAATAACAACTGGTTTAAAGTAGTTAGTACAGCAGTAGTTATTTAATACAACACTACAGTACTATTTCATTTTCCCATTACATTTACTTTGTGATATTTACACAATAAACAATAATGTAAAAACTATATTTTTGGTTAATGATAGTCATATTTGGGAAAATACACACTCTTACAAGAGACACACACATAGATACTAGATGCCTTGGTAGAAGGCTACTTTTAGTAGGAAACATAGGGTTTTCTAGGAGAGTTCAAACAATTACAAACTTTTACAAACTTATACATCTCAGACTTACAAACACTTTCATACAGACAATGACACTAAAATACTTATGATCTCACCAACTTTAAAGCTGATAAACTCTTTCAAAATAACTTGTATTCTCAGGTCACCAGTAGACAGGTACCGGTGCCAGGTTTTGAGAAGATGGAGCTCGTTCAAGACTCATCTTTTATTTTGATTTATGTATTTGGTGTCTATTAAACTTGACAGAACACACTTGTATTAAATTATATATTATTAATGCAATGGATGATGTTGTTGCTTGTTTACTACTTTGCATTGTTGTGATACTGAACATGACGTCCTCCACCCCCGAACGTTTCCGCCGTTCCTGGTTTTGGGGTGTGACACAAGGGGCCACTTTGGCCGTGAACTACCTCAAACCACCAAGGGTGGACCGTGAACACAATTTGAGGAAGGAAACATTACCATGAACACCATCCTAGGCAACCTTTAGGCCGTAAACACCATGGTGGACCTCCTTTAGACCGTAAACCTTAGTTTAAGGCCCATTTAGACTCTGAACCCCTTTCCAATTCAAGGGTGTTTACAGATTGTGAGTTGTAATACGTAAGTTTCCAATGCAAATCTCAGTAATCTATGCATTAACTTCTAGTGATAAGGCTTTACCCAACAGTAATCCAAGTAAATATCCCATTAATTTCCCATTCCCCTATGAGGAGCGTAAATTCCCTTTTTCATTTCACAAATTCATTTCACATTCTGAAGAACTCCCTTAGGAATTTAAGCCAAGTCCAAAAACCATTTCTTCACAATTCCCTTCTAATATTTTGTACGTAATTCGTGCCTAGCTAGTTTTCACTATTTTGAGTTTTCACTATTTTGGGGGAGGATACAAATCAAAGTTCTTGTGAAATCTTGGTATAACTGCTTGTCTATACATGTATGTTATGTTGTATGTGTTTGAAGTTATAAAACTCCATATGAATAGTCCAAAAACTCGAGATTTTGGTTAAGTCTCAAGAGTTTGGACTATATCTCTCATATTATTTGTTGATTAGAAACAAAAACTAGTGTTTATATGAACTATAATTCATAAAACCTGATGTCAAGGATCACAAGAATTTACTCAAAGAAATTACTTAAACAAGTTGTTGGACATAATATTTTGAAGATGTTAGATTATGAAAATTTATAATATTTTGGACCATTTTCGGCCATAAATATATATATGTATATATATATATATATATATATATATATATATATATATATATATATATATATATATATATATATATATATATATATATATATATATAAGGTCATTTTTGAAATGTTGGCTAAATTTGAGATTTCGAATTCAAGTTGGACCAAAATGGAAATATCGAATAAATAAGGGTCATTTTGGACATTTTCCTAATTACCAGCCTAAAATGAGTATTTTAGAAGAAATGGGCTATTTTCAACAATCCTCGTATTTTTGGGTCACTCATGACACTTTTTGACAATTGTGCGTCTTATTTGATAATTCATAAAAAGGAAGGGACACTTTTGACACATCGATAATATTGAGTCAATTTTGACAAATATGATTCAAAGTGGATTATTTTCAGTAAAAGAAACGAAACACCTAGTCAACGGGCACAACTAAGGTTATGAAACGAAACGAAACATCTAGTCAACGAGTACAACTATTGTTATTTATTATATAAATAACAGATTTCAACTATTTGCGTAAATATCGGTTAGTATTCTAGTCAGACGCATCTTCACCGTACCTATATAATAGTCTACGTTTAATGTCCTGTAAGAGTTATAACCAGAGTCTCCTGGAGGGAGAGCGGGAATTTGTGTATAGATCTATACGGGGTTGACACCCCGCACCTTCGCTGTTTGCTACAGCTAGACAGGCCAGTCTAGGGTGACAAATGTCTTCAACAAAACCGACGCCTGAAGAACGTCTAGACAGGCACTCCGTCATATTAGTATGGTTATAACAGCTCACTTAGAATATAACAAAATATATTTACGCGGATTACACCTTTTGTTTATAATCAACTATGGTTTGGTTACCTCAAATAAAATTTTACCACACGAGACTTAGGATTTTTAAGACTACTACTTTGTATATCAGAAAATATAGGATTTTCTGGGAGAAAAATGAATTTTATACAATTTTTGAAATGTTATAACTAAAACACACACGTAATTATACTTGATTGGAAACAAGACTTACAACTATTTTGACAAGAAAATATTGGATTTTCTGGGTTTCTAAACTATCACAACTTTTATGTAAAAGTGCTTATGAACTCACCAACATATTATATGTTGACGCTTTTCAAACGACTTGTATTCTCAGGAAATCAGTAAGCAAGTTTATGGATCACGGATTCTTGAATATTTTGTTGTAGTTTGGAACTTACTTACTAATGTCTCTTTTGTGTAATTTGAGAACAAATACATGATGTAAAAACAATGTAAGTTTGTTATCTTAATGTATGATGTTTGGATTTGCTATGTTTCATTTATATTCAATTGTTATGGTACTGCACAACGACGTCACCCGCCTCCGTACGTTTCCGTCGTTCTGGTCCGGGGGTGTGACAGATTGGTATCAGGGCATTGTTTATAGTGAACTAGTATATATAGCCATACAAGATATACAACTATAAATACAATGGGACTAAAATACTCTGACTAAAAGAACACAAACATATGTACATGTTAGAACCAGCATCATAACAATCAAACAAATAAAAGTCTTTAGAAGAGTTGGACATCGCATTTAAACCCATGCAGTTATGTAATCGTATTGGGGACAAATATAGCCTGATCAACTATACTTGTTCTAAATACGACCAACATGTGCTTGGGGGTAAGCATGGTGGACAATGAATCTAAAACTTACCAACTAATTATCCAAAAGTTTTAAGAACCAAACCTAAATAATTAAAAATACTATGGGAGTATTTTGTCGCTTCGTAAAATTTTCTACACTCTTCTTACACCCCTATTCTCGTACAGACGACATGGCAGGATTTCATTTGCCAGGAGGTCCTTATTTCCCTAATCAGGGAAATGGAGGGTGGATCGAAGAGGACCCAGAGGAAGAGCCTATGGAAGAACTTGAAGAAGAGGATATCAATGAGGAAGAGGAAGATGAAGAAGAAGAGGATGATGTGTCGGACGCCGAGTCCGAAGTCATCGACCCTCGTTACGTCAATAGGGTACCTCCACACCGTCTGGGCCCCAATGGCCCTATACCTCCATGGGCCTATGACATCGAGAGATGGAGCAAGCATCAACAACAACAACCCTCTTATGCAATGGAGCAAATATTTTACGATCTTCTTCAGGGAGGACTCGCTGACCGCGCTCTTCCGGTCGTGGTCTGACGGATCGGAGATATTGGCGACCAGGCTCAAGTGACCGCCAACCAGATTGTACAAATGAGAGCTGCTTCGGAACAAGCGAATGCTCGCATCCAGGACCTTGAACGAGGCTATGTCCCAATGGAGCACCTGATTGAAGACCTTGCCGCTGCACGAGCAGAGGTAAGAGAGTATCAGGTGCGACACGCTGCTCTTGAGGAGAGAGTACGTATCGTTGAGCGCCGATTAGCTGAACTTCAGGGTGTGTCCTTATCATCAGCCACACCATCGGATGCTCTTAACCACAAGTAGGATCTTCCCTACTTGTTGCCATTATCGACAGAACTCTCTTTTGCTTATAAAAGTAGGATTAACTCTAAAAACTAAGTAACCGCGCTCCTCGTAGAATCTATAAGCTAGCAGATTTCGTTTCCTCTAAGTACCGAACGCCTTTCGAAGGAAAATTTTCATACGTGTACTAAGAAATCATCGTTAATGGAACAGTTCTGTGTTTTATTTGTAATGTATTTGCTATGTTTTCTATTATTGGTTAATGTTGCGTAAGCGAACCACCACGACCTCTAAACAATCACCGATATCTGAAATCATTATATACTCATCGTCCTTCTGTTCCATGGCAGAAAAATGCCTAGAAGGCCAACCCGCAGAAACAACAACACAACACCACCACCACCACCTCCGCCAGATATGAACTCTGCAGCCTTTCAAGCAGCAGTATCAGCTGCAGTGACAACGGCTCTAGCCCACATTCAAACTGGAAATAATGGTGGTGGGAATGGCCAAGGGACAGGAAGCTCTCACCAAGGGATGAATCAAGGGCCTGTAAAGGTCTGTACCTACAAGGACTTTTCTAATGCAAGGCCCCACACTTTCAACAGGACTAGAGGAGTGATAGCCTTGAAACGATGGATAGAAAAGGTTGAGCCGGTTTTTGAAATATGCAAATGTCCGGAACAGAGTAAAGTGAAATTCGCAGCCTACACGTTCATCGACGAGGCGATGTCATGGTGGAATGGTCACTTTGAGGCTATAACATTGAAGGGTTTTGAGCATTCTAACACTCCTATGGTGTACACGCAACCCTAGAAACCTTGGATTTATGTTTTACTAAGATATATGTAAATTTGTTTTTCCAATGTTCTTAACCTAACTAGCATGGCATGGGGAACTTTAAAACATAATAAGCTAGTAGAGTTACATACATTTTAGTAGTGGTTGATTGCTTGGAGTTTTAGATCCTAGCACCAATAATGTGGATGCCTCAAATGGAAGTCACAAATCACCACAAACCTTGGAAACTTGATATAATAGTAGAATACTTCTTGAAATCGCCACCCTTAGTTCTCATACACAAACTAGTGCAATTTCAAGTGCCAAGGACTCCTTTATATAGTGTGGTGGATTAGGGTTACATCCATGTAAACCCTAATACCCATGACCTTTCATTTTCAAGAGATCCATGGGTTAAAGCTCGATGGACTATCCATGGACGCACCATGCAAGCCTAGCTCATTCCAAATAAGAATTAGCCCAAACTATATAAATACAAGAGTCCATATTCAATTAGTCACACTTTTGATCACAAAATTAATTCTAAATTAATTTTAGATCAATACTAATTAAATAATATGATTTCATATTAATATATTAGAACTTATAATTAATTAATAAATCATAACTTATACTATTCTGAAAAAGATTATCCATATAAATTGTTCAGGTGAAGTGCAACCCAAATGGACCATGCCGGGTCGGGTCAAGTACATCTCAAATATAGTTATGGACTTAGACACTTTATCCAACAGTCTCCCACTTGGATAAGTCTAATAACTATAGTTGCAAGCATGACTTCAGGAACCGACCGACAATCGTAGCTCTTAAAACTCTATTGAACTATGAAGCTCCATTTTAGATAAGGGATCATATAATCCTCTGTTCTAGATATCAGCCGGACAAATACATGGAACAATGACGTACTTATTTTCCAGCAGTTTGTTTCCTGATTTCTGATTTTTTTGACATAGAACTTAGTTAAACACATCAATTTAGTTCTGACAGGGCCCGGTACATGGGTCAACACAAAATCATCGAGGGGCCCAGATGTCACTTCTAATCCAAGAAGGAACAAATAAACTTTGACTCATATGCTTGTTCTACTACTTGTTGAATCATACACAAAGGCACGTTTTGTAACATCGAGTTACCAATGCGTTTTCGTACAATTAATGTATAACCAACTCATAGTCAACAACTCATATCTCTAGGTTTGAATACTTATATGATATTACCATCTCACGATCACTCGAGTTAAATTCCATGAAGTGATACAAGTGAGCGTGGGTTGAATCCAATACTCAGAAATTATGAGCACTCATGAGTGTTGTAGCAACTCTTGCTATGTCCAACAGCTTAGACATCTACAAGCCAACTCATTACAGTCTTGATTCATATCTACTTTCAACATATGACCGACTGTGGAGAGTTTGAATAATATGATATACCATAACATAATTATTCTAGAAGTCAAAACATGCAAAATGAAATGATAGTAAACGATTGACAAAAGATAGCAACACTTTACTTATAAATAAACAACAACTTTTATTCATCATCAAATGTCAATTACACTTTACAAATTTCAAAGCTATCTAATTACTGAAACTAATATCATCCTTCATCCCTATGCGCCTCGCATGCTGGAGATGCTTAACCCTACTCAGTCCTTTCGTGAGGAATCTGTTGGGTTCTTATCCGATGATACCCTCTCTTCCACGAGGAGTCCTTTTTCTATTCGATGTCTGATGAAGTGATATTTTATGTCAATGTGTCTGGATCTACCATGATCTCTCGGTTCCTTGGCTAAGGCAACCGCACTACTGATGTCATAGAAAATTTCCATAGGCTCCTTTATAGCTGGTACAACTCCAAGGTCTCCAATGAAGTTCTTTAGCCGTATAGCCTCCTTTGTTGCCTCGCTTGACGCTATATACTCTTATTCGCAAGTTGAATCGGCAACTGTCTTCTACTTGGAACTTTGCCAAGAAATTGCTCCTCCATTTCAGGTAAAGACCCAGCCTGACTGAGATCGGAAATTATCCGTATCAGTCCGAAAGCTAGCCTCACTATAGCCTACTACTCTCAAGTCATCACTTCCACCGAGGGTAAGGACCCACCCAGTCATTAGTCCTCCGTAGGTACTTGAGAATGTTCTTTACCGCAGTCCCGTGATCCGTGCCAGGATTCCCCTGATATCTGTTGACCATGCTCAATGCAAAGGCCACATCAGGACGAGTATAAGTCATAGCATACATGATCGAGCGTACAGCGGAAGCATACTGAACTCGACTCATCTCTGCTATCTCAGCCTCTGTACTCGGGCTCTGAGTCTTACTCAGTCTGGCATTACTCTGGATCGGTAACTCACCTTTCTTGGAGTTCTGAATGTTGAACCTTTTCCCTCTGACTAAGTCCAAATAGTCCTTTACTCCTGTCTCTCAAAATCCTTATCCCTAGGATATAGGCAGCTTCTCCATGGTCCTTCATAGCGAAACACTTCCTAAGCAAGGACTTTACTTCATACAGAGTTGGGATGTCATTTCCTATGAGTAGTATGTCATCCACATACAATACCAAAAAGCTAACTATACTCCCACTAGCCTTCATATACAAAGGACTCATATTCGCTCCTCGAAAAGTCAAAATCTTTGACTTTCTCATCGAAAGAAATATTTCATCTGTGAGGTGCTTGTTTCAATCCATAGATGGATTTCTCAAGCTTACACACTCTATTAGGGTACTCGGTGCTGACAAAATCCTCTGGCTGACTCATGTAAACATCCTCAGCCAACATTCCATTAAGGAAAGCGGTTTTGACATCCATTTGCCATATTTCATAGTCATGAAATGCAGCAATGGCTAACATAACCCTAATAGACTTAATCTTTGCTACTGGTGAAAATGTCTCATCATAATCAACTCCTGGAGTTTGAGAAAAGCGCTTTGCAACCAGTCGTGCCTTGTAAGTATGCACATTACCATCCATGTTGGTCTTCTTCTTGAACATCCATTTGCACCCGACTGTATTATGACCTGGTGCATTGTCAACCAAGTTCCAAACTTGATTGTCATACATAGATTGTATCTCACTGTCCATGGCCTCTTTCCATTTAGCAGTCTCAGGGCCTGCCATGGCTTCCGTGTAGCTGTTAGGTTCATCCAGACTTACCAATGTGCTATCACTGATAATTGTATCACCTTCCTCAGTAATATGGAAACCATAGTAATGCTCAGGTGCATTCCTAACTCTCGTGGAACGCCTCAGAGGTACATACTCATCTGTCGGATCAACAGGAGTTTCCTCCTCAGGTTGATTGCTTGGGTTTGAGGTTCCTTCAGCACTTGACTCTTGAATTTCTTCAAGGACAATTTGCCTCCCACTGTTTCCTTAGCTTATGAACTCTCTCTCTCTCTCTCTCGAAAGACTCCTCTCCTTGCTACAAAGACCACATTATCACTGGGTCTGTAGAAGAGGTAACCAAAGGATCTCTGTGGGTAACCGATGAAAATACACCTCTCACTTCGAGGTTCGAGCTTATCATGAGTCTCACGCCTCACGAAAGCCTCGCAACCCCAGATCTTGATGTGGTCTAGATTGGGAACTTTTCCATTCCACATATCGTGAGGTGTTTTGGCAACCTTCTTTGTAGGGACTAGATTAAGGATATGGGCGGAAGTCTCTAAGGCATACCCCCAGAATGAGATTGGTAGCAAAGCTCGACTCATCATGGAACAAATCATGTCCAACAAGGTCTGATTGTGCCTCTCAGCCACACCATTCAACTGCAGTGTCCTGGGAGGTGTCAATTGTGAGACAATCCCACATTCCTTAAGATAGTCAAGGAACTCTGTACTAAGATACTCACCACCTCGATCAGATCGAAGCATCTTAATGTTCCTGCCCAACTGATTCTCCATTTCCTGTTTAAACTCCTTGAACTTTTCAAAGCTTTCTGACTTATGCTTGATTAAGTAGACATATCCATACCTACTAAAATCATAAGTAAAATTCACATAGAAGCGGTAAGCTTCTCTTGTGGCGGTTCTGAAGGGTCCACTCACATCTGTGTGTAAAAGATCCAAAAAACCTTCACCCCTAGCACAAGTACCAGTGAAGGGTGACTTTGTCATTTTCCCAAGCAAACAAGATTCAAAACTAGCATCCGACTTTAGGTCAAATGACTCCAAGACTCCATCCTTTTGGAGTTGGCCTATGCGTTTCTTGCTTACATGTCCAAGACGACAATGCCATAATGATGCTTTATCCAAGCTAGTGGAAGAATTGATACACAACACATTATTTCCTAGGTTATCTACAACCGACACGGTTTCATACACACCATCACAAGGTAATGCTTTAAAATAAAGAACATTATTAAAGAAAGCATTAATACCACCACATTCATTATCTAACGAAACGGAAAAACCTTGTTTGTACAAACCATGAAAGGAAATAATATTTCTCGCCATTTCAGATGACTAACAACATTTATTCAAATCTAATGTTAACCTACTACTTAGCAACAAAGAATAAACTCCAATCTTGGTGACAAGTGTAACTTTCCTATCCCAATAATCAAGTTTATCTTCCCATGCTCCACATTCTCACTTCTTCATAGTCCTTGCAAATCAGAACATATGTGAATACCACAACCTGTATCAAGGACCGAAGAGTTAGAATAGGGTGAGTTATTAGACAATATAGTGTAAATACCTGCATGGTTGGGTTTCACTTTCCCATCCCTAACATCTTGCAAGTACTTTGGGCAGTTTCGCTTCCAGTGCGACTTTTCATGGCAATAGAAGCATTCAGCCTCTTTAGGGTTAGTAGAAGGAGTGACAAAACCTTTCTTGGTTCCACTTGAAGAGGAGACATCAAGGGACTTTCCCTTGGTACCCTTCGAAGGGCCCTTCCTCTTCTTTCATTTTCCTTGCCGGATTGCCAAGACAGGGGCCGCGGTAGGAGTAGGAGTAGTAACAACCGACTTACCTTTAAGACCACTTTATGCGGTCTTCAAAAGTCCTTGAAGCTTGCTGAGTGTAACTTCCTCCTTGTTCATGTGGTATGTCATTCGGAATTGATCATAACACGAAGGTAAGGAGTGCAAAATGATATCAATTGCCAATTCCTCTGGGAAGTTCACATTCAGTTTCAGCAAATTGTCCACATACCTTTGCATTTTCTGCATGTGGCCCATGATGGGTTCACCATCCTTCATCCGGGTTGTTATCATGGAGGAGATGATTTCATACCGCTCTTGACGAGCACTCTGATGGTAGCGGTCCATCAAGTCCTGGTGCATCTCAAAAGGGTAATAGTCCTCATAGGACTTTTGGAGCTCAGCTGTCATAGTGGCCAACATGATACATGCCACTTTGGTGGCATCTCTCTCATGTGCCTGGTATTCAACGATCTCCTCAGGAGTAGCAGATGACTCATTAACTTTCTTAAGCTCCTTGTCGAGGACATATTCCTTGTCCTCGTAACAAGTGACCATCTTGATGTTTCGGATCCAATCCATAAAGTTGGAACCATCCAATATGAGTCTCCCACAAAAGTTTATGAGAGAGAAGGAACCGGTAGGGTTTGAGCCAGAAGCAGCATTGTTGGAAGACATCTGAAAAAGAAGAAAGACAAGTTTAGATTAGATATAAAGATAGTCCTTAATAAGACACCCAAATGTAATATTAAGGCTAGGACCCAACAGAAAATTTTATAACTTAGAAGAGGGATGCCGTAATCCAAGCTATAAGATATTTGAAGGTAGGTGAATGACGATTCACCAATTTCCACCATGAAAAACGAAATAAATTATTAGGTTTTAATTGGTTTTGAAACTCCTAGATTCTTTGAGATTCATTGAACTTTTCAATGAAATGTTTCAATCTCGAGTGTGCCCTTCAAGTTTTGTGACTGGGATGCCGAGGATCACAAAACAAGGTGTGAAGTAAGCATGCAAATTACTTGGTACTCTTAATGTTTTATCACTCAATCGATGTGCCGGTTAACCAAACGTGCTCCACCGACCTATGATAAACCTTCAGCCACCCTTTGCCTACCTTGTTAAGTCCAGGTTAGTATGCCGGTTAACCACACACGCTCCACTAACGACTTAAACAAAGTGCCAAGTGTAATTTCATGGGTTAGCACCTTATTCACATTTTCCTAAAGTAACTAAGATTGGAAATTTATAAAACATTTAGTTACTTTACATTTAACATACTTTTAATGAGGATTAAAGTCATTGTCCTACCCGTTCGGCTAACAACCCTCCACCAGTCAAGGAAGCGGTGGGTGAGAGTGGACACCCATTAAGCTGCCATTTTATAGGCAACAACCTTATACCCCCCTTATACACCGGCTTCGTGAATGAGGCCTACTAATGGTAAAACAACTTGTTCTTATACATACATACATATATATATATATATATATATATATATATATATATATATATATATATATATATATATATATATATATGTATGTATATATATATATATATATATATATATATATATATATATATATAGATTATTAACTTATAATAGTATAAAGTATAAGGGTTAAATTTTAACTTTTAAAATTCTAGGGGTTGAAACTAAAGTTTAATAAAATGTGTGAGTCTTTACATGTTCCAAAACTTGAGGGAAAGTTTTGTAACTTTCAAAACTATTCATCTTTCATAACTTATGAGTTAATGGTTTGTTAAAATGAGAGACTTTTTATTTTATATAACCTATGTATTTATTAATGGACTTTAAAAGAGTGACTTTTGGTAATCCATAACTTGAGGACAAATTAAAGATTCCATTAAAACACATAATGATCAAGAATTAAACTACCAAGCAAGTTGCAAATAATTCCTCTGGTCTTCTAAACTCATAAGTGTATGAATGTTCATATCAACAATTTCAAGAATCATAAAAAAAACACATATAAGACTTGAAAGTTTGATAATAGCTATTGAAAATGGATTAGCATAACCATTACACCATCTAAAACAAGTTTTATAAGACCAAAATAGTTTAGGGTAATGTTTCTAGTCCATTTCCAGCAGCAAAACTCAAAAAATTGCATTCTGGGCATTCTACTCGTCGAGTGCATAAACCTACTCAACGAGTAGGATGATTTTACACAAGGAGTCATCGAGTCCCCCCATGGACTCGGCGAGTTCCTTCAGCAGAATGCAAAATTTTCGACTTTTTTCAACAATTTGCATCAAGAGTTTTGAGTATTCTAACACTCATCTGGTGTACATGCAACCCTAGAAACCTTGGATCTACGTTTTACTAAGATACATGCAAATTTGTTTTTCCAAGGTTCTTAACCTAACTAGCATGGCATGAGGAACTTTAAGACATAATAAGCTAGTAGAGTTACATACCTTTTAGTAGTGGTTGATTGCTTGGAGTTTGAGAGCCTAGCACCAATAATGTGGATGCCTCAAATGGAAGTCACAAATCACCACAAACCTTGGAAACTTGAGAGAATAGTAGAATACTTCTTGAAATCGCCACCCTTAGTTTTCACACACAATCTAGTGCAATTTCAAGTGCCAAGGACACCTTTATATAGTGTGGTTGATTAGGGTTACATCCATGTAGACCCTAATACCCATGACCTTTGATTTCCATGAGATCCATGGGTTAAAGCTCCATGGACTATCCATGGACTCACCATGCAAGCCTAGCCCATTCTATATAAGCATTAGCCCACACTATATAAATACAAGAGTCCATATTCAATTAGTCACACTTTTCATCACCAAATTAATTCTAAATTAATTTTAGATCGATACTAATTAAATAATATGATTTCATATTAATATATTAAAACTTATAATATATTAATAAATCATAACCTATACTATTCTCAAAATATTATCCATATAAATTGTTCGGGTGAAGTTCAACCCAAATG
Source organism: Lactuca virosa (assembly GCF_052849685.1). NCBI lineage: Eukaryota > Viridiplantae > Streptophyta > Magnoliopsida > Asterales > Asteraceae > Lactuca > Lactuca virosa. The sequence continues at coordinate 310,262,560 of NC_136433.1, read as the reverse complement.
GACCATGCCGGGTCGGGTCAAGTACATCTCAAATATAGTTATGGACTTAGCCACCTTATCCAACAGACACTCCCTGTGACAAACATCATGTCATGGGAAGAACTCAAGGAGATGCTAATGGCCGAGTACTATCCCCATGGGGAAGTACAGAAACTCGACCAGGAACTATGGAACCATACAATACAAAACTCGGACATCGATGCTTACATCTCGACATTTAGTGAATTAGCGCTTTTGTGTCCTGGTATGATTACGTCCGAAGGAAAGAAGATTGAGCGATTCATTTGGGGATTAACGTCTCCCATCCAAGGAAATGTGATTGCCTCGAAACCCGAGACCTTTGATAGTGCAAAACGACTAGCTAATAAGCTTTATGATCATGGTGACAAGAAAGGTACCAAAACGACCGAGGGGAAGGAAAAGAAGGAGGAAGTAACAAATTGCAATTGAAAAGGGCACACTGCCAATATTGCAGGATACCCCCACAAATTGCAATTGAAAACGACTAGCCAAGTCATATGCAGGTTCCAATCCCAAATGTGACAAGTTTAACTACCACCACATTGGGGCATGCAAGGACTTCCAATGCACAAATTGCAATTGAAAGGGGCACACTGCCCGATATTACAGGATACCCCCACAACAAAACAAGCAGCCCAATGACAACAACGCCGGATCCAGCCGTGCATGTTACGGATGCGGAGAAACCGACCATTTTCAACGCAATTGTCCCAAGAACAAAAACCAGGACGCATGGAGGGTCCTAGCAATAGTGAAAGGAGAGGCAGTGCAAGATCCAACTGTAGTGACTGGTACGTTTCCCCTCAACAACTCTTATGCGTACATTTTATTTGATAGCGGGGCTGAGCGGAGCTTCATAAGTCAAGAATTCAAACACTTACTCAATCAAAATCCCCAAAAATTAAACGAAACTTTTACGGTCGAAATGGCCAATGGTAAAACAGAATCAACCAACGATATCTACGTAGGGTGCATGTTAACATTAAATAATAACTCCTATCAATTCGATTTGATGTCTGTTAATATTAGGAGATTTGATGTGATTGTTGGCATGGATTGGTTAAGCCCCCACCATGCCAAAATTATGTGTCACGAGAAGTCCGTTCGCCTTCATTTACCCAACAACGAAACCCTAATAGTTTATGGCGATAAACCTGGCACAAACCTCCGACTTATTTCTTGCATCAAAGCACAAAAGTGCTTGCATAAAAAGAATCACGCCTTTCTCGCTCATGTTATGGATAAAACAAAGGAGGAGAAAAACATCAACGATATTCCAGAAGTACGTGACTTTCCAAACGTATTTCCCGAGGATTTTCCAGGGACACCCCACGAGCGTCAGGTCGAGTTCCGAATCGATCTTGTACCTAGAGCTACTCCAATCGCCAAATCACCTACAGATTAGCTCCTGCCAAAATGCAAGAGTTATCTAGCCAACTTAGCGAGCTTCTAGACAAGGGATTCATCCGGCCGAGCTTTTCACATTGGGGAGCTTCGGTCCTATTTGTCAAAGAGAAAGACGGATCTTTCAGAATTTGCATCAATTATCGGGAGATAAACAAGCTTACTGTCAAGAATAGATACCCACTCCCTCGAATCGATGATCTATTCGACTAGCTTCAAGGAGCCAACTACTTCTCCAAGATAGATCTGAGGTCCGGATACCACCAACTAAGGGTCCAAGAGGAGGATATTCCAAAGACTGCTTTCCGAACCCGCTATGGACATTTTGAATTCGTAGGCATGCCTTTTGGTCTAACAAATGCACCCGCAGCCTTTATGGACCTGATGAACCGAGTCTATCGGCCGTTTCTCGACAACTTCATGATTGTTTTCATCGATGACATACTCGTTTACTCTAAGACTGAGGAAGAGCACAGCCATCATTTACGACAGATTTTGGGAACTCTGAGAACGGAGAAGCTATAAGCAAAATTCTCCAAACACGAGTTCTGGATTCGTAGAGTGGAATTCTTGGGACATGTAGTCAGCGAAGAGGGAATACATGTGGACCCTACCAAGATCAAAGTATTGAGGGCTGGGCAACCCCAAGAACACCAACAGAAATCCGACAATTTTTGGGCCTTGCTGGCTATTACAGAAGGTTCATCCAGAATTTTTACAAAATCGCCAAGCCTCTCACCACTCTCACCCAGAAAGGTGTACCTTTCCATTGGAACGATAAACAAGAATTTGCTTTCCAAACCCTGAAACAAGCCCTCTGTAGTGCTCCAGTGTTGTCTTTGCCAGAGTGAACGAAAGATTTCGTAGTGTGACGTGATGCTTCTAATCAAGGGTTAGGTTGTGTGCTTATGCAGCGCAGAAAGGTGATAGCTTACGCATTCAGGCAACTAAAGACCCATGAAGTAAACTATACCACCCATGATCTCGAGTTGGGAGCTGTGGTCTTCGCCTTAAAGATTTGGAGGCACTACCTATTTGGTACGAAGTGCACCATCTTCACAGACCACAAGAGCCTCCAGCACATTCTGAACCAAAAATAATTGAACATGAGACAACGGAGATGGGTCGAGCTGCTAAACGACTATGAATGGGAGATCAAGTACCACCCAGGCAAGGCTAATGTGGTAGCCGATGCATTCAGCTGAATGGAGTACTCGAATCGCCGAGTAAAAACACTGATAATGACCATCCATTCCCATTTGTCCTCACAAATCAAGGAGGCTCAACAGGAAGCCTTGAAATCAAAAAACCTCACAAATGAGGCATCGCATGGAATGGAAAAGAATCTGACAGTCAAAGAAGACGGTGCCTATTATCTTATGGACCGGATCTGGACACCGAGGTTTGGTGGATTTCGGGACGTGATAATGAATAAGGATCACAAAAGAAGGTACTCTATCCATCCGGGCTCCGATAAGATGTACCTGGATATCAAACAACATTATTGGTGGCCGAATATGAAAGAAGAAATTTCCACTTACATGGGCAAGTGTCTCACTTGTGCCAAGGTTAAAGTGGAATATCAGAAGCCCTCGGGTCTACTACAACAACCCGAAATGCCCGAGTGCAAATGGGAAAGGATAACAATGGATTTTATAACCAAATTACCCAAGACAGCTAACGTTTGGATGCTATCTGGGTGATTATACACCGATTAACAAAATCCGCCCATTTCCTACCAATAAAGGAGACGTACAAGATGGAAAGACTAACGAGGATATACCTGAAATATGTAGTGAGACTACATGGAGTGCCCATATCTATTATCCCAAATCGAGCATAGGTGTCGCTCCCTTTGAGGCCTTGTACGGTTGAAAATGCAGGTAACCTCTTTGTTGTGCTGAGGTGGGAGACACCCAGCTAGCAAAAGGGCAGACACCCAACAATACTCTCACTGGACCCGAGATTATTCGAGAAACAACCGAAAAGATAGTCCAAATCAGAGCACGACTCCAAGCATCACGAGACCGACAAAAGAGTTATGCTGATAAAAGGCGAAAGCCTCTAGAGTTCCAAGTGGGAGATCGAGTGTTAGATTATCGGGATATAGATGTACTTGGATCAGTGAGAGTTGTGAAACACTTTCAGATTAAAGCATTTCGAGGGTACACTCAAAATCTCTAATCGGATGAAACTCACTGTTTTTACAGAAGGGAGAATGAAGAATATGTTATGAAATCTATACCCAAAATTGTGACAACACGAAATTTCTATTATGTACAACCATTCACTTCAATAGAAGTCAGAACTATTTTTGCTAACTTTCAAGCTTTCTGGAGTCAGTTTGAGAGTTTCAAAGTTAGTACTTCAGGAGATAACAGGAGAGAGGATACACTAGGGTTTATTGTGTAGCAATACAGTCCCAAAACTCCAAGAGTTTGGACTTTACGGCCTAAACAAGGTGTTTACGGCCGTAAACCCCAAGGGTATAAATATGGCACTTAGCCATTTTTATCACTTTTTCACAATTTCAAAGCTAGAACTCAAATCCTCTCAAGTATCATCCGATTTTTCTTCTTGATATTCAACTTTGTAAGTGTTTCTTACCCTAATAAGTTGATATCTACCTTAATCTAGTGATCTTACATGATTCCATCCGTGAAATCATTCCAAATGTATAGATCTTCAAGTTTCACCAAGAACACCAAGAACACACACTAGTGTTGTTGGACTTTTAACACCCTTTCAAGCTACTACATAGTAAGTACTCTTACCTTGGCTTGTTATAAGGCTTGTTACACTTTATAAACATCTAGAAAACACCTTGGAACACAAGATCAAAGGATCAAAGGTGTTTACGGTCCAAGAACACCTTGGACCGTAAACCCTAACAAAGGGGCCAAAGTGACCCTAGTCCCTTACTAAGCCTTGGAAACTAGCCTAGATCCCTTCCTTGATGTGCTTAGTACTCAAAAACATCAAAAGACCATAAACCATTTGGGTTTACGGCCGTAAACTCAAGGAAAAGAGGTCCAAGGATCTTAAACTCCTTAAAGGAGTGAAATGGTGCCCTTATCCCTTCCTAAGGCTTAAACATGAAGTAGGAAATTTTTCTAGTGATCTTTATGGCTTCAAAACACAAAATGGTCAAGAACCATGAGTTTACGGCCGTAAACTCATGTGTTTATGACCGTAAACTCAAGGAGTTATGGTCACAAAACCGTAAACTCCAAGGGAGTTTACCCTTGAACCCCAAACTCAATAGGAAGGTCCTACCACCCTTAGATGCAATCCTTTTGACTTATAGCACTTAAATCAAGTGTTTTACATGTCTTAGGATGTCTTAAAACTTGGTTAATTAGTTGTTTTATGACTAATTGAATACATATATGTGATTTTGTGTTAACTAGGATCATTGTGTGTACAAGTCTTCACTTGACACTTGGGATCCTACATAATTCAGTTCATCCACAACCACCCAGTACAGGTGAGTTCATACCCCTAAATCAACCTTTTAAATGATTTTAAATGCTTTTACGGGGGGGGGGGGGATACAAGTAGAAAACATGAAGTTATAGAATCAATCACATGTGATTTATAACTGTGTTTTCAACCAACTGATTTTCACATACTTTAGAATGTGTTAAATACAATGGTTTTTAGTTAATGTATACTTTGTTATCAAATGAATTACTTTTTAAATGTTTTATAAAATGAAATCAAGCCATTATTATTTAATTGTTCAAAACTCTTAAATGTTTTACAAAACCTCTTTCAACCTATTGTTAAAAACCATATCTATACACTTATCTTTCATATACATATGTATTGATATGAGAGCTTTCATTCTTTCTTCAGTTCCAACACTCTTGTGTAGCAAGGTTGTATAAACCTACTTGGACATTTAAATTACATTCCAGTAAACTATTATAGGTATAGTTTAGGAGATACAAATTACTATTCCTATTACAAGGAATTACACAAGAGTCAGTTCATTCATGAGTCTATACTAATACATTACATGCAATATGAAGAGATACTATTACATGGATACCATTACATGGATACTTTTACATGGATTTTGTTACATAGATACTATATGATGAGATACTATTACATATTATATGTGTAGATACTATTATATATGTACGGGACTAACCATTCTACACCCAGCTGTTAGCTACAGAGGGAAAATGCACATCGACGGATGTCTACGGTTAATACTATTCGACAATTACTCTGCCGTGTTTATCCTAGTACCAAAGGATAATACTTAAATGATTATATAATTTTCCCTATTACTTTTATTTTGTGACAAATTCACATAAACGATGAGGTAGACTATATATTTATAATAATAGTCGCACATGGGAAAAACTTTCATTTATACAAAAATGCAACTTTCAAAGCATTCATGTCTTGGTAGAAGACTACCTTTTATACTAGTAGGAAATATGGGATTTTCTAGGGTTTTTACACTTATACTAAATGTTTCATTAAACATTTACAAGTCTTTCATAACAGCTTTTCAAATCAATGACACCATAATACTTATGAATTCACCAACTTTATGCTGATCTGCACTTTCAAAATAACTTGTATTCTCAGGTCACCAGTAGACAGGTACGATGACCAGGTTTTGAGAAGACAGAGCACAGACAAGACTCGTCTTTATTTTGATTACATATTTTGGTGTCTTATTACTATGAAAGAACACTCATGTATTAAAACTCTACTTTTAATGCAATGGATGATGTTGTTGCTTGTTTACTACTTTGCACTGTTATGATACTTTACATGACTTCCTGCACCCCTGAACGTTTCCGCCGTTCTTGGTTTTGGGGTGTGACAGATTGGTATCAGAGCATTGTTTATAGTGAATTGAGTATATCAACCCATAAAAGATATACTAACTATAAATACAAGGGGATTAAAACACTCTGACCAAGAGTTTATACTTTTAAATAATAAAATATTTAACTAAGTATACATGCCTGCATTCATACTAAAATCAGTGTCACAATGACAAGAACATAAGTATTACGATTGTTGAATATCACAAGTGAGCTCGGGGATGTATGGTCAGTCGTGGGAGTGGCATAGCCTGATCAACTATGCTGGTCTGAGGAGTGATTAGCATATGCCCAAGAATGGTTGTGATATGGAAACAAGTCTAAAAACTTACCAACATTATCACAATGAAATACCATAGGGGTATTTGGTGTTACTATAATTACTTATTTGAGAACCAAAAGGTCTTTATCAGTAGGTCAATGGTTGCTGAGTGGATACACTAAGATCATATGTATCTAGGACGTCATAGACTTAGAATCTATAAATGTTTGCTTTACTTCTTGTCCTTGTTTAGTTGTAGGCTTAGAGTTAGGATCACTTATTCGAAGGTCTATCCTGTCTTGAGTACATATAACTGGTATACACTAAACAAGTATTGAAGTAACTGGTAAAGATCATCTTATAATTATCTTAGTTAGTACGTCTATTAATTTCTTCTTATATCCCTTTTCTCGCGTAGATATCATGGCTGGATTCCATCCCCACGACGACCCGTACTACCCTAACCACGGCAATGTTGGATGGCTCGGAGAAGAGCCAGAGAATGATTACCCAATTCCTTTGGATGATCACGAAGCTGAAGGCTTTTCTGATAGTTCTGACTCAGAACCAGAAATCAACAACCTACCCCAGCTGCTCATGACCCAAACCCTCGCCCCACATTTCAAGGACCCACACCTCTATGGGCCACAAACTTGAATAGATGGAGTCAGGAACAGGGTCAACCCATCCCCTACAATGGAGACAGAAGCTTCTATAACCTCACTGAGGGAGGTTCAGCTGACAGGGTCCTACCCATCATGGTTCGTAGGATTTCCCGGAACACCGAACAGGGTCCAGCTGCTATCGACCGAGTCATGGAGATTAACGCCAACTCTGGCGTTAACACGGTCTGCATTCGCCAACTAGAGTCTGCTCATGAAAGGACTCTGGTCCACAATGCAGCTCTACAGAGAGAACTTGTTGGAACCCAAGCTGAAGTCAGGGAACTTCGAGCTCAGCAAGTAAGATCTGACAGGCGTGTGAGGGACATAGAACGCTTTCTGTCGGAATCAAGAACTCACTCTAGTAGTTCTCGTCACCGATAGAATCTCATCGACTTCTCTTTTGGATATAACCTAGTTATGTAAAACATTGGTCTAATTTCCTATCTTTGTAAATATTAGAACTGTTAGGTCTTGATTAGGTCGTAGTCCTGTCAAAAATTTCCATCTTGGTTGATGTAAGGCCTCCTACTAGGCCATTTTTCCCGAACTTGTCACATCTGTAATTCCAGTAATACTGACAGGTACCTAATCTCATGGAAATTATTATCCAAATGCTATCATCTGTTAGTTCTAGATCTACATTTAATCGTGCTGTTGGACTATGAAGAGTTAGTCCACGAGTCATTTTCATCAACTTTCCTATTGAATTCTTATCAATATCTTCATCTTTCTAATCTTATAGTCAAAAGATGCCTCCTCGCAGAAATCTAAGGCGTAACAATAATAACGAAACACCGATACCACCACCTCCACCACCTCCTCAGTTCGACGCTGCTATGTTCCAAGCAGCTGTCACGGCGGCCGTAGCGGCTGCCATGTCACACATCAATACTCCTGTCCCTAGTGGATCGGGAACAGGTGCACCTCCTTCCAAGCATGGCGAGAGCCATGGGCACCCCCGGGAATGCACCTACAAGGATTTTACGAATGTCAAACCAAGAAATTTCAATGGAACTGGAGGGGTTATGATCTTAAGGCAGTGAATCGAAAAGACAGAAGCGGTCTTTGAAATCTGCGCCTGCCCAGAGAACAATAAGGTCAAGTTTGCTACTTGTACCTTTTCTGACAGGGCTTTAACTTGGTGGAATGGCCACATTAAGTCACTGACCCTAATAGTGGCAAATTCGATAAACTGGGAGAACTTGAAGGCCATTCTGATGAGAGAGTACTGTCCACGAGGGGAAATTCAAAAACTCGAGCAGGATCTCTGGAGTCTAGTAATGGTTGGTTCTGACATATCCGCCTATACTAATAGATTATGTGATCTGGCAATTCTTTGCCCTGATATGGTTGCTCTAGAGAGCAAGAAAATAGAGAGATATATTTGGGGACTGTCGCCCCAGATCCAGTATAGTGTGTTAGCGTCAAGGCGTGTTACTTTTGACAGTGCTGAGGAGCTGGCACAATCTCTTATAGATCACGGAAACTACCAGAACCCAACGACTTCTACACCCGATCAACAAAAGGGAAAGAGTAACAACAACAAGAAAAAGGGGTGGAACAAGAGGAAAAGCGGGACTTCGCAAGAATCCTCAAAGAGACAACAACTAGTTACAATCATTGCTGCCACGGTAACTCCCGTTGTCCCTGCAAATCCCTTACCAGCGAAGCCTTATGTTGGTAATCTTCCAAAGTGCAACAAATGCACCTTCCACCACAACGGACCTTGCCGGGAAATGCAGTGCGCTAACTATAACAGAAGGGGACACACTGCCCGTTTCTGCAAAACACCAGCAAGGCCGACCGCTCAAGTTCCTAACACCGGTGTGGGCCAAGCTTGCTACGGTTGTGGCGAAGTGGGCCACTACAAGAGGGACTGCCCTAAGGCAGGGATAGCTGGCGGAGTAGGAAGAGATCTGGCCATAGGCCACGAGGAAGCAGTAGCTGATCCTACAATAGTTACTGGTACGTTTCTCCTCGATAACTCATATGCTTGCCTACTTTTCGACAGTGGAGCGAAGAAAAGTTTCGTAAACCATAAATTTGCACACCTGCTTAATCAAAAACCATGTGCACTAGATAAATCATTCACTGTAGAAATGGCAAACGGGAAAACAGAAAGTACTAACTGCATATACGTAGGTTGTGCTCTAACTTTAGATGGCCATACTTTCAAGATAGACCTCATGCCGGTCCCAATTAAAAGTTTCAACATCATTATCGGCATGGACTGGTTGAGTCTTCATCGCGCCGACATCTTGTGCTTTGAAAAAGCAGTTCTTCTTAACCTCCCTAACATCGAAACCCTAGTTATCTACGACGACAAACCTAGTACGAACCTTCGTATCATTTCGTGCATACAAGCTCAGAAGTGCTTGCGAAAAGAATATCATGCATTCCTCGCACACATCGTCGATACGAGTCAAGAAGTGAAAGATATTCAGAACATCCCAGAAGTACGCGACTTTCCCGACATCTTTCCAGAAGAACTTCCAGGATTACCACCACAACGCCAAGTCGAGTTCAGAATCGACTTAGTGCCAGGGGCTACTCCAGTAGCCAAATCTCCATATCGTCTGGCACCAGCGGAGATGCAGGAACTTTCCAGTCAGCTTAACGAACTTCTCAAGAAGGGATTCATTAGGCCAAGCTTCTCACCATGGGGAGCACCGGTCTTGTTCGTCAAGAAGAAAGACGGATCGTTTCGTATTTGCATCGACTACACGGAACTCAACAAGCTTACGATTAAAAATCGTTATCCCTTACCCCGTATTGACGATTTATTTGATCAACTTCAAGGAGCCAACTACTTCTCGAAGATAGATCTACGATTCGGATACCACCAACTACGAGTGTTAGAGGAGGATGTCCCCAAGACAGCCTTCCGAACTCGTTATGGGCACTACGAATTCGTAGTGATGCCATTCGGATTAACCAACGCGCCTGCAGTATTCATGGATTTAATGAATAGGGTGTGTCGTCCTTACTTGGATCAGTTCGTCATTGTCTTCATCGATGACATACTCATCTACTCTCGAAGTAAGGAGGAACATAGTCAACATCTTCGCCAAGTCTTAGAAACATTACGATCGAAGAAGCTCTATGCGAAGTTCTCCAAGTGCGAATTTTGGATTCGAAGAGTCGAATTCTTGGGCCACGTAGTTAGTGAAGAGGGAATTCACGTGGACCCTTACAAAATCAAGGCCTTTGAGAACTGGTCAACATCGAAGACACCTACAAAAATTCGTCAATTTCTAGGTCTCGCTGGCTACTATCGCAGGTTCATTCAGAACTTCTCCCGCATTGCGAAACCTCTTACAACACTGACCCAGAAGGGCGTGGCCTTTGACTGGGAAGAGAAGCAAGAGAGAGCGTTCCAAACGCTCAAGCGAGCCTTGTGCACCGCACCAATACTATCCCTCCCCGAAGGGATAGAAGACTTCGTTTTCTATTACGATGCTTCAAATCAAGGACTCGGATGTGTTCTGATGCAGCGAGGTAAGGTCAACTACACCACACACGATCTTGAGCTAGGAGCAGTCGTGTTTGCTCTGAAGATCTGGAGACACTACCTGTATGGTACAAAAAGCACGATCTTTACAGACCACAAAAGCCTACAACATATATACGACCAGAAGGAGCTCAACATGAGACAACGACGGTGGGTCAAGCTACTCAGTGATTACGAATGCGAAATTCGTTATCATCCGGGTAAAGTCAACGTAGTAGCTGATGCCCTAAGTCGGAAAGAATACTCTGGTCGTAGAGTCAAATCTTTGACTCTAACTATCCATTCACACTTGTCCACGCAAATTAAGGAGGCTCAGCTCGACGCTTTGAAACCTAAAAATGTGGCGGGTGAAACCCTAAGAGGGATGGATAAGAAATTGGAAGTCAAGGGTGGCGGAGCCTTATACCTCATGGATCGGATCTGGACACTGAAACACGGTGGTTTCAGAGACTTGGTCATGACCAAGGCGCACAACACTCATTATTTCGTCCACCCAGGTTCAGATAATATGTATCTGGATCTCAAAAAGCTATATACTGGTGGCCTAACATGAAAGCAGAGATTGCTACCTTCGTAAGTAAATGCCTTACTTGCGCAAAGGTCAAGGTCGAATACCAGAAACCCTGCGGTCTACTATAACAGCCAGAGATACCGGAATGGAAGTGGGAGCGGATCACTATGGACTTCATAACCAAGTTGCCCAAGACAACGGGTGGACTTGATACCATATGGGTCATCGTCGATAGATTGACCAAGTCCGCACACTTCCTGCCTATCAAGGAAACAGACAAGATGGAGAAGCTTACAAGAACTTACATTTAGGAGATTGTACGACTGCATGGTGTTCCCATATCCATTATCTCGGACAGAGATAGTAGATTTACTTCGAGGTTCTGGCAGTCGCTACAAAGTTCCATAGGAACTAGGCTGGACATGAGTACAGCCTACCATCCACAGACCGACGGACAAAGTGAGAGGACTATCCAAACCTTGGAAAATATGTTGCGAGCCTGTGTGATCGACTTTGGGAAGGCGTGGGATACTCATTTACCCCTTGTCGAATTTTCCTACAACAACAGTTATCACACGAGCATAAAGGCTGCTCCATTCGAAGCCCTCTATGGCCGAAAGTGCAGATCCCCTCTGTGCTGGGCTGAGGTGGGTGATACCCAGTTAGCTAAGGGACGAGTTCCTGAAAGCACTCTCGCAGGTCCGGAGATCATTTGGGAAACGACATAGAAGATCGTTCAGATTCGTGAACGATTGAAAGTCTCTAGAGACCGACATAAAAGCTACGCTGATAAGCGAAGGAAACCATTGGAATTCCAGGTGGGCGACCGTGTTCTATTGAAGGTCTCACCCTGGAAGGGCTTGATACGCTTCAGAAAGCGTGGAAAGCTAAATCCAAGGTACATAGGGCCTTTCGAGATTCTTGCCAGAATCGGCCCTGTAGCTCACAAGCTAAACTTACCGCGCGAACTCAGTAACGTACATTCTACTTTCCACGTCTCGAACTTGAAAAAGTGTCTGTCCGACGAGACTCTTGTAATCCCACTCGACGAGATCGAGATCAACGAGAGCCTCAACTTCGTGGAAGAACTAGTAGAGATCGTAGACCGGGAGGTCAAGCAAACGAAACAAAGCCGCATCCCGATAGTGAAGGTTCGCTGGAACGCCAAACGAGGACCAGAATTCACTTGGGAGCGAGAGGATCAGATGAAACTGAAATATCCTCATCTGTTTACTTAGTTATTTGTAACTACTTATTTGCTTAAGTTCTAATTTCGGGACGAAATTCCTTCTAACGGGGGGATGATGTGACAACCTGAAATTTCTATTCTGTACAACCATTCACTTCAATAGAAGTCAGAACTATTTTTGCTAACTTTCAAGCTTTCTGGAGTCAGTTTGAGAGTTTCAAAGTTAGTACTTAAGGTGATAACAGGAGAGAGGATACACTAGGGTTTATTGTGTAGCAATACAGTCCCAAAACTCCAAGAGTTTGGAGTTTACGGCCTAAACAAGGTGTTTACGGCCGTAAACCCCAAGGGTATAAATATGGCACTTAGCCATTTTTATCACTTTTTCACAATTTCAAAGCTAGAACTAAAATCCTCTCAAGTATCAGCCGATTTTTCTTCTTGATCTTCAACTTTGTAAGTGTTTCTTACCCTAATAAGTTGATATCTACCTTAATCTAGTGATCTTACATGATTCCATCCGTGAAATCATTCCAAATGTGTAGATCTTCAAGTTTCACCAAGAACACCAAGAACACACACTAGTGTTCTTGGACTTTTAACACCCTTTCAAGCTACTACATAGTAAGTACTCTTACCTTGGCTTGTTATAAGGATTGTTACACTTTATAAACATCTAGAAAACACCTTGGAACACAAGATCAAAGGATCAAAGGTGTTTACGGTCCAAGAACACCTTGGACCGTAAACCCTAACAAAGGGGCCAAAGTGACCCTAGTCCCTTACTAAGCCTTGGAAACTAGCCTAGATCCCTTCCTTGATGTGCTTATTACTCAAAAACATCAAAAGACCATAAACCATTTGGGTTTACGGCCGTAAACCCAAGGAAAAGAGGTCCAAGGACCGTAAACTCCCTAAAGGAGTGAAATGGTGCCCTTATCCCTTCCTAAGGCTTAAACATGAAGTAGGAAATGCTTCTAGTGATCTTTATGGCTTCAAAACACAAAATGGTCAATAACCATGAGTTTACGGCCATAAAATCATGTGTTTACGACCGTAAACCCAAGGAGTTATGGTCACAAAACCATAAACTCCAAGGGAGTTTACCCTTGAACCCCAAACTCAATAGCAAGGTCCTACCACCCTTAGATGCAATCCTTTTGACTTATAGCACTTAAATCAAGTGTTTTACATGTCTTAGGATGTCTTAAAACTTGGTTAATTAGTTGTTTTATGAATAATTGGATACATATATGTGATTATATGTTAACTAGGATCATTGTGTGTGTACAAGTCTTCACTTGACACTTAGGATCCTACATCATTCAGTTCATCCACAACCACCCAGTACAGGTGAGTTCATACCCCTAAATCAACCTTTTAAATGATTTTAAATGCTTTTATGGGGGGGGATACAAGTAGAAAACATGAAGTTATAGAATCAATCACATGTAATTTATAACTGTGTTTTCAACCAACTGACTTTCACATACTTCAGAATGTGTTAAATACAATCAGTTAATTTATACTTTGTGATCAAATGAATTACTTTTGAAATGTTTTATAAAATTAAATCAAGTCATTATTATTTAATTGTTCAAAACTCTTAAATGTTTTACAAAACCTCTTTCAACCTATTGTTAAAAACCATATCTATACACTTATGTTTCATATACATATGTATTGATATGAGAGCTTTCATTCTTTCTTCAGTTCCAACACTCTTGTGTAGCAAGGGTGTATAAACCTACTTGGACATTCAAATTACATTCCAGTAAACTATTATAGGTATAGTTTAGGAGATACAAATTACTATTCCTATTACAAGGAATTACACAAGAGTCAGTTCATTCATGAGTCTATACTAATACATTACATGCAATATGAAGAGATACTATTACATGGATACCATTACATGGATACTTTTACATGGATTCTGTTACATAGATACTATATGATGAGATTGTTGGGTTTTGGTATACTACAACATCCTATGGTGCACATACAACCCTAAATACCTTGGATCTATGTTTTCACTAATTATACATGCAAATGGTTTCCAAGGTATTAATCTTACAACTAGCATGCATTTAACATAAAATTATAATATACTAGTTAGCATGACATACCTTTTGGTGGAGCTTGAATTCTTGGTGTATTTGGCCTTAAAGAGCTTAGCCCCAATAGTGTGGCAGCCTCAAATGGAATCACAACACACCATGGACAAAGGATGAACTTGAGAGAGAATTCCATGCACACAAAAGACACCATGAACTCTAAAAGGATACAAGTGGCAATTTTGGGCAATGAAATATCTATTTATATGTGGGATTTCTAGGGTCATGGATATAACCCAAATCCATACCCATGGGTTTTATGATCCATGGTTCATGTAGCCCAACTCTTTATGTATCCATACATAAACTTGATCCAACATGGATCATAAGCCCAACACATATAAATATAACTAATTATCATAATTAGTCCCCATAGATTTAAATAGTCTCTTTCGACCACTAAATTAATTCCAAATTAATTCTTGATCACTACTAATTAAAACATATGATTTCATATTAATATATTATTACTTATAATATATTAATAAACCATAAATAACATTCTCTCAAAAGTCCATCCTAACAAATTGTCCTCATGATATGCAACCCAAATGGACCATGCTACTCTCGGGTCGAATACATACCAATAATAGTTATGGGCTTAGACACCTAATCCAACAGTCACCCACTTGGATAAGTCTAAAACTATTATTCAAGTATGACTCCAAGATCCCGACTAGCAATCGTAGCTCTTAAAGCCGCTGTCAAACTCTAAACAAATCAAATGACATGTCTATTAGATAAGGGATCATATATTCCTCCATTCTAGATATCATATGGACTGAGACATGGATTATAATCATTCCCTCTGTCCATTTGTTGTTTCCCGATTTCCGATTTATGACGACTGACTAATTAAACAAATCAAATCAGTCCAGGCCCGGCCGAGCACTTACGTTTGTCATCACCAAATCATCGAGGGGCCCACAGATATCGCTTTTATCCCGAAGGTAAAAGGAATGGATAAACTTCGACTCATATGGCTTGTTCTACTACTTGTTGAATCATACACAAAGGCACGTTTTATAACATCGAGTTACCAATGCGTTTTCGTGCAATCAATGTATAACCAACTCATAGTAACAACTCATATCTCTAGGTTTGAAGAATATAAGATATTATTGTCTCATGATCACTCGTGATAAAATCCATGAAGTGATTCCAATGAGCGCGGGTTGAATCCAATACTCAGAACTTATGAGCAGTCATGAGTGTTGTAGCCCTTTGTCCAACATCTTAGACCTCTACAAGCCAACCCATGACAGTCTTAATTCATATCTACTTCCAACATATGACCGACTGTGGATGGTTTGAATAACTTAGTCATCCAGAACAATGACCTAGTTTATTCTGGAAGTCAAAACATGCAAAATGAAACACAAGAATAATTGAATCGAATATGGTATCAAAACCTATGAACATAAATAAAACACCTTTTATTTATCACCATATGATTACACATTATTCATTGTATACTGTTTCAGCTATCAACTTTATTCTTGAATTTAAAACAATAGTTGTCCCATGCTCCAAGCATGTACACTATGTTTTCTAAACACTAGTCATGCCATACACCAAGTATGCATACTATGTTTGTCTATGATCTTTACTTTGTGAAGTAGATCAATTGAACATAACTCCAATGATCCTCTTTTCATAGTCCCAAATCCTTACTGCAAATGCAAGAATTCCAAATTCATGCCATTTACTGAAATCTGTTAGATTCTAAACTTATATGCATTGATCCTCTTGTAATGATTATGCACAAAGTCAGATAGACTTGACAACAAACATTACAGAGCATTCAAAAGGAGATCAACTCCTTGGAAACATTCTTCTTGCATTAAGTTTCCTAATCTTACACAGATTGAATAATTTCTAACTTTGAAACATTTCCATATTCCATTTTGACTATCACTTCTGAACAAGAGTTTCCTCCTTACAGATTATGTCAATATGGTCCTTCCAGAATTATCATTATACTTCCAACTGTCCTTGAGCAACCAATCTTTGGTAAACCTTAGATTGTCCTCGACAATTGTTTAATCCTTTTAGTCATATCCAATTCTAGACCTTTTCCCTTCTTAATGCCCCAGGCATTTGGAAAATTTTAGAAAGGATGAATATAGCACATGCAATCGATCCTATATCCGAAGCATATGGGACACGATTCATGATGTATCACATAAAGACTAAACCAGTCTTTTGCTATAATATTTCCATTTCAATTTGCCAAGTTCTCATAATTCAGATTATGAAAAGGGATGTCGTAATCATAATCGAATTTTAGAACGCAAATAATGGACCCTATATTAGAATTTTCTTATGTTGAGCCATTCCAACATAACATTCATATATATACTTGACTAAATACGATTAAAACCTCAATCTAAGCTTTTAGATTTGAGATGAAGTATAATTTCCTCTCCCTTAATTATAGCAAAATAACTTTTCCCCAATTGAAACCTATTGTTTTCTATAATTAACATTGCTAACTTGCAACCTTTATCATAATTATCATGCTCCCACTAATATGATGATTATTAGCATAACACTTATGCTCCCACTAGCTTTGACATGTACTCAGAAATCAGTTGAACTTTTAGAAAAAACAATACTTTATTGACTTTCTTACCAAAGTTCAGATTTCTGATACTAGATTGCTTTGATAAAACTTTATCAATATCATACACCTTATCTTAGATAGCTCACAAGTGTGTCTAAACAATTTCAGAACTATGAAAAGGGATGCCGTAATCATAGTCTCAATTGTTTAGACCTTTGCCACTTTTCACAAGTCCATGTTAGTGTGCCGGTTAAGCACACAGCTCCACTAACGACTTTGAGAATGCAAATATCACAATTGCTATCTACTTCAAATCTACTTGGTGGAAGTGTTTCCTCACCATCATTTTCATGAATCGGAGAGAAACCTTATGACCCTTAGATTTAATGGTGTATGTGTTCTTATCCATTTAAATTGTCAAAACCATAGTCACAAGACAAGGATAATGACAAATCCAAACTCATATGGACTGAACTCAATCTTAATTTCTTGCCACTTGGCAGCTCAAGGGCCTGCCAATTCTTCCAAGTTGTTGTGCAACCAATTGAGAACTCTAAGAACTCATATGCAAAGCCAACTTTAACTGGAATGGGCACAGAATATGTCAACACGATAGGTTATAAACCTCAAGTCGTGTGCTAGTGAAGAACTTCAGGTTTTATTCTTGATTAGTTCTTGAGACTTTCAAGACCTTTAAGACTCCCACTGTCCTCTTGACATATAAGACTTTCTTGTCAGATATTCAAGAGATAGTGTGGATTCTAATAAAGACAAACACTTCACACAATTGGCCTTAGTTGGTCTTTGTTTTATCCAAAACATCACAACTTACCAATTTCAAATGTACAAGAGTAGAAAACTTTTACTCTTACATTTGATAAGTGTTTTAAACCTTCTTTAAGACATGTCACTCAAGTTACAATCTTAGAGTATAACTCTAAGAATTGTTTTTGGAACGAAGTATGAATCATCTTCTTGATTTAACCACTTCAATAATTCATAACTCCTCTTCTTAACTATCAGAATGCACTTAGAGGATGAATTGTGATAAGGTCTCAAAATCATTAAGATGGTCTTAAAACATGATACTAAAGTACTCTCCCGTCTTTTCAGATTTGAGAAACTTTTATCTTTCTGCCTAAATTGATTCTTCTTATTCGCTCTACCATACATTGGAACCTTTTCCAATGTCTCGGAATTACACTTAAGCTTGTAAGTATAACCATATTTACTGAGCTATAGTAAACTATGACGAATAGTCTTATCGATCTTTTGTGGTGGACTATGACCAGTGCAGAAGAATGTGTACCCGATCCCTTAGTCCTTCACTTGACTCACACACCCATGTGAACAAGTAGTTAGTCTTAATTTTTCCAATGCTCGAAAGTTCTCATTCATCATGCTATACAACTTGCATGATTCCAAGTTTCTATCCAACTGAAACTTGGGTGATAAGAATCTTTCCTTATTTGGTAAATTAGACACTACCACAAATGAAAGAATCAAATTCATATTTCCACTCTTGCTCTTAATGGAATCTTATAAGCAACACAGATTTTCACAAATGCCATTGTAAGGATATTTTAAAATAAATAAAATCAAAAGATTTACCTTTTATTTTAAAACATTGCGGAAAAACTTATCCTTACAATCCATATGAAAACTTGTTGTTATCTATTCCTAAGCAAAATATCATAACTCCTAAGAAGTAGCTCAAGAATCCGATCTTCAAATTATGCGATAGAAATCCATCTACGCGATCAGATTCAGCATATTCTTTCTTTAAGTTTCTTCACTTTTCTTTGATTCTTAAAACATCAACATGTGACCCAGTCACATCATGTATCAAGAATCTCAGAATAGAAACTTAGCAGAGTTAGATAGTGGACTTTACCTGAAGTAAAGTCAAACTTATTGACTTTAACATCCTTAGGTAAATTTGGCAGCTTTGCAACCAATGCCCCTTTCTTTGGCAATATAAACATATGGTCCCTTTGGTAATGGGACTATCTCAGACTTAGCTTTTCTCTTTACCATTTGGTCAACCGAGTTGACTATGGCCGATCCATTTCCATTGGGAAGAGAATGGTTTTTTGGATTCCCAGTGTCATCATTGTCAATGTCCATAAAGTTTTTAGGAAGTTGATCTTAGCAAATAGATAAGATCATTAAGGGTCTTGTCATAGTCTGTTTCATAGGTGTTCCAAAAGAACTCATTATGTGACTTAGAAAGTAGTTGAGCCACCAACTTTCTCAAGACTTTGACACCCAACTCTCTCGGCTTGTCAATATGTGACTACATCTCCAAGATGTGATCACACATAGACCTTTGCTTGCCAATAGGGCTTGAGTGACCTTAAACTTTTCAGGAACTTGTGGGTTAGGGAGAATAATTGGAGGAGGTGAAAGAAGTATGATTTCCATGGGACATCATCTTCATTTAGGAAAGCTTGTTTCAAGAGATTTGGGAAGATCATAAATGTCTAAACCAGACATCTTTTGGGAGATACTCAAGATAGTTGATTTAAAGTCCTTAATATAACACCCAATATGAAATATTAAGGCTAGGACCCAACACAATACTTTTATAACTTGGAAGAGGGATGCCGTAATCCAAGCTATAAAATATTTGAAGGTAGGCGAATGACGATTCACCAATTTCCACCATGAAAACGAAATATATATTATTAGGTTTTAATTGGGTTTTGAAACTCCTAGATCTTTGAGATTCATTGAACTGTTCAATGGCATGTTTCAATCTCGACTGTGCCCTTCAGGTTTTGTGACTGGGATGCCGAGGATCACAAAACAAGGTGTGAAGTAACCATGCAAATTACTTGGTACCCTTAAGTGTTTACCCCTCAATCGATGTGCCGGTTAACCACACACGCTCCATCGATACTATGATAAACATTAGGTTACCCTTTGCCTACCTTGTTAAATACGAGTTAGTGTGCGGGTTAACCACACACGCTCCACTAACCGACTTAAACAAAGTGCAAAGTGTAATTTCATGGATTAGCACCTTATTCACTTTTTCCTAAGTAACTAAGATTGGGTATTTATAAAAGGTTTAGTTACTTAGTATTTATCATTAATACTTTTAATGAAGGGAGAATTATAGTCGTTGTCCTACCCGTTCGGCTAACGACCCTCCACCGGTCAAGGAAGCGGTGGGTGAGAGTGGACACCCATTAAACTGCCATTTTATAGGCAGTAACCTTATACCCCCCTTATAGACCGACTTCGTGAATGAGGCCTACTAACGGTAAGACTGACTTTGTTCTTATACATATATATATATATATATATATATATATATATATATATATATATATATATATATAAGTATTAACTATTAATATTATAACAGTATAAGGGTGTATTTTAAACATTTAAAATACTTGGTGGTTTAATCTATTAATTAAACTATACTCTTAATTTAATTAAACTTAAACCATGTCTTTATGGAATTATTAACTCTTTTAATTAGACACTTTAATTAATTTAATGAATTCCATAAAGTTTGAACTTTAACTTTTAAAATTCTTGGGTTTGGAATTAAAGTGTATATGGGGTTTGACTTTACAAATTCCAAAACTTGAGGACAAGTTTTGAACAATTCAAAAAACTTATGGTTTCCATAACTTATGAATTTTAAAGTGGTTTAATGGAAAAAACCCTTCAAGTTCCATAACTTGTAGACAAGTTATGGAAGACTTTAAAAGCATTAAAAATGTGACTCTTCATTTTTTCATAACTTATGGAATTTTTATGGGTTTTAAAATTCATAAATGTGACTTTTCATGTAACTTGAGGACAAGTTACAAAAACACATATTATGAACAACTTCAAGATTAATTTGGATTGAAAACAACTATCTCATAATTTTTCCTATTAATCTAAACAAACTCATAAACATGAACATTCATAATCAACATTTTTCAAGCATCATATAAACATCTATAAAACTTGAAACTTTGATTATTATCCTTTATTTGGATGAGAATAAACATTACCACAGTATCAAAAAACAAATTTTATGAACAAAAACACTTTGCGGTAATGATTCTAATCCAAAACAGGCCAAAAAACTCGAAGATAAGCTGTCAGGGGGTCCAACTCGTCGAGTGCATGAACCAACTCGACGAGTTGGATGAATTTGTTCATGGACTCGTCGAGTCTGCTGTCCCGACAGCAAAAAAATTCGATTTTTTTTAGTTTTTTTTCAGCAACTTGCATAAAGTATAATTGAAAACAACCAATGGCTCTGATACCACTGTTGGGTTTTGGTATACTACAACATCCTATGGTGCACATACAACCCTAAATACCTTGGATCTATGTTTTCACTAATTATACATGCAAATGGTTTCCAAGGTATTAATCTTACAACTAGCATGCATTTAACATAAAATTATAATATACTAGTTAGCATGACATACCTTTTGGTGGAGCTTGAATTCTTGGTGTATTTGGCCTTAAAGATCTTAGCCCCAATAGTGTGGAAGCCTCAAATGGAATCACAACACAGCATGGACAAAGGATGAACTTGAGAGAGAATTCCATGCACACAAAAGACACCATGAACTCTAAAAGGATACAAGTGGCGATTTTGGGCAATTAAGTATCTATTTGTATGTGGGATTTCTAGGGTCATGGATATAACCCAAATCCATACCCATGGGTTTTATGATCCATGGTTCATGTGGCCCAACTCTTTATGTATCCATACATAAACTTGGTCCAACATGGATCATAAGCCCAACACATATAAATATAACTAATTATCATAATTAGTCCCCATAGATTTAATTAGTCTCTTTCGACCACTAAATTAATTCCAAATTAATTCTTGATCACTACTAATTAAAACATATGATTTCATATTAATATATTATTACTTATAATATATTAATAAACCATAAATAACCTTCTCTCAAAAGTCCATCCTAACAAATTGTCCTGATGATATGCAACCCAAATGGACCATGCTACTCTCGGGTCGAATACATACCAATAATAGTTATGGGCTTAGACACCTAATCCAACAGAGATACTATTACATATTATATGTGTAGATACTATTATATATGTACGGGACTAACCATTCTACACCCAGCTGTTAGCTACAGAGGGAAAATGCACATCGACGGATGTCTACGGTTAATACTATTCGGTGTCTTATTTTGGTGTCTTATTACTATGAAAGAACACTCATGTATTAAAACTCTACTTTTAATGCAATGGATGATGTTGTTGCTTGTTTACTACTTTGCACTGTTATGATACTTTACATAACGTCCTCCACCCCTGAACGTTTCCGCCGTTCTTGGTTTTGGGGTGTGACAAAAATGAATCCGAAAATGATCATATAACATAAAACTAACTTCCTGTCTTAAAACTATCATATGGTAGTTATAGGAAAACAACTTCCTATCCACAAAACAGTCATATTACCTGTCATAAACCAACATAAAACTGGGTCTATAAATGGATCACATACTCGGGTGTTTTTACCAAAAACCGGGTGTTTTACCAGCCAGGGGCTCTGCCCCTTAGACCCCGCCAGGGGCTGCCGCCCCTTGGACCCCCGTCAGTTCAGGGGCTTCGCCCCTAAATAGCAGTATACTTTCAACAATGACAAAAGCAAACAAATGTGCACTCCGCACCATACGAATTTGTTCGATAATTATCAAAGTGACATTAAGCAACAAAATTAATCCCATTACATTTAAATAATGATAGTGATAGAAAATCACCAACATACCTCCCCCATTTAAGTGTAATCTTGATTAACTTAAAATAAAATCATAACAACAACAAACTGATGCATAAATGAAATATCGTGACGATTGAATTTCACATTAGTATATTATTCATTCCAAATATTCGAATACCAGGGTGTCACTAAGGATTGAACCCTTTCTATTCTAAGTGAATACATGAAGATAATATACACAACAATTTTCATTCTCAAAGTTCAAACTTGACACTATATTTTACTAGCTTGTGTCCCATCCTTCAATAAGCATATCAAAGCCAAGTCCCAACTTCTTGAAGCAGCTAAACTTCATGCTTATATAGGTAGTTCTTTTGTTCTTGCACCTGCAAATGCAATATTTCAAATAACTATTAAGAAATAAAATTCCAACCTCCTTAACTTGCAGTACTGAACACATACCTTGGGATGATAAAAATAATGTGTTCCAATCTTTAAACATCAAGCTTTCCACATTGAATTCGGCATCTAATATTACATTAGATGGGAATTGGGTATCTCAATATAAAAGATTTAAGTGGACTTTAAACCCATCCCTACAGCCGCCTTGTGCACAAGATATCTTGCTAACCCTTTGGTTAGATGATCGGCTAAATTCAACTGAGTTCTTACAAACTCTACAGATATCACACCACTCATGATGAGCTCACAAATCATGCTATGTCTAACACCTAAATGTCTAGACTTTCCATTGTACACTTGACTATAAGCCTTAGCCAAGGTTGCAGCACTATCACATCTGATAGAAATGGTAGATATCGGTTTGGGCCATAATGGAATTTCATAAATCAAATTCCTTAGCCACTCAACTTCTTTACCAGCAGCAGACAAAGTAACAAACTCAGACTCCATGGTTGAGATAGTAATACAAGTCTGTTTCTTAGATTCCCAACAAATGGCACCTCCTCTAAGAAGAAACACTCAACCACTAGTAGAGGAGTGATCCTCTAAGTTGTTAATCCAACTCGCATCTGAATAACCTTCTAAAACAGAAGGATATCCACTATAAGTTAAACCATAATTCATGGTCCCTTTAAAGTACTTAAATACTCTACTCACAGCTTCCCATTGATGTGTACTAGGATTACTAGTATATCTACTAAGCCTTCCCACAACATATTCTATATCAGGCCTAGTACTAATCATGGCACACATTAGACAACCAATAACCCTAGAATATTCAAGTTGAGACACTGTAGATCCTTTATTAGGTAGAAGCTTGAGACTAGGATCTATAGGAGTACTAACAGGAGAACAATTCTCAAAGTTAAACTTTTTCAATATCTTCTCAACGTAATAAGATTGAGAAATTTGAAATCCCATTGTTTCCTTTTCTAATTCTTATACCAAGAATTACCTCAGCCTCCCCCATGTATTTCATATCAAAACTAGATGATAAGAATTTCTTGGTTTTATCAACTTCTTCTAAATCAGTACCAAAAATCAACATATCATCCACATATAAACAAATCATGACTCCTTTACCAGAAGTATCAAATTTTCTATATACACACTTGTCAGCTTGGTTTAATGCAAAACCATTAGACGTGACAACATCATCAAACTTTTGATGCCATTGTTTTGATGCTTATTTCAAACCATATAATGATTTCTTCAACTTGCACACTTTGTGTTCATTTCCAGGCATCACAAACCCTTCAGGTTGTTTCATGTATATTTCCTCATCCAAGTCACCATTCAAGAATGCAGTTTTCACATCCATTTGGTGAATCACAAGATTATGTATAGCTGAAAGAGCTAATAATAATCTAATAGTGGAAATTATGGCAACAGGAGCATAAGTATCAAAGAAATTAATGCCTTCCTTTTGTCTAAAGCCTTGGATAACCAATCTGGCTTTATACTTATCAATTGTGCCATCCACCTTCATTTTTCTTTTCAGGATCCATTTACATCCTAATGCCTTGCAACCAGGAGGTAAATCAGACAATACCCAAGTATTGTTATGCATGATAGAATCAATTTCATCCTGAATTGCTTCTTTCCAGAAATGAACATCCCTAGAAGCCATAGCTTCACTAAAAGTCATTGGATCCTCCTCAAGATTAAAACAATATTGATGTTGACATATAGTCTCATTCCTTGTTCCTTCAACTAGATAAAGTTGAAAATCAGATCCAAAAGACTTAGCTTTTCTAGCTCTTGTGCTTTTCCTAGGTTCAGGTATAGAACTTGCACCACCAGAAACATCTTCAGCTCAAGCAGAACTCTTGCTGGAAGATTGATGAATCATGTCCCTTGTTCTAGGTACAAATGTAAATCTTTCTTCATCAAAGATAGCATCTCTTGACTCTATCACAGTGTTTACAGCCACAGAGTCATTAGATTCTATAACATAGAATCTATATGCTTTGGAATGCTCAGCCTATCCAATAAAGATACAATCCACACCTCTTTCAACCAATGTTTTCCTTTTGGGTTCAGTGAGCCTTATAACTGCTCTACAGCCCCAAATTTTGAGATAACTCAAATTTGGTACCTTTTTATACCAAAGTTCATAAGGAGTATTCTTACTCATTTAATTTGGAGTTCTATTTAATATGTAACATGCAGTTAACATTGCCTCACCCCAAAACCCTTCACTTAATCCAGAATAGGACAACATGGAATTAACCATTTCTTTCAACGTCCTATTCTTCCTTTCAGCTACACCATTTTGTTGTGGTGTATAAGGAGATGTGGTTTGATGTATTATTCCAGTTGATTCAAAATAAACTGGATCATAATACTCACCACCTCTATCAGTACACAAGACTTTTATTAATTCATTTTTATGAAGCTCAACTTGTTGTTTATATATTTTAAATTTATCAAGTGCTTCATCCTTAGAATGTAGAAAATAGACATAACAATATCTAGATGCATCATCAATAAAAGTAACAACATATTTTTTGTTTCCAAGTGAAGGTGTTGCATGGAAATCACATAAATCACTATGTATAAGATCCAACACCTTTCTTTCCCTAACAACATATTTGAAAGGTTGTCTAGTGATTTTAGTTAGCATGCATGTTTTACATTTTTCAATATTTTGCATATCAAAAGCAGGAATTAAACTCATTTTAGACATGTCTTTTAATCTCTTGTAATGAATGTGTCCTAGTCTAGTATGCTATAATTCAGATTTATGAAAATTATTGCTAGTACTACTAGAAGCTATACAAACAAAATTATCACTAGAAGGATAATTAATATTAAGCCTAATCATTCCATTATATACATAGCCAAATCCCATAAAAGAACCATGTGTTAACAAGATATACTTGTCACTTTCTAACACTTGTTTGTAACCACAATTATTTAATACAATTTCAGACACGATATTCTTACGAATCCCTCAGACATATAAAACATTGTTCAAACACAAACATTTCCCAGAAGTAAAAGTAAGTAAAACAGATCTATGCCCTTGATTGGTTCAGTTGCAACATTTACCATCTTCACAACAGATCCATCTTCAATTGGTTGAAAGTCCTTGAACCAATATAGATCTTTGCAAACATGACTTGTTGCTCCCGAATCAACCCAGCATGCAACATTATCATCCTGCACATAAAATGCTTCAGAAATCACATAAATATAATTCTGAATATATTTAGAATTCTGCATGAATACAGAAATCTAACCTTGTTGCTTTTCTCGATCCTTAGATCTACTTAGTCCAACACCATCCTTGTTCACTTTGCGAAGACGACAATCTTTCTTGAAGTGACCCGGTTTGTTACAATTCCAACAAACCAACATAGCCTTCTTGTTGGAAGACTTGTCATCCTTTCCTTTAAACTTTCTTTTTCCATTAGATTTCTTGGGATTCTTTGAACTTTCTCCTTCCACCATGTTCACAGAAGAGGAACCAACTTAGTTCTTGCCTTTAGGATTGTTGTCAAGTTCTTGAGTCCTTATGGACTCTTCAATCCTTAAATGTCTTCCAAGTTGAGTCAAAGTCAATTCCTCTTTGTTATGTTTCAGATTGTGTTTAAAATCCTTCCAGGAAGGTGTCACACCCCAAAACCTAAACGGCAGAATCGTTCGGGGGTGGAGGACGTCATGTATAGTATCACAACAATGCAAAGTAGTAAACAAGAAACAACATCATCCATTGCATTAATAATATAATTTTAATACCAGTGTGTTCTTTGAAGTTTAATAGACACCAAAAATATGAATCAAAATAAAAGATGAGTCTTTAACGAGCTCCATCTTCTCAAAACGTGGCACCGGTACCCGTCTACTGGTGACCTGAGAATACAAATTATTTTGAAAGAGTTTATCAGCTTTAAAGCTGGTGAGATCATAAGTATTTTAGTGTCGGTGTTTGTATGAAAGTGTTTGTAAGTACTTGATGTATAAGTTTGTAAATGTTTGCAAATGTTTGTAAATGTTTGAACTCTCCTAGAAAACCCTATGTTTTCTACTAAAAGTAGCCTTCTACCAAGGCATAAAATGTTTGTATGTAAGTCTCTTGTAAGAGTATGTATTTTCCCAAATCTGTCTATCATTAACAAAAAATATAGTTTTTACATTACTGATCATTATGTGAAGATCACAAAGTGAATGCAATGGGGAAATAAAATAGTACTGTAGTGTTGTATTAAGTAACTACTGTTCTACTAACTACCTTAAACCAATTGTTATTTAAAGTACCATGTGATATGCCTGTACCATACTACCGACTAAAAACACGACGATGAAAGACGTCGGAAGGAATGACGTTTGGCACCCGTAGACTTGCAAGTCCCACTGTAGCGAGCAGCAAGGTGTAGGATAGTCAATATAGTATAGATCTATACACAAACTCAATGCTCTCCACTTAAGGAGATTCTGGATACAAAATGAGCCATGACAGGTGATGCTATGCCCCGTTACGTGGCTCACATAACTGTAGTAGCGTTCTTGTATATGTATTGTGTGTACTAGCTGTATTGTATGTTCTCTCTCTGTCTAGTATGTATGTTTTTTCTCTCTGTTTCTCATAATAGTATGTTCTCTTGTATAATGTATAGTATGTACTAGTTGTATTGTATGTTCTCTATCTGTCTAGTATTTAAGTATGTTCTCTCTGTTTCATAATAGTATGTTCTCTTGTATAATGTATAGTATGTACTAGATGTATTGTATGTTCTCCCTCTGTCTATTATGTAAGTATGTTCTCTCTGTTTCTCATAATAGTATGTGTTGACTCATGTATGAACTGACTCATTGTATGTTTCATTGTTCTAGTAATAGTATTAGTAACTCCCTAAACTATACTTATTATAGTTTACTAGCAATGTTGTTTGTATGAATGAATATGTTTGTATACCTTTGCTACCCAAAGGTATTGAATAGAAAGAAGGAATTTTTATATCTATATACATATATATAATATATAACTAGGATTCAAACGATCTTCGGACAAACAATCGATACCCTAAGTCCACAACCAAACAAGGAACAGGAGGTAAGGTGAGCTATCAGTCCTAAGTCCTTCCAATCCTACTTATATAACTATATCTGTTATAGATACACATTTAACAAAATATAAGTTTAAAAGAGTTTAATAAAAGTATTTGACATGTAAAAGAGTTTGTAAAATAGTTTGAAGTAGTTTGTTTGATAAAACAGTTTGAAAGGTAAGAAATCCACTGATTTGGTAGTTATTAATCACATGTGATTGATATAATAACTATAATAGTTCAACTTGTATTCCCCCCCCCCCATAAAAGCATTTAAAATCATTTAAAAGGTTGATTAAGGGGTATGAACTCACCTGTAGTGAGTGGTTTGGATGAACGGATGGTATAGGATGCTAAGTGTCAAGTGAAGACTTGAGCACACACACGGATCCTATTTAACATATAATGACACAAATATGTATCCAATTAGTCATTTAGCAACTAATTTACCAAGTTAAGACACCCTAGAACATGGAAAACACTTTGATTCAAGTGCTATAAGTACCAAGGATTGCATCTAAGGGTTGTAGAGCTTTGCTTTTGAGTTTATGGTCCAAGGGTAAACTCTTCATGAGTTTACGGTTTAGGGTTTACGGTCCTAATGGGTTGACGGCCGTAAACCCATGGTAACTTCTACCATTTGGTGTTTTAAGGTCTTACAAGTCAAGGTTAAGCATCCTAAGATCAAGTCCAAGCCTTAGGAAGTAATTGTGGCACCATTGCACCACTTTATAGAGTTTACGGCCCATGGACCATTCCTCATGAGTTTACGTCCGTAAACTCTATGTGTTCTTGATGTTTTTGATGTTTTAGGTCCTAAACACCTCAAGGAAGTGATCTATACTAGTATCCAAGGCTTAGTAAGGGCTAGGGCTCACAATGGCCCTTTCATTAGAGTTTACGGTCCAAGTAGATTGCCTTGGCCGTAAACTCTTATGATCTTATGTTTCTTGTTGTTTTCTAGTTGTTTAACAAGTGTATCAAGCCTATAACAAGCTAAGGTAAGAGTACTTACCATATAGAAGCTTGTAAGGGTGTTTAAAGTCCAAGAACACTAGTGTGTGTTCTTGGTGAAATGAAGAACACTTGAAGATCTATCAAAATGAAGAGATTTCATGGATGAAATCATGTAAGATCACTAGATGATGAAGGATATCAACAAATTAAGGCAAGAAACACTTACAAAGTTGAAGATCAAGAAGGAAAATCGGATGCTACTTGAGAGAGAAATGAGTTTCTAGGCTTGAAATGGTAAAAAAGTGTATAAAATGACTAAGTGTCATATTTATACTCCTTAGAGTTTACGGCCGTAAACACCATGTTTGGGCCGTAAACTCCAAACTCTTGGAGTTTTGAGACTTTATTGATGCACAATAAAATCTAGAGTATACGTTCTATAATTTCCTTTTTGAAAGTCTAGGCTGTAGAACACTCAAACGGACTCCAAACAGCTAAAAGTTAGCAGAAACAATTCTGACTTCTATTGAAGTGAATGGTTGTACAGAATAAAAATTCCGGGTTGTCACATCATCCCCCCGTTAGAAGGAATTTCGTCCCGAAATTAGAGTTTAAGCAATTAAGTAGTTACAAATAACAAAGTAAAAAGACGAGGATATTTCAGTTCCATCTGATCCTCTCGCTCCCAAGTGAATTCAGGTCCTCGCTTGGCGTTCTAGCAAACCTTCACTATCAGGATACGGCTTTGTTTTGTTTGCTTGACCTCCCGGTCCATGATCTCCACAGGTTCTTCCACGAAGTTGAGGCTCTCGTTAATCTCGATTTCGTCGAGTGGAATTACAAGAGTCTCATCGGACAGACACTTTTTCAAGTTCGAGACTTGGAAAGTAGAATGTACGTTACTGAGTTCGTGGGGTAAGTTAAGTTTTTAAGCTACAGGACCGATTCTAGTGAGAATCTCGAAAGGCCCTATGTATCTTCGGATTTAGCTTTCCACGCTTTCCGAAGCGTATTAAGCCCTTCCAGGGTGAGACCTTCAATAGAACACGATCTCCCACCTGGAATTCCAATGGTTTCCTTTGTTTATCTGCATAGCTTTTCTGTCGGTCTCTAGAGGCTTTCAATCGTTCACGAATCTGAACGATCTTCTCTGTCGTTACCCGAATGATCTCCGGACCCGTGAGAGTGCTTTCAGGAACTCGTCCTTTAGCTAACTGGGTATCACCCACCTCAACCCAGCACAGAGGGGATCTGCACTTTCGGCCATAGAGGGCCTCAAATGGAGCAGCCTTTATGCTCGTGTGATAACTGTTGTTGTAGGAAAATTCAACAAGGGGTAAATGAGTATCCCATGCTTTCCCAAAGTCGATCACACAGGCTCGCAACATATCTTCCAAGGTTTGAATAGTCCTCTCACTTTGTCCGTCGGTCTGTGGATGGTAGGCTGTACTCATGTCCAACCTAGTTCCTAGGGAACTTTGTAGCGACTGCCAGAACCTCGAAGTGAATCTACTATCTCTGTCCGAGATAATGGATATGGGAACACCGTGCAGTCGTACAATCTCCCGAATGTAGGTTCTTGTAAGCTTCTCCATCTTTTCTGTTTCTTTGATAGGCAGGAAGTGTGCGGACTTGGTCAATCTGTCGACGATGACCCATATGGTATCAAGTCCACCCGTTGTCTTGGGCAACTTGGTTATGAAATCCATAGTCATCCGCTCCCACTTCCATTCCGGTATCTCCGACTGCTGTAGTAGACCTGAGGTTTTCTGGTATTCGACCTTGACCTTGGCGCAAGTAAGGCATTTACTCACGAAGGTAGCAATCTCTGCTTTCATGTTAGGCCACCAGTATAGCTTTTTAAGATCCAGATACATCTTATCTGAACCTGGGTGGATGGAATAACGAGTGTTGTGCGCCTCGGTCATGACCAAGTCTCTGAGACCACCGCGTTTCGGTGTCCAGATCCGATCCATGAGATAAAAAGCTCCGCCACCCTTGACTTCCAAGTTTTTATCCATCACTCTTAGGGATTCACTCCCCACATTTTCAGGTTTCAAAGCGTCGAGTTGAGCCTCCTTAATTTGTGTGGACAAGTATGAATGGATAGTCATAGTCAATGATTTGACTCTACGACCAGAGTATTCTTTCCGACTTAGGGCGTTAGCTACTACGTTGGCTTTACCCGGATGATAACGAATTTCACATTCGTAGTCACTGCGTAGCTCGACCCACCGTCGTTGTCTCATGTTGAGCTCCTTCTAGTCAAATATATGTTGTAGGCGTTTGTGGTCTGTAAAGATAGTGCTTTTTGTACCATACAGGTAGTGTCTCCAGATCTTCAGAGCAAACACAACTGCTCCTAGCTCAAGATCGTGAGTGGTGTAGTTGACCTCGTGTGTGTTCAGCTGTCTCGAGGCATAGGCGATGACCTTACCTCGTTGCATCAGAACACAGTCGAGCCCTTGATTTGATGCATCGCAATAGACAACGAAGTCTTCTATCCCTTTGGGGAGGGATAGTATTGGTGCGGTGCACAAGGCTCGCTTGAGCGTTTGGAACGCTCTCTCCTGCTTCTCTTCCCAGTCAAAGGCCACGCCCTTCTGGGTCAGTGTTGTAAGGGGTTTCGCAATTCGGGAGAATTTCTGAATGAACCTGCGATAGTAGCTGTCACACCCCGAAACCGAGGGCGGAAACGTTCCGGGGCGGAGGACGTCATGTGTAGCATCACAACCAATGAATAACAACAATCATAGCAACACAACAATTACAGTGAATACTTAAATAAAAATGTTTACATCATTTGAAACTTTGTCTAAAACTTTGTTTGAATTACATCCAATAGCTTTGTATAGTATAAACATAAAACTCTTATTGCTCCAGTTCCTCGAAAATCCAGCAAGTACCTGTCTACTGATTCCCTGAGAATACAAGCAGTTTGAAAGAGTATCAGCATAAAGCTGGTGAGTTCATAAGCGGTGGTTTGTAGTGAAAATCGTTGAGGAGTTCGTAAAATATTTGTATAATTCCAAGAAAATCCGATATTTTCTTTAGTGAGAAAGTAGTGTTATAAGTTCTGTCATAAACGATGAATATATGTATGTTTCCAAGAAAATCCGATATTTTCTTTAGTGAAAAGGTAGTGTTATCGTTTTCGTATAAACCATGAATATCTGTATGTTTCCAAGAAAATCCGATATTTTCTTTAGTGAAAAGGTAGCGTTATCGTTTTCGTATAAACCATGAATGATTGTCACTGAAAACTGTAGTCATATGTGAAATTATTACTTCATGTGACTAGCTAATGCTAATCATGATGTAATAGCATTTCGTGCGTGAAACATTGTATGCTCGTTTCTGTTTGAAAAGCCTGAAAGTTCTCCAGTTGTAGTGTGTATTAGTTCTATTTAATGTAAGTAAAACTGTTGAAGAGTGTTAAGTTGTAAACTAAAGGTGATTTATACATATTGTGAGTCGTATAACCATGCTTGATATGACTAGAGACCTTTCCAACGTTCTTCAGGCGTCGAGTTAAATGACATTCGTACATCGCAGGCGTGCCCGCCTAACTGTAGCTAGCAGTCCAAATGTTGGATTGTCAGTCCCGAATAGATCTATTCACAAATCTCACGCTCTCCCTCCAGGAGACTCTGGTTATACAGTGGTAGGATTTATCCCTATACACCTAAGGGTACAGTAGTGAAGTAGCGCCTCACAGTATCGTACGATCTAGTTTACATGTAGTAGCATTCTACCGTAGTGAAAATCCGTATGTATACCGTATATAGTGATAATTACACCTATGAATCCCATGATAAAGTAGTGGTGTAAACTGTAAACGGTTTCTGTCTTAGTGCATATGTTTAGTAGTGAAAGTTTCTATACTTGATATGTTTTAGAAAAATCCCAAACTATACCGATTATAGTTTGCATGTAAAACGTAGCGAATAGCGTGTCCGAAAAAACTATGCAATTTTAGTGAAAACGTCCCTTATACTCAACATAGTGCAAAAGGGTTAAAGCATGAGGTTTGCATGAGTTTTTGAAAACATTTATGTTTAGCTTGTATCCCCCCCCCCTGAAAACATTAAAATACAGAAAATGTAGGGGTATGAACTCACAGTTCTTGCGTGAAATCGCTGACTGAAATGAAGATCCTCGAGTTGTTGCACGTGACACTTAACGGAATCCTATTATCAAATAAATACATATATGTATCTAAATTAGCGATTTCGTTAGATAACGTGTTAGAGGAACACTTGTATTCGATTGAGGAATGTTACCGAGACTTGATCGAATCGATGAAAGTGGGTTTTCAGCCAAAAGCACCACTTAACAGGTGTTTACAGTCGTAAAATAGGGTTTACGGTCAACAGACAGTTTACGGCCGCGAACGGGGTTTACGGTCGTAAACTGGGGTTTACGGTTTCTGAAGGCTTGGTGAGTTTACGGCCGTAAACTCAAGAACAGGGTTTACGGTCTTTGAAGGCTCGGACCGTAAACTCAAGAACAGTGTTTACAGTCTTTGAAGATGGACCGTAAACTCAAGAACAATGTTGCTGATTTCGAAGAGATAAGCGTTTCCAGACGTTCCGAAGTCACTCCAAACGGTGTTTCTCAATGTTTCCCGAAGTTTGAAGGTGTTTTTAGGTGTTTACAGTCAAGGTTCTTAGAGAGAGAAGGAGAGAGTTTTTGGCCAGAAATGTTTAAATGAAGGTGGAGGTCTTGTATTTATAGGGGTTTTGTGGTCGGTGGTGGGGGTCCACCCTTTGCTGACCGTAAACAGGTATACGGCCGTAAACGAGTTTACGGTCGTAAACTAGTTTAGGGTCGTAAATAAGTTTACGGTTGTAAACCCACTTAGGCCAAATTTGATTGATTTTTCGAGATATTCGGGTTTCCGCGCGATTTTTGGTTCCGACTCGTAAATAATTTAATTATATATAACTAGATTATTTTCTAAACCAAGAAGTTTGACGGAAAAGTTAATGAATTCGAAATTTTATTAACGAAAATCGCGTAACGGAAACGGACAAAGTTTCGGGTTGTCATAGTAGCCAGCGAGGCCTAGAAATTGACGAATTTCTGTAGGCGTCTTCGGTGCTGACCAGCTCTCAATGGCCTTAATTTTGGAAGGGTCCACGTGTATTCCCTCTTTGCTAACCACGTGCCCTAAGAATTCGACTCTTCGGATCCAAAATTCGCATTTCGAGAACTTCGCATAGAGCTTCTCCGAACGCAGCGTTTCTAAGACTAGTCACAAATGTTGACTATGATGGGTTTTGAGCATTCTAACACTCCTAAGTGTACATGCAACCCTAAATACCTTGGATCTATGTTTTCTCTATTATACATGCAATTATGAACTTTCCAAGGTATTACCCTATCTAGCATACAATACTTGATACTTGGGTAATCAAATGGATAGAATACATACCTTTGTTTGATGTAGCTTGTCTCCATGAAGCTTGAGTGCCTAGTGCCCCAAGTGTGACACCTCAAATGCTTCACACAACACCAAATGCACATGGAATGACTTGAGAGAAATGGAACACTCCTTGAAATCGTATAGCCCTCATATTCACACATTAGTGCACGATTTCTTGAGCCATGGGATTCTTTTATATGGTGGCTATTAGGGTTACACCATGTAACTCATAACTTTACCCATTCCTTATGCTCCAAGGATTTTAACCTCCATGGAGTATCCATGGGTCACCCGATGGACTTAGTCCAACATAAGGAATCTTGGATCACAAGCCCACATATATAAGAATGAATGATTTACACAATCAACCCATATATTTAATTAGTCTCCTTTTGATCACTTAATTAATTCCAAATTAATTCTTGATCAATACTAATTAAATAACCTTATTAATATATTAGAACTTATAATATATTAACCAACCTTAAGTGTTATTTCTCTCATTATAGTCTATCCAAATGCATGATGCCATGCAACCCAAATGGACCATGCCGGGTCGGGTCAAGTCTTACCAATTATAGTTATGGACTTAGACATTAATCCAACAGTCTCCCACTTGGATAAGTCTAAAACTATTATTGCATATGACTTCAGGAACCGATCAGCAATCGTAGCTCTCAAAAGCTTCTGTCGAACTCTGACCTTGTCGATGAACTCTGACCTTTGTCAATGACTTGTCCATTAGATAAGGGATCATATGTTCCTCCATTCTAGATATCATATGGACTGAGACATGGATTATCAATCATTCTCTCTGTCCATTTGTTGTTTCCCGATTTCCGATTCATGATGACTGACTGATTGAACAAATCAAATCAGTCCTGGCTTGGCCAAGCACTCACATGTATCATCTTTAAATCATCGAGGGGCCCACATATATCGCTCTTATCCCGAAGGTAAAAGGAATGGATAAACTTCGACTCATATGGCTTGTTCTACTACTTGTTGACTCATACACAAAGGCACGTTTTATAACATCGAGTTACCAATGCGTTTTCGTGCAATCAATGTATAACCAACTCATAGTAACAACTCATATCTCTAGGTTTGAATAATATAAGATATTATCGTCTCATGATCACTCGTGATAAAATTCATGAAGTGATTCAAATGAGCGCGGGTTGAATCCAATACTCAGAACTTATGAGCAGTCATGAGTGTTGTAGCACCACTTTGTCCACCAACTTGGACCTCTACAAACCAACCCATGACAGTCTTGATTCATATCTACTTCCAACATATGACCGACTGTGGATGGTTTGAATAACTTAATCAATCAGGAAGAGCGACTTAGTTATTCTGGAAGTCAAAACATGCAAAGTGAAACACAAGAATAAATGAATCAAATATGGTATCAAACCCTATGAATATAAATAAACACTTTTATTTATCACCATACTGATTACTCATTATTCATTGTTTCGGTTTTATCAACTTTATACTTGAATTAAAAACACTAGTTGTCCCATGCTCCAAGCATGTACACTATGTTTTTCTTAAACAATAGCTTTGCCATACACCAAGTATGCAGTCTATGTTTGTCTATGATCCTTACTTTGTGAAATAAACCAATTGAACATAATTTCAATGATTCTAATTTCACACTCCCAAATCCTTATCGAAAAATGTGAGAATTTCAAATTCCTATCATTTATCGAAATCTGTTTAGATTTTAAACTTATATGCACTGACCCTCCTGTAATGAATATGTACAAAGTCACAAAGACTTGTCAACAGTCATTATAAGGTATTCCAATGGAGATCAACTCCATGGAAACTAAGTCTCATATTCAAAGTACATTGCTTTGGACATGCTTCTTGCATTAAGTTTTCTAATCTTACACAGATAACTTCCACCTATGGAGACAACTCTATATTCTCATTTTGACTATCACTTCTGAATAAGAGATGCCTCTTTTCAGAATATGTCAATATGGTCCTTCCAAAATTAGCACTATACTTCCAACTGTCCCTGAGCAACCAATCTTTGGTAAACCTTAGATTGTCCTCGACAATTGCTTAATCATTTTAGTCATATCCAATTCTAGACCTTTTCCCTTCTTAATGCCTCTGGGCATTTGGAAAAATTTAGAAATGACAAATATTATAGCACATGCAATCGATCCTGTACCCAAAGCAAATGGTACACGATTCATGATGTCTCACATAAAGACATGATTCTAGACCAGTCTTTTGCTACAATATTTTTATTTGCCATGTTTTCAAAATTTGACTATGAAGAGGGATGCCGTAATCATAATCGAATTTTGAGAACGCAATATATAGAATTTCCTTAAGTTGAACCAATCCAACATGAAATTCATATATATATTCTTGACTAAGGATGATTAAGGTCTCAATCTAAGCCTTTAGAACTGAAATGAAGTATATCCTTTCCCTTAATCATAGCAAAACAACTTTTTCAATCCCTGCAGCCTCACGAATTGAAACTTTTGTTTTCTATAATTAACATTGCTAACTTGAAACACTAACAATAATTATCATGCTCCCACTAACATGATGATTATTAGCATAACACTTATGCTCCCACTAGCTTTGACATGTACTCAGAAATCAGCTGGACTTCTAGAAATCAATACTTTATTGACTTTCTTACCAAAGTTCAGATTTCTGATACGAGATGCTTTGATAAAACTTTATCAAAATCATACACCTTTCCTTAGATAGCATGCATGTGTGTCTAAACAATTTCAGAACTATGAAAAGGGATGCCGTAATCATAGTCTCAATTGTTTAGACCTTTTGCCATCTGCTTCAAATCTACTTGGTGGAAGTGTTTCCTCACCATCATTTTCATGAATCGGAGAGAAACCTTATGACCCTTAGATTTTATGTTGTATGTGTTCTTATCCATGTGAATCGTCAAAACCATAGTCACATGACAAGGATAATGACAAATCCAAACTCATATGGACTGAACTTATGCAATCTTAACTTCTTGCCACCTGGCAGTACAGGGCCTGCCATTGCTTCCAAGTTGTTATGCAACCAATTGAGAACTTTCAGAACTCCTATGCAAAGCCAACTTTAACTGGAATGGGCACAGAATATGTCAACACGATAGGTTATAAACCTCAAGTCGTGTGCTAGTGAAGAACCTCAGGTTTTATTCTTGATTAGTTCTTGAAATTCTTTTTAGGATCTTTAAGACTCCCACTATCCTGTTGACATATAAGACTATCTTGCCAAATATTCAAGAGATAGTGCGGATTCTTTATCAAGACAAACACTTCACACAATTGGCCTTAGTTGGTCTTTGTTTTATCCAAAACATCACAACTTACCAATTTCAAATGTACAAGAGTAGGACACTTTTACTCTTACATTTGACAAGTGTTTTAAACCTTTCTTTAAGATATGTCACTCAAGTTACAATCTTGGAGTATGACTCTAAGAATTGTTTTGGAACGAAGTATGACTCATCTTCCTGATCTAACCATTTCAACAATTCATGACTCCTCTTCTTAGTCATAAGAATGCACTAAGATGACGTTTAGAGGACTAATTGTGATATGATTTCTAAATCATTAAGATGATCACAAACATGATACTAAAGTACTCTCCCATGTTTTCAGATTTGAGAAACTTTTATCTTTCTGCCTAATTTGATTCTTCCCATTCGTTCTGCCATACATTGAGACTTTTCCAATGTGTCAGAATTATACTTAAACTTGTAAGTATAACCATATTTACTAAACTTTAGTAAATCAAATAGTCTTAACGAGCTTTGTGGTGGACATGACCAGTGCACAAGAATGTGTACTCGATCCCTTTAGTCCTTCACTTGACTCACACATCCATGTGAACAAGTAATTAGTCTTGATTTTCCAATGCTTGAAAGTTCTCATTCATCATACTATTCAACTTGCATGATTCCAAGTTTCGGTCCAATTGAAACTTGGGTGATGAGGAACTTTCCTGATTTGGTAAATTTAGACACTACCACAAATGAAAGAATCAAATCTATTTTCCAATATTGCTGTCAGTGGAATCATATAAGCAACAATTTTCCACAAATGTCATTGTAAGGATACTTCAAATAAATAAAATTAAACAATTTTCTTTTATTTTAAAACTTTGCGGAAAAACTTATCCTTACAATCCACATGGAAAATTGTTGTTATCTATTCCTTAGCAATATATCATAACTTCTTAAACAACTGCTCAAAATTATGATGCGATCGAAATCCACCTTCGCGATCAGAATCAGCATATACTTCCTTTAAGATTTCTCTCTATTCTTTGATTCTTAAAACATCAACATGTGACCCAGTCGCATCATGTAATGAGGATCTCAGAATAGAACTTAACAGAGTTAGATAATGGGCTCTACCTGATGTAGAGTCAAACTTATTGACTTTAACATCCTTAGGTAAATTTGGCAGCTTTGCAATCAATGCCCCTTCCTTTGGCAAAATAAAAATATGGACCCTTTGGTAATGGGACTATCTCAGACTTAGCCTTTCTCTTTACCATTTGGTCAACCGGGTTGACTATGACCAATCCCTTTCCATTGGGAAGAGAATGCTTTTTCTGGATTTCCAGTGTCACCATTGTCACTGTCCATAAAGTTTTTGGGAAGTTGATCTTCTAATCAAATTTGCTTTACTATCGTTCCTAATCATTGCTGATTCAGCAGCACCAAGCAAATAGATATGATGATTAAGGTTCATGTCATAGTCTGTTTCATAGTAGTCCCAAAGGAACTCACTATGTGACTTAGAAAGTGATTGAACATCCAACTTTCTCAAGACTTTGACACCCAACTCTCCCAGCTTGTCAATATGTGACTTCATCTCTAAGATATGATCACACATAGACCTTGCTTGCCATTAGGGCTTGAGTGACCTTGAACTTGTGGGTTAGGGAGAATAATTGGAGGAGGTGGAGGAGTAAAGTTCCAAGAGATTTGGGAAGATCATAGATGTTTGAACTAGACATCTTTTGGGAGATATTCAAGATAGTTGATCTAAAGTCCTTAATATAACACCCAATATGAAATATTAAGGCTAGGATCCAACAACCTATTTATAACTGGAAGAGGGATGCCGTAATCCGAGTTATAAAATAGTTGAAGGTAGGTAAATGACGATTTACCAATTTCCACCATGAAAAACGAAATAATGTAATTAGGTTTTTAATTGGATTTGAAACTCCTAGATCTTTTGAGATTCATTGAACTTTTCAATGGGATGTTTCAATCTCGAGTGTGCCCTTCAGGTTTTGTGACTGGGATGCCGAGGATCACAAAACAAGGTGTGAAGTAACCATGCAAATATACTTGGTACCCTTAATATTTACCCCTCAATCGATGTGCCGGTTAACCACACGAGCTCCACCGTTACTATGATAAATATTAAGTTACCCTTTGCCTACTTTGTTAAATCCAGGTTAGTGTGCCGGTTAACCACACACGCTCCACTAACGGTTTAAACAAAGTGCAAAGTGTAATTTCATGGATTAGCACCTTATTCACATTTTCCTAAGTAACTAAGATTGGGAATTTATAAGTGTTTAGTTACTTAGTATTTATCATTAATACTTTTAATGAAGGGAGAATTATAGTCCTTGTCCTACCCGTTCGGCTAACGACCCTCCACCAGTCAAGGAAGCGGTGGGTGAGAGTGGACACCCATTAAACTGCCATTTTATAGGCAGTAACCTTATACCCCCCTTATAGACCGGCTTCGTGAATGAGGCCTACTAACGGTAAGACTGATTTGCTCTTATACATATATTTATTATTAACTTATAATACTATAAAGTATAAGGGTTGAATTTTAACTTTTAAAATTCTAAGGGCTAACTTGGAATTAAAGTATTCATGGGGAAAACTTTAGAAATTCCAAAAATTGAGGGCAAGTTTTGAAAATATTCAAAACTAATTAATTCCATAACTTATGTGTTTAAAGTATTTTTAATTAAAAAAACTCTTCAAGTTCCATAACTTGAGGACAAGTTATGGAAGACTTTAAACTAATAAAAGAATGTAACTTTTCTTTATTTTTGTAACTTATGGAACTAATTAAGGTTACACATTTTATCATTTAATGAAGTGACTCTTGAACCTCCATAACTTGAGGACAAGTTATGGAGTCATAAAACCATTTAATGAGGACAAGACTCTTCATTTTTGTAACTATTGCCAACTTTTTATGAGTTTTATGAAACTTAAATGTGACTTTTCATATAACTTGAGGACAAGTTACAAAAACACATTTTAGAATCAACTCTTAGATTAAAATGGATTGAAAACACATAATCAATTAACTTTTCAATTAATCTAATAAACTCATATGAACAAAGATAATTCACATCAAATTTTTTTTCAAGTAATTAGCATAACTTTTAAAATAATACAATTCGATTTTTCAGCTAATTTTGCAAGTATAACAAGAAAACAAAACATGGCTCTGACACCACTGATGGGTTTTGATCATTCTAACACTCCTAAGTGTACATGCAACCCTAAATACCTTGGATCTATGTTTTCTCTATTATACATGCAATTATGAACTTTCCAAGGTATTACCCTATCTAGCATACAATACTTGATACTTGGGTAATCAAATGGATAGAATACATACCTTTGTTTGATGTAGCTTGTCTCCATGAAGCTTGAGTGCCTAATGCCCCAAGTGTGACACCTCAAATGGTTCACACAACACCAAATGCACATGCAATGACTTGAGAGAAATGGAACACTCCTTGAAATCGTCTAGCCCTCATATTCACACATTAGTGCACGATTTCTTGAGCCATGGGATTCTTTTATATGGTGGCTATTAGGGTTACACCATGTAACTCATAACTTTACCCATTCCTTATGCTCCATGGATTTTAACCTCCATGGAGTATCCATGGG
This sequence comes from Lactuca virosa, assembly GCF_052849685.1. Taxonomy (NCBI): domain Eukaryota; kingdom Viridiplantae; phylum Streptophyta; class Magnoliopsida; order Asterales; family Asteraceae; genus Lactuca; species Lactuca virosa. Next base: position 310,220,892 of record NC_136433.1, on the reverse strand, counting down.
TCACCCCATGGACTTAGTCCAACATAAGGAATCTTGGATCACAAGCCCACATATATAAGAATGAATGATTTACACAATCAACCCATATATTTAATTAGTCTCCTTTTGATCACTTAATTAATTCCAAATTAATTCTTGATCAATACTAATTAAATAACCTTATTAATATATTAGAACTTATAATATATTAACCAACCTTAAGTGTTATTTCTCTCATTATAGTCTATCCAAATGCATGATGCCATGCAACCCAAATGGACCATGCCGGGTCGGGTCAAGTCTTACCAATTATAGTTATGGACTTAGACATTAATCCAACAGACTATGCTCTTCCTTACTACGAGAGTAGATAAGTATGTCATCGATGAAGACAATGACGAACTAAATCAAGTAAGGACGACACAACCTATTCATTAAATCCATGAATACTGCGGGCGTGTTTGTTAATCCGAACGGCATCACTACGAATTCATAGTGCCCATAACGAGTTCAGAAGGATGTCTTCGGAACATCCTCCCCTAGCACTCGTAGTTGGTGATATCCGGATCTTAGATCGATTTTTGAAAAGAAGTTCGCCCCTTGCAGTTGATCAAATAAATCGTCTATGCGAGGCAGAGGGTAACGATTTTTGAAGGTCAGTTTGTTGAGCTCCCTGTAGTCGATGCACATACGAAATGATCCGTCTTTCTTCTTGATGAACAAGACTGGAGCTCCCCAGGGTGAGAAGCTTGGTCTTATAAAGCCCTTGATGAGGAGTTCGTTAAGTTGACCGGACAGTTCTTGCATCTCAGCTGGTGCTAAATGATAGGGCGATTTGGCTACTGGGGTAGCCCCTGGAATTAAGTCGATTCTGAACTCGACTTGACGTTGCGGAGGTAATCCTGGGAGTTCTTCTGGAAAGATGTCGGGAAAGTCGCGTACTACTGGAATGTTCTGAATGTCTTTCGTTTCTTGGCTCACATCGACCACATGAGCAAGGAATGCGCGACATTCCTTTCGCAAGAATTTCTGGGCTTGAATGCTCGAGATGATACGAAGGTTCGTGCCAGGTTTGTCGCCATGAACTACCAGAGTTTCGCCAGACGGCAGATTAAGGCGAACTGCCTTTTCGTAACACATGATGTCGGCACGATGAAGACTCAACCAATCCATGCCGATAATGACGTCGAAACTTTTAATTGAGACCAGCATGAGGTCGATCGAAAATGAATGGCTATCTAGAGTTAGGGTACACCCTATGAATATACTGTTAGTGCTCTCCGTCTTTCCATTAGCCATTTCAACAGTGAACGGTTCTTCAAGTGCTCGTGATTTTTTCTTAAGTAAATGAGCAAATTTTTGCTTCACGAAACTCCTCTCCGCTCCACTATCAAACAGTATGCATGCATAAGAGTTATCGAGGAGAAACGTACCATTGACCACTGTGGGGTCGGCAACCGCTTCCTCGTGGCCTATGGCCAGAACTCTTCCCACTCCACCGGCGTTCCCTACTGTAACATCCAAAAGTTTTACACCAAATTTAAAATTTTTCAACCATAAATGAAAGTCAAATAGTATTGTTTACAAAAATTGTTTTCAAATCAATATCCATCAAAGTGTCCCCTAACCAGATCATAACATAAGGATGAGGAGCGGTACGGTCACGCCTTCGCCTTGCCACAATCTCCTGAAGTACCTGAAACAATAAACTGAAAACTGTAAGCCCGAGGGCTTAGTGAGCTACCCCCAAAATACCAATACCACACTGAAAATACCATGTCAGTAACAAACAGTTAATAAATCAATCAATCAACATGCATACTGGGCCATCGGCCTGACTGGACCGCCCTACTGGGCCTATAGTCTATCTGAATCTATCCCGAGCCTTCAGCATGACTGGTCCGCCTCGTGGGCCTACAGTCTCCCCGGACCGCTCATAGGGTATGTTGGCCTTCAGCACAAAGCAGGACCGCCTCAACCCAACCAACAAGTAAATAACCATGTTCGCATAGCTATCATATACTGTCATATACAAACATCAAACATATCTGTCACACTGATCATCAACCATAGAATCCTCTCGTAACTAGAGTACCGACCTAGCAGGTCACTAAGATACCAATCCTTACGGATCATGAAAGCATAACATACTGTCTACCCTGATTCCGATCTAGCAGATCAAATGCATATGTAGCATACCATAACAATAACAACTAAAGGGCCGGCCTTGGTGCCGTAGACCCTGTTGATATAGTGAGGATAACTCACCTCGCAGATGTCGACTCGAAAGGTAAACTCCAACTCTCGGATCACTTGACACAGGCTCCACCACTTATAATCATAGTTCATTATACTCATAAGTCCTTACCCTTATAAGGTACTCCATAACCCACTAGTCAACCCCTGATCAAAGTCAAAGTCCTCAGTCAAGGTCAACAGTCCATGTTGACCCCAAATCGCCGAGTACCCTCGGCTACTCGCCGAGTTCGTCGAAGCACATCCCACTCGCCGAGTCATCGGGGTGACTCGACGAGTTCCTTCGACTCTCGTTCAAACTTTAAGGCCACCCGTCGAGTTCCCTCCTTGCAACTTAACGGATACACACGCATACATATCCTAGGGAAAACTTATCCGACTCGCCAAGTTGTTCTTCAACTCGTCGAGTCTTATGGTAATATTCATCGGACTCGCCGAGTTGTTCATCCAACTCGTCGAGTCCATGTCCATCTTCTTGTGACTCGCCGAGTCAACCTTGCTACTCGCCGAGTCCATTCAGTCCGTTTTCTATACAGCCTTGTTTTGAGCCATGCAGCGGCTCCAAATCACAGATCCAGGCTTCTAGGTCATGCTTATCACGTAAGGTCGCAAACTTTACGTGCATGCATGGCTATAAAGGCTCTAAATGCCTATTTTAAGTTCTTAATGGAACTTTATGCTCAAAAGGGACCTCAATCATGACCAAGACTGTAACTTTATGCTTATAGAATCCAACGAGGGTCCAGATCTGAAGTTACAATCTCAGATCTAGCCTATAGCTCATCTTTCCAACTTAATGTCTCACCAAAAACCCTAAAACTCAACCAATAGAAGGGATTCACAAGAAAAAGGTGATTTGGTTACCTCCAGAAGATGATAACTGAGATAAGAGTTTATTCCCACGCTCTATTTGCTCCAATCTCCTTCTCCTCTAAGCCTTCTCCCTCCAAAGATCCTCTCTTCAAGCTTCAAACATACAATGGGCACACACACACGTATTAGGGTTTTAAGGGGCTCCCAAAGACTGTAAATAGGCCAAAGGAGGCTGAGGTTCCTTTAAATAGGGGTGAAAACCCCGGGATTTAGGGTTTCATCTGCCAGCTCCTACTCGCCGAGTCCCAATATGGACTCGTCGAGTATGTCACTTAACCCGCGATCCAACCCCGCTGCTACTCGACGAGTAGGTCAACCAACTCGTCGAGTAGAGCTTAACCCAAAAATCTTATTTAAACAATACCTAAAAATCGGGGCGTTACACCTGCCTTCGGGCAGTTCCTTTTGTAGTGGCCCACCTCGCCACAACCGTAGCAAGCTTGGCCCATACCAACGCCGGGGACTTGGGTGATTGGTTTTGCTGGAGCCTTGCAGAAGCGGGCAGTGTGCCCCTTCCTACTGCAGTTAGAGCACTGCATTTCACGGCAGGCTCCATTGTGGTGGAAGTTGCACTTGTTGCACTTAGGCAAACTTCTAGAATACTTCCTTATCGGAGCAGCAGCGGCAGGTGCTATCGCAGCATGAACTGCCACGACCTGCTGCTTGTTGGCAGCCTTCTTCTTCTTTTTGTCTTCCCAGAACTTCCGCTTCGAATCAGCGGTTTTGACGGGTTCTGAGATGGCCAGGGTTGTTGTTGTTGACGGGGTACGGACCCCATGGTCAATAAGCCGATGTGCCAATCGCTTGGCACTATCGAATGTAGTGGGGTTTGAAGCCAAAACATTCCCCTGGAATGGAGGTACCAGCCCCCATATGTATCTCTCTGTCTTCTTTCCCTCTGTATGAACCATGTTGGGATAGAGGGACACCAGCTCGCAGAATCTGGCGGTATATGTCACAATGTCGGAGCCTTTCATGGTTAGGCTCCACAGTTCCTACTCCAATTTCTAGATTTCGCCCCTCGGGCAGTACTCTTCAATCATTAGCTCTTTCAGAGCTTCCCAGCCCATAGCATTTGCCATTATAAGGGATAGTGACTTGACATGGCTATTCCACCATGTCAGGGCCTTTGCCTCAAAGGTGCACGCAGCATATTTGATTTTGCTTCCTTCCAGGCATGAGCAGATCTCGAAGATCGACTCTGTCTTTTCGAACCATTGCGAGAGGGCAATGACTCCGCCAGTCCCTTTAAAGGACATTGACTTGCAGTTGGTGAAGTCCTTATAGGAGCACTCTCTCAAGCGCACAGGAGCTTCACCATGGGTCGAATGAACAGGCGTTTCTGCACTACTGGCGTTGGTGGAATGATATTGAGCCATGGATGTAGCCACAGCCGCAGCTACAGCAGCATTTAGAGCTGCCGTATCGATTTGAGGAGCAGGTGGTGTTGCAGTTACCGGAGGATCGCATCTCGTTGATCAGCGTGGAGGCATCTTTTTACTATAGGTTTAGAAAGATTAAGATATTGATAAGAATTTAATAGGGAGAATGTGATGAGAATGACTCATGGACTAACTCTCCATAGCCCAACAGCACAATTGAATAGCACGATTGAATTTAGATTTAGTACTAAAAGATGATAGCATTTGGATAATAATTTCTATGAGATTAGGTATCTGTCAATAATACTGGAATTACAGATGTAACAAGTTCGGGAAAAATGACCTAGAAGTAGTTCTTACATCAAACCAAAATGGGAAAATTTTGACAGAACTACGACCTAATCAAGACCTAACAGGTCCAAGTTTGAACAAAGATTGGAAATTAGACTAGAGTTTTTACATAAACTAAGTTATATCCAAAAGAGAAGTCAAGTAGGCTCTATCCACGACGAGAACCACTAGAATGAGTCCTTGATCCTGACACACAGCGCTCTATGTCCCTCATGCGCCTTTTGGATCTTACTTGCTGAGCTCGAAGTTCCCTGACTTCAGCTTGGGATGCAGCTAGTTGTTGCTGTAGAGTCCCATTGTTTATCCTAGTCCTCTCCATAGCTACCTCGAGTTGGCGAATGCGGACCGTGTTAACGCCAGAGTTGGCGTCAATTTCCATGACTCGGTCGATAGATGCCCGACCTTGCTCCACATTACGAGCTATCCTACGGACCACGATGGGCTGGACACGATCAGCGGACCCCCCCCCCCCCCCTCGGTGAGGTTGTAAAAGCTTCTGTCCCCATTGTAGGGAATGGGTTGACCCTGTTCCTGACTCCATCTGTTCAAGTTTGTGGCCCACAGAGGTGTGAGTCCTTGAAATGATGGACGAGGGTTTGGGTTTGGAGCTACTGGGGGTAGGTTGTTGACTTCTGGCTCTGAGTCAGAACCATCAGAAAAGCCTTCAGCTTGGTGATCATCCAAAGGGATTGGGTGATCATCTTTTGGCTATTCTCCAAGCCATCCTGCATTGCCATTGTTGGGATAGTATGGGTCTCCGGGAAGATGGAATCCAGCCATGTTATCTATGCGAGAAAAGGGATATAAGAAATAAGCACATAAGTAATTTATAGTAACACAAAATACTCCTATAGTATTTTAGGTTTATGTTTTGTTCTAAGGTTTTCTTTGTGGTATTGTTGGTAAGTTTTTAGACTTGTTGCAACCTCACAACCACACTTAGGCACATGCTAGTCACTCCTCAGATAATATAGTTGATCAGCCTATATCTTCCCAGATTTGACTATATGTCTCTAAGTTTACTTATGTTGCCCAACAATCGTAATACTTTTGTTTTGTCCTAGTGACACTGATTTTAGTATGAATGCAGGTAGGTATACTTGGTTAAATATTTTATTATTTAAAAGTATAAACTCTTTATCAGAGTATTTTTAAATCCCGCTGTGTTTATAGTTCATATATCTTTTATGGGTTGATATACTCGATTCACTATAAACAATGCTCTGATACCAATCTGTCACACCCCAAATCCGGAACGGCGGAATCGTTCGGGGGTGGAGGACGTCATGTATAGTATCACAACAATACAAAGTAGTAAACAAGCAACAACATCATCCATTGCATTAATAATATAATTTTAATACCAGTGTGTTCTGTGAACTTTAATAGACACCAAAAATATGAATCAAAATAAAAGATGAGTCTTGAACGAGCTCCATCTTCTTAAAACCTAGCACCGGTACCCGTCTACTGATGACATGAGAATACACGTTATTTTGAAAGAGTTTATCAGCTTTAAAGCTGGTGAGATCATAAGTATTTTAGTGTATGTGTTTGTATGAAAGTGTTTGTAAGTACTTGATGTATAAGTTTGTAAATGTTTGTAAATGTTTGAACTCTCCTAGAAAACCCTATGTTTTCTACTAAAAGTAGCCTTCTACCAAGGCATCAAATGTTTGTATGTAAGTCTCTTGTAAGAGTATGTATTTTCCCAAATCTGACTATCATTAACCAAAAATATAGTTTTTACATTACTGATCATTGTGTGAAGATCACAAAGTGAATGCAATGGGGAAATAAAATAGTACTCTAGTGTTGTATTAAGTAACTACTGTTGTACTAACTACCTTAAACCAATTGTTATTTAAAGTACCATGTGATATGCCTGTACCATACTACCGACTAAAAACACGACGATGAAAGACGTCGGAAGGAATGACGTTTGGCACCCGTAGACTTGCAAGTCCCGCTGTAGCGAGCAGCAAGGTGTAGGATAGTGAATCCAGTATAGATCTATACACAAACTCAACGCTCTCCACTTAAGGAGATTCTGGATACAAAATGAGCCATGACAGGTGATGCCATGCCCCGTTACGTGGCTCACATAACTGTAGTAGCGTTCTTGTATATGTATTGTGTGTACTAGCTGTATTGTATGTTCTCTCTCTGTCTAGTATGTATGTTTGTTCTCTCTGTTTCTCATAATAGTATGTTCTCTTGTATAATGTATAGTATGTACTAGTTGTATTGTATGTTCTCTATCTGTCTAGTATTTAAGTATGTTCTCTCTGTTTCTCATAATAGTATGTTCTCTTGTATAATGTATAGTATGTATTAGCTGTATTGTATGTTCTCCCTCTGTCTATTATGTAAGTATGTTCTCTCTGTTTCTCATAATAGTATGTGTTGACTCATGTATGAACTGACTCATTGTATGTTTCATTGTTCTAGTAATAGTATTAGTAACTCCCTAAACTATACTTATTATAGTTTACTAGCAATGTTGTTTGTATGAATGAACATCTTTGTATACCTTTTCTACCCAAAGGTATTGAATAGAAAGAAGGAACTTTTATATCTATATACATATTTTGAAGATGTTAGATTATGAAAATTTATATTATTTTGGACCATTTTCGGCCATATATATATATATATATATATATATATATATATATATATATATATATATATATATATATATATATATATATATAAGGTCATTTTTGAAATGTTGGCTAAATTTGAGATTTCGAATTCAAGTTGGGCCAAAATGGAAATATCGAATAAATAAGGGTCATTTTTGTCACAACTGGCATTTTAGCTAGGAAATTCTATTCCTGTGTAACCATTCAACTATTGTAAAACATATACTCTAAGTAAAACTTAGCATTTTCGGCCATTTGGGGTCCAAAATAAATTAGTTTACCCTTAATGGGCCTTACTGGGCCATTGCTAACCGAATTAACCTTAGTGAGCCATAAACCCATCCTTTTATTCTATTTGGGCCGTGAATGCTGTTGGATTAATGTCTAAGTCCATAACTATATTTGGTATTTACTTGACCCGACCCGGCATGGTCCATTTGGGTTGCACTTCACCGACACAATTTATATGGATAGCCTTTTGAGAATAGTATATTTATGATTTATATTAATATATTATAAGTTCTAATATATTAATATATAATCATATTATTTAATTAGTATTGATCAAGAATTAATTTATAATTAATTAAGTGATCAAAAGGAACTAATTAAATATGGACTCTTAGATATATATATATATATATATATATATATATATATATATATATATATATATGTGTGTGTGTGTGTGTGTGTGTGTAGTGGGCCAAGTTCATTTAGGTTGGGCTAAGTCTTCATGGATAGTCCATGGAGCTTTAACCCATGGATCCTAGGAAATGAAAGGTCATGGGTATTAGGGTTTAACCCTAATCCTCCACACTATATAAAGGGTCTTATGGTTCATGAAATTATGCTAGTGGCTAGTGTGGATACACTAAAGAGGGCAATAACCGATTTCATAGTGTGAGCCAAGTATCCATATTCTCTAAAGGTTTTCCAATGTGTTTTGGTGATTTGTGATTCCACTTGAGGCTTCCACACTATTGGGGCTAAGCTCTTAAAGCTTGAAGACATCAAGCTACATCAAAAGGTATGTCATCTAACTAGAACTTTATAGTATAGGTGCTTCATAATATGCTAGTTAGGATGAAACCTTGGAATATTTAATATTTGCATGTATAATAGAGAAAACATAGATCCAAGGTTTATAGGGTTGCATGTACACCATAGGAGTGTTAGAATGCTCAAAACCCAACAGTGGTATCAGAGCCATGGGTTGTTTTCTGTTATATTGATGCAAATGTTTTATTTTCATAGTTGGAAAAAAAAGGAAAAGAACATGACGTTCATCAAATTTTAAGATAATTACTTGTTTTTGTGAAAAACTAATTATTTGTAAAATTTGAATCATTTGCTATATAAGTTGAATTAGGTCAAATTTAGTAAAAGATAAAATGATATGATTATTTTATTAGTTTTAAAAGTTTGATCTAAAGAGTTTTTTGAAACCTCCATAAGTTATGGATATGAAAAGGTTTTTAAAAAAATTGATTCAAAGTTTTTTATGGAGTTACAAAACTTATTCTTAATGTTTTAAAGAATTCCATAACTTGTTCTTAAGTTATGGAACATGAAAAGTTTCATCATAAAACAAGTATTTAACTCCATAAGTTATGGAATCCAAAAGTTTTCAAGAGTTACAAAACTTGCCCTCAAGTTTTGGAATTTGGAAAAAGTTTTTTTATGATAGAAAAAAAGAATTGAATTCTAAAACTCTTGGGTTCATAACTTAAACAATTAATTAAATGGTTTTAATTTTGAATTTAATAATTGGATTTATGATGTTTTTATTGAATAATTCAATTAACTCTTATGGACTTTATTAATAGATAATTAAAGTGTTTAATTAAAAGAGAATTAATAATTCCATAATGACATGGTTTAAATTTAATTAAATTAAGAGTATAGTTTAATTAATAGATTAAACCACCAAGTATTTTAAATGTCTAAAATACACCCTTATACTATTATAATATTAAAAGTTTAATATATTATATGTATAAGAGCAAGTCGTCTTACCATTAGTAGGCCTCATTCACGAAGCCGGTCTATAAGGGGGGTATAAGGTTACTGCCTAAAAAATGGCAGTTTAATGGGTGTCCACTCTCACCCACCGCTTCCTTAACTGGTGGAGGGTCGTTAGCCGAACAGGTAGGACAAGGACTATAATTCTCCCTTCATTAAAAGTATTAATGATAAATACTAAGTAACTAAACCTTTTATAAATTCCCAATCTTAGTTACTTAGGAAAATGTGAATAAGGTGCTAATCCATGATATTACACTTCGCACTTTGTTTAAGTTGTTAGTGGAGCGTGTGTGGTTAACCGGCACACTAACCTGGACTTAACAAGGTAGGCAAAGGGTAACTTAATGTTTATCATAGTATCGTTGGAGCGTGTGTGGTTAACCGGCACATCGATTGAGGGGTAAATATTAAGGGTACCAAGTATATTTGCATGGTTACTTCACACCTTGTTTTGTGATCCTCGGCATCCCAGTCACAAAACCTGAAGGGCACACTCGCGATTGAAACATGCCATTGAAAAGTTCAATGAATCTCAAAAGAATCTAGGAGTTTCAAAACCAATTAAAACCTAATAATACATTTCGTTTATCTTAGTGGAAATTGGTGAATCGTCATTCACCTACCTTCAAATATTTTATAGCTTGGATTACGACATCCCTCTTCCAAGTTATAAAATAGTTTGTTGGGTCCTAGCCTTAATATATCATATTTGGTGTTATATTAAGGACTTAAATCAACTTTACGTGAATTTCTCCCATTGTTGATGTTTGGTTTAGACAACAATGATCTTCCCAAACCAAGCTTTCCTAATGAATATGACTTCCCGAGTTTGGCTCATGGAAGTCATACTTCTCTTCCTCCACCTCCTCCAATTATTCTCCCTAACCCACAAGTTCAAGGTCACTCAAGCCCTAATTGCAAGCAAGGTCTATGTGTGATCACATCTTAGAGATGAAGTCACATATTGAAAAGCCGGGAGAGTTGGGTGTCAAAGTCTTGAGAAAGTTGGATGTTCAATCACTTTCTAAGTCACATAGTGAGTTCCTTTGGGACTACTATGAAACAGACTATGACATGAACCTTAATGATCAGATCTATTTGTTTGGTGCTGCTGAATCAGCAATGATTTGGAACGATAGTAAAACAAATTTGATTAGAAGATCAACTTCCCAAAAACTTTATGGACAGTGACAATGGTGACACTGGAAATCCAGAAAAAGCATTCTCTTCCCAATGGAAAGGGATTGACCATAGTCAACTCGGTTGACCAAATGGTAAAGAGAAAGGCTACGTCTGAGATAGTCCCATTACCAAAGGGTCCATATGTTTATTTTGCCAAAGGAAGGGGCGTTGATTGCAAAGCTGCCAAATTTACCTAAGGATGTTAAAGTCAATAAGTTTGACTCTACATCAGGTAGAGCCCATTATCTAACTCTGTTAAGTTCTATTCTCAGATCCTCATTACATGATGTGACTGGGTCACATGTTGATGTTTTAAGAATCAAAGAATAGAGAGAAATCTTAATGGAAGTATATGCTGATTCTGATCGCGAAGGTGGATTTCGATCGCATCATAATTTTGAGTAGTTGCTTAAGAAGTTATGATATATTGCTAAGGAATAGATAACAACAATTTTCCATGTGGATTGTAAGGATAAGTTTTTCCGCAAAGTTTTAAAATAAAAGAAAATTGTTTAATTTTATTTATTTGAAGTATCCTTACAATGGTATTTGTGGAAAATTGTTGCTTATATGATTCCACTAACAACAATATTGGAAAATGGATTTGATTCTTTCATTTGTGGTAGTGTCTAAATTTACCAAATTAGGAAAGTTCCTCATCGCCCAAGTTTCAATTGGACCGAAACTTGGAATCATGCAAGTTGAATAGTATGATGAATGAGAACTTTCAAGCATTGGATAATCAAGACTAATTACTTGTTCACATGGATGTGTAAGTTAAGTGAAGGACTAAAGGGATCGAGTACACATTCTTGTGCACTGGTCATGTCCACCACAAAGCTCGTTAAGACTATTTGATTTACTAAAGTTTAGTAAATATGGTTATACTTACAAGTTTAAGTATAATTCTGAAACATTGGAAAAGTCTCAATGTATGGCAGAACGAATGGGAAGAATCAAATTAGGCAGAAAGATAAAAGTTTCTCAAATCTGAAAAGATGGGAGAGTACTTTAGTATCATGTTTGTGATCATCTTAATGATTTAGAAATCATATCACAATTAGTCCTCTAAAGGTCATCTTAGTTCATTATTATGACTAAGAAGAGGAGTCATGAATTGTTGAAATGGTTAGATCAGGAAGATGAGTCATACGTCGTTCCAAAACAATTCTTAGAGTCATACTCCAAGATTGTAACTTGAGTAACATATCTTAAAGAAAGGTTTAAAACACTTGTCAAATGGAAGAGTAAAAGTGTCCTACTCTTGTACATTTGAAATTGGTAAGTTGTGATGTTTTGGATAAAACAAAGACCAACTAAGGCCAATTGTGTGAAGTGTTTGTCTTGATAAAGAATCCGCACTATCTCTTGAATATTTGGCAAGATAGTCTTATATGTCAAGAGGATAGTGGGAGTCTTAAAGATCCTAAAAAGAATTTCAAGAACTAATCAAGAATAAAACATGAGGTTCTTCACTAGCACACGACTTGAGGTTTATAACCTATCGTGTTGACATATTCTGTGCCCATTCCAGTTAAAGTTGGCTTTGCATAGGAGTTCTGGAAGTTCTCAATTGGTTGCATAACAACTTGGAAGCAATGACAGGTCCTGTACTGCGAGGTGGCAAGAAGTTAAGATTGCATAAGTTCAGTCCATATGAGTTTGGATTTGTCATTATCCTTGTCTTGTGACTATGGTTTTGACGATTCACATGGATAAGAACACATACACCATAAAATCTAAGGGTCATAAGGTTTCTCTCCGATTCATGAAAATGATGGTGAGGAAACACTTCCACGAAGTAGATTTGAAGCAGATGGCAAAAGGTCTAAACAATTGAGACTATGATTACGGCATCCCTTTTCATAGTTTTGAAATTGTTTAGACAGACATGCATGCTATCTAAGGAAAGGTGTATGATTTTGATAAAGTTTTATCAAAGCATCTCGTATCAGAAATCTGAACTTTGGTAAGAAAGTCAATAAAGTATTGATTTCTAGAAGTCCAGCTGATTTCTGAGTACATGTCAAAGCTAGTGGGAGCATAAGTGTTATGCTAATAATCATCATGTTAGTGGGAGCATGATAATTATTGTTAGTGTTTCAAGTTAGCAATGTTAATTATAGAAAACAAAAGTTTCAATTCGTGAGGCTGCAGGGATTGAAAAAGTTGTTTTGCTATAATTAAGGGAAAGGATATACTTCATTTCAGTTCTAAAGGCTTAGATTGAGACCTTAATCATCCTTAGTCAAGAATATATATATGAATTTCATGTTGAATTGGTTCAACTTAAGGAAATTCTATATATTGCGTTCTCAAAATTCGATTATGATTACAGCATCCCTCTTCATAGTCAAATTTTGAAAACATGGCAAATAAAAATATTGTAGCAAAAGACTGGTCTAGAATCATGTCTTTATGTGAGACATCATGAATCGTGTACCATTTGCTTTGGGTACAGGATCGATTGCATGTGCTATAATATTTGTCATTTCTAAATTTTTCCAAATGCCCAGATGCATTAAGAAGGGAAAAGGTCTAGAATTGGATATGACTAAAATGATTAAGCAATTGTCGAGGACAATATGAGGTTTACCAAAGATTGGTTGCTCAGGGACAGTTGGAAGTATAGTGCTAATTTTGGAAGGATCATATTGACATATTCTGAAAAGAGGCATCTCTTATTCAGAAGTGATAGTCAAAATGGGAATATGGAGTTGTATCCATAGGTGGAAGTTATCTGTGTAAGATTAGAAAACTTAATGCAAGAAGCATGTCCAAAGCAATGTACTTTGAATATGAGACTTAGTTTCCATGGAGTTGATCTCCATTGGAATACCTTATAATGATTGTTGACAAGTCTTTGTGACTTTGTACATATTCATTACAGGAGGGTCAGTGCATATAAGTTTAAAATCTAAACATATTTTGATAAATGATAAGAATTTGAAATTCTCACATTTTTCGATAAGGATTTGGCAGTGTGAAATTAGAATCATTGAAATTATGTTCAATTGGTTTATTTCACAAAATAAGGATCATAGACAAACATAGAGTGCATACTTGGTGTATGGCAAAGCTATTGTTTAAGAAAAACATAGTGTACATGCTTGGAGCATGGGACAACTAGTGTTTTTAATTCAAGTATAAAGTTGATAAAACCGAAACAATGAATAATGAGTAATCAGTATGGTGATAAATAAAAGTTTTTATTTATATTCATAGGGTTTGATACCATATTTCATTCATTTATTCTTGTGTTTCACTTTGCATGTTTTGAATTCCAGAATAACTAAAGTCACTCTTCCTGAATGATTAAGTTATTCAAACCATCCACATTCGGTCATATGTTGGAAGTAGATATGAATCAAGACTGTCATGGGTTGGTTTGTAGAGGTCCAAGTTGGTGGACAAAGTGGTGCTACAACACTCATGAGTGCTCATAAGTTCTGAGTATTGGATTCAACCCGCGCTCATTTGAATCACTTCATGGATTTTATCACGAGTGATCATGAGACGATAATATCTTATATTCTTCAAACCTAGAGATATGAGTTGTTACTATGAGTTGGTTATACATTGATTGCACGAAAACGCATTGGTAACTCGATGTTATAAAAAGTGCCTTTGTGTATGATTCAACAAGTGGTAGAACAAGCCATATGAGTCGAAGTTTATCCATTCCTTTTACCTTCGGGATAAAAGCGATATCTGTGGGCCCCTCGATGATTTAGCGATGACACATGTGAGTGCTTGGCCAAGCCAGGACTGATTTGATTTATTCAATCAGTCAGTCATCATAAATCGAAAATCCGGAAACAACAAATAGACAGAGAGAATGATTATAATCAATGTCTCAGTCCATATGATATCTAGAATAGAGGAATATATGATCCCTTATCTAATGGACAAGTCATTGACAAAGGTCAGAGTTCATTGACAAGATCAGAGTTCGACAGCGACTTTAAGAGCTACGATTGCCAGTTGGTTTTTGAAGTCATACTCAATAATAGTTTTAGACTTATCCAAGTGGGAGACTGTTGGATTAATGTCTAAGTCCATAACTATATTTGGTATGTACTTGACCCGACCCGGCATGGTCCCTTTGGGTTGCACTTCACCGACACAATTTATATGGATAGTCTTTTGAGAATAGTATATTTATGATTTATATTAATATATTATAAGTTCTAATATATTAATATATAATCATATTATTTAATTAGTATTGATCAAGAATTAATTTATAATTAATTAAGTGATCAAAAGGAACTAATTAAATATGGACTCTTAGAAATGAACTAATTATATATATATATATATATATATATATATATATATATATATATATATATATATATATATATATATATATATATATATATATATATGTGTGTGTGTAGTTGGCCAAGTTCATTTAGGTTGGGCTAAGTCTTCATGGATAGTCCATGGAGCTTTAACACATGGATCCTAGGAAATGAAAGGTCATGGGTATTAGGGTTTAACCCTAATCCTCCACACTATATAAAGGGTCTTATGGTTCATGAAATTATGCTAGTGGCTAGTGTGGATACACTAAAGAGGGCAATAACCGATTTCATAGTGTGAGCCAAGTATCCATATTCTCTAAAGGTTTTCCAAGGTGTTTTGGTGATTTGTGATTCTACTTGAGGCTTCCACACTATTGAGGCTAAGCTCTTAAATCTTGAAGACATCAAGCTACATCAAAAGGTATGTCATCTAACTAGAACTTTGTAGTATAGGTGCTTCATAATATGCTAGTTAGGATGAAACCTTGGAATATTTAATATTTGCATGTATAATAAAGAAAACATAGATCCAAGGTTTATAGGGTTGCATGTACACCATAGGAGTGTTAGAATGCTCAAAACCCAACAAATGCTTCCAAGGGCGCAATGGGCCGAAAAATTTTATGTTTAGGATCCAAAGATCCTAACTAAAGTTAATAGGCCTAAACCACTCGACCCTTTCTTCTTGGCCCAAAATCTCGGCCCATGTAAACAAAAAAAAAAAGAGAAGTGAAATGGGGAGTGTTGACTTTGGAGGTGCCACCTCCATATTGTTCAACATGTAACAAGGTTAGATCGCCCATACTTCCATGCTAGTCACGTCACCACTCTCTCCTCTCTCTTCTTCTTCTACTCTCGGCCGAGAGCCAAAACACACACACACACACACACATATTTGAAAAATTCTGTCCAAACTTCTCTAAACTCATCCTCTTCCTTCCTCCAAGATCTCAAAATTTTGCTAGGGTTCTAAGGATTTTCATCAATTCATTCAAATCTTTGGTAAGTTATTGTCAAACACAAGTACCTTCTTTCATCTTAACATGAAAAACTCCTTCTTACATGGTTTTTATTCCATGATCACACCTTATAAGCTTCATAAACTCGAGATTCACAACAAAGGTGTGCTAAGACCAAAAATCCTTTCCACTTCTTCTTCAAAAACCGAAACATCAAGCAAAGGTGAGTTCATACCCCCCTTGTTTTCGGTTTTCATATAATTTTTGGGGGAGAATGCAAGTAAAATGTGTAGATCTATGTGTTATATGCATGTTTTGTGTGAAGTCTTACTTTATTTGGTAATAATGTGTTAGATCTTAGCAAATCTCGAAATTTTAAGTATTATTTAGCAAAGATCTATGAACTATGACATTATATACATCACATTATCAAGCCAAAAGTGATTACATGTTTAAGATACAAAAGATTTCAACAAAAACCTTGCTAAGGTCAAAATTGTCAAGAAAACAAAAGATAAGGGCAAAAAGGGACATTAATGTTTTTATAAGGGCCAAACAGGTCCTACATGTATAAAAAGGTATTCTTATGTTAAACATACTTTAAAAAGGGCCAAAAATGCAAATTTAAGCTTAATGGGCCAAAAACTTTTGGGCCTCACGGTTTTGGGCCCAATTTGCAAAAAAACAATGAAGTTTTGGGGTTTAAAAATGTTATTTGGCCAAAGTTTGAGTCATAAATGTAAATAAACCAAATTTAGGGGTGAAAATAACATTTCTTTTCAAATTGGACCAAAAATGTAAAATTTTTCAAAATTAGACCGAAAGTGTAACTTTTTACAAACAAGGGGCTAAAAATGCACTTTTCTGCAAAACAAGGTTCTAAATGTGAAAATATAACTTTTAGGTCTAAAACTGTAAATTTTTTAGACATTTGGGACAAAATTACAAATTTTTATAAATTATGGACTAAAGTGTCATTTTTACAAAACTTTGGGCCTTAATTAAAAATTGGAGGATTATTGGCCAAAAATGTCATTTTTACAAAATGAAAGCTTCTTATCATCAATCTAGTAAACCTCGAGCTAAAACAAACAATGGAATAAAACAAACGAACAGAATACGTCGATAACTATTTATTGGGCCTAATATTCACGTTACTTGGCCATTGGGCCCTAAGGGCGCAATTAAGTGTATATTGAGCCCAATGTTTTCCATGACGTGTTTATTGGGTCTTGTGACCCACTTACATGTTAATTTAGGCCTAATTTATGGATTACATGTTTATTTGGGCTTTTGTGGCTCATTTACATGCGTATTGGGCCTAAATTACCCTCTTACATGTTATTGGGCCTCTGTGGTCTAATTACATGCTAATAGGGCTTGGAATGGAAATTTCACATGTTAGTAGGCCGTAACTATACCTTTGCGTAATCATTAAACGTCGTATACTTATATATGAACCTTTTGAATACAAAAACATACCACATATACGTAAACATTAAACATAGCACAAAAGGGGTTGAGAATCTAGTGACACATGTCGGTTGGCACCTCTGAGTGTACAATCGTAGCCTGTAGTTATAATCAGAGCTTCCTGGTAGGAAAGCGGGAGTTTGTGTATAGATCTATACGGGGTGACCCCCCGCGCTTTAGCTGTTTGCTACAGCTAGACTAGGCCAGTGTAGGGCGAAATAAATCCTTAACAAGACCGGCATTTGGAAAAATACAAAGACGGGCGACCTAGTCATTATCATGCATGGTTATAATGGCTCATATAGGGATTCAATACCAAAAGTTTAACCTTTTGAAGATAAACTCTTTAATTGTGTCAATGCAAAACGAGTTATTTAACGATACAAGAATCTAGACGTTGTTATAAAACAAAAAATATCGGATTTTCTGGGGATATTATCCATATACACTTATCATTTATTCAAAATACAATGAATCTAAACTACACTCATATAAGTTATAACTATGAAATTCACACACGCATTTATACTTGATTTTCACATCATATTCAGACATTTTACAGAAAATATCGGATTTTCTGGGTTTTTACGAAAGATACAAAGACTTTTACTCAAATATACTTATGAACTCACCAACATTATATATGTTGACCGTTTTCAAAATAACTTGTATTCTCAAGTAATCGTTAAGCTGGAAGATTTGCAAGTTTGTATGGTTTCGTTTTATGTAATAGCACTTATCGTACTTTTAACAATTTGAACTTATGAATTTTAACAATGTACTTGATGTGAACAATGCTAGTTGTATTATGTAATGTTGGTGATGATCTTGTTCTGATTCATGTATATTCATTGTGATGATTATTGAATTGTTAGTCACACGAGCCCCCGGACGTTTCCGCCGTCTGGTTCGGGGGTGTGACAATTTTGGACATTTTCCTAAATACGAGCCTAAAATGAGTATTTTAGAAGAAATGGGCTATTTTCAACAATCCTCGTATTTTTGGATCATTCATGACACTTTTTGACAATTGTGGGTCTTATTTGATAATTCATAAAAAAGAAGGGCCACTTTTGACACATCGATAATATTGAGTCAATTTTGACAAATATGATTCAAAGTGGATTATTTTCAGTAAACGAAACGAAACACCTAGTCAACGAGCACAACTAAGGTTATGAAACGAAACGAAACATCTAGTCAACAAGCACAACTATTGCTATTTATTATATAAATAACGGATTTCAACTGTCACACCCCAAAACCAGAACGGCGGAAACGTTCGGGGGTGGAGGACGTCATGTTCAGTATCACAACAATGCAAAGTAGTAAACAAGCAACAACATCATCCATTGCATTAATAATATAATTTCATACAAGTGTGTTCTGTAAGTTATATTATAGACACCAAAAATATGAATCAAAATAAAAGATGAGTCTTGACCGAGCTCCATCTTCTCAAAACCTGGCTCCGGTACTTGTCTACTGGCGACCTGAGAATACAAGTTATTTTGAAAGAGTTGATCAACTTTAAAGCTGGTGAGATTATAAGTATATTAGTGTCTGTGTTTGTATGAAAGTGTTTGTAAGACTGTAATGTATAAGTTTTGTAAAAGTTTGTAATTGTTTGAACTCTCCTAGAAAAAAACCCTATGTTTCCTACTAAAAGTAGCCTTCTACCAAGGCATCTAGTGTCTGTGTGTGTGGCTCTTGTAAGAGTGTGTATTTTCCCAAATCTGACTATCATTAACCAAAAATATAGCTTTTACAATATTGTTTATTGTGTGAATATCACAAAGTAAATGTACAGGGAAAATGAAATAGTACTGTAGTGTTGTATTAATTAACTACTGATGTACTAACTACTTTAAACCAATTGTTATTTAAAGTACCATGTGATCGGCCTGTATCCTGCTACCGACTCTAGTAAAACGACAATGTAAGATGTCGTAAGAAATGACGTTTGGCACCCGTAGACTTGTAAGTCCCACTGTAGCGAGCAGTCAGGTGTAGGATAGTCAATCCAGTATAGATCTATACACAAACTCATACGCTCTCCACTTAAGGAGATTCTGGATACAAAACGGGTCATGACAGGTAGTGCCATGCCCCCGTTAAGTGGCTCACATAACGGTAATGTATATATATATATATATATATATATATATATATATATATGTATATATATATATATATATATGTATATATATATATATATATGTATGTATATGTATGTGTTAGTTGTATTGTGTGTTCTTTCTCTGTCTAGCCTGTATGTTTTGTTTCTTATCACTGTGTATTATGTTTGTTTCTCATCACTATGTATTACGTTTGTTTCTCATCGCTATGTATTGTGTTTGTTTCTCATCACTATGTATTATGTTTGTTTCTCATCACTATGTATTACTCATGAATGAACAGACTCATTGTATGTTTCATTGGTCTAGTAATAGTATCTTCCTAAACTATACCTATTATAGTTTACTAGTAATGTTGTTTGTGTATATGAACATGTTTGTATACCTTTGCTACCCAAAGGCATTGAACTAAATGAAAGAAGTAACCTTTTATATCTATACACATATACAGGATATATAACTAGGATTCAAACGACCTTCGGACAGATAACCTTGATACCCTAAGCCCACAACCAAACAAGGAACAGGAAGTAAGGTAGGCTATCAGTCCTAAGTCCTTTCAATCCTACTTATATAACTATATCTACATAGATACACAAAATATAAGTTAAAAGAGTTTAATAAAAGCATTTGATATGAAAACGAGTTTGTAAAACAGTTTGAAGTAAAACAGTTTGGTGACACATTTTGAAATGTAAGAAATCCACTTGTTTGGTAGTTATTAATCACATGTGATTGATATAATAACTATAATGGTTCAACTTGTATTCCCCCCCCATAAAAGCATTTAAAAACATTTAAAAGGTTAATTAAGGGGTATGAACTGACCTGTAGTGAGTGGTTTGGATGAACGGAAAGTATAGGATGCTAGGTGTCAAGTGAAGACTTGTACACACTCAATGATCCTAGTTAACATATAATAACACATATATGTATTCAATTAGTCATTAAACAACTAATTAACCAATTTAAGACATCTTAGGACATGTAAAACACTTTATTTAAGTGTTGAAAGTCCTAAGGATTGCATCTAAGGGTTGCATGGCATGGCATTGGGGTTTATGGCCCAAGAACCACTGCTTATGGAGTTTACGGCCTAAGGTCACTTCCCCCATGAGTTTACGGCCGTAAACTCATGGTACTTAGTGCCATATGGTGACTTAAGGTCCTATAAGTCAAGAGTAAGCATTCCATGATCAAGTCCAAGCCTTAGGAAAGCATTAGGGGCACAATAAGACTACTTTGTAGAGTTTACGGCCTAAGGACCACTTCCTTAGGTGTTTACAGCCGTAAACTCTTATGGGGACTTGTTTTGATTGTTGTTTAAGGTCTTAAACACTTCTAGGAAGAATCAAGGTTGGCATCCAAGGCTTAGGAAAGGACTAGGGTTCATTTAGCCACCTTAAGAAGGGTTTACGGCCCAAGAACATCCTTGGCCGTAAACTCCTTTGATCTATTGATTTTTTATGATTTTCAAGTATTATCAAGTTCATATTAAGCACACAAGAAGCTAGGGCAAGTGTACTTACAATATAGAAGCTTGATTGGGCGTTTAAGGTCCAAGAACACTAGTGTGTGTTCTTGGTGTTTTGAATCTAAGTGAAAATCAACAATGAATGGATGAAATGATGTATAAACACTAGGTGATAGGTTATAACAACAAATCAAGTCAAGTAAAACTTACGTTTTCGGAGAATCGGGTGAAGAACGGGATGCTACTTGAGAGAGAATGATAAGTGTTCTTGAGTTTGGAAGTTAGGAAGTGAAAGAATGGGGAGTAAACTCATGCCTAAGGCATGAGTTTGCGGCCTAAAGAGAGTTCACGGCCCAAACCCTCTTTGTTTGGCCGTGAACACCAAACCAAGGTGTTGATTGTTCCATTGCTATCCCGATATTCTAGAAATCACTTCCTTTTATCCGTTCGATTCATGAATAATTAAATAAAATACTCAAACGGACTTTAAACTGGCTAAAAATTAGCAGAAAAGTATTTAAATTTTAATTGAAGTTCTGGACTGTAGGGTTTGTACGAATGAAAATTTCGGGTTGTCACATCATCCCCCCGTTAGAAGGAATTTCGTCCCGAAATTAGAGTTTAATCAAATAAGTAGTTACAAATAACTAAGTAAAAAGATGTGGATATTTCAGTTTCATCTGATCCTCTCGCTCCCAAGTGAATTCAGGTCCTCGCTTGGCGTTCCAGCGAACCTTCACTATCGGGATGCGGCTTTGCTTCGTTCGCTTGACCTCACAGTCCATGATCTCTACAGGTTCCTCCACGAAGTTGAGGCCCTCGTTCATCTCGATCTCGTCGAGTGGGATTACAAGAGTCTCGTCGGCCAGACACTTTTTCAAGTTGGAGACGTGGAAAGTAGACTGTACGTTACTGAGCTCGCGCGGTAGGTTAAGTTTGTAAGCTACATGGCCGATTCTTGCAAGAATCTCGAAAGGACCTATGTACCTTGGATTTAGCTTTCCACGCTTTCCGAAGCGTATCAAGCCCTTCCATGGTGAGACCTTCAATAGAACACGGTTGCCCACCTGGAATTCCAACGGTTTCCTTCATTTATCAGCGTAGCTTTTCTGTCGGTCTCTAGAGGCTTTCAATCGTTCCCGAATCTGAACGATCTTCTCTGTCGTTTCCCGAATGATCTCCGGACCTATGAGAGTGCTTTCAGGAACTCGTCCTTTAGCTAACTGGGTATCACCCACCTCAGCCCAGCATAGAGGGGATCTGCACTTTCGGCCATAGAGGGCCACGAATGGAGCAACCTTTATGCTCGTGTGATAAATGTTGTTGTAGGAAAACTCGACAAGGGGTAAATGAGTATCCCTTGCTTTCCCAAAGTCGATCACACAGGCTCGCAGCATATCTTCCAAGGTTTGGATAGTCCTCTCACATTGCCCGTCTGTCTGTGGATGGTAGGCTGTACTCATGTCCAGCCTAGTTCCTAGGGAACTTTGTAACGACTGCCAGAACCTCGAAGTGAATCTACTATCTCTGTCGGAGATAATGGATATGGGAACACCGTGCAGTCGTACAATCTCCCTAATGTAAGTTCTTGTAAGCTTTTCCATCTTGTCTGTTTCCTTGATAGGCAGGAAGTGTGCGGACTTGGTCAATCTGTCGACGATGACCCATATGGTATCAAGTCCACCCGTTGTCTTGGGTAACTTGGTTATGAAATCCATAGTAATCCGTTCCCACTTCCATTCCGGTATCTCTGGCTGTTGTAGTAGACCTGAGGGTTTCTGGTATTCGACCTTGACCTTAGCGCAAGTAAGGCATTTACTTACGAAGGTAGCAATCTCTGCTTTCATGTTAGGCCACCAGTATAGCTTTTTAAGATCCATATACATCTTATCTAAACCTAGGTGGACGAAATAACGAGTGTTGTGTGCCTCGTTCATGACCAAGTCTCTGAAACCACCAAGCTTCGGGGTCCAGATCCGATCCATGAGATAATAAGCTCCGCCACCCTTAACCTCCAAGTTCTTATCCATCCCTCTCAGGGATTCACCCGCCACATTTTCAGGTTTCAAAGCGTCGAGCTGAGCCTCCTTAATTTGTGTGGACAAGTGTGAATGGATAGTCATAGTCAATGATTTAACTCTACGACCAGAATATTCTTTCCGACTTAGGGCGTCAGCTACTACGTTGGCTTTACCCGGATGATAACGAATTTCGCATTCGTAGTCACTGAGTAGCTCGACCCACCGTCGTTGTCTCATGTTGAGCTCCTTCTGGTCGAATATATGTTGTAGGCTTTTGTGGTTTGTAAAGATAGTGCTTTTTGTACCGTACAGGTAGTGTCTCCAGATATTCAGAGTAAACACAACTGCTCCTAGTTCAAGATCGTGGGTAGTGTAGTTGACTTCATGTGTCTTCAGCTGTCTCGAGGCATAGGCGATGACCTTACCTCGCTGCATCAGAACACATCCGAGCCCTTGTTTCGACGCATCGCAATAGACAACGAAGTCTTCTATCCCTTCGGGGAGGGATAGTATTGGTGCGGTGCACAAGGCTCGCTTGAGCAATTGGAACGCTCTCTCCTGTTTCTCTTCCCAGTCAAAGGCCACGCCTTTCTGGGTCAGTGTTGTAAGAGGATTCGCAATGCAGGAGAAGTTCTGAATGAACATGCGGTAGTAGCCAGCGAGGCCTAGAAATTGACGAATTTCCATAGGCGTCTTCGGTGCCGACCAGTTCTCAATGGCTTTAATTTTGGAAGGGTCAACATGTATTCCCTCTTCGCTAACCACGTGCCCTAAGAATTCGACTCGTCGGATCCAAAATTCGCATTTCGAGAACTTCGCATAGAGCTTCTACAAACGCAGTGTTTCTAAGACCTGTCGCAGATGTTGACTATGCTCCTCCTTACTACGAGAGTAGATAAGTATGTCATCGATGAAGACGATGACGAACTGATCCAAGTAAGGACGACACATCCTATTCATTAAATCCATGAATACAACGGGCGCGTTTGTTAATCCAAACGGCATCACTACGAATTCGTAGTGCCCATAACAAGTTCGGAAGGTTGTCTTCGGAACATCCTCCCCTAGCACTCGTAGTTGGTGATATCCGGATCTTAAGTCGATTTTTGAAAAGAAATTCGCCCCTTGAAGTTGGTCAAATAAATCGTCGATACGAGGCAAAGTATAACGATTTTTGACGGTCAGTTTGTTGAGCTCCCTGTAGTCGATGCACATACGAAACGATCCGTCTTTCTTCTTGACGAAGAAGACTGGAGCTCCCCAGGGTGAGAAGCTTGGTCCTATAAAGCCCTTGCTGAGCAGTTCGTTAAGTTGACAGGACAGTTCTTGCATCTCTGCAGGTGCTAGACGATTGGGTGATTTGGCTACGGGGGTAGCCCCTGGAACTAAGTCGATTCTGAACTCGACTTGACGTTGCGGAGGTAATCCTGGGAGTTCTTCTGGAAAGATGTCGGGAAAGTCGCGTACTACTAGAATGTTCCGAATGTCTTTTGATTCTTGGCTCACATCGACCACATGAGCAAGGAATGTGCGACATTCCTTTCGCAGGAACTTCTGAGCTTGAATGCTCGAAATGATACGAAGGTTCGTGCCGATTTTGTCGCCATATACTACTAGAGTTTCGCCAGATGATAGATTTAGGCATACAGCCTTTTCGTAACACATGATGTCGGCACGATGAAGACTCAACCAATCCATGCCGATAATGACGTCAAAACTTTTAATTGAGACGGGCATGAGATCGATTGAAAATGAATGGCTATCTAAAGTTAAGGTACACCCTATGTATATACTGCTAGTGCTCTCTGTCTTTCCATTAGCCATTTCTACAGTGAATGGTTCTTTAAGTGCTCGTGATTTTTGCTTAATTAAATGAGCAAATTTTTGGTTCACGAAGCTCCTCTCCGCTCCACTATCAAACAGAATGCATGCATAAGAGTTATCGAGGAGAAACGTACCAGTGACCACTGTGGGGTCGGCTACCGCTTCCTCGTGGCCTATGGCCAAAACTCTTCCCACCCCACCGACATTCCCTGCCTTCGGGCAGTTCCTTTTGTAGTGGCCCACCTCGCCACAACCGTAGCAAGTTTGGCTCACACCAGTGCCGGGGACTTGGGTGATTGGCCTCGCCGGAGCTTTGCAGAAACGGGCAGTGTGCCCCTTCCTGTTGTAGTTCAAACACTGCATATCTCGGCAGGCTCCCACGTGGTGGAAGTTGCACTTGTTGCACTTGGGCAAACTTCCGACGTACTGCTTTATTAGAGCAGCAGCAGTGGCAGGTGCTATCGCACTATGAAATACCACGACCTGCTGCTTTTTGGCAGCCTTCTTCTTTTTCTTGTCATCCCAGAACTTCCGCTTGGAATCAGCGGTTCTGGAAGGTTCTGAGATGGCCAGGGTTGTTGTTGTGGCCGGGGTACGAACCCCATGGTCTATAAGCCGCAGTGCCAATCGCTTGGCACTATCAAATGTAGTGGGGTTTGAAAGAGACCAAGATACAAGATTCCTTTGGAGGACTCTTGGCATTACCACATGGAACCATTTTGAGCTAGCTTCAAAATGACCTAGCAGATCAGTTTGAGCTAGATAAAATTATACATATTCTATTTTCTTTGACAAATGAATCTAAAAATTATGCCATATTATTCACAAGACAAAGTATATGATCATGTTATGAACATATCATAAGATACCAATTAGATACATGGGTAAGTCACTAGATGTTGATAAATGGCATTCTTCGTGATGTGCTATTGGTGGTAATAAAATGTTGCTATATGTTCACCATTGTCTATATCAATCTATGACGAGTCTTGTGCAAGTGGGAGATTGAAAGATCTTTATGCCCTAGAGTCATTATAGAATGATATTTGCTAATGACATATGATCCAATAGGGTCACACCTTATTGCAAGTTACCACTTGTTATTTATTTATTAATGTAATTTTATTATTAATAAATATAATCAACACTGAATTTTAGTTGAAATTTATAATTCTATGAAAATAATATTTTTACAACAAATTAGGAAATTATTATTTCTAGTAAATGATAATAATAGAGAACGAAAGTAGTTATATTCATAAGGTATGAATATATATTTTGTGTACAAGTAAAATGGACACTTTGAGTATTCATTTAGTTGTAATATAACTAGTTAACTTGTAAGAAAGAGTGAAACACACTCTTTTGTGTTAACTTTTGTCTCGAAAGCATCAACTCCCATGTGAGTTGGAGTTAGTGTGTTGGCTTTCCCTTTTTTCACTACATACATGTTATAGAAGACCATGCTTTGACTTGTTGAAAGTATGGTGATCTAGTATATTTCTATTAGTATTTAAAGGAGAGTAAGAGAACGAAACTAACTAGTTTTTCATCACTTTTTCCTCTTAAAAAGGGTTGCCAATTTTGTGGTTATGATTCTCTCTTTTCCCTCTCTTCTTTCTTGTGGTTTGATGCATGAACTAAGTGCTTATATGTTGCTTCTCCATAAGTTTTATTTGGTATAAACTTAAATGCTTAAGAAAAAAATATATATAAGTGAAGACTAGAATCTTTGGTGACTTATCCTTGCTTGGTGGATACTTGTAGAGAACTTATCCTTTGGAGCTTCATGCATCACTTCATCAACTTCCATCTCCTAACAATTCCATGATTTATTTCTTTCTTTTTTATATATTTTATATTTTTTTTATCAAACCATTGTCCATAAAGAATTCAATGCTATTATTTGTTTTTTATTTTTTTTTCTAAGATTTTTAATTTATGGATGACAATAAAAACATGGCTTAGAAGATTAATGGTAAATACATGGCGACTTTCATGTACTATCATTTATATGTATATTGTCACAACATTTTAATACGTAGAAATAAGAGTACTTTGTTATAATTCATTAGAAAATATAATTCTATACTTATTTCCATGATAAAGCATTATACTTTAACAAATTTTGAAATAGAAGCATACCTTCTTTAAGCATTTTTTTATGTTTAGATGTTTCTTTTGCATGACTTTTTTTTTTGGTTATGCAATGTGTGTAAAATTAGAATAGATTTTAAAAAAGGGATTATTGCCTTTGATTAAGATACTCATGGAAGAAAGGTAAATTTGATATTATGTGAAATATACAACCTTACACTTACGGAAAGTACCTTATAGATGTAGTGTAACGCCCACAGATTCGGGTTAGTCAATTAAGATATTATAAGCGTTAAAAATGACTTTTTGATAGAATATCATTTAGGATAAATAATCTTAACCGAAGTTATAATATATGTGACACGTATTTCATACATATAAAGAACGTCCAAATCTGACTTCATGAGAGGAAGTTATGATTTTTCAAAGTTTCAGCGTAGTAGTGTACGACACAAACACCGAAATTGGAATCGGTCAATTGTTATGAAAAACAATCTAAGCGAGACTCGAAGATCACATCAACACCTATCCATCGATATAAAGATAGTCGAGAACGGATATAATATGAGAGTTAGGAATTTTCAACGGACTTTAACAGTATAATCCTGTTAAAAATATAAATTAAAAAATAAATTCAAAATTAGCCAACAGAGTCTTAATGAAAATTATAGATCTCGTTGATAGCTACGCGTAGATATAAAACCTTCGAAAACGGAGCTCTCATGAAGAATATGTGAACTTTCTAAGAAAACATAAATCTTTGTGCGCAGTCGTACACCAGACAGTAGGCGCGGCGCGTCCTGATAGTCCACCAGATGCTCGACACATGTCACCACCTAGAAGCTACCACTTCACCCTGGGCGACCAAATGCACTACACACAGGGGGCATGGTGCACAATGCACACCCTTTTCTGGCCTATATAAACCCTCGGAAATTAGCATAACTCTCACACTAATCCACTAAATTTCTCTGGAAATCTCTTGAAGCCTTTAGCCGTCTTCTCCCGAGTTCCCGACCCCTTCGAAAAAGCCCTGGGTGTCAGGTAGCCGACGAATAGAAGCTCTCAGATCAGAGTTCTAGCCGAGTAATTCCTAGTTTTCACTAGATTACTCTGTAAGTTAAGTTGCACTAATTTTAATCAAGTGTAGATTTTAATTATTTCTATAGTTGTTATTATGAACGGATAATTAACATTTAACAGTGATTATAAGTCAGTATATTGATTAATCTACTTACGGGGATGATGTCTAGGCTAGATTTAATGAGGTGTTTAAAATGGTATTTCCAAAAAGTATACTCTATATACCAAACAGAACCTACCTCTGATATGATCCTGCCTGGTTGTTCCATACTTGATAGATCTTGATGTAGACATTGGGTTTAGTGAGGAGCCTAAACTATAATTAGTTGTAATAAAGGATACACTAAGACTTAGTGATAATTGAACCTAGGTCACGTCATAGGAAAAGACAAAGTGCCAAGGCGAAGTTCCGCCCAAATTCTGAAGCATCCACTCTTATCAATTGTGACAACCATCAAAATTAGAGTCGGTTCTAGACTTAGCTTTAGTAGCTGGGTAATAAGTGATAACCTACTTGAAACTTGGAAACAATTAGAAACGAGGGATAGGAACATAGATTTCACATTGATATGTGAATTCTACAACTACTTTAACAGTAACAATTATCCAAATTCGGGTCATTCATTGACTTGATCATCTTTCTACATTCATATAGACAAATAATGCACTTGACCTAATAATAAAAATTACGTCCAAGTTTCGTAGGAACTTAAGTCAAAGTTGAAACTATGACTAGTATAATTGGTTCTTCAATTTCACTTGATCTCGAAACCACTACATAAAATGTCAATAATCTAATTTCAGTCAAACTATGTAACTTTCCACCAAATATAATTATTTTATTTTGAGAAATTTGATTGTTTTTGTAAATATTAAACTTAATTCATTATGGTGTTAACAAATTTTATTTGGTTCAAAACAATCCAAGATATTGTACATCCATTTTGATACTCCAAAATGCCCAAACTTTATAACAAGTGTGAAAATTTTATAAAATAAATGCAAGTTTTATAAAATTTAAACTTCCACCTAAATTTTATATTATATATAACATCATTAATTATTTACATATGTCATGAGACCTAAATTATATTATGGACAATAATTTATAAACATTAGCTTATTTATGAGCATAAGAGCCAAAATGTCAAAAAATTTAATACAAGATTTTATATTTTATAAACCTAACCCCCCAAACCTTATAAATTAAATAAAATAATTAATGCTGGAATATACTCCCTCTCTCCTCACAATCCCGTTCCCATCTCTTCACCTAAGTTACCTCTTCCCTTAGCCTAATCATTTTACTATTTCCCTCACTCCACCTCTCTACTTCTCTCTCTAAAAACTTCTCCCTCACTTCTCTCTAGCAAATCCAAAAATAGAAGCAGAATAACTAGGAGAGATTTTTACATTCGATTCTTCATAAGTTCACATACATCTCTTTATTTTGGTGACCAATTTTTGTGGAGCTAAATCCCAAAGAGATGAGATGAGAGATTGGGTATCGAGAGAGACAAAATCTCTTAATTCTCTATTTTCTTTTCTCTAAAACCCACATTCTTTACCTCTATGAATTAGCTCCAAAACCCATGAAATTTGCAGAAAATATCCCTCATTTTAGTCAAAAATCTTCATCATTTGAAGTTGATATTCAAGGTAAAATTAATTTTATTATATTTTCTTTACTTTTCATTCAAAAATTTCATGTTTTCTTGCATTCTTCTCCCTCTTCTACACCATTCTTTATGAACATTCATATGCATGTTCATGTATGTAAAATTTGATGATGATGGTGGTAGGATTTCACCCAAAAAAAACATGCATGTTGTTAGAAGGTGAAATCCAATGACCAAAACCTAAATCAAATCCATTAACTTGAGTTTTACAACTTTTAATGACCCAAAACCACATGAATTCAAGTTTTTCATTTAGAAACATAATTTTGAACAAAATAAGTTCATTCATGGTCTTCAAATAATAATTTATGTGATGAACATCAAGCTTAAAGGCTTAATGATCAAAGTACATTGTTAAGAATGCTTATAAAGGATTTATTCACAAAATAAATATCTAATACTTATTTTCTGCTCAAATCCGATTTTTCCCATAATCCAAACAACAACATACTATAACGACAAACAGATAGAGAATACTATGATGAGAAACAAACAATAACATACAGAGAGAACATACATACATACTAGACAGAGAGAGAACATACAATACAGCTAGTACATACTATACATTATACGAGAGAACATACTATTATGAGAAACAGAAAGAACA
This sequence comes from Lactuca virosa, assembly GCF_052849685.1. Classification (NCBI taxonomy): domain Eukaryota; kingdom Viridiplantae; phylum Streptophyta; class Magnoliopsida; order Asterales; family Asteraceae; genus Lactuca; species Lactuca virosa. The sequence goes on along the minus strand of NC_136433.1, from coordinate 310,190,525 downwards.
TACTTACATACTAGACAGAGAGAGAACATACAATACATATACAAGAACATTACAACAGTTATGTGAGCCACGTAACGGGGCATGGCATCACCTGTCATGGCTCGTTTTGTATCCAGAGTCTCCTTAATTGGAGAGCGTTGAATTTGTGTATAGATCTATAGTGGATTGACTATGTTACACCTTGATGCTCGCTACAGTGGGACTTGCAAGTCTACGGGTGCCAAATGTCATTTCTTCCGACGTCTTTCAACGTCGTGTTTATAGTCGGTAGTATGGTACAGGCATATCACATGTTACTTTAAATAACAAATTGGTTTAAGGTAATTAGTACAACAGTAGTTACTTAATACAACACTACAATACTTTATTATTTCCCCATTGCATTCACTTTGTGATCTTCACACAATGAACGGTAATGTAAAAGCTATATTTTTGGTTAATGATAGTCATATTTGGGAAAATACACACTTTTACAAGAAACAAACATACATTTCATTTGATGCCTTGGTAGAAGGCTACGTTTAGTAGAAAATATATGATTTTCTAGGAGTTACAAACATGTACAAACATTTACAAACTTATACATCAAGTACATACAAACACTTTCATACAAACAATGACACTAAAATACTTATTAACTCACCAGCTTTAAAGCTGATCAACTCTTTCAAAATAACTTGTATTCTCAGGTCACCAGTAGGCAGGTACCGATGCCAGACTTTTGAGAAGACGGAGCACATTCAAGACTCATCTCATATTTTGATTTACATTTTTGGTGTCTATTAAACTTCACAGAACACACTTGTATTAAATTATATTATTAATGCAATGGATGATGTTGTTGCTTGTTTACTACTATGCATTGATGTGATACTGTACATGACGTCCTCCACCCCCGAACGTTTCCGCCGTTCCGGTTTTGGGGTGTGACAGATTGGTATCAGAGCATTGTTTATAGTGAATCGAGTATATCAACCCATAAAAGATATACAAACTATAAACACAGCGGGATTAAAATACTCTCACCAAGAGTTTATACTTTTAAATAATAAAATATTTAACCGAGTATACATACCTGCATTCATACTAAAATCAGTGTCACTAGGACAGAAAAAAAGTATTACGATTGTTGGGCAACACAATTAGACTTGGAGACATATGGTCAACCCTGGGAAGATATAGCCTGATCAACTATATTATCCGAGGAGTGACTAGCATGTGCCTAAGAGTGGTTGTGAGGTTGCAACAAGTCTAAAAACTTACCAACACTACTACAATGAAAACATTAGAACAGAACATAAACTTAAAATACTATAGGAGTATTTTGTGTTACTATAACTACTTAAGTGCAAACTAAAAAGGTCTTTATTAGTATGTCAATAGTTGCTGAGTGGATACGCTAAGGTTATATGTAACTAGGATGTCATAGACTTAGAATCTGTGATCTTTGCTTTACATCCAGTTCCTTGTTTGGTTGTGGGCTTAGAGTTAGGGTCACTTATTGGAAGGTCTATCCTGTTTTGAGTATATATAACTGGTATGCACTAAACAAGTATTGAAGTAACTGATAAAGATCATATTATAATTATCTAATTAGGTCGTCTATTAATTATCTCTTTACCCCTTTTCTCGCGTAGATATCATGACTAGATTCCATCTTCCCGGAGATCCATACTATCCCAACAACGTCAATGCAGGATGTCTGGGAGAAGAGCCAAAAGATGATCACCCAATCCCTTTGGATGATCACCAAGCTGAAGGCTTTTCTGATGGTTCTGACTCAGAGCCAGAAGTCAACAACTTACCCCCAGTGGCTGAAAACCCAAACCCAAATCCTAACCCTCATCCAGCATTTCAAGGACTCACACCTCTGTGGGCCACAAACTTGAACAGATGGAGTCAGGAATAGGGTCAACCCATTCCCTACAATGGGGACAAAAGCTTTTATAACCTAAACGAGGGAGGTTCAGCTGACTAAGTCTTTCCCATCATGGTCCGTAGGATTGCTCGGAACACCGAGCAAGGTCGAGCAGCCATCGACCGAGTCGTGGAAATTGACGCCAACTCTGGCGTTAACACAGTCCGCATTCGTCAGCTGGAGTCTGCTCATGAAAGGACTCAGATCCATAATGCAGCTCTGCTGAGAGAACTTACTAAAACCCGAGCTGAAGTCAGGGAACTTCGAGCTCGACAAGCAATGACAGAAAGGCGCATGAGAGACATGGAGCGCCGTCTGTCAGAATCAAGGACTCACTCTAGTGGCTCTCGTCGTAGATAAAGTCTACTCAACTTTCTCTTTTGGATATAACTTAGTCATGATTTGGTCTTAGTTCTGTCAAAAATTTCCCATCTTAGTTTGATGTAAGACCTACTACTAGGTCATTTTTCCCAAACTTGTTACATCTGTAATACCAGTATTATTGACAGATATCTAATCTCATGGAAATTATTATCCAAATGCTTGCATCTTTTAGTACTAGATCTACATTCAATCATACTATTCAAATGTGCTGGGCTATGGAGAGTTAGTCCATGAGTCATTCTCATCAATTCTCTCTATTTTATTCTTATCAATATCTTCATCTTTGTGAACTTATAGTTAAAAGATGCCTCCACGCCGATCAACGAGACGCAATCCTCCAGTAACTGCAACACCACTTACTCCTCAAATCGATACGGCAGCTCTAAATGCTGCAGTAGCTGCGGCTGTGGCTACAGCCATGGCTCAATATCATTCTACCAGCACCAGCGGTGTTGGAACCCCTGTTCATTCTACTCACGGTGAAGCCCCTGTGCGCTTGAGAAAGTTCTCCTACAAGGACTTCACCAACTGCAAGCCATTGTCCTTTAAAGGGACTGGCGGAGTCATTGCCCTCTTGCAATGGTTCGAAAAAACAGAGTCGATCTTCGAGATCTGCTCATGCCCGGAAGGAAGCAAAGTCAAATTTGCTGCATGCACCTTCGAGGCAAAAGCCCTGACATGGTGGAATAGCCATGTCAAGTCACTATCTCTAGTAGTGCCAAATGCTATGGGCTGGGAAGCTCTGAGGGAGCTAATGATTGAAGAATACTGCCTGAGGGGCGAAATCCAGAAACTAGAGCAAGAACTGTGGAGCCTAACCATGAAAGGCTCCGACATAGTCTCCTACACCGCCAGATTCTGCGAGCTGGTGGCCCTCTGTCCCAACATGGTTCACACAGAAGGAAAGAAAATAGAGAGGTACATCTGGGGGCGGGTACCTCCATTTCAAGGGAATGTCCTGGCTTCAAACCCCACTACATTCGATAGTGCCAAGAGGTTGGCACAGCGGCTCATTGACCATGGGGTCCGTACCCCATCAGCAACAATAACCCTAGCCATCTCAGAACCCTCCAAAACCGCTGATTCCAAGCGGAAGTTCTGGGATGAAAAGAAGAAGAAGATGGCTGCCAAAAAGCAGCAGGTCGTGGCAGTACATGCTGCGATAGCACCTGCCGCTGCTGCTCCGGTCAAGCAGTACGCTGGAAGTTTGCCAAAGTGCAACAAATGCAACTTCCACCACATCGGAGCCTGCCGGGAAATGCAGTGCTCTAATTGCAACAGGAAGGGTTACACTACCCGTTTCTGCAAGGCTCCGGCAAAGCCAATCACCCAAGTCCCCGACGCTGGAGTGGGCCAAGCTTGCTACAATTGTGGCAAAATGGGCCACTACAAAAGAAACTGCACGAAGGCAGGGATTGCCGGCGGAGTGGGAAGAGTTCTGGCTATAAGCCACGAGGAAGCGGTTGCCGACCCCACAGTGGTCACTGGTACGTTTCTCCTCGATAACTCATATGCATGCATTCTGTTTGATAGTGGAGCGGAGAGGAGTTTCGTGAACCAAAAATTTGCACATTTACTTAAGCAAAAATCACGAGCACTTAAAGAACCGTTCACAATAGAAATGGCTAATGGGAAGACAGAGAGCACTAGTAGTATATTCATAGGATGTACCATAACTCTAGATAGCCATTCATTTTCGATCGACCTCATGTCGGTCTCAATTAAAAGTTTCGACGTCATTATCGGCATGGATTGGTTGATTCTGCATCGTGCCGACATCATGTGTTATGAAAAGGCTGTTCGCCTTAATCTGCCGTCTAGTGAAACTCTAGTAATCTACGGCGACAAACCCGACACTAACCTTCGCCTCATCTCGAGCATTCAAGCCCAGAAATTCTTACGAAAGGAATGTCACGCATTCCTTGCTCATGTTGTCGATGGGAGCTAAGAAACAAAATACATTAAGGACATTCCAGTAGTACGTGATTTTCCCGACATATTTCCAGAAGAACTCCCAGGATTACCTCCGCAACATCAAGTCGAGTTCAGAATCGACTTAGTTCCAGGGGCTACCCCAGTAACCAAATCGCCCTATCGTCTAGCACCTGCAGAGATGCAATAACTGTCCTGTCAACTTAACGAACTGCTCAGAAAGGGCTTTATAAGACCAAGCTTCACACCCTGCGGAGCTCCAGTCTTGTTCGTCAAGAAGAAATACAGATCGTTTCCTTGTGTATCGACTATAGGGAGCTCAACAAACTGACCGTCAAAAATCGTTATCCTCTGCCTCGTATTGACGATTTATTTGATCAACTTCAAGGGGAGAACTTCTTTTCAAAAATCGACCTAAGATCCGGATATCACCAACTACGAGTGCTAGGGGAGGATGTTCCGAAGACAGCCTTCTGAACTCGTTATGGACACTACAAATTCGTAGTGATGCCGTTCGGATTAACCAACACGCCCACAATATTCATGGATTTAATGAATAGGGTGTGTCGTCCTTACTTGGATCAGTTCGTCATCGTCTTCATCGATGACATACTTATCTACTCTCGTAGTAAGGAGGAGCATAGTCAACATCTGCGACAAGTCTTAGAAACGCTATGTTCGGAGAAGCTTTATGCGAAGTTCTCGAAATGCGAATTTTGGATCCGAAGAGTCGAATTCTTAGGGCACGTGGTTAGGGAAGAGGGAATACACGTGGACCCTTCCAAAATCAAAGCCATTGAGAACTGGTCAGCACCGAAGACTCCTACAGAAATTTGTCAATTTCTAGGCCTCGCTGGCTACTATCGCAGGTTCATTCAGAGCTTCTCTCGAATTGCAAAACCTCTTACAACACTGACCCAGAAGGGCGTAGCCTTTGACTGGGAAGAGAAGCATGAGAGAGCGTTCCAAACGCTCAAGCGAGCCCTGTGCACCACACCAATACTATCCCTCCCCGAAGGGATAGAAGACTTCGTTGTCTATTGTGATGCGTCAAATCAAGGGATCGGCTGTGTTCTAATGCAGCGAGGTAAGGTCATCACCTATGCCTCGAGACAGCTGAAGACACACGAGGTCAACTACACCACTCACGATCTTGAGCTAGGAGCAGTTGCGTTTGCTCTGAAGATCTGGAGAAACTACCTATACGGTATGAAGAGCACTATCTTTACAGACCACAAAAGCCTACAACACATATTCGACCAGAAGGAGCTCAACATGAGACAAGGACGGTGGGTCGAGCTACTCAGTGATTACGAATGTGAAATCCGTTATCATCCCGCCAAGGCCAAAGTAGTAGCTGACGCCCTAAGTCGGAAAGAATACTCTGGTCGTAGAGTCAAATCATTGACTATGAGTATCCATTCACACTTGTCCATGCAAATTAAGGAGGCTCAGCTCGACGCTTTAAAACCTGAAAATGTGGCAAGTGAATCCCTTCGAGGGATGGATAAGAACTTGGAAGTCAAGGGTGGCGGAGCTTTATATCTCATGGATCGGATCTGGACACCAAAACACGGTGGCTTCAGAGACTTGATCATGAACGAAGCTCACAACACTCGATATTCCGTCCACCCAGGTTCAGATAAGATGTATCTGGATCTTAAAAAGCTATACTAGTGGCCTAACATGAAGGCAAAGATTACTACCTTCATAAGTAAATGCCTTACTTGCGCCAAGGTTAAGGTCAAATACCAGAAACCCTCAGGTTTACTACAACAGCCGGAGATACCGGAATGGAAGTGGGAGCAGATCACAATGGACTTCATAACCAAGCTACCCAAGACAACGGGTGGTCTCGATACCATTTGGGTGATTGTAGACAGGTTGACCAAGTCCGCACACTGAGGGACGGTTCTATTTGGGTGCCCGCAGTGGCACCGGCAACCCCTGCTTTTTCTATACGCAGTGTAAATTTTTTGATATTTTTCGATTTTTTTTTCTTTTTTCTACTTACCGGCAACACCTACTACGGACCGGCAACACCTACTACCAAATCATGCGTCCGTCCCTGCGCATACTTCCTACCTATCAAAGAAACGGACAAGATGGAGAAGCTTACAAGAACTTACATTCGGGAGATTGTACGACTGCACGATGTTCCCATATCCATTATCTCTAATAGAGATAGTAGATTCACTTCGAGGTTCTGGCAGCCGCTACAAAGTTCCTTAGGAACTAGGCTGGACATGAGTACATCCTACCATCCGCAGACCGACGGACAGAGTGAGAGAACTATCCAAACTTTGGAGGATATGTTGCGAGCCTGTGTGATCGACTTTGGGAAAGCATAGTGCCACAACCCCAGCCATCGGCGGAAACACCGGGTAGTGTAACGTTATTCTTCGTATCACAGTTATATAACATACATTGAAAAGTACTAAAGAAAATACATACCTTTATTGATAACTGAAAGTTACATAACTGTTTTTCTAGAACCTATTACATATTATCCGACTATGGCATACTTCTTAACGAACAGAAAGGTAATAGTAAAACTTCTTCTGTTCGAATACATACCAGCTTTTCAAGTTCCTGAAAACACATGCATTTTAAAATACGTCAACATAAAGTTGGTGAGTCCACATGTTTTGACTCCATAAAATAATACATTTTCCACATTCAAAAGTATAGTTTTTGAAAGTATCATTTTGACTCTCCATCATTTAGTATGTATATTAGGTATAATAGTTTACTTATCAATTAAGTGTTATACCTAAACATGCCTTAATCCTAAGCTATAAGTAGGGGAAAACTTATACTTAACATTACTACTTGTATACGGCAAAGTATAATGTTTCTAACAATTTGCTACCTTGAGCCTGTAACCGCTGCTATGACATAATACCTCTGATAGAACACACTCATGATTTACCATGAGAAACAAACACACTCATGATTTACCATGAGAAACAACACCGTACGCTTCATCGACGCCGGAACAATAACAAATAAAAGGACAGTTCATCACTTGCTTTTGGTTGACTGTAGCTAACAGTCACAAGTGGGGTGGTCAACCCGTATACTAATTATACACGACTTCCTCGCTCCCACGGGATTAACGGTTACAGTTCAAAGGATTTCCACTAAGATCCCCAATCTTAGTTGATGAATACAACTACTCATGTAGACTTTGACGACTTCCTATAGCTCTAACAACAAAAGCATCTTTATGTCTAAAACCCTAAGTTACTAGACTATGCTTTTAAACATTACTCCTAACTTCATAGTATTTAGGCAGTATAACAGCTATATCTTGAAGTAAAACCAGGTTTTATATTGACCTAAAACCAATAATAACAACATATAACGTTCCTAGTTTTATCTTGACATAAAACTATCAATAACAATACCAAGTTTTATCTTAACATAAAACTAACGATAACAACGTATAACCTATCCAGTTTTATCTTGCCATAAAACTATTAATAGCAACATACTTTATAACTTAACATATAAATCTTCCGAATATAACTTCGGAACTATATCGCACACAACATATATATAGAATCTTAAATATAACTCAAGATCTACATTAGTAAATTAACATACTGATAAGTTGATAATAGTTGTATATATTCAAAATATTATATTTAGAACAACTATACACCGGCTATTATAACTATATACTATCATATAGACATAATAATAACATATATATAATATCTAGCATGCGTTTTCCCCCGAAATATTAGAAAGTGGGGCCGTGAAACTCACCCTAGTAGCGTGATTTTATGTTATCTAAGCAAAAACGGTCAGCGTACGAGGTTGTCGGGACTCGGGATGCAAAATGGCCTCCAAAAACAAGGTAGAGAGAAGAGTTTAGGTGTGAGAAGTGTTAAGGTCGAATTCGCTATTTATAGGCTGATTTTTGGCCATTCACGACGTGAACCAAGCATGCTGACGTCGTGAGCTCGATCCTGCTCACTTCGTAGACCCGCCATTTGGTCCCTAGCTTCGGATGGTGTCCCTTTGGCTCCTCACGTCGTGAAAAACTCCTTGTTCACGTCGTGAGTTTGGATCTTATCCCCTCGCAGCCTCGTCACACCTTCTAGATCCGAAATGTGGCGGTTTGAGTCCTCACGTCGTGAGTTTTTATGCTCATGTCGTGAGTTCAGTCAAATTAGGGTTTCTGACAGCGATATCTTCGGAAGGCCATAACTTTTGCATACGAACTCCGTTTTTGACGTTCTTTATATCCACGCGTAGGTATTTACGAGTACTACAGCTCTCTTTTAGACTTAAATAGCTATATCTAAGTCTATTTTAAATTCCTCTTATTATAGAGATTTATAGTGTTTGGTTTATCATAACTTCTTCATGCGAAGTCAGATTCAAACATTCTCTATATTTTTGGGATCGTATGGACGTATACTTTGAGTTGTATTATAAAGAAGATTCATATTTGTATTAGAATTCATCATGAACTACATAACACTCTTACCACATTACTAGGTTAACATAATCACATTACATGATTGGCATAATCACATGTGATTGTCTATTGACCTATTTTGACTAGTGTTACATTCTCCCCCCGTTAGAATATTTTCGTCCCGAAATTTATCTTATGGATGGGGTTTCGTTAAACAGTTGGGGGTATTTTTCTTTCATCTGATCTTCACGTTCCCAAGTAAATTCAGGTCCTCGCAAAGAGTTTCATCGAACTTTCACTATGGGAATACGACTTTGCTTTAATCGTTTGACTTCTCGATCCATAATCTCAACAGGTTCTTCTACAAAGTTGAGTTTCGTATTGACTTGATTCTCTTCGAGAGGTATAACAAGAGTGTCATCGGAAAGACATCTTTTGAGATTTGATACGTGAAAAACATCGTGCACATTACTTAGCTCTTGAGGCAACTTAAGTTGGTATGCGACGGAACCAATTCTTGCCAGAATTTCAAAAGGTCCTATATATCGTGGGTTTAGTTTTCCTCGTTTCCCGAATCGAATTACACCTTTCCAAGGAGAGACTTTCAACATTTCTTTATCTCCAACTTGGAATTCTAAAGGCTTACGTCTTACGTCAGCATACCTCTTTTGACGATCACGTGCAACCTTTAATCGATCCTTAATTTGCACGATCTTTTCAGTTGTCTCGTGGATTATTTCTGGTCCAGTACGTAAGGTATTGCCTGTATGTTCTCTGGCCATCTGCGTATCTCCAACTTCTGCCCAACACACTGGGGAACGACATTTTCGTCCATAAAGAGCCTCAAATGGTGCAGCGTTGATGCTGGTGTGATGACTATTGTTGTAGGAAAACTCAATTAACGGTAAATGAGTATCCCACGCATTTCCAAAGTCTATTACACAGGCTCGGAGCATATCTTCTAAAGTCTGAATGGTTCTCTCACTCTGACCATCAGTCTGTGGATGGTAAGCGGTACTCATGTCTAGACGTGTTCCTAAGGATTTTTGTAGAGATTGCCAAAATCGGGAAGTGAATCTACTATCTCGGTCAGAAATAATAGAATTTGGAACTCCATGCAATCTGACAATTTCCTTAAGATAAACTCTAGTCAGCTTCTCCATGTTGTCGTTCTCCTTAATTGGTAAGAAATGGGCGGACTTAGTCAACCTATCGACTATCACCCAAATAGTGTCGGACCCACTAGGAGTTTTAGGTAACTTAGTGATGAAGTCCATTGATATCTGCTCCCATTTCCATTCAGGTATTTCTGGTTGTTGAAGTAAACCTGAAGGCTTTTGATGTTCTGCCTTTACTCTAGAACAAGTCAAACATTTGCTCACATAAGTAGCAATTTCAGCCTTCATGTTTGGCCACCAATAATGTACTTTTAAATCTAAGTACATTTTGTCAGAGCCTGGATGCACGGAATATCTGGACTTGTGGGCTTCTTCTAAGACCAAGTCCCTGACTCCACCGAACCTAGGCGTCCAAACTCGGTTCATAAAGTATTGTATTCCATCATCTTTTCATATAAGTTGCTTTTCCATTCCTCGCAAAGCTTCGTTCTTAATGTTTTCTTCTTTTAGAGCCTCAAGCTGAGCTTCTCTAATTTGTGCGGTAAAGTTAGAATGGATAGTTATAGTTAATGCTCGTACTCGTCGGGGTTTAATATATTCTTTCCGGCTCAAGGCATCTGCTACCATGTTTGCCTTTCCGGGATGATAACGAATCTCACATTTGTAATCATTCAACAATTCAACCCATCTTCTTTGTCTCATATTAAGATCTTTTTGGTTGAAGATGTGTTGGAGACTCTTGTGGTCGGTAAAAATAGTACACTTAGTACCGTATAAGTAATGTCTCCAAATTTTTAGTGCAAAAATTACAGCTCCCAATTCAAGATCATGGGTAGTGTAATTATTCTCATGCATCTTAAGTTGTCGTGATGCATAGGCGATAACTTTTCCTTTTTGCATCAACACACATCCCAATCCTTGATTTGACGCGTCACAGTATACAACGAAATCTTCTGTTCCATCTGGAAGGGATAGGATTGGTGCACTACACAACATTTGCTTCAGTTTCTGAAAAGTAGCTTCTTGTTTGTTTTCCCAGTTGAACTTCGTATTCTTCTGGGTTAGTGCTGTAAGTGGCTTGGCTATTTTGGAGAAATTCTCTATGAATCTACGGTAATAGCCAGCAAGTCCTAGGAATTAACGCACCTCTGTTGGCGTCTTTGGTGCTTCCTAATTCCTGATTGCTTCAACTTTGGATGGGTCAACATGAATTCCTTCCTTGCTAACTACATGACCTAAAAATTGTACTTCTCTAATCCAAAACTCACATTTGGAGAATTTAGCGTGCAACTTTTCTTTTCTTAGTAGTTCCAAGATTATTTGTAGGTGTTGACCATGTTCTTCCTTGCTTCGTGAATATGTCAATATATCATCGATAAATACGATCACGAATTTATCCAAGTATGGTTTGCAAACACGATTCATGAGATCCATAAACACTGCTGGGGCATTGGTGAATCCAAAAGACATAACTAAGAACTCATAATGACCATAACGTGTTCTAAATGCTGTTTTTGGAATGTCGTCTTCTTGTACTCTGAGTTGATGGTATCCTGATCTAAGATCTATCTTTGAGTAGTAGGTGGATCCTTGCAGTTGATCGAATAAATCATCAATTCTCGGAAGTGGATAACGATTCTTGATCGTTAGCTTGTTTAGCTCCCGATAATCAATACACATTCGAAAGGATCCGTCCTTCTTCTTGACAAACAAGATTGGTGCTCCCCAAGGTGAAAAACTTGGTCGGATAAAGCCTTTGTCAAGAAGTTCTTGTAGTTGGCTAGACAATTCTTGCATTTCAGATGGAGCCAACCGATAAGGAGATTTCACTACAGGTGTTGCTCCTGGAATTAAATCGATTCGAAACTCGACTTGTTGGACGGGAGGTATTCCAGGTAGATCTTCAGGAAACACGTCAGGGAAATCACATACTTGAGGTATGTCCTTGATTTCTTTTGTCTTTCTCTTCTTATCTACAATGCGGGCTAAGAATGCGCTATATTTCTTATGTAGATATTTCTGGGTCTTAGTACAAGAGATGACTTTGAGGTTCTTCCCAGATTTATCACCATAGATAATCAGGGCTTCGCCGTTTGGTAAGGGTAGTCGTATGGCTTTCTCATGACATAGAATTTCGGCGCGGTGTGAAGATAACCAATCCATGCCAATTATGACGTCAAAGCTACCGATAGGCATTGGCATGAGGTTGACGTGAAAAAGGTAGTTATTAAGAGTTAACAGACAGTTTTCTAGGATTTCATGTGTTTTCTCAGTTTGACCGTTAGCGATTTCTACTTCATATATTTCTTTTAATCTGCTAGACTTATGACTTAACAATTTTGTAAATGTTGGAGTTATAAAACTTCGATCTGCTCCAGAGTCGAAGAGTATAGAAGCATATAAATTATCTATAAGAAACGTACCAGATATAACCGAACGGTCCTGGATAGCCTCTCTGCTTCCAATCACAAATGCCCTGCCACGTGCTATGCCTCCCTGACTCCTTAACTTTGGACATTCTTTCTTGATATGTCCAACCTCCCCACACTCGTAGCATTTTCTTCCTTCACCACGGCCTGTCCCATTATTGGTTTGTTGATCGACTGTTGCAGGTGTTGTGCTCCTGCAGTAACTAGCAGTATGCCCCTTTTTCTTGCACTTCATGCAGACAAAACAGTCACCTGGATGATGGCGGTTGCACTGATTGCACCATGAAGATTTTGGTTGTGTAGGTACTGCTGTTGTGGCTGCGTAATTAGTTACCACTTCTTGTCTTTTCTCAGATGATTGTTTGGGATTCTTTCTATTAAACTTGCACTTGTTTGTTCTAGATTTGGGAGACTCAGGCTTTGAGACCACTTATGTTCCTTGGATCTCTGTGAGGGTGAGCTGATGAGCTATCCTCTTGGTGTTGTCATAAGTCGTAGGCTTTGATGCGATCACCATGCCTTTAATTTGCGATGCTAAACCCCAGATATATCGCTCAATATTTTTATATTCAGGGGTTACAAGTGCTGGACACATTACAGCAAGATCATTAAATCTAGCGGTATAAGCTTTTATCTCTGAACCCTTCATGGTTAGGGTTCACAGTTCTTGTTCCAGTTTATGTATCTCCTCCCTAGGACAATACTCCTCTACTAGCATTATTTTTAGCTCCTCCCATTTCATGGAATTTTCAGTATCAATTCCCATGGTATTCACATGGTTGTTCCACCAGGTGAGTGCTGCATCAGCGAAAGTACATGCTGCAAATCGTAGTTTACAATCATCTGGACAGAAGCTTATTTGAAAGACGGACTCTGTCTTTTCTATCCACCTCGTCAAATTAACTACCCCTTCATTTCCATGAAAGCTTTTTGGCCTGCAATTCATAAAATCTTTGTAGGTACACGTTCTAGTGGTCCCTACATGGCCTTCATTTCTAACTCCATCTCTTGTGACATTAGATAGAGCCGCAGCAATTCTTTGAGCTATGATTTCTTCAAGTTGTACTGTACTTATTGAGGGGTTTATTTCTGGTGGTGGTTGCGGTTGTTGTTGTTGTGGTGATGATGGTCGGTTAGGGTTTAGCCGATTACTCCTTCTAGGCATTTTGTTTTAGTTCCTATTATAAATAATAAGAATTTTATGAGTTTTGTTAATCATTTAATACACGAGTACTAAATACTCCAGTTTATTATTCAGAGTGTAAAACGTAATAGACAACATAATGATTACTGTAACATATGCTTCATATTATTACCAGTGGTTACATCAGTTTATTTACGTTATAAGAGAAAAGTTTCAATAAACATTGCAAAATTTGCAAGGTTTTCTACATCCTTGCTATAAACTTTCCTCTTTTCGCCTTAACTATTCTGATTTTCTCTATTTACATAACCACTAGTTGGAGCTTATCTACCAGAAACCTAAGTGATGACCCAATACGTCAGTGACATTAACCACTTGCTCTTCAAGTGCTTGAGTTCTCTGCTCAAGACTTCCCGTGCGTTCTTCATTTCTTGAGGTTTGATTGTAGAGCTCTAACTCTGCAATCCTGGCATCGTGAGTAGTCATGTCATTATAAGCAAAATTTATACGATGATGGACATCCATCACCGATTCCTGATCTCGTGTCCTTTGTCCTTCTAACCTTCGCACTCTTCCAGAGATATGAGTAGCCCTCCCTTCGACAATTTCCATTTTGTCTTCAATTTTGACACTTTTCTCAAACAATTGGGATAAAGTGTTATCTTCAGAAGAATGTGGGAGATGTGGTCGAGATGATTGACCAGTCTCATACATCTTGGCAGCTCTTTCTTCCGCCACCCACCTATCAACGGTTTGTGCGATCCGTGCAGGTTCATCTTGAACTCTATGACTTCCTGAAGATGTCGCCTTCTGACTCTTCTTAATCTTTGGCCATATCGATATGGACTTACATGCCGTGCGTTTCATTTTTACTCCTCCTGGAACTTTATTGTAAAGAGTGTTCAGTGGTGGTAAATATGATGCCATCGATTCTGTCTCCTCCATGGATTCGCTTTCTTCCATTGGTTCACTCTCTTCCCATTCGTTGAAGGGTAAAGGTGCTCCATCGTCAAAAGGTATTGGATGAAAGGTGGTTGGATTTATAGGGTAGTAAGGATCGCCTACCATTATGGGGAATGATATTTCCTCTTCTTCATCCGTATCCTCAATGATTATCCATTCTCGTGAATGTGCCATGTCAAATTCCTATACGTTTTGGATCACCAAGAGTTTTAGTCTATCAAATATTACTCCCAAATTAAATAGTTCATATGATCTGATCATAATAAAATGTAGTTGCGCACCTACACCTAGTTGTGATAGAATATATGCACATATAAACTTTAGTTGGAATATTTGATCTAAATCCTCGAGATCAAAAACATTCCGGGTATTAAGGTGTATTCTCACCGCGGGTCTGAGTCTTTACATATGACTCTATATTCTTATTTATTGTATTCATGCTTTAACTATTGTTTGTTACTTCAGGTCTATCTGATAAGGCTCCGGCCAGTCAGGACAGTCGAAAGGACAGGATCATTTTAGCATATAGCCGTTCTGAAATCCAGCAACCCAAATCGACATGTCTATCCTTGTCACCGCTCCCGTAACTAGTCCTTCAGTAGAATAATTAATAATACTTTTTATTTATAGGTTAAGGGATATACCTAAACCTAATAGAGTAAGCCCTAAACTATAGACGTGCTTTCCTAAGAAAGTACTAGTTCACTATAGTTAATAGCTCTGATACCAATTTCTGTCACACCCCCAGCCATCGGCGGAAACACCGGGTAGTGTAACGTTATTCTTCATATCATAGTTATATAACATACATTGAACAGTACTAAAGAAAATACATACCTTTATTGATAACTGAAAGTTACATAACTGTTTTTCTAGAACCTATTAAATATTATCCGACTATGGCATACTTCTTAATGAACAGAAAGGTAATAGTAAAACTTCTTCTGTTCGAATACATACCAGCTTTTCAAGTTCCTGAAAACACATGCATTTTAAAATACGTCAACATAAAGTTGGTGAGTCCACAGGTTTTGACTCCATAAAATAATACATTTTCCACATTCAAAAGTATAGTTTTTGAAAGTATCATTTTGACTCTCCATCATTTAGTATGTATATTAGGTATAATAGTTTAGTTATCAATTAAGTGTTATACCTAAACATTCCTTAATCCTAAGGTATAAGTAGGGGAAAACTTATACTTAACATTACTACTTGTATACGACAAAGTATAATGTTTCTAACAATTTGCTACCATGAGCCTGTAACCGCTGCTATGACATAATACATCTGATAGAACACACTCATGATTTACCATGAGAAACAACACCGTACGCTTCATCGACACCTGAACAATAACAAATAAAAGGATAGTTCATCACTTGCTTTTGGTTGACTGTAGCTAACAGTCACAAGTGGGGTGGTCAACCCGTATACTAATTATACACGACTTCCTCGCTCACACGGGATTAACGGTTACAGATCAGAGGATTTCCACTAAGATCCCCAATCTTAGTTGATGAATACAATTACTCATGTAGACTTTGACGGCTTCCTATAGCTCTAACAACAAAAGCATCTTTATATCTAAAACCCTAAGTTACTAGACTATGCTTTTAAACATTACTCCTAACTTCATAATATTTAGGCAGTATAACAGCTATATCTTGAAGTAAAACCAGGTTTTATATTGACCTAAAACCAATAATAACAACATATAACGTTCCTAGTTTTATCTTGACATAAAACTATCAATAACAATACCAAGTTTTATCTTAACATAAAACTAACAATAACAACGTATAACATATTCAGTTTTATCTTGCCATAAAACTATTAATAGCAACATACTTTATAACTTAACATATAAATCTTCCGAATATAACTTCGGAACTATATCGCACACAACATATATATAGAATCTTAAATATAAACTCAAGATCTACATTAGTAAATTAACATACTGATAAGTTGATAATAGTTGTATATATTCAAAATATTATATTTAGAACAACTATACCCCGGCTATTATAACTATATACTATCATATAGACATAATAATAACATATATATAATATCTAGCATGCGTTTTCCCCCGAAATATTAGAAAGTGGGGCCGTGAAACTCACCCTAGTAGCGTGATTTTATGTTATCTAAGCAAAAACGGCCAGCGTACGAGGTTGTCGGGACTCGGGATGCAAAATGGCCTCCAAAAATGTGATAGAGAGAAGAGTTTAGGTGTGAGAAGTGTTAAGGTCGAATTTGCTATTTATAGGCTGATTTTTGGCCATTCACGACGTGAACAAAGCGTGCTCACGTCGTGAGCTCGATCCTGCTCACTTCGTAGACCTGCCATTTGGTCCCTAGCTTCGGATGGTGTCCCTTTGACTCCTCACGTCGTGAAAAACTCCTTGTTCACGTCGTGAGTTTGGATCTTATCCCCTCGCAACCTCGTCACACCTTCTAGATCCGAAATGTGGCGGTTTGAGTCCTCATGTCGTGAGTTTTTATGCTCACGTCGTGAGTTCAGTCAAATTAGGGTTTCTGACAGCGATATCTTCGGAAGGCCATAACTTTTGCATACGAACTCCGTTTTTGACGTTCTTTATATCCACACGTAGGTACTTACGAGTACTACAACTCTCTTTTAGACTTAAATAGCTAATTCTAAGTCTATTTTAAATTCTTCTTATTATAGAGATTTATAGTGTTCGGTTTATCATAACTTCTTCATGCGAAGTCAGATTCAAACATTCTCTATATTTTTGGGATCGTATGGACGTATACTTTGAGTTGTATTATAAAGAAGATTCATATTTGTATTAGAATTCATCATGAACTACATAACACTCTTACCACATTACTAGGTTAACATAATCACATTACATGATTGGCATAATCACATGTGATTGTCTATTGACCTATTTTGACTAGTGTTACACATAGGATACTCATTTACCCCTTGTCGAATTTTCCTACAACAACAGTTATCACACGAGCATAAAGGCTGCTCCATTCGAGGCCCTCTATGGCCGAAAGTGCAGATCCCCTCTGTGCTGGGCTGAGGTGGGTCATACCCAGTTAGCTAAAGGACGAGTTCCTGACAGCACTGTCACTGGTCCGGAGATCATTCGGGAAACGACAGAGAAGATCGTTCAGATTCGTGAACGATTGAAAGCCTCTAGAGACCGACAGAAAAGCTACGCAGATAAATGAAGGAAACTGTTGGAATTCCAGGTGGGCGACCGTGTTCTATTGAAGGTCTCACCCTGGAAAGGCTTGATACGCTTCGGAAAGCGTGGAAAGCTAAATCCAACATACATAGGGCCTTTCGAGATTCTCGTTAGAATCGGCCCTGTAGCTTACAAACTCAACTTACCTCGCGAACTCAGTAACGTATATTCTACTTTCCACGTCTCGAACTTGAAAAAGTGTTTGTCCGACGAGACTCTTGTAATCCCACTCGACGAGATCGAGATCAACGAGAGCCTCAACTTCGTGGAAGAACCTGTAGAGATCATGGACCGAGAGGTCAAGCAAACAAAGCAAACCCGTATCCCGATAGTGAAGGTTCGCTGGAACGCCAAGTGAGGACCTGAATTCACTTGGGAGCATTTAAAATCAGATGAAACTGAAATATCCTCATCTTTTCACTTAGTTATTTGTAACTACTTATTTGCTTAAACTCTAATTTCAGGACTAAATTCCCTCTAACAGGGGGATGATGTGACAACTCAAAATTTCTATCTTGTACAACCATTGATTTCAATAGAAGTCAGATTTTTTTCTGCTAACTTTTGAGCTGTTTAGAGTCAGTTTGAGTGTTCTAAAGCCTAGTACTTCAAGATTTAAATATAGGAAGTATACTCTAGAGTTAAATGTACAACATTTAAGTCCCAAAACTCCAAGAGTTTGGAGTTTACGGCCCAATCATGGAGTTTACGGCCGTAAACTCTAAGGAGTATAAATATGACACTTTTTACCATTTTCAAGCCAAGAAGTCATTCTCTCTCAAGTATCATCTGATTTTCCTTCTTGATCTTCAACTTTGTAAGTGTTTCCTTCCTTGATTAGTTGATATACTACAACATCTAATGATTGTACATGATTTCATCCATGAAATCTCTTCATTTTGATAGATCTTCAAGTGTTCTTCATTTCACCAAGAACACCAAGAACACACACTAGTTTTCTTGGACTTTAAACACCCTTACAAGCTTCTATATTGTAAGTACTCTTACCTTATCTTGTTATAGGCCTGATACACTTCTTAATCAATTAGAAAACATCAAGAAACACAAGATCATAAGTGTTTACGGCCATGTCAATCTCCTTGGGCCGTAAACTCTAATGAAAGGGCCATTATGAGCCCTAGTCCCTTCCTAAGCCTTGGATACAAGTCTAGATCACTTCCTTGAGGAGTATAGGACCTTAAACAAACAAAAGAATCAAGCACACATGAGTTTACGGCCGTAAACTCATGGGAAATTGACCATGGGCCATAAACTCTAAAAGGTGGTGCAATTGTTCCACTATTACTTCCTAAGGCTTGGACTTGATCATAGGATACTTAACCTTGACTTGTAAGACCTTAAAACACAAAATGGTACTAATTACCATGAGTTTACCGCCGTAAACTCATGGGGGAAATGACCAATGGCCGTAAACTCATGTGGTGTTACCATATGGGCAGTAAACTCCAATGTGAGGCCATACTCTCTTTAGATGCAACCCTTTGGTACTCCTAGCACTTGAATCAAAGTGTTATCCATGTTTTAGGGTGTCCTTACTTGATTAATTAGTTGTTAACTGACTAATTAGATACATATATGTGTCATTATATGTTAAATAGGATCCGTGTGTGTGTTCAAGTCTTCACTTGACACTTAGCATCCTATACCATCCGTTCATCCAAACCACTCACTACAGGTGAGTTCATACCCCTTAATCAACCTTTTATATGATTTTAAATGCTTTTATGGGGGGACTACAAGTTGAACTATTATAGTTATTATATCAATCACATGTGATTAATAACTATCAACATATGGATTTTCTTAATTTTCAAACTGTGTTATCAAACAAACTACTCCATACTCTTTTGCAAACTCTGTTACATGTTAAATACTTTTATTAAACTCTTTTAAACTTATACTTTGTCAAATGTGTATCTATATAGATATAGTTATATAAGTAGGATTGAAAGGACTTAGGACTGATAACTCGCCTAGCTTCCTGTTCCTTGTTTGGTTGTGGACTTAGGGTATCGGTTATTTGTCCGAAGGTCATTTGAATCCTAGTTATATATTATGTATATGTATATAGATATAAAAGTTCCTTCTTTCATTTCAATACCTCTGGGTAGAAAAGGTATACAAACATGTTCATACATACAAACAACATTACTAGTAAACTATAATAGGTATAGTTTAGGAAGTTACAAATACTATTACTAGAACAATGAAACATACAATGAGTCAGTTCATACATGAGTCAACACATACTATAATGAGAAACAGATAGAGAATACTATGATGAGAAACAAACAATAACATACAGAGAGAACATACATACATACTAGACAGAGAGAGAACATACAATACAGCTAGTACATACTATACATTATACGAGAGAACATACTATTATGAGAAACAGAGAGAACATACATACATACTAGACAAAGAGAGAACACACAATACATATACAAGAACATTACAACAGTTATGTGAGCCACGTAACGGGGCATGGCATCACCTATCATGGCTCGTTTTGTATCCAGAGTCTCCTTAATTGGAGAGCGTTGAATTTGTGTATAGATCTATACTGGATTGACTATCCTACACCTTGCTGCTCGCTACAGTGGGACTTGCAAGTCTACGGGTGCCAAATGTCATTTCTTCTGACGTCTTTCATCGTCGTGTTTATAGTCGGTAGTATGGTACAGGCATATCACATGTTACTTTAAATAACAAATTGGTTTAAGATAATTAGTACAACAGTAGTTACTTAATACAACACTATAGTACTTTATTATTTCCCCATTGCATTCACTTTGTGATCTTCACACAATGAACGGTAATGTAAAAGCTATATTTTTGGTTAATGATAGTCATATTTGGGAAAATACACACTTTTACAAGAAACAAACATACATTTCATTTGATGCCTTGGTAGAAGGCTACATTTAGTAGAAAATATAGGATTTTCTAGGAGTTACTAACATTTACAAACATTTACAAACTTATACATCAAGTACATACAAACACTTTCATACAAACAATGACACTAAAATACTTATGAACTCACCAGCTTTAAAGCTGATCAACTCTTTCAAAATAACTTGTATTCTCAGGTCACCAGTAGGCAGGTACCGATGCCAGGCTTTTGATAAGATGGAGCACATTCAAGACTCATCTCATATTTTGATTTACATTTTTGGTGTCTATTAAACTTCACAGAACACACTTGTATTAAATTATATTATTAATGCAATGGATGATGTTGTTGCTTGTTTACTACTATACATTGTTGTGATACTGTACATGACGTCCTCCACCCCCGAACGTTTCCGCCGTTCCGGTTTTGGGGTGTGACACTAACCCCCAAACCTTATAAATTATATAAAAAAATTTAATTCTATAAAATACTGCCTCTCTCCTCAAAATCACGTTCACATCTCTTGCCCCATGTCACCTCTTCCCTAAGCCTAATTATTTTACTCATTCCCTCACTCCACCTCTCTACTTTTCTCTCTAAAAAGTTCTCTCTCATTTCTCTCTAGCAAATGCAAACATAGAAGTAGAATAGCTGGGAGAGATTTCTACATTCAATTCTTCATAAGTTGACATACATCTCTATAGAATGGTGGCCGATTTTGGTGGAGAGAAACCCCAAAGAGATGATGAGAGAGATTGGGTATCAAGAGAGACAAAATCTCTATTTTTTCTCTTTTCTTCTCTTTAATACCCTAATTCTTTACCTCTATCAATTACCTCTAAAATTTAAGAAATTTCAAGAAAATATCCCCAATTTTACTAAAAAATATTCATCATTTGAAGTTGATATTCAAGGTAAAATTAATTTCCATATCGTTTCTTTACTGTTCTTTAAAAAATTTCACGTTTTCTTGCATTTCTCCCTCTTCTACACCATTCTTTATGAACATTCATATGCATGTGAAATTTGATGATGATGGTGGTAGGATTTCACCCAAAAACAACATGCATGTTGTTAGAAGGTGAAATCCAATGACCAAAACCTAAATCAAATCCATCAACTTGAGTTTTACAAATTTTAAAGATCCAGAACCATATAAAATTCAAGTTTTTCATTTAGAAACATAATTTTGAACAAAATAAGTTCATTCATGATCTTCAAATCAACATGCATGTGATGAACATCAAACTTAAAGGCTTGATGATCAAAGTACATTGTCAAGAATGCTTATAAAGTATTTATTCATAAATAAATATCTAAAACTTATTTTCTGCTCAAATCCGATTTTTCCCAGAATCCTAACAACAACATAAGATGATCTGGAATGTTTTAGAAAATAACTCGTTTTTCTCAATTTATTGTAATTTTTGCAAGAGAATAGATCAATAATTCACATAAAATACTTTTGTTGGTTAATAAATTATGGGAAATTTTTAGATAGGACCTATACACTGAGTAAAAATATTTTCCCCAATTTTATGATATTTTCAAGGAATTAAATTGGTTAAAAATAGTTAGACAAAAAAAAATTCAAGAAAATTAGTTTTAATGTCTTTGACTTCAGTTAAAACTGAAAGACAAAGTTTGGGGAATTTAATAACCTATTTGATTTAGTTTTGAATATTTAAGCATTTGAAACACCTTCCAAAATGTTATAGTTAGTTACACTTTAATTGATACTGCAAAAAATTAGTTTTTTTCACTTAAATTTGTTATTTAACAAATTGATCCATGGAAATCTGAATTTATAGAAAAAAGTTTGTACCTTATACAAAACCTAATTTTGACACAATATTCGCATAATTCTATTGTAGAAATTAAGTATATACTAGTGTTAGATTTTTTACTAGAAACTTACTAGTGTGTAACCTTATCATAGGGAATTAGTAGTAGGACGTGAGGGAAGTTAGCTCAAAACATCACAAATACCTTCATGCATCATTATGAGTATTCACACCTCCCCTATATTCGACTTTTAAATGTTTTTGGGTGGAAAAGCATATCGTTTACTCAAATATGTTTGTTGTACTTATTTCCAATTGTATCAAAAGTAATTTGCTATGTATGTGTATGCTATTGTTAATTCATGAGGTCTTTTCGCGGCTAAGTCCCTACAATCAGTTGACACAACTCATTAACTCATTTAAGCCCATGGTTATTATGGATAGCGCTATTAGGAGGTAGACAACTCATCACTCGCATGATTCGCTTTAGTGCATTTTACCATATTTCCCTATGTTAGCGATAGACATAGAAGAGGGCACCCTCGGTTATTAGGATTAGGTTCTGAACTCAAGGTATATTCGTTATGCACATACGGATTTTGTATCTCGTTTTAGCATCGAACTTTATTTCCCATGGGAATATGAATGATGCATCTCATTTGGGCAACGTACTTTATTTCTCATGATGACAACAAACTTATTTCCCATGAGATTATGAACTTTGCATCTCATTTTGGAAAATGAACTTTATTTCTCATGATGAGAATCAACTTATCTCCCATGAGAATATGAACTTTGCATCTCATTTTAGAAATGTACCTTATTTCTCATGATGACAACGAAATTATTTCCCATGAGAATATGAATTGTGCATCTCATTTTGGCAATGTAATTTATTTTTCATGATGACAACAAACTTATTTCCCATGAGAATATGAACTTTGCATCTCATTTTGGTAATGTACTTTATTTCTCATGATGACAACGAACTTTGTTTATGCAAACTTATTTACTCATTTTAGCAATGTACTTTTATTTATGGAAACGTTTCTCAAAACTCTGATTATGAATCATATACTACTATTTTTGTAAATCTGTGAACTTACCAACTATTTCAGTAGTTGACCACTAATTTTACATGCTTTTTCAAGAATCATCGAGTAAGTGGCACGTAGGGACACATCACTTATAGGAGCATTTGTGTGTGTTGTTTTATTTTAATACATTGTAATTTATTTTAAAAATTATTCAAAAGATATTGTAAATTGTAACGCTTTTTAATGCTATGGTTGGATGTGACAACCCGAAATTTCTACTCTCTACAACCATTCACTTCAATTGGAAGTCAGAACTGTTTCTGCTAATTTTCAAACTTTTTGGAATAAGTTTAAGTGTTTTAAAGCTTAGCACTTCAAAGAACAACAGGAGAGAGGATGCCCTAGGTTCATTATGCATCATTTTCGCAAAAACTCCAAGGGTTAAGAGTTTTCGGCCGAAATGGTGTTTGGACCGAAAACCCCCATGAGTATATATATGACACTTGGCTATATTTTTAACTTTTTCACTCTTTCAAGAACAAGAACCGAAATCCTCTCAAGTACCATCCGATTTTTCCTTCTAGATCTTTAAAATGTAAGTGTTTCTTACCCTATTTAGTTGATCTCTTCCATTATCTAGTGATCTTACATGATTTCATCCGTAAAATCATTCCATTTTCTTAGATCTTCAAGTGTTCTTCATTTCACCAAGAACACCAAGAACACACACTAGTGTTTTGGGTCGAAAACACCCTTCTTTGCTTCCAGATTGTAAGTATCTAACTCTTATACTTGTTATCTAGTAAGGATACTTAATTTAGAGCCTTAAAAGCAGCCATTTATCCAAGAACAAAGGTGTTTTTGGTCTAGTGCATCTCCTTAGACCGAAAACCCTTTATGAAAGGTGCAAAATGACATTAAACTTTCCTAATGCTTAGTATCGAGCCTAGAACACTTCTTTACTGGTTGGAAGCCCTTGGAAAATCACCTTTTGCATCAAAGAACAAGAGTTTTCGGTCAACCCCTTTGACCGAAAACCTCCATGACCGAAAGGTCATTTGGACCGAAAACCTCCATGACCGAAAGGTCATTTGGACCGAAAACCTCCATGACCGAAAGATCATTAGGACCGAATACCACTTGGACCGAAAGCTCCATTTGGTAGCTATACAACCCTTAGATGCAACCTTTGGTACTTCTAGCACTTGAACCAAAGTGTTTTCCATGTCCTAGGGTGTCTTAAGTTGGTTAATTAGTTGTTAAATGACTAATTGGATACATATATGTGTTATAATATGTTAAATAGGATCCGTGTGTGTGCTCAAGTCTTCACTTGACACTTAGCATCCTATACATTCCGTTCATCCAAACCACTCACTACAGGTGAGTTCATACCCCTTAATTAACCTTTTAAATGTTTTTAAATGCTTTTATGGGGGGATACAAGTTGATCTAGTATAGTTATTATATCAATCACATGTGATTAATAACTACCAAACAAGTGGTTTTCTTACTTTTCAAACTGTTTTACCAAACTGTTTTACTTCAAACTGTTTTACAAACTCTTTAACATATCAAATGGTTTTACAAACTCTTTTTCATATCCAATACCTTTACTTCAAATATTTTACACTTATATTCTGTTAAATGTATATCTTTATAGATATAGTTATATAAGTAGGATTGAAAGGACTTAGAACTGATAACTCACCCTACCTCCTGTTCCTCGTTGGGTTGTGGACTTAGGGTATCGGTTATTTGTCCGAAGGTCGTTTGAATCCTAGTTATATATCATGTATATGTATATAGATATAAAGGTTACTTCATTCCATCTCAATACCCTTGGGTAGCAAGGGTATACATTCGTGTTCATACATACAAATCCTATTACTAGTAAACTACGATAGGCGTAGTTTAGGAAGTTACTAATACTATTACTAGATCGATGAATCATACAATGAGTCAGTTCATACATGAGTCAATACTTGCTAGATAGAGAGAACACACAATACAGCTAGTACACATAGTACATTACAATACATGCTAGATAGAGAGAGAACACACAATACATCTAGTACACACAGTACATTACAATACATGCTAGATAGAGAGAACAAACAATACAGCTAGTACACAGAGTATATTACAATACATGCTAGACAGGGAGAGAACATACAATACAGCTAGCACATTCGTTACATATACAATTTTTCAGTTATGTGAGCCACGTAACGGGGCATGGCACTACCTGCCATGACCGTTCATGTATCCAGAATCTCCTTAATGAGGGAGCGTATGAGTTTGCGTATAGCTATACTGGATTGACTATCCTACACCTTGCTGCTAGCTACAGTGGGACTTGCAAGTCTACGGGTGCCAAATGTCATTTTTCTCCGACATCTTACATTGTCGCGTACTATAGTCGGTAGCAAGATACAGGCGGATCACGTGGTACTTTAAATTATAAATGGTTTAAGGTAGTTAGTAAAACAGTAGTTACTTATTACAATACTACAATACTATTTCATTTTCCCGTTACATTCACTTTGTGATTTTCACACGATATACACAAATGCGAAAACTATATTTTGATAAATGATTGTCAGATTTGGGAAAATACACACTCTTACAAGAGACACACACATATACTAGATGCCTTGGTAGAAGGCTACTTTTAGTAGGAAACATAGGGTTTTCTAGGAGGTTCAAAACTTTTACATACTTATACTTCACATACTTACAAATACTTTCTTACAAATACAGACACTAAAATGCTTATGATCTCACCAGCTTTAAAGCTGATACTCTCTTTCAAAATAACTTGTATCCTCAGGTCACCAGTAGACAGGTACCGGTGCAAGGTTTAGAGAAGATGGAGCCCGTTCAAGACTCATCTTTCATTTTGATTTATATTTTGGTGTCTATATTGTTGGATAAGGTGTCTAAGTCCATAACTTATTTGGTATATACTTGACCCGACCCGGCATGGTCCATTTGCGTTGCACTTTACCCAAACTATTTATATGGATAACATTATGAGAAGAGTATATTTGCGCCCTACTAATATATTATAAGTTATAATATATTAATATGAAATTGTATTATTTAATTAGTATTGATCTTAAATTAATTATGAATTAATTTAGTGATCATAAGGTGGCTAATTAAATAATGGGCTATTGTACTTATATAGTGTGGGCTAACACTCATAAGGAAATGGGCTAAGCTTGAATGGGAGTCCATGGATGGTCCATGGAGCTTTTAACCCATGGATCCTTGGAATAGGAAAAGACATGGGTTACTAGGGTTTGGATGGTTCATAACCCTAATCATCTACACTATATAAAGAGGCTTATGGTGCTTGAAAAGACACTATGTGTGTGTGCATAAGGTGTGGCCGATTTCTAGAGTATTAGAGTGCTCTCTCATAAGTTTTCCAAGTTTGTGGTGATTTGTGATTTCCATTTGAGGCATTCACATTATTGGTGCTTGGCTCTCAAACTCCCAAGGAATCAACTCACTAACAAAGGTATGTAATTCTTCTAGTATCTTTTATGTTTAAAAGTACCCCATGTATGCTAGATAGGTTATGAACCTTGGAAAATTATTTTGCATGTATTTTAGATTAACATAGATCCAAGGTTTCTAGGGTTGCATGAACACCTTAGGAGTGCTAGTTTGCTCAAAACCCAACAGTGGTATCAGAGCCTAGGCTTGTTTGTTTGATACTTGTTGCAAACTTATTGAAAAACTCAAGTTTTCTGCATTCTGCAACATGAGCTCGCCGAGTCCATGGGGGACTCGCCGAGTCCATGAGTAAATTCATCCTACTCGTCGAGTAGGTTCGTGCGCTCGACGAGTAGAAGCCTCAGAATGCAGATTTTCGAGTTTTGCTGCTGGAAATGGACTAGAAACATTACCCTAAACTGTTTTGGTGTTATAAAACCTGTTTTAGATGGTGTAATGTTTATGCTAATCCATTTACAATGGCTTATATCAAAATTGCATGATGATATGTGTTCATATGTTCTTGGAATTTTTGATATGATGTTCATGTTCTTATGAATTATTGTTAGATCATAGGAATTATTTGCTAAAAATGTTTATTGATAATTCTTGATCATTTATGTGTTTTAATGGAGTCCATAATTTGTCCTCAAGTTATGGATTTCCAAAGGTCACTTTCATTTATGCACACTTAAAACACATAAGTTACATAAAAATGAAGAGTCTTCATTTTATGAACCTTTAATTCATAAGTTATGAAATGAAAAGTTTTGAACAGTTTCAAAACTTGTCCTCAAGTTTTGGAATTTGTAAAGTTACACACACTTTAATATACTTTAATTCCAAACCGTTAGAGTTTTAAAAGTTAAAATTCAACCCTTATACTATTTATAACATTAATGGTTAATTATTATATATATGTATAAGATTAAGTCGTTTTACTATTAGTAGGCCTCATTCACGAAGCCGGTCTATAAGGGCGGTATAAGGTTGTTGCCTATAAAATGGCAACTTAATGGGTGTCCATTCTCACCCACCGCTTCCTTGATCGGTGGAGGGTCATTAGCCGAACGGGTAGGAAACTGACTTTAAATTCTCATTAAAAGTATAATGAATATTATAAAGTAACTAAACCTTTAATTAATTCCCAATCTTAGTTACTTTAGGAAAATATAAATATGGTGCTAACCCATGAAATTCACACTTTGTACCTTACCAAGTCGTTGGTGGAGAGTGTGTGGTTAACCGGCACACTAACTTGGACTAGTAAGGATCACGAAGGGTGACTTAATGTTTATCATAGATCGGTGGAGCATGTGTGGTTAACCGGAACATTGATTAGGTGATAATATTAAGGGTACCAAGTGAATTTGCATGGTTATTCACACCTTGTTTTATGATGCTCGGCATCCCAGTCACAAAATTTGAAGGGCACAATCGAGATTGAAACATGCCATTGAAAAGTTCAATGAATCTCAAAAGAATCTAGGAATTTCAAAACCAATTAAACCTAATAATTCATTTCGTTTTCATGGTGGAAATTGGTGAATCGTCATTCACCTACCTTCATATATGTTATAGCTTATATTACGGCATCCCTCTTCTAAGTTATAATATATTGTGTTAGATCCTAGCCTTAATATTACATTTGGGTGTATTATTAAGGATTCGATATATATCTAATCTAAACTTGTTTTCTTCTATTCAGATGTCTTCCAACAACAATGCTTCGGGCTCTAACCCTACAGGCTCCTTTTCCCTCATGAACCTTTGTGGGATGGTCATCTTTGATGGTTCCAACTTCATGGACTGGATCCAGAACATCAGGATGGTCACTCGTTACGAGGACAAGGAATATGTCCTCGATAAGGAGCTAAAGGATCTTGATGAGTCCACTGCTACTCCTGAGGAGGTCGCTGAGTATCAGGCACATGAAAGAGATGCCACCAAGGTGGCATGCATCATGATGGACACCATGACAGTTGAACTCCAAAAGTCCTATGAGGACTATTACCCTTTTGAGATGCATCCGGATCTGATGGAAAGGTACCATCAGAGTGCTCGTCAAGAGCGGTATGAAATAATCTCCTCCATGATCACTACCCGTATGAAGGATAGTGAACCAATCACGAGCCACATGCAGAAAATGCAATGGTATGTGGACCGTCTAATGAAACTGAATGTGAACTTCCCTGAGGAGTTGGCAATTGATATCATTTTTCACTCCTTGCCCTCGTGTTATGATCAATTTCGTATGACATACCACATGAACAAGGAGGAAGTCACACTCAGTAAGCTTCAAGGACTTCTCAAGACTGCCGAAAGTGGTCTTAAGAGTAAGTCGGTTACTACTCCTACTCCTACTACTACCCCTGTTTTGGCTATCGGGCAAGGCAAAGGGAAGAAGAGGAAGCACCCTTCGAAGGGTACCAAGGGAAAGTCCCTTGAAGGCTCATCATCAGGAACCAAAGGTGGTTCTATCACTCCTTCTGCCATCCCTAAGGATGCTGAATGCTTCTACTGTCAAAATAAGGGGCAATGGAAGCGAAACTGCCCAAAGTATTTGTAGGATGTCAAGGATGGGAAAGTGAAACCATCCCATGCAGGTATTTACACTATATTGTTTAATAACTCACAATATTCTAATTCTTGGGGTTCTTGATACAGGTTGTGGTATTCACATCTGTTGTGACTTGCAGGGCCTAAGAAGATGTCACACCCCCAAACCAAGGATGGCGGAAACGTCCGGGGGTGGAGGACTTCATGTATAGTATCATAACAGCAATTGTAATAGTAATTCAAGCAAACACAACCAACATATATATAATTGAAAAAAAATTACATCATTGTATGAATTACATGTTTACGAATCAATTACAATATGTTGATAAAATATGAAATAGTAGACGCCTTAGCGTCCCATCCTCAAAAGTACTTGATTACCTGTTTAATGATTTCCTGAGAATACAAGTTGTTTGAAAAAGTGTCAACACAAAGGTTGGTGAGTTCATAAGCTTTTCGTTTGTAAAAGTAGTATTTGTGTTAGAAAAATCCAATATTTTCCTTAATGTGTAAATGTAGTCTTAAAACCCAAAGACCGAAATGTACAAGTAATTTGTCATATTTATAGTAAAACAATGCAAGTTTAAATCGACATAAACTCGTTAAATTTTAATGAAGTTCCCGTAATTTCCAATGTTTGTTAATACTTTATGTGAGTTTATTATAACCATACTATGACCAAGGTTGCCTAAAACGACGTTCTTTAGGCGTCGGAAATGTTATGACATTTGTCACCCCAGACCTATCGGTCTAACTGTTGCATGCAGTTTAGGTGTGGGTTTGTCAAACCCAATATAGATCTATACACAAGTATCACGCTCTCCCTCAAGGAGACTCTGGTTACAATACAGGACTTAATGGTAATTTGAAGTAAATGTCTCACAAAGTCATTAACGGAATTACGTGTTATGAAAACTTGGTACCGTATGGCCGTACCTTGCTTAATGAAAATATCCTTTGTATAAATGTACCCTTTTTAAATGTATGTGTTATGTAATGTATCATAAACTATACCTATTATAGTTTATCAACCAAGGGTAGTACGTGGTAATGTATGCAAACTATATTCAAAATAGTTTATTTAATGTTTGAATGTATCGATTGTACTTTGATTATAATCACTTGTTATTCTTTATATTTTATATGACCAAATCCAGTTGTAAACTGATGTGTGTCTAAATATTAAGATAAAATGTCATATATTGCAGTAACATATAATCACATAAAGATATACACCTTATTCAACATGTTACAAGGTGAAATGAAATTAACAGCAACTTTTCGTTAAAAATAGTTTCTGTTACCGTTCTTAGAAAATTTATAGAAAAATCATCAAAGTTCTAAATCCAAATCCGCAAATTTTGAGAGTTTGGAATATGAGTCTACTTTGTTCGTAAATTTTATCATGATTTTTAGTGATCTCTAACAGAGGTGAAAATGTTCATAATCACAGGCTGGTCCGGGTTTGCCTCTGAAATGACAGGCAGTTTTGTAAAAATCACCATAAATTGTAGAAAAATCATATGGAGATGTGCAAGTAGCCATTTTAAAGCTAAGAGTTTGAACTACTTGCACCTGAAACAGTTTTGAAAACTAAAATATTTAATTTGACCAAAACAGTCCGTGACTAACGTCCATCTTTTCTGATGTAATCTGTTAGGAAAAGTTTAATTGTGTTCTTGATGATTTTACTTGTATTCCCCCCCCCCTTAAAACTTAAGAAAACATGTAAATGTATGGGTATGAACTCACCTTATGTGGTTTCAGTAGATGAAAGTGAGAGAGAGGAAGTGTTCAACCCAAGAACACTAAGAAGATGTCTTGACGACTCGAGAATCTAACACCGAATAAGATGGAACTTGTGTAAGATATCAATGATTTGAGTAGAATGGAGTTTAATAATTATGTGAATGATGAAGATACTTACTAATTGAAGAAAGAAATCCCTGGAGAAAGCCTTGAAGTTCTTGAAGTTGAGAGAAAAGATGAGAGAATTTTGGAGAGTGTTCTTGGTTGCTAAGTGTAGAATGAAAGAGTTTTATGGAGAATGAGGAGAGAGGATCAATCCTCCAGCTCTTAGAACGTGGGAAGGGCTGGAGATTGGCTGTAAAGGTCCACTAAGGAGACAAGGGGTAGTGGGAAAGAATGGCTAATCATAGAGTGAGGTGGTGGTGGTTTGCTTTTGCCATAAATTAAGGAAAAGCAAATATTCCCTCAATAATTAGTTCAATCACCAATTCTTTTAATATATTTTATAAAAACCCTGGAGATTTATATATTTTGGGGCCTTAGTTTATAAAATAAAGTTTTGGGTGAAAATCCCACGTTAAAATAATGAAAAACGGAGTTAAAACGAAGTCGTAGTCGAAAAACCGGTAAAAAGGAGCTGTCTGCGAGGCTTCGGACCTTCGGACCTTCGGACCTTCGGACCCTCGCTTCGGACCTTCGGACCCTCGCTTCGGATCAGAGGCCTCGGATGCGAGGCTTCGGATGCGAGGCTTCGGTCCAGAAGCTTAGGTTTCGGATCCTTAAAGCTATTTTACTCGTTTTTACTCCGTTTCAAGCGATTTTTGACCCGGTCAAGGGTCGAGATGACCCAAATGATTACAAAAAGTTAAAGTAACTTTTGAGTGAGATTTGGGAGAGATTTGGGAGAGATTTGGGAGAGATTTGGGAGAGATTTCAAATAGAAAGAGATAGAGTGAAAACGATTTAGAGAGGTTTCGTTTGTGCTTAATTTGAGTGTCCGGCTTCACAACGCAAGGTTCGTAAACCCCATTAAACCGTGTTTTAGTGTCTTACACAATCCCGATGATTGTGTAATAGTGTTTTATCGCTTTGGTTCGTTGTTTAGCACTTGTTAAGGCTAAGGAAAATCAAACACATGAACTTTCCAAATGATGATTTCTCATTAAAATAGCGAATTGTATAGTGATTACATAACGTAAACCCTAGCATACAAGGGTTATTGGAGTTGACCGGTTTGACTTGTTGACTTTGAATTGACCGAAATTTGACGGTTGTCACATCATCCCCCCGTTAGAAGGAATTTCGTCCCGAAATTTTCATTTTGACTGGGATTTCAAGAGTTTGGGAAGAGATGTGGATACTTTTGTTTCATCTGATCCTCGCGTTCCCAGGTGAATTCGGGTCCTCGTTTAGCGTTCCAACGTACCTTCACGATGGGAATACGACTTTGTTTCGTTCGTTTGATTTCCCGATCCATGATTTCGACTGGTTCCTCCACGAAGTGGAGATTTTCGTTAACTTTGATTTCGTCGAGTGGTATTACGAGTGTCTCATCAGACAAACACTTCTTTAGGTTCGACACGTGAAATGTGGGATGTACTTTGTCGAGTTCCTGAGGTAATCGAAATTTGTATGCTACTGGCCCAATCCTAGCAAGGATTTCGAATGGCCCGATGTACCTTGGATTTAGTTTCCCGCGTTTGCCGAATCGTATCATTCCTTTCCAAAGGGAAACTTTTAGTAGTACTCTATCACCCACCTGGAATTCCAAGGGTTTGCGTCGTTTGTCTGCGTAACTCTTTTGCCGATCGCGAGACGCTTTCAGTCTCTCTCGAATTTGAACGATCTTTTCTGTGGTTTCCCTTATGATTTCAGGGCCAGTGAGGGTGCTATTAGAGACTTGCCCTCTAGCTAGCTGTGTATCCCCCACCTCAGCCCAACACAGGGGTGATCTGCATTTGCGACCGTAAAGAGCTTCGAATGGAGCGACTTTGATGCTAGTATGATAGTTGTTATTGTAGGAGAATTCGATAAGCGGTAGATGGGTATCCCATGCTTTACCGAAGTCTATCACACAAGCTCTTAACATGTCTTCCAACGTTTGAATGGTTCGCTCGCTCTGTCCGTCGGTTTGTGGGTGGTAGGCCGTACTCATGTCAAGCCTAGTTCCCAATGATTTTTGTAGAGACTGCCAAAACCGTGAGGTAAATCTACTATCTCTATCGGAGATAATGGATATCGGCACACCATGGAGTCGTACAATCTCTCTGATGTACGTTCTAGTCAGCTTCTCCATCTTGTCGGTTTCTTTCATTGGTAGGAAGTGTGCTGATTTGGTCAATCTGTCTACAATTACCCATATTGTGTCAAGCCCGCCCGATGTCTTAGGCAGCTTCGTTATGAAGTCCATGGTTATTCGTTCCTACTTCCACTCAGGTATATCCGGCTGTTGTAATAGCCCGGATGGTTTCTGGTATTCGGTTTTGACCTTAGCGCAAGTCAAGCACTTGCTCACATAGGTAGCAATCTCAGCTTTCATGTTCGGCCACCAGTATAATTTCTTGAGGTCCAGATACATCTTATCCGACCCGGGATGGATGGAGTATCGAGTCTTGTGTGCTTCATTCATGACGACATCTCAGAGTCCACCGAACTTTGGTGTCCAAATCCGGTTCATGATATAACGTGCTCCATTATCCTTGACTTCTAAGTTTTTATCCATTCCCCTTAATGTCTCTCCTGCCACCTTTTCTGGTTTCAAAGCTTCCAGTTGAGCTTCCTTGATGTGTATGGTCAGGTGGGAATGGATTGTCATTGTTAAGGAATTTACTCGGCGGCCCGAGTACTCCTTCCTACTTAGAGCATCGACCACTACATTGGCCTTGCCCGGATGATAACGAATTTCGCACTCGTAGTCATTCAGCAACTCCACCCATCTCCTCTATCGCATGTTGAGCTCTTTCTGATTGAGGATCTGCTGAAGACTTTTGTGATCAGTGAAGATAGTGCATTTCGTGCCGTAGAGGTTGTGTCTGCAGATCTTCAAAGCGAATACCACTGATCCTAATTCCAGGTCGTGCGTAGTATAATTAACCTCGTGCGTCTTAAGCTGTCTTGATGCATACGCGATAACCTTCCCTCTCTGCATGAGCACACATCCGAGGCCTTGATTCGAAGCATCACAGTACACTACGAAGTCCTCGGTTCCCTCTGGGAGAGACAAGATCGGTGCGCTGCATAGGGCTTGTTTTAACGTTTGGAAAGCAGTTTCTTGTTTATTTTCCCACTTGAATATCACACCTTTCTGCGTCAAGGTGGTGAGTGGTTTCGCAATGTTGGAGAAGTTTTGTATAAATCTTCGGTAGTAGCCAGCAAGCCCAAGGAACTGTCGAATTTCGGTTGGCGTCTTGGGTGCTGACCAATTCTCGATTGCCTTGATCTTGGAGGGATCCACATGTATGCCTTTCTCACTTACCACATGTCCAAGGAAATCCACTTCTCTAATCCAGAATTCACACTTAGAGAACTTAGCATAAAGCTTCTCCGCTCTTAGTGTCTCTAGCACTTGGCGTAGATGTAGGCGATGCTCTTCTTCGCTTCGCGAGTAGATCAAGATATCGTCGATGAATACGATTACAAACTTGTCTAGGTAGGGTCGACACACTCTATTCATTAGGTCCATGAATACCGCAGGTGCGTTTGTTAAACCGAAGGACATCACCACAAACTCGTAGTGCCCATAGCGAGTTCTGAATGCAGTTTTGGGAATATCTTCTTCTTGAACTCGTAGCTGATGGTAGCCTGACCTTAGGTCGATCTTTGAGAAGAAATTTGCTCCTTGGAGTTGGTCGAAAAGGTCATCGATTCGGGGTAGAGGATATCGGTTCTTGATGGTGAGCTTGTTTAGTTCCCGATAGTCGATGCACATGCGAAAGGATCCGTCCTTCTTCTTTACAAAAAGGACTGGTGCTCCCCAAGGTGAGAAGCTTGGTCTGATGAACCCTTTGCTCAAAAGCTCGTTCAACTAACTGGACAACTCTTGCATTTCTGATGGTGCGAGGCGGTATGGAGCTCTGGCTACGGGGGTAGCTCCGGGTATTAAGTCAATTCTGAAATCGACTTGTCGTGCGAGTGGTACACCAGGAAGATCTTCTGGGAACACATCCGGGAAGTTACACACTTCGGGGATGTCTTTGATGTCTTTCACGTCTTGTTTCTTGTCTACTACATGGGCTAAGAAGGCGTGGTACTCCTTCCGGAGATACTTTTGGGCTTTGATGCATGAGATGATTTGTAAATTCGCACTAGGTTTGTTACCATAGATGAGAAGGGTTTCGTCATTTGGTAGATTGAGGCGAATGGCCCTTTCGTAACATAGAATGTCGGCACGGTGAGGAACTAACCAATCCATCCCGATGATTACGTCGAAGCTTTTTATTGTGACCGGCATCAGGTCAATTTTAAATGTATGGTTGCCTAGAGTGAGAGTACATTCTGAGTATATATCGCTAGTGCGTTCTACTTTCCCATTTGCCATTTCTACTACATAAGTATCCTTTAGTGATTGGGGATTTTGTTCAAGTAACTGTTTATATTGGTGGCTCACGAAACTCCTCTCCGCTCCACTATCGAATAGTACGCATGCATAAGAGTTATTTAGGAGAAACGTACCGGTAACCACCGTGGGATCCTCGACTGCTTCCCCATGTCCTATTGCCAGGACTCTTCCTACTCCACCAGCATTAGGGGCTTGTGCTTTGGGGCAGTCTCTTTTGAAGTGACCTGCGTCTCCACAGTTGTAGCAGGTCCGGGTTGCCCCCGTACTGGCGACTTGGTTGATTGGTTGAGCCGGCGCTTTACAGAAACGAGCAGTGTGCCCCTTCATGTCGCAGTTGTTACAATGCATCTCCCTACAAGCACCATTGTGGTGAAAGTTGCACTTGTTGCACTTAGGTAGTTTTCCCGCATATGGCTTCGGTGGTGCTGGAGTGGTAGCAGTAGTGGCAGTATTAGTGGCAGCATGGACAGCAACAATTTGTTGCTTCTTAGCGGGGTCCTGTGTTGGTTGGCTCTTCTTTTCGTTCCAGAACTTCCTTTTGTTGTTTCCTCCTTTTGATTTATCAGTGGTGGTGGTTGTAGTATTATGACCGGCTCGGTGGTCAACAAGTTGTTGTGCCAGCTCCCTGGCACTGTCAAAAGTAGTTGGCCTTGAAGCCAGGACACTACTTTGCACGTGGAGAGACAGTCCCCAAAGGTATCGCTCCACCTTTTTCTCCTCCGGAGTAACCATTGTTGGGCAGAGGAGAGCCAATTCATTGAATCGGGTGGTGTAGGTTTCAAGGTCAGAGCCCGTCATCCTGAGGTTCCAAAGTTCTTGTTCCAACTTTTGAATTTCACCTCTCGGGCAGTACTCCTTCATCATCAACGTTTTTAGTTCTGCCCAGGTTATGGAGCTAGCCACTTCGAGAGTAAGTGACTTAATCCGGCAGTTCCACCAAGTAAGGGCCCGGCCGGTGAAGGTGAAGGCTGCGAACTTAACTTTGCTCGCTTCGGGGCAAGAGCACACCTGAAAGACTACTTCGGTCTTTTCAAACCATTGCATCAACGCGATGACTCCCCCGCTTCCATTGAAGTTGTCGGGTTTGCCATTTGTGAAGTCTTTGTATGAACACTCTTTTGCACGCCACGTACTGTCTCCGTGGTTAGAGTGTGTAGCTCCCGATCCCGAACCACCAGCTCCGTTGGTCCCTATCTGCGACATTGTGGCCGCTACGGCTGCTGTTACTGCAGCCTGGAACATCGCGGGATCAAACTGTGGAGGCGGCGGCGGAGGAGGTGTTGCTGTGTTGCTGGAAGGTCTTGGTCTTCTTCTTGGCGGCATGGTTCTGTCATAAGTTGCAAAGTGCATACTAATTTAGTCGGGACATAATTAATATATTATATTTTAAAATGATCTTTATTGGTTACTTAATTAGTTGCAAAGTGCATACCGGTCATATGTGATTAAGATATAATAGTCCTTCGAATAGATGACCCTAACTCCAAGACCACAACCAAACAAGGACAGGAAGTGAAACAAAGATACATAAATTCTAAGTCTATAGCATCTTAGTTACATATGACCTTAGCGCATCCACTTAGCAGCTATTAATTTATAAATAAAGACCTATTTAATTATCAGATAATTTATTATAGTAACACAAAATACTCCTATAGTATTTGTAAATGTTTAGTTTTGAGTCCTTAAAGTATCCTTTGTAGTCTGTTATTAGGTTTGTTAGATTTGTTGTCCATCCTGACCATCCCCCGGTATATGCAAGTCAATTCCCGGACAGATATAGTTGATCAGGCTATATCCTTCCCAGACTTGATTTACATATACCAAGGCATACCCATAATGTACAACTCCTCTTCTTTTATTTTATGTTCTTCTAGTTATGACACTATATGAGCATGTATGCATGTATTTATACTTTTAATAAAAAAAAATCATTTATTTTCTAAAAGTATATTTATTTGAAAATGCACAAATCAGAGACTATTAGTCCCAATTGTGTTTATAGTTTGTATATCTTATGTGGTTTGATATACTTAATTCACTATAAACTGCGCTCTGATACCAATCTGTCACACCCCCAAACCAAGGATGGCGGAAACGTCCGGGGGTGGAGGACTTCATGTATAGTATCATAACAGCAATTGTAATAGTAATTCAAGCAAACACAACCAACATATATATAATTGAAAAAAAATTACATCATTGTATGAATTACATGTTTACGAATCAATTACAATATGTTGATAAAATATGAAATAGTAGACGCCTTAGCGTCCCATCCTCAAAAACACTTGATTACCTGTTTAATGATTTCCTGAGAATACAAGTTGTTTGAAAAAGTGTCAACACAAAGGTTGGTGAGTTCATAAGCTTTTCGTTTGTAAAAGTAGTATTTGTGTTAGAAAAATCCAATATTTTCCTTAATGTGTAAATGTAGTCTTAAAACCCAAAGACCGAAATGTACAAGTAATTTGTCATATTTATAGTAAAACAATGCAAGTTTAAATCGACATAAACTCGTTAAATTTTAATGAAGTTCCCGTAATTTCCAATGTTTGTTAATACTTTATGTGAGTTTATTATAACCATACTATGACCAAGGTTGCCTAAAACGACGTTCTTTAGGCGTCGGAAATGTTATGACATTTGTCACCCCAGACCTATCGGTCTAACTGTTGCATGCAGTTTAGGTGTGGGTTTGTCAAACCCAATATAGATCTATACACAAGTATCACGCTCTCCCTCAAGGAGACTCTGGTTACAATACAGGACTTAATGGTAATTTGAAGTAAATGTCTCACAAAGTCATTAACGGAATTACGTGTTATGAAAACTTGGTACCGTATGGCCGTACCTTGCTTAATGAAAATATCCTTTGTATAAATGTACCCTTTTTAAATGTATGTGTTATGTAATATATCATAAACTATACCTATTATAGTTTATCAACCAAGGGTAGTACGTGGTAATGTATGCAAACTATATTCAAAATAGTTTATTTAATGTTTGAATGTATCGATTGTACTTTGATTATAATCACTTGTTATTCTTTATATTTTATATGACCAAATCCAGTTGTAAACTGATGTGTGTCTAAATATTAAGTTAAAATGTCATATATTGCAGTAACATATAATCACATAAAGATATACACCTTGCTCAACATGTTACAAGGTGAAATGAAATTAACAGCAACTTTTCGTTAAAAACAGTTTCTGTTACCGTTCTTAGAAAATTTATAGAAAAATCATCAAAGCTCTAAATCCAAATCCGCAAATTTTGAGAGTTTGGAATATGAGTCTAGTTTGTTCGTAAATTTTATCATGATTTTTAGTGATCTCTAACAGAGGTGAAAATGTTCATAATCACAGACTGGTCCGGGTTTGCCTCTGAAATGACAGGCAGTTATGTAAAAATCACCATAAATTGTAGAAAAATCATATGGAGATGTGCAAGTAGCCATTTTAAAGCAAAGAGTTTGAACTACT
Organism: Lactuca virosa; assembly: GCF_052849685.1. Lineage (NCBI taxonomy): Eukaryota > Viridiplantae > Streptophyta > Magnoliopsida > Asterales > Asteraceae > Lactuca > Lactuca virosa. Next base: position 310,151,364 of record NC_136433.1, on the reverse strand, counting down.
TGCACCTGAAACAGTTTTGAAAACTAAAATATTTAATTTGACCAAAACAGTCCGTGACTAACGTCCATCTTTTCTGATGTAATCTGTTAGGAAAAGTTTAATTGTGTTCTTGATGATTTTACTTGTATTCCCCCCCTTAAAACTTAAGAAAACATGTAAATGTATGGGTATGAACTCACCTTATGTGGTTTCAGTAGATGAAAGTGAGAGAGAGGAAGTGTTCAACCCAAGAACACTAAGAAGATGTCTTGACGACTCGAGAATCTAACACCGAATAAGATGGAACTTGTGTAAGATATCAATGATTTGAGTAGAATGGAGTTTAATAATTATGTGAATGATGAAGATACTTACTAATTGAAGAAAGAAATCCCTGGAGAAAGCCTTGAAGTTCTTGAAGTTGAGAGAAAAGATGAGAGAATTTTGGAGAGTGTTCTTGGTTGCTAAGTGTAGAATGAAAGAGTTTTATGGAGAATGAGGAGAGAGGATCAATCCTCCAGCTCTTAGAACGTGGGAAGGGCTGGAGATTGGCTGTAAAGGTCCACTAAGGAGACAAGGGGTAGTGGGAAAGAATGGCTAATCATAGAGTGAGGTGGTGGTGGTTTGCTTTTGCCATAAATTAAGGAAAAGCAAATATTCCCTCAATAATTAGTTCAATCACCAATTCTTTTAATATATTTTATAAAAACCCTGGAGATTTATATATTTTGGGGCCTTAGTTTATAAAATAAAGTTTTGGGTGAAAATCCCACGTTAAAATAATGAAAAACGGAGTTAAAACGAAGTCGTAGTCGAAAAACCGGTAAAAAGGAGCTGTCTGCGATGCTTCGGACCTTCGGACCTTCGGACCCTCGCTTCGGACCTTCGGACCCTCGCTTCGGATCAGAGGCCTCGGATGCGAGGCTTCGGTCCAGAAGCTTAGGTTTCAGATCCTTAAAGCTATTTTACTCGTTTTTACTCCGTTTCAAGCGATTTTTGACCCGGTCAAGGGTCGAGATGACCCAAATGATTACAAAAAGTTAAAGTAACTTTTGAGTGAGATTTGGGAGAGATTTGGGAGAGATTTGGGAGAGATTTGGGAGAGATTTCAAATAGAAAGAGATAGAGTGAAAACGATTTAGAGAGGTTTCGTTTGTGCTTAATTTGAGTGTCCGGCTTCACAACGCAAGGTTCGTAAACCCCATTAAACCGTGTTTTAGTGTCTTACACAATCCCGATGATTGTGTAATAGTGTTTTATCACTTTGGTTCGTTGTTTAGCACTTGTTAAGGCTAAGGAAAATCAAACACATGAACTTTCCAAATGATGATTTCTCATTAAAATAGCGAATTGTATAGTGATTACATAACGTAAACCCTAGCATACAAGGGTTATTGGAGTTGACCGGTTTGACTTGTTGACTTTGAATTGACCGAAATTTGACGGTTGTCACAGAAGAAGTGAGGATGTGGAGCACGGAAAGATAAACTTAATCATGGGGAACAAGAAGGTTGCACCTGTTGCCAGGATTGGAGTTTATACTTTGTTGCTAGATAGTGGGTTAAAGTTAGATTTGAATAAATGTGTGTACTCGTCTGAAATGGCGAGGAATATTATTTCCTTTCATGCTTTGTATAAACAAGGTTTTACCTTTTCTTTTGATAATGAAGTTGGTAGTATTAATGCTTTCTTTAATAATGTTCTTTATTTTAAAGCATTACCTTGTCATGGTGTGTATGAAGCTGTATCGGTTGTAGATAATTTAGGAAATAATGTATTATGTATTGATTCTTCTACTAGCTTGGATAAAGCATCTTTGTGGCATTGTCGTCTTGGACATGTAAGCAAGAAACGCATAGGCCAGCTCCAAAAGGATGGAGTCTTGGAGTCGTTCGACCTCAAGTCGGATGATAGTTGTGAGTCTTGTCTACTTGGAAAAATGACAAAATCACCCTTCACTGGTACTTGTGCAAGGGGTGAGGGTTTGTTGGACCTTATACATACTGATGTATGTGGACCATTCAAAACCGCCACAAGGGATGCTAATTGCTATTATGTGACTTTTATTGATGATTTTAGTAGATATGGTTATGTCTACTTAATCAAACATAAGTCAGAAACTTTTGAAAGGTTTAAAGAGTTTCAACAGGAAGTAGAAAATCAATTGGGCAGGAACATTAATATGCTTCGATCCGATCGAGATAGTGAGTATCTTAGTACTGAGTTCCTCGACTATCTTAAGGAGTGTGGGATTGTCTCACAATTGACACCTCCCAGGACACCACAGCTGAATGGTGTAGCTGAGAGGCGTAATCGAACTTTGTTGTACATGGCTCGCTCTATGATGAGTCGAGCTTCGCTACCAATCTCTTTTTGGGGGTATGCCTTAGAGACTGCCGCCTACATCCTTAATATAGTCCCTACAAAGAAGGTTGCCAAAACACCTCATAAAATGTGGACTGGGAAAGTTCCCAATTTGGACCATATCAAGATTTGGGGTTGCGGGGCTTTCGTGAGGCGTGAGACTCATGACAAGCTCGAACCTCGAAGTGAAAGGTGTATTTTCATCGGCTACCCACAAAAATCCTTTGGTTACCTCTTCTACAGACCTAGTGAGAATGTGGTCTTTGTGGCTAGGAGAGGGGTCTTTCGAGAGAGAGAATTTATAAACCAAGGAGACAGTGGGAGGCAAATTGACCTTGAAGAAATTCAAGACTCAATTGGTGAAGGAACCTCAGACACTAGCAATCAACTTAAGGAGGAAATTCCTGTTGATCCAGCTGATGAGTCTATACTTCCGAGGCGTTCCACAAGGGTTAGGAACACACCTGAGTTTTATTATGGATTTCATATTACTACGGAAGGTGATATATTTATCAGTGACAGTACACTGGTAAATCTGGATGAACCTAACAGTGTTAAGGAAGCCATGGCAGGCCCAGAGTCTGCTAAATGGAAGGAGGCTATGGACAACGAGATACAGTCCATGTATGACAATCAAGTTTGGAACTTGGTTGACAATGTACCAGGCCGTAAGACAGTCGGGTGCAAATGGATCTTCAAGAAGAAGACCGACATGGATGGGAAGGTGCACACTTATAAGGCTCGACTGGTTGCGAAGGGTTTTACTCAGACTCATGATATTGATTATGATGAAACCTTTTCACCAGTAGCAAAGATTAAGTCTATTAGGGTTATGCTAGCCATTGCTGCATTTCATGATTATGAAATATGGCAAATGGATGTCAAAACCGCTTTCCTTAACGAAAAGTTGGTTGAGGACGTTTACATGAATCAACCAGAGGGTTTTGTCAGTGCAGAGTACCCCAATAGAGTGTGCAAGCTTGAGAAATCCATTTATGGATTGAAACAAGCATCTCGAAGTTGCAATCTTTGTTTCGATGAGAAGGTCAAAGAGTTTGGTTTCTTAAGAAGTGAAGATGAGTCCTGCGTGTATGTCAGAGCTAGTGGGAATATAGTTAGCTTTTTGGTACTGTATGTGGATGACATACTACTCATAGGAAATGACATCCCAACCTTGCAGGAGGTTAAGTCCTGGCTTGGGAAGTGCTTTGCTATGAAGGACCTTGGAGAAGCTGCCTATATCCTAGGGATAAGGATATTAAGAGAAAGGAGTAAAAAACTAGTTGGACTTAGTCAGAGTATCTACTTAGATAAAGTGTTGAAACGGTTCAACATGCAGAATTCCAAGAAAGGAGAATTACCGATCCAAAGCAATGCCAAACTGAGCAAGGCTCAGAGCCCGAGTACAGAAGATGAGATAGCTGAGATGAGTCGATTACCTTATGCTTCCGCTATTGGCTAGATCATGTATGCTATGACTTGTAGCCGTCCTAATGTGGCCTTCGCTTTGAGCATGGTCAGCAGATATCAGGGGAACCCTGGCAAGGCTCATTGGACTGCGGTAAAGAATATTCTCAAGTACCTGCGGAGGACTAAGGATTGGATCCTTACCCTTGGTAGGAGTGATGACTTGAGAGTAGTAGGGTATAGTGATGCTAGCTTTCAGACTGATAGGGATAACTTCCGCTCTCAGTCGGGCTGGGTCTTTACCTTAAATGGAGGGGCAATCACTTGGAAGAGTTCCAAACAGGAGACTGTAGCTGATTCGACTTGTGAATCAGATTACATAGCAGCGAGTGAAGCGGAAAAGGAGGCGATATGGCTGAGGAACTTCATCGGAGACCTTGGTGTTGTACCAGCTATTAAGGAGCCTATGGAGTTTTTCTGTGACAGCAATAGTGCGGTTGCCTTAGCCAAGGAACCAAGAGATCATGGCAGATCCCGACACATTGACAGAAAATATCACTTCATAAGACACAAGATAGAAGAGGGACTCCTCGTGGCAAAGAGGGTATCGTCAGATGAGAACCCTGCGGATCCCCTTACGATGGGACTTACGAGGGTGAAGCATTTGCAGCATGCGAGACGCATCGGGCTGAGGGACGATATTAGTTTTACAGATTAGATAGTTATTACGGAAACTTGTAAAATGTAATCGACGTTTGAGGATGAATAAAATTTGTGATTTATTTATGAGTAAGGTGTTGCTATCATTGTCAATTATTTACTATTGTTTCAGCTTTGCATGTTTTGACTTCCAGAATAATAAGTTTATTCAAACTCTCCACAGTCGGTCATATGTCGAAAGTAGGTATGAATCAAGACTGTCATGAATTAGGATTGTAGATGACTAAAGGTGTTTAGCCATAGCAATGGTTGCTACAACATTCATGAGTACTCATAAGTTATGAGTATTGGAATAAACCCACGCTCACATGTATCACTTCATGGAATTTATCTCGAGTGATCGTGAGATGGTAATATCATGTAAGTCTTCAAACCTAGAGATATGAGTTGTTACCTATGAGTTGGTTGTGCATTGATTGCACGTAAACGCATCAGTAACTTGATGTTATAAAACGTGCCTTTGTGTGCAATTCAATAAGTAGTAGAATAAGCATATGAGTCGAAGTTTATCTGTTCCTTCTAGAAATAGAAGCGATATCTGGGCCCCTTGATGATTTTGTTTTGACCTATGTACCGGGCCCGGTCAGAACTAAATTGATGTGTTCGATTAAGTTCTTTGTCAAATAAATCGGAAATCGGGAAACAAACTACTGGACAATAAGTAAGACATTGTTCCATGTATTTTTCCGGCTGATATCATGAGAGCAGAGGATTATGTGATCACTTATCTAAAATGGCGCTTCATAGTTCAACAGAGTTTTCGAGAGCTACGATTGCCGGTTGGTTCCTGAATCTATATAGGCAAATACAGTTATCAGACTTATCCAAGTGGGAGACTGTTGGATAAGGTGTCTAAGTCCATAACTTATTTGGTATATACTTGACCCGACCCGGCATGGTCCATTTGGGTTGCATTTTGTCACACCCCAAAACCAAGAACGGCGGAAACGTTCAGGGGTGGAGGACGTCATGTAAAGTATCATAACAGTGCAAAGTAGTAAACAAGCAACAACATCACCCATTGCATTAAAAGTAAAGTTTTAATACATGAGTGTTCTTTCATAGTAATAAGACACCAAAATATGTAATCAAAATAAAAGACGAGTCTTGTCTGTGCTCCGTCTTCTCAAAACCTGGTCATCGTACCTGTCTACTGGTGACCTGAGAATACAAGTTATTTTGAAAGTGTAGATCAGCATAAAGCTGGTGAATTCATACGTATTTTAGTGTCATTGATTTGGAAATGTGTTATTAATGACATGCAATTATTGATGAAACATTTGATATAAGTGTGAAAACCCTAGAAAATCCCATATTTCCTACTAGTATAAAAGGTAGTCTTCTACCAAGACCCGAATGCTTTGAAGTTTGCATTTCTGTGTAAATGAAAGTTTTTCCCATGTGACTATTATTATAAATATATAGTCCACCTCATCGTTTATGTGAATGTGTCACAAAATAAAAGTAATAGGGAAATTATATAATCATTTAAGTATTATCCTTTGGTACTAGGATAAACACGACACGGAAGATGCCGAATAGTATTAACCGTAGACATCCGTCGATGTGCATTTTCCCTCTGTAGCTAACAAATGGGTGTAGAATGGTTAGTCCTGTACATATATAATAGTATCTACACATATAATATGTAGATGTAACTCATCATATAGTATCTATGTATAAGTATCCATGTCCCTTGGTGTAATTCCTTGTAATAGGAATAATGTTTTGTATCCCTTAAACTATTCCTATAATAGTTTACTGGAATGTAATTTGAGTGTCCAAGTAGGTTTATACACCCTTGTTACCCAAGAGTGTTGGAACTGAATGAAGAATGAAAGCTCTCATATCAATACATATATACATGAAACATAAGTGTATAGATATGGTTTAAACAATAAGTTGAAAGAGGTTTTGTAAAACATTTAAGAGTTTTGAACAATAATAATGATGACTTGATGTCATTTTATAAAACCTTTCAAAAGTAATTCATTTGATAATAAAGTAAAACATGACTGAAAACCATTGTGTTTATCACATTTTGAAGTATGTGAAATCAGTTGGTTGAAAACACAGTTATAAATCACATGTGATTGATTCTATAACATGCTGTTTTCTACTTGTATTACCCCCCCCCCATTAAAGCATTTAAAATCATTTAAAAGATTGATTAAGGGGTATGAACTCACCTGTAGTGGGTGGTTTGGATGATCGGATGATGTAGGATGCTAAGTGTCAAGTGAAGACTTGTACACACACAATGATCCTAGTTAACATATAATAACACATATATGTATCCAATTAGTCATGAAACAACTAATTAATCATGTTAAGACATCCTAAGACATGTAAAACACCTTATTTAAGTGCTATAAGTCATAAGGATTGCATCTAAGTGTTGTAGGACATTGCTATTGAGTTTAGGGTTCAAGGGAACCCTTCTTTGGAGTTTACGGTTTTGTGACCATAACTCATTGAGTTTACGGTCGTAAACCCATGAGTTTACGGCCGTAAACTCATGTTTCTTTGACCAATTGTTGTTTTGAAGCTCTACAAGTCCTTAGAAGCATTTCAACTTGAAGCATAAGCCTATGGAAGTGATTAGGGCACCATTTCACTCCTAAATGGAGTTTACTGTCCTTAGACCATTTCCCTTTGGGTTTACGGCCGTAAACCCCTATGGTTTTGGTCTTTTGATTGTTTTGAGTCCTAAGTACAATGAAGAAAGGATCTATGCAAGTTTCCAAGGCTTATAAGGGGCTAGGGCACACTTTGGCACCCTTTTTAGGGTTTACGGTCCAAGGTGTTCTTGGACCGTAAACACCTTTGATCCTTGTTTCTATGGTGATTTCTTGATGTTTAGAAGTGTAACAAGCCTTATACTACTCTAGGATAGAAGTACTTACTAGTTAGAAGCTTGAAAAGGTGCTAAAAGTCCAAGAACACTAGTGTGTGTTCTTCGTGTTCTTGGTGAAACTTGAAGATCTACACTTTTGGAATGATTTCACGGATGGAATCATGTTAGATCACTAGATTAGAGTAGATATCAACTTATTTGGGCTAGAAACACTTACAAGTTGAAGATCTAGAAGGAAAACTCAGATGCTACTTGAGAGGATTTGAGTTTTGTTCTTGAAAAGTGAAAAAGTGGATAAAATGGCTAAATGCCATTTATATACCCTTGGGGTTTACGGCCGTAAACACCAAGTTTAGGCCGTAAACTCCAAACTTTTGAAGTTTTGGGACTTTATTGTTGCACAATAAACCCTAATGCATCTTCTCTCCCGTTATCTCCTGAAGTACTAATCTATAAACCCACAAACTTATTCCTAAAAACTTGAAAGTTAACAGAAACAGTTTTTGACTTTTATTGAAGTGAATGGTTGTACAGAATAGAAATTTCGGGTTGTCACACACTTCACCCGAACTATTTATATGGATAACATTATGAGAAGAGTATATTTGCGGCCTACTAATATATTATAAGTTATAATATATTAATATGAAATTGTATTATTTAATTAGTATTGATCTTAAATTAATTATGAACTAATTTAGTGATCATAAGGTGGCTAATTAAATAATGGGCTATTGTACTTATATAGTGTGGGCTAACACTCATAAGGAAATGGGCTAACCTTGAATGGGAGTCCATGGATGATCCATGGAGCTTTTAACCCATGGATCCTTGGAATAGGAAAAGACATGGGTTATTAGGGTTTGCATGGTTCATAACCCTAATCATCTACACTATATAAAGAGGCTTATGGTGCTTGAAAAGACACTATGTGTGTGTGCATAAGGTGTGGCTGATTTCTAGAGTATTAGGGTGCTCTCTCATAAGTTTTCCAAGTTTGTGGTGATTTGTGATTTCCATTTGAGGCATTCACATTATTGGTGCTTGGCTCTCAAACTCCCAAGGAATCAACTCACTAACAAAGGTATGTAATTCTTCTAGTATCTTTTATGTTTAAAAGTACCCCATGTATGCTAGATAGGTTATGAACCTTGGAAAATTATTTTGCATGTATTTTAGACTAACATAGATCCAAGGTTTCTAGGGTTGCATGAACACCTTAGGAGTGTTAGTTTGCTCAAAACCCAACATATATAACTTGACAGAACACACTTGTATTAAAATTATATTATTAATGCAATGGATGATGTTGTTGCTTGTTTAATACTATTCATTGTTGTGATATTGTACATGACGTACTCCGCCACAGAACGTTTCCGCCGTTCTTGGTTTTGGGGTGTGACAGATTGGTATCAGAGCATTGTTTATAGTGAATCGAGTGTATCAACCCATAAAAGATATACGAACTATAAACACAGCGGGATTAAAATACTCTGATAAAGAGTTTATATTTTTAAATAATAAAATATTTAACCAAGTATACATACCTGCATTCATACTAAAATCAGTGTCACTAGGACAGAACAAAAGTATTACGATTGTTGGACAGCACAAGTAGACTTAGAGACATATGGTCAACCCTGGGAAGATGTAGCCTGATCAACTACATTATCCGAGGAGTGATTAACATGTGCCTAATTATGGTTGTGAGGTTGCAACAAGTCTAAAAACTTACCAACAATACCACAATGAGAACAATAGAACATAAACTTAAAATACTGTAGGAGTATTTTGTGTTACTATAAACTACTTTGTGCTAGATTCTTATATCCCTTTTCTCGCATAGATAACGTGGATGGATTCCATCTTCCCGGTGACCCATATTTTCCCAACCACGGTAATGCTGGATGGCTTGGGGAAGAGCCAGAAGATGATCACCCAATCCCTATGGATGATCACGAAGCTGAAGGCTTTTCTGATGGTTCTGACTCGGAGCCGGAAGTCAACAACCTACCCCCCACTGCTCAAGACCCAAACCTGAACCCTCGTCCAGCATTTCAAGGACCCACACCTCTGTGGGCCACAAACTTGAACAGATGGAGTCAGGAACAGGGTCAACCCATACCCTACAATGGAGACAGAAGCTTCTACAACCTCACCGAGGGAGGTTCAGCTGACAGAGTTCTACCCATCATGGTTCGTAGGATTTCTCGGAACACAGTACTGGGTCAAGCGACTTTCGATCGAGTCATGGAGATTGACGCCAACTCTGGCGTTAACACCGTCCGCATTCGCCAACTTGAGTCTGCTCATGAAAGGATTCAGGTCTGCAATGCAGTTCTGCAGAGGGAACTTGCTGAAACCCAAGCTGAAGTCAGGGAACTTCGAGCTCAGCAAGCAAGGTCTGATAGGCGCGTGAGAGACATAGAACACCTTCTGTCGGATTCCAGAACTCACTCTAGCAGTTCTCGTCGCCGATAGAGTCTCATCGACTCCTCTTTTGGATATAACCTACTTTGTGGAAAAACTCTAGTCTAATTTCCTATCTTTGTAAATCTTAGACCTGTTAGGTCTTGATTAAGTCGTAGTTCTGTCAAAATTTTCCCATCTTGGTCGATGTAAGACCTATTTCTAGGTCATTTGTCCTAAACTCATTACATCTATAATTCCAGTATTATTGACAGATATCTAATCTAATGGAATTGATATCCAAATCCTTTCGTTACAATCACTCGTGCTATTCATTTGTACTGTTGGACTATGGAGAGTTAGTTCATGTGTCATTCTTATCATGTTCCTATTGAATTCTTATCAATGTCTTCATCTTTCTAAACTTATAGATTAAAAAGATGCCTCCTCGTAAATCAACAAGACTCGATCCTCCCGCACCGACACCACCTGCTCCTCAAATCGATACGGCAGCTCTAAATGCTGTTGTAGCTGCGGCTGTGGCTACAGCCATGGCTCAATATCATTCTTCGGGTTCCACAGGAGGAGGAACTCCTGTTCAATCTACTCTGGGTGAAGCTCCTGTGCGCTCGAGAGAGTGCTCCTATAACGACTTCACTAACAGCAAGCCCAAGTCCTTTAGAGGGACCGGCAGAGTCATTGCCCTCTCGCAATGGTTCGAGAAAACCGATTCAGTTTTCGAAATCTGCTCCTGTCCAGAGAGGAGCAAGGTCAAGTTCGCCGCTTGCACCTTTGATGACAAAGCCCTGACATGGTGGAATAGCCATGTCAAGTCACTGTCTCTCGTAGTGGCAAATGCTATGGGCTAGGAAACTCTGAAAGATCTAATGATCGAAGAGTACTGCCCGAGGGGCGAGATCCAAAAGCTGTAGGAGGAACTGTGGAGCCTAACCATGAAGGGCTCCGACATAGTCTCTTACACTGCCAGGTTCTGCGAACTGGTGGCCCTCTGTCCCAACATGGTTCATACAGAGGGAAAGAAGATTGAAAGATACATATGGGGGCTGGTGCCTCCAATTCAGGGAAATGTTTTGGCTTCAAACCCTACTACATTCGACAGTGCCAAGCGATTGGCACAGCGGCTCATAGACCATGGGGTTCGTACCCCGGCCACAACAACGACCCTGGCCATCTCAGAACCCGCTAGAACCACTGATTCCAAGCGGAAGATTTGGGATGACAAGAAAAAGAAGAAGGCTGCCAAAAAGCAGCGGGTCGTGGCAGTTCATGCTGCGATAGCACCTGCCACTGCTGCTGCTGCTCCAGTAAAGCAGTATGCAGGAAATTTGCCTAAGTGCAATCAGTGCAACTTCCACCACGTTGGAGTCTGTCGTGAAATGCAGTGCTCTAACTGCAACAAGAAGGGGCACACTGCCCGCTTCTGCAAGGCTCCAGCAAAACCAATCACCCAAGTCCTCGGTGCTGGTGTGGGCCAAGCTTGCTACGGTTGTGGCGAGGTGGGCCACTACAAGAGGGACTGCCCAAAGGCAGGGAATTTCGGTAGGGTGGGAAGAGTGCTGGCCATAGGCCACGAGGAAGCGGTTGCCGACCCCACAGTGGTCACTGGTACGTTTCTCCTCGATAACTCTTATGCATGCATACTGTTTGATAGTGGAGCGGAGAGGAGTTTCGTGAACCAAAAACTTGCTCATTTACTTAAGCAAAAATCATGAGCACTTAAAGAACCGTTCACTGTATAAATGGCTAATGGAAAGACAGAGAGCACTAGCAATATATTCATAGGGTGTACCCTAACACTAGATAGCCATTCATTTTCGATCGACCTCATGCCGGTCTCAATTAAAAGTTTCGACGTCATTATCGGCATGGATTGGTTGAGTCTTCATCGTGCCGACATCATGTGTTACGAAAAGGCTGTTCGCCTTAATCTGCCGTCTGGCGAAACTCTTGTAGTTTATGGCGACAAACTCGGCACGAACCTTCGTATCATCTCGAGCATTCAAGCTCAGAAATTCTTGCGAAAGGAATGTCGCGCATTCCTTGCTCATGTGGTCGATGTGAGCCAAGAAACAAAAGACATTCAGAACATTCCAGTAGTACGCGACTTTCTCGACATCTTTCCAGAAGAACTCCCAGGATTACCTCCGCAACGTCAAATCGAGTTCAGAATCGACTTAGTTCCAAGGGCTACCCCTGTAGCCAAATCGCCCTATCGTCTAGCACCTGCAGAGATGCAGGAACTGTCCTGTCAACTTAACGAACTGCTCAGCAAGGGCTTTATAAGACCAAGCTTCTCACCCTGGGGAGCTCCAGTCTTGTTCGTCAAGAAGAAAGACGGATCGTTTCGTATGTGCATCGACTACAGGGAGCTCAACAAACTGACCGTCAAAAATCGTTATCCTTTGCCTCGTATTGACGATTTATTCGATCAACTTCAAGGGGCGAACTTCTTTTCAAAAATCGACTTAAGATCCGGATATCACCAACTACGAGTGCTAGGGGAGGATGTTCCGAAGACAGCCTTCCGAACTCGTCATGGGCACTACGAATTCGTAGTGATGCCGTTCGGATTAACAAACGCGCCCGCAGTATTCATGGATTTAATGAATAGGGTGTGTCGTCCTTACTTGGATCAGTTCGTCATCGTCTTCATCGATGACATACTTATCTACTCTCGTAGTAAGGAGGACCATAGTCAACATCTACGACTAGTCTTAGAAACATTGCGTTCGGAGAAGCTCTATGCGAAGTTCTCGAAATGCGAATTTTGGATCCGAAGAGTCGAATTCTTAGGACACGTGGTTAGCAAAGAGGGAATACACGTGGACCCTTCCAAAATCAAGGCCATTGAGAACTGGTCAGCACCGAAGACGCCTATAGAAATTCGTCAATTTCTAGGCCTCGCTGGCTACTACCGCAGGTTCATTCAGAACATTCCTCCGCATTGCGAAGCCTCTTACAACACTGACCCAGAAGGGCATAACCTTTGACTGGGAAGAGAAGCAGGAGAGAGCGTTCCAAACGCTCAAGCGAGCCTTGTGCACCGCACCAATACTATCCCTCCCCGAAGGGATAGAAGACTTCGTTGTCTATTGCGATGCATCGAATCAAGGGCTCGGATGTGTTTTGATGCAACAAGGTAAGGTCATCGCCTATGCCTCGAGACAACTGAAGACACACGAGGTCAACTACACCACACACGATCTTGAGCTAGGAGCAGTTGCGTTTGCTCTGAAGATCTGGAGACACTACCTGTACGGTACAAAGAGCACAATCTTTACAGACCACAAAAGGCTACAACACATATTCGACCAGAAAGAGCTCAACATGAGACAACGACGGTGGGTCGAGCTACTCAGTGACTACGAATGCGAAATTCGTTATCATCCGGGTAAAGCCAACGTAGTAGCTGACGCCCTAAGTCGGAAAGAATATTCTGGTCATAGAGTCAAATCATTGACTCTGACTCTCCATTCACACTTGTCCACACAAATTAAGGAGGCTCAGCTCGACGCTTTGAAACCTGGAAATGTGGCGGGTAAATCCCTGAGAGGAATGGATAAGAACTTGGAGGTTAAGGGTGGCGGAGCTTATTATTTGTGTGTGTTGTTTTATTTTAATACATTGTAATTTATTTTAAAAATTGTTCAAAAGATATTGTAAATTGTAACGCTTTTTAATGCTATGGTTGGATGTGACAACCCGAAATTTCTACTCTCTACAACCATTCACTTCAATAGAAGTCAGAACTGTTTCTGCTAATTTTCAAACTCTTTGGAATAAGTTTAAGTGTTTTAAAGCTTAGCACTTCAAAGAACAACAGGAGAGAGGATGCCCTAGCTTCATTGTGCATCATTTTCGCAAAAACTCCAAGAGTTAAGAGTTTTCGGCTCAAATGGTGTTTGGACCGAAAACCCCCATGAGTATATATATGACACTTGGCCATATTTTTCACTTTTTCACTCTTTCAAGAACAAGAACCGAAATCCTCTCAAGTACCATCCGATTTTTCCTTCTAGATCTTTAAAATGTAAGTGTTTCTTACCCTATTTAGTTGATCTCTTCCATTATTTAGTGATCTTACATGATTTCATCCGTGAAATCATTCCATTTTCTTAGATCTTCAAGTGTTCTTCATTTCACCAAAAACACCAAGAACACACACTAGTGTTTTGGGTCGAAAACACCCTTCTTTGCTTCCAGATTGTAAGTATCTAACTCTTATACTTGTTATCTAGTAAGGATACTTAATTTAGAGCCTTAAAAGCAGCCATTTATCCAAGAACAAAGGTGTTTTCGGTCTAATGCATCTCCTTAGACCGAAAACCCTTTATGAAAGGTGCAAAATGACATTAAACTTTCCTAATGCTTAGTATCGAGTCTAGAACACTTCTTTACTGGTTGGAAGCCCTTGGAAAATCACCTTTTGCATCAAAGAACAAGAGTTTTCGGTCAACCCCTTGGACCGAAAACCTCCATGACCGAAAGGTCATTTGGACCGAAAACCTCCATGACCGAAAGGTCATTAGGACCGAATACCACTTGGACCGAAAGCTCCATTTGGTAGCTATACAACCCTTAGATGCAACCTTTGGTACTTCTAGCACTTGAACCAAAGTGTTTTCCATGACTTAGGGTGTCTTAACTTGGTTAATTAGTTGTTAAATGACTAATTGGATACATATATGTGTTATTATATGTTAAATAGGATCCGTGTGTGTGCTCAAGTCTTCACTTGACATTTAGCATCCTATACATTTCGTTCATCCAAACCACTCACTACAGGTGAGTTCATACCCCTTAATTAACCTTTTAAATGTTTTTAAATGCTTTTATGGGGGGGGATACAAGTTGATCTATTATAGTTATTATATCAATCACATGTGATTAATAACTACCAAACAAGTGGTTTTCTTACTTTTCAAACTGTTTTACTTCAAACTGTTTTACAAACTCTTTAACATATCAAATGTTTTTACAAACTCTTTTTCATATCAAATACCTTTACTTCAAATATTTTACACTTATATTATGTTAAATGTATATCTTTATAGATATAGTTATATAAGTAGGATTGAAAGGACTTAGAACTGATAACTCACCCTACCTCCTGTTCCTCGTTGGGTTGTGGACTTAGGGTATCGGTTATTTGTCCGAAGGTCGTTTGAATCCTAGTTATATATCATGTATATGTATATAGTTATAAAGGTTCCTTCATTCCATCTGAATACCCTTGGGTAGCAAGCGCATACATTCGTGTTCATACGTACAAATCCTATTACTAGTAAACTACGATAGGCGTAGTTTAGGAAGTTACTAATACAATTACTAGATCGATGAATCATACAATGAGTCAGTTCATACATGAGTCAATACTTGCGAGATAGAGAGAACACACAATACAGCTAGTACACACAGTACATTACAATACATGCTAGACAAGGAGAGAACATACAATACAGCTAGCACATTCATTACATATACAGTTTTTCAGTTATGTGAGCCACGTAACGGGGCATGGCAATACTTGCCATGACCGTTCATGTATCCAGAATCTCCTTAATTGGGGATCGTATGAGTTTGCGTATAGCTATACTGGATTGACTATCCTACACCTTGCTGCTAGCTACAGTGGGACTTGCAAGTCTACGGGTGCCAAATGTCATTTTTCTCCGACATCTTACATTGTCGCGTACTATAGTCTGTAGCAGGATACAGGCCGATCACATGGTACTTTAAATTATAATTGGTTTAAGGTAGTTAGTACAACAGTAGTTACTTATTACAATACTATAGTACTATTTCATTTTCCCATTGCATTAACTTTGTGATTTTCACACGATATACAGAAATGCGAAAACTATATTTTGATAAATGATAGTCAGATTTGGGAAAATACACACTCTTACAAGAGACACACACAGATACTAGATGCCTTGGTAGAAGGCTACTTTTAGTAGGAAACATAGGGTTTTCTAGGAGGTTCAAAACTTTTATATACTTATACTTCACATACTTACAAATACTTTCTTACAAATACAGACACTAAAATGCTTATGATCTCACCAGCTTTAAAGCTGATACTCTCTTTCAAAATAACTTGTATCCTCAGGTCACCAGTAGACAGGTACCGGTGCAAGGTTTAGAGAAGATGGAGCCCGTTTGTCACACCCCAAAACCGAGAACGGCGGAATACGTTCTGGGGTGGAGGACATTATGTACATTATCATAACAATGCATAATAGTAAAGACAAGCAACAACATCCATTGCATTAAGATAATAATTGTAATACAAGCGTGTTCTGTACAGTTTGTTAGACACCAAAAGTATAATCAAAATAAATATGAGTCTTGTATATGCTCCATCTTCTCAAAAGCTGCATCTGTACCTGTCTACTGATGACCTGAGAATACAAGTTATTTTGAAAGCGAGTATCAGCATAAAGCTGGTGAGTTCATAAGTATTTAGTGTCATTGCTTGTATAAAAATGTTTACAATCATGTAGTATAATAGTTGATATCAAGGTTTTGAAAATAGTATGCTCCTTAGAAAATCCTATATTTTCCAGTGAAAGTAGTCTTCTACCAAGACCCGGTTATTTGCATGTTTGATCCTTTGAAAATGTAAAGGTTTTCCCAGTAAAACTATCAGTATGAAAATATAGTTTTAGACTTTAATCATATCCAGGAATTGGGAAATATAATGTTTTACCCCAGCAGTGTTACTGCCGGTTTTATGTAATGGAAATGCAGACTCCAGGTAGTATTAAATGTACAATACACCTCGGGGAGTCTGTTTTGCCTTTAATTCTTAATGTGTTAATTAAAGGTCGGAATGTGAACTCGTATGTAACCATGCTGATTGACGATCGAATAACTGATGACCCTCCAGGCCACACGTAGTATGGTGACATTTTGTCACCCCTGGCCTAGTTGGCTCGGACTGTAGCTAGCAGTCGGGATGTGGGAGTGTCTGTCCCGTATAGATCTATACACATAATGCCCGCTCTCCCTCCAGGAGACTCTGGTTACACGGTGATAGCACAATGAAGTGTCGTATCGAGATGTAGTATGTCACATTCTATTTTAGTGT
This sequence comes from Lactuca virosa, assembly GCF_052849685.1. Classification (NCBI taxonomy): domain Eukaryota; kingdom Viridiplantae; phylum Streptophyta; class Magnoliopsida; order Asterales; family Asteraceae; genus Lactuca; species Lactuca virosa. The sequence continues at coordinate 310,134,514 of NC_136433.1, read as the reverse complement.
ATTCTATCGTATATCGTATAATGTACTTTCTGGTATAATGTATAGAGTGTTCTCTTGTATAGCATATAGTATTCTCTTTGTATAGTATTTAGTATTCTCTTTGTATAGTATTTAGCATGTGTTGACTCATAACTGTACTGACTTTGGTAGTTGTCTTGGCCATAGTAGTAATGAGTAGTAATCCTTAACTATACCTATTATAGTTAAATAATAATGTTGGTTGCATGCCTTTGATACACAAAGCCACTGAACTGAAATGAAGGCTTTTATATCTAACACAAATATAATTGATATATAACTAAGAATTCAACGACAGTCGGACGAATAACAAAATACCCTAAGCCCACAATCAAACAAGAACAGGAAGTAAGGTGAGCTATTTGTCCTAAGTCCTTCAAGTCTTACTTATATATATATATATATATATATATATATATATATATATATATATATATATATATATATATATATATATATATATATATATATATTGGTGTAGATATGATTTGTGAATAAAAGAAGTTTTAAAAGAGTTTGGAAATAGTTTTAAAACAATTTAATACGAAAATGAGTTTGATAAACATTTCAAGCAGTTTTGTTGGCAAAGCAGTGGAAAATATAGAAAATCCTTTTTGATTGCAAGTTATAAATCACATGTGATTGATACTATAACTTGTTTGATTCAACTTGTATTCCCCCCCATAAAATCATTTAAAAACATTTAAAAGGTTAATTAAGGGGTATGAACTCACCTGCGGTGAGTAGTTTGGATGGAAGTGCCGGGTAGGATGCTAGGTGTCAAGTGAGGTCTTGAACACACACACGGATCCTATGTAACATGTAGTGATACGTAAGTGTATCTAATTTGTTAATTAATCACTAATTAAGTATTTAATGACACTCCAATGCATGAAAACACTTGGTTTCAAGTGCTAGGAGTGCTAAAGGTTGCTTCTAAGGAGTGTATGACCTCACTATGGAGTTTACACCTCAATTGGTAGTCCCTAAGGGTGTTTACGGTTTCTTGACCATTTCCCCATAAGTTTACGGTCGTAAACTCATGGTAATGGTGTATTTGTGTGATTTAAGGCTTCATGCTTCACAAAGAAGGGTACTAGGGTTGAATCAAAGTCTTAGGAAGTGGTTAGGGCTCGAAATGGCACTCCCTTGGAGTTTACGGTCCTTGGACCACTCCTTGGAAGTTTACGGTCTTAAACCCTAGAGTTTACGGCCGTAAACCCTTGGCTACTTCATTCTTGTCGTGTTTTGTGGTTCTTAGTTCATGCATGCAAGTTCTTAGCCTCTTATCCAATCATTAGAAGGTGTTAGGGGCATCAAAACACCCTTTGGGGGTGTTTACAGTTTTGGGTGATCCCCAAACCGTAAACACATGTTCTTGTGGGATTTTGGTGTTTATTCCATGGATTTGTAGACACACTAAGCAAATAACTAGTTAGGAAGAGTATACTTACTTATAGGAAGCTTGTAAGAGTGTTTAGGACCCAAAAACACTAGTGTGTGTTCTTGGTGTTCTTGGTGTTTTGAAGAACACTTGAAGATCTATGTAAAAATCGAAAATCCATGGATGAAAGGATGTATAAAAAGCTAGATTAAGTGTTGTAAGGAAGAATCTAGGAAGGAAAACTTACATTTTTGGCGGATTTGGAAGAATGGACTTATGATACTTGAGAGAAAAGCCTTGTGTTCTTGAGGTGGGAAGTGGAAAATGAGGAAAAGAGTGTAAACTCATGCTATATGCATGAGTCTTGGGGAAATTGGGGTTTACGGCCCAAACACCCCTTTGTTTGGCCGTAAACACCTAACTAAGGTGTTTATTGTTTTGTTTGCTACACATCGTTAATAACGTCACTTCCTTTTATTTAATCGTTTGACGAAAATAAAATAAAACACCCAAATGGGCTTAAATCCGACCAAAAATGTACTGAAATGTTTTTGACTAACTTTAGAAATGTTTGACTGTGGAAATTATACAAATGAAAGTTTTGGGTTATCACATCATCCCCCCGTTAGAGGGAATTTCGTCCCGAAATTAGAGTTCAAGCAGCTAAGTTATTACAACATAACTAAGCAAAAAGATGAGGATATTTAAGTTTCATTTGATCCTCGCGCTCCCATGTGAATTCCGGTCCTCGCTTGGCGTTCCAGCGAACCTTCACGATTGGGATGCGGCTTTGTTTCGTTCGTTTGACCTCTCAGTCCATAATCTCCATAGGTTCTTCCACGAAGTTGAGGCTCTCGTTGATCTCGATTTCGTCGAGTGGGATTACAAGAGTCTCGTCGGATAGGCACTTTTTCAAGTTCAAGACGGGGAAGGTTGGATGTACGTTACTAAGCTCACGGGGTAGATTGAGTTTGTAAGCTACGGGGCCGATTCTAGCGAGAATCTCGAAAGGCCCTATGTATCTTGGATTCAGCTTTCCACGCTTTCCGAAGCGTATCAAGCCTTTCCAGGGTGAGACTTTCAAAAGGACTAGGTCTCCCACTTGGAACTCCAAAGGTTTCCTTTGTTTATCTGTGTAGCTTTTCTGTCGGTCTCTAGAGGCTTTCAGTCGTTCCCGAATCTAAACGATCTTCTCTGTCGTTTCCTGAATGATCTTCGGACCCGTGAGAGCGCTATCAGGAACTCCTCCTTTAGCTAACTGAGTGTCACCCACCTCAGCCCGGCACAGAGAGGATCTGCACTTTCGGCCATAGAGGGCTTCAAATGGTGCAGCCTTGATACTAGTGTGATAACTGTTGTTGTAGGAAAACTCGACAAGGGGTAAGCGGGTATCCCACGCCTTACCAAAGTCGATCACACAGGCTCGCAGCAGATCTTCCAAAGTTTGGATAGTCCTCTCACTTTGTCCGTCGTTCTGTGGATGGTAGGCTGTACTCATGTCCAACCTCGTTCCTAAGGAGCTTTGTAATGACTGCCAGAACCTCGAAGTGAATCTGCTATCTCTATCGGAGATAATAGATATAGGAACACCATGCAGCCGTATAATCTCCCTAATGTATGTTCTTGTGAGTTTCTCCATCTTGTCAGTTTCTTTGATGGGTAGGAAGTGTGCGGACTTGGTCAGTCTATCGACGATGACCCATATGGTATCAAGTCCACCCGTTGTCTTGGGTAGCTTGGTTATGAAGTACATAGTGATCCGCTCCCACTTCCACTCTGGTATCTCCGGTTGTTGGAGTAGTCCTGATGGTTTCTGGTATTCGACCTTGACCTTGGCGCAAGTAAGGCATTTACTCACAAAGGTAGCAATCTCTGCTTTCATGTTAGGCCACCAGTATGACTTTTTGAGATCCAGATACATCTTATATGAACCTGGGTGGATAGAGTATCGAGTGTTGTGCGCTTCCTTCATGACCAAGTCTCTAAAGCCACCGTGCTTCGGTGTCCAGATTCGGTCCATGAGATATAAGGCTCTGTCACCCTTGACTTCTAGGTTCTTATCCATTCCTCGCAGGGATTCTTCCGCTATATTTTCAGGTTTCAAAGCTTCGAGCTGAGCTTCCTTAATTTGTGCGGATAGATGCGAATGGATAGTCATTGTTAGTGACTTGACTCTTTGGCCAGAATATTCTTTCCGACTTAGGGCGTCTGCTACTACGTTGGCTTTACCCGGATGATAACGAATTTCGCATTCGTAGTCATTGAGTAGCTCGACCCACCGTCGTTGTCACATGTTGACCTCTTTTTGGTTGAAGATATGTTGGAGGCTTTTGTGGTCGGTATAGATGGTGCTCTTTGTACCATACAGATAGTGTCTCCAGATCTTTAGGGCAAACACAACTGCCCCAAGTTCGAGATCGTGAGTGGTATAGTTGACTTCGTGTGTCTTCAGCTGTCTTGAGGCGTAGGCGATGACCTTACCTCGTTGCATCAGAACACAACCGAGCCCCTGGTTGGATGCATCGCAGTACACTACGAAATCTTCTATCCCTTCGGGGAGGGATAGTATCGGTGCGGTGCATAAGGCTCGTTTCAGGGTTTGGAATGCCTTCTCTTGTTTCTCTTCCCAGTCAAAGGCCACGCCTTTCTGGGTCAATGTCGTCAGGGGTTTCGCGATTCGGGAGAAGTTTTGTATGAATCTGCGGTAGTAGCCAGCGAGGCCTAGAAATTGGCGAATTTATGTAGGCGTCTTCGGTGCTGACCAGTTCTCAATAGCTTTAATCTTGGATGGGTCCACGTGGATTCCTTTTTCACTAACCACGTGTCCTAAGAATTCGACTCTTCGGATCCAAAATTCGCACTTAGAGAACTTCGCGTATAGCTTCTCTGATCGTAGGGTTTTCAGGACTTGTCGTAGATGATTGCTATGCTCCTCCTTACTTCGAGAGTAGATAAGTATGTCATCTATGAAGACGATGACGAACTGATCCAAGTAAGGACGACACACCCTATTCATTAAGTCCATGAATATTGCGGGCGCGTTGGTCAGTCCGAACGGCATTACCACGAACTCGTAGTGTCTGTATCGAGTTCGGAAGGTTGTTTTCGGAACATCCTCCTCGAGCACTCATAACTGGTGATGCCCGGACCTCAGATCAATCTTGGAAAAGTAACTCGCCCCTTGCAGTTGGTCGAATAAATCGTCTATGCGAGGAAGAGGGTAACGATTCTTGACCGTCAGTTTGTTGAGTGCCCTATAATCGATGCACATACGGATCGATCCGTATTTCTTCTTCACGAACAAGACCGGTGCTCCCCAGGGAGAGAAGCTTGGTCTTATAAAGCCCTTGCTGAGCAGTTCCTTAAGTTGACCGGACAGCTCTTGCATCTCAGCAGGCGCTAGGCGATAGGGCGATTTGGCTACGGGGGTAGCTCCTGGAATTAAGTCGATTCGGAACTCGACTTGACGTTGCGGAGGTAAGCCCGGTAGTTCTTCCGGAAAGACGTCGGGGAAGTCGCGTACTACGGGGTAGTCTTTTAGGTCTTTCGTTTTCTGGCTCGTATCGACAACGTGCGCCAGGAATGCATGATATTCCTTACGCAAGTACTTCTGGGCTTGAATACTTGAGATGATACGAAGGCTCGTACTGGGTTTGTCTCTGTAGATCAACAAGGTTTCGTTATTTGGCAGGTTTAGACGGATTGCTTTGTCGAAACATAGGATATCGGTACGATGGAGACTCAACCAGTCCATGTCCACAATGACATCGAAGCTCCTGATTGCTACTGGTATGAAGTCGATAGGAAATGAGTGATTATCTAGCGCGAGGGTGCAACCTATGTAGATTTCGTTAGAACTCTCTGTCTTGCCGTTAGCCATTTCTACGACGAAGGTTTCTTTTAGTGGTTGCGGTGATTGTTTAAGTAGGTGTTTAAAGTTTTGGTTTACGAAGCTTCTTTCTGCCCCACTATCGAATAGAATACAAGCATAAGAGTTATCGAGAAGGAACGTACCCGTGACTACTGTGGGGTCTGCTACTGCTTCATTGTGGCCAATAGCAAGTAGTCTGCCAGTCCCTCCTGTATTCCCAGCCTTCGGGCAGTTTCTTTTGAAATGCCCTATCTCGCCACAGCCGTAGCAGGCCTGGCTTACTCCTGTACTGGGGACCTGGGAAATGGGTTTGGGCTGTGATCGGCAAAACCGGGCGGTATGGCCCTTCCGATCACAGTTAGTGCAGTGCATTTCCCGGCAGGGGCCGTTGTGATGGAAAGAGCACTTGGTGCACTTGGGTAGATTCCCAGCATATGTTTTGGCTGGTACAGGGGCATATGGGGTAGTGGCAGCATGGACAGCCACCGTTTGTTGGTTCTTTGAAGAGGACTGGGCTGATACTAGAACGTTCCCTCGATACGGGGGCACTAATCCCCAGATGTATCGTTCAATTTTCTTGCCCTCGGTGGGGACCATGTTAGGACATAGAGTTACCAGGTCGCATAACCTAGCTGTATAAGCCACTATGTCGGTCCCCTTCATCTTGAGGTTCCAAAGTTCCTCCTCGAGTTTCTGAATTTCGCCCCTAGGGCGGTACTCCCTTGTCAGCAAGTCCTTCAGTGTGTCCCAACCCATGGCGTTTGCTGTTACCAAAGAGAGTGATTTGACATGGCCATTCCACCACGTCAAGGCCCTTTCGGTGAAGGTGCAAGCTGCGAACTTTATCTTGCTCTCCTCGGGGCACGAGCACATCTCGAAGATGGCTTCAGTTCTTTCGATCCATTGGGACAGTGCAATGATCCCTCTAGTCCCATTGAAGAACGTTGGTTTGCATTTCATGAAATCCTTATAGGTACACCCCTGTGTACGTGGGTGGATTTCACCATGTCTAGAGTTGGTGATCATTCCAGCTCCACTTGCGTCACCAGAATTTATTTGGGCCATAGCTGCTGTCACAGCTGCGGTTACAGCTGCCTGGAACATCACCGCATCGAACTGCGGAGCAGGAGGTGGTGGTGGTGGAGTTTGACTTGCAGGCGTGTTTCTGGTCGGACGCTTGCGGGGCGGCTTCTTTTACTGAAAATTTTAAAAGATGATGATAACAGTGAGAATCAATTGTGAGCATGATGAGGGTGTTTCATGCACTAAATCGCCATAGTTCGACTGTCAGATAGAGTCATAACAAATAGATTAGGGAAACACAAGAATATAGATTTCTTATAGAGTAATCAACTGCCAATGATACTGGTATTAATGATGTAAAATGAGTTCAGGAAAAACGACCTAACAATAGGTCTTACATCAAACCATAAAGGGAAAATGTTGGCAGTTTAGAAGCCTAGTTAGAGTATTTTCAAAGTTAGGAATGTTTACAGACAAGTGCTCTACCGAGCATTGAAAAGAAAAGGCTATTCCTTAATCAAAAGAGAAGGGTGAGTCAACATCTTCTACTAGCGACGGGTAACCCTTGGGCAAACCCTAAGATCAGCCAGTTGGCGTACAACTTCCTGAAGATGTCGCTCATGCGCCCTTTGACGCACACGGAGTTCCATGACTTCAGCTCGAGATGCAGCTAGTTGTTGCTGCAGAGCCTCATTGGTCCTCCTAGTCCTATCCATAGCTTCTTCGAGTTGGCGGATACGGACAGTGTTAAGGTTAGGGTTGGCGTCAATTTCCACTACTCTGCCGATGGCTGCATGACTTTGCTCGACGTTCCTAACAATCCTACGGACCATGATAGGCAAGACTCGGTCAGCTGAACCACCCTCGCTTATGTTGTAAAAGCTTCGGTCTCCGTCGAAAGGTAAAGGCTGACCCTGTTCATCGCTCCATCGATTCAAGGTTATTGCCCACATGGGAGTGGGACCTTGAAATGCCGGACGGGGGTTGGGGTTTGGAGTTGATGGGGGTAGGTTGTTGACTTCTGGTTCAGAGTCAGAGCTATCCGAAAAGCCTTCTGCACGGTGATCATCCAAAGGGATCGGGTGATCATCTTCTGGCTCTTCATCAAGCCATCCTCCAATGCCTTGGTTCGGATAGTACGGATCGCCGGGAAGGTGGAAGCCAGCCATGCTACCTACGCGAGAAATGGGAAAGGGATAGTCAATAGACGTACTAATCTAGGATACTTATAAGATGATCGTTATTAGTCGACCCAATACTTGCATAATGCATACCGATTACATGTAACCGAGACAGGATAGACCCTCGAATAAGTGACCCTAACTCTAAATCCACAACCAAACAAGGAACAGGAAGTAAAGCAAAGATCACAGATTCTAAGTCTATAGCGCCTTAGTCACATGTAACCGTAGAGTATCCACTTAGCAACTATTGCCCTAATAGTAACGACCCTTTTAGTTCTCACATATGTAATTCATAAAAATACAGAATACTCCTATAGTATTCTTGTTCCAATGTTCTTGTAGTAGTGTTGGTAAGTTTTTAGACTTGTTGTAACACCACAACCATTCTTAGGCACATGCTAGTCACTCCTAGGAGAATGTAGTCGATCAGGCTACATCCACCCAGATTTGACTATATGTCTCTAAGCCTAATTGTGCTGTTCAACAATCTTAATACCTTTGTTTCGTTCAAGTATGATACTGACCCTTTGTATGGATGGACGTGTATATATATATATATACTTAGTTAAATATTTTATTATTTAAAAGTATATATATTCTTGGTCAGAGTGTTTTAATCCCGATGTGTTTATAGTTCCTATATCTTTTATGGGTTGATATACTTGATTCACTATAAACAATGCTCTGATACCAATCTGTCACACCCCAAAACCGAGAACGGCGGAATACGTTCTGGGGTGGAGGACGTCATGTACAGTATCATAACAATGCATAATAGTAAAGACAAGCAACAACATCCATTGCATTAAGATAATAATTGTAATACAAGTGTGTTCTGTACAGTTTGTTAGACACCAAAAGTATAATCAAAATAAAGATGAGTCTTGTATATGCTCCATCTTCTCAAAAGCTGCATCTGTACCTTTGTACTGATGACCTGAGAATACAAGTTATTTTGAAAGCGAGTATCAGCATAAAGCTGGTGAGTTCATAAGTATTTAGTGTCATTGCTTGTATAAAAATGTTTACAACCATGTAGTATAATAGTTGATATCAAGGTTTTGAAAATAGTATGCTCCTTAGAAAATCTTATATTTTCCAGTGAAAGTAGTATTCTACCAAGACCCGGTTATTTGCATGTTTGATCCTTTGAAAATGTAAAGGTTCTCCCAGTAAAACTATCAGTATGAAAATATAGTTTTAGACTTCAATCATATACAGGAATTGGGAAATATAATGTTTTACCCCAGCAGTGTTACTGCCAGTTTTATGTAATGGAAATGCAGACTCCAGGTAGTATTAAATGTACAATACACCTCGGGGAGTCTGCTTTGCCTTTAATTCTTAATGTGTTAATTAAAGGTCGGAATGTGAACTCGTATGTAACCATGCTGATTGACGATCGAATAACTGATGACCCTCCAGGTCACACGTAGTATGGTGACATTTTGTCACCCCTTGCCTAGTTGGCTCGGACTGTAGCTAGCAGTCGGGATGTGGGAGTGTCTGTCCCGTATAGATCTATACACATAATGCCCGCTCTCCCTCCAGGAGACTTTGGTTACACGGTGATAGCACAACGAAGTGTCGTATCGAGATGTAGTATGTCACATTCTATTTTAGTATATTCTATCGTATATCGTATAATGTACTTTCTGGTATAATGTATAGAGTGTTCTCTTGTATAGCATATAGTATTCTCTTTGTATAGTATTTAGCATGTGTTGACTCATAACTGTACTGACTTTGGTAGTTGTCTTGGCCATAGTAGTAATGAGTAGCAATCCTTAACTATACCTATTATAGTTAAATAATAATGTTGGTTGCATGCCTTTGATACACAAAGGCACTGAACTGAAATGAAGGCTTTTATATCTAACACAAATATAATTGATATATAACTAAGAATTCAACGACAGTCGGACGAATAACAAAATACCCTAAGCCCACAATCAAACAAGAACAGGAAGTAAGGTGAGCTATTTGTCCTAAGTCCTTCAAGTCTTACTTATATATATATATATATATATATATATATATATATATATATATATATATATATATATATATATATATATATATATTGGTGTAGATATGATTTGTGAATAAAAGAAGTTTTAAAAGAGTTTGGAAATAGTTTTATAACAATTTAATACGAAAATGTGTTTGATAAACATTTGAAGCAGTTTTGTTGGCAAAGCAGTTGAAAATATAGAAAATCCTTTTTGATTGCAAGTTATAAATCACATGTGATTGATACTATAACTTGTTTGATTCAACTTGTATTCCCCCCTCCCCCCCATTAAAGCATTTCAAAACATTTAAAAGGTTAATTAAGGGGTATGAACTCACCTGCGGTGAGTAGTTTGGATGGAAGTGTCGGGTAGGATGCTAGGTGTCAAGTGAGGTCTTGAACACACACACGGATCCTATATAACATGTAGTGATACATAAGTGTATCTAATTACTTAATTAATCACTAATTAAGTATGTAATGACACTCCAATGCATGAAAACACTTGGTTTCAAGTGCTAGGAGTGCTAAAGGTTGCTTCTAAGGAGTGTATGACCACACTATGGAGTTTACACCTCAATTGGTAGTCCCTAAGGGTGTTTACGGTTTCTTGACCATTTCCCCATGAGTTTACGGCCGTAAACTCATGGTAATTGTGTATTTGTGTGATTTAAGGCTTCATGCTTCACAAAGAAGGGTACTAGGGTTGAATCAAAGGCTTAGGAAGTGGTTAGGGCTCGAAAATGGCACTCCCTTGGAGTCTACGATCCTTGGACCACTCCTTGGGAGTTTACGGTCGTAAACCCTAGAGTTTACGGCCGTAAACCCTTGGCTACTTCATTCTTGTCGTGTTTTGTGGTTCTTAGTTCATGCCTGCAAGTTCTTAGCCTCTTATCCAATCATTAGAAGGTGTTAGGGGCATCAAAACACCCTTTGGGGGTGTTTACGGTTTTGGGAGATCCCCAAACCGTAAACACATGTTCTTGGGGGATTTTGGTGTTTATTCCATGGATTTGTAGACACACTAAGCAAATAACTAGTTAGGAAGAGTATACTTACTCATAGGAAGCTTGTAAGAGTGTTTAGGACCCAAAAACACTAGTGTGTGTTCTTGGTGTTCTTGGTGTTTTGAAGAACACTTGAAGATCTATGTAAAAATCGAAAATCCATGGATGAAAGGATGTATAAACACTAAATTAAGTGTTGTAGGGAACAATCTAGGAATGAAAACTTACATTTTTGGCGGATTTGGAAGAATGGACTTATGATACTTGAGAAAAAAGCCTTGTGTTCTTGAGGTGGGAAGTGGAAAATGAGGAAAAGAGTGTAAACTCATGCTATATGCATGAGTCTTGGGGAAATTGGGGTTTACGGCCCAAGAACCCTTTGTTTGGCCGTAAACACCTAACTAAGGTGTTTATTGTTTTGTTTGCTACACATCGCTAATAACGTCACTTCTTTTTATTTAATCGTTTGACGAAAATAAAATAAAACACCCAAATGGGCTTAAATCCGGCCAAAAATGTACTGAAATGTTTTTGACTAACTTTAGAAATGTTTGACTGTGGAAATTATACAAATGAAAATTTCGGGTTGTCACACCGTTCAAGACTCATCTTTCATTTTGATTTATATTTTGGTGGCTATATAACTTGACAGAACACACTTGTATTAAAATTATATTATTAATGCAATGGATGATGTTGTTGCTTGTTTACTACTATTCATTGTTGTGATACTGTACATGATGTCCTCCGCCCCAGAACGTTTCCGCCGTTCTTGGCTTTGGGGTGTGACATTGGTGTTGTCTTTATCTTTTGCTATGAAACCTTTTGTACTGTTGCGCCTCGTGTTTCCGCTTTAGTGGGGTGTGACATCAATTAAGTGCATAGTTACTTTCATTTTACACATAGATATGAAGTATCTAATTAATTATTTGCTATATGTGCTTATGTGCAAAGATGTTATGTGTTAGATGAAATTTTATAAAGATAAGTTTATATGATTTATACAGTATATGTAATTTTATAAAGAGTCTACATTGGGTAACGAAGGGTTGTGAAAGATACCTTAGTACGATGAAATATAGGATGTCATAGTATGATGCAAGAAGTTGGCGATGGTAGGATCCCAAAAAATTTAGAATTGGTACTATTGTGCGAATGATGTAGAAATGGTACTAGTGTACTGTCACACCCCAAAACCGGAACGGCGGAAACGTTCTGGGGTGGAGGACGTCATGTTTAGTATCACAAGACATGCATCATAGTAAACAAAGTAAAAAACAACCATTTCATTAGAAAGAAAGTGTTTACAAAGTATGCGATTCACATAAAATAGAATACATAGCAAATAACAAAAAGACATGAAGCTATACTGCTCCATCTTCTGAATCCTAGTGCGCGTACCTGTCAACTGGTCTCCTGAGAATACAAGTCATTTTGAAAGCGTAGATCAGCATTTAAGTTGGTGAGTTCATAAGATTTAAGTGATGTACGTGAGTAGTAAGAAAGTTGTATAAAGTTCTAGTAAGTTATAGTAAGTTCTGTTTAGAAACGTTTGCATGTTCCTCCAGGAAATCCTATATTTCCTGCTTTGATGAAAGATAAGTAAAAATGACTCTACATTCCTTTCTATGAGTACTAAATGAATACAAGTTACATAAAACTCAGAGTAAACAAACAATCGGTTGTGTGTATCAGCCCTAAGCCCACAACCAAACAAGGAACATGAAATGAGGCGGAAGACACACATCCCATTGTTTGTTAGATCATAATTGTATATAACACTGGCGTTTTGTGACAGCCCGAAATTTCTATTCTGTACAATCATTCACTTCAATAGAAGTCAGAACAATTTCTGCTAACTTTCAAGCTTTTTGGAATAAGTTTGAGTGTTTTTAAGTTAGTACTTCAGGAGATATCAGGAGAGAGGATGCCCTAGGGTTTATTGTGCAACAATAATGTCCCAAAACTCCAAGAGTTAGGATTTTACAGCCTAAACAAAGGTGTTTACGGCCGTAAACCCTAAAAGGCGGTATAAATATGACACATAGTCATTATTTACCACTTTTCACATTTTCAAGATCCAAAACTCAATTCTCTCTCAAGTATCATCCAACTTTTCTTCTTGATCTTCAACTTTGTAAGTGTTTCTTACCCTAAAAAGTTGATATCTTGCTTAACCTAGTGATCTAACATGATTCCATCCGTGAAATCATTCCAAAAGTGTAGATCTTCAAGTTTCACCAAGAACACCAAGAACACACACTAGTGTTCTTGGACTTTTAGCACCTTTTCAAGCTTCTACCTAGTAAGTACTCTTACCCTAGTGTATTATAAGACTTGTTACACTTCTAAACATCAAGAAAACACCAAAGAATCAAAGGATCAAAGGTTTTTACGGTCCAAGAACACCTTGGACCGTAAACCCTAACAAAGGGGCCAAAGTGGCCCTAGTCCCCTTCCTTGATATGCGAGGTACTTGAAAACATCAAAAGGACCATCAACCATTTGGGTTTACGGCCGTAAACCCAAAGAGAAATGGTCCAAGGACCGTAAACTCCACAAAGGAGTGAAATGGTGCCCTAATCTCTTCCTAAGGCTTAACCATGAAGTAGAAATGCTTCTTAGGACTTGTAAAGCTTCAAAAATCAACATGGTAAAAGTACCATGAGTTTATGGCCGTAAACTCATGGGTTTACGACCATAAACTCAATGAGTTATGGTCACAAAAGCGTAAACTCCAAGGGAGTTTACCCTTGAACCCTAAACTCAATAGCAATGTCCTACAACACTTAGATGCAATCCTTAGCACTGATAACACTTAAATAGGGTGTTTTACATGTCCTAGGATGTCTTAACTTTGTTAATTATTTGTTTAAAGACTAATTGGATACATATATGTGTTATTATATGTTAACTAGGATCATTGTGTGTGTACACGTCTTCACTTGACACCTAGCATCCTATACATTCCGTTCATCCAAACCACTCACTACAGGTGAGTTCATACCCCCTTAATTAACCTTTTAAATGTTTTTAAATGCTTTTATGGGGGGGGGATACAAGTTGAACTATTATAGTTATTATATCAATCACATGTGATTAATAACTACCAAACAAGTGGATTTCTTACTTTTCAAACTGTGTTACCAAACTGTTTTATTTCAAACTGTTTTACAAACTCTTTTTCATATCAAATACTTTTATTAAACTCTTTTAACTTATATTCTATGTATCTATATAGATATAGTTATATAAGTAGGATTGAAAGGACTTAGGACTGATAGCTCACCTTACTTCCTGTTCCTTGTTTGGTTGTGGACTTAGGGTATTCTGGTAATTTGTCCTAAGGTCGTTTGAATCCTAGTTATATATCATGTATATGTGTATATATATAAAAGGTTACTTAATTCAGTTCAATACCTTTGGGTAGCAAAGGTATACAAACAAGTTCATACATTCAAGCAACATTACCAGTAAACTATAATAGGTATAGTTTAGGGATATACTAATACTATTACTAGAACAGTGAAACATACAATGAGTCAGTTCATACATGAGTCAATAACAAACAAACAATAGATATTATGATGAGAAACAAACAATAGATACTATAATGAGAAACAAACAATAGATACTATGATGAAAAACAAACAATAGATACTATGATGAGAAACAAAGAATAGAATACTATGATGAGAAACAAACAATACATGCTAGACAGGGAGAGAACACACAATACAGCTAGCACATACATATACAAGAACATTACTACATTTATGTGAGCCACGTAACGGGGCATGGCACTACCTGTCATGACCGTTTTGTATCCAGAATCTCCTTAAGTGGGGAGCGTATGAGTTTGTGTATAGATCAATACTGGATTGACTATCCTACACCTTACTGCTCGCTACAGTAGGACTTGCAAGTCTACGGGTGCCAAACGTCATTTCTTACGACGTCTTACATCGTCGTTTTACTAGAGTCGGTAGCAGGATACAGGCCGATCACATGGTACTTTAAATAACAATTGGTTTAAAGTAGTTAGTACAACAGTAGTTACTTAATACAACACTACAGTACTATTTCATTTTCCCATTACATTTACTTTGTGATATTCACACAATAAACAATAATGTAAAAACTATATTTTTGGTTAATGATAGTCAGATTTGGGAAAATACACACTCTTACAAGAGACACACACACAGATACTAGATGCCTTGGTAGAAGGCTACTTTTAGTAGGAAACATAGGGTTTTCTAGGAGACTTCAAACAATTACAAACTTTTAGAAACATATACAAGTACAGACTTACAAACACTTTCATACAACTACATACATTAATATACTTATGATCTCACCTGCTTTAAAGCTGATCTACTCTCTTTCAAAATAACTTGTATTCTCAGGTCACCAGTAGACAAGTACCGGTGCCAGGTTTTGAGAAGATGGAGCTCGTTCAAGACTCATCTTTTATTTTGATGTATATTTTTGGTGTCTATATAACTTGACAGAACACACTTGTATGAAATTATATTATTAATGCAATGGATGATGTTGTTGCTTGTTTACTACTTTGCATTGTTGTGATACAGAACATGACGTCCTCCACCCCCGAACGTTTCCGCCGTTCCGGTTTTGGGGTGTGACAGATTGGTATCAGAGCCTTTTTTATAGTGAATCGAGCGTATCAACCCATAAAAGATATAAGAACTATAAACACAACGGGATTTAAAATACTATGATAAATAGTTTATAATTTTAAATAATAAAATATTTAACCAAGTATACATACCTGCATTCATACAAAAATCAGTGTCACTAGGACATAACAAAAGTATTACGATTGTTGGGCAGCACAAGTAGACTTAGAGACATATAGTCAAAGCTGGGAAGATATAGCCTGATCAAGTATATTATCCGAGGGTTGACTAGCATGTGCCTAAGTGTGGTTGTGAGGTTGCAACAACTCTAAGAACTTACCAACACTACTGCAATGAAAATAGTAGAACAGAACATAAACTTAAAATACTATAGGAGTATTTTGTGTTACTATAATTACTTATCTGAGAACTAAAGGTCTTTATTAAGTATGTCAATAGTTGCTGACTGGATACGCTAAGGTTATTGTTGGGTTTTGAGCATTCTAACACTCCTATGGTGTACATGCAACCCTTGGATCTATGTTTTCTCTATTATACATGCAAATATTAATTATTCCAAGGTTTCATCCTAACTAGCATATTATGAAGCACCTATACTACAAAGTTCTAGTTAGATGACATACCTTTTGATGTAGCTTGATGTCTTCAAGCTTTAAGAGCTTATCCCCAATAGTGTGGAAGCCTCAAATGGAATCACAAATCACAAAAACACCTTGGAAGAACTTGAGAGAATATGTATGCACACTAAAATCGGCCCACTCTTATTTTCACACACTTGTTCCAATTTTGTGAGCCAAGGACCCCTTTATATATTATGGAGGATTAGGGTTACATCCATGTAAACCCTAATACCCATGACCTTTCATTTACATAGGATCCATGGGTTAAAAGCTCCATGGACCATCCATGAAAGCTTAGCCCAACCTAAATGAACTTGGCCCATTCCATATATATAAGAGTCCATATTTAATTAGTTCTTTTTGATCACTTAATTAATTCTAAATTAATTATTGATCAATACTAATTAAATAATATAATTCCATATTAATATATTAGAACTTATAATATATTAATATAAATCATAAATATACTATTCTCAAAAGACTATCCATATAAATTGTGCCGGTGAAGTGCAACCCAAATGGACCATGCCGGGTCGGGTCAAGTACATACCAAATATAGTTATGGACATAGACATTAATCCAAAAGTCTCCCACTTGGATAAGTCTAAAACTATTATTGAGTATGACTTCAAAACCTAACTGGCAATCGTAGCTCTTAAAGCCGCTGTCGAACTCTGAGCTTGTCAATGACTTGTCCATTAGATAAGGGATCATATATTCCTCCATTCCAGATATCATATGGACTGAGACATGGATTATAATCATTCTCTCTGTCCATTTGTTGTTTCCCGATTTTCGATTTATGATGACTGACTGATTGAACAAATCAAATCAGTCCTGGCTTGGCCAAGCACTCACATGTGTCATCGCTAAATCATCGAGGGGCCCACAGATATCGCTTTTACCCCGAAGGTAAAAGGAATGGATAAACTTCGACTCATATGACTTGTTCTACTACTTGTTGAATCATACACCAAGGCACATTTTATAACATCGAGTTACCAAATGCGTTTTCGTGCAATCAATGTATAACCAACATATGACCGACTGTGGATGGTTTGAATAACTTAATCATTCAGGAAGAGCGACTTAGTTATTCTGGAAGTCAAAACATGCAAAGTGAAACACAATAATAAATGAATCAAATACGGTATCAAACCCTATGAATATAAATAAACACATTTATTTATCACCATACTGATTACTCATTATTCATTGTTTCGGTTTTATCAACTTTATACTTGAATTAAAAACACTAGTTGTCCCATGGTCCAAGCATGTACACTATGTTTTTCTTAAACAATAGCTTTCCCATACACCAAGTATGCACTCTATGTTTGTCTATAATCCTTACTTTGTGAAATAAACCAATTGAACATAATTTCAATGATTCTAATTTCACACTCCCAAATCCTTATCGAAAAATGTGAGAATTTCAAATTCCTATCATTTATCGAAATCTGTTTAGATTTTAAACTTATATGCACTGACCCTCCTGTAATGAATATGTACAAAGTCACAAAGACTTGTCAACAGTCATTATAAGGTATTCCAATGGAGATCAACTCCATGGAAACTAAGTCTCATATTCAAAGTACATTGCTTTGGACATGCTTCTTGCATTAAGTTTTCTAATCTTACACAGATAACTTCCACCTATGGAGACAACTCCATATTCTTATTTTGACTATCACTTTTGAATAAGAGATGCCTCTTTTCAGAATATGTCAATATGGTCCTTCCAAAATTAGCACTATACTTCCAACTGTCCCTGAGCAACCAATCTTTGGTAAACCTCAGATTGTCCTCGACAATTGCTTAATCATTTTAGTCATATCCAATTCTAGACCTTTTCCCTTCTTAATGCCTCTAGGCATTTGGAAAAATTTAGAAATGACAAATATTATAGCACATGCAATCGATCCTGTACCCAAAGCAAATGGTACACGATTCATGATGTCTCACATAAAGACATGATTCTAGACCAGTCTTTTGCTACAATATTTTTATTTGCCATGTTTTCAAAATTTGACTATGAAGAGGGATGTCGTAATCATAATCGAATTTTGAGAACGCAATATATAGAATTTCCTTAAGTTAAACCAATCCAACATGAAATTAATATATATATTCTTGACTAAAGATGATTAAGGTCTCAATCTAAGCCTTTAGAACTGAAATGAAGTATATCCTCTCCCTTAATTATAGCAAAACAACTTTTTCAATCCCTGCAGCCTCACGAATTGAAACTTTTGCTTTCTATAATTAACATTGCTAACTTGCAACACTAACAATAATTATCATGCTCCCACTTACATGATGATTATTAGCATAACACTTATGCTCCCACTAGCTTTGACATGTACTCAGAAATCAGCTGGACTTCTAGAAATCAATACTTTATTGACTTTCTTACCAAAGTTCAGATTTCTGATACGAGATGCTTTGATAAAAGTTTATCAAAATCATACACCTTTCCTTAGATAGCATGCATGTGTGTCTAAACAATTTCAGAACTATGAAAAGGGATGTCGTAATCATAGTCTCAATTGTATAGACCTTTTGCCATCTGCTTCAAATCTACTCGGTGGAAGTGTTTCCTCACCATCATTTTCATGAATCGGAGAGAAACCTTATGACCCTTAGATTTTATGGTGTATGTGTTCTTATCCATGTGAATCGTCAAAACCATAGTCACAAGACAAGGATAATGACAAATCCAAACTCATATGGACTGAACTTATGCAATCTTAACTTCTTGCCACCTGGCAGTACAAGGCCTGTCATTGCTTCCAAGTTGTTATGCAACCATTTGAGAACTTTCAGAACTCCTATGCAAAGCCAACTTTAACTGGAATGGGCACAGAATATGTTAACACGATAGGTTATAAACCTCAAGTCGTGTGCTAGTGAAGAACCTCAGGTTTTATTCTTGATTAGTTCTTGAAATTCTTTTTAGAATCTTTAAGACTCCCACTATCCTCTTGACATATAAGACCATCTTGCCAAATATTCAAGAGATAGTGCGGATTCTTTATCAAGACAAACACTTCACACAATTGGCCTTAGTTGGTCTTTGTTTTATCCAAAACATCACAACTTACCAATTTCAAATGTACAAGAGTAGGACACTTTTACTCTTACATTTGAAAAGTGTTTTAAACCTTTCTTTAAGATATGTCACTCAAGTTACAATCTTGGAGTATGACTCTAAGAATTGTTTTGGAACGAAGTATGACTCATCTTCCTGATCTAACCATTTCAACAATTCATGACTCCTCTTCTTAGTCATAAGAATGCACTAAGATGACCTTTAGAGGACTAATTGTGATATGATTTCTAAATCATTAAGATGATCACAAACATGATACTAAAGTACTCTCCCATCTTTTCAGATTTGAGAAACTTTTATCTTTCTGCCTAATTTGATTCTTCCCATTCGTTCTGCCATACATTGAGACTTTTCCAATGTTTCAGAATTATACTTAAACTTGTAAGTATAACCATATTTACTAAACTTTAGTAAATCAAATAGTCTTAACGAGCTTTGTGGTGGACATGACCAGTGCACAAGAATGTGTACTCGATCCCTTTAGTCCTTCACTTGACTCACACATCCATGTGAACAAGTAATTAGTCTTGATTTTCCAATGCTAGAAAGTTCTCATTCATCATACTATTCAACTTGCATGATTCCAAGTTTCGGTCCAATTGAAACTTAGGTGATGAGGAACTTTCCTGATTTGGTAAATTTAGACACTACCACAAATGAAAGAATCAAATCCATTTTCCAATATTGCTGTCAGTGGAATCATATAAGCAACAATTTTCCACAAATGCCATTGTAAGGATACTTAAAATAAATAAAATTAAACAATTTTCTTTTATTTTAAAACTTTGCGGAAAAACTTATCCTTACAATCCACATGGAAAATTGTTGTTATCTATTCCTTAGCAATATATCATAACTTCTTAAGCAACTGCTCAAAATTCTGATTCGATCGAAATCCACCTTCGCGATCAGAATCAGCATATACTTCCTTTAAGATTTCTCTCTATTCTTTGATTCTTAAAACATCAACATGTGACCCAGTCACATCATGTAATGAGGATCTCAAAATAGAACTTAACAGAGTTAGATAATGGGCTCTACCTGATGTAGAGTCAAACTTATTGACTTTAAAATCCTTAGGTAAATTTGGCAGCTTTGCAATCAACGCTCCTTCCTTTGGCAAAATAAACATATGGACCCTTTGGTAATGGGACTATCTAAGACTTAGCCTTTCTATTTACCATTTGGTCAACCGGGTTGACTATGGCCAATCCCTTTCCATTGGGAAGAGAATGCTTTTTCTGGATTTCCAGTGTCACCATTATCACTGTCCATAATGTTTTTGGGAAGTTGATCTTCTAATCAAATTTGCTTTACTATCGTTCCAAATCATTGCTGATTCAGCAGCACCAAGCAAATAGATATGATCATTAAGGTTCATGTCATAGTCTGTTTCATAGTAGTCCCAAAGGAACTCACTATGTGACTTAGAAAGTGATTGAACATCCAACTTTCTCAAAACTTTGACACCCAACTCTCCCGGCTTGTCAATATGTGACTTCATCTCTAAGATGTGATCACACATAGACCTTGCTTGCCATTAGGGCTTGAGTGACCTTGAACTTGCGGGTTAGGGAGAATAATTGGAGGAGGTGGAGGAAGAGAAGTATCACTTCCATGAGCCAAACTCAGGGAATCATATTCATTAGGAAAGCTTGGTTTGGGAAGATCATTGTTGTCTAAACCAGACATCAACAATGGGAGAAACTCACGTAAAGTTGATTTAAGTCCTTAATATTGTTGGATTAGTGTCTAAGTCCATAACTATAATTGGTATGTACTTGACCCGACTCGGCATGGTCCATTTGGGTTGCATGGCATCGAAACATTTGGATAGACCGTTTATGAGGAAAAGACATTTTGTGACATATTAATATATTATAAGTTCTAATATATTAATATGACATCATGTTATTTAATTAGTATTGATCAAGAATTAATTTGGACTTAATTTAGTGATCAAAAAGAGACTAATTAAATATATGGGGATTGATTGTGTAAATCATTCATTCTTATATATGTGGGCTTATGATCCAAGATTCCTTTATGTTGGGTTTAACCCATGTGGTGATCCATGGATACTCCATGGAGGTTAAAACCCATGGAGCATAAGGAATGGGTAAAGTCATGAGTTACATGGTGTAACCCTAATAGCCACACTATATAAGAACCCCTTTAGTTCAAGAAATTGGCACTAGTGATACATATTTTGAGGGCTAGCCAATTTGAACATGTATGTCTTCTTCTCATGGTTATTCCAAGAGTTCATGATGTTGTGTGAACCATTTGAGGTGTCACACTTGGGGCACTAGGCTCTCAATCTTCATGGAGTCAAGCAACAACAACAAGGTATGTATTCTATCTATTTTATTATCCTAGTATCAATGTTTTGGTATGCTAGTTAGGATAATACCTTGGATAATCATATTTGCATGTATAATAGAGAAAACATAGATCCAAGGTATTTGGGGTTGCATGTACACTTAGGAGTGTTAGAATGCTCAAAACCCAACAGTGGTATCAGAGCCTAGGCTTGTTTTCAATTATACTTGATGCAAATTGCTGAAAAATGCTGAAAAAGTCAAATTTCGGGCATTCTGGGCACTGTACTCGCCGAGTCCACTGATGAACTCGCCGAGTACATGAAGAAAATCATCCTACTCGGCAAGTAGGTTGATACACTCGACGAGTAGGAGCCCAGACAACATTTTTTCGAGTTTTTTGGCTAGAAATGGACTAGGAACATTACCATAAGCTGTTTTTGAACTTATAAACTTGTTTTTGATGTGGTAATGTTCATGCTAATCCAATTTCAAAGATAATTGTCAATAGATTCATGTTTTGTATTAGTTTAGTGATTAGGCTAATTACATGAAAAAGTTTGATTTGAATTATCTTGTTCTTATGAGTTTCTTAGATTAATAGAAAAGTTAATTGATTATGTGTTTTCAATCCACTTTAATCTAAGAGTTGATTCTAAAATGTGTTTTTGTAACTTGTCCTCAAGTTATATGAAAAGTCACATTTAAGTTTCATAAAACTCATAAAAGTTGGTAATGGTTACAAAAATAAAGAGTCTTGTCCTCAAGTTATGGAGGTTCAAGAGTCACTTCATTAAGTAATAAAATGTGTAACCTTAATTAATTCCATAAGTTATAAAATAAAGAAAAGTTACATTCTTTTATTAGTTTAAAGTCTTCCATAACTTGTCCTCAAGTTATGGAACTTGAAGAGTTTTTTAATTAAAACTAATTTAAACACATAAGTTATGGAATTAATTAGTTTTGAATAGTTTCAAAACTTGCCCTCAAGTTTTGGAATTTGAAAAGTTTCACTTATGAATACTTTAATTCCAAGTTAGCCCTTAGAATTTTAAAAGTTAAAATTCAACCCTTATACTATTATTATAATTTTAATTATATAGATATGTATAAGATAAAGTCAATCTTACCGTTAGTAGGCCTCATTCACGAAGCCGGTCTATAAGGGGGGTATAAGGTTACTGCCTATAAAATGTCAGTTTAATGGGTTTCCACTCTCACCCACCGCTTCCTTTACTGGTGGTGGGTCGTTAGCCGAACGGGTAGGACAAAGACTATACTTCTCCCTTCATTAAAAGTATTAATGATAAATACTAAGTAACTAAATATTTATAAATTCTCAATCTTAATTACTTAGGAAAATGTGAATTTGGTGCTAGCCCATAAAATTACACTTTGTATCTTACCAAGTCGTTAGTGGAGCGTGTGTGGTTAACCGGCACACTAACATGGACTAGTAAGAGTGGCAAAGGGTAACTTAACTTTATTATAGATTGGTGGAGCGTGTGTGGTTAACCGGCACATCGATTAGGTAATATTGTTGAGGGTACCAAGTCAATTTGTATGGTTATTCACACCTTGTTTGTGATCCTCGGCATCCCAGTCACAAACTTGAGAGGGCACAATCGAGATTCAAACATGCCATTGAAAGTTCAATGTATCTCAAAAGATCTAGGAGTTTCAAATCCAATTAAAACTTAATTATATTTCGTTTTTTCATGGTGGAAATTGGTAAATCGTCATTTACCTACCTTCAACTATTTTATAACTTGGATTACGGCATCCCTCTTCCAGTTATAAATAGGTTGTTGGGTCCTAGCCTTAATATTTCATATTGGGTGTTATATTAAGGACTTTAAATCAACTAACTTGAATATCTCCCAAAAGATGTCTAAGTTCAGACATCTATGATCTTCCCAAATCTCTTGAAACAAACTTTCCTAAATGAAGATGATGTCCCATGGAAATCATACTTCTTTCACTTCCTCCAGTTATTCTCCCTAACCCACAAGTTCCTGAAAAGTTTAAGGTCACTCAAGCCCTATTGGCAAGCAAAGGTCTATATGTGATCACATCTTGGAGATGTAGTCACATATTGACAAGCCGGGAGAGTTGGGTGTCAAAGTCTAGAGGAAGCTGATGATCAATCACTTTCTAAGTCACATAGTGAGTTCCTTTGGGACTCCTATGAAACAGACTATGACAAGACCCTTAATGATCTTATCTATTTGCTAAGATCAACTTCCTAAAACTTTATGGACATTGACAATGATGACATTAGATATCCAGTAAAGCTCTCTCTTCCCAATGGAAAGGGATCGGCCATAGTCAACTCGGTTGACCAAATGGTAAAGAGAACGGCTAAGTCTGAGATAGTCCCATTATCAAGGGTCTATTGCCAAAGAAAGGGGCATTAGTTGCGAAGCTGCCAAATTTACCTAAGGATGTTAAAGTCAATAAGTTTGACTCTACTTCAGGTAAAGTCCACTATCTAACTCTGCTAAGTTTCTATTCTGAGATTCTTGATACATGATGTGACTGGGTCACATGGTGATGTTTTACGAATCAAAGAAAAAGAGAAGAAACTTAAAGAAAGAATATGTTGAATCTGATCGCGTAGATGGATTTCTATCACATAGTTTGAAGATCGGATTCTTGAGCTACTTCTTAGGAGTTATGATATTTTGCTTAGGAATAGATAACAACAAGTTTTCATATGGATTGTAAGGATGAGTTTTTCCGCAAAGTTTTAAAAATAAAAGGTAAATCTTTTGATTTTATTTATTTTAAAATATCCTTACAATGGCATTTGTGAAAACTTTTGTTGCTTATAAGATTCCATTAAGAGCAAGAGTGGAAATATGAATTTGATTCTTTCATTTGTGGTAGTGTCTAAATTTACCAAATAAGGAAAGATTCTCATCACCTAAGTTTCAGGTGGATAGAAACTTGGAATCATGCAAGTTGTATAGCATGATGAATAAGAACTTTCAAGCATTGGAAAAATTAAGACTAACTACTTGTTCACATGGATGTGTGAGTCAAGTAAAGGATCGAGTACACATTCTTGTGCACTGATCAAGCCCACCACAAATAATCGTTAAGACTATTCGTCATTATTTACTAAAGTTTAGTAAATATGGTTATACTTACATGCTTAAGTATAATTCTGAATCATTGGAAAAAGGTTTCAATGTATGGCAGAGCGAATAAGAAGAATCAACTTAGGCAGAAAGATAAAAGTTTCTCAAATCTGAAAAGATGGGAGAGTACTTTAGTATCATGTTATATAATCATCTTAATGATTAAGAGACCTTATCACAATTCATCCTCTAAGTGCATTCTGGTAGCTAAGAAGAGGAGCTATGAATTGTTGAAGTGGTTAAATCAAGAAGATGATTTATACTTCATTCCAAAAACAATTCTTAGAGTTATACTCTAAGATTGTAACTTGAGTGACATGTCTTAAAGAAGGTTTAAAACACTTGTCAAATGTAAGAGTAAAAGTTTTCTACTCTTGTACATTTGAAATTGGTAAGTTGTGATGTTTTGGATAAAACAAAGACCAACTAAGGCCAATTGTGTGAAGTGTTTGTCCAGATTAGGATCCACACTATCTCTTGAATATCTTACAAGAAAGTCTTATATGTCAAGAGGACAGTGGGAGTCTTAAAGGTCTTGAAAGTCTCAAGAACTAATCAAGAATAAAACCTGAAGTTCTTCACTAGCACACGACTTGAGGTTTATAACCTATCGTGTCGACATGTCTGTGCCTATTCAAGTTGGCTTTGCATAGGAGTTCTGAGAGTTCTCAATTGGTTGCACAGCTACTTGGAAGCAATGGCAGGCCCTTGAGCTGCCACATGGCAAGAAATTAAGATTGAGTTCAATCCATATGAGTTTGGATTTGTCATTATCCTAGTCTTGTGATTGTGGTTTGACAAATTCACATGGATAAGAATACATACACCATTAAATCTAAGTGTCATAAGGTTTCTCTCCGATTCATGAAAATGATGGTGAGGAAACACTTTCACTAAGTAGATTTTAGCTAGATAGCAATTGTGATATTTGCATTCTCAAAGTCGTTAGTGGAGCGTGTGTGGTTAACCGGCACACTAACATGGACTTGTGAGAAGCGGTAAAGGTCTAAACAATCGAGGCTATGATTACGGCATCCCTTTTCATAGTTCTTAAAATTGTTTAGACACACTTGTGAGCTATCTAAGATAAGGTGTATGATATTGATAAAGTTTTATCAAAGCAATCTAGTATCAGAAATCTGAACTTTGGTAAGAAAGTCAATAAAGTATTGATTTCTAGAAGTCCAGCTGATTTCTGATTACATGTCAAAGCTAGTGGGAGCATAAGTGTTATGCTAATAATCATCATGTTAGTGGGAGCATGATAATTATGATAAAGGTTGCAAGTTAGCAATGTTAATTATAGAACACAAAAGTTTCAATTCGTGAGGCTGCAGGGGTTGAAAAAGTTGTTTTGCTATAATTAAGGGAAAGAAAATTATACTTCATTTCAATTCTAAAAGCTTAGATTGAGATTTTAATCGTATTTAGTCAAGGATATATATATATATATGAATTTCATGTTGGAATGGCTCAACATAAGGAAATTCTATATATGGGTCCATTATTTGCGTTCTAAAATTCGATTATGATTACGGCATCCCTTTTCATAATCTGAATTATGAGAACTTGGCAAATAGAAATGGAAATGTTATAGCAAAAGACTGGTTTAGTCTTTATGTGAGACATCATGACTCGTGTCCCATATGCTTCGGATATAGGATCGATTTCATGTGCTATATTCATCCTTTCTAAAATTTTCCAAATGCCTGGGGCATTAAGAAGGGAAAAGGTCTAGAACTGGATATGACTAAAAGGATTAAGCAATTGTTGAGGACAATCTAAGGTTTACCAAAGATTGGTTGCTCAAGGACAGTTGGAAGTATAGTGATAATTCTGGAAGGACCATATTGACATAATCTGTAAGGAGGCAACTCTTGTTCAGAAGTGATAGTCAAAATGGAATCTGGAGATTATTCAATCTGTGTAAGATTAGGAAACTTAATGCAAGAAGGATATTTCCAAGGAGCTGATCTCCTTTGGAATGCTCTGTAATGGTTGTTGTCAAGTATTTCTGACTCTGTGCATAATCATTACAGGAGGATCAATGCATATAAGTTTAGAATCTAACAGATTTCAGTAAATAGCATGAATTTGGAATTCTTGCATTTACAGTAAGGATTTGGGACTGTGAAAGAGGATCATTGGAGTTATGTTCAATTGATCTAATTCACAAAGTGAAGATCATAGACAAACATAGTATGCATACTTGGTGTATGGCATGACTAGTGTTTAGAAAACATAGTGTACATGCCGTAATCCAAATGTTCTGATGCCATGCAACCCAAATGGACCATGTTTCAATCCAAATAATATGACATCATGTTATTTAATTAGTATTGATCAAGAATTAATTTGGACTTAATTTAGTGATCAAAAAGAGACTAATTAAATATATGGGGATTGATTGTGTAAATCATTCATTCTTATATATGTGGGCTTATGCTCCAAGATTCCTTTATGTTGGGTTTAACCCATGTGGTGATCCATGGATACTCCATGGAGGTTAAAACCCATGGAGCATAAGGAATGGGTAAAGTCATGAGTTACATGGTGTAACCCTAATAGCCACACTATAGAAGAACCCCTTTAGTTCAAGAAATTGGCACTAGTGATACATATTTTGAGGGCTAGCCAATTTGAACATGTATGTCTTCTTCTCATGGTTACTCCAAGAGTTCATGATGTTGTGTGAACCATTTGAGGTGTCACACTTGGGGCACTAGGCTCTCAATCTTCATGGAGTCAAGCAACAACAACATGGTATGTATTCTATCTATTTTATTATCCTAGTATCAATGTTTTGGTATGCTAGTTAGGATAATACCTTGGATAATCATATTTGCATGTATAATAGAGAAAACATAGATCCAAGGTATTTAGGGTTGCATGTACACTTAGGAGTGTTATAATGCTCAAAACCCAACAAATATAACACCCAATATGATATATTAAGGCTAGGACCCAACAAACTATTTCATAACTTGGAAGAGGGATGCCGTAATCCAAGCTATAAAGTATTTGAAGGTAGGTGAATGACGATTCACCAATTTCCACCAAGATAAACGAAATGTATTATTAGGTTTTAATTGGTTTTGAAACTCCTAGATTCTTTTGAGATTCATTCAACTTTTCAATGGCATGTTTCAATCTCGAGTGTGCCCTTCAGGTTTTGTAACTGGGATGCTGAAGATCACAAAACAAGGTGTGAAGTAACCATGCAAATATACTTGGTACCCTTAATATTTACCCCTCAATCGATGTGCCAGTTAACCACACATGCTCCAACGATACTATGATAAACATTAAGTTACCCTTTGCCTACCTTGTTAAGTCCAGGTTAGTGTGTCGGTTAACCACACACGCTCCACTAACAGCTTAAACAAAGTGCAAAATGTAATTTCATGGATTAGCACCTTATTCACATTTTCCTAAGTAACTAAGATTGGGAATTTATAAGTGTTTAGTTACTTAGTATTTATCATTATACTTATAATGAAGGGAGAATTATAGTCCTTGTCCTACCTGTTCGGCTAACGACCCTCCACCGGTCAAGGAAGCGGTGAGTGAGAGTGGACACCCATTAAACTGCCATTTTATAGGCAGTAACCTTATACCCCCCTTATAGACCGGCTTCGTGAATGAGGCCTACTAATGGTAAGACGACTTGCTCTTATACATATAATATATTAAACTTTTAATATTATAATAGTATAAGGGTGTATTTTAGACATTTAAAATACTTGGTGGTTTAATCTATTAATTAAACTAGACTTTTAATTTAATTAAACTCAAACCATATACTTATGGATTAATAATACTCTTTTAATTAAACGCTTTAATTAACTATTAATAAAGTCCATAAGAGTTAATTTGAACTATTCAACAAAACATCATAATTCCAATTATTAAACTCAAAATTAAAACCATTTAATTAATTGTTTAAGTTATGAACCCAAGAGTTTTAGAATTCAATTCTTTTTTTCATAAAAAACTTTTCTCAAATTCCAAAACTTGAGGGCAAGTTTTGTAATTCTTGAAAACCTTTGGATTCCATAACTTATGGAATTAATGGTGTTTTATGATGAAACTTTCCATGTTCCATAACTTAAGAACAAGTTATGGAATTCTTTAAAATATTAACACCAAATTTTGTAACTCCATAAAAACTTTGAATCAAATTTTTTTTTTTTAAAAAAAACTTTCATATCCATAACTTATGGAAGTTTCAAAAACCCTTAACATCACAACTTTAAAAAAAACTTTTGAGCTCCAAAATTTTATGACAAAATATGTAACTCCTTAAAACATTTAGATCAAACTTTTAAAACTAATAAAATAATCATATCATTTTATCTTTTACTAAATTTGACCTAATTCAACTCATATAACAAATGATTCAAATTTTACAAATAATTCGTTTTTCACAAAACAAGTAATTATCTTAAAATTTGACAAACATCATGTTTTTTTTTCCTTTTTTTTCCAACTTGAAAATAAAACATTTGCATCAATATAACAGAAAACAACCTGACTCTGATACCACTGTTGGGTTTTGAGCATTCTAACACTCCTATGGTGTACATGCAACCCTATAAACCTTGGATCTATGTTTTCTCTATTATACATGTAAATATTAACTATTCCAAGGTTTCATCCTAACTAGCATATTATGAAGCACCTACAGTACAAAGTTCTAGTTAGATGACATACCTTTTGATGTAGTTTGATGTCTTCAAGCTTTAAGATCTTAGCCCCAATAGTGTGGAAGCCTCAAATGGAATCACAAATCACCAAAACACCTTGGAAGAACTTGAGAGAATATGTATGCACACTAAAATCGGCCCACTCTTATTTTCACACACTTGTTCCAATTTTGTGAGCCAAGGACCCCTTTATATATTATGGAGGATTAGGGTTACATCCATGTAAACCCTAATACCCATGACCTTTCATTTACATAGGATCCATGGGTTAAAAGCTCCATGGACCATCCATGAAAGCTTAGCCCAACCTAAATGAACTTGGCCCATTCCATATATATAAGTGTCCATATTTAATTAGTTCTTTTTGATCACTTAATTAATTCTAAATTAATTATTGATCAATACTAATTAAATAATATGATTCCATATTAATATATTAGAACTTATAATATATTAATATAAATCATAAATATACTATTCTGAAAAGACTATACATATAAATTGTGCCGGTGAAGTGCAACCCAAATGGACCATGCCGGGTCGGGTCAAGTACATACCAAATATAGTTATGGACTTAGACATTAATCCAACAGTTATATGTGTCTATGATATCATAGACTTAGAATCTGCGATCTTTGCTTTACTTCCTGTTCCTTGTTTGGTTGTGGGCTTAGAGTTAGGGTCACTTATTCGAAGGTCTATCCTGTCTTGGTTACATATGACTTGTATGCACTACGCAAATGTTGAAGTAACTGATAAAGATCATCTTATAATTATCTAATTAGTTCGTCTATTTAGTTATTTCTTTATCCCTTTTCTCGCGTAGATTTCATGGCTGGATTCCATATCCCCGGAGACCCGTACTACCCCAACAATGGCAATGCAGGATGGCTGGGAGATGAGCCAGAAGATGATCACCCAATCCCTTTGGATGATCACGAAGCTGAAGGTTTTTCTGATGGTTCTGACTCAGAGCCAGAAGTCAACAACCTACCCCCAGCAGCTGAAGACCCAAACCTAAATCGTCGTCCAGCATTTCAAGGATCCACACCCCTGTGGGCTACAAACTTGAATAGGTGGAGTCAGGAACAGGGTCAACCCTTCCCCTACAATGGAGACAGAAGCTTCTACAACCTCACCGAAGGAGGTTCAGCTGACAGGGTCCTACCCATCATGGTTCGTAGGATTTCTCGGAACACAGTACAGGGTCGAGCGACTATCGACCGAGTCGTAGAGCTTGACGCCAACTCCGGCGTTAACACAGTCCGCATTCGCCAACTAGAGTCTGCTCATGAAAGGACTCAGGTCCGCAACGCAGTCCTGCAAAGAGAACTTGCTGAAACTCAAGCTGAAGTTAGGGAATTTCGAGCTCAGCAAGCAAGATCTGAAAGGCGTATGAGGGACATAGAACGTCTTCTGTCGGATTCAAGAACTCACTCTAGTAGTTCTCGTCGCCGATAGAGTCTCATCGACTTCTCTTTTGGATATAATCTAGTTATGTAAAAATTCTAGTCTAATTTCCTATCTTTGTAAATCTTAGACCTGTTAGGTCTTGATTAGGTTGTACTCTGTCAAAATTTTCCCATCTTGGTTGATGTAAGACCTACTTCTAGGTCATTTTCCCGAACTCATTACATCTGTAATTCCAGTATTATTGACAGATATCTAATATCATGGAAATTTTTATCCAAATGCTATCATCTGTTAGTTCTAGATCTACATTCAATCGTGCTATTCATTGGTGCTGTTGGACTATGTAGAGTTAGTCCATAAGTCATTCTCATCAATTTTCCTATTAAATTCTTATCAATATCTTCATCTTTGTAAACTTATAGTTGAAAGATGCCTCCTCGTAAATCAACAAGACGCGATCCTCCCGCACCGACACCACCTGCTCCTCAATTCTATACGGCAGCTCTAAATGCTGCTATAGATGCGGCTGTGGCTACAGCCATGGCACAATATCATTCTTCGGGTTCCACTGGAGGAGGAACTCATGTCCTATCTACTCATGGTGAAATTCCCTTGCGCTTGAGAGAGTGCTCCTACAAGGACCTCACTAACTGCAAGCCCAAGTCCTTTAGAGGGATTGGCGGAGTCATTGCCCTCTCGCAATGGTTCGAGAAAATCGAATCGGTTTTCGAAATCTGCTCCTGTCCAGAGGGGAGCAAGGTCAAGTTCGCCGCTTGCACCTTTGAGCAAAAAGCCCTGACATGGTGGAATAGCCATGCCAAGTCACTATCTCTCATGGTGGCTAATTCTATGGGCTGGGAAACTCTGAGAGATCTAATGATTGAAGAGTACTGCCCGAGGGGCGAGAACCAAAAGCTCGAGGAGGAACTGTGGAGCCTAACCATGAAGGGCTCCGGCATAGTCTCTTATACCGCCAGGTTCTGTGAACTGGTGGCCCTCTGTCCCAACATGGTACATACAGAGGGGAAGAAGATAGAGAGATACATATGGGGGTTGATGCCACCATTCCAGGGAAATGTTTTGGCTTCACACCCCACTACATTTGATAGTGCCAAGCGATTGGCACAACGTCTCATAGACCATGGAGTTCGTACCCCGGCCGCAACAACAACCCTGGCCATCTCAGAACCCGCCAGAACCGCTGATTCCAAGCGGAAGTTCTGGGATGATAAGAAAAAGAAGAAGGCTTCCAAGAAGCAGCAGGTCGTGGCAGTTCATGCTGCGATAGCACCTGCCACTACTGCTCCGTTAAGGCAGTACTCTGGAAGTTTGCCTAAGTGCAACAAATGCAACTTCCATCACACAGGAGCCTGCCGAGAAATGCAGTGTTTGAACTGCAACAGGAAGGGGGATACTGCCCGTTTCTGCAAAGCTCCGGCTAGGCCAATCACCCAAGTCCCCGGCGCTGGTGTGGGCCAAGCTTGCTACGGATGTGGCGAGGTGGGCCACTACAAGAGGAACTGCCCGAAGGCAGGAAATGTCGGAGGAGTGGGAAGAGTTCTGGCTATAGGCCATGAGGAAGCGATTGCCGACCCCACAGTGGTCACTGGTACGTTTCTCCTCGATAACTCTTATGCATGCATTCTGTTTGATAGTGGAGCGGAGAGGAGTTTCGTGAACCAAAAATTTGCTCATTTACTTAAGCAAAAATTACGAACACTTAAAGAACCGTTCACTATAGAAATGGCTAATGGAAAGACGGAGAGCACTAGCAGTATATACATAGGGTGTACCCTAACACTAGATAGCCATTCATTTTCGATCGACCTCATGTGCCGACATCATGTGTTATGAAAAGGCGGTTCGCCTTAATCTGTCGTCTGTCGAAACTCTAGTAGTATATGGCGACAAACCCGACACGAGCCTTCGTATCATCTCGAGCATCCAAGCTAAGAAATTCTTGCGAAAGGAATGTCACGCATTCCTTGCTCATGTGGTCGATGTGAGCCAAGAAGCGAAAGACATTAAGAACATTCCAGTAGTACGCGACTTTCCCGACATCTTTCTAGAAGAACTCCCAAGATTACCTCCGCAACGTCAAGTCGAATTCAGAATCGACTTGGTTCCAGGGGCTACTCCCGTAGCCAAATCACCCTATCGTCTAGCACCTGCAGAGATGCAAGAACTATCCTGTCAACTTAACGAACTGCTCAGCAAGGGCTTGATAAGACCAAGCTTCTCACCCTGGGGAGCTCCAGTCTTGTTCGTCAAGAAGAAACATGGATCGTTTCGTATGTGCATCGACTACAGGGAGCTCAACAAACTGACCGTCAAAATTTGTTATCCTTTGCCTCGTATTGACGATTTATTTGACCAACTTCAGGGGGCGACCTTCTTTTCAAAAATCGACTTAAGATCCGGATATCACCAACTACGAGTGCTAGGGGAGGATGTTCCGAAGAAAGCCTTCCGAACTCGCTATGGGCACTACGAATTCGTAGTGATGCCGTTCGGATTAACAAACGCGCCCGCAGTATTCATGGATTTAATGAATAGGGTGTGTCGTCCTTACTTGGATCAGTTTGTCATCGTCTTCATCAATGACATACTTATCTACTCTCGTAGTAAGGAGGAACATAGTCAACATCTTCGTCTAGTCTTAGAAACACTACGTTCGGAGAAGCTCTATGCGAAGTTCTCGAAATGCAAATTTTGGATCCGAAGAGTCGAATTCTTAGGGAACGTGGTTAGCGAAGAGGGAATACACGTGGACCCTTCCAAAATCAAGGCCATTGAGAAGTGGTCAGCACCGAAGACGCCTACAGAAATTCGTCAACTTCTAGGCCTCGCTGGCTACTATCGTAGGTTCATTCAGAACTTCTCCCGAATTGCAAAACCTCTTACAACACTGACCCAGAAAGGCGTGCGCTTTGACTGGGAAGAGAAGCAGGAGAGAGCATTCCAAACGCTCAAGCGAGCCTTGTGCACCGCACCAATACTATCCCTCCCCGAAGGGATAGAAAACTTCGTTGTCTATTGCGATGCATCGAATCAAGGACTCGGATGTGTTCTGATGCAGCGAGGTAAGGTCATCGCCTACGCCTCGAGACAACTGAAGACACATGAGGTCAACTACACCACACACGATCTTGAGTTAGGAGCAGTTGTGTTTGCTCTGAAGATCTGGAGACACTACCTGTATGGAACAAAAAGCACTATCTTTACAGACCAGAAAAGCCTACAACACATATTCGACCAGAAAGAGCTCAACATGAGACAACGACGGTGGGTCGAGCTACTCAGTGATTACGAATGGAAAATTCGTTATCATCCCGGTAAAGCCAATGTAGTAGCTGACGCCCTAAGTCGGAAAGAATATTTTGGTCGTAGGGTCAAATCATTGACTATGACTATCCATTCACACTTGTCCACACAAATTAAGGAGGCTCAGCTCGACGCTTTGAAACCTGAAAATGTGGCGGGTGAATCCCTGAGAGGGATGGATAAGAACTTGGAGGTCAAGGGTGGCGAAGCTTATTATCTCATGGATCGGATCTAGACCCCGAAACTCGGTGGTTTCAGAGACTTGGTCATGAACGAGGCGCACAACACTCGTTATTCCGTTCACCCAGGTTCAAATAAGATGTGTCTGGATCTTAAAAAGTTATACTGATGGCCTAACATGAAAGCAGAGATCGCTACCTTCGTAAGTAAATGCCTTACTTGCGCAAAGTTCAACGTCGAATACCAGAAACCCTCCGGTCTCCTTCAACAGCCAGAGATATCGGAATGGAAGTGGGAGCGGATCACTATGGACTTCATAACCAAGTTGCCCAAGACAACGGGTGGACTTGATACCATATGGGTCATCGTTGACAGATTGACCAAGTCCGCACACTTCCTGCCTATTAAAGAAACAGACAAGATGGAGAAGCTTACAAGAACTTACATTCGGGAGATTGTACGACTGCACGGGGTTCCCATATCCATTATCTCGGACAGAGATAGTAGATTCACTTCGAGGTTCTGGCAGTCGCTACAAAGTTCCCTAGGAACTAGGCTGGACATGAGTACAGCCTACCATCCACAGACAGACGGGAAAAGTGAGAGGACTATCGAAACCTTGGAAGATATTTTGCGACCCTGTGTGATCGACTTTGGGAAAGAATGGGATACTCATTTACCCCTTGTCGAATTTTCCTACAACAACAGTTA
This sequence comes from Lactuca virosa, assembly GCF_052849685.1. NCBI lineage: Eukaryota > Viridiplantae > Streptophyta > Magnoliopsida > Asterales > Asteraceae > Lactuca > Lactuca virosa. The sequence goes on along the minus strand of NC_136433.1, from coordinate 310,099,816 downwards.
TCACACGAGCATAAAGGCTGCTCCATTCGAGACCCTCTATGGCCGAAAGTGCAGATCCCCTCTGTGCTGGGCTGAGGTGGGTGATACCCAGTTAGCTAAAGGACGAGTTCCTGAAAGCACTCTCACGGGTCCGGAGATCATTCGGGAAACGACAGAGAAGATCGTTCAGATTCGTGAACGATTGAAAGCCTCTAGAGACCGACAGAAAAGCTACGCTGATAAACGAAGGAAACCGTTGGAATTCCAGGTGGGCGACCGTGTTCTATTGAAGGTCTCACCCTGGAAGGGCTTGATACACTTTGGAAAGCGTGGAAAGCTAAATCTAAGGTACATAGGGCCTTTCGAGATTCTTGCCAGAATCGGCCCTGTAGCTTACAAACTTAACTTACCGTGCGATCTCAGTAACGTACATTCTACTTTCCACGTCTCGAACTTGAAAAAAGTGTATGTCCGACGAGACTCTTGTAATCCCACTCGACGAGATCGAGATCAACGAGAGCCTCAACTTCGTGGAGGAACCAGTAGAGATCATGGACCGGGAGGTCAAGCAAACGAAACAAAGTTGTATCCCTATAGTGAAGGTTCGCTGGAACGCCAAGCGAGGACCTGAATTCACTTGGGAGCGAGAGGATCAGATGAAACTGAAATATCCTTGCCTTTTTACTTAGTTATTTGTAACTACTTATTTTCTTAAACTCTAATTTCGGGACAAAATTCCTTCTAACGGGGGGATGATGTGACAACCCAAAATTTCTATTCTCTACAATCATTCACTTCAATAGAAGTCAGAACAGTTTCTGTTAACTTCCAAGCTTTTTGGAATAAGTTTGAGTGTTTTTAAGTTAGTACTTCTGGAGATATCAGGAGAGAGGATGCCCTAGGGTTTATTGTGTAACAATAATGTCCCAAAACTCCAAGAGTTAGGAGTTTACGGCCTAAACAAAGGTGTTTACGGCCGTAAACCCTAAAAGGGGGTATAAATATGACACTTAGTCATTATTTACCACTTTTCACATTTTCAAGATCCAAAACTCAATTCTCTCTCAAGTATCATCCAACTTTTCTTCTTGATCTTCAACTTTGTAAGTGTTTCTTACCCTAAAAAGTTGATATCTTGCTTAAGCTAGTGATCTAACATGATTCCATCCGTGAAATCGTTCCAAAAGTGTAGATCTTCAAGTTTCACCAAAAACACCAAGAACACACACTAGTGTTCTTGGACTTTTAGCGCCTTTTCAAGCCTCTACCTAGTAAGTACTCTTACCCTAGTGTATTATAAGACTTGTTACACTTCCAAATATCAAGAAAACACCAAAGAATCAAAGGATCAAAGGTGTTTACGGTCCAAGAACACCTTGGACCGTAAACCCTAACAAAGGGGCCAAAGTGGCCCTAGTCCCTTACCAAGCCTTGGAAACTAGCGTAGACCCCTTCCTTGATGTGCTAGGTACTTGAAAACATCAAAAGGACCATAAACCATTTGGGTTTACGGCCGTAAACCCAAAGACAAATGGTCCAAGGACCGTAAACTCCACAAAGGAGTGAAATGGTGCCCTAATCTCTTCCTAAGGCTTAACCATGAAGTAGAAATGCTTCTTAGGACTTGTAAAGCTTCAAAACTCAACATGCTAAAAGTACCATGAGTTTACGGCCGTAAACTCATGGGTTTACGACCGTAAACTCAATGAGTTATGGTCACAAAACCGTAAACTCCAAGGGAGTTTACCCTTGAACCCTAAACTCAATGGCAATGTCCTACAACACTTAGATGCAATCCTTAGCACTGATAACACTTAAATAAAGTGTTTTACATGTCCTAAGATGTCTTAACTTTGTTAATTAGTTGTTTAAAGACTAATTGGATACATATATGTGTTATTATATGTTAACTAGGATCATTGTGTGTGTACAAGTCTTCACTTGACACCGAGCATCCTATACATTCCGTTCATCCAAACCACTTACTACAGGTGAGTTCATACCCCCTTCATTAACCTTTTAAATATTTTTAAATGCTTTTATGGGGGGGAATACAAGTTGAACTATTATAGTTATTATATCAATCACATGTGATTAATAACTACCAAACAAGTGGATTTCTTACTTTTCAAACTGTGTTACCAAACTGTTTTACTTCAAACTGTTTTACAAACTCTTTTTCATATCAAATACTTTTATTAAACTCTTTTAACTTATATTCTGTGTATCTATATAGATATAGTTATATAAGTAGGATTGAAAGGACTTAGGACTGATAGCTCACCTTACTTCCTGTTCCTTGTTTGGTCCCAAGGTCGTTTGAATCCTAGTTATATATGATGTATATGTGTATAGATATAAAAGGTTACTTCATTCAGTTCAATACCCAAGGGTAGCAAAGGTATACAAACAAGTTCATACATTCAAGCAACATTACTAGTAAACTATAATAGGTATAGTTTAGGGAGATACTAATACTATTACTAGAACAGTGAAACATACAATGAGTCAGTTCATACATGAGTCAATAACAAACAAACAATAGATACTATGATGAGAAACAAATAATAGATACTATGATGAGAAACAAACAATAGATACTATGATGAGAAACAAACAATAGATACAATGTGTTTGTGTTTGTATGAAAGCATTTGTAAGATGTTTGTAATGTATAAGTTTTGTAAAAGTTTGTATTTGTTTGAACTCTCCTAGAAAACCCTATGTTTCCTACTAACAGTAGCCTTCTACCAAGGCATCTAGTGTCTGTGTGTGTGTCTCTTGTAAGAGTGTGTATTTTCCCAAATCTGACTATCATTAACCAAAAATATAGTTCTTACATTATTATTTATTGTGTAAATATCACAAAGTAAATGTAAAGGGAAAATGAAATAGTACTGTAGTGTTGTATTAAGTAACTACTGCTCTACTAATTACTTTAAACTATTTGTTGTTATTTAAAGTACCATGTGATCGGCCTGTATCCTGCTACTGACTCTATAGTAAAATGACGATGTAAGACGCCGTAAGAAATGACGTTTGGCACCCGTAGACTTGCAAGTCCCACTGTAGCGAGCAGCAAGGTGTAGGATAGTCAATCCAGTATAGATCTATACACAAACTCATACGCTCCCTAATTAAGGAGATTCTGGATACAAAACGGGTCATGACAGGTAGTGCCATGTTCCCCCGTTAAGTGGCTCACATAACTGTATGTAATGTATATGTATATGTATATGTATATGCTAGTTGTATTGTGTGTTCTTTCTCTGTCTAGCTTGTATGTTTTGTTTCTCATCACTGTGTATTATGTTTGTTTCTCATCACTATGTATTATGTTTGTTTCTCATCACTATGTATTATGTTTGTTTCTCATCACTATGTATTACTTATGAATGAACTGACTCATTGTATGTTTCATTGTTCTAGTAATAGTATCTTCCTAAACTATACCTATTATAGTTTACTAGTAATGTTGTTTATGTATATGAACATGTTTGTATACCTTTGCTACTCAAAGGCATTGGACTGAATGAAAGAAATAAACTTTTATATCTATATATGTATACTTGATATATAACTAATATTTAGACGACATTCGGACGAATAACTGATACCCTAAGGCCACATCCAAACAAGGAAAAGGGAATAAGGTGAGCTAGCCTTCATAAGTCCTTTAAATATTACTTATACAACTATACATATATAAGTATGCAGAATATAAGTTAAAAGAGTTTAAGTAAAAGTATTTATCATGTAAAAGAGTTTGATAAAAGCATTTGGTATTTAAAAGAGTTTGTAAGACAGTTTGTGTGACAACCCGAAATTTCTATTTTGTACAACATGTCAATTCAATAGAAGTCAAATCAGTTACAGTTAAATTTTCAGACTTTTTGGATTAAGTTTGATTATTTTAGGATATACACTTTAGGAGATACCAGGAGAGAGGATGCCCTAGGGTTATAGTGCAACACTATTATTCCTAAACTTCAAGAAATTGGAGTTTACTGCCGGAATAAAATAATTTCAGCCAAAAACCCAGAAATTTGGGGTATATATATGACACTTGTCATTTTATGTCATTTTTCCAAATTTCTCAAGAACAAAAGCAAATCCTCTCAAGTATCATCCCGTGATTTATTCCAGATCTCGATCTAGTAAGTGTTTTCAACCATTTCAAGTTAGTAGATCACTTAATCTAGTGTTTTAACACCTTTCTAACCGTGAAATCATTCCAAAAGGTTGATTCTTCCATTTTCACCAAGAACACCAAGAACACACACTAGTGTTCTTGGCATTTTGGCTCATTTCAAGCTTCCATATAGTAAGTACTTCTATCCTAGAGTGTGTTTAAGCTTGCTATACTTCATTATAACATGAAATCATCCAAGAAACACCAAGAAAATGGTGTTTACGGTCCAAGAACATTCTTGATCCGTAAACCCATTTTAAGGGACCAAAATGTCCCTAGTCCCTTCCTAAGCCTAGGTAACTAACTTGGATCCTTACCTTGATGTGTTAAGGACTTGAAATCATCATAAATACCAACATCCATAAGGGTTTACGACCGTAAACCCAAAGGGATGTGGTCTTTGGGCCGTAAACTCGAAATAGGAGTGGAATGGTGCCCTAGCTTCTTCATTAGGCTTATACTTCAAGTGCAAACACTTCAATGGACTTAGAAACCTTCAAATCAACAAATGGTCAAAAGAGGGGGAGTTTACGGCCGTAAACTCTAGGGTTTACGACCGTAAACCCATTGGGTTGAGGTCACAAAACCGTAAACTCAAGTTAGGGTTTCTTTTGAACCCTAAACCCTATAGCATTGTTCTACAACACTTAGATGCATTCCTTGAGACTTATAACACTTATATAAGGTGTTTAACTTGTCTTAGGATGTCTTAACTTTGCTAATTAGTTGTTTAAAGTCTAATTAGATACATATATGTTGTATTTATATGTTAAATAGGATCATTGTGTGTGTACAAGTCTTCACTTGACACCTAGCAATCCTATTTCTTCAGTTCATCCAAACCACCAACTACAGGTGAGTTCATACCCCCTTAATTAACCTTTTAAATGTTTTTAAATGCTTTTATGGGGGGGATACAAGTTGAACAATTGTAGTTATTATATCAATCACATGTGATTAATAACTACCAAGCAAATGGTTTTCTTACTTTTCAAACTGTTTATCAAACTGTTTTACCTCAAACTGTTTTACAAACTCTTTTATTGTCAAATACATTTATCAAACTCTTTTAACTTATATTATGTGTATCTATATAAATATAGTTATATAAGTAGGATTGGAAGGACTTAGGACTGCTAGTCTACCCTGCTTCCTGTTCTTGTTTGATTGTGGTCTTGGGGTATCAAGGTTAGTTGTCCGAGGGTCGTTTGAATCCTAGTTATATATTATGTATATGTATATAGATATAAAAGGTTTGTTATCAACCTCTTTTAACTTATAGTATGTGTATCTATATAAATATAGTTATATAAGTAGGATTGGAAGGACTTAGGACTGCTAGTCTACCCTACTTCCTGTTCTTGTTTGATTGTGGTCTTAGGGTATCAAGGTTAGTTGTCCGAGGGTCGTTTGAATCCTAGTTATATATTATGTATATGTATATAGATATAAAAGGTTTTCCTTCATTCAAGTCCATACCCTTGGGTAGCAAGGGTATACAAACATGTTCATACATTGCGAGTAAGCTACCATAGGGGTAGTTTAGGAAGATACTATTACTAGAACGATGAAACATACAATGAGTCAGTTCATACATGAGTCAATACATACTATAATGAGAAACAAACATGAAACAGAGTGATGAGAAACAAACATACAGGCTAGACAGAGAAAGAACACACAATACAGCTAGCACACAATTCACATAACATTTACATTAATACATTTATGTGAGCCATTAAACAGGGCATGGCACTACCTGCCATGACTGTTTTTGTATCAGAATCTCCTTAATTGGGGAGCGTATGAGTTTGTGTATAGATCTATACTGGATTGACTATCCTACACCTTGCTGCTCGCTACAGTGGGACTTGCAAGTCTACGGGTGCCAAACGTCATTTTTGTGGCATCTTACATTGTCACTTTACTATTGAGTCGGTAGCAAGATACATGCCGATCACATGTTACCTTAAAATATACAATTGGCTTAAGGTAGTTAGTACATCAGTAGTTTCATAATACTACATTAAAGTACTATAACATTTTCCCTTTACATTTTACTTTGTGATTTCACACAATAAACAATAATGTAAAAACTATATTTTTGGTTAATGATAGTCGGATTTGGGAAAAATACTCACTTTTACAAAAGATACACGCACAGACACTAGATGCCTTGGGAGAAGGCTACTTTTAGTAGGAAACATAGGGTTTTCTAGGATAGTTCAAACAAATACAAAACTTTTACAAACACACAGTACATCTTACAAAACATCTTACAAATGCTTTCATACAAACACAGACACTAATATACTTATGAACTCACCAGCTCTAAAGCTGATAAACTCTTTCAAAATAACTTGTATTCTCAGGTCACCAGTAGACAGGTACCGGAGCCAGGTTTTGAGAAGATGGAGCTCGTTCAAGACTCATCTTATATTTTTGATGTATATTGTTTTGGTGTCTTTAAAACTTAACGGAACACACTTGTATGAAATTATATTATTAATGCAATGGATGATGTTGTTGCTTGTTTACTACTTGCATTGTTGTGATACTGTACATGACGTCCTCCACCCCAGAACGTTTCCGCCGTTCATTTGGTTTTGAGGGTGTGACAGATTGGTATCAGAGCATTGTTTATAGTGAATCGAGTGTATCAACCCATAAAAGATATACGAACTATAAACACAAGCGGGATTTAAAAATACTCTGATGAAGAGTTTATACTTTAAATAATAAAATATTTAATAAAGTATACATACCTGCATTCATACTAAAATCAGTGTCACTAGGACAGAACAAAAGTATTACGATTGGTGGACAGCATAAGCAGACTTAGAGACATATGGTCAACCCTGGGAAGATGTAGCCTGATCAACTACATTATCCGAGGAGTGATTAGCATGTGCCTATGTGTGGTTGTGAGGTTGCAACAAGTCAAAAAAACTTACCAACACTTCTACAACAAGAACAGTAGAACAAAACATTAAACTTAAAATACTATAGGAGTATTTTGTGTTACTATAATTACTTATTCGAGAACTAAAGGTCTTTATTAGTATATCAATGGTTGTTTAGTGGATACACTAAAATTATATGTACTAGGATGTTTAGACTTAGAATCTGTGATCTTTGCCTTACTTCCTGTTCCTTGTTTGGTTGTGGGCTTAGGGTTAGGGTTACTTATTCGAAGGTCTATCCCGTCTGCATGACATATAACTGGTAGGCTTTAAACAAGTATTGAGGCAACTGATAAAGATCATCTTATAATTATTTATTTAGTTAGTTAGTTTAATTTAATTATTTCTTATATCCCTTTTCTCGCGTAGATTTAATGGCTGGATTTTATCTTCCCGGAGACCCGTACTATCCCAACCACGACAACGCAGAATGGCTGGAAGAAGAACCAGAAGATAATCACCCAATTCCTTTAGATGATTATGAAGCTAAAGGTTTTTCTGATGGTTCCGACTCGGAGCCAGAAGTCAACAACCAACCCCCAGCTGTTCAAAACCCAAACCGTCGTCCCGCATTTCAAGGACCCACACCTATGTGGGCCACAAACTTGAATAGGTGGAGTCAGGAACAAGGTCAACCTTTTCCTTACAATGGAGACAGAAGCTTCTATAACCTCACTGAGGGAGGTTCAGCTGATAGGGTCCTACCTATCATGGTTCGTAGGATTGCTCGGAACACCGAGCAGGGTCGAGCGGCTATCGACCGGGTAGTAGAAGTTGATGCAAATTCTGGTGTTAATACTGTCCGCATTCGCCAGCTGGAGTCCGCTCATGAAAGGGCTCAGGTCGGTAATGCTCTGCTTCAAAGAGAACTTGCTGAGACCCGAGCCGAAGTCAGGGAACTTCGAGCTCAGCAAGCAAGGTCTGACAGGCGTGTGAGGAACATAGAGCGTCTCCTATCGGATTCAAGGACTCACTCAAGCAGTTCTCGTCGTCGTTAAAATCTTACCGACTTCTCTTTTGGATATAACTTAGTTATGTAAAAACTTAAGTCTAATCTCCTATCCTTATAAATCTTAGACCTGCTAGGTTTTGATTAGGTAGTATGCTGTCAAAATTTTCCCATCTTGGATGATGTAAGACCTACTTCTAGGTCGTTTTTCCCCAAACTCATTACATTTGTAATTCCAATATCTTTGACAGATATAAAAATCTAATGGAAATTATTATCCAAATGCTTTCATCTTCATTCAAGTATTCCATTTAATTATGCTGTTGGGCTATGGAGAGTTAGTCCATGAGTCATTTTCATCAATATTCATGTCAAATCCTTATCAATATCTTATTCATTCTAAACTTTCAGCTAAAAGATGCCTCCACGTAAGTCAACAAGACGTAATCCTCCACCACCTATTCCTCAATTTGATACAGCAGCCCTCAATGCTGCTGTAGCTACGGCTGTGGCAACAGCCATGGCTGAATATCATTCTTCAAGTTCCACTGGGGGAGGGACTCCTATTCCAACAATACAGGTTGAAACCCCTGTGCGCTCGAGAGAGTGCTCCTACAAAGATTTTACAAACTGCAAGCCATTATCCTTCAGAGGAACTGGCGGAGTCATTATACTCTCGCAATGGTTTGAGAAAACCGAATCGGTTTTCGCAATCTGCTCCTGTCCAGAAGGGAGCAAGGTGAAGTTCGCTGCTTGCACCTTTGAAACCAGAGCCCTAACATGGTGGAATAGCCATGTTAAGTCACTATCTCTTTCAGTGGCAAATGATATGGGCTGGGATACTTTAAAAGACCTCATGATTGAGGAGTACTGCCCGAGGGGCGAGATCCAAAAGCTGGAGGAAGAACTTTGGCGCCTAACCATGAAAGGCACCGACATCGTAGCATATACCGCCAGGTTCTGTGAACTGGTGGCCTTGTGTCCCAACATGATTCATACAGAGGGAAAGAAAATCGAGAGGTATATATGGGGGCTGGTGCCACCATACCAGGGAAATGTATTGTCATCACGCCCCACTACATTTGATAGTGCCAAGCGATTGGCACAGCAGCTAGTTGACCACAGGACCCGTACCCCGGCTGCAACAACCACCCTGGCCATCTCAGAAACCGCCAGAACTGCAGAGTCCAAGCGGAAATTCTGGGATGACAAGAAAAAGAAGAAGGCTGCAAAGAAACAACAGTCGGTGGCAGTTCATAGTGCGACAGCACCTGCCACTGCTGCTATTCCAATAAAGCAGTATTCTGGAAGTTTGCCTTTATGCAACAAGTGTAACTACCATCATATGGGAGCCTGTCGGGACATGCAGTGTGTAAACTGCAACAGGAAGGGGCATACAGCCCGTTTCTGTAAATCTCCGGCGAGGCCAATCACCCAAGTCCCCGACGCTGGAGTGGGCCAATCTTGCTACAACTGTGGCGATGTGGGCCACTACAAGAGGAACTGCCCCAAGGGAGGGAATGTCGGTGGAGTAGGAAGAGTTCTGGCTATAGGCCATGAGGAGGCGGTTGCCGACCCCACCGTGGTCACTGGTACGTTTCTCCTCGACAACTCTTATGCTTGTATACTATTTGATAGTGGAGCGGAGAGAAGCTTCGTGAATCAGAAATTTGCTCATTTACTTAAGCAAAAATCACGAGCACTCAAAGAACCGTTCACAGTAGAAATGGCTAATGGGAAGACAGAGAGCACTAGCTACATATACATAGGGTGTACCTTAACTTTAGATAGCCATTCATTCTCGATCGATCTCATGCCAGTCTCAATTAAAAGTTTCGACGTCATCATTGGCATGGATTGGTTGAGTCTTCAGTGTGCTGACATCATGTGTTACGAAAAGGCAGTCCGCCTTAATCTTTCGTCTGGCGAAACCCTAGTAGTTTATGGCGACAAACCCGGCACAAACCTTCGTATCATCTCGAGCATCCAAGCTCAGAAATTCTTGCGAAAGGAATGTCGCGCATTCCTTGCTCATGTTGTCGATGTGAGCCAAGCAACTAAATCTATTCAGAACATTCCAGTAGTACACGACTTTCCCGATGTCTTTCCAGAAGAGCTACCAGGGTTACCCCCGCAACGACAAGTCGAGTTCAGAATCGACTTAGTTCCAGGGGCTACCCCCGTAGCCAAATCGCCTTATCGTCTAGCACCTGCAGAGATGCAATAACTATCCTGTCAACTTAACGAACTGCTCAGCAAGGGCTTTATAAGACCAAGCTTCTCACCCTGGGGAGCTCCAGTCTTGTTCGTCAAAAAGAAAGACGGATCGTTTCGTATGTGCATCGACTACATGGAGCTCAACAAACTGACCGTCAAAAATCGTTATCCTTTGCCTCGGATAGACGATTTATTCGATCAACTTCAAGGCGCGAAATTCTTTTCAAAAATCGACTTAAGATCCGGATATCACCAATTACGAGTGCTAGGGGAGGATGTTCCAAAGACAGCCTTCCGAACTCGTTATGGGCACTACGAATTCGTAGTGATGCCGTTCGGATTAACAAACGCGCCCGTTGTATTCATGGACTTAATGAATAGGGTGTGTCGTCCTTACTTGGATCAGTTCGTCATCGTCTTCATCGATGACATACTTATCTACTCTCGTAGTAAGGAAGAACATAGTCAACATCTGCGACAAGTCTTAGAAACCCTGCGCGCGGAGAAGCTTTTTGCGAAATTCTTGAAATGCGAATTTTGGATCCAGCGAGTCGAATTCTTAGGGCACGTGGTTAGCAAAGAGGGAATCCACGTAGACCCATCCAAGATCAAAGCCATTGAGAGCTGGTCAGCACCGAAGACGCCTACAGAAATTCGTCAATTTCTAGGCCTCGCTGGCTACTATCGCCGGTTCATTCAGAACTTCTCCCGCATTGCAAAGCCTCTTACAACACTTACCCAGAAGGGCGTATCCTTTGACTGGGAAGAAAAGCAGGAGAGAGCGTTCCAAACGCTCAAACGAGCCTTGTGCACTGCACCAATACTATCCCTCCCCGAAGGAATAGAAGACTTCGTTGTCTATTGCGATGCATCGAACCAAGGTCTCGGATGTGTTCTGATGCAGCGAGGTAAGGTCATCGCCTATGCCTCGAGGCAGCTGAAAACACATGAGGTCAACTATACGACGCACGATCTTGAACTAGGAGCAGTTTTTTTTGCTTTGAAGATCTGGAGACACTACCTGTACGGTACAAAGAGCACAATCTTTACGGACCACAAGAGCCTACAACACATATTCGATCAGAAGGAGCTCAACATGAGACAACGACGGTGGGTCGAGCTACTCTGTGACTACGAATGCGAAATTCGTTATCATCCCGGCAAGGCCAATGTAGTAGCTGACGCCCTAAGTCGGAAAGAATATTCTGGTCGTAAAGTCAAGTCATTGACTATGACTATCCATTCACACTTATCCACACAAATACAGGCGGCTCAGCTCGACGCTTTGAAGCCTGAAAATGTGACCAGTGAATCCCTGCGAGGAATGGATAAGAACTTGGAAGTTAAGGGTGGCGGAGCTTATTATCTCATGGATCGGATCTGGACCCCGAAACTAGGTGGTTTCAGAGACTTGGTCATGAATGAGGCGCACAACACTCGCTATTCCGTTCACCCAGGTTCAGATAAGATGTATCTGAATCTTAAAAAGTTATACTGGTGGCCTAACATGAAAGCAGAGATTGCTACCTTCGTAAGTAAATGCCTTACTTGCGCAAAGGTCAAGGTCGAGTACCAGAAACCCTCAGGTCTTCTTCAACAGCCTGAGATCCCAGAATGGAAGTGGGAGCGGATCACTATGGATTTCATAACCAAGTTGCCCAAGACAACGGGTGGATTTGATACCATATGGGTCATCGTCGACAGATTGACCAAGTCCGCGCACTTCCTGCCTATCAAAGAGACAGACAAGATGGAGAAACTTACAAGAACTTACATTAGAGAGATTGTACGACTACATGGTGTTCCTATATCCATTATCTCGGACAGAGATAGTAGGTTCACTTCTAGGTTCTTGCAATCACTTCAAGGTTCCTTAGGAACTAGGCTGGACATGAGTACAGCCTACCATCCGCAGACAGACGGGCAAAGTGAGAGGACTATCCAAACCTTAGAGGACATGTTGCGAGCCTGTGTGATTGACTTTGGGAAAACATGGGATACTCATTTACCCCTGGTAGAATTTTCCTACAACAACAGTTATCACACAAGCATAAAGGCTGCTCCATTCGAGACCCTCTATGGCCGAAAGTGCAGATCCCCTCTGTGTTGGGCTGAGGTGGGTGATACCCAGTTAGCTAAAGGACGAGTTCCTGAAAGCACTCTCACGGGTCCAGAGATCATTCGGGAAACGACAGAGAAGATCGTTCAGATTCGTGAACGATTGAAAGCCTCTAGAGACCGACAGAAAAGCTACGCTGATAAACGAAGGAAACCGTTGGAATTCCAGGTGGGCAACCATGTTCTATTGAAGGTCTCACCCTGGAAGGGCTTGATACGCTTTGGAAAGCGTGGAAAGCTAAATCCAAGGTACATTGGGCCTTTTGAGATTCTTGCCAGAATCGGCCCAGTAGCTTACAAACTTAACTTACCGAGCGAACTCAGTAACGTACATTCTACCTTCCACGTCTCGAACTTGAAAAAGTGTCTGTCCGACGAGACTCTTGTAATCCCACTCGACGAGATCGAGATCAACGAGAGCCTCAACTTCGTGGAAGAACCAGTAGAGATCATGGACTGGGAGGTCAAGCAAACGAAACAAAGCCGCATCCCGATAGTGAAGGTTCGCTGGAACGCCAAGCGAGGACCTGAATTCACTTGGGAGCGAGAGGATCAGATGAAACTGAAATATCCTCGTCTTTTTACTTAGTTCCTTGTAACTACTTATTTGCTTAAATTCTAATTTCGGGACGAAATTCCTTCTAAGGAGGGGATGATGTGACAACCTGAAATTTCTATTCTGTACAACATGTCAATTCAATAGAAGTCAAATCAGTTACAGTTAAATTTTCAGACTTTTTGGATTAAGTTTGATTATTTTAGGATATACACTTTAGGAGATACCAGGAGAGAGGATGCCCTAGGGTTATAGTGCAACACTGTTATTCCTAAACTTCAAGAAATTGGAGTTTACTGCCGGAATAAAATAATTTCAGCCAAAAACCCAGAAATTTGGGGTATATATATGACACTTGTCATTTTATGTCATTTTTCCAAATTTCTCAAGAACAAAAGCAAATCCTCTCAAGTATCATCCCGAGATTTATTCCAGATCTCGATCTAGTAAGTGTTTTCAACCATTTCAAGTTAGTAGATCACTTAATCTAGTGTTTTAACACCTTTCTAACCGTGAAATCATTCCAAAAGGTTGATTCTTCCATTTTCACCAAGAACACCAAGAACACACACTAGTGTTCTTGGCATTTTGGCTCATTTCAAGCTTCCATATAGTAAGTACTTCTATCCTAGAGTGTGTTTAAGCTTGCTATACTTCATTATAACATGAAATCATCCAAGAAACACCAAGAAAATGGTGTTTACGGTCCAAGAACATTCTTGAACCGTAAACCCATTTTATGGGACCAAAATGTCCCCAGTCCCTTCCTAAGCCTAGGTAACTAACTTGGATCCTTACCTTGATGTGTTAAGGACTTGAAATCATCATAAATACCAACATCCATAAGGGTTTACGATCGTAAACCCAAAGGGATGTGGTCTTTGGGCCGTAAACTCCAAATAGGAGTGGAATGGTGCCCTAGCTTCTTCCTTAGGCTTATACTTCAAGTGGAAACACTTCAATGGAGTTAGAAACCTTCAAATCAACAAATGGTCAAAAGAGGGGGAGTTTACGGCCGTAAACTCTATGGTTTACGACCGTAAACCCATTGGGTTGAGGTCACAAAACCGTAAACTCAAGTTAGGGTTTCTTTTGAACCCTAAACCCTATAGCATTGTTCTACAACACTTAGATGCATTCCTTGAGACTTATAACACTTATATAAGGTGTTTAACTTGTCTTAGGATGTCTTAACTTTGCTAATTAGTTGTTTAAAGTCTAATTAGATACATATATGTTGTATTTATATGTTAAATAGGATCATTGTGTGTGTACAAGTCTTCACTTGACACCTAGCAATCCTATTTCTTCAGTTCATCCAAACCACCAACTACAGGTGAGTTCATACCCCCTTAATTAACCTTTTAAACGTTTTTAAATGCTTTTATGGGGGGGGATACAAGTTGAACAATTATAGTTATTATATCAATCGCATGTGATTAATAACTACCAAGCAAATGGTTTTCTTACTTTTCAAACTGTTTATCAAACTGTTTTACCTCAAACTGTTTTACAAACTCTTTTATTGTCAAATACATTTATCAAACTCTTTTAACTTATATTATGTGTATCTATATAAATATAGTTATATAAGTTGGATTGGAAGGACTTAGGACTGCTAGTCTACCCTGCTTCCTGTTCTTGTTTGATTGTGGTCTTGGGGTATCAAGGTTAGTTGTTCGAGGGTCGTTTGAATCCTAGTTATATATTATGTATATGTATATAGATATAAAAGGTTTGTTATCAACCTCTTTTAACTTATAGTATGTGTATCTATATAAATATAGTTATATAAGTAGGATTGGAAGGACTTAGGACTGGTAGTCTACCCTACTTCCTGTTCTTGTTTGATTGTGGTCTTAGGGTATCAAGGTTAGTTGTCCGAGGGTCGTTTGAATCCTAGTTATATATTATGTATATGTATATAGATATAAAAGGTTTTCCTTCATTCAAGTCCATACCCTTGGGTAGCAAGGGTATACAAACATGTTCATACATTGCTAGTAAGCTACCATAGGGGTAGTTTAGGAAGATACTATTACTAGAACGATGAAACATACAATGAGTCAGTTCATACATGAGTCAATACATACTATAATGAGAAACAAACATGAAACAGAGTGATGAGAAACAAACATACAGGCTAGACAGAGAAAGAACACACAATACAGCTAGCACACAATTCACATAACATTTACATTAATACATTTATGTGAGCCATTAAACAGGGCATGGCACTACCTGCCATGACTGTTTTTGTATCAGAATCTCCTTAATTGGGGAGCGTATGAGTTTGTGTATAGATCTATACTGGATTGACTATCCTACACCTTGTTGCTCGCTACAGTGGGACTTGCAAGTCTACGGGTGCCAAACGTCATTTTGTGGCATCTTACATTGTCACTTTACTATTGAGTCGGTAGCAAGATACAGGCCGATCACATGTTACCTTAAAATATACAATTGGCTTAAGGTAGTTAGTACAGCAGTAGTTTCATAATACTACATTAAAGTACTATAACATTTTCCCTTTACATTTTACTTTGTGATTTCACACAATAAACAATAATGTAAAAACTATATTTTTGGTTAATGATAGTCGGATTTGGGAAAATACTCACTTTTACAAAAGATACACGCACAGACACTAGATGCCTTGGTAGAAGGCTAGTTTTAGTAGGAAACATAGGGTTTTCTAGGATAGTTCAAACAAATACAAAACTTTTACAAACACACAGTACATCTTACAAAACATCTTACAAATGCTTTCATACAAACACAGACACTAATATACTTATGAACTCACCAGCTCTAAAGCTGATAAACTCTTTCAAAATAACTTGTATTCTCAGGTCACCAGTAGACAGGTACCGGAGCCAGGTTTTGAGAAGATGGAGCTCGTTCAAGACTCATCTTATATTTTTGATGTATATTGTTTTGGTGTCTTTAAAACTTAACGGAACACACTTGTATGAAATTATATTATTAATGAAATGGATGATGTTGTTGCTTGTTTACTACTTGCATTGTTGTCATACTGTACATGACGTCCTCCACCCCGGAACGTTTCCGCCGTTCATTTGGTTTTGAGGGTGTGACAGTTTGAAGTAAAACAGTTTGGTAACAAAGTTTGAAAAGTAAGAAATCCACTTGTTTGGTAGTTATTAATCACATGTGATTGATATAATAACTATAATAGTTCAACTTGTATTCCCCCCATAAAAGCATTTTAAAACATTTAAGGTTAATTAAGGGGTATGAACTCACCTGTAGTGAGTGGTTTGGATGAACTGATGATATAGGATTGCTAGGTGTCAAGTGAAGACTTGTACACACTCAATGATCCTAGCTAACATATAATATCACATATATGTATCCAATTAGTCTTTAAACAACTAATTAACAATGTTAAGACATCCTAGGACATGTAAAACACCTTATATAAGTGCTATAAGTCCTAAGGATTGCATCTAAGTGTTGTAGGACATTGCTATTGAGTTTAGGGTTCAAGGGAACCCTTTATATGAGTTTACGGTTTTGTGACCATAACTCATTGAGTTTACGGTCGTAAACCCATGAGTTTACGACCATAAACTCATGATTCTTTGACCATGTGTTGTTTTGAAGCTTTACAAGTCCTTATAATCATTTCTACTTGAAGTATAAGCCTATGGAAGTGATTAGGGCACCATTTCACTCCTAAATGGAGTTTACGGTCTTTAGACCATTTTCCTTTGGGTTTACGGCCGTAAACCCATATGGTTTATGGTCTTTTGATGTTTTCAAGAGCTAAGCTCATCAAGGAAAGGATCTATGCTAGTTTCCAAGGCTTAGAAGGGACTAGGGCACACTTTGGCACCCTTTTTAGGGTTTACGGTCCAAGAACATCTTGGACCGTAAACACCTTTGATCTTGACTTTCTTGGATGTTTTCTTGATGTTTAGAAGTGTAACAAGCCTTATGATACTCTAGGATAGAAGTACTTACTAGATAGAAGCTTGAAAATGTGCTAAAAGTCCAAGAACACTAGTGTGTGTTATTGGTGTTCTTGGTGAAACTTGAAGATCTAACCTTTTGGAATGATTTCACGGATGGAAGTGTGTTAAATCACTAGATTAAGTAATATATCAACTTAATAAGGCTAGAAACACTTACAAGTTGAAGATCAAGAAGGAAAATTCGGATGCTATTTGAGAGGATTTGAGCTTTGTTCTTGAAAAGTGGAAAAAGTGTGAAAAATGGCTAAGTGCCATATATATACCCCTTGGGGTTTACGGCCGTAAACACCAAGTTTAGGCCGTAAACTCCAAACTCTTGGAGCTTTGGGACTTTATTGTTGCACAATAAACCCTAGGGTATCCTCTCTCCTAGTATCTCCTGAAGTACTAACTTAAAAACACTAAAACGTATTCCAATAAGCTTGAAAGTTTGCAGAAACTGTTCTGACTTCTATTGAATTGAAATGTTGTACAGAATAGAAATTCGGGTTGTCACATCATCCCCCCCCCCCCCCCCCCGTTAGAAGGAATTTCGTCCCGAAATTAGAGTTTAAGCGAAAGTAGTTACAAATAACTAAGTAAAAAGAAGAGGATATTTCAGTTTCATCTGATCCTCTCGCTCCCAAGTGAATTCAGGTCCTCGCTTGGCGTTCTAGCGAACCTTCACTATCGGGATACGGCTTTGCTTCGTTTGCTTGACCTCCTGGTCCATGATCTCTACTGGTTCTTCCACGAAGTTGAGGCTCTCGTTGATCTCGATCTCGTCGAGTGGGATTACAAGAGTCTCGTCGGACAGATACATTTTCAAGTTCGGGACGTGGAAAGTAGGATGTAAGTTGCTGAGCTCGTGCGGTAAGTTAAGTTTGTAAGCTACAGGGCCGATTCTTGCGAGAATCTCGAAAGGCCCTATGTACCTTGGATTTAGCTTTCCACGCTTTCCGAAGCGTATCAAGCCCTTCCAGGGTGAGACCTTCAATAGAACACGGTCGCCCACCTGGAATTCCAACGGTTTCCTTCGTTTATCAGCGTAGCTCTTCTGTCGGTCTCTAGAGGCTTTCAATCGTCCACGAATCTGAACGATCTTCTCTGTCGTTTCCCAAATGATCTCCGGGCCTGTAAGAGTGCTTTCAGGAACTCGTCCTTTAGCTAACTGGGTATCACCCACCTCAGCCCAGCACAGAGGGGATCTGCACTTTCGGCCATAGAGGGCATCGAATGGAGCAGCCTTTATGCTTGTGTGATAACTGTTATTGTATTAAAATTCGACAAGGGGTAAATGAGTATCTCATGGTTTCCCAAATTCGATCACACGGGCTCGCAGCATATCTTCCAAGGTTTGGATAGTCCTCTCACTTTGCCCGTCTGTCTGCGGATGGTAGGATGTACTCATGTCCAGCCTAGTTCCTAGGGAACTTTGTAACGACTGCCATAACCTCGAAGTGAATCTACTATCTCTGTCCGAGATAATGGATATCGGAACACCATGCAGTCGTACAATCTCCCTAATGTAAGTTCTTGTAAGCTTCTCCATCTATTCTGTTTCTTTGATAGGCAGGAAGTGTGCGGACTTGGTCAATCTGTCGACGATGACCCATATGGTATCAAGTCCACCCGTTGTCTTGGGCAACTTGGTTATGAAATCCATAGTGATCCGCTCCCACTTCCATTCCGGTATCTCTGGCTGTTGTAGTAGACCGGAGGGTTTCTGGTATTCGACCTTGACCTTGGCGCAAGTAAGGCATTTACATACGAAGGTAGCAATCTCTGCTTTCATGTATGGCCACCAGTATAACTTTTTAAGATCCATATACATCTTATCTGAACCTGGGTGGACGGAATAACGAGTGTTGTGCGCCTCGTTCATGACCAAGTCTCTGAAACCACCAAGTTTCGGGGTCCAGATCCGATCCATGAAATAATAAGCTCCACCACCCTTAACCTCCAAGTTCTTATCCATCCCTCTCAAGTATTCACCCGCCACATTTTCAGGTTTCAAAGCGTCGAGCTGAGCCTCCTTAATTTGCGTGGAAAAGTGTGAATGGATGGTCATAGTCAATGATTTGACTCTACGACCAGAATATTCTTTCCGACTTAGGGCGTCAGCTACTACGTTGGCTTTACCCGGATGATAACGAATTTTGCATTCGTAATCACTGAGTTGCTCGACCCACCGTCGTTGTCTCATGTTGAGCTCTTTCTGGTCGAATATGTGTTGTAGGCTCTTGTGGTCTGTAAAGATTGTGCTCTTTGTACCGTACAGGTAGTGTCTCCAGATCTTCAGAGCAAACATAACTGCTCCTAGTTCAAGATCGTGGGTAGTGTAGTTAACCTCATGTGTCTTTACCTGTCTCGAGGCATAGGTGATGACCTTACCTCGCTGCATCAGAACACATCCGAGTCCTTGATTTGACGCATCGCAATAGACAACGAAGTCTTTTATCCCTTCGGGAAGGGATAGTATTGGTGCGGTGCACAAGGCTCTTTTGAGCGTTTGGAACGCTCTCTCCTGCTTCTCTTCCCAGTCAAAGGCCACGCCCTTCTGGGTCAGTGTCGTAAGAGGTTTCGCAATGCGGGAGAAGTTCTGAATGAACCTGCGATAGTAGCCAGCGAGACCTAGAAATTGATGAATTTCTGTAGGCGTCTTCGATGCTGACCAGTTCTCAATGGCTTTAATTTTGGAAGGGTCCACGTGTATTCCCTCTTCGCTAACCACGTGCCCTAAGAATTCGACTCGTCGGATCCAAAATTCGCATTTCGAGAACTTCGCATAGAGCTTCTCCGAACGAAGGGTTTCTAAGATTAGTCGCAGATGTTGACTATTCTCCTCCTTACTACGAGAGTAGATAAGTATGTCATCGATGAAGACGATGACGAACTGATCCAAGTAAGGACGACACACCCTATTCATTAAGTCCATGAATACAGCAGGTGCGTTAGTTAATCTGAACGACATCACTACGAATTCGTAGTGCCCATAACGAGTTCGGAAGGCTGTCTTTGGAACATCCTCCCCTAGCACTCGTAGTTGGTGATATCCGGATCTCAAGTCGATTTTTGAAAAGAAGTTCGCCCCTTGAAGTTGTTCGAATAAATCGTCAATCCGAGGCAAAGGATAACGATTTTTGATGGTCAATTTGTTGAGCACCCTGTAGTCGATGCACATACGAAACGATCCGTCTTTCTTCTTGACGAACAACACTGGAGCTCCCCAGGGTGAGAAGCTTGGTCTTATAAAGCCCTTGCTGAGCAGTTCGTTAAGTTGACAGGACAGCTCTTGCATCTCTGCAGGTGCTAGACGATAGGGTGATTTGGCTACGGGGGTAGCCCCTGGAACTAAGTCGAGTCGAAATTCGACTTGACGTTGTGGAGGTAATCCTGGGAGTTCTTCTGGAAAAATGTCGGGAAAGTCGCGTACTACTGGAATGCTCTGAATGTCTTTCGTTTCTTGGCTCACATCGACCACATGAGCAAGGAATGCACGACATTCCTTTCGCAAGAATTTCTGAGCTTGAATGCTCGAGATGATACGAAGGTTCGTGCTGGGTTTGTCGCCATATACTACTAGAGTTTCGCCAGACGACAGATTAAGGCGTACAACCTTTTCGTAACACATGATGTCGGCACGATGAATGCTCAACCAATCCATGCCGATAATGATGTCGAAACTTCTAATGGAGACCGGCATGAGATCGATTGAAAAGGAATGGTTATCAAGTGTTAGGGTACACCCTATGAATATATTGCTAGTGCTTTCTGTCTTTCCATTAGCCATTTCTACAGTGAACGGTTCTTTAAGTGCTCATGATTTTTGCTTAAGTAAATGAGCAAATCTTTGGTTCACAAAGCTCCTCTCCGCTCCACTATCAAATAGTATACATGCATATGAGTTATCGAGGAGAAACGTACCAGTGACCACTGTGGGGTCGGCAACCGCTTCCTCGTGGCCTATGGCCAGAACTCTTGCCACTCCACCGACATTCCCTGCCTTCGGGCAGTTCCTTTTGTAGTGGCCCACCTCGCCACAACCGTAGCAAGTTTGGCTCACACCAGCACCGGGGACTTGGGTGATTGGCCTCGCCGTAGCTTTGCAGAAACAGGCAGTGTGCCCCTTCCTGTTGCAGTTCAAACACTGCATTTCCCGGCAGGCTCCTACGTGGTGGAAGTTGCACTTGTTGCACTTGGGCAAGCTTCCAGCGTACTGCTTTACCGGAGCAGCAGCGGCAGGTGCTATCGCCGCATCTACTGCCACGACCTGCTGCTTTTTGGCAGCCTTTGTCTTCTTTTTGTCATCCCAAAACTTCCGCTTGGAATCAGCGATTCTAACGGGTTCTGAGATAGCCAGGGTTGTTGTTGCGGCCGGGGTACGAACCCCATGGTCTACGAGCCGTTGTGCCAATCGCTTGGCACTATCAAATGTAGTGGGGTTTGAAGCCAAAACATTTCCATGGAATGGAGGCACCATCCCCCATATGTATCTTTCAATCTTCTTCCCCTCTGTAGAACTGCATTGCGGACCTGAGTCCTTTCATGAGCAGACTCTAGTTGGCGAATGCAGACAGTGTTAACGCCAGAGTTGGCGTCAATCTCCACTACACGGTCAATAGCTGCTCGACCTTGCTCGGTGTTCCGAGCAATCCTACAGACCATTATGGGTAGGACCCTGTCAGCTAAACCTCCCTCAGTGAGGTTGTAAAAGCTTCTGTCTCCATTGTAGGGAATGGGTTGACCCTGTTCCTGACTCCATATGTTCAAGTTTGTGGCCCACAGCGGAGTGGGTCCTTGAAATGTTGGACGAGGATTCAGGTTTGGGTCTTGGGCAGCTGGGGGTAGGTTGTTGACTTCAGGTTCTGAGTTAGAATCATCAGAAAAGCCTTCAGCTTCGTGATCATCCAAAGGGATTGGGTGATCATCTTCTGACTCTTCTCCCAGCCATCCTGCATTGCCGTTGTTGGGGTAGTACGGGTCTTCGGGGATATGGAATCCAGCCATGAAATCTACGCGAGAAAAGAGATAAAGAAATAACTAAATAGACGAACTAATTAGATAATTATAAGATGATCTTTATCAGTTACTTCAATACTTGTTTAGTGCATACAAGTTATATGTACTCAGGACAGGATAGACCTTCGAATAAGTGACCCTAACTCTAAGCCCACAACCAAACAAGGACAGGAAGTAAAGCAAAGATCACAGATTCTACGTCTATGACATCCTAGCACATATAACCTTAGTGTATCCACTAACAACCATTGATATATTAATAAAGACCTTTAGTTCTCCGATAAGTAATTAATAGTAACACAAAATACTCCTATAG
Organism: Lactuca virosa; assembly: GCF_052849685.1. Lineage (NCBI taxonomy): Eukaryota > Viridiplantae > Streptophyta > Magnoliopsida > Asterales > Asteraceae > Lactuca > Lactuca virosa. The sequence continues at coordinate 310,077,527 of NC_136433.1, read as the reverse complement.
TATTTTAAATTTATGTTCTGTTCTACTGTTCTTGTTATAGAAGTGTTGGTAAGTTTTTAGACTTGTTGTAACCTCACAACCACACTTAGGCACATGCTAATCACTCCTCGGATAATGTAGTTGATCAGGCTACATCTATCCAGGTTTGACCATATGTCTCTAAGTCCACTTGTGCTGTCCAACAATCGTAATACTTTTGTTCTGTCCTAGTGACACTGATTTTAGTATGAATGCAGGTATGTATACTTGGTTAAATATTTTATTATTTAAAATTATAACCTCTTTATCAGAGTATTTTAATCCCGCTGTGTTTATAGTTCGTATATCTTTTATGGGTTGATACACTCGATTCACTATAAACAATGCTCTGATACCAATCTGTCGCACCCCAAAACCGGAACGGCGGAAACGTTCGGGGGTGGAGCACGTCATGTTCAGTATCACAACAATGCAAAGTAGTAAACAAGCAACAACATCATCCATTGCATTAATAATATAATTCCTTACAAGTGTGTTCTGTCAAGTTATATAGACACCAAAAATATACATCAAAAACAAAAGATGAGTCTTGAACGAGCTCCACCTTCTCAAGACGTGGCACCGGTACCTGTCTACTGGTGACCTGAGAATACACGTTATTTTGAAAGAGTTGATCAGCTTTAAAGCTGGTGAGATCATAAGTATATTAGTGTCTGTGTTTGTATGAAAGCATTTGTAAGATGTTTGTAATGTATAAGTTTTGTAAAAGTTTGTATTTGTTTGAACTCTCCTAGAAAACCCTATGTTTCCTACTAACAATAGCCTTCTACCAAGGCATCTAGTGTTTGTTTGTGTGTCTCGTGTAAGAGTGTGTATTTTCCCAAATCTGACTATCATTAACCAAAAATATAGTTCTTACATTATTATTTATTGTGTGAATATCACAAAGTAAATGTAAAGGGAAAATGAAATAGTACTGTAGTGTTGTATTAAGTAACTACTGATGTACTAATTACTTTAAACTATTTGTTGTTATTTAAAGTACCATGTGATCGGCCTGTATCCTGCTACCCACTCTATAGCAAAACGACGATGTAAGACGCCGTAAGAAATGAAGTTTGGCACCCATAGACTTGCAAGTCCCACTGTAGCGCGCAGCAAGGTGTAGGATAGTCAATCCAGTATAGATCTATACACAAACTCATACGCTCCCCAATTAAGGAGATTCTGGATACAAAACGGGTCATGACAGGTAGTGCCATGTTCCCCCGTTAAGTGGCTCACACAACTGTATGTAATGTATATGTATATGTATATGTATGTGCTAGTTGTATTGTGTGTTCTTTCTCTGTCCAGCTTGTATGTTTTGTTTCTCATCACTGTGTATTATGTTTGTTTCTCATCACTATGTATTATGTTTGTTTCTCATCACTATGTATTATGCTTGTTTCTCATCACTATGTATTATGTTTGTTTCTCATCATTATGTATTACTTATGAATGAACTGACTCATTGTATGTTTCATTGTTCTAGTAATAGTATCTTCCTAAACTATACCTATTATAGTTTACTAGTAATGTTGTTTGTGTATATGAACATGTTTGTATACCTTTGCTACTCAAAGGCATTGGACTGAATGAAAGAAATAACCTTTTATATCTATATATGTATACTTGATATATAACTAATATTTAGACGACATTCGGATGAATAACTGATACCCTAAAGCCACATCCAAACAAGGAAAAGGGAATAAGGTGAGCTAGCCTTCCTAAGTCGTTTAAACATTACTTATACAACTATACATATATAGGTATGCAGAATATAAGTTAAAAGAGTTTAAGTAAAAGTATTTATCATGTAAAAGAGTTTGATAAAAGCATTTGGTATTTAAAAGAGTTTGTAAGACAGTTTGAAGTAAAACAGTTTGGTAACACAGTTTGAAAAGTAAGAAATCCACTTGTTTGGTAGTTATTAATCACATGTGATTGATATAATAACTATAATAGTTCAACTTGTATTACCCCCCATAAAATCATTTTAAAACATTTAAAAGGTTAATTAAGGGGTATGAACTCACCTGTAGTGAGTGGTTTGGATGAACTGATGATATAGGATTGCTAGGTGTCAAGTGAAGACTTGTACACACTCAATGATCCTAGCTAACATATAATATCACATATATGTATCCAATTAGTCTTTAAACAACTAATTAACAATGTTAAGACATCCTAGTACATGTAAAACACCTTATATAAGTGCTATAAGTCCTAAGGATTGCATCTAAGTGTTGTAGGACATTGCTATTGAGTTTAGGGTTCAAGGGAACCCTTTATATGAGTTTACGGTTTTGTGACCATAACTCATTGAATTTACGGTCGTAAACCCATGAGTTTACGGCCGTAAACTCATGCTTCTTTGACCATGTGTTGTTTTGAAGCTTTACAAGTCCTTATAAGCATTTCTACTTGAAGTATAAGCCTATGGAAGTGATTAGGGCACCATTTCACTCCTAAATGGAGTTTACGGTCTTTAGAACATTTTCCTTTGGGTTTACGGCCGTAAACCCATATGGTTTATGGTCGTTTGATGTTTTCAAGAGCTAATCTCATCAAGGAAAGGATCTATGCTAGTTTCCAAGGCCTAGAAGGGACTAGGGCACACTTTGGCACCCTTTTTAGGGTTTACGGTCCAAGAACATCTTGGACCGTAAACACCTTTGATCTTGACTTTCTTGGGTGTTTTCTTGATGTTTAGAAGTGTAACAAGCCTTATGATACTCTAGGATAGAAGTACTTACAAGATAGAAGCTTGAAAAGGTGCTAAAAGTCCAAGAACACTAGTGTGTGTTCTTGGTGTTCTTGGTGAAACTTGAAGATCTAACCTTTTGGAATGATTTCATGGATGGAAATGTGTTAAATCACTAGATTAAGTAATATATCAACTTAATAAGGCTAGAAACACTTACAAGTTGAAGATCAAGAAGGAAAATTTGGATGCTACTTGAGAGGATTTGAGCTTTGTTCTTGAAAAGGGGAAAAAGTGTGAAAAATGGCTAAGTGCCATATATATACCCCTTGGGGTTTACGGCCGTAAACACCAAGTTTAGGCCGTAAACTCCAAACTCTTGGAGATTTGGGACTTTATTGTTGCACAATAAACCCTAGGGTATCCTCTCTCCAAGTATCTCCTGAAGTACTAACTTAAAAACACTCAAACTTATTCCAATAAGCTTGAAAGTTTGCAGAAACTGTTATGACTTCTATTGAATTGAAATGTTGTACAGAATAGAAATTTCGGGTTGTCACAATATATATATATATATATATATATATATATATATATATATATATATATATATATATATATATATATATATATATAAGATCGGAAAGATAGTAGGTTGGGTGTATCTGCTCTAAGCCCACAACCAAACAAGGAACAGGAAATGAAGCGGAAAGCACACATCCTACTACCTGTCGGATCCGATTAATATATATCCCTGAATGCATACACTAAGGAATCATAAATTTAGCATTATAGGCCCCCTTCTACTGACTGTACTAGACTCGACTATTCCGTGTGTCGGTTGTAAAATGTAAGTTTTCCCTAGTTTATAACTATCTTTACTCGAAAATAGTTTGTATTAACTTTCAAGTGGAACTGTCACAATATGAAAGTAATGGGAAATTATAAGTACTCAGTTGTCTTATGAACTGACATGCTACAGTACTGTTTACCTTTAACTTATTAGTTTAATTAAGGTAAAATGTGATATTATTGTATCCATGCTTGATTTGACTTAGTATAACACGACGTTCAAGACGTCGAAATGATATGACATTCGTCACCCGCAGACCTGCAGGTCCCACTGTAGCTAGCAGCAAGGTGTGGGATGGTCAATCCCATATAGATCTATACACAAATTCATGCTCCCCCTCCAGGAAACTCTGGTACAAAACATGTAACAGCAATGTATGCCGCGCCATGAAGTAGTATCTCACATTATAGTTATAGTATCTTAGTAAGTTCGTTCTGTTATAGTATATTAGTATCTTCTTGTTATAGCATCTTAGTATCTTCTCGTTGTAGTATCTTAGTATTCTCTAGTATCTGGTATGAACTGAACCCCTAAACTGTACCCCTTATAGTTTACTAGTATTTTACTTGAACTGTTATTGAAAAGACTCATTTAGTACTAAGTTATGCTGGTACTTTAAAAACGGAGTTTTGTTAAACTATAAAGTAACATAACTTTAAAAGAGTTTTTGAAATGTTTTGATCACTTATAAAAGACATAAGGAATCTTTTGAAAGATGTTTTATAACATACATTTACACAATTATCATTGTGTTCAACTTGTATTCCTCCCCCCCCCCCCCTTAAAAGCATTTAAAACAGTTAAAAGATTCACTATAGGGGGTATGAACTCACCTTATGTGGGTGATTCAAACGAATATGCGCGTACGGATGAGAAGTTCCCGAATGAAGTCCCGAGACTTAACGAGTCCTAAATGACATATAATAGTATATATTGGCATAAATATAGTGTTTAGAAGTAACCCAATGCAAAGAAACACCTTAAGGGACTAGGAAACACTTTGTCCAAGTGTTGGAATCACATGTGATTCAATTAAAGGGAGTGTACGACCACTTGAAGGAGTGTGCGGCCGCACACTCATGGAAATGAGTGCACAAAAATGTTTTCCAAAGGTAGGGAGGCTTGTGGGACGATTGCTCAACAAGTGGTGAAGCTAGAAACACATTTTGGAGGCCCTTTAGGGGTGTTTTGAGGGGTGTACGGCCACACATGGGTATGCGGCCTCACACACCTTGTGTTCTTGAGTTCTGGGCACTTTTAAGATGTTAATCTAGTGTTCTTAAGAAGATCTAAGCATAGGTAAAGAGTACTTACGATCCGGAGGCTCGAGAAGGTCCAAATTCACCAAGAACAAGTGTGTGTTCTTGGTGTTCTTGGTGAAATGGTTGAAGATTTGAAGATCTAGCGAAAATATAAATTCCAATCGATGAAATCAAAGGATGTTACTAGTTTAAAAGGATTAACAACAAATCAAAGGAAGAACACTTACATTCTTGAAGATCTAGGCTGAAAATCGGATGATAGCTGAGAGAGAAATCGAGTTCTAGGCTTAGGAGTGTGAAAAGGGATGAATGAAGGCTAAGTCCCAACCTTATACACGTGAGTGTGCTGCCAGGAGAGGGGTGTATGGCCGCACACCCAAATGTACTGCCGTACACTCCTTATGTTGGAGTGTAAGGCTCGACTTTGGTGCTAGAAGTGTATGCGACCCAATCCTATACTCGAGGCTTGAATGTACTGAGCTTTGAACCTTTAAACGGACTCTAAACAAGGCTAAACTATAGCAGAAATAAGTCTGACACTCAGTTGAGTTGACTGCCTCAACTGATAACGCAAAAAATTTCGGGTTGTCACATGTACCAACGATGTAAGAATGGTACTAGTGTACCAATGATGTAGTCACCCAACAGAGTATAGGTGACTACCACCAGACTATTCATGACCGTCACGTGGAACACTGGTAGCAATGGACTTCGTGCGCATTAGATAAACACAGAAAACGATAGAGTTCGTGCCTATTAGATAAACATTGGCATCGATGGACTTCATGCCTATTATATAAGCACAAGCAGTGATGGACTTTGTACCTATTCCTTAGGACAAACCCTTAGGAATGAAAATAGAAGGAAACCTACTGACATGTATTGCGGATAAATCCATGTAACAGTACTGTCAGTAATGACGATTAAAAATAACCCTTAAGATAAATCCTTAGTGAAGAATAAAGAACAAAATGGGGATGGGTAATCGGGTTAATTGTTTGATAATTAAACTTAATTTACTATGTTATTGTGGGTTGAAAATCTATGTACTCACCATGTTTCCCAACCCGACGCACTCAGTTTCTTTGTATCACATATAATGGTATGAAGGTACTTGACGTTCAGAACTGATGAGAGGTTCAAGGAAATATATGCAATTGAATAAAAGATGATGTAAGGCCTACGTTCATGCTTATCTTTTGTATCAGTTATGGCATCCCCATCATTAATGAATCAATGGAAAGATTTCTTCAAAAATACTTTTACATGACCAAATTCTGCATTAATGAATAGAATCTATATTAATAAGCATAAAATAAAAGTTTTAAAATGACCGTAAAAATAGGGATGCTGCATGTACTATTAAGTATGTACAAAAAAGTGTAAGGGTCAAAATGTTGTAATTAGTCGAAGTGTATTTTGCACTCTTCGAATGTTTTGTAATCTATTTTACTAAGGTGCTTTTATTCGAAGCTTAAGTGTCTATGCCTTAGTATATTTTTTGTACGCTTTCTGATTCCTATAAATAGGGATATTTACTAGAGTTAGATAAGAGTTTTTACAGACCTGTCTTTGTACTCTGTAAACATTCGAAAGCATAATAGAGCTGAAACAAGATCATATTTACATCCGTTGTTCAATCTCGCATTCTTACTTCAATTTTATACTCTGATTCATTTTATACTCGATTCATTGCTTCATCAATTGGTATCAGAGCAGGAATCACATATGTGATCTGATTTTCACCTATTCAAAAAGTTTTTGAATCAACTTTTTGGTTCAAAAGTTTCCGCACGTTTTGATAGTGAAAAATTTCCCTAGATTTTAGTTTGTGATTCGATTCTACATTTGAAATGTTGAATAGAGTGTTCTTCTTGTAATTCTGATTTGATTCAACTAATCCCTGAATATTATGATCAGTGGGCTGATCGTATGCAGGATTATCTGAATGGTCTTGATGAAGAATTATGGTCATGTATTACTGGAAATGTCAATGTTCCAGTGAATGTTCAAGCAATTGGATCATCTTCTGCAAGTTCTGGTGTTGAAAATCAAACTGATCGTCTGAAGAAACTGGAGAAGAGATGTATGAGGGAATTGCGAGGAGCTTTACCTCCAGTTGTGTACAATTACGTAAGGAGTTGTACAACTCCTAAGGAGATCTGGAACAATCTGAAAGATAAGTTTCATGGAAGTGAGAAGACGAAAATCAATTCAGTCAAACAGTGTTTGGTCGAGCTGAAAGATTTCAGACAAAAAGAAGGTGAAACAATTAAAGTCTACTATGATCGTCTGAACAAGTTAATCTATCGTTGTAATCGCTATGGAATTACCAGGACTTCAATGGAATTCAATCTCATCTTTGTGATGGGTCTTCGAAAAGAATGGAGAAGGGTGAGTATGATGGTGAAGAATCAGCAAAGTTTTGATACATCAACTCTCAATGATTTGTACAATCAGTTAAAGACACACGAAATTGAGGTTAATGAAATAGCTGAGGAATCGAAGCTGAATTTGGGAGGTCCATTGGCACTTGTGTCCAAGATATCCGAGAAAGAAGCTGAAAATGGTGATTCAGAGGAAGAAGAGGGATTCATCATGAATTCGGATGATGAGGCCATAGCATTTTATTCGAATAATCGTGTTAAGAAGTTTTTCAAAAAGCCGTTCAATCCGAAGGCTAAGCTTGCTGAGGTAAAAGGAAGTGCTGTGAGTAAAGCTGTTATTGAGGAGAAAAAGAAGGTTGAGAAGAAAGATTCGAAGGTGTCAGAAGGAAAGAGTGAGAAGAAGCTGAAAGGTGATGCTGGAATAGATTGTCATTATTGCAATGGAGCCAATCATCTTGCGAATGATTGTATGCTTCAGAAGAAGGATGAGAGGAAGAATAAAGTAAAAGATGAGGCTAATTACGCAGAGAGGCTTGAGGAGGTTCGTGCGAAAGCTAAGAATTTGTCGCTGGTCGCAAGGGGTGAACAGGAGGAAGAAGGAACTTATCAAATCTAGTCATCTGGATCAGACGATGAAGAAATAAGGAATCCAAGACATGGAGCAATGTATGCGAAGATGGAGGAGGACTTAGATGAAGAGGAATTAGAAGTGAAAGGAAGATGCTTCGTAATATTCTCGAATCTTTTAATATTCCTACACATGCTTATGACTCTAGAGGTGGTCGTGCATCACTTAAGCCCCAAAACTCCAAGAGTTTGGAGTTTACGGCCCCAAACGTGGAGTTTACGGCCATAAACTCTAAAGAGTTTGTTGTCATCCCGATTAAGCCAACATAGTAGTCGACACTCTCAGTTAGGAAGAGTAACTCAAGTTGTAAGAGTCAAAAACATTGACTACGACCATCCATTCACGCCTAATCCCACAAATTAAGCATCTCAGTAGAGGGCCAAGAAACCTGGAAAGCTGTGACAGGTAAATCTCTGAGAAGAATGGATGAGGAAATTTAAGGTTCTGAGTGGCAAAGTCTTATGATTATCTCCGCGACCAAGAATACTTGAGGGAGCAGACACAATGGAGAATGGAGCATGCCTTAAAGACTTGTTAGACTACTAGGTGTCCCAAAGTATACTATCTCTAAAGAGATGGTAGAACCACCTCCTGAAATAGTCAATCACTTTAGAAAATCTCTAAGGGCGAAGCTAGCCCTGATCAAATACTGCTATCCATGAAACAGCGAAGCGAGTGAGAGAATGATTCTTTCTGATTAGGGATCATACTGTGAAAGCATCTATTAAACGATGACGAAAATTGAAAATTTCTAAGCATCGTCTGGTAAAACCCTCTATCATACTGACTATGAGATATTCCGTTAGAAACACCTCATGAGTCAGAAGTGCAAGTCCATTTTACACTAGGCTCCAAGAACCAATCAAAAGCCAACCAGTAAGAAATACCCCCGCATATAGTCAGCGCCTCCAATGATTCAGAAAACCCCCGAAAGCCAACCAGTAAGAAATACGAATCCGAAGACGACCTGAGCTTCCTAAGAACCAATCAAAAGGACTACACCTTTGGTAAGAGAAAACTTTTGGAACTTCAAAAATGACGGTCACGCCCAGTGATGATCTCACCATGGAAGTACATTATGTTCTAGGTACTGAAACGTTCTATCTTCTCAAGAGCTTAGGACCATCAGAGATTCTTGATAAGAATTGGTCCAGCATCCGTCAGACCTCAACTACTTTAGGGACTCCATAAATTCCATCCTAATCTATCCGCGTCTAAAACTTGAAAAAGTGCTTGTCCGGCGAGGCTCTTGTAATCCCACTCGATGAGATCGAAATCAATGAGAGCCTCCACTTCGTGGAAGAACCTGTAGAGATCATGGACCGAGAGGTCAAGCGAACGAAACAAATCCGCATCCCAATCGTGAAGGTTCGCTGGAACGCCAAGCGAGGACCGGAGTTCACTTGGAAGCGCGAGGATCAAATGAAACGTAAATATCCCCATCTTTTTGCTTAGTTATTTTGTAATAACTTAGTTGCTTGAACTCTAATTTCGGGACGAAATTCCCTCTAATGGGGGGATGATGTGACAACCCGAAATTTTCATTTGTATAAACTCTACAGTCTAGCATTTCAAATAGTAGCCAAATTCATTTCAGTACGTTTTTGGCCGATTTTCAGTCCGTTTGGGTGTTTTTATTTTAGATTCGTCAAACGAGCAAATAAAAGGAAGTATACTTTAGAGGTGGTCGTGCATCACTTAAGCCCCAAAACTCCAAGAGTTTGGAGTTTACGGCCCCAAACGTGGAGTTTACGGCCGTAAACTCTAAAGAGTATAAATTTGACACTTAGTCATTTTTGGCTCATTTTTCACTTCCTAGCCCAAGAACACCCACAATTCTCTCTCAAGTATCATATCACATTTCGTCCGATCTTCCAAAAATGTAAGTGTTTCTTCCCTAGATTTGTTGATATAACACTTTATCTAGTGTTTATACATGATTTCATCCATGAAATCTTGTCTTTTTCATAGATCTTCAAGTGTTCTTCAAGAACACCAAGAACACACACTAGTGTTTTTGAGCCTAAAACACTCTTACAAGCTTCCTATAAGTAAGTACACTCCTCCTATCTAGTTGTTTGCTTAGTATACTTGTTAAATCATGGAAGAACACCAAGAAAACCTCAAGAACACATGGGTTTACGGTCAAGGGATATCCTTGAACCGTAGACACCATCTAGTGGTGTTTAAGTGCCACTAACACCTTCTAGGGCTTGGATATTGGACTAGAACCTTGCATGCATGAGCTAGAAACCCCAAAACACGAAATGGTTGGAGTGACCATGAGTTTACGGCCGTAAACTCATGGGCTTACGACCGTAAACACATGGGTTTACGACCGTAAACTCCAAGCAGTGGTCCAAGAACCGTAAACTCCAATAAAGGGCCATTTTGAGCCCTAGTCCCTTCCTAAGCCTTTGGTACAAACCTAGAACACTTCCTTGAGGGGTATAAGACCTTAAAACACCCAATGATGCAAATTACCATGAGTTTACGGTCGTAAACTCATGGGGGAAATGGTCAAAAACCGTAAACTCATGTTTTGTTGCCAAATGGGAAGTAAACTCCAATGTGAGGCCATATTCCCTTTAGATACAACCCTTTAACACTCCTAGCAATTGAAGCAAAGTGTTATACATGTATTAGGGTGTCTTAACTTATTTAATTAGTTGATTAAAGGACTAATTAGATGCATATATGTGTCATTATATGTTACATAGGATTCATGTGTGTGTTCAAGTCCTCACTTGACACTTAGCATCCTATACCATCTGTTCATCCGAATCACCCACTACAGGTGAGTTCATACCCCTTAATTAACCTTTTAAATGATTTTAAATGCTTTTATGGGGGGGGGATACAAGTTGAATTGATAAGTTATTATATCAATCACATGTGATTAATAACTGTCAATCAAACAGATTTTTGCATGTTAAACTGTTTTATCCAGCTAAAGGTTTTCATATTTTATTTTCAAATCTCTTTTAAAGTACCAAAATATCTTTTTAAATTACCAAGCTTTTATCAAGGTCTTTTAAACTTATATTCTTGATAGATTCATGTCTATTTAGATATAGTTATATAAGTAGGGTTTGAAGGACTTAGGACTGATAGCCTGCTTTATTTCCTGTTCCTTGTTTGGTTGTGGACTTAGAGCATCCGGTTATTTGTCCGAGTGTCGTTGAAATTCTAGTTATATATTATGTATATCTGGACAGATATTAAAACTCTTACTCCAGTTCAATACCTTTGGGCAGCAAATGTACCTAGATAACTTCTCAAGTAAACTATAATAGGCATAGTTTATAAACCAACTATAACTTTCATGAAGGAGAACTTAGTTACATCTATATTCTAAAAACTTGTACTTTATAGTAGAAAAGGAAGGTATATAGAAATCAAAACACGAGATACATCCTCATGAAGCGGATTTCACCGTTGTCGAGTGGTAACCAGGGTCTCCTGGAGGGAGAGCGGGCATTGTGTGTATAGATCTATACGGGACAGACCATCCCACATCCTGACTGCTAGCTACAGTCCCGGCCGACCAAGCCAAGGGGTGACAAATGTCACATTCATTTCGACGCCAGCAGGTCGTCGTGTTTACATCCGTCAATCAGTATGGTTACGAGTATCTTTACATTTACCTTATAATTCATGGCCTTAAGGTAAGTATTATCACGGTATTTTCTACATATAAAACCATCATAATATATTTTCCTAGTTATACACTAGGCCACATTTAAACCTTTAAACTAACCTACTTAGTATTAAAGGCTGATTTAGACTTTTCGAGGCGTATTGTTCATTCGATACCACCTGGAGTCTGCATTTCATTCATTTAGACTTTTCGAGGCGTATTGTTAATTCGATACCACCTGGAGTCTATACCTCATTCATTTAGACTTTTCGAGGCGTATTCTTCATTCGATACCACCTGGAGTCTACACCTCATTCATTTAGACTTTTCGAGGCGTATTGTTCATTCGATACCACCTGGAGTCTACACCTCATTCATTTAGACTTTTCGAGGCGTATTGTTCATTCGATACCACCTGGAGTCTACACCTCATTCATTTAGACTTTTCGAGGTGTATTGTTCATTCGATCCCACCTGGAGTCTATATTTCATTCATTTAGACTCTCCGAGGCGTATTGTTCATCTAATGCTACCCGGAGTCTGCATTTTTTTTACCTTATAAGCAGCAATGTCATTGCTGAAGTAAAATATTATTTTCCCCTATTACATTAAACTGTGGTTTTTCCATATACTCATTTATGTAAAAACTATACTTTGATAATGATAGTAACATTTGGGGAAAAATGCTCTTTAAAAACAAAACAGTCTGGTCTTGGTAGAAGACTACTTTTAATAGAAAATATAGGATTTTCTGGAAGGAATTCAAATACTTTATAAGCTCTTATCACCATCATCTAATGAGATTATTTTGAGGAAAAGCATGTATTTATATCAATGTCATTAAAGTACTTATGAACTCACCAGTGTTAAAATGTTGATACTCTCTTTCAAAATAACTTGTATTCTCAGGTTGTCAGTAGACAGGTATACTCCGGAAGCTTTTGTGAAGACAGCCTTGTACCGAGCTGCATTTTATGTTATTCTCTATATCTACTTTTGATGTTGTTGCTAAATGTAACCTATGTAAAACTATTACTATTAATGCAATGGTTGTTGTACTTTGATTACTATACTGCATGTGTTGTGATACTTGACATTACGTCCTCCACCCCAGAACGTTTCCGCCGTTCCGGTTTTGGGGTGTGACACATAGTGAATGATACTTTGACTAAATCTGAACAAATCCAAATTTTGAAAAAGACTGAGAATTCAACATCTGATTCTCAATCTAATTTTGCCGATATTGAAGATAATTCTGACAATATTAGTGAAATTAGTGATCTTGAGGATGTTGATTATTCCCAGTTGTCTATTGCTAATGTTGCATCAACATCTAAAGGGAAAGAAAAAGTTGAGGACTTGATGTTTAAGATAGAAACTGATAAACCCTCAACTTCGAAAGTTTGTGATTTGGACTTCGTGGACATCAGAGATAGTCAAACGGATGATAGTGATGATGAAAATGAAGAGAAAATTTCGAAGAAAAAGAAATCGTCAATGGAAGACGAAATTCCTCGAATTGTGGTTGATCAAGTGTATGGTGATACCCAAAAGTTTGAAAAAGTGATGAATGAACAAGGTGCTCACTTTCTTGAAACGAATACTGTGGTTTATCCAAATTTCAAGTGTACAGATGATGTCATTTTTCCAAATCAATTATTCGTAACTACTAGAAATGTTGAGAATATCAACTCAGAATTTAAAAAGTTAGTTGAAGAATATAAATTGAAAACAACTGACGAAGGTTTCTTCGCAAATCAAAGCACAGTTGAAAACAACCTAACAAAGAATTCGTACGTTTTTCAACGTCAAAAACCACAAAGAAAATGGGTTGAAAAATCAAAAATTGAAAAAGAGATTTCAAAACCAGATTTAGTGGAAAATGAAAATGTTGTCAAACTAAACTCCAAGGAATTCAAAGATCAAATTGACAAATTTTCGAAAGAAAACAACATTTCAAAAAGACAAGCTAGGAAGAAAATATTTTGGCAGACTATTGAGTCTCAAAAGATGTCAGTTGAAACGACAAAAACTGATTCAACAACTTTTTCAGACAAAAAGAAAAATCCCGCTCAAACAAATAAATACTTGTCTGAATCACAATCACCCAAAAATGGTTTCAAAGCTAAAAATTCCTCTTTTTCAACAAATAATCAACCTTCATCACAATCAAATCATTCAAGGTCTGAAGTGAATAAACAACCAAAGTTTTCGAAAGTCTCAAAAACTACTATTCCAAGGAAATTTTCAAATAAATCAAATCCACCACAAATATTCTCTCAACGTCAATATTTTAAATCGACTGTTGATACATCTTATGCTCAATCTTTTCTAAGAAATCCAAAAGTTGATTTTGTTCCTCAAAAGCCAAATTTTCCTAATCATATGAAGAAACAAACTTTGAAAATTTCACATGAAAAAGGGATAACTTCAAGGAAGAATATTGATCATTGGCTTGAAGGCAAAGGAAAAATGTATCAGACGAGTACATTTTCAAAGGAGCAAATTCACGAAGCCTATGAGAAGTATGTGAATACTTCATCAAACGGAAGTTCATCTTCTAAGGATTCGAACATATCAGTCAAAGCATGGAAACCAGTAATGAAAGCAAAGAATGTACAATCACAAACTCAGAATACGAAGGGTGATGTTAGTGAACATCCGAAACCATCAAAATCTTATGTTTCGGTTCTTTTAAATGATGATGTGAACTTAATTGATAGTCTCAAAACCAAAGTTTGTGATTGGGTTAAAAGTTCTTCATTACATTCGAAATTGAAATCTAATTTCCAAGGACCCAAAAAGCCTTGGGTACCTAAATTTTTCCACTGATTGTAGGTACTATGTGACGAGCAATATGATAATAAGTGGTATATTGATAGTGGTTTCTCTCTTCACATGACTGGGAAGAAGGAGAATTTACATGATTTTCGAAGCCTAAAGAATGCTGGAATTATGAAATTTGGTAACAATCAAAAATGTCAAGTCAAAGGATATGGGAAGATCACGAACGGACAATTCACAGTGAATCGTGTTGCTTATGTTGAAGGTTTTCAACATAACTTGATAAGTGTTTCACAACTTGTTGTGGGCACTGGCAATCAAGTTCTTTTTAATGAAGAGGGAAGCATTATTTCGAATGTCAACACTAAAGAAGTTTTTCTCAAATCAAAAAGGAAAGGTGACATGTTCACTTTGGACATCAATCCAATAGTAGGCAAACCTGCTATATGTCTTCTTTCGAAAGCTTCATCACACTTAAGTTGGCTTTGGCATCGAAGACTTTCTCATCTCAACTTTCGAAACATCAACAAACTTGTTGTACAAGATCTGGTAAGAGGTTTACCTGTACTTAAATTTGATAATGATTCTTTATGTGCAGCTTGTGAAGTTGGCAAGCAACATAAACAAGGTCATCCGATTACGATAGATTCCAAATTGTCGCACCACTGGAGCTCTTACATATTGATTTGTGTGGTCCATCGACAGTTTCAACACTCAACAAGAAATGGTACATTTTAGTAATTGTTGATGATTTTTCAAGATTCACGTGGGTTTATTTTCTCAGGCTTAAATCCGAAGTTGCACAAATCATGATTGATTTTATCAAAAAGATGGAAACAACAATGAAGAAGATTGTTCGAAAAATTAAGAGTAATCATGGAACTGAATTTAAGAACAATGTTCTTGATTCATATTTGGTGGACAAAGGGATTTCGCATAATTTTTCATCTCCATACACACCACAACAAAATGGTGTCGTTGAACGAAGAAATATATCTCTATGCGAAGCAGCAAGGACTATGCTGGCATATGCGAATCTTCCATAATACCTTTGGGCTGAAGCAGTATCCACATCATGTTTTACTCAAAACAGATCTTTCATCCATCGTCGTTTTAACATCACTCCATATGAAATTCACAACAATCGAAAACCCAACGTCAAATTTTTCCATGTTTTCGGATGCAGGTGCTTTATTATGAATCTAAAGGATAATCTTACAAAATTTCAAGGTAAAGCAGATGAAGGGATTTTCTTGGGATATTCGCATAATTCAGTCGCATATCGTGTGTTGAACAAAAGAACACGAAAAGTTGAAGAAACTTTTAATCTTACATTTGATGATTACTATATTAAACAAACTGAAACGCATTTTGAAAATCATCCTATTCTAAAAGAAATACAAGATGAATCTGAACCTTTACAAACGTTGGATATTGATTATGATTTAATTTTTGGTATTTCAGATCATGCTGTTGATGCTGAAATTAATGTAAATGATAATCTTCTCCCTGAATTAACGAAGCTTACTCATGATTCAACATCAACTTCTCAATTGATAGGCGAAAGTATGCAAAATAATCCAGTGGAGGAGGAGCTCTTGGATTCGAACACTCTAGTTGAGGGGGAGCATTCTTTCGAGGGGGAGAATGAGAGATTGAATGCTGATGTTGAGGGGGATCATTTATAAAACAATGAAAATAATAATGATTTTGATGATGTTTGTTCGATTGTAGGTTCAGAGAATGATGATTTATACGAAGATGTACCTTTAGACTTTGATCCAGCTTATCCGCCAATGGAAAAGTGGACAAGAGATCATCTGAAGGATCAAGTAATTGGGAATCCACAAGAGGGTGTTTTAACAAGAGCTCAAATTCGTGCAAAGAATGAGGTATTGAATACTCATCAAGAATTTTGCATGTTCAACGTTTTCATCTCTAAAATTGAACCAAAAATAGTTAAGGTTGCAATGGAACACTCAGATTGGGTTGTTGCGATGCAATCTGATTTGTCTGAATTTGAACGAAACAAGGTTTGGAGATTAATTCCTAAACCTGAAAATGTTTCAATTGTCAGGTTAAAATGGATTTTCAAAAACAAAACCGACAAAGATGGAAATATCGTTCGAAACAAAGCAAGACTTGTTGTTAAAGGATATTCACAACAAGAAGGAATCGACTATGAAGAAACTTTTTCCCCTGTCGCAAGACTCGAGGATGTTCATATATTTCTGGCTTATGCAGCTCACAAAGACATTGATGTTTATCAAATGGACGTGAAGTGTGCATTTTTAAATGGAGAGCTTGAAGAAACAGTTTACGTGGAACAACCCCTAGGTTTTATTAATGAAGAACATCCTGATCATATTTATATTTGTCACACCCCAAAACCGGAACGGCGGAAACGTTCGGGGGTGGAGGACGTCATGTACAGTATCACAACAATGCATAGTAGTAAACAAGCAACAACATCATCCATTGCATTAATAATATAATTTAATACAAGTGTGTTCTGTCAAGTTAAATAGACACCAAAAATATGAATCAGAATAAAAGATGAGTCTTGAACGAGCTCCATCTTCTCAAAACCTGGCACTGGTACCTGTCTACTGGTGACCTGAGAATACAAGTTATTTTGAAAGAGTTTATCAGCTTTAAAGCTGGTGAGATCATAAGTATTTTAGTGTCATAGTTTGTATGGAAGTGTTTGTAAGTATGTGATGTATAAGTTTGTAAAAGTTTGCAATTGTTTGAACTCTCCTAGAAAACCCTATGTTTCCTACTAAAAGTAGCCTTCTACCAAGGCATCAACTGTTTGTATGTAAGACTCTTGTAAGAGTATGTATTTTCCCAAATCTGACTTTCATTAACCAAAAATATAGTTTTTACATTACTGTTTATTGTGTGAAGATCACAAAGTGAATGCAATGGGAAAATGAAATAGTACTGTAGTGTTGTATTAACTAACTACTGCTGTACTAACTACCTTAAACCAATTGTTATTTAAAGTACCATGTGATCGGCCTGTACCCTGCTACCGACTATAAGCACGACGATGTAAGACGTCGGAAGAAATGACGTTTGGCATCCGTAGACTTGCAAGTCCCACTGTAGCGAGTAGCAAGGTGTAGGATAGTCAATCCAGTATAGATCTATACACAAACTCAAACGCTCCCCAATTAAGGAGATTCTGGATACAAAACGGGCCATGACAGGTGATGTCATGCCCCTTACGTGGCTCACATAACTGTATTAGTGCACTTGTGAATGTATTGTATGTACTAGCTGTATTGTATGTTCTCTCTCTGTCTAGTATGTATGTATGTTCTCTCTATGGTATTGTATGTTCTCTCTATATGGTATTGACTCATGTATGAACTGGCTCATTGTATGTTTCACTGTTCTAGTAATAGTATTAGTATCTCCCTAAACTATACCTATTATAGGTTACTAGTAATGTTGTTTGTGTGTATGAACATGTTTGTGTACTTTTGCTACTCAAAGGTATTGAACTGAATGGAAGAAGGAAGTTTTATATCTATATACATATACATAATATATAACTAGGATTCAAACGACCTTCGGACAAATAACCTGAATACCCTAAGTCCGCAACCAAACAAGGAATAGGAAGTAAGGTGAGCTATAAGTCCTAAGTCCTTTAAATCCTACTTATATAACTATATCTATATAGATACACATTTTAACAGAATATAAGTTTTAAATAAAAGTATTTGACATGTAAAAGAGTTTAATAAAACAGTTTGAAGTAGTTTGTTTGATAACACAGTTTGAAAAGTAAGAAATCCACTTGTTTGGTAGTTATTAATCACATGTGATTGATATAATAAGTATAATAGTTCAACTTGTATCCCCCCCCCGCCATAAAAGCATTTAAAATCATTTAAAATGGTTGATTAAGGGGTATGAACTCACCTGTAGTGAGTGGTTTGGATGAACGAATGTTATAGGATGCTAAGTGTCAAGTGAAGACTTGAACACACACAAGGATCCTAGTTAACATATAATAACACATATATGTATCCAATTAGTCATTAAACAACTAATTAACCAAGTTAAGACATCCTAGGACATGACAAACACTTGATTTAAGTGTTATAAGTACTAAGGATTGCATCTAAGGCTTGTAGGGCCTTGCATTTGAGTTTGGGGTCCAAGGGTAAACTCTTTATGAGTTTACGGTTTTGTGACCAACTCCCTTGGAGTTTACGGTCGTAAACCCATGAGTTTACGGCCGTAAGCTCATGGTACTTCTACCATTTTGTGTTTTGAAGTCTTAAAGGTCATAAGAAGCATTCCTACTTCAAGTCTAAGCCTTAGGAAGTGATTGTCGCATCATTTCACCCCTTTGTAGAGTTTACGGCCCATGGAAAATTTCTCCATGAGTTTACGGCTGTAAAATCTAATGGTTCATGGTCTTTTTGATGTTTAAGGTTCTAAGCACATCAAGGATGGGATCTAGACTAGTATCCAAGGCTTGGTAAGGGACTAGGGAACACAATGTCCCATTCATTAGGGTTTACGGTCCAAGAACATGTTGGACCGTAAACACCTTTGATCTTGTGTTTCTTTGTGTTTTCTAGTTGATTAAGAAGTGTAACAAGTCTTATAACATACCAGGGTAAGAGTACTTACAATAGATAAGCTTGAAAGGGTGTTAAAAGTCCAAGAACACTAGTGTGTGTTCTTGGTGTTCTTGGTGAAACTAAGAGCACTTGAAGATCTACACAAATGCAATGATTTCACGGATGAAATCATTTAAGATCACTAGATTAAGTAAGATATCAACTAATTAGGGCAAGAAACACTTACAAAGTTGAAGATCAAGAAGGAAAATCGGATGATACTTGAGAGGATTTGAGTTCTAGTTCTTGACCGTGTGAAAAAGTGTTAAAAATGACTAAGTGTCACTTTTATACCCCTTGGGGTTTACGGCCGTAAACACCATGTTTAGGCCGTAAACTCCAAACTCTTGGAGTTTTGGGACTTTATTGTTGCACAATAAACCCTAGGGCATCCTTTCTCCAGTTATCTGCTGAAGTACTGGGCTTTAGAACACTCAAACTGACTCTACACAGCTCAAAAGTTAGCATAAACAGTTTTGACTTCTATTGAAGTGAATTGTTGTATAGAATAGAAATTTCGGGTTGTCACAATATTTTAGATAAGGCAGTTTATGGATTAAAACAAGCACCACGAGCATGGTATGCAACTCTTACTTCATTTTTGAAGCAATCTAAATTTAAACAAGGATCTATTGACCCCACATTATTTCGAAAGAAAGTAGGGAATCATCTAATGCTTGTTCAAATTTATGTTGATGATATTATTTTTGGCTCAACTGACTCTGCCTTGTCTAGAGAATTCAAAGATTTGATGAAAAGTAAGTTCGAAATGAGCATGATGGGAAAAATCAATAATTTTCTTGGACTGAATATTCGTCAAAGTAAAGAAGGATTTTTATTAATCAAGAAAAATATATGAACAATCTGCTAGAGAAGTTTGGATTGACGAATAGCACAAAGTTACGAGTTCCTATGGCAACTGGCATAAAGTTGACACCTTCGTTAGATAAACCTACAGTTGACCTAACTCTTTACAGGAGCATGATTGGTTCATTACATTATCTTACAGCTAGTAGACCTGATATCATGTTCTCTGTGTGTAATTGTGCTAGGTATCAGTTAAATCCACGAGAACCACATCTCACTGCTGTGAAGAATATCTTTCGTTATCTTAAGGGAACAATTTCGTTAGGATTGTGGTATCCTTCGAAAACTGGGTTCTTTGTACAAGCTTATTCGGATGCAGACTTGGGTGGTTGTAATCTTGATAGAAAGAGCACAAGTGGCGGATGTCAATTTCTCAATGGCAAATTGGTGAGCTGGCAGTCGAAAAAGAAAACATGTGTATCAATTTCAACAGCCGAAGCAGAATATGTGGCTGCTGCTGCATGCACATCACAAATTATATGGATCCAAATTCAATTGCGTGATTATGCAATTAATATGAAAAAGATTCCATTATATTGTGATTCTCAAAGTGTAATAAGAATTTGTCATAATCATGTGCAGCATTCGAAGACTAAACATATAGCTCTTCATTATCATTTCATCAAGGATCACGTAGAGGATGGAAATATTGAAGTACATTTCGTGAAAACAACTGATCAGTTAGCTGATATTTTCACGAAACCTTTAGATGAAAATTCCTTTGTAAAAATTTTAGAAGGAGTTGGAATGATCGATGGAAATTCTGTTCCATGCGAAAAAGGAGAATGATGGTTGACCAGGAATGATTCAGAGGCACTGAATAAAAGACAAAGCAAAGTCATTCAGCGTTCAGAGGTTACTGTTCACAGTCAACGCTTCGACCCCTTCGAATTCGTAGATTTATCACTTTTCAAGGGTTGATAAAATTTCGTGTATTTGCAACAAGTACATTTCGTTTGTCATTTAATTTTCGAAAAATTAAAAATCCAAAACGATTTTCGTTTGTTTTGTCATTTAATTTTCGAAAAATTAAAAATCCAAAAAGATTTTCGTTTGTTTTGTCATTTAATTTTTGAAAAATTAAAAATCTAAAAAGATTTTCGTTTGTTTTGTCATTTAATTTTCGAAAAATTAGAAATCCAAAAAGATTTTCGTTTGTTTTATCATTTACTTTTTGAAAAATTAAAAATCCAAAAAGATTTTCCTTTGTTTTGTCATTTTATTTTCGAAAATTTCAAAATTCCACAAATATTTTCGTTTATTCTGTCTTCATTTTCGAAAAATCAAAAACATCAAAAACATATTCTCTTTATTTCGTTCTTTATTTTCGAAAAATCAAAACAACAAAAATATTTTGTTTCTTATTTCTTTTTAGTACTTTGTTGCAGATATTCATGATGATACACAGTGGATAATGTTTGCAGTACTAGGGTCAGGTAAATCTATCTTACGAATCTTTAAATTTTTGAATATTTTAAACTATTTAAGTTGTCCCTAGAAGCATGCTGCTGCATGTTGTCCAAAGCCTCTATTGACTCAATGTGTGTGTATGAAAGCCTTAATAAAATTTTTCATACGAAAATTTCTTCCTAATCAGGCTTGTATTCACATTAGCCTCCTGAGCTATCTGACTCTTCTCACAATGAGTTAAGAGTTTACTGTTTTGTCCAAATATAAACAGAGGTACATTTCATTTCTTTCATCCATCTTTTTCATCCAAAAAGTTCTTACACGATCACCCACGAAGACATATGTCTGAGAGGTGTCTGATCACACCAATCGAGACTTAGACATATCAAAATATATGTGTTCATGATCTGACATCATGAGACCGTGATGAAAGTGAAACCCAATTTTCTAAACTTTTAAGGAATTAACGGGGAACTATGTTCCAGATTTTCACGAAACCTTTGTTTCAGTACCCAAATTCGAAACTCCGAATCATATTCATTTCATATGAGTGGTCTTGATCAAACATTCGAAGCCCATAATGTTTGTTACCCAACAAGATCCAACACAAATTTTTTTCATGAATATGATTTTCGTGTGAGTTTCATTCGAAATCCAATGTCACTTAAAATTTTTCAAAGCAAACTTGTTACTGACTACACTGGTCAAACAAGTAATTTTTGTTACAATTTATCACCTTATGTTTAGGATGATATGTAACGAAATTTTTATAGCTACCCATGAAACCTTATAAAAGAAGCCCTTCGATACTTCTCTTCAAGCATTCGATTGTATTTCACGGGAACATACACAATCTATTGATCATCTCTCTTGGTGACTAACGAAGCAATCTTTGCCCGAGGTTTTATCAGCCTTCGTGTCAAATTGATATTTTGACATCACAGTATCCCAAAATTTTCTTATTATTGCTTCTCGTCTAAATTTTTTGGAACACTGCACTCACGAAATCCTTGAGGTTCTGAGTAATACCAACTCAGGTTGATGATTTCAAACATCTGGCATCTGACTTCGCTTTTCATCCCAAAAGTGAAAGAGCCTTTCCTCCATCCGAAGGATGCTGACGGTTACTATGCCTTGACGAGACACGAACAGACTGTGGGAGGAGACGTTTCCTTGTTTCAAGGAGATATGACGGTTACTTTTTGACACCTGGAAATTTGTTGGTAGACTGATGCGACTTTTAAGGTGCCACGTCGGATATCATTAATTGCACATCCCGCTTCAAATTCAAATTCTAGGGTTACATATAAAAGGGGATTCAAAGGTCTATTATCAGTTTACGCGTTCAAAGTAAAAATTCTCAATTCTCTCTGATCTTCAAAGCTTTCAAACTCTAACAATGGCGACTTCTGTTCATGTCGATGCTGATCCTTCTCAAACCACTGAAGATGTGACTTCATTACCGATTATGAAGATTCAAGGAACTAACTATCAATTGGATGCCGATGTTTCTCAATACCCTAAAGAATTGAAGATGTTAATTGTTGCTTTAAAGAGTTAGGTTCTGTCAAAGGCTATGTTCAGTTCGTTTTCAGTTCCGATCTCATGGCTTTCTCAAGTAGGATCAACGGCTACATACAAGAAAGCTTTTGATGCCATTACTTTTAATTTGGTTAATGACAAAAAGGTCAGATTGTCCAAGAAACTCTTTTGCGAAATTCTTGAAATTCTAAATTCACCACCATATGTTGATTTCTCATTCCCTCAAATTGTCCATATGTTCAATGAGATGGGTTATCAACCACAACTAACTAAGATCAGTGATTTTAAGAAATCTGGTCTTCCTAGTATCTGGAATTTTCTATTTGGTATTTTTCTGAGGTGTTTAACTGGTAGAACTGTTGGTCTTGATAAAGGACGAATGGAGGTATATGTCATGGTTGATGGGCTATACTATGACCTTCAAGTGGATTATTCTACACAATTATGGAAGGAATTTCAAAAGAGTGTAGAACATATGGATGCTCTTCATGGTATTTCATGTGCGAGGTACTGGAGCTTGATTCTACAATATTTCTATAACAAGGAGGGGATTTTGGTACCCACTGATGAAGAAATTTTTTTTTTCCAGATATTCCACAGTCCAAAGAATGTCACAGATAATGTTGAAGATTTTTCCCTTTGTGGCTCGTATTCCTGATGCTATGCTAAAACAAGTTGATCCTTCGAATTCAGTCTTGGTGGCTTATTTGAAAACAATTGATTCTACTATAGAAACTGGGATATTATTGGAAAGGGAAGATAAGAAATCCAAGAGGTCGAAGAAGAATGAAACTAGTTCTTCTAAAAAGAAAGTCACATAATTGAAATCTACGAAATCTCCAAAGCAGAAGCCTATTACAGTTGAAGTGTCTGTTGCTGAGACAAAATTTATTGAGCCTGTTGTTGAAGATACTCAAGAGCAAGTGGTCATTCCCTCGAAGACCGGTATGTTTCGAAGAATCAAAATGAAGTCTTCGCATAAAAGCAAGTCTACAACACCTAAGGTGGTACGAAAGCCTCAGGTTACTCATCAAGGTGTTTTAATACGTGAAATGCCAACACCTGTTTCTCCATTGTCAAAGAAACGAAGGGCTGAGGATATGGCCAAACATCTTTCACAGAAGAAGAAGAAGAAGAAGAAGAAGAAGAAGACACCAAAGCTTATGCTTTCCACTGAGTCTACAGAAGATGAAGATGAACGAATTCCTGAAACACCAGAAGTCACTCTTCACAAAGAAAGTTCAACTCCTGAGCAGACAATAGTCATACCACCCGAAGATTCGGTTGCCAAATCAGTTTCTGAGGAGGTACGAACCTCATGCATCATTGCAAAAGTATCTGATACAGATGCAAATGTCAATATGGGTGAAGGAGATTCGAAGAAAGAAGATCAAGGTCATCCTACTTCTATAGCCTTCGAAAATATTGTTTCTTTACCTCCACCAATCGCTCTGATTACTTCAACCACTGATTCACCTACATTCGAAAATATCATCAATCAACCCTTTACTTCCATTTTTTCTTCTCAATCTACTGATACACCCAAACTTAATTCGCCCGTTCAAGAAACCGTTCTTATGGAAACCGACACTGACAATGAAGGTTTTGGAGGCACGTTTGATGAATTAAAGTTTGATGACGAAGAAGAAGATTTTACAGATCATATGCTGATGATGATGAAACAGTTTAAAATTTTGAATACGAAGTTGAATTCCATAATTCAATCTCAAGCTGATCTGGGGGGTGGTTCGTCAGTCTCAAGTTTGGAAGTTGATACGATGTTGCAAATGTTCGAAGCCAAAATAGTGAGTAAAGTCTTTAGGATGGTTCGAGACTCGGACTCGAGAATTTTGGAGAAGGTTGATCATATTGATCAAAACAATGAGCTACGAATAAATTCTCAAAATTCAAAGTTTGTCGGAGATTTAAAAGAATTGAAGTCAGTTGCAAAGGAACGACATGTTCTCTTTGTTCAGGATGTTAAGAAAGTCAGGGAGGATGTTAATTTGCAGATTCGTGAACTTCGCGAAGATATGCAAAAGGAGATTGCTAGTGCCCAACATGATTTTGCGTCTCTGAGTCAGAAGATTGACATTATTTGTGATGTTGTCATGAAAATTGTCAAGTTATACGAAAGTATGAGTCCTCAACTTACTCAACTTTCTACAATAGAAAGTAACAACTTTGTGGAAGTGATTACATTGCTGAAGGAGTTAAAAGATCTATCTGTCAAGCCAGTTTCGTCTTCTCTGATTACTCTAGAATTCTTATCCTAGAAGTTCACCTAATTCGAAGCTATTCTACACAAGCAACTGGCCCCTCTTTCTTGTATATCAAGCCTTCTAGCAACAATAGATGCCCCACCTGTTTTTACAGGGGTGCAAGGGGGAGAAAGAAAAGTTGAAGATACGAAGGCTGGTGGTGAAGATACGAAGGTTGTGGGAAAGGTATTTTCTTCGTAGATCCCATCAACGAAGCCAATTGTTGCATCTGTTGGGCCGGTTACTTCAACAGTAGTAACAACTATGCCAATTACAAGACCAATTTCGAAAGAAATTGTGATTGGTAAATCTACTGATACTGGTGGGAGTGGTTCAAAAACAAAAGAGGTAATAGATAATTCAGCTTTGAAAGATAAAGGGAAAACGATAGTTGTGGAAAAGTCGAAAGAAGAAAAGAAAGTTGAAGCAGAAGCTGAAATTGAAAAGCTAAGGTTGATTCAAAGCATAATGACTCAACGTGCTAGTGATCCTAAGGGTATGGACAAAGGTGATCCGTCCAAACACTACAATTACGAAACAATTGAAGCCAAGGTTGCATATAATCATATGTATTCGTTTAAGAAGAAACCAAAGCAGAGTTATATGGTTACGAATACTGATACAAGTCAGCTTGACTTTCCAATGAATGAGATGATGTTCATCATGCCACAATTTAAAGTAGAAGGAAATTTCAAAGATAAGGATGATGGTACTCACATGAAAATTAGATTTCATGCTGTTCTTGCAAAATCCCCTCAGGAAGTTTGGTCTTTGGTGAAGATCAAGAAAGTTATCAGTATGAAAAAGGATGTGGTGTTCGAAGACACAGTCCAAAATATCAAGTACGTGGTGGCCAGGGCAAATGGAAGTATTTGCGAATTTACAATTGCAGATTTTCCATTAATGAACTTGTATGATCTTATACAAGTTGCATTGATTCTGAAAGATAAATCTTTTTCATATCTTCAAAACACTGAACCTAATGAATTTAAGCTTGGGGTTGCTCACATCAAGATTTTCATCGAAAATGATTATGAGTGCTTGGCTCTAACTGATGTGGAGTTAGCTACAACTAAATGTATGTAAATAAAAGCTCCAATGGCACCTACGAAGACTCAAGTAGAATTGAAAAAGTATGCTGATGGTGAAATCTGCTTGAAGCCTTTTGGGTTAGTCTTCGCAAGAAAAGACAAGGCTGGAAAAGCAAAGCGTTTCTTATTCCAGACATGTGAAGTGGAGAGATATGCAACGTCTCAATATACGAACTTAATAGTTCGTATGAATCATTGTAAGAAGAACAATGAAGGAGATAAGAAGGAGCTAAAGAAGATAATATCCTGGTACACGGAAATTCGAAGAGTGATGCTGTATTCCATCCAGCTTCTTACAAATTAATAAGTTCGACTATGATTACAAAGGGGGAGATTGTAAGGGTCAAAATGTTATAATTGATCGAAGTGTATTTTGCACTCTTCGAATGTTTTGTAATCTATTTTACTAAGGCGCTTTTATTCGAAGCTTAAGTGTATATACCTTAGTATATTTTTTGTATGCTTTATGATTCCTAGAAACAGGGATATTTACTAGAGTTAGATAAGAGTTTTTACAGACCTGTCTTTGTACTCTGTAACATTCGAAAGCATAATAGAGCTGAAACAAAATCATATTTACATTCGTTGTTCAATCTCGCATTCTTACTTCAATTTTATACTCTGATTCATTTTATACTCGATTCAGTGCTTCATCAAAAAGTATCATTTTTCCTTTGATTTTTTTATCCAGCTTACTAGTCTCTTACACCAGAAACATTTATATATCATCCATTAGGAGTCATAATGGAGGCAGTTAAGCATATGATTAAAGTAGGCTGTTATTTCTTTCATGTAATTTGGGTGAATACAAGAAATAGAAATCTATTGTCATTAATTTGTTTATTATAATCTCTATGTTGTTAATTAATGAATGTCAATTGCTATTTCTTGCACTTTTGAGATTTCTCATGAAAAACTAACAAATTATAGCATTGTACTTAGTCGCATCTATACTTTCCTTTCATTGTACTTCAAATATTTTGCAAAAGTTGTACCTATGTAGAAAAAAGTTACATAATTGGTCCATATGCAAAAGAAAAAAAAAAGATTACATAATTGGTCATGTGTACAAATATATTACAAAATTGGTACCTATGCAAAAAAATTACATAATAGTTCCTATACAGAGATAGATTACAAAAGATAGATTACAGAACTTTTCATTGTTTTCCGTTGTTGAAATAGAAAGTAGTATGATATATATAATTATCAAAGATCTTGTATGCTCAAGATTGATTAGAATGCTATTCGTAATTAACATTTGATCCTACAGGGTCACACTAACAACAACTTGATACTATTGATTAATTGTTATAAACTGATTTTTATATATATTCATAAACTCTTATAAATACATGGAAATTATTTATTTCATGGAAATAATAATTTTAAATGAACAATATTGTAATATATCATATGATATGATTTGTTAAGTCATGTACCACATTTTGCACTAGAATGACTTTTGCCTTTTTGCTAGAAGTTAAAGTTTATTACACGTAAAAGGTTTATAGTTTCTATAAACTTTAATCACTCTTTTTTTCTTGTAAAAACCGTAGCTAGTCAAGATAGAGGAGGAATGGCTCTTTTATTTGTTTAATCAAGAGAAAGGCATGGCTTAAAGGCATGAGAGACATGTAGACCTTATTGGTATGGAGTGCTTAAGGGGTTAACGACTCATGGTTAAAGAATGAGCTTTATGAATGCTTTCATTCACTTCATTTTTGCATGCTTGAAACCTTAACTCTCCCTTCACCCTCTCATTCTTCTTGCAAAAGTGTTTGAGACCATTTGTTACTTACTTTCATACTCTCTTTAAATAAAACCTTTGTTTTGGCTTAATACTTAAGAGTTTTAAAAGACTAGCATGTTTTTCAAGTTGGCTTATTGTTGGTTTCCTTCTAAGGAAGGGTTTTTTACTCACGTTCTCCTACAACTTCCAAGCCTCCCCTTGAGGAACCAAAGAACTACGCGTGTTGCTATTTTCTTATACCTTATAAGGTTGTTGTTTTTCTTTCGAACTCTTTTCAGATGATCCTTGGTGGGTATAAACTTGTTTTATGTTATTCTAAATTTTATGTCTTACGTTTCCTAAATCTTGAGTTTTTGAAACTATTTTTGAATGAAAATACAGCAATTGGTATCATATCCACCTTGCAAGTTTAGTGATATTTTATGATTATTTTCATAATCTTAGTTTTTGGAGAATATGGATAACTTGTTTTTGTCTATAAATGAGATCATATATATTTTTTCTATGATAACTTTATAATTATAATTTTTGTTACAAAAGTTTACAAGTACATTTTTTAACTTAAAGTTGTCTTAGAAAAAAAAATGTTGTTTTATGTTTATATGTATTTTAGGGTGCATAAATAAGCCATGTGCCATTTATGTTGTTTTATGTGGACCTTTTGAAATGGTTATGAAGGTTTGTATCGATCAGATGCACTTCAAGTGTGAATAACAATCTTAAAACTAATCTAAGCAAAATAACAAACATAAATTAAATAACACAGAGGTTCTCCAAATTATTCTTTCACCAAGAAAGATTTTTTTCTTCACCAAGAAGACATGATTGTCACAAAGACGGTTGACACAAAGCCACAATCACAACATGAAGGTTTGCCCTAATGTTGTAAATATACTAATATACACATTTATATCCCTTTATTTAAGGGATTGTGTCTAATCTATATTAAGAACCGTTCGTATCACAAAGATACCAAATCTATGATCTATTCTATACTTATCTATATCATTACCTATTATACAAAAAATTACTATCGGATAAACCAACTGTAAGTTGACGCTCATATGCTTGATATGTTAGCTCTATAGATGTAGTAGATGTTGACGCTGATCTATCAGTGTATCATGTGTTTGACTCAGCATATCATAAGGTGTGACCTTACAATCTCCCTATCTGATAACGTCAAAACTAAACTTCTATATTATATAAGGGGAATGCTTTTTTCTCCCCCCCCCCCCCAGAGTAAGAATGAAATCATGACTCTTGCAGTTTTAACAAATGCTCCCCCATAAGAAAATGAATGACTTATCAAACATTTATGAATTGTAGCAGACGACGAAAAAATAGATAATGAGCTTGATCTAAGCTGAGAACGTTGGCATCAACATGACTCGACTCCCCCTTAGAGTGTGCTTTTCTGTAGTTCTAGTAGTGAGATTTTTCAGCTTTACCAAATTTCTCCCCCTTTTTGACATCAACAGCTAACATCGAGCACAATAGAGTTTCCACTTGTAATCTAGTAAGATTGTGATGTCTCCTGATAGTGTGGGCTTAAACTACCATTCATTGATATAGTATTACGAGATCTCATCAACGTGTGGTTTCATATGCTGAATCATAAATCTCTTTTATTAGAAGAAAAATGGCGACAGTGGATAGGTACGTGTAATATATCACGGAGAATGATATACCCATTGGCACATATTTGTCAAGCTCTCATCAGCATATGGTATATTACGTTGAATCATAAAACTTTAAAGATGAATGTAAGGGAAAGAATGTATTGGTGCGTGTGATAGCCTACAGTACATAGACTAAACATCGACAAAGACTTTCGAACATTTATCATTATGTGGTTTTACACAGTGAATCATCAAGTTCTGCATTAGAAGACTTGCGGAGAGATTGAACTGTTTTAGTCATGCTGAGGTGAAATCAGAATGAATCATTAATAGTTTAACTCATCAACAAGGAGTGGTTTAAACTTTCATATCATGGAGTAAGTTGTAATCTAGAATCAAAGATTCATCATTAAATCATAATGGTACCGTGTCATACCTCAGACTAGGAGGTTAGGGACATGAACATCCCTTTGTCATTTAAGGACCAAACAAGTAACTCGTATATTGATGACTATGAATCAGGGTAAGCCATTAAGTTATGCTTAATGTTTCAGCAGAACATAAGGTTTGATGTATACGGCAAGCATGCTTCCAGGGATAAGGTCTGGTGAGAGATAATTGAAATAAAAAATGAACACCCCAGCCTTTTTATCGATTTTTTACTAGGACCAGGCAATCTCATTTTGAAACTTTAGACAATGTAGACAGTCAGCATGAGGGGGTGACTTAATATTCTTAGAAGATGGTCTCGTTGATGAGAAACTTAGAGAGATTTAGTCACATACAACAACATGATATTAGGGACGATGATGTGTCAAAACTTACATACCAGGCTTAGAGTATCCACCATCAAATTCCCTTTTTTTAAATGGTACAAAAGAATAAATAATATAAGAGTACAAACAAAAGAGTTAGTCAACAAGAAAATAGTTTAAATAGCAAAATACCTCCACCAATCGCTCTGATTACTTCAACCACTGATTCACCTACATTCGAAAATATCATCAATCAACCCTTTACTTCTATTTTTTCTTCTCAATCTACTGATACACCCAAACTTAATTCGCCCGTTCAAGAAACCGTTCTTATGGAAACCGACACTGACAATGAAGGTTTTGGAGGCACGTTTGATGAATTAAAGTTTGATGACGAAGAAGAAGATTTTAAAGATCATATGCTGATGATGATGAAACAGTTTAAAATTTTGAATACGAAGTTGAATTCCATAATTCAATCTCAAGCTGATCTGGGGGGTGGTTCGTCAGTCTCAAGTTTGGAAGTTGATACGATGTTGCAAATGTTCGAAGCCAAAATAGTGAATAAAGTCTTTGGGATGGTTCGAGACTCGGACTCGAGAATTTTGGAGAAGGTTGATCATATTGATCAAAACAATGAGCTACGAATAAATTCTCCAAATTCAAAGTTTGTCGGAGATTTAAAAGAATTGAAGTCAGTTGCAAAGGAACGACATGTTCTCTTTGTTCAGGATGTTAAGAAAGTCAGGGAGGATGTTAATTTGCAGATTCGTGAACTTCGCGAAGATATGCAAAAGGAGATTGCTAGTGCCCAACAGGATTTTGCGTCTCTGAGTCAGAAGATTGACATTATTTGTGATGCTGTCACGAAAATTGTCAAGTTATACGAAAGTATGAGTCCTCAACTTACTCAACTTTCTACAATAGAAAGTAACAACTTTGTGCAAGTAATTAGATTGCTGAAGGAGTTAAAAGATCTATCTGTCAAGCCAGTTTCGTCTTCTCTGATTACTCTAGAATTCTTATCCCAGAAGTTCACCTAATTCGAAGCTATTCTACACAAGCAACTGGCCCCTCTTTCTTGTATATCAAGCCTTCTAGCAACAATAGATGCCCCACCTGTTTTTACAGGGGTGCAAGGGGGAGAAAGAAAAGTTGAAGATACGAAGGCTGGTGGTGAAGATGCGAAGGTTGTGGGAAAGGTATTTTCTTCGTAGATCCCATCAACGAAGCCAATTGTTGCATCTGTTGGGCCGGTTACTTCAACAGTAGTAACAACTATGCCAATTACAAGACTAATTTCGAAAGAAATTGTGATTGGTAAATCTACTGATACTGGTGGGAGTGGTTCAAAAACAAAAGAGGTAATAGATAATTCAGCTTTGAAAGATAAAGGGAAAACGATAGTTGTGGAAAAGTCGAAAGAAGAAAAGAAAGTTGAAGCAGAAGCTGAAATTGAAAAGCTAAGGTTGATTCAAAGCATAATGACTCAACGTGCTAGTGATCCTAAGGGTATGGACAAAGGTGATCCGTCCAAACACTACAATTACGAAACAATTGAAGCCAAGGTTGCATATAATCATATGTATTCGTTTAAGAAGAAACCAAAGCAGAGTTATATGGTTACGAATACTGATACAAGTCAGCTTGACTTTCCAATGAACGAGATGATGTTCATCATGCCACAATTTAAAGCAGAAGGAAATTTCAAAGATAAGGATGATGGTACTGACATGAAAATTAGATTTCATGCTGTTCTTGCAAAATCCCCTGAGGAAGTTTGGTCTTTGGTGAAGATCAAGAAAGTTATCAGTATGAAAAAGGATGTGGTGTTCGAAGACACAGTCCAAAATATCAAGTACGTGGTGGCCAGGGCAAATGGAAGTATTTGCGAATTTACAATTGCAGATTTTCCATTAATGAACTTGTATGATCTTATACAAGTTGCATTGATTCTGAAAGATAAATCTTTTTCATATCTTCAAAAAACTGAACCTGATGAATTTAAGCTTGGGGTTGCTCACATCAAGATTTTCATCGAAAATGATTATGAGTGCTTGGCTCTAACTGATGTGGAGTTAGCTACAGCTAAAGGTATGTAAATAAAAGCTCCAATGGCACCTACGAAGACTCAAGTAGAATTGAAAAAGTATGCTGATGGTGAAATCTGCTTGAAGCCTTTTGGGTTAGTCTTCGCAGGAAAAGACAAGGCTGGAAAAGCAAAGCGTTTCTTATTCCAGACATGTGAAGTGGAGAGATATGCAACGTCTCAATATACGAACTTAATAGTTCGTATGAATCATTGTAAGAAGAACAATGAAGGAGATAAGAAGGAGCTAAAGAAGATAATATCCTGGTACACGGAAATTCGAAGAGTGATGCTGTATTCCATCCAGCTTCTTACAAATTAATAAGTTCGACTATGATTACAAAGGGGGAGATTGTAAGGGTCAAAATGTTATAATTAGTCGAAGTGTATTTTGCACTCTTTGAATGTTTTGTAATCTATTTTACTAAGGCGCTTTTATTCGAAGCTTAAGTGTATATACCTTAGTATATTTTTTGTATGCTTTCTGATTCCTAGAAATAGGGATATTTACTAGAGTTAGATAAGAGTTTTTACAGACCTGTCTTTGTACTCTGTAACATTCGAAAGCATAATAGAGCTGAAACAAAATCATATTTACATTCGTTGTTCAATCTCGCATTCTTACTTCAATTTTATACTCTGATTCATTTTATACTCGATTCAGTGCTTCATCAAAAAGTATCATTTTTCCTTTGATTTTTTTATCCAGCTTACTAGTCTCTTACACCAGAAACATTTATATATCATCCATTAGGAGTCATAATGGAGGCAGTTAAGCATATGATTAAAGAAGGCTGTTATTTCTTTCATGTAATTTGGGTGACTACAAGAAATAGAAATCTATTGTCATTAATTTGTTTATTATAATCTCTGTGTTGTTAATTAATGAATGTCAATTGCTATTTCTTGCATTTTTGAGATTTCTCATGAAAAACTAACAAATTATAGCATTGTACTTAGTCGCATCTATACTTTCCTTTCATTGTACTTCAAATATTTTGCAAAAGTTGTACCTATGTAGAAAAAAGTTACATAATTGGTCCATATGCAAAAGAAAAAAAAAAGATTACATAATTGGTCATGTGTACAAATATATTACAAAATTGGTACCTATGCAAAAAAATTACATAATAGTTCCTATACAGAGATAGATTACAAAAGATGGATTACAGAACTATTCATTGTTTTCCGTTGTTGAAATAGAAAGTAGTATGATATATATAATTATCAAAGATCTTGTATGCTCAAGATTGATTAGAATGCTATTCGTAATTAACATTTGATCCTACAGGGTCACACTAACAACAACTTGATACTATTGATTAATTGTTATAAACTAATTTTTATATATATTCATAAACTCTTATAAATACATGGAAATTATTTATTTCATGGAAATAATAATTTTAAATGAACAATATTGTAATATATCATATGATATGATTTGTTAAGTCATGTACCACATTTTGCACTAGAATGACTTTTGCCTTTTTGCTAGAAGTTAAAGTTTATTACACGTAAAAGGTTTATAGTTTCTATAAACTTTAATCACTCTTTTTTTCTGTAAAAACCGTAGCTAGTCAAGATAGAGGAGGAATGGCTCTTTTATTTGTTTAATCAAGAGAAAGGCATGGCTTAAAGGCATGAGAGACATGAAGACCTTATTGGTATGGAGTGCTTAAGGGGTTAACGACTCATGGTTAAAGAATGAGCTTTATGAATGCTTTCATTCACTTCATTTTTGCATGCTTGAAACCATAGCTCTCCCTTCACCCTCTCATTCTTCTTGCAAAAGTGTTTGAGACCATTTGTTACTTACTTTCATACTCACTTTAAATAAAACCTTTGTTTTGGCTTAATACTTAAGAGTTTTAAAAGACTAGCATGTTTTTCAAGTTGGCTTATTGTTGGTTTCCTTCTAAGGAAGGGTTTTTTACTCACGTTCTCCTACAACTTCCAAGCCTCCCCTTGAGGAACCAAAGAACTACGCGTGTTGCTATTTTCTTATACCTTATAAGGTTGTTGTTTTTCTTTCGAACTCTTTTCAGATGATCCTTGGTGGGTATAAACTTGTTTTATGTTATTCTAAATTTTATGTCTTACGTTTCCTAAATCTTGAGTTTTTGAAACTATTTTTGAATGAAAATACAACAATTGGTATCATATCCACCTTGCAAGTTTGGTGATATTTTATGATCATTTTCATAATCTTAGTTTTTGGAGAATATGGATAACTTGTTTTTGTCTATAAATGAGATCATATATATTTTTTCTATGATAACTTTATAATTATAATTTTTGTTACAAAAGTTTACAAGTACATTTTTTAACTTAAAGTTGTCTTAGAAAAAAAAATGTTGTTTTATGTTTATATGTATTTTAGGGTGCATAAATAAGCCATGTGCCATTTATGTTGTTTTATGTGGAACTTTTGAAATGGTTATGAAGGTTTGTATCGATCAGATGCACTTCAAGTGTGAATAAGAATCTTAAAACTAATCTAAGCAAAATAACAAACATAAAGTAAATAACACAGAGGTTCTCCAAATTATTCTTTCACCAAGAAAGATTTTTTTCTTCACCAAGAAGACAGGATTGTCACAAAGACGGTTGACACAAAGCCACAATCACAACATGAAGGTTTGCCCTAATGTTGTAAATATACTAATATACACATTTATATCCCTTTATTTAAGGGATTGTGTCTAATCTATATTAAGAACCGTTCTTATCACAAAGATACCGAATCTATGATCTATTCTATACTTATCTATATCATTACCTATTATACAAAAAATTACTATCGGATAAACCAACTGTAAGCTGACGCTCATATGCTTGATATGTTAGCTCTATAGATGTAGTAGATGTTGACGCTGATCTATCAGTGTATCATGTGTTTTACTCAGCATATCATAAGGTGTGACCTTACAATCTCCCTATCTGATAACGTCAAAACTAAACTTCTATATTATATAAGGGGAATGCTTTCCCCCCCCCCCCCCCCCCCCGAGAGTAAGAATGAAATCATGACTCTTGCAGTTTTAACAAATGCTCCCCCATAAGAAAATGAATGACTTATCAAACATTTATGAATTGTAGCAGACGACGAAAAAATAGATAATGAGCTTGATCTAAGCTGAGAACGTTGGCATCAACATGACTCGACTCCCCCTTAGAGTGTGCTTTTCTGTAGTTCTAGTAGTGAGATTTTTCATCTTTACCAAATTTCTTCCCCTTTTTGACATCAACAGCTAACATCGAGCACAATAGAGTTTCCACTTGTAATCTAGTAAGATTGTGATGTCTCCTGATAGTGTGGGCTTAAACTACCATTCATTGATATAGTATTACGAGATCTCATCAACGTGTGGTTTCATATGCTGAATCATAAATCTCTTTTATTAGAAGAAAAATGGCAACAGTGGATAGGTACGTGTAATATATCACGGAGAATGATATACCCATTGGCACATATTTGTCAAGCTCTCATCAGCATATGGTATATTACGTTGAATCATAAAACTTTAAAGATGAAGGTAAGGGAAAGAATGTATTGGTGCGTGTGATAGCCTACAGTACATAGACTAAACATCGACAAAGACTTTCGAACATTTATCATTATGTGGTTTTACACAGTGAATCATCAAGTTCTGCATTAGAAGACTTGTGGAGAGATTGAACTGTTTTAGTCATGCTGAGGTGAAATCAGAATGAATCATTAATAGTTTAACTCATCAACAAGGAGTGGTGTAAACTTTCGTATTATGGAGTAAGTTGTAATCTAGAATCAAAGATTCATCATTAAATCATAATGGTACCGTGTCATACCTCAGACTAGGAGGTTAGGGACATGAACATCCCTTTGTCATTTAAGGACCAAACAAGTAACTCGTATATTGATGACTATGAATCAGGGTAAGCCATTAAGTTATGCTTAATGTTTCAGCAGAACATAAGGTTTGATGTATACGGCAAGCATGCTTCCAGGGATAAGGTCTGGTGAGAGATAATTGAAATAAAAAATGAACACCCCAGCCTTTTTATCGATTTTTTACTAGGACCAGGCAATCTCATTTTGCAACTTTAGACAATGTAGACAGTTATCATGAGGGGGTGACTTAATATTCTTAGAAGATGGTCTCGTTGATGAGAAACTTAGAGAGATTTAGTCACATACAACAACATGATATTAGGGACGATGATGTGTCAAAACTTACATACCAGGCTTAGAGTATCCACCATCAAATTCCCTTTTTTTAAATGGTACAAAAGAATAAATAATATAAGAGTACAAACAAAAGAGTTAGTCAACAAGAAAATAGTTTAAATAGCAAAATATGTGCAACTTTTTCATAAAAGAGATAAAGAATCGTTCCATCAAATCTTTGGAATTGAATGGTCATAAATGCACTTCCATTTTACAAGATATAAATCCCTTGAATTTTCAACTATAAAAGGGAAAAAACAAGATCAACCATATCACACAAAAATAATGCAATATATCACAAGTGATGTAGCCTTTTACTATTGAAGCGTTCCAGAAGAATTCCAAGCTTCATGTTCATCAAGAGCAAGAGAATAAGTGAAGATCACTCTTTGTAAACAATGAGTAAACTAGCTCGAATCCATAAAACCATCTTGTCTTCAAGATTAACATGCAGGCATTCGAGGTTTTACAGGATCATGAATTAGTAGATGAAAACAAGACTTACTGCATTGATGGTTGCTCTTTGCATCCATAACAGTGAGTGAAGGAGAAATAAGGTATCATCAAGACGAAGAGGACATGATGCCACTCTTTTTCTTAACACCAAGAGCATCAAGATCTTTCAAGAAAGCTCCAGTCCTGTCAAATTCTGAAGAAATAAGTTGCAGATAAATCTTAAATAGGCATGTAAATACTGAATGTAAGATTTTGCATTCATAATAAACAAGCACTTATTTTTGAGTTTTTCATAAGACAGAAAATTGTTAGAAAACGATTAAGACATTGAAAGCATGCCAATATTTGCAATTAATTTTCTCAAACTTTTTTTCGTCCAATGCATTCGCGAAGATGTCAGCCAACTGATCAGTGGATGGAATATAGAACAATTCCACTTCTTCCTTTTTAACTATGTCCCTGATGAAATGATGATGGATGTTGATGTGCTTGGTCTTGGAATGTTGCACTGGATTGTGTATCATTTGAATGACACTGGTGTTGTCACAACAGATGGGTGTCTTCGAGAAGTTTAGACTATAATCCAAGAGCTGATTCTGAATCCATAGAATCCAAGCACAACACCTTCCAGCGGCAACATATTCAGCCTCAACGGTAGAACAAGCGACTGATGTCTTCCTTTTGTTGAACCAACTTACCAATCTATTTCCAAGCATTTGAGCTCCCCCTGAAATGCTTCTACGATAAATTCCACACCTTCCATGATCGGAGCCAGTGTATTCCACCAGCTTCAACTCAGATTCATGAGGATACCATAACCCAAGATTTGGTGTATTTTTTAAGTACCAGAAAATCTTTTTAACAGCGTGAAGATGAGATTCATTAGGACTGGCTTAATAGTGTGACACCAGTCAAATTTTGGTCAAAAATAAATTGATCAATAATTGTAATTGGGATGAACCAAGTGGTAGATTTTGTAACATGTTTCCAAAAATATAAAGAACACTGAAATCCGAGTTATAACGAAGAAGTTATGACCAATCGAAAATCCGCGACAAAACCGGCAAAACACTGTTCAGCGTAAAAAGCGAATTTTCGATAAAAGGTTTTTTAGCCTTAACAATCTAAATGAAAGTTGTAGAATATGTTAAACCGAGAACGTTCATAAAAAGAACGTAAAAATCTGACTTCGTATGAGGAAGTTATGATTTTTCTAAGTTTCGGTTTAGTAGTAGACAGCTAAAAATTCGAAATATAAATCGATCGATATTTAGCCGACACAACTTAAACGAGAATCAAAGGTCTCGTCAAAAATAGCACAACGGTAAAAAGACAGACGAAAACGGACGTCGGATGAAGAAGTTATGAATTTTTAAATGATTTCCTGTCCCGGTCTGTTAAAAATAATAATATTAAAAATAAAGTCAAAATCAGCCAACGAAGTCAAAACGAAAGTCGTAGAGCATAATTTTACCTACGCGTGCATATAAAGAACGCCAAAAACGGAGCTCGTATGCGAAAGTTATGATTTTCGCAAGTTTTTGGCACAAAAATCAAGAAAATCTTGAAAACCGGGCAATTTCGCATAGGTGGCTTCGGACACGTCATCCCTCGCATGCAGCCTCCATGTGGAGTCTTTTGATTGGACCGTAGCCTCGCGTTTCGTCTCCTAATTCGACCAAGTCTGCGGTCCACTAAGCCTCGGACACCTTCGCATGAGACACACTGCAGATACCCCTCGGACACCCCTCAGACCTTCGTGCCCTCTTCCCATTGGACCGAAGTCTGGTCCAGTCCGAAGCCTCCACCTATCCGAGCCTCGCATGTGGACCTTGCTGCTGACCGACGCATGGCTGCTGACTCCTTCTTCGCTTCGCCAGCTGTCCTGCTGAGTCATCCTTCGAACCGCACCCTCGCACCCCTATATAAAGGGTGCGAGACTTCTTGGATTTGAGGGATTTTTCACCCCAAATTTCACCACTATTCACATTTTCACCCCTAGACTTTCTCATGACCCCCCAAGGCCCCGATATCGTGTCTAAAACCCGAAGCAAGCCCCGGAGCCCTGGAATTCTCGCGAAGATAACCTCTTTCCAGTCGAAGTGCTGCCCGCATAAAGCCGATTTTTACTCAAAAACTCGCGATTTCTTCGAGAAATATCATCAATAGAAACGAAACGCTGCCCGAATCACCACTTATCGAAGTGAGTTCATACCCCTATAATTTACATTTTTAATGGTTTTTAAATGCTTTTTAGGGGGGAATAGAAGTTTAACACAATAATAAATTGTGTTAATAAGTGTATGTGATAATAATCACACAAAGAGTTTCCGTATGCTTTTAAGAATTACCAAATACTTCCAAAATGACTTAACGCCATGTTAAATCTTTAAATCATGTAAACTCCGGTAAACTCTTTGAAAAAGGTTTTAATAAACTATTTCAAATTATAATTGCCAAAACCATGTTTATATATGTATAAGGATATAAATAAGTTTTGAAGGGCTTATATATATATATATATATATATATATATATATATATATATTATACATATATGAGTATAAAAGGTTACTCCTTTTGGTATCATTACCTTTGTAGCAGGCTGAGCAAAGGTGTTTATCCATGAGAAATCATGCTAATCAGATAGAACATATAAATTATAATAAGTATAATTTATGATTCAAAACTAAATATACAAGTATGATTCACGAATGTATACTTTCCTATGAAATTACCAAAATTTATTCAACTATACCAAGATATGTAATACCTTTAATATACGAACAACAGATTAAAGAAGTAAAGATACATCATACCGAGTTTGCATTAACAAAGGTACTATACAGAGTACCAGGGTTAGCAAACGCGGGGTAATAATACATCATATTGGGTTTGCATTAACAAAGGTACGATACAGAGTACCAGAGTTAGCAATCACAGGGTAATAATACATCATACCGGGTTTGCATTAACTAAGGTACAATATAGAGTACCAGAGTTAGCAATCACAGGGTAATAATACATCATACCGGGTTTGCATTAATAAATGTACGATAGAGAGTACCAGAGTTAGCAATCACGGTGTAATAATACATCATATCGGGTTTACATTAACAAAGGTACGATACAGAGTACCAGGGTTAGCAATCACGGGGTAATACTACATCGTAAATCTCGTTGAAACAATAAATTTGTGAGACCCTTCACGGTGTACTTATCTAAGTACGACTTTTAAGTCCTGACCTATTCACCCGAATCTCTTGTAGGGAGAGCGTGAATTTGTGTATAGATCTATATGGGACTGACAATCCCGCACCTCTACTGTTCGCTACAGTTTGGCCGGCAGGCCTAGGGTGTCAAATATCATACCATTCCGACGCCTGAAGAACGTCGCCGCAGGAATATCAGTCATATTAGTATGGTTAATAGAACTCACATGGATAAAACAACGAGTGAATTACTAAGTAATATACTTCTCTTAAAACAGTAAGAAAAGATAATTACATCCCGACCAAATATACCTTCTATAGTTTTTACTTACAGTAGAAACTACGTATCATGAAATCAAGTATGGTAAATATACTTGTACTTCTGGTTTTGAATATTTAAAACCACAAGGCAGTATTATGGATAATATAATATTTTCCAGAATTAATACTAATGTTTTACTGTAGAACAGATATAACTAAGAATACTTTTACAAAGGAAACGGTTTATGGGATTAAACCACTTTTACAAATAACACGATTTATGGGATTAAACTACTTATCAAATGGAACTTAGTCATTCAATCTCTTTAAACTAGTATAACACAAAGGACCTTTAGTGGTTAATTCTATAATTCCTTAGTTGCTACATCATAGTTATACATAAGTAATATCCGATTGACAGTGAAATGTGTGACTTCCGCCTTACTTCCTGTTCCTTGTTTGGTTGTGGGCTTAGGGCAGATACACCCATTTAACTGTCCATTCGATAGTGGGTTATATATAATCAGTATAAACTAAGTAATTACAGAGGGAAACTATTGAGGTTATCAGTTAATCACCTCAGGAAATATAGGATTTCCTGGAGAAACCAGTGAACTTATCCAAAGAATTTAGGGTATACTTAACAGAACTAAAATACTTATGAACTCACCAGCTTAAATGCTGCTCTACTCTTTCCAAATAACTTGTATTCTCAGGAATCCAGTAGACAGGTACACTCCCGAAGCTTTTGATAAGACTACCTAGTACCGTACTGCGACTCTTGTCTTCTACTGTACCTACTTTGGTGTTTGAATATGTAATGTTTAAACACTTATGTAAAACTTATACTTATTAATGCAATGTTTGTTTGTACTTGATTACTAAATTGCATGTGTTGTGATACTTACCTAAAGTCCTCCGCCCCAGAACGTTTCCGCCATTCTGGTTTGGGGGTGTGACAGATTGGTATCAGAGCAGTGCTTATAGTGAACTCAGTATACCAGTCATAAAAGATATACAACTATAAACCCATTGGGATAAAAACACTCTGACCAAGAGTTATACTTTAAAAATATAACAATATTTTATAAAAGTATAAGTACATGAAGAGTATATATACTAGAATGAGTATCACAAGAAGAACAAAACAAAAGTATTTGGAGGTTGGACATTACAGTTAAACCTAGACAGTGACGTAATCATATCTGAGATCAATATAGCCTGATCAACTATATTCATTCCAGATATGACCAACATGTGTTTGGGGAGTGATTGTAGTGTTGCAACAGGTCTAAAACTTACCTAAGCACCAGAAGAATTCTAGAACCAAACATAAGGATTTAAATACTATGGGAGTATTTTAGGATTCTATAACAAGAAAACTGAAAACTTGTCAAATTCTTATATCTAGAAGTCCAAGAATCAAACTCATAACTAAAATAACATGGAGGTATGTTACATACCTTTGGGGAAATGTTAAAAAGATCTTTTCTGATAAGTCTATAATTACTAAGTGGATACGTTAAGGTTATATATAGCCGAGATTTTATAGACTTAGAATATGTGATTTTCACTCTACTTCCTTTTCCTTGTTTGGATGTGGTTTTAGAGTAGGATTACTTATTCAAAGGTCTATTTTATCTGGATTATATATAATCGGTACACACCATGTGATTATAGAAGGACCAGAAAGAATCACCTTCTTAAAAATTCAAAT
This sequence comes from Lactuca virosa, assembly GCF_052849685.1. Lineage (NCBI taxonomy): Eukaryota > Viridiplantae > Streptophyta > Magnoliopsida > Asterales > Asteraceae > Lactuca > Lactuca virosa. The sequence goes on along the minus strand of NC_136433.1, from coordinate 310,035,353 downwards.
TTTCTCATAGATTCTTTAGACATTCTCATTCTCGTATAAACTCGTTAGATAAACATAGTTACTCCAGCAATCAATAGAAGAGCCAAGGAGGATCCAACCGAATTTCATTAGGAGAATCCCAAGAAAAAAACATATGAGAAGTAAATAAACTATAGAAATCATTTAGTGCCCTTACCCTATTAAGGACACCAATGAGAGATTCGCATGAACTTCCGAGATTCAAAATCTTCATTACGAAGTAATGGGGATCAGTTTCAGAATCGGAAGTAAGACAGCTCATGAATTCAATATATCTATAGAGGAGAAGGACACCCTATAGACACCAGCAGGAAACAAATCATTACCACCCAGAATAGAACAGAGAACAAAAGAAAACCACGTGTGATTCATGTGAAGTGTTTGAACACCTTTTCATCTAAGTAATAACTAGTAAATCGATTCAACCTAGTGAGTTAGTGATTTCATTACCCACATTAGGTTTTGAGTTTATCCTCTTTTCCGGTCACGGCTAATAACAATAAATCAGATCACGAAATCTTAATTTATAGTGATTACTTCTCAAATTCATAAGTCTATTTTATGTAGACACTGTTATGAATTATTTTCGAATATTTTCGAAAATTGGAAAACGATATCCACCAAACGAAGGTAACTTAGTTCGGATGATACTCAGTTCATAACCATTCTAGAAACTTATTTCTGTTCCTTACCAGGACTGCATCATAGGGATGAAGGTCGAATCATTAAGAACAATATAACAAAACGAAAGATTTATACATAGATACAAATGGTTAGAATACATCTAGAGACAACTATCGTCGCTCATGAGCTCATTTTCTTATCATGTAACACAATCATGCCTCCAAAGAAATGTAACCAACCCACTAGCGAAACATCAATCCTTCAGATAGATGCATCTACGTTTCAAGCTGCGGTCACAGCAGCTGTAGCAGCTGTCATGGCACACCTTAATCCTTACAATGCAAATGTTAGTAGTAATGCTAACGGTATCCCCGATCGTGGTGATGGCCAAGTATAGCAACGAGCACCTACTTATAAGGACACGTTGAACCTTAAGCCTAATATCCTGAAACGAAAGTTCGAGAACAAGAAAGGGAGTTGTTCAACTCAAGAACCTAACAGAGGGCAACGAACTGAGGCAGTCAATACCCCCATCAGCCCTGTTATTCTACCACAAACCAAGCCGTACTTAGGAAACCTCCCACATTGCAGTAAGTGCAACTACCATCATCATGGAGTTTGCCGAGAGCTGCATTGCAATTGATGCAACCTCAAGGGGCATACCGCCCGCATCTGTAGAACTCCGATCGAGTTCATCACTTCAACTACCGATGTTCGAACCATTCCCATATGTCACCTTTGTGGTGAAATAGGACATTATAAGAGGGACTGTCCAACAGATAAGAACGGCAGGGGAGCAGGAGGAGTTTGAACCCAATACATGGGAAAGCATCAAAGAACCCTGCTATATTTTGGTATGCTTCCAAACCCCGATAATTATTTAAAATTATGATTACTCTCTCGTTCCAATTAAATCACAGCATTCGTATAAAATTTGAAACCCTAACAGGTAAGCTATGATGACTTATTGTATACATAGGGGTCATTTATAATTAAGATTTGTAGACTTAGAGTAAGTAATCCCGCCTCATTTCCTGTTCCTTGTTTGGTTGTGGATTTAGGGTAGGGTTGCTCAGTCAAAGGTCTTACCAATCTTAATTATACATGACTTGTATACACCAAGCGATTATAGAGAGACCTAGTAAGGATCGTTTCATGAAAGTTGATAATTTCAAATTATCAGAACCCTCGTATTGGTAGTACCCGCCAATTTCGAATCAAAAAGGGGTTCGTAGCAGTAATAACAGAATAAAACCAGAAGCATGGAAAACTTAGGTACATAGGATATCATCCTAGTAATCATTCCTCCCAGAACGACTTAATATCTATTTTGCCGAGAAAATTTCGACATTCTCATTCGACATGGTTTGGCCTGGCCCTTACCATGTGAAAATTCTTATGCTGTGTAAGAGAACTTTTTCCTTAATCGGCCGTAAGATGAAATTCTTCCAATCCATAATACAAAACCCTTAGGTTGTCTCTCATTTCAAAACTTCAGAAGTACCCATACGAAGGGCACCCCGCCATTCTAGCCTACTCAGTAGACAGGAAACTTCAAACGAAAAGCACCGAAGTAGTCTTAGAAGTCAGTAACTACCGAAGTACCTCAATAGATCTCGTAGGAAAATCATTGTACCGTAGGTCAAGTTCAAGAATAGAGACTAAGAACTCATTAAGTTAATCTATCACTGCTAAGTGTATACACGGGAGTGGTATATAATTTAGACTTAACAAGATTAAGGATGTGTAATTCCGCCCTATCTCCTGTTCCTTGTTTGGTTGTGGACCTGGGGCAGAGTCACCCATCCGAACGTTTTGTGAAATCTAAATTATATACGACTTGTATACACGTGGTGATGGTGGATGAGCCAAGCATGAGTCTGATCATGAACTTCGGAGCAAAAGCCTTCATCATATATTCTACCAGGAGGAATTCAACGTGAGACCACGACAGTGGGTCGAGCTACTAAATGACTACGAATTTGAAATTCTTTATCATCTCGACAAAGCCAATATAGTAGCTAACACCCTAAGTCGGAAAGAGTATCCAGGTCGTAGAGCCAATCATTGACTATGATAACCCTTTCAAATCTGTCCACACAAAGTAAGGAAGCTCAACAAGAAGCCTTAAAACCTGAAAATGTGGCAAGTAGAGAAGATGACTAGAACGTGGGAGTGCACGGTATTCCAATATATGTTATCTCCACTGAGATAATAGAATCATCTCCCAGTTCAGGCAGTTACTCAAAAATCTCTGGGAACTAGAGTAGCCATGAGCCTATGTGATCGACTATGGTAAAGAATGGGATACCCATTTACCAATTAGTCGAGTCCTTTATCACGCTAACATTTAAGTTGTTCTGTTCAAAACCTTCTGTGGTCACAAGTGCAGATCCTATCTACACTAGACTAAATTAGGTAATATGCAACTAGATAGAGATCCAATTTCCACACAGCACCTTCGCTGATCTGGAATTCATCCGAGAAACTACCAAAAACAAAATACGAATCAGGAAGCGACATAAAGCTTCCAGAGTTAATCAGAGAAGCTACGACTTCGATAAAAGAAAACCCTTTGAATTCCAGGATTGATGACCTTGTCATATGAAGGTCTCACCCTGGAAGGACAAGATATGCTTGAGAAAGCATGGAATACTAAATTCAAGGTACATAGGACCATTTGATATTCTTACGAGAATCGGTCTTATACTTATAAACTTAAACTACCACAAAAACTTAATAACATTCATCCCATCTTTCACATATCTAATCTAAAGAGATGTCTATCCGATGAAACACTTGTTATTCCACTCGATGAAATCAAGTTAAATAAAAGTCTACACTCTGTAGAAGAACCAATAAAAACCATGGATAGGGAAATCTAAAGAACCAAGCAAAGTCTTATCCCGTTAGCGAAGGTTTGTTGGATTACAAACCGGGGACCTGAATTCACTTGGGAAAGGGAAGATTAGACCTAGTCCATAAGTATCACTTTAGACTTAATTTCGGGACGAAATTCCCTCTAACGGGGGTGTAATGTGACACCAGTCAAATTTTGGTCAAAACTAAATTGATCAATAATCATAATTGGGATGAACCAAGTGGTAGAGTTTGTAACAAAGTTTCCAAAAATATAAAGAACACTGAAATCCGAGTTATAACGAAGAAGTTATGACCAATCGAAAATCCGCGACAAAACCGGCAAAACACTGTTCAGTGTAAAGAGCGAATTTTCGATAAAAGGCTTTGTAGCCTTAACAATCTAAATGAAAGTTGTAGAATATGTTAAACCGAGAACGTTCATAAAAAGAACATAAAAATCTGACTTCGTATGTGGATGTTATGATTTTTCTAACTTTCGGTTTAGTAGTAGACAGCTAAAAATTCGAAATATAAATCGATCAATATTTAGCCGACACAACTTAAACGAGAATCGAAGGTCTCGTCACAAGTAGCACAACGGTAAAAAGACAGACGAAAACGGACGTCGGATGAAGAAGTTATGAATTTTTAACGGATTTCATGTCCCAGTCTGTTAAAAATAATAATATTAAAAATAAAGTCAAAATCAGCCGACGAAGTCTAAACGAAAGTCGTAGAGTATAAATTTACCTACGCGTGCATATAAAGAACGCTAAAATGGAGCTCGTATGCGAAAGTTATGATTTTCGCAAGTTTTTGGCACAAAAATCAAGAAAATCTTGAAAACCGGGCAATTTCGCATAGGTGGCTTCGGACACGTCATCCCTCGCATGCAGCCTCTACATGGTGTCTTCTGATTGGACCGCAGCCTCGTGTGTTGCCTCCTGATTCAACCAAGTCCGCGGTCCACTAAGCCTCGGACACCTTCGCATGAGACACACCGCAGATACCCCTCGGACACCCCTCGGACCTTCGTGCCCTCTTGCCATTGGACCGAAGTCCGGTCCAGTCCGAAGCCTCCACCTGTCCGAGCCTCGCACGTGGACCTCACTGTTGACCGACGCGTGGCTGCTGATTCCTTCTTCGCTTCGCCAGCTATCCTGCTGAGTCATCCTTCGGACCGAACCCTCGCACCCCTATATAAAGGGTGCGAGACTTCTCAGATTTGAGGGATTTTTCACCCCAAATTTCACCACTTTTCACATTTTCACCCCCTAGACTTTCTTACAACCCCCCAAGGCCGTGGTATCGTGTCTAAAACCCGAAGCAAGCTCCGGAATTGTCGAGAAGATAACCTCTTTCCAGTCGAAGTGTTGCCCGCATAAAGCCGGTTTTTACTCAAAAACTCGCGATTTCTTCGAGAAAGATCATCAATAGAAACGAAACGTTGCCCGAATCACCACGTATCGAAGTGAGTTCACACCCCTATAATTTACCTTTTTAATGGGTTTTAAATGCTTTTTAGGGGGGGAATACAAGTTTAACACAATAATAAATTGTGTTAATAACTGTATGTGATAATAATCACACAAAGAGTTTCCGTATGCTTTTAAGAATTACCAAATACTCCGGTAAACTCTTTGAAAAATGTTTTAATAAACTATTTCAAATTATAATTTCAAATTATATGTATAAGGATATAAATAAGATTTGAAGGGCTTAGGACTAATGAATTATCTTATTTCCTTTTCCTTGTTTGGATGTGGAATTAAGGTTGTGTTATTTTTCCGAAGGTCGTTCCTTCTTAATTATATATATATTATACATATATGAGTATAAAAGGTTACTCCTTTTGGTATCATTACCTTTGTAGCAGGCTGAGCAAAGGTGTTTATCCATGATAAATCATGCTAATCAGATAGAACATATAAATTATAATAAGTATAATTTATGATTCAAAACTAAATATACAAGTATGATTCACGAATGTATACTTTCCAAGGAAATTACCAAAATTCATTCAACTATACCAAGATATGTATAATACCTTTAATATACGAACAACATATTAAAGAAGTAAAGATACATCATATCGGGTTTGCATTAACAAAGGTACTATACAGAGTACCAGGGTTAGCAAACACGGGGTAATAATACATCATACCGGGTTTGCATTAACAAAGGTACGATACAGAGTACCAGAGTTAGCAATCACAAGGTAATAATACATCATACCGGGTTTGCATTAACAAAGGTACGATACAGAGTACCAGAGTTAGCAATCACAGGGTAATAATACATCATACCGGGTTTGCATTAACTAAGGTACGATACATAGTACCAGAGTTAGCAATCACGGGGTAATAATACATCATACCGGGTTTGCATTAACAAAGGTACGATACAGAGTACCAGGGTTAGCAATCACGGGGTAATAATACATCGTAAATCTCGTTGAAACAATAAATTTGTGAGACCCTTCATGGTGTACTTATCTAAGTACGACTTTTAAGTCCTGGCCTATTAACCAAAATCTCTTGTAGCGAGAGCGTGAATTTGTGTATAGATCTATATGGGACTGACAATCCCGCACCTCTACTGTTCGCTACAGTTTGGCCGGCAGGCCTAGGGTGTCAAATATCATACCATTCCGACGCCTGAAGAACGTCGCCGCAGGAATATCAGTCATATTAGTATGGTTAATAGAACTCACATGGATAAAACAACGAGTGAATTACTAAGTAATCTACTTCTCTTAAAACAGTAACAAAAGATAATTACATCCCGACCAAATATACCTTCTATAGTTTTTACTTACAGTAGAAACTACGTATCATGAAATCAAGTATGGTAAATATACTTGTACTTCTAGTTTTGAACATTTAAAACCACAAGGCAGTATTATGGATAATATAATATTTTCCAAAATTAATACTAATGTTTTACCGTAGAACAGGTATAACTAAGAATACTTTTACAAAGGAAACGGTTTATGGGATTAAACCACTTTTACAAATGAAACGATTTATGGGATTAAACTACTTATCAAATGGAACTTAGTCATTCAATCTCTTTAAACTAGTATAACACTAAGGACCTTTAGTGGTTAATTCTATAATTCCTTAGTTGCTACATCATAGTTATACATAAGTAATATCCGATTGACAGTGAAATGTGTAACTTCCGCCTTACTTCCTGTTCCTTGTTTGGTTGTGGGCTTAGGGCAGATACACCCATTTAACTGTCCATTCGATATTGGGTTATATATAATCAGTATAAACTAAGTAATTACAGAGGGAAACTATTGAGGTTATCAGTTAATCACCTCAGGAAATATAGGATTTCCTGGAGAAACCAGTGAACTTATCCAAAGAACTTAGGGTATACTTAACAGAACTAAAATACTTATGAACTCACCAGCTTAAATGATGATCTATTCTTTCCAAATAACTTGTATTCTCAGGAATCCAGTAGACAAGTACACTCCCGAAGCTTTTGAGAAGACTACCTAGTACGATACTGCGACTCTTGTCTTCTACTTTACCTACTTTGGTGTTTGAATATGTAATGTTTAAACACTTATGTACAACTTATACTTATTAATGCAATGGTTGTTTGTAATTTGATTACTATATTCCATGTGTTGTGATACTTACCTAAAGTCCTCCGCCCCCGAATGTTTCCGCCATTCTGGTTTGGGGGTGTGACAAATAGCGAGCAAAAAATATGGTGGAGAACATAATGTCAGGGCCACTAGCTGTAAGATAGAGTAGAGAGCCTATAATTTCTTGAAACAAAGTTGCATTTACATCAGTGCCACTTGGACCAGTGACAATTGATGCTGAAGAAGACATCAGAGTCTTTGCTGGTTTGCAATGAAAGAAAACATACTTCTTCAGCGTATATGCATTATATTTAGCTTGAAAAATAAAAATACCATCAATTAGTTGTTTGAACTGCAAGCCCAAAAAGAAAGTTAGTTCACCCATCATGCTCATCTCGAATTTCTTGGCCATGACCTCCATGAATTCTAAACATAGCTTTTCATCAGTGGATCCGAAGATGATATCGTCCACATATGCTTGAGTAAGAATGATCTGAGATCATGATTACTTTATAAACAGAGTGTTATCGATCTTTCCTCATGTGTATCCAATTGAGAGAACATAGCTTCCCAACATGTCATACCATGCCCTCGGAGCCTGCTTTAAGCCATAGACGACTTTATCAAGACAATATACATGATCTGGAAACTCTTCATTTTCAAACCTTGGAGGTTGTTTTAGAAATACTTGTTCTCGAATATCTATGTAGAAAGGGAGTCTTGACGTCCATTTTGTATACTTTGAAGTTTTTGAAATAGGCAAAATCTAGAAACAAACGAATTGCTTCAAGTCTTGCAACTGAACCAAATGTTTCATCATAGTCTAACCCTTCAAGTTGACAGAACCCTTGGGCTAAAATTCTAGGTTTGTTTCTTATGACAATTCCATCTCCATCCATTTTGTTTCTGATAACCCAGCGACTGCCAATGGTGGTCTTTCCTTGAGGCTTGGGAACAAGAGTCCACACACGATGACGTTCGAATTCATTTAGCTCATCCTACATGGCCTTAATCCAGCCAGCTTCTTTCAAGGCAACAACAATATTCTTTGGTCCGATCATTGCGATGAAGTTTAAACACATGAAGATGTCGCTGCTGACTCTGCTGCGAGTGAGAATCCCAAAATTTACATCTCAAATGATTTAAGATTTAGGCTGATCTCGAAGGATTCTTGGACTAGAACATGTATTTGTATTGCTATAGGCAGAGACTTCCTGATTTGATGATTTAGCTTCTTAAGGGGCAACAGACTGATCTTCAGAGATAGGTTGAGAACAGATTAATTAGTCAACATTGGGAACAACATATAACATACACGTTATTAACCTAGTGTAATTATCGTATTTTGTAAGCTTGTTAGTGAATATTATATGATTTTGAGCGTTGAGTTCTAACAAGATAGTTTTATGATATTTGAAGTAAAACTATGTTTAGAATCATTCGTGAAATATTGGAAGTCTTATGAGATTCTGATCAAAAGTCAACTATTGAAATTAACGAAAATATAAAGTTGGAAATAAGTAAAAATAACGTTATTGAAAGTTGTAGATTATCTATTTAGAAACATTTAGGCGAAAACCTCACTGAAATCCAAGTTATAACGAAGAAGTTATAACTTATTGAAGTTTCGCGACAAAACCGACACGACACCATATTACGTAAAAAGTGATTTTTCAATAAACTACTTTTTAGCTTTAGTGATCTAAACGAAAGTCGTAGTATTCGATAAACCGAGAATTTTTATAAAAATAACGTCCAAATATCTGAGGAAGTTATAATTTTTCTAAGATTCGGCATAGCAATACACAACCCGAAACTCGAAATAAAGATCAAGTGATTTTTAGCCGACACAACCTAAACGAGAATCAAAGATCTCTTCAATAGTAGTACAACGGTAAAAAGACAGACGAAAACGGACGTCAGATGAAGAAGTTATGAATTTTTAACGGACTTTTCCTGTCCCGACCTGTTAAAAATATAATATTAAAACTGAAGTCAAAATTAGCCGACGGAATCTAAACGAAAGTTTTAGAGTATAATCTGACCTACGTGTGGATATAAATGTCAGAAACGGAGCTCGTATGCGAAAGATATGAAATTTCGAAGTTTATGGCACAAATTACGAAGACACATATCAGCCACTTAGCGCCTTCACATGATGAACGCGTGTCCTAACTTTGCCACGTTTGAGGCCCGGATTCCGATCAGAAGCCACGTCTCGCCTACGCGCCGCGTACTAGGTTACGCTCAGCGTAGAGCACCGCTAGACAGTACGCCCAGCATACTGAGGAGTTATGCCCAGTGTAAAGCGAGACTAAAGATACTATAAATAGAAAGCAAAGTCTTCTGGTTTTTGTTTACAAAATTGACTCTCTTTCACCCTCTACTCTCTCTCAAATTACCCTAACACCCCCCCCCCCCCCCCGAAGCCTAGGGAACTACCCCAACACCCGAAGCAAGTCACGACGCACCGAAGACCCTGAGAAAATAATATTTCCAGTCGAAACTCTGCCCACACAAAGCCCGGTTTTCAACTATAATCCCTGGTTTCGTCAAAGAAAGTCATTTTTAGGAACGAAGTACTGCCCAAATTATCATTTTATCATTCGGTTATTTCACGGTGAGTTCAATATAGGGACAATTGTATGTTATTTGTTATATGTGCAATGTGCTTTCTCGTGTTATTATGATAATGGAGTTATACCTTTGACCATGAAGTGAATGACTAAGCATCACTTTGGTATTGGTATGAAGCCTTTGGCCATGTAGAGCATGTCTCGTATCACTTTGGTATTGGCTTTGTGCCTTTGGCCATGTAGAGAATGACTCGTATCACTTTGGTATTGGTAGAATGCTAGGTAGGGCTAAAAGCCTGTATATTCTACCAAAATGATAATTCCAAATTGTATTTTCTATGCCACTTAAGCTGAAGTCTTATTGATGTATATTATGTTGAAATTGTTGTATTTCATTGATTGTAAATCTTTGAATCCGATTATTGGTTGATATGGAAAGCCTGTCATATGATACTCATCTGCCTTTGTTGTTCTTTGTCCCTCTTTCTTTCTGTAATATTGATATATATATATATATATATATATATATATATATATATATATATATATATATATATATATATATATATGGCATAGCGTTATATTGTAGCTGTTATTGAACTCGCTATGTGTCACCCGCTTATCCCTCTCAATGTTTAATTATTGCAGGTGATACGCATCCAGTATAGTTATGTACTGTTAGAAGATGTAGAATATTATGAATATGCATGTAGCATGTTTGGAGTAATAATATCGTAAAGTTTAGAGAAGGGGCTCAATGATGGTATCAGAGCAGTAGTTTAAGTGAACTAAATACCACGGATTGGTATTTGGTATTTAGACTTAAACCGTCGGAAGTTCAATATATGAACGGATTCATTGTGAGTATATGGATACAAACCATAGGAAAGACTTAAGTAGGGTATATGTCTTAGTTAATATTATATGCTAATTGAACTGTTTATAGCATGCCTTAGGCTGAATACCACACTTGCTATAGTGTGCACTAGCTTACTTTAAGGGAAATGCCTTATATGCTAATATATGCTAAAAGATAAATAATATGTCCGAAAGCGCGAGCACTACTTGGAGATACGTGGTGCCACTCTTTCTCTTCCGAAGCATCCACGTTTCGATAGAACTGTTTCTGTTTCTTCTATTCCATCGGCTCGATCTGATCCTAGCAGACAAGCACAATCTTTTTCTCTTCAGTCACCATCGTGTCAGAAATGTGGGAAGAGTCACCAAGGTCAATACATAAGAGAAAAGGACTAGTGATTTGCTATGGATGTGGAGAAACGGGTCACACGAAGCCCCTTTGCTCGAGGAAGAATGTTACATGCTATGCTTGTGGTGTTACTGGCCATAGGAAACGTTTTTGCCCTACTCTTATTAGCCAAATGGCGGGAAGTCAAGCTTCCGTTCAACAACCGATGGGTACTTCAACTAAAAAGGAGGAGGTGCCAAAAGCTAAAGGCCGTGCATTCCAGATTACCACAGAGGAGGCACGCGAGGACCCGAATGTTGAGACCGGTACATTTCTCGTTAATTCTAGACCTTCCCACATCTTATTTGATTTTGGTGCCTCAGAATCATTTGTTTTTTCATGAATCTGCGCATTCTTTTCAAATTGCTTACTGTCCACTCGCCCAACCATTTCATGTAAATACCGCGGGAAGTGTATCAATACTTGCTGATAAAATCTATAGAGATAGTGTCATAGAAATAAAAGGATATAAATTTTCTTGTTAACCTGATTCCTATCTCCTTTCCCGACTTTGATATCATTCTCGGCATGAAACTTTTCAAGGTGATAAGGAGACTTACGATAGTTGACATCGATAACTTCATAAATAAACAGTCCAGGGATATCGTAAAATAAAATCTATCAAGTGATACCGTAAATAGTGTATTAATACCTATAGAGTGGTGTTGTACATTCAAACTATGTTTGATGAAATAATAACACCTTTGGAGGAATTTTGTATGTTCAAAGTACATTCGGAGGAGATGAATGTTTTGGCATAATCGATGAAGTTATTCCACCGCTGACCAGATTGAAGCAATTATTGCTTACTAAGTTAGGAGAGCTGAAAATGATGAAATGAGTCATTTAGTTGTGAAAGGCTGAATGACTTACTAGTCAGAGTAAGGTAGAGTACATAGTTGAAGAAGATATACACTCATAGTGTTGTATGAGAAGAGATATTGTTGTTAGGAATGACAAAGAACGAACTCGAAGCTAATAAAACATGTTGAGATGCAGTTAAAATGCAGACTTCCTAGGATAGATTCTTATGAAGTAGACTTAAAAAGATACACCCATGAGAAGGAAAATATTCTCAAATAGAGGAATGACAATTTCATTAAAGGATAATGAAATGAATAAATGTGCATGGTGACTTGCATGAGTTAGAAGATGATACTGATAGTTGGAGACCGTTTGTGTCCACACTACTAGAGTAAATTCTGGTATAGTGTGTCTTGTAGAGTAGACACTTCCCGAGAAAGAATTTATATGAAGAATTTGGAAGTAAAATTCCTATCAACCTAGGAAAAATTAGGATATGCTAGATCGAGCATATGCGTAAAAAAAATTTAGAAGGTGGGTATAAAAAATTAAATATATGTTTGATAGAAATGCGAAATCCCTAGTTGCGTCTAGGAGAAATTGTTGTATGTACTTATTTGAACACATTCATGTGTGATAAGTTGCCTTGTGAAAACTTTTGTATGGTGACTTGGGAACTGCGAGACAATACTTGGTACGTGTATGAGTAGGTGTGAATAGTAGTAGAGGCCTATACTACTAGAAGGATATGACTCACACTTGGATCAGGGAAAGTCACAAGGTTACCAAGAAGCTAGTGATCGATTCCGTTTTTGTTCAAGTATGTCATTACCTTCGTTTCGGTGATGACTAAGAAAATGATTTTCGTTCATACCTTAGTGGTTATAAAGAATCGTGTCCGACTAATATAGATCTGCAAAGTGAATTGATTGGTTCAAAGAACCATGTCTTGTGTAGCGATGAAACTTCAGTCGGAAGATTGAAGAAGGAGATGGTCGAGGTAGTCAATAAAAGTATAACAACCTTCATTAAAGGATTAAGAAACCATTAACTAGAAATGCTACCTATTATGAAGATATTATATCACATTAAAATATGAAGGAAGATTTCTTCCATGATAATATTAGACTAATAGAGACAAGAGTCTATTTTGTTGTGTGTCTTTTGCGTTATGAAATCAATGGTCATGGGGAACTTTGAAACATAATAAGCTAGTAGAGTTACATACCTTTTAGTAGTGGTTGATTGCTTGGAGTTTGAGAGCATGGCACCAATAATGTGGATGCCTCAAATGGAAGTCAAAAATCACGACAAACCATGGAAAGTTGAGAGAATATTAGAACACTTCTAGAAATCGCCACCCTTAGTTTTCACACACAAACTAGTGCAATTTCAAGTGCCAAGGACTCCTTTATATAGTGTGGTGGATTAGGGTTACATCCATGTAAACCCTAATACCCATGACCTTTCATTTCCATGAGATCGATGGGTTAAAGCTCCATGGACTATCCATGGACTTACCATGCAAGCCTAGCCCATTCTAAATAAGCATTAGCCCACACTATACAAATACAAGAGTCCATATTTAATTAGTCACACTTTTGATCACCAAATTAATTCTAAATTAATTTTAGATCAATACTAATTAAATAATATGATTTCATATTAATATATTAGAACTTATAATATATTAATAAATCATAACTTATACTATTCTCAAAAGATTATCCATATAAATTGTTCGGGTGAAGTGCAACCCGAATGGACCATGCCGGATCGGGTCAAGTACATCTCAAATATAGTTATGGACTTAGACACCTTATCCAACATAAAAAGCGGGTGCAAGTTTGAGCACCACCATCAATTAAGAAGTCCAAGAGTTTTTTTAACAAGTCTAAGCGGAGCACCAAGAGCCATATAGAATTCCAGAAGCTCCAATGGAGAAATACGCGCAACTATACTTGGACGAAATTGTTGCAAGTCATGGTGTGCCACTAAATATTATTTTCGATCATGATACTCGCTTCACTTCTCATTTTTGGGCGAGTATGCAACCTGAATTGGGATCTCGAGTTTCTCTCAACACAGCTTATCATCCCAGACAGATGGTCAGATGGAGAGAACAATCCAAACAGTAGAAGATATGCTTCGTCCATGCATCTTGGAGTTCGGTGGTAACTGGGATAAGTACTTACCTCTTGTCGAATTTTCATATAACAACAGCTACCACACTTCAATCAAAATGCCACCATATGAAGCATTATATGGTCGTAAATGTCACACTCCATTATGTTGGTGCGATTTAGGACAGAAAATCCTTGGCGGCCCTGAAATGATTCAAGACACCACTGATAAGATTCAATTTGTACGAGAAAGAATGAAAGCGGCCCAGGATCGACAGAAGTCCTATAGAGAAAAGAGGAGACGAACCATAGAATTCCAGTTGGGTGATTTCGGAATGCTTAAGGTATCCCCATGGAAAGGCGTTATGCGATTTGGGAAGAAAGGAAAACTAAGTCCTAGATTTGTTGGTCCTTTCAGAATCATCCAGAGAATTGGTAAGCAAGCGTATCGCTTAGAATTGCCTGAAGATTTGGCAGGTATTCATGATGTCTTTCATGTGAGTTATATGTGTAAATGTTTAAGCATATATGATGAAACGGTCTCGTTATCCGAGGTGAAACTGAATAATAAATTAATATATGTAAAAGAACCTAAAGAGATCGTAAACAAAAGAACGGTTAATCTACGTAATAAAGAATTGGAGTTGGTGCTTGTCAAGTGGAAACAGCATCGTGGCCCAAATTATACTTGGGAAAAATAAGAATGAGATAAGAGCGAAATATCCCCGTTTGTTTAAATCGTTGTAATTTTGGGGACGAAATTCTCAAAAGGAGGAGGTATTTGTAACATACACATTATTAACCTAGTGTAATTATCGTATTTTGTAAGCTTGTTAGTGAATATTATTGAATATTATATGATTTTGAGCATTGAGTTCTAACAAGATAGTTTTATGAGATTTGAAGTAAAACTATGTTTAGAATCATTCGGGAAATATTGGAGCTCTTATGAGATTCCGATCAAAAGTCAACTATTGAAATTAACGAAAATATAAATTTGCAAATAAGTAAAGATAACGTTATTGAAAGTTGTAGATTATCTCGTTAGAAACTTTTAGGCGAAAACCTCACCGAAATCCGAGTTATAACGAAGAAGTTATGACTTATTGAAGTTTCGAGACAGAACCGGCACGACGCCATATGACATAAAAAGTGAGTTTTCAATAAACTACTTTTTAGCTTTAGTGATCTAAACGAAAGTCGTAGTATTCGTTAAACCAAGAATTTTTATAAAAAGAACGTCCAAATCTGACTTCGTATGAGGAAGTTATGATTCTTCTAAGATTCGACATAGGAGAACACAACCCGAAACTCGAAATAAAGATCGAGTGATAGTAGTACAACGGCAAAAAGACAGACGAAAACAGACGTCAGAAGAAGAAGTTAAGGATTTTTAACGGACTTTTCCTGTCCCGGCCTGTTAAAAATATAATATTAAAAATGAATACAAAATTAGCCGACGGAATCTAAACGAAAGTTGTAGAGTATAAAGAACGTCAAAAAAAGAGCTCGTATGCGAAAGATATGAAAATTTGAAGTTTATGGCACAAATTACGAGGATGGACCGGAGAAGTACGCCCAACGTACTACGAAGACACGTATCAGCCACTTAGCGCCTTCGCATGATGGACGCGTGTCCTAACTGTGTCACGTCCGAGGCTCGGGTTCTGATCAGAAGCCACGTCTCACCTACGCGCCACGTACTAGGTTACGCCCAGCGTAAAGCGAGGTCTTCCGGTTTTTGTTTACAAAATTGACTCTCTTTCACCCTCTACTCTCTCTCAAATTACCCTAACACCCCCCCCCCACCCCCCCCCCCCCCGTGAAGCCTAGGTAACTACCCCAACACCCGAAGAAAGTCCCGGCGCACCGAAGACCCTGAGAAAATAATATTTTCAGTCGAAACTCTGCCCACACAAAGCCCGGTTTTCAACTATAATCCCCGGTTTCGTCAAAGATAGTCATTTTTAGGAACGAAGTGCTGCCCAAATTATCATTTTATCATTCAGTTATTTCATGGTGAGTTCAATATAGGGACAATTATATGTTATGTGTTATATATGCAATGTGCTTTCCTGTGTTATTATGATAATGGAGCTATACCTTTGACCATGAAGTGAATGACTAAGCATCACTTTGGTATTGGTATGAAGCTTTTGGCCATGTAGAGCATGTCTCGTATCACTTTGGTATTGGCTTTATGCCTTTGGCCATGTAGAGAATGACTCGTATCACTTTTGTATTGGTAGAATGCTAGGTAGGGCTAAAAGCCTGTATATTCTAGCAAAATGATAAGTCCAAATTGTATTTTCTATGCCACTTGAGCTGAAGTCTTATTGATGTATATCATGTTGAAATTGTTGTATTTCATTGATTGTAAATCTTTGAATCAGATTATTAGTTGATATGGAAAGCCTGTCATATGATACTCATCTATCTTTGTTGTTCTTTGTCCCTCTTTGTTTCTGTCATATATATATATATATATATATATATATATATATATATATATATATATATATATATATATATATATATATATATATATATATATATATATATATATATATATATATATATATATGGCATAGCGTTATATTGTAACAGTTATTGAACTCACTAAGCGTCACCTGCTTATCCCTCTCAGCGGTTAATTATTGCAGGTGATAAGCATCCAGTATAGTTATGTACTGTTAGAAGATGTAGAATAGATAATATTATAACTTTTGTATTTAGTGTATAAATTCCTGGGAAATTATGTAATATATAAAACTCTGTAAAATTTCTTAATAGTTGGTTTGTATCCAGTCTTTTGGTAAATATCCAGACTTCTATAAATTATATCCCCTCATCTAATAAATAAGTACATTCTTGCCACGTGGCAATTGTTGAGCCCCTGCCAAGCTTTTTTTACCGCTCAAAACTTTTAACTGAAATTCCAAAATTGCCCTTATATTCAAGCATATAATAACTTCCGATAATAACTTCCTTCTTTTCTGGCTTTTAAAACTCGCTGAATTGCTCATATAAGACTTTCCAAATTGGATACCGCTGTGATTTTCCTCTAATCTCGCCTTCTTCCCAAATTAAAAAAACACAGTTTTTGAAATTTGATTTATTTCCCACCAGGGCCATTATTTGTGCCGATTCCTCTGTATTATACTTGCTTTCTCTTCTCAGTCTGTTGTTCGGCGTATGTTGAAGCCCTAAATCGATTTGTTATTCGCATTTCGTTTTCATTCCCCACCGTATTAACACACACATCGTATTAACACACAGGTGGAAGAAGCATTTTAATGGCGAAATTGACACCCAACCCCCGAACATTCTCCTACAGCCGATGTTCTCATCTTCTTGCATCGATTCCATTTCTTCACTATCAAACCTTAATGGCCTAACCTTTGAACGCTTCCAGTGCTAGGTAACTAGGTAACAGGTTCCTCAAGGCCACATGAAACAAGTAAACGATTTTTTATTCTTGGCTTGAAACTTCCAGGTCTCTGTTTGTTGGAGTTTTATCTTAATGTGAATGTTCCAATTTCTTGATTGTAAATTGTTATGATTTTCTTTAATTGGTTTCTTTATAACAAATCAGAAATTAATCAGATGGTTCCTCTACTTAACCTCAACTCAAAGATTCTTTGTCGTGTTGTTCATAGTGGTTTAATGGTACGTAACATCCTAATCCTTATTGTATTTACTTTTGGATTGGTTGAGATTTAATTTTGGTTACTTTTTAATTGCATAAAAAGATGAATTAAATTATGTTTTAGGTATTTGGTGTGTTTGGTAGGTTAAAACGTTAAAGATATATAATGAATATATTTTTGTTTTCTGAAAGTTCATTAAACATTGTAGTACTGCCTGATATAGTCGATAACTCTAATGGCTTTTTGATGTTCTACTTTATCAAATTTGTAAGTTGATGACACAGGTTAAGTAACTCTTACTTTATCAAATTTGTAAGTTGATGACACAGGTTAAGTAACTCTTACTCTTATGGCTTTTCGGTGTTCTACTTTATCAAATTTGTAAGTTGATGACACAGGTTAAGTAACTCCAACTCAGGAGTTTGTAGCTATATATCTCCATGGACAAATTTGCTATTTAAGCATAAAAGCACCTACACCAAGATGTTAGTTTGCTTACTTTAGAAGTCACTTTTTTTTCTTTTCTTTCTGTTGCTTTCCTTGCTTAAATTCTACCTATATTTTCTATATTTTCCTAAAATTATGTTCACTTTGTCAACCACCCCCACATAACTCTGTCTCTCAACTATAGAAACGGAAAGGCACACCCATAATTCATGAGTTTGTCTTCGGTATCTGTTCACAGGTTCGCCTTCGGGATCTGTACACAGGTTCGCCTTTTATATCTCTCTAACCTCCTTCTTTGCATTTTTATATGAATTTTGTTACTTCTTCTTCTTCCTTTTATCAAAATTTTGCACCATTCTTTGTTTTAAAATGATATGGTTTTCAGTGTATTTAATTTGTTTATTCATGACTATCTTGATGTTGAGTTTGGTTTTTTTCGTGAACACAACTGTGATATGTGTTCCGTACATTAACAGGTATTCAATTAATAGGTCAAAAACATCAGTCGTTGATATGGACTCAATAGCTTAAGAACCTCAAAGTAAATGACAAAAGTATAAATGAGAAGAAAAACAAGAAAAAAGAAATGGTATTTTCCTGATTTTTTCATATCCTTAACATGATAAGTATCTTGATAGATATATTACAATCGGCTTTTGCTACTTCTGGCCTTGTAACATGAACAACTAACTAATGATACTTTTCTAACATGATAAGTATCATTCCATATATTTAAATATAAATATGCAATATATTATTTTTCAGAAGTTTAGCTAAAGCGGTTTGTCAATAAAACTTGAATCCAACAATAGCAACTAATACTATTCAAAATCGATTGTTTCTTTTTTTTTCTTTTTTTTCATTTATGTGTTTATTTTCAATGAATAAGTAATTACCTCCGGTCACTTTGCTTCTAGATTTCATCCATTAATGTTACTCCTTAATATTTTTTTCATGAAGAAATATAAGTCAAAGTAAGATGCTATATAATCTAATGTTGTATACAAAAAAGTGATTGCAAGTATAGGATTAATGACTATATTTTTGTTATCATTATATTACACGGGTGGTTTATGTTTAGCATCCTACTTTGACATATAATTCTATAAATAACGTATTAGTGGATTGTGAAGGAGGGGGTGTAAGCTTTCTTGGATATACATAGAAATAGCAATGTACTTTAAAAGTACATTGCTCTTTTGTGGTAAAATTAATATATTTTTTGTAACTGTATATTGCAACAGGTACCATTTATGTACATTAATCCATGTTCTTTTTTATACTTCAACTTTAGTCGAATAATGTCATTATATTGTGGAAAAGTGTTGATCGATAGTGAAGATAAACGTAATCCTAGATCGAAGTTCTTTCTTCTAAAGAAACACTAAATAAAACACTTACTTGATGACATCCTAATTTCATTTCAATGTACGATGTTATAAAAAACTAATTATTGAAAGTACATTGTTATTTTTTTCATTTAACTTATCAAACAAAAGGATTTTAGTTTACCTGATGGAGGTATGGCGGATATCAGAGAAGCTAGGTGGATTTCTTGGCAATGTGCTATAGGGCTGATTAGCAAATTTTATGAGAAAATATTAGTAAAAAACATGAAATCAAATGATTAAAAATAATAAGCATATATTATTTATGAATATATTAAAATAAATAAAACCAAATGGTTGTTTATTAAATTGACTATGTTTAATATATGATCAATAATATGAAAAGAACGTTTGTTGAATATCAAAATATATCTATAATAAATAATGTTTGTTAAGTATATCTCTAATTGTAATGTAGATTTTATGTTTAACAAATTATAAGACCCAACAAGTTGTTTTATAATGTGTCATTTATATTTTCTAATTCAAGTGTTAATTGCTTCATTGTTTAGGTTTATTTTGTTTTTTGTTTTGCTATGTCATTAATTGTGGGTATCGTCTTCATTTTAAAAAAATTATGCAATTTAAACATGTATGTTCGTGTAAAAATAAGGATAAAATTTTATAAATCTTTGATTTTGTATTACCATTTTTAATTATCAATATTATTTTTCTGTCTTACCCTTGGTTTCCACGGGTTATAACCTAGTTATGAATATGCATGTAGCATGTTTGGAGTAATAATATTGTAAAGTTTAGAGAAGGGGCTCTTTCATAACAGGATCAGCGTCATTTGCCAAGAGCTCAGGAATAGGGTATGAAGGACTATAAGTAAGTCCATTTAGAATTGATGAGGGGTGATCAACTCAATCTGAAAGCCTTGGACACGCTGGAGTATCCTAGGAACATTCCTTCATCAGCTTTAGCCTCAAAGTTTGAACGTTCATCTCTTTGATTCAAGATGTAACAAACACATTCATACATATGAAAATAAGAGGTGTCTGGTTTCCTTCCTTTCAGTAGCTCATAAGGAGTTTTCCTATGACGTTTAACAATAATGGACCAGTTTTGGGTATAACACATTATATTGACAGCTTCAGCCCAAAATGAAAATGAAAGACCTGCTTCAACAACCATAGTTCTTATAGCGTCAATGAGGGTTATGTTTCTTCTTTCTGCAATACCATTTTGTTGGGGAGTTCTAACTGCTGAAAGGTTTTGATTAATTCCTGAGCCTGAGTTAAAATCTTCTAGAGAGGAGTTTCTGAATTCAATACCATGATCACTACGCAGTTGCCTTACTTTGTGATTATAGACGACTTCCCACTTCAAAATGAGAGCAATGATTTAATCAGCGACATGACTCTTCTTTCTTAAAAAGACTACCCACGTAAACTTTGAAAATTCATCCACAATGACAAGAGTATATTTCTTCCTAGCTCTTGACTTAATGGGAACTGGTATAAAAAGATCTCTATGAAGGAGATGAAGAGGTTTGATGATTGAAGAACTGGACTTCGGCTTGAACGAAGATTTGGTTTTCTTCCTTTTTCACACGCTGAGCACAATTTGTCCTTGATAAATTGCATCTTAGGAATTCCTCTCAAAAGCAGATTCCCTGCAATCCTTGAGATGTTCTTTAACTTTAGATGTGATAGCCATTTGTGCCACAGCCAATTTAGACGAGACTGAGCATGAGAGAAGAAGCAACGACGAAGAGAGTTGTCAGCAAAAAACATATCCAGAACATAGATGTCATTTTGTCGATTTGTAGTAAGAACAATGATGCTCTTTCGATCACCAACCTTTCCTTCTCTCATGTTAGAGAGAACTTCATAGCCAGTGTCACACATTTTACTGATAGAAATGAGATTATGCTGAAGACCTTTCACATAAGAGACATTCTTGAAAACAACAAAATTGTCCCTTTGTAGCTCTTTCAACATTATCTCCATATGTATCTGACAGACCATCCTTATGAAATATTCCAGGAGAGACTTAAATCTTGTCATATGTCTTGAACACTACTGTCTACATATAAAATATGCTCTTTACCTTGAAAGTAAGATGTACAGTAAGTCCAATATATATATATATATATATATATATATATATATATATATATATATATATATATATATATATATATACACACACATATACACACACACATACTAAATATACGTTGACCCATTTGCAAAGTACCACAAAGAAAACATGTTATAACAATCATCATGGAGACAGTTCAACGAGTTTCCCTTTTTAATCGACTTATCATTAATAGTCATTATATTATCAGCGTGAACAGTGTTCTTTTAAAAAGTGCACTAGCTGACTTTCTGAGAGGCATCACCACATCGATAACAAACTTTAATTCCATGATTCTTTCTTTGACCATTAGATTTTGATTTCTTTTGAAATACTAAATCTGAAGAGCTTTGATATTTAACTGAAGAGTTCTTGATTTAGTTCTAGAAACAAGGACTATTATCAATTGTATGCTTATATACTACCTGTCATGAGACTCATGATCCTTTGAGGAGTTATCAGGAGTAGAAGGCTTTGATTGATCTTTAGGTTCAGAATTGCTAACTGAGCACTGAGGAAACATGCTAAGAACTTCGTTTACAGAATGAACTTCACCAATGCATATAGGAAACTTTAGCAAAATCTTAGTGGAGGGAAGAACATACTCATGATGAGAAGGTTGGAGAGAAGGATCAAGAGTATATAATTTAGAAACACATTTAGTAATTCCATTACAATCAGTAGAGCATTGAGTATTCATTAACGTTTGATTTATAAAATAAGAACTCACAAATCTACTCTTAAGGTCTTCTTTGAAGCAGTCAACTTTATAAAAGGTTTGTTTAGTTTCGAATTTGGTGAAAGAAACAACAACTTCTATATCACCTCTAAGAATTTTCTTATACTGATCTAGAATCAAAGTATTAATGATTCTTGTGACATTAAAGTGATAGGATGCCCAGTAATTTAAAATAAGTTGAGTTCGATTAGCATGATCAACAACTTTTTTTTCAGTGTGAAGAAAATTATTGGTTAGCGAAATATATGTTTTTGTTTTTTTCAAACAGAAAGAGATTTTTCTAGAGAGGAGAGTTTTTCTTTGAGAATCATTAGCTCAAGACTGAGAGAAGATTTTTCTTTATTTGAGATCAATAATTTGAAACATAAGAGATAGATCGTGTCATCTTTTTAAATATTGTTAAAAGAGGAAATATTAACATGAATTTTTACCTTATACGCCAATGTATCGTCCCATTCTGAATTGAGGTCATTAGCATTGTGAGGAGAATCAACGTTAAGGATCCCAACGATGTCATGTGAAGTGTCAGCGTAAGATTCAACAATCTGAGCCACGATACACTTAACTTCATCGTCTGAAGAGTTTTCATTTTCAAAAGCAGATGATAGAGTGGTGATCATATCTTGAGTAGTTGAGCAGTTTTGGACCAAACGATAAACAGAAAAAGGAGAGAGTTTCCAGTAGCAATTCTAGCCTTTACATCGAGATTCAACATCCTTTTATCTTCCTTGTTATAACCGGAAACATATTTCCCTTTCAGCTTACTGCTACATGCACCATCATTGGATGATTTATGCATAACATCTATAGGACCTTTGTTGACGATGTCGAGCATATCAAAATCTGTGAACTCTAGAGCTTCCATGGCCTTTGATTTCCATTCAGAGAAGTTGTGTTTGTCAAACGTAGCGATCTTGTTACAGATAATTGACACTAAATGAAATAAGTCGACATGATTACTTGAGTGTATCACAAACCCGCTCTGATACCAATTGAAGGTTTATATCGATCGGATACACTTCAAGTATGAATAACAAACGTAAAACAAATCTAAGCAAAATAATAAATAGAAAGTAAATAACATAGAAGTTCTCCAAATTGTTCTTTCACCAAGAAAAAGTTTTTTCTTCACCAAAAAGACGGGTTTGTCACAAACACGATTGATACAAAGCCACGATCACAACATTAGGGTTTTCCCTAATGTTGTATATATACTCATCTATACATGTATATCCCTTTGATTGAATGGATTTATATTAAGAACTGATCTTGTCACAATGATACTGGATCTGTTATCTATTCAATACTTATCTATATCATTACCTAATATACAAAAGATTACAATCGGATAGCTGAACTTTGAGTTCACGTTGATATGCTTGATACGTTGGTGTTATAGACGTAGCAGACGTTGATGCTGATCTATCAACGTGTCGTGTGTTTGACTCATCAGATCATAATGTGTGACCTTACAGTTTCGTAATATTCTTTTATTAATATGGTATGTAATAATTAATAGCAAGTTTGTCAACTTTGTTATTTTGTAAGTAATATATTAGTTGTGGAATAGTTTATTTTATATAAAATGTAACAAGATGAATATGAATTCCATTTTGAAGATAAGGAAAGGTGTTCTCGATTTTATATGGTTTTATGACGTTTATAAAATCTTTTACATAGTTGGTACAAAGTAGATTGTGAAAGCAACTGGGAGCATGAAGAACAACATGAAGATTATTTTGTCCGTTTTCCCCTTAGGATAGGACTTGGCACTTTCGTGTTGGCTCACAAAAGTGTCACTAGATTATGGCTTGTTTTATGTCTTAATGCATGCTGGTGTTGTTTATTTAAAATGTTGATCATTTTTTTGTGGTTGATATTAGTTTTTTTCCAAATTGTTCTTTCACCAAGAAAAAGTTTTTTCTTCACCAAAAAGACGGGTTTGTCACAAACACGATTGATACAAAGCCACGATCACAACATTAGGGTTTTCCCTAATGTTGTATATATACTCATCTATACATGTATATCCCTTGATTGAATGGATTTATATTAAGAACCGATCTTGTCACAATGATATTGGATCTGTGATCTATTCAATACTTATCTATATCATTACCTAATATACAAAAGATTACAATCGGATAACTGAACTTTGAGTTCACGTTGATATGCTTGATACGTTGGTGTTATAGACGTAGCAGACGTTGATGCGGATCTATCAACGTGTCGTGTGTTTGACTCATCAGATCATAATGTGTGACCTTACAGTTTCGTAATATTCTTTTATTAATATGGTATGTAATAATTAATAGCAAGTTTGTCAACTTTGTTATTTTGTAAGTAATATATTAGTTGTGGAATAGTTTATTTTATATAAAATGTAACAAGATGAATATGAATTCCATTTTGAAGATAAGGAAAGGTGTTCTCGATTTTATATGGTTTTATGACGTTTATAAAATCTTTTACATACTTGGTACAAAGTAGATTGTGAAAGCAACTGGGAGCATGAAGAACAACATGAAGATTATTTTGTCCCTTTTCCCCCTTAGGATAGGACTTGGCACTTTCGTGTTGGCTCACAAAAGTGTCACTAGATTATGGCTTGTTTTATGTCTTAATGCATGCTTGTGTTGTTTATTTAAAATGTTGATCATTTTTTTGTGGTTGATATTAGTTTTTCACATGCTAAAATAATTTTTGGACAAAATAGCATATTTTCACATAAAAGACTTATATCTTCTATATAAAAACTTTTTTTTAAACTTTTTTGTATATGAAATATCTATTTATAAAAATAGGTATTTATTAAGTACATAAATATATACAAATCCGTTTTTATAAAAACAATGATTACAAACACGTTTTTAAAAAAAATATATACATACACCTATTTTATTATAAATACATTTGTATACAAACACATATTTATAAAACAAACACCTATTTTCATAGTGTGTGTCTATATATATATATATATATATATATATATATATATATATATATATATATATATATATATATATATATATATATATATATATATATATATAGGTTTAGGTTTTTTGGAAAAGAAAAAACCCTAAAAAAACTCTAAAAATTATAAAAATGCATAAAAAAAATACTTAGAGATCACAAAACTTTTTTTTGAATTTTTTTATAAAAAATCGCAGCTTTTTATTAAAATTCGCTGAAAAAAAAATTCAATTTTTTTTTATAAAAAAAAAGTTTTTTTTTCAAATTTTTTTTCAGCGAATATCTTTAAAAACCTGCAATTTTTTCATAAAAAATGTCAAAAAAAAGTTTTGTGATCTCTAGGTATTTTTTTATGCATTTTTATGATTTTTGGGGGTTTTTTTAGGGTTTTTTTGTTTTCCAAATAACCTTTCCCTATATATATATATATATATATATATATATATATATATATATATATATATATATATATATATATATATATATATATATATATATATATATACGTGTGTATTTATGTTTTTTTTTTATAAAATCGTGTTTGTATACATTTTTTTTATAAAAACATGTTTGAATAATTTTTTATATAATACGTGTTTATATATATTTTATATATAATTTAGTACAAAAATGACTTACAATCACACTTTTCGAAAAACGGTCTGTCACATTTTTTATTAAAAGTGTGACTAAAGGTCACTAAAAAAATTTAGAGATTGTTTTTGGATACTTTTAAATTAGTTTGTGTGGTCATTGTATAGATAATCAAAACTTTAACCACACTTAATTATACTAAATATGACAATTATTAGCCACACTTTAACAATGTGGTCATATGTCACCGTCAGCTATAAGTATTGATTAACATTATGATATTTTTTTTATATGACACAATAGATAAATATACGGTGACATAAGGCAATTATATATGTTTCTATATCCTGGTGCCTTTTTAGACACATGAAATCAAATGTGGCTAACAGGTGATACATATGGTCAAATTAAATATTTGTGTGTCCATAGGGTGGTGTTTACTGGTGAATAGTAAAAGCAAGAAAACAATTTACTTTTAGTGGTTTATGGTGGTGTGTCTTTTTTATATATGTCAAAATATGATTAATTGGCTTTGAAAAAAACAAATATTATGAGTGTAAGTTGTATTTGGTTATGGTTACAATTATTATGTGTTTCTATAAGTATATTTGGTTACAAAAAAATATAATGTATGATCAGTATAATTATAGTATGGTCATTGAATGCGTGACGATAATTATGTAATGGTCATTCTGTTAGTACTAATATATGTCTAAATTTAAAGATTAGTCTTCACCAAAACACCATTTATTGACTACTCAACTATTTGACTTATAAAAAGTCATTGACTACCACCCAAACTGCATAAGTTATTATCAGACTTTGGGACAATTTTTGCAAATAAATAAATAAAATAATAAAAATTTGTCATGATTTTCGTTTGAATACAGTTGGAATTGTCTACATCAAATGAATTTTGGTTATATATCAGTTTGACTTTTGGGACCTATTTTAGTCATATAACAGTTAGAGTGATGTCAACATGTACAAAACAAATTATTAAAGTTGCATCTGAAGGGTTCCTTTAAGTCGACCAAAATACCCTCTAGAAGGGCACATAAATCGTTACTATGGGCTATACCAATTTCTTCAACCAACACCCTAAAATAGTAAAAGACCATATTGCCCTTTTGTAGTTAAATTGTCCCAGTTTTCTTATATTCCATTTTACAACTGAAAATCCAAACCAAAATAGTATCCCATAGAGAGTACCAACAATAACATTCAACTTTAAAATACACATTTTCGACTTCTGATCACACAATTCAAAATATATATATATATATATATATATATATATATATATATATATAGATATATATATATATATATATATATATATATATATATATATATATATATTGAATGACTAAATATGTAAATTATATTAACTATGAATTGGCAGCAATGTTATGTAATTAGTACAATTAAAAGGATAGAAACATATACTAAAATCTTATAATTAGATCTAAACACCAGTTTTTTTAAACTAAAAAAAGTAATAAGGGTAATATTGTCAATTTGGGACCGAAACACCATGCAGAGTAGTTACTAGCATGCACACTGGAGAAAAATTTCAATCAAACATCCAAAGAACATTTTCTTCTCTTTTATGGAAGTAACTTCCAAACAAACATCCAAGAAACACTAGCTTATACATCGTATTTAATACTGCTTTTTTTTGTCCATGTGAAATCCTTCTCATTGTCTCTGTTACACTTTCTCCACAGACCCCTAACTCCCTCTCTACCTAGATAGTAATAGAATATGAATTTTAGATATAAATAAATACATATCAATGGGCAAGAGTACATTGCCATAAAATGCCATAGTACATTGTTCAAACTACTATTAAGCAAATAAACAAAAAATATATAAATTAACTGCCACATAGCAAAAATGGTTGACAACTTAACATACACAATTATACATCAGTAGACGATAAGGAACTCTAACTGCACATATTCTATCTTTAGAAAATTCACCCGTCTGTTCATACATTGTTTCCATTTGATTTATCAAATCATCCCTATGTCATAACAACTTTGTAATATCTTCATGTAAACTTTGATTTTTTGCATCTAACTGTCTTTTCTTATCTTCAAACTGTTTTTGAAGCTTTTCACTTTCTAATTTCGTGATTCCCAACAAGACTTTAATTCTCAATCTTGATTCCACATACACACATGCAAGTTAAAAAAAATGTATGAGTGAAAGTAAAAATAAAGCATACCAAGATCAATAGCTAAGATCATCCCTTCTTGTTCTAAACCCAAAACCCATTTCTACAAACCATTGATCACGTTTGACATCGACAGATTAAACAGGACTATCAACAAAATCTTGTTTGAGGTTGTAACAAAAAAAAAATTCAATTTACTGAGGTTACTATAATCAATTTCCACCCAATTAACCACACTCGGAATTATAAATACACCTAAATCAAATCAAGATATAGAACATACGATGTATATTCTTTAATTTCCATCTCCTAGTTATCCTTGATTGATTTCTTGACTGCCTAAGCTTGATACTCTATAGTTGTATAGAAAAATCGAGATTTATTCTTGAATGAGAAGTTTATTGCGTTGTAAGATATGTAGATGATTTTTAGCTTTAGGGTTAAAGGAAGATAACCGACCAGGTGGCGATCGATTTTGTTGGCGATGTTATCCCAAGTGGACAACAGCTATGATTGTCTGAATTTCGGCGATGGAGCAGGTGGTTGGCATTGGAGAGGAAGGTAGTGGAAGAGGTGGTCGGTGCTGGAGAGGAAGGGTCAGCGAGGCTAAAGTAGATCGAGAGGGAAAAGACGAAATGAAGTCCCAAAACGGAGACAAATAATCAGAAGGGTAATCAAGGGCAATAGAGCAAGCTATACAATTGTAATGATTAAAATTTATTATCCCTAACAGGCGGGATTGGGGAAATATTTAATACATTAGTTATTTACTAAACTCTCAATTCAGATTTTTATCTATGATAAAATTGAGAATTCTCTATTACGTGCACATATATATATATATATATATATATATATATATATATATATATATATATATATATATATATATCCGGTTCCTGTAAGGACTCATTTTAAAGTGAGGACTCGTGAGGACACCTTTAAAAATTTGAAAACAAATCTAGAAAAAATACAAATCATAAAATCGAGCATATATATATATATATATATATATATATATATATATATATATATATATATATATATATATATATATATATATATATATATATATATATATATATATATATATAAAGCGTTCAATCGAGAACATTTTTATTGCGAGAATATTTGAGAACAAAAATCATTCTTTAATTTGCAAGGTGGCACTGCCTAGTACCCACCAACCACCCATCTCCACCACTTACAACTCACCAGCCAGCAACCACCACCGCCTACCACCACTCATCACCACTACCTACCACCTATCACCACAACCAAAAACCCACTACAACAACCACCCACCACCACCCCCACTACCACCACCCACCACCAACACCCATGACCACCACCCACCTCCAACACTCATCACCACCGTCCTCACCGCCACCATCACCATCATCATCACCACAATCAATATTACCCGTCACCACCACCATCACCCGCCACTACCACCACCCCATCCAACAACATCACCATCACCCGCCACCACCACCCTACCCACCACCATCATCACTACTCGCCACCACCCATTACCACAACCTCCTATCAACACAACCACCCATCACCAATCACCACCATCACCACCCACTCAGCTCCACCACCCACTTGCACCATCCGCCACAACCACCCCACCCCCACCAACCACCACACACACCACCATCACCACCACCCACCACCACCACCACCACCACCCTACCCACCCCATCACCATCACATGTCACCACCACCCATCCATCACCACCACCTGCCACCACCTACCCACACATCACCATCACTATCATCATCACCATCACTACCATCATCATCACCAACCACCACCCATTACCACCCACTCATCTCCACCACCCACACGCACCACCCCCACCCCCAACCACCACACCTACCACAATCATCACCAACACCACCACCGCCACCAACCACCATCACCACCGTCCCCACCACCACCATCACCATCATCCTCACCACTATGACCATTACCCGTCA
This sequence comes from Lactuca virosa, assembly GCF_052849685.1. Classification (NCBI taxonomy): domain Eukaryota; kingdom Viridiplantae; phylum Streptophyta; class Magnoliopsida; order Asterales; family Asteraceae; genus Lactuca; species Lactuca virosa. The sequence goes on along the minus strand of NC_136433.1, from coordinate 310,005,443 downwards.
CCACCACCATCACCCGCCACTACCACCACCCACCCATAACCATCACCATCACCCGCCACCACCACCCTACCCACCACCATAATCATCACCCGCCACCACCCATCACCACAACCACCCATCACCACCACCACCCATCACCACTCACCACCATCACCAGCCACTCATATCCACCACCCACTTGCACTACCCCCACCAACTACCACACCTACCACAATCACCACTACTCGCCATCCTACCTATCCCCATCACCATCACCTGTCACCACCACCCATCCATCACCAACATCCACCACCCGCCACATTCACCCCCACCCCCAACCACCACACCCACCACAATCATCACCAACACCACCATCATCCCCTCCGCCACCATCACCATCATCATCACCACTATCACCATTGCACGTCACCACCACCATCACCCGCCACTACCACCATCCCACCCATAACCATCACCATAACTCGCCACCACCACCCTAACCACCACCATCATCATCACCCGCCACCATCCATCACCACAACCGCCCATCACCACCACCACCCATCACCACTGACCACCATCACCACCTACTCATCTCCACCACCCACTTGTACCACTCGTCATAACCACCCCACTCCCACCCCCACCAACTACCACACCTACCACAATCACCACCACTCACCACCCTACCTATCCTTATCACCATCACCTGTCACCACTACCCATCCATCACCACCAACTACCTCCACCACCTACCCATACATTACCATCACCATCACCACCACCACCATAATCATCCCTGCCACCACCCATTACCACAACCACCCATCACCACTTACCACCATCACTACCAACTCATCTCCACCATCCACTTGCACCACCCGCCACAACCACCACCACCTACCACCCTACCCACCCCCTTTACGATCACCTATCACTACCACCCCCACCCACACCAACCACCACTCGTATTTCCAATTGTTAGTTTATATATTTTTAGTTTATTTAATTATTTTTGCATTTTAAATGTTCTAGTAGTTTCAAATATATATTTAAAATTTCACCACCAACACATCGAATTGGTTGAGCTCGAGTTTAAAGTTATTAACTAAAAAAATTAATTAGTTGAAGCGGGCTGGTTGAATCCAGTTTCCCATTGAACTGTACGATTTATGTTGGTTCGGAAAGAAACAGTTTTTAGGCTTGGAAAAACCCAGTGGCGTGGCGCCATCTGTTGAACAGCCGGTCCGGTCCAACTTTCAAAACAATAATCAAAATCTTATCATTAAAAACATAGATTTGTTTTTAGTTTTTTTAATCTAGATATTTAAACAAATAAGAGATGTACACAAAAATCATTTGAGTCTTGAACTTTTGATTGCATTAGACGCCAAGTCTATCCCTGGTTTTCTCTAGAAAAAAAATTTGTGTCCTCTACTACTCTAAAAACCTAACTGTCGTTTCCCTCACCATCTTCGTTTCCGTGGTTTTCTCTAGAATTTTTGTTTGTCCTCTATTACGCCAACAGGTTCCCTCACCGTCGCTGTCATCACCTTTTTAACCGTACGGTTTATATCAGTCTATTTTCTATCGAAAAAAGGGTAGTCTGGACGCCAAAGAACTCAAAAATTGGGACTCGACTACCGATTGTCTATGCACCTAGAAAAACGAAACGTCGTCGACGCTTAGAAACATGCCCATATGATGTCGATTGGAGAAGCCTTGAAACACTCCCATCAATTTCAAATGTTGTTCGATAAGAAGTAAGAAACGATTTCTCTCTAAGTGTTTATTAGTCGATTTTTTGATTTCTTAATACTCTAATTTCAATAATTTCATGTTCTGAATCCTCTAATTCCCGACTTATGGTCTGATGGTTAGGTTATTTTTTTCTCCTCGAGTGATGTAATATGATTCGTGGTTAACTGATATATGTTATCTGATTTTTGATTCATCAATTCTCATAGTGGTACTCTGACTTGACTGGAGTTGGAAGATTTGTGTGAGTAGAAGTTCGACTGTCATACCCGAGGTACTTTCCTTTTTGAAACCGTGTCACACCCCCAAACCGGAACGACGGAAACGTTCGGGGCCGGAGGACGACATGCTCAATATCACAACACATGCATCACAGTAATCAAAGTAACAAACAACCATTGCATTAATATTAAAGTGTTTACAACGTATTAGATTCGCAAAAGATTGACTCCAAAAGTAAATAACAAAACAAATACATGAAGCTACTATGCTCCATCTTCTGAATCCTGGTGCGCGTACCTGTCTACTAGTTTCTTGAGAATACAAGTTATTTTGAAAGAGTAGATCGGCATTAAAGATGGTGAGTTCATAAGTATTTTAGTCATAATAAGTACAGTCTGAGTTCTTTATAAAAATTCGCCAGTTCCTCCAGAAAATCCTATATTTTCTGATGTGATAAAATGATAAGTAAAAATGACTCTACAATTCCTTATATGGTTACTTAATAAATACTAGTCATATACAATCCAGATCAAACAGACAATGAATTGTGTGGATCTGCCCTAAGCCCACAACCAAACAAGGAACAGTAAATGAGGCAGAAGTCACACATTCCATTGTTTGTTAGATCCTCATTGTATATAACCCTAGTGTATTCACCAGGTGCTTACGGAGTTAACTGTAATAGTTCTTTAATATTTGATGAGAGCATTCTTTAAGAAAATCATATATTTTGCTTTAGTAAAAATGGTAACCACAACAGTTCCTTCTATAATCACTTAGTTTATACTAGCTATATATAATCTAATATGGAACAGACAGTTAAATGTGTGTACCTGCCCTAAGCCCACAACCAAACAAGGAACAGGAAAATGAGGCGGAAGTCACACATCCCACTGCCTATCGGATATTAATTATATATAACTCTGATGTATAAACTAATGTATTACAGAATTAACCATTTAAGGTCCTTTAAGTTATACCAGTTTAATAATAGGTATTAAACCTTTTATAGATAAGTTTCTAGTTTCACTAATTCAATTGTGAAACATTGTTTTCGGTAATAAGTGTTATTGGTTTCAGAAAGTTATATCGAGATTGATTACCTTAAAAAACGATGTTTACCATAGAAAATACTATATTTTCTATAACACTGATTTGTTGTCTAAGTTGTTCCAAGTTTGAAAAGCATAAGTACAAATATTGTACTTACTATTATGTTATCTAGTTTTGTTGGTAAGTAAGACTATCTAAAGACTTTATTGTTCTGGAATCCTGATACGACGATACTACCCTCCTATGATTACCTAATACATACGAGTTGTTTATAACCGAGATCGAACAGATAGTTGAATGGGTGAATCTTTCCTAAGCCCACAACCAAACAAGGAATAGGAAATGAGGCGGAAGTCACACATTCCACTGTCTACCAGACTTCAGTTTTATCTAACCCTATGGTACATACTAAGTAAGCACATAGTTAATATCCCTCGTGACTAATCATGACAAGTATATTACTACGTAAATATTTCGTTTTTATCTATTTGTTAGTTTTACGACCATACTAAATTTGACTAGTGTAAAACACGACGTATTGTAGGCGTCGAAAAAGGATAATGACATTTGTGACCCGCAGACCTGTCGGTCCAGCTGTAGCTAACAGCGAGGTGCGAGATTGTCAACCCCGTATAGATCAATACACAAACTCACGCTCTCCGTCCAGGAGACTCTGGTCGTAAAGGTAGACTTTCACTCGTACTTATATGAGTACTAGAAGACGTGTCTCACAATCTAGATTAACGACTTTACAAGTAATTATGTGGAAAAACCCTTTTTATAATTAATTGATAAGTTTATAAAAAGATCATTTTGTTCCTCAAATTAAGCTTATTAAAGTTTATAAGTTTATTTCTATGTTCTATTCAAAGTTTCATGTTCTAAAATCAGTTCATTGGTACAAATACATAATAAGCAATTTATATTTTAAAACACAAGATTTCTTGTGTTATACTTGTATTCCCCCATAAAAGCATATAAAATCATTTAAAAGGTAGGTTATAGGGGTATGAACTCACTTGATGTTGGAGATTTGATTGAAGATATGATATAGGATGTTTGGTATGCCGAGTGAAGTCCCGAGCACAAATGGATCCTGTTTGGCATATATTAAGATATATAGGCATACAATTAGTGTATACAATAACTAAAATATAAGGGAAACAACCCTAGGAAGTAGGAAACACTTTCAATGAAGTGTTAGAACCACAAGTGGAAGGTTGAATGATGATCACAGCCACACAAAAGGAGTTTACGGCCCTAAGGGGTGTTCACGGCCCAAGAACACATGAGTGTTCACGGCCCAACATGAAGGGTTCACAGCCCCATGAAGGGTTCACGGCCGTGAACTCTTGAAGATCATGAAGATCATGAAAAGAAGTGTTGCATCTAGGCTAGAATCAAGTGTTTCAAAGGGACTACATGAAGAGGGATGAGATACTTACGTTTTTGGAGTGAAAAGAGGGTCTTCACTTGATGATACTTGAGAGAGAATAGGTAGTTCACGGCTAGAATATGAAGAAGTGATGAGAAAATGAGCAAATCTCTTATATATAGCATGGTTTCACGGCCAAGGATGGGTTCACGGACGTGAACCTAGTTTGCGGCCGTGAATCACTTTTGAAGGTGTTCCAGGCTCGATTGCAATCCATCGATCTCTTGCTAACAATTCCTAACAGACAATCCCTTAAGTGTACTAGGCCTAGAACTCATAAAATGACCCTTAACTCAGTAAAATATAACATAAACAAGTCTGAACTTTTGATTGTTTGATTGACTTTATAAGATAGAAATTTTCGGGTTGTCACATCATCCCCCCGTTAAAGGGAATTTCGTCCCGAAATTGGGTTTCTCATTAGGACTCCTGAGGTCATGCTCCCCTGAATGGCAGAATCTCCACTCGTAGAACTGGGCGACTTTGCCCTGAAGTTCATGATAGGATTCATACCTGGTCCATCTATCATCACCTTGTGTATATAATTGGTATATAATTAAGATTAGTAAGACGGTCGGATGTGTGACTCAGCCCCAGGTCCACAACCAAACAAGGAACAGGAGATAGGGCGGAAACACACATACTAAATCCGCATAATCATAATTATATGCCACCCTCGCGTATACACTTAATAGTGATAGGTGGGCCATATTCGTCCTTAGCCTCTGTGCTTGAACTTCATCTGTTGGACGAGTGGTAGTTCGGGAAGGTCTGCTGAGTATACTGCAACAAGGTTTCGGAGGGCAAGGTACTCTCGCATGAGAACTTCGGGGTTTACAAGACAACAGAAAATTATGAGGTCTGGGTCGGGCTGTCGCTATGAGTGGCGAGGGTTTCGTTAATCGGTCGGTTAGGGCGATGGATTTTTGAAACACATGAACTTGGTATGGTGAGGACCACTCCAATCCACGACGAATGATAACGACAGACTCTTTATAGAAAACAAATGTTAGGCAGATTTAAAAGAAACGTTTGTTATACGATGGTGCATCCTATGTGTGCTAGAGAGTGTATTATGTGCAGGCTTTCTAGTGCTTACCCGATATTACCACTGCCACCATACATACCGCAATAAGCGAGTACTAGCAGCGAAAGTGCTTTGATAACTAGTGTTGATACTTTATATTATGATCCTCCTTGGTACCTCTATGATCGCTTGGCATATACAAGTTATGTAGAATTAAGATGAATAAGACGTTCGACTGAGTGACTCTGCCCTAAATCCACAACCAGACAAGGAACAGAAAATGAGGCGGAATCACTCACTCTAAGCCTTCAACATCTTAGTTATATATAACCCTGATGTATATGTTGGATTAGGTGTCTAAGTTCATAACTATTTCTGGAATGTTCTTGACCCGATTAGCATGGTCCATTTGGGTTGCATGGCATTGCAATACTTTGATAGACCAAATTGAGAGAAAGGACACTTAAGGTTTATTAATATATTATAAGTTCTAATATATTAATAATATTATTTAATTAATATTGATAAAAGAATTAATTTGGAATTAATTAAGTGATCAAAAAGAGACTAATTAAATATATGGGGTTGATTGTGTAAATCATCAATTCTTGTATAGTGGGCTAATAATCCATGGTTTGTATGGATTGGGTTAAAACCCATAAGGTGCTCTATGGTTAGTCCATGGAGGTTACAAACCCATAAATCATGGAATATGGAAAACCATGGCAATTAGGGTTTACATGGTGTAACCCTACTTGTGTCACAACTATATAAAGACCCCTAGTCTAGCAAAATTGACTACTACTTGTACAAGATAGAGGGCAATCCGATTTTGAGGTTTAGTGAAAATTCTCTCAAGGTTATTCCAAGTGTTGTAGTGTTGTGTGAGACATTTGAGGCATCACACTTGAGGTGTTAGGCTCACAAGGTTCTCAAGGAATCCAAACTACAAAAGGTATGTTCTTCTTCTATCATTTATGTTTAAAAGTTCCCCATGCTATGCGAGATAGGTTAAGAACCTTGGAAAATCAAATTTGCATGTATCATAGTATAACATAGATCCAAGGTTTCTAGGGTTGCATGTACACCATAAGAGTGTTAGAATGTTCAAAACCCTTCAGTGGTATCAGAGCCTAGGCTTGTTTATTTAATACTTGATGCAAACTTGTTGAAAAAACTCAGTTTTCTGCATTCTGCAGCATGAAATCTCCGAGTCCATAGGGGTACTCGACGATTCCATGAGTAAATTCATCCTACTCGTCGAGTAGGTTCGTGCACTCGACGAGTAGGAGCCCCTGAATGCAGATTTTCGAGTTTGGCTGCTGGAAATGGATTAGAAACATTACCCTAAACTGTTTTGGTGTTATAAAACTTGTTTTAGATGGTGTAATGGTTATGCTAACCCATTTTCAATGGCTATTATCAAAATTTCAAGTTTTATATGGTTTATTTATGATTCTTGAAATTGTTGATATGAACATTCATGAACTTATGTGTTTAGAAGGTCATAGGAATTATTTGTAACTTTCTTATTAGTTTAATTCTTGATCTTGATGTGTTTTAATGGAATCCATGATTTGTCCTCAAGTTATGGATTACCAAAAGTCATTCTTTTAAAGTTCATTATTAAACACATAGGTTACATAAAATGAAAACTATCTCATTTTATTAATCCATTAACTCATAAGTTATGAAAGATGAAAAGTTTTGAAAGATACAAAACTTACCCTCAAGTTTTGGAACATGTAAAGTCACTTTAAAAACTTTAGTTCCAACCCCTATAATTTTAAAAGTTAAAATTCGACCCTTATACTTTATAATATTATAAGTTAATAATATTTATATATATGTATACGAACAAGTCATTTTAATGTTAGTAGGCCTCATTCACGAAGCCGTTCTATAAGGGGGGTATAAGGTTGTTGCCTATAAAATGGCAGCTTAATGGGTGTCCACTCTCACCCACCGCTTCCTTGACTGGTGGAGGGTCGTTAGCCGAACGAGTAAGACAAGGACTTTAAATTCTCATTAAAAGTATGATGAAAAATAAAGTAACTAAATGTTTTATAAATTCCCAATATTAGTTACTTTAGGAAAATGTGAATAAGGTGATAACCCATGAAATTACACTTTGCACTTTGATTAAGTCGTTAGTGGAGCGTGTGTGGCTAACCGGCACACTAACTTGGACTTAACAAGGTAGGTAAAGGGTAACTTTATGTTTATCATAGTATCGATGGAGCGCGTGTGGTTAACTGGCACATCGATTGAGGGGTAAATATTAAGGGTACCAAGTAATTTGCATGGTTACTTCACACCTTGTTTTGTGATCCTCGACATCCCAGTCACAAAACCTGAAGGGCACACTCGAGATTGAAACATGTCATTGAAAAGTTCAATGAATCTCAAAGAACCTAGGAGTTTCAAAACCAATTAAAACCTAATAATTTATTTCGTTTTTCATGGTGGAAATTGGTGAATCGTCATTCACCTACCTTCAAATATTTTATGGCTTGGATTACGGCATCCCTCTTTTAAGTTATAGAATATTGTGTTGGGTCCTAGCCTTAATATTTCATTTGGGTGTCTTATTAAGTACTATCTCTATATCTATTCTAAACTTGTCTTTCTTCTTTTCAGATGTCTTCCAACAATGCTGCTTCTGGCTCAAACCCTACTGGCTCCTTCTCTCTCATGAACCTATGTGGGAGAGTTATCTTTGATGGATCCAACTTTATGGATTGGATCAGGAACATCAGGATGATCACTCGGTATGAGGACAATGAATATGTCCTCGACAAGGAGCTTAAGGAACTCGATGAGTCGTCTGCTACTCCTGAGGAGATCGCTGAATACCATGCACATGAGAGAGATGCCACCAAAGTGGCTTGTATCATGTTCGCCATTATGAAAGCCGAACTCCAAAAGTCCTATGAGGATTACTATCCTTTTGAGATGCACCAGGATTTGATGGACCGCTACTATTAGAGTGCTCATCAAGAGCGATATGAAATCATCTCCTCTATGATAACAACGAGGATGAAGGATGGTGAACCCATCACAGGCCACATGTAGAAAATGCAAAGGTATGTGGACCGTTTGCTGAAACTGAATGTGAACTTCCCAGAGGAGTTGGCAATTGATATGATTTTGCACTCCTTACCTTCGTGTTATGATCAATTCCGCATGACATACCACATGAACAAAGAGGAAGTTACACTCAACAAACTTCAAGGACTTTTGAAGACCGCAGAAAGTGGGCTTAAAGGTAAGTCGGTTGTTACTACTCCTACTCCTACTGCGACCCCTGTCTTGGCAATCGGGCAAGGCAAAGGAAAGAAGAGGAAGAGCCATTCGAAGGGTACCAAGGGAAAGTCTCTTGATGGCTCCTCTTCAAGTGGAACCAAGAAAGGTTTCGTCACTCCTTCTGCTAACCCTAAAGAGGCTGAATGCTTCTATTGCCATGAAAAGTCGCACTGGAAGAGAAACTGCTCAAAGTACCAGCAAGATGTTAAGGATGGGAAAGTAAAACCCAACCATGCAGGTATTTACACTATATTGTCTAATAACTCACCCTATTCTAATTCTTGGGTCCTTGATACAGGTTGTGGTATTGACATATGTTGTGATTTGCAGGGACTACGAAGAAGTGAGAATGTGGAGCATGGGAAGATAAACTTGATCATGGGAAATAGGAAAGTTACACGTGTCACCAAGATTAGAGTTTATTCTTTATTGCTAAGTAGTGGGTTAACATTAGATTTGAATAAACGTTGTTATTTGCCTGAAATGGCAAGAAATATTATTTCATTTCATGGTTTGTACAAACAAGGTTTTACCTTTTCATTTGATAATGATAGTGGTGGTATTAATGCTTTCTTTAATAATGTTCTTCATTTTAAAGCATTACCTTGTGATGGTGTGTATGAAACTGTGTCAGTTGTAGATAACCGAGGAAATAATGTATTGTGTATCGATTCTTCCACTAGTTTGGATAAAGCATCATTATGGCATTGTCGTCTTGGACATGTAAGCAAGAAATGCATAGGCCAACTCCAACAAGATGAAGTCTTGGAGTCATTTGATCTAAAGTCAGATGATACTTGTGAATCTTGTTTTCTTGGGAAAATGACAAAGTCACCCTTCACTGGTACCTATGCTAGGGGTGAAGGTTTGTTGGATCTTGTACACACTGATGTGGTGGACCCTTCAGAACCGCCACAAGGGATGCTAACCGCTTCTATGTGACTTTTACTGATGATTTTAGTAGATATGGATATGTCTACTTAATCAAGCATAAGTCAGAAACCTTTGAAAAGTTCAAAGAGTTTAAACAGGAAGTGGAGAATCAGTTGGGCAGGAACATTAATATGCTTCGATCCGATCGAGGTGGTGAGTATCTTAGTACAGAGTTCCTTGACTATCTTAAGGAATGTGGGATTATCTCACAATTGACACCTCCCAGGACACCACAGTTGAATGGTGTGGCTGAGAGGCGCAATTGAACCTTGTTGGATATGATTCGTTCCATGATGAGTCCAGCTTCGCTACCACTCTCATTCTGGGGGTATGCCTTAGAGACTGCCGCCCATATCCTTAATATAATCCCTACCAAAAAGGTTGCCAAAACACCTCATGAGATGTGGACTGGAAAAGTTCCCAATCTAGACCACATCAAGACTTGGGGTTGCGAGGCTTTTCTGAGGCGTGAGTCTCACGATAAGCTCGAACCTCGAAGTGAGAGGTGTATATTCATCGGCTACCCACAGAGATCCTTTGGTTACCTCTTCTACAGACCCAGTGATAATGTGGTCTTTGTAGCAAGGAGAGGAGTCTTTCGAGAGAGAGAGAGTTCATAAGCCAAGGAAACAGTGGGAGGCAAATTGATCTTGAAGAAATTCAAGAGTCAAGTGGTGAAGGAACCTCAAACCCTAGCAATCAACCTAAAGAGGAAACTCATGTTGATCCGACAAAAGAGTCTGTACCTCTGAGGCGTTCCACGAGAGTTAGGAATGCACCTGAGCATTACTATGTTTCCATATTACTGCGAAAGGTGATACACTTATCAGTGATAACACACTAGTAAGTCTGGATGAACCTAACAGCTACACGGAAGCCATGGCAGGCCCTGAGGCTGCTAAATCGAAAGAGGCTATGGACAGCGAGATACAATCCATGTATGACAATCAAGTTTGGAACTTGGTTAACAATGTACCAGGTCGTAATATAGTTAGGTGCAAATGGATCTTCAAGAAGAAGACCAACATGGATGGTAATGTACACACTTATAATACTGTAACACCAGGTTCATGGTATGATTTTATTTAAGTTTTTTCCTTAATTTTGCCACGAACTCGGCGAGTCTGCGTCCCGACTCGCCCAGTAGCAGCAGGGTGGACACGGGATTTGAGCGGTGAACTCGGCGATTCGATGCATGGACTCGGCGAGTCCACCTGTCTGGATGAAACTCTATTTTCAGACATTGCACCCTATTTTACCCATTCTAAAATCACCCATTTCGTCCCATTCTCTTCCAGAAGAACTGTAGAGCGAAACCCTAGCCCATTTTGATCCTTGTGAGTGATTTTGGCTTGGTGAAGGAAGTTTGAAGCTTAGAAGAAGAAGGAGGAAGTTGGAGGGTGCAAGGAAGTGTGGTAGATTCGAAATCTACCCTGGGAGAAGCTCCTAACCAGGTAAGAAAGCTCCTTCTTGATCTTTAGTAAAATAGATTCCCTTTTTGTCCCTTATATGTGGATTGCAAGCCCTTAAACCTCCCAAACTCCGTGTGTTTATGCCCTAGGAGCTTAGATTTATGGTTTGGAACCATTGCATGTCTCAGTTTTGGCCAGAATGGGTGAAGAGTCGAAGGGTACTCGGCGAGTGCCAAAGTGCACTCGGCGAGTTCCATGAAGATGGCCTTAGACTCGGCGAGTTGGATAAACAACTCGGCGAGTCCTATGAAGATTGTCTGGTACTCGGCGAGTCGTTCTTCAAACTCGGCGAGTCCCTTGAATATAGCCTTGAACTCGACGAGTTGTTCTTCCAACTCGGCGAGTCATATGATCAGTCACTAGGATAAGAAGGGTTTAAGTGTAGGAGGTCCAACCCTCCGTAGTCGCACGTGGAATTAGCAATTTAACGTGTAGCTATAGTCCCAGAATCTCCAAATCTCCAAGGTTGATGTTCTGATGGAAGATTGGAGCGATTTGCGAGATCTGTTCGTCGGACTCGGCGAGTCACCCCCTTGGACTCGGCGAGTCCAGTCGCGGGTTTGTTAGTTGTCCCCGTCTAGCGAGTCAGGCTGACTCAGTGAGTGGGAACAGGGACCCGATGAGTCAGAGTCGGGCTAGACATAGAACGACTCGGCGAGTCGCCATATGGACTCGGCGAGTCCAGTCAATCAGAAGGTTGACTTTGACCAAGGAGTTGACTTTGACCAGTCATTTGACCTTAGGGGTATTTTGTTGGATATAGTGTCTAAGTCCATAACTTTATTTGGTATGTACTTGACCCGACCCGGCATGGTCCATTTGGGTTGCATGGCATTGCAATACTTGGATAGACTAGATGAGAGAATAAGGCACTTATGATTGTTAATATATTATAAGTTCTAATATATTAATAATAGTATTATTTAATTAGTATTGATCAAGTATTAATCTAGTATTAATTTGGTGATCAAAGTGAGACTAATTAAATATATAGGGTTGATTATGACAATCATCAATTCTTTTATGGTGGATTAATGATCCATGGTTTATGGGTTTGGTTATAACCATATGGAGCTCCATGGATAGTCCATGGGAGTTACAAACCCATGGGTCATGAGAAATCAAGAGTCATGACAATTAAGGGCATTCATGTGTAAACCCTAATTGTGACAACACTATAAAAGGAACCCTATGGCTAGCAAAATGTGGACCTAGTGTTACTAGAGAGGGCATAATCGATTTTGAGTGCTAGAAGTATTCTCTCAAGTTATTCCAAGTCTTGTGGTGTTGTGTGAAGCATTTGAGGCACAACATTTGGGGTGCTAGGCTCACAAAGTCTTGAAGGAATCCAAGCAACAACAAGGTATGTATTTCTACTAGTTTTATGTTCTATGTAATCCCCATGCCATGCTAGTTAGGAAATAACCTTGAAAAAGAAATTTGCATGTATATAGAGAAAACATAGATTCAAGGTTATTAGGGTTGCATGTACACTTAGGAAGTGTTAGAATGCTCAAAACCCATCAGTGGTATCAGAGCCTAGGATTGTTTTCTGTATACTTGATGCAAAACTGCTTAAAAATCGAAAATTCTGCACTCTGACGACTGGACTCGCCGAGTCCATGGGGAGGACTCGCCGAGTCCATGAACAAATTCATCCTACTCGACGAGTAGAATAATGCACTCGGCGAGTAGGAGCGTGCTGGGCAGTTTTTTCGAGTTTTGTTGCTGAGAATGGATTAAGATCATTATCCCAATCTGTTTTGGACTTGTAAAATCTGTTTTTCAAAATGATAATGATTATGTTAACCCATTTTACATGACTTTTATCAATTTTCAAGTATTGTATGTGTTTATATGATTTTCTTGAAATTGCTTGACATGAATTTGTGTTCATATGAGTTTAGAAGATCATAGGAATTATGTGTAACCTCCATGTGTGTTTAATTCATGATCTTAATGGCAATGATGGTGTCCATAACTTGTCCTCAAGTTATGGATAACCAAAAGTCACTTCTTTAAATTGTGATTAAAGAACTAAAGAGGTTTCATAAAATGAAGAGTCTTCATTTTTATGAACCATTAAAACTCATAAGTTACAAATTGAAGAGACTTGGAATAGTTTCAAATCTTGCCCTCAAGTTTTGGAATTTGAATAGTCTTACACTTTAATACTTTAATTCCAAATTAAACCTTGGATTTTTAAAAAGTTTAAAAATCAACACTTATACTATTATTATAATTTTATTATATAGATATGTATAAGAATATGTCATTCTTACCGTTAGTAGGCCTCATTCACGAAGCCGGTCTATAAGGGGGGTATAAGGTTGTTGCCTATAAAATGGTGACTTAATGGGTGTCCACTCTCACCCACCGCTTCCTTGATCGGTGGAGGGTCGTTAGCCGAACGGGTAGGATACGACTTTAAATACTCGTTAAAAGTATAATGAATTATAAAGTAACTATACATTATAAATTCCCAATCTTAGTTACTTTAGGAAAATGTGAAATTGGTGCTAGCCCATAAAATTACACTTTGTACCTTACCAGGTCGTTAGTGGAGCGTGTGTGGTTAACCGGCACACTAACATGGACTAGTAAGAGTGGCAAAGGGTAACTTAACTTTATTATAGATCGGTGGAGCGTGTGTGGTTAACCGGCACATCGATTAGGTAATATTGTTGAGGGTACCAAGTCAATTTGTATGGTTATTCACACCTTGTTTGTGATCCTCAGCATCCCAGTCACAAACTTGAGAGGGCACAATCGAGATTCAAACATGCCATTGAAAAGTTCAATGTATCTCAAAAGATCTAGGAGTTTCAAAACCAATAAAACCTAATAATAAAATATTTCGTTCTTATGGTGGAAATTGGTAAATCGTCATTTACCTACCTTCAAATATTTTATAGTATGGATTACGGCATCCCTCTTCCAACTATAAATAGTTTGTTGGATCCTAGCCTTAATATTTCATTTGGGTGAATTATTAAGGATTCCTAATCTAATGAAACTTGTCTTTCTTTCCTTTCAAGATGTCTTCCAACGATGCTTCTGGCTCAAACCCAACAGGCTCCTTTTCCCTTATGAACTTGTGTGGTAAGGTCATCTTTGATGGATCCAATTTCAATGAGTGGATCAGAAACATCATAATGATTACCCGCTATGAGGACAAAGAATATGTCCTCGATAGGGAGCTTAAGGTTGTGAATGAAGCCACTGCTACTCCTGAAGAGTTTGCGGAGTTTGTTGCACATGAAAAGGATGCTACTAAAGTAGCATGCATCATGATGGCCACCATGACTCCTGAACTTCAAAAATCCTATGAAGATTTCTACCCCTATGAGATGCACCTGGATCTGATGGAAAGGTACCATCAGAGCGCGCGTCAGGAGAGGTATGAAATCATCTCCTCCATGATAACCGCAAGGATGAAGGATGGTGAACCCATCACCGGTCACTTGCAGAAGATGCAAAGGTTCATTGACCGGTTGCTGAAGCTAAATGTTGACTTTCCTGAGGAAATGGCGATTGACATCATTCTCCATTCCTTACCTCCAAGTTATGATCAGTTTCGTATGACTTATCATATGAACAAGGAGGAAGTCACACTTAGCAAACTTCAAGGACTCTTAAGGGCAGCTGAAAATGGCCTTAAGGGTAAAGCGGTTGCTACTTCTACTCCTTCAACAGCCCATGTTCTGGCTATTGGGCAGGGAAAGGGTAAGAAGAGGAAAAGCCCTTCGAAGGGTACCAAGGGTAAGACTCTTGATGGTTCCTCTTCAAGTGGGACAAAGAAAGGTCCCATTACTCCTTCTTCAAACCCAAAGGAAGCACAATGCTTCTATTTCCAGGATAAGGGACACTTCAAGCGAAGCTGCCCTAAATATCTGCAAGATGTAAAGGATGGGAAGGTTA
Source organism: Lactuca virosa (assembly GCF_052849685.1). Lineage (NCBI taxonomy): Eukaryota > Viridiplantae > Streptophyta > Magnoliopsida > Asterales > Asteraceae > Lactuca > Lactuca virosa. The sequence continues at coordinate 309,990,337 of NC_136433.1, read as the reverse complement.
AACCCACCCATGCAGGTATTTACACAATATTGTCTAATAACTCATCTAATGCTAATTCTTGGGTACTTGATACAGGTTGTGGTATTCACATTTGTACTGATTTGCAGGCACTAAGAAGAAGTGAGCAAGTGGAGCACGGGAAGATAAACTTAGTCATGGGCAACAGGAAAGCATCACCTGTTACCAAGATAGGAGTTTATTCTTTATTGCTTAATAATGGGTTAATGTTAGATTTGAATAAGTGTTGTTACTCGCCCGAAATGGCGAGAAATATTATTTCTTTTCATGGCTTGTACAAACAAGGTTTTTCATTTTCATTTGATAATAAAAATGGTGCTGTTAATGTTTATTACAATGATGTATTTTACTTTAAAGCATTACCTTGTGATGGTGTATATGAAGCCGTGAATGTTGTAGACAATCTAGGAAATAATGTGTTGTATATTGATTCTTCAGATAGCTTGGATAAAGCATCCTTGTGGCATTGTCATCTTGGACATGTTAACAAGAAGCGCATAGGCCAACTCCAAAAGGCTGGAGTCTTGGAATCATTTGACCTCAAGTCAGATGATAGTTGCGAGTCTTGTTTACTTGGAAAAATGACAAAGTCACCCTTCACAGGTACTTGTGATAGGGGTGAAGGTTTGTTGGACCTTGTACACACGGATGTGTGTGGGCCCTTCAGAGTTGCTACAAGGGATGCTAATCGCTATTATGTGACTTTTACTGATGATTACAGTAGATATGGATATATTTACTTAATCAAGCATAAGTCAGAAACCTTTGAAAAATTCAAAGAGTTTAAGCAGGAAGTCGAGAATCAATTGGGCAGGAACATCAAGATGCTCCGATCCGATCGGGGAGGAGAGTATCTTAGCATTGAGTTCCTTGACTATCTTAAGGAGTGTGGGATTGTCTCACAATTGACACCTCCCAGAACACCACAGTTGAATGGTGTAGCTGAGAGGCGCAATCGAACCTTGTTGGATATGGTTCGTTCCATGATGAGTCGAGCTTCGTTACCAATCTCTTTCTGGGGGTATGCCTTAGAGACTGCCGCCCATATCCTTAATCTAGTCCCTACTAAAAAGGTTGCCAAAACACCTCACGAGATGTGGACTGGGAAAGTTCCCAATTTGGACCACATCAAGATTTGGGGTTGTGAAGCTTTCGTGAGGCGTGAGACTCATGATAAGCTTGAACCTCGAAGTGAGAGGTGTATTTTCATCGGCTACCCACATAGATCCTTTGGTTACCTCTTCTACAGACCCAGTGATAATGTGGTCTTTGTAGCAAGAAGAGGAGTCTTTTGTGAGAGAGAATTCATAAGCCAAGGGGACAGTGGGAGGCAAATTGACCTTGAAGAGCTTCAAGAGTCAAGTGGTGAAGGAACCTCAAATGCTATCGACCAACCTGAGGAGGAAACTCCTGTTGATCCGATAGATGAGTCTGTACCTCCAAGACGTTCCACTAGGGTGAGGAACACACCTGATTTTTATTATGGTTATCACATCACCACTGAAGGTGATACATTTATTAGTGATAGTACACTAATAGATTTGGATGAACCTAATAATTATAGGGAAGCCATGGCAGGCCCTGAGTCTGCTAAATGGAAGGAGGCTATGGACAGCGAGATTCAGTCCATGTATGACAATCAAGTTTGGAACTTTGTTGACAATGTACCAGGTCGAAAGACAGTTGGGTGCAAATGGATCTTCAAGAAGAAGACCGACATGGATGGGAAGGTACATACTTACAAAGCGCGACTGGTTGCGAAGGGCTTTACTCAAACTCCGGGAGTTGACTATGATGAGACCTTCTCACCAGTAGCTAAGATTAAGTCTACTAGAGTATTGTTAGCCATAGCTACATTTCATGATTATGAAATATGGAAAATGGATGTCAAAACCGCTTTCCTTAATGGAAAGTTGGCTGAGGATGTTTACATGGCTCAACCAGAGGGTTTTGTCGATACAAGATACCCTAATAGAGTGTGTAAGCTTGATAAATCCATTTATGGATTGAAACAAGCATCTCGCAGATGGAATCTTTGCTTTGATGAGAAAGTCAAAGAGTTTGGCTTTTCTAGGAGTGAGGATGAGTCTTGTGTGTATGTCAGGGCTAGTGGGAGCATAGTTAGCTTCTTGGTGTTGTATGTGGATGACATACTTCTCATAGGAAACGACGTCCCAACCTTGCAGGAGGTTAAGTCCTGGCTTGGGAAGTGTTTCGCTATGAAGGACCTTGGGGAAGCTGCCTATATCCTAGGGATAAGGATATTAAGAGATAGGAGTAAGAGACTAATTGGACTTAGTCAAAGTACTTACTTGGATAAGGTGCTGAAGAGGTTCAGTATGCAAGATTCCAAGAAAGGAGAATTACCAATCCAGAGTAATGCCAAGCTGAGTAAAACTCAGAGTCCGAGTACAGAGGCTGAGATAGCTGAAATGAGTCATATACCATATGCTTCCACTGTGGGCTCGATCATGTATGCTATGACTTGTACTCGCCCTGATGTGGCCTTTGCTTTGAGCATGGTCAGTAGATATCAAGGGAACCCTGGCAAGGCACACTGGACATCGGTAAAGAACATTCTCAAGTATCTGCGGAGGACTAAGGATTGGGTCCTTACCCTCGGAGGCAGTGATGACTTGAGAGTGGAAGGATATAGCGATGCTAGCTTCTAGACTGATAGGGATAATTTCCGCTCTCAGTCAGGCTGGGTCTTTATCCTAAATGGAGGGGCAATTACTTGGAAAAGTTCCAAGCAGGAGACAGTAGCTGATTCTACTTGTGAATCAGAGTACATAGCAGCAAGTGAAGCAGCTAAGGAGGCGATATGGCTAAATAACTTCATCGGAGACCTTGGAGTTGTACCAGCTATAAAGGAGCCAATGGAAATTTTCTGTGACAACGAAAGTGCGGTTGCTTTGGCTAAGGAACCAAGAGATCACGGGAGATCTAGGCACATTGACAGAAAATACCATTTTATTAGACATTGAATAGAAGAAGGACTCCTCGTGGCTAAGAGGGTATCATCGGATGAGAACCCGGCAGATCCCCTCACGAAGGGACTGAGCAGGGTTAAGCATTTACAGCATGCGAGGCGCATTGGGCTGAAGGATGATATTAGTTTCAATAATTAGATTCCTGAAACTTGTAAAATGTAATTAACATTTGATGATAAATAAAAGTTGTTATTTATTTATGAGTAAGGTGTTACTATCTTGTGTTGATTGTTTACTATGTTTCAATTTTGCATGTTTTTACTTCCAGAATAATTATGTTATTATTCAAACCATCCACAATCAGTCAAACTTTGGAAGTAAGTATTGATTTAAGACTGTCATGAATTTGGCATGTATGATTTGTCTGAAAGTGCTTTGGACAATGCAATGGTTGCTACAACATTCATGAGTACTCATAAGGGCTGAGTATTGGATCCAACCCACGCTCACTTGCATCACTTCATGGAATTTATCTCGAGTGATCGTGAGACGGTAATATCATATAAATCTTCAAACCTAGAGATATGAGTTGTTGACTATGAGTTGGTTATTCATTGATTGCATGAAAACGCATTGGTAACTCGATGTCATAAAACGTGCCTTTGTGAATAATTCAACAAGTAGTTAGTACAAGCATATCAGTCGAAGTTTATCTGTTCCTTCTAGAAATAGAAGCGATATCTGGGCCCCTCGATGATTTGGTTTTGACCTATGTACCGGGCCCGGTCAGAACCTAATTGATGTGTTCAATTTAGTTCTATGTCGAAACAAATCAGAGATCGAGAAACAAATGCTGGACAATAAGTAAGACCATGTTCCATGTGTTTGTCCGGCTGATATCATGAGAACAGAGGATTATATGATCACTTATCTTAAATGGCGTATCATCATCATCTCAGTTCCGAGAGACTTTGAAAGAGCTACGATTGCTAGTCGGATTTTGAAGTCATATTTGCAAATATAGTAATTAGACTTATCCAAGTGGGAGACTGTTGGATAGAGTGTCTAAGTCCATAACTTTATTTGGTATGTACTTGACCCGACCCGGCATGGTCCATTTGGGTTGCATGGCATTGCAATACTTGGATAGACTAGATGAGAGAATAAGGCACTTATGATTGTTAATATATTATAAGTTCTAATATATTAATAATAGTATTATTTAATTAGTATTGATCAAGTATTAATCTAGTATTAATTTGGTGATCAAAGTGAGACTAATTAAATATATAGGGTTGATTATGACAATCATCAATTCTTTTATGGTGGATTAATGATCCATGGTTTATGGGTTTGGTTATAACCATATGGAGCTCCATGGATAGTCCATGGGAGTTACAAACCCATGGGTCATGAGAAAATCAAGAGTCATGACAATTAAGGGCATTCATGTGTAAACCCTAATTGTGACAACACTATAAAAGGAACCCTATGGCTAGCAAAATGTGGACCTAGTGTTACTAGAGAGGGCATAACCGATTTTGAGTGCTAGAAGTATTCTCTCAAGTTATTCCAAGTCTTGTGGTGTTGTGTGAAGCATTTGAGGCACAAAATTTGGGGTGCTAGGCTCACAAAGTCTTGAAGCAATCCAAGCAACAACAAGGTATGTATTTCTACTAGTTTTATGTTCTATGTAATCCCCATGCCATGCTAGTTAGGAAATAACCTTGAAAAAGAAATTTGCATGTATATAGAGAAAACATAGATTCAAGGTTATTAGGGTTGCATGTACACTTAGGAAGTGTTAGAATGCTCAAAACCCATCATATTTATGAGTACCTAATCCATGTTTACGGATTTATAGCCGGAGGGATTACCGGTGTGGCAGCCAGGCGTAGTCTGAGCAGGTTTTCGGCAGCTACTCTCGAGCTGAGTTTCTTTCCGGTAGGGACGGGTCTAAGGCACCAAGGTCGGCCCGTATAGACGATATGTTAGTATCGGAGTGTGGGCGGAGCCCGTATCTCATAGCTGAGTTTGATTGTGTTATATGCCAGTATGATAGAATTGTTTATACTTGTTGTCTGTGTGATACTTGTATGTTATGGTTTAGTAGCGGAGTGTGGGCGAGGCCCGTATCTCTCAGAAAGTAGAGTGTGGGCGAGGCCCGTATCTCCTAGCTAGTAGAGTGTGGGCGAGGCCCGTATCTCTATGGGTGTGGGCGAGGCCCGTATCCCTTAGCTGTTCATTATATGATTGCATGGTATGTGGCATTATGGGGGGAACTCACTAAGCTTCGTGCTTACGTTTTATAGTTTTGTTTTCAGGTACCTCTTCAGCTAGGGGAAAGGAGCCGGCGCGGTAGCGGCATATCACACACTCTCATGTTTTCCGCACTATGGATTTTCTGGGATATACTCTGAATATTTTACTATGATGTTACCGGTTCTCAGACATAAATTAATATTATGAATGTTTTGTAACGATGTTTTTATGAATTAACCTAATTTAAAAATGAAATTTTTAGCTGGTATTTTTGGGATGTTACAAGTTGGTATCAGAGCCCTGGTTTGAGGGATTCGGACATACCTTCGGGGGTGTCTGGACTCAAATCGAGGGATTAAAAGATTTTTATAAAGAAATGATTTTCTAAAGACTAAGTAAAAGGGGTTTCTAAAAAGAAAAAGGTGTGTGATGTGCGCGACCGGCCGAGCTCAAGTAAGTTTTCCCCAAAGTACCCATACAAGTTTACGTTATGATTATCAGTTTCAGTTTCAGTAGAACAGCATGCTAGAATAGGACTAAGGGTCTAGGAATGATGCCTTATGTGCCTGCTTTATGTGTTTCGGCTTTTTGAGAATTGCATGCTAGTACAGATCAGTCAGTATGATAGCCAGAGTAGTATATACTTGATCATGTGTACTCAATGCCCGAATGCTGCTTGCTTTGTGCTATTAGGAGTTCTAGTCGTCTTTCACTAACTAGTGAACGAATATGCTAAGTTACATATTGCAAGGATTAAATAATTTCAGAAGGTTGGGTCTAGCCCTATTTCGCAGCTCTCGTTTGAGTCCAACCGTTGTAGGGTAGGACCTCTCATTCAAATAATTATCTAGTCTGAGTAATATGTAATAGTATTCGCGAGCTAGTTAGGGAAAGAAAGCAGGGACTTTTTGTGCAGCTGATGGCAGAGAGTGGGATGGCGATTACTTAGGGCAAGCCTAGGGTGAGAGTAGCACGAGAACCGCAGTATTAGTAGAAAGGACTTGGTTGAGTTGAGGCAATTCTTGAGGAAAGTACGGATAGACGTGGAAGGTAGTATGGGCCCGTATTACTGAAAGCGGAAGATCCGTACTCGATTCAAAAAGGGCCGAGGCGAGACCGGGGACTAGTGGCATGAATGTGAGCCTCGTTAGTGGAATATAGTATGATGGTGGTTATGCTATGTTTTGCAGCATGGTGACCATACGACAGGGAGCGGGAGGCTCAGGATCAGGATCGGGTTCGGGTTCAGGGTCCGAACCAGTTGATGAGGGTCTACGCGAGTTCATTGCGTCAGAGATTAGCAGGGGCATCCTTGAGTCGACTCCCATCATCTTCGGGTCGATCAAGGAGGGTATTGTAGAGTTGATGGAGGATCGTCTCAGGGCGTTCAGGAGTGATATGGCGACTAGCCAGTCAGGATCTCGCACACTGTCCTTCAAGGACTTCAGGAGCAGCGGTGCGACGGATTTCCATGGGGCGAAGGACCCCATTGTTGCCAGACGATGGATCGCAGACATTGAGTCTGCGCAGCTGACCAGCTTCTGCCCCGAGGGGTCGAAGGTGAGGTATGCAGCAGGATGTTTGAGAGACCGAGCTAGGGATTGGTGGGAGTCTGTTGGTGACTCATTGGGAGCATCGGCTGTTGAGGCTATGACATGGCCGGACTTTGTGACCCGGTTCAGAGCAGAGTTCGCACCTGCAGTGGAACTCCAGTAGTTAGCCAGAGAGTTTTTGGATATGAGACAGACGACGGAGACTGTGGCGGAGATCACCGCCAAGTTCCGGGAGAGGGGGTTACTGGTGCCCCAGTATGCAGGTGATGAGGATATGAGGAGGACCCGCTACCATGGCATGCTGCGAGCCGACATTCGGGAGCATGTCAGTTTTTCAGCTTGCCCTACCCTGGATTCTATGATTGCTAGGGCGAGGGAGAGGGAGATAGATCTGGAACACATCCGGAAGAGGAAGGCAGAGGAGGGACAGACGATAGGGGCTTCGGGAAAGAAGCCCAAGGGATCAGATGGTAGGCCGAAAGGCCATTCAGGACCGGGCCGCTGTAGGAAGTGCGACAGGTCGCACGAGGGAGCGTGTAGATTAGGATCGACAGGCTGCTACAGGTGCGGCAAGACGGGACACTTCAGCAGGGATTGTACTGCCCCTGCTCCGGTTATTCAGACATCTGAGTTGCTGTGTTTCCACTGCAACCAGAGGGGCCACAAGAGGGCCAACTGCCCCCAGTTGACAGCAGCAGCGCCAGTACAGGCGCCAACTCCAGCGACCCTGCGGATTACAGATGGTCGGCAGGGCAAGGCAGAGGCTCCGGTGGTGAGGAGCCAGGCATTTCAGCTGACAGCCGAGGAGGCACACGCTGCACCCGATGTGGTGACGGGTATGATTCTTTCCCTCTGACCTATTTATATGAGATTTATGATATTGATATGTGCTCTGTGTATATACGTTTAGGATCGTTCCATGTGAACGGTATTCCAGTCCAGGTGTTGTTTGATTCGGGGGCTACCCGATCCATTGTTTCTCTTGCACTTAGCAAGAAGTTTCCTGAGTTCGCGGGCATGTTGGATTGCCCTTTAGAGGTCGAGATTGCGGACGACCGGTCGGTGCGAGCATCAGAGGTCTTCCGAGATTGTGTGTTAAGGTTATTCGAAGAGCGGTATTTGGTTGACCTAGTTCCCATTCCATTGCAGGGAAACAAGGTCACTATTGGTATGGATTGGCTGAGTCCCAATAGGGCAGTGATAGATTGCGCGCAACAGTTAGTACGAGTCAGAGCCCCAAGTGGGGGAGAGTTAGTAATTCAGGGTGAGAGATCACAGCGAGGGCCAGCCTTCTGTTCGGCAGCGAGGGCAAGGCGTTACCTTCAGCAGGGTTGCGCAGGATATGTCGCATATGTCATGGACACCCGGGAGGCGGGTAAGGCGACGGTGGGCGATGTGCCCATAGTACGAGAGTTCGCGGATGTATTCCCCGAGGAGCTACCTGGGATACCTCCAGAGCGACAGGTGGAGTTCAGGATCGACCTAGTCCCTGGTGCGGCTCCGATAGCCAAGGCACCGTATCGGTTGGCTCCTCCTGAGGTGCAGGAGTTGTCTACCCAGCTTCAGGAGCTGTTAGACAAGGGTTTCATTAGACCGAGCAGTTCACCCTGGGGAGCCCCGATTCTGTTTGTGAAGAAGAAGGACGGGTCGCATCGGATGTGTATCGATTATAGGGAGCTGAATAAGGTAACGGTGAAGAACCGCTACCCACTCCCGAGGATTGACGACCTCTTTGACCAGCTTCAGGGAGCATCTTGGTTCTCCAAGATAGACTTGCGTTCAGGGTATCACCAGGTGAGGGTCAGAGAGGAGGATGTGCAGAAGATGGCATTTCGGACACGTTATGGCCACTATGAGTTCGTGGTGATGCCTTTCGGGCTCACCAATGCTCCTGCCGCGTTCATGGACCTCATGAACCGCGTGTGTAGACCGATGTTAGACCGGTCGGTGATAGTATTTATTGATGATATCTTGGTTTACTCCAAGACGCGAGAGCTGCATGAGGAGCATTTACGGGAGGTTTTGGAGACCTTGAGAAGGGAGAACTTGTATGCTAAGTTCTCCAAGTGTGAGTTCTGGTTGCGGGAGGTGCAGTTTCTTGGGCACCTTGTCAACCAGAACGGGATTTCGCTGGATCCGGACAAGGTGGAGGCCGTGATGAGATGGGAGGTTCCGAAGTCTCCATCTGAGATTCAGAGTTTCCTAGGATTAGCTGGCTACTATCGGAGATTCATCCAGGATTTCTCCAAGATAGCATTACCCCTGACCAGGTTAACGAGGAAGGCTGTGGTCTTTCGTTGGGGGCCTGAGCAGCAGGCAGCATTCGAGACACTGAGACAGAGATTGTGCGAGGCACCAATCTTAGCCTTGCCAGAGGGCATGGAGGATTTTGTTGTATACTGCGATGCGTCCATCTCAGGTTTGGGCGCGGTATTGATGCAGAGAGGGCATGTCATCGCCTACGCATCGAGGCAGCTGAAGCCTCACGAGGCGAACTACCCGACGCATGATTTGGAGTTGGGAATTGTTGTGTTCGCCCTCAAGATTTGGCGTCATTACCTTTATGGGGTTCGCTGTACGATTTACACAGACCACAAGAGTTTGAGGTACCTCATGGACCAGCCAAATCTGAATATGAGGCAGCGTCAGTGGCTTGATGTGGTAAAGGATTATGATTGTGAAATCCTTTATCACCCGGGGAAGGCCAACGTGGTGGCCGATGCGCTTAGCCGCAAGGCGGCACCGATCAGGGATATTTGCATGCGGATGACAGTGGTGACTCCGCTTTTGGAGCGGATCCGGGAGGCTCAGCAGGAGGCTATAAAGGAGGAACATCGGAAGAGTGAGCGGATTGAGGGACAGGTTTCCTCCTTCGACCATGACAGCAGGGGATTATTGACATTACACCGCAGGGTGTGGGTTCCATACCTCGGACGCATGCGCCAGGTTCTGATGGAGGAGGCGCACAAATCCCGATTCTCCATTCATCCAGGGGCAACGAAGATGTATAGGGATCTTCGTATGGACTATTGGTGGCCCTGCATGAAGCGGGATGTAGCATGGTACGTTGAGCGGTGCCTGACCTGCAGGAAGGTCAAGGCCGAACACCAGAGACCGCACGGCAAGATGCAGCCGTTGGATATCCCGCTGTGGAAATGGGAAGACATCACGATGGATTTCATCACCAAGCTTCCCAGGACCGCGCGGGGAGTGGATTCGATATGGGTCATCGTCGATCGATTGACCAAGAGCGCCCACTTTATCCCAATTCAGGAGAGCATCTCGGCCGAGAAATTGGCCGATATCTACATCAGAGAGGTGGTGGCACGGCACGGGGTGCCAGTTTCAGTGATTTCGGATAGGGATGTGCGGTTCACTTCCAGGTTCTGGAAGAAGTTTCATGACGAGCTGGGTACTCGTCTGCATTTTAGTACAGCCTTTCACCCGCAGACGGATGGCCAGAGCGAGCGGACCATCCAGACTCTGGAGGATATACTGCGGGCGTGTGTTTTAGACTTCGGTGGTAGCTGGGATACCTATCTTCCTTTAGCCGAGTTTTCATATAACAACAGCTATCACGTGAGTATTGACTGTCCTCCCTTCGAGATGTTGTACGGGAGGAAGTGCAGGACCCCGATATGTTGGGGCGAGGTTGGACAGAGAGTCATGGGGAGCACCGAAGTAGTGCTCAAGACGACAGAGAAGATTCAGCAGGTCCGGAGCAGGCTTCAGGCTGCTCTGAGTCGGCAGAAGAGTTATGCCGATAGGCGCCGATCAGACCTGGAGTTCCAGGTCGGGGATATGGTTCTCCTAAAAGTGTCGCCGTGGAAGGGCGTCATCCGATTCAGGAAACGGGGCAAGTTGGGTCCCAGGTATATTGGACCGTTTAGGGTTGCAACCCGAGTGGGCAAGGTGGCATATCAGCTGGACCTGCCAGCCGAACTCAGTCAGATCCACAACACTTTCCACGTCTCCCAGCTGCGGAAGTGCATGGTGGACGATTCAGCAGTGGTACCTTTGGAGGACATCCAGGTTGATGACAGCCTGAATTATATCGAGCGGCTTGTGGCTATCCTAGACCGGAAGTCAAAGGAACTGAGGAACAAAAGGGTGGAGCTGGTGAAGGTGCAATGGCAGCATCGGAAGGGCTCGGAATGGACTTGGGAGCCCGCGGATGAGATGATGGAGCATTATCCGGAGCTGTTCCGGAAGGGAGCGGCAGACTTCGAGGACGAAGTCTAAAATAAGTGGGGGAGATTTGTAACACCGGGTTCATGGTATGATTTTATTTAAGTTTTTATCTTAATTTTGCCACGAACTCGGCGAGTCTGCGTCCCGACTCGCCGAGTAGCAGCAGGGTGGACACGGGATTTGAGCGGTGAACTCGGCGAGTCGATGCATGGACTCGGCGAGTCCACCTGTCTGGATGAAACTCTATTTTCAGACATTGCACCCTATTTTACCCATTCTAAAAACACCCATTTCGTCCCATTCTCTTCCAGAAGAACTGTAGAGCGAAACCCTAGCCCATTTTGATCCTTGTGAGTGATTTTGGCTTGGTGAAGGAAGTTTGAAGCTTAGAAGAAGAAGGAGGAAGTTGGAGGGTGCAAGGAAGTGTGGTAGATCCGAAATCTACCCTGGGAGAAGCTCCTAACCAGGTAAGAAAGCTCCTTCTTGATCTTTAGTAAAATATATTCCCTTTTTGTCCCTTATATGTGGATTGCAAGCCCTTAAACCTCCCAAACTCCGTGTGTTTATGCCCTAGGAGCTTAGATTTATGGTTTGGAACCATTGCATGTCTCAGTTTTGGCCAGAATGGGTGAAGAGTCGAAGGGTACTCGGCGAGTGCCAAAGTGCACTCGGCGAGTTCCATGAAGATGGCCTTAGACTCGGCGAGTTGGATAAACAACTCGGCGAGTCCTATGAAGATTGTCTGGTACTCGACGAGTCGTTCTTCAAACTCGGAGAGTCCCTTGAATATAGCCTTGAACTCGACGAGTTGTTCTTCCAACTCGGCGATTCATATGATCAGTCACTAGGATAAGAAGGGTTTAAGTGTAGGAGGTCCAACCCTCCGTAGTCGCACGTGGAATTAGCAATTTAACGTGTAGCTATAGTCCCAGAATCTCCAAATCTCCAAGGTTGATGTTCTGATGGAAGATTAGAGCGATTTGCGAGATCTGTTCGTCGGACTCGGCGAGTCACCCCCTTGGACTCGGCGAGTCCAGTCGCGGGTTTGTTAGTTGTCCCCGTCTAGCGAGTCAGGCTGACTTAGTGAGTGGGAACAGGGACCCGATGAGTCAGAGTCGGGCTAGACATAGAAGGACTCGGCGAGTCGCCATATGGACTCGGCGAGTCCAGTCAATCAGAAGGTTGACTTTGACCAAGGAGTTGACTTTGACCAGTCATTTGACCTTAGGGGTATTTATGAGTACCTAATCCATGTTTACGGATTTATAGCTGGAGGGATTACCGGTGCGGCAGCCAGGCGTAGTCTGAGCAGGTTTTCGGCAGCTACTCTCGAGCTGAGTTTCTTTCCGGTAGGGACGGGTCTAAGGCACCAAGGCCGGCCCGTATAGACGATATGTTAGTATCGGAGTGTGGGCGGAGCCCGTATCTCATAGCTGAGTTTGATTGTGTTATATGCCAGTATGATAGAATTGTTTATACTTGTTGTCTGTGTGATACTTGTATGTTATGGTTTAGTAGCGGAGTGTGGGCGAGGCCCGTATCTCCATGGATAGCGGAGTGTGGGCGAGGCCTGTATCTCCATGGATAGCAGAGCGTGGGCGAGGCCCGTATCTCTCAGAAAGTAGAGTGTGGGCGAGGCCCGTATCTCCTAGCTAGTAGAGTGTGGGCGAGGCCCGTATCTCTATGGGTGTGGGCGAGGCCCGTATCCCTTAGCTGTTCATTATATGATTGCATGGTATGTGGCATTATGGGGGGAACTCACTAAGCTTCGTGCTTACGTTTTATAGTTTTGTTTTCAGGTACCTCTTCAGCTAGGGGAAAGGAGCCGGCGCGGTAGCGGCATATCACACACTCTCATGTTTTCCGCACTATGGATTTTCTGGGATGTACTCTGAATATTTTACTATGATGTTACCGGTTCTCAGACATAAATTAATATTATGAATGTTTTGTAATGATGTTTTATGAATTAACCTAATTTAAAAATGAAATTTTTAGCTGGTATTTTTGGGATGTTACAAATACGCGAATGGTTGCAAAGGGCTTTTATCAAACTCTAGGAGTTGATTATGATGAGACCTTTTCACCAGTAGGAAAGATTAAGTCTATTAGGGTTATGCTAGCCATTGTTGCATTTCATGACTATGAAATATGACAAATGGATGTCAAAACTGCTTTCCTTAATGGAAAGTTGGCTGAGGATGTTTATATGAGTCAGCCAGAGGGTTTTGTCAGTGCAGAGTACCCTAATAGAGTGTGTAAGCTTGAGAAATCCATCTATGGATTGAAACAAGCCCCTCACAGATGGAATCTTTGTTTCGATGAGAAATTCAAAGAGTTTGGTTTTTCGAGGAGTGAAGATGAGTCATGTGTATATGTCAAGGCTAGTGGGAGTATAGTTAGCTTTTTGGTATTGTATGTGGATGACATACTACTCATAGGAAATGACATCCCAACTCTGCAGGAAGTAAAGTCCTTGCTTGGGAAGTGTTTCGCTATGAAGGACCTTGGTGAAGCTGCCTATGTCATAGGGATAAGGATTTTGAGAGACAGGAGTAAAAGACTAATTGGACTTACTCAGAGTACCTACTTGGATAAGGTGCTGAATAGGTTCAGCATGCAGAATTCCAAGAAAGGAGAGTTACCGATCCAGAGTAACGCCAGACTGAGTAAGACTCAGAGCCCGAGTACAGAGGTTGAGATAGCTGAGATGAGTCGAGTACCTTATGCTTCCGCTGTAGGCTCGATCATGTATGCTATGACTTGTACCCGTCCTAATGTGGCCTTTGCATTGAGCATGGTCAGCAGATATCAGGGGAACCGTGACAAGTCTCACTGGATTGCGGTAAAGAACATTCTCAAGTACCTGCGGAGGACTAAGGACTGGGTCCTTACCCTCGGTGGGAGTGATGACTTGAGAGTATTAGGGTATAGTGATGCTAGCTTCCAGACTGATAGGGATAATTTCTGCTCTCAGTCAGGCTGGGTCTTTACCTTAAATAGAGGAGCAATTTCATGGAAAAGTTCCAAGAAAGAGACAGTGGTTGATTCAACTTGCGAATCAGGGTATATAGCGGCAAGCGAGGCAGCAAAGGAGGCTATATGGCTAAAGAACTTCATTGGAGACATTGGGGTTGTACCAGCTATAAAGGAACCTATGGAGATTTTTTATGATAGTGAAAGCGCTGTTGTCTTAGCCAAGGAACCAAGGGATCACGGGAGATCCAGACACATCGATAGAAAATACCATTTCATCAGACATCGAATAGAAGAAGGACTCCTCGCGGCAAAGCGGGTATCATCAGATGAGAACCCGACAGATCCCCTCACGAAGGGACTGAGCAGGGTTAAGCATCTCCAGCATGCGAGGCGCATAGGGCTGAAGGATGATATTAGTTTTAGCAGTTAGATAGCTTTGAAATGTGTAAAGTGTAATTGACATTTGATGATGAATAAAAGGTGTGTTTATTTATGAGTAAAGTGTTGCTATCTTTTGTCAATCGTTTACTATCGTTTCATTTTGCATGTTTTGACTTCCAGAATAATTATGTTATTGTATCTCATATTATTCAAACTATCCACAGTCGGTCATATGTAGGAAGTAGATATGAATCAAGGCTGTCATTAGTTGGCTTGTAGATGTCCAAGGTACTGGACATAGCAAAGTGTTCCTACAACACTCATGAGTGCTCATAAGTTCTGAGTATTGGATTCAACCCACGCTTGCTGGTATCACTTCATGGAATTTATCTCGAGTGATTGCGAGACGGTAATATCATATAACTCTTCAAACCTAGAGATATGACTTGTTGCCTATGAGTTGGTTATACATTGATTGTATGAAAACGCATTGGTAACTCGATGTTATAAAACGTGCCTTTGTGTATAATTCAACAAGTAGTAGAACAAGCATATGAGTCAAAGTTTATCTGTTCCTTCTTAGATTAGAAGCGATATTTGGGCCCCTCGATGATTTGGTGTTGACCCATGTACCGGGCCCGGTCAGAGCTAAGTTGATGTGTTCAATTAAGTTATATGTCAAACAAATCGGAAATCGGGAAACAAACTGCTGGACAATAAGTAAGACATTGTTCCATGTATTTGTATGGTTGATATCTAGAACAGAGGATTATATGATCACTTATCTTAAATGGCGTATCATCATCATCTCAGTTCCGCGAGACCATGAAAGAGCTACGATTGCTGATCGGTTCCTGAAGTCATTCTTGCAGTTATAGTTACTAGACTTATCCAAGTGGGAGACTGTTGGATTAGGTGTCTAAGTTCATAACTATTTCTGGAATGTACTTTGTCACAGCCCAAAACCGGAACGGCAGAATCGTTCGGGGGTGGAGGACGTCATGTACAGTATCACAACAATGCAAAGTAGTAAACAAGCAACAACATCATCCATTGCATTAATAATATAATTTAATACAAGTGTGTTCTGTCAAGTTAAATAGACACCAAAAATATGAA
The DNA here is from genome assembly GCF_052849685.1 of Lactuca virosa. Taxonomy (NCBI): domain Eukaryota; kingdom Viridiplantae; phylum Streptophyta; class Magnoliopsida; order Asterales; family Asteraceae; genus Lactuca; species Lactuca virosa. Next base: position 309,974,901 of record NC_136433.1, on the reverse strand, counting down.
TCAAAATAAAAGATGAGTCTTGAACGAGCTCCATCTTCTCAAAACTTGGCACTGGTACCTGTCTACTGGTGACCTGAGAATACAAGTTATTTTGAAAGAGTTTATCAGCTTTAAAGCTGGTGAGATCATAAGTATATTAGTGTCTGTGTTTGTATGAAAGTGTTTGTAAGATGTTTGTAAGATGTTTGAACTCTCCTAGGAATCCCTATGTTTTCTACTAACAGTAGCCTTCTACCAAGGCATCAAGTGTTTGTGTGTGTGTCTCTTGTAAGAGTATGTATTTTCCCAAATCTTGACTATCATTTACCAAAAATATAGTTTTTACATTACTGTTTATTGTGTGAAGATCACAAAGTGAATGCAATGGGAAAATGAAATAGTACTGTAGTGTTGTATTAAGTAACTACTGCTGTACTAACTACCTTAAACCAATTGTTATTTAAAGTACCATGTGATCGGCCTGTACCATACTACCGACTATAAACACGACGATGTAAGACGTCAGAAGAAATGACGTTTGGCACCCGTAGACTTGCAAGTCCCACTGTAGCGAGCAGCAAGGTGTAGGATAGTCAATCCAGTATAGATCTATACACAAACTCAACGCTCTCCGTTTAAGGAGATTCTGGATACAAAACGAGCCATGACAGGTGATGCCATGCCCCGTTACGTGGCTCACATAATTGTATTAGTGCACTTGTGAATGTATTGAATGTACTAGCTGTATTGTATGTTCTCTCTCTGTCTAGTATGTATGTATGTTCTCTCTGTATGGTATTGTTTGTTCTCTCTCTGTCTAATATGTATGTTTGTTCTCTTTGTATGGTATTGTTTGTTCTCTCTCTATCTAGCAAGTATGTTTTCTTGTAAAATGTATAGTATGTACTAGCTGTATTGTATTGTATAGTATGTACTAGCTGTATTGTAATGTATAGTATGTACTAGCTGTATTGTAATGTACTGTATGTTTCATTGTTCTAGTAATAGTATTAGTAACTTCCTAAACTACACCTATTATAGTTTACTAGTAATGTTGTTTGTATGCATGAACATGTTTGTAGACCTTTGCTACCCAAAGGCATTGAATAGAAAGAAGGAACTTTTGTATCTATATACATATACATAATATATAACTAGGATTCAAACGACTTTCGGACAAATAACTGATACCCTAAGTCCACAACCAAACGAGGAACAGGAGGTAAGGTGAGTTATCAGTCCCAAGTCCTTTCAATCCTACTTATATAAGTATATCTATAAAGATATACATTTAACAGAATATAAGTGTAAAAGAGTTTACTAAAAGTAATTGACATGTAAAAGAGTTTACTAAAAGTATTTGACATGTAAAAGAGTTTATAAAACAGTTTGAAGTAGTTTGTTTGATAACACTGTTTGAAAAGTAAGAAATCCACTTGTTTGGTAGTTATTAATCACATGTGATTGATATAATAACTATAATAGTTCTACTTGTATTCCCCCCCCCCCCATAAAAGCATTTAAAATCATTTAAAAGGTTGATTTAGGGGTATGAACTCACCTGTAGTGAGTGGTTTGGATGAACAGATGGTATAGGATGCTAAGTGTCAAGTGAAGACTTGAGCACACACAAGGATCCTAGTTAACATATAATAACACATATATGTATCCAATTAGTCATTTAACAACTAATTAACCAAGTTAAGACATCCTAGGACATGAAAAACACTTGATTCAAGTGCTATAAGTATCAATGATTGCATCTAAGGGTTGTAGGGCTTGGCTTTTGACTTTAGGGTCCAAGGGGACACTCTTTTGGAGTTTACAGTTTTGGGACCAACTCCCTTAGAGTTTACGGTCGTAAACCCATGATTTTACGGCCGTAAACCCATGGTACTTCTACCATTTTGTGTTTTGAAGTCTTATAGTCATGAAGAAGCATCCTTACTTCAAGTCTAAGCCTTAGGAAGTGATTGTGGCAACATTTCACCCCTTTGTAGAGTTTACGGCCCATGGACCATTTCTCCATGAGTTTATGGCCGTAAACTCTAATGGTCCTTGATGTTTTCGATGTTTAATGTCTTATACACTTCAAGGATGTGATCTAGACTAGTATCCAACGTTTGGTAAGGGACTAGGGCACACAATGGCCCTTTCATTAGGGTTTACGGTCCAAGAACATGTCTGGACCGTAAACACCTTTGATCTTGTGTTCCTTTGTGTTTTCTAGTTGTTTAACAAGTGTAACAAGCCTTATAGCACACTAGGGTAAGAGTACTTACAATATAGAAGCTTGTAAGGGTGTTAAAAGTCCAAGAACACTAGTGTGTGTTCTTGGTGTTCTTGGTGAAACTAAGAACACTTGAAGATCTACACAAATGGAATGATTTCATGGATGAAATCATGTAAGATCACTAGATTAAGTAAGATATAAACTAATTAGGGCAAGAAACACTTACAAAGTTGAAGATCAAGAAGGAAGATCGGATGATACTTGAGAAGATCTTGAGTTCTAGACTTGAAAATGGTGAAAAAGTGATAAAAATGACTAAGTGTCATATTTATACTCCTTAGAGTTTACGGCCGTAAACACCATGTTTAGGCCGTAAACTCCAAACTCTTGGAGTTTTGAGACTTTATTGTTGCACAATAAACCCTAGGGTATCCTCTCTCCAGTTATCTCTTGAAGTACTACTAACTTTAAAACCCTCTAACTAACTCCAAAAAGCTTAAAAGTTAGCAGAAACAGTTCTGACTTCTATTGAAGTGAATGGTTGTACATAATAGAAATTTCGGGTTGTCACATACTTGACCCGATTAGCATGGTCCATTTGGGTTGCATGGAATTGCAATACTTGGATAGACCAAATTGAGAGAAAGGACACTTAAGTTTTATTAATACATTATAAGTTTTAATATATTAATAATATTATTTAATTAGTATTGATCAAAGAATTAATTAAGTGATCAAAAAGAGACTAATTAAATATATGGGGTTGATTGTGTAAATCATAAATTCTTGTATAGTGGGCTAATGATCCATGGTTTGTATGGATTGGGTTAAAACCCATAAGGTGCTCCATGGTTAGTCCATGGAGGTTACAAACCCATGGATCATCGAATATGGAAAGCCATGACAATTAGGGTTTACATGGTGTAACCCTACTTGTGTCACAACTATATAAAGACCCCTAGTCCAGCAAAATTTGACTACTACTTGTACAAGATAGAGGGCAATCCGATCTTGAGGTTTAGTGAAACTTCTCTCAAGGTTATTCCAAGTGTTGTAGTGTTATGTGAGACATTTGAGGCATCACACTTGAGGTGCTAGGCTCACAAGGTTCTCAAGGAATCCAAACTACAAAAGGTATGTTCTTCTTCTAGAATTTATCTTTAAAAGTTCCCCATGCTATGCTAGATAGGTTAAGAACCTTGGAAAATCAAATTTGCATGTATCATAGTAAAACATAGATCCAAGGTTTCTAGGGTTGCATGTACACTATAGGAGTGTTAGAATGTTCAAAACCCTTCAGTATATACTAAGCCACTATAGCTCACCTGTACGGATCTTTAGTGCTCGTATGAATGTTGTGACTTGTTCGGACGAGTGAGTTATTATAATTACTTTTAAATTTTTCCCCAAGTTTTAATATTAATATAAATTTAAATATTTAAAGTAATTTTTATCTAGAAGACATATCGTCGTTCGCTGGTGGTTCTGGGGCAGTCTCTCCTACGTTCATCATCAGTATTTGCCCTTTCCCGTCCGAGTTCTTCGTTATTGGGCAGTCCCTCTTGTAGTGCCCAGTCAACACAGCCATAGCAGGCCTGGTTTACTTGTACTCCGGGTACTTGGGAGATTGGTTGTGTCAGCGCCCTGCGGAAACGGGCAGTGTGCCCCTTCCTGCGGCAATTCATGCACTGCATTTCCAGGCATACTCTGGTGTGGTGCTAGTTACACTTACCACACTTGGGGAGAGTTCCAGCATATCGACCGACAGATGCTGGAGTGGTAGGTGTTGTGGCGGCGTGTACAGTAACCACATGTTGCTCCTGCTGGGGTTCTTGTGTTGTTCGTTCCTTCCTCTTGTTCCCCGACTTCTATTTATAGTCCCATCCCTTTGTTGGCTCGGGAATGGGGACCGCCACGCCATGGCGTACTCCATGGTCAATGATTCTTTGGGCCAGGCGTTTGGCGCTATCGAAGGTAGTTGGATTAGAAGACAGTACATCCCCCTGAATCGGGGTAGATAAGCCCTAGTTGTACCTTTCTATCTTCTTACTCTTCGGGGTAACCATCCCGGGGCACAGTGCTGCCAGGTCACTAAACCTGTCAGTGTAGGCCACTATGTCTGAGCCGACCATGGTATGCTCCCATAGCTCTTGCTCCAGCTTTTGAACTTCGCCTCTTGGGCAGAATTATTCCAACATCATTTCTCTCAGGTTCTCCCAACCCATAGAGTTAGCCACTAATAGGGTCAGTGACTTAACATGGCCATTCCACCATGTTAGGGCTCTGTCGGAGAAGGTGCAGGCAGCAAACTTCACTTTGCTCCCTTCTAGGCATAGTCAGATTTTGAAAACTGAATATGTTTTCTCGAACCATCGCATTAGAGAAATGACTCCCCCATTTCCATTAAACGATTTGGGTTTACAGTTCATGAAGTCCTTGTACGAACACTCCCGTGGGTAACTCCGGGGTTAGATAGGTGGGTACCGCTACCAGACCCACTGGTGCCACTTGCGCAGATTTGATTAATAGCAGCTGTTACTATGACTTTTATCGCTGCTTGGAGAGCAGTAGGGTCGTGTTGTGGTGGTGGATTCTCTGTTGTGTTATTGACTACGCGCCTTACAGGTCTACCGCGAGGCATATTTTGCTAAAAATGAATACAAAGATGAAACTGTGATAAGTCTATAGCAAGGGTTATAAGCCGAATGCTGAAAAACTAAGTTATCCTAGTTCTGAGTGTATCCGCTTCTGACTTTCATAGGGTTCTGAAAAACAATTCATAATGGGAGTCTATAAAAATAAACTTTATGAATCAAAAGTGGTTATCCTCGAATGAATTTATGTGAATTGAAAAACTGTTACCAGCTGTACGAAAAGAAGTAATCCTAAGACATAATGTGAGTAGTGTATTCACTAACTCACTAAGTCATTTTAGGTTATTATTTACTAGTGTGACGCATAGGACGTTTTGTTTCTTCGGCTGATCCCTCCTTGGAAAACTCCTCATGAACCTATTCTTGTTCCTCCTTGACTTCTCTGCTGACTGCTATGATGGAGTGGTTACATCTATCTAGTTTTGTCGTGCGAGAATGGAAGTGTCTAAAGAATCTATGAGATTAAGTGAAACATTATGCGGTGATCCTTATTGGGTCCTCCTATAACTGCGCATTGTATACAAGTTTTATATAATTTAAGATTAAATAGACCTTCGAATAAGTGACGCTACTCTAAAACCACAACCAAACAAGGAACAAGAAGTAGAGCATTGATCACAAATTCTAAGTCTATAAAATCTCAATTATAAAAAACCTTAGGAGTATACCTTCCGAAATTATAGACCTACCAGAAGGGTCTTTTAAATTTTCATATAAGTTATTTATAGTGCCTTAAATACTCCTATAGTATTTTAATGGTATGAACTTGGTAAGTTTTAAACATGTTGTTATCTTATAGTATCATAAAATACTCCTATAGTATTTTAACTTTATGTTCTGTTCTAGAATTCCCTTGTGTATAGAGTTAGGTAAGTCTTAAGTCTGTTGCAACACCACATCACTCCCAAACACATGTTGGTCATATCTCAAATAAATATAGTTGATCAGGCTATATTGATCCCAGATATGATTACATTACTGTCCAGGTTTGACCACAGTGTCCAACCTTTAAATACTTTTGTTTTGTTCTTCTTGTGATACTTGTTCTAGTGTATATATATATATATATATTGTTATAATTTAATAATATACTTTTAGTCAGAGCACTTCGGCTCCATTGTATTTATAGTTGTATATCTTTTATACGTTGATATACTTAGTTCGCTATAAACAATGCTCAGATACCAATCTATCACAGCCCCAAACCGGAACGGGGAAAACGTTCGGCGGCGGAGGACGTCATGCTCAGTATCACAACACATGCATCATAGTAATCAAAGTAACAAACAACCATTGCATTAATATTAAAGTGTTTACAATGTATTAGATTCACAAAAGATTGACTCCAAAAGTAAATAACAAAACAAAGACATGAAGCTACTATGCTCCATCTTCTGAATCCTGGTGCGCGTACCTGTCTACTAGTTTCTTGAGAATACAAGTTATTTTGAAAGAGTAGATCAGTATTAAAGCTGGTGAGTTCATAAGTATTTTAGTTATAATAAGTACAGTCTGAGTTCTTTAGAAAAATTCGCAAGTTCCTCCACAAAATGCTATATTTTCTGATGTGATAAAATGATAAGTAAAAATGACTCTACAATTCCTTCTATGAGTACTTAATGAATACAAGTTATATACAATCCAGATCAAACAGACAATGAATTGTGTGGATCTGCCCTAAGCCCACAACCAAACAAGGAACAGGAAATGAGGTGGAAGTCACACATTCCATTGTTTGTTAGATCCTCATTGTATATAACCCTAGTGTATTCACCAGGAGCTTATGGAGTTAACTGTAATAGTTCTTTAATATTTGATGAAAATATTCTTTAATAAAATCATATATTTTCTTTAGTAAAAATGGTAACCACAATAGTTCCTTATATAATCACTTAGTTTATACTAGCTATATATAATCTAATATCGAACAGACAGTTAAATGTGTGTATCTGCCCTAAGCCCACAACCAAACAAAGAACAGGAAATGAGGTAGAAGTCATACATCCCACTGCCTATCGGATATTAATTATATATAACTCTGATGTATAAACTAAGGTATTATAGAATTAACCATTTAAGGTCCTTTAAGTTATATTAGTTTAATAATACGTATTAAACCTTTTAAAAATAAGTTTCTAGTTTCACTAACTCAATTGTGAAACATTGTTTTCGGTAATAAGTGTTATTGTTTTTAGAAAGTTCTATCGAGACTGATTACCTTAAAAGAACGATGTTTACCATAGAAAGTCCTATATTTTCTATAACACTGATTTGTTGTCTTAGTTGTTCCATGTTTGAAAAGCATAAGTACAAATACAGTACAAACTGTTATGTTATCTAGTTTTGTTGATAAGTTACACTATCTGAAGACTTGGTTGTTCTAGAATCCTGATACGACGATACTACCCTCCTATGACTACCTAATACATACGAGTTGTATATAACCGAGATCGAACAGACAGTTGAATGGGTGAATCTGCCCTAAGCCAACAACCAAAGAAGGAACAGGAAATGAGGTGGAAGTCACGCATTCCACTGTCTATCAGACTTAAGTTTTATCTAACCCTATGGTACATACTAAGTAAGCACATGGTTAATATCCCTCGAGACTGATCATGAAAAGTATATTACTACGTAAATATATCGTTTTTATCTATTTGTGATTTTTATGACCATACTAAATTTGACTAGTGTAAAACACGACGTATTGTAGGCGTCGAAAAAGGATAATGACATTTGTCACTCGCAGACCTGCCGGTCCGGGTGTAGCTAATAGTAAGGTGCGGGATTGTCAATCCCGTATAGATCTAAACACAAACTCACGCTCTCCCTCCAGGAGACTCTGGTCGTAAAGGTAGACTTTCACTAGTACTTATATGAGTACTAGAAGATGTGTCTCACAAGCTAGATTAACGACTTTACTAGTAATTATGTGGAAAAACCCTTTTTATAATTAACAAATAAGTTTATAAAAAGATCTTTTTATTCCTCAAATTAAACTTATTAAAGTTTATAAGTTTATTTCTATGTTCTATTCAAAGTTTCATGTTCTAAAATCTGTTCATTGGTACAAAGACATAATAAGAAATTTATATTTTAAAACACAAGATTTCTTTTTTTTATACTTGTATTGCCCCCTAAAAGCATATAAAATCATTTAAAAGGTAGGTTATAGGGGTATGAACTCACCTGATGTTGGAGATTTGATTGAAGATATGATATAGGATGTTTGGTATGCCGAGTGATGTCCCGATCAAAAATGGGTCCAATTAGGCATATATTGACATATATAGGCATACAATTAGTGTATATAACTACTAACATGTAAGGGAAACAACCCTAGGAAGTAGGAAAAACTTTCAATGAAGTGTTAGAACCACAAATGGAAGGTTGAATGATGATCACGGCCACACAAGAGGAGTTCACGGCCCTAAGGGGTGTTCACGGCCCAAGAACACATGAGTGTTCACGGCCCAACATGAAGGTTTCACGGCCGTGAACTCTTGAAGATCATGAAGATCATGAAAAGAAGTGTTGCATCTAGGCTAGAATCAAGTGTTTCCAAAGGACTACAAGAAGAGGGATGAGATACTTATGTTTTTGGAGTGAAAAGAAGGTCTTCACTTGATGATACTTGAGAGAGAATAGGTAGTTCACAGCTTGAATCTGAAGAAGTGATGAGAAAATGAGCAAATTTCTTATATATAGCATGGGTTCACGACCAAGGATGGGTTCACGACCGTGAACCTAGTTTGCGGCTGTGAACCACTTTTGAAGGTGTTCCAGACTTGATTGCAATCCACCGATCTCTTGATAACACTTCCTAACACACAATACCTTAAGTGTACTAGGCCCAGAACTCATAAAATTACCCTTAACTCAGTAAAAGATAACAGAAACAAGTCTGAACTGTTGATTGATTTGATTGACTTTATAAGATAGAAATTTTCGGGATGTCACAAACCGTAAACATGATGTATTTTCTCTACCCAATCGATATTAGAAACCCTAAGGAGCATACAGGGAACCATCTGATAGAAATCCTACCAAAGACATGAAACAGAGATGGTGGCGCACCCCATCTCTGAAAAATGCCTGGTCCTCGAATCACGTTTGTGGTCTATTTTCTCATAACCACATTTCTCCTTCTTCATCTTCTAGTCAATGGACCAAAGGTTCAATCTTCGAACCATCATCCATACTTGATTATTTATTTGAAATCAAAACCTAGTTTTTGTGTTGTAGATCCATACAAAATTACTCAATTTTACACCTGACTATGAAGACTATGAGTGACTTGCAAATGTCTATTATTTTGAATGAATTTGCTGCATTCTTTCTTCCTCTCATTTTCTTTTAATTTGTTGAGCAGAGCCTTATTTTGTCCTTTTTAATGCCATTTAGTTGAGCAAATCCATGATTGTTTTGTAATAGGAAAAGGTAATAGTGAAGAAAGGTATCAGTCCTCATATTTAGGGAACTAGTGTTCAAGAAGGTAACATATCCCTTATTTTTATTAAGATCTTTCATGAATTAGCCATTTGTTTTGGTTGTGAGTGGTTGACTCCAAAATCAATGCATAACATGTACAAACCATGTGTTTGATGTAATGTCTTTATCATATTTTAATTTATTTATGATATTTTTCTTTTTTATCAGCAAATGGATTGTATTTGGTGCAGGGGTTGGAAGAACACATGAAGGTTTCAAAGGTAATTTCCATCATATGTATGTGATGCTTTTTGCATTTATATACATTTATTTTGACTTGGAACTCATTTTGCATATACACACTTATTTTCAGAATGGAAGATTACACTTAACTTCTCCATAGAATTAGGTATTTAGGGATCCCTTGATTCATACAATTGTGGAAGGAAACAAGCTCTTTTGGGACTATTCATCCTCTAACCGCCTTAACAGTATGGACTTTTGTTATATTGACTAACATACATGTCTTTATTAAATATTCAGATACCGCTATCAGAAGCTAATTGTCATCTAAACAGAAAGATTTTTATTGTTATAACTGCCTTATTATCTAAAATATAATAGTTTTTCTTAAAAATTAAAATTTAATGTTACAGTATGATCCTGTTGGTTTTATTTCAGGTTGAAGAAAATGACATGCCAAATTGTGATTTGGAAAATTACGAAAAAGTCCTTCTATGTCCAGGTCTGTAATATAATTCAAATATCATACTTCATAAAGTTTTGTGCCACCGCAACTTTTTTGTTTTTATTTTTAATTTGACCATTTCACCTCATAGACAAATTGGGACGATATCACTAATTACATTAAGTTGTAGATTGGGGGAGAAACTGAAGTTTGTTTTGCCTAAAACTAATTTTAGTTTTTCATTTTAGATTATCTACTCTCAAAACAATTTGAATTTGAGAAGATGAAGTCATTATGAAAAAACAACTTGTTGAAATAAATATAATCTTATTTATAGATAACTATATTCTACCAATAACGAAGACACACTTACATTTTATCACCAATAATAGCAATCTGTAACATGGAACTTGTAAAATATGTGGAAGTTACATTTTTATGTTATTATTAGTAAAAATAAAAGTACATTCCTATTGTATTTAAAGAAATTTAAGTACATTGCTATTGTATTTTTAACCCGTATTAGCTACAATTTTCATATGACAGATCGGGAATTTGACATTGAAGTTGGAAGTTTAGAAGGAAAGTCTAGACTGGCAGAAAATGATGCCCTTACAACATTACACGAGAAAAAGCGAACGGGATGCAAAAGTATAAAAAGGAAAAGATGAGTTATACAACACTACGTGAGATAAAGCAAACTAAAGAGCAACGTTATTAAGAAAATAATGTAGATGTTTCCTTTATTAGTTTAAATTTATCTTATACTTTTTTGTTTAAGATAATTTTGAATTTGTTTAGATGTAAAAGCTTTAATTTATTATTAATAAAAAATTGTTTTTATTACATTGTATTGTAGGTTTTCATTTTTTGCTATATGTGATTTTTATTACGTGGTTAATATGTTTATTTATGTTTGTGGCTAAATACAAAAAGACCATCATTTTAAAATGTAAATGTGTGACTAAAAATAACGAAAGTCATGAGAAAAAAATAGTCTATAAGTATTTAATGGTCACATTTTAATTTATTATGTGTGACTAATAGTAAACAATAATCATGGAAAAATAATTATTCTAACTAAATAATAGCAAATGTCATACTATCAGTAAATTCATATGGCCGTTGGATGAATAATAGTCACAATAAATAAAACAAATGTTTCTAAATGATAAAATAGGTTATACTAATGTGCCCGTAAGCTAATATTAAATCCATCCATAATTCTAATAAAATGTGTGGCTTTATAATACTATTGGTCATGTTTCACTTAATTATGTGTCTCTATACGATAGACAGTAGTCACAATAAAACATTGTTTTTGTGACTAATTATTAGAAAATAGTCACAATAAAACATAGTTTTTGTGACTAATTATTAGCAAATAGTCACTTATGAAATTAAGTACATGTGACCATTTAGTGGACATGATCAAGTTCATCGTAATTATATGTCTACAAAAGATACCAAATAGTCTTAATAACCTTTGAATTCTATGACAATTTATTACCAAAACGCCACATTGAAGAAACCTGTATGTCGCCAGTTAGTGATATACAATCACTACAATTACTAAAAAGTGTGTCTATTGACGGTTTAACACCACAATATTGGATAAAATGATTGATTATAGCAACAAAATTCCCTACCCAATAGCCACACTTTTATAATACGGCCACATGTTTTTATATTATACGGACACTACATTTTAAATTGACCATAAGACCCATACGATGGTGTCACCTTCTAAAATTTGGGCAAAAATGGTGAATTTTGGACCAAATATGTAATAAAATTTAAAATTTGGACCAAATTTATAATAAATTTTGAAATCTGGGCCAAAGTGTAATTTTTGAAAGTTGGATGATCTGTTGATCGGGTAAAATGGTTAAATTGAATACAATTACCGGTTTTTGGGACTTGAATAAAAAACGATATAAGGACTAAATTAATTATGAAGCCAATATGTAAGGATTTTATTGTAGTTTTCCCTATATTTTTTTCCAAAATAAGTTTTTATTGTTTTTGTACACATTTAATAATTATGACCAGTTTCTTTAGGTTTTTTCACGACATCCAATGTGAGACGATAATTAATAAGGTGTCTAGGGTTATTGATGCTTACGGTCACTGCATCCTCGACTGCTTGGTTGCTTAGGTCTTATTTTTTAGCTTAGGTATTGTGTTCTGAATGTCGTAACTTCTTCATATGTTGTCGGATTTTAATGATTTTTATATTCACACGTTCGTATTTGAGTCTACTACAATTTTTTGTTGAGATTACTCTGTTTATATCTACGATCTTTATATCCATGCATTCTTTATGAATGTATGTATCAATGTTTTTTTTATAAAATCGTAAGTAAAAATATATTACTTTTAACAGCTTTAATCTAAACGCAAATTGTAGTAGACTAAAAAACGAACGCGTGGATATAAAGATTATTAAAATCTGAGATCATATAGAGAAGTTACGACATTCAGAATGCAAGATTTAAGTCAAACCATAAGACCTAAGCAACCAAACAGTCGAGGTTGCGGTGACCATAAGCATCAACAACCCGGAACACCTTATTAGTGATTTCCCACGTAGGAAGTCGTAGAAAAACTAAAGAAACCGGTTATAAGTACTGAATGTGTACAAAACAACAAAGACTTATTTTGCAACCTAAAGAAACCGGTTATAAGACCTAAGGACTAAATGTCTAAAAAGTGAGAAATATATTACCCTATATAGAAATTTTTCCGTCTTATCTGGAGTAACCGGTCATAAGGACCAAATGTGTATAAATCGAAAAGTATATTACCCTTTTAAGTTATTATCCCTTATCATATCGAGAACAATTCAAATTACGACAAAAATTACTTGTTTCAAGAACCCTTTGGGACATAAAATTATGTGGCTAAGGTTGTCGGTAACTTAAAAATTCACTCGCTAATTATTTCGCTACCCGCTATGGATGCATGTATTACGTGGGGTTTAGGCCCGACGCCAATATGTTGTTGTTAACCATTATTTATGAAGTGCCATCGCCGATATCTCTGTTCAAATGGATAGCAAATGGATGGAGGTGCATCAGCGGCGGGCTATTCCGATGAAACCGACATCGGAGACCAAAAATCCTCGAGATGATCCGTCCATAACTTCCTTCTATGTATGTAATCTCCATGGGGACACATGGAAATGTGAACTTTGGAAGCCCTGTTCTTTATTGGGCAATCTAATCGATATTTACATCGCACGGAGGAGGGATGCAACTGGGTCATTTTACACCTTAATTCGATTTCAGTACATTGCTAATCCATCGGTAATTGAAGAAGGTTTGAACAAGGTGAGTTGTAGAGGTAGAAGGCTCATTGGTAATTGTGCAAGGCACCCTAGGGGACCTCCCCCTCATCTAGAGAATGTCCATACTTTTCCCGCCAATAATGTTGGTGGCATTCAGTCGGCCTGTGTGGAATTCACGTCCTATGCGGATGTTCTTCGGGGGAAAGAAGTTACTAAAGACCGCTCCCCACCTTTGTCACTCTCTGTCATTCCAGAGATTCAGGAATGGATGTAAAATGGAGTTGTTATTGGGGTAGCTAAGAATTTTGATTTACTATGTAATTTTCCATCTCTTGTAGTCTTAGAAGGATACAATATTTGTGAGGTAAAGTATCTTGGTGGAATGAATGTGGCAATCAAATTTAGAATAGGGAGGACAGCTGAAGTTTTCAAAGCTAATAAGTGCATATGGATGAAATGGTTCTCCTTTCTAGATCACTTCGGTAAGAACTTGATCCGGTTTGAAAGAATTTTTTGGGTAAAGGAGACCGGCTAGCCCATTCAGGCATAGGACGATGCTAATTTCATAGTAGTAACCGGAAACATTGGGAAAGTTTTGGTTCCTCCTAGTTCGTTCTGGGATAGCTATGATGCTTCATTCGGAAAAATGTGCATTCTCACAGCAAGCCAGAAAAGAATTCACGAAGAGCTTACCACTTTGCTTGACGGGATGTGCTACAGGGTTGGTATATTTGAGGTGGAGGATGATTGGGTCCCATTAAGACCTTTTTTGGTAAACAATCACTCAGATTCAGATAAGGAAGAAGTTGGCGACGAAAATGATGCTGCTCCAAATTTTTGGTACCAGCAGGACATAGTGTTGGAAGAAGGAGAATTGCAGCCGACGTTCCGGTGGTAGCTGATCCGGTGGCGGTTGCTGATCCGGTGAGCGTTGGGACCAACAACAGCCAGTCTGGAGATGCATTTGTTGCAACGCCTCGTATTACGCTTTTTCAGACCGATTATATTGCGAGATTTCATATTCCCGAGGTGAATATTATTAATGGGGATCATGTTGAATCCACGCGCTCTGATCAAAAGGTGGGACATGTATGCAATATAATGTTGTTGGATCATAGATAAATGGGCTTGAATGTAGCCCAGGAAATGAGAATTTGGCCAGTAGTCCGAAGTTTGAATTAAGAAATTCCAATTTAAAGCGTCGGCGAACCAAAAAGAAACTTCAAAAAGATCATTCAGTCCATTTTTCTAATTCGCCCCCAGGAAATTCATATAATAATGGTGACCAAAAACCGTCTTCTATCGATCTTAATCGGGGTTTGGGTGATACGATTGTGGCAGAGCTGGGTGATAATTTGACTTCCTCTCCTTCCCATTGTAGGTCATCCTCATCACGCGAGATGGAGCAATTAATCGATGTTGGGAACCGGGTGGGTTTCCAAATCAACAGGTATATAAATCCTTATTTGATCTCAAGGGTGTGGTATTTGATTTGGATTATCAGGCGAAATATAGGATACTTACCATGGATGAGATTCATCTCCTAAAAGTAAAAAACAGAAAATTCTTGAGTTGGAAATGATGGCAAAATATGACCTAATGCAAAAATCGAAAATCAAGTGGCTAAAAGATGGAGACGAAAATACCAGGATTTACCATAATGCCTTAAAGGTCAAAAATCGGAAAATTCCATATTCGAGAATTGATGGTAAATGGTTGTTGGGTAAATGAGGTGGAACCAATCAAGATGGAGGCTCATAGGTTTTTCAGTGAAAGAATTCATGAGGAATGCAATAATAGACCTCTATACCAAATCCAAATTTCTGTGTGCTTTCGAAGCAGACGGGAACTTTTTGGAAGCTCCTTTTGAGCTTGAGGAGATAAAAAAAAATACTATTAGGAATTACAGAAATGAGAAAGCCCTCGAGCCCCGACGATTTTAGCTTAAAATTTTTCAAGGAGTTTTGGCCACTCTTGCAAGATGATGTGATGACATACCTAAAAATGTTTGGCAATTTTTGGAGCTTCTCCTGAGGTTGTAACTCTTTGTTTATAACTCTTCTCCCCAAATTCAAAGATCGGCTCTCCCTACACGATGATTGATCTATCAGTCTCATTGGAAATGTTTATAAGATCATTGATAAGGCTCTTTCCTTTAGACCGAAACGGGTGATCGGATCCTTTATTGACGAAGTGCAAACAACCTTCATTGAAGGAATGAACATTCTCGATGGTCCTATGATTATAAATGAGGTGTTGTCATGGGCAAAAAACACCAAAACTAAGGTTCTCCTTTTCAAATTTAATTTTGAAAACCCTTTTGGTTCTATTAATTGGAAGTATTTGGACTGGGTTATGGCTCAAATGGGTTTTGAAGATAAATGGAGACGTTGGATAAATGGGTGTTTAAAATCTTCCCAATCTTCGGTCCTCATCAATGGCTCGACTACTAAGGGATTTCCAATTACGAAGGGCATTATACAAGGGGATCCTCTCTCCCCTTTTCTTTTCATCATTGCCATGTAAGGGCTTAACGTGGCTTTAAAATCCATGGGTCAAAAGTCCCTCTTCCATGGCATCCAAATCCCCAATAGAGGTCCTTCAATATCTCACATTTTCTATGCCGATGATGCTCTTTTTGTGGGTTCATGGGAGTGCACCAATTTTTTCAATCTTGCACGCATCCTCTGCTGTTTTCACACCTCATCCGGGTTAAAATTCAATTTTCACAAATGGCAAGTATATGGTAAAGGACCTACGGATTGTGAGAGATACAATTGTGTAACATTCATTTTCTTGGATGAATCGAATTAGGGTTTTAGAGGATCAAAAGGTTGGATTTTGGAGAAAAAAGGGTCCTCACGACTTGAGGCATGTAGGATCACGACGTGAGGAGGGTACATGAAGATTCTATCTGGGAGTGAGCTCACGACGTGAGAAATAAGAGCTCACAATGTGAAGATCGCTGCAGCCCAAGCCCACAAAGATGAGGATGCGTACGGTCACGCCTTCGCCTTCCCAAAATCATCCGAAATACCTAAAACATAACCCAAAATTGTAAGCCAACACTTAGTGAGATCCCCCAAAGTACCAACACACAATACACATAACAACAATAACAAACAACATGCATACAGAGCCTTCAACATGACTGGACCGCCTCGCATGCCTACAGTCTATCTGGACCACTCTCAGAACCATCTGCATGACTGGACGGCCTCACTGGGCCTTCAGCCTATCTGGACCGTTCTCCGGGCCTTCTGCCTGACTGGTCCCCCTCACGGGCCTTCAGTCTATTCGGGCCGCCCTGTGTCTCTTGTCCTCAACTCTTCGCTGGTCCGCCTCAACCTAACCACACATAACATGTCGACATATACATAACAGATAAACATATAACTAGTCAACTAAAAATCGAACAGATCTTACATATTCCTGTAAGTCCCCAAAATGCCTGTGTATCAATCAGATCCGTTTGATGGTGCGGAATCCCAATCAAACGGATGATGTCAGATCAAATAGAAGAGAAGGAGAAGAAGAATAATATGAATCTTCTGTTCATCAATCTATTCCTCACACCCCTCACCCCTATATATACTCGACTGGGCCGCAAACTGGGTTTACGGTCGTAAACACCCATTGGGCCGTAAACAGGGTTTACGGTCGTAAACCTGTTTACGGCCGCAAACACTACCTGGCCGTAAACCTGACCGTAAACACATATATGACCGTAAACACTGAGCTGTTTACGGTCCTAGACATAAAAATACATTTAGCAACAAAAGCAAAGTATAAACCATATTTTTAACCCAACAATCTCCCCCTTGGTTTATAGTTTTCTTTTCTTTTCTTAATTGACCCAACAAGCTCCCCCTAAAAAGTAGCTGGCTTTTCTTGATAATCTTCATTGGGAGCTTTGCTTCAGCTTTAATCTTCAAATTCTTCACGACTTCAAGATGAACATGATGAATCTTCAATAATTAACTTCATCTTGAGCAGTTGGGCATTTCTTCAAGATTTGACATTGAACACACATTGGGTGAGGAGGCTTGACGTACTGATTCTTGAAAGATAGTGCTTTCAGCTTGAGAATCTTCAGAGAGAACATCAGAGAGAACAAATCTTCTGGATCACTTCAGCAGGTTCAAGATAGCAGCAGACTGATTGAGGAGGCTTCAATGAAATCCGTCACATAATCTTCAGTTTCAGCTTCACCTTGCTTCTAGGGTTGAAAGATTGAATGTTGAAAGAATAATCTTCATTTCTTGCTCCTTCGAATGAGAATTCTTCGATGATCACGGATCCTTGGCTCAGAAATCTTCGACACAAACTCCATGAGTTTCATATTCACATGAATTCACTTTTCAAGACAAAACAAAACTAAAAGAAAACTTAGCACACAAATTAAAACAGAAACAAAAATATTTTTGGATTTTTCATATTTTCTGAAAAAGAAATAAAAAAGAAATAAAACAGAAATAACACTATTTTTTTGAATTTTTAATTTTCTGATTTTTGTTTGGTTTTTAAATTTTTTTTATTATCCCCTAATATTTAAATTAGAAGAAACTATGAACAAATTTAACAAAAATAAAATGATATCTAACTTTAAGAGTGATTTGGGATCAAAGTTTTTAGGCAGCCTTTATCCGTTTATCAGTACCTCTCCCTTCATGAATAGATCTGGTCAATCGCCGGTATTGTGGTCCACTTAAACACGAGAGATTGTGACAAAATTAGGACATACTATAAGTGACAAGACAATGTGATCCTATGTTCCTAGATAATATTCCTAAAGGACCATTCAGCTGACGACAACCAAAGATATTGTTGTCCACCTAAATTGAGCAGCGAGATCTACAGACAACCTAGTGATTGTTCAATTTTAAATGTACTAGAACATTTTTCCCGCTTCCTGACATACCCCAATAATCAGGAACTTCCAAAGTACTCCTTACATCGGGTGAGCAAACAATTATTAAGAGAGAAGATACATTTAGAATGCATATGCTATACACCCAGGTCGGATCTCTTCCAATCACGCAAAGGGTGAAACATATGACTAATTGAAGTTTTTAGAGGGATTGAGAAAAGAATGATGCATATACTGTGTACCAGGTCGGATTGTGAGTCACGCAAAGGAGACAACATATGGCTAACAAGTAGAAAGAATTGCATAGATAGAAGATGCATAGAAATAGAGTTGCATATGTTGCAGTCCAGGTCGGATGTATTTCAATCACGTAGAGGAGGCAACATATGACTAACAGAAAGAAAGCAAGAAAATAATTTCCTACAGACCTACTTTATCGGAATTCCCCAGTCGCCCCATCAATACCGGAATTAAGGACAGAGTCCGTACATCGAGGAAGAGTTAAACCACAGTTCTAGATACGGATTACTTTAATGTGACCGGTGGATTATCATGTATATCTCCCTGCTCAACCTATCCGAGCGTCGTATTGTCAGGCAAAATGGATCTATCTAGGTCAAGATTTTTCAAGTCTCTAGATTCCTTAAGTTCATTAATGCCTAGTCAAGTCCATTTTAATCTTTCGTGCCTACCAGCGCATCGAACACAGAGCCTAGACAATTCAGATTCAGTCCCTTACACAGATTCAGATTTCCTGTTATCACATGATTATATCACTTCCCAAAACATCTCCCTCAAGCACATTCCATAACCAACATATTTTTGGATTTTCTAATTTTTTTAATGTTTTTGGATTTTCTAAAATTTTCTAATTTTTGTTTTGTTTTTATTTCTCCCCCTAAATTTGTGCATAGGAGAGAAACGAAAGTAAATGCGCAAATTTAAACTATCCTAAAACAAAAATTTGTCTTTGAAGCGAATCAGAGTAAGATAAACTCAGGAGTATAGAGAAGAAAACGCAAACCGTAATTCACCGATTGAATTTGCATCTATAAGGTCTGAGAACAGCACGCATAATCTCAGAACAGATCCGAAAATTCTTCATGTCATTAAGCACTAACCCCATTTGTGATCTCTTCCTTTCTTCCTTTCCCGCAAAAGGACACGTACTCTCAAACAAAGGTCTGAATGTTGTACAGTTGAGAGATGTCTCCTATCATGTGCCAGGAATAGCCACTACCAACAAACCGAAGTCTGATGATATGCCTCCATAGCTGCTCCGACACAGAGCGGGATCAGTTGGTCTTTGGAACCCAGTCCATTTTGAAATTGGGTTGACCTTTTTCATCTACGCAAGATACATTCTCCCATGACATATCCTGCTTATCAGAAACAAAAGATGTAGAAACATTAGAGTCATTAGGTGATTTGGGAGACTGAACCTTTGGTACCCATTTGTAGTTGGGTTTAACCCATTTCTTTTTCGATCCGATGGGTGCCTCGGTACTTGCTTTTGATCTTGATTCCGGCCGTTGAGATGACTTTGACCTAACCGGTCTTTGTTTCACTGGAGCATCTCTTGGATTGGACTTCTTGGCCGACATTCCCTTCTTGCCCATGAGATTCAGATTTTTGGCCTTGTGGGTTTGATTCTTGGCCATCTGCGTGTTCCAATCACCATTGTCTGAACGTGACCTTGAGGGGTTTCTTTTGGAGTATCTCCCTCTTGGCGCGTTCTGCCACCCTTGTGCGTAGTAGGGAACGTACGCGCGATTTGGACAGTTTCGGGCAATGTGACCAGGTGTTCCACGGTGAAAACAAGTCTTTTTCTTCACTGGGAAATTGTTTCTTCCTGTCCCTGGTGGAGTATCCTTGCCTTGTCTCTTATTTTTCCCACAAGCACAATTACAACAGGTACTCTGTTTCACTGGAATTGGTGGCCTGTATTTCTCAACAGCAGGTTGATCAGAAGCAGCTGAGTTCGAAGCAACAGATTCAGAGTTCAAGGAGATGTTGGTTTGTTCAATGGTTTTCTCCTTGTTCTCATCTTCTGCTACTTTACCTGCACATAAAGTAGATGTGCTAGAAACAGGAACATCAGTATTTTCAAACAAATAATCAAATATGTCAAAAAAATTTAACTCAACATGATCCGATGCAAAAGCATCACAAGATGTATCATCAAATTTAATATCAGAAACAGAAGGTTGTTCAATGGAAACAGAAACATCAGGTTCAGGCTCAGTTTTGTTATTAGAAACAGATCCTTCAACTTTGTGCTTTGACTGATCTAAGGATTGATCTGCAGGGGAAGTAGAAACGTTAGTACTTTCAACATTAATAAATCCTCCTGAAACGAAACCAGACGGCTTGCCATAAACCATAAATGGTTCGTTGGCAATCTCATCCTTGGATAAGGGTTGATACTGATATGTATGATTATAAGGAGGAGATACACTATCATATCCTAAACCCTTTTGTTGGTTTCGTTTGAACTGCATGCAGTGATCAATCATGTTGGCAACTACCTCGCTTGATCCATCAAATTTTCTAAAATCAAAATTTGCAGTTTCAAATTGTCCTTTTAATGTATCAAGATCGGTAATTAGCTCATCATTTTGTCTTTTAACATAATCATAAAGCTCACATTTTTCACTGTATTCTGTCTGAATTCTTTTAAAGTCCTTAATTTTTGTTTCTAACTAGGCCTTTAGGGGTTTCTGTCCTTTCCTGAGTTGATATCCTTCATATCTCAGGTCCTCAACTTCTCTTTTTAATAAATCAATTTGTTCCCGAAGAAATTTAATCGTAGTTTCACAAGATGGAGTACATGAAACTTTATTAACTGGAACGTTTGAAGAACTCATTGTTTTTAAAAAAATATGTCCTTTGACTAAAAACTCAAAAGTCAACCTCAAAAGTCAAATTTGAAAAGTCAAACTCAAAAGTCAAACTTGAAAAGTCAAACTTAAAAGTCAAACCGAAAAGCTAAATTTGAAAATTTAAAAGTCAAACGAGAAAGTCAAAGTTTATAGTCAAAGGTCAAACTTTAAAAGTCAAAGTCAAAATTTTAAGTAAAAAATCAATTTTTGGGCTAAAAGTGTCAATTTGCGAAATTTGGAAGCGGCAGGGAGTGGTTTTGAATAAAATTTCGAAGTGTTATTCCATCTAGCAGGCTAGATCAGCTGGTAAGGTGCCTTGTTAATGAACCAAAGGTCGCAGGTTCGATCCCCGGCACCCCCAAATCTGTTTCCTTATTTTTAATGCGAAGCGAGGCTGCTGCTTGCGAAGATAGCTGCGATGCGAGGACGAGATGCGATGACGTGATGCGAGGCTTTCTGCTGCTGAGCCGGCTACCCTAGCCGTTCACCGAGCCGAATTCCGAGCCGAGGCCGCAAACTCCGGCGACCGTAAACCGCCGACCGTAAACTCCGGCGACCGTAAACACGTTTACGGCCGTAAACTCCGGCGACCGTAAACACGTTTACGGCCGTAAACTCGGGTAAACCCTAGCCGCCGCTGCCGCCGACCGTAAACCCTTCAAAGACCGTAAACTGTTCGCATATTACGTGAAAAACATCGTTTTTCACCTCTTTTTGCTCCAAAACTCGATCAAAAACTCGTTTTTATCAAAAACGCGAAGAACAAACCCCCCCCAATTTTCAGAGATCTATCCAAAAACACAAGAATCTTTCAAAAATAAGATCAAATCGGCTCCAGATCTGACAAAATTGACTGATACAATCCAAGCTCTGATACCACTTGTAAGTCCCCAAAATGCCTGTGTATCAATCAGATCCGTTTGATGGTGCGGAATCCCAATCAAACGGATGATGTCAGATCAAATAGAAGAGAAGGAGAAGAAGAATAATATGAATCTTGTATAGTATTGATTAGAATGAAGTTCCCTTACAAGATTCACACACACTAACACACACTCTCTTCTCTCTATTCCGTACACTCTCTTCTGTTCATCAATCTATTCCTCACACCCCTCACCCCTACATATACTCGACTGGGCCGCAAACTGGGTTTACGGCCGTAAATGGGTTTACGGTCGTAAACACCCATTGGGCCGTAAACAAGGTTTACAGTCGTAAACCTGTTTACGGCCGTAAACACTACCTGGCCGTAAACCTGACCGTAAACACATATATGACCGTAAACACATATATGACCCTAAACACTGAGTTGTTTACGGTCCTAGACATAAAAATACATTTAGCAACAAAAGCAAAGTATAAACCATATTTTTGACCCAACAATTCCTAAGTATGGCATCATGCTATATACAAGGATACCGGTCTAACAGATCACTAAAACATACCAACATGCAATAAACCAAGATAACAATCCAATCGGCCGGACTTGGTGCCTTTGAACCGAAACTACAGTGAGGACGACTCACCTCACAAACTAAACAGAAGCTGATATGGTCCCTGACTCCGAAACTCAACTCTCTAATCGGCACCTAATCCCATCAAAATCCCAAAATACCCTCAATGGTCAAACTTGGTCAAACTCAACTAGTCAAACCCACTAAGTCAACTGAGTCAACCCAACCGATTCAACTCATCCGGGTTGACCCAGTGGGAGTAGGCGGGGTGTGCTTCGGAGGTATGCTAAGCGTACTCTAACCATCGTAGTTGACCATGATCGGGGTGGTTGACCTCGTACGTAGGGCGTACCACGAGTATGCGGAGTGTACCCTCGCAACCTTCAAAAATCAATAAGTGATTAATGGCTTAAGCACTTATGTCTATATTTCAGATCCAAGGCTCAAATACACTCTAGAGTCATAAAGTTTCGAACTTTATGACTTTACATGCCATTAGGTTCTTAACTCAAGGTCTTAATCCATTAAGACTTCTATAAGATGCATGGAGAAAAACTTACCATTGCGACTTTATTTTTATTGCTTAGGACCCCTCCTAAGGTCTTAATGGACAACTCAAAATCGTCAAGAACATGCCATGCTCAAGATAAGACATTTGGGACCCGCAAAGTATCACTAAAATACCCATTTCTAGATCTACAAAATTAAAAGATCAAGATACAAGCTTTATACCTTTGAAGGGTAGAAAATGAAGAGTAAATCCCAGATCCAAAGTGCCTCACTCTCTAAAGATGATCTTAGATTCCTTCCTTCTTCTTCTAAGCACACAAACACACACTTTAAGGCATGAAATGGTTTCACAAGGTGGTTCTTGCATTACAACACGAATAAGAGGGTGGAGGCTGAGAAGGTGAAGGGAAATGAGGCCATAAGGATGCTTAAATACCAGCCAAACCCTAAAAATTAGGGTTTCCCAATTTAGGAAGTATGCCCAACGTACTAGGGCGCACCCTAGTATGCTTAGCATACACTACGTACGAAGCAATTACTTACCGAAATTACATTAAGGCCCTTTTGCATATAATTCTTGAAGTTTGGGACAAATTGAAATATAAATAAATTAAAGGGGTGAAATTTAAAGTGCCTTAACATCAGGATGTTACAATTCTACCCCACTTGATCTAGACTTCGTCCTCGAAGTCTTCCACTACGAACAACTCAGGATAATACTCCCGCATCTCAGCCTCCGGCTCCTAGGTCCAGTCGGATCCCCTCTAATGCTGCCACCGTACCTTTACCAAAGGTATATCCTTGTTGCACAAAACCTTCATCTTTCTTTCCAAAATAGCTACCGTCCTCTCAACGTAGTTCAAGCGCTCATCGACCTGAATATCATCCAAAGAAACCACTGTATCCTCATCTAATACACACTTTTGCAACTGCGAAACATGGAAAGTGGTGTGAATCTGACTTAGCTCCTCAGGTAGATCCAACCTGTAAGCAACCTTGCCAACCCTAACAATCACTCGAAAAGGCCTAATATATTGAGGATCCAACTTCCCCCTCTTCCTGAAGTGTATCACACCTTTCCAATGTGAGATCTTCAGTAATACCATATCGCCGACCTGAAACTCCAACTCGGATCGGCGCCGGTCGATATAGCTCTTTTGCCGACTTTGAGCTGTCTGCAGTCTCTGCCTAATATGCTAAATAAGCTCCATGGTCTGAAGGTCCACTTCGATCCTTCCCATAACCTTGTGACCAACCTCCCTCAACAAACTGTAGTGCGACATCTCCGACCATGCAAAAGATCAAAAGGCGGAGCACCAATGCTAGAGTGATAACTATTGTTGTGGGAGAACTCCGCAAGAGGTAGGTAGGAATCCTAACTCCCACTAAAATCAAGGACACATGCCTGTAACATATCCTCAAGGGTATGTATCGTCCGCTCACTCTGTCCGTCGGTCTGCAGATGATAAGCAGTGTTGAAATGCAACCTCATGCCCAGTTCCTCGTGGAACTTCTTCCAGAAATGGGAAGAGAACCCAACATCATGGTCTGAAACAAGGGAGTCCGAAATCTCATGGGGAGAAACGATCTCACGAACATACACATCAGCCAACTTCTCGGCCGAAGAACTCTCCCGAATCGCCAAAAAGTGGGCACTCTTGCTCAATCGATCAACGATGCCCCATATAGAATTAAAACCCTTTGTCGTCTTCGACAACTTGGTGATAAATGTTGAATTTATATGCCTAAGAATCATTATGGAGTGATATTACTCATAATATATGATCCTATAGGGTCACACCTTTATCAAGTTGACACATTTTGTATATTTATTATCAATATGATTATTAATAAATAATATCAATTCCTGTATTATAATTAGGGAATAATTATTGTTTTGTGAAAATAATAATTATAAGAGAGTATAACTAGTTATTATTTCATATGGTATGAATTAATAAGTCATGCACAACATTTTGGACTAGTTGGATTCTTTTGTCTTTTACCTAAAGACAAAGTTTATATTTTATAAACTTAGAGTTTATAAAAATTAAAGAATCCTCCTCTTTTCAAGAGGTATGGCAAAAAATATTAAAATATGGGGGTTGCTTTTCAACCTCCATATTTTGTCTCCCATGCTTCTAAAGGCTAGAAATATTGTAGAGTATTTTAATCAAAAGGCCTTACTTTGCATGGACTATATAAGAGACGCACAAGGCTTGCACTTTTATGAAATGAAACACTCACTTCTTCTTCCTTTCTTCTCACCAAAACTGTAAGTAGCAAAGTGCTACTTCTCTTGCTTTCTTTTGAAGATCATTCAAGTCTTTGGTGGCTTAAAGTGATTCTGTTTTAGTGATTATTTGAGTTAAGTACTTAAAGGCTTAAGAAGTACTTTATAAAAGAAGAAACTAGCATTCCAAGTGCCTTAATCTTGATGGTGGATACTTGTAGAGAAGACCATGTTTTTTGATCTTTTCATCTTCATCAACACCCCAAAACCAATGGGTTCAAAGGCTTCAAAGGTTATATCTTAAACATCCTATGGTTATTTTAATATCATTATTTCCTCTATAAATGGATCCTATATTATTTGGTTTTGTTATGAAATAAAAATAAACTTGTTATTTTAAAATACTTCCGTTGCCGATTTTTATGAAAAACAAACTTATATTTCGTATCAAAACCCATCAGTGGCATCAGAGCCATCTTTTATATGTTAGAATGATTTTTTATGTTTGATGATCTTTGGTTTTTGGAAAACAAGCATGGATTTCTTATGATTAAGAAAAATCCATATTTGTCTTCTTTGGCAACTTCATGGTTAAAATTGTTTATTTTTATATACAACCATTTTTCATGCATTTTGGTTATATAAAAGTTGCCTTAGAAAAAAAAAGAGTTGTTTGTTATAATATTTGATATGTTGTTGTGTATAAACAATCCATTGGGACCTTTGTGTTGTGTTTGGTTGGCATTTGTTTATTCATAAGATGTAATAGATAACTAGGTAATTTTTCATTTGTTGATTTGTTGTAATAAATTAGTTAGACTAGTGTATTTCTTTTTAAATATAACAAGATGAAGAAATGACCATTTTGGATATGACTTAACTAATTGATACCATAATCCCAACCATGAGCTTCTACTCTTGGTTTTGGGCTTAATTATAGTCTTAATGATTTTAAGTGTTGCAACTTTCATAACATGAAGATTTGAAGTTCTTTTGCAAGAAAGAGTTGACTTGGCAATTTGAAGTCCTTTGCGTCGAAACTTAATATATGATATTGGTGTTTTAAACATAACGCAACATGTTGATATTATGTTTTATGCATGCCAAATAAGATTTAAAACATAAGTATCATCACCCAAGTTTTGGTTTATCAAAATATGGCTTTTATCATAAGATGCATAAAATTAAGTTTATAAAATAAAATGAGTTTATTTTACAAATTCATTAAGTCATAAGATTTTGATTGTTAAAAGGAGATTTAAATTAGTGATTTTTTAACTCATCCAAAACTCCAAGTCTTAAATATAAATGAAATTTTATTAAAACTATTATCGGTTCTTAAAACCGATTTACGACTAAACTTTAAAATACCGGATTTTAGTTTATAATTGATCTTGGCTAATGGCAAATAAAATGAAGTTTTATTTGGCATATAAAGAACCTCATAACAAGTGATATGAATTTTACAAAAGGCTACATCAATTGTTGGATGCATGCAATATTCATGAGACTATGTTTTGATAAACTATAATTTTAAAACATATATAAAACCTTTTCTATAAATGCAAGTCATTGCCGTCGTTTTGAAGAACACTCATTATCATTTGTATGGTCTTAGTGTCACAGGATCACCTGGTCAATAGGATTGGATTATGATGTTCGGGGTAGTTTTGTAGTTTCTAGTTTCTAAAGGGTCAGATTGTCACTGGTTAGTTACAATACTACAAGTTGTTTCAAGTACGATGACTTGGTCAGAATCTTGTGTGATAAAGGTCACCTAAGCATGAGAGCTCCGAGGCATAGATGTGATAAACATGCCAGGTTAAGCAATAGTTGTTTAAGATCCCATAATCTAGGAGTTACATATTGTATGCAATTGGTAATCGCCACCTACCGAGTTTGATTAAGTTTATGGGATAAATGTCACCTGCCCATTTACTTGTTTTGTTACTTGGATCGTAGACTTTAATAAATTAAAGTTTTAAGAAACAATAAAATGTATTAATTTTTAAAGACTAAATATTAAAAATACTAAATGAAACTTTGTTAAATTCTGTTAATAACTATGAATACTCTTACACCCTGCAAAACCTCTCTCTTTTGTTGAGTTTCAGGAGACAGTAAATATTGATGGTTATAATTTCTATAACTGGTAAAATGTCTTGAGGTTCCACCTTAAGGATAAATAGAAATTATATATACTGAAAGATCTCATACCTGAACAACCTCTGCTAACTAGTTAGTCTGATCCTGATACGTTGATGGAAGTATTATTGTGATGATGTTAATGTGTCTCACATCATACTGGAGTAATTAACCTTGACTTGCAGAAAGTCTTGGATAATTATGAAACATATCAGATGTTTCATCAAATAAAGCAGATATTCAATCAGAAAAGTAGAAAGTGCTTTAAATCTGTTCAAACATTGAATAATGGAAGTCTAAGAGATTGTGTACTCAAATAGACTTATAGTTCAGTTAAGGGAAATACAACATAAACCCAAAAATCAAGAAAGGACCAAATGATTAATGTTGTTTCTATTGTGGAAGAAACTGGACACTAAAAGAGGAATTGCTCCTCTAATCTCATTGAGCGGAAGAAGTGTGACTTGGAGAAGACTTCAGATATCTATATGATAGAACTATTTATTTTTCCATAATTTACTTGAGTATGTTATACTTAAAGCGACACTAATAATTGATATTATGTGTTGATGATTGGAAAAAATAATCAACTGATTACAAACGAATGACATTTCATGTTGAAGTATAACAAGTGTTGTTATAGTCTTTTATTTAAACAAAAGATGTTTTGTACCTATTCTAATAAGGACATGTAACAGTTGTGATTTATAAATTAATCTAGATTTACTTATCGTTTAATGAATGTTCACATTCATGTTCTGAAACGATGGATTCTGTGTTAAAGAATATTTTATCATAATGTCACTTATGAAGTAAATCTATAATCTTTCATTAAATTGATAGTTCTGATCATAACACCTAAATAATCAAATGATATTTTTATTGAAAATTATCTATGTCATTATCATAATGACTATATAAGTATGAAACACATATACCGACTTCAAAAGCATGGAATTTTTTAAGGCAAATGAGCTTGATTCATTTGATATATGTGAATCCTATTTATATGGGAAGATGATTCACAAGTGTCTTTATCTATTAGTAGTTAAAGAACAAAAGCCTTGAAAAAGAATTATACATAAGTGATGTATGCAATCTTTTCAATCCATGAATAGATTTGGTGATAGATGTTTAATAAATTTCACTAACGACTTTTATTCGTTATTGATGAAACCTTAGATTTGCTAAAATTGTTTCAGTGTGAACATTGAGATTCGACATAATGAGATCATCATTAACCTTTCCTTCTGATAATGAAAATGAGGTTTGTAAACCAAGTCTTCTTGGAACATCTTAGGAGTTATGGAATTGATTCACAACTCATTCCGACAAAAACACTCATTCTTCATTAGTATGGTTCTTGTGGCACAAGATCACCTGGTCACTTGGATATATATTTTGATGTTCAAGGTAGCCTTCGTATACCGTAGTGGGATAGGGTCACCTGGCCACCAGTAAAATGTTGATAGTACAAGTTTTTAAAGAGGATGAAAATAGACCCTTCAGTGTATTATATGATGTTTTTAAAAGAACTATTTACTTTATAAATTTATGGAATTATGCTCACTGCAACAAATATATATTGAATATATATATTTTTTCCAACCAAAAGTAAATTAAATACTTTCATTAGACTAAGGATGTAATGGTTTGTCCTTATCTAAAAGGTATGGAGTTATAGAGCTTTTGTTTGCCAATAAGTTTAACTACTCTAGCATCTACAAATTGCATTTATGTAGACTATCCTAAATTATTGTTTAGGATGAAGTCTCTACTAACCCTAGAAATTATCATTACATAAGACAAGTACTTAGAAAGTTATTTTTCTAAGTGGGAGCTATATGGAACTTTAAGAGCAAAAGAACCATAAACTAAATGCATCATAGTTTGGAACTAGCAAGTTTTCAACTGTTGTTGAATCTGATCAATAGTTGATCAGAAACTAATAAAACACATAGAGATGCATTCATGTATGATTATCAAGTATGAGCTTGATTAATCTTCGTCGATATAGTTTGACTATGAATAGTAAGTGAGTTTTTAAAGGAGAAAACATACATGAATGAAAATCTTTTCATATTTAAGCTAACATCTCAAAGTAAGAATCTTCTTTCTTATAAGATAATTACATAGTATGATATGATTATAAATCAAGATGACTCTAGTGTTTTCTAGAAAGCTAGTGGGAGTGCAGTAACATTCCTAGCCATTTATGTAGATGAGATATTATTTCATGGAATAAGGATCTATATAGATAGATCATGGCAAATTAAATGATTAAGTAAAATTGCATTGATTGTCCAGGATCTTAAAGAGCTTAAGATAAAGGAATATGAGAGAGTTATCTTGTCAAATACTACATTACATGATTTTGATTACTCCTCAAAATCCTAGTACAATGTTTTGAACTAGATAATATGATTGTATTCCATATGCTGCTGCAATTGGATTTATCATACATGTCATGATTATACATAAAGGCCAAATAAGTCGTATGCTTAGAGCATGTCGAATGATACCAGTATAATCTGAGAACAAATCATTGTGTGTCTTACAGGAGCATTCTAAAGTACTTACGAGAACTAGAGAAATATTCCTAATCTACGGAGTATTTGAAAGAAAGCTATATTTAAAGTTGTTACACATATGCTAAACTTTCAAATATATTAAGATGACTCTCAATCACAATCGGGCGTGTCCTCATTGTGAATGAAGAGAACGTTACATGGATAGTCTTTCCATGTAGATTTCAATTACAGTTACACATCAGAGTTAGAGTATATTGTGGTTTGGAGAAGCACATACAAAGATGCTTAATGTATAGTTCATTATGACTATGAGTAATCCCATTACGTAAGTATTGATATCTAAGTCATATTTAAGCATCTAATTCATTCTCAATAGTTTTTTCTTTATATATGAGCTATATATAAAACTGAAAACGTTTGTATTCGCAAAGTTTATAAAAATCAAGTTTGTCAGTTCTACTTAACAAAGGTACTTCATTAGCTAAAGCATGAAAGTCAAGCTGGTGCTATAGGACCTTGTTGATATAAGTAGATGTGTTTGATTGAAACTTAGTATTCGGATATTGGAACAATAAAGACAACATATATTGTAATGAGTTGAGATATTGGATATGCGTCATTCATTAAATAACTGTTGTGTTCTATATTAGCATGTTTAAATCCTTGAATAATGAGGTTATTCTAAATGTCCATAGTCGTTCATAGTTGTGGGAGATTCTATGAGGTAAGACTAATATGAGTGGGTTGGTCAATTCTCATGGAGATGAGAATAGAAAGAGCTGCTACCAACTTCATAGATACTTGATTAGGAGAATAAGTATTGGACTTGACCCACATCAAAACCGCTTTATGGATCGTAGTCAAGAGTGATATTTTGATCAAGCTTGTATCTTTGTATTCTTAGACTTGAGATACATATTTGGGACTTGACATGTAGGTATTGTTGTGCTTTGACATTGTTTAACGTTGTTCCGTAAAAGGCAGTCATAAGGGCCATCGTTGGTAGGGGTGTAAACGAGCCGAGCCGAGTCCGAGCCTAACCAAGCTCGAGCTCGGCTCGTTTAATTTTGAAGAAGATCGAGCTCGAGCTCGATTCGAGCCTTAAAATGAAGCTCGAGCTCGGCTCGTGAATAATTTAGTGAGCTCGCGAGCCTAAACGAGCTTAAACGAGCCTATATATATATATATATATATATATATATATATATATATATATATACATATATATATATAGACACACACACACACACACACACATATATATATATATATATATATATATATATATATATATATATATATATATATATATATATATATATATATATATATAGGCTCGTTTAGGCTCATTTAGGCTCGCGAGCCCACTAACTGAAGCTCGGCTCGAGCTCGTTTAATAAACGAGCCTCATATTTAGGCTCGAGCTCGGCTCGGGCTCGTTTAATTCGATCTCGAGTCGAGCTTTTAACGATTCGATCCCGAGTAGCTCGCGAGTAGCTCGGCTCACTTACACCCCTAATCGCTGGTTAGGACATGAACTACATTTATGGGCGTATGTAGTCGATATGGGATTTGTCCCTATTATTCGTTGAGAGTTACACATCTAAGGCCTTAATGAATGTTAAACACTACATGAGATTGATCATGATCCATATCTCATGTTCGACATAATGTATGAGACCTTAATCCTATAGGGTCACACCTTTACCAACTTGGCACATTTTGTATATTTATTATTAATATGATTATTAATAAATACTATCAATTCTTGTAATATGATTAGGGAATAATTATTGTTTTGTGGAAATAATAATTATAAGAGAGTATAACCAGTTATTATTTCATATGGTATGAATTAATAAGTCATGCACAATATTTTGGACTAGTTGGATTCTTTTCTGTTTGACCTAAAGACAAAGTTTATATTTTATAAACTTAGAGTTTATAAAAATTAAAGAATCCTCCTCTTTTCAAGAGGTATGGCCAAAAATATTAAATTATGGGGGTTGCTTGTCAACCTCCATGCTTTGTCTCCCATGCTTCTAAATGCTAGAAATACTTTAGATTATTTTAATCAAAAGGCCTTACTTTGCATGGACTATATAATAGATGCATGAGGCTTCATTTTTGTGAAGTGAAACACTCTCTTCTTCTTCCTTTCTTCTCAGCAAAACCGTAAGTAGCAAAGTGCTACTTCTCTTGCTTTC
Source organism: Lactuca virosa (assembly GCF_052849685.1). Lineage (NCBI taxonomy): Eukaryota > Viridiplantae > Streptophyta > Magnoliopsida > Asterales > Asteraceae > Lactuca > Lactuca virosa. Next base: position 309,942,795 of record NC_136433.1, on the reverse strand, counting down.
TTTTGAAGATCATTCAAGTCTTTGTTGGCTTAAAGTTCTTCTACTTTAGTGCTTATTTGAGTTAAGTACTTAAAGGCTTAAGAAGTACTTTATATAAGAAGGAACTAGCATTCCAAGTGCCTTAATCTTGATGGTGGATACGTGTATGAAAGATCATGTTTTTTGATCATTTCATCTTCATCAACACCCTAAAACCAAGTGGGTTCAAAAGCTTCAAAGGTTATCTCTAAAACATCCTATGGTTGTTTTAATATCATTCTAACCTCTATAAATGGGTCCTAGATGGTTTTGTTTTCTTAAGAACAAAAAATAAACTTGTTATTTTTAAAGACTTCCATTGCTGTTTTTTTATGAAATACAAACTTATATTTTGTATCAATACCCATCAATAAAATCCATCGTGATCTGCTCCCATTGCGACATGGGAACCTCTAGACGTTGTAGCTTGCCATGCGTCCTCTGATGCTCAACCTTGACCATCCTTCAGGTCAAGCATCTCTCGAGACACCAGGCTATCTCCCTCTTCATACACGACCACCAATAGCTCAATCTCAAGTACCGATACATCTTGCTGGCCCCCTGATGAATAGAAAACAAGAATTATTAGCCTCCTCCAACGCAATCTGCCTGATCCCACCAGAAACTGGAACCTAAACCTGAACACACTGGGTTAACAACCCTTAACTATCCATAACAAATCTGTCAATCTCTCCCTGAAACCTCTCCTGCTTCCATTTTTCCTTCCGACCGCCTCACCCTGAGCCTCCCTGATAAATCACAAAAGCAGAGAATCAACGGATATCCTCATACACGTCACCCTATCTGAAGACCCATTTGGCTTGTGGCTCAAAGCATCCACTACCACATTCTCTTTACCCGGATGGTAAAGGATATCGCATTCATAATCATTGGCTACATCCAGACACCTGTGCTGCCTCATGTTCAGGTTCGACTAGTCCATCAAGTATCTTAAACTCTTGTGATCCGTGTAGACCATACAATGGACCCCATAAAGATAGTGTCTCCAAATCTTAAGATCGAGCACCACTGCCCCTAACTCCTAATCATGCGTGGGATATCGCGACTCATGCGGATTCAGCTTCCATGAAGCATAAGCAATCACCTGTCCTCTCTGCATGAGGTCTGCCCCTAAACTGGTGATGGATGCATCATAGAATACCATAAAATCCTCGAATCCCTCTAGGAGAGTCAATACCGGGGTTTCACATAACCTCTGTCGAAGAGTCTCAAATGTCGATTGCTGCTTAGGGCCCCATCAAAAATCCACCCCTTCCTCGTCAGACGAGTGAGGGGTACCGCAATCTAGAGAAATCTTGAATGAATCTCCGATAGTACCCTGTCAACCCCAAGAAGTTCATAATCTCTAAGGGAGATTTCAGAACCTCCCACTGCATCACCGCCTTGATCTTAGCCGGATCGACCAAAATCCCATCACCGCCTTGAACTTGGCATAAAGCCATTCTTGCCTCAAAACCCCCAGAAGATGTTGAAGATGCTCCTCATGCTGCTCTCTAGTCTAGGAATACACCAATATATCATCAATAAACACAATGACGGATCGATCGAGCATTGACCTGCATACCCGATTCATCAAATCCTTGAACATAGAAGACACATTGGTGATCCCAAATGGCATCATTACGAACTCGAAATCCCCCTAAAGAGTCCAGAATGCGGTCTTCTCCACATCTTCTTCTCTCATTCTCACCTGATGATACCCATACCTCAGATCTATCTTGGAGAAACAATATGCACCCTATAACTGATCGAAGAGGTCTGTTGAGAGAAAAACTTGGAGACACACTTGAACAAAAGTTAGAACAAGTATAATGCGGAATAGTTAATCTCAAAGGATCTAAAAGCTCAACAATAATATAGTTAGATAGTTAAAGAGTTAGTTGCGGAAATGTAAAGGAGTGGAAATGACAGCAATTGTTATATCAAGAAGACACTTAAGCTGATTCATAACAAGGAATGCATTCACTCCAAGTTAATAAGGAAGATCAAGCTTAGTGATTAAGTCTTAAAGACTTGCTCCAAAGAGAGATTATGATCAGCAGAATTATGATAAGATTTAAGTAAGAAGAGATGAGTTGAAGAAAGATAGAGAGATAACTTCAGAATGTGTATTCAGATAGAATTCATAAGTTATCGGTTCTTCCTATCTTTTTTTTTTGAATACAATGAGAGTAAGTCTCTATTTATAGACTTAGAAACTACACTAGATTACAACTCTATAAGCAGCCGTGCAAGGCATACTGGATAATAGAGTGTATTACATAAAAGACAAATAACGTAATCTAGCTAAGTTGACTGCGGTAGCTGACTCCGGTTGCTGATGCGGTTGCTGATGAACAAGATTGACTCCGGGTGCTGAACCGTTGCGGTAGAAAGATGGTTGTGGTAGCTGAGTTCAAGAGGGTCACTTTTATGATTCAACAATTTCCCCCTAAGTGACCTCTTTAACTCCGGTTCAGCTATCAAGTTTGAGGAACTTGATCAAAATCCACCAGAACTTCCTGACGTTTTCCAACCATGTGATTCTTCTTGTGATCTCGAACTTGACTTCTGCGGTAGTATGCTTAGATCTTTTAATTGCAATCCGGCAGATGTCAAGTTGTTTCTTGGTCAGGCGGTGCATGGCAGTCATAGGAATGAAATATTTGACGTTGTCAGTCTTTCTTTTGAATATGACTCCAAGTTCAGTGTAGTTTGTTGCACCTAGAGATCTTTCTTGGAAGCCTTCGGTAGGCATTGGCACAGGTTCAAAAGGTGGGAGATCAAACTTGTTGAGGATGGTGGGGTAGATATCCGCATCTATCTTGGCAAAGTCACAGACCGTATCCCTGAGAAAAAAGTTGGCTTTTTCAAGCGCTATCTGCATTTTAGGGTGCTTTTCTGACTTGTTTTGGAACACTCTGGAAATAAGGAAGATTTCTTCCGGATTCATACAAGGAAAGTCTGCCTGGGTATGGATGTAGTCATGATCCCTTCTGGTGAGGGTATACTGGATGTAGTCAGCCTTCATAAATTTCCTGACTTTGTAGTTCTTGACTGCGGATGGTCTGTCGTTAGACCATATATTTTCAATGGAGGAGGCATGTTTAGCATGAAAAAGACTAAGTCTCTCAAACTCCATTGGCAGTCTCTTGTGATCTGGAAGGCTTTGGTCAAACTGCTCAAATACAGTGAAGTACTTGGCATTTGGAGAAATTGGTATATCCCAGTATCCATCAGTAGGGGGTTCAACATAAGTGAGGTGCGGTCTGTAATCTTCATCTAGGAGCCTGCGGTGCGGATTGATCCAAGAATTGATCAAGGACTCATCCATCATGGTGTCAAACCCGCATTCTCTCCAAATTAACTCTGCCAGCTTGGCTGCTTTCCAATCATGCTTCCTTTGAGCGGTGGCAGGGGAGTCTTTGGTGATTGGAGAAGACATGTTTTCAGCCAAGTTCTTGAAGTGCGGAGGAGTCTCGGGCTTTTTGGGAGTATCTTTTGGAGGTGAAGTGTGAGGAGATGGAGTATGTTGAGATGGTTGCGGTGGTGTGGGAATTTTTTCAGTGATGATGGGGGGACTCTGATGAATAGAAGTATCAGAGTGATGGACTTCTTGTTCTTCATCACTTCCCCCTCTTGAGGGATGCAACCCCGGTGCTTCCTCAAGCCATTGCTTAAGTCCATCCACCTTGTTGAAGACTTCTTGGAACTGAGCTTTGAGAGCTTCTGCCAAATGTTGGTTGTTTGGAGTGGAGGAGCTGAAGAGCAACTTGTGGATTTCTTTGGTGAGCTGGAGGATCTCAGGGCCATGGATGTTGGAGGAAAGGGATTTCTGCAGTCTGTTGATGGTTGCTTGAAGAACAGAGATAGTGGACTCATAAGCAGTATGAGTCTCATCTATCAATTTCTGAGACTGAGAAGCTTGATCCGCGATGGCCGCTTGAAGATGCGTTTTGATTGCGGTCACCTCAGTAATGAGGCGTTCCGCTGCAGCCATGAAGTCCTTATGGTCAGCCTTGCGGTTATTGTCAAGGGACCGGATCCCCATCTCTACTTTGAGAGAGATTCGTTCAGCAGCCATGCGTTCCCTTGTTTCCAGACGCTCTATTCTTTCAATCAGTGACTGCGGTCCTGGAGTGTCTTCAGGTTACGGTTGAGTAGGCTGGACCGCAGCCAAGATCTTATCGATTTTGGCTTGAAGGCTCATGAACTCCTTCCGGGTGACAACATTCTTCTTCTTTTTCTTCTTCTCTTTAGGCTTGGAAGTCGAATGTTGAGAACCGTTGGACTCCTCTTCTTCAAACATCATGAGGTCATCATCAGAAGGGCTTGGCTTGTTTACTTCTTGGATGTCTTCATCATCAAGACCGAAGGTGGGAGCTGAACTGAGTTTGATTGCAGGTTCTTCGTCTTGTGATGGATTGACTGTAGGAGTGGGAGATGGAATGGGAGTTGGAGTAGGAGGAACTTTGGAGGTACCTGCGGCTGCACCTGAAGCTTGAGCTTTTGAAATTGTTTCAGCCATCTGATCCATCCAGTTCTGAATTTTTTGAATGGTGGCTACGGTACTGGCATTGCTGATGGCATTTGCCCAATATCTAGCCACGGACTGGATCTCCTGTTCTTTCTGTTGTTGCTGCTTGATTTGTTGTTCCTTGCGGGATTGGAAAGCCCTTTGGAACGCAGCATACTTCTTCTTGTCTGACTCAGTTACCGGATTGTACTGTAACCAAGAGTCATTGGATGCATCATGGTCAAATCCTTCAAAGCGCACCGAAGTGTCCTTCGGGTCCACGGATCCTTGCACATTTGTGCTCACCGTGCCTAAACCACCTGTAAAAGATGAAAGCAGAGTAGGATTTCCTGAGCTTCCTCGGTCTCCTTGACCCGTGGTTAAGTGTGGCCTCTGCTCAGTTCTGGCATGGGCGAAAGAAGTGCCCTGCAGGTGGGAAGGTGTTTGTAGTGTTTGGGTGACAGAAAGAAGAATGGAGCGCAACTCCTCTGGTGAAAAGAAATGCAGTCGGGAAGCCCTGGAGACCTTAGGGCATGAACAAGTGTCGTCCTCTTGGGAGTGCACTGGGGGGGGGGAGTCTCCACGTAGTTGAGAATCAGACTCACTTTCTGAGTCTGACTGGAAAATGATGGTGGTGTCGAATGGGTGTGCGGGCACCCCAAGGACTACTGGAGCCTATTGAGAGGGTTGTACCTTTTAAGATCCTTAGTGACGAAAAAGTTGATGTCACTACCCATGTCTATTCCAGCATCCGCATGTAAGTCTGAGATGCAAAGTGACCAGAACCATGCAAATATGAGCTCGATTGGGTTCTCCCTTGGGTGCTCTTTGGGAATGTATTGGAGGAAGTCGTCCCAAAGGATTTGTCCATAGTTTACGTCGTGGCCTGTGTAGATGCTCCATACCAATTCCAGTAGCTTCAGTCCCATGTTGTCGATGCCTCCGGTTCTGCCAGATAGGCAGTGGATGACAAAATGACACACTAACTGCCATACCGCGGGCAGCTGATTCTTTTTGAACTCACCACTCCCTCGAATTGGTTTCTGATACCCCATCTGGTAGAGTGTGGATGTAACGTCTGCCATTGAAGGTGAGAAAATCTTGATGGAGGGGTGAACCAGAAGATTAATGGCATTTAAGAACTTTTCTTTGGACAAGATGACCAAAGAATCGTTCATGAGATTGAGGTGAACTTCTTGGGGGTTCTCCTTGGGCGATATGCAGAGAATGCACATTTAAATAGAGTAGAAACTGGAACAACGTCTGTAAATGCATCGAATGGACCAAACAGAGGGTGGTTCCTGAGAAACTTGATCATAAGCTTGATGGGAGCATTATATTAAGGATGATCTTCAAATATTGCTCTGAAATTACTTGAAGCGATTGTTGGAGAGTCGGAACCTGTTGGATTTATAGAACCTGAAGCCTTGGATTGCTTCTTTGATGCACCTGATTTCACCATTGTTGAAGATTTGAGAGAAGAAAACAGAGTTCTTGAAAGTTTTGAAGGTTTTGAGGAATTTGGGAGAAAGAATCGATATTCAGAAAACGTAAAGTATTGTTTGGGAAGAAGATGGGTTTATAAAGGGGGTAAAAAAATGTTTAACCCTAGGTAAATGGTAAGGATAGGGTAAAACGTCGATTGGGGTTTTGGGGGGAATCGATGAATTTTGGATTAAATCTCAGCCACACATAATTAAAACGGGTTTGAAGAGATTTTGGGATATTTCCAAAAGGACTTTTGCATTTAATGTAAAGTCAGACGCATGTCAATACGTCAGGTGATCGAGGGGGTGATGGGAGAGGAAGTTGTAACGGATGGGACGTATTGGGGAGAGGAAAGGACAAATTAAGGATGAGTTTATTGAAAAACGTTCTTTTTGTCATCATCCCTAAAATAGGTCTGATACAAGGATTATTCAGAAAGAGAATGTGACAGTTTCTAAAGAGAATGTTTTTTGTCTTTAATGTTTAATTTAATGAAGGATCATTAAATAGCACACAAAGATTCAAGAGTTGATAAAACAGTTGAGAAATTATCATGATGATCGCGGATGGAAAATCAATTGCAGTTGGAAACGTCATCGCGGATGGAACTTTCATTGCGGTTGAGAAGCGTCATTGTGGATGAAACTTTCATTGCGGTTGAGAAACGTCATCGCGGATGAAACTTTCATTGCGGTTGAGAAACGTCATTGCGGATGAAACTTTCATTGCGGTTGAGAAACGTCATTGCGGATGAACAAGGAAAGACTGTAGTGAGAAACTGAGGAAAACACTTGTACAAAGATTAGTAATAACAGACCATAAAGACCCATGAGAGATACGTATGATATATGGTTGCGGTACCTAGACAGCGGTACCAAAACCATCTATCATGTAATTCTCAGTTAGAACCACAACGGAGACCAAGGATGGTCTGCGGTAGCTAACATTTCAAAAAGAATTGCGGGTCTGGATTCATCATTCCTAACATTTGCAGGAAGATGTTAAGCTTTGTTGAATCGAGCGCTTTTGTGAACACATCAGCAATCTCTTCATGAGAAGGGACAAAGATGAGTTCAATATTACCTTTTAAGATGTGGTCTTTGATGAAATGATACCGTAGTTCAATGTGCTTAGTCTTGGAGTGCTGAATTGGATTGTGAGAAATAGCAATAGCACTTTCAGAGTCAAAATAGATCGGTATCCGCAACATTCTATACCCGTAGTCCATTAGTTGAGTTTTCATCCAAAGGACTTGAGAGCAACAGCTGGCTGCGGCCACATACTCGGCTTCTGCAGTTGATAGAGAGACACAACTTTGTTTTCTTGAGGACCAGCTGACTAGTCTTTCACCCAAGAATTGACATCCTCCTGAAGTGCTTTTTCGATCGAGCTTGCATCCGGCATGATCCGCATATGTGAAAGCTTGCAGGCTGAAGTCATTGCCTGCGGGGTACCATAGACGAAGAGATTTGCTTCCTTTCAGGTACCGTAGTATCTGTTTGGCTGCGGTCATATGTGAGACTTTTGGTTCAGCCTGATACCTTGCACATACACTAGTTGCAAAGAGAATGTCTGGCCTGCTTGCAGTGAGGTACATCAAAGAGCCGATGATGCCTCTATAAGTCTTGTGATCCACAGATTCACCTGAGGGATCAGCAGAGATCTTCTAACCGAAGGCCATGGGGACCTTAGCAGATGAACAGTTGTCCATAGAATATTTCTTCAATAGTTCAGTGGTGTATTTTTCTTGATGAATGAATATGCCTTGCGGTACTTGTTTCACTTGAAGACCTAGAAAGAAATTAATCTCTCTATTCATGCTCATTTTGAACTTGTTGGTCATGAGCTTAGCAAATTCATCCACCATGCCTTGATCAGTCGAACCGAAGATGATATCATCCACATATATCTGTACCATCATGAGGTGGTAGCCATTTGCTTTTCTGAATAGTGTGGGATCAATCACTCCTCTCTTGTACCCGGATGAGACAAGGAATTCAGAAAGAGTCTCATAACATGCTCTTGGGGCTTGCTTCAGACCGTAGACTGCCTTTTCAAGCTTGTAGCAGTGGTCTGGGAATTCAACATTTTCAAAGCCTGGAGGTTGCTGAAGATAAACCTCTTCTTTTAGTTCCCCATTGAGAAAGGCACTCTTAACGTCCATTTGGTGTACCTTGACGTTTTTGTGGGCTGCGTATGCTAAAAAGATCCGGATAGCTTCCATGCGTGCTACCGGAGCATACGTTTCATCGTAGTCAATGCCTTCAAGTTGACTATACCCCTTTGCAACTAGCCTTGCCTTGTTTCTGACTACCGCACCAGATTCATCCAACTTATTTTTGAACACCCATCTAGTGCCAACAATAGAGTGACCACGTGGCTTCAGAACGAGCTGCCAAACTTTGTTTCTTTGAAATTCTTCAAGCTCTTCTTGCATTGCGGCTATCCAGTCAGGTTCAAGCAATGCTTCTTTGATCATTCTGGGTTCTACCGAGGACATAAATGCTGCATAGTGGCAGTGATCAGATAGGTCCTTGGAAGATCTAGTCTGGATGCCTGCGGATGGGTTCCCAATGATTTGACCTGGTGGGTGGTCTTTCGTCCATACATGAAGACGTGGCAGCAGATGATCAGCAGCTGCGGTAGAGGGAATATCTTGAATGCCAGAGGAATCTGCGGTTGGAGATGACAGTTCCCCCTGGACTTGAGAACATCCTGCTGAGTCATCTTGATCTATTGGAACGGAATTCTCTTGAGCAGTTGGGAGAGGTTCCCCCTGGGTTGCAGATAGGAGTTCCTCTGGAACCTGAGAAGGTTCCCCCTGGACTGCGGATGGGAGAGTGACAATCCTTGGATCAGTTCTAGTGTCGATATTTTCTATGAGTTCATCATCCGAATCCGAAGATACGTTTGATGGTAATGCTTCTCTGCGGACAGGAATTTGAACAACATCAAGTACTGGAACCTCGACGGTTGCGGCTAGATCCGGAGTAGATCTTTCCCCCTCAACCGGAGAGGTGGAAGTATTGAGAGAGGCTACTTCAGATAGAGATGGTCCAGAAACATCAGCATGTTGTTGTTGAGCTGCGGTGGTTTCTGTGGATGGAGGGGCGTCGCGGATGTGAGAATCATCAAATTTCACATCGAAGCTTTCAATGATCAGCCTTGTACGCCTGATGAGCACTCGATAAGCAACCTTTTTAGTGGAGTAACCAAGGAATATGCCTTCGTCGGACTTTGGTGCAAACTTGTTGAGCTGATCTCGGTTGTTGATCACGAAGCATCTACACCCAAAAATATGAAAGAAGCGAACATTGGGCTTGCGGTTGTTAAGGCCCTCATATGGTGTTTTATTGAGGCGTTTGCACACGATACTTCGGTTTTGGACAAAGCATGCGGTTGCTACTGCTTCTGCCCAAAAGTAGAGAGGAAGTTGGGCGAAGTTAAGCATGGATCTGGCTGCTTCTACCAGTGTGCGGTTCCTTCTTTCTATTACACCATTTTGTTGCGGTGTGTAGGGTGCTGAGAAGTTGTGAGAAATGCCTTTGGACACCAAGAAACTGTTAAGAAGACGATTAGTGAACTCGGTTCCATTATCACTGCGGATGCGTCTAACTGGAAGCTTGATCTGAAGTTCGATTTCTTTGATGAAGTTGATGAAGATCTGCGGTGTCTCTGATTTGAGTCTGAGAAAGAAGACCCATGTGAAGCGTGTATAGTCATCAACAATAACCAGTATATACTTCTTGTGGTGGAGGCTGGCTACGGTTGATGGACCGCAGAGATCAATGTGCAATAGCTCCAGTGGTTCAGAAATAGAAGAGTCCATTATCAGAGGGTGACTTGCTTTAGACTGCTTACCACATTCACAAGTTGGACAGAGAGTATCGTTGATAAATTTGAGAATAGGGAGACCGCGGACTAGTTCTCCAGTGACTAAGTTGTTGATGTACCAGAAGTTGAGATGAGCTAGCTTACGGTGCCATAGCCAGCTGACTTCGGATACAGCTTTGGACAAGAAACACAATTGCGGTTTACCAATGATTAGAGAAACATCCAAAGGGTACATGGTACCTTCGGATCGAGATTTGATCAGGCAATTGTTTCTATCACTCGTCATTACGTAGCAAAACTGATCATCAAATTCAACACGATGTCCTGCTTTACATAGTTGGCCAACACTGATGAGATTGTGTTTAAGGCTTTCTACATAAGCAACCTTCTGAATGGAAAAGTTCCCCATAGTGAGAACACCGTAACCTCGGATGACACCGTTTGCATTGTTACCAAACGTGACATTTCCACCATTGCATATAGGCCTGAAATCCCGAAGATACTCTAACCTTCCGGTCATGTGCAAGGAGCAGGCACTGTCAATTAACCACTCTTCTTCTTGTTCCTCCTTGCATAAAGCCTGAGAATTACACGGTTAGTTTAGGCATCCAAACAAGTTTGGAGCCTGGGACAATTGATGTGTTTCTGAGTGATGCATGGTCCGAGGTTGCAGGGACAAGTCTCTTGTCAACTTTTGAGCCTAGTCCTGGGTGTTTGAGTAGATTTGGAGTGTTGTGATTTTTTGAACAAATACGAGGTTTCTGACTCTGACTCGATTTGACATGAGATAAAACCTTTTGACAACTACACTGACATTTACAAAAGGAGATTTTGTCTTTTGATCTAACACTATGATTGGTCAGCGGTTTTAAGGATGTTTTGGATCTGTTACCGGTCCGAGATGGGTAATTCCTGACACGAGTGTTTTTGGGTTTTGAAAACGTCTGTTTATGAAAGGTTTTAGCACGTGTAGATTTCTGAATTCTTTTTGATGGATTTGGTAAGATACCCTTCCATTTGAAATTTTGATGTGACTTTAAAAGTGTTGGAGTGGGTAAAATACCTTTCCATTTAGGATCATTTGAAGAATAGACCTGAAAAACATAGTTTCGAAAAGATTGAACACCCTTTTGGGTTGTGTCAGAAGGAGTAGGAATGACTTTTGAAACTGAACTTTCCTTTTTGTTTGTTTTCTTGAAAGAAGCGTTTTTTGAAATGTAGTGAGAGAAAACAAAATTTTTAGGACTTTTGGATTTAGGAAATCTGACTTGCTTCTTGTTTTTTGAAAAAAATTGTCTATTAGTACTGCGAGATCTGATTTCTTCTTTAAAAGCCTTTTTTGCCAAAGATTTTGGTGAACCGCAGTCATTGTTGTTCAACTGCGGTTTCCTGGAATTCTTAGAATGATTTTGAAAACGCGGAGTTGAGTCATCAGAACTTGAGGATTTAGGAATTTGGGAACATTGACCTACTTCAAAATTTTCTATAGGTAGTTCATGAAATATTGGCTGAAGAGTTACAGTTCCTTGAACTGATGACTGCGGTAGGGATGACTTGACTACCGCTGAGTAAGTCTTAGATGGGACTTCGGTGGGACATTTGTGGGACATTTGACTACAGTGAGAGACACTGCGGTCTGAGGACAGAGATGGAAAGTCTTTTGAGACTTCGAGGCCCTCAACAACAATCTCTTCATCAACTACGGATGAAGTTTGAGAATTTGGATAGATGGTGCCACAGATAGGAATTTGATCACATGTGTGACCCGAAACCTCCGACACAATTTCCTCAATGACACAATTATTGCTTAAGTTGTGCAGTCTACCGAAGTGAGTTTTAATATCTTCGGGAAAAGTCTTGTCATTGACAGGGAAATGAAATTCTCGGTCTGGAGGGACATACAGTCTGTCTTTGTTGAACCGGGGTGAGGAATCCATTGAGGTAGGATATCCATTTGGTTGAATATTCTGAGATTGCGGTGGTGGAGGAGAACTTTTGGGAAATCGAGAGTAGTTATTCTGAGAACCGAAGTTAAGGTTGAATGGAGGTTTGTTGAACTGCTGATTCTTGCGGAAGGAAGGAGGTGGTAGACGGTTGAACTGTTGGCTAACCAGAGCAATAGCCTTTTGAAAATCTTCATCATCATATTCAGACTCCGCTTCGTATGACTGCGGTAGAGTGTCATACGAGGAAGGGTAAGGTGACTTCGGTGGAGCTTGTGCTATGAGAGCAAGTGGTCCTCCGAAGTCAGCACAGTCTTTGAGTACGGTGGATTCTTGAGCTTGCAGCTCTCCATAGAGCTTGTAAAGTGACAGGGAGTGAATCTTTCTATCGCCTTGGACTATCATCTTGGCCGTAGTCCAATGTCTGCCCAAACCATTAAGAAACTGAAGATTGATTTCATGGTTACTGCGGATGGTGCCCGCATTGGATAACTTGGTGACTATCAGGTTGAACCTTTTGAAGGAGTCTTCCAAACTTTCTCCAGTATGAGCTTTGAAGTTGTTGAACTCGTTGAGTGCGGTAGTAAGCTTCTTATCTTGTGCTTGTTCTGAGCCTTCGTACAGGTTTTTGAGAACATCCCAGATCTCTTTCGCTGATTTGCAATTTATGATAATATCGAAGTTGTCAGGAGCAACTCCGCAGGAGATTTCATAAAAAGCAACAACATCATTTTCCATTTTATCGAGATCATCCTTGGTGGGACGGCTCATGGCTGGTTGACCTCCTCCTAGCCTGGTTGCAGCGCCGTCAGTTTGGACTGGTGTAAGGACTGGAACATGTGGTCCTTCTTTTACGGATCGCCATACATCTCTACCCAGTCTTCTCAAGTACCTTTCCATTCTTTGTGACCAGTGATGATATTCATTTGCGACTAGTATTGGGGCTCGGTTAGAACCACCGACACTGTTGGAAACATTTAGAGATAATGATTGTGCCATTTGAAATTGTTTTTTTTTTGTTTTGAAGAAATGAGCTTTAGTGGTATAGAAGGCTCTTTGAAAAATCAGAGTTCCGTTTTCAAAAAGCAACCACTTTGGCTCTGATACCAATTGTTGCGAGAAAAACTTGGAGACACACTTGAACAAAAGTTAGAACAAGTATAATGCAGAATAGTTAATCTCAAAGGATCTAAAAGCTCAACAATAATATAGTTAGATAGTTAGAGAGTTAGTTGCGGAAATGTAAAGGAATGGAAATGACAGCAATTGTTATATCAAGAAGACACTTAAGCTGATTCATAACACGGAATGCATTCACTCCAAGTTAATAAGGAAGATCAAGCTTAGTGATTAAGTCTTAAAGACTTGCTCCGAAGAGGGATTATGATCAGCAGAATTATGATAAGGTTTAAGTAAGAAGAGATGAGTGAAGAAAGATAGAGAGATAACTTCAGAATGTGTATTCAGATAGAATTCATAAGTTATCGGTTCTTCCTATCCTTTTTTTTAATACAAAGAGAGTAAGTCTATTTATAGAGACTTAGGAACTACACTAGATTACAACTCTATAAGCAGCCGTGCAAGGCATACTGGATAATAGAGTGTATTACATAAAAGACAAATAACGTAATCTAGCTAAGTTGACTGCGGTAGCTGACTCCGGTTGCTGATGCGGATGCTGATGAACAAGATTGACTCCGGGTGCTGAACCGTTGCGGTAGAAAGATGGTTGCGGTAGCTAAGTTGACTGCGGTAGCTGACTCCGGTCACTTTTATGATTCAACAAGGTCATTAATCCGTGGAAGGGGATAACGGTTCTTCAATGTTAACTTGTTCAACTCCCGATAACCATTGCACATCCGATACGAACCATCCTTCTTCTTGATGAACAGTATCGCCGCTCCCCACAGAGAACTACTCAGTCTGATGAATTGCTTACCTAGTAGCTCCTGCAGCTGAGATGAAAACTCCTACACATCAGGCGGTGCCAAGCGGTACATCGTCTTGGCAATCGGGGATGCACCCGACACAAGGTCAATCCTGAACTCGACCTGCCTCTCGGAAGGCAAACCAAGTACTCCTCCGGGAATACATCAGCGAACTCCCAGACCACTGGAACCTATGCAACTGAAATTTGGTCCCTAACTGGAGTGTCATCCAAATAACCTGCACACCCGTGTTGAATGTACTGGAGAGCCCTGGCTACCGAACAAAACCCTGAACCGGCCTTGGTGCCCTTTCAAAAAATAACCAAATCTCCCCCACTTGGGTTTCGAACTACAACTCGTTGGCCCTCACAGTCAATCATGACACCAAGCCTTCTCAGCCAATCCATACCCACTATCACGCACACATCCCCAATGGGGATAGGGATCAGATCAATCGGATAAGGCACCCTGAAGATCTCTAGCACACAACCCTGATATACCGCAAATGCAGAAACCCCGTGTTCATTGGTGATAGAAACCTGCAACGGACGTTCTAACTCCCCAATAGGTATATCAAACTCCCTACTGAATGATCGAGATACAAAAGACTGACTCGCACCTGAGTCAAACAACAGAAGAGCATGCAAAGAGTTCACTAAGAACATACCTATCAGAGGCATATATATATATATATATATATATATATATATATATATATATATATATATATATATATATATATGTAATCAACAGAATAATGTATACATACATACTAGTCACAACATCTGGAGTTGCTTTGACCTCCTCGGCAGTGAGCTGAAAAGCACAACCTCGAACCCTCGGGGGCTTCGCCCTCCCCTGGCACCCATCGGTAATCCTCAATGTAGCTGTCATTGTAGCTTGTGCCGGCTTGGCGGAGAGAAATAAACAATTGACCTTCACATGGCCAACCTGATCACAGTGATAACAAATCCTGGAACTCAAAACCGAGGCCGGCTAATGGCAATCCCTCGCATAGTACCCCTCCTTGCCATATTTGTGGCATCCACTGCCTAAGCGAAGAGCTCCCTCATGAACTTTGCCACACTTCCCATAAGTGCGGCTCCTATGAATCCTAGATCTAGTATCAGCGGCCTTGAACCACTTCGGCGCAGGCTGCGACTACGTCGGGGCCGGTCTCTGCTCCCTAGCTTGGAGCTCTATCTCAATCTCAAGCCGCCTGGCGGCCTCCTGCAACTCCAACAAAGAACCATAACATTGAGTGGATACAAACTGCCTGATATCCGTCTTGAGCGTGCTCATGTAACAGGTCATCCGAGCCTGCTCAGAAGCAGCAAACTCTAACTAAACATGGCCCTCTTCATGAACATCTTGGTGATCTCCGTCACCGACTCCGTCCCCTGTCTTAAGTCCAAATACTCATGGGCCAACCTCTCACACTCCACCAGTGGAATATATCTAGAACGGAACATCTGCCAGAACTACTCCTAAGACACATCAGCTCTCTTCTCAAAAGAGTACAAGCTTGTAACAAGTTTCCACAAATCCTTCGCTTCATACCTCATAAGGTTTAGAGCGCACTTGACCTTCTGGTCAGCTGGGCAAGAGCAAGTGAAAAAACACCCCTATATGTCAGACAACCACCTCATGGCTATGATCGGGTCCTGAACTCCATAAAATTTTAGGGATTCTTATTGTCGAAGTCCCAATACTGGAAGACTCTCCTAACACCAACCCTAACAGTGGCAACGGATGCGGTGGCTGCAACAGCAGCAGCCACAGACAAACAACATAGTGTTCATCAAAATACTCCACCATGGCGGACTTGATAGACCCAAACATCTCTGGCAACTGTGCTCGAAAGTAAGCAACAACCTCCTCCTAAAGAATCTCCTGAATCCTATCCTTGGACACAGTTGGCCCATCCTGACTGCTAACTCCCGATCCCGACCCGGATCTAGCCTCAAATTATCTCGTCATAACCATACTGAAAATAAATCATGGAGATATTAGATAACACACATATCATATCAGGGGAACCAACTCCCAACAAAGCCCTAGGGGTTGTAACTTCCCTGTTGCGTGTACGGGTCCTGTGCTTTTAGTAATACGGGCCCATACTACCTTCCACACCTACCCGTATTTATACCAAGGATCATCACAACAACCTTAACAATACATACTAGCATATGCATACACTCCATCCTCACACCCTAAAGGAAGGCTAAAGATCTCAAAACTGGTTGTCACACTCCCAAACCAGGATGGTGGAAACATCCGGGTGTGGATGACTTTCATGTACAGTACCATAACAGTTGAATATAAATGATCAAATCAAACACAACCATCATCTATATATAATTGAAAAAGTTACATCGTTGTAAGTTTTACATGTTTCAAAAGTCAATTACAATATGATGCCAAAAGATTTTTTTGGCGCCTTCGCGTCCCATCCTCAAAAGCTGGTGGTTACATGTTTTAATGATTTCCTGAGAATACAACTTGTTTTGAAAAACTGTCAACAATTAAGTTCGTGAGTTAATAAGAGTTTGTAAGAAAATTAGTAAGCCTTTCTGTGACAAGATATCGTGTTTGTTTCCAGAAAGTCCAATATTTTTTAATGAATGAGATGTAAGTCGTTCGCTTGTAAAATAAAGGTGTTTATTCCAGAAAATCCAATATTTTGCATAGAAATGAGTTGTAGTCTTAAATGTTCCAAGACCGAAATGTACCAGTATTTTCCATACTTAAAATAGTAATGTGTAGTTTTATTCATGAATAAAACCGTTTGAAGAAATGTGTTTTCATGTAAAATATACGTATAGTAGTTTGCCCATTTGAGTTTTCATAACCGTGCTAAAGTGAATTTGCCTACTCGACGTTCTTCAGGCGTCGAAACATTTATGACATTTATCACCCATAACCTGCCGGTCTGACTGTAGCTAATAGTCAGGGTGTGGGATCTTCAATCCCATATAGGTCTATACACAACTATCATGCTCTCTTATGCGAGATTCCTGTTAGAATACAGGACTTTCGTGTGTACCTCAGTTAGGTACGATGAAGACAATGTCTCAAAAATTTATTCAACGAGTATACGTGTTTTTTGTAATGAAAACATTTGTATATGTAATTATCCCTTTTTTTTGCAGGATAATACCGAAAATGCCGTAAAAACAATTATATATGTACTTTATATAATTTTACCCTTTACTCAACGGGTTACAAAGGTGGTAAAGTTTTGTAAACTATATTTATATAGTTAAATGAAAAGAACGTTTTGTACTCTCTCTCTCTCTCTCTATATATATATATATATATATATATATATATATATATATATATATATATATATATATATATATATATATAAGAATAATGTAGTGTATTTTGTAACAGTTTTTCATATCTTTACGTTTTTATCAAAATGTTGTATGTAAAAATATAAAAGGTTGGTAGCAAACTAACGTTTTAAATGTTTGCGTTTTAACTTAAATTTTCTTGTGTGTTACTTGTATTCCCCCCCCCCCCACCCCAAAACATACAAAAAAGTCTTGAAAAATGTAGGGGTATGAACTCACCTTATGTGTTTTGTTGATGAGTGGAAGGATGTGGTGAGGAGTTTTCAAGTCGAGAACACTTGAAAAATACTTGAAGATTTTATGATCCTATGAACAAATTTATATATAAATATTTGTGTAAATGATTTGAGATTTGTATAGAATATGTAGAATGTTTAGAAGTTTGAGGAAATACTTACCAAATAAGGAGGAAGGACCCAAGAACACCTCTTGGAAAGAAAACATGACTTAGAGAGAAAGTGAGAGTTTCTTGTGGAGGAAAAACCGAAGTTTTGGAAGGAAGTGTTGAAAATGAATGAAGAAATCCCCTCGAAGAGTGTTTATATAGAATAGAATAAGATAAGGAAAGTGGATTGGTTGTTGGGAAGTGTAATGGATAATGATTAGTCCAATGGGGTGTTGAGAAATGACATAAATGTGACATGAGGGGATCCACTTGACCTACTTGTGCCCACTTGTGTAATATAATATCTCTTTATCTTAAGATATTATTTTATGCAAAGATAAGATTTATATATAATAAATCTTCAAGATGTGGATAAAATATGAGTTTAGGGGGTCTAGGATGTGAAGAATATGAGTTTGATGAAAATCCCATGTCAAAAACTCCTAAAACTAACGAAAAATGCGAAACTGCAAAAAATCTAGGATGGGGTCCGAAGGTGCGAAGGCTGCTGGCCTGCGGAGGTGGAGGTTCGATGCGAGAGCTAGGCTGCAAGAGGTTTAGACTGCAAATGTGAACATGTCTGAGACTGCGAATGTCCGAGACTGCAAGATTCAAGGCTTCGCTGCGAGAGTTGCCACCTGCGAAGGTACCCTATGCGAAACTAACCGAGGTTGCGAATGCGAAATTTGTCGAGTACATGAGAAAGTAGGAGTTTCGTTGCGAGAGTGAGGGTTTCGGTCCGAAAGTAAAGGTTCGCATGCGAGAGGTCTCGGTGCGAAAGTGTCCGGCAACGAACCTGAGAGGGTTCGTTGCGAAGGGTTAAGAGGGTTCGCAGTGATCTTGCAGTTTTCCATTTTCACCTCCCTTTTCGAGTGGTTTTCAACAATTTGAAGGGTTGGGATTGTATAGGTGTTTATGAAAAAGTTGAAAGAGATTTGGGAGAGAAAGTGAGAGAGAGATAGAAAGAGGTTTTGTGTGTAGTCTTTGTTATGGTTTTGCCCCGTAGTGTTAGAATTATAAATTTCACTACGCTGTGTTATGAGTGTTATTTATCCCCGAAGGATACATAGTTGAATCTTTTTATTGCGTTGTTACGTTATTCACCTTATTTAGGGTTTATATTTAAAAACTTGAAATTCATGTGTGATACTTTTTATTATAATAATAAGTTGTACATTAGGAAAGATAACGTAAACCCTAACTTACTAGCACTAGTTGAGTTGACCTTTTTGACTTGTTGACTTTGTTTGACCAAAATTGACGGTTGTCACACTGGCCGGCTGACCCCACACAACTCATCCATGAAACTTCCACCAACCTTGCAGCACTCGTGTATGCTAATCATACATAACACTGGACCCTATAGACAGTCGAATTTATGATCCTACCCTAAGCCCTTCATCAAACAAGAATAGGAAATAAGGCCAAACCAAACATTCTCAGTCTATAGAATCTTAGTTATCTATAATCATGATGGATACACTAAGCAACTACATTAATGATGTAAATTTCATACATGGAAGAAACCTAGGCTATCAGGCCTCATACAATCAGTCAATTCTCTCATGTAATTACTGAAGATCCCTAGCCTATCACTAGTATGTTGTTCTAACATGTCACAATATCAAATAAGAGTGTGGTAATTTGGGGCTTACTTAATGGCTCTGGATGATCGTACACATCGAATCCTCTATGATTATTTTGATAAAACTTTGAAAATCTTTTTTTTTAAATCTTTTTCCTTAGTTTGAGACTGGATTCACACGAGTGTTCCTCCAATTCACTCAAACCAAGGCTCTGATACCAACTTGTAACACTCACAAAAAACGTGAAAGTTTTAAACTTTTTAAAACCAACCAATTTCACAAATTGTTTACGAACAAAGTTCTCAAAACATGTTCACATCATAGTCTCCCAAAATCATAAGTCAAAACATGAGGATGTGTATGGTCACGCCTTCACCTTCCCGCGATCATCCGAAGTACCTGAAACATAACCTAAGACTGTAAGCCAACTCTTAGTGAGATCCCCCAAAGTACCAACACACAATACACATTACAAAAATAACAAACAACATGTGTACAGAGCCTTCAGCCTGAATGGACCACCTCATAGGCCTACAGGCTATCTGGACCGCTCATAGAACATTCAGCATGACTGGACCGCTACACCGGGCCTTCACCCTATCTGGACCGTTATCCGGGCCTTCGGCCTGAATGGTCCGCCTCATGGGCCTTCAATCTATCCAGGCCGCCCTGGGTCTCTTTGCCTTCAGTTTTCACTCGTCCGCCTCAACCTAACCACACATAACATGTCGACATATACATAACAGACAAACATATAAACATATAACCAGTCAACTGACAATCGAACAAATCTTACAGATCTCTAAGCCTAAAATCATCCTATATACCAGGATACCAGTTTAACAGAGCACTATAATATACCAAAATATAATAAACCAGGATAACAGTCTAATGGGCCGGTCTTGGTGCCTTCGACCCAAAAGTATAGTGAGGAAGACTCACCTCGTAAACTCAACAAAAGCTGATAAGGTCCCTACTCCAAAACTCAGCTCTCTAACCGGCACCTAATCCCACTAAAGACCAATTCCATCAAAAAGCCAAAATACCCTCAATGGTCAAACTTTGTCAAACTCAACTGGTTAAACCCACTATGTCAACTGAGTCAACCCAGGCAAGTCAACTCATATGGGCTGACCCAGTGCGAGTATGCAGGGCGTACTCTGGAGGTACTCTAAGCGTATTCCAACCCTCGTAGTTGACCACAATCGGGGTGGTTGAGCTCGTATGTAGGGCGTACTCCGAGTACGCGGGGCGTACCCTTGCAGCCTTCAAAAATCAATAAGTGCTTAATAGCTTAAGCACTTATGCCCATACTTCATAATCCAAGGCTCAAATACACTCTAGAGTCATAAAGTTTCCAACTTTATGACTTTACATGCCCATTAGGTTCTTAACTCAAGGTCTTAATCCATTAAGACCTTCTATAAGATGCATGGAGGAAAACTAACCATTGCGACTTCATTTTTATGGCTTAGGACCCCTCCTAGGGTCTGAAAGGACAACTCAATTTGTCAAAAACATGCCATGCTCAAGATAAGACATTTGTCACCCAAAAAGTATCACTAAAACACCCATTTCTAGATCTACAAGATTAAACTATCAACAAGCAAGCTTTATACCTGTGAAGGGTAGCAAATAAAGAGTATATCCTCAATCCAAAGTGCTACACTCTCCAAAGATGATCTTGGCTTCCTTCCTTCTTCTTATAAGCACACAAACACACACTTTAAGTCTTAAAATGGCTTCACAAGATGGTTCTAGGGTTACAACACGAATGATAGGGGGAGGCTGAGAAGGTGAAGGGAAATGAGGCCATAAGGATGCTTAAATACTAACCAAACCCTTAAAATTAGGGTTTCCCCATTTAGGAAGTATGCCTAACGTACAATGATGTACGCCCAGCGTACTAGGGTGCTCCCTAGTATGCTTAGCGTACACCACATACGCATGGCATACTCTGGATCCATTATTTACCAAAATGTCATTAAGGCCCTTTTGTATATAATTCTTGAACTTTAGGACAAATTCCAGTATAGATAAATTAAAGGGGTAAAATTTGAAGTACCTTAAGATCGTGATGTTACACCAAGTTCCAATCTGTATGAGCTCAAATTGCAAGATCTAAGTTCTCAGCTCCTTTTTGCATGTTTATATGGGATTGCATGTTTGGGACCCATAAAGTTGGCAACTCTATGGATCAATGAGTCATTCTCTATGATTTAGTCTTATGGATCGTAAGTGTGGTTATAATTTATGAATCTTGTTTGAGTTTGGGGCCATTTCTTGTCATTTTCACCTAGGATGAGTTTAGGACAAGCATCACATATGCATGTCCGTCAAGTAATCGTTTTTATTAGCCTTTGGAGTCCTTGTTAGCTTCTGAAAGAATTAAGATTGAAGGCTTAATGGATTAAGAACTTAAAATTTGGATTTTTAGCCTCAACCTATTCTCACGACGTGAGATAATGTCTCGCAACGTGAGAAGCGTTTGGTCATGTTTCTGATCATCTTCTTGGGGCTCACGATGTAAGAGATGGCTTATCATGACGAAAGATCAGCCCCGTTGACTTTCCCTTGACTGAGTTGGCTAGGTTGAGTCGTGATGAGTTGGGATCTAATTGAGTGAGCTGTCACGATGTGACTACGACTGGTTATGACGTGAGATATGGTTTTGGGCCTTTTGGGCCTTGTTGGCCCAAGTTTTACGAATGTGGGCCTTTTTGGTGCTTGGGCCCATTCGGAGCTATGGGTAACGTTTAGAAGGTTGGGGCATCTTGGATTAGGCCCAAGATGGGTTTTGGGCCAATTAGGAAGTTGGCTCATATTGGGATTTTGGATGCTATTGGTGGGCCTCAGATTTTGGGTCTAGTGAGGAAAGGGTAAAATGGACTTTTACCCTGAGTGTTGGACAATCGGACTTGGATCCTAGCTATAGCTTGTGGACCAATTATTAATTTGGTATTATTGTTGATGTTAATGCAGGGATTTTTCCAGATCAGCAGTCCGAGCTTTTATCAGAGATATTCGGCAGCTTGAGTTGAGTTACCTTCATTGTATTCGTGGGTCGAAGGCATGAATGTTTTCCCACTAGTTGACGTTTATTGTAAAATGATTGTCTTTATGATAATTTTCTGGTATGCCAGTGTTTGTTGATGTTTCGGTGGTTATGATATTATGTGGTAGTGGTAGGGGTGAAATAGACCTGGTATCCGGTTGAAACAGACCGAAGGGGATTGCAAACACCCAGATATGCTTGATAGTGTCTGGTCGAAATAGACTAAAGGGGATTGCAAGCACCCAGATATGCTTGATAGTATCCGCTTGAAATAGACCGAAAGGGATTGCAAGCACCCAAATATGCTTAAAAGTATCCGGTTGAAATAGACCGAAGGGGTAGGCGAGTACACAAATATGCTTGGCAGTATGTGTGTATGGTATGTGGTATTTTGTAGAACTCACTAAGCTCTGTGCTTATGGTTTTCAGTTTACGTTTCAGGTACTTTTGGTTCAAAAGGGAAGGGCCTGACTTGATCGCAATGCATCCAACTATATTTTTCCACAACTCACTGGTCTTGGGATTGTACTCTAATAACTGTTTTCACATTACTATACTTTTAAATGATTGGTAATACTAAATGGTGTTTTAATGGTTGAATTGAAATTTTTTCGTACAGTTTTTGGGATGTTACCATAGCCTTGGTTTGAAAGATTCGGGCATACTCTCGGGTGTGTCTGAACTCAAACTAAGGGTTTGGTGAAATTTTCATAAAATAAATGCGTTATTAAAGGATTTTCTAATTAAAGAAATGGGTAGTATGCATGCAATTGGCCGAGCTCAAGTAAGTTATTCTCAGAATACCCATACATGTTGATATGTTATATGATTTGAATGTTTGCATGATAGAAAAAGGCTAGGGATACTTTCAAGTATTGCATGATAGAGTGGCCTGATATGTGATGCCTTGTAGCGTATGAAGCATTGGATGCTAGATTGGGAATATGTATTGGTATTAGGGATTGCTAAGTGTATGCTTTAAAAAGTGTGTACGGTTAGGATCATATAGTCGTAGAATGTTTGATTTGACCTTATTTCCTATTCCTCGTTTGGTTGTGGTCCTAGGGTAGAATCCTTTATTTGACAGTCTATTTGATCCTGTATTGTGTATAATTTGCATGCATAAGGCAACCAACATCAAGAGTGGAAGTTCCTAGCATGAGTTGTAGTATGTGAGTTGGAATGTTCTTTGGTTATTATATGGATTGGAGTGCTACTGCATGAATGTTGATTGCTTTGTGCTTTGTGGAACTCTTAAGTGATGTGAGTTAGCTATTAAGTGAATATGTCAAGTCACATGTGACAAAGGTTGGATAATCTCAGAATGACGGATTTGACCCTATTGTGCAGCTCTCGTATAAGTCTAACCGTTGTAGGGATGAGTCTTTTACTCGAAGTATTATCTAATCTTTATTGTATGTGATTGTATTCATGAGGTGGGTAACTGAAATTATGGGGAGTTCTTCAGCAGCTGATGCGGGGTGGGGTACGAAACCTAGGCAAGCCTAGGAAATGTTTCAGTGGATTTGATGGTGCTATTTAGCGAGTATTTGGAGTATTGGTTTGAGAAGACGACTTAGAGGATTCCAGATTATTCTTGAAGAAAGTATGGATATGTGTGGAAGGTAGTATTGGGCCCGTACTACTGAAAGCACATGATCCATACTCGAATCAGGGACAGACTAGGAGAATCTAGGAAGCCTATGGGATGAGGATTGTTGAGTATGTTCTGATCATTTGCATGGTTGTTTTCCAGAATGGTGATGAGCACTCAGGAAGGAGGTTCGGGTTCGGGTTCAGGCTCAGGTGCAGGTATTGAGCTGATTGATGAGTGGATGCAGGAGTTCATATCGTCGGAAATTATCCATGTTATTTTCGAGCAGATTCCTTTAATCCTTGGTTTGTTCAAGGGGATTTTGGAACTCTTAGATGGTCATCTTAGGGCTTTTCAGTCCGATATTGTAGCAGGACAGTTGGGGGCTCACCATGAGCTCAAGGCTTGTGGAACTTTAGAATCCTTTGGGAAGGAGGACGCTACTTCTATCTCTTTTCATGAGGGATCAGAGGTGGGTTATGCATCATTCCTTCTGGGGGACCGATTCCATGATTGGTTTGCCATTGCGGTTTTACGAGCTTTACGCGAGGAGTTACCCGACATTATTCGTCGTGTCACTGACAGATTGGTCGCCAGGTTCGAGTATTGGATCTCGTCGTTCAGGCGGTTGATGGGTGTGGTCGAGGTGACTCGAGAGTAGGAGATTAGTTTGGAGGGACAACTTGGGAAGAGGAAGCGAACTCATGAACCGAATTTGCTAGCATCATCTAAGCATTTTGATGTTGTCATATCTGGTGATGGGGATTTGAGGGGCCATGACATTTTTGCTATAGGTGGAGGAACCCTTAGGCATGTGCGTAACAAGTCTAAATGCGGTAGGTACGCATGCAGGGTGATTGGTTTTGAGCATTCTAACACTCCTAAGTGTACATGCAACCCTAGAAAACCTTGGATCTATGTTTGTCCAAAATACATGCAAAAATACTTTTTCCAAGGTTCATAATCCTATCTAGCATATATGGGGAACTTTAATAATAAAAGATGGCTAGGATTACATACCTTGTAGTTGTTTTGATTCCTTGAAAACCTTGAGAGCCTGGCACCCCAAGTGTGATGCCTCAAATGTTTCACACAACACCAAATGATCTTGGAATAAACTTTGAGAGAAATGTATAACACTTGAAATCGGCCTTACCCTCTTGTCTCACTAGTGTAGCCGATTTTGGTTGGTAGAAGCATGCTTATATAGTATGTGGCATTAGGGTTACACCATGTAAACCCTAATGTAACATGGTTCTTCATTTCCATGACCCATGGGTTTGTAACTCCCATGGAGCATCCATGGAGCATCCTATGGACCTTAGCCCAACTAGATAATCCATGGAGCATCTAGCCCACTATACAAGTATGGATGATTTACACAATCAACCCATATATTTAATTAGTCTCCTTTTGATCACTTAATTAATTCTAGATTAATTCTTGATCAATACTAATTAAATAATACTATTAATATATTAGAACTTATAATATATTAATAAACCACAAGTGTTATTTCTCTCATTTAGTATATCCAAATGCTTGATGCCATGCAACCCAAATGGACCATGCCAGGTCGGGTCAAGTACATACCAGAAATAGTTATGGACTTAGACACCTTATCCAACAGTCTCCCACTTGGATAAGTCTAATAACTATAGCTGGAAGTATGACTTCAGGAACCGATCAGCAATCGTAGCTCTTTTTAAGGTCTCTCGGAACTGAGAAGATGATGATACGCCATTTAAG
The DNA here is from genome assembly GCF_052849685.1 of Lactuca virosa. Taxonomy (NCBI): domain Eukaryota; kingdom Viridiplantae; phylum Streptophyta; class Magnoliopsida; order Asterales; family Asteraceae; genus Lactuca; species Lactuca virosa. The sequence goes on along the minus strand of NC_136433.1, from coordinate 309,917,337 downwards.
ATAAGTGATCATATAATCCTTTGTTCTAGATATCAGCCGGACAAATACATGGAACAATGTCTTGCTTATTGTCCAGAAGTTTGTTTCTTGATTTCCGATTTGTTTGACATAGAACTTAATTGAACACATCAACTTAGTTCTGACCGGGCCCGGTACATAGGTCAAAACAAAATCATCAAGGGGCCTAGATATCGCTTCTAATCCAAGAAGGAACAGATAAACTTCGACTCATATGCTTGTTCTACTACTTGTTAAATCACACACAAACGCACATTTTATAACATCGAGTTACCAATACGGGTTCGCACGATCAATGTATAACCAACTCTAGACAACAAGACATATCTCTAGGTTTGAAGACTTATATGATATTACCGTCTCGCGATCACTCAAAATAAATTCCATGAAGTGATACCAGCGAGCGTGGGTTGAACCCAATACTCAGAACTTATGAGCACACATGAGTGTTGAGGCCATGTCCAACATCTTAGACCTCTACAACCAACTCATGACAGTCTTAATTCATATCTACTTCCAACATATGACCGACTGTGGATAATTTGAATAATATGTAAAACACAACATAAATATTTTGGAAGTCAAAACATGCAAAAGAAATAATAGTAAACGATTGACAAAAGATAGCAACACTTTACTCATAAATAAACACAACTTTTATTCATCATCAAATGTCAATTACACTTTACAAATTTCAAAAATTACCTAACTACTAAAACTAATATCATCCTTCAGCCCTATGCTCCTTGCATGCTGGAGATGCTTAACCCTACCCAGTCCCTTTGTGAGGGGATCTGTCGGGTTCTCATCCGATGATACCCTCTTTGCGACGAGGAGTCCTTCTTCTATTCGATGTCTGATGAAATGGTATTTTCTATCAATGTGTCTGGATCTCCCATGATCCCTTGGTTCCTTTGCCAAGGCAACTGCACTTTCACTATCACAGAAAATCTCTATGGGCTCCTTTATAGCTGGTACAACTCCAAGGTCTCCAATGAAGTTCTTTAGCCATATCGCCTCCTTTGCTGCCTCGCTTGCCGCTATATACTCTGATTCGCAAGTTGAATCAACCACTGTCTCCTGCTTGGAACTTTTCCAAGAAATTGCTCCTCCATTTAAGGTAAAGACCCAGCCCGACTGAGAGCGGAAATTATCCCTATCAGTCTGGAAGCTAGCATCACTATATGTAACGCCCGCAGATCTGGGCTAGTCAATTTAGAGTCGATAAGCATCAAAAATGACTTTTTGATGGAAGATTATTTAGAAGGATTAATCTTAACTAAGGTATAGTATATGTTACAAGGATTTCATACATATAAAGAACGCCGAAATCCGAGTTATAACGATGAAGTTATGACCTGTCGAAGTTTCGCGACAGAACCGACACGACACAGCGCGACGTAAATAGTGAATTTACGTTAGAGCGATATTTGGCCTTAGCGATCTAAATGAAAGTCGTAGAATACGTTAAACCGAGAGCGTGCATAAAAAGAATGTCTAAATCTGACTTCGTATGAGGAAGTTATGATTTTTCGAAGTTTCAGCATTAGCAGTATGCAGCCCGAAGTTCGAATATGAGATCGAGTGATTTCTAGCCGAAACGATCTAAACGAGAATCGAAGATCTCATCGATAGTAGTCCAACGGTAAAAAGACAGACGAAAACGGACGTTAGACGAAGAAGTTATGGATTTCTAACGGAGTTTTCCTGTCCCGGCCTACTAAAAATAATATAATAAAAATATAATAAAAATAAATTCAAAATTAGCCGATGAAGTCTAAACGAGAGTTGTAGAGTATAATCTCACCTACGCGTGAATATAAAGAACGTCGAAAACGGAGTTCATATGCGAAAGCTATGAATTTCTGAAGTTCGGGGCGCGAAACCCCAAAACTGTCAGTATTCACGACGTGAACTCAGTATTTATGACTTCTGGAGCCTGACAGACGCAAGTGGCGATGACGTACCTCATGACTATTGAACTCACGACGTGAATATTTGAGATTCACGACGTGAATCCAGAAAAATGGCCCTATAAATAGAAATCAAGGGTCAGCCGATTTTGGTTGCTCCGTCTCTTCTCTCTCACTCCCGATACTCTCTCTAAGCCCTCTTTTAACCCCCCGAAGCCCCGGTATCATCTTGAGACCCGAAGCGAGTCCCGAAGCCCGAAGATCCCATGAAGAAAAGAGTTTCCGAGCCGAAGCTATGCCCGTGAGAAGTCCGGTGTGTGAAGAGATCACAGTTTCACCGAAGGATACTACTTCTACAATCCGTAGTGCTGTCCGATCATCTTCTGATCAAGTGAGTGTGTAGTCACTTTCTTCTAACACATAAATATTAAATATTTGCTATGAAATACGTGCTATGTGTATGATATATTGTTGTTTATTCGAGATGATTGTGGAATGGATGAATTATATAAGTTTTAATGAGTTAAACTATATATGTATTTTGTATCTAAAAATATGTTGGGTAGAACATGGGTAGATGAGGTTGTTGGTAGGTGATAAAAGATGGGTTGGACCATGAGATAAAAGGATAAAGAGATAAACTTGTTTTAGATCTGGATGTATGGATCAGATCAGGAGGTTAGTTTTAGATCCGAGAGTATGGATCAGATCAAGAGGTTAGTTTTAGATCTGAGAGTATGGATCAGATCACGAGGTTAGTTTTAGATCCGGGAATATGGATTAGGTAATGAGGCAAATTTAAGATCCGGGAGTACGGATTATGTATTTTTGAACTACGTGTTCATTCGATAAGGTATCATGTGTATAGTCCCTTTTAGGAACATGATTTTAATAAGAGTATTGATTAAAGTATGAAATATACATATGTATGTGAAGTATTTGTTATTGTCCAAAATACGTGTTAGATATATTTGATAATATACAACGTGCGAATCAGATATGGTTCAATATGTGTTAAGATGTGTAAATATGATATTATTACTTAAAACCTTGTGTTAAGCATACACTAGTTGGCGTTGCCTAAACGGAGATAGTATCAAAAATTGATTATAGGCATTGTAGGCTTGCCTAGTGATGGGTTAAGACTTAAATAGGGATGTTTAGTTCAATTATGATTGGACTTTGGGTAGTCTCTTATTAAGAGTACATGTGGGGTGAGATTGATGATCGGTGGAGTACGTCCTACGTACAGAAGTACATTTTATGTATGAAGTCCTTTTCAAAGCTCTGTGGCTTGGGTGCTGCTTGTGCCATGGTACTATTTTGTTCTCGGGTACGAGACTTTCGCATACCATAGTACTATAATGTGCCAGAAGTACTATCATGTACAAAGTCTTTTTGACAATTTTGTGTGTCGGTTACGGGAGCGTACGGGAGTACTCTAGTAGTATTTCCCCATACTTTTATTTTGAGAGAGCTTTGGAGTCAGCGTTTCTTTTATTAAGTGATCGACCGAGCTTCATATGTCAGCGTTTTCTTTCACGAAGTAATTAAGGGAACTTCGTAGACTGCCTAATAAAGTGTGTCGGTAATAGACCACTGCCAGGTATGTCTGGTGTTATATTGTTGGATAGGGTGCGTCTGGGGGTGAAATACCTCATGTATTCAGGCCACTGCTAGGCAAAGTTCGATGCTGGATAGGGAGAGTCTAGAGGTATAATATCTCATGATAGTCGGACCACGCCTAGGCATTGTTATCTAGATAACTACCCCTGACTTAATTGTCTTGTGGTTCTTTCTTTTACGAACGAAGGTTCGTGGTGAAACTTATTCCATTCCCCTCATTTAATGTCTTTATTGATCCTCGTTTGCTGCCAGGTAATTTCCGAAGCAGCTCGTCAGTTGTTGTTCATATCGATTCCTTAGGCTAGATCTCATAAGATCATTGTATAGGGTCAGTGTGTGGGGATCGACGGGATGGGATAGATTGTTTTAGAAATATGATTTATATGTGTTAATAATAATAGTGGTTTTGCAGGATCGAGATATACATTATTATCACGTGGTTTGAACTAAGAGCTTTCTTACTCTGTGTTCCTTAGGTGATTGAGTTCACCAGGGATATTTGAACTAAGTATTCACTAGATATTTTTGAACTAAGTGTTCATTAGGTGTTTTTGAACTAAGTGTTCATTAGGTGTTTTTGAACTAGGTGTTCATTAGGTATTATTGAACGGAGTGTGTTCAATGGGTGTTCTTGAACTAGGTGTTCATTAATTATTTTGAACTGCGTGTTCACCAGAGGTGATATAAGAACCATGGCAGCACTAGACTTTGTGCCAATTCCTTAGGGCAATTCTTAGGAATGAATGAGAGAAGGGTAATCGGTTCTTAGGGTAAATCTTTAAGAAATAAATGAAGATAATGGGGGTGAGTAATTGGATTGATTGTTTGATAAGCGAATATAATAATTATATTATTGTGGGTTGAAAACCCTACATGCTCACCAGGCTCCCAAGCCTGAGCCTCTCAGTTTTCTTTATATTACAGGTTATGGCACGAGAGCATAAGTTGGCTGACATAACGAGAGATTTTGGATTATAGGCCAGTAGTTATGAATAACTGTTGTAAGGTCTATTTTGTTCTGTTTATGCTTTTGGTATGTATTGAACATGACATCCCGAGATTTTGTTATATAATGAAAATACATTTCTTTAAATGAATGCTTTGATAAATTCTTATCATATTTTTGTTTTGGGAACAAATTCCGCAACTGTTTTCTTTAAAAGATTACTCTGATTTTGAAAACAAAGCATAAACAAATCGGTCTTTTCTGACCGTGAAATTGGGGATGTCACAGTTGGTATCAGAGCATTAGTTTAAGCGAACTAGGAATTTGTAGGAAATTTCTAGACTTAAACTTAGAATGCTAAGTATTGATCATGAGGAGTGTGTCTAAAATATGTTAGGTAGTACACCTAATGGACACAAGCACTAGTTTATTTTAGGAATGATGCCTAAAATGCTTTTATGTGCTAATTGTTTTGTGTGATAGCTAAATTGATGCTATTATTTGTTCGGATCTATGGTCTGTTGCCGACCGGATCTGGAAACCTTATGTGTGTAGGATTCTAAGCGTATGATTACGATATTAGAACTAGCATGTAAACGTTTCGGGGGTGATAAGGAGATTTATACGTTTATCGTAATTAAAGCTTTCTTATCTTAAAAATTCTCGCTTGGTACACCGAATGTCTGCTTGGGTGTACAAAGGGTCATGGTGAAGACTCGTAGAGAAATTGAGTAAATGGAGGAAATGAAAAAGGCTTATGATAGTGGATGACACCTATCAGAAGATATCGTAAGAGTGGTATCTTGCCTTTAGAGTATGTCTTATGAAATAACAGTACATTTAGAGGAGTACGGTACGTCTGAAGTACACCTTCGATTGGCAGGATGATGGAGAGATTGGTGTAATTCTTGAGGTTGTGTCATCACCCGGTATTTCCATCACCAATCGAGTTGAAGTAGAATTGATGATTGAAGATACGCAATGAAGAAGTCCTAGTAGAGTCTACGGAAATTGTTTATGATTATTTGGACACATTTGTATCTGTTAAATTGTTTTGTGATTTTAGGACTTGGGGACTGCGAGACAATACTTGGGACGAGTATGAGTAGGTGTGAAAGGTAGTAGATGCATATACTACCGGAAGCACAGGACTTGCACTTGGATCAGGGAAAGTCACAAGGTTACCAAGAAGCTGGTGATTGATTTCGTTTTATTCGAGTATGCCATTACCCTTGTTTCAGTAATGATTAGTGAGATGGTTGTTATTCCGACCCTAGTGGTCATATAAATTTGAGTTCGACTGCGATGAGTATGTTACGTGGTCTAGAGGACCTGTTAGATTAATGTCTAAGTCCATAACTATATTTGGTATGTACTTGACCCGACCCGGCATGGTCCATTTGGGTTGCACTTCACCGGCACAATTTATATGGATAGTCTTTTGAGAATAGTATATTTATGATTTATATTAATATATTATAAGTTCTAATATATTAATATGGAATCATATTATTTAATTAGTATTGATCAAGAATTAATTTAGAATTAATTAAGTGATCAAAAAGAACTAATTAAATATGGACTCTTATATATATGGAATGAGCCAAGTTCATTTAGGTTGGGCTAAGCTTTCATGGATGGTCCATGGAGCTTTTAACCCATGGATCCTATGTAAATGAAAGGTCATGGGTATTAGGGTTTACATGGATGTAACCCTAATCCTCCATAATATATAAAGGGGTCTTTGGCTCACAAAATTGGTACAAGTGTGTGAAAATAAGAGTGGGTCGATTTTAGTGTGCATACATATTCTCTCAAGTTCTTCCAAGGTGTTTTGGTGATTTGTGATTCCATTTGAGGCCTCCACACTATTGGGGCTAAGCTCTTAAAGCTTGAAGACATCAAGCTACATCAAAAGGTATGTCATCTAACTAGAACTTTGTAGTATAGGTGCTTCATAATATGCTAGTTAGGATGAAACCTTGGAATACTTAATATTTGCATGTATAATAGAGAAAACATAGATCCAAGGTTTATAGGGTTGCATGTACACCATAGGAGTGTTAGAATGATCAAAACCCAACAGTGGTATCAGAGCCATGGGTTGTTTTCTGTTATATTGATGCAAATGTTTTGTTTTCAAAGTTGAAAAAAAGGAAAAAAAAAACATGACGTTTGTCAAATTTTAAGATAATTACTTGTTTTTGTGAAAAACTAATTATGTGTAAAATTTGAATCATTTGCTATATGAGTTGAATTAGGTCAAATTTAGTAAAAGATAAAATGATATGATTATTTTGTTAGTTTTAAAAGTTTGATCTAAAGAGTTTTCTGAAACCTCCATAAGTTATGGATATGAAAAGGTTTAAAAAAAATTGATTCAAAATTTTTATGGAGTTACAAAACTTGGTCTTAATGTTTTAAAGAATTCCATAACTTGTTCTTAAGTTATGGAACATAAAAAGTTTCATCATAAAACAAAATATTAAACTCCATAAGTTATGGAATCCAAAAGTTATTTTTTTTTGTGTTTCCTTGATTTATGAGTTAGTTTAGATTAATGAAAAAAAAAATTGTTTTTTAGTTGTTTTCAATCCTAATTAATCTAGAGGTAGTTCATAAAATGTGTTTTTGTAACTTATCCTCAAGTTACATAAAAGGTCACATTTATGAATCTTAAAACTCATAAAAGTGTCATAGGTTACATAAAAAAAATGAAGAGTCTTTTTCATTAAATAGTATTATGACTCCATAACTTGTCCTCAATTTATGGATGTTTAAGAGTCACTTCTTTAAAAGTGTTATTAAATAACAAGAGGTTACATAAAAAATGAAGAGTCTTCATTTTAATGAACCATTAAACTCATAAGTTATGAAATGAAAATTTTTTAATAGTTTCAAAAACTTGCCCTCAAGTTTTTGAATTTGTAAAGTTTTCCCATGAATACTTTAATTCCAAGTTAAGCCCTTAGAATTTTAAAAGTTAAAATTCAACCCTTATACTTTATAATATTATAAGTTAATAATATTTATATATATGTATAAGAGCAAGTCGTCTTACCATTAGTAGGCCTCATTCACGAAGTCGGTCTATAAGGGGGGTATAAGGTTACTGCCTATAAAATGACAGTTTAATGGGTGTCCACTCTCACCCACCGCTTCCTTGACCGGTGGAGGGTCGTTAGCCGAACAGGTAGGACAAGGACTATAATTCTCCCTTCATTATAAGTATATGGATAAATACTAAGTAACTAAACACTTATAAATTCCCAATCTTAGTTACATAGGAAAATGTGAATAAGGTGCTAATCCATGAAATTACACTTTGCACTTTGTTTAAACCGTTAGTGGAGCGTGTGTGGTTAACTGGCACACTAACCTGGATTTAACAAAGTAGCCAAAGGGTAACTTAATATTTATCATAGTATCGGTGGAGCTCGTGTGGTTAACCGACACATCGATTGAGGGGTAAATATTAAGGGTACCAAGTATATTTGCATGGTTACTTCACACCTTGTTTTGTGATCCTCGGCATCCCAGTCACAAAACCTGAAGGGCACACTCGAGATTGAAACATTCCATTGAAAAGTTCAATGAATCTCAAAAGAATCTAGGAGTTTCAAAACCAATTAAAACCTAATAATACATTTCGTTTATCTTGGTGGAAATTGGTGAATCGTCATTCACCTACCTTCAAATATTTTATAACTTGGATTACGGAATCCCTCTTCTAAGTTATAAAATAGTTTGTTGGGTCCTAGCCTTAATATATCATATTGGGTGTTATATTAAGGACTTAAATCAACTTTACGTGAATTTCTCCCATTGTTGATGTCTGGTTTAGACAACAATGATCTTCCCAAACCAAGTTTTCCTGATGAATATGTCTTCCCGAGTTTCGCTCATGGAAGTCATACTTCTCTTCCTCCACCTCCTCCAATTATTCTCCCTAACCCACAAGTTCAAGGTCACTCAAGCCCTAATGGCAAGCAAGGTCTATGTGTGATCACATCTTAGAGATGAAGTCACATATTGACAAGCCAGGAGAGTTGGGTGTCAAAGTCTTGAGAAAGTTGGATGTTCAATCACTTTCTAAGTCACATAGTGAGTTCCTTTGGGACTACTATGAAACAGACTATGACATGAACCTTAATGATCATATCTATTTGCTTGGTGCTGCTGAATCATCAATGATTTGGAACGATAGTAAAGCAAATTTGATTAGAAGATCAACATCCCAAAAACTTTATGGACAGTGACAATGGTGACACTGGAAATCCAGAAAAAGCATTCTCTTCCCAATGGAAAGGGATTGGCCATAGTCAACCCGGTTGACCAAATGGTAAGAGAAAGGCTAAGTCTGAGAGAGTCCCATTAACAAAGGGTCCATATGTTTATTTTTCCAAAGGAAGGGGCGTTGATTGCAAAGCTGCCAAATTTACCTAAGGATGTTAAAGTCAATAAGTTTGACTCTACATCAGGTAGAGCCCATTATCTAACTCTGTTAAGTTCTATTCTGAGATCCTCATTACATGATGTGACTGGGTCACATGTTGATGTTTTAAGAATCAAAGAATAGAGAGAAATCTTAAAGGAAGTATATGATGATTCTGATCGCGAAGGTGGATTTCGATCGCATCAGAATTTTGAGCAGTTGCTTAAGAAGTTATGATATATTGCTAAGGAATAGATAACAACAATTTCCATGTGGATTGTAAGGATAAGTTTTTCCGCAAAGTTTTAAAATAAAAGAAAATTGTTTAATTTTGTTTATTTGAAGTATCCTTACAATGGCATTTGTGGAAAATTGTTGCTTATATGATTCCACTGACAGCAATATTGGAAAATGGATTTGATTCTTTCATTTGTGGTAGTGTCTAAATTTACCAAATCAGGAAAGTTCCTCATCACCCAAGTTTCAATTGGACCGAAACTTGAAATCATGCAAGTTGAATAGTATGATGAATGAGAACTTTCAACCATTGGAAAATCAAGACTAATTACTTGTTCACATGGATGTGTGAGTCAAGTGAAGGACTAAAGGGATCGAGTACACATTCTTGTGCAATGGTCATGTCCACCACAAAGCTCGTTAAGACTATTTGATTTACTAAAGTTTAATAAATATGGTTATACTTACAAGTTTAAGTATAATTCTGAAACATTGGAAAAGTCTCAATGTATGGCAGAACGAATGGGAAGAATCAAATTAGGCAGAATGATAAAAGTTTCTCAAATCTGAAAAGATGGGAGAGTACTTTAGTATCATGTTTGTGATCATCTTAATGATTTAGAAATCATATCATAATTAGTCCTCTAAAGGTCATCTTAGTGCATTCTTATGACTAAGAAGAGGAGTCATTAATTGTTGAAATGGTTAGATCAGGAAGATGAGTCATACTTCGTTCCAAAACAATTCTTAGAGTCATACTCCAAGATTGTAACTTGAGTGACATATATTAAAGAAAGGTTTAAACCACTTGTCAAATTTAAGAGTAAAAGTGTCCTACTCTTGTACATTTGAAATTGGTAAGTTGTGATGTTTTGGATAAAACAAAGACCAACTAAGGCCGATTGTGTGAAGTGTTTGTCTTGATAAAGAATCCACACTATCTCTTGAATATTTGGCAAAATAGTCTTATATGTGAAGAGGACAGTGGGAGTCTTAAAGATCCTAAAAAGAATTTCAAGAATTAATCAAGAATAAAACCTGAGGTTCTTCACTAGCACACGACTTGAGGTTTATAACCTATCGTGTTGACATATTCTGTGCCCATTCCAGTTAAAGTTGGCTTTGCATAGGAGTTCTGAAAGTTCTCAATTGGTTGCATAACAACTTGGAAACAATGGCAGGCCCTGTACTGCCAGGTGGCAAGAAGTTAAGGTTGCATAAGTTCAGTCCATATGAGTTTGGATTTGTCATTATCCTTGTCTTATGACTATTCTTTTGACGATTCACATGGATAAGAACACATACACCATAAAATCTAAGGCTCATAAGGTTTCTCTCTGATTCATGAAAATGATGGTGAGGAAACACTTCCACCAAGTAGATTTGAAGCAGATGGCAAAAGGTCTAAACAATTGAGACTATGATTACGACATCCCTTTTCATAGTTCTGAAATTGTTTAGACACACATACATCCTATCTAAGGAAAGGTGTATGATTTTGATAAAGTTTTATCAAAGCATCTCGTATCAAAAATCTGAACTTTGGTAAGAAAGTCAATAAAGTATTGATTTCTAGAAGTCCAGCTGATTTCTGAGTACATGTCAAAGCTAGTGGGAGCATAAGTGTTATGCTAATAATCATCATGTTAGTGGGAGCATGATAATTATTGTTAGTGTTGCAAGTTAGCAATGTTAATTATAGAAAACAAAAGTTTCAATTCGTGAGGCTGTAGGGATTGAAAAAGTTGTTTTGCTATAATTAAGGGAGAGGATATACTTCATTTCAGTTCTAAAGGCTTAGATTGAGACCTTAATCATCTTTAGTCAAGAATATATATATGAATTTCATGTTGGATTGGTTCAACTTAAGGATATTCTATATATTGCGTTCTCAAAATTCGATTATGATTACGACATCCCTCTTCATAGTCAAATTTTGAAAACATGGCAAATAAAAATATTGTAGCAAAAGACTGGTCTAGAATCATGTCTTTATGTGAGACATCATGAATCGTGTACCATTTGCTTTGGGTACAGGATCGATTGTATGTGCTATAATATTTGTCATTTCTAAATTTTTCCAAATGCCCAGAGGCATTAAGAAGGGAAAAGGTCTAGAATTGGATATGACTAAAATGATTAAGCAATTGTCGAGGACAATCTGAGGTTTACAAAAGATTGGTTGCTCAGGGACAGTTGGAAGTATAGTGCTAATTTTGGAAGGACCATATTGACATATTCTGAAAAGAGGCATCTCTTATTCAGAAGTGATAGTCAAAATGAGAATATGGAGTTGTCTCCATAGGTGGAAGTTATCTGTGTAAGATTAGAAAACTTAATGCAACAAGCATGTCCAAAGCAATATACTTTGAATATGAGACTTAGTTTCCATGGAGTTGATCTCCATTGGAATACCTTATAATGACTGTTGACAAGTCTTTGTGACTTTGTACATATTCATTACAGGAGGGTCAGTGCATATAAGTTTAAAATCTAAACAGATTTCGATAAATGATAGGAATTTGAAATTCTCACATTTTTCGATAAGGATTTGGGAGTGTGAAATTAGAATCATTGAAATTATGTTCAATTGGTTTATTTCACAAAGTAAGGATCATAGACAAACATAGAGTGCATACTTGGTGTACGGCAAAGCTATTGTTTAAGAAAAACATACTGTACACGCTTGGAGCATGGGACAACTAGTGTTTTTAATTCAAGTATAAAGTTGATAAAACGAAAACAATGAATAATGAGTAATCAGTATGGTGATAAATAAAAGTGTTTATTTATATTCATAGGGTTTGATACCATATTTGATTCATTTATTCTTGTGTTTCACTTTGCATGTTTTGACTTCCAGAATGACTAAGTCGCTCTTCCTGAATGATTAAGTTATTCAAACCATCCACAGTCGGTCATATGTTGGAAGTAGATATGAATCAAGACTGTCATGGGTTGGTTTGTAGAGGTCCAAGTTGGTGGACAAAGTGGTGCTACAACACTCATGAGTGCTCATAAGTTCTGAGTATTGGATTCAACCCACGCTCATTTGAATCACTTCATGGATTTTATCACGAGTGATCATGAGACGATAATATCTTATATTCTTCAAACCTAGAGATATGAGTTGTTACTATGAGTTGGTTATACATTGATTGCACGAAAACGCATTTGGTAACTCGATGTTATAAAACGTACCTTTGTGTATGATTCAACAAGTAGTAGAACAAGCCATATGAGTCGAAGTTTATCCATTCCTTTTACCTTCGGGATAAAAGCGATATATGTGGGTCCCTCGATGATTTAGCGATGACACATGTGTGTGCTTGGCCAAGCCAGGACTGATTTAATTTGTTCAATCAGTCAGTCATCATAAATTGAAAATCGGGAAACAACAAATAGACAGAGAGAATGATTATAATCCATGTCTCAGTCCATATGATATCTAGAATGGAGGAATATATGATCCCTTATCTAATGGACAAGTCATTGACAAGGTCAGAGTTCAACAACGGCTTTAAGAGCTACGATTTCCAGTTAGGTTTTGAAGTCATACTCAATAATAGTTTTAGACTTATCCAAGTGGGAGACTGTTGGATTAATGTCTAAGTCCATAACTATATTTGGTATGTACTTGACCCGACCCGACATGATCCATTTGGGTTGCACTTCACCGACACAATTTATATGGATGGTCTTTTGAGAATAGTATATTTATGATTTATATTAATATATTATAAGTTCTAATATATTAATATGGAATCATATTATTTAATTAGTATTGATCAAGAATTAATTTAGAATTAATTAAGTGATCAAAAAGAACTAATTAAATATGGACTCTTATATATATGGAATGGGCCAAGTTCATTTCGGTTGGGCTAAGCTTTCATGGATGGTCCATGGAGCTTTTAACCCATGGATCCTATGTAAATGAAAGGTCATGGGTATTAGGGTTTACATGGATGTAACCCTAATCCTCCATAATATATAAAGGGGTCCTTGGCTCATAAAATTGGCACAAGTGTGTGAAAATAAGAGTGGGCCGATTTTAGTGTGCATACATATTCTCTCAAGTTCTTCCAAGGTGTTTTGGTGATTTGTGATTCCATTTGAGGCTTTCACACTACTGGGGCTAAGCTCTTAAAGCTTGAAGACATCAAGCTACATCAAAAGGTATGTCATCTAACTAGAACTTTGTAGTATAGGTGCTTCATAATATGCTAGTTAGGATGAAACCTTGGAATAGTTAATATTTGCATGTATAATAGAGAAAACATAGATCCAAGGTTTATATGGTGCATGTACACCATAGGAGTGTTAGAATGCTCAAAACCCAACAGTAGTATCAGAGCCATGGGATGTTTTCTGTTATATTGATGCAAATGTTTTATTTTCAAGTTGGAAAAAAAAGAAAAAAAATGACGTTTGTCAAATTTTAAGATAACTACTTGTTTTGTGAAAAAACTAATTATTTGTAAAATTTGAATCATTTGCTATATGAGTTGAATTAGGTCAAATTTAGTAAAAGATAAAATGATATGATTATTTTATTAGTTTTAAAAGTTTGATCTAAATGTTTTAAGGAGTTACAAATTTTGTCATAAAATTTTGGAGCTCAAAAGTTTTTTTTTAAAGTTGTGATCTTAAGTGTTTTGAAACCTCCATAAGTTATGGATATGAAAGTTTTTTTAAAAAAAAAATTGATTTAAAGTTTTTATGGAGTTACAAAATTTGGAGTTAATGTTTTAAAGAATTCCATAATTTGTTCTTAAGTTATGGAACATGAAAAGTTTCATCATAAAACAAGTATTTAACTCCATAAGTTATGGAATCCAAAGGTTTTCAAGAGTTACAAAATTTGCCCTCAAGTTTTGGAATTTGGAAAAAGCTTTTTATGAAAAAAAAGAATTGAATTCTAAAACTCTTGGGTTCATAACTTAAACAATTAATTAAATGGTTTTAATTTTGAATTTAATAATTGGAATTATGATGTTTTATTGAATAATTCAAATTAACTCTTATGGACTTTATTAATAGTTAATTAAAGCGTTTAATTAAATGAGTATTATTAAATCCATAAATAAAGATATGGTTTGAGTTTAATTAATTAAAAGTTTAGTTTAATTAATAGATTAAACCACCAAGTATTTTAAATGTCTAAAATACACCCTTATACTATTATAATATTAAAAGTTTAATATATTATATGTATAAGAGCAAGTCGTCTTACCAATAATAGGCCTCATTCACGAAGCCGGTCTATAAGGGGGGTATAACGTTACTGCCTATAAAATGGCAGTTTAATGGGTGTCTACTCTCACCCACCGCTTCCTTGACTGGTGGAGGGTCGTTAGCCGAACAGGTAGGACAAGGACTATAATTCTCCTTTCATTAAAAGTATTAATGATAAATACTAAGTAACTAAACCTTTTATTAATTCCCAATCTTAGTTACTTAGGAAAATGTGAATAAGGTGCTAATCCATGAAATTACACTTTGCACTTTGTTTAAGCTGTTAGTGGAGCGTGTGTGGTTAACCGGCACACTAACCTGGATTTAAGAAGGTAGGCAAAGGGTAACTTAATGTTTATCATAGTATCGTTGGAGCGTGTGTGGTTAACCGGCACATCGATTGAGGGGTAAATATTAAGGGTACCGAGTATATTTGCATGGTTACTTCACACCTTGTTTTGTGATCCTCGGCATCCCAGTCACAAAACCTGAAGGGCACACTCGAGATTGAAACATGCCATTGAAAAGTTTAATGAATCTCAAAAGAATCTAGGAGTTTCAAAACCAATTAAAACCTAATAATACATTTCGTTTATCTTAGTGGCAATTGGTGAATCGTCATTCACCTACCTTCAAATATTTTATAGCTTGGATTACGGCATCCCTCTTCCAAGTTATAAAATAGTTTGTTGGGTCCTAGCCTTAATATATCATATTGGGTGTTATATTAAGGACTTAAATAAACTTTACGTGAATTTCTCCCATTGTTGATGTCTGGGTTAGACAACAATGATCTTCCTAAACCAAGCTTTCCTAATGAATATGACTTCCTGAGTTTGGCTCATGGAAGTCATACTTCTCTTCCTCCACCTCCTCCAATTATTCTCCCTAACCCACAAGTTCAATGTCACTCAAGCCCTAATGGCAAGCAAGGTCTATGTGTGATCACATATTAGAGATGAAGTCACATATTGACAAGCCGGGAGAGTTGGGTGTCAAAGTCTTGAGAAAGTTGGATGTTCAATCACTTTCTAAGTCACATAGTGAGTTCCTTTGGGACTACTATGAAACAGACTATGACATGAACCTTAATGATCATATCTATTTGCTTGGTGCTGCTGAATCAGCAATGATTTGGAACGATAGTAAAGCAAATTTGATTAGAAGATCAACTTCCCAAAAACTTTATGGACAGTGACAATGGTGACACTGGAAATCCAGAAAAAGCATTCTCTTCCCAATGGAAAGGGATTGGCCATAGTCAACCCGGTTGACCAAATGGTAAAGAGAAAGGCTAAGTCTAAGATAGTCCCATTACCAAAGGGTCGATATGTTTATTTTTCCAAAGGAAAGAGCGTTGATTGCAAAGCTGCCAAATTTACCTAAGGATGTTAAAGTCAATAAGTTTGACTCTACATCAGGTAGAGCCTATTATCTAACTCTGTTAAGTTCTATTCTGAGATCCTCATTACATGATGTGACTGGGTCACATGTTGATGTTTTAAGAATCAAAGAATAGAGAGAAATCTTAAAGGAAGTATATGCTGATTCTGATCGCGAAGGTGGATTTCGATCGCATCAGAATTTTGAGCAGTTGCTTAAGAAGTTATAATATATTGCTAAGGAATAGATAACAATAATTTTCCATGTGGATTGTAAGGATAAGTTTTTCCGCAAAGTTTTAAAATAAAAGAAAATTGTTTAATTTTATTTATTTGAAGTATCCTTACAATGGCATTTGTGGAAAATTGTTGCTTATATGATTCCACTGACAGCAATATTGGAAAATGGATTTGATTCTTTCATTTGTGGTAGTGTCTAAATTTACCAAATTAGGAAAGTTCCTCATCACCCAAGTTTCAATTGGACCGAAACTTGGAATCATGCAAGTTGAATAGTATGATGAATGAGAATTTTCAAGCATTGGAAAATCAAGACTAATTACTTGTTCACATGGATGTGTGAGTCAAGTGAAGGACTAAAGGGATCGAGTACACATTCTTGTGCACTGGTCATGTCCACCACAAAGCTTGTTAAGACTATTTGATTTACTAAAGTTTAGTAAATATGGTTATACTTACAAGTTTAAGTATAATTCTGAAACATTGGAAAAGTCTCAATGTATGGCAGAACGAATGAGAAGAATCAAATTAGGCAGAAAGATAAAAGTTTCTCAAATCTGAAAAGATGGGAGAGTACTTTAGTATCATGTTTGTGATCATCTTAATGATTTAGAAATCATATCACAATTAGTCCTCTAAAGGTCATCTTAGTGCATTCTTATGACTAAGAAGAGGAGTCATTAATTGTTGAAATGGTTAGATCAGGAAGATGAGTCATACTTCGTTCCAAAACAATTCTTAGAGTCATACTCCAAGATTGTAACTTGAGTGACATATCTTAAAGAAAGGTTTAAAACACTTGTCAAATGTAAGAGTAAAAGTGTCCTACTCTTGTACATTTGAAATTGGTAAGTTGTGATGTTTTGGATAAAACAAAGACCAACTAAGGCCAATTGTGTGAAGTGTTTGTCTTGATAAAGAATCCGTACTATCTCTTGAATATTTGGCAAGATAGTCTTATATGTCAAGAGGATAGTGGGAGTCTTAAAGATCCTAAAAAGAATTTCAAGAACTAATCAAGAATAAAACTTGAGGTTCTTCACTAGCACACGACTTGAGGTTTATAACCTATCGTGTTGACATATTCTGTGCCCATTCCAGTTAAAGTTGGCTTTGCATAGGAGTTCTGAAAGTTCTCAATTGGTTGCATAACAACTTGGAAACAATGGCAGACCCTGTACTGCCAGGTGGCAAGAAGTTAAGATTGCATAAGTTCAGTCCATATGAGTTTGGATTTGTCATTATCCTTGTCTTGTGACTATGGTTTTGACGATTCACATGGATAAGAACATATACACCATAAAATCTAAGGGTCATAAGGTTTCTCTCCGATTCATGAAAATGATGGTGAGGAAACACTTCCACCAAGTAGATTTGAAGCAGATGGCAAAAGCTCTAAACAATTGAGACTATGATTACGGCATCCCTTTTCATAGTTCTAAAATTGTTTAGACACACATGCATGCTATCTAAGGAAAGGTGTATGATTTTGATAAAGTTTTATCAAAGCATCTCGTATCAGAAATCTGAACTTTGGTAAGAAAGTCAATAAAGTATTGATTTCTAGAAGTCCAGCTGATTTCTGAGTACATGTCAAAGCTAGTGGGAGCATAAGTGTTATGCTAATGATCATCATGTTAGTGGGAGCATGATAATTATTGTTAGTGTTGCAAGTTAGCAATGTTAATTACAGAAAACAAAAGTTTCAATTCGTGAGGCTGCAGGGATTGAAAAAGTTGTTTGCTATAATTAAGGGAGAGGATATACTTCATTTTAGTTCTAAAGGCTTAGATTGAGACCTTAATCATCCTTAGTCAAGAATATATATATGAATTTCATGTTGGATTGGTTCAACTTAAGGAAATTCTATATATTGCGTTCTCAAAATTCGATTATGATTACGGCATCCCTCTTCATAGTCAAATTTTGAAAACATGGCAAATAAAAATATTGTAGCAAAAGACTGGTCTAGAATCATGTCTTTATGTGAGACATCATGAATCGTGTACCATTTGCTTTGGGTACAGGATCGATTGCATGTGCTATAATATTTGTCATTTCTAAATTTTTCCACATGCCCAGAGGTATTAAGAAGGGAAAGGTCTAGAATTTGATATGACTAAAATGATTAAGCAATTGTCGAGGACAATCTGAGGTTTACCAAAGATTGGTTGCTCAGGGACAGTTGGAAGTATAGTGCTAATTTTGGAAGGACCATATTGACATATTCTGAAAAGAGGCATCTCTTATTCAGAAGTGATAGTCAAAATGAGAATATGGAGTTGTCTCCATAGATGGAAGTTATAAGTGTAAGATTAGAAAACTTAATGCAAGAAGCATGTCCAAAGCAATGTACTTTGAATATGAGACTTAGTTTCCATGGAGTTGATCTCCATTGGAATACCTTATAATGACTGTTGACAAGTCTTTGTGACTTTGTACATATTCATTACAAGAGGGTCAGTGCATATAAGTTTAAAACCTAAACAGATTTCGATAAATGATAAGAATTTGAAATTCTCACATTTTTCGATAAGGATTTGGGAGTGTGAAATTAGAATCATTGAAATTATGTTCAATTGGTTTATTTCACAAAGTAAGGATCATAGACAAACATAGAGTGCATACTTGGTGTATGGCAAAGCTATTGTTTAAGAAAAACATAGTGTACATGCTTGGAGCATGGGACAACTAGTGTTTTTAATTCAAGTATAAAGTTGATAAAACCGAAACAATGAATAATGAGTAATCAGTATGATGATAAATAAAAGTGTTTATTTATATTCATAGGGTTTGATACCATATTTGATTCATTTATTCTTGTGTTTCACTTTGCATGTTTTGACTTCCACAATAACTAAGTCGCTCTTCCTGAATGATTAAGTTATTCAAACCATCCACAGTCGGTCATAGGTTGGAAGTAGATATGAATCAAGACTGTCATGAGTTGGTTTGTAGAGGTCCAAGTTGGTGGACAAAGTGGTGCTACAACACTCATGAGTGCTCATAAGTTATGAGTATTGGATTCAACCCACGCTCATTTGAATCACTTCATGGATTTTATCACGAGTGATCATGAGACGATAATATCTTATATTCTTAAAACCTAGAGATATGAGTTGTTACTATTAGTTGGTTATACATTGATTGCACGAAAACGCATTGGTAACTCGATGTTATAAAACGTGCCTTTGTGTATGATTCAACAAGTAGTAGAACAAGCCATATGAGTCGAAGTTTATCCATTCCTTTTACCTTCGGGATAAAAGCGATATCTGTGGGCCCCTCGATGATTTAGCGATGACACATGTGAGTGCTTGGCCAAGCCAGGACTGATTTGATTTGTTCAATCAGTCAGTCATCATAAATCAAAAATCGGGAAACAACAAATGGACAGGGAGAATGATTATAATCCATGTCTCAGTCCATATGATATTTAGAATGGAGGAATATATGATCCCTTATCTAATGGACAAGTCATTGACAAGGTCAGAGTTCGATAGCGGCTTTAAGAGCTACAATTGCCAGTTAGGTTTTGAAGTCATACTCAATAATAGTTTTAGACTTATCCAAGTAGGAGACTGTTGGATTAATGTCTAAGTCCATAACTATATTTGGTATGTACTTGACCCGACCCGGCATGGTCCATTTGGGTTGCACTTCACCGGCACAATTTATATGGATAGTCTTTTGAGAATAGTATATTTATGATTTTTATTAATATATTGTAAGTTCTAATATATTAATATGGAATCATATTATTTAATTAGTATTGATCAAGAATTAATTTAGAATTAATTAAGTGATAAAAAAGAACTAATTAAATATGGACTCTTATATATATGCAATGGGTCAAGTTTATTTAGGTTGGGCTAAGCTTTCATGGATGGTCCATGGAGCTTTTAACCCATGGATCCTATGTAAATGAAAGGTCATGGGTATTAGGGTTTACATGGATGTAACCCTAATCCTCCATAGTATATAAAGGGGTCCTTGGCTCACAAAATTGGCACAAGTGTGTGAAAATAAGAGTGGGCCAATTTTAGTGTGCATACATATTCTCTCAAGTTCTTCCAAGGTGTTTTGGTGATTTGTGATTCCATTTGAGGCTTCCACACTATTGGGGCTAAGCGCTTAAAGCTTGAAGACATCAAGCTACATCAAATGGTATGTCATCTAACTAGAACTTTGTAGTATAGGTGCTTCATAATATGCTAGTTAGGATGAAACCTTGGAATAGTTAATATTTGCATGTATAATAGAGAAAACATAGATCCAAGGTTTATATGGTTGTATGTACACCATAAGAGTATTTTCTCTATTATACATGCAAATATTAATTATTCCAAGGTTTCATCCTAACTAGCATATTATGAAGCACCTATACTACAAAGTTCTAGTTAGATGACATACCTTTTGATGTAGCTTGATGTCTTCAAGCTTTAAGAGCTTAGCCCCAATAGTGTGGAAGCCTCAAATGGAATCACAAATCACCAAAACACCTTGGAAGAACTTGAGAGAATATGTATGCACACTAAAATCGGCCCACTCTTATTTTCACACACTTGTGCCAATTTTGTGAGCCAAGGACCCCTTTATATATTATGGAGGATTAGGGTTACATCCATGTAAACCCTAATACCCATGACCTTTAGTCCTTCACTTGACTCACACATCCATGTGAACAAGTAATTAATCTTGATTTTCCAATGCTTGAAAGTTCTCATTCATCATACTATTCAACTTGCATGATTCCAAGTTTCGGTCCAATTGAAACTTGGGTGATGAGGAACTTTCCTGATTTGGTAAATTTAGACACTACCACAAATGAAAGAATCAAATCCATTTTCCAATATTGCTGTTTGTGGAATCATATAAGCAACAATTTTCCACAAATGCCATTGTAAGGATACTTCAAATAAACAAAATTAAACAATTTTCTTTTATTTTAAAACTTTGCGGAAAAACTTATGTTGATGTTTTAAGAATCAAAGAATAGAGAGAAATCTGAAAGGAAGTATATGCTGATTCTGATCGCGAAGGTGGATTTCGATCGCATCAGAATTTTGAGCAGTTGCTTAAGAAGTTATGATATATTGCTAAGGAATAGATAACAACAATTTTCCATGTGGATTGTAAGGATAAGTTTTTCCACAAAGTTTTAAAATAAAAGAAAATTGTTTAATTTTGTTTATTTGAAGTATCCTTACAATGGCATTTATGGAAAATTGTTGCTTATATGATTCCACTGACAGCTATATTGGAAAATGGATTTGATTCTTTCATTTGTGGTAGTGTCTAAATTTACCAAATCAGGAAAGTTGCTCATCACCCAAGTTTCAATTGGACCGAAACTTGGAATCATGCAAGTTGAATAGTATGATGAATGAGAACTTTCAAGCATTGGAAAATCAAGACTAATTACTTGTTCACATGGATGTGTGAGTCAAGTGAAGGACTAAAGGGATCGAGTACACATTCTTGTGCACTGGTCATGTCCACCACAAAGCTCGTTAAGACTATTTGATTTACTAAAGTTTAGTAAATATTGTTATACTTACAAGTTTAAGTATAATTCTGAAACATTGGAAAAGTCTCAATGTATGGCAGAACGAATGGGAAGAATCAAATTAGGCAGAAAGATAAAAGTTTCTCAAATCTGAAAAGATGGGAGAGTACTTTAGTATCATGTTTGTGATCATCTTAATGATTTAGAAATCATATCACAATTAGTCCTCTAAAGGTCATCTTAGTGCATTCTTATGACTAAGAAGAGGAGTCATTAATTGTTGAAATGGTTAGATCAGGAAGATGAGTCATACTTCGTTCCAAAACAATTCTTAGAGTCATACTCCAAGATTGTAACTTGAGTGACATATCTTAAAGAAAGGTTTAAAACACTTGTCAAATGTAAGAGTAAAAGTGTCCTACTCTTGTACATTTGAAATTGGTAAGTTGTGATGTTTTGGATAAAACAAAGACCAACTAAGGCCAATTGTGTGAAGTGTTTGTCTTGATAAAGAATCTGCACTATCTCTTGAATATTTGGCAAGATAGTCTTATATGTCAAGAGGACAGTGGGAGTCCTAAAGATCCTAAAAAGAATTTCAAGAACTAATCAAGAATAAAACCTGAGGTTCTTCACTAGCACACGACTTGAGGTTTATAACCTATCGTGTTAACATATTCTGTGCCCATTCCAGTTAAAGTTGGCTTTGCATAGGAGTTCTGAAAGTTCTCAATTGGTTGCATAACAACTTGGAAACAATGGCAGACCCTGTACTGCCAGGTGGCAAGAAGTTAAGATTGCATAAGTTCAGTCCATATGAGTTTGGATTTGTCATTATCCTTGTCTTGTGACTATGGTTTTGACGATTCACATGGATAAGAACACATACACCATAAAATCTAAGGGTCATAAGGTTTCTCTCCAATTCATGAAAATGATGGTGAGGAAACACTTCCACCAAGTAGATTTGAAGCAGATGGCAAAAGGTCTAAACAATTGAGACTATGATTACGGCATCCCTTTTCATAGTGCTGAAATTGTTTAGACACACATGCATGTTATCTAAGGAAAGGTGTATGATTTTGATAAAGTTTTATCAAAGCATCTCGTATCAGAAATCTGAACTTTGGTAAGAAAGTCAACAAAGTATTGATTTCTAGAAGTCCAGTTGATTTCTGAGTACATGTCAAAGCTAGTGGGAGCATAAGTGTTATGCTAATAATCATCATGTTAGTGGGAGCATGATAATTATTGTTCGTGTTGCAAGTTAGCAATGTTAATTATAGAAAACAAAAGTTTCAATTCGTGAGGCTACAGGGATTGAAAAAATTGTTTTGCTATAATTAAGGGAGAAGATATAATTCATTTCAGTTCTAAAGGCTTAGATTGAGACCTTAATCATCTTTAGTCAAGAATATATATATGAATTTCATGTTGGATTGGTTCAACTTAAGGAAATTCTATATATTGCGTTCTCAAAATTCGATTATGATTACGGCATCCCTCTTCATAGTCAAATTTTGAAAACATGGCAAATAAAAATATTTTAGCAAAAGACTGGTCTACAATCATGTCTTTATGTGAGACATCATGAATCTTGTACCATTTGCTTTGGGTACAGGATCGATTGCATGTGCTATAATATTTGTCATTTCTAAATTTTTCCAAATGCCCAGAGGCATTAAGAAGGGAAAAGATCTAGAATTGGATATGACTAAAATGATTAAGCAATTGTCGAGGACAATCTGAGGTTTACCAAAGATTGGTTGCTCAGGGACAGTTGGAAGTATAGTGCTAATTTTGGAAGGACCATATTGACATATTCTGAAAAGAGGCATCTCTTATTCAGAAGTGATAGTCAAAATGAGAATATGGAGTTGTCTCCATAGGTGGAAGTTATCTGTGTAAGATTAGAAAACTTAATGCAAGAAGCATGTCCAAAGCAATGTACTTTGAATATGAGACTTAGTTTCCATGGAGTTGATCTCCATTGGAATACCTTATAATGACTGTTGACAAGTCTTTGTGACTTTGTACATATTCATTACAGGAGGGTCAGTGCATATAAGTTTAAAATCTAAACAGATTTCGATAAATGATAGGAATTTGAAATTCTCACATTTTTCGATAAGGATTTGGGAGTGTGAAATTAGAATCATTGAAATTATGTTCAATTGGTTTATTTCACAAAGTAAGGATCATAGACAAACATAGAGTGCATACTTGGTGTACGGCAAAGCTATTGTTTAAGAAAAACATATTGTACATGCTTGGAGCATGGGACAACTAGTGTTTTTAATTCAAGTATAAAGTTGATAAAACGAAAACAATGAATAATGAGTAATCAGTATGGTGATAAATAAAAGTGTTTATTTATATTCATAGGGTTTGATACCATATTTGATTCATTTATTCTTGTGTTTCACTTTGCATGTTTTGACTTCCCGAATGACTAAGTCGCTCTTCCTGAATGATTAAGTTATTCAAACCATCCACAGTCGGTCATATGTTGGAAGTAGATATGAATCAAGACTGTCATGGGTTGGTTTGTAGAGGTCCAAGTTGGTGGACAAAGTGGTGCTACAACACTCATGAGTGCTCATAAGTTCTGAGTATTGGATTCAACCCACGCCCACTTGAATCACTTCATGGATTTTATCACGAGTGATTATGAGACGATAATATCTTATATTCTTAAAACCTAGAGATATCAGTTGTTACTATGAGTTGGTTATACATTGATTGCACGAAAACGCATTGGTAACTCGATGTTATAAAACGTGCCTTTGTGTATGATTCAACAAGTAGTAGAACAAGCCATATGAGTCGAAGTTTATCCATTCCTTTTACCTTCGGGATAAAAGCGATATCTGTGGGCCCCTCGATGATTTAGCGATGACACATGTGAGTGCTTGGCCAAGCCAGGACTGATTTGATTTGTTCAATCGGTCAGTCATCATAAATCGAAAATCGGGAAACAACAAATGGACAGAGAGAATGATTATAATCCATGTCTCAGTCCATATGATATGTAGAACGGAGGAATATATGATCCCTTATCTAATGGACAAGTCATTGACAAGGTCAGAGTTCGACAGCGGCTTTAAGAGCTATGATTGCCAGTTAGGTTTTGAAGTCATACTCAATAATAGTTTTAGACTTATCCAAGTGGGAGACTATTGGATTAATGTCTAAGTCCATAACTATATTTGGTATGTACTTGACCCAACCCGGCATGGTCCATTTGGGTTGCACTTCACCGGCACAATTTATATGGATAGTCTTTTGAGAATAGTATATTTATGATTTATATTAATATATTATAAGTTCTAATATATTAATATGGAATCATATTATTTAATTAGTATTGATCAAGAATTAATTTAGAATTAATTAAGTGATAAAAAAGAACTAATTAAATATGGACTCTTATATATATGGAATGGGCCAAGTTCATTTAGGTTGGGCTAAGCTTTCATGGATGGTCCATGGAGCTTTTAACCCATGGATCCTATGTAAATGAAAGGTCATGGGTATTAGGGTTTACATGGATGTAACCCTAATCCTCCATAATATATAAAGGGGTCCTTGGCTCACAAAATTGGTACAAGTGTGTGAAAATAAGAGTGGGCCGATTTTAGTGTGCATACATATTCTCTCAAGTTCTTCCAAGGTGTTTTGGTGATTTGTGATTCCATTTGAGGCTTCCACACTATTGGGGCTAAGCTCTTAAAGCTTGTAGACATCAAGCTACATTAAAAGGTATGTCATCTAACTAGAACTTTGTAGTATAGGTGCTTCATAATATGCTAGTTAGGATGAAACCTTGGAATAGTTAATATTTGCATGTATAATAGAGAAAACATAGATCCAAGGTTTATAGGGTTGCATGTACACCATAGGAGTGTTAGAATGATCAAAACCCAACAGGACCAAGTTAGATGTAACATCTGACTTAAGTCAGAACGTTGAAATTAATGCGATCGATAGTATCGCGCTCGTTGTTGAAAGAAGTTTGCAGGTAGATATGCTACATGCTGAAATGTGATTATATCACATTAGAATATGAAGGAAGGTATATTCCATTCTGGAATTTAACTTTAAAAAGACCGAGTCTAAGCGTTTTATCGTGCGATGAGAGGTCAATAGAGCACGACCCATCGGTCTGTTACAATAGATAAAGGAAAGTATTTATCCTAAGAAGAAGAAGGAGTCCACAATAAGGACTTATTTGGTAACTCGAATGTTATGATTGAAAGTACAACATAGTACGATAAGCAGATGCAAGATTGGGCATCGTCTGCGGTCAAGAAAGCCACAGAGTTAAATAGTCTTTCGAGGAAACATAGAAGTTACGGTTATTACCTAGGATGAAGATATAGCATATGAAATCGTTATACAAGTCCTATTTTCGTTGATGATTCCGGGACGTAATCATCCTAAGGGGGAGATACTTGTAACGCCCGTTGATCCGGGCTAGTCAATTTATAGTCGATAAGCATCAAAAATGACTTTTTGATGGAAGATTATTTAGAAGGATTAATCTTAACTAAGGTATAGTATATATTACAAGGATTCCGTACATATAAAGAACGCCGAAATCCGAGTTATAACGAAGAAGTTATGACCTGTCGAAGTTTCGCGACAGAACCGGCACGACACAACGCGATGTAAATAGTAAATTTACGTTAGAGCGATATTTGGCATTAGCGGTCTAAATGAAAGTCGTAGAATACGTTAAACCGAGAGCGTGCATAAAAAGAACGTCTAAATCTGACTTCGTATGAGGAAGTTATGATTTTTCGAAGTTTCAGCATTAGCAGTATGCAGCCCGAAATTCGAATATGAGATCAAGTGATTTCTAGCCTAAACGATCTAAACGAGAATCGAAGATCTCATCGATAGTAGTCCAACGGTAAAAAGACAGACGAAAACGGACGTCAGACGAAGAAGTTATGGATTTCTAACGGAGTTTTCCTGTCCCGGCCTACTAAAAATAATATAATAAAAATATAATAAAAATCAAAATCAAAATTAGCCGATTAAGTATAAACGAGAGTTGTAGAGCATAATCCCACCTACGCGTGGATATAAAGAACGTCAAAAACGGAGTTCGTATGCGAAAGTTATGAATTTCTGAAGTTTGGGGCGCGAAACCCCAAAACTGTCAGAGTTCACGACGTGAATACAGTGTTCACGACGTGAACTCAGTATTTATAACTTCTGGAGCCTGACAGACGCAAGTGGCGATGACGCACCTAATGACTATTGAACTCACGACGTGAATATTTGAGATTCACGACGTGAATCCAGAAAAATGGCCATATAAATAGAAATCAAGGGTCAGCCGATTTTGGTTGCTCCGTCTCTTATCTCTCACTCCCGATACTCTCTCTAAGCCCTCTTTTAACCCCCCCGAAGCCCCGGTATCATCTCGATACCCGAAGCCCGAAGATCCCGAGAAGAAAAGAGTTTCCGAGCCGAAGCTCTGCCCACGAGAAGTCCGGTGTGTGAAGAGATCACAGTTTCACCGAAGGATACTACTTCTACAAGCCGTAGTGCTGTCCGATCATCTTCTGATCAAGTGAGTGTGTAGTCACTTTCTTCTAACACATAAATATTAAATATTTGCTATGAAATACGTGTTATGTGTATGATATATTGTTGTTTATTTGAGATGAT
Organism: Lactuca virosa; assembly: GCF_052849685.1. Classification (NCBI taxonomy): domain Eukaryota; kingdom Viridiplantae; phylum Streptophyta; class Magnoliopsida; order Asterales; family Asteraceae; genus Lactuca; species Lactuca virosa. Next base: position 309,890,111 of record NC_136433.1, on the reverse strand, counting down.
TGTGGAATGGATAACTTATATAAATTTTAATGAGTTAAACTATATATGTATTTTGTATCTAAAAATATGTTGGGTAGAACATGGGTAGATGAGGTTGTTGGTAGGTGATAAAAGATGGGTTGGACCATGAGATAAAAGGATAAAGAGATAAACTTGTTTTAGATCTGGATGTATGGATCAGATCAGGAGGTTAGCTTTAGATCCGAGAGTATGGATCAGATCAAGAGGTTAGTTTTAGATCCGAGAGTATGGATCAGATCAAGAGGTTAGTTTTAGATCCGGGAATATGGATTAGGTAATGAGGCAAATTTATGATCCGGGAGTACGGATTATGTATTTTTGAACTACGTGTTCATTCGATAAGGTATCATGTGTATAGTCCCTTTTAGGAACGTGATTTTAATAAGAGTATTGATTAAAGTATGAAATATACATATGTATGTGAAGTATTTGTTATTGTCCAAAATACGTGTTAGATATATTTGATGATATACAACGTGCGAATCAGATATGGTTCAATATGTGTTAAGATGTGTATATATGATATTATTACTTAAAACCTTGTGTTAAGTATACACTAGTTGGCGTTGCCTAAAGGGAGATAGTATCAAAAATTGATTATAGGCATTGTAGGCTTGTCTAGTGATGGGTTAAGACTTAAATAGGGATGTTTAGTTCAATTAAGATTGGACTTTGGGTAGTCTCTTATTAAGAGTACGTGTGGGGTGAGATTGATGATCGGTGGAGTACATCCTACGTACAGAAGTACATTTTATGTACGAAGTCCCTTTCAAAGCACTGTGTCATGGGTGCTGCTTGTGCCAGGGTACTATTATGTTCTCGGGTACGAGACTCTCGCATACCAGAGTACTATAATGTGCCAGAAGTACTATCATGTACAAAGTCTTTTTGACAATTTTGTGTGTCGGTTACGGGAGCGTACGGGAGTACTCTAGTAGTATTTCCCCATACTTTTATTTTGAGAGAGCTTTGGAGTCAGCGTTTCGTTTATGAAGTGATCGACCGAGCTTCATATGTCAGCGTTTTCTTTCACGAAGTAATTAAGGGAACTTCGTAGACTTCCTAATAAAGCGTGTCGGTAATAGACCACTGCTAGGTATGTCTGGTGTTATATTGCTGGATAGGGTACGTCTGGGGGTGAAATACCTCATGTATTCACGCCACTGCTAGGCAAAGTTCGATGCTGGATAGGGAGAGTCTAGAGGTATAATACCTCATGATAGTCGGACCACGCCTAGGCATTGTTATCTAGATAACTACCCCTGACTTAATTGTATTGTGGTTCTTTCTTTTACGAATGAAAGTTCGTGGTGAAACTTATTCCATTCACCTCATTTGATGTCTTTATTGATCCTCGTTTGCTGCCAGGGAATTTCCGAAGCAGCTCGTCAGTTGTTGTTCATATCGATTCCTTAGGCTAGATCTTGTAAGATCATTGTATAGGGTCAGTGTGTGGGGATCGACGGGATGAGATAGATTGTTTTAGAAATATGATTTATATGTGTTAATAATATTAGTGGTTTTGCAGGATCGAGATATACATTATTATCACGTGGTTTGAACTAAGAGCTATCGTACTCTGTGTTCCTTAGGTGATTGAGTTCACCAGGGATATTTGAACTAAGTGTTCACTAGATGTTTTTGAACTAAGTGTTCATTAGGTGTTTTTGAACTAAGTGTTCATTAGGTGTTTTTGAACTAGGTGTTCATTAGGTATTATTGAACGGAGTGTGTTCAATGGGTGTTCTTGAACTAGGTGTTCATTAATTATTTTGAACTGCGTGTTCACCAGAGGTGATCTAAGAACCATGGCAGCACTAGACTTTGTGCCAATTCCTTAGGGCAATTCTTAGGAATGAATGGGAGAAGGGTAATCGGTTCTTAGGGTAAATCTTTAAGAAATAAATGAAGATAATGGGGGTGAGTAATTGGATTGATTGTTTGATAAGTGAATATAATAATTATATTATTGTGGGTTGAAAACCCTATATGCTCACCAGGCTCCCAAGCCTGACCCTCTCAGTTTTCTTTATATTACAGGTTATGGCACGAGAGCATAAGTTGGCTGACATAACGAGAGATTTTGGATTATAGGCCAGTAGTTATGAATAACTGTTGTAAGGTCTATTTTGTCCTATTTATGCTTTTGGTCTGTATTGAACATGACATCCCGAGATTTTGTTATATAATGAAAATACATTTCTTTAAATGAATGCTTTGATAAATTCTTATCATATTTTTGTTTTGGGAACAAATTCCGCAACTGTTTTCTTTAAAAGATTACTCTGATTTTGCATACAAAGCATAAACAAATCAGTCTTTTCTGGCCGTGAAATTGGGGATGTCACACTATACCCTACAACTCTCAAGTCATCACTCCCACCGAGGGTAAGGACCCAGTCCTTATTCCTCCGCAGGTACTTGAGAATGTTCTTTACCGCAGTTCAGTGAGCCTTACCAGGGTTCCCCTGATACTTGCTAACCATGCTCAAAGCAAAGGCTACACTAGGTATGGCTAACAATACCCTAATAGACTTAATCTTGGCTACTGGTGAAAAGGTCTCATCATAATCAACTCCCAGAGTTTGAAAAAAGCCCTTTGCAACCAGTCGCGCCTTATAAGTATGTACATTACCATCCATGTCGGTCTTCTTCTTGAAGATCCATTTGCACCTAACTGTCTTGCGACCTGGTACATTGTCAACCAAGTCCCAAACCTGATTGTCATACATGGACTGTATCTCGATGTTCATTGCCTCTTTCCATTTAGCAGACTCGGGGCCTGCCATGGCTTCTGCATAGCTGTTAGGTTCATCCAGACTTACAAGTGTCTCATCACTGTTAAGTGTCTCACCTTCCGCAGTAATAGGGAAACCATAGTAGTGCTCAGGTGCATTCCTAACCCTTGTGGAACGCCTCAGAGATACAGACTCGTCAATTGGATCAACAAGAGTTTCCTCCTCAAGTTGACTGTTAGGGTTTGAGGTTCCTTTACCGCTTGACTCTTGAATTTCTTCAAGGTCAATTTACCTCCCACAGTTTCCTTGGCTTATGAACTCTCTCTCTCAAAAGACAGCCATCCTTGCTACAAAGACCACATTCTCACTAGGTCTGTAGAAGAGGTAACCAAAGGATTTCTGTGGGTAGCCGATGAAAATACACCTCTCACTTCGAGGTTCGAGCTTATCGTGAGTGTCACGTCTCACGAAAGCTTTGCAACCCCAAATCTTGATGTGGGCTAGATTAGGAACTTTTCCAGTCCACATCTCGTGAGGTGTTTTGGAAACCTTCTTTGTAAGGACCAGATTAAGGATATGGGCGGCAATCTCTAAGGCATACCCCCAGAATGAGATTGGTAGCAAAGCTCGACTCATCATGGAACGAACCATGTCCAACAAGGTTCGATTACGCCTCTCAGCTACACCATTCAACTATGGTGTCCTGGGAGGTGTCAATTGTGAGACAATCCCACATTCCCTAAGATAGTCAAGGAACTCTGTACTAAGATACTCACCTCCTTGATCGGATCGAAGCATCTTAATGTTCCTGCCCAATTGATTCTCGACTTCCTGTTTAAACTCTCTAAACCTTTCAAAAGTCTCTGACTTATGCTTGATTAAGTATACATATCCATATCTACTATAATCATCCGTAAAAGACACATAATAACGATTAGCATCCCTTGTGGCAGTTTTGAAGGGTCCACACACATCTGTGTGCACTAGATCCAACAAACCTTCACCCCTAGCACAGGAACCTGTGAAGGGTGACTTTGTCATTTTTCCAAGTAAGCATGATTCACAACTATCATCTGACTTTAGGTCAAATGACTCCAAGACTACATCCTTTCGCAGTTGGCCTATGCGTTTCTTGCTTACATGTCCAAGACGACAATGCCATATTGATGCTTTATCCAAGTTATTATCACTAGTAGAATTAGTACACAACACATTATTTCCTAAATTATCTATAACAGACACAGCTTCATACACACCATCACAAGGTAATGCTTTAAAATAAAACACATTATTAAAGAAAGCATTTATTCCACCAACTTCATTATCAAAAGAAAAGGTAAACCCTTGTTTGTACAAAGCATGAAAGGAAATAACATTTCTTGCCATTTCAGGCGAATAACAACATTTATTCAAATCTAAAGTACACCCACTACTTAGCAACAAAGTATAAACTCCAATCTTGGTGACAGGTGAAACTTTCCTATTCCCCTTGATCAGGTTTATCTTTCCATGCTCCACATTCTCACTTCTTCTTAGTCCCTGCAAATCAGAACAAATATGAATACCACAGCCGGTATCAAGGACCCAAGAGTTAGAATAGGGTGAGTTATTAGATAATATAGTGTAAATACCTGCATGGTTGGGTTTTACTTTCCCATCCTTCAAATCTTGCTGGTACTTTGGGTAGGTCCACTTCCAGTGCGCCTTTTTATGGCAATAGAAGCATTCAGCCTCTTTGGGATCAGAAGAAGGAGTGACGAAACCTTTCTTGGTTCCGCTTGAAGAGGAGCCATCAAGGGTCTTACCCTTGGTACCCTTCAAAGGGTTCTTCCTCTTCTTCCCTCTACCTTTCCCGATTGCCAAGACAGGTGCGGAGTTTGGAGTAGGAGTAGGAGTGGTAACAACCGACTTACCTTTAAGACCTGATTATGCGGTCTTTAGGAGTCCTTGAAGTTTGCTGAGGGTGACTTCTTCCTTGTTCATGTGGTATGTGATGCGAAATTGATCATAACACGATGGTAAGGAGTACAAAATGATATCTATTGCTAACTCCTCGGGGAAGTTCACATTCAGCTTCATTAAACAGTCCACATGCCTTTTCATTTTCTGCATGTGGCCAGTGATGGGTTCACCATCCTTCATTCGGGTTGTTATCATGGAGGAGATGATTTCATATCGCTCTTGACAAGCAGCCTGATGGTAGCGGTCCATCAACTCCTGGTGCATCTCAAAAGGATAGTAGTCCTCATAGGACTTTTGGAGCTCGGTTATCATAGTGGCCATCATGATGCATGCCACTTTGGTAGCATTTCTTTCATGTGCCTCATATTCATCAAACTCCTCAGGAGTAACAGTTGGCTCAGGTACCTTAAGCTCCTTGTCGAGAACATATCCTTTGTTCTCGTAACGAGTGACCATCCTGATGTTCCTGATCCAATCTGTAAAGTTGGATCCATCAAATATGACTTTCCCACAAAGGTTCATGAGAGAGAAGGAGTCGGTAGGGTTCGAGCCAGAAGCAGCATTGTTGGAAGACATCTGAAAAGAAGAAAAGACAAGTTTAGTTTAGATATAAAGATAGCCCTTAATAAAACACCCAAATGTAATGATAAGGCTAGGATCCAATCACAATATATTATAACTTAGAAGAGGGATGCCGTAATCCAAGCTATAACATATTTGAAAGGTAGGTGAATGACGATTCACCAATTTCCACCATGAAAAACGAAATATTTAAGTATTAGGTTTTATTTGGTTCTTATAAACTCCTAGATTCTTTTGAGATTCATTGAACTTTTCAATGGCATGTTTCAATCTCGAGTGTGCCCTTCATGTTTTGTGACTGGGATACCGAGGATCACAAAACAAGGTGTGAAGTAACCATGCAAATTACTTGGTACCCTTAATGTTTTTTCACTTAATCGATGTGCCGGTTAACCACACGTGCTCCACCGACCTATGAAAAACCTTAAGTCACCCTTTGCCTACCTTGTTAAGTCCAAGTTAGTGTGCCGGTTAACCACACAGCTCCACTAACGACTTAATCAAAGTGCAAAGTGTAATTTCATGGGTTAGCACCTTATTTGCATTTTCCTAAAGTAACTAAGATTGGGAATTTATAAAAACATTTAGTTACTTTATAATAATCATTATACTTTTAATGAGAATTTTAAGTCATTATCCTACCCGTTCGGCTAACGACCCTCCACCAGTCAAGGAAGCGGTGGGTGAGAGTGGACACCCATTAAGCTGCCATTTTATAGGCAACAACCTTATACCCCCTTATAGACCGGCTTCGTGAATGAGGTCTACTAATGGTAAAACGACTTGATCTTATACATATATATATATATATATATATATATATATATATATATATATATATATATATATATATATATATATATATATATATATATATATATATATTATATTATTAAACTTATAATATTATAAAGTATAAGGGTTGAATTTTAACTTTTAAAATTCTAGGGGTTGGAACTAAAGTTTATTAGATGACTTTACATGTTCCAAAACTTGAGGGCAAGTTTTGTAACTTTACAAAACCTTTCAATTCATAACTTATGAGTTATTAAAATGAAGGATCTTCATTTTTGTAACTTATGTGTTCTTTTAATGGAATTAATACAAAGTGACTTTTGGTTATCCATAACTTGGGGACAAGTTATGGACTCCATTAAAACACATAAAGAACATGAATTCAGCATTAAACAAGTAATTCCTATGATCTATCAAGAACTCATAAGAACATGAATAATCATATCAAAATTTCAAGAACATATGAATACATATAATCATGTAATTTTGATATTAGCCATTGTAAATGGATTAGAACAATCATTACACCATCTAAAACAAGTTTTAAAACACCAAAACAATTTAGGGTAATGTTTCTAGTCCATTTCCAGCAGCAAAACTCGAAAAACGGCACTCAGGGGCTTCTACTCGTCGAGTGCAAGAACCTACTCGACGAGTAGGATGAGTTTGGTCATGGACTCGTCGAGTCCCACCATGGACTCGGCGAGTTCATGCTTCAGAATGCATAAAAACAAGTTTTTTTCACAATTTGCATCAAGTATCAAACAAACAAGCCTAGGCTCTGATACCACTGATGGGTTTTGAGCATTCTAACACTCCTAAGTGTACATGCAACCCTAGAAAACCTTGGATCTATGTTTGCCTAAAATACATGCAAAAATACTTTTTCCAAGGTTCATAATCCTATCTAGCATACATAGGGAACTTTAATCATAAAAGATGGCTAGGATTACATACCTTGTAGTTGTTTTTATTCCTGGTAAACCTTAAGAGCCTAGCACCCCAAGTGTGATGCCTCAAATGTTTCACACAACACCAAATGCTCTTGGAATAAACTTTGAGAGAAATGTATAACACTTGAAATCGGCCTTGCCCTCTTGTCTCACTAGTGTAGCCGATTTTGGTTGCTAGAAGCATGCTTATATAGTATGTTGCATTAGGGTTACACCATGTAAACCCTAATGTAACATGGCTCTTCATTTCCACGACCCATGGGTTTGTAACTCCCATGGAGCATCCATGGAGCATCCTATGGACCTTAGCCCAACTAGATAATGCATGGAGCATCTAGCCCACTATACAAGTATGGATGATTTACACAATCAACCCATATATTTAATTAGTCTCCTTTTGATCACTTAATTAATTCTAGATTAATTCTTGATCAATACTAATTAAATAATACTATTAATATATTAGAACTTATAATATATTAATAAACCACAAGTGTTATTTCTCTCATTTAGTCTATCCAAATGCATGATACCATGCAACGCAAATGGACCATGCCGGGTCGGGTCAAGTACATACCAGAAATAGTTACGGACTTAGACACCTTATCCAACACAGGGGCCATATTCGCCAAGAATGCACCCTGGAGGTAGAAGTGTGTCATCGTTTTCACCATCTTGGAAATATCAGGGCGAATTGCCCATGCTTAGTGGTTGGGGCAAATCGGGTTCCATCGTAGGTGCTTCGGAAGGAAGGGGAGGTCAGGATTTCATCAGATGCTATTGCAGGTATATTATCTTTTCCTTTCCTCTTGATTATTATCAGTATTTATTTTTCTTTGGAATCTTCTTTGGGTATGGGTAAACATTATCTCTAGTTTAGTTCTCTGTTATTTCTTGGGTTATATCATCAAGAATTGTTATATGACATTTTGCATGCCAAGAGTCATTAGTGGGTCGCATCTTGCTAAATGGAATTCAGTTTGTTCGGGTGTTGTTTCGGTTCTTTGATGGGGTCAATTCAGGGGTATCTTTTGCAAGGTCTATGGTCGGATCAGCTGATTAGTTCTTCAATGAATTCGAAGTTCGGATGTGAAAGTAATTGTTCATGTAGGATCAAAAATCATCTATGGCAGGACCTTTGGGTCCAATATGTGACAACCCGAAAATCTTATTCTTGTAAAAGTCAACAAAAGTCAAACATATCGTGTAAAGGTCAAACTCAATTCTTTTATTATCTTATATGGCTAGATTAATGGGTTTTAAGTGTATAAACCTTGTACCAAAGGTGTTGTTTGTTTAAGAAGTGAAACATGTTGAAACCGGGAACCTTCGCAACCCACTCCACCCGAACCGAGGACTTCATCCGAACCATAAACCATCGGACCGTGAACGAGGTTCACGGCCGTGAACTCTTCGGACCGTGAACTCCTCCGTATATATATATATATATATATATATATATATATATATATATATATATATATATATGTTGATCGATTTTATCCTTCGCTTCTTCACTTCTGGCCGTGAACTCATCCATTCTCTCTCAAGTATCATCAGCCAAAAACCCTCCTCTCTCCTCAAGATCATAAGAAGCACCTTCCTTCTTGTAGTTCATATGGAACTCTTTTGATTTCAACCTTGATTCATCATTATTTTTCAAGATCTTTGGGCCGTGAACTCAAGATCTTCAAGAACATTGGGCCGTGAACTCAAGAACACCAAGTGTTCTTGGGCCGTGAACAACAGGCAACTCTATATCTTTGCTTCTAACACCCTTATTTGTAAGTTAAACTTGCGAATTAGTTCGATTCCATATCATTCTTATGAGTATATTCATTAATAGTATACCTATATATTATATGAATCGTGTTTAGGACTTGTTTTGTTAGCAAGAGTTCACTTGTGGAGCTAACGTCCTATACCAAATCTTCAATCGAATGTCTAACATAAGGTGAATTCATACCCCTATAATCTACCTTTTTAAATGGTTTTAAATGCTTTTTAAGGGGGGGGGGGGGGTGGGATACGAGTTGCACACAATTAAAATCGTGTTAATATTTACCGGTGATAATATGCTTTGAAATATTGTATTAACAATAACAGATTACCAAATACTTCCAAAATGAATTAAAGTCATAACTCTTTAAAGTCATGTAAACACTTTTTAAACACTGTTAAACTCTTTTAAAATGTTTTATAAACTCTTTAAGCTTATATTTGTCAAAATCATATTTATATATGAATAGGTATATAAATAAGACTTAAAGGACTTACGACTAATGAATATCCTTATTTCCTTTTCCTTGTTTGGATGTGGGCTTAAGGTGGAGTTATTTGTCTGAAGGTCGTTTCCTTCTTAATTATATATATATATATATATATATATATATATATATATATATATATATATATATATATATATATATATATATATATATATATATATATATATATATATAGGAATATAAAAGGTTACTTCCATCAATATTGTTACCTTTGTATCACGCTGAGCAAAGGGGCACATTCATGAGAGATCATGCTAAGTATACCAGGTTTAAACTACTTTGTTAAATAAAAGAATATAATCTTTACTTAAACCAGATAAACCAGAAACGTGAGATACTACTTCACGGCATAGCAATATTCTTGTTATGTCGCGTTTTGTAACCATAGTTTCCTGGAGGGAGAGCGGGCATTGTGTGCATTGATCTATACGGGACTGACAATCCCACACCTCGCTGCTAGCTACAGTGGGACCTGTCGGTCTACGGGTGAGAAAATGTCACATCAGTTTCGACGCCAGAAGGTCTTCGTGTTCACACTAGTCAATCAGCATGGTTACAACCATATCGCATTTTAACCCTCATTAACCAGTTCAATAAAAGGGTAGTTATTAAACCAGTAGTGTATTTTTAATAAAAACTACTACATCCATCATTTTCCGCAAACAAAACAGAAAACATTCTTCTTATAATTTTATGGTGAGTTAAAATTATGTTATACTTTGTTATGAGTATAATAACACTTAAACGGAACGGTTTTATGGTACTAAAACTACTTTTCAGCTGTAATAGAAAATAAGTGGATTTTCTGGAACTCATTCTTAAAACTAAAGGAAACCATAAATGAAACTAATACTTATGAACACACCAACTTAAATGTTGATACTCTCTTTCAAAATAACTTGTATTCTCAGGGAATCCAGTAGACAGGTAAACTCCCGGAGCTTTTGAGAAGACAACTTAGTACCGTGTTGCATCTTTTGTCTTTTACTTTATCTATTTTTGATGTCAAATGTTCAATATTTGAACACCTATGTAAAAACTTATACCTTATTAATGCAATGGTTGTTGTACTTTGATTACTATAATGCATGTGTTGTGATACTTGACATGAAGTCACCTACCCCCGGACGTTTCCACCGTTCTGGTTTGGGGGTGTGACAGATTGGTATAAGAGAAATGTTTATAGTGATCTCAGTATATCAACTCATAAAAGATATACAACTATAAACACATTAGTATAAAAACACTCTGACCAAGAGTTATACTTTAAAATATAACATTATTTTATAAAAGTATAAGTACATGCATAATATATATATATATATATATATATATATATATATATATATATATATATATATATATACTAGAACGAGTATCACAAGAAGAACAAAACAAAACTAATTGGAGGTTGGACATTACAGTCAAACCTGGACAGTTATGTAGTCATATTTGGGATAAATATAGCCTGATTAACTATATTTGTTTGAGATACGACCAACATGTGTTGGGGAGTGATAATGGTGTTGCAACGAGTCTAAAACTTACCAACCATATACATAAAGGAATACTAGAACCAAACATAAAGTTTAAAATACTATAGGAGTATTTTATGATGCTATAGCAACAAAACTGAAAACTTATCAACTTCTTATATTAAGAAGTTCTAGAATCAAACATGTAAATTAAAATACTATAGGAGTATTTTAGGCACCATAAATAACTTATGTGAAAATTAAAAGACCCCTTCTGATAGGTCTATAATTACTAAGTGTTTACGTTAAAGTTATATATAGTTGAGATTTTTTAGACTTTGAATTGGTGATTTTCGCTCTACTTCCTTTTCCTTGTTTGGATGTGGTTTTAGAGTAGGATCACTTATTCGAGGGTCTATTTGATCTGGATTATATATAATCTATACACACTATGTGATTATAGAAAGACCGGAATGGATCATCGTCGTAAAAATGTATTTGTAACGAAAATGTTTTATTCATCTCATAGATTCTTTAGACATTCCCATTCTCGTATAAACCACTTAGATAGATGTAACCACTCAAGCAACCAATAGAGGAGTCAACGAGGATCCAACAGAGTTTCACTAGGAGGATTCCGAGAAGGAAACCGATGAACAGTAAAGAAACTATAGAAATCATCTAGTACCTTTACCTTATTAAGGGCACCGATGAGAAGTTCGCATGAAATTCTGGGATTCAAACTCTGCATTAGGAAGTAATGAGGGATCAGTGCGAAAACCAGGAGTATGATGGCACGAGAATTCAATATACCTACGAAGGAGAAGGATACCATGTAGATACCAGGAGAGAACAAAACTTTACCGCCAGGAGTAGAACAGAGAACAGAGGGAAGCCACACATGAAACATGCGAAGTGTTTGAGTACCTTTTGCGTCACTCTAATAACTAATAAATTGATACGACCTACTGAGTTAGTGATTATACTACCCACGTTAGGTATTAAGCTTATCGCATTTTTCTGTCACAACTTATAAAAGTAAATCGGATCACGAAATCTCAATTCAGAGTGATTATTTATAAAAATTCATGAGTCTGTTTTATGTAGACTCTGTTATGAATTGTTTTCAAATCTTTTCAAAAGTTGGAACATGATATCCATCAATCAAAGATAACTTAGTCCGGACGACACTCGGTTTATAACCATTCTGAAAACTTACTTCTGCTCTTTACCAGGACTACATCATAAGGATGTAGGTCGAAACTTTGAGAACCATATAAAAAAATGAAAATTTTATATGTATATATAAATAATTAGAATGAAACTAGAAACAACCATCGTTGCTCACGAGCTTATTTTCTCATCGTGTAACAGAATCATGTCTCCAAAGAAACGTAAGCAACCCACCAGCAAAACACCAATCCTTCAGATAGATTCGGCTACGTTTCACGCTGTAGTCACAGCATCTGTAGCAGCTGTCATGGCTCACCTTAATGCTAATAACGCAAATGTTAGTGGAAATATTATCGGCAATCCCGATCGTGGTGATAACCAATTTCGGCAATGAGTGCCTACACGTAAAGACACTCCGGACCTCAAACCTAATATCCTGAAAATGAAAGTTCGAGAACGAGAAAGGGAGTTGTTCAACTCAAGGACCTACCGAAGGGCAACAAGTTGGGGCAGTCAATATCCCCATCAGCCCTGCTATCCCAACACCGACTACACCGTACTTAGGTAACCTCCCACACTCCAGCAAGTGCAACTACCATCATTATGGAGTTTGCCGAGTGCCACATTGCAATAGATGCATCATGAAGGGGCACACCGCCCGTTCCTGTAGGATTCCGGTCGAGTTCATCACTTCAACCACAAATGTTGGGATCAATCTAATATGCCATATATGTGGTGAAATAGGACATTTCAAGAGGGACTGTCCAACAGAGAAGAATAACGGGGGAGCAGGAGGAGTTTAACCCCGGAACATGTGGAAGCATCAAAGAACCCTACTAGAATTTTGGGTACACTTCCAAACCTCAATAATTAATCATAATTATAATTACTCTCTCATTCGAACAAAATCACAATAATCACATAAAACTGAAAACCCTAGCGGGTAAGCTATGATGACTTAGTGTGTATATTAGGGTCATTTACAATTAAGATTTGTAGACTTAGAGTGAGTGATTTCGCCTCATCTCCTGTTCCTTTTTTGGTTGTGGATATAGGGAAAGGTCACTCAGTCAACTGTCTTACCAATCTTAATTATACATGACTTGTGTACACCAAGCGGTTATAGAGAGACCTAGTAGGGATCATTTCATGAAAGTTCATTATTTCAAATTATCAGGACCCTCGTTTAGTTAGTACTTGTTAAATTTGGTACAAAAAGGGGTTCACAGTAATAATACGAAGGATAAAATCGAAGACACTGAAAACATATGTACGTAGGATAGTTCAACGTCCTAGTAATAACTTCTTCCAAATCGACTTAATACCTATTATGTCGAGGAGTTTCGACATCGTCAGTCGACATGGTTTGGTTTGGTCCTCACCATACCAATTTCCTATGTTGTGTAAAGAACTTTTCCCTTAATCAACCGTCTAATGAAATTCTTTCAATCCATAACGCAAACCCTTATATCATCTCTCGCTTCAAAACTTCATAAGTACCCATGGGAGGGGTACCACACCCTTCTAGCCTACTCAGTAGATAGGAAATTTGAAGCAAAAAGCACCAAAGAAGTCTCAGAAGTCAGTAACCACCCGAAGTATCACCAATAGATCTCATAGGAAGATCACTGGTTCCACAAGTCAAGTTAGAGAATAGAGACAAAGAACTCATGAGGTTAATATATCGGTGATAAGTGTATACGCATGAGTGGTATATAATTTAGACTCAACAAGATTTAGGATGTGTGATTCTGCCCTATCTCGTGTTCCTTGTCTGGTTGTGGACTTGGGGCAGAGCCACCCATCCGAACGTTTTGTCAATCTTAATTATATACGACTTGTATACACGAGGTGATGGTGGATGAGCCAAGTATGAGTCTTATCATCAACTTCAGAGCAAAAACCCTCATCATATATTTGACCAGAATGATCTTAACATGAGACAACAACGGAGGGTCGAGCTACTAAATGACAACGAATGTGAAATTCGTTATCATCCCGGTAAACCCAATGTAGTAGCTGACGCCCTTAGTCGGAAAGAGTACTTAAGTCGTAGGGTCAAATCATTGACTATGAAAATCCATTCACATCTGTCTACACAAATTAAGGTGGCTCAGTAGGAAGCCTTGAAACCTGAAAATGTGACAGGTGAAACCCAAAGAGGGATGGAAAGGAACTTAGAAGTCAAGGGTGACGGAGTCTTATACCTCATGGATCGGATCTGGACACCGAAGTTCAGTGGCTTCTGAGACATTGTCGTGAACGAAGCACACAATACTCGATACTCCGTTCATCCAAGTTCAGACAAGATTGAGAAGCTAACTAGAACGTATGTCCGATAGTTAGTTAGACTGCACGGTTTCCCAATGTCTGTTATCTCCGTTCGATATAGTAGAATCATCTCCCAGTTCAGTCAGTCACTTCAGAAATCTATGGGAACTAGGCTAGTCATGAGCATAGCCTACCATCCACAAACCGACAGACTAAATGAGAGAACAATTCAAACGTTAGAAGTCATGCTGAGAGCATATGTGATCGACTTTGGTAAAGCATGGCATACCCATTTTCCAATTAGTCGAGTTCCTTACAATACTAGCATTAAAGTTGCTCCATATGCAGCCCTCTATGGTCACAAGTGTAGATCCCCTCTGCATTGGACTAAAGTAGGTGACACGCAACTAGCTAGAGTTCAAATTCCAGACAGCACCTTCGTTGGTCCGTAAATCATCCGAGAAACTACCGGGAAGAGAGTATGAATCCGGGAGCGACGTAAAGCTTCCAAAGTCAGACAGAAAAGCTACGCCTTTAAAAGGAGAAAGCCCTTGGAATTCCAAGTTGGTGACCACTTCATGTGAAGGTCTCACCCTGGGAGGGCATGATACGCTTCGGAAAACGTGGAATACTAAATCCAAGGTACATAGGACCATTCGAGATTCTTACTAGATTTGATTCAGTAGCTTATAGACCCCGACTACCTCGATAATTCAATAAAATACACCCTAGCTTCCACGTCTTTAGCTTGAAAAGTGTTTGTCCGACAAGACTCTTGTTATCCCACTCGATGAGATCAAAGTAAACGAGAGCCTCAACTTTGTGGAATAATCCGTAGAAATCCTAGTCAGTGAAGTCGATAGGACTAATCAAATCCCTCTCCCGATAGTGAGGGTCCGCTTAAGTGCATAACGAGGACCCAAATTCACTTGGGAGCGTGAGGATTATCAGAAACATAAGTATCCACCTCTTTTCCTTTAGTCCATGTGTATACCTTAGACTTGATTTCAGGACGAAATTCCTTTTAACGGGGGGATGATTTGACAACCCAAAAATCTTATTCTTGTAAAAGTCAACAAAAGTCAAACATATTGTGTAAAGGTCAAACTCAATTCTTTTATTATCTTATATGGCTAGATTAATGGGTTTTAAGTGTATAAACCTTCTACCAAAGGTGTTGTTTGTTTAAGAAGTGAAACATGTTGAAACCGGGAACCTTCGCAACCCACTCCACCCGAACCCAGGACTTCATCCGAACCATAAACCCTCGGACCGTGAACGAGGTTCACCACCGCAAACGAGGGTTCACGGTCGTGAACTCTTCGGACCGTGAACTCCTCCCTATATATATGTGTTGATCGATTTTATCCTTCACTTCTTCACTTCTGGCCGTGAACTCATCCATTCTCTCTCAAGTATCATCAGCCAAAAACCCTCCTCTCTCCTCAAGATCATAAGAAACACCTTCCTTCTTGTAGTTCATATGGAACTCTCTTGATTTCAACCTTGATTCATCATCATTTGTCAAGATCTTTGGGCCGTGAACTCAAGATCTTCAAGAACATTGGGCCGTGAACTCAAGAACACCAAGTGTTCTTGGGTCGTGAACACACAACCTGGCCGTGAACAGCAGGCATCTCTCCATCTTTGCTTCTAACACCCTTATTTGAAAATTAAACTTGCAAATTAGTTCGATTCCCTATCATTCTTATGAGTATATTCATTAATAGTATACCTATATATTATATGAATTGTGTTTAGGACTTGTTTTGTTAGCAAGACTTCACTTGTGGAGCTAAGGTCCTATATCAAATCTCCAATCGAATCCCTAACATAAGGTGAGTTCATACCCCTATAATCTACCTTTTTAAATGGTTTTAAATGCTTTTTAGGGGGGGGGGATACGAGTTGAACACAATTAAAATTGTGTTAATATTTACCGGTGATAACAATCACACAAAAGGTTTTTCTTATGCTTTGAAATATTGTATTAACAATAAAAGATTACCAAATACTTCCAAAATGACTTAAACTCATGTAAACTCTTTAAAGTCACGTAAACTCTTTTTAAACACTGTTAAACTCTTTTAAAATTTTTTATAAACTCTTTAAGCTTATAGTTGTCAAAATCATTTTTATATATGTATAGGTATATAAATAAGACTTAAAGGATTTAGGACTAATGAATTTCCTTATTTCCTTTTCCTTGTTTGGATATGGGATTAATGTGGAGTTATTTGTCCGAAGGTCGTTTCCTTCTTAATTATATATATTATATATAGGAATATAAAAGGTTACTTCCATCAATATTGTTACATTTGTATGACGCTGAGCAAAGGGGTACATTCATGAGAGATCATGCTAATCAGATAGAACATATAAATTATAACATGTATAATTTATGAAACAAACAAGAAATCTATTTTTACTAGATAAGTATACCAGGTTTAAACTACTTTGTTAAAGAAAAGGATATAATCTTTACTTAAACCAAATAAACCAGAAATGTGAGATACTACTTCACGACATAGCAATATTCTTGTTATGTCGCGTTTTGTAAGCACAATCTTCTAGACGGAGAGCGGGCATTGTGTGTATAGATCTATATGGGACTGACCATCCCACACCTCGCTGCTAGCTACAGTGGTACCTTTCGGTCTACGGGTGACAAAATGTCACATCAGTTTCGACGCCAGAAGGTCATCGTGTTCACACTAGTCAATCAGCATGGTTACAACCATATCACATTTTAACCCTAATTAACCAGTTTAATAAAAGGGTAGTTATTACACCAGTAGTGTATTTTTAAGAAATACTACTGCATCCATCATTTTCCACAAACAAAATAGAAAACATTCTTCTTATAATTTTATGGTGAGTTAAAATTATGTTATACTTTGTTATGAGTACAATAACACTTAAACGGAACAGTTTTATGGTATTAAAACTACTTTTCAGCTATAATAGAAAATAAGGGGATATTCTGGAACTCATTCTTAGAACTAAAGGCAACCATAAATGAAATGAATACTTATGAACACACCAAGTTAAATATTGATACTCTCTTTCAAAATAACTTGCATTCTCAGGGAATCCAGTAGACAGGTACACTCCCGAAGCTTTTGAGAAGACAGCTTAGTACCGTGCTGCGTCTTTTGTCTTTTACTTTATCTATTTTTGATGTTAAATGTTCAATATTTGAACACCTATGTAAAAACTTATACCTTATTAATTCAATGATTGTTGTACTTTGATTACTATAATGCATGTGTTGTGATACTTGACATGAACTCACCCACCCCCGGACGTTTCTGCCGTTCTGGTTTGGGGGTGTGACACAATCGCTACCGTTGCTAGGGAAGGAACGGCGACAGGGAGATGAAGGTGGCAACTGTATGAGCTGTTTGGTCATTAGAGGTGCCAAGAGAATTTTATTATCGCAAGGGCTGAAGATGGTTAGACTTCAGAGATCCTTCTGAGGATGGGAATTTGGCGTGAAGATTCGCCAGTTCAGAGAAAGGGTTATGGTCTTTGTCACCAGCATAAAGGACATAAGGATTTGGTGTTGTATCATGGGAATCGATTGGGGTTATCGGGGTTGCTTTGATTTTGGGGAGTATTCATATGGATTTCAAGAGTTGTGAGACCATCAAGATTGGCTAGTAAGGGAACGTTGGTATTGGTAAACTCAGATCGTTGATGGTTCGAATTATAAGGGGGTATGATGGGGTAGGAATCCATGAAATTTTATGGGTTGGGAGAGCCTCGGCGAATCCAAGTGGTGGAGAATCGTTCAGAATTCTGGGAGTTGGATCGGGTACGAAACTAGGATAAGTTTCACATCCCATTCGGGAGGGGAGACGACTCAAGTGGCCGTCTGGATTGAAGTTGTGTAAGTTAGGAATTCAGGAAACTTCCAACACCTTGTTGGCGTCTTCTTTGTGATGAATAGTAGACATGTGGCTCGATCCAGGTTGAGGGTTGTGTTAGAGCCTCTCTTCCTATTCTTGTTTGATGAAGGCTTTTGGGTTCGAAGCATGACCCGAACACCTGATTGGAATTCAGTTGGATGCGGGTTCGACTCAGGATGATTGGGGTTTAAATGGTATCGGTATGGTAAGACCATGGTTGGTAACCATGGTGGGTTAGATGTGTCATAAGACTGCGGGGTGGCTGTAGCATTCACTGGATTAGCAGATAGTATGGAAGTGTTGTAAGTGTGTGATGGGATCATGGAATTCACCAGATTGAGGTAGAACTATCGTTGGGGCGGTCATATATATAAAGGAGGATCGGTTTGTGCCTTGGGCAAGGCAGAAAGTAGGGTCGGAGAGCATCTCTCGATTATAGGAGGAGGACCATTGGGATCCGAGGAGAGGTTAGGCCTATATAGCTCTCGATGGGATGAGACCTGTGGGTGAGGTCCACATGATTATGGCAATGCAGGTGAGACCTGGTAGAGACTGGTTGGGTCATGGTATTGGATCATGGTTTTAGTGGGATTATTATATGGTTAGTGAGTGGCAAAGGGTGATGCATCGGCTAGGGTAGCCTTATCAGTTGGACTCTCAAGAACCTGGTGGCTGGACCACGTGTGAGACTAGCAGTCTTAGCATTGGTTTGGGGATTTTTATGTCCAGGTTTAGTGGATGGTTGTCGTGAATCACAAGATTTCGGGTGAAATGCAAGTATGAATCCTTGGATCTCAGGTTACGAGTTATGTACCAAGTTGGATTTTGGTTGAGACTCATGTTGGGAATCGTAAGTGTATATGCATACGATCTTTATTACATTAATATATGAATTAAGAAATTTGTATGCCGAGGGAATCAACTGGAGGGTTCATAGTCAAAAAGGGATGTTTTTGGTTCGGATGATAGAAAAGGCCCTTGTGATTGTGCTTTGGAATGGTACTACCAGTGTGTAGGCCTGTCAAGTTATGGGACTTCAAGTTATGACATGTTCAACACTAGAAAGTTTAACTCCCAAATTGTCTCTTGTTGCTCATAGTGTTCATGGATTCGTTAACTTCGGGATGAGTCTTTTACCTAAAGGATTATCTATGCCTTCTACCAAGTGAAAATTTTCAGCAGCAAGGATCGGTTAGTGATTCTGTTTTCAGTGGAAACAACAAGATAATCAATGAATGGAAGTGTTATGATCAGTTAGAATACGAAGTGGAATTGTAATGTCAGTGTTTCATCATCGGCTGTCTGTCAGGGGGTCAGAAAGGGTATAGAATTTTGGATTTCGAGTAGAATAGTAATGGTTATTCTCCAGAGGTAGTGGAAGAAGTGTTCTCGTTGTCCGGTGTGGTTGGGAGTTAGTAAGGAGTGATTTCCAAGACGAAATCTAATTTAAGTGGGGAGAGTTGTAACATCCATTTTCTTGGATGAATCGAATTGGGGTTTCAGAGGATAAAAAGGTTGGATTTTTTAGAAAAAGGGATCCTCACGACGTGAGGCATGGAGGCTCACGACGTGAGGAGGTCTACATGAAGATTCTATCTGGGACTGAGCTTCCGACGTGAGGGTCGCTGAAGCCCAAGCACACGATGTTTTAGGGTTCCTCACGTATTTAAGCACTCCTTAACTCGGATTTAGGGTTTATTTCTCAGCCTCCACCTTCCCTTAACTTATAAAACCCTAACCCTAATCCATCTTGGTGATTTTGGATGCATTTTAGTGTTTTGGTGGCTAGAAGAAAAAGAGGAGGAGGAGGTTCTAGAGTGTTGGTTCAGCAAGGAGGATTCATCATCATCATTTTGTGCACATTTTGGATCATTGTAAGTGTCCAAGATCCAATCTTTATGAGCTCAAATGGCTAGATCTAGGTTTTGAGCTTCTTTTGCATGTTTATGTTGGATTAAATGCTTGGGATCCATAAAGTTGGCAACTTTATGGATCAATGAGTCATTCTCTATGATTTAGTCTTATGGATTTGAAGTGTGGTTATAATTTATGAATCTTGTTTGAGTATGGGGCCATTTCTTGCCATTTTGACCTAAGATGGGTTTAGGACATGGATGAGGCACGCATGTCCATCAAGTAATCGTTTTTATTGGCCTTTGGAGTCCTTGTTAGCTTCTAAAAGAATTAGGATTGAAGGCTTAATGGATTAAGAACTTATAAATGGGATTTTTAGCCTTAGAATGTTCTCACGACGTGAGACACAAGGTCTCATGACGTAAGAAGCGTTTGGTCCCATTTTTGAGCATCTGCTTGGGGATCACGACGTGAGAGAAGGCTTCTCCGGACGTGAGGGCAGCCTCATTGACTTTCCCTTGACTGAGTTGGCTAAATTGATTCGTGATGAGTTGGGATCTGATTGAGTGAGCTCTCACAACGTGACCAAAGGCTGGTCATGACATGAGATGTGGTTTTTGGGCTTTTGGGACTTATTAGGCCCTAGTTTTCTGTATGTCAGACTTTTTGGTGCTTGGGCCCATTTAGAGCTTTGGGTATCTTTTTGGAAGTTGGGCCTCCATGGATTAGGCCCAATATGGGTTTTGGGCCAATTAGGAAGTTGGGACATATTAGGCTTTTGTATGCTATTGGTGCGCCTCAGATTTTGGGCCAAGTGAGGAAAGGGTAAAATTGACTTTTACCCTGAGTGTTGGACAATCGGACTTGGATCCTAGCTATGGGTTGTGGACCAATTCTTAATTTTGTATTATTGATGATGTTAGTGCGAGGATTTTTCCGGATCGGCAGTCCGAGCTTTTATCAGAGATACTCGGCCGCTTGAGGTGAGTTACCTTCACTGTATATGTGGGTCTTATGCACCAATGTCGGCCCACTAGTTGATGTTTATAGTAAGATGATTGTCTTTGTGATAATTGCATGGTGTGCGATTGTTTGTTGATGTTTCTATGGTTATGATATTATGTGGTGGTGGTAGGGGTGAAATGGACCCGGTATCCAATTGAGAGAGACCGAAGGGAATTGAAAGCACCGAGATACGCTTGATAGTATCTGGTTGAAATAGACCGAAGGGATTGCAAGCAACCATATATGCTTGATAGTATCCGGTTGAAATAGACCGAAGAGGATTGCAAGCACCCATATATGCTTGATAGTATCCAGTTGAAATAGACCGAAGGGGGTAGGCGAGCACCCATATATGCTTGGCAGTATATGTGTATGGTATGTGGTATATTAGGGAACTCACTAAGCTTAGTGCTTACGGTTTTCAGTTTACGTTTCAGGTACTTCTGGTTCAAAAGGGAAAGGCTCGGCTTGATCACATTGCATCCACCTATGTTTTTCCAAAACTCATTGGTCTTGGGATTGTACTTTGATAATTGTTTTTATCTTGCTATAGTTTTGAATGATTGGTAATACTAAATGGTGTTTTAATGGTTGAATTAACAATGAAGTTTTTGTCTTACAATTTTTGGAATGTTAAAAATTGTGCTAGAATTCTTGGGCGCAATGTGGGATCTTTTCCATTTAAATATCTCAGGGTCCCGATGGGAGTGAACATGAATTTAAAAAGGAATTGGGCTCCGATTATTGAGAGAATTCAAAACAAACTCTCCTCATGGAAAGATAAAACTCTTTCTTTCGGTGGAAGATTGACTCTCCTTAAATGGGTTTTAGGTAGCCTCCCACTTTACTATTTTTCCATTTTTAAGGTTCCCAACTCGGTCATTGATTTAATTGAGAAATTGAGGAGGAAATTTTTATGGGGTGGAAATGATGAGAAAAATAAAATTCATTGGGTCGCTTGGAAAGTCGTCTTAGGCCCGAAAGATAAAGGTGGGCTCGGCATAGGGTCGATGGGCTCTGTTAACCGGGCTCTTTTGGTTAAATGGATCAAGGGATTCAAAGAGGAGAAAAGTGCCCTATGGCACAAAGTAATATGTGGTTCTGATAATCTTGCCAGAAAACCCTTATCTGCTTTATACAAAAAATCAATCCATGGAGTATGGCAAAATATCGCAAAGATCCTTAATGACATGGGTAAGATTGGCATTCTTATTTCATTAATTTTCGATTTCAATGTGGGAAGGGGGAACGACACTTTGTTTTGGTTTGATCAATGGGCGGGTGATACCTCCTTGTCTTCCAAATTTCCTAGACTCTTTGCTCTTGTTCGGCGAAAGTTTTGCTTTGTTGAAGAAAGAATTTGTCCGGATATTGGTGGTTGGGCATGGAAATGGCAACCTAACTGCCAGGAGGAGATCGACGAGCTCAATAATTTAAGGAGTGTTGTTGTTATTCATACCAGTTCCAACATGGAGGATACTTTGAAGGTGAAGCTTTCGACTGATGGAAGTTTTATGGTGATTAATGTTCGAAAGTTAATTGACTCTAATGTCACTTCTTCCATGAAAAATGGCACAATCTGGTTTCACACGGCCCCCCTTAAAATTAATTGCTTCATTTGGAGAGTTTGTATTAGTAGAATTCCCATAGCGTTTGCACTTTCTCGTCGTGGGATCAACATAAGTGATTTATCATGTCGTGGTTGTTTGGAGGGTGTAGATGATGTTGATCATATTTTTGTTAGGTGCCAGTTTGCTATTGATGTGTTAAGCTGGATTTAGAATCGGTGTGCCATCGTCCTCCTTCTTGGGAGAATTGCCCTATAAAAAACAGAAGGTCCTTATTTCCATTGTGTACGGTTTCGTTTGGTGCATTTGGAAGGCGATAAACAATAATGTTTTCAACAATGTTCGATCTTCTCCGTCTAAGGTGGCTAATGATGTGTTATCTATTGTTTACAATTCGGTGAAATATAAGGGGGTTTGGGAATTGTAACTGGGTGGTTTGGTGTTGTAATCCTCTTTGGATTGTGTAGTTGTTCTTTTTGGCTCCTGCATAGGTTCTTGTGGTTGTTAATAAAAATCTCGCGGTTTAAAAAAAAAACAATAATTATTTACTTTTAGTAGTTGAATATTAATTTTTTTCTTATGGAAATTATATTATGTGAATTTCTAAATTTTTGTTATAGAATAGCAACATATGTTTCATAGATGATGGACCCTAGGTAATTAAAAAGAATAAAAGTTAGCAACTTGAAACTTTTCTCCGTAATGACAATTAAAGACGGATTTATGACAGATTTTATTATTTTAATGGCGTTTTGAGAATGAAAAATCGGTTGTTAATGCGTGGTAACCTTCACAAGTCCCTCGCTAGTTCGGTCGGTAACAATCAGGGATATTGGTTTTATGGGCGTTGCTACTAGCCATTATCAATCGAATGTCCGATGGAAATTTCTGTCTCTCATACCTGTGTTTCTACTAGTGTATATAGGAGGGTACTTAGTTCCAGTAAAATCATGAAAATACGAAGTATCCAAACAAAAGTTATTTCTCTGTCGACTTAGATTAAAGCATTGTTCATGATGTTTGTGATCGGGAATTGGCTTGGTTATTGACATACTTGTTGGAGGCAGCTATATACAAATTTACAAGTGAAGTCTACGACTGAGTAAACAACATCAATCACTTGATGAAATTATGATGTGCTGCAAATTCGCCTTCGGATGAAGACTCCGAGAAGTTGTAAGCCTCAACTGGGGTGTAAAATGAAGTCGAACCCACAACACCAATATGGTCATTGGTCGACACGAATGCTAAGTCAGTGGCTTGAGCTATTGGATAAGCATGTCCCCCATACATCCCCACCGTCATTATCTGACTCCTTGGGTACTGATCCACCATATCACCTATTTTTCAAGAAGTTATTTTTTGAAACAAAATAGAAACCAAAAAAATGCATGTAGATATTGTTTTCTTTTATTTTGTAAGCAGATATAAAGAGGAGGTAATGGTGTACCTTGTGTTAGTCGTGGAGTGTCATTCAAAAGACCATCAACTATTTCTAAAGAGTCCCAAGTTTGATAAGCCTCTCCAACAAGTTTATGGATAAAAACCTGTAAAGATAAGGAAAATCCATATAGTCAAATGTAGCAGAATAGATAGTGTTACAACAATTGTTCACACATATGGCCGTTGGTATAATAATTAGTGGTATTAAATTTGGGATAATTTGACAAAATGAATATCTATAAACCAAATTTGGTATCGGCATAATTTTTAAACAAAAATACCAAAGTAATCATACAATGATATAAACTGACCTTGTTTAGGGTAGCAAGGTCTTTGCCGGTGAAAACGTCTCCATTGATCACGGCTTTGACTACTTGACATATAGGATTCAAGAAGATCGTATGATTGGGTCCTCGTGATATATATAGTTTGCTCACAAGAATACAAGTCCTAGCATGTTTTATAGTTACTTCCCACATCTTATCGGACATACCTAGCCCTAAAATCTGTAAAAAGAATGACATCAGTTCAAGAAACAGATGTAATTCAGTTACAAATATATGTATCGCCTAACAAACACTCTATATGTACTACCAAAAATGAAAACCGAAGTAAAGACTTACCTTTCTAAGCTTAGATTCATTGACAACCGAAAGCTTTAAGAAATCTTGCACGGTTTTGATATCATTTGAAGCGAGTTTCTTATGGAACGCACCATCTTTTCCAATCTTCTCTAAGCGCCAGACATCGTCTTCAAGCATCGGCGGGTGATGCTTCTTGTACACTAAACATTTACGCAAGTAAATAATCCAACATACAATATTTAATTCTTCTGTGCATTTGTCAACATGTTAAATACAGTGCGTGCTTCTACGAGAGAGAAAGAGAGAGAGAGAGAGAGAGAGAGAGAGAGAGAGAGAGAGAGAGAGAGAGAGAGAGAGAGAGAGAGAGAGAACATACATTCACCACGATGATCTTTAACCACGAAAGCTTCAGTCATGGCCTCACGAATTACAACTTCAGGAGTTGCTCCTTGAACAACTCGGGCTGCAATTCTGAACTTTCTACTTCTAATCCAGCTTGAATTATCTGTTAACTCAATATCGCCAATGGAAACAACGCCATCTCTCATAGTAACACTCACGTCTCCAGCAAGCAATGGCCTTTTCCCTCTTCTTTCCTTCACGATGTTCTTTTCAAAATCATCGCTAGTCCATATGATACTGTTGCTAGAAGGGAAATCTCCATCTACTACGAGAATCTGTAATTTTAGAGCACTGGAAAAGCTCGACTCTAGATCGTTGTTGGTGTCAACAAGATATATTTCAAGAGGGTTGCCATCTTCATCCAATATTTTGGTGCCTGTGAAAATTGGGAGTGTAAGATGCTTTCTGAATTTGAGTTGCATGGTACTCGAGGGTACGAGTGCATTGATCCGCAGGGAATTCGACCTAGAGTATGATGGTATTCTTCTTCGCAGTCCATTTTCAACCTCTTCGTTTACCTAGGTAAAGCACAAATAGTTATACAAAATAAAAGATTATAATTTAACAGTTTAGCTAGACAAAATAATGATTTGTCTTTAAAAAAGGAATTAACCATTTAAAAAAAGTGGTATAAGTATCATACCACTCTTCGAAGCATCGGCTCTAACACTGTGCAGAAATTTTGCACAAAATTCATCTTCACAACTTCCCCGATTGCACTGACCTCAATTAAAGATAAAATCAAGAAAAGTTGTCAATTTTAACCAAGCAGGCGAATTTTTTACGATGAATAGAAGAAATTAAGTAAAGAACATATGGAAAACAAAATATAAGACGTACGAAGCCAAAGAAGGTCTAGCACGCCGGCGTCTTTCATTCTGCCAATACTGGTCAGGTTCGGGTTGGTCGGCAAATCTTTTTCCAGTCATCTTTTTGGGTATCAGAGTTGAAGATCACCGCATCTATATTGTTTCCAAAGGGAAAGGAGATTTTAAGGACTGATAAAAGAAGAAGGAAGACGAAATCTGTTCAAGTCTTGGTCTATATAAAGTAAAATAAGTGAGAATGGGAAGCTTCGTGGAACGGTCAAGGAAGAAGGTTGGTAAGAGAGGTAGATTAACGCCCAAGTCTTGATGGAACGTTATATATGTAAGATTCTTGACATAGACTTCCTTTAAGTCAACCCCGAAGTCTTCGCCCCTTCAAATAGGCAAACATCCATTGCCCAGTCAACAGTTAACTTTCCTTTTTTATTGATTTAAAAGTAAACTACAAAAATAGTCCTCATCTTATGGTATGAAATTTCCTTTGTTCTTCGCCTGAATTTTTTTTTCTTTTAAAATAAAAACGCTCACAACACAGGTTTGTTGTGCAACTATATTACGACATTACTATTTAAAAAATTAAATATCTTTCTACATTTTTTTTATCTATACTGTTAGGAAGTAAACGGATAACTAGCAAAAACCAAAAACACACAAAACATAATATTTACGTGGTTTGGTTAAGGTGGTCTACGTCCACGGGCAAAAGGGGACTATTTTTTATTTCTGAGTTCCCAAACATAGGTTACAAACAGGGGCGGATCAAAGAGGTATCCTGGGGTAGCTCAAAAAAATTTCAGTAGTGTATTTTTTTTTAAAAAAAAATTGTTTCGTGTAGTGTATATATACGCGTCCCTTCACTTATAAGCACAAACAAACAGATAGTCTACTGGTTAAGGTGTTAGCTTATTGAAATAGAGGTCTCAAGTTTAATTCTTGCTCCTTACAAATCATTTGCTTACATTTCTTTTATTTTTTCAACTATTCTATTATTTTATTTTCCCAGCTATTTTATCCCACATCATGTTCAATTCTTACTCCTTACAAATCCTTTGCTTACGTTTTTTTATTTTTCCAACTATTTTATTCTTTTATTTTCTCAACTATTCTATCTGACATCATCAAACACATGCATACCTGGTTATTTTCATCTATTATATAAATTTGTTATCCCCATGCTTCATTTAATATCTACTTTGAGTCCCACATCGATTCAAGTATCAAAAGATACTTCAACTAACATATAACAACACTTGAAGTTAGCTAATGATTCGATTAACATTTAGGTTTAAAACCGAAACCAAACCAAAAAACCTAAGTACGAACTAAAAACCGAAACACCGAACCGATGTGTTTGGGTTCGATTCGGTTTTAAAAGTTACAAAACTGAGGATGCCGGTTTTGGGCTTAGTTTTAGGTAAAACTAACCCGACCCGCCCCATGCTCAGCCGTTGCGGTGATACCCCTGAAAAAAGTGGGATACCCCTTTCCTTTGAGCATGGCTTCGTCAATGGTTACAAGTACAATTTCATAGAGATTCGCCTATCACTCTACAATAAAAGATACTTCAAATGACTTAACATGCACCCTTATAAAT
Organism: Lactuca virosa; assembly: GCF_052849685.1. Lineage (NCBI taxonomy): Eukaryota > Viridiplantae > Streptophyta > Magnoliopsida > Asterales > Asteraceae > Lactuca > Lactuca virosa. The sequence goes on along the minus strand of NC_136433.1, from coordinate 309,862,665 downwards.
TTATACTTGTGGGATCAGACCTAAAACCCTAATGGGTTCAGCTCATTAGCCCACAGGCCCATGAATGGTGTCAACGAATCACAATCCGCCATGCAGAAGCTTCTAGAACATTCATCTATGACATAAAACACATAAGTATCAGCAACACACATGGTGGAGCACCTTGCGTCATAATGTAGCATCATGATGCACAAGTGGCTCATCATGAACACTAGTGGCCCAACATCCATCATGGTGGCACAACAAGGTGTATCCATTGAGCATCACCAACATCCGAGCATCACCAACATCCGAGCATCATAGAGGACTCCGTGACTCATCAGGGAACCAAGATGGCGCAACACCTTCCTATTTCACACAACATGATCCTATATGGTGCAACACATCTTCAAGATGGTGCAACTTCTCCTATGTGGCACAAATTCTCTTCAATGTGGTGCAACATCATCTTGCATGGCGCAACATCGTTCCTCATAGCGTAACTTCTTTCATGATGGCGCGATATGCTTCCGTTGGGTGCAACATCTCCAAGGATGGCGCAACTTCTATCTACTTGCCGGAACATCCTTATGGATGGTGCAACATCTACTTGGATGGCGCAACATGTTGCTCCAATTGCTCCATGTTCTAATGTGATATAATTGCATCATTATAGGTATCATTTCTAGTTATAGACTGCTTAGTGTTAGCAGCGACCGTGATACTTTTCCTGATTGCTTCGATTATCTTTCCCATCAATATCTTGACTAAAATCAGACACTATAACGAACAAGATTTTCAAAACCGAGTAACTTACTTCGTAAATTTATTCTTAGATCGGACTTGATGACCACTATGGTCGGAATATCAATAGTCTTTTTAGTCATCACAGAAACAAAGGTAATGATGGAAACAAACAAAAAAAATCAATTACTAATGCCTTAGTAACCTTGTGACTTTCCTTGATCCAATTACGAGTCATGTGCTTTAGATAGTATAGGGCTCTACTACCTTTCACATCTACTCTGACTCGTCCCAAGAATTGTCTCGCATTCCCCAAGTCACTATCCATGAAAAATCACATATGTAACGACCCAAAAATCTAGGGTAAAAATTTCATTTTTCATTATAATGAAACACAAATGTTACTTAATCCAACCATTCAAAAACATTGCTTAATTTAAAACATTTATTAGAGTTACATCCCAAACTCACATAATGCAGAAAACACGAGTGTGTACGCTGCGATCAAGTCGATCCCTTCCTTTCCAAGCCGGTGATACCTGAAACCATAAACAAAACTGTAAGCACGAAGCTTAGTGAGTTCCCCAAAGCATACCCCACACAATCCACATAATCACATAATCCATACCTGTTATATCAGCTACATAATCCACATAAGCCATATCAATCACATAAGCCATGCATATATACATATAAGGAAGCTGTGGAAACCCTCCAAGGTCTTACTCCGAGTGCCATAGGAACCCCCTCATGGTCTTAGCCCACTGCCATGGAAACCCCCACATGGTCTTCACTAACTACCAATCAAACCATGCATACAAACATATGAGCTAATCATGCAAACATATAAGGATGCCTTGGAAACCCTCCGAGGTCTTACACCAGGTGTCATAGGAACCTCCTCATGGTCTTAGCCCACTGCCATGGGAACCTCCACATGGTCTTAACTAAGGATGCCATGGAAACCCTCCAATGGCCTTATATCCAACCGCCTCGGCAACCCCCCGAGGTCTACCCTACGACCATCACATATCACAACTATCATACCTCATAACATATAATCAAGTAGCATATCACATATCACATAATAGGCCATGGGAACCCCCGCATGGTTTTAACTGACTACCATGGGAACCCACACATGGTCTTCGCATAAATACAAAACATATTGACAACACATTTGCAAGTAACCACTACATGCAAGAGTCATGATGACAATTGGCATACTACATATAACTAAGTGCCATGGGAACCCCCACATGGTCTTAATCTACTACCACGGGAACCCCCCGGGGTCTTCCATACAAATTTCATACTAACATAACATATAATCAACCAACGATCTACATATCATATAATGGGCCGGCCTTGGTGCCTTAGACCTATTGGTATGGTGAGCAGACTCACCTCGAATACAGAAGCTTCCTGAATGAAATCCTTAACTGCTGCCCCGCCAATCAATATACCCAATTAGCAATTGGGTCCCATACTATATTCCTTAATCCATACATGGGTTAAAATGACTATTCTACCCCTGGCCGTGTATGATCCAAAACAAAATCCCAACACTAATGTGTCCATAAATCCATCAACGGCCTAATTTCCCAAATTGGGCCCAAACCTCAACATTGGTCTTGCCATGAGGCCCAATCATTCTTTTCAGTCCAACACACTTAGCATTCCCATGGTCTAATACCCATAATCATCAAAGCCTAATTATGGCCCACTTATGGCCTAATTTTCTAAATTGGGCCCGGACCTTTCTAATGGTCCTTATCCTAAAGCCCAATATTTTCCTCAGTTCATAACCTTGATTCCAATTGGCCCACGAAGGCCCACAGCAACTTAGTCCAGAAATGGCCTAACCCGAGGCCCGCAATTGCGATGTCCAACCTGACTGAGTACGCAGGGCGTACTCCGTTGTACGTTACTCGTACTCGCTTAACGGCTTGTACGCTGCGTGTACTGGCTTTTACGCCCAACGTACTACCCTCTTAATCCACTTTTTTCCATTAAGCACTTAATGTTTTAAGCCACAAGTCCAAACCACATATCTAAGTCCCAAATGTCGTCTAAACCCATAAAGTCACTGACTTGGTGACTTTGCATGCCCCATAAGGACCAAATAGCATTATACTTTCATCGAAATGACTCAAACTCCCACATAGATGGTCTAAAACTCTAAAGCTACCAACTTTATGGACCTTGAACCTTAAAAACACTAAGAGGGGCACTCAAAGCTTCTGGAATGAAATGAAGACCACTAGATCTCATACTTGGGACCAAAATGAACCAAAACCCAAAAATGGGAGATCTAAGAGATAGATGATCAAGTTCAAAGCTTTATACCTTCGTTAAGCTGAAAATGAGTCCCAAAAGCTAGGTCCATAAGCTCCTCTTTAATCCCCATCTTTGCATCAAACTCCATCTTCTTGAAAATTGGCCAAATGCTCCAAAAATGGATTCCATAAGCTCAAAATGCCACCATGAATGATACATGACGATTTCTAGGATTTTAGAGGGTGGGGGCTGCTTTAAAAAGAACAACAGTTAGCAACTTGAAACTATATTCCATAATGACAATTAAAGACGGATTTGTGACATATTTTATTACTTTAATGACGTTTTGAGAATGAAAAATTGGTCGTTAATGCGCGCTAACCTTCATAAGCCACTCGCTAGTTCGGTCGGTAACAATCATGGATATTGGTTTTATCGGCGTTGCTACTAGCCATTATCAATCGAATGTCCGATCAGTAGCGGACACAGACTGTTTTAGTAGGGGTGTCCCTCGTACTTCAAGACAGTGCACCTAATAGAAAAAAAAATTACACTACGTGCCAGAAATTGAGCAGTGGCCTGGGACCCCCAATGCTCCACTAAGGTCCGCCACTGTGTCCGATGGAAATTTTTGTCTCTCATACCTGTGTTTCTGCTAGTTTATATAGGACGGCAATTAGTTCCAGTAAAATCATGAAAATATGAAGTATCCAAACAAAAGTTATTTCTCTGTCGACTTAGACTAAAGCATTGTTCATGATGTTTGTGATCGGGAATTGGCTTGGTTATTGACATACTTATAGGAGTCAGCTATATACAAATTTACAAGTGAAGTCTACGACTAAGTAAACGACATCAATCACTTGATGAAATTATGATGTGCTGAAAATTCGCCATCGGATGAAGACTTTGAGAAGTTGTAAGCCTCCACTGGGGTGTAAAATGAAGTCGAACCCACAACACCAATATGGTCATTAGTCGACACGAAAGCTAAGTCAGTGGATTGAGCTATTGGATAAGCACATCCCCCATACATTCCCACCGTCATTATCTGACTTTTCGGGCCCTTCCTTTCCAAGCCGGTGATACCTGAAACCATAAACAAAACAGTAAGCGCGAAGCTTAGTGACTTCCCCAGAGCATACCCCACACAATCTACATAATCACATAATCCATACTAGTTATATCAGGTACATAATCCACATAAGCCATATCAATCACATAAGCCATGCATATATACATATACGGAAGATGTGCAAACCCTCCAAGGTCTTACTCCGAGTGCCATAGGAACCCCCTTATGCTCTTAGCCCACTGCCATGGGAACCCCCACATGGTCTTCACTAACTAGCAATCAAACCATACATACAAACATATGAGCTAATCATGCAAACATATAAGGATGCCTTGGAAACCATCCGAGGTCTTACACCAGGTGTAATAGGAACCCCCTCATGCTCTTAGCCCACTGCCATGGGAACCCCCACATGGTCTTAACTAAGGATGCCATGGAAACCCTCCAATAGCCTTATATCCAACCGCCTCGGCAACCCCCCGAGGTCTTCCTAGCGAGCATCACATATCACAACTATCATACCTCATAACACATAATCAACTAGCATATCACATATCACATAATAGGCTATGGGAACCCCCACATGGTTTTAACTGACTACCATGGGAACCCCCACATGGTCTTCGCATAAATACAAAACATATTGACAACACATTTTCAAGTAAACACTACATGAAAGAGTCACGATGACAACTGGCATACTACATATAACTTATTGTCATGGGAACCCCCACATGGTCTTAATCTTCTGCCACGGGAACCCCCCGGGGTCTTCCATTCAAATGTCTTACTAACATAAAATATAATCAACCAACAATCGACATATCGTATAATGGGCCGACCTTGGTGCCTTAGACCTATTGGTATGGTGAGGAGACTCACCTCAAATGCAGAAGCTTCCCGAATGAAATCCTTAATTGCTGCCCCGCCCGCTTCCCGAGCTATAAATACCAATCAATATGCCCAATTAGCAATTAGGTCGTATATTATATTCCTTAATCCATACATGGGTTAAAATGAGCATTCTACCCCTAGCCCAGTATGATCCAAAACAAAATCCCAACACTAAGTTGTCCATAAATCCATCAACGGCATAATTTTCCAAATTGGGCCCAAACCTCAACATGGGTCTTGCCATGAGGCCCAATCATTTTTTTTAGACCAACACACTTAGCATTCCCATGGTCTAATACCCATAATCATCAAAGCGTAATTGTGGCCCAATTTTCCAAATTGGGCCCAGACCTTTCTAATGGTCCTTATCCTAAAGCCCAATATTTTCCTCAGTCCATAACCCTGATTCCAATTGGCACACGAAGTACCACAACAACTTAGTCCAGAAATGGCCCAACCCGAGGCCCACCATTGCGAAGTCCAACCTGACTGAGTACGCAGGGCGTACTCAGTTGTACGTTGCGCATATTCGCTTAACGGCTTGTACGTTGCGCGTACTGGCTTGTACACCCAACGCACTACCCTTTTAATCCACTTTTGCCATTAAGCACCCCAATGCTTTAAGCCACAAGTCCAAACCATAGATCTAAGTCCCAAATATCGTCTACACCCATAAAGTCACTGACTTGGTGACTTTGCATGCCCCATAAGGACCAAATAGCATTATACTTTCATGGAAATGACTCAAACTCCCACATAGATGGTCTTAAACTCTAAAGGTACAAACTTTATGGACCTTGAACCTCAAAAACACTAAGAGGGGAAACTCAAAGCTTCTGGAATGAAATCAAGACCACTAGATCTCATACTTGGGACGAAAATGAACCAAAACCCATAAATGGGAGATCTAAGAGATAGATGATCAATTTCAAAGATTTATACCTTCATTAAGCTGAAAATGAGTCCCAAAAGCGAAATCCATGAGCTCCTCTTTGATCCCCGTCTTTACATCAAACTCCATCTTCTTGAAAATGGGCCAAATACTCCAAAAATGGACTCCATAAGCTCAAAATGCCACCATGAATGATATATGACGATTTCTAGGGTTTTAGAGGGTGGGAGTTGCTTTAGGAAATGAAGAATGAGGCTAACATTATGCTTATATAGGGTACAACCCTAAGATTAGGGTTTTCAATCTGACCCTCATACGTCTCGCGTACGAGGCCACGTACCCCGACCCAATCCTCGCACCTACGCTGCGCTTTCCTCCCAGCTACGCCTCGTGTAGTCCCTTTTCCTTGGTACGCCCTGCGTACCACTTTGGTACGCCCCACGTACTATGGCTTTTCCCAAAACCCTAATTCTCTCGAAGTCCATAACTCAATCGATAGAATTTCGATTCCAATGTTCCTTACACCCATAGAAAGGTATCGAGATGCTAACGCTATTATCAATTCCTACCTACCATAAAATATCCCGAACTCAAATCCATTTTCCATTAAACCTGAGCTGACAAATTACGGAAATACCCTTTGGTCCAAAAACTCCAACTTATTACCCGAGCAACCCAGATACATTGCCTAATTCCAACTGGGTCCAAAACCTAACCCTCGAGGTTCTGAAGCCCAATAATACTCAATCCTTAATCATCAATTCAAAATGGGAACAATCCAAAATAGGATGTTACAACTCTCCCCCACTTGAATTAGATTTCGTCCTCGAAATCCGCCCTTACCTTCCCAAGCACATCCGGCAATCTGGTCAATACCTCTACAACCCGGGACTAGTGCAGCCTTTCTAAGGTAATCAAAACCAACCCTAAAAGGACTCACCAATCCTAAAAATAACAAACCTTAAATCCTTACAGAAAACCACCTCTATCTTCCCAAGACCGAAATCCACATTACCTTGGTTTCCCAACTGACAGCCCCCGCTGATACAACCCACTACCGATTCTCAAATCACTAAACCCACTTCAACTCTTCCTGCTACCACTTGCTGCTTTCTAGAAGCAGCCGAGACCTTTCTGATTCCACCTTATTTGTCAACCACTATCCAGAATACCGGATTCCTACCCGATTGTTGTGCCAAAGAGCAACCTCACACACGTCCACGCGAACTCTGAATTCCTGACAACATGTCGCCACCGGATCCAATACAAAAGTGAGCGCTACCTGAATAACGGTAGTCTTACATCATTCCCGGTCTCCTTCAACCTGCCGTTTCCCGATTCCAACATGTCGTGGCTTTATTACAGATAGAACCAGCCCGAGACACATCACAATGGCTTAAGCTACCATCGAACCAAACGCATTCATTATCCTGGAATCCTGCACTTGATGCCCTTGGCATATAGATGCCCTAAATCTCATCTCACTAAAACAAAATCTTGCACTGAACACGCACGATTTCCGATTTGGGATCTCACCCAAAACCGAATCGATACTCCGCTCCTACCCTGAGATCCACGATCTGCATTTACAGAATGCACGACAGCTTCCTGAATACCAACGCCTTTAACAATCTGATGGATTGGTGTGCCCAAACTATCTTCAAGACATCTAATCTCGCACCTGGTCCAACTACCAAGTTCCCAAGAGTCAACGACCAGGCCACCCAGCCTAAACTCCTCTACATCATGCATCGGTTATCCGTATGTCCTGCAACTCATGATCCAACCCTTGACCCCATGGTCTCTACTCGTTATATCCCAAATTCCCATAACCGTTCGGGCTCGCCCACGGACTCCGATGATCTTCATCCTAGAACAAAGAATAACTCCTTGCCAACCCTGGCCTGTGTGCCAAAAGCACTAGCTGATCTCCTTTCCATGCTTGTGACCATTAGATAAATAGTATACTTCGAACCGATGAATGTTACGATCATATCGCAGCCTAACGCTACTTCCATCCAACCATGCTTACCACCCCTGGCCTTTCCACACTCCACTATCACATTGTCGCACCTCTCAAGGTTTCGAATCCTATATCTCATCAGGAGTTCGGTCATACCAACGGATTCCCACTACTTACTATGCCTAATTAAGGCGATGCCAACCGGCAATTGGGAGTTTCCGGAACTCCCACCAGCACAACCCAGGCCTACGCAGTCACTTGTTTCTCCCCCACTTGGGCTCGACGATGTTCTTCCACCTCTTACACCTTCTGGACCTCTGATCCATTTCCTTCGATAAGCACGACCTGCTCAAATCCTGCACCGAACAATACCAGCGCCCCATTGCTAGCCAAACGCAACGATCACTCAGTTCTGGGAATCCTGAAAAATACTCTTGTATTCTTAACTAATCGGATGATCCACCCACTTCCCAAGGCACCCTTTAACCAAAGACGTTTGAAGGAAATTACAAATTTACCACCATCTTACCGTTGCCTAAGGGCTGGTAAATGTTACGGGCTACCCCGTGGTATTACAACACTCTCGCCTCATCACAACTGTCCAAAACCTTACCGCCGATTCATCAGATCGGTCACACCCAGGGTCGAACACCCACTCGTAATGTCACCTACTGACATAATCAATCCTGCTACGCTTGTAGCGACCCATACTCCTGGAGCGATAACTCCATTGTATAGTTTCTCGCACGCACCATACTGAATCCGGCTCTGCTGGCCTCTCAAATGTTGCTCCAAGTCTTGGGTCTCTTCCCGAGACCCTCCAGTAAATACACATGACGTGAACCTCTCTTCTCAAGGTACTTCAAATCGATCTTCCACCCTTGGCTCTGGGATCCATATCATTCAGGGTCTCGCACCCTGACACACTCACCAGCTCAATCGTCAACGACTGAACTGCAATAGCTGGAGTAACCTCTGCTGTAAACCGGGCTATAAACTACCCCCGAGACATAATATCCAATCCCGAAAGTGAAATAGATCGCACCATCAATCCTTGCTGCCTGATACAAGAGATCCAAGGTGAACTCAAAATCCTGGCAGTCCTTCGACTAACTGGCTCACCACCGGAGTCGGGACCCAACCCTGGTCCTTCCCCATGTGTGCTCATCCTCATCTGGCAAAATAGTTGTCCCCACGATAAGAGCATAACCAAGACTTCTCCTTCACAGGCTTCTTAGATTCTCTTAGACTTTCCCCGATTCGAGTATAGATCTTGTGCTTTCAGTAGTACGGGCCCAATACTACCTTCCACACCTATCCATACTTTCCTCCAGAATCATCCCGAATCCTGTAACTCACCTACTCCAATGATGTACTAAATGTCTAAGCAACATGATATCCACCAAAGCACTTCCTAGGCTCCCCTTAGGTTCCTAACTTCACCGAACTGCCCTACTAACTCACTGAAGCATATCCTAGGCTTTCCTAGGTTCCCAACCTTGCCCTAGCATTAGCTGCTAAAGAATTCCTCATGATGCCAGCCATCCACCTCCTGAATATCGTCATATTCACTTAGTAGCTGACTCCCATCATTCAAGAATTCCACAAAGCACAGAGCAAGCAGCCTTCATGCAGTAGCACTCCGATCCAAAGAACTATCATAGGGCATTCACCCCATATGCCACCACTCATGTTGTCCAAGTCCCTCCTCACTGTCGGCTGCCTTATGCGTGCAAATTATACACAGAACAAGATCTAATAGACTGTCGAATATTAGACTCTACCCTAGGACCACAACCATACAAGGAACATGAAATAAGGCCAAATCCGTTATTCTAAGGCTATAAGATCCTAACCGTATTATAATTTTCAAAGCATACACTTAGCAGTTACCAATACCAATAATCATTCTCATTCTAGCATGGCATTCAGTATCCCCAAGGCTACAAACATCACATATCAGGCCAATCTATCGCTGTCTAATCAACACTGGCATGCAAGTCTACCAGCTCATACAACATATAAAGGCATCTCTCCTAGCCTTAACTAGCATGCGATTCACAGATTAAAAAATCAAGTCATTACTAGATAACATATGTGGGTATTATGGGGAAAACTTACTTGAGCTCGGCCGATTTCATGCACCACACCCTTTCTTATCTTAGAAAACTCTTTCCTTGAAAACATTTTTCTTTTGAAAACTTTACAGATCCTCAGGTTGAGTCCAGACACACCCAAAAATATGTCTGAATCCCTCAAACCAAGGCTCTGATACCAATTTGTAACGACCCAAAAATCCAAAGTAAAAATTTCATTTTTCATTATACTCAAACATAAATGTTACTTAATCCAACCATTCAAAAACATTTCTTAATTTAAAACATTTATCAGAGTTACATCCCAAAATCACATAATGCGGAAAACACGGGCGTGTGCGCTGCGATTAAGTCGGGCCCTTCCTTTCTAAATCGATGATACCTGAAACCATAAACAAAATTGTAAGAATGAAGCTTAGTGAGTTCCCCAGAGCATACACCCACAATCCACATAATCACATAATCCATACTAGTTATATCAGCTACATAATCCACATAAGCCATATCAATCACATAAGCCATGCATATATACATATAAGGAAGTCGTGGAAACCCTCCAAGGTCTTACTTCGGGTGCCATAGGAACCCCCTCATGGTCTTAGCCCACTGCCATGGGAACCCCCACATGGTCTTCACTAACTACCAATCAAACCATATATACAAACATATGAGCTAATCATGGAAACATATAAGGATGCCTTGGAAACCCTCCGAGGTCTTACACCGGGTGCCATAGGAACCCCCTCATGGTCTTAGCCCACTGCCATGGGAACCCCCACATGGTCTTAACTAAGGATGCCATGGAATCCTCCAATTGTCTTATATCCAACCGCCTCGGGACCCCCCGAGGTCTTCCCTATGAGCATCACATATCACAACTATCATATCTCATAACACATAATAAACTAGCATATCACATATCACATAATAGGCCATGGGAACCCCCACATGGTCTTAACTGACTGCCATGAGAACCCCCACATGGTCTTCGCATGAATACATAACATATTGACAATACATTCGCAAGTAACCACTACATGCAAGAGTCACGAAGACAACTGGCATACTACATATAACAAATTGCCATGGGAACCCCCACATGGTCTTAATCTACTGCCACGGGAACCCCCGGGGTCTTCCATACAAATGTCATACTAACATAACATATAATCAACCAACAATCTACATATCATATAATGGGCCGGCCTTGGTGCCTTAGACGCATTGGTATGGTGAGGAGACTCACCTCGAATGCAGAAGCTTCCCGAATGAAATCCTTAACTGCTACCCCGCCCGCCTCCCGAGCTATCAATACCAATCAATATACCCAATTAGCAATTAGGTCCCATACTATATTCCTTAATCAATACATGGGGTAAAATGACTGTTCTATCCCTGGCCTTGTATGATCCAAAAAAAACCCCAACACTAATGTGTCCATAAATCTAACAATGGCCCAATTCTCCAAATTGGGCCCAAACCTCAACGTGGGTCTTGTCATGAGGCCCAATCATTCTTTTCAGTCCAACACACTTATCATTCCCATGGTCTAATACCCATAATCATCAAAGCCTAATTATGGCCCACTTATGGCCCAATTTTCTAAATTGGGCCCAGACCTTTCTAATGGTCCTTATCCTAAAGCCCAATATTTTCCTCAGTCCATAACCCTGATTCCAATTGGCCCACGAAGGCCCACAACAACTTAGTCCAGAAATGGCCCAACCCGAGGCCCGCAATTGCGATGTCCAACCTGACTGAGTATGCAGGGCGTACTCAGTTGTACGTTACTCGTACTCGCTTAACGGCTTGTACGATGCGCGTACTGGCTTGTACGCCCAACGTACTACACTCTTAATCCACTTTTTTCCATTAAGCACTTAATGTTTTAAGCCACAAGTCCAAACCACATATCTGAGTCCCAAATGTCGTCTAAACCCATAAAGTCACTGACTTGGTGACTTTGCATGCCCCATAAGGACCAAATAGCATTATACTTTCATGGAAATGACTCAAACTCCCACATAGATGGTCTTAAACTCTAAAGCTACCAAATTTATGGACCTTGAACCTCAAAAACACTAAGAGGGGCACTCAAAGCTTCTGGAATGAAATCAAGACTACTAGATCTCATACTTGGGACGAAAATGAACCAATACCCATAAATGGGAGATCTAAGAGATAGATGATCAACTTCAAAGATTTATACCTTTATTAAGCTGAAAATGAGTCCCAAAAGCCAAATCCATGAGCTACTCTTTGATCCCCATCTTTACATCAAATTCCATCTTCTTGAAAATGGGCCAAATACTCCAAAAATGGACTCCATAAGCTCAAAATGCCACCATGAATGATATATGACGATTTCTAGGGTTTTAGAGGGTTGGGGCTGCTTTAGGAAATGAAGAATAATGCTAACATTATGTTTATATAGGGTACAACCCTAAGATTAGGGTTTTCAATTTGACCCTCGTACGCCCTGTGTACCTACTTGTATGCCCCGCGTGCGAGGCCGCGTACCCCGACCCAATCCTCGCACCTACGATGTGCGTTCCTGCCAACTACGCCTCGCGTAGTCCCTTCTCCTCGGTACGCCCTACGTACCACCATGATACGCCCCGCGTACTATGGTTTTTCCCAAAACCCTAATTCTCTCGAAGGCCATAACTCACTCAATACAATTTCGATTCCAACGATCCTTACACCAGTAGAAAGGTATCGAGACGCTCAACACTATTATCAATTCCTGCCTGCCATAAAATATCCTGAACTTAAATCCATTTTCCATTAAACCCGAGCTGACAAATTACCAAAATACCCTTTGGTCCAAAAACTCCAACTGAATACCCGAGCAACCCAGATAGATTGGCTAATTCCAATAGGGTCCAAAACCCAACCCTCGAGGTTCCGAAGCCTGATAATACTCAATCCTTGATCATTAATTCAAAATGGGAACAATCTAAAACAGGATGTTACAACATAGCAACTTAACATGTTAGATAGTATAACATAACTTAGGATTCTTATAACTTCAGAAAATTATTACAATCATATTCAAAGTCTATTACACTTTATGCCTCAATTAGGCTACATAATACAAGACAATCTATGTGGGGTGACCACTTCATGTCTTGAACTCTCTGGACAAGTAGCTCCCTTCTATTGACTCCCTAAAGCGACATGTGTTCCCTCCTTTACAACCATGGTAGTTTTTTGCGATGCTCGTGCAACTTCTTCCTTCCTTAGACAGTCCTTTAAAATATGTCCACTACCTCGATATTCAAAACATATCTTGTTATTAAACATACAATCTTTGGAATAATGACTATTCCTTCTATATTTATAGTAGGTCACCACTTCCTTACATTGTCCAGAATGATTCGCTCTGTACTTTTCACACCATCTTGCCTCTTTATTTTCCCTAGGATTCTTATTATTAGGACTAGGTTTTGAAAACCTACTCTTTTTATTGGGTTTTGAGGATCCTTTGTTCTTCCTTTGTCCTTTCCTTCAGCTTGCTCGATGACTTTTCCTTTGATTGTGTCTTCAAGAGATTTGGCAACCCGGATGGTTGCTACCAAAGTAGTTTCTAATTTCACCATTGGAACGAAATCCGCTGGTAGTCCTTTAGCAAATCTTTCTATCTTGGAGATTTCAGTTGGAAACAGGTAAGAAACTAATTCCATCTTCCCAGTAAAAACCGCATCTTACTGGCTGACGCATATTTCCCCTTTCTTCAAGTTCTAGAACTCATTACTTATCTCAAGAAGGTCTTTACTGTTTCCACCAGCTCAATACTCTAGTCTTTAGTTGTCTGGCTGTGAAGCTTGTTTTCTGTTTGTTGCTACAGTCGTAGCTTTCAAACATTGTTTCCATTTCATAGATCCAATCCATAACTTTCTATGGTGTTGGTTCTCCAGAAAGACTTGGTGGTTGTGATTCCATGAAGTCCTCATATTTTCATATATTTCTGTCAACCTTTTCTTTGATGTTGTTGATGGGTTTTTGAGCATTCTAACACTTCCTAAGTGTACATGCAACCCTAATAACCTTGAATCTATGTTTTCTCTATATACATGCAAATTTCTTTTCAAGGATATTTCCTAACTAGCATGGCATGGGGATTACATAGAACATAAAACTAGTAGAAATACATACCTTGTTGTTGCTTGGATTCCTTCAAGACTTTGTGAGCCTAGCACCCCAAATGTTGTGCCTCAAATGCTTCACACAACACCACAAGACTTGGAATAACTTGAGAGAATACTTCTAGCACTCAAAATCGGTTATGCCCTCTCTAGTAACACTAGGTCACGATTTTGCTAGCCATAGGGTTCCTTTTATAGTGTTGTCACAATTAGGGTTTACATATGAATGCCCTTAATTGTCATGACTCTTGATTTCTCATGACCCATGGGTTTGTAACTCCCATAGACTATCCATGGAGCTCCATATGGTTATAACCAAACCCATAAACCATGGATCATTAATCCACCATAAAAGAATTGATGATTATCATAATCAACCCTATATATTTAATTAGTCTCACTTTGATCACTAGATTAATACTAGATTAATACTTGATCAATACTAATTAAATAATACTATTATTAATATATTAGAACTTATAATATATTAATAATCATAAGTGCCTTATTCTCTCATTTAGTCTATCCAAGTATTGCAATGCCATGCAACCCAAATGGACCATGACGGGTCGGGTCAAGTACATACCAAATAAAGTTATGGACTTAGACACTATATCCAACAGTCTCCCACTTGGATAAGTCTATTAACTATATTTGCAAATATGACTTCAGAATCCAACTAGCAATCGTAGCTCTTTCAAAGTCTCTCGGAACTAAGATGATGATGATACGCCATTTAAGATAAGTGATCATACAATCCTCTGTTCTCATGATATCAGCCGGACAAACACATGGAACATGGTCTTACTTATTGTCCAGCATTTGTTTCTCGATCTCTGATTTGTTTCGACATAGAACTAAATTGAACACATCAATTAGGTTCTGACCGGGCCCCGTACATAAGTCAAAACCAAATCATCGAGGGGCCCAGATATCACTTCTATTTCTAGAAGGAACAGATAAACTTTGACTGATATGCTTGTACTAACTACTTGTTGAATTATTCACAAAGGCACGTTTTATAACATCGAGTTACCAATGCGTTTTTGTACAATCAATGAATAACCAACTCATAGTCAACAACTCATAACTCTAGGTTTGAAGATTTATATGATATTACCGTCTCACGATCACTCGAGATAAATTCCATGAAGTGATGCAAGTGAGCGTGGGTTGAATCCAATACTCAGCCCTTATGAGTACTCATGAATGTTGTAGCAACCATTGCATTGTCTAAAGCACTTTAGACAAATCATACAAGCCAAATTCATGACAGTCTTGATTCATATCTACTTCCAACATATGACTGACTGTGGATGGTTTGAATAATATGATATATACCATAACATAATTATTCTGGAAGTCAAAACATGCAAAGTGAAACATAAGAGTAATACTAATCTTATATGGCCCCAACACTTTGAGTGTAAATAAAAACACCTTTTATTTAAGCACCATATTGATTACTCATTATTTATGTTTCGATTAATCAACTTTATGTTTGAATTAAAACATTAGTTGTCCCATGCTCCAAGCATGTACACTATGTTTTTCCAAACAACAATTATGCCATACTCCAAGTATGCATACTATGTTTACATATGGTCCTCTCTTTGTGAAATAGATCAATTGACAATATTCCAATGATGCTAATTTCACAATTCCAATCCTTGTTGTAAATGAAAGAATACCAAACTCTTGCCATCTACTGTAATCTGTTAGATTCTAAACTTATATGCAATGATCCCCTTGTAATGACTATGCACAGAAGTCACAAAGACTTGGCAACAGAAATTACAAAGTATTCCAATGGAAAACAATTCCATGGAAATGAAGTCTCAAATTCAAAGTACATTCCTTTGAACATCCTTCTTAGCATTAAGTTCTTTAATCTTACACAGATTCAAAGAATAACTTCCACCTATGGAGACAATTCCATATTACCATTTTGACCATCACTTCTGAACAAGAGTTGCCTCTGTTCAAAATATGTCAATATGGTCCTTACTCTATACTTCTAATTGTCCATGAGCAACCAATCTTTGGTAAACCTCAGATTGTCCTCGACAACTTTGCTTAATCATTTTAGTCATTTCCAGTTCTATTCCTTTTTCCATCTTAATGCCCTAGGCATTTGGAAAATTTAGAATGGATGAATATTATAGCACATGTAATCAAACCTATACCCAAAGCATATGGGACATGATTTATGCTATAAAATTTTTTATTTGCCATGTTTTCATAATTCGAACTATGAAGAGGGATGCCGTAATCATAATCGAATTTTGAGAACGCAACATATATAGAATTTCCTTATGTTAAACCATTCCAACATAACATTCATATATATTCTTGACTAAAGTAGATTAAATTCTCAATCTAAGCTTGTAGAATTGGAGTGAAGTATAAAATCCTCTCCCTTAATTATAGCAAAACAACTTTTTCAAGGCGAATTGAAACTTTTGTTTTCTATAATTAACATTGCTAACCTGCAATATTTAACATAATCGTCATGCTCCCACTAGCATAATGATTACCAGCATAACACTTTATGCTCCCACTAGCTTTGACATGTACTCAGAAATCTACTGGACTTCTAGAAATCAATACTTTATTGACTTTCTTACCAAAGTTCATATTTCGTATACTAGATTGCTTTGATAAGACTTTATCAAAAACATACACCTTTCCTTAGATAGCTCACATGTTTGTCTAGACCTTTTGCAATTCTCACTAGTTAGTGTGCCGGTTAACCACACACGCTCCACTAACTATATGAGAATGCAAATATCACAACCGCTATCTACTTAAAATCTTCTTAGTGGAAGCGTTTCCTCACCATTATTTTCATGAATCGAAGAGAAACCTTATGACACTTAGATTTTATGGTGTATGTGTTCCTATCCATGTGAATTTGTCATAACCATAATCACAGGACTAGGTTAGTGACACTTCCAAATTCATAGGGACTGAACTTGTGCAATCTTAATTTCTTGCCACCTGGTAGCACAATGCCCACCATTGCTTCCGGGTTGTTATGCAAACAATTGAGAACTCATAGAACTCACAAGCATAATCAACTTTCAACTGGAACAGACACAGAAACAAGAATATGTCAACACGATAGGTTACAAACCTCAAGTCGTGGGCTAGTGATTAACAAAACTCTTGATTTAGTTCTTGAAACTATTTCAGAATCATTTAGACTCCCACTATCCTCTTGACATATAAGACTTCTCTTTGTCAAGAACCATTCCTTGACAAAACAAATATTCAAGATCTAGTGCGGATTCTTATCAAGTTAAACACTTCTCACTATTGGTCTTAGCTGGTCTTTGTTTTATCCAAAACATCACAACTTACCAATCTCAAATGTACAAGAATAGGAAACATCTTACTCTACATTTGACAAGTGTTATGAACTTTCTAAAGACTATGTCACTCAAGTTACAATCTTGGAGTATAACTCTAGGATTTGTTTTTGGCACGAAGTATGAATTATCTTTTGATTTAACCATTTCAACAATTCACGATTCCTCTCCTCAGGCAACAAACACACTAAGGTGTCCTTAGAGGATCAATTGTGATATGGTTCCATAATCACTAAGATAATCATAAAACAAAATACACAAGTACTCTCCCATCTCTTCAAATTGGAGAAAATTTTATCTTTCTGCCTTATTTGATTCTTCTTATTCATTCTGCCATACATTGAAACTTTTCCAATGTTTCAGAATTACACTTAAACTCGTAAGCATAACCATATTTACTAAACTTTAGTAAATCATAACGAATAATCTTATCTATATTTGTGGTGGACCTGACCAGCACACAACCAAGTGTACCCAATCTTTTAGTCCTTCACTTGACTCACATGTACATGTGAACAAGGAATTAGTCTTAATTTCCCAAAGACGAAAACTTCTCATTCATCATACAATACAAGTTGCATGATTCCAAGTTTCTATCTAACTGAAACTTGGGCGATGAGAATCTTTCCTTATTTGGTAAATTATGATACTACCACAAATGAAAGAATCAAATCCATTTTCAAATATTGCTATTAATGGAAACATATAATCAACAATTTTTCACAAATGCCATTGTAAGGATACTTAAAATAAATAAAATCAAAACTTTTCTTTATTTTAAAACTTTGCAGAAAACTTATCCTTACAACCCATATGAAAACCTTGTTGTTATCTATTCCTAAGCAATATGTCTCAACTCTTAAGTAATAGCTCAAAATTCTGATCACCGAACCATGCGATCAAAATCCCTCTTCGCGATCAGAATCAGCATATACTTCCTTTAAGTTTCTTCACTTTTCTTTGATTCTTAAAACATCAACATGTGACCCAGTCACATCATGCAATAAGAATCTCAGAATAGAAACTTAATAGAGTTAGACAATGGACTTTACCTGAAGTAGAGTAAAACATTTGACTTTACTATCCTTATGGACTTTTAGGTAAATTTGGCAGCTTCGCAACCAATGCCCTTCCTTTGGCAACAGAAACATATGGACTCTTTGGAAACGGTACACGGTACTATCACAGACTTAGCCTTTCTCTTTACCATTTGGTCAACCGAGTTGACTATGGCCAATCCCTTTCAATTGGGAAGAGAAAGTTTTTCTGGACTTCCAATGTTACCATTGTCAATGTCCATGGAAGTTTGGGAAGTTGATCTTCCAATCAAATTTTGCTTTACCAATGCTCCAAATCATTGCTGATTCAGCATCATCAAGCAAATAGGTAAGATCATTAAGGGTCATGTCGTGATCTGTTATCAGGGAGTGACCAAGTCAACAGCCAGCTACCTTGAGACTTCGACACCCTACTCTCCCGGCTTGTCAATATGTGACTTAATCTCCAAGACCTAAGCACATATAGACTCTGTTTGCCAATAGGGATTGAGTGACTTAGAACTTATCATGTCTTGAAACTTGTGGGATAAGGAGATTTATTGGAGGAGGTGGAGGAAGTGAAGTATGATTTCCAGTCCCACTAATGCACAACAAAGGGATTGATCTTTCACCTTGGTTGCCATTTGGGATATCATCTTCATTAGGAAGCTTGTTCCTAAAGATTTGGGAAGACCATAGCTGTCTAAACTAGACATCTATAATGGGAGAAATTCAAGTTAGTTGATTTAAAGTCCTTAATATAACACCCAATATGAAATATTAAGGCTAGGACCCAACAACCTATTTATAACTGGAAGAGGGATGCCGTAATCCGTGACAACCCGAAATTTACTCCGTCACTGTAACCCGTTTCCGTTAATAAAAGTTGGTTCTATTAAAATTTTCCGTTAACTTTTATTTATTAAAATAATTCATTTTGAGTTATTAAAATAATATATATTTAATGACGGAATAAAAGCATCTAAGTCGGGTTACGGTTAGTTTACCGGGTAAAAACATTTAGCTCCGTTTAAACGACAGTGTATGGTGGGTCCCCACTAGGCAGCCATATATAAAGGAGGAGTGTCCACCTTTAGAGTCTTTTCCTCACCTTGGAGCTTTCTCTCTCTACTCTCTCTCTCTAAAATCGGGTTTGGCCAAAAGATCACCTCATTCAAGCTCAAAAATCAAAGGTAATCTTCCTAACTTGTTGTTTAACTTAGTATTCATGCCACCTCAAGTTTGAATCATCCAAATACCTCAACATGCATGTGTTTACGGTTTGGGGAGCCTCCCAAAACCGTGAACTCCCAAAAAGGGGGTTTAGAAGCCCCAAAAACACTTCCAAACCTCCCCTAATGCTTAGATATGGCTTAGATACTTGCATGCATGGACTAAGGACCCCAAGATCATGTCTCCTTGGCCATAAACATGAGTTTACGGTTCTTGAACATTCAAGAACCGTAAACCTAAAACCGTAAACACCTCAAATGGTGTTTTGGTGCCCCTAACCCCTTCCTTAGCTTGTTTGATGAACTAGAAACTAGTGTAAATGAGCTTAGGAGCTTGAAACATAAAATGGTTGAAGTGGTCAAGGGTTTACGGCCGTAAACCCTAGAGTTTACGACCGTAAACTCCCAAGGAGGGGTCCAAGGACCGTAAACTCCAAGGGAGTACCCATTTGAACCCTAATCACTTCCCAAGCCTTCGAATTGATCCTAGAAGCCTTCCTTGTGATGCATGAGACCTTTAGACACCCAAACTCACCATTTCCATGAGTTTACGGTCGTAAACTCATGGGGGAAATGGTCTCCCAACCGTAAACACACTTAAGGGTGGCCATTTGAAGTGTAAACTCCATAGTGAGGCTATACACTCCTTAGATGCAACCTTTAGCACTCCTAACACTTGAAACAAAGTGTTTTCATTCATTAAAGTGCCTTTACTCACTTAATTAGTGATTACACAACTAATTAGATACTTTATACATCACTACATGTTACATAGGATCCGTAGGTGTGTTCAAGTCCTCACTTGACGCCTAGCATCCTACCCGGCGTTTCCATCCACTTCACTTACTACAGGTGAGTTCATACCCCTAAATGAACCTTTTTAAATGTTTTTAACTGTTTTATGGGGGGAATACAAGTTGAACCAAATAAGTTATAGTAACAATCGCATGTGAATTATAACTTGCAACCAAAAGGATTTTCTATATTTTCAACTATATTGCCAATTGAACTGTTTTCAAATGCTTACCAAATTCATTTTCGTGTTAAATCATTATAAAACTAATTTTTATTCTCAAACCATATCTACACCAATATATTTATATAAGTAAGACTTGAAGGACTTAGGACTAATAGCTCACCTTATTTCCTGTTCTTGTTTGATTGTGGGCTTAGGGTATTTTGTTATTAGTCCGACTCTCGTTGAATTCTTAGTTATATATCTTATTTATTTGTGTCAGATATAAAAGTTTTCATATCAGTTCAAAGCCTTTGAATGTCAAGGACATACAACCAACATTACTATTTAACTATAATAGGTATAGTTAAGGATTACTACTTAGTGCTGGTATTGCCATGACAACTACAAGAGTCAGTTCAGTTGTGAGTCAATAAATGCTATGTACTATACAAGAGAACACTATATACTATACAAGGAGAACATTACATACTATACAAAGAGAACACTATATGCTATATAAAGAAAACAATACATACTATACAAGAGAACTTACTAAAATAGAATGTGGCATACTATTTCTCGATACGACACATCTTTGTGCTATCACCGCGTAACCAGAGTCTCCTGGAGGGAGAGCGGGCATTATGTGTATAGATCTATACGGGACAGACACTCCCACATCCCGACTGCTAGCTACAGTCCGAGCCGTGTAGGCCCAGGGGTGACAGAATGTCACATCACTACATATGACTCGGAGGGTCAAAGGGATTCGATCGTCAATCAGCATGGTTACGTACGAGTTCACATTCAAACCTTTAATTAATACTTTAAAAATTAAAGGCAACAGACTCCCTGAGGAGTATTGTACATTTAATACTACATGGAGCCTGCATTTCATTACATATAGCCGACAGTGATACTGTTGGGGTAAAACATTTTTCTCATTACTATACATGGATAAAGTCTAAAACTATATTTTCAAACTAATAACTACTGGGAAAACTTGTACATTATCAAAGGAACAAACAAACCATCGGGTCTTGGTGAAGACTACTTTTTCTGGAAAACATAGGGTTTTCTAGGGCTCATACTATTTTCGATCACCGAAACTTTCTTTTACAATGTATAATTGTGAATATTTTTATACAGGAAATGACACTAAATACTTATGAACTTACCAGCTTTATGCTGATAAACGTTTTCAAAATAACTTGTATTCTCAGGTCATCAGTAGACAGGTACGGATGCAGCTTTTGAGAAGACGGAGCACACATAAGACTCCACTTTATTTTGATTGTATTTTTGGTGTCTAACATTTGTACTGAACACGTTTGTATTACAATTATTATCTTAATGCAATGTAGCACACATAAGACTCCACCGTACCGACATCCTGTGTTTCGACAGAGCCATCCGTTTGAACTTGCCCAACAATGAAACATTGATGATCTACGGAGACAAACCCAGTACGAGCCTTCGCATCATCTCGAGCATTCAAGCTCAGAAATACTTGCGCAAGGAATATCGCGCATTCCTTGCACACGTTGTCGACACGAGCCGGAAAACGAAAGAACTAAAAGATTTCCCCGTCGTGTGCGACTTCCCTGACATCTTTCCAGAGGAACTGCCAGGCCTACCTCCCAAACGTCAAGTCGAGTTCAGAATCGATTTAATTCCAGGAGCTACCCCCGTAGCTAAATCGCCCTATCGTCTAGCGCCTGCTGAGATGCAAGAACTATCCGGCCAACTTAACGAACTGCTCAGCAGGGGCTTTATAAGACCGAGCTTCTCACCCTGGGGAGAACCAGGCTTGTTCGTAAAGAAGAAAGACGGATCGTTCCGCATGTGCATCGACTACAGAGAACTCAACAAGCTGACAATCAAGAACCGTTATCCCCTTCCTCGTATAGACGATTTATTTGATCAACTGCAAGGGGCAAGTTACTTTTCCAAAATTGATCTAAGGTCCGGGTATCACCAGTTGCGAGTGCTCGAGGAGGATGTTCCGAAGACAGCCTTCCGGACTCGTTACGGGCACTACGAGTTCGTAGTGATGCCGTTCGGACTGACCAATGCGCCCGCAGTCTTCATGGACTTGATGAATAGAGTATGCCGTCCTTACTTGGATCAGTTCGGCATCGTCTTCATTGATGATATACTTATCTACTCTAGAAGTGAGGAAGAGCATAGCGATCATCTGCGACAGGTCCTGGAAACTCTACGATCGGAGAAGCTTTACGCAAAGTTCTCAAAGTGCGAATTTTGGATCCGAAGAGTCGAATTCTTAGGACACGTGGTTAGCAAAGAAGGAATCCACGTGGACCCATCCAAGATTAAAGCTATTGAGAACTGGTCAGCACCGAAGACGCCTACAGAAATTCGCCAATTTCTAGGCCTCGCTGGCTACCACCGAAGATTCATTCAGAATTTCTCTCGGATTGCGAAGCCTCTTACGGCATTGACCCAGAAAGGCGTGGCCTTTGACTGGGAAGAAAAACAAGAGAAGGCATTCCGAACCCTGAAGCGAGCCTTGTGCACCGCGCCGATACTATCCCTCCCCGAAGGAACAGAAGACTTCGTAGTATATTGCGATGCATCCAATCAGGGGCTCGGCTGTGTTCTGATGCAACGAGGTAAAGTCATCGCCTACGCCTCAAGACAGCTGAAGACACACGAAGTCAACTACACCACGCACGACCTCGAGCTAGGAGCGGTCGTGTTCGCCCTAAAGATATGGAGACACTATCTGTATGGTACAAAGAGCACCATCTATACCGACCATAAAAGTCTCCAACACATCTTCGACCAGAAGGAGCTCAACATGAGACA
Organism: Lactuca virosa; assembly: GCF_052849685.1. Lineage (NCBI taxonomy): Eukaryota > Viridiplantae > Streptophyta > Magnoliopsida > Asterales > Asteraceae > Lactuca > Lactuca virosa. The sequence continues at coordinate 309,839,167 of NC_136433.1, read as the reverse complement.
ACGACGGTGGGTCGAGCTACTCAATGACTACGAATGTGAAATTCGTTACCACCCGGGTAAAGCCAATGTAGTAGCAGACGCCCTAAGTCGGAAGGAATATTTTGGGAGAAGAGTCAAGTCCCTAACCATGACTATCCATTCGCATCTACCCGCACAAATTAAGGGAGCACAACTTGAAGCTTTGAAACCGGAAAATGTGGCGGGAGAGTCCCTGCAAGGAATGGATAAGAATCTGGTAGTCAAGGATGACGGAGCTTATTACCTCATGGACCGGATCTGGACACCGCGACACGGTGGCTTCAGAGACTTGGTCATGAAAGAAGCGCACAACACTCGATATTCCATTCACCCAGGTTCAGATAAGATGTACCTGGACCTCAAGAAATCGTACTGGTGGCCTAACATGAAAGCGGAAATCGCTACATTCGTGAATAAGTGCCTTACTTGCGCTAAGGTCAAGGTCGAATACCAGAAACCCTCTGGTCTTCTCCAACAGCCAGAGATACCTGAATGGAAGTGGGAGAGAATTACAATGGATTTCATTACCAAATTGCCCAAATCTCCGAGTGGGTACGACACCATTTGGGTAATTGTCGACCGGCTAACCAAATCCGCCCACTTCCTTCCTATCAAGGAAAATTTCAAAATGGAGAGACTTACGCGAATTTACATCCAAGAGGTAGTCCGACTGCACGGTGTACCTGTATCCATTATTTCCGATCGGGATAGTAGGTTCACCTCGAGGTTCTGGCAGTCACTACAGAAGGCTCTTGGAACTAAGCTGGATATGAGCACATCACACCATCCTCAAACCGATGGACAAAGTGAGAGAACTATTCAAACCTTGGAGGATATGCTGCGAGCCTGTGTAATCGACTTTGGTAAGGCGTGGGATACCCACTTACCCCTAGTCGAGTTTTCCTACAACAACAGTTATCACACAAGCATCAAAGCTTCCCCATTCGAAGCCCTATACGGCCGGAAGTGCAGATCCCCTCTGTGCTGGGCCGAGGTAGGCGACACTCAATTAGCTAAGGGACGAGTTCCTGACAGCACTCTCACCGGTCCAGAAATCATCCGCGAAACCACCGAAAAGATCGTGCAAATCCGAGCACGACTTAAAGCCTCAAGAGACCGACAGAAAAGCTACGCAGACAAACGGAGGAAACCCTTGGAATTCCAGGTGGGAGACCGAGTCCTTTTGAAAGTCTCACCCTGGAAAGGCTTGATACGCTTCGGAAAGCGCGGAAAGCTAAATCCAAGATACATAGGGCCTTTTGAGATTCTCACTAGAATCGGCCCCGTAACTTACAAACTCAATCTACCCCGCGAACTTAGTAATGTGCATCCTACCTTCCACGTCTCGAACTTGAAAAAGTGCCTATCCGAAGAGACTCTCATAATTCCACTCGATGAAATCGAGATCAATGAGAGCCTCAACTTCGTGGAAGAACATGTGGAGATCATGGACCGAGAGGTGAAACGAACGAAGCAAAGCCACATCCCGATTGTGAAGGTTCGTTGGAACGCCAAACGAGGACCAGAGTTCACTTGGGAGCGCGAGGATCAAATGAAACTTAACTATCCTCATCTCTTTGCTTAGTTGTGTTGTAATAACGTAACTGCTTAAATTCTGAATTTCGGGACGAAATTCCCTCTAACGGGGGGATGATGTGACAACCCGAAATTTACTCCGTCACTGTAACCCGTTTCCGTTAATAAAAGTTGGTTCTATTAAAATTTTCCGTTAACTTTTATTTATTAAAATAATTCATTTTGAGTTATTAAAATAATATATATTTAATGACGGAATAAAAGCATCTAAGTCGGGTTACGGTTAGTTTACCGGGTAAAAACATTTAGCTCCGTTTAAACGACAGTGTATGGTGGGTCCCCACTAGGCAGCCATATATAAAGGAGGAGTGTCCACCTTTAGAGTCTTTTCCTCACCTTGGAGCTTTCTCTCTCTACTCTCTCTCTCTAAAATCGGGTTTGGCCAAAAGATCACCTCATTCAAGCTCAAAAATCAAAGGTAATCTTCCTAACTTGTTGTTTAACTTAGTATTCATGCCACCTCAAGTTTGAATCATCCAAATACCTCAACATGCATGTGTTTACGGTTTGGGGAGCCTCCCAAAACCGTGAACTCCCAAAAAGGGGGTTTAGAAGCCCCAAAAACACTTCCAAACCTCCCCTAATGCTTAGATATGGCTTAGATACTTGCATGCATGGACTAAGGACCCCAAGATCATGTCTCCTTGGCCATAAACATGAGTTTACGGTTCTTGAACATTCAAGAACCGTAAACCCAAAACCGTAAACACCTCAAATGGTGTTTTGGTGCCCCTAACCCCTTCCTTAGCTTGTTTGATGAACTAGAAACTAGTGTAAATGAGCTTAGGAGCTTAAAACATAAAATGGTTGAAGTGGTCAAGGGTTTACGGCCGTAAACCCTAGAGTTTACGACCGTAAACTCCCAAGGAGGGGTCCAAGGACCGTAAACTCCAAGGGAGTACCCATTTGAACCCTAATCACTTCCCAAGCCTTTGAATTGATCCTAGAAGCCTTCCTTGTGATGCATGAGACCTTTAGACACCCAAACTCACCATTTCCATGAGTTTACGGTCGTAAACTCATGGGGGAAATGGTCTCCCAACCGTAAACACACTTAAGGGTGGCCATTTGAAGTGTAAACTCCATAGTGAGGCTATACACTCCTTAGATGCAACCTTTAGCACTCCTAACACTTGAAACAAAGTGTTTTCATTCATTAAAGTGCCTTTACTCACTTAATTAGTGATTACACAACTAATTAGATACTTTATACATCACTACATGTTACATAGGATCCGTAGGTGTGTTCAAGTCCTCACTTGACGCCTAGCATCCTACCCGGCGTTTCCATCCACTTCACTCACTACAGGTGAGTTCATACCCCTAAATGAACCTTTTTAAATGTTTTTAACTGTTTTATGGGGGGGAATACAAGTTGAACCAAATAAGTTATAGTAACAATCGCATGTGAATTATAACTTGCAACCAAAAGGATTTTCTATATTTTCAACTATATTGCCAATTGAACTGTTTTCAAATGCTTACCAAATTCATTTTCGTGTTAAATCATTATAAAACTAATTTTTATTCTCAAACCATATCTACACCAATATATTTATATAAGTAAGACTTGAAGGACTTAGGACTAATAGCTCACCTTATTTCCTGTTCTTGTTTGATTGTGGGCTTAGGGTATTTTGTTATTAGTCCGACTCTCGTTGAATTCTTAGTTATATATCTTATTTATTTGTGTCAGATATAAAAGTTTTCATATCAGTTCAAAGCCTTTGAATGTCAAGGACATACAACCTACATTACTATTTAACTATAATAGGTATAGTTAAGGATTACTACTTAGTGCTGCTATTGCCATGACAACTACTAGAGTCAGTTCAGTTGTGAGTCAATAAATGCTATGTACTATACAAGAGAACACTATATACTATACAAGGATAACATTACATACTATACAAAGAGAACACTATATGCTATACAAAGAGAACAATACATACTATACAAGAGAACTTACTAAAATAGAATGTGGCATACTATTTCTCGATACGACACATCTTTGTGCTATCACCGCGTAACCAGAGTCTCCTGGAGGGAGAGCGGGTATTATGTGTATAGATCTATACGGGACAGACACTCCCACATCCCGAATGCTAGCTACAGTCCGAGCCGTGTAGGCCCAGGGGTGACAGAATGTCACATCACTACATATGACTCGGAGGGTCAAAGGGATTCGATCGTCAATCAGCATGGTTACGTACGAGTTCACATTCAAACCTTTAATTAATACTTTAAAAATTAAAGGCAACAGACTCCCTGAGGAGTATTGTACATTTAATACTACCTGGAGCCTGCATTTCATTACATATAGCCGACAGTGATACTGTTGGGGTAAAACATTTTTCTCATTACTATACATGGATAAAGTCTAAAACTATATTTTCAAACTAATAACTACTGGGAAAACTTGTACATTATCAAAGGAACAAACAAACCATCAGGTCTTGGTGAAGACTACTTTTTCTGGAAAACATAGGGTTTTCTAGGGCTCATACTATTTTCGATCACCGAAACTTTCTTTTACAATGTATAATTGTGAATATTTTTATACAGGAAATGACACTAAATACTTATGAACTTACCAGCTTTATGCTGATAAACGTTTTCAAAATAACTTGTATTCTCAGGTCATCAGTAGACAGGTACGGATGCAGCTTTTGAGAAGACGGAGCACACATAAGACTCCACTTTATTTTGATTGTACTTTTGGTGTCTAACATTTGTACTGAACACGTTTGTATTACAATTATTATCTTAATGCAATGGATGTTGTTGCTTGTCTTTACTATTATGCTTTGTTATGATACTGTACATGACGTCCTCCACCCCAGAACGTATTCCGCCGTTCTCGGTTTTGGGGTGTGACAGATTGGTATCAGAGCACTGTTTATAGTGAATCAAGTATATCAACCCATAAAAGATGTACGAACTATAAACACATCGGGACTAAAACACTCTGAACAAGAATATATACTTTTAAATAATAAAATATTTAACTAAGTATATATATATACATTCATTCATACAAAGGGTCAGTATCATACTAGAACAGAACAAAAGTATTAAGATTGTTGAACAGCACAGTTAGGCTTAGAGACATATGGCCAAAACTAGGTGGATGTAGCCTGATCAACTACATTTTCCTAGGAGTGGCTAGCATGTGCCTAAGAATGGTTGCGGTGTTGCAACAAGTCTAAAACTTACCAATATTACTACAAGAACATCAGAACAAGAATACTATAGGAGTATTCTGCATTCTAGTTACAACTTATGTGAGAACTAAAAAGGTCGTTACTAGTAGGGCAATAGTTGCTAAGTGGATACACCACGGTTACATGTGACTAAGGCATTATAGACTTAGAATCTGTGACCTTTGCTTCGTTTCCTGTTCTTGTTTGATTGTGGGCTTGGAGTTAGGGTCACTTATTCGAAGGTCTATTCTGCTTCGGTTACATGTAATTGGTATGCACTATGCAAGTATTGGTTCGACTAATAACGATCATCTTATAAGTATCATAGATTAGCGCGCCTATCAACTTTTCTTTCCCCATTCTCGCGTAGACAGCATAACTGCATTCCGAGCGGAAGTCTAGGAACTCCGAGCGCGTCAGAGGACGCACGAGCGACATCTTCAGGGAGTTGTGCGCCAACTGGCTAATCTTAGGGTTTGCCCAAAGGATACCCGTCGCCAGTAAGAGATGCCAACTCATCCTTCCCTTTTGATTAAGGAATAGCCTTCTTTTCTATAGTCAATAGAGTACATGCCTGTAAACATTCCTAACTTTGGAAGTACTCTATCTAGACTACTAAAGTGCCAACATTTTCCTTGATGGTTTGATGTAAGACCTCCTGCTAGGTCATTTCCTTTCCCGAACTCATTATACATCAGTAATACCAGTAATATTGGCAGTATCTAATCGATGGGGAAGTCGTGCTTTTGGGTGTCCCTAACCTAGTAGTACATTCCCCTTTTGTTTGTCGGACTATAGAGATTTAGTCCAAGAAACACTCTTATCCTGTTTACAAACCAATTCTTACTATTGTTATCGTTTTCGTAATCTTTCAGTACAGGATGCCGCCTCGCAAGCGTCCAGCCAGGAAAACCCCCACAACTCAAGCTCCACCACCACCACCTCCTCCGCCACCGGTCCCTCCGCAGTTCGACCCCGTGTTGTTTCAGACGGCTGTGACTGCAGCCGTGACCGCTGCTCTGGCACAAGTCAATTCTGGTGGTGCCAGTGGAGGTGGACTGGGCACTAACTCTAGCCAGGGCGAAACCCACCCCCGTGCACGGGAATGCACCTACAAAGACTTCATCAGTTGCAAGCCTACCTACTTCAATGGGACCGGGGGAATCCTCGCTCTAACCCAATGGTTCGAACGAACCGAAGCGGTGTTCGAAATGTGCTCTTGCCCCGAAGGGAGCAAAATAAAGTTTGCTACTTGCACCCTCACCCAAAGGGCCCTAACATGGTGGAATGGCCATGTCAAAGCCCTCTCCCTGGTAGCAGCTAACGCCATGGGTTGGGATACACTGAAAGACCTGATGATGACAGAGTACTGCCCAAAGGGAGAAATTCAGAAACTGGAGGAAGAACTCTGGAATCTCAAAATGCAGGGTTCCGATATAGTAGCTTACACCACCCGGTACTGCGAGCTGGTAGCCCTATGCTCTAACATGATTCCCTCGGAAGCCAAGAAGATTGAACGATACATCGGGGGCCTAGTGCCTCCGTATCGTGGGAACGTTCTATCATCAAGACCAACGACCTTTGAAAGTGCCAAGGAGTTGGCCCAAATGCTTATCGATCATGAAGTTCCCCGTGCTCCATCAACAACTACAACCATCACTACTGCCCCAACTCACGCCTCCGACAACAAGAGAAAGCGGGGGGATCGAAAGAAGGGTAAATCAGTCAAATCCTCTTCCAGTAACCAGCAAATGGTGGCTGTCCATGCTGCCACTACTCCTACTGCCCCTGTGCCCGCCAAAACATATGCGGGGAATCTACCCAAGTGCGATAAGTGCGCCTTCCATCATAACGGCCCCTGCCGTGAAATGCACTGCACCAATTGCGATCGGAAGGGCCACACCATTCGGTTTTGCAGATCACCTCTCAAACCCATTTCCCAAATTCCCAGTTCGGGAGCGAGCCAGGCCTGCTATGGCTATGGCGAAGTCGGACATTTCAAAAGAAATTATCCAAAGGCTGGCAACGCGGGAGGAGCAGGTAGACTACTTGCTATCGGCCATAATGAGGCTGTAGCAGACCCCACCGTAGTCACGGGTACGTTCCTTCTTGATAACTCTTATGCTTGTATTCTATTCGATAGTGGGGCAGAAAGAAGTTTCGTAAATCAAAACTTTAAACACTTACTCAAACAATCACCGCAATCACTGAAAGAAACCTTCGTCATAGAAATGGCTAACGGCAAGACGGAAAGTTCTAACGAAATCTACATAGGTTGTACCCTCACGCTAGATAATCATTCGTTTCCTATCGATCTCATACCAGTAGCGATCAAGAGCTTTGATGTCATCATAGGCATGGACTGGTTGAGTCTCCACCGTACCGACATCCTGTGTTTCGACAGAGCCATCCGTTTGAACTTGCCCAACAATGAAACATTGATGATCTACGGAGACAAACCCAGTACGAGCCTTCGCATCATCTCGAGCATTCAAGCTCAGAAATACTTGCGCAAGGAATATCGCGCATTCCTTGCACACGTTGTCGACACGAGCCAGAAAACGAAAGAACTAAAAGATTTCCCCGTCGTGTGCGACTTCCCTGACATCTTTCCAGAGGAACTGCCAGGCCTACCTCCCAAGCGTCAAGTCGAGTTCAGAATCGATTTAATTCCAGGAGCTACCCCCGTAGCTAAATCGCCCTATCGTCTAGCGCCTGCTGAGATGCAAGAACTATCCGGCCAACTTAACGAACTGCTCAGCAGGGGCTTTATAAGAACGAGCTTCTCACCCTGGGGAGCACCAGGCTTGTTCGTAAAGAAGAAAGACGGATCGTTCCGCATGTGCATCGACTACAGAGAACTCAACAAGCTGACAATCAAGAACCGTTATCCCCTTCCTCGTATAGACGATTTATTTGATCAACTGCAAGGGGCGAGTTACTTTTCCAAAATTGATCTAAGGTCCGGGTATCACCAGTTGCGAGTGCTCGAGGAGGATGTTCCGAAGACAGCCTTCCGGACTCGTTACGGGCACTACGAGTTCGTAGTGATGCCGTTCGGACTGACCAATGCGCCCGCAGTCTTCATGGACTTGATGAATAGAGTATGCCGTCCTTACTTGGATCAGTTCGGCATCGTCTTCATTGATGATATACTTATCTACTCTAGAAGTGAGGAAGAGCATAGCGATCATCTGCGACAGGTCCTGGAAACTCTACGATCGGAGAAGCTTTACGCAAAGTTCTCAAAGTGCGAATTTTGGATCCGAAGAGTCGAATTCTTAGGACACGTGGTTAGCAAAGAAGGAATCCACGTGGACCCATCCAAGATTAAAGCTATTGAGAACTGGTCAGCACCGAAGACGCCTACAGAAATTCGCCAATTTCTAGGCCTCGCTGGCTACCACCGAAGATTCATTCAGAATTTCTCTCGGATTGCGAAGCCTCTTACGGCATTGACCCAGAAAGGCGTGGCCTTTGACTGGGAAGAAAAACAAGAGAAGGCATTCCGAACCCTGAAGCGAGCCTTGTGCACCGCGCCGATACTATCCCTCCCCGAAGGAACAGAAGACTTCGTAGTATATTGCGATGCATCCAATCAGGGGCTCGGCTGTGTTCTGATGCAACGAGGTAAAGTCATCGCCTACGCCTCAAGACAGCTGAAGACACACGAAGTCAACTACACCACGCACGACCTCGAGCTAGGAGCGGTCGTGTTCGCCCTAAAGATATGGAGACACTATCTGTATGGTACAAAGAGCACCATCTATACCGACCATAAAAGTCTCCAACACATCTTCGACCAGAAGGAGCTCAACATGAGACAACGACGGTGGGTCGAGCTACTCAATGACTACGAATGTGAAATTCGTTACCACCCGGGTAAAGCCAATGTAGTAGCAGACGCCCTAAGTCGGAAGGAATATTTTGGGAGAAGAGTCAAGTCCCTAACCATGACTATCCATTCGCATCTACCCGCACAAATTAAGGGAGCACAACTTGAAGCTTTGAAACCGGAAAATGTGGCGGGAGAGTCCCTGCAAGGAATGGATAAGAATCTGGTAGTCAAGGATGACGGAGCTTATTACCTCATGGACCGGATCTGGACACCGCGACACGGTGGCTTCAGAGACTTGGTCATGAAAGAAGCGCACAACACTCGATATTCCATTCACCCAGGTTCAGATAAGATGTACCTGGACCTCAAGAAATCGTACTGGTGGCCTAACATGAAAGCGGAAATCGCTACATTCGTGAATAAGTGCCTTACTTGCGCTAAGGTCAAGGTCGAATACCAGAAACCCTCTGGTCTTCTCCAACAGCCAGAGATACCTGAATGGAAGTGGGAGAGAATTACAATGGATTTCATTACCAAATTGCCCAAATCTCCGAGTGGGTACGACACCATTTGGGTAATTGTCGACCGGCTAACCAAATCCGCCCACTTCCTTCCTATCAAGGAAAATTTCAAAATGGAGAGACTTACGCGAATTTACATCCAAGAGGTAGTCCGACTGCACGGTGTACCTGTATCCATTATTTCCGATCGGGATAGTAGGTTCACCTCGAGGTTCTGGCAGTCACTACAGAAGGCTCTTGGAACTAAGCTGGATATGAGCACATCACACCATCCTCAAACCGATGGACAAAGTGAGAGAACTATTCAAACCTTGGAGGATATGCTGCGAGCCTGTGTAATCGACTTTGGTAAGGCGTGGGATACCCACTTACCCCTAGTCGAGTTTTCCTACAACAACAGTTATCACACAAGCATCAAAGCTTCCCCATTCGAAGCCCTATACGGCCGGAAGTGCAGATCCCCTCTGTGCTGGGCCGAGGTAGGCGACACTCAATTAGCTAAGGGACGAGTTCCTGACAGCACTCTCACCGGTCCAGAAATCATCCGCGAAACCACCGAAAAGATCGTGCAAATCCGAGCACGACTTAAAGCCTCAAGAGACCGACAGAAAAGCTACGCAGACAAACGGAGGAAACCCTTGGAATTCCAGGTGGGAGACCGAGTCCTTTTGAAAGTCTCACCCTGGAAAGGCTTGATACGCTTCGGAAAGCGCGGAAAGCTAAATCCAAGATACATAGGGCCTTTTGAGATTCTCACTAGAATCGGCCCCGTAACTTACAAACTCAATCTACCCCGCGAACTTAGTAATGTGCATCCTACCTTCCACGTCTCGAACTTGAAAAAGTGCCTATCCGAAGAGACTCTCATAATTCCACTCGATGAAATCGAGATCAATGAGAGCCTCAACTTCGTGGAAGAACATGTGGAGATCATGGACCGAGAGGTGAAACGAACGAAGCAAAGCCGCATCCCGATTGTGAAGGTTCGTTGGAACGCCAAACGAGGACCAGAGTTCACTTGGGAGCGCGAGGATCAAATGAAACTTAACTATCCTCATCTCTTTGCTTAGTTGTGTTGTAATAACGTAACTGCTTAAATTCTGAATTTCGGGACGAAATTCCCTCTAACGGGGGGATGATGTGACAACCCGAAATTTACTCCGTCACTGTAACCCGTTTCCGTTAATAAAAGTTGGTTCTATTAAAATTTTCCGTTAACTTTTATTTATTAAAATAATTCATTTTGAGTTATTAAAATAATATATATTTAATGACGGAATAAAAGCATCTAAGTCGGGTTACGGTTAGTTTACCGGGTAAAAACATTTAGCTCCGTTTAAACGACAGTGTATGGTGGGTCCCCACTAGGCAGCCATATATAAAGGAGGAGTGTCCACCTTTAGAGTCTTTTCCTCACCTTGGAGCTTTCTCTCTCTACTCTCTCTCTCTAAAATCGGGTTTGGCCAAAAGATCACCTCATTCAAGCTCAAAAATCAAAGGTAATCTTCCTAACTTGTTGTTTAACTTAGTATTCATGCCACCTCAAGTTTGAATCATCCAAATACCTCAACATGCATGTGTTTACGGTTTGGGGAGCCTCCCAAAACCGTGAACTCGCAAAAAGGGGGTTTAGAAGCCCCAAAAACACTTCCAAACCTCCCCTAATGCTTAGATATGGCTTAGATACTTGCATGCATGGACTAAGGACCCCAAGATCATGTCTCCTTGGCCATAAACATGAGTTTACGGTTCTTGAACATTCAAGAACCGTAAACCCAAAACCGTAAACACCTCAAATGGTGTTTTGGTGCCCCTAACCCCTTCCTTAGCTTGTTTGATGAACTAGAAACTAGTGTAAATGAGCTTAGGAGCTTAAAACATAAAATGGTTGAAGTGGTCAAGGGTTTACGGCCGTAAACCCTAGAGTTTACGACCGTAAACTCCCAAGGAGGGGTCCAAGGACCGTAAACTCCAAGGGAGTACCCATTTGAACCCTAATCACTTCCCAAGCCTTTGAATTGATCCTAGAAGCCTTCCTTGTGATGCATGAGACCTTTAGACACCCAAACTCACCATTTCCATGAGTTTACGGTCGTAAACTCATGGGGGAAATGGTCTCCCAACCGTAAACACACTTAAGGGTGGCCATTTGAAGTGTAAACTCCATAGTGAGGCTATACACTCCTTAGATGCAACCTTTAGCACTCCTAACACTTGAAACAAAGTGTTTTCATTCATTAAAGTGCCTTTACTCACTTAATTAGTGATTACACAACTAATTAGATACTTTATACATCACTACATGTTACATAGGATCCGTAGGTGTGTTCAAGTCCTCACTTGACGCCTAGCATCCTACCCGGCGTTTCCATCCACTTCACTCACTACAGGTGAGTTCATACCCCTAAATGAACCTTTTTAAATGTTTTTAACTGTTTTATGGGGGGGAATACAAGTTGAACCAAATAAGTTATCGTAACAATCGCATGTGAATTATAACTTGCAACCAAAAGGATTTTCTATATTTTCAACTATATTGCCAATTGAACTGTTTTCAAATGCTTACCAAATTCATTTTCATGTTAAATCATTATAAAACTAATTTTTATTCTCAAACCATATCTACACCAATATATTTATATAAGTAAGACTTGAAGGACTTAGGACTAATAGCTCACCTTATTTCCTGTTCTTGTTTGATTGTGGGCTTAGGGTATTTTGTTATTAGTCCGACTCTCGTTGAATTCTTAGTTATATATCTTATTTATTTGTGTCAGATATAAAAGTTTTCATATCAGTTCAAAGCCTTTGAATGTCAAGGACATACAACCAACATTACTATTTAACTATAATAGGTATAGTTAAGGATTACTACTCAGTGCTGCTATTGCCATGACAACTACTAGAGTCAGTTCAGTTGTGAGTCAATAAATGCTATGTACTATACAAGAGAACACTATATACTATACAAGGAGAACATTACATACTATACAAAGAGAACACTATATGCTATACAAAGAGAACAACACATACTATACAAGAGAACTTACTAAAATAGAATGTGGCATACTATTTCTCGATACGACACATCTTTGTGCTATCACCGCGTAACCAGAGTCTCCTGGAGGGAGAGCGGGCATTATGTGTATAGATCTATACGGGACAGACACTCCCACATCCCGACTGCTAGCTACAGTCCGAGCCGTCTAGGCCCAAGGGTGACAGAATGTCACATCACTACATATGACTCGGAGGGTCAAAGGGATTCGATCGTCAATCAGCATGGTTACGTACGAGTTCACATTCAAACCTTTAATTAATACTTTAAAAATTAAAGGCAACAGACTCCCTGAGAAGTATTGTACATTTAATACTACCTGGAGCCTGCATTTCATTACATATGGCCGACAGTGATACTGTTGGGGTAAAACATTTTTCTCATTACTATACATGGATAAAGTCTAAAACTATATTTTCAAACTAATAACTACTGGGAAAACTTGTACATTATCAAAGGAACAAACAAACCATCGGGTCTTGGTGAAGACTACCTTTTCTGGAAAACATAGGGTTTTCTAGGGCTCATACTATTTTCGATCACCGAAACTTTCTTTTACAATGTATAATTGTGAATATTTTTATACAGGAAATGACACTAAATACTTATGAACTTACCAGCTTTATGCTGATAAACGTTTTCAAAATAACTTGTATTCTCAGGTCATCAGTAGACAGGTACGGATGCAGCTTTTGAGAAGACGGAGCACACATAAGACTCCACTTTATTTTGATTGTATTTTTGGTGTCTAACATTTGTACTGAACACGTTTGTATTACAATTATTATCTTAATGCAATGGATGTTGTTGCTTGTCTTTACTATTATGCTTTGTTATGATACTGTACATGACGTCCTCCACCCCAGAACGTATTCGGCCGTTCTCGGTTTTGGGGTGTGACATAATCCAAATTATAAAATAGTTGAAGGTAGGTAAATGACGATTTACCAATTTCCTACCATAAAAACGAAATATAATTAAGTTTTTAATTGGATTTGAAACTCCTATATCTTTTGAGATACATTGAACTTTCAATGGCATGTTTGAATCTCGATTGTGCCCTCTCAAGTTTGTGACTGGGATGCCGAGGATCACAAACAAGGTGTGAATAACCATACAAATTGACTTGGTACCCTCAACAATATTACCTAATCGATGTGCCGGTTAACCACACACGCTCCACCGATCTATAATAAAGTCAAGTTACCCTTTGCCACTCTTACTAGTCCATGTTAGTGTGCCGGTTAACCACACACGCTCCACTAACGACTTGGTAAGGTACAAAGTGTAATTTTATGGGCTAGCACCAATTTCACATTTTCCTAAAGTAACTAAGATTGGGAATTTATAATGTATAGTTACTTTATAATTCATTATACTTTTAACGAGTATTTAAAGTCGTATCCTACCCGTTCGGCTAACGACCCTCCACCGATCAAGGAAGCGGTGGGTGAGAGTGGACACCCATTAAGTCACCATTAAATTATAGGCAACAACCTTATACCTCCCTTATAGACCGGCTTCGTGAATGAGGCCTACTAACGGTAAGAATGACATATTCTTATACATATCTATATAATTAAAATTATAATAATAGTATAAGGGTGTATTTTAAACATTTAAAATACTTGGTGGTTTAATCTATTAAATAAACTATACTTAATTTAATTAAACTTAAACCATGTCTTTATGGAATTATTAACTCTTTTAATTAAACACTTTAATTAATTTAATGAAGTCCATAAAGCTTGAATTTTACCTTTAAAAAATTCTAAGAGTTCAATTTGGAATTAAAGTGTAAGGCTTTTCAAATTCCAAAACTTGAGGGCAAGAATTGAAACTATTCCAAGTCTCTTCAATTTGTAACTTATGAGTTTTAATGGTTCATAAAATGAAGACTCTTCATTTTATGAAACCTCTTTAGTTCTTTAATCATAATTAAAAGAAGTGACTTTTGGTTATCCATAACTTGAGGACAAGTTATGGACACCATCATTAGCATTAAGATCATGAATTAAACAAGCATGTAAGTTACACAAAATTCCTATGATCTTCTAAAAACTCATAAGAACAAATATTCATATCAAACAATTTCAAGAAAATCATATAAACATATACAATACTTGAAAATTGATAAAAGTCATGTAAAATGGGTTAACATAATCATTATCATTTTGAAAAACAGATTTTACAAGTCCAAAACAGATTGGGATAATGATCTTAATCCATTTCCAGCAACAAAACTCGAAAAAACTGCCCAGCACGCTCCTACTCGCCGAGTGCATTATTCTACTCGTCGAGTAGGATGAATTTGTTCATGGACTCGGCGAGTCCTCCCCATGGACTCGGCGAGTCCAGTCGTCAGAGTGCAGAATTTTCGATTTTTAAGCAGTTTTGCATCAAGTATACAGAAAACAATCATAGGCTCTGATACCACTGATGGGTTTTTGAGCATTCTAACACTTCCTAAGTATACATGCAACCCTAATAACCTTGAATCTATGTTTTCTCTATATACATGCAAATTTCTTTTCAAGGATATTTCCTAACTAGCATGGCATGGGGATTACATAGAACATAAAACTAGTAGAAATACATACCTTGTTGTTGCTTGGATTCCTTCAAGACTTTGTGAGCCTAGCACCCCAAATGTTGTGCCTCAAATGCTTCACACAACACCACAAGACTTGGAATAACTTGAGAGAATACTTCTAGCACTCAAAATCGGTTATGCCCTCTCTAGTAACACTAGGTCACGATTTTGCTAGCCATAGGGTTCCTTTTATAGTGTTGTCACAATTAGGGTTTACACATGAATGCCCTTAATTGTCATGACTCTTGATTTCTCATGACCCATGGGTTTGTAACTCCCATAGACTATCCATGGAGCTCCATATGGTTATAACCAAACCCATAAACCATGGATCATTAATCCACCATAAAAGAATTGATGATTGTCATAATCAACCCTATATATTTAATTAGTCTCACTTTGATCACTAGATTAATACTAGATTAATACTTGATCAATACTAATTAAATAATACTATTATTAATATATTAGAACTTATAATATATTAATAATCATAAGTGCCTTATTCTCTCATTTAGTCTATCCAAGTATTGCAATGCCATGCAACCCAAATGGACCATGCCGGGTCGGGTCAAGTACATACCAAATAAAGTTATGGACTTAGACACTATATCCAACAGTTGTTTCTCCTAACCCTTCGTAGTTCAGTTTGATTTTCAGCTTTATAGCAACTTCCTTCTTCGGTCTGAACTTGATTCAAAACTGGTTCAACAATCAGTGCCATGAATTTTCTCCCATTGTCTTGGAGTAGTTGCCTAGTCTGCTTTATATGTTCAACTAACAATTGTTGCATCATTTCTTGCACTCTTTCCATTATGATAGGTTCGGGTGCAGGTGCAATGACCGGTGCACGACCAATCACATGCTCAGGCTGTCAGTTTTCGTTACCATTTCTCCTCCCACTACGAGTTCTTACCATGACGTTTTGTACACTAGAACAATCGTTCAGGGTACCAAAATCGCGAGTATCGTATGATAGAGAAAGTTTTAGTTATGTTTTAGACGCATTATTCTCCTTATCAGTCTGAAAAATTACATGCCAATTTTAATTCATGAATTAAATGTTTAGAAACCGAACATATAAAATTTTATCCTTCAAACCAAGGTCGACATTAGACCTCAAATTCTTTCAATTATTAGCATTCTAGGTAGGCAACCTAAAGCATGCTATAACTCATAGCATTTAGCACTGATTATCACATAAGACATGAATCATAAAGTATGCTAGTTTTCCTAATACAAAGTAAGGTATACCACCTAAGGCATGCTATAACTTAATTAGCACATAATATTAGTTAAGGATTATACCCTAAAATATTGTAGTACTTGTGTCTTTATTATTAATTCAGGTATATTACATAAAATATTCTAGACACAACTCTCACCATTCTCGCTTAATTTCAAAGTTTATGTCTAGAAATCCTCATAATTCCTAGTTTGCTTAAACTAAGGCTCTAATACCAACTGTGACATCCTCTAATTTTAAGAACCAAAAAGAAATTTTCTTTACAATTTAAAATTTATAATACTTTATTTGTAGAAAATCCCAATATATAAAAATCTTTTGAGTACAAGATTCTCTTAAATAAAATCTTAAAGATGTCATAATCAATACAGATACATAAGTTATAGCGTAAAGACCTAATGGTCTTGAACACCATTACATGCTTTCTCTTAATCGGTCAACATCCTAATCAATTTTTAGTGGCTTAAGTGTTGATATCTATGATGCTTACAAACTGAGTGGGTCACATTTGAAAACCTGGTGAGTATATATGGATTTTAATCCAACAATGTGATTATATATATATATATATATATATATATATATATATATATATATATATATATATATATATATATATATATCTTACTATCTTATAAAAGAAATCTAACTATTTCTAATATTATTTTTTTAAGATGTCCAAACCATTAAGCTAATAGTACAACTAAACATTAATAAAATAATATTAAAAATTTAAATCACCTATCTTTAAGATCTTATCTTTTCTGTGGTTTTGACTTTTGACCCCGTCTCATAGAGTTACATTGACTCTTATGATCTTGGTTGCTTTTGACTTAACCTGTCTCATAAACCTAATTTAAGTCTCATGAGATCATGACAAATATCTCTCGATTCAGGTCGAGCCCTCTCCTATATGCAACGTCGTCGTAGCAATTCAACAGTCACCACCATACCGTCGCCATTAAGCATCCATCATCATATATCAGACGACATCACACCCTTGGCCCTAATATTACCAACGTCTTCCTTCCACCTACAACCATCCACAATCACCTACATTGTACCATCCCACCTTAAAGCTAGACCCAGTCTTGCTTGCTTCGTTCACCCCCCTTATCTTCAAAAAAGTCGCTCTGCCTCCTTATGTCCACCATCGCTACTAACCGTATCTGGTCCAACTGATATGACTTCGATCCTGCAAAAACATTTCCCATACATTATAGTGTTATAACAGGTAAATTGACAATAGTTTGTAGTTAGGGATCATGGTAAATATATTTTGCACTCTATCTATTCGATCAAGTGCTTCAAAGGGTGTTTAATATATATATATATATATATATATATATATATATATATATATATATATATATATATATATATATATATATATATATATATATATATATATATGTTCTGGTTTATTTGAGACCATTCTAATTTTATGAGACCGTGAGACCAAATCTAAAAATAATTTTAAAATGCAAAATAAATGGAAAAATCCAAAAATTCTTTTTTTAAATATTATTTTCAGAACTTGAATTAACTAAAAAAAATAAAAATAAAATAAAAGAAAAATAAAAAAAATCCCGTTTTTTTTTGAAAAATACGTTAAATATTCTAATAGAATATTACACTGACATATTCTAAAAAATAATTTTAAAATGCAAAAAATAAATAGAAAAATCTAAAAATTCTTTTTTTAAATATTATTTTCGGAACTTGAATTAACTAAAAAAAAAATAAAAAAAAAATCCCATTTTTTTTGAAAAATACGTGAAATATTCTAATAGAATATTAAACTGTACATATTCTAAAAAATAATTTTAAAACGCAAAATAAATGGAAAAAATCCAAAAATTCTTTTTTTAAATATTATTTTCGGAACTTGAATTAACTAAAAAAAGTAAAAAAAAAATAAAAAAAAATAAAAAAATTAAAAATGCATTCTCACGGTCTCACAAAATTAGGCCGTCTCACATGAACCTAACCCTATATATATATATATATATATATATATATATATATATATATATATATATATATATATATATATATATATATATATATATATATATAATCAACTCTAGAACGAGATTTAGATCCAAGAGAAGATAACGAGTCGAAAGGGGGGAGGTGTGCGGAGGTCGCCACTAAAGAAAAGCTACAAAAAAAAAAAAAAAAAAAATTAAAGACAGCGATGGAAAATCAAGGGTCTGTCAAAGCCAACATTGGTTCCTGGTAGTTTTCTTATTTTCAATTATCAATACAACCTCTAATTTTGATTTTGTTTTCTATTCTACTTCTGATTTTTTAGCAAGTGTCGTCAACTTCCTATTAGATAAGCATTATAAGTTTCCAATTAGCTTATAAATGAATATGTTATGGATATCTTTTGGTATAATAACTTATGCATCAAAGAAACGCATATATGATTATTTTGTTGGAATGAGATATTATTAGCTGAAGAGTTAATTTGTGAGATTAATCTGAAATTAGTTATATGTATGTATTTGTTTCATCCATGTTTCCGACAACTACCACTATCTGAAACACAAACGCCAATGTATCTATCTTTCTAAAACCCAACTCTCTAAGTGTTTGTTTAACTGTGAGTTCCAGTGGGACTTAGATCCATGTTTTGAGTTGTAGATCCATGCATCTATTTCACTTTGAAATCCTAACTGTTGGATCTACTCTGCCTTTGGCTATTATTTCTCTTATCATCATGTTTTTAACAAGGAATAAATAGGAATGAAAATGAAGAGATTACGAGGAATTACAACAATTTCATTATGGAGCCTGCCTCTTGGATCTCTCAAGTCTCAACAAAGAACATGCCAAACATTTGCTATCAGGTGCATGTCGAGGTCTCGCTGGTGCATACAGCTTCGATCTGCTGGTAAATGCCTCCTATGCATGTTTGTTTTGTTCTTGATTAGTTACAGTGGTTTATATCGATACGCTTTCTGAAAAATGAAGTTCATCGCCATCGGGTTTTCTATCTGGAGATGATAAATCATTTGCAAAAATGTAAAGGCAAATTTAGAGACTCGACTTAGGCAAAGAGAACGAATTCTTTGATTGTGTTTTTTTGGTAACTAATTTTGATTTTGAATGTAACATTTAAGACTTTTCTCTTTTGATTTGTCCATATGCAACACCTATTGATAATCTCTGAGAATTGTGGTATTCAAGGAAGTAAAGGGGTTACAACATGGATTGCAACTTGATTTATATAGAAATAAGATGCTATAATATGTATATTTTTTAAAAATTTTAGTTTAAAGGATCCAAATATCCAAAAACACCAATTATGATTTATGTGGAAATAAGAAATATTTTCATGGCTTATTTATGTCTTATTCTTGTAGATGACCATTTTTCCTTTTAGGTGGAGGTCATGTTAGAGGTGTCCTCTAATCATGGCCTCTAAGGTGCCCCTTATTAAGGTTGTCTTGCAAGTCAGCAATTGATTAATTAAAGGTTAGAAAATTCGGTTCATGTTAATTTTATGTCGTTTACTTTTTTATCATTTATAAATAAATTCATTTAGTAAAATAAAAGATTTTGATACGAGTACGACTCAAAAGGTAATATGATTTAAGTTGAATACCCTTCAAAAATGGATTTAATACAAGTTAATAACATTTGTAGTAGTTTAGTAAACAAGTTATCATATAAAAGAATATTCGTTGGGATATATGGCAAATCCATATCCACTTGTAATCTTGCAATCATATTTATCTATGTAGATAGATGAAAGTGTGGGCAAAAAGCATATGATATTAACATATCAAAAGAAGCATATGATATTAAGAGCTCAAAAGATCTAACCCTTTATTCTTTATTCATAGTATTATTGGTTGCTTTGCATCTACTTGAATATATGTTCATATTATAACCCTTTATTCTTTATTCATAGTATTATTGGTTGCTTTGCATCTACTTGAATATATGTTCATATTATTATTGGGAACATGGTATAACAATTTCTGGTTTAAGGTTTGGAATTTTATGAAATCTTCTTATTTTACAATGTATGAACCTTAAGTTATAACAATTTCAAGTCATCTTAGATCTCATTCGGGAGACTGGTTTGAAAGGATAGGGTGCCAATGTTACTTCAAAAAAGGTCTAAACCTTGATTGCGGTTTGCAGTTTTGTACTTGGTCATGGATTTATTAAGGAAAATGGTCCCATGGGTCATGATATGCATTTTTGTGTTAAACGCATCATTTTTCTTGAAATTAATCCATCATTTTGTGATTTTTTATTTATTTCTACCGTGGATATCATTTATCAAGCAATTTTGTAAAAAAAAACCATTTTGCAAAATAAATGTATTTTCTTATAATTATTTAAAATGCAGTTATTTTGTGATATGACCCAACACATATTTCTGAATCTTTTTTATTGCAGATATCCATCTTTATGTGTTGCTCATATAGACGAGGCAATTTGAAATGGCGTCCTACTCTCTTATGGTCAACGATGGGGATATTCTGTTCACACCCTGTAGCTGCACTACTAATTTGGAAGATATAAGAAATTGAGTGTCATCTGTATATGTTGATATTCTAATAAAAGTTTGATAGGTGTAGATCGATGTATAATCGGATTTCGTTTCTATAACTTTTGTCATTAATTTCATTCTAACAATTGCTTTTTTAATGGTCTGAGTTGTTGAATTTTTCTAATCCTATGTTCATGTTTTGAGAGATTAACTGGACATTTTGTTTGCCAAGCTCAAACACGGTATGCAAACATACTTTCTAATTGTCTTTGTTTTTTTTTTTAATTTACAAATATATCTTTACAGTTAAAGGGATCTAAAAGCTTGAGAATCGGTTAATAATTGCAACAAATTTTACTAACAAATGAAACAAAAGTAAAGTATAATTATACTTTACCATTTATGAGTTTAATATCTCCTTTGTTTCAACTAAAATGCATGTTATGAAAAATAAAAAATGAGCATACGTTCTAACGAATGTGCAAAAAATCCATAACCTAAACCGGTATATGTATATTTGTTACTTGCCAAAAAAAAGGTCACTTAATAACGTTTTGATTCAGGTCAAATCGCATGCTTAACCTAAGATTTATTATTTTAATATTTTGTGTTTAAGATAAACTTTGGGCGCTATTTAATTGAAGGTGTTCACTCTCTAACACGAGAAAACAAGATTTGTTGTTTTATATAAAGGGGGTCGTACTTTGTATAAGAAACTAGCCAAATACAAATTACAAACTCTAAATATTACATATAAATTAATTAGCCAATATATCAATTCGGTTTTGAACATCAAGCAATGAATATAGATGAAAAAAATAAAAATGGCAACGATTAGTTTAAGCATATCATCTTTTCTCATCGTTATAACCAACGTTATGTCGAAAATACAAACAATTAAAATAGTTACTACTATGAAATATACATTTAGGAAAGTTTTATATTTACTTTTACGAGTAAACTAAATTCTTATGTGGAATATACTGCAGTTTTAAGTTGTAAAAGGTATACAACTTAAATGACAACTATAATACACAAACAACTTCATATGGGCAAATAACTTCATTGTCACAAAGCCGAGCAATAGAAATATTTATATATCTTGTGTTCCTTGAAATATAACATATATTTATATGTGTTGTGTTCCTTGAAATATAACATGATTGCGAATGAAATATATTGTTAAAACATGTTTGCACCAAAAAGAACTAATTGTCGAAACAAATTATTCATCGCCCGCCGCTTTGCGCGGGTAAAAGACTATATATATATATATATATATATATATATATATATATATATATATATATATATATATATATATACTAATTTATAACACATACATAGTAGAAACCCAAAGGTTTTTAAGACCAAAGTCTTAAAACATGGAGCTTAAATCTTAGCCTTTTAATTTTACATGTAATACATCTAATGGTATACAATTGCGGATAATATTATAAAAGCCCTAAATTTTTAACCCGTAATTGAAAAAAGCCCTAATATTTTTATTATTATTGTTATGGCCACAACTGTCTCGCGGAATTATCACTCTAGCCCATTTAACGAGTTTCATGGTTAACTTGGTTAATTTTTTTTGCAAAATCAGTCCCAAAAGTTCAAATTTGGTCCCTGAGGTTTGCAAAAAATTACACCACATGATGTTTTAACTTTATTTTTCGTTTTTTGTATACTTTATTTATTTTCGGTTTTTTTTTATAAATATATATGCATTTTTTATTTTCGTTTTTGTATATACTTTATTTATTTTCATTTTTTAACTTTATTTTTCATCAATTTGATTTTTTTTTACCTTTTGACCTTTTGTTTTCTATTTTATAGTGTATATATAGAGTATATTAGAGCTTTTTTTTAGTTTTTTTTTTCATATTTCTTTCCGTATTATATTTTAATTTTTTCATCTTTTTTTTATTTTTTTCTTATTTGTTTTCGAATTATTTGTTTTTATTTTTTTTTGTATTTTTAACTTTTTATTGACTTTTTTCAAAAAAATATAAAATGTATTAATATTTTAGATTATATTGCAATTTATATAATTTATAGTTTTTGTAATTTTTTTTTTATTCAAGTAAATAAATTTGTTATTTTATATTTGTAATTTTGGTCCAACTTATTTTCTTTTTACTTTTTTTTTTCTTTAGTCCTGTTATATTTATGTTACAAAAAAATGAAAATTAAAAAAAAAAATTAGCTGGTTTATTGAGAATTAGTGTTTCAATGTGTTATATAACTTAGAAATTAAATCATATTTTTATATGTGATATCAATAGTTTAAATTCAAGATAATATTTTTCAATTTGATAATAGAGTAAAAGAAAATAATAATAATAATAATAATAATAATAATAATAATAATAATAATAATAATAATAACCGGTCTCTATAAAAAACTTGTTATAGTAATTTATATTAAATTCGAGTTCGTTTACTTGAATCAAAATAAATAAAAACATTAGAAAAACCATAAATAACTAAGATAGAAAAAAATAGAAAACAAAAGGTATAAAAGGTAAAAAAATCAAATTGTTGAAAAATAAAGTTAAAAAATGAAAATAAATAAAGTATATAAAAAAAGAAAATAAAAAATGTATATATTTATAGAAAAACCGAAAATAAATAAAGTATACAAAAAATGAAAAATAAAGTTAAAAAACCATGTGGTGTAATTTTTTCAAACCTCAGGAACTAAATTTGAACTTATTAGGACTGATTTTGCAAAAAATTTAACCAAGTTAACCATAAAACTCGTTAAGTGGACTAGAGTAATAATCCTGCGAGAAAGTTGTGGCCATAACAATAATAAAAAAAATATTAGGGCTTTTTTCAATTACGCGTTAAAAATTTAGGACTTTTATAATATTAGTCCTACAATTGCAATCCCTGAGAACTAAAACTAACCATTAAAAAAAGTTTTAAAGGAAATGCCAATTTTCAGCCTGACATAAAAAGGGGACACCATTTACCTATTTACACCTAAATTTGAAGAGCCTTTTGGGGGTGTTTGACTTAGCTTTTTAGGGGGCAAAAGTCATACAAAAAAGTCAGGTTTTCCTGACTTTTCCAAAAAGTTCATTTTTACTTGTATCCAAATCCAAAAGTAGCTTTTAAACTGCATTTGCCAAACATCTTTTACCTTCTATCTTTTCCTAAAAAGACTTTTGGCCTCTAAAAAGCTAAGCCAAACACCCCCTTTATTTTACTTGAAATCCTTTTTTGTGAAACCCAAGTTTGGCTGTCAACTGAGAAACCGGAATCACCATTTGTATTCCTCCGATGCACTATAGAACACCGACAGCCACTCATCTCTGCCACTATAGCCATTGACAGCAACATCACCTACGTCAGTGCATCACAAACTCCGTCACCTCCGGCTACAGTACCTTGGCCTTCTACCAAACCCCAGATGTAAAATCCCGACCACAACCGCTCCCTTTCAACCTATTTTTCTCTATTTATCTCTCTCCATCGCACTAAATATGTATTTTTGTCGATTTCATTGGTTTTGTCAAGATCTGTATATAGATTGTTATTCTTCAAATTTTATTTGGTTTGAATCGGGTCTCCATTTCCGCTTTGTCTCACCGACGGCCTTCATCCTAAACAGTATTACCACCTCCGGTTGTGATGATTTTTTCTCACCACCATTTTCCGTTGCCATCTCTTGCTAAGGTATACATTCTTTCCCTTATAATATGAGCATAACCTACTTTTATTAATTATGTTTTTGATTTGCTCATGTTTTTTCATATTTTCAGAAAACTCATATTGGTTTGGCTTTTACTGTGGTCAATTACTGTCGAAGGGACGAACTCATCAATACCTTTGGAAATTAATGAATAGTTAATATTTGTAAATATTTTCCTAAATAATAAGATTATCATGTAGTATCATATGAAATACCTTTGGAAATTGATGAACTGTTGTAATTTATAATATGTATTGAGTTGTTTTTCCTATCTGGAATGAGAAAAATATTTTTATTTATTTATTTATTTTTTATATTTTTTTGCTTGATGTAAACATATTGCTTGAGATGATTTTTAAATTTCTATAAATATTTCTTATGTATTCTCAATTATTCAAATATTGTTTTAAATATGTATGATACGGTAAAAATTCAGTTTAAATTAGTATTATAAATTATTCATATTGTCTTATTCAGATGTTTTTAACCATATCTATGTAAATATCATGTAAAAATATTTAAGTGCTTAACTTAGTTTTTTATTTATTAATGCTCTTAATTACTATATGAATAAAATATATGTTTTTGGATTAAACCAAGTTTTTTTACGAACGAATTTTTTATAGCTCAAAATAATTACAAACAATTATACGTATAAAATACTAAATGTATTAAAAATTGAAATTGGGTAATAAAATAATAAAAATTAGAAAGTATACATTTACATTCAATCTATTTTTTTATTAAAGTTATTATAATAAAAAGATTTGTCAGTTTTTAGAGTTTTTAGATGATATGAGAAACAGGTGTGAGAGTGAGACATTGAAATGATGATTAATAATGACCCTAAAATGGATTATTACTTTGTTAGATCTCTAATATATTCAAATAACAAAAAAAATAATATAAAATTCACACCATTTCAAATTTCAAAAGAAACGTGATCTTTTAATTTTTATTTCATTCATATATTTATTCATAAGCAATGTTTGACAAAAACTAAAATTTTATAATATTCAAACACTATAAAATGTGACGATTTACTTTTATCAACAATTTAAATATAAAATTAAGTAAATGATAATGTAATCTGTTCCTAAATAATGATTCCGGTTTTAATTCATTATAAACCAATATAATAGTATAAATTTCCTTCAAAAACCCGGACCAAGCAGATTTGACGTAGATGAGGTTTCAAATTGATATTTTTTTAATTTTTTAGGAAAATGAGTTTTTATTCATAGGCATCCAAAGTTTATATCTTTTAATATTGTCAATTTAGCTCCATTAAGTTAATACCAAAAGTCTAAAATATTAGCTTTCTCTTATTTGGTGTTATTATTAATCAATATAACCCTACCCTTACGAGGGATGGAGGGAGCATCTACCAACCGATTCTTATTTCCAATAAAACAACAATATGAATTTATTTTGAACACATAACAACAAAGTATATATTTTTTAAATAAAAAATAAAATAGATATTTCTTTTTTCACAAGAAAAGCAAAATATTTATATATTTAAAATGAAATAGTAAGAAATTTACTATATCCTTTAACGAAAAATAGACCGAAAAGAAAAAAAATGAACTAATCGACACAACGAAATTATACGTCACCGCCGCATCGCGCGGGTCCACTTATATATATATATATATATATATATATATATATATATATATATATATATATATATATATATATATATATACATATATATATATATACATATATATATATACATATATATATATATATATATATATATATATATATATATATATATACGTATCTTAATCCTGGAAAACCAGCTGTTACCAAACAATATATAGATAGATTTCCGATTTGGATATCTATAAAACCTCATCCTTAAACATACCCACCCCAATCGAGCCTCACAGATCCTAGTACACGATATTTAGGAAGATAAACCTTTTATGAGAAAGGGCTTGACTACACCGCTAGGGGATACCTTGGTTGGATATCCAATTTCATCTACGTATGTGGGTTATGTGTTGAAACAAGAAAGTGACCCTCATCGGCTAAATGGACCTGAGGACCCCTTGGCAAAGAGTACCCGAAGAGAAGTAACTCAAAGACGAATTTTGTCATTACTTGAACCCGAAGAAGTGAAGATAACCCGCAGAGATGAATCTTACATGTAGACTTTTATAAGTCACCGTAGTCAGTCACTTTATGCTATTTTATCATTTCCTGTAACTTTTGGGACTCTATAAATAGAGCTTCCCGCTTCATGTATTTCTTACCAATTTACCAATTATCAATCGATCACTTAAGGTTTATCAATATTAGATCGTTCATCTCTATACTTCAATTTATCTTAACTGATAGTTAAACCAAGTTCCTCTTCACTTGTGTTGTTCATCTTATACTAACTTGTGTTTGCATGCAAACCTTTTTACGATTCAACCTAGTCTCTACTTGTTTACCACTTATTGATATAAACTTGCTGCTATTTAATTTCATTGCAGTTCCGCAAATCTAAATATTATTATTGTTGAGAAAACAAGATCCATTGAGATTAAATTTAATTGCGCAACTTATTATCTCCTTACTAACATTTGTTCAGGTTTTTCTCTCAACAATTGGTATCAGAGCCAAAGTGGTTTCCTTTTAATTCATTTCAAAATTGAAGCTTTTGTTCTCAAAACCCTGATTTAAAAGGCCTTCTATACCACTGAAGCTTATAATAAAATTTCAAAAAGAACAAGGAAAATGGCACAAGCTTATTCTCTAAACATTTCAAACAGTGTTGGAGGTTCGAACAGAGCTCCAATACTCGTTGCAAGTGAATATCATCATTGGTCCCAAAGAATGGAAAGATATCTAAAGAGGCTCGGTAGAGATGTATGGAGATCTGTAGAAGAAGGACCTCATGTCCCCATTCTCACTCCCATTGCAGCATACGGTGCTCAAGCAAGACTTGGTGGAGGTCAAGCAGCCATTAACAGACCTACCAACGATGATCTAGAGAAGATGGAGAAAGATGCAATTACTTTCTACGAAATATTTTGTGGTATTGCTCCTGACAACTTCGATATCATCATCAACTATGAATCTGATAAAGAGAACTGGGATGTTCTCAAAAATCTCTATTAAGGGTCTGAACAGGCTCAAGACAAGAAGCTTACTACAACTCTCAATGAGTTCACCAACTTTAAAGCCTTACCTGGTGAAAACCTTGATGACTCCTTTAAGAGATTCAACCTCATTATCACCAAACTTTCAAACACTGGCACTGTAAGAAGAAATCACGAAACAAACCTGTAGTTCCTGAATGGATTAGGTAGACACTGGACTACGGCTAAGATGGTCGTCCAAGGAGAGAGAAATATCCAAACTCTCTCTCTGTTCAAGCTATACGGTGAACTTCAAGCCCAAGAATCGACGGTGTTAAAAGAATGTGCAGACCTGGGTGGACCACTCGCTATGGTGGCTCAAACTCCACAGTTTACTGTCAAAACTCCTCAGTATCCCTACTCCGAGGAATCATCATATCCACACTCATATGACAGCTCACTGCAGTCGTATGAAGTAGATACAAAACTTGATGACGAAGAAGATTTTCAGAATGTCATTGCCCTGGTCAGCCAACAGTTTAATAGACTATCACCACCCTCCTTTCGTAAAAACCAATAGTTCACCAAACCACCTTTCAACCGAAACTTCAACCAGCAGAGCAACCATTCAAGATATCCCAAAAACCCTCATTACCAATCTCAGCCACAGAATGCCCCGCAGACACAAGAAACCCCACAGACTAACAATCCTTTAGACTCCAGTATCACTACCGAAGACAAAGACGGAGTTCTTATTTGTCATAAGTGTCACAAAGAAAATTACTTTGCCAAATACTGCAAAGAAAATGTGGTAAAAGACAAATCATTCTACCTCAGGATGGCTCAAGAAATGGAGGATAAGGAGAAAGAAAAGGAAAGAGCTTATGTTGCTCAGGTTAGAAGAGATCATCAGGTATAGTCCTCAGGTGATGAAGACGGAGAGTTTGACAACAACCAGAAGAAAGGGAAAATATGCATGGTAGCAGCTAGTAAAGAAGATGGATCAACAAACCTGTAGAGGAACTATTGCCCCATGGAAAAGGACGAAACCCTCAGCATCGTCGAACATGTAAAAATTAGGATTCAGTATAATGATTATAGCATGCATGATTGTAAGCCTTACTTAAAAAGACTTAATGACACATGTGTTGTTGTCCTTACAGACTACAACAAAGCCCTAGATGAAAAGAACATCGCGACCCAAGAGTTGTACCATGTGAGAGGAAGACTAGAAGACAAAAAGCTTTTGGTGACTATGTTAGAGAAAGATTTGTTGTTAGAAAAAGATGCTAGAGTGTTAAGTGAAAGTCAATTAGATATTGCTTTAAATCAACGGGATCTTGCCCCGAAAATAAATTCTACGTTTGAACCGTTTAATTGAAAAACTATTTAATGAAAGTGAAGCTATTGAGAACTTAGTTAACAATAGGACCGTAGACAACACTTATAATTGGGGATGATCCAATGGGTACTCTACCGATGAGAACTCTCCTCCTCGGTTTGATGCTGATCACCCCTATGTCCCACCAGACCGGACTTTTCATTATCCAGTCAATGACAAGACTTTTCCCAAAGACATTCGATGTCACTTCGGTAGACTTCATGAACTTAGCAACAATTGTGTCACTGAGGAAATTATTCCTGAATGCTCGGGTAACTTAGATAATTTCTTACCCATCATTGTCACAATTAGTCCCAGTTCTCAGTCCAGTTCATTGTGGACGAAGAAATTGTTTTGGAATGACCTGAATCAACCGCAAACTATCCATCATTGACTTCCAAAATATATACTGACAAAGAGTCAACATTGACTTACTATGCGGTACTCCAGTCTTCATTACCGCAGACCCCTATCAAATTCACAACTACTCTTCAGCTTATCATGTATGAACTGCCCGTTGATAATTTTGAATTTGGACAATGTTCTCAGAGTCATGAACTCTCTAGTTCTAATGACTCAAGTCCTCGGTCGTTACCTCGAACAAAGAAGTTAAAAAACCTCAGTAAAACGTTTATGATGTTGGTCCACCAAAGGTAGAAGCAAAATTGGCTCTGGAAAAAGAGATCGGGTCCCGACGTGAAAGGCGGGAAGATGATTCCAAATACAAAACTTTCAAAAACTATACCAAGTTTTCAAGCAAAAGGAATTTTTAAAAACCCATCACTGCAAAAACCTTTTCAAAACACTCTGCAGTCAATGGATCTTGCAAAAAGGTGTGTATAGTGACAAAATCTCTTGACACAAATAACACTGGAAATTTCAAAAAAGAGTAACGTCACCATCACAAAATTTCTTAAAAGACACAAAAATGAAGGGTATTTTACATTCTTCACAATCTTAAAAATCCCTTCCTTCAGTCAAAAGGTCAAAACATACGACAAAGTCTTTTAACAACCTTTTCAAGAACCAATGGACAATTCAAAAAAAAAACAATCCTTGGACCAGTCCAAAGAAAAAGACCACACCCTCCAGACCGTTGACTAAGTAGGTTTGTGGATCAATAAAAAAAACCTATCCTTTTGTTTTTATCCACTGACATCAAAGACTAGTCTAATCCCAACTCGAAAAACTCAAAAAGATGTAACACATCATGGTCCCACACAAACATGGAAAAAGAAATTTGTTTCCAAGTCCCACATACATGCATATGTTAAGAAAGTTCCCCACGTTACCTCGGGCTCCAAACATGTTTGGGTGCCCAAACTAACCAATTGATTGTGCAGACAATGTGCAAGGAGGACCATGAAGAAGAATGGTTAATCGATAATGCCTGCTCCTTGCACATGACTGGAAGGTTATAATACCTTAGTGACTTCAGGCCAATCAGTGGTGGCGGACACGTCACCTTCGGGAACAATGCAAACGGGACAATTAGTGGTTATGGGGTGTTGACTACTAGTAGCTTCTCAACTCAACGAGTTGCTTACGTAGATGGTCTAAAACACAACTTGATCAATGTGGGTTAACTGTGTAAAGCTGGTCATCAGGTTGAGTTTGACAACAAGTATTGCTATATCATGACGAATAACAGAAACACATGCTTAATCAAGTCCAAATCCGAAGGGATAATGTATCCATTGGATGTCTCTTTAATCATTGGCAAACCGCAGCTATGTTTCCTGTCAAAAGTAGTGTCTGAAGTGAGTTAGTTATGGCATCGAAAACGTGCTCACCTCAACTTCAGATACATCAACAACCTGGTAACTTGTGAGTTAGTCTGAGGACTACCAATTCTGAAGTTTAACAACGATACTCTATGCCCAGCATGTGAATGTGGTAAACAAACGAAGGGCAGCCATCCTATGATAGTTGATTCTTCAATTGTTGAACCTCTAGAGCTCCTTCATATAGACCTCTGCGGTCCATCAACTGTAGTCAGCCTCCATCACAAAAAATATATTCTGGTTATAGTGGATGATTTCACTCGTTTCAATTGGGTCTTCTTCCTAAGACTGAAGTAAGATACATCGCAGACCATGATCAACTTCATCAAGGAGATAGAGCTTCTGATCAAACTACCAGTCAGAAGGATAAGAAGTGATAATGGCACTGAATTCACTAATCAACTCCTGAGTAGCTTTTTAGTCTCGAAGGGAATCATCCACAACTTCTCGGCACCTTACACCCTACAACAAAATGGAGTAGTGGAGAGAAGGAATAGAACATTGGTCGAAGCAGCTAGATCGATGCTTAACTTTGCCAACTTACCTCTCTATTTCTGGGCGGAAGCAGTGGCAACTACATGCTTTGTTTGGAATCGAAGCATCATTTGCAAACGCCTCAACAAGACTCCCTATGAAGGTTTAAACAATCGAAAACCCAATGTACATTTCTTTCACATTTTTGGTTTCAGGTATTTTGTGGTCAAAAACAAGGATCATCTTAACAAGTTTGCACCGAAGTCTGATGAAAGCATCTTCCTGGGTTATTCAACCAACAAGGTTGCATACAGGGTTCTTATACGGCGTACACGACTAATAGTCGAAAGCTTTGACGTCAAATTCGATGATTATGTCCGCAACACTACTCCTTCAACAAAAATAAAGTTCATCCTGGAAAGTGATATTCCAACGTCCTCGGATCCATTAAATATAGTTGAAGTTAACTATGATGACATCTTTGATCCCGTAGAGACAGTGCATCTTTCAGAAATTTTGGTATCTCTGGTAGCCCAACAACAACATGCAGAAGTATCTGGACCAACTCTTTCGGAAGGAATGTCATTCAATACTTCCACCTTGCCGGTTGAGGGGGAAAGTTCAACTCCTTTGGAAGTTACAACCATCGAGGTTCCAGTAATTTAAGATGTTGCTCCAGTACCTACCCGTAGAATAACCAATCAATCAACTGTTTCTGAAGACTCTAAGGATGAAGAAGTTGAAAATATTGATACCGAAGCTGATCCAAGGATTATCAATCACTCATCAGTCAAGGGGGAACCCTATTCATTGGTTCCGGGAGAGCCATCATCGGTTCAAGGGGAACTCCCATCTTTCGTCCAGGGGGAACTTCCATCACCAGCTACAAAATCAAACCCAACAGTCAAATATTCATCTTTGGGATGCTCTCAAACCAAGGGGGAACTACCTTCTTCAAACAGACCTGAAGACTCCTCTGAGGTAGAGGATATTCCCTCAAGTGCAGCCGTAGACCATCAACAATCTCGTCTACACATTTGGACGAAGGATCACCCACCGGGTCAAATCATCGATAACCCATCTTCAGGTATTTAAACTCGTTCCTCTTCTGATTTAATTAAACATTGTTATTATGCAACATTCATGTCATCCGTTGAGCCCACAACCACAATAGAAGCACTTGTAGAGCCCGATTGGATCATTGCAATGCAAGAGGAATTGGCTGAGTTTGAACAAAATAAAGTTTGGAAATTGGTACTGAAGCCAAAAGGCCACATAGTTTTCGGTACCAGATAGGTTTACAAAAACAAGTTAGACGATCTGAGGTGATGATACGAAACAAAGCACGTTTAGTTGCAAAAGGGTATAGTCAACTTGAGGGTGTTGACTACGACGAAAAATATGCACCAGTTGCAATGATGGAAGCCATATGTATTTTCTTAGCGTATACAGCTCACAAAAACATCAAGGTCCATTAGATGGATGTGAAGAGTGCTTTCCTGAATGGTGAACTGTAAGAGGAAGTGTATATGCAACAACCTCCAGGCTTTGAAAGCTCATAAATTTCCAAATCATTGTTACAAGTTGGAGAAAGCGGTCTACGGGTTGAAGAAGGCACCTAGAGCATGGTATGAGACTCTTTCTGAGTTTCTTGTCACCTCCGGGTACAAAAGAGGTGTGATAGATCCCACTCTGTTTAGACAAGCAAATGACAATCACTTTATACTCGTTCAAATATATGTGGATGGCATCATCTTCGGTTCAACAGATCAGGTAATGGTGGATAATTTTGCCAAGCTCATGACCAACAAGTTTCAGTTGAGCATGAATAGAGAGATTAACTTCTTTCTAGGTCTTCAGGTTAAACAAGTCCCTTAAGGCATATTCATCCACCAAGAGAAATACACCACTAAGTTGTTGAAGAAGTTTTCAATGGATAATTGCTCCTCGGAAAAGGTCCATATGGCCTTCGGGTATAAAATCTCAGCTGACCCAACCAGAGAGTCAGTTAATCACAAGATATACCGAGGAATGATTGGCTCATTGCTGTACCTCACCGTTAGTCGACCAGATATTGTGTTTGCTATGGGTTTATGTGCTAGATACCAGGCTGATCCCAAAGTATCCTACTTGACCGCAGTCAAGCATATCTTCAGGTACCTAAAAGAGATTAAATCCGTAGGTATATGGTACCCTGCAGGTAACGAATTTAGTCTTCAGGCATTTAGAGATGCAAATCATGTCGGATGCAAACTTGATCGAAAAAGCACTTCGGGTGGATGTCAGTTCTTAGGTGGAAGAAGACACAGCCAGTTGATGCTCCTAGGTCCTTTGGATGAAGACACAACTTTTGGACTATGGGTACATGATGATGCAGATACCCATCTATTGTGATTCAGAGAGTGAAATAGCGATTTCTCACAATCCTATTCATCACTTGAAGACGAAAAACCTAGAGCTACGGTATCACTTCATCAAAGACTACATCCTCAATGGTAACACTGAACTTATTTTTGTGCTAACTCATGAGGAAATAGCTGATGTTTTCACCAAGGCACTCGATTCCACAAAATTGAATGGATTTTTTGAAATGTTAGGGATTATGAACCATGACCTGCATTTCTTTTTGAAAGGATATGTCACACCCCCAAACCAGAACGATGGAAACGTTCGGGGGCGGAGGACGTCATGTACAGTATCGTAACAATGCACAATAGTAAAACAAGCAACAACATCATCCATTGCATTAATACTATAGTTAATACAAGTGTAATCTGTGTAAAGTTTGTAAGACACCAAAAATATGTACTCAAAAAAATAAAGACGAGTCTTGAATATGCTCCGTCTTCTCAAAAACCTGGTCATATGTACCTGTCTACTGGTGACCTGAGAATACAAGTTATTTTGAAAGAGTAGATAAACATTTAAGCTGGTGAGTTCATAAGTATTTTTGTGTCAATTGTTTGCATTAGTTTTATGATAATGTTTGTATATGTAAGTAAAAAGGTTTGTATCTTTCCAGAAAATCCTATATTTTCTACTTAAATGAAAAGTAGTCTTCTACCAAGACTCAACTGTTTCGTATACTTGTTCTTTTGTAAAATGTATGTTTTTCCAAGTTTATGACTATCTTTACTAGAAAAATAGTTTGCGTTCCTCAATATGAGGATATCACTATATGAATGAATGGAAAATGAAGATGTACAGTAGTGTGGTGTAAATATACTCTACTGAAGCACTAACTATCTTAAAACCAATTTGTTAATTAAGGTTAAAAATGTGATTAAGTTATAACCATGCTTGATTGACTAGTATAAAACACGACGTTTTAAAGACGTCGAAATGGTATGACATTTGTCACCCGTAGACCTGCAGGTCCCACTGTAGCTAGCAGCAAGGTGTAGGATGGTAAATCCTGTATAGATCTATACACAAACTCACGCTCTCCCTCTAGGAGACTGTGGTTACAAAACGTGACACAACAAGTATATTGCTATTCCATGAAATAGAGTTTCACATTCTAGTTGTTCTGTTCTTGTTATAGTATATATGTTCTTTTATGTTCTTGTTATAGTATGTATGTTCCTTCCTGTTCTAGTTATAGTATGTATGAACTGACTCATGTAAGTTTCACTGATCTAGAAGTAGTAAGTAGTAATCCTCTAAACTATACCTATTATAGTTTACTAGCATGATTGTTTGACTGTTTCTGATTTGAAGAAAAGACTCAATTACTCACCATAAGCAACTAAGTTAATATAATCCGTAAAAATGGGTTTAATATTCATATATGTATTTAATGAACATAACTATGATTTAGCCGACAGTCGAACTAGTGATCCTACCCTAAGCCCACAACCAAACAAGGAATAAGAGTCAAGGTATTTAGCAGTAGTCCTAAGTCCGTTAAAGCATACTTATACATAAATAAATAGACGAATATGATTTTGATATAAAAGAAGTCTAAAATAGTTTAAAAGAGTTTTAACAAGTTTTTGAGTATAAGAAATCCTTTTGTTTACTATTTTCACACGTAAATGGTTAACACATTTGTATTGTGTTTTACTTGTATTCCCCCGCTAAAAGCATTTAAAAGTGTATTTGTAGGGGTATGAGCTCACCTGATGTGAGTGATTCGGATGAAAGTTCGATATAGGATGCTTGGTATGCCAAGTGAAGTCCCGAGCACAAATGGATCCTATTTAGCATATATTAACATATATAGGCCTACAATTAGTGTATGTAACTACTAACATGTAAAGGAAACACCCTTAGGAAGTAGGAAACATTTACAATTACGTGTTAGAAGTGAAAATAGGGGGTTGAAACTTGATCACGACCAAACAAGGAGGTTTCACGGCCCTTGGGTTGTTCATGGCCTAAGAACACTTGATGTGTTCATGGCCCAATGATGAAGATAAGAAGGGTTCACGGTCCAAGATGGAGGGTTCACGGCCAGAACCTTTGAAGATCTTGAAGATGATGATGAAAAGTGATGAATAATTGATAGAATCAAATGGGGTTCCAAGTATGAATAAGTAAAGGGATAAGATACTCACGTTTTTGGGGTGAAAGAAGACCCTTTTGTAGAAGATACTTGAGAGTGAAAGAATAGTTCACAGCTAGAAGGGAAGAAGTGATGAGAAAATGAGTTAAACTCTTATATATAGAGTGGAGTTCACGACCAAGGATGGTTTCACGACCGTGAACCTAGTTTGCAGACGTGAACTTCTTTTGAAGGTGTTTCCGGGTTGAATGCAATCCACTTATCTCTTGCTAACATTTCCTAACACACAATCCTTTAAGTGCACTAGGCCTAGAACTCATAAAATGACTCTTAACTCAATAAAAGATAACAGAAACAAGTCTGAACTTTAGATTGATTTGATTGACTTTACAAGATAAGAATTTCGAGTTGTCACATCATCCTCCTGTTAAAGGGAATTTCGTCCCGAAATTAGAGTTTAAGCAAATACACATAGACTAAGGGAAAAGATGAGGATATTTAAGTTTAATTTGATCCTCCCGCTCCCAAGTGAATTCAGGTCCTTTCTTTGCATTCCGTGAACCTTCACTATTGGGATACGACTTTGTTTCGTTTGCTTGACCTCCCTGTCCGTGATTTCTACTGGTTCTTCCACGAAGATGAGGCTCTCATTGATCTCGATTTCATCGAGTGGGATAACAAGAGTCTCATCGGATAGGCACTTTTTTAGGTTCGATACGTGGAAGGTAGGGTGTACGTTACTAAGTTCTTGAGGTAGTTTGAGTTTATAATCTACAGGGCCGATCCTAGCGAGAATATCAAAAGGCCCTATGTGCCTTGGATTTATCTTCCCACGCTTTCCGAAGCGTATCAAGCCCTTCCAGGGTGAGACCTTCAATAGAACAAGGTCACCAACCTGGAATTCCAAAGGTTTCCGTCTCTTGTCAGTGTAGCTTTTCTGTAGGTCTCCAGATGCTTTTAGTCGTTCACGAATATGAAGAATCTTCTCTGTCGTTTCCGAATGATTTACGGACCCGTGAGAGTGCTGTTAGGAACTCGTCCTTTAGCTAGTTGCGTGTCACCCACCTCAGCCCAGCATAGAGGGGATCTGCACTTCCGGCCATAGAGGGCTTCAGATGGAGCAGCCTTTATGATTGTGTGATAACTGTTATTGTAGGAGAACTCGACAAGGGGTAATTGAGTATCCCATGCCTTTCCAAAGTCAATCACATAGGCTTGCAACATATCTTCAAGAGTTTGAATAGTCCTCTCACTCTGTCCATCAGTTTGTGGGTGGTAGGCTGTACTCATATCCAGCCTAGTTCCCAGGGACTTTTGTAGCGACTGCCAGAATCTTGAAGTGAATCTACTATCTCTATCCGAGATAATAGATATGGGAACACCATGCAGTCGTACAATCTCCCTAATGTAAGTTCTTGTTACTTTCTCCATCTTGTCGGTTTCTTTGATTGGCAAGAAGTGTGCGGACTTAGTTAACCTGTCTACGATCACCCAAATGGTATCGAGACCACATGTTGTCTTGGGCAATTTGGTTATGAAGTCCATTGTGATCCGCTCCCACTTCCACTCAGGTATTTCCAGTTGTTGTAGTAAACCTGAGGGTTTCTGGTATTCGACCTTAACCTTGGCGCAAGTAAGACACTTACTCACGAAGGTAGAAATCTCTACTTTCATGTTAGGCCACCAGTATAACTTTTTGAGATCCAAATACATCTTATCTGAACTTGGGTGAACGGAATATCGAGTATTGTGTGCTTCGTTCGTGACTACGTCTCTGAAACCACCGAGCTTCGGTGTCCAGATCCGACCCATGAGGTATAAGGCTCCGTCACCCTTAACTTCTAAGTTCTTATCCATCCCTCTAAGGGATTCACCCACCACATTTTCAGGATTCAAGGCTTCTAGCTGAGCCTCCTTAATGTGTGTGGATAGATGTGAATAGATTTTCATAGTCAATGCTTTGACTTTATGACCTGAGTATTCTTTCCGACTGAGGGTGTCAGCCACTACATTGGCTTTACCGGAATGATAACGAATTTCGCATTCGTAGTCATTGAGTAGCTCGACCCACCGTCGTTGTCTCATGTTGAGCTCCTTATGGTCAAATATATGTTGAAGTCTTTTGTGGTCTATAAAGATAGTGCTTCTCGTACCACACAGGTAGTGTCTCCAGATCTTCAGAGCAAATACCACTGCTCCTAGCTCAAGATCGTGTTTAGTGTAGTTGAGTTTGTGCATCTTAAGCTGTCTTGAGGCATAGGCGATGACCTTTCTTTGTTGCTGAAGAACACAACCAAGCCATTGATTGGATGCATCGCAGTAAACCACGAAGTCTTCTGTCCCTTCTCGGAGGGATAATATCAGTGCGCTGCATAAGGCTCGCTTCAGCGTTTGGAACGCCTTCTCCTGTTTCTCTTCCCAGTCAAAGTTCACACCTTTCTGGGTCAATGTAGTAAGCGGTTTTGCGATCCTAGAGAAGTTCTGAATAAACCTGCGATAGTAGCCAGCGAGGCCTAAAAATTGACAAATTTTTGTAGGCGTCTTTGGGGCTGACCAGTTCTCAATGGCCTTTATTTTGGAAGGGTGCACGTGAATTCCCTCTTCGCTAACCACGTGACCCAAGAATTCGACTCTTTGAATCCAAATTCGCACTTAGAGAACTTTACATAGAGTTTCTCTGCTCGTAGCATTTCTAAGATCTGACGTAGGTGTTGACTATGCTCCTCCTTACTTCGAGACTAGATAAGTATGTCATCGATGAATACAATAACGAATTGATTTAAGTAAGGACGGCACACCCGGTTCATTAAGTCCATGAACACTGCGGGCGCATTGGTTAATCCGAATGGCATCACTACAAACTCGTAGTGTCCATAACGAGTTCGGAAGGCTGTTTTGGGAACAGCTTCCTCTAAAACTCGTAACTGGTGATACTCGGATCTCAGATCAATCTTCGGAAAGTAATTTTCCCATTGCAGTTGGTCAAACAAGTCGTCTATGCGCGGTAGAGGGTACCGGTTCTTGACAATAAGTTTGTTTAGTTCTCGGTAGTCTATGCACATACGGAACGATCCGTCTTTTTTATTTACGAACAAGACTGGTTCTCCCCAGGGTGAGAAGCTTGGTCTAATAAATCCCTTGTTGAGCAGTTCGTTCAGTTGACCGAATAGCTCCTGCATCTCATGGTGCTAGTCGATAAGGCGATTTGGCTACTGGGGTAGCTCCTGGAACTAAGTCGATTCTGAACTCGACTTGACGTTGTGGTGGTAATCCTGGTAGTTCTTTGGGAAAGACGTCAGGAAAGTCGCGTACTTCTGGGATGTTCTTTATGTCTTTTGCCTATTGGCTCATATCAACTACATGAGCAAGGAATGCATGAGATTCCTTTCGTAAGTACTTCTGGGCTTGTATACTTGAGATGATTCGAAGGTTCGTGCCTGCTTTGTCGCCATAGATAACTAGGGTTTCGTTAGACGGTAGTTTTAGACGAACGGCCTTCTCAAAACACATGATGTCAGCACGATGAAGACTCAACCAATCCATTCTGATAATGACGTCGAAACTTTTAACTGAGACATGCACGAGGTCGATTGAAAATGAATGGTTATCTAGAGATAGGATACATCCTATGTATATATAGCTAGTGCTCTCAGTCTTTCCGTTAGCCATTTCTACGGTGAACGGTTCTTTCAGTGCTCGTGGTTGTTGTTTAAGTAAGTGTGCAAATTTTTGGTTCACGAAACTCCTCTCCGCTCCACTATCAAATAGTATGCATGCATAAGAGTTATCGAGGAGAAACGTACCAGTGACCACTGTAGGGTCTGCTACCGCTTCCTCATGGCCTATCGCCAAAACCCTTCCCACTCCGACAGCATTCCCTGCGTTTAGGAAGTTCCTGTTGTAGTGACCAACCTCACCAAACCCGAAGCACGCCTGACCCACTCCAACGCCAGGGACCTGGGTGATTGGTCTAGCCGGAGCTTTGCAGAAACGGCCAGTGTGCCCCTTCCTGTTGCAATTTGCACACTGCATTTCCCGGCAGGGTCCGTTATGGTAGAAGTTGCACTTTGGCAAACTCCCAACATACTGTTTCGCCGGCGCAGTGGCAGCAGGTGCTGTCGCGACATGAACAGCCACGAGTTGCAGCTTCTTGGCAGAGTTCTACACCGTGTTGCTCTTCTTCTTGTCCCAAAACTTCCGCTTGTTTTCGGCTGTTTTGGCTGGTTCTGGGACAGTAAGGGTTGTTGTTGGTGTGTGGACAGTAAGGGTTCTTGTCCTAAATATTTTATAGCTTGGATTACGGCATCCCTCTTCTAAGTTATAAAATAGTTTGTTGGGTCCTAGCCTTAATATTTCATATTGGATGTCATATTAAGGACTTTAAATCAACTATCTTGAATATCTCCCAAAAAGATGTCTGGTCTAGACATTTATGATCTTCCCAAATCTCTTGAAACAAGCTTTCCTAAATGAAGATGATGTCCCATGGATATCATACTTCTTTCACCTCCTCCAATTATTCTCCCTAACCCACAAGTTCCTAAAAAGTTTAAGGTCACTCAAGCCCTATTGGCAAGGCAAGGTCTAGGTGTGATCACATCTTGGAGATGTAGTCACATATTAACAAGCCGGGAGAGTTGGGTGTAAAAGTCTTGAGAAAGTTGGTGGCTCAACTACTTTCTAAGTCACATAGTGAGTTCTTTTGGGAATCCTATGAAACAGACTAAGACAAGACCCTTAATGATCTTATCTATTTGCTAAGATCAACTTCCTAAAACGCTATGGACATTGACCATGATGACATTGGATATCCAGTAAAGCTCTCTCTTCCCAATGGAAAGGGATCGGCCATAGTTAACTCGGTTGACCCAGTGGTAAAGAGAGAGGCGAAGTCTGAGATAGTCCCATTATCAAGGGTCCATAGGTAACTATTGCCAAAGGAAGGGGCATTGGTTACGAAGCTGCCAAATTTACCTATGGATGTTAAACTCAATAAGTTTGGCTCTACTTCAGGTAAAGTCCATTGTCTAACTCTATTAAGTACATGTTGATTCTGATCGCGAAGATGGATTTCAATCGCATGGTTCGGTGATCAGAATTTTGGGCTATTACTTAAGAGTTATGATATTTATATTGCTT
Organism: Lactuca virosa; assembly: GCF_052849685.1. Classification (NCBI taxonomy): domain Eukaryota; kingdom Viridiplantae; phylum Streptophyta; class Magnoliopsida; order Asterales; family Asteraceae; genus Lactuca; species Lactuca virosa. The sequence goes on along the minus strand of NC_136433.1, from coordinate 309,798,510 downwards.
AGGAATAGATAACAACAAGGTTTTCATATGGATTGTAAGGATAAGTTTTTCCGCAAAGTTTTAAAATAAAAGAAAAAGGTTTTGATTTTATTTACTTTAAGTATCCTTACAATGGCATTTGTGAAAAGTTGTTGCTTATAAGATTCCATTGATAGCAATATTGGAAAAATTGATTTGATTCTTTCGGTTGTGGTAGTGTCTAATATTACCAAATAAGGAAAGATTCTCATCACCCAAGGTTCAATTGGACCGAAACTTGGAATCATGCAAGTTGTATAGTATGATGAATGAGAACTTTCAGCTTGGAAAATTAAGACTAATTCCTTATGTGAATAAGGAAAGGACTAAGGGATCGAGTACACATTCTTGTGCACTGGTCAAGCCCACCACAAAAGATCAAGAAGACTATTCGTCATGATTTACTTAAGTTCAGTAAATATGGTTATACTTATAAGTTTAAGTATAAGTCTGTAGCATTGGAGAAGTTTCAATGTGAGACAGAACGAATAAGAAGAATCAAAGTATGGCAGAAAGATAAAAGTTTCTCAAATCTGAAAAGATGGGAGAGTACTTTAGTATCATGTTTATGATCATCTTAATGATTAAGATACCATATCACAATTGGTCCTCTAAAGTCATCTTAGTGCATTCTTATGACTAAGAAGAGGAGTCATGAACTGTTGAAATGGTTAAATCAAAAAGATGAGTCATACTTCGTTCCAAAACAATTCTTAGAGTCATACTCCAAGATTGTAACTTGAGTGACATATCTTAAAGAGGGTTTGTTAACACTAGTCAAATGTAAGAGTAAAAGGTTATCTACTCTTGTACATTTGAAATTGGTAAGTTGTGATGTTTTGGATAAAACAGAGACCAACTTAGGCCAATTGTGTAAAGTGTTAGTCTTGATAAAGAATCCGCACTATCTCTTGAATATTTGACAAGGGAGTCTTATATGTCAAGAGGACAGTGGGAGTCTTAAAGCCCTTGAAAGTTTCAAGACTTAATCAAGAATAAAACCTAAAGTCCTTCACTAGCACACGACTTGAGGTTTATAACCTATCGTGTTGAAATTTTTGTGCCTATTCAAGTTGGCTTTGCATAGGAGTTCTGAGAGTTCTCAATTGGTTGCACAACTACTTGGAAGCAATGGCAGGCACCTGAGCTGCCAAATGGCAAGAATTTAAGATTGCACAAGTTTAATCAATATGAGTTTGGATTTGTCACTAACCTTGTCTTGTGATTATGGTTTTGACAAAATCACATGGATAAGAACACATACACTATTAAATCTAAGTGTCATAAGGTTTCTCTCCGATTCATGAAAATGATGGTGAGGAAACACTTTCACTAAGTAGATTTTAGCTAGATAGCAATTGTGATATTTGCATTCTCAAAGTCGTTAGTGGAGCGTGTGTGGTTTACCGGCACACTAACATGGACTTGTGAGAAGTGGCAAAGGTCTAAACAATTGAGACTATGATTACGACATCCTTTTTCATAGTTCTAAAATTGTTTAGACACACATGTGAGCTATCTAAGAGAGGTGTATGATTTTGATAAAGTTTTATCAAAACAATCTAGTATCAGAAATCTGAACTTTGGTAAGAAAGTCAGCTGATTTCTGAGTACATGTAAAAGCTAGTGGGAGCATAAGTGTTATGCTAATAATCATCATGTTAGTGGGAGCATGATAATTATGACAAAGGTTGCAAGTTAGCAATGTTAATTATAGAAAACAAAAGTTTCAATTCGTGAGGTTGCAGGGTTGAAAAAGTTGTTTTGCTATAATTAAGGGAGAGGAAATTATACTTCATTTCAATTCTAAAATCTTAGATTGAGATTTTAATCGTATTTAATCAAGGATATATATATATATATATGAATTTCATGTTGGAATGGCTCAACATAAGGAAATTCTATATATGGGTCCATTATTTGCGTTCTTAAATTCGATTATGATTACGGCATCCCTTTTCATAATCTGAATTTTGAGAACTTGGAAAATTGAAATGGAAATATTATAGCAAAAGACTGGCTTAGTCTTTATGTGAGACATCATGAATCGTGTCCCATATGCTTCAGATATAGGATTGATTACATGTGCTATATTCATCCTTTCTAAAATTTTCCAAATGCCTGGGGCATTATGAAGGGAAAAGGTCTAGAATTGGATATGACTAAAATGATTAAGCAATTGTCGAGGACAATCTAAGGTTTACCAAAGATTGGTTGCTCAAGGACAGTTGGAAGTATAATGTTAATTCTGGAAGGACCATATTGACATATTCTGTAAGGAGGCAACTCTTGTTCAGAAGTGATAGTCAAAATGGAATATGGAAATGTTTCAAAGTTAGAAATTATTCAATCTGTGTAAGATTAGGAAACTTAATGAAAGAAGGATGTTTCCAAGGAGCTGATCTCCTTTGGAATGCTTTGTAATGATTGTTGTCAAGTCTTTCTGACTTCGTGCATAATCATTAAGAGGATCAATGCATATAAGTTTAGAATCTAACAGATTTCAGTAAATGGCATGAATTTGGAATTCTTGCATTTGCAATAAGGATTTGGGACTGTGAAAAGAGGAACATTGGAGTGATGTTCAATTGATCTATTTTACAAAGTAAAGATCATAGACAAACATAGTATGCATACTTGGTGTATGGCATGACTTGTGTTTAGAAAACATAGTGTACATGCTTGGAGCATGGGACAACTATTGTTTTAAATTCAAGTATAAAGTTGATAAAACCGAAACAATGAATAATGAGTAATCAGTATGGTGATAAATAAAAGTGTTTATTTATATTCATAGGGTTTGATACCATATTTGATTCATTTATTCTTGTGTTTCACTTTGCATGTTTTGACTTCCAGAATAACTAAGTCGCTCTTCCTGAATGATTAAGTTATTCAAACCATCCACAGTCGGTCATATGTTGGAAGTAGATATGAATCAAGACTGTCATGGGTTGGTTTGTAGAGGTCCAAGTTGGTGGACAAAGCGGTGCTACAACACTCATGAGTGCTCATAAGTTCTGAGTATTGGATTCAACCCACGCTCATTTGAATCACTTCATGGATTTTATCACGAGTGATCATGAGACGATAATATCTTATATTCTTAAAACCTAGAGATATGAGTTGTTACTATGAGTTGGTTATACATTGATTGCACGAAAACGCATTTGGTAACTCGATGTTATAAAACGTGCCTTTGTGTATGATTCAACAAGTAGTAGAACAAGCCATATTAGTCAAAGTTTATCCATTCCTTTTACCTTCGGGATAAAAGCGATATCTGTGGGCCCCTCGATGATCTAGTGATGACACCCTAAGTGCTTGGCCAAGCCTGGACTGATTTGATTTGTTCAATTAGTCGGTCGTCATAAATCGGAAATCGGGAAACAACAAATGGACAGAGAGAATGATTATAATCCATGTCTCAGTCCATATGATATCTAGAATGGAGGAATATATGATCCCTTATCTAATGGACAAGTCATTGATAAAGGTCAGAGTTCATCGACAATGTCAGAGTTCGACAGAAGCTTTTGAGAGCTACGATTACTGATCGGTTCCTGAAGTCATACGCAATAATTAGACTTATCCAAATGGGAGACTGTTGGATTAATGTCTAAGTCCATAACTATAATTGGTAAGACTTGACCCGGCCCGACATGGTCCATTTGGGTTGCATGGCATCATGCATTTGGATAGACTATAATGAGAGAAATAACACTTAAGGTTGGTTAATATATTATAAGTTCTAATATATTAATAAGGTTATTTAATTAGTATTGATCAAGAATTAATTTAGAATTAATTAATTGATCAAAAGGAGACTAATTAAATATATGGGTTGATTGTGTAAATCATTCATTCTTATATATGTGGGCTTGTGATCTGATTCCTTATGTTGGACTAAGTCCATGGGGTGACCCATGGATACTCCATGGAGGTTAAAATCCATGGAGCATAAGGAATGGGTAAAGTTATGAGTTACATGGTGTAACCCTAATAGCCACCATATAAAAGAATCCCATGGCTCAAGAAATCGTGCACTAATGTGTGAGTGTGAGGGCTAGACGATTTCAAGGAGTGTTCAAGTTTCTCTCAAGTTATTCCAAGTGTATTTGGTGTTGTGTGAACCATTTGAGGTGTCACACTTGGGGCACTAGGCACTCAAGCTTCATGAAGACATTCTACATCAAAGAGGTATGTATTCTATCTTGTTATATTTATTATTTTGTATGCTAGATTAGGATAATACCTTGGATGTTCATAATTGTATGTATAATAGAGAAAACATAGATCCAAGGTATTTAGGGTTGCATGTACACTTAGGAGTGTTAGAATGCTCATAACCAACACCAGCCCCCAAATGTACCTCTCAATCTTCTTTCCCTCAGTGGGGACCATTCATGGACATAGAACCACCAGATCACTGAACCTGGCAGCGTATGCTACTATGTCGGAGCCTTTCATGGTTAGGCACCAGAGTTTCTGTTCAAGTTTTTGAACTTCACCCCTTGGGCAGTACTCCTCTATCATGAGGTCCTTTAGTGCTTCCTAGCCCATCACATTAGCCACTATTAGTGTAATTGACTTGACATGGATATTCCACCATGTGAGGGCTCTGTCCGAGAAGGTGCAGGCATCAAATTTTACTTTGCTTCCTTCCGGGCAGGAGCAGATCTTAAAGATCGACTCAGTTTTCTCGAACCATTACGATAGAGCAATGATTCATCCACTGCTGTTAAAGGCTCTGGCTTTACAGTTGGTGAAGTCTTTATACGAACACTCCCTAGAGCGCCTGTGGACATCACCTTAAGTAGAATTAACAGTTGTTTCACCCCCGCTAGTACTGCTAGCGTTGAATTGAGTTAGGGCTGCCGTAACAGCCGCAACCACTTCAGCGTGAAGAACTGCAGGGTCGTATTGTGGAGGAGGTGGTGGTGGTTGAGTTGGAATTATCGGAGGATTGCGCCTTGTTGATCTACGGGGAGGCATCTTGCAACTGTAAGTTTACAACGATGAAGATAATAGTAAGCATTCAATAGTGAGAATAATGAGCGTGATCCATGAAGTAAGTCACCATAGTTCAAAAATTAGATGAGAAAGTGATTGAAATAGAGATCTAACAATAGAACGATGAATGTATTTAGACAAAGGTTTCCACATGAGATTAGATGTCTTTCAATATCACTGGTATTAAAGATGCAATAAGTTCGGGAAAATTGACCTTGGAGTAGGTCTTACATCATACCAGAAATGAGAAAATTTTGATAGCACAAAGACCTAACAGACTGAAAGTTCAAGGTCTTAACATAAGCAGGAAATTAATACTAGAGTCTATATATAGACCTAATCTATATCCAAAAGAGAGAGTAGAGTAAGCTCTACTCGTGAAGGGAGTTGTTCTGGTTGGTACTTGATTCAGCCATGGATTCAGCCAGCTGCTGTTCCGTTTCCCACACATGCCTTTGCAGTGCCACCTGGTTCTGAAGAAGATCCCTAACCTCGGATTGGCAGGCATTCAGTTCTACCTATAGGGCTTCAGTGCGAGTCGTTTCTAAGTTCTGGTCATCGGTCAGATGACGGAGATGAACTATGTTGACTCCGGAGTTAGCACGGATCTCCATGACTTGGTCGAAGTTTGCTCTTCCCTGCTCAACATTGCGAGCAACACGACGCACCAAGACAGGAAGGACTCTGTCTGATGAGCCTCCCTCATTCAGATTGTAGAAGCTTCGGTCGCCATTGTAGGGAGGTGGTTGTCCCTGTTCGTGGCTCCACATTCCCAAGTTCACCGCCCACAGAGGCGCCGAGCCTTGAAAAGCCGGACGAGGGTTAGGATTTTGAGTAACTTGGGGTGGATCATAGACCTCTGGTTTTGAGTCCGTGTATTCCTGGAATTCCTCTTCGTTCTCTTCATTAGAACTCTCCTCGGGGTCTTCTACTGCTGGGACCACCGGGTTCTCTTCTTCAGACTCCGTTTCAATCCATCCACCATTCCCTTGATCGGGAAAGTACGGGTCTCCAGGTAGATGGAATCCAACCATGTTATCTAAGCAAGAAAAGGGGTGTAAGAAACATATAATAGATGTACTACTAAAGATAATTATAAGATGATCCTTACCAGTTACTTCAATACTTGCGTAGTGCATACCAGTCATATATGACCAAGATAGAATAGACCTTCGAATAAGTGACCCAACTCTAAGTCCACAACCAAACAAGGAACAGGAAGTAAAGCAAAGATCACAGATTCTAAGTCTATAACACCTTAGTCACATATAACCTTAGCATATCCACTCAGCAACTATTGACCTACTAGTAAAGACCTTTTAGTATTCACATAAGTAATTATAGTATCACAAAATACTCCTATAGTATTTTAAGTTTATGTTATGTTCTAGAGTTTCATTGTAGTAGAGTTGGTAAGTTTTTAGACTTGTTTCAACACCACAACCATTCCTAGGCACATGTTAATCACTTCTCGGAAAGATACAGTTGATCAGACTATATCATTCCCAGACCTGATTATATGTCCCGAAGCCTACTTGTACTGTCCAACAACCGCAATAATTTTGTTCTGTTCTAGTATGACACCGATCCAAGTATGAATGCATGTATATATACTTTAGTAAAATATTTTATTATTTAAAAAGTATAAACTCTTGGTCAGAGTGTTTTAATCCCTATGTGTTTATAGTTGTATATCTCTTATGGGTTGATATACTCAACTCACTATAAACAAAGCTCTGATACCAATCTATCACAACCCCAAAGCGGAACGGTGGAAACGTTCGGGGGCGGAGGACGTCATGTACAGTATCGTAACAATGCACAATAGTAAAACAAGCAACAACATCATCCATTGCATTAATAATATATTTAATACAAGTGTGTTCTTTGTAAAGTTTGTAAGACACCAAAAATATGTAATCAAAAAAAAAGACGAGTCTTGAATTTGCTCCGTCTTCTCAAAAAGTTGGTCATCTGTACCTGTCTGCTGGTGACCTGAGAATACAAGTTATTTTGAAAGAGTAGATCAGCATTTAAGCTGGTGAGTTCATAAGTATTTTTGTGTCAATTGTTTGCATTAGTTTTATGATAATCTTTGTATATGTAAGTAAAAAGGTTTGTATCTTTCCAGAAAATCCTATATTTTCTACTTAAATAAAAAGTAGTCTTTTACCAACACTCAACTATTTTGTATGCTTATTCTTTTGTAAAATGTATGTTTTTCCAAGTTTATGACTATCTTTACTAGAAAAATAGTTTGCGTTGCTCAATATGAGGATATCACTATATGAATGAATGGAAAATGAAGATGTACAGTAGTGTGGTGTAAAGATACTCTACTGAAGCACTAACTATCTTAAAAACAATTTGTTAATTAAGGTTAAAAATGTGATTAGGTTATAACCATGCTTGATTGACTAGTATAAAACACGACTTTCTAAAGACGTCGAAATAGTATGACATTTGTCACCCGTAAACCTGCAAGTCCCACTGTAGCTAGCAGCAAGGTGTAGGATGGTCAATCCTGTATAGATCTATACAAAAACTCACGCTCTCCCTCCAGGAGACTCTGGTTACAAAACGTGACACAACAAGTATATTTTTATGCCATGAAATAGAGTTTCACATTCTAGTTGTTCTGTTCTTGTTATAGTATATATGTTCTTTTCTGTTCTTGTTATAGTATGTATGTTCCTTCCTGTTCTACTTATAGTATGTATGAACTGATCCATGTAAGTTTCACTAATCTAGAAGTAGTAAGTAGTAATCCTCTAAACTATACCTATTATAGTTTACTAGCATGATTGTTTGACTGTTTCTGATTTGAAGAAAAGACTCGATTACTCACCATAAGCAACTAAGTTAAGTATAATCCTTAAAAATGGGTTTAATATTCATTTATGTATTTAATGAGCATAACTATGATTTAGCCGACTGTCGAACTAGTGATTCTACCCTAAGCCCACAACCGAACAAGTAACAGAGTCAAGGTATTAAGCAGTAGTCCTAAGTCCATTAAAGCATACTTATACGTACATAAATAGTTGAATATGATTTTGATATAAAAGAAGTCTAAAATAGTTTAAAAGAGTTTTAACAAGTTTTTGAGTATAAGAAATTGTAACATCCCAAAATTTCCAATAAATTTGAACTTTTTAAAACAACATTAATCATACATTTAATGTATTTTATTCAAGACAAATGAAATACCAAACCCCAAGATCAATTCAGTTTCCCAACATTATTAGTTATAATTTTAAAATTCATGAAAACATAACCAATTCAATATCTGAGAGAACAAAATAGATCTGATGCACAGGGACAAGGTTTGAGAATTCAAACCTTGAGTGAATGCTTAAGATCAATGTCAGCTTGCTAATAAATGTTCAAGTCAAGCCTGGAAAGAACAATCAAGTCTTAGATAATATATTCAACAAATGATCAATTCATTAAATGAAGAATGAGAATAAATGATCAAGGTAAAGCTAATAAATGAAGAACAAGAAGAATGTTTGAAATAACTTAGTAAATGCCAAAAGTTGAGTGAATGATCCGTATTGTCTTTGCATTGAAAGCTCCTATAAATAGGAGTGAAGGTTACATCGAATTAACTAGAAAACTTACATAGGACCGGACAATAGAAATGTTTGTAACATTCTGATTGTCTAATATTAAAAAAGACAAAGTCCTATGAAACGTTACATCAATAAAAAGACAAACTTAATAAATGCACAAAGACAAAATATTGCGACTCCGGATCAGCATTCATTCCGGACATGAGAGTCATTCCGGAATGCCTTCAGCTTCACATCTTCTTCTCCTCTGGTCCAGACAGAATTCAGACCACTCTTCACCTTTGACTGCGGACCATACATTTCGGAACACAGGTACTTCGGAATTAAGACTTAGGATTGCTAGAGGTTCACTTTCAGGTTCCAACAATCTCCCCCTAAGTGAACTTAGCAATCCATTCAATTATACTGCTTCTTCCTTGATAAAAGTGTAAGCTCGTAACAACCATTCTCTGACTTCGATGTACCAGGCCAGTTGACTTACAAACTTTGCTTTGACCTTTTCCGGAGCTTTGGACTTTGATGCACGAGAGATGAACTTCCGAAGAGCTTTGGTTGGGACTAGGTGTTTGTCAAGGACACGGAAAAAGTCCTTCTTGTTTGTCTTCCTGGTTGTGTAGACAAACCCTAGAACTGGATCATCAATTGGACCATCTTCAAGCAGTTCAGCTTCAGGAAGAACATAGGTGATCTTTGCAACGAAGTCTTCAGCTCCGTAGAGATGAGCCAGATCATAGTCGCATCTGCAAAATTCCGCGACGTAATCTTCAGGAAGCTTAGTGCAGCATGAAAAGCACCCATGCCGATATCGTTGTTTTGCATTCCTCGAAAGTGAGCAGCCATAGTCAGGATGTCGTTCGGATTCAAGGAAGGGAAGTCTGCATCAGTAATGGTTCGGTAGGTAGGCTTGTTCCGGAGGACATGAAATCGAAATAATGGGCAGTTAAGTTCGAATTTCACCAGGATTTTTCTTGCAAATCCATGGACTTGGGTGATTCTTTTTCTAGTCTATACCTCCTTAAACGGTTGAGCGTTCTTGGAGTAGAATGTTTCAAGCCTTTCCCTTTCTGTCCGGAGGATCACTTCCGAATCATTATTTGGGTGAAGAGGAGCAAATTTGATGTAGTACTTGCTGTATGGAGAGAGAGGAAGATCGAGTTGTTCGAAATCATTGCTAGGGACATCGTAGTACATATACAAAACGATATCTTGATCCCGGAGTATGCCTTCACGGCAAAGAGGAGATATCCCACACATCGGATCAAGATTATCCTCAAGAGCTTGGATCCGGATGCTGTCCTCTAATGCCTTGTTGATTTCCTCCTGGGACCATCCTTGTTTATGCTTAAGAGGATGTCCGGAGTGGAAGTCTTGTTGTTCAGTAGTCATAGGCATTTTGCCTTTGTTTCTTTTCAGAGCGCCCACGATGAGCTGCATGTTTTCATCCACTACAAATTTCGAAGTGGGGTTCGGAACAGGATCTTCTGGAATATCATCAGGGATCCGGAGTGGAGAGCCCTGGTCTATTGAAACAATTTTTGGGGCCGGAATTGGTGGGAGCATGGAAGGATTGGCTCGGAAGGCATGAGCAGTGAGGAAGGATTTGGCTTTGGCCATTTGAATGGCCCTTTGAAGAACATCTGGTAAGGAGGATGGCCAAGAGGTTGCAGACCATACCCTCTTCTCTTCCTCAGTCAAAGCCTTTAGGAATAGCTTCTTCAGAGCCTCAAGACCTAGAACTCCTTTAATGACATACTTATCTTCATCACTGTCTTCTTCGTCATCAGAGGGATTTCTTAGAAGTCGGACACAACTTGGACTTCATCGTTGGAAGCTAAGTCTTCATCTCGGAGTGTGAACTCTGAGGAAGGTTTCCATGGTTGGCTTGGGCCTTCTCCCCCTCTTGCATCGGGAAACCTCCGGACCGGTCAAAGCATCAGTGGCTCCTTCAATCTATCAAATTTCTCAAACACTTTTTGGAGACCAGTGTTGAGTTGTTTGGTGAGAGCATTGTAAGCTTCGGAAGTAGATGCTTGAGCAACAAGATGATCGAACAGATGCCCCATGACGGCTAACATCTCATCAAACTTCCGATTCGGAACATCGACAATGTTCCAGGTGGATCGAAGTAGTTTGATGAGGACTTGTTGAATGATGAGATTCATCTCGTCCTTCTTCTTTATCTCCTTCTACAATCTTTGGATTTGTTTCTCATGACGCACATGGGTCTGCTTAATGAGATCGTTGGTAGCAGATACCAAGTCGTCATGGACTTTGAGCATTGAGGTGATGGTGTCAAGATAGTGTTCAACCGAAGCATCATATTTAGCTTCAACTTCTTCTAGTGAGTGCTTGAGCCGGATAGAGATCAGTTCATCAAGTTGGGCTGCACGTTTCGCAACTAAAGGTCCGGACTGTTGAGAGAGAGAATGAAGGATGGCATAAAATTTGGAATCAAGTCCGGAAACCTTTTGATCCATTTTTGTATTGAGATCTGTTACGGAGGTTTCGATTAAGGACACCTTCTTCATAGTGTCTGACACATTAGTTTGGATTTCGAGGAGGGAAAAAGGATCAATGTAATCACCAGCAGAGGATTCAGAGTTAGAGTCGGAGTGTTGCGGAGGAGCTTGTTTTGATGAAATATTTGTGGATGGACCAGGCTTAGTAGCAGATCATCTTCATGTAGCTTGGAGTTGGAACCACCATCCAGAGTGGTTGAAGAAGATGATCCGAAGTCAAAAGCAGACTTGGAGGTTGATGGATTGGATTGGAAACGGATGGATGACATGAAGTTGGGGTCCGGAACTGATTTGCCTTCATCATTAAGCATTATTTCTTCGGAGAGTTCATCCGGATCAGTTTGGAAGACGTTGGTGTGAGTGGTGATTGGTGGCAGTTCCGAAGTCAGCTCTCGATCAGCATCATCATCTGTAGGAGGATCATACAGAAGATTGCTTTGATGAGCTCTGTTGTACATTGAAGTGAGAGTGACCTCCACTTGAGCTCTTGTCAGATCCGGACGTCTGGAAACAACCCTGTCTACATAGTCTTTCCATTTAGGATCGTTAGCACCTAGTCGTCCTGTGCACCTTCCGGGTATCAGACCAGTTAAGGCATCATGAGTCGGAGAGACTGCTCCAACTCCAGAATGCTTAGGGTCCGGAACAGGGGTTCCGGAGTGTGTGCTTGCATGAGAAACGAGACGGATATCAAATGAGACTCATGGGTGTGTTCTAGGGTGCTGCAAGGAACTATGGTCAACACCGGCATCACCTTTTTGGGAAGGTGAGGGTGGATTGTGTGGAGACTCCCCATGAGTATGTGCATGTAATGTTGAAACATTGAGGGGTACCTCAGATGAGTGGGCTGGTGGGGTGTTCGGACGGCCAGAGTCAGCCTAAGTGTCATGAGCATCTTCCTTTGGGGAGGAAGAGCTGACTTTGGGTCTCTTTTGAGGCTTTGGCTTTGTGGGAGAATTCTTCCGTTTGGCAGATTTTTTAATCTTTGGTCCGGACACAGTAGGTTTGGCCTTTTCCGAAACAGGCTCAACGGAGATTGGGACAGGTTGTGTTGGGTCAAACACAACCGAAGTCTCCAGATGATGTTTCAAATAAACGGAATCAGAAGGAATTGAGGCCAGCATATGGTCCGAAAGTCGTCTTAACCAGACCAAAAGAAGATTGGTCCTGAAGTCTATAAGCCTTGACAACTTTAAATGAGACACATACCTCCGGAGGAATCACAGAGACCGGAAGTGGTTCGGAAAGCTCCTTGAAGAGCTGTTGGAGCGTCAGTGCCCATAACCTAGGGCTTGAAATCTCGTTATCCTTCCTCTTGATGGCAAACTTGCAGAAATCTTTCCATAGGACCTCCGGAAGATCAACTGCATTAGCACGTCCGGAGAAGATGCTATAGACCACGTGTAACCAGTCCTTGCTGAGGGTGTCTGTACCACCGTGCTTTCTGGATAGCCCTCGAATTATAAAGTGCATCGGCACTGTCCATAGTCCGGAGACGGCTGATTTCTTGAAGTCTTTGGCCCTGTAATCTTGATTGTAGCCAATGTGATTCAAAAACGTCTGAAACTCTTTAGTTGTGGGCACTTGAACTCTGAAACCTTGGGGATTTTCTTTCACACCGATTGCCCTGAGAAAAGTGGACTTGAAGATAGGCACAATCCTGTCACCGATGATCTTCTTCTGCAACACACCATCATCAAGTTTGATGCTAGTGAATGCTCTATGAAGATGATGAAGTGGAATAGGTGGTTCAGGAACTTTCGTGAGAGGAACAGATATTGGATGATTCGCGATAAACTCGATCATAACACAGACAAATTCATCATAATCTTCAGGATTTAGGGAAAACAGTTGCGTCGTGTCCCTTAGAAACGGTTCAGGGGATGTTGATGATGAAGAACCTTTTGATCGTTTCTTCTTGGCAATGGACTTGTTGGGAGTTGAAGCGGCTGGAGCAGTTTTTGGTGGTGAATGAGGGAAAGCCATTGTTGCAGAGTTATGAATGCTTGATGAACACGAAGAACTTCAGAGATAATTTAAGGGTTTTGGAAGTATTGGGCGCGTAAAGAGGTAAAAGGGGGTTTTGATTGGTATTTATAGGTAAGGGAAGTGGGTCGGGTCGGTGGGTGTAATGATGAGGATCTGAGTTCGAAACGGGTTGCATTAAATGGGTAACTGCTTTTGGGGGTGAGTTGACATGGAAGGGGAAAGGTTGGGTTGTTTGTAGCTTGAAATAGAAAACCCTAGACGGCGATTCGATGGTTGCTTTATGGGAGCGTGCAGTCGTGGCACGAAAATCAAGGAAGATAGGATAAGGATCCTCTAAAAAGTAACCGTTGCAAAAACGTTTCGCCTTATAAACCTTTGGAATTCCGGATGAGCGGTTCCAGACAGTGTATGATCCGGAGGATAAATAGTTGTACTCCGGAACATGGTTGTTTTGAAAAATGGTCCAGAATGAGAAATAATCTGGATAGAGTTTTTGTTCCGAAGTCAAAAATTTAGTGCGATTCCGGAGCAAAAATTCTGGAATAGTGATTTTCAAGAATTTCCGGAGTGAATTTGAAAAAGTTTCCGGAACATGATTTGGAAACCATTCCGGAGTGAGATTTAGGAAAATTTTCCGGAACATGATTTGGTAAGCATTCCGAAGTGAGAGTTGAGAAAACTTCCGGAGTGAATTTTGAAATTCCGAAGTGCAGAATGCAATATCATTCCGGAGTGGAATTCCGGGATGCTATTATGAAGTATATTCCGAGATGAAAATTCAAGCACTATGATAATGTGAACTTTGAATAACAAATAATCAGGATGAACTGTACAGCTTAAAACTCAAGTGATGGTCTGAAATAAAGACAAGTAAAATGATCCTACGTATTCCGAGATGAAAAAGGTTTTGAGATCGGAACTAATTTTCTTTCTAATACGTCTATCAAAGAGAACAAGTCTCTTGAAAGAACTGAGGATCTGGTATCATCATACCCATCTTGTTCAGAAAACCATTGAATTTGGTTTCGTCTAATGCCTTAGTAAAGACATCAGCAATCTCATCGTCAGATGGAACAAAAATGAGTTCAATGTTACCATTTAGAACATGATATTTTATGAAATGGTACCTTATATCAATGTGCTTAGTCATTGAGTGCTGAATTGGATTGTGGGAAATCATAATGACACTTTGAGAATCACAATAGATAGGAATACGTTCAAAGCGGTAACCATAATCCAAGAGTTGAGATTTCATCCGCAGAACCTGAGATATACAGCTGGCAGCAACGATGTATTCAGCTTCGGCTATAGAGAGTGCAATGCAGTTCTGTTTCTTGGATGACCAACTGACCAAATGACCACCTAAGAATTGACAGCCACCTGAAGTGCTTTTTCTATCAAGTTGAAGACCACCATAGTTTGAATCTGAGTAGGCTTGAAGTAGAAAGCTCTCGTTTGCTGGATACCAGATTCCGAGACTCTGTGTACCTTTGAGGTATCGGAAAATTTGTTTCACAGGCAAGAGATGAGACATTTTTGGATTGTCTTGAAATCTAGCACATAAACATGTAGAAAACATGATATCCGGATGACTTGCTGTGAGATAGAGCAAAGATTCAATCATTCTTCGGTACTTCTTGTCATCAACTAAAACACCTGAAGGGTCGGCAAAGATCTTGTGTCCGAAGCCCAATCGTACCTTGGCTGAGGAATAGGTGTCCATTGAGTATTTTTTGAGGAGTTCCTAAATTTACTTCTCTTGGTGAATGAAGATTCCTCTGTTAGTCTGTTTAACTTGGAGGCCAAGAAAGAAGCTTAACTCCCGATTCATGCTCATTTGGAATCGACTGATCATCAGTTTAACAAAGTCAGCAACCATAAATTGATCCGTAGATCCAAAAATGATGTCATCCACATAAATTTGTACTAGAATGAGATGCTTTCCATTTGATCTTCGGAACAAGGTAGGATCTAGAATTCCTCTTTGGAAACTGGAGCGCTTGAGAAAATCAGTGAGGGTCTCGTACCATGCCCGAGGAGCCTGCTAAGTCCGTAGACTGCCATCCGGAGTTTGTAATAGTAGTTCGGAAATGAGAGATTAACAAAACTGCAGGCTGTTGCAGGTATACTTCAGTGTCAAGTTCACCGTTAAGAAAAGCACTCTTAACATCCATTTGGTAAACTTTGAAGCCTTTTCGAGCAGCATAAGCAAGAAATATTCTGATGGCTTCAAGACGTGCAACAGGAGCAAAGGTCTCATGGTAGTCGAGCCCCTCAATCTATGTAAATCCTTTTGCCACCAATCTAGCTTTATTTCGAATAATAACTCTTGCGTCATCTAGCTTGTTGCGAAATACCCATCTCGTACTGACAATGGGATGATTCGAAGGAGGAGGTACGAGAGTCCAAACTTCATTTTGGTCAAATTCTGCCAGTTCTTCTTGCATGGCTGTAATCCAGTCAACATGCCCTGATGCTTCCTTGATGGATTTGGGTTCAACCATGGATATAAATGCTGAGAAATGACATTCATTTTGGATACTTGTAGCAGAACGAGTCTGTACACCAGCATTGGGGTTTCCGATTACTTGGTTCAGAGGATGATCCTTTGTCCAGACGTGTAATCTTGGGAGTTCTTGTGCAGCCATCGATCCGATATCAACAGTGGAATTGATTTGCTCCCCTTGTATGGTTTGAATGTGAGGATGATGCTCCCCATGAACTTCTGAACCAGATAGATTGACATCATCCTCAGAAGGGAACTCAAAGAAATTTTCATTTTCATCAATGTTGAGAGTATTGGAGTCATCGAAATCAGTGGCTGCATCTTGGAAGCCATCCACATTTGATTCAGTGGCTGCATCTTGGAAGCCATCCACATTTGATTCAAGCCGACCATTCATTGCTTCGTACGGTGTCATGTTGAGGCGTCAGTTGATGATACTCCGATTTTGAGTGAAGCAGGCAGTAGATACGGCTTCAGCCCAAAGGTAGAGTGGAAGATTTGCGAAGTTCAGCATGGATCGAGCAGCTTCAACGAGAGTTCTATTGCGTCTTTCGACTACACCATTTTGTTGTGGAGTATAAGGAGCTGAGAAGTTGTGGTCAATTCCTTTTTTGGTAAATAACTTCTCAATGGTGGAATGAATGAATTCCGATCCACTGTCACTTCGGACTCTCCTAACTGGGAGTTTGATAAGAACTTCTATTCCTTTGATAAACTTGATGGGCTCTGAGGCTGTTTCGGATTTCAGCCTTAGGAAGAAGACCCAGGTGAACCTTGTAAAATCATCAACAATCACAAGAATGGATTTATTATGATGAAGACTTTCTAAGGTGGATGGTCCACAAAGATCAATGTGTAGAAGTTCCAATGGTTCCAAAATGGATTTTTCGATGATAACAGGATGACCCTTCTTCGATTGCTTACCACACTCACAAGAAGCACACAAATGATCATTTTCGAATTTGAGAAGAGGTAGACCTCTCACCATTTCGCCGGATACGAGATCATTCATGTACCGAAAGTTTAGCTGAGCGAGCCTTCGGTGCCATAACCAACTGACGTCAGGAGTGGCTTTGGTGAGAAGGCAGAGTTGCGGTTTGCCAATAATCATGTTGATGTCGAGCAGGTATATGTTCTTGTTCCGAAGCGACTTGATTAAGCACTCTTTCCTGTCTTCGGTCATTACGTAGATGTACTTTTTGGGACGTAGGCATGTGCTTTGGACTTTGATTGTGACTTAGGAACAACTTTGTGTTTCTGGGTGGTATTTATTGAATTCTTCGGAAAGAGACAGAAAGCCAATGTCTTTTCATCTATCCAGTAGTCATATTCAATGACTTGGGGGGTTCCGAACAGTCTTCTTCGGACCTTCGACTTCCGGAGTGTTGGAAACAGTTGTAACCTCCGGAATTGTTGTTTCATCAATAGGAGATTTGACTTTCCACACAAGATTTTTCTTTGAAGATTTTGAAACTTTTGTTTTCTTTGCACTTGTGGATTTGCTTGATGACACACTGGTTTTGGAAAGATTGGGTTTAAAAATTGTACCATCAGATTTAGCAATAAAAACAGATGAAACAGTCCGAGGAGAAGTGTTTTGGACGGTCATGGCATTCACACGAGATTTCGGCTGAGTAGAACTGACTACATTCTTCGGTTCTACACGACTGAGAGATTCAGAATGTCTTTTTAGGATCTTAGTGGGAGCAAAGGAGTTTTGACTATGGGTTGATGCATGAGAATTCCGGGATACACTTGGTTTGGAGTTTTCAATGAACCTGGAATTTTGTCTAGTCTTAACTTCCTTCTTATGTGCATTTCGAGCTTCTACTTTGGGATCTACAATATCCTTTCTATTCAACATTGGTTTTCTCTTAGGGTGAGACGAGGATTTTGAAGTTTGTCCTACGGATGGATTACTAAACTCAGGAGTAATGAGAACCAATTTCGTTTTTGAGACTACTAAGGAATCAGATTCGCAAGAATCAGAGGAGACACAACTTGATTTTTCAACTTCATCATCTAAGGATGCCCATACAAACTCAGAGGTATCAGTTTCAGTTGTCACCGGAATGATTTCTTCAACCACACAGTTGTTCGTATGATTACTCCTAGGAACATAATCTACGCAATTTGGAAGACTGTAATGAAATTCCGTGGTCCGATTCAGGTCCATGTTTATCAGAGGCAGAAGTGGCGTGGAATCAGGACACTTGACAACAATTGGTTTGAACTCAGGAATTAGGGACTCAAAATGGTCTGTAGTCTCCGGAAGTGGTGATAAGGGAGAAACAGGGGTGTCTGAATGTTTTATGTTCGGAACCTCTCCCATGAATGTCAAATTTAGCAATTCCTTCAAGGGACTATCAATTGGTTTCGGAAAATCGCTTCCGAGACCAGGTGCTTTAGACCATGGATGACGAAAATTATGAGTCATCCGAATGTCTGCTTCAAGCATGTCTATGGAATTATGCAACGCATCTATCTTGGCATTAAGACATTTGTTATCAGAAATCAAAACATTTCGTTCGGAATAGGTGATTTCACATTTATCTTTTAAAATGATACATTCATCGTTTGACATTACAAGTTCACGCTCTAAAGACTCGATTTTCAATTTTTTATCCTCGAAACGTAACCTAAGACGATTTAACTCACACTCCTTCGTCTCACTCGCGTCTATGGCAGACTCATAAGCTTTATAGATGGTGTTCATATATGTTTGAATTTGGGTTAGATAAGGTTCACAGAGAGACAAGTCAAAATTATTATCAGAGATCATAGATTTTACCTGCTGAACGATGCTTCGACCTGGTGGATCGTTGGTGGCCATGTAGCAATAGTGAGGTTCAGCAACATCATCTTCATCTTATGACCCAGAAGACCAATACCCTTCATCACATTCAACAGTTTGTCTTGCCATCGGACACATATTCCTTCCAGTCACCATGTCATCATAATCCCCGGATGACCAATATCCTTCAACATCTCTTGAAACCATTGTTACAAAGGCTTTTTCGCTTTCAGCCATCTCTTGGGCTTTTCGGACGTAGTAGGCAGAATCCTTGATTTTTGGTTTCTGTGGAGCATCAGCCAGGCAATCTTTAGCAAAATGGTTTGCATGTCCGCATTTATGACACATAATTTTTGGTTTGTCCATTTTGGAACTCTGAGAGGGTTCCGGAGTAGAGTTTGGCTTAGAGAGGTTCGGTTTGTATGCGGGAGGATTTTCCGAAGTGGGTTTAGGTTCTGGAGCTGAGTATGGTTGAGGATTGTTGTGGTGAGGAGCATGTAATCGGTTTTGGTATGGTTTGTAAGAGGGATTGAAAGGACGTTTGTATTTCATTGAGAGAAGAGCAAACTCCTGTTGGAAACGGAGTTCAGAGTCCATGGCTTAGGAATCATCAACAAGATAGATTTGTGTGGGTAAGATGGGTGCAGATGTTTGAACAGATGGAACAATGGGTTTGAAGGGATCCGAAGTAGACAAGTTCGGAATGGTTGGATCGAAAGAGCAGACAAGGGCAAGGGGACCTCCGGAGAGTTCCCTTATGGTTTGAGAAACATTAGACTCATGTCCTTGAAGTTCATCAAAAAGTTGATAGAGCTTCAACTTTTTCAAGGAACCATTGCTTTGGAGACAAGATTTCACATTTCCCCATCCTTTGCCGAGACTGTTTATGAATTTGAGATTATACTCCAAAGGAGTTCGGACAATCCCATGAGCAGTCATGTTGTTGACCACGATTCGGTAGCGGTTGGAAGCTGAGGCCACTAATTTTCCAGGAGTGGTTGTGAAGGTATCAAAGTCGTTGACAACTGAAGTGAGGCACTTGTCTTTCATATTTTTCGAACCTTCAATCAAGTCCTGAAGAGTGTCCCAAATCTCTTTGGATGATTTACACAACTTGATGTGCTCGAAGAGTGAAGGAGGAACACCAAACACCATCTCTGAGAAAGCAACTTGATCAGCATGCAGCTTCTCAATATCATCTGTAGTTAGAGGAGCTGGACGATTATCATCTTGACCCATAAGCTGAGCAGCAACATCTCTTACAACGATTCTCACAGGAACATGAGGACCTTCTTTGACGGATCTCCAGATTTCTTCACCTTTATCTTTGGCTAGTAAAAATCTTTCCATTCTAACTTTCCAGTGATCATATTCTTCCACAACTAGAAGTAGCCATTGAAGTTAAGATATCTTCATGCTAAAGTGGTATATAGAAGAACTTTTATCCTTATCACATAAATGGTTGAAATACCAAGGTAATATCAAACCAAGTATAATCTGATCTTATGGATTCAAAGGACAACCACTCAAGCTCTGATACCAATTGAGAGAACAAAATAGATCTGATGTGCAGGGACAAGGTTTGAGAATCCAAACATTGAGTGAATGCTTAAGATCAATGTCTGCTTGCTAATAAATGTTCAAGTCAATCCTGGAAAGACCAGTCAAGTCTTAGATAATATATTCAACAAATGATCAAGTCTGTAAATGAAGAATGAGAATAAATGATCAAGGTAAAGCTAATAAATGAAGAACAATAAGAATGTTTGAAAGAAGTTTGGAATAACTTAGTAAATGCCAAAAGTTGAGTGAATGATCTGTATTGACTTTGCATTGAAAGCTCCTAGAAATAGGAGTGAAGGTTACAGCGAATTAACTAGAAAACTTACATAGGACCGGACAATAGAAATGTTTCTGACATTTTGATTGTCTAATATTACAAAATACGAAGTCCTATGAAACGTTACATCAATACAAAGACACACTTAATAAATGCACAAAGACAAAATATTGCGACTCCGGATCAGCATTCATTCCGGACATGAGAGTCATTCTGGAATGCCTTCAGCTTCGCATCTTCTTCTCTTCTGGTCCAGACAGAATCCGAACCACTCTTCACCATTGACTCCGGACCATACATTTTGGAACACGTGTACTTCAGAATTCAGACTTAGGATTGCTAGAGGTTCACTTTCAGGTTCCAACAATATCAATTCCGAAAACCCGCCTCGAGCCAGTGTGTACAATTATGTCCCACCATCTAGTGTACCTGAAATAGTATTTTTAAGGGAAAAGGGTAAGCACAAAACTTAGTGAATTCCACGCATACACAGTATTATATCATATAATCTTTACCCTTATACATAGATACAAACGGTATCATACACATATCCACGCATGCATGTCAAAGAATGAATCAGTAACAGACATACTCCTATTGGGACACATTGGTTAGGTCCGATCCTCCTTGCTCAGTACATCAAGCCTTTGGGACACATTGGCTAAGCCCGATCCCTCGTACCCGAACCCATTGGGACACATTGGCCATGCCCGATCCCCCTTGCTCAGTTCGTCGAGCCTTTGGGACACATTAGCTACGCCCGATCCCCACTCGGATGCGCCGAGTCCTACCATGCATAATCCTCAATACATGAGGCAATCCACTAGACTCTACCCCGCCTAGTAATACCCGCATAAACAATACAATACATAGCACACACGAGCTAAACGTAAAGAATATATAACACAAGACGGTGTAGTGAGGAACTCACCTCCAAAAAAAAAGCAACCTCCAAAGCAACCCGAAACTCACTCACACCTGCTTGCCCTTCACACTTCCTAATAATAATAAATTGAGATGGTTTTAGTTATTAAATTGCCTTAATTATGAATATAACTAATGGGTAAATTTTCCATATTTCTACATAAAAATTAGGGTCTGTTCGGGACCTATTTTTTCCACCTTAATCGCCGTGTTTTTCAATACTGTATCAGATGAATATATCTCATGTCCTTATCTTTAAAAGTAGTACTTGCACACCTTCATACGATTTTTTTACGATTTATGACAAATTTTACAAAACTACCTCGCATAACAGATTATTCCAGACCAGTTTGGGTAAATAGTCGTTTTTACCCTAGCTACAGGCATTTATGGATTTAGGTCAAAACTAATGAAATGTAGAAGACTCCAAAATGAAACTTTGGGCAGTGGTTTCGTCCAAAACAAATGTCTCTAGAATTAGTTATTATATTTACAAAAACGGTACATAACAGTGGATTTTTCAGAAAGATAAAACTAGGGTTATGGTTCAATCCACTTAACCCATTAGGTCCCAAATTCAATTAAGACCTTCCAAGTCTGTAACAAATCATCCCTAGGTCCTAAAGGACTTTTCCAACCAATGAGTAAGAAATCATACCTATGTTTTTGAGATTGAAAGCCCCATACAAGCCTTGCACCGAAAACGATTTCGTCAACAACCCAAAAACCTCTTCCATGATCGACGATCTGTAACTCGAGTTCAAGATATTGAAACTAAAATACCAACGGTCACAACTTGGATATATTCCTTGGGAGGAGGCACTCCAAATTTCACGATGATCCAACGGTTAATTCTCCGGGGATCGTCCAAACACTGCTGCAAGGTCTTCAAAAACGGGAATTCCGAAAATTCATCAACTTGGAGCCGTTTCCTCTTGCATGATCGAAGTCTCTCTTACGCCTTGTTCCCGAGTTTTTTGTAAATTCATTAAAGGAAAGGGAGGGAAAATATTAACGGAAGGAAAGGGAGAGGAAAGAAAATTTTATTTAATCCGTGTTCCCGAGTTCGAAGGAAATGAAAGTAAAATTTTTAGTTTATGTGTTCCTGAGTTAGGAGGAAAAAGAGAAGAAAATTAAAAGATTACAATTATACCCCTATTTACACATCATGTGTAGAACATGTAAACAATATGAATAAACTAAAATGGAAATCAAAATCAATCAAAAACATTTAATCAAACAATCAACTAATGAAACAAACTCAAGTCAACAAAAAAAACCACAAAATCAAAATTCCCCCTCTTACAAATGAAGTCCAATGCAACCTACTATAAAAAAACAAAAAAAATCCCATAAAACTTAAAGATATGACTCAATTTTTAGCTTCACTCATCATCTTTCTTAAAAAGATCTTCCACATCTTCATTGAAGAACTAAAAATTGTCCTAGCATCGGCTTGATTACGCGACAAATATATGAAAGCATCTGCAAATTCATCATCATCCAAACCCATCAACTCTAACTCTTTCTCGATTTCCTCACCTGTATAGTCACGAAATTTGTTTCCTTCCCTCATAACATCAACGATTTCTTTAAATAATTGCACAATATTGTGTTCAAAAGATTCTGGTTGAGGTTGAGGTTAAGGTTCAGCTACTACTTCATCTTCATCTTGAAGTTTTCTTTCTAGTTTTCTTTTTTTACTCTTCAACTTCTTGGCTTTTGAACTCCCATCAGGTGAAACATCTGTTGCTGACACTATTTGAATGTCCTCATCATCATCTTTGTGTTCGCTCTCCAAAATTACCTCCTTATTTACCATTAGTTTATCCACATCAGCAATTTTTTCTATTTTAATTTCTTTGGATTTGCTTAACCGGGCGTTTTTTTCTTTTGTTGTTTCCGCTTTTGATCCCGATGCTCTATCATCTGAAAATAACATCAGCAACTGCTTGTAGTTTAAAATTTTTTTGGTCCTGAATGCAGCTGCTTCAGGGTTTGCCTGTTTATAAACAAACCAAAAAATTAATTAGTAAAGTTAATGGTAAAAAAGTTATATCAAACAATAAATCAAACGTAAAACCAACACGTACATTAATTAATTGTTCCCATACTTCCTCCTCTGCTTCAATGTATTTTGTTTGAGAATTCCATGAGAACCCACTCAACGAAGTACCCCGATACATATCATACCATTTACTAAAATTACCTTTTAAAGTTTTAATTCTGTTTTTAAGTTGATCTTTTGTAATAGACTTGTTAAACTCTTTACTCAACCCTGCAATCATGTTCGCATATGCTTGCGAATTGAATGTACGATTCACCCGATTACCTATTGCATCTTCCTTTACAAGAGCTTCAACGAGAGCATTATCCATATGATCTGTCCATGTCAAATTTTCTTTTTTCACAACACTTCCATCAGCTGCCCTTTTGTTTATGATCGCTCTGTACATACAAAGATAACGTAACGAGAAATACATTGTTAAAAAATTGTTCAAATATTTATAAAAAAAGAGAGGTCTCATAATTTAAATAACACCATTAAAAAAAATTGCAAATGTCACTACAAAATTAAACTAAATTAACAGAATGAACTAAAACTGATAAATTGTTGATCTACTATAAAACTAATTAGACATCTATTTCATTGTTTGGTTTAAACAAGTAATCATTCCACATTTGAGTTGTAATAGCATCCCTCAATTCCTCAGCCCCGTCATTACGACCACGTCCGTTATTAACATCATGTCTCACTTGTTGTGGTTGTTCATCCAACACCTCTTGTAAGACTTCATACTCAAGTTTTTTTATCACGATCTTTGTGTGTACTTCTAACGATTGGGAACCTTCTTTTTAGAACACCAAATGCCCGTTCTATCGCGTTACGTAAAGAAGCATGTCGAAGATTGAACAACTCTCTTGCGTTCACTGGGGGTGAGCAGAATACTCTTTCAAATGATACCTCACACCTCTATATGGTGTCATTAGTTCAATGGTATGAGGCAAACCAACGTCTACTAAACAATATCGGCCTATAAATAACATGTAACTAGGTTTCTAATAAAAAATTGCACACAAAATTAAAGTAGTTAACAAAAATTACCCCTAGGAATTAGTAGCCTATCGTCTCTTTTAAGTGCATCTTTCACTATCCTTGAGTCTGAGGCAGTGCCCTCCCACCCACTTAAAACGTACGTAAACTTCAAATCAAATGAACATGTGGCTAATACATTTATGATAGGGTAACCCTTGCGACCACGATATCTAGGAGCATCTCTATTGGGTACTTTTACACGAACATGTGTCCCGTCAATTTCCCCTACACAATTCTTGAAGTAGGGATAAAATCTCTTTTTCTCTTGAATTTCTTTCGGGACCACATCACCTTTAGGTTGTTGAATGTAGTAACTTTCTAATGCTACAACCGCGCGAAGAACCCTATGGAAGCACCTACTTGTTGTAGATTTAGCACACCCATAAATGAAGGAGACCATTGTGTTTCTCATGTCATTACCTACGATGTGTAGAAACCTTGCAACATGTTCTTCAACAGACATGCGTTGTGTAGGTCGTAGTCCACCATCATGTTGTAAGATAGTACACATCTTTCTAAAAGCTTGTTCACTCACATGAATAAGCTCACGACATTTCCCACCTTTTACAAGTTTGTGTAATAGTCGTTCTCGTTCAAGTTGACGCTTTAATAGTTCTTCCTTACTAAGTAAATTATGGTTATTTTTTTCGAAAGTCTACGTTGTATTACAATGGCCATGAACATCAGAGTAACCACTAGCCTTCGTGTTTTTTCCCCATCATCATCTTGGCTGGTCATGGCACTTTCCTAATCCTAATAATTCATTTGATCAAGAAAAAGAAAAAGAAAAAAAATATCAATAACAGTCATGGCACTTTCATAATTCTTAAAGACTTGAGGTTAACTAATTACGTGTGCTATGTGCAATAGGCTAAGACCAAAACCAATTATTTGATCAAGAAAAAAAATCTCAATGACAAAGATTAACTGTTGACTACCAAGTGTTCAATATTGTGAATGAGTAGAGTTGTGGTTTAGTTTCGACTTTTGACTTTTAATGCAAACTTTGTGATTTATTTTAGCTTCTATAACCTATTTATAAACGAACATATTTGTAATTGTTAATAATCTGTGAGAATTATGTAATTAAATTCATCATAATGTTGACAATTTCGAGGTACAAGTTCATAGAGTATATCAAAAGCATAAATATGTAATATGCAATCTTGTCAAATGTATTTTGTGACCAAAAGAACACAAGTTTCTGTATACATTACTCCTTTCACAATATTGTTGATATTTCATGTGTGGTGATTTTATAACTAAGACCTTAGTTAAGAATGATTAAGATGTAGAACAAGTTCTAACAAAACATAGAAAGACCTGGTGATGATATGATTACAGTAACCATTCAAGGAAATAATTATAAAAAGTTCGAGTCCGTGAGATATGTGGTTGGGTTCCAAATATACCAAAGGTAGAATTGTCTACTGTTTCGATTTCAGCTGAAGAAACTGAGGAAGAATATTCATCTAATGAAGATCACAAAGAAGTGAGATCATAAAAGGTTGGAGAAACTTTGAACCCGGATGTTGGTCACCATGATGAACTGATGGTTGGGGTGATAGTGCAAGAAAACAGGAAGTGAGATCAGAACATAAATTCTACATCTATTATAAAACGATTTTACAAATACCATGGTGTTATTCGGGTGTTTAGGTAGTATGTGATTCATGAATCAACAAAAAAAAACAAAAACAAGATGACAGGAAGCATCAAACACAGTGAAGTCACATGCATATTTTTATAATCTTTTCATATTCAATGGTTTCATGCATAAAGAAGATGATTAGATGGAGGAATTCAGCAAGAAGATTATACAGGGAGGATATGGAAGACATACCTGATCAGATGGACGAATTGAGTTGTACGGATGGATTGGCTAGCAGGGACGATTGTAGAGAACTTGATCAAGACGAAATCAACTCTGTAGGGAGGTATTGATTATGCGGCTACGTGATTTTATAAATAGGGTTGAGGGTATAATGGTCCGTAATATTTGCAGTGTACGTATCCTTCCAATTTTCTTCCCGAATCCGCCCAAATTGGGAGGAAAATGGGGATTCAAAATCCTTCACCTCCCCTCACTTTCCTTCCACAATTTAAACTCAGGAACAAGGTTTTCCGTCCACATCCCTCACCTCACCTCCAAATCCTTCCGTTTCCGCCCTTAAGTACAACTCGGGAACAAGCTGTTAGTGAGGGGCTAGGGTTTTAAGTTTTATATTAGTTTATGTTCCTCCTTAGCTTAATTTGATCCCCATGCTTCAAACATTTACACCTAGGTCCTCATCCTTAACTCCTTTACAAACTTAATATTTTCTATTAATGTTATCTCTTTCTAACCCCTCATATATACCTTGTACAAGCTAATATGAATCCTTAAAATCATATTATTACTTTCAACCCGAAAATAATAACCCTTAACATTATAAATCAATTTCTCCGATAATTAACAATTTTAAAATATAAAACAAAAAAATATGGGGTGTTACAGAAATCATTTTGTTTACTGTTTTCACACGTAAATGGTTAACACATTTGTATTGTCTTTTACTTGTATTCGCCCCTAAAAGCATTTTAAAGCATTTAAAAGTGTATTTGTAGGGGTATGAACTCACCTGATGTGAGTAATTCGGATGAAAGTTCGATATAGGATGCTTGGTATGCCAAGTGAAGTCCCGAGCACAAATGGATCCTATTTAGCATATATTAACATCTATAGGCCTACAATTAGTGTATGCAACTACTAACCTGTATGTAAACACCCTTAGGAAGTAGGAAACACTTACAATTAAGTGTTAGAAGTGAAAATAGGGGGTTGAAACTTGATCACAGCCAAACAAGGAGGGTTCACGACCCTTGGGTTGTTCACGACCTAAGAACACTTGATATGTTCTCGGCCCAATGATGAAAATAAGAAGGGTTCATGATCCAAGATGGAGGGTTCACGGCCAAAACTTTTGAAGATCTTGAAGATGATGATGAAAAGTGATGAATCAATGATAGAATCAAAGGGGTTTCCAAGTATGAATAAGTAAAGGGATAAGATACTCACGTTTTTTGGGTAAAAGAAGACCCTTTTGTGGAAGACACTTGAGAGAGAAATGAGAGTTCGCAGCTAGAAGGGAAGAAGTGATGAGAAAATGAGCTAAACTCTTATATATAGAGTGGAGTTCACGGCCAAGGATGGGTTCACGGCCATGAACCTAGTTTGCGGTCGTGAACCTCTTTTGAAGGTGTTTCCGGCTCGAATGCAATCCACTTATCTCTTGCTAAGACTTCCTAACACACAATCCTTTAAGTGCACTACGCCTAGAACTCATAAAATGACTCTTAACTCAGTAAAAGATAACAGAAACAAGTTTGAACTTTAGATTGATTTGATTGACTTTACAAGAAAAGAATTTCGGGTTGTCACATGATAGATACCAAAAACCTCATCAAGTCTTTGGGTGTGAATAAACTGCTTCTTTTCTTTTCAAATCAAAACTCTTGAAGCATTTTACTCACTAGTGTTTTTTTCTATAATAACTGATTTAGTATATACTTCATAATTGCTCATCGGTATACTCTGTATACTGAAGTCATATATGACCTATATACTCCTCGGGTCTCTTTGTTTCTTTTATTTCTAACTGTTATGATCTAGTTTTTTTTCAGCCCTTAGCTCCCGCAGATGCATTAATGAACCCGCAGTTATCATTCACAGATGCTTTAAGTATTATTGTGTGCTACTTATTGAAGTTAAAACATTCTTCAACATTCAATTTGTCGCACATGATAATACAGTTACTTTTTCAAAAGACTTTCCTCAATCAGACCTATTTTTGGATAAAAGATAAATAAACTGATTTTCTGAAAATGAAATCCTTTTTGGAAAATCTTTTCACTCAACCAATCACATCACACAACCGTTGGGTTCACATCCATTCCACTTCCCCAGTTTTAACAACGGACAGAACCATTTCTTACCCCATGTTTAAACGGCGTGTCATCATGGGCCTGCAACACAATAAATGCTCTTCTTTTCCCGGAAAAAGCTTTTTTGATTTAATTTAATTTAATCTGATAATGGTAAAAAACCAAAGGTTTTTAGCTTTAATAATTGTAATTAAAATAATATCAATTACTTTTTGAAATCCAGTGGTATAAAACCCCCCATTTCTTCCCAAGATAGCTTTTACGCTATCTGAAGCTTTACAGACGAACTTCATCTTCTTCACCTTCTTGCAAAAAAACCCTCTTTCAAGCAATTTCTCAACACCTTTTTCTTTAACAATGGTGAAATCCGACTTATCGATGAAACAATCTAAAGCCTCTAGATTAGCATGACCAATTGGGTCTGAATCAACAATCAAAGACTTAACTCCATCAATCGCAGCAAGTAATTACAGAGGGATTTTCGATTATCACAACACCTACAATGAAGCAATCAAGATCACGATTAAGTTTCTCCCAACTCATCCCCTATTTGGAGCCTTTGATTCTTTTACTGAAGCCGTTCCACAAGTGGTTCTATTCAACTGTGCATTCTTTGTATTCAGACCTAATGACAAGCCCCAAGAAGTTCACCTCAACCTTATCGATGATTCCCTGGTTGTCTTGACCAAAGCAAAATTTCTTACTACAATCAACTTAAGGGTTTTGCCTTCAACAGAGTTCTACACCCCAAGTACCAATGATTTTTTACACTTCACTGTACCAGATGGGGTAGTAGGCCAAACTCACAGGAATGGCTGAGTTTAAGAAGAGAAAATTGCCTATTGATTGCCAATTTGTATGTCACTACATCATCCGATGTCTGTTAGGAAGAACCGGAGGGACGGACAATATGGGAAAACCTCTGCTTAACATTCTATGGAGCATCTTCACTGGCAACTATGTCAACTACGGGCACATCCTCTAAGAGGAATTTGTTCAGTATGTCTCGAAAGGTGCCCCAAAGGAAGGCATGACAGAACTCACTTTTCCAAGGTTTTGGTCTTTATGCCTTGTGGATCTTCACATGGATACCAATCTCAGCATGGGAAACGACACAAATCTCTTTTCTGCTAGAGGCCTCAAGAGGTACAATCCTTCTAAGGATCAATCTATTTTTGGTCCTATTCGTCGTCTCGCTATGTACATTTTAGAATCTATTGGACTACCCACAATTGAGGTAGCTGAACACATTATGGCTACGAGTGATATTGCCTCATATCACTTGTAAAACCCGTGTTTCTAGGCTAAGCATTAATATTGACATAATAGTCTAGGTTAACCTTTGTAACTCATTTTGAAGAAATGAAAAGGGATTATGTGAATATTATGTGTTTATGCTTAATTATTAGGGTTTAATTAATTAAGAATAACGATGAGCGTCGAAAATAAATATTAGATAAAGCCGATATCTATTAAGAAAGTTGTAATGGTCGTGACAAGGATTACAAATATATAAAGAATGCCGAAATCCGAGTTATAACGAAGAAGTTATGACATGTCGTAGTTTCGCGACAAACCAGCACGGTGCCGAATGTCGTAAAAAGTGAGTTTTTGATAAACTACTTTTTAGCCTTAGTGATCTAAACGAAAGTCGTAGTGTTCGTTAAACCAAGAGTATGTATAAAAAGAACGTCCAAATCTGACTTCGTATGAGAAAGTTATGATTTTTCGAAGTTTCAGCTTAGCAGTAGACAGCTAAAAACTCGAATTTTAGATCGAGTGATTTTTAGCCAACACGACCTAAACGAGAATCAAAGGTCTCGTCAATAGTAGCACAACAGTAAAAAGACAGACGAAAACGGACGTCGGATGAAGAAGTTATGAATTTTTAACGGATTTCGAAGTCCCGATCTGTTAAAAATAACAATATAAAAATTAAATTCAAAATTAGCCGACGAAGTCTAAACGAAAGTTCTAGAGCGTAATTTTACCAACGCGTGCATATAAAGAACGTCAAAAACAGAGCTCGTATGCCAAAGTTATGGATTTTAGAAGTTTTGGCGCGAAAATCGAGAAAAAATGTCAAAACCGGGAAATTTTGCATACGTGGACTTCGGCCACGTCACCCTCGCTTAAATCGTGCCACGTGTCCTAAATCGATGATGTGTCCGATGCGCTGGAACCTTGCATGCGCGCCCCGTGTCGCCTTGATCCATCCGAGCTTCGTAGGAGCCACGAGCCCCCCCCCCCCCCTCCTCGGACCCGGACTTCGGTCCATTCAGAACCCTCCAGCGAGGCCCTCGCATGCGCAACCCACGTGCGAGCCAGGTGCTGCCCCCTTCGGATCTGCTGCCGTGTGTCTCCTTCTCATCCGTTGATCCTCGGTCTCGCAGCCTATAAATAGGAGGGTGCGAACCCTCCCGGCTAGAATTTAAGAATTTGGCAATTTTGGCCCCTTTTTCAATATTTTGGCTATTTTCACATCCCCCGAAGCCCTGGTATCGATTATAGCACCCGAAACACGCCCCGAAGTGCCCGAGAAGCCCGGGAAATTTATCTTTTCGGTTTTGAAGCCCGACCCTCGCAGAGCCCAGTTTCTGAATAAAACTCCCGGTTTTATTAGAAACGATCGTTTTAGGAAACGAATTGCTGCCCGATTTTCATTAAATCAGGTGAGTGTATAGTCACTTTCATCTTACACATAGATATGAAGTATTTTATATAAAATACGTGCTATGTGTATATATGTTGTTTGTTTGTTTGAGATGGATGTTGAATGAATGTTTTATACATGTTTAAAATGATTTAAAATGTATAAATATTTTATCTTCAAATATGTTGGGTAAAACATGGGTAAATAAAGAATGAGGGATAAAAATACAGTATATATGTACGTTGGTAGCTATGAATTTAGTACAGTATAGATGTACGTTGGTAGCTATGGATTTAGTACGTTGGCAGCTATGGACTTAGTGCCTGTTGTATAAACCTTGGCGACGATGTGACTTCGTGCCTATTTGACATAAATTGCTGAGGGAAAGCAATGTTGTCACCCCGATGTTTGTTTTATTTGACATAAATTGCTGAGGAAAGCAGTTTTGTCACCACATTGGTTGTTTTATTTGACATAAATTGCTGAGGAAAGCAATGTTGTCACCTTATTGGTTGTTGTGACAACCCGAAATTTCTATTCTGTACAACCATTCACTTCAATAGAAGTCAAAACTGTTTCTGCTAATTTTCAAGCTTTTTGGAATAAGTTTGAGTGTTTTAAGATTAGTACTTCAGGAGATAATAGGAGGGAGGATGCCCTAGGGTTTATTGTGCAACAATAATGTCCCAAAACTCCAAGACTTTGGAGTTTACGGCCTAAACAAAGGTGTTTATGGCCGTAAACCCTAAAAGGGGGTATATATATGACACTTAGTCATTATTTACCACTTTTCACGTTTTCAAGATCCAAAACTCAATTCTCTCTCAAGTATCATCCAACCTTTCTTCTTGATCATCAACTATGTAAGTGTTTCTTACCCTAAAAACTTGATATCTTGCTTAACCTAGTGATCTAACATGATTTCATCCATGAAATCATTCCATTTTCTTAGATCTTCAAGTGTTCTTCAAGAACACCAAGAACACCAAGAACACACACTAGTGTTTTGGGCCGAAAACACCCTTCTTTGCTTCCATATTGTAAGTATCTATCTCCTATACTTGTTATCTAGTAAGGATACTTGATTTAGGGCGTAGAAATCGTCATTATCCAAGCACAAAAAGTGTTTTCGGTCTAATGCATCTCCTTAGACCGAAAACCCTTATGAAGGGTGCAAAATGACTTTAAATACTTAGTATTGAGTCTAGAGCACTTCATTGATTGTTGAAAGCCCTTGGAAATCACCTTATGCATCAAACATCATGAGTTTTCGGCCAACCATTTGGACCGAAAACCTCTTTGGACCGAAAACCTCTTTGGAACGAAAACCATTTGGACCGAAAACCTCTTTGGACCGAAAACCTCTTTGCACCGAAAACGATATGGACCAAAAACCCTTTGGGCTGAAAACCTCAAGAAACATACTACTTGGACCGAAAACTCCTTTAAGTGGCTATACAACCCTTAGATGCAACCCTTGGTACTTCTAGCACTTGAATCAAAGTGTTTTCCATGTCCTAGGGTGTCTTAACTTGGTTAATTAGTTGTTAAATGACTAATTGGATACATATATGTGTTATTATATGTTAAATAGGATTCGTGTGTGTGCTCAAGTCTTCACTTGACACTAGCATCCTATACATTCCGTTCATCCAAACCACTCACTACACGTGAGTTCATACCCCTTAATTAACCTTTTAAATGTTTTTAAATGCTTTTATGGGGGGGGGGGGAATACAAGCTAAACAATTATAGTTATTATATCAATCACATGTGATTAATAACTACCAAACAAGCGGATTCTTACTTTTCAAACTATGTTACCAAACTATTTTACTTCAAACTGTTTTACAAACTCTTTTCATACCTAATGCTTTTATCAAACTCCTTTACAGGTCAATTACTGTTACTTAAACTCTTTTAAACTTATATTATGTGTATCTATGTAGATATAGTTATATAAGTATGATTGAAAGGACTTAGGACTGATAGCCTACCTTACTTCCTATTCCTTGTTTGGTTGTGGGCTTAGGGTATCAAGGTTATTTGTCTGAAGGTCGTTTGAATCCTAGTTATATATCATGTATATGTGTATAGATATAAAAGGTTACTTCTTTCATTCAGTTCAATGCCTTTGGGTAGCAAAGGTATACAAACATGTTCATATACACAAACAACATTACTAGTAAACTATAATAGGTATAGTTTAGGAAGATACTATTACTAGAACAATGAAACATACAATGAGTCAGTTCATTCATGAGTAATACATAGTGATGAGAAACAAACATAATACATAGTGATGAGAAACAAACATAATACATAGTGATGAGAACCAAACATAATACATAGTGATGAGAAACAAACATAATACATGGTGATGAGAAACAAACATAATACACAGTGATGAGAAACAAAACATACAGGCTAGACAGAGAAAGAACACACAATATAGCTAGCTCATACATATACATATACATATACATTACTTACAGTTATGTGAGCCACTTAACGGGGGCATGGCACTACCTGTCATGACCCGTTTTGTATCCAGAATCTCCTTAAGTGGAGAGCATATGAGTTTGTGTATAGATCTATACTGGATTGACTATCCTACACCTTGCTGCTCGCTACAGTGGGACTTGCAAGTCTACGGGTGCCAAACGTCATTTCTTGCGACGTCTTACATTGTCGTTTTTCTATAGAGTCGGTAGCAGGATACAGGCCGATCACATGGTACTTTAAATAACAATAGGTTTAAAGTAATTAGTACAGCAGTAGTTACTTAATACAACACTACAGTACTATTTCATTTTCCCTTTACATTTACTTTGTGATATTCACACAATAAACAATAATGTAAAAACTATATTTTTGGTTAATGATAGTAGGATTTGGGAAAATACACCCTCTTACAAGAGACACACACAGAGATACTAGATGCCTTGGTAGAAGGCTACTTTTAGTAGGAACATAGGGTTTTCTAGGAGAGTTCAAACAATTACAAACTTATACAATTACAGACTTACAAACACTTTCATACAAACACAGACATTAATATACTTATGATCTCACCAGCTTTAAAGCTGATAAACTCTTTCAAAATAACTTGTATTCTCAGGTCACCAGTAGACAGGTACCGGTGCCAGGTTTTGAGAAGATGGAGCTCGTTCAAGACTCATCTTTTATTTTGATGTATATTTTTGGTGTCTATATAACTTGACAGAACACACTTGTATGAAATTATATTATTAATGCAATGGATGATGTTGTTGCTTGTTTACGACTTTGCATTGTTGTTATACTGAACATGACGTCCTCCACCCCGAACGTTTCCGCCGTTCCGGTTTTGGGGTGTGACAGATTGGTATCAGAGCATTGTTTATAGTGAATCGAGTGTATCGACCCATAAAAGATATACGAACTATAAACACAGCGGGATTAAAATACTCTGATAAAGAGTTTATACTTTTAAATAATAAAATATTTAACTAAGTATACATACCTACATTCATACTAAAATCAGTGTCACTATGACAGAACAAAAGTATTACGATTGTTGGACAGTACAAGTAGACTTAGAGACATATGGTCAACCCTGGGAAGATGTAGCCTGATCAACTACATTATCCGAGGAGTGATTAGTATGTGCCTAAGTATGGTTGTGAGGTTGCAACAAGTCTAAAAACTTACCAACACTACTCCAATGAGAACAGTAGAACAGAACATAAACTTAAAATACTATAGGAGTATTTTGTGTTACTATTAATTACTTATCTGAGAACTAAAGGTCTTTATTAGTATGTCAATAGTTGCTGAGTGGATACACTAAGGTTATATGTGTCTAGGATATCATAGACTTAGAATCTGTGATCTTTGTTTTACTTCCTGTTCCTTGTTTGGTTGTGGGCTTAGAGTTAGGGTCACTTATTCGAAGGTCTATCCTGTCTTGGTTACATATGACTGGTATGCACTACGCAAATGTTGAAGTAACTAATAAAGATCATCTTATAATTATCTAATTAGTTAGCCTATTTAGTTATTTCTTATATCCCTTTTCTCGCGTAGATATAATGGCTGAATTCCATCTTCCCGGAGACCCATACTACCCCAACCACGGCAATGCAGGATGGCTGGGAGAAGAGCCAGAAGATGATCACCCAATCTCTTTGGATGATCATGAAGTTGAAGGCTTTTCTGATGGTTCTGACTCAGAGCCTGAAGTCAACAACCTACCCCCAGCTGCTCAAGACCCAAACCTGAATCCTCGTCCAGCATTTCAAGGACCCACACCTCTGTGGGCCACAAACTTGAATAGATGGAGTCAAGAACTGGGCCAACCTATACCCTACAATGGGGACAGAATCTTCTACAACCTCACCAAGGGAGGTTCAGCTGACAGGGTCCTACCCATAATGGTCCGTAGGATTGCTCGGAACACAGAGCAGGGTCGAGCAGCTATCGACCGAGTTGTGGAGGTTAAACGCCAACTCTGGCGTTAACACCGTCCGCTTTCGCCAACTGGAGTCTACTCATGAAAGGACTCAGGTCCGCAATGCAGTTCTGCAGAGGGAACTTGCTGAAACCCAAGCTGAAGTCAGGGAACTTCGAGCTCAACAAGCAAGATCTGATAGGCACGTAAGGGACATAGAACGTCTTCTGTCGGATTCAAGAACTCACTCTAGTAGCTCTCGTCGCCGATAGAGTCTCATCGACTTCTCTTTTGGATATAACCTAGTTATGTAAAAAAACTCTGGTCTAATTTTCTATCTTTGTAAATCTTAGACCTGTTAGGTCTTGATTAGGTCGTAGTTCTGTCAAAAATTTTCCATCTTGGTTGATGTAAGACCTACTTCTAGGTCATTTTTCCAGAACTCATTACATCTGTAATTCCAGCATCATTGACAGACATCTAATCTTATGGAAATCAATATCCAAATGCTATCATCTGTTAGTTCTAGATCTACATTCAATCGTGCTATTCATTCGTGCTGTTGGACTATGGAGAGTTAGTCCATGAGTCATTCTCATCAATTTTACTATTAAATTCTTATCAATATCTTCATCTTTGTAAACTTATAGTTGAAAGATGCCTCCTCGTAAATCTACAAGACACGATCCTCCCGCACTGACACCACCTGCTCCTCAATTCGATACGGCAGCTCTAAATGTTGCGGTAGTTGCGGCTGTGGCAAACGTCATGGCTCAATATCATTCGTTCGGTTCTGCTGGAGGAGGAACTCCCGTTCACTCTACTCCCGTTGAAACCCTTGTACGCTCGAGAGAGTGCTCCTACAAGGACTTCACAAACTGAAATCCATTATCCTTTAAGGGGACTGGCGGAGTCATTGCCCTCTCGCAATGGTTCGAGAAGACCGAATCGGTTTTCGAAATCTGCTCCTGTCCAGAAGGGAGCAAGGTCAAGTTTGCTGCTTGCACCTTCGAGGCAAAAGCCCTAACATGGTGGAATAGCCATGTCAAGTCACTATCCCTTATAGTGGCAAATGTTATGGGCTGGGAAGCTCTGAGATAGCTAATGGTTGAGGAGTACTGCCCGAGGGGCGAAATCCAAAAGCTAGAGGAAGAACTGTGGAGCCTAAGCATGAAGGGCTCCAACATAGTCTCCTACACCGCCAGGTTCTGTAAACTGGTGGCCCTCTGTCCCAACATGGTTCATACAGAGGGGAAGAAGATTGAAAGATACATATGGGGGCTGGTGCCTCCATTCCAGGGAAATGTTTTCGCTTCAAACCCCACTACATTCGATAGTGCCAAGCGATTCGCACAACGGCTTATAGACCATGGGGTTCGTACCCCGGCCGCAACAACAACCCTGGCCAACTCAGAACCCGACAGAACCGCTGATTCCAAGCGGAAGTTTTGGGATGACAAGAGAAAGACAAAGGCTGCCAAAAAGCAGCAGGTCGTGGCAGTTCATGCTGCGATAGCACCTGCCGCTGCTGCTCCGGTAAAGCAGTACGCTGGAAGTTTGCCTAAGTGCAACAAATGCAACTTCCACCACGTAGGAGCCTGCCGGGAAATGCAGTGTTTGAACTGCAACAGGAAGGGGCACACTGTTCGTTTCTGCAAATCTCCGGAGAGGCCAATCACCCAAGTCCCCGGCGCTGGTGTGAGCCAAACTTGCTACGGTTGTGGCGAGGTGGGCCACTACAAAAGGAACTGTCCGAAGGCAGGGAATACCGGTGGAGTGGCAAGAGTTCTGGCCATAGGCCACGAGGAAGCAGTTGCCGACCCCACAGTGGTCACTGGTACGTTTCTCCTCGATAACTCTTATGCATGCATTCTGTTTGATAGTGGAGCGGAGAGGAGTTTCGTGAACCACAACTTTGCTCATTTACTTAAGCAAAAATCACGAGCACTTAAAGAACCGTTCACTGTAGAGATGGCTAATGGAAAGACAGAGAGCACTAGCAGTATATTCATAGGGTGTACCCTAACACTAGATAGCCATTATTTTTCAATCGATCTCATGCCGGTCTCAATTAAAAGTTTCGACGTCATTATCGGCATGGATTGGTTGAGTCTTCATCGTGCCGACATCATGTGTTACGAAAAGGCTGTACGCCTTAATCTGCCGTCTGGCGAAACTCTAGTAGTTTATGGCGACAAACCCGGCACGAACCTTCGTATCATCTCGAGCATTCAAGCTCAGAAATTCTTCCCAAAGAAATGTCGTGCATTCCTTGCTCATGTGGTCGATGTGAGCCAAGAAACGAAAGTCATTCAGAACATTCCAGTAGTACGCGACTTTCCCGACATTTTTCCAGAAGAACTCCTAGGATTACCTCCGCAACGTCAAGTCGAGTTCATAATCGACTTAGTTCCAGGGGCTACCCCCGTAGCCAAATCGCCTATCGTCTAGCACCTGCAGAGATGCAAGAACTGTCCTGTCAACTTAACGAACTGCTGAGCAAGGGCTTTATAAGACCAAGCTTCTCACCCCGGGGGAGCTCCAGTTTTGTTCGTCAAGAAGAAAGACGGATCGTTTCGTATGTGCATCGACTACAGGGAGCTCAACAAACTGACCATCAAAAATCGTTATCCTTTGCCTCGTATTGACGATTTATTCGATCCACTTCAAGGGGCGAACTTCTTTTCAAAAATCGAATTAAGGTCCAGATATCACCAACTACGAGTGCTAGGGGAGGATGTTCCGAAGACAGCCTTCCGAACTCGTTATGGGCACTACGAATTTGTAGTGATGTCGTTCAGATTAACAAACGCGCCCGCAGTGTTCATGGACGTAATGAATAGGGTGTGTCGTCCTTACTTGGATCAGTTCCTCATCGTCTTCATCGATGACATACTTATCTACTCTCGTAGTGAGGAGGAGCATAGTCAACATCTGCGACTAGTCTTAGAAACCCTGCGTGCGGAGAAGCTTTATGCGAAGTTCTCGAAATGCGAATTTTGGATCCGAAGTGTCGAATTCTTAGGGCACGTGGTTAGCAAAGAAGGAATACACATGGACCCTTCCAAAATCAAAGCCATTGAGAGCTGGTCAGCACCGAAGACGCCTACAGAAATTTGTCAATTTCTAGGCCTCGCTGGCTACTATCGCAGGTTCATTCAGAATTTCTCCCGCATTGCGAAACCTCTGACGACACTGACCCAGAAGGGCGTGGCCTTTGACTGGGAAGAGAAGCAGGAGAGAGCGTTCCAAACGCTCAAGTGAGCCTTGTGCACCACACCGATACTATCCCTCCCCGAAGGGATAGAAGACTTCGTTGTCTATTGTGATGCGTCAAATCAAGGACTCTGATGTGTTCTGATGCAGCGAGGTAAGGTCATCGCCTATGCCTCGAGACAGCTGAAGACACATGAGGTCAACTACACTACCCACGATCTTGAGCTAGGAGCAGTTGTGTTTGCTCTGAAGATCTGGAGACACTACCTGTATGGTACAAAAAGCACTATCTTTACAGACCACAAGAGCCTACAACACATATTCGACTAGAAGGAGCTCAACATGAGACAACGACGGTGGGTCGAGCTACTCAGTGATTACGAATGCGAAATTCGTTATCATCCGGGTAAAGCCAACGTAGTAGCTGACGCCCTAAGTCGGAAAGAATATTCTGGTCGTAGAGTCAAATTATTGACTATGACTATCCATTCCCACTTGTCCACACAAATTAAGGAGGCTTAGCTCGAAGCTTTGAAACCTGAAAATGTGGCGGGTGAATCCTTGAGAGGGATGGATAAGAACTTGGAGGTTAAGGGTGGCGGGGCTTATTATTTCATGGATCGGATCTGGACCCCGAAACTTGGTGGTTTCAGAGACTTGGTCATGAACGAGGCGCACAACACTCGTTATTCCGTCCACCCAGGTTCAGATAAGATGTATCTGGATCTTAAAAAGCTATATTGGTGGCCTAACATGAAAGCAGAGATTGCTACCTTCGTGAGTAAATGCCTTACTTGCGCCAAGGTCAAGGTCGAATACCAGAAACCCTCCGGTCTACTACAACAGCCAGAGATACCGGAATGGAAGTGGGAGCGGATCATTATGGATTTCATAACCAAGTTTCCCAAGACAACGGGTGGACTTGATACCATATGGGTCATCGTCGACAGATTGACCAAGTCCGCACACTTCCTGCCTATCAAGGAAACAGATAAGATGGAGAAGCTTACAATAACTTACATTAGGGAGATTATATGACTGCACGGTGTTCCCATATCCATTATCTCAGACAGAGATAGTAGATTCACTTCGAGGTTCTGGCAGTCGTTACAAAGTTCCCTAGGAACTAGGCTGGACATGAGTACAGCCTACCATCCACAGACAGACGGACAAAGTGAGAGGACTATCCAAACCTTGGAAGATATGTTGCGAGCCTGTGTGATCGACTTTGGGAAAGCATGGGATACTCATTTACCCCTTGTAGAATTTTCCTACAACAACAGTTATCACACGAGCATAAATGCTGCTCCATTCGAGGCCCTCTATGGCCGAAAGTGCAGATCCCCTCTGTGCTGGGCTGAGGTGGGTGATACCCAGTTAGCTAAAGGACGAGTTCCTGACAGCACTCTCACAGGTCCGGAGATCATACGGGAAACGACAGAGAAGATCATTCAGATTCGTGAACGATTGAAAGCCTCTAGAGACCGATAGAAAAGCTACGCTGATAAACGAAGGAAACCGTTGGAATTCCAGGTGGGCGACCGTGTTCTATTGAAGGTCTCACCCGGGAAGGGCTTGATACGCTTCGGAAAGCATGGAAAGCTAAATCCAAGGTACATAGGGCCTTTCGAGATTCTCGCAAGAATCGGCCCTGTAGCTTACAAACTTAACTTACCACACGAACTCAGTAACGTACATTCTACTTTCCATGTCTCGAACTTGAAAAAGTGTCTGTCTGACGAGACTCTTGTAATCCCACTCAACGAGATCGAGATCAACGAGAGCCTCAACTTCGTGGAAGAACCAGTAGAGATCATGGACCATGAGGTCAAGCAAACGAAAGAAAGCCGCATCCCGATAGTGAAGGTTCGCTGGAACGCCAAGCGAGGACCTGAATTCACTTGGGAGCGAAAGGATCAGATGAAACTGAAATATCCTCGTCTTTTTACTTAGTTATTTGTAACTACTTATTTGCTTCAACTCTAATTTCGGGATGAAATTCCTTCTAACGGGGGGATGATGTGACAACCCGAAATTTTTATTTTGTACAACCATTCACTTCAATAGAAGTCAAAACTGTTTCTGCTAATTTTCAAGCTTTTTGGAATAAGTTTGAGTGTTTTAAGATTAGTACTGCAGGAGATAACAGGAGAGAGGATGCCCTAAGGTTTATTGTGCAACAATAATATCCCAAAACTCCAAGAGTTTGGAGTTTATGGCCTAAACAAAGGTGTTTACGGCCGTAAACCCTAAAAGGGGGTATATATATGACACTTAGTCATTATTTACCACTTTTCACGTTTTCAAGATCCAAAACTCAATTCTCTCTCAAGTATCATCCAACCTTTCTTCTTGATCATCAACTATGTAAGTGTTTCTTACCCTAAAAAGTTGATATCTTGCTTAACCTAGTGATCTAACATGATTTCATCCATGAAATCATTCCATTTTCTTAGATCTTCAAGTGTTCTTCAAGAACACCAAGAACACCAAGAACACACACTAGTGTTTTGGGCCGAAAACACCCTTCTTTGCTTCCATATTGTAAGTATCTATCTCCTATACTTGTTATCTAGTAAGGATACTTGATTTAGGGCCTAGAAATCGTCATTATCCAAGAACAAAAAGTGTTTTCGGTCTAGTGCATCTCCTTAGACCGAAAACCCTTATGAAGGGTGAAAAATGACTGTAAATACTTAGTATTGAGTCTAGAACACTTCATTGATTGTTGAAAGCCCTTGGAAATCACCTTATGTATCAAACATCATGAGTTTTCGGCCAACCATTTGGACCGAAAACCTCTTTGGACCGAAAACCATTTGGACCGAAAACCTCTTTGGACCAAAAACCTCTTTGGACCAAAAACCATATGGAACGAAAACCCTTTGGGCCAAAAACCTCAAGAAACATACTACTTGGACCGAAAACTCCTTTAAGTGGCTATACAACCCTTAGATGCAACCCTTGGTACTTCTAGCACTTGAATCAAAGTGTTTTCCATGTCCTAGGGTGTCTTAACTTGGTTAATTAGTTATTAAATGACTAATTGGATACATATATGTGTTATTATATGTTAAATAGGATCTGTGTGTGTGCTCAAGTCTTCACTTGACACTTAGCATCCTATACATTCCGTTCATCCAAACCACTCACTACACGTGAGTTCATACCCCTTAATTAACCTTTTAAATGTTTTTAAATGCTTTTATGGGGGGGAATACAAGTTGAACAATTATAGTTATTATATCAATCACATTTGATTAATAACTACCAAACAAGCAGATTCTTACTTTTCAAACTGTGTTACCAAACTATTTTACTTCAAACTGTTTTACAAACTCTTTTCATACCAAATGCTTTTATCAAACTCCTTTACAGGTCAATTACTGTTACTTAAACTCTTTTAAACTTATATTCTGTGTATCTATGTAGATATAGTTATATAAGTAGGATTGAAAGGACTTAGGACTGATAGCCTACCTTACTTCCTGTTCCTTGTTTGGTTGTGGACTTAGGGTATCAAGGTTATTTGTCCGAAGGTCGTTTGAATCCTAGTTATATATCATGTATATGTGTATAGATATAAAAGGTTACTTCTTTCATTCAGTTCAATGCCTTTGGGTAGCAAAGGTATACAAACATGTTCATATACACAAATAACATTACTAGTAAACTATAATAGGTATAGTTTAGGAAGATACTATTACTAGAACAATGAAACATACAATGAGTCAGTTCATTCATGAGTAATACATAGTGACGAGAAACAAACATAATACATAGTGATGAGAAACAAACATAATACATAGTGATGAGAAACAAACATAATACATAGTGATGAGAAACAAACATAATACATAGTGATGAGAAACAAACATAATACACAGTGATGAGAAACAAAACATACAGGCTAGACAGAGAAAGAACACACAATACAGCTAGCTCATACATATACATATACATATACATTACTTACAGTTATGTGAGCCACTTAACGGGGGCATGGCACTACCTGTCATGACCTGTTTTGTATCCAGAATCTCCTTAAGTGGAGAGCGTATGAGTTTGTGTATAGATCTATACTAGATTGACTATCCTACACCTTGCTGCTCGCTACAGTGGGACTTGCAAGTCTACGGGTGCCAAACGTCATTTCTTACGACGTCTTACATCGTCGTTTTTCTATAGAGTCGGTAGCAGGATACAGGACGATCACATGGTACTTTAAATAACAATAGATTTAAAGTAATTAGTACAGTAGTAGTTACTTAATACAACACTACCTTACTATTTCATTTTCCCTTTACATTTACTTTGTGATATTCACACAATAAACAATAATGTAAAAACTATATTTTTGGTTAATGATAGTAGGATTTGGGAAAATACACCCTCTTACAAGAGACACACAGAGAGATACTAGATGCCTTGGTAGAAGGCTACTTTTAGTAGGAACATAGGGTTTTCTAGGAGAGTTCAAACAATTACAAACTTATACAATTACAGACTTACAAACACTTTCATACAAACACAGACATTAATATACTTATGATCTCACCAGCTTTAAAGCTGATAAACTCTTTCAAAATAACTTGTATTCTCAGGTCACCAGTAGACAGGTACCGGTGCCAGGTTTTGAGAAGATGGAGCTCGTTCAAGACTCATCTTTTATTTTGATGTATATTTTTGGTGTCTATATAACTTGACAGAACACACTTGTATGAAATTATATTATTAATGCAATGGATGATGTTGTTGCTTGTTTACGACTTTGCATTGTTGTGATACTGAACATGACGTCCTCCACCCCGAACGTTTCCGTCGTTCCGGTTTTGGGGTGTGACAGATTGGTATCAGAGCATTGTTTATAGTGAATCGAGTGTATGAACCCATAAAAGATATACGAACTATAAACACAGCGGGATTAAAATACTCTGATAAAGAGTTTATACTTTTAAATAATAAAATATTTAACTAAGTATACATACCTGCATTCATACTAAAATCAGTGTCACTAGGACAGAACAAAAGTATTACGATTGTTGGACAGCACAAGTAGACTTAGAGACATATGGTCAACCCTGGGAAGATGTAGCCTGATCAACTACATTATCCGAGGAGTGATTAGCATGTGCCTAAGTATGGTTGTGAGGTTGCAACAAGTCTAAAAACTTACCAACACTACTACAATGAGAACAGTAGAACAAAACATAAACTTAAAATACTATAGGAGTATTTTGTGTTACTATTAATTACTTATCTGAGAACTAAAGGTCTTTATTAGTATGTCAATAGTTGCTGAGTGGATACACTAAGGTTATATGTGTCTAGGATATCATAGACTTAGAATCTGTGATCTTTGCTTTACTTCCTGTTCCTTGTTTGGTTGTGGGCTTAGAGTTAGGGTCACTTATTCGAAGGTCTATCCTGTCTTGGTTACATATGACTGGTATGCACTACGCAAATGTTGAAGTAACTAATAAAGATCATCTTATAATTATCTAATTAGTTAGCCTATTTAGTTACAGGTAGTAGACCCTGAGCATAGTCAGATGATGATGAGAGATTTTTGGATTATAGGCCAGTAGTTATAAATAACTGTTGTAAGGCTTATAATGTCTTGTTTATGCTTTTGATCTGTATCGGAACATGACATCCCAAGGTTTTGATATAAAATGAAAATATATATTTCTTAAAGAAAGGTTTTGATAAACTTTTATCATGTTTTGTTTTGGGAACAAATTCTGCAACATCTTTTAAAAATGATTACTGTGATTTTATTTTAAAAAGCATGAACGAAATCGGTCTTTTCTGGCCGTGAAATTGGGGATGTCACATCACTCTTCCCTGACAAGGCCCATTCATCTTACCGAAGTCTAAGACCCACAGCCCAAACCTAAAAGGTTTAAACCCTTGGTTGTTTCAAGAAATACACCCGTGAATGTTTTCACTAAGCGAGCAGGTCCCTCAAAGAAGAGAAAAGCTAAAACTGTAGAGTGTACTCCTCAGGTTTAACAATCTCCTTCCAAGGCTCATGACCTGCCTGTCAATGTCATTGATGACAACCAATATGAGCCTTCGGAATCAGGACATGTGTTTAGAAGGAAAAAGTTGAAGCTTACCTCAATTCATAGCCAAATGAAAATCAAGGAAAATGTTTGAGTCTCTCAAAAGACTCCTGTAGCTGTTCGAGTCCCTACACACTCACCTGGAAGAACCCTAACTCACCACTCTGATACATTGAGTGTATCAATTTCATCTCATAATGGAGAGAGACCCCCATCTGGAACCCAAGTGGATCGAAATGTTAATACTTGCCCTAAGGTCTCCAGGGCTTCACGTCTGCTTATTTTCTCTCCTGAGGAGTTGCACTTCATATTTCTTCGTGTTGAGCATACACAAAAAACACCTGTTGTACTTCATGGCCCTTCTTCAGAGACCCTAGCCGGAACAGAGCCGAGGCCAAACTTGATTTTAGTTCAAGGAGACCAA
Organism: Lactuca virosa; assembly: GCF_052849685.1. Classification (NCBI taxonomy): domain Eukaryota; kingdom Viridiplantae; phylum Streptophyta; class Magnoliopsida; order Asterales; family Asteraceae; genus Lactuca; species Lactuca virosa. The sequence continues at coordinate 309,753,518 of NC_136433.1, read as the reverse complement.
GGAAGCTCTGGAAATCCTGTACCGCCTACATTAAACTCAAGCGGTTTAGGCAATGTGAACATAAATGTGCAAGGATCCATGAACACGAGGGACACCTCGGTGCGTGAAGGATTTGATGGATATGCATCTAATAACTCTTGGTCCCGATACTGCCCAACAACAGAATCTGGGCTAAGGAAGTTTGAAGCTGTTGAAAGAGCTTTACAGGAAAGAAAGGCTCAACAAGTGCAGCAACAACAGAAAGAAGAATCCCTTCTCCTCGTGGCTAAATATTAGGCCACCATGATCAACAACGCCAAAATGGTGCATGATATTCTGACAATTCAACAATGGATGTCAGATATTGAAAACACCGTACAACAAGTTAAAGGAATGGAGAATGTTGTTGGTCCTTCCAAGCCTCCCCCAAACAATAAAGCTCATGACTCTAATCAAGATGGTACAGTCATAGAGATCAACTTTACACCGATGTTTGGTCTAGATGATGATAACTTTGATGACATTCAACAACCTCCTCCTTCAGAAGATTTCATCATGGTTCTAGACGACGAATAATCAAGTGGTTCTCAACAATCCAATTCCAAACCAAAACAGAAAAAGAAAAAGAAGATAACCGTGTCAAGAAAGGAATTCCTGGATCTTCAAGCTAAGGTTGATCAAATCCTAGCCGCAGTTACTTCCAAAATCCCGCAGGCTACTGATGTCCCCACTCCACAATCACTAATTGATCGTGTGGAAGTATTGGAAACATGAGAAAGACTTGCTGCAGAAAGAACACTTATTCGCATAGACATAGGTATTAGGACACTCGACAATCAAAGGACGGCTGATCAAAAGGAATTTCTTTCCAAGGCCGAAGATCTCATCAAGGAAGTGAAAGAGCTAAGGACTTAATTGCAACAAACCCTTCAAACTCAAGCAAGCAATTCAAAGCAGCTTGTTGAGGAAACTCATACTGCATATGAATCAGGGTTTGCGGTCATTCAAGAAACAATCAAAGGGTAGAGAATATCGTTAATAGCAAAACAGAGTGTTGATGAAATTCTCCGTATTACAAAGGATATTTATCAACAACTCTTCGACCTGGAGATCTCCAACAACAACAATGTGTGTGCACAAATGAAAACGCAGTCCAATGCCACTTTTCAGAAAATTGATGATATGAAGTTGTGGTTTGAGGAGAAGAGGGAGCCTGTTTCCTCAAAACGGGGAAGTGATCGTGAAAATGAAATTAGAATTGAAACGGTGTTTGAATCATCCAAGTCAAAAACTCGATCAGATAATCACTCTATCACTCCTCCTCAGGATCCACCCTCCTCAGTGCACCTTAAAAATCTAACTCCTCAGGGTTCACCTCAACAACCTACTCCTCGATCTTCTCCTCAAAATCAAACTCCTCAAGATTCTCCAAAACGATCATCTTCTCGGCAATCCACTCCTCCCCAATTCAAGGATATGGAAGAAGAAATGCCATCAGATCACACGGATGACTCCCCCATAACAACATAAAAGAAAGATACTGGAGGGCTGCCAAGTTTGCAGAACTCAGCTGGAGAGCACAAGGGTTTGACACAACCTTCGACGAAACCCTTATCAACTCATGGGTAAACCCAACCCGCAGACTCCTAGATTCTGATTACATTCCCCATCTTACATATGCAGAACCTCCATCTGATGGTTATTGGGACATCCCCATCTCTCCAAACTCAAAGTACTTCCCAGTGTTTCAACCTCTTGATCCCACTCTCCCCGAAGACCGAAGACTCCTCATGGATTTTGAACGTTTTGATCCTCTTGTTGGATTAGATGTCTAAGCCCATAACTATTATTGGTATGTATTCGACCCGACTTAGCATGGTCCATTTGGGTTGCATGGCATTGGAACGATTTGGATAGACTTTTGTGAGAAAAGGATATATATGGTTTATTAATATATTATAAGTTCTAATATATTAATATGAAATCATATTATTTAATTAGTATTGTTCAAGAATTAATTTGGAATTAAGTCTGTAATCAAAAGACACTAATTAAATATATGGGGATTGATTGTGTAAATCATTCATTCTTATATATGTGGAGTTATGATCCATAGTTCTTCATGTTGGGCTAATGTCACACCCCCAAACCAGAACGGTGGAAACGTTCGGGGGCGGAGGACATCATATACAGTATCACAATAATGCATAATAGTAAACAAGCAACAACATCATCCATTGCATTAATAATATAATTTTAATACAAGTGTGTTCTGTAGTTTATAAAACACCAAAAATGAATAATCAAAATAAAGACGAGTCTTGAAAGCTCTGTCTTCTCAAAACCTGGTCATCGGTACCTGTCTACTGGTGACCTGAGAATACAAGTTATTTTGAAAGCGTAGATCAGCATTAAAGCTGGTGAGTTCATAAGTAATTTAGTGTCATTGTTTGTGTAAGTTTGAAGAAAGTGCTTGTAAATGTTAGATGTAAAAGTTTGTAAGTGTTTGATGTAAATGTTTGTAAACTTCCTAGAAAATCCTATATTTTCTACTAAAGTAGTCTTCTACCAAGACCTAACTGTTCTTTATGTTTGTTCTTTTGTAAAAGTAAGTATTTTCCCAAAGTATGACTATCATTACCAAAATATAGTTTTCATTACCGTTTATGTGAGAAGATCACAATGTGAATGAAATGGGAAAAATAAAGATGTAATGTAGTTTTATCTAAGTAACTACCAATGTACTAACTACCTTAAACCTGTGTGTTTTTATTAAGGTAATATGTGATGAGATTATAACCATACTTGATTGACTAGTAAGACACGACGTTCGAGACGCCAAAATGGTATGACATTCGTCACCCGTAGACCTGCATGTCCCACTGTAGCTAGCAGCAAGGTGTAGGATGGTCAATCCCATATATATCTATACACAAATTCACGCTATCCCTTTAGGAGATCCGGGTTACAAAACGTGACACGACAGTATATTGCCGTGCCATGAAGTAGTGGCTCACATAAAGGTTATCTTGTTATTGTATTAGTATAGTATGTTCTCTCTTTCTCTAGTATATAGTATGTTCTCTCTGTTCTAGTATATAATATGTTCTCTCTGTCTCTAGTATTTAGTATGTTCTCTCTGTTCTAGTATATAGTATGTTCTCTCTGTCTCTAGTATTTAGTATGTGCTCTTTGTTTCTCATTATAGTATGTTTGAACTGACTCATGTATGAACTGACTCTTGTATGTTTCATTGTTCTAGAAATAGTAAGTAGTGACTTCCTAAACTATACCTATTATAGTTTACTAGTAAAGTTGTTTGAATGACTGTTTATGTTTGAGCACCTTTGCTACCCAAAGGTATTGATCTGAAAGAAAGAACTTTTATATCTATATGCATATACATAATATATAACTAAGATTCAAACGATATTCGGACAAACAACCGAATACCCTAAGTCCACAACCAAACAAGGAACAGGAAATAAGGCGAGTTATCAGTCCTAAGCCCTTTCAATCTTACTTATATAACTATATCCATATAGACATGATTTGAACAATATATGAGTTTCAAAGAGTTTAATAAAGAATTTAAAATGTAAAAGAGTTTATAAAACGATTTGAAGCAGTTTGTTTGATAACATAGTTTTGAAATATAAGAAATCCACTTGTTTGATAGTTATTAATCACATGTGATTGATATAATAACTATAATGTTTCTACTTGTATTCCCCCCCCCCCATAAAAGCATTTAAAAGTCATTTAAAATATAAGTTAAGGGGTATGAACTCACCTGCAGTGAGTGATACAAATGAAAGATCGATAAAAGGATGATGAGTGTCAAGTGAAGCCTCGAGCACAAACGGATCCTAATAAGCATATAATGACACATATATGTATATAATTAGTGTTTATACAACTAATTATTAAAGGAAACCACCCTAGGAACTAAGAATCACTTAGATTGAAGTGTTAGAAGTACAAAGGATTGCATATAATTGGTGTACTGCCACACAAGTGTGTGTACGGCCACTAGGTGTACGACCACTTGGGTGTACGGCCAGGTGTGTACGGCCATGGAGTGTACGGCCGTACACTCCTTGAAGAATTTGCCAAAAAGTGTGGTCCAAGGCTCTATCTTGCATCCTCTAAGTGTTCTTGATCTTGTGTTGGAATATAACATGAGTTTTAGGCCAAATATGCACTAAACAAGGGGTGTACGGCCGTACACTCTTTGTGTTCATGCAATATATGATGTTTTAAGGCTAGAAAGGGAGTGATTCACAAGCCTAACTAGAAGAGGGAAAAGATACTTACGAATTAGAAGCCTTTAGGGGTGTTTAAGGTCCAAGAACTAGTATGTGTTCTTGGTGTTCTTGGTGTTCTTGGTGTTCTTGGTGTTCTTGAAGATCTAACCAAAAGAAGTAATTTCATGGATGAAATCATGGATCTTCACTAGATAGTGTAATGAATCAACTAATCAAAGGAAGTAACACTTACATTTTGAAGATCTAGATGAAAAACCCGATGATAGTTGAGAGAGAATCGATTTCTTGGCTTGAAGGAGTGAAAAGTGATTAAAATGGCTAAGTCCCACATATATATATGTGAGAGTGTATGGCCAGGAGGGGGTGTACGACTGTACACCCATGTGTACGGTCGTACACTCCTCATGAAGGAGTGTTTGGCCCTTTTGAAAAGTGGTGAACTTAGGGAACTCATTTCTAAACCCTAACTTTGAATGTGTTAGGCTTAGAACACTCAAACAGACTCTAAACCATGCTAAAATATAGCAGAAACGAGTCTGACTTTGATTGAATTGAACGGTTGTACAAGATAGAAATTTCAGGTTGTCACAGCTAAAACCATGGAGTAACCCATGGATACTCCATGGAGGTTTTAACCCATGGAGCATGAAGAATATGGAAAGACATGAGTTACATAGTGTAACCCTAATAGCCACAATATATAAGGACCCCATGGCTCAAAAAATCAGCCCTAAGGGGTTTATATGAGAGGGCTAGCCGATTTGAGCATAAGGACTTTTCTCTCAATTTATTCCAAGTTGTTGTTGATGTTGTGTGAACCATTTGAGGTGTCACACTTGAGGCACTCGGCTCTTAAGCTCCATGGAATCAAGCTACAACACAAAAGGTATGTTACTCTAACCAGTATCTTATTTGGTATATGAAAATGCATGCTAGTTATAGGTTTAATGCCTTGGAAACCATTTGCATGTATAATTAGTGAAAACATAGATCCAAGGTATTTAGGGTTGTATGTGCACCATAGGATGTTGTAGTATACTAAAACCCTTCAGTGGTATCAGAGCCAAGGCTTGTTTTCAAGTTATACTTGCTGAAATAGCTTAAAAATCGAAAATTCTGACTTTCTGGGCACTGGACTCGCCGAGTCCACTGATGGACTCACCGATTCCATGAAGAAATTCGTCCTACTCGTCGATTAGGTTCATACACTCAACGAGTAGAAGCCCCTGACATCATATTTTTGACTTTTAAGGGTGGAATTGAAATAGAATCATTACCCTAAGCTGTTTTTGAACCTATAAACCTGTTTTTGATGTGGTAATGTTCATTCTAAGCCAATTCAAAAGATAATTGTCAATAGATTCATGTTTTGTATTAGTTTAATGGTTAGGCTAATTACATGAAAATTGTTTGATATGAATTATCTTGTTCTTATGAGTTTGCTTAGACTAATAGAAAAATTATGTGATAATGTGTTTTCAATCCAAATTGATCTAAAAGTTATTCATAAAATGTGTTTTTGTAACTTGTCCTCAAGTTATATGAAAAGTCACATTTATGATTTTTAAAACTCATATGATTTCCATAAGTTATGAAAATGAAGAGTCTCATTTTTTAATGCTTTAAAGTCTTCCATAACTTGTCCTCAAGGTATGGAACTTGAAGAGTTTTTCATTAAAACTACTTTAAACACATAAGTTATGGAATTGAAAAGTTTTTGAATTGTTCAAAACTTGCCCTCAAGTTTTGGAATTTGTAAAGTTTCCCCATGAATACTTTAATTCCAAGTTAAACCCTTAGAATTTTAAAAGTTAAAATTCAACCCTTATACTATTATAATATTAATAGTTAATAGTTATATATATGTATAAGAACAAAGTCAGTCTCACCGTTACTAGGCCTCATTCACGAAGCCGGTCTATAAGGGGGGTATAAGGTTACTGCCTATAAAATGACAGTCTAATGGGTGTCCACTCTCACCCACCGCTTCCTTGACTGGTGGAGGGTCGTTAGTCGAACGGGTTTGACAAGACTATAATTCTCCCTTCATTAAAAGTATTAATGACAAATACTAAGTAACTAAACTCTTATAAATTCCCAATCTTAGTTACTTAGGAAAATGTGAATTTGGTGCTAACCCATGAAATTACACTTTTCACTTTGCTTAAGTCGTTAGTAGAGCGCGTGTGGTTAACCGGCACACTAACTTGATTTTAACAAGGTTGGCAAAGGGTGGCTTAAGGTTTATCATAGATCGGTGGAGCGCGTGTGGTTAACCGGCACATCGATTAGGTGATAAAAATTAAGAGTACCAAGTATATTTCCATGGTTATTCACACCTTGTTTGTGATCCTCGGCATCCTAGTCACAAACTTGAGAGGGCACAATCGATATTTAAACATGCCATTGAATAGTTCAATGAATCTCAAAAGATCTAGGAGTTTCAAACCAATTAAAACCTAATACCTATTTCGTTTTTCATGATGGAAATTGGTGAATCATCATTCGCCTACCTTCAAATATTTTATACCTTAGATTACGACATCCCTCTTCCAAGTTATAAAAGTATTGTGTTGGGTCCTAGCCTTAATATTTCATATTGGGTGTTATATTAAGGACTTAAATCAACTAACTTGAGTATCTCCCATTGTAGATGTCTGGTTCAGACAACTATGATCTTCCCAAATCCCTAGGAACAAGCTTTCCTAATGAAGATGATGTCCCGTGGTTGGTTCATGGAAATCATACTTCTCTTCCTTCACCTCTTCCAATTATTCTCCCTAACCCACAATTTCTTGAAAAGTTCAAGGTCACTCAAGCCCTACTGGCAAGCAAAGTCTATCTGTGCTCACATCTTGGAGATAAAGTCACATATTGACAAGCCGGGAGAGTTGGGTGTCAAGGTCTTGAGGAAGTTGGTTGTTGACTAGATTCTTCAATCACTTTCTAAGTCACATAGTGAGTTCCTTTAAGGCTACTACATGACAAACCATGACATGACCCTTAATGATCTTACATATTTGCTTGATGTTGCTAAATCAGCAATGATTTGGAGCACGGGTAAAGCAAATTTGATTGGAATATCGACTTCCCAAACTTCCATGGACATTGACAATGGTAACATTGGAAATCAAGAAAAGCTTTCTCTTCCCAATGGAAAGGGATCGGCCATAGTCAGCTCAGTTGACCAAATGGTAAAGCGAAAGGCTAAGTCTGAGATAGTCTTGTGTACCATTCCCACAGAGTCCATATGCTTATATTGCCAAAGGAAGGGGCATTGGTTGCGAAGCTGTCCTATTTACCTGAAAGATCATAAAGTTGGTCAAGTCAAAAAGTTTGACTCTACTTCAGGTAAGTCCAATATCTAACTCTGTTAAGTTCCTATTTGGAGATTCTTATTACATGATGTGACTAGTTCGCATTTTGATCAAAGAAAAGAGAGGAAGCTTAAAGGAAGAATATGCTGATTCTGATCGCGAAGATGGATTTCGATCGCATGGTTCGGTGATCAGAATATCGAGCTGTTGCTTAAGAGTTGTGATAGATTGCCTAGGAATAAATAACAACATTGTTTTCATATGCATTTGCATTGTAAGGATAAGTTTTTTCCGCAAAATAAAAGAAAAGGTTTTAATTTTATTTATTTTAAATATCCTTACAATGACATTTGTGAAAAATTGTTGTTTATATGATTCCATTGAAAGCAATATTGGAAAATGGATTTGATTCTTTCGTTTGTGGTAGTGTCATAATTTTCCAAATAAGAAAAGATTCTCATCACCCAAGTTTCAGTTGGATAGAAACTTGGAATCATGCAACTTGTATTGTATGATGAATGAGAATTTTCATCTTTGGGAAATTAAGACTAATTCCTTGTTCACATGCATATGTGAGTCAATCGAATGACTAGGAGATCGAGTACACTTGGTTGTGCGCTGATCAGGTCCACCACAAAGAACGATAATAATATTCGTCATGATTTACTGAAGTTTAGTAAATATGGTTATACTTACAAGTTTAAGTATAATTCTGAAACATTGGAAAAGTTTCAATATATGACAAAACGAATGAGAAGAATCAAATTAGGCAGAAAGATATAAGTTTCTCCAATCTGAAAAGATGGGAGAGTACTTTAGTATCGTGTTTTGTGATTATCTTAGTGATTATGAAACTATATCACAATTGATCCTCTAAGGACATCTTAGTACATTTGTTTGGCTAAGAAGAGGAATCATGGATTGTTGAAATGGTTAAATCAAAAGATGAATCATACTTCGTTCCAAAATTGAATCTTAGAGTAATACTCCAAGATTGTAACTTGAGTGACATAATCTTAAGAAGGTTTATAACACTTGTCAAATGTAAGAGTAAAATGTGTTCTACTCTTTTACATTTGAAATTGGTAAGTTGTGATGTTTTGGATAAAACAGAGACTAACTAAGGCCAATTGTGTGAAGTGTTTGTCTTGATAAGAATCCGCACTAACTCTTGAATATTTGCTTTGTCAAGGAATGGTTCTTGACAAGAGAATCTTATATGTCAAGAGGTCGGTGGGAGTCTTAAAGATCTTGAAAAAGTTTCAAGAACTAATCAAGAATAAAACCTGTAGTTTATCACTAGCGCACGACTTGAGGTTTGTAACCTATCGTGTTGACATACTCTTAATTTTGTGCCCATTCCAGTTAAAGTTTACTATACATCTGAGTTCTACAAATTCTCATTATTGGAACAACTACTTGGAAGCAATGGCAGGCCCTTATGCTGCCAGGTGGCAAGAAAGTAAGATTGCACAAGTTCGGTCGATATGAGTTTGGATTCGTCACTAACCTTCCCTTGTGGTTATGATAATTTCACATGGATAGGAACACATACACCATAAAATCTAAGTGTCATAAGGTTTCTCTCCGATTCATGAAAATGATGGTGAGGAAACGCTTTCACTAAGTAGATTTTAAATAGATAGCCATTGTGATATTTGCATTCTCAAAGTCGTTAGTGGAGCGTGTGTGGTTAACTGTCACACTAACATGGATTTGTGAGAAATGGAAAAGGTCTAAACAATTGTCAGAATTCAGCAGCAGCTTTTGGAAGCTACAATTTGCTGGTCAAATTTAGAAGTCCTACTAGCAATTATAGTTACAGACTTATCCAAGTGGGAGACTGTTGGATTAGGTGTCTAAGCCCATAACTATAATTGGTATGTACTTGAATTGATAGCAGCACAGTCCTTTTGGGTTGCCCTCAAACCTAGCAACTAGACAAGGAAATTATGAAAGGAGAGATATTTACTTATTATAAGATTAATAAATTAATATAAATGATTTATTAATATGTTAAAAGATTAATATATTAATTATAAATCATAAGGTTTAATTAATAGTTAGCCAGAAATTAATTAGAATTAATTTTGGGGTTAATCGTAATAATTATAAAGTGCAGGGACTAGTTTGCAATTATCAAATAGTTGAGTGGAAGGCTCCAGAACCTCCTTGGAAGGGGGTGGACGAAATCTATAGGGGAAACCCTAATGATTTCGTCCAAGGGGCTTGGATAAGGCCTTTGGATAAGCTTAGGCCCCAAGCAAAGGAGTATTAGGGTTTTCCCTAAACCCTAGATCCCTTAGCTATATAAGGAGCCTCCTGGCTCTCAAAATTAGCCACTCCTACCTTGAAGAAACCCTAGGCCGATTTTTGCATATCCTAGCCTCTCTCTTCACAAGTTTCCTTCTTGCTAGCTCTTGGGTGTGACTCCATCAGAGGCATTACATTTGTGGTACTAAGATTCCAAGAAGATCAAGATCAAGAGGATTACCACTTGTTTGCTATAACAATTGAAAGGTATGTAACTCTTAAACCCTAATTGGTATTTTCGAAAATAGCCTCTCTCCTTAGAGTTCTTGTTTTGCAATTCAAAGTTATATGTTCAATAGTTAAAACATAGATCCAAAGTAGGTTGCATGTGAACTTAGGAATTGTTTTCTAGTTTATTTGTTTTACCCAAAACCCATCAGTGGTATCAAAGCCATTGTTTGTTTTCAATTGAATTGCTATAATGGTTGAATTGAAAATTAGGGTTTATAGCTATTAAACCCCAAAGGCCAAAATTTTCGATTTTTAGGGTTTTGGATCAAAGGGTTTACGAAAAGCCCTAGCCTCCATGAACCCTAATCGAAATTAGGGTTAGGGTTATGAAAAACCCTAGCCTCCTCCCTTGATTTTCGAAATTTACATGGTAATTTAGGGTTTCTTGTTTTTGGATAATTGTTGCCTTATTGGATAATTGAGAAAAATAAGGAAATTATCATATCCCCATATTTTCGAAATCTAGAAGGGATATGGATTAGGATTAAATTAATTGTTTAATTTAATTAGATAATCCTTACAAGATTTAATAAATTAATTAAAAGTTAATTAATAGATAAATATTAAATCTGGTTATTTGGTTTTTTTAAATTTAAATTAATAGTTTAATTTTTTCGAAATTTATATAAACCTTAAAGTTTTAAAAAGTTTAAAACACACCTTATATGTGTATTATAATTAAAAGTTAAATATTATATATGTATAAGAATATGGTCAGTCAAATCGCTAGTATGCCTCATTCACGAAGTTGGTCTATAAGGGGGGTATAAGGAAACTGCCTATAAAATGGTAGTTGAATGGGTGTCCACTCTCACCCACCGCTTCCTTGATTAGTGGAGGGTCGTTAGCAGAACGGGTTTGATAGGACAACTACATCTCATTAAAAGTATAATGTTATTAAAGAAAGTACTAGAACATTATTTTACAAAATCCCAACTCTAGTTACTTTAGGAAAAATGTGAAAAGTATGCTAATCCATGAAATTACACATTATGCTTTATTGGTCGTTAGTGGAACGTGTGTGGTTAACCAGCACACTAATAGGCACTAATAAAGAGTAGTAATGGGTATCTCATAATTATCATTTTGATGGAGCGTGTGTGGTTACCGGCACATTAATAGGTAATGATAAAGACAATGAGGTTACCAAGCACATTTGCATGGTTATTCACATCTTGTTTGTGATCCTCGGTATCCCAGTCACAAATAGAAGAGCATAATCCGAGATTAAAACATGCCATTGAATAGTTTCAATGTATCTCAAAAGAATTAGGAATTTCACTTCATTTCGTCCTATGGTGGAATTGGTGAATCGTCATTCACCTACCTTTATGAAATTTACACTTGGATCTCGGCATCCCATTTCTAAGTTGTGAATAATCGTAGGTGGATCCTAACCTTAATATTGTATCTTTGGGTTACTATATTGAGGTATCTTGAAATATAACTTAAACTATCTTTCTTTTCAGATGTCTACTCCTGGAAACACTTCTGCTTCATCATCCTCCAACCACAACTTCTCTTTGCTCAACATTTGCTCCAAAGTCGTTACGGATGGCTCAAACTATAACGATTGGATGCGCAACATCAAACTGGCGCTTCGTTTTGAGGACAAAGAGTATGTCCTTGAAAAGGAGCTCAAAGAAATTGATGAATCCAAAGCCACTCCTGAAGAATATGCTGCCTACAAGAAGCACTATGACGATGCCACCAAAGTGGCATGCATCATGGTCGCAACCATGTCCCCAGAACTGTAGAGGTACTATGAGGACTACTGGCCTTTTAGGATGAACAAGGACCTTATGGAAAAGTACCATAAGTGACCTCGTCAAGAAAAGTTTGAGGTAGTCAAGTCACTCATGGCTTGCAAGATGAAAGAAGGGGGTCGGTTGTATCTCATGTGCAAAGAATGCAATGCTACATAGAGCGTTTGGTCAAGCTCAACATTCACTTTGATGAGGAATTGGCCATTGACATGGTCTTTTACTCATTACCTAATTGTTATGGTCAGTTTTGTTGGATTAATGTCTAAGTCCATAACTATAATTGGTAAGACTTGACCCGACCCGGCATGGTCCATTTGGGTTGCATGGCATCATGCATTTGGATAGACTATAATGAGAGAAATAACACTTAAGGTTGGTTAATATATTATAAGTTCTAATATATTAATAAGGTTATTTAATTAGTATTGATCAAGAATTAATTTGGAATTAATTAAGTGATCAAAAGGAGACTAATTAAATATATGGGTTGATTGTGTAAATCATTCATTCTTGTATATGTGGGCTTGTGATCCAAGATTCCTTATGTTGGACTAAGTCCATGGGGTGACCCATGGATACTCCATGGAGATTAAAATCCATGGAGCATAAGGAATGGGTAAAGTTATGAGTTACATGGTGTAACCCTAATAGCCATCATATAAAAGAATCCCATGGCTCAAGAAATCGTGCACTAATGTGTGAATATGAGGGCTAGACGATTTCAAGGAGTGTTCCATTTCTCTCAAGTCATTCCATGTGCATTTGGTGTTGTGTGAACCATTTGAGGTGTCACACTTGGGGCACTAGGCACTCAAGCTTCATGGAGACAAGCTACATCAAACAAAGGTATGTATTCTATCCATTTGATTACCCAAGTATCAAGTATTGTATGCTAGATAGGGTAATACCTTGGAAAGTTCATAACTGCATGTATAATAGAGAAAACATAGATCCAAGGTATTTAGGGTTGCATGTACACTTAGGAGTGTTAGAATGCTCAAACCTATCAAGTTTATCCTAACTTACCATTTGAACAACACTGAGCAGACATTGGCCCAATTGCACAACTTGTTGCAGACAGCTGAAGCAGGGATGAAGGGTAAAAGTATAGTCTCCACTCCTGCAAGTGCCCCTGTCTTGGCTATTGGACAGGGAAAGGGGAAAAAGAGGAAAGGTCCTTCTAAACAAAATTGGAAGGGAAAGGCCCAAGCTCGGTCATCTAGTAATGGCCCAAAGGCTAAGCCGAATGCTACAATTCCCCATGTTTCTGATCCAAAGGATGTTGATTGCTTTTATTGCAATGACAAAGGGCACTAGAAGAGAAGCTGCCCAAAATATCTGCAGGATATCAAAGATGGCAAAGTGAAGCCATCTTTAGTAGGTATTTACACTATTTATTCGAATAACTCATTATCTTCTCGTTCATGGGTCCTTGATACAGGATGTGGTTTTCACATATGTTCTGATTTGCAAGGGCTAAAAGAAAGTGAGGAGGTAGAGCGAGGGAGGATAAACTTAATCATGGGGAACAGGAAATCTTCACCAGTAACCAAGATCGGAGTTTATCAACTTTTGCTTAATAATGATGTTAGATTAGATTTATTGAATTGTTGCTATTCCTCTCAGATGGCGAGAAACATTATTTCATTTCATGCATTGTTTGGACAAGGTTTTAAGTATTCTTTTAATGATTTGAATGGTTCAATTTCTGTTTATAAGAATGGTGTCTTTGTGTTTGAAGCTTTACCTTGTGATGGTGTCTATGAAACAGTGAATTGTGTTGATAGCTTAGGAAATAGTGTGTTTAATATTGACTTGTCTAATAGTGTAGACAAGGCATGCTTGTGGCATTGTCGTCTTGGACACATTAACAAGAAACGCATAGCCCAACTCTAAAAGGATAGAGTGTTACCTAAAATCAGATGATATGTGTGAATCTTGTCTTTTGGGAAAGATGACGAAGTCACCATTCACAGGATCTTGTGACAGAGGTGAAGGTCTGTTGGACCTCATACATACAGATGTATGTGGGCCCTTCAGATCAACTAAAAGGGATGCTAATCGATTTTATGTGACTTTCACTGATGATTATAGTAGATATGGCTATATCTACTTAATTACACATAAGTCAGAAACCTTTGAAAAGTTCAAAGAGTTTAAGCATGATGTCGAAAATCAATTGGGCAGGAAGATAAAGGTACTTAGATTCGATAGAGGCGGAGAGTATCTTAGTATCGAGTTCAACGACTATCTAAAAGAATGTGGGATAGTATCACAATTAACTCCTCCTAGGACACCACAGTTAAATGGTGTAGCTAAGAGGCATAATCGAACCTTGTTAGACATGGTTCGTTCTATGATGAGTCGTGCTTCGCTTCCTATTCACTTCTGGGGGTATGCCTTAGAGACAGCCGCTCACATCCTCAATCTTGTCCCTACAAAGAAGGTTGCCAAAACACCTCACGAAATGTGGACGGGGAAAGTTCCATCGTTAGCACATATTAAAGTCTGGGGTTGTGAAGCTTTCGTGAGACGAGATACTCACGACAAGCTAGCAGCTAGAAGTGAGAAATGTGTTTTCATTTGTTACCCAAAACAGTCCTTTGGATATTTGTTCTACAGACCTAGTGAAAACGTGGTCTTTGTAGCACGAAGAAGAGTCTTTTTAGAAAGAGAGCTCATATTCAAAGAGGACAGTGGGAGCACCATTGACCTTGAAGAAATTCAAGAGTTAGCCAATGAAGGAACCTTAGATGAAACTAGCACTCAACCAGAGGAAACAGTTCCTGTTGAACCAGTTGATAATTAATTACCTCTTTGAAGATCCACTAGGGTGAGTGTGCCACTTGAGTTGTATGGTTTTCATATTACTTCAGATGGTGACACATTTATCAGTGATTGGACACTGGTAAATTTAGATGAACCATTTACTTACAAGGAAGCAATGGCAGGCCCAGAGGCTTCCAAGTGGAAAGAGGCAATGGACAGCGAGATTAAGTCCATGTATGACAACAAACCTTGGAATTTGGTTGATATTGCACCAGGTCGTAAGACAGTTGGGTGCAAATGGATCTTCAAGAAGAAGACAGACATGGATGGAAATGTGCACACATTCAAGGCTCGACTGGTTGCAAAAGGTTTCACTCAAACCCGAGGGGTTGACTATGATGAGACCTTCTCGGCAGTAGCTAAGATGAAATCTATTAGGATATTGCTCTCCATAGCTGCCTTTCATGACTATGAAATCTGGAAGATGGATGTCAAGACTGCTTTCCTTAATGGGAAGTTGCCTGAGGATGTTTACATGAATCAGCCAGAGGGTTTTGTTGATGCAAAGTTTCCCAATAGAGTATGCAAGCTTGAGAAACTCATTTATGGATTGAAGCAAGCATCTCGCAGCTGGAATCTTTGCTTCCATGAGAAAGTCAAAGAGTTTGGTTTTTCCAGAAGTGAAGATGAGTTTTGTGTGTATATCAAGGCTAGTGGGAGTATAGTAACTTTTCTGGTATTATATGTCGATGACATATTACTCATTGGTAACGACGTTCCAACCTTGAAAGATGTTAATTCTTGTCTTGGAAAGTGTTTTGCCATGAAAGACCTTAGAGAAGTTGCATATATTCTTAGGATTAGAATATGGAGAGATAGAAAGTAGAGACTAATTGGACTTAGTCAGAGCACGTACTTGGATAAGGTACTAAAGAGGTTTAGTATGGAAAATTCCAAGAAGAGAGAGCTGCCTATCCAGAGCAATACCAAATTGAGTAAGACTCAATGCCTGAGTACAGATGAGGAAATAGCTGACATGAGTCGTGTACCTTATGCTTCCGCTGACGGATCGATCATGTACGCTATAACATGTACTCGCCTTAATGTGGCCTTTACTTTTAGCATGGTCAGTCGCTATCAGGGAAACCCGAATAGAGCTCATTGGATAGCGGTTAAGAATATAATCAAGTATTTGAGAAGGACAAAGGACTGGGTTCTTGTACTTGGTGGCAAAGATACTTTGAGAATAGATGGTTACAGTGATGCCAACTTTCAAACGGATAGAGATAACTTCCGTTCTCAATCAGGCTGGGTATTTTTACTGAATGGAGGAGCAGTTACTTGGAAAAGTTCCAAGCAAGATACGGTGGTTGATTCTACTTGTGAATCAGAGTACATAGCATCCAGTGAAGCATCGAAAGAAGCAGCTTGGTTGAGGAACTTCATCGGAGATCTCGTAGTTGTTCCAACCATCCAGGAGCCTATGGAACTGTTCTGCGATAATGAAGGAGCGGTTTCCTTAACAAAGGAACCCAGATATCATGGTAAAACTAGACTTGTCGATAGAAAGTACCATTTCATAAGACATGGAGTAGAAGAAGGCCATCTTGTTGTAAAGAGGGTATCATCTGAAGACAACCCAGCAGACCCCTTCACAAAGGGTCTGAGTAGGGTTAAGCATATTCAGCATGCTCGGAGCATTGGACTGAGAGATGATATTAGGTTTAGTAGTTAGATTAGTTTTGTTCTGAAACTTGTAACAAAGTAAATGTAATTGACTTTTGGTGATTAAATAATAAAGTATTGTTTATCAGTTTGTTTACTGCCCTTGTCAATTGTTTATTATTGTTTTTCATATTTTGCATGTTTTACTTCCCGAATAATATGATTATTCAAACTCCACAGTCGCTCGTACTTTTGGAAGTAAGTAGTGAATTAAGATTGTCATGAATTGGATTGCAGATTGTCTAAGGGAGTTAGATATAGCAATAGAATTGTTGCAATGTTCATGAGTACTTAGAAATAGAGATTTGAGTATTGGATAAACCCTCGCTTAGAGTATTACTTCATGGAATTCATCACGAGTAATATTGAGACGATAATATCTTATAATCTTGAAGCGGAGAAATATGAGTTGTAATTTACGAGTCGGTCATGCATTGGTGATACGAAAACGCATGAGTAACTTGGTGTTATAAAACGTATTGTCATGTATAATTTGATGAGTAAAAGATACAAGCATATGAGTCAAAGTTTATTCGTTCCTTTTTCCTTAACGGGAAAAACAATATATGTGGGCCCCTCGATGATTTGGTGTTGACTTATGTGATGGGCCCAGCCAGGACTAAATGGATGTGTTCAATTAGAAGTCCTACATCATCACAAATCAGAAATCGAGAAACATAGATTCTAGAGAAAGAGATTGATTACATTCCATGTCTTATGTCTAGGGATATCTAGCAGAACGAAGGATTATATGATCACTTATCTAAGGACACGTAACTGACTGGGTCAGAGTTCAGCAGCAGCTTTTGGAAGCTACAATTTGCTGGTTAAATTTAGAAGTCATACTAGCAATTATAGTTACAGACTTATCCAAGTGGGAGACTGTTGGATTAGGTGTCTAAGCCCATAATTATAATTGGTATGTACTTGAATTGATACCAACACAGTCCTTTTGGGTTGCCCTCAAACCTAGCAACTGGACAAGGAAATTATAAAAGGAGAGAAATTGATTTATTATAAGATTAATAAATTAATACAAATGATTTATTAATATGTTAAAAGATTAATATATTAATTAGAAATCATAAGGTTTAATTAATAGTTACACAGAAATTAATTAGAATTAATTTTGGGGTTAATTGTATTAATTATAAAGTGCAGGGACTAGTTTGCAATTATCAAATAGTTGAGTGGAAGGCTCTAGAACCTCCTTGGAAGGGGGTGGACGAAATATATAGGGGAAACCCTAATGATTTCGTCCAAGGGGCTTGGATACGGCCTTTGGATAAGCTTAGGCCCCAAGCAAAGGAGTATTAGGGTTTTCCCTAAACCCTAGATCCCTCAGCTATATAAGGAGCCTCCTGGCTCTCAAAATCAGCCACTCCTACCTTGAAGAAACCCTAGGCCGATTTTTACATACCCTAGCCTCTCTCTTCACAAGTTTCCTTCTTGATAACTCTTGGGTGTGACTCCATTAGAGGCATTACATTTGTGGTGCTAAGCTTCCAAGAAGATCAAGATCAAGAGGATTACCAATTGTTTGCTATAACAATTGAAAGGTATGTAACTCTTAAACCCTAATTGGTATTTTCGAAAATAGCCTCTCTCCTTAGGGTTCTTGTTTTGCAATTCAAAGTTATATGTTCAATAGTTAAAATATAGATCCAAAGTAGGTTACATGTGAACTTAGGAATTGTTTTCTAGTTTATTTGTTTTACCCAAAACCCATCAGGAAGTATGGTGTAAATTTTTGGAAAGGACCATATTGACATATTCTGGAAAGACGCAACTCTTGTTCAGAAGTGATAGTCAAAATGGGAATATGGAAATGTTTCTATAGGTGGAAGTTATTCTTTAAATCGGTGTAAGATTAGAAAACTTAATGCAAGAAGGATGTTCAAAGCAATGTACTTTGAATTTGAGACTTCGTTTCCATTGAATTGCTCTCCATTGGAATACTCTGCAATGTCTGTTGGCAAGTCTTTGTGACTTTGTGCATAGTCATTACAAGAGGATCAATGCATAT
Source organism: Lactuca virosa (assembly GCF_052849685.1). NCBI lineage: Eukaryota > Viridiplantae > Streptophyta > Magnoliopsida > Asterales > Asteraceae > Lactuca > Lactuca virosa. The sequence continues at coordinate 309,735,124 of NC_136433.1, read as the reverse complement.
AAGTTTAGAATCTAATAGATTTCGGTAAATGGTAGGAATTTGGAATTCTTACATTTACGGTAAGGATTTGGGATTGTAAAATGAGCATCATTGGAATCATGTTCAATTGGTCTATTTCACAAAGTAAGGATCATAGACTAACATAGTGTGCATACTTGGAGTATGGCATAACTATTGTTTGGACAAACATAGTGTGCATGCTTGGAGCATGGCATGACTATTGTTTCGATTCAAGTATAAAGTTGATTGTTTGAAACATTATACAATGAATAATGAGTAATGAATATGGTGTTTAAATAAAAGGTGTTTTATTTACTCTCAAAGGTGCCTGGGACCATAGAGGATTAGTATTATTCTTGTGTTTCACTTTTCATGTTTTGACTTTCAGAATAGCTAGGTTATTCTTTCCAAATGACTAAGTTATTTAAATTCTCCACAGTCGGTCATATGTTGGAAGTAGATATGAATCAAGACTGTCATGAAGTTGGCTTGTAGATGTCTAAGGTGTTGGACATAACAAGAGTTGCTACAACATTCATGAGTGCTCATAAGTTCTGAGTATTGGATTAAACCCATGCTCATTTGAATCACTTCATGGATTTTATCACGAGTGATCATGAGACGATAATATCTTATATTCTTCAAACCTAGAGATATGAGTTGTTGACTATGAGTTGGTTATACATTGATTGTACGAAAACACATTGGTAACTCGATGTTATAAAACGTACCTTTGTGTATGATTCAACAAGTAGTAGAACAAGAATATGAGTCAAAGTTTATCCATTCCTTTTACCCTTGGAGGGATAAAAGCGATATTTGTGGGCTCCTCGATGATTTAGTGATGACAAATGTAAGTGCTTGGCCGGGCCTGGACTGATTTGATTTGTTCAATTAGTCAGTCATCATAAATCGGAAATCGGGAAACAAAAGATGGACAGAGAGAATGATTATAATCCATGTCTCAGTCCATATGATATATAGAATGGAGGAATATATGATCCCTTATCTAATGGATGCGTCATTTATTTGTTCAGAGTTTGACAACGGCTTTAAGAGCTACGACTGCTAGTTGGGTTTTGCAGTCATACACAATAATAGTTTTAGACTTATCCAAGTGGGAGACTGTTGGATTAGATGTCTAAGCCCATAACTATTATTGGTATGTATTCGACCCGACTTGGCATGGTCCATTTGGGTTGCATGGCATCGGAACGATTTGGATAGACTTTTGTGAGAAAAGGATATATATGGTTTATTAATATATTATAAGTTCTAATATATTAATATGAAATCAAATTATTTAATTAGTATTGTTCAAGAATTAATTTGGAATTAATTCTGTGATCAAAAGACACTAATTAAATATATGGGGATTGATTGTGCAAATCATTCATTCTTATATATGTGGGCTTATGATCCATAGTTCTTCATATTGGGCTAATCCCATGGAGTAACCCATGGATACTCCATGGAGGTTTTAACCCATGGAGCATGAAGAATATGGAAAGACATGAGTTACATAGTGTAACCCTAATAGCCACAATATATAAGGACCCCATGGCTCAAGAAATCGGCCCTAAGGGGTTTGTATGAGAGGGCTAGCCGATTTGAGCATAAGAACTTTTACCTCAATTTATTCCAAGTTGTTGCTGATGTTGTGTGAACCATTTGAGGTGTCACACTTGAGGCACTCGGCTCTTAAGCTCCATGGAATCAAGCTACAACACAAAAGGTATGTTACTCTAACTAGTATCTTATTTGGTATATGAAAATGCATGTTAGTTATAGTTTTAATGCCTTGGAAACCATTTGCATGTATAATTAGTGAAAACATTGATCCAAGGTATTTAGGGTTGTATGTGCACCATAGGATGTTTAATTATACTAAAACCCTTCACCTCTTCCATGCAAAACACAGTGATAAATTTGAGAACATCTAGTCCAACGACAAACCTGACGGGGTGAAAAACTACAAAGTCAGAAAATTCATAAAAAGTGAATTTTTCCAATATACCCTGACCCGAAGAGGAAGTGAGTATGTCAGATCTCAAGCTGACTTCGTGTGCATGAATCACAAAGAGATATTTCTGATTGCTCGGGTGTTCCAGCTTAAGGCAGAAAAATATCCAAAGGTAAAAATTGCCTTCAAAAGGGCTTGTGAATTCTTGAAGGCCTTGGCGTGTGATTTTGGAAAAATTGATGCAGAAATTCATCCTGTTCTTGCCTACATGTTTGATTTTCCTTCTTTCAACCACGTGCCAACCATCACTGATGGATTCCAAGAAATGACCCTTGGTGCAACAAGCTACCCGGAGCTAGGGATCGTGTACAAGAAGACTCAAGATGGTCCAAAATACTTCATCCATGTGACAGCCATTCATCACCTAACAAAGAAGCAGTTGGATGTCACAATGACCTCGGTCCAAAGATCCAAACATACTACTCAAGAAGTCAAGTTTGAAATCACAAAAAGAATCAAGTGGCTTTTTGAAGTGAGGAAGTTCTGGTGGATCGTCATCAAGTTCCTCAAAATGAATCAGTGAAGAAGATAGTTGAGAGGTCACTTTGGGGGAAATTGTTGAAACAAGAAAGTGAGCACCTTCGGCTAAATGGACCCAAGGACCCCTTGCCAAAGAGAACCCGAAGAGAAGTAACCTGGAGACGAATTTTGTCATTACTTGAACCTGAATATGTGAAGAGAACCCGCATAGATGAATCTTACATGAACACTTTTATAAGTTACTTTTACTGACGTTGCTTGTATTCATTGTAATATACGTTGTACCATTCAGGGTCACCGTAGTCATTTACTTTATGTTATTTTATCATTTCCTGTAACTTTTGGGACTCTATAAATAGAGCTTCCCGCTTCAAGTATTTCTTACCAATTTATCAATTATCAATTGATCACTGAAAGTTTATCAATATTAGATCGTTCATCTCTATACTTCAAGTTATCTTACTGATACTTAAACAATGTTCCTCTTCGCTAGTGTTGTTCATCTTATACTAACTTGTGTTTGCATGCAAACCTTGTTACGATTCAACCTAGTGTCTACTTGTTTACCGCTTATTGATATAAACTTGTTGCTATTTAATTTCCTTATATTTCCGCAAATTTAACTATTATTATTGTTGAGCTAACAAGATCCATTGAGATTAACTTTAATTTCGCAGCTTATTATCTCATTACTAACGTTTGTTCAAGTTTTTCTCTCAACATTATGAACCCACACTAGCAACGTAATTCACAAGACCGTATATAATGATCAAGAGTTGTCATATTACTCTGGACGATAACCAGACATACCATTATAATTTCCTAATCTTAACCCACCATTTCTGGTCATTAAGAAAGGATTACGATTTGTACTCTGGTACATATTTCGTATCGTTGACACATGAAAGTGTCAGGAAACATAACTCTACTCTCTGTTCCTAACTTACCCACATTTTGCGAATGCGACACCCAATATCAAACTTAATTGAATTAGGTATCTATAATAAGTCTTATCTTATTAATGGGAAAAACTACTAAGCTCCTAATACCAACTCTATTTAGACATCACTATCCTAATTTAGTGTATATATTTGGTATAGAGTATTTAGGTATTAACATAGTTTTATCTCTCTCTCTCTCTCTCTCTTTCTTTATAATAATATACCTATTATTATTATCTTGTAATAATAAATATATACCTCTTAACGCATAAAGAACCATATCTGGTTTGCATATCGTATATCATCAAATACATTTCTCACACGTAATCCAAGAAATAAGCATATGTCTCACATATAAACTTTTTAACAGCTATTTAATACTTAAATTAACACTTGTATTAAAATCATGATCATAAAAGGAACTATGCACTCACTTGACCTAGGTTGACCACTGGTGATTTGGCAGAGCTTCGCCTGACACCTTAGATTTTCTTTTGGTGTGACCTAAGTATGATTAATATTAAGTCTGAGTCTAATGATCCTGGTGACTAATGATAGTCGAGATTCCTCACTAATCTCAATGTCTACAACAAGATCTATCAAATAAGGAATAATCAGGTAGGATCGTATTAAAGGTAAAGTTCGTTTGGTATACAGAGTATACTGTGTGAAAGTCCCACTTTAAACACCTCACTAAATCCATCTTAGACATCATTCTCGCAAGTAGATCAATTATAATAATTGGAATCAGTGATAAATCTTATTTGTAGGTTCATAATAATGTCGACTGTGAACATAAATATATGTTACACTTGAAATAAAATAAATGTAGCTTAAGTTATAGAGATTTTAGCGAAAACTAAGAAATTGCATGGGCAGAATCCGTGCCCGAATACTTCTTTTTGTTGGGCTCCTAGCTACTATGGAGCCTTGCTAAAAAATTTAGAAGTTCCAAAAAATTCGAAATCAAAGTGTGAAAGAAGACCACAGAGATTTGGGTTTGAGTTGTGAGAAAATGAGCCACAAATCAGCCATATATATAGAGTCTGGGGGAGGCGCGATGCACTCCTCTATAGGCGCGTTACTCCGTGGTGACGATGTCTCTCCTCTGGTTGACTGCCACGAGTCAATTTCCTGGTTGGTCGCGTCTCCTCGTGAGTGCACGTCGCGCCTCCTATCGGCGCGCGTGAAAACTTTACTTTTTTCAAAAATTTGTAACTTCTTCATACAAACACCATTTTTGTTGTTCTTTATATCCACATGTATATATCGACGATATCTACAACTTTAATTTAGACTCTGTCGGCTAATTCTCACTTTAACTTTTATTTATTATTTTATAAGGCTTAGACTGCTAATCTCCATTTAAGATTCATATATTTTTATACGAAATCTGTTCTCGACTGTCTTTATATCGACAAAATCCTATTAACGAGCTCTTAGACTCTCGTTTATATTTTTCGGATAAAAATCAACCGATCAAAAATTCGATTTCTATGATAACACAGTTGCGCTGAAACTTCAAAAAATCATAACTTCCTCGTATGAGTTAGATTTAGGTGTTCGTTAACTGCACGCTCTCAGTTCTATGATCACTAAAACTTTTGTTTAGATTTCTTAGACTAATAATCAACCTATCTAAAATTTACTTTATACTATACGTATAGCCGTGTTTGTTTAATCGCGAAACTTCGAAAAAGCATAAATTCTTCCTACGAAGTCAGATTTCAGAGTTCTTTATATGTAAGGAATCAAGTAGAACGGTAACCTCTTGCCACTAAACTCTATCATACATGCCTTAAAGACCTGGGTGAAGTTCACCGTCCTGTCGTCTATAATCCCAACTGCCAGGGAATGTCCCAGACTCTCAACACTACCACCCAGACGCTCACTAAAATTGTGTGATACGAATGAGTGAGTAGCTCCACTATCAAACAACACTAATGTAGGCATAGAGTTGACTAGGAATGTATCTAATTACACAACAAGCAAGGCATACATATTTCATTTTAACATAAAAGGGAAAAAGAAAGCAACTAGAAAAATATATATTTCACTACCTTATCTGTATGCACCTCCTCTGGAGTGAGCTGCAAAGCCCTACATCGTGCCCACTCTGTCCCGACTATACCCACACGCCCATCAGTAATACAAAAGGGGAGAAACAGTAGGAGCTTTCGGTGCTCCCCCTACCCCATCAACCATCAATAGTGGGCAATCGGTCTTCACATGGCCTAACTGACTACAATAATAACAGATATACATGTCTTTATTACAAACCTAAGCATAGTGGCCTGTATTCATGTGAAAATCGAATTTGAATCTGATGCGTGTATGGAGGGATTGATTTCAAATACATAGAATGCAGCGGAATATTCAAGATTAAAGACAAGAACATGAGAACAAATAATTAACTTGTTCAACAACAAATAAAAAAAGGATAGAAGTGATAAACAATCTAGACCTATAGATTGAGTATCGATGAAAACAAGTCAAGACCTATTGATTTGAGTTCGTATCAACCTAGAAAACACGATCTAGAACTGACAAAAAGCGAGAGAGCAACTCAAAAAAACAAAGTTCTTTATTTCAAAATCAGCAAAACAATCCTCTCTCCAAAGGTTTTACTAAGGGCTATTTATAGCCATACAAGCATCAACGAAATAAGGCAACTCAAAAATAAAAGGAAACTTCAAAATAAAAAAAATAAAAAAACTGCGTTGCAAAGGCTTATTTACGCTAAAAATAAACCAAACACACCTTCAGAACCTTCAGTTAAACCGACATATGAGACCATGCAAAATCCATGTACACGTGAATCTTCACATTCTAAACCTTTCCATCCAAAAGCCAAGACTATTCGTTCGCAGTCACCTTCCCAAGCTTCGCATTCACAATTAATCTTCCTGGTTTCGCATCCACTACTCAACACTTGCAATGGGTTGTCATCGTTTGCATCCATTCACACCTGGTCGCATCCAACAAGTGACTTAGACTGCGAAAGGTTGCGATTCGCATACACATCATCCACTACTCAACACTTTGTGATGGGTTGTGATCGTTTGCATCCATTCGCACCTGGTCGCATCCAACAAGTGACTTAGACTGCGAAAGGTCGCGATTCACAGTCGCATTATCCCCTCCACCTTTAAAAGGAATTGTCCTCAATTCAGCTAGTCCATCATCATCAAGATAAGGTGAAAGGTCTCCAACGTTCAATATGGCATGAACTCCATAGTTACCTGGAAGTTCAACTTTGTAGGCATTATCATTAACTCGTCCCACCACTTTGTAAGGACCTTTAGCTATTGGTATCAACTTCTTCTTTCTTATACTTAGGAAACATTCCATCCTCAAGTGCACCTACACTAAGTCTCTAGCAGCAAATATTTGAGGCTTCTTGTTCTTATTCGACTTCTGTTTATAGTTCGCATTCACATCTTCAATGTGATTACGAATCTTCTCATGCAATTTCATCATTGACATCAACTTTACTTTAGCATCCTTATGAACTAATTCTTCCTTTGACATTAGAATTAGATCTAAGGGAAGATATGGATTGACACCGTAGATAACCTCACATTGCGAATATCCAGTTGCGAACGTAGGAGATTGATTATAAGAGAACTAAGAGTGTAAAAGCCTCACATCCCAATCTTTCTAAGTCTTACTCACCAACCCTAGCACCAACATTCCTAAAGGTTTATTTATAACCTCCGTCTGTCCATCCATCTGTGGGTGATGCAAAGTATTGAACAGTAGTTTCATACCCACCTTCTTCCATAATGTATTCCAAAAATAACTCAAAAACATCGAATCTCGATCTAAAACAATAGTTTTTGGAATGCCATTCAAACGAACAATCTCCTTAAACTATAAACCAGCCATGTTACCATCCTCATCAATATTGTTGCAAGAAACAAAATGAGCCATCTTCGAAAACGATCCACCACTACCATAATTGCATCGTTACCTCTTTGAGTATGAGGCAAAGCAACCACAAAAATCCGTAGATACATCTTCCCAATGATGCTGAGGAACCGGCAAAGGAGAGTACAACCCTGACTTGAACAAACCCTTGGCCATTGGACAAGTCATGCATTTGTTTAGAATGCTGGTCACGTCTCCTAACATCTGTTGTCAATAAAAATGTTCCTTTAGTATCTCAAAAGTCTTGGTAATACCAAAGTGTCCAGCCATCACTCCACCATGAGCTTCTCGCACCAACAGCGCACAAAGTGCATGCTTCGGGACACAAAGTCTATTGCTTTTGAAGAGGAAGACCTTTTGTAACATGAATAAACCTTTAAGCCCCCCTGCACATTTTAAAAACAAAACTCCAAAATCTATTCCAGTCACATAAACTTTTCAATTCCTTGAACCCTAACAATCGAGCATCCATAGTCACTAGCCAAGAATATCGCCTTGACAATGTATTAGCCACCACGTTTCTTTTGTGATGTTTAGGCTTGGAAAAAAAGTGAAAAGATTGCAAAAACTCCACCCACTTGGCATGTCATGTACTCAACTTATGTTGACCATTAATATACTTCAGTGACTCATGATCCGAGTGCAAAATAAAATGATTTGCACGTAAGTAATGGCTCCAATGATCTAACGCTTGAACAATGGCGTAAAACTCCTTATCATATGTAAAATAATTTAATCGAGCACCTCCAAGATTTTCCAAAAAAATAAGTGATAGGCCGCTTACCTTGAATGAGAACAGCTCCTATTCTAATGCCACTCGCATCACACTCTACCTCGAATGGTTGCGAAAACTCAGGAAGTGCTAAAATCGAAGCAGCACACAATAATTCCTTCACTTTCGCAAAGGCCTTCTGAGCATCCTACCCTATGAGAAAGCTCCTTTTCTTAAAAAAAAACATAAGATTTGACTCATAACAGTACTAAATTTACGAATAAACCTCCTATAAAACGAAGCCAATCCATGAAATGATCGGACTTCGGAAACAATAGTATGAGTAGGCCACAACTTAATTGCTTCGATCTTGGATTTATCCACTGACACACCATATTTGGAAACAACATAACCCAATAAAAGTACCTTTTCCAGCAAGAACAAACATTTGTCCTTCTTCCCATAGAGATTTTGTGTTCTAAGAGTATTGAACACCTTTCATAAATGCACCATATGATCTTATTTTCTTTTGTATATACCAAGATATCATCAAGGTGTATATACAACTATGAATCTCCCACAAAAAGACTTTAATACTTCGTTCATCAACCTCATGAAAGTACTAGGCACATTCGTAAGACCAAATGTCATCACCGTCCATTCGTACAACCTATGCGTGGTCTTGATGGTTGTCTTCCATTCATCACCTTCTTTCATGTGAATCTGATGATAACCACTTCAAAAATCGATCTTCGAAAACACCACTAACCCATGCAATTTATCTAACATATCGTCAAGTCTAGGAATGGGAAACATATACTTGATCATTATATTACTCACTGGTATACTATCCACACACATTCACTATGTTCCATCCTTCTTAGTCATGTGTAGGATCGGAAGAGCACATGGACTAAGGCTTGCACGACCATAGCCTTTAGTAATCAACTCATCAATTTGTTTTTGCAACTCGTTCGTTTCCTCCGGATTACAACTTTAAGCAGCCTTGTTTGGTAAAGAAGTACCTGGAACAAGGTCGATGTGATGTTCAATACCACAGATTGGTGGTAAACCTGGTAGTAAATCGGTTGGGAAAACATCATAAAACTCCATTAGGGAGTCTGTGATTAGACCTCGTACTTTCACATTCACCTCCTCCATCGGGTCTTCGTTCTCAGTCTCCACCCTTGGGTCTTCTTTCACAACAATGACATAGATCTTTTCTCCTTGATTGAGAATATGCTCTACCTCCCTTTTGCTAGCCATCATAGTAAGACTTGGCTTTTTGTGGTTCATTGATCTCACTGATGTAGAAGACATAGGTGAAAACACAATATTTTTGCAATTATGTTTCAACGCATACTCATTACTTCTTCCCCTATGTACCACATCCTTATCAAATTTCCAAGGACATCCCAATTGAATATGAAAAGTATCAATTGGAATCAAATCACACAAAATCTCATCCTTGCAGGATCCCAATATTAAACCAACTTGAACTGGCTTCATCACTTTAACTTTATTACCATCGTCTAACCAATGAAGTGCGTATGGTTTAGGATAGGTTGTTGTGACTAAACCCAACTTTGTAACCATCTCACTTGAGGCCATGTTTGTACAGCTACCGACATCAATGATCAAGCTACACCATTGGTCTTTCACACGACACTTGGTGTGAAAAAGTCGCAGTGGAAATATTCGCAGTAATAGGAGTAGTCGTTGCTTTTAAACTCACTTCGGATTTTACCCAAGCTTTGGTTTAACAGCTTCCCCACTAGAACTCCCCACGTACTTTTCCTTCCCTTATGCTTTTACCTTCAACCTGAGACTACAAAGCGCATCAAAATCAAAACATGGATAAAGTTCTACTGTACCTAAAATATTGTAATTCAGGGCATGCATAAAATGTGGCATCTTCTGTTTGCCAGCCTTTTCAACATCTCCAAGCAATGATAACTTTCATTAGTATATTCTCCCACGCTTAGTTTCCCTTGCCTCAATTCCACCATCCTCCTATATGTGGCCGATCTATGATGAGCAGGCACATATAGTTTCCAGAGTTTTTTCTTTAAGGATATCCAAAAGGTAATCTTTTCTTTACCCTCTCTATTCTTCAAACCTTCATACCGAAATGATGCTCATCCACTCAAATTCAGAACTGCATACATACAGCACTTATCATCTTCAAACTCCTTGAACTCAACGATCATGTTGATCTTTCTTTCCCAATCTAAGTAAGCTTCCAGATCAGCCCCACCAACGAACTTAGGCAACTCGTTGATTTTACAATCATCAGCAACCCTAAATTGCCCACGCCTAGGCTGCCGTCTGTAACACCGTAAATTATCAAACAAATTTTTCGTTTTTAAAATCACACAAATCTCGTCAACACATTTCACAAAATACCCAAAATGTCAAATTATAAAAAACACATGTTCATAGTTGTTTGAATAAAATCCAGGATCCTCAGAAACATAACTTCATCTCGTGTGTAAAATCGAGTCGCCGCCTTCCCGTGATCCTAAGAAGTACCTGAAACACATAACACATAACACGGTAAGCACGAAGCTTAGTGAGTCCCAAAATACCACACACTACTCATTAGCCTCTCGTGGCTATATCTCGAATAAGACCCTCCGGTCAATGTGTCTCTGTGGAACCCTCCGGTCCCACAACTCGGGTGGACCCTCTGGTCATATCTCAACAATGCACAGTATAAAATACATAATAAATCACAAGACAGAATACATGATATCACACGTCTCAGTATAAGCACTAAAGATCAGCATATACATAGAGTACTATAACATCATAAGTCACAAAGACAATATGCACAATAACACATATCACATTATAAACAAATAAGACCCTCCGGTCAATAGTGTAGCAAGACCCTCCAGTCTACAATGTACTAAGACCCTCCGGTCAATAATGTAATTAAGACCCTTCGGTCAATAACACAAATAAGACCCTCTGGTCACACATAAATTACCACATGGGTAAGTATAGTGAGAAGACTCACCTCGGATGGCGAATAGATCCTATAAATGCTATTGTTGTACTTCGGCTTCTAACACTGAGTCAAACCCACAATTAACCTCATTAGGATTTAATACCCAACCCTCACATATTAGGTCTAAATATGGTTCACCAACCCGGCACATAAATACCCCATGCCAATTGGGCCTACCAAGGCCCAATAGCAAATGGGTCCACAAAAGTCCACTAATGGTCCAACTATGGCCTAATTTTCCAAATTGGGCCCAAGCCCTCATATAGGCCTTACCCTAAAGCCCATCTAAATACTCTAGCCCACATGATTACTCTTGGATGGCCCATAAATAGCCCAATCACCAAAGCCTAATAGAAAGGCCCAACTCAAGGCCCAAGCAAAATTAGGATTTTCACATAAAATGACGATTAGGGTTAAATGTTTCTCACTTAACCCATTAAGTCCAACATTCCACTAGGCCATTCGCACAATGAATTCGGACATAATTCACAATATCCATCTAACAGTCCAACCGCGGGTCTCGGTAAAATCCAAACTAACAAACCCAAAATTAGGGTTTTCTAAACCCTAATTAGGGTTTCTAGCCCAATCACCATCCAACTAGTCCAGATCAAGCATTTGGGACGATTAGGGTTCACTATGCCAAGCACCACCCACTACCACCTCAGGTAGTGGTGGTCAGTGGCGGCTCACGGCGGCGGCCACCACCTCACGGTGGTGGTGGTGGGTTTTGCGGCCACATAAACACGCATACTACCTCCAAAATACCAGAAACCGTGAAAACACTCGAGCATACACCCATATACACACCCACAACCACCTCCTACGGTGGCTGGTGGCGGCATAGGGTGGCAGAAAACAGCAATGGGTGGTAGCAAGATAATGGCCACCATGGTGGGCTTCCATGGTGGTTCCCACGCTTTTCCGACCGACAAAAACTCGCACGCACACAAGTACACCATCTGGACACAAGAAGCACACCCAATCACAGCCACCCTCGCGGTGGCGCATGGCAGTCGGAGGGGAGGAGTCAACCGCAGGCGCTTCTCGATATAGCGGTGGCGGCGATAGCTCGGCGACAGCAAGGATGGAGACAAGGAGGCGTATGTTATCCGACGAGGAACAATGGCAGTGAATTTGCGATTTGTTCCCTCGGTGTCACAACTAGCATATTGCTAGGAAATTCTACTCTCATGTAATTATTCACCTAGTGTAATAACTTGTACTCTAAGCGAATATCATACTCTATGCTCATTCAAATACATCTCATATGTTCAACTAAGGGCTGAAAACCCTAAAAATCCCGATACAAGTTCATTATGAACTAGGATTCTCTTATTGGGCCAAATGGACCAATAAGCCTCCCACTTGACTACTTTAGGCCTAGGAACCGTAATTGGGCTCTAATTAGACCCAAATTCTTGAAACTATAACATTTTGGGCCATTTGGGCCTAGAATTATCCATTCTATCTCTAATGGGACTTGATGGGCCATAAATGATTTAATTAGCCCTAATGGGCCATAAACCCATACCTTTTACCATATTAGGCCGTGAACCTTCATAAGGGCCCAATGGGTCGAAAAATACTATTGGGCTTCATAAAATTCGAGCAAAGCCAAAGAATGGGCCAAAACAATTTCATCTTCATTCCTCTTAGCCCATTCTCGACCCAATATGTTTATTAGACAAAAAAAGGGGGAGAAAAGAAATGGAAGAAGGATGGATTAGATTATTGACTACAGATAATTGTTTAACAAATATCCATAAAATCACATACATCCATAAAGATTATTACCCTCCATGCAAAACTTTTCCCCCTCTCTTCATAACACTCTCGGCCAAGAGCATACCCAAACACACACATACTTTCAAACTCCTTCAAATACACTCTCAAGAACATCTTCCCCAATCCTCTCAAAATTTTCGAAATTGTGAGCTTTCCAAGAAGGTTTTCCATCCAAAATCACTTCAAGTTACACTCTTCTGGTAAGATCTTGTAAACTTAAGTTGGTTTACTTAATTTTTAGCTAAATCACTCAATATCAACACCTATTCTCATGATTTTTCTTCCTAGAACCTCCTAAGTTTGAAAACCACTCGAAGAAGGCTTGCTAAAGACCGAGATCTCTCCATTTCTTCCTCAAAACCGAAACATCAAGGCAAAGGTGAGTTCATACCCCTTGATTTTCTGTTTTATATGATTTTTGGGGGAGAATACAAGTTGATATGTGCTAGATCTATGTATTTGTGCATGCTTATGTGTGTTTTCTTAATTTAAGTTGTGATTATGTGATGAAACACTATAGATCTCGAAAATCTCTAACCAAAATTAGTGATGTTTGTAAACTAAAACATTTCATATAACTTACTATAAAGATGAATGTGATATACATGTAAAGATCCTTAAGGAACTTAACAAATCTTGAAAAAGGGACCATTTTTGGCACATAAACAAACAGTTGAGGTTTTTAGTTTATTTTCGATTTTTATAAGGGTCACAAGAGTCATTTTATTTTTAAAAATGGGTCTTTATGATATTTATGACTTTAAAGGGGCTAAAAGTAGAATTTTCACATAATGGGCCATAATATGGGCCATTACGGTTTCCTTGGGCCTAAAATGTAAAAATCTTGATTTTATGGATAAAATTGTCGTTTGATACAAATTTGAGCTAAAAATGTAAATTTGTGGAGTTAGGGGCTGAAAATGACACTTTAATAGAAATTGGACCAAAAATGATATTTTTATAAAATTGGACCGAAATTGTCATTTTTATGAAAAATGGGCTGAAAATGTAATTTTTGTAGAAATTGGTCGAAAACAGCAAGATTTATATATTTGGGCCAAAAATATTCATTTAGATGTATTTGGGTTAAAAATGTTAAATTATATTTAATTGGGCCGAAATTGTAAATATTTATAAATTTTGGGCTGAAAGTAAAATTTTAACCAAAATGGGCCACAAATGGTCATTATATTTGAATTAAGCCCATAAATTGAAGACTTTTAGTCTTAAGGGATCTAAAGTGTCAAATTTTCCAAAAATGTGACTAAATTGTATATTTTCGGTCTAATGGGCCAAAAGTGTCACTATTACAAATATTAGATATTTTTGTTGTCTTGGTAAACCTCGAGCTAAAATAAACAACGAAATAATAACGAATGGACGAAATACATTGATAACAATTTTTATTGGGCCTAATACTCTCGTTACATGACCAATGGGCCTTAAGGGCCCATTTAAGTGTATATTGGGCCTAATATTTTTCATGACATGTTTATTGGGCCTTGCGGCCCATTTACATGTTAACTTGCGCCTGAACTATGGATCACATGTTTATTGGGCCTTAGTGGTCCATTTACATGCCTATTGGGCCTAAATTACCCTTTTACATGTTTATTGGGCCTTAGTGGTCCATTTACATGCTAACTGGGCTTGGACTGAAAATCACATGCTTAGTGGATCTTAGTTATACCTCTACATATTTATTGAACTTCATATATTCATATACATACTTTTGGATTTGAAAATTTAAAACATACACGTAAACATTATACTTGGTGAAATACATTACTCGTGAATAAGTTAAGAATCTAGTGAGATTTGTCGGTTGACACCTTTGAGTGTATGATCGTAGCCTGTAGTTATAACCAGAGTTTCCTGGAGGGAGAGCGGGAGTTTGTGTATAGATCTATACGGGGTGACCCCCCACGCCTTAGCTGTTCGCTACAGCTAGACTAGGCGAGTCTAGGGCGACAAACCTTACCTACATCAAAACTGGCGCCTGAAAAGGCCAAGACAGGCGAATTAGTCATTATCAATCATCGTTGTAATGGCTCACTTAGAGACTAACTTCATCAAAGATTTCGGTATATTTATACAAATCTGGACGATACTAAAAAAACATACATACATCGATACTCGGTCTTGGAAATTTTATGATTACAATACTTTTATAAGCAGAAAATATCGGATTTTCTGGAATAAATACATTTATACATTACCTTCTACTTACAATAGAAAATACAGGGTTTTTATCTGGATTACATTGTTGTTATTTATACATTCCAAAAGCAGCAAACACACATGCATTAATACTTGATTTTGACACATTACTTTCAAACTACTTTACAGAAAATATCGGATTTTCTGGTGTTTTACGAACCATACAAAACTTTTCATTCAAACATGCTTATGAACTCACCAACATTATATATGTTGACGCTTTCAAAATAACTTGTATTCTCAGGGATTCGTTAAGCGGAAGAATCAACAAGAATATGGGATTTTGTACTGAATGTTTTGGTCATGTAATTTAAAAGATTGTACTTGATGTAAACAATTGCAGTTGTATTATATTATGCATGGTGATGATGATGTTATGTTTCATTTATAGTCATTGTGATGATATTTCAAGATGAAGTCACGCACAAGCCCCCGGACTTTTCCGTCGTCTGGTTCGGGGGTGTGACACTCGGCCTCTATTGCCCAACATCCACACCTGTCTCGACAATTCTTCACCGTCCGCGTCAACTGAGATAGCATGGCAGGTGGCTCGCGACTCCGACAACGGCTAGGAGGCAGCCAATTGGTCTTAACCAGGCGGCGGCTGTGAGGAGAACATAAGGTGGTGGCTAACACACTTTAGGGTTAGGGTTTTGGGGGAAGCGACCTTAAGACGGGAAAGATAGATCACCAGGTGTCAATCCCGTGTTTATTCAAACTTCCATCCAAATATCCAACTTCAGTCGCTCCTCACAATTTTGTTTTCAATCTAAGTCCAAAACTTACCAAATAGCCCCTGACCTCAGAATTCTTTACAAATTGAATCCGGAATTTACCATTTAGCCCTTGTTTGCCAAAATCTATTCAAATTAAGTCCCAAAAGTTACCAAGTAGTCCCTGCCTTCATAAATATTTACGGAACCAATCCGAAACTTACACTTTTAACCCCAAACTTCTAAAATTATTACGGTTAACTACTCGAAACCAACACCTTGCTAAATTATTAATGATTTTAGGGTTTCTATTCATATTAACTCTTATCCCTTTGTTTATTTAATATACAGGATGTTACACCGTCTTTCTCCACCATCTAGCAAACCATGCAAGGCTTCACGCAATGAGTTAATGAAATTTGGATCATCAATATTCATGGTTTCTTGATGCAACTTCCAAAACACCAACAACAAGACAATCAATCAAACAAATTCGTTAGTAAAATCAAAATCTGAGGCTCTGATACCACTTATGATGCGTGTATGGAGGGATTGATTTCAAATACTTAGAATGCATCGGAATATTCATGATTAAAGACAAGAACACGATAACAAATAATTAACTTATGCAACAAGAAATCAAAAAGTATATAAGTGATAAACAATCTAGACCTATAGATTGAGTATCGATGAAAACAAATGAAGACCTATTGATTTGAGTTCGTATCAACCTAGAACACGATCTAGAATTGACAAAAAGCGAGTGAGCAACTCAAATGAAACAAAGTTCTTTATTTCGAAATCAGCAAAACAATCCTCTCTCCACAGGTTCTACTAAGGGCTATTTATAGCCTTACAAGGTTCAAAAAAATAAGGAAACTCTAAAATAAAAGGAAACTTCAAAATAAAAAGAAACTTCCTTGCAAAGGCTTATTTACGCTAAAAATAAACCAAACACGCCTCTAGAACCTTCCAGTTAAACTTTCGCATTTTAAACTTTCGCATGTACACGTGACTCTTCACATTTTAAACTTTCACATCCAAAATCCATGACTAGTCGTTCGTAGTCACCTTCCCAAGCTTCGTATTCGCAATGAATCTTCTGGGTTTCACATCCACTACGATTGTCTGCATCCATTCGCACACGGTCGCATCCAACAAGTGACTTTGACTGTGAAAGGTTGTGATTCACATTTGCATCAAAATCCCATTTGAACTCCTAAGGGGAACAAGTTGAGAAGTGTCGATACATGAATACTCTTAGTTGGGACTGGGCACCCCGACGATTGGCATATCCGCAAACCTTCCCTCCATCATGCATACAGGCTCGTCACATATCTCGACGAACATCTTTAGGATCACCTCTTGAATTGCATCGTGTGTCTCTGTTGTTATCATTTGCTTCATCTCATGGACATTCAATCCATAACCAAAGCCAAAATCAGGAGTGTTCCTAGTCGTCACCACTTTGAAACAAAATGGAAATTATTACAATAATGCTATAGAACACATACAAGTATAGCTAATATCACTCATACAGTTCCTTGGTTTCCCCTTTCACTTCTCTTGGCTCAAGCTTGGATACTATGATTCAATGGCAGGGGCCCTGTTACTATCGTCCACAAAGATCCATGCCTACTCCATGGTGCATCCCAAAGTAGCCAAGTCACTTCTCACCGACGACTCTAGCGATCTGCCCTACACCAGCACATTCCAACACTCATCCTAGCTCACCAGGACTCCCACCCCACCCTACTATTCCACCGAAAAGAAACTCCTATTAATTCTAATTAACTACCTTGCGAATACTATTACATGCAACTAAAATTAAGAAGCATTTTGACTAATAGATCTCACACTACAAGGGTTAGATTCAAATAAGAGTTGTGAAATAGAGCTAAACCAACAATCTAAGGCCCCATAATTATAGGCTCGTGCAACTTAACATATTATTTTGATAGCTAATTAGTATTAAGAAGAAAAGCACGAAAGCAGTCGGCAAATAATCAGTAAAACTAACATGTTATACTAGCATATACATGATATTCTAACATTCAAAACAATAACAAGATTTGAACACTTTCCTTTCTTCATCTGGTACCGACTGACTGTACAAACAAAGCTTGCGATCACTTTATCCAAATACTTCATTTAGTTCTCATACAAACAAAGCTTGCGATCACCTTATATATTGACCTCATAATCAATTCAGTCCTTATATCTTTTTTTATTTAATTAAGTCCCAAAAACCGGTAATCATATTCAATTTAACCATTTTATCCGGTCAACAGGTCATCACCCTTTCAAAGATTAAATTTTTGGCCCAATTTTCAAAATTTATTACAAATTTGGTCCAAATTTTACACTTTTGGCCCAGATTTTAAATTTTAATACAAATTTGGTCCAAAATTTACCCTTTTAGCGGAAATTTTAGAATTTTGTTATGAATTCATCCTAAATATAGTTGTTTTTACAAAAAATTTTCTCAAAATCTTGTTTCGAATATGTTTTTTCTTTATAAAATCATATTTATACGAAAAAAACATATTTTCACATAAAAAATCTTATATTTTCTATATAAAAAGTGTTTATAAAATAAAAACTTTTTTCGTATACGTAATACCTATTTATAAAAATAGATATTTATTAAGTACATAAATATATACAAGTCCGTTTTTATAAAAACAAATGTATACAAACATGTATTTTACAAAAAAAATGTATACAAACACTATTTTAGTATAAATACATTTGTATGCAAACACATATTTATAAAAAACATGTAAAAAAACACCTATTTCATAGTAAATTTATACATTTCTTTTGTAAAAACATATATATATATATATATATATATATATATATATATATATATATTATAAACATCTATTTTGTAATAAATGCATTTTTTCTCAAACACGTTTATATATAAAATGTATACAAACACGTATTATATAAAAAGTTATTCAAACATGTTTTTTATAAAAGAAATGTATACAAACACGATTTTATAAGAAATATAGATACACACCTATATATATATATATATATATATATATATATATACATATATATATATATATATATATATATATATATATATATATATATATATATATATATATATATATATATATATATATAAGGTTGCAGAACTCGTTACTCGGTAACTGTTCGGCCGATTACCGAGTAGCGAGTACCCGGGAGTACTCGGGGAGTACTCAGATTCGGCAATTCATGTAGAAATATTTTTAGGGGAATTATATATGTCAAAATCATAAGTTAAAATCATAAGTTGATTGAAATATATAACAAAATTAGATAAATGTGAATATACAAAACCTAAAAAACACATAATGGTCTCACTTCGTGAATAATTACTGAAAAATTAAGATATATATGTACTAATAATCACATGTATGTGTTAAATAATAAATTATGAAGTATATTATACATATTAATCACCGACTTGACCGTATTTTACAACACTACTCAGTTCAGTAAAGAGGCCGATCGGGGAGTACTTAGGATTCTGTAACTCGCCTCGGTAACGGGCCGAGTAGCGAACACTATATATATATATATATATATATATATATATATATATATATATATATATATATGTTTACTATGAAACAGGTGTTTTTTTTTACATTTTTTTTATAAATATGTGTTTGCATACAAATGTATTTATAATAAAATAGGTGTTTCTATACATTTTTTTTTGTAAAATACATGTTTGTATACATGTTTTTTATAAAAATGGATGTGTATATATTTATGTACTTAATAAATACCTATTTTTAAAAATAGGTATTTCGTATACAAAAACGTTTTTTTAAAAAAAAAAGTGTTTATATAGAAAATATAAGATTTTTTATGTGAAAATATATTTTTTTGTGTACAAATATGATTTTATAAAGAAAAAACATATTCGAAACAAAATTTTGAGAAAAAAAGTTGTAAAAACAACTAAAGTTAGGATGAATTCATAACAAAATTCTAAAATTTGGGCCAAAAGGGTAAATTTTGGACCAAATTTGTAATAAAATTAAAAATCTAGGCAAAAAGTGTAAATTTTGGACCAAAATTGTAATAAATTTTGAAATCTGGGCCAGAAATGTAGATTTTGAAAGTTGGATGATTTGTTGACCGGGTAAAAGGATTAAATTGAATTCGATTACCGGTTTTTTGGATTTAATTGAATAAAAAAAGATATAAGGACTAAAGCGATTATGAGACCAATATGTAACGACTTTATTGTAGTTTTCCCAAAAATTTATATTATAAAATAACCCTTCACCTAAAAACTTGAGTTCAGAACTCACCAAGTTGAGCTTGTTTCTCTCAAGCTGTGCTCTGATACCAACTTGTAACATCCCAAATTTTCAAAAAAAAATCGAACTTTTTAAATAATACAAATAATTCATTAAACATTTATTATTAAATGAAAATTTAAAATTTAAAACCCAAGATAAGATCAAATACTAAAACCATTATCAATTATAATTCCATAATTTATGAAACACATTTACTCAAATTTCAAAACCAACATCGCGCTTACAATCATGTCCGACCATCCTGTATACCTGAAACAATGTTATAAAGGGAAAAAGGGTAAGCACAAAGTTTAGTTAATTCCAAACATACACAGTATCATATCATATAATCATTACCGCCATACACATATAAAGTGGTATCAAACACATAACCGCACATGCATGTCAAAGAACAAATCAGTAACAGACATATTATTATTGGGACACACATGCATGTCAACGAACGAATCAGTAACAGACATATTATTATTCGGACACATTGGCTAGGCCCGATCCCCCTTGCTCAGTACATTAAGCCTTTAGGATACTTTGGCTAAGCCTAAACCCCCGTACCCAAACCCCTTGGGATACATTGGTCTTGCCCAATCCCCTTTGCTCAGATCCTTGAGCCTTTGGGACACATTGGCTAGGCCCGATCCCCACTTGGATACACCGAGTCCTACCATTAATATCCTCAGAATGTGAAGGAAACCATAATATTACTAGATTCAAATCTCACCTAGTGCTATCCACACAAACAATACTTACCATACACGACCCAACATAAAGAAAATACAATACAACACAATGTAGTGATTATCTCACCTCCTATAGCAAGAGCAACCTCCAAAAGCAGTTGGGATTCACTCACACTAGGTCACCCTTCAAACCTCCTAATAATATCAATTAAATTTAATATATAGCTACTCATTTTCACTAGATATGCAAATGGACTTACGAGTTAAATTTTTAGATTTTAACCCAAAATCGTAGCCTGTTCTAGAAAAGCAGGGTCTATATCAGGTCTGGGAGAAAAGCAGGGACAAAGTAGACTAAATTTCTAAGCTTTGAGAGTTTACGGAACCTAATTCTGACTCTCGATGATTGTTCTAGAATTTTCCTAAAATATAGGCATATTCGTTAATTTTACAACATTTCCAACTTTGGTTATTAAGGGTTAAATGGCTTCTTAACACATTAAGGCCTAACCAAAATGACTTATTTTCTGGAAGCAATACCATTTACATTAGCATAACATTTTACGACATAAAAACACCAATATGGGTTTTAAACCCGAGCTGAAAGCACAATACCTTTTAAGGACTCTAAAAGTACAATGCTAGAATAGTAAAACTATCCAATAGGGTTAGGTTTTTTGTATCAAAAGATCCCTAGCACCCCTCCCCTTGACCCACATACGTAAGGAGCACCACCACCTTTTGCCACCATGACAGGGTGGCCATCGGTGGATGCCACCACCAATGGTGGTGCTGGTGATTGTGATTTTCAAATAAGGAGAAGAAAATAAGGAATGAATAAGAGAAAAGAACCTTACCTCTTACTTTTTTATTCTTTTACCATACAAACCACCTCTCTTCCTCCACATTCCCTCTAGAGTAGCCCATCCCCTCCTTCCGATCATGAAAGCCACCTCCTCTTTTTTTCCGCTCACTCTCATTCTCGGCTAAAGAATCGCACACACCTACAAACTCACGTCCAAGAAGCATACATGAAAAAGGTGAGAGTTTAAGGACTTACAAGAAGTCCAGAACCTGCATACAAGGATGATAAGGGATTTCTCGAAGAAACTAAGCACCAAAACTTCTTGTTCAACCTTGAAAACCACCAAAAACTTGAAAAAATGAGCTAAAAAGCTTCATGAGGGGTATGGTTTGGACAACGTGTCGTTTGGTGGTAATGGAGACTGAGGGTGGAGAAAACCCTAGCTATAACTTCCTTTAAATAGGTCCCAAAGACCAAAAAAATTAGGGTTTTTCCTTCAAATGGTCGTCACGACATGGTAGAGAAGATGCCATGTCGTATGGCACTAAATTCCTTCTCAAATACTCTTCGCCATGCCACGTCCTGAGGATGCAAATCCTACTTCGTGGCCTATAAAACTCATAAATAAATGTCAATTAATTATACTTCGAATTCCTACTATTACAACTATCCCCCACTTGAATCAGACTTCGTCCTCGAAGTCCGCTGCTACAAATAACTCTAGGTAGTCATCCCTCATCTCCTCCTCGGGTTCCCATGTCCACTCCAAACCCTTCCGGTGTTGCCACTGTACTTTTAACAAGATCACCACCTTGTTGTGCAAGGTCTTTTCCTTCTTGAAAAGAATCACAATCGGTATCTCTACATAATTCAATCACTAATCAACCTGAATATCATCCAAAGGAACCATTGCGAAATCATCATCTAAACACTTTAAAAATTAAGAGACATAAAAAGTGTTGTGAATCTTACTATGCTCATCAAGAAGATCTAACTGACCTGAAGGGAACAATGTATTTGGATCCCAACATGCCCCGCTACCGAAACCAAATGAAACCTTTCCAAGGTGACACCTTAAGAAGTACAAAATCTGCGACCTAAAACTCGAGATCTAAATGTCGCCGATCAGCTTAGCTCTTCTGGCGACTCTACAAGGTCTTCAGCCTATCACATACATGTTGTACTAACTCAGTGGTCTTGAGTACTACCTTAGTACACCCTATAACTCGATGCCCGACCTCGCCCCAACAAACCGGGGTCCAACATTTCCTCCCATAAAGCATTTCGAAGGGTGGTCGATCAATACTGGTATGATAACTATTGTTGAAGGATAACTCAACCAATGTATGTCACACTCTGCCCAGCCATTGGCAGACTTACCCGGTAGTGCGACCTAAAATCTTAAGTTTTGATTTGAATGTATAATCTTTTTAATACGATGGTGTATTTATAAGAGTTAACACAACACTTTATCTTATTAATTTTTGGTTGGGGTATTTTATTTAATCCTATCTTTGTGTACTTTTAAACTAAAAGGATCTTCCAGTTAAGAAAATTTGAAGGGCACGACCATTTTGGCATATAGCTGTTCTGAAATCCAACAACCCTATCGACAAGTTTTTTCCAGTGTAGACACCTCACCAATAGTAGTTTATCCATACAGTGATTATTAATAATACTTTTATTAGGTTTGACTATTTTAGAGTTTTTATGCCCTAGGCTATATTCGTATTCCCTAATGAATTAATTGTTTGCTATAACATGAGGCTCTTATACCAATCTGTAACACCCTGCCCATCCGTTGGTGGAAACACCAGGCAGTGCGACGGAGGGATAGTTGGATCACGACAACAGGTAAAATCAAACATATAATTTAAACATTTATTTATTATTAATTTTGAAGGATTACATTATTTTTGAGACAGACACAAACTTCTAAAAACAAACGATACTAAACTTCAACAGCTCCCTCACAGACCTCCTTCTTCCTAGTGAGACACTCCTCCACACTCATCTTCCTCATAATACATGTATTTTGCAAGTCAACATAATGTTGGTGAGTGTACGAGTTTTTATTTTTGAATCTTTTTAAAAGTCCTTTTCTTTGAGAAAACCTTTCTTAATTATTAACCTGACCTTCTATCTTTTTAAGATATTTAACGATCCTAGCGTATTTTAATTAGTATGCCATTTATTAATCATAATTTACTATCTTTTCAAGATATCTAATGATCCTAATGTATTTTAATTAGGATATCTTTTATTAATCCAAATTTACTATCTCTTTTAAGATATCTAACGATCCTAACGTATTTTAATTAGGATATCTTTTATTAATCCTAATTTACTATCTTTTTAGGATATCTAACGATCATAACTTATTTTAATTAGGATATCTTTTATTAATCCTAATTTACTTTCTCTTTTAGGATATCTAACGATCCTAACATATTTTAATTATGATATCTTTTATTAATCCTAATTTACGATTTTTTTAGGTTATCTAACGATCCTAACTTATTTTAATTAGGATATCTTTTATTAATCCTAATTTACTATTTCTTTTAGGATATCTAACAATCCTAAAGTATTGTAATTAGGATACCTTTTATTAATCCAAATTTACTATCTTTTTAGGATATCTAACGATCTAACATATTTTAATTAGGATATATTTTATTAATCCCAATTTACTATCTCTTTTAGGATATCTAACGATCCTAACATACTATAATTAGGATATCTTTTATTAATCCTAATTTACTATCTTTTTAGGATATCTAACGATTCTAACGTATTTTAATTTGGATATCTTTTATTAATCCTAATTTATTATCTCTTTTAGGATACCCAACGATCCTAACATATTTTAATTAGGGTATCTTTTATTAATCCTAATTTACTATCTCTTTTAGGATATCTAACGATCCTAACGTATTTTAATTAGGATATCTTTTATTAATCCTAATTTACTATCTTTTTAGGATATCTCACGATCCTAATGTATTTTAATTACCATACCAGGCGTCCCTAATGGTTATCTAAACTCTAAGGCAAATTTTAATGTATTATCGTGAGCCCCTATAATCGACGCTATCACAGTAAATGTACCCCCAATCACAACGCTTCATTGGACGTCGAATACTTACTTATATGGAAGGTATCCAGTCGGGATTGTAGCTAGCAATCGCAAGTGGGGTTGTCATGGCCTCGTATAGATCTACACATAACTTCCTAGCTCTCGCAAGACTAACAATTATAGATATTGGGGATATGTCGAATTTAATCAACGTTTTTGGATGAATAACCAACTCACTAACGCATTAACCCTAGGCTTTTATCTTTAATCTTTTAATATTTTATCTTACCATAGTTACCCCTATATATATATATATATATATATATATATATATATATATATATATATATATATATATATATATATATATATATATATATAGGGTTAGTGAAACATCCCAAAAACACAGTCTGAAAATTTCGTTTAATTTAATAATAAAAACCATAGTCGATAAACCTCATATAAAAATCATAAGCAATGTATCTCAAAATATTATAACAACTGTCAAGTATATCATAGTATAAACAACCCAGGCTGAACAAATGGTGTGTCCACTGCAATCTTCCCGAGCTCCTCTTTTGAAAACTGAGTACCTGAAACCAAAACTGAAAACTGTAAGCATAATGCTTAGTGAGCTCCCCCAAACTACCACGTACCATACAATAACATATAAAGCACATACTGAGCCTTGCCCACTGCATCAGACCGAAGTCCGGAACTGACTAGGGCCTTGCCCTCTGCATCGGACCAAAGTCCGGAACTAACTAGGTCCTTGCCCACTGCATCGGACCGAAGTCCGGAACTGACCAGGGCCTTGCCCACTGCATCGGACCGAAGTCCGGAACTGACTAGGGCCTTGCCCACTGCATCGGACCGAAGTCCGGAACTGACTGAACATAGCATAACATAATCATAACATATAACAATAACACATATACTGCATACTGCATCGAACCGCAGTCCGGAACACATAACATATAGACATGCCTGAATCACAAAGACATCAAGCATACAGAACTACTTATCGGGACCACCCTGGCATCGGACCGCAGTCCGAAACTACTGCTATTTAAACGGGCCGGTATTGTGGCCGTAGACCCGTTCCTACTGGAAGGAAACTCACCTCACACTGCTGAAGTCCCGCTGACAGAACCATAGCTGCTCGATGATAGATTCCCGATCTGTCAATATCAAAATAACACCCAATTAATAATTGGGTTCTAACACATATTCATAAATCCATGCTTGGGGTAAAAGACTACTTTACCCCGTAACTTAGCTTGACTCAAGCCCAAGGCCCAATCCAAAGGCCCAAAAAGTCTAAGAATGGACCAAGGCCCAACTCTGGCCCAATTTTCCAAATTGGGCCCAAACCACTACATGGACTTCCCTTAAGGCACAATTGTTCAGTCCAGTCCAACACGTCTCATTCTAAGGGCCCAATATCATACAACCATCTAGGCCCAAACTATAGCCCAATTTTCCAAATTGGGCCCACTCCTTCATATGGGCCTTACCCTAAAGCCCAACTAATTACTCTAGTCCATTTGATTATTCTTGTATGGTCCATTAATAAACCAATTACCAAAGCCCAATCGAAAGGCCCAACTCAAGGCCCAAGTGAAACTAGGGTTTCACATAAAATGGCGATTAGGGTTAAGTGTTTCTTACTTAACTCATTAATGACTTAATCCATTAAGTCCTTTACTCTACTAGATCAATGATATGGACAAATTGGGCTTATTACACAATCCAATCCCAATGGCCCAAAGGTGGGTCCAATAAGTCTAAGGCCCAAATGCACATAATTAGGGTTTCCAAACCCTAATTAGGGTTTTCACTCAACTATGGCCCAATAGGCCCAAAAATGAATCTTTAAGCCCATTAGGGTTTTGCTAAGTACATTAGGGTTTGCTAGTGGGGCACCACCCACTACCACCTCGGGTAGTGGTGGTCAAAGGCGGCACACGTCAGCGGCCACCACCTTACGGTGGTGGTTACTATTATTTTTTTTATTATTCATTTCTAATTACAGTTACAAACTTTATCCAAAATAATCCACACACTCACTAACACACACACTAACTAATTCACACACTAATTAACACACACACACACAGCCACACCATGGTGGTCGGCGGCGGTGCTTGGCGGCAACCACCACCTCACGGTGGTGGCGGTGGCTGTTCTTGGGAATTTCGGCCAAACAACTACTCCGTTTCACTAAAATAAACACGCACAAACATCCATTAGAAGCAGAATCACACACCCACCCAATTCACAGCCACCATCACGGTGGCTGGTGGTGTCAACACACGGCAGCGACGGTAGGAGGTAATAGAAACGTCGGCTGGCGGTGATTTGTATCGACAGCCACCACCTCACGGTGGTGGTGAGTTTCCTTGAGTCTCGGCCTATCAACACGCACCACCCGAGCAAGATCGTAGCGAACCTAATACCAAAACGCACCCCGACCTCAGCCACCCTTGTGGTGGCGCAAGGTAGTTGAAGAAGAGCTCCAGCCGCAACAGCCGTTCGGAGTGGCTGCTACAGCGACATGGAAGCGGCAAAAGAAGAAGGAAACACGGAGAGGCGATGAAATAGTGGCGGCAGTCGAATTGAGCTCCGATCTTCCTTAATCGCACGCCGGAACCACGGTTGTTGCCTTTGTCGGCGGCGGAAACAGCAGCAAGGGGATGGTTTCGCCGGTAACTTGGTTGGTCGGAGAAGTGAGGAGATAGGGTGGCGGTAGGGCAGCGGAAGGAGGGAGGTGGGTGACGGTTGCATCATAAGGAAGGGTTTAGGGTTAGGGTTGGCCGATAAGAGATTATATACCCATCCAAAATAACTATTTCCCCATAGTTACATTTCTGGTCCCTCCCCATGAAATCCTTTCAAATTAAATCCGAAATTTACTATATTGCCCTTATCTCCAAAAATCTCTTCATAATAGGTCCTTAAATTTCCAAATCAGCCCCTTAGCATCTAAAATTCTTCAAATGAAGTCCCATAAATTACCATTTAGTCCCTGCCTTGCATAATACCTACCAATTAAATTTGTATTTTACACTTTTAACCCCTGACTTCTAAATTCCTTTACAAATTAGTCTGGGACTTACATTTATTAATTTATTTAAATAAACGGGGCGTTACAGTTTGGTTATAGTGTTTTAGGTAACTATTGTGTGCATGTAAGGAGAATTCTGGACGAATAAATGGAAATAATGAATAGCTATGATTTTGAGGGTCTATGATATTACAATGGAATATCATGTACCATAATATCACTCAAATTTTATTAAAAGGGTATTTTAGATCATTAACTATATTTAAAGAAGGAAATTTTCGAATTTGAAGGGATAATTCTGATTTTTTTTTAAAAAAAAATTAATTTAATTTCAATTCTAATTTAATTTGTAATCATAACCGATTATAACTTATTTTATTCTATCAGAATGCGATTCTATTAGAATAACAGTTTATGACATCTTTTAAGAATATATAAATAAGAAGAAAACATGAATAAGTACATTATGAAACAATACACAAAATCGATTCTTAAACTAATAATATATCAAATAATTATATTCTATGATTGTGATACAAAAAGAACATTCTTGAATAATAACAACATTCTGAAAGAATAACAAGTGTAATTCTTAAAAAACAACCACATTCTTAAATTGTGAGTATGATCAAACTTGATTCATTCTTCACGTCATTCGTACAAGGTCTTCAAGCCATTCCTATCACAAATGCAACAAAATCATAAAAATCCAATAAAAAACACTAATTCATTTTGAAAGCATAATGTTGCTAAGATTCATTTTATACATTCTGGCGGAATACATCCTACAATAAGAAACTCTTGTTCTCCATATTTTCTTTCTTTTCCACATGAATGACAAACTCTTCAAAACCTAAAAAGTAAAAAAAACCATTAAAATCTAACAAAAACACTAATCCATTCTAAAATAATATTATTGATAAGATTTGTTTTATAAATTTTGGCAGAATACATAAAATACATTCTGCTAGAATACAAACATTCTAAAAAGAATGGATTTATATAAATAAATTCTGACAGAATACGCACAAATTCATTCACACCTCATACTCAACTTTCACATCATAATAGACTAATTTCTTCTAAAAAAACAACACCAATTGGGTTTTTTTATACAATGCAAGAGAGGAAAAAGTAAAAAACAAACACTAATGGTATCCTACTGAGAATTACAAGTTTAATAATGCATTGATTCTTCAAAATCTTGATATATATTCTAGTAGAATACATAGAATATGGCATAATACATGGGTGTTTTAGCAATATTTGCTTGGAATTTTCATCCTTACCACATACACAACTGGTCAGATATTTCACAAGCATGTTGATTGTAAAAATTACTAGAAAGTATGTTTTAAATATGAAATTAGTCAATTACCGAGAATTTGGCTTGAAACATCTCTTATGCATTCTATCGAACACCTTGTGTGCATTATCCAATTGTCATAGATTTATCTTGAAATATAATGTCAAACACCTACAACAAGTTGTATTAAACACCAAACACCGTCACAACACCAAAAATTGCACCTCCAAACATCTCTTTCCAGATGAATTAACGGATTAACTAAAAAAACGAAGAATTTTTAAAAACTACACCTCCAAACATCTATTTCCAGATGAATTAACGGATTAACTAAAAAACGAAGTGCACCTCCAATCTTTAGATTATCGACTTTGCAAAAAACCTATCAATAAACATCGATTAACGGTGTATCTAAGAAAAGCCCTAAATTAAATGTCAAAGAGGAAGAAGTATTTAAAGGATCAAATATAGATGAATCAAAGAAGGGACAAGTGTTTATTGTTGCTGATGATGGATAAGTGAAAGAAAAAACAAAAATAAAGGCTACATACGAGATTGAGAGGATGACATATGAGCTTTTGTTGTTAGCGTTTGAAAACTTTTGGGGTCGAGGTCGATTTCTGTGGGGATGGTGATGAAGGGACGATGGTTGTTGAAGAACAAATACCCACGATGAACAGACATACACCAGTGAATGGGGTGGGGATGGGAGCACAGTCACTTGATTTGCTGAAGTGAGAAATTGAAGATGGAAAAAAAGGTATCGGCGATTTGGAGGAAGCCTAGGGTTTATAAAAATTTTGACGATTTCATTTAATGATTTTCCAAAGATACAATATTTATTTTTGGTTTAAAAAAGGTAAAATGACCAAGCTACCCTTATATATATATATATATATATATATATATATATATACATACAAACACACACATCACATTATCTTTATATATACATCTTCCGGGTATATATCATCAAATGATTTTTGTGTGTGTGTGTGTGTATATATATATATATATATGTATTTGACAACTATATTTATGATCTCACATATAAATCGTCATATATATACCCTAATTATGGTTATTTTAACAGGATAATTATGCAGAGTAACAACTAAGTACTTTGCATATCCTAAATCTTGTCTAGCATAACTCCTAGGTACTAAGGTTTCCTAAGTATTTGACAACTATAACATCCAGGCAACACCTACTCCTAGATTATTGGGCATTATAACCTCTAGACATAAGATCATAGCTTAAAAGTAGGCATAGTATCTATAGTTATACTATCCTAACGTATCTAGCTTATTATAAAATGATTTGACATTTATAAAATAAATATTTTTATAAAACCAGTTGATAAGCATATAAGCCCCCCCCCCCCCCTTGAAAACATTTAAAACAGTAAAATAGGGGTCGTGAACTCACTCTAGGGTTTGAAACCGTTGATGTAGGGTAGAGACGTGCTCGAAAGTCCATGGACCGCTCCACGAGGTAGCACATGGACCAAAGAGAAAGAGAGAAATGAATGAAGGTGTGTTGAAACTGAATGGCACAACCTTCTATCAATAGTAGAGTTTTGGGGGTGCACGTCGTGCATTTCCTATGCACGGCGTGCACTCAAACACTGTGGCTTCACAGGAAGTTGCCATATGTCACCTCCCTACTTAGCCACGTCACTCGCAATCTGTCTAAATCCGGTGTATGGTGCGTGATGCACAGAGGCGTGCACTTGACGTGCAAGTAATGGTTTTTTTTTCAAAAATCATAACTCCCTGGTGTATGCTCCAATCTAGACCCTCTCTAGATCTATGTGACGATCTCAACGGGTCCTATAACTTTCCTTTTGGTTGTTTTGGCCGATTTTGACTATCATTGTCGAGCCCAACGAAGGTAAGAATTAATGATTTTATAATAATCATAACTTACTCATATGGATCCTATTTTCGACAAACTTTTTCCTAAAGTTTATATCTCGAGGAGTACTACAAAACTCTTTTTTGCACTTTTAGTCAAAACTTAACCAATCTCTAAGAACTGTTTTGACATAATTAATTTTAACTACGTCGCTGATTTATATTTTTATAAAATCCATAACTCTCTCCTTCGGAGTCGGATTTTTACGAATCTTATATCCTTGAGATCACATTAACAAGTACTATCCTAGTATGTTAACTGAATCGAAAAACGTCACATTCTCCCCCTATTCAGGAAATTGTGTCCTAAAATTTGACCTTGTCGATGGATTTCTTTTAGAACAAGTGAGGGTACGTGTTCTTCATTTGGTCTTCTCGTTCCCACGTGTACTCTCGTCCTCGCTTGGAGTTCCATCGTACCTTAACTATAGGAATACGACTATGCTTGATTCGCTTGACCTTTCTATCCATTATTTCGACAGGCTCTTCAAGGAAATTCATCTCAGGGTTAACCTAAATTTCATCAACTAGAATGATGAGCGTATCATCAGAAAGACATTTCTTAATATTTGAGACATGAAAGACGTCGTGCATGCTTTTAAGTTCTAGAGATAATCTAAGTTGATATACAACTAGACCTATCCTTACAAGGATCTCAAATGGTCCTATTAATCTTGGGTTTAGTTTACCTCGCCTTCCGAACTTTATAAATCCTTTCCAAGGAGATACTTTGAGCATCACCCTGTCTCCCACTTTAACTTCTAAAGGTTTACGCCTCACATCGACGTAGCTCTTTTTTTGATCGCATGCTGCCTTCATGCG
Source organism: Lactuca virosa (assembly GCF_052849685.1). NCBI lineage: Eukaryota > Viridiplantae > Streptophyta > Magnoliopsida > Asterales > Asteraceae > Lactuca > Lactuca virosa. The sequence goes on along the minus strand of NC_136433.1, from coordinate 309,703,292 downwards.
TTCCCTTATTTGCACTATCTTTTTTTCGTCCCGTGGATGATTTTTAGGCCTATTTGTAAGGTATCCCCTGCGAACTTCTTGGCTAGTTGGGTGTCGCCAAGTTCTGTCCAACAAATGGGAGAACCACATTTACATAGTTCTTCGAACTGCGCTGTTTTGATGCTCGTGTGATAGCTATTGTTGTATAAAAACTCAACCAGGGGTAGTTGAGTATCCCATGCATTCCCAAAATCTATCACACATGCTCTGAGCATTTCTTCGAGCATTTGAATGGTCCTTTCTCTTTGACCATCGGTTTGCGGATTATAAGATGTACTTATATCCAGGCGTGTACCAAGGGATTTTTGCAAGCTCCAATAGAAACGAGAGGTAAACCTACTATCTCTGTTAGAGATAATGGATAAGGATACCCCACGTAATCTGACAATCTCTTTAAGGTACGTTCTGGTCAGTTTCTCCATCTTTTTCGTCTCTTTTATAGGTATGAAGTGGGCATATTTGGTTAATCTATCGACAACTACCCATATGGTGTCATAACCTGTGGTAGTCTTTGGCAGCTTGGTGGCAAAGTCCATTGCAATCTGCTCCCACTTCCACTCGGGAATATCTGGCATCTGTAATAATCACGATGGCTATTGATGTTCTGCCTTGACCTTTGAACATGTCAGGCACTTGCTTACGTAGGTCGCAATCTCAGCCTTCATGTTTGGCCGCCAATAATGGGACATTAGGTCTAGATACATCTTGTCTGCTCCTGGATGAATGGAATACCTAGTCTTATGAGCTTCATCTAAGACTAGTTCTTTGAATCCTCCGTATTTCAAAACCCATAATCGGTTCATGAAATATCTCATTCCATCATTCTTGACTTCGAGTTGTCTTTCCATACCTGTGAGGCTTTCTCCTTTAACGTTTCCTTCCGTTAAAGCATCGATCTAAGCACTTCTAATTTGTTAGATTAGATTTTACTGAATAGTCATTGTAAGTTCTTTCAATCTACGAGGTTTCACTCATTCCTTATCGATCAAAGCGTCAGCTACGACATTAGCCTTTCCTGGGTGGTAGCAAATTTCACAATCATAGTCGTTCAGCAATTCCAACCATCTTCTTTCCCTTAGGACACCTTGACAGGACCACGTTAAATATTATGTTCGTTTGATTTATGTTTTTTTATGTCTGAATTTTGCAAGTTCATCAAAGTTTGTTTTGAAATTTTTCTGAAGTGCTTAACTTGTTTTGTTGCAACCCAACAAACTAGTATCAGAGTTATGGCTGAAGATGGCAGAGTTAAGATCTACAAGTTCAATGGAAAAGATTTCGGTTTCTGGAAAATGAAAATTGAAGACCACCTCTATCAGAAGAATTTACATGAACCTTTGTCAGAAGATAAGCCATTCCTTATTATGCGGGAGGATTGGGAGTTGTTTGATCGGCAGGCACTTCGTGTGGTGCGACTATCATTGGCAAAGAACGTTGCGTACACCATTGTCAATGAGAAGACAACTTATGGGTTGATCAAAGCACTATCTAACATGTACGAGAAACCTTCAGGAACAAATAAGATTCACTTGATTCGGCAATTGGTAAATTTGAAGATGAAGGAAGGTGGCTCGGTGACTGATCATGTCAATGAATTTAATTCAATCCTGTCAAGGTTTACATCGGTTGAGATTAAATTTGAAGATGAAGTCAAAGCATTGCTACTGTTATCATCATTGCCCGAAAGTTGATTAGCAACAGTGACAACAGTAAGCAGCTCAGCTAGAGGTGCCAATCTGACATTCGAAGGCATACGAGACTTAATCCTTGGTGAGGAAGTGTGTAGACAAAGTGCGGGAGAATCCTCTAACAGCCTTCTTATTATTGAGGAACGAGGAAGGAAGTCCAACAAAGGGAGTGGGAGTATAGGAATATCAAAGTCAAGAAAGAGAGGTATATCGAAAAACAGGAAAGACATCACCTATTGGAGCTGCAAAGAAAATGGTCATTTCAAGAATCAATGTCCGAAGACTCTTGCAGACAAAGGCAAGAATGAGATGAACATTGCATTAGACTCTGAAGGAGATGATCTATCTATGCAGTTTGAAAACGCAATTGAATCCTCGATCATTGATTTTGGTACGTCATTGTATGTCAGTCACACCAAATATGTAACGTTGAATTTCAGGAAGTACCAAGGGAAGGTAAAACTAGTAGACAACAAGAGCCTTTGTATTACAAGTGTTAAGGATATGGTCCTCAAGACTACTTTGGGTATGAAGTAGATCTTGAATAATGTCAAGTTTATTTTAGACTTGAAAAGAATGTTGATATCGGTGGGACAACTTGATGATGAAGGTCACAATGTCACTTTTGATGATCATCAGTGGAAGGTGACAAATGGATACTTGGTGGTTTCCAGAAGTCAGAATCGGGGTGCACTTTACAAATTGGAAATTTCTGATGATGAGGTACATGTTGTTGAAGAAGTTGGGGGCATCCACTCTTTTCCACCGAAGACTTGGGCATATGAGTGAAAAGGAAATGAAGATGCTTGCCTCCAAATGAAGAATTCCAGATCTGAAGAACGTGACAATTGATTTCTGTAAGCCATGTGTTCTTGGAAAATAGAAGAAAGTTACTTTTGAGAAGATGAGGCATCCACCCACGACAAGGAAATTGGAGCTTATTCATTCAGATGTTTACGGTCCCACTTCATTTGCTTCGGTGGGAGGATCTCGGTATTATGTTACTTTCATTGATGATTGCACTAGGAAAGTTTGGGTATATTTCTTGAAGCATAAGTCTGAAGTTTTCAGTGCTTTCAAGAAACAGAAAGCGATGGTGGAAAACTAAGCTAAATTGAAATGAAGTGTTTCATATCTAATAGTGGGGGTGAATACCTTAGCAAAGAATTCATTGATTTATGTGTTGAACATGGAATCAGGATGCAGAAGACCATTCTAGAAAGAACTCAGTAGAATAGAGTAGCTGAGAGGATGAACTAACATTTAGTGAAAGGGCAAAAAGCATGTGACTACATATAGGTTTACCCAAGATGTTTTGGGCGGACGCAGTCAGCACAGTTGCATACTTAATCAACAAAGGACCCTAAGTCCCCATATGGTTAAAGATTCTATAGGAAGAATAATAAGGTCGTGAGGTATCATTCAAACACATGAAGATCTTCGGTTGTGTCTCGTATGTAAAAGTCAAAGACTCTGGGAGAGACAAGCTAGCGACAAATTCAAGGAAGTACACCTTTATAGGCTATGGGTTGGACGACATGGGATACCGCTTCTGGGATAACAAGAAAAAAAAGGTTATCAGAAGTCGGTATGTGCTTTTCAATGATAATACGCTATATAAGGATGAACTTGATAAGAGCTCCAGCAGTAACAAACAACTAGAAAAGTAAGAACAAGTTGAGTTTGAAGAAACTTCAAATGACGATATCAGAAAACTTGTCAGTACTCCAGAGATAGGTGAAAGTTCATGAAGCAGTGGGAGATCTAATGAAACTGGAGATAATGGGAACGTGAATGATAGTAGTTTAGAAGATGAAGGTGTAGATACTAAAGCCCTACCATTCGTAGATCTGGTAGAGTCTGAAGGCCTCCAGTCAGGTATTCTCCTTCAGCAAACTTCTTGTTGCTAACGAAGAATGGTGAACATGAGTCTTATCTAGAAGCTTTGAGGATGAAAGAATCCATACATTGGAAGAAGGATATGGAAGAACACTTGAAAATAATCATACTTGGTCATTGGTCAAGCTTCGACCATGGAAGAAATCACTACAAAACAAGTGGGTATTTCGGGTTAAATATGAGGTTGATGGCAACAAACGATACAAATCAAGGTTGGTTGTCTATGAAGATCTCCATCTAGAGCAAATAGATGTGAAAACAACTTTTCTTCATGTCGATCTGGAGGAAGACATCTACATGGTACAACTAGAAGGTTTTCCCACAGTTAGCAAGGAAAATCTGGCGTGCAAACTAAAGAAAAGTCTGTACAGTTTGAAGCAGGCTCCAAGGCAGTAGTACTTGAAGTTTGATAGCTTCATGCATAGGAATGTGTATAACAGATATGAGATCGATCATTGTTGTTATTTGAATAAATTCATGTTCTCTTATATTATCATATTGTTATATGTTGATGACATGTTGATTGTTAGATCCGACATGTAATAGATCAGTAAGCTAAAAAAGCAGCTGGCCAATGAGTTCGAGATGAAGGACTTAGGAGCTACTAAACAAATATTAGGCATGAGCATAGTCAAGGGCAGAGTTACCGATAGACTAAAACTTTCACAAGGCAAGTACAACAAGAAACTTATAGAAACGTTCAACATGGTAGATGTGAAAGCTAGAAGTACACCATTCGGGAGTCAGTTGTGACTCACCAAGAAGCAATCCCCAAAAACAAAAGAAGACAGACAATACATGGCTAAAGTTCCCTACGTATCTACAGTCGATAGTTTAATGTATACAATGGTTTGCACCAGACCTGACATTGCTCACGAAGTGGGAGTTGTAAGCAGGTTCATGTCAAATCCAGGAAGACAAAATTAGGAAGGAGTGAAATGGTTGATACGCTAATTAAAAAGAACAACTAAGTGTTCCTTTTATTTTAGAAGAAAAGGAGTAGTCTTAGAAGGGTTCGTTAATGCAGAGTTATGTGGATGTGCAGATTCAGGCAAGATCACAATGGGTTATGTGTTCACAATTGGAGGTACAACAATCAGTTGGACGTCAATGTTACAAAAGAGTGTTGCTCTTTTAACCACAAAAGTAGAATACATGACACTTGAAGAAGCTGCCAAAGATCTCATATGGTTGAAAAGTTTCTTGTCAGAACTTGGAATACAGCAGGAGGATTGTGTATTGCATTGTGACAACCAAAGCAATTCACTTAGCGAAGAATCCAATGTTTCATAGTAGAACAAAAAACATTCAAATAAGGTACCATTTCATTCTAGAGTTAATCAATAAAGGAAGTCTAAAATTGAAGAAAATCCTTGGAAAAAAGAATCCAACAGATATGTTCACCAAGGTAGTTACCACTGAAATGTTGAAGCTTTGCATGGCTTCAACTGGCCTTCTAGAAGTTTGAAGAGAAGGACTTGGCAAAGAGAGAGAGAGAGAGAGAGAAGGAGAGGGATAGAGAGAGAGAGAGAGAGAGAAAGAAAGAGAAAAGGAATGGAGAGAGAGAGGGAGAGAGAGAGAGAGAGAGAGAGAGAGAGAGAGAGAGAGAAAGAAAGAGAAAGGGAATGGAGAGAGAGAGAGAAGAGAGAGAGAGAGAGAGAGAGATAGATAGATAGATAGATAGATAGATAGATAGATAGATAGATAGATAGATAGATAGATAGATAGATAGATAGATATATAGATAGATAGAGAGAGAGAGAGAGAGAGGGGAAGGATTACTTTGAGGAATGGCGAAATTTGAATGGCAGATGAAGTTGTTCAAGTCTTCAAGTGGGAGATTGTTAGGGTATGAAGTCTTGTCCAACATGGAGCACTTAGAATCAAGTGGAGCACTTGGATGGAGCATTTTGAGTTCAATGGAGCACCTATAACTCAATGGAGAACTTAGGTTTCATGTAGCAAGTGCCAAAGGAACAAATCATCTAATAATGCATTGAATCATTTGACAAAGTAACGGATCAAGTTCTAAAGGAACGAATTGTCTAAAACGAAGTTTGGAGAAACTTGGAGAAACTTAGAGCACTTGGAGCAACTTGGAGAAACATGTTGCTCATGGAAGTTTCTCATGCGATGTTGCACATGGAAGTTCCTCACGAGATTTTGCTCATGGGAGTTGCTCACGGAACTTGCTCACGTGATGTTTCTCATAGAAGTTGTTCACGCGATGTTCCTCAGGGAAGTTGCTCATGTGATGTTGATCACGTGATGTTTCTCACAGAAGTTGCTCGCAATGATGCTCATGGAAGATGCTTGTGGATGATACTCGTGGAAGATGCTCGTGAGGTTAAAGAATCTAGAAGCTCCCACATGGCATTCTGTGATTGGTTGAAATTTATGGCAACCCCTATATGGACTAATTATGGATGGGCATGGTCCATCATAATTAGGGTTTCTCATGCTTGCCTATAAATAGACTCATATTCCTATCATTGTAAAATTGCTAGATTTATGTTAAAGCTTAGAGTGGGATACAGTTTTAGGTGCTTGTAATAGTTCCAGAAAGTTAATAAAATTCTCTCTCTCTCTCTCTCTCTCTCTCTCTCTCGTCCATGGATGTAGGTCACCTTAACCGAATCACGTTAAATATTGTGGTAATTTGATTTATGTTTTTTTTGAAGTCTTAATTCTACAAGTTCACTAAAGTTTGTTTTGGCATTTTCTGAAATGCTTAACTTGTTTTGTTGCAACCCAACAATATATTCCAATAATAAATTTGATTTTATGAATTAGACCATTTTACATTTTACTTTTATGATAATTGTGTTATTACGATATCTTGTGTTATAATGCAATTTTTTTCTCGATCAATCATTTGTTGTCTATAGAGAGAAATTGATTGTGAGTTTTCATCTTTTGTTTGCTTTTGTCTGTGAAGACTTTCCTAGGTGGAAATTAGACCACTACCCAAAGGTAAGTTTTTATTATATGATAAATTACGCTGTAATTGTCCTTATTCAACCTTAATTCAGCAGGGATGAAGATGTAGTTTGTATAACTATCAATTCTGGAAAGCTGGCCCTTACAAATTGTAGTTTGATATCGAATATTTGTAGTTTCGATGGTGTTGGATGGTACTTGTTTATGGCATGGGTGTTCACCAATCTTCAAAAATCAGTTATTGAAATAGGTAAATAGTTGGAAGGACATTAGGCATCCCAGGGGTTGCTAGGAAATTTTCCAAGATTATGGTGTTGTTGGAATACAACTTGTAAAAAAATGTTTTAGTGTCCATTAAAACTATGTATATAAGTATTATATTTGTGTGTATATATACTCTAATTGCTACAGAAATTGGCATTATAACCTACTGGGAAATTAAATTGACCAAAGTTACTCTAATTAATACTACTTTATAATTCTTGGTCTTCTGCCTTTTTATCATTAGTATGTTAATGAAATTCTTTCTATAATTAATAATATATATATATATATATATATATATATATATATATATATATATATATATATATATATCATTTTTTTGTAACAGTTATTTATAGAGCTAACGAGAGTACCCACATTCAGAAGCTAAGCTAATTGTTTTTGGTAAATAAGGTACATTTTAGTATACAGGTTAGGAGATATTATTCTTTGCATTTCCAGGTTTCTTATATATTTTACTTATATTTCTCTTTTTGCAAATTTAGGTTTCAGATGTTAGAAATAGCCTAAACAGTGTATATTTATCTGTAGATAAATAAGGGCAGATTAGTGTTATTGAAGTTTATTACCGTGATTTAGTAGTAACAAAACATGAAATTAGGCTGTTAAAATTAGCAAGTTAAAGTATATTGCCATTTTGCATGAGTATTTTTATAATAAAAAAAGGCAGAAATATGATTTAGTATAGACTAAACTGCACAAATGGTCTCTGCGGTTTGCTCAAAATTGCTACTTTGGTCCAAAAAGGTTTGGACTAGCACCAGAGGTCCAAAGTTTTCATTTTGTTGCTTGTTTGGTCAAATATGTTCTTATTTTTTTCAAAATGACGAATTTGCTCCCTGTTAATATGATTTTTCTCTTTTTTCATAATTCTTTTTCTGATTTTCAGATTTAAAAAAGAATAAAAAAAATAAATCTCTCTCTCTCTCTCTCTCTCTCTGTATATATATATATATATATATATATATATATATATTGTTGGATTAGTGTCTAAGTCCATAACTATTTTGGTATGTACTTGACCTGATTGTGAGCATGGTCCTTTTGGGTTGCCTTCACACTGGTGACTAAACAGGATGACTGTTAAGGAGAGAGGCTGGTTTATTGTTAAGAATAATAAATTGGGGTATAAATATGATTTTTTAATATATTATATGAATAATATATTAATTTGGAATCATATTATTAATTAGTATTTAATCAGAAATTAATTAGGAATTAATTTCGGGATTAAAGGAATTAATTAAAAGTGCAGGGGCTGTTTTGTAATTATTTGATAGTTGAGACTTTGGGCTATTGGATCACCTTTATTAAGGCTTGAACGAAAATCTTAGAAGGATCTAGGAGTTTTCGTCCAAGGGCTTAAGGAAAGGAGTCCATGGATTTGCTTGGGCCCTAAGCTAAGGGATTAGGGTTTCCACCTTGAAACCCTAGCTAGCCTCCAGTATAAATAGCACCCTAAGGCACTAGAATTCGTCCAAGCTTTGGGAAACCCCAAAAGGGACGAATTTTAGAGCAAGATACCCTTCTCTCCTCTCTCCCATATTCATCCTTTCACCTAGTGTGTTTGTGAGCCATTAGAGGTACTACACTTGTGGTACTTGCTTTCAAGAGCTAAGGAAATTCAAGGAACTAGTTGTTATTGCTATATAACAACAAAAGGTATGTATTTTATTCTCCTATTTAGATTTAGAAAATTAGAGGAGCATTCCAGGTTTCTTTTTGTGTTCATAAAGTTGTATGTCTAATAGTGAAAACATAGATCCAATTAGGGTTACATGCACACATAGGATTGTTTGTATAAAACCTATCAGTGGTATCAGAGCCTTAGGTTTTTGTTTTCAATTAGATTTGATACAAATGTATGAATATGACAATTAGGGTTTATGGCTAATAAACCCTGGTGGCTTGATTTTCGAAATTAGGGTTTCTAAACCCTAGATTTAGAAATTTTGGTAGGGTTTCCTAAACCCTTTCCTTTGGCCCCAAGATTTCGATTTTAGGGTTGTCCAACCCTAGGATTTCGAAATTTGCCTTGTCCCCTAGATAGGATTCCCAAATTTTAGGGATTTGGATAATGCCATATCTTGTAATTATCCTTGATTCCTTAAATAGATAATTAAAGATCTTATGGATTATCTCATTCCATAAATTTTCAAATCTTAGGGGATATGGGATTAGATTAAATTAATTGTCTAATTTAATAGATAATCCTACAAGATTTAATAATTTTGGATAATTATTAAATCAATATTTTTTAATATTTAAGAGTTTAAAATTAAAAGGTTTTAATTTTCTAAAAAGTTAAATATGACTAAAACCCTAGTATTTTGAAATGTTTAAAATACATCCTTATACTATTATAATATTATAAGATTAATGATTATATATATGTATAAGTAAATAGTCAGTCTTACCGTTAGTAGGCCTCATTCACGAAGCTGGTCTATAAGGGGTGTTTAAGGAAATTGCCTATAAAATGGCGATTGAATGGGTATCCACTCTTACCCACCGCACTCTTGACTAGTGGAGGGTCGTTAGCCGAACGGGTAGGATAGAACAAAACCTTCCATTATAAGTATAATGAAGTACAAAGTAACTACATGCTTTTACAAATTCCCAAATTCTAGTTACTTTAGGCAAAATGTGAAATTGTATGCTAATCCATGGAATTACACTTCGTACCCTTGTCGAACGTTAGTGGAGCGTGTGTGGTTAACTGACACACTAATTTAGGATTGACATTGGTGGCGAAGGGTGGCTCGATGTTTATCATAGATCAATGGAACGTGTGTGGCTAACCGGCATATTGATTAGGTGATTGTAGCAATTGGGTGCACCACGTGATTCGTATGGTTAAAACTTAAATTTCTTTTTCGTTTTTCATGGTGGGAATTGGTAAATCGTCATTTACCTACCTTCAAATATTCTGCAACTAGATTACGGCATCCCTCTTCTAGGTTGTAGAATGTTGTGTTGGATCCTAGCCTTGATGTTTCATTTGGGTGTTACATCAAGGATTCTTATCAACTAACTTGAATTTTCTCCCGTTTTGTAGATGTCTAAATCTTACAATGGTCTTCCCAAGTCCCTTGGAACAAGCTTTCCAAATGAAGATGACGTTCCACGATACGATCAAGGAAATGAGAGTCATGCTTCACTTCCTCCACATCCTCCAATTATTCTCCCTAACCCACAAGTTCAAAGGCTTGAAAAGTTCAAGCTCACTCAAGCTCTATTGGCAAGTAAACACGAAGATGGGAAACCTGTGTGTGCACACGTCTTCAAGATAAAGTCACACATTGACAGGTTAAGGATGTTGGGTGTCGAGATTTCAGGTGAGTTGGCTGTTGACTGGGTTCTTCAGTCGCTTCCTGAATCATATAGTGAGTTCGTTAGAGAGTACTATATGATGGACCATGACGTGACCCTCATTGATTTGACCTATTTGCTTATAGCTGCTGAATCGGCAATGATTTGGCGTGCTGATCAAGCAAATTTGTATGGTGAATCAAACTCCCAAAATTCAATGGACATTGGAAATGGTGACATTGGAAATCCATAAAAGGTAAATTCTGAGATAGTTCCTTGTGCCATTACAAAAGAGTCCATTTGCTTCTATTGCCAAGAAAAGGGGCATTGGAGACGAAGTTGTCCTGTTTACCTGAGAGATCTAAGAGATAGGAGAGTCAAGACGTATGGCTCTACTTCAGGTAAAATCCACTAACTAACTCTGTAAGTTCCTATTTTTGATTCTTGATACATGATGTGATAAGATTACATTTTGATGTTTTTGCAGGATCGAAGAAAAGAGAGGACGCTTAAGGAAGAAGCGTGCTGAATCTGATCATGAAGAAATAGATTTCAATCGCATGGACTCGAAGATCGGATTTTTGAGCTGCTACTCTAGAGTTAGGATAGATTGATAAGAAATATGTAATAGCATAGTTTTTCAGTTGAATTGCATTGCAAGGACAAATTTTTCCGCAATAAAATAAATTTTGATTTTGTCTTATTTATTTATCCTTGCAATGGTGTGTATGAAAAATTGATGTTTAATTGTTTCTATTGTTAGCAATAATGGATTTGATTCTTAATTATGTTATTTGTGGAAATGTCGAGAATTTGCCAAATAAGGGAAGATTCTCATCGCCCAAGTTTCAATTGGACAGAAACTTGGAGTCATGCAACTTGGTTGCGTGATGAATGAGAAACTTCATATTTGGAAATTAGACTAATTCTTTGACAAAGTGTCAAGAGAAGGACTAGGAGATCGAGTACACTAAGTTGTGCATTGATCAAGTCCACCACAAGAGTGATAAAGATATTCGTCATGATTTACTAAAGTTTAGTAAATATGGTTATACTTATAAGATTAAGTATAATTCTGAGTTGATTGAAAGAGTTTCAATCAATAGCAGAAAAGAATAAGAAGAATCAAGTAGGCAGAAAGATAAAAGTTTCTCTATTCTAAGAAGAAGGGAGAGTACCTTTTATTGTGTTTTATGATAAGTCTTAATGATTAAGAACCATATCTCAATTGATCCTCCAAGTGAGTCTTAGTGCATTTGTATGTCTAAGAAGAGGAATCGAGAATTGTAGAAATTGTTAAAATCAAGAAGTCAATCATACTTCGTTCCAATATCAAGTCTTAGAGTTATATTCCAAGATTGTGAATTGAGTGACAAGTCTTAAGTAGGTTTATAACACTCATCAAATGTGGAGTTTGGAAAACGTTTTCTTATTCTTGCACATTTGAAATTGGTAAGTTGTGTTGTCTTGGATAAGACAAAGACCAACTAGGACCAATTATGTGAAGTGTTTTGTCTTGATAAGAACTACACTAACTCTTGAATATTTGTTTTGTCTAGGAAAGGTTCCTGACAAGAGAATCATATATGTCAAGAGGTCAGTGGGAGTCTCAATTGTCTTGAAAAGTTTCAAAAACAAATCAAGAATAAACCGATAGTTAATCACTAGCACACGACTTGAGGTTGGCGACCTATCGTGTTGACATAATTTTGTTTCTGTGCCATTCCAGATGAAGTCAACTATGCAATATGAGTTCTATGAATTGATTGCATAAAGGCAAGGCACCCTAATCAATGGAAAGTACATTGATAGGAAAGGGTGAACTACTCAACGACCTGGAAGCAATGGTGGGCATTCGTGCTACCATGAGGCAGGAAATCGAGATTGAACAAGTTCAGTCCATATGAGTTAGATTTGTCACGAACATTGTCTTACGATTATTGTTATGGCAAACTCAAATGGATAGGAACACATACACTTTAAAATCTAAGTGTCATAAGGTCTCCCTCCTTCATGAAAATGATTGTGAGGAAATGCTTTCACTAAGAAAGATTTTAAGAAGATAGCAATTGTGATAATTGTATTCTCAAATTCGATTATGATTATGGCATCCCTCTCCATAGTTCGAATTGTGAGATTTAACAATTAGTCTGAACATCTGGGACTTAGTAACATAAATTCTGAATTGTTTAGACACACATGTGAGCTATCTAAGGAAAGGTGTATGAGCTTAAAAAGCTTAGATAAAGGCTTATCAAAGCATTAGGTATTAGAAATATGAACTTAAGGAATTCAATAAGCATTGTTTTCTAGAAGTTCAAGTGTTTTCTGAATACATGTCAAAGCTAGTGGGAGCATAAGTATTATGCTTGTATGGAAATAATCATTGTGTTAGTGGGAGCATGATTATTATTTTAAGTATTGCGAGTTAGAAATATT